>NC_052525.2:0-5000000 GCF_016746395.2 Drosophila simulans
ATCTCGAAGGGGAAATCGCCATCTTCTCCTCCACTCTCTTCACAAATACACAAGCGAAATTCACTCCCCACAATGACTCACACAAACACAGCCGCACTCACAAACACCCGCTCTACTCAAAGAGAGTTCAAATCCACCACAGCGACCTGCACTAACGCAGCTGCAGCCACTAATACGGACACAGAATTAAGAGGCCAAACCGAGCGACGCTATGGAAATTTTCCCCTCTCTTCCCACACACCGACAGCGCAGAGAAAAATCTCAGCTCATCCACCAAAATTGGACGTAATGCTTCTTCCCTCCTTCTTATACCACACACAAATAAATAAAGCCGCCGAAACAAATTTAGAAAGCTGCTCTAAATCTCCCGCGCTTGCCAATTCAAAAACTCAACCAACAAAGCCAATGATATTGACAGTGGTGAAATTGCTCCACCACTTATACAAATTAACGAAAGCAAGCAGGAGGAAAGACCAAGTACAACTGCCAAAGCTTTCTGGTCTATTTTTAACCCTAAACCGGACACTTCTAAACTCAGCCTAAGCAAAAAACCCACCATTCGCTCTGTAAATACTGGGAAAAGAAGCATTTCCCCTCATCAAAGGAGTGCTTCTTTACGCCCTGAAGCTCAGGGTGATTTAAAATTAAAATCCAGCAACAGATCCATGCCCACTGTGGTGAATTTAACAACAGCTCGCACCCTTAGTCGGCCTGCTGCCAAGCGGGACTTATTCAAATCTCCGTCCAGGAGCCCAGACGAGCAGCTCATGAGTTTCTCGGAAATGGTTGCTGGAACTGGTCCAATCTTTGTGGCACCCACAGTTCCGGCTCCTCTAACGAAAACTCCGGCCAAGAGGACAAACGATGACTTGGACTGCTCCAGTTTCAAGACGCCAAATAAACGATTATGTGTGACCACCAATTTCAAATCTCCCAGCATTTTTCCACCCCTCACCACACCCGTTTTCCAAAGCAAGGCAGCCAAATCTGTATACGAGGAATCCAAAACCAGGAATCGACTCTCACACCAGCCGTTACCCTGCAGCACCAATGCTCCTGCACGCAGCGCAACGACGGCACCTCCTCAAAATACAGAAGCTGAGCTGCCACCTTGGAAACTTGTGCCACTAAGCTGCAGAGCGCCACCCATACTCGTTGACGATGTCAAAGAAATTGTCCCGCTCCTGGAAAAGCTAAACTATACAGCAGGAGTCTCCAGCTACACTACCAGGGCAACTGAAGGGAACGGGGTCAGGATCCAGGCCAAGGACATGACCGCCTACCACAAAATCAAAGATGTCCTTATAGCAAACGGCTTTCCTCTATTCACCAACCAGCCAAAGTCCGAGAGGGGCTTCCGAGTTGTAATCAGACATCTCCACCACTCCACTCCATGCTCGTGGATTGTCAAGGAGTTGCTTACGCTCGGATTCACAGCTCGCTTCGTCAGAAATATGACGAACCCGGCTACAGGTGGGCCCATGCGCATGTTTGAAGTTGAGATCGTCATGGCCAAGGACGGCAGTCATGACAAAATTATCTCACTCAAACAAATCGGTGGGCAAAGAGTGGATATTGAAAGGAAAAACAGGACACGGGAGCCGGTCCAGTGCTACAGATGCCAGGGCTTCAGGCATGCCAAGAACTCATGCATGAGGCCACCAAGATGCATGAAATGCGCTGGCGACCACCTGTCATCCTGCTGCACCAAGCCAAGAACCACCCCTGCTACCTGCGTCAACTGCTCTGGAGAGCATATTAGTGCATACAAAGGATGCCCCGTTTACAAGGCTGAAAAACAAAAGCTTGCGGCAAATAACATTGACACAAATAAAATACGTACAATTAAAGACGCAACCAACAACTTTTATAGACGTCAAGGCCCTCCTCCACGCAATAACACCCCTCGGCTGCCACACAGCTCAGCAATCTTGAGCAGATCAATCGCTGAAGCACGCCAGGAGGCTGCCAGAAAGTCGGTGTTAAATCCTTTCCGACAAAATATGAACGACAGAAGGCCACGTTTTTCCTCCCACGACTCTGCCATTCAGATGCGGCTGAATAAATGGCGCCGAAACACAAACAACATACCCAAAAAGGGTAGGACAACTTCAAAAAACAACGCAAAGCCAAGACTGGCATCCAAGACAAGCAATCCAGCGCAAAGACATCTGGAAAATTACCAGGACAAGCTCCGAAAGCAAAGGAGTGAAGCAAATTACCAGGAACCTGAAAAAGGTACTTCAAATCCCATGCAAGTTAGCAACGACAGCCCTCCCACCACCAGCAGAGCTGCCAGAGCTAGCTTCAAGCCAAGAATTATTGATGAAGCCACACCAACGCTAATAAACTGCAATCCTGAATTACAAAAAGGCCTCTCGGACGACCACACAACAAACCTAACTAATAGAGTCGACAATTTAGAGAAGAAAATTGACATTTTATTGGCCTTAATCATACAAGGAAGAGATAACAATCATGACATGGAAACATCCAATTAATCCTACATCTACTTATAGTTATATTAACGATATCTATATTCGACGAAAAAGCGCACGTCTGTCTGCTCACAAACTCCTCCACTGTCATCACTTTCCTCGACGCAGCCAAACTCATCTGGAATAATAATTCAATTAGTGGATGGCACAAAAACAATAAACAATACTCTCACCTCAAAGTACCCGGATGAGCAAGCCCAAGACAATGCACTCCAGCTGATCCTGACTAAACGATGCGGAGAAAATCAACAGGACATAAAAGATGAAGCGGTAGATCGATATGAAAAGGATTAGTGTGGCAGAAACATGATGAATAAAAGGCGACTCGCTGCAGCAATTTATGCACAACGTCACTTACCTGAACATTCTTGCCACACGGTCCCGATTAGTATCCCTTATCACCGATGCAATCTACTTGCAGTGCTGCGCTGCAATAGACGGGCCATATAAGCTGCCCACGCTTAGTTCAGGGCACTTAACGCGGAGCTGCAGAATCTATCCTTTCCACTACTCTTAAATTCTCTCAGATCGACGAGCGCCTACATAAGAGACGCTAAAACCTGAAAACAAAACAATAACCCAATAAGAAAATAAACAAAGACAATTAAATAAAGCACTTACCTCAATAAACACAGCCAACTGGCGATCCAACGCAACCAACAAGAGAAGACGAGCCCTGCAAAGAAAAACAAAATCGCCATCTTTCGTGATTATAAACACAAATAATTGACAATCTTACAACGCCGTCTCCACTTCCTGGTGCCACTGCACTAAAAAGGATCACAATCCCGGAGCTGACATCATATTAAAAAGAATTAAAATCCGTCTCCAAATTGTATAAATTTCCTCAGTACCGTTTCTTCAATGATTTCCTGATAATCTGTGTGGAAAGGAAAATTAATAATAACAGAATACAAAATTAATCAAGGACACACAGAAAGATACAAACCGGACAGGCAAACCAGCAAATACAAAAATCCGGCCTCATCCTGCCGATGACGCACACGTAAACCAGGAGACGGGCCCCGTTAAAGCAAAACAAAATCGCCAACTTTTGCGATTATAGATACAAATATCTGACAATTTTATGATGCCGTCTCCACCTCCTGACGCCAATGCATAAATAAAGACCATCTGCGTGGCGCAGATGCCACACCTTTATGCTGCAAAACTTGTCCTCAAATTGTATATTTCTCCCCTGTTCTGCATCATCGACGAATTCTCTCCTAACCTGCAATGAAAGGAAAATAAATAAGAATGCGATACAAAAACTACCCAAGGACACATAAATAACAACAAACCGGACAGACAAAGTAGCAGACGATAACAGTCGGCTCCATCCTGCTGACGTCAAGCACGCAGCTCCAGCTTCCAAGACTTCAACTATTGAAACAAGGGAACACAAGCTATTACTGGGAAATATATATTAATAATATAATACTTATCTAATTGCAAACTTGATGACTCCAAAATCGTGGCATTCTAGCTGCAATAACACAACGACAAGGGCCTCCAATTTAGCCCATACAAAACGTACCTGAAAAGCAAATCAATCAACGCAATTAAAAAAGCAATAAAATACTCACCCCAGACTAGCTTCCTCTTTAAGTACCTGAAAAACAATAATAAACGCAACAATATAAACAAATATACACCAATATAATACTTACCTTAAATTAATTCCACTCAATGTACCTGAAACAACAAAAATTAATGCAATCATAATTAACAAATAGCATATATAATACTCACCAAATACTATTTTTGCATCCATTTCCATGACTATTCCGTTGCGGCGGCTCTCTGCTACAAATCTTAAAACGGCGGCCCCAAGCTGCCAATCCTGACGCTATGGCCACAAGACGCGGCGCACCTGGCTTCCTTCGGTGACAGACCGAGCCACAATCCTCTCTGACGACTTCTTCGCCACGAGACGACTCCACCACCATATAGACAGCAGCTCTCAAAAAATGCAATGACAGCTGCGTGGGGCAACTCATTGCAACTCCTCTTCCTGACGAACGGCAATTTTATCTGCAATATATTCAAACAATTGCATAAAACTGCCACTGACGATACAACTTATACTCACCAAATGACGGCAGCGATGGATGCCGATACCAAGAACAACTAACCTGCAATCGCCGGCCGGACAAAATTGTTGCAAGTGGCCCACTTCCAGCGGCCGCAACAGACCACTGCCATAATGCAACAAAACTTACCTGTGATGACTCCTGAGGCTCTCTGCGACGCGGTGCTCCTGTCCTTCTGATGGGGGTACCTGAAAAGAAATAAATAAAACAATGTTAGTCTAAAATTTTAATGTTTTTTGCAAAATAATTTCATTTTATAAATGTAAACAAAACATGCAAGCTGATAATGTTACCAATCATGTCAATGTCTGAAATCCATGCATATAAAATACTAACTTAAATTTAATACTAACAAAATATGTCCAAGCCCCAAACTCACCCCATGCTATGTTAAACTCAAAAATTCAAATTATTGTACCTACATATTGCATTTATTGTAATCAAAGGCAAAATAAAGTTGTGGATGCGGAACAGAATTCATTCTGTCTCCGTACCTCCACCTACAAAGTTAAAAAAAAATGATTCTCCTGGCGTGATTGAAAATCCATCTCTCCTTTCCAACTGAGGGATCTGCGACTCTTCGGCTCCTGATGGATCCATCTGCTGCTGTAATGGACGCCACACCGGCGGTCCAACCTAAAAGAAAGATAATAGGCATTAGTTTTCTTTCTTTTTTCTAAATATACTAAATCACCAAACCTCTACAACAAAAACAACAGCGCATTGGGCGCTTTAGCTCACCAAGGCAGCAACAACAACAGCAGCAAGGCCAGCAACAGTGGCGGCAGAGACCAAGCGGCGAGCTGAACATTTCGCTGGCCACACCCACCACTCCTGGAGGCCCTGAAAGAGGGAGCTGATTTTCCTTAACTCTGAAGATCCGACTCCAATGTGACGCTCTCAGCTTTGAGCTCAGCGCCGGCGTTGCAAATCCGGCTTTGTAAGGAGAGGATGCTTCAGCTCGTGGCGTTGTCTCTCTCCAGAGGCAGTAGTAGCAGCAACGGTAGCGGCAACGGGATCGGCGGCCAATGCTTGGTCTAGTAAATCCCAGTATCGGTCCTTTGGAGATGAGATGCCGAGTGGCGGTATGCGTCCATAGGGACTGCCTGGATTGATTGGGCAGGAGACGGCAGCGGGCCTGGACATGGGCGTCACCAGCAACATGGCAGCCATGCGCAGTCAATCTCCCGGTGGCAACAGGCTGGAAATGCAGCAACAGCGGCGCATGCAATCTCCGGAATGACGGCAACATCTTCTCACACCAGCGGCAGCAACCCACACACACACCAGCGGCAGCAACTACAGCAACATCGGCAGCAGCAGCATTTAATGTTTTGCAGCAGTCTCCATTTTACAACTTCCGACGACCAGACTCCTCGCTTGCCCCTGGCGACTTGCCCTGGAAGAAAGAAAGAAGCATGGATTAGTTTTTTCCCCTTCAGCTAGTGTATTAAAATTGCTTTCCTGGAAAACCGGCGTTTTCCTGTAGATGACGCTGGACTGTGGAGCATGCTCTCCCTCCCGCCACTGATGGGATGAGCGCATCAGGGCTGACGGGACAGACGACAGGACAGACTCAGGAACTCCTGAGTTAGGATACTGGAGCGCCGTGAGCTAGAGTATCCGCCAGCGGATGCTTACGCAGCGGCGAGGCGTCGGAAAACTGATGGACGGAGCAGCAGCTTGGGTATTCTTGCCCCAGTAGCAGCAGATGGGGCAGCAAAGGCAGTGGTAGCAGTGTTAGCGCTCCTGGCAAACCGGCTTTTCCTTTTGAAGACGCGGGACTGGCATCTGGCGCCTCACCAGCTTTTCCTCCCTGAAAGAAGAGAATATTAGAAGGAGCACGAGACCAACAACAGCCTTAACTTACCATGTCAGCGGAAACAGCAACAGCAGCAGCAAGACCAGAAACAGCAACAACAGAAGCCCGGCAACTTTCTGATAGAAACGGCGGCGCATGCATCTCTCAAAACAGCAGCAGCAACAGATGCGTTTCTTGGGCGCGAGCGGCGGTACTGGTAACAGCCCTCATATATGCAGATCCAATAGACGGCGACACAACCACCAGCATCAGCGTTAGCAGCGGTGGTGGCAGCAGCAGAGAGATCTCACTGCCGCAATAGCCAAATTGCATGCATCCTAGGACTCGACTCATGTTGGCCCTGGCTGTTCTTCATATACCTAAATTGGCGGCCGATTTCACCCTGTAAAATAGAAGCATCGATTATATCGAACTGCACTAGGTGGCGACACACTCACCAGCAGCAGCAACAACAACAACAGCGGCAGCAGTAGCAGGAAATGACCCACCGCATAATCCAATTGGTACTTTCCGAAGCCCGTACTTCTCGCCTGGTCCCTGGCCAGTTACAGGGGCCTGCGCGATGGAAATCATGATGTTCATCTGCCCTGTGGATGGCCACAAGATGGAATCGGCCCTATACTGCCCACCCGACCTGCGCCAGGATAGCAGCAACGGCAGCGGACTATGGACGCGCAGATATAGACGGCAGCAACAGTGGCGGCAGCAGCAGGAAATGTTTGTCTGCAGTCTCCAAATGGCAATTTCTTTCCCAGTTGAAATGGACCTGCAAATGTCAAAAAGATACAAACATTAGACTCGGCTCAAATTGGAACATCAGACAGACTGTACTCACGTATACACACAGACAAACCTAGCCTATAGATGACGCTGACTGCGGCACACTTTCTCCTCCACAAAAGTTTGTGCGTGCAACAAAGTTGACGGGCCACGCCGACCGATGAATGCAGCACACCGACATCTCTGCAGCATCAACGTTACCAGCACCACTGAAAGCAGAAACAGGTTTGACTATGGGCAATGCGCAGAAAAATCAAATATTACAATAAGAAATACACACACAATTTTTCTGCGTCGTTTCCGCTTGGAGAAGTGAGACCCTTTCCTGTATATGCCATTGACACTGACAAGCGCGGGAGAAATACTGGAAATCCAAAAATACTAACCTTAACAATTCCAGTATTTCTGCCCGATAGGCGATAGGCTGGCAGCCGATAAGCCCGCCAAAAAAGGCGCGAAATATCGATAATGAGCTGCAGGGAAATTGGTAGCATATCGATATCCCGCCGTGCTTTTTACTATCGAAAAAGCCTGCCTTCGCGCCTAGCCCACAATTTGCAAGTCAGTTGAGATTATAAAACCGACAGAGGCGCGCGCGCAACAGTAACCAAAAGTGAAGCCAGCAGCAACAACAACAACTAATGGACGGCCAGAACGGGAACCAAAGCGGAGGATGGGCATCGGTTTTATCCATCTCATCAGACGACAGCAACTGCTCATCCTCGCCGCCATCAGCTAGAGTCTCATCGCTGGATACCAAACCATCGTTAAACTTTAGCTTAAAATTACTTACCATAACTATTTTCTCCTATTCCATAAGATATTTCCTAAGTAACATTCAAATTAAATTCCACATTAGAACCATGGCGCGCAAAAACTGCCGCCAAATATTTCAAAAACATGGCGCGCAAAAACTATCGACAAATTTTTCAAAATGTTCTGCAAATTTAAATTATAAATTAATGTAAATCGCCGTCATCAGCTAGAGACTCATCATTGTTAAACATTTTTTAAAAAAATTACTTACCATAACTTTCTTCCCCCATTCCATATGCTATATCCTAATTAATGTAATATTCAAATTTAAATTCCACACTAGAACCATGGCGCGCAAAAATGCCGCCAAGTAATTTCAAAAATGTCTCCCGCAAGTTTTAATGATAAATTTTACTTTAATCTATGGCATGCATATCTGCAGCCAAAAAATCCTAAAATGTAATTTGCCACAAATTGTCACTATATATTTTTTAAGCAAAAATCAGAGGACAATAAAAGGTCAGCGTCATTTGACGTTGAAAATATATATATAAAAAAAAAAAAAAATAAACATACCCACACAACATAATGAAACCAATGCAACCAAATCATCAAAAACCGCCAAAGAAGCTTCTCCCCCCGACACATACTTACGTCAGACAAAACCAATAAAGCCCGCCATAAGCGCATCGCTTTCCGCCCAAGACTCAAACCCCAGCCCAACAATCAGTGACGTCACAGCAATCAGTGCTGTCACAGCTATCAGTGCTGTCATTCACGCAGGCAAACCCACAGCTACTCAGAACATTTTTCCTGTCAAAACTTTTGCAGAATTGGTTAGAGAAAATGCAAAACGCTCTCCAACTCCAATGCAAAATTTACCCAACGCAAAACATGACTCTGCCGCCCTCGGACGCTCACCGAGTGCAGCTAGAAAAAACCTAACAAAAACACTGAGTTCTCCCAAAACTCCTGGGAAGCGCCGTGGGGACTGTCTTGATGAGGGCCTAATTCAAACCTCCAACAAAAAGGTTAGAATACGCGATGACTTCTCTGATGATGATCTGGGGGTCACAAATCTACCTTCCGAAACACCCATATTTAAAAGCAAAGTAGCTATTAAAATTCGGCAAGACTCAAGAAGAGAATCCCTGCAGAAGTCAGCTGAAATGGACACAGCACCAGCAATCAGTCCCTCAAACACAGCAGCTGATCCCGTCCTACAGCCCTGGAAAATGGTTCCAGCTAGCAGAAAACCACCATCAATCTTCTTGTCCAATATACAGCAGATTATCCCGCTAATAGAAAAACTAAACTATAAAGCCGGGGTTAATAGCTTTACCACCAAATCTGAACTTGGCAACAATATTAGAATCCAAGCTAAAACGATGGATGCCTACAATGCAATTCAGAATGTTCTCCTAGAGGCAAACATTCCCTTACACTCCCACCAGCCAAAGAGTGCAAAGGGCTTCCAAATTGTAATTAGGCACCTCCACCAGTCAACCCCGACCAAATGGATTGAAAGCCAACTTCAAGACATCGGTATAGCTACAAAATTTATCAGGGCAATGCATTTTAGGGACACGAGAAATCCTATGCGCATTCACGAGGTGGAGGTTGTACCGAAAGCTGATGGCAGCCATCTCAAGGTCCTTCTACTAACATCCCTTGGAGGTCAAACGGTCAAGGTCGAAAGGAAACGGGCATCGAAGGATCCCACACAATGCCATCGCTGCCAATGTTTTGGGCATACAAGAAATTATTGTAGAAACCCGTTTAAATGTATGAAATGTGGCCAGCTGCACGCCACGGTTTCATGCACTAAACCCAAAAACCTTCCGGCTACTTGTGCAAACTGCAATGGTAGCCACGTAAGCAGCTATAAAGGATGTCCTGCTTTCCAAGAAGCAAAGCAAAGACTATCTATTAACAAGATTCAATCCCTACATTCACAACCCACGCACCTACAGACCCCGCGCAATAAACATCCCTACACAAAACCCACCCACTTACAAACTTCCCACAATAAGCAGCCCTACACACACCCCCCCCCTCAAACATCCGTAAACAACACAAAATTACCTGCCAAAAGAATCCAAGGAAAGAAGATATCGCAAAGGAACATATCTATAAATAAACGCTTAAATAGAATAAGGGCTTTTGACAAGAAACCGAGGAAGGAGACAAGCCCGCCGACAACTAGCAAAAAGGTCCTAGCGTCTCTAGAAGAAAGCAGGAAAAACCCAAACAGCGTCCTAAACCCGGCCAACACACATCTCACCCATTTCCGCCCACCTCCAATAGCACAAAACATCCCTAATGACGAATCCAAGGAGCCGAGTCAGGAACAATACCTACTAAATCGCATTGAAGGGATGGAAAAGAAGCTCAACAACCTCCTAGAAATCGTCACCAGCCTACTAAACCAAAGAAAAGATTGTCCAAAATCTCCAAAAAACCATTTCCGAGATCCAATCTTTGTCTAAGCGCTCTTTCTAGTATCAGCAGAAAGTGACGTTTTTTATGGCTCAGGCAGGAAACAGGGATATCCTTAAAATCGCTTTTTGGAATGCTGGTGGGATTAATAATAAACTAGATGAGCTCAAGCTGTTCATCGTAAATATTGATGCTCACATAGTCATAGTCACTGAAACCAGACTTGACAACAAATCCACCAAACTAGAGCTGCCAGGATTCTTCACATACTTAGCCCAAAATCCTGTCTCTAGCAAGAGAGGAGGAGCCGCCACTATAGTAAACAGCAGTATTCGACATATGGCCTTAAAACCAATTGAAAAAGAATGCATACAGAGTGCACCAATAGTCTTGCTTCCAGACAACAACAGACGCAGTGAAATGATAGTAATAGCATCTGTCTACTGTCCGCCCACACCAAAGTGGTCGTCCCACCACTTTACTGACGTTCTCAATTTTGCTGAGAAAACTTTGGGAGGACAGTCTAAGTTCATCCTATGTGGCGACTGGAATGCAAAACATAGGCAATGGGGCTGTATACGCGCCTGCCAACGTGGCGCTGCACTCTTCGAAGCAGTTAAAGCAGACTCCTTGGCTGAGATCATTGCTACTGGCTGTGCGACACATTTCCCGCACGACACAAGGAAAAACCCGTCAGCAATAGATTTCTCCATCTGTAAAGGGCTTGGAAGATTTGAAAAAAGAATTTCTTCAAGGGCGGATCTATCCTCAGACCATCTTCCCATATTACTAGAGATAAACCTAGATATAAACACTCTCTCCTTGCAAAAACAAAACCACAATATCCTCAAGAAAAACACTAACATTGAGCTTTTTAAGAAAGTCCTGGAAAGAAAGGTACTATTAAACACTGAGATAAGGGTAGCAGAAGATATAAACGACGCCATAAATATCTTCATGAAAAACATAAAGGACTCGGTTGCGGAATCAACTCCCACCCTAAGAACAACTGAAAACTCCAGAAGAAGGCAAGCTAACAGAAAAAGTCATACCCTAGCACTGGACGAAACCACAAGCAGACTGCTGGAGGAAAAACGAACACTAAGCAGAGTTTTTAAAGCTACTAGAACGGACGAGGACAAAGCAAAACTAAAAGCTGCTGAAAATCGACTAAAAAAAGCAATAAAAATCTTGAGAGAAAATAGAATCAATGAGCAAGTTGAAGGAATAGACACAAATAACCCGGACAGAATGAGAAAAATGTGGAAACTGCTAGACGAAGGCAAAAGGACAAATCAGCCTAATTTTCCCCTCAAATTAGAAACCCAAAACGGACCAAAATGGACAAAAACGATAAAGGAGACAACAGAAGCATTTGTCTCCCACTTGGAAGGAAGATTTAAGCCAAATAATAACGTACCTGATTACCACATAAATAGAGTTAATACTGAACTAAGAATAATTAAGGAAAGCATGCAAACCGAACGACATAATCTAAACAAAAACCCACATAACCTACCCATTACTCTAAAAGAATTGAATGACGAAATAAAAAACTTAAAGAACAGTAAAGCACCGGGAAAAGATTTTATAACAAACCAGCTAATAAAAACTCTACCGACTAAAGCTACCCTGTACCTTATCCTAATCTATAACTCCATACTTAGATTAGGATACTACCCTGAAGCCTGGAAGCATGCACAGGTAAAAATGATTCTAAAACCAGGGAAAAGTACTAACGAGCCAAAATCATATAGGCCGATTAGTCTACTTTCGGGACTCTCAAAAATTTTTGAAAGACTACTCTTAAAAAGACTTTTTAAGGTAGACCTATTCAAAAAAGCTATACCTTTGCACCAATTTGGCTTTAGAAAAGAGCACGGAACTGAGCAGCAAATAGCCAGGGTCACACAGTTCATTCTGGAGGCCTTTGAGAAAAAGGAATACTGCTCAGCTGTTTTTCTTGACATAACAGAAGCTTTTGATAGGGTATGGCATGAGGGACTATTACTTAAGCTAGCTAAGATACTACCTTACAACCTATACATCATTCTGGAGAGCTACCTTACAAACAGAACGTTCGAGGTGAAAGACCAAGCTGGAGAGACTTCGAGAACAGGACAAATAGGCGCAGGGGTGCCTCAAGGAAGCAATCTTGGACCACTACTCTATTCTATCTTCTCCTCAGACATGCCTCTTCCATATATCCACAGCCCTTCACCAACAGAAAGAATTATGCTCTCAACTTACGCAGACGACACTATAGTACTCAGCTCAGACATACTACCAACTGCTGCCACAAGAAACAACGAAAACTACCTCAAAACATTTTCGGACTGGGCAGACAGATGGGGTATATCAGTAAATGCTTCCAAAACAGGACATGTCATCTATACATTAAAAAACGACATACCTACAAACCTAAAGACTATGAAGATCAAGGGTCAAGCTGTAAAAAAGGAAAGCAAGCAATCATACCTTGGCGTTATCCTTGACAGCAAACTAACACTTAGTCCTCATGTCACAAAGGTAGTGGGTAAATACTTGACAGCCTATAGAAAAATGTCATGGATCTTAAATGAAAGAAGCAAACTCCCAGCTAATACTAAGATGCTGATCCTCAAATCAGTCCTATCGCCAATATGGCAGTATGCCATAGCAGCATGGGGTCCCCTTGTGACAGATGCACAGATAAGGCGGATTCAAGTTGAGGAAAACAAGAAAATGAGAGACATATGTAGAGCGGGAAGATACACGAAAAACCAAACTATAAGGGACCGCTTTTGTGTCAAAACAGTAGAAGAGTTCTATCAACAGGCTGTCCATAGGTTCTCAGAAACTACAAAATCGCACCCAAATATAGCTGTTCGAAGGATTTTCTCTAGGCACTATATCCCGAATAGGCTAGAAAGAAGCAGGCAGAGATACTTGAAAATGACAAGGGACCATATCACCCTAAAACAGACTGGACTGACTCTCTCACCTAAACTCTTAAAAATCCCTGATCTAGACGACTGCAGAACCCTAAAGAAGCGAAGCGAGAGAGAGAAAATAAGACAAACGCATCTAACTGAACTCCCTACGCTGCTAAGACTAGAGGAAGAGGAGAAAGAGCTCAAAAGAATAAAGAAACAGGAAGAGAGGGAAAGAAAAGAAAGGGAAAACCAAAAGTGGCCTCCAGATAGATGGTGTGAATCGGAAATAAACCTATATAATAGACAATATAGAAATGGCGATTTAACCAGGCAGGAAATTATAGAAAGATTCAAAGGTCAACCATTAAATGTACAACGAATAATCCTACCTGACTACGAAGGCGACTAAAATTAAATCAAAACAAACCAGGGTAGGAGCAGAAGGCAGAAGTAATTAAACTGGCGGAAGGGGTGGCAAAAATATTGAAAAGAAAGGAAAGAAATACAAAAAGGCTAAAGGCTAAGTTCAGGTTACATAAAAAGGGAAATGTGCTTATAGATATAATGGTAAAATTAACTTAACTAAACACCTACTGAATAACAAAATTATGATGGCTGGATGGCTGCGTATTTAAATGATTCTCCTGGCGTGATTGAAAATCCATCTCTCCTTTCCAACTGAGGGATCTGCGACTCTTCGGCTCCTGATGGATCCATCTGCTGCTGTAATGGACGCCACACCGGCGGTCCAACCTAAAAGAAAGATAATAGGCATTAGTTTTCTTTCTTTTTTCTAAATATACTAAATCACCAAACCTCTACAACAAAAACAACAGCGCATTGGGCGCTTTAGCTCACCAAGGCAGCAACAACAACAGCAGCAAGGCCAGCAACAGTGGCGGCAGAGACCAAGCGGCGAGCTGAACATTTCGCTGGCCACACCCACCACTCCTGGAGGCCCTGAAAGAGGGAGCTGATTTTCCTTAACTCTGAAGATCCGACTCCAATGTGACGCTCTCAGCTTTGAGCTCAGCGCCGGCGTTGCAAATCCGGCTTTGTAAGGAGAGGATGCTTCAGCTCGTGGCGTTGTCTCTCTCCAGAGGCAGTAGTAGCAGCAACGGTAGCGGCAACGGGATCGGCGGCCAATGCTTGGTCTAGTAAATCCCAGTATCGGTCCTTTGGAGATGAGATGCCGAGTGGCGGTATGCGTCCATAGGGACTGCCTGGATTGATTGGGCAGGAGACGGCAGCGGGCCTGGACATGGGCGTCACCAGCAACATGGCAGCCATGCGCAGTCAATCTCCCGGTGGCAACAGGCTGGAAATGCAGCAACAGCGGCGCATGCAATCTCCGGAATGACGGCAACATCTTCTCACACCAGCGGCAGCAACCCACACACACACCAGCGGCAGCAACTACAGCAACATCGGCAGCAGCAGCATTTAATGTTTTGCAGCAGTCTCCATTTTACAACTTCCGACGACCAGACTCCTCGCTTGCCCCTGGCGACTTGCCCTGGAAGAAAGAAAGAAGCATGGATTAGTTTTTTCCCCTTCAGCTAGTGTATTAAAATTGCTTTCCTGGAAAACCGGCGTTTTCCTGTAGATGACGCTGGACTGTGGAGCATGCTCTCCCTCCCGCCACTGATGGGATGAGCGCATCAGGGCTGACGGGACAGACGACAGGACAGACTCAGGAACTCCTGAGTTAGGATACTGGAGCGCCGTGAGCTAGAGTATCCGCCAGCGGATGCTTACGCAGCGGCGAGGCGTCGGAAAACTGATGGACGGAGCAGCAGCTTGGGTATTCTTGCCCCAGTAGCAGCAGATGGGGCAGCAAAGGCAGTGGTAGCAGTGTTAGCGCTCCTGGCAAACCGGCTTTTCCTTTTGAAGACGCGGGACTGGCATCTGGCGCCTCACCAGCTTTTCCTCCCTGAAAGAAGAGAATATTAGAAGGAGCACGAGACCAACAACAGCCTTAACTTACCATGTCAGCGGAAACAGCAACAGCAGCAGCAAGACCAGAAACAGCAACAACAGAAGCCCGGCAACTTTCTGATAGAAACGGCGGCGCATGCATCTCTCAAAACAGCAGCAGCAACAGATGCGTTTCTTGGGCGCGAGCGGCGGTACTGGTAACAGCCCTCATATATGCAGATCCAATAGACGGCGACACAACCACCAGCATCAGCGTTAGCAGCGGTGGTGGCAGCAGCAGAGAGATCTCACTGCCGCAATAGCCAAATTGCATGCATCCTAGGACTCGACTCATGTTGGCCCTGGCTGTTCTTCATATACCTAAATTGGCGGCCGATTTCACCCTGTAAAATAGAAGCATCGATTATATCGAACTGCACTAGGTGGCGACACACTCACCAGCAGCAGCAACAACAACAACAGCGGCAGCAGTAGCAGGAAATGACCCACCGCATAATCCAATTGGTACTTTCCGAAGCCCGTACTTCTCGCCTGGTCCCTGGCCAGTTACAGGGGCCTGCGCGATGGAAATCATGATGTTCATCTGCCCTGTGGATGGCCACAAGATGGAATCGGCCCTATACTGCCCACCCGACCTGCGCCAGGATAGCAGCAACGGCAGCGGACTATGGACGCGCAGATATAGACGGCAGCAACAGTGGCGGCAGCAGCAGGAAATGTTTGTCTGCAGTCTCCAAATGGCAATTTCTTTCCCAGTTGAAATGGACCTGCAAATGTCAAAAAGATACAAACATTAGACTCGGCTCAAATTGGAACATCAGACAGACTGTACTCACGTATACACACAGACAAACCTAGCCTATAGATGACGCTGACTGCGGCACACTTTCTCCTCCACAAAAGTTTGTGCGTGCAACAAAGTTGACGGGCCACGCCGACCGATGAATGCAGCACACCGACATCTCTGCAGCATCAACGTTACCAGCACCACTGAAAGCAGAAACAGGTTTGACTATGGGCAATGCGCAGAAAAATCAAATATTACAATAAGAAATACACACACAATTTTTCTGCGTCGTTTCCGCTTGGAGAAGTGAGACCCTTTCCTGTATATGCCATTGACACTGACAAGCGCGGGAGAAATACTGGAAATCCAAAAATACTAACCTTAACAATTCCAGTATTTCTGCCCGATAGGCGATAGGCTGGCAGCCGATAAGCCCGCCAAAAAAGGCGCGAAATATCGATAATGAGCTGCAGGGAAATTGGTAGCATATCGATATCCCGCCGTGCTTTTTACTATCGAAAAAGCCTGCCTTCGCGCCTAGCCCACAATTTGCAAGTCAGTTGAGATTATAAAACCGACAGAGGCGCGCGCGCAACAGTAACCAAAAGTGAAGCCAGCAGCAACAACAACAACTAATGGACGGCCAGAACGGGAACCAAAGCGGAGGATGGGCATCGGTTTTATCCATCTCATCAGACGACAGCAACTGCTCATCCTCGCCGCCATCAGCTAGAGTCTCATCGCTGGATACCAAACCATCGTTAAACTTTAGCTTAAAATTACTTACCATAACTATTTTCTCCTATTCCATAAGATATTTCCTAAGTAACATTCAAATTAAATTCCACATTAGAACCATGGCGCGCAAAAACTGCCGCCAAATATTTCAAAAACATGGCGCGCAAAAACTATCGACAAATTTTTCAAAATGTTCTGCAAATTTAAATTATAAATTAATGTAAATCGCCGTCATCAGCTAGAGACTCATCATTGTTAAACATTTTTTAAAAAAATTACTTACCATAACTTTCTTCCCCCATTCCATATGCTATATCCTAATTAATGTAATATTCAAATTTAAATTCCACACTAGAACCATGGCGCGCAAAAATGCCGCCAAGTAATTTCAAAAATGTCTCCCGCAAGTTTTAATGATAAATTTTACTTTAATCTATGGCATGCATATCTGCAGCCAAAAAATCCTAAAATGTAATTTGCCACAAATTGTCACTATATATTTTTTAAGCAAAAATCAGAGGACAATAAAAGGTCAGCGTCATTTGACGCTGAAAATATATATATAAAAAAAAGCGGAGGATGGGCATCGGTTTTATCCATCTCATCAGACGACAGCAACTGCTCATCCTCGCCGCCATCAGCTAGAGTCTCATCGCTGGATACCAAACCATCGTTAAACTTTAGCTTAAAATTACTTACCATAACTATTTTCTCCTATTCCATAAGATATTTCCTAAGTAACATTCAAATTAAATTCCACATTAGAACCATGGCGCGCAAAAACTGCCGCCAAATATTTCAAAAACATGGCGCGCAAAAACTATCGACAAATTTTTCAAAATGTTCTGCAAATTTAAATTATAAATTAATGTAAATCGCCGTCATCAGCTAGAGACTCATCATTGTTAAACATTTTTTAAAAAAATTACTTACCATAACTTTCTTCCCCCATTCCATATGCTATATCCTAATTAATGTAATATTCAAATTTAAATTCCACACTAGAACCATGGCGCGCAAAAATGCCGCCAAGTAATTTCAAAAATGTCTCCCGCAAGTTTTAATGATAAATTTTACTTTAATCTATGGCATGCATATCTGCAGCCAAAAAATCCTAAAATGTAATTTGCCACAAATTGTCACTATATATTTTTTAAGCAAAAATCAGAGGACAATAAAAGGTCAGCGTCATTTGACGTTGAAAATATATAAAAAAAAAAAAAAAAAAAAAGGCACACATATAAGCGATCAGCGCTTGGCCAGCGTGAGAACTGCTGACCATGCAATTATGTATGTTAGCCCTCAAGTGGGTGCTCGTATTACGCATACACTTGGGCTGGACTGTTTATGTACACATTGCAATATAGGTACAGTGGTTAACCGATATGTGTGCATACTACAATTCAAATTGCCGCTAATCAGAAAGAAATTTATCGCAACGTTAAATGCAGCACAAAATAGGCGCTCAAAATGGGGTTGAATTAATAATGCCTGCCTCTCATTCTGTCTTATATTACCGCAAGCCCAAAATGACAACGCACGACAAGGAGAGCAAGAGAGATAGTCAGATTGCCTCTAATTTTCTCTCCCATATTACCAAGAATGATCGCTTATGCGAGAGGAGTCCCAACATATTGTCCTCTTCGAATTTTTGGCAACCCAAAATGGCGGCGGACGAACGAGATGACAATATATTCTGTAGTTACGCCCCGGGTTGATGACAATGAGAAGGAGGAGGAGTGCTATAGGCACACATATAAGCGATCAGCGCTTGGCCAGCGTGAGAACTGCTGACCATGCAATTATGTATGTTAGCCCTCAAGTGGGTGCTCGTATTACGCATACACTTGGGCTGGACTGTTTATGTACACATTGCAATATAGGTACAGTGGTTAACCGATATGTGTGCATACTACAATTCAAATTGCCGCTAATCAGAAAGAAATTTATCGCAACGTTAAATGCAGCACAAAATAGGCGCTCAAAATGGGGTTGAATTAATAATGCCTGCCTCTCATTCTGTCTTATATTACCGCAAGCCCAAAATGACAACGCACGACAAGGAGAGCAAGAGAGATAGTCAGATTGCCTCTAATTTTCTCTCCCATATTACCAAGAATGATCGCTTATGCGAGAGGAGTCCCAACATATTGTCCTCTTCGAATTTTTGGCAACCCAAAATGGCGGCGGACGAACGAGATGACAATATATTCTGTAGTTACGCCCCGGGTTGATGACAATGAGAAGGAGGAGGAGTGCTATAGGCACACATATAAGCGATCAGCGCTTGGCCAGCGTGAGAACTGCTGACCATGCAATTATGTATGTTAGCCCTCAAGTGGGTGCTCGTATTACGCATACACTTGGGCTGGACTGTTTATGTACACATTGCAATATAGGTACAGTGGTTAACCGATATGTGTGCATACTACAATTCAAATTGCCGCTAATCAGAAAGAAATTTATCGCAACGTTAAATGCAGCACAAAATAGGCGCTCAAAATGGGGTTGAATTAATAATGCCTGCCTCTCATTCTGTCTTATATTACCGCAAGCCCAAAATGACAACGCACGACAAGGAGAGCAAGAGAGATAGTCAGATTGCCTCTAATTTTCTCTCCCATATTACCAAGAATGATCGCTTATGCGAGAGGAGTCCCAACATATTGTCCTCTTCGAATTTTTGGCAACCCAAAATGGCGGCGGACGAACGAGATGACAATATATTCTGTAGTTACGCCCCGGGTTGATGACAATGAGAAGGAGGAGGAGTGCTATAGGCACACATATAAGCGATCAGCGCTTGGCCAGCGTGAGAACTGCTGACCATGCAATTATGTATGTTAGCCCTCAAGTGGGTGCTCGTATTACGCATACACTTGGGCTGGACTGTTTATGTACACATTGCAATATAGGTACAGTGGTTAACCGATATGTGTGCATACTACAATTCAAATTGCCGCTAATCAGAAAGAAATTTATCGCAACGTTAAATGCAGCACAAAATAGGCGCTCAAAATGGGGTTGAATTAATAATGCCTGCCTCTCATTCTGTCTTATATTACCGCAAGCCCAAAATGACAACGCACGACAAGGAGAGCAAGAGAGATAGTCAGATTGCCTCTAATTTTCTCTCCCATATTACCAAGAATGATCGCTTATGCGAGAGGAGTCCCAACATATTGTCCTCTTCGAATTTTTGGCAACCCAAAATGGCGGCGGACGAACGAGATGACAATATATTCTGTAGTTACGCCCCGGGTTGATGACAATGAGAAGGAGGAGGAGTGCTATAGGCACACATATAAGCGATCAGCGCTTGGCCAGCGTGAGAACTGCTGACCATGCAATTATGTATGTTAGCCCTCAAGTGGGTGCTCGTATTACGCATACACTTGGGCTGGACTGTTTATGTACACATTGCAATATAGGTACAGTGGTTAACCGATATGTGTGCATACTACAATTCAAATTGCCGCTAATCAGAAAGAAATTTATCGCAACGTTAAATGCAGCACAAAATAGGCGCTCAAAATGGGGTTGAATTAATAATGCCTGCCTCTCATTCTGTCTTATATTACCGCAAGCCCAAAATGACAACGCACGACAAGGAGAGCAAGAGAGATAGTCAGATTGCCTCTAATTTTCTCTCCCATATTACCAAGAATGATCGCTTATGCGAGAGGAGTCCCAACATATTGTCCTCTTCGAATTTTTGGCAACCCAAAATGGCGGCGGACGAACGAGATGACAATATATTCTGTAGTTACGCCCCGGGTTGATGACAATGAGAAGGAGGAGGAGTGCTATAGGCACACATATAAGCGATCAGCGCTTGGCCAGCGTGAGAACTGCTGACCATGCAATTATGTATGTTAGCCCTCAAGTGGGTGCTCGTATTACGCATACACTTGGGCTGGACTGTTTATGTACACATTGCAATATAGGTACAGTGGTTAACCGATATGTGTGCATACTACAATTCAAATTGCCGCTAATCAGAAAGAAATTTATCGCAACGTTAAATGCAGCACAAAATAGGCGCTCAAAATGGGGTTGAATTAATAATGCCTGCCTCTCATTCTGTCTTATATTACCGCAAGCCCAAAATGACAACGCACGACAAGGAGAGCAAGAGAGATAGTCAGATTGCCTCTAATTTTCTCTCCCATATTACCAAGAATGATCGCTTATGCGAGAGGAGTCCCAACATATTGTCCTCTTCGAATTTTTGGCAACCCAAAATGGCGGCGGACGAACGAGATGACAATATATTCTGTAGTTACGCCCCGGGTTGATGACAATGAGAAGGAGGAGGAGTGCTATAGGCACACATATAAGCGATCAGCGCTTGGCCAGCGTGAGAACTGCTGACCATGCAATTATGTATGTTAGCCCTCAAGTGGGTGCTCGTATTACGCATACACTTGGGCTGGACTGTTTATGTACACATTGCAATATAGGTACAGTGGTTAACCGATATGTGTGCATACTACAATTCAAATTGCCGCTAATCAGAAAGAAATTTATCGCAACGTTAAATGCAGCACAAAATAGGCGCTCAAAATGGGGTTGAATTAATAATGCCTGCCTCTCATTCTGTCTTATATTACCGCAAGCCCAAAATGACAACGCACGACAAGGAGAGCAAGAGAGATAGTCAGATTGCCTCTAATTTTCTCTCCCATATTACCAAGAATGATCGCTTATGCGAGAGGAGTCCCAACATATTGTCCTCTTCGAATTTTTGGCAACCCAAAATGGCGGCGGACGAACGAGATGACAATATATTCTGTAGTTACGCCCCGCGTTGATGACAATGAGAAGGAGGAGGAGTGCTATAGGCACACATATAAGCGATCAGCGCTTGGCCAGCGTGAGAACTGCTGACCATGCAATTATGTATGTTAGCCCTCAAGTGGGTGCTCGTATTACGCATACACTTGGGCTGGACTGTTTATGTACACATTGCAATATAGGTACAGTGGTTAACCGATATGTGTGCATACTACAATTCAAATTGCCGCTAATCAGAAAGAAATTTATCGCAACGTTAAATGCAGCACAAAATAGGCGCTCAAAATGGGGTTGAATTAATAATGCCTGCCTCTCATTCTGTCTTATATTACCGCAAGCCCAAAATGACAACGCACGACAAGGAGAGCAAGAGAGATAGTCAGATTGCCTCTAATTTTCTCTCCCATATTACCAAGAATGATCGCTTATGCGAGAGGAGTCCCAACATATTGTCCTCTTCGAATTTTTGGCAACCCAAAATGGCGGCGGACGAACGAGATGACAATATATTCTGTAGTTACGCCCCGGGTTGATGACAATGAGAAGGAGGAGGAGTGCTATAGGCACACATATAAGCGATCAGCGCTTGGCCAGCGTGAGAACTGCTGACCATGCAATTATGTATGTTAGCCCTCAAGTGGGTGCTCGTATTACGCATACACTTGGGCTGGACTGTTTATGTACACATTGCAATATAGGTACAGTGGTTAACCGATATGTGTGCATACTACAATTCAAATTGCCGCTAATCAGAAAGAAATTTATCGCAACGTTAAATGCAGCACAAAATAGGCGCTCAAAATGGGGTTGAATTAATAATGCCTGCCTCTCATTCTGTCTTATATTACCGCAAGCCCAAAATGACAACGCACGACAAGGAGAGCAAGAGAGATAGTCAGATTGCCTCTAATTTTCTCTCCCATATTACCAAGAATGATCGCTTATGCGAGAGGAGTCCCAACATATTGTCCTCTTCGAATTTTTGGCAACCCAAAATGGCGGCGGACGAACGAGATGACAATATATTCTGTAGTTACGCCCCGGGTTGATGACAATGAGAAGGAGGAGGAGTGCTATAGGCACACATATAAGCGATCAGCGCTTGGCCAGCGTGAGAACTGCTGACCATGCAATTATGTATGTTAGCCCTCAAGTGGGTGCTCGTATTACGCATACACTTGGGCTGGACTGTTTATGTACACATTGCAATATAGGTACAGTGGTTAACCGATATGTGTGCATACTACAATTCAAATTGCCGCTAATCAGAAAGAAATTTATCGCAACGTTAAATGCAGCACAAAATAGGCGCTCAAAATGGGGTTGAATTAATAATGCCTGCCTCTCATTCTGTCTTATATTACCGCAAGCCCAAAATGACAACGCACGACAAGGAGAGCAAGAGAGATAGTCAGATTGCCTCTAATTTTCTCTCCCATATTACCAAGAATGATCGCTTATGCGAGAGGAGTCCCAACATATTGTCCTCTTCGAATTTTTGGCAACCCAAAATGGCGGCGGACGAACGAGATGACAATATATTCTGTAGTTACGCCCCGCGTTGATGACAATGAGAAGGAGGAGGAGTGCTATAGGCACACATATAAGCGATCAGCGCTTGGCCAGCGTGAGAACTGCTGACCATGCAATTATGTATGTTAGCCCTCAAGTGGGTGCTCGTATTACGCATACACTTGGGCTGGACTGTTTATGTACACATTGCAATATAGGTACAGTGGTTAACCGATATGTGTGCATACTACAATTCAAATTGCCGCTAATCAGAAAGAAATTTATCGCAACGTTAAATGCAGCACAAAATAGGCGCTCAAAATGGGGTTGAATTAATAATGCCTGCCTCTCATTCTGTCTTATATTACCGCAAGCCCAAAATGACAACGCACGACAAGGAGAGCAAGAGAGATAGTCAGATTGCCTCTAATTTTCTCTCCCATATTACCAAGAATGATCGCTTATGCGAGAGGAGTCCCAACATATTGTCCTCTTCGAATTTTTGGCAACCCAAAATGGCGGCGGACGAACGAGATGACAATATATTCTGTAGTTACGCCCCGGGTTGATGACAATGAGAAGGAGGAGGAGTGCTATAGGCACACATATAAGCGATCAGCGCTTGGCCAGCGTGAGAACTGCTGACCATGCAATTATGTATGTTAGCCCTCAAGTGGGTGCTCGTATTACGCATACACTTGGGCTGGACTGTTTATGTACACATTGCAATATAGGTACAGTGGTTAACCGATATGTGTGCATACTACAATTCAAATTGCCGCTAATCAGAAAGAAATTTATCGCAACGTTAAATGCAGCACAAAATAGGCGCTCAAAATGGGGTTGAATTAATAATGCCTGCCTCTCATTCTGTCTTATATTACCGCAAGCCCAAAATGACAACGCACGACAAGGAGAGCAAGAGAGATAGTCAGATTGCCTCTAATTTTCTCTCCCATATTACCAAGAATGATCGCTTATGCGAGAGGAGTCCCAACATATTGTCCTCTTCGAATTTTTGGCAACCCAAAATGGCGGCGGACGAACGAGATGACAATATATTCTGTAGTTACGCCCCGGGTTGATGACAATGAGAAGGAGGAGGAGTGCTATAGGCACACATATAAGCGATCAGCGCTTGGCCAGCGTGAGAACTGCTGACCATGCAATTATGTATGTTAGCCCTCAAGTGGGTGCTCGTATTACGCATACACTTGGGCTGGACTGTTTATGTACACATTGCAATATAGGTACAGTGGTTAACCGATATGTGTGCATACTACAATTCAAATTGCCGCTAATCAGAAAGAAATTTATCGCAACGTTAAATGCAGCACAAAATAGGCGCTCAAAATGGGGTTGAATTAATAATGCCTGCCTCTCATTCTGTCTTATATTACCGCAAGCCCAAAATGACAACGCACGACAAGGAGAGCAAGAGAGATAGTCAGATTGCCTCTAATTTTCTCTCCCATATTACCAAGAATGATCGCTTATGCGAGAGGAGTCCCAACATATTGTCCTCTTCGAATTTTTGGCAACCCAAAATGGCGGCGGACGAACGAGATGACAATATATTCTGTAGTTACGCCCCGCGTTGATGACAATGAGAAGGAGGAGGAGTGCTATAGGCACACATATAAGCGATCAGCGCTTGGCCAGCGTGAGAACTGCTGACCATGCAATTATGTATGTTAGCCCTCAAGTGGGTGCTCGTATTACGCATACACTTGGGCTGGACTGTTTATGTACACATTGCAATATAGGTACAGTGGTTAACCGATATGTGTGCATACTACAATTCAAATTGCCGCTAATCAGAAAGAAATTTATCGCAACGTTAAATGCAGCACAAAATAGGCGCTCAAAATGGAGTTGAATTAATAATGCCTGCCTCTCATTCTGTCTTATATTACCGCAAGCCCAAAATGACAACGCACGACAAGGAGAGCAAGAGAGATAGTCAGATTGCCTCTAATTTTCTCTCCCATATTACCAAGAATGATCGCTTATGCGAGAGGAGTCCCAACATATTGTCCTCTTCGAATTTTTGGCAACCCAAAATGGCGGCGGACGAACGAGATGACAATATATTCTGTAGTTACGCCCCGCGTTGATGACAATAAGGAGGAGGAGTGCTATAGGCACACATATAAGCGATCAGCGCTTGGCCAGCGTGAGAACTGCTGACCATGCAATTATGTATGTTAGCCCTCAAGTGGGTGCTCGTATTACGCATACACTTGGGCTGGACTGTTTATGTACACATTGCAACAGAATGCTACAATGTGCTTATTTAATCAAGCACACGGTGCCACTTTGATTTGGCTGATTTCATTTATACTGGCTTGCATTTCAAGCCTTTGGAAAAAGTGACCTAAGTCAATTATTCCATTAGTATATAAATCGCTAACATCATGTCTTGCAATAATTTTCTTACCATGTTTAAAGAAACATAGCATATTTTTTATATGCAAGGTGACTACTTTACGTAATTCGTCATTTTTGATGACTTCATATACGTTGGGCTCTGAAGCTTTTTCTATAGATTGCTTAGGCACTTCTAAGTCTTTATCTCCTGCGCAGGATTTTTGTCTACTTTGATATCTTGTAGTGACTTTCTTTATATTTTTTGTCATTTCTTGTAGTTCTTTGATGGTTATTCTTGATAACGCATCAGCTACATAGTTATCTTTTCCCTTTAGATACTCATTTGTAAAATTATACTCCTCTAATTCAAGTCTCATACGAGTTAGTTTAGAGATCGGATTTATCATAGAGAACAGGTATGTAAGTGGTCTGTGGTCTGTTTTGACAGTGAAATGTCTACCATAAATATATGGTCTGAAATGAGTTATTGCCCAATGAATTGCTGCCAATTCTTCTTCTGTTGTGCTTTTGTTACTTTATCCTTGGTAATCGCTCTTGATGCATATGCCATGGGAAGTTGGAGAGCATTTTTGCATTGAGTTAACACTGCTCCACAAGCTTGCTTACTTGAATCCGTTATAATGCAAAATTCTTTGCTGAAATTTGGGTATTGTAATAAATTGGGATTAACTAGTGCCGATTTGAGATGTTCGAAGACATGCTGGCATTCTTGTTCTGTTGTGCTTTTGTTACTTTATCCTTGGTAATCGCTCTTGATGCATATGCCATGGGAAGTTGGAGAGCATTTTTGCATTGAGTTAACACTGCTCCACAAGCTTGCTTACTTGAATCCGTTATAATGCAAAATTCTTTGCTGAAATTTGGGTATTGTAATAAATTGGGATTAACTAGTGCCGATTTGAGATGTTCGAAGACATGCTGGCATTCAGCTGTCCATTCGAATTTTACATCTTTTTTACATAATCTTGTTATGTGACGAGAATATTTGGTAAAATTTTGGATAAAACGTCTATAGAAATTGCAAAATGCAATAAATCGTCTAGCACTGTCCGCATCATGTGGGACTGTGTAATTTTTGATGACGTCATATTTTTCGTCATCTGGCAAGATTCCTTGATCTGTGCATTTGTGGCCCATAAATGTGACTTCATGCATGAAAAATGAACATTTTTCTGGATGTAGCTTTGGGTTGTATTTCCTACATTTCTCAAAAACATCAGTCAAGTTTTTAACCATATGTTTTTCGGAACAACCAATGACTTTTAAATCATCCATATACAGGAATGCTTGAGAAGGTTTAAGTCCAGAGAAAGCTATAGTCATCATTCTCTGAAAAGAATTTGATGCTATTTAAAAAAAAATAAAATGGCAATCGCGTGAAGCGATATGAACCATTGCTCGTTGAAAAAGACTACATCTCTTGAATTTTCTTCGAGTTTAATTTTATGAAAACCTGACATTAAGTCTAGGCATGAAAAATATTTTGCTCTACCTAGTTGATCTAAAATATCATCAATTCTAGGGAGTGGAAATTTATCGGACAACAATTTTTTATTAATTTGACGATAGTCAATTACTAATCGCCATTTTTTCTTGTCAGAACCAGGAAGAAATTTCTTTGAAACTAACAAAAGTGGGCTGTTATATGGGGACACAGACGGTTCGACTATTTTGTTATCAATTAATTGTTCTACCTGTACTTGAATTTCGTCAAGTTGACTATGAGGATTTCTATAATTTTTAATATATACTGGCTCATCATCTGTCAATCTTAGGTTTTGTTTGTAGAAATTA
Organism: Drosophila simulans; assembly: GCF_016746395.2. NCBI lineage: Eukaryota > Metazoa > Arthropoda > Insecta > Diptera > Drosophilidae > Drosophila > Drosophila simulans. The sequence goes on from NC_052525.2 coordinate 27,261, forward strand.
TTTGTTGTGACTAATTCGGTTTCAAGTCCGAATACATCGCCATACTTGGTGCATAAATCGGTTAGTGTAGTTTTGAATTGTGGTGGAAATTTTTTTGTTAATTGAGACATGACAGTTTTTTCTCTCGCTTCGGAATTGGTCTGAACTATGTCATCGTTCGAAAGTGATTCATATTGTAGATCTTTTATATTTACTATTTGATCTTTACTATTTGTATTCAGTAATCGGACAAATGCATTTTTGGTTGTTGCAACATAAATGCCATTTTGAATTTAGTGGTTAGGTATTAAAACACTATCTTCATTTGAGGATAGTTGTATTTTTCGGACAACCTGGGATCTTGCTGGTAGAATTATTGAGTTATTACCAGAGTTGTATATTATTGGAACATATATTGGGAAATTCAAATTATTTGGTCTCATTTTGAGCCAATCTTCTGTTTGATTAAAATCTAATTCACAATTGAATGTCTTTATGAAATCAATGCCTAATATTCTATCACATGGGATTAAGAAATGTGTATCTACTATATGAAAATCGTGTGGAATTATGTAATTGTCTGTCTGTATCTCAATTGAAGTTAATCCTTTGGATTGAATTCATTATTGTCCTATTCCTTGAATATTAGTTTTATTGTTTCCTTGAATATCATTAAAGATATCCGAATTTTTTTTAGAAGAGTAATATCTGCACCTGTGTCTATTAAAAAGATAAGTTTCTTATTTGTTTCTACATTGACAAAACTAACAAATATGTTTTGGATAAGATTAATTGTGTGAACCTTGTAACTATTTATTGTTGAGCAGCTAAAGGTTGTTCGGAGTTTCCCGAGTTATTTTGGGCTACTCTTACATTTCCTTGATTATTGTTATTTTGGCCTGGGTTCGAGTTGCCACGGCCTCTAGAGTTTCTTCTATTAATATTATTATTGGAATTGTAATAACGATGACCGCCTCTGTAATAAGGGCGGCCCCTTGTATCATAACGACCGCGGAACACCGTTGGAATGTCTAGTTGCTTCTGTGCAAATGTCTTTAAATTTAGATATGGCATCGTTCATGCTGTTGAACGTGCCGGTTGCATGATAACTTTTACCTTATCAATTTCTCGTCATTGCTTGCGTGTAGAGGTTGTCTGTTTTCTTCTTTTGCGGCAGATTTAGCAATTTAGCAGAGAGTGCCTTAACAGATTCTCCCTTTACTGTTCGCGAGAGATTATCTTTAATTTCCTGTATTGTGTTTTCTGTGCTAATGAGATACCTAGCATGAACTTTTAGTTTGGTCTTAATGACATTGACTGCTAAAGTCTCATGTTCTCCTTTCATCGAATCTAACAAATTTAGAGCGTCTTTGAAACTCTGTAGGTTTTCGGCTTTGCCGTCGTACTCGATTAATAGAGACGAGGTTGTCTTTAGGAAATCTACTACTGATTGTGCCATCTTGTTTACTATCTTACTTTCTTTTGGCTTACTATTTCTTTCCTCAGCAATTACGTCTAGTAATCAGCTGAGAAATTTAGTGTATTCGGAACAAGTACTTGTAACTTGTGTCTTTGTGACACATATAATATGTTCTCTTTTAATCGAGATATTATATCTTTTATTTGTGTCTGCTGTAACGAAGATAGTTTCGTATTGTGGTCAAGTATTATGACACGGGCCTCGTTTTATTTTCCTAATAGTCTCTCTAACTGTTTTATCTTTGTATCGTTACTTATTAGTGCACTCTTATTGAGGCACTTAAACGATCTATCAAAGTCTTCACGCAGTTTCTTGATTTTAGCTATTATATTTAGCCAATCCATCAAGTTAGAAACTGGGTTGTTAATCAAAAGATTTATTTAATTATATTTTATATTCTGTTTTCATATTTATTTATATGTTCATAACTAGGCTTGTTTCTTGTTTTCTTTTTGAAGCTTTTGACAAGGCAGTTTTATGCTTGCTTACTAAGGCTAAATTTTTTTTGTTTTGTTTTTCGCTTTATTTATTGTCTTTCAGCTATCAAACCCTGTCCCTGTTACTATGCATTTTGTATAGTTTATAACATATATTTATAAACATAATTATTGTCATAATAATTAAACAAATTATTATGTAATCGAGGTTTAAAGGCACAACTTCGACCTTGTTATTTAACACTGACTTAACAACAACTAGACCCATATTTGAAAAGAAGTTTTCTCCTGATACAGTTTTTTCTGAATATATTGGGTCTGGATATAATTTACTTATAGAGTTGTTAAATGACATTTACTTATTGTTTATATATTAATTTTGTCTTTGATTCGTTTTTTTTTTTTAATTTTAAAATATCTATTTGTTGTTGTAAAGACGCCTTGCGGCGGTGAGAAATTTAAAATTAATTCATCCGTATGAATTTACAGGTTTCCTACCTAAATTTTCGTTTGGCTTTACAGGCCGAACTTCTCATCGGGCAGAAAAGGTTCCGCTCAATGTTACAATTGGTTTTTATAATTATTAAAAAAAATATGCATCGCAGTGCAATCAGAAAATATTTTGCACTATTTTTATATATATATATATATATATAGACATGTATATATATATACAGATATGTATATATATATATATATATATTTATAGACATGTATATATATATATATATATATATATATATAGATATGTATATATATATATATAGACACGTATATATACATATAGATATGTATATATATATATATAGATATATATATATATATATATATATATGTGTGTATATATATTCTGCATTCTGCTAAAAAACATTTACTTAATTGAGTGGTAATAAAATCCCTCTGTCCCAGAAATATATAAAATTTCGGCCAGGAAAGTTGCTTAACTCTTCGTGTTACACACATACACACATATTTGTATATATATGTAAGTATGATTCACATATGATTCACGTATGATTCACATATGTTCTTAAATCGGGCATTCTTGTTGAGAATTACGTTGCGCTTTATATTTCCGAGTTCAAAGATTTTCACCCAATATGTTGATGACAAATTACCAACTGAATAACGAAGAATGAGCTCCTTTGCTTTTATGTAGGATTAGCAATGCAATTCAAAACAGTCGTTGCACGCTCTTACTGAACGTGCAAAACAAGTTTTAATTGACATTAAATATGAAATTCTCCTAGGTAGCACCAAAGTCTAGATTTGAAATTGAAAATAATAAAATAATGGTGGGTATTTTATGACAAGACAAAACTGTTAAATTACCTTTTATAATAAAGAAAAAAATAGAGCACATTTGAAAAACGTGTCGATGTACTATTTAATTAATTAATTAATTGTTATTTGTGTGGTGTAAAAATTGGGCCAATATTTTGTAAACAAATAGGTTTTTAAGATAGATAAACATATTTAGTTTAATTTGTTTTAGAAATATCTTATATACAAGGTTTTGGCACCAAACAATACTTCAATAATTATTTTGTAAATAGGTGACGGTTATATATATTTAAGATTCAAAAAAGATTTCCAGAAGGATTAAGTTAAAAAAACAGAATTTATAATTACAATTAAATGACTTTTACTTACATTTAATTAATCAATTTCACAAAAAAATATATATGTACAGCACATACGCGTCGTTACATTTTCGCAATACTTTTTTTCCCGAAAAAAGACAGAGCTAATCAGCACACTTCCGCCTCAGTCAAGAACCGAAAAACAATTGAAAGCCAATACTTTTTTCCCGAAAAAAGACAGAGCTAATCAGCACACTTCCGCCTCAGTCAAGAACCGAAAAACAATTGAAAGCCGATCAACTGGACTAAGTTCTAGATCGCAAAAAGACGACAACGAGCTATGCCCGAAAGCAGGCAGAGAGAATCGTCAAGCACACACATTTCTAAGAGCCCACATTCGTGATATACCGTTTGTTATTACTTGTTTTTCTTTGCGACTTCGTTTTGCACGAAGAGCAGGCCCGAGAGCAGGCAGAGGGAATCGTCAAGCACACAAATTTCTAAGAGCCCACATTCGTGATATACAGTTTGTTATTACTTGTTTTTCTTTGCGACTTCGGGTTCTACATCACAAAAAGACGACCACGAGCTTTGCCCGAGAGCAGGCAGAGAGAATAGTCAAGCACACAAATTTCTAAGAGCCCACATTCGTGATATACCGTTTGTTATTACTTGTTTTTCTTTGCGACTTCGTGTTGCACGAAGAGCAGGCCCGAGAGCAGGCAGAGGGAATCGTCAAGCACACAAATTTCTAAGAGCCCACATTCGTGATATACCGTTTGTTATTACTTGTTTTTCTTTGCGACTTCGTTTTGCACGAAGAGCAGGCCCGAGAGCAGGCAGAGGGAATCGTCAAGCACACAAATTTCTAAGAGCCCACATTCGTGATATACCGTTTGTTATTACTTGTTTTTCTTTGCGACTTCGTTTTGCACGATCTCAGAGAGCGTGCAACGACTTTTTAAATTACATTGCTAATTCTGCGTAAATGCAATGAGCGCATTATTCGATATTCCTTTTTTATTTTGCCATCAGCATATTGGGTGAAAAGCTTTGAACTCAGAAATATAACGCACAACGTAAGTCTCAAAACAAGGATGCCCGATTTATGAACTTATGTACAAACGTACATATAAAAATATGTGTGTATGCGAGGCCAACATGAAGAGTTAAGCAACTTCCATGGCTGAAATTGTATTTATTCTGGGACAGGGGGACAATTTTGTTCGTGATTAGGGCGTTAGAGTGGGCGTGGCAAAACGTTTTTTGGCAAGTCGATAGAGATTTTCAAGACTAGTAAAACTATTAAAAAATATCCAACAAGTTTTCAAAAATGTGGGTGTAACAGTTTCGGGCAGTTGTAGGGCGTTAGAGCAGGCGTGACGAAAAGTTTTTTGTATATTGAAAAAAAATTTACAAGACTAATAATACTATATAAAAATATCCAAACAGAATTTCAAAAACGAGGGCGTGGCAGTTTTGGGCGGTTTGTGCAGTTAGAGTGGGCGTGGCAACATGTGTCAATAAACCTACGCTGCGTCTATGTCTCAAAATCTGTACGCTGAATCACAACCATCTAGCTTTTATAGTTCCTGAGATCGAGACGTTTATACGGACATGACCAGATCGACTCGGCTATTGATCCTGATCAAGAATATATATACTTTATATAGTCGGAAACGCTAAAATTGCATTTACATCATTTTGATGCCATTATTAATATGTTTTCCAATGAAGATTCCAACATTTTGATGCCAGTATTAATATGTTATTTCACAAATATTAATATATATAGTTATACATATATATATGTATATAAATAAAATTAAATTTCTAGTTACGACAAAATTTTTATTATGGAAATGTTGTTTATCTATAAATTTGTTATATTTTTTTCTATATAAATAATCGTTTTGTTTTTTCCGGTGTATAAAAGAAAGAAATTACGTTTGCTTTTTTGAATTTGTGTGTTTTCCTTTGCCTGCTTTTGGGCAGAGATCGTCGTTTTTTTGTGAACTAGAACTTCGTCTAGTTGATCGGCTTTCAGTTTTTTTTCGGTTCTTGACTGGGGCGGAGCGTGAACGCTCAGCTCTGTTTTCTCGGGAAAAATTACAAGCGCGAACTCCGCGTCGTGTTAAAGACATCTATTTTTTTTTAATCTCATTGATCTTTTTTTGCTGTTCTTTGCTTGCGGTTCTCTTAGGAATTAATTGGATTGGAAGTGTGTGCGTTCGGTTCTCTGTTCTCAGTTTTGCGTTTTGTTTTCATTCTCTAGTTCTTTGCTGAGATTGCCAACAAGAACATATTGGACTTTACCGTTAGTTCTCTAACACCAATGTAATTTGTTTCTGGATGTTCATCAGTTCTACACTACTAAAAATATTTGTAAAACTGCATTTACAACATTTTTATGCCATTTTTAATATGTTCTCCTAGGAAGAGTGCAAATTTTTGTAGCCATTATTAATATGTTATATCAGAAATATTAATATATGTATTTATACATATATATATGTATATAAATAAAATTAAATTTCTAGTTACGACAAAATTTTTATTATGGAAATGTTGTTTATCTATAAATTTGTTATATTTTTTTCTATATAAATAATCGTTTTGTTTTTTCCGGTGTATAAAAGAAAGAAATTACGTTTGCTTTTTTGAATTTGTGTGTTTTCCTTTGCCTGCTTTTGGGCAGAGATCGTCGTTTTTTTGTGAACTAGAACTTCGTCTAGTTGATCGGCTTTCAGTTTTTTTTCGGTTCTTGACTGGGGCGGAGCGTGAACGCTCAGCTCTGTTTTCTCGGGAAAAATTACAAGCGCGAACTCCGCGTCGTGTTAAAGACATCTATTTTTTTTTAATCTCATTGATCTTTTTTTGCTGTTCTTTGCTTGCGGTTCTCTTAGGAATTAATTGGATTGGAAGTGTGTGCGTTCGGTTCTCTGTTCTCAGTTTTGCGTTTTGTTTTCATTCTCTAGTTCTTTGCTGAGATTGCCAACAAGAACATATTGGACTTTACCGTTAGTTCTCTAACACCAATGTAATTTGTTTCTGGATGTTCATCAGTTCTACACTACTAAAAATATTTGTAAAACTGCATTTACAACATTTTTATGCCATTTTTAATATGTTCTCCTAGGAAGAGTGCAAATTTTTGTAGCCATTATTAATATGTTATATCAGAAATATTAATATATGTATTTATACATATATATATGTATATAAAGAAAATTTAATATCTAGTTACTACGAAAGTTTTATTATAGAAATGTTGTTTATCTATAAATTTTTTATATTTTTTTCTATATAAATAATCGTTTTGTTTTTTCCGGTGTATAAATGAAAGAAATGACGTATTTTTTTTTGTATTTGTGTGTTTTCCTTTGCCTGCTTTTGGGCAGAGATCGTTGTCGTTTTTTTGTGAACTAGAACTTCGTCTAGTTGATCGGCTTTCAGTTTTTTTCGGTTCTTGACTTGGGCGGAGGTGTAAGCGCTCAGCTCTGTTTTTTCGGGAAAAATTACAAGCGCCAGCTCCGCGTCGTGTTAAACACAACTTTTTTGGCGATGAGTGCCTATGTAATCTCGTTGATCTTTTTGTTTGCTGTTCTTTGCTTGCGGTTCTTTTAGGAATTAATTGGATTGGAAGTGTGTGCGTTCGGTTCTCTGTTCTTTTCGGTGTAAAAATAACGACGCGTACGTGCTGTGCATATATATTTTGATGAAAATGTTTATTCATTAATTAAATGTAAGTAAAAGTCATATAGTTTTAAATTGGGTTTTTTTAAACATTATCCTTCTGGAAATCTTTCCTGAACTTTGATTGAATGTAACCATACAAAAACAACCAACAAAAAACTAAACTAAAATTTTAAATATTAAATTAGTGACGTTTAATACTAAAATTTACAAAAAAAAATTTATGTATTTTTTTTGTTCAAAACCTTTGTTTATAAGATATTTCTAAGACAAATTAAATTCAAAATGTTTATACACTCAAATAACAATAAAATAATAAATTAATTAGTACATCGACAAGTTTTGCAAATGTAGGTTTTTTTTGTTTAACATTAAAGGTAATTGAACAACTTTGTCATAAAATATATATTTTTATAAACAAAATGATTCTTTCAATCAGACTTTATTATATTTTTGTTCATTAGTATGTTGTTAATTAATAATTATCAAATTTAATTTTAATAATACTCGAATTTCAACAAAATTCTCTGTTTTTTTATCTATGTATTTTCATGGCAACTCGATTTCCATAGCTCAAAGAAGCTGGGTTCGGAAAAATCGAATTTTTAAAATTTAAAAGCTGGAATCGTTTGCCCATTTTTTGCCCATGTTTGCCCACCAATTAGTTTTTTTTTGCCCACGTCCAGTTTTTGAGATATGAATTTTCGAACAAGTTTTGTCGTTTACGTTTTAAAAAAATTTTTTTTTGTTTGCCCAATTAAAAATTTTAAAAAAATTTCAAATTAGATTTTTACGTTTGCCCATCCTTCAAAATTAGATTTTAACGTTTGCCCATCCTTTAAAATTATTTTTTTTTTCGTTTTCCCACTCTTAAAAATAAATTATTTCGTTTGCCCAACCTTTAAAATTAGATTTTAACGTTTGCCCATCCTTCAAAACTAGATTTTAATGTTTGCCCATTTTTCTAATTTTACATTTATGTGAATTGGCGCCACAACTTACAGTTATTACATACATATGTACAAATTTAGTTTTAACAGGTGGAAAATCGAAAAAAACACTTCTAAGGGGTGGGCAAACATTTTTAATTGAAAATATTTATTTTTAAGAGTGTGCAAACTAAAAAAACTAATTTCAAAGGGTGGGAAAGCGTTAAAATCTAATTATAAAGGATGGGCAAACGTTAAAATCTAATTTTAAAGGGTGAGCAATCGAAATTATTTATTTTTAAGAGTGAACAAACGAATTTTAAAGGATGGGCAAACGAAATTATTTAGTTTTCAGAGGTGGGCAAACGAAATTATTTATTTTGAAGAGTTGCAAACGAAAAAAAATAATTTTAAAGGATGGGCAAACGTTAAAATCTAATTTTGAAGGATGGGCAAACGTTAAAATCTAATTTAAAAGGGTGGGCAAACGAAATTTTTTAGTTTTAAGAGGAATTGGTTTTAAGTGTGGGCAACAAAAAAAAAAATTTTCAAAGGTATTTTTAAAGGTGGGCAAACGATAAAAACTAATAATAATGCTTGGGCAAACGTTTTTCATGGGTAATATTTCGTTTTATTAGATCGTCAAACGCTTTATTCTCTTAGTAGACCGAGGTAAACTTGAATGTCTTATATTTTTTAAAGTATAATTTTTTTCAACATTCTAAAGGGTGGGCAAACGATGTTATTGCGATTTAAAAAAATTAAATACTGGATGTGGGTAAAAAAAAGTAATTGGTAGGCAAAAAATGGGGAAAAAAATGGGCAAATGATTCCAGCTTTTAAATTTCAAAAATTCGATTTTTCCGAACCCAGCTTCTTGATGAGATGATTTCAATCGCCCATAAGCCGCTCAAAATTGTCGCGCCCCGCTGTTACTAAAACTTTAAAATCAAGGGTGCATGTCAAATTTGTGAACGCTTCACGTGTGGATGGAACCCAATGCTGACAATTTAGTTACCATTATTCCTTGATGTGATCATATAAGCTTTACTAGCTTATATACCCGTTACTCATAGAGAAAAGGGTATACTATATTCGTTAAAAGTATGTCACAGGCAGAAGGAACTGTTTCCGACCTTATAAAGTATATATATTTCTGATCCGGATCAAGAGCCGAGTCGATCTGGCCATGTCTGTCCGTATGAACACCTCAATCTCAGGAACTATTTAAGCTAGGAAAATTAGACATGAATATTCCAGAGGCATAGGCGCAGTTAAAATTTTTGCCATATTGCATGTGTCGCAATTAATATTCACCGACATATTTTTAACGTCCATGCCAATTACTAGCTCTTTTTCCTTGATTTCTTTTAAACATTGAACATTTAAATGACCAAACCGATTGTGCCATGTTGCCATGCGAGAAGAATCATTCAACAAATGAACCGCACCGTTTTTAGAGCTACTTGTAAATAAATACAAATTGTCTTCTTGCATTGCTCTCATCATCACTTCACCTTGTTTGTTTTTTTATCACCGCCGCCTTTTTATCAAAAGTAGTTATGTTTTCGTACTCCGCGGACTTGCTCACTGATAAAAAATTCATATGCAATGATGGAACGTAAATTACATCTCGTAATTCAATGATTACATTTTGTGATTTAAGCATAACAGTCCCGATGCCGCTCGATTTCACGAACTTATCAGCTGCTAGCATAATCGATGTTTCCTTATTAATGAAAGATGTAAACAATCCCTTGTCACAACACATATGCGACGTGGCACCACTATCAACACACCATATGTTTTTCCTTTGAGTGATAGCACTATATGCATCAAGCAGTTTGATTTCTCCTTGCTTTCCCCTAGTTTTTTATGCCTCTCTTTGTTCGGGCATTCTCGTGCTCGGTGACCGAATTTCTCGCAAATGTAGCATTTGCCCTTGAAACTATGTTTTTCAAGGTTATTTTCTTCGCGTTGTTTTTGCTTTGCAGTTCCATGTAATTTTGTATGTACATACACGGCTTGGACAGAACCTTCGCGATCGTCCCTCTCTTGCTTGCGCGCTCCTTCTTCCAGAAGCTTCACTTTTACCGTTTCGAACGTCGGCAGCGTGTCGCGTTTTTCGATCGCTACAACGAAATTTTCCCACGAATTTGGTAAACTGGATAACAACATGATGCTTTTTAATTCATCATTAATTGTTATGTCCATCTCAGCTAATTTGTTGACTGTTTCAGCAAATTTATTGACATATTGAACAACGTTATTCCCTTCAAGCATTCTCAGCCTTGATAGTTTTTGATATAACTGCACTTTTCTGATCGGGCCACCTGGCAATTGTACATCACACAATTTTTTCCATGCGTATGCTGCTGTTGTGCATGCCTTTATATGCATTAACTGCGTTGCTTTTAAATTTAAAAACAAACTTGCCAGGGCCTTTTGATCGAGCATATTCCATCTTTCGGAATCTTCAGAGCCATCTTCTGGCTTTACATATTGGCCACAAACGACTTTCCATAGATCTGCTGTTATAAGCACACTACGCATTAAAATGCTCCATACGTCGTAATTGTCGTCGCCTAATTTTTCTATTTGAATTGACACACTCATTTTGTCGAATTCCGCAAATTAGTTTTTATTTATTTCGAGTTTCAACCGGACGCGTGTTAGTCCATTTAATTACTTTGAATTATTCAAACCGAAAACTTAGCTTGCTGAAGGCCTATAACCAACTGTTAGTTGTTTACCGTACGATCAGGACAACCGTTATGTGCTTCTAGACCGACCGAGCAAATAAACACAAGAACGTAGTGGTGTAGTTGACGGTTTAATTGAAACTGAGTAATAGGAATTTCACAATGACTTCTTAAGCTATAATTGAGCGTTCAGATCAAAACATATAAAGCTTATTTAAATTATAACGTAATTTCAACAGTTAGAGGCGTTAGAGTGGGCGTGCCAAAAGTTTTTTTGAAAATCGATAGAAATTTACAAAACTAATAAAAATGTGAAAAAAATATCAACACATTTTTCAAAAGTGTGGACGCGGTAGTGCTTTGCGGCTTGTGGGCGTGGCAACATGGTTCAACAAACTTGCGCAGCGTCTTTGTCTCCAGAATCTGTATGCTGAATCTCAACCTTTTAACTTGTATAGTTTCTGAGATATCGACGTTCATACGGACAAACGGATATGTTTAGATCGACTCGGCTATTGATCCTGATCAATAATACATATACTTTATATTCTGAGAAACGCTTTCTTTGGTTGTTACAAAATTTTCAAAGAATCAAGTATATCCTTTTACTCTACGAGTAACGTGTATAAATACTACTTAAAATGTGTTAAAGCTACTGAAATTTTAGTATTGCGCGTACTTAAACCATCTTACAATTGTTTCGGAGACTCAAACCATGTAGAATGAAATTAATTTTTTACCTATGAAAGTGATTTTACGTAGAGGCCTTGACAACCAAACCTTTTTATACCCGTTACTCGTTAAAAAGTATGTACCAGGTAAAAACAAGAGCTTCTGACCCTATAAGCATATAAGCATATATTCTTGATCAGGATCGCTAGCCGAGTCCATCTATTCGTCCGTCTGTCTGTATGAACGCCTCGATTCTACAAACTATACCAGCTAGTTGTTGAGATTAAGGTGGCAGATTCCAGATTCATATCCACAGCGCATGTTTGTTTTCAAATATTGCTACCCTAATCTATCGCCCACAAACCCATAACTCCCACGCTTACACTTGTGAAAAATGTTTTGATTATTTTGATTTGGTTGGATTTTTTCGTATTATTATTAGTCGTGTCAATTTCTATGGGTATACCGAAAACAAATCGCCCAAAATTGTGATCGCCTGTGAAAAGTTCGAAACGAGCTACGTTCTAATGGGAGACGTAGATAATTCGACATCAGTGGGATCGCCTATACCTACTTTGAACAGGGAAAATGGTTTGCTGGCAATTTTGGAGTCGCAAAATCGAAATTTTTCTGAACTTTTTAAACAAGTGCAACACTCGCAAAGAGAGCCAAAAGAATTGTTTGCTGTGGTATTGCCCAGGCTTAATCCTGAACGGGCGAGATCAGCCGCGCAATCCTGGTGTTCAACGGTGGACTACATCTTGTCTGAAAACGACCGAGCCACCTTTCAAACGATGGTACATCAGAGCCGCCAGGAAAACGAGCTAAGTCCTACTTCGAGTGTCACAACTGCGGAAAGCCTGGTCATTAATTATTTAAATAAAACCATAATGAGAAAGCACTACTTTTATTTGTGCATTTAATGCTCAACAATACATTTTTTTATACACATTTGTTTTTTATTATTTTTAAAAATATTTCAAAAACTTTAATATGTATTTTACAAATATTAAAAAAAAATATCAGATGGTGCCTTTAGATTTCTAAAGTAATAAAAATGTATAAAATAAATAAAAATATGAAAACAGTTTGTTGCAAAAGTCATATCATGAGGCACGAAGTGCGGACACAAGCACTCAACAATCATTGGCTTATTAATTTTTCTCACGTCGCAAGCTGAATACTCTAATGACAAATATTCCAATATATAAAGTCATTTGTGAAATTTATTTTGGTATATTATGTACATAGATTCGGCTATTACTATTTCTAAGCTATATTTGAATAATAATAACGTTAAGGCAATGCAAACCAAGAATTTTTCACATGGTGTCAATTGATCAAAAATAATATAGATTTAAAGTCTAAGAACTTTTAAGGTGAAGGGCATATCTTGTTTACGATGCATGAGCATACGTGTGCCCACATACAGTTGTCTGCTATCACTGTATGCGCAGAAAAGAGCTGTTCGCTGTAGCGCCATCCGCTCTCTCGCTCTCGAACAAAAACTCGAGAGAGCCTGGAGCCACCTCTAGAGCCACGGCCAAAAAATCGTGTGCCAAAAATTCGTATGGCGTTACGCAACTTGTTATTCTAGTGTCTTTGGTTGATCCGTTGTGTTAAGAAGGAGCAGCGAATAATGAAATTCACGGAAAGCGTTCCGTTATTGAGTGCGCATCATTTGTGTGTGTATCAAATGAGCATGGCGCCTGTTGTTGTTGTTGGTGGAGTTTCGTGGAAACAAAGGATGATGAAGAGAGCGAAAATGAAAATGTTGAAGCCACTGAAGAAAGTGAAGCACACCAATAAAGGTGATGAAAGATTTACTGCTGGCCAAAGAAAATGACAGAGTAACAAGGCCAGATAAATAATGCAAGCACAAGTGCAAAACAAACTGATGTTTGTTTTGATCATGGCGTGTGGGGCATTGAATTTGTAATGTTGAATGAAGAAGAATATTTGATTTTGTTAAAAATTACATTATAGTAAGAATTATGTCAAGATATTGGTTAAGAAGGCTTGATACTGTTTTGTGAAATTAACTTGATAAGTTTGTACGAATTGAAATGGAAATATTAAATCTTTTGTTTATAAAAACACAATTGAATGGAACACGAGGTCGTGTTAGAGTCAGGATGGCCGTGTCGGAGTAGTAGTAGTATTAGTAGTAGAAGATTACGCATGAACTCGAATTATTTCATCATATTATGTTTTGCGTCTTTGCATTGTGGTTGTCCGTCGTTTTTCTGCAAGTACCGTTGGAGCGGGGCGACAACGACGCGTCGCCTGTTTAGTTGCACGACGATGCGTCGCGACGTTGCCGCCGAGTGTGGTTCGAGGGTTCGTATAGGCTGTTAAAAGACGAGCGGGACAGTATGCTTGAGTGATCGCCTGTGAATAGTTAGAAACGCGCTACGCTCTAATGGGAGACGAAGATAATTCGACATATACTTTATATAGTCGGCAACGGTTCCTTCTGCCTGTTACATTCTTTTCAACGAATCTAGTATACCCTTTTACTTTACGAGTAACGGGTATAAAAACGGTGTATTATAAAAGAAAGCATCTAGAAAAGATCTTCCCCGACATTTATTTAATTCAGATTAACACCACAAAAATATTCTAACGGGCTTTCCTAAAACTTAAGATGAAATGAACATCCCTTACATCTATTCTAATCTATCTGGTTCGACTACCACCGCGCTCCCCACTCTTCTACGATCGCAGACGGGGTGTGGTTCAGTGCCCAAGATTCCAATGGCCGTCTGTGCGGAATATGCCTTATCATCTTCCAGAAATCTGATGTCGTGTCCAATAGCACTTAAATAGGCGACAGTATGCCTGGGAACATTTGGTTCCATGTCAATGTGCATTGGCGCCAGTTGGTGATGCAATCGTCCTGAATTCACCGCCTTCTCAATAGGTTCGTGGAGTACAAAGTACCTTAGAATAGTCTGCGCAACAGAGGTGGTAATTTTTGACCCACCGGCACCACCCACAATCAATTTAACATTCCCATGGGTGTCTAAAACGATGCTGGGACAAGTTGAGGACATCGGCCGTTTGCCTGGTTTGATAAAGTTTGCGGGACTGGCGGGTATGCCATAGGCATTTACCTTTCCGGGCGTACTAAAGTCGTCCATTTCGTCGTTGAGTATAAAGCCTGTTTGGCGAGATCTTACTTTGGCTCCCAAATGGCTGTTTATTGTACTGGTCACTGAAATGGCATCGCCATTTGGTGCCAAAACGGATATGTGTGCTGTACCATGATCCTCCTCATTAGCAAAATTGGCTCCGTAGTACGACATGTCCTCGAAGGTCCTGTCGTCTAAAATAAGTTTACGGATCTCTGCGGCAAAGGCCGGATCGATAAGGTTTTCGTACATCTCCTGCACATCTGGTTCATAATGGATGTCGCCCAAATTGGTACGATGCCCGTAAGCGTGCTTAAAAGTCTCGATTAAACGCTGCCAGTACTTGTCCGTATTGCTCGTATACAGCGGTTCCATTACATTCAGCATAAAGGTTAACACGGCCCCGCTCGTGGGCAGTGTCGAGGTGAGTAACTTGTAGCCACCACTGAAGTGGGAGTGGAGCGGCATTTCCCAGCGAACACTACAAAGTCATATATCAATTAAGTTGACTGGTATTCAAATTGATATTCAATATCAGCTAATTAAGGTATTCACTCCATACTCACTTGTAACTTTGCAGATCCTCTTCGGTAACAATGCCACCCATAGCCTGGATATCCTCCACCAGTTTTCTCCCTACCCTGCCGCCGCCATAAATAGCTTTGGCGCCCTCATCCGCTATGATTTCCAGAGTTTCGGCCAAAGTGTGACGGTACATGACCTCGCCCTGCTTGTAGACCTCATCCGTTTTCGGATTAATAAAAATCTCGGCCATGGAGGGTTCGTTTCTGATACGCTCTTCTTCGCGCTGAAGGACTCCGGAGAGATACCTGGAGACCAGGATGCCACGGCGGCAGAGATCAATGGTGGGCTGGAAAAGCGTTTTCCAGGGCAGGCGGCCATATTTATCGTGCAGCTCGGAGTATCCATAAATTTCGGCGGGAACGGCACAGGACAATGCGCCGGTGATTTCTGTTTTGACGAACATGTCCTGCGTGGCCGCAGCTGGAGCGGTTTCTCGGGCAATTAGAACCTCACTAAATTCTGTCTCTCTTGAGTAAATGGTAGCAACAAACCCACCGCCCACGCCCAAGCTGTGGGGCAGCATCACGCCTTCGCACAACATGGTGGCTATAGCCGCATCTGCAGCAGATCCTCCGATATCCAGAATGGAGCCTCCAACCTCCGCACATCCCACGCCATTCGATGCCACGGCGCCAATGCGACGTGGTTCTTCCGCTTTGCTCCGGAGTCCAAAAACCAGACCCAAGGTCACACCCAATGCGGTCACCACCAGGATAATCCAGCATACGGCGTACTTCTTGCAGCACCTAGAATTAGATTGCGGATTGACGGTATGCATTAGTGTTCCCAAATATAGAATACTTAAGTTGGTAAGTGCGATTAATTTCGGGGGGACACTTGCCATCATACCCGACAAATAGGTCACCAAAGGCGTCAAATAGTTCCCCATAAAACATGTTTAAGTGAACTCTGACAGCTTCCGGGCTCACCTTCCATCGGGTACTGCGATCGAAAGGCCCATTCCGTACATATATCATAGACACCTTAAAATAATAAGATTTACGCGTTTTGGCAAAAGAATTAAGTCAAAAAAATATGTACTTTATATTTTCATCCTCTCGCAGTATACTTAATAATAATTTACAGCTTTTTTTTTTATTCATACCATTAGGAACTTACGACATTTATTGTGTGTATCCTTAAACTAGGAACTTAAATTGGAACAAGCTAAAAATTATAAGAATACCAAGAGAAGAATTAATTAAATGAAAATTGCGCGGTATAGGGCGCTTTATATATCCATCCCGTTATCTAGTTTTTATTTGGAGATAAGACAAGAGTCCATCCATCGCCTTAATGTAAGCCGTTAGAATCCATATCCAAAACTGTGAAGCGTCAGAAATAGAAAGTTTGGTGTGACTAAGAGGCCGGCAAGAACTAAAGAAGTAAAGTCAGAAGTAGCGACTTAATTGTATAGCGTATTATTTTATCTGGCAGCTGGTGATAAGCCGACTTAAGGTCGATTTGAAACGTTTTCTTGGCTAAAAATAGGGAACCGCAAGGGTAAAACCGATTTACATAAATGACCAATGATGTCTGCTGGACTTTAACCTTGTATTTAGATTGTTTAATTACATATAATTAATTTTACTTATTATATTATTTATTTAAAAATCTGTTCGAATTCTGGCAACTTTAATTAATATTAATGCCATAAAGAGCTTATCATTAATTTGTATTCAAGCAAGAACTTTTAGGATTAGTTAAATACTAAACCTAAAATTAAGCAATGGTTATTAGGGAAATTTTTTTTCCATTTATGTTATAAATATTCCGGTGTTTTAGTATTTTTTCTAGCATACATCGATACTGGCGATAGTTGCTAGTCCATCTCTAGTATCCACATGCAATCGATAAGCGATATTTTTTGTAAAATCGGCTTCGCTGGAAATCTGCGAAAATATTTCTGTTTTGTCTAATTGTTAAAGTCCAATCAATGTGAAAGTAAATTGTGAGAATGGTGAATAAAACTCGTGTTCGAAAATGAAACGTAAGTGGCGATTTGGAAAACAAGAAATTCCAAAGGAAAAGCAAAGCCGAGTTTTACGCACACCAATGCCAAAACCGCTTATGCTGTATATATGCAAATGTATTTGTGTGTTCGCTTTGAAGTAAATTAAATAAAGTTGTGTATCCAAATTTGTTCTGAGCGGAATTTAATTGTATATAAAACGGAATAGAACACAAAAATACACCTTTGCGTGTATTAAAGCACAACTTTATTTAAGTGGAACGTGTATAAAATGAATTTTTTGCGGCTGCAACGCCCACTGATTTTGTTTCTAAAAAGAGAAAAGACAAAAGAAGACAAGTGTAATAAGGAGTAGGTTAAATATAAACCACAAAAGAAAAACAACATTTATCAAAGGAATCACTTATTTTCTGTGCGTCTGTGCGCTATATGTTTGTGTTACGCTTTTGTTGTAGTTTTGATAAATAACAAAAACGAAGAATATCTCCTAAACTCTTGTGACTGCACGCGTAAACCATTTGTATAAATATCAAGGAGAAAACTATTTAGATATAAGGAATACAAATAAAAACAAATACAAGGGAGCGAAACACGATAGGATTGTCAAGGATTCAGAAAAGCAACAGTACTACTATTGCATCTGCAACTGGACAACAATAACAAAAAATAAGACAAAATAATAAAAAAAATAAGCAAGTGCAAGAACAAACTGATACAATTTTAAGACCACTTTTCTTTATTTCTAACCCAAACTAGAGAGCGTTAACTACCTTTTAATCCCATTATAATTAAAATCTTACATTTTAGATTCTCAAAACTCATCCCATTTTTGAATTGGAAATCTTAATATTTACCTATTCTGATTAAACATTATTTTAATATATATTTTTTAAAACCACTAAGAATATATTTATCTGTCTTTCCCATGTTAAATACGTCTTGATAAAATCAAAATATATATATCTTTTATTGTTAGTATTGTAATGATCCAAAAATATTTAAATATTATACACCATCGAACGACTTATGCCTCGGATAATTAAATTTCATAACATCAAGCAAAGACCAAAACTAGATTTCGAGTTCTTTGACTGTCAGATACCCCTTACACAGGTAGTAGGATAAATTTAGGTTGCTTATTGCTTTAATAGTAACGTGTACAAAGAAACGCAGTTCAGGGTAGGATACAAACTTAAATTCTCATTGCCGCTTTAAAAGGGTATTACAAATAATTTGTGGTTCATGAAGTACTTTAAACATTTATATAAAAGCCCGAGAAATAAACTTATTCTAACGATGTTTCGATGCTTAAATCAATATAGTGTGCTTGACACACGGTTTTTATGACACCTTAATTATTGGTAAGTTATTCACAGTTATTCAATGGAACTCATAAAGGTACTCTTCCTGTGGTTGTATGTGTCTGCTTATTTGAGAGTATATTTAAGATTTCTACTGTGGAAATTAAAATACGGACACATTTACTTAACTTAAACATTTTTTTGCAGGGGAAAAAGGCGACAACGCACAGCTGGTGCTTGTTGTTACATAAAAGGCAACAACGGCCTCTCCGCGTCATCATCTTGAATAATCATCATCCGCATCTTTTGAATTAATAAAGAAAACGGTTATAATAAGAGCAAGCACCTGAAGGAGGCGCTTGCACCAACATGAGCGTTTTCGATGACTTCCAGCGTCTGTGGATGCAGCGATTTCCGCAAAGCTCTCTATCCGATGCATGGGAACAGGATGTTCGGGCTAGTCTCGAGCGGCACAAGGTGCGCATTATTGAGCTGAGCAAGGAGCTTGAGCAGGAGACGCTCTATGTGGAGTATCTAGAGCGACTGCTGTCCGACGTGGAACGGTATCGCGATTCTGGCGGGGATCCAAAGGCACTCTTTGAGGCTGCTAGCGGTAGTTGCAATAACAGCAATAACAGCAATTGTAGCAGCAGCAGCAATGGAGCTCCACAAGAAGAAAGCAACACTAATTTAGACAAAGATTTTGTGAGTATATATATATATATTAATTAAAACTTATTTAGAAACAAAATAAATTATTTAGATACCTATTAAACAAAATAAATTATTTAAGTACTTATTAAATGAAATAAAATACTTTTTAACGAAGCAAGAAGCTAGTGTCCACCAATTCAACAAGTAAATGTTCTGATATCCATTTTTGCCACCAAGCATAATTATTCCTTTGTAAGTTAATGTTGAATATTTGGACAAAAAAGTGTGTAAAGCGTGCTAAATGTATTGTCAGCGACATACACAAGTCTAGCTTCAGGGGTTTATAAGCTATTGGGAAATTAAGATATTTAAAGTTGGATTGGTGTGCAATCTTTTAGTTCTGTAATAAATTCCGATTGGAAGGAATTCCGACTTCTAATCGAGGAACTCGACTATAGCTCTCTCTTTTTTGCTTATTTTTTATTTTATCATATGTTGTTTTAATTTCTTACAATAATTGTTACAATAACACTCACAAGCAAAAAGCAGGCACTCGCTAAATTTGTAAAAATCATTTAATCTTTTTTTATTTAAAAAAATTTAATTTCACCTTTTCACTCCCACTCGTTCACTAACGGGTATCTGATAGTCGTGGAACTCGACTATAGCATTCTCACTTGTTTGTGTATATATACTAGTTACCCTTGCACAAACTACTGGTTCGTTTCGTTTCTACGTAGATATTTGTGGTTTTGGATGTGGGTATTTTTATACCCGTTACTCGTGGAGTAAAAGCTGTGGAGTAATAGGTCGGAGGAAGCGTTTCCGACCATATAAAGTATATATATTTTTGATCAGGATCAATAGCCGAGTCGATTTGGCCCTGTCCGTCTGTCCGTATGAACGTCTCGATCTCAGGAACTGTAAAAGCTAGAACGTTGAGATTAGGCATACAGATTCGAAAAACATAGACGCAGCGAAAGTGTTTTATATTTTTTCATATTTTTATAAGTCTTGTAAATTTCTATCGACTCGCTAAAAAACTTGTTGCCACGCCCACTCTAACGCCCTAAAACCGCCCAAAACCCACACCCACTTTTTTTGAAAAATGTTTCGATATTTTTTCATTATTTTTTTAGTATTGTAAATTTCTATCGATATGCTAAAAATCTTTTTTGCCACTCCTATTCTAACGCTCGAAACATGCCAAAACTGACACGCCCAGACTTTTGAAAATTTTTTTAATTTTTTCTCATTTTATTCACCAATATTTATCGATATCCCAAAAAAATTATGAAATTTCTCGTTCGCGTTCCCACTAACGGGTATCTGTTAGTAGGGGAACTCGACTATGGCATTCTCTCTTGTTTTTCCTAATAACGTGACTGTCATTAATTAATTAATTTTAAAACGACTCAAACATTAGCTGAGTTCAAGTCAGAACACTTTTAAACATTTTATTGAGGTACAGTATTTGATTTATTTAGTTAGAAAAATTGCGATTACGTGTGCGTTGTCCATGGGCTCTACCACTTTTAGCACTCGTTTTGATATCTCAAATGGTGACCCTTATCTACCCACACCAGCATTTTTTTTATACAGAGGGCGGGATTGTCGGGCGTGTGTGAGTTTTATTTTTTTTAGGTTTCTAGCGTTGCTGCTGGCGTCGCTTCATTTATTGTCGTCAGTATAGTTTTTGGTGAATAACAGTGACGGGATGGACGAACGGACGTATACGGATACGCGTCATTCATACATTCATAATATACATAAAATTTAAAAATATCAGTAAATATTGTTAAAGAAAAAATTTCATTTATATTTGTGTTACGGACAACCGCCTGTTTAATAGCCTAAATTAAAAAACACAAGGGCTACAATAACAAGGCATTACGTAAACTATTAAAATTTTTTGTACGTTCAAGAGCTCGGTACTTCGTTTTTCATTACCGCGCAAGTGTGTGTTAACGTGTTTTCGGTTGAATCAAATCCTACCTCCCAGTCATAGACACTTCGTCTTTGTTATCCTCTTATTTTCCTTCCAACTCAATCAATTTTTAAACCATATCAAAGGAAAAATAGCCCAACAAAGTGGCGCTGAATTTAAAGCATGGCTTCCTTTAAGGAGAAGTTTAAATTATGGTCCAGAGGGGTGCGTAAGAGTAATTGGTTAAGAACGAGATCTGTACTGCAATAATATACATATATTCAATATAGCGAAATTAAAAATGGAAAATGCTACATAAGCTACAACAATTTTAGCTGTATTATGACAAGTCGAAATCAATAAAATACTTATCGCAAAATTCTTTATAACTACGCGCATACACGTAGAATCCGTCCATATATCTGTAGGTCTCTTTTATCTATAAGTGTATATACTATCTTGTAACCAAAGAATTAAGAAATACCACCAAAAAAAAAGAGCTTCCAATTTTCTCTACAGCTCTAGCGCTGTCGACCTTTTGGGCTTCAAATTGCACGCTTTCTTCATTTCTCTGCTCTCATTTAACCAACCACCCACTTAGATATCCATCCGGTAACCATACAATTTTAAGTTGGACATTTTTCACTTCTTGGTAATAAGCGCCTTGTATGGCTGCTGCTTTCTCAGTTATTTACTTATTTTTTGTTTGGTTATCGGTTTGTTTCTGGTGCTCACCCGTGTAATTTTTAAACCCAAATAATGAGGAAAAAACTATGTGTCAGATTCAACGCACGCAACGGTGTTTGAGATTCAGCCAAGTTTGTTGGCGTTTGCACATTTAATGTAAAGAAAAGCTCGAATTGCAATCAAATTAAACGAAATTAAATGCTCTGTGCTCCCGGAGTCTAAATAAAAAATAACACAAAAATTATACAGACGAAGAGAGAACTCTATAGTCAGTTTTCTTGACTACCAAACAACCTTCACTCAGTCAATACGCGTGGTAAGAATTTAAAAATTTAAAGACATTTGAAAAAAAAAATTCAATTAAAAAAGGAGCACATTTTTAAACTTGTAGGCGTGATAGCATGTTGCAGTGTGTGGGTGCTAGAGTGATCCTGATTAATATTTTATTTACTTCTTGGGGTCCGAAATACGAAATACCAAATTTTAGTATTAATTCTTACTCTACAAGTAACCGGTAAAATAATGTAGTTCCAAAGAGGAGTTTCTACTCTTGTGGGAATTAAATATTTATTTACCACCATATAATATCCGGACAGAGGAAACTGACCAAAATTGTCTCCAATCCTAATTATTATTTGAGGATATAAGTATATCTTAGCCTATTGTCAATTTTCGCATAGTCGAAAATTCCATACGTAATGTTTTTATATATGTATTCGAATTTTCATACAGGCTACTCCTCCTTTTGTATAATATTGAACGCATTTTTTTTTAAATAAAGAGCCCTTTCCCCCTCATTAAATTATTTTGAAAATAGCAAACCACCGCCTACCTTATTTCTTAAGTCATTCTGTATCTTTCTTTCTTAAGATGCAAATTCAATGAAATTCACTTCTCTAATCAAGTTAATTAATATCTTCTATTCACTTCCTCTTATATTTATTCACAGAAATCTAGTTTAAATCTGCGCGAGTCTTCTTTAACTGGCGCCAAGGACAAGGATCGCCTGTCGCTCAAGCCAGACAACAAATACACAACACACAAAAATGCCGTTATAGGTGGGAGTTGTAGCGGATCGGAAAAGGTGAGCGGACCGCTTCACTCCACTCAGATCACGGCGGACGGCAAACGAACAGGGGAGCTGTATTTAAAGCGGGAAGAAGACAGAGACAAGGATAGTAATAGTGAGGACACCGATGGGGCCCTGCAGCAGTGCATCACTGAATTGGCGGCGTCTATAAAAGCCCAGCCGGATAACGTGGCAGGAGGGCGTCTAGGAAACGATGTAGATATCGATAAACCGTTGCGCAAGTCGACGTCGCAATACGTTACAGTCATTCAGGTCAAAGAGGCCAAAGACAAAGAAAGCGATGATGGAACTACCTCGTCATCGGGGATCAGTGAACCGCAGCAGCAACCCACTCCACCATCCACATTTTCTCGATATTCGGAAGCCACCGCTCCCCCGCTTTCGCCATCGCTCACATCGTACGCTGCCCACGTAGATGCCAAGAAGAAAATGCCACCCAGGTGAGAAAAAGTAGAAAATTAAGCATATCGCGCAAGGACAAGTATTAAGTAAAGTTATAGTTCCTATTATACTAGGAATACTGCATTCTACTTATGCCTCTTATTCTTTTTTTCCCAGACCTCCGCCAAAGAACATTCGGCGAGTTGAGCCCCCTACCATTCCCAGCCAGCAGCTATCGTCTTCGCCAAAAAGGGAGACATATTTGATCAACACGATACCGAGCAGTTCAAGCGGCAGTCTCTCCATTGACAGTTTGGGCAATTCGCTGGAGCGGAACATCAAGCCGTCTGATATACTGCGTCAGAAATCATCTGATAATTTGGATTCCAAGCACTCGGCAAATCGGAAAACCACACCGGAGCTTAGTAAATTTGTGAACGTAAACAATCCTGAATTAATGGAGGAGCTCGGTCGTAAGATGGTAAGCAAGGCAGACAGCCTGGAACAAACGAGGAGGAACGACTCCTCGCCTTCTGGAGGTGGTAGCCTAGGACGCACTTCCTCCACGCCCGGGCGATCATTGACTCCTGGACGAACCGGAGTCGGTGCCTCGCCAACTGGTAGTCTAAGTAAAACCGGAAAAATGGCAATGGCGGACAGCAGCTCACTGCTCAGCACTAGCAGTCTGGAAAGGAGATCGCGCCTGCAGGCTATCGATGCGGACAATGGAACGGAATCGCGGGAATCGGGTGCCAACCAGCGTAGTGTAGGGTCCAAGGAGTCGCTGACATCACAAGGCATACCGGAGGTGGTAAGCTGAGACTTTCTTTAATAGGTTTGAGGAAATATCGTTTCTTAATTGGGTCACACCCCCACAAATTTACACGTTGTACGGAATATGAGTTCTCTGTTTATAAGTAATCTAACGATTGCCGGTTTTTTATTACAAGCAGATCAAGAGCTACGAAAGCGTGTCTTCGCTAAGTTCGGAAAGTGCAAAGGCGGTGGCTTCCCAGCAGTCAGCGGCAGCCGGCGGAGCTTTAGCGGAGTGTGAACCGTACTATGATAGCGTACCCCTCGACAATGGCGATGGAGAATACGTTTTCATTAAGCCCGGTCGCACCGGATCCTCATCCAGTCGCGATGATTTGTCGACGCCTGGCAGCAGCATTTTGCCTTTGGCTAATGTAGCGGATCCCGAATCTCCAGGCAGGACCTCTAACTACGTCAACATCGATTTCTTCCTACAGTGAGCTTAAGTTTCAGATAAAATCTAATCAAATTATTGATACTTATATTTTGTATAATAATTTTAAAGGCAAAGTAATGAGACGCGCTCCAGTTCGCTAGACAGTGACGGGGAGTACGAGGGTCCGCCCATATTACGCACCATTTCGCACGACGATCAAACCACAACACAAACTACTCCGGGAGCAATTCGCAAGGTTCGTTGTCAGTTCATTGAAGACCGCCCCTGCCCCAGTCCTCTGTGACCGTTATCCGGCTACTTAGTGCCCAAGCAACCCTTTTTATTTCTGTCATTTTGAGTTTTTAATCATCTCCCAATCGTAGTCAACATATATTAGCAAAGTGTCTAAAAGCTAACAAGTAGGTTAATGCATTACCAGCCCAAATGACTTAGACGACTTTGCTTTCAAAATGCATGTGCTAATTTACAGTGCCCTGAAATCCAGCGCTTCAGAACAAAAAATTCATATTTTTATACCGTAAAATACAGTACAGTACAGTAAAATAAAGTATATATATTCGTGATCAGGATCAATAGCCGAGTCGATCTGTCAATGACCGTCTGTCCGTCTGAACGTCGAGATCTCAGGAACTATAAAAGCTAAAAGGTTGAGAATTAGCATACAGATTCTAGAGACAATGACGCAGCGCAAGTTTGTTGATCCATGTTGCCACACCCACTCTATCGCCCACAAACCAAACAAAACTGCCACGCCCACACTTTTAATAAATGTCTTGATCTTTTTTCAAATTTGTATTAGTCTTGTAAACGTCCATCAATTTGCAAAAAAATGATTGCAACGACCTAAAACCGCCCACAGCTTCCGCGCCCACATTTTTGAAAAACTTTTCGATGTTGTTCAATAGCTTTATTATTATTAGTCTTGTTAATTTTGATCGATTTCCAAAAAAAATGTTTGCCACGTCCATTCTAAAGCCCTAGAACTGCCACGCCCACACTTTTGAAAAATTGTTGGATATTTTTTATAATGTTATTAGTCGCTTAAATTTCTATCGACTTGCCAAAAAACTTTTTTCCACTCAAACGCCCTAAAGCTGCCAAAACAGTCGAGCCCCACTTTTCAACAATTTTAAAACGTTTTCTCATTTTATTCCCCAATATCTATCGATATCCCAGAAATATGATGAAACTTCGTGTTCGCACTAACACTAGCTAAGTAACAGGTATCTGATAGTCGGGAAACTCGACTATAGCATTCTCTATTGTTTTTAATAATATTATTTTTGTTTCGCTTAATTAAGATTTCATTTCAATTAAAAATCCTTAATGAAATTCATAACCATCAACACTCTAAGAGTTAACTTTATAACTAACACTGAACTAACGAAGATTATTCGTTTCTGTTTTCTTTTCCCAACAGAACTTAGTTTCGGCGATACTTGTAAGTACCGGATACGGATAATCAGTCAAAGGTTCTTACTTCGACTTTGTAGCTTTAATTTACCAACAGTAGATGCTTATTAATGTAGTATGGCTACTATAGATCTTTTCATACATTTGGATATATCTGTACATTGTTTTTTCTTGTTTTTAATTTATATAGTTTGCATGTTTCTCAGTTAAGTTTTACCATAGTTTGTGCTTAAGCTTTCGCCCACAATTAAGCCAACAATTTTTACAGACACTAATGATCGATTTTCCTACATCGCTTCTGACTGGTTACTCCTATCTATTGTTCATTAATCACAGTATACCTTTCTCTGTCTCATTCATGCAAATTTGGGTTTGTAGCCAGTGTGTATGTAGTCTTGCAAAAATGTTATAATTTTTTTACAACTAACTGTATCGGCTCGACGACACCATATATAATATATAGTTGTGAAAAGGCATCTGTAGCGGGTTTAGGAAAGTTTTCACCTCATCTAACACGTTTTATGTGTTTTTATACCACTTACAACTACACATCTCATCCAAGTGATTCGCTTTTTCACAGGTTTGTGGAAATGCGCGCGGTGCTAAAATACGATCCATACTTAGCTCAATTATTCAAAGTGAGACTATCTACGTTGAATGCCTCAATAAAATGATGCAGGTAAGTAATTCGGATCTTATAAACTTCGTTTTGTGGGAAGGTATAGAAATCGGTTTTCTCAGGATATTAAAATTAAATATAAAAATAACGATAAATTATATGCTGTTTAAATTTCAGTTTTAAACCAAAAACTAGTTAAAGCAGGAATGAAAAAAGTTATTATTAATACATTTTCGTACTGCTCATATGACAGCTTTATGAATTAGTTGTCCGATTTGCATCAATATAAAATAAAAAACAAATTTTTTTTCGATTTATCCTATGGCAGTTGTGTGATATGGGTCCGTTTCGGCCCGTTCCGGCACGCTCCGACCTATATACCTCCTGTTGATATTGATTAAAAAAATTTATTTTTTGCGTCACAAGCTTCTGACTGAAATTAATACTCTAAAAGGGTATTAAAAAGTGGGGGTCGTGACGGAGTTACAACGTGATTTAATGATAAGGTAAAATTGCTAATATGGCTAATTCTTATTCTTACCAAATGCAGTACAAGAAGGCCATCCACGCAACCCTAACTACTTCGCAGCCTGTGATCAGGGAGGAGGAGGAGAACACAATTTTCTTCAAAATTGATGAGCTTTTTGATCTGCATACCGCTTTCTTATCTGATTTAAAGACTATTGTGTCTCACGAGGGTGGTGATGTGCTGATCGGTGAGCCGTTTCGTAGACTGGCAGAGATGTTTGACTTATACAGTGCCTTTTTGCACAACTACAAAAATGCTATTGAGACTGTGAAGAAGTGCAGTGCCAATAACCCCCAGTTCAAAAAGATCGTCTCCACTATTGTGCTTAATCTGCAGACGGAACAATCGCTAACTCTCGAGGATCTATTGCACAAACCAGTTGCGAGGGTGCAAATCAACGCGTTGGTCTTCAACGACTTGCTGCGCGAAACCCCAAATGCGCATCCGGATCACCAGCCATTAAGGCAGGCGCAAAAGATTATTCAGATGTTCCTAAATCAGTTCAATGTGGTCAATCAGCGGCTGCCCATTGAATCAAATCGAAATTTAAGACGCATGGTGCGTAATTCGTTTATTGTGGAACTTGTCGATGGGCATCGTAAGCTGCGTCATCTCTTTCTTTTTAATGATGTCATCGCATGTGCCAAATACAAGGCATTAGGCCGTGATCGAATCGACTATGAGCTCAAGTGGTTCATTCCGCTAAAGGACGTATCCATTTACGAGGAAGCAGATCCGGCGGTCGAGCTTAAGGAATCTAGTCCAGCGAACATTTCGCAAGTAAAACGCAATTTGCGTTCTGTTCGAGATCAATTGGCCATGGAGGTGGCTAACAGTGGAAGTGGAGCCTTTCGTTCCGGTGATAAGTATCGCCGTAAGCTGGCGGATCTGGAATCACAGCTGGTGCTGGCAACGCCCAATTTAGTGTTGCGCCTGGGGAACAAGGCAAATAATAAAACCATAACCTTCTTTCTTAGCTCGGATTTTGAGAGGACCCAGTGGATGGACTCAATCTTATCCCTTAAGGTTAGTTTCTGTGACCTACATCAGCTTAATAAGGCGATAAATCACGTACATATTTATGTAGCAAAAATGCAACCTGCCTGGAGCAAATACTATTAATTCCTTGGAGGTTACCGCTTTCATTGTGGCCATGCAGAAGGGCATGAAAACCGAAATGGGTTCATATCTTATGCGTAACACTAACGACGAGAGCCTGCTGGTTGGAGACCTGTACATGGGAGTCCAGGGATTGGAAGGACTGGAGCAAGCGAACGACCTGTACATATGCGTCGAGGTGGACTCCTATGGCCACTATTTTCGCAAGGCCACCACCAAGAAGATATGTCGCAGTCAAATGCCGCTCTGGAACGAAAGTTTTATGCTGGAACTAGAGGGCAGCCAGAATGTGCGCATTCTTCTATATGAGGCTAAAGAGCGACCGGTTCTTAAAGCCAAGCACATACTTAAGGTGGGAGTTAATAGTTAATCTTTGTTATTAAATTTTACATTAATAATTCCGCTTGATTCCATAGTTGAGTTTAAGTTGGTTGACAGAAACAACGCAGCCGAAGTCAATTAAACTTACTGAGACCTTAGAGCTCGGCTGTAGCTTCCGTTTTATACCAGGCGAGCTCTTCCGCGGCAACACAAAGCCAGGAGCCCTTTTCGGTGCCAAAATGAGTCAAGTATTAAAGTAAATAATAGTTCCATATATAAAATAACAGCACCACCTTTCGTGAAATGAAAATAGTGAAGATCTTGATATCAAGATATAATTCAATATATTAATAAACTTTCTGAGTAAATATTATTAAAAAAGGAATAATTATATATTTCTGTTTATTCAGACGTGAAAAACGCGACATTCCGTTCATCATAGGCGCCTGCATTCGGGAGGTAGAGCGGCGTGGGATGCTGGAGGTTGGCTGCTACCGCGTCAGCGGTTCCGCTTCAGATTTGGCGAAGCTGAAGAAGGCCTTTGAGTCTGGTGAATATATGGCTTTGATGGGTAACCATGTCTTATTACTAATTTGGACCTAATTTTATTTTCTTTAGATGCCTATGAGGCGGAGCAGTTGCTACGAGAGGTGGACATCCATTCGGTCACTGGCATTCTGAAAACTTTTTTAAGGGAGCTCCCCGAGGCTCTTTTCACGGATCAACTTTATCCACGATTTTTCGACACATTCAGCGCCTTTAGCAACAACAACGAATCCACACGAATCAACGAACTTCTCAAAGTTTTTGAGGAGTTGCCACAGGCCAACAAAGCCTCCATTACTTCGATATTAGATCATTTAATAAGGTTTGTTTTTTATAGCAACATGGACGTTTAAAATACACTTATTTTGGTCACTACTTATTGTAGAGTCCACGAAAAGGAGACAGATAACAAGATGTCGTTGCACAATCTGGCCATGGTGTTTGGACCAACCTTGCTGAGGCCGGGCCAAACGCAGGTGAAGCAGAAGGATCCACTGGCAGCCAGCACAGTCGACGTTATGGCTCAGGCAGGAATCCTATACTGCTTTCTTCAGGCACGGATCAAGAAGGATTAGGATTTCGTGAGCAGTTTACACAGATACATATGGAAATATATATATATATGTACAAAAATTATATTTTTTTTACAAACAATAGTAATAATACGAACGAAGTTGATGGATAGCCTACTCATACGCCACGTCTCGATCTTAATGACAACCCCTTATATTATATATAAAACCGCCCAACTACCTTGAAATTACGGAAAAGGCCATGAAATTCCGAAAACACCATAAAATCCTGGTGCTGCCTACTGTATATACCAGAATCCGTAAAAGCAAATATAAACCGAATATGATGATATGACGAGGAAAAGGGAAACACCAGGATCTATGTAAGGGTCCAGGGATGTCACATATCAGCTCATTGTCGGGTCATCCATGCACATCGCACATCTGGAATTAGCAAGTGTTTAACACTTGTACATCGCTGCTTCTCCGCTTACTGAAAATTACTCCCATATATACACGTACTTCACTAGATATGTACATTTGGATGCGACTTCTGCTTACCGCAACAATTGCAAAAAAAAGGGCAGAAAAATGGCAAATATTTTAAATAATTCAATAATTAACGTATATATCTACAAACATAGGTATATATTTAACTATATATTTATAATATATATAAATTATTACTTATTAAGTTATAATTATTATAATAATCAATAATGCATAAATATATTTACAAGTAATAATAATATTAATATTATATTATATATGTATATATATATATATTTATATATATATATATATATATATCTACAATATATATAATTATATATATGCATTATTGCTTATATATATAATATACATATAAATGCTTATATAATTATTAATTATATTATATTATATTAATAATTAATATAATATATTAATATAATGTTATATAATATAATACAATATTAATATAATATTAATATAATATATTAATATATATATATTAATTTACAGAAGTAGTGGTAGCGAGTTTTTTCGGCTGATTGATATAAAATATGTATGCCTTTAAAATTCCGTTTTTTTTATTTTTTTTTTAATATTTAGGTTTTATATAAAAAATTACTTAAAATAAAAAATAATCTATTTAGATATTGCTATAGGGCTTCGAGATTATTATTCAGGCATTGTAATTATATTGCAGGGATGATTTTTATATTAGTATTTTAAAAATTATATTGTGAACTTTATACATTTTCAAGCTAGGCCTGGATATTATTGCCTTTCCTCGTCCTCTTGTTTTGGCTGCACATATTCCTCTACAACGAAGAGGGATTTATACCCTGGTTTCGGCGAATGGGATGCCCGACTGCCGCCGAATTAGATCACCGTCTGCTTGCAATTCTCCTCCACGTCCAGGTTGTTTCGCGCTTTCGGGCTGTTCTTGGAGATTTAGTCAACAAATCCAAAGTCACGATGCGAGTACGTAAGGAATGGAGTTCACCAAAGGCTCTAGGAATTAGAAATAGTAATTGAAATTTCTTAACAGGTATGACCACAATGTACTCGAATATGTCTCAAACGTCTCGAATTTTTTATCTTGAGTCCTGAAAACGATCAGAGCGTTAACCAACTGAAATAATATTTTTGGGACCTTTGGATTACTTTAGATCACTGCGCTTAAATCCGCTGGATTGCTATCAATTTGGGCGAACTGCAAGTTCTTATAAGTTCATGTCGTCATTTCTGTCACTGAGGAAATCGTCGAGTTAATGAAGCCGTTGGGTTAGGAAATTTAATTTTATGGGATTTTAAGGAATCTTTAACTTGGCAATTTAAGCGGTGTGAATGCTACCCAGATGTCGGAAGTGTCTTCTTTAACTTCCAGTTTTTCCGTATGCTTGTTCTGTTTTCGAAATCACTGGCTCTCCAGTCCAACAAAGTTAGATTATTTTTGATCTTTTTGCATGTCAACTTGAAAATTTTGTTTTCATCTCATTTTCATACTTTCGAAATGCGTTAATATCCTCCAATCCCGTAAAAATCAACTACAGACTGCCGGCAGATTTTTAATAGTATACCATCTGACAAAGCTGCAAATTAACCACAGGCACAGGTCCGAATTGCTGAAAAAAGTTGCGCACCTTTTCAACAGATCTTTAGGCCACTTTTCGAAAGAATATCATCCCGAACTCGATATTATTTTCTCTGGATAAACTGATAATGCGTTTACTTTTACTACTTCGCATTACGCCTATCGACGGGGACTGGAGACACTTGTTGTTTACTAATGCTTGCTTTAATCGCCTTGTTCTTCTCGGTGAAGTTCACTTTCAAAGAGCTGCTTTACAAAAATTCGACACATTTTCTGTGGGTACTTCAATGACTATAATTTAGTTCAATTGAAATAACGGAAATGATAGAGCCGTGCAATAGAATTGCAAAAATACGATAGTATTATCGATAGTACCTCGGTCACCAACATCGATATGTCTAAGATAATCACTATAGTCGAATGCTTATTACGTTGTATGCATGGGGTTCAATACCAAAATAATGTAAGGAAAAATAAAATACATTGTCTTACAACCAGTTTATTATAAATGGATTAAATGGAACAAATTAAAATATTTAAAACATTTTTTACTTAAACATTTCAAAATGCGCCTTGCAAATTGGACTTATTTTCATTTTGGATACATTGAGTGGGGGAATTCAAGCTGGTTTCTCCAACCTTTTCAATACATATGCAAGTTATCTAGTTCTGCACCGTAATCTATCCTGGTCAAGTCTAATCGCATCATCGAGGCTACTGAATCAATAGCTTTCTGTTCCTCCTGCACAACTATTTGTACTTCGAACTGTATTTCCTTTAACTTATTGGTATACGGCCCATTTTCTCTTGCATGTATGTACATAAGTACAATGATTACCATGGTACACATCGAAACTGTTGTGAATAGCAACACTGAACATTTTCTACGTATAAAATATATGTACATATTTATGTGACAATAGTGTTGACGTTGACGCACAGACTATGTATGTATATATTGTCGTGAACTAAGTCAAGTTTATTTAACAGAAAACTCCAAGCCAATATAATGCGAAACCCCGCGAATATCATGTAGAATACTTCTATACAAATTATATGTTGATTATCTTTGGTTTAAGGTATATTTTATTAAAAAATGCTTCTCTCCCAGTGAGACAGCTCACTTCATTTATAAGAATATATAACATTTTTAAGTCTATAGTATAGATATTTATAAGCATCAGATGCCATCTGATTGTGCATTACTTCGTTGCAGACACGAAAAAAAGGAAGAAGAACCAAGTACACTTCGAAGATACATATATGGGATATTAATCAACAATTCACAACTCGACTGCCAAAAGGTTACAAAACCAATTGACTTTGACGTACGAAGGTATTCAGATTCCATCACTTTTTAAAGCATATTTTAAGTATTCGGATAACGGGTGCCTCAAAAAAGGCGGATATGACAAAGGCGGATCCGAACGACACGACGGCGTTGCCTAAAAACAAGGTCAGGATGAGAGGATTGCTTAGGTGAACAGTGCCGCTCATGTGCGAAGAGCAAATGAACATTATGATGGGATGGATCAGATAGGCACAGTATGTGAGTCGTGAAAGTGGCCACATAACACGATACGACAGTATTGCATTTACGGTTGGCACAAGGCCCCAACAGCAGGATAACACGATCCACACTAGCCCACATCCGAAGGCTGTGTGGGCCACGCCCACGTAAAAGGCACTGCTGGTGGTGCCTAAATGTCCTTCCCAAACCCCAAAGACCACGATCAGAAGTACGAAAAGACTGCATGCCCAAAGGAAAAGGTTTAAACGCCTGGAAATTAGCGGCGGAGTCTTCACCTTATACAAAACGTATCCGGTGCACATTCCTGTAAAATAAATGAAGAGGTGCATAATTAGGGTAAGTCAAGAATTAAATTCACATTTTCAAGTATATATGTACATATATACCTATATTATTGCTATGTGTTCATTGAAAATATTATTTTAAACATATTTTAAACATACAATATATGCCTTTGAACTGTTTTTATATTATTTATGGTTTTAAGTCAGCAATTTGCAACGCGTCATCGATATCGATATGGCCACGTTTGTCCGTCTGTCCGTTTATCTCTCAGTTTTAAAACTTTCTTCATGCAAAATTTTCGAAAAGTCACCTTTCTATTGCAGGTATCAAGGGCGTCGCCAGGGTAAGGCAGCAGCCTCCCCTGGACCTAAAAGCAATGTTCAAGAAATTTCAAAATTTGCTGCCTATCACAAAACCTCCCTTTGTTTATTTACACTATGTACTGTTCTTATTCTCTTAGTCAATCTGCCTCCACTTCTATCGATCTGCTTCCCATACATATGATGTTTGCTAGGTGCTTTCACTAAGAGTTTCCAGTGTTGGAAGATGAATTCTACTATATATTCTATTTAAATATATACACATAAGTACTTGAAGGGTATAAAAACATTCTCTTGGCAAAGCTTTCTATCTCGTTTTTAATGTTTTTAAAACCACGATGATCTATGAGGGTTCCGTACCCTCATTACAAATTGTAAATTATAAATTATTAAAAAAATGCTGTTTCTCACCCGTTATATAAGGGCCCACTCGTTGCCATGGTTTGTCATATAGGAAATCGAAAGACTCGAAGGGCAGAGAAACTTTGTGGGTGTACTGATATGTCAAGGATATTATACCAGAAATGCTCCACGAGCTGAGTAGAAAAACGAAAAGTGTAATAGCCACGGCTTTGAAGTACCTGAAAACGGTAAGTTTTAAGTTCTAGGAAAGTAATCTAGAAAAGCTTTCACCCACTTTCTGGCCAAAGCTAAAAGCAGAGCAGCCATCACATAAAACTGCATTTCGTTGGCCATATACCAGCTCCACATCATGCACATTTCGGTTTGCGGAAAGTAGTTGTTTATATACAAAATATTGCGCCACCAATACAGGCGGCAAGTATTGTGCTCTATTTTGGCCGGCTGAAATACCGAAGTGTCTAGCCCTTGCCTGAAATAATAAATCCATGTTATGACAAAGTATAATAAAAGAATACAATAAATATAGCTTACCTTACGGCAAAGTCATTGAAGATAACTACAAACAGATAAACTGGTGTTAGTCGTAGGTAGCGATAGAGCAGCATCATAAGCGATTCCGAAAAGCAGCTTTTTATGAAAAGGCATGTTTCCGTCGAATGTTTGCGATCCTGCTTGAGGTAGAGCATTGTGACAAGCAGGCCGCTGATAAAAAAGAATGAGTCTACAGAGAAAGTGGCATTGCCAATCACCTGATACCAAAAAGAGCGCTCTGTGATGATCCTTTCAAACTGATGTTTCGCTTTGTTAATTCGATTCGTTTAATTTGGTTTTTATAGCAAAGCACTTACTTTATTTTCACCAATGGCAAACATCTGAAGATAAGTGTGCACCATCATGGTCCAAAGCACGGAGAATACTCTTAATCCATGTAGGCAGGCAGTGTGGGTCTGCTTAGGGAAGCCAGCAGTAGCAGATGAATGGATTAATTGTAGATACTTTACCTCTAAACTTACCTCCTTGGTCTTCTTGATGTTTAGAATTGCCTTGGCATTTGTTTGCAATGCGAAGCACAATAGTATTTGTTGATGGAAAGCTGCGAAGGGTAAAGCCGATTAGGGACAGAGTGACTGGTATTAGGTAAATGAATGCTCAGGTATGGTTTAATGCTCACCAACAGATTGCTTCGCCTCATAAGTTCCAGTGCCTCCAGCACAACTCCCACTTTCCACTTGGTAATCGCCCATTTCTGACTTTTCCCCAACTGACGTGGAAGTGTTGGGGTCAGCGAATTCTTGTTGAACACCGTTTTCCACGTCAGATAAGTCCCCACACCTTTGTCTATTTCCATTCACATCTACTTCGGGGCTCTCCGTTGAAGAGCTAGTGCAGCCCAAGGGGCGCATTTGAAATAGCTCGAAGGACTTGCCATAAAATACGTCGTTTTTGGCAGAGGTTCCATCGCATTTGCCACTAATGGCTGCAATAGGTGCCACAACTAAACGACGTTCGTCGATTTTGAGCTGATAATAGGAAGCAACCAAAATCACCAGAACGAGAGTGAGCATAAAGCTGCTACAGTGGGATAACAATTTGAATAAATTTATATTTGTTTTTAAGATGATAACCTACATGAAAACCTGAAACTTTAACTGACGCCAGTGGGAATAAAGTCCGGGCACAGTGCGAACATGGAGGATCTGAAGCGGAGGTTGTTGCATCGAGGTATTGTGCGCGCCCAAAACAGTCAGCATTCGAGCATATGGATCAAGGGACAAGATGGATTTGACATCAATGTCAGAACAAGATTTGGGTAAACACTCTCCCAGACTCAAAAGCATCTGAAGAATGAACGGGATTTGTGGTTAATAAATGTTGGAAATCTGAAATTTAAATCAGGAACCAACCGATCGATTTAGACTGGGCAAATGAAGCGCAACATCCGCTACATAGAACTGCAAATCAAAGTGCTGGCGCTCTTCAGTTAAACTCTGTCGGTTGAGCTCATAACAGAAAGAAAGCTGACCGAGCCACTTGTCGTTTCCAAAGAGAAGCTGGCCACGGTAGCGCCCAGATGAATCATAAGCTAGAAGAGTTAAGATTGGAATGGAATTAAAAATTTAGAAATGGATATTCTCATGCAGTGACTTACCCTTTTGGGCCCACTCGTAACTAGAATGAAGTGCCGTCAAATACGCTTGCATTTCGAGCCCGCAGCCTGTGCGAACATTTGTTCGAATCTCAGAAATCTGCCAGTAGAAGTGGTCATAGAGATTTGCCACCAGTTGGAAATAGTTGGCCTGGCCATAGAGACTCTCCACTGCGCTGCCGTTTCCTGTTCCATTCGCGGTCGTCCCCAGATAACGATGAATGCTATTAATGGTACTGCCCAAGGTTTTTAGCTGCATTTCATTGTCTCCACTTTGCTTAAGCAGGTCGCGACTCAGTTTTGGTGCCATTAGCGGCTTACTACCCAGGATCTTTAGAATGTGAGTATTGGAAGTACTGCTGGTCATCGCCGAAAGAGTAGACGACGTTCCCGGCAAAGTGGCTGTGTTGGGCTCTGTGGAAAACTCGCCGATGTGGACATCCACAGTATCGTTCTCATCGGGATTGGAGGGATTGTAGCTAGTGTCCAAGGTCAGGACATGCTGATTCTGATTGTTCAGATCCCCCTTCTTAATAACCTCGTGTTCCAAATCCTCTAAATCTCCCAAATTGAAGTCAAAGGTAACCGGATGCAGTTCGAACTCCTTTAGTGGTTGCGGTGGCTTTACATACTCAATGGTGGGCAATATCTTCTCCAGGGGCAAATAAGGTTTCTTCTTCAGCGGCTTGAGCGGCAGGATCTCGTGAGTGTTTAAAAATAGCGGTAACTCTGCTTCCGTTTTCTGCACTTCATGCAGAATGGTGGTGTTACCATCCCTGCTTACAAGCCGATGTCCTGTCAAGGGCGCAGGTTCAAGTTTTTTCGTCTCATTAAGGCACTTGCTGATACAATTGAAGTTGAGCATTAGGACAGCCAATACGGCTATGCTTAGGTATGACATATTTGCCACTAGGTAAGGGACACTGTTTTGCTTTCCCCACAATTTTCCACTTTGCCACTTTAAACTAATTTCCAAAAATCTAGTGGTAAGCTGCGGGTAGATGTATCTCTCTAGCTATATTTGACTAGTCTCTACCCTTCATTGTTTTAGGTATTTTTTGTTTATCCGTGGATCGCAGTTCTGCGCACTGTTGAATACTGTCTCGTATTCCTCCGCTGACATTGTCGCAGTATTATATTTTGATCAGTTCGTTCATTGGCATAACTGTGGTATACGACTGAACGATAGCTTATTCTGGATGAGGGCTCGAAGGATTTCGGTGACCGCGAACAAACACCTTGGGCTTGGATAATCTAAAAGTTTTGTTTTCGTAGTTTTCACTTATTTATGGTTCGATATTTTTTATATTTATTTTTGCAGACCGGCTAAATCTGCAACAACTTCCTGAAAATCAAAAGAGAAAAACTTGTTAAACGTGTTGTGCCCACAACCAGTCGTGGTTGTGGCCAACTGGAAAAGCGTCGATGCAGCGGGAGGTTATTGGTACCATTGTTTATATAACTTCCGCGTATCATTTCGCCAAGATGGTGTGACAATGATCACAGCCACTACCTGCTTACTTTCCACCACATTATGCAATTCGGTTTTGACTCAACAACGCGAATCTAAAGCGTGCCAAAAAGATTTTAGGCATACGGATATAAAAAGGCAAATCAATTAATAAAAAAAAAAGTGTGTGACACGTTTTGATGGTTGTGAGCGTTAGGAGGGGTATTCTGAAACAATCTTTCACAGCGTAGGCGTCTCTTTTATAGTTTCACATAAATTTCTATTTCGGATACTTAAGGTATTAAAACAACTAACATATTGAGTGTGTCGATAACCTCCCCATTAGAAGGTAGGTCAGCCCCCAATATGCATACATATCAACACATTCTTCTCTTAGTTGGTGCCATTTCAATTCCATGTTTCCAAAAAAAAGGGTAGCAACCGAAAAAAAAAAAAAATAAATAAACACAAAGTGGCAATTGGATGGATAAACATTTGTGTCAGGTCAGTCAGGCCAATTCAAGCGAAACCAAGCCTATGCAAAGAAAAAGCAAACCTAAGTGTGTTTCGTTGGGAGGCAGATCTTTTCTGATATCTTGGCCCAAACTGCGACGACAACCGAACCGATGAAAGTAAAAACCGCAACTGATCAAGCGCCGCCAACGTTGGCTTCCATGAGTGGAAACTCTGGTAGTTGCAGCTCGGTCTGGGATTCGGACTCGTGGCTATATAATGTTTAAACCATTAGAGTAGAGACTTCCACAGTCTCTGATTCGTACAGCCGAAGTGTGTGAAATAGCGGCATGAAGCAAACAAGAGGTAGTCATATTATATGCACTTGCAAAAACCTAACAACTGCAATTGCAACCGTCCAACTCCAAATGAAACCAAACGAATGCTTACGATGATCAATTGTAAACAGCAAAGCTGAAAGTTTGTGTCAGTGCCGCAAAAGAGAGGTGATCTGGACTTGGATTTTGGATTGCTCTGCAGTAAAGCCTGGTCAAGAGTGGGGTAACCGGATCGGATAACTGGCAGAACTCGCTTGCATATGCATGGCATAAAAAGTACCCAAATAATAGTGGCTACACGGTGGCAAGCACCTGGTATAACTGTCGCAATAATCAAAACTCCATTCATTCGGACTAAAATCGATATCAATTGGAAAAACTGAGATACACGCTTCTTGAAACATATGCGATTGGCTAGAAAATGGGATACTGAATATTGAATTAAAATACATTATCAATTAAAGAAATAATATTATTTTTGAAACCTTCAAGATTCAAAATATAGAAAAGTTTTTCGATTTGATATTTTGAACTTTTGGAAGTTTTTTCATTTATCATTGTTTCACGCGTTATGGGACTTGGTACTGAGACTTTCAGCCCGAAACGGGACTCAAATATGAAATACTTCCATTAAATAGAGATGCAATATATCAAAACATGTTTTCTTGGCTTATGGAAAAGGTTTTGCGAAATTTATAGTTGAGATTACTGAAAGATTCCCTAAACAAACCAAAAGTGAAACCGAAACGATATTTGTTGGGGAATATGATCGCAAATGTAGTTTTAATTAATCATCAACTAAGTCGTTATACCGTTCTTTTGTATCTTTGCGCCCTGGATGTGTTAATCCCCGAATTTCAGATCAACATGAGCCAATAACTTTTCTGTTTCAGGTGACATCAGGTAAAAACATCCAGCCCAAGAAGAAAAACGGAATGAATACAAAATGTACGGCCGAAACAATTTTTACATTTTCTTTTGCAATACCAGTACAAAAAATTGATTTTTTCTTTGTTGAAGGTCACTTTAAAAGTCCTCGTTTCAAATTAATCGACAATATTATCTATGAACCCAGCTTCATAACCTATTTCATAACCTAATACTTTTAAAATATTGAAGTTATTACTGTATGTTATTAATGTTATGCTAGTAATATAGAAGTATGAGCCTATTTACAAACGTGTTGATATTTGGAGTTGCTCACTTTTGGGCAGTGTGGGGAAAAAAATAGGCATATTTAAGGGCTCTATATAAAATAATTTGTATAATATCGAGTAAGCATTTGATTAACATTCATAAGTTCAATACTGATTTTTAGGTCTAAGTCTATTTTAAACAATCTAAAGCGTAATTATACCCGTTACTCGTAGAGTTAAAGGGTACACTAGATTCGTTGAAAAGTATGTAACAGGCAGAAGGAAGCATTTGCGATATAAAGTCTTGATCAATCTTGTCTAGTCAATTTCTATCGGTAAACAAAAATATTTTGGAAACGCCCATTCTAACGCCCACAAACCGCCCTAACGCCACAATAATTTAAAATTAATAATGAATTTATTAGTACTCAAGCTTAGGACGTGCTACATTTCTGTTTGCAGAGTTCACAGATCAGTTGATTACTTCCCTTGTACCTCTTGTACAGAATGCTTTTATCGAATTTATAGCCATACCCCTACGACTCATTTTCTTGCAATATAAATCGATTTCAGTGTTTTTGCGTTGAACATAATTCTG
This sequence comes from Drosophila simulans, assembly GCF_016746395.2. Classification (NCBI taxonomy): domain Eukaryota; kingdom Metazoa; phylum Arthropoda; class Insecta; order Diptera; family Drosophilidae; genus Drosophila; species Drosophila simulans. The sequence goes on from NC_052525.2 coordinate 67,439, forward strand.
TAATTTGCAAAGACTACTTTAACGCTGACTTCCAGTATTTATGAATTAGAATTTCAGTCAGTTTAATAATTTTACTAATACATTTACCAAATGATAAATGTTTTAAAATTCATAAAATTATATTGTTTACAACTTAAATCGATTTTTTAACAAAGTGGAATGTTGATGTATAATTTTTGATTGTCAGATTCCTAAATCTTGGTTTCTCCGCGTATATATTTAAGCTGTTGATTTTTGATTACCCGATTCTTTAATTTTGCGGGATTTGCCTTTAGACGGAATATAACCCTTGAGCTTGAGTTCGGTTATATTTTCTGAATTTTTTCCCCGTTTTGCTGTGGTTTTCCCTATGACCATAGAGAGATGATTGCCAACAGACAGACAGACTAAAGAAAACAAGAGCGGAAGACAATAATTTAATATTGAAGGAAAACGAGCAGCCGCCCAGTGCTTTCGGTCTTTGCACACGGGCCATCATATTTTCTTTGACCCTTTTTGGTATTGTAGCTATATGGGTCGTTCGTCAAGGTAACTTTCATTTGTAAGATAGAAAAATTAAATGCGGAACGCTTGGATAGTGGCCGCGTTTCATCGTAATCCATATCGCATTCCCATTTCTTTTCCCATTACCTGGGGAATCTTCACTGATTCTGTTTTACTTGATTGTGCATATACCGGCACAGTCTTGTTTAGGCCCTCTTTCTGAACCCGGTAATTAGACCTAAGTTGTATGTAATTGTTCGGAGTTTCAGAGTCAAAGTCAAGGATAGGAAAAATTAAATGCGGAACGCTTGGATAGTGGCCACGTTTCATCGTAATCCATATCGCATTCCCATTTCTTTTCCCATTACTTGGGGAATCTTCACTGATTCTGTTTTACTTGATTGTGCATATAGCGGCACAGTCTTGTTTAGGCCCTCTTCCTGAACCCGGTAATTAGACCTAAGTTGTATGTAATTGTTCGGAGTTTCAGAGTCAAAGTCAAGGATAGGAGGTGACAAACAGATGTAATGCACAAGCGGAAAAAAAAATCGATAGAAATTTACAAGACTAAAAAAAAAGAATAAATTAAAACATCATTACATCATTGTTGGCGTGGCAGTTTTGGGCCGTTTGTGGACGTTGTAGTTGGCTTGGCAACATTTAAAAACAATCTTGTGGTGCGTCTATGTATCTGAATTCTGAGATCGAGGCGTTCATGCGGACAGACGGACGGACATGGCCAGATCGACTCGGCTTTTGATCCGAAAACGCTTCCTTCTACCTGTTATATACTTTTTAACGAATCTAGTAAACATTTTTACTTTACGAGTAACGGGTACATGAGATATCTATAGTTGAGTTTTTCGACAATCACATATTCTTTACTCAACGAGATACAATTTCAAAATGATTTGACCATATCGGTAATCATTCCTTTCCACTCAAGCTGTTAAAATTTAGAATTTTATTCACGAGTTATGGTTCTTCCGAAGTCTACTAATAATATTTAAGATGCGTAAGGGGAAGACATTGTTTTTGTACTATGAAGCATTTTTGGTGTCGTCGCGTATGTTTGGTATGCCAAGGATCCAAGCTAGGGCCTTTCTGATCCATTTTTTATATGACTGATTTCGTCATGACAAGTGGTCAGCCGGTCTAGACTTCAGGTTACCCGTGTTCGCCGGCTAGCAAGACTAAAACATGTTAATCATGTCGAGCATAAGGCCATGTCAAAAGAAGATCATACTGGCTGAGCTCAGCTTCTCCTGCTCTTCCTTCTGCTGTTTATTTTCTGGCCAACATCAGCCAACCAATCGACAAATCAAATCACTAGCCAAGGCTTTCCTGATCTTCATCAACTGTGCAAACGCCCCGCGGGGCTTGTTACAAATTTTGATGGACGGCCAGCGGATGAAATTGATTAGCTTTAATGGTGACCAAGTTCTCTGCCCATCTTCTTAGCAGAATGTATGCGAAGAGGTTGTTGCCTGACTCAATCAGAATCAATCAAATTCCATCTAGACAGACGTATAATTTGAAAAGCCTACTGATTTTGATGAGTATCTTAACTGGAACTGTCATAAGTGAAATGGCTGCGGAGTTCAAGGCTATTTTTAAGGACGGGGGTTTTCTTTTCGTCTAATTTACTCAAAATAATGGAAATCCATTACAGAGATTTGTCTATCAGCCCGTTTTTGACTTTTACAATCGAATAAAATGATGGGACGGACAGACACTGAGATTTTTATCTAGAGCGTCGCTCTTGCATCCTTGAGGTTATCCAATTAATGAAGTTGATGAACTTTATTGTAAAAACCGCAAGTAAGTGTAGGATTCAGCCTGAAATATTTTGGGGAGTTAGAGTGGGCGTGGCAACGTTCCTCTTTTAGTGTCCAAGATCACAGCGTCCATATGGACACGCAAACGGAAAGGGACAGATTAATTCGGCTTGTTAGCCGGTTTTAGAATATAGGATCGGATTCGTTTTATTCTACCTCTTGAATACATACTTCTTAACGATTCTATATTACTCTTTTACTCTAGGAGTAAGGAGTATTATTAACCAAATTATCATCAAAGTATCTGACAACTTATTTGCTTCTGGAAATATAGACCCATATTTCTGAGATATTCAAGCAGAAAACAAAGCCGGTAATCTTTCCTAACCAGACATGAAAGCTGGCTACTTTGGACCCTTATTATTTGCAGTCTAACCAGTAAGCCCAATCAAAAAGCCCTGGGCCAGTATCTAGAATGATTGCGCAGAAAATCAAGACATCATATTGATCCTGAGGTCTTATTTTTCAACCTCAAAGTTTGAAGTCCAGACCAGAAAACGGCTAGATATCACATCTATCAATATCTTCTAAGTAATCTCAACACTACTTTCCCTGTTCACTGACTCTTTCGCAATTTAATTTATTCCGCAACCAATGCAAATTCGAATTATCCTTAGAATTTATCAAACATTTGGCAAATGCAGCCTAATCCCTTCTGTGATGCAACTACTGTGTTAAATATTTGTCGCTCTTCAGTGTGTCTGGTATTATTGTTCATTGTTATTGTCTACATTGAATTTGTAGTGTTTTGTTATCACTCTGTCTACTGCTTGTAAGCGTTCTCTGGCTTACGGATACCTGTATACTTGTTGAATAGGGTTGGTGTTTCGATTTGTTATCGATTGTCATACAAAATCACTGTGGATGACAGTCCACGTAATGACGAAGCGCATTAGGAGAGTGCGAAAGTGACTACTATATTGTCTGATCTTAGGAAATGATACAAAATTTAAAGGGTAGCGCAGAAATCAATACCTGGCAAATTGTCTAAAATTATTTTATTAGGGCAAAAAATGTGCAACGGCAAATGTCAAGCCCTTGTCGCAGCGCCTCTAAATCCGAAACAACAGTATTTCTTTTGCTGGGGTCTCCAACCTGAAATTCCCAGCTCCACCCCCATTTCCACCTTTGTCTCATTTTGTCCCGTGCAGTTTTTTGTTCCATTTCCGTCACGGTTGAAGACTGTAATTGAGCCAATTGAGACCCACAACTGTTGCGGTTTTTTGAAGCTGCTGCCCTGAAAGCTCCTCTAATACAACAGATAAAATGAAAAAAAGAAGATCTAAAGAAAATTAGCTTGGAGTAAAGATCTCGTTGTGTTTAAAACGTTTAAGTGTGTTAAATGGATTTTTATACGGTATTAGAAGTCGCAAGAGAAAAATTATGAATCATTGGTCGCAATTCTAATGTATTCGTAGTTTTTTGATAAAAAATAACATATATATTTATATTTAACCATTTTAAGCCAATACCATTTTCTCAGTGAAAATGTCTGGAGGCGTGTAAAGAACGGGGGCTTCAACTTAAACAAAGACAAGCAACGAGATAATAATAATACACATAATATTAAAACGAGAACAACGACACTATGCCAAGTTAGCAGAGAGACTTTACAGCAATGGTGCGGGAGGTGCTCCATGAAAATTACTAATTACCTGTTGGCAAACGGCCCGAGGTTCCGAGTGGGTTAGTGGCAAAGGAAGGGGCTTAGCGGGGCTAAGGGAATTACCCGGAACGGGGTACTGCGACATCAGACTATCCGCGAACGATCCACATTAGCAGCGGGCGCTGCTCGAGCTGCTCGCCTTGGTAGCGGTGAATGGTAATTGCGGACCGTTATAATACAACCGCGCATAATAAGATCAAGAAATGTATTTGTTGCGACACACAGCAAAAAGTTGTCTAGCCATTGTAAGCTATGAGTGTGTTAGATAAGATGTCCTAAAATCCATTCGGCTCCAAAGTTTTTATTCACAGAGTTCTCCGTCAATATTAATATTTTTGGACTTTTTGGATTTTTTTCTTAAAGATTTAACTTTGTAATCATGTTTTTCCTCAGTGAATCGTGGTGCTCATGAGATCAGGAGGTAACCAGGAGGCAGTCTGAATGCCCTAATGCGCATATTTGCTCAAATTCCGACGCTCACTATATGTGACACCCGAAGTGCAATCAAATAGGATTACACATGGTACCCCTACACCCGACCCAAACCCGTTGTATACCCGTTACTTTTAGACTAAAATAATATACTAGATTCGATAGAAGTATGTGGCAGATTAAAGGCAGTGGTTCAGAACCTTTAAAGTATACAATTTCTTGAACAGCAAGCTGACTTTAGTGACGTAAATGCAGCGCCAGTTTGTCTTACTACTACTACCTCAGTAAAGGGTATCAAATAGTCTAGGAAATCTACAATTATGTTCTCTCTCGGGTTTTACTTTACATCTTACTTTAACATAAAAAACAGTGATGACGACTATGACCCAGTTCGGGTTATGTTTTACATGCAACTGGTACGCAAATGGAAGTCGTTGCGGAATTCATTATTTGTTACCAGCAGTTGAACCTTAACCGTCGGCCATCATTAATAATCTATAAATATATTAGCTCTGGGCTTTTTTTTAGTGTAGATAAGGCTCTGTATAACGTCGGGATGTTTTTCAAATTAAAACCTGGAACTTGAATAGGTACATGAAATAGCATTTGGTCATTGATATGGACTTTATGGACTCTCGCCTTTGACATACAAGATTTGTGCATAACAATTATAATCTTTAAAGGCATAATTTTTAGGGGCCGATACTGCTGTCCTCTTCTCTGCCTTAATTATACCCGTTATTCGTAGAGTAAAAGGGTATATTAGATTCGTTAAAAGGTATGTAACAGGCAGAAGGAAGCGTTAAAGTGTATATATTCCTGATCAGAACCAAAAGCCGAGTCGATCTGACCATGTCAGTCTGTCCGTATGAACGCCGAGATCTAAAGAACTATAAAAGCTAGATGGTCGAGATTCAGGAATCAGATTCTCTAACGCCCACAAACCGCACCAAAGTGTCACGCCTTTTAAAAAATGTGTTGATATTTTTTCACATTGTTATTTGTCTTGTAAATTTCTATCGATTTGCAAAAAAATATTGGCCAACGCTCTAAAACCGCCCAAAACTGCCACGCCCACACGTAAAAAAACTTTTTAAATTTTTTCTCATTTTATTCCCCAATATCCTAGAAAAATGATTAAATTTTGCGTACGCGTTCACACTAGCTGAGTAACGGGTATCTGATAGTCGGGGACTAGAATATAGCATTCTTTCTTTGTTTTTTTTTTTTTATCTTTAAAAGGGCTGATATTCCCTGTAAATTTGTGTCAGTAGAAATTGTTCCCCATTTGGGCGGTGTCCCAAGAACTGTCAAGAGATGTCGGCACCAAAAGGTGTTTTTGCCATATTTAGTTGCCGGATAAGCGAAAAAGGGGAGCGAAATCGGGAGGTTGGAGTTAAAATGGGTCATGGGTAAAGACTTTGCTGTAGCAAATGTGGATAAATCGCACAAAACTAAAACCATGTATATCACAGACAAAATTTTTTATGACGTCGTAACCGTTGAAAGAATGAGAATGAGAATATGTTGAGTTATTAAATTGATAATATATCTTTTCAATTCATCATTATATTTAAGTGTTAGTGCTCCGATTTAGTTAGTTAACTCTAACAGTTCATAAACACTTCTGCTCTGATTGGAGGACAGGAAATGTAAGGGATGGCTTAAATACCACCTCAATCTTCATGCTTCAAAGTGATCCAAAGTGTTTTTTCTTTTTCTGTCATTTATCGCAGATCGCAACAAGATTCGACTCAAAGCACAAGAAAATTGTTGGAGGGGACCCACAAAGAGATAAGATGCACCGCACACAATTTCAAGTTTACCTAATACTAATACATTTGAGACGAAGTCAAACATATTTATTGCTGTGTTCTCATCCTGTCTGTGAGGTATGTACCATAAACTAAAACCGCAAAGAATCTTGGGGTTTTTGTGTCTTATTTTCGAATGAAAGTCGCTGATACTGTTTTAAAAGTTATACGCCATACATTTAAAATTCGCTCTTTTTGTTTTTTTTTTTGCTTTATTTAACTTGCCAATTTCTATTGTTCCGAGAACATTTTAAAAAATGTCGATATGACAGAAAAGTGTAGAAATTTCTCATTTCCGCTTTCACCAGCTGAGTAACGGGTATCTGATAGTCGGAGAACTCGACTATAGCGTTCTCTTGTTGCCCTTAGACTTCAAAGTAAAAATAAATTTACCGAGCTTTAAAGTCCAACCAAATTATGTTTTAGAAATCACTTTCATTTGCCAATTGCTGATCAGAGACTCTTTCTTCTCGTGGCTCTTTTCCCAACTTCAGCTAGTTATCTAGCATTGTTTGTGCCTATTCCTCCTTCTACAAGTGGTTGAAATGTGATGATGGGAAAATCTGTTTAACAGAATGCAAAAAAAGTGTGAATAAAACGTGATTCAATGACGAGAGTTCGTTAGCCACCAATCGTTTTTTTTTTTTAGGTATTGGGTATTGGTAGCTTTATGTATTATTTTATTTTAACGCACTATTTTTAACGCATTTTGTTTGGACTTAACACATTTCTGTCCATAAATAAATATTTAATGTTTCGCATCAAACTGTTTTTTTTTTTAATTTATAATTCTAAGATTAATTAATAAAAGCTTTATCAATTTCTTTTGTCAAACTGTAGTCAAAAATTATAGAAGTTATATTTAGTCATAATTTATTAAATTTATAAAAAAAAAATGTACAATCGGAACCTACTCGAGCTTTAATATACTCCGAATATTTAAAGCTCAATTAGGATTGATCCTCCCTGTGTCAACGGAAATAGAAACAATTACAAAAATCAAGCTATTTTTCTTTAACTTAGAGAGATGGAATCCGAGCGCCGATGGCGACAGATGCTGTTTGTGGGAGAAAACTTTCGTCAGAGGACTGCGTAGACTTATCTACTCGTTACAAGTATCGCTTTTTTGGCTTTTTTATTGGAAAAGAAAGTTTAACCCCCCAAAAATATGGCCTATAGATTTGGACAGTGTTGGCCTTGTGTTTTTCCTTGTTATTATCCTGTAAATCTATACGTCACACGTACAGTATGCTAAATTCGGCGAAAAAATCCAAACATAAAATTGAATTTAATGTTCATGCTAATAGCAAATAGTTTTTTGAGGAGTCACCAGATAGTCACAAGACTTATAAAAAAATATCAGAACATTTTCAAAATTGTGGGCAAGAAGTTTTCTAGCAAATCGGTAGAAATTTAAAAAAAATAAGGTAAAATAAAAAATACTGAAGCATTTTTGAAAAGAGTGGGCTTGACAGTTTTGGGCGGCTTGTGTGGGCGTGGCCAACATGGCCAAATAAAGGCATGTATAACATATCACGGCGTAATATAATTGATTATCTGACGGGTATCTCGTAGTCGAGGCACTTGACTATAGCACTCATTATTGTTGTTGTTTCCGGATTTCGGTTATGGATCTAAATCAGAGTTGGGAGCTATCTAACGGCATCGGTTACACTACATAACTGTTCTCACTTTCTTCACAGACGTTTTGCCGCTCTCTTTGGATTTATAGTTCTTTTCGTTCTGTAATTTTTCGTTTGCCGTCTTTTGTTGGTCTCGCATTTCCGGTGTTCAAAGTCCAGAACAAGAAACTGGAATTCTGCTATTACTTAGAAGCCATTACTTCGCAGAAAATTCAAGCTGACTTAAGGGAAAGATTCCTAACAGGGTTTAAATAACATCAAACAATCGATTAATTTGGCCCTTTATTTGTGGAACATATATATATAATATATATATAATATCTACTTTATCTGCATTTTCGAAAAGAGTCTTGATTTGTCTGTCCAGCTTAACCACTTTCGCCCATTTACTTGAAACTCTTCTTTGAAGAACCCCAACTTCGAGCTTCGAGTTAGAAATCAATTGCCCTTCATAAGCCTTCCGCTTTTAAAGCTTTACGATGTTGATGGGAAGATTATCTTAGCCAAAAAAGAACCTTGTATTTCGGGCCGAAACACGAAAAACTTGAGTGAAATCAGTTGGAGAAGCCATTAGTTATATTTGGCATTTTGGCGCAATGAAAGTAAGTCTGGCTGGTTGCGGAGATGACCGTGGCAAGAAAGCAGGTAAACACGCCAGACATTAAAATAAAATCAAGTGCAAACAAAAGCTTAAAAAAGAAATAATTGTTAAACGAAGAGAAGCTCCGAAAAGAAAGGTAATAGAAAAATAATGGAAGTCTGAGCACAAATCCAAGTCGTAAAAGCGGCCTGTGCCCATTTTTTGAAGTGAAATTTTCATCAATACCACTAAGTCGACAAAACAGGCCATGTCCACAAAAAGGCGAGCAATTTTACCTCCATTAACAGATGAAAACCACCTGAGCCCAACAATTAGTTGAAGATATTCTTGATAAGACCTTCCCCGAACATTGAATGTTAGTATTATTAAATAAAACACAAAAATCTATCTTCATTTTTCTCAAACTGACACTAGCTGAGTAACGTGTGTTTGTTTTAAGTAGTCTTCAATACACGCATAAAAATCTTAATTTTAATGTAATACATAGCTTAAATATATGTTAACATTGTTTCTACTAGTTTGATCAAAAGAAAATACATTTTATACCTTTTTTAAGTGCTACATTTAGTTTCTCTTTTTCTGTCCGTCCTCCTGTCCGCAGCTCAAGTTTGTTGACCCATGTTGCCACGCCCACTCCAACGCCTACAAACCGCACAAAACTGCCACGCCTATATTTTTGAAATTTTTTGGAAATTTTCACTTAATATTATAATGCCTGTAAAAACTGCCACGCCCACATTTTAACTAAATTGTTGAATATATATTCATAATTTTATTAGTCGTGTAAATTTCTATCGATTTTCCAAAAAACTTTTTGTCACGCCCACTCTAACATCCTAAAGTCAAACAGGTCACGCCCACAGTTTTGAACAGTTTTTAAATTGTTTCCCATTTTATTCCCCTATAACCTGGGTATCGGGTATCTGATAGTCGGGGAACTCGACTATAGCGTTCTCTCTTGTTTTTCATATTTTTAATTTAATTTGTAAAACGCCCACAAACCGCCCAAAGATGCCACTTAATGGTGATTCCAATCCAGTCCAATCCAGGCAAAAGCAAGTCGGAGCGATTGAACAAATAAAAAGTTACTGGAAATCGGGGGAGAAACGGATCACAATAGCAGACAAATTTTAGTTTTAAACTAAAAGCTAATGAAAAGGTTAGAAATGCCGTTACTTGGCATCAAGGCAGTCGCCATTAAGTCAGAAATTACTGTAAAGTACAAAGAAAGAAAAGTCAGAGAAAGAATTCCATCATGGGACTGCGTTGCAGTGGTACAAAAATGACAACCATGCGGGCACACTGAAAGTTAAGAAAATGTTTGAGAATTTTTATTCCGTTTTATCTTATTTATTTATTTTTTGTTTATACACATGTGTATTTTGACACAATTGGGGGAATAAAGAAAAGTACCTACATCAAAGAAACCAAAAACTATTTCCCCCTGTGAAACTCAAAGGCAGCAAGCCTCTACGCTTTATTTGGTTAAGATTTTTCTAAGTGCCCGACAGTTCGCCTTCGCACGCCAACCGGCTAGGCAGCAACCAGCGAATTGATGCCGCCGATGATGAGCTGCCAGTCAGTCGTAGTAAGCCTACGACGTACACTAAGATTCTGACTAAGACCGTAGCCAAAACCCCGGCTTGCCAAGACTCTAAACCGGCAGGCATAATGAGAGACCCCGGCAAAAGAGATGGCAATGCCTGAGATTATGTTAATAAGTTAGATCTGCTGTCGCGTTTTTGCTAGTTGAAACGGTGGTTGGTAACCAAAGAGTTGGCCTAAATGACCAAAGTTTGTAATACCCTAAAATACGAAATATATTAATAACAATTTATGAAGGATTGATAATTGTCCCTACAAACTTCCAAAATTATTTCTTATCAGGTATATAGGACTTACTTATAAAATATACTGCTCTGAAATCAGAATAATATAAGCATATTAATTATTAGAATTTAGGTGATGTTAGTCAAACTCTGTACTAAAATGAACAAAGCTTCGGTGATAGATTTGACCACAACCATTCCTGCGGACGTTTTATACCACATAGGCCACAACTACGTAGTCAACAAACACAACAGCAAAAGCTACAACTTGCAACAGTTTGCAGAACAGCAACAACGGAACGTCAGACACAATAAGACAACAGTAAAAGCTGAAGTTGAATTCAAGTCCTACTCCGATGCTGCTGAGACGTCGTCGCAAGTTAAAGCCGAGTTTGCAATTTAGGTCATTACCTACTGGGAACAGGCCAGGCCAAATCGCAGCATTACGAGCACTCATTTTTTAATTTAAAAACTTTATATTCAATAATTATTTATCCATAATTAGGTTTAAATGAAATTACGCAAAGCCAGTATTGTTATCATTGGTACTCACAGTAATAAAAATTTCGCATACGTATAATTCTACAACACAATATTTAAAGTCAAATCAGAACTAATCCAATGAGAATTTTATATCAACTTTATTTTTTCCTGTGTTTTGTATGTTGCATGTTGTTGGTCAACGTCTCATTCAGTTATCAGTTGTCTTGCCGAACAGTGAAACCCGGGAGCGGGGTGTTTTGAATGTTGAGTACTGCAGCTGGAAAATAAAGATAGAGATTGGGGTGGATGGCGGAGGCTACAGTAAAATGGAAATCGGTCAATTGTTGTCGCCTGGTCAAACTGTCACCCAAGAGGTTTTGTGCCAGTTGGTCTTCCTGGCCTAAATGGCATACCGAATGGGTTAGCCAGAAGTCTAGCAATGATAAGCTTACTTATTTAGAACACTTTCCCAACCACTTTCTTCTAATTTTTTCTGAACTTACATTTCTGCAATATTTGTTTTTTTTCTCATTGTTCTGTTTTAAAAGGTACAAAATTTGTACAAGAATGGAGGAAACCCTGAAATGTGAAATATAATAAAGTAAAAGGTGTACTACATTTGAAGAGTATGTAACAGATAAGGGGAAAGTAATTGTATTTGTAAATAGGGTCACTAGCCAAGCCGATGTGGTGTCCACGCTTTTGAATTTTTTTTGCGCATTTTTATCGATTTGCCAAAAAGTTGTAACAGTTCTTGTTTGCAATCCCCCTATCTGAGTAACGGGTATCCGATAGTCGGGAAATTCTACTATGGCGTTCTCTCTTGTTTTTTGGCTGTCTTGCGAGCTATGCATTAAATTTTGTTGCGAAGTTACAGCTTAATTCTAATGCCCAGGGTGCGAAAGACCGTCTCTGCAATTCATGGTAAAACATCATCATCATTATCTTTTCCATTAATTGACCAGCGAGCTTCTTCCTGCTCCTTCTCCTTTCAGCCCCGCCTCCATGAATTCCAGGGCATTTCACTTTTTCCTCATATTATGCTGATTTTTCTTTGCGTTTAAGTTTTTTTTACCATGTCGCAAATTATGATCGATGTGCGCTTCGCATGTCTCCGGAATTTTCATTATAATTGGAGCAATGTAAAACTGCAATCACAGTTTTGCCATCCTTACTTTAATCATGTGGGACTCTGTCCAAGAAGTGATATTTAAAATATAAAGATAATTGGCCAAACAAATTGGTAAAATTCCTAAATGGTCCATGTCTGCCACTCAGACCCCCTCAGTGATCTCCGGTTTAGATAAATCCAAGTTCCTAATCCATGCTAATCACTTGTATTGGATTATACACAGGCTTGATAAATGATTCCCAGTTCCTTAATTTTGATCCTCGCAGCCCACCATTCGGGCGTATTCTTCGCGCTCTCTGTAAGCCCTGAAAGTAAATGGCTTTAATATGCCTGTAAACTTGGCCAGTACTGATTGTAACTTTCTAAGCAGAAGTATTACTACACTACAGATCAATGGTTAGGTGTTTTCCTTTTTTATCCCTTTTATATTCAAAACCACTTAGCCTAATTTTTCCCAGTGCATTCATGCTTGTCCGTTTTTTCAGTTGCCTTTAAAGGCGCTAATTAGCCACGATGCCTGATTGTGTTGGTAATGGCTTTTTGGCCGTTTTGTTTTCGGAAAAACGGAATTGCCGGTTCTTAGCGCAAAGGTGTGAGGAATGGCAAAGAAAGTGGTAACCGACAGAGGAAGACTTGAGCCCTGTCTTGGTAGACACCTGGAAGCGGTCTACAAACAGAAATTCCATTTTCGACGCAGATACGCAATGATTGTGGGTATTTTTAAGCATTATTAACTTACATTAATCCTGTGAGTTCTTCTTAAGAGGACAAGATTAAGCTCTGTTGTAGTTTTGAATCCTAGAAAAGGCGAAATATGCACAAAAGCAAAATATTACACCCCCTAATAGACAGCTGAGGATCATATATGAATCATTGAATGGTTCCCGAGATCTCATACGGATAGACAGGCGGATTATCAGGATTTTTTATTTTCTATTTCTTTCAAGCTTGATTTTGAAAACCATTCATGTTGCTTGATTGTTATAATTATAAGTGCTGCTATAATTAAACACATTGAGAAGGGGAGTGAGTAATTTTGCGGAAAAGAAAAGGCGAATGAAATTTTACTGCTAGGTAACTCTTAGCGCTCACTTTTAGCAGTTGTACAAAGTTTGGCAATCACACCGTGGCCAATCACCTGAAAGGTGGGGGACTTTGGATAAGTTCCTACTGCTCGTTGTTTAATCATTAAAACAGAGAAAGAAATATTTAAATTATATATGTATAGTGATGATATAATACATCGACATGCCGAAGCTAATATTATTATTATATTCCGTCTGTTCCTTTGGCTGCTCTACAACAGCATTCTCTCTATCTATGCTAGAAGGAAGATTTTTGAGAAAGATTCATGCAAACCAATAGACGGATTTGCCGATATCGACTCGACTGCTGATACTGATCTGGAATATATATACTTTATATAGGAGCAAATGTCTTCTGTACTGCTTTGCAAACTTTTGGCTGAAATCATTATATCCTCTGGGAGGGTGCTATCTTCTTGTAGTGTATTCTTCTCCTGTGTATTTAATATAATTGGACATATAAGAATTATACAATTTTATTTTATTTTCATTAAGATGTTTAGTTATTACACGTTATTAAATATTAAAAAAGCTTTTTTTTATTATTTTTGGACAAAGATTTCTATAACCGAAAAATATTAATAAATAATCCAACGCCATAATAGCCAGTTTAAATATTTATTTTCTTTATATCTCGCTTTACCAATGTAGATGTTCTTCATTGCCCCTGCTCTATCGGCTCTGGCGTCTGATAATGTATAATGCAAATATGTGCTCCTAACGCCAAATAAGCATTTTAACCGAACGAGTTTAAATATAATGCTGTTTGGTTTAGCTTCATTCCGTTTCGCACTTTGGATCAAAATCTGTCCATAATGACCCAGTTTAATGAGCGCATTGAGCTCATGCTAGTGCCATCCCAAAAAACATCGGTCTGGCTGGTTTTAAGCTTTTTATAGAACTTGTGTTGTATTAGCCTTCTTATGGAAGAATAATTTTCCCCAGTAATTACTAAAAAAGCACATTATATATTCTGTTATATTCTATTATATATATATTATATTAACAAAAAAAAGGTAAAATGATAAAAAATCTTTGAAATAAAACACTTTAAGATTAAAATATAAATAATAAAACTAAGGGCTTTCACCTTGCTAAATGTAGTTACAGAAGAATATAAACAACGCATATTTATAGCCGTTACTCGTTTAATTTCAACTTGAGCAGAATTTAACAATATTTTCATATGTTTGTTTATGAGCGTTAGTCACTCTAAAAAGAAATAACTCTGTGAACAGGTGCCGTTGTAAAAGAAGAAGAAGGTCGCTCTGTGCCTGCCTCTCATTCAAGTTCAATGCTACAAAGCCTCACCCATTCCCCTTTAAACCTACCAGCTCACCGCTTGCTTACCTTACAAGTGAAAAGAGAGTTTAAACATTCGAGGGGCTTCTTTCAAATCGGTCTCTCACTTCTTAAATACACAGAAAACAATTTATTATTCTATTTTTTTTTTCAAGTGGCTTTTAAAGAACTGATTTGACTTAGATAACCTGTTTAGGAGATTTAAATGTACATTTTTGTAAAAGCTATAACATGTAATTTTTTTACATTGATTGACTGTCATCAAAACTGCAACATCCAACTAATCTTCAGGCTTATATGGAAAATTAAAGAAATATGTATTGTGTTTTAGTGTACGATCGCTGAAGCGTGTGAGTGCACTGTTTTGTGTATGTGTGAGTGCCGTGGAAATGGGGTTTGTGCTATGCTGTGCTGCTGCTTTCTCCATCCGTTCTTTTCCGCTCTTCGTGTGTCGGATTCGTATTCGGGTTTTTTGTATGGGCTTGGGTGGTTCTTCTTCTTGGATGGATCGGACTGCTGAGAAAGGCATAAAAGTGAGGCTCAAGCGTCAACAGCAGCCATTGCGCGTGATGCAATTGAAGTGCTAACACCTCGCACCGCTCGAGTTTTTAGCTAGAAGGTCATCGCCAATCACCAGCGGAGCATCAGCAGCGTAGCAATATTCTGTACTTCTTTTTTTTTTGTTAATCGCGTGTGTGAAAAATTCCACTCCTTGCAGCTGCGATTTTATCAAGTGAACACCATCCCAAGTGAATAACCACAATAATAATACAAAACACAAACTGTGAAAGTGCAAAACACACTAAAAAACATTCGTTAGAGGATTAAGGCCACGAGCCAGATAATTTGTGCAATAAATACTGAGCATATACGTATATATTACAGAGGTAAGATCAGGAACGAATGCAAAAAAGATAAAAGGGATATATTTTCAACAAAAGTGAATAAAAACATTTAAAAGTAATAGACAGATTATACAAAAATTAAAATAAAATCAAACAGAGAACGGTATAGTCATGTACCTTGACTTACCAATTTAATCCGGCCATGTCTGTCACATATATGTAAACGGCCAAATAAAAAAAATTATGAACTTTTGTAACGTTCCTTTTTGTTACATCTACTCCATACACATATTTGTCAGGTCAATGAAAGGTAAAAAATTAAAAAGCAAAGAAGAAAACGCTAACGAAACTGATATCGGAGTTTCGTTGAAAGAGATTAAAGGAAAAATTAATACATACATATGTATAAGTAATTTTTTATTATGATAGTTTTAAATAAATATTTTTTAAAATAAAAAATATTTTGAATAAATTGCTTGTTACGATAGGATGCCCATCTAATATATTTTGCTGGGGATTTCAGTGGGACCAACTAATTGAGATGAGAAATAGAACTATTTAAGATTGTTCGAATTACCAAATTATATACATGACAACACTATGCAAAATGAAACTTTAAAATGGTACTAAATTGTATAAAAGACTATGTAAATCTGAAATTTTAAGTGGCAAGTGGCGTGTAACCTCTTCGCTTCTAAGATGTTGACGGTTTTTAGATTTTCTGGTAAAGCCGTTAACGCAGTTAACCGTTATTACCCAGCGGTATGGTCACCCCATTCATTAAGCAAGTGTTTAGTGGCCCATGTTCTTGTGCGTGTGGACAGAAAAAATAAAGCAACGGCCAGAGAGCATGAGAAACGCATTAAAAGCGCAGCCAAGAGAAAAGCTGGAAAAACGTTTGGAAATTTTAAGAAACAGAAAAATATACCGGACACAACAAGAAAACCCAATCCTCATTTCTAGTGAGCTCCCAGTTACTTGGCGTTTGTATTAATAGGTTTCTTAGTAATAAAACAAACTCGGCTCGAATGAAAACTTTGTTGTTTCTATCGTTCCGGAAATAGCGTATTAATCTGGCATAAGAGTGACCCTCTACTGTACTAATAAATATGTGAACTAGAATCGCAAAAAAACAGAAAATACAGAACTTCATATGTTCTATGGAGTGGAATGGAGTCATTAAATGTGATTTCGGAAATGGAACCTAGAACCTGTAGGCAGAAAAAACTTCGGCACTTTGGTAAAGAAAAACGGCAATCAAAGAACCGAAATGCAGACCCCAAGGGGTAGACATTAGCATCCAACATCATTTAATGTCTTGCCGCGATGCAAATCAGCGACAGCGCCATTAAACCAGTCTTGCAATCCATCAATGGAGGCAGGAAAAAATTTCTCCTCATTAAAGACGGATTTCCACTTTAAACCCTCAACTTACTCGGCACATTTCTCCTTTCCAATGCGTGTTCAAAGTTGACCCAAAAAGAAAAGAAAAACAAGAAAAACGCCGAAGTCAAGTATCTCGACTGTAAGATACCCGTTAACCATTAAACTATTTTTTCCTACAGATATACTTCAGGTGATATTCTACATAACGACGTATGTAGATATGTATTCATTTACAAGCAAAAACGTTATTGGTCATGCAATGACATTAAAAGCACCTTATAACAATTAAAAAAAATTGTGACGGTTTTGCGTGTTTGTAGGTGGTATTTGCGGTATGTAAGCAAGCGTTGCGCGAGAATTATCTAAACTATCATAATTTTTTTTTAAAGGTTTAAAATGGCTTAATCAACTGAGTAACGGGTATACAAAAAAAAAATAATGCAAAACATAGATCTAACACTAAACGCTTACTAGCTAAGCCCAAAGTGAAAATAGTGAACAAGACTTATCGTGTTCTTGACTTCCCGCACTAGCATCTTAGATTTCATTAGTGCCCCACTTTGATGGCCTTCTTTTTGGCTTGCTCCGCTTGGCTTGGCACAGATTTGCTCTTCCCCATATTACCTATGTGGGTCGTCTTATATTCAATTGGAGGCACTTGTTCAGCCCATACGCATGACACTACACAAATGGAGTTAGAAATTTTCTATGCGAATGGGCAGAGTGTACCTTTTCATTAAACACTTGATGTTTTGAGGGGCTGTTAAAAAATGATGAAACGATACAAGCTGGAGTGGGTATTAATGACGAAAGATGGCGCAAGTGGATTCTGAAGAAATTGGCTTTTGTGTACTTAGACTGGCGAAATCCAGCAAAAACGGTTTCTAGGGTGCTATGTAAAATGTTTAAGGGTATTGACATTTTTAAAGTTGTTCTCTAAGGGTATATTCACACCACCAAATCCTGGTGCGCATCAAATTCATTCAGGCCTATGAAACGAAATTCTTAGCAACTGGGTCTGTGGTCATTCGTATTTTATATTTTCTTTCTATATAGAAAATACCACAAAAACTGTTCCAAATCTAATTGGGCCCGTCGTTTGATCCATGGTAATATCACCAAATAAACGCGTGATCATGATGACGATGACGTCGATGACCTAGCACTTGTGCCGTCGATCCAAACGAATTTTTTTTTATTTTTTATGGAAATATAACGAAAACACTAATAACTGTGCTACATCAAAGGCAGCCAAGACCTCGTTAAAGAATCTGTCTTATTTTAACGGTTATTTTTGCTTAAGGGCCCAAACCCATATTTCGCGTTTTGATTAAAACGAAATAATTTTTAGTTAGAACACATACAGCTGTTTCGTTGCGGCACGAAAAAAAGTTAACGATATGTGTGTTCGGATCTTTATTTTTTTGATTTGATACAATTACATGTATTACATGTATGTACATACACACAAAAAATATTGTCAAAATACCTATGAAGAGGTAGTGTACAAACATTAAATACAAAACACGTTCTGAAGATACCATTCGTTTTGTAAAAAGAGACATATTCTAATATACGAGTTAATATCAATGTCCGTTTTCTTCTACGCAAACTAATCTCCCAATTTCTAAAAGTCCAAGACCGAAAGGGTCTATTCTTGTTATTGCAGGTTAAACAAACTTCAAAAAGTGACAAAATGTAGCTTTCTTGTTATTTCTCATGAATAAACTTCACTTTACCATTCTCTTTTTTTCAAAATATTTACCTTTGGGTAAAGGGTATGTAAGCTTCGGCTTGTCTAGCTTTCATTCTAGTGTTTTTTTCGGCGTAAATAAAACTTTAAAATTTAAATAATTGGGCAGATGCTGAAAGAAAGATTTTATTTCCATAATAAACAAAAATGTAACCGGTGAACGTGTGAAAGTGTTCTCATTTTGTTTTTCTGGTCTTTATTATAAATTTCAAGTTCTCACTTCGACGCATTCCAAATGTTTTTCGGTGTACTGAACGTACAGGGCAAAACGAGTTGGGTAAGACATGAGTTTTTCTTGGGTGCGTGAGTGCCGCCGATAAGGTTCATACACCTTGTTCTCTGTTCTTTATTTTCCGGTTCTGGTGGGCTGGGCTCCAGTTCACTATTCTTGGTACTTGTTTTAATGAGTTCACAACGAATAAGAGTTAATTACAAGCGTCATGCGTATGCAAATGGCTATTGAAGAAGGGTAAAGCGATGGAAAGTGTGTTTCTGGAGTGCGCGAATGATTATTCCCTTTGGAAGATGAGGTTTATCTCCATCTGTATTATACGCTCCCCCGGAATCCAAAAAATACGATAAAAATACAGCCATGCAGGGCACTTGCTTTTCCATAGCAATAGCCGTTTAGTTTAATAGGAAAATTTTTAGTTACTGCTTCGCTTTCTCAAGATATTTTAATTCGCGTTTGTGTTTGGAGTATTTTGTTTTTTGTGTCTTAAAATGGCGACTAGGAATGCGGTCAATTAATTATTTATTTTCCACCTTAATTGCGAGCATGTTACACCGCTGACTTTTCGCCGTTCGCTGTTGCTTTAATTACTCAGCATATTGCATGCAAATCTTTTCGTCGTTGGAAAATTATCAACCCGAATGATTTTAACCCACAGGTGGGTGTGGCAACATGCTATATAGTTCTGTGTTAAGGCCCCCTAACATTAACATTCTATGTATATAAGTCGAATTAGCAAATGTAGTATATCTTTGTATCTGTGTATCTACCTCCTAGTAGTTACCGTTACGTAGCTGAAAGATGCCAAAGGAAACATGTTTTTATAGAACCAGAATCAGAGAAGAGAAAATGATCACTGAGAAGCGCTGAATGCTACAACTTGAATTTTTAACTATTTCAACTATATTCTCTTGTAAACGGCCACAAGAAGAATCTAAAAGAAAATCGAATGAAAACTATTAAGATGATTTGACTGGAAATGGAATTTTTTGTGAACAACATTTTTTGGGGAATAAAATGAGAAAAAAAGAAGAGAGAATGCTTTTGTCGAGTTCCTCAACTATCCGATACCCGTTACTCAGCTGGACGTGTCATGCAGAAACTCCAATACTTTTTTGAATACCGGTAGAAATTGGGGGAAAAAATGAAAACAAATTTAAAGTTTGTCTAAAAGTGTGGGTGTGACTGTGCGCTGCTCTTATACTCATACTCGGCTATTGATCCCGATCAAGAATATATATACCTTATATAGTAAGAAAAGCTTCCTTCTGCCTGTTACATACTTTTCAACGAATCTAGAATACTCATTCAATCTACAAAAAAAACGGGTATAATAACAAAGAGATGAAAAAAAAAAACAAAACAAAAAGTTAAAAGGCAAGCTAAGTAACAGTAAAGGTTCAACAAAGCAAGCATTGTTCGGTACAAATTGTCACACAACGTCACATCTGGTTCCCCTTTCTCAGATCTAACCCATTTTTTAAAGACCTCTGTAACAAAAAATTTTCTTAAGACGTAAATCAGCAATATAAAGCAACATCAACATAACAGCGTCAAAAGAAATAACAAACAGCTGAGCACGAACGTAAAGACAGACGTAGAGAGCAGAGAAAACATTTTTTGATGAAACGGTGCTTATGACTATGTTATGAGAGCGTTGTCTACGGCTTTTTTGATTTAAATGATTTTAAAAACAGTGCCATTTTTAGTATGAATGGCACAAGATTCATACTGCGCGTTTGACAACAGTTTCAAATCTCTAACTCTTAAACCAATGTTAATATTTTACAACAAAGAATTGAGACAAAATTATTGAACCTTTTGCAATCTTTTTGAAGGAAGGGGTAACACAATATTACTCATGATCAGAATGTTGAATATAGTCAAATTTAGCAATTAGACCATAATAGACGGACAGAACTGGAATTCTTATTTATGAATAGAAATAAATCCTGATGCATATAAAATTATTGCATTGCAGCTGTTACTATTTTCAACGATGTTAAAAGTGCACTCTACGATCTCAGACCCATATCAGGTTTCCAAAAAGGCGCCGTAGCTATTTTACAAATCAAATTCGGCTAAAGAACATCATCATCGTCTGAGATGGGATCGCCATTTATGGATCTCCCCACATGGGTTGGCCACTCCAGAAACAAAGACCGACATCGCCTAGCATTTGCATTTTTCATGCAGGCCATCCAGCCCACTGGTTTCTCAGACTGTAAGATTCAGTGTAATTGCTATTTATGTTTTATGCTAAAGTGGCAACCAATACTAAGGTACCACCGACTGAATATCCGAACCCCTATAGAAAGTGCACTTGGCAAATGCTCGACAAAAACAAGACAAGAAACATATTTATAATTTTATTGGTCCTAAGAATAAAAGATGGACTAAGTTAATGCCTACAATTTATAGAATACGAATACTTAAACTGAAAGAATCTTTTTTTTTCTTAAGCTCAAACATGTGAAGGAAATTATTTAAAATTTAATTTTGAGATTTTTATTCCTTTAGTGCTAAGGGCGATTTTTCCATTTCAATGTGGACCAAAGCCAACGTTATATCAATTCAAGTTATAAGACTAAACCCCCCTAAACCCTCTACCAACTAGATTGTAATTGTGGCCGATCATCTTGAACTACTTAGTAGAATGAATTGCTATGTCCTGTCATTAAGGTCTATTTCTCTTCTATTCCCATTATGTACTCGCAAATAGTATATCAAGCCATCCCATGCTAGCCAGTATCTTTAATAGATCTTAGCAGTACTCAAAAGGAAACATAAAAGAAGTCGTTGCGTGATCAGAATCGTTTCGTAAATAAAATGTAAAGGCTTGGTTTTCTAGAATGACGGTAAAATGCTTGGGGCTTATAAAACGTATGAAAACATTAACTTCTGCAATTCTGCAATTGAATAAGTTTACTATAGATTCATACTCAGATCGCCCCAACGTTTTAAATCCTTGACGCCTTCTAAAAGATTTATTTCAAAGTTTTGCCATATCAACTACCTAACGCCCACAAACACCCATAACGCTGAATACTGTTTGGCATTCTTTTCAGGTGACAAACATTCATTTATGGGTCTAAGATTATAAGAAACCAATTAAAAGTAAGCTAACAATCAATTAGACAAGTTTTTAAAGTCAAAGAAAATAAGTATTAAAGATGTGTCCATCTGTCTATAAAAGGTAGAAAGATTAAGAAAGCAGATTAGGTGCAACGCAAGTTTGCTTGAGAAGATTGCCATTGTGTGAAAAGTATGGAACAGGTAGAAGGAACCGTTTCCGCCATATAAAGTACATATATTCCTGATCAGGATCAAAAACTTTTGATTCTGATCAGGAATATATATACTTTATATGGGTGGAACCGGTTCCTTCTGCCTGCTACATACTTTTCAGCGAATCTAGTATACCCTTTTACTCAACGAGTAACTGGTATAAAAATCAAAGGGAAAGCGCATGCACCATATACCCCGCATTAAAACAAATTTGACTTCGGTTAGTCAAAAAACTGCGTGGTCTGTAGTCAGCGGTCTCAATGTGGAACATCAGCGACCACAGACAAACAAAGAAGTTTTTCTACTAACGCTTAAGAAAGAGAAAGAGACAACAAGAATACAAACCGGTCAAAATTAACCTACTTAAAAGTGGAGGCCGACTTGGAAGACTTGACTTTGGCCGACTGTTGTCGTTCTGTGCCTTCAAATTTTATTTTTTGTTAATTGTTAAAAAAGAACGCATAGCATCGGATGCTGTGGTACACGCCATATAAAATTAAATAATGAAGAAAGGTGAAGAAATGCGAGTTTACGTTAAAAATTCATAAAAGGCAAAACTAATAAGAAAAAACCCTATAGTTGAGATACTTAGCTAGTGGGTGAGCAAGGGAGTAATTTCAATATTATTTTGAAGAATAATATAATAAACTTGCGGCCTGTGCGCGTTAGAGTGCAATTTTCTGAAATAAACTTTCCCTTTTTACATGTCTCATTCTAACTTTCTAGCTGATGTCAAGATGTCCCAAGATGTCAGCGTTAATGCAGACACGGCCAGATCAACTCCGTTAATCCTGATCAATCGCTTCTTCTTCCTGAATCAAGTATACCTTTTTACTCCACGACTAACCTGAAAACCCATCGCCTACATGTCAATTTATCTGGTCTTTTTTTCAAACACTCAATCGACCCATCCATCGACTATGACTATTTATATGTATTCGTTAGGAAAAGAGGTTTAAAAGAACGCACAGCGTTTTATAGAATTTTCGTAAACCTACAAAAATATACAAATTTTGAAATAAGAAAGGTACACAAGAAATGTAAATGGATTGTGTTTTTCGCTCAATTTTCTTTGGACCTTCTTTTGCGGTTAACCGCAAATTAGAAAAAACCAAGTCGAGGCGATGAAAATGCAACCGCAATATTAGACAGTGGAAAACGTTCAGCATAGAAATCTCGTACACAGGAGACGCCAGCGGTGGGTCCATTGGCTACTATCGTAGCCACGTATGATGTGGAATATAAACAACAGCAATATCTCGGCCGCATCCGATGGCGTCTGCCCGGGGAGCCATGTTAATTAATTATTCCTGACATCTCTGCCAATTTGAGCACAGGCCCCCCTTGGTCTAATTTTATTCTCTTCTTTTACTCCTATAACCTCTCTTTTTCCACATTTAAGTGGTTCAATGACAAGCGTCACGAGATCGCAGCATAAAACCAAATTAAATCCATAGACAACATTAAATCCTCAGAGGGCACGAACTGGTTCGTCATGTTCACTAAGAAAATCTGGGGCCATAACAAATTCTTTTTATTTTTATCAAAAAAGGCTGACTTATATTTTATTTTACATATGCAATGCCGCAATGTTTTTAAGCCTGTTACTTTCAGATTAAATTGTATACCAAATTTGATGAAAAGTATGTAATCAGTAGACGATCCTATATATTCTTGGTCAGGTCGCTATCGGATTCGATTCTGCCGTGTGCCTTTATCCAAAAACAGAGTATGAAGATGCGATTTTATGAACACGATTTTTTCGTGCAGCTTTTAGACCTGGCTCCAGGCTCTCTCTGTATTCAAAAGCCAGCGGCTCTTTTGTGCACATACAGCCATATCCGATGTGTATGTGTACACATATGTATATCCTTAAGTATTTTATCCTTGTATTTACTAACACAGGCATGTGCTTTCTATTTTTAGTTCTTTCTGCTCTCAACATTGTGCGAGCAGAGTAAACGCAACCAAAAACATAGCTGCTCAGTGCAAAACCAAATCATGGCGGCAACGGATCTTAGGGATTATAATGGTTTTTGGTATTTGAAATTTAAAGGCTGGTCGAGATAAAGCCAAATTGTGGTAACTTAACTAAATGAGAAAATTTATATGGTGTATTGATATGTCAAGAACTAATTAAAGTCTAGTTACAAAAAATGTTATCTGATTTTTTCTAAGTTGAAGTTTCGTTTGTCCCTTGTTTTTTGCCTCGATCGAGGTGTTTTTGTAAAATTTTTTTTTAATTTTCAAAGTAAAAAAAAACTTATTATTGATTTTTATTTTTGTAAACAAATGAATTTTTTTTTCGTCCCGACAATTTTAAAACGAAGCTCTATATATGAACCCTAAATAACACGCCATAGCCCATTGAAAAATTCGTGTTCCAGCTGTTGCTACCGTGATCTTACTTTTGTACTTGCCTAACAAGATTTGTTTGCCATCTTGTTGCTTCTTTTAGTAGCACCATTTGGCCAAGGTCTGTTGACCAACCAGTTGGCCGGCTTTTCGTGTCTCATCTGGTGGTAGCAGCAGCAGCAAGAACGGCTACACAAAGAGCAACTGGCAACTAGCCACTTCTTGGGACAAAAAAGCCGCTTGTGAAATCAAGTGATTACTGTCTGGCATCACGAGTAATGAAACGTGACTCAAATTGTAGTTAAACACCCAAACCGAAGGAGCCAGAAGATCTGATGTCATTATATAGGCATACGTATACATACCCGACCCGTCACACACGCAAACGCCGAAACAACAAAGAAAAGCTAAACTTTAAAAAAGCCAAAACAACAAAGAACAAAGATATCGCGCAAGCTTTACCTAATGGAAATTTCAATCAGGGACCTCTTATTTTGGTCTCCAGATAATAAGGTCCACATGAACTCATCAATGTCGCGAGCACGTCAGCCATTTAGATAACGTCGTCGCTTCTCAAAATACATGCTTAAATTAAATTTAAAAAAGAGAATGCTATAGTCGAGTTTCCCGACTATCAGATACCCGTCACTCAGCTGGTGGAAATGCGAACGCATTTCACCACTTTTCTGGGGTATCAATAAATATTGCGGAATAAAATGAGAAAAACTTAAAAATTATTCAACAGCCTGGGCTTGGCAGTTTTTTGGTTTTAGAGCGGGCTGGGTAAGTTTTTTTTTATAATCGATAGAAATTTAAAAGACGCGTAAAAATATGAAAAAATATCAAAATATCATACGAAACGCATCCGCATATAAAAATCAAAACCTTTGGTAAAAAGGAGAGCCCAATGTGTACGACAACCATTTGAATTATTTGAATCTTTTCATATTCTTTGTGGTGAAATTAAACTGATTCTAATACATAAAACTTTTTAGCCATCTTTAAATGTGGCCATTTAATCTGCAAAATTTGCATACATGAGGTGGCCGAAAAAAAAAAATCCATCTTTTAGGCAAGTTTGCATTGCGAATTATGGTTATTGCCTATTGCAGCTGATCTCCATACCACCTACTGCTTATTTATATCTCAAGCAAAGCCAGGATTTGGTGTTTTAAATATTTTACTAACGTTTTGTTCACAAAAAATGTGGCCTTAGCGTGGATTCTGTTCTTCAAAGTTTTTTTTTTCACCTATTCACGAGTTGTACTTTACATAAGGAGAAGTCAAGGGAAAAGTCTACTTGCTCTAACGTTTGTTTTTTTTTTTTTTCATTCAGCCAATCTATGTACACTTAATAAAATTTAGATTTCTTTTTTTTCTTTCCTTCGACGTGGCAAACGGAAAATGTGGTAAATACAAGGTTTTGGATGAAATTTGTATTTTAGTTACAGCAAGCAAACCCATGTTGTAGTCAATGGGTTTTGAGAAGATCATAAGGTCCACTATTTATTAAGTTTAAGTTAAGTTTTTGCTATCTTCATAAAACTTTTTTCATAGCACAAACATATGTTAATTATACATTTTATATTGTTATTGGTCATATGGTAACGCGTAATGCAGATGCCTGATTTGCATGCATATATACATTCTTTTCTTTTTTTCATTGATAAAATTAAAATTCTTTAAATTAAGCATTGGAATTGTATACCATTTATTTATTTTGACTCACTTATCAAATTATTCTTTATTTTTTTCTATTGTCTGCTTACTATTACTTTCTGTTTGTTCTTTCAGTAGAAGACGTTAAACAAAAGACTAATCGAAAAAGAAATCAGGTAAGGAAGCAAACATTTTATTGACTTTTAGTTATTGTTTTGCTTGAAGACGCTTTGTCTTAATAGAAGTCAATTTTTTTGTGAGTGTTTTATGACAACCAGTTTTTCGGCGAAATGAGATCAATAGAAAAGTCCGAAAGAAAAACGATGACGGAATTGTGAGTGGCGGAGGCAAGGCCAAGCAGCAACACACCTTTTGCTGGGGGCAACGAATCCTCACTTTTCCGCACCAAAGATCTCGCTTTCACCAAATTTATTGTATTTAACTTATTGAATTCTTAGCATGTCGCTCACGCTTTCACGAACCAAGGCAAAACATGCTTATCGATATGTGTATAGCTAACTGAAAAGGTCTACTCTGATTTCTTTTTTGTATTTATACATACATGATACTCTTTGACTTATAGGGTATACTGTTCTCGTTGAAAAATATGTGATTAGTGGATGAAAACGATTTCAACTTCATAAAGTATACGAAACCTGTCAATTTTACTATGATTACCCAAATAACGGATTTTTAACAACCGAGTATTTTGACTATTTGTTTCTATTTTAATTAATTACATTTCTATAATTTTCTATGATTAGCCAAATAATGGATTTTAACAACTAAGGCTTTCGACTGTTTGTATTTATATTAAAAAAATATATTTACACATATTTGGTTTAATGCAGTAACATCTGACCTTCATGTACATATACTATCTGCAATAAAAAGATTTTTGGGAAAGTCTTATGCAGACAGTTTTATAAATTTAAGTCGTTTTCGTAGAAACGGACGGACTGCAAACGGACATGGCTATATCGGCTGCTGGTAATACAGAGACGGCGTGTACATATATATTTTTTATATTGTGTCAAATTTGTTATACACTGCAAGCAATTTTGCCGACATAAGCAAATTAATGTTTTCTACATTTTCTGCTAAGCATAAACATTTTAGTTCAAAATGCGTCCGATGTTATAAAACAAACCACTCACTCTATATTAATGAAAATCTATATAGCCTTACATATTTGATATATTAATATTTCTTTCTTACCTGTACCATATTCGCCTTTCGTAAAGTAAAAGGCTAGTATATCTATAAAGAATATATATTCTTGATCAAGATCGCTAGCCGGGTATATATTGCTATTTCCGTCCTTCTGTTCCGGTATCTAATAGACGATAAGCCCGATTTAAGCGTTCTCTCTTATTTACAAATGAAGAGAGAAGAAATTTGTTGTACTGTTAGGCCCAAAGTTACAGCTCTTGAAGATTGCGGTCGTATGTCGGCTTCCTGCGATTTCACCACATCCAACCATCCCCTCCCGTTCTGCACCTCCTCTGGCCATGTCCAACGCCAAATCGAATTTCAAATCCAAATAGCCTGAGTGGCATGTGAATGAGGTTGTTCCTCGGTTGGAAATTTTGTACTCAGCGGTCTCTCTAGGCCAGATTGTCTTAGGTCGTGCAAACAGCGGTGAGCATAATAAATGAAACGGAAAAAAATTTCCAGCTACAAATGTGGTGGAAAAATGTTGACAAAGCACGTAGTTGGAAGGTGAACTGTGGTAGGACAGTTGGCATTATTTTGGATTAGGTCGCCGGAAAACAAGAAAATTTAATGATTATTCTAGACATAAAATATAATATATATAGAACATAGTTGAGGTGAAAATGTTTCATATAACAAAAAGGGTTTAGGTACTGATTGCCGTGATCCGATCGTTTTTTGGCCGAATACTAACTATGTACGCCTAAAAATAAACCTTTTGTGAAATGGAAATATTCCAAGCTTCCCAGCCTCAAAAAGAAACAACATTCAGGTGAACAAATGTCAAAGATCGGCAGACAGAAGTAAGCTCAATTGAATATATCCGTCTAACCCAACTCAAATGCCCAAACGGCACAATGTTCTTCCAAAACTGAATCCGCCCCTAGTGAAATGTTGGTATTCACGATAGATTTGTGTGTATGTGTCCATGTAACTGCGTTCCCGTCCCATGCACCAATTTTTACGCGCTTCCCGGCACTCAAGATCTTATACAGCTATTGGGTGTGATTTATCAAAATAACCGCATTGATAACGGCAGAAGGAAGCTTCGAAGGTTGGCAAACCACTTTTCCAATCAGATACCCAAGTTTTCTAAAACCTAGGTAAAATGTGATAAAGTTTAACATGCATTATTTGATCGAAACTTGTTGGTGGTTTTTAAAACAACGAATTGACATAGATTAACTTGTCATTGGTGAGCTTCAAATGTATTTTTTTAGCATAGTGGTTTGTGCTGTTTGCGGAAAGAAATATATGTACTTTGTATCAGTAAAATTATGGTTACCTCAGGCCGCAACCTTACTCCATTGCTCATACAAATGGTAAGTAATCAGGTCAACTAACAGCTCGCATTCGCATGCGGTTATAGTCTACTTAAAAAAATAGCTCTGCCCGTCCGACCTACTTAGCATGCTGAATTCTTTTGGGCGTCATGTTTTTGTTTGACTTGTTTATTTATCTTCTTCTTCCTCGAATGAATCTTATTTTCACCTGCAACGCAAAAATTTGCATTTACCTCGCGATAGCGTTTCAGTTCGACGCTGGTATCTTTCCAATAATAGTCCATAATTAATGGTAATTTGGCCTAATCGCTATTAACAGTTAGCAGCGGGACAAAAGTAACGTTTGACGTAGTTTTTCTCCGTTAGCGAGCAATGAAGCTTAGCTTCAATGAACAGTATTATTATTATTAATTTGACACTGATTGAAATTAAACAATCTAGCCAATTCTAGACCATTTAAACTCATAATATTTTTAAGTCAGTACCGACATTGGCATTCAATTAATTTTATATCCTCTTTGTCTTGCTGTGCAAGTTGCCCGAGTTCCCCGACTATCAGGTACCCGTTACTCAGTTAGTGGAAGTGCGAACTAGAATATCGGTTGAAAAAAATATCAAAGGTCTGAGCGAGGCAGTTTCGGGCGGTTTGTGGGCGTGCAAAAAAGTTTTTTGGAAAATCTATAGAAATAAACTAGAGTAATACAAAATTGAAAATATATTAAAACATTTATCAGACGTCATACCCACACGTTTGGAAACAAATTTGCGCTTGTCTATGTCTCTGAAATCTGAATATTTATTCTCAACTTTCTAGATTTTATGATTCCTGAGTTCAGACATACATGGCCATATCGACTCGGCTATATGGTCGGAAACGCTTCTTTCTATCTGTTACATATGATCTTTTCAACGAATCGAGTATACCCTTTTATTCTACGAGTAACGGGTATTAAAATAGGGCGACGTGACCAGCTGTGTGCCTTGTTTTCCTTTAAAGCTAAAACTATTTTCAATCCTGACCGATTGTGATTCCGGGCTTGTCTGCCGCCAGGCTTACATCCTAATATGTTATCCATATGCAGATGTGTTTGCACATGTTGACATAAGATAATGAGCACGAGCCAAAAATAATTGGCTAATGCAGCATACTAGAAAACTAAACGGGGAACGTAGAACAACGATGTTCACCCACTTAGATTCCCAACCCATCTGTTGGGTAACTTCGGTTATAAGGTCTATTTTATTTGGATTTCTCTCTGTATTCATCGGGCATTCCAGTGCTAATTTTCCTAACCATGCCTACATCTTAGGTCCCACAATAGCAATTACTTGTAAAATTTTAAAACTCGCGCTTGGATTTTGCTGTTTTCTGCTCCTTTCTCCTGTGTCATCATAATTTTTTCTCTAGCGTGGTTGTTCCTCATAATTGCCATAAATCATGCAACGTTCTTAAACCAGCCACTAGAAACCTGATTTTAAAGCTGCAGATGAGGTTGAAGTTTTCAGCTTTCGGTCTTCCAAGAGAGAGTTACTTGGGCTTCTTCGGATCAGACACATTCCAAGGCCTCAAATGCGCCTCTAATGACTCCTGCTCTTTGTTGCCAACCTCAATTCTCTACTCCTCCTCATTCTCATCTTTGGTTTCTGACTCTCAGCCTCTTTCTACAAACCTATCTTCCCATATCCGTCTTTCCAGCCAACTTGAATTCATTCCCATTCTCTTTGGCTAATAGCTTTTGTTGCTTAACTTCCGCGAAAGACCCGAGACCAAAATGCCCTCTATCCCATCCTGATTCCAAGAATAAAAAGTCTCTTGCCCACTTGCTACACTGTTCGAAAAATGTATCAAAGATACTAGAAAAGCTGAGGGAGAACTCATGTTTTAGATTCGTAAAAATTTTCAGAAGTGATTATACTTGAAAAGGCTTTTAATTTTAGATTTTATTCTTACAATTTTCTAAGTCTCTTTTTACCTATTTAGGTATTCATCCGTTTTATGTTCCCATTTTGTTTTTCAGTAGTTTCTGGCGAAAAAGCTATTGATGTCAAAATGAGTGAGGCCAAAGACGGAGTATATGTGCTCCTATTCTCTTGGAGTGGGATAACTAAAATAGAACAAAAAAAATCTATATGTATATACCTTGGCGAAGTAATGTTTGGGATCTTTGGATTTCTTTTTGTATTCCGCTGAATGTTGCACGTTACATCGGCTGACTACGAGGTTTTGAACCGGGTGCCATCCATGGCTTCCCCGAGTCTTCTAAATTGCATATCTTGTTGCCTTCATCGGCGATTGAGCAGCACTTTTAAATAACTCTTCACATGTTGTTATGTGTGCGCTGCATCAACCTTGAGGCAGGTTCTCCAGAATGGGATATCGTTTCTGCTGACTTGTTATGCAATAAATATCCGGTTCTAACCAAAAGAAATGACAACAAGGGGCAACCACCAAACGAAGAGAAAAGCAGCTGCAACTATTTTGCCCATACCTTAAGAATATTGCGAAAATTCGCAATCGCCTTTGTCTTATTGCTACTATTACGATCTTTGTTTGCCCTTTTCTCAGCAATGAGGCAGTGATTTTAAACTTTACAACTCCAGTTTAACAACAATGTCAAAATAGTTTTTTTTTCTATATTTAAACGATTAAAAGTACTTAATTAAAATTAAAAACTGGATTAACTGCACTAACTAAGAGTAGGAATGAGAATGCCCTGGGAAATGGGGAAACTCTTGGGTAAATTCAGCTGGCCACGGAAAAGATGGACACCACTTCCATTGTTCGATAGTAATTATTGCCCCTTCGCACATCTATTAAAAAAAGCATTATCATATATACATAAATATACACATAGAGATAGAAAAAATACATAAAAAAAGGTAAGTTGCGGCACGCATAGTTCATGCCAGGTGCTTCAACTTTACTTGGTTGCACATTTGCAGACGGCATCTATAAGACAACGGGTGATTGAAAGTTACATAATTGCAAAATAAAGGGAGAAAGGTGCCACCATAACGTAAAGAAATCGAGAAAGAATTTTTAAAATATTTACTTGTCGACCCGGTCATTTTCTAATGAAGCCTGTCGAATGAGTAAACTTCTTATAGTTATAGCCATATATCAAGTGCAAAATCGTTTTTCGCATATGTAAGTTGATATCCAATCTTTAATCAAGCGACTGTCATATGTTTTTACCTCATCAGGAGGTGTTTTTGTTTGATCTAATATAGTATAAACGATATGTAGATACTTTTGCAGAAGAAAATTGGAACAGGGAAGAAAAGGAAAAAACGTACCCGTGGAGTCAATTGGTATAAAAAGTATACAATACGTAGAAGGAAGCATTTCTCGCCATATACAGTGTATATATACAGTCTGCCCATGTCCGTTAGTCTGTTCGTCGGTTTATCCGTATGAAGGTCTCAGGAACTTTTCAAGCTAGAAAGTTAAGTTTAAATATGAAAATTCTAGAGGTGAGGTCTTTGCAAGTCTGTTTAAAAAAGTTGGCACTCTTATCCCACGCCTTAAACTGTTGTCCCTGTGACTGATATTTTAGATGCTCTTGGAATTGGCAGTCTCTTATTGCATATTTGGCTAAGCTACTTTCACTGACCGTTGTCCCTTTGATGTGTTTTTTTTGCATACACTCTAAAATTATTCCATTATTATTATTTGTAACTGCCCATGCATACGTTGTTCTCCGATTTCCCCTTGTGTTGCAATTAGGGGTCTTAACCAAGAATAAGAATGGACAGATTAAGATGGTAAAAGTCGGCGCGTCTAATAATAACCCTTCAAAGATCACTGTACGAGAGACCTCTCTTCCCCTTCATATACGATTCGATTCAATTCCATCTCATTCCCGTTCCTCTCATTCTTCTCTTCTTTTCGCGATCTC
The DNA here is from genome assembly GCF_016746395.2 of Drosophila simulans. Taxonomy (NCBI): domain Eukaryota; kingdom Metazoa; phylum Arthropoda; class Insecta; order Diptera; family Drosophilidae; genus Drosophila; species Drosophila simulans. Next base: position 99,662 of record NC_052525.2, read on the forward strand.
TGTCGTAACTGCAAATTTTCTTGATTACTGGGTAGTCAAGTACGCGCCACTGGCCCCAAGAATAAACCGAAGAACAGCAGAGAAGACGAGATGGCCCAACCACCAGCTGATGAGAAACAGTCCTACAGTCCATCGATCTCCAGTACTCTACCATATAATTATAATTCGTAGTAAAAACGGAACAGTTTTCATTGTAGAGTTGTGACCTTTCTAAACTTTATAAATTCTATACCATACCTACAGTAAGCAAAACGAAGAAATATTTAGACACTCAAAATTATTTGTCATCTTTTACTGTAGGACTTAATCTATATTGTGGATTCAGATGTGGTATCTACACGACAAATTTCTTAATGCAGATGGGATTATTTTTTCGGGGAACTTGACTATAGCATTCCCTCTTGTTTTTATTTTTACAATCACCCATTGACCCAATCATGCCCGCCGTCCATGCATCTGTTGGTGAGCGGTCCAATTTGTTTGCTCACCCTTGCCTCACTCACTTTAATGCCACAAAAAAGGCCATCGACATGGCTTAGCATTTTAATCGCTTTGTTGCGGATTGGAAGAGCGATTTACATATGTACATTTGCCCCCATACATCCAAAGTTGTTCTAGTTTTAAAATTGATTAGTTAAGTAACGGGTATTTAATAGTCATAGCACTCGACTATATAGTTTTCTTTTTCATTTTTTAAGCAAGCAACAAGAAAGCAACCGCTTATGTTGCTGCTGCTGCAGAAAACTACTCGTGTTGCAGCTGGTGCAACGACAAATAGCTCCCATTGGGTAGCTGCTAGCAGTGCTACTGGCTGCAGCGGCTGTTATTGCTCTTGTTTCAGATGCTCTGGTCGCTCTGGCAGTTGTGCTTTCGAGGGGATCTAATGTTGCAGCTTCAACGGGCATTCCTCGCTGTCTTTGCCACCTATTTCGTACAACTTGGAGAAACTTTCTTGTCTGCTGATGTTGTTGTCGATGTTGCTGCAATCGGACCGGCCGACATCGGGCAACATCTGACACTGGCAAAAAAGAATTCGTTGCTCTGACATCGTGTTCCATTCCAAATTCTCTATGCACAGGAAGAAATAGTTGTTATGTGTTATAATAGAGTATTAATAATGTAACACAAAAAATTTAATCTTATGTTGAAAAACATGGCTTGATCCCAATTGAATCCCCTGAAAAAAACTATTTTAACAGTTTCCATCTGTTTTTTTTTTTGGGTATCGGCACTATACTCAGTGCCGAGAACTACTTGCAATCAAGGTCCTGGTCTTGAGTGTTCCGTATAGCTTAAGGATTTTGTTAGTAGAATTCCTATTGTTAATATACCTGCCCAGAGAGAGAAGGAGGACCTGCACAAGTCTATTTCATAGGAAAACGGTGGTCATTAGCTTTAGCCAGACTGACCAGACTGGAAAATAATTCATGACTTGGTGTGTGTGAATCAATTTGATTTTGTCCCAAAGGTTGCCAATTTAATATTTGATTAATATGTAAGCAAATTTGTAGACCATTAAATGAATAATGCTGCGTGAAAACCAAATTATTAATTATAAATATTATAATTTATGCTTACGTGTACAGAATTAACATATGACAACTATCTTCGCTCCCACACTGAAGACCACCGACTTATTTGCAAATGACAATGTTCCATATTGCACCAAAGTTCCTTGTACACCTGAATGTCCATCCCCTGAACCGCAATAGGCATCATCCGAACTTAATTGGTTGGGATTTCTGATGATGAAGATTAACTATTTGCCCGCAAAAAGCAATTTGCTGCTGCCTGCACCAACGGAAACCACAAGAATGCTAAAAAGTTGTTTTGCCAGAGACTTGGATTGGAGTTGCTGCTGGTAGTCCAAATAATAGAATTTGCGAAATAGAGTCGGCTGTTTGGAGCTCTAACCGCACCTTGGCAATAAGATGAATCTCTTTTCCCCGCGTTCAGCTCATTTAAGTCTCTAGAAGGTTAGAGTTTTATGTAGTCGGGGATGTGGGATGATGTCTGGTGCAATTACTTGAGTCAAAGTACTGTTTTAGCTGTGCATAAAATAGGGGAAAAGAGTTATTGAGGCTTACATTTTGTTGGTTCGGTGGTTCAGTGGTTTGGCGCTTAGTTAAGCGTGTAATGGGTCAGTCTGAGGGCGGAAGTAGTAGTCACTGCACTACGTTAAAAAAAAGGTACTAACTACTGTGCCCCTCCATTAAGTATAATCCCCATTCTTGATCTATGGATTCACCATATAAGTGAAGGCTATCAGCACTCTGAGAGATGTGAAACAAAAGAGTCGGGGATTGTGTCCAGAAAGGTGAGAAAATGCAGAAGTACCAATTACTTAACATTGGGGAATAAAAAATGTATGGGAACAAGAGAACTCAGTTCTACGACACATTTTATAAAAAATCTTCCTTTTCGATGTAAAATATTCCCCATTTTTATACCCGTTATTCGTAGAGTAAAATGAAATACTAGATTCGTTGAAAAGAATGTAACAGGCAGAAGGAAGCGTTTTCAATCATATAACGTATATATACTCTTGATCAGGATCGATAGGCGGTCGAACTGACCGTGTCCGTCTGTATGAACGTCGGGATCTGTGGAACTAAAAAAGCTTTAATGTTGAGAATAAAATGATAATTAAAATTATTTGTTTATTTAATATTCATATCATTTATATTAGTTACGGTTATCTGATAGTCGTTAAACTAGACTATAGCATTCTCTCTTGTTTTTTATAGATCCGTTTAAGCCCAACATTTTTCATTTTACAGATCGCAATGCAGTCAACCCAAAGTAAAGGTGATCGATCTTCGATGCACAGGGGCCCCCTACTTCTCTGCGCCGTGGTGGTCGTCCTGGTGACTTTGCCTGAACAGATCAATGCCCGTATGGCATTTGAAAAGCTAACGGACTTTGATTTTCCGGGCAACACGTATTACAGCGTGAAAAACCTTTCACTCTATGAGTGTCAAGGATGGTGTCGCGAGGAGGCAGATTGCCAAGCGGCGGCCTTTAGTTTTGTAGTTAACCCTTTGTCGCCTTCGCAAGAGACCCACTGTCAATTGCAGAACGACTCCTCCGCAGCCAATCCTTCGGCAGCTCCGCAAAGAAGCGCAAACATGTACTACATGGTAAAATTGCAGCTGCGCAGCGAGAATGTGTGCCACCGACCGTGGAGTTTCGAGAGGGTTCCAAACAAGGTGATCCGCGGCCTGGACAATGCACTAATATACACCAGTACAAAAGAGGCCTGTTTATCAGCTTGCCTCAACGAAAGGCGATTTGTATGCCGATCTGTGGAGTATGATTATAACAACATGAAGTGTGTGCTCAGTGATTCGGATAGACGCAGCTCTGGACAGTTTGTTCAACTAGTGGATGCTCAGGGTACGGATTACTTTGAGAATCTGTGCTTAAAGCCGGTTCAGGCCTGTAAAAATAACCGTTCGTTTGGCAATTCCCAAAAAATGGGGGTCTCCGAAGAGAAGGTGGCCCAATACGTTGGTCTGCACTACTATACTGACAAGGAACTCCAAGTGACCTCAGAATCCGCCTGCCGTTTGGCATGTGAAATTGAATCTGAGTTCCTGTGCCGCTCCTTCCTGTACCTGGGTCAACCCCAAGGATCCCAGTACAACTGTAGGCTATATCATTTGGATCACAAGACCCTGCCTGATGGTCCATCCACGTATTTGAACCATGAGCGCCCACTGATCGATCATGGTGAGCCCATTGGTCAGTACTTTGAAAATCAGTGCGAGAAGGCCGCCGGTTTGGGAGCTGGATCACCACCGGGAACTCTTGATAAAATCGATACTCTACCCGTTAGCCTAGACACCATTGAAGATCCCAACCTGACCAACTTAACCCGCAATGACGTTAATTGTGACAAGACCGGAACTTGCTATGATGGTTAGATTTTTTAAATATATTAAGACATGTTTAACTGATAGTATCTTTTCCTCCCTAAGTTTCTGTGCACTGCAAGGACACTAGAATTGCCGTGCAGGTCCGCACCAACAAGCCGTTCAATGGACGCATTTATGCTTTGGGACGCTCGGAGACCTGCAACATCGATGTTATTAACTCAGATGCTTTTCGGCTGGATTTGACCATGGCTGGACAGGATTGTAACACGCAGAGTGTGGTAAATGAGTTATTAATCATATGAACGATTTAATATGTTAACGACATATTCGCGTTATCCAGACCGGTGTCTACTCCAACACAGTGGTTTTGCAGCATCACAGCGTGGTAATGACCAAGGCCGACAAGATCTATAAGGTTAAGTGCACTTACGATATGAGCTCAAAGAATATCACCTTCGGTATGATGCCGATCCGTGACCCGGAGATGATCCATATAAATTCGTCTCCGGAGGCTCCACCACCAAGGATCCGCATCCTGGACACCCGACAACGTGAGGTGGAGACTGTGCGTATTGGAGATCGACTTAATTTCCGCATCGAGATTCCTGAAGACAGTAAGTGTTGATTAATGTGGCTTTTCCTCACCTGCTTTATTTATTAATACCTATAACGCATAGCTCCCTATGGCATTTTTGCTCGATCTTGTGTGGCTATGGCTAAGGACGCCCGCACCAGCTTTAAGATCATCGACGACGACGGCTGCCCCACTGATCCCACCATCTTCCCCGGCTTCACCGCTGACGGTAATGCTCTGCAATCTACATACGAGGCATTCCGATTCACGGAGAGCTACGGCGTGATTTTCCAATGCAATGTCAAGTACTGCTTGGGTCCATGTGAGCCGGCTGTGTGCGAATGGAACATGGAGTCATTCGAATCTTTGGGCAGACGGCGTCGTCGCTCTATCGAGAGGTATGTGGGAACTTAGGAATTATTCGCTAAATTTTTTATGAACCAAAATGTATGCAACTTCACATTAAAAATGTTTTTTTTTTTACAGCAACGATACCAAGAGCGAGGATGATATGAACATCTCGCAGGAGATCCTCGTTTTAGACTTCGGCGATGAAAAGCGCGAGTTCTTTAAGGCAGATCCCAGCACAGACTTCGCCAAAGGTGAGTGTGAAAAAACGAAATCGTTTTGTCAGCGCCTTACGTACCTTATATTACATCTAGACAAAACTGTTACCATTATCGAGCCGTGCCCCACGAAGACATCAGTCCTAGCTCTCGCGGTCACCTGCGCGCTGATGATCCTGCTTTACATTTCAACTTTATTCTGCTACTACATGAAGAAGTGGATGCAGCCCCACAAGATCGTAGCATAAGTTGAAGGATCAAGAAAAAGTAGGGAAAAAAAGAAAGAAAACAAAAAGAAAGTACACAACACGATTGTCACTCACATACGCTCTCTTCGTTTTCTCTCATACACACACACATATATTTCAATGTCTTTGGCTCACTCACAAATTACTGACAACCGTATAATTTTTTGTTTTTTTTTTTTTTTGATATTCATATAAATTATTAATTTTAAATACAATTTATTTTTTAATATTTATTTAGACTTAAAGCATAAAATATAAAATTCTAGAGAGTCGTAGTAGAGACACAATCGCAGAGGAGCACACTTTCGTTGCGAATTAGTAAACGGAAAAATGAAAACAAGAAGGAAATAAGCTGCGAGCCCGTACTTTCTATAAAGTTGCGAAAGGGTAAAACAAAAACGGTCCTTGGCAATGAGTGAGAGAGATAGAAAGATGGATCATGATCCCTTTTGTAACTTCTATAGAGACTGCAGCCGCACACACTCGCACTTAAAGACACTCACTTATACACTCATCCAAATCCACAATTATTTACGTACTCACATGAGCCCACATTTATTTAATTTTAAACTGAACACAGTGAACATCAAACAAAAGCAAAAAAGCGCAACTGATGAAAACCAGAGACAAGAAAAATTTCATCGATGACATATTAATAAAATTGTGCTTAATTGTATTGCATTTATTTAATTTAAATTATTTTTGATAATAAAGAAAAAAAAACATATTTAAACAAATTTCGTGATACTATTTCGAATTTTTTTTTGCCATTTTTCCAAAATTTTAATTATAGTATATATAAAATCCGAAAATGTGTTAAAATTTTTATTTTTGATAATAATAAAAAGAGTGATAGGGATAGTTAGCTATGTTTATTGGCAGTAAAAATCAGTTTTCACTCTAGCGGTAATATCTTTTTTGGCCAAGTTATGGAGAAAACCCCGTTTGTAAATATCAGAATTTTGGCAATTTTTTCTCTGTTTATTTTTAGTAAAAAAGAATCTGTATTTTCTCAATAGCATTAAAAATAGTTGTCCAAAAGTGAAATGCCCTACCTCGTTGAATTCGTAACAAAATTCCCTATCGACCTGTGTTCGGAAACGGAAATTCTATTTTTTTGCCATTTTTCGCAAATTTTAATGATGGTACCAAGTGATCATAATCAGTAACAGGTGTATACTGAAAACCAACTGATCGTTGGTCACCTTCTGGAATTTCAGTTCGCCTGGTAATTTAAACCGAAAAATCAAACAATTTGCATTACAAAATACGCGTTTTTGTGCCGAATTTGTTAGATTTTTGGATTTTTGCCATTTTTCGCAAATTTTAATGATGGTACCCCTTATCAAAAATGCGAAAATGTGTTAAAATTTTTATTTTTGATAATAATAAAAATAGTGATAGGGATAGTTAGCTATGTTTATTGGCAGTACAAATCAGTCTTCATTTTAGCGGTAATATCTTTTTTGGCCAAGTTATGGAGAAAACCCCGTTTGCAAATATCCGATTTTTGGCAAATTTTTTTCCGTTTATTTTTAGTAATAAAGAATCTGTATTTTCTCAATAGCATTAAGAATAGTTGTCCAAAAGTGAAATGCCCTACCTCGTTGAATTCGTAACAAAATTCCCTATCGACCTGTATTCAAAAATGGAAATTAAAATTTTTTGCCATTTTTCGCAAATTTTAATGATGGTATCCCTTATCAAAAATGCGAAAATGTGCTGAAATTTTTATTTTTGATAATAATAAAAATAGTGATAGGGATAGTTAGCTATGTTTATTGGCAGTACAAATCAGTCTTCATTTTAGCGGTAATATCTTTTTTGGCCAAGTTATGGAGAAAACCCCGTTTGCAAATATCCGATTTTTGGCAAATTTTTTTCCGTTTATTTTTAGTAATAAAGAATCTGTATTTTCTCAATAGCATTAAGAATAGTTGTCCAAAAGTGAAATGCCCTACCTCGTTGAATTCGTAACAAAATTCCCTATCGACCTGTATTCAAAAATGGAAATTCTATTTTTTTGCCATTTTTCGCAAATTTTAATGATGGTACCAAGTGATTATAATCAGTAACAGGTGTATACTGAAAACCAACTGATCGTTGGTCACCTTCTGGAATTTCAGTTCGCCTGGTAATTTAAACCGAAAAATCAAACAATTTGCATTACAAAATACGCGTTTTTGTGCCGAATTTGTTAGATTTTTGGATTTTTGCCATTTTTCGCAAATTTTAATGATGGTACCCCTTATCAAAAATGCGAAAATGTGTTAAAATTTTTATTTTTGATAATAATAAAAATAGTGATAGGGATAGTTAGCTATGTTTATTGGCAGTACAAATCAGTCTTCATTTTAGCGGTAATATCTTTTTTGGCCAAGTTATGGAGAAAACCCCGTTTGTAAATATCAGAATTTTGGCAATTTTTTCTCTGTTTATTTTTAGTAAAAAAGAATCTGTATTTTCTCAATAGCATTAAAAATAGTTGTCCAAAAGTGAAATGCCCTACCTCGTTGAATTCGTAACAAAATTCCCTATCGACCTGTGTTCGGAAACGGAAATTCTATTTTTTTGCCATTTTTCGCAAATTTTAATGATGGTACCAAGTGATCATAATCAGTAACAGGTGTATACTGAAAACCAACTGATCGTTGGTCACCTTCTGGAAATTCAGTTCGCCTGGTAATTTAAACCGAAAAATCAAACAATTTGCATTACAAAATACGCGTTTTTGTGCCGAATTTGTTAGATTTTTGGATTTTTGCCATTTTTCGCAAATTTTAATGATGGTACCCCTTATCAAAAATGCGAAAATGTGTTAAAATTTTTATTTTTGATAATAATAAAAATAGTGATAGGGATAGTTAGCTATGTTTATTGGCAGTACAAATCAGTCTTCATTTTAGCGGTAATATCTTTTTTGGCCAAGTTATGGAGAAAACCCCGTTTTCAAATATCCGATTTTTGGCAAATTTTTTTCCGTTTATTTTTAGTAAAAAAGAATCTGTATTTTCTTAATAGCATTAAGAATAGTTGTCCAAAAGTTAAATGCCCTACCTCGTTGAATTCGTAACAAAATTCCCTATCGACCTGTATTCAAAACTGGAAATTAAAATTGTTGCCCTTTTTCGCAAATTTTAATGATGGTACGTACCCCTTATCAAAAATGCGAAAATTTGTTAAAAATTTTATTTTTGATTATAATAAAAATAGTGATAGGGATAGTTATCTATGTTTATTGGCAGCACAAAACAGTCTTCATTTTAGCGGTGATATCTTTTTTGGCCAAGTTATGGAGAAAACCCCGTTTGTAAATATCAGATTTTTGGCAATTTATATTTTGTTTATTTTTTGTAAAAAAAAAAGCTGTATTTTCTCAATACAATTAAAAATAGTTGTCCAAAAGTGAAATGCCATACCTCGTTGAATTCGTAATAAAATTCCCTATCGACCTGTGTTCGGAAACGGAAATTCTATTTTTTTGCCATTTTTCGCAAATTTTAATGATGGTACCAAGTGATCATAATCAGTAACAGGTGTATACTGAAAACCAACTGATCGTTGGTCACCTTCTGGAATTCCTGTTCGCCTGGTAATTTAAACCGAAAAATCAAACAATTTGCATTACAAAATACGCGTTTTTGTGCCGAATTTGTTAGATTTTTGGATTTTTGGTACCAAGTGATCATAATCAGTAACAGGTGTATACTGAAAACCAACTGATCGTTGGTCACCTTCTGGAATTTCAGTTCGCCTGGTAATTTAAACCGAAAAATCAAACAATTTGCATTACAAAATACGCGTTTTTGTGCCGTATTTGTTAGATTTTTGGATTTTTGCTATTTTTCGCAAATTTTAATGATGGTACCCCTTATCAAAAATGCGAAAATGTGTTAAAATTTTTATTTTTGATAATAATAAAAATAGTGATATGGATAGTTAGCTATGTTTATTGGCAGTACAAATCAGTCTTCATTTTAGCGGTAATATCTTTTTTGGCCAAGTTATGGAGAAAACCCCGTTTTCAAATATCCGATTTTTGGCAAATTTTTTTCCGTTTATTTTTAGTAAAAAAGAATCTGTATTTTCTTAATAGCATTAAGAATAGTTGTCCAAAAGTTAAATGCCCTACCTCGTTGAATTCGTAACAAAATTCCCTATCGACCTGTATTCAAAACTGGAAATTAAAATTTTTGCCCTTTTTCGCAAATTTTAATGATGGTACCCCTTATCAAAAATGCGAAAATGTGTTAAAATTTTTATTTTTGATAATTATAAAAATAGTGATAGGGATAGTTAGCTATGTTTATTGGCAGTACAAATCAGTCTTCATTTTAGCGGTAATATCTTTTTTGGCCAAGTTATGGAGAAATATCCGATTTTTGGCAAATTTTTTTCCGTTTATTTTTAGTAAAAAAGAATATGTATTTTCTCAATAGCATTAAGAATAGTTGTCCAAAAGTGAAATGCCCTACCTCGTTGAATTCGTAACAAAATTCCCTATCGACCTGTATTCAAAAATGGAAATTAAAATTTTTGCCCTTTTTCGCAAATTTTAATGATGGTACCCCTTATCAAAAATGCGAAAATGTGTTAAAATTTTTATTTTTGATAATAATAAAAATAGTGATATGGATAGTTAGCTATGTTTATTGGCAGTACAAATCAGTCTTCATTTTAGCGGTAATATCTTTTTTGGCCAAGTTATGGAGAAAACCCCGTTTTCAAATATCCGATTTTTGGCAAATTTTTTTCCGTTTATTTTGTAGTAAAAAAGAATCTGTATTTTCTTAATAGCATTAAGAATAGTTGTCCAAAAGTGAAATGCCCTACCTCGTTGAATTCGTAACAAAATTCCCTATCGACCTGTATTCAAAAATGGAAATTAAAATTTTTTGCCATTTTTCGCAAATTTTAATGATGGTACGTACCCCTTATCAAAAATGCGAAAATTTGTTAAAAATTTTATTTTTGATTATAATAAAAATAGTGATAGGGATAGTTATCTATGTTTATTGGCAGCACAAAACAGTCTTCATTTTAGCGGTGATATCTTTTTTGGCCAAGTTATGGAGAAAACCCCGTTTTCAAATATCCGATTTTTGGCAAATTTTTTTCCGTTTATTTTGTAGTAAAAAAGAATCTGTATTTTCTTAATAGCATTAAGAATAGTTGTCCAAAAGTGAAATGCCCTACCTCGTTGAATTCGTAACAAAATTCCCTATCGACCTGTATTCAAAAATGGAAATTAAAATTTTTTGCCATTTTTCGCAAATTTTAATGATGGTACGTACCCCTTATCAAAAATGCGAAAATTTGTTAAAAATTTTATTTTTGATTATAATAAAAATAGTGATAGGGATAGTTATCTATGTTTATTGGCAGCACAAAACAGTCTTCATTTTAGCGGTGATATCTTTTTTGGCCAAGTTATGGAGAAAACCCCGTTTGTAAATATTAGATTTTTGGCAATTTATATTTTGTTTATTTTTTGTAAAAAAGAAGCTGTATTTTCTCAATACAATTAAAAATAGTTGTCCAAAAGTGAAATGCCATACCTCGTTGAATTCGTAATAAAATTCCCTATCGACCTGTGTTCGGAAACGGAAATTCTATTTTTTTGCCATTTTTCGCAAATTTTAATGATGGTACCAAGTGATCATAATCAGTAACAGGTGTATACTGAAAACCAACTGATCGTTGGTCACCTTCTGGAATTTCAGTTCGCCTTGTAATTTAAACCGAAAAATCAAACAATTTGCATTACAAAATACGCGTTTTTGTGCCGAATTTGTTAGATTTTTGGATTTTTGGTACCAAGTGATCATAATCAGTAACAGGTGTATACTGAAAACCAACTGATCGTTGGTCACCTTCTGGAATTCCTGTTCGCCTTGTAATTTAAACCGAAAAATCAAACAATTTGCATTACAAAATACTCGTTTTTGTGCCGAATTTGTTAGATTTTTGGATTTTTGGTACCAAGTGATCATAATCAGTAACAGGTGTATACTGAAAACCAACTGATCGTTGGTCACCTTCTGGAATTCCTGTTCGCCTGGTAATTTAAACCGAAAAATCAAACAATTTGCATTACAAAATACGCGTTTTTGTGCCGAATTTGTTAGATTTTTGGATTTTTGGTACCAAGTGATCATAATCAGTAACAGGTGTATACTGAAAACCAACTGATCGTTGGTCACCTTCTGGAATTCCTGTTCGCCTGGTAATTTAAACCGAAAAATCAAACAATTTGCATTACAAAATACGCGTTTTTGTGCCGAATTTGTTAGATTTTTGGATTTTTGGTACCAAGTGATCATAATCAGTAACAGGTGTATACTGAAAACCAACTGATCGTTGGTCACCTTCTGGAATTCCTGTTCGCCTGGTAATTTAAACCGAAAAATCAAACAATTTGCATTACAAAATACGCGTTTTTGTGCCGAATTTGTTAGATTTTTGGATTTTTGGTACCAAGTGATCATAATCAGTAACAGGTGCATACTGAAAACCAACTGATCGTTGGTCACCTTCTGGAATTCCTGTTCGCCTGGTAATTTAAACCGAAAAATCAAACAATTTGCATTACAAAATACGCGTTTTTGTGCCGAATTTGTTAGATTTTTGGATTTTTGGTACCAAGTGATCATAATCAGTAACAGGTGTATACTGAAAACCAACTGATCGTTGGTCACCTTCTGGAATTCCTGTTCGCCTGGTAATTTAAACCGAAAAATCAAACAAATTGCATTACAAAATACGCGTTTTTGTGCCGAATTTGTTAGATTTTTGGATTTTTGGTACCAAGTGATCATAATCAGTAACAGGTGTATACTGAAAACCAACTGATCGTTGGTCACCTTCTGGAATTCCTGTTCGCCTGGTAATTTAAACCGAAAAATCAAACAATTTGCATTACAAAATACGCGTTTTTGTGCCGAATTTGTTAGATTTTTGGATTTTTGGTACCAAGTGATCATAATCAGTAACAGGTGTATACTGAAAACCAACTGATCGTTGGTCACCTTCTGGAATTCCTGTTCGCCTGGTAATTTAAACCGAAAAATCAAACAATTTGCATTACAAAATACGCGTTTTTGTGCCGAATTTGTTAGATTTTTGGATTTTTGGTACCAAGTGATCATAATCAGTAACAGGTGTATACTGAAAACCAACTGATCGTTGGTCACCTTCTGGAATTCCTGTTCGCCTGGTAATTTAAACCGAAAAATCAAACAATTTGCATTACAAAATACGCGTTTTTGTGCCGAATTTGTTAGATTTTTGGATTTTTGGTACCAAGTGATCATAATCAGTAACAGGTTCGCCTGGTAAATTTAATTGAAAAATCATTAAATTTGCCTACAAATCCAATGTTTTTGGCAAACTTATGGATTTATGGTACCAGGCGACCATAATCGGTAGCAGGTGGCCACTGAAAATCAAATTCCGGCTAAAATCGAAACTTCACCCAATTTTCCCAATAAAAGTTTATTTCCAATTGAAAATTCATGTATTTTTTATTTTTCTTCTACGCGCTATGCTACAATCACTGTGGTCAGTTATTCGCTAGCCACAATAAGCGGGTATTTGGGGGATATCCTTGTCGTCCTTGTCGTCCTCGTCGTCCTCTTGGATGATGGCGAATCAGAGTGTCCTCTAAGTCCTGCATAACGTAGGCGTCCTCGAAGGGAGTGGCGGATTGGGCGGAGTAAATTTCCACAATTTTATATAGGGTCATGACGGAAAATAAAGAAAAGTGAATTACTAAGAAATCCGATATTTACTAACAGTTATTTCATCACAACTTTGCTAAAAAAAAGGTCATAAAGCTGAACAGCAAACGGTTTTGTGACGCTAATTACCAAAGTTAACTACCCTTATCACTTTTAAGTTGATTTTCAAAAATAAATTTTTCAGTGAATTTTCTCATTTCTCCCTTATCAAAAATGCGAAAATTTGTTAAAATTTTTATTTTTGATAATAATAAAAATAGTGATAGGGATAGTTAGCTATGTTTATTGGCAGTACAAACAGTTTTCACTTTAGCGGTAATATCTGTTTTGGCCAAGTTATGGAGAAAACCCCGTTTGTAAATATTCGATTTTTGGCAATTTTTTTCAGTAAAAAAGAATCTGTATTTTCTCAATAGCATAAAAAATTGGTGTCCAACAGTGAAATGCGATACCTCGTCGAATTTGTAACAAAATTCCCTATCGACCTGTATTCAGAAATGGATATTAAATTTTTTCGCAAATGTTCTTAGCTTATTCCCCAATATCTATCGATATCCCAGAATAATGATGAAATGTCACGTTCACATTCACACTAGCTGAGTAACAGCTGATAGTCGCGGAACGCGGCCATTTTTCGCAATAAAAATAGTTCTCCAAAAGTGGAATGCAATACCTCGTTGAATTCGTAACAAAATTTCCTATCGGAATATATTAAAAAGTGGAAATTAAATTTTATTTGCATTTTTCTTCTAAATTTGCTACACAGATGAAAATTATTCAGAAATTTAAAGAAAATTTTTTAGCCTTTAGAACTAAGTGCCTGTCGTAATATATAATTTCACTTCTGAAACTTTTATCAAAGCTACTACTAATTTTCAGCTGTTATTGTAAATGGATTTGGTATTTTATTAGGGTCCAGAAGAGAAGACATTCCGTAATTTGACGACTATATTTTGCGGAATTCATTTCTTTTCAACTAATATTCTGGTTAAAAAAAATCAAAACAATATAAAAACAACCAAATCGTTTTGTCTTGTTCTGGTTTTATATCTTATTTTATTTATTTCGTATAAATGCAGTCAAAAAAAAAAAAAACACTGGCAGAACAGTTTTATTTTCAAAATTAATGATTAAAAAAAGAACGAAAGTATGATTTTATGTCCTATTATTTTTCATTTAATTTTCCGACTGTTACTATGGCAACCGAAATTATATATAATTAAAAAACTGGTGTTAAAGTTAAAGTCGATTTCTGGGAAAACATTTATTGTAATGCATATATATATATGCAAGGATGAGTACCGGAGTCATATCCTCTTTGCAATATATTCTTCATTATCGATTAGTTTCTAAAGGATGAAAAGCCATTTGTCCTTGAATGTCACCTGAGTCGCAATGCTTTTATTTCAGCAAAACCATGTTTAGGGGGTCGAGATTTGGCCGCCGCTAAACAGGTCTCTTTGAGCGACTTACCAACCGGCCGTTTGACGCATTCATCAAAGTAGCACTTCTCAACGTTATGCAGAAATTCCACCAGTAGTCGGTCGTCGCCGCCATTGGGTCCCATGGAGTACTCGCACTCGTAGTTGTGCTTCTTGAGATCTCGCACACAGCAGTCGATGAACTCTGCATTGGCAGAAAACCAGTCGTTGTGACGCTCAAGGGGAATACCTAAACGAGTCCTTACTACTCCAGTCAACCAGGTGTCATCGATCCAAAAAAATGGCATCCTCTCCGCCTCCGCCACAATCCTTTCGGCTGTTGGCACGTTGGTCACGTAAAGCCAGCCCGACAAATAGGCGGGATATAAAGCATGTGGATACTCCTTCTTGCTAACGTACCACTTATTGGCTCGCAGCCGAATGGGGGGCTTGGCATCCAGTACATAGCCTGATAACAAAGTACTTGATGTGGCCAGTCCAGGTTGTCGCACCTCGAGGGTCTCTAAGTACCTGCGCAGATGAAACACATCGTAAATGATGTCATCATCCAGTTTAATGATAAACTTGGCCTGCTTTTTGCACTCCTCAGAGACCCACTTTAATCCCATTACGTGTTTGTAGCTCAGATTGCGATAGTCCTCGATAAAATTCCCCTGGAGAAGGTCCCCGAAACGCTTCTGTTCGCTGGCCAGTTGATCCTGGCTTATAAAAAGCTCTCTTGAAGGCAGTGCTGCCAAGAGAAAAACTCTTCGCAGGCCCATCTCTTCCAGTTTGCTTTGGGGAATTGCCTGTCGGTGAGCTGATCGCAAGGCATCGTGCCCCGCATACGAAGTGACTATTAAAACGGCTAATCGGGAATTACAAAAATGGTTTAGTATTCCTTACAATGGTTGATTAAAGCGAAGAACTTACCTAAGAGTTCTCTTTTCGCCTTTCGACACACATTACTGGCCAGCAAGTATTGGAAGTCCGTGAGATTCAGAAGAGAATTACTTAACGGAGTATAAGGGTTACCTGGATTCCTCTTCGTTTCGAGTGGTAGGTGCAGCAAGAAACCGTTTTCGCGGGACTGCCTTAAATCCCTCAAGTGATTCGAAAAGTAACAAAGACTCAGTAGGACGATCAAAAATAGCGACAGGATAATCGGAAGCAATCTTCGTCCGCGCATGCGCATTTTTCTTACATTCTACGTGGGATTCCCCTCGTCCTATGCCGTCTGTATGTATATGTGGCTTGGTGTAACTTGATAAGCTTTAATAAACACAATGCCTAGAATGATTATATATTAAGAAAAAAAATAAAGAGATGCGTTAATAACAATTGTTTTCACGCCTCTGCCAGTGCTGCCCCATCAAATTAGCGTTAGCTAAATTGGGAACCGTGTCACCCTATTTTCATTTAGCGATTACACTCTCCCAGCAGCGTTGCCATCTCCGATAAACATCGATTTTTGTGCCATGCCAGCTCTAGTTGTTGTGTTGTTGCTGTTCTTTGCGGATAACAGTTTTCAGCGCGGAGTGCGTGCGTGTGCGTGCGTCGAAAACGTAGTTCTGTATGTGTGTTCGTGTGCTTTTCTTATATTTTTCTAAAACAATGTTATTGAACTGGTTGGCTTTGTGAAGAAAAAGCCACGAAAACTACAAGCATTTGTAAATTCGTTGCAGAATTTCGTTAAAAATTTGCAGCTTACCAATTCCAAAATCTCAAAACAGTGACTGCAACACCAACAAAAACGCAGTAGCAGCGACGTCGGCAGAGTAGCAACAAGAACAACAATCTTGGTGATGAAGCGATGTGAGAAGGAGAGTGTAATATTTGACAGCATGTGAGCTAATCAGCAAAGCAGCGATTTCTGCAAACATTTTGTGCTTCTTAAGGGAAATTAAAAAACGGAAAAGTTGGAAAACCTATAAGTAATATAGTAACAAATTTTGCATTTCTTACAAAAAGTACAACAAATTTAGCTGTGCCCACCAAGAAACGCAGTCGACTTCGCTGCCGGCAGAACGAAGAAAAAGAAGGACCATAATAAAAAGCAGATAAACCAGATTTTAATGTCTAAGTTTTAAAGATTGAATTTTTTTTTCTTATGTTTGCTCATTTATACTACAAGAAATCGGTGTCAAAATAGTTGTAAATTCAGAACAGCAAAGCAACAACAAAGGCTGCTGCTTGCACGACCGATGCACGAATCTTATCGGGAAAAATAGGGTTCTGAAACCGAAATTTTGTTTTTATTTGCCTTACGATGGAATATTGACTGTGAAATCGTAAATCGAAGAAACTAATACGCCAAGTAAGCAAATAGTGACAATTAAGGCAAGATGACGGACTTTGTTGAGCTGATGAACAGCATGTCTAGTACATTCAATAGCGACTGTGCTACTTCAACAGCGGAGGGTGGTACTTTGCTTAATATGAATTTGGCGGAAGACAAAACCCTCAAGTGGCGTAATTTGGCCAATAACCAGTTCGCTAGTAAAGAAAAGAAACACAAGGACAAGGAGGAGGAGCGCAAGGAGGCAAGGAATCAAGAGGAAATCGAAGACATCAAAGCACTTTTGGCAGATGTTGTCGATGCGGCCGCTGTCAAGCTGGAAGAAGAAGAAGCGCAGAATGCAGAAAAAGTCGAACAACATACAAAAAGCGAAAAAGAGGAAGAAGGTAGGAAGGAAATGGAGTACGATCAAGATGTCGCAAAACAATACTCCGAAAAGGAAGAAAAGCAGAATGGCAAAGCAACATCCATAACAGTAAAGATGGAAAGCAACGAGCGTGCAGAGAAACACGCAACGGAAATTGCAACGACGTCGACAGATAGATGGCAAAACGAAAGCTTTAAAACTGAGCAGCAAAATAAGAAAGCTGCTGAGAAAGAAGAAGACACACTAGCGGCAACACAAAAATCGGATGCAAATGCAGATCCAGGGACAAAAACAAGAATTGAGGCAGCAGTAGCATCTCCACTTGTTGTTAGTTCTGCTAGCGTTAAACTCGCTGCTGACGCAACCAACCAAATGCGAGCAGCGACGTCGACAGGGGCAGCGACATTAGCTGATAAAAATGTAAGTATATGTGTGTGTGTTTGTTTGTATCAGCTTCGAAATTCTTGCTGTTTATTTTATATTTGAATTCATTTAGAAGTTAGCCGTTGACTGCTGAGTTCTTTTCTTTCTAGTGTTTCACGTGTAGTTCAAATCAAGTACATAATGTACACATATTTATGTACATAAATATTGTAGTGTATGGCATTGTTTTTGTTCAGCCCAATCATAAAAAAGGTTAGGGATTCTTTTATAATTCCTACTTTTTGAAAGGTCATACAAATTAAAGACTTATTATGTTTGAGAAGTTAACAATTTGTTAATTAATTTAGAATTAGCCCTTGACTGTTGAGTTCTTTTCTTTCTAGTGTTTCACGTGTAGTTCAAATCAAATACATACGTACATATGATTGATGTACACATACATATTTATGTACATAAATATTATAATGTATGACATTGTACTTCTTTAGCCCAATGATATGTTGATATGTCATACAAATTAAATAATTATTATGTTGGAGAAGTTAACTTTTTGTTAAAATTGTAGTCGTCTCTGGGTAATGCCATGCGCTCGCAAAAGAGCAAGAGA
Organism: Drosophila simulans; assembly: GCF_016746395.2. Taxonomy (NCBI): domain Eukaryota; kingdom Metazoa; phylum Arthropoda; class Insecta; order Diptera; family Drosophilidae; genus Drosophila; species Drosophila simulans. The sequence goes on from NC_052525.2 coordinate 117,745, forward strand.
AAAGAAGTAAAAAAAAATAAAAAGAATTATGTATTTAGATATTCTTATGAATATTTCCATTCTCGATTAATATTATGTACATACCCCATGGTTTGTCGTAATTTCAGAATTTGGATGCAAGTAAGGCTTGAAGTAATTGCATCCAATTCTAAGAGGGTTAAACCATCCATTCATTCATCCTTTTGGTCAACAGACCTTTTATGTTTGGTAGAAACAGTTGTCTAGGCAACCGATGAAGGCATTTAAAGCTCACTTTGAGGACTGGTACTTCTAGTCAGTATGTCTCTATATTATATAATACATAATAAAATTCTGAGTACTTCTTTAGTCGGCACATTCAATGAGTCTCTGTATTTTGCAGGTACAAGTTTCTCCCGGTGGAACGCGTCGGTCTCGAAGAGCACCCAGACCCCCAGACACGCCCACTTCAGTTACTGATGAACATGTTCAGGTGGAGAATAAAAAATTCGGAAAGTCGGAGCAGTATACGGATTGTAGTAGCCATCTGGAGAGGTTCACACTGGACGATAATACTGCTATTGTCAGACTGCAGTTGAAGAGTGAACTTGACAAACCGTCATCGACTACATTATCGCCTGAGGAAAACTCGGCTCCTGCTCCGAAGCGAGGAAGGGGTCGAGCCAGGAAAATAAGACCCGATGCCGAGGTGGAAACCAGTGAGGTTATTTTACCCTGCGAGGATTCATTAGGGGAGAAGAAACCAGGACGCAAAAGGAAACTCCCGGATGAACCGATAGATCAGCAGCAACTAAGCGACTTTGTTGTGGTAAAAACAGAGCAGGAGGAATTGGGTGAAGCTCCCTTGGGAGATGTCAAGAGAATGCGACGTAGTGTCCGTTTGGGCAATCGATTACATGCCGATGGAAGCCCTTGGGAGGAGGTAAAGACAGAGGCACTTCCCTCTCAGCCTTCTGCAGAGCTTTCCTTGGCGGAGGTAACTTCTGAGGTCTTGCCACTAGCTGTCTTAGATGAGAAGACCCCACCCAAAAAGCGAGGGCGGAAGGCAAAAACGCCCGGTGTGAAGTTAGAATCTGAAACATCCTGCGTGCTACCGTTTGCTAATGGCAACAAGAAAACGAATTCCTCTGGTGGATCCGAACTTCAGCTGCCCAAGCGTTCAAAAAGACGAATAAAACCAACGCCAAAGATATTAGAAAATGACGAACTGCGCTGTGAGTTCGAAACGAAGCACATTGAACGTATGACCCACTGGGAGAGTGCTGCAGCAGTAGATGGGGATTTTGAAACGCCAACAACAGGCGGTAATGGGTCGAATTCCTCGACCTCAAGGCAAAAGAGCGACAAGTCCGACGGGAGCAACTTCGAAGGTGGTCCAGGACATCCTGCAGGCACAAGTGCCATAAAGAAAAGACTGTTTTCAAAGTCCCAGCGGGACATTGAGAACTATGGCGCAGCAATGCTAGCCAAAAGTAAGTTACGTCCGTGTCCGGACGTCGAACAATTTCTAAGCGACATCAAGGCATCGCGAATTAATGCGAATCGATCACCAGAAGAAAGGAAATTGAACAAAAAACAGCAACGAAAACTGGCCAAACAAAAGGAAAAGCACCTAAAGCATTTGGGACTGCAAAAAAATCACAGAGATGAGCCTTCGGATAACGACAGTTCCAATACGGACAATGAATTCTTACCTACTACAAGAGTGCAAGTGGGAAAACCAAGTGTTACTTTGAGAGTGAGGAATAGTGTTACCAAGGAGCTTCCCACAACAGCCACTTTAAAATCACTCCGGAATCCAGTCGTGCAAGCAGCCAAACTCAAGAGAAGGATATGTGCAAGAGCCACCGGTGAAGTTACTGAGGCAGCCCGAGCAAGTGTTTCAATTTCTGCACTGGATGCGGAGCAGCTTCACTCGTTGAACACTTCTATTCAAGCTGATGTTACCCCGATAAGAGACTTAGATATGAGGCCCAGCACCTCCAGAGTGGCAAAGTTTATTTGTCTATGTCAGAAGCCTTCCCAGTACTATGCCAGGAATGCCCCGGACTCATCATACTGCTGTGCCATCGATCACATCGACGAACAAAAAATTGGCTGCTGCAACGAGCTGTCCTCGGAGGTTCACAATCTACTCAGACCCAGCCAACGCGTGAGCTATATGATCCTATGCGACGAGCACAAAAAGCGCCTACAATCCCACAACTGCTGCGCAGGATGTGGCATATTTTGTACACAGGTAAAAACAGAATTATTATTATGAACCGCAATCAAATACTTTAATTATATTTCAGGGAAAATTTGTGCTATGCAAGCAGCAGCACTTCTTTCATCCCGATTGTGCCCAGCGATTTATTCTAAACACTTCGTACGAGAAGGAACTCGTCGATGAGGAAGATCAGGGCGTCAAATTCAGCAGCCCTGTGTTGGTGCTCAAGTGCCCCCACTGCGGATTAGATACACCAGAACGGACCTCCACGGTGACCATGAAGTGTCAGTCCCTGCCTGTCTTTCTGCGCACCCAAAAATACAAGATGTGAGTAAATAGTGTTGCAGATTGAGCGTGTTTTAGATTTAATTCAAATCTATTTTCAAAATGTATTAATATATTCTTCACTAACCATGCAGAAAACCCGCTAGGTTGACAACCTCTTCGCATCTAACCCAATTTGGAACAGTTGGGAAAGCAAATACTCCAGGAGCCACGGCCAGAAACAATGGGGGACCATCCACCGCCGTAACCTTAAGCGCGGCATTAAGTCCTGCTTCAAAAACAAATGGAGCCCAGAGTGGCAGGGCGGGCACCTCCAATTCTAGCTCCGGACATGCTCTTAATTCGATCAACTTTGCTCAACTTATACCCGAGTCCGTAATGAATGTAGTGCTGCGGGGCCATGTGGTTTCTGCTAGTGGTCGCGTGACCACAGAGTTTACGCCGCGGGATATGTACTATGCAGTCCAAAACGATGACTTGGAGCGTGTAGCGGAGATTCTGGGTAAGTTTGTTTGCACTCGGCATTTACGTTATAAAGGCTTAATGCTTTTGGAACAGCTGCCGACTTCAACGTGCTGACTCCTATACGGGAGTACCTAAATGGCACCTGCCTGCATTTGGTGGCCCACTCGGGCACACTTCAGATGGCATATCTGCTGCTCTGCAAAGGAGCAAGCTCACCGGATTTCGTTAACATTGTGGATTATGAACTGCGGACTGCTTTAATGTGTGCCGTGATGAACGAGAAGTGCGACATGCTGAATCTATTTCTTCAATGTGGTGCGGATGTGGCCATTAAGGTTTTTATGCCTCTTCACTCCAAATGATCTATAATCATTATAAACTGTACTTTCAAAAGGGTCCCGATGGTAAGACCAGTCTGCATATTGCTGCCCAGTTAGGCAACTTGGAAGCCACACAGTTGATTGTAGACAGCTATCGAACTTCTCGAAATATTACCAGTTTTTTAAGTTTCATTGATGCCCAGGATGAAGGCGGTTGGACGGCCATGGTCTGGGCAGCAGAGCTGGGGCACACGGATATAGTTAGGTTGGCTTCTCTGCCCCAAGGGGTTCTCTTAAAGCTGATTAATATTTTTCCCTTCATTAGCTTCCTGCTTAACCAGGATGCTGATCCAAACATATGCGACAATGACAACAATACCGTGCTGCACTGGTCTACGCTGCACAATGATGGTCTGGACACGATTACAGTACTGCTGCAGTCAGGGGCGGACTGCAATGTACAGAATGTGGAGGGCGACACGCCTTTGTGAGTTTATTTACCAATCAATGGAGTGATGTAGTGATAACATATATATAATTTTTAGGCACATTGCTTGCCGTCATTCTGTCACCCGCATGTGCATTGCGTTAATAGCTAATGGAGCCGATCTAATGATTAAGAACAAGGCGGAACAGCTGCCCTTTGATTGCATTCCGAATGAGGAGTCTGAGTGCGGTCGCACTGTAGGTTTTAATATGCAAATGCGTAGTTTCAGGCCTTTGGGCCTCCGTACCTTTGTGGTATGTGCAGATGCGTCGAATGGCAGGGAGGCACGACCAATCCAGGTGGTTCGCAACGAACTGGCAATGTCTGAAAATGAGGATGAGGCCGACTCGCTTATGTGGCCGGATTTTCGCTACGTAACACAATGCATCATCCAGCAAAACTCAGTGCAGATTGACCGACGCGTTTCTCAAATGCGCATATGCTCCTGCCTGGATAGTTGCAGTAGCGATCGGTGTCAGTGCAATGGGGCCTCCTCGCAGAATTGGTACACGGCAGAAAGTCGTCTAACCGCCGACTTTAACTACGAGGATCCTGCGGTAATCTTCGAATGCAACGACGTCTGCGGTTGCAATCAGGTTAGAGACTTGGTTATCGGAAATAATCCATTTTTTACTAAACTCTTAAACTGGTTTTATTCCTTAAATAGCTCTCCTGCAAAAACCGCGTGGTCCAGAATGGTACACGGACACCACTACAAATTGTCGAGTGCGAGGATCAGGCGAAGGGCTGGGGAGTACGGGCGCTGGCCAATGTGCCCAAAGGCACTTTTGTGGCCAGTTATACGGGTGAAATTTTGACCGCGATGGAGGCAGATCGACGCACCGATGACAGCTACTACTTTGACCTAGACAACGGGCACTGCATCGATGCTAACTATTATGGAAATGTAACCCGGTTTTTTAACCACTCGTGTGAACCGAATGTTTTGCCCGTTCGTGTTTTCTACGAGCATCAGGACTACAGATTCCCTAAGATCGCCTTTTTTTCCTGCCGTGACATCGATGCCGGAGAGGAAATATGGTAAGTCGATCCAACGATTTTAAAGCAAAGAGATAGATAGTCAAACGAGAATTATTTTACAATAAATTTTTAAAGACCAAAATTTTAAGCCATTGCTTCCTTTTTTATTGTAATGTTTCTACTAAAATATAATAATTATTCGTTGAATAGTAGGTAAAATCGAAAGGATTCGTTTTCGGTCCTTTAAAACATTATTGATCAGAATTAAGGGTTCGAAATTGTTGTTGACTTTATTTACTCTTTGTTGTTTCCTTTAGCTTTGACTACGGAGAAAAATTCTGGCGCGTGGAACATCGCTCCTGTGTGGGATGTCGATGCCTGTCAGCAACCTGCAAGTACGCCTCCCAATCCTCAAGCACAAATGCCTCGCCCACGGATGCAACAACAGCACCGGAAAATGAAACGGGAACGCTGTCGTCTACAAATACGGAGAAAATTGGACAGGCGTAGGATAAAACCTCCTAAACTTGAAATGATTGCAGATTTTACAGTCTCATCCGACAAATAAATCCCCACCTAAACCATCAGCAACCAGATAAGCCAGACATCTGAAATCGCAGCAGCCCCATATTCGATAACGATATAAACAATGAATCGTTATCGAAGCCCGTCCGGGCCTTTCTTCTTTGACTGCCAAATGTTTCGTGGTTAACAACTTTTTATCTATTTTTACATATACAAATAGTGTTTGTTTTTTTTTTTAATTTTGTTTGAATTGTATTAATTTTTGTACGCCTTATTAATAATGTTTTTATTATTAGTAACTGTAAAACCAAATTAGTTTATACTTCCTGCGCGAAACAAACTAAATAAGAAGGGCATATCAAAATTGCTTCCCGACATTGTGGGTTTGCTTGTTTCTGGAGCGTAAAAGTTTCAAACTTTAAATTAGGCTTGGACATTACCAGGCATAAAATAGAATTGTAATGGCGGAAAAGACCATCTAGTCATAAGAATGAGGGAGAAAAAGTATTTAAAAAGAAAAGAGAAAAAAAATTTTTTTAATAGAAGTAGTCTGCTTTTTTTAAATTTGTATGAGCATGCTCCAGAATACGTAAATACGTGATACGTAAAAAGTAATTTGTTTGATTTTACCGTTAACCATGAAAATTAGACCATTTAAATTGACCTGTAATGGGCATCTAAATGTTACTAGAAACCAAAAGTAAAGGAGGAATTATTTAGCAAAAAAACATTGTCATATAATGGATAACACATATATGTACATGTTTTGTGCAGGGTGAAGTACTGACACATACCCCCAATTTGATTACCACTCTACCAATCCAATTAAATCTGGAATCTTTATCAAGTATAAAAATTTTTCAGTTTGCTAAGCAAGCCAAGCCACAAGTGCCTAAAAGAAAATTATTTCTTACCCGGTTGCCCCTTAGGAAAACCCTAATTTTTCTATAAAGCAATATAGTTGTATATCGAAACTATCTATCCGCTTTCACAATTCAATTTGGGACAGAACTCTAGACCCAAGACTGTAAACGTTAACATGGGGCTTGCATGTGTAATTAACTTTATCTGTTTAAAACGACAACATGTAATTTAAGTCATAGGTCATCGAAAGGCTCTTCTTTATTTTTCTGTTGGCATTTGTATCCGTATTTATGTACCTAACGACAAGTGTCATGAAAAAAATATATTTATACAGTGCAGTGTCCCTTGGCGGTATTAACTGTTACGGCTGACAGTTTAATGCCATCTTAATGCATTTGTGTTCTTAAGTTTTGTTTTTCTTTTGCAATCAAACTTGTAAGTTTTACTCATAATTGGAAGAATAGGCATGCTAGAAGTAATTTTTCGATTGCAGCTACGTTATTGTTTAACCATAAAATATTGAATTGATTAAATTCGCCATAAAGAGCACGGCAGAAACGGTGCGAACAATAAAAAAATATTATCGTGTGCAGTTAAGATTGACTTTTTAATGCGGCTTCATTTTTGGGTCGGTGTCTACGATTTGATCAAGGGCTTAAAATTTTTTGTCTTTATACTACGAAATAACACACAGATTTTGTAAAGGCTTAACATAAAATTTGAGCGCCCAATCATCCGCCCCTGCAGAGTTGCCACACGTTGTTACACTAGTTATCGAAACGAACAGCTGATTTTTGTTTTGTAATATTTGAGGTTGGTTTTTGTTGGCTGATATATTATTACATTAAATTAGATATGGACCTTTTACTTCAAAGCGTTTGACAAGTTGAACTTCGAACGGAAATCTATTATAGCCTCAATTGACAAGACCATCAAATAATCATTGGAAAACAACTTGAGAGATGAGTTTTCCAGACAAGGCGGAGCGCACAAAGTGCTGGAACAACCGGGACGAGTATTGGAAGTGTTTAGAGGAGTACGCCCCAAAGCACAGTTCTACCAGTGGGGAAAAGGTACCAACCCCCTGCCAGAGTCTTCGCAAATCATTTGAGCAATCCTGCCCTGGTCAATGGGTAAAGCATTTCGACCGCAAGCGTACTTATGACCAGTTTAAGGAAAAAATGGCCAAGGGTTATGATCCCTTGGAGGACCGTACGAAGGCCGAAAAGCAAGCCAATTGACCCTTAGCCCGCCAAGGTTTCTAGGAGCACTGTTGATCAGCTTATACCTCTGTTTGTGTACTTTTTTATGGTAAATAAATAAACTGTATAGTAACATACAAACAAACCACATTTACAATATATATACATTTTTGGCAGATGGTACTAAGCATGTTCTACCTTGTTTCTAAATTGTGGATTGATTTTGTATATACTTTGAAAATAAAGTTAAAAACTTGACATGACGTGCCCATTGTAGGGTTAATGTTTCTGCTACTGCTAATCAGTGTTCCCACTCCAGAGTTCGTTACTGAATTATCGATAACAAGAAGCAAAAAGGTTACATGCTAATTTATTTATGTATTAAATTTTACAATTTAATCGTGTATCTTCAGTGGCTGAGTTGGAAACGGTGTAGTTAACGTAATGGAATCGATTACCTTTGGAGTTTTGACTAGTATGTTAGCCTTTATCCCCATAGACTTCTACTTTTCATGGTTTTTATACCCCTAGTTAGCGACACATGTTGGCAGGAGCCGGCGAAGGATACAAGTGGTCCTATTTTGAGACAACTGATCACTGAAACCTTTGCTAATACCCAGGTGATTGGAAACATAGTTCCGGACGAAAAGGATCTCATACAGCAAGAGCTACGTAAGTGGATCGATCGGGAGGAGTTGCGAGTGATTCTGACTACCGGAGGAACGGGATTTGCACCACGGGATGTGACCCCAGAGGCCACGAGGCAGCTACTAGAAAAGGAATGCCCACAACTCTCTATGTATATTACACTGGAGTCCATCAAACAAACCCAATATGCGGCTCTTTCCCGCGGACTATGTGGCATTGCAGGAAATACTCTCATCTTAAACCTTCCTGGTAGCGAAAAGGCCGTAAAAGAGTGTTTCCAGACCATTAGGGAACTTTTGCCCCATGCTGTTCACCTTATAGGTGACGATGTGTCCCTGGTACGGAAAACACATGCGGAGGTTCAAGGATCCGCCCAAAAGGGCCACATTTGTCCCCACAAAACGGGAACTGGCACATATTCCGATCGAAATTCGCCCTTTCCAATGCTGGCCGTTCAAGAGGTGCTTTCAATTATCTTTAACACCGTACAGAAGACCGCCAATCTGGACAAAATTCTGTTGGAAATGAGTGCGCCGGTTAACATTCCGCCCTTTAGGGCTTCCATTAAGGATGGCTATGCCATGAAGTCCACTGGATTTTCTGGCAGTAAGCGTGTTTTAGGATGCATAGCCGCCGGAGATTCAGTAAGTTTCGATTTTATTTATAGTTTTAAACTATATGTGCAGGTGGGAATGGGAGTAAATGCTTAATGGAAGTTTAAAATCCTGTCTCGATTTTTAAACACACTTCCCATTCGGTTTCAGCCTAATACTTTGCCGCTGGCAGAGGATGAGTGCTACAAAATTAACACAGGGGCACCACTACCCCTGGAGGCAGATTGCGTAGTGCAAGTGGAGGACACCAAGTTGCTGCAGTTAGATAAGAACGGCCAGGAAAGCCTTGTGGACATTATGGTGGAGCCACAAGCTGGATTAGATGTTAGGTATGTATTGCGAAATACTAAGGAGAAACTAATTAAAACATTTGTTTTATTTCCTTAGGCCTGTGGGCTACGATCTAAGCACCAATGATCGAATTTTTCCTGCTCTAGATCCTTCTCCCGTGGTGGTCAAATCACTGCTGGCTTCCGTGGGCAATAGGTTGGTACTATCCAAGCCTAAGGTGGCTATAGTGTCCACTGGAAGTGAGCTTTGTTCACCGCGCGATCAGCTTACTCCGGGAAAGATCTTTGACTCAAATACCACCATGTTGACGGAGCTTCTGGTTTACTTCGGTTTTAACTGTATGCATACGTGTGTGCTAAGCGATAGCTTTGAAAAGACTCAGGAATCGCTATTGCAGCTCTTCGAGGTGGTGGACTTTGTCATTTGCAGCGGTGGTGTTTCAATGGGCGATAAGGATTTCATAAAGTCCGTGTTGGAAGACCTTCAATTTACGATTCACTGCGGCCGAGTAAACATAAAGCCAGGGTAATATTGTCTTCCTCAACGCATAGTGCTATATTTATCTTGTGTCCGTCCCTCAGCAAGCCCATGACCTTTGCAAGTCGGAATAATAAGTACTTCTTTGGTCTACCCGGAAACCCAGTGTCAGCATTCGTTACTTTTCATCTGTTCGCGCTGCCCGCGATACGCTTTGCTGCTGGCTGGGATCGTTGCAAGTGCTCCCTTTCTGTGCTTAACGTGAAGGTGGGTTCCAATCAATTTAACCACATTGTGAAACTGTGAGTGGCGACAGACTTCTATGATTGATAGTAGTTTTATCGTGGCAATTAATCAAAGTGGTAAGAACTATAGACTGCTCTCGATATTCTTTGTTTTGCTGAAATGTTTCTTTGGAAACTTTTAAAAGGCAATAGTTTGACAAATTGCACATTTTTCAATGCAAAAGATTTTATAACATGATATTAGAATCAATAAGGGTATTTCTTTTTTCGTATATGTACATTACATTTTTCATATCTACGTTAAATTAAGAACAAGCCTCTTAAAATTTAGAATAATTTCTTGATATATTTTTCTTTCAGTTGCTAAATGACTTCAGCTTAGATAGCCGCCCGGAGTTCGTTCGGGCGTCCGTAATTTCGAAGTCTGGAGAGTTATACGCGAGCGTTAATGGAAATCAAGTAAGCCATCTTTATCTAAAATAAATCCCATATTATGACCATTTTTTTGCGATTATCCTAGATTAGTAGTCGCTTGCAGAGCATTGTTGGTGCCGATGTTTTAATACACCTTCCTGCACGTACTTCTGATCGACCATTGGCGAAAGCTGGTGAAATTTTCCCGGCCTCCGTGTTGCGCCTTGACTTTATCTCGAAGTACGAATAAGAACTAGATAAACGTAAAATGTAAAAAAAAACCTATAAAACCCATATTTTGGACAGATAGCACATATATTTTCTTTATTATGATAACATTAAATATAACGTTCAACAATAACACCGTTAGCAGTGTGAACAAAAACGATTAAAAAGTAAATATTATTAAAGCCCTCAGAAAAGAAAAAAGAATATCAATCGAAAAATATTGTAAAAATATTAAATTAGGAAAAGAAGCAGGATCGGGACCGTTATACTAAATTGGATCAGGATCAGGAGCATATGTACAGGAAATGGAAGAAGACAAATCTTAAACCGACTGACTGGCGTTCTCTCCGACTGTTGAAGCCACCGGCATCTGAAGTCGCAGCGAGGAGCGACATGGCAACGCAAATTGGTATTTGTTATGACTTAGGAGCGCATAGCGCTGCTGCGGAACATAGTCCCACAACGCCCGCTCGATCACATGAAGAGCGTCCGGACTGAGCACGTCCGCTGTATACTGCGTAGGGGCCCCAACGACCAAGGACATGGCTGAAATAAATTACAAACAAAAAATTATATATAATTGATTTATTTCCCAAACCTGATGGATTACATTACTTTGTGCCACTGGTGCCTTGTACAATGACTCTGCCGTCATGCCGCAGGTATCCAAAGCGACCACGCTGACCCCATAGGGATGCAGCTCCTTACGCAGCTCTTCGGCACACTTGTCTACGGCAACACGTGAGGCGTTAAAGGCAACCAGTCCATCACCTCCGTTTCGAGCATTTCCACCTCCACTTACTCCTCCCAAGTAAAGGAGTCTTCCACGTGTCGGACGGAGAAAGCACACAAAGGCCTTGGCCACACGTAAGGTGCCCAGGATGTTGGTTCTGAGCATGTGCTCCCACTGCTGGACATTCTGCGATTCAACCTGGCCTCGGAAAACACTGCCACTAGTATTAATTACGGCCGCAATCCCGCGCTCATCTGCATTTAGATTGGCGCCTATAATAACGGTGGCCTCGCGAAGCACATCCTCTCGGGTGACATCCAATCTCATCGGAATAATTGTGCCTGCAATGGGTTCCTCACTGTACTCTCGGATCTTCATCCAACCGCATAGAAGTTTTGCGGGCAGCGAATCTTGGGCCTCCTTCATTCCAGCAAAAACCCGGTAACCTTTGTTAGCCAAATGGGTGCACAATTGAAGACCCAATGCGGTATCCGCACTGGTTATCAGGACCACCCGATTGGGATGACTATGCGCATTGGCAGATGCGCTATCCTCGCGCACTTTACAAATCAGGTAAATAAGCAGCGCGCCGGCGATCGAAAAAAGCGCCAGCAACTGGAAGCCCAACACCAGCATGGTCATTGCCTCCATTATGACATCGCTGGAATAGAAGAAAAAAGGTGAGATTACAAGTGAACAATCTGATAGCACAGAAAATGTAATTTATCAGTATAAAAGATCATCTTTCTTACATTTACTAAATCGGCACTCTTTATTAAAATATTTAAATCTCACAGGAGTTTAAGGTTATAGTTCATTTAATAGGTACATTTTAGAGGATTTAATTATATAGCCGAATTAAAAAAAAAAAAGAAATTGTATATAAATATGCATTTTGAGCGTGATGTCAGCTCTTTTGCTATATTAATATATATGTATAATATATTTTAGCATTTTTACTTTCACTTTCTCCTGAAGTCTGAATATGCAATCCTGGCACGACAAGTAAATCCTTTTAATTAAAGTACTAGTTATGCGAATTTAAAAATATTTTACCACAATATCGTAATGAAATGTAAATATATAATAAACTAAATATGTTTTGAACCTCTAAGAATATATGTGTATGAGATTAGGTATTGAAATATTAAGAACTCTAGAAAGGTTTTATAATGAAACTGTGTCTGGATCTAACCGACACTTTTTCAATTAGGCGAGGAGTTTAATAACCTTTTAGAGTTAAATAACCAGAGATTGAATTTATATAGTCTGGGTATATTAAATATTAGGAAATTAAACATCAAGAAGTATATAAAGGTTTAATAACGAATATGTGTATGAAACGTATATTTATACACTATTGGACACTTTCTCTTCCAAACGAGGAGTTTAATCACCCTCTTGAGTTGGTTAACCTGAGATTGCACTTGCTGTATATGAAGTGTATATTTATTTTTAGCTTGAATATACCTAGAGACGTATAGATAGCCTCAAATAACAACTTTAAGCTTGTCTTGCACTATTTCCTCTCTTTTTATTTATAATTATTTAATTATTGCACATTTTTCAACGCGTGTACAAAAATTCGGCCGATCTCTTAAAGAAATCGAAAATGTTCCAGGTGGGGTAACGGCATATAGATACATATCTGTCCAAGTATTTTTGGATCCATGAGCACGTCAAACGAACGTGTCCAGCGAGGCGTGCCTAACCATTTGGAAGTAAGCTATGACTACGTTTTCTTGACTTTCCACTTGTGATGAGGAAAATAAAGGAAGGATGGGATCTGGTATGTGCGCTTTACAGACAGGGGATGAACAGAACTAAGAGTTTGTGCCCATACTACTCTAGTTGAAGAGCTATGACAAGTCTTTTTAACCCAATTACACAGCAAATAAATAGTTAAGATCGGTATAATTTTAGGCGGCTTGAAGTTTTGATATTATATTATTATATTGTGTTCATTAATTTAAAAAAATGCATTGGTGACTTTAAAGAAATAATTCTCTAAAGTATTTTCTTCGAGGTAAATTATGAAAATTAAAGGCATAATAAAAGTTGTATCTTTTGCTTGAACTAGCTGTTAAATTTACATACTCTGACGGTTTCGGCGTTTTCTTTCATTGTCAAGCTGAAAGAAATTTGTTCACGCCCGGAAATGGGTTTGCCAAATCTGCAGCTTTTCGGGCTTAATCGCGGAACTTATGTGTGGGGTAAACGAAATGTACGCTGATTTTGGTCTAACTACCGATGCAGCGGTACTGCAACCGCAAACACCGGCTGGGTAATAAGACAAACAAACCGTGGAAAAAACAAAGCCATAATGGCAATCAAGCAATACGAGGAAATTGGAAAAACTTAGTGAGAAGATTTAACTAATTCTACTTGTATAATTTTTAGAATTATATTTACAAGATTTCATATCTGAGCTAAGATGTAAAATTACTTTCATTGTTCTATATACATATTGTATGAGTCTATCGTGCTTGGCCAACGAGACTATATGTGTTGCACTCGAATTATTATATTTATTGTTTTGATTCGGTAGTTTTATTAGCCATGATATACAGTTGTGTTCATAAAAATAGCAGTGCTTGGGACCTGCGAGTTTAAGATAAAAAATTCCCATGATTTACAGTTTTAATGGTCAAATTTTGTTTATAATATCATAAGGTATTTAATTTCAAACAATTCAACAAATGTTGCATATATTAATTAGTTTAATCGCATATGTGTTCTCTCTTTTTGGTTGTTCGTATAACGATCAGCGCTCGCATTCAGTCAGAGGAAAAATTCGGGTAAATCACAGCTAGTTAGATAGAGGCGTATATTCAGCACCGTAAAAATCGCTTTAGCATAATTTATTCATATATATGTACGTATGTATGTACATATGTTTATCGATATTCTCAGTTATTTAATACAATGCAAAATAAGGATTGGTAAAAGTGTACGCGATTATTAAAGTCTGATTCTACAATTAGTTGGTGTTTAATTTGGCGATGTTATTAATATATTTAATAAATCGTTTGAATATTTTTATTTAATTATGAATAATCTAATAGCTAAATTAAAATTCAACGAAACGATAAATATTTTTTAAAATGATATTTTCAATATTGCCTCAACCGCTGGACCATTTTTGGGACCTTTTTCCTTCGTTGCTCAAAAGCAAATGCAAAGCAGATTGCTGTCTGATTGCCATAACTGATGAAGCGAGAGAAGAAATCGGAGAAAATACCGAGAAAAAAACAAAAGAAACACTGTAGACGCGCGCAAAAAAATCTAGTTGCTCTCATTAATTTGCACTTCAAGTGGAAAAATAGGTCAAACATTTTTTGTATTTAGAGAGGTTTGGCTAAGACTTGTAATACATAATTTACTGTATTTTTTTTTGTAATTTATTCTATAATTTAAAAAAAAATATTTAATGAGTTACCAATTAAAATTTGATTTGGTCATTTGCTGAAGTTATTATTTAATGCTTGAGTTTTGGCTGAAGCTCATGTGCTAATTTGCCCAAAGAAAACCCAGGGCCTCAGATTTTAATTTGATATACGGATATTGTCGTATCGTATTCGTTTAAACAAGTTTTTATGTTTTCTCGTTTTGCTCTCGCGTAAGGGGTATGATTACCACGATTTAATATACCCACTGCAATGAACTTATTTGTATCACGAAAAAACCCGTGCAAGACTTTTCTTTTTAGTTCTTTGTTTTTGATTAAGTTTACGGCGTTGCCATTCTATTGAAGTTCACACCCAGCACTTTTTTATTCTATTCCGCTTGTTTTCAAGCTCAGATGTAAAATAGTGGCGATTGTTGATGTTGCTATTCCCCATTAAGATTAGATCATCGGCTTCCAGTCAAGTGAGCCAAGCACGGGCGTGATGGCACTTCACTCCGAGAATTTGGGATCGGATGACATCATTATTGCGGCCCATCAATATGTGGTTACATTTCGTGGGAGTAGTAAAAGGGAACCTATAAGCGATAATCTACCATCGCTTTCGACAGAATTGTTCCCTTGGCTAGGATAAAATGAGTTCAATCAAAGGGTTTCTATGCAAGGAAGGAAGCACTTGATGATACCCTATGAAGTATGTATATATAATTTTAGTTAGTATGACAATTCGAGTTCATATAGCTTTGTGTATAAGTCTTTCATTTTGAAGATATTTGATTTTTATATCTTGCAAAAAAAAGTCGATACTTTGTTCGACGAGGTTTTGTAAGAAGTTGTTTCGATGTATTTTTGTTTTTGTATTTTTCTTTGCGAACCAATTATTGATTCAAAAGCAAATTCGGCTATCGTGTGTGTCAAGTATAATAGCACTTTATTTTATATTTAGATGTCTGCTCTTGTTGGCCCAAAAATCGAAAATAAAAAATTAAAAAATGCATTGCGTTTCAGCTGAACAACTTCACGCTCCATTCAGCATTAAAATTGCTTTGTGCCACTTTCAATGCTATTTCTACTGCAACAGGCAATTGCTTCTCTAAAATGTTTTTTTTTTTTTAATTATTTCTTATTTTTTATTTGCAACCATTTGGAATGCCTCCTATGCACTTTTAAGCTTTTTTCTTGTTGGCAACAGACACCAAACCAGGTGGGACTAAATCAATTGATGCTTAAGGGCTTACACGTATATAACTGTACACGTATGTAACTGTGTCTGCGGAAAGGACCCAAAAGTCATGGATTTCTTACATTAAATGGAAAGGCACAGAACGGTTGAAAACGATAATAAAAGAGCGACAGACAGATTAACAAATTCTGCTGACTTAACACATCATAGTCGAAAAAATAAAAAAACACTTTCAGTGTAGTCGCGAACATTTAGGACGTTGTCATCAAACTTTTCTTTCTTGGTGATTCCACTTTATAATTGAGGTTTTTTGATGGTTGATCTGCGTATGCTTCGGGAATCTTAATAATATGTCTCTGTTCGGACATGCCTAAAAATTTTTGTTGCGCATGCGCCGTTTCCTTGTAGAAATATCTATACACTTTCGAAAAATATTTTTACTTTTTAGAAATATATCTGCATTTGCTTCGCAGTCATTGCACTCGTGTATAGCGTGTGTTTTCATTTTTTTTTTTTTTTTTTTTGATTGCCGAAGAGTGGGGTGTTGAACATAAGTTTGGTCCAATTTGACAATAAGAGTGGTATGGTGTACCTTTATTTTAGTTGTACTGTTAAATCTGGTAAAAACAAGCACTGAAATGGAGTTAAAAAATACTTAATCAAAAAAAGACATTTACAAAAAGCGTAGCAGGGGCTTATCGATCTTGGTACTCAGTTAGTAAATGCATCCAAATTTAGAAGTGAACCTGTCTGAATCCTTTGAGCAACAGGATCAACATTAATCTTGTGTGCGAGCTATTCCAGAACAGGTTTCCCCCATATCAGGACTTGTTGCTTTTTGCATTCAAGCCATCGCTTGTCATGACTTAATAATTATATCTGGCGCATTATTGTGTCTGTTGGTATAACAGAGATTCCGCACGAGCTAAAGCGTGTGGAATGAGGAGATACTAAAAATCTGCAGTTGAAGCCAAGATAAAAGCGGTATGCAAAGCGGGGAATGTGGGGGCTCATGCCGTCGTCATTCGAAGGCCCAGCTTTTGGACCTAAGACACGTTTGGAGCTTACCTTTTGGAATGTGTCTAATTAAAGTTAAAGTCTGGTTGGCTAAAAAAAATTACACTTAAACAAAACTTTAATATAGAAATCAAAAAAATTTAAAAAAAAAGTATATTTGGCAAGGCGACGCGATATCAAGCATTCACTTTAAATGCACTATAGTGTCTTGAATTTTGTTTTTTGATTTACTTATTTTACACACAGTCTGCCTATAGCCCAGGCCTGATTGAGTGCGACAGAGAGAGGATTATGCTACTTATTTTTTGTTGTTTTTAACTCTCGATTCAGCGATATTTTTCCGCACTGCGACTTTATTGACTGAGTTGGAACTGAAGACTGGTGGCTTGAATTTCGGGTTTGCTTCACCGAACAAAAATAGCCGAAGACCAGGCGGCGTAGACGAGGTCTTTCGGCCCCATCACGTTGAGTCGTGCCCCCACCTTTTATAAAGGCCTTCTTAAAACTCGCTTTGTGATCGTGTGTTAGGCGAACAAATGTCAAACGATAGCTGGTGATCCTTAACTGGTTTTCAAGTTTTTGGGGTCCGGAGTCATGAATCTATTGCATACCACATTTTTAAGGCTTACAACCTGTCTAGTGCCTGTCAAATATGGGTGCCTTTTTTAATGCACAAAATAAACTTCTTTCTCAAACTATGAATGTAAGAGTATCATGATTCCGGCGATTAAGTGATTAAGTCCCTTGTGGAAATATTGAAATTTCGCTGGTAAGTGCAGTGTTAAGTGCAAAATGGTTGAGCTGGATATATGAATATAGACTGGAAGCAAGATCGACCGAGTTTTTCCGCTCAATTTTGCACTAAGAAAAACCTGAAACACAAGAAAAATGCCAAGCTTGAAAGAAAAGGGGGTAAGAAGCGGTTTGGTTCCAACTGCAATTGGCCGAGTTGATCAAAAACCTGTTGATGGTTTCAGAGAAATATCATGTAAAGCCAATACAGAACATTACAAGTAGCGAAAATTGATGCAGCAAATTTTCTATACGGTAAACACGGTTTATGAAAAGGTAAACATTCGGTGCGTCTGGTGAATTTCTCTCTTTCTTTCTTTTGGACAGTAAAAGGAGTTACCATATTGGTTCAACGCTTAAGAAAAAACGAGAAACAAGTTTTTCCAGAAGAAGTCGGTGGAATCTGGCTCTTCTGCAGCCGTTCCCTAAAAGACGAAGTCTCAAGAATTGTATAAATATTCAATCTAATCCACTTTTTAAATAAAAAAGCTTAAAAAAACGCTTTACTTTCTTTACCTGTTTCTCGTCACCCGTTACTTAATTTTAGCAGTGGCACCTGTTTTGGAATGTCATTCTTTCATACAATTTCCTTTCGACGTGTATTAAAGTTTTAGGAAGTTTCTATTTTTCACAGATCTTAGTTGGTACTCGAAAAATATAAAAAAAGTTATGGGGACAGTTACTTAGGTTTATAAGCATCAAAAACAGTATTCATATTAGCTGTGACACAATTTTTTGTCGAAGCTATGGAGATATTTACGATTTTTAACAATATTTACGATTTAACAATATTTTTATCTTTCGTTTTTTTATCTTTCTTCTTTCTGTATTTTCTCAATAGCATTAAAAATGGTTGTCCAAAAGTGAGATGCCATGCCTCGTTGAATTCGTAGTTGGCAGTACAAAACAGTCTTCATTTTAGCGGTGATATCTTTTTTGGAAAAGTTATGGAGAAAACCCCGTTTGTAAATATCAGATTTTTGGCAATTTATATTTTGTTTATTTTTTGTAAAAAAGAATCTGTATTTTCTCAATACAATTAAAAATAGTTGTCCAAAAGTGAAATACCTCGTTGAATTCGTAATAAAATTCCCTATCGACCTGTGTTCGGAAACGGAAATTCTATTTTTTTGCCATTTTTCGCAAATTTTAATGATGGTACCAAGTGATCATAATCAGTAACAGGTGTATACTGAAAACCAACTGATCGTTGGTCACCTTCTGGAATTCCTGTTCGCCTGGTAATTTAAACCGAAAAATCAAACAATTTGCATTACAAAATACGCGTTTTTGTGCCGAATTTGTTAGATTTTTGGATTTTTGGTACCAAGTGATCATAATCAGTAACAGGTGTATACTGAAAACCAACTGATCGTTGGTCACCTTCTGGAATTCCTGTTCGCCTGGTAATTTAAACCGAAAAATCAAACAATTTGCATTACAAAATACGCGTTTTTGTGCCGAATTTGTTAGATTTTTGGATTTTTGGTACCAAGTGATCATAATCAGTAACAGGTGTATACTGAAAACCAACTGATCGTTGGTCACCTTCTGGAATTCCTGTTCGCCTGGTAATTTAAACCGAAAAATCAAACAATTTGCATTACAAAATACGCGTTTTTGTGCCGAATTTGTTAGATTTTTGGATTTTTGGTACCAAGTGATCATAATCAGTAACAGGTGTATACTGAAAACCAACTGATCGTTGGTCACCTTCTGGAATTCCTGTTCGCCTGGTAATTTAAACCGAAAAATCAAACAATTTGCATTACAAAATACGCGTTTTTGTGCCGAATTTGTTAGATTTTTGGATTTTTGGTACCAAGTGATCATAATCAGTAACAGGTGTATACTGAAAACCAACTGATCGTTGGTCACCTTCTGGAATTCCTGTTCGCCTGGTAATTTAAACCGAATTTAAACCGAAAAATCAAACAATTTGCATTACAAAATACGCGTTTTTGTGCCGAATTTGTTAGATTTTTGGATTTTTGGTACCAAGTGATCATAATCAGTAACAGGTGTATACTGAAAACCAACTGATCGTTGGTCACCTTCTGGAATTCCTGTTCGCCTGGTAATTTAAACCGAAAAATCAAACAATTTGCATTACAAAATACGCGTTTTTGTGCCGAATTTGTTAGATTTTTGGATTTTTGGTACCAAGTGATCATAATCAGTAACAGGTGTATACTGAAAACCAACTGATCGTTGGTCACCTTCTGGAATTCCTGTTCGCCTGGTAATTTAAACCGAAAAATCAAACAATTTGCATTACAAAATACGCGTTTTTGTGCCGAATTTGTTAGATTTTTGGATTTTTGGTACCAAGTGATCATAATCAGTAACAGGTGTATACTGAAAACCAACTGATCGTTGGTCACCTTCTGGAATTCCTGTTCGCCTGGTAATTTAAACCGAAAAATCAAACAATTTGCATTACAAAATACGCGTTTTTGTGCCGAATTTGTTAGATTTTTGGATTTTTGATACCAAGTGATCATAATCAGTAACAGGTGTATACTGATAACCAACTGATCGTTGGTCACCTTCTGGAATTCCTGTTCGCCTGGTAATTTAAACCGAAAAATCAAACAATTTGCATTACAAAATACGCGTTTTTGTGCCGAATTTGTTAGATTTTTGGATTTTTGGTACCAAGTGATCATAATCAGTAACAGGTGTATACTGAAAACCAACTGATCGTTGGTCACCTTCTGGAATTCCTGTTCGCCTGGTAATTTAAACCGAATTTAAACCGAAAAATCAAACAATTTGCATTACAAAATACTCGTTTTTGTGCCGAATTTGTTAGATTTTTGGATTTTTGGTACCAAGTGATCATAATCAGTAACAGGTGTATACTGAAAACCAACTGATCGTTGGTCACCTTCTGGAATTCCTGTTCGCCTGGTAATTTAAACCGAAAAATCAAACAATTTGCATTACAAAATACGCGTTTTTGTGCCGAATTTGTTAGATTTTTGGATTTTTGGTACCAAGTGATCATAATCAGTAACAGGTGTATACTGAAAACCAACTGATCGTTGGTCACCTTCTGGAATTCCTGTTCGCCTGGTAATTTAAACCGAAAAATCAAACAATTTGCATTACAAAATACGCGTTTTTGTGCCGAATTTGTTAGATTTTTGGATTTTTGGTACCAAGTGATCATAATCAGTAACAGGTGTATACTGAAAACCAACTGATCGTTGGTCACCTTCTGGAATTCCTGTTCGCCTGGTAATTTAAACCGAAAAATCAAACAATTTGCATTACAAAATACGCGTTTTTGTGCCGAATTTGTTAGATTTTTGGATTTTTGGTACCAAGTGATCATAATCAGTAACAGGTGTATACTGAAAACCAACTGATCGTTGGTCACCTTCTGGAATTCCTGTTCGCCTGGTAATTTAAACCGAAAAATCAAACAATTTGCATTACAAAATACGCGTTTTTGTGCCGAATTTGTTAGATTTTTGGATTTTTGGTACCAAGTGATCATAATCAGTAACAGGTGTATACTGAAAACCAACTGATCGTTGGTCACCTTCTGGAATTCCTGTTCGCCTGGTAATTTAAACCGAATTTAAACCGAAAAATCAAACAATTTGCATTACAAAATACGCGTTTTTGTGCCGAATTTGTTAGATTTTTGGATTTTTGGTACCAAGTGATCATAATCAGTAACAGGTGTATACTGAAAACCAACTGATCGTTGGTCACCTTCTGGAATTCCTGTTCGCCTGGTAATTTAAACCGAAAAATCAAACAATTTGCATTACAAAATACGCGTTTTTGTGCCGAATTTGTTAGATTTTTGGATTTTTGGTACCAAGTGATCATAATCAGTAACAGGTGTATACTGAAAACCAACTGATCGTTGGTCACCTTCTGGAATTCCTGTTCGCCTGGTAATTTAAACCGAAAAATCAAACAATTTGCATTACAAAATACGCGTTTTTGTGCCGAATTTGTTAGATTTTTGGATTTTTGGTACCAAGTGATCATAATCAGTAACAGGTGTATACTGAAAACCAACTGATCGTTGGTCACCTTCTGGAATTCCTGTTCGCCTGGTAATTTAAACCGAAAAATCAAACAATTTGCATTACAAAATACGCGTTTTTGTGCCGAATTTGTTAGATTTTTGGATTTTTGATACCAAGTGATCATAATCAGTAACAGGTGTATACTGATAACCAACTGATCGTTGGTCACCTTCTGGAATTCCTGTTCGCCTGGTAATTTAAACCGAAAAATCAAACAATTTGCATTACAAAATACGCGTTTTTGTGCCGAATTTGTTAGATTTTTGGATTTTTGGTACCAAGTGATCATAATCAGTAACAGGTGTATACTGAAAACCAACTGATCGTTGGTCACCTTCTGGAATTCCTGTTCGCCTGGTAATTTAAACCGAATTTAAACCGAAAAATCAAACAATTTGCATTACAAAATACTCGTTTTTGTGCCGAATTTGTTAGATTTTTGGATTTTTGGTACCAAGTGATCATAATCAGTAACAGGTGTATACTGAAAACCAACTGATCGTTGGTCACCTTCTGGAATTCCTGTTCGCCTGGTAATTTAAACCGAAAAATCAAACAATTTGCATTACAAAATACGCGTTTTTGTGCCGAATTTGTTAGATTTTTGGATTTTTGGTACCAAGTGATCATAATCAGTAACAGGTGTATACTGAAAACCAACTGATCGTTGGTCACCTTCTGGAATTCCTGTTCGCCTGGTAATTTAAACCGAAAAATCAAACAATTTGCATTACAGAATACGCGTTTTTGTGCCGAATTTGTTAGATTTTTGGATTTTTGGTACCAAGTGATCATAATCAGTAACAGGAGTATACTGAAAACCAACTGATCGTTGGTCACCTTCTGGAATTCCTGTTCGCCTGGTAATTTAAACCGAAAAATCAAACAATTTGCATTACAAAATACGCGTTTTTGTGCCGAATTTGTTAGATTTTTGGATTTTTGGTACCAAGTGATCATAATCAGTAACAGGTGTATACTGAAAACCAACTGATCGTTGGTCACCTTCTGGAATTCCTGTTCGCCTGGTAATTTAAACCGAAAAATCAAACAATTTGCATTACAAAATACGCGTTTTTGTGCCGAATTTGTTAGATTTTTGGATTTTTGGTACCAAGTGATCATAATCAGTAACAGGTGTATACTGAAAACCAACTGATCGTTGGTCACCTTCTGGAATTCCTGTTCGCCTGGTAATTTAAACCGAAAAATCAAACAATTTGCATTACAAAATACGCGTTTTTGTGCCGAATTTGTTAGATTTTTGGATTTTTGGTACCAAGTGATCATAATCAGTAACAGGTGTATACTGAAAACCAACTGATCGTTGGTCACCTTCTGGAATTCCTGTTCGCCTGGTAATTTAAACCGAAAAATCAAACAATTTGCATTACAAAATACGCGTTTTTGTGCCGAATTTGTTAGATTTTTGGATTTTTGGTACCAAGTGATCATAATCAGTAACAGGTGTATACTGAAAACCAACTGATCGTTGGTCACCTTCTGGAATTCCTGTTCGCCTGGTAATTTAAACCGAAAAATCAAACAATTTGCATTACAAAATACGCGTTTTTGTGCCGAATTTGTTAGATTTTTGGATTTTTGGTACCAAGTGATCATAATCAGTAACAGGTGTATACTGAAAACCAACTGATCGTTGGTCACCTTCTGGAATTCCTGTTCGCCTGGTAATTTAAACCGAAAAATCAAACAATTTGCATTACAAAATACGCGTTTTTGTGCCGAATTTGTTAGATTTTTGGATTTTTGGTACCAAGTGATCATAATCAGTAACAGGTGTATACTGAAAACCAACTGATCGTTGGTCACCTTCTGGAATTCCTGTTCGCCTGGTAATTTAAACCGAAAAATCAAACAATTTGCATTACAAAATACGCGTTTTTGTGCCGAATTTGTTAGATTTTTGGATTTTTGGTACCAAGTGATCATAATCAGTAACAGGAGTATACTGAAAACCAACTGATCGTTGGTCACCTTCTGGAATTCCTGTTCGCCTGGTAATTTAAACCGAAAAATCAAACAATTTGCATTACAAAATACGCGTTTTTGTGCCGAATTTGTTAGATTTTTGGATTTTTGGTACCAAGTGATCATAATCAGTAACAGGTGTATACTGAAAACCAACTGATCGTTGGTCACCTTCTGGAATTCCTGTTCGCCTGGTAATTTAAACCGAAAAATCAAACAATTTGCATTACAAAATACGCGTTTTTGTGCCGAATTTGTTAGATTTTTGGATTTTTGGTACCAAGTGATCATAATCAGTAACAGGTGTATACTGAAAACCAACTGATCGTTGGTCACCTTCTGGAATTCCTGTTCGCCTGGTAATTTAAACCGAAAAATCAAACAATTTGCATTACAAAATACGCGTTTTTGTGCCGAATTTGTTAGATTTTTGGATTTTTGGTACCAAGTGATCATAATCAGTAACAGGTGTATACTGAAAACCAACTGATCGTTGGTCACCTTCTGGAATTCCTGTTCGCCTGGTAATTTAAACCGAAAAATCAAACAATTTGCATTACAAAATACGCGTTTTTGTGCCGAATTTGTTAGATTTTTGGATTTTTGGTACCAAGTGATCATAATCAGTAACAGGTGTATACTGAAAACCAACTGATCGTTGGTCACCTTCTGGAATTCCTGTTCGCCTGGTCATTTAAACCGAAAAATCAAACAATTTGCATTACAAAATACGCGTTTTTGTGCCGAATTTGTTAGATTTTTGGATTTTTGGTACCAAGTGATCATAATCAGTAACAGGTGTATACTGAAAACCAACTGATCGTTGGTCACCTTCTGGAATTCCTGTTCGCCTGGTAATTTAAACCGAAAAATCAAACAATTTGCATTACAAAATACGCGTTTTTGTGCCGAATTTGTTAGATTTTTGGATTTTTGGTACCAAGTGATCATAATCAGTAACAGGTGTATACTGAAAACCAACTGATCGTTGGTCACCTTCTGGAATTCCTGTTCGCCTGGTAATTTAAACCGAAAAATCAAACAAATTGCATTACAAAATACGCGTTTTTGTGCCGAATTTGTTAGATTTTTGGATTTTTGGTACCAAGTGATCATAATCAGTAACAGGTGTATACTGAAAACCAACTGATCGTTGGTCACCTTCTGGAATTCCTGTTCGCCTGGTAATTTAAACCGAAAAATCAAACAATTTGCATTACAAAATACGCGTTTTTGTGCCGAATTTGTTAGATTTTTGGATTTTTGGTACCAAGTGATCATAATCAGTAACAGGTGTATACTGAAAACCAACTGATCGTTGGTCACCTTCTGGAATTCCTGTTCGCCTGGTAATTTAAACCGAAAAATCAAACAATTTGCATTACAAAATACGCGTTTTTGTGCCGAATTTGTTAGATTTTTGGATTTTTGGTACCAAGTGATCATAATCAGTAACAGGTGTATACTGAAAACCAACTGATCGTTGGTCACCTTCTGGAATTCCTGTTCGCCTGGTAATTTAAACCGAAAAATCAAACAATTTGCATTACAAAATACGCGTTTTTGTGCCGAATTTGTTAGATTTTTGGATTTTTGGTACCAAGTGATCATAATCAGTAACAGGTGTATACTGAAAACCAACTGATCGTTGGTCACCTTCTGGAATTCCTGTTCGCCTGGTAATTTAAACCGAAAAATCAAACAATTTGCATTACAAAATACGCGTTTTTGTGCCGAATTTGTTAGATTTTTGGATTTTTGGTACCAAGTGATCATAATCAGTAACAGGTGTATACTGAAAACCAACTTATCGTTGGTCACCTTCTGGAATTCCTGTTCGCCTGGTAATTTAAACCGAAAAATCAAACAATTTGCATTACAAAATACGCGTTTTTGTGCCGAATTTGTTAGATTTTTGGATTTTTGGTACCAAGTGATCATAATCAGTAACAGGAGTATACTGAAAACCAACTGATCGTTGGTCACCTTCTGGAATTCCTGTTCGCCTGGTAATTTAAACCGAAAAATCAAACAATTTGCATTACAAAATACGCGTTTTTGTGCCGAATTTGTTAGATTTTTGGATTTTTGGTACCAAGTGATCATAATCAGTAACAGGTGTATACTGAAAACCAACTGATCGTTGGTCACCTTCTGGAATTCCTGTTCGCCTGGTAATTTAAACCGAAAAATCAAACAATTTGCATTACAAAATACGCGTTTTTGTGCCGAATTTGTTAGATTTTTGGATTTTTGGTACCAAGTGATCATAATCAGTAACAGGTTCGCCTGGTAAATTTAATTGAAAAATCATTAAATTTGCCTACAAATCCAATGTTTTTGGCAAACTTATGGATTTATAGTACCAGGCGACCATAATCGGTAGCTGGTGGCCACTGAAAATCAAATTCCGGCTAAAATCGAAACTTCACCCAATTTTCCCAATAAAAGTTTATTTCCAATTGAAAATTCATGTATTTTTTATTTTTCTTCTACGCGCTATGCTACAATCACTGTGGTCAGTTATTCGCTAGCCACAATAAGCGGGTATTTGGGGGATATCCTCGTCGTCCTCTTGGATGATGGCGAATCAGAGTGTCCTCTAAGTCCTGCATAACGTAGGCGTCCTCGAAGGGAGTGGCGGATTGGGCGGAGTAAATTTCCACAATTTTATATAGGGTCATGACGGAAAATTAAGAAAAGTGAATTACTAAGAAATCCGATATTTACTAACAGTTATTTCATCACAACTTTGCTAAAAAAAAGGTCATAAAGCTGAACAGCAAACGGTTTTGTGACGCTAATTACCAAAGTTAACTACCCTTATCACTTTTAAGTTGATTTTCATAAATAAATTTTTCAGTGAATTTTCTCATTTCTCCCTTATTAAAAATGCGAAAATTTGTTAAAATTTTTATTTTTGATAATAATAAAAATAGTGATAGGGATAGTTAGTTATGTTTATTGGCAGTACATAACAGTCTTCATTTTAGCGGTAATATCTTTTTTGGCCAAGTTATGGAGAAAACCCCGTTTGCAAATATCCGATTTTTGGCAAATTTTTTTCCGTTTATTTTTAGTAAAAAAGAATCTGTATTTTCTCAATAGCATTAAGAATAGTTGTCCAAAAGTGAAATGCCATACCTCGTTGAATTCGTAACAAAATTCCCTATCGACCTGTATTCAAAAATGGAAATTAAAATTTTCTGCCATTTTTCGCAAATTTTAATGCGAAAATATGTTAAAATTTTTATTTTTGATAATACTAAAAAGAGGTATAGGAAAAGTTAGCTATGTTTATTGGCAGTAGAAAACAGTCTTCATTTTAGCGGTGATATCTTTTTTGGAAAAGTTATGGAGAAAACCCCGTTTGTAAAGATCAGATTTTCGGCAATTTTTATTTTGTTTATTTTTGGTAAAAAGAATCTGTATTTTCTCAATAGCATTAAAAATAGGTGTCGCAAAGTGAAATGCCATACCTCGTTGAATTCGTAACAAAATTCCCCATCGACCTGTATTCAAAAATGGAAATTAAAATTTTTTGCCATTTTTCGCAAATTTTAATGTACCCCTTATCAAAAATCCGAAATCGAGTTAAAATTTTTATTTTTGATAATACTAAAAAGAGGTATAGGAAAAGTTAGCTATGTTTATTGGCAGTACAAAACAGTCTTCATTTTAGCGATGATATCGTTTTTGGAAAAGTTATGGAGAAAACCTCGTTTGTAAATATCAGATTTTTGGCAATTTTTATTTTGTTTATTTTTGGTAAAAAGAATCTGTATTTTCTCAATAGCATTAAAAATAGGTGTCGAAAAGTGAAATGCCCTACCTCGTTGAATTCGTAACAAAATTGCCTATCGACCTGTATTCAAAAATGGAAATTAAAATTTTTTGCCATTTTTCGCAAATTTTAATGTACCCCTTATCAAAAATCCGAAAACGAGTTAAAATTTTTATTTTTGATAATAATAAAAATAGTGGTAGGGATAGTTAGCTATGTTTATTGGCAGTACAAAACAGTCTTCATTTTAGCGATGATATCGTTTTTGGAAAAGTTATGGAGAAAACCTCGTTTGTAAATATCAGATTTTTGGCAATTTTTATTTTGTTTATTTTTGGTAAAAAGAATCTGTATTTTCTCAATAGCATTAAAAATAGGTGTCGAAAAGTGAAATGCCCTACCTCGTTGAATTCGTAACAAAATTGCCTATCGACCTGTATTCAAAAATGGAAATTAAAATTTTTTGCCATTTTTCGCAAATTTTAATGATGGTACCCCTTATCAAAAATCCGAAAACGTGTTAAAATTTTAATTTTTGATAATAATAAAAATAGTGATAGGGATAGTTAGCTATGCTTATTGGCAGTATAAAACAATCTTCATTTTAGCGGTGATCTCATTTTTGGGCATGTTATGAACTAACCCCTGATAAATCTATAAAAATAGTTGCCCAAAATTTGAATACTTACCTTATTTAAATTCGCTATCCACTTGTATTCAACAGAAAATTTTCCTATACGAAATGTTGAAGTTTCTTCCGAGTACTCCTTGGCGAGTAACGGATATAGCAAATTTATAATTTCTCCTTTATGTTGTTTCCATAAATTTCGCCAAAATATACAATCCCAAGACTTATTCAAGACTATATTTAGGCGATTTTGTGCCATACAAATTTAATCATAGTTCGTTTTAAATTACCAGACGAACAGGAATTTAACAAATTGGTTGTTACAAGCAAGTGCCATTTGCTATATAATTTATGTAACAATACTAAAAAAAATTATCTTGGATACATATATACAGTATTTACAAAAGTGGTTGAAGATTAATTTGATGGCTTTCTAGGATTGGACTAGGATTATGCCCAACCTCCAGCGGGCTGCCAACCGCCACCACCGCCGCCTCCGTGGCCGCCACCGCTGCCGGCACCTCCATGGCCTCCAGAGCTCAGTTTGATGATTTTGATGACCTTGGTGCCGCCACCTCCGCTACTTCCGTGGCCACCACCTCCACCTGATGACCAACCGCCACCTCCTCCTCCTGAAGACCAGCCTCCTCCACCACCACCGTGTCCTCCTCCACCACCATGTCCTCCTCCACCACCATGTCCTCCTCCACCACCTCCGAGACTAATGATTTTGATGAGTTTAACATCGCTGCCGCTTCCGCCGCCTCCAGAAGACCATCCACCTCCTCCTCCGCCGCCACCAGAAGACCACCCACCTCCTCCGCCGCCTCCAGAAGACCATCCACCTCCTCCTCCGCCGCCACCAGAGGACCATCCACCTCCTCCCCCGCCGCCTCCAGAAGACCCACTCTCGGTGATAACTTTAATAATTTGTACGTCTCCTCCGCCGCCATGGCCACCACCGCCACCACCTCCCGATGACCAACTGCCTCCACCTCCTCCAGAGGACCAGCCACTTCCTCCGCCGGGCTTAGGGTTAGCCATCACACTGGCCGCTCCAATGAGCAGAAGACACACAAAGGCCTGAAAAGCATAAACACTTTATTACAGTCACTTTAAAAAAAATGTGTAGCAAGGCAGCCTGCACAATAATTTTGGATTATTCAGGATTAGTTATCCTGGCTTACAACGAACCGTACTTTCATAGCTTGAAACACTCCGTTTGGGTTAACTAGTGGGTTAAGTGCAAATCCACAACTGGCACGACTGCAGATGGCGGCGAGAGTTTTTATACCAAACCAAGTGCAACATAACTTTAACCGGAAAAGCTTGGCTCTGCCAGACGGCAAAAGGAAAAATATTTTTAACGCAAACTGTGTGGTTGGCAGATGTTGGAAGTGCTGCCGAGGGCACTGGTAGGAAAAAAGTTTTATATATATGTGAATATATTATGAACAAAAGTACTTTAAAAAACATATAAGTTTTTTGCCATAAGCAAATTCGACATAAAAAATTCAATTGCTTTATCCTAAATACGAAGTTTGAGTAATACCATTTTTTTTTTCTGTGTTAATGTCGCAATATGGGCCAAATGATGCCGCATCATCGTCAGGGGGAGGATTCAACAATGGACATTAGTTTTCAAATCCCGATGGACGGAGGGAAAATACAGCAGGCGAAAGCGGCAGACAACTCATAACTGCAACTGCATCCGATTGCTGCATCTGCAATAGTTTTGTAGTCAGCCAAAGATTTGTTTGTATCGTAAATGCACATCTCCCAACAGACAAGTTGATGGCGCACCTTTCCCATTGCATAATCCGCACCATTGCCGGTCACAATAGCAACTTCAGACCAACTTGCAACTTGTGACGTTGTGCGATACTATTATATAATTTGCAGGTTCCAGGGTATCGATGGCAATTTGGTCAAAAACTTTGACAAAATCGCTCAGAGGCAACCACGATTACTATTCGATTATTTGCAAGTGATGCATCCACAAATCGAGAAATACTAACAAATTACAAAAATTAAGATGATGATTTGAGAACGGAGAGGGCCTTTCATAAGCTTACTTAGGTAGAAGTTGCTTTAGCAATTAGCTTTCCTACCGATTTAATATATAGATAAATCATTTGATTAAATTCCTAGAGACAAGGTTGTAAGCAATCACACATACAGATTTGATTGTATAGATTGATTACGTGACTTAATTTCTTGCAGACAAAAACAGGATTTTATAAAGTTATTTTTGTAAGGTTATTATTATCTTAAACTATATATTTAAGAACTACAAACCTTTTAATATGAATTTCACTTTAAGTATTGTATTTTATGCATATCATTCCCCACCAGGCAGGCTGCAGTTACATTTAATTTCGGTCACTCCACCAGAGCCGGCATCATCTGCAGTGTAGTAGATCAGCGGGTCAACGTCCCGTGGGCTGTTTAAACTACAATGCGGTGCAAAAAAAACGTGTTTTCTGCCTCCATGAACTTATAATACTTTTGGCGTGTGTGCCCACTTCTCCCCCCTAGTCTAAAATTTGTGTTCAAGCTGGGGTTTAGTCAGCGAGACAAAAGCGATCAGTGAATTAAACAAGAGTCGTGGGTTCGGCGGGTAAACTTTCATCGATTTCCGAACACTTACGTCAATATACGATAGCTGTCATAGATTAATATAGCTGCAATCTCAAAATTTACAGTCGTATATCCTGACCAAGGTTTAAAAAACATTGATCGCATCCTTTTCCCCTATATATCAATGTTTTTACGAAAAAATGATTGACTTGTTGTACACTCTTTGGTTTATTTAATAATTGAGTAGTATTCATTATCGTTAGCTATTAGGTAATATAGTTAAGTTTAATGTGATGCTCTCTGGTTACATTGCATTGCGTTCTTTATCAGTTGACCTAAGATAATTGTATAATTTATAAACTCTTATCTTTCTCTTCCTTATATATTCAATTGGTTAGTCATAGCGGATGTTGCACAAGTTTATCTACCATATAAGTAAAGTCCCACCTACAAGTAACGCTTATAATGTTTACACCTCGGCATACGTTTGTTACAATTGTATAGCTAATAAAATTTAGATTTATATTATTTATAGAGCAAAAAAAAAAACTCACAAAAAATAGTAGGAATTAAGGTTTTAAAGATATTTATCTATGCTAATTCTATACTGCTTTCGCGCTTTATACAGAGAAAGCACTCTTGACTAGACATGCGATGACTAGATGGTTTATATTTGGGTAGACGGGACCATGGGGTTCCTATTGCTTCTGTCTCCGTTAGCAACACCTTTCAGGTACTTGGAAAACATTGGTGGGGCAAAAGGAACCCAAAGTTATAGACGGGTAGTCAGTCAGGAGAGCTACGAGGCCCAGAAAACACGGCACGTCAATCGCTTAATCCAGGCGAAATCATGCCTTCTATGGGCTACAGCTATTGTTCCATAATAATCGTGTCTTCGGACTTCACGTTGCCGGAATTAATGGCCTCCATAGCCTTGCTTAGCAGGGTGGCATCCTTTAAGCTGACCACCTGTACCAGCTGGGGCTCTTGGCCAGGACCTCCTTGGATCATCATCTGGTGCATTCCAGGCGACATGGTGATGGTCTCCAGCTGATCGCCATTCTCCACCTTTCAGGAGGTAAAAAAAAGGGTGAGTTAGTTAGTACAAGAGCAAATTCATAGCATTTCTTTACAGATCAAGGGGTCCTTGAAAATTCTCCAGTTTTCCTATCTGGTTAAAAGAAAAGAATATAAAGAATAAAATTATAAGATAAAATGTATAATAGCAAAATATACTTACATAAACTCAATATAAAATAAGGACAAGCAAAAAATGTAATTATATTCTGAGAGAGATAATTAAAAATAAAAAATGAATTTTAAGTTAAATTGTTGGCTTTATTTAGCATTTCAGTTTACACAATATACAAGCAAATGTTTTATGGTAAAATTATATTAAAATCACAACAATCGCTTTTCTTTTAAATAAAATTTGTTGCTTTTTTATTATCTTTCTTTTGCAATTGAACTTGGCTTGATTAAATTAAAAATTTGGAATAAAACAATTCAAATTGCGATTATGAGATATGAAAATCAAACATGTAAACACAATAACGGTAAAATCAATATTGATTTCATTGAAACACAAGAGCAATAATGAAAATAGTAATAGATCAACATAAAATAAATTTTGGATACACTTTCAGGAGAATATATTAAATATCCCTCCACACTTATATCTGGTAAACTCATTTAACCGCGTTTGCGCTTTTTTCATGCGAATGACTACATTAAAATATTACATGGTGGGCAAAAAAGTGGTATGGAGCTAAGACTCACGGGGTTACAGGTACGTAGGCTGGCTGATCCCTGTTTTTTTTTTTTTATTACCTACAGGCTAAAACTAACGTAATTGTACAACTTAAATTTGTTAATATTTGGTTTGATTCGCGCTCTTAGTAAGTTTACATGCATAAATATATGTACTCCACACTTTAACAACTAAACAAATGGCTAAACTATAAAATATTCTGTTTTGTAGTTCTGTAAATTAGGAACAACTTTAGTTTTTAATTTAGAATTAATTTTTTGGTTTAAATTTTCAACAACATTTTTGGTTTTCTATTCTCGGCACTAAATTCAATTTGTATAGTTAGTAACTGAGGGATTTCCTTTGGCTATAACTATTTAGATTTTTTGGCATTCACAATGTGCGCGTCTAAGTTTAAATGGCAAGTGCATTTTTTTTATAATTTTTTTTTATTTTTCTATTTGTGGAAAGCCGTAATTGACTAGATTCGAGTTAATATGGATTTTTAAATGGGTAACTCTACCCGAAGTGCTCCAGTTTAATGGCCGGCAGTTGAAGCTGCACGCTGGTTAAACTGGCACTGTCCACACAACGGATGGAAGAGGAAGTACCGGAGGAGTGGTCATTTTCATTGGCATTTAGCTGGGATTTGCTTTTTAGAGACGAATTGGGTCTCCCACGCTTCTGAACCATTACATCTCCTCCCCCAGTAACCCCGGTGGACCTTTTCCTGGTGGATCTCTTGTTTGCCACCTGTGGAATGCTGGGAGTGGCCAATACTATGGGCATCTTTACACTATTATTGTTATTTGCAAGGGTGAAATTATTGTTGTTGTGGTGCCCTAAATTGCTGGAGGTGGTTGTGGATGTGGCTATATAGTAACGTTCGCCGGGAGTAACCTGATGCCCAATCACCCCACCACTGCGCCGGCCTAAGACTGACGATCCCGCTGAGATCAGCGAATAGCACTGAACGCCGCCATTTCCCAAAGAGGATGAGGAGCTGGCGGCGGTACTGGTGGAGCGATTGACACTTGTATCTACCTGCATCGGCGCGAGGCACACTGTTCCATCGCTGTTCGTCTGGATCTGCTGCACGTTGGCCATCACCGACTGGTACATAGAGACGGGAACTGAGATCACATTGCTCACCGAAACGGGATATCCTAAAAAAAAATGAGTTTGGTAAGTGCGTATAGCAAGGATAAAGGTAACGTGAACTCCAAGTATACAACGATGATAAATACCTTGGCCATCCTCGGTTGTAATATATATTTGCCCATCCTGCGTCTCGGTAAGATCTACGGTCATGTTCTCATGGCCATTTACATCATTGAGACTCTGAACTGTCTGAATGGTAGCACCGCCTTCACCCTGGTGGAGCTAAAAAAGAAGTTGCAAATAAGAACTCGAATGCGGATGTAGTAATCGCGAAATGTATTTACCGTGGCAACACCTTGAACCTGGGCAGTTGTACCATCCGGCAGTGTGATAATTGGATTATTTGGGTCTACCTGGATTAGCGATACGGTACCATCGGCATTCTGTGAGAGGACCGTTTGCGTGGTGTACTGTGTATAAAAGTTAATAAGACTAGTTATTAACTTATTAAGAGTCCAAATGTCTAAGCCAAAACGCCGTAATTGAATTTAAGTATAAAAGACTACTGAAAGGCAATTTTAGCAAGCAATACTAATAACTCTTAAAATAAAAATGTTTGATTCTGTGTTTTTAGAGTGACGGAAGTCGTATTTACATGTGGGTGTGTTTTTCAGTTTGTGGCGGATGCAAATAATGATGGAAATAACCAATAACTCGATAACAATCAGCTGCAACAGAACACAAGCAGATGAAACAAAAAATCAGGTAATATTAGGTTGACTTAAATAAAATAAGAGGAAAATCGGGACCAACAACATAAATCATAAACGCAGAGTAATATCAATAAAAACGCAATACTGAGCCAAACATCAATCAGTTAATGCAATTTTTAGGAAAAGGGAGTAGGGCTTGTAAGCTATGCACAAAGGTTTCAAATCTGCTATTATGTACATAAAAACCCTTATTTTTAATTTAGTTAAAAATGGCTTGATTAATTTTAAACCTTGTATTTGTATGCAATTAAAATAAGATTACTATTTTTTTATGATCTGCGTTACGTCAATTCGTCTAAAGAAACCTAAACTCAACATACTTTGTTATGGAAACCATTAAAACATTACATTAAGCGTTTAAAGCTACTTTCAGATATTTAAATAAATTCGTATCTTGCTATCCTAATGTGCATAGTCTGACAAATCCCGACCCTAGTCCCGTCTCGGTTGGGGAGCACAACAGCAATTTAAAGGGCATTTCATCCGGATTAGTACGAACATCAACATCGCTGAGCGTAATTGGCTCGATGCAGACTTGAGCATTGGCGATCTGCTGGGCAGTGACCGTCTGGTTAGCACTCGACTGGGAGTGAGCCTGGGACTGCGAATGCGCGTGAGCCTGTGCCGCACTTACGGCGGCGGCTGTCGTCTGAACCGCTGTGGCGGTTGCCGTTCCACTGGCAGTGGTCAACTGGATTGTTTGTGGCTGTCCTCCGGCCACTGGCTGAATATGAACAGTGTTGGGCAAGTGCGTCTGGTGGTGTTGATGGTGCTGCTGATTCTGAGCCGGCGCCTGGCAGATCTCAATCTTTGTAGAGGCGGGCAGCGTAGCCGTCGTGGTCACATGCTGGTTATTGGTACTCTGGATGATTGTCGGAGCAGGAGTGTTGCTTTGGGCCGTGTGGGTGGTGATCACTGTTCCAGCACTATTGATTTTCACAACATTCACCTGCTGCGGTTGCTGTGATGATGATTCGATGTGGATTGGTTGATGGATTAGTAATACGATAAATGCCGGTTGCGAGTAAATAATGGGCATGACTTTTCACAGGGAAGTTCGTCGCATTCGACTATTGCAAATTATGTTCGTGTAAAATAGGGTAGCCTAACCATTTTAAAAAATGTATAGAACATGTTTACATTTATTTAAAACCCAAAAATGTGGAAACACTTTTAGGTTAAATAAAAGTGTTTTTTTTTTTTTTTTTTTTTTTTTTTTGTATTTAACCCAACACGGTTCCGAGAACATAAATAAAAGCTGAAACCATAACCTTGAATGGAACCTGTGCTATACTTACATTGCTGTTGCCCGTCGGTGGCGTCATTGTCGTCACCGTGTGGATGGTAGGAGGATTTGAAAGCTCCATGTCTTCGTCTTCGTCGCCCGATTGCGAAATCAACGCGTTAACCTTGTCCTCGTCATCGGCAAAGGTGGGCAGCAGATCCTCCCTTCCATGGTACTTGTAGCAGTTGATCACAATCTTGCGTAGAGCATGTGTCCAGCTGATCTGAAGAGGGAGACACATACAGTTAATAGGATTCAAAGGAGATCGGGGGCGGCTGTTGGAACACCCACCCCACCCACCTTCTGTTTGTCGTCCTCGGAACGGGCATCCATCCTCACATTGGCCCAGGGTAGCTCCTTTGGCCACCAGGGCGGTCTGGTAGACTCCCTGCCCCATCCTGGCTTCCCTCGTCCCGTAGAATACTTGAGCATCAGCGGGATAAAGGCTCTCAGCTGCGCTTGGGTCATCTTTTCTACGGGAGTGGGTATACCATCGATTACCAAGCCAGGCAGTTCGAAAAGGGAAGGATCATCTTGGGGCGGAGGGGGAGCTTGCTGGGCCAGTGCATTGTCCAGTTCATCCATTACAATGTTTTTTAGGTTGCGCAGCACGTCTTCCAGGGGTTTGGCCCCAAAAACCTTATAGCTTGTGTTGGGCTTACCCGGTGTGGCCACCAAAACTACCGCTTGTTTGCCCACTCTGCCCGTAAACTCATAGATAATAGCTCTCAGCTTGCGCAACAATCGATTTTGTTGCCGTTTTCTAACCGAGGGATTTGTTTCGAAACAATGGGGTCTCTTTCGCTTTTTAGAACTCGCTATTGCTGCCGCTGCTGCCACGCCTACTGGTCCTGCGGCTGCTAGTTGGTGGGCCACGTCATCATTCACTGGCATTGAACCCAGATCTCCCTCGTATAAACTGCCATCGCTGCTGATTAGATCCTCGTCGTCGTCGTCGGAGCCCAAGCTCTGGATATCCTCATCAAGCATTTCGATCTTGTAGGTGGTTCCGTTGCTCTGGGAACTGTTGCCGGCACTTTGCAGCTGGCCGCCGCTGGTTGCTGTTATTGTAGTCACGTTGAGACCGCTTCCCAAAGTGCTGCTCCCGGCAGAAGTTCCTCCTGAACCTCCGTTAGCCCCATTCGAGGAGTGACTACCCGTGGAGGTGGTGGTGACAACCACATTTCCAGTCGAACTCCTTTGGCTGCCCGCCGGCGCCACGACTAGCCGATAGCTTGTAGTGGCCAGTTTGGCGGTGGGGATTAACTTTTAAGCCTTTCTGCTTCCGATCCTTTTCTTTCCTCAAGCCTTACTCACTGGATTGAAGAAGGTCTTATTCGCATGCACAGTGTGATAAAACTGTTCGGAAAAACAAAGAAGGGAATTTCTTAAGAGAGTTTTAATGTATTACATACAGCCAGAAGAACGGTGTGGTCGAGACGTAAAATTAGTCAGTATGCACCTATTTTTCAAACCCAAGACCATAGTAGCTGTCACAGGGTTGATTAAAATACAGATCAACAATGTTTATACATGAAACACAACAATTTGTCCAAGCCCACAACGGCGACCATATGCTTAAAAATTTAAAAGTTCGTTGTTTGTTTGTTTAATAGTAAAGGTAGCAGAACTGCGCAACACCAAAAATGAAAATAATTGGACAACAAACGCAGCGGCAACAATACATATGTATGTATTTATTTACCATACATGCCAAGAAGCATAGGAACAAATGTTTGTAACTCAAGCGAGGATCCACAGTTGCAGATTATTGCCGTCAGCATCGAGTCATTATACCCGTTACTCTTAGAGTAAAAGGGTATACTAGATTCGTTGAAAAGTATGTAACAGGCAAAAGGAAGCGTTCCCGACTATATAAAGTATATATATTCTTGATCAGGATCAAAAGTTGAGCTATGTCCGTATGAACGTCGAGATCGCGGGAACTATAAAAACTAGAAGGTTGAGATTACAGATACAGATTCTAGAGACAAAGACGCAGAGCAAGCTTGTTGACCCATGTTGCCACGCCCACTCTAACGCCCTGAAACCGCCCAATGTCCACATTGTTGAAATTTTTTTTTTGATATTTTATCATAATTTGATTAGCCGTGTACATTTTTATCGATTTGCCAAAAAACTGTTTGCCACGCCCTCTCTAACGCCCTAAATCCGCCAAGCCGGTCACGCCCACACCTGGAGCAATTTGAAAATTTGTTCGTTCTCATTCACACTAACGGGTATCTCATAGTCGGGGAACTCGACTATAGCATTCTCTCTTGTTTTTTTCTTGTGTTCAAGTGTCCTATCCTACTATCCTCAGATGGTATTGGTTTTGATTAAAAGTTAAGAAACGGCGGGACTTGGGTACGTGCACTATTTGCAAATAAATATGAAGATAGACTAAGCATAAGGTCTATGTGACACAGGTGGCAGGCCACCTTAAGAAATTGGAAACAACCAGGAAGATTTAGATTTGGACTCTTATTTCTTCTATCGTAGCTTTGTGTCTAATTTCTAATATTGGTATTCTGGAACTGTATTTTCTATACAAAATTTCCATTTATTTGAATATCCCTTCTTCTTTAATATTAATTTTTTTATTCATTGTCACCAGACGCTAATCTCGTTCGTTAATTTTTTGATTCTCCCCGTTTTCAGGTGTATTTTTCACTGCGCAGAATCCGCAAGCATATGCTCCCGCTCAGATTTGTAATCTAAATCTTCTATCTCTTCAAGTATATCGCTCTCGTTCGCTTTTTTGGGAACCGTTGCACGTGCGCACTGTTATAGAGCTCGAAAATTGGTTGCTGATTGGATTAAACAGTAACCATAAAAAATGTTTGTTTATTTTTTTGCTTGCCTCAGGTATTTTAGATTGATGTGTTGTTGAGGGCAAATGCAATCGGGGATTTTTTTTGGTTGATTTGGCACCTATTTTTTTAAGTAGTTTCTCTAGTTAATTTTCTGTTCAATTTTGGTTATTTTTATATCCTAAGTCAACTCTTAACTTTTGGCACACACTTTTTGTAGCACAAAAAATAAAATAAGAAATTTTTGGAACGAGATAAGGGCCGCTAACGAACCGCACGGCACTGCTTTTAGTCGCTCTCTGTGCTCAAGTTCTATTTGCGTTTGCTCAGAAACTCAAAATCCAACGACGGCAACGCGACGGCAGAAAGAGAGGGTGCTAGCTGATAGCAAGAGAAGGCACTATCTGGCAGAAAAGAGAAAGAACGACAAACCACCCCATGGAGTGATTCCGACGTCGACGCAGTAAAAAATCAATACTGCGCCCATGCGTCAATATCGCTGCTTGAAATGGGTATATGGAATTCTCGCCGCCTTTCTCTGTCTAGGGGCTTTATTAAAAATACCACCATATTTTTGTGTTATAAATGTTATTACTTGCATGTCCTTATAACTTCAAGCACTACTGTGTCTCCATTAAAACTCCCTTACTTTAAACCAGAAGAGCTCAGATATATGTATGAGTTGTTATCAACACCCCTAATAGGAAAGTAAAGAAAAGATTCGGTTTCTGAAAAAAAACCAACCCCTTAAATCCCACACCTTTTATTGTAATGAATACACACGCAAACTCGCCCAGCTCGAGGTGCACATCATGATGACACTATCTTATGCTGTGTTTATTTATTTTCCTTGGATCTTTTTTAAACTACCACGCATGCACTACTCGCACCACCCAATCACCCCCGCGAAAGGTAGCAGTGGAAACACCACCAATTCCCACGTCCTTATAGGGGATGTGAGCCCGACCCACTTGCGCGTGCCAAACATACATCGAGAAAAGAGGCCCTGCAAAAGTGAACACACTTCTAAACCTTCAAAACCTTCCAGAGAGAATATATGTTCACCCCCTAAGACACATACATATGTACATACTTAACCGGATGCTGAAAAAGGTGGGTGATGAAATTTTGTGAAGGAACCTAAAGTTTTATCAAATTAAAAAGCACTGCATTTGTTGGATGTAGTCTTCAGTATCCGTTCTAATTATAGAAGCATACCATTTTAGAGTCCTTTAAGATTTAAGGCCTACACAGTGATTCCCTTTTCATACCCTGTGCAGGAGGCATTTGCGATGTATACTATTATTGATCAGTGTCAACACCACCACAAAGCCACGTCCGACTATACGTTCCTACAAAGTCTCTCAGCTTCAAAGCTATATGCTGCTTGCACCTTTTCCAAAAGTATTCTTTGTCTTGCAAATAGTATATAAGTCTGAACGGAATAATCAAAAAAAGAATTGGAAAAAAAGTGTACCATCATTGTTTTAACATCTGTACATATGTATATACCAGTACAATATATATCGGTTGTAATAGCATCGAGCAGTCGAAAAGTCACAGGGAAATTGAGGAAAAAGACACAAAAAAAAAGGAAAAAGAGAAAATTCTAGCACAAAGTGTATACTCGCATAAGCCGTTTTTGACAACATAATTTTGGTTTCAATTTGATAAAAATATTAGAAAATAAATTATACTTTTTTTGTATCCGATCATGTTCTTATTCGGTTTTTTTTTAATTTATGTACAATTTACGCAAGGACATGTGTGCTTTCGTGTTTTATTTGTATTCTTAAGGCAATTTTTAGTATTGGTGAAAACATCTACTTTTTTTGAATATTTAAATTCTTTAACCCCAGCCCCAGTAAGCTCCCGAAAGCTACTGCCGGTTTACACCGTTGTATCGTTTATTCTATCTATACATATATAGGGAAATAAAAAATACCTTAAGACAATTTTTTATATTTTTTAGCATACAAGATGATTTCTCTTTCTTTGACTAACAGCCGCAATAATTACCAAATTATAAGACAATTTGTTTTGTTCTGCAAAGAATTGACCCCACCGTGTTCTTTTTACTTTAAACTTCCCACAATCTAATTTTCTTGGTACTGATGTTTCTCTCTCTCCCTCTCTTAATTTTTCACCATACTCTTTTTTCTGTATTTGACAGCACAGCTCTACAAAAATGAAATGATAACAGCAAAAAATCAAACGGGAGGCAAGAAAGAATAAGTTACGCATGCGAAGGTTGTCGCGGCAGTGGAGTCGGCGCAAAGACCACCACTGTTCATAGCAATGCATTGACAGAAATATATACGAACCAGCGTAAGAGTTCGTAGGAGTTTATAGTCGAGGAAACAGGAAAATACCAGCAAAAATTTAATCTTCTTGTTATGTCTAAATTTTTGTATTTTTTTGTCCTTTTAAATGTTTCTGACTATCTTAAATTCATCTTGAGTAGAAACTATTTTTGTTAGGCATGTGCTTAAATCGGCCATACATACTCTTATTCCTTAAATTTAACTTAAGAATGTAAAAATTATAATCTGTAATTGTAGGCTGGCCGTTGCCCTGTTCCAATTGGAACTGTACTTTTATAGCCCACCCCAATATAACCTATAACAGTGGCGTCTTTCACTATTGGAACTGGAAAAACCCAATGAAGGTTGCTGTGAGCTAGCCATCCCGCTCTGTTTATCCATGTGTGTATCTACAAATTTTTCGTCTCTAGGGGGTGGTTTGGGTGTTTTTCGCAACCCCAAAAACGTCAGAATCACACAGACACAGATGCATTAAAAACACGCATACCTTCCAATGCAAATGGGAAATGCGTGTGCTGTCGTGCTCACAATTGGAAGTGATACCTGTTTCGCGTTTCTATTCTACAACCCTACTTTGCATATCCTCCTTTCTATCGGTGTTTCCTATTTTTGTGTTAACTTTAAGCTGAAGCGCATGGTTAAGTTACGGACACTCGCAGTTGGATTTTCATTTACGGCGCCGATGTAACGGTAACACAAAACAAATACACCAGCACACATATGTATATGTATGGATAACCTAATACATACACACAATCTTGCCAGAACCGTTAGCTCAGAAACTCGGAAACTTTTGGGCATTCACTTATGTATACCACTACAAATCTCTATATACACATATAATAGATATAATAGCATAGACTGTCGCAGTGGAAAATCGGAAAATTTGTCGACCCCTACTACTAGTTTACACCCACGTACGCACCTGTGTATTTTTGTTTTTTCCAGCTCCTTTATGATAACACACATATACACTCACAAAGAAAAAAAAGGCGCACGCACACGAACGCGCCGCCGCTATTGTGCATTGGTGTGTTTGCCCCTGCGCCGAAAATTTTCTTTGCCGTTTATTTATTATCACACTGCACATGCGAATATTCCGTGCATTTTACATTTGCGCACTGCCGTTTCTAGGTTGTAGCTCCAAAACTTCCCGCTCGCAAAGTTCCGCTGTTTTCCCTCACGATGCTTTTCCGTTAGCTTAGTTTTCAGCTGCCTCTCCCAGCACTTTTCCCCAAGTTTCGACGCAATTTTGCGATTTAATTTAGTCGAGGAATGGTATTTAGTACATGACAAGCTATCGATATACAGCACGCGTGATTTTTTTAGACGTCGATAATGTACACGCAATACATATCGCAGTCGATGGAAAGCGGTCACTCTAAAAGGCATAGGAGAAACGAGAATTTGGCGGTCCAACTAATTGTGCTAATTTAATTTAAAATTTACGTTTAAATTCAATTCCGAGATTTAAGACAGTGTCCCCCTAGCGGACTTTTATTAGTTAAAAAATTGCTTGTATATTTTTGAGTAAGCATATAATAATCGCACTTATAACTTATTTTTCTTGTGCCGAAAATATGTTAGTGTTACTATGCAGGGAAATTTTTTTCCATGCGGCTGCCACGTCCGCTATTACTCCCACATATTTAAAATGGTTTTATATTTATTTAGTTTGTTATTTTTTTTGAAGAGTTTTTAAATTTCTCCCTAGCACTCCACCATCTCCGTATCTGGTAAGAAATAGACGACGCGTTCTTTCATATTTTAATTACAAATTTTTATGTTTATATTATGGATGCTACAAGTAATATACAACATTTGATCCACGATTTAATCAAATGTAGTTATTAATATAAGTAAACTTTCAGGATAACCCAAAATAATTAATACCGACATGGTAAACAGTATTTCTTAAAATAAAAATAAAAAATATATTATTTGGCAGTTGAACTGCAATTACACGTAAGCCCTTCACAAGGCAGCTAGCAATATTAAAAAAGTAGTGAGCTAGCCACGCCAAATGAAAAACTGACATACAATCAACTTCGTATTTCACACGCGGAAAATTTAACAAAAAAAAAAAATGTTTTAGGGATATGAAATTCTGAAGGACCGGTAAACTAGAACGACCGAAGACGACTAACTGCTTCCTACCAAAAATGTTGCGTTTTTATGTCCGTCGTCGGCACCCACACAATAAAATTCAGTATTAGGATGTATATAGTGATAAAAGGAATTGTTTTTTAACACAGATTGCCCTTATGTAAAAACCAAAGAATTCATATTATATAAAAAGAAACCACAAGTTGCTTATCGCTGTGAAATGAGGCTGGTAGTGCGCTTGCACTATGGGGAATTTGACATGTTTTTTGGCATAAATTAATGTATCGTAAACTATTTATAATA
Source organism: Drosophila simulans (assembly GCF_016746395.2). NCBI lineage: Eukaryota > Metazoa > Arthropoda > Insecta > Diptera > Drosophilidae > Drosophila > Drosophila simulans. The sequence goes on from NC_052525.2 coordinate 160,598, forward strand.
CGCATATCTTTAGAATTATTTTGTCAAAGTGGTTAAACAACGATCTCGCAATTCTCAATTTTTTATACCGATCTTATATCCAACATAAAGTACAAATCAAAATAATGTAATCCAGCAATGTAGTGGAGTTACACCATGTTTTAGGTTGCCCACAATTGGTATAAATTTAAGGCTCTTAAAATTTTTATTGAGCAAAAAATCTTTCGGAGTCTCTTTCACGAGCTACAAATTGCGTGCGCCACACTTCTATAAGGGCCGCATTGCTGATTGAGAGGTTGCTACCTAAAAATTTAATTTTCGCGAAAAGTCGCAAGTTAACCCTATATGCTCTAAATAGGGAGTTAATCATTCTAGAACAGACTTACTTAACAAATTTCAACAATTTTTTTGAAACCCTATTTAAAGTTGAAATTTTGTTTAGAAAGTTGGGCGAGGACTTCACTTGCTAAATACACAAATTGTTAAGTTTATACGCACAAATTAAGCAACATATTGGAAAAAACACTTAGTACACACCTGAAGAATGACCATTAATTTAAAATTTGATGGGCTTAGGCCTTTTGGTTGAAAAGATATTAATTTTCGTAAGCCCTAAAAAAGAAGGTCACCGATGGCACATTTGTGGTACATAACATAAACCTTTGATCAATTCTTAATCCGTTAAGAAACAAATTTTCAAGATTTGTAACATTTTTAAAAACACAATTATGCCAAAAAAACGGATAAAATTTCCCATAGTGGCTTGTTCAGGCTTTGAATTTATCCGAAACTTGGCCCTACTTATCCTTATCGGCAATTCTTCCGGAATGCTACACGAACTGGCCTTATCGGTTCTGCATAATCACAACTGGCAGTGATCTTGAATTCAGTATTTAATCCAGCTTGGCAACTTAAAACAGAATTGGGTCAAAGGGGTCGAGGCGTTTACTATTTCCGTTTACTTCACGATTGGCAATAATATTCTTCTATATCATTATGACAAATTGACTACTGGAAATTTGTGGGTAGGATTTTGTATACAAATAAATTGTTTTTACTTTACTACTAATATTTAACTGACCCCAATAAATATTCACGAAATAATTTATGTTGCAATTCATTGCTTCCACACCAATATGTTGAAAGTCCTCTGATGCTAACAGCCCCCACCGAGACGCTTCATAACTGCTTTTAAACGAAGGTCACGCGTTCCATATACTGTGTGACAGTGGAAAACTAAATTAAGGTCCCAAACGTAGTTTCCAAGGTACGGTTGTTTTTGCAATATGCTATGGGCGAATAGGATTATCCAAATGTTTTGTGAAAATGCCGGCAGGTGTTGCTTGGCTGAGCCTGTGTTTTGTTGGTGCTGGTGGGATTGCCGTGTGCCACTGCCAGTCAACTGTCGGCGACGTTTGCCGTCAATTAAACCTCCAAGCTGTCATACACGAAACCCACTAACACACCACCCATTGATCCACCACCTACCGACCCACCGCAAGGAGGAAAAGCTCGAGTTAATTAAAAAAACCTACATTTAAAGTACTGATAGTACGGTAGTACTACGGCTCACACGGACAACCTTCTGTTATAATGTCTACTGTTGGCTGTTCATATTGCGAATACGCCACGTGGACCAGAGTGCGCATGCGTCTGTTTTGATATAAAAAACAAGAGAGAATGCTATAGTCGAGTTTCCAGACTATCATGTACCCGTTACACAGCTAGTGTGAATTCGAACGCGAAATTTAATCATTTTTTGGGACATCGATAGATATTGGAGAACAAAATGAAAAAAAATTTAAAAATTGTTCAAAAGTTTTTAAAATTTTTTATAGATCCTAAAATCTCGACGTTCATACGGACATGGCTAGATCGACTCTATATATTCGGAAACGCTTCCTTCTGTCTGTTACATACTTTGAATACTTTATCGCGTTTTACAGCTTCACAAGAGGGATTGGGCTCAATGCGTTTATAGATAAGCCCGCGAGGTCAAATCATTTTTAGACTTATAAAATGTTTAGGGCTGTCAGGCAAAATATACACGTTTAAGCAGATTTATACTTAAAGAATTATACATATAGAATGTCAGCGTTGCAAGTTTCGGATGATTAAGGCCACATTTCTTGAAGTTTTGTCATCAAATATTGCTCGTGAATCACATGAACACAAATTTCGTGGAATTCAATTACGAATTCAACTTATTTATTATATGAATGTAATTAGCAGTATGTTTTGAATGCATGAAAAATACTTATTTAATTCTTTTTAGTTCCTGTTTACTTCAATAAATAATTATTAAGATTAATTTATGTGTTTGCGATTCTGTATTACGTTTTTAATAAATTTGAAGTAATAGTGCTTACCTTACTTTAACATTTCAATGCTATATTCACAGGGAAAAAGAAAAATCAACTTTTATGGGGTTTCAATGAAAACTACAAATTTAAAAAGAAATGAACAAAATATAATTTAATTCCCTTATGCTTCCTTATTCTTGCATTTTTTACGATTAATTGTTTGGCTCTGAATGAAAATTCTTTTGTAGACACTATTGATTATTTGCGTCATAACCCCCCCACCCCCATCCCAACACACCACGACCGCTAAACCGACAGATCCTTCGTCATTAAATTGTACAGGATATTGGCCAAGTACAGTAAACATTCCAAGGTCAAAAATTCGGTATGGCAACAGTTGCAATAGAAGCTTTAAGCTCACGATGTGTCAAACTTTCGTTAGGTGGAAAACACTATAGGAAATTTTAGGAACAAAATTTAATCGCCCTTGCATTTATTTCCGGTTCTGTTTTTTTTTTTCATTTATCAATTACATTTATAATTATACACAATGTATATATATATGTTTTTTTTTTTTTGGATATATTAATTTAAAACTGTCCTTCGCGGACAATCATTAAATTTGATGACTAAACTTAACGGTAGAGAATTAATTGATTACATAAATTGTTGCGAAACTATACAATAACTGTCGATATTGTATGTATGATGTATATAATAATGTATGTATATAATTTAATTTAATTTGCGTGTCTAATCCCAGAGAGGTCCAAAGGGTGTGATCGGTGCAGCCTCCTGGTGCGTTGACTGGTGTCCAGCAGGTCTTGTGCCAGGTTGTTTGGGTGGTCTTGAAGCCTCTGCATGTACTGCCTGCTGCTTTTCTTAATCTCATCCTTCACCCAGGGGAAGCTGAGGACCTCGTGTATAGTGGCATTATCGTGGAAAGGGTGAGCGTTTGTGACTGTGCGGAGCGTTTTGTTTTCGAATGTCTGGATTATGTTGATGTTACTTTTCGATGCAGTGCCCCACAGTTGAATGCCATACGTCCAGATTGGCCTTATGATCGCTTTGTAGATAAGGAGCTTAGTGGAAGTCGGTAGCTTAGATTGTCTGCCCATCAGCCAGTAGAATTCACGGACTCTGTTCTCCGCCTGTTTCCGCTTCTTTAGCAGGTGTGGTCTCCATGTAAGTCTCCTGTCCAGTGTAAAGCCAAGATAATTTGGATTGGCTACCTCTGGGATTGGGAACCCGTTGAAACTGACTGGTGGGCAAGTGCCGCGTCTAGTTGCGAAGGTGGTAGCGGTTGACTTGTCGCTGTTTACCGATATATTCCATCTCGTGTGCCACGTGTTCAGTAGATCTAGTTGCTCCTGCATAGTCTGGGAGGCCTCTGCTGGGGTATCTGCTGTTGTTAGGAACGCAGTATCATCGGCGTAAGTGGCTGCCATAATGTACTGGCTCGGTATCACCGGCAGGTCAGCCGTATACGCGTTGTAGAGGAGCGGACCGAGAACGCTTCCTTGGGGAACTCCTGCACGGGCTTCTTTGACGTCTGAGCGCGCTTCTCCACACCTGACGGCGAATGTGTTTATATACTATATGCGTACATGTATTTCCGTATGTAAATATTGATAATAATATATATTTATTTGTGAGACATTCAAATAGAGAGGTTGTGAACCAGGAACCAAAACAATTCCCATTTAAAGGAGGTTTACAAAATGTTTAGGGAGCTATGCACTTGCTTTATGTTTAAATGGAACAGTCGGGAATACAAATTAAGATAGGATCATTAAAAGGAGTCGATTATGATTGCAAATTTTGTTTAAATTTATTACTTAAGAAAGGGGTAATACTAAATCAATATTAATCCAAATTAGTATACGCAATGCTCACACTTATACCCGTATTTCTTGGTATCAATTTGACAGGTCAACTCGCTTAGATACTCTTTATTTGACTAATTAGATTCTCCTTAAACAATTAACTTTCGGTACTAAACATATATAAACAACCAGAAAAACAACCGTTAAGAAACAAATTATATAGCGACATCGGACAGCCAAAGAGAGGGCTTGTATTATAGATAAAGAAGCACTGCGATACACCGATTTACATATACTCAGATTTATGTATGTTAAATTGATATTTTTTAATTTGCTGTATATAAATAATGAAATACATTTTCGAAGTTTGAGTAACACCTCTATATTGGTACTTTCTCAAAATTTCAGTACTTCTCATACTTGCATAACGATTCGGTATATAAGCATTTACAAATATGTATTGTATAAATATAACGCTCTGTTTAGGTTTTTGTTATCTGTGATTCGAATGCGGGTGTATATATGTGTGTATATATTTTATTGTTGGAAAACCAAATTAAAGTGAATCTATTAGTTCCATTTCACTTGGGACTGTTTTGGTTCTACATCTCAAAAGTAATCTTAATAAACGACTATTATATATCATACCATAATATTATCATATATATTTTACCAATCTATACACGTATTCATAATTTGCAATTGCTTTTGTCCTTGTCATATTCTTTGGTGTTTTCATTTCGTTTTCAATCTTAACCATTTGTTTCAATCTTCTGCTTTGACCCATATAATAGCTAGCCGTAAAGTGAGAAATAAAAGTCAAATATACACTCATTACGTTTCTAAAGATAGGTATTGGATTTCTCTTGCCAATTAAAGCTACTTTTTTTAACTACGCATTTGCTTTTGGTTTCTGTCTTAACTTCCACATTCACTTTTCAACACTGACTTCCCACCATTGGTAAAGGGGTCAATTGACGCCTAAGGAAAATTCCGAAATCGGCCTATTTTCCGTATTACTCAGAACATAATAATTTATTCTAAGATAGGATGAAAATCGAACATAAGTTTTTATTAATATAATAATATGAAGTATTGGCATAATGCGCAATAGTATAAAATGTGAATTGCATTTACTCGGCCATTACCTCATGTGTAATGTGTAATTTTATAACCTTGCAGTATGAATCTGTTTTTGTTCGCCACTCACATAGTATAAAATTATTTCTATCGTAGTTCTTTTTATCAATCTTATTACCATTTCTTTTTAGTTTTGTATGTGGTATAACACTGTGCTGCAAAATGGAACTATTAATAAATAACTAGGCGGGATCCAACAGATTTTGTAAGTTACGATGCACACATTCCGAATATAGCTACGGAAAGAGTAGCTGAAGTAAGAGTCCCAAAACAATCCTATTTATGGCCATTTTTGAACGCCCACAACAGGCAAGTGCATTCTTCGTTATTTAATTATTTAATACAGTCTTTTTTTTTGCCATCATTGCATCCTCTCCATTTTCGTGACCATATTTGGAATTTGTTCATAGTAATCATCTGCATTTGTTGTGTCCCATTAATGTAATTTTGGGAAATTTAACAATTAAATTTTGACAATAAGAACAACTCAATGTAGTTTGAGAATCTAATCACTAATCATTGCACAATTTGAAACAAAAAAGAATGTCATAGTCGAGTCTATCGACTATTAGATACCCGTCACTCAGTGCGAGGGAGAAATGTAAATATTCTTTTGCCATAACGAAGGTTGGTGTGCGTGACAATTTTGGGCGGTGTTAGAGAAGTCGTAAGAATCTTCTAGAAGAAACTAACGCTGCGTCTACCTATATAAAATCTGCATTGCTAATCTTAGCTTTCAAACATTTTAAGTTCCTGAGATCACAGGTTTTACTCGGACAGACTGATCTGGCCGATCGGCTAGTGATACTGACTAAAAATCATAGCGTTCACACGGACGGACGAAGAGACAGATCAAAACAAGGGTAGCAAACGATTACTTGTACCTCTTAAATACTTTTCAACGCACCTAATAACGTATATCCTTTAACTCTACGAGTCCCAAAAAATTTTTAAAACTACATATTTAAAATAAATCACTCTTTCCAAAATTGATATAATGACACCACTTGTCAAAGTAAGAAAAGTTTGTATATACAGGTTATAAATAATCTTTAAGTCTTCCCTTTAAAAAATGTTTGATTTCAAATTGCATCTCAGAGTTAACATTTGCGTTTTGTAACTTAAGATAGTGTTCCGCAAAAGAAATGTAAGAACCAGAAACTTGTAGAAAGCACATTTATGCAAAAAAAATTTATTGTGTACAGTGTAATCTATACACAATAATGAACAAATAATTTTATATATTCCTGTTAAATCAGATAAGACAAATACTCAACTAAGTACTTGTAAAAATTAATTTGTCTTGGGTTATTGTATATGTTTATCTCAGTGATTTGTATATTTTTTTTGACGATTTAATTTTTGGTCACACACTTAAGTATTCTAAAAGCTGAGTTTAGGAAACCAGAGGCTTGTGATGTAGGTACTTACGTTATTGGAGCAATAATAGTAAGATAGAGGTACATTTGAGTAGAGATTGCTCTACAATATTGAGGATTTCATTTGTTTAGATTGATAAAATTTGAAATCCTAGGGAGACAACTTTAAAAATACCCCGCTTAGTTATATGATCCTTCTTCTTTCTATACCTGCAAAATACAATTTAAGAGTGCTAAATCTGCCTAAAAGGATTTCGAAATACTTTTGAGTCATTGAAAATGATAACGTCAAGCTCGTGGACAAAAATATATTAGAATATACTTTCAGATATCAAGCGATTTTAAACGTTTTAATATCCTTTGCGAACAAAAAAAAATCTGTTTAATTAGACGACATGTAATGTTTTTAAGAAAATGTATTCTAGCTCACCCAGAAAGTTGTCTTCCCTTACAAGACTAGAATGAATAGAATGAATCTACCTCTTGTGTTAATATTAGTTCTGTTGTTTGAGTTTAGAAATACGACCCATGTTGTTATTGACTATTGAAAAGGTGTTGAAAACCATTATGTATTAGACCTCTTTTAGTTTGCCCTGTTTAGGAAATGATGCACGAATTGCGTTTGGCGCCCAAACTTCGCTCCTGGATTCTTTGGAGGTGCTGCAGCTGGGCAGGTGTAGGAGCATGGGATCCGGATCCCCCGGAAGACGACGCAGCTGCGGCTGCAGAGGAGGTAGAAGCGGAGGTACCACCTCCAGAATTGTGGTGCTGGGTGTGGTGCTGGTGGTGGTGTAACGGGGTGCCGGGTCCATTGTTACCAATCTGCTGCGGCAACGACTGACGACGACGACGGAGGGCCGGACTCAGATTGTAAGTTATTTTTGCCTGGGCCAGCAGTTCCTTGAACACCTAGGGTCGAGGGCATTATATAATCGCTAGGTTGGGTTGACAAATGATTGGGCTCACCTGGGTAATGTTTTCATTACTGGAAGCTGAAGCCTCTACAAATCCATTCTCCCAGTCCACAGTAACTACCGATTCTGTGGTGGCGTACTCAACCTACGAAAAGGCAAATAAACATTAAATGGGGAAAGCAATTGGGTGGCCGAAATTATAGTGTTTTTATCATTTGATTTCGTTCAAATTCTCAGGACTCTTTTCTACAACTTTGAAGTTCCAATACAAATTTGAAGAAAATTTCGTCGGCAGTAGAGAAATCCTTAAAAACTTAACATGTTGATTGGATTGATTAGTAAGAAAGAAGGCGTCTGACAGTTTTTTTTTCTTGTAGGCGTTATAATGAGTATGGCAGTTTTAAAAACACACATGAGCGTAGGCCTCAATAGGATCTATATGCTTAGGAGCAATTTTCTAGCTGTCTTGGTTTTCGATATCTCGAACTGTTTCTAAATTTTTGCAATAAATGAAAATAAAAAATTTTATGGTTTAAAGCAGTGCTGGCGATTTTGAATAAAGATAGATTATCATGCTTCTTAGCGAATACAAATATACCCTTATACTCTACGACTAACATATATGATAAGTAAGCTGTAAATATATTTAATATTGTTTAATGAAAGGAATAAGGAGCTATTTTTATCTAACGAATTAAATTCAGCAGTGAAACCAAAAGTGATGGTACTTTATTTTGTGAGACTTTCGCAAAGGGCGTTTTTAGCTTTTAGTCAGCTATGTCACCCAATTTCACATTTAAGATGTTAAATTTTTTTGTTTGAAAAACTTTACATAATTGTCGACTTTTCTTTGCCAAAAAGACAACATTAACAAGATGAAGGGAGGTGCCAAATGGCAAGTCGAGAAACATAGCAGTGCACTTAAATATGAAAATCATTACGCGGTTTCATTTGACAGGAAATTAATTTGGGCTCGGTATAATGAAAATAAGGAAATAAAGTTAGAACGCACCTCTCGCTCGGTTTCTCCATCTGCTAAGAGATCGATCTTGTTCCCGACAACCACAATTGGAACCGCGGTAGTGGCCTTAGTCTCGTGGATCTGATCGCGAATTGTGCGCACCTCCTCAAAAGTGGTGGCATCGGTTACGTCGTAGACCAAAATAAAAGCATCCGCCGAGGATATGGAAAGAGCTCGCATCGCCGGGAACTGAAGAAAAGGAAAATACAAATTTTGATCTTATTTAGACGCGTTAATAATATTTAATATTATTATTTATTTTTTACGATAATTTCCATTTATTTTAAATGTAAGGAAAGAAGCTTTTGAAAACGATGAATTTTAAGTGAGGATTACTTTAACAGTTGTTGTTTACCGTTTAAAAAAATGTATTTGAATATTAATGTTCCGTTTTAAAAACCTTATCATAGATTTTATTACCGGTAGATAATGCATATTTAACTACATTCACATAATATAATTTCATTAATATAGCTAAATTGCTAGAAAATACCAGCTTAAATATTAATATACAGAATAATAGAAGCATATAATTATAATTTGTAAACCCATATCATGTTAAAATACTTAAGGAAAATACCAAGCAGGAAAATCACTTACCCATTAATTCATATAGCTATCGTACTTTGCCAATTCCTGAATTTAATATTTACACAAAAGTACTCCCCTGTGTGTCTCTGGTCTAATTAGAGGTAGTTGGTGGCTCCGTAGAAATGACCTTCATCTCTGATATGTGCCCCCTTGCATTTACCCTAATGCATGTTCACAATTGTGGCAGAATACCCAACCAAAAACTGAGTTCCTATGTGTATAATTTATGAATTGTGTTTGGAACCTTTCCAAGCCCCAGGACAAGGCAAGTTCTGTGCCGATTATGGAAATCTCAGCACTGATAAAGAATGTAAAGAATTATGATTTTTTTTAAAACATTAGAATCTTATATATGTGTACGATTTTAATTAAGTTATTAAAAATTTTTTATTTAAAGGTAAATATAGACATTGTCCTGAGAAAAAAATATTTCTGTTGCGCAATGTTAGCTTTTTGGCTTGCATATTTGCCCATTCGTTATTATTATTAATAACTTGGTTAATAATAAAATATCTATACAATAATGTCAGTCAGTCAGTTACAAATAATTAATTTTGAAAATGACTAGTTTAACAACGCGATTTATACTTTTTTTATGGGAACGCCTTAAAAATGTCTGTTCATTTTTCACTCAGGACACATTGCCAAATGTCGCATTGACAGTCTCAGTTCATTTAGTTTTGTTCGGTCAGTCTCTGCTTGATTGACTCTATTTGCAGCATATATATCCAGCATATAGCCAGCAATTATATGTTCGGTATGTAAACTATGTAGAAAGTGTACTACACCATGTAGTCGTAAACGACCGCCCTCTGATGTTCGCTTACATGAATAAGACAATTTCAACACGCAAATTGAATAGTAAGGTTGTAACTTACGCGCAGCCTGTTGAACGGGTATAAAATAATGACGAAGATGGGGGACTTTTCTGTAAAATCAGCCGATTTGTATTAAGGAATCGGATTCGGAAAACTGAATCCAGGTCAAAAGATCAAATATCGCTCTGCGAAATTATTACACAGAAACTAAATCTATGCTGCTGGGACCGGTACAGTCCTTTTAGAGTATTTAAAAACGCTGCTGCAGAGCGATTACGGGGACTTTAGTAGAACTACCAAATTTTTTGGCACAGAATAAGTCAGCATGAATACCAGCTTTTGAACCTTTTGGCTGTCCACATGCAATTTATATGTAGAGTGAGTCTGGATGTACTAGGGATACCCTTCATACCAGTAACTGTAAATTCAATTCAATCAAGTTCACTTTTAATGACTACAAATGATTTTATAACCGTTAATAAAAATCAACAAATTCAAGAAACCCTTGCGGCACTTAAATCAAGGGAAACTTTGATTTAAGCGTACGTGGCGTAATTTTTGCTCACCTCGTATGAGCCGGCAGTGTCCAGAATATCAAGGGTAAGGCTCACGCCGGCGATGGAAAAGTTGCCTTGGTGCATTTCCTCAATGGTCCGCTTGTATTTGGTGCTAAATGTGTTGTACAGAAACTGGGTGATTATTGACGTTTTTCCCACTTTTGCAGAGCCCATGACGACGATTTTGTGGCGTGCGTTGGCCGGTCCAATGGCATCATCTACTGCGTTGTTTCTACCAACCCTGCGAATGCGTGATTTTCGGTTGGCATTGAGGTAGGTTAAGAAAGACGAACATGAAACATTTAGTTAGTGCACAGCATTATGAAAGGCTTTGCTCTTCATTATTATATACCCTTTGAGAGGATATATTGAATTCAGTCAAAACTTTGCAAAGCATGGCTGAAGAAATATGTTACTCTGTAACAAGAACTCTTTAAGTCAACGGTACAATCAAGTGCCAAATTTGGTTGGACAATACGTAGAATCCATGATTTTATATTACTCTGCTTTCTTGGTACCTTAGGTGTTTTATTAATATTTGTTTTTTTTAAAGGGACAAAGCAAGAAAACACAAGGAAAAATGTAATCAGAAGCAGTAAGAACTTGAAATTTTTGTCCTGACAAGCGAAACAAATGAAAAGTATGCAAACTACGAACATCAGTGACTGCGTTTTTCTTTCCCTTTTATGTCGTCTTTTGAACCCAGTCGAATAATAAGAATGCTGCCTTGGTGCTGAAAAAATAATGCCAGTTTAAGTAAAATGAGAATCTTACAAATGTTCACGACAATTTTCTGATACAGTTCGCCAAATCATTTTCAGTTTTTTTTTCTTATAACCATTTTATGAAAAAAGTAGTTTGCTATAAGTTGTGGTTTGGTGGGCTGCAACCAAGGTATGGGTATACTCTGCTTATTTTAATCACGAAATGCTTTAAGTACTGTTTTCTTAATTTTTGTTATGATATTCCTTGCTTTCGCTCTCATAAATATGTTAATGTTAATGTTAATGTTTAACTTCGCTTTATCATTCATACATGGCATAAGTGAATATGTTTTTATATTTCGATAGAAATTCAAGTCACCGAGATCATCGATTCGAATATGATTTTATAACGAATATCTGCTGTAATGACTTACTTATCACGCTTTGGCTTATCCTCGGCATTGTCGTCCTTCATAAACGAGGGCTGCAGGCTGAATCGGCGGCGTAAGTGGCGGCCACGCATATTGTAATCCTTGGAATACCTGTGTGGTCTCCCTGATTGTTGAGGCTACTGATAAATCAACGACCCTCGCTTAAGACTTAATGTTCATGCTTCGTATGCAGTTTTATATTTGCAGCTTAGCTGGCAATGTAGCGCTCACTGGCAAACTGTTAGTCCATCGTACTTAGCTTATTCTTAGCCTATTTAGCGTTTATCCCTTTGCTTTTCGTCTTACCACCAGAATGTGCAAATATATTGAGAATGCAAATTTTTGCGTTGTATTCCTGTGTTCACCTGCAAATGAAGGGATTGTGGATCAGAGACAAAACAATAACAACACACCTTCCTAGTTTTCTGCTGCTGGAAAAAAGTTTGTTAAAGAAAGACGGAAAATATCAAGCCAACAAAAGGGAGAGATTGACTCCAAAGATCTGTCATAGATTTAAATACCATGTTGAAAAATATATAAATATCAGATACCCCTTACTCAGCTAGTGGATATACGAACTCTAAAATATATAATTTTTCTGGAATATTGATAAATATTGGTAAATAAAATAAGAAAAACTTGAAAAATTGTTCAAAAGTGCGGGCGGTGCAGTTTTGGGCGGCTTGTCGGCGTAAGAGTGGGCGTGGAAATAAGTTTTTAGCAAATCAATAGTAATTTACAAAACAAATAAAAAAAAAGAAAAAATATCAAAATATTTTGCAAAAGTGTGGACTTGGCAGTTATGGGTAGTTTGTGGGCGTTAGAGTGGGCTTGGCAACAAGAAGCTCCTAGCTTCTATAGTTCATAAGATCTCGACGTTCATACGGACGGACATGGCCAGATCGTCTCGGTTATTGATCCTGATCAAAAATATTTTTACTTTATATTGTCTTAAACGCTTTCTATTGTCTGTTACACACTTTTCAAATAATCTAATATACCCTTTTACTCTACGAGTAACGGGTACAAATAACGGGTATATACAAAGATGAAATTGATTACTGGTTGATAAACATGACACTATCGTCACTTTATACTTCTTACTTTTTTTATATAAAAAATTTATTTGAATGAATGAATGAATTTGAATGAATCGGCCTGTCAGCTATTAAAATGTCAGATGAATTACCAAAGAATAAGAAAGGGTGGCATAAAAAAATTATTAAAGGGGCGGACTTTCCTTGCCACACTGACAGAAAGTCCTTAGTCAGGAGAAGAAAATGCTGCCTTTTAATTGTTCTTAAACAATTCTAAAAAACTGTTAATGCAATGGGTGAAATGTGAAGATTTATACACAGAAATGGGGAACCTTGTAACGTATTTGCGAATAGACATATGTACGTATTAATGCAGTTGGCTATAGCGAATATTGTGCTTAAATAATATACATTAATTGAATTGCAATGTAGTGAAAGAAATGACGGGAAGAACTGACAAAGCAACAGACAGAAGTAACAATGGTCACAACAAACAAAAACACACAAAGATACTTCTCAGGGCTCCCCTTGATACATTTTTCTTCTGATTTTTGGGCTCACGTTGTGTGAGGAATGGTAATGAATTTGGGCCTTTCACAAGGAATGAAGGCAGCTGAAACACAAATAAACAATCAGAACAAGGACAAGCTGAGCTAAATTAAGTGTCAGAAAAAATTAATAATAATGCTACTTTTCGGATGAGGGTGAACACCATTAGACAAAATAATAAGGAAATGATTATAACCGATATGAACGAATCCGAAACTTGGCTTTACGAATAAGTCATTGGGGTCATTGGAACATGCATATAGGTATTCAGCAATGTAGGCGCGACTTGGTGTCTGCCCAATATATGACAAGAAAAAGGCAATTGAAATAAACCCACACATTCATAAACAAAATAAAAGGGATAAAATGGTTGGCAATTCACCGAATGCAATACGACCTTTACTAACACTTAGAAAAACATTTAAATAAAATAAGAACAAACTTTATAATCGAGTCACTTGACTAAAGTACCCATTCACTCGAAAGAGAAGATCTGTTGATAGCTTATATTACATGAAATATAAAACTGTACCGCTCTTTAAGCTTCCCATCTCTTCGAATTCCCCAACACAGAATTAAGTAAAATTAATTACTGTTACTGTTGGTAACATGTATCTGGCAACAACCGAGTAAACAAACACGTACTTAACTTAAAATGTCACTTGTTACAAGGAGGTGATACTGCTGCGACCTAAGATTAAAAGAAAGATCTCGATTTAGAAACCGCGTTGCCTTCTAAACAGTGATTTATTAATTATTAATTGCTTTAAATAGATTATCGCAAACATTTTTCTTTATGTGCAGGCAACAAAAGTCTGAGTTTTGAATTCTGAGTCAACGAGCAAAAGCCAATAACCCAAAGCAGCCAAATGACATGCTGGTACACAAGAGCTTCTTATCAGCCATGGGCCATGTGGCCATGTGTGTAGTATGAAAGAGCTTTTTTTAGCTCGCCACAGTGGGGCAAACATACTATTTTTGTTGAATGGTTCTTAAAGTCTCCCTACCAACTTTTGCTGTTTACTGAGCAATAACATAATATATTAGATAAGAGCCTTCGTAATTAATAATTAATATCGTATACTTATACTATTTACAAATACTTTTTTCTTTCGAAGCTATGTCTTCGGTTGCTTAGGGACACAGTTGCGGAAAAATTGTCTTTTGTTAACGTAAAAGTTGTTGCTCCACTTTCCCTTTACCTAAGCGGTCAGTACGCCGGTCTTTAAAGGTACGCCCTAAGCTGCAGATTTAGCTCAAAGATACATCGAACTACAGAAAACAACGACAACAGTTGAACAACTTTATTTTTTTCAAATAATTGACTTTTTACTCTCCTTACTCCCAGCGGACTGGAGATCTATGTCCCGCAAGGCTTGGGTTTCCAATTGTTCTCGTTTTAATTGGTGTTTTATGTTGAGTACTAGGGATAAAAAGAAATTAGATTCAGAATTGGGGTGTCAATGAAAAACTTTATTTGCCATAAACGAAATAGTGATATAGCAATCACATCAATCACCTACAGCAAAATATCGATAACTTTAATTGATACAAGCAGTAATATATAAAATTTGTATTTCTTTAAATGATATATCGTATAGAAATTGGGAAATAAATATTAATTTTCCCTGAATCCAACCAATTCCAAATGCTTGAGAATATCCTTGAAGTGGAATTTAATGGAGCTACAAATTTAATGAGAGGTAATCTGCATGGCAGTCATACCAGTCAGTGAGCGATTTAACACGATACAGATAAGTGTTAATTACGTTTGGTTTATAGTTGGCCTTAATAGGAATTGTATCCGTGTCGAATACGAAATCCATTAAAATGGGGGAATATAGGTCTTAAAGCTGGCAATTTTCAATGAAAAGGGGATAAAACGATAGGGATAATATGAGATGGAACCCTGGCATTGATGAGTAATATGGGTAATAATCGACACTGGCCATGACAATGATTGCGTTCAATGCCAATAGAGCTGTTTATCTGTGCGTAAAATAGACATTTTATCTGATTATCGATTACGGTAACTGAGTTAATGAAATAATGAATACATCGAACATATATAGGGAAATCCTTTGGTTCAGTTAGGAAAAATAATGCCATAATGACCCCTGAAGCAAAAAAAAGGAAGGATTTTGAAAATTTGCAAAAGTATAATTAAGGAAAAATCTGAAAATGCTAGTTAGCTAGTAGCCTATAATTTTTGGTAAAACAAGTTACTTCATCGATTTAGATATCACCAGTAATATGCTTATTAAATTTTAATTTAGATTAAAAATAAATTATCGTTTGCCAAATTACATTTTTGAAGATGTTAGGTATGAAAAGGTTGTATTTTAGTAAGTCAACTAACATATATTTAAAGTTTTAATGTGTGCATTATGATACGGTAGAAGAGGCACTACACGTCATATTAATTAGCAACATTCATATCTGGACTTGGAAATGGCATAATTGAAGTTCATCATAAAGCGCAAGATTTAAAATATTGTATGCATGATTTACCACTCAAATTTAACCGACTCTTTTAGTACCTGTTCTCCGAGGTGGCTTTGACTTTGAAACTTGTAAATTAATTACTTCTTTGGTGTGTTAAATTTTTCAAACACTCAAATCACAGAAACACAAGTAAAAAAAGAATCTTTGCCATGTACGAAAGAAATAACAAATTTTCCCTTTAGTTTTTATCTAGGGTGGTATTTAATTTTCTGCTAAGAGTGGACTGTTTTTGTAGCTGTTGAGATGAAAATTGTTTTGGGGCAGATGCGATGGAACAACACGCTGCGTCGAGTTCCCGGGAAAAACTGACAGGGAACCGAGTGTTACACTTGATGCATGCCCGAATTGAAAGTCAGGTACCGAAGGTCGACACGAAGCTGAATACGGCCAACCTATGGGTGGTGAAAAGGAGTAAAGAAGTTTTTGGGTGTAAAAGCGCCACAAGTGCATGCCAAAAAACGAAGAAAAGGGACACGCACAACAAAGCTGAAATATGTGAATTTTACATCCTACCGAAGATGAAGATTTCTGTGACCGGAGGTCATGCGAAAAAATCGGGTTAAAAGGGTGGCAGAGGAGCATGGCGAAGCTTTAGCTGAATGCTGAGCTTTTTCCTAATGAGCTTTCGAGCTAAGTAGATGCAACCGCTACGGGATACACATGGCAAAAGATACATTCAAATATTGCGAAAATGGCTTTATTAATTTTCATAAAGTTTAGGTTCCACAGAAAATTATGACAAAATCATTTAATAAAATCATTAAACTATTAGCCTGGATGAATTTTGCATCCACCATCGACATAGCAGGACCCACACTGAACAAGTTTTTAATTTTTATATGAATATAAATTAAAAGTTATGTAAATAAATTGCTTATATTGCTTTACATGTCTCATAATTTTTTTGTTCTAATGTAAAGCATTCAAATCTTCGCTGTGAAAATATATTAGATTTTTGCTTTGTTCTTGTGAGTTCCTGAATTTTTTGATGCTATTATTGATTGTGAGACAGACAATGACAACGACAATTGTATGAAACCGCAGCGAAAAAACTTCTCCACACAAAGTTACGGCTGCAGTTGGAAATTTGGCGCAAAAAGGGATAAACAGTAAACAAGCAAAATATTGTTAATGGAAGCATACTTCTGTGCTCTATTAAAAGTAACATAAGAGATGTTGTCACGTTTGTAGGCTACGTCATTTATTTATTTTTCGTACGACCAAATTTATTTGAAATTTACCATTGTGTCATGGCAATTTTCTTTGGTGCAATTAGTTTGCTTCGGAGTTATATGCTGATGTGTACTAATGTTGTGCGGGTACCTCATGCCTCCACCTGAAAACAGTTCAATCATAATAAGGCCCTAGCGAGTTTTTAATGATTCAAAAAAACAAATGACAGCTTTGTTCAGCTATGCGGGTCAAAGGCCATAAAAGTCGATATACATTGGTGTATATACATGTATGTATGTACCTGAGCGCTGACTCTGACGGCTCTTTAATTTACATATCTCTCTGGATGTGTAAACTGTGTCAACTGAAGTGTGTTTTGCTGCCTTTACTTCATTATACCCGTGCTGATGTATATATGTGTTATAGTGAGCCTTTAGAAACATGCAAAGCGCAGGCGTCACGGAATCGGCATGCTTTCATCTCAACTTTTTAGTTTTTATAATACTCGAAATTATGCAGACAGGCAGTCGTAGGGACATGGCCAGCTTGACTCGATCAGTTATCCTTATAGAATCGGAATGGCTTCCTTTTATCATTTTAATACTTTTCGACGAATCTAATATACTCTTTTTTTCTCTACAAGTAACTTACTTGGCGATTATAATTATTATGTAACTCAAAATACAAAATGCAATAAAAGTATGGAAGTGAGCAGGAATTTGGTGGCTTGTGTGATGTTTCAATAGTTGGCAGACGTAACTGACAATATCAGAATTACGAGCCGAGTCTCTTTAAGTAAAGAGCTTGTACGTATATGAATCAGAAACATTACAAGGTACAGGATTAGGTACAATCCAGAGCAGACAAAAGCCCTACATGGTTGTTCAATACTTAGACACGGCGTCCTCATTGTATTTTACTATTTTCACCCCCTCGATTTTTCTTTTATTTTCTGCTCTGGGCCTGTGTATTCTCTTGGGCGCATTTGGAAAATATCAGCCTTGCGCTTTGTTGGTTTTCAATCAAATTTTGTTTATCAATGTTTTGCTGGCAACAAAAGCTAATGATTAATAACAAGCTGGCAGCAATAATCCTTGATTCCCCTGGAAATATGTTGCAATTATCGTGCATCGCAAGCAATAAAGTTCATCGGAACCTATAACCCTAATCTTGAGTTAACCTCTAAAAATCTATGTAATATATTGATCGCTGTTCATATATAACTTTTGATGAAAACTTCATTATTTTATAAATACCAACATATATACACAATGCACATTGTTATGTCTTTTGACTATATGAACTATTTAGTTGTCATATTGAGTAACTGTGTTTTTTCTGTTTTGAAGCACTTACCCAGCCCAGTAAAATAGC
Source organism: Drosophila simulans (assembly GCF_016746395.2). NCBI lineage: Eukaryota > Metazoa > Arthropoda > Insecta > Diptera > Drosophilidae > Drosophila > Drosophila simulans. Next base: position 178,899 of record NC_052525.2, read on the forward strand.
TCATGGAAAATTTAAAGCAAATCTATTTCTTTTAAAATGGAATAGTCGAGGTTCTTAAAAATAGAGTACGCTCATAAGCTTACTTTTTTAGTTTAAAAGTTTAAATTACTACACTTTTCTGATATAAAAAACTAACATATAAGATTTAACATTTATTGAAGTTGTTTAAGATGCCATTATAATAGGATAAGCCATGGGGCGTTGTAAAAAAAATGTTTGGAAAGGTAATGATAAGAATTTAAAACGAATTTAGTCAATCGGTCTTTACCATATGAAAATTTAAAAGCTCTGCATGCAGTGCAATGCAAAATAAAATAGATCGCGGACCAATGAGCGTGACAAGGACAACTTGACAGAGGCGGAAGCAGTCAAAGAGACGGCGACATGTCGTCACCGTCATCACAAGTTTAACAGGAAGCCACGCCCACTCAACAGGTGCCCAGGAGAATTTACTGAAAGCGGCAACAACAAGAGCATAGAAAATAACATCGCAAGAATATAGATTTAAAGGGTCAGAATCGCTCCTTTATTCATTATTTTTCCTGATCTTATAAGTTTTTACGTGAAAAAAATTATAGAAAGATAATAATTCCGGGAAAGATTTAATATTAGTTCTAGTGTTTTCTTCTTTTCAGCGAGAGCAGGTTTTTTTCGGATCATGTCTTTAGAGGGTGTATAAGAAAAGGTCTGGCACACATGTTATAAATATGCAATTAATTATTTAGGAGCGTGGAATGCTGAAGACAGCGATTTCTATGAACGAGCAGATTAAGTCTCTTTAGGGACTTTGCCGTCGTCGTCCCGTGGTCTAGCCCAATCGATTCGTCATTAGTCATCTGGCCAGCGGGTAGGAGGGACAACAGAACTGTCACAGATTTTTCCCGTTTGTTTTCTCGCTTTTTATTTACACGTAGAGTAAAATTGTATACTAGATTCGTTGTAGCATTACCGTATTATGTTTATATATACATGTACCTTCCTCAGGATCACTAGCCCAGATCTGGGCATGTCCCTTCGTCCGTATGAAGCAGTTTTTTAATTTAATTTAGTTTTTTGGATTGTCAATTTCTATCCTATGCCAAATAAATTTTGGCCATACATAAAACATAATTCTGAATTTTATTTATGTTATCATAACGGGTATTGGATAGTCGAGTTTCTTGTCTATAGCGTTCTCCCTTCTTGCTACTTCTTTTTTTTTTATTTGGCTTGTGACCCAATGACTTGGTTCTCGTTCTTATTTTTGGCTTGCCCCAGACACTTTGGCGTCGACTTTTAGGTTGTTGCACTTTGGTACCCCAGTTATCAAAACTTTGATTGCTCTCTGTATTTTATTTTGACCGATACGACTGCAGGATAGGTCATGTGTCAACAATCAGCAAACCATTTGTTATTTTCCTGCAGTCAATGAAGATTGATTTCAGTCATAAGAAAGGAACGGAGGGCTACCGGAGAGGTGCTAAATAACTCTGCTCTCTGAGATAAATTATGCGCAATTTTTCCTCCTCAAAAAAATCAGCATGAACTTATTCAGCACTTTAAAGCTTAAGTAATACAAACTAAGCTTTCGCTGATTAAAGCTAAAAATCTATATTTTATGACAAAAAGCTCAATTTTATGACCATGTACTTTGCAACGTTTTTAACATGCCGTTACTTTTAAAGAAAGACTTGGGCATCTGCATAAGGCGACATATCCATGTGAATTTACAAGGAAAGAACGATGCAGTCGATCGCGTCGACTTACAGGTACGTGTTATTCCGCTAGAGGAAGTGCGTTGGAGATGTATATAGATATGGATGGGTATATTTATAGAACATATACTGATAGAAATTTACGAAACTAATACAAATTCAAATAATATCAAAAAATTTTGAAATGTGTGGGCGTGGCAGTTTTGGGAGGTTTGTAGGCCTTATAGTGGGCGTGGTAATGTTTCAAAAAACTTGCGTCGATTTCGTCTCTAGAATATGTATCCTTAATCTCAACATTCCAGCTTTTATAATTCCTGAGATCTCGACGATGGACAGACGGACAGGGCCAGATCGACTGGGCTATTGATCCTGATCAAGAATATATAAGCTTTATATGGTCGGAAACGCTTCCTTCTACTTCATAGATACTTTTCAACGAATCTAGTATATACTTTAAGTCTACGAGTAACGGGTATATGAAGTATAATTTGAACAGTATATTGTTTTTTATAAAGAACTAAAGAGGTTAAAGTACTTGACCGGTAAATTAATCTTACTTCTAGTACTTACCAAATCATCCCACATTAAAGCAACTGATTAAATAATGATATTGAAGATTGCACACATTTGTATATAGAGAGTGGGAGAGAGCGATATCTTCCTCCATATGGCTGTCCTAAACCTGCCGACTCACGTTTGCCGGCATGACAGGTTGGGTTGCCCCATTAGCCGAGAGTTTCTTTTGATGAAGCAAACTCGTAGAAGTGTGTTCCTCTGGAGACGTATTCGTTTGATACCACTGTGAGCCATGAAATGTAACCCATTGGGTTAGTATGGTTGCGTTTGTAAAGCTGATTTCATCATCATTTAGCCAAAAAACCTGAGACTTATTCCACTGGTCCATCCATAAATAGCCATCATTTGAAAAGATAAAGTGTAATTAAGAAATAGTGTAATTAAGAAATACGTGTTATTCGTATTTCAATGGTCCTTTTATCAAATCAGATTTTTTTTTTAATATTTACATATTTTCCTTCTTCCATGACAAACCGTAAAAGGCAGCGTTTTTAAAGGCAGATAAAGGAAAGTAGTGGATTTAGACAGCGTTTGAAACTCCCTTAGGTTGTGATAAAACAATAATTGAATAAACTTAGAACTGACGATTATATATGTATGCATTAAGCTGTTTACGAGTACCTAGCATAGCCTACTCTGCGTTGGTTTAGTAAATACAATGGCTTTCTTACTTTTTTTAGATCACGTTGCCTTGCTGAAACTGTCAGTGTTTGGACTTGCCTATCACAAGCCAGATGGCAAAACATCAGAAGTAAAATTGTCTGTGAACACACAAAATCACACGAAAAAATCTCGGAAAAAAAAATTGTACAAAATTTTACCGATTCGCTCTCGACCTGATTTAAAATTTTGTTTCGGCCGAACTTCAAATTAGGAATACAAAAGAACGGTGTGTCGAGTGTGTACCAAAATCAAATCGTGTTTAGCTAGTTGGTGAGTCTTATTGGAAGCTCTGCATATTCCGAATATTAGTGAAATTTGTCCCCATTTCCGAATCGCATTTGGTTTTACATGACATACGCACACAAATGGAAGTCTTACTTGTAATTGTATATGTGTGGGCACGCTGTTTTCGGAGTAATCGGTTGGGATTAACTTTGAAATTAATACTTTTTTTAATTTGCCTTTTCAGACGTCTGGATATATGCTACTTTGACTAGTCGTTTACTATTTTCAAGTGATCGGAAGCAAACGTAGACTCGATTAACCATGGGTAAAAAGGGCAAAGGAAAGAAGGGCAAGAAGCCCGCGGCAGTTGTGGCTCCCATCGAGGCACCACCATGTCCTCCGTGTCCGGAACCACCAAAGCAGATGCAACCACTTGACGCTTGTCCAGAGTCTAGCGGACCCCACGATGTCCTTCGGGCTCAACCGAATCATTACCCGGCTCTTCTTCGTATTCCGGAAACGATGGCGGTGGTGGGCTCTGAGAATGGATGCTACGATAGCATTTGCAAGCTCCTGAGAGCCGGATTCCGGTGTGCCGAGCGAGTTTTCGTGATGGCCCCTTGGGGCAACTACGTGGTGTTCCGGTATCACAACAATAATGACTTTATTTACTTCCTGTTTGATGGATGCACCTGCGATGTTAATAGGTTCCGCTATCTAGACCTCAGCTGCGGAACTGCCGGATTTCTTTTCTTCGATAATATGCACGACGTCATTAGTTATATTATCCAGTCTCGAAAGACGCGTCTATATCTGGAGAATCTAAACAAGATTGCCATCGATCAGATTGTGGAGGAGTATGGCGCTGTAACGTACACCCAAAAGGCGAAATGTATGCGATTCGCTTAAATGGGTCCCATATGATTTCTAACAAAATAGTGGAACGCAAACACACGACGAGGATAATACTGGACGCCAGGCTTTGCTTTAAACATTTAACATATTTTGGTACAATCTTTATCAATAAATAATAATCACTTTGAAAGCAAATAAGACCAATTTGCATAGCCTTAATACCAATAGCGGTGATAGCGTTAAACCAAAGCGTTTATTTTTCATCTCCAAGTTAATCTTTTTGTAAAGTTTTGCTAGGCAAGTCGAGGTTAGCGTACGATCAAAAGAAGCTAAATAACAATAGTCAACTTACATTATTGCAATATTACTGTGGATAAGATACAAATTGTAAATATCATATTAACAGAGACTTACAGGGTGTGTGTAAAGATTTTTTCTATCACTGTACAGATTCCTTTGAATAGAATGGAAATTATGCATCTGCATAATTTTGATGTTACTCGGCTTAAAAGAATAAAGCGGACGATCCCAAATCCAAAGCCCTCAAATTATTATTGCTTGCTACAAACTGAAAGAAGAAGAAACCCAATAGAAACAAGGCGAACCTTCCAAGTAAGAGGTCAAGTTTTGGAGGCCCATGAATTGTGAAAACCGCTAAGTATTCGCAACAAAGTGCCAAACAAGCAAAACAAGCGCCGGCCACACGATATTTGAATATTTATAAAATTAGTCGAATTGTTGATAGATGATGGGATGTTAATTCGAAAACTTTTATTTTTCAAACAGATTTTCAGTATTTAAAGATATTATTTCAAAATTAAATATTGTTTACATTACTTGCTATAATGTTATATATTGTTATTTTTTAGTGGCTGCGATTTCTAAACAATATACTTACTTGACATTTGTCTGGGCTAAGAGAGAAGGCTCGGCTGGTTCGGCCAATGTTTCACCGGTGTGGCAAGTGTCCGGTTTCCCTCACCATACCTCGTGTGCCCCTCCTTAACTCCCGTAAGCACCTTTTAACTATCCAAACTCCTGACCAGCCATGTCCCATTTAACATTTTACAATGAGTAGCATATTTGTATGGCTGCGCGGCGTTTTAAGGCCCAATCGATCGGAGGATCGAGATTGAGGCACCGCAAATAGAGTTAAATATATAATAATTTAATATATGAATATTTTATTCATAAAATTAAAATTCCATTAGTTAATATTGCACATTAAACCACCAAAAAAATTTATATTTTTTACAAACATCCGTAAAGACTTGTACTAGTACTTTTTTTTTGTCCGCAGTGTAAATCGAGGGGAACATGGGGCGCAGATTGACAGACAAAGACGAAGGTATCTATTTTCCGAAAAAATATATATACTTGCCCTTTCACGTTGTCGGCAAATGTCAGCCTACTATTTACATATATAAATGCACACCTCACCCTCAACTATTTGCAGACTCAAAAACTTTGTCATCTCCCCTTTTGAAGCTCCTGCCCCGATGACCCCGCTCGAAACATTTTACTTCTCGAATAATAATATTTACTAGCACAAAAAATGATTTCGTCCTTTAAATTATAAGTTTTTATTATTTATTTTTAGTTATTATGAATATAATCAGTTATCCATTATACATCAAAATAATACTATTATTATTTATTTATATGTGGCCTGGACTTAGATCATCTCCAAGACTTTTTGCGCTTTGCTAAAAAACAGCAAATTCGCTTCTATTGTTTCGGTCTTGGGTTTCCGTTGATTGAATTTTTGGTTATTGCGGTTACCTTTTACCAGCTTTATGCGCTGCATGCAACATTAGTCAATGACACTCGTCGCTGGATGTTGCTGTTGTTGTTGCTTAGTTGCCAGTTTGCAACATCATCTTGCGTCAGTCGCTGAAATGATTATATATATTTGGCATGAACCTCCTCTTTCTTACTTTGTGAATATTTGTGTAATGTTTAGATATGTTTTCTAATCTATTTGGGACTTCTTCAAAACAAACCAAATAATCGTTATAGATTTTAAATCAATTAATATTCTTTACATACATATACAAACATTGTTTTATAGACAACAATTAATAAACAGTTTAAGCAGTGGTTTCCACCCTCTCTTAAGTAAAAACAAAATTGTGCAAACATTTGTTGGTCAATTTTTTTGCTGTGTCAACAACAATCATTAATTAGATGCAACGAAATTACCATTCAACTGCTGCAACATAATAAAAATTGAAATGAGTTGCATATTAGCTAAATGAAATCAAATGACAGGAAGCAAACAACGTGAGCAACAACAGCAACCGCCTTAGCACCGAATATACAACATATTATCGAAGAAATTCAATAACTGCTCATTGTGAAAAATGGCTAACCAGCCACACCAATTTCAGGGGGGAGGGGTGCGCTTTACGCGCTTTTGATCAACGGGAAACTCGTTTGATGCAGTGCAATCGAATTACATTGCTATGAGATGCAGTTGCAACTCTCGCTTACGCTTTCCTTTTCGTGTTGCGCATTTCACTTGTTTCTTCTCTTCTTCTCGCGTGCACAAAGCAGATCTTGGCACAATAAATAAATTAATCGACAAATGACGTATAGTATATGAGGACAGCTTGAAAGTAAAGAAAGACAGAGCTATAACAGAATGATCTGACGAACTAATAAGTCCGGGGTGACACATCTTTTCAATTTGCATGATTTTGTTGTTTATACAGCTCTGTACATTCAGCTTGGGCTTCTTTTCCTGTTGCACTCATAACTACGAACCGTCAAATGGACTTGGCTTGGCCAGCAAGTGAAAATGCTTTCGCTATGCAGCAAAAGCGTGTGACTTTTCGCTTTTTAGTGTCTACCGCTGTTTTTTTTTTTTTTGTTGTATTTTCTGATTTTGGTTTTCTGCTTTCGGCCGCCGCTGCAACATTGATTTCCTCTTTCATGGCCGGTGGCCGAGATCCGCAATTGCAACTCCAAGAGCTGCAAAATGTTTCCTGCTCCGCTGCAAGACGTGCACTGCGGGGAATAGGTAACAGAAACACAGGGGCTACCAAATTGTCAACATTTCGCGAGTATTATTCAATTTGCATGACGACAACAAGGAGAAGACAAGTTTACTTTCGCTCTCTGCAAAACCTCGTCAAACAATTGGCACATTTCTAGCTTTTTAATGCACGATCACTTCCCTTATTCCATTATACATCTTTGCACACATTGCACAGCAAAATTCAAAACGAAGAAAACGAATTGAATTTAAATTCTTAATCAATATAAAAAATGCATACAAAAATGACCAAAAAGACTTTTAGACCAGAAGCGGAAGGTAACCCAAAGTTCGTCTTTCTCCTTGCGAAATTTCCTCTGTCTCGTTAAATTACAGCAAATTCCCTCGCCGAAAATCAACGGTAATAAAGCACAGCGCATCTTCAATAAATTTCATGCAGCTGCCGGCAAGATAAAGCTGTAAAAATTATACAACAAAATCAATTGGAGTTTCAGTTGCCTCCGTTTCAATGTTTTTATTTTTTCCTGATGTTTTTACTTTTTTTGTTACCTCTTTGAGGCTTTCGTTTGCCGACATTTGTGTTATATAATAGTTGGCAGAGTAATCATTACGATCGCTTGTTTGAACAATGACCATTAACACTTTACTGCTTTTACCTTTGCTGCACTCCAAAGAATTTCGAATTGAATTTTGCGCAATGACCGTTTTTAAGGAATGGGGCTACCTTTTTTAATTTAAGAAGCATTGCGAGAAGCGGAACAATTTAAGACAAGTGAGCGAAATATACCAACTTTTCTGTCGACACGTGCTACCTACCGGCTTGGCAATTACCTGAGTATCTTATTGACTGACTGCCTGTGTACTCGCCTGAGTGACTGACTCATCGAACTATTGTATGTGAACATCTTCTGCATCCAGCGAGTCATCCGAACATCTGCGACATCTTAAATCTACAATTACGATTGCGCACGACGCAAAATATAAGAGACAAAACAGAAAACTGAAAACAAACGATGGCAAATGGCGAACAAAAAAAGAATGTGTTGCAATTCAAAATAATTGTTTATGCTTGGCATTAAAATCGTTACAAAACAAATAAAACAACCCGGTTGCGTTGGTTGTTGAAGTTTTTTGAGTTTCCTACATTAAGATTGACTATTTTCCGAAGAGAGGAAGCCGTGCACAATCCGAATGGCGATACAATTTCCCTATTTCAATAGCGAATTCAATGACACGGAACATCACGGATAATGGCTCCTTAGTAGTTTCTGATTAGAATTAGTTTTATTTATAATGACAATATCAGTTTAATTCAAATACCATAAGATATAATACTGATGGAAAGTAAAATACACCTTCCCTTAAATTTAAGTTTTATTTGAAAAGATCAGAAACGGTCTATATAACAACAGAAGTTTAACAAAATTAAATATTTTTTTAAGTGAACACAGTTTGAGGGACACAGTACAATCGCTTCCTAGGCACAAAACTGCAGTCTCCTCTAGGTTTTTCTACCACTTTGGTGGCATACAGATACAGCGAGACTGAGGGACTTGAAGAGCCAGCATGACAGGTGACTGCTTACAATTTATTTGCATATTAGTCGGAAACTGTGAAAGGCTAAAAGGCTGAACAGCCACAGACCTTAAAGTGGTAAGGCAAACAGAAGCCGCCACCGACAAGAAGACCTAAACTCCATTTTGGGCTTGTAAAAGTTCGATTGTAGATATTTGCGTAACAAAGAAATTGCATTAAAAAAACTCGAGGCGTAGTGTTCCTGATTCCCCAGTAGCGTGAGAGTTATTTCCTCACTGTACCTAAAAAAAATATCTGGCTAAAGATTTGGCCCTTCTACCCATTCCACTATTAATTTTAAGAACAAATAATGATTTTTAAAAATCTTTTTTTCGTGCATAAGATGATTAATTGAACTCAATTAATTTGATTATATTTATAAATATAATGATCTATTCTTTTATTATAATAAGAAATTATAAAAAGAAATATTAATTATTTTAAAAATGAATTATAATATGTTCTTCATTTTGAAAGAATTCAATGATATTAAAAATAAGGAACACCTGTTTGCACGAATTATACATCGACGGATGCCAACAAAATAAGAGCTAGAATGCCAAATTTAAAATAGCCTAAACTTATTTTGACTACGAAACTCGTGACTATGGTGGGCGCTTCGCTTTCAAAGTCATTTTGGATGTTCTCATGTTGTTCTTCCTGTCAAGTTTTTTTTAGTTAGTTTTGTTTTTATTAACAATAAATTTCAATTACGCTCACGATTTGGATATCAACAAAGTTTTCAGCGGCACGAAACGAAAAAACAAAGCAGAAAAACGGCCACAAATGGTGTTAAATGGTAATATTGAACATTTTTTTCTTCCGATTTGGCTCTAGTTATCAGAATTTTACACTTGTATCCGTGCACATATGTATGAACATATTTTTAGATAGGTTTATGTTTTCGGCAAGTTCTACTAGAGCGAAAGTAGTCTTATTTTTGAAGTTCTATCAGTTCATAAAATAAATAAAATAGTTAAATAAAACTAAACAGAATACTGTCTCGGAAATACATACAACTGGGTAATTAACCATCTAATTTATAAATTTTAGATAAAATGTCAAATTCTGGAATGAGTAAAGAATCAAGTATTTAAAACCTACATCAGTAATATTAAACCGTGGACTGACAATGTCGATGATATATATGTATATACATATCTAAAATCAAGACAGATGGTATTGTCGACTCCCCCGACTCAGCTAGTAGAAATCCGATAGCGATATTTCATAATGTTTCTGGAAAATCGATAGACACTGGTGAATAAAATGGGAAAAATTTTAAAATTGTTCAAAAGTGTGGCCATGGCAGTTTTGGGGGGCGTGGCAAAAAATTGTTTGACAAATCAATTTCAAATTTTCAAAACTAGAAAAAATAAGAAAGAACATCAATCAATTTTTAAAAGCGTGGGCGTGGCAGTTCTGGGCGGTTTGTGGGCGTTAGAGTGGCAACATGGCTCAACCCCGACACTAGAATAATTATTCTCAACAAACTTGCGTTGCGTCTATGTCTCTAGAATCTGTATGCTTAATCTCAACCTTCTAGCTTTTATACTTCCTGAGATCTCGACGTTAATATGGACGAACAGAAAGATGGAGAGCCGGACAGACGGAAATGGTCATATCGACTCGGCTATTGCTCCTGATCCTATGGTCGGAAACGCATCCTCTAACCTGTTACATATAAAGTGCAAATAAATGAGACCCAAAAACCAAATAATGAACACATTGTGTGTTGCATGAATAACTTCATATGCTAATAACTTAAATGTGCACAATAATAATCTTGCACCAAGGTGCTAGGCATGAGGGGTACGCTTTGCCCTGTTGCTTCGTGGGTTTTTAGACAGACAGTCGCCTCAAGCGTATAATTAAACCATTTGCTGGCCAAACCAACCCGTTTTACCTCGCCAAGTTTTCCGCTTACCCGTGGCAATAAATTATCTTGTATTTTAAAGACTAATTAGGCGACAACAGAGTTTTGTTCAAAGTTTTTCTAGCCAGCCCACCAAACATTTTTAAATACACTTAAATGGGTAATCATTCTTAGTTTAAATATCCTCAGTATAAATTTACTCAGTAAAGGACGAAATGTCAAAGCTAATCGAGGTGTTTCTGGGTAATCTGTGGACGCAGCGTTTTACCTTCGCCCGAATGGGTTTGGATTTACAGCCTGATGAAAAGGGCAATGTTTTGCGATCTCCGCTTCTTTATTGTATTATGTGTCTGACCACAAGCTTTGAGCTCTGTACCGTGTGCGCCTTTATGGTCCAAAATCGCAACCAAATCGTGCTTTTTTCCGAGGCCCTGATGCACGGGCTACAGATGGTCTCCTCGCTACTGAAGATGGCTATATTCTTGGCCAAATCCCACGACCTGGTGGCCCTAATTCAACAGATTCAGTCGCCTTTTAGGGAAGAGGATCTTGGGGGTAAGGAGTGGAGATCTCAAAATCGGAGGGGACAACTAATGGCTGCTATTTACTTTATGATGTGTGCCGGCACGAGTGTGTCATTTCTGTTGATGCCAGTGGCTTTGACCATGCTTAAGTATCATTCCACTGGGGAATTCGCGCCTGTCAGCTCTTTCCGTGTGCTGTGAGTAATCTTAAAAAGTATGAACATTTTAATTAATTGGTGCAATTTGGTATAATGTCATTTTATAGATTGATCTTTTCTATAATTTTTCAGCTTTTTGTAATTTTATATATATATGTATGTACTGAGATACTTTTTTGTTCTTATCTCAGACTTCCATACGATGTGACACAACCGCATGTTTACGCCATGGACTGCTGCTTGATGGTATTTGTGTTAAGTTTCTTTTGCTGCTCCACCACTGGAGTGGATACCTTATATGGATGGTGTGCTTTAGGCGTGAGTTCACAATACCGTCGCCTTGGTCAACAACTTAAAAGGATGACCTCCTGTTTCAATCCATCTCGGTCTGACTTCGGATTAAGTGGGATTTTTATTGAGCATGCTCGTCTGCTTAAATTAGTCCAACATTTTAATTCAAGTTTTATGGAGATCGCATTTGTGGAGGTTGTTATAATCTGTGTACTCTACTGCTCAGTAATTTGCCAGTATATAATGCCACACACCAACCAAAACTTCGCCTTTCTGGGTTTCTTTTCGATGGTCGTTACCACACAGCTGTGCATCTATCTTTTCGGTGCCGAACAGGTCCGTTTGGAGGCTGAGCGATTTTCCTGGCTGCTATACGAAGTAATTCCTTGGCAAAACATTCCTCCACAACACCGGAAGCTCTTCCTTTTTCCAATTGAGCGCGCCCAACGAGAAACTGTTCTCGGTGCTTATTTTTTCGAACTGGGCAGACCTCTTCTTGTTTGGGTAAGCACATTCCTTAATGTTGTATTAATATTTTAATATATTTTATTCAAAAAGTTTGTTATTTTACTAATTGATCAATATAAATTAAATTTGTTTGTATTATTTTCTTAAAGATATTTCGCACAGCAGGCTCTTTTACAACTTTGATGAACGCTCTCTACGCAAAATACGAAACGCATTAAAAACAATATGTTTACTGATATATTGTATGTGAAGTCAAAATTTATGACTTAATAAAGTACTTTATTAAATTAGTATTTGTGTACTATTTTTTAAATCATTTTTATTTAGGTTTAAAATTACAATTATCATAACTGGTTTTATGTACAAACACATAATAAATTTATGCTTAATTAGACGAAAAGAATTACATTATAGTTGCGTATAAAATATATATTATATATAAATGTATATATATAAATATATAATATATATGTAGTAGACTACGGGCTAATTTAAAAATTTAACAAACATTGCGAGATTAAAAGCAGACAGACAAAAAAAAACATAAAAAGTATATGTATATACTATGGTAAAGTGCTTGCATTTGTTGACATGGAAATTGGGGTGGCTATTACACTTTGTTGTGGTTTGCATTCATCTCGAAATATAATAAATAAAACTAACAACGGTATTAAAAAGTTTGGGTGCGTGCTTTTTAGGCTTATTCTTTTTGACGCTTAACTTAGAGCTAATAAAGGCTCTATTTCTTGAGGATCCTGGACTTTGGGAGCAGGTTTTTTTCGGTATTTCTTCTGCAACTTTGTATTAGACAATTTCGACTTTATTTTCGAAGAAGTTTTATTATCAAATTCGGTCTTTTTCGGCTCTTTTTCCCTGTCCAGCTGCTCTAACTGTTCAAATATGTTTTTGGGATGCGGATGAGAGTGTGGTGCAGTGGCATTTTTGGCCGCATAGACCACCACAAATTGCGAAAATGCCGTATCAGCGGGCGTGTTGATATCGGCAAAATCGCGAAAATTGGCAAACTGCTCCTCTGGATATGTGTACTTTTGTACAAATCCCTCGGATGGTCGACCGTGTCCATTGTTAGCGTCTCCATAGATGTAATCACTGTTATCTTCGGGGTGATAGGGCATTTCCTCCTCCGGATAGAAAGTTCCACCTCTAAGGACACCAAAATCCCCACTTCCAAGTATACTGGCATCGAAAGTCCGCTGCTGAGTTGCTGGCTGTTGTTGTTGAGTTGACAAGAGTGGAAGGGGTAAGGATAAAGGAGTTGTCTCCGATACAGGCGGGCCGTGTCCAAAATAGGGTCTGGAGTGGCCCAGTGGAGGAGCCTCATGGTAGAAAGGTGGGTAGAAATTTTGGGCAGCCTGCGTATGAGAATCGCCAACAATCTTCGTATTTGGATTAGCAATGGGCCGGAATGGCTCCTCCCCATCAGCATTTTGTTGGGCTGCGGATTGAAATTTTCTGGGTTGAACTCTAGGATGAATTCTAGCTTGAATTTGTGGCTGAAGATGCGTTGTGGGCGGCATATGAAAGTGTTGTTCATGTGACTTTAGTACAGTGATTGGCGAAAAATCATTTGGCTCCATCAGCATGTCGCCTTCCTCTTCCGGAAATTCGTCTGAAAAATTTTAAATGAAGAGGATAATGCAAAAATTAGTCGAAGTAATCTACTTAAAGGGTTAAAGAGACCCGGATCCTTAAAATAGACTGTAAGAATCGTTACTTTGCATTCGCCTGTCGTTAAGGATTTTGTTAGCCTACATAATTCCAAGTTTTAATTTCGGTCTTTAAGGCAAGGCTGTCGGGACTGTTATATTCGTTTTAACATGTTTTAATTTTAATTTGAAATATTTTTTAAAACTTTCGGCCGTATGATCGTATGTACAAGTTTGGCTGGTTTAAACCATATTATATTGTTAAAATAAAATTTGAAGACATAATGACCCTGATGGCGATAATGATGTCGGTATAGATGTTTATGGAGATGTCCATGTAGATGGTTTAGTACAATAGGGCATAAGCATTAAATTGAGCGTGTCGTGCTTAAAACAAGAGTCCCGCGCGTATGTTCATTTTATATGTATGTGTATACTCATATCATCATGACATGAGCAAGTCTATTTACTCACTTACAACAAAATTGCGCATTGTGGTCGTCGTCGTTCGTGTTTTTTTCCACGGCTCTTCTTAATTTTTTTTTAGTTTTCACTCTCTAGGTTGTCCCTGATTATATGTACGACTGTATTTGATGGCGTCGTGGGCGTTGGCCGTATAATTAACACATAGTTACGTGTATGTCTATGCTGCACTAACCAACGAAGCGGTAGGATGCGTGTCTAATTGAGCATAAAATGACCGCCTTAATGCGTCCACCATAATAAATAATGATCAAAATATAGCTATATAGTGATCACAGTACGTACAGTAAAAATTGTAAAAAGACGATGACATGAAAACACTCTTCGACCAAGGCGACAGAAAAAAAAGAAAATGGCGGGCTATCCGGAAAACAGGGTTAAGCAAATTTGTACAACACTGGTTTATGTGCTTCACAGAAAGTCAAGACCCATTATGTATTTATCATGTATGATAATGTTATGTTATGAATATTAACATATAAAATTCTGTTTTGCTAAGAAACGCATCGTAAACGGCTTCAAACTATTCAACACTATTTAGTGAAGTAGCTGATATTAGATAGTCGAGGAACTCGTATTTATTTTTATTATTACGCTCCGTATCTCGCAAAATTTTCCCACGTACCCCCATTCGTTCCTATTTTTCAAGTACTCCGCCCTATTCCGACAATCGGCTTGCTGGCATCATCTATCCCCTGGGTTCCACAAATCGCAATCTCCTGCGGCAACTCATCAGCGGCAGTGTAAGGTTTTCCGGCACATTGTTGGTACAAATAGCACCACAAGTGTGTTAACAAAGATATGATGGATGTGGCTTGTGATTGTGTCCACTGCTTTAGCTTTTACTCGGCACCTCATGACTTTCCAAATCAAAGGTGCAAAGAGGCAAGTGTCGACACTTTCACAACAGGTTAGATGAAACTGACTTTTGGAGTTGATTATATTTCATGGGTTTTAGGAGCTTGGTGGTGATCAAGTCTTAAAGTCTTCAATCACTCAAAGCTATCAAATTGACCTTTCTTCTTTATTCTACTTTCAAAACTAAATGTTTTATAAACATTCAACAATTCAAGTCCTCATGCAATATCCCAACAGTCAGTTATATAGGTGTTTCACGACCTTTGGTATTTCAACAGCAACTTGCTAGATCAGGGTGCAGGATTTTCACAATGACAGCTGTAACGTCGATTATTTACGAGGTCGTTACAGCAGCTTGCATACTAAACTAAATGTTTGCAATTAGCTGCTTTTTATGTTGCATTTTAATGAGACTTTTGCCTGTGTCTTTATTTCTATTTGCCGTATTATTACTTTTTTAAGCTCACCACCTTTTTGTCAAGTTTTTCCGCATTGAGGCGAGATAAGCTCGAGGCTGCATGTCAGCCACTAAAGTTGTCTTCATTTGCAATTCGATTGCACTTGACTGGGCCAAAAAGAACCTGGCCAGCTTCGGCATGATGTTTTGTTATGCTATAATGATAATGACTCAGCTCTAAGTCGAGGTTTACCAAGTTTTTAAGCGAAGCCGGCCGGCTATACAGGCGGTCAATGTCAGTTGCTATTGGGATACATATTGCGATTGGGTGTATGAGATATTTGAGGAGGGAAAAATTGTACGTGTTAAAAAAAACTACTTGGACGAGTCAGCGTGAATCGCTTGTCAAGACTAACCACTCAGTCAGCTTATGCCACCTATTTATTTTCAACGCTCATTTGAATAATAATAATTAATTTCGATTTTCTTGGGCTTTGAACCGCATTGTTACAGGTTTATTAAATATTATTTTACATTACATTTATTAAACTAATTAAAAACTATTAAAAATGTAATTTTTGTTTTAATGTTCAGCTGTGTACGTAATTTCCACTATGTTTGTAAGGCCATATAAGATCGTAACAATAATTGCGATCAAATAACGTTTTAAGGCATATGGTAAAAGCCTGCTTAAATATTATCAACAAATGTTCGCATGACTGGCTGGATGAAAGGGGAGGCGCAGTTGCTCCGTTTTACAATGTAAGAATAAACAATTTCTAAGTCATGTTTTTGGAAAGCTGGCAGAGACAATGGGGTTCATACGGACAGACAGATGAAAGACCACTAGTGGTTAAGTATATACATGTATACATACATACTTTTACAGTTAGAAACACAAATATACTTTCTGCGATCCCAGCCAAAATATATAAGTGCGTAGCTTCCGCACCATTAAGTCGATAATAAATGAAAAGGAAAAAATTGTTGGAAAAAATATCAATAAAATTTGTTGGGCATGCCTGTTGTACACTTGAACTTTAAAGTTCAAAGCAAGCGGTTGACATTTAACTTGACCAATAAAGGCAGAAGAATTCTGCAGCGCCAAATGTCAGGCTGAAAAAAAATCCGAAAACGAAACAAAAGACTTAAGCGCGAACGTGCCTCAAAGACAAACTTCGAAGGGGTGGCAATTGTGTGGGAGTGGTTTATTTATGCCGAGCACACAAAATCTATCGTTTCACATGCAGTTGGCAATTTTTTTATCAACCCGCATTAAGCAATTGACATAGAACTCAAGACGTCGAAAAATATTAAGAATGCTATGTTTCACTGTCTTCTGTTTCGTTTCCATTTCAGCTTTTGAAATCGAGACTACAATGGCTAAGAAGAGCCGTAATTGCTCCGACTGATAAATGAGTTTGCGCCAATTTGAATTTGAAAAGCGCTCCAACTTTAGCATTGGGGCTAATTTCTACACACCACACGTCGTTCGGCAATTAGCCGTATTTCAGCCATGAGCCAAGTCAATTTTGTTT
Organism: Drosophila simulans; assembly: GCF_016746395.2. Taxonomy (NCBI): domain Eukaryota; kingdom Metazoa; phylum Arthropoda; class Insecta; order Diptera; family Drosophilidae; genus Drosophila; species Drosophila simulans. Next base: position 195,745 of record NC_052525.2, read on the forward strand.
TGAACTCGGTTTCGGTTTAAGTTTCAGTTCACTTTTATTCGGCTGAAGTCTTTTGAGACTTCGAGTTACAGATATGTGCCGGGCACGCCAATATGATCGCCATTAGCTTTAGGCTTTGCTTAAATACCAACTTTATGCACACATGCAAAAATCCAATGTTCATTCAGTTGCGTGAATTTTTTTTGATAAACAAATTTACTGAAAAAAGAGAGAATACTGCTCTGGCAATGAATATTTTTTTAACAATGTCATGTTGAAATAATTAAATTTTATAATCATAAAATAACTGTATATTATTGCTCTAGTTGTATTACTATAAAAATTGTATTGACGTCAAAACAATAATTGTGTCATACAAATTTTTGTCTGTAAATAAGTAGGTGCATTTCGAGTCCAAGCCCCAACCAAATCTTCCACACATCAGCACATTGCAGTAGGTGGAAGGGTTTACTGCGCTTATTAATATTATCCATTGAGGGTAATTTCCCCGTGTTCAAATGTCCCCGGCTAACGCTTCTACCATCTCCTTCTTGTTACAAAAATAAAATTAAAATTTGATGCAATATGTCTTTCGCCTGCAATAAAGATTGTCATAATTTTACAATACGCGTTTGTGCAAATTTATTATAATTCTTTTCATTACAATTTTCAGGGTCATCATTCCGTAGAGATGTTTACATAAATTTCATGTGATATTTTATATTTTGATTATAATTGTTAATGGCATGGTAAACCTAAATTAAGCCTTTGTTTTAGAAACCATTCTTGAAATAATCTTTTTCTTCTCAAAGACTTTCGGTCCCCGCATTCTCATTAACCGCTCGACTAATGGTGTGTTATCATTATGTTTTATTTTGGCCCCGGCATTGTCATTGAAGTGATTCATTAAGCTGCAGTTTTACGCTAAGCCGAGTTTAGCTCGTAATTGGAGCCAGCCCGTATTTTCCCCACCCGGGGGCCATATTTCCGGCTCACTCAGGGCTATTGTCTTAATGGCTTACAAAGCATAAAGTATTGTAATGAGTGGAAGGGGGGTTTACACCCCAGGCTGGCAATCTTACATGGGATTGGGAAGTGGCCCTGGAACCTGTTCTATTTCGTTCGTTGCTAAATTGGCTAACAGACATTTTAAGTCAAAGATTTCCAACTCTTTGCCTCATATTGGTCAACCGATCGATCGACTAATTGAACATGACATTTTCCAATAAACAACAATTACCTAATGTCTGACCTTAGGTTGCTGTAAAAATGGCATGATTAGCGGAGCAAAGATGTTTGTCTACATGATGAGCACCAATGTCAAACCCAAGCGAAGAATAACAATGGCAGCTCAGCTCATACACGTTTTTATAGTTAAATGTCAACCACTTGGCCATTGAATTTTTAGTCAGTATCTGAAATAAGTATGATTTGTTGAGCCTTTTCACGGACAACACAATTGCCATCAAAATGTTCATATCTAAAAGGCAATTAAATTTGTTTAAAGCCGAAAGGCTAATTGATGAGGTGTCAGCGCTAAACGCCTTAACCCTTAAGGGTAGAGTGCAAAATATATTGATCGAGCTTATCTATGGCGTTTTTTTGTATAGTCTCAGCACTACTTATTAAAAAATTCAATAAGCTTGTCGTGCAGTTGGTATCAAATTTGAATTTGGTTAGTTTGGAGGGATCATGGGCTTGAGGGCCAATGACGGAGTGGTGCTCCGTCGTTGTTCGCAGAGTAATTAAATACAGAAGGTTAGTTGGGTAAATAGTTTATTAAGGCACATGATGGGTTTACAGGGCTACGATAGCGAAAACGTCGAACGGGGGCTTTTTAGTCAAAAATGCATTGCATTGTGTCTAAGATGCACAGAATTCAAGAATTAACATATACAATAAATATTGTCACCTTAACACAGGAAAATTGTGGTGTGACGTAACTTTTTTTGAATATTCTAACAAGACTTTTAGAATAATATTCTTGATTATATTTCATTAATTTTTCGTTCTGCGTACTAGTGGGTTCTCTGCAATAAATCACTGTGGGTAGAACATTGCCAGGTTTTATTGAAATTTTTTTGTCGCACACCCGCTAACGTTTTCCCTATGAAAACCATGATCACATGATGAAGAATGAGTATATATAATTATATATAATGCTAACTGGCCAAGGACAGGCAGCTAGTTAGTTGCGTTTTGTATCTGTGGTCTCTCCCATTTTCCATAATGTTGTTTTGTATTCAATGATTGACTAGCCGACTGGCTACCTGACTGACTGACAATGCATGCCTCACTGATCCGTGTGCAGTGGGTGGCCGATTCTTGGGGCATTGAATTTCATGGGTGCCCAGGCATTGTATTAATTTGGTCGTAGACATATGTATTCTTGTACTGCAAAAGCTAAGAAGCGCATTCATGCGATTCTCTACGCTTATGCAATGTTTTGAGCTACACCTTTGTCTGCTTGCTGCCAGTCAAGCGTCGCCTTTTTCTTTTATTACGTCTGAGAAATCTAGTGGGTGCGGTTCTTTGGAAAGTGAATATACTTGGTAATGGTATCGATATCCCTACGATTACATGTACCAGGCACTTAAGTGGTCAAAAGCGTTTGTATTATATTCACTTTACTGACTAAAATAAGCCTTGTAGCACAATGTCACGTGATGGGAGTGTGTATTCGTAATCAGGACCACATGCCGAGTCCATGTGGCCATCTCTGGCGGTACGTATGAATGGGCAGAACCATAAAAGCGAGAAAGTTAAGCTAGCTTCAAATTATAGTGTTATCCAAAACCAAGTAAAAACAAGAAAGGAAGCTAGCTTCGGCAATCTAAGCTGTGTTGGTAAATTTGACAGAAGTTTATACTCTCTAAAGTGCAATCAAAGCCGAATCCAGCACATATTACAATAAATTCAAAAGTATCAGACTGTCTGGGCGAAATCCATAATTGAATACCTATGCTAAGTAAATCCTTAAGTCCTACTAAAATATTTTTTGGGAAAAGTCCAATTTTTTCGCATTTGTTTTATGGTCAGAACGTCAAGTGAATTAAAATGAAGACGAATCAAACGAAGTGGCATGAATTTTAATGGTGTTTTACGCACAAGTATATATATTTCATTTTGAGCTTTGTGTGGCTGAATGGTTAATTAGGTTGCAATTGCATACTTGGCGCATGCTTGATGTGAGCATTTGGGCATTGAACATTGGAAGCTCACTCGCTGAGTCAGCAAACGTTGCCGTACGGCAAACACGTTTTCAGATCAAAACTGGCAGGAACTATAGACCATGACACGTACACCGAACAAGTAGACAACGGACAGTTTTTCACATGAGCAACAAGCGATTTCGCACCATTCATTTCGGTTTTGTTACTCGGGCCAACAAGGTGAAGGTTGAGGGACATTAAAATGGCCCCAAAAGGATGACAATGGAAGAGAACATATAATTAATTAATTTCTGTCTTTAGATATATTTCACACTTCACATTTGTACTATACATATTAATTGACCACGCCACATCGATGTCCAATGGCAAAAAAAAATAAGTTACAACAATTCAATAATGTAAGCGTAGAATAGGTTTAAAATAAATCTTAGCTTCGTGGGCAATACCAGGATCTGCATGTTATATTATGGTACATACTTTACATATGCCATTTAGTATTCTTAAATCTTAAACGTTAACAAAACAAGTAACTTGCTAAAATATTTTCTTTATCTATAACCGATAACTCCATATAATGTTGCATTGATAATCAGAGTAAAGCTTTGAAGCCACATTCAGGGTTGCAGTGAAACCCCTACCTACAATTCGGCATTCCTATCTGAAATCCAAAAAATTATTCAGTTGCATGGCTAACTGCTGAACTGCAAACTAAACCACAATGATTTCTGTTCACTTAAAAAGCTTGGCTCATCCTCAGACTCCAAATACATATTTAACTGCAAAACTGATTTGATTTTCTGATTGATTTTCTGTCTGTTTTGTTATGAGTGGGGGGAGGCGATTATTTCAACACTACCCACAAACCGGTCATTATGTTCATAACGCAATTTGCATTCACCTTTCCAAAAGCTGCGTATATTATGTTTGTTGTCTTTACGATTTTTTGTGTTTTGGCTTTCGGGAAATGGAACTTTGCTGTGATTTGATTGATTGCAATAGCCAGCAGTGCGTGTCGAAAATGGCCAAAATGCTCAAAACGACGTTCAAAATATTATCCTATGGGCCAACGAACCGAGCAATTACGTTATATTCGTTTATTTTGTGTTATTTTCCCTGCGAAAGCAAAGAAGACATCATTAAGTTTGAATAAGTCGATTGCCACACTATTTTTTTCAACGAATTGCGCCAAATACCTTCGACACACAAAGGCACGAAAAAACAGCTCAAGTTTACCGCTTGTAGCTCGAAAATCGCATTTGAAATGTTAGGACAGCGAAAGCCGCAGCACGTAATTTATCAGCCCAGAGAATTTTTTTTAAATGAAAAGTGTATGAAACGAAAAGGAGATACTCTTGATGGTGTTGATGTGTACTTCATGCGTTAGTAGCTGGAAAACAATGTTTTGCAATTTACAAATAATATCCACAATAGATTGAGTCCCTATAAATTACCTTCACATCAGAAATATTGGGTAGCATAAGACAAGAAATCAGAGCGGAATACAATTTTATCTCTATGCTTTAAAAATAGTATTTTTACAGACGTTACTTAATAAATAATACACATCCTCGACGATGATTACTTGTCAAGTCAATCTATACATAGCCGTCTGACTCCCCATATTACTTGAGTATCTTATAACCAAGGCAAACTTGAAAATTATATTGTATATATAGTATTTTCCAATACCCTATGCACAGAGTGCCGCAAATTTTCATTTCATTTTATTTTGATGCCAAATCGATTTAAAAAAAAGGGAATGTGGTCAAATGTGACGCGTTTTTTGTGGTTTATTGTTATATTTTAAATAATTTTGCGCCATTTTCGTTTATTGTAGATCAAAAATATTAACCTGAGTTTGCTTCTTTAAATTTGGATTATGTAAATTGGGATAATTCGACGATCTACGATCGGTTAAAATGGTTCTACTCAGTTGTTACAACCGTTTGACGATGTCATAAGTTTCCACAAATGAGTGATGTGGCATATGTACCCGCCTTTCGTTTTCATTTTAGCCCGGACTATTGTGTTGGTTGCGATTGCTCTCATTTCCCAATAAACACAAATCTCAATCACAGTGCTCCAAAACTTAGTGTACTTTTAAGTCATTCAATCAGGTCGCCGAATGTAAAAGTTAAAACCAACCATTTAAATAAAACACAATTCGCGGACATAACAAGGACAATAACATCAACATCAAAAATAATAAATAAAATAAAACTCACAAATCGAGTAATAAATCGATTTTAAAGTCGAAGGGGGCGTGGCCACGTTCTGAAACAAACTTGCACAGCGTATACGTTATTAGGATGCTGTCTCAGCTTTCTTAGCTGTTGTTGTTCCCGAGATCTCAATGTTCATCCAGACAGACAGACTTGCATGTCCAGAGCGACTCGGTTATGAATTACAATTACAAACAAAATAAAATAATTTTTTTTTACTTATTATTCGCGTACTTAATATTTTTATCATAAGAGCGGCTCTCGTAAATTTAATTCATTGTTCAAATGAATGGAAATTATTGTTTGCTTCAGTTGCACTTTAACGCATCATTTTCTCAGATTCAATGTGATCATTATATACTTGAGGGTTGAGACCTGTGGCCCAAATTGGGGGCGTCATCATCAGTGCGCCGATTGTTCAGATCTGTCCGCTCTTACATATTTTTTTGTTTTTTCACAAGCCTTATACCCATGGCTTGGGAAATTGTCACAAGGTAGTTGCGGTTGTGATGTAATCTGTGGTTTTTAAATTTGCCCCATTGAAATAAGTATTGAGCCTCACACGTAGTTTCAGAAGATTGTTCAACGCTTTTAGGACTATAAAAGACATAGTTTAGGATTGTTGTATTAAAATCAGGATCAGGTCTGTGAGAAAAATATAAATGGGGACATTTTTTTATGGCAGTTTGGCAAAAACACAAATTAAACCCATTAAGACATTTCCCAGGGGAAATATTTTTGGTTTTGAGTGGAGAAAAGTGGTACATAATTATTGGAAATTCGTACGAGACATAAGAGAGCAGACGGAAAGAGTCGCTCGCAAAATGTCAGATATAATAGAAGAAAATTACGCCAGCAAACAGAAAAAGGGAAAATCAGGCCTGCGGTACTCTTTTCCCCTTTCTTTTCTCCTTTACCCTTCTTTCAATCTTTACTATAACTCTTTCAGTATTTGGAGAAGATGTGGCAAGAGCTACGCGAGATGTCTGGGAAAACATACCTGGCATTGTTTTTCGATGGCCACATTTTCCCATCTTCAATCCCCCTGATAACCTATTTTTGATGTATTTTTTATTACATCGTTTCTGCTGACTATTTGGTTGACTTCCTTTTCGCCTTTTTGTTATATGGCTTGCTCAACTGCAACCTAAAAATTAGCAACTCCAACTGAGATTTTTACACATTATTTAACCCAAAACTGATTGACACATTTTGTAATAATTTTTAGCGAAATGGGGCACTTGTGATTATTACCTTGAATTAAAATTTAGTCGATTCTGTGGTTGCGGTTACTGGAAATTTATTTATTTCTATTTTTTAAGATTATATGTGAGGCGAGGGTTACGCATATATAGTTTTAGTGCTGTCCCAATGTTATGTGTCTACTTTAACGAAAAACAACAAAGGCTGACTAAGTGAAAGCGCTGCTGCCACAAATCAAAGACTTCAGCAGCGGTAGCTGCTCAACTTATCACAAGTCGAGAGGCTATGGCCAATGGCCGCTGGTTGATGACTTCAAGTCTCATAATTCTCGTGGCAGTTAACAGTTTCACTTTCACAGCAACTAATTAAGTCACAGATACAAACAGATTTAAAAACATACCATTTTTGTGATGGATAGCTTCCTGATCCGGTGCTTTGGCCGTGGTTACAGATGCAATGAAGAGTACTATCAGACAGCCGTAGATAACTGAGTTACTGGATGCAAGTGCTCCGCTGATTTGGTTTGGTGTATCTGCTGATTTTTTTGATGTTTTTTCCAGAAACGTTAATATATTTTTTTGTCTGCTGCTCCGACAGATTTTCTTCGACAATGCCATATTTGTATTTTGTCTTTTTAATGCGTTTTATAAAAGCAAGTATGTATGTTATTGGGAAATACCTTTCTATCAGTAAATTCGTCGCCGAAGCTGCAAAGCAACAACACGAGCAATGAAAACTGCAAAGTGAAATTTCACTTTCGGACTTTGAAGTGGAAACTGAGATCAGGCTTAAGATTGGTTTTTTCTCTTCAGTTCAAAAGCAACTCTGCTTCACGGAAAAAAATAACACAAATTCACGGCCCCACACAAAGGAAGACTGTTTTCTTCAATTTCACTTAATACTTTACCTTCTAAATGGAACTATAAAAACCAATAACAACTTCGATTGCCAATTTATTCGATTTACCCCAAAACATTATTAATATTTTATTGCCGTTCCTGCTTATTTGTAGCTTTGACTAAAAAAAATTATTTTGTAAGGTAGCAGCAACTGCAACAAGTATAATCTAAGTGCAGGATAGCTGTTTCTGCTTTTTCTACCACATGCAACGCTAAACTATAATGCAACTATTTCTTCGACCAGTTTGGCCAAGAGGTGTTGTTTTCGTTATTGTTATTGTAAACGCAACTGCAATGTAGTTGTGCAGGAAACTATTAGCGCGGAACAGTCAAATACCGAAATTATTTCATTCGATTATTTGTAACTTATTTGCATTTCGTTACAGTTTTGAGTAGTAATTATTTTAATTTTGAGCAGTAATTATAAATGCGGAAATGGGGCGCCATAAAAACATTAGGCACTTGAACAAAAAAATATAAAAAAAAAACTACTACACACAAATGAAAATAGGTGCGATGGGTTTGTGTAGCTATTCATATTTTGTACTTTTTTTGGTATTATGGTAAATAGCTGAACACCTATTAAAAGTAGACACACACATTCTTTCGGGGGTTACGGGGTTCGCAAGTGGGGTACAAAACGCACTTTGTCAACTGGCGGTTTAAATCGCGCTGGCGGCCAAGTAACGCGACGTGTGCCAAGCGGTTCCAGCGAGCGCCATCAACGGTCTGAGCGGCGCTTGCGCAGTCGTAAACTTTTAAGCTGTCGTACTACAGGCGGCTTAAAAACAAAGAGTGGTAGTCAGAGAGAGCGAGCAGCACTGGGAGCGAGAGCATAGGTTTTCATGAACAACGAGATAGCTTTCGATCAGCTGAGCAATGGGGTATACTAGGTATGTTAAAAATTGTAAATCAGGTAGAAGAAAGCTTTTTCGAATGCATAAAGTTTAACATGTTTTTTTTTAATTATTTGAATATTTATTTTAAGACTTGCGGTTTAAAAAAATAACAGTGCCGCCATTGTTAGTAGATACATACATGTATGCAGAATATTACCAGCCGCCATATATGTGTAACTAAACAAATATTTACTTTTAAATTTATATCTGAGTACCGGGTATCTGATAGTCGACGAGCTCAACGTTTGGGTTGCTTCTTATTTTTATTTGTCAAGCTGCGTGCCCCACAAACCAGTAACTATAGTACAACTGTTTTGCCTGCCGTTTGCGGCTACCGCTCCTCAATGACTGAACGAACAATAGCACGTGAGGTGACTACGCTCCTCCTGGGCCTTAAATCATACTGGTCCTGTATATTATTAACCATTAAATTTTTGTAAAACAAACACACAATAAAAACAAAAACATCAAAGGGCACGCTGGAAGGGCTGCAAAAACTATTGCATAAGATACTGGTCAATCATAGCTTAGTTGGTTAATTAATCGAAGTAGTCAGATGTGCCATTGAATGCATTGTCCAAATTGGTATTAATTACCATTATCTTATGCGATAAGGTCGAAAAATTGTTGTTTCTTGGCGTAAAGTATTAACGCTGATTACAAGCTCCATATTCGACATAATTTGACTATTGCCAGTAAACTTGGATAACTTTGACTGCTAGGTTTTGGTGTGTGACTTATGAAATATATAAATGGCTTTAAATAAGTGGTTCCTTACAAAGCTAAGTCCTACATGTTAATGTGGCCACCACTTCTTTAGATAAGGTGACTTCCTGAAAACTTAACTCAATACATTTATACCCACGCACGCCTATGTATATCTAATAAAAGGCACACATTTTCGCTTTCTTTACGACTCAAATTCTTTGCAAGGAAACTATAAGACGTTTTTACTCTACGAGTGACGGATAATATAAATATTTATTACGATACCAGTTAGGTGGCGTTTTACTTTTCGGCATTTTATTTAGCTCAATATTACAGTCGAGAAATCTAATCCTCACTCAAACTTGTTCTCTGTTGCTAATCTCATAGTTTTATTTATTTATTTACTTATACTTAAGGGTATGGGAATGGGTTTTATTTGCTTAATATTTTTACATACTTCCCAAGGAGAAGGAGATTTCTCTTCCGCTAAGGCTCCGTAGCCTTGCAGCTGCGAGGCTTACCTTTTAGCGTTAATAGTAAGACGTTTTTAGGAGGGGACAACCAGGGCGTACCTCACAATTCAGGCTTAAAAGCAATTACGCACTCTTTGCAGTTGTCGCCGATGTCGATGTCTCAGTTTGTGTCTGGATTTTCAGACGGAGTTGGTCTGCACCACCGACTTCCTGCTTGAGTCGCAGCAAATACGTTTCCCCTTTATCACCAGATGACTCTTATTTTTTTTTTTTGCAATTTTTGGTCTGTCATTAAAAAGATAGTTTTCTCTTTTGATGCACATTTTTATAAGCTGATATTTTACAGACAAGTTTCAAAATCCAGTTACAATTCTCTTCCTGTAGGACATGAACAGGGGTTGACATGAATCCGTGCATCTCGAGACAAACGGTTGTTATAGAAAATCTTCATCATAACCCTTAGTTTTGTATATTTGCATTTGTCTGCCTGCACATATTTATGATAACTAGCAGTTCCGCATTGAAGATATTATTACAATTTTTTGATTCGAATTAACTGATTTGTGGGCTTCTGTTGTCTGTAAGATACTTTAGACTATTCTTACAATCCCTTTTACTCATCCGGGAGCAGGTATAAGTAATAGTAAATAAAGAAAATAACAATAAATCACTTATCCAAACAAGCGCCAATTTATGTTTTTTGTATTTTTTCGTTTGTCAACACTTAACATGGGCTTTAATAAGAAAAAGATACTGTGGCGCCATCCTTTTTAATAATTGAAGCTTAAACTAACTAATAGTGAAGACACGAAGCAACGACGCTCCAAATGTAAAAACCAAAATACATTGTAAACTTAAACCTAATTGTCTATGCTATTTTTATTCCAACTAAACTTGGGAGTCTTTACATAACTCTTAAAAAGTTATTGTAGAGTTTATGCGTTTTCATAAGTCAAGATTTTAAACGATTAATTGACTTGAAAAAATGTTAATAGTTTTGTATAACAAATGTGGGTAATAAAATTGTAATTTTTTTATTTTATTTGCTGATTTCTCTTTATTATTTTAAGTTTACAAAACTCTTAGTGGAGACACGAACCAACGATGCCATTATCGTGTTTTGATTTCCACGTTATACAGTTTCGAATGTAAGAACCTAAATACATTGTAAATTTAAACTTAATTTTCATTTTTATTCCAACTCAACTTTCTACTAAACTCCAACCTTATTATTATTATATCTTATTTATATTATTATATCTTATTTATATTATTATATCTTATTTATATATATATATATATCTTATTTATTTTAAGTTTACAAAAAAAAATATGAAAGTTTGGAGTGAGCAGTGGCCAGGAACGCAATAGTTACTCCCTGGTAACAATTTAATAAGAATAGCATTTTTACTTTTACAATTAATATAACTGTAACCAAAATTACACTGATAAGCGACACGCCCTTGTCGCCCCCACAACACGCAAGACGTTGTCACGCAAACAATTAAAAACAAAAAGACCCGTTACACAGCTAGTGGAAATGCGAACACGAAATTTCATAATTTTTTTGGGATACGGATGAATTTTTCTTTTTTTGGCAGATCAAAAAAAAATGAATAAAGATCATATTTTTCAAAAGTGTAGACGTGACAGTTTGGGGCTGTTTGTGGGCGTTAAAGTGGGCGCGGCCACTTTCGCTGCGTCATTGTCTCTGGAAACTGTATGGTTAATTTCAACTCTATAGCTGCTATAGTTCCTGAGATCTCGACGTTTATACTGACAGACAGATAAACGGGCAGACGGACATGGCCAAATCGACTCGGTTCTATTGATCTTAATCGAGAATATACTCCATATGGTGGGAAACGATTCCTTCTGCCTGTTACATACTTTTCAAAGAATCTAGAATACTATTTTTTCTACGAGTAACGGGTATCAACATGATTTCGTTATTTAAATGTATTTTATTATATGTTCTCATCCCAATATAAGTTGAGTATCGGGGATCTGATAGGCGAGGACCCCGACTTTTCCCCTGTTTGGCTTACAAGTTTTTGATGAAGAAGGGACAAGTGGCAATTTGGAGAAAGACACACATTAGTCAGGTAGGCTAATTGAGGATGAGAGTTGTCTTGACTTTCGGGCCCGGTCTATGGTATTTACCTGATTTCTTCGGGAAAATGAAAGCATCGCAAGACCATAAACGACTATTTGGAAATCCAACAGTTTGCTACCAACATTTATTGGTGAATTTTATTTGTATATTTTATTATTCTATTAAATATCAAATTTTTTTAGCTAATGAGGATACTGGGTAATAATGCTTATGCCAAAACGCAAAGAAAATGGAATTTAATCAAAATGAATGTGACCCCATAACTGTGTCTTTGCGATGCACTTTCCACGCCTTATGTTTTATGAAAAGTACTAATTCGTGTTTGCAATACACAAAAAGTGACTTTAAATTCAGATAGAATACCTCAAAAGGTGAGTCACAATCTGGTAATTCAAAGATTTCAAGGCATGTGCTGGTTTAGACAAGTGGATCACGAACACAAACTCGATCACGATCGCCAATCCACATCAAAGGTTACTCATAGGACATTCTTGAAACTCCCTTAGAAATTACAGTCACAATACCGGATTTTATATGAAGCACGAATTAAATCGAGTTCAACTAGTTAGTTAGCATTTTAAGTCGTCTTTGGGCTTTAAGTTTAACCTTGAACGCTTTTGCGCTCTTGCCGGTGATTAAGTTTGGCAATAAAAAATAGACCAAGTTGATTGCCACGCAAATTAGCAAAATATTAAATAAAATTGTGAGGTGGTTCACTCACAGCAATAATGTCAACGTGGTAAATGTCATCGAAATACATATCGAGAAAGGTAAACAAAATACAAAAAAGAGAGAAAAAAATAGACAGAAAGGGGAACAAAAAAATGTTGTTCACCTTTCAGTTGGGTCTGCCTGTCACTTACAGCCTAAGTTTGTTACATGTTCATCTGGTCGCACCAAACAAAAACAGCCAAGGTCGTACGAATAGCTGCAAGACATTTTTTAAAATCTTTATTTTTAAACTAATTTTTATTTTTATTTAATTACCTTAAAACAAAAATTAAAAGAGAGTAGCTAAATTATTACGTTTACCATAGACATTTTAATAATTCAAGAAATTCAAGATTTTTAATTAAAATTTTTTTGAATGAAAAAAAAAATTGAATACAATAATATGGTCTTAAAAACTAAATAAATCGTGCAAAAAACTCTCAAATTGACACTATTTTAATGTATATCCTTTCTTTTTATGAAAATGTTACCTGAAAATACTTGACATAGTATTTCGTCCCTGGCTGTCTGTTGTAGACACATTTGTATGCAAATGCCAAACGGTGGTTCGTCTTGTTTTTTTCAGGTTTATTTGTTTATGTTTTATTAATTTTATTATTTTATTTAATTTTTTTAATCTCGGGTTTAAGTTTCTTGAGATTCAAACTTCGGTCCCCCTCGTTGACTTCTCTAGTCTGCCGCCCACTCCCTTTGCGAGTCGATTACTGAATCGATTTATTGCCAATTTATGTAACTTTCGGGCATCGTTTTCAGTTCGATCTCTGTCTCTACTTTGATCTCAACACTCGCGTTGCGTCGTGACTCAATTTCAAAATAAACTGTTTAAAATTAAATTTTCGTAATAAACTAAAGCTTTAGAGCAACACAAAAGCACATTAAAGTGGGTCACAAAATGAATACAACAAAGTGAAGTAAAAATTAATACTTTACAAGTCATTCATAATTAAATTAACAATATTCGATTTTGCATTTTTTTGCTTATTGCTGTATATTTATGGGTGATATGTATGGCTGATTGAAAAAATTACATTCAATTTTTAAGTTTTAATTAAAAAGAAGATTAAATGAAAAATGATTAAAGATATATATTTAAATGAAGGATATAATACATTTGCAAATCTCTGGAGCAATATAAAAATAATCAATTATAGTGATATAAATAGTTCGGAAAACAATTTTGGTGGATAAATAATGCCGCCGTTGACCTTTATAACTGTTCAACTCAATATCCAACCTTCACGAATGAGGAAATCTCACACGCCTACTTATATATATTTCAACTAGAAACTACTGGAAGGTCGTCAAAACTGAACACTTATTTTGATGTTCGACGCAAAAATGTTGTCCAATGATTCATTAAATGGCAGCCTACATAAAATATATTGCTATGGTCCTACAACGTCGTCGTGGTTATTAAATTGTTTCTTATAACTCTCTTGACAGGCCAAGAATCGAGGTACATTGAACTCCTGGGGACACTTCCACATAGTTGGGTAAGTTGGGAAAAATCTGTGGAATTATTAAATTTAATATGAAAGATCAACCAGGAACCTAAATATAAAGAAGTAACGCAAAGTTCTATGTGATCACAGGAGATTACTTCAGAGTTATAGCATTTGGGGATACTACGTGTTCAGACTTTGTAAGTGGTTTCCACAGGGAGAAGTTTATGGGCAATCCGGTATTTTTGGATTACTCTGCGAGACGAGTCCACACCATTTCCCTCTCCTCGTCCTGCAGTAGCCTCAATCCACTAATATTAAACGCCTCTTTCCCCTTATAACACACACGGCTCTTGCATAATAATTGACAGTTATAAATTTTACTTGACTTAACATGCGCGGCCAGGTTCAAAATATAAAAAATAAAAATGAGAAAAGCCAAGTCGATAAACAGTCAGGAATGTACATATGCGTAGCAAGACAAAGCAATCAAATCCAATATTTAAAAAAATTATCTCGGAGCCTCTAAATAAAAGAAATGTTTTTTATGTTATAGAGGAAATTCAAGCAATATTTTTTTACCACCCTTCTGTTTTTAGATAAAAGAATAATTTTATTTCAAGTAAAATTCACAAAGCGAAATTTGATCTACGATTGTTTTTTGTGTAGTGTCTTGAGCAGTACCTAATTATTTTTGGCTTTTGTCCAGTTTTCCGGTCAGTTATCGCCCTCTACTCTCTTTAAAGTTCACGTAACTCTTATCGGCAGAGAGAGACAACAACTGAGGGAGAAAAAGATCCGGGCAATGGCTGGGTCTACGTGCCAGTGTTGTCTTTTTACATTTTTTTTGAGTGGATTGGGGATTGGAGATCTCGGCGACGCCAACGGTTGCAGACCGCATTAACATTCCAAGTTGGCCACTCCTGTTTTTGTACATCTGTATGCAGATATGGCACACGTACATACACATATATATGCAAATGTATATACAAATAAACTTGTATACGTACGCTCTCATGAACACTTGAAATGTTGGATAACAGTTGTTTCTTTTCTTTTTTTTCCATCTTTGGTGCACTGGTTTTTATTACAATTTTATGAGCTTTTACACTACATAAAAGAGTCCGTACCTGGAGTGATTTAATCTTCTTGATGTGTTCCTTTGAAATGGTACCGGATGTTGGTATTTTTTTTTTTTTACCTAAAAATAGGCTTACGAAGCATATTGTAATGCCCCCGATGCTGGCTATTTAAAATTTTATTGTGAGCTTTAAGTTTATGGTTAGTCAAAAATTAAACATTTTGATTATCTTTATATTACAATAAGTCTAAAATTTACCAGCTGACTACGACTTCTTTTAGAATTTTTTTGTAATTTGTATACCCTCGCAGAGGGTATTTTGATTTAAGGCGGAACATTTAATTTTGGTTTCAAATTGATCAAAAAAGAATAAAATTGAAAATATTTGAAAAGATATCATAAATAGTTTTGCTTTCTTCACCACAAATTGCTTTTTCTGTTTTTTTTTTTTTTTTTAAATTTCTGTAAGCTTTGGCCTTCCTGAAGATAGATTCGATTCATAACTCTTGACCTCGAGTCGCTCCCGACAAAAAAAAAATCCTGTTTACCCCAAAAAACAGGACCAGGTTTTAATTCTTAATTTTTGGTTCATTTTCTTGTTGGTTTTGAGTCGCATTTCTTATATGCATGTATGTACATATGCATGTCCTTGTCGTGGACATGTCGGGGTAACTTTATTAATCTGGCCTTGGCATAGCTTGAGTCACTCATGCAGACGTACTTACCTATAAGACGATCACTCGAAATTCAAAAAGCTTACGAAGCTTCTGAAAAACACGATTATGGATAAACCGAGGACAACCAAAGATAGTTGAGGATTCCTTATGGTAATAATGCATACATTGGGTTATAAGGCACAATCACTTCCTGGTTCGTTGCACTCGATGCAAAGAGGGAAGCTCTCACCTCTTCTTTTTGCCAATTTTGGTATTTGAACGCTGTAGTCTATAGTCAAGTGCCGAGACTATTAGATACCCGTTACTTAGCTACAGGAAGGGCGAAAGAGATTGAGATATGGGTGCCACTGGCTTAGTTACAACCTGGCTTTGCGCTGAGTAGTCAGCCAGTAGAATCTGCAAATTCATCACGTAGTGAGTTAACATGTACATATTCGAAAACTTTTTAGTTGTGTAACGAATATTTATGAGACGAGGCAATTCCTTTAATTTCCCTTCTCGAAAATGATAATTTTTTCAGATATTTTAAATTCACCAATAACCTTTACATCACACTGAACAACGAATTAATGTGTCAGTTGAATACATCCAGTTTTTTGGTCAAATGTTTTTCTGCCGCACTGTGCGGTGTCGAATATATAGCTATGAATGTACATATATACGTATCCCAAACTATGTCACATCGACCTGGTGATCTCTCTGCTGGAATTGCATAAATACTCAGTAAGCAAATGAGCAATGGTTAATCAATAAGTCTCACGTATTAGATAATATTACAGTAGCGGAGGAGAAACTTGGGAAACCTGGGTGATGATCTGTTGGATCGCTTGCATACGAGCATGTTGCGTGCCCTGCTAATTGCAGTCGAAGCGGTTAAAAAAAGCGGCCACTGCGGCCAAAGCGGCGAATGTGTAATGCGGTTAATCAACGACGGCGACGAATAACCGTAGGAATAAATAAACGGCCTTGAGACCAGCTGCCAACCAGTTTTGGCTTATGAAATCAGCAGCAGTTAACTGAGATCGATGCGAACGTAGAGCATCCCAAAAACTGCAAGTAAATGTGGTTGGTGCACTAAAAAAATTTTTGAATTTTTAAATATTTAAATATTAATATCATACTTTCTAAAAAGTTACACATATATGAAGAAAGTTTTAAAAGAAATAATAACTACTACTCCGTTTTGTATTGTTGTTATTTAAAATAATATTCTAACGGGATTCATATTCTTTCAAAATGTTTCCACATATTTTCACAAGCTTTACAAAATATCCGTTTTATTAAGAGTGAATGAGATATGGTGTCGTGTTTTTTTAAAGCCAAGACCAGTGAAGCTTAAAATTTCCTAGTGCCTAGACGCCATTGAAAGCCAACAACGATCGACTGCAGGTGTAAATGATTTAGTTTTAGCATGGTCATAACAGAAAAAAGTGTACATATATGCATACATACATATGTACATACTGTATCGTCACTCCTGCCCATCGTTCTTCGCTCCTCTCTCTTTAGCGCATACAAGACCCCAGAGGCCTCCGATCTCCGATGTTACCGATATTTTGAGCCGAAGCTGAAGTCGAAGTCGCAGCCTCTGCCGCTGTCGCTGCTTCAGTCGACGGCGGCAGAATCGCAACGGCATCGGTTTTAGATGGCTGAAGCGTTCATCATTTTGCCATTTCACGTTCAGCTAGCAGCGAAATCGAAAGTGACTGCTCCCCGAAGATCCGAAGATAAAATAAATATAGAGAGGTCTCCAAAAAAAGTTCATGGTACTGCCACAAGATCCTCCCGGCAGGTGTGTTTGTGTGTGTGCGTGTGTCTGTGTGTGTTGGTTGGCGGTATATAATGAGCGTAACCAGTGGTTTAAGAAGTCAAAGCCCAATCGAAAGTTGAACACAAGAAACCGCAAAAAGCACCAGAAAGTGCATTTTGAAATATATATTTTTTTATATTTTTTTATACGTTTTGAAAAATGTTGGACCCTTGTTAGAATTCTTTGTCACTCAAATAATCAGCACTTCCTCATTCCATTAATTGATATACATACATTGTTGCCGAAAAAAGAAATAAATGCAAACAACCAAAATAGTTGTAAAAAACGTAAAATAAAAGTGAAAAGTGAAAGTGCAACTCGAAAAAATGTCGAAAGTAAACAACAGCAACTAAGCAACAATAACAACAAGAAAATATGGCCCCGCTTAAAAACACACAAAATACAAAGTGCATTTCAATAAAAGAAAATTCAATTTCCGTCATTACATTTTTGCGCTCTTTTTGTACGCACATTTTTTACATTATTTTTTTTTTTCTTTGGTAGAAGCTGAAGCACGCAGTTGACTTTCAAAAGTGTCATTAAAATCTATGAAAAATCGCAGTTAACGAAAAGGTTGCTGTAGCAGCATTGAAGTCACCTAGGAGCAACAAGAACAACAATCACATCTCACAATGCTTCTCAAGGTGTAAGTACAACCAAAATTAAAAAATATTACGAACTATCGGGGAATGGCCCAAAAACAATCTAACCGCCCAAGGTCAAGTTAACGATCTGTAGGGGCTTTAATTGGTAAAATTTCATTTCATATTTTATTAGTGCGTGCCAGTGCAACAGATTTCCATATTTTTTCTATATACAGCCTAGGTCACTAGTTGAAAATATTTTGTTATACTATTTAATCGATTTACTTCTTGTGCTTACAAATATAATCTATTGGAACATTAGACTTTTAATGTTTAACGTAATGGTTAAAGTAGAAATTACTTATTCCTCTGCAGCGAGCTGCTAACCTTGGTTAAATATAGTTATGTATGCAAAAGATCGAGCCGGCGAGGTTAGCGATCTCTCTTTCAAAAAGGCCTTTTGGAATACACATCCACACAGATGTGTGGAAAAGATGGCAAAAAAAAGACGCGGACCTTAGCTTTCATGGCTGGTATAATACGGCTAGTTTCTATTGCAACAGTAAGTGCCGATATATCAGTTTTTTATAAGTGTCTTATTACCGCTTCACTGCTTCTCGAAGACGTCAATGGCCGCCGAAGCTTAAAACATGAAATTCGAATTCCTGAATCCGAAGCTAAAGCTAAAAGCACCGGTAGACACTATATTTCCTTTCCCGTTTTTGGCGAAATGAATCGTCAAATTATAATACAAATTGCATGCCACACCCGCTAACGGCTAAGCAAAAAATAAATCAACAGCACTCCCTTTTTACGGATTTGTAATGCTGATGGAAGTTGCAGAGTCAGAGAAAAACCATGGGTTCATATTGGGAGTGGAGTAGGATTCTCAAAAGTAAGGGATTTGTCTATAAAACAAATTATTTATAGTACCTTGTAATAATAAGACATAATGAAATTTGTTTTAAATACCGCAAATTTTTATATTATTATCCAACAATATATATGTACGTATTTATTATTTTAATTCTACTAATTAATTATTTAATTCCTATACTTCAATATTATTATCTTTTACTGAATAGAACTAATTTCACATTGCGTGACAGAGTTATGCTACACATTCTGTAAGCTTTGTTAACAGGTTATGCCTCAGCCATTTATTGAAGATAATAACCAACAGGAACTTGGAAAAGTTTCTCTTTCGTTGTTAGCTAGAACTAAGCACAAAATATTACGTATTTTTTATTGCGACCAATGCATTTTCAAATGAATAATATGTTGCGCGCATTGTCACCTCATCCATAACGTGGGCCAACCGTCTTGTCTGAGGGAACAACCCTACACCCCCCTCTGCACAACAATAGCAATGTGGCTATAATTATAACTTTTCTTGAGTCACAGACTTATGGCTTTTGGCTATTGTTGAGCTGTCTGCTTTTGGGGCTGTTGCAATTAAAGTAAGTTGAAGTTGTCTACCTTTGCAGAAAGGTGTTGCCAGCCCAGGTTGCTGGTTGTTGCTGGTTGTTGCTTGCTAGTTGTTTGGTTGTTCGCTAGTCCCCAAAACTTGTTTGAGAAGTGAACGCCAGCAGCCAGACTTGCACACAATTCAAAATGTTAAAAGTTATCGTCAAGAGCGCTCTGTTCGAGTACACAGGAAAAAAATATTAGGGGTCAGCAAAAATAAAAAAATGGATATAGTTATAGTCCATTATAAAAAGATTCGGTCCGATTCCTTTAAATTTAGTTGGATTTATAACATTCTGTTGTTAATGTCTAATTTTAATATCTACCTAGAACCGAGTCCACACATGATTTTCTTTAAGTAGGATTAGTTTCCCTGGCTAGAAACTGAAAAACTTAACTGGCGAATTTCAATCTGGTTTTATCTGGGTTTGAATCAAAATGGGTTAACACCTTTTGTAGTGGAAAGCCGGTTCGCGATTCCTGCGTCTAGTTTCCTGATCGTTTTTGGACCATTTTGCGGTTTACCTTGAGTATCGCTTTCATTGCATTGCATCGCGGATTTAAAGAGCCCAACTATTGTGCGGTGATGCCGGTGGTGCTATATAGCCAACGATGCACGCTTTATAAGACGGCTAAGCATGATGGCCAATTCACTTTGCGTGGCTAACAATATTGTGAAAGGTTTTCATGCCAGATTGGAGATGAGGCAGCAAATCGAAGATTTCCAGCTGGGGCTGTAAAGCTGACTTGCCATCTTAAACTGGCAAGTCGTTATAGGTCACACTGATCGGAAGCCAGACAGAAAGCCTTAAGAGAATATCACTTACTAAAGGATTTTATTTAAAGTCTAAATTCTGAAAACAAATTTTATAATAATATCTTTTCCAATGTTTTAAAACTATATGTTGTTCCATCGTTTTTAAAAGTTTGTTTTTAGAATAACTGTACTAATGTTAGGAAGTACCACATTTCAGAAAAGCAGTGAATATAATAATTGGTTGCCTTTTTTAGTTTTGGAGGAGACACATTTCTTCAATGCATGGGGGACAGATCATTAAAATAATATGTACATTTTTTAATATTGAATTCATTTAAAATATTTTTACAGATTTTTACTGGTCTTCGTCGCCACCCACTACTTGGTAGACTCAGCGGATCCCCTTTCCAATATACCCAGCGAAAGCAAACCCAAATCGTTCGAGGAGATTTTACCTTCGGCGGTTCCCTTCGAGACCTCACACAAACATCCGGGTGCCGGGGAGAGGAAGGAGGGATTTCAAACCTCCCATAAAATAAGCATAAGGGCCACCGATTCCGTTGACTATTCGATGAATCTGCTGCCTACTAAAGAGCGACCCGAATTGAACCCCGTTTTGAGTGCACTTATCAACGAAGATGTTATGAAGAGCATCGAGGCCAAAAGAGCCATAGAAGAAGAGGAGCTGGCCGAGGTTAGGCGTGAAATTGAGCAGGCCGCCGTGTTGGAGTTGGCCCAGAAGAGGGGCTTTACCACTACCGAGACACCTGCTCTTCTGTTGACGACTTTGCCCACAGCTGGCAAGAAGCTCGATAACTTGGATGAGGACATAGTCGTGGATCCTCACGAAGATTTTATCAACCAAAATTTTGCCCTGGAGAGTGCGGGCAGTGAGAACACCAAGAAATCCCGAATAGAGATTAAAAAGGGACCCAATGGCCAGGACTACGAGTACGAGTATGTCTATTACTATGAAGAGGACGATGACTCAAGCAAGGTGGATCCATCTGCGGAGCCCGAGACGCGTGGTAAGACTAGATATACCAATATCGAGAGGAGCACGACGGCCACTCCGAGTGGAAATAGCCTACAGAGTGGCAAGGCCAAAGGAAGATCATCTGATACCTCTGAAGATATAGAGGCTGAACGGCTTCCAATGATCACTCGGTTTCCCAGCCGTGGCAAGAACATTGAAGTGCCACCAACAGCAGCTCTTGATTCTTTGGAAATCGCTGCCGAGCGCAAGAAGATTAGTGTTAAGCGCCCCAGTTTGGAGTTGGTGGATAGTGCTACATTCAACACGGATGAGAAACAGACCAAGGCAGCTCGCAAGGGTGAAAATGAATTAAAACCAGTAATTGCTATCGAACAGGAGGAGGCAGCTAGAAAGAAAATGCAACAGGTTAAGGAGGAGCAGGCAAGGAAAGATAAGGAGACCGAAATGTCAATCGATCAGGAGGATTTTGAGCAGACCACGCCGTCCATGGAGAAGGCCGCTCTAGATCTCTATGCCATATTGACCAATGAAAACCTTAATAACGAACAAACTACTGTAATTCCGGATACTGCGGGTTCAGAGGGTTTCACCACTTTTGCAACAGAAACTGCAAGTACTGATGAGGATGAGGCCGGTGTCATGACCACCCTGATTAATGAGATTTCATCGAGTACCAGCACCACTACGACGGCAGCAACAACCACCACGACTACAACAACAACGGAACCACCTACAACAACCTCCACCACTACAACAACCACGGCTGCTCCCTCTCTTTTTGGTGGAAGGAGAGCTGGCTTGAGTGGTTTGGGCGGACGTAATCGCTTTAAGTTAAACAGGGCTGAAGGTGGCAGCACCACCACTAGCACCACTGAGGCATCGGTGGCTACAGAAACAAACAAGACTGGTAGAAGTAAGTTTAAACAATTTAGGACCTTTTAAAATTTTTTGTTCTTATTCATGGGGAATTTGTTAAAATCATGGAACTGGAGTGCTATATCCGTTCCTCGTAGAGTATATACTCGTACAGGATAAATTTAAAAGTAACGTGTTGAAGAAAGCATTTTCGACCCCATTAAGATCAGGATCGCTAGCCTGGCCATCTGTCGGTACGAGTACTTGGAATTGTAATACCTAGAAAGTTGACATTTGTCAAATTTACAAACAAAAATTAAAATATGGCAAATATTTTCTTTTGCAAGATCGTTTTTCGCGCCCCTCGATAGGAGGGCGTTCTCGACCCGGAGCTCGCACCACCACAGCACCTGATGCCACATCAGTAGCCGCCCCTGCCGCCGAGGAGGGTATAGTGGTTGCCAAGGAAGTCAAGCCTGTCAGTACGTCCTTCGCACGAGGAAGACGTAAGTATTTATTTACTGTAAACTATGATTTTAACTTAAATTAACTTAAAAGTATATAAATTAATAATTTGTCAATACTTTTAGTATATAAATATTTAAAAAAGATTAGCAATTGTGTGTCAAGCACTCTTGAACCTCTTTAAAGAGACAAGATCCGGTATAAATCAAATAAAGTATCTTAATAACAGGGTTTTGGCATTTACATATCTTGACCAGTGACTTTGTAAAATTGCAAAATACTCAAGCTGAACAAGAACTATAAGGTTTTTTAATAAATTTAATAATTACAATCACATCAAATAAGACAAATACCGTTTAAATATATATTATTGTTGGGCACAAAATTTAAAAAACAATACTAAAGTAATAGAATTTTTAGCTCGCAACCGCTTTAGCTTGCGCGTCTCAACCACGACTGCGCGACCCAGCGAGGAATCTCCAGCTGAAGATGACGCCCCCGCCGAATCTTCATCAACCACTACAAGAAGCACATTGAGGGGTCGTCCCGGACTAGGATTACGTGGACGCAGTCGTACAACCACTTCAAAAGCACCCGCTAGTTCAGAGGGTGCCGAGGCGGTAGAGCCTACTGCAACTGCTAGTTCCGAGGACGTCAAGTCTGGATTAACTTCGCCTTCTACCGGGGAATCAGGGCGTCCGTCCCGTTTTAACATTCACCGCGCTGGTGGCAATCGTCTGTTGTCCCGCGGAAAATTGGGAAGATCGGGAGTAAGCACGGAAGCACCCAAGGAAACACAAACTGCCGAAGATTCCGCCGCCGAAAGCAGTAGCCATCTCAACGACGTCAAAGAGGAGCAGACGTCCGGTGACGAGTTTAGCGAAAAGACGAACGAAGCAGGTGATTCCGCCGCCGTCGTTCCAGCGGCTCCTGTATCCGGGTTAAATCGACTTAGAACACGACCACGTCTCAACGCCCTAACGCATAAGACTGATGCGGTTAAGCCTAAGGCATCCGCAGCCCCCGCCCCCGCGCCAAGGAAGATTAATCCCCTGTTGGCAAAGCGACGACTCCACCTGGGAGCCACTTCCACCACAGGTAACGGCGTACGCTAGGAAAAATTACTAGGGCAAAATTAAAAGTTTATAGATTTCCGAATGCTGACATCCCAGTTCAAAACGTGATATATATAATCATATATCCATTTCTTCTTACAGAGTCCCCCGCTGAGGAGGAGCATTTAGCGCTGGACTCCTCCGCGGAGCAGTCCGACAAAGAGGAGTCGTTTTCCGGAGGAAGCAACGAGACAGGCGGAGAAGGCCTCGGTAAGCCGGAGCATGAAACTACGGAAGCAACGGAGGCAACAACTAAGCAGCAGGCCCGCGGTCTTGGACTTTTGGGACAGCGTCGCCGTCTGCCGCTCCGCAAACCCGGAACGATCCTGTAAAACAACAAATTGCCATCTACCCCCGTTTGAATCCTGTAATAATAACTTGCCCAGATTTGCTGCAGCATACTCCTAGAGTGGGGCTGGGTGGCCCACACAAGCGATAATAACATTTAACAATTGTTTGATATATGTACTTTTTTTAAGTTTTCTTCTCCTCGTACTTGCCTTCCAAAAACTCGTTAGCTTTGTACACATATGCCTTTAATTAAAATACTGATAGATGCGGATATTCTTTGCAAGTAAGAGTACCACTTACGTCATTAGAAAAAGTCACCAAAAGGAAAAACATGGAGCGACACAAGAACGAGGAGATCTAAGCCACTCGTAGACCACTAAGCACAAAGTACCCGAAAATTATAACTATAATATGATTGCCAACTTCCCTACGAATATGTTAAACCCAACATTCTCCCCTCCTTTTCCCTCTTATCCAAATCGACGAGTGTGTAGCCGATACACTTATTATATTTTTTTTCTGAGATACAATTATAAACACAAAAACGACTTTTAACTATATATTAAATAAAAACAAAAGGAACAACATGATAATTTATTCAAACACTTTTTTGACTTGATTTGGTAGGGTGCACCATTTGAAATAATATTTTTATTGATCTAGCCTAAAGATGTTTTTTTTTTTTTGAAAATGAACACCAACTTTAAATACTTCATTCTTTGTCTCAAGTATAGCCTTGATTACTCCAACTAAAGTTATCTACATGTCTTTTAACATCAACTTATTTTGTATATGCTAGCCAAATATTTAACATTACGTTATTTGTTGAGGCCATTTTCACAAAATGATGTCAAGAGTAATGAATGCAGTAAATAAATATGTACCCAATCTGCTTATATGTTCGTTAGCTTTTTATGTAGACTATAAATACGTAGGGAATTGACTAAGAACACGTTAGAGTAACTGCAGCAACATGTCGAGCCGGGTGCCTATTTTTGTTTTGGTTATCATATTGACTATACTCTTATCCGACATAAGAAGTGAACAGGAAAGCGGCGAAACTCATTTGGAGAACGCCAATCAACAGCTTCAATTTATTTTGGATACCATAAGTCAACACGAGCGTCAGAGAGTACAAGAAATTATTGATAACTCGAAATTGGATAACAGAAAACAGCGACCAAATAGCAAGAGATTAAGATGGAATCGAAAAAAGACTACCCCAAATCGCAAGGATCTTGGAAAATTGGAACATAGAGCATTTGTTACCTCCTCCTCCTTGTCTCAACAACAAACCAATTCGGATTATATTAATGTAAATAATTATTTGCCCACCCCTGCTCCTTGGTGGTTTAACTAACCGTTGACTTTACTTATATTTAGTTTGTATTCTTTGTAGTTCTTATTCGATGAGAACTAAGCAATACCACCAATTTTTTTTGATTATTCCATACATTCTAGCTTATTGTACACGTTATTTTATCATTAAGTGAAACGCTTTTCAACCAAATACAGCACTTATTTCGATACACAATCCATAATTTTCGGAGCTTTTATTGTGGTTTCCAAGACATTTACCATAGGTCTAAAAGCTTTTAGATCAAACTTTTACAAACGGATTAGCCAAACTTCTGTATAATTCTATCGGATAAACGATTCGGGCCCCCTTTGATTCTTGTTCATTACAACGAACCGGTACCGATCGAAACTTGGAAAACGATTTGCAATTTTAACCTTTGTTTGAGGCGCAATTTGCTTGCTTATAATCGATTCAATTCGATTAATATTAATCGATGGGATATTAAGGATAGTGTAGCCCCTTACCTATTCTCCATTGCAGTAACTGAGTTACGGGTGACTCGACGACAGCATTTCCTCTGGTTTTTATTAAAAATGTTATTTAAATTTAAATATATTGAAATATTACAATTTTGAAATATGTATTGATTTATTTTTTATTTGGACTGCAAACATTGAGAATCTTGGGTTCTAGTTCTTTTTCTTATTAATTATAAAAATCCGCCTCGCAAGTGTAACACTGCGTGATGCCCGTTTTTCAAAGGTAAGGAAGCAGAGCGTGCCCAAAACACAAGGTCAGTCGTTAGTCATTAAGCTTTGCTAAAAACACCCAGCAGTTGTCCAAACACAAATAAAAAAGAACACTATAGTCAAGTTGCTCGACTAGCACATGCCTCTTACACAGCTAAACTGACTGCGACGGTGATAGTGGGAAAGCCGTTGTTTCCGAGATCTATTGCTCACTTTCGTATTCCATTACTCATCTTAAATTGCTAGGTATGCAACTCCAACGGCAGCCGAAGTGGATAGTTTGGATTTGATACTACTTCGGATCAAGAATACATAAAATGTATAGTGCCAAAAACAGTTCTTAACGCCTGTTACGTACTTTACATCAAATCTAGACAACCCTTTAACTGTACGAGTGACAGGTAGTATAATTATCTGGATTAAGACGGTTCAGCTTCAGTTGTCAATTATTTTAAGATATCGATTTTACCTTTTTTTTAGTTTTTTGTTCATAACATAGCTCGGGTTTCAGCATAGTCCTTCACGGAAAATGATATAGTCGATTTTCTAGAGTATCAGACACCCGCTGCTCAAATCTGGTATACCCTTTTACGTTACCAGTAACGGGTATAAGTAATCACTAAATTTAATACATTAATTAAACGATCGATAATTGTCGGTTTATACCATTCCCTCGATTCTTAGCCCTGGACGAGTTTCTGGACATTTTTTTGATTAAGTTTCTAAGTAATTCATTTGAATGGATAAATAACCGTAGTTTCGTGTTTCAAACTTTATACGCCGGACCACGTCAGCTTCAACTACAGGAAGTCTCATTGTAGTCTTCCCAGCAGAGTTTCAAAATGGGTAATAATGCCATTAACCAGGAGGAAGCCAACAACAGTCGGTTTGCTGTTGCGATTTAAATAGTTTTTAATTGATAACTAATTGCAGCGAGACGAGTGCCAAAACTAGACAGTGGTCGACATGGCTGTGACGTTTTCAATGCTGCAACATGGTAAAATTGCAACTATTTAGCCAGTTAATTGACAGCAAACCGACAGCGATATTAGCAGCAGCAACAACAGCTTTTCACCAGGAAATCAATAATAGTTTGGCCAAAACAAAATAGAAAAATAAAGCCGGCGTAAAACGCATTTCTCTATTTCAGAAGTAGTTAAAAATGGCACAACTTCTAAAACAAAACAAATATGGCCCAGTTTTAATTTTTTTTCTAATTTTGCTAAATGACAAACATTGATATTTGGGAAATACCCAGCAAAACACCTGAGACTTTTGCTGCCTTTTTGTAAGTTTGACTATAAAAGGGGGATTTAGATAAATTTCTCCATCTAGAAGTTCAAAGGCAATTCAACAATGAAGGTGTTTTATCAAATTATTCCGGCACTGGTGCTTATCTTTGCCATACTAAGTTCTTTAACTTACGCAAATCCATTAAACGACAATAATTTGGACGAGTCCGCCCAAAGCGGAAATTCCGAATCGGATGAGTCCATACCCAATGACATTCAACAGGATTATCTTAATGTGGCCAACTACGTCACTGCTTCTCCGCCATGGTGGTGGAACTAGGAACGGATTCATCCTTTTTTGTACGTTTTGTTAAATTATAGTTCGACATTCCTTACATTGTAATAAATTGTTTTATTAATAATAATATTATTATTTAATATTGTTTTTTAATATATGGCGATATGTTAACACGATAAAATATACAAATATAAATCCAATTTAAGATATGTATTTTTTTATTAAAGGTTTGGATTGATAACTAAATTGAGAGTTGTTTTAACTAAATAAATAGGTAAATCAATGCTTCTACCGTTGTTGTATTAAAATTGCGAAGCTGGATGCATTAAACCCGTAAATGCTAAATGTATCATATAGATTTTCATATTTTTTCCACTGCTAATGGAAATGTTTGCCTTGAAGAGATCGGTCGACTATTAAATGATTATCGCCCGATTACCACATTGAGTGGTTTAAAATAGCCATAAAATATGCAACTGACGATGGCTTAAGATAAATACGTCTCAGAGTCACTCATAAATTTCGAACGCAGCCCGCTGACTTACCTACCCCTCGAAGCGAGTCATAGTATATGTACGAGTATATCCACTAAGCTTTTTCGAGCACTGATTTCTTCGCTTGCACGAGACAAGTGCACCACCGCAATTGCAGGCAAATTATGTCTGAAGTAATGATTCCGTTTCGTGCAAGATTACACAGAAATCAAATTACGACAACCTTTATTCAGTAAGCAAACAAAGCCTTTGTTGGCATCTAATTATTCCATTTATGGTTGCAATTTCGGGAGCTGAAATTTGTTTTGGTTTAGTACATCTAGCAAGTTCCTTGGCGATATTTCATATTAACAAATAAAGTTTCAGAATTCAATGGGGACAGTGGAAATTGTCTATTTTATTTATATAAATGAACTTATTTTGTATTTGGCTTAACTTAACGTAATCACTTTACGATTACTAAGGAGGAGCACTTGCCTAATAGTTTTAGCGCAGTGCATGTCATGAGGACATGTGCAATTGTGTGTAAGCAGGAAGTAATCGCGGCCTTCCGAATCTGGCCATGCCAAATAATCCCAGCTCGAAAGGAGGGGACCCGGCGGTCAGGGCCATGGACATTGAACTTGAAAAAAAAAACACAAAAATAAATAACACAAAACGGAAAATGCTGTGTGCCGCTAATGTGAGAGAAGTTGAGCAACGGGTTTTTCGTTTTGCAGTGAAGATGGATTTCCACACAAGTGTGGAAAGGGGGGTGAAAGATAATGTCCAGGCTGCCATAAGTGGGGAATAAGGAAAATAAAACATGAAACACGGGTCGGGCAATGTCATGCGGTATTCGGCTTTGCTTTCCGCCCAAGTTGAAGTGATCCTGTGTGTAAATAATGTCGAATGTTGCCGGTCGGTTGCATAAGCGTTAGTCAATTATGCCAAAGAGATCCGATGCGTTTTTTTTTTTTTTTTTTTTTTTTTTTTTGGTAGTTTGATTTGTGGCAACTTTTTTTGGCCACTTAGCGCGCTCCACTTGATAATGTTGTTTTGTTTTGTGCTGGGGCAGAAAACTTGTTTCAATTATTGGGAAAAGCGCGTATAAATCATTGCCGCAAACGCTGAAAAGCGAAAAAGAAAAACAGTAACCAAACAGACAAACACAGCATCCCCCCACACAATTAAGCCCAAAACTGAAAAACAAGTCAATTCGAAATAAATTATAGGTTCAACGGCTGCAGCGATCGCATCATTAATTGCGTTTTTAGTAGATACACCATTTCATTATGCAACGCACACAATTAATTAATAAAACTGTACTGGTTATTTCAAGTGTGTCTTTTTATAAGCCTGCCGATCGCAATAAATTCGAGCAGCGTTAGCGGTAATTATGTGCAACATATTTTCCGATTGCCACACCGTGTTTGTTTATTTTTCTGTGGGTGAGCAAAGATTTAGAATGCGGGCAAGGGATCAAGTTGAACAACTTCTGAGTAACTTCAAATTTTTTTTAAGAATTCTAAGAAAAAAAAAGCATTGTATAAATGATATAAAATTCAAAAAGTACACAAATTCAATAACAGTGTAATTTAATGGTTACATTATTATCTTGGAAATTGTTTTTAGACATCCGAACAAATAATATTACATTTATACGGCAATCTTTAATTGGTATTATAATATTTTGAAAGGTTTTCCTTATTTAAAGTGTAGATTATGTGATTGAGGATTAATGCAAACCACTTTATCTGCGGAGGTCGTAAAACGTATTTTTACCTATTTGCATGTTTATTATGCGTGTGGCTGGTTGTATTACTTTACTTAACTTTTGCAATTTTTTCTTTAGCAAGCAGGTGCATTTGGGCCAAGAGAGATATGCGATCGCTTTCGGTTCGAATTTTTTACATTTACTTGCGGCGATGGTCATTAGAGCATTACCCACTTAGGGCGCCCCCAACATCCAGTTGATTTTCGGGGACCACACAGATAGTGGAATTACCTAAAAGCGCGTTCGTCCCTTTGGAAATCTTATGTAACACTTCATTTTATTTATGTATATGTATGCTCAAAATCACCTGCCAATAACTAGCGGAAACCAAATATTTGACCCTCAGTAAATTGTGAATCATCGGTGCCGCCCAATCGAAATCCAATCCTAAGCAATTGAAACGAGCACAAGTTCCAATTTAATAGTGTACAAGAAACACCTGCTTTAAATACTCTACATATTAAACGTTATAATTACTATTTATTTGGTATTTTTGGATTTTTGCCTGCATGTATTTCATATAATATTAATGATTTTTTTAATGAATTCAACTCAAAAATCATATTAAACAGAGCAGTTTTTGCAGGCGCCGATAAAGATGAACACTGTTTACAGAACAGAACTGTCAGAACTGTGCTTTCAGACTTTCAGAAATTTTGAGAGCAATGCATTCTATGCAATTTACTTGTTTAAAATCAGAGCGTCAAATAAACTCACTAAATTTAAATAAATAGTAGTCACAACTTTAAAATAGGTCTTAATATTTAAGGGTACCGAAAGGTATTGTAAGTGATTTCGGCACAAATCAGCGCAGTTTTAAATGTCGACGAAGGCCAAAAATCATACCAAACCCAGCGAAAGGTGTTGCCTGACTCATTAAATTGGGGGATTCGAGTGTATTTATTAAACATGCGTGAAAATCAATCATGGAAGACAAAGCGCAAAGTTGCCGATCTATGGGAACAGCATAAGCCACCTGATTACCCGAACACTGAACCACCCGAATCACTAAAACCACCGAAGTTGGCGCGCGCCTTCGTTTTCATTTTCATTGGCCTGTCTTCGTCTTTGGAGAAAAAAAACTTCATATAAAACGCGGCCGACATATTATGGCCACCAGTCGTTACCGCGCCACGGTCCACAGAAGAGGATTAAAAAATATCACACAGCCGAAGGCTAGAGAAGAACCCTCCTATAGCTAAACTTATATAAACAAATACATTTTTTTTATTGCCAACACACTTTGGCTTAAGTGTTAAGAGTGATTGTCAGCTAAGAGCTAAGTGCAATGTTCCAGGACAAAGGGTGGATCCTTGTGACCCTGATCACCTTGGTGACGCCGTCGTGGGCTGCTTACAAACTCCAGGAGCGATATAGTTGGAACCAACTGGACTTTGCTTTCCCGAATACCCGACTAAAGGACCAAGCTCTGGCTAGTGGAGATTATATTCCGCAAAATGCTCTACCTGTTGGAGTCGAGCACTTTGGCAATCGGTTATTCGTCACTGTTCCCCGCTGGCGGGATGGTAAGTGGAAGTTAAATATCAAGTCCTTTGGGAGATCGTACATGTGGCATTATTACTTGGGGCATCACTTACCACTAACAAATCTGTTTGTGGAGTTGCTAGTGGTTGACAGTTTTTATATATCTTGTAAAAACACCAAATTCATTTAGTTTAGGTATTCAAATAAGAGCTTGTTATTTATTTTAAAATTCGGATAAAAATAAGAACAAACGATTTTTGTCTTTCTATTCTTCTTAGAAAATAATATTATTTAACTTTAAACAAGTACAGACAAATGTATTTTTTCTCCATTTTGGCAGAGGAATAAATATGACAATATATTTTGAGAGCCCCCCCTTGTAAAGGTTTTAGCGTGGCGACCTCTCATAAATCCGGTTGGTACCTGCGCGTTATTTTAACATTTTAAACGATTAAACGTTGTAAAATCGAAGCCAATAGCGTGGCATTGGCTTTATACTGTATTAAATTGTATTGTATTACCATCCGAATTGTGAAGCCTTCTTCAGGGTCGCTACATAGAAATGGAAATCCAATCACAAACAATACTCTTATGGCATTAGCTATTAACCAATGATTAGCTTTCAGTTCAACAAATGTGAGAGTGGCGAAATGTTTAAATACGACGGCATTGTTCTGTGACTCACGTTTTATTAAACACACAAATGATTTTGCTTCAAATAATTACACAATAATTACAGCAAATTTTTTATTAAATAGTTTAAACACAAAACTAGAAAATTTTACAAAGCAATGAAACCTAAGTAAAACTATTGCTAAGATTATATGATCCGCATAGGAATACTTCAGTACGTCTATGAATGCTTTCGATGATTGATTAGTTATTGTGCAAGGCTTATAATTGGTATTTACACAGAAAAACATGGCTGTATCGATTCAAAATGCGATGCTAAAAAATCTTGTAGACCGAAGCACCCAAACTTGTCTAAAAGTAAAAACACCCTCTTTAAGGATATCTATATGATACTTCTAATGTAATGGCATAGTATTATAAAGTATATTAAAATATTCTGGCCCGGCCTTGAGGTCTCTTTTTAAAAAGATATCTGACTGACTAACTACCTCCAGTCAATGAAATAATAGCCCAGAAGGCCGAATCGGCAAAAAATAAACCCCAAGTTACCGCAAACAAAACATAGTGAAAGTTGTGGCAAAGTGGAACATTTAAAGGCATGCTTCAATGGCCATCGAAGCAAATCAATTAGTCAAAGCAAATCGGTGGTGGCAACAACAGGCTAAAGAATACCTGAAAGTGACAGTTATGGGCTATGATTAATTATAGATATTATCATTGACCGCTCAATTGGGAAACTATTCTATGAAGATTTGTGTAACTACATTTACATAAGAAAATCCGATGGTTATGGCGACAACAGCTATGGTACATGATTACTGTTTAAAATCAAGTCTGAAATATCAAAATCAAAATCGGATTTCGACCGGGAGTTGTATCCGATGCTGAAACTAAAACACAGAATTGCCAACATTTATTGGTCGGATATCGACTCAGCTCACGTATTTCATACAAATTCATTAGGCCACCAGCCATTGAATAATTTACCCCAGTCAATTGAGCTACTCGATAGTTGATCAATTTTGCATTTGTCAACGAGTGAACGATATTTACGGCCCATTCCAAGTTGAAAATTCATCTTAACTACAATAAGATCACAAAAACGCCTACTAAGATTTTACAGAAGATGGGTCGGAAAATCGCTGAAAGCTATATTTTCTGGTCGTGGCAATGTCACTCGCCTACTATAAAAACATTAAAAGTTCCTAGAAACAATAAATGTCTTTAAATTCAATTAACGAAGAAATAAAGAAGGAAAAGAACTGGAGCGGAAATCGGTCGAAATACTGCCGATGGCCACATATACATTTAACAGCGATATATGGTATACATATTGATAATGATGTCAGACAAAATTGCTTCAGACGGCTAATGACATCGCAAATTGCACGCAACTTGCAATAGTGCCAATTATGACTGAAGTACATATAGCCGGGGATCTTTAAACATAAAAAAGATGTACAAGCAGAAAAAAGAGCCATTAGCACGGCAGTTACCATTGCTTATGATTCCTTTTGCCCAAAATAATGACAAATAATTATATAAATAATTAAAAGCCAAACTTAAGCGATTCTATTTTACATCTGCATGCATTTACATTTTATCCAGAAAACATTCAAACAGGCAGCGATATTGCAAAATTTTGCTTCAAGTTTGGCGCTGCTAATGCTCCCATTTTATTTTTTAGGGATTCCGGCCACTCTGACCTATATAAACATGGACCGCAGTTTGACGGGTTCACCGGAGCTAATTCCGTATCCAGATTGGCGCTCAAATACAGCTGGAGATTGCGCCAACAGTATTACCACCGCCTATCGCATTAAAGTGGATGAGTGTGGTCGGTTGTGGGTATTGGACACTGGAACCGTGGGCATCGGCAATACCACCACTAATCCGTGCCCCTATGCGGTAAATGTCTTTGACTTGACCACGGATACGCGAATTCGGAGATACGAGCTTCCTGGCGTGGACACAAATCCAAATACTTTCATAGCTAACATTGCCGTGGATATAGGCAAAAATTGCGATGATGCATATGCTTATTTTGCCGATGAATTGGGATACGGCTTGATTGCTTACTCCTGGGAACTGAACAAGTCGTGGAGATTCTCGGCTCATTCGTATTTTTTCCCCGATCCATTGAGGGGCGATTTCAACGTCGCTGGTATTAACTTCCAATGGGGCGAGGAGGGTATATTTGGTATGTCTCTTTCGCCCATTCGATCGGATGGTTATCGTACCCTGTACTTCAGTCCGTTAGCAAGTCATCGACAATTTGCCGTATCCACGAGGATTTTGAGGGATGAAACCAGGACGGAAGATAGCTATCATGACTTTGTTGCCTTAGATGAACGAGGTCCAAACTCCCATACCACTTCACGTGTGATGAGCGATGATGGTATTGAGCTGTTCAATTTAATAGATCAAAATGCAGTGGGTTGCTGGCACTCATCAATGCCGTACTCACCACAATTTCATGGCATTGTGGATCGCGATGACGTTGGCTTAGTTTTTCCGGCCGATGTGAAAATTGATGAGAACAAAAATGTTTGGGTTCTATCAGATAGGATGCCCGTTTTCTTGCTGTCTGACTTGGATTATTCAGATACTAATTTCCGAATTTACACGGCTCCTTTGGCCACTTTGATTGAGAATACTGTGTGTGATTTAAGGAATAACGCCTATGGGCCGCCAAATACCGTTTCAATACCAAAACAAGCCGTTTTGCCAATGGGTCCACCGTTATATACAAAACAATATCGTCCTCTCTTGCCACAGAAACCTCAGACCAGCTGGGCTTCCTCGCCGCCTCCTCCAAGTCGCACTTATTTGCCCGCCAATTCAGGCAATGTAGTCTCCAGTATTAGCGTCTCTACAAATTCTGTGGGTCCTGCAGGAGTGGAGGTGCCAAAGGCCTATATTTTCAACCAGCACAACGGCATAAATTACGAGACAAGTGGTCCCCATCTATTTCCCACCCATCAACCCGCCCAACCGGGTGTGCAGGATGGTGGGTTAAAAACTTATGTGAATGCCCGCCAATCTGGGTGGTGGCATCATCAGCATCAAGGTTAACATAATCCTATACACGGTACTTGGGTATATTCTCACACACTCGATTGATGTAAAGAATATTTTAAGACAACAACATAGGGCAACAGCGGTTAAAAACCACACGACGTATGAGCAAGTGGCAAATCAATACTTTATCTAGGTATGTTAAGCAAAAAATAATAATAAATCAACTTTTTTTTGAAGGTTAAGAGTTTACGCAATTTTTTGAGCGGGAAAAGGGAAAAAAATGTAAGTATGCAAAAACTTTAAATATATTTGTACATTTTCTGGACTACTACTACCAGGCCAGAAAGTAGGATGATAGAGCTGTTCAAAAGATCTGCCATATGAGTGTCCTTTGCACCTTCTAGATCAAAGGATTTGCAGGTTCCTCATTTGAAAAACGGAGATTCCCGGTACATACACCTGCTACTATCTCTACTTTCTTCTTTTGGGGTTGTCAGAGCTCTGGTTACAGTTGATTAAACACCATCAATCAGTGTTTTTTTAGAATTTTCCTAATTTGCTTACTTATATTGCCTACTTTTTTGCGAGGGGCTTCTATTGGCCAGTATATATTATGTGTTGCATACTCTTGGTCACAGCAAAAAAAAAAAATGCATCCAATTGTTAAAAAAATGCTTCCTTTTTTACGCACAGCGGTAGACGGTTTTTTTTTTTGGTTTTTTGGAGTAGTATAAGTCATAATGTATTTTATAATAATTGATTTCGCCTTTTACAAATCTGATTGCTCAGAAATCCGATGAGTATTGCAACATTATGTTTACTTGTACATTATAGATATATGCAAATTATATAACTCGACTATAGGGTTCTCTCTCATTTATGCTACGTGGAAATAATAACTCATATTGAATAGTAGTAAATGTACTTGAGAAAATGTTTTATAAAGTATAAATTTAATATTTTATGACATTTGACATGTCATAATTGTCAATTTGACAATTGACAATCAGTGTTTTTTTTAGAATTTTCCTAATTTGCTTACTTATATTGCCTACTTTTTTGCGAGGGGCTTCTATTGGCCAGTATATATTATGTGTTGCATACTCTTGGTCTCAGCAAAAAAAAAAATGCATCCAATTGTTAAAAAAATGCTTCCTTTTTTACGCACAGCGGTAGACGGTTTTTTTTTTGGTTTTTTGGAGTAGTATAAGTCATAATGTATTTTATAATAATTGATTTCGCCTTTTACAAATCTGATTGCTCAGAAATCCGATGAGTATTGCAACATTATGTTTACTTGTACATTATAGATATATGCAAATTATATAACTCGACTATAGGGTTCTCTCTCATTTATGCTACGTGGAAATAATAACTCATATTGAATAGTAGTAAATGTACTTGAGAAAATGTTTTATAAAGTATAAATTTAATATTTTATGACATTTGACATGTCATAATTGTCAATTTGACAATTGTTTTTGGGTGCATATTAGTTTGAAGAATGAAACATTATCCTTGAAAATATTAGTTATAAATTGCAGCATCTACAATACATAATGTTAGCCAAAATGTTGAGCTTTTTTTCGGTGCATCGGCAATTATTTACACTACCAGGCGACCGGACGGTTTGTTTATATTCCCAGTCTCGGGGCGGGGCATTTTGTCAAAATGTCGAAAAACAAACAGAGGAACAAAGAGCAGGCAGCATTTATTTACTTTGTGATTACGGACGGACAGTCCAAAAAAGCCTTCTGTGCGAAGCACTTAACGCCAAAAGTGAACAAAACAACACTTGCTCTATTAACACGCCACACTGTCTGAAGGCAGTCGGCTTAACGAGAAAGAAGAATATCCTACGTGTGGCTAATTTGCGGTTAAGGCCCCATGATTTACAAAGCTAAAAAATAAAGGCAAACCGCAGCAGTTCATTCAAATTTTTTGTGGCCAAAACAAATATTAAGATAAGAGTCAGTGGGGACTATAATTTGAGTTATTCAAATGCAATAAATCCGCGGAACCAAACGAGCTGCTAATTTTACGTTAGACGCCCTTTAATTTCACGCTGCCATTTGTGGCTTCCGTTTCGTATAAGTTTGGGTCGATGATTTTTTGAATTTGCATTTTCAATTTGAATATAAAAAACCGCCGCCTCAGGTTTGCATCTTTTAAAGTGATCCGCAATCTCATTCCTAGTCAGTCAAGATGGGTAAGATAGAGTAATGTAAAGAACAGAAGTGACTAAAAAATTGAGTAACCTAATTTTATGCCATCGTAGTTAAGTTTTTCGCGATTTCCCTTTCACGGGTTTAACTT
Organism: Drosophila simulans; assembly: GCF_016746395.2. Lineage (NCBI taxonomy): Eukaryota > Metazoa > Arthropoda > Insecta > Diptera > Drosophilidae > Drosophila > Drosophila simulans. Next base: position 232,974 of record NC_052525.2, read on the forward strand.
AAAATGTATTTCGCGGAACTCGACGTTTTTTCTTGATCATATATATTTCTGGCGCAAATGCTATTTTTTAAGAGCATTTCATGTAATAATTGAGACTAATAGGAAGAGAGATCTTGTTTGGTAACAGGGAAAGTTCAACTTAATCGCTCAATTTGGGATCGCTTGGTCCCTTGAGATTCGACTGTAATCGAAATTTTTGCTTTTGATCGGAACAAGACTTAAGACGGGGCAAACAAAAAGACTTTGTTGGTGGTAGGATCGTAAAAAGAACTCAGAACAGAACCAGAAAAAAAATTCGGATAAGGATTGTGAGTCTGTAGTCGTACAAAAAAAGATAATTGTGTCTGCAGGTACAAAAAAAGGCAGATATAGTTGGCAGCTGTATAAAACTAATGCACTTGCATTCCAATCTAATCGTGTGCCAAATGTCAAACGAGTTTCATTCATCCGGCAATACCCCTTCCTCTAGATCTTCCTTTTCCCTTTTTTTTTAAGTAAAATGCGAGTCAGTTCATTCATGGAGAACCGTGACGATAAGTCCGCCTCTTTATTTTCGATATGACAAACACGCGTGAATAGCGTCAAACGATTTTAGGGCTCTTATCGTCATGGTTTAATTAAAAGGTTATTCTTGTAGGCAGGATAACATTGCGGCCGAAAGGATGCAATTGAGTTGTCTGTATTGGGGTAATTATTCAGTGCCTTATCTTAAAGACTTTCTGACCTTCCCATCCAAACGAAAAACCGAAAGTCGACCGCAAAGATCTGAAAAGAGGGATTTGATTTCACGAACACTCACACTCAACCACAAATATTTATTCACATGGCCAGGTGAGAATTGACAAATTTCCATTTCGTCAATTCGAACAGTAAAGCTAAAACTATAACGCAACTCCTTAAATAAAAAAACGAAGAAAAAACGAGTGGCCAAGGCCACTCAAAACCGCTTTCAATTAAATTGGAGCACACTTTTGCTTGTGGTCGGGCGCAAGCTCATCATCACGATCATTGTCGTCATAATCATTATAAGCTGATGCCTCAGGAGTGAAAACGTTGTTGCCCCAGGCGGTGTACCCAAACGTCCCCAGCTCAGCCTGCTTATGACCCCAGAAACAGAAAAGGTAATAACGACATGTATGATGATCTACCCTGTCGATGATCTAAAATGGTTAAAATCGTAAGCGCTACCGATATTATTACTAATATTAGACTTCGTATACATCATTCTCAAAGAAGGTATATTAAAACAGCATGTGTTAAATCTCCTTGTTATAAATTCATAATAAATTCTCCGAGAACTAAATGTAAAAATGTATATACAAAGTATTTATTAAATATCCTTGTTCATAAACCGTACGAGCCTTTGAAAGTGTATACAAATCAAAAATAAAAACGCAAGAAATGAAAAGGAATGAAAAACTGGTAGTTGTTAGCTACTTTTACCCAACCGTTGACAGTGGCCAATATGAAGAATACCATGAGGAGCGCAGCAGGGAGAGTGGATTTTATTAATATGGAAACTGTTGATGGAAAGGCATGGCAGCTTTATAGGACGCGTTATGATCGCGAGCCACTACATCGTGATGGCTCTAGATTATGAAGCGGTCAAACCTCGATCGATCTCATTTGATAACAAACAATAATAGCGGAGGAGCAAATGAAGCATGTGTATGTATATGGTAACATGCAAACGCAATTTAGTGAGTGTAGAGTAAGAACACTTCACGATTGGGAATTGACGACTTCCATTACTGGCGGATAGAAGTGAAAGCGACATTTTAGGTCCTTACACTCGTGGAACAAATGAGGTACATTTGAAATGCCTATTCTTCGGTAACTCTTTGTTGGTTTCACTTGTCGCTTTTATATGCACTTGAATAAATGCAAAAATTCTAGAATGAAGACCTGTAATTTAAACGAGATTAATCAGTATTCTTGCTGTTCAGGTGTCTTAAATTAAATAAGCATTTAATATTCAATTACTGTTCCTATGGTCTGGGACTTTTTATCGGAAGGTGCCTCATCATTATTATTATATTATTCATCCTGTAGAATGCAACCATCGACATTCTAGTGTATACGTAAATCTGGAAAGGGTTTCCGATTTGACGTGCATGCGGCTGTAAGACTTTATATGGACTTTAAGTTACGGGAAGCTTGCGTGCACCGCTAAAATAAATGGGAAACAACAAAATGAGGGAGATATTCGCCGTTACTGGAGGTTGCTTGTGAGCTTTTTGCCCTCTTTGCCCTTTCTGCAACATTTTGTTAACAATTAGCGCCCATTGGAAGAAGACTCTATCCCAAAAACTCAGAGCCACTTGCCTTTAAAGGTGGTGTGTCCCATTGAGAGCTCCGTATTCCACTTCTCTGAGGTGGAACTTTGCCGGTGGTCCTCCCATATATAGCACATACATATATGTATATACTCGTATATACTATATACTTACGCGTACTTGCCCATATCCATATCAATCATGCCGTCGTTGCCGTATGCTAATGATGGCAATTAATCAATGAGAATCAGTTAAGACCTGCAGCACACGAGGCACACGCAATCGGCCCATTCCCGCAAGAGAAAATATATATAACCCAACAGAGTTGAAAAAATGAAATGAAAACGATATAGTTCAGTGTGTCGACTACCATATACCCGTTACTCTGATACGGGAATGCAAGGCAGATATACAAGTAGAAAAGCGACTGTTTCTAGGATTTATTGCTCGCTAAGTAGCAAGTATTCGGATAAATGTTTTGAAACCAATTTGCACAGCGCAGTCATCACAAGAATCAAAATGTCTAATCTTCACTTTCAAGTTCTAGTTTATTTTTAATTTATTTTGACCAGTCACGATGTGCATAAAAATTCATCACATTAAAAAACCCTATACTTAACATTTAAATTTCTAAATTTACAGTTCCATTAGCAAATGGCATTGTATGAAGAAATTGTGCAAATTAGTTTGGGATATAAACAAATAACATTGATCTTAAATAATAATCATGAACATATTTTCTGTGTGCTAAGTGATATTATTGTTCGCGAGACCTAGACGTTCAAACACAAAGGCAGACGGATGGACATTGCTAAATGGACACGCTTTCCTCTACCTATTACATCCTCTCAACGAATCTAGTATACACTATACTATAATGTGTACACAAAATACCATCAAAAATGATCAAGGTCTGCACTCTAACGATGTGCTGAAGTAGCTGTGCCGCAAAAAAAAAGCCTTAATGTGGAAATACAATTGTAATTGCTTGCAGTTAATTGACCCACATACGATTTCTAGGTAGGTAAAAGATTTCATGAGATCAGGTGGAAATATTGTAATAGTTACCCACATTAAATTTGCAGACATGCGTTAACGCCTCCCTAGTTTTCTCTAACCAATACTTCTAGATAATCCAATTTTGTGTTCGCAGCGTGCGACCACTTAAAATGGAACATGAACTCTAACCCTAATTGTCCACGCCCACTTCTAAAAACTAAAACTAAACCATTCTGTAGATAGCAGTACGTAGTAGTCAAAACAAAGAGTTTAACTTTTATATGTATAAACCTGTTTTACGCATGCAAATAATATAAGTTACTGTGTCAGCGACAAAAGGCAACAGGTGAAATTGTCGCCCCAAGTCCATGCTTTTAAATCCCGATCTCTACATCTGTTTTTGTTGCAGCCAAGTCAATGTCAAGTGTTGCTTCGGCTGACTTACTACAAAAGTTAATTGCACTGCACGCACATGCCAAAAGGTAAAAAGAGTCGCGAGCCTCGGCGACAGGCTTCCAAAACCCTGTATATCCACATCACCAGACCTCAAGACCTCAACTTACGACTCTGGCCACGAGGCGCGTGTGTGCAATATCAGGTTTCCGCGTCGACTTGCACAGTGATTCGAGGATGTGCGAAAATAAGATTTTAATTAAGGGATCATCAGTTTGCAACAGACTATTTGTATGCCTTCCTTTTAAGATAGTGATAGAAATGCGTAATACTAGTTAAGTCTTGTACACAAAATACATTTTTATACTCGGATCCATGTCATGTCAGCCACGTCCGTACGCACGTTAAGATCTTGGGAATTTTTTTAAATAATAATTTATTGTCCGCTATGAGTTCAAATATTTACATTTGGATTTTAAAAAAGTAAAAAATGGTTCAGCAAATGTGCACTCTAGTTGGATATCGCATTGAAATTATTTGGATTTTTTGCCACAGTGCGGAGCAATTGCTACTGTAGTTGTCATTAGTTCTCCGCACTTGCTGTTGTAATTGTGACAGGAGCAACGAGCACGGATTGCTAAAGGGTCGATCTCCAGTTGAAGGTGCACTTAGTTTTCAGTACTCCCGTGGGGAAAGGGGGTTTTGGCATAACTGTCGACTGGCGGGCTTTCTGCGATCGTGAGTGCCAGAAGCTGATTTCAGCGTGGCTACCGATAAGCAACCGCTTCCAGGTTTGACAGACGCGTTGATTGGTTTTGTTGGCTGGTGCGCAATATGCGAAACGCTCTTGATTCCATAAGACATGTAAATTACTAAGAGCTCTGCCGGAAAACACAAAAAGTGGTCAACCCTTTTTTATAATTTGTGTACCTGTTACTGTTAAATTAACAAAAGTAATATATATTCGTTTTAATAAATGCAATTTTTCGGAGAAAGCATTGTGCCGAAACAGTTAAACAGCGTGACTAAGCTCATGCTCTAAATTCTGTCTTGTTAAACGTCTAAAGATTGTTAGAAAGAATAAACTATTAATAAATCTATAACTACAAATTGTCACATTAAAATGTGCTTTTTTAACAATGGATCTAATGTATCGAAATATAAAATGAATTTCCTTTTTCTCAGTGTTTCGCTGCTCTCGATGTTCGAGGCCAAAACCGTGGACCATTCATAAATTTTAAGCCAACTCATAAATACGGCAGCAAAGGCTATCAAGGTGTTGGTCTTACAATATCTCGCCGTGATGATGCCAGAAACTTCTTCCTTTCTGATTTAATGCAACGCCAAAACAAATTGTTATATTGGAGCCGCTTGCCTCCAGCAATTAATCAAAGCTCTCGCACTACAATTAATCAAAAATCGCCATCTTTCTTCGTTGAATTTCAAAAGGAGCTTGGCTGTTGCTCCTGGCCATAAATATTATTGCCAGTGGCGATGTAAGAAATCGACCAAATAGAATTGGCGGCGTTAAAACGCTCACCTTAGATGTGGCATCGTTTCGTTGACATATACGCATTGCTCTCATAAATCAGATATTTATATGGAGTGGGAAGTTGGGGGACTCAAAACCAAAATCATCGGCGGCTTTCGTCCTTTCATCGTCCAGAGATCGGCGATCAAGCGGCAATTTGATGGCCATGAACAGTTGACAGTTGACTTTTGATTCATTCAGCAGCAAAATTTAATTCAATGACACCTAGGCGTAGGCTCTACAGTTCTAAACTCCCATTTTTGAAACATGAGTACATACTTTGTATTTGAAATGTTCATTTATCGGCTATAATCCCTGTAAGATTAACATAAGTACGGAAATGTACGGAAGCTGTCCTGTAATCGAGGCCTTACTGTGTCGCAAGCATGCCGCTTTAAGAAGTGTGGAATAAATGAAACAACGTCAAGTAATCGGCAGACCGAGTCAATATTAATGACGACTTCATCTTTATTCGGCTGATACGCCATATATTCAGATCTCAGTTCTTCCCCTCTTATGTTTATCCCGCCACGATTTTTCGGTTTGCTGTCGCAGGGTCTTAGTAGCATTTATTGTACTAGCTAGTCCCTATTAAGCAGAAAAGCAGACGACTTTTAATTCATTTTCAATTCACTTGTGGCGCTAAGCGATATTCAAAGCAAAAAATAATAATAAAATTGCAAATTCATAAACCTGGTTGACACTGAACATCGTGTCTCAATGCTTCGCGGAAAATTGATATTGCATCAACACGGATTTTGCAAGGTCGACCGGATATGTTTGATTTTATTAGCCTCTGGACACCTGGTTGAAACCGTTTGTCCTGTGCTTAGATGCCCTGCGATGTCCTTTTCACATGTAATGCTATGCAATCCCCCGCGGCTACAGCAACGAAGTGTTAAACGAGGCTCAGTGTGAGTTAGTGCCAATACAAATCTATTTCGGCACGGTTTCCTAGCGTGCAACCAGAATTCTGACAATGGTTTTAAGAAATACTGGGGACCTCCTAAATGCTTTCGAAATGCTTTCGGCTGAGAGGAACAACAACTGATACGTTGGGCATAAAGGCCCCGGGGCATTAGAAGTGTTAATAGAAAAGTGCCTCCGGCTGATCAGGTTTCGTTGCAGGACCGAATGGATCGCCGCCTGAGGTGTTGACGTGGTGGCCTTGAAAATTCTTCCGACATTGCATTCGAACGACAATGGGCCTAGTGTTTAAGATAATGTCCAAATGACCCAGGGATCGGAAGGTCATCAGTAAATAAAATAAATTTAATTTAATTTAATAAATGAACATTTAGGATTTTTAATAGTCTAATATAGCAAGCCTTGGTTATTAAAGAATATTTTTTTATGAACACTAAAGCATCCCTTTAGTAGTGTATAAATTGTAAATGTTCCTCATTTGTATAATTGTAATGACACTCTTTTTTGTTGTATTATTTTACTTATGTAGCTCAAATATTAGTTATACAAATTGGAAGCCCACTTTGAATAGGAGATACAGCTTTATACTTCGGAGGTGTTTTTACTGGGGTCTGATGTCTGGACCTTGTTGCCTTTTTAAACCGGTTGGCAGCCGGCACGCGACAGGGCCAGGTTTTCGTTTGGGGACGACAAGCAGCTGAAAATGAGCAAAAACACTCAGAAACTCTTCCCACTCGACAACGGGAACACTCAGGTCACCAACAGCTGCGTTTTTCAGAGAGAACGAGAGATAATATTACTACCTCTCTATTAAAATCAGAGAAAACACTCAGCTCAAGAGACGATCCTTTAGTGGTGATGCTGTTGCACCTTTTCGAGGGGCAGGTAGGTAGTCACGCAGGTGGGATCCCTAGGCCCTGATACCTATAAATAGCCTGAACGGAACGGGGAAGGGCATCAGAACGGAGCCAGCGCTGAAGCAAGGACCATCGTCACACAATAACGTTATACCATCTCTAAAAATGGCTTTGGGCAGCGAAAATCACTCTGTTTTCAACGACGATGAGGAATCATCTTCGGCCGTTAATGGACCCTCTGTTATCCGCAGAAATGCCCGGGAACGCAACCGCGTAAAGCAGGTCAACAATGGCTTCAGCCAACTACGACAGCATATTCCTGCGGCCGTAATAGCCGATTTAAGCAATGGTCGCCGGGGAATTGGTCCCGGCGCCAATAAAAAACTGAGCAAAGTTAGCACACTGAAAATGGCAGTGGAGTACATACGGCGCTTGCAGAAAGTTCTTCATGAAAACGACCAGCAGAAACAGAAGCAGTTGCATTTACAGCAGCAACATTTGCACTTTCAGCAGCAGCAACAGCATCAACACTTTTACGCCTGGCACCAAGAGTTGCAGCTGCAATCTCCCACTGGCAGCATAAGTTCCTGCAACAGCACCAGCTCCTATTGCAAGCCAGCAACATCGACGATTCCGGGAGCAACACCTCCTAACAATTTCCACACCAAGTTGGAAGCCAGTTTTGAAGACTACCGTAACAATTCCTGCAGTTCTGGTACTGAAGATGAGGACATCCTTGACTATATATCACTCTGGCAGGACGACCTGTAAACTTACCAGATATAAAATCTTCAGCTATTGCTAGTCGCACCCAACCATCACACACATCGAACCATTGATTGGCCAACAAGTATTACCTCAGCCACAAAGTATTTATATTCCCTAGAACTACCTTTTTGCCTTATAAATTAGTATTTAAGGTTTTATATAGTTTCTAAGAATAGTTTCTAATGGAAGACAATTTACATTTATGTTTTTTTTTATATAGCATACATGGAGGACATTAAACTGATATATATATAAAATTTTAAATGAGTTTTTATTATCAAAAAAATAAACGGTAATTAAAATGGAACAAATTTAGGTAAAAAAGGAGTAAGATTCAGAAAAGTTGTTAATGAAGAAATGCTTTAGGAATATGGTAATATGTTTTGATACAAACTTGATCCTGTCCTGTATACCACAGTTTACCTAGTTTACCCTTTATTCGGGCTAAGTCGGAAAAAGTAGTCGAAACTGTAACCGTTAAGTATTTACAAGATTACCGACCACTGAAGATAAATTACAATAACATTTTGTAAGCACTTTTGATCAAAAAACGACGATTTGCATAAATAAAGCTGGGTTGAGTAGGGTGAAAAAGGCAAAATATTTACCTGCTGCATTTTTGCATATGGACCGGTCACGGTAATAAGACCCTGAGAATTCACAATTCCAAAGAGATCGATCGATCGATGAATGAACTAATTTTGAGTTATTCCTGCAATGCAGCCGAAACAAGCGAAAAAACAACGCTCGGCAATTGTTCAGATCGCCCCCGACAACGTAAAAAAAAAAATTAAAATAAGATCTGCTCAGGCCTTCTGAACCGGAAGCCGCCGCGAAAAAAAAGGCTGCAGATAAAACTTACGCAAGATACATATACTCTAAGAACAAAAGAAACACTAAACGACATTCATGGGACTTTTCTAGCAAGTTCTTCATCATATTAAATGACTACATCACACACCAATCTATTCATTAGCAACCTTAAAACACTAATAGAATATGATCATTTGTATACATAGTTTTTGTCTATTCATCATAAACAATAAACTTTTAGATAACCTTTTCTATACAGCTGAGTCGTGGAAGGTATACTTTTTAATGAACGTAAGCCCTTTTCGTGGCACATATATCGAATTATTATTTCCGGCCTTTTCTTGTTTTTGCATTGCACATATATATACACTAAAAGGCTTGAAAGGCTGAAAACCAAAAACGTAAGCTACACCTAAGTGTCGCGGCTATCAGTTACCCGTTAATAATATTCCCTATTTACTTATGCTATATATACATATATATTTTGTATCATTAAGTGCAGCGAGGTAATATATATGATATATTTATATATATACCGGAAATTCACTTATTAACCACGCGCTTTGGGTCTTTGAGCTAATAATTTTAACTTATTTTATGCAATATATACACGTAAGAGTCGAAAACGCATTCTTCTCCACAAATATTGCATACCCTTGAACTCTACGAGCCACGGGTATAACAAGGGAAAAGGCTGCAGGGGGCTCTCTTCCCTCCATTGGCGGTCTCAATGGGCGACATACGAACGACACAATGTCTTTGCGACAGCAAACGGTGCAAAATCGAACGCTTTTTGTGTGAAGTTAATAATACGTTTGACATGGCTTCGAAAGGGCGATCGATCGCAGAAATATATGCAGAAATATGTAGCAGATTGCTCCAGATCGTCCCGGGGTCTTTTTAAAAGACCCTTTGTGGTTTCGGCCACGTATATGGACCCTGAATTCAGCTTGAATGGGTATATAGTATATATACATACTGTAATATGCAACGTTACGAGACTTGAAAAAGAATTTATTATTATCGTCTTGAGAAAAAAAAAATAGTTTTTTAATGTACATTTATAATTGCAAAGAAATGCGCACATGAAAAAAATATTACATAATTGTATGGAGTAGACCTCGTTCCACATTTACAACGGCTAACACGTTTTTTCACAAATATTTTTGGAGGCAGAACTCCCATTTATATGTTTAAAATATAGAGAAACCTTTAGTCGACACCCTCCACAATACTGGGTTTTCTTTATTTTGTATGTTCGATAAAAGGCACTCTTTACATGCTACGCTGGCCGAATAAATTTATGATTTATTAAGGATATTCTACTTACAACAAAAGCATGGTTTAAGACAGTCAGATTCTGACTGATGTCTCAAAAATAATTTCCAGGGAGCAACAAGTGAGTTATTTGTTTAACATGAACGCATTTTTTTGACTCGCAAATGCTGACAGGAATAATGTAATTTATGTTCGACCTTAAATTTTGCCAGATTTCTCTACACCAAAATAATAAAAAAAAATGTTATGAAGAGTTCTTCATTAAAGAGTGAAAGAATTATAATTATTTGCACAAAAAAAATGGACTGTGTGAACTTGGCATTATACCCAAGATAAAAAAGGCCGACAACAAGTTGTCATATAACTTCTTGCTAAGAACAAGTGCACAGCCGAATACGGGGCCGCTCCTCCATTTTCCACACAAAGGTGCACTTGCCATTGTTACAGTTTTCCCGGTTTCCAGTTTCCCCTCCCAACTGAAAATGTTCATTTTCCCAACCTACGCAATTAAAAACGCCTTCAGAATTCGATTTTTAAAAAAGGATCCTGTTGCGTGCGTTCGAATTAAAGGATCAAACATCCAATTCTAAAGTTTTCATTAGTTAAGCTGATTATACTTGACAATGCAGCTGAAATGATAATAATGCATTGTGGTCCCTTTAAGTGCACCATTTAAAATAAAATCAAGAACAATTTTCCTTTGTGCACCAGGCTATCAAAAAAAAAAAAAAAAAATCGGAAAATAAACCTATTACATTGGATTAATATTTTGTAGAGGAAAATTGTGGTGAAAGAATTTCTAATTTCAATATCTTATTTTTTATTTGCCCAAACTTTTAAGTTTATACTACAACATGCCTATTAGTATCCGGGTTTCGATTTTTTTTGGCTTGTTTCTGATCTGGACCGAGTCTAAGTCTTTTTAAGTCCGGAGGCTCCATAGGCATCAGAACATTTTTTAATGGAATTTACGACATTTAATTGGATGAAAACAGAGCTCAGCTCAGAACGTACATAACTACAGGCAGACGCAGAATTACAAGATCTGCGCGACTTCACGAAGTTGCGTGGTATTTGCTTGTTGAAAATATGGGTTATATATTTAAATGCATTTGGATTGCACTCACTGCGTGACTGAGCTAATTGGTTGCGATAAAAACACACTGCTAAGTTATATTTGCTAGGTTTAAACTAGTTAAAACTCAGCAAATAAATATATTCGAAAGTAATTAAATTTTTGAAATTGTATGCAAGTTTTATTATGTAACGTGTATTTAATATAGTTTACTATAGTTTACTGACTATACTCTTTTCATCGTGCACAGAAAAAATATGGGCTTCACCGCCGGTGCTTGTATTTGTATTCACTTTTGATTTCATATTTATTTCATCAAATTGCCACTGCGCACGCGCACGCCCAAAGGCAGCGACGCAAAGGGAAGATAAGAGACCTTGGTTTGATTTGAAAATTACTCAAAAAATCAAAAAACCTGGGCATCACCCAAGTAAAATATAAAAAAGGTATATAAGCTGCAAAACAGCAAAAACTGGTTGCAGCTGATGCCAATTAAATGTGGTCCAGTCCACATCGTTGTTTCCCATATCCGTGGTCCCGCATCCTCGAACTCGTTGTCATTGCCGCCGCGGTTACTTCAAATGGGAGACGCGCGCGTCCAGCGCCAACATGGCAGACTTTTTTAAATTTATGATGAAAAAAATGAACACTGTCGCTTTTTTGAACTTTTAATTATACACAGACAGGCGGAATATATTTTTCGGATGCTAAAAAGAATTTCGGAAGATACCATTCGACTTAACCAGTAGCCAAATACACTTGCTGTACACTTTAATCCCCTCAATGGCAGACTTTATTTAATAAAAATATAGGCATTGAAGAATTAACTTCTTTGACTTTTGTTTTAAAAGTTTTCCCGCATTGATATCCAAAACTTTAGACTGACTAAACAGGCCCCACTTTTACTTGCAGTGCAGAATAGAAACCATCGCCCTTATTCGGAATTCCAAGTTTTTAAAGCCATTTGGCGAGAAATTAATAAATTCGCAGCGCTGCCACAGGATATTTGCATAAGAAATTAAGGCAATGAAATGTTATGACTGCGTTCATGACAGCCTACTTGCATTACTCCGCTGAAAACGCTTTTTCACAGCACCAATATTGCGGCTACTTTGAAGCTCTTCCGCTGAACAGGAGATGCTGCCGCATTGCCAAAGCCAGTTGTTGGGATGTTGCCTCCAGCAGCGGTGAACCGTAGTTAAACTGTATTTCTAGTCTCCATTGTGTCACTGATATGCATATGATTTTCGGGAGGACAATTGTCCAAGACGCAGGACGCAGCGTGTGGCGTATGTCCAGAAAACAATTTGCACGAAAAACAAAGCAAACACATCCTTTTTTGCACGTGGCCCAAGAAAAATGCCAGAAAACAAAATTACATTGCCTTTGTGAACACAACAATAATAACGAACAGTAGTCAACGCAAATTGCATAAGGCTCTGACTGATAGAAAGGGACTGACGTGAGCCGTTTAAGGCACTTCACAGGTTGCGCTCTACCGATGTGTGGTTCTCATTAACAGTGGTGAGGTCAGGACGATTGTCCGGGGTTTCTTTCTTCCAACAACATTCGGCACTTTCAAGTTGGACAGCGTATTCAAAGAAAGTCAGTGGGTAGCACACAACTATCCCTCGGTTTGAACTACAGCTCCACAACTGTACTATCTATGTTTATCTCGAACGGGGACGTGGTCCGGTGTAGGCAATATTTCCAAAATCAAATGACGGGTCAGCAAAACCGTGCATATCCGCATTTCATGCCATGTTGCACCTAGTGGTATATGCACCGTTCAGTAAACAGACGAGACTTCCCTTGACTTCATTATTTAGGGAAACCGAAGTCCCTAGCCGACGTGCGTGTGAATTTATTAAAACAGCAGCTTCCTTCGCTGATTCTTTCTCTGATCCCTTCGGTTTCCTGATTCCCTCAATCCTCCAACTGGTATACGAAAATTCAATTAAGCAAATCGAACACATTTGATGCGTTTCTACGAAAAAGTCCTTTTTAATGGCCTAGACCTTCCGTTTTGTTCCTACCCACACTTCTTTTTTTTGAACAGGTGGATCCCTTCAGAGTGGTGTGGAACTTGGAATTAATTAAACGTAAAAAAGGACGGGGGAAGTGCGAAAAGGATTGAAAGGAGTTCATTGTTATGTTGATGAGCAGGGATTGAAATAAAAATGTGGATCGTTCGTTCGGTGGGCGTCAAAATCGATTTTAAGTCGATTGCATTTATAGGGTATCTGTTTCTTGTCCATATTTATTTATGTTCGTTTTGTATGGTCTACCAAAGGACTTCCCCTTTTATACAACGTGTTTGCTTAGCTATGAAAACCGATATCGATCTTTAGGAATTCCAATTTCCGGATTTCGCAAGGCTTATGTAAATATTTAACCAACGGAACCAATCGATTGTATCAACAAAATGAGTCGTGGGAATCAATTCGATGGCAATGTCGTTAGTGGCTAAAATAGTCCTTAAACAACTTTAGTAGAGGGTGCAGTTCTGGGATAAAGGGTCCTTACACCGGTCGTAATCATGGCCTAACAAGCATCCTTTTCACGCTTCTGCGGTCCAAGATCAAAGAATTTCAAGCACCTGATCCGCCACATAAGGTGCTAAATGGGGCGTACTAATGGGATCAATGCAGCGCGATTCGAAATCAATTAACGACAAAAAGGAAAGCATAGTAGAATTACCGCAATCGAACAAAGGAATGGATCAGAAACCCGCAGGATAGCTGCAAAGGCTCATTGAGAACCACTCAATTGGATAATCGTGAATAATGACTTCAGGTCAAAAATGTTGACTCGCGCAATAAATGATTACAATTAAAATGTCAGTGCATAAAAGAACTTAGACCAAATTGGGTCCTTAACAAATGAAAAACTTACACATTGCCGGCCCGAAAAGCATTTTAAATATGATATTATGCACTTGCTTAAGGATGTTAAGTGCACAAGGAAAAACAAATTTTGAACTAAATTCATTGCAAATTGAATTTTATCATGGTAAAGCCGAGACATATTCCTTTAAATGCATCAATTTCAACGGGAATCAAATGCACACTCAGCAAGCCATTACAATCCGCTCACTTGTCACCGAGAGCTCAACAGCTTTTTGGTTTGTTCAGATCGACTTGTCACCATGGCGCGCACTGTCAGTAAGCGGATTCTGCCACGGATTAATGTCGATCACTCCGGCAATCTTGTAAGCCGCCCGCTTTCGGAGGCAAGCTACAAGCAACTGGACAAGATCACCACCCAGAAATGGTGTTTTTTAAGTGCGATCCACTAAAAAAAAATCATAGTATAGTGTTATATTTGAATATTCTTCAGTTTTTTTTGTAGATTTAGAAGATATACTTTTAAAACGGGAATAATATAACCTGGTAGGTTTCAGAATCTCATTATTTTATAGTGCCTTGTTCAAGAATCCGAAGGTGCGAGATCGTTCAACGCCTCTTCTCGAACAAATTGCAGTTTAGCGTTTATTGGGCGAGGGTGGGGTCGCGTTGGCGGCTTGGTTCGTTAGCACACTTGCGGTTGTTGTTAAGTTAACAAGGACATGCCACTGAAACCCGAAAAATTGAAATCGAAAAACTGGCAGCCTGGCGAACCTAAAAAAAACAAAAAAAAAAACTAACCGACGCCATAGGGCGGCTGACAACAAAGAAAGGCAACGGCCACAGAACTCGCAGCACTTGTTAGCTCTCGGAATTTGAAAATGCAACATAATTGCGCTGATTATGAGCCACCATAAAATGCCATTAACAAGGCATCATCTCGGCCTTCCGAGAACGCGGTCCTTTATCCAACCGACCCCGCGACCTATGGTCCACCCTTTCGCGATGCAGGGAGAAAGTGAATTGTGATCACAGCAGGCGTTTTTGTTTAATATTGTTTACAAAACGTTTGACTCGCTTGCGGCCACAACTAGGACTCGCACTAATCTTAGGTACAAATCTGGTGTGTTTACATAGAAAATATTTTAACCAATTTCTGAGTGCATTTGCTTCCAGACCTTATTTTTAGAGGGCGGAGGTTATTTTAACCATAATAGTTCTATCGGGACTAACTCTTACCAAATAAAGCAATAAATTTTAAAATGTGTTGACTTTGATTTAGTTTTTAGAGGAGTATCCTTTTTGTCCCCAAAGTCTTAAGTGTAGAGCCAGAAGATGTATGATTTAATTATTGTTTTGGTCCGCTCCCGCTGAGTTTTAAACGCTCTAATGACCAAGTGGAAAATTGTTTAAATGCCTAAACGGTCAAGTTGCCAGATCGTGAGTATAAGTCGCAGCCAGAGCAGCGGATGCATAAATCGATATGAAAATCACCAATTATCTTATGCAATACAGCGACAGGCTCAGCGAGGGAGGAGGCCATATACACAACACAGCAGACTTACAGACATTGACAACTTGTCGCGGTTCGAAGAACCGCATCGAAACGGAACGGAATGAATCGAAGAATCGCAGGCATGATGATATACAATAATCGTCCAGCGGCAGTGATCAGTGCATTGCGCTTTACGAGCAACTAACCAGAAGAAAAACGAGTTTAAATACAATCATTTTGAAGAAATAGGTGATTAAAGAATGCTCTTTCAAGTTAGCGTGTAAAAATAGGCGTATAAAAGGAACCGTAAACACTTAGAATTAGAATATTCAGAACAAAAAACAAAATGAAAATTAGCATATTTGTAAAGCAAACTTCATTATAACGCTATAAATTCATTTGCTACATTTCATTTAAAGGGTCCTATTAGTTTATCATATTTAATCCAGACATATATGTTTCTTCAATAGGTTCTTTACATTTGCTGAGCAATATGTGAGAAGTGTCATCGACCATACCCTATAAGGTCTAGAGGAGCTCGGATTTCATTTGGCTGGTCACTGATGCAAATGGTTGTGGCACAACGATAACCGATGTCCACCAATACTTAGCTTCACAGAAAAGACGACGAGGCTCTGCCACAAAAGCCCGTTAGTAAGGAGGAGGATGATGATGATGATGATGCTCGATAGCCGGTCAGCGATCTGTCTGGAGTCCCAGAGGACTGGAGAGCAGGGGCTGGCGACCAAAGACTGGACAGAGGAGATCCAAGATCTGTGTGCATTTCCCTCTCAAATATACAATGGTATAATAAATTGAATGACATTCATAAATAAACAATATATAGCAGACTTGGTCCTCTCAATTCCCCTATATTGCTGCCTTCTTCGCTGCGTAGCGTTTAATGAAGACATTAAAAGTGCTACATCGCTTCTTTTCTCACTGTCTTGTCTTGCGATTTGGGGGAGCCATGAAATGGTTGCATTCCTTATTTTTTTTCTTTTTTTGTGAATTTTGTCTTTAAGAATTAAATGCAAAAAAAACTACACCCCGAGAGCCCCCTTAGCATCATCATTACCAACAATAACACAAGCAAGTGCGCCCACCCATATGAGCCAGGTGAACATATATAACGTATGTAGCTTGAAGAACAGAAGAACAGAACCAATACCAACCGGTAGCCAAGTTAATCCAGTTTCCTGGGTGACGGGGGCCATTATCCCAGGGACTAAGCCAAACTGATGTCTCATTTAACTAAGCAGCGGGACACCAATAACAAAATCAGCAGCCTGGCAAAAAATAAAAACTTTTCAACCAAAATGCAATCATAATAAATGCGGTTGCTGCCTGGGTGGTGACGACATCCACAACACAACTACACAGAAAAGAATAAAATAAAAAGCATTTTATAAATTGAAATTCATGGCAATATATGGTGTGTGGTCAGAGAGGGTGGCTTTCTTTTTAGATTTTTATGACCTTAAAATGAAAACTAATAAGTAAGACATGAAGCGCAAAATAAAATTTTTTCGGAGACCCTTATCAAATTAAATCTACTTCTCTTGCAAAACTGTAGCTGTATTTCTTTCTGTGCTGCGACTGCATATCCACAAGACTAAAAACAGAAGACCCTGCAGACAGCAGCCAAGGATCACAGGGCCCAGTGCCTGCTCCATTTGACTACATGCTGGTTGTATTAACATATGTTTATAAGGCCAGAGGATCGAGGTTTCGAGATTGGGATTGGGTTTTTGCCATGCAATCTTGATGAACTTAATTGACAACTTTTCGTCAGCGCTCAGTATGCGAATTATGATTGCTTTTATGCTAAATCAGAAAGTAAAAAAAAGAATGGAAAGTCAATGGAAAAAATCGACTTTATCCGCAGATTAACCCGTGCAATAGGTGAATGCATCGATTTAGTGGTTGAAACTCAAAGGGATGATTACACAAACTTCGTGCTCAAGAGCCTGGTGATTAAAAGCACGTTATCGATTTTTCCAGGATTACTTTTCATTTCAGATTCAGATTCATCAGCGTGTGACACGCCCTTACAAAGTGAATTTCAAAATCGGATCAGTCAGCAGGGAGCGACGAAGTCAAATAGAGTAGAGTTACTAACAAACCAACAGGTAATCCCATTTGGTACAATTGCAATTGCTAACTAGATCGCCAAAGTTCCAAATTGTTTGCCCTAAACCGCTTTTCACACACCTTTGAGTCAAGAATTTTAATTACCTTTGACAAATTCGTCAAAGACGGACATTCTGAAGTCGAAGGTCCAGGGCGATTTCTTTTGCGCGTCCGCCTACATATCCGACTTCAATGGATTTGAGTGGTCTGAAATATGAAGACAATGAGCCAGGACACAAAGGATACAAAGCCGCTTGACAAGAGGAGATACAAAGCCATAAGTGTTTTTTCTCTGGATATTGTGACTCACGCCTGAGGCTAGCCAAAAAGTTGACCAGCTGGCAAATGGGATATTTTGAATTGGACAGCTCCTGGAATCCGGCAGGCCGAATGAAAAACAAAAGTGTAATTACCTTTGTACCGAATATATGGGAGGCGTGGTGCAGTAGTCGCCGACTGCCAAAGCCAGTGAAAGCCACAGCGCCACACGTCACAGTGGTCCCAAAACGAGGAATACATGAGTGGAAAAAGTAATTATAAAATTGTTTTAGGTCCTTGACTTTTGCCTTGATTGAAATTTAACTGTTCGCCCTACTTTGACAATTTACGAATAAATTTTACTAAGTTCCTCGTAATTTAAAATTTATTTTTAGAAAGTATTTAATAGTAAACAAATTTGGTATGCAAACCAAAATGGCAAAACGTTGCCCATGACAACCTAAAATATGCCAAAATTTTTGTGTCGTCCTCCAAGCAAATTTTGTAACTAGTAAATAGACTTTTAACATACTTCATACCCACTGTCTTGTGTGATTCGTGATGAATGTGCGATGGGTTGGACGGAATCCAAAACGAAATCACATTAAAAGAATTATGCATTTTCTCACGCTGCGCAGCATTTCGAATCTCGTATTTTAAACTGTCGCTCGCAGCCAAAGTCGTAATTAAACAAATTTCACATTCATTCCGAGAGACGTAAAAGTAAGAACAGGGAGCCACTAAAAGTTCTGCATTTTTGGAGCAATTTGCAGAATTATTTAATTGTCGGTGCAAACGACTTAATTATTTTGCCTGCCATCCCAGAATGCCTGGCGGTCATTTGGCTCTCTTATTCTTTTGATACTACTTTGAGTGCTGTTAAATTTTAAAGTTCTTTATTCTGCAGCCATGAATTTGTGGACTGACTTTTGTGGTCAAGGTTTTAGGTTTCCAACAAACTCGCCTGCACACTGTTTTGCATGCAAACAAATCTGTAGACACGCACATATCCTGGCAGTCGGACCAGAAACGATCTGACCTGTAAAGTAAAACCCCCTGGAAAATCTACCCATCATTGTTTTCTTGTTTTCCCAGCATCCGTTTTTCCTGGTAAGCCGGTTTTGAAATTTTGCCGACAACACAGATATAGGGGATATGGATGGAGAAGAAGCCAGACCAACCAAAACCTGAAACAGATCTTAATGAAAATCTCACGCCTAAGAACATTGTTTAAGCTGCATTTAGTTGCGGCTTAGCCGCCAGGATTTCTTGCTTAATCTTAGCGGCGATCTGTAAGGAAATTTGCATCATTTGCGGTTGCGCGTATTACAAATCTCAAAGATCCCAAGCGGATCAGACCACCAAGACACCACCAGACGCATAAAACCGCCTTGGCTTACGTTTTCAAATCACCTGGACGATTATGACAAATGCATCAAGGCATGGCTCAGTCCACGAACAGGGCCAACGATCAAAAACTGTATGGAGTTTAGTGAACTGAACGAAGTATTCTAATCTGAATTTAAATATTTATATTTATATGTTCATATATTTATTGTTTATTTTGATGTTTTATTTTATACTGTCTTTCGTCATAAAACAACAAAGAACTCTGCTTTTAATTTCGTTTTTCTGTTAGTATATCAACAATTTTTTTTTTTTTTTGTATTCTTTATCACATTTTTTATGCTTAGTATCAGTCTTGTACTTCCCCCCTCGTCAACTTTCTTCCCATCAGGAATCCACTGATTAACCCTCTATCTTCCTATTAAATTTATAAAACAGCTTCTGTTCCGAATTCAGATTCAAATTTCTAATCGGTGCAAGCTGCAAAAATCGTTGCACATGTCGGGGCGTTTTCGTCAACTTGATTTTGATTCAGTTCTCCTGATCCCGCTGATATATAGTTCCTGCTCATTCGGATACGACTCTTATGTCACTGGGTTAAGGGTTCATATTTATTTTGCGTGCGTTCAATGCTGCAGATGCATTTTGATTTTGTCTGTCGCACCCATTCCGTTACACTTAAAAAATAAATTGTAAACTGTAAAGACCTTTAAAACATACCTAAAAATTATGGAATACGGATTGTGAATTCCGTAATTCGATTTAGAAAACGACAATAGCTGTATTCTGGAGTATTCCATTGATACATAAATGACATTAAAAAGAAATATATCAAAACATTTTCAGGTGTATCCCTGCTATAGGTTTTATACCCTTTTATGTCAGCGAGCAGCTGACGTTCTGCCGCCTAGTGTAAATTAATATTTTTTCCATGTTCCTTGCCTGAGTGTTCCTTCATCGTACGCATAGGCAACTGTGTATTTTAAGGCGTCTTATCACTCGAGACAGGCACACGCGTTGTACACGGCACGTCTTCCTGTTGCAGTTGCAGCTTGTCCAGGACACGCGTGTGTGTCCTTGGCTACCTCACGGAAACGGACCCAAAATACCGCAGCGAAAGATACAAATACTCGAATTCGTGTTTGTCTATTTGTTTGCACATCCTTGCTCTAGTCCGTATGTGTTTGCTCAGCTTTCTTCGATGGAACATATCAATCTGCGATGAAATTTGGTGGGGATCTAGCTAAAGAGATTTGAGCCAAAAATTGAGAAAACATTTACGTCTTAGGGACCACATTACAATGATGATAAAAGGTTTAATTACCTACACCTCATCTAGCATTGAGGTGCGCAAAAAATTTTGTCTGTGATAATTAAATTATTGCGGCAATTTCCACTTCCAGTTCGAGGATCCTCGATCGATGAATATACGAATATTGAGCTTGATTGTGCCACAATAATTGATTAATATTTTGTTAAAATTTCCGTCCGTCCAAGACACTCATTTTCCATGTTGGAAATGAATTAATGTGTAAAAATGTGCATTAAAATCAATAAAATCATAAATAAGTATTTACAACGATCGATCTTGGAACTCCATATCAAAACCCATAAGAACTCGATCCGCCCGCCAATTACTTACCAATCAAACAAGCTTGACAACAATTGCCATTGAATGAAAGCGCGGTGGCCGCCTAATTGGCAACAGCAATGTGTCCTTGCGCTTGACAAATTCCATTGGGTCCGAGACAAAATAGCAATAGCAGACTGGAAGAGTAGCAAAATAGCAAAGCAGCAAAGGAGCCAGCCGACAAAAGCTATAAAATGCTTTTGTTCTCAACCGCAGATGGGTGGGACCGACAAGTGTTTAATCGTTGCTAATTATACCAACTAGACGGAGTCGCAGATCGGGCAGCGATCGAATAAGTTGCAGTCAAAATACTGAGCGAATATTTGCAAAACGGAAGAATTTTCACCTTAAGTAAAAATGATGGGTGTTGTGTACAATTTCAAACATATAAACTTGAAAAATAATATCTTTTACAATTTGGCTTCACATGTGAAATAAATTAGCAAACTTATAATTTAGTCCATAGAAAGTAAATGGTAGTTACTTTATTTGGTATTGATATTATTCGAGTATCGTGTTTCTTAATTTAAAAACAAATTGTAACTACCAGGAACACCATTTTTTGCAGTGTGCAGTCTGCGCGTGTCAATGTCAGTGAAGTGGACCAGAGTTGGCCTTGCTGGAATGTCAAGCGTCAATTTAATTATGCGAACAATACAAATTGCAGAGGCTGCGGAAAAATGATTATGTCGCCGGTCGCTTGGCAAGCAGCCAACAAATTACCGCAGCCCAACGGTAATGGTCACATCGGTCTGATAAGGAGCCAAACGAGCCTTAATAACTAAAATAACAAAAAGTAGCTAAAGGTTTAAAAATCCTAGAAGGCAAAAATAAATCAACAGTCGGCGGAGCGACAAATTAACACATAAATTCTAGGATATCGCAGCAATGGCTATCCAATTAATAATATGTTAGTAAACTGGCACGATGACACCGCCAGATACACGTAATGCAGTCGCATACATACATGTGTATGTGTACATATAAGCTAAAGTGAGCTCAAATCCACTGAGGTTGTTCAGATCAAGATCTGGCGACTCGTCGGTCGGCTCAGCGATCATTGATCATCGTCTGTAGTTGGGGAAACGGTTTGGGTTTGGGTTTGCCCGTGGAGTATCGGAGGTGCAAGGCTTTGGCGGCAAGTCTTGCAATCACGATCAACCTGCTGCCACGATCAGTTATTCCCCGCTGCTTCGACTCACAGAATGTGATTCGAAAATTTAATTTTAATTAAATTGTTGAGTGCTTAAGCTGCCGCGCAAAAGTTGCCATTTAGTTGGAATCCTCACTTATTCGGGTGTTACTTCATTTAGGGGCCCTTACAATAATCGAGTCCACATTTTATGATAACATCAATGCAACAACAACGGTTTATTAAAGTGACCTGGGCTGCAAAACATTATTCTCTTTAAATAAAATATTTGTAACACTCAGTGGGTTAGTTAAGATCATACACATTTTTGGGTAATTATTTAGCGCAAGCTTTTTTAAAATTTGTTTAATTTTAATAATTATTTTGGTGAATTAATATGTACACATCCTGCGACATTGTACTGAGACAAAATGAAGACAATACATTAAGATGTATAAGGCAACTCTATTTAAAATATTAAATACAAAAATGTGGAACTATAGATCATAGTAGTAGATCTTTTGGACTTGTTTACATATAAAAGTGGCCCCAAAAACCTCTACACTTGTTCCTTAGCGCCCGAAAACAAATGGATGTCAGACAAATGGAAACGACCATTATCGAAGGGCCCATCAAAGGATATCGGAGGACACAAAGATAAACAAAAGGTGGGCTCCATCAAAGCCCGTTGCACATACAAACAAACAATGCATCGAAACAGCAGCAACACTCGAATGTGGCACTTGTAGCTTGATTGACTTATCAAAGGGAGCCAGAACCAGAGCCAAAAAGAGGAGTAGTTGTTGAAATGAAGTGTTGACAAGTGGCAAGTCGAAGGAATGTGTGCCGTGCTTGAATCAATGAGCCGAGTGATGACAGCTGAGGAGGATCGCAGGTGGGAAGAGGAATTGCGGGTTGCATGAATGAGTGAGTGAGCTTCGCCGCTACGTGTTGCATGCACCGCAGCCCCATATGGAATTGAGTTTTCAGAGTCTGAATTATGTGCACGCATTGTGCGCACGTCATGACAGCCAACTGCTAACCAGAAGCGCAGCCCGAAGCAGGCCAGCAAGCTACCAACATGCACATTCAGATTCAGATTTCAGAGTTCCAGCACTTGTGCAACAACGCTTCACAGTTTCGAATGAAATTTACAACAAGTGCAGCAGGCAGAAATGCTAAGGAGACACGGGACTTCGACAAGGCGATGGAGTAACCGACCTGAAAAGTTGGGAAAACTGCACAGGGAAAAATGAGCGAAAACGTCCGATGGCACCCGGATTAATGAGTAGGCTGCTTTGCGAACTTGGAACTAGAAAGTAAAAAAAATTCTATTATTAGTCCTGTTTTCTTTCTGATTTTAAGAGCACGATCTTCATAATTTTTAGTAGAGTTCGTGGCATGTTTTTTCGGTGTGTAAATCAGAAGTTGAATACGTTGTCGCTTTGTGATTTATGATGTGCTTCAAAAAGATTCAGAGTCAGCACACCAAGTGCTGGGTGAAAACGACAGCCTCAACGGCAACATTAATTTCGACATCAAGTAAAATGGCATTGATCGACTAAAAAGCTATGTTGTGACAAGCGACCCATAAAAGCACCTTCCCGTACCTTCCTTTTTACTCTTTTTTTCATTTACATTTTACCAACGCAAATTATTTCTTAATTAATACGTAAAGTTCACTCATGTAAAAGCTGGCGAGCTTAACTCGACAATGACTAAACTTTATTTCAATTACATAACTCTATTAATTTGTTAGTCTAAAGGGATTCCGACGGTCCTTTTTCCTATTCCTGAAAACACTGCGTACAACTAACGTAAATAAACTGATACTAAATAAATACTATTGAGTAGTAGAATAAATGAATAATGAGTGGCTCCACTTCATTAACATCTTCCGCAATGCGTTTAAAATCTATCATGCTGGCGTGGACTTCCACTGGCGAAACGCACTGCACTCATGCATCAATTTTTCGGCAATCACTTAATCTGTAAAGTAGCAAAAACAGGCTAAACTGATCGCTTTTAAATGATTTTGGCTGCCGCTGCGGCGGCGGCGATAAACGAATTTATTGCAACAACGCACACTATAATTGGACCGAGCGGATCGGATATGTCAAGAGATCGAAGGGACGGAAGATCGCCAGATCTGGAAGATCATGCGCCTGCGATCGATCGGATCCTTAAATTTTATTATTGCTGCTACGTTGGTGTGCCTGTTGCTGCCCGTTTTTTATTTAATTTTTGGGATATTGCCGTTGGTGATCCCATTGTTTCACTACATGACAACAGAGCCATAACAATAAGCGAGGCGATTGAAATTAAGATGCTCTGCAAAAGTGGCCACCACCGGAGATCGGAAACTCATTCAGAATACAAACTTTCGGCGTGCAATATATCACGTTCTTTATTAGCAAGCCGATGAGACAAAAGCCCCTGCTGAAACTTGTAATCGATTAAATTGGTTCGCATTCGGTGTTCCGTAAATTAGTGCGGAGTCAGAGATATTGTCAATCGTAAAAAAATGAAAACAACATAATCACGATCAATCGACGCTAGCGGGGACTATCAAGACTATGTAGAAGTCGTTTTTTGAACGAAAATACCGACAAGTGCGATATGCCATCGCGATGATCAATAATAAATGAGTTCACTTTGCTCGATGGTCAAATCATCGATGGGCAAATATTTAATGAAACCCATAAACTGACACTCGCCTCCTCCTTGGAAGCCTGCCGATCTGGATCTGATCGAATCGCCAAAAGCAATCGACGACAAGCGGTGCATATAAAATTCATCAAAACGTTATTAAAATGTTGGCAAAAGGTACAAAGTTATAAATTTTAAATACAAATACAGGGGTGAGAATCGATCAGCGGCGATCGATAATCTCCAGACTGGCATACTTGTGCTAACGCTAATTTAAAGGGCGATCGACGAACGGTGTTTTCGCCGGAATAAGCCCGCCGCATAATTTGCATATCAGCTTAATGTAAGAGCAGAATCTGCACTTTGTAAGGACCGGCGTTATCGCGTCGGCGATCATGTCATGAGGACAAAACTGCATAAATGCCGGGCACTCTTGATACCCAACCTTGGTTTGTTGGTATTGGAGTTTAATGTCTTTAAGGGGAAAGATCCAGTTTTTTCCCTAGATGCCACAGGCTGACACTTTAATTTTCAATTACAACAAATTGCCTATAATGTCTATGCTTATCGCCCCAAAGTGTGCGCCCTGTGGTTCTAAAAAATGCTGCCTAATTGCGGTCTAATGACAGCTTCCTTGTCCACCACATCAATTTGAATGGCAGAAGGAAATAAAAAGTGTAAAATTGAAACCTCTCATATCGAAATCCTTGCAATTTAAAATCAATTCATCAAAATCAAAAGTTACAATTGATTTTCGGTGGCTATTCCCTATGACGCTCTTTCGCTCTGAACTTTGTTGCTCCTCCGAGTTCCAGGATCCATAAACAAATGTAGATTAGTCGCCGCGCGTGCAGCACATCCGGCCCAATGCGGTGCAGCCTCATCAAAATGTGCAAAAAATGAGGACGGGGAGGCGGAGGTCCTAAGCTGAAGAAAACTCAGACAGACGATCGGCAGTCGACAATCGAGTGTGCCCTACAATAATAATGAAATGGCACAGGGAGCATTGTCTACAGGCAGAGAAAAAATATTAGGAAGACGATGCAGTAATTACGTGCTGGTTTCAAGGAGATGTATTAATCGGTTGAATAAAATAAGCAGTAAGTCACAATTTTTTTAACCCCGATTGCTTTTCTTATTGAAACACCTATTTATAAGTCAATAACTAAATTAGCAGTGCTTAAAATAAACTGTCATTACGGTATGAACACGTTTATTTCTGTCCGTGCAGACCCCAGTTTCTAGTCTACAGTTTCCTGCATTGATAGTGTGTCTCTGCCGGTGATCGATGTGGAAATAATTTTAAAATATACGGTCGTGACCTGTAAACGATCGCCCTGTTTCTTAGTCGCAGAATCACAGAGCGCAAAGCGCAAGTGTTTAGCTACCTATTTCAATGGTCAAAAGAGAGCTTTGGTTTGAAGTAGTTGTCATTAGGTTGCCAGTTAAGTACTTTGGCTTGTACAGGTACAGAAACCAGTGAGCTCCGTGGTCGTCCTGTTCTTTTCGGGAACTGGGAGCTTCAAATAAATAAGTAATAAAGGAAATGTTCTCAATTTGTTCACACCTTTTCCGAGACTGATGCCTGCGGCGCCTCCGATCCGTAGATGGAATCCGCGAACTCAGCTCCAAACTCAAACTACCCATAGAAGGCAAACGCCTCCGCACGAAAGTGGATCCAACGTGACCCTACGTTAATCCAATTTAGGCTTATAAATTATGACCACGAATACACAAATAACAAATCGCTTTATTAACCAAGGCAAACATTTATCGCAAAAAGTATAAATATTTGTTATTGCACAAAGCAATTCCCCATCGTAGCCCTCACTTAAGCCCCATTCCCCAAAACCCAAAACAGAATGCTAAGGCTTAGCAGTGCTCGTGTGCTCCGACTACAAGATACCCATTACTCAATTAACCAATTTGGTAATGTTTGGGTAGGCCGAGATCAGTCGCTAATTAATCTTTTGCGGTTATAGAGTGGGATCGATTAATACTTGCAATGATCTCAAGAAGAGGTATGCTAAAATTCTGCATACCTAATACTGTTTTAGGCAGTGTCTTCGATCTGCAAATAAAATAAATATACCCCTTAACTTTACTAGTAACGGCTATAACGAGTCGCAAAGCACAGGAAAGAACCAATTCATGGTGTGGCGATGACAATCAGCAGCCAAACGCAGGGAAACGAATACCCATCCTTGGGAACGGTGTGGGGTGCAAGATGTACTGGGCACCCAATAGTGAATTTCAAAGGTCACTAAATAACTTATTCTTACACTCCACACCATTTTTTGGCTTTCAAAGTATATGATGTTTTGCAATAGTAGTATTGTTAGCGGATATATTTAGCAAGAGAAATTTTAAACATAAGAGGAGGTTGGTAATAATTTAAGCTTCCATTTACAACTGTAATACTTTTGCAAAAAACTTGTACTTATTTTCTCGGTTCCCAATTGGCCTCAATCGCAAAGACGAAGCTGTAGCTCCCTAATTTCATACGCATAAACAGCCATGGCAGATATATCACCAGACTCCAGACTCCACGATCAGCGCACGAAGCTTGGACTGGAACTGCGATGAAAATCTTCCGAAGAAGTGGAAACAGTGTAAATGCCTTATCAGAAACAATTATATGGCAGTGCATGATCGCAGGCCGCATAAACTTTGTGAAGGTGTTGAAAGATTCTACATTGTTTTTTCAAGGCCTGCGGACATTAATAATCCATATCCATAATTTGTTGTATAATAATTCCTTCGCGAATTTGTTGTGCAATTTCATCAGTACAAATTTCAAGAATTTTACAAACAGACTCAGCGATCCTCCCCGCTTCGGTTCGGTATTGTTGATTGATGGCTCCAGAGACCCAAGGATCCAGGGGAACTTGGTAGGGGGCATCTCATTAAAATGAAAACCCATTGCCATGTCAACTTCGTTTTGTGCATTACGTCAACGAGCGTAACGTTTTAATTTCTTGGCAATCAAACGGACCAGACACCCATCGATGGGATTTTGAACTCGATGATACGCTGCAAAAATAAGGTGCCTACTCTCGCAACGTAACATTTTTCGTGCTACTTTGCCTTTTTATATGGACAAATCAAATTTTTTCATTTACCTGATTATAC
The DNA here is from genome assembly GCF_016746395.2 of Drosophila simulans. Lineage (NCBI taxonomy): Eukaryota > Metazoa > Arthropoda > Insecta > Diptera > Drosophilidae > Drosophila > Drosophila simulans. The sequence continues at coordinate 260,513 of NC_052525.2, forward strand.
AATATTATACACATTTATGCTCCCATGATTAGGTTTGAAAAATTATGTGAACTTCCCTAGATTTTTCACAATTCGCACTGAAGTTTACATCAAGTGCATGTCCTTCCCTTTTTCCCCAGTGCATTGACCAGACAGTGCCTAAAGTTTTTGCTGCCACTTTTGGGGCAACGGAGTAAATCACCTGGACTTTGACATCTTGTGACAAAAGTTCGTTTGCTTCCATTTGGATTGGAGAAGGTTTTTATGGGTCTGCCCGCTTTAAAATTTATAATGTGTGGTCGTTGAATAATTTGAAGCCACCTAAATTGGTGCATGTCTAGATTTTAATGGTTTAATTGGACTGCTGAATATTAAGTTTCCGAGAGCGCAGGAGTCGTAAAATATAAAAGCGAGGCGAGCGAAAAGCCTAGGTTTTAAAATACTAGAAAGAAACCCAAGGTTGATCCATTTACTTGGCGCCAGATTCGGTCGGCTCAAATGCAGCTTGCCCAGGGTAATTTCGATTCTGGTAGGCGTGAAATTCATAGAAATTAACTCGGGTTTGCCCTTCGACAAACGACGGCTCTTTCCTTCTTTTTAACGTCTGAGGTGCAAATTGGTTCGCACCTTTTTTACCGGCCGTCTGCTTTTTTGCAACATTTGGAAATCGATCTGTGGACCAGTTCGAAAATCGTTTGTGGACGTAGTTAGGCGGGTGATTAATGAGTTTTTAAGAGGCTCAGGCGAGAACTTTAATTGGAACATGGTGCTGCGTAAATCAGCTTAAAACTGGCACTAATAGGATGCCAGTTTCCTCCATTGAGAAGTGCAATATCTTCGTCATTCGTTATTCTTCTTTGTTTACTTCCCACCTGTACTTGTCTTGTGGCTCTTCACACCTCCAGAGTTTTGCAAGGGATTAGCACAATTAAGAGGCCTTGAGGTGCCAAATTTGGCTCTAATAGCGCTGCTGATTGATGATACCTACGCACTACTTGTGCGAACGAAACGAAATATTTTGTTCATCACATTCCATTTGCTATATTTCAATATTGTTTGCAAATAATATGATATAGAACTTTGTAAATTTAATGTATATTAAGTACTCGATTCTGGTTATCATAGATTTTCTTTATTATACAAATATAATAATATATGTATATAATATATGATGATCCAAAATCCATGAGTCCCCGTTGGATTCCCCGTCAAGTTTAAGAGGTTTCGGAAAAACGTTCAGAAAGCCAAATATGGTCAGGGTTGCCGAACAGCAATAAAGTAAATGGTGCAGATCATCTGCGACATTGTTACAAAATTTTATGCGTTTTTAAATTAAACGTTATATGCACTAGTCTCGGATTAAGCTGCGATGTACGGCCCCGCAGTTCGTGAAAGCGTAGCACAAAAAATTGATTAAAGTTAACTGAGGCCCAACTGTGTAGGCCATAAACATGCCGACCAATTGGCACAATTTACATTGGGATATGTTGTGGGGATCTGGATCTGGGATGTGAAACCAGACCATGCAACCATAGAACATGTTGCTATAGTCGAGTTCTTTGGCTATCAGATACCCGTTCTTTAGCTGGTAAAAGAAAAATCTAAAGAAATTGGCAAAAAAAAGCTATTTCTATACTTCCTAGCTTTTATAGGTCCGGTGATCTGTACTCAACGTCTAGTATATTCCTTTACTCTACCACTTAACGGGTACCTTCTCTTTATACGTATGTTTTTATACATAGATATATATATATTTTTTTTATTTGACCTGAAACAGAGTACACCGAAGAGCAGATGTTTTCATGTTGACCGCATCTAATGGTGCGTGCTACTGCCTTTTTGTTCAGCGCCCTCTCATTCCCTCCGGATCGTGTTTCGATCATGATTATCATTATTCCAGGGTTTATGATCATCCAGTTTGAGACCGCAAAAAGACGAGACTCAGAAACGTGGCAAAGTGAAATACTTATTCGACACATGAACAAAATGCAATCCTTTGCTAATAATAATGGTTAACATAAGAAATTAAATGAAAACCACACTCTTTGCAAATACTATTTTAAAGAATGATAAAGTTAATTTTTGCTCTCGAATTCGAAAGTACAATTAAAAAAAGGTTTGGTAATGCAATTTCCTTTTTATAAGGTAACAGCTGAAAATCTAGGCTTTTCCATACAAACGTTTTAGCCACGTCAAACTTTTCAATTGTTGTTGTTCCCCAATTGTTGGTCCAAGCAGGGAAGCCAAATCAAAATGGCCCACAATCCCAACATCTTTGTTTGCATGACGAACTGGAGCTGAACCTTTGGGTTGAGCAAAGTTCAATGCCGCGGTATCTGTATCTTAGCATCTTTACCCATATCGGTCTTCTGTATCTTTGGTAGTGACTTTAACTTCGGCTCCCCTATTTTGTGGCGTTAAGGCACCGAAAATGCATGTCGGTGCAGAAAAAGCAACCCCTAACAAATGAGCGTGTGTTCATTTTATTTGTGCCCTGTGCCGCACACGGTTATTTTTCAGCTGCACCAGAAAGAGAATGGTGGAAATCGATGTATAAAGTTGGTTGTCTAAGCCCGTATGCCCTGCTACGTTTGTTCTTCTATACTCTTCAGTGTTCTTTCCTCCGCGATCCAATTCGTTCGACTAAATACACCTGCCACGCGTCGCTATGGTCCAGATATCCAACGAGTCTTAGGGGAAAGGAGGGTGCGCGACTCCTGCGCATGCTCCTGCATTTAATTAAATTATTAACTACGAAAATGACTGAGCTAAATAAAGAGAGAGAGATATATCTACGCTTCATCAAGAGCACAACGCAAAAATTAAACCATGAGCGTCACTTAGATTTATACTAAAGTTTTTGATGATAAACAAAAGTCAACAACATTTACTTAAAATAGAAATATTTAAATAAAAGAAATTTGACTATATACTCTTGGAATGTACTAATAATAATCTTATATACAAACTATTAAATAATATTTTTACGTGTAGAAATGAACGCGACAACAGAAATATCTATATGCAAGTATGCATATACTTGTATCTCTCACTCTTTTTCACTTTTTCTTTTTTCGCCGATCTCCTGCTCTCTTCTGCAGGTCCTGGCTACGAAAACTCGTTTAAATTAAGATTCAACATTCATTTTTGCATTTCAAGTTTCGTTGGAAAAACGCACGCGTCGCTCCACCGATTAGGATATATATATATATACATATTTATATATACATATTTATATATATATATATATATATATATATATATATATATATATATATATATATATATACAGAATGGGTAGGTTATATATCCTGCATCGTTCCATCCTGCTCCTACCCAATTATCGCAAGGGCCCCGCTCTTCATCTCGCTTGCACTTTCGAGTCCTTTCCATTTCCCGTTTTCGCGGTCCGGAACTATGCTTCATATCAAAGTAATTACGCATTTAAATCCTCCAAGCGTTGCACGTCTGGAAAAAGGATATAAACAAAGTAGTCCGAAAAAAAATGTTTACTGGTTGTCGGGACAACATCGAAAGGTTACTTAACTTGCTTTCTGGTGGTTTTTCTGGAGAACAAGTCTTTCGAAATAAAAAAATCATTAAAAAGTTTCCGAAAGAATAAAGGTATAAAAGACTTCCACAAAGATAGAATTAAATTATCAAAATTATATACTAAGGGAAATGGAACTTTTATTAACTATAAATTTTAAAGCAAGCAAAATTAAAAGATTCCTACACTAGGTACTAGTACTATAATATGATTGTTCCCAAAAAAAACAAATAACACTTTGATTTTGAAGGTGAAATCCAATGCCTGTTCAAGGTATGAGTGGCATTTACATTCAAGCGGTGACCGGAATTTGTCCTATGATCAATCAATAGTACCGAACACGCGATTAGACCGACCTTGCTCATGACTCTCCACTTCAAGGAAAAAAGGATCGGGTATACGAATTCCACTTCAGTTAAATGTCCGCATACACCATAGATCACACAGTTCACTGAGTGGGGTTTCTAATGACGACTTCAACCCTATTCTAGGCATGTCACCAGCATTTCTCCCGTACCATTTATTAAAATGCTTCAATGGAATTTTGGAAAATGCGAAAATTTAAATAGAACATTGTGCTGCCAAAATTTCTGCAACACTCAAGAACAATGATCGTGTTAATGATGGTAAAATAATGGAAACCAACTACCGATCCCTCCGTTACAATGCAAAAACTAAAGAGTGGAGACTCCAAGCGAAGTTCAGCATGCAAAAAAGGTATTGGAAATGGTGAAAGGATTTTATTTATAGGAACAACACAGAGAAGCGCCGTTTGCTGGTCATGGTTGAAAAGGTTTTTTTGTTATCCCGATTTCGGTTTTCGCTTTGGTTTTGGTTTCGGATTCGGTTTTTGATTTTCGGATCCGGGATCTAAAATTTGCCAAATGGAAGTGCAGAAGTGCCACTGCTGATGATTTGGCAAAAGAAAAATGTTGGCAGAAACAAACGAGGGGAACGAGTTGAGGACAATAAAAATATTACACCTGGTCGCCGATTCCGCATCTTTTCACTCGCTCATCGATTGATGATCGTGACAAAATGAACCGACTTTTGTGAACAGAACGGAAGTTACAATTTACAGTCGGCGTTTAGCACGACACAGTGGCCACTGGCCACACTTACAACAGTCTGAAATAATCAGATTATTACTTTAAAGAAGATGTATGAAATTTCATGTATGTCTTATATTTCTTTACCTTAGACCGCTTTATGTAATAGAAAAAATAAGAAGTATACGCACCGTTAAAAATCAAATGTGTGAACATTAAATCAAACCCAGAACTAAATTATTCCTTAACGATTTAATATATTCAAAGCAACATCCCAGTAGGTCTAGAAAAAGCAAAGTAGCCACAAACAGGGAACCCCAGTTTTCACTGCAAACTTCGGTCTAGAACTTGTGTCACATCTCTTTGATATACTTAACAAAAAATTGTGAGCATTTTGATCATTTAATTGGAGAAATAAGTGAAATTGTTTGAACACCTTTAGAGAGCGTACTCCGAATGGCTAATAAGGAGGATCCCAGGATCTTCTGTCGATCTCTTGGATCCGTCCGGCGCTAATGAATAGAAGCGTGCGTGAGCTGCACATAAAATTGACGATCGCGACTTTTGCTAAGTTAATTAACACAGAAATCAAATTGCTGGCGTGCCGTAGCAAAAAGAGCCCTCACTCAGATCCCTTGATCGTTTTTCGATACTTCGAGCTGATATTTTGAGTTTAAAATTTGAGTGTTTCTTTTGGACTGTTGAGTGAGAACAGTTTTCCTGTGGGATATTCGAGTAGAGTACCTGATAAAGAGAAAGAGAGAGAGACTACCTGTGGCTCACTCACTTTGAGTTCCCTACCTGTGCAGGTAGCTCTTGCCCTCACTCTCTCTTTCTCTCGTATTTCTCTCCGATTCTCTCGCCCGTTTCTCTGCCTGTGTGTTGTGCAGAGAGTTGCATAAAGGGTACATAACGCGAGGGTTTAGGACGAAGGGACTCATTCTTGTGTAAGGTGTCAAACGATCAAGTTCAAGCATTGTACTCTGTTCATTTATTTTTTTCTGTTGATCGTTATCCGGAAAGTTTAAGAAAGCTCCGAGTGTGTTAATGAAAAACAATAATAATACAACGAAAAGCATTACCATGTCATCGAGTGTGCTGTCCACCAACGATACGTTTCCAACGACCATCAATTCGGCAACGAAGATCTTTCGTTATCAACACATAATGCCAGCCCCTAGTCCATTGATTCCCGGTGGCAATCAAAATCAACCCGGTGGCACAATGCCAATTAAGACTCGCAAGTATACACCAAGGGGTATGGCACTGACCAGATGCTCCGAATCAGTATCATCTTTATCGCCTGGTTCCTCGCCGGCTCCATATAATGTAGACCAATCCCAGTCGGTCCAAAGGCGCAATGCTCGCGAACGAAATCGTGTGAAGCAGGTGAACAACAGCTTCGCCAGATTGCGGCAACATATTCCACAATCCATAATTACGGATTTGACAAAGGGTGGTGGTCGAGGACCTCACAAAAAGATCTCCAAAGTAGATACACTGCGCATTGCCGTCGAGTACATCCGGAGGCTTCAGGATCTGGTGGATGACCTAAATGGGGGCAGCAATAATGGTGCCACCAACAATGCAGTCACCCAGCTTCAACTTTGTTTGGATGAGTCCAGCAGTCACAGTTCCAGCAGCAGTACTTGCAGTTCCTCAGGGCATAATACCTACTATCAAAACACGATCACTGTCAGTCCTCTGCAGCAACAGCAGCAGCTACAGAGGCAGCAGTTCAATCACCAGCCGCTGACAGCCCTCTCATTAAATACCAACTTGGTGGGCACATCCGTAACAGGCGGAGATGCAGGATGCGTATCCACCAGCAACAACCAGCAAACCTGCCACTCGCCAACATCATCCTTCAACTCCAGCATGTCCTTTGATTCAGGCACCTACGAGGGAGTTCCCCAACAAATATCCACCCACCTGGATCGTATGGATCATCTAGACAACGAATTACACACGCACTCCCAACTTCAGCTGAAATTTGAACCATACGAACATTTTCAATTAGACGAGGAGGACTGCACGCCCGACGACGAGGAGATTTTGGACTACATCTCTCTATGGCAGGAGCAGTGACTCAATCCTCAAAATTCACCTCCACGCCCTATTTTCTTCTAGTCAATGTTGAGTTGAACCAAGTGCCTCAAATTGTAAATAACACTAATACAAAAACAACATAACCCCAATTTTTTTTCTTACTTTAAGCTATTTTTTTTACATTGTTAAGAACCACGAGACCAGTTTCAAATCTATATATTTATGAAATAATTATAGCATGGAAACGAAAACATATTTTTTTGCTAATACAATTTTATGTTAATTAGTTTTTGGTCGAAAAATAAAATGAAAAAAATAAACGAAAAATCATATTTAAATTCTTTTCTAAAAGGGGATCCATCTTTTGATCAGGTTTGTAACACATGCGGGTACTACTTGCATTTATAATGCGGATGGGACCATGTGCAGCCGTTACATGTGCAGCCTATTGAGGTTGCTTTGCAATGGACTTATATGATCACTCTTACATCCGAAGATCGTTAATACTAATTACAGAACGCAAAACACAGATCAGCCTTTGGTTTTAGGTCAGTAGTTTCCTATTTCTTCAGGTAGCTCCTACAAATTTCAAAATATCGCAGGTAAGACAGCGACCTCAGTGACACGTGCCACAATGTAACTAGTAAAAATTTTTACAATTATGCCTATGAAATTCAGATAAGATTTTAAATGTTAAAAAAGGAACTGCCGTGGCAACACGACATAAAACATTATTTTTAATACAAAAGTGTCGAAAAAGCAATAAGAGGAGTTCGTATTTATGTGTTAGATTTCAACTGATAATTCATAGTTTAATAGACAACATATTTTTAACCCGATCAACACTTTTAAGACTTTCCCTTTTGAATTTTCTCAGCCTAACTATAATTCCTAGTATTTCCAATATAAATGTATGGCCTTACAAGAAAGTATTTTATCCACTTTTGGGCATTTTACACTTCGGAAAAAATGAAATGCAAACACCTTACCCCAAACAATAACCAAGTTCTTCACTCCCACGCACCGTTGAGATGTCACTCCGTTGGAATAAACCTCTTCCACTGGCCAGACAATAAATCACGTTGCATTAGAAAAACAAACTCATGGGAGAATGCGACTATAGACTATATTTTGACACATTAAAGGGCATCACAGACAAAGGACCTCATTGTCCTTAGGATCGCTGGATGCTCCAAAGGAAGTGATAAGGGATATGGGATCTTTTCTTTCAATGTCAACGCTGGCACTTGACAACTCAATGCAATTGTTTCGAATCATGAAAATGGGTTCTGGAATACCATTATAGTCTTTTGCGAGACTCTGTAGGCAAGGCTTAACGTTCAGCGCCGGAAGAACTTTCACCTTTCCTAAAGAACCTAAAGAAAGGCAACCTTTTTTTCAGCTGCGTTATTTTTTCTTGTTTGGTTCTGATTTAAAAACGCAGTTTAATAGATTTCTCGGCGCCCAGGCCAGCAACATTGTGGCACAAAAAAAAACCAGCCGCCTGCATTAATCAGACCCCAGATATTTGACTAAATTATAGGCTCGTCCAAAGTTTCGAGGACTCAGGACGGCAGATTGATGGCTAAAGACGCAGTTTTAAGTCGCAGCTAAGCTCATAATTCAGCTCTTTAAGAAGTTGTTACTTGAAGCATTTATTCTTACACCGCAGGCGCGATGCAAACGCCCTGATAGCCAACAGAAAAAACGAAGAATGGCGAACAAGAAAACTCCAAAATAAGAAGTACAAGGATGGATTTTGGAATATAGAGTATAATCTTATACTCTATATACTTATTCAAAACATACTATAGGTTTATTCGGTCAACCTGCTGTAACTTATCTGAAGCATTAATATAATCAATGCAAATGATATATGTGATATATGTATTTTGTACAATCAAATTGATTCTTAAGTCCTCCATTTCGCATTGGCGATTGGCTTACAATACCCAAAAAGTTAGAGTATCAAACAGAACAGGACACAAGGCAATCAAAACAGCACAACTTTGCAACGTCGTTCAGCGTTACCGATTTATTTGAATTTCAATAAGCCCCAACGTTTTTGGAGTTCATTATCCTGTTATGTCGGCATTTTCGGCCTTTCATCTCGCGCATGCAACGAATTTGAACTGGGGCGTTATTAATTAGCGTTATGAATTATTGATACACAACCCTCGGGGGAAAATCGCCCACACCGCAGGTAAAAAACACTATGCACATAAAACAATAAATTCAAATACAGAGTATATATAAGAATATTCATGCTTAGCACATTTTTTATATATTTTACTGTTGGCCCCATATAACCTAAAACTATCCGCCAAGATATGCTTGGGCTGATATCTTTATTTTTCGGAGAGGATGCATAAATCGCAAGCAAACGTACCACGTTCATCATCTGGGGAGCCGAAAGGGGAGAAATATGTTCCAATTAGCGAAGCCAAATGTGGCCATCCACCCAGAAGAAATCAAGGCAGCGACTCAGTTTCACAGGACTCGCGGCTCGGACAGGCAAAAGTTATTTGAGTTGTCATATTAGGCCGTGATAAATGTAGTTACATACCAAATGTGATAACTCTGCCCCTGGCTTTGGATTCCCCCGACCCTGGATTAGGTAGGCGCCTAGTTTCCCTTTCCCTTGATGATGATCCGCAAACTGTCAGAGGTTGTTCGTCTACAGCTTGATCATTGAAAACGTATTTATGGTACAAGGGAAATTCCTTGAGCCTTTTTGCGCCAGTTTAAAGAGCCGTGGCCCTGACTTTTTTCTTCGCTGACCTGGTATCCCGAAGAACCTAAAATTTCACCTGCCGGGTCAATAGGGGATTACCTGATCGTAAAAGAGGTACAATAAGCGCGCGCGTGCCTGGACAATTGGTAAATCGAGTCCAATTACTTATCACCCTACCCCATTTCTGTACCTTTAAGATTTTGCAGGTTTATTTGAAAAAATTCCAGGATTAATATAATAATTTTTACAACATTTGACTGACCCTTTTCCTTTTTTCTGAAGGCACTGAAGAATTAAAAATATCTTTTTATTACATTTTAACAGTTTATTTGCTTTAAATAATGAAATGATTTAGTTTACTCACTCATTATTCTGTAACACTTCTCAGTCTACATGTCAAAATTTATTTTCGCTCACAAAAGCACCTTCTATTTGCGATAGTCCAGTAATAAGTGTAACCACCCTCTAAGCAATTCCTCCCTTCAACACCTCTTTACAAGTATTTTATTATTTATGCTGCGACCGCCAGCGTCGTCTTGGGCATCCCAATTAAGTCTCTAAACCCACGATAATCCCAGAAATAGTCTGGAAATAATCCCATTAGAGTGTGCTACATAAACACTAACAACTGTTCTAATGGACGGTTATCCCTCCTGCATAAGACAAGTAGTTCCCTAAACCTAATTTCCAACAGCACTTAAAAGGATCAGAGCACAAATTCACACCAAACCATGACAACGCTGACACTCCAATATTTGGCCAACTACGTGGAACTCTCTCTTCGAAGCCCACCCAGAAAAAAGACGATCTGCACACAGATCTCATAGTGAAGTTCCGCAACAACATTATGTGAAATTTGTCGATTAACAAACACGAATTTGTAAAGTTAATTAATTACACGTAGAGTAAAATGATACACTACATTTCTTGAGACTTGACCGATACCAGTTACATAGCTATTGTGTAGTGCATGGCAAATAACAACATTTAGTTATTTTTTTATATAGCACAATAAAATTTTAAAAAATACATAAATGCATGTTTAATCTTAACATATCTTTATACAAATTTAGTATACCCATTGCTCTATGAGTAACACGTATAAAAATTCCATTTCTCTTAGCTCCACTTCACTGAGCTCTTTTATTTGCATAAAATTCAAAGGGGGCAGAACAAAGGTAGAGGGGATTCTGCAATGGAGGTTGGTTTTCAGTTGCCCAAAAGGGGCCGAAATGGGCGGAAAGAGCTGAACTGATCGATCGATGATTTTGTGTTTTTTTCGGTGGGGACGGGATAGCTTGCCATAAATCATCATCTGTAATTACCCGTTGGCACAGGATGCTGCGGCATCTCCGCATAAGTCACGCGTACAAAGAAGCCCCGATGCCAAAATGCGAAATCCAATGCTGAAGGAGTTCAAGGGTTTTTCGGGGAGTTTAAAAAAAGGATTGCACCATTGCACCAAGCAAACATAAACAAGGCCTTTTGATATGCATATTTGATCTGATAGTTTGCTTTGCAAGAGGTTTTGATACTTTTGTGTCAATATCGACACAACCTTTCACTCCTCAAATATTCAGACTCATAGATACTCAGAACACAAAATCAAACAGAGAATCCGAAAAATGACGGTACTAGACAAACAAATGTGCGTCAGGTTCTTCAAAACACCCTTTTTATATTTTCTGTGTTTGCCAATAGGGAACCGAAACGTCTTAAAAACCTCAATATTGAATAATTTGCACAAATAAAATACTGGCGCTTGCGCTGAGATACTCCCAGAATTCTAAGAAAGATCTGCTCTTTGGCATACTGTGATATACTCTACACAGGAGTATTTGCTTTGCGTTTATTTAAAACAAAACAATTGTCACTCGTATAACTAGAGTCTTCTAGGTATGATGGTAAGTATGAACCCGGGAGGTTTAGGGAACCATAAAATTACATCATTTTCGTAACGCCCTTATCTCTAAGTCAATGTGGTACCCACACGCACACGCTTAAATAATTTTTAAAAATTAATTTTAGGGTATTCAATCTTCGAGCTTTGTGAGAATATCTCTTGCATTTTTTTTTTTTTTTTTTATTTGTTATGTTGGTTTTGCTGGCTTGCGAACTTTTCGTTCGGATGGAAAAACGAAAAACGCAGGGGCCACCAAACTGGCAGGTTTTGATAATTATCAGGTGCCTTAGTCTTTAGTTTTCTGAGCCCCAGACTCGCGTGCTTGCCCCATTTTTAACGATTTCGATCAGGCTCCAGTCATTACATGTTTTCGGCCCATGAGAGCGGGCGAAATTATCATTCATAAAAAACATTTATAATAGATTTTGTACATAGCTGGCAGTGCAAAACCCAGACAAATCGAGTGAGTATCAAATAAGGGCGTACAATCCACCTACCGAACATTCCCTGCTGTGCGAAACGGATTTTCGCTCAACTGTAGTAAAATTATTTTTAAATTTGTGTCAATATTTGGACTAGCCATGAAAGAATTCATGGCCAAAAATTTAGTTCTGGTGGCAAGGTCACCTCCGTTTTGAATACAAACATCTGTGAGGTGAATTTACTCCTTGGCCAGCTGTCCAGTTCAGAGATTCGCTTTGCACAGTAGCCGATTTTTTTGGCTACTGTATCCTCTAGGCATAGTAGTGCGAGCAATTTTCATGGCCGTGGCGAATTTCCCCTGCCCAAACAATAAATTCTTTGGCATGTGTCCCAAATATTCCTAAATTGTATTTGCAGACGATCGCAAACCTTTGATTCCTGGCTAATGGCCATGATCAAAAGGTAATTGAAATCACCTTAATTCGTTGGCTGTCGACCACCCAAAAACGTAATTGAAGCATAATTTCGATCCCATTTTAATGACTTTATTTATCCAAGAGTCAGCTGCTCCCAGTAAAGAATCTCTCGAGATTCCAAGCCTTGTGAGATTGCAAATTACATTTTAATCAGCTCTATTGTGTATAATTAAAATGTGTTTACCGCTTTTCCTGTGAGGTCCACTTATTTAAACCCTTTAATATTTTTTTTAACTAGCCCATCGCTTGGCTGAAATTAAGTTATCAACACTAAAACATGAATCTTCTACCTTCTCTCATTATTTTGGTCGGGGTTCTGTGGATTGGCTAATTGGCCAGCGATCGCATGACAGCAACGCGTGTCCATTGAAAGGAAATCGAGGATGGCATTTAAATAGCCCACGATCACGCAAAAAGCCCGATCCTGCGAATCATGAATCAATGACTATAGGCAACAGAAAATAAACTGGGAGAGAAAGCATGTCCTTGGGGCCAAGCAGGGAAAACGAAAAACAAACTTTTTGTTTCCAAATAATTTAAAAGTTTGGATCGCTTTAAACCTACTTTTTTTTTTTAATTCCAGTTTATCGTCACTACATTAGCCATCAATGCATCAGAACGTCGATTTTTAGGACGCGAAAATGGTAATTAAATACAGCGACACGTTCCAACACTTTACGCTCTAAAATAACGAAAAAAGAAACTAAACAATATCTTGGAAGGGACGAGGAATTCATACCTTGAAGTAAGATCCTAGGATACCGATATACATGGATGGTGTAAATTTCCACAAAGTGCAATGACCAAACACAAAATACAAGAGCCCGAAAGAAATATGAAATTATTATTCCTATAAAAGGACTCCTCTAATCCCTGGATCGTCCTTTTACCTCCGTCCCCTGATGTGCTGTAGTAGATAAGGTAAATGAAAAATAATAATAAAAAACGAAAATGAAAAAGGCTATTAAGACCGCAGGTTCGGGAAAAATGCGGCGTCATGGGGTGATATCTATATAATATAGAGATACAGTGATGGTAATAATGCAGTCCTATGTCATAAATTTCATTGACTTTATCCAGGAAGTCTGTCAGCTTGTAACATTTAACGCCATTGTCCTCCAAAACTCCTTTTGGGGCTGCTGTCAGATTAAAGTTACCCCCACACGAAAAATCATGCGGGATACTCATGGTTTCGGGTGTAAGTCAAAATTATACGCAGGAGTTCCTACCTATGCACTGGGGTACTTTATTTTTGTATGTGCACACAGTATTTGAATGTGTGTGAGCTGGCTCAAAGGAAACTTTTGAGGTAACGGCGCTATACACAAACTATACGCTAACATTCTAACAGCCATCTGCAATTCTATTTCATAGCTCTGTTTGTGTTTCAGAGGAAAAGTTCAACATTTAAGCGATAGGCTAAAATACTTCCTGCCAATGAATGCTCAGAATCCGAATGAAAGTTTTCCACCTCATAGAGCACAAGCACTTTTATGACCATTTGCTTTTCCTCGCATATCCTGGGGGCCGGTAAAGCGGTAATATGGTTCAACGCCAATTTACACACATCATGCATCTTCTTAGCTGCAACAAAACGATTAAGCATTCCCAATCCCCATCCCAATTCGAATGCCAGTGGAAGTGTAATACGATATGCAACGTTCTACTTCAGCTTTAGAGTCCAAATCTTGGCGAAATATTCCCTAGGGGCCCGGCGAAAGGAAGTGATGCGCTCCTTTAAAAGGTAGTCTCTGTTCTCCCCCACTTTTGCCCCAAAACAAAAGACTGCTTATTGTATTGATTTCGATACAAAAAGAGGAGAACCGATACAGATAAGACAATATACTGACTTCGGATAATGGCCCTTGGCCTGACCCGCTTTGTCTTATAATTGGATTTAGATTAATTGCGTCTTGACCAGCGAGAATCGAAAGAAGAAAAAACTGCACATGAAAAATTACATCAGGAGAAAGAGATAGAGAGATGCCTCAACAAAAAAAAAAAAAAAAAAAAAAAACACCAAACAAAATAATCATAATTCCATTTCCATGGAAATCGAAATTGTAACAGGAGAGTGCCAGATTAGAAATAATCCCATTAGGTATCTCATACCTTGTATCTCGTGGATTTCTGCGAATTGTCGGCGTGTGCTACTTGTCTTAGGTATATTTGTTTTTATTTTTTTTCGGTATGCTCCCCGCCCGCTGGGATTTCAGTCATCCATCCATATACGAACCGCAAACTCATTCGGATTTCTTGCTTGCTAGGAGCCGTGCAGCCTTTGCATATTTTTTACCGATCGGTAAATCTCTTAATCATTAATTAACGTTAGATCAAACTGATTCTTTTCATCCTTCTTGGGTTCCCTGAAAGCATCTTAAAGTCACTGTGTTTTTTTTTCTGAAACAGGAGACAACATCGCACGGCACGGCAGTCATGTTACTTTTAATGATAATTGCCTTCTCACAACTCATTTTTCACAATGATGAAGGCGATTTGCACGACCGATTTGCGTTGGCAATAATGTTGCCACTTGTGGGTTACTTTATCTTTTGCAGTATTGCAAAAATATTTTATATTTAATTTCGGGCAAGATTTTATCATTACCAGGAATGACTAAATATATAAAGTTATTTTCTCAATTTAAATGAATTCAACGACAATAATAAGATACTATCTTTATTTATCCTTTTAGGTCCCGAAAAATCAATGTAACGATTTTTATCAATCCAAATTGTTCACTTTTAACGTATTTTACCTCCACAGAGATTTTAGAAGAGAGGCAAAAAATTCTCAAATAATAAAAGCCATCCTAATTTGTCTTGATGGTCCGGAAAAAACGGGCCGGAACGCTACCACCAAGGATGCAGCTCCCTGTCCTCTTTTTTTACTTTACTGCGCCATACA
The DNA here is from genome assembly GCF_016746395.2 of Drosophila simulans. Classification (NCBI taxonomy): domain Eukaryota; kingdom Metazoa; phylum Arthropoda; class Insecta; order Diptera; family Drosophilidae; genus Drosophila; species Drosophila simulans. Next base: position 275,583 of record NC_052525.2, read on the forward strand.
CCATTTAAACATTTTTTACTTGTTAGCAATTAATTAAATAGATCGGCCGCTGGCCAAACAGCTTCGACTGACGTTTTTAGTACCGTCTCTTTCGCTCGCAGTTGAACCCGTTCTTCGGTACCATGGCCATCCGTTAATTGCGGCGACAGCATTCAATTTTTATGGATGACGCACGCCCCATTTGCATACCCTGCCTTTTACCCCAAAGATCAAAGTCTGGCAACGCTGCGGCACGCTTCAAACGAAGGGTCCGCCAAAGGTTCAGTTTACCGTCAACCCTTTGCTCGTTCGTTTCACACCGCTTGAAAACTTATTTCGCTTTTTTTGCAATTTAAGGTAATTATTGTGTACCTTTGGGGTAATTTTAACACCTCGACACCATCGACAAATATCATCTGGAAAGCGGGACCTTTACGCGTACACAAGTGCAAAAATATATACATACATATATATAGTAGCGGCTATCGTGCCACCGAAATCTCAAAAAAAAAAAAAAAAAAAAAAAAAAACGCCAAACGTTTCTTAGAAGTGCAGGGCTTTCAACACCTTCGATGCATGCCCAACCGAAAGACCACATCCTATCCTCCAGCCCCTTATTTCGATAACCTGACCACCTTAACCCTGAATCCCCATGGACCCCGACGCCCTTAACCCACCATGTACGCACTCTTGCCCAGTTATTTTTCACACCTCGACAACATTTTTTCGCACTTGGTGCGGCATATTCGGTTACCACAGCAATCAAGCACTGCCGCCACTGCCAAGATATCAAAGAACACTGTTCAAAAATCTACGCAATACAGCCATGGCTTTACACTTTTTTTTGGAATCTCGACTGTCGGCAACTATAATAGCCAGCTCATGTAGTCTACTATTGCCATTTGAAAAAGGTGTTGAATTGCAAAATTGTAGATTACAAAAAAACCAAAGTTTTAATAATATCGATAGGTAAAAAAGGCAGAGATGTTAATCATTATTCAGAAAATGGTTCTAGATATTTTAATTTTATATTATTTTTAACCGCGGTGTACGTGCCCCGCTCCACCTTCCACTTGGTCAGATACTGACTGCCCTTTTTAATAACCGAACCTTTTGCCGCTTTTGCTGCTGATTTAGCTGCCTGTTATCTCACTCAGTTCCATCGGATGCGCGGTTTGACTTTGACTTTGGCTACGGGTTTGCTTTGGGTTTCTCAGCTTTTGGCCTTTGGGGCAACGGAGGAGCGAGAAGTCGTATCCTGTGTGCCTGTCAGCACATTCGGCGGCAATTATTGCAAGTAGCGTGCGTGTAAATTACCGTTATTAGGTGTGATCGTGCGAAACTGTGGATCAAGTAAATAGCATCTTTCGAAATCATCCATTGATCCAATCCAAATTAGCTGCGTCAGCGCTTTCATTTTAAAATAAGACCCAGCAATATCACAAGTAAAAGTGACAATTTCCGCTTCTTGATCCCGTCTAGGAGATATGACCAAAAAGAACACCCATAAAAAGCCAAATTGATGTGATGACAGATGATACGGATCTGTGCTCGAATTTGGCAGATTTCACGCTTATGATATCGCCAGTAACCCACCGGCGATCCAGTCTATCACGTTTTACACTTGCCTCTGGCGTACGTGAGAGGAATCCGAATAACTTACTACGGCTTCGATTTCTCCGGTTCGGAGGTCACGGTTTTTTAGTTCGGTAGCTGTTGTTTTGAATTCTAATTAGTGGTAATGAACGGAGAGCACAAGAAATATATAATTATTTTCTTTGTCAACAGTCAACAAATTTGTATACTCCCTTTCAAGACATAAAGGACATTTTCACCTAGTAAGGATACAACAAATAAAAAATTTAAAAATATTCATTTGCTGTTTGTGACATATACTAAACATGTAAAAGCATAGACTAGACCTCATATAAAAACAATTAACATTTTTTATATCATGTATTGAATTTTGTCAACCTAATTTTGTCAACCAAATTTTGTCAGCTAATTTTCTAATTAGAATCTCCTTGAGAATCCTTTGGACAATAGAGGTCGCTGTACAGCAACTTATTGGAATAGTGAAACTATATAGAGACCGCCACTTTATGGTACACTATCTGATTGGAAATCTGGGAAACCGGGAACCTGACAACCCTGGCCAGTTGTTCATTATTTTATATTCTCTGCATCCCCCAAAAACGAAACTGGGATCAATACTATTCTGACCTCATGCGGTTTAATTAATCACTGAACATTATAGGGCATGGTGTTTGAGGCTTATTAAATTGCAACCAAAACCTTTTTTACTTTTCTATTTTTTGGTGGGTGTGTTTGGAGCATATCAAAAGAGTATTTGAAAAGGGTTTGCTTCGAACCAAGAGAAATACAAAGGCGTACCAGTGATGACACAAAGATTTTTATTCTGGATATTATAAATGCATTAGAAAACGAATTCGGTAGCAGCTTTTAAAAACCAATTATTAGGTAAACGATTTGTTTTTTTGCTTTATTTTGATTTTCAGCGTTCATTCTTGTTGAATCTGGTGGACTTTCCTCCAATTTTCTGATCTCCTTTAGGGCAGCTGCTTATGGCTTTTTTAGGGATTTTATGCATTTATGGGAGCAATCTCGTTACCCGACTTATCCGTCTTCACTAACGGTATTGCCTTCCCATTGCAACATAGTTGCAACTTGCGATTCCAGAAATTTGGTTCAGATTCTGCGCCTTACAGATTTATGAATGCTTAATTGCAGGGGCTTGTTGGCAAACGGAATAACTTTACTTTCTTGGACTGGGCATAATAAGTCACAAGACTACAGCAGAAATTCTGACGCTTAAATAACATTTTAAAAATTTTTGAATGCTTTCCGAAATACTAATTTGATAGTTTAATTTATAGCTTTTAATTTATATGACATTAAAGCAACACAAATGTTAGATTTTGTAAAATCAAAATATTGCCATTAGATTTCCAGAAGTATTCCACGAAATATTTTATCTTAAAAAAATATATTAATTCAATTATGCAACACTGTCAAAATACTTTATTTAAAAAATATTTTAAAATTGCACAGTGGCCTTCTTAACGTACTTAATACGATTTCTTGAGTTATGCAAAATAATTGAATTTAGTTTGCTTGTTCATGCAAACATATATTAACCAGTCAGACCTATAACTTATATTTGGTCGAGTGCACAGCCCAAATTTAGATCGCTTTCTTGTATCACAAGCGTTCAGGATTTTATGAAAGGGTATAAGTGTTTCGAATGTAACTTTGATCCCAACTGCTGTCAATATTCAATGCCTTTGTGATGGTTTCGTTTTTATTTGTCTGGCAGTCCCCCTTACTTATTATAGTGCGCTTGGTATTCATGATACAGCACACACTTGTGGGATTTTGTCTGCGCCGCTTTGCGATATTATGTATCATTGTTTTGAAGCTTATGCTAATGCACCGGACTGATCGGAAGCACGTGTCAAATGCAGATGGGTCAGAAAAAATATTAATGAGGGTTCATAACATTACAGGATATAAAAATGGATACGCAGTTTTAAAGACAGTGAAAGTCCCACGACATGGCCTTTTAAGTTTGTTTCTTTTGCCTTCGCATCATTTTCTTTCATTTGATGGATCACATTTTATATCAAATTCCCTTCCAAGATCTCACTCTCCTTTATATTTCGCTTTCAATGCAAACGACATTCGACAAAAGTGGAAGTGCATTCAAAATCTTTTTTTTTAGCCATGACAAGGATCTTGCAGATCTGAGATTTAAGATTTTCCCAAAAGGAAAAAATGCATTATGTAGACCCAGGGACACAAAGGACAAAGAGTGTGTGGGAGAGGGAAAAGGATGGGTAGGTAGGCACACAGAGACTGAGTAGGAATAGAGGCACCCACCACAGAAAAAGAACCCCTAGAAAGAGAGAAAAAATGTACGATCACTTGTGCAAAGGACTTAGGTCCCGGTTTTTCGAGGGCAGGTAGCCAGGATCCGACCCCGTACCAACCCCTGTAGCTCCTCTGCCGAAGTCGCTGCCTCTGTCGCGGCGCGATTACCTCTGCCACTGGCGGGTATTTAAAGCCCTAGGTCAGGACAGGAATTATCATTGCGGAATCTGATTCCACGCAGTCAACATCTGTAAACTAAATCTTAGAAAACTCTCGCAAGGATTACCATGACGAGCATTTGCAGCAGCAAATTCCAGCAGCAGCATTACCAGCTGACCAACAGTAACATTTTCTTGCTGCAACATCAGCATCACCATCAAACGCAGCAACACCAGTTGATTGCTCCGAAAATACCTTTGGGTACCAGCCAACTGCAGAATATGCAGCACGGTCAACAGTCCAATGTTGGACCCATGTTGTCCTCCCAGAAGAAGAAGTTCAACTACAACAACATGCCCTATGGCGAGCAATTGCCATCGGTGGCCAGACGAAATGCCCGTGAACGCAATCGCGTGAAGCAGGTGAACAATGGATTCGTCAATCTCCGCCAGCATTTGCCTCAAACTGTGGTAAACTCGCTGTCCAATGGAGGACGTGGTACCAGCAAGAAGTTATCCAAGGTGGACACACTGCGAATCGCCGTTGAATATATTCGAGGACTACAGGACATGCTTGATGATGGCACTGCTTCGTCATCTCGTCACATCTACAATTCCGCCGATGAAAGTAGCAACGATGGCAGCAGCTATAACGATTACAACGATAGTTTGGACAGTTCGCAACAGTTCTTGATGGGAGCCACCCAGTCTGCCCAATCCCACTCCTATCACTCCGCCTCGCCCACGCCGTCGTACTCCGGATCCGAGATTTCCGGAGGTGGCTATATCAAACAGGAACTACAAGAGCAGGACCTCAAATTCGACTCCTTTGATAGCTTCAGTGACGAGCAGCCAGATGACGAGGAGCTGCTCGATTATATTTCATCTTGGCAAGAGCAGTGAAGGGATCTTACTGAAAGTCCCCCAAACAAACAAATATTGTACAAATTGTAAATACCCAAAATTGTTGCCTTAGTGAGTGAAAAACCAAGTCCCAAATTTTACATTAGCCTCTAAGTTGCCCCATCTTTTTTTTATTATATTTTAACGCAATGGAAGACAATGATATAAAACCACATATTTTTTTCATAGTTATAAGTTTGTTATAAGCATGGAAGACACTAAACTAACTACTTTTAAGCCCAAAATAAAAAAAAATATTGATTAATTTAATTCCAAATGCTTTTTACTGAAATCACTTACTCATAAAAATTTTCAGATCGAAATGTAGGGTAATTACATCGAGTTGTCGTTTTCATACGAGCATAAGAGTTAAATACATTTTTAAGCAATCTACATTTTGAAGATTTGCTTTAACAATATATATTATGATATATGTTTTTAATTTATGTATTTTTATATTATTATAGCTTAGCTGGTTTGGACTCAGGCTTAATAATGGTACTAGCGATAGGAATAGTAATTTCACAAAAAAGTTACCCATTTTATTTACCAAATAATTAAATTACTTTTGGAGCGTGGACATGACTCACTCGAAATTCGTAACCAACTTAGAGTCCAGCACCTGACAGGAAACAACAGCGAATATTTTCATGATTGGTTCCCCAACGAGCTACGATTCCGTCGGGCATTGTTAACAGCGCGTAAATAGCCCGGAAATAGGCAGTCACGCCTGAGAGGATGAAATTGTCCTAGTCCAAGGATCAGTACTTGAAGACTCGCAGGCTCAATCCACGTGGCTGGCGCACACCGCCAAACAAAGTTTTTCACCAAGCTGGACGACGTCGGCGAGCCGTGAAATGCACTTCCGCTAACCCCGTAGCTAAAAATTGGAAAGTAAACCCACCCCAAGGGTGAAATATTCGGGCCATTAAACGAATATGCAGGAATGTCATCTAGGCAGGAGATGCCACACCCATTATTTAGCATACAATATGCAAATGGCCAATTGCGCTGGACACGTGCGTAGGGGAACGGCATTCAACTGGGACTGAATTCACCAAAGGAGGATGTGATAAGAACAGGACTCTAAATAAAACAGGAAGCATATTGCACCGCCAAAAACTCAAAGATGTTCCTCAAAAAAAAAAAAAAAAAAAAAAAAAAAAAAACGGAAGAGAAAAACGAAGGTAGTGGACGAGGACAATGGAAAATGTAATTGGATGTCAGCTTAAGATAAATCCAGAAAACAAGACCAAGACGAAGGAGAGTGAAACTCTCTTGAGGTCCATTGTTGCCGGATATAAAAAGAAGCTTAAAGCGGAAATCAGGATTGTGAATTCAGGACCTGCCAGATCAGGATCCGATATAGGTGTCCAAATACAAGGCTAAGCTACAAGTGTCCTTTAACAGGCTAGACTCCGATTTTCATGCAATCTTAGGTCACTGCTTGCACAAAAAGATATCTTTTTCGCTAACTGATCCTCGAATTTCCTCCTGGGTTCATTCTCATATGACAGGGATCACTGAACTTCTGCAATAAATTTGTATCCTAAGCCTCTCAGACCCAGGAAGTAACTTATTTTAGTCCTTGTTGCAGGAAGTGTGTATTTGCTTAACATTTTCGGCCGGACAGAAAAGTCTATGGGCTTGGCACTTTATTTATTTTCGTAGATGCGCCCCTTGGAAATACGAGCCAATTGTTGTTAGGTTGCAATTCAAGGAAATTCTAAACCCGCAGGCACGAAGGCCACGAAGGACACGTAGAACACTTGTAGCTCTACTTGTTCTTGTGCTTCGACTTGTACTTTTTCATGTTTTTGTATAATTGGAGTCTGAGTTATGTGTCTTTATGACGGCGTCGCAATACTCTCCAAGATTTATGACCGTTGTGTCAAAATACGATGCCAGGAGTTGTATTTTTATTTATTTAGAACTGTTCTACTCTTACCGGATTAAATCCAACCGTAAGACTTCGCACTCAACTAGGCGTCAAGTGGCAGTAGTTCCAACTATAAATCTCGAGACAGACTTTCCTTCCCTGGTACCGCCTTTATGAGGCTACACCAAATTCTAACATGATTGAAAAATATCTGCTAGCTCTTCAACAAAATTCGAACAAAGTGACCAGGAGTTCAGATAACAGAGATGTAGTAAGGCGGATCTTCAATACCCGATCGCTGCTACCAAAACATGTGCTGGTCAAACTGAAAAGGAAGCCAGTCCATTTAGGATAGCAAGCCATGGCATTTTGAACTTGCGATCCTCAACACGCATCGAAAATTATACACCTATAATCAAAAAGTGCACATAACATTTCAACTACTTGATACTGTGGAACAACGCTTGATTATCCACATTGCAGGTCAACGGATTCGCGTGTTACCAGCGATCCGAAAACAGCGTGATTGGCGTCTACCGTTCTCCACCCTTAGAAGCTATTGTCGATTTGCGTCATTTCGCATTTCTGCTAGAGTTATTGAGCGCAGTGTGAACTGGGGGTAGCTAAATGACTTTACAGCACTCAAATCTCGGGGCCGTGGTGGAGACTGACTTGATTGTTGACATGATGGGAAACTGGAGTGAACTAACCGCAGGACTAACAATAGCGCATATCAAACAATGCTGCACGTGTCCGATTCTGTTTTCTATATTCTGCTCTTTCCTATTGACTACCCGGGACCAATAAACTATCAGAGGCAATCAATGTCAGAGCAATCAATGTATAGCAAGGAACGGCCAGATTCTGAATACCAGACTCCCAGACAATGCGATGCGCTATTAAAGGATCCTGCGCTGAAAAGACTTCACTGGAACATCCAGTTAACAATTGTCCTCAAATGAAAAGTGATTTCATCGTGCATTCGGCTGCTGTTTTACCGATATCATCATCGAGAAAAGAAAAGTACGCGGCTTACTTCATACGCATACATATATGACACACGAACTACGACAATTTTATAAGTTTTCTCCTGGCGGGATATAAGCATTGGATTTATAAAAACAATTGAATCCGATTCGCAGTGGTCGCTAGGAATTTCCAATATTGGGCGTTGAAAATTATCTACCTGCTACTCCATGTACATCTCTTTGGGATTCTTTTACACTTTGCATTTTCCCCTACCCGTCGAAATTGGCAAACGGACAAGTGAAATGTCGTGAAATCCCATGGATTGCCGAACACGTGTTTCCTATTTAAAAGGGCGTAAAAAATATCACGGGCAAACTAAACTGAAAAACACAGCTTTATGGCAATGTATATGTTTATATTGGAGTTAAGTCTGGGTTTTAATGGGCACGTGCTGTACCCGGTTTTAATAAAGTTGATAAAGTACAACATATCAAAAATATAAAATAAATAAATAGATCTAACCTTTTATGGTTTTACCATTTTTCTCGCTATGTAGTGTGAGAAAACAATCCGCAACTTACATATTTCGGCATTTTGGGACTGATTACGTCACACCAAAAGAATTTTGTTGCCCACACCCCTTTTTAAGGTGAATATAAATAACATTTATTTATTGGTCTCCCATTAGAGCTTTCTAGCTTAAATTGTCTTGACTCTGAAAGACCTCTAACCGAATACAGCCTTAAAATTAGTAACAGAGTAGGATAAAAAGGATTAATAATAAAAAGGCAAAAGGACTTACAGTCTGAGCGCAAAATCGAGGTAAAGGTTAAAAACAGAGGTTTTATGTCTTCAAAGGCAAACCGACAAAAGGCGAAGAAGGTAAAGCAAAAAATGTCAACCACAATACTGTGGTAATCGATCCACAATCAATATTCTTTTTTCTTTTCATTTAGAGCACAGGGTAATCATCGAGATGATGACATTGGCCATTCTGTTCGCTGCCCTTTGATCTTCCCTGATTTTGTCTATTTTTTGCTCACCGATTTTGCAACTGCCTCCTACGATGCTATAATCGATTTATTAAAATAAAAAGCAAGGCAAAACAAAAGATTGTCAGAATGCGCTTTGCAGTAGTAGTATTGTGAAAACTCCAAACGCAAACCGCTGCCCAAGACAGCAAATTTGTAATGCACATTGAGGTCCATTAAGACGTAAAATTGTCACTATTGTATTGGCCATTGTCAGCGTGGCAACAGCGCACAGTCAGAAAATCATTGTGCAACATCAATGGAATTGGAACATTTCGGGCCAAGTTGCACTAGGAACTGTAAGGACATCACTGAGATATACACAGTAAAAAAAATATATAAAAAAAATTTTTCTTGATTAAAGATCTTGAATTAAGGACTAAAAAACTAGCCGCGAATGTAAATGCAAGTAAATGGCTTCTAACAATCGCTTAATTTATTATGTAGAATAATGCATTATATTCAAAATATATTATATTTCTTTCTTTATATTATATTTCTATTTGAGTTATATATTTAAAAGACCTTTTAGCGACTTAATGATCAGGACTCGGAAACAACTCGTTTATTAACTCTTCCGCTTTTTTTTAAGTGTACCCTTAGGAACTGTCGGCGGTCTTTAATGCGATGGTGACAGCATCTAAAGCCATGCGTATGTGAGAGCCTTAGATCAGTCGAGATTCCGATTCCTTTTAAAAATTTTCGCTCTTGTTTCTGCCGGTATTTATGTAACCGAAATTTCGTGCATCGCATACGTAAAATGAACTAAAAAGGAGCGACAGTAAAGGAGAGCAAAAATACTGGGCGTCCACGTTTTACACCCCAAAAAGAGCAATTCACTGCTCGGGGAATGAAAAGATACATATATGTATATGCCTGCTATAATACAGTCACACAAGATCTAAACAATTAAAATTGTTGTAAGCATTTTCAAAAATACAAGAACATCTTAACAATAAATATAGCAAGATTTTATTATTTTGTTAAACTAAAAACTATCTGGTAGATTGCAAGTGATTTCCACATAATTCGCGACTATCTTATCAAACTATGCTGGTGACAAAAATGCTTAGGAGAATTGTATTTTCCTATCGCTATCAAGTTTATTTTCCTGCTAATTTTGTTAGTTTAGTTCAGCAATTACGACTAACAGCAGGCGATCGGCGACCCTGCGCACAGCAGGTACCTTAGTCCTTTTTGAAAATGCAATTTTGCTATACCTGATTCGATTTCAAATGAAGAACACACGCTTCAACATTTAGCTGCGCTTTGCATAGGACATAGGTTTGTATCAAGGGATAGCAGGGATTATAGGTGGGACTCTTGTTATTAATGGTGCAGCCGGATCTTAAATCGCTCGGGATCAAAGCGTTTCTATGAGGCCAAGGCGTGAACAATTATGCCCAAAACATTTGGGTCAAATACTAGCCACACCCAATTTCCAATGCTTCCGCCAATTTAGAGCATTCAATTCAGGGCATCGCAGCAGGTTGTCGTTTTTTAATTGAGGTTACCCAGCGCAAGTTCCTGGAAGAGGAACAAGTGCTTGGGCAGATTTTCATTCATCTACAACATCCGTTAACTCTAGCCCAACCCGCATTAGTTCTGTTCGTACCGTCCTGCTTTTCAATCCGAATTAATTCAAAGAAAGCCAGCAAGGCGACGCAAATTCGACAACTTAGATAGATAATTGAATAGCATATACTCGTACATGCCTAAAACGGTTTCTAATCTAATTGCTTATTTTAAATATAACAACAAAATAACCTCTTTAAAAAAGATCCTCTGAATTACTACACCTACCACGACTACTCTTTGGCTATGGTTGAAATACAAGACAAGCGGAAGGAAGTCCAAACAAAAATATTAATCATCAGGCCATAATTTTCCCTACCTAACACTGAAATTCTGTTAAACCGTCGAGGAAAACCACAAAAAAAATGATCGTGATAGCCGAGCTGAAGGGACCAAGTGCACGGGAGTGCAGCAGAGAGAAAATTGAGTTGTTTCCTGCGACTTAAATTGCACATCACGACCCTGCGGCGTGGCAAATATGATTATTGATAAGCGTCGAAAAACTCCATTTCCAACAACGCATTTTATGTCAAATTGCAGGAGTCTCGCATTACCACAGCGCTAAAAACCTACACTTTTTGAAAAAATTTTCGAGGCGAGTCAGCGTAATCAGAGATTTCCAACACCTTTCTCTCTCCCCCATTTCCAACCGAATTAATTATGATCCTCCGGTCGACAAGCGTTTCAAATGCGCTTAACAGCTTTCTCTGAGACTCTCTTTACGCATGTTTCTGTGACTCCAACTGGCCACGCTTGACCTAATGGGTTTATACCCTAAGATCAGCACGTATATATAAGTAAGACCGCAAAATGTGAAATAGCTAATTAAGCAATCAGCCAAAGATTTTTTGAGGGAACGATGCTGTATTTTTGGATAATCCAAGGTAATCAAGTTAAAAAAATATATATACATTCAATATTGCACTAATCCTCTAAAATATCTTTGGTATAGCCTCTTTATCACAAGTAAAGAACAATACTGACAGATTCAAGTATTTCGATTGATTTGGTAAATACCAAAAATGTGAGAGAAAGGAACAAATTTGAACATTTTGTCATAATGTCACGATTGAAAATTGAAACTTTTCTTGCTTTCGAATCAAGTTTGCAATTGTATAAGTGAATGCTTTCACTCTACACACGCCGATTGCCACCACAATCAGGTCTCAATAATAAATTTCTACTGTCCAGGGACGCAAGGCTTTAAATATTTTTCATATAGCAGATACTTTGAAGCGACAGATGGGCCGCGACTACAAATGTGCCAATGTCAGCCAAATGCATCTTCATCTCAATTCACTCAGACAATGAAAACTAAATAACAATCAACAAACGCCCACCAAAATCACGGTAAATTGAATTGAAACTATATTCTGTTGAGTTGCATTGAATTGAAATAAAAGTGACAAAAATTATTGTTGAAAAAAAAAAAAAAAATTATTGTTGAATTGAAACTATATTCTGTTGAGTTGCATTGAATTGAAATAAAAGTGACAAAAATTATTGTTTCCCTTGCGAGGAAAAGCCCGAGCCAGACGTTCCCAAAGACCACAAATAATAAAGACACCTACCGTCTGCTGTCAAACAAATAAGATGTCACGCATATAAAACGCGACCAGCAGGAAAAACATCGAAGGATATGTATACATTTGCAGTTAAAGGAGACCACCAATGCGGAGGAGTGAGTTCCCTTTTTTGCCCTTTGTCATGGCTAGATATAGGCATCTGTATAGATAGCCGTTTTGGTTTGGCAATGCGGTCAAAACATTGTCCACGAGAACAATGCCATTTGGGACCGCCCAAGATTTCTCGGTCCTCAAATACCTAAAATTACCTTGAAATGAGCAAGAAATGAGCAAGGAATACGCGATACCTACGAGTTCTTAACTGCTATTAGCATGCAGGGATACTATAATGTAGGGATGAGCCACGCAGGACACCAGGCTAAGCAGTCCCTAATTGTGCCTTGGTGACTGGGTTGCTTGTTGGCCAAATATTTATATACAATTAGCGAAACTGGCACGAGCTGGCCAGCTGCAAAATTTGTACTCGCATCCTCAGTTCACAGTGCAACCAACCACCTGGAACTCAAGAATACTCTCCGATGGAACATATCAAGGCCTTCTTCTACCAGCATCTCCAGTCGTCAACCAACGCTAAAAATAATACGTACATAAATACAAGCCAGAAGAAGTAAGCCAGGCAAATTTTATGCTGGTATCTATTAGTATCTCGAATATTCGAATTCCTGGTAATGTCAATTGATCTCCGTCCTCTTCCTGCTTGAAAATCCGAAATCCTTTCTGTATTTAGAATCGGAACTGCAAATGCATTGAACTCTTCCGTTTTTTCCTTGAAATATTTTGACATTTTCTGTGGTTTTTTCAATCCTTTCTCATTCACACTTTTCGGCGGAAAACACGGGGGCTGTCCTAACTTAAGTGGCTTAACCATTGTCTTCCGGCAAAACAACACCACTTTTTGGGATTCATTTCACACTGAAGCTTGAAAAAGAGATTCCTGACCCGTCGCTCGCCAATAAAATTTTTAACTAATTTTTCTGCCCACTTTGATGAGCATCCGCGCATGCGTGAACAAGAAGTCGCCAAAGCTCGTTAGTTGGTCTGGCAATTTGCGATTTTATTTTGATTTGTGTTGGCATATCTTGCATTCATCATTCCCATGTTGGAACGAATGCAATGAAGCTGCCGAAAGCGAGGGCAGTTCTATAAGATATCTTCGACTATTAAATCATAATATTATTTAACATAACAAAATGTTCCAATTGAGTAATTGTTATACAATTTGGGTCAGAACTTTAATAAAACCAATAACAATTTACAATAGTATAGCTTTCTTGATTTCACACACTATTTTAAGATTACCTTACCACTTACCGAATAAACCACATTCAAATTTGTAAGACTTGTGACCTGTAAAATACAAAATAAAACATTGAGGGATAATCAATATTAAGATATTACATATCAGGTTCAACAACATACAAGAAATAGTTATTATGGTGTTTTAAAGTATAATACAAAATAAAAAATACATGCAAATCGCCCAAAACTTGTATGCATCTATTGGCATTTCAGAACATGATTTTTATCTAACCTCCTTGAAAACCACTAATTAAAGCGCCAACAGGGGGAAGCGGTCAAACACTTTCCTTAACAACTTTAAAGCCAATTATGTAATAGTTGGTTTCCCGCCCTTGACATCAATAGCGGGACCTTTTAAGAAAACCTCGCTGAACTAAAAATGTGAAGCAATCAACACTGCACTTCGGCTCGGCGGCATTTTGCCATCTAATTATTATCAGAGGGCAGAACGATCTAAGGTGCCGACTACTAAAGGCAAGAAATTTAGGAAAAATGTGCTGGAATGAGAGAAAATGAAATGCAGATCGAGAGATGCTCTAATTAAAATTGAAATGAAGTGCCCAAGATGCAGAGCAGCGAAGAAGGTCCCTTTTCTGGAATACCTGGACTCTTCTGGGAGTCGATGGCAATAAATTGTGAGCCCAGACCTTTAAGGGTGGTCCTTCGATGGCACGCTCGTTTGGCCTCGGCTTAGGAGTTACATATAATCAGGACGAGGCACAATCTAAAAACCCAAGAACGGTAAGATATTACAATAAAAAACGCATTTCTTTTTGTGCGTTCCCTCATAACCTTTACGGGTTATTTCCCACTATTATTTTTGGATGTGATGCCAAAATGCATCCAAAACTCTAAAAATAATCTCGCTCTGGCGCAGCCCACACACGTCTGCGGAAAATAGAGGTTAGGGATTAGTATTTTCTTCTATCAGGGATCTACCTCTCCTATTGCTAATATTATGGGCTAATAGGCCACATAGCGTGCAAGAATCGGAGAACAATAAACGAATGCGTTAATTTTGCCATTGAAGCGCAATTGCGCGTATTAATCAATTGACAAGCGAATCGGGGCAATCACAAATTCCAAATCCCAAGGTCCAGATCACGGAGATCAACTCTCTTAAGGAGAAACTGATTTCATGCCCGTAGGGTTCGAGTCTCGACATTAAACAACATGCGCCTTGTTATTGTTATTACAGCTGCGATCAATTAACCAAACAAATCGAGACCGGCTATTTAGCCGTATATATACGGTAGCTGTAAAAACAAATAACCCAGGGCAGGGCAGCACGATGCAGATCGATTCCGTTCGATCTCCGCCATATTCGTGAGTTTTGGCCTAATTAATTGCCAATCATAAAGGCAGTGCAATGCGGTCGTAAACGAATCAGTTTTAAATGCCCCAAGTCGCCATTCTCTGCGCGCATTTGTACAGTTCCAATTATTTAAGTTTGCGCCTCGAAGGGAAGGTCGTTCCGCTTTCATGCGAAATGTGTGTTTGGCAATTAATTAAATTAAGTTTTCAGCGAAAAGGCTAAAGGCGTGAAGCAACAAGAGCAGTACTTGGCAATCCGAACAGATGACTCTCTTCCTTACGTACATATTTGATTTTTGATGAAGGTATTTTAAATGAACAAAATAAATTATTGAGCTAGTAAAAAAAAAAAACAACAAAAACTGACGACTGATCAAACGTTAATTTTAAAGATTTTATCGATTTTTTATCTTTAAGCTTTAGAAATACCTTCAAGAACAACTTGACCCCTCGTAAATAAATTAAATGTATGAAATAAATAACTTAGTAGTTCCTAGGAGTCTTCTTTTACCAATGGTGTCAGCGTTTATTCACAGAGAGCATCCCCACAGGAAGTGATGGAAGCGTTTTTGCACTCCCAACTCCCGACTCGTCAACGTTAACAACAAACAGCGATAACATTTTAATTGCACTGATCTGCAGATCGCTTGATCTTCTGGTCAGTTTGTTAATGTCTTTTGGCAGCAGCAGAAGCAGTGAAATCGTATCGGACCACTATCAACAGAGATCGTGTTGAAAGGCTCTAATAAAGTTGCACGTTCGCTGCCTGTCTCCTTATCGCAAAGTTACTGAGTCTCCGGAGTGGAGTTCATCGATCTGTTGCAATTATTTATCGCTTTGAATATCTTACATCATCTTATGGCCGTTCGCATATATTAATAACGAAATTAACCAGCCACACCAACTTGGCACTTGGCTAATCTTAAAGTTAGCGGCTTCACGGCTGCTTTCCTCCTCACATGTTGCTTCCCTTTTCATTAAATGCGGCAACATAAGAAATCGATTTAAGCCTCCTCTTCTAGAGGGAGACACTCATTCATATCTTTGACGTCTACATGCAAGTTTATCAGCCGGCAATGAGCTTGGAAATAAGTCAGGCAGATAGGAGATCCCTGCGCGATTGTGATGGCTGTGGATGTGGAACTATCGCATCGAAAGTGTCCATCAGATAGAAGACAAGCTTGAAGATTGCAACAAACAAATGTAGGACACGTGAAGGTCGATTGGACCAATGATCCCGCTTTTGAGATAAAGTAGGAATATCTCTTTACAGGACAAACAACTACATTACTACAAAAACAAAACATTTATAACATGGTTAAAGGTTATAAACATGCAGGTCTGAAAAGCTGGAAAATGGGCAGCCGTATTAACGGTACGCTCCCATGATTCCATGCTCCAATCAAAATCCCCAAATCAATCTTATATGCATATTGCGGCAAAGTAGAAGACTGCAATCAAAAATCAATTCATAAACATTTTCAGCGTCCAGCCGGGAGACGAAAAAGAAGCCGAGGCATGGGCTCAATCAAATTTGTTATAAAACTGTGAAAGTCTGCGACAGCGATCGGAAACAGGACTCAAAGTCAAAGGCACAGATATATGCGATTTGCATGCGATTGAGGCAACATTATGCAAAAGATCGGATGCCGCGCTCATTGCTTTGCATACAAACCCCAATTCTGCGATTCTGCCCTGTACTTTTGCAATTCCCATTACCAAGTCCAACCGAATGCAATTCCGAACTGAATCAAAGGAGCCCAGAATTAATATCAGTGCCTGGCAATCTTGTGGCTGCAACCCCGACACAATTCAATCATTTCGCTTCGGAGTCCCTGGCAACGTGGGACGACCGACGAGGTCGCTTGATCTTTAGCGCTAGATTAAACGATCAGCGGAGACAGCCACCGAAAGACGTAGTCGTCCTACGAGTTTGACAGTCTACACAGAAAACAATTTTGCTTCATAATGTTTAATAGTGATCGCCACAATGTGGGACATAATAAAATAGCAATAAAAACAATATACAAATATACATATTTCCAAGGCGTGAAGCAGACTATGCACTGCAAAAATATCTGATTGAGCATATCGTAATGTATTTATTGTCGGTGTGAAAGTCTGGAAAAAACTGAAAAACTCAGATTGTACTTGCTATTTCCCTCCAGCAGCAGCTTCTTCGTTCACCGATTGTGTAGGTTGATCTGGGATGAATCGATCGTGGACCCAGCAAATTATTTCACTTGCGCCAACCACTCGAACTGCTGGTGGTCTCAATGTACAACTTGATTTCTGTTTCCTTTGCTGTACTGGCAGTTTGATTTGTTTAAATTTAATTATGCATCGATTGTCGATCGCCGATCGCAGCGTAGGTAGATCCGTTCCCGGTCCCCGAAAAAAACGACGAGACATCTAAAGGGAAAGGACAGGACAACAGAGCACAGGTGAAATTATGATGGTTGCCAATGTCATGCCGTTTCTTCCCGATCTTGATCAGAGTTCTCCGATTTGATTATCATCGTCGACGTGCTGATCGTCAAACCGCCAAATGATGATCGATGCCAATGTATTCTTGGCCCTTTCATGCTTTTTTAACCATTTCTGGCACAGAGCGATTTACATTTTGTACTCCCATTTCTTTGGGAACGTATGAAGCGATCAATCAAAAATGGAAACAGCCAAACGATCGATCGCCAAGGGAAGCTGTGGCAATTCAAAGAAGATCCTGTGACAGAAGACAAAACAGTTTATGAACGTTTGATGTGAGCAATGTGATAAACTGCGGTTTAATTTCATTGTATGCATACCGGACATATGCATGAACCCCAGAACCGATCTCATTCGAGTTAGTCTCATCCGATTCGGGTCATAACGATGTCAACGCGTGATGTACAGTTTGTTAGAATTTGAATTGTTCGGAGCGCATCGTAAATTGCTTCTGAGGATCAGACAGTTAAGGATGGGTTAGCTTTGAAGGGCCAAAGTAAAGGCGACTTTTTTTTTTTGCTATTTAGCTTTTATCTTTGATAAAAAATTGTATCAAAAAATGTTGACACATGTTAAATAGTAGTGCGTTAAACAAAAACTATTTAACCATTATATTTAAATAAAAATTTCACCGAGGCTGATCACCTGAAATCATACTTTTTCACACAAGCGAAGCTGGTAGACCGATTGATTGATGGTTGCCAATCGATTGGGTGACACAGTTCTCGAGCATTCATTTATTTGTCATTTCCGCCCAGTTAAAGTCCAATGCAATGTAAACTACTTGGTTATACAAATAGCTGGGCTAGATAGTGAGCCATGCCACAGAGATATCTTTTAAAAATTATAAGACCCCATATGAGCATAGGCATTGGCCGCAGATAATCACACCCACATTAGGGATATCAGTTGCTTATATTCAAATTCACTTGAACAAGACAACATAGAGTGTTTGAGGTAGATTTGGTGCGACGTTTACGTTTTATGATTTCATTTTCGAATCGGTGGGGGTGGAATACTTTTAATGGCGGTCCACTGATATCGCCGTGACCCGCGTGCCTCGGTTACTTCGGTGGAATTGTTTGCACTTCGTTGTCTCTTTATAATGTAAATATATTTCCATATATGTGAATTCGGGAACTGTATCGGGAATCGGTTAACTGACTGCGTGGGTGTTATGAACTTGCATAATTGTGCCGACTGGTGTGTCAACAAAAAAGACCGACCCGCGGCGAGTCAACATTTGCCGAGTGTGTCAAACGCGCGTCGATCAGTACACGTCGAAGAAACGGCAAATTTAAATCAATAATTCCACATGCCCAGCGCACGCGATAAGCTAAGCAACGTTACTTTAGCTCACTTCGCATTGCAGCACAGCGAGTACTCGAATCGACGGTTCTTTTTGTTAGCAAACCGAGGTTTAAGACCGACTTTACCTCCTCGGCACGTCATTATCATTAGGACCCGACCATATATCACAAGGTCTCTCCCTATCTTGATAAATGACTCTCCCGCACCTAAATTATAGCCTCCCAAATCTCCATAGTGCAAATAGCCGCCAGCTCCTTGGGGCTACAGACAATTACTCCAAAGTCTCCATGTGAGACAGATTGATTCTGTCCGAGGGCATCGGGTTGCAGGGATCCCGTCAGCCGAGATGGTGTGCGGAGTCCAACGCTTCCAGTCTTCCAATCTTCCGTCGATTGAGCGATCGTCGATCCTTAGACTCCCGGCATTTATTTCTGGTTAATAACGCCGAGCCTATAGCTAAGGCAGCTGGCCAACATAATTGAAATGATGATCTATACCTAAATTTTGGGAAGTGCCGCCGTGTAGTACCATGAAACGGTCCCAATAAAAATAACAGAATTTTTGAAATTTGAGGATCATCGATTTTGTAGGTGTCGTTCCTTAAAACGACTAAAGCTAAAGGTGCAAAAAGCATTTCAGCATTTGTATGGATTATCATTGGCAAAATCCGAGCCTGAATATCTTTTATCACTAGACGGAATCCATAAAATCGAATAGCCTATCTGACCGGAGATCTCAAATGTGACTTTTCGTTACCGGGTTTTAATCAGCGCCGGCGCGTCAAGGAGGCCGCTCACGCCTTTTGTGACGCCCATTTCCACATGTCTATATAAGCTGTATGCTATAGTGCAGCATGCCAGCCATATACCAAACAGAAAACAGCGTGAAGCCTGCAGCTTGTTGGACATCATCCTTTAGATCAAGGCATTGTAGTTCTGTTTCGGCTCCGAAAGATCCGTCTATCATCATCAACGGACGATTATCGGTGCTGGTTGTAGTGGTTGGTGGTGAATCGGCCGCTAAAACAACAGCGGCGACATCAACCGGGAAGCCAGTAAGCCAGTGAGCCCCTGAACCACCGAACAGCAGTCAAAACTCTGTCAGACAGTTTGTAAATAGTTTTCAAACCGCATCGCGATAAAGTCAGTCCCCCCGCAGATCATCTTGGCGGGCTGAACTTGCTTTAAGCCAAAGACGCGTCGAGTTAGATGATGATGATGATGGCTCAGAAGCTGTCTGGTCCATTTCAGAAACTGTGCCCGACATTTGCACCATTATAACTTTATCGCTTTTGGACAGATTGTTGGCATGGCGGGTCTTGTGGTCCAGCCGTTTAATGCTCCAGTGGTTCACCGTTGCAGCTTTAGAGGAGGATGCTGAGGATGAGATGTTGGGCCGTCATCGTGTCCGATTTGCAGTCAAAGTGAGTGATGTACCTGCTGCCAGAATGTTGATGATCATGAAGGCTTAATAGCATTAGGTTCAGCCCTGCTTCTGAGGGGATGTCAATAAAAATTACCCACTGTGGCAGCCAGGTGAGTCCGGCTTTAGCTGCTTCTGCGACTATCGATCTACAACTTCCAATCTTCTAAAGCTACTTGTAATTGCACTGGATGTGCGGAGTTTTAAGTCGAGATGCCGGTTAATGTGGGCTTAGCATTTGGCCACCTCGCGCAGTGCGCGGCAGCTTTTTAAAAAGTCATTTAAACTTACAAGCTTGTTAAGCTTGCCCCAAATCCTGCTGCCGGCTCATTTCACCATTGGGGGCATACCGTTTAATGCAATTTCACGTCGCTTTTTATCGCCGCGTAAGTAGGCACTAAACGGCAGCTCTTTAATCTGAACAACGTGGCGCGTATACTTCCAAAAACCAAAAAACCAAGAACTCTCCAGGCTGGCTGCAGAGAAAAAAGGTGCTACTAGCAGATCAAAGTAATTGGTAAGATATGATCATAAAATAACTTTTTAATTCGCATAGGCAATAGTTTATCCACCTTGGAATAAATGGTTGGACCCCGAATTAAAGCATTTCCGACTTTTTCATAAACACGACTTTGTTAAGCTATATTTTTTCTTTCTGTGTGATAAAAAAAACTAAAATGAACTTTTTGTGAGGTTTGGGCTTTCAGCCAGCGCAGTCGCGCCCACCTTGTTAAGCGCGAAGGACTCAGTGCGAACCTGCAACTGACTAGGGCCCTTTTAACAAGGCGCACACTTGCCGGAGATCTTTGGGATTGGGATTTATTTTTAGTTACGCTAAATTGAACCGTGGCCACTGGCTCGATCGCTTGCTTGGTAATTGCGGATTAAATGCATCGCGGGTCCTCATCATAAGATTGCTTACGGTGGGGAGATCTGATTAAGAATATTTCAATTAGCTCGCTCGTGAAGCTGGGTGCCACCTTCATATCCATCACCAGTTGTTTCAGTTATTACCGCTCTTGCTCTTTTAGCAAGTTGCTGCTGCCAGACTTTCCCATCAGCCAAGTGGAAAGAAAGTTTCGGGCAGTACATTGTAGCGTTTGGAGGCATCGGTTTCTTTTCCGTTGATTTTTTTATTTGGTATTTTTGATTGATTCGATCAGTCGGGGAATCTCGTGTAGCTCCTTTTGGCATGCTAATTAAGTCACTTGACCGAAGGGGAAGCCATTGAGGTGCGCGGTTGCTGATTCCAGTTAACAAGGACCGATTAAGTGGGCGTGTTGCTATTCGGAAAGGACTTCGGACTTAACTCGGCTTTTGATCCGGGTAAACGTTTTTAATTGATAAACTTTCCATGTAACCTACATCCTGTTGAGCGCATGTCCTACTGTCGCATGCTACTGTCGATCATGATGCCCCGGTATCACATCAGAAATTATTATATATTTGTTCCAAGCTTTACATAACTGACTCTTCAATGTAATTTGAGCGCACTTTAAGGAACATCCAAGTAGAGGTCATTCAAATGATCTACTGATTCAATCAAAGAATCTATAAGTGAGGCAAAAACTTTCTTAAACTGTGTACAATATTTATAAGATCACTTTTGCCAATAAAATAGTTATTATAGCAGCTTGTGTCCACTCTCCTTTAATTTCTTCCCGTGCAGCTTTGGAATACATCATAATCCAGCGAAGGCAATCAAGCCATCAAAATACCGCAGCAACCGAAAACACTTTCATTAAACTAAATTTTTATTGTGCCACCACACCAGAGACCGAATTTAAAACTGGGAGCGGACGATCACAGGGATCGTCGTTAATTTCATTTATGACCAAGCGATCTCCAAAAAGCTGACTTTAAAACTTTGACCCAGTTTCCCCGTTGGTTGTTATCATATATATGTACGCATGCTCGATATGTACATACATACATATATATCCCCTCCACTTCGCCAGTTGCAGTTGGCTTTAAACCCAAATTGCTACAAATTACACAGTTTTCGGGCGCAAAAGTGTGCCGCATGCGTGGCAGGGCAGCGCAGCAACTTTTCCCTCTTTTGCAATTAAGCTCGGACCGATGCAGCAGATTAAGATAAATAATATCTGATGATAATATCCGCCATGTGTTCGCTGCTTTACAATAATTCATGAAGTATAATCACTTAGGTCATCGGGCAGCATGCCGCAACTAGTTCGCGTGGATCTGCTCCCAGTTTCCAAATGTTTTTGGGGGAAAAAACAAATAAGTTCACCATTTACTTACCACTACATTACTTATTTAGATTAAATTTAAATTGTTGCATGAAGATAAACTTTCGGTACTTTATGTATGTCTGCGCAATGACTAAAAACAACTTGCTGTCGAATTTCGAAAAAATAAGAATATCGCAATTTTCATACTTACACACACATGCGCACATGCACCTAGCAGTTAAAGTCCTGTTATGTTTATGACGTGAAATCGGAAACGAAATATTTTTTACACTGTTTTACAATTTTGCATATATGAACATACATATGTATGTGTAAAGTGTATAATAAGATTCGACACAAATTTGCACCAAAGAGAAGTTCGGATCGAAGTTATACGTAGTACGAATAAAATGAGCGGAAACGATTAAAAGCTATTGTGCAAATAGTTGCAAGTCTTATTTGCATTTTATTTACATTTAATTTGCATTTTTTCAGAAATTAAACAGACTCACGCACAAAAGCGGGAAACAAGAAAAAAGACAGGGAAACGCGCAAAGCAAAATGTTAGTTTGATTGCGGAAAGCACTTTATTAGAACTGATTTTAAATGATTTCGATCCGCGAAAAAAACAAACCCAGCGCCGTTAGTATATTTCGGATTAATGCAATGTGATGAGGTGCGAGAAGCGCGGCAAAAGCAAGTGCTTGGTTTGGAGACTTTATACATATGTACATGCATGCATACAATGTGTATGTACACATCTTGATTTTGCACAGCTGGCAAAGTTATGACCGAGAAATATGTATTGCGGATAGTATGTGCATTTGATTAAGTTAGCCCAATAATGGTTAAACAAATTTATTTCTTCAGAAAGAGACAATTATTTCTATTGATTTTAAATAAGTTCAGTCCCACGCGCAAAAACACGACCGACGCGCACTTCGCAAAGAAATACTAATGTCAACTCTACAAAGAAAAGGACATAATGAAATGAAAAAAGCGCAGTTTGCTTTTTGATGCGACAAAGTAATGTGATCAAGTGCGAGAAGTGCGACAATAGTAACAGTGTGATTTTATAATTCTGTATGTACACTTATATGGATACGTAAGGCTTGTCCTACAGCGCCACGCGTAATGTGTATTACGGTAATTATGTATATTCAATACGTTAGAGGCAGTTTATGTTACGGAATACGTAAGAAACAGGGGTAGCGCGTTAACGAAATTATCGTTTGATTATTTGTTTAGATAAGGTGTTCTTAAGCAATGCTCATTTTATTCGGATTAGACGATTTAAGTTGAGAACTTAAATAATTGTATATAGTATTTCATTACTAACTGCATAAAAAGAGATTTTGAACGTCTTAGGCTTTGTATCTACTACTTACTATTTAAAATTGACTTTATTTTTTTTTTAACTACGTATGTTTATACATTTTGATTTTGGTATATACTGAATGACTTAGATTGAGATAACTTAATAATTTGATAAATACTTGAATATACAAATACATACTAACATTTTATATTGGGCGCTTCAACTATTTGCAGATGTGGCGAATCGACAAAATGGTTATCAAAGATTATTCCTTGTAGCCTCTCCTACGGCTGGCTTTTTGCTGCATTATCGGTCGGCTTACGATATGCAGGCCCTTTTAGCTGTTTAAAAGCGTATTGATTATCATTAGTTAAGTTGTTAACTGATTTCGTTAAGAGATTTGTCAGCCGAACAGCCTGGCCGAGGATTCCGATTGCGCTGGTTAAATATTTTAATGTGATTTATCTGGCCGACTAACAACAGCAAGACAACAAGGATCGTACGGCCGATCGAGCCATAAATCAGGCTGGGCTTTTGCGGCTAATGAGACAGATTGCCTCCTCTTCGGGATTCGAATTACTCTTCACCTTTCTTTTGGTTCCCTTTTCTGGGGGTCACATTCCGGTGGTCCTGCAATAACGAAACCGATCTGATCCCCGATCGCAATTGCAACAAATATTTTATTGTTATTTGATGAGCTTCGACCAAGGATGCAATGGTTGGGTCAATAAATTATAAGTCCGATGTGGCTCATTAGAGACTGATCTTGGGATACACTCTGGCAAAAAAGGGTAACTGTGGAAATTAAATTGAAAGATCAAATCTGATGAAAATAATATTAGCACAAATTTGTTCAATTTAATTGAATTTGTATAATTCCTATTTATAAATTAGGCCAATGAAGAAATCATACAAAACTGTTCATCTCTTTCTTACAGAAAAATAAGGTAAATCTGTGAAATACGGAACGAAGATATAAACATAGGAAATACTCTGTAATATTTTATAATCTATCAGAATATATACAAAATTAAGTTAATTGTTTTTAGAACCTAATAAGGAATAGAAACGCTCCATTTGTGAATATTTGTATCTCAAAGTTTTCCCAGTGTATTTTATCGTGATCTAGATGGGAATGGACCACCGGCTGCGTTTCGTGTGGGAGATGCGAGTCCTAATCCTTAGTTAAAGCACAAAAAATAACATCACATAAATAATGCGCTCATTGGGTTCCACTTCACTTGGAGTTCCAATATCGGAAGGAGTTGTTTTTACAGAACCCGGAGCTTTTTTTCACAATAAATCACACAACAGACCAATTAGGTCGGCACAATTTCCGATGAATGGTCCCCGCCGAATGCAGCTAAAAAACAGTGCTTTGGCCAAAAGAATCTCTTGCTGCTGCCCAGCTCAATTGCAACTCAATTGAGTAAGTTATGGATCTCGGGTTAAGTAAATGTCACAGTAATAACTACATATTTCATGTTTACAGATAATTTTAATAGAGATATCTAAATACTTGTCTAGCCAAAAGAGCCATGATTCGATTCACAAGCAAACGGCATTTTCGGTTGTAAATACAGATATATTTGCAATTCTTTTGTACATTTTAAGTCGATTGGTCTAGGGATGGTTCGATTTATAAATAGCCTTGATTTTTATTTTAGTTTTGGGAAGTTAAACTAATTTTTCAGCTTCCACATTCCACAAGCCAGCAGTAAAGACAAGATCCGCCACAGAACCGCTTGCCTTAAGCCAACTGCTGAGTTTACCGGTGCGAATCCCAGCCTTTGATTGCCCACATCGAATTCGGTATAAATACGCCCCAAAAATACATCTCCCATAATCCAGAAGTCTTGGTTTATGGATTGAATGGCCAGCGAACAGACATATTCTTCCTGGATTATATAATACTTGGCTGGGATTTTGAAGTCCACGCCATTAATGTTGATTATTAGATCCGGGTAGGAAGTGGAACTGCATTCAAAAAGTCCCTCCGAATTAGCATTAAACAATAGAGAAATCTGATCATATTGCGCCTGGGGAGCTATAATCAGAGACGTTCCAGTATCCGCAATTGCCTGGGCAAAGGTGCTAATGAAAGTACTACCGACTTTGATATAATCCGTTTGGAATTTCCAATATGCAGCCTGAATGACATTCACATAGGTGAGGGAACCGCGGTAAAGCGAGGGATCCGAGCCGCCCAAAATAAGTTCACCTCCGTAGAAAGTTACACTGCCGTTATCCCTCAGAAAAAATGAAAACACTGGGCTTTGCACGAGTCCCTGCTGTATCATGTTCTGAAACGTCGGGGTAACTCCGTCCACGGCCAAAGAGGGGAATCCCATGCCCAGTATTCCGTCGAAGTATGCATCTACGAAATTTGTTCCCTGCTCGGTAGTTACCTCACCGAATGTCTGATTTTGTACCGTCAAGCCAGCGAAGCTTACATAATCCGCGGATAGATAACCAGAAACACTGCCAGTTCCATAGGTTATGGAGAAGGGCTTTCCATTGGCCACATAGGTGCTGGATTGATTTTTGTAGAAGACCTGATGATCCTGGCACGCTGCGCTGGTACACGAGCTTCCCGGAACCCAAAGGTTCGAGGAACCGGTGTCGAATTGTACCAAAAAGTCCTGGCCGGGGGTTCCAATGCTTATATTTCCATAATACTGAAAATTATCGTAGTTGGACAGGTGCTCCATGGGATACCCATTAGCGGTGTATTGGCGATTGTATTTCTGCTGAACAAAATCCCTTTCTGCCACAATATTTTTGTGGCTGCGCTTAAAGTGTGGCGATTTTTGAATGGGTATTCGGCGTAGGGTGGAATTAGCCTCCCCAACCAAAACTATAAGTCCGGCCAGAAAGACCAAACTCTTTATTTGAAAACTTGGCATGTTCCCAATAACAACCGACGAACACGACTGACTGTGATTTTACCATCTAATGGGGTTCTTATAAAAACTCAAAAGGAAACGCTATAGTCGAGTGTCTCGGCCCTCCGATACCCCTTACTCTGGGTAAGGGGAAAAAATATGGGAAAATATTCTTTGAGACATTTATGGGTCATTGATATTAAAACATACCTAGTTAGATTCCTATACCCATTCATTTCTAGTATCAGCCTAGTTCCAAATTTCTATCTCCTACAGTTTTCAAGCCCTTAATGTATAGACTTTGTGGGTCAACACGCTGCTTTTTATATTATTCATACCTTTTAACAGATACAATATACCCTTTTACACTGAGTCCAACTGGCATGAACGGTAAGCTTGCCTGATAACGATAGCAGTGTAGTGTGTGTGATTCCGGCGATTGTACAACAACAATCAATCAAATAATTTTGTGTGTGTTCTCCATCTCAGCTAGACAGGCTAAGGTTTATGTAATATTGCAATTGCAACGTTACCTGAAATAGTAAATAAAATTTAGCTTCGGCTTATTATGACTGACTCCAAGCAAACCTTCATAATTATGTATACTGTTGTATATATTTATTTCACCATTTGAATTGCTCACTGCGATAACTGGCCTTAGCTTTTATATCTACTTGTTATCAACTGATGATTTATGTGTACTTATCACTAAAAAATCACCTCTTGCTAATCCTTAATAAAAAATTCCAGGAAAGTATGATAAAAAAATTGTTTTCCTTGGATACCGACATACTTTTCTATTGCGGCCCTTGGTTTCCCCAATTCGGAAAATGCGCAAGAATGTATAGTGTTGAGTAATTCTTCGGACCATTCTTTGTAACTCAGAGTCATCTTTAAACACTTTTTTCATACTCGTAGACAACACCATATTCAAATGCAAAACACTACCAGCTCAATGAATTCGCTATGGAACCTGCCTGGGGAAATGGAAATGGTAATTCGACTGGCTGTCAATTTCTAATGGAGATGTCAGGTTCCACTTAAAAGTGTGAGAATATTTATGGACCAGGGTTCGTAGTTATAGCTCTTAAAAATAGACCCACCAGGACGTACACAGAATGTGCGAAGAAAGTCAGGCGTAAGACAAAAAGTTATTGTATTAAATGTATGCACAGATACCAAAGGCAGAGGACAAAGGTCAAAGAAAAAGTAGAGGATATCGGCGTGTATTTGTATCCGTAGGTGTCAGACACTTGATTGGCCATGACCTTATGTTGCCCGACACACAATGGGCCGTGATGAGCCCGGTTTTCTCCCGTGTAGCAGTGTCAATTGGAATTAGTTGCGCTACCAACCGCTCGCTTCCATATACATGATGTACATACGTACGTACGTACATACACGCTGTACATAGGCGGGACATAACAGTACCAAAGTTAACGCTCTTTATTATAATAATCTCAAAAACAATGCTGTCCAAACATATATGGAAGAATAGTGATATTTCCTGATAGTGCTCGCCCGATCCAGTAATAATAACCTCTAGACCATTGTTTCAGCTGCAACCGTATATATACATATGTATAAATCCAGCGATCCTTTGGCGTGGGTGCTGAAGTCAAACAAATTGAAAATTTATCACCCGTAGCGAAAGGCACCGCACACTGCATCGAAGGGAAAAGAAAAAACCGATGATGAGTTTGTAGGCAAGGCAAATGCATTTTTTACACTTTGCTACTTGCAGCGGGGGCGATCACAAATTCACTGAACCATTCGCAAATTGATTTCGCTTTGCCCAAATGTGTCAACCGAACAATGCAATGACTTCTTCTCAGATATTTTTCTGAGGCCTATAAGGCCTATCCCATTTCAAAGGATTTTCACACGCAAATGCCGACTGGAGAAGCTCGTGAAAGTCATTGGCCCGCTGTGAACTTGGGTTACACTAAAAAAAAAGAGGTTTAAGCACAGTTCCAAGTGAGGAATTTCCGAATCTTCAGAAATTGTTTTCTCTGCTTTTGCCCTCCTAAAATAGCAGTATTATTGACGCGAAAATCAAATTATATGATTTCTCTTAATTTTAAAAACTGGACCATTTAGCATAAAATATATTTTAAAGAAACGAATTGCCGGTTATGTATCTATGGAGTAGGTGCAGATTTTTTGTTTCGTTGTCTGAGAGTTGGAGATAAATATCTTGGGCATGCTGTATCGCCTTTGGACCTCGGGCGCTGCGTTTTAACTTCAATTTCATTTCGCCTGATCGATTTTTGCACGCAAAGTGTGAGAGACTCCTCCGATTTCCGATTCTTAACCCACGAGTTCCTTTGTACTTAGGCTTTGAATTTATTGTGCAGTCGGATCAATATTTTATTGTTTTCGCTAAAACTTCCGCACCTCCTTGGAGTTTTCGAGGTGGTTCTGTTTCTGTGGTGCGTTATCAGTTTTGGGATTCGTTCTTCGGGAAGATCGAACATGAAGCATTAAAGCGCCGTCGGCAAAAGGGGGTTAAGGTGGGGGTTGTGGGGATTGTGTGGGGAATGGAATGGGGAACCCATATCGGCTGCAGTGTCGGCCACATGCAAAACAATAATCGATGCCAGGCAATTTGGAGGCTTGCCGCAATCATTCCCTGTAAAATCGTATTAAAGAGTGTAGTGCAGTGGGCTTAGAGGGTTTAGAGGGGGCTTTTGGGGGCTAAGACCACGCCCCCAGGTGCAACGCCCTGGCTTGTTTGATTTTGGATGCGTTTATTCCGCAGCCCGCGGCTCCACTTCATTCTCCAAGTGAATTTATTATGTGATTTTGATCATTTGACATAATCTATTTAGCGTCTGCTCTCGTGATCCTTTGAGTTCTGAATTCGCGACTCGCGATTCTCGGGCTCGGTATCCCGCCTTCAATCCTCAGAAGTTCTGGGGGCATAATTTGTAATAAGATAATTTTATTTGCTTTGCCCAATGACTTGTGTTTGGGTTATGAATTGCTGGGGAGGTTACAAGCAGAGATTCTTTGCGAGGCGAAGATGCTTCCAAAACGACATTGGCCGGGACAAGGGATTTGAAAAAAGGGAACTTCAATTTTACCCAAGAACAGCTTCCTTGTGAGTCATCCTAACCATTAGGGACGTCCCTAGCCATATCTATAAAAATTAGTTTTCACTGATAAGGAACACACGCAGGCCTGAAAAGACCCTCAGGGAAATTTTCAAATTCTTCAAGCAAGTCATAACTTTCGCTAACGAGATACTATCGGGACTTCCTTTTTAGTTTCGTTAACTTCTTAAATAACTATAGATCCTGGGTTCTAGAAGGATGCTGATGTTGATCCACCAGCCAACTAGCACGGAAAATTTTATGAGCACATCTAATGTCCCCGGAATCTTACGACTTTCACCTACCGCAGCAGTTCACAACTCCTAACCCTTGAGGACCGTAGATACGGGAGCGGTGTTTAGGAAAAGCAGCTACTAATTGATACAGAAGCCACAGAAAAAAGGGACACGCGCCCTGCTCAAGCGATATGTATCGGCTGAGGGGACGACTAATTAGGAACAAGGACCCACCGCACGCACTGCATCCTTCGACAAAGAAAATGCTGCAACTGCATTTCTTCATACACCGCTCCAAAGTACAGTGATAGGAACATTTGAATGATGCAACAATTATTCGTACTATTGAGGTGCCGAATGAAGTGAAGATTGCAAATGCAAAATATTTTAAGATGTTTTCTCTTCTGTGTACATAGCCTTGTTTGTGGTTCTTCGGATGGGGTTTTCACTACCTAATGAAATGTTTGCTGCCTGACCCACATTGCGAGTCGGACCCGAAAATGCAGAGGGTTAATACCAGTGCTGATAGTTACTAATTGCTTTTTATTAGTGCGCGCGCGTCTCTTTAACTGTTTTTTGGCTGCTCGCTCAGATCAGCGAGGGATTATGTTCCGCAACCCCATTCATTGCATTCAAGGGGACTTCAAGACTCCAAGATCGGATCGGACTCTCAGAGCGAACCGGGCGTTGATCGATAGCCATCACTGGGCTAAGTTTGTGGCCACGATCTCGATGAACTTGTTTTTTCAATTTGTTTCTTACCCTCTCAAAGGGTATACTAAGTTTGGTTTTGAAACAATGAATTAAATAAGCAGCGCATTGGCACATATATACCAAGTTTCCACTCAAATCATAACAACCTCTTCAGCCAAGGCCAAGTGCCTCTCAAAACGGCTAGGTTTTTTCTATTGTTTCACATACGCTTACAACTGAGCTGGACTTTAAGCTGGGTGGGATGTGCACGATTTGGAATGAAGCAACCCAAAGTTGCACAAAGTGTGTTCAAAGTCTCAGCATCGGATATTTGCCTTATTTTTTGCTCTTTTTTCACATTTTGGTTTTCATCTCGTCTCGCATGTGGATCGTTTCTTTTTGCATAAAACGCGCCCCATTTACTTTACATGCCAGTGAGTTGAGTTGATTTTTGAGGCGAGTGTTCGGAGCACTTCACTTGGAAGATGATGGCTGGTCCTGTAGATGTGGACCACCCAGGCTGTTGATATGTGCCACCGAGGTTGGTCAAGATCTTGCCTTGACTCATTTTTCGCCACTGGCGCTGCCCGTCTTCAGTTCGTTTTGGGACTGCAAATTAGAAAAATGTTGCACAAAAATCAATAAAAACTAATGGATGACCAAATTGAAAAGCCTCTTGAGTAATGGCAACAATGTGCGGATAATTGTGAGTGGAAATGATTGGGCATTTGGCGCATAAGTGATCGTTTAGTCTTGTAAATGAACGCTAAAAAAAATGCCCCGACAAAATTGCATTTTCAAAGCGGCAGGCAGCCTTAAACTAAAAAACGGGGAGCCGACAATCTTCGCATCGATAAGACAGCAATATGATCAGCTTGATTAGTAAAAAGAATGGTCTTAGGAGTACACAGATGTACACAGTTGTATGTACATCAAACCATTCTATATCAGCGAACTAATTTATTTTTTTAATTTCTTCAACGTCTGCGCTGGGCAACAGTAAAGATTAAGTTATTTCCCATAATATGTCCTCGCCTTTAATTACCTGATGCCATCATCAGTATTTTCATATTACCTCGACGGGCTGAGTTACTGTTTTTCCCCCTTTTTTGTGCAATGTGCCATTGTAAAATGTCTCTGCGACGTCAATTCCAATCGCGATAAAAATTCTAAAGCTGAGCAGCAATGACGACAATGAACAAACTGGCCATTAAAGTGGGCTCAAAAATTCTAAAATTGTAAGTTCAATTAAATTGACAAATTTTTATGAGCATCTGACGACCAGTGCAACTCCCTTCATAAATCAGTTCACGAAAGCTAAAAAACCGAAGAAGCTGCGTAGTGAACCGGACTGCCGATTAAAAATGCGAGTTAATTTTTATGGGCGAGCCGAGTTGAGGCGCAGTTTTCATTTCAGTTCAGTGAATACCAATGGAAGTTAAGATTGGGTTGTGCAAAGAAGGATTTTAATGTGCTCACTACTGCTCTGCCATAAAAGAAGAAAATCAATCAGCTAGGCCAAACAGTAATTTAAACCAATTGCAACAATCGTTGAGCTATAAGCTACGAATTCGAAGGTATTATATATTTTCTTAGGGCAAGCTTAGATGTCTGGTCACCGGCTTCTCGACCGGACATCCGTCCAGAGGCCAAAGAATCAGCTCAGCTCAATAAAGTTCCAGGTCCAAGTTCGGACTAATCATTATTTCCTCCCTTGTTAACAATTCAATTTTTTTCGTCCTTTTCGAACACTTTATGTATATAAAAATGGTTCGTATTCTTCTGGCCGGAAACCCCGACAGTGCACTTCCTTGGGTCATCACAATTGCGTACTTATGCATTTACGGCCGGGCCAGTTAATTGAGTTGTTCGTCGCCACCGGCCATTTATGCAATTCATGACTGGGCATTGTTGCTTGCGCATATCCTGCTGTTCCTCGAAGTCCTTGCCGGAGGACCACACAAGCTGTGCTCCTTGGATTCGTTGTACAAGTCCTGATGCGCAGGCAGTGGTGTCTATTAACCCCCATTAATCAAATAAATTCTGCTTTCTTGTTAACACCAAATGTGAATTCTAAATTTGTATGCTTAATCGAATAATTTTGATACTCTGGCTAGCCAATTTTCAATGATTAGATTGAATGAATTGATGATGAATGATTGATGAACTTGAGCTTTACTTGGAGCTCACTTCTTCATCTTTATTTCTTATGTGTGTAAGCAGAAATTGGTCGATAAACGATAGTTTGACGTCAGTTCAACCCAATCAAGGCGAGAGCTCTCCTTCTGGATTTGCCCAAAGGTCCCCGATGGTGTCGTGCTGGACTCGCATCAATTAAAGCCGCACCAATGTTTTCGCACCCGCAAATCGATTAATCCCGCTCCTAAATGCGATAAGGCTGAAAGATTCAATGTGTATGGGATCGAAATCGGCTGGGCTCTTTTTTTGCGTCCGGGGACCCCGGCTGGGCAGTCAATATTTAACTTTGAACTAATTATTTCAATGGAAAGGCAAATAAGTTGATTTGGTGTAGTGCAGCGCGGCCAATCTCCCACCGAAATTCGCGATTTCTTGGGCTTCTTGGGCATGTTTTTTTAATTATAAGCAACACGCAGGCGGCCACCACATTTGGCCGGAATACGCAAGTCTTCATTTACTGGTCATTGGGCATGCGCGTGGCCACGTCGACAGATTGCCCCTTTTCTACTGGATAAGGCACTGAGAGAAAAATATGGCTGCTTGGGAATGCGATATATCAATATGGTAAAAGAGATTCACATGTAACTGCTGTTTCTATACTTGGATAAGTTTGTACGCAGCACTCACATTTCCTTACATTGTGTTGGGTAGTTTCTAACTCTTGGAGTTAATGAATGGTACTGTATTATTTTTTTCTCTGTACCCCCATACTAAAAGCACATCCGAAAACCCATCGCCAGACCGAAGGCCCAGCTCCATTTTAAAGTCTGTCTGTCTGTATGCTTGATGCGCGTGCGATTTTTGCCACTTAATAGCGCTTAAGCACGAACATTTTGAATTGTGTGGCAGGGGAGAGAAGTTTTGAGTGGGGATCAGGAGGAGCTGTGAATCAAAGTGCAGCGCGTAATTGCAGCAGCACCAGGAGCATTGGCATAGGATCCGGGATTGGGATCGAGATCGGGCCTCTGAATAGAGCATCGGGAGCAGCCGCGGAAACAAACAAACAAACAGAGGAGGTCGAGGAGTCCGGCACAAATTGCGGTGTGAACCAGACGGGCATCCAGAATAAGTCGGGTTGGTATACAGACGCCAAGGATACCCTGTGAGAAGTGCAGCACTAAACGGACAATGACGGGGAGATGGAGGAAATCGATTTGCTTAGCTTTCTTATATGACATAGAGGGCATCCAAACAATTATAGAGCACAATCACAATTACATTGTTACAATTACATTATTGTGCTCGAATATGGATGCACTAATTAAGAAGGACTTGTAACTAGCTGAATGGAATGTGTCTTGAAAAAAGGCGATGGAGCACAATTATTTGTGGATCCCCTGAGGTACAGTGTGTCCTGCTGGTGTTGATCGCCCCAGCTTAAGCAGTGAGCATAAATTAATTTGAGTGCATAATGCGCCATAGAATCCACTGCTCCAGCTCCGACTCGCAGATCCCATCCGAAGAGCTGTGCGTGGCTGCGGAGCATTCATCATTTTACGCTCGCAATTGTTTGCTGACAATAAATTGCACAATCAACTCCGCCGAGTCCAAATTAAAATTCTTTTAGAATACGCACATAATTAAAAGGTCTGAATGCCTAATGAAGTGAGCCTTCTATTAAATGGCGCTCTTAGAGAACAAGAGCAGTACCCAAGGGGTCGCCCAATATATTGATGAGTAAACAATAAACAGTGAAGCAATAGCCATGCGATTGAGTGAACAGCAATTTTACAATATAACTTAGTTAATTTAAGACGTCCAATACGTGAAATGCCCTATGCACCAGCCATTTAGTACGTTAGTAGGTTTTTTTTCTAGAGCTAAAGAATAAGAAGAATATTGAATTCATTTATATACGCTGCTTTTTTCCAATTAGATCTTACGCTGAGTTTTTATCTGTGCATTTAATGGCACATTATTATCTCTGATGAGCGAGCGAACACATCATGGAAGATTGCAGGATGGGCTGAAATATGAAGCCACTTCCTTCGCAACACGTGCAACGCCAGCAAATCGCGTCCAAATCAAACACACTACCTGGCCAAAATTGTGTTTAATGAGCGACTTTTGAAGGGGAAGATCCCAAATGAGAGATCCCAAAAGAAGGTGAGGGATAAGAGATGGAATGCTGCTGCTGAGGTAGCTTAGCCCATTATTCAGGCTTTATTTATTTTGCGGACTCAGTGGCTTGGTCCACGGGACCCAAATTAAAAGTCCGGTGCGCCCAAGTCAAAAGTGCAAATTTTCGCAGCCGCATCAGACGTCATATTAGCGAATCAACTGACAAAGCATATGAATATCAACAGCGTTTGAACAAGTGGATTAAAGAGCGATCTGAAAACGGATCGAAACGGCGAGTGTAGACACACAGACAGGTCTTTCGGCCCTCGTTCCTTATAATTAAAACAGGAATGGAGCATTCACAGCGGCCAAGGGGAACTCAGCTTACTCTACTTAACAATCATCTTTACGTAACAGGGTTCTAGGCTCTCTCGACGATGGCCAACATTTGGTCTATTTCATGTTGGCCTCCTATGATCGGCTATTATTCGGAATGGCGACTTAGTTTAGAGCGAGTTAAAGGCCGTTTTCTGCCAAGTTTGAAGGTGTTAAAGTCCAAAAAACTATACGAAATGTATTCAACGAAGATCACGTGGTGAATGGACCTCTTGGACAGTTGGCAAGTCTCCTGGCTGAGCTGCGATACCAGTTTCAGTTGGCAATCGGGTTTCGATGGGATTCATTCATGGAGTTCGCGGACCTAAGCCGCTTAAGTTCTCTCTTTCATGTGTACTCTTTTTCCCGCACATTTCGAGGACCTGTTTATTTTTATCGGCTGCTTTTTGTATTTGTTTGTATTTTTCTTTCTTTTTGACTAATGTGCAACTTACACTTGACTGGCGCACAATCAACACCATCAACGGGAGCAGCAGATTCCGCGGGTTTTGTCTGGTTTTTAGGGTTCTTGGCTGCTTTATGGCTGCCTGGGTCTCATCAGCTCCAGCTGTATCACGGAAATAAATTTTGCGATCTTTGGACATGGGGCTGAAACATGACATTTTACCCAATGCCAAAAAGGGGCACCTAAACAATATATTTCATCTTGGTTAGCTAACTGCAAAGTGACATAATAACTTCATTTAAATAAAGATTAAATGATTTGTTCCAATAAATTCATTCAAGCCCCTAGTATGTGTGATGAAATACTAGTTGGGGCATTTGTTGTTCTCTGTGCGCTGTTCATCAATTTTTGGCCAAAGGAGGGATTTGATCCCGATTACTCATATTAAAGGGAGCGCGTGCTGCCGCAAATTCACTGATTCCGCTGTGGATAGCTCATCGTGATGCCAGTTATTTCCTTACGAAAAGAAGAGCGCCATCCTCTGATTCTTCTTGGCCACGAATGTACCGTTTCTGTTATTTGACTTTGTTACGCCTACCTCAGAAAAATAACCAAGATCAACGATTCAGGAAGGCAAGAGAACAGGGTGGAGGCGAGGCCCTGGTCATCAAGTTTCTGGACGAACTGACTAACGGCGCTTCAGATTAGCCATCTTGCAACATCCCCTCATTTCGTTCTCTGCAAAGCCTTACCCACCAACCGAAGATCTAAATGGAAACGGTAGCTTCAATTGACGAGATCTTGATGGCAAGGTGATGTAAGAGGCAGATTTTTGTGGAGAGACACCTCGAAGGAAAACGGCTCGTGTAAGTTACGTATGATTCCGCAAAAGAAAGTAACGATTTACCAAACAATTGAAACTTGAATGAACTATGCCCCAATAAGGACAAGTGTATAACGAGTAAGCGAAACTATACAAGAAACACGCAATAAATCGCGCAGTCAACCCTTTAAAACCCTCAAAGACCTGAAACAAAGACTTCATCATATTGGCCATTATGGTAATGAGGCAAATTAAACAATCGCCGCTGGAGGACAATTTCATTTCGAGTCGAAGAAGTTGGTTGGAATCGATCGAACCAATTTAAAAGCCATTAGCCAAATGACACTAAATGCTCCCCATGGGGCCTGATGTTTTTTTTTTTCGGAGAAGATTGTTCGATTTGAAGAAACCCCATTTCATTGCACTTTGCACTTGCCCATAAATTATAACATTAAAGGGCCCCAAACGGTCAGGATGCAAATACTCTGATCAAATGCAAATTAAATAGCTGCTTTGTCCTCATTTGGTTACTCGAAATTAGTTATATACAGACTGTCCCCGTGAAACACCAACGACTGCACTTACTGAATTATTCGCCCGCAGTAACTATTTAAATAATGCCGTGGACCCGAAACCCAGCAACTCCTGGCTTTTCGAGCCCCATATTCCTTGTCTTTGGGCAATTACGGGCACCAGCATAAATGCACAGCGGGTACGGAGCAATGGGGGTTTTCTGCGACTTTGGAGCTCGTGAGGGGAAGAGACGTCCAGATCTTGAGATGCACACGCTACACGACGTGGGCCGCATTCAAAGTAACTTCGAGTGCCAAGTTTTGCCACCACGTATTACTCATTGGCAGAGATATTTGCAAGAAAATGTGTTGCGAGATGCGAAAGCTTTTGGGGAAAAAGATACCACACATTGACTTGAATATTTTGCGTAATATTTTTTGTATTCAGTTATCTTGATTACAAGAGTCTTCAAATATGGACCACTTTTCCCCATTTTCATATATTTTTTATCGGAAGGTTTCTGCTGTTTTGTTCTACCTTTTTTAAATTTGCTGGCAGCCGAGCAAATACGACAGCGATGACGATCCTCTTAATGAGGGGCAGGGTAAAATCCCAGGCAGCGCAAAAAGAGGCGTACACCTAAAGAAAACTTGCTAGAATTGGTTTTCATTTGTTAAATGTGTCAAATCTGTACTGTATTGTTAAATGTATACTATAATGCAAGAAAATGAAATAACTCAATATTTATGCTTGTCTTCTGCAAATACCAAGTTCGTGACTAGTTCTGTTTTGTCAGTGCATAAGCAACTCAAAACCCGTTGTGGTGGTGCTGTGGATGTTGCTGTCGCTGCTGGTGTTTGGAATCGTCCCTGTCCATATGCAAAACCTCTGCGTTGACGCAAAATCAAAAGATCACACAGGATCAATTACAACTAATGATATAGAGACGAGGATGCCAAGAGGGATCGGGATCGGGAACGGGATCGGGATCGGGATCTCTAGATGGAGATGGAGTTGCAGATGGTGATGGGCTGAGAGGGGAGATGGAGCTCGAGTTGGTAATGGAGATGACAGCTTGACTTGGCTGACGGCTGAGATGACGTCGCCACATGCGGGACCCGTGTGCTAACAAGTTGCACCCCGTCTGAAATTGCCCAATTGATGATGAGTTTCGCGAGCGAATACTACTACATCCATCTCACAGTTGCGGCTGAGATAATAGCGCACCACTTATCAATTACAGAAATGTTATTACCAAGAGCAACGTCCACTTGCAGTGGACCTTGGTATCCAGCTATTAGGCCGTCTAACGTACATTGCGTCCTATAAGGGCAAATGTAGATATAAAGAAGAATGATTTAAAGCTCTTCGTTGGCTTAACGCTAATTACTGGAATTAAAACCATAAAAAGTGTGCTTCTTCCAATTCAAACCGAATGGATTCAAAATGTAATTAATAAGGCTAATTAGTGGTTGACCCCAACTTATCTTAAAGGGCCTATCAGTGTTAATTTTTCAGAGCTATAACGAGGTTTGCAAGTTCCAGCCCTAGCAATCTGCCTCCAACTGTTCGAAGGAACTCCAGTTTGACAGCAGCTGAGACATCAGAAGTTGAAGCTCTTCATCATGTCGCATCGCTGTCACCTCATGACCGAAAATTGGGCATGTTTAGGTCTTCGCGATACCTCTCCCCATCCCCGTTCTGCTCCCCAGAATAACCCACTCGCGGCGTAATTAAACTAATTGTCCCGAAACCCGTGGGTCGCCATCCGTTTGATGTGTACTGGGCGCGCGGTCAATGATCTTGAACTCGGGAATCCAACCTGCTATTTCAATTCCCGATGGTCCAATTCAAGTTCACCACTTGCACTTTAAAATGTAAAACTCATTGACGGCAACTTTCAGCTCAGTTATGTCACCAATGTGGCATTTTTTAGTCCGCAGCAATCAGAGGGCAAGTTAAGTAATCAAAAGGCTTGATTGAGCCCCTGATCGAAGAGGCAGACGGTGGTGTTGCGGTAGCAGGTATCTGGCTTGGGGTATGTCGTATTTAAGCTTACTCCAAAGCGATTGCAAGTTTCGTATGTAACTACTACCACAAAAGCGTGGCAAAATGTTAAGTTTTACACCCAACTTTGGATCCAAGCTCTATTTGAGGGGGTATCGAACAAACGTATACCTGTGATATGCAATTTCTATACGTATTTCTGCGCGTTCCTGTCCTTTTTGTGCTTGTCATCTCTCTACTTTACAGACACAGACAGCAAATATTGTTGAATGTTTCGTAGCAAAAATGATAATAAATAAATATACCGAAACACTAATAACACGTTTAAAAGATTGGCGCAAGTTGGCGCTTCCTGCCAACTTTATCTTGGCCCAAGATGCCATGTTCCCCTTTTTATTCTGCTTTTTCGGCCTGGGCTGCTGCACTTGTGCACTTGTGTGTGTCGGATGCGATTTAAACCAATAAAAGAACAAAATTGTTGTCCGGTCATTTTACTAGGCTGGCACCGCTGATGCACTGATGCACCCACATACTGCAATTGGAATGTTACACTTTATTTGTTGGTTGGTTGCTAATTAATGGCTTGGAAGCAAAATTCCATTCCAATTCCATTGGAGCCAGAAATTGGATTTATTAGTCGTGCGACTGCAGCAACCAAAAGTAATTCTTTTGAAGTACATTACAATAAATGTTTTTAAGTGTACACACACTTCGCAGTGAGTGTATCTGGTTGAACCTTAAGGCTGTCCTGCAAGATTGATGTTAACGGAAAGCGTCGTTTTTCTCCGTTTCTGTCGCTGCATCTCTGTTGTTTATGCAATGTTTAAGTGCGGCATATTTGCTGATGTTGCTGTTGCTTCTGCCAACGTTGCTAGTGTACATTTTATTGCATTTCAATTTGGCAAACCCAGAGATTTCCCCCTTTCTTTAGGCCTGACCGGAAAACGAACTCATTTCTGTGATTTCCGGTCAGGCAGGAAATTTCATAATATGAGAGATGGCAAAGAGGGGACCACAAATTTGGGAGGCGATTGGATCGATCGGGAGTTATGCAAATTAGATAAGGATAAGTGTTTGGGCACACGCTCTCTCCTATGTCGCTTTCTCTTTCTCTTACTACGTTCCGTCCTTTTCGGCGTTTTCCCTACTGGCTGGCTAAACAAAACGAAAAATTATATAATGCAACGATTATTATGTTGAGCCTATCTAATCAATTCATTCTGCATTGTTTTGAAAGTCTTATAATTAGTGTTACCATTATTAACTACCGCTGGTTAAGGTTCGCCACAATCGAAGACGGGCAGTAAAAACCTTACGGGGCAAACGAAATCTATTTGCAATCTGAGAACAATTTATTTATTTCTTTCGGTGCATCCGTCCTTTCCTTTCTTCTTGGCGCGCGCGCACCTGTAGCGGAAAAAGGAAAGCAGGAAAAGGAGCAGCTGCCCCGATCAAGGGGATACACCAGGATACGCGGCGTCCATGGGCAGGTGCAACATTTACCGTTTCCCCCAGCCGCGGGCCAACCACTGAAGAAAGGGGAGAGGGGATGAGTTTTAGAAGTACAAAAGTTGGGGCACAGGACACGAGCCACGACTCCATTAAAAGGAATCTTTGAAAAAGCCATAACGATGCTGGCTGCTACAGGGTATTTACTTCTGGTACAAAGGGTGCATTAATTAAAAAATATTTCCCATTAAATATTTGATAGTCTACATAATGCTTTTTTTACAACATTTAACCTTGTATTAAATCTATAAAATAAGAATGTTGTGACGCTTTTTGTATGTGACGAAGCTATTTTAAGGAAATAAGGTCTTGAATCGCTTTCCTCAAAACGAATGAAACCGTTTCCACTTCATCTGTTGATTTAACAAAAAGTTATTAATGTCCCAAAATATTTTCTTTGAGATAACAGAAGCTGAGTCTCCATAAAATTCATATTCCCGCTGCGACGATGACAATAATAACATTACCCAGTGACAACAAAGCGATGAATTTATGGGATGCAACCCGAGCGCAATCTAGCTGGATTCTAATTAACCCAAAGGCCCCAGTTGTAGATCGTTCAGATATCAAGTAGAAAGCAAACAGGTAGCATATTCGATCTCCAGCCGATGGAACTACTGTGCAGGTGTTTAGGGATAGGAATATAGAACAGTAGGTGGGCATCGATTGCGCCTCTTTCAGGTTTCTGATTTATAAGATCATCACCCACTGGTTATATTTTGTTCTTGTTTTCGTTTTTTTATGATAGATATGGAATCGGGGCGTTTTGTTGTGCAATCAGTAGCGAGTAGGAAATCAGTTGTAGTAGATGGGATTTCGCTATCGATGACATTTTCAATGAAGGAATCCAAATTGATTTGTTGACGTTTACAGCGGAAAGGGCGGGAAGAAGATTCCGGGAACAGAAAGGGAATCTTGAAATCCATTGACCCGTACACCTGTATATATGCCTTGCTATTAGTCAAGCAGTACTAATTAGGTTGCCTTGTGACTGCAAAAAACCGAAAATTAAGGAAAATTCTCAGCGAACCACACGGTGGTCCCTTCATCGAGGGAAGCCAAATCAATTAGCCCGACAAGACAGCCGATGAAAGGGAATCCCCGGTTCTTCTAACCAGCCACCGAAAAATCGAAGGAATGAAGGATGATTTCGAGTTCGGAAGCTTACCTTCCCTTCATTTCCCGGGCTAAATGTGTGGTCTATGCCAATCATGAACTTTACGCGCTGCCTTCATTAGCCGCCAACAATCTTGGACAGTTTATCGCACTCCTTGACCCCCACTCCCATCCGCTCGGCCCAAAAGGTTCCGCCGATAGCGCCGAGCCACATCAAACGAAAGAAACCGAATCTGAATCTGTATCCAAGTCCACGGGTCCTCCGGTCCGGGGCCCATTATAAAACTGATTTGCGAACTCGAGTTTGAGCAACACTTGAATGCGGAATTTATGCTTGGGTTTCAGAAATTCTCCTAGAGCAGTTCTCAGCCACGCCCCTCGCCCCGACACTAAGAAAAAATTCCCAATATGTCTGTTTAGTTTGATTTCAGAAATGTTGGCCGTCCAATAAATTAACAATGGAATAAATGTTCTACTTTTCATTACGCAAGCTTTACTTGTTCAGATGGGTAAAAAAAAAGTAAACCTATGTTTTAAAATGCTTTTGTCAATGCTAGTTTAAAGCTTGGTAACATTGGTTTTTTTATGTGTACTTCTGTTTTTTACCGCTGCCCATGTAACGAGCTGGCAAAATGACTTAATTAGTGGGCTGCTCGACTGGTTCGCTAAATGTTAACGAGTCGTTGCGCTCCAGAAAGCAGAACATCTCACTCAGCATTAACAATTAAGCCGGGATTTGGGATGATCAGGCTGCTAGGCTGCTAGCCCGCAGGGTAAAGTAGATTCCAAGATCGGCAGACCAGACGAAAAAATCCTTATCTAAATAGGCGCGTCCCGAAGTACAAATGGTCAAGTGGATAGATAGCTGCCTTACAGGGAGTCTAATTTGTGAACAGTTAAATAAACAAACATGGCAGAGAATCGAATTCAAGATCTTTCGAGACTACTGAAGAACACTTGTCGGCAAAGTCCTCTGATGAAAAATGTTGCCTTTTGAGACACGCCGACGTTTTGATAAGGACTCTCAAGTGTGGAGTGTTGCCTCTTACTGAGAGACACGCGACATAATACATAAGATATGTATATGTACATTAATACGAAATCGAGGGATCGAAAGTGCTGTAATAATTCGACTCAGAAAGCAATAGTATTACTTAGCAGGAGAACGAATAAAATTAAGTTAAAATAATTACGGGTCATAAAATAAAATAGAAGATAATAGAAAGCGCATTTATGTTTTGTTTTATAAAACTGTTGGTTTCTATCTTTACCGATATCTGTACATTAACCAACACCTTATCAGATCAGAAAACGGGTTAAGAAATTAGGTGCGCTCCTCTGCCTTGTTAGTCCTTTTGTAGTGCTTACAAATTTCTCAGAAGGTCTAATCCTGTGAGAAATTGCATAAAAAAACCAAACGCGTTAAAATCGCAAAATACAGTCGAACATCACGAACTGAAATTTTGCAGCTCGAAAAAATGAGGGGAAATTCATTTTCCCAAAAAAAAACGTGAGAGAATATACAGGACCAAATGAATTCCCAGAAGCTGGGATCCGTGATTATTTTATTCCATTTTTGTGGCTAAAGCCAAGACAATGCAAAAGGACGCAGGAATCGATGATATATCTTATTGACACAGGCTGACGCACTCTGAATGGCAATAATGCAATATTTGCGCAATATTCCTGAGCTCTGCAACTATGAAAATGTTGTGGCTGCAGCTCGAAAAGATTTCGCATTGGCTGAACAAAACAGAAGCCCTTTTCGTGAGGAGAGTAAACATTATTTCGGGCAGAACCGTCTTCCCTACCGTCTTCAAATGGGCTCATCCAAATGTCCTCTTCCTGTTATGTTATTAAATTTCTTACAGTGCACTGCAGTCCTTGGATTTGATTCTATGCCTTGTAAAAACACCCAGCATGTGGGCACATTCAACCGAGAGATCCCAGGATTCAGCCAGGCAAAGTCAACACAAACTGAGAAAGGAAAAAGCAAATATCACGAACTACTGGAAATAAGCAAGGACGAACAATGCGGGGGGAACAATTTTAATTGATCAGAAATACAAACAAGTGCAAAAAAATCACGCAACAATGCCAGAAAGAAGTTTTCTGAATGGCCAAGCATGCCATTGTTTGCTTGGGGCGTTGGTCCTGTTCCTTTTTATGTTTTGGGTAAACATTGATCCTTCGATTCGAATGTCCAAAGAACAGGGGAGTGATTTGATTTCAGGACCAGTGGATTCATAAATTCCACGAAATTGCCAGAGAAAAGGAGTTTTCTGATTAATCTTTTGGAAATAAAGGACTGCGAAATAGACAAAAAACATAAA
Source organism: Drosophila simulans (assembly GCF_016746395.2). Lineage (NCBI taxonomy): Eukaryota > Metazoa > Arthropoda > Insecta > Diptera > Drosophilidae > Drosophila > Drosophila simulans. The sequence continues at coordinate 319,151 of NC_052525.2, forward strand.
ATGCATTTACACTTCTTGGAAAGCAAGCAGATTTTCTTTTTGCGAAGAAACAATTTGTCAACTTGTTCTGCCTAGATATATATATATATAGGTTTGCGTACATTTTTTAATTTGACATCTTTTTATAAGCTTATGTAACTAAGAAGTTTTAAAAGTTCTTGGCCTGAATGGCCTATTTATAAGCATTTTATTAATTTATTATGAGCAGCAGCTGGCAAGAACTATGTTTTTCGGTAATCTTATCAAAAGACTCATATTTTTCCCCTAGAAACGAATGTCGGGCACAAGTGTCTTATCAGCGGGGAGTTTTTTGGGCCACAGGCTGCAGTGCAGTCCTTGAACATCCGTAGAGTCCTTGTGTGCCGCATGCCAAAAGTGCCGTACCAACAATTAATGGTTGATGTCGACCGAATTTGAATTACTAGCTTCGGCGGACTTCAATCGCTGTTTAATCTTGAGCTGAAATTTACTTTTGACGCATTTCGAACAGCAGCAGACGAGTCCCACTTAACGGATCACTCGAGTGCATTTAAATCCTCGTCGGAGCCAGATCCTTTCGGCTGCCTAACCGCAACTTACCGACCAAAATCCATAGTTTGAAAAAATGCGGAATTAAGGCCAAAGAACTCAACGATGCGTAAATTTCTCTATTTGCCAATTTGCCTGATAGCAATTGAAAGAGTTTGTAAGTAGGCAATCAACGCTGAACACAAATCACAAAAAAAGGAATCAACGAAGACATCGCAAGAAACCTGATCATTAGTATAGCATAGTAGTCGAAAAGGGGTTACACATAATAGAAAAAAAAAGATCGTCCTTCTTTGTTGCGAAAACTGCAATTCAACTTCAGGAATTGCAAAAGTAGGTTAAAGCGGTTCTGAAAAGGAAAGATACGTCTAAATTCCCTGGTCTACTATTATCCGACTCAACAAATCTCAAGCAGTATTTTTTAAGTACTTGTATGCTTTTCATATCACAAAGCAGAAAACATCTTTAAGAATTTGATCAATTCAATTGCACAAAATACACATATTCTAATATCAATCTCTTAGACTAATTTTAATCCTTTCAGGTTTTTTCTTCGGCCACGACAGCATCAAATACAGCTTCCTTATTACAATGGTTCACTTATTCAAAGTATATCATTGTTTTCATATTTAAGCAACCAAGTAGAAGTAAAAACTTCCTAGAACTTTTACCGTATACCAATTCCGGCCCGACCCGGGAGTCACCGCCCATTCAACTAGATGATACAAAGGCGGGACGCAACCAGTTCACCAGACACCTGCGACTGGCACGGCTTTAAGCCTTCAAAACTGGCAGCGCGTGCGGTCAGCGGACTTGCAAGTTGGAGGGGTTGGTAAAATGGTACAGGATCGTCAATTTCATGAAGCTAAAGGGGCCGAGGGGAGCGAAGGAACTGAAGACACGCGCTCAGAAATGTGCCTGTAAAGCCCGAGTGGGCAAGGTCATTTTTTCCACAAATTAAAGTGTTGTGCCCAAAGAGCTGCTTCGAATGTCCTTCGTAGAGCGTAGATATTTCGTGAGCGGCTTATTAAAAATTGTACAAATTGAATTTTGTCTAGTTATTGTGCCTAATAATGTATACCCTCTCGTGATATTTTTAGTCAGAATTACGTTGTGCATGTATATCCATCCGATCATCGTTTTAATGAAGTGTGTGAAGAGTGAATTTTACCAAATTTGCATTGCCGCCGGCTTTGAATCCTTTATAAAAAACCGTTGCGCGTGCGCATCCCTCTGCCCCGCCACCCCCTTCTCTCACCGCCGCCAACAGGTTTCTGAACAATGACTTCTACCCTCCCGGCATTTAATCGGTTACTCAAATATAATTTATATTTCACTCCCGATTGTTCGCAAAAATAAATGTGCTCATTGTTTGCCGTGCTTGTAGAAAATTTCGTAACCAGTTGCAATCCTGTTGCTCCCGATTGTCGAGGATTCACCCTCTAAAAGCATCATCGGACTGCACAACTAAACACTACCCACCCATATGAAAGTGCAAGGATGCTTCTACTTCGTCCTGGGGTTACGTTGTCATCACATTTATATGAAGTGAAAAATAGTTTGGGACTGCATAGTTCTTAAAACTATGTAAGGGGTGTACGGATCGAGAGAACTACACAAATTCAAGCCCATATTTGATGATTCACGAGCTCCACCCACAGTCTGAATTGCCGATTTTCAGGCAGCTTTAGCTGTTGGTCGAAAGTTACCAGAGATCCCTAACGCAAACACCCCTAATCCTGCCGGAACTTAATGCCCAGGACCTTTCTGTTGGCATTGTTTGCTGGCACAGGGGTTGCTCTAAAGGGAGCGAGACGGCAAGCGCAGAAGAAGACCCGAGTTCAATCGCAGAGCGGGACAGACGAAGGGCAGAGCTGTTGAACGATTGCTGTGCAGCAGGAGCAGATGTTTTTCGCGGCAGAATGACGATGCAGGATCGCTGGCGATCAGCGACCCCAGCACGGGACACGATACATACGGAATATACGGAACTCTATGTATATAAACAGAACAAAGGGCATTAGAGCGGGAAGGGGCTAACGAGAGGGAGGCAGAGCAAATGCGAGGGAGATCCACGAAACTTGTTTTTGGGATAAACGCAAATTAGACTAAGAAATCATTGAACGTGCAATCGAAATTTCGAGATATGTATAAAAATGTAATATTAAAAGGCCTGACTTTGGTGCCATTAAATATACCGCACATACTTTCATATACTCTTAGCTTTTCCACTGTGTATTGCCTAAATTATAGTCCTGCCTTATGTACCCTTAAGCCTCGAGCGATATATGTCCAGATTTGATCAGGATCGATACCGGGATAAGATAGAAACAGCACCTAGCTCAAAAGAGAGGGAGCAGTAGGGGAAGAGAGTAAGCGAGAAAGGAGATGACAAAGGAAAATTGAGAAGCCAGGTGAGGGTGAGGATAATTTATTATTGTTCGGATACCCCCGAAAGCGCGCCAAAGGTCCCCGATACCCAAAAATCCAAAGACCATGCGTTTGGTCGAAGTGTCCCCGGCACAGAAAGAAAAATATACATGTACGCACTTTCTGACAATGTTCATAAGTGCATTGATATAACATGGTGTCTTTATTTAATACAATAAATATATATATATTACATAATATTTACGTTTTTAAAAAATTTGAATAGTGCTTGGGGTATTAGATATCACTATAAAAGAAGAAGAGACTTGCTCAATCCGGCTACAAAAGACACGACGATGGAATGCGCATATAATTGTGGCATGATTCACCACATTTATTTCAAGATGGTTTTTTTCCGTGTAGGATCTCAGGTAGAAGAGGCACAGTCACACAGACACTCACTCGCACGAATGTAGAGCACAAGGCACGTGCGCGATCTGAAAACAATTTACCACTCCGATCAGCGTGAATTGTGAGTTTCACTTTAAAGTCGAATGCAGACTTTAAATGGAAACTCGCTATTTCCCCATTCATTTCAAAGCGGCATTACAACTGGCTCGCTTTTGCTGCAAGGACAGGACACAGTTTGCCCCTAAATAAATAGGAGAAAAGATTCGGCAGTACCTTTTTCCCTCAATTTTTTTGGCTTATTTGAATTTAGTTTATAGTTAGAAGGAGTTACAAATCTGTACACCAGTAACTCTTTCACGATCCGATGGGGGGAATATGCAATAATCAGGAGGTATCGTCAGAAACATTTCGTTAACAGTGTCCCAAAAATGGTGTTTACCCGTAGAGCGAGTCCTTTTGTGTAGTTCTCGGCTGGGGTCCTTTCACTTTTCCCTTGTGCTCGACTCCAAAGTTATTTCAAGGACTTCCACGGAAAGACTTCCGTTCCATCAAGTTTTCAACACTCATAACTCGAAAGACGAAATAATAATATAAAAAAAAAACTAGAAGCGGTAAAACAATTTATGAACGAACAACTGTGCACAGATGCTAAATGATGAAGCATCCTAAAGGATCCACTTGAGTCAACGACGAGTACACACAGAATATGGGCCCAGGACATATTCATCCGGCGCCTTTCTCCGGTTACAAACTGGAAAAAGAAGAGGGAACTTAAATTTTGAAAATCAAAGCGACTTGAATGCGTTGTCAGATTGATTTACGTTTTTGGAGGGTCAAGCCAAATAGAACGACTTCAGATTTCTGTTGATCCTGGAGGACCCAGTATGTTTCCACGCTAGCGTCAATTCCGTTTGCTCATCTGTTTCATTACCATTTGGCGTTTCTTTCGTCTAAAGATATTTTCCCATTGAAATCAATGCGTTTTTAAAATGCAAATAAACCAGAAACCAGAAACCATTCATAAATTGTATTTGCCTAGATTGGAACATTTCGAGCCGCCAAAGATAACAGCCAAAAAAAAATATTTTTAAAAAATCAAGAGTGACAGGACTACAACCCAGAATTCTATTTTTAAGAACGTGGGAGTAATTTGGAAAAGATATGCCGCGTCTTGGGGGTTATGCAAGATCACTTAATCAAAGAATAGTTTTTAGAAAAAATTTTTAAAATTGTTTACGTGTAATAATTTGGAACTGCTACTTTTATATATGGCTGATTTAATTATGAACTATTTTCTTGCAGTGGACGAAAGGCGTGGCTGGGGCAAGGAGCCGTTCCTTGAGATGAGTGCTGCGATGCGTCGTCAAAGTGGGACGCAACCGAGTCAAATCCTCTAGGACAACAAAGGACGCCGAGCGGTACTTCCCAGTACTCAAATGCTCCTCAGTACGCACAAGCGTTGACTCCTTTTTCTTTGAGAGCTCGTCTGCATAATGAGGAATGAGGACTTGGCATCCTGGATCGAAAACCGGTAGACGGTCGTCGCAAGTTTCTTCTCCCCGCCGGTTATCCTGCGCTCAAGTCCTTTTCCTTGAACCTTTCAAGTGAACTCAAGTTTATAAATTGTGCAGCAAGTACAACACACACACACATATGTATACTCCTCTATTTACTCAGGTCTGTTGGAAACTACCTGAGAGGAAGGATCAAAAAAGTTTATTGTAGCACACGAAAACTTGTTTGCGCAGATATACCTAAGCTCCAAAAAAAGGAATAGATTATAAAACTAAAGTACTGGTAAAATTATTTTCCCACCAGACTAATTGCTAGATATTTTTTGCCCGACGAAGAAAAAACAAGAATGTAGAGAAGGATGGGTGATTTTTCACCCCTTAAAGGATTTAAATTGGCTCTCTGGCTTCTTGTCAATTTCAAACATAAATTGTAGCCCTGTGAATTACCCAGGACATTACTTTCGCTGTATACAATTGCTGTTTATTAGCTTTGCAATAGGAAAAGGATTTTGCCAATGCCAGTGCTGGTAAATTTATATTAACCAGTAAAGGTTTTTGAAAAAGTCAACTATAGGTGATCCCGAGACAGTTTTCGAATGAAGAAGAAACCAGTCCTTGGTTTTAGCTATAAGCTGAAAATAAAGATTTGATGCATTTCTGCGTTATGCATGACGAATATAGGAGGTCTAAGGTGATCTATTAGGATCTTCTGCAGATTCCTAAGTGGTAGGGCATACCTTGAAAACCAGGGCTGAAAAAGCTCCTTAGGGAATATACTTTTTATTATATACATACATATATGGTTATTATAATGTCCATATATTTATAGGGGCGGTATATAAGCATAATGTTTTTGCTGCCGATAAATAATGAGAGAGAGCGTGGCGAAATCCACCCTTGAACCAGGTGGACTTTTTGGCTCGAGTTGATCAGATGTTAGTTTTCCCAAAAGCCGTACTCTATATAGTATATATGATAAAGGTGTATGTGTGAGCGATCGAGAAGGGACACCCAGTCTAGGGGATGAAAAGTCAGGCCCTTTACATAAGGGATACGCAGGACCTCAAATGCCTTCTGTTCTGTATGTGTGTGCTCTGTGTTGTGTTTGTCAGTCAACGAAGTCACTTCCGTTGGGTTTGCGTTTTAGTTTGAGTTCGGAGTTTAGGGGCACGCGACACAGAGCGCCAGCAGCTGTCCTGATGCAAGGACACGGAAACCATATTACATCAGTCACCAGTTAACATTCACTCAAGAAGGACTACCGTGCTAAAAGTACACCCGCATTCGCCACCAGTTTTTCTCCCGCCCACAAAAAGCCACGAATTAAAAAACTTAATTATGGCCGCCTTAAGCTTCAGCCCATCACCTCCTCCAAAAGAAAACCCCAAGGAAAACCCCAATCCAGGAATAAAAACCACGTTGAAACCGTTTGGAAAGATCACCGTTCACAATGTTTTAAGTGAGAGTGGCGCCAACGCCTTGCAACAGCATATAGCCAATCAGAATACCATAATTCGAAAGATCCGGGACTTTGGCATGCTGGGCGCTGTTCAAAGTGCCGCAGCCAGCACAACTAACACCACACCCATACCCAGCCAACGGAAGAGGCCCCTGGGAGAATCCCAAAAGCAGAACCAGCAGAACCAGCAGAATCAACAGCTTAGTAAAACATCAGTGCCTGCTAAAAAATGCAAGACCAACAAGAAGTTGGCGGTTGAAAGGCCCCCAAAAGCAGGAACTATATGCCACCCTAATAAAAGCCAAGGCGATCAGAGTTTTGGAACTCCTGGAAGAAAGGGTTTGCCTTTGCCACAAGCCGTTGCCCGTAGAAACGCTAGGGAAAGAAATCGCGTGAAGCAGGTTAATAATGGATTTGCTTTACTCCGGGAGAAGATTCCGGAAGAAGTATCTGAGGCTTTTGAGGCCCAGGGGGCGGGTAGAGGGGCAAGCAAGAAGCTATCCAAAGTGGAGACCCTCCGCATGGCCGTGGAGTACATAAGAAGTTTGGAAAAACTGCTGGGATTCGATTTTCCACCTCTTAACAGTCAGGGGAATAGTTCTGGTTCCGGCGATGATAGCTTTATGTTTATTAAGGACGAATTCGATTGTCTGGATGAACATTTCGACGACTCGCTGAGCAACTACGAAATGGAGGAGCAACAGTCTGTCCAGCAAACTTTATCCGAGGATATGCCAAACCCTCCGCAAGCCAGTGATCTCCTGCCTAGTTTGACTACATTGAATGGGTTGCAATACATCAGAATACCAGGAACCAACACCTACCAACTGCTGACGGCTGACTTATTGGGCGATTTGAGTCACGAGCAGAAACTTGAAGAAACAGCTGCTTCGGGCCAGTTATCGCGATCGCCCGTGCCACAAAAGGTGGTAAGAAGTCCCTGCTCTTCTCCAGTTTCACCTGTCGCCTCGACTGAATTGCTGTTACAGACACAGACGTGTGCCACACCGCTACAACAGCAAGTAATCAAACAGGAATACGCCAGCACCAACATTAGCAGCGGCAGCAACGCACAGACTTCCCCGCAGCAGCAGCCGCAAGTTCAGAACCTGGGATCGTCGCCTATTTTACCCGCGTTCTACGACCAGGAGCCCGTGAGCTTCTACGACAACGTAGTCCTTCCCGGATTCAAAAAGGAATTCAGCGATATTTTGCAGCAAGACCAGCCCAACAACACAACCGCTGGCTGCCTATCGGACGAGAGCATGATCGATGCCATTGACTGGTGGGAGGCACATGCACCTAAATCTAATGGTGCATGCACCAATCTGTCCGTTTAGCCGAATTTCTGCACATCACGCATCTCTGAAAAGTCAATTACTTTTTTTGGCATACTTTTTAAATGATTTTAAATCCTCACAGCAGAAGTCTGTGGCAGGCCATTCTATCTAAAGTTTTTTTTAATCAAGCCGTGACTGAGTCATTGTGTAAATATCAATTTAAGCCGATAAAGGAAGATAACTTCGGCCAGCCGAAGCTTATATACCTTTGCTGTTAAAACCATGTATTTAATATGAAAGTTCGCACAATTTCGATGAAGTTTAACACATTTATATGCAGCTATAAGATATAATCGTCCGATTTCAACAAGTTTTGTATATTCTCCCAATTCTTTAAAATATATGTACATTTCTGACTCTTGCTATGTAACTTGTACGTATGACTGCTAGTCCGAATACTAATATTGCATTTTTCTGATATTGTTGATCGATCCTGCCCGAGTAACTTTTTACATCACCAGACATGCCGGTGATCATGAATATTGCTGCACTGCTACCTTTAGACATATTATAATATCTTCTGCAAGAGTGTGACAAACTGAATGTATGAACACTACATATTCAAAGTCAACTAGTGATATAAACCAAATCGAAATAACCTTGTAAGACCCAACCACAAAATAGTTATCCTGATAAACGGCTTAATGTTGAGCCGGACTAACATAGTGTCTAGTATTTAAAAAAAAATTATGTATTTCTATAACCATATTTTTTTTATAGATTTAAATGTAGAAACGTTAAAATGACAAGCAGATAATATATGCTTTTAAATAAATGCAAATAAATATGAACATTTCTAAAAACTTCAGTGGTTTTATATCTCAACAGAAATAAAAAATAAGACAATTTATAATTAGTACTACATTTTAAGATAAAAAGATGTTTTTATATTTTAGAGAGTGTTAGTACATCTCCGGTTGTTTATTGCCTTGATATTCAAAAAGGGTTCGTTCTCTGACAGAATTACACTTGGGACCTGAAAATTGGAAAATAGGCGGAGAGTATTCGGATTTTTTTGAACGGTTCCTTTCGAAACATGTGCCTCGATTCATAATGACACAAGTAATTAAAAACGAACCAAAATAAATTTGAGGGAAATGGAAAGAAAACGGTTTTGTGGTGAACTTATATTTGGGACTTAGCCGGCAACCGCAAATCAAGCAAATTGCCTTTAAAAACAGAATCTGTCTGTCCTCATAAATGTCGAGAAGTGAAAAACCAAAACAGCTTGAAATTCCAATAGCGGCTACAAACTTGAAGTTATTTTAAAACCTTGTCATTAACATTTGGAAAATATTCACAATTTTTAATGAAATTTAAAGCAATGGTAATATATTTTTTGTATACAAAGTATCCAAACCTTGAGGCACGTCTGTTAATTTGCAGGATATTTTGTCACCCTCACTCTTACTCGGCGCTATACTCTCCTGCCAATTGTACCCAGGACTTCATTGTCCTGCGCTTACGTATTCTCAAGTCTGTCTACCCGTCCCTTTCCTTTGGGACATCTGCCCAAATAGGAGAAAACGGAAGAAAACCAAAAAAAATAAGAAAGAGCCGGTCAAATGGGTATGGATGATGCAAAACTACATAAGACAGACATACTGTAAGGACAATCAATTGAAATCATTTTTCCATTAAGAATAGATGGCCTGTGCCAAATGATCTTCGCATCTGCAGGATCCGAAAACCAAAGAAATCTAAGTAGTACACTGAGGAAACAACACGATCCATTTTTGAGGTCGAAATTACAAGGCGAGGCATTATTTTCCCCATTTCAATTTCCTTTTTTCGCTGTGCATATGTATGTGTTGGCGTGCTCCTGAGCTCCTGGGATCGCCTGCAACCCCCTTTTTCAACAGTTTTCAGTTTTTCCATCCAGGTGCAAAGGTGTTTTCCTATCATTCCTTTTTCGGTCGTGTGGTGGGTGCGCCGTTCACCGTTAGCAGTGAAAATCTGTTCACGCACCGTTATAATTATTAAATATTGGTAATGCGACACGCCCCTCAACCGTACACCTTCGAGTTTGGGTCGAATTTCGCATTTTAACCGTTTGAACTGGGAAATCATTGCCGTTATGTGCGTTTTTTGTTGTTTGTGTTTTTGGTGAATGTTAAAGGCTTAGGACAGATAAGGAATATGAGCCCTATCGTATCCTTCGACCGGCTGATTTGCTTTCGTAGCTCTGGGTGCTGCAGTCGCTTCAAGTTGTGCCCTCATTATGCCATTTATACCACGCCTCCATGTCACCATTGAGAGCATTATTACTGGATGCCGTCTGATCTTAAGTTCACTTTAGCGTGTGCGCATGCTCATGCCCCTGACTTCATTGGATTCACCCCTACTTCTCCGAGCCACTGACTATCCAATTTCTGGGCACATTGCATTGCAGTTATCCAGGCAACCAGATGCTGCCTTTGACCCGCAAAACCCGAGTTGGCTGGAAATCGTAATTGCGATAGGTGACACGAAAAAAAATAAAATAATTTCTTTAAAGTTTAAGTCTGTAATAATTTTTGGAAAACCATGTCATCTAGCAATCTCACTTGTTTCATTGCCTTTGCTTTTTGTGTCTTAAAGAAAACGGCAATGGTTTTGAGGTCTGATCCGCTGATCCCCAGTAATCAGTTGGCAAGCTTATATTTTCATTCAAGGATTTCATCCAGCCGTTTCATTCAGCATGGGACCAAAGGGAGTCTTCTCTGGCAAATAGCACTCGTAATACTATGTGTCTTACGAAACTAACTGCCGGTCAAGCCGAGCTACTTAGCTACTTAAGCAGATACTTATACTCCATGGCTTTCAGTTCTTCTAAGTCCTTAAGTGGACGTACTTCAACTTACAATGAGGCACTTAAGTGTGCGTCCGCGCTCAAAATCCTTAAGCGGGTCAGGAAACCAGGTCAAAAAAATAACTCTAGACAACCGTTAAAACCAAAAGCGGGTTAACACTTTCTAGTACCTCCTGCGGTTCGCCTAAGCCCTCTCCCATAGCTGACAGATCTGAGCTAATTCCATTCCATTTTATTTCCATATCTATACACATATTTCGAAATTTTTACCCACCATCAATTTCCTTAAATGGAGCCCCGAGCAAGAGACTTGAGGATAACACATGTGACTTTCATCGTCCAGTTTTAGAAGCAATAAGTGAGACTGCTCCCCAGGTTTGGTTGCACATGTTTTCCAGGACATATTTCCAATGTCACTGAATCCACGTGGGCCTCATACCCTGTCGTCCTAGGACTATATTCCCATGTTTTGACTTACGCACCCAGGGTGGCCACTGGGATTATTCTAAGTATGAAGTACAGTATCGGCATTGAGTCACCAGGCTCGATTGTATGACAGACACAATTTTTACTCCCGCTCACTGCAGGGAGCGTTATTTTGTCAGTTTTGCATTGATTGAGATGTCCTGGTATGCAGCTCATCGTTTAATAGTTTCCCCAGCTCTTTGTTTGGCCTTTTCTTCTCTTGACTATAGCAGCAATACAAGGCCACACATTCCATCCCAAGCATATCCCTTTAGAAAATGGCTATCAGTACTTAACTTCGGTTGATTGTGGTCATTGCAATCATTACGGAATTTCCAAATAGACTATAAAAAATCCTTTTTATAATATACTCACAATATATATACCGTTGAAACTATCAACAAGCAATGTAATACACTGAAAATCGCAAGAAATGGCAAGGCAAAATCAAGCTGTGTCAGTCTCAAAAGGTAAAATATCAAAACTTTAAAGTACACGTGCGAGTTTAAAGCCGGCGGTCATCAAAGTAAATCCTGGAGTGTCACGCATGAAGGACATAGCCCACAATCTGATATCCAGTTAGCGTGTTTGAGGAATTCCGCCATAAAAAATAAAACGAATGTGCACAAACTTCCGGATGCCCAAAGACATTGGATTGGATTGCAGACCCCCAGGTACTGCCGCTATTTGCCTAGCGCAAAAAGGACAATGACCAAACAGAATTTTGGTTTTCGGGACCTGCTTCATGCCTCTTTTTATGTCTGCCGAAGATGCTAAAGAAGGGTTCATAATTCAAATGCAGCAAGGCAGGAAATACGGAAGAAACCGAAAGGATTTCCGTTTCGGTTCGTTCCTTTTTGTAAATTGATATTCGGCAATCGATTGCCTAAAAAAGAGAAAGCCGGCTTCTAACGGCGGAATTCAGCTAATCACAAGAAGAGAAGGCTAACGAATTTCCGATGCACCTCCTTCTCATTGACCGCGAAACCCGCGATAAACTGCTACCGATTCCGACACAATAGCATTCGCATTTGTCAGCATCGCAATCTGCATCCGATTAATCGCGTTACAAATGAGGTGTCGACTTAAGATCAGTATAATGCTAACAAATACGAACGGGTACCCAAAATACGAGCGAAACAAAGTAAAGCAGAAAATACCTCGCCAAGGACACCGGTCTGAATCAATATTTTGACATTGCCAGCAGTTTGCAAGCCGTCGATTGCCTCGCATTAGCGCATTAACTTGTTGATTGGAAAACCGCAGAATCACAAGCCAAGTCGACCTGTTCGCTTGGTCTGTCCATCGGCATTCAAATTTCTTATAGTTTGGCAAGCTAGCCAAGTCCGTAGAAACTACCACCGCCCAGAAGGAGAACATTACAAGATGTGCAATCACAATTGTTTTGCAGCTCTATCGGCTACGTGCCTCGCATACGTGTATTTTTCATATTTTTTGGGTTTCGTTTAAACCATTTGACTTAATAAATACTAGAATAAAGAAAAAAAATCACACTACATGGCTACGAAAAAAAAGTATAGATAGTGATAAAAATAGGAGTACTAAAAAGGTGAAGAGCACAAACAGTTGCGTTGAATAGTTGGTTAAAAGGATATATAGTATATACGTATACATTATATAGGGGCACCACTCGCTAAAGACCAACAAACAAAAAGATATTCATAAAATATAAAAGTAACGAGTTAAAAAACGAAAGAAAAATTAATTGACTCTCTGGCTGGCGTGTGCGTTGGGTTATTTTTCGGTTTGGGTTATTCATCGGTATTCATCATCTATATACAGGGCTGGATTCGGGGTTCCGTGTTGCGTGTGTGTAGTCGGGGTCCTAGATTTCTGGATTCTAGGCCACCGTGGCGTACTGACGCTTCTCCAACGAGACATTAAATCCATTCTCAAGCTTAAGGATGATGTCAGCCTGCAGCTTGAAATCTGCCTCCGTGTCGGTGGAGTGGACAATATAGTTCCTCACGATGGTGGATAGCAGGACCTTTAGCTTCAGCATGGCGTACTTGCGGCCCACACAGCTTCTGGGTCCAGCGCTGAAGGGAATGAAGGAGTAGTAGTGCCTGTTGGCCATCCTCTCGGGTAGGAAGTTGTCCGGATCGAATTTGGTGGGATTGGGGTAGATGTCTGGACGTCTGTGCACGCAGTACTGCAGCACGATGACCGTAGTGCCCTTGGGAACCGTGTACGGACCACTGGCCAACTTCAGGTCGTAGTCCAGACGCCTGGCGATAAGCGGTACTGGTGGGTACAACCGCAAAGTCTCCAAAATAACGCGCTCCAAGTATTTCATCTCCATGGTATCGGCAAATGTGCAATCCCTCAGCATATTATCCCCGAAGATGGCCTTCTGTTCGGCGAAGACTTTAGCCTGGATGTCCTTGTGAATGCCCATCATGCAGAGGGCGAAACTAGATCCCGCCGAGGTGGTATCGTGGCCCTCAAACATAATTGTATTCACCTCATCCATGATGTCCTTCTCGTTCCACTCGATATCGGGGTTCTTAGCCATTTCCACCATGGCATCTAGAAGAGCCAATCGCCTCTTGGCACCCACATCATTTTCATCGATATCATCCAGATCATCGCGAAGACCCTCCTTCTTGGAAGCGGGAGTGCTGGCAACAGGTGTAGAGATCTCCTCAACAATCGCACGTGACTCCTCTTGGAAGTTCTCCTTACGATCCTTGACCACCTTGCTGGTCATACCCAAGATGATGTTCATCATACGATCGCCCTTCTCGCGAAGCTTAGTAAACTTGTAGATGGAATCCAGTCGGTACAGTAGTTTCACCTGCCTCTTATGTATGATATCGCACATGTCGACGACGGCTTGGGCGTATTCGAAACTCTTGTTACCCTCCGGTAGCTTCTTCACACCCATGGCGGTAGACAACAGGATGTCAACGGTGGTCTGCGACATATAGTCATGAACATCAAAGGATTTGCCCGCTTCTAAGCCCATCCTGGCAACTACCGCCTTTGAGTGATCCACAAATGTGGGCACGAAGCTCTTCAAGATGCTCTGGTGGAAGGTGGGGGCAATCATCTTACGATGATGACGCCAATGATGTCCATTGCTGATCAGTAGACCATCACCGAACCAGGGCTTGAAATAGCGATACTCCTCCGCCTTGGTCAAATGCTGGTGCCCACTCAGAATCAACTCGATGTCACTGGGATTGGTTAGGAACACCAACAGGACGTTGCCCAGCCAAGCCTTCATGGTCTCTCCGTACTTGTTGAGGTAACCTAAGCCAACGGCCAGGATCTCGGCATTGCTCAAGCCTGCGGCCACATGAGCCTGTCCCAAAATAGGCAACTCCGGGGGGGATGGTATATTGGCAACCATGCGGTATTCCCGGCTATTCCTGCGCCAATACTCGTACAATGCCATGGCCACCAGGGTTCCTACTAAGGTAGTTAACATAGGACTGAATCCCAGGACCGTCGTCGACGAACTGGCCGCCGCTTGTTGCAGCGTCTCCTGCACTACTTCCACTGCCATGGTTGCTGTTGCTTTTTTGCTCCTGATCCCTGGTCCTCTGGTGCAAATCCTTTTTGTTTTCTGAAGATGGCACTGTTGCTATATCAGCCGCCAGCGCTCAACTGTGAATCGCCATTGACCACATGCAACATTTTATATAGTTCCAAGAGTTCTGGGGGCCATTGGTTAAAGTCAAGCATATGCCACTTCGATTTCCAGTCCCACTAATTAGCAAAGCAAATCAAAGTCACGTACTCGCTTGCGGTGTTACCTTTGGAACCAATGGCTGCACTGCGTCATTGTAGATCCGTATAAGCAGTCATGACTGCATTTCGAAGTCCGTGGTTATGTCTTTGATTTCACGTTTGGTATAGTATATTAATTAAAACCCTTTCGTTGTTCCATTTTAAGAACAATGAATCCTAGTATTAGGAACTTATTTACACTTAAAAATAAAACATTTATAAAACTAGGTTCGTTCCTCCATTGGACGTCGTTTCGTTTAAAGATCTAAACAGCGTAAAATCCTTTTAACGAACTTTTTATTAACTTTCCGTAGTTCTAAAAATAGCTATTTTTGCGAAATTTCCGAAACATTTGAATGAAAAGTGAATGTGTCTACTGTCTTTTCAAGCAACCCTACTTCCTGCGGAAGCCAGGAAGCTGGATGCCAGGATCTGGAATATGCAAACCAGCCATTGGCTGTTTGGCTACCTGTATTTGACGGCATTTACCTGCTGGTGAGCGGAAGTGGGTGATTCTTGGCTCGCTTCCTGACATTTTAATGCTATTCCTTTGTCTTGCTTTCGCTTTTTATTAAATTTGGTTTCGGCGCTTTTGTCCTCGACACCTGAGCAAAAGTATGCAAAAGGAAATATCGAGTGAGTAAACAAGAGAGTATGTAAGCCAGAGACAAAGAAAAGGAAGCTGTCTCTTTTGTGGACCTCGTCTGCAACATCCTCCAGCTCCTCCATCGTTATGCGATTGTTTTTATACGTGATCCTTATTACTATATGTTTTTATAGCACTTTGATTATTTGAGCGCGTGTGCAAGGCATAGTAAATAAAATTGGGATCGAACCTTTTATATATGTACTTTCCCATACATTCATACATACATACATACATACATACTCATAGGCCCATGTTTATAGGAACTCATATAATGAGTTAAGGTTATGGATGTTCAAATGATAAGCAATTTATTTAAAATATTTTGCATCTAACTTACCTGTGATTCTTATATATTTATAAAATTGTCTCTCTTGCTTGATTTAATAAGGTTTCTTACAATGACACTACCGCCATTTACATACATATGTATGTATGTACATTATATATAACAGTAACCGCAAGCTACACCGAAAATTTGCGTCAGATATTTTAGCATTTACTGAAACCAAGGTAACAACAACCGTAAGCGACACCGAAACACTATGAAAACTCATTAACAATGATTTGAACTAATTTTGCCGTCTAATCACTAATCGTATTCCAAACAAATCTCCGCCTCCAATATCCATCCAACTGCACTCACCAAATTAACCGAAATCACTGAAATCACAGAGTACAGTCAAAATAAAGTTTCATTTCAGGCAACTTTAGACCAAAGTAACGGGACTAAAAGCTCGAACAGTCGATAGTTTATGTAGTGGAAAAGGAAAGGAAACAAAAGAGAGTGATACTGTTTCGTAATTCGATCTCTTTTCTGTACATGTGTGCCTATATTATGGGGAGAGAGCAAAAATTGCATTTTCATCCATAAAGCCGCGTAATCAAATATGTGATTGCAAACAACTGGCGAATAAAATGGTAAAAATAGTTTTATTGGACTTTTGATTGCAGGACTTAAGTAATTATACACATACATACATAGTTCAAATCATTACAACGGACTTAAAACGCCTTGAATTTACTTGTGGGTTGGTGGGGGTGTTAGGTTTTCCCAAAATAAATTACATTCATGAATTCGTGCCTGGGTTTTTCGCCCCTTCCAGTTATTTTCTTACTTGATACTTTTTACTTGCTTACAACGTAACTGATTTACATGTTGAGATATGCTAATTAATTTATGGATATATATGTATATGCTACTAAGATATATGTAGGTATGTATATGTAGTATGACTTTTATCGAGTTGCGGTGACAGCACAGAAAGCAGAGTAATCGTATGTTCGTTACGTGGTAGACATAAAACTAAAGATAATAATCCACTTAAACCTATGTACGAAGCTTGTTTTAAGTTAACATTTAATGTCTTTTTTCAATCGGGACGAATGCTGAGCTTTCTAAACAGAAACACAACATCGCACAAGGAAGAACCAAACGCAATCTGGTGGGATGGTGTTAAACATAGGGCTTTGGGGATACGGCTCACAAGACAAAGGACCTGAAGTAGATGACGGACAGTATCGGGAAATATGGCTTGCAAAATGCGACAGCAAATTAAATTTAAAAGTTTCAAAAATAAAACAATACAGTATTTTATATACATGCAAGAACCTAATCGTATGCGGCCGTGGTCTACGGAACGAGAATGGGGAGCTGTTGAAGACCCGCGCGTGAGGAAAGGGAGGCCTACGCCGTCTCATTGAGGTGCACGCAGTGGGCGTCCTGCATGAGCTGCGTGAGTTTCTGCGTAAACGTTGGAATGTCCTGGACAATAAAAAGTGGTACCCATTAAGCGCAAAGTCAGTCATTAAAGAATCATCACCACTTGCAATTTTGTGTTATGTTGAAACAATTGAAACAAGTCGACATGGACAGTGAGTTTGTTGCAGAAAGTTTAAATCAAAAACGGAAGATAGTTTCTTTATTTGCCTTGCAAGTGGTGTCGATCCCTTTATATTCAGTGTTTGACTCACATTTGTCTGGCAGATCTCCTCCAGCGACGTCTGAGCTACTGGCAAAGAGGCGTGAACGAAGCTCTCGAGCAACTGGCGTCGGTCCACTTGGCCCATAGCATACAACGCCTGCGCAATCATGTCGAAGTGGAGGGAGCCCTCTCCACTCAACAGCAGATTGAGCAAGGCCCGCTGAAAGGAAGCCAGCAGTTGCTCCTTGAACAAGGCGCGTTGATACAACCGACTCCTCTCATTCACATTTTGCATTGAGAAGAGAACGCTGCGCACATTACTCGGATCAGTCCCGCTGACCAGCATCTGGCCATACGCATTCAGGATGGCCATGAAGTGGGCTGGATGCAGGTTGTCGCTGCAGTTGAAGTTGCCGGAGCCACCACCGCTGTGACCATTGGAGAGCTGATTTTTGTAGAAGAACTGCCACTTGCAGGTGAGCACACTAAAATAGAGAAAGGGCGTAAATTCATGACGACACAAGGCACAAGTACAATCTATTTCAATTTATGCAGCATCCTCTCACCTATCAAACAAAGCGTACAACAGACTGGTGATCTCGCTGTTATCGGTTGCCGCATTTTGCTGCTGCAACAAGGGCAGAATCTGCTGAGTGCTAAAATCCAAAATGGAGGGAAGCAGCCCCAAGGAGGCGCTCCCTGGCTGCTCCACGATCAACTTGAACATCTGCAGTATTTTTTCCATCACAGCCAGTCGGCTCAGAGTCAGTTGCTCCCTGGAGACAGAAAGAGACGGCATCATTAGCAAGCACTCACACCGTAAAGAAAGAGATGGGAGACCCACCTACTGCTGACACTTATGAACAAGGTGATCATTTCCTTAATGAACTGGGCCCCCAAATGGGTGGGCAATGTTCGGAGCATGCTCAGGCTAAACTCGGCCACCGTGATGGCCATGGCGATGCTGCTCTGTCCAAAGTTGTTAAAAATCATTAGGGCCTTTGTCAAAATAGGCTGCAAAACAGAAAACGTTAATAGATTAGGATCGGATGTTTAAATTTACTTAAAAAATAAGGCACCTTGAAAGTGCTTGCCAGCATATCCTTGGCATTGCCTCCTGTAGCCTTAAAATACTCAATGAGAGCAGTGAAAGTACCCAGCAAGCTGAGCGTGGTGGCCGCCACCTTGCTCTCATTGGCCTGGGCTAAGTCCAGATCCAGAAAGTTCTGTGCCAGCCCCTGGACATATTCACGCAGCATCCAGAGACGCCTCGGATACTCCTGCTGCTGCTCCGGAACGCTTTTCCACGGCAGCACCATGTAGCTGACCAGACTGATGTGTACATTGATGCACACCTGGCGCGGCAATTGGGCGCCCAGGCGACAGCCTGCCTGCAGCAGGCTTTGGATTTGTGGTATATCCAGCAGGCACTTGGGCCGTATCACAGTCGATATGAAAAGTAGCAGCTCGCTTGCCGCCTGCTGCACTATAGGGGAGGCAGCCGTTAAGGATCCATTGCAAGCGAAAATGCTGCCCAGAATAGCAAACAGGCGGTGCAGCAGCTCCTCGCCGCTCATGGCTTTCGTTAGCGGAAAGATGCTCCTCATGGCCAGTAGAACTTGAGCGTATCTGAAGAATCAAGAAAGCGTAGTATCACATACATCATGCAAAGGAATGCCCCACTTACAGGTTATCCAAATCCGTCTGGAAAGTAGCTTTGTCCATTTCGCTGCCGCCGCTATACAAACGATTGCTTGCGAGGAGCTGTAGAGTCTGCAGCAAACTGTCGGACAGCATCTGCAGCTGGCACTCCATCTCGTCAGCAACCCCGGGTGCTGCTGCTGATGAGTCCATCAATGGGGCCAAACGCACGACCGCCTGGCAGACGGTGGCAAAGTCGCGCAAAATCTCGCCCACATTGGCGCCCTTCAGTTTACGTGCCGCCTCGTAGCTTCGAGCGCTTCCGTGGTCCAATGCGTGCTCCAAGGACAGTAAATACATCTGAGGCCGTGACCAGTGGTTATAGACCTGTGCGAAAACAATGTGTGCACCTCTGGTGTTGGCCAATAGGGCCAGGGACTCGAAGCATTGGTCGAGAAACTGCTGCCACTCTGTGGCGGTGGTCTGAAATTGGATGAGTGTCTAGATAAAATGAAGATCGTTCTAATGCAAGGTCTATTTCTTTGTTTTTGAAATTTGTCACCAAAAAACACTTTAAATCAGAGCTACTTACATCGTCCTCCATGAGCTCGTTGTCCAGCACTTCTAGCTCGGGTTTGTTGGCCTCAAACTGAGTGCGCCTCATGATCTCATCTACCAGCTGGGTGAGGACATTGTTATACCGCGTGATTTTGGCGGGCTGCTGGGCAATGCCTTTGATGATGGGTGTCCAGATCTCAAGCTTTTCGGTGAAGTCCAAGGCGCCGTGTACTGTTTGGAAAATACAAAATTAATACCTTCTGTTATATATCTTAGTCAACGACATTTCGAAATCTCGATGATGAAATAGTTAACATTTGCACGTAACCCATTTTATTTTTATGGCTATTTTATATTTATGGCTACACAGCAAAAAGAGCATCTCAAAATAAAAAATAAGTTAGCATTTACATCTCAAAAGGCAATATTTTTACCATGCGACTCACATTCAGTGGTGCAGCTGTATAGAAGATTGAGAAAGGTCTCAAGCAGGTCTGGCTCCTGCATCAGTTTGCCGGCATACTTGGTAGTGTAGAGGCGCAGCAGCTCCCGAAACTTGTCGCTGTACATCTCGCTCTGCCGCCGATTGTTATTGTGCTGCTCCAGGAGGCTGGTAACGCCGCCCATCAAGGGTCCTGGGAAGGGCAGTGGCTTCTGGAGGTAGAGGAGCTCATTCAACACAGAGAGAGCCGCCAAGGAGATGGGCTCGTGGGCTTGTCGCCACTGGGAGAGGTCAAGTATACTCATAAGGAAGTACTCCGAGATCAGTTCAGTGCGTATCCAGGAGACCAGGTGCTGCACACATCCAAGCAGGTCCAAAATTGAGGAACTGCGGAGTAGACAGCCCAAAGAGATGTTATAACAAAATGTTGTAATGAACATATGCTCTTTTGAATCTTAAGATGACCCACCTTAATTGATTGTCATTTGGCAGCGCTGAGGTTAGACTAAAGTCCATGAGGGTGTTTGGTATGGTTGTTTGGATGTCTTTGCCATTGATGTGGCATACAGCGATTAGCAGATACTTGGTTACCAGGTCCAGAACATCGGGTACACACATGGAGATGCTACAGAAACACAGGGCAAAAGGGAGCACAAAATGGGTTAGGAAAAGTGCTGTGGCAACTGACTAGTAATTATAGTGCTTTCTCTCAACAAAGCAATATAATATGATAACTAGGTTAACGTTTCAATTAATTCACATTTAAAAGGTCAGCAGACTTTAGTTGTTAGGCCATATACATATATATCTCACTTCATTTTAACACTTATTTATATACCAGAAACAAGAACGGACTGACAAGGGCACGGATTGTGTTATTCTATGATGTGCAACGCAATCGTATGGAGTATAACATAGAGGGTGTATTTAAACAAATGATATAATAATACAAATACGCTATGGTCGAGAACATCGACCATCTGATACGCGTTACTCTGTTAAAAATCCAAGAACAGTCTTAAACGGACATTATAAGTATGGGGCTACAAAACCTTTTTTAAAAAACATACGATTTCACTCTCTTCGCTCTATTTACCCACCAGGAGTAGAAGTACTGCTTCCATTCGGTGGTCAGGTCGCCCCGGTTGCTTACCACCTCCTCGGAGGTGATCTTAAGCAGGTTGATGCCAAGCTGAAACCGTGTTTTTGTCAGTTCCATGCAGTGTTGCATGTAATTGGGGTCCTGTTCAGGGAACTCCCTCTTTCCGAGCAGGGCTATCAACTGGGCCAGTGTGTCCCTGTGCCGTTTGGCCACATTTGGAGTGGCTCCCAGTTGGGCATACGAGTTCCAAAGGGTCTCCCGCAGCAAAGTCTTGTCCGTGGACGTCAACTGCGTCCATCTCCGCGTGATTGTGTGCTCCAAGGTTGAGGTGCTGAAGAACCAGAGGAACTGATTCTCCGTGATGTCGGAAGCGGTGGCCACACGGAGGCAAAGTTGCCACGCCTCTGGCTGCGACTTGAAGGCCAAGAGGTTTGTCTCGATTTCTCGTTTCCGGGCATTGGAGGTGCTGGGCTGATAAAACTCCTGCAGCAGACCCTCCACCGTCGTCAAAGATGCGGCGTGCTGCACAGACAGTGGGTGGGTGGAAACCAATTCCCGGTTAGGTGGAATCACTCTGAATCACTCGCAAAGTAGTGGGTTTGGCCCGGAGCCCCCGCCTCACCATTTTCCGTGTCCTGTGCGATCCTTCCGAGTATCTGTGATCTGGATGTAGGGGTCACTGTGAGCTCCGCTTGCTCGCGGTTCTAATTCCGATCGCATCAGCAGTCGGCGTCCATTAATTGCATGGTTTTCTTTGTGTCTTTACACAAAAGGTGGCCAAAATCTACTTCGGGAAACTGAACAAATTCCGCTCGGCTGGCAACCCTGGCCGATAGTCTATAAATATCGATAGTTATTTATATAGATAGTAGTGCTGGCTATAGGTATTTTCACATAAAAAAATTCAGCCTTCCTTATTTAAAAAAAAATGTTTTTAAAACAATGTTAGCCATATAAATATTTTAGCTAAAATTACGAGCGAGCGGGTCCAATTCAAATCCATTATTAGGCAAATTGAATATTATACATGTGTAATAAAATTTAACAATTTATACAATGAAACTTTAAAAGCAATCTAATAAATCTAAAATGCCTCACTTTTAAATTAATAATCTCTCTAGAATTTATTCGAAATCACATCAAATATTACAAAGGGCAAACCCCATTCGCAAATAATGCTATTCCGATGCCATTTAATAGGGATGCTGGTGCCTTTTATATATTTTGATTTTTCCGCCTAACCTTAAATTCGATCGATAGACGATAATAAAATTGATCGCAGTCTTTTGTGGGTATTTTTTAATATGGTAGCACTATTCTAATAAGGCAATATTGTTATAGAAACGGGACTCTTAATAACTGTTAGCCTGAAAATTAGGAAACCTGAAAGTAAAGTATTTTCAATTGGTATTTCAGGACGTTCCTATCCGATCTGCCGAGCAATCTGCCAGTATCTCATCATGGAGAACCAGGTCCGCAAAAAGGCGGCAAAACGATCGCGATCAGCGGATGGCGACGCCAACAACAATCTCACGCAGCGGAAGGTATTTGTGAACCAGAAAATGAGTGACTCCCGCGATCCTCGGAAGATGAAGGAGGTCCATGGTATGTAAATTGCTCCACTTGCACCAACTTACCAGCTCGCCTTCCTGTATTCGAGGAGGAGAGTGGAGAGAGAACTTACCGTTCAGAGTGCAGTTATGCTGGACTTGTTGTTGCTCAATGTCCAGTTCAGTTTAGTTTCAACAGTTTGCACAGTTAGATGCGAGAAAAAAAATTGCTATAATAGGAAAATTCCAATTGGACGTGAGAATCGATAGGAAACTAAGCGAAATATGTTTTTTTGAATTTTGCCAGCTAGTTGCCTGCGTTCGGTATCGCTGATCTCAAACAAATCAAGTAAATATTCATTTGTTGCTGTTCTTTTGCACGTCCCATCGAAGCTGATGGGAGAGCGGCGTCCTTGAAGTGTCTAACTCCGAACTGGATTTGCTTCTGAACTCCAATTTGCTATTTATTTCGCAGAGAAAACAATCAAAATGCTTTTCGATGGCGCAGCCGGCAATAGCCAGGGTACGGGCCAGAATGCCCTGAACCCATTGGGACAAGGCCAGGAGGAGCGCGCCCTGTGCGAACAGTACTATCTACTTGGCGATGGTTCCATCGTTCTGCGCAACCTTCGCACCGACTTGTCCAATCCGCGCATGGAGTGCCATAAGTCGCGCTGCTGCCAGCGCCAAACGCTCATCCACGACATATGCGTCAACTGCGTGATGGATCTCTGCGAGGAGTGCGGCTACTCCTGCGGCGAGTGCTCTAGGTTCATTTGCCGCAGCTGCGTGACTTTATTGTAAGTTAAGTCCTAGCATCCCCTTTTGTTTGAAAATCAATCGAAAATCATCATCTTATTTCCAGTGGCAATCGAGTTGAAAAAGAGGACGATCCGCTGTGCGAGCACTGCCAGATGTTCTTCAGCTAGGGCTTCACACAATCAAGCACTCATAAGCTCGCGGTGCGTGTTAAATATTAAGTTCTGAAGCAGTACAAATTTGGGACGACTCAATGTCAAATGTATTACTCCTTAAATAATATAGAGCCATATACTTCTTAACACTAAACAAAAATCTTTGATCTATTCTTCGGAATGCTGGGAACCTTGAATTTTGAACAGCGTCGTGGGCCTTTCAGTTGCCACCATTTGGCGAATGGTGAAGATAAGCAGGAAGGGCGCGACTCTCTTCACGGCCAGTGCCTGCGTGGCGCTCACTGTGGCCATCACAGTAGCCAGTTTCAAACCCAAGTCCACCAAACCATCCAGCTCCGTTTCACTTATGTCCTGTGTCTGCTTTCTTTCCGCCCGATAGCCAACAGGGCACAGGACACTGAGCTGGGCTGCTCGGTCTGACATCAGGTTACTGTGTTGTTTTAACAGCTGCCAACTGCCGCCGTGTCTGATCGAGTGCTTGATGTCTACATCCAACATGCTGCCGAGAAGGCAATCCATGGACTCTCCTATCCAGTGCTGAACTGGAAAAAGTGTCGCCCACCTCAATGTCTGTATTCAATTGCCTCCAATAGCTGCTTAACACGAACTCTATCTCATCCGGATCCAAATGCAAAGATCCGTGGCGCGCAGAGTTCAGTCCAGTTCAGTTTAAGCCGTTAGACACGAGAACAAAAAATGGAGCAAAGCAGCGGCCACTAATTTATGGGGATAACCCCACGAAGAGATTGGCAAGAAACTCCTATAGTGTTCATAAACTCGCAATTGGCAGTGCTTATCGATAGGAAACTAATCGATTTTTGGCCTTTTGTATAAGGTCCTGAGCTTGTTGCCCGTAATCGGTCTCGCTATTTTATTGCCATTGCAATTTGGAAATCTTAAGCGTTCTGATTGCACTTTTCGCTGACCTCAAACAAATTAAGTAAATATTCTTTGGTTGCTGTTCTTTTGCACGTCCCATCGAAGCTGATGGGGGCGTCCTTGAAGTGACTAACCTCGAACTGGCTTTGCTCCTGAACTCCAATTTTCTATTTATTTTGCAGAGAAAACTACAAAAATGCTTTTCAATGGCGCAACCGGCAATGGGCAGCAGGGTCAGGGCCAGAATGCCCTGAATCAATTGGGACTAGGCCAGGAGGAGGCCGCTCTATTCGAACAGTACTATCTACTTGGCGATGGTTCCATCGGTCTGCGCAACCATTCCATCAACTTGTCCAATCCGCCCCTGAAATCGCGTTGCTGCCAGCTCCCAACGCTCATCCACGACATATGCGTCAACTGCCTGATGGATCTCTGCGAGGAGTGTGGCTACTCCTGCGGCGAGTGCTCTAGGTTCATTTGCCGCAACTGCGTGACTTTATTGTGAGTTAAGTTTTAAAAAGAAGCATCCCCCTTGGGAACCCCTTTTGTTTGAAAATCAATCGAAAATCATCATCTTATTTCCAGTGGCAATCGAGTTGAAGAAGAGGACGATCCGCTGTGCGAGCACTGCCAGATGTTCTTCAGCTAGGGCTTCACACAATCAAGCACTCATAAGCTCGCGGTGCTTGTTAAATATTAAGTTCTGAAGCGGTCTACAAATTTGGGACGACTCAAAGTCAAATGTATTACTCCTTAAATAATATAGAGCCATATACTTCTTAACACGAAACAAAAATCTTTGATCTATTCTTCGGAATGCTGGGAACCTTGAATTTTGAACAGCGTCGTGGGCCTTTCGGTTGCCACCATTTGGCGAATGGTGAAGATAAGCAGGAAGGGCGCGACTCTCTTCACGGCCAGTGCCTGCGTGGCGCTCACTGTGGCCATCACATTAGCCAGTTTCAGACCCAAGTCCGCCAAACCATCCAGCTCCGTTTCACTTATGTCGTGTGTTTGCTTTCTTTCCACCCGATAGCCAACAATGTCAAATTTGGGACAACTCAATGCACATAGGGCAATCATTTTTATATATTTTTTTTAAGATTTGGAATTTTAAAAAAATGTACAGGTGTACTCCCCGTTCCTTGTCTCTACCTACACCTTGCCCCTGAATTTGTGGTACTTCTCGTGATCCTTCACCAATCCTTCGTACATCCTGGCCCCGGCCTCATTGCTGGAGCGTAGGATGAAGTGTCCGGCACGGTGATCGCAAATCCCTATCAGTTCATGGCACACGCGCACTATGTGGACTTTGATCTGGGGGAAAATCGTATTATTAGTCAAGGCCTACTATAAAAATATATCTACTACGTGAACGTGTTCGTAGAATAAAAAAAAAATTAATGTATTACTCTTGAAAGAATATAAAACTATATACTTCTTAACACGAAACAAAAATCTTTGATCTATTCTTCGGAATGCTGGGAATCTTGAATTTTGACTTTGAATTGGCCAATGTCGTTCCCTTAACGTAAAACCAACCTTTTCGAACAGCGTCGTGGGCCTTTCGGTTGCCACCATTTGGCGAATGGTGAAGATAAGCAGGAAGGGCGCGACTCTCTTCACGGCCAGTGCCTGCGTGGCGCTCACTGTGGCCATCACAGTAGCCAGTTTCAGACCCAAGTCCGCCAAACCATCCAGCTCCGTTTCACTTATGTCCTGTGTCTGCTTTCTTTCCGCCCGATAGCCAACGATGGCCTGGATGAGATCCTGGCACAGGGCACTGAGCTGGGCTGCTCGGTCTGACATCAGGTTACTGTGTTGTTTTAACAGCACAATCAGGTTGTCTGTGAGTGCACTATACAGATCCACAAAGTGCTGCCAACTGCCGCCGTGTCTGATCAAGTGCTTGATGTCTACATCCAACATGCTGCCGAGAAGGCAATCCAGGGACTCTCCTGTGAGAGGGACCGTACGATTTCCGGCCAGATTGCGCTGGGCCTCCAGGAGTCGAAGGGCATGACCAGAATATGCCAAGTCTTTGGGTTCCGGTAGGCGCAGTGCAACACTCACACTGATCACCTCGAAATGCTCATTAAGCATCTAAAGAGAACATTATTAACTAGGGAACAAAGACAATGTGCTGGGGAAGACTCACCGCTCCCTTCACGCTGCTTAAGGAGCATTTGGCAAAGAGAGCCAAAAGGGTTAGCACATTCTGGAGCGCCGTGTGCTGCGTTTGCGACGCAGGGCGTGCCATTTGCTCCACTTGTGAGGAAAGACGGCGGAGGAGCAGTAGGAAATCCTCGTTAGTCTTATAGCCAATGATCAGCTTAATGGCCGGCTCCAGACAATCCAGTGCTGAACTGGAGAAAGTGTCGCCCACCTCAATGTCTGTATTCAATTGCCTCCAATAGCTGCTTAACACGAACTCTATCTCGTCCGGATCCAAATGCAAACGCTGACGATGGGTGAGCGCCACATTCAGCAGGCGTATCGCATTAGCATCGCGATAGTTCAACTAAAAATATAGCAATATTATTGTTTGGTTTGTTTAATACTTCTAACCACGAAAAGCACCCACCGAGTGACCAATGTATATCTTACAGATACGTCGGAAGTTTTCATCTATGGGTTGCAGGTGCTTCCGCTTTCCATTGTCCTCCTCCCCCTGAACCTTCGCTGTATCTGGATCCTTATTTTTCTTTTTTGGCTCGGCCTTCGTTATCTCTGAACTCTCCGACTCCTTTTTCTTTTGCTGTTCTTCCCGCTCCTGCCTGACCACGCTATTGATGCAATTGCTCACGTAAGTTGCATAACCTGATAGCGTGCTATCCACGAACTCCTTGTAAGCAGATGCCTCCTTGTTCTTGGAGCGAAACTTGTGAGTCACCATTTCGCCATAGATCTCAATAAGTGGCTGTAGCTGGCTTTGCAATCGTCTGCCCTGAGCTCCAGTTACACTGCTAAGTGTTTCGATGGCCAGCAACAAAAGACGACGCTCTTCCGCTGGCAATTTGTTTAGCACAGCCAGTTGATCCTTAAAGAAGCCCGTGCAACTTGCAAGAAATGCTTCACTACCGGCACCCTGCCGGCGAATGCAACGGGCAAAAAGTGTTTCGTAGAAGCTCCAACCCGTCTTCGTGCTGGTGGGGATAAGGTGAAGCAGTTCGCTAAGCTGCGGGAAGTAGCTGCATATGGGAAGCGGATGGCCAAAATGCATAAGATCTGCAAGCAAGTAGTTTATCCAACAAATTAGTTTGAAGTATAGTTTCGATTTAACTATTTACCTATTAGTAGCTCCAGAATCTGATTGGCATTCTCCTCCTGATGGCTAAGACTGAGATCCCTGTATAGAACAAAGATCACCAGCCAAAGGCGCGATCGAATGTTACGGGGCATCTGAGCCAATGGCAGGCCATGCAGAGTCTCGACCAGGACCTGGGCCGGGGGCAAATGCAAGTCAATTTCCACCGACGCGTTATCCCTTAGGAATTGCGTCAGCGAGTTCTCCTCCACCTGCCCTTCCAGATTCAGTTTGACCAATAGTGACCCCTTTGCCTTGGCTTCTTTGGCCTCTGCTCCATATTCTTTAAGCAACTGCAATGTAAGCACCTCAATGCTCTCCGAATCATTTTGATGGGCTTCCAAGCTTTGATTATGTTTCCTTTGATGCAAACGGAGCAGCTTCTGGGGTCTGGATAGGCGAAAGAGTTGATGCGGTGGGACTAACTCAGCCAGGGCATCCGAACAATTGGCTACCCTTTGGTCCTTCAACAACCAACCACTCTCAACAAGCTGCAGCTCCAAACGCTGCAATCTCTGCCGGCAGCAGCTCTTGCCGAAGTTGTACACCCTTTGCTGGATCAATGTCCACTCGGCGGTGGGCAGGAAACCCCTTAGCTGCACTGGCCGCTGGCTGGCGGGGAAACCATCTGGCCAGTAGTACGCCAACAGAAGCTCTAAGCCGCTGGCTCGCTCAGTGCACTCCAGAAAGGCATTCATAAGCCGGCGGTTGTGCTCCTGGCGTAGTAAAAGCCGTCCAAACTGCTCCAGGACCTGGCAAGTGTGCTGTAGTTGTTGCTCCACTTGCAGATGATAAAGTTGCACTTGCTCAGCCAGCCGAGTGCCGTTTAAATATTGGCAAAGCAGCGCGGCATGCAGTTCGCGAGCAAAGTCCAGGTTTTCGGGCAGGACTTCTTTCGGCTGATCCTCCTCAAGCAGTTCCGCGAAGGAATGCAACAGGGTTTTCCAAATCACCAGAGAGGATTTGCTCATCAGGTTGCTAATCAAACGAGTGAAAGCCACACCGGCTGAGTGACTTGGCCACGTTTGGCACAGCTGCTTGAAAGCGTCATTGGCCGAAGGAGCTGTGGCTAAAGGGATTCTATTAAAAATTTTTCCTAAAAAGCGCTCCTCCAACTGATGGCCTTTAGCTTCAATCATTTTAGAGTCTTGGGTGCGTCGCTTCTTAGCTTCGTTAGGGGGAACATCCAAAGTGTACTTTCCCAACCATGCTCCTAGGACCTTGAGGAGATTGATGACAAACCGCTCTGCGCGACTAAGGCGGCGAAACATGTCCAGCAGTAGGATAAGGTACTCCGAATACAGCTCCTCCACCTGGGCATTCTCCTTGGGTGTCGTGAGCATCCAAACGGTTATCTGGTAAACACTCTGCTCCAGCAGAAGAGGATTATACCGCAACGCAGAGCAGAGAAGTATTAAAACCTCTTTTAAATTGGACTTCTTGTACTCTCGCACCAAGCGGAGCAGCTGATCAGAAACATATGCAAACGCGGTGATCGACAAATTTTCCATTTCAAACTGCAGGGATACATTGTATTTACGCAGTGACATTAGGAAATGGGCGGCCAGTTGAAGCGATGACTGCGATAATGCCTCTGTGTTAAATATACACGGTAAAATGGTGCTGATATTAGCTGTTTGGAAGCGATTGTTCAGGACACTAGCCTCCAAAAGGATCAAGCTGACATGCAGCGGAAAGTCCTTAATCCGTGTGATGCCAAACTCCGCCTTGATTTGCTTTTCCAGCTCGGCCAGTTCGTCTAGGCATGGAGTTTTTAAGGTCAGATGCAGCTCTACAAGAGGACGAACAGTTTTAGAATTGTACTCTTCTAACAGCTTTTCAGGCTCCTGAGAGCGGCGAACCATCTCTGCCAGCTGCTTGATCACAGGAACTACAAACTCTGCATCCCAGTGGTCTTGGCTCTCATTCCGATCATTGTTATCCTTGCGAAGTTCGACGCACTTTTGATGGCATCTGAACAGGCTGCCATAGCATTCGAATAGAAGCTTGTTGCTGGACCGCAGGGCATCCTGGAGCAGCTCAGAACTGAGAACCATGGGCAGGACTTCCAGTGCCGACTCGTTTGCGTTCTCCTCCCGGGAGACAATCTCGTACAGAGCGTGGATCAGCTGGCATTTCGTCGTCTGAGTAACCCAGCCAGGCTGCGCCCTCAGGCTCAGGAAATCCTTGAGTTGCTGGAAGGGTACATCCTTGCACCCACCCAATGATTTCGCCAGCCAGCCGGCGATGATCTCGTACTTATTGAGGTAGGGGAACTCCACGGACTGCCATACCTTCAGAGCGAACTCAACACGTGCCGCGAACGGCTTGTTCGTTTTCGTCAGCCAGGACTTCAGCGCTTCGAATAGACGTGCGGGAACTCACTGACCTGGTCCATCGGAACGGTATTATAAGGCACTTACCCTCGCCTGTGTCCATGTTGCTTCGTCCAGTGAAGTACTAAGAAAATGCAATCTCAAATCCGAATTTACTTCACTGCGGCACGTGCGAAATAAACAAAAAATGTATCGATACACCGATGCGATTTCGATATCGATTTGCGATATGCGTAGGCGCTGTTGTTAAACGGCTGCTGTACCTACGGTAAATCTGGCTATTTTATTGCCGCTACAGGAACACATTTTATTTTGAGTTCTCGGCCCAATTGGATATTAATATGGTCAATAGGTAGCCAGAATACTTCGGTAGCTTTGAAATAAAATACCGACAGATTTGACCAGTGGTGAGCGTTGCTAGATTTTTTGCTGCATATCTGGACATTTTTAGCTTTTTTGTCAGAGACTCTGCTCGAACAGCTGATCGTCCACCACCGAGGAAGAAGCAGAGCAGCGTTGTAGATTCGTGTTGTTTTTATAATTCGAATCATTTTAAAAAATCTACTGTTTATTTTTTACATTTCTGAATGAGACAAGAATCACAATGCTGTTAAATTGTACGAGGCTCACACACCTCTGCACGACTCTCCGGGTCAGGAAAAGCAGTCAAATAAGGTTGTCCACATCATATAATCACCATTTGGGCAGGTGCCTCCACCAACGAACCGCCCGGTCGCTTCAACACAGCCTTCCACCGCCGAACCGTCACCATAGCTACCTGCACCCAACGCTCCGCATGCCGTGGTGGTGCATGCGACGTGGATTCGCACAGAGCAGCAAGTGGTTAGCCAGGAATGCAAAGGCGGACGCACCAACTTCAGTTGGAGCCGGAATCGTGCCCGCACCCGTAAAAATGGGCAGATCCCAGTACGGTCGCCTGCTCAGCCTGACTAAATCGGAGAAATGGGTGCTGACAGGTTACTAGCATACAACACATTTTGAAATTTCCCAAATCCTTATGTTCTGTATTTCTCAGCGGGCATTGGTTGTCTGGTAGTCTCGTCAGCTATCACCATGTCGGTTCCTCTGTTCCTGGGCAAAGTCATTGATGTGGTCTTTAATAAATCGGGCATGGATAGCGCAGCCATGGGCAAATTGGGCGAGTACTCGATGCTGCTCTTCGGGATCTTCGTGCTGGGCGGATTCGCAAACTTTGCCCGCGTCCATCTGTTTGGGAATGCGGGTGAGTGGGATGTATAAAACACATATTAACACATGCTAGCCCTGGAAAGTCAATCGACCTCATAAAATATGGATATGGATATGGAACTGTTTTACATTGTGAAGTAGAATGCGTTTAATTTGACAAAATATTCGCTTTATTCAAACCACAAGTTAAAAGATCCAATTCATATAGGTCTTATGTCTACCTGTTCCTCGTTTCAGCTCTCCGCATAGTGCGCAGTCTTAGATCCAGGCTATACAGATCTATGCTTATGCAGGAGGTGGGTTGGTTCGATACCAAGGGCTCTGGGGAACTGATAAATCGGCTGAGCAACGATACCTTAATGGTGGGCACCTCGTTGAGCCAGAACGTATCGGATGGTCTGCGATCTGTAGCCATGATCGGCGTCGGCACGGGCATGATGGTACGATATAACAAAAAGTGCTTTGCACTGCCCAAAACCTCCTTTTATCCAGTTCTTCCATTGCAGATCTACACCTCCCCCCAGTTGGCTGCCGTGAGTGCCTTGGTGGTTCCCGCGATGGCGGGCATGGCCATCGTGTACGGACGTTACGTAAGGCGGATCACCAAAGTAGAACTAGACAAGTACGCCGAGATAATGAAGTTTGCGGAGGAGCGATTTGGTAATGTTAAAACGGTTAAGACCTTCTGCCGAGAACAACAGGAAGTAGCAGCGTTCGATGGCAAACTGGATGAAGCTCTACAGATTGGCTACAAAGAGACACGTGCCAGAGCAATTTTCTTTGGATTGGTAAGACCTAAAAGAAGGGTACTTAGGAAAATCATAAACATCTGTTATCCCTTCTTTCAGACTGGCTTCTGTGGCAACTTCATCATTATTTCAGTGCTGTATTATGGAGGCACCTTGGTATTACAAGACTCGCTGACGATTGGAGCCCTCACAGCCTTCATGCTGTACGCCGGTTATGTGGCCATCTCAATGAATGGGTTGTCCAACTTCTATAGCCAACTGAACAAAGGCATAGGGGCCTCGGAGCGTATTTGGGAGATCCTGGACAGGGAGTGCTCGATACCCATTGACAAAGGTGTCGTGCCGATGGACAAACCGGTGGGCGAAGTTGGATTCCAGAATGTATTCTTTTCGTTTCCAACTAGACCTGAATCGGCCGTCCTCACCGACTTTTCGCTAAATTTAATTCCGGGAACAACAACGGCGGTAGTGGGTCGCTCAGGATCTGGAAAGACGACGATAGCTCTGCTAATGCTCCGACTATATGACCCCCAAGGGGGCAAGGTTCATTTGGATGGCATTGATTTGCGAACAGTGAATCCACAGTGGTTGCGAAATAACATTGGTGCTGTCAGTCAGGAGCCGGTGCTCTTCTCGTGCTCCATTCGAGAGAATATTCTGTATGGCGCTAATCCTGGCGAAACACCGAGCCCGGAGCGACTGCAGCAGGTTGTTGAAGATGCAAATGTCAGCCAGTTCACCGACCAACTGCCGGATGGACTAGACACGCTCGTCGGCCAACGGGGAATGATGCTCAGTGGCGGGCAAAAGCAAAGAGTGGCCATTGCCAGGGCTCTAATTAAGGTGGAGTCTATATTCAATTCTTAGTTACTCAATTTACAATTTCCTAAGTGTAAACTTATTCATACCCCTACAGAACCCCGCTATCCTGATTTTAGATGAAGCCACCAGTGCGTTGGACGCCGTTTCGGAAAACCTGGTGCAGAATGCCTTAGACAATCTTATCCAGGGACGCACCGTGCTGACAATTGCCCATCGACTCAGCACAATTCGGAATGCGGATCAAATCGCCGTCTTAAGCGACGGAAAGATTGTAGAGCAGGGCAGCTACAACGAGCTTATGGGCATCCAGGAGGGCGTCTTCCGGGAACTGGTGGCCAGCCAAGCATTCGGCAGCAAAAACTAAAAGATGGTGCGGAATTTAAGATAAGGTGGACTGTACGACTTTAAGTTAGAAGTGGGAACACCGCTGCGATGTGGTGGACCAGCTAGTGCTATTGTTACCGGGATATGTGTTCATAAATCAAATGTTTTTAACTCTTTGTAAAATATACACCGTTGACCATAAGGAAGCCATTGTCTTTTCTTAAAAAAAAAAAAAAAACATTTCTATGGTATCTTTTGTTGCTTTCAGTGAATACAAACACAAGTGGGTTTATTCTTCGGAAACTTATCACTTTTCAATAAAAATATTCAAACGGTACTTTACATAATAATCGTTTTATTTTTATCATTTACAATCATTATTTTCAAGCTACACTTGAATCTAATCGTCTTAAATCTAATAAACAGGCACAAAAATAAATGCAATAATTTCTTTGTATCTAACTTCTAAATACGTCCTGTGTGCAAGCATCCAGAAATTCAATACGTGGAACATTTCATCTGAATCTTCTCCAGAATCTTTTCAGGTTCTGCCTATTTCATTGTGGGCATGGCCACAGCCGCTTGGGTGTGGGTCACATCCGTTTCGCGCCACAACTGAGTTACCGTCTTCGTCTGGGTGTAGAATTTGATACCCTGTTTGCCATAGAAGTGATGGTCGCCGCGGAAAGAGCCACGAGTCCCGGTAAAGGAGAACATGGGCAGGGGCACGGGAATTGGCACGTTCACGCCAACCTGACCGGCATCGATTTCGTTGACAAACTTGCGGGCTGCCGCTCCATTGGTAGTGAAGACGGCGGTACCATTTCCATAAGGATTGGCATTTACAATGCCAATGGCATCGTCCAAGGTGTCAGCCTTCAGGATGACCAACACAGGGCCAAAGATCTCCTCAGTGTAGCACTTCATGCTGGGCGTAACATCGCTTAGGATGGTTGGTCCCACAAAGTATCCATCCTCGTAGCCGGGCACGGTTATCTTCCTGCCGTCCAGGATGAGCTTAGCTCCCTCTTTGACCCCAGACTCAATCAGGTCATTAATGCGTTGGCGTGAGGCGGCACTGATTACGGGTCCCACGTCAGTTCCAGGCACATGGCCGGCATTTACCTTCAGCTTCTGGGCACGCTCCACCAGATCGGGAATCCATGCCTGGGCGTCGCCGACAAAGACAGCCGTGGACAAGGCCATGCAACGCTGACCAGCAGCTCCAAAGGCGGCACCTGCCAACTGGTTCAAAGTATTCTCCTTGTTGGCATCGCCCAAGATGATGCCGTGGTTCTTTGCGCCCATATTGGATTGCACCCGCTTGCCATTCTTGCCAGCCCGCTCGTAAATGTACTTGCCTGCCTGGTCTGAGCCCACAAAGGACACTGCCTTAATTTCGGGAGCATCGCAGATGAAGTTCACAGCGTCATGTTGGCCATGGATTACGTTGACGACACCCGGCGGACAGCCAGCTTCGTTAAGAAGCTCCATCAGCAACATGGTTGCACCAGGCACACGTTCCGATGGCTTCAGCAGCATAGTGTTACCGGTGGTGATGGCCACCGGGAACATCCACAGCGGTATCATGGCCGGGAAATTGAACGGCGCAACTCCAGCGGTTACTCCGAGGGGCAGCACCAGTGAGTACGTATCCATGTCCCTGGCCACGTTGGCTACTGTTTCGCCCATCTGCAGAGATGGGATGCTGCAGCAATGTTCCACCACCTGAAGGCCGCGGAGCACGTCGCCCTCTGCGTCGGCCAAGGTTTTGCCCTGCTCCTTGGTAATGTTCTTGGCCAGCTCGCCCATGTTCTCCTTGATGAGAGCCTGTAGCTTGAACATCACCTGCTGGCGGGTGAGGACCGACTGGTTGCTCCACGAGCGGAAAGCCTTCTTGTTCGACTCAAGGGCCGCCTGCATCTCCGCCTGTGTGGCCTTGGGCACGCGGGTGACCACTTGGTTGGTGGCTGGATCGTGCACATCAACCCATTCGTTCGTCTTCGACTCAACGAACTTGCCGTCGATGAAGAGCTTGGTGGTGGGAGCGGCTGAGGAGTAGGACCTCTTTGCCAGATGGCGGGCCTGGTGATAAAGGAGGGACATGAGTCGGTAAACAGCCAGTGCAATGGGTATGAACTTCGATCGCTAAGCGTACTTCAATTTCCCTACTTCCATGTATACTAAACCAAAAATGTACTATTAGTCCACCTGACTTTTATTTGCTTTGCAAATTGCCTAGTGCTCGCAATCCTAACCTCAACGGCCGGACAATTCCGTTTAATGTGGGGTGAGGTCTATTTTTTTGGGTTTTGATAACTTGATTGGAATTGCGCGTGAGGGGGGGGGGGGGGGGGGGGGGGTCACCCGCTAACTCTTATCAGTGTCCATCTGGCAAATTTGAGATTTTCATGGCGCGCCTGGCGTGGAAAGGTACCGCTTATCGCGTTTTATTGGATTTCACGTCAACTCAAACATTGTACCGCTAAATCCCCCGCGAATTCGCCCTGTGCGCTTTATCTGCTTAACATTCTGGTTCTAGTTCTTCTTCTTCCGCTTCGTAGCGACGTATTGCGTAACATGTGTTGTTTTCAACTGCCCGTTCGCCGCTCACACTCGTGGGCCATTCCAAACACTAGTGGGTGGAGTGTGAGATGGGCGCCCAAAGTGCATACATTACATGCCCAAGGCCAATTACATCGCCAATTACCGAATTCACGGCCACACAAGTGTCAGAGAGAGCGAGAGAGAGCACCATACCGATCCAAATGCTGATGGATGCATGCACGTACATATTTATGTATGTATGTGTATGTATGTCAGGATGAGGATGGCAGCCTGGCATGCCTATAGGACTCCCACCCAACAATTGGCATCGGGAAACTCACCTCTGCTCCGATCAATCGCACTAGGGACATCTTGGGGATACGGAGATGAGAATTTGGTGCGGGGATCGGATCGCGTGCTCTCCGAACGGTGGCTACACTGAAACTGAACGCAGCGCAGCCGCCCATTTCCGATGCCAGTTATTCTCCAATGTTCTCCGCACATACACATGAATGGAAGTATATATATTTGTGTAGGTTTGAGGTGATGTATGGTGTGGTGTGGTATTGGCATGGTGGGGTGATTGTTGATATACGAAGGCGAAGACCACGTCAAAAGTGCTTAACATTAGCAAGTGGCTATAGTCTGATGCTCACACACACGTGCACAAGCACCTAACTTGCTAGCGCACACACCGTTAGGAACCTGGGGCACAGCTGTTGTTTTTGTGTTGCTCTGTTTTCGCAATTGTTGCTGTTGCTGTTCTTTGGGGGCTCGTTGTGAGTATGTGTGTGTCAGTGTAGTGTTTGCTTCGCGGTGTTTGCGTTCTCGTCAATTCCCTGCTGGAAGGGTATGTTAGCTATGGTGACGGCAGTGCGATTTTATGGTATCAATGTGTTGCAGTTAGATTGTAAAAACTTGTTTAAACGTACAACAGTGGAAGTGTATTCGATCTTTGATGGTGGATATGCTAAACTGGCATAGGGTATTTATAAACACCGGCAGATCCAATGTAGTATTTTTGTGTTTTTCCATCAACGTAGATACGTATGTACGTATGGACACATGTACATATGAACATATACACCACGACACGTGTCAAACTTAAACGGAATCTAATCAAATATTGATACCAGTGCTTACCCGAAGATGGAAAAAATAATCAATTAGGTGATAAGTGTTTCCTAGCTGAATAATTAAATCCGAAAAGTGTTTCCTGAAGCGCAGCGTGGACAAAAGCAGCCTGGCGCATTTGTGACTTTTTGAATGAAAATGGTGCTGCCTGCTTTTAGGCTTTTGGTCTATTGAAATAGCAATTTCGCTTTCATCATCGGGCGGGCAAAGTTTTTGCTCGCAGCCGCGCTTCCTGGTCAACATAATCAAAAGGACTAGCCTCCACCGGGAAAACAGAATCCATGGACATAGATGCAACACAAATGGAAGACTTTCTCTTTTTTGAAGAAAGTGTTTGCTTTGTCTCTCAATGGGACAATAGTAGCTCCTTTCTGCTCTTCAGTGATGCCCACCGGTAGATGAATCAAGGAATTATATACATCAGAAAAAGTTATTTCATTTGAAATCCATAACACAAAAATCCAATGGCTTCGAAAAGTGTCAGCATATACTAAAAAGAATTGGATTAAGTATAGCATATTTTTGTACATTGTTTTTAAGCAAGCTATAGAAGTACCAGCACTGTCACTCGCTCTTTCTCTCGCATTCTCTCGCTCCCTCTCTTGCTGCGGAATGCGGAAGTCAACTTGTGTGCAGGAGCATATAAATAGTGGGACCAATCGCAGGACTCGCTCACTCTGCTCGGAGAGCTTGGAGTGGACTGCCAGCGCTCCGGACGACGCGCCTTAAATTAGGCAAGAACAATTTGGTTATTTGGCGCAGTATGGACTTGCTACGCTGACTTACTACTTACTGTCATGCCAAGAGACTGAGGTCGAAAGGCAGCTTGGGATCTGGAAAAGATGGAGGCCACGCCGGGCTACCAGGACATCAGCGCTCTGGAAAAATCGGTGAGCTTATCGACCAGGCAAACAGAAATAGCCACTTATCCATTCAGAAGTTATAGGCACTCAGAGTGTAGTGAGAGAAATTAGGGGCACTCCACGGCGGTCTATTACAATCATAAGCCACATTGTGTTAGTTGGTGCCGAAATATGAATATATAAGATCTTTGTCCAAAGTACCTAAATGTAGGCTGTTAATCCAAATTCTTCCAAATCGAACGTAAGGTTCGAACTTAATTTAAGATGTTGTTATCAGGATTTGATTAAAAGTTCTCCTGGGAATATCTTCCCAATGCTTCCCTAAGCTGAAGAGAGGACGGAAGCGGCTAAAATTCAATTACTTAATCCATAAGTAACCTACATTTCCCTCTGCTTCAAGGTGGCCAATGCAGGATCGCAGCTGTACACGATGGCCCACAAACTGCACGCGGTGGAGCGCAGCCTCGAACAGACGACGATGGAGCAGATGGACGAGATGGAGGTCCTCGAGTTGCTCGAGTCGATGAGCGAGGTGACCAACGAGTATCAGAATCTGCGCAAGGACATTCGCGAGGTGCAGCAGTTGCAGCGTGACGTCAGCAGCTCCATACGGTTCCAAATGCGCAGCATGCAGCAGACTTTTCACACTCTAAAACAGCGGATAGCTAGCTCCCAGAAGGGTCGCAAAAAGCCCAAGAAAGGGCTCGATGGAGCAGGGGTTGGGATTCATGAATAATCAATGACCCTATTGATTGGCCCCCCTGGCGAATAGGTGCGGTAAATGTGTCAATGGGGACGCAAATGTAGGGACTAAATTTACACCAATCTGAAGCAATCAACTGTGTAACTATATATCGCAAGCCCACTCCAAGCATTTAGACTCGGAAGCAAATCCTATACTTTATATACATGTATACACTTTAAGAAAGCCACAACCATTGTATGCTCATTAAGCTTTTTTTTTTTGGTGTTTTATTCCAGTGATAGACAGGAATAACGAAAACTTACTGCTCTAAGAACACAAAAACACAATGCTTAACATAGGTTAAAACCATGTACGATGAATAGGGTTCTTTAGGGCGAACCGGAATGTCTGAATGCACTTTTCCAAATTTTGCCTTAACATAATAGTATTTTGAGGTAGTTTTTGATACGACACGTTTTAAAAGATAATATGTAGCAGACCGTACATATTTAGGCCACACACAATGATTATTCTTGTGTTAGTTTCATTTTTGGAGATTTATTTGTTGAGCTCTAGAGAAAATAAAAGTTAGTTAAACCTCGAGAGACGAGGAAGGCTTATATTTAAATCTGGCGCCATCCGGTTGTCAATCAACAACCTTCTGGCAACTCCTTTAAGTCGCATCTGGCAATGTCATCTGATCGCGGCCGAGTGGCAACAGTGGTCGCTGTTGCGTTCGCGTACTTTCGTGACTTCATTTGCGCTTTTATTTATATTCTCCGTGTTGCGAATAAAATGGATATATCTTGGCACTCGTTTAAGAAGCGGATATACCCTGATTCATAGGCTAGCGAGAAGATCATTGCAAAAAAAAGGTGTGCGAAAAGAAAGTGCAATAACTGCAGCTCTATTGCGCGCATCTGTGTGTGCGTAGATCTCCGCGTCGGTGTGTCGGTGTTTTTTTTTACGTTTGTGTGCGTGGCGTGCCCACATTTGTGGCACAAGTTTAAAAATTGGCACTAAGAAAGTGCAAGAAAGTGGTTCTGGGGAAAATAGTTCATTCATTAGGCATAGGCATCCACTTTCTGTTGACAGTGGCGCGCCTGCGTTTTGTGTCTTAATCATCGCATTGCTGCGCTGCCTGCCTACGTGTACAGAAATCGCGAGAGCTCCGAGAGAGTCCCCGAGAATCCCCAAAATGTGGTTTTTCTGCCTGGCCTTGATCCTCGGCTGCGCAGCCGGAGAATACAGCGAAGTCCGGGTCGTCCAGGAAGTGGACAACTTCCTGGAGAGTCCCCACTACCTTAAAAACGAGGAAATAGGAGAACTCTTCAGCCAGCTGGCCAAGGATTACCCCGACTTGGCACAGACCTATACAATAGGCAAATCCCTGGAGGATCGACCGATCTACGCCCTAGCCTTAAGTGCACCCACCGGGGAGTCCAGGAATGGAGATCTCCTAAGGCCAATGGTTAAGCTGGTGGCCAACATACAAGGCGATGAAGCCGTGGGTCGTCAGATGGTTCTCTATATGGCCGAATACCTGGCCACCCACTACGATGGGGACCCGATGGTCCAGGCGCTACTAAATCTCACCGAAATCCACTTTCTGCCCACCTGTAATCCCGATGGATTCGCCAAAGCCAAGGTGAGTCACCTCCTGTTTCTAGCTTATCAAGAATCCACGGAAAGCCACTTTTGGAACGGAAAAGTGATTGTAAAGTGACTGCCGATTTGCCCCGCCAACTGTTTATACAACACACCAGGCCGAGAGAAAAATACGCTTTGCGTTTTTTCCCCAGCTTTTACATTATATTCAGTCATTGGTTATACACTTGAACGAATTTTTACACGTTTTCACTGTTTACTGTTGCAAAAACCAGCTTACATTTTTGAAAAGCAGAATTGCTCTTTGGGTTTTTGTTTCTGTGTAGATGTCTTTCTCTCTCTCCATCTCATTTTTCTTTATTCCCTGTTTCGAGCTTTTGTGTGAATGAGCTAGTCTTTTTTGATTGCCGCAAAGAAAAAAGCATCGAGATTAATCAGAAATCTGAAAAAATACCTTTCCCAATCCAAAAGGAATGTGTGAACGAAAGGTTTTGACCCACTTTCGGCCTCTGCGTTTGTGATCTCTCAATTAGCAGGCAAGAACTGCATCTCAACTCATCGCTTTCAACGTGTCGCTAATTTTGGAATATTTCAATAAGTCTACTATCTTTAAAATAAATTTCAGCACAGTTCTATGAAATTTTGTGCCTCATACTGTTTATCTGCTTCGCTGTCAAATGGGAAATTCCCCCTGCATTTCGCGGTGATTGCCTGTTCCATAATGGTTTGAGTCCATTTTAATTAATTATTTTGTTTTGAATTGCACGGTTGTATAGTTTTCATAATTTTATTTTTAGATTCATGCAATGAGGCTATAAATTTGTATAGGTAATGACAATTAAACGGCCATTGTTTTTCAGCCTAGGAATTGTTTTTCATTGTGGCTCTTGTCTGGTTTTTATGTGCCCCAATGGCATCTGAACATTTCACTTGTGCCCCAGCGGCTAACTGACACAATATAATGATCTGTTTAATTCTAGTTAGGCCTGCTAATAGTATATATTAAGGCCTTGGTACTTGATGCTCCATGATGTGGCGATGCTGACTTCACATCCTTTGCCATTTTTCGCTGAGTGCGGGCGTGCGTATCTTGGTGACGGTTTTATGGCCTCCCAAAACTGTGCTGATAAAGTAAACAAAGTTTGTATTCGGTCCGCTGACGTTATGATTTCGCAACTGCAACGGCGGCCCCAACAACAACTGAGAAAGAGTTACAGGCGTCAGGGGTGCGAACGGCGTTTGCTTTGCTTTACAAGAAACTGGTTAGATGTCACAACAAAAACAGTAGGAGCAAGCAAAATTGCCCGCCTTTGAGGTTCGTGTTTGATTTACACCCCTTATTTTCCTGCAATGTGGATTTGTTCGCAACCAGTTTGTGGTTGTAGTTGATGGGGTTTGCTGCTGTGAGTTAAGTGTGCTATAAAGATAGCTAATATCCGCTGCGAACGCGCGTTTGCAGTCTTTTTTGAATGCCCGAGTGCACTTGGCAATAAGTAGCGTGGTTTAGATTGTATGAATCAAGTATCTGCAAAAGACGTGTACATTTAAGACATATTCTTTGAGCATCGTGTATCTGCTAAATACACGTGAATTACACTTGCGTTCTCGAATGCCAATCACAAATAAAATGAATGGCAAGGAGGTTAAGCTTAAAGTTTTCTTTAGACATTTTAATAACCATTGTTCTTTGGAGGGTACATACAATTCGTGGCCGCCTCGTCGCCTCCTGAGTTCCATCCCAATTCCAAACTTTGGCCCACTGATCATCTTCGGATCGAAGCTTATCATTTTGTTTTTATGTAGTTGCACCCGTCGCTTATCAAGAAAAGTGGTTAGCTCAATTTAAATGTGGGTGTGGATTGAGAGGGGGAAAGGGGGAGGAGAGTTTTGCTGGAAGATGTCGACCATATGCTCGCATTCTGGAATAGCACTGATAAGAGCGATTTGACGCTCTCAATTGGTTGAATGTGCCAATTCGTTCGTTTGTCGATAAGCCCTATGTGTATGTTTGTGTCGGAGTCCGGACGGGTTGCTTCTGACGTCACGGCGTGGGAGTGAAGCCATCGATTTTTGCGTAAATATATCCTGTTTACGTCCGTTCTTTCAGCTCTCTCCGCTCTCTCC
Organism: Drosophila simulans; assembly: GCF_016746395.2. Lineage (NCBI taxonomy): Eukaryota > Metazoa > Arthropoda > Insecta > Diptera > Drosophilidae > Drosophila > Drosophila simulans. Next base: position 361,171 of record NC_052525.2, read on the forward strand.
TGTTTCTGACTCACCCGCACAGGCGCAGGCGCCACACTTTTTGAGTCTGGCAACTTCCCTCTCCGGTAACAATAATACAATTAAAAGGGCCTGAATAAACTATAATCTATTAACTCGTGTCTGTCGAAAGCAGTGGTTAAGTAAAGTTACTCCATGAGCGGGCTTTAATGGATTTCGCGCTCGCTGCTTCGTGTAATTTCCCTACAATTAGCGCCTCTCTTTTGTCGTTTGGAGCCGTTTTTAGAGAGAACAGTGGGATGAAGCACCCATATGCTGATCAAAACTAGCCTACGTACTAAATAGTAGTGGTTTTTATTGTATTTCCTATGAAGTGCTGTGTAAATCATTAAATAAACAGGCATATACCATGAGAAATCCCATTGATATTTTATTGTAAACAGTGGCTGAAAAAATTTAGGCTTGAAACGTAAATGACGTTTCTTAGTTAGTCATCGCCATATTTTTGGGTCGCTACACTTCATTCAATCAATCCCCCCACTGTGCGCGGCGACCGAGGCAGCGGCAGCAGCGGCGGCAGAGGCGGGCGAATGGGCGCTTAAGGCCAATCAACGCAGCAAATTTTCAAACAGTTGACTTTTCGAGCCTGAGCTGCAACGACGACCCACGACGAACGGAGGCCCGACGGACAAATAGGAAGAGAGCGAGTTGCGTGCGGGAGAGCGCTGAGAAGTAGCGGAGGAAAAATAACTGTATCTCGCTCAATTCGCACGCCAGTGATAAAAACAACACAATCTCGACAAGATTGCAAATCGCAAGATGCCAACTCTGGGTCTCCTGTTCGCCTCCGTCGGCATCGCCGTGCTGGCGATGGGTGTGCCGCATTGCAGGGGCTACACCATCAAGGAGGATGAATCCTTCCTGCAGCAACCGCACTATGCTAGCCAAGAGCAGCTGGAGGACTTGTTTGCTGGCCTGGAGAAGGCGTACCCCGACCAGGCCAAAGTACACTTCCTGGGTCGATCTCTGGAAGGACGCAGTCTGCTCGCCCTGCAAATCTCGCGGAACACCCGGTCGCGGAATCTCCTTACACCTCCAGTAAAGTACATAGCCAATATGCATGGAGACGAAACGGTGGGCAGGCAGCTCCTAGTTTATTTGGCACAATATCTGCTCGGTAATCACGAAAGAATCAGCGATCTGGGCCAGCTGGTCAACAGCACCGACATCTACTTGGTGCCCACGATGAATCCGGATGGCTATGCGTTGTCCCAGGTAAAGAACCCACCGTCGCTTCACCTGTTGTGTTGTTTTGTCCAACTTTCGGGTAAAATCAATAAGTGGGGGAGCCGAAGTGGGAAGGCCAGTGGATGGGAACGAGGCTAAAAACCTGAGAAGAGACAATATTGCAGCAGATGAGAGTGGAAAGCAGTTCTAGTTTGCTTCATTCCCAGCCATTGCAGAAACCCGATATCTAAGCTCATGCATATCAAACGTAAGAGTTCAAAAGTGTTATCTATACCCAAAACCGTTCACACCTCCAACCCCTTTTGAAACTTTATACATGAAAACGAGGCTATCTAAGGTTGGTAAAATGTTGGGAAATAATTAAAAAAGAATGCTCAAATGAACATTGTTTGGGAAGTCGCATAAATGACCAAATAATACATATTACACCAAACTTTGCACTTTTCAAGCAGTTTCGTTACTCCAAAGCAAACTCTGCTCCCCGAATGTTTGCATATTGCACACAAACACACCTTTTTTAAACTTTCTGCGCTTTGTTTGTTTATTATTAACATCTTCAACGATGAATATCGAGCAGTAATCATACGTACTTCCTTATTCGAGTTGTCATGGCATATTTATCTGTCCAGAAATGACCGAAAAGGCAAGAAAAAAAACTAAGAGTATGTTGTGAAGGATTTCTAAAAAGGCGCTCTATTTTCTTACACTTGAATAACTTTAGTCATTCTTATGAATAATTATATAGTTTTAAATCATATTTCATAAAGAAACGAAAAACGTCCAACTTTATCTGTAGTACCAGTAATCTGTATTCGGTAGAATTCAAAAATTCCCATTATTCATTCCGTTTAAAGTCCTAATGCAAATGGCAATTTCTTTGTGGTACCTTGGTTTCCATTTCTGCCCGGATTGTACTTTTTATCTGCTTTATCCCACGCCTATTTTCTATATTTGTTTTTCCATTTGAAGATTCGTTCGATGGCGTGATCATTGTGCCCGCATTGATTAAATGATTTAAATAAGTTGCTTCTTTGTTGGAGTAATCTATAAATCCTTCAATACAACAACATTCTTCTGTTTTCTAGTCATCGAAGCCTGTAGTGTGTGGATTTTCTTTGGTTGATTGTTACGTTGTTCTTTAGGGAGAAATTGGGGGAAACCATTGCACAACATTTTTTACCGAACTTCGACGAACCCTTTTCTTCACCGCGATTGTCGATTGTCGTGTTGTAATCACTCTGTTGACACCTGACTGCCATGCTAAATGGTCAATTCCGGTCAGAACTGACCTGCATATCAATCAGCCCATAACAGAGTGAAAGAGAAACTTTTATGTTTAGCGTAAAATCGTCATTGATCAAAATCATCAGCAAACGCTTTCTGCTAAAAATGAAATGATGATCCAAATATGTGCATATAGCTGCCTTTGAGTATCAGTAAGCTAATGATCTAAACGTATATTAAATCTTTTAAAGCTTCCTGGACATTAAAGGTATTATATTATTTTTTGTGCAGGAAGGCAACTGCGAGTCGCTGCCCAACTATGTGGGTCGTGGCAATGCGGCCAACATCGACTTGAATCGCGATTTCCCCGATCGCCTGGAGCAGAGCCATGTCCACCAGTTGCGCGCCCAGTCTCGTCAGCCGGAAACAGCAGCCTTGGTAAATTGGATCGTTAGCAAACCGTTTGTACTCTCCGCCAATTTTCATGGCGGAGCTGTTGTGGCCAGCTATCCCTACGACAACTCCTTGTAAGTTCTGCAAAGGGGTGTTTATCCCTGACTTGGAGAAAAACTAACAACTTTTCAACTTTGCAGGGCTCACAATGAGTGCTGCGAGGAGAGTTTGACCCCGGATGATCGGGTCTTCAAGCAGCTGGCCCACACCTATTCCGACAACCATCCGATTATGAGAAAGGGCAACAATTGCAACGATAGTTTCTCGGGAGGTATCACCAACGGAGCCCACTGGTATGAGTTGTCCGGCGGAATGCAGGACTTTAACTATGCGTTTAGCAACTGTTTCGAGCTGACCATCGAGTTGTCCTGCTGCAAGTATCCGGCAGCTAGCACTTTGCCCCAGGAATGGCAGCGGAACAAGGCATCGCTGCTGCAGCTGCTGCGCCAGGCGCATATCGGCATCAAGGGCCTGGTGACCGATGTCAGTGGCTTTCCAATAGCCGATGCCAATGTCTACGTGGCTGGACTAGAGGAGAAACCCATGCGCACTTCGAAACGAGGAGAATACTGGAGGCTCTTGACCCCGGGACTCTACAGCGTGCACGCCTCTGCTTTTGGGTTGGTCATCTGCTTATTTCTATCCAGGCATGCTTGCTAATGTTGTAATTGTTCTATACCCCAATGCAGTTACCAGACCAGTGCCCCGCAACAAGTCCGGGTGACCAACGATAACCAGGAGGCCTTGCGCCTGGACTTCAAGCTTGCTCCCGTCGAGACGAACTTTGATGGTATTAGCAGTTTTTACAGTCCCTATTATTTCTAGAGAGGGATGCAACGGAAATACCTATATATATGCGCATATATATATTATAGTGGGCAGTTCCAAAAAGCTATACATATATCCACATTTAGCGATGCATAGTTGCCCTGCTCTCCTGCCCTCTCCTCACTTTCCTTGTACTATATATGTTATCTCCGCCATTCCCGAATCCAGATATAGAACCATTTGGCATGTTCATTTGTTCCCCCTCATTTAGAACCTTTATTTGTTTACCGCGAGAGCTAGCAGAAAATAAACAATGTTGGCTGTCGTGTGGATGAATTGGTTTGGTTTTGTCTCGAATCTTTTGTACATACAATTTTGTAATTTATCTTTTAAACACTTCTTTTGCATTTCTATGTTTTTTTTTTCGCATTTTCATACGCTTATATGCCAGCCTATGTTCCTTCCACACTATTACTTCAGACGCGCACATATTTAGTGGATGCTTGATTTGTATATAGAGAACGTATTAAGAACAAACACGAAGAAATAGCAAACCAAAAAACGAAACGAAATAAATTAAGGAAATAAGCGAATTGTACTTAGGCACTTATGCAGAAATTGGCCCACTTACGGTCATCGAATGACACATTCCCAATATGAATCGGTTATAGCTTTATCATTATTCCCCCTTATCTTCCGCACACCCAAAAACATACATATAAGGAACAATGCGAAAAAACTATGATAAATCCAAAGCCCACTACATGAACCTACTGCTAAATTTACTGTCACTATCGATATTGTATGCGACTGTATTCGCACTCATGGTTAATCCTATCAGAAATGATTGTTGAGCATTTATCCAAAAACAAAATAACCCTACATTTGATAGTGAGGTGAAGTTATTATCAATTCCGGTCCGACGCATACTCACACATGGCTTTTGATATAAACTAAAGACGAGAACAGGTTACAATCAAATGAAGAATATTGCAATGGCGAGAACCTTGCGAAGGATAAATAAAATATTAATGTTCGCTTGCTGCGTTTTATTTTCATTCATTGCTCTTTAATTCGGTGTCAAAATTAATTTTTTGTTTTCGAGCACATTATTGGTGTTTTCAAAATCTTGTGGAGTGTTTTATTAATCACTTATTTTAGAATTAACTGAGATTTAATTTGAGATTAATTTCAATTCATTAATCATCGAATTCAAGACATATTCTTTATTTATTCTGATCTGTAGCACTTTCTTTACTTTCTTTTGGTTTTCGCAGTACGACTTAGTTTTTCCATTTTCCTTTTGTTTCCAATGCCTTATATGTAGCCTTACGATCGAGTCATGGTTAGGGGCGTTCAAGAAATGCCCAGTCACATCTAAATGAAATTTAAAATGTATCTTTCACTAAGTACCTAAAAAAGAAAACAACAATTTAAAGCGTCTGTGCCAAATGTGAAGATTTCGGAATGGATTTGTTTATATATGTATGTATGACCAGCATACAAAAGTCAAGCAGTTTCTTTGGTATTTTATCTTAAATAATTGTGAACTATGAAATTATGGCAAAATAAACGAACAAAATTATGCATTTGCTTGTGCTTCTGATTCTGTTGCTAACTCTAGCTGCTCCCGTTGCTGAAACTTAGACGCACTGCACCATATTCTCACCGGAACCAGCATGAGGCACTCCATTACAAAAACTGCCATTGCACTAAAAACAACCTTACCCATTTCCGTTTCCGCTCTTCCTATCCCGCAGGCAACTTCCGGAAGGTAAAGGTCGAGCGCTCTGAGCCTCCACAGAAGCTCAAGGAGCAGTTCAATGGATTCTTGACCCCGACTAAATTTGAACACCACAACTTTACGGCTATGGAGAGGTGAGAGTTTTTCCTAAAATGTCCAAATATATTTCAACGGATCAAATTGTTCATCTACGGAATGTGTCACTTATTCAACTTATCCATCGTTCTATCTTTACCCATATCTGTACCATACAAGTGTATTTGCAAAGAAAACGTTTGAGGAAATCATGATCTTCAGAAGTTTTCATTTTTTCCCAAGTAAAAACACTTTTATTCCTAAATTCTTTTTCATTTCCAGCTACCTGAGGGCGATTAGCAGCAGCTATCCTTCTCTTACACGCCTCTACAGCATCGGTAAGAGCGTCCAGGGTCGTGATCTTTGGGTGCTTGAGATTTTTGCCACGCCGGGTTCTCATGTCCCGGGGGTTCCAGAGTTCAAATATGTGGCCAACATGCATGGCAACGAGGTGGTGGGCAAGGAATTGCTCCTACTCCTCACCAAATATATGCTGGAACGCTATGGCAATGATGACAGGATTACCAAGCTGGTGAATGGCACCCGTATGCATTTTTTGTACAGCATGAACCCCGATGGGTATGAGATCTCCATCGAGGGCGACAGAACCGGCGGAGTTGGAAGAGCGAATGCCCATGGAATTGATTTGAACAGAAACTTCCCCGATCAATATGGCACGGACCGGTTCAATAAGGTGACGGAACCCGAGGTGGCTGCCGTCATGAACTGGACACTGTCGGTGCCATTTGTTTTGTCCGCCAATCTCCATGGCGGCTCCTTGGTTGCGAACTACCCCTTCGACGATAACGAAAATGATTTTAATGATCCGTTTATGAGACTCCGCAATTCTAGTATCAATGGCCGCAAGCCAAATCCCACCGAGGATAATGCTCTTTTCAAACACCTCGCCGGGATTTATTCAAACGCACACCCCACTATGCACCTGGGCCAGCCATGTGAGCTCTTCCAGAATGAATTCTTCGCTGATGGCATCACCAATGGTGCTCAATGGTATAGTGTTACTGGGGGAATGCAGGACTGGAACTATGTGCGGGCTGGATGCCTGGAGCTAACCATCGAAATGGGTTGCGATAAGTTTCCCATGGCCGCCGAGCTTTCGCGATACTGGCAGGATCATCGCGAGCCTCTGCTACAGTTTATTGAGCAAGTGCATCGCGGCATTCATGGATTTGTGCATAGCACCATTGGCACGCCGATTGCGGGAGCTGTTGTTCGTTTAGATGGAGCCAATCATTCGACCTACAGTCAAGTCTTCGGGGACTATTGGAAGCTAGCACTGCCTGGTCGACATAATCTCACTGTGCTGGGGGACAACTATGCACCACTACGAATGGAAGTTGAAGTCCCCAACGCCGAACCCTTCGAAATGCGGATGGACATCACCCTCATGCCAGACGATCCCCAGCATTGGGCATCCGCCAATGACTTTAGGATTATTGAAAACGTGGTCAACACAAGGTATCACACTAACTCGCAAGTTCGCGCACGCCTTGCGGAGCTGGAGAACCAAAATGGACAGATCGCCAGCTTTGGATATGCCGATTCTGAATTTGGCACACTCTTCAATTACCTCAAAATGACATCTGATGTGAGTGTGTGATTATGTCGGGAACTCGTATCGCTTAGCTCCCACTCATTTTATTCTCTTGCAGATTGGCGAGCCCGAGGAACACAAGTACAAGCTGTTGGTGGTTAGTTCCCTATATGATACAACGGCTCCTCTGGGCAGGGAAATTCTGCTCAACCTGATACGACACTTGGTCGAAGGATTTAAGCTGCAGGACGCGTCTGTGGTCGAGTTGCTGAAACGAAGTGTTATCTACTTTCTGCCGCAGACTAGCAAGTTTCAAAATGTCTTTGACATGTACAACAGCAAGTGAGTTTGGGTGGACTCGAAACTTTAGTGCTTAGAATCTTATTTGTTCTCTGTTAATCCACAACAGCACCTCCATTTGCGACCCAGTCCTGGGGGATGAGTTAGCAGAGCGCATTCTTGGCCCGGAGACAGACCAGGCCAAGGACGTATTTTTGCAATTTTTGCGTAGCGAACGCTTTGATTTGATGCTTACCTTTGGAGCAGGCAATTCCGACTTGAACTATCCCAAAGGGGACTCGGTGCTAGAGAAGTTTGCCCACAGAATGCAGCGAACGGAGTTTAACTACTCGCCCCTGCAGTGCCCTCCATCCGCCACGAGACAGCTCCACCAGGAGACCACCGAGAGATTGACCAATATGATGTACCGCATATACAATTTACCCGTTTACACCTTGGGCATTTCCTGCTGCCGCATGCCGCAACAAAAGAAAATCGCTTCCGTTTGGCGCAAAAACATCGATAAGATTAAGAACTTTTTGGCTCTGGTGAAAACCGGAGTAAGTGGCTTGGTGCAGAACGATAAAGGACAACCATTGAGGGAGGCCTATGTCCGATTGTTGGAGCACGATAGAATCATTAATGTTACCAAGAATGTGGCGAGATTCCAGTTGATGCTGCCCCATGGTCTTTATGGATTGGAGGTAACCGCTCCCAACTACGAGTCGCAAATGATTAAGGTGGACGTAGAAGATGGTCGAGTCACGGAATTGGGCATTATACGCATGCATCCATTCACGTTGATTCGTGGCGTTGTTCTGGAGCTGCCAAATAACGATAACAAAGCCACTACTACCATTGCAGGAGTGGTATTGGATGAGAGCAACCACCCAGTGCGGAACGCCAAGGTCTCGGTGGTGGGGCAGACTCAATTGAGGAACTTTACAGGCAGCATGGGACAGTATCGTATATCGGCGGTACCCCTAGGCACCATCATTTTAAAAGTAGAGGCACCGCGCCATCTGGAGGCCACCCGACAAATGCACCTGATTCAGGGCGGCTTGGCCACGGAGAACGTGGTCTTCCACCTAAAAGTTAACGAGCATGTCTTTGGACTGCCTCGCTTTTTGTTCATTTTGTGCGCCAGCGTTCTGATCATTGTTGGTGTGATCGTCTGTGTGCTATGTGCCCAGTTTTGGTTCTACCGACGCCATCGGGGGGACAAGCCTTACTATAACTTCTCACTGCTGCCGCAGAGGGGTAAGGAGCAGTTTGGCCTTGAGGACGATGATGCCGGTGATGATGGGGAAACGGAGCTCTTTCGATCTCCCATCAAACGTGAGTTGAGCCAAAGGGCAGACTTAGTAATCAATCAAGCTAATTATTCCTTCATTATTCAGGCGGCATGACCATACAGCCGTACTTTGACGAGGAACAGCTGGAGCGCATTCTGCACACGGATGACGATGACGACGACGGGCCGCACATGGAGCCAGAACTTGATGTGGCTGACGATAGCGAAGACGACATAGTGATGTTGCATAACAACGGGAACAAAAGACGGCACTAGATGCCCTGATGGATGATCCCAATCAAACCCAATCTCAAGTGACACAACCACCAGGGATCACCTTATCCCCGATCCACTTTAACCACACACAACATAACTGTGATTCAAAACGTTTTCAAGAGAAACCAACGCTCTCCCTTTTTGTTATTTTTGTGTAATATCTACTCTTAAAAAGTGAAACACTTTTTTTTTTGAGTTTTAGTGTTACTGAGCTTGCACCCAGAATGCATCACAACCGTCAGCTTTAAATAGAAAATCCTTCTACCCACTCGGCGAATCTCTCTTTCATGATCGTTTATATAGAGATATACATTTTTATGTTCAGCCAAGAGAACTGTATGCGTAAATGTAACTTAAACTAAAGACTGAGAGCCTCATAATTCTAGCAAAAAAACCATAACAATTTGTGAAAAAATATTAAATTAAATCTAGGTAAAAAGAAACCTTAAATCACAGCCAACAGCAGCAGAAGAACGGGTTGAGTTTGTTTTAATAAAAAAATTAACTACCAATGAATCAAATATTCAATGTCAATATTAAATTATACTTATTTACTAAGCATTGTCTTCAGAACGTTTAATTACTTGGCAGCTCATTGTACAGAAAATTTATTCTTAACGATTAATTTTGAGCTTACTGTTTTACAATTTATTAAACCATATTAAGTAGCTTTTATCAAAAATTGAATGGCTACTCACATGAACTCTAACCCTCTGTATCTAAAAAATGATTTTAAATGCTGGAAAAAATTGTGCAAGAGAGAATCATAACAAAATCAGTTAACAGCTTTTGTAATTTTTTGAATATGCCTAACATATAAAATTCAAACGTAAAATCAAATCGATTTACATAAACAATGAATACATATAAACGTGTATTGCACGATTTTATCTAAATAGAGCACAAAAAGACAAAGCGGTAGAAAATAACGTGAAAGTAAAATAATATATATATCATATACATAAACATATATCGTATACATATCCTAATATATGGCAATTTAAACTAAGTAAGCAACTGAATCTAAATAAAAAAACTATGTTACACAAATCGGGAGAAGACAACTATGGAGTTAATCCATCTCAAGCTTCCTGATCAGATGAAAAAAGGCTGCATTCCCCATCGTTATTTTCATAACATCATTTTGTATTGTATACAGTTGGCAATTTGTTTTGCCTAAAACAATATTTACACCGAAATGTATATGCATTCCCTTTTTGGTCCATTAGAATTTTAGATTGGTAACACCTTGAACACGTTGACTGATAAGAAACTGCGTAAGGCCTAATATAGAGAACTCTGAGTTACAGAAGTTGAATTGTATGACCCAGTTGGGCTGTTGCCTCCGCCACTGTTGTCGTCCGAGCCAGGATCAAGGTCATCTGGCGATAGCCGCCTTATCGCCCATCCAGTGGCTCTCACTTTACTCATACAGCAACTACAATGTCCGCCGATCCCAGCTGAACTGTCGCTCAAGCTTTATCAGGGGGTCCAGAACCCAATAGATAGTTGCTTCGTGCTCATTGTCGTTGTGTCGCCGCCGTTTTTGTCTCATCCATTCCGGCATCGCAGTCGTGGATTTTACAGCATTGCGAGCAGATCCAATCTAAGAGATCCTAGATCACATGCAAAATGTGGTGGAGCCGTAAATTTGTCTCAAGGTCTCTCCGCCTCCACCGGCTCAAGAGCACCAGAAGCACTGCGCCCAGGAAACCGGAGCAATCTCTAGGCATCATTGGAGTGCCCTTCGCAAAGGGGCAGGGCAAGCAGGGCGTGGAACTGGCGCCAGATCTTCTCCGGCAGAGCAGTCTGCGTCAGGTGCTTCAGAGCAGTCATGGTGAGTCAGCTACCTCCCTTCAGCTTTCGAACTTACGAAAGGGTTTGACTACGGAAAAGCGATTGCTGGTTTTTGAAAATCTGGTTTTAGAAAAGCCACATTTTGATACAAGTTGGATAGTATTGATTTGGGGAATAAATAATCGATAAACGCTCTTGTGCAGTAGAAGCGAACAACTGGTCAATTGCAGAATATTTCCTTCATAATTAAAACAACCATTTCAGTTTGGAGCTTATATATGTTTTTATTGACCAGATGACCTGGTGATACGGGACTACGGAAATCTGCAGTACGCCGTAGACGAGCCCCTTCTCCAGCAGCAGCGTGTGCACTATCACCACATCAGAAACTACGCGGACTTCATGGCCTGCAATCGGGCACTGATTGAACAGGTGAAACTCATGCTCGTGGAAAACACGCAGTTTTTGGCCATTGGTGGGGATCATGCGATCGGCTTCGGTGAGTGCCCAATCTCGATCCCACGTCCAATGATAGAATCCATAACGGAATCGCGTTGCAGGATCCGTGGCCGGGCACCTGCAACATACGCCGAATTTGTCCCTGGTGTGGATCGACGCACATGCGGACATCAATCTGCATAGCACCTCGCAGTCGGGCAACATCCATGGGATGCCCGTATCATTTCTGTTGGAGCAGCTCCGTAACACCTGGCAGCACGCTGGCCTCCAGGAAATCGCGCCCAACTGGTAAGTGTACGAATAATGCGCTTTTTACACTGGATTTGAATGTCTGAGTCCGATTTTCCTCAACAAAATGTCTCGTGAGTCAAAGGTGAGGGCAAAAACATTATTTATCAATGCCTCAGATCAAACTTGGTATTAGAACTACATCATGTTTGAGTGAGTTTACCCGAAAACAACAATACACAACGCAGCGCAAAAAGTACATTATTCAGAGATCGTCTTACGGCTAGACAAGTCGCACTTAAGTCTCTCGGTCATAGTGTCATTTATTCCATTGTATTGTACTTAATATATATATATTTTGTTTTTGGGTGGTGGTTTGCTGAAGGGGGGTTCTTGGCGGGGGGTTTGTTCGCCTTATCACAGTTGCCTTAACGTACTATGACTTATTTCGCTTTATTGACTCTGCTTTGACTCCTGTTTTTCGATTTTTCTCTGGTTTCATTTTTATTTTTTGTGCTTGCCTCAGTCTTTGCGTGTAGTTGCTATCAACCTTTAATTTGCTTATTTATTTAGATTATTCAATTTACACATTGCTTTTTGCCTTGGGCAGTTCGGTTTTTCTTTCGGTTTTGGAAAGTCAGTCGAAAGGGTGTTTCAAATGTCAACTGAAGAAAGATTAAATCAGAGATCACAATGTAAATAAGGAAGCTGCGGGGTATCCCGGAAATTAAACAAAGATTTCAGCTCTACGTTTTCACGATGTAAAATCGTATCTATATAGCGCTCTATAACTAGACATTACATATAAGACCACGGGGTGGGGGGTTGGCGTGGTCGGAGCCTTTGCTGTTCGGCTTATTGGCATTGGGATAAAACTTAAATTCTTCTTGGCTCGAACTCAAAATGTACAACAAAGGTTTATTACTAGGAATATTCATTCCTATACGAGTATGTATATATGACAAATCACAAATAATCACATTGTACGGACGAATGACTGGCACAAGATGAAAACCGAAATAAGAATGAAAATCGAAATCAGATTTATTTACATCAGTCGGAGATTCCTAATTAACTCAAGAAATATATTAATTTGCTTACTCAATCGAGTATAACTCCAAATAATATTTCTTACACAGGATAAATACATTCACGCGTACTACGATTGTATTTGAAAAATATTAAATCCTTTAAATAATACCGATCAATATATCTTATGTTGAATGTTTAAAAAAATAAAGGGCATCTGGATCTATGTAAAAAAAAGTTTTGACTCAACGTTAGCAAGGTTTTATAAGTTCGCTGTATATTTGTCTGACTACCCTAAATACTGATAAGGAGTGATTGTGAAGACGGTGGATTGTGCTTGGCTGGTTAAAAATTAAATCTATTTACTAGAAAAAGCCTTTAAGTTCCAATTCCTTGAAATTCAAAATATTCTGTTGCTCGCTTAGATTTTGTTATGGAAAATACAATCCGAAACGTAAGTGATTCCTGTATGTGTACGTGTGTGTACGAGGAATACAAATCATGTATGTGCATCGATTGGGGGGAGTTCCGGGATTTGGAATAAAGGACTGGGATCTGTGGACATCTGTGGTTTATGCTTCAAATAAGTACAGTTAATATTAAGTGTTAATCAATCAATATATATACACAATCATTATCGCTTTAACCAAGTAATCAATTAATTCAATTGAAATTCAACTTGAAGAAATGTGTTTGAAAATGTTTTTTGGTTGTTTCTTTTTTCATAAATTCAATTCAAAATCGAACGAACAACAATAACACACACCTGGAAATAAATCAAGAGAAAGAAATAAATTAGAAAATTCTTTATAAATTATTATACTTTTTGCTGCTGGATATGCATGTGTTAGCTTTACTGTTTTTATTTTGCTACAAACAGATCAATAAAACGAGAATGAAAACATTTAGAGAAATCATCAGTTTTGCTGCCAAATGTTTATTAGGAAAAAATGTGTGCCAAAATTAGTTGAGATTGGCGATAGACTTATTCCGATCTTCGATGCGCTATCTTCTCCGATTACTTACCGAAAATCACACGAAACAAAAATAGTAAGTGAGGATACGTACAATACAATGTTTAACAACGGCAACAACAAACTTAAAACCGGAACTCCGGAAACCAAAATCGGCTACATATCGATCGGTAATATATGTGTATGTATGCCCTTAAACATATCCATTAATAAATATTAATATATTTATAAATACATGTGTATACTTGCATACATATGCACAACAGAAGGAACGGAACAAAAGGGGAACAACTTAAATACCAAAATCGGATCAGTTCGTCTTCCTTATAAGGCAATGCCATATCATCATCATCATAGTTTTATCTTCCTTCTCAGCTGGCTCAATACACTGGGAGCAAAAAAGCGTACGTGAAAATACTCTGAGCGAAATCATAAGAGCAAACAAAGGGCATACTCTTTTCGAGAGAGAACACACAACAAACTTAGGCATATTTGGGAATTGGGTGTGTAATGTGGGTGTGTGTTAGTATGACATACACTGTACAAAATATAGTTGGTAGAAAGGAACCGTAAATCAACCAAAACCTGTCTGAGATGAAAATGTGATTAAAATTGAAGACGCAAAGAACACCCAACCTATAGTATACCAAAGACAATCTCAAAATTTGAACTCAATTATAACTTTGAAAGAATATCCAAAATAGTCTGAACTTAAACTGAAATAAACCAATAGACGAACTTAATCTTGAAAAAAAAGTTTGGTGTGTCTGATATGTACTATATAGAGAGAAATACATATATATGCAAAAAGCAAGAAAAACTCATAATCGTATATTTTTAAATACATTTATAATATTAATATCTTTTTCTCATTTGCTTGTATTCGTTTTTTTAGTGTTTTCCATTTTGAAATATCATTTGAAATTTGATAAATATTATTAATTAATTAATCGATATAAATATGTTAATAAAATAAATTAAATAGTTTCCTCTTTCCCGCCGTCGACGTCGTCATTATTTTAATCATAATAATATATAGAAAGGTATATTTATATACTTGTTAATGATTGGTAAAGGTATCCTTTGTGTTTCGTTAATGCTATCGCTAAGCATCTCCAGTTCTCTGCCCATCGAAATGATAGATAAACTGTGCTCTAAGAATTACAAAAATTACACAGAATTAAGCAATACAGAAATGCGGGACAAAATCATACACAGAAATTGTTGCAATATATCCCCACAAATATATAAATTAAGGGAGAGGTGACCGTACTTCCTCCGCTAAACTAAACTATGAGATTCATTTATCATAAGCGCTAAACATAATGGCATTACACAAATTAAAAGTATTCTTGTTTGCACACAAATAATATCGCAACTGGCAGAGTCTACACCAAGCAACAAAAACTGGAATGCATGTCTTTGGGCTGTTTTTACACGGGGGATACCCCTTAGATCGTGGAGTTACGAGGACTAAGCCAAACACGACTGGGAATGTCTGGGGATGTCTTTTTAGCTGAGATCAACGGATTCCGATGGCACCTCTTGTTAGATGGGCCTTGACTAGATCGATTCCTTCATCTTCATGTGACTGACTGTCAGAGGATTTGAGGTTTTTAAAATAGAGAGAGAGAGAGATAGAGAAAGATAGACAGATAGGGAAATAAATATAGGATTCGGGAAAGAAGTGGTTGTTAATCGGAAATCGTACAGTTTTAAAAACAAACAAAACCAAAAAATAACAAATAAAAATGATGCTAAAATTTTCGTCAAGATTTCTTTTTATTGAAAGAAAATTTTTCTTGGGTTTTTTTTTTACTTTTTTTGGTGCGGAAATCAAAGAAAATCATAAGAGTAAACATGTTCGTTGCGAAATTAGACAAAAAGCAAAATACACAAACCAAAAAAAAAAAAAAATAGGTCATACTAAATAATAATAATCAAAATATAAATATTCATTCGATAGGATTCACAGGAGTTTGCAGTAACATACGCACAGATCGTATATAGCTATAATATCAACTAAATAGCTGTGTTGTGTTATTGTTGCTGTGACAATTCAAGTAGGTTTAGCATAAAATCATAATTTTAAACTAAAGCTGAAACACAAAAAGGTTTCTGGTAAAACAAAATCGAAATGAAGAACGAAATAATACAACGTACAAAATTAAATATAAAAACCGCACATTAGAGTAAAAAGAGACATATTAAGAAAAGGGGAGAATGGGAGGAGAGAGAGTTTGGAAGTTATAGATTTTATAATAGACTTCTGTAGCTCGTTCTATCTCTCTCTCTCTCTCTATCTCTCTCTATCTACCTTCCTGGGTCTCTGTTCTTGTGTTGTGTGTATAATTAGACTAATTCTTTATCATATCATTATCTTCTTGTTTCTTGTAGCTTTGTTCAAATCAAGGGAATATATAATTCAAATTGAATTAAATAAAATTACGTAATTATAAAGTACAATAAATAATCTTTTTTGTTTCGTTTTCGTTTGTTTTCTTGGCTCTTTGCTTACTTAATAGGTAAATTGGTAAAGAAAAAATATGAGATATTAATATGTATATGCATGTGATACATATACAATTGCGCTTAAAAAATAATTGTTGTATATATTTTCTTAAATTTTTGTTCTTGTTGCTGAGCTTGCATTTCTTTCTTGTTTTGCGGTGTATAGAATAATCATACAATTATGTTACATAAGATCAAATATTTCATTTCTCGTTTTCCTCGCCTAATGAAATTATAATTTGAGATACTTGAAAATTTGTTGCTGTGTTTTGCCTTCAGTTGCATTTTAAAACTATTGCACAATAATTATAATTAATACAATTACTTTGATCATCAGTGACAAAAAAATAAGTATACATATATATGTATGCAAATAAGGATTCATTAATTAAATTAAATTAAGAATTGTGTCTGTGTTGCGTGTAAAAATATGTGATGACAGAAATACGAACTAAACAAAATCAAGTACATTCCTGGCTTCCACAAGATTTTATTCTGTTCTCCTGTCCCACAGTGTGTTCTTAAGTGGGTATGTTATATAAATAAACTAGTTGATTGTGTATAATGTATTGCATTTTCATCTGGAAATCTCCTTTGACGCTTTCCGTTCGCCTTGCTTCTCTTTTGCTTAAAGGTTTCAAGTGGGTAAATCTTTGGAAAGGGAAGAGCAGGCGGCTTCTATCAATCATTCAATCATTTTATTAGCTAGGAATTGCCATAGTTCTTTTGGTTTTGATCTACTTTTCCTCCCTATATGCGGCTGCCTCATTATAATAATATTCTTGTTTTCCATCTTCTGACTAGAGTTCTTGTTGCGAATTTTGTTCAAACAAAAAATATTTTTTACCCTATAATTATAAAAAAAATATATATATATATATGGTAATATACATACGTCTGATTACACATAGCGCTAGGTGACGTAATAATAATAAAAGTAAAATAAATTCCTATTTTTCTTTTTGGATTCTGTTCAATGTTTGTTCAAACTTAGGTCAAGAATTTATGCTATTTGGAGAGTGAACTCAAAAAGGGTTGGGTCGGGTTTCCTAAGGTGAACTCTATAAAGAAATCAAACACAAATCATTTGTATAAATATGCATGGTTGGGTCTGACTGGTTTTATGGGCTGGATGCAAAAGCTTATTATTAAATTCAATTCGTGTACAAAGCAAACAAAGAAATCAAACAAAACCAAATTCAAATACGGAATATATAGTCAAGAATCGAAATTATATATGCTGATGTTTGTGTGTGTGTGCTGTGTCTTGCTCTCTCGCTTCAACTATCCATAGAAGCAACGAAATATACATAAGTTCAACTGATAATGTAACGCAAAAGATCCACAAAAGTTGTAGGTTTGGACACGGGTTTGTAGGGTCTTATATAAGAAGGATTCGGATTAATCCTTGTCAATACGTAGCCGGTTTCATTGCCCTTTAGCACCTCACTTAGCTAGAAAAACCTCTTTGCTATACTTTTGTTTGCATCCTTCGTGAATATTTTCCTATTCACTTGTTTTCTTTTCATTTTTTTTGTTATATAAAAAATGGTTGCTGCTGCTCTACTGTTTGGTTTTTAGTAATTTTTTGTGCTACGCTTGGTTTTATAACGCTAAAATTGTTTTGGTTTAGCAAGTGTTTTTTTTTGTTTGTTTATGCTTACTTGCTCCTTGAACTATACATTATATAAAGTATATAAGGTGTGCCTACGCCAGCATGCGTCGTTACATAGCGGACTATATATCTGCAGGCACCTGTGTGCACACGCGCACATTTGCTGTATCAATATTCACTAACAATTATTTACTTTAGTAAAACATTTTAAATTTGCGCATAAATTATTGTATTACTTTTGTTTTCACGTCGCTAGCTTTCTGTCAATCATTCTTTATGGTTTCTATGTTTTTCTTCAGTTTTCACTGAGTTTGGTTGTGCTTATAGGACATGAGTTTGGCTTGATTCAATCGGAATTCGTTTCGTTTTCTTAGTGTAGAAAACAAATACAAAACATAAAAAAAACACTTTAAATTTCTATATTTAGTTGTATATCTAGGCAGACATAGAATTATCGCATATACATATGGATATACATATATTTTTAGAATTATTAAACGTGCTCGTTTATTAAGTATGTAGTTTTTATGTTTATGTTTCTTGTAATACTGTAGCAGCCTCCATGTTATGCATATATATCTATTATATGCGCGATCCTCCTAATTGTCCCTCAAATACTTTTTATCCTGCGCTTTTTGATCAAGCCAAACTGGTGTCCTGTAAGCACCGTATATGTATAAAGTGTAGACACTGAATTCCTCTATTTTCTTAATTCTGCTTTGGGTTTAGTATCAAGATTCAAAGTTTTTATGGTAGAAAAAGTTAAAGTGTAACAAACAGATTTGTTGTTTTGCTTTCTTTTGTTTGGAAGATTTCATTGCTGCGTTTTACTTAAAGTTAATAAATTTTTAAAATTTCTCATTTTCTTTTTTTGCTAATAAAGTTAAATTTGTTTTCGTTTTGTGTGTTTTGTGTTTGTTTGGTTGATTTCTTTGTTTTGCTTTGTGACTAGCTTGCTTGACTGTGCCAACCTTTGACCTTTCACAGCTGCCACTGCCACAGTGTGTTTTCATTTTGCAATATTATTTCTTAAAATCTCATTGTTCATTCTCAACCCCCTACCTTATTCGCTTCTCCCGATCTTATAACTTCTTCTGCTCGCTTCGTTTAGTTAATGTTTTTTACTTAAATGCTAAACAAGAAGAATTTTTCTATTGCAACGCTTCTGGCCGGCGGTTTTGGGGAGGATTGTGGGAGGAGATTTGTGTTTTTTGGGGGGGATTTCCGCCGTTTCGTTGTCGTTTAGTGGAAAGAGTATTTTCTCCTGCCTGCTAATTTCTTGTTTTTTCTTGTGTGTTGTACACATACTGTTTTGTTGCGCTTAGTTACCGTTATACCATGCATATTTATATATGTGTGTTGTGTGGTCAGGTTGTTTAGATTCAAGATAATGGGTTGTGGATGCTGGTGCTCCCGCTGCGTCTTTTTCCACTTCCATTTGGGCCGCTCTACTTGGCTTTGTTGGTCTTGAAGCTGACCTGCAGCACCCGATTGCCCATGGTGTAGCCGTTGAGCGCCCGAATGGCCATAGCCGCCTCATCGTAGTTGGTCATCGAAACAAAGCCGTAGCCCTTGCACTGATTCGTTGTGGGATCCTTTACAATCTTTACCGATTGCACAGCTCCAAATGGGCCAAACAGCTGCCACAGCGCAGCCTCCTCCGTTTCCGGCGCCAAGTTGTAGATGAAAATGGGATACGCTCCGCCAGGCCCACTGGCCAGCGTTGTGGCCGCCGCCGCCGCCGCTCCCAATCCATTGGGCAGCATTACGTCCAGCATGTCGCCGGCCATTGGTGAAAACCGGGCCAGGCCCTTGTTAACTGGCGTGTGCATGGCGCCCCCGATGCGTCGCACCAGTTGCGGATTGAGGAAAGCGGGCAGCTGCGGCTGAATGATCTTACTGGTGCTGCCGGGCGTATTGGAGAACTTTACCACTATCGGGTCTGTGCAGCTGGATGGTGTAGTGCCGTTCAAGGCAATGATAGCCCTTGTGGCCTCCTCCCGCTTATCGAATCGAATAAAGCCTACGCCCTTCGTCTGCGTATCGTTGCCGGCGTTCTGCAGAATGCGTGATGTGATTATGGCTCCGAATGGTGCGAAGATGGCCTCCAGTTCCTGCTGGGTCATGGTCTTCGGCAGCCCCGACACATAAAGGTTGGCGCCTTTAATGGCATCGGACGACGGGCGTGCAAACGACACCTTTATGGTCTTGTTCTGCAGTCGCAGGCCGTTTAGAACATTAACAGCCTGCTCGGCATCTTGCGGCCGGACATAGTTAACAAAGCCGTAGCCCAGACTTTGGCCCTTGCTGGGCGCCTGCGGATTGAGTGGATCGATGTAGACCTGCGACTTGTCGCGTATCAGCTTCACCGACTCAATCTCGCCGACGCTGGAAAAGAGCGAACGGATCTCGTCTTCGGTCATCGTTTGCGGCAAGTAGTTGACAATGAGATTTGTGCGCGTCTCCGTGCTGCCGTTGCTGCCATTTTGCGATCCCGATCCTGCATTGCCATTCGTATTGGGCTGCGCCTGCTGCGGCTGGGGCACCACAGCCTGTTGGACCGCCGCCTGTTGCACCACCGCCGCCGCTTGCTGTTGTTGCTGCTGCACTACAGCCTGTTGGGCCACGACAGCCTGCTGCTGCTGTTGGAGCTGCTGGGTCACTGCGGCAGCGGCCGCGGCCACCGCTTGCTGTGTCTGCTGCTGCTGCACCTGCAGGATTGCCTGCTGCACCTGTTGCTGCTGCAGCTGGGCGGCGGCCGCCACGGCGGCTGCATTCTGTACGGGAGCGGCGGCCGCGTTTGTTGCCGCCACTGCTGCGGCTGCCGCTGCACTCTGCATTAGCTGTGCCTGTGTGTCCACTCCGCCGCCAGCTCCGGTATTTGCCATGATAAAGTCCACTGAGTGATGGGTGAGAGGATCGGGCAGAGTCGAGAAGTTTATTGTTGGTTGTCACGACCAACGCAGGGGTGGGCGCATGGAAAGAATAGTTAAATGTCAAGATTAAAACATTTGCAAGATGTGTTAGTAGTTTTTTGTATTATTATGGGTTTTAGTAATTATAATGGGCTAATGGATTATCAATCAGCTAGGGTTTGATAGGTAAATTTGTTGGATTATTCTAAAGATGTTTTTAAATTTATATTTCTTTACTTACATCTGCCCAGGGCGCAATTATTTAAATCGTATATTTTCTAGCTAATTCGTGAACAGACAAGTAAAATATTTGTTAAAATGCTTGCGAGGGCGGACTGTATAACATAATATATGCCTACACCTTTAATTGATTAATTAATAAATACGAAAATGCTTTAAGGCGTGAGGATACGGAAAAATGTGACCCGGGACTTGGACAATTAAAGGATATTACAGCATAAATATGCTGTTATCCTTACCAGACTCTTTAGTTTTCCGAACTCTTATTTAATAGACATTAGAGGCAGAGGTTATCCTGGGACCGCACAATTCATCAATTCTCAAATCTTAAATCATACGCTAAATTATAATTCTGTGGATTTAAAAAACATGGATGAACCGTTGCTGAGTATGTATGTTATTCCTTTGTTTAGGAAATAAAGGTTGGTCAAAGAAGCTTTGCTCACAAGCGCCGCCCAGCGCCCCACTTTCTCATCCGGCCGCTCTCTCTGTCTCTATTTAGTCCTCTCTCCCCACACCCGCGCACTAGAAATCAAAGCTCTGCAGACACGAAAACACACACTGTGAAGCAAACACACCTTCGGCACTGAAGAACTAAACTTTTCTGAATTTACGCTTCTGCTGTGTCGGCGCGATTAGCGAGCTTTTGTTTTGTGATTCGTTCTTAATTAATCCGTTCACTAGTTTTAAGTTCATGTGATATGTGTACTGTAGGTGTAGGAAGTGGAGGTAGTGGAGCGAACGCGAGACCAGATCCGCTGCGTCACAGGAACAGGATGCTTCTGGGGCGAGCGCAGGATTTCTGGCACGGCTGTGCGTTGTAGCCGCTCTTGCGTCCCCTCCTCTCCTTTCGGCAAATTGTTACACCGCTCTCTCCATAAGAGTTTGTGGCGCTGTGCACCCCGCCCAGTTACGTAATGCGGAGAAAAGAGGGTTGAGGGGTCAGGACATGCGAGAAAGCAGCCCGCACCCCTTGAGAATGCATCAAAACACCATAAATGAGCAATAGACGGTAGACCCACCCTTAGCCAAACAAGTTGTAATACTTCGCTTGGCGAAACGAAGCAAAACGAAACGTAGAACGGAAGTTTCTCTAAATGTACGAGCGCAATTTGCCACCAATAAGGGTTAAAAGCACGGCATTGCCACCCCCTAAGCCGGCTCCGCCATTTACATGGCACCTTGGTAAGGGGTGTGGACAGCAGAAACAGAGGCTTAGGCAGAGGGGGCGGCCAGAGAGGCTGCGCAAGAGAGACAGAGGATGCTGCTCGGAACGAAACCAGGGAATGTGTCGGTTCACTGAACTAAGTGCGATAGAGAGAGGAGGCTGTCACGAAAAGCGATCGCTGTGGAAATGGTAGCAATTTGATTTGCATATGGCCACTACAGTGGGTCTCGATAGTGCACAGTATGTTTCAGCTTCAGTTAACGCATTCGACACTCCCAAAGCCGTGCTAAAAACTACATAGCTGATTTGGACTGGTTAGCTGAGACTGGAAAGTTTTTAGTTGCTACTGCTTTTACTTTTGTGGATGCTTTTTCTAGAGTTTTGAGCTATTTTAATATCCTCTATTCTCATACATATGCAGGTATACCCATTGTAAAATGCAATAAGCGAAACGACTCGCACCTTTTTCAGAGGCGCTTACGGAAGAGTCAAAAGGTCACGCGCACGCACGTCGTCGTCCCGTACTACCCACTTTCGCCATGGCAAGCCAATTAAAGTCGGGTACCGATAACCCGAACGGCAAGAAAGAGCTACTTGTTTAGACATAGACATGTGTACAGGGACACACACATATATCAAATATAGCTAAGCTCTTATGATTTAAATTAATTTTATTTTAAAAATATTCCGCATTAGGGGTTTGACTGTGTTGCCTTGACACGACACCGCACCCTTCAAAAGTTTTCTCTCTTTCGTCCTGCGATCTCGTCAGCTCGGCCCGTCGTCAATACTCACTTGTTTCAGTTTAGAGAGCGAGTATGTGTGTTGTTGGTTTTGGGGAGCTGGTTGTTGTTGTTGTTTGGCTGGGCAAACAAAGCGAACTAATTGCTAAGTTCTCTCTGCAATCTGAAATCCTTGCGCGCGCGCTCTCACGGCGCTCCTCCTTGCTCTCTGCTTCGATTTTCTCCCACACTCTCTTCGGTTGTCCAGGACTTTGGTGTTTGTTGTAATGTAATCGTTTTTAATAAATAAACGCTGGCGTCGCCGTCGCTGACGTCTGATGTGGACAAAAACAAAAATAAAACAAAACTATAAGCGGTAAATTCGATGTGTTTGGTGGTTGTAGTTTTAGCTGTTTGGTTTAGTAGGGGTGTTGTTTGTGTTGGCGGGCCTGTGTGTGTGCGTGCGATTGTTATCGCCAATCGATATTATCGATTTTTTCCGATCCAAAGCATTGATTTCATATTTCACAAGCGATACAAAAAATATATCTGCGTGCAGATACGCATACATATTGCGTAGCGAGAATACTTTGAGATTTTGGTACAATTCTACTGTGGAGAGCTTATTTGGGCGTGTAGCAACAGCTCTTTACCTGTACTGATTTAGATATGTATGTCGTTGTTGGGAGGTGGGCGGAGGGGACTTAGACTTTGTATGGCTGATATTGTTTTTACAGGCACATATGTACACATAATAAATAAATGCGTGTGTATATAGGTATCTACCTATTTCGAGCTCTCTCCCACACAAACATAAATACGCACACTGGGGAAAAAACTCATTGTTGTTCTTGTTTTTGGACAAAAACTCCTTTCCTGTGGTGAATCGCGGAATCCTCGAAATTGAATATTGCTACTACTACATGGGTCTGATTCATGCACGCGTGCATTTGCATTTATGGCAACCGGCGTTTTGTTGACTGCAAGTACTCTCTGCCACCCACACACACTCGCCCACCCTCTCGCTCAAAAAATGTCTACTTCTAACGGTTAGTTGGTCGTGTTCCTCCGTTTGTTGTTGCGTACAATGCTCCTTGCACATGAAATCATAAAATCGATATGCTAGCTGCGCCCTCTTCGGAACTGGCTCTCGCTCTAACACTCAGCGCTCTTCTCTCCCGCACACGCAAGCACACACACACACATACACACACAGATTTAAATTTGAGCAGCAAGTATTTACAGATACACAGCTCACAGAGGCGTAGATCTGAACACATCTACTATCTCCGCACTGGCCGCCCCCTCTCACTATGACCAACTGCCGCCCATCTCTCCGCTGCTCTCTTTGGGAGGTTCGCTTTTTCCTCCATCGAATTGCATATTGTTGTTTTGCCTATTAATATTCGTTTGAATGTATACAACTTACACACATCACACACCCACTAGCAAAAAAATAGATATAGGTACATATGGATATATGCAGACACGCGGATTATAAGTGAGTAAATTGCACAATTATGCAGCGCGACGCGATCATTAGCAAAAAAAAAGTACTCAGTTTCAAAGTTGTTGATTGATATTGTTATCATTGCCTTTCATTCAGTTGCACAAATCGTGGATATCCTGGGGATATTCTTACATTTCGCTTGGTGTGAGATGAGATTCGGCCAATGGCTGTTGTCAGCTTCCAGTTGTAGTTACTTCGGATGGAGTCAACTCAACGGTTATTGTCATGCACTACTTAAAAAAAATCAATTGCGGAAAGAGCACACAAGCACGATATTTGGTATTCGATTAGGATTTTCCTTGCTTTTATTTCCTTTTCCTGTGGCAGGAGCGTTTAAACCGCGGCGCACGATGGTTGGCGTGGAAATGAAATAATGAAATGCGAAATTGAGGCATTGACGGTTTCGGTTTCCATTTCCACATAGAGCAACCTCTCATTCTCATAGTTGCCTCTCGAGCAGCTCTCTCGGGGTTGCAATGGTGTTCGGAGCGAGAGTGGAAGGTAGAGAGCGAAAGAGTGGCGACATGGGCGTATCTGCGCGCCGTGATAGGGGGAGTATTCCGGACACTTCGGCTCTAATATATAGCCATCTAACACATAGCTCCAAACCTTACCTTAAGCTTTGTTTCTATAAATACCACGTAGAAGTGATAAAAGTTTTGTCTAATAAGAAACGAGTCAAGAATCACTGCAAACTGGAATATTCCTAAGAACCCCCTTTGATACACCCCTGGCGTTCGGCTGCTCTCTCAGTGGTTTATGCTGTATTCAAAGTTTTTCATGCTTTTTGATACAAATTCAACCGATCAGCAATGCTTTTGTTTTATAACACGCAAAAACAGATCCCAAAAAATAAAGGTAAAGCTTAGTTAAGAGATGCGTAGTGCAGTACATGGGATTTGAGTGGTAATGCAGTGGCGGCCTAAGCTACACTGAGAGACAAAATGGAAGCCAAGAGATAGATTGGGAGAGAGCCAAGCTCTCTTGTCCAGTTAAGCAACTTGAATCCACTGGAGCAGCCTTAACTTACTTTGTAAAACTAACAAACTCAGCTAGAACCCATAGATTTCATAGTTTAACCAATGTATGCCTCATATGTACATATTTTGCGAAATCATCTATGCTGCGATTTCGAATATGTTGCGGCCCATTGGGCCTATATAGCAGGAGCAATTGGAAATCATTGCAAAATGTTGGCTCTTTCCGACGAGGTCGTCAACCGTTTTATGATGCATGCCAACATTATCCTTACAAATCAGTCGCGTTGTAAGGGCTGTTTTGGGTTTATGGTTCCGTTTCCGTTATTATTCTTTTTGCACTATCAACCACCAACGCCAAAGGTTAGGGTGGTTTCTCCGGGCAGCATTGCTCGTACACCCCCTACGAACCGAAAGCCAGAAGCAAGGACCCGGGGCCCAGGACCCATATCCACGAGCCGGTTTAGTTTCGAAGTAATGCAATTCTGGCGTTTTCAATATTTCCCTTCGTTTCGATTCGCTTCGGTTGTGTGCTTCATTGCTCCTGTATTCGATATTCGCCACTAGACACGCCACATAGTATGGTACATATATGTATGTAGGTACATATGTGTATGTATGCACATACTGTATGCCATATATCGCCATATATATGTAGCCACCCTCGGACTCCCCCAATCCTTGTAAACTTCCTGTTTCATGTGCTGATTTTTTCTTCGCCTCTTCCAGTCGGACGCTCTGTTCCAGTTTACAGAACGATGTGTGAGGTACAGTGAAATCGTGTTGTGTGCAACTTTTTTGCGAGAAGAATTTGGTTCGGTTTTTAGTTGGGCATTTCCTTAGGGTTTATGTCGTGCGATGTTACGAGGACATAATGCACATAGAAAATTTTATCAGATTTCATTGTATGTTTTATGTACGCTGCACTGCACTTCGGGAATTGTAACGCAACTTTGGGCCGGGGGTGGTTTTTGATGTCCTTTCAAAGGGTGGTGCGCTGCTAGTGGCAACGGAAATGGGGTGGAGTGGCGCTATTGCTGCCCTCAAAAGATATGCGGATTCAGATTCAGACAGATCGACGTCGCAGAGTGTTTGGTTAGCATACAAATATGCAAATGCGATGCTTGAGTGGGGGTAAAATTAAGAAATTGGCCAATTTAAATTAAGGGAATCGTTTGTTCATAATGATTCACAGATACATAACTCCTTATAGACAGTCCTATTGGATCCATAATGGTATTTCAATTGGCGCAGTTGACGTGCTGTCCCCGTTTCATTCTGTCCACCCCAAAAATAGGCAATACGCTGTTTTAGTAATTTTTGAGAAAAGGAAGTAGTACAATGAGACTCGAAATCGAAAGGGTTGGGTCACCTAATCCGTTTTAGCCACGCCAGAAACAAAACAAAAACAGCAAATGGCCTGCGTTACAACAAAGCGGGATTAAAAAGCAGGCACAACACGAGGTTACAACAAAGCTGGAAAGTGCCTGGGGAGGGAAAGGGAGGGTCTGGTCTTTTCCCGGCTCAAATGAGAGGGACTCCGAAAAAGCCACCCTTAGCGTTTTAAAATCGTGGCGGAAAAACGAACCAACCCAAATATTTGTTATGCTGCACCGAAAGCTAGGAGCCATAGGAACCTGAAACGTGCAATCGAACTTCTCGATGTATTTTCGGCTTCCAAAGTAAAGCTATAATGGCTAGGATACATATTCTTGTTGACTGAGGCGGATCTTCCAGACCCATACCCTAAGCCAGCGTTCCATGCATTCACCCGTTTCTCTTGAGAGGAGTTTGAATAAAACGCCTACGGCGCTTTTAACTTTCCATGTACCAATGCCCAAATGGTCATGATCCCATCATGGATCCGGATTGGGCAGACGGAATCCAAATGAATCCGATCTGCAGCCGGCGGCAGATGCAGTTCCCCCCGAATCTAATCGTAATAATCATAACATTACCATAAGACATTGGGTTCGTAGACCAGGAGCAAAGAACGATCGATGCAGGAATTGAAAGCAGGCGACGGATGCAGGCACATTATAACGAAGCATATGAACGTAGGATCGGAGGACATTCGACACTGAATCGTGGCATGTGTTTCCACTCTCCCTCCATGCCGCTGGCGGCATTGTTTTCCGTTGTCTGCCATGTTTTTGTTGCCGTTTTTCTGTGTTCCCTGCTCAGACAATTTCACATTTGAGCAGTGCAGAAAGCCTGCTCTCCTTCTCAATGCTATTCGGTTGCAGTCCTTAGGGTTGCGATCGTGCCACAGGCCCACCACCTGGCCTACTAATCAGGGAGACGCATGCCGAGTGGTAGTGGATCGTAAGTCAGCTAGAAGTTTTCAAACATTGGCTTAATCCCTGAGAATTTAAAATGATAAACAAATATTTTACATATTTTATGTTAGGCCAAAATGGTCTTCAGTTTGACTAAACAAAATAGGGAACAAACTGATACTGATATTTTTAAGTATGGGGTCTAAAATGATCCTGACAATAGTAAAAGGATCGAGCGCCTCAAGGATCATTGAGCACTCCAGCGAACTCGCACTTTAAGGGCTTCCCCTGTTTCTCCTCTCTTTACTTTTCAGTTCAGTGATCCCACGACTATTTGCTTACGTGTCAGCTGCTTGCAGCCCACCCGATCCTCGAACTATCTCTATTCTGTATAGGAAAAGTCTCAAAGACTTCCATCACGCATTCCAGTAGCTGGCAAATATGTTTTCCATGCTTTTTCTGATCTACCTCCGTTCTGCTTGCCATTTCAGCTTGCCCAAGGATCAGCTGGTTTACATCGGACTCCGGGACATTGACCCCTACGAGGCTTTCATCCTAAACAAAGTCGGAATACGCTACTATGCAATGGATGTGAGTGCACTGAGCGAAAAGCCGCTTATCATCAACTCAATTTTATTTAAACACATAACATTATCACAAGACATTCGGAACGAAATTTTGCGATGGAGGCATTGCGTATTTAGGTCCTTGCTCTACCATAGCACATTACTAAGTTTGGTCCAAACTAGAAAATATTTTTTTGCTGTGTAGAAACTAGAGAAAGGCATCTGCACCTAGGTAGAGAGCATGTGCCGTCCGTTTCCCAAATTGCATTTCACTTCGTTGCATTCCAGTTTGGTTTCTCGGCCCTACCAACCCGATCCGAACCGATCCCTTCGCTCGCCGCCAGTTGTAAACACTTTAAAATTCCGGTTTCTTCCCCTATTCCTGTTTTAAAGCAGGACTGGCGAGCGAATTACATAGAGATCACTCGTCCTGCGTCCACCGATGTAAGCTCGGCATTTATAGGGGTTGTCGCAGACCCTACTATTACCCCCTGTAAAAGGACTTCCGATCCGACGCGATCCCGAATACGAAAAGGAAAATAAGAAACGGTGGTGGTGACTCACACAAAATTACGTGCCTAGCCACATCCGCATCCTTGTCAGAACGGCTCGTTGCCCATTATTTATGGCTCGTGCAAAATCGACATTTGTTGAAAAATGGTTTAATGCCATCGCTCCCGATTTGGCTTTGCCCAAGCTGCAAATTTATTATCAATCATTAATTCAATCGGAATTGGAATATGTTACAGCAGATATGCGAAAATGAGACGGAAAAGTGGGTCGGGCCATCGCTGGTATTGTACAGTCGCGATAAGGAAGAATAAGTCCAACTTTTTGCTTTGAGAGCAGTGAGGGACATTCTGAAAATGATTTTGAGCATGCCATACGAAATTCTTCCGCCCTTCCCTACCCAACTCCCTTTAATTGTCCCGTCCTTCAACAGACCATCGACCGGGTGGGCGTGCCCAAGATTATCGAGATGACGCTGGACGCCCTTAATCCGCAGAACAAGATCCACGTCAGCTTTGACATCGACGCCTTGGACAGCAATGTGGCGCCTAGCACGGGCACCGCGGTACGCGGTGGCCTCACGCTCCGCGAGGGAATCAGCATCGTGGAGGCACTCCGGGACACTGAGCGGGTGCAGGGCGTCGATCTGGTGGAGATCAACCCAAAGCTAGGCAGCGAGCGCGACGTGCGCACCACTGTGGAGTCCGGCCTGGAGATACTGAAGAGCATGTTCGGTTACCGGCGTTCCGGGCGCTGGAGCAACATCGATACTGGAATCCTTGGCAGCGATTAAAGAACGCAGCACCCCCGGTTTTGAACTTATTCATATTTATGTACAGAATTCGTGACATATTATTTTGTGCTTTTTTTTTCGTATCTTAATGAGAGAATACAATATTTGCGTAAAAAAGTTGGATTAGTAGTTTGCAGACTGAGATTCCCTGTTGCACAGAAAAGCCGGCTAAAGGCCGGCTTTGAGCTTTGGCGGCGTCGTGGGCAAATAGGCCGAGATGTCCACGCTGGCCATCAGGTTGGCTGTGTGCAGAAGATCGTTGACAGGCGGAGCTGTCCCGGCCTTTGCGGAATGCGAGGATAGAGAAGCAGCATCCGGAGCAGCAGCCTTGGCTCTGGTCAATCGGTTGTACAAAACCGGGGCGAAGGTGCGGAGCAGACGGCTTCTAATCCCCAGAAGCAGGGCATTAATCGCCCCCGAGATGACAATGATTCCTGATATAATTGAGCACAGGCGGATGGCAAAGGTTACTAGGTGATCGCGATCGTTACGCACCATAATTTTCAGAGCCGACCAGTCGTACTTAAAGTAAATGCCAGGGGAGCCGTACGAATTGCGCTCGGAATCTATCCACAGATTAAAATAATTAATTATTGTCAATTAATATAATCTCTTTGCCCTTCTCACCTAGTTTTCGCACGTTTTCGGTGACGGCATACTGAAAAGCGTTTATGGTGGTGAATGTCTGGTGGATCTCTGTGGGCACAACCTTCAGGAAGTATTGTACTGTGGTAGCCTCCTCGTGAATGACAATCTCGTCGCCCTCCAATGGCTGGACAATCCTTCCCGAGTACTGTCCAAAGCTGAGCCGGTTAATGCGATGCGTAAAGTTCGCAGGCATGCGCCGCAGTTCGATCATCCAGTGGTCCTCGAAGAGTCCCACAACGGGCTGAGCTCCCCCCACGAGGTGGAGCACACCGGCCACTTTGTTGATTCCCAATGTTCCGTGCAGACGACACGCATCGAATTTGCTCTCCGGCTGAACGTTGTGCTGGCCATGCAGGTCCACAGACAGGGGCAACGCTCCTGGCGGCGGGGCAGCATGCGTCTTCGAGGCACTCTCCCGCGCCGGATGGGGATCCCGCATTATGTCCTTGAACAGCACATCGGCCACCGAGTGAAACTCCTCTCGCAGGTAGTGGTTCTGAATCTGGATGGCCTGAAACTGCAGCCGGTCGTGTTCGGACATCTCCCACCAGACGCCCTCCCGCTGCAGAGTCCCATAGGCGAACACGTCCTGCTGCGTCTCGTCCATGAGATCTACGCCGGACAGTGAGGCGCAGGGCATGGCCACAGTGATGTCGACGTGCATCTGCACCTGCTCGTCCAGGGCGATGTCCGGCTCGAACTGGTAAACAATTTCCGTCTCGTGCCAGTAGTAGTGCAGTTCCGTGTAAACCAGGTAAACGATCAACAGGCGGCTCAACAGGGATACTGTGGTGTGGATAGAGTGGGATTATCCTGGCAGTACCAAGTGCTCTGCAATACTTACGGGTGCCTCCGATTTCCGACGTCTCCGTGTACTTCTCTGGCACCTTCTTGAACGCGTCCAAGTTTTTAGCGAACTCCAAGAGATTGCTTTTGTCGCCGCGGTAACGCAACGTGGCCGTCATCTTGGCGGAGGGAGGAGTTGGTATGGGAATTAGGGTCTAGTGCTACACGCTCGATGGTTTAAAGTTCCTGCAAGCTCGATTTCAGATTCATTGCCACGTACGTTGCAGTTTACCGTGCACTGCCACGCCAGCCGGCTAAGTGCGTTGCGCAATTAGGCGGAATGTGCGTTGGTGTAGGTGTGTGGCTCCGGGTCTGTACCAGGCCCTGTTCCTAGGTATACGCTTTCCTGAGGCCTAGCAAGTAGGCGGCGGCGTAAATAAACAAATGTAAGAAATCTAATTTGTAGCCGGTGAGTAGATCAGCTGTGCGTCACAGAGTTGCCAGTCGCAGGGGAGGAAAAAGTTACCATGTTAAATAATGTCGAAAGTGGTGTGCAACTTGGCTAGCCAAGCAATAATCACCCGGTGATGTGGATAGGAGGAAATTGGATGGTTGGTGGTGGGAAACTTGGATCTGTTCAGATCTCACAATGGAATTGCGACGCCATCTAGTGGTTTGGTTTCGCCATTAGAAAAAGTATATAAACTCTTGAATCCATCTAGGAAAACAAGTTTGAATTAAGTTTAGAGGTTTTATAAAAACTCGTGCATTGGACTGCCTTTTGAAGACAGTGGCCTGTGCGAAGTTTCCTTCGGAGTTTCCACCTAGCGGTGGGAATGTAAACTAACTAACAAACACTCCGCTAGAAGTGAGCGAGACACTGTTGGTTCGCCCGCGGAACCAGTCCTCCCTAGTCACTTTTTTCTCGCTTGTGCCGCCAATACCACTACCACTGGAAGTACCACCGATGCAGCCCGGACAGCCAAAAGCGTTGTCACCCCCGCGGAAAGCGGAAGGCCAGTTGTTCGATTCGCCCTTAATATCGATCCCGGGCACGCGCTCTGCACTCTGCGCCCGAGTTCGACTTTCGCAGTTCGCACTTTCGGACGTGAACTCGCAGGATTGCAGGCAACGAGACCACTCGCAGTCGTTTGTGAGCGTTCGCAGCGCCAGGTATAGCGTACAGCCAGAGCTCCAAAAACTCAGCGCTTCAGGGGCTTCTTCGGCCACCCCATCTGACTGCTCCTCGACAGCCGGGGAAGGCCAGGGGCTGCTGGCCAGTGGCTCTTGTCGTTCTCCCGCTCGGGCGGAAAGGTTGGGGGCCGAGAAGCCACGAGCAAAAAACCAGAGACACACATTGAGAGACCGTCAAATCATTTAACCAAAACAAGCTGAATACTTTTTTTTGCTGTTCAAGTGCGAGTGCTAAAATAGAAACCCAACAACAAAAACCATAGAGAAACATCCACAACAAAGTGATTCAAGTTCGAAAAGAAAAAGCGAAGCCGATGCCAATAGTGGATTTGTGATGCCAACTTAGCTGGGGGACAATAAGCAGCGCACCTGCGCAGAATCAGTGAGAAAGGGGCTGGGAAAGTGCGCAGAAGCCCGACGAAGACGTTCGAAGAGGGCGGGAAGGGGTTAGCGGGTGGGTGGATTTGCGTGGGAACTGCCAAGAGCAGGAGACATGGACAAGTGACATGGGACGTAGAACCCGACGACTGCAGCTGACAATTTTTCCAGGCGCAGAACAGCGGCCATAGCGCCACTCATATATTCCGTTTCGGGGAAGTACCATCTCTGGACCTCGAGAACCAGCGAGTGGGTACGAGAGGACAGATAACAGCGAGTTCTCTCGTAGCTTTGCCTTATTTTTCTTTTCTTCTTTTCCCCTTCAATTCCCTTCTCCGCCCCCGCCCATCGCGGACTCTCTTCTACTACGTTCCACAATCGAATACTACGGCCACTCACATACAAACACACGCACAGAGTTTTCAGAGTTGACATTTTCCGTGCATAGGTTTCTGGGCATCGGCGAAAGGAAAAGCGCTGCGCTGTGGGCAGCTAACTTGGGCACCGCAAATCGAACGAAATCGGAATACGAACCTAAGAGCGCAGAAATCAGAAAACAGAAATTATAACCCAGAACCCAGAAAGTTAAAGGCTGAAACGAAAGGCCACAATTCCGAATCGCTTGCTAATGAAATTCTTTTGTGTTTTCGATTTCTTGCTGCTGCTACCGTCGTCCGCCTGTGCAGCAAAGTGTTAAACGAAAAGCCAACAAAGCAAATACAATTAACCAGAACTGGAAGCACGTCCACAAAAGCAGCTAAGTGCAGACCAAACTTGGAGTTTTCCAGCCAGGAGACAGGAACAGAGCCAACCAGACAAGTAGCAAAGGAGCAGAAAAGAGTGCGAACAATGTGCGCCGCGCTGCGTCGTAATTTGTTGCTGAGGAGCCTCTGGGTCGTCCTGGCCATTGGCACCGCTCAGGTTCAGGTGAGTCACCGAATCCCCACCACACCACACCACACTACACCACACCACACGACATAACAACACACCACACTACAGCACACCACAACACACCACAGCACACCAGACCATTTCACTCCACTTTCGAAACAATACTCGATGGAACGAAGGAGTAAGCCGAAAGAGCCGAAACTCAGAACAGAAACACAAACCGAAACTGAAATTGACAGAGAACACTGCAAAACTGGCAAAACTGCACCCTAAAACATTGTTTCGTTTAATCGGGCTTTAATCGGGATGACAAATTGATTTAAAAAGGCAACTCGACGCAGACGAAGTCGAAGTTAGCCACGCATTCAAGCTGATGGAAGTCAAAACAATATTAATTCAGTCTCCGGGAAAGACAAGTGGTGCCTTCTGTAGGTCTCCAGCAATTAGGGACTTGTGTTGTTGCGCTATTGCCCCATCTGGCTTACAGACACATACCAAACTTATGTATAACTTGAGTACAGCTGACAAAATCGCAGTGTGGCTCTGTTCTTTCTGCATGCAACAGCAATACCAATCGCAATCACAGCCCACACACACAGGCACCCACACTCTCGTACACACTCCCGCACACACTCACGCACACGCACAGAGAGCCAGATACACAAGCACTTGAGCGGGTTTCTGTGTGCTGTGGTGGCCGTGGGCTAAGCAGCCCCGCAAAGTATGCTACGAAAAATGTGCCATCGCTTAGCAGCGGCAGTAAAGGCTCGAGGGCTTGAAGGCGGGAAAGGGTTGGGAATTGGAGATTGGGGATGTGGATGGTGTTTGGGGATGGGGGGGGGGGGGGGGGGGGGGGGGGGGGGGGGGGAAGGGCTGCCAAACTAACCAACACAAGGCGCGAGTGTGCGCAAGTATTGGCTTAATTGAACCGTTTTCTTGTCGCTGGCTACTGGCCAACTGAAAGCCGAAAACCGAAAACTTGAGGCTAGAGGGTAGCAGCAGCTAGCTTCGACTAGCAATTTGCTTGGAAATGTAGCGGAGGTGTTACCGAAACCAAACAGGGCGTGCAGACATTTTGATTTTGATTCGCTACCCGCAGCGACTGGCAATTATCGTAGAAATGGAGTGCGAGGCCGGGTTATGCGTCCTTCGGTTGGGGTTTCAATCCGGCTAAAAACTATCCGGCTCTGTCTGAGCATAATCCCCAAATTGGTCTGGGGCTGGACCTGCATTCACCAGGAATCCTCTTGTTCAGGTCCATTCATCCACTGGCATACATGCACGCACACACCTACCGACAAACCACAAAACGGAAGAAATGCGTTGCTAGGATATTGTTGGCTTAAGCTAAAGTGTTTTTAAATCATTTACAAACAGTTTTTGCCAGGCGACAGCTTCCGTTCTTTGGGGCCGACCCACAATCGCCGACGTGCCTGACCTTAACAGTTTTGCTTTACTTTCTTGTCTCTTAAATAAATCGCAGCAATTCTCCCTTGGCAACGCAGAGCGAACAGTCTTCTGTGGCGGAACAAAAACCTAATAAAATCCATATTCATGTGGAGACGGACCAATTGAAAGAGAAAAACCGAGGTGCAGCACCTCTAAGGACCCAGGAGCCAGGACTCCGGCCCAATCCCGGACAGGGGAGCAGTTAAGCTGCTTTATAGCGCACTGCACTTCTTTTATGTCTGCTTTGTATGCAGCCTGCAATTTGCTTTGCTCTCCATTGGTTCATTCACTCTCCACCCCTCTTACCCTTAATTCGGCAATTCATGCTAGACCGTCGCTGCCTGCAATTCATGGCAGGACTAGCCTGGGACCTGGTCAGCCACCCACCCACAGGTCCACCCTTCAGCTTCGTTGTTATCAGGGGCACGCATCGCCGACGTCATTTTTGTGGTGGTCGTTGATTACTTATGTCGCTTGCACCCACCATTCCCACCCTGCTTAGGACAACTACTGCGAAAGCGATTTAATACCTTTTGCTTCGTGTAACTTTAATATTGGATCATTTTTCTTTGTGAAAAATGCTAGCAGTTGGTTGCAAAATAGCCCACATTTTCAGTAAAAATTTTTCAAAGATCTAGTGGTTTCCTCCAAACTTGTAGTAATGCTTTACCAACTGGGGACTTTTTTTTATAAGAATTTCTGTTTGTGTACCCTGCCCTTCCCAGTTGCTCACCCGTTTTGTGGCTATCTTCTTTCTGCTCGTATTTTTTCTGCGCTTTTCCACTCTTTTTTTATAAGGACATGTCTGAATCATCCAGAAAACAAAACAGCAGGGAGGGATTTGCAGGACTGCAGGATGGCAGGACTGGCCCACAATATGCAATGTGCAATATGCCCGAGAATCTCCCCAAACACTCGATGCCAACGACGTGTCTCCCTCAAACCAGCCGCCCCTGGCAAACGGAACACGCAATCGTTGCTGCCAAACAGCCCATACAAAGTCCCTTTCTACAGAGGCCTGGGGCTTTCAAAGGGGGTGACAGGAGGGTGGAGGAGGGTGGCTGGGAGTCGTTGGCCATTTGATTGTCGGGTAGGAACTGCGAACCGTCGGCCAACTTTAGTTGCACACCCTTCTTTGGCACTCCCCCCAACTCCCCCCAATTTCACTGGAGTCAACTGAATTAGTCAGTTCGCTGCTTGCTGACTGATGGAAGGCAGCGGCGCAGTTCAGTTCTCCCCCCACATGAGTCACCCACTGGGAGTGGAATGATTCATTCGGGAATGCAATGCAGTCGCCGCAACGGAATTTCCCACAGCCGCAAAACTTTTCAGAAATTCCGGGCTTCGCTTCGAAAATGCATCCATCTACTACTCTTTTTAAATGCGGCATGCACAAGCAAAAGTGAAACATCAAGTATTTGAGTTTATCGTTTTGAAAACAAATGGCTCGCCAACTAGAAGGTGCAACATGTGCAGGCAGCACCTTATCGATAAGCTGGCCAAAGTGGATACTGTCTGCGCCTGTGTCCCACTTAAAGCGCTATTTCCTCAGATACCACACTCATTCCGTGGGAGTGCAGCAAAAGTATCAGCCTTCGGGGCTCGCCACATTGGGTTCAGTTGCAGAGACCGCAGTTCGTGATTGGGTTAAGTTTAGGATTCAATTGGGTTTGTAGCTGGTCAGCCATAGTAAGTCATTTGAACAGCCGCATCCTTTATCCACTGACTCGTCGGATCCGTACTGCCAGCCAGGGTGCCCAGTGTTCTGTGCCCAGTGCGACCCGATTCCATTGTCATTTGTCAGTCTAAGAGTTGTCCACGTCCTGTTCATCGTTCATTAGTTGTGGTATCGATGTCACACACATGTATGCTTTGCTGCAGGGATGGGGCGGTGGGTTGATACGTAAATGAGTGGTTGTAACTGTGCAGTGACCCCAACATCCCTGATATTCCCCGCCAGAGCCCTCCTTCTTTTTGTCGTCCTTCGCCACTCGCTTGGTTTTGTTTCGTTTCGTTTCTTTCCGTTTGGTTGCCTTGGCTTGGCTTGGTTCGGCTTTTATTTTGGCTCGGATCGAAGGTTTAGGTTTACGTAGTCGTGTTTCTGTTCGTTTCGTCCTGGCAGTAATAGTCCTCCCCCTTTAAGCACTAGCCCATTCCTGAATCCTGTTACAAAGCATTTACGCTTCAATGGTTTTTTTCGATTATGCATTTTGCTCATTTTCATTTCACCATTGACAAAGGCACTGTCCAAGCAGCTTGGCAGCTAAGCAACTAGGCAGCCAGGACTTTGGCTAATGTGTTCATTGTCTGAGGCCCAGTTGGTGTGTCAGAGTTGCAGGAATTAGGGTTAAGTGCTCCTGCCCAGCAGTGCTGTTCTGTGACTGCCTCTGGGGCTCTTAAAATCGCAGTTCACCTTCGAGTGGCAAACAGAAATGGGTTGTGAGTTGGGCGGTGCCATTTAATGCTAGTTCAACTTGGGTAAACGTGGGTCAACAACTATTATCCAGCAAGGTGACGACTTTCCATAATTGCTGATAAGCCTGATACGATAACCCTTCGCTGATAATGCTGATGAAGATGATGACGACGATGACTCACAATAGCGCAAATGATCTAGAACGAATGACAGCATCAAAGAAACGAAAATTGAAGAAACCCAAATAAATAGAAATGGCCAACAGGCATAAAATATCGAAGAAAGAAGGAAAAGGGCCCTTCTTATATTTGGTTTTATTAGCTAGACATAGTTAAAATTTTCGTACGTCATATATGCGTATTACATATTTTACACACCTGCATATATGTACAATATGTCGAGAAAAGTGGCATTAAGTGGAAATTCAACAAAATTTATTCCTTTTCTTATGCTGCCACAGCTTTCTTCATTTACCCCTTCTTCACTAAAAACCAACCAAAAATATTTCTTTTTGATATATGGGATCTTAGCTCTAAAATACATCACAGACCTAGGCGTTAAGTCCTTCTTGGCCTTCTTATTTACACTGCAAACAAAGCCAAAACTATAGTTTAGTTTTTCATAAGCTGATGTCCCAGCAAAAAAAAAGAGTGAAAACCATCAGGAAAACGTAGCCAGTGAGAATCGGAGGAGGTCCTTTGCCCCATTTCTCCGCCATTTGTGGAGCACGTCTTTGGCACAGCCGTGAGGTAATGTTTTATACATTTGTATTGCAAACATTTACGAGGGGGAAGAACTTCGCAAGTGTGGATCCCAGGGGCGCAGGGGTGTGGCAGCTCCAACGTGGCGGGCGCAAAGTGTGGCAGGTGCTTGAATTTGGGATTTTCTTTCTTTCCTTTCTTTTCTTTTCGTTTCTTTTCGTTTCATGTCTGCTTGTTCTACTGCTATTGTGCTGCTTCTAGCTGGTTCTAGCTGGTGGTGGAGGATGGTTAGTGGGTGGATGGAAGGTGTCGCCCGCCACCTGCTCAATAGTTCGCTGCTGATTTCATTTGAATAGCACAAATGGCACTTTCCAAATCGAATAGCTAGCTGCCCGAACCCCAGGCCCCTCCGGCTTGCGCCTCTCGAGCGGAATTGGGTTAGGTCTGCAATCCTGATTCGCTACCATACGAAGGGAATGAAGCCCGACTCGGCTTGGGTTGACTTGACTTGACTTGACTCGTTCCACTCGAGTGGCTTGGGCAAAGCTCCTTTCGGGCCAAGCTTGAGCAGGAGGCAGGTTCCTGGAAACCAACAAGATGGTGTGATTAGCAATAAGCACCGAGTGGCTTCCTTGAGCTGGCGATTGCATTTTGCCGGGTGAGCGTACGAGTAGCCCCTTCGGCGTCGCCCACCCTGTGGATTTAGAGTGCTTTTGAGTCAGCTTTGTTCCGATGCGTTCCGATCAATTGCGGCCACCGCATGAATGCCAAAAAGGCCAGGTCTCTTTCTTGGATAAAATTAGCATGCGTCGATAAATCCCGCAACCCGCTTATACATGTAGCGTATAGTTATGACCCAATTAATTCTAAACCCACATCAGGTGCAAGGCGGGTCACATATTTGTGCTGGCTTTTCAAATGATTTTTCACCGCGTTCTTCTGACCCACTGCTCGTATTTTTCCTCTTTTGATGCTTTTCATTTGTCGACTCGCCTGCCGTCGACATAAAAATACAGAAATACTGAAATGCGAAAACCGAAACCCAAATGTTTATTTGAAATATGCGCCAGGAAATACATTTGCAGCAGAGTCTGCTCTCTTTTTCACTGCCCCATGCCAGCAACAACATTTAATTTTGCTGCCTTTTTGTGCGGCACGGAAAATCCAATTTTATTTGCATTTTCATTAACAGCAAATAATAAAACGGAAATATGATTTTTATGCCATTGCCATGATGGCGCGCGCAGAAAAGCTACCATTCCACTTGCCCCTGCCACGCCCTTTTTCCGCCTGGGCCAACGCCCACTTCCAAGCCATTACAGTGTGCATTTCCGTTTTCTGGCCTTCTGCTCCTGCTCCTGCCTCCCACTCCCAGCGCCCCCTCATCCCCGGCTGCCCTTGTTCGTCCTGGGTGATTATAAGCAATTTGTGTTATAAAATCGCAATATTGCATTTTCGGCTGTGCTTTTCCCACTGCCTCCACTTTCCATTCAGGCCGCTTCGTTTTTGCCCGCCTAAAGAACTTAAAACCACCTGCCGGGCTGCACCTCACGTTCCGTTTTCCTCCTTTCTGTCCGACTCCTCGATTGGATTATTTTTCAATTGGCAGCAGAGCTTTCGCTTACTT
This sequence comes from Drosophila simulans, assembly GCF_016746395.2. Taxonomy (NCBI): domain Eukaryota; kingdom Metazoa; phylum Arthropoda; class Insecta; order Diptera; family Drosophilidae; genus Drosophila; species Drosophila simulans. Next base: position 400,431 of record NC_052525.2, read on the forward strand.
GGAGCATACCCAGTTTGAATCATTTAATCACGCTGCCCTGGGCGAAATTGCTTTTGACCGGATTTCAAGCTAAAACCGGCCAAAGCGAAGAATGTGAAAATTGTGGTCAAGTATGGCCAAGTTTTTAAATACGCAGCTAGACTGAGGGTGATGCGCTTTCAGATTGATAAGTTTTTATGCGGTAACGTATTAACGATTCATTTTGCATAGATCCGCCAATGTTTAATCAAATTGTGCGCCTTTTCTTACTTTCTACTGAGAGTTTTCGATGCATTATTCTTCGAGATTCTTCCTGTATTTTATTTATTATGTGCGAGCTTGGCGAGCGTACCCTGCGAAGCCCTCACACGGTCTCCACTTTCCGCCATCACCGTTGGTGGCCCTTTATTGCTATTCATTCAACCAGTCCCATCCCAGTCATTCCCAGTTCCATTGTCAGTCGGTGCTTTTCGGGAGAATGTTGGCCAACTGCGATGGGCGCTGAAATGGAGAAGCAAACATTGAATGCAAATCAAAGGATAGACCTCGAAAAGTCACCCGTCGGCAACTTCGTTTGACACTGTAATGCATCCGCTCCTTCTCCCATTCCTCCTCTAGTCCTGTAGTCCTTGGTTGGTGGGACTGTGCCTGCTTCGTGTCCTCGCAAATTCCCCAAATCCCTTTTGGCTATCAGCACGCTGGCAGTTACAGATGGATGACGGGGTGTTCGTTGTTTTTGGAAGCGTAGGTGGCTTGTCGCCTGTTGTCAACCGACACCCGGCCATCCCACAACACAGTGTCTACGATGTAAAATGGTCGAGGCTCACCCCGCAATATGTGCGACGTAAAATATGATTTTAAATTTAATTTTATTCGCACATTCAAATAAATAAACAGGAACATTTTGGCCCACGCTAAGTGTTGGGGGGAAATGGCAAATGAAGCCAGAGCCCTCCGCCGTTTGTTGCAAACTGGATAGGATGTCAGATTTTATGACTGCGTTTGCAGATAATGAAATTTATCTGCCGCGACAGCCCCAGCAGGATGAACGAACAGGGGGGGGGGGGGGGGGGGTGGGGTGGTAATGGAAGAACCGAACGGTGGGGCAGATGGGTGGCCGATAATCAATCGCCAAATCATTCACTCAGTCATCCGGTGGTAGTACGTGCGGACAGCATAGATGGGACAGATGGGGCAGGAGGAGGATCCGTGTGCCAGTTCGGATCCGGTTGAGAAATGATAATTCAGATAAATACTCTTGTTTATGGCAGGACCATTCGCACCATTCGCGCCATCGTGGAGAGCCAGAACAAAGCACCCACTCCAAGTCCAATTGAACACGTACAATTTGACTTGGAGTAGGAGTGGCGCATTCTTTTGCAACCAGATGGTTCAAGCTCAAATGTCAGTTGCACGGACAAATCTGAAGTCATTTCAGACGGGTTTTCCTTTCCACTCTAAAGAGCAGCTTAGTTGAAAGCAGGCTTAGCAGCGGACCTAAACAAATCGATGTTTACGGTGCTTCCATCTGTTCCCCGCTCCAGCAGAATGGTGGTTGCTGGTCCACGAATTATACGGCTGGGGTCCCAGGGAACATAGTGCATGCCAGCGCAGTGGCATGCAGCCACAGAATGCGATCCGCCCTTCCCAGCCTCTTCCTCTCCCCCGTGCCTCTGGCGCCTCCTCCGTCTGGCACGTTCCAGAGTGGAATGGAAAACGGAGGACTCGGAATGGATCCGGAGGAATGTTCGTCGTAGACCAGGGCGTTTTGGGAGGGTGAGATAACGCACATTGTTTCAGCGCTCTCCGTTGGCCCCATTCCTCGCCTCACTTAATAAAATAATATTGTATGTGCTGCGGCGCATAATGCCGCCACACACACAGTTGCACTGGCGTTGGCGTCTATATTAAATTCATATGCGCCCCAAATGGCGTCAGCAGCTAATGGCTTGTGCCGTGGCATGTGCCGCTTAAATATTTCGAGTGCCTCCGCGAAAGAGGGCTGGGATCGAGCCAGATCCGAGCTTTGAGGTGCTCCAGTCGCAGTCCTCACCGGGGCTGAGAGCTCCTAGGACAAAGACGGTCGAGCAGTGACTCGACCGGGGTATACGGTTGGAGCGCTGATATGTCCGATTTATTGATTAATGCCGCCCGGCGCAGGAACACAAACTGCGGCCAGCGGCAATACACGACTTGGCAGTCTATCGATGGCTGGCGCACCCGTATGAAGTCTAATGTCTTCATCGATGCCCCGTCGCACCACTTTATGAACTGTTGGAGCGCTTAATTTGATGATGTACCACACTTGACCCACAGAGTGGTTCGCTGACTCACTTTTGTTATTACGTTTCAGTGTGTGGAGCGGAGCTTATGGTCTGAAACGCGTGTGACCAGCCAAGCAGCAAACGAGTAAACTGAGTGGAAAAGACATCTAGTGGGGGGAGTGAGTTGTGGTTAAAGGTTGGGAATTATAAATTTATAAAGGGGACCAATATTACGGACGTTTCCTGCGTCTGTGGGTGACTCGAGAGGTCGCATTCGTTTTCGATTGTGTTCTGAAGCCGTTCGAAAGTCGGGCGATTCAAATGTACATGCCTCTGGCAGCTGCCAGAAAAACGTTCGTGTCGTAAATAAATCGGTCGCGTAAGGGGAAGGGGAGGGGGAGTGGGAGCTGCGCACAAAACTGTGCTACAAAATAGTTAATGCGAGAGTGGTTCGGGCTAGTGCGGAAGGATGCAAATCATCCAAACGCAAATAAAACTGTATTGATATTGAGCCACCCTTTGCTCCAATTACCCCCCCCCCCCCCCACCGATGTCACATTGCGGCGGCAAAAAATATTTTATCGCAGGCAAGCCCTTCACCCACACTTGTGCATGTGTATGGGTAGGGGAGACCGAGTGTGGGAGCGTGAGCTTAGTTTTCACACAGCCGACAGGAAACTTGTGTTGGAGCTGAAAGTGAAATAGGACCCTCGAAGCGCGCTCATGAACACCGTGATTGAGTGGCGACTGCATGTGTTGTGATTTTGCGGTTGACAGTCGAGTTAATTTGCCGCCCCTCACCTCTTCCCCGTCATCCCATCCTGTCCACCTATATTTGCATATCTATCGGGAAGAAGGGCGTCAATCGCACTTAAATAACTCTTCTCAATGATACGGAAAATTAAGTGGTTAGGCCTGAATGCCGGGCAAAGGTCTGGCCTCATCTTCGGCAGCTTTTGTTGCCAACTGTACCCGTTTGATGAGTGTGATGAGGGGCAGGGACTCGTATGAGTAAAGCGCTCGTTTTGTTTCTGATTATGAACCATCCGTAGTCCAGAGCTTCGGATCTGGCCAGCATCTTCGAAACGTATCAATATCAAGTGATTCTCAAGCGAAAACGTACATAGAGACATCCGAGTAAACGCAATACTGAAAACTGAAGGCGGACATCAATAACCTTTGAGTGGCAATCGATCTGACCCCGTATGGAAGGCCGAAGGAAAAAAGCAAAGCTAGAGCTGTAAAACCGATACAAAATCCGAAATGAAACCCAACAGTCCGATACCAGAAACCCTTGTGCGCGATGCATGTGCATGAGTGTGCAGTGTAGTGTGTTTTTAATTTAAATTTTTGTCCTGCCTCGATTCGCTTGAATCGACATTTTGTTGCTGCCATTCTGATCAGTTGTCTAGTTTTTTCCCACTGTTCGCGGTGCTGAAGAAGTGGCTCAAATAAATAAAACCTATTTATAGAGATATTCCCCATACTTTCAGCGCCGATCTGGTGGGCATTCCACCTGGGATTGAAGATTGCGGCCTGAGCTGCTGCCAACTTTGAATTCATAATTGAAATGAGTTCTCTTTCGCAATCTGAATCCGGGTTTCAGCTAAAAGATTCTGCGTCCAATGGTCTCGAAAAACGGCGAGCTAAAACTAAATCTGCGAATGACTGCGAATGGAAATAAATGCTCGACCTTGCGTTGGCCAGCGAAATACAGTGGCGGTTGGTGTTGGTGGTGCTGGTCGATATGTGGCCATTGTGCCGTGGTGCAACAAAACTATTGTCTGTTCCTGCGTGGGCGGGTGTGGAAATAAAAGCGGGAGCGCCTTGGGCACAGCGCAACTTTCTCAAGAGCTCCAAATGCTTGAGCTTAAACTGCGCTCGCCGTATGGGCATCTCTCTCTCGCTCTCTGTTCTCGGTCTCGCGGGCTCTCTTTCTCGCTAGCTCTCTGCCAGCTCCCCTCCAACGCCCACTTCTAGCCCCTTCCTAGCATCCCCCTCTCGCTCGCTGTTGCTCTCGTTTCTCTGTGCTGCGTTCCGCTCCGCTCCGCAATGTTTGTTAAACTTTTGGCCTTGTTGGGGAAAACACATTTTTGGCAGCCTTTTAGCGCAGCAGCAGCTGTGGCGGGGGCTTTGCCACCATAGCCCCCGTTTTGTGGTAGGTTCTCGATGCCGGCGGCAGATTTCACCACGCTTTTCGCATGTGTCGAGCTGCCTCCGGCCGATAGCAGGGGTGGGTGGGGGCTAGCCTGTTGGCTAGGATGCGGAGAGGCGGGGAGTGCAGCGAGGAGCGAGGACAACATCGTTTGCTGCTCGTCTATTTTACACAAATTATTTTGAATTTATTTCGGTTTACCTGTCCCCGCACCACTCCCCCAGACCACGCCCCTCCCCGCGCCAACCGCCCCCCTCCACCTGCTTTTGTGTGTAGTATACTTTTCTGTGCCACAGAAAAGGTTCAAGAAGCAGCAGAAACCAATTTGAAGCTTTCATTCAAGACGCAACTGAGCGAGAGAGATGGCTAAAGGGTGTTTGAGTGCGGTGGGTAGTTGGGCAAATGGGTGGTTGGGTGGTTGGGTGGCTGTGTGGTTGGGTGGTTAGCTGTTTAGCTTGCCTCTGGCTCTTTTGCATTGTGACGACAGCAGCCGAACTCCCTTAAAAGCACTAACATTCGCCGCACGACTTTGAAATACGCTCCATATTAACTTTGATATCCTTTTAATTTGTTGTCCTCCCATCAGTTTCACAGCCTCTTCAACTTTCCCCCTCCCCCTTCACCCACCGTTAGTCGATGATGAATGGAACAGTGAACTTTTCTCATTCCGGGCCACCCAACCGACCCCCTTCAACCGTCGCCTTGTAGGTTAGCAGGGTTTCGCTGAATTAATTGGAACATTGTTTGCTAAGGTTTTCATCGTGTCAGAAACGTGGGATATATATGAGGGGGATGGGTTGGAATTAGAGGTGTGTATGTGGATACTCTTTAAGTGAAAAAAAAACTTAAGCTCGGAGCGGGGTAGATAGGATAGGCATCGACTCGATTCGGGATGTCTGATACAAGTTCAAAAAAAAAGCAGCGAGGAAGCTAACGAAAATATGGAGCAGAGTGGAATATCGATTTTACCTTATCGACACGAAACATGGCGCCTTGAAATATGCATTGCAGAAGTGGAAAACTCAAGCGAAGAAGCCGGAATGCGAAGGATGTGGCGCAGCGCAGGATGTGTGGAACTCATGTCAGAAAAACGCACACTGGTGGGTGCTTAACTGAACAAAGGGGCACGGGAGAGAAGGTGGAGTAGAGAAGACACTAACGACTATGATAATGAGGACAAAGCATCAACGGCACATACCCTTGGAAATGAGCGCGGAAAAGCTCATCACAATGCTAAATTTGTTTGATATAGTTTCAAAACAATTGAACGTGGTCTAGAACGATATATGAAGGAATTCTTTTTGTAGAAATACGAGCAACGTCTTTCATTAGACAAGTGAAAGCACTCAAAACAAATCAGTCTTGGGCGATGCTAACCGTTCCTCTCTATTGTGTAAAAAAGACTGATTAGCTCTCTTTCAAATTCTAAGATGTGTTCAGCTTTAATGGAAGAAGTTAGACCTGAAGACAGGCTGAGGGCTAAAGGAAAGTGATAAAATGCCAAAATAAATGACACTGCGACAAAGTAAACTTCCCACATTCCGCCCCATTGCCATCCACTTCCACCCATCAGCCACCCTGCGCCACCCAGAAATGAAAAACAACAAGGAGAGAGCTGGAGGAGAAGAAGGAAAATTACGTGCTGGATTCTCTCGTTTTTGGTTCTTTCTATATATACTTTTTAGAATGATTTTGAGTTGCTGTTCTCAGGCGGGTTTTTATGCTATTTTTGCGTTATTTGTGGATTTGAAGTAATGCAGACTTTACGGATTACAACAAGAACAATGGACTACGAGGCAGCATTATGACGAGATACAGGCGAACAACAATAGAAAATCCAAAGAAAGCCTTTCGAGATGCTTAATGAATGAGCAGAGTCCTGGTACAAAAAAGGAGGGAGGGACATAGTCGAGTGCCTCGACTATCGGATACCCTTTACTATCTGATACTCGTGAACTTTGAAAATTCAGATAAGAGTATTCTGAAGAGTATAATCTGGAGAGTATAATTCTGAAACTTGAACAGCATGGTCGTCACAATCTCAACATTCTAGTTCGAAAGATCTAGACGTTCATACGGACGGACAGGCGGACCAGGTCGGAAGCGTGATCTCTTACTCTACGAGTAATGGGTATTGCTACAATGGATTCACAGCCAAAAGAGGCAACAACAATGCCCAGAAGACAAGCAAATGTGCACAAAGGGCAAGGGATGAGAACGGGAGGCATTATTCAGACGCATAGGCAACCCTGCCATCTTGCCAACAAAATGCAATCGCAGAATTGGCGATTTCCGTTGCTTTGATATTAAGATCATACTGCGGCAGGAAATAAATGGCGATTGAAGGCCGGAAGCCTGAGCGCCGTGAAAGTAGGTGTTTTGCAGTTTTATGTTGCTAGAGACATCGATATGCTACGTATCTTTTTATGATAGAAGCTTTATGTTATTATGAGCTCATTACCGCTCCGCCCAACCCATCTACCGTCCACTAACTTGCCGCAATTAACTGTGCTGCCCGAACTTCGCACCTCCGACCTTTGGTTGGCGTCACTAAAAATTCTATCAATTAAAGTTAATTGCACTAATTTTGAGCATTTCCCCGTTCTCAGTTGCCCGCTTTTTCCATTCTGGTTTACTTTGCCGTTCGTTTTTCTGCAGAATATGCAGAAATATTTGGGGAACAGGAGTCGTTGTTTTAGTGGGAAAACAAAATGGCGTCAAGGTGGCAAAAGCACAAAAGGACACTGTAAGGGGAAGGTGGCAAACGCGGCTGGAAAAGTTTCTGTTTAGTTTTTTCTCTGCTCGAAAATGAAGCTCGTTTGCTTCATCAAAATGAAGTTTGTTTTTGCTACTCTCTCTCCGTTGTTGATTGTGCACAAAATGAGGGGTCGTGCAAAATGGGAAAATGGAGGTGTTTCGGGGAGGAAAGATCTGGGCCTGGACTAAACATTACCGGCAGTGGCTGGAAAATGTTTAAAAGTGGGGGCTTAGTGACAGTGGAGGTCCATTCAAAGGCGTGAATGCTGATAAAAGCGACCAATTTTAATTTGTTTTCTGTACACAAAGGTGCCGAAAGGAAAACAAGTCAGCGAAAAGGTGAAGCGTCCAATCCTACATATGGAAACTGAAATGCATTTGAAGATAAGTCAGCAAAAGATCCACTCTCAGGTGAACAAATATCTGGAGGCATGCATCTCTGACCCTTCATGAAGGGCTAAGTAAATCTTGCATTGCTCCAGAATCCATTTGGAACATGCCACTAGTTTCATAATGGCATTGCTTCATGAAGAAGCACGAGGAAAATGTAAGTTACAATTTTCGATAATCATTGAAGTACAGGAGGCGACAGTGCTTGGTTAAAATTGGTATTTGGCCCGTTTGTATTCTCAATGATCAAATTATCGGTGTGAACTAAAATGACTGACTGAAATATTTATACATTGATAAATCGGCTTATTCCCCTCCAGGTGGAGTCCATCAAGCGGCCAGTTCTTGTGTCCTCATTAACCAGCTTTTTCCTCCCTGATACACTCAATGCAGGGCCATGGCAAGCCTATTAATCGCGCATCACGCATACGCATCCTGGTGGGAATCGATATATTATGCTTTCCGTTTATTGTCGCTAATTCTGTGGAAAACAGGCTAAGGGAGATACTGTTGCTTGTTCAAATTTTTAACAACATGTCTATCAATGTGTGTATGCCCTTATGTGTGCGTCGCCAACACCTCGTCGTCCTTTTCAAGCCAAATTGCGCATACGCCCCGTGTTTCACGTATGCGCTCGCTTCTGTACGTAATTTATGCACCGCCGTTTCGCCCTTCCTGTGCGCTCTTCGCTCATTTTTCCACTGCAGTTTCGAATGAACACATTCATTGACTTTACGCCTGCAAAAAATATAAAAGAAAAAGAGCAGATCTAGATAATGAAAAAAGCGTTGCAAGGAAGCAAAGCAAGGCAGTGAATTTCGCAATACGTCTTCAACAAAGAAGTAAGGTGGCAAGCAGTAAGTAAGGTGGAGGTGGAGGCAAACGGTGAGCTACGGCGAATGACGTAATGAACCGTTTCCTGTATATTATACATAATTTTGTTACGACGACTTAAATCTGCGCTTATAAGGGTGGATGCATTCATTTTATTTTAAATACTATTATTAACGTTATATAATATTATTTTTTTAGAATATATTGAAATGCTTACTCAACGGTTCCCCTGCAGGACGTCTTCCGAAGATTATGTATATTTTCGGCTATGAACATTCTTACCGTCTGCCTGCAGGCTCTTGAGCTGGACTTTTTGCTTGGCTTATGCTCTTGCGATTATAATAATTCCAAGAAAGGAGAAGGAGCTTAAAACGATGGCGCGGGGCGGTCGGGCGTGGCTGCCAAGTTTGACTCGTCGCTGAGAGTAAAAAGTACAGGAGTAGCTAGCTAAAAAGATCACAGAAAATCTTTTTTTCACAACCAAGCTTCAAGATTATTTTGGATTTCACATACCAGGCGAACAGAAGCGATAAGCAGGTGTAAAATAATCAGCTGATCAGTCTAATAAGTGCTTACATACTACTGCCCCTTAATTTAAGCATTATATGGGACTATGGTGCGAAGTAACGGTTATGCTGCTCTCCTATTGGTCAAATGGTAACTGGAGAGATCGAAGGGCAGCCATCATAGAAAACAATCAGCTATTTCTATTTATTTCGAGCTTACAGCTGCAGCCTGCTACGGACTCTGTTAACCGGGTGGGATCCGAATAATGTTGCCGCATCGGACTAACGTGTTCGTTGCTTGCTGACTGGAAAGACGCATAGGGCAGCCATCATGAAAAAAGCATCTGGCGAACAGAAGCGATAAGCAGGTGTAAAATAATCAGCTGATCGATCAGTCTAATAAGTGCTTACATACTACTGCCCCTTAATTTCGGCATTATATGGGACTATGGTGCGAAGTAACGGTTATGCTGCTCTCCTATTGGTCAAATGGTAACTGGAGAGATCGAAGGGCAGCCATCATAGAAAACAATCAGCTATTTCTATTTATTTCGAGCTTACAGCTGCAGCCTGCTACGGACTCTGTTAACCGGGTGGGATCCGAATAATGTTGCCGCATCGGACTAACGTGTTCGTTGCTTGCTGACTGGAAAGACGCATAGGGCAGCCATCATGAAAAAAACATCTGTTTTTGCTGACCTATAAGCTGAACTAACGCTTTCCCTCCATCGCTGACTTCCTATTGGTCGAAAAGGGCGACTGGAAAAACGTAAGCCGCAGCCATCTTGAAAAAGGATCAGCTGTTTTTGTTAAATTTGAGCGGCCAGCTGGCACTTGCTACGTCTTCTGTTCCCCTGGTGTCTGAAACCTGAAAACTTTGCGGCAGTTTAGCTGACAAAAATGTTGCGGCATCGTAAAATGTAAAATGTAGAAGGTAATATTAATTTTTTTTTCCACCCGAAAGTATGCTAGACAAAATTGGTAAACTTTTTTTGATTGGTGAACTATAATTTTATTCCTTAAAAACTACAGAGCTAACCGTACAGTTTCTTAGAGTACTTTTCTTAAAAACATAAATAATGCCGATATATATAGAACGTTTTCTTTTCATCTTCAAAAGAGGCAGGCATCTTGTTTCTGTAAAAAAAAAACGTAGAATTAATATTTTTGTGGAATTACAAGTTTTAATCAATTTAATTCTGTAAAGAAATCAATTAAACTATATAATCCTACTTTTTCCGGTAACTGGAGGAGCGAGCCATTCCGCATTATATAAAACTTTAATTAAATATTTTTTGAACGAACATTTAATGCCTCCTCAATTTGTTGTCGGGATTAAATTGCGTTTTATTACTGGCCAGCTGGTACCGGCTTGTAAGCTCATTATTGTTGCGTAATTTTTGTTGACTGTTTTGCTGATTCATCGAAAAATTTTCAGTTAACTCTGTTGCGCATTGATTTTCCATTTCCCTTATTGAGATTTATGGTTTTGGATTTTTCGCTGTGCGAAAATTTTGCGGTTAGGGCTAGAAGTGCATTGGGGATGAACTTCTGGAAATTCAATCCACAAAGTGAATACTTCATTCTTAAACTATAATGTCGCAAAAGTGATAGTATTTGTAAAATTGTATATACAAAACAGCGTAGCTATCAACTTAGGTACATTATCGTAAATGAGTATTAAAATGTATTTATTGACACTTAATGCACCGTAATTTTCCTTATGCATCGTAACTTTCCTTCCTTATCGAAATGAGATGAAGTGGGCTGAATCACCTGCAGAAAATCGACAAATAAAGTACGTCACAAGTAAGACATTTTTAGTGGCCGGAGCATTGTGCAGTGAATGGAAATGCTTTGCGGTCGTCAAATTGATTAACCAGATATGGTATAAGCCCATATACTCCTATGGCTATATGTAGGTAGAAGCAACCAGATCTTTCTAAAAACACTGCCAAAGTGACCTAAATTATGTGGGTGCACGAGAGCGAGGAGTAGAAAAAGGGAATCGCTTTCGTTGTTTCAAGAGACTCAAACATTATGCAAAGGATATGCAGACGCAAAACGAATCACATCGGAGGGGGGAGAAACTTGAGTAATTTCATTCCGGGCCAAATGTTTTATGAGCGAAGTGGTGCTGCAGGAGAAAGCAATGCTAAATCAATTAGGGAGGGCTGGGAATTGAAGGGAAGTGACCAGATGCAGTTGCCGATAAAAGCGCAACAATTTAAATTGAAAACGCCATTGCTGGAATGATGAGTATCAAGGGTGTCCACTTTAGTTTCTGCTTCTCAATGATGCGGCTTCCCCGTTGCTGGATAGATAGTTGGATAGACTTGTTTAACGCTTGCAGAAGATTTTTTGATTTTTAGCACTTGGGTATCTGCATATTTAAACAAATTGCAAACACATTAGCTTCCGCATTGTGCACGTCGAAATGTATTGCTACTTTGCTAACTGTGCCAACCAGACGTTCATATAGAGTTGATGACGTCGATGAGCAATTGCCGGCACTCAAATAAAGTTGAGTTGAGTTGAGTTGAGCCTAAGTTCGGCTCCTTCCCGCTACGTGTTCGCATCGTAGGCGCATCGTAGCACCCACTTTTGTAATTAAAATTGCTTTCAGCAGCATCAATTAGAAAGTACAGTGCACACACACACGTGCACCGCTGAGAAAAAGGAAAAGTTGTCTTTCAAAAATTGTGTTGCATACTTGCTGGCACTATTCACAAAATTAATTTCACTTTGCCTGCGCAAGTGTGTGAGTGTGTTGCGAGTGTGTGTGTGTAAGTGCGGGTGACTGAGTGCTGTCAAAGCTTCCGATTTACCTGATGCAGAGAGAGAGAGATATAGAGAGTGATAGGGAAAGAAGTGATAGAGTCAGGATGAAGTGAAATGAACAAATGTTTTTTGCGTTTTGCAGGCTGCACAAAGTTTTGGCCAAAAGGTTTCGAGTTTCTGTCCTTTCCGTTTTCGATCTGCATTCGTTTGTGTATATGTGTGCGAGAGTCTAGAGGCACACGCACACGTATGCCTGGGCACATCTACTCACTTGGGCACGTTTCAGGCTTCAAGCGGCAAATACAGAAAGGGCTCCATCCCGTTCTGGAAAAGCCCACCCTTGTCCCACTGGTCTGAGTCACTATACAGCAACAACAAGTTTTTTTGACACTCATAATTGAGCCACAAACAAACGAAAGCTGAAAAACACACACAAACAAGGGGGCAAGATGATAAAAAGCATGAAGAAAGGTAAATGGCAAAAAGCGAAAATGCACAAAGACAGCAGAGAACGTAGAAAAGCCATAAATAATAGCTTCTGTGTCTGTGTGTGTGTGTGCTCTCCAATGGTTTAGAAGAAGAAAGATGGCCACGAAAGAAAAGCGATTCCATTTTCCCAACTTTGACTTACTTCAAGCAACACGCTACTTAGGTGGCCCCCAAAACACTCCCCGCCACCCACGGATACGAAAACCCCCACTCTGGATGCCAAAGGCACTGACTTGTGGCTATTTTTCACAATTTGCTCTTGTTTTCTCCGCTTTTTCATCTGCACTGGCAACGTGTTTGGTTGGCATCACAAACACACCCCAATCCCCTGCACCAGCCATGCTCAGTTCTTCTTCTGGACTAGTGTGGGGGTCCGCAAATTTAGCATGCAAAGCATAATTTGAATAGCCTGCATCCCGCTCACTCACCTTACTGCCTACACTACGGCCCATTACTGTAAGGCCGAATACCGAATGACAAAGTGCAAACACGATAATTTAAAAGGGTTGCTTGTACGTGTATGGGAGATGTATTTTGTTTCGATTATTCAATTTTACGTCACGTTGCTTGTAGAATAACAAATCGGAACTAAGGATTAAATCTGCCCCAAAGACTTGTCTTCGACACATAACATGTCCTTCGGTCAAAACAAAACGCAATGTAATCATATTATAGATTAGAAAAAGGCCATTTGGACCTCCATCGCCTGTCGCCGATTGCCAGAACGACACAGGCGAAAAAAAAAACGAAAATGGACGGAATGGTACAAGCGGGATACAAATTGTGCGTTTAATTTTGCATTAAAATGATATTTGTCTCCAAGTGGCATTAGTCACAACAGCGCAATTTTCTTTTTGCTTTGCAGCCGCTTCTCCGACGTCTTCCCCCTTGCTTTTCTTCCTCATTTTCTTGTCCAACCTTGCCCGCGCCCGCTCTCAAGTGACCCGCTCGGGCAAATTAAAATGTCATAAATTTGAGTTAATTACGGTCGAGTAAACATTTGCATTATTGTGTTCCGTCTTCGGTCGGCTCTTCCTCCTCTGTTGCCATTATAAGAATCCCCTGAGCTATTTAGTTATTGGTCGTTTGCTTTGCTCTTGGCTTTGTATCTTTTACTTTCCGCCGCATTCCGTTCCCTACACTTTTGATCGTAGCATCAAAGTGAGAACGTGCTGGAAGTTAACTTGGTAATTTATCATATATTGTAACTATATTGTAACCAAGTACCGTTTCAGTACAATCAACTGTGTGCAATCGAAGATCTTCCGATCCTGTATTGAAACGGTGCTTGCTGCTATTTCCGGTCCCTTATTTCCTGCGGTAAACTCCAATTACTTTGCAAGTTTTTGAGCCCGAGGCTCGATAAAGGGGTGAACCGTTTGACTTCGCGCCAGGTAATCATGGCTATTCACTATTTTCCACATTTACCGACTCCATCTCCTGCTCTGTGCCCGATTAGGCGTGATTTTCCGCTCCCTATGGCCGGGAAAGAAACAAGCGAAACCCATCGCACATATTCCCATTCCTACCCACTCGTTTTGGGGAGGGGAGACGAACGCGCACACACACTCATGCGTGCATTTGATTACAATTTGTCGCCCTTTCAGCTTATTCACAAAACAGGACAGATCTGAAGGGGGCTTCCATCCTGATTGCCTTTCACCAGATTGCCATTCGCGAGTGGAGGAAGTGAAACGACGGCAGCAGACGGAAGCTGCGACGGATTTGGTCCGTGGGCGCAGCGTTTTGTCTGTTGCACTTGGTCGCAGGATGGCCCTTTTAGCACCTCCCAATTAAAATCCGGGTGCTGCTGCAATTTCCCTTTCTCGCCAGACACTTTCGCAGCCTCTGATTTCCCACAACTCCGGATTACTTTCTTCCCCCAGTATGACCAGTGGGCAACCGCATGCTCCGTCGATATTGTCTATGTCGTTCAGAAGGCGCACTTTGGACACTATTAGGAGCATTCTCGATTCATGTAGATGCGATTGGAATTTGCGTGTCGAAATCAATATTCGAGTAGAATAGATTTCAGGGTCACGCTGCAAAAACGGCACGTTGTGAAGCCTCAATCTATCCCGGGTTATACATATTTGGCTTTTAAAGCAAATTATGCAAGTTAAGATAAGATGTGTATCGGCTCCTGTACAAGCTCCCCCACTTTCAAATATATCATACCCCTACTCAGCTCCTACTTGATATAAACGTGCATTTAAAGCCGGTAATTCCGGTCCTTGACCCAGGAATACGTGGTTCAGCTCCGATTTGAGGATAGAGGCAAGAGGATATTCCGCATAATTGGCACAGGACATGCGCTACTTTTATGGATATTTTCCCACCGGGGGATTCCGTTTTAGCCCGAAAACTCTATCGGTGCTACAAATGTGTCTCTATGCTTGCACACTGCGTTGCCATGGCTAGCGACATTATTAGTGCGCCCCTCCCCTGACCCTCCCTGACCCGAGGAAAACCCCACACCCCCTGCCAGGCTCTGCCATTGTTGGTGTTAGTGCAAGCACAACACCACAGCAGGGCAGCAACAACAAGTGCAGCTCCGAGTTGGGCACAAGCCAAACATAATCTGCATAAACAAACACACTCACACTCTTCGAGGGGCATTGGACAACCGAAATCTGTGCGTGCGTGTGTGTGTATGGGTGTATGGCTGAATTATTAGATTGCCTGCAAAACTAGATGGCCCACCTCCGACCTCTGGCTCCGGCTTTCCCGGCGTGTTCCCCTTCCTCCTCCAGCTACATTCTTTCACTTCCAAAACGGGCAAACAAAAGCTGATCCCAAGCTCCGTTGGCGCCTTCTTGCCAACTTAATTACTTTTGAAATAGTTGAGCGCACGCAAACACAGCACATCTCATCACTTTGCTCGACCGTCAAGCGAAGGACAAGGAAAATCCAGCTAACGAAGGTGAGAAGCGAGTGGGAGAGTATTGCATATTTCAGTTGCCCTGGCAACCGGAAGTAGGATTTCCTTTTCTCGATACAAGCCCAGAGGCAGACGGTTTTATTAATGAAGTTTTCAAGGCTCTGTTTTTTACCCCGCTCCGTGGGATGGCACATTTGAGGGGCTTCAGATCAATATTTATTTGCAAAACAGCTTTTTTTCTAGCAATCGAATTGTCCGATTGATGAATTGCTTTTGGTTTATAACTACCATGAGACCCAATAACTTTCGCCAATTTAAATTCTAAATTTACTGGACTCCGGGCATCTCTGGCATTTGGCAAAAAGTAGGCTGCCGGCTGTGTGGAACAGCGGACAGATAAGTTTTCTCCAGTTTGAATGTGAACGCGAAAAAACTTAAAATAAAGCGCCGATTATAGCTATCTCAAAGGAAAAGCCCAGGTCTGAGAAAAGTTCATTGTTGTCTGTTTATAATTAGAGAGTGAAAATCTCTCTCGTTGAGTGCAATCGGCGTCGGCATTGTCGGCAAACTCGCTGCAGGACACCATTTATTCTGCTTCCTATCGTCGGGAATTGTCTCTAGGAATGTCCTTTTGAAAATAGATACAAAATTAAATTCTTTGATATCCCTAAAAACGGAGACGGGACCAGAAAACGAAGCTGTATCTACCACAAGAGAACTTTCGGGCTCCTTTCGGCAAAGTCTTTTTGACTGAAGTTAAGAGTATCTTCCCGTTTTCGCGGCATAGCTCGTTTTTGCGTTGTGATTGTCGTTCCTCGCAAATTGGCCACAATGGCGCTAATCAATCAATGTATCAATCAATGGCGTTATGCATAGTTTTCCGAGGGCATTCATCATCGCTCTTTCGGACTGTTTTTGGGCGCTTAACTGGCCACGAATCCGCCCCCACTACGCCCTCTAATGAAGGCCACTAATTGTCTTTGGCTGCCGGGCTTCTAGGATCACCAGTATCAGTGACTTCTGATTCACCAAACGATGTGGCATTATTTTGTATCGCTTTGTCACGAACGGGGCGCTGGAAAATATGGGTTGTGCCTGTACAATGTGGCGCATGATTAATGTGCCTGGGCCGGTCTTTGTCTGTTGTTTGCTGTCGTTGGCTTTTTCCAGCATCATAATCGTACTTATGTAAAAACGAGAAAAGCTTCAAGTTGAAGACACACTTGCACCAAAACACATCAGTGTGTACACGCTAATCACACATTACGCATACGCACTGCTGGCATTTCCAAATAGAAAGTTTCGAAATATCTCGTTAAACCTTTATTTGATCCCGTCCTCCCAATATTTTATTTTCAGGCCGCCTCGCCGCGATGGGAGCCCCAGATTGCTGTTCTCTGTGAGGCCGGACAAATCTACCAGCCGCAGTATCTTTCCGAGGAGGGACGCTGGGTGACGGACCTTAGCAAGAAGACAACCGGTCCCACATGTTTGCGTGATAAAATGGATTTGCTTGATTACTGCAAGAAGGTAAGTTTTTGCCCCTTTATCGTGTTGGCTGCAGGAAAAGCCAAAGAGAAGCCGCATGAAAATTACTATTTCCATTGCACTTCGCATATGGAAAACCTCTCAGTTGCTGCTTGCCTCGTGCGGATTGCGCATACGCCATGTGGTCAAGTATGGGTGCGACGGCAATATGTAATTTAATGGCCTGGCTAACGCTACAGAAACTCCAGGATGGAGCAGGGGAAATGCTGGGTGGCTTAAAAAGCACAGGGAATGAAAACCAATAAATCAAAAGCAGCCACCAATCGTGGAAAAGGGAGGGAGGGAGGCGAGCACTGAGTGCTCCTACTATGTGGCATCAACAATTTAATTTGCGCTGCGTTGAAAGCGTTTACATTGACACAACATTAAACGACACTTAATTAATTTTCCATTAATTTTCGTTTTTGCATTTTGCGGGACTTCTTCTTCCCGTTTTCCGTTTCCCATCTCCCATTTCCCAAGTCGCATGTGTGTGTGTATCCTGCATCGAAGCCGTGGCCTCCGCGTCATCGCTGTCATAAATTGGCATTCCGCAGTCAACATTTTGTCCTCCGTTCCATTTCCTGAACTTTTTAATTAAATTTTTCTTTGCGCAGACGATGGCTAATGTAAGCTCAGACTCCACCCACCTCCCACTCTCTTGAACTCATGCTCCCTCGGGATATTGTTGTTACACCATCATCAGCTTCGTCAAATGCTTCATAATAATTGATAAATATGGAATATGATAGTTGAGTGAATGTGTATCGGGCAAATGAAATCACAGCACCACAAAGCCACCAGCGCTCCATATGTCCGTCCTTCTGGGTACGGATTACATGCCCATGGCTATTTTGTTGGGCTGCGTCCAGAACAAGATGCCACATGTGTTCTGGTGGACCTCTCAGTCGCAGATCAATGCTGGGCTTCGTCGGACGAGAACACGTGTTCGGGATGTGGTTTAAGGGCAGGTCGGGTGAGGTCAGGCCAGGTCTGGTCGGGACCCAGTCCCCAGGGCGTCATTCATTCATCCATTCCCACTCATCGCCGGCGTCATTACGATCATCTGTATGCAAATAATGAGCGCGGCATGCTGTCAAAACTGTCGCATTTGATTCTGACATGCAAATTTCTCCCCCACTCCGTGCAGGCGCCAGGATTCCGATTTGAGTCCTCGGCTGTCGCCTGCAGTTGCTGTGTTGCTGAGTTGCCACAACGTAAATCGAAATAACACGCATACCCGTGTATAATGCATGTAAATGACAAATATTGTATTGGTTTTTCATTTGGAGCTCGTTCCATTCCAATGCATTCGGTTTTTCTTTGGCTGGCTTTTGTTGTCCTTGGTCGCGTTGATATTTTTTGTAATTCTCGACGGCGCATTTATCCAATGTTGCCGCTATCTGTTATCCGTGCTGCCGCTCGCATATTTTATAATTGTGATAATTTATTTATCATGCTTAATTTACGTCGGTGGCAATGTTTTGCCATGTTTCTGCCCCCGTTCACGCCGCAGGCTTCTCTGGGTATAAAATCGAATAAAATCGCAATTAAGCTGGAGAGCCCGCAGCCATTGAAACGAATGTGTGTATACCTGGAAGGCCGCTTGATGGCTTTAATATGGGCTCAGGTTCTAATGCCCAGTGTGTGCTTTTTAATAACTATTTTCTCTGGTTTCGCCGATTCAAGAAGGTTAACTTAGGTCTTGATGTCGAACCCCTTTGTATGGGAACTCGGGGACTGGCGACCGCAAGTCGAGTGCGTAGTGCTGCAAAATGGGGAGCACGAGCACAGAGTGGCGAGTGGCCAAAAACCCACCTTGTACTTCAGCTGCACACAATCCGCCCCTGTCCTGCTTTTCGCCACTGCCGATGGCATGAAAGGCCTTCAAACCTGCAGACCTTCAGAGCCAGCCACTACTGGGAAAGGACCCTCGCAGGCCGCAGCCAGGGAGTGGAATCACGGGGCTGAGCCCGTACTCCCCATTAGTGTCCCTACTGCCCTCCAGTGGGGGGGGGGGGGGGGGGGGGTTGGTTTGCCTCCGGAAGTTGCACCTTAAATATTTTCGGCTCGGCCATTTTGGCTGTTTGCAGGTGGTTTTTGCACTCGCTTGATTCCGCTGCTCTCGCTTCGCAAATAAATCACGCCAGCACTTTTTCAATCGGCCCTGTAATTTGGTTTCACCTTGCCGCTGCCAGGAAGAAATTAATTAAAAGCTTTTTGTTGTCCTTTTGTCCGGCTGCCCAACTGCCCAACTGCCCTGGCCAGCGTGTTTGTATTTACTCATATAATTTTGTACCAATTTGTGGCAGCGATGGTTCCTTGTTTTGGTTTCGTTTCAATTAGCCCCGCCTCCTCCGCTTTTCTCGCTCTGCAGTTTAAACAGAAATTAATTCAAGCTGTGTTTGCTTGCGGTGTCATGCTTAAAAATGTTGACCCATTCACCACTAAGCCCGGAGTCGTTTCCAAAAAGAAAATAATCCGATACCCGCGGTGTTTGCCCGGGCTAATGAGTTAAATTACATCCGCTTCCAGTTGGCATCGTGGCAAAACCAGTGGCAGAAGTCGTCAAAGCTCTGGGGTAATAATGATAAGTGCGACTGTTTGGCGAGTGGCTAAAAGTTGCGACTTGCAAACATAAATCGCAACTAAATTCAATTAACTACTTGTGTCTGCTTTCGGGGGAACAGTAAGCTCATCTGCTAGAGGTCTCATAAAGTGACTAGACCACGGAACAGAATGTTGATTAGAACGGCTTGTAATTGAATATCGCCAAAAGCGTTTCCCGCCAATTTCCCTCTGTACCAATTGTGAGTGGAAGTGCCATTGTGTGGGCAAAGAGTTCCTAGCTCGCTGCCCAAGAAAGCGTTCCTATGCCCTTTGCTCGTATTAATTTCGCCTGTTCATCCTTCGCTGATCGTCCAATTAAGGGAAGTGTTGAGCGCCTCTCTCTGCACTTCTCACGTTGCCCTCCTAAGTTTCAACTCAGCCGATTGCAGGCCAACTTAGTCTTGCGCCAACCATGCGCTGTCAGTTTCTCAGTTGCTTTCAACTTGAGAGGGACTCATCGGGCAGAAGGACGTTCACCTGGCTACATATTCGAATATTGAATTGAACTCTGACCTGAATGACCATCATTGCCAACAAAAAGTTAGGATGACTTCAGTAACTTCATGCTTCGTTAAGAACTGCTGTCCATTAAACTACTTTTGGATTTACATCAACTAATTTATAATTGATACGGATAAGAAACGAAATGTCTGTCATCTGTGCTCAGTTTAAACCCAGTTGTTTCAAGTGTCGTAGGTTGGATGTTTAAATATACACCGCATCGAGTCAATTACACAGCGGCTGTTGTTTGTGCACCATGGCGCCGACTGAAATAGTTTGCGCATCAAGTGAGCTTCAGAAGTACCCCATGTAATTACCAACCCATCTTCATCCGTATCCGCACCCTCACCTGCCTCCTCATCTGTGCTCTAATCCCGAGATAATACCGCTGACAGGTGAACAGATGAACAACTGAACAGCTGAACAGGTTGGCCACTCACCGTTAAAGGACACGAACCGAACTATATTTACGAGACGCCTTATAATGGCCGCATTGAAACCCACTGAGCTGGCAAAAAGTAGTTTAGTCGCTAAATAGTTTACCCCGCATCAGTCTACCTCACCAACATTATCAGTCATATGGCTAAATATAGTTGGCCCGGCCCACTCGGCCCAACGGCCCACACAGCCGCACATCCTGCCACTAAAAAAGACAACAAATGGGACCGGTTTGCAGCTAGGCCGCTCGCTTAAGTGCCTGCAAATTGCACTGGCAAGAGCGGGCTGGGACCTGGAGAGGTCGAATGGATGGTGCGAGTCCCTAATTCAATTGTTTGTAATGTTCCTGGACATTTAGAGTTAAATGCTTGCTTACACATAATACCCATTAAAGTACAATAATTACCCATTAAAGGTGATGTATGTGCGCCCAGTCTGGGAGTTCTGAGCCCCAGGCCAGTGGATTCGGGGAGGTGGGCGTGGGCAATTTCGGGAGATGGGCGTACGGTTGGTTGGTATGCGAAGCTTGCCGGATTATGGTGCTGCGCAAGTGGCCGTTCCATTTTGTGGCCCACCCGAAATGGGCATGTATAACAGCAGAGCAGAGCTTGTACAGCTGAAACCAAGTCTCCATCAGCATAGGATCAGCATCTGCTCTATTCGAAATGGGGCTTCTGCATTAATGCTTTTGATTAGAAAGCTTCATACCATTGTACAATATATAAAGTTTTCCCAACTGTTCTGTGTATTACAATACTTTAAGTACTGTCTTCACTATTTAGATTATCATCAACCCTGCTGAGCTGCTCCAGTAACAGCTTAGTTTGTCTTAGGTATCCTGCAGCCTTGGGAACACAACCAATAATAATTGTGCTTCTGTAGTCAAGGGCATCTGAAATGAAGCATATTGTGCCGTTCGAGAAGTTCGAAATCAAATGAGCAGCGCACATAAAGCTAACTGAATTCGATTGGCGAATCGAGAAATCAAGCCACGAGACGTTGTCAAAGAGCATACGTAAGGACAAGGCCTCACCGTTCAGTGGGTATCTGCTAGGACCAGCGGAGGCATAGTGGCCACAGTGGAACAGAGACGGATCAGAGATCCCTGGCAGGCCGGCGCGGAAGAACCAAGAACCTAGCACCATGCATACGTATGTGCATCTATATACCATAAGTTCTGAATCCGGTTGGCTCCTGGCAAAACGACTCAAAGGACCCGGCGACACAAAAGTTTGAGAAAAAGCCTGCGAAAACGAAAAAGCCGCAAAAATAGTCCGGGGAACAATAACACAGCTCTTGGCCTCTTTGGCCCTGATGCCACCGTTGGTGTTTGTGTTTCAGTCCTCTGCCGTTCAACGGGGCGTATGGGAAATTATTTTTACAATTTCAATGTCAACATGATAGGCGAAGGCCGAGTGTCGGAGCACAGTCACTAAAAGGCTGCGTTCTTGGGTTAACCAAAAAATACGGTCAAATGAGGGTAGAAAAATAAGCGAAAAATACGTGAGGCTAAATAAGAAGAAAAAATTGCGTATACGCCGCGTGGCCATGCTCCAGATGACTTTTGCGCAGCGGGAAAAGAAAGGAACTGGAGGCGTGTCCAACTTAAATAAAAACAATGCGAATGAAGCAGGGAAACGAGAATGCAAATAGAAAGTTGCCACAAAATGATTTGCCACGACACGTACAGAGCCACGCAGGGATTTCCCGAACCCGAACCCGCAGTAGAACCGGGTCGGCCGGGGGTGCATGAAGCACCACGTCAGTCCAACATTAAAAAATCATTTTCAATAAAGTTCTCCAGTCTGCCAGGTGTGCCGGTTCACCCAACCTGCTTCCTGCTGGAGACTCAACTGCTTGCACCTAGTGCATTCGAGGCAGACTGCCGACCATCAGCTACCGGATGGAAATGTTTAATATCAAACGCTTATTTTCCACTCCGGCTTTGTCCTCTTATCTGGATTTGTTTGGCTCGCGTCTTTTCTTAACCTTGATTGGTTGTAGGCCCCAACTTGTCCCGGAAGGAAAAAAAACAACAATCATGAGAGAATTAAAAAACAATACAGAAACTCAACAAATGATCGTGCGAATATTGTAACAATAATATGTGTGGCACACAGTGCATGCCACTTTACGTGCTGTGCAAATTGGATTTGCGATAAATAAACCAAATGTCTGCGGGCCACGAAACTTTCGCAGCAAAGCAAGCCAATAAACCAATGGTGGGAAATCCAATTCGCACAGCAAATTGGATAACAATATATGCTCGAAAGGGCTGCGCAGCGTATCCAATCGTTTTAACAATTAAAAGAGCGAGCAACTTTTTCAGTGACCGTTGCAGTCCATAATTTGTTCAATAATCCATGCAATTACGCCGCAATTAAAAGGGGTTTTTTCAGCAGTTTTGTCAAGCCGCTTTTGCAGTTGGTAATACAGTTACATTTTTTAAGTAAGCGCATTCCAAATGCTGGGGAGTTTTGAGAAGTAAAAAAGTTATTAAATATGGTAGACGCGACAAAGTGCTGGTGGAATACGATCGGCTTTGCCATAACATATATACGCATGTCTTGACTAAACGAATTCAATAGCCTGTTTCTACCACTTGCTTAGAGCAAAAAGAACTTATGGAAATGTAGCCAACGATGTATAAACGAATCTGAAGGACATCGATGGCGATGACAATAGAACCATTTATGTCCGCGCATCCAGGCCCGTCTAGTTGCCTTGCTCAAGGATACTCGCGAAGCGTGGGGAGGGCAGCAATGTCGTCGTGTCCTGTAATTCCATAATAATGCCGTGCGTGTATGTGTGTGTGCGGAACTAAACAATGGCGAAATGTCAAGTTTAATTGTTTGTCTGTCATTAGCGAACATTCACCCACATGGACGCATTCACACACCCACTGGGGCGGTGCAGCGATGCATGGATTTTTCGCTCTCTGTTTTTTCATACAATTAGGTTAGCTGTGTGTGGGTTTGGGGATGGGGAGCTGACTGGGCGGCTTGGGGCTTGCCGAAACAAAAGAATCAAATGCTGTTACAATAACTTGCGCCGCGCTTATTTGCGGCAAACTCTCTCAAGCGAGCCACTTAAACAGCCTCACGCTCGGCTGAATATGTTTTGATTAAGCCAAGTATAACGAACACATTTCAGGCAGGACGACGAGCGGAATGAGTCCTGCGAAAGTGAGTCTCACTTTCCCCAGCCAACTGCCTTCTGGGTGGGTGGGTGGCTGGGTGCCTATAGGTGTGGGCGGGTGGACGAGCGGGTGTGTGTATCCATCGGCCTAGGGCTCGTTTATGTACTCCATCGAACGGTCTGGTCAGGCATTGGTCCATGAGAGTGACATGCTGTCGTGGGAGATCTCCAATCCCATAGCCACACCCGCCTCCGATGATGTGCGTGCCCCCACTTTCTAGTGCGGGAGGGTCCTTGGAGTTGCCTTGGCTTCAGTCGTGTCGCTGGCACGCACGCAACCTCCGAAACGAAATGAAAACACAACTGGGCGCACAATGAATCCACACGGGGACTCTTGTGGTGGCCTTATGTCTCATACTTGGGGTGTTCCGATCTTCTGCCGTGGACTGCCAGCACTTCAATCGATATCATCAGCGGCATCCTTTACAGAAGCCATTCTGTCGGCTGGTTCATGAGAAAGTTTTTTCTTAAGCGAACGCAAACTTTCCTAATTTCCAATAATTTGAATAATCCTTAAATTCCCTATTTCCCACTCAAAGTCTTTTCAATTTAACTGCCGTGTAATTACGGATTGGATATCGGTGGCAGACGGAGTGACCAGCACATCACAAGGCCTGGTGCCCAAGAAACGCAAGCCCAGGAGTCCGGCAGTCGAGAATCACGAGGGACTGGGGCCTTGGCTTACGGTTTTCATTTTGGCTTGACATGCATCAGCATCATTATTTTGTGCTTTTAATGTTTTATTTAGCCCGGTTGCCGACAGCCATCGCAGTGCGGGCAAAGAGAGTGGTGGCGCAGATGGGTGCGGGTGTTTCAGGGGTCTGAGTGTGGATATGGGAATGGGAATGGGTATGGGTATGGAGAATGGGGTCTGGTAATACCTGTAAGTGGGTGGGCGCTGTCTGACCGCCTGCGAGCGTTGCCTACGTGCCGTTTGCACTGAACTCTCGCCACTCTCTTCTCCTTAGCTCCCTCTTTCTCATGCCTCGTTTTCCAACAGTTCCAAGAGTCCGCCGCTTTCCCTCCCACAGGAAGGGAGCCATTTGCAACGGAGCACTCAAACAGCAGTTAAAAAGGCCTCATTTTCACGAGCTGTTATGGGCGTGTGTCTGTGTGTGTGCAGGACGAATGTGGCGGGAACGATGAAGGAGGGAGTGGGGATCCTGACAGAGTGTGTGCCACTCGGCACATAATTGTTTGAAACAAATGTAGTGCACACACTCACAGCGGCAGCAGCAGCACACACTCATGTGCTCCGGTGCTCCTGCTCGTGCTCGTGCACCCACACAGACAAATCTGGGATATTTTATTAGGCCATTCAGTTAGTCAGTCATTTAGTCAGTCAATCAAGCTGGGCAGGCAATTAAACTTTCACTGCCGCCGTCGGAAGCCAAAGGTAACAAGAACAGCCAGCCAGGGCGGCTGCCAAGCGGGGGAAATAAACACATCAAATGGCAAACAGCCTGGCAAACAAGCGCTGGGTTCAAGAAGGTATCGGTTTGCAGGATACTCGATGAAGGGAGGACGTAGGACTGAGAATGGCACGAACGGGGGGAAATCCTTTCATATAGATGAATTCATCAGAAAAATTGAAACTGGATTAATAATAAATTGAACCGCGCGTGGAATTTAAAATCTCTGCCACCAACTGGTGAAGGGAACCGAAATTAATTGGTTTCTTAAGCTATCTGTTTTACACCTATTCGCTTTATTTTCAGGCCTATCCCAACCGAGACATAACCAACATTGTGGAGTCGTCCCACTACCAGAAGATCGGTGGCTGGTGTCGCCAGGGGGCATTGAATGCGGCTAAGTGCAAGGGATCCCACCGATGGATCAAGCCATTCCGCTGTCTCGGTAAGTATACCAAAAAAGGTTATTGACCCAATTGAAAAGTACCACCCAGATCTGAACTGATCCACTTTCCTCTGCCTCGCCTCTCCCATCCTCCATGCATCACCTACCACTCGATGACGTTTGGCCTTAGAAGGACCATTCCAATCTGATGCCCTGCTAGTTCCCGAGGGCTGTCTGTTCGACCACATCCACAACGCCTCTCGATGCTGGCCATTTGTGAGGTGGAACCAAACCGGAGCAGCCGCTTGCCAGGAGCGCGGAATGCAGATGCGCAGCTTCGCCATGCTTCTGCCCTGCGGGATCTCGGTCTTCTCCGGAGTGGAGTTCGTTTGCTGTCCCAAGCACTTCAAGAGTGAGTACAGACTACATAAACTTATTTTAAAATGAGGATGGGAGTTTCATAGAATTCGAACTAATCGCTACCTTTACTCATCACCCCCTCTTAGCCGATGAAATTCATGTAAAGAAGACCGACTTGCCGGTGATGCCGGCAGCACAGATCAATAGCGCCAATGACGAACTGGTGATGAATGACGAAGACGACAGCAACGACTCGAACTACTCGAAGGATGCCAATGAAGACGATCTGGACGATGAGGATGATTTGATCGGTGATGATGAGGAGGACGATATGGTGGCGGATGAGGCAGCTACCGCAGGCGGAAGCCCCAACACCGGATCCTCAGGTGACTCGAATAGCGGATCTTTGGATGACATAAATGCTGAGTACGATAGCGGAGAGGAGGGTGACAACTACGAGGAGGACGGTGCTGGTTCCGAGAGCGAGGCTGAGGTTGAGGCCTCCTGGGATCAGAGCGGAGGGGCCAAGGTTGTGTCCCTAAAAAACGATGCCTCATCCCCGTCGAGCGCTCCGGTTGCTCCCGCCCCCGAGAAGGCACCTGTGAAGTCCGAATCGGTCACGAGCACTCCTCAGCTGTCTGCCTCTGCCGCTGCTTTTGTAGCTGCCAATTCTGGAAACTCGGGAGCCGGAGCCGGAATCGGAGCACCACCATCCACTGCACAACCCACTTCGGACCCCTACTTCACCCACTTTGACCCGCACTACGAGCACCAGAGCTACAAAGTAAGTCAGAAAGTAAGTGTTTACGTTGAGGGCGCAGGTTTATTTATCGATGCAACACAAAACGTATTCTAAACAAAGGAAGCCCAACAGCGCCTTGAGGAATCGCACCGCGAGAAGGTCACGCGCGTTATGAAGGACTGGTCCGATCTCGAGGAGAAGTACCAGGACATGCGCCTAGCGGACCCCAAGGCAGCCCAGTCCTTTAAGCAGCGGATGACGGCTCGCTTCCAGGTCAGTCATCCTCCGTGTGACGCACTCATCTCCAGTCTCCCAATTCCCACACCCCTCTTACTCTCACTGTCTCTACTCATCACTATATCTCTGTCTCTGTCTCGCACCGAAACCCCTCTCTGTCTCCCGTTGACCACCTGCTCCATCCTGTTGAATGTTTGATACATTTCAAAGCTATGTCTCTGCATCTGAATGTGTGTGTATGTGTACGAAGAGCTTCACTTGGCATGGGATTGATAAAAAGAAGAGCCTTTCTGCTCTTTCAGTAACTAACTACTTGATTTGAAATTAATTTCAGTTAATCCACATTAATTTTTAAAGAAAACAGCCCTCTTTACTTTATGAGATTAGCGAAATTATTTACTAACGACCGAAGATCACTACATCTGTGATAATAATTAATGGAATTGGAAATTACCTTTGCCACCTGAAGTCTCTTTAGTTAAAGACCTCATAAGAAGTATAAGATGTATATAATCCATATGTAGTATAAAGCCCACTTAATCTTTCATTTGGGTTTGTTTTCTGTTTTGCTTTTAAACTCATTATCGCGCACCCTGTATATCGTAATCGTAATTGCTTATAACCTTCACATTATCGTAGCTCATTATATTCATATTTTTCATGCATCAAGTAGTGCTCATTATATTATCTGCTTCTGTTTGCTGCGCTGCGAGATCCAGAAATGGGTTAAGTAATACCGTTGATAAGGTGGAGCTTCCCATACCTCTGGACATCGTTGGGCAGTGTTTTGTGCATTTGTGTATCCATATGTATGGCAAATGGGAGCGAAAGAGGCATCAGATTGTAATCACAACAGCATTAGGAATACCAGTAACAATAACGATAATGCTGCTCGAAATCTAACCAGTTAACAAACTACCACAACATCAACGAATTAATAGATCCAATACTCATATTACTAACATTGCAAGTGCTTTGTAGTCACGCTGATTGGCATATAAACTAACTATAACTCGCCTACACCTAGCCCACAAGAGAACCTAAACGTATTCTTAGTTTTACATTTTGTTTTCGGATCTCCAAAGATCGATCACCTAAAACGGACATGAACGAACGACAAATCGACAAAGCGACGATTTCAATTTGGTCCTTATCGATGGGTGCTGTTTACGTAATCGCTGCGCATCCGCAAGCATTGCTATTACCGCAAATACATGTACATGTACATATACCATATCTACCATATACTATATAATATCATATCATATATCATATATGCCAAATATCATAGACCCTGAAACCGGAACCCACTCACAACCCGATCAGGACCTTTTCGCTCCCTCATGGCAGCACTAAAAGTTAACTACCTATTAAAAGTAAACACCCGACAAGACGCGCTACGCTTTCCCAACGCTTTCCCAACACTTTGGCCACAATCCTTCCACGAGACGGTTAAGAGTCGAGGCAATTTTTTCGAAAACTTAAGCGAGAATAACCAAAGTACCAATAGACTGATCGACAGCTGCAAATTGTTATCGATCGACGCAAATTCCCCATGCTGATAATCTTTCTCTCTTGGTGTGCAATACGTCTTTATATGGGAATGTAATTTTAGACTTCTGTTCAGGCACTCGAGGAAGAAGGCAACGCCGAGAAGCACCAGCTGGCCGCCATGCACCAGCAGCGCGTTTTGGCCCACATCAACCAGCGGAAGCGCGAGGCCATGACCTGCTACACCCAGGCCCTGACTGAGCAGCCCCCTAATGTGAGTAGATGCTCCGCCATGGAATTATCGCTGTCACGAGGTGGGCTAATTGCTTCAGTATTGGCCGACAGAGTGTGCCCACAAATATTTATTGTCAAGGACCCGATTAGATAGATAGAGGCATTGCCATTAGCCCCCCTCCATTAGAATGGCGGAAATGAAATCTGTGCTAACTCCTGTGATATCCTCTAGGCCCACCACGTTGAGAAGTGTCTACAGAAGCTGCTGCGCGCCCTGCACAAGGACCGGGCCCACGCCCTGGCCCACTACCGGCACCTTTTGAACTCTGGAGGACCTGGTGGACTAGAAGCAGCTGCTTCGGAGCGTCCACGCACTCTGGAGCGCCTAATCGACATCGATCGAGCCGTAAACCAGTCGATGACCATGCTCAAGCGCTACCCAGAGCTCTCCGCCAAGATTGCCCAGCTAATGAATGACTATATTCTGGCACTGCGCAGCAAGGATGACATTCCCGGTTCCTCGCTGGGAATGAGCGAGGAGGCGGAGGCCGGCATTCTGGACAAGTACCGCGTCGAGATCGAGCGCAAGGTGGCCGAGAAGGAGCGACTGCGGCTGGCGGAGAAGCAGCGCAAGGAGCAGCGTGCCGCTGAGCGGGAAAAACTGCGCGAGGAGAAGTTGCGCCTGGAGGCCAAGAAGGTGGACGACATGCTCAAGTCACAGGTGGCCGAGCAGCAGTCCCAGCCGACTCAGTCGTCAACCCAATCTCAGGCGCAGCAGCAGCAGCAAGAAAAGAGCCTACCCGGCAAGGAGCTGGGTCCCGACGCAGCTCTGGTCACAGCGGCCAATCCCAACCTAGAGACCACCAAAAGCGAGAAGGAGCTGTCGGACACTGAGTATGGCGAGGCAACAGTGAGGTAGGTCCCCTCGAGCTTGTGCACACCCCATTCCAGGACTAACGACTCTACTTCGTTTTGCAGCAGCACCAAGGTGCAGACCGTGCTACCAACGGTCGACGACGATGCCGTCCAGCGGGCGGTGGAGGATGTAGCCGCCGCCGTCGCCCACCAGGAGGCCGAGCCGCAGGTGCAGCACTTCATGACCCACGATCTGGGCCACCGCGAATCGGTATTTGAGCTGCGGCGCCAACTCGTGCCGCATTTGCCTAAAGCCTATCCCCTCTCTCTCTCTCCCCTCTCGTTGCAGAGCTTCTCGCTGCGCCGCGAGTTCGCGCAACATGCACACGCGGCCAAAGAGGGCCGCAACGTCTACTTCACGCTCTCCTTTGCCGGGATCGCCCTGATGGCGGCCGTTTTCGTGGGCGTGGCCGTGGCCAAGTGGCGAACATCGCGCTCGCCGCACGCCCAGGGCTTCATCGAGGTCGACCAGGTGGGTTGTCAGGTGGGTCAGTGGGCAGTAAGTTACTGCAGTACGGAAGTGGCGAGATGCTGTTGGCTAACATAACTCACGGATTTACCTCTTATTCCCACCAGAACGTCACAACACACCATCCCATTGTGCGCGAGGAGAAGATCGTGCCCAACATGCAGATCAATGGGTACGAGAATCCGACCTACAAGTATTTCGAAGTGAAAGAGTAAGCGAGATGGCGAGATGGCAGCATTGACGCGGCTGGCAAGAGCGAGCGAGTGGCACACATCAACAACAACAGTAAACGCAACTGCAGCCACTGCGATTTCAAAATGGAAAAAATTAAGCGTAATATTAAAGCAGATGGGAAGAGAAATGATTTTTTTTTTTCGTCAAATGAGCGCAGTTTCAATAAGGAAGAATGAAAGGGTAGGAGAAAGATAAATTCAATAAATGGTAATATATCTATATATTAAATTAAAGCAAGCAAGCAGAAAGGCAACAATATAAAGCAAGCAATTAAATTTAAGTATTTGAATGTTTAACAAAACGCCGTAAACATCCTTTCTAGCTCTCTCTTTCTCTTCCCCTGTCTCTGTCCCATCACCAAACACACACATCAACAGATGGCACACACTCACCTCCAACTTTGTGATTCTTCTTGAGCGCCAGCTACGCAAAGAGAGTAGAAACGCGCAAGTGAAGATCACGTGGAGCGGGGGAGGAGAGGATGGAGAAGAGCGAAAGAGCAAAACAAAAGATATTCCTAGTAAATAAATTGTCAACACACACACATCCACATTCAAACACCGACTCACCCGCAGAACAGTCACACCCCACTCACACATACAGTGCCAGGAACCCGCGGACGAAGACACAAACGCATTCATGCCTGCTTCGTAGCATATTTTTGAGCGTTTCGTGGCGTTAGAACGCTTGCAAGCCGATCGCAATTATAAGCAAAAACCTACGTCATTAATTAGAGCGGGAGCGCGAGCTAGAAGAGGAAAGCAGGAGGCAGAAACACCCACACACTGACACGGAATCTCGCACACTGAGACACTTGTGAACCCAAGAGCTACCTACGCGTACTAATCCCTATACGATCGTGCATATGCGCTTCTTGTGCATATGTCAAACTTTCTCTCTCTGTAAGCCACACACACTCACCAGAGAAGGGAACAGAACACACAAACCACACACAAGCCACACACGCATACACGCAAAATATATACAAAATATTTACAGCAAAGCCAGAAGAAATGTCCATAAATGTATTTATGTATCTATACACGAGCCACACAAAGCAAAGGTAGAAAGCCAGCCAGCTAGGGAAGAATCACGACGCTTGGCGGGCTTTGAATATAATATACGAATCAGCTATGTAACAGAAACAATGCAAAACGCTAAGCTAATTGCAGACAGAAACAAAAGAAGGAAAACCAAATATTAAAACGAAAGCGAACAAATTTTAGAACTTTTTCTGCATATTTTGTGTGTAAGTCGATGGTCGAACAAAAACAACAAGAAGAACAAAAAGGATTTCTCTCTTTTTTACGTACATTTTCACCGAAAAGACAGCACAAAACAAGACAGCAGTCACAACTCACAGCTCACACCCATACAGCACACACACACACACACTGAACGGAGCCAAGTAGAGTTGATTTGATGCATTTCATATCGAACGCTTCGCAAGTGTTGCATAATTGCCTTAGAGCCAACTGCGGCAGAAATCAGATAAGCGGGCTCGGCGAATCGCAAAATCCAGGGAGCTCGCAGCTCGGAGACGGCACCACCTGGAGTGGACGCTCCAAAGAACCCGAGGCCCAGAGATAAACCAATTCGAAACGGCTAGTTCATTTCATGGCTCGATTGCTTGGCAAATATTTGGCCTGTTTTGTTCGAGCAGCGAGATACTGTTACTCAATCAAGCCCAATAATCGAAATGCTTTCCCCGCTGAAAGCCGACAAGTGGCTGCCCTTCTCAGTTCGTTTTCCATTTACGATTTACGTTTAATTTCCGTTTCCATTGCCAAATTGGCCATTTTCATTGTGTGACTCACTTTGGCTGAGATTAAGTGAAAGCACACACTGACCCATCAAAGCTGCAATTCAAACTCAGATCAATGCTGAGATGTTACTAAATCAAAATGTTGATGTTACCGAAATCATCAAGAAGAAAGCTTCGATTTAAGCCGATATTTTTCAAATGTACAGAAAACAAAACTGGAAACTGAGACAATTCAAACCAAAATATTTGCTGTACCTCAGAATACATACATATATTTTCAGTTTCATACATTGATTTGTGGTTGTGTTTAAGTTCACTATCAAGCTTTTGATCAGTTTTAGTTTAGGCATTATTCGTAGCCCTATTTTCAGCTTAAGTTCTCATTCGAAATAAACTAAATTGTATTGGCAATTTGAACGGCATGAATCTTGGGATTGTTTAGAACACTTGGCTCTATTGAGAAGATCCGGGCAAACATTGTTACCACGTTTTAAAAGCATGGCAATCAAGGCAAATCTACGGCGCTCCGCGACACAGACATAAACAGACGCGTTATATAATGTATTACAAACATATATATATTTCAAGAGGAAAAACCAAATGGCAAATCAACTACACAAAAAGCAAATAAGAAGAAATCTTACTAGTCAAAGCTTGAATATTTTTTAATTTATTCATTAATGCAACAAGAACAACAACAAAAATGAAAAAAGTATACATATATAAAAAAAAAAAAAAAACAAAAAAAGAAAAAACAATTGATATTTACACTTAGTGAAGCAAAAAGCAAAACCAAAAAACAAAAAAAGCGAAAAGTATAAGCGAAGAAAGGAACAAAAAAACAAAAATGATGCAAATGTGTAAGAAATAAACCCCGTCCTGCATAAATAAAATTAAATAAAAGAATAAAATAAATGGAAACGTATAGAATATCATAAAGTAAAGAAGATTTACACGAAAATTAAATGCAAAACAAACAAACAAAATACGAGAAAGCAAGAACAACAAAATTATAATGAAATCGCATGTGTTTTTGTCGTAGTCTCATCATTGAAAACCAAGTGGAAGTAAATAAAATAATAATAAAACAAAAAAAAACAAGTTAATTGTAATGAGAAGAAACAGCAAATAAGAGCAACAATTTGTGTAATTCTTTTAGTCGAACTATGATTTTTGAACGAGCAGAAAACTAAGTTGGAGAAAAGTATATAAAAATTTAAATATTAAATGTACTCGAAGACAATTGTAATTGCAACAATAATTGTACGCTACATATACTATTATTAATGTGGAAATATTTCAGCATTCTGTCCTGGCGATTAAGCCCCGATATTTGATCTTCGATCGGCGATCGACGATCGACGATCGACGATCTTTGATCTTCGATTCTTGTCAATCTATCCGGTTGGATATGTTGGGCATTATTACACTATAGCCGGGGCGCAAGAAACCCAGGAAAAGCCAGGAAAATTGTATAATGTTTCACACAAAATCCAATGATGGAAAACCAAATATAAAACGTAAGAATGCGGATGAAATACAGAACAACAAAGAAAAGAAAACCAAAACAATTCTCAATGTATAATCATATAATTTGATTTTGACTTTTTGTGTTCTTTTTCGAAATATTTTGCATAAATAAAATAAAATAACAGGAAAAACAAACAATCAATCGCATGAACCCTGTTCATTATGCTAGCCACCGATCCAGATCCAGATAGCCTCAAGATTATCCATTATTTATTTCCCGCGATCGGCCATATATTTACCCGATAACCATCAAGCCTTATCAATTTTCCTGCTCCTATTTTGGATTAGCATCGATAGCACGGGGTCAGATGAAAGAATATTAAATTAAATTACGGAATTGAGCTCGTCGCTTTTGTCGGTTTACAAGCACTAATTAAGACACCATTTGATAAATAGAGTAAGTATTAAACAATATGCGCTGAATGCATATTTTGCACCCAAAAAAAAAAAAAAAAATGATTCAGAGGTTGGCCATCGTCATGAGTTCAATTCCTTTACGCGACAAGAAAGTGAAGCGGCAAGAAACCTTTAAGGAACATGAACGTATAAAAGTTTGGATGCTCCCGAAGATTAGTATTTCGAAGCAACATGATACACCTAAATAGTGCCGGGTGGAACAGGGTCTGGGTCGCCAACCAGTCCAGGAACAGAGGCATTCAACATCTAGGAGTGCCGGACTGAATTACACTGCGCATACATGTGTGCGCGCTCATTATGAGTTTAAACTTCGAGTGCGCCAACAAGCCTTTACAATAAATCACTTGAAAAGGTATATGTGAAATCAATGTAAAGCACTTCAGTCTATCAAGTGTCCAAGCATGAAAATTGACGTACATTTTGATATATGGGCGGGAGAGCTTATTCAGTTTCCGACTCGATTCAGCGTGGCTTTCTGCCGCACGGGCGTGCCTTCAGTTCGCTCCGCGTTTCTAGTCGCCTTTTGCCGCCTTTCTTGATCGACGTGGAACGCCGTGAATGTGGAGCACGGATGAAGCAGCGGACACGGCGTGTAGATAGCGATCCGTTCGGAATGGCTGGGGTGCTCGAAGCTTTGCTTTGCTTGTTTCCCCG
Organism: Drosophila simulans; assembly: GCF_016746395.2. NCBI lineage: Eukaryota > Metazoa > Arthropoda > Insecta > Diptera > Drosophilidae > Drosophila > Drosophila simulans. Next base: position 434,586 of record NC_052525.2, read on the forward strand.
CCTGAGTTGGGAAACTTTCCAAAGTGCATTCTGCATTCCCAAGAGTGCCCCCCACTCAAGTGGCACTGTCCCCTGTCCGATTTGTCCGCTACATGACAAATGACAAACAACACACTTGGCGGGCGTGCAGTTTCTATATCGGAACAATGTTCCCCTTTGGGCCACAGCTAGAGTGCAGTTAGAGGGTCAGACAATTTTGAAATGCACTTGAGGGTATTGGGAACTCGAGAGCGTGTGCGTTTCGAGCTGGATGCACTTGCAAAAACCACTTTAGGTTCCTGCTCTGCACTTGCGCCGCTTGACCAAGCAAGGACTCATCGGGAGTTCTTTAAGAGGAAGGAAGAAGCTTTTGACAGAATCCATTTATCGTTCTATAATGGGTTTTTATTCACATCTTCATCAACTATCAATACAATATCTAAATCTCCATAAGCGCCAACACGGTCTTCCTTTGAGCTTCATTTTTGGAAAAACGCCCATTGAGTGCTTTTAAGAAGTGATCCCCAAAGGGCTCATATCGCTCCGAGATCTTCACCAGCACTCCCACCGCGATTGCCACTGTGTCCGGCCCCCCAGAGCGACAAGATGTCAGTATGGGGAACAGATAGCTGCTGGCACAGCTCCTGAGATCGCTTACAAATAAGGGGCGGTCGATGGGGCTGGCTTCGAGTCGAGAGATACGGGCATAAACAAATAGCTCGCGATCCAACCACCGAGCGGGTGCGACAGGGACGAATAGAGTGGCTAGAGTGGCTAGAGAGGGCAGTCCACCCCACCTGGGTGGTGCTCTCAGTAGTAGTGCGATGGAGCTGGCCCCCTGATACGGTGGTGCAAACGGTAGCCGTAGCCCGTTCTCGCGCCCGATAAGAATCGAGCGGCCGAACGAGACGAGGCGGGACGAAGCCAAGCATGTTGCTACAACATTGGAACAGGCAGTCCGCATTTAAATTGAGCTGATTAGCCAGCATATCAATCTGTAGCGTGTGGCCTGGTCTTTCCTAGCTCATACAAATGTTGCGGGTCGTGCTGCGTTCCCTGGTGTCTGCGGCATTATCACCAATATCGATATCGCCTCGACACGATTGCAAACAAAAACAAAACGAAAATAAAATAAAATAACACAGTAAACAGAAAACAGAAAACGAACCGAACAGGAGTTTTATGGAGCCCCACAACAACTCCTGATCGAGCAGCGATATTATTTGTCAATAAACGTACGCCCCACAATTCACCCATAATAATAAACTATGGCTCGGGTCTTATTTTTATTAATTTATGATTCGGCTTGAACTCGCATTTAACTCGGGAGTTAAACCTGGCACTGCTGCCCCTCCCCGCCCACCTTGGTTAGGGGCTGCCCAAACATCAAGTGGTGGTCTTATGAGCGCCCATTATGATATTTATCGACAGCCACTCGACAAATTTATTCACCCGCACTCACTAATGGATTGGATTGGATTGGATCGCCTGCTCCGCGGTGTCTTTCGTCAAAGCGTCAGTGCTGACTCCAACGGACAGCCCGGTGGACGGGCAGACAGGTTGCGGTTAGATACCGCGGGATTAGGTGCTGATTTAGTACACATTTCCCTGGGGGATAGCTCACTTTCTAAATTGCAAAATTGGGTGGGGTGGGTGGAAGCGATATGACTGCTCCAGGACAGGATGTCAGATATCGAATTTGCTCATAGGCGAGACATTCTATATGTATTATATAGCTGCTAAGGGATTGGCTGAATAACGAATTCTGATTCCGATCACTTGGCACCACTGTGCACTGCAGCTGAAGACCCAGTAAAAATGAGAGGTACAAGAACAAATATAAGCGAAAAGCCCGATTTGGGGCGTTGTGAGTATCTCCCGGCTGGAATATATCACTGCGGCCCAGTTAAGTGCATGTGTGTACATATAGTACCCCTATGTATGCATATATGTACATATACAAATATATGTACGTATGTATTCGGGGGGCAGCGATAACTGCAGCTCACACCTACAGGGATAGCTTTATCGATACTCTGTGTACACTATTGATATTTGTTCAACTCGGCTGCCTTCGACGCTCTCCTGTTCACTGCGTGTGCTTTGCTTAATACCTATTTGACTTTAATAAGTGATTGTTGTGCCGTTTAAAGAGTCCCCCGTTGCGCCACTCAAATTCTACAGCTATCCGGTTGCCTGATTCCGTTTCTCCAGTTGCCCAGTTGCCCGGTTCTCCGGTTCTCCGATTCTCAGCGGATCATCGGGCCGCGAAGTCTTATGGCGGTGGGTCCAGGCTTCCCGGGTTATTCCATTGCCAGTGCGCTAAAAGCACTGGATCGCAGTGATACTCGTATCGGCGCTTCTAGAGCGAGAGAGATAGCCAGCCAGGCAGTGAAGGAGCAAGCGAGATAGGGCCGCAAACGGACGCTCTCTTTTGGCGGACAGATTGTTGTTTTTCAACCGACGACGTTTTTATGGCTTATTGAATTTGGCCAGCGGCAGTCAAAAAGCGCGCGCTACGCCTGCCACAACTGCCGGGTTCGATCCGAATTCTATATCTGCTATATATATACATATCTTCCGCTGCATATCGGAAAATGTAACTCTCGATCAAGTGCAGCTGACTTATAATAATCAAATATATCACGCCTTCGTCGCCTAATTACACACACATCAATTAAAAAGTGATCGCGCATTAAAAACCCATCACAAAATATAATTCGTCGACAAATAGTGTATTAAATAAAATAATTCATTTAATGTGAACCACCAGCAATTCAGTTCAACTATCCACCACCCACGTTCAATTTGTATGAGCTTTTTTTTCTGTTCAATTTCTTTTACTGTTACTGTTTCGCTCGCTGTATTCCTTGCGATTTTCCCGACGGTTCCGATTTTCCGCACGCGAGAGCCTTAATTATGAGCAATTATAATCCGAATTGCGGTTACTTCGAGGATTGCAGCTACTACACGAACAACGTGTTTCAACAGGATTATTGCATGCAGACGGATTACGAGTACAACAAGCATGTCTACGAGTAAGTACAGCCGAAAGTCTCGGCCCGGATTCAGAAATTCTGAACTCGAAATCACGAATCGAAAATGGGCCGACGGCGAATCGGCACACACAGTTCGTAACTCGTTAAATAATTAAAAATATTCTAATGTTGGAGAATGAATATGGCTTCTAAAGCAAGCCAATGGGGGTGTCTTCTTCTTCTTCTTCTGGTAATTGGTTACTTACGATTTGGGAAAATCTGAATAAGCTTAATCTACACTGCCGGATTAAGGCGCAACTATATTTGGAGTTTTATTGGAAGTTACTCTTTGGGGACAACACTTGACAAGCGTTTAATTGTCCACTCCTCTGCCATCACTCAAATTCATTCATTACCCCGTTATCAGTCAATCGAACATAAAGCATTTTTCGTTGTCATCCAGTCAAGACATCTGTCGTTCACAGTTCACAATCTCCCATTCACAAGTCTCGGACCTGAATGGTCGGTCACATGAGATTGCAAGTATAGGGCATTGAGAAGATATGATTATATTTTGGTATAGCAACATTAAATCTGCAGTAATGACGCCCAGTTATCTTCAAGGAACGGATTAAGTTATTGATAAAAGACAGACCTGCAAGACGAGTGAAATCAGTTGGTAATATTAAAACTGTGGAACCGAACAGAAACCTATTACTATTACTACTGAATGCTCTTGTCCTTTTTCCATTGATCGTTCGTGGGATTGAAGATACTTGCTTCCGTACATACATGTATGTATGTATGTACGTACATATACTCGTACGCACCTGCATCAAGTGTCACAATATTTCCTAGAAATCGATGAGGCAATTAAAAACAATTTAATTTGAAATGAGCTAAGAAAACACACAACACACAAGCCGGGCTAAGAAAACACCGGTCGGAAACAGAACGGGACAGGAGCAGGATCAGGGCACGTCGCATTAACATTTAATATAACATAATGAATTTGAATTGGCCACCACCGAGCCGGATCGAAACGAGGTCCGTTCTCGGCTCAGTCCCTCATTTTCGCACAATCGTAAGCCAATGTTACAGCGTTGTGAATGGTCTGGCGATGGGACTCATAGTCATCCACCGGCGGACCGACTGACTGGTTGGTAAGCCCAGGCAGAAAGGTGCTGGCATACGTATCGTTTATGGTAACACCCAGCACAGAGCAGCACAGCCCAGTCCAGCCAAGCCAAAAACCAAAACCCGAGTGCAACAATGCGCATTATATTCACTTTGTCACCTTTTCCGACGGCGGGGTTTTTGAAAAACCAAAACACATGTTTAGTGAAATCACCTGGAAAATCACACAAACAGGAGAGAACGAGGCGACAGGCAAAATTTGGGTTTAATTGGGTTTGTCCATAATCGTTGCATCGAACCCTCGGATAATCCGGGATAATGCTGTTTGCCAAATAAAACCAATTCCATTTATTTGTGCTTTATGTCATATGTGAGCCGGATCGCTACCCGCGTTCATTGATGAACCGCAGGATCTCCGTACGTATGTACGTGTGTACGTATGTACAACTCATATACCGAATACCCAGCGCTTAGTCCCGCTTTCAATCTCGGAATTCCCTGCGACGGCCGTCGTAGCTTCGAACGGCAGGTTGGGTTTTCCTTTCGTTACGGAACCCCCTTTGCAGAAAGGGCGCAGCCTGAAGGACAACTGAAAGCGGACGCGCTACTCTTGTCTCCCTGAAATATGAAGTTCGAAAAAATAATTTCATTTTAACGCAGAGTCCCCAAAGCAAGTCATTCAAGTTTGACGTACTTCAAAAGAAACAAAAAAAATAAAAAACAGCGCCGCATAAAAACTACGAAAAGAGCATGGCAATAAAAGGTTGTCAGCTTCAAATGCCTGGGAATGTGTGCACATGTCCGCGACGATGGTGACGACCGATGAGCCAGGAAGTAAACAAAGCCCAAACCCACAAGAAAAAATTCAGAGCAATCGCGGGCACATATCCGACCTTCGAATCACCTGTCTTCGCCGCTTTCGATTGGCATTATTATGAGCTATTCGGTCGGAAGTCGCTATAAATCTCTTATGTGTGATAATGTGTAATGTATATGTGCAATTACCTGAAAGTTTTCTGCTGTATCCTTAAGAATTGTCTCAAATGCGATCTAACGGCGAACTCCACTTTGGAGCAACTGGTGGATACATTCCTTCTAATTCTTTTTCTTTCTGTTTCCCCAACATCAACGACGAGCATAGGCCGGGTAACGACCTTTAAGTGCACAATTAAATGAGTAAATAATCAAAAATATAAAAATAATTAATTTTAATAAAATTAAAAGAAAACTCTGAGCAGTAATCCGATTTCTTCAAATGCTCCAATACTTTTCCGACCACTACTCTGTTCGCATGTCCTCGTTCAGGAAACTGTTACCCGCCAAATAAGAGGAAAATTCAGCTTTTTTTCGCTTAAACGGCGCTGTCAAAAAAAAAGGGCCACTTGCCAGGAAAATGGAATGGGTGGCCATGCATAAAGTGGGAGTTGGGGAAGTAATAAAAGAGGAGCAAACCAAGAGCAGGGAAAAAGAAATGCATGCATATAGGCGAAAAACAACGGCTAGAAATTGATACATTTCATACAATTTACTTGCAGTTGCATTTCAGTCCGCCGGGACGCGTGACTTTGTGACATTTAATGCCAGTTTGTCAGCTGGCTTTGTCGACGGCATCGCATGCGCTATATGGGCTAGGCGGATACGAAAATAACACAATGAAATTTGCACCCGCGACAGGCATTTTGAATTCAAGTCTCCGTTTGATAGGCCTTTAACGAAGCATGTGATGTGGTGAAGTGCTACCTACAAGTGGGCAGGAAGGAAGCGGGGCCACTTCGTCTTCGTACTCGTACAGCGGAAAAACACAATCAGCCAATTTAAAGCGGTACGCATGAAGCAAGGATTATTCCATTGAATCGAATGGACAACCAACCGTATGGCTCATTTGAAAATCGAAACTGAAAGGAGATCAGAGCCCGAGCCCACGCATTCCAACTTGAATGCAGTTATGGATTCGATCCCGCATCTACCACCACAAAGGCCAAGGTGATGTTCGAAAAAATCAAATTAGGGAACAACACAAAGGCAAACAAAGCGATGCACTGGTCATTTCGCATGCTGAGCCATTCAAACAAAATATACCATTTATGCTAGCGGGAATCGCCTTGGCATTTGGAATAAATTGCGAATGAATCGACCGAGCTGGCGACAGGACTGTTTTCCAGGTTTTCCTGGTCGACCTGGGGCGCCCAGCTGTGAAGGAAGTAGGAAGTGCGCAAAGGAAGTTGGTCGCACTAAACTCAGTTGACCAACTGACCCGACAACTCGTAGACTCCTAAACCCCTAAACTCCCAAACTCTGGCACACTGACACAGTGGGAAGTGCAGCACAAAAAACGACATGGAAAGACCAGGACAGGCAGTCGGAAAACCCATTTGTCAAGTTCCGGGGCGCTCCTCACCGAGATCCTACAGCTGCACAAGAGATACATGTACTCATACCAGCACAGATGCGAACGCAAATACAATGGCGGGACACATCCTTGCCCATCATCCTCTTCGATTAGCCATTGATCCGGTGAATGATCCAACCTCTTTTGAAGCCAACGCACGGGTTGCCATATCAACTTTTTATTAGCCACAACAGGAAGCTGCAAAATAATTGTATTTCTTTTGCAGCATGTAGAATCGTTTTTTGTCGCAAGCAATAAAATGGCTTTTAATTATCAGATAAAACTTCAAAAGTAAAATTCTGATCAAGTAGACCAGCTGAATGTTTCTATTGTCCCTAAGTTGACTTAAACCCCTGATGGATTGACTAAAATTGACTTCGGATTGACTCGAGAATGGAAATCTTCTACTCTCGGCCGTTTGGGATCAAAAGCCACCCCAAAGGCGGAAGAAACATCTAAACGACGAGCCGACTGATCAGCCCGAAGAAACCCAAACAGATAACCAGCTGTATTTGCTCAGATACCAACCAGTACATTCGCATCTTAAAGGTCCTTTTTGACTTTTATGCAGCACGGGCAACGCCTTCTTGTTAGGACCCATCCCCTTACATAACACATTTCTCATCTGGGCAAACAAATTAGCAGGAATCAATAGAGTAATAGACGGCTACAGGATCACGCCAGCACAACTGACCAGAGGACACAACCTCTGCGGATCAATGAGAGAGCATTCGGATGGGGAGATACACTGTTAAAATACATATTTCCAAATTTAAATGTTATATATGCTAAGCATAAGACGTTTCGCATAACTGTATCACACTAGCTGCAATTCTCGTGATTAACATACGATACGAATGTACTTATTAAAATTAAGACTGTATTGCGGGCTGGCAGTAACGAATCATTCTGGCCAAGGTATAATAAAAATGGGTAAAAGTAAAAACTCGTATTTTTTAAAAGCTGAAAAACTTATGGTTAAGTACATATACTTATTTCAAAGACCTTTTTTTCGTGTGCACACACATAGGTGAATGATGCATTTCCGGCGAGAGAACAATACACAATCCCTTTGGCAAAACTCGTTTCCATTTTTTTGGTTTTTGTAAATCACTTCCGCGCAACGAATTGGAGACCCGAAATTGTCATGGACGTCAATTGACAACAGGAGTCGGCCAAAACCAGGGGCGAGAAGGCGGGAGGGGGGCTGCAGAGCTCTAGGGCTATAGAGTAGAGGGTCAGGTCAAAAGGGAGAGCATAGGCAGATCCGGAAGGTAAATTAAAATGGATGACAATGGGATGAGCGAGGGAGGGGGGAGGGGCTGCAGCCAAACGAGCATTAAATGAATTACTGAATGAATAAGTGTGAATAAGTGTCAGTGGTAGTGTGAGTATGTCTGTGAATGGCTCCGAGTGCTCACATGAGCGTGTGTGTGTGTGTGACTGTGCGTTCGTGGCACGCTGCTCGAGGCTGCTGCAACATGGCCGCCTAATTGTATCCGCGTTAAGCAAACACCTTTTGCCAAATACCTCGATTTTTACGCCTGGCGAGGCGTTTAATTGGGGTTGTTATGTTCGGAGTTCCCGCTCACATATACTCAAATGTATGGCCCAAAGCATGCCGGGTCTTTTGCTCGGTTTGCCTGCGATTAACAACGTCGATTTGTGACACCCAACATACTTTATTGCATTCGAATGCGAGTGGTTTGGTGCATTGTGTATCTGTCGGATGCGAATGCGATTGGGCCAGCACGCTGTCACACTTGAAATCGCACTGCCAAAGGACAGCTGGCCCTAACTGAGTAGGAAGATCCTAATGCGGACGCCAAAGATCCCAGCAGATGGACTTTTTTGAATGAGCATTTCATTTTAAAGTTCTACTTACACAATCTATGGAAACAGCGACTAATTGGCACCACAAAGTGCAAGCTAATGTAAACCATTCGACGATGAAAAGTTATGGAATATTAGAGTCACTTTTAAGTTGATGAAAACATCTTGCTGTCTTTTCTAAGCCGCAAATAGCCCTCTGCTGTCGGTGGACCTCCACCCTTTGCAACGAAAATATATTGAAAATGTATTCACAAAATCAAAATAAACTAGGCAATGCCGAAATCCGTAAAGGCCGAGCAGGAGGACGACAAGGACGAGAGCTGCAATTGAAGTTGTTTGTACTTAGAAATAAGCACAAACAAAGTAGTTTGAAGTGCGGAAAATACAGAAGCATGCATACAAAAATAAATAAATACACAAATAAAGGAGCAGAGGCCAATAAAAAACAAACGAGTTTTTGCGAGAATCGAATTGAATTCGTGTGTAATTCGAATGCCAGCGCTCCACACAAACACAGATAAATCCATGAGATACTAAAACTTCCTGCGGAAGCTAAGCCATAACAACAACGTCGACGCACACAAAGGTTTTACTTTGATATTAAATGCAACATCATCATTAAGCCCAATAACAATGGCCAACAACGAACGCCCGGGAAGATGGGCGTGTGCACAATGGGAGAAATTTCCCCGAAAAGTCCTTTGGCGTATTCAAAATTTCCCAAACATGCGCGTCAGCGCACGGTGCATATAACTCTCCTGCTCGCACGCTCTTCCGATTGGCCAGGCGGCCATGACGCGCCCACTTGACGGCGACGTCGTCGTCGGCAGAGGTTATTACAAGATAAAATTCTACGCCCTCCACACACCATCTCCATTCCCTCATGGGGAAGAATAATGGTGCGAAGTCATGAGCGACAGTGGGGTGCCTACTTTTGGAGGGCGGATGCTCGTAGGGATCATGGAGCTTCCTTCGTATACATACCATATATATATATGTTTATGCATGTACTGATGGATATATGTATATAGCCCCCAGCCCATATGTAAATGGGGCCAGCGCCAACGGACTCTTGCCATGTTTTCAATTGCCTCGGGTGGACACCCCCAACTCAGTCTGTCCTGTCTGTTACTGCTCGTGCTGATTATGTATATTCCCATACTTTACTTTGGACCCCCTCGCTCGCACTCTCCCTAGCTGTGAGTGTCCGGGGTATGTCCCGAAGCCACCTCTCAAGGAACGGCGCCATGTATTGGCGTTTGAAGGATCTGCACTAATCACGAGTTGGCTTACGAGTATGAAATCGAAATTCGAATTGCACGAACAGCGACACTCCTCGTACATAAGGCACCTATTTCAGTGCCCAAGTGGTCTATAACAGTTCCGTTGCACGCAAGAAATTTGATTCCCAAAGAACGTACCGTGAAGTAAACTAAATGTCCAAGTATAGAAGCATACCACTAACACGGCAGAGAATAAGAGGCCTTCGCACAAATAACTTTCCTACACTGGTATGATAAAGTGAGAATACATTTAAATAGGGTTTTCGCAGTGCGCATTTTAAGTATTGAAATTAATTGTCGTGGTTCAAAATAAGATTTCGTTTCTAACTAATATAAAATTACACATGTGACCAATCCTCCCGAGATCTAATCATGGTTGGTACTCAAAATCTCAAAGCATTGCAACCCGACTGAGATTTTCAATGATGAATTGATCTGATTCTTAAATAGCCAACTACATATAGAAAAGGTGCGAGTGTAATCCCAGCAAATCTTTCTTATCGCTCACGTTCCTCAGGAGGATAATGGCTGATATCACCATCTGATATTATCGTGCTAAATGCCGGTCACAATCACATGTCCCGCCCTGTCCTGTCCTTGGACCCATTGCATAGGCGCCAAAAGTCGGGCCAGAAGTTCCCGCTCCGGAAGTGGAAGTCCAGAGTTGCAGAGAGCTAATAATGATAAATACAATTAAATGACGCGGCGAATGCTGACAACATCAAGTGCAGAGCACTGCTGGAAGAGAGCGGCCCAATCCCAGAATCCCAATCTGGGAACGTCAATCCGACGTGCCTGAGGAGGTTCGTGAGGCGCTACAATGGCCTCGCATACACACTCACTCTCGCACACACACACAAGCAAACACACGCAGAGGCTGCAGCACACACACACTCTCACTCAAGTGGCACTCTTGAGAGCGGCAGAGAAAGCAACAGGAAAGAGTTAGAGCGGGATGACGTGCGGCATAAGGACTCGGTTCACATCGTCCGTCTCGCTCTGGCGACGAATGGTGGTTGGTTCTCTCGGTGGTTGAATAGGCCACTCACATTGTTGCCGTATCCTTGTTGAAAAGGACATAAGAAGCCACTTAGCGCGCCCAACAAAGCCGAGAGTCTCTCCAGTCTGGCTGTGTGCGTGTGTGTGTTTGTGTGTGTGTGTGCGACTATCCGAGTATCTGCGTTATGTGCCCAATGGCAGAGGGATGCAGATACAGATATGCACCACATACATAGTGATACCCAAAGACACCCCGAGCATACGACCTGGTACTTTTCTGCCGTTGGTTGTTGGGTTTTGGTTATTGGCTGTTCTGAAGCGACTTGGACTCGTGTTGAGTTCTTGATGCCTCGTTAGTTGTTGATGACACTTCAGTTTGGAATGTTTAGAGTGCGCTGCTCCGCGGAACCGTGCAACTGAGAAATCGAGAAACGACTCGCGACCCTTGAACTATCGAACTTTCCCGGTGATTAACTTAAACTTAAGCCTAAATTGAACTATGTCTGGAATTTAAGTTGCCGAACCAGGATACCCGCCTAAATCATCGCAGTGCTACCCAGTAAATACACATATTTTTTTCCGTGCTCCGATCACCGTAACAGCTCCAAAGTGGCGGAGAAACGCAAAAGTCCGCCCACGCCGCCACCCGCGTCGCAGCGTAGCAAATCGAACAGTGGTTCCCCGATATCGCAAAGCGATATGACCACGTCAGCGTCCTTGGAGAGGACCCCCTCAAAGCGGGATCGAGATCGCGAGCGGGACAACAGCAGCGGTCTGGGCAGCGCCGGCAGCTTGCCCGCATCGCCCCAAAGCGCGATCACGGTGAGTCCGTCCTCCCCAGCCACGCCGAAGCGCCCGCTGCGCACCTCAACGCCCTCGCTGGAGCGGAAGAGGGAGCGTGAGGATCGGGAGGACCTGGAGGATCGCAAGGAGCGGCAGGAACGGCACGAGCGAGACAGAGATCACGAGAGATTCGCCACAGTCTTCAGCACCGCCAGCACCACCGTGCCCACGAACACAAGTTCCAGTTCCGGATTGGCGCCGGAACAGCTCCGCATTCCGACGGGCGCAGCCGCCTTCAGCGGATTCCCGGGGCTCCACAGCATGAGTAGCCTCATGCTTCCATCGTCGGCGGCTGTGGCCGCCGCAGCAGCTGCCCCCTTTCTGCCCTGGTCGCCCATCCTGCTGCCGCCGTGGAACCACGCCCTCCTACCAGCCGCCTTCTATCCGGCGGCCCTGCGAAACGCTTTGCCCGGGTAAGCACAAGGATTCCAATGGAATAATTAGAATATTGATACCTCTGGATTGGTGGACACAAACCTATGAAACAAATGATTTAAATGTTTCGGTTACGAAAAGCATATTTTGGTGATACGTTGACACAAGTTCATTCTGGTTCTTCTAATTAACACTTTGATGGCATGGATCTGGCCAAGATATGCATAAAAAGGACATGTCTCAGATTGAAACAAAATTACTGACGACCGACAATACGTTTGCCTTTCATGGCTGACCACTTTGTAAAAAACAGATATGGTTTTCAAGGTTTTGAGTTCCCGATTAATGATATATATCTTCCTATTAATTCTCCTAATCTAATGATTGGGAAGATTGGGTATTGAAAGCAGAATCTGTAGAATGCGCAAGACCAGCCATATTTTGCAATCGCCTTCGCCTAAGCTCCGACTCAAAATCACACCCTGCGAGCCTCTGCCTCCGTATTAGTGTTTAGATCCCATATAGCTGATGGACTTTTCCGGCTAATCCTGGTAGCTCCTTAAATTAGCCAAGCGCGCAAAGCGCGCAAGTACAGGACACAGGGCATAATTCCCCCGCCTCTTTGATCTGGCAAGTACTCAAGGTCCTGGCGAATGGCGGTTGGGAAATTCTGGCTTGTTGTTCGAGCCTGGCTTAGAAATTCCCGTAGGTGAGAGCCAGGGAAACCCCAATCGGGAACGACATGTGTACGGCAGACACGGGACTCAGATGCCTTCGAGATACTGGCGTCACACTGTCTGGCAATGGGATTTCCGCTCAGGAGGACGGGGAATGCCCGTGTAGCCTGTCCATAGCGTGGGAAATTCGCGAGTCGGGGTCTTCGGGAAAACTCGAAATGGGAAAACCGGAAGCAAGCAAACTTGCGCCAACATGTGGCACGACCTGTTTCGACCCGTAGAGTCCCTGCTGACCTGTGCTGACCTGCACTGACCCGAGCAGGTAGCTGCGATCCGTACGAGGAGGATTTGCGTTTAATTGTTGATGGTATTAGGCAAATCAAAACTCGGGGTCTGACCGGGACTAGGTGTCAATAATCCAGCGATTTGGGTGCACTTATTCAAAGTTAATTCCGGGGGAAATATGTGCGATTTCGGTTCCGCAGCATGCTCGCAGGATGCACACCCCCACCTCCTTGTCTTCTTAACGACGGCAAGTGCAAAAATCTGTGAAAGTCAGAGCGCTACAGGTAGTGCAGGTAGTTTCCTTTGCATATCCCGACCAAAGGGACCTCCCTTTGTTAAACCTTCCGGCCATTCATACGATTGACACAGGATGTCGCTGCAATAAGCATGAAACAGGGAAAAAATAGTTCCACGTCCTCTAAGGAGCCATCTTTATACTCGGGGAGTCATTAATCACTCGATTATATGGCAATTTGTCGGGACAATTAAGAAACTACACAGAATCTCAAAAAACTCCTACAACTCATCTTTGGTATGCCTTCTGTCATTTTTCTTTAAAACTGAAGGCGATTGAGTGTTCAATTGAAATGAGAAATAAACATTTAACATTTAGAATTAATATATTAATCCCCTTGCAGCTTATTTGATGCAAAGGTCCCGTCGTCCCAACGCTCTGGCTTCCATATATCGGACATCCTGAACTTGGAGGGCTCCGAGCTGAAGAATGCAGCAGCTGCCGCCGCCGCCGCCGCCCACCACGGCAGCGATTTGAGTCACCACTCGGGCAGTGAATCCACCAGTGGACATCGCGGCCAGGGATCTCACACCTCGCCTTCGGCGCTCTCGCCCACGCCAGCGGGCGTTTCCGTGGACGAGCACCACAATAGCAGCGGGACTGGGGGAGGAGCGGGAGAAGCGGATCACCACAGCACCACCGAGCATCACGCCCCTCCGAGCCATCCACAGCAACAGCACCCGCACCACCAGCAGCACCACCACCCTCACCTCCTCCTCCAGCAGCAGCACCATCAGCAGGCGGTGGCCCCACTCCCTTTGGCGCACCACCAGAGCGGCGAAGCCCAAAGCCACGCCCACGCCAACGCAGCCGCCGCCCATCTGCTGGCCAGCCACAATGCAGCGGCTGCGGCTGCTGTGGCCGCCGGCCAATACCTGCCCAACCTGCCCAAGAACTTCCCGGGGAGCTTCGGCGACGAGATGTCCTCGTACCACCACATGGCCCAAACCATGCTGCAGCACTCGGGCAGGAGTGCGTGGATCAAGGAGAACGAGCTATACGGTAAGCGAATGTTTCTACTCATAAATGGATACGCATGTATCCATTTTCATTTGCTCCATTTCCAGGAGATAGCCCCTGGCCATACCAATAACCAAGTTAGAGTTGGCTTTTTGAAGAATCAACATTTAAATGGCAACTTGTAGGTGGTAAGGGTGGGATATGAAGCAAGTCTTTGGATCCCAAACAAATATCCTTATGAATCGTGGGTAGGCCAAAGAGCAACGAATTAAATAGTTTTCAAAATAGAATTATCAATGAGGTCCGCGGAAGCCCACTTGAGGAAATTTCCAATTTTCGACTGCATTTAACCCCCGATTAACTGGCCGACTAATGATACTGTTCCGTAACCACTCACTGCTCCAGAGAGCCAGAGAGTTTAAGCAGTCGAGCGATGAGGCAGCTGTATTTGCATACCCTGTGGACTCGACGGATTCACGTGCTTCAGGGTGTGACAAGCTTTGTTTGATACTGGCCCTGTTGTGTTTTATTTTCGTTAGCAGTTAACTGCGGATCGAAATGGGTATATAACTGGGAATCAAGGAGCAGGGGTTGGGCTTCCCCTTTAATCATGACTAATAGTTTGTATGCGCTTCACACTTCAGGATTAGCCCTGTTGTTTTTCTGGCAGTTGACGTCCTTCGTGTCCTTCGGCCAGGACATTCAATCGCTGCCCGCTCGATCGCTTCTTGTTGTTGCGGCCCAAACATTTCTCATCCTGGAAATTTATGGCACGCACTTCCGCCTCATCCCTTCCCACCTCTGTTATTATTCCTTTATTGTTTAGCTACAAATTATAGCTGCTGCCCACTTGCCGTTTTTTTATTTTCTCTTGTCTGCTCTTTTTTGGGAGTTTCCACAGCTGTGAAGGAGTCGAGGAGGAGTCATTTTGATTATATTAAGTTATTAATTTGTTGAGTTGTCATGGTGAGCGCATGGCTTCCCTGGCAGGGCAAATGCGGCTAGCTCGGTGGGAGCTGATATGCGAGCATTAGGAGCTCCTACGACCATTGGATTTGTTGTTTTATCAATGTCCCACGAGGGAATCCCCGGGCAGGTGAATAAACACATTAGAAGACATTATTTGAAATACATGGCAATAGGAATAGAAAGGCAGCTAGGACGTGTTCCGATTCTTCGGAATGCTGCCTTCGCAGCACTATCTCCAAAAGTTCGAGAGCTACGAAGGACTAAAGGGCTCTTTTTGACTTTGTATAGTTGCATGCCTAGTTTGAAGTTGCCTCAATACTGGCATAAGCCCACTGTAATGCCCCTGCAACCGCAGATCCCGCCTTAGAATATCAGAAATAGCCACACCCGGCGATAAATCACTAAATCACTATCTGTTGGAAGTTCGGAACTCTTGTGAAAGAGGGCGAACCGGAAGAGCCCCGGCTACCATTGATGTGTTTGAGGTCTGGCTTTTGTGTCGTTGTTCCATTAGGATCCTGGTTGCTGGTTTTTAGTACAGGCCCAGGATCAGCAGTCATTCAGCGAGAGATCGAAGCGATCGTTTCAGGTAGACGACGAGGGAATACCCACCTAGACATGGATTTGTATATGTATTTGTGTGCGCTGTTTGTCTCCGCCTAATTGGCGTTGTTAGGGTGAAGCTCGTAGGGGATGGGCAGGGGTTGATTTGACGCTGCGGACCATAAGGAGTGCATACATCTGGCATTTGACATTTGGATCGTTTCCGACCACAGCTTCATGTTGCGCCTAATCCAATTGCCGTAGTTGCGATCCTGACTTCCCCCTTTTGTCCCGAATTCTGCATGATCACTTGGACAATGTGGAGGGGTGTGTCGCTACATTAATTTACGGCTAAAGAGGCTTCTCAATTGCTGACAAATTCCCACCCAGGGCTCGCACCCTGCCGTTGTCTTGCTATTCGGTAGGGGGCCATTGTGAAAAATCCAAATAAATTAATGGCTATCCCAAGCAATTTATTCCTCACTTAACAGCATATTAAGAAGGGAGTTTTCTCCCGGTTTTAGCCATATATCTACTACGAAGAATTAGCACATTAACCAAAACCTTGATTTCCTCTTTGGTTTCAGGAACCCAGCAGCCCGCCAGTCCGGATAGCACCTCCCCAGTTACCTCGGAAGTGTCGTACACCTACATAGGTTCCAATTGCCAGACATCGCCTGCTCTTTCCGGCGATTACAAAAGCTACAGCCGGTCGGCCGATAGCGATGCACTGTCCGTGGGCGACGCCCTGCACACCCTCCACGGATCCTCTGGTAATGGGGGTGCCGGAGGCGCTCCGACGGCCCATGCCCTACACAACAACAATAATAATACGACAAACAACAATAACCACAGCCTGAAGGCCGAGGGGATCAACGGTGCAGGCAGTGGCCACGACGACAGTCTGAACGAAGATGGCATCGAGGAGGACATCGACGACGTGGATGACGCCGACGGGAGTGGCGGTGGGGATGCAAATGGCTCCGACGGTCTTCCAAATAAGAAACGTAAGCGACGAGTCCTGTTCACCAAGGCGCAAACATATGAGCTGGAACGTCGGTTTCGACAGCAACGTTACTTGAGTGCCCCGGAACGCGAGCACCTGGCCAGTTTGATCCGCCTGACGCCGACACAGGTGAAGATCTGGTTTCAAAACCATCGCTACAAGACGAAGCGGGCGCAAAACGAGAAGGGCTACGAGGGTCATCCTGGCCTACTGCACGGCCATGCCACCCATCCGCATCACCCCAGTGCCCTGCCCTCGCCTCGTCGGGTAGCCGTTCCAGTTCTGGTAAGGAACGGAAAGCCCTGCTTGGGCGACAGTTCCAAACTGGGAGCCGACTGCGTCTCCGTGTCATCAGCCACCGCCACCGCCATGCAGAATGCCGCCGCCCATCACTTGGTTGCCCTAAATGGAGCGGCCGCCTATCAACATGCCGCTGCAGCGGCTGCCGGCCTTCACGCCCACGCCCATGCTCACGCCCACGCCCATGGACACGGCCATCCTCACGCCCACGCCCAGAGGGCTGCCTGGTGGCCCTAATATTGCTAGGAACTGGCATTCACGGGACTGGGGGCACTTCAATAGGTGAGACAGTCAGGCCCGTGGAGCGATGAGCCAGAAGACCACGCCGCCAGATCCCCAGTGAAGCCAAGTAAAAGAATATACAAAAATAATTGAAACACATACAAATCCCTAGCGTTTAGTCTCCCGGATTTATCCTTGAGTCGCTTCTGTACATAGTTTATATATATATAATCATATATATACTTAAATGACATATATTTATCCATTCCTGGATATCAGACCAATGCCCATGACAAAAGAAAGCTACATTTCCTTCTGAATAAAAATCAATTTGCATAATACTAGTGTCTCTTGTCAAGCGCATTTAAGTCGCATAAAATTTAGAAGTAGACCCATTTTTTTTTTATTTTTTTTTTAGCCCTAAGTTTAATCCCAAAGATAAAATGTGTAAATATAATATAAAAATGAGGTAAATCTGAAAAATAGATTATTTCAAGAGAGAAATTAATAATAGGCAATATGCACCTAATTCTGTACTATATACCATATAATCAATTCAAGCGTAATAAGTGTTCACATTTTTTAGACAAAACTTATTGGCCTTTTTTTTCTATGAATACATATATAATATAGGCACTTAGTCCTAACACATATTTTTTTCGTGAGTGTGTGCGTGTATAGAGAGTAAACGGTCTTTGAATTTATAGCAAGTAATGAGTTCATAAATTGTAACAAACAACAAAGACAGTACGCTGCGGATGTAATCCAAATTGGACAACAAAGCAAATCAACACTACAAACTGCAAAGTACATGTCAGAGATTTAATAAAAACCAATTAAATACATTACAAAATGAACGATTTCCTTTTACTGCCAAAACTTAAACTAGGATATGGGCCCGATTTAATAACAAGATAGGCAGACAAGACCAAGATCCCATGAGAACCGAAAGACCAATTTATTGATCAATGCACTAAACCAACCTGTTATGTTATAAGAGTTATTGCCCCATGCACTTTATGGAATCGTAAATGGCACCCTCTCCCGCATTCCGTGGGGTGGTGGTGGCCTACGTATCGCCGGGCTTATAAACATGTTGGACAAACAATAAATATGGTCTTGATTATGGTTGTTAGCTACCGTTCTGCGATTGGCACCGTAATCCGTCCAGTTCGCTTGATTACGGCACCAGAACAGTTCTCGATGGATCGGGAATCGGCGAATCGGGAATGAGGGTAATGGCCATAAAGCCAGTGGGGCCGATAACGGGAGCCCGGACCCGGCTGGAAATGCAGGGTAATCATCGACTCTTGGCCGGGCAGGCGGAGCACCTTGTCTGGGGGCTCCGATTTGGAAGCAATTAACTACCCGTACACCCCTATAGCCGATGGCAAATCAGTTGGGAAGATATGGACTGCGGCACAGATATCTCGCTCTGCACCGCTTGACACAGTTGGCACATAAAGAACTCAAAGTCAAGTAGAGGCGCTGGAGTATCTCATAAAATACACCGAGTGCTATTCTAATAAACGGCAAATTAAATTACTCATCAATGGACTACTGGCACTTGGGATAAGTGGACCCACATGCTCGTCCATCCACCTACTTTCGATCAGCAACGAAAATAATATTTGCGGTGTATTAATAATCATAAAATGGGGCCCAATCATATACATGTGTATATTGGGGCGACCCGACAATAGCGAAGAGGGGTATACGAAATCGAAACCGTTTTACACGGGCCATAAACACAACAACTTTAGCTGAAGTACCATAAATATTGCCCCTCCATATGCCACGGTCCATACTTGCTCTCCACTCAGTTAATTAGACTTTAACGACTTGTTTTTCGGGATCCATCTGAATGTCTGAATGTACCAATGGGTAGCACTGACCACAGCAGCGAAAGCTGTGGAACATGCCCTCATGCGCGTGGGGCATGTCATTCGATCTCTGAGCAGCACAAGTGGCTATTTGGCGACCAACGTATGCACCCGATCTAACCCCACCCACCCAACCAAATTTGTACAGCGGGAGTCGCGAACGAATTAGCAGAAGTGAGTACATAATTGTAGCACCCTTTTATGGGGCCCATAACCCATTTGAATGGCCCGGGCAGAAGCCAACGTTGGAGTATATATGTGGCCATAAAGCCATCGATTTCCCTTATCTGGTTGTTACATGTGTGGAATACGAGTAGGAGTGGCAAAGATCCAAGTACAGCCCCTAATCGTGGCCTAATCATTTGCATACCTATATCGCGCAAATCGGAGCGGACAGGATGTTGATTGTGCCAGTATATATAGTATACTACGTAAACGAGTATATGGCCCCAGTGAGTACATTTCAATACAATTCAATGATCTAGATTAGAGTGGGCCAGTGATATAGCCCTGGGCTGAAAGGCAGGAGCACAATCGTGAAATAAACTAATAATATTTTCTCTCGCCCCCGAACTCCCCACCCAAAAAGTCCGCCGATAAGCCCGATTTCCACTGCCTGTTGGGCTGTTTGACTGTTGGACAACCCGCGACGTTTACACGCTGCGCCAAGCTGATTGCCCTCTCCCCGGAATCCCCAGACGCCGTACCACTCCTCCGACGATATCAGCGATATGTCTCACAACTGCTTGGACAGTTATTTGGCCGATCGGCCCGATCCGATCCGATTCGGTTCGGTTCGCCCGCCACCTCCGCGTCTGCGATGCCCCACCTGGTCAAGCATGCATGACCGTCATGTCAAGTACAAATGTGCAGCTTATCGCAGTGTTAACTACAACTGAGTTTTTCTGAGGGGACGGGGTTTCCTGGTGGATTCAGTGGCGTTTAATCTGTCAGTTTTTGCTTGGTACTTTTCATTACGACGACTCCCGGCTTGCTTCGAATTCGAACTTATTCCAGCTACGCGTATTTACTGACTTTATTTATTTTTCGAACCGAACCCATATACGTATATTCTTGGTAAGCATCGCGACTCGAGTCCATAATTTCCTTCGAGCCGTCAGTACAACAATACGAGCTAGTTTCTCATTAAGAAAGTTCTGAGCAAGTTAGCGTATGCTCCAGGGTATCGAAAATCCGAGAGAGCCGTCTATTGCGTTCTCTCTTATATTTTCAGAGGAGGGGAAACGGTTTCACAGCGAATTTCCCAGCTAAACGCTGTTTTTTGTAAGAACCCTTTCATTTACCCATATCTTTTAATGCCAATTGGGCAATGGAAAAAGCCGGCTCCGAATCGGAATTGAAATGATCGAGGGGCCCCTCCAGACACTTGTACCCCAAGAACGGTGCCACTGCACAGATAGATAGATAGAGATAGAGCCAAACGAGAAGGAGAAGGGGCATTGCTTACAACACTGATCGGAGGTGATTTTTGAATGGTCGGGCCTTAAACTGGAACTCCTTGAATTTGGCATTGATAAAGCTGTGGACGGGTGGACATCGGCGACACAGATATAGTCGAGATACGGATACTGAATCGCGGTTCCAGTTTGTAATGAAAAATTGATTAAGGCAGCCATACCCTATATACAAACGTATACACAAGCGCAGACGGTCCGATCAAACCATAAATTTATCACAAAATAAACGTGGAAATTAAATACAAAACAAAACAGACCAAACGAAACCGAATCAGGCCAGGAACCACAATTCCGAACTGAACAAATAAATAAGATTGCAATTAATAAAATAGTCGATAAGTGGCCATTCAGCAGCTACATAAATGTGTATGCTGAAGTTCTGGGCCCAAGTAAATTACCATTTTCGCTAGCTGGGAAATTCCTACAGAATACGGATTTTTATCAAAAATAATATTCACTTTAACAGGGCTAATCATGACTCATAGGCTAAGCCTGTGAAGTTTTATAACGTTGTTCACGCGCACTGTAAATGTAGATAGTTTAGAAATCCTAATCAAATGGAGAATGTATGGAATGGTCTTTGAATTCCTAATATGAGAAGAGTTGGATACAGAAGGGAAGGCATTTTCCCACAACTGTCCGGTGGGCTTCCACCTCCTGGCAGGAATCGTGCCCACAGGCCAAATGCAATGTTAATGACCAAACTCTCCGGCGAACACAATGTCCTGATCCCGCCGTGAAAAATGGGGTTTACAAAGTTGCGGGGCGCAGCTCTAATTAGCCAATGCGGGGTCATAAATCGGCGGCGGGGTTGGGAAAGCGGTGGGTGGGAGGCGATGGCAGACTGGTGGGGGAGGCAAATCAAATTAAGGCGCAAGTTGATGGCGCATTTTACAGTCCTGCCTTTTCGGGGTGGCGGATGGAATCTGACGATTTTAATAATGTTGTTGCTCATTTCGCGACCAGCGTCATTATCAGCATGTAATTTCTCATTTTCATAGTCAATTAAGTCAATCACTCGCCCTTTTGGCCACCGCAAGGCCTTTCAGAGCTGAAAGCTGAAAACTGAAAACCGAACACTGAATACTGAATACTGAATAGTGAAGGCCAGCCCATAGCATGGAAAGCCACCCCTGTTAACACGTTGGCGGTGGCGTGTTTCCGTTTCCGCTTTCCACACCTTTTGTTTATTTGTAACGCAATTTAAAAGCGCCGCGCCGCGCCGCGCCGCGCCGCGCCGCGCGTTTATTGCTCAATTTTGAAAAGAGAAAAGGGCATTAGGTATTCATACACAATCAACGGACTCATCGATGAGCGATGGAGGATGACTGGATGGATTCGGCGGGCTCGGAAAAATATACACCCACCCTCAAGGCAATAACTGTAACAATTTCAAGCACTAAAACGACACGTGGCAGCTGCTTTTAAAATTGAATTTCCTGTCATGTAATCTTGTCCAGAGTCAATTGTTTCTGTATTTCTGTGTGTGGGTTTTGCAACACCCCCTTGTTTTTCCGCCCGCACGTGCCGCATTGTGTTTTTCTTGTGTGTTTTCGAAAGGTACCCCCTCGAAGTTTGGGGTGCGCCGCGGTCACACTTTCTTATTTATGAAGATGCGGCCAATATGCTGACGATTTGCTGACCCAGTAATACCAAAAGTATACTTTATGGGTGTGAATGAGGTTTTCTGCATTCACAGATTGACTTTCTAATGGGGTGTGAAAAGCCGGGGGTGGGCAATCGGAAAACACGGCGGATACGGCGGGATAACAAGGATCAGCAGGTTTCTGTGGGATCTGAAATGCGTAATTAATCGGGGGAGATTAGGCCGAGAAATAATTAATAGAGAATGTAAGGTAATTGAAAATGTAATATAGTATCAGGACTTGATTGGTAAGTCTTACATTACAGACGTATACGTACGTATAACTTTAAACAAAGTAAGTCAACGGAGTTCACTGCTATTACAACATTTCATAAAGAAGGAAGTATCTATCTTACTTGGCCCTCTAGCTTAGTCAGCACCGTTTTTGCGCGTTTCCCATCGACTCGATGTTCACATGCCTAATTAGCATGTCAATAAGTCGAAAAGCAACCAGAAATGATTTTACCCCTAATGAAAGCATTAAGGACAGATCGAGGGGAGTTGCATGTGGATTCGCGGAGCGTGCGCCATTAAAGGCCACGAACATCAATTTATATATTGCGTTACCATGATTTGCATAAAGGGCACACGCATATCTCATAATAAATGCATATACTCCCCCTCAGCCGCGAAATCACGGACAAAACAAAGAGAAACCCCATTAAACCAATATAAATTTGCACTCTCTCATGACCTCGGCGAGTGTCCCTTTCGTATTCTGTTTGTGTATCCTGGTGGTTGCTGTAGTGTCGATCGACTAATTTGAATATAAATGCGCCAAGCGCCGGTGTTCCTAGCACCACCTTCCCACGACATCGATACGATACGATACGATACTATCCTATGCGATACGATCCTAGCCATTAGCAGACAAAAGAACAGCTCGCGAGGCACCTGTATACGGACACTGGGAGAAAAGATGTTAGCTAATTTGTAAGTGCAATGATAAAATAGCTATTAAGCATGAATACAACCATCCGCATTGTCGGAGATGATCGAATGTGAAATACCTGGGAAGTATATGGAATCGGCGCATTAAACTTGTAAACATTTTCTCTGTGTGGAACGTCGACGGCGAACCCACTCCTTCTGTAAGTTCGACCTTTTTGGCCTTTTATTGCATTATTATTGGTAAATAAACAAACACAAAGCAAACACGATCGCAGGGGAAATCAATCAATGGAAATGCAAATGAAAATAAAACTGGAAAGGCTCTTCGGTGGCAATTAGCGACAGCGGCAATCTGGTGGCGATAGATAAGTGAGTGAACGGAAGTCATTGAAAGGGTTGCCTCGAAACGTGTCCTCTGCCCCACCCCCTTACCACTGACCGCCCGCGGGCGTGTGTGCCGCCTAATTGCCCGCGACTGAAAGTGGTGGGCGCAACTGAGGGTTTCATCGGAAATCAGAGTAGACACCCTCCCGCAAATCAGAGGAATCTGAATATGCTAAGTTTGGGAATGCCCCGCCAAGACTTAAATCTTCATAAGGACCTGGGTGGCAGAGTATCCAAACATGGATATTTAAACCCGTTACATGTAGACATATAATATGAACATAGGTAAAGTAATGTGTTAAATTGTATAGTGTATGTTCTTGATCGAAATCACGTCCCTAGCCGTTCTAGCCATGTCCGCCTGTCCGTATAATAAGAGTCCATATATTTATAACAAGAATACGAGCATGGAAACTGAGAAAACAAGGGGTGCTCGTTTGGGTTCTTGGACTAGGGACGGTCGTGGAGTGGTCAGTGTAGTGAATTTCGAGGAACTCAATAAATCAGGGGGTCCGGAGGGGTTACAGCCGGACAATTGACGTCAACAATAAGTAACAATGATGTCGACTTGTAATTGAATTGATTGACAATATTTTATATGAAACCAGAGGCCAGCAGCAAAACATTTCCGGGAACGAGGGATCCAAGGACCCTTCACGACAGAATTTGTTTAGATTAGCATTAATCGGGGGGTTGGGTGTCGTTGCTCGATGGACCACTGGGTGAGTGGCCATAAAAAACGATAAGAAGATTCAATAAAAGCACTTTAAGCGGAAAAACAAACTTGAATGGCATAAAAAAGGAACAGAGCACACAAAAAGATTCTACTCCGCCCGCCCGATTGAAAGGGAGAAAAATGAAAGGGAGTCCAGCATGGACAATATGTTCAGGTCACCCCCTTTGGCGAGCGAAGAAGGGAAAGAAACTGCGCTTTTTAACTAATGAAATCGTTTGCTAAATGAAACGTGAAAGTCAAATCAAATGAAAACCAGCCAGAGTTGCTTCTCGCCAGCGGAAGCGGAAATGTGTCGCCGTTCAGTGGCAGACAGAACCAAACAGAGCAACAAGGAGCATTAAATAACTAAATATTTTAAAACCCAATCTCGAATGCGGTTTCGAAAAACCAATTTAAATCCACTTGAGCGGCGAAGCTATCTCGATTTTTGGATTGGGTTCGGGACTGAAATTCAGTTTTGATGTGTGGCTAACTGTGTGTGCGTTTCCGTTTCCGGGAGGCGGAGAAAATGTGGAAAACGGGGTGGCGGCACAGTCACTGCGGTCTGCACTCGGCTATGCGATTAATATGCTGATTTATTCGCAACGGAAGGGTTGCTTAATTTCCACTGACGGCTCTTTTATTTATTTACTCGTCCAGCCTGGACACAAGCCGAAAGTAACTCGCATAAACATAAACTCCACCCAGGGACCGCAATGCTGGATAGCAGGTTTTCAAGAGGTATATAGGACTCCGGTTATGAATACTAAATGCAATATTCCGAGTGCTCTTGAAATTTTTCAATCTAATACATGTTTCGGCCAAGGTTAACATATAAAAGCCTCGTCTACTACACTCTCTGAAGATTGTGAAGTAGCTATTAAGCATGGATGTCTCTGGCTCCATCGAATTCCTTCTCGCAGATATCCCCTTAACCACGAAGGTGGCGAGGAACCGTTTTCAGCGACCCAAAAAGTTGATCGCTTTAGTTCATTTTTCTACTTGGCTTGTCTTTTTCTTTTGGCGGTTTGCATATGCACAAGCGTTATTTGTTGGACCCGCCAGCCAATTACTGCAACGAACAAACACACAAACGCATAAATATCTCTGGCCAGGACAGCTCCGTAATGCCGGAATCCTGCGACCTGTCTCGTGCCAGTGGTCGACTGGAATTGTGTACTTGTTGTCTGGTTATCAACTCACTTCCGGAACTTAATGGTCTGAATCCTTTGGCTGCCTTGATTTGACTCCAGGCCCACTTGCCACAGCTCTATTAAAGACGAAATTTAGTTGTCAGTGAGATCCTGCAAGGCAATTCCTGGCAGCTTTCCAAAATCATTCACATAGCTGATTCGATCTTTTGTAATTCCGCAATCAGAACGAACTTATGATCCGGTAGAGCCCTCCCACAGTGGCGACCTGAAGACTCTTCCGAGTCTAGGAACATTACCATTATCGAAGTGCGGGTACCGCAGAGTTGACAACACAGATCGTTTTCAGTGAATCTAATACAGTCTTTTGGTCTTCGAGAAACGGGTATTAAACCCGATCTAATTGAAACAAGTGTGATTCCAGGGTGCTTGGGAACCCTTAAAATGTTAAGTATCTAACAAAAGGAAGACTATACCCAGTGACAAGTCTAAGCCGGCTTATCCCGAGAACACATAGATAAATTCACGATGCAGGATGCCGCCCATCACGCAGCACACTGCTCGATTCCGCCTTCTTTTGTTGACTTCTCCCCGGCTGTGCTTTGTTTTTAATGCACTTTTGATGAAACCATCATGTCACATTACATCACATTACATCAAACCAAACCAAACAGAGCAAAACAAAGTCAAACAAAAGACAGAATAAAACTAAGCACACAAACGATTCGTTGGACGCACACGCAGTTCCCAGACGAATCCTTTGGGTTCAGCGGGGGCGTCGAGCCACACGATTTCTCCCCGGACACAAGAATTTTGGCCATTTAAAAGCGGCAGCTCGAAATCTCATAAACACCTCGCTCGGCACAAATTGAAATCTGGTTAGCGGGCTGGCAAGGAGGGGTGCCAAACAAACATTGACACGCCCTTCAGGCAGGAGGCTGAGATTTCAAAGGCCAATAGGTCGCAAAGTGCAAAAAATTCGAGGTAAATCATGCAAGTGCTGTTTTACGTAGGTTTAAGGCTGCGTAACAGAAACAGTCACAGAAACACTCTTGTAGTTGAAAGTTGAAAATTGAAATTGTGCGTAGAAATGTTAACACTTTAGTGGTATTTATTTCTCTCTGTGCACAGGAAACGGAGCTCATGCGTGCAAATCAGAGTGAGCCAGCAGCCAAGTGCGACCCAAGGATATAGGGCAAGAAGTCAGGGATGGACATGCCAGATCGGAGGGGTTCTTCAGCACGGGAAAGTGGGTGGAGCACAAACAAATTTATTGGCTCGGCGTAAGCCCTGATGCGTATTAGCTGACCACGTGGGACTCCGCCCGTGGGACAGGATTCATGAGTCTTGTTATGCCCTTGCTGACGAATAGGGGTTTCTGGCACAGCGGAGTTCCTTATTGAATCTTTATTGAATTTTTATGGAATCGTTATGGGGATCGTTTAGCAGGAAGGTCGTGCAAGTCATTTAGACATGTTTAGTCGAATAAACCAAAGCTGACAAGCCAGTTCGACCAGTTGGGCCAGTTGTGGGGGTGCACAATGTCGAAAGACAGATTGGGATAAATATTTGGCAGGCATAACCACAAAAGAGCTCTAACCGGAGTAACTAATTATTTTGTTAAAACAATAATCTAATTGTATCCCTTTTCGACATCTTAAAATCATGCAATAGTTAATTAATCTATCTGCCTTGTTACTTTTTTTACCAACGATTCCCATTATGTAAAACCAGGTCAATAATACGTTGTTTATTGACCCTCAGCCTCGATGACCCAACGACTTCAGATTCAGTCCGTGAGCAGGATGGCATTAGGTAGACGGTTAAGGAGGTCCGCGGGGCACTCAATGGCTCTTTGTGGATCCATTGTGACTGGCATTGCAGCCGAGCTGTCGGAAAAGCCGAATAGCCCAATAGCCAAAAAGTCACATGCAGAGCCCTTGGCCTGTTCCATTGTGTTTTTTAGTACTTCCTCGAGCAAAGAAGCCCGAGCTGACAACAATGGCTGGGCAGCAATGTGTCATGCTTGTTGATTTGTAAGGATGCAGTGCTGCCGCTGGAATTGTATTGACCGGAAAATCATAAAGCTCTTTGTTGCCGAGAGGAAATCAAATCGTAGCGGCCTCGTCATGCAACTGGACCATCTCTTCGAGACCGGAAATGTTGCCCAGTGTATTTAATCTCTGTCCGCTCTTCGATTTTCCATTTCCCTATTATAATCCTTCCTCATTTTCCATTTTTCGCGTTCCTCCGTTTCTGAAAAGCCTTTGCTTCCGCCGCAAAGTTGCTCCGATCGTCGGCGTCATTATCATGGAAAATTGTTTCTAAGTTGACAGGCAGTAAACAGGATTTGCCTGTGCACATCGGAAGTGTCAGAAGAAGCGGAATGTTAAGGAGTCAAAGTTAGATTCTAAATTAGCATCCAACCATCTCTGACAGGAAGCGAACTTTTCCGAATATGTGGCTAAGCGTCTGTCTGGGTGGCTTTCTTCTTCTCTTCCAGAAATGTGGGGCACATTGGCAAGAGGTGACAACAGGTTCTATCTAGTTCATCTAGTTCTTCCAGTTCCCATAAAATCGCCCAAAAATAAATCTTTCCTTTTCTATGGGAATTTGATCATAGGTTGGGGGTATAAGGCAGTGTACAATTGGCTTGCCAAACACCGATTATTCAATGTTTTCGTGTTGTATATATCGAGTCGATCTATATCTCCCATGTCCGCCCGCATTTCCCGACCGGGTTGGGGTACTTGTTGTTGGTGGGATCAGGTCTTTTACGGATATACATATGGCAAATGACCCAGAAATGACACGCACACAAAACGATTTTCCGACGCCTGAATTGACATGACCTGACCTGGATGAGCAATGTCCACCCCTCACTATCTATATAGCCAGATATATATCTGGATCCCAGCCACACCCACTCTTACTCACCACTCATATTCACTTCCACATTCGCCAACGTGTCTGGTTTTTTTTCGGTTGGAGCATATACGTGCATATGTGTACCTGCACAGAGAAAATAAAACGGATTTTAGAAATTTATTGAAAGTCATTAGAATAAGGAGAAATGATTATGAACAAAATGTGGTATTTCTACACTCTTAGCATAGACAATTTAAAAAATAGTTTGGCTTTTGAAAAGCAATACAATAATTAATACAAAAGTCGAAAGTCGAATATAAATATTAAAAAATAAATAGTCCTTCCTCCAGATTTACTTTTGTCAATTTTCAAGTTAGCATTGTGTGTTTTTTTCGTTTTGTTAAAGAAAATTTCGTTAAAACTGCGAAAATATGTTGTTAATATGCATTTCGAACTAGTTGCAATAAGAGAGAGTGCAATAATAAAATATAAATACAATTTTGAATACGAAAACTACATACGTTTTTACTAGATTGGCGTGTAAGTCGACATTTTATTTAACATGCAAAATTCAGTACTGCAAGCGCGACAACAATGAATGAGAATAGTCAATAGTAATTTATTTCCGTGTACCATACCGCCTGGCTCATCCATTCGCGCAGTCACATTAACCATTATGATTTATCCACATGGGTGGTTGGGCGGACAAGGACGAGCGGCGTCCGGTAAGTGCCGCTGTGCATTTGAGTGGAAACTATAGATAATATTTTTATAGTTGCACTGCCACCGACCCATTAAGTGTGTGAATATGTACGTGTCCCCGCACTCGTGGCTGCCTGCCTGTGCCCAGTCTGTTTCTTATATTAAAATGTTGCCCGAATTGAAATTTATTTTTGCCAATTTCTTGATTTATGACCAAGCATTTTTCTCCATTTCCCCAAGACTCCTAAGCCAAAGGCCGCCATCTCCCGTCAAATATACGCACAAGTTTCGGTGACTGGCCACTGGTCAGCAAAAGATGCGTCAGCGTTTAATTTCATTTTCGACATGTGCCGAGAAAAGGACAGTTTCACCACAACAAGGAGCCGCCTAATTGACAGATACTATTTGCTTCTCCCCTGCACCGCGCGGCGAACAAAAGGGTAGATGGATGTTTAAAGGCTTTTCGAACTACGTGACCTTTGCCCAAACGCACGGACCAAGTTAAAAGACACGAAAGCGTTTGATAATAGTCCGGTCCAAGCAGCTGCAGGTTTGTTCATTACTGCCGAATGACCGAATGACCACCTTTACCGACCAGGAATTTAATGTGTGATTTTTCCTTAATTTGATGAACGTGTGAGAAAATTTGTTATTAGAAAGTAATACTAGCTTTTCTCGAATTCATCATTATTGATATATTGTCATTCATATAGGTCCATTTGCATTGCAAGCTAATTTGTCCTTTGTGCTTTTTGTTACTGGTAGTACGTATTATAGACTATATATGTGAGACTGACTACTGATCGGATGATTCGCAGAGAAATTTTTGTAAGCCGAACTTTGTACAGTCTTGTTGTAGATGTTCGCAAAACAACACAAAACATATTTGATCGTTTAAAATTTTGAAAGATATTGTTATCTAAATATAGAAGATTATATGATCAAAAACCATGTTCGTTGAACAATAGCGATGGGCCTGTCCTTATCCTTGCCAGCTTTGCCTGTCTCTTTTCATTAGCCTCGAGTACATCAATCATCGGCTTGTTTTAATTTTAAAGAAATTGCCCACCCCCTGCGGTGTGGTTTGGACCCTTACCTAAATCCTCTGAATCATGCCACACCCCAGCCGCCCGTCATCCCCAGAAATCCGACCAACCACATCCGGAATCCCGCCCTCAAAATGATTGAGCCAACGTACAGACGCCATCTCTTTCCTGCTCCAAGGGAAATTTCCCTCTCGAGGGAAATTTGCGCCTGAAGGAGCGCCATTTTGAAAGTTTTTCCACCACGCCTTACATGAGACTCCCCCATTTTCCAAGGGCTCCAGTTTTACTTTTTGTGCGCCTGCCAAGATTGATTTATTTTAATAAGCGGCGGCTCAGAAATTTTTACAAGGAAAAATGCAAATTTCGGACGCAGAAGATTTTATAGCAATTTTAATTTGCTTCCCGCAGCTTATCCTAGTTTAATGAAGGCATTCAAACTAAAGAAAACAACCGGGGGTTACTTGACTTACTGCCTTTTGCAGCATATTGTTCTTTATGATAGATCGTTTAAAAATACATTTTGTTTATGTTTAAATTAGTGTTTTGAATTAGTTGAAATAAATAGTTATATATACGCTAAAGCTAGTCCATCTCCTTATTATCTGTATAGTAATGTTTCGTCGTCAAGCTAATAATCGTCCAGCTCAATCGTCGATTTACGCATTAAAATAAACTCTGTACCACGCAATAAAAAAATACCTATATAAACACCCATGTGCAGTGGGAACAGGCTGGGATAGTCATCGTTGTCCTTGGTACGATCGTTCCAACAAACTTTGAAGCTTCATAAAAAAAAATGTAACTCTTGCTTATACTTATTACTAGGGTTTGTCTTTAAAACCCAAAAACAAAGGTATTTAAAAGTAGCGATGTCTGAATATGGGGCGCTGCATCGGACGACCATTGTACATGGGCAAGGGAATCAGACGCACTAAAACAGAAGAGGCTTTACAGGAAAAAGCGTACAAGCTAGAGGAATTGGAGAAAACATTAGATTGCTCTCCTTCGCGAACTGAATATACACAACACCAAACAAATATGAATGCGAAAGAACAAACATATATATTGAAAGCAAAGGGAACCCCACGAATACTGCACAAAAGAGCTCAAGTGGAGGGCAGCAGATGGTCCTTAAGTTCCCTCCTCTAGGTCTCAAAGTATTTGTAGACTGCCGTCACATAGGACATCACCTGCATCCAGTCGGGTCGTTCGATCTGACACATATCATTGATATTCTGGTAGCGAAATTTTCAGATAAGAATAAGAACAAACAAGTTGAGCTTCTGTTGGCCATGGAAACTCACCAGTGTTGTGCCAATTCCCACGGACTCGGCAGCCGCAAATGCCAGCGAAAAGTTGCGACGCTTGTTGGCGGGAGTCAGCTGATCGTACGGAATGCGATCCGGCAAATACGAGTGTAAGATAGCACAGAAGGCCAACCCATCGTTCCACGACGAGCTGAAGTTGGTGATGTCGATGTTGCGGTAGCCCACTGTTTTGTTTTGGCACCACTTCAACAGGGCGTTGCGCTTCGAACCCCCGTTCTTGGCCAGCATGTTTAGCGGGTCCTTGCGTTCGCCTGAGAAGCACGGAAAAGTCGACTTTAGGATCACGAATACATCTACGCCGATTAAAACTGCCTACCGCTGATAAATGACTTTGAGACGTTACCAAACGGCAACCCGCCGCTACTGGTGCTGCCCGCGCTGCTGGGCGTGGCTGGCGTAGAAGGTTGGGAGACGTTCTGTATCTGGCTTTGGGTAGATGTTATTGCAAGCTGTTGTTGATCGCGCAGCGGCAAAGTTGCTTTGGTAGTGCTAGCTAAATCTCCTCCGCTGCCAGATGAAGTATTGGTGCCCTGTCCGGCACCAGCTTGATTGCCGACGTTTACGTGCAAGTTGCTGCTCTGCAGCACAGGCAACCGAATCTGTGGAGAATTCAAGGCCATTAGTTCAGAAATACAGCACGAGCACTCAAATTCATCTTCGATTGAATACTCACGCTCTCATGCCAGTCACTGGAGGGAGGAAAGATGATGGGCGTGGTGCCCAGGTCAGGAGTCCCGCTGTTTAGGCTGGACGTCGAGCTGTAGTGGGATTCCGACTCGTCGGTTTTGCCCTGCTGTAGGATCAAAATAGTTTGGAATGGTTTGGGGAAGATTAATGCTTCACAGGCCTTACCGCTTTGTTATTCTCAATACTCTCAATGAGCGTTTTGACGGAGAGCCGCGAGTCCTGTCGGCTGAAGCTAAGCTTGCTGCGTCGCGTGGCCATCTCCATCTCACGCTGAACTGTGGACAGCACGGATTGCGGAGTCTCCGACTGTTGCATTTCTGCAAGGGTTAAGAAAAGCATTAAAGATTACCGATTGACGACATAGACAGACGGCAATTGGGCTTACGCTGGTTGGAAAGTTTTTCAAGCTGCTGCTCCAACAGTCTGATCTTTTCTTTCTGCGTCTTGTTGTCGAGAACTAGCTGCTCCCGGGCGCTGAGCGCCTCAGTCTTAAAGTCGTTGGCCACTCGCACAGTCATGAGAAGGTCGGCCTGGAACTGCTGCCACTCCTCGGCCTCCTTGCGCCGCAGCTGTGTCTCCTGCTCGAGTCTACACTCTGCCTCACCCAGCTTCAGTTGAACGTCGCCCAGATGGCGCTGAGTTTCAGCTAGCAGAGATTGCAACTGGGCTTTGTCTTCCTGATGGCATTTGCACTGAACCTGCAGTTCGGCCACGCGTTCCTCCAGAGCCTGCCATTCGCCAGCTATTTTGTCCTTGTCACGTTGGAGCTGCTCTAAGCGGTATTCAAGGTGGGAGACCGCACACTTGGCGTTATTCTTGACCACTTTGCATTCCTCAGTTAGCCCGGATAGCTGATCACGTAGCCTTCTCAGCTCAGCTTGGCTGCGAGAGCACTGATCTTGTAGCTCAGCCACACGCTCTTCTAGGGCATCCTTCTCCTTTCTGGCCACATCCAGCACTTCGCTCAGGTCTGTCTTGTCTCCTCTGGACAAATCTGCTTCTAGCTCCTCTATCTTTGAGCGCGCATTCTCCAGAAGAGTGCTCAGTCGACTGATTTCGATGGCCCTCTGCGATATCTCTTCCATGGCCTGAGAAAACTGAGCCTCTCCTTGCCGCCGCTCTGCGTTTGCTGCATCCAACTGAGAATCCAGCAGGGCAATTCGTTCCCTCTGGCGCTGCAGTTCCAGTTGGCCAGCTTCCCGGGCCTGTTTCATTTCCGCCAACTCAGCTCCCAGTTCCTCCCGCTTGAGCAAAACTGCCTCGCGCTCCTCCTGTGATGTCTTGATCAGGTCCAGAAGCTTTTGCTCTCTCTCCGAAGCACTTACTTCGGGTGCAGGCTGTTTGGTATCCCGAAGTAAAAGCTCTTGCAGCGTGCTGATTTGCGTACGCGATTCATTTAGCTTCTCCGTCTGTCGGCATAGCGACTGGAAGAGCACATCCTTCTCCTCGGCCAGACGCTCGTTCTCCGTCTGCGTATCCGTCAGCTGGGTTTGCAAGTCTGCCAGCTCCTGCAACGTAGCCTGTAGCTCCTCGTTAGTGGAGTAGTGTGTCTCCTCCATTTGAATGATCTTGTCTTGCAGGCAGGCTACAGAGATCTCGCTGGAGGATGATTGTTTATCCCAGTCGGGAGTGAGGCAGGGTGTACCATCATGCGCATCATGTGTCTGAATATGGAAAGGAAATAGGGATAATGTTAGGGTCTTTTGCATCACTAGAAATCGTCTGAAAGTACTTACACTGGGCAGGGCTATTGAAGCGGGCGCTGAACTGTGCAGCCGCTGCGAGTCTTGAATGATCTGGTGCTTCTCCGCATCCGATAGCGGTGAGTTTACTACGTCCCGTAGCCGATTGCGCAGAGATTCATTCTCGTATTTCAAATTGCCGATTTCCATCTGGGACTTTTCCTGTAGACTCTGGAAGCACAAGTATCAGACTGATCAGTTTTTCTTCTCTCTGGGCTGCGTTAATGTGGCTGCTGTTGCATTACGACGCAAAAGCAGACTACTACACCCAATTAAAGGAGCGCTATATCGCTATATCGTATTTAACATGCGCGGATAAGTGAGGGTAGCGAAGCGCAGCGTCCAAGAACTCGGCTTTGCCTGTAATACCCTTTACTAAAGCTTTTTAACGCCGGTATAACTCAAAGGCTTGCTTACTAACATTTAATTCTTAACGGACTTATTCAAATAATAAAAGATAACTCTGAACGTATGCTTATATTTTAGCTAGTAAATTAAAATAGCTTATTTTCTTACTAAAAAATCTAACCCACCCCCTTTGTGCAAGTGTATATGATGAATTCATCAATGCGGGAGAGGCAACAAAAACATCAATCAGCCGTGACAACACAGCAGCAACTTGTGGTTAGCCAACGTCCCCGTTTTCGCTTACTACCCCCCGTAAGCCAACTTAAACATCTTTCACCATTTACACCCCTGGCGAGCTTTTGCGCACCTGCATCTTAACCAGATCGCCCTTCAGCTTGGCCACCTCGCTTTGGTATGGCAACAGCTCCGTGATGCGTGTCTCCAGTTGCATTTGCTCGCTTCTGAATCTATCCATCTGTTTGTGCAGCTCCTGCATTTTATTGTTAGCCTGTGTGGTTGAGTTTTGATTACTATGTGAAAACTGGGCAACAAATGGGGACTTAACTTACCTCTAGGAGTTGCTGTTGTTGCTGTTCGTTGTTTAGGAGTTGCTGTTGCTGCTGCTGCTGCTGTTGTTGGTAGCTGCTTGCTGCCACAGCGGCAACCGCAACGGCGGCTGCTGCTGCGGGAAAAGAGCTGACCGGACTATCAGCACTGGTGTTGCTGCCGTTCGCCGAGGTTGCTGTTGCAGTTGCCGTTGCTGCTGCTGCTAGTTGCTGGTAGAAATCTGCAGCAGCGGCGGCAGCAGCGCCACCATCTTGTAGTGCGGCCAATGCGTTGTTGTTATTGATGTTGCTGTTGCTGGAGCTCCCAGTCGCTGAAGCCTGCGGCACTGCTGCCAGGGAAGTCATCAGTGGTTGCTGTGGATCATGTGGTTCAGGTGCATTGCTGTGTGGCTGCTGCACTGGCAACAGCTTGGGCTGCTTTTGTCCCTTGAGCTTGGACTTCTTTTGAGGCAAGGTGTTGCTTTGGGGCTTCTGATGCTGCTGCTGCTGTAGCTGTTGCTGCTGGCGCCTCTGTTCCTGCTGCTGGTTGGTCAGCAGTAGCGCCCCCTCGTCACCCACATCCACGCCCCTTTCGTAACTGGCCGTCTCCTGGTGGGCGTAGAACTTTGTAGTTGCTGCGGTGATGCTGTGCTGCTGCTGCTGCTGCTGCTGCTCGTGGGCGGTATTCAATGAAGTGCTCGATTGCGACTTCTGCCGATTGTTGTTTGAGGAGTTCTGCTGCTGCTTGTGTGACGAGTTGGAGGAATGGGAGCTGGAGGTGCCCTGTCCTCTGCGGAACAAGGATTTCAGTTTGATCATCTTGCTGCCAGTCTTGCCTTGCTCGTTGCAAAACGTGAACCATCAACCATATACTTGTTGCTTTTAAACTTATTTAATATCAACCATCATTTATTGTGTCTTGCAGTTAAACTTGATTAATTTGATCTTTTATCGTTCGTTGCGCTTTTAATGTTTTCTATTGTGTAATTGTAGAAATTTAGTTTACATGTTCGTCTTTTTTCATTTGTCGTTCAATATAACTTCTTTTATTTTTTAGATTCTTGTTATAAACTTATTTCGTTGGGAACGTGTACTGCAAAACGGGCGACGAATGAGTCAATTGATGAATAGAGAAAAGCGGGCTTGAAATTGGATTTCACAAGCAACAGATGATCGTGTTGCATGCAACATCAGGCAAAGTGCACAACAATATAACCCGCTTGCGGCGACGAACAATCACACTGCATTGTTATTGTCATTGGGAGAGCGGCTAAGAGGGAGATAAAGAGAGAAACCAAAACAAACGCACAATCGCGTTTGCATTCACACCCGATTATCAATTAAAGGCACTCCGTGATTTCTGATTGTCAAAACTGAAGCTCAGTCCACTTCTACCAGCTCGGATTCAGCTCTGGAACGGTTAAATTGAAGGCGCACTGTATTCTGGCCCGGGCCCTGCTACAACGTCAACAATTCGACAGCCGCAGTTGGACACACTGAAAGTCACACGTTCGCTGCTGGACAAACGGGGCCAAGCCACCAGCATCAGAAGTTAAATCAAATAAAATAAACATGTAGGCTTGTGAGGACCGGTGGCGTACAAATTGATCGCATTTCCCACGAATAATTCACGTCAGCCACTGCTGTAGGCGTTGGGGTTCTGTGCGAAAGAGAGGACTCTTTCTCTTCACCCATTGTCCACAGAGACCACCCCAACCTCTCCGCTCTCCACCACCCAGGGCAGTATGCGTGTGTGCTTTCACATGCAAGCCGGATTAGTCATGTCACGACGGAGCGAAAAGACAACAGGAGAACAAATGAAGTGCAACTGAGCAAATGGCATTGCCAGCTGACCGCAGCGGAGTTGCACTTGCATGTTGCAACACGCCGAACAGAAGTGTTGCAAAACAGTCAGATCTTAGGATTTAGCTAGTTTGCCATGTATGGCCTCGAATGATTTTCATTCGGATTTCTTTTTTGTGACAGCGACCCACGCGAAACATACAAATTTTGTATTTCACTTTGGGCTAAAAATTTAAAGGCAAACAGTGGAGTGACATCATGCTGAGCACGAGCGAAACATGAAATTAAATTCATGTATTCAGAGAAACACTTTTTGCCTAATTGCCGATGGACACGAGAGTTTTTTCTTATCACCTGGCGGGGGTTTATCTTTATCATGTTTGCACAGCGATAAGTTGGATAAGTGGGCAGAATACAAGCACGGCATCCGACTTGGCATTGGAATTCTTATTTCCAGATGCAGTTTGAATGCGCGCCCAAATTCGGGAACTATGCAATACTTAAAATGCAACTGCGGAGCTGGGAGAGCGGGCAAATCAGGATGTTGGGTGGAAGAGGGGATGAGAGGGGAGATCTGCTTGCCCTTCAACGAGAGGCACCAACAACAATGGAGTTGCCAGAAAGGGAACAGTAATTGAATGAAAATCAGAGAGAGTGAGAGAAAGGTGGATAATGAATCAACGCATCAACAATCAAACATAGGCAATGCTGTTTAACTATGTACACCAGATAGCTATAAAAGGAATTTCATTCTCTTTTCACACACTCTTTCGTAAAAAAACTGCAATACGCCAACAAAACGAAAGGCCAACTTCACACGCACACCAATACGATGCTCAAACAATACCCGCACACTTTTACACGTACGCGTACGTACCGAGCGAAGAACTTTGTTGCTCATTGCTAATTTGTCATAAACCTTAACTGCAGAACATACTACGGTGGCAAACAGAAACAAAGGTAAATTACGCAAAACGAGGCGAGCTACGCACGACACCAAATAAGCGAATAACTGGTGACAAAGCGACGCGCGTTTCGGTTTTTCTGCTGCTTCCCGACAACAACAAGTGTCTAGTCGACGACGCCTATCGATATACCCGATAACACTCAACACCGGGGAGCTCCGGGCACGGCGCATGCGTGACACGATGTCCAACACTGGTTGGGCGCGAATAACGGGTACTTTCAAATAGTTGGACTTATTATTCGAAATGTTGTCATAATAATAAACAATAATAAAACTTCTGTCGAGGGCCATAATTGCTAGGAGAGCAAGAACTTTTGAGTAATTGTATGTAAATATTAAATGTACATATCTTGTGTCCCAAGAATGCGTGGCTAAGTATACTTGGCCACCTTGTAGTAGTTGAATAAGTCTGCCACCCGTTCTTCTGAGCTTTTCCTGTGCTGCCTCTTCTCAAGCGTGGGCCTTATCAAAGCCAGCAGGGCAGCAAAGCTGCAAAAGAAACCGCAAGAAGCAGGAAAGCGTGTCTGCCGTTCGTAGGAGAAGGGGTTCATTCGCGGCTTTCAGCATTTCTGCCAGTTACACGTTTCTTTGCTCTTCTTTCTTTCCCCACCGCATGGCTCTTTTATGATTCGTATTGCTTGCAAGCTACGTACATTAGAGGTCTATGACCAAAGGCCAGGCCGAAACAAAGCTTACCGCCCGTCCCCCAAAATATTAAGGAAAATGATAATGAATAAAAGAGGCTGAAGGTTTTTTCAGTTGGGTTACATGAGGGGGGTTCAAAGCCCCCCGGCCATTCACTGGCGTCTAAAAGGCAAAAGATCTGTGAGATTTAGTTTTGTCCGGCGGGTTCCAAACATTTTCCAGCTACAGTTGGTGAAGTTCTAAAGCACAGCAATTAGAAAATAGAAACGGTTTTTGTAACACCCGCGTTTACAAACGTTCCGCTTTGGCGCGCCAAAGAAATGTGCGCTACGCTCCAAACTGTTGGCTATATCGGCGCTTTTCCCACACTAAGGAAATTACGGAGATCAGGTGACAGATCTTTTCAGCAGAGACATAAATTTACGAGGTGACCATTCCTCCAAACAGCGTCCCCAGAACGCCAGGCAGTTGCCCATGAAAAGGCAGGTTAAAGAATCAACTGGTCATGTGCAGCTTGGGTCCGAGGTGGAACTTAGTTGGAAAACCTTAAGGGGCAAGCAATAGCGATTTGAAGCGGCTACAGTGGACTGCGCAGTCGCGGCGCACTGCTCGTTCACCGTTACCACTTGAATTAGACGCGGCTCTTTTTTGATATTTATATGTATTTCTGTTCGTGTTTATCGACCTTTGTTTGCTCCGCTTGTTTTACGTACATTGTGTGTTGTTGTATGAGCGGCGGTCACAATAAATTATTTTTAGAAAATAGTTTCGTTTTCGCTAATATATACATTTATGCGTGGCTCGGAGTTGTAAAGTTGCTTTGTTGATGGTTTACGTTTTGCTGCGCTGCTTACGTTTTTGTTGCTGGTGCAGAAGCAGAAAGTGGAAGTTTCAAAATTTCACTTT
Organism: Drosophila simulans; assembly: GCF_016746395.2. Taxonomy (NCBI): domain Eukaryota; kingdom Metazoa; phylum Arthropoda; class Insecta; order Diptera; family Drosophilidae; genus Drosophila; species Drosophila simulans. The sequence goes on from NC_052525.2 coordinate 473,393, forward strand.
CCCGAAATTGATATAATGCTCTTTGATGGTTTTCGTATCAAAACCACCAGCAACAACAACGATCTGCTTTACATTTCTTTGCGTTTTTGTTTTTTATTTTACTCACCCTGCTTCCCGCGGCGAATGTAGAAAACGACGAAGTGCCGGAGAAATATGGTGTGGAGAGGAGAAGGCGCAGAGACAATCGAATTCAAACGGTACTTTTCCTAGATTCGCCCCTTCCTTTTAACTGTATTTTCTGTAGGGCTTAATGTGCCGTTTTTGCATGCACTACTATTTGTACGCACTTGCACCTTTGGCTTTTCGTTGTTTCTGGACACCGAAAAAACAAAAAGTAAAAACAAAATAGATCGGGGGCTTCGGATACCGCTACACACACACACGGAACACACTCGAAAAAACAGCTGGCGCGTTAATTACATTAAAAATTCGCAAGGAAGCCTTCGAACAATGGCAGAAATGCAACTAATTAGCAATTATTTGCAGATTTTTTTGTTTTCTTTACGCCTCTTCTTTGCACAAATTCCAATTAGACGATGCGGCGGCAGCCATCTGCAAATGCCATTTGTTGTTGAGTCCCGTTATTTCGCAGACAGAGCAAGTGCAGTTATAGGCGAAACTGAGGGAGCGGACGAGCGAAAGAAATAGCCAATGACCTCCCCTTGATGACGGGCTATTAATATTCATTTACATGAATTCTTCTTGTTTTGTTTTGTGCGCAATGGAACAGATGACTCCGCACAGGAGGATGCTGCTTGCTGCTCTTCGATTTGTTGCTTTATTAATAGAAGTCACCGAATGCCAATAGCCCATTGGAATCACAGCCGCTCGCGGGGACACCGATTACCGGACTACCGGAGTCGTTACTTGGTTAGTTGGCCAAAGCCAATAGCCGTGATTAGTCCGGTTGCAGCCTGCCAATATGTTACGCTTTTGCTTTTGTTATTGTGGTCGCTTGTTATCGCTTAACGATACGATTTGTCCGCGGTCAACGTCGCGTCGCTGCTTATTGTTGTTGCGTTTTGTTATTGTTGTTGTTGCTGGCGATGGGAGATCTCCGATTAGTTTCACTTTTGCGCTGCATTAGTGTGGCTGTCGCTTGAGTGTCTGCAAATACCACAGCGACGCATACCAAAGACTAAAACTGCCGTACAATAAATTTGAAATCATTTTAATCTCTTACGAAATTTAAATGTAGAACACTACAAGAAATTTAAGAGTGTCCTTCTATCCCATCAAGATGTATCTGATGCTCGGGGACGCGAAACTATTTTGGATCCACAACGGTTTCCTATTGAGGCCACAACATAGTTAAGTCCGATTGTAAGCTTTAATGGCAATAAACATACGATGGCTAAAAAAAATGATGGTTCACTGAGCTGGTGGGAACTACAGCTACTCCTTGACCCGCTCCACCTCGCTGGCGTCGAAGGGCACCTCCTCCACCTTGTGGAATCCGGAGAACCTGATGATTTTGCCGCTGCCCTCGACCTTCAGGTGTTTGGCGAACTGTTGGGCCGGCGACAGGGCCAGCTCCTCCTCCGTCTTGTAGCCGTAGTACTTGGCCCAGTCGTTGCGTCCGGTGTAGACCATGTAGCAAACGAGGCCGAATGCCTGCCAGGCCAGAACGGCGTACCCGATACTCAAGCGCCGCTTCCACAGCTCCGCCCGGTGCTCCGGTATGGGATTCGTGTTGCGCCTCACCCAGCGGCGCAGCCACTTCATCTCGAAAAGTGCCATAGTGTGCTTATGTACTGGAGTTACTGAGTTCGTTATGTAAAGATGCAAAATGTAAACAAGCGTCTGCAGCTGGCAACCAGGGTTGCCACACTGTCCAAATCCACCAACTGGCTCGAACCAAGGATGCAAAAAATTAATTATATGAAAACAAAATAAAGTTAGGCTAAATTTACAAGCCAAAGCTGCATTCAGCACTCAGATGGCAGCGAAGTCACTTGTGAGATTTGGCTGTTGCTAGGAAATGTGTTTTGCAGATGCGATAGTGCCAGTGCCTAGTTTACACGTTTTTAATTAACGAAAAGTTCACGAAGTTAAATGAAAACCCAGACATGTATAAGAATTATTATTGTAGCCAAATATTTGAAGAAAGCGGGAGCGACTTGGATTCCCGCTGACCGCCCCAGACGCTAACCGAATTTGGCGGCAAGCTAGCCAAGGTGGCAGCACTGAGATGGACAGAGAACGAAAATGCAACTTCGATCGGGGCATATAAAACCAGTGCTTCCAATCCGAAGGCAAAGCGTAAAAGATCAGAATATTAGTAGCCGAAGATTGGCTGAGTACCACGCAAAGCGGGCAAGTCCCTTGAAACGTTGGTAGTCTTGCAACCGGGCTCGCCAACTTCCTTTGGAGTTCAGTGAGTGCTCCAGTTCGACACAACTATCCTCGGCATTCGTAAAACTCAGTAAACCGGTAAACTTAGTTTATACAGTTCACAATTCTAAATTTAAAATAGATCTAACGCAGACACATTGACATTCGAAAATTTGGATTGAAAACTGAAGATGCCGACCACACCACAGGATTTTGCCCTTGCCCACTCTCTTGCCCAAAGACCTCCGGCCGAAAGCAGTGAGGCCAAGGAGCAGGAGGCCGGCCAATCGAACAACCTGCCCAACCTGTGCACTTTGTCGCTGGACGAACTGAAGCAGCTGGATAGGGATCCCGAGTTCTTCGAAGACTTCATCGAGGAGATGTCCGTGGTGCAGTACCTGAACGAGGAGCTCGATTCAATGATGGACCAGGTGGAGATCATATCAAGTTAGTAGGTCACGGCCCGAGGCTGGCAAATCTATCTAAGCCTTCTGTATTCTAATCCAGGAGAGAACGAGTGCAAGGGCATTCATCTGGTGGAGCTGAAACGACGACTCAGCGACGATTTTACAGCTTTAAAAAACCTGGGCGAGAAATGCGACCGGCTAAACAAGAAGTACTTCAAGAAGTCGGATGAGTACGCTCCTCAGCATATCAGGGTGAGTTCTCTTGAGAAGCCAATAGCATGGGATGCCCAACCGTAACATGCATTCAATTTCCCCTGAAGGAGCTTCTTCAGATTGCAGCTTCCAATGCCGATGGCGACTGCGATCGTCACGTGGAGCACTTCCTGAACGGAAAGACCGACGTGCAGACGTTCCTCAACACGTACCAGTGGTCGAAGAAGATCAGTACGGAGCGCAAGGCCAAAGAGGAGCGCCTGGGCACCCAGCTGAGTGCTCTGGAGCGGGCTGGTATCTAGGATTGCCTTGGCACTTCCTGGCCGTGCCATCCAGAGCACGGTCCTCCCACTCCTACAGCCACGAGTCGAGTAGAGAATAGCAATGTTAGTAAATTGAGAAGTTAAGCCAGAGATGGGGCGACATAATCATGGCACACACGGCCACGCATTCCCAGAACAGAAAGCAAAACCTTGGAGAAGTAGCAAGAAGGTGCACTAGTCGTTCGTCTCCCAAGATCGTTTACTTGGGCAGCGGGTCTTGTTTTTCTATCCGTGCCCCGAAACGAGACAGAACTCAGTTCGGAATCGCATGTATTACCCATTTACTTTTTTTTTCATTTGGTTAATCGTGAGACCCATCCCTATATCCCTATATTCTCTCCATATATACATATATATTAAAAAACTATGCTTTAAATGATAGCTTCTCTTTCTATTTGAGGGAAAGAGGGAATCTTTCAAAACAATGGTTTTTGGAATGATTTCGGTTTTGATTTGAATTAAATTGAACCGCAAAAGATAACACTACCTGTATTATTTAGAACTAATTATATTATATTGGAAAAGGAATAGTTAAGAAACAACGTTCTTAATAACAGAAATAAGAAATTGCTTATGTATTTCAACAGTGGCTGGTCTTAATTTAGTTTGCATAAACAAAAGCCAATTAAACAATCATATCTACGATTTCGCCATTATTATTCATATGTACATATATTATTACTAAGCATTTCAATTGTTATAATCGAAAACAATCGAAAGTTTCGTGCTGCAACATTCGTTCGAAATAAAAATGATCCGGTTAGCATGGTATTTTTTGGTATTTTAGCTATAGTTCGTCGATTTATCGCCGTACCTCTGCCCCGATCTCGGCCAGAAGCGGACTGGGCCAGTTGGCTGATAGTGCTCTTTCGACTGCCCCGCTGTCGCCCTTGCCCCTCCTCCGCCGAGGTCAAGTAATCTCGAGTGATAAGAGGCAGTGAGCTCTCGTCTCTGCTCCTCCATTCCACAAGAGACTATCCACAAGAGACTATCCACAAGAGACTAGTGCAATTGCAGCAATGGCCGAAACGGAAGTGCTGGTATTCGGCTCGGCCATCATTGACTTTATAAGGTAGGTGGGCAGAGAAGGCTCTATCCAAAGGAGAATCTGACGACAACACCTTTTCCAGCTATACGACCCGTCTGCCGAAAGCCGGAGAAACGCTCCATGGGCATCGCTTCCAGACTGGCTACGGCGGCAAGGGCGCCAATCAGTGTGTGGCTGCCGCGCGCCAAGGATCCCGCACAGCTCTGGTGGCCAAACTGGGCGCAGACACCTTCGGAAGCGACTATCTGCGGCATCTGCGCGAGGAGCACGTCAATGTCAACCACGTCGAGCAGCTGGCGGAGCAGACGACTGGCGTGGCCCAGATAGCCGTGTCAGATGGCGGCGAGAACAACATCATCATTGTGGTGGGCGCCAACAATCAGCTGAGCTCGTGTGACGTTTCCTCGGCGGAGGCGCTCTTCCAGGAAGCCAAAGTTCTGGTGTGCCAGCTGGAGACGCCGGTTGAGGCCACCCTGACCGCTCTGAGAACCTTCCGGGGCGTGTCCATTGTCAACGCGGCTCCGGCCATGACCGACACACCCCCCGAACTGCTCCAGTTGGCCAGCATCTTCTGTGTGAACGAAAGCGAGGCGGCTTTGATGACTCAGATGCCCGACATTTGCAACGTAGAGTAAGTGCGATGCGTAAACCAGTGGTACTGCCAACTAAATCGGGTCCCACTCTTGCCAGGCAAGCCGAAGATGCGGTTGGAAAGCTGATAGCGGCAGGTGCCAACACGGTGATCATAACTCTGGGCAAACTAGGAGCTGTATTCGGCTCCGCCGACTCCAAGGGCGTGTGCCAGCATGTGGCTGCGCCAAGTGTGGCGCCCGAAAAAGTGGTGGACACGACGGGGGCTGGCGACGCCTTCATTGGGGCCTTGGCCCACCACTTGGCCCGTCATCCAAAAGGGAAACTGGAGGAGCACATAGCTGCCGCCTGTGCCGTGGCCTCGCAATCCGTCCAGCTACCTGGGACGCAGTCGAGCTTCCCACGCGCTTAGAGGGAAATCCCCGAGAGAATGTGTCGCAACAATAAATCTCTATCCTGACGTACAATGATCTATTTAATGGTAATCGTAAGTATAAAAAGATTATGGTCCACATGGGTGTGCTTCGGCTGGCAATTCAGCGTCCAGCATCCAGTGGGTTGCGGACTACAGATGGAGGCGTGGCAGCTTCACTTCTTTCCCGACTTCTTGATGCCGCCGCCGACGAGGGGACCCTTCTTGGAGGCGTTTGCCTTTGCCGCCTCCAGAGCCTTCTGCTGCTCCTTCTGCTTTTGCTTGAAGGCCATGTCGTCCTCGTCCAGGTCCTTGGAGTCCTTCTTCGGCGCCTTCAGAGGCTTCTTCTTACCGCCCTCGCGTCCAGACATACTTGCTCGTTAATGCTGCGTGGGAGGAAAAATCTATGAAAATCGGGTTGGATTCCACAACAAAAAGTCACGAACCTTTTTCACACGTTTTTCCGATCTCCGCTGCACAATAACCATGAGAACAATCGATAGCTTCGCGCTTTCGATTAGCTGTGTGTGTTATCGGAACTGGAAAGTGCGCCAAATATTCCTATTAATTGATGAAATTATAAAAAAAAATAGTATAAGACATTATAAGACTTTGTTGTTTCTACAAATCGTTTCTCGAAGCGATCTTAAAGTCATGCTCAACAGGAATGTGTACCAGCCAAAATAAAAAAATTTGGATTTTGTCGATGGAATTTTAATGACTTTTCGTACAAAAAAAAACATTGAGACATAGAAAGAAGTTGAAGAATATTAGGCCACTAACTATTCAACTTATTCAAAAGGAAGAGGAATTTACCATCGATTACTTGAGCGACCTTTGTAAAAGCGATGTATCGATGAAAAATCGATTTTCCCAGCTCGTCGATAAAGTTGTTGTTTGTTCTAGGTTTACTTTTAATTTCAAATTCAACTAATTTCCGGGATTAAGAGTGTAAATCCTGTCAGAAAAAGCATGCTAAGGCCCCAGTCATCAGTGCCTGCGCCTCAGCCGCCTGGCAAGCGAAAGAAACCCGCGGAACTGGAACTGACCTGCGGATGGCGCGGCTGCCAGGAGATTTGCACTGGCGAGTGGAGCCTGAACGGGCATATTGGGGATCATCTGGAGCACTATGCGAGGGCCCAGGACGATCGGGGGGCGCATGCGGAGCACATGGAGCATCAGTGCACATGGAACTCCTGCGATTTCCGGACCGCAAACCGGGTGGAGTTCGAACGGCATTCGTACTACCACGGCTACTACTTGAACCTGCTCCTGCAGGGGAAGCTGGAGTGCGATCTGCATCCGGAAATCCCCGCCTGCACCGCGCCGGCCCGCCTCATGGAGAAGCTGCCCGCTCTGGGCCAGAACTTCCGATGTGGTTGGACCGACTGTGAGAGGGAGTTCATTTCGATCGTGGAGTTCCAGGACCACATCGTTAAGCACGCCCTGTTCGAGTACGACATACAGAAGACGCCCGAGGACGAGCGGCCCAAGACGATGTGCAACTGGGCCATGTGCCACAAGCACATGGGCAACAAGTACCGCCTCATCGAACACATCAGTACCCACTCCAACAAGAAGCAGGTGGCCTGCTTTCACTGCGGCGAACTGTTCCGCACCAAGACCACGCTCTTTGACCACCTTAGACGCCAGCCGGAAAACAACAGTGAGTGCGAGATATGCTCTTTGAAAACACTCAAAAAACTCTTTCTGCCATATCTATAGCCATACGTTATTCCCGCACTTATTTAACTTAGCTTACTTAACTACTTGTCCACCCTCTAATCTGTTGCAGCGAACAGCTTCCAGTGCGCCCAATGCTTCAAGTTCTTTGCCACCAAGAAGCTGCTGAAGAGCCACGTGGTGCGACACGTTAACTGCTACAAGTGCACCATGTGCGACATGACATGCAGCTCGGCCAGCTCGCTGACCACCCACATACGGTACCGCCACCTCAAGGACAAACCGCTGAAGTGTAGTGAGTGCGACACACGCTGCGTTCGGGAGTCAGATCTGGCCAAGCACGTCCAGATTGTGCACTCGAAGACGGTGCACCAGTGCGAGCATCCCGACTGCCATTATTCTGTGCGCACCTACACGCAGATGCGACGGGTAAGCCACCATTCCTTTCTGCCATTCGCTCGGCCGCAAGTGAACCTCCTGTTTCTCTTACAGCACTTCCTGGAGGTGCACGGCAACAATCCCATCCTGTACGCCTGCCACTGCTGCGAGCGCTTCTTCAAGAGCGGCAAGTCGCTCTCCGCTCACCTCATGAAGAAGCACGGCTTCCGCCTGCCTTCGGGCCACAAGAGATTCACCTACCGGGTGGACGAGAACGGGTTCTACCGCCTTGAGACGACGCGCATCGAGAGCTTGGAGGTGACCCAACAAATACTGTCGCCGCAGGTGAACGTCTCGCTGGCGGAACCGGACACCGGATCCTGCTACGAGATCGTGGATCCCACAAACACCGAGTTCGAGCGCATCATCGTCTCGAATGATCCAAACGAGGCGCAGCTGATGGGTGAAGTGGTAATCTCCCTGCCCAGCCTAGCGGAGGAGCTGTGAGGAATAGAGCCGACCGGCAGCCAACACTTTGATCTCGTGTGCCCTTTACATTACATTAAGCGTTTAGCCCTACGTATAACCTAGTGCGATTGGATTAGGTAGCACCCGGGGACGCAACGCCCTGCCCACTGCACAAACAAAACTGATCGTAGTGTGTAAGGAAATCAAGGAGTCAGCCACTCTGGGAATCGGATAAAAAAAGACTAGCAGCTTAAGGGTATAATTCTGCAGTACTTATAGGATAAGGCCATTTCTCATTGCTTGTATTGCTTCCTTTGAATCTTTGTGAACTTATTTGTATTTTAATTGTGCCTCACATTTTGAATTTCACTAATTAGTATATCAATGTTCAATATCAGTTTTTATTTACGTTTCGCACGTTTGTATTCGGTTCCTACTTTAATAGCGTGTAAATTGAAAAACTGCCTTCACTTGTTCGCGGGCCATATATTTTAATTCGCCTCCATTTAACATTCAATCGAATCCTTCAACCTAGTTTTTGTAGGTTCGCACCGAAAAGTGCATTGATTATATTAAATTATCATATCCACAATCAGTTTTTACCTTAAGTCGTACGTGCGTGCCTGCTTCTCTTCGCGCTGAATTTCTATAAGTAGCTAATAAGTGACTTGACTTTATTTCTGAAGTTGTGTAGCGAAAAAGTAGAGAAAAGCGAAATATACAGATGATATATACAAACTTAAACGATGATGCGATCTAGATCAGTATTGAATGTGCTTTATTTACACGAAAGTATTTCTAGCTTCGGTAAAAAATGGTTGCTACGCTTGAATCTTTGAAATTTGGGGACCTTGGATAACTATCACTTTAATCGCTGCCGTAAAGCCACACTTCGGTTTTTCAGGGAAGTGTTGCTTTGAGGGGCGGCTATCATCAAACTGAGCTTAAATGGATGTGTAATCCTCCTCTTGGGAAGATGTATGTAGGTGACGGCCTATCACATCCCGACTCTTCACGCATTTTTGCGGCCATTTGTGAGGTTAGCTTCCTCTGCACTCGAAAAAAATTAATACACTTTTGGTGATTGGGTTTTAACGATTTTTAGTTGTTTAATTCTCAAGTAACGTCATCGGAAAGATATAAGAACATAACACGGCGCTCCAGGTTGTTTTCCGATGCCGAGATGCCGAATCAGATTCCGTCCGTTTACTTGGCGTGGGTCTGGGCCTTCCTCAGCTGGGTGAGGATGTTGGACAGCTCCTCGCGCTTCCTCTTGGCACGGATGTGGGTGCCCAGGCGGCGCTTGAGGAACTTCAGGGCCCTCTTATCCTTGGACACCTTCAGCAACTCCATGGTGCGCTTCTCGTAGGGAGCGTGGCCAACGACCTCGCGGACCAAGTCGCGCATGAACTTGGTGTGGCGGGTTTGGATCTGCAAGGCATTTTGAGTAGAGTCGCGTAAACAAAGCCTAAACGGGCGTGCAAACTTACGTTCTTCAAGCGCGATCCGCGCAGACCCTTGACCTTCTTGTCGCCGGTGTACTTTACATTCCTGATCTTCGAGGTCTTGTGGCCCTTGTTCAGGCCAATTGCCAGCTCGTAGCGCACTGCCATTTTAACTGAGGATGCAAACGAGAGACTATTAGTCGGCTTCACCTAGCACAAATCAATGCAATCAATAAAATATCTATTGTTAAGTCAACAAATTCAATGATTGTCCGCGAAGGACAGTGTTAAACAAATACACAGCGATAATAAAAAAAAAAAAAAAATTGCACAACTTCACGATTTCCAAAGACGCGTGCTCGCGGAAATTGCCAGGCAGCTCTTTCCCACTTGTGCGTGTGTCTGAAATTGCCATGCTCTGCGCCACGAGGTCCCTGCCCCTGGCGAATTCTGGCGAGGAATGCCCAGGGCACGCGTCCCAACTGCACTGCGAGTCGGGTGGCGACCTTGTTCACTGGTCTTTCGAAAGGCACGCACACATGAAACACAAACTCGCACACAGGCATCAATCTTTGCTGGAAAGGCGACTGCCGCGAGCACGCGGGCGCAAAATAAAAAGATGAACACTCAAAATAAATAATAAAAAAAAAACAGCAAATGCGGTGCGGACCAAGCGCACTGGGATCGAAAGCGCTTTAGCGCTTGATTTAACACACTTCGCAAGCGATTGCACTAGAATTTAGACTTATTTTCGCGGAATAACACTCTACCTCAGACGCTGTTAATAGAAAGAAAGAGCGAAAAAAGTTGGACAGGAAACAGTATGGCAGCTGGAGATGGGCGATAGTCGTGCCTTGATATCGATAGGCGGGCGGGCGTTGCCAGACTGTCCAATTTGCCAATCGAATCCACTTTGCGCGTGCGGAAAATGTAAAATTTCAACATTTTAGCATTTAGTGGTAAACTAGCAAGAAGCTGACACTGGCAAGCTAATATTATGTGCACATATGTGCAAAATATTATGGCTAAACTTGAAAATAGAGACTGACCCCTTGAACAACTTATATCAATAAACAATTAAACATTTCCAAATGCAATTTCAAATGTTCAGAGGAAAGTTTTCGATAGGCGAAATACCGCCTTCCGATTTCAAATAACAATATGCTCTGATAGCACCCTCCGGCTGTCGATAACTCAACTTTGCGCACGTGCATATAAAATAGAAATAGGACGTTCTTTCTGAAATAATTTAAAGGTAAATTAAGTGATCCCCAAAAACAGAACAGAAATGAAAAGCAAGGTGGATAAACCCATAACCACTGGTGCACCAAGTGCAACCAAGACAAAGGCCAAGGAGGACCGCAAGCGGGCAAAAACTCAGAAATCCGACGCGGACACGCAGATACCGGCCAAGATTTTGAAGAAGTCCAAGAAGGTGAAGCCGGCGGAGACCGAGGAAAAGGAAAATATCGCGAGCAACGGCAACCTGAAGGTGTCGCAGATCAACAAGGCCGTTTTTGTGGTCTTCAAAAAGATGCAGGGCAGTCAACTGACCAAGAAGATGATCAATTCGCTCATAACACTGCTGCGCGATGACACAAATGCTGAGCAGGTGGGTGCCTACCAGCTGTCTAAGTAGTTCCGCTAACCAATTGTTACAATTCTTCTTCCTCAGCGCGCTGCGACCACCGGCTACGTGCTCAAGCGCCTGATCCGCTCCACAGGAGCAGATGACATGAAGACGGTGAGCCTGGCCGCCAGTTACATACACTGCATCCTAACCGCCGTGCCCGCCATCGACGCTTTTGAGGTTCTGGAGACTCTGAAGCGAGACCTGGCCGTTGGCAGCCAGCAGAGGGGCAAGGAGGACTCACTAGCGGCCGTCGGTCAAGTGGTTACAGCCTTCGGCATTTTGCAGAGCCCGCAGTTCGCCAAGGCCGAGCCCAAGCTGGTTACGGCAGTCTTCCAGATTCTGGCAGCCCAGCTAAAGGGCAGGGAGTACTTGGTGTCTCTGTGTGGTGATATCCTGGCGGTCTCCTTTAAACAGGTTAGTCCTTAAGTTATTCCGAAGGGGATTGACTACAGTTTCTTATGATTTTACGTAGCTACCCGCTGCGATCTTCGAGGAGTACGTGTGGCCACTTCTGCAACCCGAGCTAAACAAGCCGTTGAGTGGCTTGAAAGTAAACACTTGCGATGTCTTGCTCGCCGTGCATCTGACCTATTCGTCCGTACTGGGACGAGAGAACATTCTAGCCAGCTTGTGGCCCAAGAAACCAGTGTACTCACAGCTTTTCGATTTGTATTTCTCCGGCTCCACCATTCACAGCGATGACGTATACGCCAGATTGGCTAGTTTTCTTATGAATGGCGGAAAGGAAATGCTCGCCGCCTGGCAGCAGTATATTGATTCCAAGCAGCCACTCAAATTGAATGCAGCCAAGGCGTGTGCCATCCAAGTACTGAGCAACGTGCTCCGCAACTTTAAGCCAAGGGAAGAACAACTTATCCTGGATATCTTTACACCGACCTGTGTACAGTTCCTGCTGCAGGAATGTTCATCTGTGAAATGGGACAAAGGTGAGGGCAAGAAACCGTCGCAAAAGAAGCTGAAGGAGATTTGCTTCAAGTTCGAGGGATCCTTGGTTTCGTGTTACGAAAAGCAGTTCCAAAACGATGATAACAAACTTCAGCTGCTGCTCAAACTGCTGGAGCACACACTGCAGCTGGACTCGATGATATCCTTGCCGCGTTTCTGCCAGAAACTGATAAATCAACTTAGCGTCGAGAGCCTTTACAAGCTGTACGACTACTACAACAACAAGCTGTACTCATTGGAGGACGAGGACAGAGTCAGCCGAGTGCATTGCCTTAACCAGATGCAATTGATACTGAACCACTCAAAGCTGAGCCAGGCAACACAATGGCGACAGAAGCAGTTGAACTACTTGCTGCTCGCTGGCCTTTTCCACTTAGATGCCAGTAGGAAGCCGTGTGAAGCTGCCCAAGCCAGCGCTTTTAGTCGCCAGTGCGCGGCGCGTTGTGAGGAGATATTCCTGGGCTCCCTGCTGCACAAGTGCTCGGGTCTGCCAGGACTTTGCCACTTGCTGCAGAAGACATTGAGTTACCTTAACAAAAAGTTGGGGGAACCGGATGCAGAGAGCAAATTGCGTTCGCCGAGAGACGAATCACTGCAAAAGGCATGGAAGCAGGTCGAGAAACTGCTGGCGCGGCCCAGCAAGGAAACGGATGTCGTTGGCCAAACATTCGAGGCTCTAATCCTGTTTGTTTCTTTGGCTTTGTGCACAAAGATTCCCCCATCCGTCACCGTGTTGGAGGATCTGATTATCTGCCGTAAGAATGCACTGCAAAAGAGCAAGGATCAAGTAAGTGGAGAACCTTCAATGTCTACCTAAATCTAAAATAACTGGTTTGCTCTAGGTTAACGAAGAGCTCAAATGGCAGGACGTGCTCACAGATGCCCTACTCCAGTTACTTTTGCAAACAGGTCACTACTGGCGGGAGTTTGTTCAACTGGTGGCCACCGCTTTGATTCCGCACCTTGAGCACGGTAACCTAGAACAGGTCCTCGAAGTGTTCAACATGAACAAAAATCCCTTGAGCAAGAAGGACGATGGCGAGGAGGAGAGCGAAGACGAAGTCGACGAGGAAGAATCGTTGAAGGATTCGAGCGATGATTCAGACGATGAAGATGAAGATGAAGAGGAGGACGAAGACGAGGACGATGAAGAGTCCCATTTGGCCCAAATTCGAGAGAGCGTTCGCCAGGCTTTGGTCAACGATGGCGACGCTGATGACGATGGCGCCAGCAGCGTGGATTGGAACGATGTGGACGAGGAGCAGGGCAAACGCTTGAATGCTGCTTTGGAGCAGTCTTTTCAAATGTTCCGACCCAAGTCGCGCAAAGCCCAGGAGAAGGAGCGTCCCACCAAATCGGAACGCATTGATAACACCAACCTGCTGCACTTCCGCATTCGTGCCTTGGATTTGTTGGAGCTCTTCATAAACAAGAAACCAACTCAATCGGTAATCCTGGACGTGCTGCATTGCGTCTTCCAGGTGTACCGCCATTGCGCCACAGACAGCAAACTACAATCCTTGCGAGAAGCCAGTTTGAAGTTGCTCAAAAAGATACTTGCCAGGAATATCGAACTCAAGGAAAATCAGAGCACCGCACCCATTCTGGAAGCTATTGAGCAGCTGATGTCGTCTGGCGAGGAGCATTCAGAAGAGGACCAAGAGAACGGCAAGCAGCCCGCCAGCCGACAGGCCAAAGGAGACATCATTATTTGGCGGGACAAGTGCTTCGCCTACCTGGTCAGCCAGGCATCAGCAGATGGCAAGCCCAAGGAAAGTGCTGTCTGGCCCCTTCTAGTCGAATTTCTGGAGCTGTGGGTAGCCAAGCGACGTAGTCGCCTCTCTCTGGCCAGTTTCGAAGCCCTCTTTCAGTCTGGTCAATGGCAGGGCGTTGCTCCACTGGCTGTTGTCCTGGCCTCCCACTTGGACGTACAGAAAACGCGCAGTTTTCGGCGGGCACAGATACTGAAGCTGCTCAGCGAGCAAGGTCGCCGGCTCGAAGCCGCTTTCAAGGACAACTGCTCGTCTTCCAACAAATTTGAGAAGAAGATAGCCAGATACGTAAATCAGCTAGAAACGGAGACTAGTAGTCCCAAGGAACTCAATCTGCTGCTTAAGATCCTCGCCCAAGGAGGCGAGAAGCGTCAGAAACTGCGTGAACAGATTCAGCTCGTCGCCAAAAACCTTCAACCCAACAAGAAGGCGGCGAAGCAGAAGCAGGCAGCCGCCAAACCTATGGTCGTGGATGATGAAGAGTCCACATAAAATAAAAGGAGGAAACACCCCAATAAGAAACCTTACAATAAGATGTATAAATATCTTGCATAATATAGGATACTATTAATTTTTTTGTTCTTTTTAAAATGTCTGACGAAAAGTACTAAATTAGTATTGAAGTCAATGAATAAATAGCAAAAGCCAGTACAGTAAACTAAACTAAAAAATTATAAAGCAATTCGAGTGGCCGTTCAACTGCGCACACGTTAAAAACTAGAATCACTGGCGAGGTGGGAAGTACACGTGCTGGCGAAATGTGCTTTTAACATTCGGCACCATGGACTCGTCGTTACTGCCTCGCTTTTTAGACACCTCGTTGGTGACAATCGTCAGGATATCGGCTATGTGTTCACTGAAGTCACAAAGAACAACTTATGCATTAATTCGGGGCTAGCTTGCTTTGACAGCTTTATACCTGGAGGAATGGGAATCGATGGCATCGCACAGGCTCCCGATGAACCAGCTGCCTTTTTGGGTGTGGCGCAGAGCAGCATATCCATTCACCGTGGACATGGCCCGCAGCATGTTGATGTGCTGGCCCGGCGACCGGGTGGTCACGTCTAGATTAAACTGAAAGAGGATAACGAAAATGTATAAGCTTTTTATGCGACGACTTCATCCCCTTGGTGTACTTACGGGCTCATTTTGCTCCTTTTTCTGGGCAGGCTTCTCCTGGCAGGCTTGTATGATTAGCAACTTGGGTTTGTTGGACAGGGTCCCGTAGCTGCAGAGCATGTTCTCGATATCCGAGATCTTCAGGGCGATGCTGTTCGCTCCGTAGACGGCCTCCTCGAAGCCGTGGCTCAGGATGAAGACCACTAGGGAATCGCGCAGGAGCGATCTCTCGCACGCACTGCGAATGCGCTCTATGATGCCCAGGTGATCCACGTTGTCGTACGCCTCCACATTGTACCCCATCGAGGAAAACACCTTGATTAGTCGTTCCTTATCCACATCCGTGCCATCGCGTCTATGCAGTGGGTCGGGCGACAGAAGTTTCTGTGGAGAGGGCAATGGTGTACTTTTTTTTGTTACTCAATATTGCAGAGATGCAACCTTAATATCCTTGTTAACATTCCGGTGAAACTCCTGCTGGTTGATAATCAAGGCGATTCCTGCGTTCTCCCGGGTCAACTTAAGAGCACCTATTCGTTTTATAGCAGGAGCCTTCGACTGCTGGTTGTCCGATTCGATCTCTTGCTTGATTGCCATCGCAGCAGTGCCAGCCGCATCTGGCTCCGGAGCGTTACTAATGATGGTGTCTGTAAGCAACTTGGCTTGCGCATGCAGATCGTTGAACTTTAAATGCTCGACCAGCAGGTCAACATTGCTGCCTGCGGCATTTATGTCCCCCAACTTTATGCTTCTTTTGGTCAGCCAATCCAGCAAAAAGATCTCCAGGTACGCGGGATCGTAGAAGCGAAGTGGGTCTCCTGCCTGCTGGCTCGCCACCTTTTCGCCAACATCTAGGAACAAGCGACCACTCTGCGCCAACGACAACTCCTCACACATCCTGTAGAGACTCTTCAACAGAGGATGAACATGCAGCGTGATCCCAGCGATATGCGGTAAGTAGTGCATTCGAAGCTCCTGCCAGCAGAAACCCAGTCTGCGGAGCACCTTGCGGGCCCCAATGATGCACAGGGCCTCCACGAGATGTCTTCTCCAAGTTTCTGGCCGGGACTTGGCGAACTTTATGAGTAGATCACTTTGCGATAAGTCTGATCGTGCCATGACCAATAGTTTCTGCAGAATGTAGGTGGCATCCGAGTGGTCGTCGCCATAAAGCAGAAAGCAAAGGCCGACCTAAAAGAAAACGAAGGTTCTACTGTTTAAATAACACTTTGCGCTAACCGATAGGTCGTATTCAAAAAGTCCACGCAGGGATGTGCCATACCTTTTGGGCGAAGTTCATGTCACGTTCCGCGTAGATCAGATCGTTCTGATCGATGGTGTCCAGATGAATCAACAGGTTCGAACCGGCCATGGCGATCGGGAATGTTTCACTTTATTGAATGGCTGATAACTTGCATCCGCTGACATCAGATAGCCGTGGCCTGGAGAGCTTCAACCGCTCGATATCGATAAATTTATATGTTTTCTGCAATAGCGAAAGATCGGAGTGCTACCTTTTAATTATGCTTAAGAAACAGATTATGTAGTATTTTTATATGGAAGTTTAACAACCGCACAAACGGTTAATATTTAAGAATGTCGCAGTCAGCGAGCCTTTAGCTTTAAAAGAAAGCTTGCGTTCACGGTTTTTAAGGAAATACCAAATATACTAGGTAAAAACATCGATTAACTGATATCATCCAACACGACGATATGTTCTCTCCGAAAGATATCGATGTACTGGTATTTTTATGTTTTCACACCTCTAGTTCGTTTAAGTCGATCTGTTGAACTGTTAACAACACAACTCCTGAATATTATGTTTTGGACGAAAAGTTTTATTAATTTAATGTTTTTGTATATTGTATTCTGTCCATGAGCGTAACAGAGACAGACAGAGAGAAAGGGACAGATACTGAGATACGGGGCCCTCAGGCAGAGAAAGGGCGAAAGCAAGCTACAAGCGGGTGCGAGCGAGAGCGCGCGCTTGCCTCACGCATATATATATAAATCTGTACATACATATAGTATCAGAAAAAAGACTAAAGCCGCTATTCGAATAACGAAAACTGGCGAAAACTTCGACGATTTGTCTCGTACCTATCTATGTACCTCACAACCACTTCGTCATCAAATACGTATAAGTCAGATGTATGTCAAACATATATATACATATGCATGTATATACACATCTATGTAAGGCCACTGCTATATCCCATACATGTATGCCTCTATATATATATGTATATACTTATCCACCTACTGTACCACTTCCACATTATGTAAGCAGCGACGCAAACAAAACACTAATGCAGGAAATCCGAAAAGCAAAATGCGAAATGCAAAACAACGAACCAACAAAATCCCATCTATAAACCGAAAAACGAACAGCAATGTTATAACAAATACCGAAAAGTTGTAAATGTTCCACAAAAAAAAGCATAAAGCAGTCGTAAAATCACGCTAAGAGAGTAAGATCGAACAAATGAAATGTTTGTATGGCATAAGTAGTTCCCAGATTATTGTATGTACCTCAATGCATATGCATGTGTGCGTATGCATGTATGTATGTATGTTTCTGGGGGCCATGTCTTCCCACGCCCACGTACGCGGGTGCTAGAAAGGGACAGATGGTGCCAATTTTTAAAATTGCATACACTTGATTTTGGAACGCCAGCCAAACAAAAAGATAAATTGCGTGCTTTTCTTTTGCTGCTTGTATGTACGTACATATGTACATATGCTAGTGCAAACTGCGCAGCAGGGCAGCCACACGCATGCACGCCTTCCATTTACAGAGCATTCAAACAAATTCGCACCGAAAACAAAACAAAAACTTTCACCTCAAGTGTAACAATTATATTCGAATTCGCTTTGAAGTCGCTGTAAAATATATGTATGTATAAACGACAAAAACATTTTGCCTCGCAGTACACACACACACACGCGCACTCGCACTGCACGCCTCGGCTGTGTGTGTGTGTGCCCTGCTTAGATCATGGGTGTGCGAGCGAGTCGACATGCATGGCAATCGCGTGTAAGAACTAAACACGCGCTCTATATGCACGTGTGTGAGTGTCCTTAGACACATTGGATTTTGTGATTTTCATCAATCGCAATGACTACGTGCATCAGCTACATCCAAATGTATACACGCATCCGCGCCATATGTACATTGCTACGAGCATTTACATTCATATGTACATATGCGCGTGTGGCCTATAACGGTTCACTTCGCTTACGCACAATAATAGAGGCAAACGACTACGACTTTCCCATTGTTCCCAGGCTCAATGGAAAGCCACATCGTTGCTTTCGACTTTCGCTTTTCGGATTCTGGAATTTGTTTCGCTGTCCAAAACTACGTATAACTGAATCTTTGTTTGTCAAATATGATTTAAGAAAATTGTAAAAAGTGAATTTTCGCTTCTCGTTCTCTACACACAACAAATGTGCTGGAGCAACTTTGTTGATCACTTTTATTTTATAGTGCTAGCATGCCAGGACCCATACCCTTTAAGTCGTCAAACTGATTTGCTTATTATTTTGTTGCTGCACTTTGGAACTAGCCATTGCCAGGCTAAGCCTGAGCGATCCGATCCCACTTTAACCAATCAACAAAGAGCAATCCCAACCATTGTCAGCGAAAAGTGTTCATTAACTTTCAAAATCACGGAAATCCGAGTAGTCCTTTGTTATACCAGCCATTTTATATTGTATTTACCTCAAAAGCATTCATGTAGCATTTTATATAGCAACGCTTGATTTTAGTGTAAACCAATTCCTTTCATTCTGTTCAAAATTTTGATCAATGGGGCGATTCAAATAATCCCCGAATGAGTTTGGAAAAAAAGAATAAGGGGCATCAAACTACATTCGTAATTCGTTGTTATTTACTGAGAAGCGAAGTATGGTCTAATTTTCACCTCTTTAGTGTTGCTGGCGGTTGCTTCATTTTAAGATACCATTTTATATTGTAATTGGACGTTGAAGGCAGATTACAAGACGTCCTTATATATGATTAGATAGGGATTTTACCTTAAAACAGATTTATGCATCCATATATGGTATTCAAAATCCGATCCCTTAACAGCTTTTCCAGCTTGTGAGTGCAGCAACAAAGAGGAAGGCCACTTTTTTTAAGGGGACCAACTATTCCAATCTCATCCTGTAAGAGATTAGCTGCCAAATTGATAATGTCAGTCGCTATAGCGGATGAACCCTTAATTGACTTGGAAGAGGATTTAGAGGATGGCGAGATCGACGACGATGAGGAAGACGAGCAGCAATCTTCAAAAATCCAAGCCCAAAAGAAGACTTCCGTAGGGGACGACGATGTGCAGTTTGTGGGTGTCGAGGCTAAGAACCAAAATGCCGTAGACGAAGATGTCGTCTACGTGGGACCATCGACAGATGCCGGTGGCCCCCAAAACAGCAACAGCAGCAAGTCAAAGAAGCCTCGCCCATTGGAAGGTGAAAGCTCATTCAGTTGTTTCGTTGATGCTTCTTGTTTAATACGGACGTATTCCCTAGATGACCATGCTAGCAGCATTGAGTTGGCCATTGCCAATGCCCTCAAGAAGAAGGGCATAGAGCCCCCAATGCCCCGCATGCGTTCGTCTAACCAGGATACGAGCGATCAGTCTTTGGAGGGATGCGGGGAGGGACTGGCTACCGCCAATCCCCTTCTGCAGTCAACTCGCAGCAGCAGACGAAGGAAACGCAAGAAAGAACGTGAGCGCGAGCAGAAGAAAGACAAGGAGCACCAGGTGAGACCATCACATTATGTCCAAATGCTGACAAATGCGGTATACCCTTCTGCTCCAGGAGCAAGGTTTATATAGTTGTAGCTATTCTTGGATTGGCACTTACGAAATGATTTTTACAATATTAACGTTTGTAAATAGAACATGGTTCTTCGGTGCTACATGGAAGCGGCTAACCCAGCCAGCGTGACCAAGTTCCACGACCAATTGTTTTCTGTTCCGACCCAACTCCCTGACCCTCCTGCACTTAATTCATCATTAGCGATCGGGATTAGTATTACATGGCTCGTTCAGCTTGTTTCAACTCATTGGGTCGGTGGACAAGGCAGGGCCAAGTATAGGGATCTTAGAAAAGGAGCAGCAAACTAAAGCTGACATGACATTACAGTACAGCATTCCTTATATCAGTACGGCGAACGCAGCAAATATCCATGTCGAATGTAACACGTCTGCTGTTCATATAGGGGATACCGAGACTTTGCAGGGGTTTCTTGCCAGGATGTCCATCACAGGAATTCTAGAATTATATTTTGTTGTTTAAATATGTACGTCGTTTTGTTATCCCCGCAGAAAGTTTCATTGAGGGATTTTAGTAATAGTTAAAAAGGTTATATGAGCACAAAAATGTTTTCTTATTGAAAATCCTATTGACTTTATCTTAATCCTTTCCAGAACCGTTCCCGACGTGACGAGAACGACGTGTCTGTAGTGCCGGGCGGCGTTGAGGACATGGACGAATATGAGATGATGAACGTACGTGGCGGCAGCCCGCCATCAGGAGCAGCGGCACCACCACTGTCCAGCTGCGGTCAGCGGTTTGGTGGTGCCGATTGGGACATGGACGACGGGTCAGCCGCAACCGGAGCAGCTGGTCTTGGAACGGGCGGCGGAGGGGGTTACAACTCACACAGCAGCTATGATTCATACTCCGATGAGGAGCCAAATGGGCCCGGGCTAATGAATCAACGCCGCCGGACTCGAGGAGATAAGGAAAGGGAGCACCAGCGTGGCGTGAATAATCGCAAGCGCAGGGATCGCGATCGCCTTGACGGCGGCTTAGCTGGAAGCGGCTCCAAGCGAAATCGCCGCGATTCTGGCGAAGGAGGCGGCGGTGGACAGGAAAAGATGGGCGGCAGCAATCGCGTTGAGCCCCGCAAGCTGGAGCTGTGCAAGTTCTATCTAATGGACTGCTGTGCCAAGCGGGACAAGTGCTCCTACATGCACAAGGAGTTCCCCTGCAAGTACTACTACTTGGGGATGGATTGCTATGCTGGCGACGACTGCCTCTTCTACCACGGCGAACCGCTGTCCGAGCAGCTCCGCAACGTTCTGCTGAAACACATGGAGACGGCTCCGAAGGAGATCCTTGGTGATTTCAAGCGAATATCCAGAGACAATGCCCTGGTGCAGATGACACGGCGGCACGAACAGCTGTGCGAGCAATTGAATCGGGAGAACACGTGGAATTCGATTGGCTGCGGCTTAATAAGCAGGCGGCAGGACCAGCAAATGCAGCAACAGCAGCAACAGCTTCACTATCAACAGCAACAGCAGCAGCAGGAGCAACAGCAGGCGGCTGCGGATGGCGGCGGCTGCATTCCCTCTCTTTTGGACATGGTCATCAATCCACCACTTTCAGAAAATAAGCGCAAGTCCCGCTGGACCGAAAAGATGGGGGCCAAGGCAACAGCTGGAGCAGCAGCTTCTTTAGAAAGGGATAGCACATCGCCGGACGACAAGCCACTACCACCACACTTGGACTTAGCTAATCTCAGTCACGTCTTAAGTGCTGAAAACATGGCCAAGCTGAATAAGTTGGGCATTACGAATCTGGAGCAGATGCTTCAAGTGCCGTTTGGCCAGTTGACCGAGGCTGGCCTAACTCTGGTCGAGATCGGTGAGATTCAGCGCAAGGCCGAGGACGCCAAGCTGCAAACCCAAGCCGAAGTGGAAAACAGGTGAGCTAATCACTGCAAAACTGAATACAATTTACTTATTAGAATATATATGTTCACTAGCACTTCTCCTACAAAGCGGGAAACGGAGGCCAACAATAGTAACTCGAACAGCAACGGACTTATCATGGTGGACTACACGCAGTACCTCAAGGATGCACATGTCAACTTTTCGGGTAGCGATCCGCGTGAGTAGATGGCACCTTTTGAATTTAATCTATTTGCTTTCATTCTGGTCACGGCGTTATGAATAATTTGATTAACTTGCGAATTTCATTCCAGTGGACGACGATCGGGATGACGACGAACAACTGATCATAGACGATGGCAACGATTCCACCGCCGAAGAGGAGCAGCAACCTAAGCCAGCCAAGGCACCGCCAGCCGCCACCCATGAATCAGGCACAGAGGAGGCACCCTTGCCTTCTGTTTTCGACTTGCCGAGTTTCATGAACAACATGCTGGGTCAGGGATCCTCAGCAAGGCTGTTGCTGCCCGCCAGTGCCACGTCGCCCAATCAGGAGAATGCGCATTTGCCTGGAGGAGATCAATCGACACATAAATCAGCGCCCATCGGCGGAGGCACCCCAACCAACGTGCTCGGCCGGATTCTGTTCGGCGACAAACAATCTGACCCGGAGGCTAGAGCAGCTTTCTATCGCGACATCATACGAAATCCCTTCAAGGCTCACAGTGGCGATGGCGACGTGGACTCCAGCAATGAGAACTCCAATTCCAATTCACATTCGCTGACGCCAACTCCCACGCCAGAACCGGGATCCCAATCCCCCAAGCCGGAGGACCACGATCAGGAGATGCCAGAACTGCCTGTCATTACACCAGCGTTGCCGCCGACAACTCCTTCGCTCTATGTACGTCGTTCCATGTATGACTTCGATCCCGTCAAAGAGCAAGAGCACGGGCGACAGGAGCTCCTTACGGAGGAGAAGGAACGTGATACGGACATGCGACTGCCGTTCGTGCCTATGAAACACTATATGCCTGCCACCGAGATCGACGCGGCGATCTTCTCGCACACTCCGATCCGCTGGCAGCTGCAGGAAGTAATCATAGAGGATAGCAGTTATACACAGATTAGGGCCAGTGCTCTACACAAGGAGCAGCGGGATCTACGCGATCCCCGAATGCGTCGGATTCTCGGCCTTCCGGAAACGCCTGATAACAGTGCACCCTTGGGCTCCGTGCCCATTATGGCCCCAAGCTCCTTTTCGGGCGACAACAGTGCGCGTTGCGCCACGACCATCGCTTCCCCGGATTGGGAGACTCCGGTTCGTGATTCCACCCCCAGTTCACCGCCCCCGTCCTTGGTTACCCTACCGTCGATGAGTGTGCCACCGCCGTCGATGAGGGTACCGCCTCCGAACATACAGGTAGAAAAGCCAGCTGTGCGGACAGATCCACGTCGCGATCCCAGGAGAGCCGTTCTGCAGGCTCAAACTAAAGCTGCTAATACGGCAAACACCACAGCACCCAATGCCTCTGGTGGCAACAAGCAAATCTCCGAAATCCGAAGCCTGCTGCAGGTTTCCAGCTGGTACAACAACCTCGGCACCAACAATAAGATTATGGTGAACCAACAGCTCGCCCTGGTCTTTACCGAGCTCAAGAAGTTCCATCAGCTGCCAAATGATGCTCCGAAAATTTTCGATGTCAGCTTTATAGTTAACAACACAACGTTGCAGCAGATCTTCGCCAAGCTTTTTATCTTTGTAGATGACAATGGCGAGGTGGTGCAGATTCCCGAGGAGCCCAACGGTAATGGTGCTGCTCTTGGTGGCGGCGGAGATTCTGGAGGCGGAGGAGGAGGAGTAGGAGGAGGAGGAGTAGTGCTTCCCAATCTATCGCAACCCCCACCAAATCTGAGCCAAATGTTAAGGCTACCGCCACCGAACATACGAATGCTTCGCATGTCGGGAATGATGATGCAAATGGGCAACGTGGGACCCCCTTTTAATCAGCCACCGCCACGAGGAGGACTGATGGGAATGCCTCCGAATGGCAATGGATTAAACCAGGGCGTTGGCAATATGGGAGGACTTGGCCAGTTGGGGATAAACCAAGGAGGAGGACCTGTGCCCAATGGCAATCCCTTCAACCCATTTGGTGGGAACAATGGGGGAGGAGCTGGCGTCATGAACAACATGAATTCAATGGGCAACATGGGCATGGGCTTCAATAGCTTCAACAATAATGGCGGCAGAGGAGGGCACTTTCCGGGCGGAGGATCAGGCGGAAACGGCAACGGAAACAATCGCAACCAGCGAGGCGGCAACCACCGGAACCGCAACATTTAAAGGCCAATGCGTTGCGAAAAGGAACGCAAAAGGAGCTCCTTTGCCCCAATGATCTTAAAGCGATGCTATGCCCCATGACCCTTCCCCCCAACCATACCATACGTCGTGGAAAACTTGTGGTTTTCCGCGGACCTTCCCCGAAAATCCAGGCATGACTCCTTGTAAATGTATTTTATTCCCGAATACCCATTATTGTCACTATTTTTTTCGCTAGGTGTAAGGATCTTATTAGCTATACGAATAGTAAAGAGTAAATAACAAAACAATCCGGAGTAAGAACGGAAAGTGAAGCAGAACCGGTGTACGCAGCCCTTTTTAACAAACTTTTTTAAATTATGTAGGATAATCTGTTCAATAGCCCGAGTACTACATTGATTAACTAGACGTACGAACTCAAAATAAATGACAACTTTTAAGTAATGTGCCATGCGTAGGTTGCTGGGCCGCCCCGGATGAGCAGAAGGAAATGAATAGATTTTGAAAGTGTGCGAGACTCTACACCTAAAATCTTTTGAAATCTTTTGCGTATTTTAATCAATGCTAAATTCTGAATTCAACCATTTTTAATTTAGTTCCTACTAGGTTTATTTATACGTTTACGTTTAATTTATGACTCCTGCGGATTTGAACTTCAACTCGCAGTATAGCGCAATTCTACCTGATACACTTGCCATCGAATCTAATGTAATAATAATATAAACGGTATCTATATTCAATTTCCCGCTAGTGGCGTTTTGTTAAATTTCCCTATAAACTTCGTTGGTGAAAGAGCGTTGACAACGTTTTTGAATCCTAAAAAAAACCAGGGCTGCATTGGTCAGAGCACAGTTGGCCACTTGGCAGCCTCGCCGATCCGGTCTGGCAACACTGGTGTAACAAAAACATACTACACACACTACGTTGTTTTACATAGGAGCACAAGCACATTTAATGTTTTGAAAATCACTACAACCTGAATAAGGGCTAACCGATCGTTTCATGGATTAGCCATGTCAACCGACGCTGACCTAAGCAAGTGCGTCAGTCCCACGTACCAGGTGTCAATCGCGGACGACGGCCTCCAAGCAGAAGCCGCCGGAGAGCTGGCGGTGGCCTCCATTGTCGCAGCTTCCTCCTACTCCTGCGAGCCACAGAAGGACTCCACCGACATGGACGTGGACATGGAGATAGACAACGATCTTACCACTAGCGAACGGATGCCAACGGTGGACGAGCTGGAGCAGCCGATTGATTCCAAAACGAAACCGGGGAAAAAGGATGTAAAGGAGGAGGAGGAGCAGGAGGACGCGCAGGACCAGAAGCCATTGGAAGACAGTTTCCTGCAACCGCCCAGCACTCCGACAGCCATCAAAATCGAGGAGGAGGACAAGCCAGTGAAGCCGCCGTCGCAGCCACAGGCTCAGACTCAGGAGGAAGTCGCGCCCAGTTCACCGGAGACAGCTACGAATACCAGCCAGAGAACTGCGGGCAAGATCACCCGTAGCAGTCTAAATGGCACAGCCAACCAGGCGCCCACACGCTCCCCAACGATAATAAAGCGTCTGCGGAAGAGCACGCGCTTCAAGGCCAAGCAAACGGGCAAGGGCGCTCCCGGAAGCGGCAGTAGCCAGTCAAATGGCCACAATAGCGGGGCGAATGGTTCCACCGGCAGCTCAGTGCACCTCGCGGGCGCTGGCGCCCATCCTAGTAATACCAACAAGCATGGGAAGTCCGGTCCAGCGGGCACAGGCGGGACCACTGGAGCCCGTAATCGCCGCGCTCTTTTCAAGAAACCAGCACAGAAGACTCCCAAGGTGCAGGCGAGCACCAGGTTCGTGAGGAGCCTTTTCCATAAGGGCAGCTATATACAAATAGGGGATATCGTCAGCATTGTGGACAGCGATCAGAATCTGTACTACGCCCAGATACGCGGTCTGCTTGTAGACGCCTATTGCGAGAAGTCCGCCTTCCTCACCTGGCTTATTCCCACGCAGGACAGTCCGGATCCCCAGGAGGGCTTCGATCCCCCTACCTACCTGATCGGTATGCACGTCCTGTCTTCCTGCCTGCTACCCAAAGTTATTTAAATTGTATTTTTGCTTAAATCCGGTGCCTGCAGGACCCGATGAGGAGCTGTCCCGGAAGCTCTGCTACCTGGAGTTCGTGATGCATGCTCCCAGCAACTACTACTTCGACCGAAGCACCCCGTTTCCCCTGCCGGACGTGGATGAGTACACTGCCCAGAGATCGGGCGGCTACATCTGGACGCGGCTGCCGATAGTCAAGCGGGAAAAGGGCAATGGCCACAAAGCGGGCGGCGCCTCCTAGCAGAAGAGGTGGCTCAAGTGCAGGAAGGCCGGAGCCCTGAATTTGAACAATCTAATTTATTGCAACTTTTACTCTTCGTAAACGGGCTAATTGCCGAACAGAACATAATTCAAAAAGTACTTGGTGTACTGTAGTACCAACAATTAATGAATAAAATACAATTTTGTAATTATGGATAAAGTTGATAGTTTTTACTTTTAGAGTAAAACGTTTAAAAGTATGTATGTATGTAGTCTTGATCAGGATCAATATCGGAGTCGAACTGTCCATGTCCGTCTGACATGGAACTATAAAAGCAAGACTGTTGAGATTAAGCATGCAGCTTCCAGACACATAGTCGCAGGGCCTACTCTAATGCCGCCCAAAAGTGCCACGCCCACACTTTTGAAAAATGTTTTGATATTTCTTCGATTTTACTTTTTTGTAATTTGATCGGTATACCATATGCACAACATTCAAAATTTGGATTAAAATCCCAATAGGTTATCGACACGAATCGGGATCGTTATCGAATAGGACAAGAAAATATTGGTGGAGAAACATCGATGTTGGCCGACAAACGATGTTTCCGATGTTTTTGGCGAAAAATATCGATGCTATGAACATATTGCTTGAACATGTTGTTTTAAACACCGACGTTTTAAATATAAGCAAAAAAATGTATCTGTTTAACTTAAAAATTATTTTTTTTTTATATTGCTTAAATAAAAAAGCAGTATTTAAACTAAGACATAACAAACTTATTGTCGTCTATGTTTTCATCCGCCGCTGGTCCAATAATTGCTCCTATAAAACATATTTATGCAATTTAATGGAGAAGTAAATCAGTATGCATACATGCATATATACACGTGCAACCGTGCAAGCCTTATTGGGGAGTTCAAGACTTACATTTCAGATCCACGTCTTCCACAACGCCAGCCAACACCAACAGCAAGTCACAATAAATTTGCAATATGCTATTAATAATTCTATTAAAAAATATGAAAAATTAATTTATACTTACAATTTATGCACTTTTCTACTTTGATGCGCAGTAGAAATGTAAAAACTTCAATAATTCCTCGAAAAACATCGATGATTGTGATTTTTTGATAACATCGAAGACGTCGATGTTTTGCCATTTCTACGAGAAAAAGCGGCGGTCACACTGCTTGAGCATCAATTGCGAAAACGAAACGAATCGGAACAGAAAAGCCGAAACTGCGTTAGTTGTGAAGATTGCAATATTGCATTTGCGTTGCGAGCGGTTTGTCAGGACAAATAGTATATTTCCACCATGGAAGTCGACGAGGATGGATACGAGGTTCCCTCCAGCAGCAGCAAGGGCGATAAGAAGCGCTTTGAGGTGAAGAAGGTGAGTGGTCAGCAAAAAAGCGTGTCATTGG
The DNA here is from genome assembly GCF_016746395.2 of Drosophila simulans. Taxonomy (NCBI): domain Eukaryota; kingdom Metazoa; phylum Arthropoda; class Insecta; order Diptera; family Drosophilidae; genus Drosophila; species Drosophila simulans. Next base: position 500,916 of record NC_052525.2, read on the forward strand.
CATTAAATGTACTGATGGTAACACTCTCCTCCTTTCCGCTTCGCCGAAAATAGTGGAACGCCGTGGCATTGTGGGCCTGGGGTAAGTAGTAATGCGGATTGTAGTGCTCCGACTCGGGGAATTAAACGCATTCCATTTTCTTTCGTACAGACATCGTAGTGGACAACTGCGCCATCTGCCGAAACCACATCATGGACTTGTGCATTGAGTGCCAGGCGAACCAGGCGTCCGCTACTAGCGAGGAGTGCACCGTGGCCTGGGGCGTCTGCAACCACGCCTTCCATTTCCACTGCATCTCTCGCTGGCTAAAGACGCGCCAGGTGTGCCCACTGGACAACCGCGAGTGGGATTTCCAGAAGTACGGCCACTAAAATCTACAAAACACCCTAGACACCAGATGGAGGGAGCAGCACTTCAGATCAACTACTCCCGAGTAGCCTTACCATCCCGCAAGCTAGATGATGGCGGCCTGCTTCATCTGGACATTAATTCATTTAAATACCTTTTTAGATCTTAAGCTAGTGGGGCGAGTCTCGTGAACTGCTGGCCTTCACAAGCACAGTTACCGATTCCCGAGACTCCCCAGGAAGCGCACGTTTTTGTAACGCGTTAAATAAAAGCTGTAGATGATGGAGAAGACCAGACGGATGTTTCTACCTTTCCCGCTTGGATTCGGTATTCACTGCGACGATGGCATCTCACCGCGATTTAGGCCGTGCCTAAATTTTCAGAGTATATAACTCATGTCTGGCAAAAAATATGCTTAGTCATTGGGTTCCATAAATGTAGCTCTGTTCAGTTATCCTTGGGTGGCAATTGAGGAGTATACATAAATCTGGCTAGAAGCAGGATAAAGTTGAAAATAGGCTAGTTTTGCTTAACTGTATGCTTCGTGACCACCTCCATTCCCAGATCAGGCTGTTTAGATATATGAAAGTAGTTTCGTACAAACAAATCAAAATCAGTCGATGCAAAGAAAGAGCTGCGTATGTAAAAACTAAATGTTCTTTTTAGTTTATTATGAATGTTTTGCGGCCGCGGCAGCTTAGAAAATAATACACATTAGTTACAGATATGATTAAAGTATATGGTATATATCAAATATGATTAATGTTTAATTGCATACGCTACAAACTAAACTTATAGGTAAACAAAAAATAATTATGTCGTTAAAAAATCATCGAATTTACTTCGTGTGTGTGTGGTTGTGATGGTATAGGTGTAGTTTTAGTCTGTCGCCTTTTAAAAACTAAACTTTACAGAGAACAAAATAAACAATAAGCTGGCAATGAAACGAAGGGCAGGGAGTGCGAGTTGTTTTGGATTCACGTGAATTAAACCAGATTGCATGGTCCGTCGAACCCCTTGAACCACCACTTGTATCGAGTTGTATTAAGCGTTTTATTTGAATCTTCTGTTCAATCGTTTTCGCTTGCTTTATAATTAAATTTCCCGCTTTTTGGTTTATATACATTGTTATTGTTATATGTATGTGAAAGTGTAAGCTCCTCCTCCTTTCGGCCTCTTCAACCAGCTCGCTTTGTAGTAATTAACATTAAGTTTGTCTTGTATATCTTGTATATACACCATGCATATATGTTATTGTTTATATATTGCTGTTCTGGTTGCCGCTGCTGCGCTATTGTTTTCTTGTTTGGCTATTGTGGGGTGGGAGTCCCAAGTATCCTCGACTATGTGGTTGTTTCGTTATCTTGCAACAAACAGAGGGGCATGCTTGGTGTAAAGTTGGGTTGGGTTTGGGATGCAAGGCGTCTAAATCCTCTGCTAATTGCGTCCTAAATCCTCCCATTCTGACTCACAGGTTCTCCTGGGCTGCTCGTCCGCTGTTTAGGTCGGTTAGTTCTCAACTGTACATGATTTCAATGCGATTTAACTCTATTCTTAGCCGTTTAACTATCAAATTGTTGGTGGTGGTGCTGCTGCTGTTGCTGCTGCCGATGTTGCCGCTGCTCCTGTTGCTCCCGCTGATGCTTCTATCGTGTTTGCAACACGCTGCTCTTTGCTGCGACCTTTTCCTACTTCTACGATTCAGACTGCCACCTGCAAAATAAAAGCACACCACACACACACGCGCCACATGCAACGCGGACACAAAGTAAAAGGGTTGGGAGAAACGGGGAGTAATCACAAAGAGAAAGAGAGAAATGGAAAAGAAAGCAAAAACAAAACAAGTTACAATCTGGTATATATCCGGATTCGCATTAACAAATTGGTCAGCCTGTTGCTTTGCTTCCCGAATATGAAAACCCATGGCGGGTATATCAGGGATCATCTACTTGGACTAAGATCTAAGCCTACGGTTTCTATAAGGTGCTAGGAATCAGCAGCAGCAAAGGCAACGACGCCAGCAGCGCAGCCATTCTCAGTCTCCATCCCTTGTTATTCCTGCTTCTCTGCACCTGGTGCTCCACCATGTCCTCGCCGTGTACTTTCCCCCTACGCGCTCCTCCTCTTCCCATGGCAATGGCAACTGTGCTTAGTAAATTTGCTTGGAGATCAGTCGTTGGTTATTTCTGGCCGTGATGATTGTTTGTATGATGGTAAGATGTGACTGCGCCCGTTGAAGTGGAGGTGGGCACCACTCCTGCTCCTCCGCCGCTGCTGGTCTTCTGCTGGCAAATCTGCGGCTGATTCTGCAGGCAGGCGAAACTGGTGGGGGCCAGCAAAGCACAGGTGCCGAATGTGTGTTTGGGCATGCTCAGGAAGCCAGCTCCAGATCCTCCTCCTCCTGACGAACCACTGCTGCTGCTCACGATGGCCTGACCCTGTCCCGGACTTGGGGTTCCAGTAAATTTGCCCAGCTGGTAGTAGTGCATCGCATAGGAGTCCTCGCCAGCAGCTCGTTGCTTGCCATTGGGAAAGTAGCTGTTGCTGTTGGTGGTCGATGTGCAGGCTGATTGAAAGGAGCTGCTGGTCGTCGATGAGGGTGATTGGGCAGCAATGGGCGGTCCCACTGTGGAAGAATCCACTGGCTCTGCAGAGGTGGAGGTAGCTCCTCCCACTCCACCGGATGAGTTGGTACTGCTTGAGGATGTATTAACCGTCAAACTGGTGCTGCTGGCGTAGGAGGCATTAAAGGACTCGTCGCCACCGCCTCCACTGCTGTTTAGGTCATCCAAGCCGCTGCCCGATCCCTCTGCTGCTGCTGGTGGAATGTCTATGGTGTGGGATTCGTTACCAAAGATCAAGCGGAGTCGCTTCTTCTGCGGTGTTCCATATACACTGCTTGGCGCCGGCGATCTGCGTTGGCTGCTCCTGCTCCGGCTGCGCTGTTTCTTTCTCTGCTTCTTGGTGACCAGCTGCAGCTCCTCCTTCGGCGGCGGCTCCTCTTCTTCGGCAGCTGGCTCTTCATCCTCTTCTTCCTCGTCCTCATCGTCATCGTTGCCGTGCTCTGAAATACCCTCCATGCGCAGTATCTCGTATTCAATACCATTTGAGCTGCCGGCGGTTAGGTTTAGCGCACCTCTAGCTGACCCCTCTCCTGCTGTCCCTTCCCGATGGGAGCCAGCTGCACCTCGACCAGCTGCTCCGTTGCTCAGACTCGTTCCGAGCTCAATTACTTCGTCTAGGATTGGTGAGCGTTTCATGCGCAACGTTAGCTTCAGCCTGCGCTCTGGAGTCTTCAGTAGGGGCTGAACATTGCTAATGGTTGTTGAGGAGCATGAGATGGCAGGTTCTCCGGCCTGGGCCCTCTTGCGGTGGCCACCAGTAGAACCGGTAGGGAATCCGCCCAACGCTTCGCAGTGGATACTTTGCGCTGCCGCCAGAGCAGCGGCCCTTCTGCTACGTTTCTGCTTGACCGGCGAATAAGTAACTGATTCGTCCTTTAGCTGCTCCTTGATTCCTTGGGTGGAGGGAGGATCGGGATCGAAGCTGGCCAAAAGGTTCTTCTTGTAGGCGGGAGTCGGGCTGCAGCTGCGACGCGTTGCCTGCTGCTGCTGATTTTCTGATGATGTGGATGAGGGTATGGACGAGGCCTCACTTGGTGTTGGCTTCCTCGATTTAACACTAAGTCTACCGCTAAGATTTGAATTATGATTAATTCTACTGCTATTATTACTATTATGATTATTACAATTTGTAATCGTTGTTGCTTTGTTGCTGCTGCTGCTGCTATTTGTTGTGGTTGCAATGTTATTGTTATGGGCAGTGGCTAATCTTGCTACCAATCCTACTCTTCCCGCACTATTTCGCGTCACACGCTTCTGCTGCTCCTGTTGCTTCTCCTCCGGCTTCTCTGGTTGTGGTTCCTCCGCCAGGCTGAACATTTTTTGCGGCAGTTGGTGATCCTGCTCCTTCTGCTCTTTCTTTTGCTGCTCGCTGCTGGTGTCGCTGCTCTCACCGTCCGTCAGCTTTTCCTTCTGGCGTTCGCTACGTCTAAGCTGGCGCTGCTGGCTCTGGTGCAGCGCGGCAATGGCCATCTGGGCGGGCTTGCAACGCGGCATAAGAACCACCGGTGCCTTGGTTGGTAGCGGAATGCTCGCCGCGACCACGGGCGCGATCACCTCGTCCGCGGAGGCGGTGGAAATGCTGCTGCTGGTGCTGTTAACTCGTATAGACTTGCGCAGACTGGTGGAACGACCACCATTAACCTCGGAGCCCGCTCCGGCGGCCACGCTGCTCACTGTTGTTGCTCCAGCATTTCCTGCAGCTCCTGTTCCACCAACTCCTGGTTTCTGCATGGCTGCCATTTGCTGTACAGCCGCTGTGGCCTCGGCTCCAGTACTTGCATGCTGGCCATGATTGTGGTGATGGTGAAGATGATGATGGTGGTGATGGAAATGATGCTGATGATGGTGCTGCTGCTGATAAGCTGCGTTGGCCATGATCATCTCGGCATCGTACTTAGTCATTCCCTTTTGTCGGAGCTCCTTCATGGTCAGCGGTGAAACAACAACATTCGGAAGTTTCTTTTCGAGCAAAGAGACGGCGGCTGTGGCCTCTTTGCCGACAGTTGATTGTTGCGAAGGTATGGACAGCATCGCGCCACCAGTGCCTCCTCCTGCTCCAGCTGCTCCGCCAGAAGCCACCAATCCATTTGTGCTGCTAGTCTCGCTGGGGCCAGTGGAATCATTTGTATTACTGTTGCTGTTTGAGGTGCTGTTTGTGGAGTTGGCTCGGCTCTTGATGCGGTTAATCCGATTGTCAGTCTCCCTCAGACGATAGCCACCATTATTACCAGGTCCACTGCTAGCCAAGCCGAGTCCCATACTGAGTCCCAGCATCAGGCCATCATCCTTCCCGGCGAAGGCTCCAGTCCCACGGCGTTCGCACGTTTCGCACTCACAATAGCGATTAGAATCCCCAAAGAAGTCCTCGCCGTAGAAGCAGGTTATCTCCTCCCCAACCTCAATGTCGCGCAGGACCTTTACACACGCTGTGTCCCTGCCGGTGGCTAAAAACTTGCAGTTGGCGCGACAATCGTGGTTGATATAGGCAGCCGGTCCCAGCCACAATTGGGCGCAATTCTTGCGACAACTATACATTACTGAGAAGTCATTTTTGCCAGAGTGCAGCAGAGCAGCCTCCTCCGCCTCCGTCAGCTCGGCGATGCAACCCACCAGGCATTCGATCTTGTCGTTCTTCGACCACCGCTTCGTCGAGCTAATCTTGGCGCCACGTTGCTCTTCCAGTGTGTATCTGTAGCAGGCCTCGATTGCAAACCCGCTGTCCTTGTCAAAGACGCGCAAGTATCGGACGATCTGGAAAGCATTGGGCAAATGGGTATCTCGATTAATATGAATTGTACCATGCACCACAGAGACGAGTAGCCATGCTTTAAAAAAAAATATAAATTGTTAAAACGGGAAGTTTCGACTTACATGATCGTGGAGCCGCTTGGTGGCAATCTTGTTCTTGTTCTTGAGATGGCGCGGTATCCACGGCCCTTCGTAGATGCGCTGGATGGCTATATCGTAATTCTGCGTGTGGATAAAATCGTCCACGATCGCCTTTAGTTGCTGCGTGTCCACCTTAAGGGGCCGAAAGCGTATGTTCATCTTGTGGGTCTGGAAACCAAGATGGGGATCGAGAATCAGCGATGTGGCCAGGTCATCGTTCTCGGACAGTTCCCGCGGCGACATCCCAGTGGATTGCGATAGGCGACTGACGGCGCTGCCGTTGCAACCATTGAGTCCACTAACCACCGATCCAGATCCGGATCCTGATCCAGCAGATCCTCCGCCACTGCCGTTCGAAGACTGATGGGACTGGTGATGGTGGCTAGGGTGCTGGTTTGTCTGTTGGTAATGGGTGGCATGTGGCTGGCTGTGGGCCACCTGATGATGCTGCTGGTTCGTCTGGTTCGATGGAGGTGCGGATGGCGGAGGGCCATGGCTCTTCTGGGACATGGACGACAACAGAGCCGCAGCCGTCGATGTTGACGTGGAATTGGTGGCTAGTGAAGACGTTACGCTGGTGGTGCTGCTGGCCGAAGCGGTGGGGCCACCGTTTGAGCTGCTAGAGCTGCTGCTGTTTGTAAATCTGCTGCCAGTTTCACCGCGCCGCGTGTGATTAGAGCCGACGACCATTCTGCAGGACAGTCTGCAAGGATAAGGGACGAACAACATTACAAGTATATACAAAACAAACTGCACAATTTTTCACTCGAATACTCAGCTAATACGATCTTAGATATACCAATTCCAACAAACCCAATCAACCCGGCAATTGTCAGCTGTTTTGGAATTTGAATCACTGACAGACAAGCTCTTTTATTACATCTGGCAACGCCGCTGTGTCTGCTAACACGACAAAGAGCGAGATGGACATATGTTTCCAGGACTAGACTAGGACAAAGGCAAAGGTCCTGCACCCATACATACACTCTCTTTCACAGGATTGGATGACTTGCAATAATCCTCAATCCGCAAAACATCTGTTCTGGCATTTGGCAATATATTCGCTTAATTTGCTCCGTTGAAAATGGCCCTAATTTAGTTTTTATTCGTACGGCTTCGCGTTTGAAAGAGATAGAGAGAGGGGGCTTGTAACTGATGTCGTCGACAGCAATCCCTCTCGCTCGCACTTATACCGAGCCCTTTTAGCCCATGCACACACACGTTTAACAAAAATCAATTAACTTGAAAGCACATGTAAAAAAGTATTGATCCACTAAAAACAAAAGGCACTTCGGTAATCCTGGAATGCACCCACTGCCGAAAATATTTAACATTGATGGGTACGCGTATAAGTATATGCTGGTGAACAAAACGCGAGCATAACAAAAATGTCTTATCGATTTGCATGCGCAGCAGACAGTAATTGAAAATCTTGTATTTCCTTGAGTCTGTGCAACAACTGAAATACCTTTCTGGACATAAGCTAACATAAACACAAGAGAGTGGTGCTGGGAAACATGGCTGGAATTGAATATTTGTTGTTGGTCGATTTGTTCTGAATGGAAACGAATGTCGCTTGCAAATTGCTCTCTCAGCTGTTTACAAACGCATACACACGCATAGCCACATAACGCAGGTGAGAGCGAGAGGGAGGCATATGCGCAGTGAGAATGGTAGATGAAGGGTTGCCAAGTGCGCAAAGGCTTGCAAATTGAGTACACTTGTGTGCGGTTTAACCGAAAAACGGGTGTTTACAATAAATTTCAATGGGGGGGAAGTAGCTTTGTAATTTGAGTTCGCCAATTTTTTGTTGTTAACAGCATTTCAAAGCGGTTGCCAACCCTAGACGCTGGCTGGTTGCATGGTAACGAAAAATGGCGGCGCCTATTACACACACTCACACACATGCACGCACAGTCTGCTGTGTTTATGCACTTCATGCTGTTCCGATTTTTTTTTGCACTTTTTCGATTTGTTGTCTGCATTTACCTTAAATGAATTATTCACTAAGGCGCTATTGTGCCTCTCGCTCGAACTCGCAAAACGATGCTTTGTCTGCTGCTTCACTGTGCGTGTGTCCGTCTTTTTCCACGGCTTTTCGTCGAGACTCACAAATACAAACGGCGACACACTGGATGGGAGCTGGACTCCGTTTTGGATGGCTTGGCTTTGGCTGCGTACCCAAAATAAATCGCGCTTGCAGTGCCAAATCATTTTAGTTCTTGACGCCTTTGTTCCCCAAAAACTTCCAACCGCCGTCCATGTCTCGTGCTCTCTCTTTCGCTCGCCCGCTCGCGCGACGCTCCAAAAGTCGAGAGTATGGGAAGAGAATGTATCCCTCGCTCTTTCACGCCTAGAAGCTGCTGTAGCACACACAAGCACACGCACACCCAGCCGTATGCATATACATATATTCCCTCTACGAGCGAGACGTGTGTACGTGCGTATGTATGTATGCTTTTTTCACTTCTTTCTCCTCGGCGTATTTTGCACCAAGTGTCGCTGTTGCTATTTGCTACCGCCGATCCTCTTGACGAATAAGTCGGGACTTGTATTGGCTCTAATTCGGACTTAGTTTACAAAATGCGGCTGCTTTTTTTTCCGCGATACTCGGATTAGTGATGTAAAAAGACGTTGATGCTTCGACCACTGAAGTCAGTGCGATATATATCGATAATTGAATACCATCGATTGCTACGATTAAAAGTGCCACTGCAGTTAGCGGATACACTTACCATTCTCCATTCCCCACTTGAAAGGATCGGTGTAATTCCTCTGCAGAGAAATTAATTTCCGTTTACTGTGCAATAAAGTGAAAGTGTTCGGATTTATCAATGCGTACGCGTATTCCGCTTTCGACTTCGCCACCAACCATTGCTGCAAGTTACCATTACCAGGTGGACCTAGTTCCCGCCAGTTTTCGTTCATTGTGTTCGTGCCATCGATAAAGACGTTTAGTGGTGTTTTTAGAGTTTCGCCATCTGGTCACTTAAGCAGTTTCGTTTTTTTTACGTGAGTATTGTCAATTTGGTGTGTTGGTTTATATCCCAGTTGAAGACTGCGTGGAAATAGTTTAACTAAGTTTAAAGGCATCATCGTAAGGTTAGTTAGAAAAAAAAAAAGAAAAAAATCTACAAATAGCAGGCAAGAACGCTTTCGCAACCACAAGAAAAACGAAAATACGCACGCATTCATCTGTGGGAGAATCGGCTTGTGTGGGGGTGAGTGGATGTGTCTGTGTGAGCATTTCTGGAAAGTGCCGTTCTCTATATTTCGAGTCATCATTATCCCTGCACATTACATTATCCTTTCTTAACATATCATCGTTGAATCACCACGAAAGAAACCTCGAAAGTGCTCGATCGTCTGTTATCTTCGTACGAAAATAACGGTGATTTGAACACAGGCATAACCTGCAAGTTAATGCAATAAAAATTTTAATCAGCTATCACCTAATTTTAGTCAGTTTAAATTTTGAAGAGAGCGACTGCAAACTGCAGGGATATGAACATACAAAATTCACAATATATATATATATATATTATATATATTATTTACACACATGTCTATATGCTTAAATCTGTTATCAATAATTGACGACTTGGTGCATGTTTGCTTCGCATTAAAATGATTTTTTGGATCCACACACTGTAAAAAAACCCACTGATTGCACTGCAACACATTTCTCAACCAGAACCTAATATTTTGTACTGAACCTAACTGCAGGAAAGTTAACCAAACAAGCCCAAAATGCCCAGCATCAAGTTGCAATCTTCGGATGAGGAGATCTTTGACACGGATATCCAGATCGCCAAGTGCTCCGGCACCATCAAGACCATGCTGGAGGACTGCGGAATGGAGGACGATGAGAATGCCATTGTTCCGTTGCCCAATGTGAATTCGACGATCCTTCGCAAGGTGCTTACCTGGGCGCACTACCACAAGGACGACCCCCAGCCAACGGAGGATGATGAGAGCAAGGAGAAGCGGACAGACGACATTATCTCATGGGATGCTGATTTCCTAAAAGTCGACCAGGGCACATTGTTTGAGCTTATATTGGCAGCGAACTATCTGGACATCAAGGGCCTCCTGGAGCTCACCTGCAAGACTGTTGCAAACATGATTAAGGGAAAGACTCCCGAGGAAATACGCAAGACCTTCAACATTAAAAAGGACTTCTCGCCCGCCGAGGAGGAGCAGGTGCGCAAGGAGAACGAGTGGTGCGAGGAGAAGTAAGGCGCGGCATTTCGCGGGACCAACATTAAGTTGAAAACAGCTAGGGGATGCGGGAACGAGTTGGATTTGCAGCAATGCAACTTTACTTAGTTGCTACTTTTATTATTTTATTTTATTTTTTTTAACCCCAGCAGAGACTCATTTTGAATTGTGTATAAATGATCTGCTGCTGATGTGATTCGCGGGGTTAATCTTTTGTCGTAAATATATCTCATATACATACATATGCGAGATTGTAACACTCTCTTTAACCTACACTTGATTTCACTTTAATAAATATAACTACCCAACACAAACAGCCTATTTTGCGGGCTTTCGCGGAGGGGTAAGGGTCCAAGGACTTCTCAGATTGAGAAGTGCTCTTTATTTTGTATCTTGTGTTAAGAAACGTTTGCAAGCGTTTGAAATTGACGCATGCCATTTATAAACCAGTCGGTACACTTGTGCGCGTTCCAAAGAAGGTACCTTAGATTATCTTATCTATAGAAACTACATTTTTAAGATCACGCTTTCGGCGGCGAATAGCAAGTAATACTGTGGCTGCCACTTGGTACAATTGAAATGCGCGCCAACGCATTTTCTCATATGCGGTGCGTTTCGCAGCACTTAAAAAGCTTTTCATTTTGCTTTTAAAAAGCTACGACGGGTGTGAAAATCAGATTTGTGACGCTATATCTTTTGTTTATATCGTCTGGGGTACAGCATGGTTTTAGGATTTCGGAAGAAAGCTGTTACTTTTGTAAGAATCGAAGAACGGGGGGATATTTATTATTATAATATTAACTTTGTCTTTGTGTGCTTTTGAAATTATGAAGACTTCGAAAGACAATACTCTTTATTTTCAGATTACTCATTAAGAAAATTCCAACATAGTATTCATGAGTTAAAAATGAAACAAAATAATTTGATTTGAAATATAATTTTTTGGGTATCCGCTGATATATAAACAGGATAATTTTTTTTAGTTTTTCTTGTTGTCTCGTTTGCCAATGCTGAACAAAGTAGCCAAAGGACCTTCACTTGGAGCTTTCAGAGCGGAAAATATATTCGGGGACAATTGCTTTGAGTGTGCACTTGGCTTGGCTAGATGCCCGTGCCAAACTTTCTTTGGAATTGATCGCTGGCCCTAGCCAGAAATGGAAAAAAACGAAGAATAGTGCCGCACAGTTGGTGTAGAGCGTTGTCCAGCTCTCAAACTTATGTCCTCAAATTGTTCGGAAACAGCAATTTTTGATTGTGCTGGGCAAGAGCTTGAGTATTAAGGGTCCTCTTACAGTTTCTGAGTGCGGAAGGTAACTGATATTAATTTAATTGCATACAAAGGCTGCTATTTCACCTGTTTATTGCAAACAAGCGCCAATTGAAGTTTAATCGAAGCAGCAGGGCAGCGCCAATTGCCTCGTGAGTTATGGTGGCTCAGCGCGCCAAGGGGCGTGGCTATTGTGTTCGACTTGGGGCCAGGGGGCTCGCCATTTCAATTACCACGGGGAGAAAGGGGCTGTGCTCTTGAGTCAAAGACTGAGGTGAAAGGCAGGCAAGGCAAAGAAAGGAACGCACGGCGGAGCCAAAAAATTGTAAAGCGGCCCGAGCAGAGGAGCGGAAAAGAAGAAAGGACTTTCCACTCCCCCAGCCAACTTGGCAGTGCCAAGGAGTAATTAGTGTGCATTTCCTTGGACACAGAGCCCCCTCCCACCATCCCCTTGCTGCGTGTGTTTGTGCAACATTTGCTTTTCCACTTCGTTTGCGACAATCAAATGTAACAAAGGAGCGAAAAAAGGTTGCACAAAAAAGTGGGAAAACAAAGCTGAGATGGGGAAGTGCAAGGAAGAGGATACAGCGGAAGATCGGAGGCAGAAATACACTGGGAAAAAAGTGTATGCTGCTTTGGCATTTCTCAATTGAACAGGGGCACAGGGAATGCAACTGGCTTCACACCTCAAGTCCTCCAAGCAAAATGATACTTATAGCATCTAGCCAATCATCATGTGTAGCCTCTGAAAGTATGCTATAAATGATTAGGTAATTGAAAATGTATTTGCCTTCAGTGCATCTGCCGGCACATCTGCCATGTGCCATCGCCACTCCACACTCACCTGGCTGCGCCCTCTTATCGTCTAAGTCGTCGTCCTCCGCCGGAACGTGACATTGAATACGTCTGCATCCTGGTGGATTCTTCCGCTCCTTCAGCAGCTGCTGGCCCCGCTCCCAGTCCGCTCGCCCGATTTCTTCCACTTCTCAGCTCCTGGCCAGGCCAGGCCAATGCTAATCTCTCTGTAATTAAGACTGTCACTCATTCAGGCAGTTGCTTTCCGCTCAGTTTGCCTATCTTGGGAAGTTTCCAGGTCCTGCTCTTTTTCGTCCTTGCTTCAGTGGCGTGGGCGAATAAATGGGAGGCACATTTGAATTGCCTTTAATTGCATGTTGTTTTTCCCACTCCCAGTTTGATTGTCGTGCATCCAACGCATCCCTTACATCCCTAATGGAATAGTCTCCTCGCCTCGAGACAATTTTTTAGGGGCATAATGTAGGCGGGGTGATAAAAGGCTTGGATTTCATGCTCAGGATCAACTCGTCAGGGGATCACAGGGGGTGAAATTGGCTGGCCTAAATGCGATTTCTATTTACTTCCACTTGACTTACGAGTTGGCTAAGCTTTTCGCAGGAATGCAACAGTCAGTCGATGGGGCTAACAAAGGGCCAAGCCGGGTAATTAAGATTGCATAGAGAGCTCGCTTCTTCTAAATATAACAATGGCAAGGGGAAAAGCCTACACCATAGTCATTAAAGTGAAGGAAAGTCGTACAGCACCGCTTCAATTTTATTTGGATATTTCGTTAATTTATATCGATACTAATAAGAAATCTTTATCTTTATAGTGCAAGTGACACAAATTGGTCCACTAATAAGGAGCGACGCCCGTTTAGCAGGCCACCTAGTGTCGCTTCCTGATTTGTGATGACACAAGCAAACTTTGGATCTGCCGGAGACTTCGACTTGGACTCCACTACTCGACTCTATTAATACCAGAGTGCTGGATTGCCCCTCCCGGCAAAAAACCCGAGATTTATGGCTTCCACTGGGAATGCGTGGGATGCTATAGTAGGACTTGGACTGCGGCCCACACATCGGCGGATGCTGTGTCCACACATTTGGATATGTGGGTGAGCCAGTACATATGTAAGTGTATAAATACATGGGCGTGCAAGTGTGCAAGTGTGCAAGTGTGCCAGTGTAAGCATCATCTCCCTTCGAAAATTCCCTCGCCTCGCCAGTGGATATGTAAATAATGCAACTTTCGGTCGGCCCATCTATCAAAGTCTTGAGGGCTGGGGTTTTCAATAGGGTGATGGGGATGGGGCTCTCGGTGGAGATTCTGCTGAAACGTTTTGTTTATTATTGGGACGACTTTGTTGGCCAACTGTTTCCCTCGGCCTTTAATTCATGTGCGTAGTTACGATGATTCGATCCCAACCGACTTGTTGGGTTTGGGAAATTCGGATAATTCATGGAGGAATCATTAGTTGCTCACGACTGGCACTGGATCGTATTTATTGTAGGCTAGAGCACAGCCATCGCTGGGTATCACTGGGTATCCCACTGAAGTAGTTCCTACTCCCACCTCCAAACTCTTTAGTTTGTAATTCTATTTATATGCACTCGCTCCAGAGTATCCCTATGTACTCGGATCTTGGGTAAGCATGTACTTCTTATGGTGCAGATGGGGCTGCACACTTTTATTGCTATTGTTGCCGCTTCTGCAGTTTTGGAATCTTCATTGGCACTTGAACATGAAATGGAAATGTTCATGGCGTATCATGATTCTGTATCCACTCTCGCCCCATGCTCCTCCGAAATCTTCGCCATGCCTTTCGAAAATTTTATTTACTCCGGCGGCCAATGACTTGCGAAAGAATTTCCTAGTGTTATTTCGGACACCATCTGCTGCCAGTTCTTGTAGGTCAGATAAACAGTGCGTTTTCAGAACATATTGCATTTTGAGATGGAGATAGTGAAATACTAAAGCTAATACGAGATCGACAGTTCGTCGTTCCCCGATACTTATACATTATCTTGCAGAGCAATTGCAAGCTTTGGTCCACTGCCGTGTGGCCCAGCAGATGGTGACTCCATGTGGAACACTCACAAACAGAGCGCGCTGCACACGGTTTGTGGCGTCATAAACTACTCTGTTTCATTGCAGCGCTTTTCGGCCATAAAGAAAAGATTTCACCAAGCCATAATGCATAGGGGAAATTTACGGAAGAAAATGTACAATGAGCTGTCAGGCTATGAAGTATCCAAGTCCACAGGCCCATTCAAATTTTCTATTCTATTTAGAAGACTCTGAGCCGCGGCTAATTTTGTGCTCCTATCTGCATACTGTCTCCATGTTTGCTTGGGTGTGATATACATATAATATCCGTTTCACTGAATATTGTGCTGCAATTAGCAGCAGAGTTCAGCTGACAGCTGTTGCACGGAATTCCCAATCGAGTAATAGCAGAATAGCAAAATCGAATCGGGGCTCTGAATTGGAGGAGGGGCTATACAGGGTTCAAGGGGGGTCACTGACTATTTATGCAGGCAATGTGTGTGGAGCAAGATGAAACGGAACCGGCAAAGCGTCCATGCAAATTCTTGAAATCATACACTCAAAAACACACTTGCACCGGAAAGGGTGTAAAACGGGCAAGGGAATAGCAGTTGTGCACGAAATTTACATAAGAGTACAGAGTAAGAAAAAATGACTATCAAGTTTCCAATGGTGAACACTAGCTTCGATAGTGCGTCAAGTTGGGCATGCCGTAGGCAGGAAATACTCATCACGAGGTTTCAAGTTGAAAAGGTAAAAAATGTAGTTTCGGAACTTCCTCCCTATGTGCCATCATTTGTGGGATCACACATCCCATCTTTGGACTCCACGGCACGAAGTGCTGCCCTGCCCTGCCAAGATTGGCAGCAGCTGTTCGGACCTGCTCGAGCAATTACATCTCCAGTGTCTACCACCTCCAGTGGGCTGCTATCACTTAAGCAATTGCAGCTAAGGATTGGATTGACTGGCCAAGAGAGCTTCGGTTCGTTGTGCAATGTATGTATATAAGGGCGGCCAAGGAGTCGGGTGGCTCTGCAAACGTTTGCCTTAGATGAATACTATGCCATCTGCTGCCTGAACGACGCAGGAAGGGAAGGTTCCAAAGGCAGCAACAGGAGCGGGTGCAGGGGCAGGAGCTTCGAAAGATGCGGGCAGCCAGAAGGTCGCATAAAAGTGTGGCATAAAATATGAATTAAAAAGCAGGAGGAAAGGGCGGTAAATGCCGCGGGGGTCCGAGGGTGCAGGATGATGGACAAGCCGGAAACCCGGCAGGAAACTTCGTGACCGTTTGAGTTCCTGCCGGGCTTGCACAGACAAAAGTGAAAAGTGATAAGCGGCTTAGGACTCGGCTAATGAGTCGTTACCCTATCCACTCGTTCTATTTAGACCAACAATCCATTGCTGGGACTGCGTGCATATTGTATCTGCCAGTTCCGTTCCCCACCCTGCAACTAGACGTGAGTTATGCGAACTTTTTGACAGCAACTCGGATATTTTGAGCCTTCACCCAACCCCTTGCCCATGGAGAAACCCAACCGCAACTCTCACCACAAAGTATTCAAAATTAGCACGCAGCCCTGGCAAACCACACACAAAGTTACTTGGCCGGGTGCAAAAACCATAAAAGTGAAATTGATGTCGGAACAGCCAGCTGAAAAGAGAGGAGAAAGCAGGAGCAGGAGCAGGAGCAGGAGCAATTTCTACGGGGTGGCCGGATTATGACACGTTGCTGGTGCATAAATTAATGACAGACTCTTCGGTTGGCACTGGGCTGTCACCTCACGGCAACCTCAAGTCATCTGGCGAGTGTCGAGATTTTCTGCGGTTTCGGGTAGATGATGGGAGGTGGGTGGTATTAAGGGATGAGGAGCCATCCCCCGATCCCCGGCAGCGTGGGTGCTCAACAATTCATTATCTAAGAAGAGCTATTAGCGATTCCCGTGCGATTCTGACTCAAGGCTCCTCATCCGGCTGGCTTATAAAGCTCGACTCAAGCACCTGCGTAAGCAAACGTAATCAGTACATCGAAAAAATGAAGTTTCGAGCCTAACCATCTATATCAATAACACATACGGCAGCTATAGGTCAGAGTCATCCACATACAGCCGTGAGCTTAGATGTTCCGATGGCAACCTGAGTGCTGCGTTGCTCCTGGGATTGAATTTGTGTCGATATCAATTTATAACACAATTCATCAGATATCAAGAGCCTTGAATGGAGTGCAATTTCTGCTAAATTGAAATAAGTTTGAGACATTCCCATCGATGCAATTACCCAAACTGAGTGGAAATGGTCAACGGTCGATGGAGTACACAGATATAAATAAAAAGTGTGGATGTGTTCAAATCAAATAATATAGTTAGCTAATATAGCTAATATATAGATAGTTGAATAGATAGTTCATTTGTCTTGTCCGTTCGAAATAGGTTCGCAAGCGCTGCTCTTTTACTTAATATTTTTGACCTGTTTTTCTCTGTGTACTATTGGCAGTGGCGCAGAGGCGGAACGCTGGGGGCTGCCTGCCAGGGTTATGCAATCCAAAGTCATTCGTTTGCCTGGCACTAAAAAAAGAGCTGCATGGCTCCCGGCTCCTGGCTCCTTGCTCCTTTTCCCCCATAAACCCAGCAGCCACCTTGGCTCACTCACCTGCCATTTGCCGTGTGTTCGCTTGTTTGCTAAATGAACAATTTATTTTATTTTTTCGCTCGGCATTTCGATGTTTGCCGCTCGACACTCCTGCAAGGATATCCTGCTGCTCCATAAAGGACAACACCAAGGAAAGCTCCTTTCACCTCGCTATTTCCCCAGTTTTCTCTTTTTGCTCTCAAGTGGAAGTGGCAGTGAAGTGCGATAGTTTAGCATTTGTTTGCCTTGCTTTTGTTGCAAATGAGTGCGCTAGATTTCACTCGCATTTTATTTGCAAACAATTTTCAATGTTTTTCCACTGCGTCCCCCGCTTTTCCATTTTCCTCTTGAGATATGACACAGTGCCAGCTTTCCATTTTCCGAAAAGCAGCGAAAGTTGTCAACTCTGGCCATCGGACCGGAAATGTCCTGAACCCAATTAAAAAATCTGTGAATGTAGTCAGCAGGGATCTGCATCTGCGAAGGCTTTGCTCTTCGTGCGGCGTTGCTAGGGTAATAATTTCGTCGAAATGAACCATTTAGATGAGGAATAAAATTAAAAATCCTTTGTTAACCCGTTCGCAGTAAGCTTTATCAAGCTGCAGTATCATGAGCCAAACAGAAATGCGCAGGTGTTGATTTCATATTAACATACAGGCAAATAATATGTTCAACAACTTTCGGTTGGCGTACATATGCATTCAAGATCCAGAGGCAAGAATTAAATTAAATTGAGCTGGATTTCCGATCTACTTTAAAGGCATTTAATCAATTCCATTTAATGCCAAGCACTGCTTCTCCTGGGCGTGGCACAATGGAAAATCTCCTCCGATTTGGCCCGCATACAAAGCCAATTACAACGGCCTCCTCCTGGGCCGGCCGCCCACTTTTGGCGCTTGGCGTGGCAGCGGCCACAATTAGAGCAAGTGCATCGGTAGTCACTGGGACCGAGACCACTTCTCCACCACCAGCTGACTGGAGCTCGAGTTCCGAACA
Organism: Drosophila simulans; assembly: GCF_016746395.2. Taxonomy (NCBI): domain Eukaryota; kingdom Metazoa; phylum Arthropoda; class Insecta; order Diptera; family Drosophilidae; genus Drosophila; species Drosophila simulans. The sequence goes on from NC_052525.2 coordinate 518,730, forward strand.
GTTCGTCAACGAGTTTGCGTGTCGTCACGCCTCGTCTGCATTTTGATGACTGGCCGTAAAACAAAAGGCTGGCAATGGAGTGGGAAAGGATCGGGGTCGAAGGACCGCATATCCTGGTTGAATAGGAAATGTACGAAATTCGGCCAAACATGGATGAACGGAGATTTTAGCCTAAGGTCCGCCTAATTAGGCGGACTACTGCTACTTATAATAAGAAAATATTAAGTAAACAGAATTTCCAGCATCTTCGGCAATCGATGGAAAATTATTATAAGACCAATGAAATTATAAAAAAATTTCGAAAATTGGTTTAAAAGTGTGGTTAATCCAATGCTTCCAGTTTATTTCAGACCAAATTTCGGACGAAGTTGAATTATGTTGGTGTTTCCTTTTTAGGGAGAAAGTCGTCATCGCTTTCATCGTTATCATCGTCATCATTGTTCTCATCGTCGTCATACTTAATCCGCTCCACGAGGATAACTTCATCCGCATCAGACCACTCGATCCTCCTCCTATTCGGGCGAGCAATGCCAGAAAAAGTGGCCTTGAGGGAGCTAATGCTGACGTTCGAGACTCGGAGAGCCTTCGATTTGAATATAAAAAGGTTGAGCGATTCTATGGCTCTCTTGGCCTCGGTTAAACTATTAAACTGGATATATCCGTAGGTATCGATCACCAGCGAGCCAGGGATTCGGCCATAGGGAAAGCAGAGCAAAGACAGCTCCTGGCGGGTGCAAGGCGGTAGGTTTCTCAAAAGGATCTTACTTACTTTTCAACGAATCAAGTATACCCTTTTGCTCTACGAGTTACGGGTATAATCACTCATACGAACTGAGGGCCTGTTTGAAAGGCAAAGGGTTGCCAGTGGAAGGAGGAGCAAGTGGCACGCAGCCCTGCGCGCTCGCTCAGTTTGCCATTTCAAATAGTTGTAATTGAGGGGGTCCTGTGCGCCATGTGGCAAATCCCAAAATATATTCTATGTCAATCTCTGGCTGGCTTACACCCGGCCCCCAGTCGCCCACTTTTCCGGGGGAGCGACTTAGCCTTGGCTCAGCTTTCCACTTAACCTTTTTCGCTTGGCTAAGGCCATGGCTCGGGCTTGGCTTTGGTTTTTGGCTTGTCTCGGCCTTGTCCTCTTGTCATCCCCGCGCTGTAGTCGTTTCCTTCTACTTGTTGCCCCCTGTCCCACCACCCGACTTCGCAGATTATCGCCCCAACATGGGGCGTCACTGAAAGAAAAACTACTTCAGGACAAATACTCCTTTAATTGGTTTTTTGTTTGGTGTACATTTTCGAACTTAAATCTTGTTCCTAAGCGCTTGAGATAGCTAATCGTTGTTAGATGCAGTAGGGAATTGTGACCCTGGGTCGAAATTATTACGGATTTACTTTGAGAATGGCAGCTCATCCAACAATACAATTGATAAAGATGAATGTTACTTTGAAGGCAAAGTAAAGTAGTGGTTTAAAAATGACAATTCCTTGGAGTGCATTTTAGTGCTCACATTTCAGAGCTTCTAGATGTTCTCGAATTTTCACTTGGCAATTCAATCGCATGAAAAAGTAGACTGCCTGGGTATCTGTTTTCCGTTCTACATTCCCTACGCCTCTGTATTACCCCAGTAGCCCCTCATCCCCATATCGGAATACGCTTTTTTGGCGCGCTTTTTTCTTGGTGTGATATTAATTCTATGGGAAATCCATTCCCAGCACAAACGTGCCCATTGAATCGCTTTCTAGTAGCCGTCAAATGCTTGGCGCCAGACTTTTTGCAACCACCGTGGCTCTTCGTCCTGCTCTCCTTCTTATCCTCGATTGCTTCAAAGCAGCTTCCTCCTTGCGATTTCATTGTTTTTCGCCTGTTTGTATGGCACTTGCTCCAATGGCTGCACTTGCATTCAATTGGACGCGCCACTCGTTGGGCGCCATTAACAACGAAACAGTTGGGCATTTAGCAACACTGGGCGGATTGAAAGCGGATTGAAATATATTCGTGGCAGTCCAATTGCGGTGGTCACAGAATTTAATTCGCTCAGGAAAGTACACATTACAAAGTAAAGGACAACACGTTCCCCTCTTTCACAATCTTTGCTTGACATTTGGGAGTCACTCTCAATTTAGTTTTTTTTAGGTTGACCCTCGTTTGGCAGTCGATAGATATTCGTCAAACATTCCGGTTACGCAAAAAATGAGCAAAGGAAGCGAGGAACAATCGAGGATGCTAGGCTGCACACACATACGTTCTTTGTATATCCCATATTCCTGTTTCTATCATGCAGCTAACAATCCGTCTGTCTATCCATCTTGCCGTCACACCTCCACTGTAAAACGGCATCTGCGTGCCACAGTTTCTCCACCCGACCATACCGACTAACACCCTTAACCCCCTGCGACTTAAATCACTACGGCCCCCTCTTCACACCATGCCTGTTAAACCGTTGAGTGACTTTCAACGATTTTTGGATGCATCGCAGTGACGGAAGCTGCCGTCTGCTCGCCCAAGATAAACCAGGAAGCCATCTGCGTCTGCCCAACCTCCGCTTCATGGCCCCTTTTCCGAGGAATCCCCTTTGATGCCCCTCGATGTGCTGCAGGCGGCGTGTGTGGGATTCCCCATTGTGCAGGAGTTGGGCTCCCACCTGCACCACCTTGGATATCTCGAACAACTTTGCTTGATGAGACTGTTGCTGCTGCACTGCAGCAAACTACGGTGGTAAAAATTGGGACTTGAAGTATAACAAATATGAAATCAATTATCATACGAACTGCAAGCTAAACGTGATCGATCGATCACTGCTTATTCACTATTAACTCTTCCCATGATTCAAAAAAATATCTGTGTAAATATAACCTTTTGAAATTTTTTCGTATTTGTTTTACAAGCAGATATTCCATATATGAATGTATGAGGATCACCATGTGTCAATGGTGTCTTGCAGTGTTTTAAACTTTCTGGAACTCATGTTGTAGGCCAGTGTTTTCAGATTGCTTATGCGGGCTCAGGCCTGGTATAAGGATTGGAATTGGGTGGCGAAGGGGATGATCGTTCTGGTACTGCAACCCCCCCCCTCCCCCCTCTTTATGCAGGAGTCGGGCAAAAGTTAAGCAAATCGCATATTTTATTCATGTGTTCATTAGGCAGCTACAATGTGCGACCGAAAATGTTTAAAGAAAGCGGCGAGGGGACAGCTGAAGGGGAGTCCTGAGTCCTTGTCCTGGCGAGAAGAAGGAGTTGAGTTGAATATGTGATGGTGCGTGGTGTGTGGTGTGTAGTGTGTGGGCTGGGCCGCACGGCAATTCATGGAGCTGCAAAATGGGTCGCCAAGCTAGAACTTCAAAAGGGAAACCAAAAAGGATGCAGGGACATGCGAGTATTCAGACACCTTCTGCCAATAGAATTCAAAGGGGTTGGCTGGCGCGCTGAGTGCATCACTGTTCACTGTTATATAAGCCAAAAAATGGGGACACCCTGATAAAGTCACTCCGTGTGTGTGTCCGTCCTTAAAGCCTGGTTGGCTGTGATGACATAAATTTTTACTTAAATTATATGACGCGACATGACTCCGACCAACACACAGATATATTGCTGGAATGGGGAAAAAAATAGTGGAATATGCCCGCCGCATAAATAAAACTCTTCGTTTGGATGCAGGGCAACTGCAGCTAACTTTACGTATGTCACAGGGCCATCCTTTCAACCTCTGCCCCGGTTATCCTTGTTAGCTTCTTTCACGTTTTCTGACGTGGTCAAATGCATTTCCATTTCCACGCTGCCAAGCCAAAACTGCAAACAAATTTTTCGGTTGGCGCGCGGTTTTCAACCAAAGTAGGCGAACCGCCGGGCAACATGGACCGAGGACAGGGCTCCAGTTTGGAAACATGGAATTTTGTTAGTGGCACCCGGACAAATGGATGGAAACGGTCTTCAGGCGAATTCCTCAGCCGAAGAAACAAAACAAATTGCCTGGAATCTAAACATGAAGAACTTTTCCCTAAATACAAAACCGATTCACAAAAAAACTAAAATCCCTGAAGCGCTAGAGTAACAAACGGTGGTAGAAAGCCACAAAACCAAAATACTGTTCTTAAGTAAAAGCAAACACTATCCCTCCAATGAATTCAGAAGATATCGATATGCCTTATCGATATTGCCACGCAATCGCTCGTTTTTCGTTGCGTTCGATTAAATTCGGGTTGATTTCAGTTGTATTTCGATAGATTTAAAAATGCCTTCGGACTTTGTTTCGCATTTTAGGTAACTTTCAATGGGGCTTAAGTCGGTTAATTCGGTTCTCTGCGTTTTTATGCATATTTGTGTATGCAATATGAGCAGTGCAGAGCGACTTCACTGAAATATAACTCATACGACAGGTGGGCCCGTAATTTAATTTTATGAACATTTTCTTGTCATTTTTCGGACTCATTTTTTTGGCCGCTATAAATAAATATTTTTTTATATTTAATAAATCGACACCAAGTGTTGTTGCTGCTGTTGCTGTTTGCATAAATTAAATGTAGCATTTATGCACATCAGTGCGCATTAAAAATTGTACAAATTGATTAAGAACGATTCGCATTAAATATTTTCAAATTGGATGAGTGCGCTGTGTTCATCGCTTGTTGTTGCGTTGTTGTAATGTTGTTATGCTGTTTGTTGCTGCTTCCCGGCTGATAAATGATGTGAAAATCAATTAAAATAAATTACGAAACTGCACTGCGATGGGCTGCTCAATTCAGGAGAGAAATGTCAAATTGCACATCGGGTGCGCAGCAAACTTCGGAGGCAAAACGTATCCCTATTCCTGCGATACATATCGGTTTTTTTAATTTAAATATTAAAAAAAAAAGAATTGTTAAACTGAAAACTTTGAACTAGATGTTTAAAGATTATTTTCTAGACGCAAGCCACTGCGCTTTTTGGGCGCTTATAGTAAAATCCTGTTTCTAGAGCTTAGTCCCAAGCACCCACTCATCATCTTTACCATATTTAATTCAACACACGATTTCCATTTTAATTGTTTGCCGTATTAACTAACGTGATGTTTTCCCCCGATTTCCTTTGTCTATGTAAGCGCATTAACAAAAATGTGCAACAAAATGTGAATGGCTGACAAAGATGCTTTCCCATGGCGATTATTTATGCATATTGTTCAGATTTGCATATGGCGAATGTTCAACAACGGATTGCCGACGGTACGTGGGCGGGGTCAGAAGGGGGCACACAGTGTGACATTTTGTGCTGTGTTGCATGTTTTTAGGCGCTCGACGTTCGACGTCCATATTCATTAATAATAAACCAAATTACCTATATTCCGTGCTCTCTGTCTCCCTCTTCAGTGCCCCATATTGTGGCTATATCGCTTGCGGCCCCTTATCCTGTGATTTCAGCCCCCTAGTTTTGCGCCCAGTTTTTCCTCTCTTTTTCACCGCTTATCCGCTTGCCCAGTGCAATTTAATTATGCAGAACTCGCCACAGGGGGCGGCGGGGGGGCTTTTGAAAATCGGGGTTATATCGCCTTTCAGTATGGACAGGAACAGCGGCTATATCCTTCGGTATCCCCCTCGCCACATTCGCCATATGCGAGTGTGGCGTACATAATATGCATGCACACGCAGCACATTTGGGAGCAGTTCGAGTTGTTCCTGTTCGTCCTGTACTTGTTGCAAATAGCTTTTTTACTATATATATATATTTTTTTTTTTGTTTTTTTGCGGATGGCGGACGTGGATTGCCTGACCCGGATGTAAGCGAAACACAGTGGATAAGAGGTCAGTATTGTCAACAAAAATACATAAGGGTATACATACATATAATCACAGGGACTTTCGATAACAAATTCAATTCAATTAAAGTCCAAATTACGATGACTTTGTTCCAAGGAACGTTGTTTTACTGCACACATCGACCCATCCAGCCAAAGCCGCCCAATCTGCCAATATCCGACCGACATACACACACTATGATATGGGGACACTGTGCTTTTAGCGCTTTTTCCACCTGTTGTACTGGACTCGCTGGCAGTGTCGCACGATGGTTGCTGTTGTATTCGTTATGCATATTCCGCTCATGTTCGACAAGTAAAGGGACATTCGTGTCGGTTTTTGCGCCTATATGGGCCAAGATGCCCAGCACACTGGGCGCCATTAGCGACCATCGGGATTTGCATGTTTGAGTGTGTCGCTTTTACTTTCACACTCACATTAACGGGCGGGGAGGGGTAAGTGAACGGGTGGGTGACCGAGGAAAACCAGAAAGCATTTAACGCGCGTTTCGCGTGAATGCCCTCCTCCACCGCCGTCAAAAGTGACCGCATCAGGGCCAATAATTCCAGGTAAACAGTTCTGTCCCACTTGCACATGCCCCAGTGCAGTGAACTGGCGATTTTGGGCCAAATGGCCAAACGAAAGACCCAAGCAGCGCAACGGAGCAACGCCAGAGTCCCAGCGGATATGGGCTAATGATTAACCCCTTGATGGCCGCTGGACAGATACAAACCATTAGGGGGGTTGCTACGTAAAGGCACTCAATCATTATTTGTATTTATCTCTGGGCTTAATGAAATCAGAGCTGGGTCCAATTATATTGCTAAGTTTACTGAATCCGGTGAGAATTTAATACGACCGACTAATAAGTTACAGAGCAAGTACATTTTTCGTGAGCCCTTTGGTTCGTTCCTCTTGTTTAACTGCTTCCAACGCTTCCTCCCACTGACGCATAAATCTGCGGCTGCGTGCGACTTTTGCCACCCACAAAAGTCCCAAAAGCCGTCTAAAGCATTTATCATTTACCATTTACTGTATAGCATTCCTTTACCATTCGCATCCCCTTTCTTACGCTGCCGGAAGCCTTGATAAAAATCTTTGTTTTGCCTAAATTATGTTGCTTAGGCGACGACGGCGACGTTCGATGTACTTGACTGCATGGGAACCAAACCAAACTGCAAATGGCAAATCGTCGGTAGACGCACAAGGGGCAAAGTGCAGCAGTTGACGAGCAAATGAAGTGCAGCAATTTGCATAACTCAACATGCGGAAAACGACGGGAGTGTAGAGGAAGACCGATGCCGATGAGAAGTAGGGCCCATCATGAGATCCAATTCCTATTCTTAGAAAAGCTCCCAGTGCGAATAGTACTTTAAACAACTCCCCGAAGTTTTTCGAGTCAGCAGATCACGGCGCATGCGGGAACAGTTCACTGGTTTACTAGTACCTTAATGACCATTTCCACCATCCAATTGTGCAGCTAAGGAAAAATCCATAATTTGAATATGCGCCAAACGGAGTGTGGGGAAGGAGCGGCGGAATTACTGCTCTTCTGCTTCATGTTGCTCGGCGAATTTTGTTGAAACGTGTGCGTATAAATATTTAAATGCCAAAAAGTCACGTCTTAAATAATTGTTTAACTTGTGTGTGCCGAAGGGGTGGCACACACATGTATAGGGGTGCGGGAGGGGTTGCTATTGCTATTTTAAGAACTTTTTCAGCTAACTGCAGCTGTTACTGCCTGTACGCTCCCTCTGGAGCCCCTGCATGGCCCTCATTTCGCCAGCTACTTGCGTCAACAGGCACAAGGATTCATTATTACGAGCACAAATTACTCAGCCGCCCACACTCATGCACAATTAAGTAATGCGTGTGTGAGGGTGGTGGTTTGCATGTGTGCTGCTGTTAATTTTCATATTAAATCCGTTAAAATGTGCAAATACCCAACAGGCACTCACCGAGCACGGACACGAAGCACGTTGTCTGCCTAGCGATGGCAGCGTGTCACGAACTGGAGATGATAAGGTATGAGGCAGCCAGGTATTATTTAGTTGGCGCCCAACGTGGGGCAATTTCATGGGGATCTTATTTGATGTTGCGTTCAGATACATTGTCTTCTTTGTTTTGGATTGTATCGAACTGAAACTCATAACTGCATCTCAACCTACGCTCTCACTTTCAGACTCTGACCTCAGTGCTGCGCAAAACACGCAACCACCTCTGGATAAAACCGCACTAAGCAAAATCCATTCAAGATGAGTTGAGGAAAAGTCAAGTCAAGAACGACGACGCGCGAGGCATCCCATGGGTGGAAATTTCAATAAACGAGCATCGTGTAAGTAAAGTTATTAAAGGTACTTATACAACCGACCTACCAGTAGCAACAGCAACAGCCCCAGGGCAACCCATATACACATAGTTACTTACCCGTGTAACTACTTACATTATGAATATTACTATCACCCACTTTCCACGGGATTTTTGACTGTTCAAATGGGCAAGATGTAATACAATTTTGTGTGCGCGGTGTTGGCAGGGGTTGGTGAAAGCCAGCATTATACGTCAAGTTAAATGAGCATCGAGACGAAATCAGTTAATATTATTTATAAAATTGACGAATATAATTGGAAGCATTTCAGGCTAATTATGGCTTAATACATTCGTTGGATTTGAGCCTTTAATTTGCGTCACTTAAAGAGAAACTAGTAGTTGTCTCACAACGTTGAGACAATCCCATCACCGCTCATTGTTGCATATACCTTGTATATCCTCAGATGCATCTTTGGCCATAACAACATCCATATGATTGTCAATCCTCAATTAGGTTGTGTCAGGTGAACTTGTGCAGTGTTGCAATCCGTTCCGACAAGCATGTGCAGCTGCTCAGTCCTGGACAGCAAAAGCTAAAATCGCCAAACGCAACTGTACCGTACTTGTGTTGGACAACATTGTGCCAGGCCAACAAAATAGTTAATAACTGGCGTCTGGCAGGTTTACCTGCACCTAACATGGCATCATTTACCACCCCAACACCTCCATACAACCCCTTTTAACCCTCTCTTTTCGAAGGAAGATGGCCATAAAAAGGCGGGCCAAGGAAACATTTTCACATGCCCACAAATTAGTGGCACATTTGGGAGTAAGTTCTTCGTGTTTTCGGTTATGTTTGGGTGGGGATGAGTATTTTGCGGATTTCATGCAGTAAAAGGAGCCTTCGAAAAGCCCACATCAGTCCACAAACAGTGCATTACCTAGAGACAATTTTTAAAGGGGGCGAAACTACAAAATTTAGTTGCCAAGTTTTACGATGACCGAAACATAAAAGGGTTGCAATATGTTTTTGGTTCTTACGTTTGCACTCAATGCGCATGGAAATGAGTAAAAAGCTAGAGATAATGCTATAGTTCCCCGACTATCAGATACCCGTTACTCAGCTAGTGTGAATGCGAAAGTTCACATTTTTCTGGGATATCGATAGATATTGGGGACTGAATTACTGGATTACACGTAATTTAAAAGTACTCATAGAAAACTAGAATATAATATTTGCATTTTTCCCTTCTGGCCAACACCCCAAGTTATTCATAAGGAACACTACTCCGAATATTTTGACTTCCAGTTAATTTCACACCAAATTTCAGACGAAGTTGAATTTGAATTATGTTTCTGGTCTTCATCGTCATCGTCATCGCTTTCGTAGTCATCCTCTACCACATAGTTCTCACCGCTTTCATACTAAATTCGCTCCACGACATGAACTTCATCCGCATCAGACCATTGGACCCTCCTCCTTTTCGGGTTTATGGCGTTAGTTTTTCTCTTCCGCTTGCGTGTGCGAGATTTCTGGCCTTCATCGTCATCGCTTTCGGAGTCATTCTCTACCTCATCGCTATCATCGTCATCATCGTTTTCATCGTCTTCATACCTAATCCGGTCCACGAGGATAACTTCATCCGCATCAGAAAACTCGATCCTCCTCCTATTCGGGCGAGCAATGCCAGAAAAATTGGCCTTGAGGGAACTGATGCTGGCGTTCGAGACTCGGAGAGCCTTCGATTTGAATATAAAAAGGTTGAGCGATTCTATGGCTCTCTTGGCCTCGGTTGAACTATTAAACTGGATATATCCGTAGGTATCGATCACCAGCGAGCCAACGATTCGGCCATAGGGCGCGCAGAGCAAAGACAGCTCCTGGCGGGTGCAAGGCGGTAGGTTTCTCACTAGGATCCTGCTCTTCAGATGAGTCGGTCCACAGGTAAGTTCAATTCCCGCGATATCAATTCCAGACATTTTATCTTTTTATTTTATTTTTACTTAGTTGAATAATTTTCAAAAATTTCCCAATTTCTTTCTCTAGCTTTTCCGGATGTAAAATTTCCAATTTTGACAAATTGTTCCTGGCTCTAGCAATAATATGTTTTGCTTAATCTCAATCTTTTAGAAAATATATATTTAATATAGTCGGAAACGCTTCCTTTTGCCTTTTTCTCTACGAGTAACGGGTATAAAAAGTATTATTGAAAATTTTCTCTAAAACAAAGTATTTCGTTGCAGGTGAAAACACGATGGTTTCTTAAATTCATCAATACCAACAGCTTCAATGATTACCGCCGCTGGCGATCAGTGCACATTGCAACTGAAATGCCTTGGAAAAATGTTTTGCTTTGTGCATATTTCCTGCTTAATTGAAAAGCAACAAGATGGTAATGACAACGCAAACTTCAACGGATGTATTTGTGCAAACAAATGGACACGTTTCTGTTTTTATAAGCACGTGGAGCTGTCAAGGACATGAATCGGTAAGTTGTTCTTTATTCTGTCCGGGCAAAGGAGCAGAAAGAAGTGGGCATCACATCCGATTCTTCCAATCAATAAAGAGTTCACCCGCCGTTTCATTTGCCAAAGCTCATTACATAGAATAAGCAAACAATGTCGACCAATCAAAATAATAATAATACACAAACATTAGGGCATCATTAATTAAATGACGGGGTATATATATGCATAAAATGCTCAGGCTTTACAACCATGGGTATTCACGATTTGTATAGTTTTCTGAAAATCCAACCGCGATTTCGCAATGTGATTTTGCAGTGTGCGTTCATCAAAGGATCAGAATGATATTCTTATTGGCATCGCCTGTCAATAGCTATAAAACACAAGTAAACGGCTTTCTGTTGGTATAAATGGTCATCAATATCCCACTCCACACTTTGAAGGACCAAAACGGTGTGGCAATCACACATTTTATGGGCCTTGATTGCTTCTGACAGTTATTGATTTATTTGGCCCGATAGAAGAGAGTGTGCGTGTGCAGCTGCGATGTAAATATTTATAAATTGCTGATATGCAATTAAAAATTACACCAATAAAATGACAGCTGCTCAGGTGCAGCACCACATGCACGCACATGCAAATTAAGCCCCGATGCAGCTCTTTAAAATGCAACTGTGTGCGCGAAAGTTCGAGATTTTCACAATCTCGAATTAAAACGTATTATTGTCAAAGAACATCACCAACTTTTTATCGTGGCATACGAATGAAAACGCCATCCTGGGTGTTCGTCCTTCCGTTTATTCGAGGATTGCGCTTAAATGTGCTCAAGTTGAAAGGTATTACTCCTGCAACGATTGTTCGATGGATCGACTAAACAAAATAGCAGGAACTTCTTGTAGAGTCTTTGGGAATCGGGGGATTTGCGGAGCAGCAGGACTTTGTGGTCTAATCGCCGGGACCTCTCCTAGTGACATTCCGACCCCTGACCTCTTAATTACATAATTGAATTTAGACCATGTGCGCAGGCACCTGTCATTATTGGCTTCCTGAAATGTTGAAACAGAGCCTTGAGTAAGTTCCATGACCGCAGGCGAAACTATGGAGCCCTTCGAGAATCATGTTATGTTTTTTTACTATGGCAAAATCTATAAATATATAATTTATAAACTATTGCAACTTGTCGTGACTGAAATAGAAATTTACTATTGAACTGAAATGTAAATTCATGTATTGGCAGACCAACCAGGCTCGTTTTTCCAGGTGCACATGGCGGATGCGAAATTAATTCAATTAATGCCGAAAGCGTTTTCAGAGGTAGGCCTCAAAACTCTCCAGCATCAGACATCAAAGACAAGTTCGCAAATCAAGTGGCAAGCATATGCCATTGTGCCTGAGAATCCTTCGGCACAGTATCGCATATCCTTAGTGCAGTAGTGTATTCCACTACTCCCTTTTCCACATCTGGCTTTTCATTTTCAGACGGTGGACGGTGGATGGTTTAGTTTTTTTCAGATATTCAGTTCAGTCTGTAACCACCGAATATATTGTCTATTCGGACATCCTCGTCAGCGGACAATGTGCTTCGAGGAGGCAATCCAATCAAATAACTACGAACATCTGCGGAAGGCCACCGGAGCTTTGGGATTGGGAAATTCGAAATGCTACAGTGCATTACCGTTTTAAAGTCTGTATGGATGGATAGAACCGAGCCATGCAGCAACTGCTAACTCGCAACAGAAAACATTCCTGATCACAGACATGGAAAATGCGAATTCGATTACTTGTTTACCTTACGCTTAGTTTGCGGTTAAAGTTTTGCAGTTAATTGCTGTGCAAACTACATGGCTGGGAGAATGCGCCAAATAATTTACGGCAAATTGAAATTAATTTGAGTAATATGCCGCCGCAGAATGCACAAGCAAATCAAGTGTGAGTTCTAACCATAATAGCAATTTGCAGCAAAAAAGCCAAGGCAAACCAGACATGTTGAGACTTGCAGGCGTCGTCACACGCACACACACACACTCGTAGTCCAGTGTCCTGGTAACAGCTAAACAAAAAATACTGCTCTATAAACTCATGGCTCTGGCCGACAATAAAGAATGGAGTTTTGAATTTGTTGGCTAAACAATTAAATCAGAGTTATCAGTGCTCATTGGGCTAATAATTGAGTTCAATATTTGCACATCGCATGCAAATTCAAATCAAGCCATTGTCGTCCGCCTCCGATCGGAATACATTTTAATTTGAAGCGTTGACTCAATTATTAATGCAAATTAATTGCATTGCCATTAGCACAAACGTGCTGCAGTGTCTGCTGTTGTTTTTACACCGGCAATGGCCAACACTTGCTGCAACAGTTGGCCCCGATCGCCGCTGTTTTATTTGCGTTAAATTAATTCTTAATTAGTTCCGCAGGATAAGCATCCAGCTCGCGTTGCTGTGCGTTGCATGGCCATGGTGGCATGCATGGTCGTCAAATGCTGTAAAGTGTTGCATTAGCTCAATCGTTTTCGCTACGTGTGGTGCGGGTTAAACAGCAAGCGGCGAACCTTTTTAACAGCTTCGTTCGCCGGCGAGGGCAGAATCCCGCATTTGGATGAGAGGCGTAGGGATTTATCGGTTTCAGTTTGCTGAATTTGTGATGTTGCAGCCTTAACGGCGATTCAAGATATTCCCGCACCCATCCATCCACATTGGACAATAGTTAGGAAACTCCATTTGGCTGCAGGGCTTTCCAAAGGGGAAACTGCCATTGCTTGTCCATATTTGCCAGTGTGTGCAGCAGAAAAATTTCTATTACAATTTTGGCTCAATTTTTTCCCACTCAGGTTTGAACTATCAAAGGCCAAAGGGGCATTGGGTTACAAAAGAGATGTGTTTTGCCCCATTTGGTCCTTTCTGCATTTTCAAGCTGAGAATTGAGCTGTCGGCTGTCCGTCCGTACACACAATGCGTGCATCTGTGTGGGCAACTAGGCCAGTGTGTGTACGAAAGGGTATTCTGGGCCATCAAAATCTGTGGGACCTTGCGATTGAATCTTGTCTTAAATTCCTCAAGTGGGCCACATTCCTTGCGAAACGCCCTTGTCAATATGTATATTTATATACAATATCAAAGATTATAGCCGATGTTATATATGCATGTCTTTGAAAATTCAATACTTTTCCTTTGTCAAAAACCCTTGAAAGAGCATCAGACTTCGTTATAGGGCATATTTGCCGTTGGAACAAGGGTTCCCCCTGCCGTTTTCGGGTTTTTTCTTTGTTGGCATAATATTCAAATTGGTTGGACGGGCAAAGAAATGCAAACTCAAAGAAGTGCTTTCTACCTTAACTGGATGCCCATTTTTTTGCTCCTACCTTCGGGACGAGATGGTTTTGCAGCACTGCTTCCGACACTTTCAACATTCTTGCGAAATACTCTCAAAGGTAAGGTAACGAAATGTGCCCAGAGAGCGTCGGAACAACCATTTATTGCTCCATTTGACACTCACCCGCAGGGAATAACGCCATAATTGCACTAGAAACTATTTTGTTTGAGCTTAAATTGAAATAAGAAATAAACACAAATCGCCCATATCCTTCGAATTTCGGGAAAAACTGGTGCTTGCTCCTGTGGCCAATTGCCGCTCAAATGTAAAACTGCCCGTCGACAAAGAAGAAGAGGTGCTTCTTCTTGCAGTTTATGGGTGCAGTTTACCGCAACCATTGATTGCCAATTGATTCATCGAGGACGTGGGCGTGGCGTGGGCGTGGCAGGGGCGGAGAACTAGTGAGACCAAGTCAAAGCACAGAAGTCAAACTTGATCGTCGGTTTTGGTTGAGTGTCTAAGCCCTCCAGCCTTTAATTTAACCCATCTTCTAGAAAAAGCTAGCTCATTCTAACGTCGAAAAGGGCAATATTGAAAAAAAAAAAACATATTTTGTAAGACTGCGTTTTACGCTTCTTATAACTTCAAATCAATTTATATATATATATATATATTATATATATAATATGTTATATATTAAGTAACTGGAGATCCCTGGTGGGTTAAACCGTTTCCCTGCGAGCTTGCGCTCCGGAAAGAGCAAGAGGAGCTGTCCAGGACCGGCCCATTCGTTAAACCCACCACAGAAAGCGAGACGGAGGAGGTCCTGAGCCTGAAAGGAGACAACCGCACAGCTTATGCAGACGAGACCGAGCTCGAGAACTGTTCTATAGGGCCGCTAACCGAGGTGCACGGCTAAAGAAACTGTTCTCCGCTTTATCGGAACTAGCACTTTATTTAGATAACAAGCCACCAAGTTGGGAGCGAAGAAAATGTTGATTTGGCAGCCATTACTGCTTTAAAGTGGCGTGGGCGTAAAATCATGAAATTGACCACCACATCGCAGTACATCAATTTTTCTGCCTGTGTGGTGATGGCAATGAAGCCCGTATTCCTACCCAGGAATCGCAACGAAAGGAGATCCCGGAAGGGTTCAGGATGGCTGGGGGAGCAGGACCAGGGACCAGGAGGTGGCAGTCGCTAGTCGGCAGACAAAAGCACGCAAAAACTTTGTTGCAAAACACTTAGCCCACACAAATGAATGTGCGACAGGCGACAAAGGTTTCAAAAGTAGAGTGGCTAGTGCGCATGTGGAATCCAAATAAGTTACAAATGCTCTTAAGGCAAGAGCTTTGTTACCGATTTTACGGCTTTACGGGAATTGGGAGTCGGCATCCGTCAGTAGCTGGAATGTCTGACTTTGGTCGCCTGCCCCTTACATGTTGTATGCGCGCCGCCACACATTTCTCATTGAGTGCGGCTATGCGGAGTACGAGTGCTTGGCACGAGTGAGTGTGTTGCTGTGCATTGTCTGTGCATTGGTTAGTCCTTTCCGCATATATTTGAAAATAAAGTTACGACAAGTTGCACTCAATTTTCAGCATTTACTGTCAGCGCACAGGCACGCCACGGCAGCCAGTTGAGCAGTACGGCGAAGTCTGTGAAAATGGGGAGCAATGGGATGGATGGCACGGGCCGAGCTGGCAAAAATGTGTCAGGCCGAATGCGGCTGGGGTCAGTGGATATGATACGCAGTTAGAAAACAGAAGCCACCCCGCGGAGAAGCCCTCTGCCCAAATGGAGCGAGTTAAGTGTTTAACTGGCAACTACTGCTAGTTGTGAGCGCCTTGCGCGCGGCCTTATCCCTTATCCCTTAGCTTGACTTTTGGTAATTGCTTTTAGGTACAAGTGCCAATGCTAGGACTCAATTTTTCTGTGTGTAGATCCACGCGTAGAACTCTTGAAATGAGAGCGTGTAACCATTGTTCGCCCTTTAACTGCTCTGGGCCCCATGCCCCATGCCCCATGGCCCGTGCCACATGCCACATGCCCCATGTATGGACACATCAAGCCCTCGACTGGTGTTCTTGTGCGATTCGCAAACATTTTCATTATGCCCATGGACATGGACATGGAGCGTGCTTCTAAATCGATCGGCAAGATTGTTTTACATATGCATGGGTGAAACAAAATGAAAACTGTGCCGTTGCAGGTGCTAGGAGCTTATCAGCTAATCGGTTTTTTGAAGATTTTATTTAATAAGCTGTCTATGTTTTATACAATTGTTGCACACAATTTAAGCGCCATTGCAAATGGTTAGTCGATGATTTTTTGCGGTGTAGCTGGTCGACTCGGACCGGCGATAAGCTGTGCAGGTGGTTACCCCATTCCGAGCATTTGCATATGGAATTGTGTGGTGCGTGAGAAGTAACGCCAACAAAAGCGACAGGCTAAAGTGGCAAACTGGCAAAGTGGGGGCCGGCGAGACCACCACCCACGTCCACGTCCACATTTCACTCTGAAGAGTGTCACTAGATGGCTGTCACAGCCTCCGGCAGCTGCAAGTGTATTTAAATTTCAACAAATTAGCTTACTAAGTTGGCTGCTCATAAATCCGTGGCCATAAAAACACGGACACGAGATACTCGCCGGAGGCAATTCCGGGGGGTTCCGGAATGAAAATGGAGAGACAGTTGAGACAGCCAGAGCGACAGCATCTGTCATTGGCTTAGTTTCCATTTAGCCAAGATCCACACTGCATTTCCACAACCATAATTAACAGTATCCAGTCACGTACGCGGGACACCTTCTTTTGTAATGAATTTCGGGTTCCAATTAGTTTTTTGTCTAATGACTAATGACCAGGTGGCTGTGGGTCATCCTCGCTTAACATAATCAAGATCTATCCATACTAAAAGCGATTTATTCCTTAAGAGCGGAGGGTGTCCCTCTATACAGACAAGGAATACATTCACTAAGATATTTTTTCTTTACGGACAAAGTCAATTTTTCAGCTAAAATGTTACAAGTAGTTTTTTTCGGGCCCTCAAGCCCTCTATCCCATGGGTGAGTTGGGCTTGCCGGGATCGGTGTCACCACGTGCCCTCCTCTCTGTTTCGCAAAAATTGTCGCAAGGCTTGCCCAGGCGGTTGTGATAGATTCCGGCGGCTCGAAGGCGTTCGACCAATAGATAGCGGCTCCACAACTGCTCATGCTCAAAACGCCGATCCAGCAAGCGATAGGCCACTTGGCGCCCGATGGTCAACAGTTGAGCAATGCCGTAAGTGCGTGCTGATCCGGCTTGAGGGACCAACGGCTTATGGTGGAAACTGTCCTTCCTGCCACACAATTCCGGGCAGTTCATGAAGATTTGCCGGGGAAAGTTTGGCATATCAATGGGCTCATCATTGTTGGCAATGCGTCTGGAATTTGGTTCAACCAATTTATCAACCACTTTAGTGTTTGTAACTTCCTCAGTGTTTAAAATATTGGCCATTCTATGTGCGGTGTATAACGATATTAAATCGCGTTCAATTCGTTGCCAACAGTCTTACCTGGTTTTGTTTTGGTTTTTGTAAGAAAAAATCAAGTTGTTTCCTTGACGCCGTAACAAAGTGAAGTAACATTAAAAACGACATCTATTTCTATGTGTAATTGTTTGCAATTGTAGAATCTTATGTAAATTGTAAAACATATATAATTAAACGTGGGAAATCTTAGTCATACAAGGACAAGCTTTCCCCCGTTTTCCATTCTTGCAGTCCACGCATGGGCAGCCCCTATGCGAGCCTATCCACCACCCACCACCCACTACCCAAAAGAAGTCCCCTTGAGTCCCCGGCTATCCGTTGTCTTGGCACGTGGACCACATTAGGATAGTGGCCCCAAAAAGAGGTGGTAGAGTGCAGAAGGGGTGACGCCAATTTCCCAGCAGTTAAAATAAGTGCAACAAATTTTCGAGCTCCTCTTGTTATCCCTTATTGCATGCTCCGCATATAATCCAAACGCAAACAACAGACTGCAGCATAGGCGCCCCCACCCCAAGAGGGGGCTTTGGGTGGCTCGGGGATTGGGGGACTGGGGCTTTGGGCTTTGGGCTGTCTGTGAGAGCTCGGCGCGGCAGCCACATAAATGTTTTAAGCTGCTGTGAATTATGGTAATGAATGTCAGCGCAAACTTCCGGATGCCTGGGCTCAGACCGAAGACCAGACCGGGCCCGGTCCGGTCCGGCTAAAGGCTGCCCTATCCACCTGCCCCTCAAAAAGGGTAGATCTCGCACACACACACAGCAACACCCCCTTCACCGTCCTCCCCCCGGGCCATTTGTTTTGAACGTCTTTTGTTCTCGGCCACGTCGCCATTCGACATTGGCCGGTAGCAACAGCGGCGGCGTCGGAAATGCAACGTTCTCCACTGCATGCGAAACATAATTGACAAACGGTGGCAATGACAATCGCCAGCGGAGGGCGAACTCTGGAACCAAGTCGCTGGAGAATCGCAATATTTGAAAAATTCGATATAAATTCGAGATAAACTCTCAGACATTTGGGTATTCAGTATTCAAGCTGAAGGTAGCTCTCAATGAAAATGCCTTGTTGGGGAATATTCTTTCCATTCTTTTTCGCACACCTATTCGAAATGTCTTTGCAACACACCACTGTGCGCGTTGCATGTCGCAAGACAATGCCACAGTCCGCAGCAATGCCGCTGCTTTAGCTGTTGCTATTTGCTGGTGGCCAAACGAGTCCTACCCCCCGACCAGAACGAGTCCTTTGGGATCCCCGGCAGGAGGCCACCGGCACTCCTGATTTACATCGCCGCGCTTTGCCATTTTTACCTGTCCATAACAAATTGGACACCAGTTGATAGAAGCTCCAACTTGTCGCAATGCAGCAGGCGCCTGGTCGAACCGCAAACAGCTCCGCCGCCTTTCCGCCATAGACGGGAAATTCTTGACGAGGAAAAGCCCGAGCGAGAGTTAATCTGAATGAATAACAAGTTTCCGATGGGCAGCGTAGGAAACTAGTAAAGGATTTAATGAACGATCCTTGAACTGAAATCCGAAACTTGAAAATATGGATTATACATATGTACATATTTTAAACCAGCTTTGTCTGTAAGTAAAGGTATTTATTATGTCTAGACTAACGCACATTGATAAAGCATTTGGACTCCGCCTTCTTTTCCCCATTGAATCGGGATAATAATTGTTACTAATAAAAACGACATTGCCCCAACTAACTGGGCTGCTGTGGAGCAGCTTTGTGCGACTCAAGCGTTGAATGGAGTTACTTGCCGGAGTAATGGCTGCCAGGTCCCTGGAGCAAGTCGTGTTGTAATTTCGTTAATCGATTGAGTGCCAGGTTAACAATTCTCGACATCCGCAATTCGTCATCGACATCAGTTTTCGGCAATCCCGCCCTTGGGACCAAGCCCACCAGGTCACCGCCTGGGTCTCCTACTTTGCGTCCGTCGAAAAAGGCTGTCATTGAAACAAATTGGAATTAAATTAATAGGAGGGTGAAGTCATCGACCACTGGCATCTGGCCACTGGTGCCCTTTAAATCGGTCGAGTTATGCCAGTTTTGGTGCATCTGCAGAAATGCATTCGCGGATGCGCTTCATTCCGCAGAAATTTGAATGCCACTAGACGAAATGTTCGCGGCCGCTTTAACAGTCCGTGTCCACAAGTCACCGCCACCATCCGCATCAGCAGTCTGCATCTGCAGTCGTCTCCATCTGCATTCTGCGTCCTGCATCCTGCAGTCCTCGTCCACATCGACGACGGCGAATGCCAATAACGCAAAGTCCTGGCTTATATCGCTGTCAAAATGGCATGACCATGGGCGACGGGCCAGAGGCGAAAGGTGTTGATTGGCAACACGAACTTCAGGGTGGAAGGTTTTCAAAACTTGCAAATGCCGGAGAACAAACAGGAACAACAATGGCGGGAATTGGATTGGAATGACTACTGCTGGAACTTGTTGCGCTTCCGTTGCGCCAGCCCCCAGATTTCCTGGGCTCCCGCGGGCGATTTTTCGGGGGGGCGGGCGGTCGGTACGTGGCAGCAGTTGCGGTCCGTGGTCCAACCGGATGGATTTTACGTGCGCAAATAAATTTGACAGCTGCTTGTCCGGATAAAAACATTGCCCTTCCTCCTCTCCGGTTAGATTCGGATACTTCGATTTTGGGTGTTATCAATCCAATAACTTGCGCTGGTTTTGCTTAAAGGTCTCAGCGTAGATACACATAATTAAAATGAAATTTTTTCCTACTCTTATTGACACAACCAAAAGCGACACGCTGGTAATGAAAGGAATGGAAGCCACTACATTTCCCTTTTCCTATTGAAAAGGGCATACAAAGGCGGTTATCATTGCAAACCCCAAATTCCCTGTTCTTTTCCCGACTTTTTTGCTGTCGTTCGTTTTTGTTGCATACTTTGTGTGATTTGCCAACGAGCTTGTCAACACCAAAGCCCCGTGGGGCTGTGGCTCAAATAATGTGGGAGGGCCGGGCCGCACGGAGATTCGGATGGGGTCAAAACGGGGGTCCCGGTGACGACCGATTGTGATTTGTTTTTTCGGATGCATTTGATTTCGCTTGCACAAGACCACACAGAAACAAATGGTTGGTTCGTATGTGTACTATTAGTATATATGTATAAGTAGTATTTATATTCGTTGTGTGCATGCCAGCTTACAGGCGTCGATACATAGAATTCTTAGCCGCCCCAGAAATCTCTGATTATTCTTAGTCACCTACTATTTCTTTCGGTGCAGCCATTTCCTATTTCCCGTTTTTCAATTCACCCACACACCGACCTACCTGATTTTGTTTTCGTTTTGTTGTTGCCCCGTGTGTCCGTGTGTAGCATAATTTTTTAAGCACATTTCAAATCAATTTGAGTGTTAAGCCATGTCCGACTGACCAATCGACTGGCCATGTGGAAATTGAATGGATCACAGGTCACATGGAAATGGGGAGTGAAATGCCCCGTTAATCATTTAACTCAATTAGGCATAATTAAGTTTTATTTATTCGCCGCTGGGTTGGGAAATTTGTAATGAAGAGTCAAATTGCAATGACACGAAATGGAGGAGTAAGCAACGGAACGAAGATGGGTATCCGGAGCAGAGCATTGCCTTTTTACATAAAATCATTAGCTGAAATGTCCAATTGTAGACCTAGAGCTTTATTTAAATCAATTTCGTAGCGTAAGTGGGTATACTAGATTCGTTCGATCATTCGATCAATAGCCGATTCGATCTGTTGAGATTTAGCCTACAGATTGTAAAGACAAAGACGCAGCTCAAGTTTGTTGACCCATGTTGCCACGCCCACTCCTTATTTAGCGTATTACGACCACGTTAGTTTTATAAATCTGTTCCTGGGAATTTCCCCGCCTTTCGAGATTTTCAGGGCTGCTGAAATTTCAGCCTTCAAAGGTAGGCTACACTTTTTGCCATTTGATGAGCGAGGGAAACTTTGCCTGGATTTCCGATTTGCGTGTGTCCTGCACTCCCTGAGTGTGTGTGTGTGTGTGTGAGGCGGGCAAACAAAGGAGTGAAAGTGGCGAAAGCGCTGCTCAAACACCAATACATTTGTGCACCCACACAGTCACCGAGACTCTGGTCGTCGGTTGAATTTGCCAACTTGTTGCGCAAACGACAAAATTTCCAACTCAAAACAATACGACACATGCGTGGGCAAAGGGGGGCGTGGCTGAAGTTGAGTGCATTTTCCGAGTTAGTTTTGCACATTTGCCCCACATTTGTTCCTCGCCGGCCGCCATGTGAGGATCGGTTTTATGAGCTCTAGTGCAGTTTACTTACCCTTTAAAGAGCATACCGATATAATGCGGACTCCATTTAAAGTTAAAAGCGATTCTTTTGGAAATCCCTAGCCCCGCCATGCCACGCCCCTCACCCATTGGCCGCGTAATTGTTGTGTTCTTAATTAACTGAAATCGCATTCATAATTGCGCTGCCATCTTGTGTGTGTGTGGCCACTGGCGATGGGTGCGTGACAGGGTGGTGCAAGGAAGGTTCGGAAAACACCCAATTCTCGTCAGTTTGATGTCGATAAAAGCAACATATGTAATTATGGAAACTCATTTTAAAACCCATTTAAGCATGTGCCCAATTCGAGGGCTGGAGTTCAAAGCCAACGCGTTAGGGGGACTCGATTTAAAATATTGCCAGCTTCTGCCATTAAACAGTAGTATTACCACCACACGGAGGGAGAACTGTCATCTCTGGGATGCCAGTTCCTACTGCTCGTTTTGTGAGTGGAGTCGCCGCAGCGCATAAAAAGTTTTAATTGGCAGGCGACGAAGTTGACCTGTGACCTCTGGCGGGACACACACGCCGCACACTCGCCAAAAACACTCACACACAGAACGGCGCGACAAGAATTTTTAAGTGCATTTTGAAATGCACATTTTATTTCGCATCCTTCTCTGCGTGATGGCTGCTTCTTCTTCGACTTGTGTGGAAAATGGGAAAACACGCACATAACTTACAATTGCATTACATTTTGCATACATTTTGTGTGTGCTTAATTTTAATGCGGAGAAAACGCCAAGTTTGTTAGCCAAAATGTGCTGTTAACACACTTAAAAAATGCTTGCGCCAAAATATAAGGCGCTGGAGGAGCAAAATTGGGGTGGCGTAATCAGAATTTATTTACATATTTGCATATACGTAGTACGTACATGCATTTTCCATTAAACACTCCTGCAATTTTGGATTGCCAGGGGCCCCAAGTCCGCTGGCGTTGCACTTAATGTTAACTAATTATTTATATATTATTTCTGCTGTTTATTAATCAAAGCTACCCTCAAGACGATCCGATACTTTCCGCCCATACCAGTAAAATTTTTTTCGGTTTTAAGTATTATTTCATCGTAATGCAAAACACAATTAGCGCGCTTTCTTTTCCAACTTAGCCAATCAAACGGCAATTGGATGCCACTCAGAATAGCCCGCTCAAAGTTGAGTGAAGTTGGCCATTTCGAGTGACTGTGCGCTGGTTGTGAGAGGAAACTGCACAGTGAGGCGAAGCTGGCATGTTTGCGGTTTGAGTCCGTGGCATGGTGAGTTGGAGCCGGAAATATGTTTGAGACTCTTATCTTGGCTTGTAAAAGAAATATGGACTTTTTACCTTTATGCTACCTACCATTAGTAATTTTACTCAAACTCTGTTACGTTCTTTGCTTGCGCTTAGTTACTTTATTATCATTTTGTGCCATTTGCACGTGAAGTTTCCTTTTCAGCTACAACCCACTGACGGCACGCTCCGCGGTTGCGCCTCTCACTTCGGTTTTCCAGCCAACGCGGCCCACTGTGCCAGTCGTCGGCAAAGGCCGAAGCAGCGGAGACGAGAAAGAAGAAGCAGCGCAGCGCAGCAGCGACTGCGACGGGGCAGCGCAGTTCGTTTTGTGCGCGCGTAGTGAACGGTTGTCTTTCGGTTGCTCGTCGGGGAGTTGCGAATTCAGCGACTACAAATGGCGACTTGTGCCTGCCGGACCCTGGAGTTAATTGTTAATTGTTAATCGCTGTGGTGCTAAGCGTTGGCCGAACGGTTTATGGGTTTATGGTAACCCTGGTGGCAGAAAGGAGAACAAACTTGTGTCCAGAAGGAAGGAGGAAAAGCAGTAAGCGGCGCACCTCTCGCGTTTCTTTCGCACCGATCGCGTTTTTTGTTGGTTTTTGTTCTGTTTCATTACTGTTGTTTTGTGTGAAGCAATGCCGCCAAAGAGCAAGGCAATGTGAAATAAGAATTTTTTTGTTTCAAAAATTTGATCAATTGTTTCTTAGCCACGAATATATGCCAGTTTGTGTTTGTGTGCAAGAATTGCATGTGAAAACAAGTTTGAAAACCGGTCTTAAAGCCCCAAATGAAAAAAGGGTTCAAAACAGTGAGAGCGAAAGAGAGAGGTGGTTTTTTTTTTGGTTTTTGCTTTTGCATTCTTATTTTCTCTCCCTCGATTCGTTTTTGATCGCTCCCTCTCGCTCGCTGACTCGCTCTTTAACCTGTGGCAGGTGTGCCTGTGTGAGTGTTGTGTGTGCGCGAATAGCTGGCACAAAGAAAACTGAAAAAGTGACGTTTAAAATTTCATTCGCTCTTGTATATTTTACGTTTTAGCCAAAAAAGATGTGAGAGATGTGTAATTAAAACAAGACTTTTCACTAAAAACTAGAAGACCGAAGGAAGGCCGCTGAGAAAACATAAAGCGAAATCCCAGAAATACAAATACCAAAAGGCAACAACAAATGCTCAAATCTGCGGCGTCGTCGCTGCGTCGACGTCGTCCAAAAACAACAATAACAGCAACAACAGCCATCGAGATGCCGTCGCAGCCGCAGTTGGCGTCGCTGCTTGCAGTGCTGGTTTTGCTCTGCTACTGCGACAGCTGCTTTTTTTGTTACGCGGGTAAGTTTTCGTCTTCTCTATGCTTCTTGTTCTTTTGCATTCCCTTTAGTTTTGGTTCTTCTTTTTTTTTTTTTTGACGAAAACAAGTACAAGACAAACAGCCGTGGGAATTTCGAAACAAGAAGAGCCGCACAGAAGGCAACACGAAAAACCCTCGCGTTCGAAATCGAATTTGAATTCGAACGATCGATCGGCTGCACTTACGCCACTTTTTGTTTTGCTGCTCCCTTCTGTCCGTTAATCAAGAGTAGGGTGGGCAAACTCGCATTCTTACTACACTGAATTCACAATAAACAACGGTTACTCACAGTTTTCTGTAAATAAATTGGAGTATGAAAATTAGAAATTGATTCCATATATGCGGAATGTTGCTTCTAAAAACAATGGAAACAATATGTGGTTAGCGTGTGAATATTATGAGCTTAGCTTTTTACTCGGAATCATATTTTATAATAAGTTCGCTAATTAAAATGTTGGCACTAAGTTCTCACCGAAGCTTCGGTTTCAGAATTCCGTTTTTCATAAATGCCCAAAAAGCATTGAATTACCTTCCAAGGAAGTTTAAAAATTCTTTTTATTACTGTATTTCTTGATTTTTTTTCTTGCCCTGTGAAATATTTCTTTCTTGCGCGTATCTTTTTCACATTCACATGCATATTTTTAAGATGTTCCAGATTAACGATAATTAAGTTGAGCTGCAACGGCACGTAAGAAGAGTGCGATATAATTCTAATTTGAGTTCAGCTCTCGGTACATGGAATTATATTGTAACCATGTCGAGCACCATTCTTTAACCCATTCTTACAGAGAGCATAAGCCCGTGTTTGTCATCGATCAGTTATTAATTAAAACAATTGTTTCTCTAAAGCCTTGTGCATTTGTTCATTTAGGCGGCGATTTGTTTACACAGTAAATCCTTGCCCCCAGGCTGCGGATCCAAACAATATATTGCGCATTGTATTACGTATCGCCAAACTAAATATTAAATACAAAATCAACAAATTTCAGATTCGCAGCTCGCGAGGGGCTTACGCCCATAACCTCACATTTGCACTGGGGTTTCCAGCATGGGGAGTCTAAATAGTTTATGGCGCAGAGTTCCAGGCATTTTGGAGAGGATGGAGTCACCGCAAAGAGACCCTTAGGCTCTGTTTGTGTTGCTGTTTGTATTTGGGGGCCTTCGGTTTTGCGGGGGCGTTCCATATTTCCATGGATTGTGCAAACAGAACTCTGCAGATAGGGAACTGCAAGCGCACATAAGTAAAGTACATCTTTTTATGAAGTGCAGTAATCAAGAGTGTGGAGTATAATTGCGTTGCTCCACAGACCAAATACACTTTTGCCACTTTGATAACGTACCGCTAATGAGGAGTCTCAAGTTTATCGAGTAATGAAATGGAAACCACACTGATCAGGTGCATAAATACTTTTGCGATAATTGGGTTTCCACTCAGTGCAATCCGATGACCTTGGAAGTTGGTCTGAAAGTGTGGGGTATCCACTGCAACCGAGCGTGGAAAATGCTGAACTAGCTAAATATTCTGTGAGCTTTATCGTCCGCCGTATGCTTTGCTTTTCTGTGTGTCTGGCGGTTCTTTTATATATTTGTGTTTCTGTTCGGCCATTCGATTCGTCCCGCCCATTGCAGGTGCTCCACCGCCTTCCGCCCACTTTCCAGTTAATGTCAAACTGTCTGTCTGACTAGGAAACGAAAAAATATGGCGAAGAAATCTGGAAAATGAATATGCAAATTGTTTGACCAGCTGCTTTCTTTCGCCTTGTCTTTCCGCACTTGTTTTCCGCCTCCCTTCCCTTCCTTCTTCAAGTCGTACACAGAAGATCATTTTTCCTAATCATTTTGAATCATTTTCTTAACCAACTAGATATGTTCAAACAGTGTTTTTGCAAGGGTTCAGAATTTGTGTTTAATATTTGCGTAGTTTTTGATTTTTAAGGTATTTATTTATGTACCTCGCTATAAACAACACTTGTTTCGGTGCAAAAACACTATGGCCAGGTTTTGGTTTTTGTTTGCATTTTCTTTGGTTGGTTTAAGGTTCCCACAGACATTTTCTGCCATCATCTCGGCTTACACAGCAAACACACGGAGCCAAAAAGCAAAGGCCTGGGCAGTTTTATAATTGGCTTTAACTTGGGGCTGGGTCGCGCCTTAGGACCCGTCCTGTTCCCAAATATATTTTTTTTCCATATCTCCCACTCTCTATTCATTAACTTGTGACATTAGTTTAACAGTTAACAGTGCAACGAAATCGTTTTTCAAGCCAAAAAGACAAACAAAAAACGCCAAAAGTTTTGAAAACGACCGAGAGACGAAGATGAAATGACTTTTCAAGCTCTTTGTCTCGCTCATTGTTGTTTTTAAGTTGCGAATGGGGAAGGTTAAGGCGCGAAAAAACTGTAAAAAAATAACTTAGCAATGGGAGCACAGCGTAATAATTTACGAAGATTGTTCAAGGGAATTGACTGTGAAAGAGATAAATATGTAATTTAAACAATATAGAGCGAATGGTGATGCCAGGGGTTTCGGTTCGATAACGTAAACAAAGATGCACATTGCGTTTCATAACAGCTAGTCAATTTAACTCGAGTGCTGTAAACAGAGCGGATCGGAAAAATAAACCAAAAACCACCATCAAAAGCGAAAGTCTGATATCCAATAGGCAACGGTGATCGTAAAGCGACCACCGGTTGAATAGGCGTATTAATTGGTTGCTTACTGTTTTCCACAATGTTTTCCATATATGTACATATATACAATTTTTTCTTAGGTGTATGAATCTGTCCATAATAATCCAGTGGGCTATGGGCCCGAGGAAATGAGGCACATCCACCTATGGAAATTCGATTAGTGCTCCGCTGCATCTCCTTTTCGGTTTGTGCGTTCTACATTTGCTGTTCTTTCCCTCACATATTTTTGTTGGAAAAGGTTTGGGTGGGTGGTCATATTCATCAACATTGCGACGTGATATTATACTGTTATTCCTGTGTCTATGGCTGAAAAAGTGTTTCCATTTCGCATGTCGACTGACCGACTCCCTTTGGGGGACACATTCTCGATGTCCTGCTCCTGTCAAGCTGCTCCTGCCACACAATCCACAATCTCGGAAACGAACTGAAAATCTCCTTTCGTTTGCCACTGCACATTTTCCGTTAACAAGCTTGCTTTCTGGATTGGCATTTCATAAGCCAGTAAGCGCCTTTGGCTAACAAATTTCTCTCCAATATAAGAAAAATGGAAATTCGACAGGGGGAAACAAGTCTAAAACTAAGGGATCGATTTTTGATTCCCTAGCTAATGATGACCAATAGTGGAGTGGCTTCCATAAGAGTCTTAACCATTTAATTGCCATGATACACGTCCACATTGCATTGCAGAACACGCCTAATTTAACAAGAAATGAACCCCCACCGCATTTCATAAATAGCATTTATCCGTTCCATTGTTTGAATGCGTCAAAGATTGATTGAACCACAAAATGACCATCGAAGCCGGTCCCCGAATGAGGGCTTTGTTTGTCCTGGCTTTCTCTCCTCCTCTGTTAAAAAGGGCGCACTGTTGAATACAAATTAGCAATAGTACAAAAAAACACGAAAAATTAGGTCATTACGAGCTGTGATAAGGATTGGGGAACGCAGAAAAGTAAACACTTACAACCAAAAATCATTGGCTGCAAAAAAAAAAAAAAAATGGTGCATAAATAACAACAATAACTATTATTCTTGATCTATCGGAAAATGAGTAGTGTTGATTTATGGGAAAAGCGATGGGGGAAAGCTGGAAAAGCCAATAAGGTCAACAGCCTTTACACTACCAACCTTCCAACCAGCGGGACAATGTTTGACCAGCATATGTAGAGCATTCATCTCTCCGTACGAGCCACCCTGCTCCCAAAAACTCCCAAAATCGACACCCGTTCCCGCATTGCAGTTTTTCCCGCTTTCCCGCTGATTTTCCTCCTTGCGGAATCTCCCCCGTGGACCGATAGATTGATTGTCCAAAAGTCAAATGTGTCTCGCACAGTTTGAAGTTTTAACTGGCAAATGGCGACAAATAAGGCAAGATTTGGACGATCCCAAAATGAAGCAAATTAAACATGAGAAGATGGTTCGTTTTGAGTGGCCTTAAAACGGTTTTAGCAAGTTTTGCGATAGTTGCTAAACTTGCTGAAGTGTTTAAAATCAAAAACTGCAAAATGAGCAATTACGATTCGGAAGTTAAACTTGCAAAAGGGGACTGTTAAATATGAGTTAGTTGCAACCGGCACTTTTGAAAGTATTTGTTTCACAGCTGGCACAAAATATGGCCAATTAATCCTAGTGAGACTGTTTCAAGGGTTTGGGAACTCTAATTAATATTAGCTTACAACGAAAATGCCTTCAGTATGAACTTTTAGTGTAATTGGATATTAAAGATACTTGTGTTTCATGATGCTTTCTGTTTCGTCGAGTTCCTGTGTGTTTCATTGTGCTTAATCGTATCTGACGATTCTAGATATAGCTAATATTCGTAAAGCACACTTTTTGAATATTTCTTGAGTTTATATTTCTATTGTTTTCTGACCCACGTTTTCCATCTGCTTGCCATGCATTTCAATAAGTGCATGGCTCCTCCTCTTCGGTTTCTCCAAACGGTCAATAATGAATTATTTATTTATACACTTTTTATGAAATATTTTTGTGGCTTCTAATGAAGCACTCTAGTGGTCGCTGATTAATGAAGCCACAATCCTAAGGCACTACCTTTGAATCTTGATTACCAATATCTAGTGCCATTTTTTAATTGTTACCCTGAATCATGAAGAGTTCTGTTGCATTCTCCTCACTCGTCAGCTCACAATGATTTCTTTCCTAATTAATATTCGAGAGGGCTAGAAGCTTCGAGCCACTGCAGAGCGGCAGAGGTGTGGCAAAGGGGCATCGTGAAAGGGTGAAGACCAAGCTGCGAGTGATTGAGCGAATAGAGTTTCCTGCACGCAAAAAATACCACGATCAAGGCCAGGTTACGAAGCTGATCGCATGGTAGGAAGCCCAGGGGTGTAGAGGGGGGTTCTGGGAGCGGTGTAGGTCATTGCATGTGTGCTTACCTCCGCTGGGCACATTTGCATAAGCTGGAAACTAACCACAGCAGCAGTCGAGACATTTTGATGTGACTTGCATACTGAAAAAGCGGTTGGGATGGGGCAGACCCATTTAGCAGGTCGACATTTGTGCTACCCTATTTTGTACCGGGAGCATGGGGGCATAGTGAAACTCACAATGCTTTTTCGACTACACAAGTTGTTTAAATCTATTACAATGCATAGATATAAACCTCTTTCTCCATGGAGCTGCATTCCAAAATGTATTTGGCATGCTCGGCCACAGTTCCTAGGGTATCGAAATGAAGAGGCGCCAGGAGAAGCTGCAGGTCGAAGCCAGGTGCAAATTGAAGACAAACAAATTTAGAAGACTACAGAAAAAGACGTCAATACGAAGAAAAATAAGAAGAAGAAAGAGAGGACACATTCTAAAAGAAGAAAACTGCTATCATTAGAGATTTCCGGTCTTTGACTGCACTCATACAGACCCCACTCACACATGCGCCTTCTGTGAGTTACCTTTTTGGGTTCCCAAAATCACAGATACAAGGCACACACACTCACATGTGTTGCACACGTTTCGAGTTACGTGGAGTGAGGAGACGGGACGATGCGGCACAACGAGTGGCCTGGGAGTTGCATAGGCAGGTAGCCGAAAGTAAAAATAGTACGTTTCGAACGACATACCAAAAGTATGCCCCATGTCGAAAATCCCACCAATGGGTGTGAAAGAGAGGCACTACTAATCTGGGGTTTGAAACCTTAAGAGGTTCTGCGTGGACATTGAATTTATATGTTTTTAACTTATTTTCTTAAGACGGAATCATATTCTATAGTACTAAATCTCCAACGGACGTGAATTTTGTGAATTTTAAGCCAGTCTTATGTGTATCCTAATGTTAAAAACTTTCGTAACGTATTTATGTGAAATTTGTACTCCTCGTTGCTCACCTTTTGGAATCTTTTACCCCATTTTGTGCCGCTAAAACGCTTATTTGTCTTGAAGTGGAGCTGATGTGCACTCTAGAAAACTGCTTCCTTGCAAGGAGTAAGAGTAACGGGTATCTGATAGTCAAGGTACTCGTCTATGGAGTTTTTTTTGTTAAACCCGTTACTCGTAGAGTAAAAGGGTCTACTATATTCGTTGAAAAGTATGTAAATAAATATAAATGTAATATCCTAATAATTAGGATCCATAGTCGGAGGAACTATAAAAGCTAGAATATTGAGATTAAGCCTACAGATTGTAGAGACATAGACGTAGCGCAAGTTTGTTGACCCTTGTTGTCACGCCCACTCTAACTCTAAAATGTGTTGATATTTTTTAATTTTTTTCGCATTTTATTCCCCAATATCTATCGATATCCCAGGAAAAATTATGAAATTTCGCGTTCGCATATCTGATAGTCGGGAACTCGTTTTTATATTACAGTCGGTGCTCTGCTTTATCGCCTTCTTTTAGACTCGAATCTGGTTACATAAAATGTACAAAAACCCCCCGTACCCCGCTTCGGCACTCTTGATTGTTGACTCTTTTAAAAATGTATAAAGAGCAAGAGAACAACAGAGGTAAAACAAGCAGTAGCATAGGGAAAAATATGAGGTGATATATTTTTCGGTGCTTGTGCACGATGTCAGTACCGCAATCTCCTCACTTAACGACTTACCACTAGGTTTTGAACCTGCCCCACCGCTTTATTTACAGAAATCATCCTGGTTTGCTGTCTGTTTGCGTTTTGATCTACTTTTTTTTTTGAGATTTACTTACTGGGGAGGGGTTTCCTCTCTGCGCTGCGGTACCTTTTCCTTTGACTATTGACCAGAGCCCTTTCTCTCGTCAAATATTTTATGTCCCTCTATGCAGCTTCCTGAGAAGCATTACTTTGTTCTTCGGTGTTCCAATTGATTATTTGAATTATTTTACAGCTGAGTATCTGATAGTCGAGACACTAGACATAAGCGTGGCTCATTGCCTTCCATTTAATTTCCGCCTCGCTGCAGGTGGCAAATAATTTCTCCACTCCTAACACTTGCAGATAATCATAATAGCATGCAATAATAGCAAGTATAAAGGAGCTTGATAATGAAGTCAAAAACTGGAGCCATTCGTAATTTGTTATAATGGGCGCACTCACACACAATCCAAAATTCAGAAAAACAATCGGGCAGACAAAAAGAAAAATCTTATCGCACCCGATTGTTGACAAACGAAGGTGGAACCATGAAAACAGGGCATAGAAAGAATGGCGATAGAGTGGGATTTTCACCCAGCCCACTCTAATGAGCCCCATGTGTTGGCTTAAATGTTTCAACATTTATTTTTCTATTGTTGCAACTCAGTCATTCTATGGCTATCTCTGGTTTGCGTTACCATTATTTATTTTGGGTTCTTTGGAATGGTATTCGTTGAGGAAAATTACAAAAATATGGTTTTTCCGATTTTTCCGTTATCAATATTTTGCATACATGTGCGAAATGATTATTAGTTAGGCAAAAATAAAAATAAAACTTCGTCCCCACTACCAGAGTCTTATTTGTGTTCATTCTCATTGGTTCATTAGTTCATTGGTTATCAATACATGTTGCGTTGCTAGCATGCCATGTTCAATTTAGTATCGATGATAGATGTTAGCCGTGCGATTAGCCATTAACCTGGCTGCGTAAAACGGTAAGGTTATTCAACCTGGCTCCCAAAAAACAGGGGAAAATGTGGAATGAGTTCTAACTGGGAAATGAGACAGAAAATGCTGCCAACGATTGGTGCCGCTTCAGGTTTTTGGCTTTGTCAAGTATGGAAGAATTGTGCTTAACTCATAAAGCCGGTGGAACAGCCCATACACATACCTGTATGCTAACCCTAACCCCCACCCCCATCACCAACCCCAACCCCAAAACTCATTGGTAACCAGATGCATGCCAATGGCATGAATCATGAATATTGATCTCTCTCTTTTGAATGGGTCTTGGTGTTGTGACTCAGTTCAGTTTTAGCCTTTGGTTGTGTTGCCTCCTCCTCGCTTTTGTTGCCTGTTGCCAACTGCTTTTTGGCGAAGAGAGTGGAGAGCGGGCGACATAAGCAAGAAGCGGAAATGGTCAACAGAAGTAGTACACAGAAAAAAAAGTATATTAATATAAGCAGGATTTTGACAAGTTCAATACACATTTAAAATACGCCAATACTAACCACGTTGGATAATGGAGAAAGGCTTTAAGGAAAGGAAATTATTAATGAATTTTATGATATGAATCAAACTTTTTTTATGTGTACGAGCAGAAAAAGGTATTCCAAACTCCTCGAAATGAATTGTCATCATCATTTTCATGTCGTATGCATCTCTTTTGGGGAAAATTGTGGCGACGCCTGGCGGACAACCAGAGAACTATCTGCAGGCGCGATACTTCGGATAAAATAGTTTTCACAGTTCTTTGTTCTGATGCAAAAAGGCTTTAATTGAAATTAGAAATCGCTCATTAAGTCTTAATGTAGTGACCTAATTGACAGTGCAATGAAATTCTTTGCAAAATTCATAAGAAGGGAGAATTGAAGTTCGCCATAAATAGAGGGCAAAAGAACTGTTTTGAATGAAAATTTGGAATTTCATCATTTACTATATGTGTACATTTTTGCTTGCTTGACACAATTGATGACACCGATTGGCGACCTTTAATATCTTGGTGAATGCCATGTCATTACGAGTGCATCAATCAAAATGGCTCAACAGTTTCCAATTGTTAATTGAAATAGAATGCGCGTGGAATTGTAATCATAATCTTGCAGACAATTAGAGTCATTTGGGATTCACAAATGGTTTCAAAGGTAACATCAAAACCTAAGTTGCTGGTCTCTGCCAAAATAAAAAATACAAAGCAATCACTTTAAATTCGAGATGGAAGCAACGGTACTCGTACAGTCGCTTCCTCCAATGAAGCGAGTGGAATACTCGTAGGTTTCCATTACCGCCACCCACTCCCACAAGAAGCCTCCGAATTAGCCTGTTCTTTGCCCCACTATTTGAGTTATTTGAAGCTTGCGTGCATGCAGGGCATTTCTCATATTCCCTCGGGGAATTTTCCGGCGGGGCCGTCCTCAAATCACTATAATCGCCGAGATTTTTCCTGTTTGCAGGGGGTTAAGTCGTAGGATCCGTCGATCCTATTGACAGTCCCTGAAAAAGAAGCGTAAAACAATATGAACAGTGCTTCATTTTCAAAAGGAAAGCTAAACTTTTGTTGCGATGATTTCTTTTGTTGGCTCAAGATATTAATGAAGGGCGGTTTGGGTGCGGTACTTATATAATTACGTGGTAATTATGTTGTTTAACTCTTTGTTCCACTTGTTGTTTGTGGTCTCTCTCCATGCCCGTCACAGGCACAACTACCAGAACGGCACATTGTAAGTTGACAATTGTCAAACAGAAAAAAGGATGGAAAAAATAATAAGCCAAGCTCTTTTAAATCGAAGTTTAAGTGGTCTCTCGCGCAACGAGAAGGGCAGGGCCTGGGGAAATACATCTCGTACGTACAGATATGTTTCCTTAGTTCTCAGCTTTTGAGCGGCTATCCCGACTTCGTTCGCTGCTTTGGCTACTCGTTATATCAGATTTCATACTCGTATTATACCATGTCAATGTGGCCAATGATTGGAAAGTACTTCGAACATTCTTGGGTGAAATAAGTATTTTCCCACTTTCGCAATTGGTAGCTTCCAATATTGCCAAATACTGGAACAGTAACTTGTAATGTCGCCAAAGAAAAAAGAGTATTTCAAATTTGATGTTACGGGAGGGTGAAGTTACACCACGGTTTTTGTGCTTGTTTCTGCTTCGCTGTTGTTGATTGCGCATCATCTTAATTAATTTGACATAAATTGCAAGCGAACTAAAACGCAAAGAGGGGGCACATTCATGTGTGTTGTGTGTTGCGTTGTGTGTGGC
The DNA here is from genome assembly GCF_016746395.2 of Drosophila simulans. Lineage (NCBI taxonomy): Eukaryota > Metazoa > Arthropoda > Insecta > Diptera > Drosophilidae > Drosophila > Drosophila simulans. The sequence continues at coordinate 553,052 of NC_052525.2, forward strand.
CCCTTTGAATTTCTTCTCTCTTGCCAACCAGTTGCACACAGTCTGTAGCAAAAGTTGGCGCTCGACAAATTTGTTTGCTTAAGCCCTTTTGTCTGCCTGCACATATGTATGTATGTATGCTTGTATGCTTCTTTGTTTGCTCGTATGTATGTAAGTACGTGTGCTTGTGTGGGGGTCTGAAAAGGACGATTGGGCAAGTAAACTTTTAATTGCATTCACTTTGCGTCGAACATCTATATCACATGCGCATATCTTGTATTACCCACTGTACTCTGTACTTAATTGGTCATCTTATGGGTCGAAGCCTCAGCCTCATTACCAGTCCCAAATTATGGTCAAAGTTTTACTCTATTCGCTCGAGCGAATGAATGGATAAGTTTTGGAGACGCGATATAGTGATAAATCCATTAGAAAATAATTAGTTTTGAATATGCAAAGTAGCAGTTGTGCTCGTAATTTTAATGGCTGTAGATTACCAGAAAAATAACAATCCATTATAGACCTATACTTGTTATTATACATACATGTATGTGCACTGATGCTTGTGATTTCCCTGGCAGAAGCTTATTTGTTTTTGCACTTTCCACATATGTATATTGTGAAACTTATGTATTCATAGGGTCAACGAGATGAAGTGGATGACTCAGTGGAGTCTTCTCGATTTTGAAAGCTTATCCCTGTACTTTTCTTAATTTTCTTGCCACAACTTTCGCTTATTTCTCTTAGTCATTAATCGTAATAGAAGACCAGAGACCAAAACAAACTTCACTAAATGTTCCCTTTTTTTTATTTGCCTTCCGCCTTTTTCTTCTGCCGATTTCAATTTTTAATTTCGGCGTCCGAAAGCGAAAAAGGGGGAGGTTTGTCTCTTATAGGAGGCAAGAAGCAAAAAGTAAATATTTTGCCTATTAAAAGCTGAAATTGAAAATTGCTTTATGGCCCTGGCCCAATGTGATTTTTTTCAGCTGCTGGCAAAGAAAATTAAGTTAATGAATTGGAAAGCCAAAAGGCAGTGGTGTCGCGAGGGGGGGGGGGGGGTTTACAAGTGAAACAATATAAATGTGGGTTGCATTACCTACCACTTGGTTAATAAATAAAGTTCATCTCATTGTATCGGGGCCATTGGTCGTTCTGCAGCAAAAAGGTGTGGAGGTTTTATGAGTGCTATGCGAATTTAATTTCCCCTGCACTGCGAGTGGCGAAAAATACTTAAAAGTCGCAAAATTTGATACCAGCTGTTGCTCAGAACTTCTCCTTTTGGCTGTCACGCCTTGTTTTTTGCCCCGCGGTCGCTTATTATAATTGTTTTGTTTGTTTGCTTTTGCTTGGCTCAGAATTCGTTTGTTGTTTCTGTTTCTTGCTTTCTGCTACAGAATTTAATTTCTATTCGGTTTTGATTTACCACTCGTTTTCCGCACATACTCGTACATACTTGCCTAATGACTTTCGCCTCATATATTTTAAATTTGTTTTACTCCATTATATTTATTAATAAGTCTGCGTTATGCCTCTTTTGGACTTCTAATTCTTACACTTGATGCTAAGTGGCTATTGGATTCCTAAAAAAAAAATTCCTACCCGATTGTGAAATAATTTTCCTGCCTCATCGTTTAAAAAATTCGTAAAAAAGCTCTTTTGATTGGAGCAACTTTAACAGTTTGACAGGCCAGTCTAACCACATGTCACGCCCTCTAACCACCCACTCGTATGTGGGCAGAAGAAAGGAGGAACGCTATGTCGAGTGCCTCGTCTGTCCGATACCCTCTACTCTGTTTTGGCGTATTTGTGTACTTAGCCGATATAGCACATTAAGGATCAATACAATTTCGGTATATTTAATATAATATAAATAAATTGAACCTAAGTTTATACGGACAGGGAGACGGACGGACATGGGCATGGAACTTTTGAGCTCGGAGAGCATTTTCCCAGCTGTTTTATGCCGAAACTATAATATCATTTTACTCAATAAGCAACGGGTATAACAAGTTGGCCACATTTCTGTGTTGCCTTTGTCAATTTTCTTCGTTTTCAGTGGTCTACGCTTCATTTAATTTGGTTTTACTTAAAACAAATATCAACTGTGACGACACACGGGTTTTGTGGGCGTAGTGCAGTGGAGAAAGCGTAGGCGTGAAATCTCTTCCATATAAATATGTATATACGTAACATGCATATCTGTTACGTATGAGGAAATACAAATTTACAAATTTAGTTTGGAATTACTAGCTGTCCTATATTCAGTAGCGATTTAAATCGCTCTCTGATACAACTGTTGACACTGTGCCCTCCTTCACCATCTCTCCCCGACTTCGGTCAGCAGACCCAGGCGTCTCTGTCGCTGCTGCTTAATTGAGCATCAATTAAAAATGTCTCGCCTCATTAAATATACGTTTAAGAAAAATAAAACCAGTGAAAGAAGATATGAAACAGAAGAGGAACAAAGTAATACCAAAGGAAAACAGATAAAGCGCAGAACCAGCAATGAAAGTATGTTTGTCGCACTGCTTTTCTTCATATTTTCTGATAAGAGTGGATCTCCAGTTTGACTTCATCTTTCAACCCAATTTGTCACTTCTCCATATGTATGTGGGACTTGGATACTCCTCAAGTTTTTGCATTTCAATAATGCAGAATAGCGTAGCAGTGAACTTCAAATTAAACAATCAGTATTATCTACCTAAAAGAACATCTGCTGAAAAGCAGTTAAAGTCAAAAGAACCTTTATCGATTTACGAGACTATATTGAAATTATGTTTGCTGATTGACAGCGACACAAACAAATTACACATGGAGTCAAGTTTTCCGGAATGGAGTTTTTTGGTTGACCTACAACCTTTGGTCGCCTGTGGGACTCTGCGGACTCTGTAATTAGATTAAAGAGTTTTTCGACTTGCTCTCTCTTTATTTCTGCCCCTGCCATGGCCAAATTAAAATAATTCCAGCGAACATTAATGCCAAGTCCGTGCATATAAATCAAATCTTTTTCACTCCACCCCTTTTTTCGAGCTCCGCTTGTAATTAAAGGATGTACACCATCCAGAAAACAGCGGGAGCAGGGTTTTCAGGGTGTACGATGCTGTCACTGAGGGTTCTGGGCTGGTTCTGGGCTCTATGAGCAACACATGTATGACACAGATGCGAAAAGCCCGTGAAATGCAATGAAGAGGAAAAGCTTAGCGGAAGGGCAGGAATTACTCAGCTGGAGCTCGTAATTTGAAGCTGCTAAATCTACAGCGCAGTGTGGAAAGAAATTGATATGCTGTAGTTGGGTGTTAAGAGGTGAGGTGTGGTAATTGATAACTAAATGGGGAAAGTCAAATTTTTAATAACCTTAGGTAAGCATCTAACTACCATTTTCTTAAAATGGTTTCATGAGCAATGGGTGACAGGCATGGCGACAAGAAAAAATGGTAAAGTCAAGCTTTTGGGGGCAAAGTTGACGAGGTATGTGGCCTTTTGCGAAATACACAGGTCGCCTGAGTCTCGGCAGATCTGATGTTTGTATCTAGCTATCTTCTTTCATCTCTCGGTGTTGTATCCCGCAGATCCGAAGCGCATCCCAACCTCAAAAAGTGAGGGAATGCTATGCCCGCGAGCGTCCTGTCTGCCTCTCCATCTACTCGTGTGTGTGTGTGTGCCATGTGGCGCACTTCCTGAATGGGCGCACGTTGCTTTCTTGCACGCCCACCCCCTTTTCACCTCAAACCCAATTTCTATCTAAATCCCCCTCCTAGTGGTGTAGCTTTTGTGCCTGCCTCTGTTTGTTAATGAAAAGAACGAAGAAAAGCGACCAAGAAGCGAGTATGGAAATGGCACCAGCCAGTGAATACCGTGCATATTAAGTATAGCGACAAAAATTGTTACATACATACCTTGTGGTTTTTAAAGTTGGTTAGTTATCAATAGTTGTATATGGTATTTTAAATGATGTACCAGAATCAACGATTTTCAATCAATTAATCCCATTCGATCGTGTTCCAAACCATTGTATTATATTCCATCTCATGTCTTCCCATCTCATCATCGCTCCACAATGTTTGTTTGCTTGGGACGTGGCAGATATTTTTCCAGCCATCCCTCCCCCTGAGACCCCGATCATTTTCCATCATATTTGCTGTTGCTGTTGGCTGGCTTTCTGCAACTATTTTGCAGAAATTTTTCCGCACTTTCCGCTTGTCAAATTATTTGTTGCCTTTACTTGGGCTTGGGCTCGGGCTCATATATTTCCCATTCTGCTTCTGCTGCTCTGTGCCACATTGCAGAATGTGAACTGGACTTCTTGTTGCATTGCTTCTAAGCCGTTTTCAAGTGTTCCGCGCCCATTTCGGAACGTGTTTTCAAACTGTTTGTGTTTTCCCGCATCTCCTCAGACTAGCCGACTATCCGACCCGGAGTTAAACTTTGGTTTTTATGCTGTTTGCTGTAGTAATTAAAATGGTAAATGTCCATAAATAGAGCAGCTGGAAATGGGAAGCAGTGTATGTGGCGGGAGCCCAAACAGAAACAGAAACAGAAACACAGAAACATGTAGGGGAGTCGAGAGCCGGGAAACAGAAGCTGCGACTCAGCTCTTTAATTGAGATCATAATTCATCGGAACTCTCTGCTCGGACTAGCCGATGATGATCCCTCGAAACCCAACCAAAAAAGAACGCGCACAAACAGTTTGTCTGTTCCAGCAGGAAGTTCGTATTTAAAATAAAAAACCGGAGACGAGAGACAGTCAGTCACGCACAACACACAAGACAAACAAAATTAAAAATAAGAGGAAAACTCGTCGGTGGAGATGGACGCACAGGCCAGAATATTTAGTCAATTAGCATCATGACCTTTGACTTCGTCCATTTTCCTACTTTATATTTGCTTTTCATTCGCGACATTAATATGAATTTAACTGACATCTGACATCTTACGTGTCACCGAAGAACGAAGGTATTACTGAGATGGACTGGCCAACTTTAGGATTGAAGATCGGTATATATTTAGGAGTATCTATACAAAGTTGTTGATATAATGAAACATTCCTAACATTTTTATGATCACCGTGAATTTTTGTTCTTAGATCCTTTCTTTCGTTTTACGTATACGTTTATGTTCTTGTTCTTGATTTGTTGTTTGTCGCTTTCCGCTAGGTTTGCTGGGGTTGTGGTTTAAACGCATTTAAAAGTCATTAGTTGCAGGCTTCCATCCACATTTTGCAGCCATATCCAGAAGAAGTTCCCCCATAGCATTCTCGCTCTCCTCCACTCAGTGGCTCTATTCTGTTTTTGCTTTATTTAATACCCTTGGTGATTCTCCGCTCCTGTTTTGGTGTGATCAGTTGGCCAAGTTCTCCTCCTCCGGGCTCTATATCTATCGTTCACTGTCATTAGTTAAGTCCTTGGTTTATGGCTTCCCCACATTTCCACATCCCCAAGTCCGCCCCCCACCCGTCACTCATTGCCTGTCGGCGTAATTATGTCCATTAGCGTGCCGCGTCGTAGTTGCAGGCACAAGAGGCCAGAAGCAGTTTTAAATTCTGAGCCCGTCTCGAAGTCCGGAGTACAGGCCGTTTGTCTGAATGCCGTGGCACTTCTGGTCCTCCTCTGGTCGCCAGAAACTTCAAACAAATGTGTGCAACTCACGCAGCCACAAACAAACGAACATGCGCCAAGCTCAACGATATAAAAGGTGGAACGCTGAATAATAACGAATAAAGGCGAACTATGGTCGAATCGAGTGGCTTGCTACGCGTTTTTGCCTGTTTAAAATGTACGTTACATAGGCAAAAGATTACATAGAGAAGATAGATATTTTGAAGAGCATTTTTAGCAGATAATTAAATATGGAAATTATTCGGAGGAAAATATTGTATTAACTATCCTTTTGAGTTCCTCGAGGTGTGTTCTTCCCAGGTTTCTGAAATTCTTCTTTCAATTTCCGAATATTCTTCCGATGAAGAAGAGAGGGGAACTGGGGGAATCCCCATTGCGCCAATGTTGCCAAAATGCTTTTCTCACAGACGTTTGTGAGCTAGACGCTTGTTGTTGCTCTGCCGTTCCCTCGAATTTGATTTGATTTGATTTATTTATTTATTTATTTATTTATTTATTTATTCCTGCCACCGAATGTTGTTCATGGCTTTTCACTCATCCTAACAAAATTGCAGTTTATTGTTTTTGTTGTGTGTCGTGTTTGGCTTTTTGGCACACACTCGAGTTGAGCGGTAAACATACAGGGCACAACAAGTGTGTGAGTTCAGCTAACTGCGATGCAGTGAAATACAGTACTAACTGATTTGTGTGTATTTGCAAAGGACAATATCACGTATCGAACTGGCATGGTTTTTATTTTGAAGTCCCATTGACAGCATTGTCAGCCATACTGTTTCATTGCCTCAGTCTTAAGTTGCATTATGATCCTTTTGCTTGGAGGCTTGGACAAGGGCCTAGCCTACAAAGAGACCCAGTTTTGCTCGTTGTTTCATAATTTCCGTGCCATGCCTAGGCGGTAATACCCTCGTCAGCAGTGAAGTGTAATCCGTCCCTAACCCCTTCCTAACACCCGACATTTCCCTTCCATTCTTCTCTTGAATATAGTATGCCGATGGTCAATTTGTCGTTGGAGCTAAAGAACAGCTCCTCCAAGAGTCCATCCATCCATCCCACTGTCTTAGCTCCACTCCACTTCACTCCACCTCCTTTCCATGTTTGCTTGGTCGCTTCTCATCGGCATTTAATTGGGCAGATAACGCGCCACGAGTTCATCCAAGCCAGAAGACCTTGTTATTGTTTATGTCGCACATAACTGGGACACCGAAACAGAGAAAGGCATACGCCAGTGGGCAGGAGATGGAATCAGGCAGATGAAGGCCTTTAAATTTGCCCAAATCAACTGTCAGGATGGCCACATGGCAGCTGCGTCTTTTGCCCTTTCGTATGCGGCTTTGAGCGACCCCATTCCCATTGCAATTCAGAATCTTAATCCAACTCCAAACCCCCATCGCAAGCAACACATTACCCAATTCCATAGTTTTAACTTTACGAATATTAATTGGTTCTTTTTCGCTTTCTTTCGTTTCAGGTGAGTCTCTCGTCTCATTGAAGATAATTCATTTCAGCATGTCAGATGGACATGGAAATATCCTTAAAGTAAACATTTGGCTGGTAATCTACTTAAAACAATGCGAAACTCAACTATGACAGATAAACGATAGAATAGAGACTAGTGGTAATTGCATTCCAGTTTTACTCAATTTGAGTTGGAATCGAAATACAATAGACTCCACGTACGTACCTTACGATGTGATTTACACGAGCAGAATAAAAACCAACATTCTTTATCCTTTTATTTCCTAGGGTATTTTTACACCCGTTACTCGTAGAGTAAAAGTAAAATCAAATTTATATATCCACTTTAAGGGCGTTTTTAAGTCCGCAGCTCAGAGTTCATTTGGGCTTGCGGAGAATAACTTCCAGTTGCCGCTGGCTGGCTTCTTCTCAGATTGTATTTTATTGCACTTGCTCTCTTGTCAGACGTTTTGTGCATGCTGCACATGCACATGCACACGCACATTCACAATTAAAAAATGTATATAAATCGCATTCAAATTTTATGGTTGACAATTTGTGCCCTGCTTCCAGTCCCTTTTGCTCTCTTTCACTCGTTCTCGTCGTCGTTCATAATTCACTCGAATACATTTCGTTTCTCTGCCGCCCAGGAAATTATTCCATTTTAATAAACCATAATTTATTTATTTTTTGTCTATTTTTAATTAAGTAATTGATAGATTCCAAAAAGGCCGCCCCATCTGGTACGTTTTTGGGGGGCCAAAATCGATGGAATTTAATTAAATATTTTCCGTTTTCTTGTCCATAAACAAACTTCCCTGCAGTCGAAAATGGGTTAAGAGTTGGCGGACTGGAGGTCACGAAAGGAGCTTCGCCGCCTCGTTTATTTCCAACCTTTTCGTCCTTTTCGTCTCGTTGGTATCGTCAAGATGTCAGCCGCGAGCGCAAAATTATGTGTAGCCAGCCAGCCCACCGCTTAAATATCATACAGAATTTACTACACACATAATGGGTGGAATGGCTTGTTTGTTGGCCTTTTGTCTTGTCTACTTATTGGCGTCTGGCTCCTGAAAAAAAAGGGTGGGGAGGTAACGAGCAGGGGAAGCAGGAAATCGGAAGTAAAGTCACAAAAGGCTGGGTGCTCACGTTCGTGTTTCATGTGAAGCGGATTTGTTTACATGGAATAATTACAAGCAGATTAAATATACTTTTATTTGGTTTCAACCCATTTAAGTTGGATAACTCTGCTGATAATCAAAGCTCGATTACATGTTATTGCGTTATTCGTAAATCATTTATTTAGGCCACTATTTTCGGTACAAATTTCAACAAATGTGTGTAAACACATTTGGCCAGTGGGCCAAGTTACATTTCATCTGCCAGCACTGAGTGTCCGCGACTAATTAGGTTTTGCTTTGGAGGTGGCAATGCCAAGAACAACATGGCATAAACTAATTTTCAAAGTCAATGACGCTACGTGGACCACCTTTCACTTTTCCTCAGTTTTCCCTAGTTCTCCGCCCATCTGGCTTACCCCTTTTCCATGTGGTATTTCAATGGGCCCATTCTGCCTCGAGTCCTGGGGAAAACCACTAGCACCTTCAAATTTGTGTGTGAGTGCGTGAGAAGTTTTCATTATAATTCCGTACGTACAGCTTCTTCACACACATACCATTAGATGCTCGTTTAAAAGTTTGCAACATTTGGGCAGCGAAAGAAAAGAGAAAATGTATAAAACTTGCAGAGGGAACAATATCGAAATAGTTGAAAATTTCAATATGAAAATTTGGACGATTGAAACCAGCTTAAGAATCATAAATGTTGCATGGAGGTTTAAATGTGCTTTAAAAGGGATATATGTAACTGGCTAGTTTTGCTGAGTGTTGTTACGAGAGTACACACACAGGCACATGGGAAGTACGGCGGCCTAACAAAAACGTGTTGATTTGCTGAAATCATTTTCATTCTGATTTTCATTTGCATTTGCATTGCATGAGGAAAAGTTCCCCATTGCACAAGTCAATTGTTTTAGCTTCTTTGTTCCTTGCGGCTTGTGTTTTTTCTTTTCATTCTCCGAGCTTTCCACATCCAATGTGCCAATATTTTCCGGCATGAGTTGATTTCGCTGACAACTTGTTGGAGACAAGCCCACATGCCATCTTTTAAATATAATAGAAAATTAAATTATTTGATTTTCAGACCAGTATTGTACATAATGGTTTATACTTAGTATGCAGATGATGCAGATAGCAAAAACATTTGCATTTCTTTTGCACAAATCAAAAATGTAAAACCTACGTACAACTATGTTCAACCCTTTTATATCCAAAGAAGAAGGGTTTTTGGCATTCCCATAGCATTAGAGATAATTATGGGTTTTTGCTGGTGAAACAGAACTACAAAGAGCAGATTTGATTATCTTCCTAAGATTGCCCAACAACAAAAATTCATGTAATCTGCCAGTTTTGCCCCAGGCCAACCTATCCGACCATTATTTGCCCAATGGCTTTGGACTTCGTATGCAAAGAGGGGTTCCTAGGAGTTAAACGGCAATTCACAGGAATTCCTCATTGGCTCCTCGACTTTGGCAGACAGCAAATAAGCCGAGCTAAGCCCATGCATATAATACGAGCATGAACGCATTTTTGTCAATCAATAATGTGGCTCAAGCGTCCAATTTAATTATTTGTGTGCGTGATTACATTTCTCCACGTGTTTACAATGCTCTCACCTCCTTATTCTCATATCAACAGCGCTAAGTAGATGCCTGCAGCAGCGATTTTCTACAGACGAGTAAGTAATTGAGTGAAAGAAAAGCTTAAAACAGCCCCATATCATGTTCTGTAATCTTTACACTGCGCTTCTCTCGCCATTTATATGGTTCTTCTCGACTTCAATTATTCAATTAAATTCCGGACTAGTGATTCATTTTTATCATCTTCCGCATTATTATTCACATTTGTGAACTTGCTTGCTAGTTGCTTTTGCTAGTCACGTGGGGATATGGTGGGGATATAATGACGCTCGTAATCGAATGCGTATTAATGACAATGCGATGACAGAAATTAGACGATCAAAACTCTTAACTCAAGCACTGTATTTAAATGTAGTGCAACCGTCAACTGATCCGAGTCTGCAGACAAGATTGCTTCCAAGCTGGATGAACAATTTCTCTATGCGCACACACTCCTCCCTCCTTGAATACAAATCCGCCCCTCTTTCTTTTTGGCCTCCTCAATCTCTGTGACCCCAGACGTTTCATTTTGAGCGTTAATTAAAATTAAATAGGAAAAAAGAGGAAAATAGATTAAACTGGAAAAGGCAGCTGGGAGCTCCTTATCGTTGGAGCCGCCAACAAGGAAATGGCTAAGGAACGCTAGACTATAAATATTCTGGAGCGGGGCCAAGCGGGGGCTTCCCGAAAATAAAACTTCTTATTCTTGACTGCTGTCTGACAGGCGATAACAACACAAGTTGACTGCCCTCTTGGAGTGTCTCTGTTTTCCATGGGCTTGGGGAGGAAGGTTTCGACTGCACTTATTTAGAAATTATGCGGAACTTGGTCTTTGTGCGTCCTTCAGTCGCATTTTGTGCCATCTCTGCAGCTCGTGATTCATTCTACTCTCGTTGTCAACAACTTGTTTCCCGGTAAAAGTTTTGGTTCATGTTTTAAGCGAAACTATAGCTTAGAACACAGAAAAAAAGTGCTTAAATTTATCATCAATTTAGTGTGCACGGACGAAATTGTGTATCTTTTCGAACGATTGGCCTCACAGAAGCTATTTCCCTTCAATTTGTATTGGAATATTTTAGTTTTAGTTTTCGTTTTCGTGTTTTTTTTTTTTTTTTTTTTTTGTGTGCCTTGGAAGTGCCTAATTCTGGTTATAAAGGAGCACGGGGATGTATGTATTCGATGTGGAACGATGAACGATGGAGCTAATATAGAAAGCTAGTCTCGACTGATTGAATTGCCTGATTGCTCTGATTGTCGCTGCCAGACGTCATCAACATCATCAATTTAGCAGACAGAGAAAGTGATGCGAAGGGGCGGGGTGAGGTTGCACAAGTTGCAAGTGAACAGAGTGGTTGAGTAGCTGGAACACTTCCAAAAGAGATGATAACGCGGGGGCATTGAGTGTCCAATGTCATATTAACTATTGGGGCTGTATTGCTGTATGACAGCATAATTGTTTTGAGTGTTGTAAATGACAACAAGAGTATTAAGCTCACGGGATTTTATCATCCCGTTAATCTACACACCTTATCTGCACTGCACTGTATCAATTTACATGACCAAGATCTGTAGTTATTTCCGAATATTTTGGAACACAATTTGTGACCTACTTGTCGTCAGTTTACTTTTGTTATCTGTGAGCGCAGCGATAAAAGTGGAACGTAAACATTTTTTTCTGGGAGATTACGTTTGAGTTTCTGGTGCGTTGACAAGTTGGCTTAAATGAATTAGAACGAAAAAGTTACGCGACTGATTCATCAATGAACCATTTTTCATACTATTTCTACTACCTTTACTACTATTACGGCTGCTAATTCTACTACTACTGATTCTGCTACCACTGCTAATTCTACTACGTACTCTAGTAGGTACTACTTTTAATATTTGTTATCGCCCGAACATCTCTTGCAACATCTGCCGTCCACGTACAGTTCAAACACTCCCTTTAAATGCCACTGAAGTGGAACCACCTACCCCCGAAGCACCCAAACATGGCTTCCTGTTTCTGTTTTAATTGTACCGGGTACTAACTAGTAGACCCCCTCCAGTTCGATCCTCTCCTTCCTTCCTCCTGCACGAGCCGCTCAACTGGAATATTAAAATTTAAATTAACAAATAAACGAAACTGAGTTACCTTCCGTTGCAGCTTTTCACTTTCTTCGGGGTGTGTGCTTCTTTTTGCGTTGCATGCTACGCTTTTGGAGCTGTTGCAATTCTAGAGCTGCGCAACCAACAAAAAGAGCCGCCATTTGGGTTAAAATGATTGGCGAGCGGGGTAACAAAGCACAAAAGCCACAGCAAAAGAGGCCTAAAAAGGAAAAAGTCAATGGCGCAGCAACAAAAGAAGCGAAATAAAAAAGCAAAACAAAAAGCCAAATTGAACAAAATGCAGTTCACTGCCTTCACTGTGCTTCCTTCACCTTTTCAGCCACATACGAGTATGTATGTACATATGTGTGCATATGCATTTGTTAAGTGTGCTCTGCAACCACATTTCATTTTTTTTGTGCTATCGACACTTGGCGATTTGTTGCAGCGTCCACTATTGGCTTTTGATTGCCTTTGTGTGCAAGCGTGTTCCACTTTTCCGCCCGGAGAGCCAGCGATACCCTGTAAACCAAGAGTGAGAGGGTATGAAATATATTCCTTTTGCGACTGAATATCGTGTGCCATAAAATCAGCAGCGTTCATTACTGATTTACTTTTACATTTTTCAGTGCTGGCTGAATGTAGTTGATATTCAATATTTAGATTCGTTGAAAAGTATGTAACCGGCAGAAGGAAGCGTTTCCGACCATATAAAGTATTTGTATATATTCTTGATCAGGATCTATAGCCGAGTCCGCCTGTCCGTCTGTCGGTATGAACGACGAGATCGCAGGAACTTTAAATGCTAGAAGGTTGAGGTTAAGCCTACAGATTGTAGAGTCATAGACGCAGCGCATGTTTGTTTACTCATGTTGCCACATACGAAAATGTTGCTGTTTCAAACTTAATCTGCTTACCATACAATGAATATTACTTTTTTTTTTAAATTTTGGGGAGTTATTTGCATATATGTATATGTATATTATATGCATATATGTATATGTCCTATTGAAGTAATTAAATCTAGCAAAGTTTCGTTGATTCAAAATGATTGGTTAGTTAGTCAGGACCTGAAAACTTGTGTTCATCTCGTGTTTGTTCCACGTTGCACAAAAAACCGTACGTTTTCCTTTATTTATAATTTCTTTGGAACAGCGATCACTTAGTTTTTTTTGCTTTACTTTACCATTTGTGTCTCTGATGTTAACTGCAGCATATTGCAGAACTGACCCATACACTAGGGGTAGGGGGCCTTTTCAGAAAGAAGGCAATCGGGGGAACTTCTCAGCCAAAAGCAGCATGCATAAAGGCGGAAATAAGCCACTTGAAGTGACCTCAAAAGCCAGTTGCGTGGGGTCTGAGCGGTGGGGGGGTTCGAACATGTGAGTAATCGTGCGCGCCACTTGCCACTGCTGCCACACTGCACATTTTGACACACCTGGGCTATGGGCCAGGCTGGTGCAGGTTTTGTTCTGTTTCTGCAGCTAAAGGACTCCAGCTGGTCTCCTTCCTTTTGACTTTCCTTCGATTCGCTCTTTTGTGGGATACATATATATATATACATATTTATATATACTTTTAAAATGCCTGAAATATTTCAGCAGCAGCTATGACGGTTGCTCCAACAAAAGGTTAATACTTTGACGGCTGGAAAACCTGATTTACTCGTTCTCCACGTTTGGCTCTTTTCTCCTTGGATTCTTTTTCTTTTGAGTCTTTTATACTCCTTGATCGTAGGATGGAATGGCATGCTAGATTCATGGCGAAGTTTGTAACAGGTACACTATATGTGTTTGGTTTTAATTACGCCGCCTTTACGTTTGTAATGCAAATTACCAACAGATGTCGTTCTTTTGAAAAGAGTTTGATCAGGCATCGGGTATCCGAGAGTCGAGCCTCACTGGACTATACCTTTCTTTCTTGTTGTACTTGTGAAGTCCGCTGCTGCAGTTGTGGCATCATCTTCATCCAAATTCCCCACGCCCAATAAAAAACCTCGTTGCAACCAAAATAGAGGAATAAACAAAAACATTTTTAGACGATTTCATCATCATCAGCAGAAGCAGGCTGCAAGCATCAAAAGAAGGCTGTGGAGGGAGGTGAGAAGTGAGGAGAATGAAATTAACGGATGCAACACCACCTCCCTCAGTCCCAATATTACCCATATCCCCCATAGAACTGATAAACTTTGCTTGACTTGGCGTTTTCAATAATGCAATTAAAAAAACTTTTTGTAAATCCAGAGCAATCGCCATCGTGCTTAATGTCGATTGCAGAGCAAAAGAGTAAAAAAAATTGTGGTCTTAAAAACGATGCATTTCGCAAAATGGGCTAATGCGATAGCGAAATGATTTGAATTCGACAACCAAGTGACTGAAAAAGTTGGGAAATATATTCATGTGTAATGTTTTAGAAATGTGCCAACATTTGAAATCAAACATTACGAGTATTGCCCTAAATCAATTACTTAAATAAATATTTGCCAAACTAGACATTTCCCCCCTTCGCTAATCCTCAAGTTTCGTGAGCAAGTGGAATGGGGGATGATGTCAATAGGGGCGTGAGCAAGAAGATTGCTTCGGGGGTTTTGTAAAAATAAATTGCTTTGCTCAATTAGCGGTTTTCCCCCGTTCATTTATCTAACCCTCTTGACCATTATTGCATTTCTCAATTGCCTTAAGGAGAGACTCTCCAAGCTGAATTCTTTTCAATTTAGGGGCACTCATTTTCCGGGGCTCGGGGTCGGATTGGAGCCCTGCTGCGGCTTGATGGCGATGGGCCATTGGTTGTATATGTATGCTTGTGTGTGCCTAGTTGCCTCTCGCTCACTTCAATTTGTTTGATTAGCCAGGTGACCCCACAGCCCCACAACCCAACAGCACCCCACCTCCCCTAATTTGGGCTTCCATCTTGGCTGCGAAATCTGAGTCGAACGAGAGCGTCTCAAATTGTGGGGTTTAATCGAGCTCTAAATTGTCAGTCAGCCAACAGCTATCAGCTTTGCCACCACCCCCCACCCCTTGGGTGTGTGTGTTACGCTTCAGCGGTGACAGCGAACCTAATTATAATAGTCAGGCACCAAGAGAACAACTTTACACACGAAAAGGCGCCATAAAATAAAAAGAGGATGGATTTACATAAATTTCATGCGGGTATCCGTACGATTGTAGTTCAGTGAGGCAATAATCGGGTCGTTTAGCTAGAGATGTGCCAAATCATAAAATCGGAAAATAATTCGTATAGCGTATAATAATACACTTTAGTCACATCATTCTTAGAATTCTGCTCGCTGACTCCTAAACTAAACTATCGATATCGATACTATAACTGCTGTAACCTCACGATGCCATTACCAATACTTTAGTGCTTCGGATGGTCTGGCTATCTCTCTTCTTCCCGCGGAAGTTTCTCCACTTTAAACGAGTGCGTGTTTGAAGCGCCAGACATTCTCAAGTGCCGAAAGGGTATGGACCAGGGCAGAGTCAGGGGCTTTATTGCATGGTGGGGACTGGGGGTGGATGCACGCTCCTCAGTCACGGATGAGGAGCCCCTCATTGTCCCCTTCCTATGCAGCAGCTGTCGCTGACAGAGCAAGGAAATGCGCTAATTATGTTGTTCTTGCCACTGTTGTTGGTCGGGCGCTCTCTCGCATTGCATTTGGATCCTCTTGTAACCCCTTCTGCGACCTTGATTGCGATTGCGGAAGCCGAGAAGAAGGTGCTCGGCAGAACAATGAGTGAGCAAAGTTTCGAGGTTGTGAAAATATAAAAATGTCAACGGGAAGCGAACAAGTGCAACAAAATGAGAAACAAAAGTTTTCCTGATAATTATTGTCACATATAAAAGCGGTGTGGAGTTCAATGAGAGTGTGGAGTGCCAGCGAGTGGAATCCAAATAAAATCCATTTAAATAATGATAGCAAATTGGGAAAGGTTAAGTCAACCATTTTATTATGAATATTACAATCCCAACTGATATGACTTTTGCTGTATGCTGCGTAACGTGAGAAGCAACACATGGTAGACCAGCTGAAAAGGGTCCAGAATTGCCAACCTGATTAATGATACTACAGACTGAAAAAAAAACTGAAAAAAAAAAACGAAGAGACAGTAGACAGCAAACGGCAATGAAGTAAAAACTTATTTTTATCTAACATATAATTCCGAGAAGCTACCGACTCAAAGTGAACTACTTAAGGTACAAGCTCGGAAAGACTCCAAGCGTCCAAATGAGTCGCCTCCACCGGCCCTGTGTCGTGTTGCCAAGATGCCGTGTCCAAGTCCGAGTAACTCCCAATAATATGGCAAAGGTTGCTCCATGTGTTGCCAGCGAAGAAACACTGACAGCTTTTTGAGAGGTTGTCTGGGTCTGGGTCTGGGAAAAGCAAGAGGAAATACAGGGACAAGTGGGGAAGCAGGGAGTGAAAACACTGGCAAACAACAGCGAACAGACAATGACAATTGCTGGGAAATCACATTAAAATAAAAGCGCAATAAACAACACAGCAGCATAAAAAACAAGAACAGGAGCAACTTCCTTTTCTTGGAAAGTTGCCTCTATTCTTGACACGCACCACCCACTCCTTCCCTTCATTGTTTCCTCCGAAATCCCGAACGATTCACCGCTGGGTCTGGGTTTATTAAGTCGCATCAAAGTACCCATAAATTTTGTGAGGTTCACCTGGATGAGTCTTAGTAACTACATGCCGCAGTGAATAAACTTTCAATAGGGAAATGTGGGAAAGATTTTAAATCAGTTTATAAATCGCACATTTTCTAAGCTCCTATTTAGAAAGGATGAGGCCGGCATATTCCGGGGGCCTCAAATTAGTGAAATGTACCGAAAAATGTGAACTGAAAGAGCTTCCTAGCGCAATTTGAAGATACGATCCATATACAGAGTGTGTCCTTCACGCTCAAATGATTTCCGTTGTTGCCACCGTTGTTGCTTGGCACAAATTGTGCTGCTTTTCCTTAGCGGATTTTCAGTGCTGTTCCACATATTTTTCTTTATATTTCTTTCCAGCAGGCAGGTGCATTGTTGCCACCGCCACCGCCACCGTGGGTCATAATGAGCCCGGCAGTGAGAGTCTTTGCCAGAAAAAGTTTAAAGCACAGGATGGAGAAGGGGCTGGGGAGTAGGGAAAGGGGCCGAGGAGGAGCCACTACTGAAGCTACAGAAGCTGCAGCGGCCGCTGATAAAGCAGCTTGACAGCCGAGGCAGCTAAGCTCGAGCAGAGTGGCCGTGTGCTAAAGTCTACTAAGAGAATATTGCATGGCATCCTATTTTTCGTGGAGCACAGACACTGGACTTAAAGAATCTACCTTGCTGTTTCGATACTATTTGGAAACTATTTCGAGAGTGAATTAATACACTACGAAACCAATGTGCTTTGTGTGACGGGATAGCCGATTATTTGGAAATGCAGTCAATTGACCGTCATAGCAAATGTTTTTCTTTCTCTGCACAGACCATAAAGGGGAAAAGAGCCAACCGAAAACGGGTTTTCCTGTGTGAAAATTCAGCCAGAGATGAGAAATTACGGCGGGGCGGAGTTGCATATGACCGAACTGGTTCGGTGCACAAAATATATCTTGTCTAAATGTACCGGCAGCTTGGGAAAGTTCACTTTTGTTTTAATTGCATCTCACAAGTGATTATCGCTTGAATGCAAATCTGTGAGAGGAAGGATGGCGGCACGGCACCAAGCTGCCTCAAAGTGCAACATGCATATACGGTGGCGAAAGAGGCGCATCGTGGTCGCATTGAGTGAAAAATCTGAAGCACATGGGAAAATAATGATTACCTGGTTGAGATATATAAGCACTGCATATGTAGTTTCATACGGACAGAAAAGAGTATAGATATGTAATGGGTCGGAATATAATCGTCATCGAACATTAGATGTGAACTTGACTCGAACTTATTATGAATCAAGACAGCAAATAAACATCTTTTAAAAGGCACTTTTGCTCAAGAAAACCCAACGACTATATCGATGGCCATTGGTCATTTGGCGTTTGGTCAGCAACAATGCCAGAGCGCAAAAAATGTTTTTCCAACTGTGACCCCGGAGTTTCCTTTCTCCAAACTTTCCTGTCCGATGACAAACTAAATTCCAGCATCGCAGTCAAGGGGAATAAGTATAGAAAGGGCGCACACTAGTAATAATAAAAAATAGGGAAAACATCGTGAAAATCAATAATCTTTGAACTTAAGTTTTTTGAACTCTCTTACTCAAGTGTTCGGGCAGTTCAGCGGCACACAAGCAAATAACTATGTATGTATGTCTTGCAGCGGAGATATATGGACATAGATATACATAGATCGTGCGAGCTGTGTGGCAAGTATTTGGGATCAAATCATTACATTTCAGTAATAGTATAATAATAAACTAATAGTAATGACTTAATCAGATTGAAGTTAAACAATTAAGTGCAATAATTCTCTCAGCTTTTTAATGTACGAATTCCATTGAGTTTATGCTTTTTTAGTCGAGTGCAACAACTTTTGGCAAACATTTGGACTTACATATATGTGCAGCCAGAAACCCCTTCTTTCTTTCTCTTTCCTTTCTTTTCGCCTCGGACTCTCCCTTGAAGTGCCAAGAGTTTGCCAGGATGTCAGTTTAATAGTTTTGCTGCCACACTCCCTTCACGACGACCGTTGTTGTTTAGGCCTTTTCAGTTGGCCCATTTGTCGCACTCCAAACTTTTGCACAGATAAGTCCGCTCCCAATTTTCAACCGCCGACGCCCCCGGGGAGCTTCAAAGTTGATCGTCTTTTGGTTGCAGGCTTCATTGATTTCTGAATGGTTTTTTCATCCAGACACCAGTGCAAAGTCAGTTAGATTGGAGAATTAGTGTTTAGGTTTTGTCTTAATTCCCTGGGACTGCTACCACTTAACCCTTGCATCCCTATTAACCCCTGCCGCTCCCCTAGCCACTTTTAAGCCCTTGTACGGTGTTACGTGCGTAAACGCGCTCGCTAAGGATTAAAGGGAAAATCACGGAGTGAATTTAAGGAATTCATTCGGGAATGAGAAGGCGAAAAACGGGACCAAACAGCACCGGACAACAAGTGATAAGTGCAATTTTCCACGTGACACGGAAGAAAGGGACGACTCGTCGTAGGCGAATGAGAGAGAGTGAAAGAGAGAGAGATAACGCGGATTAGATGGCGGACCAGCGACAGCAATGAAATTTATGAGACGTGTCAACGACGTCTGCTGGCTACAGGAACTAAGGGTATGTTGGGAAAATACGATGAAAACGGGGAGAACTATGGCAAAGATAGAACTATTGCGTGGAATAGGGAACTATTTGTGGGGTGTTTGGAGTGACTCCTTTTGATAAACGACTAAAACGTCAGCTGGACAGAACAAAATACCTTAAAATTAGATGAAAACAGTATGAGAGTTTAATTGCAGCCAGCTGTTCAATGTAAGGATGATTTTAAAACGGCATGAGTAAGATATCACTGGAGTCACTTTCACTTTCAAAGAAAGAAGCTCATCAAATCTTAGTATTTTCCCAATTTTATGTATATATATTCCACTCCGGGAATACATATATAAAAAATACCTCTGTATATATCCTCTCGTTCTTTCCCACAATACGCCTTATAGTAATTTAAAGTCACATGTGGTTTTAGCCGGGTGGTTCTCTGGAATTCCCAACAGAATACTTTTTGAATAAATTATTCGCTTCTTGACTACGACCACACCCGCACTTTAGTTGAAGTCAATAATTACCGAAAATGTTCCCATCTCTTGAAACTATTTTGGGGTGATGGTTTCTATTATTATTGAAAATTTGTTGCCCATTTATCTGGGGACCAGTAATCCTCTGCCCCTTCGTTAATTTGTTATGAGATTGTTACCATGTACATACATGCGTGGCATGCCACAAATAAGGGCTTTATAGTTTCCGAGAAGTGGAATGTGACAATACTTAAGTTTATGTTTTATTTAACATAAGTTGGTATTATTTTATACTGTAGGGAAATGCAAATTTCGTAACATGAAGTCTCACATATTTATACAGATTTTCCGGTACGAAAGCCGCCAAGTGTTTAGCAAAAGAATCCGCCTTGCTAAATTCATTTATACTCGTAAGTTTACCTTTTTACAAACATTTTTCTGGTATGTGGTTAAAAAGGTGTCAGAAAGAAGGGGGGTGTGGGGGATGTTTAACGCTCATGCAGCGAACTCAAGTTGAATTGTTTGTGCGGGCTAAAGTTTGATTGATGTGCCGTGCCCCGCGTGTAGACAACATCAAAATTAGGTGAGAGACTCTGGAAGTTGAATGCAGACTGAAATAGGAATTTGGATAAATTCCCTGGTCAAATAGAAGGAGCGGAATGATTGACGGTAGGGAAAACGAGCTGGGCATTCCGATCACGATTTAAGGAACAAACAACGAAAAGCATATTTATAAACTGAAGCTGAAACAAACTGCTTTGTAACTTGATCAATATCGATATTTTGGACTAGCTACGGCTACACTTGAAATTAATCCCTTTGAAGTAGAAAGTGGAGTTGTTTCAGTTTGGATTACTTACTCGTTACACGTAGAGTAAAGGGGTATACTCGATTCGTTGAAATGTATGTAACAGACAGAAGGAAGCTGTTCCGACCATATAAGGTATTTTTATATATTATTGATCAGGATCAATAGCCGAGTCGATCTGGAAATGTAAGGAACTATAAAAGCTAAAAGATATCAATATCCCTCCATATCAATATCTATCCATATCCAAAAGAAATTCAATGAACACAGAGCTGTGCATGTGAACGTTCCCCCGAAAACTTCTTAAAATATTACGCTTTTCCTACGTCGCTTGTATGCTTGAGCAGAAATGATATCAGATTTAAGTTCGGTGTGTGCATGTGTTTTAGGGTCTTTTTCGCCTCTGAAGAGGTGACCTGACCCCGAGGAGACCACCCAGAAACGCGCCCTCTTGAACCCGATAGCTATAGCCAGCATAGCATAAGCAGCATGTGTCTGTTTTATCATTAACTTGAGTTGCCGCATGAGGAAGTTACTTGGGTGTCCTGTGAGGGTTGGGCCGGATTCCAGTCGCTTGGCTGTGTGAAAGTGTGTGTTTTGCATCATTGGGCACACAATTGCAGCAACAAAAGCCGAGGCTGCTGCTGCGGGTTCGCTTTAGTGGCTGCCATTGCTGTATGCAGCATGTGTTGCAAGCTGCGTGTTGATGTGAGTCGGGGACTGACACAGTTTCCTGCCAACCTGCAGCACTTTAGTGCGTGTTGCAAATTAAACGAATCACTAATAAGAGCCAGCTGACAGGAAAGCGAAACAAAAACTGCAATAAGCAACGCAAATTATTTGCGACCTTACTTTCGATATAAATACGACACATGTGTTCAAGGCGTTTACAAATCAATTGAATCTAGTTGTGTATTGATTAAAAGGAACGGTCCTTGCATCTTGATAATTTCTTTTGTGCACCTATAGTTATAGCAGCAGGGATTATGTACATAAGAAGCTGCAGCACGAGGAAGGCTGCCCGACTGCACGCCAGCATATCAAATGTCCGATATGCGAAGAAGCCATGCAAAATGGAATTCCCTGTGGGCTGCGCAGGCGCAGAAAACCGCAAAAGGCAAAGGGAAGGGGGAATGTTTGGGGCAGGTAATATCCATATACCCCAATTGTGACCGAGGCAAAGGAAACCCATTCAGCAAAGGGCGTGCATGAGACAGCCACGTGCAGATTCCACAGCCGCCAATGTACCTCGCTTTGTTCCCCACCTGCCACCTGCCACCTACCACCTACCACCTGCTTCTGCAAATCATCAACCGACCCTCTCCCACCCAAACACCTTTGTCATTTCCATTTCGATGTGCATGTCCACCAACCACCGCCCCCTGGATGATGGCAATTTAACGCCTGCTTAGTTTGATAGCTGGCCAACTTACATTGGGGCAACTGCCATTGAAGCACCGAGAGAACGTTGCGGTTGCAAGTAAACAGTTGGCAATTTGTATGCATTTGGTATTAATATTGACATAAAAACGCTTATAACATTACACACATGCACACACTAGCACCAAGGATATTCACTTTACGGATTAACAAATATGCACAAAAATATAATCACTTAAAAGAGTTCTATAAAAGTGTGCAAAAATGTATTTGTAATCCAATAGTCCAATGTCCAATGGGTATGTACCGAGTGCATTTTGATCTGATTCTGATTCGATCCTCAATTCGGCTCAGTGTTCCCTAGAAGGTTGGTCATCACGTCAACGCCAATGGGGCATCTGCGGCCTGTGGCAAGAGCGTCATTGACTCGGTCTGAAACCAAACAAGGGCTCCACGATAAGAACAACAGGGCAACAGTAAACAGTGAAGTGGCAAAACACACACACACCACCAGTACCCAGTTGCAAACGACGGACAAATCATCACCATCGTCATCATCGCCATAGAAATCAACGACAAAGATCAAGAAGCTTTGCGGGTGCAAAAAGCTGAAACTGACCAATTGATTGGTATCCTTAGCGGTTTAGAGATGGTTCTTCAGGCGCTGTCAGCGTGTTTTCAGTAGAATTAGGAGAACAGCTTTGCTTGAGAACACAATCAAGTGAATCAGAATGTGTGTAGGAGTACGGGTATGTCCATGTCCTCATGCTGACAATATGTTTGTATCACATATGCCTCTTGTAAATTGGCTCTATTTGTACTGAACAATCTTTACTTCAATATTTACTTCTCAAAGTTATGGTAATAGTGCACGTTTCTCTGGATTTGATGTACATAAAGCTTTATTAAACCATCAATTTCATTCGATTGTCACTAATTACCCAGGTTTTTAACAATTTCGGCAGTGCAAACAGTGTGTATGTGAATACCCAAAGGGGAACAGTGGCCATAAAGTGGAACAGTGCTTTGATGTTTTGTCTGTGGAATGTGAACGCATGCAATTTACATTGTTTATTGGCAGCTGAAATCGAATGAAGACAGTTACTCATGCATGTGTCATTCTATATCCAGAAAAATGTACCACCACCAATCAGAGTTTTCCTTTCATCGTCTTGGGCCTCGATGAGTGCAGGTTTGATACCGACTTTTATGTCACTTTTACCCCATATATAATAGCTTCTATAACTTCAATCGGTGATTATATAAATATTGCAAGATGAACGGAAGTGGAGGGCTTCGGAGCAAACAGTGATGAACTATTAATTTCTGTTGTTTTAGGAGAACATATTAAAATTTCTGGCTGAAGGCGGTCAGCCATTCGATAAATCCATATATTCCAGTTCTTTTGTTTTGTTTAACTTTCATGGACTAAGCTTCTCGATTTTAGTTTTGGGTTCGATTATGTGGGCAAATTAAATAAAAACAGAGTTTATGGGAAACGTGTTTTGATACCTTATATGCAAAAAATATATATATTTAAATGCGTTTATTTATTAAATATGCCATATATTGTTGTTTTGGCCTTGCCATATTGCTTCTGCTGCAACCTTAGTTTTGTCGAAACCCAACTCAAAATATATTCATTCAAGTGCAATCGAACTTGCCCATACATTGCTTATTTTCAGGTTATCCGGGTTCAGGTTGGTCCGTATTTTCCGCTCAGATTTTTTGACTCGCCACCATAAATAAAACATTTTTATACCCGTTACCCGAGATCGCAGGAACTATAAAAGCTAAAAGATTGAGATTAAGCAAACTTATTATTACTGTCAAAATTGGAAATTTTACATCCGGAAAAGCTAGAGAAAGAAATTGGGAAATTTTTGAAAATTATTCAACTAAGTAAAAATAAAATAAAAAGATAAAATGTCTGGAATTGATATCGCGGGAATTGAACTTACCTGTGGACCGACTCATCTGAAGAGCAGGATCCTAGTGAGAAACCTACCGCCTTGCACCCGCCAGGAGCTGTCTTTGCTCTGCGCGCCCTATGGCCGAATCGTTGGCTCGCTGGTGATCGATACCTACGGATATATCCAGTTTAATAGTTCAACCGAGGCCAAGAGAGCCATAGAATCGCTCAACCTTTTTATATTCAAATCGAAGGCTCTCCGAGTCTCGAACGCCAGCATCAGTTCCCTCAAGGCCAATTTTTCTGGCATTGCTCGCCCGAATAGGAGGAGGATCGAGTTTTCTGATGCGGATGAAGTTATCCTCGTGGACCGGATTAGGTATGAAGACGATGAAAACGATGATGACGATGATAGCGATGAGGTAGAGAATGACTCCGAAAGCGATGACGATGAAGGCCAGAAATCTCGCACACGCAAGCGGAAGAGAAAAACTAACGCCATAAACCCGAAAAGGAGGAGGGTCCAATGGTCTGATGCGGATGAAGTTCATGTCGTGGAGCGAATTTAGTATGAGAACGGTGAGAACTATGTGGTAGAGGATGACTACGAAAGCGATGACGATGACGATGAAGACCAGAAACATAATTCAAATTCAACTTCGTCTGAAATTTGGTGTGAAATAAACTGGAAGTCAAAATATTCGGAGTAGTGTTCCTTATGAATAACTTGGGGTGTTGGCCAGAAGGGAAAAATGCAAATATTATATTCTAGTTTTCTATGAGTACTTTTCAATTACGTGTAATCCAGCTATATATTCAATCCTTCCCCATTGATACCCCCCATGATACGCGTTAATCCGTCTGTTTGTCCTTCCGTATGAACGTCGAGATCTCAGGAACTATAAAAGCTAGCAGCGCAAGTTTGTTGACCCATATTGCCACGCCCACTCTAACGCACAAAACTGCCAGGCGCACACTTTTGAAAAATGTGTTGATATTTTTTAAATTTTGTCTCATTTTATTCCCTAATATCTATCGATATCCCAGAAAAATGATGAAATTACGCGTTCGCGTTGGGGAACTTGAAGCCTTTCGGTTGGATCCTAAAGCCCTAAAAGTTGGACCCGTAAAATGTTTTGGGCTGTGATGCTTTAAAAAAAAACCCGGTTAAATATTTATTTCATAACTTCTACTTTTGAAAACATCAATGCTAAAGACTCTACCTTTCGCATTTCCCCAATTGCAGATGCCAATCTACAGCAGCAGAATTCAATCGTCCAGCAGCAGCAACTCCAGGCTCCTCGGTTCACCACGCATCCATCGTCTTCGGGATCGATTGTCAGCGAGGGCAGCACCAAGATACTTCAGTGCCATGCGCTGGGTAAGTAAAGAACCATAATATATATAATATTAATGAAGAAGTGTTATACCAGTCGAGAAGGGAAGTAACCAGAAACCTAATATTTTTAACTGAGCGATTATGAGCGTGGATAAACGAAAATCAGCTAATTGTTTATTGAACAAACTATGATACACATGAATAGAGTCGCAGTTGGCGGGGTGTCATCGTCTAGGCGTGCCAAACAAAATGCCCAATGTAAGCGGAATGATAATACCCCAAATACCCCACACTATCACCCGCTTTCGTTGCTCCTTCGGCCGGCAACACACAACACTTGTGCCTCGAATCGCCTGACAGCTAAGCTAAAAGCCAAGAAAGTGTAAAACGAAACCATAAACGAAAACATTTCTTGTGTCCTGCTCTCGCACGCGCTTTTCAAAGATAATGAAGTAGAAAAACAATAACTTTTATCAGGTTTCCTCCCCACTGAGGCTCTTTTTCTTTTGCGCGAAACTCGCAGTCAGTCCCAACCCAGGTGCCACACCCACTCTCGTTCCCAGGCGGCCGTCGTGTAATCCTTTGAGCGCTTTGGGACGTGCCCAAAGTCCAGGGTCCCAAGCTCCCAGGCTCACGTAATGCTTCCTCCCGTAACGCCTCCTGCATTTGACAGGTAGGAGTATCGGTTTCACATTGCTCCTCCCCGAATATGAGCGGAAAAATGTGTTATGGCCTCACATTAGGCTGACCGCCAGAATAGCCTGCCTAGTCTAACTTCCTCGTTCTTGTGTTTAATGCTCTTGCTGAATGTCTGACCACGTGAGAGCTGTCTTTTTTTTATTATTATTTTTTTTATTTTTTATTTATTTTTATGATGTGCTATACCACACTATACCTAACTTGCTTTGTATAATAGTGGGTATATGCTTAAAATTAATCGGAATAGTCAGAAAACCCGCGGGGAATGATAGTTTGTTGTACGAAAATTGACAAACGCTACATCCGAGTGCCTCGACTATCGGATACCCCGCTGTTACTGTTACTCTGCTTGTGGAAGTGCGGTGAAGACGGAGACAATCGTAGTTGCTTTTTTGGCCTTTTGAGAGGGCTCCCGAATGCTCTGAGCTGTCGTCAGCATTTTGATGCACATTTGAGCGGAAAACACACAACACACAAACAGACGCATGCTACAGCGTCTGTGTTGTTGTGCGCATTTATGGGGATCTATGTATGCAGCGACTCCCGAGAGCCGTGCACTTTGCATAAGCTGCAAGTGGGCACCCAAAAAAAGGATAAAAAAAAAGAAGGAGCATAAAAACAAATGCAAATCACTTTAGCTGCTCCTTGGCGTTGTCACACATGCCGCAACGTTCGCGCTTTCAGTCACTTTGGCGGTTTTAGCTGTCATCTCAGTCCCTGACTCTATCCCTGTGGCACACTCCTCCCTCCCCCCTCAACACACAACACACCACTCCCCGTGATAGTTTATGCGGTGATATATATAATAGGGTGGGAGGGGGGTTGGGGTTTTGGTTGTATTATGCCTATGAAGAAGTTTGCCTCCCACCTTTTCAGTGTTTTGGTTGCATGTTTTTTC
Organism: Drosophila simulans; assembly: GCF_016746395.2. Lineage (NCBI taxonomy): Eukaryota > Metazoa > Arthropoda > Insecta > Diptera > Drosophilidae > Drosophila > Drosophila simulans. Next base: position 579,663 of record NC_052525.2, read on the forward strand.
GTAGCCATGGAGGGACCCTCGAGCAAAACAAGTTCTCCATCTCCTTTCTTCTCCGTTCCCCCCGTCGTCCTGCATCCGTCGTTGTCCCCGTTGCCATCTCATCTTGGCTAAGTCTTACGTTTGTTCGCGTTTTGTGCGGCGGCAATCGTGAAAACAACACAAGAATAGACCAGGAGCCAGGAACTAGGTCCCTTGAATTGAAACCCCACGAATACCCTGTAAAGGAGGAGAGTAGAGTCGGAACATCATGAATGACAAGGGGGGCTACAGCAGAAACTAGGGATTTAAAAACGCCCATATCGCTTACGTATATTTCGTACCCAACTAATATACCCCAATTGAAAGCAGTTCAGGGTATAATGGTAGTGTAAGAGCTAAGCTAAATGTGTGTGGAATTGTTTCTGGCCAACAAAATGAAATGCGATGAGGCACTGGGTAGAGCGAGAGAGCTGGCTAGAAAAATAAACATCGAGTTGAATGGAGAATGGAGAATGTGGCTTCTTCTTCGGCTTCTTCTCGTCTTCTCTGGCTGCCTCGCAAATGTAGCGCATTCACTTGCAACAAAGACTTCCCCAGCAACAACAAAAGCCGCCAAAGTTGTTTTTAGTGGCAGTGCTGCAGGTCCAACATGTGTTGAACAAGGAGAAACAGCGAAAAGGAAAGAGACAAAAAGAAACGCATTTGTAGAAGAAAGCAAAGCACAGGAGAGGAGAGGGATTGAAGAGCATTTCAAAGAAACACTCGGCCAAAACGTGCGTGGCCAAGGGTTTCCCTTTAATTCCTGTACAGGGAAAACCAGACAAGATTTCTGATTAGTCTTCCTAGGCGCGATCTTTCGTCAGAGAAACTGATCCGAATCCGTGACGGAATCACGCTCGAAACTCGAATACATATAATATAATATAATAAAGAATATATGCATTTCTTTCGGTGCACTTCTCCCCAACATCTTCACTCTTCTTTTGTGCAAAGGAAAGTGAGAGAAAAAACTTGAGATGCAGAAGAAGGATGTAAACTGAAAAATTGCAAACTATTGTTTTTGCTAGCAGCTTTTTGTCGCAATTTTTATTTATACCTCATTTCTCCGTAAGCCCCGTTGTTTACTCCCTCCCAGGAGAAGAAGAAGCAGAAGCTTGGGGCCTAGAGAAAGAATGAGCGATATGCAACTCGTGTCGTCATTTAGGCTGAAGTGGATGGCTTTGCCTAATGTGTTGTGCTGCAGGAATGCCATGCATGTACATATGTACATATGTAAAACAGGCATCCGCACATAAAATATTCCTGGAATCGAGGACCAGGAAAAAGTCGAGAAAAAATTGACGCGAACTGATAGGAAACATCAAGAATACACAATAGTGTATGCTTAAAGACGAAAAGCAGCGCAAAATTGCTGTAATCAGATAATGAAAAGTGGCGTAACTACTTGTATTTGGAACAGGGTCAAAGTAAAGGATTAACTACTAAAATAGGAGCACGCAAGATAAATTTCTTTAATCAACCAATTTGGTCGTGTGTTATTCTTGTTCTTTTGCGGTGTGAGCAGTAAACAAAAATGTCTGACGAAATATGTGAGCAAGGGTAAAAAATGTATCAAAGGGAAAAGTGCAGCAGCGACAGGCAAGCTAAAGGTAAAAAACCTTTTAGACACTTTATGTTTACTTTGTTTGCTTCAAGTGCCACAACAATAACTTTGGAAACTTCTACACATTCTCAAGACCTTAGCAGCACTCAGAAAAAACAAACGTAATGTAATTAATTTCCAAATATTTCGTTATTGATCATACGTCAATACATTTTTGTTAGAATCACTCTTTAAAGATAAATGTCTGGTTCAATGCGAAATAAAATCCAGTGGATATTGGCTGAAATACAAAAAGATCCACATGGAGCTTGGGTTTTTTGTGTTTTTGGAGTTTAGGCCAGGATGAGCCGATTCGAGGTCCCTGGGGCCGAGAGTTTAGCTCGATGGTTTGGCGAATTGACTTTTGACCGCCCAGCAAGGAGTGCGCTAGGCAAATGCCGATGGTCCGGGCTCTGAAACTGGAGTTATGATTGCCCGTGCCACTGGACTGGGCTGCTCTTCCGCTTTCCTATATCCTGCATCCTGCATCCTGCACTCTGCATCCTGCACCCTGAATCCTCCACCCAGAACAACTGCCAGTGCACTATTCTTAAACGAAATTGATTTCGTGGGCCTTTCGACGGATTTGCCCTGGCCACAAATCAAACAATTTCCGCTTTGCGGAACGGGAATTCCCCTTTTCACATACAAATGCAATTTGTTTCATTGCGTTGCCTGTTTATTAAATTTATTTGTATGCAGTTGGGCTCGCTTAGACACACTAACTGACTGATTGATTGATTGCCTAACTGATTGACTGACTGGCTGGTTGGTTGGCCGACTGAGTGAATGGCATTCGGCTGGTGTGTTGCAACCACGAGGAAAAGCCACGGAAATATGCTGATGACTTGTTGACATTTTTTCCGAGGGTAAAATAAAGTGCACGACACTTTTATGGGTTGCAAAGAAAATAGCTATTTTATGGAAATACGAAGTAAAACGATAAAAAAATGCTTCGTTTAAGCGATTGGATGTAGGCATCCCTTTTCCAATAATTTCTTCTACTCCTTTGACAAACTTGGCCTAGTCTGTGTTTCTGCGGCTAGCAAATGAAATTTGCATTCTTTTTAATGAATTTGCGGTCTGTCAATTCCATTTCCCATTCGGTTTACAAGAGCCTTTTTCCAATTTGACTGTCTGACTATCCCAAGAGAATGTAAATTTCTTCATCTTTGGCTTCCTTTTTCCTTTGCCTGTTTCTTTGATCTGCGTAGAGTATTTGCTTTCCTTGTGCTTTATGGCGATTTTTTGGTGGTGACAGAAGCTGGAAATAGCTTGGGCTTAAAGGATTTGTGTTAGTTTAGTTATTTAAAACTCATTACACACACATGTGAAGCAACGCCGCTCAATGACCAATCCCCCCTTGCCACCGTCTTTTGGCCCTTCCCTTCGACTTAGCGCTGACACATTTCGTTTCCTTGGCTTTTTTAATGTTGATCAACTTCACTCGGATGTGTGTGAGTGTGTGCGAGTATATGTGTATGAGTGTTCGTCCTTGCGACCATATGTGTGCATTTGGTTTACAATTCCCCAAATTGTAATTTTATAGCAGCGTCATTGCCCAAAATGCTCAAACAGACTTTTGCCTTTTTGTCCGTCCATGTAACTTTTTTCTTCCCTCTTTCGTTCGTAAGCTTTCTTACGCTTTGGAATTTCCCCTATTTTTTTGGCCAACACTTGGGAAACTTTCCACTGTCTTCTCCCTTCTTTTCTAGCCTTCTCCGCACTCTCGGCTTTCTTCCACCCTTATATGCCCTATTCTCAAGTTGATTCCCGTTCTCAACTGGTAGTTTCCAGTTTCGCTTCTAACTCGGCTCAATTCGATTTTGTCTGCAAACTGAATGAAGTGAATTGCATTGCCATTGGCCACGTTTGGCTACCCTGTTAGTAGCCATAAATAGCCGGGGTATCTTGGTATGACGCAGTCATCATGCCAGAAAGTTCTTTAAAATGTCAAATATTCTGAAATCCCAGTAGTCGAAGTAAATTACAAATAAGTCAAGATTGCCAACCAAATGCACTGAAAAAGAAGGGTGCTAAGGATTTATCCGAATTTTTCCGATTCAGAGAGCTTTCAGCACAGGGTATGCGGTATTACATCCATCCATTCATCCCAATTCCTTCATGAGTCCAGGTCCCCAACATAAACTCTTTGCAAAGGCGTTGATGGCCCCGCCAGGATTTTGGTCTGTGGATGGGGGGGATGGCTGAGGCTGGGGTGACTTCTCGTTCTAGGATTTCGGCCTCCGGCAATCCAATCCAATCCGTCTGCTCCCGTTCGGTTGCCTCCATCCTGTGATGTGTTGCATCCTGGTCAGTTAGGCGAATCGCATATTTTATTCAGACTTTCATTTAGTTCAGCCGGCCCCTCATCCCCGCCCCTTGGGTCGGTCACATGTAATTTTTGTTTAGCCATTCCAATTGCAATTCCATTTCGCAAAGGGAGTTTGGGTGGACTAAGGGGTCAGGAGGCAGGCCATATAAATCAACTTTAATTTAAATGCCCTGCTGCAGCACTGAAATCAGAGTGGCTGGCCCTCTATACATATGTACTCCTGTATGCATCGCTCCATTTCTGCAGCTTTGGCGTCTTGGCCTTTATATTTCCCTTTATTTTCTTTGCACTCCAGCTGCCATCATGACAGAAAATCTTCACAAGTATATGCAATTTAAAACAGTGTGTGGGATCTCTCCTGAGCTTGCAAATAACGGCCGCAGAAAACTAATAATAAACAAACAATTAGACACTCTGAACAAACACAATTATACATATATGTATGGGTGGGTAATATGCAATATGCACATACTTCGTTTTTATTGACTGGCTTTAAATATTATTCAATACATACATATTCATTATGCCGACAAATGGGCGGTGCTTCAGTCAGCGGAAAGGATATAAAGCTACGGCTTAGTGATACATACATATGGTATACCCTTGAGAATAATATTTATTAAAGCTTCTCCCTCTTCTCTTTCCACATTTCGTGCATCTCCAGGATACCCGCAGCCCACATACCGATGGCTAAAGGACGGCGTCCCCGTGGGCGACTTCTCATCCAGCCAGTTCTACCGATTCCACAGCACACGGCGGGAGGATGCGGGCAGCTATCAGTGCATTGCCAGAAATGATGCCGGATCCATATTCAGCGAAAAGAGCGACGTTGTCGTGGCCTGTAAGTTCATACTCCACCGAAATGGTGGTGTGGGGGGGGGGGGGTGGGGGGGGGGGGGTTCGGAATCCTGTGGGGCACATTCTTACATCCCCATACGTCAATTACGGCACATCATCAACAGAAGTGAAAAATTGGAAAAAAGACGAGTTGGAGGTTTGGAAATTTGAGATAATCCCGAATGATGCCGTTGTTTATTAAGTGGGTTAGGCATTTGAAGGGATTGAGTTACCAATTAAACGAGAAATTAACGAAATTCAATGCTGGCTTATTGAAGATCTTTATTCCGTATTAACTGGCTTATTATTATGGTCGAAGTCGTACCTAATCATGTCAAGCTATGAGCCCTGGTCATCCGGTTAATGGAAGCTATTTATATTTGATCGGAAAGTCAATTTATTTCACGTTCTTTCAGAACCATCTTACCTTACTTACGAGTAAGAAGGAGAAGGACCCACTGGTGTGGAAGTGGATTCCTAGGTGGAGGTGGAGCACAAATCAAACGGCTGTCACGCCTGGTGGTGATAATCATTTAGCTGCTAATTTTTATTTAATGCGAACTTAATTACAACAGCAACGTAATGAGGAGACGGAGGAGGGTTGGGAGTTAAGGTCGCCGGGTTAGGTGTGGATGCAACGAACAATTAGACAAGTAAGTGTGAGTGACACTTAAGCCCTGCACTCTGAATGCGTGAGTGTGTGCCACTACTTGAACCTAATAAATCGAGCTCTCGACATGAGAACGACCTCCATTATGCCGACGCCTAAACGTAGTGATGGGATAGGTACTCCATTTGCGAACCAAGCTGGGGCTAACGGCAAAAGTACCCTATCTGATGTCATTTGTTGCAAAAGAGTAGGGACGCACACATACCCAGTGCTCACATCTTCCTCGGGTAATTCGAAACAGTAGGAACTCGCCGTATTTGGCACAATTATCTTGGTACTCCGCACCACTGGCAACAGGCCTCCTCTCCCGTGACCTTCTTTTCGTGACTGAATCAATGAATAGGCGACTGGTTGACGTGGAGCAGCAGCGCCGTCTTGAGCACTTAATTAATTGTGGGACCGAGTCGAGAGGCGAGGAGGGCGAGCTTAAACTGAACTAATAACCTTTAAAGCCCATCTGAGTGCTTTGGCGGGGTGGGGACATGCTTAAGAGCGGGGTCAGAGGTTAAATAGCCTTGCACGCAGCCAGCCCGCGCGTTGCCTTCAATTAGTGAATGACACCACAGGAAGGTATAAAGCCCTTCTCTTGGGTTTCCATGGAATTGGGGCTTATTTGATTTGTGTGTGAGCTAAATGGGGATTCCTTTGGAAAAGACAAAGACTACCGGTTACTCTTAGTAGATGGTAGGACAAAATATAATAGTTAATCTGGCGTATGTTCAAAGATGGAAACATTTGCTCACATGAATACTGATAGAATAAGTTAGTTCCTGGATGAGCTACAAGATAGCCAAACTATATTCTTGTTCATTTATTACAGTAGATATTAAAAACCATTCTCTTTTCCTTTTCTCTGCAGACATGGGCATCTTTGAGAACACCACAGAGGGTCGTCTGACGGTGGTCAGTGGTCACCCTGCTATATTCGATATGCCCCCCATTGAATCTGTGCCCGTGCCGTCGGTTATGTGGCAATCGGAGGATGGACCTCTGAATTACGACATCAAGTACGCCTTCACTCACGCCAACCAGTTGATTATTTTAAGTGCTGATGAAAACGATCGCAAGGGATACCGGGCTAAGGCCATCAACACGCAGTTGGGCAAAGAGGAGAGCAGCGCCTTTGTGCACCTGAACGTCAGTGGAGATCCGTACATAGAGGTGGCGCCCGAAATCATAGTGCGCCCGCAGGACGTGAAGGTCAAAGTGGGTACCGGAGTGGTTGAGCTGCAGTGCATTGCGAATGCCAGGCCCTTGCACGAACTGGAGACGCTTTGGCTGAAAGACGGTCTCGCCGTAGAAACTGCCGGAGTGAGGCACACTCTCAACGATCCATGGAATCGAACGTTGGCCCTGCTGCAGGCGAACAGCTCACATTCCGGGGAATACACCTGCCAGGTGCGATTGCGCAGTGGTGGCTACCCGGCCGTCAGTGCTTCGGCTCGCCTCCAAATCCTCGAGCCGCCACTCTTTTTCACACCCATGCGGGCGGAAACCTTTGGCGAATTCGGGGGACAGGTGCAGCTAACCTGCGATGTGGTCGGCGAACCCACGCCCCAGGTCAAGTGGTTCAGGAACGCAGAATCGGTGGATGCACACATTGAGAGTGGAAGGTGGGTGGTTATAGGCCAAATCGATTTTCTGTTAACGCTCAGTTTTCTCCTATTTTAAAATCGCATCGCAGATACACGTTGAACACGGATAATACGCTGGTAATTAAGAAACTAATCCTGGATGATGCTGCCATGTTTCAGTGTTTGGCCATCAACGAAGCGGGGGAGAATTCGGCGAGCACCTGGCTGCGCGTAAAAAGTAAGTCAAGAGCTGGTTTATTTCGGTGCCTGTGTGACAATGGTTGTAAATGTAGGAGCTGCAATGTTCATAGTCTTTATTGAATTTCGGTCAAGCAACGCTTAAAGTAGCAAATGAACACTTTTAATTCAAGCGAAACGTTGGTTAATTGTTTAGCTGATATATATTCAACTGAAAGAGCTTATGAAAACTTCAAATTGTAAATTGTAAAAGTAAATCAGAACTTTTCTTCGATTGATCCGTTAACCAGTGTCACACAGTGTAAGATCAAATGATATCAGTCCAAGGAAATGCCTGAATGCCTGTTACATCGCTAAATTATACGTGCATCTACCTATGCCTCCGCGCCAAACCAACATCCATCTATACATCTCTACCCTCTGAAATATACCCCTAACGATTTTCGCATTTTGACCTTTTAACCCATTATTAACAAACGAATTAATAGCAAAAACGGCCAAGAACCGCGTGAAGCGCTTGGCCCAGCCGCGAATCCTGAGGGTAAGAGCTTCGCATGCTGGCTTGGGATCGGAATCTGGTTCCTCTGATAGACGCAAGGAGTTTCGCTTTGGTATGGGCATACAGCTAAATGCCACACAAAAACAACACCCACTTACACCCACAGCACGCACACCTTCTTGCACCCCTAGGGTTGCACTTACAAAAGAAAATCACCTGAGAAATAAGCACCCTTTTGAACCCTTTATGATATCATACCCCGTAGAATGTAGCTCTTTTGATTGTTTTCTTAGTTTGTTATTTTATTGGCTTGGCTTGCTGTTATTTACAGCCTTTGGCGTACTAATTCTGGGCTTAAATATTATGTGCAAGTATTCTGTGACTCCCTGGATTTGTGTTTCATCTTCTTTTTGTGCCGCGGACCATTCCTTTTTTGTTTTTCTGCCTGCGGCTCTAGAGCAGCTTCCTTTTGCATTCTTAGCCAAGCGCCTTTGGCCAACAGAAGCAGCAGGAATTTCATCTGTTCTATTCTGTATTGCCTTGGTTATCAAATTTGTCAAAAGCAGAAGAATTTTCCGTTCAAGTTGATTAGTCTCGACAAAGGTGGTGAACCTAACGTTGGATGAAAACATCACCCTAAAATACTTTTTTAAGCCATTTAGTTAAAATAATATTGAATATTTGTTTTTGCACAATCGAGTTCTAAGGATGGATGGGGTGGGCAGATAGCTTTATCTCTTACTAAAATATTATGTTGGTACACCATTTAATACAACCCTTGAAAGCGATAATATGAATTTGACATTGAGTGACGGGTAATATGTGTATGTATGTAGAGAAGTTAGGACTTCACCTTCCAGCGCTCCAAAGTACCGTTAAGGGCCGGGTCAAATGGCTGCCTTAGGGTTGCCAGCCACCCAAAAACACACCCACTGGAATATGAGCTGGTATGGGGAAATTTTGCATTTTAATGAATTTCATAATGCGAAAATTAAGACTGACACACAAGTCGCACAAGTCGTTCTGGGGGCCAGGGAGTATTGTCATGCTGACATGGCATCGTAGGGTTTCCTCCTTTTTGGTTTTGCTCCTTTTGTTTGAGCTGCGAGTTTGAAGTTCCTGACTGGCCAGAGAAAATTCCTCATTCATGAGCCCAACTCCGGCCCAAAAGAAACCGGATGACTTCGCTGGCGCTTTAGATATTTGACAGATAGAGTTGAGGCTCGAGTCTTTTCACGGGGCGAAGGACATATTGTTTCGATGGTCTTTTGCCAAGATTCTTCCCTGTGCCTTTCTTGATGGGACTTTAAACAAAGTTTGTGCTGCCCTCCATCTCTTAAATTTTTATGGCCAAAGCTGGGATTTTCATGTAAATTGAAATTTGCATGCATATTTTGCTGAGTTATTCTTACGTTGCAGCATGTCGCCCTCCTTTACTTCTCCATTCCATCCATTTTTGTCATCTTTTTTTGCAGTCCTGCTGCATTGTATTTGGTTTCAACTAGTTAAGCGATTTTGTCGTCAGCGGTTTATTGAAAAACTTTTCAGCTTTTATAGATGAGTAAAGCAAGTTTGTGAAATATTTTGCTCCTTCGCCCCGGCCAGGATTGCCCAGCATGACTGAATGGTAACCAATCGTTGCGGCTCATTTAATTTTATTTGCCTAGACTAATTCGAGCCAATTTGTTTGTCTGCGCCAAGGAATTTTACGATTCAGGGAAAGGGCAATCATTTAGTCCCTCCAGCACTCTACTCGTCTGGGCAAGCTCCCTGTCTCGGGGATTCGTTTTATTGCCTGTTACTGCTGTCTCACTGCATTTCGTCCTGGCCAACATGATGAAGGGGCTGCCGGCCTAATCGGCTTTGTTTCTGGATGGGAAATCAGAGACGAGAGATGGGAGTATGTGCCATGCCATGCCTGACCTTTTGCACAGCATTGAGCAGGCGCGTAATGGGTCTATGCTAAGATAATCCAGATCAGGATCAGGATCCGATTATGAACACCTTTGGCCACTTGCTACTGGGTCCGGTCCAACAGCTACACTGAGCAAATTCACTCAGCAACGCGAAATAAGGGATTATGAGAGTAACATCGATTGGAATGATATTATGACAGCCATCCGCTAACCGCTTGAGATTGCTATCCAAGTCCACTCGGTGTGCTTTTAACTTCACTTCTCTCCAGTACTGCATATTAATCCCGCGCTTTGCGAGGAGCCTCTCTTGAGACTCGCTTGATTTCATTTTGCAATTCCTTTCGTTTATTGTTTGTGCGCTCGTTTATCTGCTGCTGGTAAGGATGATCCTCCGTTTCCGCCGACTTCCCCCTCTCACACCGCAGCTCCTCGCAATGGCAACAAGTGTTTGGCATTTGGGTTGCTGATTTCCCTCAGTTTGCCCACAAGCCAGCAGCCTCCGCTAATCTCCGCTTGGAAGGCCACTGAGGAGTGCAATGCTGGAGCACTTTTCACAAAGATGTGCGAAGAGGATGAGTTGGGAAATTATTTTCCAGCCTTTCGCGTACAGGGAGATATCTCGGATGTTCTTGGATCCTAAGACCTGGCTGCATTTTAATTGCACCTCCTGCCGCCGCCCAGTGTTTGTCAAAGTTTTGCATCTTTCTGTGTTGCCCTCTTCTCTAGAGCAGCGCGCCCTCTTCACTTCATTTTTGTTAAGTTGGCGCTAGTCGGCATTCGTGGCCCAAGAACCCAAGAACCCAACAATCCAACAACCACTCGCCCTGCACCTGCCACAGTCAGAGCTTTCCACATCGCATTTTCCGGCTGCCTGAGCTTTTCCCGGCTGCCTCAACTCTCGAGTAACATAATTTCGTAATTTCCCGAAACGCAAAAGTGATTTTAATCGCTGCTTCCTGCCATTTCCAAAGTTCCTGCACCTAACAACCACCGCCCAACCCCATTATTTGTTTGTTTGTTTGTAGATGTGTGCAGGAGTAATTAGGCGTCTTTGGGGGCGTGCCTGTTTTCCTTTCTTTCGGCTGATGGCTCACTGCGATCGCCACTGTGCGAATTTGTAGGAATTCCTTTTGATTGCTCAGTCGACAGTTTTCTTTCTGGTTTTTATGGCCCGCCAACAGGTAGGTAGGTTGGAGGTCAGAGGTCAGCGCTGCTTAAGCCCATACCGCCCAGTGATTGATTGCCGTGGGAGTTAAAGAATTGAGTTGATTGGCCTCCAACATGCTAGGACCACACAAATTGGGGGGTTTTTTATAGCCATTTTAGCTCCAAGTTAAGCACAGTATTAATGGCACAGTCGCAATTGGAGCCAACAATAATTCGAACATATATGTACAAAATGGCTTAATTGTCATTTATACACAATCACCCAGTTCGGAAAGGTCTACAATTGGCTGTTAAAGAGTGATTTTCGATGAGTCGGAAAATATGCATACAAAATTTACAACTTTGATTTACTTATTTGTATAAGAAAATGGCGCTGCCTAAAGGAAGACTTAGTGGAAAAAGCATTTAAGCGGTGCCAAATGGGGTGGGCGAAACTTTAAAAGCCTGAAACCCTCCGCCTGTAGACGGCACGACGGCCAGAAACAATTCGTATGCTAATAGTGGACTCTGGAACGGGTGGTCGCTGGAATAGCCAAGTAATTCCAATTATTACCATCGCACGCCACTGCCCCACAGTTTTCCGCACCACCACCTACTTTTCCCACTTGTCCGGCTGAGTAGCGTTTTATTACGACTTCAAGTTGATGGCGCGGCCTCTTTAGTGGGTCAACTCGAAATTAATTACAGCTTACTCTTCGGACGAGGTTCGGAGGGAAGTGGCCTGATGCCCGTACATAAGGCGAAATATCCCGAAATGTACGATTGGCATCGTAGATTCACTTTAAGCTAATGAATTATTAAATTCTAAGATCAACCATGAATTCATTTTCCTTTGTGTGCTCAGATGCATTGCGTATACGCCACGTTGTCGCTTTATGCACGTTTCTTAAAGGTCTCTTTGGCGAGTCCTGCCACAAATTGTTTCTCCTCTTAGACGGTCCTTTCCGTGCCTTAGATATGCGGCTTATGAGACTCATAAAAAGCGGGCCAAAGACCTGGAAAATAAAAAAGGACTGGCTTCTGACGGTCGCCGCAGCTTAATCACACTTAACACGTGGCCCGGCCGAAGGAGTTATATTTTATAAATTACGCCTCTAATTTTCTCGTGTCAAAATTAGTTTCGATGCGACATAATATATCCAGGGCATCTTAGTTGTCCGTTGTCCATATCTGGACCACGAAAACCTGCTTAATTATTTTGAGCCCGCATTTGGTTGGTCTGCCTGAATTTCGCCACACCTGGGCTTTATTTCCTTAAATTTGTTTATTTTTCTGTGATTTCTGTGATTCTTGTTGTGCCAGTGGTATTAAGCAGAGTTGATATCTTTATGATTTCGCCAACAATTGCAATTGCAACTGCAAGAGCGAGCACTTAATATCTTAATGTTGAAAGGAGCCTGGGTGCTTTTATTGTATTTTTATGCACCTATTTACATAAGCGTAGTTAACGGGAATGCTTCATCATGCGAAATTATTACGAATATTATTACATTTTCGCTCGCCGACTACCAGTTGCAAAGCCGTTAAAAGCAGCCTCAGTTTCGCCCTTCAAGCGCAAGGCATCTGGCCGAAACAATGAAAACAGCAAAAGCTCAGAAACAGCCAGCCATCGTGCCACTCAAAATCCAATAAATAATTTACATTAACCAACAGAAAGTTAAAGGGCGGCAAATGGAACCAAACGTTCTGGGGAATGCAAAAAAGGCGGGAATACGAGTCTATATGTATATGTACACATAGGGCATCCTTTCACCAGATGCCGCCGAGATGGCAGCATGATTAATTGGCCAGCAGCCTATAATTTGGAGCGAGTGGAAGGTGGATTAACATCATTGGAGCAGTTAATCAAGGGGAGAGAATCAATTACAATCAATAGGGAAGAGGGCTAAGCGGATGTAGGTCTTGATGACTACTAGTTTCTTTGTGATGAAACGGAAAATATCCCTTTTTGCCAATCAATGGAAAAAAGGTGGCAAAAAACTAAAAAAAATTTATGTACTGCACTTTAATATTATTCTATAATTAATAGATCGACTGCAAGAACATGTAATGTTAATATTTAATACTATTAATAGGATTAATATTTTATATTAATTTTTGGACAAGCCTTTTTTTGTCATGCACATACCTTCATTTGCTATGCAATTATACTGTTTTTGTGCATTGTATTATGTATCGTATTATGTATTGTATTAAATATCGCCTGTATTTAACCTTTAATTCAATTAATTTTTGTTTCAGCGTCGCAAAGTTTTCGTACAAGCTGAAAAACCACACCACATACTATACACCCCCTACTTAGCCACTAAATGCGTTGTTATTAGCCTTAAACCCACCGTTCAAACTAGTTAAGGATCAATTGTAACCGAGTCTGTTTGTATTTCCGCAGCATCGGCTCCAATTATGGAGCTGCCGCCCCAAAATGTGACCGCCTTGGATGGCAAGGACGCAACTATTTCCTGCCGGGCAGTTGGATCGCCCAATCCCAACATAACCTGGATATACAATGGTGAGTTTGGCGAATGTAGTCTCTAGAGCATGGCCTAAGTCCCACTAATGATGATGATGCTAATTGTGCTGTCGTTCTCTTTATTTTTTACCCGTTTGCCCGCTAACCAACCAATCAACCAATTGTATTGCTAACTTAACTGCTTGCTGCGGAACCCGTAACCGAACTCGCATCGTGCCAACCTACCAACCTGCAATGTAACCTGCCCGAAACAATGCCTGAACTCCAGAGACCCAACTGGTAGATATATCCAGCCGGGTGCAGATACTCGAGTCGGGTGACCTGCTCATCTCGAACATCCGATCTGTGGACGCCGGCCTCTATATCTGCGTACGAGCCAACGAGGCGGGCAGCGTCAAGGGCGAGGCCTATTTGAGTGTTTTGGGTGAGTTCCTGTCCCTGGTCCCCATTTGCCAGCATCCGGGATCCGCTGCCCCGCAAATTTAATTGCCTGCCGCGCCTCAGTCCGCCTGTTATTTTGAAGTGCATCTGTCTAGTCGGGTGCTTTTGGCTTTTAGCGATTTAGCTAGCGGAACTGTCGGGGCTTGAATCCTTGATAGGACCAACCCAGGATCAGATATTGAACCTTTAGTTAGTAAACGCACTTCAGATATATACGCTTGTCCAACTGCATGCAAAGCGCTTATATATATATTAAACTAAGACGTTACCTGTATCGAATTAATGTCTAAATAACATTCTCAATCAAATGTTACTCTAGATGTTGTTGAAGTTGTATGCATTATGCAGTTGAAACTGCGTTAGCTTAAATAAATCCGTACTTAGAGGATTTTCATGGCCAGAATAGCTTTTTATGTAGTATTAACGCATTGAAACCCGTTCAATAGAATTCAATTTTCGGCACTGCTTGCTTGGGCGTCTATCTTAAGCAAAATAATCCCGTGCTTCCTGCTACTTTCCCATCAGTTTCGATTGTGTAATGGCTTTGCTTTGAGGTGGGAATATCCTGCGAGTGTTTTCGAAAACCTGTTATCCGCTCAGCAAAACACTTTTGTAACCACAAAAGAGATTCAAATCGAGTTTACTCGCCAAAATGTTCTCCATTAAACAAACAGGATGAGCACCCGTTTGGCTCCTCTCACTCTTTATGTGTATGTAAATATACATATTGCCCACCCTCCCACCATCACCGTGGGGTTGCCAATGACATTGTGGTGGAACACAGAAATATTTCAATTTGAAATGGTTAGACACAGCTAAAAACTCGTTCATTTCGTAAAGTAGTCATAAAAGTTGAAAAATATATTTTGTCTTTGCTGATGCTATCCGAATCGATTGTTTTTCGTTGGCTGTTACAAGGCTATTAAATGATACAACTCATTTCTCTGTTATTTTTTTTCTATGTTTTGTCCGCTCCCGCGGCTTTTTTTTTACCGTGTACGAGTATGTGTTGAAATGAAGCTAGCATCGCATCAAATCAACTAAAATGTTCGGTCCAATAATAATAATGTATGTCATCAAAGCCGCAGCAGCCACAGCAATAACAAGGAATAATAATAATGCCAACAACCAAAGCGATGCCTACAGCAATGCAGCTACAGCGATGGGCTGGTCCCAATTAACTGCTCCCTCCTGGACAGCGCCAAATGCTTTTGGATAATACGGCGAAGCCCAGCCCTTCACTTCCACACATGTTCCTGTGCTAACTGGGCCTATGGCTTTGCCTTTGCGCTGGAGCACCAGCCAAGCCAGAATGGCCAAAAGCTTGGAATGATTTTTTGAGCGTTTGTGCTGCCTTCTGCTTTCCGCCACTGCCTGCCCTCTGTCCATTGTGTTGTTTGTGTAATTAAAGTTGATTTGCACATGCAATATTTTGGGTCCCGCGCCACCAAGTGTGTTGTGCGTATTTTGTGTGTTTTGGGCCCGTGTGCGTGTGTGTGTGTGGTCCTAAAAGGCAGCATCAATGTGCGGCTAATTGGCGGAATGCCGGAATGCGGCCAGCGGACTCCGTGGACTGTGGCCACCGCGCTGATGGCAGATTTCTATCACCCCGTTAACCACCCAAGAGTCGCCATCTGGCTTTATTTGTTGCATAAAGCAGGGCTCCCAATTCGGACAAGGAAACAAGAATAAAAGACATGGAGAAGTCCGTCATAGGTTTAAAATGAATACACTCTCCAGAAGAGAAATGTGTGATTACCACCTTGTGGCGCCCACGGGTGGGGCAAATGTTAATTTAATCGACTGAGACATACGGAATTTAGAAATTGCTCTAATTATTTTGGAAAATCATTATTCGAAAGCCAATGGCTCCAATGGCTTTGGACATATGGCATAATACACGGCGTTTAGGGTATAGACCCAGGTTCGTATGGGGCTCTCTGCTCCTGACATTCAGAGCAGTTTATCTCGTCCCATATGGGGGGCAAACAGAACGAGCCCAACAACTATAACACCATCGACGGAACCACCATACAGTACCAGCTGCAGTCTAGCAGCAGTGCCAGTAGAACCAACAATGCCTGGGCCACGGGGCGCGTTGAACTTTTGATGCATGCGGGCCAGCAAGTGACTGAAAAGGGCTAAAAAAGAAATACTCGGCGAGAGCAAAGAGAGGGGAACAAAAAACATAAAATAAATAAAATCAAAGGAGAGAAACCTACAAAAAGGCAACGAAAGTCGGGGCAAGGCCTGCAATTGTGAGCTCGAAACAACGCGATACCCTCTAATACGAATGAGTTGGGGATACAATCTGGCGGAACCACTGTTCACTAAATAAATAATTATTTACTCGTTTCTATTCAGGGCAAATAATAACTCACCAATACTAAACTAATACCAATATCTCAGCTGTTGTTAAAAGATTTTTAAAGCCAGTAGGTGCACCCAATAGTAGGCAAAATGCGGGGCATTGGCCATTCGGTCATCGCGTGGAAGTTGTGTGGTCTTTAAACTTAATTTTCCCCATCTTTTGGGATCCAGGATTCTCTCCGGGTTCAGGGATAAGCCAAAGAAGGGGGGGGGGGGGGGGGGGGGTCAGTTGAATAACGAAGAAGAGGTCGGTGCCGGTGGGAGGTCAATAAAAGTGGGCGGGGCTGTCGCGACGTGTCATTTGCCACACAACTTGCGGTCGTTTAATCTGCATTGCCGTGTTGTTAATGTGTTCCATCCCTCTTGCTGGCCAGGACTTGCACTTACTTTTTTCCCGCTTTCCTCTTTTTCCGCAGTGCGGACGCAAATCATCCAACCGCCTGTGGACACAACGGTGCTACTTGGCTTAACGGCCACCTTGCAGTGCAAGGTGTCCAGTGATCCCAGTGTCCCGTACAACATCGACTGGTATCGCGAGGGTCAGTCGTCGACGCCCATCAGTAATTCGCAGCGCATTGGTGTCCAGGCGGACGGTCAACTGGAGATCCAGGCGGTGCGGGCGAGCGACGTCGGGAGTTATGCCTGTGTGGTCACTTCTCCCGGGGGAAACGAGACGCGGGCCGCCCGCCTCAGCGTCATCGAACTCCCGTTCCCACCCAGCAATGTGAAGGTGGAACGACTACCGGAACCGCAACAGCGCAGCATCAACGTGTCCTGGACTCCGGGATTCGATGGCAACAGTCCAATATCCAAATTTATTATCCAGCGACGTGAGGTCTCCGAATTAGGTAAGTTTCGTTGGATACTTTTATCTTTATTTTTTCGGTAGCGTAGCGTTTGTTGGTTGCGTTGGTTGTGGTTAGTATTGGATTTATGATTTATAAGGCGGAGAGGTTGAGGTAGTACACACGGTTGCCATTTATAAACCAAGCCTTTGACAAAAAAGGTATCCACGTCATTTTATAGGAAAGAAGTCTCAAAGTTTGTAACAATTTTTAAAAAAATTACATCCACTATTTCGAAACAGTTAATGTTTAGAAATGCAAGTTATACAGAGCACAAGACAAGACTGAAAACATTCAAGTTACTTACAACCTGTATAGACTAATAAGTGGCAACCGCTTATTAAGCTTAATCTCATGAGGAACCACAAGCCACAAACCTGATTTAGGAACTCATTACAGACAACACAAAGGAAGCCAAGATTTTCATCTGTTTATTTCTGTTCTCTCTTTTCTTCCATTGACTTTGTTTTGAACACCACCATAACTGGAACAACCGAAACTTTATGAACTGTAAATTGATTTCACATGTATTTTATACTGTGTTTATCTATGAAAACTTTTGCAAATAATCGTTGTATAATTTTGTTGATTTGCACCTTGTTTTGACCGCGTTCACATCAACATCAACAACAACATCACCACATGGATCTCGCTGTAATCTACTCACTTTTAACCAAACATATATGCCACTTGTAATACACCCACTAAATTGCCCACCAATGATGCCATAACACCAATCGCACTTATACCATTCACACTCACAACTTACCCGCTGCACCATAATCCTCGCCTGCTGTTTTCCAAACACATTAACATCACAGAAAAATTCGTAGGTCCAGTTCCAGACCCTCTGCTCAACTGGATTACCGAGCTGAGCAATGTCTCGGCGGACCAACGTTGGATCCTGCTCGAGAACCTCAAAGCGGCCACCGTTTATCAGTTTAGGGTTAGTGCTGTCAATCGGGTGGGCGAGGGTTCGCCATCGGAACCCAGTAACGTCGTCGAGCTGCCCCAGGAAGGTGAGTACCACACAGTTCCCCCACGTGATCCCAGGTTCAAGGATTTCGATCCGCATTTTGTGCATCTCGTACTAGTGTCGTAACGTTTTTATCCGTTTGCTGTGTTGCTTTCCCTGAGTTGATTTTGTTTGTGAATGTTGTGACTATGAAAAATGTATATTATTATATAATTTTTAAATTGAATCTATGCATTCAAAAGTTTTCGTTTTAGCATCCCTGTAAAAATTGGTTAGTTTGTAAAACTGCAGGAGGTAAAGTTCTCCTTAACAAGTGTTGTGTTTTCAATTTCGTTTCATAAAATTTGATTTTATTTGAAATGGTTATATATACATATTTAGTGCCCGTATAAACCATGTATAGTGTACAAAACTAATGCTGAATACCCTGTATACGTATTGTACTTTTACCTGCTATCGTTGTCATCACGAAAATGAAATTTCAAATCGCCGTTGGTCGCCCGCCTGCGCGTAGAGTTTCCGCTTCACCGAGGTATATACAAAATTCACGCCCCTTTAAGCCCCTCACACAAATCACATACACAGCTAAACAAACAATTAAAAACACAGAGAGAACTACAGACTCTCCGTTAAGTGGACCAAAGCGCTTTGAAGAATTTTGCTCTAATACATGAATATTTCAATACCCCAACTCTAGCTCCTTCGGGTCCACCGGTGGGATTTGTTGGATCCGCCCGCTCGATGTCAGAGATCATCACGCAATGGCAGCCACCGTTGGAGGAGCATCGCAATGGCCAGATCCTGGGATACATTCTCCGGTACCGCCTATTCGGTTACAACAATGTGCCTTGGTCCTACCAGAATATTACCAACGAAGCGCAGCGCAACTTCCTGATTCAAGAACTGATCACCTGGAAGGATTACATCGTGCAGATCGCAGCATACAACAACATGGGCGTGGGTGTCTACACCGAGGGCTCCAAAATAAAAACCAAGGAAGGAGTCCCAGAAGCACCCCCCACGAATGTAAAAGTAGAAGCTATCAACTCGACGGCAGCCAGGTGCCGGTGGACTCCACCCAATCCGCAGCAGATTAATGGCATCAACCAGGGCTATAAGATCCAGGCATGGCAACGTCGGTTGATAGATGGCGAGTGGAGGGACATTGAACGACGCATGAAAACAGTGCCCCCTAGTCTGATTGATCCACTGGCGGAACAGACAGCTATCCTCGGAGGACTTGAAAAGTTTACCGAGTACAATATCAGTGTGCTATGCTTCACGGACCCTGGCGATGGTGTGGCCAGTATTCAAGTGGCAGTGATGACCATGGATGACGTACCCGACGAGGTGACCGGATTGCATTTCGATGACGTCTCCGATAGATCCGTTAAAGTTCTCTGGGCGCCACCGCGCGCTTCGAACGGTATCCTAACGGGCTATACGGTTCGCTACCAAGTCAAGGATCGCCCGGATACCCTGAAATCCTTTAATCTGACAGCGGATGATACAGAGTTGACGGTGAACCAATTGCAGGCCACCACGCACTATTGGTTTGAGATTTTCGCGTGGACGCGTGTGGGCAGTGGAATTCCGAAAACAGCCACCATTCAGTCCGGCGTAGAACCAGTTCTCCCACATGCACCCACTGCTCTGGCATTATCCAATATCGAAGCATTCTCTGTTGTTCTGCAGTTCACTCCGGGCTTTGATGGCAACTCCAGCATTACCAAATGGAAAGTGGAGGGACAAACGGCCAGAAATATGACTTGGTTTACCATTTGCGAGATAAATGATCCCGATGCAGAGACCTTGACCGTCACTGGCTTGGTGCCGTTTACCCAGTACAGGCTGAGATTGAGTGCTAGCAATGTGGTTGGCAGCTCGAAGCCCTCGGAGGCAACCAAGGATTTCCAGACGATTCAAGCCAGGCCCAAACATCCACCGTTCAACGTAACCGTGCGGGCAATGAGTGCTCAACAACTGCGGGTTCGCTGGATTCCACTGCAACAAACCGAATGGTATGGAAATCCCCGGGGCTATAATATATCCTACAAGCAGCTGGTCAAAACTCCCGGGACCATTAAATACGTACCCCGGTCAGTGGTGATCGAAGATCACACAGCCAACTCCCACGTGTTAGATAGTCTGGAGGAGTGGACACTGTATGAGGTGAAAATGAATGCCTGCAACGATGTGGGATGTTCAAAAGAGAGTGACACTGCCGTGGAGAGAACTCGCGAAGCTGTTCCTAGCTATGGACCCCTGGATGTCCAGGCGAATGCCACATCATCCACCACAGTGGTTGTGCAATGGGGTGAGGTTCCCCGACAACACAGGAATGGTCAGATAGATGGCTACAAGGTGTTTTATGCCGCCGCAGATCGGGGACAACAGGTGCTGCACAAGACGATACCCAATAATGCCACATTTACCACTACCTTGACAGAACTGAAAAAATACGTGGTTTACCATGTTCAGGTTCTGGCCTACACCAGATTGGGTAATGGTGCTCTAAGCACTCCACCCATTAGAGTTCAGACCTTTGAGGATACCCCTGGAGTGCCATCGAACGTTAGTTTTCCCGATGTCTCCTTGACCATGGCTCGCATAATTTGGGATGTGCCTGTGGATCCTAATGGCAAGATCTTGGCTTATCAGGTCACGTACACATTAAATGGTAGTGCCATGCTGAACTACAGCCGAGAGTTTCCGCCTTCCGATCGAACATTCCGGGCGACAGAATTACTTCCCGGAAAGTATTACAGCTTTAGTTGTACGGCTCAAACGCGACTGGGATGGGGAAAAATAGCTACTGCTCTCGTGTACACTACCAACAACAGGGAGAGACCTCAGGCACCTTCGGTTCCGCAAATATCACGCAGTCAGATTCAGGCCCATCAAATCACCTTCAGTTGGACACCAGGAAGAGATGGCTTTGCGCCACTTCGCTACTACACAGTGGAAATGCGTGAAAACGAGGGCAGGTGGCAACCACTTCCAGAAAGGGTGGATCCATCTCTTAGTTCCTTTACAGCAGTTGGTCTGAGACCCTATATGACATATCAATTCCGCATACAGGCCACCAATGACCTGGGACCGTCCGCTTTTAGTCGAGAAAGTGTTATCGTGAGAACCTTACCCGCTGCTCCGGCAGTGGGAGTTGGAGGTCTCAAGGTAGTTCCCATAACCACAACTTCGGTGAGGGTGCAGTGGAGTGCTCTGGAGACTGCATTGTGGAATGGTGATGCCTCAACTGGTGGCTACAGGATTTTATATCAACAACTCTCCGATTTCCCCACCGCCCTGCAGTCTACACCCAAAACGGATGTGCACGGCATCAATGAGAACAGTGTGGTTCTGTCGGATCTTCAACAGGATCGCAACTATGAAATTGTGGTGCTACCATTTAATTCCCAGGGCCCTGGGCCAGCCACACCCCCCGCAGCGGTCTATGTTGGCGAAGCGGTGCCGACTGGGGAACCGAGAGCCGTAGATGCAGCACCCATTTCCAGCACGGAAGTGCGATTACTGTGGAAGCCACCAAAGCAGAGCATGCAGAATGGAGATATTTTAGGATATAAGATCTACTACCTGGTCACTTATTCACCGCAAGCGTTGGAACCAGGTCGCAAATGGGAGGAGGAAATCGAGGTTGTTTCGGCCACGGCAACTTCCCACAGTCTCGTGTTCCTTGATAAGTTCACCGAGTATCGAATCCAACTGCTGGCCTTCAATCCGGCGGGAGATGGACCACGATCCGCCCCAATTACCGTGAAAACACTGCCAGGAGTACCAAGTGCTCCACTTCACCTTAGATTTTCAGATATCACCATGCAGAGCTTGGAGGTTACCTGGGATCCACCGAAGTTCCTCAACGGTGAGATCTTGGGGTACTTGGTTACCTACGAAACCACCGAGGAGAATGAAAGTAGGTTGCAATATTCATATCTGACTGTCATCATTTGTCTTACTCTCTTTCTTTTTAATCCCACAGAGTTCAGCAAGCAAGTGAAACAAAAGGTATCTAATACAACACTGCGTGTTCAAAATCTCGAGGAAGAGGTCACCTATACATTCACTGTCCGTGCTCAAACGTCCGTCGATTACGGGCCGGGTATAAGTGAGAATGTGACAACAGGGCCTCAAGATGGGTCCCCAGTTGCGCCGCGTGATCTCATCCTGACCAAGACGCTATCCAGCGTAGAAATGCATTGGATAAATGGTCCTTCCGGGAGGGGACCCATTCTGGGCTATCTTATCGAGGCGAAGAAGCGAGGTAAGTCGGGGTTTTCTGCTTGGAATTGTAGGACTGGTTTTGGACTTGCACTTACTAAATGATCTCTCCGCATATCTCTCCTATTTTGCATTCAATGCCTCTTTGGTGTCTTGGTTCTAAATGACAAATTCTTTCCCAAATACTCTTTTGAAATACTTACGTAGAAAAAGGAGAGCCGTCATTTGTTTGTAAGTATATCTGTCCCGTAGAAATTAGAATGTAAGCTAATGTACATCTCGTATGTCTCAATATTTTCAAAGTAGTCTCATTTTGTCTCATTTAAAAAAATGCATATTTCTTTCAAAGATTAACTATTTATTTTCATCTTTTGAGACCCGTAACAATATATGCTATATGTATTTTTGTATTTTGAGCTCTTAACATAACTTTTATCTTCTGTAAACTATAGACGACTCGCGGTGGACAAAAATCGAGCAGACCAGAAAGGGCATGATGCAGGATTTTACGGTCAGCTATCACATACTGATGCCCTCCACTGCGTACACATTCCGTGTGATTGCGTATAACCGTTACGGCATTTCGTTCCCCGTGTACTCCAAGGACTCGATCCTGACGCCTTCCAAACTCCATCTCGAGTATGGTTACCTGCAGCACAAGCCCTTTTATCGGCAAACCTGGTTTATGGTTTCGCTGGCGGCAACTTCGATTGTGATCATCGTGATGGTTATTGCTGTGTTGTGTGTCAAGAGCAAGAGCTACAAATATAAACGTAATTATTCAGTATTTTATTTCAAATTAAATTCGGCTTAGTTAGCTAAAACGTTTTCACTTGCAGAAGAGGCACAAAAGACTCTCGAGGAATCTATGGCCATGTCAATTGACGAGCGACAAGAGTTGGCTCTGGAGCTGTATCGCTCTCGCCACGGAGTTGGAACTGGTACCCTGAACAGTGTAGGCACTCTGCGAAGCGGCACCTTGGGGACTCTGGGCAGAAAGTCTACAAGTCGACCGCCGCCGGGTGTCCATCTCGGCAAGAGTCCGCCACGCCCATCGCCCGCCTCGGTGGCGTATCACAGCGACGAGGAGAGCTTGAAGTGCTACGACGAAAATCCGGACGACAGCAGCGTGACCGAGAAGCCCTCGGAGGTGAGCAGCTCGGAGGCATCGCAGGTGAGTTGGCGGAAAAACAGTCGCCAAGGGGCGTATTTGGGTTGACCAATGTTTATGTTCAAGTTCATTATTGGAGAGAAAACATGATGAATACATGTGTTCCCCTCATGCATTTATGTTTCTATAAGGGCAATTTGAAAAGTATGATTTCATTTTCTAGCATTCGGAGAGCGAAAATGAGAGCGTGCGCAGCGACCCCCACTCCTTTGTGAATCACTATGCCAACGTGAATGACTCACTGCGACAGTCGTGGAAGAAGACCAAGCCGGTGCGAAACTACTCCAGCTACACCGATTCGGAGCCGGAGGGCAGTGCAGTGATGAGCCTCAATGGTGGCCAGATTATCGTCAATAATATGGCCAGGTCGAGGGCACCACTGCCCGGCTTCTCGTCATTCGTCTGACAATCAACTGAGTTCTAAGATCTAAGCACCAGTAGCAACGGCACCGTCATCCGCGAGACCTTCGTCTAGGCTGAGAACGAGGAGGGTCTGGAGAAGGAACCCGGAGCTGGGGGGTTGGCTGGGGCCACTCGAACCCGTTGGAGGACGACACCCACACCCACATATCAGACAGGCCCTCCTGCCCTCAGCCCCTCCAGCTCCACGACGATACGCTGCTACAGGGATATACATATTACTTAATACCAGACATTCAGTAAGATTATCTTGTATGCTTTTAGTTTGAGTTCTTAAATATGTGCTTTTTACGTTGGGTTGTGCACTTGCGCGTCTTAATGTTTTCCGTTTAACTAAAAATGTTTTATGCCCAGTACTCCCTATACTCGTGAAACGTATAAATATGACCAACAGGCCAAGTATCGCAAGCATTAATTGAAGTAATATTTTTGAATATGCATAACCTAGTGTAAGAAGCACATTATTTTCAGCGCCAGTTTCCCAGCATGACTGCTCCTATTTTATAGTATTTATTTTTGGATGTACAGTGTGAGTGCGATGCTGCCTGCCACGCCTCCAGAGGTGGCATTTATGGAATAGGGCGCGAAAAATCGAATCCAAATCCTGTGATAAAACGATTTCCTCGTGCCCTAATAAGTTTTTCAAATGATTTCCAAGTGTGTTCAGCGCGTGGCAGGTAGTCTGGTCTTTTAAGTGACTGTGAGTGTGAGTGACGTACGCGCTTCGTCTGCGCAATCTCATTATATATAAAATGACAAAAGGTTATGTTTTATGTTTATTTTTTTGTGCGAGAAAACCTAGAAAATCTACAAGTATGAAGACAAGGACAAAACACCGATGCAATCGGTGGGCTAAGATTCGAAGAAAACGAGTTCATGAAACACGCGAAAAAAATAATACGCAGTAAACGAAAATCTTTCTCTTATAAGAAAAGATAAGTGTATTTTTTTGGAAAGGCATCGGAGAAAGGCTATAGCCATGATCATGAGAAGAATATCTGAGGAAGATGGCTTTGGATATATTGATAGGCCATATTATTGCAATTTCCCTACCACATAAGTCCACAAACGCAAGCAAAAGTAACACAAAGCAAAGAAACAAACAACAAACAAACAAACGAGCAAACATGCAAGCATTCAAAAGCTGCATAGCACACAAAGAATCGAAGAATCGATTCGGTCAGAGCGCATGCGTAGCAGATTTAGCATTAAGTACGATCTTCTAGAGGTAAGATGCATTTTTTTTGTTAGTTGGGGGCCAGTCTCTACGGAGAGACTTCGCCCTGATACTCTAGCTCGTAATTTTCGATTGTTTAATCCCCGACGCTTAGAGGTAATTGTACTCGTGTTTGTATTTGAACGCGGTTTATATTTATGACTATATTTATATATCGATGTATACATGTATATCTAAAAACTTAAACGACTGATTATATATTTTCCCCTGATTAATTGTATACTTAACTCCTTTTTTGTAAACCTACGCATTAACTACGCTAAGACCACTTTTGCACTTTGGCGCCCGTTGAAATGAAAACGGAGTGGAAAACGTTTTCCCCAAATCGCAAGCTAATTTCAACTTCAAAGACTCGAAGCACAAGTTCATCTAGTTAAGTAAATGTATTTGTAATTGTTGAATTGATGATTAAAGGATAGTTCTCCACTAATTGAGAGGCACGTTTGATGTGGAGGAGCTTTGGAGATGAAAAAGGTGGAGCTTAGGGATCTTCGCTCGTTGCTAGTTGAAATTCGTGCAGCAAGCGCAAAGTATTAAAATATTGATAAATACAATTTAAATGTGTAAATTTAATTGATCGAGCATCCGAATATGAATCAATAAAAGAACATGAAATCCATGGAATCCCATTATCGGCGTTATTTTTTGCAATACCTTACTCTAATTAAGATTACTTACTTTCTTACAAGCTCTCGATATTTATTGCTACATTTATTTAATATTTTCTTTATTATTATATTTATTAAATATTGAAAAAAAAAATATTTTCAGCAGACGCTTACTTTTATGTGCTGTAGTATCCCTGAATTGGCATTCTTTCTAAATATTATTTTTAATCGTTTTTTCATTTGTTTTTAATATTTGTTTTAAGATCTCTAGGGCACCCCTTTAGTGACAAGTCAGTCGTAAATTAGCCTTTGTACAAGGAAGGCTGTTGCTGCACCATCCAATTGAACTAGATAGGACTGTCTGAAGTTATATCCTGTCCTTCTGTCTGCGCCTTGGTGGCACCGTCTTCCAGACCGTGACTCTGGCTCTGGCCCTGCTCCTGTTCCTGCCCCTGTTCATCATCCTCGTCCTCTTCCTCTCCCTCATTATCTGTCTCGCCATCAGCTTCCGCTTCCAATTCCTGTCCCTCGATGTGACGAGCCGCCGGCTGGGACACGAACGATGTGGAGGAAGTGGACAGCTGCGGAGGCAATGTGGACGCTGTCGAGGATGCCACGAAACTGGGCATACTGACGGGGCACATGCAGGGAACAAATTGGATGCGACTGTTACTGGAGACCCCTTGCTCCGATACTACGGTCTGCTGCTGCGGCTGATAGTTGAAGTAGTCCGGATATGGATATTGGGGCCTGGCGTTGTAGAGGTTGCTTACCCGGCGATTGTACGCGGGATATTCACCGAAGCGCAGCAAGCTGGAAGTGGATCCTTCGGAGAAACTACTACTGGTGGACTGGGGCGGAGGTGGTACTGGTGGTGGGGTTGTGCTGGTGGTAGTAGTACTAGCTTTTGTTGTTGGTGCCGGAGTGGTGGTTGTGGTGGTGGTCGTAGTTGTGGTCGTTGGCGCGGGTGTGGTGCTGGTGGTCCGAGAGCTACTCGGCGCGTTGTTCAACTCCACCGGAGCAGTCACTTCTTGCCTGGAAACAGAGTCATGTCGTCTGGCAGCAGCGTAACTGGTCATCCCATATGGATCATACTGAGCACCAGGCAGCAAAGGCGTCTGAGCAGCTCCAAATCCATAGAACCCAGGAGCCAATGGCTGATAAGTGTATGTGCGGAAATAGGTAAGCGGAATTTGCTGGAGAATTTGGCCGCCACTCGGTTCCCTGGTTTCCCTATGGATACGATGCAGGTGAGATTTAATTGGGCAATTCGACAGCTTAATTTACTTACGTTGTTGTCTTTGGCCACCAGAAAGCGTTGGACAGTCGGGAACCTGCCAGGATAAGAGTAATCTAACGGGAAAAGGAGAATGGGTGAGTTTTTTAATTCCTTATTAAATGCCATTGGCTAGGTATTACAATTCAAATAATATTTGTTTCAAAGTCAAAGTTAGATTTACTCAAGTTGTTGAGATTCATATGTTCATATATTGTACTATCTTCGTCCATAAAATTATTTTTTCAAAATTGACCATATAATATTTTATTGCATTTATCACCGATAACATTCACTTGTATATAAAAAAAATTTTAAAATAATTTTTGAGATTAAACATTTAATCTTGTATTAAAATTTCGATGTAGGCAAGTAAATCCTTTTTTCACATACCACAAAACTTAGCCTCATAGCTATGTGCAAAATACGATTTTATGAGGAAATTTCCCTTTATCCTTGGGAAGGAATGAACAAATTTATGAAGGATTGAGCAAACTTATATAAACCACTCGCGTGCGCAGTCGCCTTTGTTCTAAGCCCAAAAAGAGTGACGGTCCGAGCTTTTATAGCCCAAAACAGATTGGAGAATCGGTTGGGATCGATTGTGTGGCCCATGGCAATGCTGGTCAGAACAGAAACGCCGACATCGAGCAGGTTTTTCCCCAGTCAAGAAAACGGGGGGATGGGGAGCTCTGAGTTCGGAGTGAGAAGTGGGGACCCCTTGTAGAACAACGAGAAAATTAATTGCAGTCTGCAAAGCGAAAACTAAGCTGGGAAATCTATAATAATAATGACGGGGCGAACAACCTGGAGAGGTACATCATTGATAAAGTGATTGAATGAATGATGGATCCACCGAAGTGGAAAGGAGGGCTGCGTTTTTGAAAGAGCCGCATCTATTCCATTGGCCATAAACATTTGTTGATGACTTTTCTTCTTTGCCTGCCTTGCTTTTTAACACATTCAAATTTTGTTTTCCTTTCTTATTTTCCGTGTATTGGATTCTGGAATTTGGGTCAGGCAATGGCTTTAGCTCACCCGTCCGATTCGCACGTTGGGTTATGCAACTATAGGTCGCTCAATAAAGTGGTCCCTATTATTCACTTTCCAATTTACGACCGCCTTTTCAGAGCTCGGGATCTCTTTTGACCCCAAACATGAATGACTGCCCTTTATCGGTCGTAAAACGGTTCCACCAGGCAACAATCTAGGCATTACAATCTAAATTGTCTCATGGCTTTTTCTGAAGGCTTTATTTATGGATAGAGGCGTTAATGATCATTTCGGAGCACTGTGTTCTGTAATCTCTGGGGTGTCTTCTTTGTCACCCCAAAAACTATTCTTGATAGTTATCAGTTATTAACATCTAATTATTTGTACTATCTGCGAGGTCTAAAGCCGTTCTCTATGTACTTGGATGTGTAGTATTTGGTCTGATTGTCTGTTCCATGTGATCGATGGTATGGTCCCTTGTAGCTGAAATTCAAGAGGGATAAAATAAGTAAAAAATATAAATTGAATATTTAAGAGGAAGCAGCGAGTCTCAACTAACCGTGAATTCAGTATAAACCAGGTACTAGGCTCTCTTTCCAAGGAGCTTCTTGCCGAGCGATCGCTTTTCTCTAGTAGATTCTTGGATGGATTCTGTGTTTGTGGCTGGAGCAGTTTACCTAGGGTATATACTGGAAATGCATAGTACTTATTTTTGAGGGCATATCGAGAGCTATGTCGCAATGGCGTTGGCGGCGTAGTGGGACTCAGAGTTTCGACGGTTGGTCGTTCCAGACTCTCATCGATGTAGACGATCTGGAAGGGCTCACTGCTGCTGGCGGTAGACGTTTCTGTTGGCTCGGGAGGTAGTTCCACCTCTGGTTCGGCTTCCTGTGATGTTAGCCAGTCTTGTTCATCGAGCTCCTCTTCCACACCATCGCTTAGATCTCCCAACTCCTTCTGCTCCTCCGGCTCCACTTCCTGACTGGAGTGATGCCGATGATTGTCGTTGTGACCAGTGGATCGTCGCAGGACTGTCTGCCATTGCATCACATCTTGAGGGGAATGAAAGGCCTCATATTGCTTGGCCTTCTTTCTCTTTCGCTTTCCCAGCGTTAGCATTCCCTCGATTCTGGGCAGCTGTGTCTCGTAGGGTGATGGCATGGGCGTGGTGGAGGTGGTGGGTGCTTGAGTGGATGTGCTAGTTAGGGTTGGATCACTGATGGCCTCTTGCGCATAAAAGGGAATTAAAGTCAGGTTCTTGATCTCCCGTTGTCCTGGGAAGCGGAATCGCTCTACAATCGGTTTTGGACGAAACATGGGGGTCGATGGTGGATAGAGAACTTGGCCTGGAACTGGTTCCTGCATGGGATAACGCCTTCTGCTTAGCATGGTGTTGAGAATCAGTTCTCCCCTGGTTCCATTGTACACGAAAACGGGGTAGTTGCCCATACCCAGTTGCAGGGAATTCTCCCCGGGCCCATTATCGAAAACGGGCAGCTGGCGACGTTCTCCCCGCCGCTGGCTTCTGGTTTTTTGAACGGGTTGTACGTACCGATGGGGCAGCTGGAGACGGTGGGGCATCATAAAGCGTCGCTTAGGTAAGGAGGGCAGTATTGGGGGCGGCGCAGAAGGAGCATCCCGATCGTCATGTCTAACAAGAAAAGTAATGGAGCCGGATTCCTCCTGACCACCACCTCTTCCCTGCCTTCTGACCATCAGCGCAGCAGGAATCCTAGTGGTGGTTTCATAGTCGGCTTCTGGGCGATTCTGTCTGTGCCTTTTGGCTAGCCCATCCTCCAGGATCCAAAGTGGACGATGCTCGCCCGCCAAATAATTTTGTCCCCAGACAGCTCTAGTCCAAAGAGAAACAATAATCCAAGGCACCTCCATTTAGTACGAAATGTGACTGTGAAATGGTCAGCTAGCCACTCCAAATCCGTCACTTTATAGTGTTGATGTTGGGCTCTTGGAATCGGGTTGCGCCGATTGTGTAACTAACTTTCGTTTTGGGCGAAAATCGCACAACTCGTTCTGAGTGGGCCACTAAGTAAGCCGAGCATGTTGTGGGTCACTTAATGTAGGCCCAAAATATAATCAAGTACTATGTACATAATAATATAATAACATACTAACATAATATAATATAATAATATTTACAAAATCTTTAAGCATTATGGCGTCAGATAGTTTTTAGCATTCTAGGTGTTTGTGGGCGTTAGTCGAAAGGAACACGCTTTTACTCTAGGAGGAACAGACTTTCTCAATAGTCTGATCACTTGTCAAGCCCTTGAGAGTCTGGTTAGACAGCTGCCAGCTGGGCTTCAGCATCAATGGAGCCAGCTATTTTCCATCTCCACCATCATGTCCTATCAGCTGTCAAAACTGGCATTAATCAAAACACTCTTAGCCGATTCCCATTGTTGTGGCGGCCTGCATGCTCCGGGTCTCGGAAAGAGCATCGCAGTGGAAGTGCTTTTTCGGGTATTCTTCTGGGCTAGCAGAGAAGACCTTGCCTTCGCGGGGCTCCACACGGATAAAAATGCTAAGGATCAAGTGAAATTATATTGGAGATATCTGAAAGCTTTCGGTGTTACGAAAAACACAAATTTCCCGAATATCGAAATTCATTTTGATAATATCATATCAATTTTTTTCCCGTGCAGAGCTCAGGTTTTGTTTTGACCGTTGCCTATTCTGGGCCAACTTGTTCTTGTTTCTCAAGGGCCACAAGTGTGCAACAAGTGGAACATTCTGAGTAAGAAACGGGGTTAATAGCCTTTGCCGAACGGACAGCTGCAGGCGGTCGTGAGTTCTCACTTTGGAGCTGCAGCCGTCTTAAAATGAAAATGGGAAATGGAAAAATGATTGATTAGCCGCGTATATCGCGGCTTTGATCGATCAATCGGCGCTTGCATGTGGCATTCTACATGTTGCGCCTGTAAAACTAGTACTAATTGCGGTCGGAGAGAAGCTTTGTTTTCGAGGCGGTAAGGGTACCCTATAAGAACTGTGTGTGATCTCCAGCCGGGTGGAAAGGCGAGAAGTTTTCCGGGCGTAGTGAATCGAAAATAGTTTTTCGATCGATCCATTCATGATGATCCTGCTTGCGTGACTTGAAAGCATTATTGGGTCAGAATTGGGGCAGTTTCCAGTACGATTTCTGGCCCGGATTAATTCGCTTTTAATGGCCTCTAAAATTTTGAAATTTTTTCTCGTATGTTATAAATTCCACACATCCCCGGTCTATCCACCCAGGCTGTACATCACGCCAACTCGTGCCCATAATTAACAGTCAGAAATATTTGGACAATCATAAAAAAGCAGACAGACAAAGCCACAGACGCAGAGGAAAACCATCTAAATCACAAAGATTTGGAGACGGGAGAATTATTTTTGACACCGGCAATTTGTTCTATCAGTTTCGGCATAGAATGCATTTTATGTAAATGAAAGTTGTCCTCAATCTGGAGGTCGTATCTTGTATCTCTGATTGATGTACGGTGTGCCGTGAGCTATGAACAATAAACCAATCAAGAGGCACAAGATGTCAAACGATTTGTTTGTCCATTGTGAGGCTCCTTCTCTTTGGAGCGCATTTAACATGGGCGAGGGACATCATTAATGTGATGCACAGGTAACAACCTAATGGTTGTGCTAGAGTCTCTAGTTTGGTTTTACCGTAGCTATGTAAGTTCGTTTCTATTTAAAGCATAAAATCCCTTCTCTGAGTCTGCAAACATGGGCTTAGAACAGCTGCAATTAAATAGTACATGTTCTACTTGGCACAAGTGGACACTGAGAAATACTATTTAGCCACAATGTTAAGTAATTGAATCTTTCAGCAATATATGTATGTATTTTCCGGCGCTTCCGATTCGTAGCGTCTAGAAACCGTTTTCAATTCTAGTGCCAAATGCAAGTACAATTTCTCTGATGAATATTGAACGATAGAGAACTCGATTGAATCTTATATCGCTCATCTTTATTCTACATAGGCTGAAAAGAGCTTTGTTTATTGTATCCGATTTTTTGAGCTTTCTGCTGGCTGAGATCGCAAATCTGCGAAGGCGAGCACGCACGACGTAAAGCTCCTAAGCGATCTCATGATCTGAACGAGCAAACTCAGCTATGGAGTCTTTCCAGCACGCGTGGCTCTCTGGGACTCGTAATCCCATTCAATACATAACCAGCGAAAGCTTAGCCGCGTCCCCTGGTTCGGCCCCTCCCTCACTGCACTGGAAATAAATAGTACTATAGAGTGACTGACTTTACTCAACACCACTCCTACACCGCCAATACTGCTTACAGATTTTATAATCAACGAGAAAGAAAGAACTTTTTCCTAACATCGAAATGATGTACATGCTTTTTTCAGTGTGGCTTTTTCTTCTGGAACACAAGCAGCTGCCTCAACCTCGAGCTCAGTGCGAATTGCGTTCTCGAAGCGAGCGGTGGCGGTTGTTGACCCGTAGTGTTCTAGCTGTGCCCAATTTTTTTACGCCTTTTTTACCCGTCGCAATAGGCTCTGACTGAAGTTCCAGCACTCGATTGTTCTGGGCAGCAGTTTTCCAGTGTGGGTGGGGTGCTTGGATCCAGTAGTAGCAGTAGCGTCGCAAGGATGGCCGGACAGCAGAACGATATTTCGCACGCCAAGCGCGCCGCCTTTCAGGTTTTAGCCGGCGGCTCGGCCGGATTCCTCGAGGTCTGCATCATGCAACCACTCGATGTAGTCAAGACCCGCATCCAGATCCAGGCCACTCCGGCGCCGAATGCCGCGGCTCTTGGTGAGGTGAGTGTTCAGAGAGGCAAATAAGTTTGCCAGATAGTTGCGAATGCTATGAAGTTAAAAACAAACCAAAACTGACATGCCCGAAATTATAAATTAGGCTCAATTAGCTTATGTATGTACATATGTGTGTTCTATTCACACATGGTCGTATTTCTAAGCCTCATGGAATTATTTTAAATCTTATTGCCTTGCATCAAATGACACATCACACAATCTAAGTGAGGTGGGTTCCTCTATAGCTGCTACTCACAACAAGATCTTAAGCGGTTACCACAAAGATATAGACAAATGATATCTATTTCTTCGTCCATCAGCTGTGGCTTGTTTTTGTTTTCTTTTGCGCTGGGGCCTTCTTTTTGGATAAGGGCAAAGCAAGGTCACAGACAAGCTCTCTCCAATTTCTCTATTGTTTCCACTGGCTCCCTCTGTGTTTACATTTCTCTTGCGAAGGAAAGGGGCGAACCACCATCCACATTTATCAGCAGTCGAAGCAAATCGCCGCTCTCTCGTAATAAGCTTATCAGTCGAGTGAAGAACATATTTACGTACATATATATATGTATAAATACATGACAGGCCATACATACATCCCCAATCGCCATCAAAATTATGCGCCGATAGCAGACACTCGGCACGTGTGAGGGATACTAACGTGGGGCTAGCTGCAGGGAGCCTAGTTACAACTTCATTTCGGTGGTTTTAGCTGCTAAGCTAGACCAGCTCCACAACCTATCTAATCTGGATTTCGGGTGTTGGCTGCTGCTTTCGGAGATCTTTGGGCTTGTGCTTAGAACACCTTAAGATAAGACAAAGAATCATTTTTGGGAAAATGTATATGGTGGCTCAAAGAAATTACCAAACAAGAGGAAAGAAGGAAAGATCTAGTGCTGCCCAGTTGTGGGACGATACACGATTCCTAAAAACATTTGGTGTGAAGACCCCAGCAAAATAATATCACAAAACATTTTCATTTTCTTCTGCATCTTCTGGTCGTCGAGACATGATGATTTAGCAAATTTACGAGTGCAAATGAAAGCAAATAGTCGAAGAAAGTGTGGGAAGGGGGTGGTGGGGGATGGGGGGACTAGCTGGCGACAAGAGGGAAAATAGCACAAAGTGGAACAAAGCACACAGTTAACACACTTCCAGTTTTGCGAACGAACACAAATAAATACTTGCAGTCCAGTGGAGACTTGAGTGGTTTCGAGTAGGTGTTGTGCCAATCAGTGTTTTTAATATTAGTAGTAAATAACTTATGACGGTCAAGCTGTTTGCAGTCCCGTTTTCATATTCCACTTATATTTATCTTCTGCATATATTCCCAATTTCTAGCTGCACTACAATGGCGTCTTCGATTGCTTCGCCAAGATGTACCGCCACGAGGGCATCTCCTCCTACTGGAAGGGCATTATGCCGCCAATCCTGGCCGAGACGCCCAAGCGGGCCATCAAGTTCCTGGTGTTTGAGCAGACGAAGCCGCTCTTTCAATTCGGCTCGCCTACTCCCACGCCGCTAACCTTTTCTCTGGCTGGACTGACAGCCGGCACACTGGAGGCCATCGCCGTGAATCCCTTCGAGGTGGTCAAGGTGGCGCAGCAGGCTGATCGCCAGAAAAAGATGCTCAGCACATTCGCCGTAGCCAAGGGTATCATACAGCGGGACGGATTGGGCTTCAGCGGCCTCAACAAGGGCATCACCGCCACCATGGGACGCAATGGAGTCTTCAACATGGTGTACTTCGGGTTCTACCATAGCGTGAAGAACGTGGTGCCCGAGTACAAGGAGAGCCATTTGGAGTTTCTGCGCAAGGTGGCCATCGGCTTCCTGGCCGGCACTCTGGCCTGCTTCGTCAACATCCCCTTCGACGTGGCCAAGTCACGCATCCAGGGACCGCAACCAGTCCCCGGACAGATAAAATACCGAGGAACCTTCAGCTCTATGGGCATCGTCTACCGCGAGGAAGGATTCCGGGCGCTGTACAAAGGACTCGTTCCCAAGATTATGCGTTTGGGCCCAGGTGGAGCTATTCTTCTGCTGGTCTTCGAGTACTCCTACGATTACCTGCTGCACAACTACTCCTAGTCCTTAAATCCTCAAGTGGCAAGCGCCTAATTTGTTTTTTTTTTATAATATACTATTTAGTTAGTCGATTAGTCGCGATCAAAGAAGCAATGTAAATGTAAAAACTTTTAATGCTATTTTTACTTTGTGTTAAAAATAAATAATCAATGATATTTTTAGAAATTATTTTAATTTATATAAACTTAAAATGTATATTTATGCTGCAGCAGACGGAATGACGATCTTTCCCGTGCAATCAAATTGCAAAAGTTTTTGATTTACGGCACCAGGCGCGCAAAAAGATTACCGCATGCCAAACAGTCAGCTGATCAGTCTAATAAGCGCTTTCATAGTGATGCCCGCGTGCCTCTTAATTTCGGCACCCCCACCCATGTAATACAGGGGACTTTCGTGCCTATCGTGACACGAACATTAAGAACAACTAGGCTGCTCATCACTGGTGTGCGCTCCGTTCCGAAGTAACGGTTGTGCTGTTTTCCTATTGAGTAATTGGTAGCTGGAAAGATCCAAAGGGCTGCCAGCTTGCTAGGGATTCTGTTGGCCTAGTGGCTGGGAACCGAAAGTTGTCACTTGACTGGGAAAAATGTTGCCTGGCCTCATCAGAAATTTGTGAATTCTCAGTGGCTAAACACCAGGCGAACAAAAATTTCCGTACGTGGCAGGCTGACATGGTGTTGCTGCTGACTGGAAAGGCGCATAGGGCAGTCATCATGAAAGATCTAACGGTTTTTCCCCATCGCTGGCTTCCTATTGGTGGAATGGGGTGACTGGAAAACGTATGTCGTTACTTAAATTTGACCGGCCATCTGGCACTTGCTACGGTTTCTATTCGCCTGGTGTCTGAAACCAGGAAACTTGGCAATTGGACACTGAAAAATGCTGTCACTTTGCAGCCCGAAAATGCCGTGGACGGTGCATGTATTCGCTAAATGTCTAGTGAAGACACATACCGGCTAGTATTTTGCACCTTCCCCAGCCTGGTCACACAACAAAAAGTGAAATCAAATAACAGTTTTTACCAATTAAAAAACTTGTTTTGCGGACAAGCTACGCAAGCAGCTGAAAACGAGCAGAAGCATCCAAAACGGGTTTCGGTAATTAGCATGCACATCAGTGACCGATGATCTGCGCTTGACGTATTTGCCGTGTTTGACATTTCTGCAGTCTCGTCTCCACTCGTCTAAGGGTGAAGCACTAATCCGGATCACATGATGGCCTCCAGCGGTGGCGCCTGTTCCCATTTCGCCTTTGTGGCCTGGGCGGTGTTTGCCTTGTTATTGACGCACGGCGGCGACAATGTTGTGGACGCCCGGCGTAACCAGGGCAACCAGCGGAAGACCTCCTCCTCGTCCAGCTCCTCCAACTACGGTCACGTGACGCAGCCCAGCTACAACACAAATGGCCACGCCGCCGGAAACTCTCATGCAGATGTCGCCAAACTGAGTTACCCCAACTACAACTCGCAGCCGAATCGACCAATGGCCGCGGGATCATCAGGGTCCCCAGCCTCCGCCCCTCAGCCAGGTTGGAATGTGCCGCAGGGTCCGCCGCCCGCCTACTCCGCTTCCAACCCCGCCGGAGGAGCCCGACCTAACATGCACGAGCCGCCGCCAGCCTACCATGCCCCCAACTACGGAGCAGCTCCTCCCAACTATGGAGCCGCCACCGGATCGAATGTCCATCAGCCGCAGTATTCGGGAGTGCCAGCTGGAGCCACCTACTACCCGGCTGCAGGACACGGCAGTGGCTATTCCCCCAATATCCCCGCTGGAGCTACGTACTACCCGTCCGCCGGCCATGTCCCCATGGGCGGTGGCTATCACCCAGCTGCTGCTCCGCCTCCGGGGGCCACCTACTACCAGGCGGGATCTGCTTTGCCGCCCGGAGCCACCTATTATTCTGCACCACCACAACAGTCCTCCTCTGGCTTGGGCTTCGGTAAGATAACTAAACAGACGTCTAACACGCAGTGTATCACGATCCCCTGCTCCATGCTGAGTCATGTTTGCTTTAGGTGTTCACCTAAATCGTGTACACGCTTGATGTTTTAGTCACATACCTGTTTTTGAGCTTCAATGTTTAATTTCTTCGCAGGAACTGGACTGCTTGCTGGCGGCTTGGGCGGTGCTCTGCTGGGTCACGCCCTCACGCCCTCGGGAGGCAGTTCCTCCTCGCAGCCGGTTGCCGCAGCTCCAGCTGCTGGTCAGGATCGCATAATCATCATTAACAACGGCGTGCCAGTGAATGCCAGCGATGGCACCACTGTGATAAACGCAGCAGGTGTGGCTGCTGCTCCGGGAGCAGTTCCAGCGGCCCCAGTTCCCCCTTCCAACGCGACCCAAGATGCCCAACAGCCATCCGTACCCATGGCACCAATTCCCGCAATGCCCTTTAATCCAGAGACCTCCAACATGACCGCACCGGACGCAGCTGCACCCCCACCGCCTGGCGGCATTATTTGTGTGCCCACAAAGGTAAACGAAACGGATCCGGCTGACACCACCAAGATGATAGAGGTGGAAAAGATTGCCTGCTACCCGGCACCCCCGCCACCAGCTGCTTCCGCCGGCGAGGGTCCAGCACCACTGGCGCCCATGGCCGCTGATCAACCAGGATCGCAGCAGGTGCAGCAAGTGCAGCAGGCGCAGGATGTCGCTGCTCCAATCCAGGCATCCGTTCGCTCCCACACCGGCGGAGCTCGGGCCTTGGGAGGATTGACCATGCGGAGCATTCTGCTCGTGCTTATGAGCGGAATGGTGGCCAAGCGGCTCGCTGGCTTCTAGAGACCATGCTTCTGGAACGTTCCACTGTGCACCAACTCAATTACCCTACTACCTACTGTACCTTCCTCCCCAGCTGTTGTGGCCTTGGCGCGCATGGTTTATTTGCGCTGGCCGACACCGATAATTCCAGGCGCTAATTGGACGAAAACTCTTGAATTATGCCGTACCATCTCCGACTACAGTATTCGTGCATAAACAAGCTGGGTTCCCAGCTCGGCTTCCCCATAAATAGTCCCCCTTTTCCAATTTGGCCTTCAATTGTGATTGTTATTGCTGTGTGCATGGGCTCCCGTAACCGATCCCGGACCCATCCCAGTGTAATCGAAATCAAAGCAAACGCTCGAATATCTCGGCAACTACATACATACATATATATACATATTTATATAGCCCTATGTGCAAACCCAACTCAAAAGCCTTCTGAAGAAAGACAACCTGAATGTAAGTTCCCACTAAAAGTGTGTATTTTTCTAGACTTGTTAGCGTAATTGTTGCTTGTTTTTGTATTGCTGTGAGCAAACGTATTTGTTGCACTCCCCAATTGTTGAATAAAATAAAAGCTTTCGCCTACACCCACAGCACCCGCCACGTATGAGTTTCATTTCGCCTGGCCGGTGCCCACGATGCACACGCCTAAACGGAATGGGAAGCTGACTAGTTAATGGTTCGCTTGCATAACGATGAGCACACCAGTGGTCCGGACTATTCTAGACCCCATGCTTTCGTAACCACAGACGGACTAACGTACTGCGCTTTGCAGCTAGTTAAATTTGTAAACTCTCGGATGCCCTGAAAGTAGGCAGCTGACAAGAGCACCCATCCACACATCTTTATTAATGGTCTATAGACTTCTAATTCGATTGGATACAATCTACCTGACTGGCTTTACATAAATATACTGTCCGTCTTTCTAAGTAGTGTTCACTAAGTGCATGACAAGATACTATAAACAATTAAATGATGCACATAGTATTCATCACTCTTTCAACAAAGAGCAGCAACCGATCACGGAAAAAAGCGAGACGGGGATATCGCATTTGTTGGCGACATGTCTAAATATATGACTACATTACATGCCCACAACTAAATGTCTTTAAAGGCAAAGCTTTTTCAATGATTTTAGCCGAATCTTTTCAAGCGAAATAAATCGCCATTGAATAGGCTCTTTCTCCCAGATGGATTTGTACTACCAATAAAAATGACTTGGGGTCGTAAGGTTCACACACAATTGTTTTATTGAGGCTAGCCCGAAGTTTTCTTTTTTTCATGAGTTCACATCTTGCTGTTAGCTTATAAAAACACGCCGCTTGAGGACGTGAAATGTATAATAAAAACCAATGTAAACCTAGTGATTCCACTGAATGGATCGGCTACATCTTTACTCGGCATCGTCGTCCTCATCGTCGTTGGAGCTGATTCTGAAGTAGCGCAGCTCGTACGAGTCCTTTTCGTTGGCCACCACGCGGATCCAGTCGCGCAGGCTGTTCTTCTTCAGGTACTTCTTGGTCAAGTACTTAAGGTATGCCTTGGAGAAGTGCACGTCGGAGCTGACAATGAGCTTCAGCTTGGAGCGCTCGAAGGTGACGTTGTTGCCCAGGTTGTTCACCTTGCCGTTGACCTTAAGGCGGGCCTTGATGTACTTCTCCTGCGGGCGGAATAGAGAGGGTATTCCTGGTTAGTTCAGCTTGGACTGGGCTGGATCTTTGGGGCAGCTCCTGCTAGCGGTAAGCTGGGCTAAATGTCTCTTTCTTTGTTAAGGCTAAGAGTCGAGTGTGTAGAACAGAGAGCCCAAATAAAGAAGAGTGACCAATTTTTTGCTCTGCCACTGAGTACACTGCCATCAGAGCGACGCATAAAGCTCACTCTCTGACGGCAAATCGGCGTGGCCTGTAAAATAGATTTATCTAGGTGATAGATGACCAATGAAGGGGGTCATGGAACCAATAGGTGCGGTACTGATCGAACGGCGTGCCAGTAAAGGAATCTCCTTAAGGGGTTTTCCAGTCAAATGACTCAGTCGAAAGCATGCGACCATGTACCTTTCCCCCAGTGGTTCCTTTACCCGTTTGTGAATGCAGCATTAGATTGTAGTTACCTGATCCTGTGACGTAGGCGACACTTGAACTAGTCAGCGCCCTGCTGAGACGCGCGTTTAGCGCACTCGTTTTGCCCACTAGCGGGTACTTAGTCGGTTGGCTTATCACTTGGCATATGAAAGAAACACCTAATGCTAACTGCTACTAGTAGGGAAAACCTGCAGTGCCACGAAAAAGCGGGCACTGTGAGCAGGGCGCACTATGAATTTTGGCCTGAGGCGCCACGGATGTGGTCGCACTCAACCCAGGGCCCACCACGTGGCGGTACACATAGCACGGCTTGACGCTGTTCACAGACGGTTGCACCACTGGCCAGTGCCAGGTCACTGGCGGTCAGTGGCTACCCCGTTGTGCAGTGCCCAGAGCCCCTTGACTACAAGCGCGATTGGGAGGCGCTGCGAAGAAACGCGTGTGCCCGCATGAGGCAGCGAAAAATTCGACTTGGTTTAAAACGGAACGGACACCTACCTACCCTTTCTATGACTAGCGTTGTTCCAGAAGTTGTTAACCGCCGGCGGCACGGGAAAGTCCGCTGGCAGTTTATCGCCAAATGGAGTCAATTCACTATAACCACACTTTTTATCCAGAGCCCCTGGTTAACTTGGAGGGCAGTGGAAAGCTTGGTGCGGTAAGACTATACTGATTTCGATGGTCATCTGGTTAATGCGTTCAGATGTTTTGGGAGAAATAAATTGTTCTTATGGACGGCACAGACGTGTCTTGGATGTTTTCAAATGGTGGAGATCCACTTTTACCATAGAAAGTGAACAATACTAATGGGCAATACATCCCCCATAACATCTTGAAAGCAACGACAGATTGTAACCAGTGCTTGATACTGAGCGGTGAGATTTGTGATCATCTGTGTACCCCAGGTACTTACGAAGTCGGCCACATCCATGATGCTATCCTCAGCAATGTTGGTGCAGTCGATGGTGAAGCGCAGCGAGACCTTCTTCTTCTTCTGTCCCTTGCCACGCAGCACGTTCTTCTTGACTACCTTGCTGGGAGCTGGGGCAGCCTTGGCCTTCGGCTTAGGCGCAGGCTTAGCGACAGCAGGAGCAGCTGCAGCCGGAGCGGGAGCAGCAGCAGCCGGGGCTGCGGCCTTAGCGGGAGCAGCCTTCTTTGCTGGGGGAGCGGCAGCAGGAGTAGAGGCAGCCTTCTTGGCCGGAGCAGCCTTGGCGGCAGCCGGAGCAGCGGCAGCCTTGGCGTCCTTCTTGGGAGCAGCAACGGGAGCCTTCTTTCCGGCATCTTTGGCAGCGGCGGTGGGCTTGGCAGCTGCGGGCTTAGCTGCCGCGGGCTTGGCAGCAGCGGCGGCTGCCTTCACATCCTTGGCCGCCTCGGGCGCCTTCTTCACGTTCTTGGCCGCGGCGGCCGCGGGCTTGGCGGCCTCAGCCTTCGGCTTCTCCACCTTGCCCTTGGCGGCGGCGGCTGCGGGAGCGGCCTTCTTCTCCGCTGGCTTGGCAGCAGCGGTCTTGGTATCACCCTTGTTGGTCTTGGCCTGCACGCCCACCGAAAAAAAAGCAACAAAAATCACACACGCATTCGACAAATGAAATATTTCGCTGCTGGCCACCGCCCAGGGCATTGCGCTGCAGAGTTACACAACTTGGAGCTCCCGGGCGCCGGTAGCCAGTCGCGAAACTCATATTTCGGAGCACTTACGGTAGGAGCCATCTTGTCAGTTGAAAACCACGAGGAAAAAGAACAGAAAGCGGAAGCGACGGCAAGAAGAAGAGATGGCTGGTGTGGCCGCAGCGCGTCAACGCCGTATTCCGAAAAGCCACGCTGCAAATGCATCCCTGGGTTTGGGACTCCGCTGCCCCGTAGTCGCGTTCCAATCCCAGCGTTCAGAAAAAAAACAGATTCCTTAAGAGGAATACTCTGCTTAAAAAATGATGATTTCTCATTATTCAGACAGCCTTTCGTACAGCGAATACTAAAACCTATGGTCAATATGCGAACAAGATGTCTACCTGTCCGGCCGCCTTGCGATGCCGCAGCAACGCTAACGTGCCTTGAAATGCGCTTGAAAGTAAAAGCCATCATAAAGAAACTTCCAGACATAAAGTCCTATAATTACCAACACCCCGAACGTTGTAAGTGCCTCGAAATTGGCCCGCCCCTGTGACCATATATCATAAAACTATGGCGAGGGGCAAGACGAGGATGAGCAGCGAAAGAGAAGGAGCAAAGACGATGAAGAGGAGAGGAAGAGAATGATGAGAAGAAGGAGCCGCGGGACGTGCATTTAATTTTTAGCTGGAACCATGATCACAGCGTCATTTGCACGGCATGAAATCCGTGCGGGCTGGCCAACTGGCTTGCCTTGATTTAGTAACCAATCCCGAATCACGGAGATCGACATCGTATTGTTCTCAGTGCAGATCTGATTTTCCACCGCACCTCGGTGGCCCCCACAAATTGGTGGTAATGAGCATTCTGCTGAAGAGGAAACCGATTGGTTGCGTCCTGCGCCCATCCACGTGTTGCCCCCTCTTCCTCCCCTCTACCACTTCCAATCTCAATCCAGTTCCCCCACCACGCCCCGTTTTCGGCTAGCACTTACGAATAATCTGCACTACCTTAATTGGCTTTATTTTTAGGACTTATTGCGAGGCAGAAGCTGCTCGTGGATGGGCCATCTTCTATTTCCAGTAATCATGAATTCCCCATTTCGTATTAACAATTCATTTTGATCCTTGTGGCGCCCTGGGGATTGCGTGCATTCAAGTCATCT
Source organism: Drosophila simulans (assembly GCF_016746395.2). NCBI lineage: Eukaryota > Metazoa > Arthropoda > Insecta > Diptera > Drosophilidae > Drosophila > Drosophila simulans. Next base: position 622,013 of record NC_052525.2, read on the forward strand.
TTTTCGCTGCAGCTTCTGTTTCCGACCCGTGGTTGCCTCTCTCTAACTGCCCAGTTTGGCTGGGCACCCGAGCCCTGATCTCTGTGCGCCCTTCACTCCGATGTGATGGAGTCGGAGATGGAGTCTTCTTACCTTGCCCATCCTGATGGGTCAGAGGCCCTTATCACGCGGACCCGTCCGTCGCTCGCTTATCATTTAATGAACGCCCAGCTTCTATTCCCAATCCCCGTTCTTATCTCGAGTAAAAGGAGGTCCACTCTCGGCCATAGTTTCGACACTGGGAGAAACTACAGATTGCATCTGCAGTCTCCTACCTGAAGACGGGCAACATGTTGCAGAAAGGTGCGCCGGGCGCCCTGCAAGAGCAGGAAGGGAATTTCAAAGACCTAGAAAACCGAAAGTATTTTTCACAGTGATCCCAACTGCGCCTTCGACTGCAGCGCAGTGTCAATATATGCAGCGCCAATCGTGAATCCATCTACTAATTAATTGACTCTTTGTGTTCGCCTTTTTTCGCCTGTGAGCGCTCACTTGCCCAGGCTGCCTCCATCTCCATTTGAGTGGACGTCTGAGCCAGATATCCGCTTCCAGCTAGATAGCCAGTCATCCGAGCCAGTCGCGCATCTCATCTCTGGCGGCGCTTTCGTTTCATTAAAAGCCCGTTTCAATTTTCTGCATTTTAGTGCCTGATGCACTTTGGCATATCGAGGGAAGGCTCATCGTTTTTTGCCATTTTTCCTGTGGTTCTGCCGCCTCCTTCGGCTTTTGAATTTGGGACCGGCTTTGTGGTCTGACAACATATATTTGCACTTTGTCCCTCCCATGTGCTTCGCTTCTTGTCCGCGGCTCCTCTGCCTGCCCATCCTCGCTCGCTCCACAGTCTTCAGTGGACATGCCCGAAGCTTAACCCATGGGAACTCCAGCATACAATGCGAAATATTATATAGAAAAAATGAACTACTCCTTCGCAGATGTGGGTGCCAAAAGAGCAAACGCTAATGAATGCTCTATCATAACTTAGGCACTTGAAATACGTTTCTTCCACGACCTTGAGGATTGCCTTCCTCCACCTTGGGTTTGGTCAGTTGCACGACAGTGCGTACGCCATGGGTTAATGTGAGGAGCGAGTGTGCAGATAATTTTGACATTTAGTCCCTTATCTGCGGTTCGCTTCGGTTGAAAATGGAAATTCTGTGGAACCCCTCGCGTTCGCAAGCGGATTTGTATCTCTGTCAGGTCGCGAAATTAGCACCTAGACGGGCCGCAGAAAATGGCCAGGGGAAGTGCCTATTGAGCTCCCCCCAAGCTCTTAATTTCTTGGCGGGCAACTTTATTAGCAACCGGCGCGGCTCACATCTTCGCCGACTCCGCGCGGGCCTATCTCCCCCTCCTTCCACCAGGATATGGCAAATTATATCTGAAGCGCCCTCCGCCGCGAACAGTTCGCTGTAGGGCACGCCCTCGCAGAGGGCAGATCGAGGGCTTTGTCACTGTGGAGTGCCACAGATTGTTAGATTATTTTAAGTCTTTGGGTTTGGGGTTTTTGTTGTGCGGGCTCTTCCCTATGGTTGCTTGGCTTCGCATCGGCTGAACTTCCCATGGCTGAATTCGGGCTTGCAGCTCCTTCGATTGGGCCTGATGAACGATTTGTGCATATAAACGAGACCTAATTGGATTAAGAGATCCGCGAATGCCTTTGTGTTTGTGTGTTTTGCCCGGGAGCCTAGGCAAATGTGCTGAATGAGCTGGGAATCAGGTGCTTACGTACCCGCCAGCTGAAGATTTATTTGGCTGGTGTAACAGGAGACAGGGGATAATCCCATGTAACGCTCTTGGCAGGCAGTGCAGGCTTCTCCCCTCCCTTCGAGCGGGGAGTAACTTTAGATTGCTTTAGTCTGAGCCGCGGTAATTCACACGGAGTGGCCAACTGACGAATGATTCCTGGCATTGTAATTATCGCATTACTCGTATGGCTTCTGCAAAGAAAGAGCGAAAGAGTTGGCCAAGAGAAGTCCGCTGGGTGACGCCGCGCGGATTGAGTTGCAGGCGGGCGCCAGGCCCCCCTTCTCCTGGTATTTTGATCCACGGGAAGAAATCAGTACCTCCATGGCCATCTTTCGATTTGTTTGTGTCTGGCCCCCCGTCCGCCCTCGAGTATCCGCAAGCTGAGCGAGCAAGGAGATAAATAAAATAAATATTGACGCGCGTCCAATTCGCAAGAGGAAAGCCAAAAGCAACGGCAAACAGCATGGGAGGAGCGGAGGAGCGGAAAGGGAAACGAGCAGAGCAAACATCGTGACTTGGAGCGGCGGCGAAACATCAAGCGAACTGAATAAAGTACTCAAAACTTATTTAAAAGTACTAAACACAAGTACCGCAGATTAATAAGCGCTTTTGAACTCGGCCGACCAGAAAACTAGTTAATGGAATGCTCTTCAAGCCGAAAGAGAGCCACATACTCGCGTAAATGTCGGATACGCATGTGCCTGCTGGGAGTTGGGTGGGGTGGATGGGGAGTGGAAGTGGGAGGTGACTCATGTGGTGACACGAAAGCAAATGGCTATAAAGGCCTAACCATGGAAGGAATAATAGGACATTTACCCCTCATTGCACTGGACCTATTCGGTTGGGCCTAGACACTTGATCACCACGACTTCCGATATCCGGCCAAATGGCCCGAATGGATGGATGACGGACTATTTGCCGCCAACAAAGAGCACCCTATCACCACCACTGGACCAATCTACAGCAGAGGGGATCAGGCACTTAACAGAGACCCGCTCGAGCAGCAAACAAAAACATAGAACCCAATGTGGAATGAGTGGGTAAACAAAAGAGGCTGCCTCTTCTTCGAGAGCGGCGGCGGAAGACCAAGTGCAAGTGCTTACATTAGCTATTATGCGCCATCCAGTCCGCTCGATTCCCACTCCCATTCCGCGTTCAGATCGATTTCTTTGATGATGCTTTAACGTGCGCATCCAAGTTCAAACAACTGGCGGATCTCGAGCACCAGCCGCACAAAAACAAACAAACAAAGCGACCTGCTCGTCTCCGGTTTTGTTCCTCGATTCGGGGGTACTTACATCGGGGATTAGCTGCGATGACAATTGAGAGATCTGAAGATCTGGGATCGGGGATCGGAGAGGGGGATCGGGCCGGCACTAAACGCTAAGTGGTTGTAGTGATAGTGTTCTTGTGTGTGGTGTACCCTGGAATATTAGCTCCAGACTCTAAAAGGCAACATCTCAACGTGCAAAAGCTTGTCTCTGGCATCGCATATGTTAGCAAAGGATATCGATATCACTCATTAGTGGTTCCCAAGACGTCCCACTTACATAAGAACACATTTAAACCGTGTTTTGATCATTATAATGCAAAAGCGGTTTGTTCGAATTTGAAGAAGTGAATCCGAACAGGTGGTGGTTACCTATCCGATCTAATGCCACAGATAGGGCCCTGGCTCCACAAGATCAAGGATCCGCAGCAAACAACAATATTTGCAAAACCCGTTTCGATCTGCGATTTTCTAAGCGGCACACGGGAAAAGCAACAAAAGAGGGCCAAAAGGCGCGGCACTCAGGAGGGGCAAAAATCTTATCTGGCTGCCGGAAATCAAAGCACACATCAAAGAGCGCCGACGCCGCCGTTTGCAACGTGTGGAGGTCCCGGTGTTCAATTGCATCCACCGTCCCCTCGCAGCCGCCATCACCCCCCTTATCCTTCCTGCCCTGCCTTACGCTGGCAGCCCTCCACCCCTCCGTCCACAGCCTCCAGCCCACAGCCACACTCCCGCAGTCACTCAGTTTTGTTTGATGTTGCTGATGCGGTTGGTCGACTACCGACCGATCGAGTTTCCTCGCCTTACACTCGAAGAAAAGGCCATGGCTAAATTAGACCTCAAAGTGTCGAAGTTGGCAGGTAACACTTTGAAATGCGCAGCTTTGAAATGCGCAAATATTATGCGAACAAGTCGCAAAACTTGAACTCTCGAATTAAAAAGATCTAAATGTAATTGTGTTACTGCCCGCCCATGCATGTATATCGATACCTGGCTGCTCTATCGATAAGCTGCCGATCCACCTATCGGCCACCGCATAGCATAGCGTTCGTTGAGTGTCGTCGGTGGTTCAGTTTGTTGGAAACAGTGAAGAGTGGTGGTTGCGTTTCGCAGTTCTTGAAGTGGAGACTTTACAAACCGGAGAAATACGTAAACCACTGAGAGTCGCACAGAAATATAAACACAAACATTTTTTTTGACGTGCCGCGAGTGACGTTTGAACAGAAAGCCCTGGAGTGGCAAACATGACCTCCTGAAACCCACTTAGCATCGCAATGTACGCCGCCCCGATCCTGATCCTACTCCTGCACCTGACTTGGGCCGTGGCCACGATGGCGGCCAGCAGTGCCGGCCAGAATGGCCCGGTGGCAGCCGGAGCAGGGCCTAACGGATTGCAGTGCCAGCCCATCGCCGTGTCCGCCTGCCAAGGCCTCGGCTACAACATGACCGCACTGCCCAACCTGGCAGGTCACACCAATCAGCTGGAGGCTGAGCTCCAGGTAAGAAGAGCCACGACCGTGGCTGAAGGCAGGCACGTCCCGGACCCTCGCGATCCCACGTTCTTGATAGGTCGGCTGTGGTGTGGCCCCTGAAAGTGATTCCGTCGCTTACGTGCGAAAACAAAAGCTTAAACAGCGTCTAAAAATAAAATAAGCAATGGCCAATAAGCCTTATGCCAGGCAGGTAAATTGTTAGCAAACTCCAGTCTCAAAACATCAGGCAGAAAGCAATGAAAGTCCTTCTAGATCCCATACTTTAAGGAGCACTATAAGCATTTGAACCAAACTGCTGATAAACTGTAGCGGAACACATACTATATTAGCATACTTAGTTAGCATAATTAGTTATACTGAGGTCTATAGTTGCTTGTAGTCTAGGCAGACAGCTTTTGGCCAAAACTAAATACTTGTGTAGAATACCCTATAAAAGTAAGGACAGCAATCGCAGCAAATGATACAATGTTGTTTAAGAGTCCAAACTCTTTGCCAAACATTCGGAATTGTGAGTGACGGGCTTGTGGAGGGCGGCAGCGCATCAAAGAGGAACCGACAGACAGCCCACACTCCCACTGTTTTTTGGCTTTTCAGTATCACTAGTTTTACTGTCGCAGCAGAGATGTTGGAAAAACGCACTGCCGTGGAGGTAGAGTAAATAATAAACAAAAATTTTGAAAGGCACACCAATATGGAAGATAGAAGTCATTTTGCGGGTTTTTGGGGGTCTGCATGAGACCATTTTAATATATAGTTCGCATTCATAAGCCACAGATCCGAAACGCCCATAGAAACCGTGGTGTCCCGTCATCGTACGCCCCCCGCTGCTCTGATTGTATTTTCTGTATCTGTATCTTTCGGGGTTTCATTTCCATTAGCAACGCTCTGGGGAACAAGACAAAGCGGCAAAAACAAGGAGAAGGTTCTTCGACTCGAAAGTTGTTTAGATACTAGTGGAAAAGAGACCCCAAGCAGACGCAAAAGAGCCATTATCACTAAAACAAGTCAAAGGGCGACCCCTAATTGACGTTCAATAATGTCGTCTTTGAGTAAATGGTGCAATAAACCATCAAAGTGAGTGATCTGGCTTTTGGGAAAAGCCTTTGTAGTTCTGGAATAATTCTCTGCTACTGCATGTCCAAGTCAATTGCGACCCAAGGTTTGAGATCATCTCGCTCTCGCTTCGTAATTAACCGTGAAAATGGCCCATGAAAATTGCCGCTTTGCAGAGTGCGTGGAATGAGCGGCGGAGGAAAAGCCGGCAGAATCGGCAGGCCATTTGGTGGAAATCTCGAAGAACAGGCACAGAACACGCTAGTGGATTGGGGAGACCTGAGCGATTGTGCCGACATTACAAATGGACACGAACAAAGAGCTGCCGCTGAGGAAAACTGTGCTGCACGCCAGCACTGAAAGAAATGATTATCGAATATATTTCAATCACTATTGCTTCGAGAGCTCGGGACTCGCTTTATCAATTTTGAAAACAACTCTCACACGACTATGCCTATTCACCAATCATTAACAAATCACATACATTAGTAGTTGAACAATATTAGTACTGACCTGCCGGTGCTAACGCGATACTATCCCTTTTTTTCGCCGTGTACACTAGCGCATTATCATCGGTTCGGCATCGGCTCCTTTTGGGCTTAGCTCGGATAGCGGCTGTATCTATGTATCTATGTGTGCGCAGTCAGATCCATTAACACCTTTAATCCGGACTTCGGTTTCTTTGAGCGTATCTAGCACTTTATGCCCATGCCCTCTTTTGGACGAAGAAAGTCAAATGTCGATATCGGTTACGTCGTGCTGCCACTTTTGCTCTGGCTCCGATGTCGATGCAAGGTGCATGAAGCAGACCAATCTCGATTCTTTTGGGGGCTGAGTGGCTATACTTCAGTTCTCAAATATATGTATACATTAAATCAATTCAACTATTTTTAACTGTGGGTCAGTGCGAGATGCTTCTCCAGGCTACAGAAGCTGCTTGCTGGTCATTCGCTCTTCACTGATTTCTATCTGGCTGCAGGTCTGAATATTTCCTCTTTGTTTTTTTTTTTTTGTATTTTTAAGGGGCTCAGTGGTGCGCGTTGCCGCCTACTTTGTTTCATCGTGGCGCTGAAAAGAGGAAAGTAAAAGGCATTGTCCGATCTGGGAGTGGGCTTCCATGGTTTTCGTGGTTTTCTCGGTTTTCTTTGGCTTCTTCTTTGTTGTCCAGACGAGAGAGGGCAGTGAACGAATCGCGGCCAAATCTCAAGGGGCAATTAAGCAGCCATCCTGGATCTGAAGAAATTACAAACACACCGAATGATTTGAATGGGAACCATGTTAAACTGATCGAAGCATCTGGAAGCCATATAAAACACAGAAATCAAAGAGATTCCTACGGCCACCCCACCAAGCGGCAATAAAAATCATCAAAAGCTTCAGAGGATACGTTTGTACATACAGGGGCGTATTTACACAAATGCTCGGACTCAATAACAAAGTACTGCAGATCGCATGGACGAAATGAGAGGCAAAGGTGAGACGAATTTGGATATGGAAGTTTACATATGCGTAGATCCCGAGATCCCTGTTCAATGTTTCGACTTGGTGAGGTGTTAAGGAAAGCTGAAGTGGAACTGCAATACATACACAAATATGATTCTTATCAGTCGGCAATTGGAAAAACACACATATTCACCGTAAGACGGCGGCATGCCACGTGAAATGAAATTCGAATAATGGTATTTTGGGTGCAAATGGAGAGCAGACCGAGAAGGTCGGTTGTAATTCCAATTTTTCCGTCCGTGTCCAAGACCAAGAGTGTACTTCTCCTTTGCCAGTTTTTCAGTTTATCTTTTGTTAGTTGGGCGGTGAGTTTGTTTGTTTGTCTGTCTGTGTGCCTGTTTGCGAGTGGGCGTTGCAATCAAGTGCCAACAAAGTGCTTGTCGAGCGTTAATTACAAGTGAATTAATTGAAGGTGCGTCTTCGCACTGAGTTGGTTCCATAGATAACCATCTTGCGGCTGCCAGCGTTGCCTCAACTATGAACGGGGAAAAAAAGCTCACCAATCTCGTGGGTTTCATAATGTTAATTAATAAAATTTCCAATAATATAAAACAACTTTCATAGCGTTGAACACCTGCGAAGAGTACGTCGCATTCTTCGCTACTACATTCATAAAGCCCAATGAAATTTGTGCCGTGGTAACCCACTTCCCACTGAACAAAACAGCATTTTATGTAAAGTAATTGTAAATATTTGAGCAAGGAATTATCTGACGAGCGAGAGTTCCCTGTGGAAAAACAAAGCGAAAACAAAACTTCAACAAGGCCGCAACCAAATACATGGCAGCTATAAAGCAACAACAGCAACACCGACGATGGCGACAATAAAATTGTTTGATTTTGAAAATCAAAACCCATTAAGAATGCTCAGCCACCAATCCCAGGTGAAACGGGGTTTCAAAGGGGGCTTTTGATATCGAGAACAGTGCGGTGCCCACAAGAATGCCGTAAACCTTACCTTTTATGAGAATTGCCTATGGCTTATCGCTCGCTAAAGGCCCGTATCAGCCGCATATATTTAGGCCGTATGACTTAACCTTAGCAGGGCAAAGTACACATATTAAGCCGATACCACACTATCAATATCTAACCGATATTAATTTGATTAAAGAAATTAAGTAAAAAGGCCATTTCGTAAGCATCCATCCCACCCCAAGAACTTACCTACCGGAAAATGAGACTCCAGGCTTAGTTCATAGATCTTCCTACGTATTTCCCACCGCCTTGCCAGTTAAATGGGCCGCAGTGACTGCTTCTAAATCCGAAAAGGCGGCTTACGTGTCATCTAGCGTTTATCTCGCAACTGTCATAATAGCTAGCATTATAAATTCCCGTTTCTTCGCTGTTCTTCCGATAAATAGAAACCACAACTAATATGTTTGCATTTGTCTGGCTATCAGCTTTTTCTATCGGCTGGAAAAATCATAAAAATGTGCTCGAAGAAAATATGGAATCCACAGAGTTAATCCGCCGGACGTTTCTGATAAGAAAAGCAACCTAGCGAACGTTCTTATCGGAACACAGTCTGCAAACGTCAAGCGCCAGGTTGTTGTTGTTGCTATTTCAGCTACCTGGCTTACGTCCGTCCCCTAAAGCGAGATAGCACGCAGTGAGAGCGGGACGGTAGACCGCTCTGCTTTGTTTGCATTGTAATTATGGCAAGGGGTGCAGAGGCGTGAGGAATCCATCAGGGCGGTATTGAAAACGACTTAACGCTGATAGTGTCAAACTAAATGCAGAAAGCTGCTGCCATTACTTTTGTTGTTCCTGCTCAGCGCTCAGTGACTTTGAAGTCCGGCGCTTGGCGAGAATACACACAACACTCAACCAAAGGCTTGCGCGCTATCAAGACATATAAACATAAAGAATACTTTAAAATTGATGGACGGATGATGTAAACATATATCCAAATAGTTTTTGAAGTGATTGTTGTTCATGCGAATTGATCTTTTCGCTGGAACTTGGGACCTGTCCTTATTCCATTCCCATAATGATGGGTAGGGCAGTTGCAATGTTGGCGAAAACAATTTGACAGGGCTGAAAATCAGACGAAGCCCAGATAAACACACAGAAAATATATACATGAAAAAAAAACCCAAAAACAATTAGTTCATTCCAGCAGTGGCGGCTTATGCGTTATTTTTTATTTTCTGCTGCTTCGGCTGCTGGCACACGCAAAAAATGCGGCAACGTTTTTCAAATGCCTTCCCAGCCACTCAGCGAATGAGAAGCGAAAGTGGGAAGCAGGAGGAGAAGGAGTGAGTTGATGGCGAGGAACGAAAGAAGAAAAAGCAGCAGGCTAGCCAACTGGAATGTCAGAGTCACTGGGGAAGTGGAAGATTAGTGGAGAATATGCTATCTATCGAATACACACTGTCCTGCTGAATATAAAAAAGCCAAACTTAACTTTAGTTTAGTATTTAACTTTAGCTAAATACTCACTTAAATTGATACAAACTAATATTTGAGCCATTAAATTCGAAAGGGTATCTAAAAGGTGCCAATAGAAAAAGCGTCCACTAAGCGACGAACCTCAAAGGCAGGTTTGTGTCCTAAGTCTTTTGTTTCGCTTTTATGCAGCGCAGCAGGATGTTGGAGATGACGTTGGGATGTGGTTGTTTCTGGCGTGGTATTACGCACTGTTGCTGTTCTTGTTGTTCCTCGTAATTACATGGCAATTAACTTAATGGAACTGCGCCCCTGCGCTCGTGTGAATTGACCCGAACGCTTCCTTCTCTCGCCGTCCAACTCTGTGATCTCTTTCTTCGAATCTAAACAATAAAAAAGAAAGGGAAATAAGTAAAAACAGACGGCACGTTGCATGTAGAGTCGGCAAAGTGCAGCTTATTTCGGTAATGCCGCCTGACAAAATGTCAGATCAGCAGACGGCAGCGTATACATTACCTTCCGCAAAGCCAATACAATTCCACGGCCTGTCAGGTCTCCCTGTTCCCGGTTCCCGATCGCCAAGCTCTAAATCCCTCCAGAGACCGTCGAAGTATCTTTAGACGAGGACAGGACTGGTCAAACATGTGCCAATTGTATTGCCTACGTAGCCGCAGAACCTCACTGAGCCCCAGAGATCTGGGACAGCTGAAGTGCCTTTGGGCCTTAAAGAGCCCCCGGCCCGCAGATTGCTGCCGCAGATTATCTAGCTTGGCAACGGAACGAAACAGCCATAGTCAGCGACTTAAAAGCATTATGTGCGGTGAATACAGCACGGAATAAATTAAGTATAGTATTCTTACCCCCTCAAAATATCTTTGAAAAATATGTTCGGTCAATGATAAAAAGTATTCGGAATAGTATCTAAAAATATGTTACGGCAAATGAAATCTGTGATGCATTTAAAAGAGTCTGTTACATTTTTCGGACAATTCACATTTCAAACCAAACATTCAATTCCTAAGTCAAAAAAAAGTAGTTAATGGTGTGCCTTTCGGTGTTCGGCGGATGCCTCAATATCTTCAGGCAATTGGCGAGGAGCTCCTTTGGTGCATTCCGCTCGACGAAGTCTGCCTTTGAATGACAATCCACTGCAGTCAAAATGTCAATTAATTGTGAGACGACAGCCGTACGTCGTCGGCATCTCTTGACAGTTCTGGCAGCGATCACGTTGCGAGGGGAACGAAAAAGTCGGCTAACACGACTAGCTACAAAACAATCGATCCGTATCTTTGGAGTAAGGACAATCTAAGCTAGGGCTAATGAAGAATGACAGATCCATAGTATGCCTATCTGCATATGCCGGTCCTGATGGCTCAGGAGAACATCAATAGTTTGGGGTGTTTTACCGAACTTTGCATCGTTGGCAAATAAGCACCGCAAATGAAGTCACCGATCTGGAGTTATGAATCTACTTAGCAGCATACTACTTTATACAATTCACAGTCCCCTGCCAACTTTTCTGCGTTTTTTGAACGCCCAGTCATGAAATTAAGTCGCTAGCTGTGATCACCGTTCGCTAATTGCAAACGCTTTCGTAGCGTATTAAATCAGTCGACTTTGAAGTTGTGCCGCCAGTGAGTCTGGCTGACAGTCACCTCTGAACGCCCCACCAACCTCAGGCATCTGGCAAACAGCTGTCAATTCGCATCAAACCGCTCAAGTCCGCCAACGAGCAGCCAAACGGCATCTAAATAAAATATAGCCCAAACCAAATAAGCAATCCAAAAAAACTTAAGATAACCGAGCGCTTTGGACACCTATTTACGTATTAAACTACATTCGGTCGAAAGATACACCCCTTTTAATTCAGCGACTTATCTCTAAGATGTGGTATATCCGCAGCGAATGAACTGACCAAACTTGAATTTAAGACGTCAAGAGGTGCGTCAAGGGGAGATCTCACTGTCTGTTCAACTATCCATGAGTCTTTGTCGTGTGTGCGGCCTTTTCAGCGGCATTTCGCAACACTTGTCACACTGACAGCCGGCAAATTGTTTGAGGCCTCCAATCCGCTGGCAAGTCGAAAGCCAAAACTAGATGCATCTGGCAGATACAGATATCGCTCACTCATCCGGGAGGGGGGTTCCCCAAGTGGCGGCGGTCATTAAAAGGGGTTGGCTGCAGGGGGGGCTAAAGATGGAATGAAAGAAATCCGAATCTTTACTGCTCTCTATTTTTATACCCGTTACTCGTAGAGCAAAAGGGTATTCTAGAATCGTTGAAAAGTATGTAACAGGCAGAAAGAAGCGTTTCCGACCATATAAAGTATTTGTATATATTCTTAATCGGTCCGTCAGTATGAACCTCGAAATAGCGGGAACTATAAAAGCTAAAAGATTGAGATTGATCATACATCTTATTCCTAGGGTTTGGAACAATTTGTCAAATTTGGTACAATCATCCGGAAAAGCTAGAGAAAAAGGAACACTTTGAAATAGGAAAATTTTAGACAATCATGCAACAGAGTAAAAATAAAGTAAAAAAGTAAAATGTCTGGAAGCGATATCGCGGGAATTAAACTTACCAGTGGACCGACGAGTCTGAGGAGCAGGATCCTTGTGAGAAACCTACCCCCTTGCACCCGTGAGGAGCTGTCTTTCCTCTGCTATTCCCTCGGCACAATCCTTGGCTCGCTGGTGATCGATAACCACGGGTTTATCCAGTTTGCTACGGAGAGCGAGGCCACCCGCGCCATTGAGGAGCTCGACCATTCTACCTTCAAATCGAAAGTTATCCTTGTCTCGAACGCCAGCTTCCGTTCCGTCAAAGCCAGTTGCTGTGTCTATGCTCCCCAGAAAAAGAAGAGGATGGTCGAGTGGTCTGATGCCGATGACGTTGTCGTCGTGGAGCGGAACGAAGATGAGGACGATGAAGACGAGGATGACTACGAAAGCGATAACGAAAAAGGCCAGGGTGACAAGCACGAATCGTGCACACACAAGAGGAAACGATATACGAACCTCAAAAACACGAAGTAAAAGAAGAATAGTCAGAGTGCGTCCGAAGAGGCAAATCTGTAGAAAAAGAACACACATACACCAACTCTTGTAAAAAACAGCGCACAAACTTTCTACAAGAGCACAAAAGCTGCCTTCAAGAAGAACAGTTCGAACCTCTACAAGAAGAAAGCACCAACTGTGTCCTGCACGGGCACATCAACATAATTCATCTCCTATATTCGTCCGAAATTCGCTCTGAAATAAAATGGAAGCATTCATCCTTCATATTTTTGTTTGTCTAGCCACTTTCTACTGGTATACCCAAAAAAAACTTTTGCCACGCCTCTCTCTAAACCTACAAAACGCCACCTTTTTGAACAATTTTTAAATATTTTCGCATATCTATCGATATCCCAAAAAATTATGAAATCGGGGAACTCGACTTTTGCATTCTCTCTTGTTTCCAATTGTATATATGTGTACCTACTAGTAATACAGATGTTTGTCGTTTCTTTTGCCTTTCAATATAAAATGTTTTTATAAATGTTTCTATACCTCCTAATGCCGGCAATTCCCTACAAAAAAGCACGTATTCAAGTCAAAGAGCCGCTGAGCCATTTTGGTCTGCTTTTATTTTTTTGCAACGCAATCATTAATCAAAATCAAACAATCATTACGTTTGCGTTTAGGTTGTGAGGTGTCAACCTCACCATTGTTGTTGCTGTTCTGTGCCTTGTAATTGAATTTTGAAAAGGGGGCGGTATCAGGGGATATCGAATTGTTTTTGGGACTGACAGACTTCACTGAAAAAGTGTGAAGCACGCTGCGAACAAAGCCAAAAGAGATAAAAAGAAGAAACCAAAATGAAAGGAAATAGCCGCGAATCGAAAGGCAGTAAGAAACTTAAGGGGGAGCGAAAGAAAACCCCAAATTTTAAGTTTTTTAAGTGAATTAACAAAATTATATTTGTGGATCCTATACAGCCGACAAAAATTACATTATTCAAAGTCCGGTTTTCAAAGTCTCTCTTAAGCCTAAGTTTGTAATTTGTAATTTTCGTCGGGTGGACGGACGAGAACCGCTGCGAATCGCCAACATTTCGATGACTTTAGCGTCGCCGAAAAGAAAACAGAATACCGAACAGCTCCGAAAAAGAGGCAAAAATGCCCAAAGCGTTGCAGATTGCATTCGCTTCGCAGACTGGAGAGTCGGAGGAGATGTGGGGAGCATCATGACCGAGGGGGGTGAAGAGGCAGGCAGTGCCCTTTCGCATTAATAATACATTTTAGACACTTGGCCAGCTTTTAGACACATTGGTTGGGGAGACGATGTTTTAGGAACGTGAGGTAAAAACTATTTCCGAAGATTGCTCATAGTGTCCAGCTTATACTAACCAGTATACATATTTGCACTTACCTACCTAATAATACATGAATTGGATAATCTTCAAATTTGTTTTAACATGCATAAGAACAGACAGCTTATATGTTTTCCAGTTCAGTTAAAACTTGTCTTACCCATATCTTGATGAATACTATTAGTTGCACTTATTTCGAATTCGAGACCACTGTTCGTTCCTCACCTGTCTTGCCATCATTACATGGTCTGCGCGTCTCTCTCGCTCCGAGTCCTGCTCTCTCACTCCCACTCGTGTAGCTGAGCAGGTCTATTAGGCTGATTGCCGCTTCGTTTTTTGTTGGTTCGACTGGCTTTCGGGCAAGAAGATGATTATGGCGAAGGCGATGATGTGGTTCACTAGCCGGCTGCATCATTAAATTATTATTGCGGGCAGCCATTTTCCAGAGAGCTGCAAAAGCCTAAAAAATTGTAAATCGCGTGTCTAATGCTCCATTCGAGATGCCCGCCGGTTCTTGGACGCCGGTCTGTTTCTTTCTGTCCATCTTTCCATCCTTCCTTCCTACCTCTTCTTAGTTTTTTGGCCTAATGTGGCTTAATTATACAACAACAATATGGTTAATGCTTGGCAGCAAACAAAGAGCTCGGCGAACGGGCCATCAAATCCTTGTCAAGAGTCCCAGTCCCCCATGATCGGTGGTCGGTGATCGGTGATCGGTTCACCGGCTCTGAGTCTCTTTCTTGAGAAAACGCAGCTCGATAATTTAATGCACCTTTTTCTCTCCAGATTTCCTGAGTTTTTTCTTTTCCGTCTGCCCCATTTGTCTTGGGGAACTGGTTCTCGTTTTTTCCTGCCGCGCTGACTTGTCTAAAATTCCACAAATTCATAAATGTTGATCCGTCTGGTTCGTCATCGTCATCAAAGTCGGCATTTCTCCCTGATAGACAATGGACGAAGAAAGAAGACGAAGGAGCGCTGTGTCAAGGGCCTCGACTACCTGATACCCGTCGTTGACATTTAACATTGCATAAACTCGTTCATCGCACAAATGCGACGCAATGATCTACTTAAATTAAAAGGAACATTTTAGTTACGGCGTAAGAGTTTTCGCGTGCAAATAACAATAAACACACTTTAGAGTGGTTCGGCTGGAAAGTTTTCGGATTAGTTGGAGTCAAGTCAAGAGGAGGAAACGTGGCTTCCTATGAAGTTATTAGATTGAATGGCTGGTAATTGACAATTAATTGCCATCGACAGCTGCAAATGGAAATGGAATGAGCTCGCAACTCACAAGCCATGTGTGAAGTCTGACGCAAGTTTTCACACCCAACAAAGCAACTTGTGAGATTAGTAATGGAAAATAAACAAGAAATGATTTAAATATCATCCGCATACAAAAATTACACCTTAAAGTTTGTGTGATAAAACAAATCATCGAATTTTTCCAGGCATAGAGAACTTTTTTTTCCAAATACTTTGCTAACATAATTAGCAAAATAATTCCCACCACCAACTTGTTTTCCAGATCGGACAACAAAGCAGTTAATCCAGAATCATTACCATTACACAATCTAATTTGGCAATTTTAGCTAATTTAATACTATACATTAGCCAGTGTAGGCAAACTGCAATTGTGTAATTTTGCTAATAGCAAACATTTGTTAGAACGTTAGAATGGTGTGTCGGCAAACATCAATGGAAGGCTGGGTTTTTATTGGATTTTTATTAGATAAACTTATAGATAATAGAATTGTTTAGAATCGAACTTATCTTCTGTTTACAGACAATTTTTTTTGTATTTAAGGGAATAGCTAAGAGTTCTTCAGAATATTTTTTCATTTATTTTTCAGAATCACATTACTCATTATTATATCTCATTCCATTTTTTGCAGATTGCCAAGCTGGTGCCACTAATAGAATCCGGTTGCTCGCGTCGCGCCCGCTTTTTGCTTTGCTCGTCTCTGTTTCCGCTGTGCACGCCGGATGTGCCACGCCCCGTTGCCGCCTGCAAATTGCTGTGCGAGACCGTTAGGGGCGAGTGTATGGAAAACGCTCCGCCGGAACTGATGGAGCTGTGGCCTTCGTTCCTTAACTGCGACGGACTGCCGCAGCCGGAGAAGCACGAGTTGTGCATGCAGATTCCACAGGAGGTGGTTGTTCCAGGCGGGAGTCCAAGTGGTCCGCCCACCACTGGTTTACCCGGCGTCGAGGATCACCCGCAGACGTACCGCTTTTGGAAGAGCGGAGCACCGCCCGCCTCTGACTTGGGTGGCGTCCTGTGCCCGCAGAACTTTAGCGGCAGTCCCTTTAATCCGGAGGAGTGCGTGCCCCAGTGTCAGCGGGACGCCTTCCACACGAGCTCTCAGAAGAAGACGTCTGAAACCCTCATCCTGGGCCTCTCGGCCGTCTGCTTCGTCCTGACACTGTTCGCCTTGGTGACCTTCTGGGCGGAGCCCACCAGGTTTGGCTACCCCGAGAGACCAGTACTCTTCCTGTGCCTGTGCTACAACCTCTTTAGCGTGTGCTATCTGGAGCGAATCGTGTTCCACAACCAAGCAAGGATGCATGACGTCGAGCTGCAAGGGCGGCTGATGCGACCGGGCTGCTTGCTGACGCCCCCTTGCCTGGCCTCCTACATAACCACCTCCTATTTAAGCCTGTGTGCGGCCAGCTGGTGGCTGATATTCGCCCTGTGCTTCTACCTGTCCTCGCACAAAAAGTGGTCCAGCGAGGCGCTGGAGAAGAGGTCCGGGCTGTTCCACGTCCTGGCCTGGGTGCCACCGCTGGCGCCCCCCATTGCCGCCCTGCTGCTGGAGAAGGTGCGTCCGAGTGAGCTGACGGGAATGTGCTACGCACCGGGATTCGTGGAGCTGCCAGCACTGGTCCTCCTCCTGCTTGGGCTGTACTTCACCCTGAGAGCCTCCAGGTCCCTGCTCTTCCTGCAGCTGCAGTTGCAGCCCACCCTGGCCCACCACCGATTCGGGCAGATCCGGAAGCGCTTCGTGCTCTTCTCCCTGCTGTACTTCGTGCCCACGACCGCCGGCGTCGTGGCGGCTCTTTGCGAGCGGTACGCGGATTCAGTGCCCAGCTGCTCCACTCCCGATGACTGCCTCTCACCCACTCCGCTCAGTGCCTGGCCAGCGTTGGTTCGGATCTTCTTCCAGCTAGTGGGGGGAACGTTGACAGGGTTGTGGGTGTGGTCGCGCAAGACCTGCGAGAGCTACAGAAATCGGCTGGGGGCCAGCGGAACACCCACCTCATCCCTGATGAATCAAAGCAAGGCGGCCGGGGCTCTGCCCAAAAAGCATTTGTATACGAGTGGGAAATCCATGCTGCCCACGGGGGGAATCACTCCATTATATGCTGCTATTAGTTTTCACAATGTGCCCGTCTACAACCCCAACCAATCGAGAGTTTAGGCGATAAAGGATCCCGCATGAGGGGCTCTAGAAAAATCTCGAACCCTACAATTGTACATATAACATATACATACATCATAGAAGGCTATGAGCCCCGGTCAGAGAACATGAACATACGCTTAGTTTTTAAGCTCGAAAATGAGAAAGTGAAATGTGTTAATAGCTTTATAGATCGCGCTCCCCCAAATACCCATCACCTTAAGTTTTTATTAATAGTTCTCTAGCTAGTCCTAAGTCTGTAAATAGTAAAACGTTTTATTCATAGTAGAATAAATTGTAAATAAATTATATGAATCAAAAATGAATGGCGTTCGAAGTGGACTCCAAATGCATTAGGACTTCAAGATAAGCAAGATAACCACTGCGCGTTCTCACGGCATCTCCGTCAGCCAAAAGGCTCATCACTTCGCAAGCCCCGTCTACTATATGTGGGTTAATGATGCAAAAGTTGTCGCTGCAAAGATCCAAGGGATGGTGGGGAGGAATTCGGACGGATCGCTTAATTGCAACAAAATGGCCAATTTAGTTATGCTATTGTCTGCGCTCCGAGCCGTGGCAAGTAGAAGGAAAATGCCTAATGACAGATCTCGACGGTGGTTGCCATCCGTTGGCGACTGGATATGCTCCGCCGCACCACCTGTACCCAATCCTCCACCTGTCGCTCTGCGTGTTCTCTCCCCTGTTTAGGTTTGTACATTTTGTGGACACTCCACGGTATAGGTCTTCTGTATGCGATTCAAGTACCTGCATTCGGACCAATTATACTATAGGCGAAATATAGTGACCTAAAATTATCAAACATGATGGTGGTAATGCTTATAAATGATTAAATTACCTTAAAAACTAAGATTATTGTTTCACTTAGATGGGATCCTAACACCCGACTTTTTAGCGCAGCCACTTTCCCTGCCTTCTGGATGTTTGGGCTTCTCCGGAACACGGGTAATTCGTTTCAACCGAGGGACAATTAATTTGATTGAATCTGCCACACCGCATGCCGCGCCAACGAACAACGAATCCATCCTACAAATTGCCGGGCGTCGTGGCAGGCAACAAGCCGAAACACTGCGGCAACATCGGCACAATAGCAACAGCAACTGTGCAGCAAGCGTGCAATTAACTCTTGTGCGCCAAGATCAAAGCGATTAATGCGGCTCCAAGTTCCCAGACGAATGGACGGAGGCCAGGGCACTTGGAGCAGCGCAGCGCAGGGGACGGAAACGAAGACCCAGACGAGATGATGCGGGACTGGATGGGGGAAAGGTATTCCAAGCCTGGTATGGCGCTGTATCGTCTTTTCCATTCTCGTCTTTCTGGGCAAAACAAAAAGATATTGTACGAATAAGTTTTAGGGTCCTAATCCTGAATGAAGGGACCTAAACATCTAATAGGCCTTTAAGCCAGACGTTCAAGAGGTAAGCTTAGCCAGTGTTGTTATCCAGGCCACGAAAAATACGTAGGTAATATCTGAAATATTTTACAGCATTTTTGCGATGTAGATATCTTCAAATATATTTTTACCATTTCGCTTTTGAAAATATTGCATACTTTTAAGTGCAATGCTACTGCTTAGTACCCCCAGTATTCACCAGATTCGCTGTAGATTTTACAGAAAGACTGGTAACAAACTGGTTAAAGACCAGTCTTGGCCCAGATTTATCGATAGCCCGGGGGAAAGCAGGTCCCCGATATTGTAAGCCCGATTTGTTTGGTCAAAGCACAGCCAAAGCCAAGTTGCAGACCGGTTTTGGCCAAGAAAGAAGAACGAAGAAAGATCGAGTCGGTCGACCAAAGAGAAAGCATGATCGGTTAGTTGTTGTTGACGTGTGCACCACTCTAAGAAGTGTTTCAATTTAAGCGGCCAAAACTATATAATGGCAGCAAGTGTTGTTAAAACCCCCAAGTGCCCCAGACGAGGATCTGTCAAAGATGTGGCCCAAAGCGCACATAGATCAGGGCCCACATCTAGCAAAGAGGCCAATTGGTAAGCGCGGCGAGATCAAAACAAAAGAGAATTTTACTGAAATTCCTCCCAAAAACCCCAAAAACAGGAACTGGTGGCTTCTCCTGGCCACCGTCTTCCTGGTGACCTTCGCCACACGCTTCTATAAGGTCACCGAACCGGATCACATATGGTAACTGAACCACTTTTAAAAGTGACTCGCCGGACTAATAGATACTTATCTGTTTTACAGTTGGGATGAGACGCATTTTGGCAAGATGGGCAGTTGGTACATCAACAGAACTTTTTTTTTCGATGTCCATCCACCGCTGGGAAAGGTTGGATACTGATGATACAATACTCAAGCAAGTCAGGCTAACCAATTTCAAATGTTTTAAAAAAAATAGATGCTCATTGGCCTCTCTGGCTACTTGACGGGCTACAATGGAACGTTTCCGTTTGAGAAGCCAGGCGACAAGTACAACGAAACGCGGTACCAGGGCATGCGATATGTACGTGATTACAATCCCTGTGAACTGCGTCCTATTAATTGATCTCACCCACAGTTCTGCACCACACTGGGAGCTCTGATCATGCCCATGGGATTCGATACTGTCTACGATTTGACCCGTTCCCATGAAGCTGCTTTGCTTGCGGCTGCCTATCTTATTTTCGGTTAGTGTAAAGACGTGTGCTAAGTTAACCCTCTTATTTGCCGGCTATTTCCTACGTTTAGATGTGGGGCTCTTGACCCTCAACCAGTACATCCTGCTGGACCCTATCTTACTATTCTTCATGATGGCCTCCGTCTGGGGCATGGTCAAGGTATCGAAGTCCACGGCCTCCGGAGGATCGTACGGTCTGCGCTGGTGGTTCTGGCTCTTCCTCACCGGGACCATGTTGTCCTGCACGATTAGCGTTAAGTTCGTGGGTCTGTTTGTGGTGCTGTTGGTCGGTCTGCATACAGCCACTGAACTGTGGCTCATCCTCGGCGATTTGGGGCAGCCCATTCTGGAGACTGTTAAGCAGTTGGCCTGCCGGGCCATCACCCTGATTGTCTGGCCCATTCTCCTTTATATCCTGTTCTTCTACATTCACCTCTGTGTCCTTAACCGCAGCGGCAACGGAGATGGGTTCTATAGTTCGGCCTTTCAGTCCAGGCTGATCGGCAACTCCCTATATAATGCCAGCATGCCCAGAGATGTGGCCTACGGATCTCTGGTGACCATTAAGAACCACAAGACGGGCGGAGGCTACCTGCATTCGCATCATCACCTGTATCCCAAGGGATTGGGCGCCAGGCAGCAGCAGGTCACCACTTACACCCACAAGGACGAGAACAATAGGTGGCTAATCAGGCCGCACAACAAGAAGGGTCTACCAAAGGGCAAGCCCCAGATCCTCCGGCACGGGGACCTTGTCCGCCTGACTCACATGGCGACCAGGAGAAATCTGCACTCCCACAACGAACCTGCGCCCATGACCAAGAAGCATTTACAGGTCACTGGCTATGGCGAGGTGAGCACCAACATATTTTACGTTTTAATTGGCTGGGAAAGCTCATGTGGTACACCTCTGACGAACTTTAGTTGGGCGTAGGCGATGCCAACGACGCATGGCGCGTGTTGATTGTGGGCGGCAAGGTCAACGAAACGGTACACACGGTCACCACCCGTCTCAAGTTCATCCACCTGCTACAGAACTGCGCCCTGACCTCCAGTGGGAAGCAGTTACCGAAATGGGGGTTCGAGCAGCAAGAGGTGTCCTGCAATCCCAACGTGCGCGACAAGAACTCGCAGTGGAACGTCGAGGACAACGAGCACAAGTTGAGTAAGTAAATACTACTAAAATACTTTGGCTAATATTAAATTACTTTCAATTTACTTCCGTCCGTTCAGTGCCCAGTGTGAGCTTTAGCGTGTATGCGCCCGGCTTCTTTGCCCGCTTCCTCGAATCCCACGCCGTTATGCTTCAGGGAAACGCAGGACTCAAGCCCAAAGAGGGCGAGGTCACCAGCAGACCCTGGCAGTGGCCGATCAACTACAGGGTGTGCATAGCAGAAAAAAACAATTTTCGGTCAGAAGAAGTAACACTTTCCTTTCCTTTCCTTTCAAGGGCCAGTTCTTCTCCGGCAGCAGTTACCGCATCTACTTGCTGGGAAACCCGTTGATTTGGTGGAGCAATCTGGTTTTCCTGGCCCTTTTCGTCACTGTTTTCCTGTGGAACGCAGTCGTTCAGCAAAGAAGAGCTGGCTTCGCCCGATCGACGGCCCAAAATCAAGCCCAAAGTCCCGATTCGGAGACAGTGGCCCAGGGAGAGGAGAGTGAGCACTCCACCATGGACATCTGCAGTTGCTGTACTCCGGTGAAGGAGAAAGTCCCAAAGGCAGTTCCTAGTGGGTCCCCGGAGGCACCCAACCCGGCGCAGTCTTTACGGGCGGCCGCCTGGCTTTTTCTGGGCTGGATGCTCCACTATCTGCCCTTCTGGGCGATGGGACGGGTGCTCTACTTCCACCACTATTTTCCGGCCTTGATCTTCAACTCCTTGCTGACGGGTAAGCAGATAGAAGCTGTGGCAAACTTTAACATTGTTTAAAAGCTAATTAATAATATATATGTGCCTAATACTGCCAATACTACACCTTTTACCGTTTGCCATTTTGAACTGATTTTAAATAATTTCGCACAGGCGTTATGTTCAACTACATTATGAGAGTTCTGCCCAAATGGATTCACCACGCTATCCTGGGACTGGTTCTCTCGATCCTGGTCTATAGTTTTGCCGCCTTCTCGCCACTTGCTTACGGAATGAGTGGTCCTCTAGCCAACGAGCCCAACTCTACAATGCATAATCTCAAGTGGCTTTCTACCTGGGAGTTCTAGTTAATATAATCTTAAGCATTTTGGGGTTAAATAATATTTTATAATTAATTTTAATAATCCTTGAAAGCTCCAGAACATAACTCGTATGCATCTTTGTGAAAATGAAAACTCCAAATAGGCAATTATTTATTATTTATGAGTAGATATAATGATTAATTTATAGAATACGCTTAACTCTACGTACTGTTTACAAACAAAAACAAAAAAAAAAACATTGGTAAAGTAGCAAAATTCGCGATAAGCCTAAGGGTTAAAGGATCTGGGGATCCGTGTCCCACGATCCTGCGCTACCCATCAATCGAATATGCCCAGCTCATCAAAGCGACGCAGGGTGTAGCGCAAGGTGTCCGTGGTGCGGGGATTGGAAGAGAACATCAGCTGAACCTTCTTCTTGGCGAAGTCCTGGTCCGACAGCGCCTCGATGCTGATGTCGTATGAGTCCTCCTTCTTCATGGTCACCATCGGCAGAAAGGCGTAGGACGAGAAGAAGCCGTACAGCTCTCTGGCCCGGATCTCCTGTTGAATATCCGCGTAGCTGGGCACAAAAGCCGAGTGCATCCGCTCCAGGCTGTCCCTTAGGGAGGCGTAGTACGTCTGGATGAGGAACTCGCGCCGGTGGATCAGCACGTCCAGTTGGACGCTGCTGTTTAGGAAGAAGTTGATGTCGCAGCCTGGGCTGCCGAAGAAGCTGTTTTGGAAATCCACCTGGAATTGCAAAGAGCCCACAGATAGTGTTCAGAATTACAATTAATGGAGTCAAGACACTCACGAATATGGCATCGATGGGCTTCGTGGGCTGCTCGTCGTCGTATTTATACATGAAGTTGTTCACCCACAGGTCGCCATGATTCAGCACAGTGATCTCTCCGGGCAACGGCCGCCCGGTGGTCACGAGGTTCTCCTTGATGTTGTCGCAGTGGTGGTGCAGCTTCTCTGCCAGCAACTCGTAGCCGGCCCACTTGGAGACGACGTTGGCCAAAGTCCGGCACTGGAGGGTCATGAAGTTGATGAATCGCTCGTTGGTTCTGATGTAGTTCTCGTCCAGCATTCCGGTGGTGAAGTGCTCGCGAACACTGGGTTCCTGCAAGAGAGTCCAAGCCAATAAAATAAACATGAAATCAAAAAACTAAGAAATTCCTGCCATTTTTACCCATTTCTGATTTTGATTTGATATTTGCTTTAAAATGGCAAAGAGAGAGTGAAAATGTGTGATTGTTAAATGTGCTATTATAAAATGAAAAGTGCAAAATAAGTATAGTTATTAACCATGTTCTACTATGTGATGCACGTACAAAAGGTTCACTGTAAATGTATTTGACTGCATTTGACGTAATCACTTGATCAGCAAAAATCCCATTGATAGGGAGGGAGCATTGATTTTTTTTATTAGGTAATGCCCATTAATAATTCTATAATGAAATGAAAATCGCATTAATTGCGGATGAATAACATAGCAATGGCGAGGGAACATCCATGTTACTAGGACTTGAGATAATCTCTTGATCTTCATGTTGCTAAAGGATTTTATCGAAATTGTTCTACTCTTAATTTCTTTTCTCAATCGGTGGCTGTTCAATTTGATATGATTGATAGAAGTAAGCAATTAAAGCTCTCAACTTGGCACTCACCTTCTCGGCCAGCACCATTGAGCTGGCATGGAACTTTCCCAGCTTCTTGAGGATGACCACGCAGTGCTCCTCGTTGAGCCCGCTCTGCCTGCTGGCCAGCTTGTAGCCGTACTGGGTGAGGTCGTCAAAGACGATCGTTTGGATGGGCTCGCGGGTTGTGTACAGGCACTTGGCTCCGAACTTGGACCCGTCGCCGATCAAGACCTCCAGTTTGCCGAGGACGTCGAAGTAGAAGATCTTCTCGCGCAGATACACGGCCAGCTCCTCGAGGAACTGAGTGGCCGGCGTGATGGCAATACTCTTGACAATCAGGGCCAGCTCCTCGTCCAGCTGCCTCTTGCTGCTGCGGTAGAGGGCCTTGGCCCTATAGATTTTGCTGCAGTAGTTCTCACCGCCGCCACCGCTCGACTCGGAAAAGATGATCTTCTTGATGTCCACCCGCATGTCTCGAAGTCCGTCTTCAAGCGCCGCCTTGAAGAAGTCCTCGTTGAGGTACTTGGGAGGCTCGTGGCCCAGTCGCTTCTGCTTGTCGTCCAGCTTCATCTATCCAGCTGTCCTTTCTGGCTACGAAATAATACCACGATCTCTGGTTTTCAGGGGGAGGGTCACCTGCTTCGGCGGTTTCTTCGACTGGGAAACTGCCGCCCCGCCGGCGCACTTATATATATTAAGCCCTTATCAGCAACAGGTGCTGTCCGCGGCGCAGTCGGCTTCGACCGCACCGATATTTGTCGCCGCACCATATCTCTATCGACGACTACATAGTATAGACCAGACCAAGTGCTCCACAGATGCAATTCCAGTGGGGTGGGAGGCTTCAGGCTCACTCCCAGGTAACGAGAAGTAAAATAAAGAGCACCCAATATAGAGCTCCAGAACCTGGTTTTAGTTAAAGTGAGGCCACAACTGTATTCCCAGGGTTATTCCACCGGCTTTCAATGACTGTGTGCTGGCTTGAATTATAATCCTAGGCGCCCCCTAGTATTTTTGTCGGCTGATCAATCCCTTTGGCCACACAGCCTCTGGACTTGTCGCTCGACTAGATCCCATTCCGATCCGAAAACCTCTCGGACTCTCATTTCTAAAATGCTGTACACACCTAGGCGAGCGACGTGGTCGGCATACCTCGAATGCCTTCGCACACAATATATATAGCGGACGCACACCTACATCTGGACACCTAGCCAACAATAACCACGGCCGTATTGCACATACCACATAACGACAAAGCAGATTGAGATAAGACAGATCTAGGGACTTGGGTACTCGTACTTCACCAAACTCCAAGATGTGTAAAATGCTCATCTCGAAACCTGACTTCGAGAGAGTTCTAAGTGTACGCCACAATTGTAGGGGACGGTTGATGATCGGTGCACCTGGCTTGGGGCATCCGTGGAATACTAACTACCCAGATTACAGTGCTCAGCACGTGGTTGAATATTAATCTAGTCGGGGAGTGCTAATCGATTGTAATTGCAATTAATTACCAGGTGCGGCCATATTTGTAGCGCCAGCAATCCAAAAAGTATGCAACTCCTAGTATGTTTAACTGGGCGTACTATCATACGCAGACCAACGCAGATCCCGAATTCCGGGAATCATATGGGAAGTTCCCACTAAATCTGTGGAAGTCCAGAAAGCGGATTCTGTCGAAAAAGCTTGACCATTCGCCCTCGAATGTGATTTATCGTTAGATGGCACATTCTTGAAAACAAACGTGGAGAGCAATGTCTTTGTTCTGATTTGCTCATCAGCAATACATATAGACATTGCGTCATGTTCGGGGCTTGAGCCATGGCCAAGTGGCTGAATATGGGTCTTGAGGCGCATGTAGGGCAAATCTAGATCCAGGTATATGCGATCCGAGCTCTAGAAGCCATCAGCACAAGCCGTCGGGTGAGTCAGGGATCGAAACTATACGTGCGAAAGAGGATTGAACTTGACAACAATGGAACTGATATACTCACATATCGCCTTTAATCGCGTCTGGGCGCCGTCTATTTAGTTCACCATGTGTCTGCTCGAACTACTTGGACATCGCCCTTGACCCCAGAATTCGCTTGCTCTTCCGATTGTACATACATATACATGCATGTATATGTGCCCACGTCTCGGAACTAATCTCAAATGACGTATTGAACTACAGAGTGAGCGATCTAAAATTAAAGGCACTCCGCTACAAAGTGGCCATGACAATGGTGAGGTGTAGCATCAGAAGCCACGCTATCTGCATAGCAGATTTGGTTTCCGAGGAGCGTACGGCGACGGTCCAAATAATTGGGGTCGGCAGGCTATCAAATTGGACATCGACTGCCGTCCGTCGGAAGTCGGAATCCTCAATCGATATTCCAGAATGTACATATATGTACGTACATATGTACGTATTCCGTTTGAGCTAGCTGTGGGAATTGGACCTTTAGGATCGGAGACTAAATCGCAATCTTGTAGTTTGATCCCCAACAAACCTGCACTCGATTTGCGTTGGTATTAACTAGTATTTAAAAAAAAACCGGACACATCAGATCTTCCAAGGCATTGATATTATCAAGTCAGCAAGCATACACATAAGGCAATCTTCGCCCGGAGTAGCTTCTGGAAGAATCATGGCAGACAGTATGACCTACGGCGCTGCGATCGCAATCTGCTGTCTTTTATTTGCAAAGCCCTAAACAGGCAAATACAAAACCTTCACACACTTCCACTGCTCGCATAACTCGCTGACCACGACGATGTAGTGGAAACAATAGGAGCAATCTGTGTAAACATTGATTCCATTCCCAGCCGATCCTATCTGAAGATCGAAACTCGACATACCTCGATAGATAAACGTTGCGATTACCGGTGCATTCACTACGAGGCTTGATAACTTGATAATTGGGCCTGTTTCCCTATGTGTACACCGTTCATGAGGAACACAAGCCGTGCAAAGAAGTTGTTGGCTCTCATTTGGTACCGCCCACTCGGTACAGACTAGAGAGTGTTTAAAAAGCAAAAGGTTTTACTATACAGACATGCGACATGGTTACGACTTAAGTGCTCAGTCCTTTGACGCAGCAGACGTAGGGAGTTTTGCGATCGCCTTGAGCGGAACCACTTGCAGTCCTCGAATTGTGTCAAAACTCAAGTAGCAACAAAGTGTTTACTTGGCTTTTCATGCCATATCTGCTTCTGTTCCAGAGCCAGTGCCAGAGCCAGAGCGGGAAGGGTAAGGGGTCGGAAAGAGAGGGCGCGATGGCGGCACGCCACCAAAGTCAGCGATTGCGATAGAAATACTGATGAGATAGTCCGTCCGGCTATTCGAAAATTTTCTGCTGCGCAAAAAGTTGCATCAAACACAACCACAATACTTCCATTTTTCTAAAAAAAAAAACGATTTAAAGCACAGATGTCCTGGATTCCGCATCTAGTTGTGTCGTTAGATATCGGGATACCGGCAAAGGCTCCCACGGCAAATCTGTCGGATCTAAGTAGTTAGCTGATCAGGAGTAGTGTGCTTTACGCGAGCTGTCTTTTACTACAACATTTTACTTCTCTGCGAGGAACTTTCCCTGTGATTCCCTACTTTCCAACAAATACAAAGAAGCCTTTTAGTTTAAAAGTAACAGGCATACATGCGATTGGCGCCTTTATCGATGCACTTAGTGACGCCTGGTCACACTTTTCGCAGTGACTTTTCGGGTAATCGTTATCGCTTGAAGTAAACATTCGATAGAGAAGAAATGGATCTGCGCCGGGAGCTTCTGGAGGCGGAGTCTAGAGCGGATCAGGACGAGGCGGAGCGTCACTCGCACTTGCAGCTCGTCCGAGAATTGGACCACAATGTTGGCGTGCCCGTGGGCGTGGCGGCAAATCGTCTGCAGCAACTAATCGCGGGTGTGCGAGCGAGAGGCCATCACGACTTGTTGCGTCTTTGGCAGCTGTGGCTCAACGAGCTAATCTTGGCCAAGAGGATAATTCTGGCACGGTCTCACCTACTAATAGAGGAGCTAATGGCAGGAACAGAGTTGAAGCCGTCCGCCGAAACTGTCAACTTGATGCTTACTGTGCTAAAATCGACCCCGACGGAGAACCTGGCTGGGTTTTGGCCCAGATTGAGCGCATTAACTCATGCCAAAGATATGGACGTCGCTCTGTTGCTGCTGCAGTGCCAAGACCGTGTGCTGGCCGAGCTGGAGGAATCGCCGGAGGTGGCCGGGCACAACCAAGATCTGGTCAACTCCCTCATCGACATGCACTTTGAAGGACACTGGCTGGTCGCCAAGGAGCAGTTGCCCCTGCTGTTGGCGCAGAGCCTGCAACTGATACAGAAGCTGGTGACCATGCTGCCCGACTTTGCCGCGCAGAGAGTCCCCGAACTGATGGGGCTAGTCCAATGCTATCTGCAGTATGGAGCTGAAGGAGAAACCCACCTAAAGCCCCGGAAGTTGCCGCCCGCACACCAGTCGGCTGCCTATGGGCAGGAGAAGGAAGAGGAAGACCAGTTGCTGGCCCAGATGTCCCGCCCTTGCGGTCGCAAGAACAAAGTGCGCAAGATGCGTTCGCTCGCCAAACAGCGGAACCAGGCGGTCAATGAACACCATGAGCCCAATCCGCGAGAGCGTCTGGTGCTGATGGGTAACCAGGACTACGGCTGCTTAACTGGAGACTCGGGCGAGAACGGGCTGCCCTCCGATTCGGATCAGCAGCAGACAGAAAGCAAGCACCATCGGCAGCAAGAGGCCAAGGTGAGGATCTCCGCATTACATTTGCTCAGCACCTTGACCAACCAACTGCCCCGCCGCTCGTTTTACGGCTACTGGCACGTCCTGTTCCCTGACGGAGACGCGGGTGGTTCTCCCCACCTACTGCTCCTTGGTCTGAAAGACACCAATTTCCGTTGTCGAGCTCTGGCCCTGCAGGTGGGAGCGCAGCTGTTGTACGGTTCAAAGGCATTCCTCAGCCAAGCATGCTCGCTTGGACCCAGCAACTTTACGCCGTTTGCCGTCAGCTTGGCCAGCTCTGTATTGACCGCTTATCGCATCTTGATTGCCATCCTCGAGCGAGAGTATACTCCGCCTGTCCTGACCCAGTGCCTCAAGTGTTTGGCCGTTTTGGTGCAAGCCACGCCCTTTCATCAGTTGGAAATGGGCTTTGTCTACGAGTTTGTGGGCCACGTAAAAAAACTGATAAAGAGTAGGGACCCTCCGGTCGCCGTGTCTGCATTACTGGTCATGGAAATGCTGGTGGGCACATCCAATCTTACACCGGAGATTGCCAGTTCAATAGGACTGGCTCCTAGTCAGAGAAACCTTCAAATGGAACACGCGAGCACGGCGGAAACATACCAGGAGATGTGCGACTCGGATGCGGAGATGGAACTCGAGGAGGAGGAGGAGGAGGAGCAGCAGCAGCAGCAGCCATTGCAGAACAATGCGGCGAATCCCGTCCACACAGTGTCTCCATCTATTCCGCGCAATTCATGGCTGCTAAGGCAGGTACTCCGCTTTCTGGAGGACATGAGAATTCCATCCGCCGTGCGCTTGGAGTGTTTCCAGGTGCTCCAGGCCATGGCCACACACATAGGCCTGCTGCGAGGACATCAGGTGCGTTTGTCAAGGGTGATATCCGCTGGGCTGACTGATCCCGCTAGAGAAGTAAAGCTGTACGCCGCACGCTGCTTGGACTCAGTTGGCTACCAGTTAGGCAGACTGTTGCCGGAACCTGCAGAACGGGAGCTGCAGATATCCTTTTGGCTTACCCTGCTGCCGGCCACCTATCAAGCCTACGATTCCGCCGGGTTCTCCTTGAAGTGCGCGCTCTGCGACGCCCTGTCCAACATGGGAGCTATTAGCTTTGAGAGACTCCCGGATGGTCAAAGGACCGCGCTGTTGGCCTTCCTAAGCGGCTGCGCCAGCGACGATCATGAGGAAACACTGGTCAGGGTAGCCGCTTTGCGGGCTATGGCCGTCTACGTGCTGCATCCCTCGCTGAAGACGGATCTTGGATTTGTGGAGAATGCAGCGGAGCTGACATTGCGCATCTTAGGTGATTCCCAGCTCTTGGCGAGAATCAAGGCCGCCTGGGCCCTGGGGAACATCAGTGACGCACTGGTGGCCGGTATTCCCAACCAGACCGAACGAATTTCCGCCGAACTTTTGGAACGCCTCATCCAGGCGGCCACCAAGAGCTGTGCCGATAACGACAAGGTCAGGGCCAACGCGGTGCGTGCCCTGGGAAATCTTTTGCAGATCCTGCAGGTCCAGCCATTTGGAAACGGTGAACTGATGCAAGTGGCCATGTCTAAGCTGCTGGACTGTGTAACATCGCCAGGCAACGCAAAGGTGAAGTGGAATGCATGCTATGCCATCGGAAACCTAGTGAAGCACAGGGCTTTCTTTGCCACCAACCGCCTGGCTGGTATCTTATTTCCCACCCTGTGTCAGTTGGTGGTGCAGCACGCCAACTTCAAGGTGCGCACCAATGCTGTCGGAGTTCTGCTGCAGGTCGAGCAGCGTCAGGACTTCAGTGCCCACTTCCCTCTGCTATGGCGTTCGCTCCTGGACGCTCTGGTGCGCTCTAATTTACTGGAAAGCTTCGAAGAGTACAACCACCGGGATGCACTCCAGCAACAGTTGTGCCTGGCCATTGCCCACCTACTGTTGCTGGCCAGGAGCTCGGATCTGCCGATGATGCGAGAGTCCCTAGAGGAGGATCGCCTAGAAGAGGTGCGGGCCACGTGGCGGCGCGTCGCATTCCGCATTGTTCCGGAGCAGTCGGATCCGCTCTTCACCTGCAGTCCTCTGCTGGAGCAGCGTCTCCAGGGGGAGGTCAACAATCTGCAGCGCTGCGCCTTGGCGTTCATCACGAGCACACTCCGCCTGGACCCATAGAAGTCTCCTACATAAGCCTCACCTACATAACCCACGAGCCACAAAAATAAATTCATTTTAATCTAGCGCAACAACATTATTGCATCATTTCTCGATCTTAGAAACCAGGCGCGCAAAAAGATAACCGCATGCCAAACAGTCAGCTGATCAGTCTAATAAGCGCTTCCATAGTGATGCCCGCGTGCCTCTGAATTTCGGCACCCACCCATGTAATACAAGGGACTTTCGTGCCTATCGTGCTAATTCGTGACACGAACATCAAGAACAACTAGGCTGCTCATCACTGGTGTGCGCTCTGCTCCGAAGTAACGGTTGTGCTGCTCTCCTATTGGTCAATTGGTAACTGGAAAGATCGAAAGGGCTGGCAGCTTCAGTTTGCTAGGGATTCTGTTGGCCTAGTTGTCTGGGACCCGAAAGTTGTCATTTTGACTGGGAAAAATGTTGCCCGTCGTCAAATTTGGCAGAAATTTGTGAATTCTCAGTGGCTGAACACCAGGCAAACAAAAATTGCCACATAAGGCGGTCATGACAAAGTAACTAACGGTTTCTCCCCATCTTTGGCTTCCCATTGGTCGAATGGGGTGACTGGAAAAGCGTAAGACGCAGCCATCTTGAAAAGGATCAGCTGTTTTAGTTCATTTGAACTGGCGCCTGTTACCGTTTCTGTTCGCCTGGTGCCTGAAACGTGTAAAGGTGGCAATTTCGACCAGAGAAACTACGATTTTGAACATTTCCCATCTTCGTAGGACGATCGACTACGAAAATGCTTAAATAAATACAATTGATATCAATTTGTATAAAGTATATTTGTATATAAGCTTTTATATATAATGTGGATTGCATTAATTTGATTTGTTTTTTTGTTAGTGATTTTTAGATCGCGGGAAGCCGCGACCGATGGATGTGTATGGTGATCAAGTATATACTACAACTATTTCCAAGTATTGGGTTAGCATATGAATTAAATGGTTGGCTGGCGTTAAGCAAAATTAAAAGATGCACTAAAATAGTTTGTTGAATTTAAGTTAAAATGTCAATTTAAGTGTTAATATTTAAAAAAAAACAATCATAAAATAGTCGAACGTGCGCCGGAGGGGCCAGTGTGTGGCCTTCGGCGCCGGATTTTAAACCTTAAGTCTAGTCTGCCCCCATAAGCCCCGTGTCTATGTCTCTTGTTCTCCTCCTTCGCCCCCTACGCCACCCTCCGTGGTAACAGCAGGCTGCTGCTCGGCTGACTGCAGATCCGGGTCGTCCATGACGGCCTTGACCTGGCTGATGAGCTGGCGCTTCGCCTCCACAACGCCACCTAGTCCAGGCTCGTCACCAAAGCTCAGCATGCGCTTGCCGCCGCGTACCTTTTCGTTCATAGCTTGGAGGTCCTGCGGGAATAGCAAGTGGATAATCGATGCCAAAGCTGAGGAGGTGAACGCAACTCCGAAATGTTTACCTTGGCGGGGCTGCGGCAGAAACTGTAGACCATCTGGTTGGGCGACTGCTGTATCTCGTTCTTGGACATCTGCGACACGAACAGCGAGTGGCTCTGGGTCACCTTCTTGGGCTGGGCGGCGCGTTCCTTCGGATGCGGGGAGAGCTGTAGGTCCGAAGCCCGGCCACTCGCGTCCGGAGTTACGTTCAGGTAGTCGATGACGAACTGCCGCATCAGCGGCACGTAAGCGTGGTTGTAAAAGTGAATGATGTCATTAACCTTTGGCTCGCCGTCCTCGTTGATGTCCATGAACACCTCGCGGTAGACGCTGTTCACCGCCTGCGGCTGGTTGCGATATGCCCGCATAATGTCACTGAACTTGGGGTCCTCCATTCGCTTTACCTGCGGATTGTAATGGTGTTGCATGGATGTTATAAGTGGGTCTTTAGCTGCACACGGGCGGAGGTCGGCTGTTTCAAATGCATTTGATTATGTGCATTTCATAATGTATGCTAGCGAATCGGACAGAGATAGAAGAACATGGTTTTGCTACTTACTCTTATGTAGATATATATTGCACACATAATATTTTGATCGAGGTGGCGGTCCTTCATCAAGTCCGTCTCGTGGGTGATCGAGTGCTCAAAGATGTGCCAGATGCTCTCAGGCGTCTTCTCGCACAGGGACAGCTCCGAGCACAGCTTCTGGATGCGCAGCCAGCCAAGCAGGTACACCTTGCGCAGGAATATCTGCAGGGCGCCGGCGGCGCGGTCGAGGTTAACCATGAGCCACGTGGGCAACGGCAGTTGGGCGGAGGCGATCATATCCCAGACAGTCGAGTTCCTCGCCCAGGCCAGCCGCTCCAGACACGTCTCCTCGATTGAGTTAAGGTGCTTTATCAGCGACCGGTTCAAACAGCCCTCGTGCGAGCCGTGCCGCACCACGATCTCGATGATCTTTTGGAACTCGAACGCGCTAATACTGAAACAGTCGAGCACCCACGGGAACTTGAGCTCCGTTTTGTAGGCCTCCAGCACCAGCTCCACGCAGCAGGCCATCAGCGTGATGTTAAAGATGACCAGGGAGACCTTCTGCACCAGCAGTCGCTTGAGATCGATGTCGGGCTTGTTCCGAATTTCCGCCTGCAGGATCTGGTCGAGCAGGTAAAAGAAGAAGGACTTCGCTAGTTGGAAGCGACTCTTCGCCTCCGTTGACGGGTACTTGGCGAGGAATTTCTGCTCGATCTCCTCGATGATGCTTAGCAGTTTGGCGATTACCTCTTCGCCAGCTTGCCTGGATAAAGACATGGCGATATCAAAACATGAGCTACATAAATCAATCTGGGATTCAATCCAATCGATTCTTAAATCAACAGAAATTTCTATGGATGTGTGCTTGGGCTAACAAATTATCGAATTCCTACGATTTATACAGCGATCAAATAAAAAAGAGCTTTGTTTACACGACGCCAACTACTTTCAGCCATTACATACACAGGTTTCGAATACAATACAGATACAAGGCCACCCGGCAACTCACTTGACAAAGTCCGTAGGTTCCGTGATCCGTCCGAAGGCGCTCAGCTGCTTCACGTTGGTGGTGGCGTTGTGGACGGGTTCAAATTTATCGCCGGCCATCGCGGGCTGCGCAGGCAGATCTTGCTTGCGGGTAAGCGGAGTAACCGGGGGACGCAGGGACTGGTCGTTGAGGGCAGTGTGTTCCCCAGCATCGTAGGCACTGAGAATGCGTTCGTCGAATTCGCCCACGCTCAGGACGTACTGCTCGTAGCTGATGTTGAGGGACTTCAGGTTGCGCTCGAAATTTTCGTTAGCCAATAGGCCCAGCATAGTGTCCTTGTTTCCGTAGATAGTCTGATCGGAATGAAAATATAACAAATTAGTTGTTTTAATGGAAATGCGTAACGGCACTCCTACCGAAGCCTGAAAGAAGCTCGACATGATCTGGCGGAAGGTGGTGGCCTTCATGGCTTTAGCCTCCTCGGTCATGTCACAGAAGTTGGACAAAATGCAGTGCGGATTGTGGCGAAAGTCCAGCTCCGTCCAGTTGCTCGGCAGGCCCTCGAACTTGGGGTTGATGAGATCGGTGCGCTTCTCGGCCAGCACATTATTGTATATTAGGTCTATGCAGCAAATCATCAGATTGAAAGATGTCACCAGGTCTACGGTGTTGCTCGGCTTCTGGTTCTTGGCGCAGAGGAACAGGCGCCAGCAGATGTCGTCCAGCTTGATGTACGAGCACTTTCCGTGGGCGTGGTTGCCATGCAGAGAGCTGTTTCAAAGAGGGAAGCTTTATTTATACACGGGGTCAGGCTGACATGATGATATACGCACATGTACTTGGAGTGCTTCTTCTCGTTGGGCGGGCACGAGAAGATCATGTCCATAATAATGCGGAAACGTTTGTGAAGCATAAATGTGATGCTGAACTTGCGGTCCAGATCCTCAATCTCGTTGACAAACTCCTGCGGCAGGTTGGCCATGTCGCACCACTGCTTAATTTTGGTCTTGAACTCGTAAATGCTGTGGATGGGGATTGTGGAAATGATTAGGTGTAAAACTGCAGGCATAAACGGCAACCCACCTCATTTTGCAGCAGCGCAGCAAATTGTTCAAGGACACACAATTACCCTTGACCACTGCATTCTGGCCAGTCACCGTGGGTGTGCTGGTTCTTCGGCAGGCCGTGTAAATGGCGCAGCACATCCAGTGGCTGGCTGTGCCCTGTTAGGCAGGCAATGCACAGAAAGAATGAAAGAAAGGGCGTTAGGTTGGACGCCACTGCTGCCACTTCGAAGCTTACCTCCATGGAGCACCTCTGGGACACCTCTAAGTACGTCTCGTAGCCCTGCAGCTCAGTCTGTCGGTCCATATTAAGATCCCGGCACAGGTTCGTGTACTCGGCGTTGATCATCTCCAGGCGGTCGTCATTGGTCGCCACCAATCCGCTGACCACCTCTGCGCCCAGTTCCTGCGGGTCAGGCTCGCTCATGTCTGCGAATGATGTCTCTGTCCCGGCTGATTGCGAATGCTTGGAGCGGCGGTCGCTGCTTCTGGCGACAGCCTGAAGTCGGAAATCGGAGACAGAGGCGGCTGAATTGGAGCTAGCCGGCTAACCGGGACGTTTCGGGCCTGGCGCCGCTGTTTACGTCTAGTGGCCTGGCGCCTAGTAGCTGCCGGTGTATGCTGCGCTTGCCGCTGCGCTCCTCGCGGACATGTAACTGCGAGAGCTTACACTTAATTACATAAATAATGAAGTTTCCCGCCGAAATGTCTTGGGCGTGTGTGTTTGTGTGCGAGAGTTTGTCGCGTGTGTGTGTGTTCGCGATACACCCTTTTCTGAGGAACACAACAAAAGAGCAGGCGAGGGTACAAAACAAACAGCGCTGGGATGCTGCGATTAGCCAGGACCACACCACGGCCACGGTTGTTGGTTAAAACACATTAACAAAATAACTATTTCCCGACTTAATCGCCATGGAAAACGCGGGAAACTTGACTGGTCGCGGCGGGCAGGTGCGTGTGATCCACTCCGCGTTCGAACTATCCACTTCTAGCGCTGCGCGGACGATGCGGCCGTATGGATGGACTTGTGCAGGAGGAAAACTAATTTATTGCCACTACTTTAAGATTTTGCAATTACGATTGCATAGCCAGAGTCTGACACGTTAATACAAGTTGATGGATTTTTAGTTGGGCGGCCGGTATTTCGCCAGCTAAGCCATGCGGTCACACCGACGCGCGCATTCGGTCCGTTTAAACGTGGTGGGGTGGTATTACTAAAGTGCTTGGCGAGTTATGCAGTGACTGCAAGCAGTATGACGTGTTGCATACATACCTGAATTGGCGGACTCTAA
This sequence comes from Drosophila simulans, assembly GCF_016746395.2. Classification (NCBI taxonomy): domain Eukaryota; kingdom Metazoa; phylum Arthropoda; class Insecta; order Diptera; family Drosophilidae; genus Drosophila; species Drosophila simulans. Next base: position 657,903 of record NC_052525.2, read on the forward strand.
AAAGAATTAAGACGAAATAATTGTGAAAACGTACACATAAAAATTGTTTTTAAATGCACAATACAATGCCATTTGCATGTGTGCTCTAAACTGATAGTGTTGGTTAGCGTTCAAGAGCATTGCACATCGGCGACAGTGCTAGTTGTAATCGATAGTCGCAAATTTAAATACTGCTTTGAACTTTATGGAAAATCGCAGGAATTCTTCGCGGTTTGGCTACTATCATACATACATATACACTATACAATTTACAGAATTTGTTGTCGCAGGTGGCAGCACATACGACCCCAGCTACGACGTAGCTAGCGCAGATACCGTCTTCCGAACCTACTGGCCAGGAGGTGGAACAGCATATGTCGCCGGATGAAGGCCGCCGTCAGACCTGCCGCCGTGGAAAGCTCGTGGTTTTCTTGGGAATCGCTGACCAGACTGGAGCTCTCAAAGGAATTGGAGGAATCGAAGGAGTCGGAACTCTCTGCCTCCGTATTCTGATTCGCACCAGTTCTAGCAATTCTCCAACTGGGTGTTGATGTGCCGTCGGACTTGCGGCCACTGGTGCTGGTTCTGAAGTTCGGCATCTGAGTTCTGTCCTTTTCTTGGGAATCGCTGACCAGACTGGATCTCTCAAAGGAATTGGAGGAATTGAAGGTGTCGGAACTTTTTGTCTCCGAATTCTGATCCGCACCAGTTCCAGCACTTCTCCAAGTGGGTATTAAAGAGCCGTCATACTTGCGGCCACTGGCGCTGATTCTGGAGTTCGGGATCTGGGTTCTGTCCTCCTCCATCTTGATGTCGGGAAGCTTCTCCAACACAAGGCAATGCTGTCCTCTGAATGGTTGACTTGCAGACAGACCTATCGCGCGGTTGAGCTCAAGATCGGGCATGTATGCACCGCGCGACAAGGACTCCGTTTTCCCGACCGATTTTCTTTTGGAAATATACCCGCTGACATACCTTTTTGGGATATAGAAACGCCTCGCGGAGGTTGCATTGTCATTAGTCAATTTCCTGGCGGAGGTTGCCTTGTCAATAGTCAATTTCCTTGCGGAGGTTGCCTTGTCAATGGTCAAGTTCCTCGCGGAGTTTGCCTTGTCAAAGCTCAAATTCCTCGCGGAGGTTGCCTTGTCAATGATCAAGATCTTCGCGGAGTTTTCCTTGTCAAAGGTCAATTTCCTCGCGGAGGTTGCCTTGTCAATGGTCAAGTTCCTCGCGGAGGTTGCCTTGTCAATAGTACATTTCCCCGCTAAGGTTTTCTTTTCAATAGTCAAGTTTCTTGCGGAGTTTGCTTTGACAATAGTCAATTTCATTCGCTCCGCCTCCTCCGTCTGCAAAGGCTTGTGGTGCACCTCAACGCGATCCACAAGATTTTTGGCCGCCTTCTGATCAGCCAAATTCATCTCAGCACGCACTTTGCGGAGATCAAGGCAGTCAATGCTGCTATGACTCTGCCAGGCGACCTCCAGGTCAGCGGGGATGGGTTTCCCTTCTGACGCTGAGCAGACCTTCTGGCAAATGTCCATGAGCTTGTCTCGCCGGCCAAGCAACGGGTGAGGCGCCAGGTCCACATTCCCCAGTGTTCGGTGATAAGTGGCGGCCTCTCCACAGCGTATGCGCATCTCGCTGAGCGAGCAGGCGAAATCCAGATTTGCCCGGCACCACACTACCATATCCTCCTCGTCGTCCTCTTGCGGCTCGACATAGGGAACTAACCGCTGCAAGTTCGGACGCGGCGTTCCCACGCCACAGAGGGCATTACAAGATGCAGAGCAGTTCATTTATAAATATAAATTTTGTTTGCTTTTGTACAAAAACTTTAGGCCAACTTATAAAACTGTGTAAAGGGAAAGTACATACATATGTGATTAAACTAAATCTTCCGATCTTAGGATTCGAAAAACACCATAGATTTTTATATAGATATAGATAGATATTTATATAGATATTTATATATATATTATATAGATATTTATATATGTACTCTTCGGACTGCTCTTTCCTTTAAAAGCTGGCCCATTTTAGAGGACATCAAATATATGTACATACATACATATATGGCTTATGGCCATTGGAGCAGAAAACTTGCCTACTTCAATTCGGAAGCAGTTCAACATGTCTGTCTTATATGTCGCTAATCTATGACTGATTGCATATTGTATTTGGGCACAAAAAAATAATATTATACAATAAAATAAAATACATAAGGGTTAGTGGGATCCCTAGCCAGACAGCCTCCTTCGAAACCTCGATCCTGGTTGGTTCCCCGGAAGGTACTCCGTTTTGGTCAGTGCAATCGTGATCAGTCGGGTGCTGCACAGGCTCACACCCGCCAGTCGCCGATGATTTGGGAAGAGGGCACCAGCTCGAATCGAGCGTTGGCCAGACTCGGTGGCACACCAAATCTAGAGCAAAAATGGAGGGGAATGAGCAGGCTGCCCAGATGACCGCCTCTCGCGCTCTCGTTTCTGCTTACCTGGGACGAAAGGAGGGAGTTGGGTAGCCAGGGAACTTGGGAGTGGAAGGCGGAGCAATCGCCTTGGGCTGGACTTCTGGTTTAACCTGCTGCCTGACAGGGGCAGTGCCTGCATCCACGCTGTCCAGGGTGTTCCTCACCACAAACTGCTGCCTGGGCTGTGAATTGGATTGCGGTCTGGTTCGAGCTCCTGGCATGGGTAAAAAGCGAAAGAGCCGGGTAGTGACGCCGTCATCTGGCACTTCCTCGGTGGCCAAATCATCTCCTCCAGCCTCTCCGACTTCGTTGGCAGACGAAGCAGCACTACCAGCTTGTCCACTGGCAGGCGGAGTAAACACGGCAGCCAGACGCACAGGCACAAAGGCTGGGAGTCGCACTGTAATGGGAGTGCCGGAGGGCGGAAGAGCAGGTGCAGGCATTGCAACCGAGACGGGTATGGGTCGGGGGGGAGGAGGTGGTGGTGGTGGCAGTGGAGGCGGAGGAGGTCTACGTGTGGTGGCATCCGCTGGCGGCGCAGTCGTTGTCGTAGCCGATTCCTCCTCCACCTCCTTCCAGGCTTCCAGCAGGGTCAGCAGCTCATCCTTACTCATGTGGCCAAGACCAACGGGGCTATAGGGCCACTCGCCCACTCCGAGTCCACCGCCAACACCACTCCAGCCCAAAGAGGGCAGGTGCTCCACTTGTGTCACTTGCTCTACGTGACCCAGCGGATCCTCGAACAGGCTCCTTTGGGGACGTGTGAGGAGCAGCTGCTGACCAGCCAGCCCATTGCACAGGATCTGTATGAGGAGACCCAGGAGCGTCGCACGAACTGACCCGGCCATGACTGACTTTGTATTGTGAAGCCTCTAGGTGGAGCAGTAGCTTATATATACATACCTGCCTTCAACGGAACGAGGAAGGAGGCCAAGTCGAGCAAAACGGAAGCGCACGCATTTTGCGGCGGGTGATCCGACCACACGATGAGAAAATAGGTTGACCACAGTCCTCGAGGGGCTCAGAGTTAATCGCAATGCATTCGATTTAAGATCACAGTAAAAGCATTTCAAATAATCCGTTATGCGTTCGCCTTTTGCTTACAAACTTGTGTATATTAGCATTTTTCGGTATGTGCAGAAATGCGGATGGTTCTTCGCATTCGCTTGCAGGGCTTCAATTCATAATATACATAGATGAATAAGTCGCATTCAATGTGAATTATTTTCCCAGTGCAAAGATTTGTTCGGTGGTCACTTGAAACGCACATGCGCACGCACCTCCATCGCCAAGTACCACAGGTAGTCCATATAGTTGGGTCCCTGCCCCTAGTCCAAGTCCGGTTTCGCGGGCGAACCACTTTTCCTTCTGGGGATGGATGTGGATGTCCATGCAGCAGATGGTCTTTGCGGGCGAACCGGTTGGGCTTGGTCACCGACTGTTGGGCGTTCCAACCCACTTCCGGCATCTGTGCCATCGGATTTGGAGCGGATTTCGTAACCGTCTGGAGCAGGCGAGGCTCCGAAAGCGGCGATTTATGTTGGTTAATAATTTAATGGCAAACAGGAATGGGCTCGCCTTAAATGTTTGTAATAATATATTCGCAACTCGATTGCAAATATAAAAAATAAAAATACCAAAGACCATCTTGGTCGGGATGGGACTAAAAACAGCTATAGAACAATGCATCTGGGCGCCAGGTTCATGGGTGAATCGAAGTATTGTACTTCTATCTTAACTTCTGGGGGTCCTTAATCCGCATCCTGTGTACAACACACGCATACAAAAAGCAAGCACATTACACATTACACAAGAGCGCAAGCTGTGAAAGCTGTAGACTTGGGAAAATAGCTTGCGGGAAACCCCGGAAACTCGAAAACGTTATTTTCAGGGGCATGCTGGCTTGAAAACGAGTTGAAAGCATGTTTCCATGTACGTGCATTTAAAAAAAAAACGAAGAAACGAATGGTATATATAATGGACTTCCGTTAATGTGACCGTTGGTGGGTACTCTGAGATACTCTGCGGTATTCGGTATGCCTCGCACCATTCGGTATATTTACACGGACATACCGGTGACGTGGTTACATTGCAACAAACATCCACAGAAACCCCCAATCCACTCCAAACCCAGACACCCGCCCGCCGCGACGTTGCAACACAGTTTTCATGGTAGCAGCGAACGTTCCCGATTCGAGGCAGAGTCCATTTGGAAGTCCCGGGCATCGGAGGATCACTGCGGCAAGCACCGACCGATCGGCTGAGTTGTGAAATCCAAGAAGTGGACTAGGACGCCCTGACCCAAACTACAGCGGAGCCACATCGGAATAAATTGCAGCCAGCGGAGGAGGAGGCGGCGGCAGAGTGCAGCCGTGGCCAAGAAGTCTTGAGACGCAGTTCCGCGAGCAATCGTAACCAGGACCAGCACAAGCCATGGCACTGCTGACCATGATAGCCAGGGTCATCGATGGCCTTCCTCTGGTGGGGACCATGCAGGATGACGAACAGGTACCCGTGTGCATCACTTTCTAATACGTTGAGTTAGGTTCCGTTCCGCTCCCGCAACTAAGTCGCTTTCTCTTTCAGAGCGGACGAAGCATACTGGACTACCAAAACCAGGCCAAGATGCTCTTCCGCAAGCTGGGCACCCACTCACCGGCTCGTTGCAGTATCGAGACCGGACCCTACCTATTTCAGTGAGTAGCCCCACATCGTGGCACCTTTGCCAGGGCATAGACCATTAAAATCACACCATGTACAAAGGTTTCTCGGCTCCGCGGGTAGTCAGTGCCAGTTGATTTAGTTCCGGAACAAAGAGTATACACGTAATATGATACGAAGTTAAATTGAACGCTCACTGCTCGCGAAAGCCAGATGATGCAATGGGCGCCCCAGTTAAAAGATTCCACACTATCCCTGCAGCTACCTAATCGAGAACGACGTCTGCTACCTGGTGATGGTGGACAAGATGTACTCAAAGCGACTGGCCTTCAATTACCTGGAGGACCTGGCTCAGGAGTTCCACGCTAACTACGGCCGGCGGGTAAACTCTGTGACGCGCCCATACGCATTCATCGAGTTTGACGTGTACATACAGAAGGCGAAAAAACAGTTGACGGACCGCAGACGCAACATCAGCAACATCAACACACAGCTGCAGGATGTGCAGCGCATCATGGTGCAGAACATTGACGACGTGCTCCAACGTGGCACAGTGCTGGCGGGTAACTACTACTACTACTATCTACGCGACTATCTACGCTTGATTGTGGAACTCCGCAGCAGTGTCCAACTGACGTTCACCCCGTTTTCCCTTCCAGAACTTGACACCAAGACCCAGAACTTATCGATGATGTCACAGAAGTACAAGAAGGACGCCAAGCTGCTCAACCGAAAATCCATGTACGTGAAGGCGATGGCCGTGGGCATGATACTTCTAGTGTTCATCATGTATTTCTGGGTTCTGTAATATCAAGCAGTTCCTTGGCCACTCGGAGCGGTGCGTTCTTTGTTGGCGTCAAGCGTCAAGGACGCAAGACCAAAAGACATTTAGATTACGCGTGCACCTGTACTCCACGCCACCAACCACACCATATTCATTCATATCTATGAATCATAGACAGGCGAGAAGTGAATAGCGAAACCCCTACCAGCATACGCATCGCTCCCGAGGCTTGTTTCACTTCTAATATTAACTTACCTTTGCGTTATTTACGGTCTGGGATTCCATTTATTATTAACTCCCATTTCATTTCGCCGTGCGCTCCCGTTGCGCAGGTTTTCTGAATATTTAATTACGAATCGGGTTTAGTTTAGACGACCTTTGAGCCAAGTCGGTTGACTACGACCCAAATCTGTAAATTATGAGCGTCGTTCCGTGTGTGTGTGTATAAATGTCTAGATTGTAGATGGATCGCTGCATAGCGAATCCAAATCCGGCGGGGTGCTTGATACAAGCTGCAAAAACACCGCAAAAAAACAAAGAAAAAGAAAAGATAAGCGAAAAGAAAGGAAAAGAAAAGAAAGGGAAATAAACAATAAAAGTTTTAGGCAATTTATATGTGTACAATTAAGGCAAATAAATAAATTTACATTGTTTAATAAAGAGAAGGAAAAACTGTGTTCGATGCACCACCCAAGCCCGAAAGATAGCAACTGCATCTGGTTTTTGATTTAGTTTTAATCGATAATTTCCCTTTATATATATTTCGATTCACTGAGTGTGATGTGATACATTCGCCTTTATAGTTTATATCCACTTGCAAGCCTTCGATTTACGATTCTTCTCAATGAATTTCTCGATCTGATCCGATCCCGATCCCATCCGGTCTCATCTCGTCCCGCTAAATGTCCGTTTTCGTTGCGTCTCGGCGCATATAAATTTGTAATATCAAATCTTTACAATTAGGAAAAAAATGAGCTGTTGCCATATACACTGCAATATCGTAATTTGGTGTGTATAATTTTGTGAAATATCGAATCCGAATACATATATACGCTCTCTATATAACTACATATGCATATGCTTTGTGGGGATGTGTGAAGTGGTCTGCAATAATTAATTAACTGGGTAGAAGATCAATGATCTACCGAATTTTGTTGTCTCCTCTGGCTTCCGTGTACTAGGCTGTGGTTCTGCTGAAGCTCTGGTGGTGAGTGGGATCGAAAATGAATTACGTGGTCTATAAAATCGAAGTTCCAGTTTAAGCGGAAACCGGCGTGGCGGGGCGGGTCGGGGCGTCTATAACTATTTAGATATAGATGGGGATGCTTGGTTGATAGCCTGCACTAGGCTCAAAATTCTTTAAAAAATATTAGCTTTTCTCGATTGGGTTCTGCTAATGCTACTATAGTTCGCTTGTTTTGTTTTTTGGCTTCGTTTTGTATAACTATATTTTTCTCGTTCTTGGCTCCGACATCTACAAATTCAGAAGGCAGTTTTGCGCATGGAGGGACAATTACAAATTGAGATTCATTAAAAAGCATCGAAGAGCAATAACACTCAAACAAATCATTTCTATAGGTGTGTTTTGCATTGCCTTTGCTTATATGTTGGTTTAAACTAAGAAAAACAAAAGTAAATAAATAAGACAGGAACAATCTAAATATTGAGATTCTTGTTCTGTTTTCGTTTCTTCGCATACCCTCATGCACTTTCGGGTACGCTGGGCTTAGGACTACTCAAAAAAATAATATATAGTATATATTTATATATATATGCCTGCTGCTGCGGTTTACAAAGTTTAGAGTACGGGTACCGTCGTTAGCTTAGAAAATAACTTTAGTGAGTGGTGCGCAAGGAGAAGAAGGTCCATCCCAGGCCGATTAGGCTAAGTCGTATTTCTACCGCTATCGCTATCCATCCGCCTATCTTTATATCTTTCTATCTTTAGTTTCATATTTGTAGCCACTAGGCCGGTGCATATGTATCTGTTAGTTGTATATGTCTGTTTAGCTGGGATTTTCCCCGTTTATGTACAATGTGTGATCCTTTAGCTCCTCTTTAATCTTTCTTCGATCCTCTCTAATTTCCCTTTTTTTTTGATTATCTTTTCCGTAATCCACAAGGTGCAGGGAACCATCGTTCTACTTGAGATCCTCCAATCCTACTTTTCTCTATTTAATCCTCTGGTGATCCGGCGTGCTCTTTAGGATATCAGGCTGGTGATGCTGCTGGATATGGTGGTGCTGATGATGACCCGAGCTCAGAGTGCCCGGTTGACTTCCCCCGCCGGCGTGATGGGAGCTGCTCAGCGTGTGCGAATGGTTGGAGTTAAGCGTGTGTGTCGCATGCGAATTGAGCGTATTGTGGGCCGTTGTGGTGGCATTTGTAGAGAACCCAGTAGCCACCGCTGAGCCACCACCCAAGGTCGGCCGTTGGGAGGTTCTCAGCGAGCGATGCGACCCATTCCTGGTCAGGGAGTTCATCTGCGGAGTCCCGGGCACCGTGTGTCCCAGCGCATTCATGTAGTCTGCTATCAGCAGTGTGATTTCCAATATTTTCGGCTTGCTCATTGCGAAGAGAAGCTTTTGCTCACAGCCTCCGCCGTCATCGTGGGAAACCACTAGCATGAAGTCGTCCTGGCAGCCACCAAAGGTCATAACGGAGCTATACGGATACCTGGCCACCGGAGCCATTGTGGACAGCTCGAGGACATTGAGAGCATCTTCTGCGACAGCCAACCAAGCTACCGGGGTAGCTCCCGAGGCGGTGTTGGATTCTGGACTCTGTCTGGGCTTCGCCTGGAACAAGCAAGCTCCGAAATATGGCCACTTCCGGCAGCAGGTGAGATAAATGCGCACACAATCCAAGGTCGAGCGGCCCTTAAGGAGCATCCACTTTGAGACCAGAAGCTCTTGCACATCTTTCAGCTGCTCGGCACCTAGGGCGTCTCTATAGCGGTACGGGTAGAACTTGTCCAGACCCTTAAGGCCCACACCCACATCCCTTGACTTCTCGAGCGAATAATCGCCCATGTCGATCTGAGACATAAGCGAGGCCAGCTCCAAAGCCAGCTCTCTGGATAGAGGGAATCTGCCCTGGACAATCTGGGAATTGGTCTGATAGCAGAGGAGCAAGCGCTCTTTATCTGTCTCGCACTTGATGGTATGCTTCCAGTACAGACGGTTCTTGTAGCTAAGTTGAATCACCCGAGAGTTCTCGAACTTGCCTGATCCCTTTTCCCGCAGCGCCGTCTCCCACTTGCTGATCACGTCGCACAGCTTGGCCAGCGGTTCCAGGTAGTGCTCCAAATCCTTCTCGATAGGATCGTCGCTGAACAGGCAAAACCCATTGGTCGCATCCCTTGTGCCCAGTTCGTGAGCCAAAGTGGCCTGGAACTCCTCGATGGTGGTGGATCCATCGAAGGAGACAACCTGTGTGTTTATCATAGAAAAAAGTGAGAAACTGATGTTGTTTGGATACTCAAATAACCAACAGCTTACCTGGTACGTGCTGTTCATCATATGCACTGGAATAGCGTGCGGCAAGGAGTGGTGATACGGATTTTTTAGCAGAATCGACAGCACTTCCATCCGCGAAGGCTTCGTCTCGCGGCCTACATTCTTTAAGGTCCTTTCTAAAGCACGCTCGCAGTAGGCGGCATACTTGCCCGTCTCAGTTTTGGTATCGGCATTCCGGGACAGATGAAGCTTGAGGTACCACAAAAGGCGGCTCGAACGCGGAACGAATAGGGAAACGGCCAGGGCTAGGAGCTGCCAGCCCTGGACAAAGCTGTATACGGGCGGGTTGCTCTTGCAGTCGATTATGGGCGTGGCGGAAGGGGCCTAAAAGGGTATCATTAAGAAATAAGTTCGGATACGATTAAGCTTTAGGGTTTCGATTAGAGTTCGTAGAAGTTAGTAGAAGTGAGGTTATTAGGAAAGTTATAACTAATTGTCTACGGAAATTGAACGCAACTGTACTCGCACAACAAAGAATGTTACAGTACAGCAAGTAGACCGATAGGTGGTATTGTAAAGTGGTTAGAAAGACCATAAATTTCCCCGCATACCTGTATGGAGGTGGGTGAACTGCCGTTGGCTTGAGCATGGCCCGCCTGTTGGGTATCACAGGTGAATAGGCTTTGGGTGGCGCACAACAGTAGTTGCTGTAAATTTCGGGGTCGGTCGTTCGTACAGTGTTGAAAAACATTTTGTTCGATTCGGTTCGGTTACACGCGAAACACATTCAACGGAAACGCAACGTTCGAAACGCAACGCAAGGCAACAAAAAGATGGAGAAAAGAAGAAGCCAGAGAACATTTCTGATCAATTTTTTTTTACTCATCATAAAATGGTGGTGTGATTTTGATTTGTTCTGTGGTTGATGTTGTTTTCTGTTGATAGTGTTGTGTAACGGTGTTGCTCTAATAAGCTTAATGCGAAGGATAACGAGACTAAGCACAGACATATAGCACATTCAAAGCTAAGTATGAAGGTTGAAAGAAGCAGGATAATGATGTCAGCTTTATAAACGTTTGGAAAACACAAAAGCAGGCAGAGATTAAATTGCCAACACCGGCAAACATAAAGGGCATTCAACGGCGGCTGCCTAATGTGGTTGTGCCTGATCAGTAGTTTAAGAGTTTTGTGGTTCATGTATTCATATTTTGATTTTGTAAAATTTACAGCAAATACTTTATACAAAGAGCTGTTTGGTTCTCTTTCGCACTTGATGATAAAGAAAGTTATACAGTAACGCACTGAAAGCTATATATATGTACATACAAAGACATTTCTGACAGTTATGGGGGAAATTTGTTGTCTGAGGTACTAAAGGAAAACTCAAAACCAAACGAGTTACTGAAAAGTAAGAGGTTAGATTAGGTTAGTTAAGTTTAGTTTAGTTTAGTTTAGTTTAACATGCACATCCAGAAAGTACTGTTAGCTGATAGTGTTTGCTATGTATGTTGATATATTGTTAAGTATGCTTAGGTATGATATTGTGAATAAACCGTTCGTAAGCTGGTTTCTTGAAGCAAAGCTTTTTTGGCTGGCAATACCTACTTTAGGTTAAAAATATACCTATTTGAGGCATTAGTGGTGACTGTACCCGTGGTACAGTTCCCACCTTGTGCGAAACTCTCTTGGGCTGTTATTGCAAGTTGTTAATGAGGAATTAGGAAGGAATATCTACACCAAAAAACAAGGACATTCAACTAAACATATCCAAGGGGATGCAGGAGCGGGTAAGGAAGAGTTTTGAAGGACATAAGAAGCTTTGCAACTGAAAAACTTACGCGCGTTTGCTTGCCCAGCTTCTTGTTTACCTGGACGCCGACACTGAGCTTCTGGCCCAAGTGGCGGGAGGTCTGCTTGATCAGGATGCAGATCATTTCCGTCTGTAGCTCGGGCATATCCAACGCATGTTGCAGGGCATTCTGGGCGAGCACCACATGGTAGTCGATGCCCGGCTGGTTGACCGCCACCGACATAAACAGCTGAATGCTCTGTTCCGGTATTGGAAACATTCATTGGATAAGAAAGGCTTCACTTTACGATGGACGCACTCACCTTGAAGAGCTTGATGGCCTCAGGCTGCATGGTTTCCGTGTGCATAGAGGAAAGCGGGGCTGTGATGGTATCTTTGGTGTGCAGCAGTATGGGATGGCGCCACAGAACACAGTCTACAAATATGGAGGGTTTAAATGTTTTGTGACTGGCATCTTTGCATTCAAGACTTACTAGGATCACCGTCGGTCTCCATGAGCTTCTGGACAAGCTGTTCGTACTGTGTGCCAGCACTTGGGCCGCCACCAGAAACGACAGTTAGGTGATAGAGCCAGTTATCTCGCTCCGGTTTGCCGGAAAGTATCAGGTAAGTTGGTCCCTGGTGCGCTGGATAGATGGCAACTGTGAGTCTAGCCTGATCCTGGGCGGCGTCCTCTCGCTCCTCGGAATCAGAGTCAGAAACGTGTTCAACCTCCTCAACTCGGGCATCTCGCATATTAATCTGGCCAAGGGGATTCTGTCAGGGGTAGGTAAAAAAAGGTTATTAAACCTTTTTACATATGTACATATCTATCGAATGTTTACTTACCGTCTCTGCCGGAGCCTTGAAGTAGAGAAACATCTTGCCCAGCAGCACACACCAACACTTCTTGGGATGACCGTTTTTCACCTTGGTCACCCAGCCCTGCACTGTGGGCTTTTGGTCGTCGCGACTGAGCAGCAGCTTAGTGGCATTCCTTCGCTGCACGTTCTGGAGCACCCGGATCCAATCGTCCATAGTGGCGTGCGAGTCCGCGGTGAGGTAGTAGACTTTTTTGCCCGTGTCTATCTCGAAGGTGGAGGCTCCCTCCGCACGATTGATTCGACATACCTCATCTAGTTGGATTTGACCCTGTGGCTTTCGCTGCACGTCGTGCTGACTCTTCCAGTAGTTGAGGGAGCCGTTTTTCAAAACGAACCAGCGCTTGCGCCAAGTCTTCAACTTGCCACCTAGCTTCGCCAAGTGACCCATCTACAAAACGGTCAGCGGTCAAACAATGTCACATTGAAGATGATCAGCAGTACACTCACCTTCTCCAGCGACTCGATCTTCTTGCTGGGCGAATCCACGTAGGACTGTCGCATAAGCAGCGATGGCATCGAGGCATCCATGCATGTGGACTCTGATACGGCGTCGGGGGGCAAAGCATAGTCATCCGAGAGGCCTGATTCAAAGGAGAGATCTGAAATTACTGTGCCTCGCATGTGCTGGAGAGGGGAGGGAAGGCTGCCGGGCTGAAGGGCATTGGCGTGATAACGTGGTAGACTCAACTGTCGACTCGAAGGCGTCACCGTGTAGGCCCCCAGCTGTTGGCCATGATTTTGGTTGGACAGTGTGTGGTGTTGGTATTGGTGTTGCGATGGTTGGAGATGCTGGTTAATGTGGCTGGAGGGCGTGGTGGATGTGCGTGAATGGATGTGGACTGCGGTGGATGGGTTAATGGCGGTCATTTGGTTATTCGGTTGGCAATGGTTGATTGATGGCAAAAGTGGTTAGAATCGCAAGTTGTTAGAACACATAATTACAATTTTTCAATTATTTCGGGATGTCTTCTAGGGAATAGCTAGAAAGCAGGCAAGTTGTAGACTGGATAGGGATACGGGAGATCAAAAGGGGACGGAAAACTGTATTATACTAAAACTTCAAAGGGTACTTGGGATTCGGAAGCAAGGAGCTTGGAGGTTACGAGTCAATAAATTAGGTATGTATGTGTTAGTTAGTGTTGGTGCGTCGAGTTGGTGTTAGTTCAATATTTACGCAAACCAATGAAGGGCAACGTTCTAATAGAGCAACACTATGCTGGGGTATCGCCCACGAGGGTTGGACAGGGAAATAAATAGTAATGGAACATACCACGCGCCTTCGCGTTTTTCGGACTCTCCGAACCACTTCGCTTAGCCGGACTCAAACTTGACGAAGTCTTCAGGCTCTTTGAGGGGCTCGATGCGCTACCGGAGGTTGAGGTCTCCGTATTGTCCGTGCTTGAGGAGTTGTGCGAGTGGTGGGTGAGCATAACCGCATGGTCCTCCCCGTCACTGGAGTCGTCGCTCGAATCGCCCGTAAATGGCATCGAGCGGATTTGCGAGGCTCTACCCTTAACCGTTGCGTAGACGGGCACGGATATATCACAGAAGCCGCCGCTGGCGGTTTGTTGTTGCCTCGACGGTGGCAGCGGAGTTCCCGGCGTGCTACCCAGGGTACCGTGTCCATCCCCGGTTCCGGTTCCAGTTCCTGATCCATGACCGTGGCCATGTCGCCGACCATTAGAGAGATTGGTTCCCATCCCGTCTTGGATATCTGGCTCCTGGCTGGCTGTGCTTTCCGCGGTACTTGTTCCTGTTCCAGCTCCTGCCAGTCCATCGTTCGCCACCTGGTAGATCTTTGCCTCCCAGCTGGGGAACCGATGCAGAGGTGGTGTCGGAGGCCGTGGGACACCCAGCTCACTGGTGGTGGTTGTGGTAGTACTGGAATTTCCACCACTGGCCATGAGAGCCGGGTTGTTCTTCATCCAGGCGGGAAGCTTTTCGCAGGATGGTGTGTAAATTTCAGCATAATCATGGGCAGTATCTGTATCTGAGCTGTCTGGCCTGGTAACTATCCTAGATTCAGTGGGGGCCCCTCCGGGTGCTTTGCTGGAGATGCTGGACAGGGGAGCCAGGGTTAACCCATCTACCGCTGCCACCAGATTTCGTTCCAGTTCCTGGGGCTCCATCGAAAGGTTTCTCCTGTGCTGGTGATGCGGATATGAGCTGGTTAACGGCCGGCCAATGATCTCCTGGGGATCTAGACTTTCGCTTCTCCTCCGATGTTCAGGATTCGACCCGGACCCGGTGAAATCCTGGACGTCTAGGCTTAGGCTGTTCCGCACTGGTCCTACAATGCTATGCCGCTGGGATTGATTGGCTATGTGATTCTTGAGCAACTCCAACTGTTGATTGCACTTGACGTTTTGCTCCCGCAGCAGCTGGTTCTGCTCCTCGAGATCGCGGAGCTTGTTGTTTACCCACTCCTTGATCTTGGCAGCCTTGGCTTCGATTTGTCGCGCGTCGTGCAGTCGCAGTTGTCGCTGTTCCTCCACTTGGATCTCCAGAGACGTGATGGTTTTCTCAGTTTCCTGGGTGGGCGGTAAGCCCGATCCTGCTGCTCCTGCTGCCGAACCTCCACCTGCCTGATGGCTGGGAGAACAATGGTTCTTGGCCTGCTGTTCCTGCGGATGACTGGGGATTGGCTGGTGCGGATGCGAGTGTGAGTGCGGATGATGAGCTTGCTGGGGCGGTGGCTTGGGCCACTCACTCAGCCGCTGCTCCATGGCACGCACCTATAAACAGGTAAGGGAAAGAAAGCAAAAGGTTACTTGAGTTGCAAACTGCTCACAGAGCAAACTTTTCCAAATTAAATTAAATTCACACCAAGTCTCGACAAAGTTCAGGGCAGAGTCTAATAGCTACACATATACGCAGCAGCCCAGGGGATTAGCTGCTGCTAGTGAAAAAGACAGATATTCTACGCTTATATTATATACAGCATTAAACCATTAGGACACCTGCAAAGGGTGTTCGATTATCCTGCATTCCACCTTTGAGCTGGGCTCTTGTTCTGGCAGGAACTTGCGTAATTAAGAGGCAGATGGTGGAGACCATTTAACACCCGACTGCAGTTTCACAGAAAATAGCAGAGGCAGTGGCAGTGGCACTATTTGTGGAAATGGCCAAGGAATGAGCTCGGCACATGCCATCGCCCCAGGAAATAAGTATTTTTATGGTTACACAACAATTTGCAAGTAATGCAACTGCCACGGAGAACACGAGAAAGAAGAAGAGGAAGACAGGAAAGAAATAACTTCATTTGGCACGCCAGGAAACCAAACTGACAACTAAACAAAGCCGGAAAGCATATAAGGTTAGAAGGTGGTTGGGTGGAAAGGGTCACAGGGCTAAGAAGTGGGACAACGGATGAGGGATACGAAAGGAGGATGTGCAGAAGGCGCACGGGCAGAGGCAATTGAAGCGGAAGGATCCACAATGTATTCCCTTCCTTAATAGAAGGGTTACCCCCTACTACTTCAGTGGCGACTCCAAATGCATTTTTAGTTGCCAGTTGAGCTTGTGCATCCCAAATGGGTCAATTGTTTCATTGGAATATGAGGGCTAAGGGCTTATGAGCAACAAAAAGCCGGTGATACATGTCACTAGGTGGCCATTTGGTTAAAAGTAAATGGACTGCCAAAAATAGGGTGCTTCTAAAAACGGCCGAAGCCCTGCGAGTCCTCCGCCTGAAACTGTTCCGCACCCTTGCTCAACCCCAACTTTTGTGGTCTATCTATAATGCCAAAGTTTATGCCTGTCATGCCACGAGACGGATTCACAGGAAGGGAGCCGAGCGAGCATCTGGGAGGAGATTGCTTATTGGTAATGGGATACGCCATGTGCAGCAGCTCGAGCAGAGTACAATAGACAAGAGCTAAGCACATGCAAAGTGGAACTGCTGGAAAAAGTATATGGCAGTTCGGGTGGCGGAAAAAAAAGCTGAATATAATCCTGCCTGGCCTGAAACTTGGAAGGAAACTATCGCCCGCGCCTCAAGTTGAACTTCGTAAAGCGCTGAAATCTTAAACGCATAAAAAGGGGAAAATCACAGAGAAGCGAGAAAGTTTCATGAAACTTGAGCCATGAAATCGGGCTGCGCCTAAACCGCTAAGACGAAATCTCGAGGCCAAAAGACCGCTGGCAATGCCTTGTTTAATGGCCCAAACAGCAAAGTTCAGACACGGAAAACTTGGCTGCTCCTCGGCTCCTTCGTCTCTTCTTGTCGTCTTCTCGCCATAAAATGAATCGAATGAATTGCCTGCATTTAGGCGTGTGAAACTTTGAGCCCCAAAAACAAACAAAGAACAAATCGAAGTCGCTAAAATGGGAGTGCGAGGACGAGGGCACTGAGACAGTAAGTTGACTTTATCTACATGCGTTTTCTAGATTCGCAGACACAGCTGCTTTCGATGGTTCTATGGGTATCTGTGTCCTGTCAGACAGCCAAATCCTGGCCATTTTTGTTGTAGGATTTGCGATCTGCAGCGGGATGGCGCCTGGGATTGTTTTATGTAATGCAGAAAGCGGTGGAGCACCTTCACCCCACACAGTTTGATTTAAAATGAAATACATATTTTATTTCTCCTTATGTTTTTTGGTCCTGTAGGTTATTTGAAATAATTGCTTGTTTATTGGTTCCTTTTACATGCTCAACGACATTCAGGCAACTGATTTTGAAAAGGCAAGCTCGCAGCTGTCACAAAAGCAAATTTAACGGCTCTTTACTATTGCAGAATGACATTTTTATTGCCCGCTGCACCGAGCATGGCCCCCAACAAATAGTGAGTGCAGTGTCTGCCACTTAACATAAATCGCACATATTGCCGTAAGTTCCCTTCTAAGGCAATAATATGAAGGAGAAGAAGAGAAATCCCCGACAATAATTTGCCCCAACGCACAATCGGATTACGCCGAACGGAGAAGACTTCGAGAAGGAGCTTCGAAATGGCCTAGGAGAGGGTGGATGGCGGATACGTTCCGTGGAAGCTGCCAGAAAAATGTGCTCAATAAAATAAATTCCGAAAGCTGAGCTGAAGACGATAAAAAGATGAATGAAAAAGCGAGCATTTGAATAAAATTTGAATTGAATTTGCTGGGCAGGCTAAACTGGCGGAGAGTCTCCCTTCATCCCGTGGCCAGATTGCAGCTGTTCCCCCAACAACCAAATCGCCCTGTTCTCTGACCAAGCTTGCATCCGGGTTTTATGACTAAATGAGCAGACGCAATTAAGTGGGGCTGGCTGGGCGACCGAAGTGGGGTTTCCTGGGCTTCTGCGCCGCTACACAGCAGATGACTAACGACACTCCGCCATTATGGCCAGACCGAACCGTACGGGGGCAGTGAGTCACTTTGTTGGCTGAAAGGGTCATTCCAGTGGGGGGTGTCCTCTATCAGCCCCATAGTGTAATGATGATTAATCTGACTATACTGAAGAAGCTGTTGCTGTTGAAAGGCTCTAGCTGATGAAGATATAATGTCCTGAATATGATGCGTATAGGACAGGAGCTCATTCTAATATATACTAACGCAGGCAAATTCGGTGACTTGTGAAGACCAAAAGTGTTCCCATCGTTCCCCGACAGGGCATCGCATTAGTCCCTTCTCGCTCAAATTCTTAATACACCTCAAAATTGTGGCACAGATTAAACAAAGTCCATCTTCTATGGGATTTCGGCCACTTCCTCTACTGCTTTATCCCATTTTTTTTTCGTGTATATACATATGTCCATTTATTTTTCCGTTCCTAACGTTTCAACTTCAACTTCTTGGGCAAACAGCCTCCTGCTCCCTGGCCTTATCGCAGTGGCCCGCTCCCTTTTCCTCCTGCAACGTTTAATTTGGAGTCATGATTCCATTGTTATTTATAGTCAACAAAGCGGCAGCCGCTTGAGGAAAACATTCATAAAACATTGTTGCCGCCCCCGTTCCCCGAAAAAATGGAAATACCCATCTCGCATCCCCTTCCCCGGCACGCGCCATCTTCTCCTGCAGTCGTCTCACAGTCTGGCAGAACTGACACTTATCTGCTATCTGCTATCTGGTATTACCCACTCCAAGAGCTCCCCCAAAATATGCTGGATATCGTTAGCTGCAGCGCTTCCCCATATCTTTACTTCCAGCCATCGACTTTGGCCATGGAGTGCCCGCCCTACAGGGCGGCATTTCCGACAGAGAAACGAAAAAACCGAACGACAAATTGATTCGATTTTACTGAGCTATTTTGGGAATACGCTCTTCGTCATCGCCGCTAAGATGGAGATCCAGATTCCATTTTCTTGTGAACCTGATCGGAACTAAGTGCCCCAACCTTTGAGCAAAGCTGTACGCCCTTTAACTAGTCTCCAAAACCTGCTTCGTTGCGTTGATCCCCAAACGGTTAGTCTCTTCATCGGGGATCAATTCTCCGTTGCCGCTGGAAATCGCTCCACCTTCCCCCGTAAGGCTGCCTTTGGAAAGGGGACAAGTCTGCTGCGGATGATTTTTCCATTACAGTCAATGTCAATATTTGCGTCATGTTTTGGCAGCTTTGAAATTAAAAATGCGCAGGATTCACAACATCCCGGAACGTAGTTACATGAGAACTCCATGCAGCCCGGCATCCTTCTGGAGCTGCTACGTTTATGCCCCTGCTCCTTCTATCTAGCACCTCTCAACTGCTCCGTCATGCAGCAGAAATTTCAGAACAGTTCAGTACGTGATCTCGACGTGCAGATACCCATTGCTCTATGTGGTCGGTAGTTTCACATTATGATCTTAACACATAAGAATCTGAACATGTGTCTGTTATGCCCAAATAAAGCAATAAAGCAATTAAGAGAAATTGCTGTTGTGTCAGAGGCATAAACGCTACATCGTGCATATACCCCGAAGCTCCTTATGATGACTTGCGAAAACATAAAGTGCTCCGCGAATGACGATGCCTGTGCATTGTTTTAATTAAAAGAGCCACTCTTAGCTCCCCTCCTCCACAAATCATGTGCTGCATACTTTGGTGCGTCTTCCTAGAAGGGAAACATCCTCTCGGGGGCCGACAGAAGAAATATGTATCTGCCATCCAGGTTATCCATTATAACAGCGCATTATTCTTGCATTATTCCCATTATACATGCGGTCAATTCGGAAGGAGGTCGTCCGTCTCACCGCTGACACTGATTTATAATGCAGACACCGTTTGATGCATTCCCGGGGAATCCATGAACACCCCTTTTCCAGATCGGCTTAACCTAATCAGTTTTGAAAAAAGAAGTACGCAAAGTTTGCCACGCCATCTGCCAGACAATAAAGCAAGACAAAAGTTTCGCGCTTCTGATAAAACTTTGACGAGACTTGCAGCCAGGCTCTGTTTTCCCTTACATTTTCCTCCGTTTGATGGGGTCTCCGTAATATAGCGAAACTTATGGAAGCTGCTGCGCTCTGCAGCTTTAAACCTTTCGTCGGGCATTTTGAACTGAAGCATCAAAACTAACGCAGAAACCTGCGTTCTGCTCACACGTTCAGACGGTTTTTTAAGGTTCTTCAAAGTACAGCAGCCAGTTGGACAGCCCATAGCCCTGTTTGCTTGCTCCCCTTTTAAAGAGCACTTGGGCAGCACTTCAAAGCTGCCTTCCGAAACTCCCCGCCAAACTCGTCGTCTGCCACTGGCAGTGTTAGTTGTCGCTAAGGCTACCAAACTCCAGGAATATTTTCCAGCTTCACAGCTGCTTTCTCTCCGATTCTTCAGCTCGACTGGGCTGCGACATTGTCAAGAGCTGCACTCGAGCCATGCGAAAAGGCAAACAACGTTCAGGAGAAGCATCCGCTGCAGGAACAGGAGGGCGGCGGGTTCTGGGAGGAGCAGCACTGGCCAAGTCTGGCTCCGAATGAAAATAATGGAAATGCGCTGCTATATTTCACCGCCTCTCAATAACTTTGCTCAATTTTATTTGTGCCGTGCCCGAGCCCAACCCAAAAAAGAATTAAAAGCCAGTCACAGTCTTGATTCCCCCAACGACAACTGTTTGTGTCGCGGAGCAAGTAATGGGCTCATATTATACGTATTCTTTATTCTATTCGACGGCCTGCGCCTTCAGAGTTTTCTGTTTCTGTTTCGGGGGTGTAAGTTCTGCCTTTTCCGCATCACTGGATTAGCAGTTCCCATTCCGATCGAGCCAAGCAACAATGCATGTACCTTCCCTTTCATTTAGGCCCACTCAACTCATTAGGCAACTACCGACTGCCCGGGGCCAAAAAAGAAAGATAGCTTTAATTATGGAGAAGCCCACAAAGTTGAAATGGTTACTGCGGTCGCTGGGCTTTTTACATACCCTATAATACAACACAATTCAAACGAGAGCTAAAATCATAATATAGGATTCATTGAGGATCACGCTGTATCATTTATTTGGTGATTTTGTGCAATCGATATGACCAGTTAGAGGGTATTGAAAAAGTGTATTGAAATCCCTATATTAACCCACTCCATTTTCAGTTTGTAAATTTTGAAAAAATCCCTTTGTTGCAGGAACAGTGGGCGAAAAAACGCTGCCGGGTCAATGACAAATAAGGCACTCAAGTGTAATAGCTAGCGAAATGGGGGATGCAGTGCTTCATCTTTGTTTTTCTGGCATGCAATCAATGAAAATGTTGGGAAACTTTGGTCCTCGATCAAAACTCGATAAAGTGACCTTTTCTCTGTCCCGTCGTCATACCAATTAACCGTGAAGCATTTGGGAGCACAGACAACAATGTCTCCTCGCGAAAAACAGCGAAACTTGTAAGCAATTAAGAAATTTTCCAGCTTCCCCCATTTTCCGTTTACTTTTCTTTTCTGCTCTGGAATAAAATGGTTTTTTCCTTCAGGTCTTGACAACTTTTCAGCGCATTCTCTCACTTTTTCACAAATCATAAATATTAGATTTTTATGAAGCATTCGCTACGATTGCTCACAGCTGGGGCCCAACACGTAAAAAGCAGCCAAAGACATTCGGCGGTGAAAAAATGCAGGGGAAAAACTCAACGAGGGGGGCGAACAAGGGCAGGGATACTTATCATAAAGAAGACGAGTGTATTGTTCACCAGTTTTTTTAATCTTCACTCGCACTGACGTGCGGGGATTTATATAAAATGTTGGGCGGACCGCCCGGTCAAGAACATGGAGCAGGAATCAAATAGGATACTAGTTTTAGAATAAGAAAAAAATAGTAAATTACACATAGTACATACATCGAGGACATTGTGTGCGCCGGCCCTTTTCCGCTGACTGTGCAATTTTCGCCATTTTCATTGCGATTCAAGCGGTCCACTCAGTTATTCTTATAAGATCGTACAAAGGTCCTTCGCCTCGGCAGTGTCGCGCGCACAGGGGTTAAGTTTCGGTCTAGGGGTTCGGGGTTGATTTCGGCACAGAGCCCTCTGAATCAAAAACATTCGAAAGCATCAGGGAGGGGGAAGTCGGTTGGATATGCAGAGGAAAACCGGTTTGGGATCCGCTGATCGCGAGCGATGGTTGGATGGTTGAAACCCGGGAGAGAGGGAGAGTCGAAATCGGTAGTTGGTCCTTTCGCGCGTAGTTTTAAAGCACTTTCAAACACTCCACCAGAAATATGCAAAAACGTTTTGGTTTGACACGGCAAAAAAAAAACATAGATTATGAATTAACCGGTGTGGTTGTTCACGTAATCGGAGACCAAACAGCGAAGTGAACGACTCGAGCTGCCAACAAGAACTAAAACCGAAACTGAACTCGAGTGAAGCGAAAAGACTGCGGGAAATGCTCGGGGAAATTGTGCTGCCAGCGCTGGCAGAGGGAAATTCGCTGAGGGAAGTTTTAGCGATGCGTGCGTGTTTTATTTTTGGGGTGGCATCGAACAGAAGCACATACACCACTTCTTGCATCCCACCGCATGTCCTATCCCGTATTCGACGGATGCTCAACTCCTGGCCTGGCCAGCATAGAGCCCTCGTCTTCCCACGCTGAATGTGTATATGTTTGCATTTGGTGCTTAGTGGCTTTTGGAGCAATTATTTGGATGTAAAGTGATACTGCATCACTGAACTTTAAATACTGATCACTTAGAAATACGAGGATATGATATTGTTCAAAAACCCATTCAATTTGATTTTGAAATCTAAGGCTAGTATGGACAAGACCCTCCTGTCAGCCGCCACAACGGGAAAGTAGCGATCCAGCTGGAGAGGGATGTCAGTCGGGTGAAAGTGCGTCCCATGTGGGGTCCAGCCCTAAGGAGAATCCTCGTAAGTGGAAACTGGGGCTGAGGGCAGGTGCTCGTTACTTGTCAGATTATATGTGTATATACCGCAGTGCTTCGCAACTGATGTTGAATAGGAGCAGTCGCACCAGGCAATTTATCTCTGTTCCGCCAGTTTTCCATTGCCCAAATATGCTTTGTTGCTTCTTTTTGCACATAATAAATGTAACATGTTGCGTTGGCTCTTTGGATGATTGTTTGCGGTGGGTGTTAACAATTTGCCTGATTAAAGGCCGGCTATAACAGCCATCGCACACAAAGGGGATACTGATGAGTCAGTGGCGCTGCCATCCATCAGAGTGCCAGAAACCAGCAGCCAGCCAGACGAAGCAACCGGGCTATATGGTTATATATGTAGAACCTCCAGACTGGATGGCGGCCAACCGATGGAGACACTTTCCACTCCAAGACTTTTCCTCTCGAAGCGGCGCAGTTGGGTACTTTCCACAAAATTGGCATTTAAGCTAACACTTTGGATTTGGATGGGAGTAGTCAGAATCTGAACAGAATAACTTAACAAAAAGAAGACTAAAATTCGAGATGTTTGTTACCAATAAGGATGAGAAACTGAGAGAAAAGATGAATCAGAACATGAACTAAATATACCAAGCTGCATCTTCCCAAAAAAATTAACCCGGTTCCCTGATTTCGTAACACCTCGTGCCGTGAGTTTGATGACCCAATGGAGCCGTGAGACGCTCGATGGATACAAAAGCATCTTGCGGATATCTATCACATCATTCACAGCCTCGAGTTGCCGGCGGAGTCGCGACTTCTGCGCGCTATTTTTATAAATATTTATGCGGCCCCTCGTCTCATGTCTTTTGACTCGTGCGTGGCTCCATTGGCTGCCCAAGAAGTTGCTGTGTGTTAGCGGCAAAAGCCACAGTCCGCCAAATGATGTCGTCGACTTGCAGACGAGATTAAAATAAAGAAAGCAGCCTTCGGTGGCTACAAAACGTTGAAACCACTTAGACCAGCAGGAAAAAATCCGAGAAACGGCCTTAGGAACAGAGCGTTTTGGGTTAAGAATCCAACATAGCCCTTTTCAATTAGATTGAACTTTAAATAAAATATATTACCTGGTTAAACAGTAGTGCACAGTAATTTCTCCATATGTAAAATCGTAGGTCTTAAAAGGAATAGTGCGTATGCACTGCATGTCAACTCGGTATGCTCCGTGTAATCAGCTTTTAATGGGTACGAAAAACGGATAATAAAAGAGGGAGAGCGAACTCGAGGCGAGGCATAAACGCATTACATTTTTCAAATGCACATCAGCAGGGCAAGATGCGGACTGGGGCGATGGCACATTGGATCAGGAAAGGCACCGGCTATGTCTACTACGGCTATGTGGCTATATGAGTATGGGGAATGGGGTATGGGGTATGGGGTATGGGGTATGGGGTGTGGGGTGTGGAGTGTGCAGTGTGGGCGAAGTGCGGAGGCTTCGAGCGAAAGTGGCAATCGTCGGAGACCAAGACAACCACCAAGACAAGACGATGGCGGCTAGCCTGCACTCCGATGACGGATGCATGCATCATTAATACAACTGAAACAATGTTCAACAACTAAATAGCAACAACTGTCGGGCAAGGGGCATGAAGGGGAAGGTGGCGACTGGGGTCCGCCAACGCTTTACATCTCCCCCAATCAAAGTGCCCTCTCGAAAAGACTGAAGAAGAGAGAACGGCACCGCAAATACCCTACACGAAAAGATCTTTATGTTGGGGATAGATATGAAGGCCCGTTGCAGCATTTGTAAACGTGACTTTAAAATGTTTAGATCAGGATACTACTAACACTAAACTTAATGCAGTATGTAGGTAGGTAGGGTAATTCTGGATGCGGTTGGGTTGCAAGTCTGCCATTATTGGCGAATATAATTAACAGAGTGGCCCACATACAGTCCAGCGGAGTAAGTGCATCCACGTATGTCTCCACTTGGCACTGGGGCTGGCGCATCCAATCAATGTTCACCCGGAGATGAATGGATAGTCAGTGTGGAAGGCTTAACAGCTGATCCACGTGCCCAGAACTCAGAACCCAGATGCCAGAGCCCCAAGCTCCATCTCCTGGCGTCTCGAGGCAATCAATCAACTACTCTCGTGCTGCATCATCGTAGTGGATGCGAATGTATCTCACGGATGCAGGAAAGTTAATTGAATCTGCAGCTCCTACACAAAGTGGGAATACGAACAGAAATCGAAATGGGAATAGGAATAGGAATGGGCAGGGGCATCATTCATCAAGCAACAATCAAAGAGATGACGACGGACGGGTTCGGTGATAAGTACATTTATACAAAAAGATATTCAATCAACAGGCTGACCCATTTCTCGATTTCATTTCGCCAGCACACCAAAAGGTTGAAAGTTCAAACGCGAATTGTTTAATTGCATTACCGGCAACCAGCAGTGGGTTGAAGGGGTCATGTGACATGTGCACAATAATACAGCCATATTCTCCCTCCAAAGTGTAATGATTGGGGGCTGCGCTCTAATAATAGCCACTGTATTTCAGTTAAAAGGAAATATTTCAGATAACTCCAGGTGGGCGGTGCAAGAAAAACCCAAACGGAAGCAAGACATCTTCAATATGTTAAAAAGTCATAATTCATGTGGGTTAAAATTAGTTCAGACTCATAAAGATCTTTTCTTGAGGTCGTCACTTCTCTTCACAAATGAAATTTAGAATTATATATGTATGTTGGCTTAATGTTTTGCCCAAGAGGTCATTGATGCAGCATTTCCATCGCGTTTTAGTAGCCATAAATTCTGGCATGGTACGGATTTGAGTACGTACTTATATATTGCATTTCGTAAGCTTACCTTTTTCCTATAGTTATCCATTCATAGAAGGGGGTTTGTTCGTTGTTTGATGAGATTCGTTGCGTTTTTTGGATGGTCCTGCCTCCTGCTCGTACTTAAACCGTTACTCCAGCTAAAGATGCTGTTACTGTTAGTTATAGTCCTTCAGCTGTTAATGCAGTCGTTGCTGTTGGTATTTTCTTTGTTTCTGAGGAAAGCAGACGCAATAGCGACGACGCTTTCCTACAGGACGCTTTTCCAACATGTTTGGGGGGCACCAGCGAATTTCGCTTAGGAATTTTGATATCTCTTAATTCCTGCTCCGCGTTATTCTATATTTCGTGCGTTATTCTATAACTTCTTTGTTGCAGCATTCCACTGTTGTTGCATTAGATGTTCAGCGTGTGGTTTATGCTTTTCCGATTTCCTGATTTCTTTCAATTTAACAATTTCGGTTCCTTTCTTTTGATTTTCTGGGTTTCCTCCTCTTATCTTCTTTTCCTGGTTGTTGCTGTTTTGTAAATGGACGTTTTGTTGTTGTTTGGCTTAATTTCGATATGTGTGTTTGTTGTGTTTTTAATCCTCGTTTGTTCTGGTATCGTTCCTCGTAGTTGTTGGTTATTTATTTAAAGTGAGAGCTTAGTTTACTTAACTTCGTGCTCTTATTGTATTTTGTCTGTCCTTTTGGGCTGCTGCTGCTTCTTCCCCATTTCGCTTTCCCTTCTGCTTTCGCTCTCCTTCTTCTTCGCCAGTCAGCTGTCGTTGAGCGAGAGGCAATTCGAGAGAAGACTGTTATTTCTTTCTCTGTGCGCAAACTCTTTGCGCTGGTGTTGTACAATGCGATATTATAATGTCTTATAACCTAGGACGTTCATTAATTTGCTCTGTCAGCACACACTAACCGAAATCTCGGGATTGCAATGCTTGTTTCCACCTTCATGTTGTGAATATTTCCTAGCAAACATTCGTTTAACTTCGCACTGCGAATCACTTTTCCCTCTTTTGTGTGGCTATGTGGGGCATTGGGCGCGCGTTTTGTGCCGATAATTCTCTTGCCCTGCGGTGACTTCACCTCCTTTTTCACCACGGGTTTACCGTTAACTACTCGCAGTGTAAGTTGGATTAATTTTTGCTAAAATGGCAGTATTTATTTTGGCCAACAATTGAAAAACAAACTCGACAGATCCGCGCAGCTACAAGTCTTCTTTTGCACAACTTTTACGCTCTGCGCTTTGTTACGCTGTTTCTTTTTGTTCTCTGTGTTCCATTCAGGTTTTGGGTTTATTCGCCCGTGGTGTTTTTTTTTTAGGGGTGGCTTTCTCTTTTCGACTCTCTCTCTCAGCTTCGCCTCCGCTCTCAGCGGCCTGTCTAGTCAAGCTTTGCAACCCCTCAGAACCACAGTTTGAGCACCATTTCTTGGAAATACAGTTTGAAAGTGGTTTAGCCCGCTAGTTGTTCTTGTTGTTTGTTTTGCTTGGTCTTCCTTGCCGACTTTCATGCGATTTCCACACTTTCCAACACTGCCAAGTGCCATGTGCTTGCCTCATGTCACCTCACTTTTTTATGGCGGTCCACTTGCACCCACAGATTCCCAGCTTTCTCAGAAAATCCTAATTGACCGAGTTCAGGCATTTTAAATTTTCCTAAGCTTACATATTCTAAAATTTGATTAGCTATATTCATACTTTACGATTAATCCTTAAATACCTGGGGATTTCATATTTTTATACACCTATAATCGGAAACGGACGTAATGCTTTCCACCAACTTCCACTTCCCCTCATAATAGTCACGACTAATTGATGCATAAGTAACGAGGCTGTTAACGGTTTGGCCTCCAAAAAACCGAAGGGTTGCCGGCAATTTAAAGGGGAGTAAAGATCAGAGGAAAACTGGGAAATCGGGGTGGCTATGGTATTCTGGCCCATCCTGTTAGCTAGTTAGCATCCACGTGCTTGTACATGAATTTAATCTCGGGGCAAACAAAGTAACAAGAATTCAATTTGTCACAGTGGTTAGCCCCGCTTTGTTGAGTATCCGGGGTTTGTCCGACGGGACTGGGTTCCCTTGCTCTCTCCGGGAATGGCACACAGAGCCGGTGAAGCCGGGGATTCGAAGGTGGCCAAGGATCCGGGCAACATCGCCGGGCAACGGTGGCTCTATCTCTCTGAGCTACCCATGATCTGGATGTGGGAGGGGGAGCATGTAATGCACAGAGAGAAATGGGTTGTTGTCTTAAACAGAGAATATTTCCTGTTTGATTTGAGGGTGCATAGAGTATTCAACGCTTCTTCCACCAATAGAGGCAATTCTCAAATTCCCAGTGCTTGCCTTTTTTTCGGGCAGTGGAGAGGCGGAACTAAATGTCGCGAGGGAGGTGGTGTAAATATTTGCATTTCGCTTGTTTTTTGGGGTGTTGCGTTAGGCAAAGCCAAAAGGCTCCGGGGACTTGTTAATGTAAACAATGCGCATTTAATATTGAAAGCACAAGTACGAGGAAGGGGGCAAATACAGCCTGTGTATTTCGTCCTTTTGGGGTAGTTTTGTGCCACGGAGGAAAGCTTCTCTTCGCTTGCAGCAGCACGAACTCCAACGCAGGCCTGCATTAACGCGTATTTCCGGGGAGCTCTGGGTGACAAGGGAATTCGATGTAGGCTTGTGTACCGAGCCCACGCTGTGGAGCCCGTTACCCCTCCCTTAACAGAAGTAGAGGCACTCAACAAAATAAAAGGTGGTAATAAACCTCTGCGAATAAATTTAAAAGAAGGCACAGGTAGTCGTACGACTACCATACCACTTTCTTTTCATTGAATCTTATAAAGATAGACTTGCGATTTTAGAATTTTTACAGTGCTATGCGCTCATTTCGCGCAGGGTCTGTTTGCCGCATGTGTTGGTGACAACTTTTAGGTTGGCGGGCCAGTTTTGTTGTTAGCCACAGCTGTTAGTGACCCCTGCTCGACGAACACCCCCTTTAGCTACAGTTTCTCCATCCCTGTATAGAACAGCATTGTCATGAAAATCTGGGAACCCTCCACCTTTAAGCTGTCCTCCAATGTGGGGGCTCTGTGCAGGATATCCCCTTGCCATCGTTTTAATTTTGCCACCCAAGCGATAAGGATTAGAAGCGGGGGCTGCCAGTCATTTAATGGCTTACCTTATCTTCGGCTTCCTCGGCGCGTTCTTCCGCTTCAATGACGCGCTGTTCGAGCTCCGTTAGCTGCAAGTAGAAAGAAAGGGACTTGGTTAAAACTCATCATTGTTAATGTTGCAGTAACCAAAGCAGGAACATCTTATTATCTTGAGAGAAAGGCGTTAATTACAGGATCTAAACATGACTAAGCATTAACAATTGTGGGATAAAATTGATGTCTTATCCTGCAGTTTTTGTTTTTTATATATATTTACATTTTCATATTTGTAATTTATACATCGTCTCTTCAGATTTTCAGGAGTTTTTACCAGGACGCAGGAGCACTTATTAATATAATATATATTTAAATTTTTCTGCCGAAAACTATTAAAACCAAACTAATATTGTAAAAGTTTTGAAAAAATACAATTGATAAATACTTTTGTAGATCTGTATGTAAAATATTACGTGGCGCCATCTATATCTGAAGGCTTGTCTGAAAATGTATTGCCCAAGTAAAAAGGTATCTGACCACATAGTTTCTTCTTGGTTTTATTCCATAATCCATAGATAAATTAAGTTAATTAATTAATAATAATTAACTTAATTAACTTGATTAGTTGGGAATTGGTTATATTTTCAATAAATTATTCCGAAGCCTCCGTGTTTTCAATGGATCTATAAATAAATTTACAGTGTAATTTCATAGTTGATTCCACAACCCGATGTAAGCATTTATCTGATACACTCTCGAACACATTATTCACCTTAGTGCAGACACCTACCCTAATAAGAAAAAGTTCCCAGTATTTTTCGATGTGGTGAATTTAGTTTAAGCACTTGAAGAATGGCTATTTTGCGGCATCTTATGCTTTTGGGTGTTCTTTTTAGCATGGAAGTTTTTCACATCATCTATCCACCCACCCGATGGATGGTCTATCCATCAATGAATCAATCATGGGAAATGACACACAATTTGCGGCTAATAGGGATAATGCTCTCTAGCTAATACAATTCATGTAGCTGGGATCTGTTTTTTTTTACCTGGTATTAAGATAATTTTGGAAAACGGCGCACATTCGCCCTTGGTCGCCTGCTTCGCGCGTTTAGCACTCAATGGCTTGCCATTTAAGATAGGTGAAAAGCCAGCCGCGGAAATGGCCCTCGAGGAATTCCCTTCCAATTAATCACCCAAGTGGCCTACGGAACCCAAGAGTCCAAAAGGAGGAAGGACGTAGAGGAAGGTGGTTAAACGCCGCTAAGGGTTCCACTTGAATCGCGCAAGAGATTGACTGCCGTCTATTTTGAATGTCTTAAGTGCATTAATTTCCGCTTTTTATGCCATTCAAGTGGCCACCCAGTCAAGGGGGCAGGCGGGGGGTGTGGAGCCTATTGATTGATGGATGTCAAATTGCTGTGCGAAATATGAAGGAGCCTCCTCTACCGATGATGAATGGCGGAGCGGAAGTGGCAGGAAGCGTCAGCTTGACTTGATGGTAAGCTTTCATACATCTCCGCTTCCTTCGGAGTTAACCTTTGCTAGGCTGTTTAAGGAGTATACTCGTACTTCTCTACTCAAAGGAGAATCTAACTGCATATCCAATCGAATTTGAAGTACAAGTACCGTCTAAAATCTCCAACATTGTTAGGAAGTGTTTTTATTTCTTTGCTTGCTGCTTAGTCTGCACTTTAATACTATAAAAAGAGTCCGATTGGTCATGTAATGACTAAGTAGAGGACTAATTGGCTGAGCCATTCCCTTTGCCAAAAACAGCTGCATAGCTGCACGATTATAAATAGGGTGGAACCACCGACAAATTCGCCCAGAAGCAGCAAATATGTGCTCTAGTTTAGGCGACTTGTTTGCCTGCATTAGGGCCCAGGGAAATTCCGACGCGGATTCCACCAGCACCACCCATCGGCGGAATATCGCTGACCTGGACGATGAGGCGCCCGATCTGCAGCTCCAACAGGTGCCGACCCGCAAGTGGAACGATCTTTCCGTGCCACAGCGACACGATTCGTACCCAGTTCTTCCCCCTCCAGTTGCATCTCCATTGACGGGATGCCTTCGTCCCTCTTTGCGGTCAGCAAGGGTCTCCTACGAAGCCTTGGAGCGCTACGATCGGATTTTTGGCAGATCTATCCAAGACGCCAGGTCATCTGGTTCAGTCCGAAATATACCCGACCAGTTCTAGGCGGAATTTTTTTGGGATTTCGGCATTGATATGAAAATGTGATCCCCATATTCCGCTAAAAGCCGAACACAATAAATACATTGACTATATAGACAATTTCCTTGCATGCGATGGCTGGCTGGTGTGTTCGGCGCAGCGACAAAACTTGCCCAAAGCATTGGATTAAACATAAAGCTGAAAAGGCAGAAAGTTCGGCTCGACTTGCGTGCGTGAAAGATTGCCGAGGTTTTACCGGATTTGGCCGTCCTCATCCGCACACCTGTTTAATCAGGGCGTTCTGGCCTGCCAATTGGCGACTTAATTGGAAGGAAATGAAGCAGTCGGCGGCATTAAGCAGAAAACATTTGGCATTAATTGCTGGAGGTGTGGCAAAGGGGGAGGGGGGGAGGGGTCCACTTTCCTTCAGACACTTCAGACTTAAACACACATAAGGTTTACAAATGTGCCACGCAGTCGCAACAAGAACGGAAACGGAAAATGTTATTTCGCAGCCACGAATGCAATTCCAGCAAACAAATGGCTCACAATGGGTGAAGTAAACCCCGAAGCCCCTACTGCCAAAGGAGGTGACTTTGCCCATTAGTCGGTTTAGGTGTCGTTTGCCGTTCTGCTGAAAGTTTCCAGCGAATGTCGCACTAAAAGTTGTCTTTCTCGCGATTGCGATACAGTTGTGAATATATAGGGGGTCTTATAGGGTGGGTGGTCAATGCTGCAAGGAGGAGGGGTGGAGATCTTGATGGGCTGCAGTAGTCTTCATCCGACTGGGAATTGCTTTGGATAAAACGAGTTCACACTGATGTATGCTACGACCGGAAGGCGCCCAATTGATAGGTCAACAATGGAACAGTGCAACAGCAAACTTGCTTTAGAAACGCATTATTCTGTGGTCTGCGTCGTATACGTAATGCGACCTACCACCCCACAAAGCTAAATAAAACATTTTAACAGTTTACCAACAATATTTTCATATTTATACTCAATTCCATCGGTACTCGTAGAGTAAATAAGTCAACAACAAACTTTTATACAGACTATAAGGTATCCGATAGTTGACACTCGAATAGGAGTAGTGTTCTCTCTTTGTATTGTTTAGGAAACTGTGCCTGGTTCTTTGGTGCTCACAATCGAATCCAAACATTTACCATATGTGCATATACATTTTTAAAACACATAACATGATACACTCAAGTAATCCTATCCCATTTGAAGCTATCGTACACAGCCTTTGTTAGATTCGTTTAACCCTCTCCTGTACATCGATGACCTGTAGATTGGTTAGGTTATTACGCCCATTTTTATTGGCTTTCAATTCGTATGCCAGTTGTCTCCTCATTTGGTTTGTGTTTTGATTGCAAAAAGTTAATTAAAATTTTGTTGTAATTGAATTTTATTGCATTGTTTGTTTGCATTTTGTTTTGTTCAGGTTTTTTTGCTTTGTGCGGAACTTTGTTTGAGTTTTGTCGAGTTTTTCTATTTTTTGCCGGCTGTTTTGTTGTCTGGCCATTATGCCATTTGTTGTCATTTGGTTTTTGCCTTTGGTCTTAATTGGATTATGGCAAAAAGAGTTTTAATTAAACCAAATGAAGCGGAGTGCGGGCAGTGAGTGGCAAGCTCTTTTTGAATCAGATGATGGTTTCCGGCAGCCTGGGATCATCGTAACCATCGACGAAGCCTTCGAAGCTATTATCGCACTCCTGCCCGGCAGCCAATGGATTGCGGATGAGTTCAAAGGTCAGTGGCGGCAGTGGCGGCTGCGGGGGTAGTTCGACCTTTACCACTTTCGACGCTGTTTCTTCATTCGCGGGAGTCGATGGGAATTCCATCATACAGTCGTCCCCGCAGCGTCGGCAGTACAGCAGATCCACCAAGAAGCCCAGAAACATCCCCACCTCTGATTATGCGTGCTCGCCCGACAGCTGATTTCGCAGCACTGACGATATCGGGGAGCCACCTACTACTATACTACCCACCTACTTCTACAGCCCCAGGCATCCACGCGTCCACAAATCCACGCCCCAAGCCCCACAACCCACAACACAGCTGCGTCCACAGCAGAATTCGCAAATGGATGGATTACAGACTCGCTCGTTTTCCAGTAAACCCATCGTCATCGGTGTAAAAAGCAAATGACAAAATTAATTAAAATTAAAATTAAATGTCCCTCGTTTGGCGTTGATTAAGGAGTGCGATCATGCATTATGCATAGCACATTATATCGTATTCACTGCATCGGCATTACGTAATCCACTGTCCACACACACGCGCGCGCATTTATGCACTTATGCATTTATGTTTGTTGCTGTATAGAATGCACATTATAATTACATTTATGCGCGGCCATCAAATTCAATGGGGCTAAAGCATTTGCATAACGTCCGCACGCCCTGTTCACTCGTTAAAGTCGAGATTCGAGGTGGCTTCCGTTCCAAAAGCACTTTTGAGCCCTCTGCAGGGAATACTACTATTTAATACTAAGCATTATTTAGACCAACATAATTGGGGACTAACGTGAAAAAAGTTTCGATTCTACTTGGTGCTGCTACTACGCTGATCAGTTCAATGCATTTCTGCTCTGTCTCGCTCTCGCCACATTTCCGTCCTACTCTCACTCACTCACTCGCTGTCTACTGCAACGAAAAATTCAATTTGGCCAGGAAGAAGAGCTTATGAAAAAATGAATAAGAGTGAGAAATTTGCAATCTTTTAATCACACTCACTCACTAGCTCTGTCCCTCTCCTCCCTGCTCTCCGCGCCTCTCTCCATCCCGCTCTGTGATTTTAATTATGCTTAACAAGCTGGGAAAGAAGCAGCAGCTGCGGCTGAGGAAAATAAATGAAGGCCATTGCTCGCCATCCGCAGGTCCTTTGAGGACTCCCGCTCGACATTTCACAGTTTATGGTCCCCATTTGTTTATATTAAGTTGCTTGCATTATTAAAGGTATTATTATGTCGGAATGTGACTAATTAAACGCACTCGGTCCATTTTTTCATTTTTTTCTTATATTTCCATAGATCTATGCTGCCCTTCGAGCATTGTTTGTTTATATGTTGGGTTTTGCCTTAACTCTCCCTATTCTGCCGTCATTCGCCTTTCGAACTTTTTATTGTGCCAGTTAAGAAATATAGCGCGGAAAATGCAAATTTGTCACAAATAAAAATACCTAGAGAGCAAGCAAAAGACAGAAAGTAGGCCAATCATGCCACAGCCAAATTCATGTCAACCGCATGAAGGCCAGGCCCATACGCACCGACGTCCTCTCCACGCCACTCTACTTTTTTTGGGCTTTGGGTCAAGTGGAAAGAAGAACAAGCACGACAAGAATAACCACAACATGAAAAACTAGGTTAACATGGGTTAAGGTGTGTCATTAACTTGCCACAAACACACATGGGAGGCCTGGGCCGGCATTGAGTTTGCCCCACGGCACTGCACTGCACGTTTCCCCTCTCCCCACTCCAATTCACCATTCCCATCCCCGCAATTTCCATTTTCTGTTTAACCTATCCCCCACACGCATGCACTGAGAAAAATCAGGTCTGGCAAGGACTACATGTTTTTGTTACTCTGCGGCGTATGCTTAATATCTTAGCAAAAGGCCCATTTTCCAAGAGGGAACAAGAGAGAATGCTGGAGTCGAGTTCCCCGACTATCAGATACCCATTACTCAGCTTAAGGCCAAAAGGGAGTACAAGTAGCACCACGCCTGTTTTCAAGGTTTCAAGGTTGCACGCGAAAGTAATAATAATACAGTTTTTAGCGTCCGTTGCAAGTGTTTTGCCTGCGGAGTCATTAGAGGGGCGTTTTACCACTGCTGCCGACGACTTCTCATTACGGCTAATGTGCCAAGGGCGACTGCTGCACCTGCGCCTGCACCTGCAGCATCCCCACCTGGCTGAACTAATTAGCAGCTAGGCAAAGTCGAAGGCAGCTCAGCTTAGAGCGGCAAAGTTCCTGGGCGCCATCGAAATTGACACAAATTGGCACAGGGCGAGTACATCAGGGCAATCAGATTAGACGATGTCGTCGTCATCACGTCATGTGCGATGTGTTTTCCCGGTGCACCTTATTTTCCAGCCCTCTCCCCTTCGCCGACAACTTCGTTTTTTCGCTCCGTAGGTAAAAGCTGAGGAGAAGCCACAGGAGCCACGCAGCGATTTTGCAGCTGCTTTCAATCATGACGCACGGATTAGAACTCAGGTTAAAGATTAACAATGCCAAACAAGAGCGACAGACAAGGCGGGTTCCTCGGCTGTCAGGCAATGGAGGTTTGCTCACGTCACGCCCACTATTAGTTAGAACGCTCCTGATGAATGGAATGGATTGGATTGGATCCGCTTGGCTTGGATGCGAGCATGGAGTGGAAGAAAACGTACGATAAGATAAGCCGATTGCGAACAGCAAGTGCACCGAAGATGTAGCAGAAACCAGATTAGTCTGGAGGAGACTGACTTGAGGGGAAGCGGTATCCGTGGATATTAGTTAACGTTATGCGAGGAACAGGTTGGCTGCTGGCGCTGGCAAGTATACCTAGCTTGGTTCAGAGTCATAATAGAGACATTAAAAACATCTTCCTTTCCCCCATCTAAGTGAATTCCCTGATCAACGGGCTTTGAAATAAACGCCTCTCAAGTTGAGTGCAAAGGGAGTGTGATGACCGCAAAGCATTGTCATAAAAAGCAGAAATGGCGAGATATCCCAAAGCTATTAGCAGTTGATAGCGTCTCAAGGACTCCGGCTAGATCAGGACCAAGCCGAAGCCCAAACTCCGTCTGCCTCACAGGCGACTCAAGATAAGGACAACAAAGCCGGGCGACGAATAACAATTAGTGCATACATTTGGCAGAAGAAAAAAGTACACAAGGAAGAGAGCAGAGAAAAGCAGGAGTCCGCGCAATAATCACAGCCAAGTGCTGCATATTTATAGGCGCAATCAACTTTATTGCGCTGGCAGCGACTCGAGATAGCACAACAAAAGACTGCGACTACCTTCTTCATACTAATTAACTTAATTGCGGCTCCACTCCGCGCTCCAAGTAATTGCCACTCAAAAGTTCAATGCGTTCACGGCCCAATCTGGCAGGCAACCGGTTTTCCCCAAAGGATTGATGCTTCTTCAAAACAATATTTGGATTGCTGCCGAAGGAATAAACATCCTGGAGCAGGATCGCAATGGGAATACTCCGATTTAATGTATCGACCTTTTCTTGTGTTTGAAATTATCAAATGCGGATTAACGAGGAATCATTGCGGGTCCACTCCTGGCAGAATATTTGTTTCAATTTCAGCATTCAGGTTCGTTTCTTTTCGGCTGAGCACTGTGTGTGTTTCCAACGCATTCCATTCCAGAAGACGAAGTGGTCCTAGTCGGCAGTTCCGTGGTGAATTTCAATTATCCTTGTTGGAGCAACTATTGCATGCATTTTCATTCCCTTTCTCATTTCCAGACATCCCTTGCATTTCAGTTTTGGTTTTAGGCATGGGACGCCGCCTAGTTTTTCACTCACAGTCCGTGCGCCCCCACCTCCTTCCTTCCCCAAGAGGCGAGACCCCCCCCCCCTCTGTTCATTTCCATCCCCATCTAATTTTTCTCGCTTTTCACTTCATCTTCTTCTTGTGCGCTTGCCGCCTATTTGCGCCGTAAATTGTTTGCATACAATACGGCGACAGCGGAGGGGCATGGAGCAGGGGCCTAGTTGAAAGGCCCAGCCATTTGTTTTGGGTCTTAACTTTTGGTGCGGCTTATTTGTGCGGCCAGATTAAGTTTCAAATTGATGTGCGTTTTGAGTGGGCCAGGCAACGGAAA
The DNA here is from genome assembly GCF_016746395.2 of Drosophila simulans. Classification (NCBI taxonomy): domain Eukaryota; kingdom Metazoa; phylum Arthropoda; class Insecta; order Diptera; family Drosophilidae; genus Drosophila; species Drosophila simulans. The sequence continues at coordinate 694,121 of NC_052525.2, forward strand.
CGGAAATGGGGGTCATAGTTTTCCGGCGCTGATGAGATGGAACTCCGGGCCAGTAAGCCGCATTGATGGCCAAACTTTAATTTGATCATTCCTTTCTTTGCCTTCACTCCATTTCCAGCTGAAGCCGATAAGCTAGCTTTTATGGCTCAAAATCTCGGCAGTTGCACGCAGAAATGGGGCAGCTAATCTGAGGTGATTGGTGGACCTTCCGAGGCTCTGGAGATGAAAACAGTGTGCGCGAGTTTGCAGTAACAACATGAAATCGTCAGTTAACTGCGACCTTTCCATGCAGCAGAAAATATATCCCATCAAATGAGGAATTCATTATTTGGACATGCAGCTAAAAATGGAGCACTCAAACAGAAGGACTTGTCGTCCTTGCCCAAGGGATTCACCTGTGACCTCTGATCTGTCGGCGTTTCCTAGTACAAGGCAGATTTTCGAGGAAACGGAACTGGAAACAAAGACTATTTTCCATTCTCTGCGCAAACACCGAACTTTCTGTCTTCGCTTTGTTTGCGAGGTCTCGCGGCTGGAAAAAGCAAGAAGAACTTTCGCATAAAATTTCCATATCAGCAATTTTATTTGCAACAATTTGGCACCACTTTTGTGTGGCGGCGAGCGGAGCGGGTGGCGCAGCTTTGGCTGGCGGTGACGTATCAATTTCCGCTTGATTGCATTTAAAAAGAAATAGTCGGAGGAAGGTGGGGGTGAAGCGCGGCAAAAGTTTTCCTTTTCTTTTCCATTGCAGCGCGCTCCCTTCGTCCGTTTTTGGTTGTTGGCGCAAATTAAGTTTTTGGGCTGCAAATACGATTTTTGCGGCAAACGAAAATCGAAAATAAAGTTAAAAATTTTACGTTTTACTTGGGTGTATCTGGCCTTCATCCTCCTATCCCGCGTGTCGGTCTACAAAAGTTTGTGGCTGCGGGAAACTTTGGCGAGTGTAAAAGTTTACAATTTCTGCACACAGTTCGCTTGCTTGCCAGCGTCCAAGTTTAAAGGTTAATGATACCACAAAATAAGTTAAGAACCCCACACGCAAGCGAAGGAAACGGGTCTTCCCGGTGTTACAACGAAATTACGCCCCTGATTGGATTTGTGCAGTGATGCGGCCACGTTTGCTGTGTTTGCTACGTGCTGCAATCGAGGACAAATTGCCAGTGTGACCAGGCGAGGGCAATTGTTGCAGTGAAATTGCAACACAAAGTGTGACCTTAGTCAAAATATTGTTAAATGCGTGTCGAATTTGGTGTAGTTCCAAATGTGCTAAATGAGTACAGAAAATGCTTTGCTCAAGCTAAGTTTGCTGGAAATCGTAATCACATTTTAATAGCTCTCGCCAAAATAAAAGCACTCGTCGTAGGGATCAAAGTCCAGACTCATTTGCGAGACAAATGGCGATGGATTCATCTGAATGCTCCCATTGTGTTCGATGGGCTGTTTACATGAGGACTCTTCCGAAGAGGAGAAGCTGTGCGGCCGACTTATTTCGAGGCTCGAAATAGCCGGTGCAGGACAGGACTCGGCTTCACTAAAGGTACAACAGGCTCGAAGTGCTGTCAGCATCAATCCCATTTTCAAGTTTGGCACCCGTTCGCCTTCGACTTTTCCAGATTCTGTTTCTTAGTTGAACTTCTTTTGTTGCCGCAAGGGACCAGTTTTTAACCAAAACTGTCAACGAGTAATTACTAATTGCCTACATTTTAGCTTCGAGGCGCCTCTGCGATCTCAGCCGTTGCGTATATCGGTTGTGACAGTTGTTTTGGCTAATGCCAAGATAAGAAGTTCCCGGAAACATTCTAATGGAATGGTTTGCTATCTTGTTAACAAAATGATTCGTTCGTATGCATTTGAACCAGTCCATTCCTTGTTTAAGATTACCGATATTTGGGTCGATTTATATGTAAGTAAATGTGTGCTTACCAACGGGTAATGTTGGCTTGTAAACTTATGGAGTTTTCAGTCCTTTGTTCTGGTGCTGGTAACAAATGGCGAACGAGCAGAACAGTGAGGACGCTCTTCCATTCTAATACCTTTTTACTAATAACCCAGCACCTCCAGCAAACCCACGTTCCACACAAGAGGATGTCTCCCTATGGTTATTTTCCTCCCCTGGATTCTTCCTCTTGTTTATTGTTAGCTTAGTGAACATTTAATTGTTGTTTACATTTGTCTTTTGGTTTATTTTGCAGCACTTTGTAGTCCCTCCCTTCCAGCCTCCTCTTCTGCACTACGTGTTTCTTAATAACAGTTTTATATAAGCAGGGAAACTGCGAGGAAATGATGGGGCGAAATTTACATTTTAATTTCTTTTAATTAAAAAAACAGCAAACAAAATATCAAAAATAAAGCACATTAAAATGCTTCTTCCTTCGTTCCTTTCATTCTTATTATTCCTCTTGTGCTTCGCTTAATTTCGTTTTCTTGGCACTGGAATCTGATGGGATCCGGTGACAGCTGTCAATATACAACTTGAAAGGATATTTACTTTAAGCACTTGGATGAGACCCACACAAAAATGAAAGCCTGAGCGGTACATAAAAGAGAATTTGCGAGGTGAAAGGTAGGTGAAGTTTCCACGGGAAAGGTGACAAGGTTGGTGGCCATGTGGATGAAGCGCTGGAGGGTATTGGATGCTTCATTTTTGGGAGTACAGGGCTCTGTTCTTTGCCATACGAGACCAACGGGAAATCCATCACAAATACCTCAAGAAATATCAAATATGTATTTTATAGAGAAACGTTTAGAAGCGTTTATCTTATTAATTTAAAATGTTATACCTTTAGTAGACAAAACCCAATTCTGAGTACCATTTCCCAAACATTTCGGCAATGCGACGGTGAGCCCTTTCATGTGTTAGCTGCTGATGCATTGGTCAAAACACGAGAGCACAAACAACTTGCGGATGCAGTTGGGACCCCAAAACAAATCGCTTTTGAAAGCTGGACAGGCGGAAGAGGAAGTGCTTCATCACAGGGTGCCGTAACCTCCCTCCCTGCTCTCCGTTCTGTTTCGTTCCCATCCTGCCAGATCCTTCGTCCTGCCGCACAATTGTCGCACGTAATTTGGTTTTGGTATCTCAATTTCTACTCTCAAGGCACTCGAGTGTTCGGTTGCCTGAATTCTGGGATGCTAAGGTGGCTGCAACGAATCAATTTCTGACATATGGCCTGTCAATGAGCTCTGACGTGTGGCAGGCAAAGAGAAAAGGATGTGCAACAGTGTGGCAGGATACTAAGCAAACAAGACACCATTGGACCACAGACTCGGGGCCAAACGGGTCTAAATCATGCCGAGAAAATGGAGGCGAGGTGGCTTCGTCAAGGGAACAGGGCAGCCCACCGAACCCACTGCATGCTTTCCAAACGGTTAAATTTTCTCCTGCAATTCTCCATCCTACATTGTAATTTGTGGTGGGTGTATGTATATTCGAGGCCCCGGCCCAGTGTATTTATCTTACATTTTTCAGCACACACATCCATTTATATCTTTCGCTTCAGTGGGGAAACATTTTGCGCAAATTTAAGTATTTACCTTTTGGTCAAGGCAATGCAGTCAGGGTTTTGCCAGGATGCCACGCTGCCGCTGCCCATCCCCACTTCTCCATTTCGGCTTCATTTGCTTTATGTAAATTTGTGCCCCCACTCTGGACCGCGGCAAGCTTTCAGTGTTATTTCCCATTGCTTTTACAGACCTCCCCCTTTGGAGCAGGAGCAGGAGCAGCAGAAACAGGAGCTGTAGCTGGAGCTTGAGCCACGTTCCTCACCTGTCAGCCAGTTGCCACCCGGGCGCAGCCATTTGTCTCAGTACCTCCCGCTTCTCGCCCAACAGTGGTCCACTGTTGGCTCAAACAAAACGTTGCGTAAGCGCTTGCCAAAGTTAAACCCGAGCAGCATCTATCCCCATCCAACCCTGTTGCAACCCGTGGGAGAGCACTAACTGACTATCGCTTACTGGCGCCGCACATGTCTGCACGTTCATTTCTTCTACGCTTTTTGTGTTTCAACCGTTTTTTCTCGGGTTTTCGCTGCTTTTTCCACCGCTGCAAATTGCATTGAGCTGAAGCATTTTTCCGACAACGCCAGTTCCCCAGCCTCATCAGCAAGGCACCCGGCCCCCACCCCGAACTAAAAGACCCATTCCGAAAACTCCAAACCCTGCCATCAGCATCCATTTGTTTCTTGGATTCCGGCGTGTTACGTTTCATTTTCAATTTTCGTGGCATTTGGCTTTGTTTGTTTTGGGTTCCTTTCGGTCTGCCAGGGGCGGAAGATTTCAGGTGCGGTTGTGGCATCCTTTAATGAGGAACGCAGTAAACTGAGTTTCTTTTAAAACTAGTAGAGATTTTGCGTGCCAGTGTGGCATACCTACTATTTGCCAATTGGGCAGTGTGACCGACTTCATTCAACTGCACTGATTTCCGATTTTCCGCTGAGCTCACTCCCACCCTATTAACAAAAAGTCTAAAACAACTTCTTTATTAAGTCATTTCATCGTTAGCCAAAAAGAGAAGAAGGAAAACAAAACCAAGGGAACGAACGGAGCGAGGCAGCCCAAAAGCGGCTGGAAATATAATCATAATAAAAGTGAAATTAAATAAAATGAAAAGTCATGAAAAACATTTGCACTTGTTCAAAAAGTAAGCACAACAGAATCGCTCGTTGAGTGGCCATGGGGCGGAGTGGGCGTGGCGCTGTCCATTAGCTGCTCTGGAGTGAGCGAGACGGGAAGCGGGCTCTGTCATTAAATATTTACTCGGTGCTCCCTTTTACTTAGGCAAAGGCTCGTCGAGATCTGCGCTGCCATCGCATTCCATTAGCAAACTTCGCCGTAGTCCCGCTGTAAGCGGTATATGTATGTACACGAGTACGAATAACCGCTTCTGGGCACCAGCCAGATAAACATAACCGTTCCGTTTTATGAGCAACAATCATTGCTTTTGATTGCCATTCTGATGGCCTCAGCTTCAGCTTCGGCATCGCCTTCGCCTTCAGCTGCTAGGACCCCAGACCGCCGAAAGGTGCTCCTCCTGCGGCCTTGCTATCCGGCAAAGGTGTCAAATGCCGCATTGCTTAAATTTTTTATAGCTCACGCCTGCCACCCTGCCATCCTCGGTGGACGAGCGAGTAGTATTGTGTCGTTCTCATGATTGAAACTTATTTGGCCTTCTCAGCCAGTTAAATTGATTGGAGGACAGGTGTTTGGAGGCGCAGGAAGGACGGGCACGTCGACCCATCCGGGGCACTATTGCTCTCGATTTCGGATTCAAACGGACGGCGATGGGCTCATTAGTTTTGGTTGCGGTTCGGGGCCTGCCTGAAGATTAGCGCAACAATCTTCCGCACTACGTACGTATGTAGTGTTTAATATGTATGTATGACAATCCAAGGGGCACTTTACCTGCTTCAAAACAGTTTGATGCATTGCGTAATCGCCGAACGTAAAGAGCGGTGTCCAGAAATGCTGAATAAGAACTTCAGAAAATGAGGTTGAAAAATTGACGAGATTGATGAAAGCCAACTATCAGGCGACATCTTCAGCGGGCAAAGTGAGGGGAAGGTGGCTGTTGTGCCGACTTTAATGAAATTTCCTGCACATTAAGCTGAAACTTCCGCGAGAAACGCGATGCGCAGCGCAAGAAGCCAGCAAAAGGACGCAGAGAAGCGAGGGACAAAACAAAAGCGGAAGCGAACGACGACCATTCCATTCCATTCCAGGACTCCAGAAAAGGGCGAAATGAAGGGACTCTGCTGCGTTGGCTTCCTTTTTAATTTCCGTTTGCATGCGTTTGCCCCAAGGCGAAGGAGTGGGGGATGGAGTGCCCACACCTATGCAGTACACACCTGTCTGGAGGCAGGAACTCCAAGCTGATGCTGCAAATTAGTGCCCGCTCCGCCCGCTTCGGCGGCTCCTGCTGATGATCAGCATAAAATTATCGACACAAAAGCAAAATTTGTGTAATAAAAATTTTAATTAAGCGTATTCCTCGCTTTTTTCGGCCGCTCTGATGACAGGACAGGCGCTCCGGCACACGAAGAATCCGCCACTCTATTGCCATCAGCTCTGGACATGGACACGGGTACGGATCCCGGCTATCATTGTTGGAAATTTATGCAAATCGCTTTTTGTCCGCCGTCACCTCCCGCCACTGAATTAAAATTGAAGTGTTTCCAACTGCAGAAACACTGGCTAGCACGCACCACTCACGGGCAGATGCACTGAGAGAAATGTTCAAGTGGTAGCAGGAAGGACTTGATGTTAATACATTCTGCGGCATTTAGAACTTTCGAAACTGTCTAATTAAATAAGTGAAGTGAAGTAGTTTTTTCTTAGCAACATGCACATCTTCTTTTTCCTCAGTGATAAACCCGGCGGAGAGACGAAGCGAAATCGACAAAGGCAGGCAAACGATTAACGCTTTTAATGAGTACTAAACTCGCCTACGCAATTATGAGATACCAACCCCCGGCGACGGCAGTGGGCGTGCCAAGACGCCACCATCGGACCGGGGGGCGTGGCTGGCAGTGCGCGTGATTGCCGGCGGTGAATAAAGCGACGATTTCCATAAACTGGCAACAGATAAATCCAGCAAAGGCACACACAAGACGAGGGGAAACGGGCATCTTTCGGCCATTTTCTACCTTTGTTTCTCATTTTGGCCATAAAAAAATGTTTTAAAGACCGAGTCTCTTTGCCAATTTTTGGCGCTGCTTGCGTCCCAAGTCACTTGGCGCTGCAGCCGTCTTCCTGCCGAATCTGGTTCTTCTCGAATTCGCCGATGCAGATTACATTTCATTTCCACTTGGATTTTCAAGGTGGCCAAATTCGTAGACGGAAAGCTGGACAGCTGGAAAGCTAAAAGGAAATCAGGGAACGGATTCGGAGTGCTGCTACTATGTGTCCTTCGAACAGACTTGCGGACAGCCGCAGTTGCTTCGCCTTCGTTGACTATTCAAAATTCAATGAAATGCATTTTTCTTCTTGAAAGGAGCGGAGGACTGCGGGAGGGGCGGCTGGGTGCCGAGCTCACAATAGCCGATCAGACAAATTTGATTTGCCCTCCATGCCCCACCCTCCCAGCCATTGTTGTGGCCATAAAAAGAAATAGTTATTAGGGCGACCTGTCCGTGCCCAAGGAGCAGGGAGCAGGGAGCAGGGGCTGAAGCACCCTCCTTAGGAAGATTATTATTATTATTGCTATTACTACTATTACAGCCAGTGTGCAGCTCTTTCTGCTGGCACTGTATAACATTTATTGTTATTTTCATGCACTTCCTTTGTTTCCCTTTCCGGCAACTGCAGCAGTGTGGAGAAGTTGACGTGGTCGAATCTACAGATTCTTTGACCGAAAGAGTTCTCTTCCCAGCAGATACCTTTAGTAAAATGCAAGATTTAGTTAATCCTGTATTCTTTTTGCCGCTTCAATCTTACTATTATTTGAACTCCATATCCACAGACCTATTTCTACTTCATTCCTAGGTTTCCCCTATCCCCTCGGTGTTGTCATTCTTCCGCCTCGATTGTTTTGCTTTAGACCTCGGAGTCCTTGCCGTTGTGTAGCTAAATTAGCTAAATTGCTTATGGCAAACTCACGTAGCGAATGCTGTCATGACCCCACCGCCCACAAACGCGCAAAAGTGAGGAGGGTTGGTGGGCGTGGGCGGAGTGAACTCCGTTTCAGCTTCTGCCTCGGTTGAGGCTGCGTCTTTCATGGGTATATTGGATTTTTAGCTGGCTTTTGTAATTGTTAATCACAGAAAGTTTAACATCCCCCGCCCACCATCTGCTGTTTTGTTTTTGCACCCGCGTTGTTCCAAATGCCGCTGTGCGATTTTTGTTTTCACGGTCGATTTGCTTGTGGCTTCTAACGGCGATGAGTTGGGTAGCAAATAACTTGCACTGCTTTTGCCACCCCCCCATCATCATCGTTTCGCTGCCCCAACTGCTTTTTGCGTACGTGCAGGTGAACGCATAATTAGGAAAATTCCTTTGTTGTTTGGATTGGGGGCTGCGAAATCCGACGGGAAAGGGCGGCCACGTTCACTGGAGATAAATCGCCGTATTTGCACTCCAAATCGTATTAAAATATCCTGACCTAAACCTTTTTTTTCGCAGTGCATGGACAAACAAGTTTTCGCTGAGCGAGTCTAAGTCTTGCAGCGAAAACCTCATTTGTTTACACTCCCATTGAATCAAAGCGAACATTTAATATCGGCGAAAGCCCTGTTTCCAATCAACAGAATCCAATACCATTCGTCTCACATTTCCGAGGACTTGCGGACCAACGTACCAAAAAGATCCCCAGGACCCACCTGAAACACAAAATGGCAGAATAGCAGACGAGCAAAGGCAGGAAAATCAATGTGTATCTTTGTGGGCTGCTGAAACGGTTAACAAGTCGTATGAGTAATTTTACGAGGGCCGAAAAGAAACTTTTTATGCCGAGCCCCAAAGATATCCTCCAAATACCAAATGTGCGCCGCACACACAGCATTTTTATTTGCGCACGCATAAAATGCCATTTCTAATTTACGATCTTCGATGGGATGGGACGGGTCGGGGCTTTCCCGGGCTGTTTATGATGAATTTTCGTTATTTTCTTTTGCTTTATTGTTATGGTTCTTTGTTTGCTGTTTGCTGTGTTGCTGTGTTGCTGATTGCAGCCCCGCACCCCACTCAATCTACTCCACTTTCGATTTGCACTGCACACCAAAAATTATGCAATAAAAGCCGTGGGCGAAGGAGCCGGAAAAGCCATAGAAAAGAAAGCCACGAAAGATTTCCCTCTAATTAGATGAACATAAAAGCACCAGATGTAGATTCGCTCTTTGGAAAGCAGGAACAAAATTAATGACGTGGAAATTGGGCAAACACGCATCGAATGTCTGTTGTTCGCTCATACTCGCATTGTTTTTTGTTTTTGTGTGTATTCACGGATACTTAATTCCTTTTCCTTTGGTTAATTGGATAGCTTTTGGTGTCTGTGGAAATGTTTTGATGGCAACGAAGGAAGGAACTAGCATAACTTCTGCACTAACAGTAGAATACAAAATAATTTAACGGTGAAGAAAACATTTACTCCAAATCATTATTCAATTTTTTTGCCACCTACACACCACTTTATTCCCTGTGCGCAAACAGTCCGCAAAATGTCTGTTTGCATTTCGTTAAATCAATTTAATGAACCCAAAACACAGAATTTTTCACGCTTCAATATGCCGAAAATTTGTCAATTGAGCCCACCCTCGATTTCCCCACTCTCCGCCTCCACCAATTCCATCTAAATTTCAAGCAGCATATTTTTAAGGGAGAACGTGGTCAGTGGGGAGGTGAATGGGGTTGGGGCTGTGCGCATGCTGCATACATAAATCAATTTCAATTAACGTTAATTAAATACGCATCAAGTGGGCATGACCACAAAGCAAAATACAGGGGCGGCGGCCAAAAAGGGGGTGGATTCTTGTTGTCAGGGTGCTTACCAAAAAAAAGGGGGGAGGGCTGGTGGGTGGTAAGTGGGTAGCAGGCCGCACAAAAAAGGAGATTGAAGCGGCGAGTGAGAATCGCAGATTGGCATAGAAACCGAAAAGCCCCGCAAAGTATGCTCTGCAAATTGAAAATGAAAATGGAACAGCGTGAGTGGGCAGGGGTGGCTATCTGTCTATCTGGCTATCTGTCTATCTGGCCATCCACCCACCACCCACTATTGCACGCGTCTATTTTGTGGTTATGCGCTTGGCTTGTCACGAACCATGAAACCAGAGCCAACTACATACGAAACATGCAAAAAAGTTGGCAACATAAAAAAGGGGGTAGGAAGGAGATTATGGAACAAGCAGATACCCTGCTCATAAGAAATTCTAGCAAAGATTTAACCGGGTCCTGCTTTCTTCGCTATAACGAATTTGCTCCCACCATCTATTCAAGTTTTAAGCTGGGCAAACTCTTTCCGAGCTTCGGGAAAAGATCACGTTTTTTCGTTCATCTCAAGTGGGAAGAAGTCCCAGCTCCATAAGCTCCCCAAACACACACACACATACGCAGATAAACAAACACTGCAAATGGGAACTTCGAAATATGCAGTTCTGAAACCGCAATGATGGGACTGACCATGTGAGAAGGACGAGCCCAAATGCACAGTCCTAGAAACCCAGGACCATGGAAACGAAACTCCCACCAGAACAGACACATCACTTTTAGCGTTACACGGGTAACAATGCCAGTCAGTGACTCCACACCCACTTCCCCCCACCCAGCTTTTTTTCTCCTGCTTTATTTTCCCATTTTAGCCCGATTCTGCGTTTTTCGGTTATGGGCCTGCAAATGACATTGATATTTTTCCAGTTTGCCATATTCGCGAATTCGGGGAAATGGAGAAGTGAGTAGAGTAAACATTTAGATTGGAAATGCTGTACCCTTAATATTCGAGATTCGCAACTTTTTTCACCGGATTTTCTGTAAATTAAATTTATTTGGCTTAAATCTAGAAAAACATGTGTATCGCTTCACTTAGAATGAAGTGAGTGAAATGGGAAATCCGCAGTGACTTGTGTGACATCATGGCAACTGCTTTCCCTTTCGGCACTTTCACCAATTTCACCACTTACCCCGCACCCCGTAGGATGTTATCGCCGTACAAATACTTTGCCCGCGTAAATCATTCATAAAAGTATAAATGTAAAGCAATGTAAAGGGGATGGGGTTGTTCTTTTCGGCTTTTGTATTCAGTTTCAACTTTCGTATAATTACAAAACTCATTAGTGCAGAAACTTTTTGGTCGTCGACCCTTGGAAAGTATGCACTGCTAATTGAAATTGAAGTTGTTAAAGACGGAGTGGGCTGGTCGCAGCATTTTTGCAAAGTCGTAAACTCGGATAAGCTAGCAGCCCCAGCAGACCCTCGAAAACTCAACCTCTCATCTGTGGAGCTGGCCGTATATAGAAGGTTCCCTGGACTTCTGGAGACCGTAGAACATGCTTTCTTTGGGCAGATGTTGGTCTTCTAACCCAAGCGCAGTGCCATGAGGATCAGCCAATTTTTGTCTAGGTGCAGACCATGGGATCCAGCATCCGTGCAAATGAACACCTTCAGGCGGACCAGCTGCTGGATGGCTTATGGCATTGTGCTGGCATTGCCATCGAAGATGTGCTCGAAGATGTCCGCGTCACACGTCCATCTCCTGTTTCACAGCCACCATCATCGGCTTTGATGTTTGTGTCGCATGGCTCACTCTTTAAATTCAATACGAAACTGGTGTGAAACTCGCGCTCTGCGTCTGATTTGCATTCGCAAATTGGTAATACAATAGGTAGTCGTCGGCTGCCGTTTTTCCCCCTCCAACCGCCGGAACCCGATAGTCCTGATAGCGTCCACTATATACTGGTCAGAGTGCGGGGCATTTGTGAAATTAACATAAGTGACACCATTTTGCATAATGGGGGTCTCCGAAAAATATTGTTCGGGGGCCGCCAGTCTAGCCCAATTCCAAGGAACACAACTGTACCCCCAACAAACCCGCCGGCTATAAAAGCAGAAAGCTCTGGGCTGCACTGCCTCAGTGGGAGGCTCTCCTTTCAGCAAAAAGCTGCGGGCGGCACAACATAAATAAAAGGGCACTATCAGGTGGGAACTAAACCATCAGGTGATGGGTAACTTGACCTAGGCCTGGAAATTCTTGCATTGACTGCTGATGAAATCAGCCTGGCACATTTCCGCATCTTCGGCACTTTTAGCCACAGAAATATGTGCTTTCTCTGCCCACTTGCCTGCTGCGGCTGCTCCTCATCGAAGCCTTGCCAAAAGAAAGGAAAGCAGCAGCAGGTGCAGCACCAGCCGGACGTCCTGGCGAACGTGATTTCCCAGGAGCCAGGCTACTTCAACCAGGTGACCACCAGCCAGCAATCGCTACCCAGCATGAGCCCCAGTGCAGTGTCACTGCCTCACCAGATTGACACGTCCAGCACCTTGAGCTCCTTGGCCGGCGAGGTGGATCTGTACGATATGGAAGCCTGGTGGCTCAAAAGGGCCTCCATCGAGGATTACCTATCCATAGTATCTCAGAGGAATTGATTTTTGTATCGATCCACTACATTAATGTACGACTTAGAAAGATGTTCGTTAAGAGCTCTCATATTTAATGAAACTACCGACTCTGTTTTTAGTTCTCACAAAGATTGATATTATTTGATTTCTCTGGCCACACAAACCAAAAGCACAAGAAGACAATCCTTTTCCGCCTCTGCGAGTCGCACGTGGCCCCTTTTGGAGTATGCATTTTTAAAATGAAATTACTCCACGTTTTGCGGGAGCCAGAGGTAAAGCATTCTTGTGGTTAAGACTGTGTAATAAAAATTTGATTAGCTGCTTGTTTAACTTTAATTAAGTTGATTTCGCACACACACTGAACATAGGAAAGTTAATCAAATATTTAGCAGGACCTCTTTGCTGTTTTCCCGTACGAGTGCCGCAGGGTTAAATTCCGTTTGGGCTGGGCGTACATTAACATTTTGGCTAAGCAAACTGGCGGAAGCAAACAAACAAATGCCGGAATATTCATGATGATCATTAACACACAGGATACACAGTAGAAGAGCTAGCTTCCAGGATATGCAGTCCAGGAGCAGCATGTGACGCCTGCGAACAAATTTGCACAGCCTTCGGGCGCGATTCGGGTGGGAGTTTAAGGACCCGAATATGTCTGCAGGCTCCATTATGTCCTTGGCAAAGTGCTTCAACCTAAGCCATTAGGGGTAACTTTGCCAAGATGTCATTAAAATAAAAATCGAGAGCGTGTTAAATGATTTACAAAAAGGGCGGTGGAGCGAATGGGGAAAAACAATTTCGTGGCTCTTCCAGTTCATGTCGGTGGTTTAGACTCTTGGCTGCTCCACACCACAAGCCATTTTTGTATTTTATGCTTTTTATGACTTTTCAATAAGTTTTCCCCCAAGACGAGCGGGAAAACTTTTCTTCTCGACCCATTAAAGAAGGCATGTTTAGTATCGATAAGTTGCAGTGTGGAGGAGAGCATGTGCTAGAGCTTGTAGGAATTCAAGTTAATGCAAAACAATTTCCATAATAAGATATTCTAACCCCAACGCAGCTCTGCAGTTTTACAAAAGCATCTAGACCCTATGCCATTTGCACAAAAGCGTGAGCTCGATTACAGTGTTCAGAAATTGAAACAGCAGAATTGCTCAAATGCTCGAGTAATGGCATTCGACTCTTTAAGTTGTTGCCTTCTTTCAATTAAGACATTTTCGAAAGAGATATTGAGATGGGTCCGTTCGGTGCGGATTGAGCTCAGTTTTCGAGTAATTCCGGGGCATTTGGGATTGGGTTCCTTTCCAGCTAATCGTTGGCCATTAGACGCCAATGACACTTTTATGCCACTTTAATAAACTTCAGAAGCTAACAAGCTTATGAAAGGGGGAAACGACACTTGTACGGCAAAAGTTTTCGCACGTTGCGACAAATGTCTTGAGCTGCAATCGTCCCGTGAGGTTTGTACTTCCCACAAGTTCAACTTCGAATTCGGGAAAGCAAGTTGACGGGGGTGAACACGGGGACACGCATAGATACACGCGCATACTCGTACATATGGACGGATACTGATATCAACAATCATTCCCCTAGTCCGCAAAACCCCGGGAAGACTTGTAATAACATAAGCAAGTGAAATGCATAAATAAACATTTGAGGGAAACGGCAGTTTTTCGCCGGCCCCAAACCGTTGCCTTTGTGAATTGATACAAATCGTTCAATAATCACGCAATTGCATTTTATTTCCTTCGAGGAACAGCAATTGAGGGGGCGAGCCAGGCAAGTGCGAGGAAATGTCCTTGCAACGTCCCCTTGGGGTTAAGCGGGCTCCTCGGTGGGGTAGTTGCGTTTTTGCGTTTCACATTTTATAAATGTCGCATGGTCGCACTGAACCAGATCTGCGCATATCAAAGCAAGGAAGAGCCATTAAAAGTAATTGGACCTGCAGTGCATAAAGTCAAAAGGAAGAATAGCCAGCTGGGGTAGACAGACAGCAACTCATGGCTCGCATCTCTCAGAACTGCAAATCATACGAAACCCAGAAATAGCTAATCTAGAGACATTCTGGATGGAGTGACCACCACACCTTATTGAAATAAGGCATTACTAGATGGTTATTGCTTAAAGAACCGCTCCTTTGACAACGCTCTTGCTGTATTGAGAGCATTAATTTCAGGTGCGACCACGCCCACCCCAACCACCGCCTTCCGAAACAGTGCTACCCGTTTGCAGAGTGTTATTTATCATGTGGCAAATGTTGTAATGCATTTTGTAATCGATACAAAGCAATCACAACGAATTGAAGCCAAAAGCCGGAAGGAGAGAGGGGCAGGGGCGTGCAAGGCACGTGACCAATCAAATGGGCGTGGCAGGGACTGACTGAAAAGGGGATCAAAAGGGGATGAAGCGGGATTGTGTGCGTTGGTTTTCTCTTTCTGTTGCTAAATTAATGGAGCGCAGGAGGAAGCAGGGGCGAACTTAAGCTGTAGTGACAGCGCCACGTATCTCCACCCCCTGCCCCTTTAATGCTATCAAACATAACTCAAAACCAATTTACTTGGCTTACATCAGTAAAATGGACAATTTCAAAAACGCACGTAAGTGCGTAGATGTATAGTTCCTTTGAAAGCAACACAATTATCTAGTAATAAAGAGTGCATTTCCTACATGTTTATGGCGCTTTCCCTCAGTTCAACAGTTCTAGGCCGGGATTTATGCATTTTCTTTTGCTCGCCTTAAGTGGGAGTTAACGGTGTAAGTGTAAGTGTTCCTGGTTTTTGACTGATAAGAGTGGCACAAGCCCACATCCGTAAAACAAACCCTTTGCCAATCCCCTTATGCGAGGAATTTTCGCTGGCTCAGCACACATTTGGGGGAAATTCGGGAAATAGGCCAGTGTTTTTAATGTTTTCCGCTGAGTATTCGATTTCCAAGTGGTTTCTGCAACCAATCGGAGGAATCGAATCGAAACGCCTACGGAGCTCGTCCTATTCCAGATATAACGAGGTTATTAATATTATTATGGCCAAAGTTTTGCAACCCCTTTTCGATAACATCGTTTGGTTGGGGCGTCATTAATTCGGGAGCTTAGAAAGTTTTGCGCGCAGGAATTAAAAAATGGGAAACGGATGAGAGGGATAAGACGCCAAATCGAATCAGAAAACTTTAATGACTTTATGCGCCAAACTTGTTACGCAACTTGACCCCACATTTTCGCCCTTCTTTTCGGCGGGGAAAAGTTGCAACACGTTATTGAACAGAATTCAATTAATTAGCTGCCAATAGTTGAAGCGGTTGTTTCACCCACCACGTTTTTCCCTCCAAGCCGGCTCCTCCAACGTGCATCTGCATCGCCATCAGGACCATTGCCTTCCCCTCCTCCGTCATCATTATTATTTTCGCTGCTGTGTCTAAATAATTGATGGAAAAGTCAAATTGCTGTGTGCAGGTTCTGCTGCCCTTTCCACCCCACTTTACTCAATTCTCCACCCAGCTGACCAAAGCAGAATCCTGCTCTCTTTAGTTTTTATTTCATTAGTTGCACTTACTAATTGGTTTGACACGGACAAAGGATTCGTGAGAATTTGGACATGCAACTGATTATATTCGCCACGGTCCCCGTAAAAAGTGGCAAGTTTGCTAATTGGTATAGCATCAACTGCAGATACATCACAAGGAGAAATTACGTTGAACTTGTTACGGCTAAAAAAGAAATCCATGCAAAGCAATGCTGGTTAACCCACTTCCAGGTCATCCCCATTGAATCCAGCATGGACAATTCGCATGCAAGCATGAATCAGCTTCGATCAACCCCCAGCCCTTGTCCATTTTATCCCCGCACCCCCACGGCACAACACCCCAACTTGGGTCGAGCGCCTCCGGGTCATGCATAAATCATGGATGGAGGGTTCCAAATGAAGGCAGAGCCGGGGGTGAACAACTGGCAAAGGGTTGAGCAAGTGGCAACTTTCGCTTTTGTTTAGGCTTGTCGTATTTGACTTCGGTTGAGATTTGGAATCGATAGCCTCGCCACGTCTCTTTAGGCCACTACATCCTCCGGGTTCTGGAGGTGCGCGAAGGAAGAGCAAAACGTTTTGCACGCCACAAAAGTCAGCTTAGCTTATTTATTATTTACACGAATGAAACGTGTATGAAACCGACAAAAATGCTACAAGGCGAAGAAAAAAGCAGGAAAAGTCGAAACGGGCAAGAGGGAAAATCCTCCGAGGAGAGCATGAAAATCCCCAAGTATATGTGCGAGTGAGTTTGTGCTGTTGGTGTTATGTGGTTGATTTGATTGCTTTATGCACCCAGTGAGTGGCCGCATGAATTTCAAATGAGTCGTTCATTGGCCCGTTCTCTCGCTATCTTTGTTTTTTTCATGTTCGATACCACACTTTGGTTCTGGACTTCTTGCCCCTGAAAGAGTCCCATAACTCCTGCTTTACACTTATACTAAGACTCAGGCTCAGACTCGTGAAAAATAAGACCAAAAGGTGGAGGGCTTTAAACATTTTGAGGCACGACCACAGTGCAGTCATTATCCTGGCCAAGATGGAATGGAAAACGAGTGGCAGCAGTAGAAGCAGCACCCTGTGCGATGTGGCTGCCACACAACGTGTTGCACACGTCCACGAAAGAGGCAGGAGGTTAAAGTCAGAGGTATGCGTTAGCTGGCTCAGTGTTCCTGTAGACGTAGGTGGGTGTTCCCACAGTAATTTGAAATTCATGCGCTTCGTATGTGGAATAAATTCAAGATTTTGATTTGCTGCTACGTGTGGCAAGCTGTTCTTCCTTGCACTCGCCGCCTTCTCTGCAATTGAAGGTGTGAAATCGCACATGAAGGATAATAAAAGTGAAAAGCGTGAGAGGCTGTCAGACCCTATAAAAACGGCAGGCGAAAGCAGGGGCACC
This sequence comes from Drosophila simulans, assembly GCF_016746395.2. Taxonomy (NCBI): domain Eukaryota; kingdom Metazoa; phylum Arthropoda; class Insecta; order Diptera; family Drosophilidae; genus Drosophila; species Drosophila simulans. The sequence continues at coordinate 711,074 of NC_052525.2, forward strand.
AGCTGCGCCCAGAGTTTTCGAAATAATAAAAATAAATATATTTACGAGTATTCATACATTCAGAGCCCCACGTTGGGCGCCAAAAAGCTGCTAAAGAAAGTTCTGCCCCTCTGAATCGTGTTGATGCCGTTCTGTTCAGCGAACTGTTGTGGCATGTTGAGACTCAAGTGTCTAGGCAAGGTTAGGTTTGCGCCAACTAAACTACCAATTACAATTGACGAATGGGACATTAAAAAAGGTGACCTACGATTAGATGGAAGTTTGCGCATACATGGCCACAGATCTATAGGGTCCAGACTGAGTGAAAAGCTTAGAAACGTCTTCTGCGACTGGCAAACGTATAGTTGGTTGTCCATCTATAAAATGAAAGTTTATCCGCCACGAATTCCGCCCCTAGGTGCTGTGTTCAGGTTACGCCCCAAAGCAAATCATCACTTAGTGGCTCCCGAGGGCAGGATCAAACGCACACATGGCAATGGAGCCACGCACACATGCACACGCAGACACTCACATACAGCGAAATATGCTGATTACGATACGACGAAGACGCCATCTGGCGTGGGTGTGTGGGAGTTGGCCAATTCCAATGACTTTACTCTTATTTATGCCGTTCGAAAAGTAATTTATAGCATTTAACGCCTAAAAGCACACTTGCGATTTCAGCAATTTGTTTGGGGGCGAGTCTGAGCCCTAAGAGATGCCAATGATTTCGAGGACCCAGATACTCGTAGAAAACTGCGCAAGAGTCGCAGAAGCACGGCAAGCACATAAACACTCAGGCATGACTTTCATCCTCGTTCCCGCTGTACTCAAGTTTTGAGTTTACTTATGTTGAAATAGGCGCAGCAAAAAATATCCAAAATAAGGTTTGGTCGAGTAAACCGACTACGAAATACTCACTACAGAATGTAAACGTTATTTGGGACCCTCGAATGCCTAGGATTTTGTATCGGAAGGCGAAACAAGGACAATGGCTATTTATTTAGCGGACTCCGTATCAAATGTACTTTTGGGCAGCTGAGTAAGTGGTATCAAATCTGAATCTGCAGATTATTGTATGCGGTACGCCCAAAGTGCCAAACGGCTGCTTAGTATCAAAAGGCGGGAGAAGAAAGGAAAAATACATGTCAATGACTTTACAGAAAGCGGAAACTCATAAAGATAAGTGTTGACATGGTTGCCAACATGGCCGTCCTCTTATTCGCCTCCTCACTTTACTTCCTTTCCTCGCTTCTGCTCCTCTAAGTGGCATCTGTCGTCTCGTATTTGTGTCACTCACTCACACTCGCGCACATTTGTGTGTGTAGATGTGTGTGTGGGTATGCGTAAGTCGCATTTTCCTAAGATTTTGTTGCTTTTATATTAAGCCCGAGAAAAAGGAAAAGCTCAAAGAAGATTTTTGACTATGCCAACTTGAATATGCTATCCAGCTTGTTCTGCATTTACGCATTGCATGAAAATCCCAACATCCATACGTATGTACGTATGTGGGGTTTGGGATTTATTTCCTTGAAATGTTCACCATCTATCCCTATCGGGATGGAACATTATAAGGCTTATATTCCCGCCATTAATTAGGAGGCCGGGAATCTATCGTTGTTATTATTATTACTAAAGCCATGGCTGGCAATTAAATACCCGAAGCGAGACTCTATTGCTATTCATATGCCGTGTATTCAACCACGTTGAATGGACGGAACTGGGGGATCGGGGTCACCACTTGTGGTTCGTTGGCCCGGCTAATTAATGTTATCGCATTTCATGCACCACTTGCTAATAGTTATCGACAAATATTTCACTGTCTGACACCGCCAAAGGCAAAAACAACCGCATTTGGCTTAGATTTCCTTACCATGCCGGCCCCGATCCTTTACTCCTTTTTGCGATCCGGGATACGGTATTATTTAATTTGCAGGGGAGGCAACCGGAAACCGTTTACAGTTTGTTATGCGGTTCATTGGCTGCAGACCGAGGTTCTGATTTCGTATTCCCGGAACGCTTTATTTACGTAATTTATGGCTAATGTCAAGGCAATTGCCGCTGTTTGATTGATGCGAAAGAGGGGTAAATCATTGATATACTTGGAATACAACTGGTACAACACGGTCCCTATTCTCAGTCCCTGATTAATCACAGCCCATGCAAGGGTCATAAATAGTAAACTGATTGGAAAGTGAGTGGCAAACGTGTAAGCAAACTCAAGTGCCTCGGTGCCTTTTTTCAGTGTACGTAGGGGCGGCCTTTCCGTCCGGAACCGGCCTTAATTAAAAGCAGCAAATGAAATGCACATCACAGGCCTGGCCAACTTTTCGAAAACCCAAAAAAATTAAAAAAGTGTAAAAGAAAAGCGGAAGTTGAGAGAGCGAGTTGTGGAAAAAAGGTCGGAAATAATTACGCGGCCGCGGCATAAGCGAATGAGATTTTGTAGCTCTTTTGAACCGCCGTGCGCGATTTTTTGGCTCATAACAAAGATTTATGCCCCGGCAGAAGGTAAACATAAGTTTGATGCGTCTATAAGTAGCCAGCGCAGCCAGAAGCAAAAGCGGCGAAAGCTAAACAACAACGCTAGGCAAAGTGGCAAGGCAAGGTGGGTGGTGATATAAAGGCGAAAAGTTTATCCATCCACCCCTCGGAATTTGGCTAAAACTTTTCACTCCTGTTGTTCTCGTTGTTGCTGCGGTTGCATGATACGGGAATTTGTGTGGCCGCCACACACACTCCTTGAACTTTCTCGCCCATGAGCTGGGGCAAAAAGAAGGAAACTTGAGTATTTAGCCGTAAGTGGTAATAATTACGACTCCGGATACGAGGCCCACGACCCGGCATAACAGTGGGCGCCACCAAAATGGCCGGCTGGTTTACAGTTACGTTCAGCTGCACACAAGTTAATTAAGTTTAATTGGATTAAAATTATACAAAATTATACAGAAGCTCCCTCTGGCTGGACACGGCCCGCGAAATCTCCATAAAGCACAGGCTGCAGGACCACAGGATCGAGATGGCGGGATATCGATAGGACATAAAATTAAAGTTGCATCAAACTCGTTAAAGCTGAATATACATATGAAATAAAAACATAGTCAAGCCGGCCAGGCTACTAAACAACTACACCGGTACTACACAAGTTGACCTCCTAGGGCGACCTGAAAAAATCGCAATCCCCACAATGTACAGTTGCCTCGGGGACGCTAAAACTGACGTTCCATCGCTCCGGCAGGGCACCAAAAAGTTTCCTAATCAACAGTCGTGACAGGCCCACCACTCCCAGCTGCACTGCTTTATAATGCAAATGGAAAATTCTATTAGGACGAAAGAACGCTTCATTTAATTTACGAGCCAATTTGCCGCCTGTGGAGCAGAGGGGCGCTTTCGCCTCAGGAATGTTGACAAATTCCACAATATGTTTTCTATGGAGCACTTTTTGGCCCGTCCCGGCCTGGCCTGCCACCTAAAACACTCCCCAGTGCACTATTCGGATCTGGAAGAGCTTGCAGTCTGGCGGCGCTGCAAAGTATGCTTTAATTTTATGACACCAGCACAACAGCCTCCTCCAGCCCCAATGCTCTTTATTGAAATATTATGCAACAAAGTTGATGAATTTTGAGCCCGACAAACTTCAGCGGTGCACGGGGACTGCGCATTAAGCGAGTCCCGAGTCTCGGCCAGGATAAGGGGACAGGGGATAGGGGCTGGGACGCGGACCTGGGGAGTGTGGGCAATGACTCTTGGCCCTTTTATCATTGTATCAGGTGTTCGCCAGGCTCGCTCGCTCGCACACAAAGGGTGGGGGAACGCCAAGACGGCGGGCCGGGAACATAGGGAAAAATATTATAATAGCAATTGAGAATTGCTGATGAGCCCTGCCACCAGGCTGAGGACTCGACGACTCTGGGTCGCTTCGGCTTTTCGGCGAGCTGTCAGCTCACAACGATGTGCACTGGGTGAAACTAGGCTGTTCCTGAAATGAATCCATTTTAAAAATTCAGAAAGACTAGAAATAGAGTTTGGCTTCTAGGAAAGTTATAAAATGAAATCACTTTTAGTGTGCTAAGTAGCTTAGCAAATTCCGTACTACATATTGTGTTAAGCCGATCAAAAACAATGCAAATTGAAAAGCTACAGCAGACTTTAGCCGAGTTTTTCTTCGTGTGCATAAACCGGAGCTGAAGCTCCTGGTTCTTTGCACAGACTTGATGCCGAGGGAGCATTTTAATTATTCAACATTGTTGACAAAGTTTCCCCTGTCTGCGTGTGAGGGACGGCTGTTGAGCAATATGATTTGCTGCTTGAGCAGTCAAAAGTTTGCTCACAGCGATGAAAAAGCGGCAAAAGGCAAAAATTCGGTCTACAGCAGAAGCAATATGCGGCTGTTGACAGTGGCAGGATGGCAAATTGGTAGTTGCTCATTCTGCTAAAATCGCCCAAGGCAACGAATAGAGATCGAATGGCCATCAAAGGAGCGCCAAAATCCAGATTTTAACAAGTTTAAAAAGCTGGCATATAGTGAAGGATATTTCGGCTCACTTGCAATGACAATGGAAATTATTGAATTAATTTTGAAATTATCGATTGTGCTACAAGGAGAGGTGACTACTCCCATTATTATAATCCTTAGGACTACATGTTTTTCTTAACAGCAGTATACCGTATAGTATATAAACAGCTGACAGCAGGAGCACGCTTTCGTCGAGTGTCTCGACTACTAGATACCCGTTACTGAGATGAAAAGATAATGAGAGAAACTCGATGTTGCAGAAGAGCCCCACTAGATCCCTAGAATCGGTTGATGAACTCTTTCTTTCTGTTGCACTCTTTTAAACGAATATAGTATACCCATTTTAATAACAAAATGGGATGAAGTAGCACGGACCGGAAGGACCAAAAAGCCGGAAATGCAAGACTCAGAACCGCAGCAGCTCAGCTCGGCATTGGCGCAACATTTTGGTCGACGCGCCTCAATAATTCTGTTTGCCCACATGGCAACCAGGCAGCGCAGGAGGGGAATAGTGCGTGGTCGAAAAAAGAGCTGGCCGGGGCCATGGGCACGGGAAGAGAGGGTCGCGGAACCGCCGCACGCGGGCTGCGGTCGGTGCAAGCATGTTTCGAGTGGCTTTTGCGGCATTAAGGCGGAGACACAGACAGAAAAGTAACACTTCCATGGCAACAAAAGCTGCTGCTAACGTATGGGATGGGATACCCAGTATCTAAAATATTTTTGGGGACCCTGACCTGCGACTCCTATTATCCGTACTCGAGGTGCGATTTCCAAATGTGAGGCCAAGAAGCCGAATTACGCCAATTTCACGAACCGTGCTCCTGCTTTTCGCAGTGACCACGGCACGAGAACCAACCGACCATTCACGGCCCATGCGAATTACCATGCAATTGTTTGCCTTTGGCAGCCCCATTCCGTTTCAGTTCAGTCCCGCCAACTGACCAGCGCCCACTGCCCAACATCCACCACCTAACAACACCCACACAGGCCAAAAGTCAAACCGAAGCCAAGCAAATGTGGCAAGGAAGCGAACCGAAATGGGATGGAACGCCAACCGGAAGTGGCAAAAAGAGGAGCGAAGAGCCGCACAGGACTCGCAGACTGCCTGGCGTCGTCATCGTCATCGTCGTCGTCATTTTCAAGTGGCGCGGCCATTATCGATTAAAAAAGTTCGGTAGCGTGGCGTACAGCAGGAGGTCAGGTGAACTGTACGCATACACTGAGCGAAGAGCGCAGTCAAAATGTTTTCACCAGTTTCATAACTCAATGGGATTCACTTGGAAAGGAGAAAAAGATAACCCTATGAAATAATTTACCCCTGTGACATTGTACTTTTGTACTTTGTGTCAAGTACTTTTTTCGCTCTGTGTAGAAGGGAGCGATGGTTTAAAAGGAAGCGATGGTGCAGCCGTGGCACTGCACTTTTTCTGATTAACTGTTGCATAATTTTCGGGCCTGCGGTTTTCCTTTGTGAGCGGCGGCCTGCTAATTGAATTTGCATGACAAATCAGGGCACTCACTCGAATGAATAACGAATTGTGAGTGCGCATATGAACGGGGGGTCTGGACTGTGGAATGTAGAATGCGGGCCTGAAAGTTACTTAAAAATGTGTGCGGCTCCAAAGAAGGAGAAACGAGGGGGTCTTCACACAATAGACTTGCATATTTAAGCACGACACTTACATACATATATGTTCCAGCTCCGTTCTCCGTCTCCGCCAGCTTTTCGGCAGCATTTCGGCGGCGAGTCGAACAATGAGGCTTTTGTATGCCACAACGCGCTTGCTTTTTTATTCCTGCTGCCCTCACAGAGGAAGACACGCATATGCCACATACGTGGTCCATTGTTTGTATTGAACCCAAGGAGCAAAGGGATGCGATGGTGGCAAGGGCGGGGCAAGGGGCACCCAGAAAGCCGAGCAGAGAAAGGCAAGCGAGCTCTCGACTGGGGCGTTTTCATTTGCGCTTTAAATCTAAGAATAATAGCCGCCTTGATTACATTCACGCCGCTTTATGACAAGCGGAAAAAATGAGACGGCGGAAGAGGGAAAACACATGGCGGGAAACAAAAACAACGAAGGTAGGGAAAAGCACAGTGAAGCGAGTTCTTAAAGTGATGAAATCAAAGATAAAGCATATCTAGGAATACTTTAGATCGAACTTTAATCAGGTTTAGTTTGAATTCAAACCATTCCTGACATTGACGCATTCGATAAGTTGGCTAAGAAAAAGCTGGTAAGGCAGTGAAGTTCCTGCCCCACATCAATCAGCTGTGTCAAAATGCAGGATGCAGGATTGCAAAGAAAGTCGAGGAGGCACGACGAGTATACACCCATCGATGGCTGCTTTGCCTCACTGTGCGCCTCACTGTGTGGCTCAAATGAAAAGAAATGAAATTAAGTGGCATGTTGTTGCTCGTTCGCCTCGGCGTGGGAGGATGTGGGAATGTGGCCACGCATGACCAACTTGCAACCACCCTACCACCCAAGGCACCCAAAACAGAACCACCGCACTCAAACAGACGTCGTCTGCCTGCCACTTGAGCCCTTCACAGTAAGCCTGTTAAACATTTCGAGTGTTAATTGTGTGCGAACAACAATAACAGAGGGCATGGGCAGTGGTGTGGCACTGGGATTGCGATTGAAAGGAGGTGAGGTGGTGGGCGAGGCGTGATTGAAGGCTGAATGGCGGATCCTGGTGGCTGGAAGCTAGAGAGGACTGACAGGCCGGCGTGATTGGAGCATGGCATGCTTAAGGTTGCTCCTGCGATATTAACTTGTGTTTTTTATGCCTAACAGGATCTGTGGTTCAAGAGGCACGACAGGATTATGTTATCTCGTTGAAGGACCCTTGCCACCGAGTACGAATATTCCGCACTAGGATTTCGGCAGACTATAGTGACAGTTCTGCCAAAGCACGCTGTATCGACTCATGCCACCCAGTCACAACTTTCCCCGTATTATATGCATAGCATTAGCCTCGCACAGTGAACTTGAGCAGCCGCATCGAATGGAAATCGCTACGCTTCTACCCCATATCCGATCGCATCCGCTCAGCTTCTGGGCCAGTTCATGTACGATGGCAGCTGTAGTGGAGTCGCTGCAGCTTATCCTCCTTGCCATCGCAGTCAGATGGGGTGATGCCCTTCATCGGGGAATCCCGGTGCAGCAGCAAAACTACGGCTATGTGATGCAGATCTACGGTCCACAGTTCCTGGCGGCCGGATCGCTGTTCAGTGCCCGTTACGTCTTAACGGTGGCTCACTGTTTCAAGAAGAATACCAAGCCGGAGGAGCTGTCAGTGCGCGCGGGCTACAGGTGGATAGCCTGGGAGTTCAGGGGCAAGCCAGTGGCGGGACTCCTGCGCCACCCGAAGTTTTCGCCCCTATCCCTGCGAAACGACATCGCCGTGCTGAGGGTCAAGGCGGCCGTTTCGCATTCCCACAAGATCAACTACATCGGCCTGTGCTCGCGGCCATTGACCCCTCTTAATACGTTCGCACCGCCGCAAGAGCTTGTGGGCTGGAATTTGATGCATATCACCCAGCCCCTTAAATCTATGAGTGTTCAAGTGGAACCCGAGAAAAACTGTCGTCAATGGTTTCCCCAGATCTCGGGCGGCGTGACCTGCGCCTCAGCCACGAAGGGAGAGGGGCTGTGCTATGGGGACTCCGGGGATCCCCTGATCAGCGAAGGAGAAGTATGCGGTCTGGCAATAGCCTTTCGAAAATGCGGAGATAAGCGGTATCCCGCTCTCTTCACGGAGGTTCACTACCATCGCGCCTTTATCGCAAAAGCCGTGCTAACCTTGGACAGGGAAATGCTGAGCAGGTCACGGAGCTGAGACGGGTGAGCTAATATTATACTTGTACTTAAAACTACGCCAAAAAGATCACGTAAAACATACCCAATTGCAGCTGAACAAAGTGTGTTTGTGGTTAAAAGACTCACCTGCAAGAGAACAGAGGAAAAATTCAATTATAACCGAGAAAAAGAAAGGGAACAAGAGCAGAATAAATTTTCTTTTTGGTGTAGTATCGCAAGAGAGCTCTTACAATATATACAATACGCATCTGAATATTTTTTGCCATTTAAGGCACCCTTTGTTTGTGCAAAAAAGAAAATTGAAGTCTTCATCGAACTTACAGAGTACAGCAGCTCACACTTATTGATAAATTCTATCGACTGTCGTATTCTTCTTGGTCCAAACAACTGTTTGCCTTCGAAGGCAAATCAATTTGCGCTCTACATAAAAAATCAACAAAAGGTCCCAAGTCTGAGTAGGTTTGGCAGAGGAATTGGAAGGCGGGTTGGCTGCTTCTGGTCGCTCGAAAATCACGGCACATAACCCATTAACCCGCCGCTCCAGCAATGCAGGTGAGGCAAACGAGGAGGTCGGCGATGACGATTTACATACAATTCTCCCGGCGTTTTTCCCTCGCTTTTTCTGTAAGCCTGCCTGTTCAGGAACATTTAATGAATTCATATGTTTAATAAAATCTACGCGTGAACATGAATATACAGCGTGGCGGCGGAAAGGAAATGGTGCCGCACAAAAGGACAACCCGAGTCCCACGAATCCTGGTAGTTCCGCAGCACAAAAGTGTGCAACGCAAATGGGAAAGAACGTGGGCGATGCCGAGGGGGGAGCCATGGCAGCGGATGGAATAGCAGTTTCTTTTTGAATAGTTTGACGATGACAATGACGATGACGACATGTTGACGTCCTGTCGCCTGGGTTCTCTAAGGTTCTCGAGTCTCGAGAATCAAGGGACAAGCGCAGGACTCTGAGCTTCTCGTCCAAATTAAAATCATATTAAATTTGCATATTTCGCAAGTGTCGGAACAAAGTGTGCGAGTCATTGCTATCGGTTATCGGGATAGCGACAGGTGTTGCATAACAGACCACGTCTGGCGGAAACACCCATTTGGAAGCACCCACTCAAAATTCACAATCTCAGTGGGAGCCAGGCGGCACTTTAAATGCAAAAGTGCCAAGAATTAACATTCGAAAGTGCTCAGTATGTATTTAGTTTTGGAGGAATTAAAGCGAGCTGTAAAATATGTGCTAGCCAAATAAAATAGACAAGGGTCGAAATAGGAAATCTAAAAACGCCCTGAAAGATGTCTTTCGATTATTTATGTCCATCATCGATGGATTATTCATGGGCACTCAACACGTACCAACCAGGCTACAAGAGTAACTAGGACGACCAAACCATCATTGTGCCCAACTTACTCCCACTAAACAAACAGACCTCACATACACAGGCACAAAAGTTTTCGAAAAATTCTCGACCACAAAACTGTCGAAAAGAGCACTTCCAGTGACCCAATCTCTAAAAATAAACAGAAAGAGTCATCCTGACGACCGACAGAGGTGAGGCAATTTGCGAAAACTGGCGTAGGAGGTCCGAAAGTCGGTCAAGTTATTGTCGGAGAAACGGAAAAAGCCCGAGAGAAGTCATCCAATTGGCGATTGTGATAAATTGTACTTTTTAGCAATTTAAGCCCGAGGAAAACAGAAGCTGACAGAGAATTCTGGATCGCGTCAGCCCCTCATCATAATCAAGGGAAAGGGCCGAAAAGGTTTGACTTTTCTGGCCAAGACTTCCATTCTGAGTTTTCCCATTTCCCTAGCTGTCCGAAATGTAAAACTTTTTCACTAATAATGCCTCAATTGTGCTACATTCCCGGGTACGGGGATAAAAAGGATTGTTCACTCTTTCCCATACCATACCATACCATACTATACCATAAAAAGCCACACACCCACACATATGAAACACATTACCCTAGTTACTTTTTTTGACTGGCTTTTCCCTATTCCACTCGTATTTTTCGTTCTTTTCGTATCTTGTGTATTAATCCTAATTGAAGGGAAATTCCCTGACGGACACGCACTTTTCTTGGGGTGAGGGTGGCAACCCTTTTTCTCTCTCTCTGTTGTTGTTTGGAAATAGTCTTCTCTGTTCTTGGCTACTTTACGTCGCTTTTCTGTGTAGTTTTGGTTTCACTTTCGTAGCTGGAGCTAAAAAGTGAACTGGGGACTTAAGGATATCTCTCGAGAGAGCAAGTGTGGGGGGCCAGCATGAATAGATAAATTCTGGCCGACCTTCCTCTCAGCTTTCCACATCCCCTACATGTGCCTTGCCTTCAATCAAAAAACCGTGGCATACATTCTGGCCTTGGCCCCTATCTTATAATTACACTGTCACAGGATGTCCTGCCAGAAATGGCGGTAAAGTAGAAGTGGAGGATGAGGAAAGGGAGCACAAAATGCTCAAATAGACATTTAATGATTCCCCATTGTCATTACATAAAGGTGACTTATAAAAACATTATTTCACACGCACACAAGGGAGAGGCAAATGGCAGAAAAGAGGGCAAATTGGGGGAAATTCTCGAAGGAAAGCCATGCGGGCTGAGCTTATTTGTTGCCACGCAGGCATTTCACGTTGGCTAACGAGCACTTTGGGCATACAATGATCTTATTCCGACGCTGCTTGTCCAAAAGAGAAGGCCATATTAAAACCCACACGGAGACAACTTTTGGTATGCGGGCATGTTTCATTATTTTCAAACATTTGGCTAGGCAGAATAAAATCAGCATTGGTCACACAGGCATTAGCTGGTCACACTCTGGTCACTCTGGACTTGGGGTTTCAAAACCACTGTGATGGTAAATTTAACTTATGACGATTTTGTACGACACTCCACTTGAAAACCGACCAAATCGATCGCTCGAGTGCTGGCTCTCAGCCGAAAGGACATCGTCCTTATTTTTCAGCCATGACTGTACCCTTGAGAGACCTTTGGCAATCTTTTGCCTGGTTCCACTTGAAAGTTTTTGAACCGAAGAAGTTTGGTTGGACGACCACAAGAGGAGTTTTTGTTTGCCGTTCTGATTGGGATCCATTCGATTAAAGTTCCGCTCTTGCCTATTGCAGGATTACTTGGACTTTCTGTTCTTCGCTTGCATTTTTATCTAATTTTTGTTGTATTTCAAGCAATATGGCCGCTTCTTAATTGACACCTTGCTTAAATTGACGCACCTAACCTATGATCCCAATTCAACGACCCGCTGGTTTGGCAAACAATGAAATGTCCGCATATTTGGCACCATTACTCAAATTGCCATTATGCACGCGCTTCGCCTTCGCCTCGAATTGAGCCAACCAGTAATCGCGGGGCCCGTTCCCCGATTTGCCACCATTATGGCGGCCACAAATGCGATGCAGTGGAGTTTTCCCCCACAGTTTTTCAAACGGCAATGCGACAATAGCAAGTGAGACAGAGACAGCGAGTGAGCGAGAGCAAAAGAGAGACGTAGAGAGGGGTAGCGAGAGGGAGGTAGCGCAAAGAGGTAACCGCAACCGCATCGAGCACTGCATTTTTCCGCTTTTCCCCTTTGGCACGTGTGTCGAGTTCATTATCGCCTCTACAAAACACACACGCCATTTGGAACCGTGTGGAACTATGTATATGGAGCATTTGCATTGGCATTTTCTATTGCCATTTTCTTTCTCGGTTTTGGGGGCACATTACAATTTAAATTGTTCGCATGCGGCCGGCCAAACTTGTCGCATATTATTTATTTTATTTATGGGGGAAGCCCCATAAAGCAAAAAGCTTTGCATACATTTCGGGGCAGGAGCAGGGGCGCAGAATACAGGATCCGAAAAGGAAGACCGCACGCTGTGTTTGCGGACTAGGCTCAAGATTTATGGCTTTGCGACAGGCGGAGCAGACAGACCAACAAACGAACAAACGAACCGGAGGGACAGTAGACAGTCGGACGGACAGCCGAAGCAGACAAGGGCAAACAAAAAGCCAAAGAAAACGAAGACAGACAGCCGGAAAAACGGAGTAAGGAAGTTGGAAAAGGGGCGGGAAACCCTTGAAGAACTGCCCGGAACAATGAAACTTCAAGAAAACCACAAAGTTAAGCGACGGGGAACTAGGAGCCTAAACACTCTCTCCACCCAAAAAAAAGCGGAGCGTTGATTTTGCGGCTGTGGAAGGAGTTCATGGTCCAAGCCTATTTACCCAATGGGTAGGCCTGTCCATTCCTAAAGCAACTAAAACCACTCCCAACTTAAAGTCGGCACAGAAGTATTGTATGTTAAAACCCCAAGATTAATCCTCTAATCATTCATCTTTTTCATTACCACATCTTAAAGGAGTATGCAGATTTAAACTCCTCAGCTCACCTTTCTCAACATGTCGTCCAGCGAATCCACGTCCAGGCCGGCGTAGTTGTTGTTGAATTGACTGGAGCAGTTGGAAGAGTTGCTGGTGTACCGCTTCCGTCTGCCCAAGGCGGGCGAGTTGACCAGCGAACTGGGTCCGCTGGAGCCGGCATAGCCCAGCTGGGCGGCGGCCATTAGCGGGTAGAGCGATGGATGGGGCAATTGGTGGGGCAGCGGGTGGCCAGTGGCCAAGTGTCCCACGTGGCCCAAATGATGATGTGAACTGCCGGGGGAGCAACAAACTGCCAGACAGGAGGCCGCCGGACCCGCTCCATTGGCCACCGACGAACCCATTTGGGCACTGCGTACCGCTGCCAAGGGCGAAGGTGGCGCGGTGTGGTGGTGCAGCTGCAGGTGGTGCAGCGGTGATCCATGGTGCTGCAGGTGGTGCTGCAAGTAGGCCGGCGATAAGGATCCGCTGCCCGACGAACATGAGCCCCCTGCTGGACTGGGGGAGTTCTTCTCGAGGGTGGTGTTCGTCGAACTGGAGGATTCGATAATGGTGGTGGTGGTAGTGGTGCTAACGGTGACCTCCATGCTCGTGGTGACAGCACCAGACAAAGTCAACGAGGAGGATCCTCCGCCCGATCCGGAAACGGGACGATCTGCCGCCTCTCGTTGCTTGTGCAAGTGTGGAAGTTTGGTGGACCCAGTGGCATCCATCGGGTCCACTTCGCAATTATCAGCTGGAGTTCGTTGTTCTATATTCATATGAATATTCCTATTCACCGCTGGCGGGTCATGCTGGTCATGCTGGTCACACGAGGCAGCCGTCCATTGCATAGTTTGTGCCACACATTAAACACTCGATAATCGCACTTTAACCTGCTGCTGCAAGTGGCAAAAGAATTGCTGCAGTTGCACTCTCTCTCGTCGCGTCTGGCATGCAAATTTATGTTGCCATTGGCAATTGTTTGTTTTTTAATTGCAGGCTGCATACTCGTAGGCGTCCCCACATGATTAATGGCCCCCAGGGGTTAAGAGTTGGTCAGTGGCGGGCGGGAAAGGGTTAAGGCGCGGGCGGACATTAACCGCAGAAACAGATTGTTGTCATTTGCCATTTGATGGGACTAAATCGAAATCCGAATCGAACGGAAATCGCCATCAAAAGTATAAATAAATTAAATCTGATTCCCGGCACCAGACACCACCAGACGAATAAAAAAGAGCCAGAGTTGGTACTTTGTACGGCCAAATCGATTTCGCAATTGGATCCCTGGTGAGTTCCACATGAAAGTATCGGCCAAGCAGTAGCTTCCTTGCATTTAGGCTCTAATTAAATGAAAACATTTTGAAATAAGATAACAAAAGAAAACACACAAAAGCAACGATAACAAAAAACAAAATATCAGAACACCAACTGTTATTAAAACCAGCTCATCTGCACAAGTACTTGTGTATGTTTGCGCTGATAAATAAATGATGGGGCATTTAGAATTTCCTCAAAACAAAATCGGTGGACCAACGGCAAGCAAGTGGACTCGGAAGCGGAGCAGGACTTCACACACGCTTGACTTGAGCCAGACGTTGGACGCGTTGGCAATTTACAACAAGCAGCAATCAATTCCAGAGCATAAATAACTCAATTTCCAACGCCCCCACCCCATCGATGGGGCTAATGCTGTCCGGCCATCGATAAATTTTCCGTGAAGGGGGAGCGATGGAGATGGATGGGGGGTCTCCCCCATCGGGAAAGGGGCAGATGGAGCAGAGACAGATTGTGAAGTTCGAATTAAGAGGGGCGCGGCGAAGGGAAGTTGATGGGGGGAGGGTCCATCTGAAGCTAATTAGTGGCTAAACCTATTTCGATTATGCGCCAGACTTTGCCATGATTTAAAGCTGGTTTAAGGGGTCCCAGGGCGGACAAACGGTCAGAAAAAGATTTTGGCCATGAAGTTTATTTGCATTAACTTTATTGGGAGCTGTCAGACATTTTGTGCTATATGCTGAAGAAAAATGTAAGCCAGCCAGAAGTACTATGCAAACTATTAACTTTGACGGTTTCGAAATTTTTCTTTGTGTATCTGGCAGCAGAGATCAGATTTTAAGTGAAGTTTGCCGGAGAAATGCGATGCAACAGCATCAGAAGCAACAGCAGCAAAAGAGTCGCCATGTAAGGGCGATTTGGGATGAAGGGAGCGCTGGTTTTCAAGGGGTTTTGGCAGGGTGTCCTGGCCAGGACATGTCCTCAGTGCACAAGTGTGTATGTGTGTGGGCTCTTGTTGCCGGACTACTGGTGTCTGAAGTTTTGTATCGTCCATTTAACAATGTGTGCCACACACACACACACACACGCTGCACGATGATGATGATACATACACTGGTCGAAAAGGGGGTATAATACTAGGGAGCAGAGGGGGCCGGAGGCGACCCCCAGTGGGCGGCTCATATGGGCCAGTCGCTCCTCCGCTCTGCTTCCAGACATGTGGCAGTTCTTGTAAGGACAAGCCGTTTTGGAATCTATATGGCCAGGCCATAATTCACTGGAGATAATATACATATGCCCTCTGTGTGCAAGTGTGCGCCGAGTCCTGGCCCGTGCGCTTGTATAAGTGGGTGGCAGACAGGAGGCTTGCAATTGCCCCGGCACACGCACACCAGAACACCTAGGCATATAATAATGACACGAGCTTGAAATTTAAAGCCTGTGCAACAGAAAAGGTCCTCCAGGCGCCCAAGTCAGGTGGCAAAAGGGGCTCTGGTAGTACTGGCCAGCCATTTGATTGAATTTCGGTTCAAGTTCGAATTTCATTTTCTGATTTTTCTATTTAAGCAATCTGGACTATTGTTCAAATAGTATAATATAAACACGAAATTATATTTCAAATCAGCACATCAGCATGAAAGATACGCTCGTAGCGAAAAGTATTTGCATAAAGCGTTTGAAAGCAGTGAACAAATTTGATTAGGTTCAATTACAATTAGATTTACATTTCACTCAGATTTCACAAGCGAATAGAACACTGAACGGGAGTAACTTGGGACAGCAACTGAAAGCAGATCTCAGCATATTTACGGGTAAAATCCAATGGCTCCAACCACGAGTAACAAAACCCAATCTGAGTTCCAATTTCACAGCTTCAAAAGGGGAAATTCTGTCACAGACAGGCCGAACATAATATAAGATAAAAATAATTCAAAATAAACACAAACAAGGGTGATGTCGAAATAAGAGACCATTTGATGTTATTCTGTTATTCTTTCCGTCAACATTTTAGATTTGTATGAACCAAACTAGAGAGAATGCAACAATTTTGCAGGCGTTTGATTCACTGACCAGCTAATTTGACTGGAAAAAAAAAAAACAAAAAATCGCAGCGCAACCGATTTAACTTTTCCACGCACAGCGGACGACGGAACCCGGAAAGCGGAAGCGAAAGTGCAGGACCTGCGGCACGGACCACGCAACGCGTTACGCAGCCAAAGACAAACTGATTGCCGTGTGCCATGCCACGGATGTATGGATGTGATTTACCGACCTACACAGCCACAGCCGCACACACACACACTCGCGCTCTGCCGAACAGCTGGCGGGGAATGCGCATGTGTGTGTGTCCGCGCGGGGAGTTCGTTCGCTTGCGAGTGGTGACTTTCGCCAATTTCCCGAGTGGGAAAATCGGTTCGAAGGACCAAGGTCCTTCAGGTGGGACTTTTTCGAACGATGAGCGTGCGTTCTTGGGCAAACATTCGAGCGAAGGAACAGTATCATTGGGGCTGTACAAATATACGACGAATTAAGCCCGATTTATCATTGGGAGTCCACTTAGTACCAGCATAAGTTTGCAACGTAGTTGAATGCTACATAGTATGTAATGCTTTCTGTGGACCACAAACCAACTTAATTTCGAGCGCCAAAACAGTCGGGGCAGAATTTCCCAGTATTTCTCGGCGCGAGGACTTTCCCTCTTGCTGTCATGGTGGGTTCGGCGCTTCGGGCCTGCTGACTGCTCCCGCCGCTCAGGAAATACTCCGCGTCGTCAGGAGCTGCCCGCCATCCTGTAGCATACTTTCCTGCTCTGATTGTGTACATTAAAGCCAACAAAAACACACACACACAAGAAAAGGAAGATGGAGCAAAAACGAGGCGGCACTCTCGTTCGCTTAAAGCGGCCAAGAAACCAAGTTGGCCACATGTTTTGGCCGCCTGCGAATTTTAATGACTCCGGTCGAGGGGAACTGCTCGGCTGCTCCACTTCCGCGACCCTCCGGATTTTGCCCGCCCTGCGCGCCTACGCTCCTCGTTCACGGTTCGCGTTGCCAAACATGTTTGCATTTGAATTTTAAATTAAACGTCGTCGTCGTCAGCGAGCGATGATGATGACGACAACATGTCAACATCAAACCAAAGAAAGCCTCTCACCACCACGGGCGGCGTTTGTGGCAGGGGGCATTAGTTGTCGCTATTGATTTTCGGCTGACCTTTTTTCCGCAAAAGCGGAATGGCAGAAGGAAATGAATCCCGCCAGGATCGTGGGATGTGGGATTTGGGATCGCCGATGCCGAGCCACAATGCAAATGTGCTGGACTTAATGAAGGCTTATAATTCTATAGATTTAGAAGCATAATGCTAGCTTTAAGTCAGGACCAAAGTCTGCTCCTTAACTGCTGTCAATTTGGGAAATATCCTGCCAGGTAGCAAAAACGCAATCACACGCAGAGAAGTACAGAACAGCAACCAAATGGAATGCAAAAATGCCCTTCGCTTAAAATCGTTTCCTTACAACATTTGTGGCTTCAACTCAGCAGGAAGCCAACTTGTTGAGCAATTAAGCCCGAACGCTTAACATGTCAGGCCCACAAGCTCGATAGATTTGTGTAAACTGAATTCGGTAAGGGTACGACATCCAAAGGCTAAGGATTCAAGCTGCGCACAGACGACTTGGCAAATAAATATTTATGTGTGAATGTTACGAAAAGGCAATGGATGATTCCCCACTCAGTGCTTTCTTTACTTTGGAGGCAATGCTTAATGAAAGCATTGCAGATGAATCTTGGAACAATCTTGGATTTCGGAGAAGGTGAATTATGGGGGCGGAAGTCCAACAAAGGTGCCCAAAAAACACACACATCGCAGACTAATACGATGAGTGAGTGCGGAATGACATCTCGCGACACTTTTGAATTACCCCCTCAGTTGGCGGCGATTGTTTGGCTTTCATCACATACTGAACATACCCCGCAGGCAGTATGCCTTGGAACCCCAAAATCCACACCCGTGCTGGCCTTGTTAAGTGAATGTTTGTCGCCTGTTTTCGGGAGGCGATGGGAAGGACAAACTCCTGTTATTCTTGGCCAAAGCCCAACAACAGTGCACAGCAGGAAAAACAGAGGGAACCACTGGCTAAAACCCTTTTTAATCCCATGCACACATACATATATTTTATTGCCCTCTTACCCCTGCTTTTGCGCTCTCCACAAACATTTCACTACATCCGATTCCCCTGGATACGGCTCCTAATGTGGATGAGCGGAGTATCGAAGTATCCGAGATATCGTAAAACAAACATGAAGTTATCGGAAAATAGATAATACTATACCATAGAAATAGAGTTTCAAATTTCGATTTATTTATCCATTTGTAAATAGTTCGAGATCAAGCTGCCTTTGACATTTTTTAGTTTTTGGCATCTCTATTGCTTCATTGTCAGCCCGCACTTTGCACTCTTGTCATAAATTATCCCGTGAACAATCCCCCCTCTTTTGACCGTCTTGCAATCCGCTTAAAATAATTATTTGGCATTACTTTGAGGGTTCCATTTCATTTGTTGTGCAACCGTGTGCATATATGTACTTAAGCCAGAGTTATGCGTTGCACGATAACAGACTTACAAACAATATATGACCAGAGCTTAGCCCAGTATTTTAGCCAAAGGAAGAGAATGAGAGCTGAATAAAAGGAATTTCAAAAATACAGAGCAACAAACAGAAAAGCGAGCAAGCATAAATAGTTTCCATATACTCGTACAATTATTTACTACTTCAGGACATTGAAGAAAAAATTCATAATTCTCTTTTTATACACTCAACTATGTTGTTTTGTATTGCATTGACCTCTCCGGCATTTCGATGCCCATTACCACGGATGTCACTATCCTAGTGGCTCATCCATTTCGATTCATCCTTGCACACTGCCCGCCGAGCATGTCCCACATTCAAATTGTGCCTCTATTCCCACTCGCTTTTAGTTGCTCGGCATTTGAAGCTTGTAAAATACATATGTACATATATTTATTGTTCATATGTATATACATATCAGAAGCGAAGAGTGGGGAAAATGCTGGAAAATGTTTCAAAGCTAAAATATTTATTTGATTTTTTGTGCCTGCCCCAAATCGCATCCTGACTGCCTAGTCCCTTCACTTTCCGGCCTGTTTTTTCGCATTGTTTCAGCTTTTGCCTTGTTTTGCTCGTTGATTTCATTGTTGTCGAGGGTGGCACATATTTTGCCTTTTGCATGTTGTTTATGAAAGTCTTTAAAGCCGGAAATAAATTCAAGTTCCATAACTACTCAAAATACGAATCAAAATTCGTTGAAGAAGTCGTTGTTATCACGTTTATAGCTCAGATTAGACCTGGATCGCTACTTTTGGGCTGACTTTAAACGGAGCCCGAAAAGTAAGAGTGCAAAAATGGAATTTCACCACAGAGTTTAGAACAAACGGCAGCGACATTAGAAGGATACATTTTAGGTCCGCCACTCGTGCAGTGCCTTTCCTCATCTGGCAGCATATTTTTCTGCATATTTAAGCCCAGGAACGTTAAAACGTGGCGAAAAGGAACCCAACTATAGTCCTCGCCGTCAGCAGCCTGTAATCTTGGCGGCAATGAGAGCGTATGAGGCATTGTCACGCATAATTAAAATTAAATGCGCTTTTGGGAATAATTCAAATGAATAAACGAGCGTAGCCAACATGTGTGCTGCATACACAAAATGAGTTTGTCGCGACAGCCTTTCCTTCTCCCCCCGCCAAAAAAAGAGCGAAAAGAAATTGCCCCAAACAGAAAAACTTTTTAGAAAGCGATTTCTTGTGCCTTGTCCTCGTCGGCGTCCATGGTGGTCCGCCCCATTCAAGTAATGGGCGTGGCCAGGACAGAAGAGTCGTTCTGGAGGGGAATGCCTCATTTATTAGGCGAATGGTGGCCATTCGTTTTGAGGACCACAGTCGATGTGCGTTTCCATTCGGCCCTATGCACATGACTAGAACACAATTTGAATCTCCAGTCCAGCGCAGGAAAAACTGGACGAAGCCTACCACCCACACCCACACTCACACCCACCCACAGACGCATCTCATTTTTTCTTCACTAATTGACGTGGCCCAAAAGGGTTGGGATTCCTCTTCTAATTGCTCAAATAGTTGGACCAAGTTGGACCCCCGTCTTTGAGCCTTTGGGCAGTTCTCTATCGCATCGCATCGATGCCCAATTTATGCCGAGGCACGAAGTTGTCAAAAATTTTAATTAAACACGAAGGCAAAGCATTTGGCATCCTCCTCTGGGGTGTGGATAAAAGGGATAAAAAGGATAAGGGCGGGGTGTCCCCTTGTCAACGACTCAAAAAGTTCTATAATTTAAGGAATTTACTAAATTCCAAGAGCACCACAAAAGCACGTTCAACAACATGTTCTATCTATTGTATTACTTTGGAAAAAGATTCTATTCAAAAATTCAATATTTTGGATGGCTTATGGGTATAACTTAACTAAAAATGGTCACACAGTAAAAACAGTTACCATTTTATGGTCCTTATTACCAATACTAACCATCCCTATAACTTTCTAACAGATTTTGTGAAATTAATTTTTGGCCAAATTTTCACATTTTTTTTAAGGGGTAACATCATCAAAATTAGCAAAAAAAAAATGACCAAAAATAAAATTCCCATGTTTAAACACAGTTTAATTGGAAATTTAATTACGAGCTCAACGTGATATGGCATTCCAAAATTAGGCAATTATTTTGAAAGTTGTGGCAAAAAATGATTATTTGATGAGCGAAATTCGGAAAAACGGCTTTTGCCAAAAATCTGATACTTACAAGCGGAATTATCTTCATAACTTCGGTAAAAATTGTCATATAGATGAAAGAATACCTTTTTTGAGAAGCTATTTACCAGTGCTAACAATCACTTTCACTTTTTGAAGGATTTGGGGAAATTAATTTTTGGGTCATATTTCGCTTCTTTTTTTTAACATCATGAAAATTTGCAAAAAAAAATTATCAAAAAAAAATTCCAATTTGTGAACACAGATCCATTGGGAATTTTAATACGAGCTCATCGAGGTATGGCATTCCATATTTGGACCATTATTTTGAATGTTCTGATAAAAAAACGGATTATTTTTTAACAAAAAAGACACATGTGTACTTTTTATACGTTTCGAGCAAACTATTTCTATATATTATAATATATATTTTATCTACACAGTGTAGGCTAATTACACAAGTGCCATGTGACGCGAAAACGACGGAACCACTTAAATTCATTTCCGTTGTACCAATTGTATCGGATTTTCTCGTTGTGTAAGCTCCGATACAACTGAAACTGAGACTGAAATATCTGCCGGATGTTTCATTGTTCCCAGGAAGTGCCACCATCCTGACAGTTGCCGTCCATTTGCATCGGTGCTTGTATCTGCGTGGTGGGTGAGAGGTGGGAGGTGCGTTCCACATGGATCGACAAGCCAACTTTTGTCAGCGTTTCTCATTTGCGGGAGCTTTAAAAAAGAGCAGGTTCCTTGACTTCCCCTTGCAGTTTGCCACCAACAATTTTATGTCGGAGGAAATGTAGTCTAAATGTCTCTCTACTTTATGATCACCAATCATTAGGTCCTGAACACCAACGCTTTCTTTTTTGTTTGTTTTTATACAATTTTCCTTAACAAGAGTATAGCCAACTTCGATCTGCGCGTTTAGGGTTGACTACTTTTTGCGATTTTGCATTTGGCAACCGAAATTGAAATGGATGACAAGGCGGCCGGTCATTTCCCTCTAAGCGCCGCTTTCAACGCGTTAACGCGCTTCGCAAATACGCCGAAACAGTGACAGGGGGGGGGGGGGATGCTGGGGGCTAGGGGGCGTGGCACGTCGGGCAAACAGTGGCAGCTTATGGCGGCACTCTAATGTGGGCACTTTTGGTGTTCGTGTTTGCCGTTTGACGGCCATCCAATGTGCAATCATGGCCAGCGGCTCACGCAGATTTATGGCCGCCATGGCCGTTTTCCCAGCGGAAGAGCAAACCCCTTTCTCGGGAGCCCCGGAAATTGGCAAACAAAAATGCATAGCAAAGTGAGCAGAGAAAGCCACAAATGCGGAAGTGGGATATAGCCACTTAATGCGATCGAGTGACTGACTGAAAGGGCCTTGAACCACTTCCAAAGCAAGTTTTCGCTGCTTGGCTAATGGCAACCGGAACGATTGTTCTGATATTATTGTATTACTTACAACTTTAAATTGTTAAATAGGTCTAAAATCAATACGTATATACGTCACTTTCCATGCCCGAAAATTGGCAAGGAGCGCTTTCCATCTCGGCGTCCCTCACGACGCCCCTCCCGCCCTTCGAGCAAAGTTTATTTGCCAATATTTGTTAAGCTGAAATTTGGCAACAGTGCCGGTTGGCCCAGACCCTTATTGGCCTTTCACTTCGAGCCATTTGTTTACTTCGGCCGCTTGTTGTTCTCCGATGGCTTGGTAATAAACTTGAATTTTATTGTCCAACAAGAATGTTGCAATATGCTTGGCCATAATTTCAACGTCCTGCACATTGTTGCCAAAGTCGGAGGACCTTCTCCTCTCCTCTCTTCTATTCTCTATCCCGTTCTGGTTCTCCTGTCCAACTGAAATTTTGTGGTTTGAGCTTAACGTCTCTTCTGATTGCGCTTGTCCTTGTTTTTGGCTCTTCTTTCCGCATCCTGGCTCCTGAAGAAGAAGCCGCCTTTGAGCTTTACATTACGCAGCCAAGGAGATGCCAAAAGAACAAGAAGCCAAAACTTCATCTTTGCCGCACCGAAAATTTGCATTTTACAAGCTCGAACAGTAAACATTTTAATGACCCGTTTCAAATGATTTTTATCAAAAGACGGACTCATTGCTTACTATGTATATTTTTTGGTTAACTCATCATTATTCTCCGCTTAGGCTGAGAAGTGGGCCAACTATTTGGGAATACACCAGATTTTTTCGAGAACCGAAGATCTTAGGAATACTTCCGCTCTTCAGGCCCAAAAAAGGTCAACTTGGAATTGGGAGATGGAGCGAAAGAGCATAACTTATCATTTCATATTTAAAGGCGCTTGCTTTGGCATTTTTGATGCGCGGAAGTCGAGGAAGGAGTCGAAAGGCAGGAGAGTTGTGTCCGGACCATTGCAAGTTTAGTGCAACTTATTTAAAATTTATGATGCACTTGAATTGCAGCTGGCAAAAAGTTGAAAAGTCAACCAAAAAGGGAGGAGGACAAAGAAAGAAGCCGAAGCTCGGGCGACAAAGCAAAATTTCAAATGGGAAATGGCAACTGGCAAATGGCAAATGCATAAAACAGGAATAAAATATTCATAGCGCACTCTTTGCCATACTTTGCCATATTTGGTAAATTTTTTTGTTGACCTTTTGCTGCCGTTTCGAATGCTCGGAGTCCGGCAATTAAATATTGAAGAGCCAAACAGAATTATTTTAATAATAACAATCGAGTATACATTTTGGCTCCCAAATGGTGCATAGCCCATGCTCGAATTTGTGTGTTTTGAATTGGAAGTTCATTGATCGCCGTTAAGCTATTGGATGAAACTTAATGTTTTGCTGAACTTGAGGGTTTTGTGTCAATGGAGAAGGAATCTAATGACAGACAAAACACCCTGATTTAACCCTATGATGCCACCGCAAGATGCGGAGGTCACGAGAATAGCGTTTCCTGCATTATTCATGGACCAACAATCATTCAAGCAAACGGTTATGTCGGGCTGAGAGGAAAGCAATACTTCACCCCAACTGCGCATTTCCAGGAGAGTTAGTTCACATCTGACTAATACATAATTCATATAGTTTTCGCATCAGACGAGCAGACGGCTCTTGGCCAAATGCCTAATGACTTAATTAGGCTAATAATGAGCAAGGACCACGAGCTGCTGGGTTTCCCTCTCGTTTTCCGCATCAACATGTGCCGGGAAAACAGCTGCACTATCTCTAGGAAAGCGGGTGGAAAATGTTCTGGCCACTCGATGAAAGCTCCGATGTGTGTGTGTGCGGATGGTAATTGCGAGGGTCGTCGTAAAAATGTTTTAGCCGTGGCTCTCTCATAAATCATAATTAAGCAGAAGATGTGAGAGTGTCACCTCCCCAGCCCCTCGGTAATTAATGTTCGTGTGTGTCTGTGTTGCTTTTTACTTATTAACTCATTTGGGCTAATCATTAGACATCCCCAGCGACCCACTTTGGGGGCTGTCTGGCCCTCGACATCTCGACATCCCGAAATCGCGCTACCCCATTTCTGTTTACTCACCTTTTCTCGCAGCATGTCGCGTATACGACCCGCCTGATTCTTGGACCTGTGCAGCTCCAGTTGCAGCTCCAGACACCGCTCCTGCCAATTGATCTGTTGAGAAGGAAAGGAAGCGATGTCATTTAGGCCACAACAGAGGGCTGAGCTATAACAATGGGTGTCGACATAGACGAGCACATGCTGAAATGTGCTAACTTGAGCACTTTACGCAATCGGAATCAGCACAATTGGTTATTCAAACTCACCTGCGGCAACGCCTGGCCATAGTTGTTCACCTGGTGAACGTCCAGATGTTCGGTGAGCGTAGAAAAGTGCGGCCATGGGGCATCCGGCGCATCGAGAGCTGCCAGCACGGGATTCACGGTGGACTGAACCGTCGTGGTAGTCGAGTTCCGAGCCTGCGCATCCTTCGACTGCTGGTCCGCCTTCACCTGATTCGGCTTGGCCGGAATAGGCGGTGGGCGTGGTGCTCGACGGGGCAAGAGCCTGGGACTATTCGGTGTGGATGCAGGGAGTCCAGTGGCTCCACTTGCTGCTGCAGTTCCGCCGGCAGTGAAACGTCCCTGAGCCAGTGGTATTTGGCCACTGAAGGAGGTGGCTCTCTTGGCCAAAAGCGGAGATCCCTGCAGTGATTGTGATCCACGTGCCACGCCCAATTGGGTCGGCAGCGAGGGCGGCTGGCTGTGCTGTTGCAGGTGGTGGACTTGTGGACTTGGTGGTGGTAAAAGTGCGAGGGAAAGGTGTGCAGGTAGCCGCTGCCGCCAACTTCCTGCGGCCGTAGCAAATAGTTGTGGGCGTGGCTGTAGTATTGCAATGAGTTCAGAGGGCTGGCCACACCCAGAGAAGGCGTGGCCCGCCCTGATGTCGAGGCAGAGGCACTGGCCGAAGGCGATGGCGATGACGAGGCTGATCTCCTTCGGATCTCCGCAGACGACTGCTGCGGCTCCGGCTGTAGCTGCGAGTGCGGATGCTGCTGCGGGTGCAGCTGCTCCTGGGAACGCAAGTGCTGCTGCTGCTGAAGGTTGGTTAGCGTATCGAAGATTTGCGATAGGCGACCCAAAGGCACTTCGTCAGACATTGACGCGGTGTGGCTGAAAGTGCAGATGGTAAATTATGGTTTTATTAGTGGTGTTGCATTCGATTCTGCATAGATAAATAGACGAAGTCCAACGTATAGCACTAGCTTCCATCCCATGCCGAATGCGTTTGAAATTTTCCAGATCAAGTGTGCCTGGAGTCGGAATGTCATATCCATTGCTACCCCCTTTTGTTCAGTTGCTCCACAGACACCTTCCTACACAAACCTTTGGAATCCTACGTTAGTTTCCCAATTTTTCTCGAATTTTCTCTTATTTTTGTAAGTTCAATTATGATATCTAAAAAAGTACCATCCCCCAGACAATGGCAAATCCCAAATCGAGCGGTGGCAATAAGTCCAAGGGCAAAGGACACCAACACCGGCAGTCGCAGCAAAATTCGCATCAGCAGCAGCCGCAGCAGACGCAGATGCAAACCCAGCTAACACCTGCACCGGTGGCAGCTACCAATTTGAACCCACCCACCGCCACGCCGCTGGCCTCGCATCCTTCGGAGGACACTCTGGCCTTGGCCGCAGCCGTGGCCGCCTCGATTCCAGCTGCCCCCCTTGCTCGACCCCTGCCCGATCGCCGTACAACCACGCCGACAGTGGTGACCCCGACCGGTAACAGTTCGTCGGAGACCCGCAATGCCGCTGAAAATCTGGCTACCTCGCGAACCGCATCGGCGGCAGTCGGCGCCTCTGAGAACAGACGCGGCATCTTACAGCGGCTCTTCGGATGGGGCTCGTGATGGGTTCCCCTTCTCGCCAACAAAATCCCCCAGCAAACCGTGCACTTGATCGAAGTCCTTTAGATTTTTCAACCGATAATACCATGAAATCGAAAATTCTTAATTCAAATAAAAATTTATACACATTTTAAATTATTACAAAACCAATAAGTAAACACACGGATTACAGCGCTTGTGGGGCCAAACCTCTTATTTAATTACACAGAGCTCCCTTTTTGATCGCAACAAAATTGATAACCGAATACTAGTGCCCGTTCCAAACATTGCACAAACAATGGCGCGCTATCCATCAACCCGCCAATCTGGCAATCGGTTTGGGCATTACCAGATCCCAGTCAACATTTACACCTATCTACGTGCCCAAGCGAGGAAATCAATGCGAGAGCAGATGAAAAAGTGAGGGAAAATCGATGGAGCAGAACGAGAACGAGTGACACCGGCAGACGGAAAAGTGGAAAGTGGGCACTGGACACTGGACACTGGACACTGGACGGTTGACGGTGGAGAGCACGAAACTGGAGAAAACTGGCCAACAGGTGCGCGAATCTGGGGCATCAATCGCCACTACGTGTGCGCAATGTCTAATCAACGGGACAAAGGTCCATGGAAAAGGGCAGTTGGCAATTGAATATGCCACTAAATTATAGACAGCAGACTTGACATTCTGGAGTTGCAGCAGGAGTGCCGTCCCTTTCATCTTTTGTGGTCCGTGGACTGCTGGCTGATGGCTTTTCCAGCTTTTCCTTTCCCTCTGTCTTCCCCTCTGCTCCTTTGCAGCATTCGGGCACTTTCTTTGCTGTGAATTTTTGTGGCTAAAAGCCTTTGCTTGCAAGCTCTCCGGTCCGAAGTCCATTTCCATTGCTGCAACTCCTTTGCCAAATCTCTGGAGCTGTGGCTGTGGTCGAAGGGACGCACGCAGGACGCCGGAAGCAGGACGCAGAACCCACGACCCAACCCAGACACATTCATAAGAATTATATTCCAATTTTGAGCAGGGCACCGTACTTTCTTCTGCATGAACGAGAAGTACATGTGTAGCTCCCTGTGTGTGTGCGCTCACTTCATTTTGCAAATTTTGATTTAATTCGAGTTGATTGAAATTCAAATTCAGTTTTTGATTTGACAAAATGTGTCCTGCTCTCCACTTTGGGCCACTTCATTCCTCCTTGCAGCTCTCGATTTTAAGTGCACTCAGTACCAAATTGTTTCTAATTTGCTCAGGCTTTGTGAAAATTGGCAACATTGCTACAGGCTCCTCCGGAACCCTACGCTTCAAGGGAGCCGGAAGTGTCCACAAGCCACCCGATTAGCCAGTGAAATGCGACAACAGGGCGACAGGTTGAACCGAAGTGCATGATTATCATGGTGCATCCAAGTGGATTTCGCAAATCCAAGTTGCGGAACTCGGTATGTAAGATGTATATATATGCATGCACATCGATTTATTACTTTACAAGGTGGATTAACCACATGGTCACACCGGTTAACCGAAGATTTGGAATGAAAACTGCATGTGCGAAACAGAAGTTTTTAAGAAAGTTTAGCAACACTGCGTGTGCGTGACTGTACGTCATAATAGAACTGCCATTTTGGCGGGTTTAACGAACCCATTACACGGCATTAGCCCGGGAACTGAAGCTCGGTCAGATTGGCAGGCCTGAAAGTCATAAGCGTAAGCGGCTTAGCAAAGCTTGTTTTGCATACACATATGGTAACTGGTAAACTGACAAACTGGTAGCATGCTAGTATATATCTTTGTTTACCACTCGGCTTACTACGAACTTGGCCAACACATGAACGGCAAACGGAAATAGAAAGGGCCTGGGGATGCGGATACTGCAACTCAGATACAGTTGAACAACTGTCGGATACCGACACTCCGCCTCAGCTTTGGGTTAACTTAACTTGGCTAAGTGCAGCAGTGCACTGTTTCGCCCCCGGGCGAAAGGATTTTCTTGGGGGTTGGGTGTTTGGGTTTGCAAGACTGGCAAATCCAACTGCATTGTCTTACGCTTGCTCTTAGCTTAGCTCCCTAATGGAGGAATACGGGGGAGCCCGAATATAAGAATGGCGACATGGAATGGAAAACTCACTCAAATAGTTGGCAAAACTTGTTCACGGCTCCAATGAAGTGCAGAGCGGCGAAGGCAAAGGGGCTGCCACAAAGACAGAGCGAAGCAAAACAAATTTCTAAAAACCCCAGACGATAGTTAAGCTCCCCTTCTTGGGGTTTCCCAGTACTGCAGTTCCGGTTCGTACGTAGTTTTCCAGTTTCAGTTTCAGTTGCCACTCGGAGCTTTGCCAAATATTAGACAATGTATTTATGTATTTTCAGCACTGCAAGCAAAACTGAGCTGCCTCTAACAAATTTCTAAGCAAAACAAGCGCGCATCTCCTTTTGCCTTAAATTGTTTCATTACTTGTATCCTGTTGACACGAGCGTTACATAATGGACTTTACGCAGATTCGTTTAGGAGTGGTAAATGTGTGGATAGTTCGGCTGAGCTGTTAAGCTCAATTTCATCGAACAACTTTTATGATATACCGCGCAATGCAGTCTGTCTGCAGCATGTAAAGTTGTAAAATTAATACAACATAAAATTTCAAACGTACCACACCGACACCCATCGAGTCCAAAATAATTTCACAGCATGACAACACATCCTCCACACCGCCGACCATTTTTGTAGCGTGGGGCCCCACTGCACTGCACTTTGTTGGGGCACTTGAAAAATTTAATAAACACGGCTGCATCGTTCGCATGACAATAATTTTACAACCCTCCTCCAAGGACCACCCCTCTCCACCACCCATTGAGCCCCCTTGCCCATGCACTGTGTAATGCGTCGTCAATTTGAAAAACATTGTCAATGCATGTGGGTAACGAGGAAAGCTCAGTGATGGTGTGAGCTAACTAATAACTGGTGTGGCAGGATAAGCAGACACAGTAACGCCGCACCTTTCCACAAGTTTACTCCGACACACTTCCCTGCTGTTTCTTTGTTACTCGTATTATTTCGTTTTTCACTTTGCTGCATTAACAGCGGAAGTTACTGCTGGGAACCAAGTTTCAAGCTCCGGAATGCAATTTAATGGCTCTGTGGTGGCTCAGCGCTGCATTCCGAGCTGCTGTTGGTCACACTGCGAAAATGATATGTGCTTCGGCCACACTGCATGTGCTTCCTCCGTGAAGTATGCAAATATTTGCCCCGTTTCCCCACACATAATTTCCGAGCACCTAACCCAGGGTATTACCCACTTCCACACATTGGCCCTGCTATTTTCTCTTTTTATAACCACTCCCGCATTCATTTTTCCCTTTGCTTTCTTTTCGCTCTTTCTTTCAACTATTTTTCACTCAATTCCAACGAAAAATTTATAATAAATGCTCGCGCACATGTGATGTCGCGCATTTTAATTGGTCTCTGCCACAGTAACTCCGAAAGGGAGTACTGAGAGGGGCTCCAGGGGGCTCTAGTGGGGTGGGGGCTATGGACCCAGACAAACCGTGCAACTGTGGGCCCAGTCCACACACAAGTGCCGCATATATGCTATACTCGTATATATTGCCGGCAAGTGTGAGTCGAGGGCCTTAACTCTTGGGTGCGTCGGTCGTCTTTCCTCCTCTTTCTGTTGCTCGTTGTCTGCGGTTTCTCCTTGTAAAACGGTTGTCATTCTGCAGTTGTTGTTTATGCTAGTTGGTAAGCACTTGTAGGGGGTGGGGGGGAGCTGCGGTGGTTGGGGTCGGGTGTCGGAGGGTCAGGGGGGTCAGGGCTGCACCTCCATGACCTACGTGACAAGCAAAGAGACTTACAACAAAGCACCGACTGGCGACTAACGACTTTGGGTCTAGATCAACTAGATATATCTTCGCCCATACATTACGCTTCCTTACAACTGTGCGAGTGCGAGGGTGTACGCCCAGATGAGCTGGAAGTAGTAATGGCACTATCGCTGAGTTGGGTCTTCTTGCACTCTATCCATACCAAGAACATTTCTAGTTCTACATTATGTTTGTAATCAGGCAATATTGCCCAACTTCATGTGTCATATGTGTATCGAATGAGTGGGTCTATCGATCGATTTCAAAAATACTATATATAGTTAATACTATATAGCTCACCGAAAATTTCAACCGAATTGCGGCTTCAAGCGGGCCAAACTATAACTTTGTGCTGTAACACCAAAACTAAAACATTGCGACTCCCCAAACAAACCGTTAGCTGTTGGACAAACTCTATACCACATACTAACCGTCAAGACAGACGGGCACAGAAACAAAAACAATCCCACCAACTATAAAAAACCGAATAAAAATGGAAATAAAAGAAGAAAAACAAACCGGTTCGCCACCCGCCACTCCGAAAACTTCATGCGAGCAGCAAGAACAACAACATGTTGCTTCTAATGAGACCGACAAAACAACCATTACAACAACCAGCAGCGAACAAAAACTGTCAAAAAATAAGCAGCTAATTAAGAAGCATGACCGTTGTTGGCCGTTTTAGAGAACCCACAATCAGAATCACGATCAGAATAAGAATAAGAATCAGCTCAGCATCAGAGTCGAAAACAGAAGCAGAAAGCCCAGCAGAACGAACCACTTCGACCTTCGCATGGACCAGTTTTCTCTGTCTCTGCCGCTCCAAATGGGTGGAAACACGCTGGCAATCTAGACGCTTGTCGACACCCGCAATTGCAATGGCCACAAATACCTGAGCAGCTGACCAGAACGAATGCAGCTATACCCTATACCCACATCGAGGGTAGAACATGAATTCTATCATTGAAGAAAATGTCATTGGGTGAGTCGTCGTCTCGCTTGCTTTTGGCAGAAGGGTCCACGTCCATTTCGATCTACCACTTCTACAAGAGATACTGCTCCAGCTCATCCCAGTGTCGGGCATAACCCCACTAAAAGGTGTAAAAACGACAAACGATTTCGAGGGATTAAGACCTAAGTCCGACTCAGGTGCTCAGCAGAGCAGAGCAGTTCCCTTCCACACCGCACTGACCTACATTCACGGGAATTCGGTTGAGCTTGGCGTCCGTTAGGTTTCCGTTCACTTGGGTCGCTGCTCGCAGCAGTCCAAAAGCGTTGCCAGCGAAGTTACGAGTGTTTGACAATTGGCTGCGCTGGTTTCCGTGTGCAATATTTATGATTCGCATTCGCTTTAATTAAATTCGCAAGGCTGGGGGAGGTGGGCGGGGCAGCAGTCAGGGGGGAGAGCCTTACTCAGTTGACTTTACGACTTGCATTTAATTAAAGCCAATTACCACCGAACCTGACGAACTTGCAGACTGGAGGTGTTTGGCAACGATCGGAGTTGCGATTAAGGGCGGAATGTTTTGGAGTATAAATGCTGCAACTTTATGCGGCATGACCATTTCCGAGACCCAACTCCAGATCCACATCCAATTGAAATCGATTGTGCTAATCGTAAGCCCCACATTCCCTTCGCCACCCCACCCCACTTCAATTACATACATATTAACATACATTGAGTGACAGCTCATAGGATCTTTGGAAGGGGGGTGCACAATGATGATGTGTCATGAAGGGAAGTTATCTTAATTAAAATGCAGCAAGAACAACAGACATGAGCAATAAGTGATATCTATGCAAAATAACTATAAATAAACAACGAGATATGGAGAGACGGACTCGATTTTGCATCGCTGTGATTTTGTCTCATGGGCATATGCTTATGAACAAATGTACACAAATATGAAGAAAACGTACGGATGGGAAGAGGGGGAGGGGGGGCCAAGTTGAAAATCCATAATAACGACGACAATAAAATAACACTGCGACAACTGCGGATAGCAAACAACAGGAGAAACAACAATAATGGCAATAATGCGAAAAATAACAACAGTTGAAAAAGTCAACGTACTGCAAGAAAAATTTCCACAACAGCTGCTGCAGAGCCAAAACATCGGCTCAAAATTCTCGTTTTTTGTGAGAATAATGTAAGTGTAACTCTCTTTGCTCTCAGTTACTCTCAGCAGTTACACTATGGGAGAGCGTCAGCTGTTAACAGTTAACAGAGCTCAGCATTTCACTCACATTTCACTCCGTCCATTACAGTGAAGCCTGCCCAGTGCATCAGTAGCTGTATGTGTTTTTCAATAGGAGCATCGTGCGAAATATTCTAATAGCAGGGGCCAAAGAAAAGCGAGCACATCGATGTTCTACTGTATTTTGCCGACTCATGATATTGAGTAGTGCACTCACTCTTCTGCCTGGCAACGTACGAAATGTTTTAACGACTTGCGGCCGAATCAATAAGGAATTATTGCAAATTTATTTCATTTTTTCATTTTCATATGCGCTCCTCTCGCAATGTGCCACTCTTTTTGTTGATGTAAAAATAGCATGCAATTGTTTTAAGAATGAAGGGGTGGGGGTGCCAGTGGGTGGGGCTGCCATAAAAACGCCAGCGACTCAAGTGGAGTGCAATTGACGCCATCGATTAAACAAGAATGGGAATCACTTTGCGCTTGGCGGCTGGTCCCTCACAAAATGGGAGAAATGAGACCGGCGTTGGAAAAGCTTGGGGGGGGTTGGTACCAGTTAAACTGTGGGCGCGGGGCATCTTAATTGCCGATAGGAGAGGGAAAACAGTCGGCCAAGACTGTCGAAATGTGGGGATGGCAACGACGACCCTGACCTTGTTGTTCTTGCGGTGTCAGCACGAAATATCTGCTATTTGTGGATTACTTTGAATTGTTCTAGCCAGACGAGAGCGACATCGTTTGTATCGCATAGATAATCATTTATGAAAATTCACTAATTCCTGCTGTTCAACTAAATGCCGTTCCTCATTCAACGTTCGAATCGCAAATGCCATGTAAAGCTGTTGCAAAAGAAGGAGAAATGAGGACGTACATATATGTACATTAATACAGCTGTGAGCTCACTTGCAGCTACATTTTATAACGCCACCCACCCACTCAGAATCCTTTTCAACCCACTTCCACAGCAACTTTATTTGTATGTGTGTATGTATATCGCTAGGCACTGAAACAAATTTTTCATTTCGCCAGAACTAAGATCTATTTCGACTTTACTTCAAGGGTGATTTCTGATAACATTTTAGGTGTTACCTAATCAGTACCTTTCGTTTTTTCTACAAATTAAATATAACATATCTTTTTATCCAAAATACTAATGTGGCCTTAGGTTTTTCGTGCATTGTCAGGAGTTAGCGACAAAATCTGACTGACACGCCACGAATGTGGAGCAATCATAATTCCTGGCTTTTATCATCACGGAAAACAAAAGGGAAATGCTCATTAAACGAGAAGCGACATGAGAAAACGAGGAGGGGGAGTTCAGTGGGTGGGGGTGTCAAAGGAGGCAGAGGTTGGAAAAACAAGGCCGAAGTGCAGGAAATGTCAGCGTTGACAAGAAAATGCACTCGCTACGCCGAAAGGATATACACTTGACACACACAAATACACACAAAAACACACACACATGCCAGCACGAGCCATTAGCATATGGCCGGAAAATGGGTAAATGGGGGAAACCGGGGCAAAGCGGATGGAGTGGGGTGCATGTTGGCACAGCCAGCTGGGTGGAAATATGGAGGGGCGGGAAAACGGCAAGAGGGCGATTTTGCCTTTGACAAAAGGTTCAAAGTTCAAATGCCAAATCGAGACCATTAATGAAAACAAACAAACAAAGTGCTCCACAAGAAAAACGACCCAGACAAATGAAACCAAACCTATAGGTGATTTTCCGTAGATTTGAACGAAGCTCGGCTGAAAAAATATATATATATACCCCAGATTCGGCGATGCAAAGATCTAAGCACAAGAAGCACAAGATGTATTCGTGGATAGCTCATGAAATTTCACTTTCCATTCCATTCGTTTGCGTCGATGCCAAGGTCACCAACTACAGGTACTTTCATTTCAGAGAGAAACCCAAAGCCATACCACAGGCGATGTGGCCAATTGGCAGAACCATTGCCTGCATTTTTCATTTGGCCAATAATCACAACATTTACCAACACCATAACTAACATCCTTTTCCCCCCGCCATCAACATCCTCGCCACCACTCACATCTCCGTGTCTCAGGCAGCTGCTTTATTTCTTTCCGCCGTAACTTCCCATTTACTCCGCCGGCTTTTGGAGCCCGCCCGTCCGCCCGCGTTATACGGCCAGTCATTTAATCAATTATGCAAAAACCGATGTCGACGTCGACAGCGACGATGTATCGTAAAATGTTTGCCACGGTTACGAGTCTGCTCCGTCTGCGCCGTAAACGTAAGCGTACCGGCCGTATTCGTAGCCGTATCGTATCCGTGACTGTCTATATCCCCCGAACCTGCTGGCACGTTTACCTTTTCGTGTATAAATATTTAATTAAATGTACAACAGTTTTTGGAAAACTGGCTCCGCTTCGCCGGAGGACGTGAGGCGAGCGTGCCACGTGTGTGCGCCAGTGGCAATCGCAGTTAGGCGCTCTAAGGACTCATTGGGGCAGTTAGCAAAGCACTTCGATTAGGGGGAATGCCAATGAATGACTGATTACGAGGAGGGTCAGAAACGGTTTTGAGCCAATAGTTTCATGAGCACTTAACCACCATCCGTAGCTACGCACATGCTTTGGACGAGGTTTGGCTGGAAATTAATCAACATTAACTTATTAGTGCTGTGATCTTACGACACAGAAGTGGAGAAAATAAATGCACGGACTGGCGGCTTTAATTCCGCTTGTGGTTTCCAAACACAAAACCAGCGCAGCGCACTAGAAGCCAACAAGGATAAGGCTGCAGCACTGTAGCCCTGCTGCCAACGATATCTACAATATATCCCCACTGCGAACTCCCCGAAGCTCCCTGCAAATTGCTCCAAACTCAAGAGTTCCGTGCCGCGGAGCACTTGGGCCTGGCTGAATGTATGAGCTGACCAAAATTGGCCAAGTGAGGCAACATCACGTAGCCGCCCCGTTTGCCAAGCACCCCTCAAGTCGCAGTCACATCCTGCAGGCACACGGTGAGAAAACTCGAACTGCAAGGTTTCTATATCTTATCGTAGAACGATATGTTGGCTACGAAAATGGTCCGCTAGCTACTTGGTGATTTCTTTCGGTGCAAGGTGCAGCGACAGCCTTGGTTTCGGTTTCGCCGGCTAGCCATTTTTGTGGGGGCGGGTTGCAGGGTTGCAGGGTTGCAGGGTTGCAGGCGGGCGTGGCAAATCTGTGCACTCAATGGGCGCAGAAAGGGGCGATGTCCCCGGCAGAGCACCAAAATAATCTACGGCAATTGCATATGGCAGGCAATAAACTTGGTCAAGTCTAAAAACAACCACTGAACGACTGCCAACTGCGGTCGTAGGTGGCTAGTGTTGTTGTCTTTCTATTTTCAGTTCAGTTTTGGGAGCGTGCAGTGTGCAGTTGTTGTGTTTTGCGGTGGCAAAGTGGGGGGAAAAGTGCTCTTGACATGTTTTTATTAAAGTTTCCGGCCACGTCTGGCCCGGCATATAGCCAGAGCAAGAGCAAGACCAAGAGGACGAGGAAAGTGGGCAGCGAAAAACAAAAATGAAATCGTCTTGAGCTGCTTTTTGCCGCACTATTCATATTCTCGAGCTACTTCCTGATACCCTTCCGCATCGAACACTTACTGCCTTTCTCGTAAGTTATGAAACGAGTTAAAGAAGCTGAGTTACATAAATAGGCGGCACATGCATTCAAAAGAGTAAAGTTATATTGAACATGACCAAATCGAAAACACACTGAAGTTGCTTTATGGCGCTAGTGAAGCAAGTCTTAAGTTCCAATTAACTTCCGTTTCCTCGATTTGTTTGAAGCGTATTACCCGCCTTAGTTGCACTTTTGCCATTTTCTAAATTTTTGCTGTGTTTTTGCCACAGTCTCTGCATCTTTTGCTAGTGAGTGTCCAAGTTATGTTTATGTTGCGTGCGTGCTCTGTCCATGGAATTGCTATTTGAGGTTTGCATTCAGCAGGAGCCGCGCAAAAGTGCAAAAAGTTCTTTCACTCGAGCCCGAGTTTTTGGTACAAGTGCATACGGTTTGGTCTGTCCGTCGCATTTTCCCTGCTCCTCCGAGAGTCCCAAATTTGACCCATATCGTGAGAAAACTGGCTGGATTTGCACACTTATTTTCACGAAAACAAGCGACAGACCGAGGAACCGAAGAACAATAGGAAACAAAACCAATTATTCGCTGCAAATTTCCAATTTCGAATTTGGCCTTTTCCTGGCGAAAGCTGCAAATTGGGACCGAGAAATAGGAGGATCCACAAGGAAGTGTTGAAGTGTTTTTCCAGGGAGCAAGGAGCGCACAGCGGGCGCATTGAGCAAAACAATACCGAAAACTCCTGGGGACAAAAACAGCAGCTGCAGGCGGCGGAGGAAGTGGGCTAATGTAGGGACATTGTAGGTGAAAACGGCAGGAAAACCGACACAGTCACGTATCCACGTGTTGGCAGCACAGGGGGCGGAAAAGCGGAAAGGCGGAAAGGCGGGTCCACTGGGGGCGCCAGCGGTAAATGCACTTTGAATGGCGAAGTTTACTTGTCACCCGGGACAAGGAAAATGCAAGAAAAGGACTCCGAGCGCAGTGGAAAATGTCCCAGGAACGGCAGACACTCGTTGAAAAAGGAAATCACATGTTTTTAGCTAAGGAATATTGTGATTGCGATTGCGATTGTATAATCTGCGGAATATACCCTCCGCTATGAATAACTATTACCCGCAAGAATTTCGTCATTAAATGTATATGTATTATATCTTATTTGAAGAAATTGATTATTAAACTTTTTAAATAGAGGAGATCTCTAAAATATTTAAAACGCTTACATTTGGTTATGCATTCCTTGTGTCGCACCGAAGGAGCAACATCTGCAACTTGTTGCTCCGTGTACCGCATATAATTTAAGTGCCACGATGGCAAAAGTCCTGGATTCGGAAGGATTATCAACTAGCCTTCACTGCAGTGAACTATCACTATTATAGATTAATACATATTTGCAAAGGGATCAGTATTGAATCATCTGGAACAAGGCAATTCAATTTGGTGCGGAATTCGCCGAAAGCTTCTGCCTTGGCCTATCTGTGGGTCTGGAATCCTAACCTACCGCATTGGAGCAGGACAAATCAAACCAACTGTACGGGAAGAAGGTAGGAGGGGCTCGCAGGCGCGGGAATGTAGCACCAAATTAACATAAATTCCGTTGGGGGAAACAAAAGGTACAAAACTGGCCACTTACATATCTCATGAGGTTGTGGGAGGCGCCGGGAGGGGAAATGGAAAATAGCGGGGGGCCAACTAGAAGTCGAAGATTGTTGCAAAAAGTTCAACGACAGCAGACAGACGCAAAAGGAAAGGACAAGGAATAAAAAAACAAGGAGCACAGCGCAGGAGGGATTGGGGGAAGGGGTGGGGTCGGTGGCAGGAACAGTGCCAAGGGTGCGGATGGTTCCGTTTGCAAAGGAGTACGTTGTTTCCTATGTCTACAGTGTCGCATTCCCAACTATTCCCACAAGAAAAATCAATGGAATTGTTTGGTATACAGTTGTGGTCAAAGTAATAGGGCCGACGTTTGCAAATGTGTAGTTTGCGTTTTTGGTTTGATTTCAGGTGTCCAAAGCGAAGGCTGTCTGTATATATGCCCCTGCTAATTCCTCAGTGTTGCCAGCTGTTGCTGACCTGCGTTCGCAGGCACATTTTTGTACATACATATGTACATATGCAGGAGACCTAGTGGCGTGGCCCGTGCTGTGTGGAGCAACACACTTGTTCTTAATTTGAATCCAAGTGAAATACTAATCGAAGGCACTGCGTGTGCGAAAGGGACGGAGGCTGCGATCAAGGATCTGGCGCCAGAAAACACAACAACTCACCTGTCCCTCTCTAACAGCTGCTAGTGGTTGTTGGTGGCTTTCGCTCCCTCTTCGTCAGCTCCATCATCGCCGTCTCGCCTTTGGTGCTTTTTTCGTTCGCAAATGCGAATGTGAATTTTCCGCATGGGAATTTTCCTCGGCCGCTGCCGCTGCCGCAGCAGACGTCGACTGCACACGTGACTGCGCAAACTCTTCCTCTTCTTCTTTTCGCTTCCTTTGCTCGCCCGTCCGCAGTTGTTGCTTTATGCTATTTGCTTTTGTTTTTCACTTTTGTTAACACTGGCCTTTGTTTTGTTATTCACCTCTTGCCATGCTCATTTTACTGCCGTTTAGCGAGCTCGAACAGCTGTTTCCACTTGTTGTTGTTGCACCCGCGGCAAAAAAAAACACAGTTAGTTAAACTAGCTAACCGAAAAGAGCAGCGCGGAGTAAACACGAACTCGATGGGGGCGCTGGAAAAAAAACACTGTTAGCAGCATGTTAAGCTGGGCAAACATCGGGCGAACTTTCGGGTCGAACTTGAGTGAGTGAGTGAGTGCAGTGCTTCTGCCTTCTGTTGGCTAACATGAGTGGCTTCGCGCTGTTAGCGTGCGCAAGAACTGGAGTGGAACGGTAACAGTGCGCAACAACTGTTGCCTTACAGCGGTTCAACAGCGCCTAGCTCTACAGTTGTCTCGCCTCTCTGTTAGCCGAACTGTTGCCGCGGAACCGTTGCATTTGAATATAGAATTGCATGTACTAAGTGCTAAAGCACTCATTCAGGATCTGGGAGTAAACACAAAATATCCCAATTCACTAGTATAAGTTTTATCCCAACACAAAACAAAGCAATTACTCTAAGACCTCTATAATTTCAATTCGTCTCTAAAGTTATAGGTAGTCTACCATACTACGAATGGTCATTCATTCAATCAAAATGTAAGTGGTGTGTGAAGTTAAACTCATTTAAATGATTCTGCTTCGAGGAGCTTTAGCGTTGGCCTCATCATCTCAAAACAACCATCCTTTGCTAACTTCGGTAGGCTTTTCGAAAAGACCACTAACACAAGGGGCGTGGCTGGGCAGCCCCACCCCATCAATCCTTGCAACACCCCCTACCGGAGCAATTAACAGGATTCCAATGTGTCTGGCCGTCTGCAGAGTGCAGACTGTGACGGGAAATTTCAAAAATTTCAATTCACAAAAATTCACAGGAATGCGCCTGGCTCACACATGTGCCTGTGCCCTCCTAGCGTTTGCTGTCCACTCGGCCGAGTCAATTCAAAAGTCTGCCATCCACGTTGTACCTTTCCCGTTTTCCCGCTTTCCCACCTGCTATCTGGTTTTCAGTCCGTGTGTCCGGCAGCAGGTGCAAAAGCTGCAGCAATCAAAGAGTCATCCAGCCAAGCTAAAGAGGACCACTTTAAAGATTTCCACCGAACGGAAATGGGTTCAGATGACAGGCACATGCGGGACATTCGAAAACAACAATGTGTATGGTGCGAAACCAATATAATGAGTACACTACCGTTTGGCAATACTGGCTGCCAATCGCAACACTGATACTTCACTTCTAGCTGTTGGAAATACATTTCCAACACGCATAGATCTACATATAAAACCATCTACATAGGGCAAAAATTTATGTGAGGGGTATTTAAAGACTGCATACGGATTCCGGTACCCATTAAGTTGACTCCTGGCGATGGTCCTTGCGATGGTCAACGCCTCACCCCTTCTGGGGGAGCTCGGGATGCAGGAAACGCAGTCGCAGTTGATGGCCATCAAGTGGACCATGGCAAAAGTGATTACACGTGCTCATAAACAACAAAGCAACCCCCTGGGCTGCTAAAGTCGGGCAAACAGGAGACAAAACATGGCATCAGGACATCGCAGGATAGGATGCCCGCCTGAGATGGAGGATGGAGTCTTGCCAGTTTTTGTCATCATCATCATGATCAGCTGTGATTGGGTGTGTACGACGAGCGCTGGTTAATTTATGGCCTGGACTACGGGTTTAATTTGTTCGGGAAGCTTTTGCTTGCACTGAAGCGAATTCCGAATGGGCTTGAATATTGACAGTTTGGATTCATCTGAGGAGATGCTTTAAAAGTACGTTCGAATGACAACCCAATGGTTTTGATTACTTAAAGCACATATGTACATATATATGAGCGTTGCTTCTATTTTTTTCGGTGCACAGGATGACTGCTGGTGATAGTCCCAGGTTCAACTACCATTGCAGAGCGAAAAGCAGGAGAAAATGCTGAGGACACGACAGCGACAAAGTCAATAAATTCTGTGGCACTGGATTGGCCCCCGAAGGAGGTGAACGAGGGAACTGGGATCCCGGCCAAAGAACTGGGCTGGGCTCGGCTAAGCTGTACTTACTTAGCCAGGATGCCGGGACATCTGCAGCTGCACCTGGCAGAACTGCTTCCTCAGTCCTGTCCCAGGTGTCTATTTTAGCTGCTTTTAACTTCCTTACGGTCTTGGCAATGTCTTGCTGGATTTTAGGGATAATAGCAGCAGCGGCCGGAGATGAGACGGATGCGAGGACACGAGCCGGGTGTAGGTTGTACACTGATTTCAGCAATTAGATCTTGGCACCAGGCACTTCCTGGCGACCATCAGGTCCACGGGGCTTGCGAGGTAGTTGCCAACATTATGAGCCAACTCAGCTAAATCCACGGGGGACTCCACATGCGATCACGCAAAACGTATAAAGAGGAGCAGATGGGTTAGAGGACCGCACACATATATGTACCTATAAGCATAAAGGACGTGCAAAGTGATAATCATGGAATACAACTGGGGACCGACATGGCCGACATGGCCAACACGATGCCATCAACACCCTAAGGTAATGTTGATTCAAGGAATATTTTTCGGTTAGAAACAAACTGGCAAATAGCACTTCCTCTTCGCAACTAAAGTGCAAATTGCTACACCATCATAAGTAATTGTTCAGTTCTTGTGATCTCTGTGACACCCACCCGCCGCCATCGATTTTGAACAGTTTTTCGGGGGCACAATGCGAGCATTGTACCAAGTCACCTTTCTCATCACTTTTAGATCATACCCGGCGCGTTTGCCCTAACCCTGTGTATGACAGATTGTCCCCAACACATGGGGTGCATGCCCGCCCAAAGGGCCCCACCCCTGCTGCTCCTCCTGCGCCCCAACTACCCATTCCATTCACAGGCGTATCCGTCCGCATCCGGAGCCGTGTCTCCTGCCGTGTAACCAATGCGCCGTACGTGTGCCCAGCACTCATTACAAATGAAAGCCGAGAGCGAAGGTGCCCAGGTGTTGAAACCGGAGCTTTGGGGAGGACAAGGGGCGCTGAGGACTTGGCTGCTGAAATTAATCAGAGTTTCAATCAAACGTAAAATAAACGCCGAGATTTGCCTTGACTTTCGCCTGACAACTGCACAAAATCGGTGGACAGGTATTTTGGTTGTACCTGTGAAAATGTGTGAACTATTTGGGGAGTTCTGCCGGCTATATTGGGAATTCGGGTAAATGGAATGGCTTTTCCTGGGTGCGTGGAATGCTTACATAGTTTGCGAGTTGCCTGCTGGATCGTGCCGGAAAATATGTGAAAATTATAGTGAAATCTTGTTTGGTTTTCCGCAGTTGCGAGAGTTCTAGTCATCATTCGTTGATGAATGCAGGAGGCTGCCATATAAGCCGTACTTTGATTAGTTTAAGTGCCTGGCCCGGTTGTGAATTTTACGCTAGGACGAAAGGGCCATCACCCACTTTGCAGCACTTTGCCGCCCACCTCTTCTGGAAAATTCGCCCGGGAAAATGTGATTTAATGGCGGCGCGTGCGTGGATGCGTGTCATGTAGACATGGTAATTTTTCAGACAATTACACACACACACATGATGCATAACCCACCTGCAGGTGAAATATTATTCAAAAATCCGTAACGCCCCCGAAAATGGGCGACCTGCCGTCTTGGCGTAGTGGAAATTTATTAGATCTCGCAGCACTTAAGAAAAGCGGGGAAACCCTTTGCACACACGTCCCCATCCCTGGAATTTTCACAATTTCCCTTTGAACTACATTAAGAAAATCACTCGGAATTGGGACTGAAAATCAACTGCAGCTGCCGGTCGAAGCGAATTGAATTTATGAACCCCCGGCTTTTCCGCATTTTCACTTCTCCACATGTGAGCGGGTGGCAGGAGGGGGCGGAGGGGAGGCGTGTCATTAGGTGGAAAATGGAAAATGTTTTATTGCCTCGTGTTTCGGCCCGTGAATTATATGAGAGCTCCAACACGGGATTTACATTACGTCCATGAGGAATGTACCTGTTCCTGCTAAGAACTCAAGAGACGCCCACACCCAAAAGCCTTTTAACCCAACCCGAAGGATCGATTTGACGTAATTGATTAACTTTTTTGAGGATTAGGGCCGCTGGTGAGGACTTCGTTTTTAGTTAGATATATTAAACTCAATATATTTCGGTTGCTTGCCTTTTAAATAAAAACCAAATACTCCGAAACCCCCATCTGCCGTTCCGAACGTTTTTAAAGAAGTCTCAGCCCTGACTGTTGCTCCGCGTTTTCTTTTTTGCTGGAAAATGAAATTCCGCC
This sequence comes from Drosophila simulans, assembly GCF_016746395.2. NCBI lineage: Eukaryota > Metazoa > Arthropoda > Insecta > Diptera > Drosophilidae > Drosophila > Drosophila simulans. The sequence goes on from NC_052525.2 coordinate 753,613, forward strand.
CGATGTCCCAAGTGTCCTCTTTCCACCGTGCTCTTCTCATTGTCTTGAAGGAGCAGCAAAAAACGATGTCCGTTTATTATGTTGACTGACTTTAATGAAATTAGATTGATTTTTATGCTGACGTCCAATCCAGGCTCCCTGCGTCCTCCTCATTTCCATTTCTCCTGCCCTTTTATGGCCACTTATTCATCAAGTTGAGCGACCGACTATATAATTTAATTTTTGTGTGTTGTAAAAATACATTTTTGATAGATGTGCCCCGGGGCTTCCGCCTCGAAGTTTACGACCTTTGGAGCACCTGCTTTACGACTCCTTGATTTTCGGATCGGCTCGAAACTAAAGCCCAACTTAAGGTCGCTTGCAGTTAACACTCGAACGGAATTATTAAGTTTTATTAACCTCTTGAGCCGTTTGCTTTTGGCCATAAATCTGTCCTCTTGGCCAAAGGACAAGGACACTCGGCACACACGACTACTTGCCGCACAACACAGGTGGAAGAGGCCAGGGAGTTTTAGTCAATTGGTGGTACAAGACAGACACGGGTAAGTTATGGCCACATTGTTCGAAAGGGGCAGGAAAAGCGAATTTGAATTTCCAATATATTGCTAAACTAGCATTAAAGCAAATATATGGTTTTATATTTCTCGAAACACATAGGTACTAATTCGAAAGTAATTTTTAAGCCGAGTTTTAAATAAAGTTTGCCAGGTTGCCACTCCGAATGCATACCGTACACTTCTCGCTTTTGGTGTCTCAACTAGAGGAAGGTCCATAAATTTGCGCATTACACGAAAAGTTAACACGAATTAGCATTGTAAGTGTGCAGAAATCGCAATTGCAACAAAATGCAGCGATGTTCTTGAGTGCGAGAGTGGGAGACCATAAATTTGCCAATTTAGCTGCTTCCTGGGCGGAATTTACCTGAAGCTGAACATTGCTGACTACGAAATATCAGCATTGGCGCAGTTATCGATAATCAATATAGGCGTGACTGTACTTCCGGGTATTTGTACCTCCTTTCGGTCTCGCAACTTCCTCTAAAGACTTGAAAGATTAGTTCTCAATCTTTTTTGGAACTTTTCTCAAATGCTGAGAGTAGCTACATATTTTTTTAATGAAATTTAAATATTTTTTTAACACACCTTGTCGATACATACAGCTTTCTGCGGTCACTTTGCAGCACTCGAATGTTTTTAGTTCGAATGGAAAATTTGTCTGCCATTCAATTGCGGTTGGCTAATGGCCATTTCGCGTGGTCAAGGGACTGAGGGGTCGATGGCTAAGCGCCATGAAGGTGCATTTTTTAGTCAGTTGCGGTTTTAGTCAGCGTATAATGGCTTAAACGCTGAACTAATGAAACTGAATTTGTACGGTTATTATTCCCTAAAACGCTTGCTTTTAGGTTTATGTCACAAATATTTAATGGAATTTAATAATTGTTTAGTTTGCAGCGGGGATGCTGGATGCTAATTGATTCGTATTCATTTTATACATACATATAAATCAACCTTTATCTGACTATATCTAAATGAGAGTTTTATGTTATGTATCTGCTTTCACAAATCGCACGTAAGTCTTCAAACTCAAAAGTTTCCTTTGAGTCGAAAAACTGGGATAATTTCCAATTACATTCTGGGAAGAGATCAAGCGTTCTGTGTGGGAATCAGGACCTCAAGTTATCCCCCTGCAACTGCGAAGTTAAATCCCTGATAAATAGACGTTGCTCCCCATTAGGAACCCAGAACTAATCCTATTTCCCTGGCTTTCCACAAAGGGAATTGCGCTGCAGGCAGGCGAAGGCTTAAGTCTTACTCAAGGGGTTGGGCAGAGCAGCTGGGAAAGCCCGGGAAAAGCGGGGAAATCCGGTCGAAAGGGGCAGGCGTTCACGTTGTGCATTGCATGGCATGTAATTTAATATTTTATGGCATACAATTAGGCGCAATGCAAATGCCCCGAGCCACATGCAACTTGCTACGTGAGACTGAGGAAATCCTGAGCAAATCCCTCCGTTTCGCATCCAGCTGCTGCTGTTATTAGTTATGTTATGTCGGTGGCAATTAGCCGAAATAATTTGTAATCTTATTAGCCGGCACACACAGAGAGAGAGATATTTGATGCGAGCTCTGGCCGTCACATAATTACATGCATTGCAAATTATAGTTTACGGAGCTTTAAGCCTTTCCCTCAAAACGCACCGTCCATGTGCACAAGCACATGCCGGGCGGATTTTCCCTACCCACTAACGTTGTTATGGTTGCAAAATGAATTTCAAATCAATCAGCAGCATAATGGGCTTAAGTAAATATTTATGCTTTTTGACCATGACATGATATATGTATGTATGCCTGTAGATATAGAGCCTTTCATGGAGTGCATGTTTGAGCGTACAGCCGGTGTTTATTTAGGCAATCTCAAGGAATCTGGCTTGTGTCAGCTGCTCGAGCTACGCCTTTAATTAAGCACGTCAATCAACTTGTGACATCTGGAATAAGTTGGAATAAGTTATTCAATGAATTTGTTTCGGGTCAATTGTGAGATCATCATGCTGCGTGCAACTGCAGAAGTCCCCTTAATTTGGCTGGCTTGCATTCCCGGTTCTATCACGGCCACGGAGTATCCTGTAACCTGCGTCCTGTATCCTGCATCCTGCATCCTGCATCCTGCCACATTCTGAAGTACTGCGCAGACCAACAAGCCGATTGGCACTCTATTTGACTGCCTATCCGGCATCTTAATTTGGGCACTCCATCAGCTTGCAGACGATGTCAGATGCAAGACGACGCCACGCCCCTTTCCGCCGCCCGGCATGTAGTAGTTAATTTATGTTGAGCTCTCGGGAGAGCCGGGGATTCCAGGGCTCTGAAGGAGCTGCTCGAGCTGGAGGCTCACGTCGAACGGTAAATGTTTATGACGCACTCGAAATTGTCTATCAAGTTCAGCTGACGTCGTTGCCATAAAGTGTCACTTCTGCTGCGAGGTGAATGGGGGCGGGGAGGGGGGTGACGTTAAGGATAAGGGGGGCAGGTCCTGTGCTCCGCATCTCCTCATCGGGCGCCTAGGAACTTTTGCACGGCTTTTGTTCTTATGATTGAATATTTAATTCAATATGTCGCGAGGCCATTTCGCTGCGAGTTCTTTACGAGGCCGCCAGGACTCTTCGTCCTTGGGCGCCTGGTGTGCTTTTAATTAGAAGACGGGCCATAAACATTTTATGTTCGCCAGCCGTGTAGCAAGCCAATCCAATCGAAACTTTCGCCAGCCAAAAATCGTGCCTGCGGCGGGCGTTTAGGTAGCAGGTGTCATTCGGATTTGCAAATATCTGCCACATTTTCGTAGGTCTAGGATCTTCAAAGCCTCCACTTCTAGACGTCAGTAGTTCCGCAGTAGAAGTAGAAGAAGAATATTTTATGATAATTTCATATTTGGAGCGTGAGCAACTTTTCAGCAAGTAATTGTTCTTAACGAAATGCATTATTCTCCGGAATTTCCTGTGTGTTTTCATTGCGCGTATATATACAGATATACAGATACATATACAGAAAAAGGAATCCAAATTGTTTCATTCCCCTCCAAGTGCCAAAGTGCCACGCCCACCCTGCGCTTCTCCGCCCCCACAAATGCAGCAACAGAGTCTCTTGTCAATAATGTCAACAGTGTTGTTTGTTGCTCCATAAATTACCAACGACAACAACAATGACCGAAGGTTGATGGTCGCAGGGGACTGGTCTGGGTGGATCGCAACCATTTTGTTATTGCAGCTGGTGACCCCAACCATGGCACCCCTCCCACTTTTGCCCTTTTCCAAGTGAAGCAGAAAAATTACCAAACATACGAAAAGTGGACAGTTGACGGCGCACTTTATGACTGTCCCCCTCAGCTGAGTTTTCCGCTTTTTCCTCAGTTTTATCTTCCCCCATCCGCGCCTTCCACTCGTCCTTTCGCCATGAAAATATTTGTTGATTACATTCGCCTTGGCAGGACATCATTCAACGACCAAAAAGCCAAGCCAAGCGAAGCGAAGCGAAGAAAGGGCAAGGGTTATTTCCTGAACCCATTCCTCCGACCGACGATGAAGTGTACTTAGTTTTAAAAGAGCTGCTCAGCAACGTAAAAAACGTAAAGAAGAGGCACATTCTCCTTGCATGATTATGTGTGCTGTTTGATTTCTATTTTATTTCAATCAGGGTGATAATTTCCCCACCGCCCGGCGAAGCCACTGGGAAAGCACGGAACAACTCAAAGGGCTCAGCTCAATGTTGATTTTCCCATCGAAGATTGTTTGTGCCTCGAAGGAAAACAAAAATATATTCCCCAGACGGATGCGAGGAATGCCAATCCAAATAATGCTTTACACCATTCAAAGCCAATCAAAAGCATATTACGCATACGCCACCGTAGCCAGATGGAAACAGTCATGCAAAAGCGATGAGCAGCCTGGCTTCGCAGCCAGCCAATCATAATGCATAAAAATGTTGCGCTAAACTTTATTCACAGGCAGCCGCAGCCGCAGGGCAAATGAAATATAAAAATGCATTTCGAAATGCGCACAAAACCCGGAAAATGGGAAACGAGGAAAATGTCGGAAGCGTCGGAAATGCTAGAACAGCAGACAGCAGGCCAGGAAAGAGAACATTTCAGAAGCGCGGAAGGAAATATGATAATCAAGGGAACAGAAGAGAACTCTATATGAAATTGATTTTTGGGGCAGAAATCAAATCAAACCGAAATGAAATAATCACTACGCTCAACTGCGAACACCTACGAATGTTTGTATTCGATTAAGGGCCGTATTCGCGGCCTTCGCATCAATGGAATGGAGTGCTTACACCAGGATGCAATTCACCCAGCACTTCCTATGTTCTGTAGCCCAACTACATCTCCGCCGCAGCACACCAACAGAGTTGCGAAATGTTTATCCTTTCAGTTTTGGCGTCGACATCGTAATGTTGGAAATGTTATTGTTAAATGTTAGTTTTGTTATGCAAACACACACACACCCTGGGGGAGGCGGGGGATGTGGTGGGAGGTGCTATGCGGGGACTGTGAAAATATGAATAGTCAAAGTCGAAGTCGGCCATATGTTCGCTCCAACTTTATCCCACAAAGCATTCGGAAAAAGCCAAACGGGAAAGTTGCAGCAGCGAGTGCAAGCCGGGTGGTGAGTGGCATGTTTTCATGTTTTTCTTTCTGCGTGCACAGAGAGAAATGGCGGAGGGAGCCATTTAACCATCAAGGGAGCCTGTTAACCAACCCCCTACTAATGTGGCCAACAGCGTGCATCTTGCGGATGGAACCCACCGAACAAGAGACTCCACACTTTCTCTCAGTGCGCGTGTGTGGGTGTCAGGAGCGCTAATGGGAAATTATATTCCCTGAGTCGGGAAAGGGGGAACGTGAAGGAAACTCCTGGCACGTCTTGCGCTTTAAGCTGCAATAGCCAGAAAAAGGGTGCAGCAACAATGGCAGCATGGAAATGCAGCTTCCTCTGCGTAAAAACCGATGTACAAACAGGGGGTAGGTAACTGCAATAGCTATCCTGCAAATCGGCCACGTCGAAATCTCTGTGCCCAAAACGTGGGGCCAAGGGGAAAGAGATGGCCAGAAGACTGGGAAATGCCTGCCACCTGCCACCTGCCACTCCTGCCACTCCTGCCACTCTGCCACATGTTGTGGCTAGGAAAAGTTTCACCGGCCCGCCGGCCTGTGTCTCCAAAAGAAAACAATGGAATAGAAATAATGAATAAGTAAACATTGCGCATACGCCCCGTTCGCATGTTCACAAAACAAACAAGCACAGCTTGAACTTAAGGTTTCGAAAACCAATTCGGGGCTGCAGTTCGCTAGTTCCGCTTAATATGCAACGCTTGGCTTGGCACCCAGCTACTGTTTTTTAATCGCACACTGATTCTTTCGAGATTTTGTTCAATTGTGCATGGCCAGAGCACCGAGGAAAGGCGTTGCCCGAAGAAGGGGCAGTACCTGTCAGTCGAGGATCCATTAATAACACCCTGCTGCAGCTTTTGACAAATGAGCGAGTGCAAAGGAGGCGAGAAAGGCGAACGACTTCATATCACAGGCTCACGCGGAGAAACAGCTCGTTGTATTTTCTGCAATATATAGATAAGAGTAACTTCCTTCGGAATTGGTTCAAGCTAATATGAAAACGCAGCACAAACCAAAGGATTCTCTCTGTGCAGAAACTATGGAACTTTGCGTAGTCCGAAAGCGTTAACAATGTAATCCATATTTTGCTGCTTGATTGCCGGCAAATTGAAAATGTCAAGTGCACACATATCCGAGGAGGAAGAGCAGGGAACCGCCATGGCAAAACACGAACTTCGGATTCGCGGAGGCTCCGTTTGAATCCACGTTTCATTACACGCAGTTTCGAGTGCTCATCGCGAAGTTAGAGATGACCGCAAACCCCTTCCATAATTGCTCCATTGTGACCATCCTCGCAAAATGTCCCTTCGCAAAGCTCAGCATCCTGCGTAACTCGCAGGATGGAGGACACCCCCAGTCTGCCAGTCAAGCAGTACAACAAATTTAGACAGCAATTCAGAACAACTGGCATTGGGCGAACTTCACGGCTGCTTTATCAAATATTTAACTCGCTTTTCATTGTCTGTCGGTGCTGCTTGTTGCTGGTTTTTGTGGGCTGCCATCGGTTGTTTATATGCATAAATTTTATTACACATATGCTTTTTATGCGGCACAACAATGCCAGCGCAAGTTAATGCAACATAAAATTTTCATTTTTTATTTATCTCTGTGCCCTTTTTTGTTCGGCTCTGTTTTTGACTTTTTCCGAGCTCCCTTGAGGGAGACTTTCCCCACGAAATCAAAGGAGAATAAAATAAAGCAAAAAACAAACGCAAAGTTCGACCGGTTGAACACCCTAGAAAACATGTCTAGATGAGCAACAGAGCAGCATTCTCGTCTGGAAAAACATTATCAGCCTGCTTGATAGAAAGCAAAAGCAATTCAAAGATTGAGACCAACCAAGGGTTGGGCCACATACTCCTCATGGATACCCAGGAGAAGCGGGAACAAAAAGCCTCGCAATAAAACTGCCACACACATAGCACATGGCATAAACCGCAGGCGTGAACCACGCCCCCGCCGCCCACACAGCGTATGCGGGCACACATATATCAGAAATATGCTAAATCAGCATATTTGCGAGTTTATTTACAAGGACATTTATAAAAATTTACGGTCGTGCCGTAAATTGCAGCCGCCGGGCAGGTCTTGAGATTTATGCGTCGACGATTATATCAGAAGGGGTGAGGTTAAAGGTTACAGGCCTACTACAGGTCAAAGGGGCCCAGCTTTGTTGCAATTTAAAGCCACAGTGTTCTCGAAAGGGGACCTCGACTATAGCATTCTCTTTTGTTTTTTTTTTTTTTTTTTCATTTAGGTGGCAACAAAGGCACTTTCCGCATTGCTTCAAAAGCACAGTTTTTGGCGTGGGATCGTGGAAGTACAGCGATTTGACCCTTAAACCGGATCTAGAGCACTGGTGCTACATAGGCCGATTCGAAAATTACATATACTTTCAGATTCTTACCCCTTTCGATGAACTTAATATGTACAAGTCCTGAAAGCTGAACGGTTTTGTTTCTTATTGTCTTGGAAACATTTTAACTAAAGACCAAGACAGAAATTTGAAATTGGCTAGGGGTGTCACCAATTATTATTCCTAGGACCTGTAAAATTTTGATAACAGCCATAGACTACCCCCACTATTCCGGTTTATCTGGTAACACTTGCAAAAGTCAAATTATGAACTATCGTTCGGAAAAGCTAGAGAAAAAGGAGCACTTCGAAAAAGGAAAATTTTTGACAATCATTCAACTAAGTAAAAATAAAATAAAAAGATAAAATGTCTGTAAGTAATATCGCGGGAATTGAACTTGTCAGTGGACCGACGCGTCTGAAGAGCAGGATCTGTGTGAGAAACCTACCGCCTTGCACCCGCGAGGAGCTGTCTTTGCTGTGCTTTCCCTTTGGCCAAGTCCTTGGCTCGCTGGTGATCGATACCTACGGGTTTATCCAGTTTGAAAGTTCAACCGAGGCCAAGAGAGCCATAGAATCGCTCGACCATTTTTTATTCAAATCGAAGGTTCTTCAAGTTTCGAACGCCAGTATCAGTTCCCTCAGGGCCACTTTTTCTGACACTGCTTCCCAGAAAAGGAGGAGGATCGAGTGGTCTGATGCGGATGATGTTCTCCTCGTGGAGCGGATTGACTATGAGGACGACGAGGACGATAAGGACGGTGAGGACGGTGAGGACGATGAGGGCGATGTGGACGATAAGAACGATAAAGACTATGTGGTAGAGGATGACTCCGAAAGCGATGACGATGAGGATGAAGGCCAGAAATCTCGCTCACGCAAGAGGAAGAGAAAACAGAGCGGCAAAAACAAGAAGTAATACGTCCGAAATAGCAAATCTCTAGGAGAAAAACACACAAGCACCAATTCTTTAAAGATGAGCACAATTTAATACAATAAAAGCACAAAAGCTGTCTGCACGAAGAACTGTTCGACTCTCTCTCTAAAAAGAAAACACTAACATAATATAACTTCTTCTTGGAATAAACTGAAAGCATTTGTTGGTCAACATATTCGCAAATATTCTAGTTTTCTATGAGTACTTTTCCATTAAGTTCAATCCAGTTTTATAGTCAATTCTTCCTCATATGAACCCGTTAATCCGTCAGTCTGTCCGTCAGTATGAACGTCGAGATCTCAGGAATATATATATATATAGGCTAGAAGGTTCAGATACAGATTCTAGAGACAAAGACGCACCGCAAGTTTGTTGGCCCATGTTGCCACGCCCACTCTAACGCTCACTCAAACGCCCAAAACTGCAACTGTGCCCATACTTTTGAAAAATGTCATTTGATTTTTCTTCTTCTTTCCCATAAAAATTATGATATTTCGCGTTCGCAATTCCACTATCTAAGCAACGGGTATCTGATAGTCGGCGAACTCGACTATAGCATTCTCTCTTATTTTTTCCTATGGCCGCTAGTAAAGTAAAGTGAGTTGAAGTAAAGGATATTTGTATCCGGCAGTCGAAACACTGTGCTTCTTTGTTTTATACCATGTTGCAGCAATAGAAAAAATAGCTCTTACGATTGAACCAGTTGGCATGGATAATGAAGTCAGCATTAAGTCGCGTACCCAGTTATTTGCATACTCACTCCCATTTCACCTTTGTGAGTCTGTGCAGCAATTAAACTTCAATTGCTGAGGGGTGTGGGCAAAGGCGGTTGCTCCAGGGATACAGATTTTTTAATTAAACTTTGCTGCAGCTGCACTCTGCCCAATCCTTCGCCAATCCTCCAGCCCTTCACACGAATCCCGTTCACTTCGAAATTGATGGTTTTAATTAGGCATCGGAGCCGCTGAAATGACACTTTATGCGTGGCACGGGAATCCCGATCCAGCGGCGTGGACCGTGGCAAAGTTGTCATGACTGGGATACAAATCCTTATCGCTATAAATTAATTGAAGCTGGCGTAAAGCGGTCGGCATCAGTGACCAGCAATGCAGAAAAACTTTGAAAAATTCCAAAAGTCCATTTCGGGGCTAACCCTGAATTCAGTCCATTTTCCAGGCCGACATTCACTTCAGTTAACCCTTTTCGAAGGGCGCATGTTTCTCTTTTGGCTGTTCCTTCCTTACTTGGTTTCATTCCCAGCACTTGCAGGCGTAAAAGGATGTATTAGGCCCGCACGCCATCCAAAAATCCAAAGCTATAGGAAAGCAATCGTTTGGCGGAAATTTTCCATTTCACGCCTCGAAAACTAAATAATCCGATCAAGTGAGGAATAACCTGGCACATATAGTCTGCAATAGGTACCATGAAGTCCATCATATGGTCTTCGGAAGATTACTTTATTTTTTCGTCTTGACTGCTTCAATTGCCATGAAATTTATGTGCCGTCGCTCAGCGTGAACTTGATGCGCATAAATCCACATGAAACGGATATTAAAAAGCATGAAACGAGCCCATCCTAACCCTCCACATCCGTATTGACTATGTAATATGTATGTAGCTGATTGACTCTGATCTGTGTTGGCGGCCTAAATATGAGCTTATAAATTGGCAGCGGGCAGCGGAATGCTCGAGCTCGTGCGCCTCGTTTCTAAACTCTGGGTTTGTCCGGCTGTCTAGCTTAGGTGGGTTTATTTCAGCTGGACTCTTGGCACGGGTTCCAAAGCAGCCGGACGCAAATCCTCTGTTCTCGACCGGATAATTGGTATGCTGTTTGGAAAACTGTAAGCGACAGCTCACTGAGGGGCCTTTGGCAACGATAGCTTAAGACTTTGTTTTCTGAACATATACGATTATATTAATATATCGAACACAAACCAACAACGTTATTTTAAGCAGCCAATAAGTATTGTTTAGGCTTAGAAGTACCCAAAGTACATACTCAAAGTAATCATTCAAAGCGATCGACTACGCCCAGTTATGTTAAATATGCTAATGCTGGATAAGCTAATCGATTATTCACAACGAATTCCCCCATCGAGCTGCAATAATCTGCAGAAAAACCTTGACCATTGCAATGCTGCCAAGGATGCGATGGATGCGATGGATGCGAAGGACTCGCAGTCGGACGTCGGGCACTAATGGCCTCATAAATATGCAACACGAAGCAGGCTGAACTCCACCTGAGAGGCAGGACTTGGCCAAATAATTTTCCCTGACTCCATGGCAATTCAATTCAATTCGGCTTACTGTCAGTTGTATCTGTAAGTGGCATTTCCATCTCGAAGAGAAGATCCTTCCAGCCTGGTGCCGTTGGCATATTTGATTTTGTAATTTGCATTTGATAAGCGGCTCTGAGCAGGACTAACCCCCAAAGTGAAGTCCTTGTCATTGTCCTGGCCTTGGCTACAGTTTCGGCTGGCTTTCCGGGTTCTTGCCACCCCCGCACGACAGCTTCAACTTGCGACTGCAGCCTTTGTTTTGTTTTAATTCCATTGAAATACATTTATCTATGCCAAACCAGCTGGGAAAAACGCAGCCCGAAACAATTGGCTCAGTTTGTTTGTCTTGAATTCCATTATTTAGCCACGTTTTTGTGGTAAGCCCACAAAGATTTGCCATTCAACACAGATCAAGAGTGCTAGCGTATGTGTATAATAATATTGTTTATTCTGAATTCTCGACATATAGCGAACACAGCAACTAAAACGAAAGACGAAAATATAACGGAAATATTCGAAATGAACCCAAGATTTTTAAATATTGCTTAAAAATAGTCACAATGCAATCATAAATAAACTGATTTATCACAATTTCGGAAATAAGAATTAAAATATATATTCGAAGGCGAAAGAACTTTCGGCAAATCAGTAAAAACACAACGCTATAGTAAATTCAAACAATCGTATCCAAATTTGGCAAATACGTTAACTTTGAGTTCCTTTCTAGGGGTGATTTTTCACGTGGATGATGTGTCAGATGCTTTAATGGTTCCTTAGCTTATAACATTCAGTTTACTGCTTTCATATATATATATGTATGTATATATATATATGTATATAGTTAAATACGAATTAAAACGAGTAGATTAAGATCTATATCAACTAGTAAGTTGTACTTGGGTATTAGTATAACATGAAGGGAAGACCTTCGGACTTCGGAGACTATTAGCCTATGACCCTTGCAAAATAAGTTATCTGCATACCAAATGTTAGTATTATAAAGAGTTTAGACATTCGGTTTTCGACTACAAACAGTTTAGCACATGCTAGTTTCGCAAGGGTATTCAAATTTGTATATTTGCAACATATACAACTTTGTACGGACTTAGTCGGATTCATCAGGTTAAAGCAGGGGTGTGTTCAATCTGAAAAAAAAAATATATATAAGTGGAGGTTTTGTACTTTCAAAGTGTTCCCACACTCACCTTCGTGACTTAAGGTCCATTCGGCCCTTAAACCTCTCGGAGCAAAGACGGTGTACCTCCCTGACTGCAATTATATTGTTTTGTTGCTCGCGTTTGTTCTGGGTCTGATTGCAAAGTTCACTTCTAGATGCTTAGGAGGGAAAATTGGTATCCAATTGGTAAAGTGTAGCTATAAGGTTTAAAGATCAAGTGTTTTAACAAAACCTATAGTTTCGAGACAGAGAAGCCCAATGCGATATCATTTGAACCGATTGGAGGTGCATTCTTGGTTAATACTGTGTGCATATAGGGGGTTTATATATATGAGGCAGCATGCGCGATGCAAACTCTGCAGTAATTCACTCAAAGCGCGCCTGCTAGTGGCTCGTCCATCGCTCGTCCCATTTAAGAACAATAGCAATACATCCGTTCTGCATGAGTCGCGATCGCTTCGTCTCTCTCTTTCTGATGCAATATCTCAATGCATATCTGACCAGATGCATGGGTGCGACGATCGATGGGAGATGGATCGGTTAATGATAAATGGATGTGATTCGGCGCTGCCAACCGCTACTGCCGCATTACGTGCTACGTCCGATTTGCAACCAGGCGAGCAACAACTGCAATGCCGGCTGGAGCAGCACCAGTTTTCAGATATCTGTATTGATATTGATCCGCGTGAGAAACTCGCCGTGCGAATCGGCCACAGCGCGTATGATCTCCAGCAACAGTTCGCGCGACAAGCCGGCTATTTTCGGCAGCCTTGCGACCTTCGCAAAGTCCTTGACGATCAGCTTGAGAGCGTACTCCTTAATATCATAGATCTTTGTGATGTCCGAAGCCTCCAGCGTCTGCAGCACGTTCTCGAACGTAATGTTGTGCTCAAGAGAGTATTTGCAGAATGCGTGGAGCCGATTGTTGGCAAGACCATAGAAGCACGGCGCCTGGAAGAGATAAAGTGCATCCTGCGGCGGCATCTTCGTCTCGCCGTAGTAGATGTAGCGCAGCAGGGAGTGGAACGCCTCAAGCGAGGGAGAAATCTCGCCAATTTGGATCTGGGTGAAAGCGAAATATAATGTTACTCAGGAACAATGCTGGCTTCAACAATTTAAATGTGTATACTATTATCACTTATCAAGCAGCGATTTCTTACATTGACTGTGTTGTCCGGTGGCATAAAGGATCGGAACATGCCCTGAAAGTAGGTGCAGCGCGATGACAACACAGATTTGTGGGCTGGTATCACGTGATCTTCCAGCACAAGGCTAATGTCGCAGAAATCGTTACCAGTGGACTCCAAAAAGGCACACAGATCGATCTCCAAAGTGGTTCCTACTCAAAAAATATACCATCAGCTAATTATACCATCAACTATCGACGAACCGTACCTATATTGCCTTCATAGCTGGTATCTATCACCAGCTTGCTGGGATATAGGCGCTTGCGGATGATCTCGACCAGCAGAGGCTTGTCCAAATCGCTAAACTCACTAGACATGACCACGTCTGTGAAGTTCTCCTCCTTGATGATGAACTGCATGCAGTGATCCTTAATGATCTTAATGCTGTGTTGGGGAGTGTTTACATAAATTAATTTCATTTAAATATGATCCAAAGGCTATATCTGCTCTCACTTGCTCTTATCCGCATTGTAGAGCGCCTCCAGCACGTTGAGCTTGTTAATCTTGTAGTCCAAATACTGGATACAGCCGTGGGCCAGCCGCGGCATGGTGAACAAACCGGCAAGTTGGTAAATATCTGTGATCAGAATGATGATGTTCTTGCTGTACGTGTCCTTCAAGTCAATGCGATCGGTGTAAATGTAATTCAATATGATTTCAAAGGCCTCGGGGGAGGCGTTGGCCAGTCGCACCTCCAACATGGGCCCGCGGTCCCCGCCCGCGCCCGCATTCAGAGCCAATGCATCTACCTGGCCCACCCCGTAGACCTTCTCCATCTGCTGCTGGCGTGCCTCCCGGGCAGCCAAAATTTTGTTCCTCAGATACTTCGAGCGTGCCGCCACAAAGGCGATGTGTGCTAGTATGCGAATCTCCTCCGCTCCGACAATAAACTGAATATCGCAGAACTGTTTGTCCTGGAAGAATTTTCCGAAGTCATCGCGCAGCGTGCACTTCGGGTACGACGAGAACTGGAAGCGATAGGTGTCGCCCCTTCTCACACTATTGTCCACGGTTCCGCCAAATATATACATGGCATCGCAGATGACGGCCGAGGCGTGGAACACCCTACCCGAAGGCACATCCGAATTCTGTTCCGGCAAGATGACGGACCAGACCTGCGAGTCTAGGTCGTAGCAGTGTAGATCGTTGGGCAGCGTTGAGTCCGCCGATCCCCCGAAGACATACAGGAACCGATCGTGATGCACCATCGTGTGGCCATAGCGTCGCGAGGGCGGAGCTGAGGTAGCGCCTCGCAAGACGGGCTCATTGGAAATGCGTCGCCAAGTGCGCGTTTTGAAGTGGAACTCAAAGAGCGAGTTCGTTATCTGCAAGCCACTCTGCCCCGAAAAGACGTACATGGCGTCCCTGGCCACAGCCACCGGGAAATTGCAGCAGGTGGGCGGACGATCGCCCAGCTGATCCACCTCCTCCCACTGATTTTCATCGGTGAGGTTTAGCGTCCACATGTCATTCAGCCGAGCATTGCCATCGTAGCCCGCATAGATCCACATTTTGTTGTCATATACGGCTGCTCCGTGAGCGGATCGAGGAACCGGCTGGCGTCCGGAGAACTTCCATTCCACCCACATGGCGCTCTGGAACTTGTATTCGAACAGATCGTTCTTGTTGGTCAAGTTTGAGTTGGAGTGAATGTCGCCGGTGTAGCCCCCAAAGATGAACATTGAGCTGCCGGCCACCACCGCCGAGTGGTGGTATCGCGGAGCAGGTGGAGTTCCTGTTGCACATGCGCGGCCCCATGACTTGTCCTTAACGCCGAAGCGAATCAGGTCGTTCAGCATGTTCTTGCCGTTGTCGCCTCCGAATACAAACATCGCATCCTTGTAGGCCACCACGGTGTGCTTGCTTCGCCTGAGCGGAAAGAAATGGATAGGGAATATAGATATTTTCAGCTATATGGCTTCACCACTCACTTGGCGCCCACGAACTCGGCGCATTCGAGCATCCTGGTCCACTGATGCGTGGCCGTGTAGGAGGTGAAGTCCACGTTCAGGGCATTGCAGCTGTAGCTGCCCGGGGAAGTGGCCTTTCCGCTTCCACTGCCACTTCCACTGCTGGCATTGCTTGCCGCGTCATATGCCATACTGCATCCCGATCCTCCTGGTCCGCTGCTGCAGCTGCTGCCCGGAGGATGCGAAGAGGCCGCTCCAGCACCGCTATTCCCTCTAGAGCCTCTCATTGAACTGGACATGGACATTCGGAGATTTGCCCGTATGTGCTGGGCGTCTAAGCAGCCGGCGGTGGAGGCGCTTTTCCTGGCCTTGTTCCGTTTGCTCGACTTGAAGGAGCTGCGTAAGAAGAAACTCTCGTGGTGCGGACTCGAATTCTGGCTGGGACTCTGCTGATTGGCAGCTGCCATACAGGCGGGGCAATAGAGGATCCCGGCAGGAGTGCTGCCACCGCTGCTGTTGGCTAATCCTCTGTCCCTGTCGCGATCCCGCTCAAATCCACCTCCGCCACTAGCTCCGGTCACAAATCCGCACACCGCACTCAATCCACTGGATATCGAACTGGAGCCCAGCCCACAGCTAGCGCGCCCGCTTCCGCTGGTACTCCTGCTCCCAGAGGCGCTTCCTCCTGCTCCACCTCCTCCGACGCCTCCTCCGCCACCGCCTCTTTCCGTGGATGCCACGCCAACGCCTCCGCTGATCGACTTTAGCATTAATTCATCACACGCCGGAAGGATCCTCCGTCGTCCTCGTTGTGGGTAATCGCGCTCCGGTTTTCACAAATTCCAGATATTATATGCAATTGTATACATTTGCAGCTTAACTCGTACCTGTTATCGCCTATCGATAACGCAACAGTATAGCTACGGTATTTGGTATATTTCACACACACACACACTCTCGCACTGAAGATTTAACTGAACCGAAACCATTATAAGGTAGAAACCGTTAACTTTACTTTTTCAATAAAGAACTTCGAATTTAACTTAAAACTAAATGGTCCTTAGCATTGCAGTGTGGCGCCCATTTGGAATGAATTCAATGTGGGGCAGGCACGTCTTTTGGCGCATTCTTTCAAAAATTGTATAGTGTGCAGACTCACCACGTTCTTATTGCATTGGCGGCCGACGAGAATTTCGTCGCTGACTTCGTAGTTCATTTTGTTGGCTTGCATTTAAAGACGCCATCGAACGTAGGATTTATAGGCACAAACGCGATTATTACGATTTTAGATTGAACCAGAAAACTGAATTTTTAGTAACGCCTTCCAGTTGGCGGGCGGCATGTCTTTGGTATATAATCTGCGTCAAATTAATATGCGTCAAGTTAGCGTCGGTGAGTTAAAAGCATTTAAAAATGCCGCCTTCTTTAGTACAAGTACCACAGCCAATCCATGGGGTGAACCGCTTTATTAACAATAAGAGCTCTGTGCTTTAAATATAAATAACTCAGCTCACAGAGCGTGTTTCACGTTGCACGGTATCTTAAAAGTTTCGTAATTATATTAATAACTTATGCAACAAGTTTCATTACAATTTGATCCACAGTTGTCGAGGAGATGGCATTTTTCTGTTTCTACACGTAGCGCAAACATTTTCCATTTTTAAAATACCATTATATCGATATTTCGATAAGACATTAAGACTGCAACATTTTGTTTCATTTTCTTTTCTTAACATTTTTGCATTTTTATCTTTTACAATTCTACCACAAAAATTAAAAAAATTAATAATAAGAAACTTCCTCATGTCGGCTAACTCACTAGCTTGACGCACATTTGTATATATGCAAGAACCAAAGTGCCAAATGAACGGGCGGTATTTATGGTCGGGAAAGACGTGGTCACACTGCACACATAAAAACGGCTAGAAGCGGGTTTGTCTAAAGTAGATTGTTAAACTAAGTTAAGGTAGAATTAGGACAATGGCCAGCGGATCCAGAGCAACCATTTTGCCCCAGTCGAAGGAGGCGCTTCTAAAGTCCTACAATGCGCGCCTCAAGGATGACGTTCGCAGCATGCTGGAGAATTTTGAAGGTAAGTGCGGCAAGTGGAGCACCGGCAATAGATTGTTATACCGTGTTCTCCTCAGAAATCCTGAAGCTGGCGCGCCGTGAGAGCCACAGCCAGATTTCGAAGACCACGCAGTGCGAACAGGATGCCCTGGAAATGCAGGTCCGCGCGGCCAACATGGGTGAGTAAATCCACTCCCTGAAAACCAGATTCGAGCCATTTCTTTTATGCATCCATGTATCCCTTTTTAATAGTCCGTGCCGGCGAGTCCCTGATGAAGCTGGTGGCCGACCTGAAGCAGTACCTAATCCTCAACGACTTTCACTCGGTCAACGAGGCCATCACGAACAATTCGCAGCTGTTCAGGAACACGCAGAGCGAGTGCGACAAGAAGCTCATGAAACTGAGGGACGAAATGGCCATGGACCTGTACGACCTGGAGGAGGAGTACTACACCAGCATTTTTAAGTAGCGCTAAGTGGGGAAGGTTCACCTTATATCTGATGAACTGGCTTTGGCCGAACTGTAGAATTTAATAACAAAACACTACCACATTCACTTGTAATTTTTGATTCGCAAACAGCAAGTCGCGCGGCACTCACAAGGCCTGCTCCTGTTCCGCCTCCGAGGACAAGGAGCGACTGTCCGGAGAGGCCGCGCTCATGCTGTCAACTAGGTCGCCTGTGTAGAAGAGCACAGCCT
Organism: Drosophila simulans; assembly: GCF_016746395.2. Taxonomy (NCBI): domain Eukaryota; kingdom Metazoa; phylum Arthropoda; class Insecta; order Diptera; family Drosophilidae; genus Drosophila; species Drosophila simulans. Next base: position 771,391 of record NC_052525.2, read on the forward strand.
TCGGGACGATTTGGGTGCGTAGCAGAAAGCCCACTTCGAAATCGTTGCCCAGGATCAGCTTGGTCTTTTCATCCGCGAGCGACAGGTCCAAGGCCTGTGGTGGAGCAAAAAAGCGAAAGAAGGACTCCCGAGGCATGACCTTGGTGACTCGGTGTGCTCTGTTCCTTCGCCTGCTCTCCACCGTTTGGAGCGTGAGATTGGAGCCATCGCGCCAGTAGATGTGGCAGCCTTCGCAGCGAACTATTTCGGGACCTTCGAACAGAAAGGGATACTCCGGGTCCGCCGAGTGCTGCAGAAAGTAGCGCTTCGTTAGCAGCAGAGAGGAGTCGTGCAGAAAGCTGTTGGGCCGAAACTGAAAGATGACCGTGTAGCTGTCCTGGTCGTAAGCCAGGCGTACGTCCATTAGGCACTCCAGCAGCGGCTCGTCGTGATCCTGTACAAGCTCCGAGAGCAGGGGCACGTTCTGGAAAACGGTCAGCCAAAAGCGTGGAACACCCAGCGTAGTCGGCGAAACCGGAGCCAGTTTTTGCCTTAGCTGGCGCAGCTCCTCGTTGTTCCCGAAGTCCAGGTACAGTGCATCCTGCGGGTCCTCAGGCCAGGTCTTCTCCGTTTGGATCGGTGGCTCCACCGAACCCTCCAAAATATCCCGCCTCGCATCGAATAGCGCGCAGCTCTGGCCGTAGAAACGTCGCTCCAGCTCGTAGACTTCCCGGAAGAACTGCTCCGAAATGCGTACCTGTTGCAGCTGATTGTGCCGCAGTGCCCGTATGCGGTTCTGGACGGGCTCCGCCAGCTGGCCGATCATGTGCCGCAGAAAGGCCTTCCGGCTGCGGGCGGGAAGGTCCGCCGGACTCAAAGCCGGCTCTGTGGACTCCGGTGCATAGGTGCCCAGGGAGCGCAATGACCCGCTCATGCCGTCTGCCCTCGAATCCGGGTGGCTGTCCCCCTGGGTAACCTCCTCCGCGCTGTCAGCCATCCCAATCATTGTGCAATTCGGTGCAATAACTTCGAAATTTGGGTTTGTATATATAAATACATGTATATTCCAGCTCTGCGACTGGACACTAGGAAACTACTATGCTAGATCAAAGCTGTTCCTTGAATTCCACAGAAACTGGCCTACTACTGGGCACGAAAATTCGGCTGATGACTCCTTGGATTTGCCCAGAAGCAATCGCATTTTCGATTCCAATAACTGCGTAATCTAACAAATAATTTCGCTACGAGGAAGACCACTTCAGAGTTACGTGCATAACTAATGAAGTCGAATTCCAGAAACAGTGCATGATATGCCGAATTCCGGGCAAATCGGTGGCCAATATCTGTCGGCGGCAGCCTTATCGGAGCTACCTGCCCATGAGCCTAGATATGGAGGGTCATGCCCGGCACTTATCGGCGCACCATGAGCTGACATTGCGGCAGGTCGGAACCGGGCGGCAGCATAATGCTCCATTCAGATCCCGGGCAGGGTTTATTGTGTTCAATTGAAGCTATCTGCCCCGCCGCTCGCCTCCTATCTGCGACACCTGGGCACTTGGGCCCAATCTTGGTGCCTGGTCTTGGGTTTTATTAGCGCGACGGAGCGATAAGTTGGGCCCGTTGTCTTCTGGGTGCCATAAACCGATGGCCCGAATCGCCAATATTTATTGGGAGAAAAACCGAAGTAGCTGTCCAATCTAATCCGTTCGTCCGCCGCATGCTAATTTATGGGCGACTAATCCTCACGGGGGGTCCAACTCCTCCAGCAGCGATTCGGTAATCTGCCTTATCGTCCCGAGTCCACCAGATTGCAGCTGCACCCGATGGCCTCCAGTTGATAATGCTGCTGGATTGTTGGTTAACTGAATTAGTTTGGACTTACTGATGCCATCAGCCCGGCCAACCACTTCAGAATCTCGAATGCCATTAAAAAAATACCTTTATTTTGATAGGATGGGTCCCCCCATACTTGTACAAGCTAGCTTAAACTGAAAACAAAAACGATTCCGGCGGCCACCTAGAATATGAAGTCTCCGTCCTGCCCCTCCTCTTCCAGCAACGAAAGGCTCCTCTCGAAGCGTTTCATGTCCTGGTACCAGCCGGGGTCCCCGGACGATATGTCCTCCGGCCTGCCGCCCTTGTGGCGGTACAGGAACTCGGCGTGGCCCTGGCCGGGAACTCCGTTGACCGTGCAGGCCACAAACTGGTTGAACACCTTCGACTCCCAGTCGCCGCCCACGTAGCGCAGCGCGGAGGCCTCCACCTGGATCTGCACAAGGTACTCCCGCTCCTCGGTGCGCACAATGAAGTTCTGGTGCTGCGGCGGCGTTCCCTTCTCGCCGTACGAGTACAGCTCGAAGTTGCTCCCGGTCAGCGGCTGATACTGACCCGCGGAGCTGCACACGTAGCCAACCTTCAGGGAGGACAGGAAGAAGGACGGCTGGCTGAGGCTGCCCACCACCATGCTGCTGCCGTCGTCCATGAAGAGGGCGAAGTACACGTACCGGTTGATGGAGCTCAGGCATCGCTCGGTGCCGAAGCTGTGGTCCCGGAAGCCCACCATTTTCAGCGTCAGTTCCCTGCCATCGAACGTGACCCGGCCGGCCAGTTCTCCGTTCTGTTCGTAGTGGGTGCGCTTCTCTACGATGTGGTTGACGCTGCGCAGCAGGCTGTAAAACTTTTCGTTCCAAGCCTCTCTGGCTATGGAGTCGGCTATCAGGGCGCTGCTCAGATCCCTGTTATAGTCGAAGTGCTCGGTGGAGGAGCTTTCGAAACGGAGGTCCAAGTCCACGGCTACGTCCTGCACGTCCGACCCTTGAGTCTTCAGCACTCCGGAGTACTTGAGCCGCCACACACGCATGGATGCCTCCTGATAGACGTGGAAACCTCCACCCTGGAACGCGCTGCTCTCCGCTCCATCCGCGGTGGTGAAGTATACCATATCGGGCAGATTCGGCGAACAGAACAGGCCGCTTTCGGGAAGCCACAGGTACAGGGCCGCCTTGAGGACTCCGCGCCTCCTTCGCTCCAAGGTGACCATCAGTTTCTGGCCCTCCTTGTTGGCCGCCATGAAGCTGACCACATCGTAGCTCTTCGGGTCGTTGCTGAGCTGCTGCGGCCTGTCGACCTTGGCCAGGTGCTCCTCGGAGCCGAGCAGCTCCTCGTTCCGGCGGTAGATGCGGTACCTCAGGCGGCGAAGGACCAGCAGGGCGATCCAGAACTTCACCCGGTAAAAGATGCCTTTCAGTGGGTACTTATCGAAGATTAGTGGCGGCTTCAGGCCAAGTAGCTTGAGTGACACGCCCACCAAGGCCATCAGAATGCCGAAGATCAGCCCACACACTGCGAGGAGTACCATGTTGTGTCCCAAGATGCTCAAAGTCTGCTCAAAATTAAATCCCCTTTGGAGTTCCGCGAAATGTCGATCCTGGTCAGAAACGTTTCGTTAACCGACCCGCTTGGCCATTTGGACGCGACTGCGAGGCCTGCACTGCACAATGTGTGGGGAAGTGGGTCTTGTGTCCCGCTTATCGCCACCCGATAAGCCGCCCACCGTTTAAACCCACTTTCGGCCCCACCCCCTCGGACTGGGCTTATCGGGTTGGAATCGACGGGCTTTGCGGCGGTGCATGACTAGCTCGCAAATCTGGATCTGTCTGCGCTCCCGATTTCTGATAATGGATCACCATTAGCTGGACTCGTCATCGTCATCGTCGCCAGGAGCGGCCGATAGCCAGCTCCAGATACCCGTGTTGCAGGTTATCTTCTAGTGCAAAGTCTGCTTGCGTGGAAGCAAAGTTCCACAACGATTGGCCAAGATAAAAAATTCCATAGACTGAGTGCTTCAGCGAATGTGTTCGTGGGTTCTTGGATGTGACCCCACTGGATGTACCGGGAGCTGCGGATAATTCCAGCTGAGCTTGTCTGAAAATCTCGCCAAAAGAGAGATTTTCCAAGTCGAAGGATGTGAAAACTAGCTGGAGTGCTGAAACCTAGCCGTTAGAATTCGATTTAAGTGGTTCAAGTGCCAGACTCCCCTTGCCAACACTAGAAAGTATCCTTAAGGAACGCGTAGAGGACTTGCCAACACTCGGAAATCGCGCCTGCGCCGAAAAACAACAAGCGCCTAATCAATAAAAACATAAAATTTAGTGCGCAAGGAGCATCAGCATCAGCAGCAGGAACAGGAACAGGACAAAAACAATATTCCCGAAGGACGCCAACAGAACGCACAGCACCTTCCGTTGAGGCCGAGAAGGGCACATTGGATTGGCAGCAGCATCGAGGACAAAGGATACGCAGCTAACAGGTCTGCAGCTCTCAAAAGCGAACATTGAGGATTTGCTGTCGCAAAGGTAAGAGCTGGGAAAAGTGTGAGAGGGGGAGGGGGGTCTGAAGTGGAGGCGGTTGTGACTCGAATAACCAAACCTCTTTTGACCAGGGCCCATCTGAGGCTCTGAGCAGCCAGGTGAACCAGTAAGGTCCAGGAAAGAGAGCTCCAGAGCGAGGCAGCCGCGGAAGCATCCCAAGCGCATACGAAGAACAGGACAAGATGTACAAGACCATCAGGCACGGGGAGAACAGCCTGCAGTACACGATTCTGCCCCAGAACGACGATTTCCGCATCGAGGGCAAGCTCTCGGGCTCGGGACGAGCGGGCTCCGCCGGCGGGGGAGCCACCTCCACCGCCTCCGTCAAGGCCAAGGGCCAGCGACGCCGGCGATCCTTCTTCGCCTACTTGGGCTTGATCTTCGTGTGCACCGTGATCATTGGCGCCGTACTCATACCCTTCCTGGTGTCCGCCGAATGTCTTCCGAACCCCGCGGAATGGTTCTTGAAGACCAAGGCCGCCCTGATCCACAGTCCGCAGCCAGGCGGTGGAGATTCGATTGGCACTTCCTCCACACTGGCCACAGGATCGCCCTTGCTGCAGCAGAACGTGGGCCGAAATGTGCAGATTGTGAACCGGAATGGCATTGAGCAGTTCGTGATACGCGTGAACAAAACCAATCCGAGTGCTAGCACCACCAGTAGCACCACCACTGGCCCCAGCACCGTGGCCACCAGTTCCAGCAGCAGCAGCAGCACCTCCACCACAACGACGACGACAACCGTTCCAGCTCCCACAAGCACAAGCACCACCACCACGACAACCAAGGCGCCTCCGGTGACCACTCCGAGGTACCCGGCCCCGCCGCCGCCTCCGCCGGCCACCACGATCACCACCCGCATCATCCAGGTGCCCCTACTCAAGTCCGCCGCCAAGAAGCCCATAATGCCGCCAGTGCTTGCCAAGGCCCAGGGGCCGCAAATCCAGACCGGAGCAGGTCAAAACTCCAGGCTGCAGGCACAGGCACAGGCGGGCACGGAACACGAGTCGCTATCGAAATTGGCATCGGAATCGGAGGGCGGAGGGCAGAAGAGCAACGGTGCCTGGATAAAGACGCACTGGGCCTACATCGATCCCTCGACGTACTTCCAATGGAGCGTAAGTCGCACGCCACAACTTAGCTGCCCCATTGGCCGCCTCTAACTCCGCCTCCACTCCCATTGCAGGGCTACAAGGACGAGGATAGCGTGCTGCTGCCCGCTCTGCTGGGCTTCGCCCTCATTGGAGTGATTTTGATCATCACGGTCTGCCTGGTGGCACGCAACAAGCGCACTATTGTGTCCTCCGTCCGCAAGCGGAATCGCAATGTGAGTACACTGTGCATTTGGCTTGACCAACGAACCGGAAGTGGGCGGTTGGGTGTTCGCTTGGTGGGCGGCGCGTGAGCGGTGGCGTGGGAGGTGGCGCGTCCTTGAGCCCGTTTTCCAGCCTTAGTTGTTGTTTTTGTTGTTGTTGTTCGTCATCGCGATTGAGTCACGGAATCCTGGCATTAAGTCTGCATGGCTAGGTGTTCCAAAAGTGATGCACTGGCACTGCATTGAGCTCCAAACTTAACCGACTGATTCGAGCTGCGCGCTGTTCGTTTAAAACGGTGAAAGAGGTGGTGCGTTCTTGTATTAACCTTGAAGGTGTTGGGTGAAGTGTGAAAATAGTGAAAATCTTAAATAGTAGTGTGCGAAAAACAAAAAGTCTGATTGAAAATATTTGGCGCCAAATCGAACTGCAGCCCTGGTCGTGAGCGATGGCAGTGCTGAAAATCATCGCACGAAGATCGCCATGGCAACAAGGACCTAAAAATACCAAAACCACCACAGCGAAGACGGCGTCGGCGCGGGTGCGAGCGAGACGGCAGTCGCACAGAGAGGTGCGTGGCACTATTGCCAGGGCTGGGCAGCACACAAATTGGAACCAGCGAAAAAAAACCTTCGAAAATTGCAAGCTGAGTGTGACGAGAATAAATAGTTGGGTGAACAAATCGGCTTGAAAGTGAAAAGAGTAAGCAAACAAAAAGTGAGAAGTGCGCGATGTCCCATCCCTGGTGTAAACACGCACACACACACACACACACACGCGCAGGCGGCACACAGGTGAGCACCAGCAGCGCAGTCGACAGCAGCAGCGACATAGGCAGCGGCAGAGGCAGAGCGCCCAAAGCAGATACTTCAGTTTGCGTCGATTGTGCCGATTGAGATTCAGATTCAGTTCCAGATCACAACCCGAATCGGAGCCGCCAGTGTGTGCCAGCCGCAACGCAACGGAACAGAACGAAAGGCAACGTCTACGTCAGCAAAATCACGCTGCAAGTCACCAGTTGGCCGGAAGATTGGCGAAAATCCTGTGAGTAAAAATGGCAAGCGTGCAACAACAGTTTTGCCAGCGTGTCTCTTGGAGTCTCCCAGTGTGCGTGCGTGTGAGTGAGTGGGAGCGCGCAGCCGTGTGCGTGTGTGGTTGTGTGCGAGCGTCGGTGAGCAGTGCCAACAAGGCAAAATATGTGTTTGTTGTTGGGGAGCATCTTGAGCATAGTAGTCACTCCTCGGAGCGCCAGGAGGCGCTCAAAGGGGATTTGCCCGAGCACGACACCATTCGGGAGCTGTGTGCAGAGGTTTCCATTCATGGAAAGTGGGCAGAGACGCGGAATATGCCAGGCGAGCGCGCAGCTATCAGTTGTGCCGGACCGCACTTGTGGGCACTTGTGGCTGGCAGATTGGAGACGGGATGCGGAGTAGCACCAATGGAGCGCACTGCTACTCAATGGGTGTTCGTTGCTAGAAGCCAGTCCGGGCAGCAATGCCCCTCTTCCTCCGATGCAACAGACGTCCAAGCTGAAAGGGCGACGTGTCACATATGCGAGGCTACTACAGATGCTCCCCCGAAACAACAAGGGCAGGAAGTCACGGAGGGGAGGGCGCACAGCCAGCAGAACTTGAATAACCAACTCATAAACCATTTCAGAACCCCCTGAACCAGAGCAATGGCCATTAAACCGGGACTCGGTCGCAAGACCAGCAACAAGAACCCGCCGATCCTGAGCCACGAGTTCGTGATCCAGAACCACGCGGACATCATCTCCTGCGTGGCCATGGTCTTCGTGGTCGGCCTGATGAACGAGTCGACGGCGGCGTTCGCCAGCGCGTTCATATCCCTACACCACAACGTCAGCGGCGAGGACCCCAGCCGGGAGCAGCCATATGGCAAGGCGTACACCTACATCGCCGGCATCAAGGACTACTGCGCGATATTCTTCTACACGCTGACCTGCATCATCATGCACGCGATCATCCAGGAGTTCGTGCTGGACAAGATCAGCAAAAAGCTGCACCTGTCCAAGTTCAAGCTGGCCCGCTTTAACGAGTCCGGCCAACTGGTGGCCTTCTACCTGCTTTCCTTTGTCTGGGGCGCCCACGTGCTGCTGAAGGAGGGCTACCTCGGCCAGGTGGCCCAGCTGTGGGAGGGCTTCCCCGACCATCCCATGAGCTTCCTGCACAAGTTCTACTTTGTGGTGCAGCTGGCCTACTACCTGCACATGCTGCCGGAGCTCTACTTCCAGAAGATCAAGACCAAGGAGGAGCAGCAGCCCAAGATCGTGCACTCGATCAGCGGCTTCACCCTGATCGTCCTGGCCTACACGCTGAGCTTCCAACGCCTGGCCCTTGTGCTGCTCACGCTGCACTACTTCAGCGAGCTGCTGTCGCACGTCTTCCAGCTGATCGGCGTCTTCGACCGCGAGGAGCGTCTGGCCAAGCTGCGGGTGGTGAACAATGCCGTCTTCTTCCTGATCCGCTTCGCTACGTCCGTGATCGGTGTGCTCACGCTGTACTACGGCATTGGGGGTGTGCGATCCCTGCTAGCCTTGGGCGGCCTGATCGCCCTGCAGGGCTACCTGGTCTTCTCCTTCATCACGGAGCAGCTGCGCGCCAAGCGCGAGGCCAAGAAGGAGGCCAAGCGGGAAGCCAAGCTGGCGCTGACCAAAAAGCCCGCCAAGACGCCCAAGGACAAGGTGAAGCGCAAGAAGGAGAGCGACCTGCCCGAGGCGGACCAGACCTCGCCCAGTCCCATCAAGCAGAAGCTCAAGTGAGGGCCGCCCCGACCGAGCAGAGCAACAAAATCTTCCGCACACTTCCAATTCAAAACGAATGAGAGATAGAGAGAGCAGCACCATGGACAGGAGCCCAGGTTGGATGGTGGACACTTGCCACTGGCCACTTGGCCACTGAGCACTGGCTACTTGGCTCCCTGTTTGATGTAATCTCGTTGGCTCAAAACTACCACTGCAACATTTCTGCTGCATTTACTTCCTCGACACACAAAAGAACGAACTATTTCTTAGCCTAAATGTTTTGTTTCATTTAAGTTTACGTCATTTTTAAAACAAATTTTTTTTATTTTTATACATACACAAAAAATGAAAAAAAGAAACAAATACAACAAAAGAGAAAAGCAAAGCCCACAGTGCGTGTTTTCAATTGCTCCTCCTCCTCCTGCAACTTCCCATTGTCCTGGTGATCACCCCAAGGTGATACTCCAGGTGATCCATATGGTGATCCGCAGCCTGAGTAACTTCCCTCTCTTGCAGGACATCGAGGAACAGGGCGCCGAGGACAACGCCACCCTGCTGACCACCACCAACCTGTCGGACGACGACTAATTGGAGCTAGTCCAGATGATTCCCCGTTCGCCCTCGGTTCAAGCTTTTGATTTTCAGCCTGCTTGAGCGATCCAATGTCGCTGGCTGGGCCATCGCCCACTTCGCCCATCCGTTTGAGACACACACGATTACCCAGACACCCGGACCTGCGGAGATGCCTCCACGCCAGCTGATCCAGTATGCTAATCCCGATCCCGATCCCGATCCCCATCTTCCCCTCCGCTTCTGGCCAAGAGGCGGGCGGTAGGCGGAGCAAAGAGAAATCCAAGCACGAAGAAGACTGTTTCTAAAACCACTGTTTAGCTATCCCCAAATTTTTCCAATGCTCGTCTTCGCCCCGCACCGCCCTTCCCCTCCCCTAGCCTTTACCCATCCTCACAAAACTGTGTGCGTGTGTGTGCTGATAGTGTGTGTGTGTGATCCCAAAGATACCCCTTACTTATAAATATGCATAAATGCACAAGCTAGCTTGATAACTTGAGGTGCGAGGGATGTGGTGGTGTCCACGCTGGCAACAGCCCCTCCATGTGACCATGTTCGATCTCATCCAAAGTACTTTCCAAACTAAGTGAGCTTTTTAAACACAATCCACCTTTTGAGTCTGCTGCTCCTGCTGCTCTGAAGCCAATTGGTGGATGCATCGCGGAATAGGGAGCACCGGGGCACAAAAGCACCGAGGCACAGCCCTCGGAAATCGCACTTAAATCAAATGAAACGTCCAGAGATATGAATATTTTTTCGCAAGCGACTACACCTAATTTGCAACACAGGCAGGCGGGGATGGGGATGGGGATGCGGGTCCGTCTTGGCCCAAAACGCTTGGCGATTCGATTCAATTCGATTCAGATGGGGCAGTTGGGCAGTGAGCAGTAGGGCGACGAGAAACCGTAGCGGGGGACTACTGTTCGTCTATAAAACTGTGTATAACTGTGAGGCATTGACAAGTATTTGAGATGATCTGTATTTTTGTAAGCGTAATATTTAAAGCGACAGCCAATAACGAGACAACCAAATCCAGAGAAGCAACTATAAAGCGTAAGATATCGGGCGCAGCAGCCAACACACGCGACACACAATTTATTTGCTCAACGCAGTACACACACACATGATACATACAGCATAAATGTAAATATATATATATCTGCATACATATATATATATACAGAGTAAGTTACGCAAAGTATGAGGCTTGCATTTACATTTACGAGCGGGATATATCCTCCATATGTATATGTTATCACTAATTTGCAAAGCTAAACTAAGTCCATATATACAAACCAAATATCGGAGGTGCAAGTGACGAACACACACTATATTGAATGTTTTTGCTTGTTAAAGTAAATAATAAAGATGAAAACTCGAAATCACGACCACCTCGCCATCGAGGATCCCATTCCGCCCATTTACTGCTGAGCCTGTTCCTGTTCCAGCTGCAGCTTGTCCCGCTTGCTCTGCTGGGCAGTCAGGTGGTTCTGCACGAAGCTGTGGAAGTTCTGGTCTTCGGCGGTGCCTTTCGCGTCCTCCTCCATCTCCTCTTCGTCTTCGTTCTCCGCCGACTGGGGCACCAGACTAGGTGCCATTAAGAAAATGCTGTTTCCAGTGAGCGGCGGTGGGTCCTGAAATAGTTAGGGCCCTGCAGTAGGTGCACAAATAGCCAAAGAACTGTGTCTACCTGAAGCGACAATCCCAGGGGAACGGCAACGCCGTCCTCTTCCACATGATCCACTGGCTTTGGACCCGTTGCACTCTGCGCCAGTCGCTCTTGACGCTTCTTTTCGTAAACAGGCTTGAAGTCCGTCTCGTACTCGTCCACGCTTTCGAGAATCTTCGCCAATAGCTGGGCGAAACCCACGCCTGTCTTGGCCGAGACGCCGCAAGTTCTTAGATTCTCGTAGAAGGTGTCCAGGGTGAGCGACATGGTGCGCGTGAGGTTGCTCACGAAGCTGTGCTCCTCCTCCTGGGCCTCCTGGAAGGCCTCGAAGTCTGTCATCCAGTCCATCACAAATCCGCAGTCCTTCAGGTCGATCTGTTTGAAGCGGAAAAGAAGTTGGCTATACATGTTGATATCTGGGCTGCCGGGAAAGTCGTTACCTTGTTCAGCGCCACAAGGAAGGGCAAGCGGGTCTTGTACAGGATGGAGCAGGCGTACAGCATGTTGGACATGAAGGTGGTAGGGCAAGCACTGCGCTCCACATCCATTACATAGATCACAATGGTGGGAAACATGGTGGCCAGTCCCTCGGTGATGATGCTCCCGGAAGCCGACCAGGTGAATACCTCGATCTGTCCGGGCGTGTCGATCACACACCACTTGTGTCCGCGCTCGCCGGCGCGACGCACTAGCTCCGCAAACTGCGCCATTTTCGTGGTGAACATGTTGAGCGCGGTCACAATGCCGCCGTTCGGACCCAGTTGGTACTGCTTCATCACCTCCCGGTAGTTGACCGTGTCCCGTATGTCCACGTGCGCCGCGTACGGCACTTCCCTGCACGCCGGGTCCAGATTCACCACGTAGGGATTGAACTTCTCCTGGGCGTGCTGGATGAGCTTCTGTGTGAACGTGGTCTTACCGCTGCCGGCCATTCCCAGCACCAGTATGCACACGGGCGACTCCCGGATTCCCTCGCTCAGCGACAGCGCCTCCAGATTGATGCTCTCCACTCCCTCGGCCATTTCCCTCACGGCTTCACCACAAATCAAAACAAAAGCAGGAGGCGCAAAAACAAACGTGCAGAGGTAGTGTGACCGTCCTGCGGAAACCGTGCTCTTAGCGCCGCCTGAATTCGCTTCAGATACCAACAAATATCAGCTGTTGTGGCTGCTTTTTACCCTATGTGGAAACATGTCGGCCATTACATAGTTACCACACTCCTTAATCGCAGCAGCCTTCGTGGATTTACAAATCTCCAGTTTTGCCAGTTCAGTTTTTGTTTGCCCGCCATTACACGTTAAAAAAAAATACCGAAGAGTTTCGAATATACCGTACATATCGATAGCTGTAATAAGCTTTAAACTAGTTGTACAGTTATAAAAGTGTCACCACCAGAAACCGGCAATTGAAGCGCGTTTATTTGCAGTGAATTAGTTTTGTTTTTTGGCATTGTTTTACCTAATTAAAGTTGTGAAGCAATGGAGACCCGGCTGGAAGTGCGCTTGCGGCAGCCGAATCCATTGTTCACCCGTTGGCTGGAGCGCTGGCTGCGCGAAGCGGAGCGCCGAGAACAGAAGTCCCAGTTTAGCCTGCGCCAGGCGCTGGAGTCCCTAAAAAGCTACCCGCTGCCATTGGCCAGCGGACGAGACTGCTCCATTCTGCGCGGCTTTGGGGGCACCCTCTGCCAGCTAATCGACGAGGAACTTCGCCATCACAGAGGCCTCCGATTGCTGCCCCAGGAGGCCGTGTTTCAGGAGCGCTACGAGCAGCAGGTCCAGGCGGTCGTACGCAAGGTTCAGGAGAAGCAGCTGGAACACCAGAAACGCCAGAAGAAAAGCGACAGGCCCAGGAAGCCAACCAAAAAAGATCTGGCGGAGCTGGCAGCCCACGAAGAGCGGGAGCGCGTCGTGGAAATGAAACCGGGTCAATTTCAGTTGCTCCTTTTGGTGGATACTCAGGAAACCAGTGGCAAAAACAAGAAAGTTTTGGACCAGACGAGGAGCTACTTGGATTCCTTGGAAGCCCGTCATGAAGTGCGTCGCCTAACAATCGGCGATTTCCTTTGGGTGGCCCAGGATCAAGAGGGCAATGAACTGGTTTTACCCTACATTGTGGAGCGCAAGAGGATGGATGACCTGGCATCGAGCATACGGGATGGTCGCTTCCACGAACAGAAGCACAGGCTGCAGCACTGCGGCCTGCAGCACATCATCTACCTGGTCGAGGATTATGGCGACAACGAGCAGCTGGGTCTGCCACTGGATTCTTTGCAGCAGGCTCTGACCAATGCCAAAGTTCAAACTGGTGTCCGAGTAGTGCGCACGGCGAATCATTACCGATCCATGAGCTATTTAGCCGGAATGAGTCGCTCCCTTGGCCAGATATTCGCCGGCAAGAAGTTGCACAGCGTGGATCGCGGGGCCCTCGACCAATCCACCTGCCTGCTCACGAATTCCGACCTGGGGTTGCTCAAGTTTCGGGCCCTCTATGAGGATTCCGCCAAGAATGCCCAGCTCACAGTGCGCGAGGTTTTCGTGCAACAGTTGCTACAGCTGCATTCCCTCTCCCTCGAACGAGCCATGGCTATTGTGGAACTATACCCCACCCCACGCTGCCTGCTGGACGCATACGCTGAATGTGCAGACCAAAAGCAGGCCAGGCTACTCCTCGCCAGCATCCCATGTGGACCCCTGGAACGTCCACTGGGCGACAAAATCAGCCAGTGCCTACACGAATTCTACAGCACTCACTTTCGTTAGGATTAGCAATTGATTTAATGGGACATATCTAGGGTTATATACACGAGTTTTTACATAAGTGAGAGAGAGAATACGTTGGACATTGAATAGTGTGATCTAGTCTAAGCCAAAAAATTTACAAGTCAGCCGCCCTTAGATGTTGCGGAAGTGCCGGATGGCCAGGTCCACCGGCAAGTCGAAGTCAAATCGAGAAAGAGCATCGATGGAGCGCAGTGAGTCGCGGAATCCTGTGCGGGCCACGTAGCTGTCTGTCGAGTAGTACGTGTCTACCAGTTCATGGCAGCTGAGGATCAGGTTCAGCCACTCCACCAGCAAATGGGAGCTGTTTGAAGGAAGAGGAAAGCTTTTCGATTAAAAAAAGTGTGATAAAGGTAAAGGTCTATCCCCGCGTCCTTGTTAGCCTTATGCATGCCAGGTGTAAGTAAATTTTAGCTTGAATTGATTCGGCGGACTGCAAAGTCAAAAGCTGCCTGCACCTAATTAAATAGGTTAATATTTCATTTACACGTTAAAGTAATAAATGGATTAAGCACTTCATTGATACATAAGTTTAAGACAGTAGAGAATTGACATTAGCGCAGAATTGCTGATAATTGCAGTAAGAATATTTTGATTTTGGACTCTTGTAATTATAAAAAGTTTGTGTGTCTCTTGCTTTGTTTAAGATTCCTCTTTGCCTGGAAAATAACTATCAAATGAAGATTTGAAGAGATGTATAAGGCTAGGGCCTAAAACTGAAGTTTTGCGGCTTCATCTTAACTAACATTCCTTCGATTTCCCAGCGTTTAGCCCGTGTTAATAACTCACTTGAGTCCGGCGCAGACGAAGGCCTTAAAGTGCGCGTTGTTGCTGCGTTTATAAGGACGATGCATTGCCACAATCATGCCCACGGCACTAAGCAAACTTTGCTTGGCGGTCACAGCCTGCGCGTCCACGATGTCCAGCTGGAAGCTCTGCGACAACTTTCTGGCAGGCGTGTTGTTGTACTCCTCGCCGTGCTTCAACCTATAATAGGCCAGTACTAGTTCCCAGGCGTGCATGGCCCTGCCCAAGCCGAGGAACTGCGAGTCTCCTCCGACGGCGGGCGGCACTACCGGAGGTCCAGGGTGCAGGCACCTCATGAAGGGAACCATCAAACTGGAGGCAGCCGATTCCGCTGGTATGCGAAGTCCATGTTGTATAAGCTGCTGCAATGTGCGGGCAAAGTTCTTCCGCACAACCGTAGTCAATTCCCTGCCAATTGTGGCAATGGAGTCACCGCGTGCATGCGTCGTCCGCCGGCTCTTGCTCTCCTTTTCCCACTCAAAGTTGGAGTAGCTAATGTCCTCGTCGGAGTCGGAGGATATGGCGCCGCCGGACGCATATGGAGCCAGTTCGTGACCAGTTGGCACTGCTCGCCGGCAACGAGGCGGCAGAGTCAGTGCTCCGTTTTGGGAGTTAATAACCGGATTGTCAGTGTCGCTGAAAGCGGTTGAATCCGCCTGTTGTTGCTGTTTGCGCAAAGCCCTCTTGATGTTGGCCAACTTCTCGCGGTCGCAGCTCAAAGTGGCGGCCAGTGCAGCTACTTCCTGGATGTCCACCTCAAGCTGGGCACGCAGATCCCTAAATTGGGTGAATGATCAAATCAGGTTGGTGTTCTTTACTTTGGTGTTGGTGCTTACGATGTCTAAACTTGAAATCATAAGTTTATCTTTAAATAACAAAAATACTCTCGGGAACCGAAACATTTGGGTAATGATTTGTGGCTGATTAATAAGTGGGGGTACAAAGGACAAAGGTGAATAAAACGTATATCGAAAGCTAGTGATTGGGCCGTGAGCAAATGGATCTTACCCCCAGTGGTTGCCCTTGTTCGTTTTCTTGAGCGAGTTCTGCTGGAATTCGTCGTGACTTCGTGTTTTCACCAGATGCGTGCTGGCGAACATTTGCATGAGGACCGAAGCCTTGTCCAGCAGGCCGTGTGCCTTGCTGTGCAAGCTCTCGCCGGAAGAATGGGGACCCAATCCAGAGGATGGCGGGGTAGTAGCTGTCGTAGCGGGAGCGTTTGGGGCAACGTAACTTGCCTGTGAACTCCGTGCTGTCTGCTTTGCAGCGTAGCTGTTGTACGCACCGGATAGAAGCTTCAGTCGATCCCCAACGGATCCCTCAACGGCATCGCACTGAAGGAAGGCAATAAAGCGCTCCAAGTCAGTTATTTGCGTCTTGAGTTGGGCCACCAGTTGCTCCTTCATTTTCAGAGGGCCCACAAACTCGCCGATGGCATTGTCGACCTGGTGGCGCAGTTGTTCCGTGCTGAGGGCCGGCAGTTCGTGCTGCTCTACCTGGAGATTGAGCTTGGAGCGCAGCTCGTCCAGGATAAACTTTTGTTTCTCGAGCAATACGTGCTGCGGCAGAATGCCAGGTTCTCCAGCCTCGTAGGCTATTTGTTCCAGCTCAGTCAGCTGGGTCTTCAGTTGTTCGATGAGCTGGCTATCAGGACCATGGTCCTTTTCGCCCTCGCTTGCGGGCTTATCTGGATGGCATTCCTTGGACTGGACTGCCTCTGGAATTCCTTGGAAGGCGAAGTCCTCGAGGTCGCGTAGAAGTTGATCCCGCTCCTCCGCTGGCGCCTCAACAATTTGGCGGACTCTAAGCTGAACGTGAGCAAAGTGGGAGGTCAAAGCCAGCAGAGAACTCGTCAGAAGCTCCTGCTCCTCCTCGATGCTTCGCAGACGGGCCAGTTCGCTGCCACTGCTTCCACGTCGCGCTTCTGACTTTTCCAGTCCTTGTTCTAGTTCGCAATCCACGCCAGAACTGGCGCTATTCGCGTCATCGTAGTTGGCTCCCAACGGCGACCACCGTTCGCTTAGCAACTCCTGCTGCTCCTGTTCGACCTCCACTTCTTCCTCCTCATCTTCAGCACGAACAGGTCCAGCTGGCAGCTGGCCTTTGATCGTCGAGCAAGAGTCCTTGGTTTCCTGGGCCTCTGCCATTTTTATTTCCATATGGAAATGTTGCAGGGGATTGCCTTACCCAGCGTCGCTTGTTTCCACTGTTGTTGTGTTTCCTACGCTCGAGAAAAATCAATCGGTGGCTTGTTCCGCTTTCTGTGCCAGCTGGCCCAGCTCCCTTGCTCTCTCCTGCTCTTTCGCTGGCTTTCGAGAAGTTTGTGTGCCAGGGGGATGTGTGGATAAAACGACGAGCGCGCGGCCACGGTTTCTGACGCACTGACAATTTCTCCGAAAGTCCAGAACATTGTGGGCTTTTCTCAGTGGGGTTTCCTTGCCGTTTGGGGATGAAAGTTTAGCTTTAAGCTATCGCTAACGAATTTCGTTAGGTTATTGCCTTTGCTAACTGGGAAAGCATTGAAACTGATCCGGTCTTTTAGCCAAGTAACATTTTAAATGGTAAAAGTTTCCGCAGGATATTCGTTCTATTCAAGACTTTACTTAATAAAAAAGCTCTCATCAAGCTTGCATTCGGTTATTTACAGTTTTTACCAAAAGCTACCATTCCTGCCAAGGCTTATGCTTCCAAAAGCTGTGTCCGGCGTAAAAGCTTTTCGGTTTGCATCCTTAGGCTGAGCTGAGGAGCTTCTCACCTCAATTGTCCCCTAGATGATAGTCCCAAAGTTGTCCTAATTTCCCGAACTGTTTACCGGATTTGAGGGGCGTGGACTCATGAATCAATGTCCATTATGACCTACATTACCAGCACATAAAGCGTTGACCGCATCGGGGAACACGCGGTTACCCCCTGCCACCTGCAAATAAACAGTGAAATCCGCAGTTATCTTTGAGTGCTTCGTGATAAGAAGCTGGCGGAGATTAAACCGCAGCAATCGGTTCTGTGGTCTACGTCTCCTGACGCTGACAAGGCACCTTATCAACTACCGGCTGATGATGGGCCTGATAAGTCTGTTGAGTGTCTGACACAGCAACCATGGCGGTCGTTTTGGGGTCACCCCCGCAAACAAGATGAATGATACGATACCCAGAAATGATGTTTTGTACTTACATATGTGTATTCTACATGCAATCTGGCCGCGTTAGATGATTTAATTCAGCTTAATTCTGTTCTGTCTAACCAACTTTTCCTATTTCGATGTGGTAAAAACACATTTTTTGTTCATTGTGGTCACTACTTATTTATTGAAAAAAAAAAGGATGGGAAAAAATGATGGAGGAAACGTAATTACGGGGAGCACGCTTAACGAGGCGTCAGATTGTGCTTGCCACCATCGATGGGGAAGAGGGCGCCGGTGGTGAAACTCGCCTTGGAGCTGGCCAAAAAGGCCACTGCCTCGGCCACTTCGGTGACGTCTCCCACACGGCCCATGGGATGCGAATTGATGGCCCGCTGGAGCATTCCGTTGTACTCCTCGTCGACGATGCCAATGTTCCGATGGATGTTGGTCACCACGAAGCCGGGATTCACCGAGTTCACGCGCACACCCTGAGGCGCCATTTCGAGGGCCACAATCTTGGTGAACTGATCGAGGGCGGCCTTTGAAACTCCATAGCTCAGTGCTCCGGCAAAGGGACGAATGCCGGCACAGCTGCTTACGTTGACCACGGCTCCCTTGGTCTTCAGGAGGTGCGGGAGGACCGCCTTGGTCAACAGAATGACACCACGCAGATTGGTATTGAGCACCGCGTCGAATTCCTCGATGTCCAAATCGATGAGGCCACCCTTGCCCAGAATGCCGGCATTGTTGACAAGCACGTCGATGCGTCCGAACTTGGCCAACGTTTGCTGGACAATCGCGTCCGCATCCTTGGTCACATCGGCCACCACGATTTCCGCCTGCGTGCCCTTCAGGCTCTTCTTCGTGGCCTCCAGATTGGCCACATTGCGACCCACCAGCGCCAAAGTGGCACCTTCGCGAGCCAGAACTTGGGCGATGGCGGCACCAATTCCGCTGCTAGCTCCCGTCACGATCACCACCTTGTTGCTGAGACTCATCTTGAAACACTGGAGTCGGAGTGGCCTGGCGGCGGAATTTATGGGCGTGCTCTCTTCTGCCTCCGATAAGATTAGTGCTGCACTTCACAAAAAATTATCTGGGAAAAGAAGAGGCAAACAACTCAACTCCGCCTTCCGAAAAGTGGTTGTAATTTATGGCATCATTTGCTTGTTAGCTAGCTACTATTTCGTTAATTCATTGTATACATACATATGTACATAAGTGGATGCTTTTGACCTTGCAAAGGTAAATTACATAAAAATCGGAATTACGATTTTCCAATGTTCTATAATCAGTGGCTTCTCTTAAAGCCAGTTGTGCTTTATCTGAACTTTGGAATCAGCTGGAAGCTCCAAGCATTTTTTCGCAGTGCGGACGTGACGTGAATCGCTCGTTGCTCTCTCCGGAAAAACAACCTGTAGAGGTTCACCTTGGGTCTCCGAGGGTCTTTATCGATGCTCTAGCATCGCATTAGCAGCCGCGATGCCTCGACTCGGGTTTTAAAAGTCAGAGCCGAAAGTTTTTAATTAAAACTTTCCGTGGGTCTTGTCTGATTTCAAGCATTAGTGAAATCAAGGCATATCGCCTAGAAGACGGGCCTCCAAAGACGCCCCTGCTGCCCGCTGCCGCGGAACTTCGAGTTGAGCGCCTCCGTTGTCAGATAATTAGCATTTCCATTTGGCTTGAGTGCGCACTCGTATATCAACGCCTCCTCGCGTAGATAAGACGCCAGGGGTCTCCAGCTGGAGGACATTGCGAGCGATTATGGTACAGTGGAGGCCCAGTATCTCAAACCGCCATTTGGCCAAGATGAATGGGAATGAATGAACAGAATGTCAAGATAGGAGCGACCCGTTGCTCACTTCCTTTATATCCACTTAAAGACGTGTCGACGTGCCGACCCAGGACGGCGTTTCGTTGACAAGGTCGCACTGTACTTGTGTACGATTCGGCCCAAAAAGGTCTGTGCTTTTGATGGTGTATTTGGCACTAATCGTTTTCCTTGCTAAGCGATTCTCTCTGGCTCGGCAATTACTCAAAATCTATGACTGAGTGGATTAATTAATTAAAATAGCGGAGCATTGTAGGCAGGAGGCAGCAAATGCATTTTATTTCTCCAATCTCGTTTCCACGCTCATCATTTCCGCCAGCTAAACTGGCGGATTCGATTCAGATTTCTTTAAGTGCTAAGATGGAAATGATTTGTTTTGCGATTTTAATGATTTTAATCAATAACATTGTACGGGCTTGTATGCGAACGGAGGCTTCATCGCCTTCGATGAAATAAGGATACTCCAGCCACACTGCTCTGCACTTTCAAGTCCTTCGACGCAACTCAATTTGTTCTGGGTGGAGTGCCACAATGTTGTACTGGCAAACGTGGTAAGTCCTGGCTGCCAATTCCACCGATCCCCGCCTGAATTACTTGCTTGACTTCTTGGCCAGCAGTCACTTTTGACGCCAGTGGCAGGACTCGGAAAACGGAATGGAACGAAACGGAGAACAGAAGTCCTCGTCCCAGCTCAAGGATGCATTGATAAGTGACAGCGGTTTATGGAAATTGATGGAGAGGAATTCATGTAATTGACAAGTGAAACGAAATTGCATACAAATTGCTTAAACCTAGGAACTTGCAATCTAAAATAAATTAACTTTTAATTAAACCAAAGAAGAAGGACACAACAAACAAAACAAAATCGAAAAAAAAACAAAAAAAAAATAGGAAAATGGAAAATAGTAGCAGACGAAACTCAACTTTAATAACCTTGCAGATTGCATTGATTAACTTGAGTTGAAAATGAAGGTTTCTGGCGAAGGACGCTTATTCCGCGTTAGCAATCAACTAAGCTAAGAAATAAGTTAAATACACTATGTACAGCGGTGGAATGGAACCGAACTGGAATCCTCTGGCGGTCCAGTCCAAAGGAGCTCACTTGAGAGCAGCCTTGTTCTTCAGCGGCAGGAATGCGGCCATAAAGCACCCAGCTGTGCAACAAGGAACAGGGATTAGAACCGATTTTGGCTAAGACTTCGATCAACTTACCCAGCATGAATGCACTGATCATGAGGAACGGCGGAACACAGCCCAGTCCCATCAAAGCCGGGAAGAAAATGTTGCCTAACAGAGATCCCAGACGGCCGAACATCATTTCCAGCGAGACAATCATCGTCCTAAAGAGATTGTAAATCAGTTAT
The DNA here is from genome assembly GCF_016746395.2 of Drosophila simulans. Lineage (NCBI taxonomy): Eukaryota > Metazoa > Arthropoda > Insecta > Diptera > Drosophilidae > Drosophila > Drosophila simulans. Next base: position 791,956 of record NC_052525.2, read on the forward strand.
TCCCAGAATCACATTCTGAAGTGCTCAAAAGCGCACCTGAGTGAGGTGGGAAAGAGGCTGACTGAGGCGCTGATCACTGAAGTGGCCGATATGCTGCCCATGGTCACAAAAAGCGAAGCAAGTGCGACCGTGGATGCTGCTGAGCTGGACCAGTACATCCCAATGGAACAGCCGCCCGCTACAAGGAGTCCACTGGCTAGAGTTTAGAGAAAGTTAGAAACCCATTCATTTGTTCCACCGATTGGTATTGGAAGTACTTACTCATAATAAGCTTGACGCCAACCAAGTTTACGAGGAACCCAGCCAGCATGTATGCCACTAAGCCCGCACCGGCCACAATCAGATTGTTGGTGTAGGTGGAGGCTGTTATATTCACACGGCACTCAACCGTGGGATCATTCAGACTTACTGCCTCCAGCTGGATTTGGGTACGATTAACACTGTACTCCAAGATGTTGCAGATGCTCGTCGATTGGGATTCTCCGCTCATCAAGTTTTCGTACTCGTTAATGGATGCAAACAGTTGTGGCAGCCACAATCGCATGGTGTTTTGTCTAATAACGATACGACATATATTAATCCAAGATAATATCGCAGTATTACTTCATGATCAAGGCCCTATATCGCTGCAATATAAACGTATCTTCGTTGTATTTAGAAGACTTACCCCAAGAGCACGCAGAAGTTGAGGAGATACACCCAAAGGGACAGGCCCAAGTAGGGTTTGGTGAAAAGGGGACGAAGCTGCGTGAAACCCGAACGCAGAGAGCTCTTTTTCGAATCCTGATTCTCTGGATCCTGAACTTCGACACCCTCCGTCGGAAGCTTAACCTCAGTCGGAATTGTTTCCTTCTTCGCGTGCTTTTTCACCGGAACGATAACTTCATTGGCCAGCAATTTGATCTGTTTTAGAATACATGTATTGATGATAAAATATTTCATCAGGGTCAAGTATACATACTGGAAACGAGTCCTTTGGCTTCCTCGAGTTCAGGTGATACATGAACTTGAAGGCATCCAGCGCTTCCCTATTGCGCCCCTTGGACATGAGAAACTTGGGACTCTCCGGGAAGAAAAAGAAAAGCACAAAGCTCAGAAGACTGGGAAGTGCGGTGATGGCGACGAAAAACTGCCAGGATGTCACTGAAAGGGTTCGATGTTGCAATTAGAAAAGTTATTTGTTCTATCGATTAAATTGGGCCTTGATTTGATAGCTTAATCTTAAATCGTTTAAGATCACTTGTTTTTATCAGGGGTTTCTTGTTATTAATTTGCTACACTACTGCTGTACTCGTATTTGCTCTCAATGAAATCTGTTAAGCTGTCTCCGTGTTTAGGTAGCGTTAGTGGCGCGTGGAGTTCATATATTTTTTGATGATTGTTCCCAAGGGGGATGGGGCCTCCGGCATTATCAACTGTTCTACGGTTACTTATCCGGCTATCTGCTATCTTCATATCACTCCTAACAACCACTGATAATAAGACAATAACACAGCCAAACACATAACACACCCTCGGGACTTACACGACAAAGTCCAGATACGAATGTTCCACGTCTCGGGCAATATCACCATGGCCAGTCCCGGTAGCGTTAGCGTTGCAATGGAAAACATGATGCCCACAATCATCATGATACGCTGTCGATGCTTCCGTCCATGGAGTTCCGTCAGATAGGTCATAAGAACGGCAAAGGGGCCACTCATACTGCATTATTAACACAGATGCTGCAGGAGGGTTATTTGCTACTGGGAGAGGTTGGTTACTTACCAAAAGCCTCCAAGGTATTTAAAAACCATCAGCTGGATCCTACTTTGGCTGAATGCTCCGCCCAAAACGCATATCGTATCGGCGGCATAGCCCACAATCAGGAGGTTCCTTCTGCCCTTGGTGTCGGCCAAGTAGCCCCACAGCACCGCCGAGCTGATCATGCCCGCATAGGTGATGGCATTCAGGATGCCCTTGTCCAGGAGGCTCAGCTTAAGATCACACTCGGCGCTGGGCAGGATGTAGGACATCGTGGAGGTCTCGTAGACGGTGCCCATGGCCGCTGGCACGGCGGCCACCAGCAGGAGAATGTTGAACATTCCAAAGCCAGCGGCATCGATGGCTGCCTCGAAATCAGCTGCTGCCTCTTTTTGGGGAGGATCTTTTTGGTGCTCGGCAGTCTTGGGAGGCTTCGGATCGCCGGATTCTCTGGGCTCGCTCATCGTGCGTATTGTTTGGGTCGCCTCTGCTAACTGAAGCTGGGCCGTTGGGCGGATACGTTATATCTTCCAGACGGCGCTGGGGCCTCAAATCATCTTTGTTTGCCTATAGTCGAGAGAAAACAAAGCGATGCTTATGCCAATTGCGCTAATCTAGCGACTAAGGATCACCCTACTTGGGGTGCTCCAGGTGGTAGTAGTGTGGGATTCTGTGAGCATGAGCATGAGCTCTGGTGTGCAAGCTCCACGTTTGTTTGACTAAAGAATTTTCGCGGTGGTGACCCCGCGAACTAACCCTTTAATCCATTAACTTCCTTCCATTCTCGGACAGGCATGAAAACAATTAAACGCCTCCCTGTTTACTCAGCGGTTTATGGGCCCCCATCATCCGCATCATCAACGGTATCTGGCCCCTCCACGTATATGTGATCACTCTGCCTGCGACTGTCCATGTGAATGGAAGGCTTTATTGCCACCGTGATTCGGTTTACTGATTTGTAGATTCCCTGTAATGTACGCTTGTCGCAGGGGTATATTGTTTCGTTGGAAAGCTTGTTTTCTAAAAAGAAGCGTTGATTAAACACCGAAAGTATCTGACCAGTGTTCAGCACCTAGCACTGATAGTACAACTTCGATACAAAAAGGCGGAATACCGGGCCAAAGACTCCGTTTATTAACATTTTTTTAACATCGACAAGTTTTTAGTGGTAATCCGCAGTCGCCATCCGTAGGTGTCGTCTTCGCACCTGTTCTGATTACGGCTCCTATGACGACACGGCAGCGCCTCGCTGATTTACGTGGGCTCCCCGTTTCCATTTCCATTTTCCAGTTTTGCCGGCTTGGCAACCGTTGCGTCGTCATCGGGCTAAACTAATTGCGATGATTACGGGTTATGAGTTGGTTTCCCTGAAAACTTTTCGGGATTACGATTACTCATGTAGGGGCTTAGTGCTGTGGTCTGGTTCGGTCGGGGCTGCTCTGCTCCTGGTTTGGCGTGTGCTGCGATTTGTTTTCACAGAATCTGAATCTGGCCGGCACAGTGGGGGCCCGCCCGTCGGTCTCATGTGGCATAGATCAGGATTTGATATTAATTAAGCGGCCTTCGGGCGGAGGAGCAAGCAATAGAGCGGAGCTTACTCCCCAGCGGGAGCTTAGGTGGCAACTTAAAGGATATGGTATCGGTTTAGTGCCGACCAGTGTCGGACCTCGTCAAAGTTTCTTGAGAGGAATGGGCTTTGGTCTGGGTCGTGAGAATTAATGGCCGATGAGATGGTAGCAACAAATTCCAAGAAACCCCGCCCATGACCTTCCGACACTCGACTACAATTTAATCGAGTTTGCAAAAGAAGGCAATGTTTTAGTAATGATGGACCATCGTTTGAACCTAAAACACCATTTCTTTCGACAATTTACCTCGTGAAGTGTGTGTGTGTGTGTGTGTGTCGATGCTTTGTTCTGGTGCGTCCTCATTTTTATTAGGAATTGTAAATTCGCATGCCAGGGACCTCTGGCTGAAGTGCGTTTGTAAAATCCAGATTATCTTGCACTTGCACAACATGATTCATTCATTCATGGTGCTCAGTACATTTTAATTAAGATAAACAAGAATTTGCCATGCAGGAGCCGTGTTTAAGGTCCCAAAAGAAACCCTTGCCCTTGCCCTTGCCTTTCCCATTAACCGCATCGCCTGCTTCTGAGCACTTTCCTCAGCAACTCCGCCCACTGTTCTCCACTGAGGGAGAACTCTCCATGACCATGCCCAGTGGCCATAAAAGACATGACGAAATCTGCCAAGACTTAAAATTTTTCCACGCTACAATTTGTTTAATTTCATCAGCTCCAGCTGCGGATGCGAAAAGGCGAAACGGATTCGTGGGGCCTGCGGATTGCGGGGGCACGCAAATTTCTTTGCGCTATTATCTAAGTCAAACAGAAGCTGGCGAGGCGAGTGAGCGCCAAAACTTTTTCACCTCCGACGATCGGGGCACAGTGTCAAGGGTGTGCGAAGTGGGCTCGGAGTGGGGCGTGCACCGAAAGAAATCAGCTCCAAGAACTTTGCATTTGACATAAAGTAGTTGTACTACTTGCTTTTTTGCTGCCTCATCTTCAGACTGATGAGATATGATATCTAAGGTATACTGCCAGCAATATTGCTTTAATTGAATTTGCTTTTCGGAAGGGGCTCGACTCATTTCTCTTGGTGCACTGCTGTAGTTAACGGCTTTGCATGTTGGACAGCGTCACAACTTGGCAACAAATTGGACTTTTGTTTGTGTTTGTTAAAAGGCTTAATTTGTTGTGCTTTCGGTCTGGCTGAGGAAACATTATGAGAGAGTGCGGAGGGCTGCTTTCAGTGGGTGGCTTTCGGGGGATTGATGGCTGCTGGCTGCTGGCTGGTGGGTGGTGGGTGGTGGGTGTTGGGATGGCTAAAGTGCTTCACATAACTTGTCGCTGTGTCCAAGGTGTGTGCATGTGTGTATGTGCTGAGGTGTGTCTGCCTAAATCAAGCTCAAACAATTTCAACTATTTGAATTGCCGAGCCATGGCAAGAGCATTAGAGTGCCGTTTACGCACACACACGGTCCCCAAGTACACTGAGCGAAGTTTCCTGTTCGGTATCTGAATCTCTAGATATAGTATACAAACGCAGAATAATGGCATGTCCAAGGAATGCGATAAATTGTATATTAAACCTTATTACTAGATACCAGATAATCGATAGAAGTTTTAAACGATGTTGCGACCTGACTACCGAGTACTTTTTGCAGTGCCCACAATCACACTCACACACACACACACACACACACAGACACAGGCATGGGTGCATGTGGCACTCAGCTGCTAACGACGTGCCCAAGTAAATGTCAAACTAATGCCCAAGCTCCGCACCGCAGGAGCCAGGATGCCAAGCCACGAACCCACCATCTGCACTTCCATCTCCATCAGCACCTGGCCCGATTCCCCCAATCCCCAAATCCCCGATGCCCCGTCTCACCGACTTTGGCCCGACCATTCTACCGCAAACCATCGACGGCCATCGCCAACTCAATAATGTAATGTCCCTCATTGGCGCTTAAAGTTTATGTATAGCCACCCATTTTCAGCATGTTACGCTGTTGCCAGTGGGTTATTGGGCGGGCGCTAGGGATGAGTAGTCGGTCAGTAGTAAGTGCTGGCTCTGTACTGGTTGTAGTACACGGGCTTGACCCCACCACCCACCCAGCGCATCGCTCTAAGCATACTGCGCCCAGTTCATTCGCTCTCTCCAAAAGAAAAGAGGTCCTGGAACAGCTCGCTCGTCGTGATCGCGTGTCACGCCCTCATCCCTGCTGGCTGCCGCGCCTTAGAAGTAGGTGCACAGTTTTACGCAAGTTATTGCATTCAACGCTTTTCCCCAGCATGCGACAATCCGCCAGGTGTGCGGCTGAGTGGGATTTTGAGTAGTGCGCCCGGAAGAACACAATGCCAATGGGAGAAGGCGTGGATCGGGGAAAACGGGGGTGGGGTTTTCAAAGGGGAAGCGAATTACTGTGTCGACTATTAGCCTATTCTATGCAGGTGCCGTCGCGTGTTACAGCGAACCACTTTGCCGACACCTGTTGCCGGCAGGATGTCTTGAGGGCTGGAAGCCATCCTTCATCGCACCTGTCGCCGTGTCAGAGCGTCAATCAAGCAGTCAATCAATCAATCATGCAATCAAGCCGCCCAGTTGACTGCCGCGTAATTGGATGGTTGCGAAAACTTGCCCACTTAAGCACTTAAACGGCAGCTCGCCTTCGATTGTGTGATAACTTTATCAAAGTCCTATAATCAAACTTTACTCCCCCCCCCTCCGATTTCCGTACGCTCCCGTGCTCACGGCATTGCCATTCTCATGTTCGGCCGCACTGCAAGAAAATGCGACCAAGCGACCATGATCCTAGCGCATTGCTCTCATTTGTGTGGTGAGAGTGAAACGGAAATGGCGCTTTGTTAAGCCGCTTTTCGACCAGTGTATCCTTTATCTGAGGCGCAGTGGGGCGGTCGGTCAACACTTCGTTGTGTTTTGGAGCTGCTCCTGCTCTTGTTTCTGGTCCTTTGATGAGCTTAAGAGGATCCCCGCCTCCGCATCCGCATTCGCATTCGCAAAAGCTTGTTTCGAGCAGCAACTAACGGTAACGGCAACGGTAACGGTGCACGCTAACGGGGTAATCGCCGGTAATGTGCGCTCAAGGCTTAGCTCCTTTGCTCCACCCCTGCAACCAACCCCCCCCCCCCCCCCATTCGTTTTCATTCTCATTTTCATCCCCCATTTGCATTTTCAGTTTTCTTCTCGCTTTCCCACGCAGTTTGCACGCACACTCGCACACTGACGAAAAAAAGGAGTCTTGATGCGATGATGGTCCAATTTTGTCAGCAAATCAGTAATCGAAGTGATACATACATATTTACATGTGTATTTCATGGATTCGAGTAAAATCCTGCCATATGTAATACTCCGCATTTGGGAGATGCGAATCCCTGGGGGTATGCAATGATTTCTTGCAGTGCAGAAAATAGAGCGCGAACGAGGGGGTTAACCGCAGGATCTAAATCCTTTGTGTCTTTAATTTGTTATTGCATTGGCGTGCCAAATACCTCTGTCTCCGTCTCTTTTTCCCCACCAGGCCGCTCGCTCCCACCCCCTCTGGCGGTCACTCAAATTTCAGCGCTGTTGTTGTCGTGCCCCCAACCACACGAGACATTCCACCAGAACCCTGCCCTCTGACCCTTTGTCCCGTGGCCCCCGCCACACCGCCGAGGCCGGCTGAACAAGAAACTGTGCAATTTTTTAGGGCCACCGAAAACAAAGGGCAAAACCAATAACAACAAAAAAAAAAAAAACACAACAACAACGACAGTAAGGGAGCACAATATCCAAAATAAAAATGGAAACATCAGCCGGAAAAACAAAGCTCCATGTGTGGCCAGAACGAACAGGCGACAAACGCGTCGAATTGCAAAAGGAGCTGCGTGCATGGAAATCACATGGGATCGAGTGGAAATCGCGCATAACCAAAAAGGCCAAAAAAAGACATTTTACTAACTTCTAAATTCGCAGTCATTTCAATCCAAATTTGGGGCTTCTGAAACTTTTGTGGGACCTTAACCCTTGTTACCGCTGCTCCTGCATGTTTATCAGCTCATCTCTAATGAAACGTTATGTTATGCCGCCGCTCTCCCCGCTCGGGAAAACTTTTTCCACCGAAATGCGTTGTTGATGGCAGCAGCTGACGACGCTCCTCTTCCGCTTTTCCGCTTTCCCGCAGCCTTAACCGCCCACGCACATTTGCAGCGCTGAGCTTCATTAGATGCGCAAATGAACAGGGCGCGGGCTGCGGGGTCACGGGGGCTCGGCGGTAACTGGGTCTTTGGTCTCCATTCACCGGAACACTGGCAGAAAAACCAAGGCAAAGGTCATACAATATTCACTTTAGTTGTGGAAAAGATGGACCGAAAATGGAAAAGATGGACCTAAAATGGACCGCAACTGGGCTCTGCATTTTCCGAGTGTGCGTGTGAAGCTTAGCAGCTGCCAGCCAACGGCTACCGACTGCTCCGCCCTGCAGTTCCGCCATTCTACCGCCCACCCAAACCCACACCCACGGCTCCCGTTTTCCTTCCGGACCCCCAGTCCTCCTCCTCCGACGCCACATGCGACCGTCTGACAGCGACAGCATTTGGTGTTTGGTGGTTTAACGTTTTGTTTTTGTTGCATTCCCCGCTCCCCAAACGGCCCGTTGCCGGGGCTGGCTGGGTGGTTGAAGTGACCATCCAGTGCACGGCCACTGATGCCGCATCAGCCTCATCGGCCTCATCCCGCCAGCTATCCATTTGGCCATCTGGACATCCAGCCATGTACCCATGCACCCATCCACCCGGCCACCATCGTAGAAGGGGCTGTGGAGATGGGTTCCCTCGTGGGCGAGGTTGTTGCGTAGGCTTAAAACAACTTTGGGACCATTTGGAGCCGCAGCATCGGGAACACTTCCACTTCCTGGAAGCGATTTGTGGTTTTTGCAATCCCGCTTACTTAAACGATTTTTCGCTTCTTTGGATGTTCAAAACAAGTGCATCAAAGTTTTAGCCCCGCCTGATTTGTTTTGCACCCTAAGCCCCTAAGCCCCCAAAACACCACAACCCCGAGAGCACCCACCTGCCACCTGCCACCTACCGTCCACCTGCCACCCTTAACCCTCTACTGCCCGCTGGCCGAGTTGCCTGCTCTGGCAGTTAATTGCTGCAGTTTAGTTTGGTTTTTGGTGCTGCTGTCGCCGGCGGGCTTTGTGTAAATGTTCTTGCCACATTTTCCGCATTTTGCCGCACAGCACACACACAGACAGAAAAATAGATGGGTATCGAATCGCTTGGAATTTGAATAATTTTGCCCATACTGTGCCGTTCTATCAAGGCCATGGCCATGGCATGACAAAATAACAATAGGCTGCTGTAGAAATCCAGAATCACTTGAATGTAGTGTTCGCCGTGAGAGATGCGATTTTTTTTCAGTGAACTGATTTATTTTCGAAAACATCCACACAAGCATAATGCACTTGACACTTGTGTGGGTTAAAAGTTAAGCATTGCAACGCACTGGAAGCTTTCAGAGCTCTTTGCCAAATGGAAAACAAATCTAACGAACGGGAGGGAGGAAGACGTTATATTTTAGACTTCAAGATAGATAGTGCAATAATACAGCTTAATAATACATTTTTGGGCAATGCAAACCAACGTATGCTTCGAATTTTGTGTAAAATATTTAAGTATTGAAACATTGAAACAATTCAAATAGCGAACTGGAACATAGGTTTGTGATCATTGTAAAGAAATGCCTTGCCTTTGTTTATAGATTGTGTACATTTATGGTTTTCCTGATTTCATCTGTTTCTTGTTGTATACGGAAATAAAATACAATTCCAATAAATCATCATTTGTTGTGGGCCGTTTGCAAGCCTAGCACTTTAATCCTGGCCAACAGCTCCTTAAATTCATACATACTTTCTTTCCTTATCTTCCATTGACCATTTCCGTTGGGAATTCTTCTGATGTCCCACTAATAAATGTACATATATAGCTAAAAGCCAAAAGGGAGCTTAGTCTGCTACAAGTTAGTATGCCCTATAATGGAAACCTGCAAAAGTATTCCAGAGAAGTGACCAGTACTGGCAATGCAGCCAAGAACCCTTTTGATTGGCATTCTGTAAATTGGAAATAGTGGAGCTCTAGTTTTCATCCAGGGTACATCCAACTTCGTTTATGACGATTTTGCTTGGGACATTGGGCAAATATTATTTAAAGCAAATGCCCAACTAATTGTTGCCTTTTCTGCTTCCCCAGCGGAGCAACCGCAGACCAGCAACCCACATATGTATTTAGATGATATGTATGTGTGTGTGCTCTAGTGATTTAGGGACCTGCCCCAACCACTTTCCTTGCAACAATGGGAGAAGATGTGAATGTGCCCCTGCTCGTTTTAAAGCCAACAACATTTTTCGGTTGCCATTCGGCTGGGGCCATAAAATATTTGATTTGTTATGGAAATTGCATTTGGCATGTGTGCGAACACACATACGCGCATATACATATAAATATACATATTCATATACGTATACATATATAGATATATTCGTTGAATTTTTTGTTTGGTCAACTCTACAGATATAGAAATAGCCATAGCTATATCTATCTCTATCTATCGGATATGGGGTATCTCGGTTTGATTGTTGCCTTTTATGTTTTTTGCCATGAACAAATGCAATCAGCGTGGAGTGGGGGCGTGGCCAATGATTTTTAATAAAATTACAGAGCATGGTTCCCATTTGGTTAAACATTTGTGCATTTTGGCATTTCGGGGAGCTCGAATTTTGATTTCATGCAAATCATTGCCGCATTTCAATTGGAAATGTTAGTTGTTAACTTTATGGCCCGGCAATGCAGTGCATCAGAAAAAAAACTGGCTCTTCCTCCACGAAAATGTTGTATTTATTTTGAGGTCAGAAAATAACAGATACACTCGTACTATATGTGTGTATCTGTATTTTTTCAATGAAACTGCTCCATTGGCTGGAATAAATGACAATCATTCTGGTTTCCGAGTTCCGAAGAACTGCACAAAATAATTGTTCATTTATAATTGACGATTACCAGCCAAGCGGTGTCACTGCCTTTCAATTCTACTGAACTACCATGTGATATTGGCCAATTGTCCATCCATGTTTTTAAAATGTATAATGAAGAACACGCGTTTTTTGCTGATCTCGCACAAGAAATGCGTTGAAGAACAGATTTGAATTTGCTGCGACAAAATGTATATAGGGAAGCAACTGGAACAAATTAATTATGGAAAACTGACGAACTGACGCCTGTCGTTTTCCGGGGATGTCCTTGTTTTTGCGCTCGTTAAGGTGCAGGAAAGTCCGAAAGTCTGCACACCGAATCCCTGAATCGGATATCACTGGCTAACTAGTATTTCCTTCAATTCGGTTGCTCTTCTAGAGAATTTTGAGCCTCAGTTGTCCTGGTTGCCTTCCTTCCTCTCTGCTTTTCCGTGTGTGCTGTACGTGTGCGCTTCCTGTGTGCTTGTGAGCGTGTTAGTGTGTGTGTGTGTGTGAGTGCGTGTGAGGTCCTTTCCGCTTTCAGTTAGTCGCATATGCGGAGATGGTCAAGTTCAACATTCAATTAGAATACATTACAGGCTCAGTGACATGCAAACACAAACTGTCTGTCTGCCCGAAAAGGGGGTCGGGTCAAGGATGGTGGCCAAACTTTCAGCACACACTCACACACACACACAGACAGACAGACACACGCACAGTCAGCCGTAAACACACATAAGGCTCGCATGGTTTTATATTCATATGCATATTTTCAGCTGGCGCTTCCCAAAAGTGAGCAATTTTCTGGCCCTGGCTTGGCTGGTTGAGCGGGGGAAAAATGTGAAGAAGGAGGCTGTTTAAAGAGCCACTTTAAGTGTTCTGCTACCACGCCCCTTTGCCCGGCAACCACCGGCACCGCCACCGCTCCCGCTCCCCCTCCCCCTCCCCCTCCCCCTTTTCCACTGTTGCTTTTGCACAGCTCTCGTCTTTTACTGGTTGAAATTTTTGCAGTTTCAGTTTCAATTTTGCCTGCGGTTTTACACACGACAAAAAATATATCCGACATATTTTCGTATGGTTTTTAAATCAAAAACTAACACAGCAGAGGAACAGGCGAAAAATTGGATTCGTTTTAAAGGATGAGCAATTTAAAGGAGGTGTGGCCTAATGAGCAATCTTCCGGATGCCTTCACACATCAGGCAAATATGCTAATAATGAGAGTGTGCATTGCACCAGAAGATATTCAGTAAATATTTGTTTTCGGTGTGGAGTAGAGGGTGTGCTCTACGCTCGACACCTTGCCTGGACCGACCTCTCTTCTTGGCCTCGTTGCTCTTGGCCTTAACATTTTTATGGGCCCGGTTGTGTGTGGGTTTTATGACTTTGTTATGAAGTTTGTTAGGTGTAAATTTGATGGGCTCGGCGGAGAAGAGATCCCACTTCGGGGGCTCGAAACTATATTTTTGCCGGTTCGGCACGCGCCACTAGCCGCTTTTTTGTGCATCCATACTCCTCCATGCTCCTTGTTCTGCTGGCTTAATTGCCAAGTCGTAGGCAACATAATTTATGGCCTGCCAGACCAAGTTATGTGATGGAGGTGGACTTGGACTCGGTTGCTCTACGAACAGGAAGCGGAACAGGAGCGGAAAACAGACCAGGGAAGCGGGGCAGGAAGGGCTGCCGAAATGCCCCAACCACCGACAGAGCCAACAAATTGAATACAAATTCGCTTACAACTAATTAAGCAGAAGGCTTTTTCGGCTGGGGAAAATGGCGAAAAACCAGTACGAAAACCACCCGACCGACCGAGGCCACACGCTCCTCTGTTCCATGTTCCTCTGCTCTGCTCTGGCCAAAAACTTTAATTTGGTTAAGCAAACATTGGTGGGCCAAAATGGGAGAGGGGGCGACACGGAAAAGGGCCCTCGCAGGAAGCTGAAAGTTGCCACAAAGTGTTGCATTCCCATTCTCATTCCCATTCGCAGCATTCGGTTGCAGCACAACAAAATTTCACCCATTTTCAGCCGCACCGTCTCCTCGGGGGACACTTCACTTTTCCTGATTGGAATGAAGTACAAAGGAAATTCCATAATGTAGTGCCGGCTGTCCCACAAATGCGAGACGGGGTCATCTGCATCTGCAGCAGCATCAGCATCAGCATCATCAGCAGCAGCAGCATCTGGAACTGCATCTCGGATTTTTCATCCCTTTTTTCTCTGCCACCGACACTTCACACCTTCATTTGGTGGAGAAATGAGAGAGTTCTCAAAGCGAAATCTCCACGGTACTGCCTTCCCTTTCCCTTCCTGCTTTGTCCTGGGCTGTCCTGGCTGTCTTGTCCAGCAAAAAAGGGACACCCGGGGCTTGCTGCAATTTGTTGAATTAATAACAACACTCAGTGCTTTGAAAATTGAATTTAGAGAGTGAAATATGAAATTTATTGCACGTCAATTGCTTTTCGTACGCTTTTTGGCCGACGGTTTGCTCTTGAAACTTTTTCCATTCCCATCACTTGCAGTAACAACTAGTTTCGCTATCCTTAAGACTCTTAAAAGTGGTATCCGCTAGTTTCCTCTTATTTTTTTTATTACCCAAACATTCACCATTTGTGTTAACTTGAAACTTGATAGTTGATACTTAAGCCATGTTCTATAATCCAGCTATCCAAACCTTGGACCAAGTCTGCCCAAAATCTTTGTCCGGTTTTTTTTTTAACTTTTCCCGTCTTAAGCTGCCGCTGGATGCGCAATTGTGCCACAATTTAATAGCGGCGATGATGCATGATACCTGATCCATTCGTCCTTGAACTGCGATGTTTGCTTTTTAAGCGCTGCGTAAACGTTTCTGCTTGCCGTCATATTCCGAATCGTGGCAGTCCGGTTAACTTTATGGTCTTCAATAATAATGACAAATCGGTTTACCCACAACACATGTATGTGTGTGTGAGAGTGAGTGTGTTTGTGCGTGTGTTTGTGTTTGCGTTTGTGTTTTTGTGGCACAACTTTCACATCACGTCCAGTCACCAAATGAGTCCATAAAGTCCAAAGGCCGGGACCCTAAAAACGTGAATCTCGGTGAGAGCTATAAAAGCCAAAAGATATAGTACGGTTATGCGGCTCTATAGATATGAGGCTTATATATGCATATGTATATGTACATGTACATGTACGTAGGTAGGTACAACCAAGTTGCATTTTGCTGAAAGAGGCAGGACAACGAGGAGCAGGTTTGGGGCATGGAGCGAAAGATAACGTTTACGGCTGACTGGGTTTGGCAACAACCACATATGTAAGTAAAGGCCCTACACTACCAGAAAATGCCCACTTGGAAGGCTGGCAGAGAATGCGAATGGCCGCAAGGTTCAGAGGGCATAGATGAAAAGTGTGGCTAAACATTTTTGACAGGTACAATGAGGGCATTTAAACTGGGCTCTGCCTGTTTTCTACCCTTTTATTCGGCATTTATTGAGGCTTTTATTGGGTGTTTATTGGCTGTTTCACACATAGTGAGTGGCTACTCATGTTTGCAGGCATTTTAGCCTGAATTCATGTTTTTCTAACTGTCTGTATTTATTGTATATTGTTTGCCGATAAGCGACAGATTTTCTTATTGAAGTCTTTTGGTCAAATGAGTTTATATCGAGTTTGAATCTTGTTTAATTTGCGACTCTAAGTACGTCAGTATTTGAAAGATAGTTTTACCGATGGATTGATCCACACTGACCTAAGGTATAACTAGTTTTGTTTAAAGACGTTTCAAAACTGGGATCAGTTGTTTCGTCGCGTGCTCGACGATAAACACATTCCCATTCCTGGTCTCTTACTCAGCAGTACGCACATCCGAGCCGTACACTCGAAAGAAATTCGGCTGTAAACCGATATGATGGTTAGGATCAGAGGATTCCTGTACTCCGTACAAGCTGCTCTGACCCTCGTTTGGGATGTATGCCAGCTGGAAGGAGTACTGTACTGCCATAGTGCCATCGTGCCCCGCACCCTCGGCGTTCAGTCAGTGTGGCATTAGCATGTGTCTTGGCCTGACAATGTCAAAAACTATTTATGCTTCAACGCCTTCGCACAGTTACACACAGTTGGCCACACAATGGAGGCCCTAGATGTGCCCCTCGATTTGCCTGCCACCACTCGATCTCCATGTGTTTGGCCTTCCACATTCCCTGCTGTTTGTTTCTGGGTGTTGGCTTAAACACGATATATATTGGCTCACCACACACACCCACACACCCACACACTCGCACACTCGATTGGTGACAAACGGAGAGGGGATTCGAAAGTCGTGGAGTAGGGGACTCCGTAGTCCGTAGTCCGTAGTCCGGACCCAAGAGAATCCAACCGAACTGAACCGAGATCGTCGTTGGGCAACGCAAATTTTCACAGCTGACATCTCTATAACGCTTTTTTCTGTCGATACGCTGCCTTTGCCGGGAGTTAAGACTTTGGCATGAGGCCAAATTCACAATGACATACTAATGTATTGCAATACCTGTTATGTTGACCCGAATTCGTATTGCTAAAGGGAACAATCATGTGGGGAACACAATCCTTAATTTAAAAAAACCTAAACTCCATCACAACCGCGTCGTACCGAAAATTTTCAAATTGAAAAGTATAAAATGCTTTATAGGTACTTAAGGGTATTTGGGGGCTCTCTTCCCCAAAGCTCTTCATCACTTTCTTGTTTTTATTTTCTTTACGCCTGACAGCGGGGGATTACACCCCCCCCGAGCGGCCTTCTTTTTCCCGGCCATCCGGAGTTGCCCCAGGCAATACTGCACCATGGGAATGCCAATCGAGAGTCACTGCCTCGATTTGGTGACACGGTGAGGGATATACTACACAGCGAGAAAATGTTCGATGTGCGAAATGAAGTGAGAACGTAGAATGGACTTTGATATTGGCTTGAAGCGAATCGAGTGTATGTATGTGCTGATGACAAGAGCTCCTAAAAAAAGTGAAAATAGGAAAATTTGATGGAAAAATAACCAATAATATCGGTTCCACTCTGTGTATACATACTCGTTCGTATATTTGCAAATGGGGGTTTTCTTTGGAAAAGCCCCGCCTCGCCCGCCATAATTGTATCTGGCTGTTCTTTTTTCTGGTCCTAGGATGATGGATGTTATGCAGATGGATGATGGTGTTGGACCAGGCCACTATCGCCTCTCCATAAGTGGGGATGTGGAATAGGGGCTAAGGGCCATGGCCCTCGGACGGACAGCTGTCGCAATGTGTGGGATAGTTTATCATTCGTTTGGGGCTGGAAAGACTGTGGAAATGTGAAAAATTGCGCAGAACTGGCTGATCTGGCTAGAGCGCCACTAAGCGTGCTATCGATGAGTGGGGAAGTTGGGTGCAGTACTTACTTTGGTTCTGTTGCCAATAGAAATGTTGGTATTAAAGTGTTTCATGCATTTCAGTTAGATTACATAATCGAATTTAAAGGTTGGCCAAGATACTTCAGTCGAAAGATGAGCTTATAGGTCCTTCAACTGACCGCCTCAAATTAAGAAAAATAGCAACCTTGAGTATCATTAATTGACAGTTATTGCGAAATACTATTGCATTATTCTGGTCCTAATTACTCGACACTTGTCTGGGACAATAATAACGCTTATCGATAATTGCGCAATTTTCCAGGCCTAAGCATAAATGTCAGTCGACAATCGCTGAGTTTTCATTCAATTATCGAGGCAATTGGGGGCATTGTGCCATTGTCATTGTCATCGTCATCGTCATCGTAGGAGTGCGATTGCCTTGGGCTTTTGTGACCGCCAAGGGGAGGCCTACGCTCTGGGTGGCTTTGGGGGTTCCGGGTGGGGGTTCTTCTCTAAAGCTCCAGATACAAGAGCCAAGAGCCAAGTGTGGTGCCATTTTGAGCCGCTTTGTCGCCTGCTTTTCAAGGGAGTATTTATGCCCTGTGCATCTTTAGTCATGGCTGGGAGAATATGGCGATAAACATGTCTGTCCTGGCCTTTCAGCTCGGCGGGGGTCCTTTTGGGCGGCGAAGCGGGGAGACGGGGTGGCGGGGGAGAGGACCTTGGAGCCCCACAGGGGACAAAATGTTGATGCTGATAACACATAGTTACCAACATAATACATACTTGTCATACTTGCACTCGCATATCATTTGATTTACGCTTTCTGTCGCACTCCAAAGTGATATATATGCGGTGCCACGCCCTGACGACCCAGACACCAACCCATCTACCCAAACGACCACCCACCCAACCGCCCAACCGCCCAACCATCCCGCCCAGGGTTCCCTAAATGGCAATGTATTCAAACACTTCAGTTTCGGACTGGATGGCAGCTCAGTATCAGCCATAATTGAAAGCACATCACCATCGCGCTAGGGATGGGAGCTGAGGGCGATCTTAATCCGGTGATTTGTCGAGGAGCACTATCAATTTAAACATGGAAAAACATAAAGCATAACAATGTACAAGAGAAGACTCTTGTTAAGTGCAACGGATAGTTACTTGCCCCTGGGGAACTGGTATTACCAAACATAGTCGAGTGACTCTCGCCAGAATTTGATATTCCGATATAATAGGCAACCAATACGTGGCCCGTCGGCGGACTCACGTTGTCATCTTTGGAAAGGCGGCACAGATTCCTCCTGATAGATGGGGTCATATGCATACGAGGACACCGAGGGACATATGTAGTAAGCCATTTTCAGTTTAAGTGGCAATACGATTTGTATTCTTTATGAGCGAGGGGCGTGCGTGTGTGGGTGCGCCAGGATAAGCCCGTGAGTGTGTGTTAGTTAGCGATCCCTTGGGTAGTATTGGATTTGCTTGTTGATTGCTTTGCAGTTTTCGCTCTTCCACTCTTACGCTCCCACTCCCAGCTCCCAGCTCCCACCGCCCACTTCCCACGTCCATGTGTATTCCCATTTTCGTTTTGTATGGAGCGCTGATTATCCTCGAGCCACACCCTCCACACCAAGCCGTTGCCCACGAAAACGGTGGGAAAGTCTAGGATATCCCTCGCTTTCGGGGCAGCTGATGCTGGGAGTTTAGTTTCATTTTATTGCATATTTTTGGGAGCCGGCACATGAATGTTATGGCCTTGGCTGTAATTTGTGTGTCAGCAGCAGAAGCAACAGCAGCCGAGCAGCAAATTATGTAACTACACTTGAAATACAACTACACAATGGCCAGATATTACCCAAGCATGTAGGTTTTGGGTGTACGGTGGGGATTGTGTGTGTGCGAGTGTGTGTGTGGATTATATTACCAGGGCGTATGTTGGGAGTATTTCTTGCCCAAACAAAACGCACTGGCTCTGAAAGAGCGATTTAGCCCAAGCGTCTAGATAATCCTCAGAGTCAACTTCCATCGATGGATACCCTGTAAGAGGTGAAGCCGTTCTATAGAAGTGATGTATTAAATATTTCCTAGTCTCACATCACTATCCATTGAATGAGAGGAATCAACGTCATTTCAATTTAGAAACAGGTCTAGAAGCAGTGCTATCCTCTCCTATCCTACTAAACCAATATACCCAGCCGCATTAGAGGGCATTTCGTGCTCGCCGACGGCATAAGAAGGCTAAAAGCAAAGCAGGAGCCCGCATATGTTTGCGCTTGGGGGAGACGAGTGGGGAGGAAGCGAGGAAATGCGGGGAATAGCGGGGAGAACGGGGAAAAGCGACAGCGACAACAGCTTGCATAAATTCGTATTGACAGAGTGCGGAATGGAATAACTGTTAACTTCCATTCGCCATTCTTTGGTTCACAGATTCATCGCCGATGTCTTTGTCAAAAAGTGGGAAAACTGAAAGGCAGCCAGCCCTTCAATTTTCCACTCCTCGATGATTTGTCATGTGAAAACGAGAGGAAAGCGAGCAGGGAGGGGATTCAGTTCTGAGGGGAAAACTCGAGAAGAGCTCAAGTTAAATGTATGGCGTTCGCAAGTAGCTCGCAAAAAGGTGATGGAGCATCCCACCAAAGTTTGTCGAGTGGCCCGAAAGGGAGCAAAGTTTTCCAGGCGGCCTGCAGAAATTGAGATTTACACTGTTCTTGCGGTTGGGTTTACTTTACGTCTGCTGACTGACTTATCAATGAGGTCAACAATTGTTCAGTTAAATTGAATTCGTATTTGTGTCTCACGGTTTCCATCCGACTTCAGCTCGGTTTAGTTTTATCCCCTGAATAGCGTAGTTTTTATTTCCGCTCCGCAATTCCGGGCAAACAGAAGGTGCTTAAACGTGTAATTCATTTATTAGCATAAGTGAGCTCAACGCCTTGGAATTTGCTGACATGAGACCAAACGAACAGCGGCTTTTCAAATGCATATATCACGTATACGACGCATTGTCCCGTGATTACCACGCCTATGATGCACTGCTTCCATTGGCTTTAGCTCGTATGTATGCTGAGATTTTAATTGCGGCTTGTTGTTTGTTTTTCGGAAGACATCTAAGGCCGTGAAATTGCAGTGAATTATGTAGATTGCTTTCAATACTCGCTTAATATGCTTAAGTAGACAAAATCACACTCACGCATAACACGCTGCGCGAGTGAAAAAAAAAAAGGAAATATATATATAATAACAATAATGAATGCGGAATAATAGCACTCGATACAACGGCAACAAAATGCCATAATGAAATGCATGCTGCTCGGCCAACAGCAAATAATTTTCAATAGTTTCCACGCCATAAAATGCAAACAAAATGAAGCCTTCAGCGACACACAAATCAGAATATACAGAATGCAGAATGCAGAATGCAGAATACAGAATATACGGAAATATAAGGGGAAAACAAAGGGAGAGGCCTGAAACAACATCAACAACAGCACTGCAGCGGCGAAATAAGAGCACAGTGAAATCAATAATAACCATTTATAAATGTTTATTTAATAATTTATATTACCACTCTCCGTCACTTCTCCTTCTCCATCTCCCGCCTCTCGCTTTCTACGGAGCCAACAGGAAGTTTATCGGGTATGTGGACACAGGGGGTCAGTTGGCGATCGGATTAAGGGTCAAGTTATCTTTGGCCAGCATTAAGCTTTTTGTTCATGCCGCGCAGGTGTCGACGTAAATCCATTATGTAAAGCAGCCGCAAGGAAATCGCTAATTAGTTATGCCCCCGAAAAATAAACGAAATCAATAGGGCTTAAAACCAGTCAACCAGGCAGCCAACCAGCCAACTGGAGATTTCGATTGAGTCCGATTTCTTCTGGGTTTTTCTTTTGCAGAAGAGTGCACAAATTGAATTCGGTTTTTCTTAATCGCCTTAGATTTTGCTGTCTGAAAAGTTGCAACTGCAAGCCGGCTTAAAATAGTTGTAACAGCATGCATAAATAAATCCCTCGCAAATTTTCTGCTGATTAAGTTGCTCCGGAATATGCCGGGAATTCCATACATTTCTTTGCCAACCTATCCACTTCCAAGTCCCCCGTCGCAGGAGGGGAAGGTATGAAAAATGAAGCAGGAATGCCAGGCAACGAAGGGCTGTTGGCATACAAGACAGATCTCTGGGGCTAATATTAGCCAAATACCTAATCAAACAACATTCATGTGTCTGACGTCTAAAGTGAATCGTTAAGGATCAGCGCTAAGAAGGGGCAAGGATTTCAAGTATTTGGTGAAGAACACATGTCCTGTGGCACTTTTTCGTTGTGCCGATTTGATAACATTTCTTGGTATGAAATGAAATGTGCAAAGCTACTCAATATTTCGGTCAGCTATGTGCAAATTCGACTTGTCATTTCCCTTAACAGGATATTCAACGGTCGCCATTCAAAAACTGTCAACTTCCTATGGCCCATTTCGACTTGCTCTCATTTTCCGTTGTCTACTTTTCCGCTCTCTTTGCCCACATCACTCTTTTTCGCTTTATACGAGTATAAATGCAATTTTTGCGATTCGCCTGCCATGCAAAAACAATTACGCGCTTAAATGGCATACAATTTCTAAATAAATATATTGGTTTTGGCTGCGTGAGCCGAGTGCAAGCGAGATGGGGTGCACACAAGGACTGGAGCGACCAGCCGTTGTCCTTTGCGAAAACGGGGATCCGCGTCTCCATGTGTCCATGTCTCCATGTCCCTAAGTCCCCGCCCTCGGGAGTGCGGATAAATCGAGTTAAAGTCGCTACAAAATCGATTGGCAACAAAAATGCTGGAAATGCGGGGCCAACGGGGTTTCAGTGCTGTAAAACTAATTTTGTGCATCATAAAGTTTTATGACAAATATTACGCCACTTTTTCGGCAGTCTGCGGGAATGTCAAGAGCAGATCGTAACTGAGAATGGAAAAATTGCTGTTTAAGCGGATTCCTGCCATTCTCATCGCTCGTTTTCCGTTCCATATTTTAATAACCAGGCCAAGTGGAGCAGGGCAGCCTGCTCCTGCTCGAATTAAACGAAATGGAACAAAAATAATATTCGCAGAATGAGAAAAATTAATTTTTCTCGCACTTCGGGGCAAGGAATGAGGCGAAAAAGGGAACGAAATTCGAAAATGCGGCAGGCAGCCGCCTGTCACCGGATGACATCACTGCATGTACAGTGAGGCCTGTGTGCAACAGATGAAAGTGTGCACCCATGCACCCGTTGCTCGTTTTAATTGGAGCCACAAGTTGCGGGCAGTGAAAGGGATCGTTCCCTTCATTTCGAAACGCAAACTCAGGCAAATGAGTGCTTATTTAAATACCTAAGAGCGTTAATCCCACTTCATCCAATTCAGTGTGATGTGGGTTTGTGACTCCCTATCAATGAACGCATCAAAGTCAGAACGGTGACGGGGATATGAATAGTGCCTTCGCCAGGTGACAACTGAGTGCGTGGAGGGCCAATTTCCGGCTTACACGCGAAGAAAAAGCGGCCAGTTTTCCGCTTGAATTGCCAAAGATGCGAACCTTGTCGCTTTTCGTTTGTCCCCTGGCAACCCAGTTGCATAGACGCTGGGCGTTGGGCGTTTCTGTCACGGCAACAGCCGCTCCCTGAGTGTCCTGTGCTCAGTGTCCTGCCTGAATGTCGTTTTCAGGCACTCCTCGGGCGTCCTGCTTGAATAGCGAAAATAATTGCGAATACATGAGAGTGTCACATTTCACTTGAACAACATAATATTTTTATCTTGCCTCTCCCTCGCTCGCCGCTGTTTTTTATGCTTCCCTAGCTGTAACTTCAAAAGCCAAGGATGTTCTCGACCCGATGGAAAGGATGTAACAGACTAAGCACGGACTTTATATGACTTTTTTAAGAAATCGATCCTGTGCCTTTTGTGTGAAAATCGTTTTTTCAGAACTTTCTAAATAATGGTCCAAATATGGAATGCCATACCTCGCTGAGCTCGTATTTAAATTCCCAATCGAATTGTTTTCAAAAATTGGAATTCTATTTTTTGGACATTTTTTGCTAATTTTTATGATTTTAAAAAATGCGAAAATTGACACAAAAATTAATTTCCCTAAATCCTTCAAAAAGTGAAAGGGATAATTAGCACTGGTAAATAGCTGCTCAAAACAGTTATTCTTTCTTCTATATGACAATTTTTACCGAAGTTATGAAAAAAATAAGTATCAGACTTTTGGCAAAAGCCGTTTTTCCGAATTTCGCTCATCAAATAATCATTTTTTGCCACAACTTAAAAATAAATTCACTGCATAGACATTGAAATTTCAACAGGGTAACTTATGGTCGAGTCCTTCGGCCTGCTCTTCCCGTTTTCACATACATTATATTATCTGTTCGCCACGTACGGCAGTTGTGCGTTGTGTGTGCGAGTGCGAGTGTGATTGTGAGTGTGCGTAATGAGGGAAAAGTTTGCGAATTACGCCGGAAACGCCAGCCGCCTCGACATTGTCGCCATTTGGAACGGAAAGGCGAAGCGGAATCGGATTCCGAATCCTATGAGCTTCGAAAAGGCGTGGTCCTGTGGTCCTGTGGTCCGGTTCACTTTTTTGCACTGGGAAAAACTGATTTTTTCGAATTGAATGGAAATTACGACACTCGGTTTCCGTTTCAAAGCATTTTTAATATATACATCATTTTATGTATTTATGAGCACAACATGATTACTTTTTATACACTAGAAATTGTTGCTTTACAATTAATCAGTTTTGATTCTATTCTATTCCCGGTTAATTGGCTACAGAGGCATAAATAATTGTTTGACCCGAAGCCTTTCGCAAATGCTTTGGCGGCATACCTGCATAATAAATCAGTTTTTTTGCATATCTGAAAACTTTATTTAGACTCGACGACTTGGGAACTCATTCGTTCCTCCCCTTTAGTATCCTGAATTTTCAACGGAAATTTAAGGCATTGACAAACTTTTTGTCGTTTAGTGTGCTTTTGTTTTCGCTGCGACCTTGCAATTTATGTTCGCTAATTAATTTGTAATTATGTATGTTAATGTGTGTATAAGTGGCACTATCGCCGTCTCTATCGCCTTTCCCGCTCCTCTCTCTCTTTCCCGCTCCACATTCTCCGACCAGTGGCGGCCACAAACAATGTTCTTAATTTAATGAAAGATTTCGATTATAAATGTCATTACATTTGCAGTCAGCCCATTAAGTGGGTGGCGCTGTGCAGGGGGGGCTTAGGTTCTCGATTCTCGTGTAGTTCCCCATGCCAATTCAGCCTGGAAAACGCTGCTTTTTCTCGTTACTCGGTTCGTCCACGCTTGCCCGCTAATTACATCGATACATCGTATCGCCTCCTGGCGGCGAATCCAGCCACTTGGCCAGATGACAAAAAGTATTTACAAACGAGCAATCTCATGGCAAGTTAGCCGTACAAACAGCGCCATTTGGGAAGTAAACAGTTCGCCTTAGTTCCCCAGTTCCCCAGTTCCCAAGCTCCCAAGTTCCCTCAGAAGGGCAAACACAGGCTGCCCGAGAAAGTCTGGAGAATCGGTCCAGTGGAACACACTCGTGGCACATCGAGCAAAAAGGATAATGGGCGGGAGCGGGGTCCTCGGAACATGTCCTCTGCATTATTAATGAGGCTCAGGACGAGGCGTGCGACAAATTTAATTAAACTGCCACAGAAGATGTCCGCCAAATGATGATGTGCGAGACTCGGCTAAGACTCGCATACAGTTGCAGGATCAGATTTAACCAGGAAATGAAAGGGCGGGGAAACTCATTTCGACGCAAAAATGCAAATTGAAAGAATGGAACGAAACGAAGCTTCGGTTCGGTGGTAAACTGATCTTTGGGGAATGTTTCTTGAAATTAATAAGAGGCTTAATCCGCTTTGAATGGAGTCTTGTGAACGTATTCCTCGTAATGTAATTGTTGAATGCATTCGAGAGCAAAGAGGCTTGAAGGATGTTTAATACAAATGTATCTCAGGTTTAAAAGTGCCTTGTGTCAACATTGTGTAGCTCGTTATTTGTGCCCTTAATAATTGATGTCTGTGCGGGGGAAATTCAAGTAACTTATTGAATGAAGCAGGGCAATAAAAGTTTTATGATTGACGTACTCCACTCCAGTTGAATTCGGACTACCTGTTCTCTGCAATGGGTTAAGGCTGAGGCAGTTAACCGGCTTTAATGACTGGCAGTCTGGGGCAGGAGTCGGGATGAACGCGGTTCGGTTTCGTTGGCTGGCTTATGGCGAAGTGCCATAAATTTACCTGCATTCAATTCAATTGGTGTTCTTATGTGTTTTCCTGCCCTTTTTAACAGTTTTAACGACCAATCAATAAGAAAAACTTTGCGAGTGCCTTGTTTTCCGTAGAGATTTCTCTTTGTTTCGCTCTGCGCCGAAATCTGTCTTTAAAATGGCTCGATTATAGCTTCCGTTTAGCTGATTTATGAAAAAATGCCATCAAGGCCCTGGCTTGGCTGTTCGGTAAAAATATGTTTGATTATATTTTCGAGTGGCTGATTGTTATTTATGACGGTGGGTGGATGGGCGACTCTGACCTTGTCTACTGTTTATTCGCCCTGAAGGGGAAACAGTTCATTAAATAAACATAACCTCTCATAATGATGGCAGCACGCTTACACGAGCACGCACACACTCAAAGCACACATATGCGCGTATGTGTGTGCCTACCTACGCACCTCCCCATTACATAACATTTCGCCGCTTTTCCGCTCACTGCGAGAAAATCACACCGACTTGGCCAGCCATTCGTCATCCAAATACGAGCTAACTAAATCAAATTCTGTTTGCAAAACTCTGTCTAGGTAATTAGGACTCTGTGAATGCGGTCCGTTGATGGGAGCAAATGGAACAAAACACGAAACGAGCTGATCTGCGGAAGGTATACAATCAATTATGAGATTAAATGATTTGCATAGGAGGTGTAATATACATTGTCAAGGACTTCCGGCAATGAAAACGATAAAGGCGCCAGCGCGGCACAAGAAAGGGATTCGTCATTTTTTTTCTCTGCACCACAAAAAATCCCTTTCAGAGATCGTAAAGCCAACAGGACGCGACCGGGAGGCGGAGGGCGTGGCATGTGGGGCTTCTTAGGGGCGGTAAATGCGCATGGGAGGGGCGGCGGTGTGTGTGGTGCGGTGTACGAGGTGTACGAAGCTGTGCCAATTTATGAGTGAGCGCTGCCTAAAAGCATGCAACACTTCTTTACACTTGGTGGCCCAGCGTGTGTTTGAGTTGTGTGCGTTGACTGCCTTTGTGTGCGTGTGTGTGTGTGTGCGCAAGTGTGTATGAATCAATTTGGCGCTCCTGCTTTTGTTTTCATTTCTTTTATAATTAATTGCATTGCTTACGCTTGCCTGGGCCTCAGCTGCGGGTTGCCCTTCCGCTCTCCATCCTCCATCCTACATCCCCTATCCACAATCCCCCATCTTCCATCCTTCCCCCTTGCCAACCGATTCACCTTTCAGCAGCTTGTGCCCCCAAAATCACCGCGGGGGCCTGAAAACCGCCCATGGGCAATGGGAGAACGGATGGTGGATGGGGAAACGAGAGGTGCTTTGGGAGTCGAGCTGCTTGTGATTATTGGATCAAATTGTGCAGAGGGTTGTTTACATACGTCCAGGTCCACCCACCGCATCAGTGCTGGGTACTTTTTCAACTTTTGCGAGTGCTTTGGGTTATGCAATTGAATTATCGTCTCCATGCACGGAAAAATATTGACACCCTTTTCGTGCGTCTTTCTAAAGTTTCGATATCTTTAGAATTGCGCATCTTCTTCTAAATATCAACAAAATGCTGGCCCAAAGGACCGCAAAAAGGTCGCATTAATTCGTCTTTCTCAACTTCAAATTGCGTTCGCACACTCTCTGTTTGAATAGCTCAAATCAAACTGCTGAAAACTTGTGAATAATTGATGTATTGTTTTTTGTTTGAAGAGAATGCAATTAATCAAGGTGTAAATTGTTAGTTTACCTGCGGGAATATTGTGTCAGCAACAATTTGTAAATCCACCTTGCCAACAATAATAAATAATTTCCATTAGTCCATTTAACAAGAAGCCATTCTCGGCACGTATTTACGTTTTGTTTGGCCCAAAACAATGCCCGAATTTCGGTGCCAAAACTGTTAGACAAATTACTCCAGTGATTATGACGCTGCTCTGACCTGAGCAGCCAACATTCCTGGCCGATTCGCTTCCGTTGAGGTTATCAATTAGTCCATTCCTGTGGCTCAACCGTCGTTTGTGCAACAGTTGGATTGTCTTCGTGTCTGTGGATGTGGGCGTGCAAATGCACTGCGAAAGTGCGGTGCGAATTGTGATTTTTGAAAACGATAGGAAGCACTCATTTCTAACTAATCCATTTGGGCGGAACAGGAACTGAAACTGAAGAGCGTTGATTGAATTGATTTGCTGGCAAACGATCTCGGCACGACTCCCTGGGGCGGTTTATTTTCTTCGAGTGTGTGTCTGTTTGTCTCTCCGTGTGGGTAAATAGTTTGGAGGCTTTTGCGTGCGGTTTCTGCAACGGCTGGCAGCATTGATTAAATGTCGTTTAAATGTGCAAGCAAATCAGGAGAGGCAAACAGGGGGCGGGGATCAGTGTGCCGCACGGAGGCGGACGGGCCCCGTATGTGGCCAGGACTTGCAGGAGGCGAAGCAGAAGGCTTCCAGGTTCAGAACCCCCATGGAATGTTATTGTATGTGCGTCGTGCATGTGGGCCTCGCCCTCCGTAGAATGGCACTGGGCGAATGTAAACTCGACGCATTGAACTCGATGCGATTGATGGAACTACGCACACAAATACCAAATTCATTGAGTGCTATACGGCGGGGGAATGCGTGCAGAAGGACGTGTGGGGGCCGTGGTTCAGTTCACATGTACCAGCGGTAGATAGATAGAAATCGACACGCAGCTGATGGTAATGCTTAAAGCAACTTGCTGCCGAACCGAAGTACTCAACGCCCATCCGCCCATTTGGCCTTACAATGGCATCGAATCGAATCGAAGCGAGCGAATTTAAATGTGTCCACAGTGGTGTTGCATACTATTACATAGTCCGAAGCAAGGTGAAGCAAGGTCTTGTTCAAAACAGGAAATAAGTTCACTTCGCTGGAAGTCCGAGATTCAACAAGCGGCACATCAACAAATCAGTTGACCCCCCATTTATGTTTCACCAGCCCATTTCAAACGAATTGAGCTCAGTGAGCGAATCCCATAAACATGTCAAGAGCAATTGCATATAAAGCCACACACGGTTAACAATGATTAGAGGGGAAATTGCGCTAATTAGAAATATAGCAAATCACCCCATCAGACGCTCAATCCACTTTGCCACCTGACAATTATGCGATGGAGGAGCCCCTTCAGGCATTTATTTATTCGATTTGCTACTTGACTTTTGTTGTGCTCGGTGGCTTTTTTGACGCCGTGGGTGAGAGACATTTTCAGGCACTTGCTCCATGGTGGTCAGCAGTCAGTAGGGTTGCCACCTGCTAGCGAGCAGGGAGACACACTCGCACGTGTGGGTGGGCACCCTGAGGAGCGCAAATTTAATTAAAGTTGGGAAAACACTATTGACTCGAACGGTAAATTATGCAGCAGTCTACCCAGAACAAAGCAGCAGATGAACAACTGGAATGCTAGTGGGTGGAAATGGAAAACGGTGGGTGGGCGGAAAACGAGCGAGTCGATACGGTTGTGCAGACAAATCGAGAAGAGAAGCGGATAGACAATCGCATAGATGGAGATAGATTGCAAAGCGTACTGCATTCACACGGGAAAAATCTCGATTCCATTCAATAGTTTGGAATGGAAGTATCTTCTGATAATGAGAAGTGTTTACCAACTCGAATCTAATTTATTAAGATTTTAAAACATCGTTACGGCACGTTACACCAAGTGCATCAGTCTATTACCTAATATGCATTTAAACAGATTCGATTGGATCTGTGTCCCTTCAATAATCTCATTTCTTCCGGTGCAACCCCCTACAACTGAAAAGCAGAAGAAAAGAAAAAACGGCGTGTGCAATCCGGCAATGAAAAGGGGTAACCAAAGAGGCTTTAGCTATGCTTGCACATACGTTGGTTCAACTCCACTCCCGATGTGCATTCAAAACAAGCTGGTTATATGGGTATAGGTGGAAAAGTGGGGAAAACCGGAAGACAGGGCATCCGAGGAGTGATGGGGAAAAAGGTAGAGGCACGAGTTTCCTCAAATTCGAAATCGAAATTGACGAAAAACGCCGTTCAAAATGCCAAATGAATCTCAGCTTGTGGCATGTGTGTTTTCGCCAAGCAACTGCAATCTCCTGGTGAGGTTTATTTGGAGTAGAAACAAGTGAAACGGGTTCGAAGGGGGTCCTAAAGGGGTTCAACGAGGGTAACAGGAAAAGAGCAGGAGCAGGAGAAGGAGCATGAGCAATGGAAGCCATCCAAGAGCAATCATTAAATACGCTTGCATATCACTGCGATCGCTAAGAATGGAACAGATTCGAGTTACTTAAGAACGTTTCAAGAGACACAGCCAAACATACCAGCAATATTTGTACCAATTGTGGCATGCATTTACATGATGGAAGGGCGGTGAGCTTCCAGTCTCCACCTGATTGCATCTTCGGAAAGGGTATGTTTAGCAAAACGAGTTGGTACCTCGATTGCAAAGTTTTACGGCGGAATGAACATCGGACCAACGGTGTGCATGGGGTGGCAGACACTTCAATTCCACTACCTCACTCCGATACCCGATACCCGGTTTCCGCGTTTCCCCCCCTTGATTTTCCCCGCCCGCCTGCCCCACTCAAATCGCGTGAAATTGCATCGAGAGTTGATTTCGCAGCGAGTGCCACTGCTTCTTTTTGCCTTTATTGCATTCGCGTTCGGTTGGCCTGATAAAAATGAATGACTGCATCAATGACAGTCGCAGGATGCGGCACCAGGGGATTCGGGGATGCAAGGTGGCGAGGACGCGAGGACGCAAGGATGCACGGATGCATGGATGCAGGATGCAGGACATGAAATCAATGCAGTCGTGGTGGAAATCGAGGGGGGCAGGCGATCCGACATGCGACACTTGCTCATTTGCAGCGTTTAGGACTAAAGTGGCAGGAAGCAGAGCTTCTCCGTTGCGGGAGTGTGTGCACACACAGAGAAATACGCTCCATTCGAAATTTATGGCCTCAGTTTACAGATACGCATTGGTTGTGCCAGAGAAACCTACGGGAATTTAAATGATTTTAAATGTCTACTTAAATGTCAGATTGACGTTGTGTGATTTATTTCGGGTCTCGCAATAAAAACCCTACCGAATTTGATCATACTATATAGCGGGCTATTTGGTAATATGTATGTGGTAATATGGTAATTGATAGGCGAGTCTTTTTCTCAGTGTTCGTGGCGAAATGAAGTCAACAAGTTGAGCTCACGACCACTCTGACCGTTCTCTCACACACACATAGGGAAACACATTCGCATATCATATCTGTGTGTGTGTGCAAATCAGATACTTACAAAATCACATTATGCTAATGTCGTGTAATTTTGTGTGCACAAGGAGCGGCATTAGGGATCCAAAGGGGGTTCTCGGTGGGTTCTCGGTGGGTAGGACACATTTGAGGACGTATGCCAAGTGGTGGGTGGTTGGGTGGCTTTGGGTGGTTTTGGGCGCTGCAGCGGCGGTGGTTCTGCAGAGAACCGTCTGTAATTACACGCATAAACCAGTCAAATGCTCGGGAGCTTAAAATTATTTGAAGAACTGCATCGGCAGGGGAAATCGATGGAAAATGTGGACATGATGTAGGGGGAGCACACTCATCCGATTGGAGAAGGGCATAAACAACGTCAGCATTTGCCAACAATTCATGAACTAATGGCAAAGCACGCAAAACATTACTCATCAATATCAGCAATCGACGGACGGAAAGCCAATTTGCAATCTTCTGGCACATGATTGTAATTTTAAGAACGCAAGTCTCTTTAAATGGGAAGATGAATATGCTTATTTTGGTAGATGGGAAATGCCAATAAAGATGGGAGAATATAACATTGTTTGAAGACCAAGACCATTGAGATATCGCAGGCTTTTAAAATCGGTTTCCAGGTAATGAAGGGCCAAAAGCAATTGGTAAATTGGTGACACATCGAATGGGATCCGTGCCTAATAATTTGTGAATTACATATTTGTCCAAGCTTTCCCTCACCTGGATTCTAATCTAATGGTAATCCATCAACCCCACAGATGAGCTTACAGATCAAAGGTATGATGTGAACACGTCTGAGATTGTGATGAATCGAATGATAAGCTGTCGCATTTATCGCTAGCTATAATCGATAGCTATAATTCAAAAAATCAGCGATATAGTAAAGCATTCAGTGAAGGAGATAAATGTCAAATGTCAAAGTTGAAGGCTGGTCGTCGACCCCTTGTCACGAGCACTTCGTTCCGCCTTCCATAAGGACTCGGGGGGAATGTGGCCCCCAACCAGTGAGCTAGCATTTGTGTTCGGCTGCGCGCCCTACGCACATTCATGAAAATCTCATGGCATATAATCAGTGCCACATTCAGCGCAAATCTCCAGGTGCCACGCCCACCCCGCGGGCTTACTCCCACCCGCTAAGGCGGCAAACGCATTACATATGCCAATTTATTCATTATATTCATATTGTGCTGTCTCTCTCGTCCTTTCCCTCGTTTAGTCTTTTTCTTGATCCCGCTTCCTTTCCAAACTTTCTCCATTTGTTTTAATACTCTTTTTGAAGAGTGTCATCCTTTGAATCAAGAAATGAAATCCTCATATAACGTATGAACATTTTTATGTCATTTTACAAGCCCACGTGACGTATACGTTATTTTATGTGAAAAAATTAAGTATACGACCTGTATGTCGTAATGACTGCAACTGCTGTGTGTTTGACTAATTCCTTCGTTGATTATCTTGAGGTCGTAATATTTTAATACAAGAGCTGACATTTATTATTAATATTTAGGGTATTCAAAGGCCAATCTTTTGGTGAAGTTCCTACTCTGCACTGCCACCGTTTCCTTGTTCTTTATCTGTCTGCCTCGTTTTCTTGACTTGCGTGTCTTTCGGCGTGTGTCCTCCGTGTGTTAGAGTGAGTGAGTCCTAGTGTCGCATTTTGTGTTTGTTTATTTGTTTATTTGCTTGTTTGCTGTGCGTGGCTTGTCTCGGCGGTTTTAACTCCTCGGGAGGCTTGGCGCTTGGCATGGGCCCAACATAAGCAGCTGTCAATTTTGATGCGGCACTCACTCGTTTTCCCCATTTACCATCTGCGGGATGCCTGCAGACGCCCGGCCATTTACGTCAGCGTTTTCAATTAAGAATGTTTTGCGTGCAGCGAAGGAAATTAGCATTTATTGTTGTCGAGCGCGACATCCTCCACTCGCGAGCTTCCCTTTTCGCTGGTCATTCACGAACTCGATTATTTCTGCACCTCCAGTTATGGCTGCAGCGAAAGCCGACGTGCAAACTACCCTGCACTACAAATATTCCGGGAAGTTTGGTCCCGAGAAAGAAGCAGGCTGGGCTGCATGAACGAGGTGGATTCTGTGGCTCGCCGAGTACTTAATTTAATGCTGAAATATGTTCATTAAAGCCTGCCCAAACGATCTGAACTCTGCTTCTCCACCCTACCTACCCGACTTGCGACTCTGGCAATGAAGTGAGCATAGGAAACGGCTGCCGGCAGTCGGAAATCGCATTTTGCGCTGCGAACTGTTGCCGCCAGCCGCTGCAGCTCCGGCAGCGACTGCACTTTCATTACGCATAACTCCCCTGCTCACTAGGTGTTGCCCCAAAAAGGACTCAATCCCCTTTTGCAAACCATGTCCTGCGGCCCGAGGATGGGCACAAGACGCGACTGGAATCAACGCAAGGCGCACTTTGAATTTCAAATGATTTCGGGTGATTCCGGACCCGCAATGCCATATAAATACCGATGCCATAGCCATAGCCCTAGCCACAGCCATGGCCATGACCACGCCCACAGGCCACGCCCCCGCCCTAGC
Organism: Drosophila simulans; assembly: GCF_016746395.2. Lineage (NCBI taxonomy): Eukaryota > Metazoa > Arthropoda > Insecta > Diptera > Drosophilidae > Drosophila > Drosophila simulans. The sequence continues at coordinate 823,674 of NC_052525.2, forward strand.
AGTGGCAATTTGCTAATTTCGAATGCACTTCGAAATGTTTGCCCAATTTGGTTGGCCAACATTTTAAAACATGACTTGACAATCATGCCGCGGGCGATGGCGAGAGAGGGCAACTAAACGGGGGCGGGGGAGTCTGCCCTGCAGCTATATGGGGCTTAGAGGGGATTTGGGGTCGGCGGGCTGGTAACTGGCAACTTGTTAGGGGGCGTGGCAGGGACTTGTGACGTGACTGTGACTGCGCAGAAAGTTTTATTCATCAAGCTGATAGCGTCGAGCGTTGTTTAACAACAGTCAGGGGAGCAGGGCAGAAGGGCTGAGGAAAGACCGGCACGCAAGAGGACGAAGCGACAACAATTCTTGGGCTAAGAGTTATGCACTGAGAAAGAAACAACTGAGTTGGTAACGAAAACAGATTATGACAAAACGTTTAACCAGAGCCCACCATAGTGTCGAAGTCACTTAAAATGCACTTAAAATCCCCAGACATGAGCATCTACGTACACATGCGTGATTTCTTCGAGTGTATTTTATCGCACAGATACATTTTAATGGGGCCTCCGATGGGAGTGAGCAGTCCCGTAAATACCTGCTGGTCAAGAGCGACAGAGACAGCGCTTTGGGATCAGATAGAAAGGGCAAAAGAGGATAGAGGACGATAGAGAAGGTTGGGGATAATTTACGCTTTAAAGTTTTGCATTTCTATGATATTGTTGGAAATATAATTTTAATTAAATTCGAGAGTTTGCTCTCAGTCACCTTGACTGTCCATAGTGAGACCCCCTGGACTCGCCCGCCCCCTTAACAACACCGACAACACTTTTTCAAGTAGTTTGAGGTGGTGAGCAGCGTGTTGCAGGTTGCAGGTTGCAGCTGCACACTGCACACTGCTCACTGCTCTTTGTACCCTGCAACTCATCTTCAACTTTAATTAAATGTATTGGTTTTCTATCCACCGTATGTGTGTGTGTGTGTGTGTGTGTGTGCATTCTTTTCACACGCTTCATTTGCCTCCATTCCACTCCGCCCCCCTCCATTCTTCCGCCTTCGGAGATCGCCGTAAAAGTTTGCTCAACTTTTGCGTTTGGGGCCACATGCTTGACGCACACTTCTCAGACCGCATAGTTTGTCGAGCAGGGGCGGCGGCAGGGGGGTTCCAGGGTGGCTGCATTGCAGCGTTCAAGCAAATAGGTCCTTTTTCCTCTAACTGCAAAAAGCACGTCCCTCTAACTGATGAAAACAAGAAATGCAGCTAAATTTCTTGTCAATACCTTGTATATCAGAAGCCGATGCAGGCAGGCGCTCCTAGTTAGTTGACGGGTGCTGTACATCGAACACTTTGGTGCGTTTAAGAGTGCGCCATGCATCGCGATGAGTTTTACGGTAGTCAACATGCAATTGCGCGATGCTCTTCACTTTTGCTAACTAACACAGAACATGGGAAATCCATTGGGTGCACGGAAAAAGGGGTGGGGGGCGGTCTTGGTCCAAAATGGGCGTGGCAGGCAGGAATAGGCTGTGTGCTGTTTGGCAAAAGTTTGCCAGCTGCGCCAAGTTCTAATGAGCAAATTCTTTTGGGCAACAAAAGTGAGTCGAGTTTGGCTGCAGATGAGAAAGAAAAGAGAGAGAGGCTTGGAGAATGCGAGGAGAAGAGAGTGCGAAGAATTCCCTGGCAATCCTAGCTATTGCCAACCAACTTTTCCCTTCTGCAAGCTCTATTCTCCTTTATTCTGGCACTTCGTTTTATAAAGGAAAATATAATTCTGTGGAATATGTTCGAGAGAAAAAACTTGTTTGCTTTTTCCCGTGTATCTACAAAGGCACAAATATGCGCACACTGTTTCATATTAAAAGCTAGATTTTTTCTTAACCGCTTTAATTGCATTTCTTTGGTTTCTTTCTGTCATAATTTCCTCTCGAGCCGCTTTCTTCTCTTCATTCCAACTGTCATCTTCATTTTATCCTCTGTTTTATATCTCTGGGTCATTTCCTTAAGTTTCAATCTATTCGTACAAAGAGTACGAAGAGTACGAACTACACCATAGCATTTCTTTAGCTTTCTTTTCCGTTTAATTTCCCATCATCTTATTGCCATTGCTTTCTTTTGCACTCTTTCTGCCGAGAGCAGTGCTTTCTCATTTTTTTTGGCATCCTCTCATACATAAATTCCATCTGTAATCTGTCCTATCTATTCCATTTATCTCTATTTATTACCCGCCTTCGCTCGCGTTCTTCTTGGCATTTTTACCCTTTCGCCGCTTTCCTCTTCGATGGTCTTTAATCTGCTCCTTCATCACTGATAGTTTCGTTCATTCCATTTTAATTCGTTTCTCATATAAAATGTCTTACTTTAAATCCCACCCCCAGTTACCCCGACTCCTGATCCCCCATTCCCGTCACCCGTGCAGCTGATTTTCCCTGCCTCCCTCCACGCTTTTCATTGTATCTGGATGAACTTCTTTACGGTTGCTTCTTCAACTTTCCTGCGCTTATCTCCATCGCAAGCCAAGGCTGCCCCCACCATTCCATCTGGCCTGGCCCCATTTGCGGTGGCGAGCCGCCTCCTTCGCCAGTGGCGCCACCACCTGGATCGCCTCACACCGCTCGCATTCCACCCACATTCCACCCACGCACCGCCCCCTCGTTGGCCTTTCATTCGATTTCATTTCAGCTTGTCTAGCAGCAATCCACTTGAAGGATGCCACAATCTTTCGTCTGCTCCTGCTGATTCTGGGGCTGATGATGCGTCTTCATCCTTGTACGCATCTCTGTGTTGTCCTTGGTTCTCCTCGAGGTCCTCGTCTTCTGCTTCTTGGTGCTGATCAGGGACAACATCAGCAGCAGGTCGCTGCGAAAAATGGTTTGCATCACCATTATCATCGAGTCTTTATCAGCTAAATATTAATATCAGTCAAATATAATCACGTCTAATTCGAAACAACGATTTACAGAAAAGGACATACGGGGAATTCCTCCAACCCCTTCGGTCCTTGGCAACTATTTATTATTACTAGTAATTGGATACCTTATATTGTTGCCGTTTTTAAGGTATTTTTTAAAACGACCATCAGTACTTGCCGCCTTTTTCGCTCTATGTGGCTCAAGAATGGCTCGCATCGGCATCAAACCACAACAAATTGCAAAAAGCATTTCCATGCGACTTACTTACATTTCTTTGAGGCTCCTCCGAGCTGCCTGATGTCGGTTGCCAGTGCTCCAGATCCTCCAGCGCCGGATCCCTGCCGCACTTGTCTGCCCCACTTAATGCCTATTTATTGCCCCTTTAATCTGCTGCCTGGGAGGAGTCGAGCGAACCGAAGTCCAGGAGGATTGGGGCATGCGGAATGGGGCATGAGGCATCCATGAGGCCATTCAAGTGAACGGACGGTGGTGGGTGCGTCTGGCTTGGAATTGAATCTTCAGCATTCCGTGTTCGACAGTTTAACAATTATGCTAAGCACCAGCAGTCCTCCGACAAGCGCACATGTGTTCATACAAGTGCAAACAATTATCTAATTGTTTTTGGTATTACAAAATTTGCCCAGATATTCGATTCGAAATCATTTGAATTAACAGCTAAACGCTTGCATCTCTTTCCCAATTACACATGCAGAAAAATTTTTGGTAATGTACAGTAGAATATGTAAGGAATTTTATGAATTTGAATGAAAAATATCGTTCCTCTTGTTATTTTCAATTGTAATGTTAGTAATCGAATCTTTGGGAGAGGTAGCATTTGAAATGAAGTATATGAACATTTATTTTGACAATGTACAAGACATTTTTATCTGTAACTAAGTGCACTAGATACATTTGTATTCAACTGCACTTATACAAATGCGTACATTTGCAAATGCGTTTGCCTAAAATTTATGTAATAGATTTCAGCGATTCCTCAAATCGAATTCAGTGCCAGTTGCAACTTCTTCGCCGACCTCCACTCATTGCTCGAGAAGATTCGACAATTTCATTAAAATGTTGCACACAACTCAAGTAAAAGGCGGCCAAAGGAGGCATTAAGGGGTTAAAAGGCTGGGCGTTGGTGGTTTGGGGCTGCAGAGCCAAGGAAAAAACCAATATCAAATATTTAAGCACTTCAAACTGCTCGTTTGCACTTGCCAAAACAACTACGCAAAATTCAAGGCGACGACGATGGAGCTGAAGATGGAGCCAAAGTTGGAGATGCGGATGAAGTTTAGCTGGAAGACGACGACAGAAGCAAGATGAGAGATTTTAGGACTTGCAGCAAGTGAAATGCCAGTGCGCTTACCTTTAATGCATATTCTTAGGCTAAATGGGGCGATTCTCGCTTTTTAGCTGACTAATTTGGAACGCAGAGCAGGGTTTTTATGAATTCGCAAGGCAAATTCATAATTATCACCAGATCCTTAGAGAAGAAATTCCACGGCTGTAGTTGGAGATGTATCTTCAATTATTCGATGTCATCTGTGGAAAATGGGAAAGTGGCATTAGCAAATAATACAAGATAGTTAATTCTAGGATGTAGACAGCACTTCGTGTGGAAGCGCCGAAAGGATGAGAAGGAACCAAGGTATGTGCCCGCACACGCATGTCACGCGAAGGACGAATGAGCCTGTTTCTGGCTGCTGCTCAAACTTATCCTTTGGTGGTTGCCAAGCAGTTGACTCTGTTGCTGGCATTATCAAAAATTTAAAGTTCGCCATTATATTACATTTCCTTAAGTTGCAAATTAAAACCCCTCAAGTGCAGTTGGACTCTGAAGACTACGTACAGCTACACTGGAAGAAGCGCTTAGTTAGTTTCTCTGGATTTATATAAATTCGTATTACCTGAAATCACGCCCTCGCTTGGAATCCATTGTTGATCAATAGTAGCGGCGTTTGCAATTGTGATTACGTTGTCGAGTCTAACGTCGTGGTTTCCGTTGATCAATGATCCCAAAATGATGTTGAAATTTCGGCTACCTCTTTGGGAATACATTGTGGCAAATTTCCCAGGAATTATCGCATAGATTGGGCCCCTTATTGGTAAAAAGCAAGCAATTCGCGAATCACCATGGTTTTGTTTTTTTTTTAAGCTTCCCAAATGTAAACTATAGTGTGACCAGAGATTAGGAAAGAAAAGACACACGAAAAATGGCTAAGCGTAACCAGAGTTGTCACCTATTCATGAAATGTTCAAAATTTAAAAAAAAAAGAAGTGTAAGCATTTAAAAGTACGCATTATTTGTATTATTTTCCTCTGTGTGCTGAGACACAGACCCCAGCATGGTTTGCTTAACAGGAACAGGACTCAGAAGTCAGGACTCAGTCGGCTTGAGTTGCAGTCTCAGATGGAGCCAAAGAATTCGAGTCCTGCTCGTTGAAGTGACCCACTTTCTGGTCTTTGGCTAAGGCAGAACGTCGCCAGTAGAAAGGACGGATGAAGCCCCCAAAGAAATCAAATGGAAGAGTTGCGCTACACAAAGCCAAAGGCATCAGCAGGAGATGAACCGACGACCAGATGAAATAAAGGCCAGCAGACGAGGACCAAACACGACGGTCAACCGAAGGTCCTCGGCTTTCCTGCCACTCATCGCCAGGATAACGCGAGTGTGCAGCAGCAAGGAGCAATGAGTGAAAGCTTCGCTGCAAGGACTCTGTGGTGAGTTCCTCTGGCCAGAAAAGGATGCGAAGCTTCAAGCCGGGCCTAAAGCGGTGCCATTACAGCTATCAATCAAACCTGAAACCATGTTTTCAAGTTCAGTGGTTCCTTTAGGATATGCAACTAACATTAATATTTCCCGATATGGTTTTAATAAATTAAAAACCCAGCTGAACAGTTTATTTCAAAACCAAGTCCTTCATAGTACAGTGCTCTTTTAGTTAGTCATCTTAGTTATCGTTTTCGGGTAGGCGACTTTCGGTGCCACAACAGTTTCTGAAGATATTTCAGCCATTCTTAGACACTTTGTAATTTCCTTACGTTTTCGATATTTTAAGCTGCGTCTGCATGACTTCTCCACTTGGTTTTGGTTCGGATTTGGACTCCAGCGGGGGATGATCCGAGTTGTCTTTGCCTTGTCCCCTAACCCTTAAATGGTCGCCCACTGGCACACGGACATGACAATTGTAAGCAGCGGTGTGTGCGTTTGTGTCTTGTGTGGGTGTGAGTGTGTGTGCGGGGGTTGGGGGGTCTGTGTGTGTGTGTGGGGTGTTCGTTTAAATGTGGCTTTGTGTGCGTGCCAGCGAGTGTGTCTGTGTGGCGCGTGTTTGTGTTTCTAAGTTCGTTTGCTGCTGCTTCTGTTTCTTTGCACTTAGAAAAAGGGAAAATTCCTTTACTTCTCGAAGATAAATACCTTCCATTATTAGCACAAAAGTTTTTACCGCTCAACATTTTTCATAAGTTCCTCAGCGCAGGCAAAAATGCGCCTCTTTGAAACACAAAATGGCCGAAATGTGCATCGGAGTTCTCTTTGACATCCTATAAGTGACCAGCACTTCGAGGCTCATTGCAATCGAAGATGGTTTCCATATTCGCTCGCATCACATCTAAGACTTCACTGCCCACTGATGGATGCCCCAAGTTGCCTGCCTTAGGTTAGAATATTCGGTGCGGAACCGCTTTGAAAAACTCTTTAGCCTACAAGTTAGCTTGGCAATTTTCTGGCAATTTTAAGAACATTTTTGCTGAGCGTACTCCTACTACTCCTACTCGGCGTTAAAGTTTTTGCGGTAATGGCGCTCTGGGACGTCGACGGTTGGACTGATGGACTGTCAAGGGAGGGGTAGGGAAAGGGGGCGGAGTGGCACGGAGGGATTGTGCCCGGCATCGCGCCGTCCCTCATCCCCAGCTCCACGGGAAGAAACAGCAGCCCATTAGGCGAGTGCGTATTACTTATGTAGCCTGTTAACTTGCCTCTCGATTGTTTGCCCTCGCCCCCCTCCCCGCAAGGACTAGAAATGTACGTTTTTTTCCTTTCGCCGGCTTTCTCTGGCGCCCCTCGTTATCCCCCGCTCGTGGAATAATTTTAATTGAAATTACGAAAAGGCGAAATTACGCGCCGCCCCAAAAACCAGCAGGCATATCTATGAATTTCTATATGTATGCATGCCGGACTAGCCTGGGATAGACTCTCGCCTGAATTATCATTTTAAATCATTTTGTGTGCGACCACAAAAGTATGCAAATAAAATGCCGCAATACATTTGTGGGCCATTTACAGGGTACCACAAAATGGGAGTGACCAGCATATAAGCCACCAAAATCCGCTCATGGCGCCGACTGCATATTTGTTTTGGCGACAGAAGGGCAAACAATTCAGTTCCCATATTCGCATTGGAGGTTGAATGCCGTTGCTTTAAAACACTCGCGAAATTCGAGACTCCCTTTGGGTTTTGTTCCTCTTTAGACCTCTTTTTCGGCAGCAAAAAATGACAGAATTATTATTTCCTGTTTTGGTTTAATTAAAACATTAAAGAATATACTCGTATATCTAGCATGTTTATTTTTGAAGCTATTCTCCAGTCTCTCCTCTTCGTCGGGTCCTTTTTTCAAGAATGCCATGGTTCCGTCGAGTGTCCGCAAGTCCATCTGTCCGTCCGTTTGTCTGCGCTGCTCCATCTTGCGCTTTGTTTTTATACGGCCGCTTTGTTTTGCTCCTTTTATGAAAATTATTTCGTGCATTCTGGCCTATAAAGCGAGTGGGGCCGTAAAAAGCGGCACTCGGAATGAAAATCGCTTGGCAGCTAGACCAGGGATCCTTCGTTTTACAGATGGTGGGGCTGCGGGAGGACGCAAAATGAACAACTCGAAACTGAATAGAAAAAATGTATCACAAAATGGAGAGATAAAAATAAAATTAGTTTTAATAAAGTCAAAAAGCCACAGGAAGCGTACTGCTGGGAGAGATGCCACAATGGAAGTTAAATTTGAAAAGCAAATGAAACAGTGTGTGCAGAGCAGGGGAATCGAATTAAATGTGGGCGATGGAAAACACACACACACAGAAATTAAAGCAGAAAAACTAGGAAAAATGGGGAGGCCTCTGAGAAATTATTAAACAAGACCAGAGTGGCCAGAAATAGGAAACGGCAAACGAGCTCCGAAAAGTGTCACACCTTAAAGATTCCTCGCAAAAGTCGCCCACTCGATAAGGCAGAAAAAACTCAAGAATACGATTGATTGTACGATTTTCCTCGACCTGTTTGCAGCGAAAAATCTAGTTGTGGGCCCCGAAACACACGGTATCGGTGAAAGTGCTTTGATCTTAGCTGGCCATTCCATGTTAAAGCAACTCTTTATCACATCCCATTGATTGTCTGGCTGCCAAAGTGAATGACCGACTTTGTGCGGGCGTGAGTTAGTGGATGGGACTAACTAACCGAAGCGAAGCCTCTGTGGACCCTCTTGTTCACATATTTGTATATAACTAACTAGCTAGGCACACACCGCCGCGCACATCAAGTCCGTGGAGTGCTCCACAAATAAGAAGGGAGCCAGCCATTCTGTTAAGCGTTCTTGTTTCGTTCCGCCGCTGAGCTCTCTGTTCTAAGGCTCCTCGCTCCCAGCCCATCGCAGGACCTCGGCCCTGCACTCGAAAAATCGTGGCAGCTATCATAACTGGAGTAACTTATTCTGGAGTATTGTACTTCAATCGATACGCCACTGGGACAATAAAAATGAAGTGCCAAACAGAAACTGATGCACTAACCACAAACCAAAACCAAATACTCCCGCAGGCAATTACTTACTCACTGGTCGCTGGACCAGTTACAGTGTTTTCTGAAAGTATGAAATATTTACCATTTTTTGGCTTTTCCCGTTTTGGTTCCTGTTTACAAAGCTTGTTTACATGCGTGTGTGCGTATGCTTTGTTACTCCCCATACGTATGCTGGCAATTTTCTAAGACAGCACCATCATCGCCACCATTTGACAAGGCCCGAGGAGTCGGAGCGCGGATCTGCATCATGGAGATGTCAGGCGGAAGAGTTGAGTTATACTAATAAGACACAACTGCCACAAGCAGCTCGAAAAGTCCAGGAACACCAAGGGAAATCCGCCGTCCAGGAAAAAGACAGTCCACATCATCGCCCGCCCAGTCGAGTGTTGAAAGCCGAGTGCACGCGGCGAAATCTCTAAAACGAACCATTTTATAAAACATCCGGCCTGAAATGGATTCAAATTGATTAGAATATTTCCACGAATAAGGTCCGTTAGGTTAATTGTTTCTGCTAATTTCAACGCGAAATTGTTCTGCAGTGCGGCAATCGAATGCTTGCCTCGCTGAGCACTTTGAAAAATGACTCTAAACGGAGGGCAGAGCCCTAGTTCGTTAGGTGCCTAGCAGCCATATTTTCGCTCAGTGCAGCGCTGAATGGGTGCTTGGCATTTATGGTGTGACTGCTCTGGAAAAAGCTTTGTGCAACAATGGACCAAGTACGCAAACTGGGGGCGAGGATCGAAAGGAGTTGCCGCAGTCCTGGCCACTTTGACTGCAGCACAAGCTGCTCCAGCGATTGTTGGCGGACTTAACGCAGTTCGCTTTATGGCACGCCAGTTGACTGCCGGAGTCAGGTTTCTGCCTTATCCGCTGTCGCTGCTGCACGGAGAGAAAAAGCGAGTGCAGATTAAAACTCCTTCGGCTTGAATCACTCACAGCTAAATCACTGCGCCCTCTGCGGGCTTTTCTCCTCTAACAACAACTGATGCCCATAGTTCGAAAAACAATATTTTGTCTGAAAATACTTTTACGAAAAGCCTGTTACTGCCTGATTCGGATGCCACTGCAATTATTTCCCAGTGCAATAGTTAACGCGAGTGCCGTGGCCCAAGACGCCGAGGCGATAGCGATGGTGAATCGGATTGGATTGGATCTGAAATGCAATGCTTAAGCTGAAACGGCTCTCGGCGGGCACTTCGCTCCTCGCCCAGTCCTCGCCGTCAGATGCAGTTAAGTATACAATTATTAATAGCTGCACTTCTAGTGCCCTGAACCCATTCACCTCTCAAAAATGAATGTAAGGCGATTTGACCCTTAAACCCGATCTAGAGCACTGGTCAAGAAACAGTTTCTGTGAGAATGCACAAGCCGATTCGAAAGCTACAGATACTTTTCGATTGTTACCCTTCTGGATAAACCCAATATGTAAAAGTCTTGAAAGCTGAACGGTTTTGTTTCTAATTGTCTTGAAAATATTTCAAATAGAACCGAAGATGGAGGACATCATTTAAGACTGGCTAGAGTTGTCACCAAATATTATTCCTGGGGCCTGTGAGAATTAGACACCAGCCATAGACTACCCCACTATTCGAGTAGTTTTCTTCTTTGTGTTATCTGGTATCACTTGCAAAGGTCAAGTTTTGGACAGTCATCCTCAAAAGCAAGAAAAAAGGAACACTTTGAAAAAGGAAAATTCTGGATAATCATTCAGCTGATTTTTGCTCAAAGGTAAAAGAAAAAAATAAAATGTTTAGAAACGATATCGCGGGAATCGAACTCACCAGCGGACCGACTGGCCTGAAGAGCAGGATCATTGTGCGAAACCTACCAGATTGCACTCGCCATGAGCTGGCTTACCTCTGCGTGCCCTTTGGCCAAATCCTTGGCTCGCTGATCGTCAATAAGCAAGGATTTATCCAGTTTTCTAAGGAGAGCGAGGCCACGCGCGCCATAAACGCGCTCGACCAAATTGTCTTCAAATCGAAGATTCTCCAGGTCTCGAACGCCAGTTTTCGTTCCATCGAAAGGAGTCAGGTGCAAATTGGGTCTGATGAGGATGAAGATGACTACGTACAGCAGAGCGAGAATGAGTACTATGAGGATGACTCCTAGGATGACAATGACGGCCGGGGTACCATGCAGGAATTGTGCACACGCAAGAGGAAGAGACATACGAACGGCAAAAACACGAAGTAAAAGGTGAAGAGTCCGAACACGTGCCAAACAACCAAACAACACTGGAAGAAGAAGAATCTCTACACGAAGAGCACAAGAAGAACAGAAGAAACAACACACCAACATATTTCAACTCCTATACTTATACACGTCCGAAATATGCTCTGAAATAAACTGGAAGCATTTCCTGGTCAAAATATTCGAAGTAGTTTTTCTTGGGGTGTTGGCAACAAGGGAAAAATGCTAATATTATATCATGCTAATTTCTATGAGCACTTTTCAATTAAGTCTAACCAAAGACACTAGAATAACAAGATGCGTAGCGCCATACAATTTTTTGGCACGCGATTTTCGGGCCGTGGCTCTAGAGGTGGCTCCAGGCTCTCTCGAGTTTTTGTTCGAGAGAGAAAGAGCGGAGAGCGCTACAGCAAACTGCTCTTTTCTACGCATACAGTGATAGCAGACAACTGTATGTGAGCACACGTATGCTCATGCATTGTGAATTTGACAAAATATGCCCTTCACCTTAGAAGTTCGTTGACTTTAAAACTATATTATTTTTTTTCCAATTGGCACCATGCGAAAAATTCTTGTTTTGCATTGCCTTAACGTTATTATTATTCAAATATAGCTTAGAAATAGTAATAGCCGAATCTATGTACATCACAAAATAAATTTCGAAAATGACTTTATATTAGAATACTTGTCATTAGGGTATTCAGTTTTCGAAGTGAGAAAAATTAATAAGGCAGTGATTGTTGAGTGCTTGTGTCCGCACTTCGTGCCTCGGACTTCGGGAAATTAAATTTTTAATTAAACTGATTTTTAATATTTGCAAAATACACATTCACCAAAAAAGTGGCTGCGTAGTGCCAAACCAATGTATGGCCGTTACGCATCTTGTTATTCTAGTGTCTTTGGTGTAACCCAGTTATGTACTGTCAGTTCTTCCCCATTATTTTTTTACCTGCGTAGGTGTCGTGGGATCATTGAAGTTCATTTAGAAGATAGTTTCGGCAAATTCACATAGTAATAGAAATTCAAATAATAATAATTCTTAAAACTTTGCCCTCGAGTCGGAATTTTTGTTTAAGACATTACCACTGCCCTCGAAAATGGCGAACGGGCGATGGATATCTCCTCTGTGCTCCGCGGACCAGATGCTATCTTCCCTGATCTATGGCGAGGATTGGATTGGATTGGACTGGACTCGCATTGCCCGCCGGCGACTTTCCGTTTTATTTGGCTTTCAACTTTTGGGCCAACTCGCATTATACGCTTAATAACGGTCACATAATTATGGAGATTTTACGTGGCCCACAGCCCAATTGCATTGACAGAAGAGGGAATGCGGAAAAATGGGGAAAGCCGCTCCGAGCAAAATGATGATTATATATTTTGACGTAGTCTTAAGTGAAACTGGGAAGCCCTGCTCCGTATAACTTAAGTCCGCTCCAAAGCGATTGCTACGTGCTCTGTGCAATGGATATTTCTGTTTTGCTCCCTGCGTTATTTCGCATTACTTTATTTCGCGCTCAATGAAAGCTTAGCTGCACGGAGCGAAAAGGGGTGCTACCTTATGGTGACCATAGATCCTACAAACCAGGGGTCATTCTGGGACCGCAATGGACTGATCTGTTTGATAGCGAGATGCTTTTAAATATTGCATAAATTAGGCTAGACAAATAAAAAAAATAAAAAAATAAATTAAATAACACTCTCTTTTTTATGAGTGCGCGCACATACATTGTATGTGTGTGGTTGGGCTTGGCTATTAAATTTCCAGTTCAATGATTAACGAAATTTATGTTTCGGCTTACGTATAACTAGGCGTCCCCGAGTGTGTGCTTGTGTGTGTGAGCGTGTGTGTGTGGAAGTGTGGCAGTGTGTAGGTGTAAGTGAGTGCGTGACGCCTCGAAGGTGCCGCTAACGATGCCCCAAGCGGAATGCCGAGTTCATGGGTTAGCAGCAACTGCGACTTGCCACTCCTCAATTAAATTGCTCGAAGCCGACTTATCCTGAAACCATATCCTGCTGCAAATATATACATTTGTATGTACATATGCGATGATGTATGGCGAGGATGTGCGTAAATCTTAAATTGAATTTGAGTTTCATTCATTCATTGCTCGATTTTTGGCGTGCTTACTTTCTGCGGATTAAATTAAATGTTTAATTATCTGTCATTGGGAAAGGTGATTGTAGCAAACTGCAACTTCATACATCGGTAATTCGTTAGCGATGCGGCGTGGGTAGTTCCGGTAGTTTTCGCCGCATAAACGATAAATGGGAGATGCGTGCCGCGCCGCGGAGGATGGGCGAAGGGCATGGAAAGGAAGGCACTGATGGCCCGACATCAGGCGGCGGAGCTGGCTGGAGCTGCCTCGAAGGATGCGGCTAGAAGTGCGTCGCGACGTGTTGGTGGCTCATTAAATATGGATGTCTTGTACGGAGCAGCTGCCTGGCGAGGTCCTGAGCCCGAGCCATTCAATTAAGGCGCATTTTGTTGCCTCTCTAATCTGTTTGAAATATTGACCATGCGCAAAATGGTGTCAGCCAGGCCCAAACTGAAACTAAAAAGAAAAGCTTTCGCCGGAGGAGTTGAAGTGAAGTTTGAGTGGGTGCAGCGGCAAAGCAAATATGTTCAGGCATGCAAAATAATGAAGTTGAAGCGTAATTAATTTTCAGCTTGTGCTGTGCTCGGCCAAAACGGGTTCAAGATCCCCCCGGAACTGGTTCACACATTTAAGGCCAACATCCTGGGGCACTTCTGCTAAAGGGCTTCAAACAGGACCAACGTTAGATGGATAATTCATGGATGTATTTAGTTTTCATGCATAACTTAGTTGTGAAGCCCTCTTCTGTGCAAGGGAATTTACAAATAGTCGCACCGCTTAAAGCTATTTGCACTTGTCTAATGCTCGAAATTAAACCCATTTCGGTTTGCAATCAAATTAGTTGTATTTGACGATGGTCAGCTCAATCAATTAAATTAAACGTTTTCAGTTTTTATTAGCTTGCTCGCATTAAACCAAGATTTATGTGCAACGCAGTGCGATTTATTGTGGTCCTCCGTTTTTGCGCAAAATTGGTGAGAACTGAACACTAAACATGGCTTTATATACATAAATTTCATAATTTTAATATGCATTATTGATGAGATCATAAATGCATTTTCACACAATTCACATTGGTGAAGGGGGAAGTGTATCAATTGTTACTGCTACATCATAAATAAGATTGTTGAAATTTGTTGCAAATCTGCAAATTATTGATTTATTTGGCATCATTCTTGCCACATTATAAACTTTTGACTTTGACTTTGTGGAATCAGCAAACTGCTCTTGAAATAAATTTCAAGGAATTCCATTTCGTTTCGTAACCGAAATTTGACCATCTTTATTTTGAATTTTTAATCGAAACCCAAATTTTTTGCAAAAAAAAAAAAACCACTCAATTATGCTCATCTAGAAAAGCAGAAATATTTTTATTTAGCGGATTCATATATAATTTTTGAAGAACAATAAACGTCGAAAGGTTTGCCAAAACTTGAACAACACTTTTACAGCTCCAATGAAAACAAGATTATTTGCCCAGTGAGTGCAAAGTTTCCCCAGCAAGCCGACTTTTGGCAAGCGGATTAGGCCAATTTTCTGCGCTTTTCCGGGGTAACCGGTGCTTTTCACCTGGCTCGACGGTGCGTGTGGGATGTCAAACTGTTCGGACAGAGGCTATAACCCGTTTAAATCTCAGTCCCCTTCGACGCCCCCTGCCAACCTCTTTCGACTCTTTTTTGGACCAGTTGACTTACTTTGCTCAATGCCAAACAAACAGCAGGAACGAGGAAAAGCACAGAGGAAAGGAATTTTCTTGGCAGTAAGTTGAATGTTTTTGCTGCCGGACGGGGTCCACTGCATTGTGTGAGCACAAAAAAGAAGAGCCGGGCGACTTCATACAGCAACTAAGAGAAAGTCTGACTATATACTGTGTCCGGTATGTGCTGGGCGAGTTAGGGTGGACCAACTGCAGCAGGAGTCCGCACAACTCAAGTCTCGGAAATACCCTTCACAAGGGAGCACATCTATTCGGTTGGACGTACACAGGTGCTAGGACATAAGGATAGTCCATAAAAGAGGAACTAATTTGCGATGGGCATTGTCAATATATTTCTAGAACTCCTAACGGTTTGCTTTTGCATGGGTCCACCCAGCGGTACATGTATATACCTATATACTTTTACACAGATATGTGCTGGGTGCACATAAAAAGCCGTTTTTCTATGTCAGCTGCATTTCGGTGTGTGCTACAGTTGTGATGAGGGGCGGGCGGCAGCGGGCCATGTCGGAGGTCGGGGCGGAGATTGAGGTGCTCTATGACACCGACGACCCCCAGAAAAGCCGGGGTCGCCCCCGCACCCGCCGCTTCAACCCACCGAACGGACGACACACCGAATTCGTTGTCGTTGTCGTTGTCGTTGGCGCGATAGGAAAAGCTTTTTTCAATTGTTTCCGTTTCGAGGTCATGACAAATGCATTCTCTTTATTTCTTCTCTCCAGCTGGTTAATTTTATCTCGGTCGCAGATTTCGCAGGCAAACAAGCGACACGCGGCAATGAACTATAACCCGAACCCGGACCCAAACCCAAACTTCCTAGCCTGCCACGCCCATGCCGCACACTGAATGCTTTTGGCCATATGCCACCTTTTGTCTTTAATGTCGAGACCTCAATAAAAACTGCTTACCTTTTTGAAGAGACAGCCGAGGAAAGGCGAAAAGGAGCAAGGATAAATAAAGTGGCAGAAGCAAGGACGGTGGGTTGGAAATTGGCGAACGGGATGACAACAATGCGTAATAAAACCAACAAGCATGCTTGAAAAAGCAAGAAACAATAACTTTTCTCTGACTCCTCGTTTCATCGCAAAAGCAGACGACCAAATGCCCTCGGAATAGTTGTCAAACAAGATCACCAATAGGTAGAAAAGTAATTATTTTGTATTTTACGAAAGTGTCACGAAAAGTAAAGGCGCAAGGTTCTGAAACATCGGATGGATTTGGAAATAGGCACTGTTTGTGCACAGAGGAGCAGCAAAACCTCAAAGTCTGCCAAAAAAACGACAGGGCAAGTGATTTGCATTTGCTTTTGCGGACTCTTATCCCTCGATGGGCATCTTTATGGTGTCTGGACAATCAAAGAGTTCCACCCGCAGTCGCCGTCGATGACTCGGAAACTTCCCAAATCATTAAACTTTTCTCCTCGCGAAAGGGAAAAGTAACTGATTTTATGCGTACAAAATGGACAGGATTCCCTATTCTGGAATACAGTTGCAACAATTAGTATACGCCGCTTTTAGGCAACGGTACCCCGATTCGAAACTACTCGCTTAGAAAAGCTGGGCATAAAGAATGCTCGAAATGTTCGAATATTTGATTTTATGTAACAGTCCATAAAAAATGATGTACATTAGTGATTTCTATTTCTCACAGTGCTCCAGCTTAAGTGCTCCGCCGAGTCGCAGCGAATGCCACGCTGTTGTTGTCGCCAAGCTGCTGACTTTTCCCCGGCTTTCCTTTCCTTTGCTGAACTTTTCCGCACTGGAAAAGCGCTTTGACTTTTGCTTCTTCTTCGAGTGGGGACGCGCTGCTACTGCGGCTGGCAGTCGTAAAAAATGTAGTTTATATTCAAAATAAATGAGGTTGACTTTATTTACGCGCTTATGCTTTTTATGCGCTTTCAGCAGCAGCAACAACAGCGTGCCGGTGCAAAATGAAAATGAAATCATCGCAGCAGCGCAAATCAGTTAAATGCCTGTGGCCACAGCGGGTGGAAAATCGAGGGGCGGACGGATGCTCTGCGGATGGGCGGAAAATCCAATGGAAGGCGACTCTCGGTTTCGGTTTAACGGTAACCGTGTTGTAAGTTAGTGATGCCGTGCGCCCGTTGTTGCAACTAATTATTTGTGTGTGCAAAATTGCAAAAAGAACCTCTGCCACGCCCACCGCACACCGCCCCCAACGCTGACACGCCCTCCACCGCCCAATATTTGTATAGCCGCAAAGTTATGCCCCATTGTTTGGCTGGCGGTGCGCAGCTTTTCCACCGCTTACAATGTGCATTGAAAATACATACATATATGCTACATTCCTTTTTACCCCTTTTTCCCAACCTTTCAAGGGTATTATAATGATAATCAGGACCTTGCCACACTTTCTAATTAATTCAAATGACATGTAAGATTAGCCAGATTTGAGGAACAGAACAACGTTTTGGCCTTGTCCAAACAACAATTAAAGGTCCTGGACAGAAATGTCTTGCTCGCTGGATTATTTGTTAAAAATAAAAAAAAAAAAGAATGGCAAAATCCCATTACATTCGATTGTTGTATCTGGAAAACTTTTTATTGAAAACTTCAACAGCTAAGCACACAGACGAGCCACATCCACCCGTTATTTTTGTGGGCGAGATACACATTTTAGGCTGCCATTTTCCACCAAACCTGCCACCCCCCCTTCCACACCACAATGCCAAATTATTTCACTGAAAATTGCGCAGGCCAAAGTACTTCAAAGTTTGCTCTCCAACACTGCGCCTTAATTCGTATTCGTTTTTTGGTTATTTTTCGAAAATTAATAGCGGCCAAAGTATGTAACGTTTTGTCATTGTCCAGAGTCGTGGGTTGCAGCGCTCCGGGTAAATTGAAAGGGTTCCTTGTGGGTTGAGTGGGTTTGTTCGGGATCGAAATCCCTGCATTGTTCTCGCCCCGGGAGCTGTTGTTGTTTCTGTTGCTGTTTTCATGGCTTTTCATCGGTTTTCATGGGTTTTTTGGGGCTTTCCGCTTTATTTTTACTGCCTTGCGCCGGACGCATTTGTTTGTGATTAAACAGAGCATCGGTTTTGTTTAGTTTTTGCGGTGGGTTGGCATGCAGATAATGTTGTTTATCCAGCCGAGTCGGTTGCAGGCATCGAACGGATTGCTGCTGTTTTCCCCCGAATTTTCTCCCACGAAAAGCGTCAACCGCTGATGACCCTACTTGTGAAATACACTGTATTTCCAACACTGTGAAATAAATGGAAATGTTGAGCTTGGAAATTTAGGAAATGGCAATATTTCCTTCTGTCGTTCAAAACTATGACTACGTCACTGTGCACTTTTCATGTGCACTTTCCTGGCCGCAGTTAGTCATTAGGCAATTATCAGTGCGAAATGTGAAACGGAAAGGGCGCAGTGCAGGGACTGGGAGAAAGTGATAATGGCTGCGTGGCCAGTTCGCTTGTAGGCATTTGGGGAATGCGAATCAATCACGGATCCATCATCATCCGTCGCCCAGAAAGGATGGCTCTACGGCTGCCACCTGCGGCTCTCTTCATATGTGTGCAAGACATTCCTCGTCATTAATCAATCTCCTAGAGGAGATCCCATAAAGCGGATAATATCCTCTCAAGGAGAGATTAGGTTGTGTATGTTCAGTGTCGACTGGAGCATATTCCGTACGTATACTCATTGTATGAATTTGTATTACGAATTCTATGTTGTAAGTCTCCAACATTTCCCGTTGGTAGTCCAAAGCACTGCACAAATCAGTTTCCACGTTTGTTAAATGTGGTTAGGGACTTTGCTTTTTATTTATATGTAAATCCCTTAAGTGCTTTCTACTTACATATGTCCGATTATCAAGGTTCCCCTTTATTGCGTCATAGGAATCATGTCATAGCTCCGTGTCGTCATCAACTTGCATCGCTGGCCAATTGTATTCGCAATCGAATAAACAATTCAATTATCGAATCAATCAAGGGCTCACTCAATCGCGCGGTCTGGCCGAAACCAAAGCCAATTAAAATTATTTGGCCATCAATCAAAATGTCACCAATCGCAGCCTTAGTTTAAGTTGCCTGCATCCTTCTCCTCATCCGGATCCCCTCGATGTCATGGGCATCAATTAGTCAATCCCCATGCTCTCCACCAAATACGGCGTCCTCATCATCAACTGCAGGACGAAGGAAAGCTGGAGCTGCACTCAGCCGAAAACGTTTCACAAAACAAAAAGTATATTAGTCAGAAAGTGTTCATTAAGCCTAGTGTCAGATATCTCGTTAAGTAGTATGCAACTATTTTTAACTTAAAACTCTAAGAGGCAACATCTTTTTGCCTTGCATTGCTTTTCAATGGTGATATTTCTTTCAATGTAATGCTGCTTGGACATGCTCATCGATTTCAATCAGCCCGGTCTTCCGACCTCTGAATTTCGAACTGCGACCTCTGCCCGAAATCCAGGCTATCGTCGCATCGTCATCGCATTCGCAGCCCCGAAAAACCCAATCTGCCCCATTAGCCATATAGCCCATAAGCCATAACCAGCAATCCGTACCCCAAAATCCGTAGCCCGTTGCCCGTTGCCCGTATCCCGCAGCCCATAGTTCGTAACCCAGTTTCAATTGAACGCATTTTCGCATGCCATTGCACGGAGCCTTTTCTCCTTTTGGAAAGGCATTTAACATGCATGTAGGGGGGTCAGGGGTCAGAGGTCAAGCCCAGTTTTATGCCCGCCCATCTGACGACTTGGCTTATTATTTTTTGTGGCCAAGGCAATAACCGAACCAAATTGAAATCAAACACAGGCACCCACATCAGAAGTCATCATCAGACACTCGCTTCGCACACGCACAACAACGTACAGCAGCGGTCAATTTTCTAGCTGACTTTGTTAGCAAAGTGAATTGATCTTTATCATCTATATGGAAACAAATCCTGGCTAAAATAAACATAGTGATATTTCTGCCTTATTTATAGACATTAAAGATTAAATATTCTCAAGATGCGTGTACATCTGTCACACTTACTTTTTAATTTTCTTTAAAATATAGGGTTTCAGACCTAAATTATTGCTCCCTATTATTTTGAGCCCCGTATATGTTGCGAAGCTGTGACGATTTAAGTCCTGACTTTACGAGGCGACTTTAATTGCTTGGGCGGTGCAATCAAACGCGACCGAATGCGCCATCAAATCGCGCGGAAAACGCGTGTGCGCTTAAAATCACCTTAATCGCTGAATGGTCCGGAGTTTCGAAGTGGGCGCGTGGGGGGGTATTTTCGGATGGGACTCGCTGCATGCCTTTTAAGTGCTACGCCGATGCGTTATCAAATGATCCGCATCCCACAGAGCCGGGGTTTATGCACCAAGCCGAAGCGTGAACATCTGGCGAGACGGTCAACCAGGCCGAAAACTTCTTGGGTTATTATTACGAAAGGGATAATAATGGGCCCACATGGCGGATAGGTTCGAAATCACTGCTTGCTGCCAGCTGGTTTCCCTTTGCATGCAAATAACAAATAACTGTAGCATGCTCAAAGCTCAAAGGACGCTCCTTTGAGCAGAAGCCTACGCATAAACGCATTAATGTGTCCCTGGCACTATTGGGAGGTACCTTTCCATCCTCCAACAGAAGCACGGTGGCCCGAGCGGCAGGGAAAGTATGTAAGTTGCACTTTGTAGAAGTGTTTTGCCCATTTTCGAGCCACTGAGCAGCGCAAGCAGTGCAAAAGAGCGTTGGCAGTTGCGCTGATTTTATGCCATGTTGTTTGATGTCGCCGCCAAAAGGGGAAATCCCCTTTCTCTTTCCGAGTCTGTTACATTTTTGCTAGCTGCTTTGTCAATCAGCGTTGGCAAATGGGCGTGACAGCAAAAAAAGAAAGGAGGGCGTCACTTTTACAAGTGTTGTTTGCCGTACGTCTACTGCTTTCGCTGCCGTTGTTGTCGCCGCACTGCTTGCCTGATCTGCACTCGGAAAAAATCCGATGTGGATAGTCTCACTTAGAAAATACGAGTGACGATGATTGCCATAAGCTTTCGGTTCTCTTTCCATTAATTGATTAACTTACTCATGTTTTTTTTATGCACCTTTCGAGTTTATGTACCATTTTTTCTCATTATAGCGTTATAGCCAGGACCAACAAATTTAATGGCGTGTCACATACTTTATGCTCCAAATACACTTTTCTCCGCTTAGGCATACTAAATAGTAACAATTATTCTCAGACACTTTGGTTACATTTTCATTTTGTTGCCAAACTCATAAAAATTACAGGCTACTAAAAACTACAAAGTTACCCCCGGAAATATTGCGTTTTTCGAGTGTGTTGTTGGTGCTGTCGTTGCAACATTGCCAGAACTGCACACGCAGCAACCCAACCAACCCCCCCATCTCGCTTGCATCTCGTCCATCCCAAACCACCCCAAGCTACCCTGAACCAGCCCAAACCTCCCCCGACCACCCCCGCAAGATATATGTTGACAGCTTTTGAAAATATGAGCAGCATTTTGCTGCTGCCAGCCAAATGTGTTGAAAAATTGAAAAATATTTCGCCATCGATGCGCTAAAATATGGTTCCCCTCACCCCAAAGGAAACCAACCGCCCGCCCCTTTCCACTCCTCTGAATCGAAAGCAAATCGCTGGCAAAATGCAAAAAGGTTGGTGGAAAACTGGGGGCTGGCGGGCGGAAAACCGTTTTCTATGCCGAAAAGTTTTTGGCTTCCTGCCAAAAGACGGAGGAGACAAGGAACCGGCAGGAACGTGTCCTGCCCTGCACTTTACACCGAAAACAACTACCTGGAGGTTATGGCTCATCGATATGATTTCAAATTGCACAACCCTAGACATGAGAAAGTCCTCTTAAAACTGGCTAAGCTTGCTGGCAGCATCCTAGTGCCAGGATACCAAGCACGGCGGAGATGGTGGCGGTGTTCCTATGTATACATTTTCGACAATTAAGAATTTAAATTATTAACAAAATAGAGCGTCGGCGGATAACCCTGTATTCCGTAGTCTGTGTGCCTTTCCTGTCCGTTGCCAGCCAGACTCAGACTCCTCTTCCTGTTTATGTCTTCTTGGGGCGCTTACTTTTGTCGGAAGCTTTTGTTATTTTTGCAGAGGCTCCGAAAAGGGGGAGTGGCACGGCCCAGGCCCAACGACCCAATGCGGCTTTTACTTTGATTAACTGACGAGCGGCAGGCAATT
Organism: Drosophila simulans; assembly: GCF_016746395.2. NCBI lineage: Eukaryota > Metazoa > Arthropoda > Insecta > Diptera > Drosophilidae > Drosophila > Drosophila simulans. The sequence goes on from NC_052525.2 coordinate 845,542, forward strand.
GGCACAATTGAAGGGGCGGAAGGCGGTGGTCGGTGGGCGGCAGCGGATGGGAGGTCCAGTCATTGTTGTTGATTTAGGATAACGTCAGCCAGCGGCAAAAGGTTAACAGAAATTTATATTTTCATGACCAGGGGCAGGGGCGGCCCATCCAGAGGGAAGCAAAAAGATGAGCAGCCGACAATGAGCCTCTTCAAAGGAGTGAGGGAGAAGATCTGCAGATTGTGGCCAATTTCCCTTTTCATTGAGTCCAAGGAGTGGAAAATTGAACAAAAAAAACGTAAGCCTGAATTGTATCCAAGTGCTTGCACTGCAAGAATCGGATGTATTTTGTTATCGAGTGATGCTGAATCAAAAAATATGGCTTAATGTATAATTAGAATACATATGTATGTGCATATCCATGGGGTTTTAAAACGTTCTTGCCAATTGGCTAATATACGATTGTTGTATCCTGTATTTCGAATACGACCCAACTACTGCCAAGTATTAAGGGGTAGGGAAAAGGGCCCACAAGCCAGCAACTTGTTAACTTTGCTTTTTATTTTGACAACTCTCCACGGCCTCCTCCCGCCCCCACCCAAATGTATCTCACAATCTGGTTAGCAGCTGTTGCGGCCCATGGCCCATTTCCCATTTCCCATTCCCCATTTCCCTTATTTATGGTTCGGGCCGAAAGGCGCCATTTTCATAAAAGCGAGTATAAGTGTGGGTGTGTTTTTGACTATGGGAATGAGCAACGCGCGGTGGAAGGCCCCTAGGCGAATCCCCTTCAGATCGCAACACTTGCCACTTTGTTCCCATTTCAATTCAATCGAATCCAACTGAATGCAACACAATTGAACACAATCAAACACACTCACCCAAATATGCACCAGTTTGCCCACGTGAGATTGGAGATTGTGTGTCTTTGATAATAGGGTAATATTATTTTTCGCGCACAGTGGGCAGCACTTGCGATGCTCGTACAACACGAAAAGCACTCTTCACAAAGGTAACTCAATGCAAGTGAGCAGCAGTTACCTGTATCTTCCACACAAAGCGTATAAACATTTAATTTTGTGCGTTAATATACGATATTGTCCGTAATTGGCGTGGATTCTGCACTGGAGTCGGAAAACAAAACACTGTGTATCCATGGCAGTTCGTTGCACAATCAATTACTTTGTTCCATCGGCAACATTGTGTGTCCATGGTGCACGGTGGAATGTGGAATAATAAGCATAGTGGCAGCATCCACGATGGCACCGATAACACCGGGGACTATGTATGATAGCAACAACAAATAAACAGAACAGAACAGAGCAAACATCAATAATCTATTTTATATTAAAGTTGATTATTTTCGCTCATACAGCCAAAAAAAAATTCCACGGAATTTGTTTACTTTTTGTGCAGGGAGAGGAAAACACAACGAGATGCGAGTCCTGTTGGTACAGAACTCCACCCCCCTCCCCACCCTTCCAACAACAAGTGGGCAGCAAAAGTGGGCAGCACCTGCTCCACTTGTCAGCACCTCGTCCAAGGACATCAGCCCCTTTCCGCTCCCACAGCCAGCGCCATGCCATGAGTTTCGTTTATAAATATTTAAGTGCTGCAAGCAAACTTTTGGTTCGCCAGGAAGGCGGCGGGGGAAAACAGCTTAAGCTAAGTAACGCGCCCATTTGGCGCTGTGCAACAAGCCAGCCACGCCCCCCGGTGTCACGCCCTTCGTGCCGTTCATGCACGGAAAAAAGAAACGGGCGTTAGCGTGGAAAATATCAACATTTGCCAAAAGGGCATTGCAAGTTATAACTGTAAGGGTGCTCCAATGAAGAACCGAATTCGAGTGCAGAACTGTTTACGGGCACGCAGTATGCAATAGTCGATCGGTTTTCTACTCGTGGGCAGTTAAGATGAACACACAAATGTATCTGCCGATAAAACGATACCTCCCTCGTGTCAACTGGGAGGCTGTCTGTGCTCTCCACTTTTTTCCCCTGTGCAGACAATCTGGGCATGTGTTAATGAAAAGTTTCATGGGGGCTGCAGTCGGGTCTCAGTTTTCGTTTTGGGGCAACAAGCATAAGCCATGTCTGGATTCCGCTGGAGCTGCACTGGAATGGCAACTGAGTCCAGGGGTCAGAAATCTGGACTGGGGCTCATTATCAGAGGCATTTGGGACTTTGCTGGCATGGCAACTGGCTCCTTCTGTGATTCATCGTGCGGATCTGTGTAGCTATACCCATTCCCATGCCCAGGGTGCTCATCTTTCATATGGCCACCGGGCTCATCAGAAGATGACAAATTGAATCTGGGGACGAGTGCCAAGACACAAGCTTCCTGCAATGCTTGGGTTTGCGTTTGGCATCCATTGGTTGAATAAACACTGGGTACTAGAAGACAACATAGGGTATGTTGTGCTCGGCGGAAAAGCATTGAACACTTGTCGTGTTAATTTTATTTCACTTAAATTTGCCTATTTGCATATATTATGTAGTATGTGATACTACTTTTTGGGTCTGACTACCTTTAAGTACTCTAAGAAACGAAAGAGATCGTCTGTTCTTTGGGATTATTTTCATAATCAGATTACAAGGAATAGCTTCTCCATTGAGAAAGTCGCACAACCTACTTAACAAAGTAAAAAAGCCTTTAAATGGCAAGCTCAGGATAGCCACTTCAGGTCTTTGTTTTCGCAATCCCATTGTCGTGTTGACTTGTCCGAATCAAATGGAATTATTTACGACTTACGACTTAAGCACCAGCAAATGCCAGGTATCTGGATTCGTTTCGGCGTGCGACACTTTTCAAAACTTTCAAAAGTTGCTTGTTTTGTTTGTCACACTAATTGCAACAGTTTCGGCCAAATAATTCTTCCTAACACCCCCCATCCCCCGGCACTTTCTCCGCCCGCTTGGAGATCCTTTCTCGAGTTTCTCTTGTCTGCTGGCGATGGCGATGGTGATGGTGATGGTGCCATGTGCACAAATTGCTGCTTATTAATGTCAGAAATTTCTAATTGCAAATTCTGCATACAAATTGGTTCAACCGGAGCCACAGCAGCAGCGGTCATGGACTAATTTCCACAATAAATTTAAATTATTTGAGCTGGTTGGACGGAAAAGCCGAATGCACGCTGTTCATGCAGCATTTATGTTTGTGGCAAAGACGCCATGCGGACCAAAAACTTTATCGCAATAAACACATTTTAAACACATTTCGATAGCCGCAAGACATTAACGCATTATAACAATCAAACAATCAAACAATCAAACGATCTAACAATCCCCCATCGAGACTCCAACGTTAAATGAAAATGGTCCAGGATGCTGGCGTGATAATTTAATACTTCGTAGGCCAGGCAAACATAATCTTCGATTCGCTGTCTCCATTGCAATGGGACGAGAGACCCAAAGCTGGCTTAGCCTCGACGTCCCACAGAAACCGGAAGAACAAATATCCTTGGCCATGATCAAAGCAAGCGAACAAAAAAATTTGCATTTCAGCAAACAGATGGTTGGATGGTAGGATGTGCCTTTCAGTCAGTTTTCGATTCGCTTATTGCTCCGCCTGCCTGCTTGCTGATTTATTACAGCTTGCCATTGAGGAACAATTAAATTGGCCGCTCTTCACTTTGGCCAGACTTGAAGGTCCAGCTCGCAGTCTTTTTGGAAATATGTCGGAAAATTATAAAATCCATAACAGAGGCAAAAACAAGAGACAGGTGAACACAAAACAAAAACTTTCCGTACACAAACACGTAACCAGAACCCAATTTTGTGGCCAATGAAAGGACTGCGAAGAGCGGAGGAGGTGGCTCCGGGTCCAATAGGGGTATACAGATGGATATACAATCCACTCCACCACACAGGACATGCAGCACCGTACACGGCAAAAAAAAAAAGAAAAAGAGCCGAAAATAAACAGCAAGTAACCAAATCGATACTCGCAGCTCAAAGAGACATTTCAATTGTTCCTTTATTTGATATGAGAATGAGGACGAAATACACACTGTTCGCTCATCGAATACTAATTTTAAAACATTTAATTCGAGTTCTGTTCTGATTCAATCGGTAAGGTATTCGTAAATGAACAATGCAAGCAGCCAGCCACATTATATCCTCAACATTTTTTCGCTGCTGTATGGAAAGCATGGATTGACCATTTTGCATAATAATGATAAATTTTACATAAGCATCGAGCTGAAATAGTTTTTCCAAACGATCTCTCAGCAACTGCGGGTGGATGCAGGGGGTTGGAGTTCAATTTTTTAGGGCCCAAAGTACACGTGTGGTCGGTAATCTTATCAGAGCATCCCGCCCCAAATCTCCTTAACTAGCAATTGGATATTATGTGAGATTTGCGACACCAAAATGGCAGAGAGATAAACTGCAAAATGGAATGCCAAACGAAACGACGAAAGGATGGACAACAAGGAAGACCGGGTGGCCGGTCCTGGTGACCAAGCCGCATTCGAATGCACGGCACGCTCCACAGGATCCCGAAAGGACCAATTTTTCGCCACACACCCAGCTTGGGGGGCGGGTTGGATTGGGTTGGGTTGGATTGGGTTGGGTCCTCATTGGGTCGGGACCAAAGATGGACGCGAGGGCACGGCTGGGTTAAACTGCCAGCTGCAGGGAGAATTTGATTTACTTTCATTGGCCATCGACACAGTCCCATTGCGATGGAGTGTTTATCGATGGTTTAATTATAAGTGCGGGGTTAGTCTGACATAAGCTAGCCCCTCGACGGGAGGAATCGGCAAGGAAGGGTTGAGGTCAGCTGAAAACTGACCAGCCCTCATCTCAATTGGGTTTTTTTGGTCGAAAAGCTGTCGCAAGCTAAGGAGCTAAGCAGTATAGATGTAACGCTCCCTCTATCGCTACTCATTCCACTTGATTTAGTGTCACTCTGACTACCAATAAGTACAGCTCTGTTGGCCCTCGAAAGCTTGAAAGACAAAATGGAAATATGACAAGAAGCACTTGAGTTGTTATTTCAAGATGCATACCATGTATTCTTCCACATGCGTATTCCTTTTTGCTCCACTGTGCGGGGATGCGGACTCGACACTTGTGGCACGAGTGGGTGGCAACTGTGGCGGGTTGTAAGAGGAGGGGGTTGTTGTTTGCTGCCTGGTTGGTGGGTGGTTGGTGGTGGCGCTGGGCAGGCACGTACGCATGAACAGCAGCGACAGGTGGGAAGAATGGTGGGCGGTTGGGGGAGAAATGTTTTTGGTTTGGTGCGCTCGGCAATTGCAGTTTACCTTCTGATACATATTTTGTGCATTGGCTTTAGTGCTCGCTCTGTGCTCGGTTTTTTTCACCTGCTGCGTATCTCCATCTCCATATTTTTTAGACTCTTTTCCCCTCTCCCTCCCCTCTGCGGCCCTGTTGCTCTTTATTACTGCTTACATATATTTAACAATTTCGTATGCTCGTGTCTGTTTGTGTGTGTTTGTATGTCCTGAATGCTGTTTGTGCTGCTCCGTTGTATCCTTTCTCCCTCCGTCACGGCCCCCTTCGTGTTTGCTCCTTTTTTCGGGGCTTTTGGACGTTCTGCCTTTTGCCTCTGCTGTTCTGTGCTGTTTGGTTCTGTTTTCTCTGTTTGCTGTCAGTAGGTAAAAATTCCAATAAATAATTGAAATGGCTGTTTGTTATAGCTCCTCCACAATCCCCTCTTTTCGAACCCTCAAACGCGCGTCCGTGTCCACTCGCCTTTTGTCCGCCTGATGTTTTTATATATCTTTTGTGACGCATCTCGCATATCGCATCCGCATCTCGCATCCGCATCTCGCTTCTCGGTGGGTACGCGCCTGGCATTTTTATTGCTCTTCCACCCAACAGAATCCGCACTCAAAAATGCATTGCAAAAATTATGGCCAAATTGCAATTATCATTTTTGGTCGCTGAATTAATAAATTGGTACATTTTCCCTAAGCCAACATTTTTTAAGCCACCAACAACAGCAATTCGTAAACCTCATTTTGTCAACTGTTTTATCTGAAATCCTTTTCCTGTTGTTGTGTCGCACAAATATGGCAGAAATGCTCCTTTGCCTCCTTTATTCACGCGCGCCTTTTTAATAACACTTTTGGAAAATTCTTTTGAACATTTTCCCTGTCTTGCTTATTCAGACTTATACAGACCTTGAGCTAGAATGTTCTATGGAATGGAGTGGGGCGTTGTAGTACGTGATTTATCTGCTGGTTAAGAAAGCGAACGACAATTATTTTGATAGTCATGGCCCCAAAAATGTTCGTTCAACGGGTAAAAAATGAAGAGCCATAAAATCGGGCTAGTTTACCCAACGCAACCCATCCCATTCCCCATTCCATTCCAGCACAGCCCAGCCCAACCCCACTCCACCCACAGAGGAGTGCGTTTTTAGTGCATAAGTTTGGCGCAATGATAAGTCGAAATGAAGCGAACGCATCTTGGGTAGGGGCTAAGAGCGGGGTGTTCCTGCGTATGGGGTGGGGGCTCATTTTGGGGGGTTCCAACCGGCGAACGGAAAGCAAACTCGCTGATTTATGAAAGCATGGCGAAAGTTTTGCCCCGAGTCTTGGAGTTTAGCGCCTGGCAAGTGATAAACTGCAATGACTTCAAAGTTGCGGCGCCGCGGGCTGCGATTCGCTTATTAGATTGTATTTGATGACCGTTGGCGCCTCCCCACCACCCACTTTTTAGCATCGAAGCAAGGAGGGGGTCAACTTAAGAGTTACCAGCCGTTGGATTTCGAGTAGGGCGAATCAGCAGTGGGAAAAGTCCTGGGCAGTCATTTCACAGAAGATCAATTGAAAACTTGGCCAACACCCATTTCCAGCCCCCAGGAAACCTGGCGTGCAGTTGGGTGGGTGGGATTTCTCTTACGCCACTAACCCCAAATAATTTACAAGCCATTAAGGAGCGTCCAGTTGGGCACTGTTCTCCGACAAAGTGCTCAAAGTAAGCAGTCCAAATGCGTGGCACTTTGCAGCTGCTAAGATCGTCTCGAAGGGTGACCTCGAAACGGTGACCCCGAACCGGAGCCAACTTTGCCAACTAGGAAATCTCATTAATTTAGTCATCTGGCTGCTTTTGTAGTGCAAATGAGGCGGCACGGCACAAAGTTCACGTTCCTGCGGTGCCAGCAAAAGCCTGGGGGAGCTTTTCTCGGACCATCATATCACTAAAGTACACTGCGAAAAATCATGCCTTGCTTTCATAGCATCGCCCTGCACGAGCGTTGCCATCGCATCCCATTGGTTCATTTAATTAAATAGTGTTTTTGCTCGAAATATGCTTTTGCCAAATATGTGGCTAATTTGATTGGCGCAAAACCAGCAAATCAATTAAATAATGTGAACTATTTCATATAAGCTCTATTTATGTCCAGGGCGAAAATTATCTCCAATTACTGTATGTGTACAGGACTATAAATATAATTTTGTCCAATTTGGAGACTTCAAATCATTTTGTCGCTTTGAAAATCGTCAAATAGTGGGGCCAAAGATTTAATATAATATAATTGCTCAAAATATCCAATATATCGCTGCTCTACGTCATAAATCATAACCCTTGGTTTGAACTAAAGCGGTATATATTCATGACACCTTACTTCACCTAAAGCCCACGTATTTTCTCCCTCTGCATTCCCATTCCCGATGGAGCCTTGGCGTCATTTCGGCGGCGGCGGCTAAGTGGGCGTGGGACTGCGTCTAGGCCCAGAACTCCGGGACTCTATGACTCCCGGACTCTAGCGTCCTGGCATCTGGGCTACTCTAGGTTCAATGTCCGCCCACTTTTGCGATGCGGAATACGTGACAGGTGGCAGCTGGAGCACAATCCTCTGCGGGCACCGCGTTCCACTTGAATGCACTTTTCCGTGGCCCGTTTATGGAGGCGCTGTCAAATTAATTGGCTTTTCCGGCATCGACTTGGAGTTGAACTGGGTCTTAGTAATACTGCGTTTCTAGGGTCCACAGTCTGGCCTGTGGTCGACTTCTGGGACTTTCTGGCTGACAACTCATTTCCTCGAGAGTTGCGGTCTTCGATTTGGCCGGATGCCGGCTAGTCGACCGAATTGGGGACCTTGTCGGACTCGCTTTTGGGTCCTCTGACCCGACCGTTCGTTCTTTACCAGGCCAGCCAAATTGGGGCAGGCCAGCAGTGCTGGCGGAGACTTTCGATCGCTGGGCCCTCGAAAGGACCATCCGTCCATGTCCAAGTCTTGAGTGCTGCCAAGTACTTGAGTTGTTTTTAGACCGCCTCTAGCGTTCTGATGCTTTTAGAGGCCAGGGAAAACTAGGGGAACCAGCGACGCACACAGCGAAATATTCGTTTTGTGTGAGTTTTTTGCTTTTCAACTGAGTTTTACTCTGTTTTTATTCTGCACAAACAACTCACTCACTTGAGTTTGAGTAAGTCCCAAAATTTCCCCTCCTTTTAGGACAATATTTTTGTAGACGAAAATTAAAACATTGGGAAATTCCAGCTGACTTTTAAATAGGGCATTTCAAGCATACTCAGATCGTTTAATTCTGTTATTAGGGTAGCTAGTTGATAGATTTGAATTTATGCAGAAAATTAGCCCATTAAAACATCACAATACTTTTAAAACCACAGAACATAATATTTAAATAAAATAGGCTTTTGTTGTTCAGCAGCTTTAAAGTAAAGTAAAGTAAAGTAAAGTAAGGTAGGTAAAACAAAAGTCCTTCAAAGGCAAATCGGAAAAAAACATTCAATCCATACAAAAGCCCCACCTATCGGCAAAATATCTGTTATACCCATCCATAAACTATGATCTAAATTGCGTAGATAAATGTCGGGTTTGATTCCGTGGTGACATAAATGTCTTATACGAATTCTTAGACCTTTGCGAACTAAAGAGGGAAATGCATGGTTCGACTTCAGGCTCATGAAATACTGGGATTTTGAATAGAAAAGTTCACAACCGCGAAAGTTTCTTTTAAGTTAATAGAGCTTTCAAATCTGCTTAAGAACCAAATCTATACTGATGGCTTGGAACTGTTAAAAAGTATAATTGTGATAAATGAATTGATGATTTTCCTACCGAACTTGCGGTAATGGCACGCCGTACAACATAATACCTAATAAACAACCTTCCAAAATGAGAGATAATGTCCGTATAGACAAATATGCTTGCTCCTCCTCTCCCTGACCACCAACAGAGGCACCTGCGCCCACTTGATTACCAGTGGTAGCAGTGCCGCAGAACCAGAAGCCCAGTTTTAGAGGCAACCTCCACACCCTTCTCCATCAATAGGAAAACGGTGAAGACCTTCAGTGCGTGGACTGTAGTTCCGGCTTGGTGGGGGTCCTGGACTCGTCTCAGTCTGAAAATTTGAGTCCGCAGATGCCGAGAGCAAGGATAATATTTTCCTGCTTCCTGACCGCCCTGCTTTTTTGTTCCATCGGCACGGAAAAGGATGCGGAAGCAATACGCCCACACTGGGAATGCCAGATGCCGTTGAATTTAAGCTGGCAAGAGTTCATCAAGATTTCGTATGCCATTAACTGGGTCATGGGTCGCCGCATTTGCGGTCGCGTCTCCGCATCTGAAAAGCCGGGATATTAAGTGCGAAGGTGGTCTGCGGCATGGCAACTTTTTTAATTACCAGCCTTTTCCCCACATAAGACCAAAGAATTAAAGACAAGGCTTCGGTTAGTTGCCAGCAACTTTCAGTGCGAGTGCTCTTTATTCATTTACATTGTCTTTTCCAAGACAGGCCACGACTTTGACCACATCGACCTTCATGGAATGCTGATCCTCGCGGAACTCCGCGTCCTTTAGGATCAGAGTCCACACATTGTCGCAGAATCTAAAGGTTTGCAGTCTTCCGGCCGTAAAGGTCATATTGCTCGTGCCATGCTCCTTAAGAGCTGATGTAACGCTCTTGTCATATTTTTGTAAAACCAAATTAGCAATCTCCTGGGTTATATCGCCCCTCTGCAAAATACACGTGTGAACCGATAAGTGCGAAGGGCCTACATATATGTACACATGTACGTGTACCAACTCACCTCCATCATCTCATCCAAAGTCTCCTGGAGCGTGCTGCCCAACGTGGTGGCCCTGTAATGTTGATAGTTCATCTCGGCTGAAGATTTGAGCTAGGAGCCTTGTGCACACGCGCTGTAGGATTTTTGTAAAGAATAACTTTAGCGCATGTCATTGACACTGACACTGACACCCCTGGCACACTGACATCGATTGCAAAGTATTATCGAACCACTAACAATCGGATTCAACTGTTCAAAAAAGAGTCATAAAACCAAAGCATTTCGCTAGTGTTGCCCAAAAGCACCTGTAATGCCCCGGGGTATTCAAAACGGCCACCTAAGCCGCATAAAAAAGCAGATTTCGATGATTTATTTTATTCTGTTTATTCAATTCGTTTGCCACTAGATTTGCTAACGTGATGGCCCTAATTGCTTCTTTTTGTAGGTTAGATGGTGCGGTGGCAATTTACTTGAAGCACTTCCTCCACATTTCCAGATTTCAACACATAGAATGTTCGTTTAGTTAAATGTCGTATGCGGGGTAAATGGAGATTTGGAAACAAAGAAGGCGTTTCTCTTTCGAACACTCAGAATAAACGGTGCTGCTAGCTCCCCGAAATACTTGTGAATTAGAAACTTTGAATAATTACAAAAAGCTCCAACATGGATGAACTGGCTAACGAGTACTCCGGCAGCGAAGAGAGGAGTGGAGAGGCCTCCAAACTCGGACTCCTGGCCAGGGTGGACCGTCTGCTCCGGCGCTGGCTGCCTGGATACAGCTTCATCCGCGGCAGGCGTCTCTCGACATCGGAAACCTCGATCGTGCAAGGCACACAGGGGGTGCGTGGACGGCGTAAGCGGATGAATAACAAAGAGGAGGTATACCTGGACACCGGCATCGCAAAGTCGGAGTTCTGCGTCCACCTGGAGACCTTGCTGCGTAACAAGCTGCTCAAGAAGCAGCAGGAATTGGCCCTGGAGCATCAGGAGGGAAGACGCGAGATGGAGCTGGAGCAGGAACGGCAACTTAACCAACTAGTCCAGCAGTAGGAAAGTCTACCTATTGAGTTATTTTTCACTTCAATTGTGTATATATATTTTTAATACCATCAATCATCAATCAATCGTGGCGAGGCGCCTCATTAAAATTAATTAAAAATACTGACTGGCAATCATGAAAGCGCTTTCCCCAACAAAGGAAATCCCCAGGTAGCTTGTGGCATCAGGGAATCTTTTCGCTTTCATTTCCCAATGCCTAATGCCTATCAGTAGTCACCAGTGGAGTCGCTTATAATTGCCAAGTTGATGGGGTGATGCACCGTTGCTACGGTTATTTTATATTTAATATTTTTATTTAATATCAGTTTGCCTTGATAGGGCTTGGTTGGCGGACGTGCTTTTCGTCGGTCGAAAAAAGAGGGATTTTGTCCCGCCAAATGCGGCACCTTTCTTACCAGTTTAGGCGACATAGTGACGCCTGCACTTTGAGTTCTCTTAATTTTAGATACTTTTTAGAATGCGCACGGGATCTTTCTATTTACCTATAGTTTTTTCCCCCTAGCGAGCCATCTGTTCGGTTCTGTCCAGTCAATCCCAGTGGTCCAATATTTTGAGCTGGTTGGCAATCGGGGATGTCAACAGAAGTGATATGAAAGCAACGTGCCCTAAAACCCAATCCCCATTCCAGTAAGAGATATTGGCCAAGAGTATTTTAAATACATTTTATTATTCATAGGGATTTTCGATTCAAAATTTTGATTAAAATGGCAAATTTTTAATTTCTGTAAATTGTCCGTTTAATACTTAGAAAATGAGCATAAGCTTGATAATATATTGTTATGTTACTTTTTTATTACGACAGCAGCCGTAATTGATCAATACTTCGTAAATCAGTTTATTCGTTTTAGATGCTACGAAAAGAAAACAAGGAGAAAACGCAGGTGGACAGCTAAAGGAACTTACGGATAGATTGACATATATATATATAAATATATATATAAAAGATGGGGTCAGTTGGATTTAAAAAACACATTTACAGAGGCGTCTTCAATGATATGTCTTGAAATATGTGTATTTGTGCTTCTAAGTTGGATAAGCCCAAGGATATAATAGATATGGTAAGTTATATATATCGTACTAAGATTACTTTGATTTTTAAAGGTAAAGACAGCGATTTAAAATTGGAGTTAGTTAGTTTCCCTCAAAGATCGATGTAAAGTAAATCGTTTGTCGGTTAATTTGTTCTATTCGATTATTCAATAGTATATATATATATATGTATATATATATTATATTATATTATTATATTATATTATATTATATTATATATATATATATATATATGTATATATATTATATTATTATATATTATATATATATTATATAATATATATTACATATATATATATATGTATGTTTGTATGTATGTATATATTTAATAACCTTTTCAATTTGATAAGCTGTGCGTCCACTCAATTAAAAGATTTAATTTGATAAGTTCTATTTAATTTGTTTGACCAGTAATTTGTTTACTGGTCAATCGATTCCACCTCGACTAGCTATGGCTTAGTAGTTGAAAAAAGTTGATAAGAAATAAACGACCGCTCTCTAATCTTTGCCGTTCGAACACCTGTATCGGTTCTTGTTATTCCAAGTCGGCAATCTCTGGATCGTGTTTTAATTTAAGCTATATGTATTATTCAAACTTTGGATTCCTCTCTCGACAATCAGCATGCACATAGGGCGAAGTCCGGTAGCCTCAATCGTAGCTTAGGGAAATGGCCGATTTCGGTGTGGGCAGCGGCGATGTGGTGTCCACATCCTCGTCGTCGTTCTCCTGCGAGTCCTCCGGTTCTCCCAATGCGTGGACAAACTCGTAGAAGTCAATGCGCCCGTCGCCGTCTACGTCCACCTCCTTAATCATGTCCTCAACTAGATGTGCGATGTGGGATTACGAAACAATACACTTGCAACGACGTTATGGGCACTTACTGTCCTCCTCGTCGAGATCCTCGCCCAGACACTGCAGCACGGCTCGCAAGTCAGAGGCTGTTATGTATCCCCGGTTGTGCTTGTCGAAGACGCGGAAGGCGTCACGTAGTTCCCGCTCCTCCTGATCGGCGGAGGATAGACCTGACTTATCCTCGTACGTCATGTTTGACAGGATATCAACGAACTCCTCAAAACTGACGTTCCCGTCCCCTGAAAGTCATCGCATAATGAGGATTATCATTATAAATCATTATAAAATATAAAATCAACTCCCATCGAGCACTTACCGTCCACGTCGATCTCCTGCAACATCTCCTGCAGCTCTTCCACTCTGGCAAATTGTCCCAGTGACCGCATCACTGTGCCGAGCTCCTCTTTGGTTATGCAGCCATCGCCATCCTTGTCAAAGAGCCGGAAAGCCTCGCGGAATTCCCGCATTTGTCCCTTGGAGATGCAGCGGCGTTTATCCAGGGTCTCGCCGTCGATTAGGTTGGGTCCGTCGCCAATTCCCAGCTCCAAGTCCGAGGAGGCATAGCAAATTTGACGGGTTTTCGTCTTTCGTCTGCTGCGGACGCTCAAGGCGGTTAAGGCAGAAGGTCGACGTCCCTCCGGTTTCGAGGACTGTTCGCAGTCGTCGTAGTATTCTTCCTCCTCTTCCTCCTCCTCGCCATCTTCCTCCCGCTCCCCCTCACCCTCCTCATCATAGTCGTAGTAGTCCAGCTCCGCCCCATGACGGTTCCTCTGAGCGTAGCTCACCCGCGTGCTCCTCCGCTGACCCACTTTAATGCCTTCGCAGGAGCTGGAGTCTGTGTCCGCATCCGCCTGCTCTGGATGCGAATTGGCAGCACTTCGTTGTGGTTGCTTGTCCGTCAATTTTTTCCGCGGCCTCTGACGGCACTGCTCTGTCGATGGTTGCTGTTCGCTGCTGAGGTGGTGGCCCCCGCCTTCTGGTTGCCCATCATCCTGCATCGCCTGGTTTTGAGTCTCCTGATCCTCACCTTCAGCGACTGCCGCTAACGCCTGCTCCTCGTCGGGTTCATCGCCACTCGCCGCCGCGTTTCTCGTCTAGAATTTCAAGCACACTTGTAGTGATCATAATTGAGAAAACAATTATCCGCAACACCGCAAATTTAGGCAAAATGAATATGTATTATGTATTAATTATTAATCTCTCTATTTGTTTGCAAATGCCAAATAAGGCACTAAATAAGTAATTTAATTTCATTATTGCTTACACACAATTATACATATAACGCAATGTTTACCAAATTTGCACCACAAACAGATTATTAATTATAAAAATTAATTGTACGCAACGTTTCCTAATTTGTTTATAGGTTATGCTAAATTTTTAGTACATATGTGAATTGGTTATTGAGGCCATAATGGATAAATGGATTTGCTGTTTATTTTTTGTTTGGTTTACTAAATCTTTAAATATACTAGTAAAATATTCATATCGTTCAAAGTTTGCTTAAAAAGGCAGTAGAATTTTCATCTCAACTCCACTCACCATTAGTTGGCGAAACTCGCGGGCAATAGTTGAACCAGTTAAAAATTTATTAACTGCCGTGAAAAGGCGTTTTCCTTCCAACGTGGCGGCCTTCCTCCCGCTTCAGGGGATTCAGGGGCGGAAAAGAATCCTCCTGACCGCTTTCGGTGTAAAGGATATGCAAATTCCCAATTCCAATCGATTAGTATCTGAAAAATAGAGCAGCACGCGGGGCCACATGTTAATTAAGCAATCATTTTTTAAAGCAATTTGCATATTTGACACGTTTGCAAATGTCAGCTGCAAAGTGTCAAAGTGACCGACGCCACACAGAAACTGAAAATGTTAGTGAATTAATTTAATATATTCAATGACTTCATGTCATATCTGAGAAAACCTTTGTAGTTATCCTCTAGGACTTTGGATGCGAATAAGCAGACTAATACCAAGAAAATATGTTTAAGTAATTCAGTCTTGCAATTGCTGTTCCCTCGTTGAATGCAAACTTAGCTCAGAGTCGTAGCTTAAATCTTAAATGTTTAATTGAGTTGGGACTGGACTGATTAAAGCAGTGCATTTCAAATACAACACCCTAAATGGCATAATCAGCGTAATAATCCATTTGATTGGCACACATTCATGTCACTTTTCGAGGCCAACAATGATGGCATAAAGCTGCTTGTATGCGTGGAATTCAAAAGTGCTCTATATTATGCTATTTACTATATGCTGTATATAACATATATTCTTCTATGCGTCCTGTGTGGTAGTTTTCGATGCATCACATCTGTACCACACAAAGTGCACTCGTATTTAATTTAAATGGTGCAACGGCAAAGGAATTTTTTGAATTAAGCGACGGCGTTTAAGCAAAATGTAAATAAGTTCACCAGCTTGGTGGACAAAGAAAAGCGGACAAGGCGCTTAATGGGCGGGTTCGGAAAAGGGGGAAATCCGATTATCACTGTGGCTAGAAGGACATTCCTCTTTGGAGTCATTTCGAGCTTCCCACGTTCGCTTTTAAATTCCATTTCGATGGCTGTGCGTGGGCAGTTTTTTAGCATTTTTTTTTTTCATTGCGGCGAAGCACAAATGGCCAATGGAAGGATGTGGTCACATGCGGGTGAAAACCGCAATAAAAATGGCCGAAAAGGAAGTGCCCAGACGAGCACAAGGACGCCCCAGGTGGCCAAGGACATTTGACAGCACGCTTCCCGCAGACTCACTTTGGAATTAAAATCCCCTTTCTCTAAATTCTTCGCATTGCATACGTCCACACATTTAATTATAATTAACCAGTAACTTGTCCATTAAAATGCATTGTTGGCCCGGGGAACAATGGCGGGAAAACTGGGAAACTGGGAAAACTGCAATGAAACAGGGAAAGCGAGAAAAGCCATCTGCATGCAAAGCGAGGAGCATCATCCCATCAGTCCGTTCCACGTCAGCGGTTTATCGTCCTAGGTGTCGTTCCAATTTGCTTACTTGCCGAAACAAGGCGATGGTTGAAAATCAGACGTCCTGGTAACTGGTAAACGGGCATTGTACAAATATTTTACATTTTTCAACGAAAACAGATATTTTAACTAGTACCCCACTTTGGGGGCATTTCTCCCAGTGTTTCATCTGGGTCTCTGTCTCTATTCCCTAACACCCATTCTCTGGCTGTTTCATTGCTCTGCAGTCGCGTGCAAAGTTTCTGACATGAAATAAATGAAGACCACTTTCCACCCCCGCCTGGCTCTCTAATTTACGCATTTTCCCTATTTTCTCATATTGCTAGCATTTTGCCATCCGTCCAGGCGACAAATGCGTTGCTCTGCATAACTTATTCAATGCCTGCACGTTGGTCTTTGCTGGGAGAGTTTAAATTTTGAAGCCACAGACTCGATTCTACACCGAAGAATCTTTCCACTGGCTAATCACATCGATTGGTCTCGAGCTGGAAAGTTTTCACGGTACAATCGTCATATGCCTTAAATGAAATAAAATTCGCATTACATTCCTTCAGCAACCATTATGACCTAACATTTAGGCACTTGTCCAAACCGCAAACAGTACTCTCCGCGTTTTATTGTTTAATTTAAATTGTTGACTGCGGAAAAGTGGGAGGCGCATTGGTCGGTGGATGCTCGCTTCTGGGAGGTGGGTGGCGCCTGGTGGGTTTGTGGCATATAGGTGGCGCGGTGGACACGACAGCAGTAGCCGCGTGACCACAGAGAACGTAATAGGATAACAGCGCCCCCACGCAATCAATTAAAGAGTACAAGGCACGAAAAAGTAAATATGATTTTGCAGGATTCGAAACTCTCGCCCTGCAGCTTCGGTCTCTTTTCCCAAAATTTCCAACGCTGCGTATGCGTTATGTTTGCATTCCAATGAGTGGGAGGGATGTTGGTTCTCCATGTGTATGGATGTTTTTTTCGTTCTTTTAAGCATGTAAAACGGTGGCAAGGGAAACACAATTCGTACATAAAAGCGGCAACAAAAAAGTTTACGCATAAATCAAACAAAACACAACAAAACACAACAAAACAAACGAATAAGGGTCCCTTCGTCCTTCGGGCCTCAATTTTCCTTTCTTTACTTCCCCTCCTTGATTTCGCCTGCACATAAATATTTCGTTGGCAATAAAAAATTTAACAACGCCAAAAACACAAGCACAGACAACGCATTGTTTCAAAAACGTGGAGGCAGGCAAAGGCACTTTTGAATTGTTATCTTTGTATCAATTATTGCTCCATCGTTGCAGTCATTTCTCTATCGTTGATCTCCACTTACCGGGTTCGTGCCACAACGCACCAGCCCTCTTCGCCGCACTACTTTACTACTTTACTGCTGCCTCTTACATAATTCATGTGCCACCCCCTCCCACAGGCTGCTTGCCACATGTGCAGAAAGAGCAACTGAAGTGCCTTGAATGAATATGCATGATAATCAAGTGGCGCTGCACCCGCAGAGTTCTCTCTTCCACACTGGACACGCACCCGGTCGCTATTTCCTCGGTTTACTCACATTAAGTGAAGTGCGAAAAACATGGCATACTTTGCAGGGTCACTCTTACTGTGCCGAATATGCGAATGGTTTGTTAAAGCTCCCGAAAGATATGATGCTCAAACACTTTAAAACATGTGTATATCAAAAGTCTGAATTCGGCTAAGACGCCTCTTCTAACGACTTCGCCTTGCATGTGGGCGTGTCTGGTTCTTTGTCGAGTTCGTTGGTCACAGAGAGCGAATCAAGAGCCAGCATTCAATGCCGTCTGTTTGTGACATTTGCATTCGACTTATAAGCCTTTTGACCAGATGAAACACCCCCACCGCCCCCTTCCAGCAGTTGGCTAAAAACTTGACCACGACGGTCCAAAGTCTTGGCCCACAAACTTCCGGCCAAAAAAATGGGACAAAGTAAGAGCAGTGAAATGAAATACAATTGATTCAAGGCAGAACTTTCGGAATGCGCAAACAATTAGCTTCAAAGACGAAAGTTTAGGTCCAAAAAAGTTTGCCCCAGATGCTTGCTTGACTGGCATATCAGAAACTTGGGGTTTGTGGTGGCTGCGCCAAATCGGAGGAACATAACGCAAAAATGAAGGGAGCGTGGAACTTCATCATTCCGTGGTCCCAGATTGAGAAGTGTTTTTGAACAGCTTCCTCCCATTCATAAGCTTTCGTTTTAATTTAACTTTAACCATAAGCTTTAAATACGGGGAGCACGCAGCAACGATTTTCAAAATGCGAACTGTGGTTCAAAGATCACTTTCTAGTTGTAGCTTAAATGTAATGTGCAAAGGAACATCAAGATTTTGAATTTGGTGTGGACTTAAATTTATTTCACAGAGTTATAAATTCATTTACAGAAAGCACATATATTCCGTTATCAACCACGTGCAGATATTCTTAGGACAAACAAAGCTTTAAACTTTCAATAATGAAATAGTGATTCAAGCGAAACATTAAAAAAAAATAAATGCATATGTTCTTAATGCAACGTGCAGATATGTTCAGAACAAATAAAACTATAAACATATATGGAAAAAATGTGTGTAAAGGCGAGTGTAAGATCAGTTGTTTGGATGTCGATGTTTTGGTTTGGTGCGGTTGTTAGACATAAATCATAGCAGATCTACAATTTTTTCCAACGTTTCAAGATACTTTTGGGTGAACATGAAAAGACAAAACAACTTAAGTAAATATATTGGTTAATACAAATTAAAATTGAAAGCCATAGAGCTTGAATCGACTACCCGATGCCCCTTTACTGATCAACTTCTGGTTTGCTCAATGACACATTTCAAAAATGAACTGCTTAATTTTCGGTTAAATAATAGGGTATCGGGTAGAGATTTATGCACATCGAAGAGTCCGAAGTGAGTGCCGAACTAGCAACGAAAATGCAACCGCTCGGAAATGCATATATGACTATTTAAGTGCTTATTTGATTTGATGATGCAACCAATGCACTATGGGGCATTTGGCCTGTTTTTTTTACAGTAATGTGTTTTTCACAAGTATGCAAACTTGGGGTATTTTAGTATTAATATATTGGAAATAAGTTAAACTGTTATCTTATAGCCCGCAAAAGTTAATTTAACAGTGCACCGTTATAATAACAGCTGTTAAAATCAGCTGTTGCGAGCAAATACTTCGTGGCTGCATTGCGCGCAAAATTTAGTTGAAGTGTGTTCAATTCCTAACTCATATCATGTAGTCTCTATGTGCGTTTTTTGAGAAATTTTATTTTTTAGGGAGCAATATCTCGCAGCCATACTTAAAATTCTTTTGTTGAACCCAGCCAAGGTAAAAACCATTAGTAGCTTCGCAGATGTATTTCACAGAGCAATGGATACTTCGGATCCTATAATATCATCAATAATTTTAAAGAGGCGCGTTCGAAAACATAAGTGACTATCTCTTACACCAGAAGTCATTCGAATGCTAGCTTGCAAATATGAACCTGATAACGATTCTTCAGACTCTGCTGATTGTGAAGAGACGACTATGAATTTTTTTACAATATTGAAATGGAAAATGAACTTTAGAAATATAAAATTAAAAAAAAAAAATTGGGCCGGAGTTGGGGGCAAAATATTCCTGGGGGCATGTGTAACACATAAAAAAAAAATTCCCGTAGTTTAGGAGTTATTAATTTTTGTAAAAAAAAAAAAAAAAAACAGGCCAAATGTTTAGCTATACTTATTATCGGTATTGGCTTTTTCGCCACTGTTCATATGGGCTATGATTAGAAAGAAACCTCTTTAGGGCCACAGGACTGCACGAGGTTCCAGATCTTCTCGCTGTACGGCGAGGACATCATAACATCATGGGAGACGAGATTTCTCCTGCCCTGAAAACTCTTTCCATTTGGCAAAACAAAAGGGTATTGCTTCTTCAAAAGCGATTCTTGCTTCGTGGGCTCTGATGGCTTTGTTGTAGTCTCAGGATTAGTAGTAGTAGGAGTAGTAGGAGTAGTAGAAGTAGTAGAAGTAGTAGAAGTAGTAGGAGTAGTAGGAGTAGGAGTAGGAGTAGGAGTAGTAGTAGTAGTAGTAGGAGTATTAGGAGTAGGAGTAGTAGTAGTAGTAGTAGGAGTAGGAGTATTAGTAGTAGTAGTATTAGTAGTAGTAGTAGGAGTAGTAGTAGTATGACTAGTAGTAGTAGGAGTGACTGTAGTCGGTGGTTTCGGATCGTTCGTGATGTTCTCTGAACAAGGTTTTGTCACATCCCTTGACTCCTTCGGCTCGTCTTGTTTAGCCATTTGTCCATCACTGATGTTCACCAATGAAATCTGGAGCGGAGCTTTTACATCAAACTTAAACCCGGCTGGCAGCCGCAAATTCGGCAGTGGTGCAGGATGCCTTAGAGGAGCGGAATTAGAACTATCATTTTCGTTATCTTCGCTGGGGTTGCCCGTATTGACCAGTGAAAAGGTTCCATCTGGATTCTGCTTAAAAAAGATTCCGCCACTCATTTTCAAGCTAAAACAAAAAAGCGCAATTAAAGGAATAAAGCAAAAAATGAGTTAACAAACCAATAAAGAAAACATATACAGGACAGCACAAAATTCAACGTTAGTAAGCGAACTAGACTTCACGAGCTAACACAAATGATAAAGTCGAAATATTTAAATACAAATACATATATATATATTTACGGTAGAAAACCAGCAATAATTTCTGGAGACTCCCTGCCATTCTTCAACCATTCTTACAATTGGATGTAGCCTAAGGATACAACACAGAGAGCCTGGTACTTTGCCACCCAACTAACCAGCCTCGTTTATTTTTGACCGGAGCCGACATTGAGACTACTTTAAACTATCTGTCACAGCTGCGCGTCCATTATTCATGCCAACAGGTGAGCGGGTGGCCCAACATGTCAAGTGGGCATTCCTTATGCATGTAAATCTCCAAATCCCCAAGAACAGTCACTTGGCGTGGCCTTTTGCTCTCCCCGTCGTCCGTGCGTCTTTCTACTCCACTTCACTCCACTCATAAATTATAAACAAGGAATTCCCATTTCCACGCCAAGTGGCTGACAACTTGTGACTCGACTCCGGATGAGTGACTGACTGACTGATGAGCAGCCCGAGCGGCAGAACACCTGACAGCATTGTGGGGCGAAAATTGGCGGCGGAAAACGGGCCATTAGGAGCCCATCGACATCCAGCTTCCACTCCCACTCCCAGTTCCACTTTCACATCAACTTCAACCTAAGCGAGGACGGGCCAACTAATTTGTGCTCGCCTCAAAGTCAACAAGGATGCGAAGGAGAAGGAAGGTATATTGGATGGGCAAACATTGTGGCTGAAAACTCGACCCTTATGTGTGTGCGCGTGATTTTGGGCTTGAACTGGGATGTTTTTTACTTGGATGATGCTCCTCGATAGGAACAGCACTTTATGCCATCCAATAAATAACTGGTTCTCCGACCCCAAATAGACGATTGTGCATAGCGATAAAAGCAAGGTTGGCGAAGGGAAGAAAGCCCTAATCTTTAAACTGAAAGGAGTGGCGAAGAAACTTCACAACTTATAGTTGCCTAACTGGGGAGCTCACTAGTAGTTGCTAGTGAGCGAAGTTCGTTTAGGCAGGTTAAAGTAGCGATTTCATATTGCAAATGTTGACTTCCCTTGGATGAACGAGACTTCGACATGGCAATCCGAGAATTAAATAAAATCTCCGCATTTCCCCCCTATACTTTTCCCTCTTTTTTGGGGTAACCACTTGGATTATAGTTGGCCGAAAAAATGCTTTATGTGTGTGTTCTTTTGCTTTTCCTCTGCCGCTTGTGCTTTTCTTTGTCGCCGTCGGTTATTGTTGCCAGTTGCCCAGACAATGCAGTCCCCAAAAGGACATCATGAAACATGGCGAGACCTTGTGGGGAGTGGGTGGTTGGTTGGGTGGTCGGGTGACACGAATGAGGACAAGCAAGGCCACCGTCAAACGCCCCTTATGGAATACTTGTCATTGTGGTGCAAAAAAAGTGGTGCACTTTTCAGGGCCCTCACTCGGAAGCCGCTCACCTGAACGCCGGGCAGGAAATGGGTAACAGCTTATTGCATAACCCACAAGCAGGCCAACGTTGCCTGGGCGGGATTAGGCCAACCCACAGAGACATAGATGCCGAGAAGCCAGCACATCACTGAGCCGGCCAAATCGTGCACAAAACACACTGCTTAGATCAGTCTTTAAATCTAAGCTACTAAAAACCCTGTGCTGCTTTGTCACGGAATAGAAGTAGTCTTGAAAAGATTCCAGAGGTTTAATTGCCCTCAAGACCTTCTCTACACTGCAATGTACACATATACTGCGCGTCACCAGTTTTTTTTCCGAACCCAGCTTCTTTGAGCTTAAAAGTTGAACAATTCTATAAATGAGACACTTTTATTTAAATAAAAAAAGAAAAACAATCCACAAATGGGTAAATCAAAATTGGGTCATCAGGATAGCGACCCCTACGATAGAAAAAACTGGATAATTAACACTTAAATATTTTAATTAGAATATTTTTAAAAGAAATTAATGATAAGTTGATCCTCCTTTGTTTACACGGACTTCACACATCATATAATCATATATTTTTTGTAGGTAATCCAAAGTAATCGTGGACCAACGGAGTTTTATTCCGGTGATCCATTCCTCTTGAGTGGCATGGTTCCCAGCCAACCATCCCCACACGTATTACGGTTTTGGGAGTATGGTGACCATTCCAGAACTTTTCAAATCGAATTTTTGAAAGTTAAAAGCTGGAACTGTTTGCCCATTTTTTGCACATGTTCGGCCACCAATTAGTTTTTTTTGCCCACGTCCAGTTTTTGAGATATGAATTTTCGAAAAAGTTCGAAAATGTTCGAAAATCAAAAAGTTGACTTTTTAAATTTTTTTGAAGTCGCAATAACATTGTTTGTCCACGTTTGCCCACCCATTAGAATTTTGAAAAAATGTATACTTCGGAAAATATAAGATATTCAAGTTTACCTCGGTCTACTCAGAGAATAAAGCGTTTGACCATCTACTAAAACGAATTGTTATCAATAAAAAATTAGTTTTTTTTCGTTTGCCCATCCTTTCTAGAAAATTAGAAGGGGAAAATACCTTCAATCTTCGCCATCCCTGGTATTTTTCATCCCAACCTGCTTGATAAGGAAAACGGAGAGGCGGCGATAAGTGCGGGGCGGGGCAGCAAGACGAACGCCATGAGCCCCCCTACTACATAGGAAACTTTCTCGCACCAACAGATTTTTGCAAACTGCAAATTTTTCCACTTTGCTGCCTTGCGATTCAGTCAAGTAAAATATGCCATATATTCCGTATATGTATGTGTGTGTGCACTTTTAGCGCATATGTGTGTATCGCACGCACACACACGCAAACGCACGTACGCAACTGGGTTGACAAGTTGAAACATTCATTAAATGAAAATTATATTTTATGATTCAAATTGCATTTCCAAGGCATCCTGCACTTGCGTGTGTGTGTGTGTACGTGTATTGCCCTACACTTAGAAAAAACTGTTGCTAAGCCATTTTGATCGATTCGGTTCCCCCACACGACAAATGTAACTAAACGCACCCAAGTGAAATATCCTTACCATCACAAAAGAAACTTCAGGATCGTGCTTAAATGGCTAAGCAGATTCCCAAGGCTAATTTTGCACTGATATATATCATATGCACATATGTATGTTTTCATCTATTTTAATGTACTTGACACAAAGGTATTTATGTGCATATGTATGCATGTGTTTTGTTCCCAGTACCAACTATCTTATGGATGCAGGTTCTGAACTCCAAGTTTGGTAACCAAATGAATTCTCTTCCGTCTTCTTCATATTAAAAGCGTGAGGAGAGTAAATCATCAGGGGACACTGCCGTAAGGAAAACCCAAAAACCATGTCTCCTGGGTGTTTCGCCCTTTTTAAGGGGTGGTGCAAAGGAAATTTGGGTTTCCGCCGTACTTTACAATCCCTTTTTTCGCTCATTTTTCCTTTTAGCCTATGTGGCTGAATTTGGCGAAAGTGCTGCTGTTGTTCTCAGCGCAACAAGCCCATGCGGTGGCTGGAGGAAGAAAATGATAAAAGCGGGAAAAGTCGAAAGAGGGCTTTGGAAAACGAAATGGTAATTGAAAAACCTTTTCAAGCTGCTAGATTTGAAGTGTGTGGTCGTCGTTTTGCGCAACGTTGCTGGACGGATTTTAAATTTAGCGCAATTAGCCGGACATGCAGCAATTTCAGGAAAACCCACGAAAGCTGCCTCTGACTTGTTTAAATATATTCATTTAACTTTTTCTTTACGTCGTCCTAGTGACTTTCGTCCAGCGAAACTAGTTAGCCATTTCCGTTGTCTGCGAGTTTCCATCTCGCCACTTCTTTAATTACTTCCCTTGGCATGCAATTGCATCCACCCACCGGCCCACTTAATCGCCTAACTTCGGCGTCAACATGGCCGTGCTTCACTCCAAATTACATAGGGCCTGACAAATTGCTCAGTTTAACTTGTTTTCCTGGTTCTCTCGAGTGTGGCAACTCAAAAAGTGTGCTACACCATTCGACAGATTGACAGCCACGTGGCCGCAGAGGAGGCGAGGTTGTGCAGGCCAATGGGTATACAATCTAAAATCCAGAGTCTCCTGCATTCCGAGATAGGCGCGTGCATTTAAAGGTTTTTAGCAAAATTAGGTCTAGGAAATAGTAAGGTATGTATAAGGCTAAGTTTCGCTAAGTGATCCAGCAATGTGTTCGATCGCAGCCATCGAAGCACTGGTTTGGTTATGTATTTAGTATTGTTATATGTATTTGTTTCCCGCGAAATTCTCCGAAAATGCAGCGGGCCCATTCGCCACGAAAGGAGCGACGGATGAAGAACGGGTGAGGGGGGAAGTTTCTTCACGAACCGCAGGTGCCGTTAAGTCGGTGGCATCATGGCGGAATTCGCATTCCGATTAAGCACGAAAGGAGACGGAAAAATAACGGATGAGGGGTGTTTTCCCCTTCGAAAATCAGAAATAACTCCCCACACACACACACACACTAATAAACGAATAAAAAAAAAAACACACGCACAATCACTCCAAAAAAAAAATGGAGTTTCTGTTGTTTCCCATTTCTAAAGTTTGGTGAGGAAATATTACGGATGAAATTATGGTTACATTTCGAACCCACCTTAACTCGAAGGAATGGAGATCCTGTTGTTTCCCAGTTCGAAAGTTTGGCGAGGAAAGACAACGAATAAAATTACGAACGCACCTTTACTTGAAAAAAAAAAGGATTTCTTACGAGACGGAGGCCGAAATCTTTACTAACGGAATAAACAGTTGCCGCTAAATCGACCAACTGAATGTAAAAACGGGACAACTGCGGTTTAGTGAGGCCACCGATGCGATACTTTGCGCGCCATTTTATACCCAAAATAAATACCAAAAATAACGAGGAAAGATAACGGTTGAAATTACGAACGCACCTTCACTCGAAAAAAATGGCGTTTACGCTGTTTCCTTTTCTACGTGAGGGAGGGCCATTTTATACCAAAAATAAATACCAAAAACGAACGGAAAGCGCAGCGGCCTTACCAAAAGCACATCAGCTGTTTCTGCCGCATAAACATAAACAGCTGTTCGTTCGTCTAACGTGCGCCACATAACTTTGAAATTATTGTTTTGCCAACGCCGCCCAATGATCCGCAAAGTAGTGGTGGGCGTGTCGGGCGGCGTCGACAGCGCCGTCTCTGCCCACCTGCTGTCGGAGCGAGGATTCAAGGTGCTGGGTGTGTTTATGCGCAACTGGGATGAGGCGGACGAAGTGGGTCGCTGCAGTGGGGAGGCGGATCTGAAGGACGCCGAGTGGGCGTGCCGGCAGCTGGGCGTGGAGCTGCGCCAGGTGAACTATGTGCGCGAGTACTGGACGGCGGTGTTCAGCCAGTTCCTGGACGATTACCAACTGGGCTTGACACCAAATCCGGACATCCTGTGCAATCGCCACATTAAGTTTGACCTCTTTCACAAGCACGCCTTGGAAAATCTCGGCTACGACGCCGTGGCCACGGGTCACTACGCTCGCAATAGTCTGGGCAACTACCTAGAGGGGATTGCCTCAAACAACGACGCCCGCTTGCTAATACCCGCCGATACGTTCAAGGACCAGACATTCTTTCTGGCAGGTATTCCGCGAAAGGCTCTGCAACGCACGATGTTCCCTTTGGGAGACTTCCAAAAGAGCCAGGTCAAGGACTTGGCCAAGAAGATTGGCCTCCAGCGACTGGCCAAAAAGAAGGAAAGCACTGGCATTTGTTTCGTTGGCAAACGCAACTTCAAGGACTTCATACAGGAGGTAAAGCACTTGCCGCGATTAAACAACAAAAGGCAATTCCCTTGATTTCACCACGGTCTCAAACTTGGTTCCCCTCCACTTGCAGTACATCACTTCCAAACACGGTCCCTTTCTAGACATCGACAGTGGAGCCGTGGTCGGCCACCACGAGGGCATCCATCAATGGACTGTGGGCCAGCGGTGCCGCCTGAGTTCATTCCTTCAGCCCTATTTTGTGGCCAGGAAAGAGGCCGCCAGCAATACCATCTATGTGGCATCTGGCCACAATCATCCCGCCCTTCTCAGCACCCACATAGACGTCGATCCGCCCAACTGGCTGTGTTCCAAGTCCCAAAAGATTCTTTCGGACACTGGCAGCTTAAGGTGTCGCTTTCGCTTCCAGCACACCAAACCATTAGTGGACTGTCAGCTGAGCATCTCTCCCAGTAACACCTTTCTTGTCGAATTGGACGCTCCTTTAAGAGCTATTACACCAGGACAATATGCCGTGTTTTATGACGACACAGCTTGCTTGGGTTCGGCCCGCATCCTCAGCGCTAATCCCATAAAGAAAAAAAACGCACAGACGCAGCAAGCTCAAGCCGCAAATCTGGTTAGCTGATGATGTTTCCTCTTAGCCAGAAAATAAACCAAATGTAAGAATTCAGTCCAACTGGCAACAATTTTTTTTAAACGAAATTATTTTATTTAATTGACTAGCGTACTATTACCCAACTACTAACTATGCTCTTTGTGAAGGTGACGTTTGCACATTTGTCAGCATTATTGCAGATGTTCCACAACTCTGTCCAATTCTGGAATGCGTCCAAGTAATCTTGCAGTGCGTCTGAGGCCTCGATAATGCTGTTCTTTTTGTCAGTACCGCTGTGTCGTCAGCATATGTGCCAATCAGCACATCTTTACGATCTAATCCAGTGACTGCTGTCTGGGTGGGCATGTCCGCGGAGGAGATGGAGTGTAGAGTAGGGCCTACAACACTTCCTTGAGGTACTCCAGCATGCCAACATGGCATGTATAATAGATTTTTATAAATTTAGACGCCGAGTAAATGTTAGACGTGAATCGACACTTTTAATTCCATGGTAAACACTTTAATTTAAATTTATTATTCTAGGTCAAATTTACAATTAGTTTTTGAAAAAGGACATTTAATTTGTATTTTGTGGTCCTAAGCGCAATGATAAAGTTATTAACACACAATCGTACATAAATAGGGTTTGGTAAAATCTTAAACTAAGTGTAAAACTAGCTTCGCACATAATATGATTGAGCAGGGATGTCGGTAGCAGGTAGAATAAAAGGCGGCGTGGATCAGGCTAAGAGCACCGTGAGGGAGTCCAGAAAGCGGGTAAGGTCGCTCTGTCGCAGCTGCACCACCGCTGGCTCGAAAAAGTCCTGCAATAGAGCAACCCCACTCTTTTGCGCCGCCTGCTCGAAGGCCTTGCCAAAGAAGTTTCGCGGAGAATCTTCCCTCACCGGGACAATGCCTACCAGCAAGCACATGCCTTCCGAAGCGTTCAGGGGACAACTTGCGATCAGCGGCAAGTCCGGAGCCTGCCTGGCTCTACTCGTGGCCACATGTCCGCGCAAAAGAAAGCGAGCCAGCAGTCCAAGGGCATAGGGGTATGAGAAGAACGCGTGTTCCTCCTGCAGAACGTAGTAGAAAAAGGAGCCTGCTGAATGAACTTGGCGTGCCTCCAAGCTGCTCTGCACCTGCCGAAAGACAGCAGCATGCAAAAGCTTGGCCTGGTCGATGCCTGCAGACAGCAGCTGCTTGTGCTGACGACTCAAAGCATCCGAGGCCTCCAGAAAGCAATCCTCTGGAGTCTTGTGCTTCTTCACGGACTCCATGATGGCGAGCAGGGCATAAACGTAGTCCGCCGCAGCATATCTGCTGCGGTAGCCGTAGCTCAGCGTAAAGGTGCCGTAAACTATGTCCGCTATGTCGTACTTCTCCGCCAGGCGCTCCACCATCGAGAAGAACTCCTTGCGCAACACCAAATCCATGGCTCCGTACGTTTGGCGGGCGTGCACCAAGGGCAGTCCCATCTCGAGCAGCAGCTCGTGTAATCTCTTTTCTCCGCGCAGTGTCCACAGCTTCAGCTGGCATGAGGAGTAGCGGGAATACCTACGATTATACTACATGATTAAATGGCATAGAATACACTGTCAATGCTCACCTCATGGATTCCGTGACGGGCCAGTGGCGGTACAAGACCAGATGCAAATCATTCTCGAAGGTTATCTTGGAGGCACTCATCGTGTTCTGATCGTTCGTTTTGTTCGTCAGTCGGGACACATGCGACTGGATTTCCTCCAGCTCCAAAGTGTACGCTCCACTCTCGATCTTGCCCAGCAGCAGCTGCTCCGTGATGCCCACAATGGCCCACCAGAGTAGGTCCATGTTGTCTTTTGAGAGCTTCCAGGCCAACTCAAAAACCATCAAAGCAGCGGATCTGCCGTAGTAGCTGAACTGCGTGTACTCGAACATAATCCTGTCGCGCTCAGACTCCCACTGTCGGCGGGCTCGCTGCTTCAGGATGCGCTGCTCGTGCCGCTCCAGGCGACTAAGCTTACGGCTCCTTGGCGCCTGATCCTCCTGGTCCGATTCCCCGGCACCACTGTCGTCGTGCTGCTGTTCCGGGTCAGAGGACTCGTCCTCATCCTCGTCTTCCCCTTCGGAGTCATAGAAAATGGTCTCGAACGCTGGAATATTCTCCTCCAATGAGGCATCCCCCAAGATACACACCTGCCGATCGCTGTAGATGTTACACACATCCAACGGGCGATGTGAGTCGCAGATGAAGAAGGTTACCTCGTCCGCCGGCTGCAGGAGCTCCACAATATCCACGCAGCCGCCGCAGTTCACTAACACCACGTACTTAACGTCGCCCTGGTGCTCTTCATAGGCCCGCTTCAGACCCGTAACGCCCATTATGGGCACCACGGTGTACAGCATGTGATCGTACTTGAACAAGGCCTGCAGGATGCGACTGGCGCAGATGGCATCGATGTCGTAGTTGACCACGATCAAGATCCGCTTGCCAACCAGCTGTCGGTAAAAGTCGTTGCGCAGATCCTGGACAAACATGGCGAACACTTCTGGCGGGAGTCCCAATCGCCTGCTCGAATCTGTCTACGTCTAGACACTACGGTCTCTTTCCAATCGCTTACGAAACAAAGTAGAATTCTACATGAGCGCAGTGCGTTGCATTTTGAGGGTTTCCCTGCGGCTTGCGCTATTTTCCAGCTTCCCACTGCCGCTGTACTCTCCACTTCTGGCAATTGCAATTTGGGAATCAAAAACGCGGGAAACAGCTGGCTTAGCCAGTGTAACCAGTGCGAAAAAAGATTGACGCGGTAATACTATCGTTGCTGGGCTTCCAGCAGGCATCCGACATTCGATTTTGGACCTCGTTCGAAAAGAATACTCTGCGAATTCCAAAAACTTTTGAGCTGCATAAAACCGAAATTATAATCATATTTCTAAATTTTCATAGTTCTTGGCAGTTGCTGCTATTGCAGTAGGAACAATGTTTGGTATTGTCGTGACACTACTAAATATTTCAATGGTAGTAGTTCGAGTGCAACTTATTTTGGCGCTCCAGATACGGTCACACCGCGACGCCCATGTGTTTTGAATTGCCACAAAAGCGAAAGAATCTTTAAATCCACCAGCTTTGTTTGACAAAATCCGAAGACTATGAGCAAGGACAACAAGATGAAGCACCTGACCCAGCTGGGCATCTCCTCACGCATGAACTTCCTGTTCCAGGCCTCGAATTTAATGGCAGTAGGCAATCAACCCAAACTGGCCGCCTACTATGGCAAACTCTGCCGCAATGTGGGCAACAAGGCTGTCATGCACATGTAAGTGGCTTCTCCAGTGGAGTATGGGCAAATAATTCATGGCGTCAACTGGTTTCAAGGGCCCCGGCCTTGAAGCGTTCCCTGTGCAGGCGCTGTTTCCTTCCCCTGATTCCCGGAGTGAATACGGAGCTGCATGTGGCCGAAGGAGCCCAGGATGCCAAGACTGCTGCTCATGCTCCCTCGAACGGAGCAGCCAAAACGAAGAAAAAGCGCCATCGCAGGCAGCGCAAGAAGCCCAAAAGCCAGAACACAGGGAACACCAACCAGGAGGAATCCCAGGTCCAAATCCAAGAAAGTACTGAACAGCTCTCTCTGTTCTTAGAGTGCTCACTCTGCTGCGGCCGGCGAAGCTTTGCGGCGAACAGTCAAAGAGACTGTTGGTTGGAGCAGCCGCAATCCATGGTGCAAGTGGTCTCGTTCCCCAAAGAGAAAGACTAGCGATAAGCTGAAGCTTTGCTTATCAGCCAGCCTGCCTGTTGTGCCATCGCCTGATTGCTCGGCAGTTGAGCCTGGAATGCTGAGCTGTAGGCAACTTATTTCTCGGCTGGCCCTTCTTCGGCAGGCGAGCACATTTGCTTGTGTGCGAGCTCCCGACTATGTGGAAGTCCAGGAGGAGCAGGGCAATCTCCTGAAGTACCCGCAAGTTTGGCTTAGGGACAACTGTCAATGTGCCGAGTGCTTCCACGCCGCCACAAGAGCAAGAAAAAGTCACTGGGAGCGTGGCCCGCAAAATGTACCAGTGTCCCAAGTGGGTTACAACCAGGAGACGAAACAGTTAGAGATCGTCTGGCAGGACAAGCACAGGAGCAATTTCGATCTGGGTTGGCTGAGGGAAAGGGACTTTGGAGAGACTGGCAGAAAGCGTTACTTGGAGGAGGTCTACAAGCCGCCCGCTCAACTCTGGGGAAAAACGGAGTTCGAGGATGTGAGAAGAGAATTTCAATACGAGGACGTGCTGGAGCAAGATGCAGCCCTGAGAGATTGGCTTGAGGCACTGGCAGTCCAAGGATTCGCCATTCTAAAAGGAGCTCCCAACGACATAAATGTGGCCAAGAAGTTGGCCAAACGGATTGGCTACATAAAACGCACCACCTACGGGTAAATATAAACCAATAGATGACATACTCCATCGTACAGTACCAGGGTCATAAAACTCACATTTGCCGAGAGCTGTATTATCTATCAGTCCACTAAATATTATCACTATCGGTTGATTGTTACAGACAGAATCAGGCAATATTCGATTGTGTTTTGGTTTTCAACCAGGTGTCCATTTGTACTCATGATAAAGATTTGAAGATAGTGTTCAAAGCTGGAAAAGAATCTCTCTAGAGCCATAAGAGGAGAACCTCTTTCATTTATTTGATTACCACTAACTCACACTAGATACTCATACAGAATATGTTAGCCACATAAATTAGAGGGAAAACACTATAGTTGCATTACTGAAGTTCAGCTTCAAATTATTTGCTTTCCCGCCTCCCCTAGCGACGTTTTCGAGGTTAAATCCAAACCAAATGCGGGCAACTACGCCTATCTAATGACTCCCTTGCCGCTTCACACCGACATGCCATACTACGAATACAAGGCGGGCATCAACATCCTGCACACCCTCGTTCAGTCGGAGTCAAGGGGTGGAGCAAATACTCTGACAGATGGCTTCAACGTGGCCTCCCAGTTGCAAAAACTGCATCCGGAGGACTTCGAGGTGCTCAAGTCAGTGCCCGTGAATTGGTTTGATATCGGACACGACGGCGACGACTCCAAGCCCTTCCACAGTCTCTGGAGAGCGCCAGTGATTTGTTTGGATGTGGATGGCCGATTCGCGAGGATCAACCAGAACACCACCAAGCGGGACAGCCGGTTCTCCGTTTCCCTGGCGCAGGCCGTGTCCTGGTACAAGGCTTACGATAAGTTCCTTGAGATCGCCCAGTCCGAGGCGGTGGAGTTCAAGACCCAAGCCGGCGATGTGTTTGTCTTTAACAACCTGCGAATGTTGCACGGAAGAACGGCTTACGAGGATGCGCCCGGCAACAAGCGTCATTTGGTGGGCGCCTACGTCGACTGGGACATTATTTACTCCAAGCTGCGAACCCTGAAGTTCCCAAATGCCAAGGATTGACTGAGGGAATGTTGGGAGATTCAGTTGAAATGTATCTATGAATACTAATTAAATGGTTGTGTTTTTTTTACAATTACACATGCGTGTTCACATCGAATACATTTTGGGAGGTTGATGATTACTGTGTCCCAATTTGCTAACGAATTTCACTTGAAACGAGTTTGAATCTTACGATGAACCGCGCCGATACTATCGATAAGAGCCCAGTGGGCAAGCATTTGTCGATACTGTCGTGTTTCAGTAACTCCGCTCTGGCATCGCGATAACATCCATAGAACTGCCACCTCTAGCATAGCATATATGTACTACATTTATACAAATATAAATATAATGGAAATATGAGAATTTAACCAAACACCGCCCGAAATATGAGATCCTCTGAGCACAGATCCTAACAATCGATCTCCTCATAAAGTGAGTGAGTCGCAAGAGACGGAGGGAGCGAGAGAGAGAAGCACTTAAATTGCACGTTCGCTGCTGTTTGTTCGCCGCGATGATGCCCTACAATGTGCGAAACGCCGGTGGCGGAAGCGTTGGCGGAATCCTGCGGCGCACGGGCCAAGGATCGGCCACCGTAACCACGATTCTTGGCAATGGAAACACCCCGGGAGCACTGGGAACCGGAAAAGTGTCCTCATCCAGCATGGAGAACCACAGACAACCGCCGTTGGAACTCCTCGTGTTTGGCTACGCCTGCAAGATTTTCCGGGACGACGAGAAGGCGCGGGAAATGGACCACGGCAAGCAGTTGATTCCCTGGATGGGCGATGTAAATCTCAAGATTGACAGGTTAATAATTGGGACTAACCCGAGCAATAAGTATACGATTAATCAGTACGCACACCACCGTCACACACACACACACGCAGCCACATACCCACCCATGTCGTGTCCCGTTAGGACCGTACTCCCACGCACAGCAGCGGACAAATTGTTAGCAGAGGCAGATCCATACATATATATAGGTATTGTGATCGATAGTATTGTGATTATGGCGTTAGAAGACCGAGTTTGTCGCTATTTATAGCCCTATTTTGCATAATCTAAACAGAACTGAATCAATTTCTATTTGATAGAATCAAGAATAGGGTTTTCTGAAGAGGGTCAAACTGATCGTCTGAGTAGATATTGTAACATTTGTTGTAATAATTCGAGACTGCGAACTGCAGACACACCCACCCATTCTTCCGCCCACACAACCAAAACACACACGCACACACACCATTGTAATAACAGCTCTTTTCAGTGCTTCTCAAACTGTAATCTATATCCATATACAATTTGAAAACTGTAATTCTTTGCCCATTTTAAATGTAATCCGATTAACTTTTTAGCCACCGGAGCGGTATGTATACGAACGATCTCTAGCCTTAAAACCTAATCTAATCTGAAACTGCATTATATATACTATATACCGTATGACTATCAATATTGTGTAAATGCGCGAGAGTGTGCGAAGCAAATGGGACGATTTTCACGGAACGGCCCTGCCTCCCGTTTGTTTCGCCCGCCCCGTTTCGCGTCGCCCCTCAAAATTGCCACGCCCACTGACAATGCTTCTCCCTCCTCTCTGTTTATATTTCTCTGCTTGCTTTCTTTCGGCTCCGCAAACACCATTGCCATTGCGATTACCGCGACTCCCGATACGCGACCACAGATACGATGTGCGTGGAGCCCTCTGCGAACTGGCACCGCACGAGGCGCCACCAGGCGGATACGGCAACCGGCTTGAGTACTTGAGCGCCGAGGAGCAGCGCGCCGAGCAGCTGTGCGAGGAGGAGCGCTACCTGTTTCTGTACAATAACGAGGAGGAGCTGCGACTACGACAAGGTGAGCACCACGGTGGTCTGGTAGTACCTCCAGATACAAACATCCGGGCTGGGGTGTCGATATACTTTACATGGTTTCGAAATTCGAGCGATCTCTTCTTCGAATGTGAAAAAGAAGAGAAGAGATTTCTGGAGCACAGGGAAAATGTCGGTTTAAATACTCCAGTCTAAAAGCTTTAAAAACTAGTTAATATCTAATGAAGTTGGGCTAGGACCCTACTCACATCAGATTGCTAACGCATGTAAACATATCGACACCCCCAATCCCGAACTCCTCAAATAGTAAATTGTATTACAAGTACTGCAAGTGTCATGAAACGCAAAACGCAATCAAACCCAAATCGCAAATCGAAAATAACTTGAACAAGTCAGTACCAATCACATCAAATCCAACCACCGATAAAGATACCACCGACATCCCCTCGATATTTCCAGCGAGTCCGTTCTTGGAGCAGGTAAATACGTAATCCTCACTACCTGACAGATTAAATCGTTTTTTTCAGGTTGGAGCGACTTCTTGGGCGTGTGTAGTCAGGGATCCAGATCCATGATCGCCTTGCCGGGGAAGGCTCAGGCTCTAGCGATTTTTGTTATCCAGCACCTTCCTCTATCTCTTTCTCTCTGTATCTCTCTCTCGTTCGCATCAACTCGAATACGTTTCTCTCGCTCTGATTCGAATTAGTTATTGCTGCCACCCTTCTCCTCCCGTACTAAAATCGCACATCTTCGTGTGTTCTCTGCTCTTATTTTGGCCGAATTCGCTGATCCTGCAGAGGAGGACCTCAAGCGACTGCAGCAGGAAACCTCCGGCGGCAGCTTCTGCCAGGTGGGCTTTCAATACGATAGCCAGTCGGCAGCCTCCACTTCCCTCGGTGGCTCCTCAACGGCGACCTCCCAGCTCTCGCCGAACTCCGAGGAGAGCGAGCTGCCCTTCGTCCTGCCCTACACCCTGATGATGGCACCACCCTTGGACATGCAGCTGGTGAGTCAAAGCATGAAACGAAGATCAAGAGAAGCCTTCCCCTAAAAAATGTTTTGCAAGAACCTAAAAAGTTATGGTAGTAATGGTTTCTTAATTGCTTTTCAGCCCGAAACGATGAAGCAGCACGCTATTATCGAGAAGACTGCTCGCTTTATCGCCACCCAGGGCGCCCAAATGGAAATTCTAATCAAGGCAAAGCAGGCGAACAACACGCAGTTCGATTTCCTGACCCAAGGTGGACACCTGCAGCCCTACTACCGTCACCTCTTGGCTGCGATCAAGGCGGCCAAATTTCCGCCCGCACCAGAAACTCCGTTGGATCAGCAGAATACAGACAAGGAAGCACCCTCAGCGGACGACCACAGCGAGGAAGTCGCGGGTGGAAGGAGGAACCCCAATCAAGTGGTCATCACGGTGCCCACCATCAAGTACAAGCCCTCGGCCAACTGCGCCTACACCCAGCTCATTAGCAAGATCAAGGGCGTGCCCCTCCAAGCGGTATTGCTGGAGGACGAGTCAAGCAATCCAGGGAACTCGCAGCACTCGGGCGGCACCGCCTCGCCCGCACTTAGCTGTCGATCCGAAGGACACAACAGCCAGGGAGGGGAGTTCACACCCGTGCTGCTGCAGTACAACGGTAGCACCTTCACACACGAGGAGGAATCGTCGAACCGGGAGCAGCAGGATGATAACGATGGCAACAGTGGTGAGCCGCCGCAGGTGGAGCTGCTTAAGAACACAAGTGCGCTGGCGTTGGCCCAAAACTATAGTTCAGAAAGTGAGGAGGAGGAAGATCAAGTTCAGCCAGAAAAGGAGGAGGAGAAGGTGGGCACTCTCACAATCTAAAGTTCATGTGTATAATCTGTCATTTCTTTATTTCAGAAACCGGAGCCCGTGCTTACCTTCCCCGTTCCGGAGGACAATCTAAGGCACATAATCGACAAGACGGCCACATACGTAATCAAGAACGGACGCCAGTTTGAGGAGACCCTTCGCACGAAGAGCGTGGAAAGGTTTAGTTTCTTGCTGCCGGCCAATGAGTACTATCCATACTACTTGTACAAAGTGACCGGCGATGTGGATGCGGCTTCCAAGGAGGAGAAAACTAGGAAAGCAGCAGCTGTAGCTGCCGCCCTGATGTCAAAGAAGGGGCTTAGTTTTGGAGGAGCAGCAGCTGCAGTGAGTGGAAGCAATCTGGATAAGGGTGAGTTAAGGACAAAGGGATTTTCCATGTTCGGTATTTAATTGGTATTTGTTTTTGTAGCTCCTGTAAGTTTCTCCATTCGGGCTCGCGATGACCAATGTCCATTGCAACACACTTTACCGCAGGAAGCCAGCGACGAGGAGGCTAGTTCGAGTGCTGCTGGGGTGGAGCACGTGCGACCGGGTATGCCAGATAGTGTGCAACGGGCCATCAAACAGGTAGAGACGCAGTTGTTGGCCAGGACCGCCGGGCAGAAGGGCAACACCACGGCTTCCCCATCCTGTTCCTCACCGCAAAAAGAGCAGCGACAAGGTACGATAAAGTTATATATATATCAAGAATACCCTGATATTAATAATTGCACTATTTTGTTTTGAAGCTGAGGAGCGTGTTAAGGACAAGCTGGCGCAGATTGCCCGCGAGAAGTTGAACGGAATGATTTCACGCGAGAAACAATTGCAGTTGGAACGAAAGCGAAAGGCCTTGGCCTTTCTTAATCAGATAAAAGGTGAGCTCATCGTAAATCGAACGCTATTGTGTATAATCTCGTCGATTTCCACCAGGTGAGGGTGCCACTGTGGGCTCTGCTGTGTCTGTTGTTGGTCCGAATCCTCCGGAGTCGGCGGCCGGAGCTGCTACCGCCGACAGTGGTGACGAGTCTGGTGATTCTGTCCGTTCCATACCAATTACATATTTTGGGCCCGACGACGATGACGAAGTCGGTGAACAAAGGCCTGAGATGAGGCTCAAAGGGGGCACGACGAAGGACGAGGAGGACGACGATGATGAGGATGGCGGCGATCTGGAGAAGTACAACTTGCTCAACGACGATAGCACGAACACCTTTACCAGCAAACCCGTTCTTCCTCCCACCGCTGCTCCACCTGCTGCCGTTCTGCTTTCTGACGACGATGACGTCCAGCTTGTGACCACTACCTCAACGCGGTCCTCCAGCTCGCGCCATCTTAAAACCCACCGCCGGAGCAGAAGTCGCAGTAAGAACGTCCGAAGCAGTGACAGCAGCCGTTCTAGTCGAGAGTCCTCGCGCCGACGGCGTCAGAAGAGCAGCAGGCGTTCCAGGGAGCCATCATCGAACCCGCCACGTAAGTCCCAGCATTCGTCAACGCAGCGAAAAAAAACCCCCAAAAAGAGGAGGCGCAGCAAAAGTAGAAGTCGCTCTAAAAGCATCCGGCGGAGTAGGAGCATAAGCATATTAAGAACCAACCGGCGGAGCAGATCGCGTAGCTCCAGCTGTAGAAATGCAGAACAGCGACGCCAGCAGGACCGACGGCGCACTCCCACCAAGAAGTCCCACAAGCGGCACAAGCGACGCAGGCGCAGCAGCTCCCCCTGAGAATCTTCCTAGAGCTCCGCAACCACCTTCACATTTCAAAGTTTTTTGTAGTTTACAAGTTGCATCAAATAAACCACCAACATATTTTTGTAAGCAAGCGCTGTGGTTCCCACAAAGGAGATGGGAGTACGTGGAAGTGAATTCCCCATTAGTGGTTTATCTTCTGCGAAGTCGACTTCGGGATGCCCTACGCGCTGTTTTTATATTACGTATAAGTTCAACAAATTGTATGTAAAATCGATAATCTACATCTTGGACCAACAAAATAAGTGGTAAACTTCGAGCGAGGGAAGTCCAGGATGTAGGAGTTCGATGCCCTATTGGTGTTTATAATTTTATGTATTTTGTGTAAAAGTAACCTATGTATAAATCCGTGAAGTTTCCTACGATTCTGAAATTCCGTCATACGCCAATGTTCAGATTCGCCGTATACCCTTCCTGCCCACTCCGCACAGTGGGTATAAAAGCGAGGGAGCGGTGAGCTCATCGATTTAGTTTAGTTTGGATGCTCCGCAAGTCTCGACGATGCTTCGCTCAAACTATCTTTTGCTGATCAGCGGTTGCTGCCTGGTTTTCGCTGTCTCAGCGCAGATTCCCATCAGTAAGTGCATCCATTCCTTGGAGAAACCCCAGAAACACGCCCCTTTAACAAGCTTCTGACAATCCCTAGCGCCCCGGAGTTGCCCGGCGAACGAGACTTTCCTGGCCTGTGGTCCCGATTGCCAAACGGAGTGCGCCACGCTGGGAAAGCCCTGTCTGGTCAGGCACATCCGATGCCCAGATGGATGCTACTGCAACAAGGGCTTCGCGAGGAACGCCGCGGGCACGTGCATCCCCCTTCGGCGGTGCAGCACAGGCGGCTACGGAAACTGAATTAACTGAGCATGGAATACGGTCTTATTAGAAGCAGCTCAAACACTGAAAACGGCAAGACAATAAAGTTCACTGGCATTGTGTATGGCGCGTACAATAATGCAATGATAATGAGGCCACAGCGTGGCTGAAAACGAACCAGCGATATCTGGGTGCGATTCTGATGGAGGTGCAAGCCTAGGCCTCGCAGGTGTTGTCAATATGATCATTTCTCAAGTTTACCGCTACGTTTTATCATTTAGTGCTGTACTGGTTGTACCAGTTTTGGGCTTTTGATCCAGCTATTATTGTAATCAAGACAGCAAGCTTTATCAGTGAGAAAGCTCTGGTTTCGTCTTATCTCTTCATCGAAAGCACTGCGTTTTTGTGTGCGGTAAGTGTGAGTTCCAGCACTGCCGAAATACAAAGTGTGATAACTGTGTTCTATTGTAGCGTGTGTATTGTTTGTTTAAACAAACATTTAGTGCGATCAAAGTGTTAATGTTAATGTTAATGTGCGTTTCTTGGAGCGACGGATATCTAATCGGCGGAGGAGATGATGGTATGTTCTTGGGCCAGGCGTCGTCGTGAAGTAAAGGTTAGTACTGCACAGTCTCGTAGAAAGTAAGAAATCGCGTGCTATCAGTGGGGAATGGGAGCCTGAAGTCAGACACTAGTCGTAGGAATCCCAGTAAGGCTTGGAATCCGATGGTGGGGCATCAGGATATCAGGGAGACGGACTCTCCACTTCCGTCACCTAAGCCGTGTAGCGCAATCGAGCCACCGATGACAACAAGCTGAATACGAAATGTAAATGTTTGCCGTCATCGAGTCGAAAATGTTGGTGAGCGCCGACGCCAAACGTTAATAAACTCCCCCCAGGAGGAGAAGCAGCAGGGAGGCGGGACGGTCTGCTCGATTTACATGAGCAAACATTTGAAACTACCTCGTCCACTTTCCCTGCCACTTTTGCCCACTGCGTGCGCCCTGTAAATTTAGCGGCCGCGTGTGGGAAAAATCAGGGATTCAACGTGCCTCGACTATCGGATACCCTTGCCCATTTTAAAGTCGAATGCGCCGATGTTTCACGACTGGTCAGTCGAATTGTGAGTTGTTAGCCGCCTTAGGTTACCCGGGCTTTCCAGGCTTTCCAGGCTTCCAGGTGTAAAAGGGGGTATCAAACAAGCAATGGAAATGTTCGTTTGGTTTCGGATTTGCTAGCCAAACATGGGTGTGAGTTCCTGGGTCCCACAGAAGCCACAGCACCGTCCCTTTTGTTGTCGAAGACGCTGGGAAATATTCCTCAAATTCATTGAATACCGCATCGTGATCAGAAGGAAAAGGCTGAATTGAGGAGGCGGCGGGCAGAGCGCCTGCTGTGCAGACCTGCGGAAATTCAAACGGAATCAAAGTGAAAAGTTCGGTAAAAAATCATCGACACACGCGACGGGAGTATATGCCCCTTCGCACTGCCACTCCTGCGGCAGGATATCAGCAGCAGCAGCAAGAATAACACAGCGACTGTCAGTCAATCCTCGAGTGCTCGAAAGGATGCGAGATGGCGAAAAGTGAACTGAAGTGGAGTGAGGTGAGGTGAGGTGTGCGTGGCAGAAGGCAAGAGTTTCTCTTTGCCAATTCAGAGACCCAGGAACCCAGGGAAAGCAAACGAACGAACGCAAAAAGAAACAAACAAACAAACACCATGAAGGAAAAACAAACACACGAGCAAACAGAGCACGAATAATTTGACTTTATCTAAGCGCCAGTCAACCAATTCGCATTACCCAGAAAAGGAGTAAAAAGGGTGCCCTCTTTTCTTTTCCTTTGCCATTGTTTATTGGCTTATGCTTGGGGTTAACAGATTTATCCTTCAGCAAGAAGGACCTACTTCCTCCGGGGCTTGAGAGGTACTCAAACGTAAGGACCGGCCAGCGAGTATTCAAACATTCCATGTTGGTTTTAAAAATATCCATCTAAATTCGGGCGAAGGAAAGGGAAGCGAAACATATCGGCCCCTTTTCGGATGCTGCGACTAACAAAAGTTTGTTTGCGGTTTGTTTTATTTATTGCATTTCTTTCGCCACTCTTCTGTTGCTCGTCTCCCATGGAGCACTTTTCAAATCGTGGTGAGTGGGCTTGAACAGTGGGTTCTGCACCCCAAAAAGACCCTCTTTGAAGGTCCAAAGTTGTGACTCGATAAACTGCATTTCTCATTTGTGTTTGCGGTTTGAACTCGATTAAATTCTGCTTCTGGGCGACGAACAACGGAGCTCCCAAGATTGTGCTAGCTCGAAACTGGGTAGTGAATCCATTTATAGCTAGGCAACGTGGATAACCTATTAGCTTCAGCTCGTACATCCGCATTGATTACGAATTGAGCCATTGGTCGCTGTTCAGCCGTCTGAGCGAAAGAATTCAAATTAGATTTAGCACATTTCTGCATGATTTTGACATCATTGCACGCAAAAGAAACCTTCGAATGCTTAGGCTCCTGCTGCCAGCAACAAATATCTTTATTACCACCCTCAAGCTAATTATCATTGGCCAATCGCATCGCACACACATGAGCGAACGGCAAAGCGGAAACGGAAGCGATGGCAAAGCAATTGGCAAATGGCATCCGTCTGCTCCTCGCCCCTCTGACCCCTCCCCCTATTGGCAGCTGCAATTAGGCGGTCGCCAAACATCCGCTGCATCCTGCCACCCACTTGTGCATCTATAACTGGCGACCGACGGACTGAAAATGCCACAAGTGTGCCTCCCAATGTCCTGATTTCATGTGTCATTTAATTAAAATGAAGGGATTTTGCAGCATTACATTAGTTTTGCGGAGAATTTAATTCCCCAAATTGAT
Organism: Drosophila simulans; assembly: GCF_016746395.2. Lineage (NCBI taxonomy): Eukaryota > Metazoa > Arthropoda > Insecta > Diptera > Drosophilidae > Drosophila > Drosophila simulans. The sequence goes on from NC_052525.2 coordinate 886,903, forward strand.
TCACTGGCAATGACAACAATTCCGTCCATCGGACTTCATAAAATGTGGGCCCAAATGTTTAATTAGTACGAAATTGATAGATTAAATATCCCGTTTCAGCAGAGGAATATCCGCCTGCATTTGTTGCTACCTTGGACAAATGCAGAAATGCCAGCTCATTGCAGCCAACTAATGCTGCCACACCCCTTGCCGCCGACTAAGTGCTGCCCCTGGCAACGCCCACAAGCGAAACAGTGAGCAGCAATTAATTGTGCTCATTTTTTAGGAATCCCTGCCACGCGCTTCATTTCAATTTGCTGTGAATTCCCCCGTTTTCGCCGCTTTGGCTTTGGCTCCGCTAGCTGCAATTTTCGGTATAATTTTTAACCGAGAATTCGCTGTGCCAGGCACCCTATGCTCGCCTCGCCACGCCCCTCCCGCCAGCCGCCCCTTTCCGATGTTGTTTATTGCGCTTGCAACTTCCGCAACAAACGAAGATAAATTGTTACTTTCTTGCTCGCTGCTCCTGTTTTTAGTTGCTGTCGGTGTTCTTTGGATGGTCGTGCTTCAAGTGTTGCTATATTTCTACCCCGCATAGTGGGTGGCATGCTGGCTGCAGAGGAAGCCTTTTGAATGAAGGTTGACCCGTGTAGAAAATGTATTAATGAGCACTTTCGAGTGATTTCAGTAGCAATAGATAGCCAGCAGCTAGCAGCTGCTAAATGTTAAGATTCTACATGTATGTATATTCATCTGATTAGGCTTATTGAACATGATTCGACGATAATCCCACGCGATCAAGAAAGAACGGCGATAGGGCTTATCGCTCACCAACGACTGTTAGATTGCTATCAGCTTGATTGCCTTACTTACTCGATCTCACGCTCTTTTGAAGCGGGAAAGTCTTAATGTGCCCGACATTAACTCCCTTGATAACAGCGAACCCTATTCCCATTTGCCTTAGCTTCAACTTATTATCAATGGCCCTATTTGAACTGCAGCCAGGTTTATCATCTTATGTGCACATCAAACGCAGGCAGGTAGGTATTCTAGTTAATCAATACAATCGAGCTATAATCGCAACTTAAGCCGTTTTGGGCCAGACAGCCCCGAGACTTTGATTGGCTCAGTCCATTGCAACTTATCTGTGTAATGTTACACCTTGGACTTAATAAAAAAAAACTCTAAATCGTTCGATTGGGTAGCACCCTACGAAAATGTGTGTTTGCTCTGATGGATAGTTTGTGGATAGTTCCGATACCGATGCAGCTTTCACTTTCTTAGTTTCCTGCCACATTGGATGTTCCATACGGACAGCATACTCGTACTGTGTCGATGGTTGTTTACCCCGACTGATTACCGATACACGAATTAGGCGGGAGATTGGCTTTGTGGGTCGCCCTAATCTCAGACATTGACCCCTCCGTCGCCCCAGCGGATCGGGAGATAGTGGTGCTACCCACACTACACCACCCCACACCCTGAAGATAAGAAACCCCGGCTGCGAGCTCCGGCTCTCCGCATTTTGCAGCCAGTCAGTGCGAGAATGTCGAGCTGGTCGCTTTGTCCGCTTTTACTGGCCTTCGCGGTTCACGCCGTGCTTGGATCCGTGGATTTGGCTGGTTCCCTGGATCCCTCGCTGCTGGAGAACGTGGATGTGGACCAGCTGAGGTCCAACTATCTACCCCAAGGCCTGCAAAACACCAATGTCACCTTGGCCGACTTCCAAAAGTTGCTGCAGTCGAAGTGCGAGAAGGCCAATGGCCATTTGCCAAAAGGATCAATTAACGCCTCTGACCTGAGCAAGTCCATCGAGGATGCGGGCATGCACCTCGCAGAATGCCTCTCCGGATTGGCCAATATGACGGAGATCCAGGCGGAGATCGAGGAGGCGAGTCCCAAGGGCGACCTGGACGTGGTCTTCGAGAAGTACTGCCTCCGCTTGCCGCAGGCCAAGACCTGCCTGAAGAACTTCAACGACGCGCTCCTGCCCTGCCTGACCACCGATGAGAAGACCCACAACGCGGTGCTGCAGAGGATTGCGGACAAGCTGCTGGAGTTCATATGCTACAAGAACGGAGACCAGATTGCGCTCTTCATCGCCGAAGAGGGCCCCGAGTGCCTGCAGCAGAGTCGCGAAGGCATCGCCAATTGCCTGAACTCCTCCTTCGCCGGATATCTGCCCAAGACGATTAGCCCGGAGTGGGATCTGCCCCAGCTGGTCCTGGGTCCGAAGCAGTGCGTCGACCTCTACGCGTTCGAGACGTGCACCGTTAGTCTGCTGGAGAAGTGCGATACGATCACTCCCAGCAATATCGTAGAGTCCATGTTCCGGTACGTTAGGAAGGAGTCCTCCTGCCAGCCCCACATCGACAGGGTCAAGCTGCAGCACCGCAGAGCCCTGCCCTTGACCAGTGGGTCCGGCTCATCCGTATCCCTGCATCTCACCTGGACCTCTGCGAGCCTGCTAATGGCCACTTTACTCGCCCGACTGGCTTAACATCCTCTGCTCTCTCTTTTTTTTTGTTTGATATTTTATAATTATGTTTAATAAACTTTGCAAAGTCGGGAACGGAGTCTCTGCACCGGACGGACGGACGGACGGACTGCCGCCCGGCGTAAGCCGCTTAACGGATTCCCTTTTCAACTCCGGGCATCTGGAAGGGCAGGCGTCTGCGGAAAGAGGGTTAAGGAAGCGGGGCCCAAAGTGTTAAGCTGCATAAACACAAGCCTGAAATATGAACGGCGACTGGGGTCATCCCAGGTGCACTGTCAATAATTTGATTGACTTCAGTAGCAGAAAATGTGAATTTACGACCAGATAACGTCTTATTAAGAACCTTTAAAGCCGTGTCACTGATCGTTATCATCACATTTTCGCACACATTCCAAATTCCATATTCAGCGTCTGGCAGGCATTCATTTCTCTCAGTGCAGTCGCACCATATTGCGCTTATCGGACGGCAGCAGCTACAGAAGCTATAGCTGTAGCAACCGAAACTGTGGAATATACTTGTAGAGAGCAACGCAATCCTCATCCGAATCCGAATCCGGAGCAGAAGCTAAAGCTGCGCCGGTTGAAGGGTCACTCGAACGCGTCTCTTATCGCCAGACACAAAGACAAAGGGATTGATGGCTGGATGGCCGGGGGGGAAGAGAAGATATTGGGAGAAAGTAGGAGGAATAGGGCTTAGCTGGCACCGCCTGGCACTGCCTGGCACTGGCTGGCTGAACTCAGTTTCGAGCGTGGCAGCGCGATAAGCAAATTAATTTGCGATGATTTTCCGTCTTATTTCATTGGTTCTTCACTTGCTGCAGTCTTCGAAAATCCTGGTCTCGAATGTCATGAAAACTAATACAAAACCTAGATACTTAGCTTTTTGATTGAGCAGTTTGAGATCTGAGCAAAATCTTATTTCTTCTTCAATTGTAGAAAAAGGTAAGCGTTGACCTCGAGATGGGTGACAAAATAATGAATCCGTCCAGCAAGTCGCTGAGTTTCGGAGGAAAATGAGGTTGACTTAGCTGCATGCATACCCTGCCATCCGTGAATGGGGCATTCCTCTGCTATTGCGATTTCGGGCAGTCTTGGCCGGACAGCAAAAAGTGAAACCGCAACTGTCATCATTTCACAGGCGACTGCAGCTGGGGGCTTGTCATCCTTGGCGGGGGAAAACCCGAAAGCAAGGACTCAGCCTTGGCGTCCGTCCGTGCGTCTCCTGGAGGCCATTTTGAAGGTAGACCAAGCGTGAAATGAAATAGACGGGCTCTTATTTGGCTCAGTCCGGTAATCCCTCTTCGGGATATTCTTCCCCAGTACTGGAAGTATTTTAAGCCGAGAAATATATGCTATATTAGAGGGTACCTTTTTTCTATACCCCGCGAAATCGCATCCAGCCTGCTAAATTAATACTTAACCCATTCTCACCGAGATTATCGGCGACTTTGAGTAGTTAACCCGTCGCAAGTCCTCGGCTAACAAGTCATAAATGTTGCAAACTTAATTAGGACTGCAGTTCGCCGAGTCCGCCAAGTTGCGACCACCGCTCCCTCCGCTCCCTCCGCGCCCTCCGCAGTCCATTATTGATGTGAAAAATGCGGAAAATGAATGCGTTTCCGGTACTTTTCGCAAGTTGGCAGCTAAATTGCAGCGGCCATGAATCATTCGCGAGTTCGCGACTTTCCCGCTGCCATTTTCTACTCTCGCAGCAATTCTCACATTCGGCGATTCGCAAGGAGCAGACAAACTTTGTACGTGCCACGCGAACTATTGCTAGAAAGCAGGGGCGCGGGTTTGGCAGGGGTTAAGGGCCACAGAAAGTTGGCTGGCAAATAATTGCACGTCATTGGCCAAATTATTGGCCCCTCTCGTTTTGGGTGGAAATAAACTGGAAGGGGTGTCGAGTGCAGGGCAGCCAAGTGGGAAATGCCCCTCCCCTGCAGTGTTGCACTTTAACCGCTTTCAACAAACTGTGACCATTTCCATAGCATACGGGTATATGTATTTGGTGCAGCCTATTGCCAATTTAAATTTCCCCTCTTTTGAATGACCCACTTTCTCATTGAATGCAGAAATTAAGAAAGCAAATACGGCGGAAGACAAAGAGAAGAAGAAGTGCCGCCTGCACCTGTCAAACTTAATTAAATATTTCAATTTTGGCCCGGCAAAGCCGCAACTATCTCTAATTGTGCACGCGTTTTCCATTCCGACTCCAGTCCCTTTCTCTGGGAAATGGAAAAGCGTAGAAGAGTTTGCAAAGGGTGGAGGAGGCTTCGGTGGAGTTTTCACCTGAGGCGACTGTGCCTGTTGGTGTCCCACGCTTCAACGCTCATTTGCAAATGTTTGGCTACGTGGTACGGTGTGAAAAGCGCGCCGCATCGGGGGCACAGTGGGATGGAGAAAGTGGGTGGTGGGGGATGGGGTTGCAGGTTGGTGCGTTGAAAGGGTTGCAGGGAAAGCGCAGACTGGGGACCCATGGGGAAATTTCAGCCGAAGCAGCAGCTGACAGATTGAATGCATCTTTGTTTAGGGGTTATGCGAGAACTCAAAAGGGGTTAAAAGGGGTCAACTGAGGCCGGGCTGCGTACATGCTCGCAGAGGATTCACTGTACTTGTACTAATGGAGATCGGCATAAATGCGACTGTATTGGCAAAAATCATAGCCACTTCATAGCTTGATTACCTTTGATTATGGATTACCTTTGGGATGCATTTCTTTTTAAACGAGTATGACTCAATGTTGGATATCAATGGTGAAACCGCCGGCAACTGAGGCCTTCAATTAACCTCCTAATGCTCTGACTAATTGATTTTGAATTTAATTTGGCAAGCTGTCGCCATGTCGAAGGAGTCGATAAAGGATTCTATCGAGCCCGCCCATTTCCCACATTCTCACGCACTTTCATTTAATTGCCATGGGGCTGGGGCACACAGCTTCGTCCCCTTTTCGCCTCTCTACTCTACTTACCCCGCTCCCCTTACCCTCCTCTTCAAGCTTTCCACTTCATGTTTGCAACACTCCAAGCGCGCTTTGTCTCCTTGACTTTCACCTTTCTCCTCTGTCTTCTGTCTTCTGTGCTCATGTTGGTTTTACGCATGAATGTCTGTGTGCCAATGCGTGTGCGTGCGTGCATGTGTGTATGCGTGTGTGTGTGTGCATGTGAGTGGGGGAGCGGCTGGAGAAAGCGAGATGGTGGGGGGTTAGGTAACCGCAGGAGAACTCCGGGGAATATTTGGCATCCACAAGTACGTATACTTTGGGGTCTAATTTGCGGTTGCTGGCGCAGCTCAATTTACAAGTGAGAAATTAAGATGTCGGCGAAACTTTCCTGCAAACACCTCTGCTCCTCTGCTCACTCCGGAGAAAGTGCGCTGAATGTTCAAGGGGGGGGCGTCGGGTTGCATACTGTGGAGAAAGATAGAGATTTGGAGAAACTGCTATGTCCTAGAACGCCGCAAAGTCCTCGAAGGTTTTAGGGCCATCACAGCCAATGCAATTTGTAACATATTTTTCGAAACATTTCCCTTCATTTTCCCCCCATTTTCCCTAAAAATCCGAAATGCACCTTTAATTGCTCGTCGGGAGGAAACTCCCCTGGCGAAGTTTAACATGCCAAGCACTTTTCAATTCTCGGCACTCTAGACACACTTGTTGTTTCGCCACAAAGGCCTGTTTTGTCGCCAAAAGAGTGTTTCATCAAATGCTCGAGGCTGTTCCTTCAGCAATAAGCCTGTTCATTGCCCCAATAGGGCCCATATTTAGCCGGGAAAGTTTGCCTCACTTGCGGTGATAGCGCGCCGCCTAACTAGCCTGATGTAAATTTGATTAAAACTGCACATTAAATCCGCTGACAGCTGTCGGAAGTCGTCGGGGTTTCTGCCGGTGGTGGAGGAGTGGGTGGAATGCGGACAAAACCGCTGATGACATTAAAGTCGCCCTCGTGCGGTTGTCTAAAAATTATGCAAAGACACTCGACGTCCAAGGGGGGAGACCGGGGGTCTGCGGCTGCCGCTGTCACACACGCTGCGTCAGCGATTTTCGCTTAAAATTGCGAAACTGTAAACAGACTGGCGTTTCCGTGGCTCGGCTCCTTTCCATGGGGTACACGGTATTTTGGGGAGTGCTCAGCATCGCGTGTGGGTGGTTCCTTTCATCAGCGGGGTACATCCAAGTATGCAACTAATCCCCTTCAGCTCAACGGAGCTGTCCACTTTTATTCCACTTTTTGGGATTGGTTGTGTTTCAGGTACGAGTAATTCATACGTTCGCATCCAATTAGTAATTTGGGCTTTATTTATGCGTTACAGCAAGAATTACCAACATAGTTGCACTCATTATGGTCGATAATGCTCGTAACTTATCGTAAGATAAGTTAAACAGCACATACAGTAATTTCTCATTGTTTGGAATCAAAGGTATCGATTCCTTGGGCAGGCTACACACACCCAAAAGTCAATTAGGGCCAATCAGCACCAACGTAAGGATGTTCGAGATGAAAACCGATGGGGGCTATTATCAGCCACAAAGGAGGCATCTAAGCCCCAATTCCAGCAGCCAGAGTGTGGGTGTGTTCAATTAAACCGAATTATGAGCAGATAAAATGTCAATTTCCATAATTGCTCAATCAGTAAAGCACTATTTTTCGGAATCGGGGCGACTCGCCGAAAACAAGGACCAAACAAAGATGCTTGATATGCATAAATTGACAGAATTGTTGCGACAGCTCGGGATGATTGTGTGTGTGAGAGTGTGCGTGTGAGAGTGTGTGCGAGTGTGTATGTGTGGCCAGGAGCTTTGTGCACCCCAGCCAGGATTCCCACTGTATTTGCTCGGCTGGGGACGAGGAGCTGAGGACGTGTCCCAAGAATTTGGCAAGAAAATAAACCAATTTGGCTGCAGGAGCCGGATTAGGACCAAGTTTCCAATAGTTGCAATTAAGTGCAACATTTTGGGGTTTTGTTTGCATGTGCCACTGCCACTGCCACTGCCACTGCCACAGCTTCGTCCTGCGCGCAGCCCTTAGCATTCCTCCCATTCCTGCCCCTCGTGGCAGCCGAAGTGTGTGTGTGTACGTTTCCGGTGGGGGAATTCGAGGGAAAACTTTGGCTTGGCTTAACTGGCAGGCTTAGTTTTTCAATTAGTTGGATGGCAACGGTGGTCTCATAAATTGTTGTCAAGTGTGGAGAGCCTAGCTCCTCCCGCAAGCGGAAAGGGCGGAAAGAGCGTGCCAGAAAAAGATAGATAGAAATGGAAAATGAAAAACTGGAATTTATTGAAAGGCTTCCAATTCATTCGTTTTTTCGGTCGCTACGCCACTTGTCACTCGCCTCGATTGCCAATCAAACTGGGTCGCATCCACTCCTAACCCGCGTGACCAGCCTTTCCCGCGCCAGGCATCACCGCAGCGACTGACTGAGTGACTCGACTCGGAGGCTGGGGCTCTTTTGGGCGGACTCCTGGCAAGTAGTTGTCCAGCTTTAATTGCTTTTCGCTGTAGCTGCGGTCGAATTAGGCTCCCGTCCGAGGATCCCGGAATCGCAATGGCATTGTGTCAGAGGTCACGCCCTGCTTTGGCACCTTTTACTGTGGCTCACTTGGCTCGCTCGCTTGCACTTCTCGTGAAAGCGCCCTGTTGTGCCTCCGAATATAATTTAAATATAAACTTAAACAGAGACAGAGCGGGCTTAATAAGCAAATGCATTTGTGCCGAGCTCTTGGCCCGGAAAGTGTCCAAATGGCCCTCGTCTTTTCACTTTTCCACCAAATGCCTCGTGCCGAGTGTCTATGTGCGGCGTTTGCTGCCAAATAGCTGCCAGTGCAAATAGCTCACGAAACTACACAGATATACACACATGCATACAAACGCATGTATGTATGCATGCCACATACATGTATATGTGTATGTGTGTGGACCAGCTGCACGACACCTAAGTAGAGAGCAGAGAAAAAAAGGATAAAAGCGAGAGGGGCCGTGGGGCACTTGTCTCAAGTCGTGTCGGATTGAAAACCCCCGTACAGCACATCTCACATCTCGGCCGCCCCTGGCTGGCATTTAACAGTTCCAGGACCAGGAAAAAAACCAAGTCTCAGGCTCTCCGAGTCCTTGGAGGTCTTTGTGCGCCAACTTGAAGACAGCTTTCAGTTAAATTATGCGTTAGTTAAGCTTCAGCGGGCGGAACGCCTTGTCCCCTGGTGTCGACTCGAAAAGTATTTAAATATTTCTCATAGACGCCCAGAGCCAGAGCAATCTCGTACTCGTATGTATATGTATATGTACGCATGGTCAACGCCATAATTAAGACGTTCATTTGAGGCGAGATGGTTGAAGATGGTGCATAAGGGCGTGGATTAAGGGCAATACTGGATGACAATATGACACGAGATTATTCCTTTTCTGTGCATTTTCTCCCACCATGCACACCGTGTACAAAGTTTCCAAACGCGTGTGGCCCGCACTAAATGACTTCATCGCAAACAAATAAAATATCAATAGCGTCGAAAGTGCAATAAATCATCGGTGCAGCTCCTGGTGGGTTGCTGGAGTGGGCCACTGCAGCGAGGAGAGGGGAGCATCCGCACGAGGGGTCGCAACTTCGCAACGGAACTCCCGGCCAGTCGGGCGCATTTCATTTGACGCTGAAATGGAAAATGGAAAATGCAAATTGTTTGCGCGTCGCACAAAAGTATGCAAAAATAGCTCCGGTCAGAGGTGGTCACGCTCCAGGAGCTGAGGGGCGTGCAGCGTGGGGTGGTGAGTGGTACGAGCCAGGTGAGCGCCAGGATGCGGATGGTGTCCAGGAGGTGGCCAAAAACGTTAGCTCCATAAGATCCCCGGTCCCCACTGGAAATACAAAGGAGCGGCCTTAAAAAGTGCATCTTTTCCACATTAATAGTAGGCAAGGATTTGTACGTAGCAACATCCACTATGTGTATCTTCTTGAAATACAAGCCTTCTGTGCTAAACTTATAAATGTTATGGCCACCCTATCGATTCGTTTTAAATTCAAATTGCACTTTTTCGATTGCATTAACTCTGCTTCGCAGCATTTGGATCCAGAGCAATGCTAATTGCATTGTAAATCCATCCACCACGGCTGATGGCTGATAATAAAATTCAAATTAAAATTTTGCGAAAACACTTCTTTCCCAGCTGCACCAGTGTGTGCATGCCCGCAGGGTAAGCAGCTGGCAGCGCTTTTGAAACAGTGTGCACACATCTCTAGGCATAGTAATTATTTGACCCCGCAGGGCAAGGATTTTCATCTCGCAATCGAATTTCGCACTGGCCAGCGGATGTTCCTACTGCCGAAAAGAACCTGACCTGGCATTCTCTGGGTATCTGGGTATCTTTGTGCTCGTTTTCCCTTCTCGCAGCTTTCATTTTTGATTGCGAGCAACACACATTTTTGTCCATATAGTCAGTCGGTGGTGCATACACGTCGGATAAACATACATACATTCATTGCACATGCATACGTACATAGGTATGCACATGTCACATGTATGTGTGCATGCATCGTAAGTACTTATCCGGATATATGTTTGTGGAAAAATGCTATGCATTTTTGGCTCTTCTGCTGGCTTTCGGTGGCGTTGACAATTTGCATTTATAAATTTCGTTTTCAATTTGGACAGTGACCACAACGCCCGCCGCCCCGCCCACCCGAAAAAGCGGCAGAGAAAGAGAGAGTGCGTTATGCGGAAAAGAGACGACGATGCGATTGTTTAGTCCACTGATTGTTGATTTTAATTTATTATTGTTTATTGATAAAATGTCCGCTGCAAATTTGCATAAATCGATAAATAATGGCCTGGCTGGCAACAGGGGAAATTTAGATATTTATTGCATTTCGCCTGCTCGTTTGACCCCTGCCGCCCCTTTTTCGCCGCCCATGCGTGTTGCTTTGCTTTTGCTTTCAATTTCCGCCGAACATTTTACCCAATTAACTAGCTTTTGTTGCCTTTGTTTGCATGGCGATTGGCGATTTGCAATTGGCAATTGGCAGCATCGTGGCCAGGATTTTGGCTAAAAAGGAAGATTTGGCACAGGGGAGCCTTCTTTCCCGTTGCCATTTTCCATTTCCCATTTCGCATTTTCCATCTGGCACTTGGCGGAAATCGAGTGGCTGCGATCGCCCACAAGTCCGCTTAAATTTAAAACCCTTGGCCGCAGGTGACAGGCGAAACAAAGGAAGATGAAGCATGTGAAGGCGGCACAGACTCGTCCTCCAGGGTGCGTCGTCGATGCCAGGCCATATCAACACCTCCATTCAGTTGTGTTGGGCATGGTAATGTCCCGAACTGGGAGATGTCTCTGCTTGGACGCCATTTACTAGCTTACTCCATTGCCTAGACCTGTGTGGGTGGGTAGATATTCCTTGAAGTTTTTGCTCTACTCAAGTGACACCAATAATAGTAGTTTACAGGAGTTCTCCGTAGTCGCAATATCGGAACTATTAAAATGTTGTTCCTTTCTCTTGGCTTTTGTCCATGTGGCCCGGATAGGTATTACTTTTGTTTAGCGGCCCGACCGCGTCCCTTGGACGTCTCTCCGCCAAGGACTTCGCCCCATTCGCGTCTTGAAACAAATGGCCCCCGAACCGCTTGGTCCTGCGAGGAACTCTCTGCTGGCTTCAACGCCTGCCTTTTGTTTTGCTGCGTTTTCCGATTTCCGTTTTGTGTTTGGCTGGCTGGCTTTCCAGCAAGGGGGGGGGGGGGCTGGATTTTTGAAGTGGTCCTGACCACACATCCTACCTACCCATCCCTTGTAGCCCATTACCCCCTTTTCCCCACCCACGTGCTTTCCAGGTGTTTGTCCGCCACGGGGAGAAAATATTGGGTTGTCCTATAAATAGGGGTTTTGATTGAAGGTCATGGCAAAACCATACCTTAGCAGACGTTAATGCCAAGGCCTTTTGGAAAAACATCGAATGAGTTATTTGCTAGTTAGTTCATAGCTACGACTGGGAGGATATTGAACGACAGGATATGAAGAAATTGACGCCAGCGTTTTCGCTTCCCCATTGAAATCGGGTCTGCTTGGGGCTTTCCCATTTAAGTTCCTCGAAAATGATCGCTTGTTTTTCTCTGACTAGTTTTCCGCTTGCCACTTCTCGACATCACGGGCATCCGTTTTCCCTGCAGTGGGTAGCTTTTTTCTTTGGCTTGCTGCTGTTTTTTGCATTTCTTTTTCAATTTCTCTGTGCGGCTTGTGGTTTCCTCTCGGCCAACCCATCCCGCTGATTCCGGACCGGCCCGTGGCTGCTTTCTCGCCTTTGTGTTGGTCCCGGACAGCCTTGGCTTGCCCTGCCATCCCCTGCGCCCTGCTGTTGCCTATGCATAATTCTTTTATCTCAACCAGGCCGCTTGCTGAGCTTTCTCCCCTGTCAGCCATTCCCCATTCTCCCTTTCTCCCTTCCTCCGCTTCTCTGTTTCACCTTTTCTCCGCACTCTTCCCTTCCGTTCTCCTGCGCTCTTGCTGCTATTGATGGCTTGTTTACATTGTACCGCGCTCGCAACTCCCAGGCCATTTGTCTATAATTGACTAATCGACAGGGCGGGCGAGAAAAGGAGCACGGGATCTGGATCTGGGGACCCTGCTGGGAGGGATGCCAGTGTGATTGGTGTACGGCGGACGGATGGTGGCTGCTGAATGGTGGACGGTGGATGGGACGGCTGCCCAATGCAGTGGATGTAGCCAAAGGAACTGTGTCATTGGAACTGCAGACAGCCATGGTTGAAGTTTATGGGAGCGGCACAAGGAAGCTGCCACAATAGAAGGCTTTAAATAATTAAGGTAGCTGTGTGGCAACATTTTTGAATATACTTCTGATCGCCGCCTAGAGCTGCTTTGTGGCTGCTTTGCTGCCCAGAAGGGCCACCAAAAGTCAGTGCAGGATTGCGGGGAGATGAAGATGGAGGTTGGGGCGGAAGCGAATTGAATTAGCGCTGAATTCCGTTCTCAATTAAGCGTATAATTTCCATTGTGTGTGTGTGTGTGTTTCGGCCATGGGCTCATAGGCGTGCATGTGTGTGCGTGGTGGTGTGCGTGGCCATTTTGATATGACCAGTTGGCGCAAATATTGGCCAGGTGAATGTGTGGGTGGTCCTGTGGGTGCGCTGGTCTCGCTGTGCGGTTAATTAGATTGCGAGCAATAATATTGCATGAGCCGGCAATCGGGCGACTTTGCTGCCCGTGGGCGAAATAGGGGCGTGGCTGGGCAGGGGGCCGCTTCCGAGCGGCTGCCGAGGGAGGCGAAGTGAAAGTGGCCCACACACACTTCCGCTCACGCAAACACTCATGCGCTGCTGTGTTCACTTACATGTAATTAGCATTTCCTGTTTGGTTTGCCAATCTTGCACGCACACACCAACACAACTGCAGTTGTGTGTGTTCGTGTGGAGGGGGTGAAGGTAAAAGGCACAAGAGCACGCGGCATAGAGACGAACATAATTAGGCTGGCCAAAAATCAAACGCCATCTGCATTCAAATTCAAATTGAGATTGCTGCGCAGATTCTGCTGCATTCGGCATTACGGATACACTGGCAAAAATATAGAAATTAAGAAGAGTGCCAATACATGTGCATAAACTTTTCAAGCATTTTATTTATCTAAAATATTATTGCACTGCATTCAAAAGTATGCAGTGATTTTATTTTAGTCCTGATTTTTTTTAAATTTATTAAACGAAACTCTTTAATTGTCTAACGTACTATTACCCTTTTTGGTTCAACTTAATCTAATCGGTACCAATTTTAGTGATTCTCAATATCTAAGTTATTTAGAAAGATTATATGATTATGAGTATTAAAGAATTCGAATGTTTAGGCCTCAAAGGCCGGTTACTGCTCATTTGTTGTGTAGCACACTCTTGTGTTCAAGATGCAACCACTTAATGTTGCCTACTTTTGGGAGATGCTGGATTTTCATTTGATGCAACCACCAACTGCCATTTATGTTCGCCTGGTGCTTCGGAACTGAAAAGTGGGCAAATTCCCCTCATTTCCGATGCGACAACACCAGCCAAAATGGCACAAGCTTCGGATCTCGGACACCAGGCGAACAGAATCTGTAGCAAGCTCCAGCTGGTAGATCGAAATAATGCTGATCGTCCTCTAAGATGGTTGCTCTCTCAATCCCTCCAGCTACCATTCTAGCAATAGGAGAGCCTCATAACCGTTACTTCGGAACTGAGCGCACATTAGTGATGAGCGACCTACTTGTTCTTGATGTTCGTGTCACGATTTTAGCATCGATAGGCACGAAAGTCCCTTGTATTACATGGGTGGGTGCCGAAACTAAGAGGCACGCCGGCATCACTGTGAAGCGCTTATTAGACTGATCAGCTGATTGTTTTGCATGCGGTGCAAAAAAAGTACGCCCGTTGTCCCAAACACAAAATGTTACACTTTAATAGCTTCTGCCGCCGATTTTTGTTTATTTATTTATTCATTATTTTACAATATATTATTGAGGGCGAAATACCATAATTTTCAAAAGATCCTAGATAGGAAGTCACAGGAATGCGTTTTCCAGTGCAGTACCATCACTCCACAATGGCTTCGAGTGGCCAGTCAGGTGCGGGATGTTTCGTCCAGGTTCCGCGGACAAATGTAACTCGATGCCCGAATCCGAATGGATACAGTTGGAACAAGAAATACACCGAAATAACGGAATAGAAAACAGACTTTCGGGCAGAGAGTGGGCCATCCGAAAAATCAACCAGACGACGGACTGACCGCAGGGTATGAATTTTATGCGGTTTTGGAGTTGCAACATCATCATCACCTGGGGCTGTCGTGTAATTGCGGATTTTAATTTTTAAGCAGCGCTCTTTATTCCTGGATTTATGCGCTTGCATTATGAATGGAACGCATATGCCACGGAATAGCTCTGGGAATAGGAATTTTAATTAGTTCGCCGCATTTCGAATTCTCATTTTTTTTTGGGAAGCTCCGGTTAGCTGGAAGCTAGGAGCTGAAAATGTTCAATCAGAATTCTGCTGCTGGCTGCTGGAAAGTGTTGAAAACCGCCTCATAACCATCGTCGCCATCAACATAATCATTATCCTGAAGTCCATAAACTGTTGCCGTCGTTTCCGCCGTTTCCACCATTTCCACCATTTTCCAGCCCACTTTCCGCCTCGTGTGTGCCATATAAATAAATATAATCGTGAAACAAGGCCAAGAAAGGGCGCTGGTAGGCAACTTAAATGCTGCGGAATTTTAATAGTTCACGTAAATGGTTTTTGTGGCGTTGGTAATGTTTATTAACCAACTTAGACGGCCGGGAACTTGGCAGCAGCTTCCGAGTTACGTTCCGCAACTCCCTGTTCTCGGCTCCCGGCACCCGTCTCCGTTTCTGGTCCTCCAGTGGAGCGTGTTTAATGCTCACTTAAGTTGCGTTTATACAAATTTCTTCGCCCCCAACCTCCAGCCATATCCTTTTGTTCTTGGTCCTGTCCGGTGCCTGCGAACTTCCTTGGATATCCCTCGGCTCTTTGGGCAGAAAGTTTTGTGTGGAGTGGCTTTAGGTATCCTGGAGGACTTTCCCCTTTGCTGCTGCTCCTGCGTAAAGTAGATTCATTTGTGCCTTCCAAATGCTTTGTTGTTTACATTCCTGGAAGTTTGGTGTCTCACGTCGTTGGCACGCTCGCAGTATCACAGTATCCTTACCGAGCCATTCAGCTGGAAGAGTGCTGAAAAGGGCTTTGGCTTATCCCCAAAAAGGCTGCCGATAGAGATTATGATTTAAGGTTAGATACAGAATAGGGAATTTAAGTTAATATCTAAACGTATCATTTGCTTTAAATAGAACTGACAATTAGGCGACATGTTTTTTTTTTTTAATTTATTCTTCAATCACTTTGTTCTCATATCAGTTGTAGTTTATTAGCTACTCAAAAAAAAAATGAGGAAAGAAAATTGGGTTTCCTTCACACGGGTTGTCCTTATCAGCTAGCAACTAACATTAATACACTGAAGTATGTCTATATCTGTAAATCTGTATCTGTATATGTATATGTATTTGTGTTCGTTTATGTGTAGTCGTAAAACTATCGAATAGTTTTGGCAGGCAAACCGAATTGCCCCAACTGTACACGACTCTTTCTAGCTCCAACAACAATTTGACTAAGCTGCTATAAAAAATTAAAATAGACTACATAAGGAAAAGTGCGTGGTGTATTTGTGTGCTGTGCTGTGTTATGTAAGTGAGTGTGTGTGTTTTTTAATTCGTTTATTTGACATTTGTGTGTGTGTGTGTGTGTGTGTGTGCGAGTGTATGTGTATGTGTATGTACAAGTTAAAAAACATATGAATATTGGGTATGATGGTCGATCGGTAATAAACACCATTTAAGGATTGGGTTGAGCAGCTTCTCTAATCCTCGTCCTCTCTTCTTCAATATCCTGCTAGTTTGTCCGATTTACATCGGTCTAATCCGCATATAGTTCGTTTTATCCTTAGGTCCTTGTCCTCTTCGTTAACAATTTTCCTATTTACAGTTTACAACTCAAACTTGATCAATTTGCTTTGTCTTTTGCTTAGCATTAGTGATATATTTCGCTTGCGATTTTTAGGGGGGCATTTACTTGCCTATACAACAACAATAATATCGATTCTATCCAAATGTGAAAACAAAAATTCGCTTGAAATTTCCTCTCTTTCGTTTTTATAATTCTTAATAAACATCATCAGTCTTGAACTTAGTTTAGGTTTCCTTCACTTTTGCCCCTCATCCTCGACTCTCTTTCTGTTGTTAACTCAAGCAAATGTTATGATGGGTCTCATTTTTTGAAAAGTTGTGACCTTGTGTCTTTTTTTTGCGAATGGAAGTGTTAAATTGGGATATATGGAAGGGATTGTAGGGAAGGACGGGACGGGTCATTCGGGTCGGGTCGGGACGGGACTGACTACAATCCAGGTTCGAAGGCACAATTTCAAAAGATTTCTCTCCCACTCCGCGACTAACTAACGCCTCTTCTATACACTAGCCATACACTAGTAAGCTCTGCTTCTGTCTTAGATTTCGATGCATTCTGTCTGACGAAAGATCTTTACAAGGGACAAAACTCAATGGGATATTACAAACATTATAAAAGCATTATTAACTTTACATGTATTACTCAGATGAGTAGTATTTAACAACGCTCTAAAATCAAACTACAAATGCCATCGAATTGCAATCAAAAACAGTGCCTCGCTACGTATGGGGTTTGGATGGGAACTCTGGACATATATAGTAACTAAACTCAGAGACGAGTGATCCTCTGCGCAACAGAGACTCAGGGATTAGAGGACGGGTTCTGGGTTCTCCGTTTCGGGATCGGAGTCCGGTACGGATTCGGATTGTGAAACGCACGGCATTCGCTGACCTCCTCACACGAAGAACTCCTCGTTGCCAATGTTGCTGCCCGATGCTTCAACCAGTTGCCAGGGCCAGGACCATCCGCCTCCTCCGCCCCCGAGAAGTGTAAATCACCGCTCCGTGGAGTGGGTGGTGGTCCCACCGCCCAATCCGCTGCTGCTGCTCCCCGAACCGGAAGCGGAATTCAAACCCTGGCGGCGGAAGAAGCCAAGGGTGTCCAGCGCCTTAATAGTGCGTCGGATTAGCTCGTCCTTGTATTTCCAAATGGTTTTGTCCTCGACTGAGTGCTCCCGGTACTCCTCACAGCTCTTCTTCAGCGTCTTTACGCAGTCCGCCCGATAGTGCTGCAGCTGGGCGTCCTTGGTGTCCACAGGATACGACTTGCAGACGCCGCCCAGGCAGCTCAGTGGAAAGTGATTGTGGAGGGTGAGCACGCGCTCCGGATCGTGGAAGCATTTCACATACTGATTCGGCTTGGTGTAGTTCTTAGCACGATGGACGTGCTGCAGCATGTGCATGTACTTGGGTATGTCCTTGTGCCAGCCGTGTTCGTGCTGCTGGTCGTCCAAGAAGTACACGTTGCGGAAGTTGTAGCTGTGGAATCCGTCCGGCTTGATTTTGCGCGACTCTGGACGCACTTTGTCCATCAACTCGGACCATAAAAC
Organism: Drosophila simulans; assembly: GCF_016746395.2. Taxonomy (NCBI): domain Eukaryota; kingdom Metazoa; phylum Arthropoda; class Insecta; order Diptera; family Drosophilidae; genus Drosophila; species Drosophila simulans. Next base: position 904,417 of record NC_052525.2, read on the forward strand.
CGCTCCGCCCTTGGGCATGATCACCTCGTCAATGTCCAGCAGTGCGATGTAGTCGTACAGATAGAGATTTTTGTACAGGCAGTCGTTGTACGGAATAACCTCGTTTTGGCGCTTGTGGTTCGTCTTTTTGGTTAGGTAAAGGTGCTGGAATCCGGGCACATTTGGCTGGCCACCGGGCAGTGTCAGCGGGATCACTTGGACCTTGCCCTCCTGTTCGTAGTGATTGAGCACTTTGGTGATGTTGGGATGGACCTGTCGAGGGATAGGGGTATGATGAGTGTGGATTGACTATTAATTATCAGTTTGCTGAGCAACTGTTTCAATGGATATTCTTGAGCCATTTGGAAGTAATTTTTAGTGGGAACATGTGCATTACAATATTACCTGAAGATTGTAGAAGTAGATTTTGTCAGCCCCAAGGATATTGAGCATTTCGATCCACTCGATCAGCCGTACACTCAGGTCGTCGTAGAGGAAGTCCAATCCCTTGACGCACACAGCAAATCCCTTCTTCTGGTCATCCGGCGGTCGGTTGTAGATGACCCGCAGATTGTTTGTGGCCGTATCGCACTCTTTCTCCACCATCGACACGGAGCTGGGCACCACGCCGTGGAAGGGCTTGGGAATCTGGCAGGCGATCAGATAGGGCTGGTAGATGCCCTGCTTGTAGTTGCCCCACTTGTTGTACCAGATGTACTTGTACTCAAACGTTTTTACGATGAACGGCTCCTTTTGGCCGTCAAACCAGAACTGGCAGTAGGTCTTCACCTTGGGCTCAATCCTATCGATCATTCCAAGGATCCGCACAGTGGGCCCCAGCAACGAGGTGCGGCGGATGTCGTAATAAGCCCCAAAAAGCTGGAACGTTCCATTCGACGTGCGCAGCGTCTGCCAGTAGATGTTGTTGAACTCCAGCTCGAAAATGGAGGGGTACTTCGCGCAGGTCGACGACTTCTGCTGCAGGAAGTTCTTATTCTTGCTCCAATAGGCGATCGGCAGAGAGGGGATGCGGGACTCCACGTCTCTGACCAACTGGTCGTCGTCCATGGCTGCCAGAGAAAGGAATGATTGAGGCAAGTAGATTTAGTAAAATTGTTCTTATTGGTGCACCCCATTATATTCGTTTCGTCAGTTCAAGTATTTAAAATATTTGCCCGTAGCATTCTTGCTCACCTGTTCGATTGTCCACCAGTATCTCGCTGGGATCGAAGTGATCCGTGGTCGTGGAGGTGGTCTCCGCATAGCGAATGTCTTTCTGCAGCAGGATGCGTCCGTTGAGTGGCACCTGCTGGTACTCCTGCGGCACCAGATTCGTACCGTGCATCTTGAACAGTCCTATGATGACGAAGGACCAGACGCACAGCGAAAACAGGATCTTTAGGATCACCTTAGAGTGAGCCATGATGACTGGTACTGGTTGGCGCCGAAGTGATTTACTTTTTATGGCTGGGATTTCTTTTTATTCAGCCAGAGGCGCTGCAATGAAAAATGGTGGGTCGTTAGAAGGCGTTGCTTTTGTCATTTCCTCCTGTACTTCTCTCCACCCCCTAATCATTCATTTTTAAACTGGCGACCAGCCGGTCGGTCTATTTCCGTTGCCCAACCTCAAACACCCCCCTCCCCCACACCAAATCCTCGTTTTCCACTTTGGTCAGGCGCAAAATGTCAAGTTGAAAACTGCGTGTAATATTTTCTAGCCCGGGGCGAGAAATACCCACCAGGACGACAAGGGACGAGGGAGCTGCAGTGGGTGAAGGTCCTTAGCCTAATGGAAAACAATCTAAAAGCGCCACAATACAGCAGCAGCTACAGTGGTCTTGAAATGGCGAAATGCGGCTGCAATGTCAGCCCTTATATGTTCGTTGGACATGGGAGCATAACAAAACAGTATTGCATCAAATACTGGAAAACTGAAAGAATTTTGTCTAGTTTTGCCCCACTAATTAACCTGTTTTAAATTGTTTATGCATCTCCTTTTCTGCCACAACCACTGTTCACATTGGAAAACACCCAATTCACTTGCATTCGGTGGTGAAGTAGGCACACACACATGTGTACATACGTACGTGCCGCCCCTGGTACAGTCGCCTCCTCCAAAAGGCGACGCTGCAGGCGACAATCTGTTTGCCTATCTGCGCTTTGTATCTTTGCAATTGCGGGCTGTGCGTGCGACAAACGAGAAAAGACAAACGACGGACATGGACATTGGACGTTGGACATTGGACATCGGACATAGCTTTGCCATTCACCATTCGCCATTGACCATTCAGCATCCAGCGTCCAGCATTTGAACACTGTGTCTGGCGGCAAGGCCTTCTAATATTTATGACATTGCATCCAGCTTCTTGCCACTCGGAATCCCTTTGGGTCAGGACCACACACATCCATAACTCTGTGTGCGTTGGCCTCAGGAGCTGTGGGGATAGCCCGTTCTGATTCCCATCCCGCTTTGCATCGCAGCTCAGCTCCGTTGCTCTTTGTCTCTGTCGCTTTCAATTGAAGGCGAGTGTCCACTGTAGCTGACAAATTGCTTACAGCTCCTTTTATTTTTAGTACATTTGTTCACTCTCGTGCAAACTGGAAACCTATATTACTGGAATAACCTACGATTAAGAGGCAATCAAAAGTGGCACAGGAACGTACAAAGTTCTAAACTGCTTTCCACCTTTAGTAGATTGCAAATGCAGTTCACTTACTTCAGGAACTGCAGTTCGCCTGCACATTCACATCATTTTCGGTATTTGTTTAAGTTGAGTCCCGAAAACTTTGTGCAACATTTTTGCCGCATTCAAAATCAGCTGCAGGGATGTTTCAAAAAAGAGGTGGGGTGGGCAGCCGCCGGAGGGGAGCAGCAAGTTTTTACTCAAATGTTTTCCATTTCATTTGCATGCGCCGCAAACTTTTTGCAAACACCAGGCCGAGATACAGAGATACTCGTATACAAAGATGCAGCGAAACCGAATATGTTGCAACCAGCTTTCAACGAGCTGAACAAGCCCAAAGGCAGGGGTGGGGAAAGGGGAAGCGGGCTGCTGCAGGGCTCGTGAAAAATGCAAAATCACCTGTGCTCCCCCTTCCCTTTTCGGCGCTTTAATCCCGAAAGATTGGATATTCCGTATGGCATTTTCAACTAGCCCGAACAGTTGTTTATGCTACCAATCAGATCGTTCGTTCTCTCTCCTGGCCGAGTTCAAGGCCCTTCATTTTGGGGGATACATATGCTTTGGTTTGTGTGGAGCATGGAGTGTGGAGTGTGGAGTTTGGAGTGTGAAGTGTGGCCCGGGGATCTATCATTTATCACTTAGCAAAGACGCTCGCCCCGGGCTTTCGCGTACCCATAAATCTGCGAGGTCTTTGAAACGATTTGGGTCAATTTGCCATTAAATACGCGTCATGCTTATACGATTATTCAAAGGCCAAGCACAAAACACGGCTACAAGTACAAAATAGAACCCGACAAGTTCTTCTCGCAGCTGGTAAGTAATTTGCTAGGCAAAACAGGTTCGATCGATCTCCGGCCGGAATGTGTGTCGCACCCAGAGCGGGAATAGAATTCAACTGAAAACCCGCTGGAAGCAATAGAAATGGTAATGATGGCTTCAGGTAGGTATTCGGCTACCAAAATGGGTCAATGAGCCTCGATGACTCTTGCGATCGCCTGTCCAGAACGAGACCCAGAGTCAGAGCCAGAGCCCCAGCACAGAATTTGAGTCCGTGGTACCTCGATAGATTGCCCCTAAACGGCGAGCACTGATCTGCGGTTCATTGATCCGCTGGTGATCCAGAGGCGAACGAACGGAAATGTGCCGAAGACAACGTTAGTTTCTGGCAAAGCGCCAATTAATCTGGCTATTTTTCAAGGGAAATCAAATTGGCTACAGATCCTTGGAGCCGAGATACACGCATACATGTAGAAGAGACATTTGGATCAAGCGACTTATTGGAATAGCTCGCGACTCTATAAACATGACAAACGTCGATAGACGCGGTGGTGAGTGAGGTCATATTGGGGAAAATAACTGAACAGAGTACTCCTGAAGTTGTTGAAACCTTGGCAGGCACACGTAATACCTATAAATGCTGTCACATTCCAGGTACGATCGATCATAGCTCGTTTGGATTTTTCCAGCCGGCTGATTGATTTATGTATGCGAGCGATGAAGACAAACTTTAAAGTTGCTCATTAGCATGCTATTTATAGGTAGGATGCCAGGTGCACAGTCAGGTCCCCAGATGAATGAATCATTATCAGCACCGGCTTCATTGGCATTAATGCAAATAAGGTGATTCAATGAACCCCCGAGCACTAAACTATTTATGTATCCCCGCTAATGGCCAGAGTTGGTCGGGGAAGCAGAAAGAAAACCAGGAAAATTAAGCGAAATGAAGTGGTTTGGGGTAGGCAAAAGAGTGAAGTTGAGTAGACGAGAAAGAATCTAAATGAAAGGTCGGGTCAAGTGGCACGGTGGCACGGTGGCAAAGCTCCGTTCGATGGGGCCACATTTGTATCTCTGCATGGTTGTTACGGAAATGAAGCCGCGCGCCGAGAGCCGAAAAATGAAAACCAAAAGTCGAAACACGAACGCATTTAAAATGCAGAAGGCAGACGCAAAGTGGCGCAAATGAACTTAAGTATATCGCGAGAAGTGTTGAGCACTGAGCATCGCGCATCTCGCAGATACGCCGCAGCATATGTATCTTCGCATGGGCGTGAGTATCTCGTATCCGCATCTGTAGCTTCAGCTCCATACGCACATTGTACACTTCGAAAAATAAGCAGCTAAGCAACTGATTAAAGTCCATTATATGGAGTTGATATAGGTATAAAAATCGTTTATACCTATAAAAGTATCTAATCTACATACACTGCTGCTCACTGAAATGCTATGTTAATGATTTTAAGAATCCTATCAATTTTTTTCACTGCGTACCTGTGGCGTAGCGTCTGCAATTTTAATTCGCCTCACATCCTTTTATTTGCGTACGTGCGCCGCAACTTCTGGTGGCGCTGCCTCCTCGATTTCCTCGGATTTCGTTGCGCTTCCTTGCTTTTCCCACCACGATTGATAGCAAAATGATTTCTCAATATGTCGCCTAAGTTGATTTTCCGTTTTTTGATGCCAAATGAAATTTGTTTTAGCACCATCCCATGGCATGTGGCGCGGCGTGGCGTATCTGGCGGATACATTTCGCTCTTGGCAAACAAAATTCAGCTCAAATTGAATTACAAATATTGTGTCGCACAGAGGAACCATACCATTTCGGGTCAGTCGGTAAAAGTGTTTTAGATTTGCCAGCCATTCTTTTTGGCAATTATCGTTTCACCCGCCCCTCCTCCTCAACCGCCCCCTCCCACCAGGTGCCCCCTCGCATCCACGTGCTTCAGCTTCAATTGCCATTAGAAGTTCAGTAAATGAACATTTAATTTCAATTAACAGCAGCACAAAATACCCAGGATGAGGGGTTTGGCTTTTATTAACCCATGCTAAGCCTGCCTGATTATTATTTTTGTGCCGGACTATTTATGGCCATAAGTGCTCCGCAGCGCTGCAAATGTATCTCGTAATTCAACAGCAACAACCGCAAAACAAATAAAAGCAACCTCGATGATAACAATCATCGTCAACAGCAACAAATGCACGCAATTGTTGTCAGTGATTTAAAATTTATAACAATTAACAGAAAACAATGCGGCAAATTGTCAAAAGACATGAAACGGGTGATGACCAATATGCAAATGGAAAATGGCCCGAACGGGAAACGGAAAATGGGAAATGGAAATGGCCAAGAGTGCCGCAACATGGCGCAATCCGAAAGGGGCGGCAGCCACGCCCCCACCGTCCACACCCATCCTCCACAGCAACTTGAATAACGAGCAACAAGAATTTGCGACATTTTCGCTCGATACTTTTGCACCTCCGTGGGCCAAAAGAGGCGATCATTGGAATACAGTGAATTATTGATTTGACTAAGTAAAGTATTTAATTTTAAATAGCATTGTGGCCCCTTCTTTACAGCTTCTTTATTGTTGGCCCGACTAGACTAATCAACATAAATGTACGGATGTGAGGCTTGACTCAATCCCTGCATCATAAAAGTTAAAACGCCTATTAAGTGGTGTTAAATTTGAAATCATTTAAACATTCTGCAAATTTAAAAGGCTCTTCAGCTTAGATTGATGTCTGTGACTACTCCTCACTCCTCACTACTAACTAACGCCTCGAAATGGCAGTCATTTGCAAATACATTATCCACTTAAGCATCGTGATTTGATGACGTTGTTGGCGTTATCTTTCTGGATATATATATATTTTTTGCCTTTTTGCCGTGTTTAATTGCAGGAGACCCATCATTCTCAGCGCTGACTCTCTATTTCTAAGCCGCCAGTCTAAGCAATACCTGTCACGAGCCGAACGAACGAGCGACCAGCAATTGTATTCTACAGATGCAACATACAATGGTTGGCGACTTACGCGACTGGCTGGCTGATAAGTTGCGCAATCCGCTTGCGTCATCCCGAGATAAAGACGGAGTTTATGTCGGCGTGGAGTGCACGACAATGCCTTGACCGACAGCCATGCCGCCACCGCGTGCTATCTGCATCTCGCACCCTAACTCCAATCGGTTGAATCTGTATCTTCTTTTTTTCGCAGGGGTACCTATTATGGCAGTGGTAGTGGTCGGGGTCTCGGGGGGAATCGGGCGGTATCGGGAGAATCGAGGGGTCACAGCACAACCCGCAAACATGGCCATGTGTGACAGGGCCAACGCAATTGAGAAACAATTTCGCAGAGGAGCAAATCAACGTTTAACCAGATGCGAACGACACACACACACAGAAAGAGACGGAGACCCAAAACTTTGACTGCACGTTGTCTATATAAATGCGACACGAACTGTTTAGCTTCGACTGATGTCGCTGCCGTGGCTGCCATCATTGTTGCAGTCGCAGTTGCTGCAGCATGCCACCGAAATCAGTGCTGCATGGTGCTTGCTGCATGCTGCATGCTGAACGCTCAAGAAACCCACTGCCAACCGTGTCCGAGCATCGTTCCAAGAGTCTGCTCGGTGTTTAAATTAAAGTCTCAGTTTGTGTTGGCGTGTGCACTCCGTTTATCTGAAGCCAGCCACCACAGTGCACTGCGAGAAAGCGAGACGATGGGAAACGTAAAAACAATTTAGTAATTGTAAACGGCAGTGGAATATCGATTGAGTTTAAAATGATTCTTATCATAAGTAATGTTGAAATCACAATGCCCAGCCCTTTTCTTGAAGTGCATGTCGGCCAATGTGGATTTTTGCGTGTTTGATTTTCCTGTCACGTTCCAGCTAACAACATAAGGAAGCAGCCGAATGCTAGGCAGTCTTTGTGCCCATCCCTCCCTTGGCTCCCCGCTTCCTCGGTTTGTGTCTGCGGCAGTTCCCTGCGCGACAGTCAGTCAGTCGACTCGGAGTCGAATTCGGATCTGGATTCAGACCTTAGACTGGAGACAAGTCGGGGCACCATAACCAAGCCGCCGCCGCCGCCGCCGCCGTGCCAACTCCGTAAGTTGTCAGCGGCAATTTGAATGGCACGTGGGATGTGAGTGAAAGGGAAAGGGGGAGAGAGATTCAAGGAAGGATAGATGCGACATGGGACGGCGTATCTAGAAGTTCGTCTCGCTGTCACTCAGGCCGCTGACTTTGATTGCAATGCGCCAAGGATGCCTCCAAATCAGATTCAGAATCCGACTACGAATGCGATTCACTGCTGCTGATGCTGATGCATCCTCAATCCGGTCGTTGTCGCTTGAACTAACATTGCTGAAACTGTCAACTGGATGGAAGGTGGGTCGCAGTCGCAGTCGAATTCTCAGCTCCTGCCCCAGCTGCTGCAGCCCGCTTAATGTGGCGGCAACAAGTCAATAGATTCCGTTGAAAGGTGCTAAGCCGATAGATGGATGGGTGGTGGGGAAAGGGCAATGGGAAAGGGGTGTGAGGAGAAGAAGCAGAAGCCAGGTACCGCTGCAAGTATGTATAACGTTGCCTACTGACGTGAGACAATTACGTGAGCAAATTGCAAAATATTTGCCTGGGTGAATGCGACATGTGAGACATTCGATCGATGGGCGCATGCTGCACAGATAAGTGACTTGGGCGAGCGACGTAAGGAGATTAAATCAATTATATGGAAATTATGAAAACTCAATTTGCAGGAAAATTCAAGTGATCTAGGACATCACGCCAACAGCTCAGCCCCAATGCCCGCCATCCCCATCGCCTAATCTCGGCGAGAACAGCGAGGCTAATAAGCCATAAAATATCCAGAAATTACGTTAACTACGTAAAGAACCTAGGAACTGAACGCAATTACTCCTCGTTTCAATATAATACGGCGACGTGACACATTTACGTGAGTAGGTTACGCGACGTAGCCGGAATTCATTCCATCCCAGTTGAGAATGGCGAATGGAGAACGGAGAACGGAGAACGGAGAACAGAGAGCAGGCAGCTTTCCCGGAAGGCATTACAATGGCCGTACCGTCCTGCTATCTACGGCCGGACAGCTATACGTATGTACCTTTTTACGGAACCCAGGACGCAGGGATGGCGGGATAACGGGATGACGGGATGACGGGATAACGGAATGGCGGAATAACGGCATGGGCGGCAACGTAAGCAAACAGTGCCGGCAAAAAGCAAACAACGGAAAGTGAGAAGTGCCACAAAAACGGCAGCAAATGGCTGCCACTCGCAGTTGCAATAGCACCACAAGCAAAGCAATAGCAATGGCAATGGCAATAGCAATAGCACTGGAAACGGCAACAAGGGCCGGCGACAAACAAAGGCAACAGCAAAGTCGCCAAAAAGGTGGGACGGCGGCCAGGGGCGTGGCATAGGGGGGCTGGGGGGTGGTGGGACGGTGATGTTGGGTGGATGAATAAGCGTAACAAACTTGGTGGGTCAAAAATACACAGTGGAAATAAAGTCATGCACTTAATTGGTCGAGTTTGAAAGAAAGACCCATTCCTGGTCCTCACCTGCACTCTAGTGATACGTTTCCCATTATAATGGGTAACATTTAGGCTACCTGTTGATGTAATATGCTTAGCTATTCGATAGACTTGAGATTGCTTTGAATTCAATTTCAATAATTCAGAGTAGGAATATGGCTTTTGCAAAGTGTTGGCCATTCTGTAGGCCAGACTCTCAGATCCGCACGGTGTGGTTCGCTCGGTTTTGGTCTCCATTTGATGGCGACTCTTTGGTTTGGTTTTCAGTTTTCCTTTTTCTGTTTTCTGCTTTCGCCTTCTTGTTCTCGTTCTGGCCATACGATGTTTTTTCGCCCTTTTGTAGCTTTGAAAGGCACAAAGGCGAGCGAACCACTAGGAACCAGTGCCAGTAACCACCGCCTGGCAGAACCACCTTGTGACCGAGCCAACTGCCTCAATTTGCATATGGAATTTATGCTTTTGATGACGCGGGCGACGCCGGCCAAAGTCAACTGCATGTTAATGAAACCCGAATGCATAAGTAAGCCCCCTTTCCTTTCCTCTCTTCATTTTCCATTTTCCAGCGACACAGCGAGAAATTGAGAACCAATCCGTTCGATTCTCGAACATCGCTTTGTATAAAAATAAGCTTATAGCAGAAAGAAAGACAGATTCTTTTCTATTGACTTGATGGACCAGGAAAACTTGCTATTGTTGAGCAGTTTGGCCTTTTTTTGCTCTGTGCAGCATTGAAAGAAAATCCCGCGCAAACATCTGCCCCACCGGCCCCTCTTTTATCACGACTTTTTTCATGCCGCCGTGCATTTTTGAAAAGCGAAAAGTTCAAGGATTGCTGCAGAGACGTCGTGCGCTTAGATTCTGTGCAGATTTGGGTGCCCCACAGTGGCCAGGTAACCCCAAAAAGCAACAATCACAACAGCAGCAACGGCAGCCTAAAGCCTAAAGCCAAAAGCCAAAGCCGAAAGTCGAACCACGGACATCGAAAACATGCAACGAGGTGGGGCATTGGGCTTTTTGGGAGCACTAGGCAGTCATCAGGAAGAATTGCTTTAGAATCAAATGCCATGGAAAATGGAATAGTCTAGTAAGTAGATTGCCTAACCAGCACATACCTCGACAGCCTTGGGTTGCAAGGAAAATGTTATCCACAACCTAAGTACGGCTCAAAGTCTCACCAAAGACACTAGAATAACAAGATGCGTAACGGCCATACATTCGTTTGGCACTATGCAGCCACTTTTTTGGTGAAGGCCAAATTTGCTCTCTTTCCGCTCGCTCACGCTGAGAGCGTAAGAAATCTAATAATAGAATTTGCTTGCTTGTGTGAGTAAAAACAAAAGACGAGAACGCGTATATGTTGCGTGTTGTGCTAGAAGACGATTTTCGGGCCGAAATCAATTCTGATCGAAGAAACGAATTTACATATTTGGAGTTGTGGCCAATTTCGTAGCAATATGATGAAATAAAATAAAAATTTCCTGACTATTATAATTTTAAAATTTTTTAAATTCGTTTGTTAAAATCGCCGCTCAAATTAGCTACCGTTTACATATTTATATTTTATTTTTATTTTATTTATATTATAAATAAATAAATATGAAATAAATTTTTCATAAAATAATAATTATTTTTTAATTTCATAAAAAAATAATAATTTTATTCATAAATAATATTTCATTATAATAATTCATAAAAAATAATAATACGTAGTAGAAAATAAAAATTAATAAAATAAATAAAAATATGAAAACAGTTCGTTGCAAAAGTCATATCGTCAGGCACGAAGTGCGGACACAAGCACTCAACAATCATTGCCTTATTAATTTTTCTCACGCCGCAAGCTGAATACCCTAATGACAAGTATTCTAATATAAAGTCATTTTCGAAATATATTTTGTGACGTACATAGATTCGGCTATTACTATTTCTAAGCTTTATTTAAATAATAATAACGTTAAGGCAAGACAAAACAAGAATTTTTCGCATAGAGCCAATTAATCAAAAATAATATAGATTTAAAGTCAACGAACTTCTAAGGTGAAGGGCATATTTTGTCAAATTTACAATGCATGAGCACACGTATGCACACATACAGTTGTATGCTATCACTGTATGCGTAGAAAAGAGCTGTTTGCTGTAGCGCTCTCCGCTCTTTCTCTCTCGAACAAAAACTCAAGAGAGCCTGGAGCCACCTCTAGAGCCACGGCCTAAAAATCGCGTGCCAAAAATTTGTATGGCCGTTACGCATCTTGTTATTCTAGTGTCTTTGGTCTCACCTATGTATCTATCCCAACGATCCATAATGCAATAACCGATTTTAAACAATCCGTTTAGTGTAACTCCGTTTTTGGAGTTGGCTGAGGGCATAGTTAAATAAATGCCAAGATACTGTCACTGTTAGTCCGCAGGAAATGTCAAAGTTGAACCCATCGATCGATTCTAATGTAGAACCAAGATTCAAGATGTAGAACCACGCTAGCAATTCTGCAGATTAGATTTGCTGTCTGGCTAAGTTGCAAGATCTCTTCTAAGTCAAACGCCGAGACTTAGAGGACTGGACTGGAAGGGAGACCAGATACCAGAGACCAAAGAGCTCCCCCAATGCGTTGCCTTTCACTTGCAACTCGCAACTGGCAACTGCGCCGATGGTAAAGTAAAATTGCTTTATGTTTGTCTCTTATTTCCCAGTGTCAACTTTGAAATGTAACGGACTGTGGTGGGGAAGGCATTCGTCACTTGGCGTTCGGCTCGCTGCACGACAAACATCCAATTAAGCTATAAAAATCTTAATTTAATTATTTGCCACACGAACAAAGCCGCAGAACGAACGAGCGCCGGATGATGGAGATTCGAGTTGGAGTTAGAGTTAGAGTTTGCAGATGGAGATGACGTTGGCGGTGGCGGTGGCGATGGCGAGGCGATGCAGTTGAAGTTGGCTTTCAGAAGACGGAATATATATGGCACTGGTGGTGGTCGAGAAGGAGCCAAAGCCAGAGCCAGAGCCAGAGCATTTGCCATTCACATCCCCATTCGCATTTTCAGTTTGGTGAACGAGTGCAGCGCGAGATGACGACAACGATTTATGGTGGCCGGTTTTTCTTCATTTGGGCCCTGCTCCGAGCACCGAGCACCAAGCACCGAGCTCCAAACTCCGAGCAATGGCAAAAAGCAAGAAGCCAAGGCAAGACCAAAAGCAAAAGGCAAAAAGCACAGAAATCAAATAGCAAGAGCACGAGCTGCCAAGCAGCCAAGCAAGCGAGCAAACGAGCAACAAGGCAGCAGGCAGGCAGGCAACATGCATTTTTCATGAATTAGTTCACATATAAAAGTCAAATGCAGCACCGGAGTTGGAAAACGGGCCCGGAAAAACGGGGGCGGGCGAAACAACGGGAGTCGGCTGGAGTTGGCTGGCTGCAGGCACATAAACAGATTTTGTGGTCGTGGCACACACCGAGAAAAAATGCGACAAAACCGTACAACAACCCACACCGAGTGCAATCAAAAGAGCAGAGAAGGCGGCCGAAGGGAGCTCCTGGATATTCCGGCAGTGACGAGTTAAATGGCCATCCCCATACCAATCCAGACATAGGAAACGCATTCCAATCCCAAGTTGCAAAGGTAATTCAAATGTTGCTTCGAGCCACAGCTTGTGCCACGTGCCCATCCCCATTTTGTTAGCTGTGGCACCTGCTTATTTTGATTCTTCGCTGCATAATTAATGAAATGAAAGCAGCTCAGCGCCCCTTTCTGCCCCTTTGTCATCTTTCTGTGCCATAAATTAGACGATGCAGGAGAGGAGGAGCCAAGTCAGCTGAATCTGGTTAACAATTTCAGGAAGGAGATAATGTGCAGCCGATAATGCGAATAGCTTCTGGGCGAAAATACATTTTGAATGAAAGGTACGGTCCGGCCGTAGCGAATCGAAATCAAAGCGAACTGCCCCCGCCTGCCCGCCTGCTCGCCTGACTGACTGACCCAAAATCGGGAAGTCAACCTGTATCTCCCTGGCATCCAGATCCAAGAGGCAAAAGCTCAGTCAGCAGGATAAAGCGAAGCGTTTAATGCGAGCTTGTTGTTTGGCTGGTTGGTTTGTTTGTTGTTATATTTGTTGTTGGCATGCCCGTTGGCCATTTTACGGAGCCAGCCACTTGACACAACAAGAGAAGAGTGGAGAACGGGATGGCAGGAGTTCGTATGATTCTGCGCGGGGGGAGGGGAGGTAGGAGAGCACGGTGAACGAAACATTGAGCAAGTTAAAATATAATAAACAGGCTTAAAAACACACAAACATAGAAAGGCATATGCCTGCGTATGCTTTTCTTTTTATGGCAAACAATCCAACAAACAGAGCCGAAACACATTCAGGTCTGGAAAATGGATGCGAAATGTTATTCGGCGAGGAAATGACCGAGTTGAAAACGGGGCTTGCCGCTTCTGGACAAATGCCATCGATCTAATTTCATTCTGTTTCTTAAATAATTGTACATCGCAAATTAACTACAACTAAGAAATGTACTTTTTGTGTCTCCGACAGCCAACTTAATACTGGTCTGCAAAAGCTCACCTGATAGATGCCACGTGCCACGCAGGCTGAGGAACTTTGGGGCAAAACTGGCCGTCTGATGCTGCTGCTGAGGACCTCGATGTTGCTGCTGTGGTGCTGCAATGAAATCCAGGGTAGAGTTGATTAAAAAAAAAAAACCAAAATAAATTGAAGCCAAAGGCAGGGCATTGTCCTTTGGTCTAACCTCTAAGCATTTTAATTCTATTTGGCTTTCTGTCTGAAGTGGCGAGAACAAAGAGGGGTATGTAAAAGGTCTTGAAATGCTTTGGAAACAATCGCGTATTGCATATGGGATCAGGGCCCGAACGGGCAGGCTTAGGTGTGAAAATGGCCCAGATATGTGCATATGTATGTGCATGTGTGTGTATTTGCGAGCATGCGGGAAGCAGCGGTTCAAGGTTTCCACTGCCATGTTCGTTGGCCCACTTTCAAAGGGTGTGGGCAAAAGTGAAAGTGAATTATTAACACAATTGCTATTAGCGCTGATAGCAAGTGCACATACGGCTGCAGTTTTGCTGTAGCCCATAAGTTTTTGTGTTTCTGCCGCCGGCAAAGTGGCTGCCACCACGCCCGAAGGTCTAAAGCTGGAGAGTTGGCTCACCAGCAGATACCACAACACATTGTGTTGGGTGGGTGCAGGTAAGCCCCCACCAGGACGACATTTTAACTTCAACCATCTCTTCTTCCAGTGGAACTATTCATTTCCGACTTACATGCACACTTGCATAACATCATCTGCTATCTATCTGTCTTTGTGCACAGTATTGACTTGGATTTCCTATAATTAGCTGACCATCAACATATGGCTTTGGCCATCACTGATATACTTGTCCCAACGGAACTTAATTGAAAGATTCCTGCCGGATCGCCGGTTTCGGGCAACAGTTCATAGTTCCCGGTACTCACTTTTTAGTTCTCAGTTGGCTCAGTTGGCTGTCCGCTTTGATTAATGATTGTCGACAAGTACAACAACGGCCACGCCCCCTGCTTTGGCCGCTGTCTACCGCCCAGAGGAGAGGAGGAGCCAAAACAAAACGTCCGTCAGCTGGCGTCAGGATGTCAGGGTGGCAGGAAGAAGGGCAGATTGGGCCATTGGACTATTGGGCCAGAAGGGAGACGGAGCTTAGCTGGGCTGCAGATTGCTCATACGCAGCGTGGTCCCCTTGAGCCAAAATGAAGTTGCTTGCGGTGCTGGCGCTGCTAGTTTGGAACAGTTGACAGCGAAGCGAAGCCGAGCGAGGCAGCATCATGATTTATGTCGTTTTATTTAATTTTAATTGAAAAACTTGCACACGAAGAGCGACATGACGACAAACAACCGAAAACCCCGAATGCCAAAACAGCAGAGCACAGCCAAATGTAATTAAAATGGCATTTGCTCGCCATTCTGTTCCCTTTGAGTCGCACATTTTCCACCATCTTGCTTTGGCATCAGCAATCTGCACCTACCAAGTCCTGGAAATGCAAATAAATAGCAAGACAAAGGCTCAAATGCAAATAGAATGACTTTATTAAATGGGCGGGCGGGTTGGTTTCGCTGCGGAGGATAGAACGGCTCAGAATCGCTGAGCAAGTTCGCAGTTGGTAAATGATAAAGGCACGAGGGTTGGCAAACGTACTGGGACTTGACTCTTGAAAAGGGGATCGAAACAAGTGAAGCCGTGTCTAACAAGCCACGCGACCTTTTCTCCCTGATTTTTCTGCTTGCTTCTCCCATTATGACAAATGCAAATGACACACTCGAGAAGAGGCTTGCAGAGCGGGAAATATGAACTGTAGAAAGTGGGCGCAGTCTATGAACAAGACATTACAACGGCAACAGCAACAGCAATAATACAACGACAGCCACAAGAACCAGTCAAAAGCCGCACAGTGGGACGAAGCGAAACAAACAAACCAAAAAAGAAACGAAAATAAAAGAATGGAATTAGAAATGGAAATAGAAAAAGGAGTCGAGGACAAACCAAACTCGGTCTTCCTTCGGGATTCGGGAATATGAGTGCCTTAGGAAACCAACTCGAGGGATTTCCGCAGGCGGCTTGGCGGCTCGGCGGCTCCTTGGTGTAGTTTCCTCCCACAATTCTCGGCATGCTCTCCACGGTGCGGCAGTTGCACAAAAAAATGGCGGGGCACGGGCAGTTGGCAACCAGAAAAACTGCCGCCAACGCTATAAATCATGCGGCCAGCAGCAAAAGCAACAAAAGCGACCAGCAGCAGAAATGTAACAAAAAGTATAAACATAAAAAAGGGAAATTAAATAACAATAACAAGGTTATTCGGCGAGTGTTGCTGGCGCTGCTGCGATAACGCTTACGCTTTTGCTTTTGCTTTTTGTTATTGCTTTTGCCTTTGCCAACTAAGTGCAGCCGGGCAACATGGAAAACATTTCGAGTGTGCTGCAAATGGAGTGTTTTTTATTGCATTAACATAAATACATTAGAACGCCGGGGAATGGACTTTGGTGGCTTGCTGTTGACTCACGGCGCGTGTTCCCAGCCAGATACATTCGTATATGTATGCACATATCTATGTGCAAGTGTGTGGTCCGAAAGGGTATACACATGCCGGGGACATCGGCTCGTTGCCAATTCTTTTTAGGGTGTAATATATGCGACTAAACTCAGCGCGTTTGGATCAGCAAACTCCTGAGGGCAAAGGAAAAAGTACTGGTTATATCATCCAAACTAAATAGCCCAAATAAGAAAAGGGTTTAAGCTCACATTTCATTTGAGTAACCATCAAACGCATTGATTGTGAGCTCGGCTCCCTCATCTCATGGTTTGGTTTGCGGGCGGAAATTGTAATGACAGCTGGGACCTGTGACTTGGCTGCTCCTCGAACAACACCAGTCAAAAGCATCGCATTCCGCATCCGCCTTCCACATCCACCCGTCGGCAAATGACTGGGCTAAGCATTAAACTGTTATTCCTCTTGGCCAGTGTCAATAAAATGAATGAAACTTAGAACTTTAAATGGCGAGGCGAATGCAATTTAATCAAGCCAACTGCAAATGAATGCACAGACCAGCGGCATTTGCATGCCAACACAACAGCAACCGCAGCAGAAGCAGCAGCAGCAGCAGCAACAGGAGACGCAGCAGCAGAAGCAGCAGCAGAAACAATCAAAAAGTTTTTAAAACAAATTAAAACTTGACGACAAGGACCAGAAAGGGAAAGGCAGAAACTGGAACGGCAGTGGCTTCTTTAAATTTATTATGCGGTCAATTGCAAGATGGCCAAAAACGAGTGACCAGGGCAGAGGAACAGACGGAGGGAGCTGCAGCTTCATTAGCCGTCCCGGGAAGACACAAAAGTTGGCCCAAGAAACTCAGCGTCTCTGCGTCTAAGGCGCGCTTAACTGTTTACTTCATTTGATTCAGCTATTAATTAAACGCAAAGTGCTCACGGTATTTGCTGGTTAAACAAAAGTTGCAATTGCGAGGCAAGAAGTTCTCTTCGTGATTAATTCAAATTAATTGACAGTGAAATTTGTTACTTGATTAGTAAGACATTTGGCATTTGTTCAGCAGCAGCAGCAACAAAGTAAACAACAACAAAATGAATCCATCAGACTCAAAAGGGTTAACTCTCTGTTATTCCCAATAACATACATATGATTACATACATGTATTATTTCACCTAAGCGGCAATTTAAAATGATGATTAAAGCAATAAATCCCATTTCTCTAGGCAAAAGTCTGCAAAATGAACTTAAGCACTATTCAACATTCATTCACTACTCGTTGCCCATTGGAAAATATTCACAGTTAATCGTAAAATTGCAATTGAATGGCGGACGCCCATTTGGGGGCAGCCACATCTCCCGAAACGCAATCAAACGCGATGAAAACTTGCAACACACAAAGCGGCGAAAAGTTTTCGCTACAGGCGAAGGGAAATTGCTCAGCTGCAGTTGCAAACAAACTTAAATCAAATTCATGACAAATGATGCGCGAATTTTTCACTTGCCTTTGAGCAACTGCAAAAGAAATACAAATTATAAAATGCTGTACAAAGCCGAAAAGGGGCGTGGCCGTTGAGTGGGCACGATGGCCTGAAACAGCAGCGCAGTCAAGGTTACGTCTAGGTTCACTTACCCCTCTTTTTATCGCTCCTCTCATCGTCTCTTTTCGGTCTGTTTTTACTGTCTGCGCTGGTCAAAAAGGTTAAAGCCAAATTAGAAAACAAAGTCTTATGCCTGAGTGCACAGTCAAGGGTGCTTCTTCTACTGATTCTTCTTCCCTGCCTCTTCCGCCGTCGCCGCCGCCTCTTCTTCTTCTGCTTCTTTTGGGGCAGACTGACAATGATGATGATAAGTTTGCAGGCCTGCCTGCCTGCCTGGTCACACTCGAAATGCCATTGCAGTGCAGCCAAATGTGTGGAAATGGCCAATATATGGCGTAGCACATAAAAAAATTGGATACATTTTCATTTTAGGCCGAGCGGTGAAACTAAACCAGTGGTGGTGGCAAGGTGGGTGTAGCAAAAACGGTCGAATTTAGAGAACTTTCGAGTTAACCACAGTCGAATAGATGCCTCATAAGCACCAGGTTCCGTAAGCTGGCGGGAGTGGAAAAATATCTACGTTGATACGGTGCGTGGGTTGTGCTGTTCCGCGTTGGTCCCATAACCTGTCACTTTGGGCTGCGTTTGCCTTCCGCCGTCAATTAATCAATGGATCGATCGTGGGGCTCCGGTCATCGGACTGAGAAAGTCATTCGCCTTCTCCGACATCGATCAGCGCGGTCTTTTGTCCCGCCAACGGGTTTTTCACAGACTTTTACATTGTAAACTCTTCATTTGGACTGCAGACTGCGAAAGCGTTGACCAAAATTGACACGAGCCCCAGCCAGCATCGACTTTCGCCTCGAAATTCGAACCCGAATTTGCAAAGTTCAACCGCCTCGGGTCGAAGCTATGATTGCAGATGGCAAAATTTTAAAAACTAGCCTCCCATTTCACATTTCAGATTTCTGTGATGGATAAGTGCATTTCACAAGCCATAAATTGCATTTTTTCATTGATGAAACTTTGCTTCGGCCCCGAAGCCATATTGGGGTATGAATATTTAACCGAGGTTGAGAATTCGCCCCAGGAGCTGGAGCTGGAGTTTGTAATCTCAGTAGGGCACACTGAAAATGCAAAGCTTCATTTATCGTGTGTAAGCAAACACTCAAACGTAGTAGCTATGATTAAAGCTCAGAAACGAAAGGGGAATGCAAGTAATTAAATTTATTATTATTATATTATTGATAGTTCTTGAATACAGAGGCAGCATTTAGTGTTTCACAGCCACTTTGATTTCGATGCAGCCGATTTCATAAATCAAAAGCGTACTTCGGAAAT
The DNA here is from genome assembly GCF_016746395.2 of Drosophila simulans. NCBI lineage: Eukaryota > Metazoa > Arthropoda > Insecta > Diptera > Drosophilidae > Drosophila > Drosophila simulans. Next base: position 923,319 of record NC_052525.2, read on the forward strand.
AATTATCCCATTTTAATGGACATTGCAAAGCAACCGTTTTGCCAAGTGCAGCACCAGGTTATTGTTGATGTCTCCGGCAGATGTGTTGGTAGTAACTGAATTCTTCGTTTGCATTTGCAGAGTAAAGTTTCCGAAACTTTATGTTGCTTTTCTCATAATTTCCAGAGCCTAATGAATATTTGCAAGGTGGCTCGGGTTTCTCGGCAGGTTGGGAAATTGATCCTGTTGCTAAAGAGTAGTTTTGTGCTGGCCAAGTTCCTCGAGCTTTCGGACTAGGATGAGCAAGCAAGCACTCTTCAAAAAGTTGGTCCCAGAAACTTTGTGGCTTCTCTGGACATCACAATGGACATCATTTGCAGCTGGACCTGCCAATCAATTGGCCAATGTCCCGAATGTAACACTCTGCTTGCGGTCCAAGTTTGCCTAACGAATCATTCAATGTTTTTCGATGTCGTTGGCTGGTATCCAATCCCGAATCCAGTTCACGAATGCACTTCAAAGTTTTCCAATGAACTCTGCGCGCACCTGGGACACCTGAGCACGGTCACTAGATAGATGGCCGATGGCCGATAGCCGATGGCCGATGGCCGGTGGCCAATCTGGCTTTTTTGATGGCGATCAGTTACCTGAAATCGCCACGCATCGCTTGACAAGTTCAAGTTTAATGGAAGCAGAAGCAAGGCGGCGATTCACGCGCTGTAAAAGTCGCCAGCAAAACGCGCTGGGCCAACGGCATTTGTTAGAAAACCACTGACTTTGGCAACGTGTCAAGCCGGTTTTCGGTTTCACATGGCCACCGGTCAGCATTTTTGCAGCACGCGTCCCACTCCAAAGCACACAGACAGACTATTTGAAATTGAAAAGCAACACAAAAGACACAAGACACAGATACGAACCCATACGAGCACACATGGAAAGAGTGAGAGAAAAAAGAAAGAAAATCCGGTCCGGCCACGCTCAATAAAAATGTTAATTTGAACTGTAACAAGTTCAACAGCAGCAGCAAAAGCAGCATGAACAAGATCAACAAATTGCAGTTTCACATTGTTGCAGCGCCATCTAATTGGATGAGTCAAAGCGTAGAACCCCAAAGACGCCTAGCTTTGATCTTCCTGTACTTAGAGGCAGAAAACCTCAGAGGAAAATTAGCCAGGTGCGTGTGGGTACATATGTACCTATCTCTTAAGCTGACATCAAACCGATCAAACACAAATCCAAGAAATCTCCATAAGCTATCAATCGAGTGGATCAGAAGAGTCTTAAGAATTGATTTCGTTTGCCGAAATCAAAACACATAATCAACTTAAACTCAACACTAATCTTATTCTCGATCACAGCTAGCGGAACATCAGAGTTCAATGATCTAAACTAGCTAAGCGATATCAGGCATTCTTTTGGGTCAGTAAATCGATAAAAACACAACTTCACTATCTTCATGTCTACGAAAGTACACGAGTTGAAGGTATGCTATCATCCGAAAACCCCAATAACATTGAAAACTGTTTGGAACATTAAAGGTAATTTCACTGCACACGCCAGTAATCAGTTGAAAGTTTAATTTTCAGCAGCAATCTGACCCTGAAGTTGTTCTACGCAAATGGGTTGTGTTATCAGATCAGATCAGTGGAATGAATGGATAAATGGTTAAATACACTTCGTAGTCTTGTTTCACCAACGAATGCAGTTCGAAATGGGAGCGGATTGGATATGTGCGTACGAGTGTGTATGTGTGGATGGGCTTTGAAATCCCCAACCCGGACTCGTTCAATTATCTAGTTCAACTGGCCATTTCCGCCTCCCATTGAAACTCGAACCGAAATAGCGAGAGTAAACAATAATCATAAATAATAATAATGGTTACGGTTTCCTCCTCGGTCTTCTCTATCGGGCATTCATCTTCTTTTGCTGCGTTTTATTGAAAAAATAAACAAATATGGTAACAGTTTATATATCATCATCATCATTGATTATGCTTTCCGCATGTGCAGCATTTTCATAATCAATCAATCGGTGGTCCAGTTAATCTGGGTTACACCGGGTCTACGGAATACAGTTACGGAAGATGGAGACCAGCTCCATGCTCCGTGCTCCATTCACCATTCTTCTTTCACGGAAGACCACTAGCTGGCTGAGTGATTCCTTCCGAACCCGAACTGAACTGAACTGAACTGAGCTCAACTGGCCTGCGGAATCGCAGACGTGCGTATTGATCCGATACAAAGCTGGTTTTTGGAGTCGCCCAAAGGTCCCAAAGTCGCCATGACTCATTCCGTCTCATTCCGATGAGGAATGTACGCTGCTCATCAGCTATATATAGTATAGTATAGCTGTCCGCTTAAGTCGGCGGCTTTAGACGCGCAATTAGCATATCATTATTGATGAGTCGCAGCGCTGTCGATGCCTCTCCCTGTGTGATTGCTACACCCTTTGGGCCAACGATTGTTGCACATTCAGGAGTCTGCCGCCCAAGTGTGCTAATTTATACTCGATTAATTGTTGACTTTGACAATAAAATATGTCGCACTGTGATTTCCGCAAGTCGCAAAGGTCGAGCAACTTTTACGCGACAATTCTAAAATTGAATCGTGTGGAATGCCGCTGTACGGCTTTATTTCGGTCGCATTGAGTGTTTCTTTTCAATTGGCGGGTAATTAGTTTGGGTACGTACACGCAGCGGAGTTGGGTTGCCTTGAGACACGCCCTCCACTCGATTCGTCCGTGATTTATTGCCGCCGGGTGTTGGGGACACATTGCAGGCGGCCAAAGTAGCCAGAAAGTGAGGCGTGACCTCGCAGCAGGTGCCGAAATTCCAAACAAAATAACCCACGAATTGCGAGGGGCTCTGATTTTCCCACTCCCACTCCCAGTCTCGATCTCCCACCACAAAGCCATGCTGATGATGATGATGATGGCCAGCCGGAAATATCCCACAGACATCAAATTTGTGGGCTCCATCTCGTCCGTCGTGTCCAACGTGTCCACCGTGTCCATGGTGTCCATCGTGTCCAGCAGCAATTTGTTGACACAGCAGAGACGGGGAGGAGGAAAACCAAACCGAAACTCCAAAGCAAACAGCAACCAACACGAAATTAAACAAAACAGCCAAACAACGAAACAACAAATCGCCGAAAGTGAAGGTGTTGCTCACTCGACCAAACACAACTAAAAATGTATATGATAATGGCATATAATGAAGCGTTTATGCAAATCAGCGTAAGCATTTCACCTCCACCCTCCTCTCTTGGGAAACCTGGATATTGCACAGCCGTCCAGCAGTCCATGGAAGTAAGACATTAGTTTAATGCCACGCACATTTGAATATCAGGCAAAGTTGTTGGGCGCACAAAAAGTATTTCAAAGCCATCAGAACCAACAGGACAACAGGACACTGTGCAGTTTCAATTCGTGGGAATTGAAGCAGTTTCCCCGCCATAAAGTGCATGTTTTCACATTGATTCAACTAAAAGTGTTGTCATTGGCGCGAGTTTCGAACTATACAGCAAATTAAATGCCACTGATTTATGCAACTAACTAATCCGAAGGCACAACTGCTGCAGATTTTCGAGAAGATTCAACTGGATTCAGCTGTCCGCACTTCGATTTCAACTTTTGATTGCACTGCATTAAATTTATTTCTGCTGCTCTATGACGGCATCTTCATCTTCGCCATCATCATCATCACATCATCATCATCGTAGTGTTAGGATATGTTTTGTTGTTTCTGTTATTAGCGCGCATGATTGGCATTTCTGCTTCTTCCGTTTGATTTCTTTCAACTGGCGCGCTCGTCAGTTTATTTATTTACTTTGATTACGTCACATAGAAACGAACAAATAAAGCAAACTGCAGCTGTCTCCGCCGAAAATCCGAAAATTGATTTAAGTCATCTGACCGCTTCCGATTTTCAGCGGTTACATTTCATCGTCATTGCGGGAGCATTGCGCAATTACCACAAAAAGTGACTTGCCACAAAAGTTGCCAAAATCTTTTCTCTTTCGTCTGGCTCGGAAACAGTCGCCAAACTCATCGGGAGCCCCCAAACATCTTTGTATACTATACTATATGTACATACACATATGTTATGTAGACGTAGAGCACCAGCATGGCTGGGAAAATATCAGGCAACATTCACTTTTCTTGCCACATTTTGCGGAAAATGGAAGCGATATTTCGGCACATGCCACATGATCGCTTAGGAAATCGCAAGGAGCGTGGGCCGCCGATTGCCAAACTGCTGTGGCCATTGTGTTTCCACCTGCCTCTTGGATGATTCCCACTCAATTTTGCCGCAAACCTTTCCATTGCGATTTCCAATCGAAGTCCCATCTAATTCGAATGAGATTTCCAAGCAGGAGCCAAGATGTAACTTACACAAACAGAGTATCTATTAGATTGAAATCTGAGCAAAAGCAACGCCTTTCTTTTTTCGATCTGTTCACTGGGTATATAGTTTAATAGTTCGCAGTCATAAAAAAGAAGAGGGAAAATTCTTGCCATTGCCAGTTTTTCAAGAGTTGTTCTTTTCAGGTGCTGTAGTTGCTGATGCTGTTGTTATTTCTTTTTTTTTCCCATGGTGTTCTTATCGTGGATATTATTATTTACGTTGTGGTTGTTGTTGGGCGGAAGTGGCTCGTTGGCAAGGCGCGCTTTGTATTTCGCATATGTGCGCGGCCTTTTCAATAGTATTTTTCACACTTGTGAAAATTAAAACTTAACTGAACATTTTGTTTGTGCTGTTGTCGTTGCCGCTTTTTATTGTTTTAATTACACGCGTTTTTCCGCGCATTGTTTCAATGACCGTCACGCGCCGCAAGCCTTTTGCCCTCTCCCTCTCCCATCACCCATCTCTCTCTGTCCACTGCCCCATGCCCCTGTCGTTTTCCCCCTTTTTTGCGACCTGCACACACCGCACAAATTGTTGTTGCCGCCGCCGTTTGTTTGCAAAATGAAGTGGTCATATCTACGCCCGCCTGCCGCCTCTTTTGCCCCAACCCCTTTGGGGCATTAATGATAATTTCAAAATGACATAAACGCAACTCCCAGAGCATTTTGCCAGCGTCATAGAGATGGACCCACAAAGTACAATTAATCGAGTTAAATTGAACATACTTTTGGGTTTCTTTTAGAACCTGCAAACTGTGCGAAAGGATCATCGGCACTTGCTCAATGAAAATGCAGAGGAATCCCCTCACTTCAGTCACTTTTCCTCTGTCTCTGTGTGGGGAACGTCTTCAAAAGCAGTAAGCATGTAATTATAAAAATTAAGAAATTATAAGTACGCTTTCCATCTCTGAGAATTGTCATCAATGAACTCGCGGGCCGCAGTCCACTTTGCAGTATACAGTTTGCAGTTCGCAGTTCGCAATCCGCGATTCACAGCAGTTCGCGTTCGGGCAACCCCAAAGATAAATGAAATAAATGAATGGCCGCCATCCCCGCCCGCTCTCTTCGGTCGTGAGTTTTAATGCCTTAATGAATAATGCATTTTTAATTATTTTTTGTTCATTTACAGGCAACTTTATGGTGGACGGCGACAAGTTGAGTTGGCTTACGCGGCGTATGGGTAATTTATATTGCTTGATTTTCATTTCGAGCTGCGAATCGTAGTTTAGGCTTGCAATAACCAGCCGTTCATGTGACATGTCCCTTGCTATCTGCTCTTTTCTTGCAGTGCATGGAATGCAGGTGGAAACCGTTAGTTTCGGCTCGAATTTCCCTGCCAGCGACAGCAACAACAACTTATCCAATGGGAAAAGCAAGCGGCGTCGAGGACAAATATCGTATTTCATCATTTGTTTAAGCCAAGCCATTGATTTGCTCAGGTAGCAAAAGCCACCATGCACTGCGAGAAACTGGCATGGATGGATCAAACTGGATGGATGAGCACACACCGCTTGTTTCCAGTGTAGCAGCCAAGGCGAGCGCAAGAGCAAGGCTTGTCATTCATTAGGATAGCATGTCATTCATTAGCCCATAGCCAACCCTTTCGGATTCAGTGACTGCACCCAGTTAACTGTTACCGGTTACCAGTTACGAGTTACAGCTGAAGGGCGAAAAGAGAGGGGGGAAACGGAGTCACTGGCGACAATGACAACCAAATACGGCGGAAGCAACGCGATTTCGATGTCATCGGGTTTCAAACCAATTTGACTTTGCCGCACTTAAGACGGAGTTGCGAGCTGGTGCAAGCTAGAGGGCTGCGAGGAAAGAGAGAGCAATAAACACAAAAATGGAACATGCTCTCAAATTATTATCCCCGATATCGAAACGTGGGAAGCAACCACGAGCAAACGACCAAATCTATCAGATATACCAAATTATATGGGCAACATGGTATTTTCCCATCACCCATATTTTTCTACCTTTGCACCTCCGACCCCCAAAAAAAAAGTTGATCTAAGACTCGAAACTCGAAAACGCGGCCGTATCGAATCTTTTTGCACAGACCGCTGTGATTGAAATTACCTGTAATGGGGAGTGCATGTAATTGTGACATTGTCGTGTCAATGAAACGTATCAAACGTATCGAAGTGATAAGCAACTTGCAACACAGCGAGTTGTTCAACCGAGCGAGTGGAACTGACGTCGCCAGTTTTTCATGTCAGCCGCCGAACAGTAGGAGAAAATGGAAATGGAAATGAAAATGAAAGTTTCAATTACAAATTGTTCGCACTGGGTCGGTTGAATTTTGTTTTGGGGGCCGCATGGAAAAGCGAAAAGCTGGCAGGGCACTTAATTACTGGTTTTTCCGCTTCACTAAACGCGACATGATTTTATTTTGAAGGTGAATGACGCCGGCTTTCTGTCAATAGTTTTAAAGGCGACTGTCAGTGGAATGGAAAGCATTTCAGCACTGCGTTTCAGTACCAACTAGTGGTTGGGAATCAAACAGAACCTCAACTTCCGCACTTGAGCGTACGCATATCATATGGACTTGTAGACTTCTCCAAAGATAGAAAGCAACTCCATTTTGCAGTGACTGTAAGACTCGAGCTCATCTAGCCAGAAGGCCCAGCGTTTCAGAGCTTCGGAGGCAATTAGCCCGACTGACCAGCCAGTCAAATAAAGGCCGCGCCGTATTCAATGCAAACAATTTGCCTAACTCATTGTGGGAATCAATCGGTTGCTTAGATTCAAGGCCGTTCGTCTAATGGGAGTCTAAATTAAGATGGCAAAAGCACACAGAGGCACGCAATAAAACAGTGTAGGAATAGGGGAAAAAACAAAACTGGCAACTAAGCCGCTTGTAGTTAACAACAATTTGTTGACATTTTCGCGGGGAAGTTGGCGGGTTTTATTTCAAAAGGCCAAGCATGACTGCCATCCGAGATGCCAGATGCCAATCTGGTATCTTGTGGGTTGGGTTGGCTTCCCTATTTTCGAAGATTGCGAATGCATTGGCATTCTTTCCGCTAATGACAATCGCAAATGTCTTGCGAATGTCTATCCTCCCACTCTCCGGATTTCCATTCCTGTCCTGTCGTCTGCTTTCCAATATTTGTCCTGAATGAGACACTAAAGTGAATTATTAGTTGTGCAAATAATTGCACAGTTGGCTTTGCACAGTGTCTCTCTCTCACGACGAGGATTTAGCCAACAGCTTGTGGCAATATTTGGTCAGCGTAATGGCAGGAGGCAGAAGGCGGGAGGGGAAACAGTCCGAGGAAGAGTTTCCGTGGAAAGGTCATGGGCTCTTGGAAGCCTATTCTTATTTGCTACTGAACTTAAAGTTTGCCGCAGCTTCACACGTTGCCTGAACTTGTTTACATCGGAAGGTGCATTGGCATTGTTGCAATGCTACGCAGTGACTGCCCCAGCTTCGAATCGTGACCCCAATCCCTACATCCACACAAAGTAATACATAGCCATCGTCACTTGTCGTCACCATCACCATCACCATCACCATCACGTCCCCGTCATCGGAGTTCTGATGAAAGAGGGTCGACGGCTCCTAAGTGGAGGAATCAAAGTGTTGTGTTTTAACGCCGCCACACAGGCGATTGATGGTTAGTGATGATTTTAGTGACGTTGATGATGAGGCTGGAGCATTCCAAAGCCCTGACCAACCAGATCCCATTTTTCCACATTTTATCAACCCCGATATAGCGTTGCAGTCAGCAGGGGGTATTCTCCATGGGGCTAACCAACCAGTCCAGTCCATCTGTCTATGGAGGCTAGGCATCTATTTGCATTTACTTCCTTTTGTATGCCAGCCCCCTGTATTCCCTGTCTTTTCCATTTTTGAGCTCAGCGGGCGGTGGTCGAGTAACAGACATTCATTTTGGTTTATAGGTAAGCCTGTCTGGCACCCCAGACCAAACCCAAACCCTGGACGTCCAGTCCCAACACCCAACTGAGCCGGAAAGCAATTTAGTTTAGGGGTACGCCATGCCTTTTATAAATGCATTTCACACTCTATTTTGCACTCACCATTTAAATTCTGAACATTGGATATGTAGGGTCCAGGATGCAGCTCCCGTGTTGGCTGCAAAAAAAAAAAACAAGGAAGAGAGAAAGGTTGTAGTTATAGTTGAATAGGCAGGCACAGAGAATGTACGTTAACGTTATGAAAATTGACAAATGCACACATTTTACTTTGTTTTCCACTTCGGCAATCTTAATCATTGCATCTTGATGACCTAATTTTCTTGCAGCCTGCTCCCAATGCTAAGTAGTTAGTTGACCTTTCTCCGCACAATTTGCATGTCCATCACGTCGATTTCCTTCACTTCTAACTAAAAACAGGTGACGAAATGCGCCACTGGTGCCAAGCCAAGAATGCGAATGAGCATCTCCTACCAGAGTACCAAATCCAACTCATTATTTGTGGTTCCCTTCTTTCTTTTTTTGGTTCATGACCCAGAAATGGGCAACGATCTTTTTCCTTTTTCCGACCACAAGTATCTTGGTCGCGGTCTCGTCGCTCATCGCTCGTGAAACGTGAAATGTACGTGCGGTCATCTGTTATGATTCTCAGACACTTGGCCTACAAAGTGCGGGGAATATCTATATAAATAGTATACATATACATACACATATACCTATATATATGCGTTTGGTTCTTTGGTCAACTCCAACTCGAAAACCAAGTTCATTGTTTATGTGCGTGTGCTTTGCTTAAATGTCAATTATTTCACGCTTATTAGATTTTTTATGGCCTTCATCATGAGACGATGAAATGGCGATGACGACGATGATGATGATGATGCGAGAAAGCAGCCGAAGAAAAGGAGAGTCGCAGCGAAAAGCCAAAGTTCCACATACTGTCTGTACTGAAGACACTCCACAAACAACTGTCACCGTAAAAATAAAAGTAAAGCGCCGCTCTTTTTATGGCCTTTTAATGCGATCCTAACGCGTGTGTGTGACAAAGATCTGGCATCAAAACGAGAGAAATAAATCCAGAAGAAAGAGACGGCCTTCGATTCAAAGACAGTGACAGTTTTCTGTGCCGTCTAGACGCAGAAAATAACGACCAGACTCTCAAATCGGATCAAGTGGGTCAGTCGATCTACAGAGGTGCGTGAGAATCTCTCTACCAGAAGTATCTGATCATGGAGAACCAAGTCTCCAGCCAATTTGCAGGATGTCAAGGATCATGGAGTAATAACGAAATGAAATAAGAAACTAATCGTGGTCATGTAGAATTGGTTAGTAGTATAAAATACGCCAAGAATGCGCATCCCTTCATCCTCGAAAGAGATGAGCGGATGGATGGCTCTTGGATTCGGCAACAAGTTTGAAATTAGAAACTAGTAACGATCTTCGGCTTGATTTTCCTGTGGTTCAATTTCCCGCTGCCGACCTTTTACAATATCCAAACATTTTCCGCAGATACAATAAAGAAATGTTCAACAATAAACTAAAACGAGTTCTCTGGACAGCGGCAGGGACTATATATATAACTTTGTTCCGCCAACGTAACGACATTTTGTACGACCCCATTTCCAAAGTCGTAATAATTTCATGAAAAACGCAGCGAAGTCGACTGCATTTTGGTTTTCACTTGGGGGCGGGCCAAAAAATAGAGGGGAATAATGTGCCAGTAAAAGGTATTTTAACGCTGGAATGCCTCCTTTTCAACCCCCCCTCCCCCTTCCCCCCTCTCTACCCATCATCAGATGTCGGGAAATGAGTCGGAGGAGTTTTCCTCTTCGGCTGCTTTGTCATGAAAAATAACTTCGCTTCGTTGAAATGACAGTCACGATTTCGTATTTTTTCGTTCTTTTCCTTGGTTTTTTTATGTGTCTTCTTTTTCTACAATTTTTTAACCTCCTCCCCTCCCGTCTCACCCGCCATCCCTCCTACACGATGCCTTTTTTTTAATGATTTTCATTCTTCACTTCTCGTTCTTTTTTGATCTGTGTAGCAGACTAAATGAAAGATGATGAATTTATTAAATTCCCTGTCTCTGTAAGACATGAGTGAAGGCTTGGGAAAATGGGTTGGAAAATTACGTTGCCCGGCAACTTTGGCCGAAAAGTGTCAACGAAGTGCCAAAGTAAACTCAATCGAGTAGATTTGGCAAAAACAAATGCGTTCTTCCTGATTCACTTGATAGTGCTTTTTGGGTCAGTAACATAAATAATTTCATTTCATTTTCTCCATGCTCTTAACTGAATTTGTTCTTATTGCATTTTTTTAGCATATGTGCAAAGTGCATTCGATATTTAATATTTAAAAATCTGAAAGCATTGTTCGATTTTATTTCCACGCACCTTGTATACTTGATCTTTCATTAAAATTAATTGAATAACAAGAAAAACACATATACACTTGGTTTACATGCTGCGCTTTTGTCCATAACTATTTAATTGTGTTAGTTCTGAAATATTTTTATTTATCTTCCCATTATTCCCTTGTTTAAAGGTAATACTGTCAATGGTTTTTACCCTTTCATTGGCGATTTATTCTGCATACGTTCACCTTAATCGAATTTTGACGGAGTTTGCTTTTTCTAATGTTCTTGATCCTCACTTTAACACGCACCGAACGGAGAAAAACAAGAATAAAATACTTTGTTCCGTTTCCCCCATTTCTTGCCCAAAAATTCTTTTCAAACAATTTTTCTTTTCTGCCCCCCGGAAAACTCTTGGTAAACTGCGGTGGCTAATAAAGAATGTAAATGGAGCAAATTGCTTGGCCGAAAGGTGAAATTTCATAAATTTAGTGAAAGGGAAACGGGCGGAATGCTGGAAAAGCGCGGAAAAGCACGTGAAGAGAAGAACCCATCGGGCGGAGCAACTTTATTTCAACAAAACTTGGCCAACAATCGTAAAAATTGCCATGTCATTAATCTGAAGGCCCTTCCCAATCCCCGTTCAGCATTTTTGGAGGCCTCACAGTTTGTAGTTCCAAAAAATGTTTAAGCCTAATTGTTTGACGACTCTTTTATGCAGCGTTTTCCTATTTTTGTGTCATTTTTAGAAGCATTTTGTAGGAAAGTCCCTTTTTAGGTACATGTTTCTTAAAAGGCAATATTTTCATACGGAAATACGATTAAAAATTAAACGGACTTAGAATAAACTACTGGTTTATATTCAAATGTGAAATGCGGAGAACAAACTAATTATCTTAGTGTATTACGTAATTTATGTTTTATGACAAACTTTTGCTTCTGGAGAAATTTTTCGTCTTGATCCCATTGGTCTGAATGAGATTTTCTTTTTATGCCGCTGATGTTTGGCAATGTCCCAAGAAATCAAAAAAATAAACAAAAAACAAAATCGAAATCGGAACTGAAAACCCACTGCTGCTGTGAAACGTTTTTTAATGGCCGAAATATTAAAATAAGAGGTGATACCTCCCGCCGTTTGCCCACCTTTTCCCATTTTCCGCTTCGAATAATATGAATGCCTTTCGAGCGGCCTTTTGTTTATGGTCAAATATACATTTTTTTTTCAGTTCCCCCTTTTGTGTTTGTTTTTTTATGGGTCGGTCTTATGACACTTTTTTTGTTTTGCCCGGCAGCGTTTGCTTTTCTTTAATGAAAAATTAAATTAATGAACGCACATTTGTGGGGCTCCTTATATTTTTGTCTCTCCCTCGGCCGCTTGGCAAAGTTCTGGCAGGCAAATTAATTTGGCAATTGCAATAAAACTTTCGCAGGGGCAGATTTGGCCCATTATTCTTGGCTAAAAAGATCGTTCTTAGCGCTAGTACCATGTCCAGCTTATAACCAAAGCCATTAGGTAAATTGGCCCAAAGTTTGCTCCCTTTTCGGACTCGGTAAAGAGGTTTGAGTGGAAATCGTGAAGGTAGGAAACCCAACACCCGCCTAATTGGGTGCCCGGATCCGATTTCCCGGATGAGGAACTTTAAGGCAGCCCCTTAAGAAGGAGCATATTGTTGCAGTGAGCAATAATTGCACTATGACACGACCCTCAGACCCAGCTAAAAGAGTCATCCTGATGAAAAATCCACCCCTGGCATGAAAAGACAATGGACAATGGTCCTGCTGCACACCTCTTTCTCCACACCAATAAATCCTTGTCACAATATCCTTTGTTTGGCCATCTTTTTTCACTTGAGCTGCGCAGGGGGAGCATCATCATCCTTTTCGAATATACAGCGCAATAATTCAAAACACATTCGCTGACTGACAGACAGAAAGAGAAGGATACGGACTGCTGCTGGCAGAAAGGGATGGTTAAAGAGATGATGAAGGTCCTGCCGGCACGCAAAATCAGCAGCACCCCAAACAATAGACCGCATTCCATTCCAGCCGATCCCATTCCATATCGTCATTATCTCCTGACGACCAATTCGCGCCATATGAGCCAGATTAATCAAAATAGGCAGACTAGATACATAGTTGGATAACTAAGGCTTTGAAATGTACTTAATTCAAAAAAAGAAAATGATTATTTATATTATTGTTTAAAGAGCTTTGGATTTGTAAAATTTAATGCTGCAGCCCTGAGATACTTTTACTTTTATTTCGTCCTCTGCGTTTCCGTCTTTTTTTCTTTTTGCTCAATCCTGCTCCTTTGCCTGCTGCCTTTGAGAACACCACAAAATATATATCGTTATATATATTTGCTAAGACGTATACATTTATATGTATCTACAGCACTGCGAGTAATTCGGTCCTTCAGCAATGCCTTTGTGCTTAATTCCATTTTCATTTAAATTTTCATTTACGAACAACAGGAAGCAGCGGCAGCGACGATGTTTTGTTTTAGTTTTCAATGGCAGGTGGCACCATTGGCACACATTGTACCTTTTCCCCAGCGATCCCCAACCATATGCACTTTTCCGCTTTTCCATCGAGTGGCCCCGGGAAATGGGTCAAAGAAATTTAATTGGCAAGAAAATAGGATGCCGTGGCTCATTACAGCGTGTGGATACTGCAATCGCAGACTTTTATTCGAATCTGCAGTTGCCCTGAACTGAGAGGAAAGGGCTCCCCTCTCTTATTGGGGCCCAAAGGTTCAGTCTCCGCCGAGCAGCATCATCATTTTCCTGCCCTCGTAAATCACGGCGAGGTGTGAAATTAAAAATAGTTCTTTCTGACATCTAAATGCGATTGTCAGTCATCTGGCCCCTTAAACGCTGGCGTGGGCGCCATCGAAAATGAATTTATGACATGCCAGCTTCGAAATATAACCGAACACAGCACATCATTCGATTGGGATTCGGATTCACATTCCCGAGCGTTTTCAAGACCCTCATTAATATGTGATTGCAGCGAAGGGGCGTTGCTGTGAGTCGCCAGAGGAGGGCTGGTGGTATCGATATAAGTGGAAGTATCCAGAAACGCGCTCTCAAAATAATTAAAATCTTGCATATTTATCATAAGCGTGAAATACTAGGGTATATAGGCTTCGGCTCTGCGGAGCTTGCCATCACGGTTTCTGGTTACATAATCAAGCTAATATTCTCTGTGTACCAGCCGAGTGTCTCGACGACGAGCTCTCTTTGAAGCTGAGTATCTGCCTATTCATCAGATTTGTGAGTCATAAGTGCCGCAACTTCCGCCTGCGAGGGTTCAAGAAACTCCAAAAAAACCCACCTGAGATTTTTGAGTTGATTTGAGGTTGATGCCTGTGGCGGGGCATTGAAAGCGCTTAAGCTTTTATATCTCGGCTGCGAGTTTGGGATCTCAGATATGTACTTTGCCTCCGCTTGGGGTCACTGTGATCGCTCTTTGAACTTAGATTACGTCCGATTGCTTTTGGGTACCAACTTGGTTTTTTGACTTATTTGTTATTCTTTGAGGACTTCCCTCACCTCACTCTACCGCGCCTTTTCATATTACTTGGTTGTCTTGCAGGATTACTTTATCTGCTGACTCTCAATTCACAATCTCAATAATATCTCGTATCTTTTACCCTATATAGACATCGCTCTGTCCTGGTCCAACTTTTCATTCTCGAATGATCGTCGAAAGATCTAGTCATCGTGGTTTTCACGACAAACGAATGTAATGTGGGAAACTTGAAACATTAAAATTGTGAACAGCAGATACTGCCCCCTCCTAGAAAACTGATTATATCCCCCCTCCCCTTCCCACTGTTCGATAATTGACTTGGGCTTAACGCAATTAACAATGGCAGGGAAAAAATCAGAGATAAAAAAGCTGGCAAAATATATACGCAAATAATGAATAAGCTACGCCCGCTCAATACTTCTGTTGCGTGGGGAGTTGGATTGCGAATTCAATAACCGACACGGCCATAAATATAAATATAAATATAAGCATAAATATACATAAATACCCGCCACAAAAAATATGAGTAATCAGTGTTCTCCGCTCGACGCGATGGTAATCCTCTGAAGGTTCACTCTGGCGGAAAGCGCTTAAACTAACCATGAAAATTATCAAATAATCGGCCAGACCGCCCACTTCCGGGTGGCTGTGTTCGTTATTTATCGGTTAATATATGCATATAACGTATATGTATATGTACGATCGCGATGATCGGTCGGTCAGATGGGTCAGATCGTTTGGATCGGTCTGCATGTGGACATGTGGATATGGCCGCAGGTCGACACAATCAGCAAACACATTTAGCGGATGGCTAACTACCACAAATAATGCGCAGCAATTGGGTAAAGCTTTTGTTAACTTAATAATAAACCATAGATTTTCACCGTTTAGAATTAAACAAATACTTTTTTTTTGGGTCTGTGGTAAAAAACTGAAAAAATCTGAAAACTGAAATATGAGATGGAACAATCGTCACTCTTTGCCACTAGTGCGCATATATAAGAGATTTAGTGTATACCTTCAGACTTAGGATAAACCGAACTACTAGTCGCACAAAATTTGAAATGCTATAATAAGCCGCGCCAATCGATAAATAATAATTGTTCCTGATTTTCTCTGCGCTGTTCAATTGTTGTGTTTATTATGTTGTCGAAAGTGCAAATGCCCAGGGAAAAATGGTAAGGTAATTCATTATTATCGACCGCTGGTTAAGTGAACGTTGACTACCACGACATCTTGCAACACTTATACTGAAACCTAAGCCTACACCGCTCTACTACCAACCAAAGTAAAATCGGTCGGGAATCGGGGCAAGCCGCCATGAGGCTTTCCCTGCCGTCCAAGGACCAAGACTCGCCAAGGAGGAAACAGGAGGATTGACATGTAACTGTTTGTCACACAAAATTAGCGTCGGGCGTCGAGTGCCGAGTGTCGGCCACATCATTTATCAATGTATCAATTGTAAGGCGACAGGCGACAATAAAAACAAACCCACTCCAGGCGGCGAACAGGGGAAAGCGATGGGTTCAGCACAGGGCGGGGCGAAGGGGAAAAGCGCAGGAAAAACAGAAGGCAGCTCGTTCGCCTTCTGTTAGCTGTGGCTGGCTGTTAGGGAAAAAGTCTGCCAAGACGAGGGTTGACAATTGGCAATTGGAATCGGAATCGGAATCGGAGACATGTTCCATGTTGACGTGGAATTTTCCAGATTTTCCGCTGCTCGTGAGTGAGGATAATTAGCTGGGGATTTGACGGAGGGTTGAACTGAACAAGGACTAAGGAGTGATTTTTAAGATACTGGAATAAGAGGTGGTTTCCTTTTCCCCGTGTTGTTTTGTAACTTGTTACTGTCAACATATTCCAGCGCGACACATGGGTGCCAGAATACAAAAAGTGTGCCAGAAGGCAAAATGAAGACTTTGCAAACATCAATTCCAGCCTGGCAAGGTTTTCCCTCCCCACTTCCAGTCGGAAATTTATACAAAATTGTTAGCTGCACTTCCATTAGATGATGCCAACAACTCATTTGCAGAGCCTATAAATCTGTCATAACCCGAGCAGCAGAAGTCGAGTGCTCACTCGGTCAGTTCTACCCGCTTAAAGGCCACCCACCTCATTGAACTGACATTTCAATGACATTTTATCACACTTTGCTTTAGTTTTCAGTTTTTTTGATATTTGCTTTTAATATTTGTTGTCGTACGCGTGCCGGTGCTCTGCATACTTGAAAAGCTGATGGCGGTTTTTTCCAGCTCTCGGGTCACTGTATACTCCTCCTCCATAAAACCGTCGCTGTTATTATCTTCGTAAAACCATCATTATTATATATATCTTCCCCACACTGAAATGCAGTTTCGCTTCACGTTTTTCGACACGCTCAGAGTTTATTAAACGCGCTGCCCTTGGCTCATTGATTGAATGACCGACTGACTGAATGAGTAAACGGTGGGATTTCAATGTTTGGCTTTCAATTTGGCTTCGATCAGGCAGGGCTCTGAGCAAATATTTACCCAGCGTTTGGCAACCGAAGGTCGTTTCTTGGCCCTGGTTCAAATAGACTTGCCTCGCAATTCAACCTCCTGTATATTTGCCTGTGTGCACACTCTTTAATCGCTGTAAACAGCTAAATATTGCCCAGCATGTGCTGATGCTTAGAATATCCGCACAGCAAGTTAAAAATATAAACTGTTTCCATTAGATAGATATTGCGAAATTTATAGATTTTTCGTCAAGTACTATGAAATTTGATTCTTCATCGCTGGGAAAGAAGTCTTCCCCAAATAATGCATTTCTTTCACATTTTCTTTCAACTTATTGAAAGACAGTCGATCGATATAACAATTGCTTCGCCTCATAGTTTCAACACTCATCGATGGCGACACCCGCTGCACGAGGCTAAACAAAATCGAAACAAATCTCGTTCAACTCCACTTGACGCTTGTCTCCATCTCCATCATCAAGTGGGCCTCCATCTCTCTGGCCCCCAACCAGCCCTCGCTCCGTGGCGGAGGCAGTGGCTCCTACTCCCATGGTGCGTTTGACGTTTGCTGCTGACATGTCAGCAAAATTTTAACTGGCAATTTGCAGCAGAGCTCGCGAGCTCCTGTGCTGCCGTGCTGCTCTGCTGGTGTCCCCTCCTAGTTTTCCCCGGTTTTCCCTCCCTTTTTTCGCATTTTCCAGCCTCATTCTTGCACGTAGAGCAGTCCGGACAGGGAGGTGGCATAGGAATTGTAGGTTGTAGGTGTGGGTGGCAGACAGACAGACAGACAGGCAGGCAGGCAGACAGTTGGACTCCTCTCTCCTTGCCGAGCACTTCATCCACTGCCCCGAAGCGCTGCCCTCCGTCTGGCTCCATCTTTTCCTGCAACAAACACGGCACAATATGTTGCTGCGTCTGGATGTCTGGGCCTTGCCTATATACGAGCATACGAGTTTACGAGAGTATAGCCCTTCTATATCCCACACTTGAGTTTTGTCAGCTTTTGTTCATTGAGTGCGACTGTTGTTCCTCTCACACCCAGAGCCACACCCACAACCACTCCACTTTCGGTAATGGTGTCAAAATAATTTGGGTTGTCATTTGTTTGGCCCCTTCCACGGGCCCTGTGCTGCTGCCCCAAAGGTAAAATTGTGAGAGCAAACCTTTGGTCAGCGAAAATATAAAGAGGTCTTATGGGGAAAAGGGTCAAAAGGTTAAAGGGTCGATTCATAAAATAATATTTTTATGCAACAATAACGGGTACTGCTGCCCAGGCCCAAATTCATTTACCTTTTACTGCCGACTGCAATTATACAATTCTCGTCAACACATAACTCATGTTGAGCTACTCTAGTCAATCGCTGGGTTATAAAAAGAAACCTATTACTATATATATCTAACAATATTTGATTCTGCATACTACTTTTGGTATTTTCCATTAAATAGCCAGTAATCTTAAAATTGTTGATGTTTTCCCTGCATTGTTCTGATTTATGAGATCATCATCCTGAGGAACTCCGCTTTTGTTGTCTTGATTTGCAGTTAGCCTTGCGTTTGATAGTTCCATAAATCATTTTTTTCTTGTTTATATGAAGGAAAAAAAAGTGTCACATCTCCTTGTATAAAAAAGTGGGGGGAATTCTGTAAGCCAAGAGGCTCACGCCCTAAACGCCAGCCGACCCCCCCGCCCCACATCATCATCATTTTGCCTTTGTTTGTTTGCTAATAGCTTGTTAGCCATTTCAAAAACAATTTTCTTACTTACACATTCCAGCAACGGCACAATGGCACATAAACAACAACATTAGACAGCAACATGTGTAGCCCATAACTTCCCACTGTCCCGCCCCCTTTCCCAGCCCAGCCCACCGCCCCTTTGCATGTCCTTTTCCTGCTCTGTCATATTTCAAGGCAAAGAACAAAAAGGAAAAGCGGAAGAGCAGAAAAGCAGAAAAAGCACCGGGGAGCAAGGAAATGAATGGGCGGAAAACGTTTGGTGAAAACGGGGAAAATCTGTGAAACGCAGGACCCACACAGGCACATATTGACAGCTCCTGCCATAAATTTAACAGGTAACAAGCGACACCCCAGTCCCAGAATAAAACCACAACGAAACCGTCTGCTGACTGGCTCCAAATACTTGGGACTTTTTTGAGAACGAATTACCAGACGAATGTCATTTATGCAGCACGTGGCGCTAACAGGGGAAGCAGTTGGAAAAGATTTAGATCAATCATCGTTATCTGCCCCGGAGATCTATTATTCAAGTTATGCCAGAACTTAACTTGGATTATGAAACATTATTAAAATGAAAACACAATATATGTATAAAAACGGTCTCTGCAATATCCTGTTTCGCCTCGTTTCCTTCAAAAGTAGATTGTTGCCGATTCAATTTCCTGTAAATGATATCCCTGGCCAACGTTAATCGTAATCTATCTGCCTAAAGCCCCACTTAACTTCAATTTTTGCCAGAATGTAGCCAATATAATATGACAAACAAAGGGTTGCAGAAGGCCTTTCTGCTGTTTTTCGTTTTGGTTTTTTGTTTTTAATTTTATGTTTTACTTTCCGTTGTTGTTGTGGCTGAAAAAGCCAGGCTGTTACACTGCCCCCACGTTTTGTAGCCAGCACAAACTTTGTCGCAAGTTCGGCTGTGCCCGTGCCCGTGCCTCTCCCTTTGTCGCCTTTTGTTCCGCCCTTTTCAACCCTTTTTTCCCGGGGCCTTTCAGCACCGGATGCGTTCTAAAATACTTCCCCCGCATGTGTTAATGGCAAATTAAAATTCACTTAACAACATTCCACTTTAGTTTCTAATTTGAAATTTCATTTCATTTCGTTTCGAGACTGCACTTCCATTGGGCTGCCCCTCGTTTTTTATTCAAATGCCAAAAATCCTCGTTAAGAATTTATGAGCCGAGCCACAAAAGCCGCAGACACCGCTCATGCAATTTGCATCCTGTGGGTGCTCCGCACAGCAATGAGTTTACGGAGGGGTTTCTCCGGGTGTTGGGGGAGTTTACGGAGCGTGTTGTCAATAATAAATAAGGAATGCGGTAGGCAAAAGGCTTAAGGTCCAAACACCAAATCAAGGATACTCTTATGCCGTTGAAAGTAGAGTGGTACATTTAAGATGGGAAAATTGGCGGTGCCCTTTATATGAATGCCGATCCAATCTGCTGACTACAAGGACGAGTGCTACAAAAGAGTTGTGTAAGCTGAATGGCTTCGAATAATTCCAATAGCCTTAAATCCTCGCAGTGACCAGTATCCTGCCAATCGAGAGGGTATGCAAAGTAAGACAAAAAATTCCCAGAGTCCATGTCTGGCTCTTCATATTTCCTTGTCCTCTGGAGGCGTCTTAAAAGCTTCTGTTCTGTTCTGTGCTGTTCTGTTCTGTGCTGTGCTGTTCTGCACCCCGGGTGCTTTCTTTACCACTTCACCTCCGTGCTGGAAAAACGAAAACCCCTTAGCCAGAGGAGTCTTGCTCAATTGAAATCAATTAAAAATCAATCAACTCAAATGTAGTGAAAAACAATTTTTAATTGAAAAGCAGGAACTGAAAGTGGGCAGGGGCGAATCCTGAATTCCGGACTGGACCTGGCGGCACCTGAGTGCTGAGTGCTCAATCCCGAAGTTCAAGTGGCTTCCACTCCACTCCACTCCACATCCACTACCACACTAGCAAAAGAGAAAAAGGACACACCACACACATGGAGAGCAGAGTGCATGAATATTTTATGAAGATAAATAAGGATAAAAACTTCAAACGACCACGATAAGTGGTCGCTGCTTGAAAGTGGACCAACAGCAGTGCGATGAAAGGGGGTGTGGGCGGAGTGCGGATGCGGACCACTGGGCGTATGAGCAATGAGATTTGGCATTTGCATTCCCAACGAATTGAAACAGAAATCAAAGAGTCGGCCGCCGCACCACTTTGATTGCCAATGCGCAAAACTTTTCAACATATGCTGAAAATATTGGCTAAGAGCGGGTGGCAATGAGGCGGCAAAGTGGGTGGCCCGCCCGTCCCGGCCAGGCCTTCCATTTGGAGCATGGACAACCGCTAATGTTGTCTGCGGCCCAGTTGGAACGCAAGTTGGAGAATAAGTTTTCGATACCCCTTTGTGGATGGTTCGACCGGCTATGCACTTCTTTTAATGAGTATCAATGTATATTCTATGGTTATAGAATGGGTAAAATCATCCCTTTGCACCTATATTGGAAGTAATGGAAGTGTTTTCCCTACCCATAATCAAATATTCGAGATTCAGCCTAAGGGGTATGTAATGGTCGCCATACTCCCCATTGGCGACTCCGTTTAATGAACTTTGGGCATCGCCTGCATTATGAGCCGAATGCTCCAAACAAACAAACAATAAACAAACTGCAAACGGAAAAAGTCAAACTCATTTCAAAGCTATTAGGCGAAGAAGAAAATAACCAACGAATTCCACACGAAGCAGAGCAAGTGTGTACGAGCAGAACTGATATGAATGAGAAGTAGAAGCTGCCAGGGATATCATTTTAACCAATTATTTTGTAAGCTCTCTATCAGCCATATTATATTGTGACTTGTTGATCTCTTTTGTTGTAAGGTATTTGATTATCAATCGATTGCTTCCTTTCACTACGAATCTGCACAACGGATGCACTGATTTTGGGGGGAATACCCCTCGGCCACTTTTTCCGAACCTACGCCCCTTTTTTGTTTGATGGGGTAAGCCAATCAATGTAATGAAGGCCATTACAAATGTACTTTAAGCTCTACGAAACTGCGTAAGAGCGGTCAACAACGAAACAATTGGGGGGAGGGGGACACTCTTCGAACGCATTTTTGAGTACCCTTTCCCTTTTCCCCTTTCTTTTCCCATTCCCCCACCAATTTCCGATTTTGTAGCCAGCTTTGGGTCATTAGGTGACGCCTGTCCATTTGCACAAAACGTAATTAGTCGACGACGACGACGACGACGACGCTGGCGATGGTGATGGTGATGACGATGACAGCGAAACAGAACCATACCATGTAAAGTGGAGCGCTCCACTGACCCAACGAACGATCCATGGCCCACTTTCTGCCCCTCCAGCTGCTGGCAGTGTACACTTTCTTGTCCATTGATGAGAGCCAAAGCCAAAGTCTTGGCAAAAAGTTGGTAATTAGGATGTTTGTGCTGATGACAGACACCCGAGCTGTGAGGGATGAGATGAGAGTTGGGTTTGTTGTTCTACACCAGGATCTACATTTCCCGACGGGTTTACGGGTTTAAGGGTCACGGTGGCGTTTTTAAATTAAGTTGACATCTTAAGTTGAACTTGTTTAATTAGATTTTATCTTATAATCAAGTCAACAGTGGCAACTCGACGCGACTCGCTTCGTTTTGTTTTGTCCTTTTGCCCGGTGCCCTTGAACTCGAACTGGAGCCTTTCCTCTCCACTTTCGCAAAGTAAAAGGTGAAAAGGCAAGCGTCCTTTTTGCCTAATTAGAATTTGCATTCCTGTTGCAGACGGTAAGCAGCAGAATCCCCTGGAAGTAGGCAACAATCTTGTGAGCCACACTGGATTCTTCTTCTCTAGGTAATTTGATTCGATATCAAAACGCTAACGATGGATGGGATGGATTCCATCTCCTTGGGCATCTTTCAGTGCTATTTATATCCACAGCTCTGCCCTCAGAGCCAATCAATTTCTGAATGCAACAATGAAAGTTAAGCGCATTTGGTAGCTAGCTGAAAGTTGCACATTTGCAACAGTAAATCGTATTGATTGTGTTGCTGCCGCCTCCTATTCCCTTCTGGCCATCCTAGCATCATAGTGTTAACAATAAAATCGAAGCTGAGTTCTGGCAAAGTAGCGTTCCGTTGCTCCAAATATAAAATAGAAATTCTCAACAATGCCAAAAATGTGGCAAATTCCGATAGGGAACTCAAGACGGAAGTGCCAAACGGAATCCATTTTGCAATCTCGCTGATGAAATGACATATACTTTGGCCACACAAAGAGGATTCTGCACATTGTGCGTCCAGTGGTGTCAAATTAAAAAAAAAAGATAATGATAAATAAATCATCAGATGCTACACCAAAAAACACTGACTCAACAAATGATTGTTAAGTATAAGCCGCTAGAAAATTAGTTATATTTTCTACTAGCTGCAGAAATACTGCATTAATGATACAGAACGTTGAATTAAGTGAATAGTTTGTGTGCTTAGAGGAAACCCCGTGGAAATGCCAGACTTCTATCTGTCCTGACGCACTCCGCATCAATTACTTAGGCAGTGAGTGCCACACGGCGACAACAACGTGGCAGCAGAAACGGCAACACGGCACCGGCAATCTTGCAGCAGTAGCAGCCCCACCACATCAACTGGGAACATTGAACGCTGAAGTGGCGACGTGGAGGGAGCGACTTGGGCATGTACTTATTTTTAAACGCATTAGGGAAGCGGCGTGCCAAGGAGTTGCCAGCAAAATAGAAACATTTAATAACACCAACGAAGACTGAGGAGTTGCAGTTGCAGTTGCCATTCACATTGCAATCGCGTGGAATACATGATGCATGTGCAACGCGAAGAGGAGCAGAAAAGGCTTCGAGATGTTCGGTATCGACATGAAGTCCCTTAGATTTTCTTTGTTTCATACGATTCGGTTCGATTTTAAGACATTGCAATAATGAATACAAAATAATCACGTAGCACACCATGGCTATAGTTTTTACATTAGGACCTATGGCCTGCCTTTCCAATTCCACTCACCACCTTGGAAATCTTTAATTTTTTGCGACAGTTTCGCGAAAAGTGTCAGTGCTTAAAGTTCTTTTAGCCAAGTCGGCAATGAGTGGTTCGGTTGAGGAAGAGATTCAAGCCAAAAGTTGTCGCCACCCCTGGTGACTTAACACTTTCGCAGCTCAAGTTTGTTTTCCCCCCTTCACTTCACTTTACATTTTGACAGTCATAAATTTTCGTACGGCATGAATTCGACAGCAAACCGAAAGAGAAGAGGAAAAATTTGCAGAGGGACTGGACGAGCTGAAAGTGCGGGGAATCCGTTTTAGCGGAATGAAAACTTTGCGAGCACTTGCACTTGCACTTGCAGCTTTTCCGTAAAGTCCGATCTTTGGAAACCCCCACAACCTGTTTGTTTTATCCCGTTTTATGTGTGTTCAAAACAAACGAAAAGTTTCCACTCGATATTATCCAATTTGATGTTTCTTTACCCTTTCTTGCCTGGATTTATCTTCCATTTGATCCAAGTGGCAGAAGAATGGAATAAATTTAGAAAGTCATTTTAAAGAAAATAGTACTTTTGCGATGGCAGGAAAGTACCCGAAATAATAACGTTTATTTTCGTACTGAAAAGTCCTTGCAAAAGGTAGCTTCATTGAAAATCCGTTAATTAGCTGGCTTTTCCTGGAGCCCACTTGCTGTTCATTTGTGAGCAAAGTTTTCAACGTGGCATTGGGACAGACAATATGCTTCGAATTGAAAATAAAGCCACAAAACCCATCAGGACAATTTTTAATGACGCCAAAAGCAGGCGAGGCAAGATGATGATCCCCTTTTAGCATGCCCTCGAAAACTTCCCCCCATTCGCTTGTCTGCTCGTTTTGCCCCTTGCCCGCTGATTTTCCCAAAAACCTTTAATTCTTCAAGGGATGAAGATGAGTGTTACACAACTAAAAAAAAAACAGATCGAAAGTATCTGTATCTGTTTTTACACATCAGATTTGTCAGTGGACCAACAATCTGTCAAATGTTTTTGATATACATAAGTACAAAGTCGATCCAGAGTTCGATGGTATTACGTTTTCTCTGTGTACCTTTTGGCATTTTCACAACACAACAAATGCAAATTGTTGTCATTCATTCAGGGAAATCCTCCCGAATTGGGCGTGCTAACCCCTTCAGCCGGCAAGGACGCATGATTTTTGCGGTGTTTTTGTGTATATTAATGCGGCTGGCAAAGTAGCTTTTAATTAGCATGTTGTCTGCGGCCGCAATTACCCCGTTTTTGCCACACGCCCCCTGACTGGAGTTACCTCCTCGTTTTTGGTGCTTTTCAATGGCTTTTCCAGGTGGTAGGGAAATAGTTTGAGGGACGTGAGCAAAGGGTTTTCCTGCGGGAGAAATGCGGGGAATTGAGGGGCATTGAGGGGCAAACACAGGCCGCTCAAAAGGGGCTTAGTCTGGCGCATTGGGACTGCAAATAAGTTGCGATACACAGATACTTCGCCGTCCTCAAAGTTTAGGGGGAGATTAAGGGATTCGGTTATGGGAAGAGCTAGCTAGGCAGGCAAGTGGTTCTGAACGGGGATTTGCGCACAAAAGCTCTGCGGTTTTACCCACAAATTCCACTCTGAATCAATGAGGCATGAGTTCGATGGCGAGAAGGACATGCCACCTCCGAGCGTATTATTCTTAAAGTATTCAAAAGTTCAGTACACCCTTTTACTTACAATAAAACACCAGAAGAGTAATCAATTTTTTTTTTGTTTATATCTCCATCTACTCGAATGGAGTACCCCCCTCTCTTTCGACTGTCACCAGCGATTCTGGTGACTGGCCAGCGAACCAGCAAGACAGCAGCAAGGCAGCCTCACCAGCATCTGTAACTCTGATTATATCTCCCCCCTTGCAACAGTCCAACTATCCCCCCACCCCTCTCCTTGATTGGAGTTTGAGGTTTCACGCTAATTAGATGGCACGCAGGCGCATGGCACAAAATGCCGCTGATGGCGGGAAAAGGCTGGGAAAAGCTGGGAAAGGGGAAGGGCGGCGGGTGTGTGTCGCATTAGTATATAGTATGTGCAAGGGAGCAGCAGTTGCGGCTATGATTATTAGGCATAAAGTGTTGAGGCTGCTTTTTGCCTCTGTTGTTATTGTTTACTTGGCCCAGGCCTAAGTAACACGATTTTTCTTTATTATTTCTTGGCACGCGATCTGACAAGTTAGACGAGTTGGTGTTGGTGTTTCAGTGCACTGCAAGAAACGAGACCAGCTATACCGAACGAATAGTTGGCGAGCGTTCTTCTAGTCAGTATTGTATTTAACGTGTTAACACGTAGTGACCCTTTAAAAATCAGTAGACCTAATGCTTAGACTGTGCACTTTTTCTTTCAGTGCATCTCCGTAGCAGTAGAAGCTGTTGGTTTTTGTTTTTTGCTGGACTTTGAGCTAGTCGAGCAGGCTGTCGCCATCGCCATCGCCTTCGGATGTCGTGTTATGCGATTTACATCGAGAGCTGTTTTCTGGGGAGAGCTTTCCACTCGACTAACCCCCCACCCCGCCGCACCACACCCCACCCCACCCGATGCATAACAATGTGTAAGTATATATAGATTTAGAAATTATAGTTGATGACTTACTTGCAATTAGCGACGTCTGCTGCCGTTGTTGATGTTGATGTGGCCGACGTTGATGTGCCCGATATGACTCCGATTATATTGTCGATTCTACCGCTCTTACGACCTGCAAGGCAAACAAACAATAGGAGAAACAAACATTTATTGTCGGCCAAGCTCAATTATTGTTAATTAATCCATTCATCGTGAAAAGGTCGCACAGAGGAATCAATGCTGCTCCACTTATCGAGCGTGAGTAGCAAAGCAAACCCTAGCTGATTCAAAGAGCACGATAAATACAAAACCCTTGATTTCATTACAATCATCAGACTCAAAGCGCACTAATTTAGTTTATAAACTGCAAAGAGTCCATGTATTTGAGTAGTAGCTAGCAGAAGCTGATAGCATGATAGCTGAGACCAGATTAGACCAATTCTCTGAATTTGATATACGTTTCTGGGAGGAAGCACAAACTTTTAAAATGTACAACTTCCGTTGATAGTCTGATAAGCAGCTGATAAGCTAAAATTACCCAGGTAGTAGGGAAAGTTTACTTTTCTAGTATTTCAAATTATACCATCCCCTTATAATCTGCATTTTAATGCAAAATCCTAAGTCAATCAATCTAAAGCGTCTAATCAACAATTTCGCTTCAACTACCAACTACCTTCTATCGATATTAAAAAAAAAAAAACACCTGTGCCTCGCAATAACACTACGTTTAATGATGTACCAAGTTGCACTACTTATCAGGAAGCCGAGCTAGAGATATGGATTAGATAAGGGTTCTAAGCTAATTACCTTATCTGCTTTTTGTGCGGCGCTGGATTTTTCCACAAGGCAAACGACTTGCGCAGATAGGTAACATATAGCCAAAATACCCGAAACTTATGTGCGCAAACACAGGTAGTTCGTTCTTGCTTTTCGGTAAGAATTCTCACGAATTTACGCTCGATTTGGGTTGGTAATTGTTTGCTCATTTCTGGACTAGATAGGATTGATAGCTAGATAAATAGACTAGGCTGCAATCTTATCTCCCGGCTGTATGTGATTACAGGTCTTATCGGACATTTCTGCTGGCTGGCTGTCTGTCCGTCCGTCCGTCTGTCCGTCTGTCTGTTCGTCACGTGAAAGGTGGAAACCCGGCGAGAAAAAATGAAAATAAGTAAATAATGTAGTGGAGTAAAATCCAAAATCTCAAGTGCATAACAAATGCGCGGCCCCAAAAATAAGTGAAGAGTGCGAAGTGGGGGGCAGGCAGACATTACATTTTCTGCTCCAAATACGCTTTTCACAATTTTCGCACACACACACTAGGAAGAGACTTTTCATTTCGCTTTTGCCACACGCGTCGTATGCGCAATGTTTGCATATGTATGCACACGTTGGCGAAGTCAGTCATTCAGTCAAGAGTTTTTGTTTATTAGGTTTAAAAAAGTGAAAATTGCATTTTGCCTTTTTCATTTTTTCGCATGCGGTTTTTGTTTTCCTTTTTTTTTGTGTGTTTCTTATGGCGCTGAAAATTAATTCAAAATTTCACGGCGGCATGGGCGACAGAGGGTTAAATATGTGTGCTTTCACAGCTGGTAGCATTTTCCAGCGCAGTGGGAATTAGTGAATTTAGAACGCAAACATGTTAGAAAAATCGCAAAACAACATATATTCGAAAGGAAATTGATGTTTAGCGTTTGGGTTTAATCTATCCACGCACTTTGTAGGGCATCGAACTAGAAAAGTGATCCTAGTTACACACTTGAAACGAATAAAAATACCCTTGCAAATCATCGAAACCCGAGTGCTTATTACTTTTCCCGTTTCCACTCCATTTTCACATCCTGCACATTTCGCATCAGTTCCATTTGATTTCATTTTCCGATTTCGGGTATTGTAGTCCATTTCGTGCAATTGAACTCATTATCATCTTATGGATCCAATTGTTATAAAGCATTCGATACCATAATATCATGGCACCAAAATAAACCGACTGAAAATTTCGTCCCGAGGGCACCCTCAACAGTTTCAGCGTTGAAAAATGAAAGTTTTGCGTTAATTTCGAATGTTTATTAACGCGATTATCGAGCATTAAATGCTTGAACTGCCCGCGTTGTTGTTGGCGCTTGTTGGTTTTGCGGTTGGCATTTAAAAATGTATTTCCACTGTTGTCGATTATTTGGAAAACGGTTGAAAGCGATGACATCTAATCAATTTGCGCCGCCAGTCCCGGTTCCCCGCTTTTTCCACTGGTTCGCTGCGTTTGCTTGACGGCTGCAGTTTTAATTAAGTGCTTAATTAATGATGAGGCTCTCAAAATGGAAAAGGGGTGAGCGGACGGGCCGGGGTGTGGATCCGGCAATTGAAACTGCAATTTCCATTAAAAGAGACGAGTGGCATTGGCTTGGGGAGCGAGCGCGATAAAACCACATGAGCTAGTGCTTTAACTTCAAGCAAATAATGCAAAGGGTTCCTAAAATGAATGTCATTTGGCATTGCTGTGCTGTTGCTATTGGTATTATTATAAAATAATAAATAGTTACGCACACGCATTCCAACGTAGTTTTCCTGCAAAGAGTGTCACTGAAAATACACACTCCTACGGGAAGAAGGAATAAAACGCAACACACAGCAGAATGTTTACCCTTGGACCCACAGTTATGAGGGTCGTTTGGGGAAAATCGAGATAAATCGGCTCTGACCTTGCCATTGGTATCCCCGAATAACAGCCAAATCATCCACCCAGCCACCCACTTGTGTCTGCGGACCCAAACACTTTCGAGCATTTTTCATTTGCATATTCAATAATAATACGTTTGGCATGGCTTCGCTGGAGCATTGGGCTGGATTTTTTGTTAGTCCCCTCATTGTGAAACATTTATTTATTGTAGCCTCGTAATCATTTACAGCAGACACACAACACACACAAAAGCTAAGAAATTATTCAATAGTGCAAAATTTCGGCGCAGCAAAAAAGGTGGGCGGTGATCGATGGGCGTGTTCGGG
Organism: Drosophila simulans; assembly: GCF_016746395.2. Classification (NCBI taxonomy): domain Eukaryota; kingdom Metazoa; phylum Arthropoda; class Insecta; order Diptera; family Drosophilidae; genus Drosophila; species Drosophila simulans. The sequence goes on from NC_052525.2 coordinate 952,341, forward strand.
CGAATACTGAAGGAAATTGTTATAAATTGCATTGAGAAAGTTTTCTTTTACCACGCAGACACTCTGATATTCACTGTTTTGGGTTTTCCATTCGCACTTCTTATTGTGGCAAACAAAAATAGGACGATTGACTTTGAGATACTGTATCTTGTCGTGTAAGCGATTTTCGTGCATTAACATGGGCATGTAGGCCGAGAGAGAGAGAGGGAGCGATAGGGTGGTCAATACACGATAGGCGGTTCCTGACTCATAATGTACATGTTATGTTATGATACAGATTCAGAGTTGCTACGTTGGGCCACTGGGCTATTTTTCACGTTAACCCTCCCGACTGTGGCCAAGTTAGAACGGTTCCAGTGGGCTTTCCACGAGTGGGCAGCCAGTCAATCAGCTTCAGGTTTTCCCCGCAAGCTTAGGGAGCCCACAATGAGAACCAGTTCGCAGAACGGAAACCCAACCTGATGGAAACCAGTTTCTTTCGGAGGCGTGGCAAACAAATAAGCAACGCAAGCCAGCATTTCGCAGGCGATTTATCATGGCCAGAACTCGCAATCCTAATCCCCAAAGTCTCCTATCGCAAATCAGGGAAATCTGCAAGAAGTGCCAATCCATTAAGCCTGAGACCCAGCTGATTTCGGTCCAGCAACCGTTGACAAGAGTGTCCAAATGCAAATTATTCATAAGCAGAGCAAATAAACTAAGCTTGGGTTGGCACCACAAAAAATCAAAATTAATGTTAACATCGTGTGTCTACACGGGAAAAGAAAAAACCACACGAACAGTGCTATAAAAATCCATATATATTATATTATATGATGACTATTTCAAGAACATCAAACTAACGTGATTGTATGACCAATAATACAAATGCTTTGCATATCAACATGTATTTGACATGTGCTGATGAAGCCGTTTTTTGCCGTGTACGATGGGGGTTGGGCGGGTTCCAATGGCCAATGGCCAATGTTGACCATAGCTAACCGAAAGCCAAAAACCGAAAACCGGGAACCGGGAACCCAACCGCAGCAGACCGACCAATCTGAATCTGAAACTGAATCCGAGTCCCAATCCCTCCACTTGACGCCTGTGGTTTAACCCCTTTCCTCGTTGATAAGCTGCTTAACTGTTTGTGCTGCACAAATATTTTAAGAGGCGATGGATTGTTAGGGGGCGTAGTCGCGATTTCACGGGAGAGGGGGGAGGTGAAAACGAGCGCAGGTGAAAACGTCAAAAGCGGTAAGTATAGCAATGCGGAGTACCAATTAACTGGATTCCAAAATCAAGTGTTGAGAAACCACGTATCCATGGGGATATTTGCAGATCAAGTGACTTCAGAATGGAAAGCTGGGCTGCAAACTATAAACAGCTGATTGAAACCGACAATTTTCCTTCACTCACCTCCGAAGAAAATCGCTTGTGCTTCGTCGCGACCTATCTCAATTTCCCCTCGTTGTGCTGCCCAAAACGAAAGGTGGGAGGGCATGTCGCTTTTGACATTTCTCGCCGAGCCAAAATAATAAAATCGTCAAAAATATGAACTGAAACGTAGAGGGATCGCGAGTGCCACAGTGGTGGTTTGGTTGGGCAATAAATGTACGGTCACATTGACTTGCAGCAGCTGCCCCAGGAAGCCAAGGTTAAGTCGGGGATCAGACTGGAAGTGACGGGAAATGGGGAAAACCTACGCCTGTTGCGGTCGATGGTTTGTCTTTATACTCTGCATTTTGTCCACAATGCGGACTGAACAATTGGGAGTGCAAATTGAACGATTTTGGGGATTGGCACGCCACCATAATTTGCTATTTGCATTGAAAAGTAAAAGTTTCCCAATACTGTTCGCTCCTTTATGACAGCCAAACCTATACAGCTATCTGTCTACAAAAGCGGAGCTGTCGAGATCGAGATGAAAATGGAAATGAAAATGAAAATGAAGTTGCCTTGGGCAACTTTCCCCCTTCTGGCCCCCTTAATAAAAAATAAGAAATAAAAAAGGAAAACCCAAAAACCAAAAACAATGAGCGATATGGCGAACAGATTAACAAAACAAAAAGAAGCGAAATGAAACGAAGCCATAGCATTCGTGCCTGAAAAATTTCAGTCATGCTTAAGATGAATTTCCACATATAGGCAAAAATAAAAATGAAATGAATTTGCTATAAGGAGAGTTTTATAATTTGTACCAAATAAGAATAGGAGTAATAAGACTCAGTATGCAGGTATGCACACCTGCAACATAAACAACTATTCTTTTTTCAAGCACTACTTTAAATTTAATTAAGCACTAAACGTGCACAGAGATTTTTAGTATTTCCATGTATTTGATTTTGTTAGGGAAATTGGTTTATGGGTCGCTGACCGTTGGCCCCTGGGCTGTGAGTATATGTATGCATGCATCTGTGCAAATTAAGCTGGGGCAAATAGCATATAAAAGCAAACTCATTTTGGGCCCAGCTCAAGCCGCAACCTCTTAACTTGACGCACAAACATTCGGCTCGTGTTCGGCCAGATTTGCACATATCGGTTGGTTGACTCGGGTCAGGGCTGTCTAATTGAGCAATTGTCTATGTTTTGGACGGCAGGCCAACTGGAAACGTGGCACGCAGATTGGCGAGTGTCATGCTAGTTCACAGCCACGACTCAACGAGATCGATCTCGACGAGATGGTAATGATGGTAATGACTCTGCACTGCACTTGATCTGATCTCGTTGATCCGGCTGATCAGTTGCATGCAATAGAAATACTGATTGAAGGATCCATCCCCATTGTTTAATTACTCAATCGTCTATAAATCTCGAAATATCGAACAATCAATGAATCTGCCATCGATCCATTTATAGGTTCTCCATCTACCGATCTTCTCCATACCGTATGCTATGTTATGTATCCTAAATGCGAGACGATTGCATAAGTCCGTTGGACCCACTCCACTCCATTGCAGCCAGCACCTATGACACGACAACTTTATCGACCGTCATCGACCGTCGGATGGGATCGGCTGCCACTGGGATCTAGCCGCAGTTTTTACTTCGATTGTTTTTGTATTTTCCGGGTTGGGGAAGATTCGAAAATCATGACATTTTATAACCGTCCATCGATGGCAATGCAATTTTCACTCGAAGCCAAAATGCGGCGAGCTTAACGGCCTACATGGGTATGGGTGCGGTATTCGAGGGGACCCACTCCGAAGAAGAGGAGTCTCTGTTTTTCCAAAGAAGCAACAAACGGGTCCAAAGAAGCCAGCACAAAGAGGCTCGCTTCAGTGCACAAAGGCCGTACCCTCTTTTCAGCTCGTCCACCTCCGCTGACACATTTTGGTTGCAGTGTAATAAGTCCACCATAAGTCCCCATCGATTGCCTCCATTCAGCTCACTTGTAATCTGATGTTGATTTCGATACTCTTTCGTGGGTCTACAGTCCAAGGTATTATCCAAGGTATTTGACCATGTTTCAAGTTTAGGTACCAATGGATAACGGGTTGTTTGTTCGCACAAAATCTTATAAAATCATAAATAGCTTCCAATCCACACCAAGAGCATTTCAAGCCAAACTTTAGTCCCTCCTGGATTTTCTCGCCCACTTCCTTTCAAACTGCATTTACCCCCTGGGGAAGCGAAAAATGGTAACGAACGAAAGGGACGGTTCTTTTTTAAATGGATGACAAATTTGGAGGCGAAACAAAGCGGAAAACCTAAAAACAAGGAAAAAAGACAAAATGAGCCGGCGAAACATCAGCACCATCGCCACCATCGGCATATCGTCATCGTCATCGACGGGGGCGAAAGTATGCGCAATAATCGAAAAACGTCGATGGGCTTAGTGGGGGAAACTAAAAAGGCAGATGGGACAGCCTGGGAAATTGAAAGCAACTACGGCAAAAGGGAGCAAAAAATAAAAAAATATTTTGAATATTTTCACGTGCATTTGCATAAAGTGGGCGGAGTGGGAGGAGTGGGCGCAGCGGGGCCAAAAGCCGGGGGCGGACTTTTAAGCGTTGACAAGCCCCGGGCTCCCTGCTCTTCAAGCCAAAGCCCAAGCTGAAGTCGCAGTCGAAAATGCAAAATGCAAAATGCAGGGCTTCAGTTCCAGCAACAAAAAGCTTTTTGGCCATTTGCCCTCAGTTTGCCATTTTTTCGTCAAGTGGCAGAGGCGAGCAGCCATTTTTTTTCGCAGAGCAGACAGCTTTAAAAGGTGCAGTTTCTCGACTCAAAAAAAAGACGAAAAACCCAACAAAACTAAACTAAATACTAGTAATAAAAGGAGGGTAGAAGCCAGAAAATATTGAACTTTGTCAATGGCGAGTCTGAAAAATAACACTTTTATTGTGAGTTGGAAGAAAAAACAAAAAAAAAAACCATTCCGTTCGGTTCCTCAGTAGTATTTAAAAATATATTCCCCTTTTCCACCGAAAACTTGGGCTGCAACATCCGTTCAATTTAGTGACCGTTGAATTTCTACAACCACAAAACCCACTGCAGCTATGCCAGAACTAAATGGAATGGAACACGAAAAGATGCCGACACTTGGGTCACCACTCTTCACTCTTCCCTCTCCCCCTCCAAAACGCCCCTCGAAGAGCATTTCCACCTAAAGTCCAAACCGCAGGAGCAGCTCGTTTTTCGTTTGTCGTTTTTCTTCTGTTTTCCAGTTCAGCTTCAGTTACCGGTTGTCCAATGTGCGAGACACGAACGCAGGAGATGATGCTCAAAAAGCAAACCTGCCCCAAGAGCCAAAGTAAACCAACCCAGTAAATTGGGAGGGGGCAGCAGAAGACTGCGGAAGAAGCCAGGAGAAGAGGCTCCACCAGTCACCAGGTCGGGCTAGATCGGCTGGCGGAGATCTTCTGCGTTCGGAGTAACCAAAGCTAAGCGTGTTTGACATGAAGTATTAGGTGGGTATACAACTTGGGTGATTCCTTTTAGTATTTAGTAGCAGGGAGCACTGCGTGATCTGAAATCGCTCTTTATCGCATGGCAGAGTATTTGCCAACTGTATAAGAGATCCCGGCTCCTTTTTGCATTGGCACTGTTGTGGCCATGTGGCAAGAAATGTGGCATGTGGCTGGTGGCTGGTCCCCTTGTTTATGTGTCTGCTGTGTATGTATGTACATATGCGAACGGCCACATAGTGCAAGTTGCCAGCTTCTCAATTGGCAACGCACACCGTTGCACACCTCTGTGTGTGCTAGCTTGTGGCATATCTACGGTGAAATGTCTGCGCGTGTGGCACGCATGAGAAGATTTCTTTTTGGCTCCATTTCGGGACCATCGCATGACCCTGAAATGCAATCACAAACAATCGTGGCTCCCAGCTCTCTCTTACTGTCCATATCTTTATATCGTTCACGGTGTGTTGTACGTATTTCATTAATTCGTTTATTATTATTTATCGTCGAATGCAACGATAAACATTTGTATAATTTGGCTTGCATAATTAAAAAAAAAAAAATGGTATACGACCGAATGATAATGGAATTTGAAACGAGGTATTGGGAGCATGGAGCGGCAAGTATTGGGGAAATGAAAGTGCCTCACTGGAAGTGGCTGACTCATAGGCTTTCCGAGATTTGATGATGATTTGATTCTTGGACTCAATTAATAATCACCGAGGCTTTTGTCTACGTGTGTAGCCATAGTGGTAGTGATCCCCCTTTTTGCTCCACGTCCCTGCCTTTGGCTGTAAGTTATTCCTAAAACAGCAGGAATTTGTTTAAGGCATACACATAACACTGAGGCCACAACAGCAAACGACAAGTATCTTTCAGAAACCGGTTGCCTTTGCACATTTTTTCTTAGCATCAACTCTTCATTTCTCCTTCTTAGCTTCTTCTCCAGGTACTTCAACTGTGGTTTCAACTCCAATCAATCATTGAATCGCATTTAATCAATGTTTAAGAACTGAAGTTTGTTCTAAGCCGATATTGCTGAATTCTGTGTTGTATGTAGTATGGATTTCGGACTTACAGTTTAAATCAATCGATATTTATCAAGAGACGGATTCTTTAGTTACATTACTATTATTAGTGAGTTATATTTGCATTTACTCATTTTTATTGTGCTCTATACACATCCCCTTAAACACAAAGTAGTTTTAATGCTTCAATTTACATCCTCATTGAGGACACTTGCCTTCCTACTGGCAGGATACAACCACCGCATCTTTGGACCACCAGTGAGTTGTAACCAACTTGCTGGCATCTGAGCCGATTGAGGGGGAAGGAAAAGGAAGGATTAACTCGGTCAGATAGGTAAGTAAAAAATCGAAACTATTGAAGTTCGGTTCCATTGAGCAGGAATTGAAAGCGCGTAGTACATTTGCAGACCCGATGCGATCATCCATTCAACTTTTGCATTCACAGCATGACATGGTGGCCACCATTACCATCAGCATTAACATTATCACCATTACCGCACCTCAAATCCGAAACCAAGTCCCAGGCCATCAGAATAATCCATTCCGAGGGTTACACGCGGTGCAGTCTAAATGCCAAGCAAGAAATCAAGGCAAAAACGAGCAGAATGAAAAAACCAGCGGAAAAACCAGAGTCAAATGCAGAGAATAAACAAAAGGGAAACATCGCCCCCCGAACAACTCGCTGGTTAAACAACAATTGCAGGGCAAAAAGCATCTGAGCACACATGTGCCACCAAATTATTCACACCTCCTCCACATACCCACACCATCCACCCACCTCGAAGTTCTCTCAGCAACTTAACCACGCCCACCCTCTATAATTTTCCCCATTATTTCTTTGCTTTTTTATTTCGGCTCCACCACCAACTCCAGTTTCAACTCTGAACACTGAACATCGCATTATTATTTTAATTACACACAAAAAACAACTGAACAACAATCACATATGCACAAACATAACATTTTAACAGATCGGCTCAAAATATTAGAGACGCTGCTTCGAAATTGCTTAGGCCAATGCATCATCACAAATCCTTATTTGCTCAAATAGAAGATTGCATAATTAAAAATGGCCTTTTTCTTGTTTTCAACTATTTAACCATAACCATTAGACATTGGACAACATATTACCTACTTTGCTCACCGCCACTGTGTTGGTACGTGCATACATATGTACATTAACACGACGACTTTGGAGTTTTTGGACTCGGACTCTGACGCAAAGTTGGCGAAGTGCACTCGACGGAGAAAAAATAAGGGCGACACAAATGCGCCCCCAACAGGACGGAGTTTTCAGCGAGTGGCAAAGGGTGTGTGGGGTGTGGGGGTGGGGTACGGATGCATAACCCTTGCAAGGGGCAAAATGCAACAGCAGCAGCACATAGCACACGTGTTGCGCAGATGTGGCAACAACATAAGTTGGCAAGCGGCAAACAATTACTCCGCAAGTTCTTTTCGGGGGAAAATCGAAGGCTGCGCTTGGTATGGGGGAAAAAGGGATGTCTCAGCCCGGGAAAACTTTGCCACACTCGAGCATCAACAGGAACAGATACTCCAGACAACCGGAGATAACGATTCAAGGTCGGCGACATGAGTGTTGTGTTGGCTCTAATTCCCAGTCACAATCTGCAGTTGAGCAGACACCAGGAGACCACATAGATAACAAGAGATGTGACCAAGAAATAATGCTTACGGATCCGAGATTTCGGTAGGGGGCAGCAATACAGCATTATCCACCGTTCGCTAGCTGATTTATTGTAAACTGAGCCTATTATTATTCGCAGTCCTCCCGCATTTCAGCGACTTTTATTCGGATGTTTCAGTTTTGTGAAATTTTATTGTGCTTCCCTGTGCTTTACTCTTTATACCGGTTAATCGTAGGTTGAAGGGGTATGTTGTCTTTGTTAAAAAGCATGTACCCTAGTCATCGAGTCTGTCCGTTCGATCTCGGAGTCTAGAGTCGCAAGGATTGAGATTGCTGGTTCAATAGATGCCTGCATAGCGAACAAAAATGTTATAGTTGGAATAAGTTTTATATTTAAATATATTTAAATATATTTAATTAATTAAATAACTAACGGGTATCTGATTGTCGATGCAGTCGACACAGCGTTTCTTCTTGCTTGTTTTGGTCTTGCCACAATTGTCTGGCATTGCATGGTTTTATTTCTCATTTCCCTCCTTTTGGCCCCTCGTCAGCCTCTTGGCTTCAAATAATTTTATATTTAGCCGCCGTTGCTGCTTCTTCGTTCTCCGACTTCTTCAAGAAAAAAGCCAAAATAAAACAAGAAGCCTAAAAAATCAGAAACGGCGAAAATTAACTAGAGGCAAGCATTTCGTGTGGCACGATGTGAGAAGAGCTGGGGATCCGCTTCCATTTTATATATAGAATTGCAATAATGGGAACAGAGCGAGCAAAAGGCAGCCAAAGACTTGACGAATTCGACGATTGTTGAAATGTATCGATTATTCCGATAACACCTTAATGGTAGATGTTTGTTGTTGTAAATAGATTTCCCAGATTAATCAATAGATATCGATTAAAATTAAGCTAATCATAAAAATCTACAGCTAACGTCTAAATGTCGTCTAATTTTCAAATTACATTTTTAATCCGATGGCTAGTTGTTCTCTTCTTAATTAATTACTCATGAAAACAAAGAAAAGAAATCGGTAGTGCTAAGCTAAGCTCCGATTGATTAATCCATTGTTTGCTGTGGATATGAACGTCAACTGCGGCAAATTAACAGTTCACGGATTGCCCAATTAATCAAGCAGCGAGAAGATTTAAGTGCAGCTGCGGATATGGATTTTTGCTTTTCGGATTCCCTTTCATTCAGTGGAGACGTGAATGCGATTTCATCATTTCATTAGTTGAATATGGAAGCCTTAACGAGGGGAAAGTGCAAATTTCGCGGTGCCCCGGGATCTACTTACTCTCTCCGCTGGCAAATAAGTACATTATCACACACGCGCCCGCCGATCGACTAATTAAACAGAAATCAAAAAACAAACTTTGATGTATTTTTGATTTGATTTGATTATTTTCCAGCCCTTCGGTCCCTGCCAATTTTAGATTGATGTCTTTGTAAGGGCAAAAAACATGCCGAATGATTTTTTCGATTTCTTCTTTGATATCCAATATGCGTAGTTAACGGTGGCGGCAGCTGTTGTTAATGAGCTCCACTGTACTCCACTGTACCCTCATTTGATTCGAATATCTCGCATTTCAGCGGCAGAGGTTCGTGACTTTTTTGGGCGTCGAATGGAGGGCTCCATGTCATATCCGCATAATGAATTTGCATTTTGGCTACAATTTCGCAGATCCGCGTAATTTGAGGCGACTCACTTGCAACATCTATGAAAAGAATGGACTGAATGATTGGAAAGCGCAGAGAAATTGGGCTAGCTAGCACACTCATTCAATTTGGCTCGAATAATAACTACCATATTAAATGTTTGCCATTACTTGGCAATATATTTCTTGTGACTTCCACATCACATAATGGAATTATGGATGGTGTTGTATTTTAAACAATGACATTGCGTAAGTAAATACTGCATCACATTAAACGGACGATATTGGTTTTACTGTTTATGTAAGAATTTATACATTCTGATTCCATAATTTCGCCATTTGAACTGATTTGGCCAAGCACAGATAATGATGACAACCCTGTCATCGGTCATCGGGAAAAAAAGAAACGAAACGAAACATAACAAAACGAATGGTTAAGCCACAGAGCAAATATTGTTCAAAACGAGGAAACCCATTGGATGGCAGAGGGGGACGGAGGGAAATGTTAATGGAGGTAGGATGGATATCATCAAACTGAGAGGTGTCCAACCAGAGTTCTAATCAAAATATCGAACGCTGGTTGCGAAATGCGAAAATGGAAGAAACTGAAGACGATGAAGATGCATAGTGAAAGGACGCCGAAAAGCAAAACGAAACGAAACAAAGCAGAGCAGAGCCACAACAAAAGTAGCAACTAAATTTGTGGAACCGTTATTATCATGTCGTGTTCGCCCCATCTCCCTCGCCACCTCACGCTGTCTCTCTTGCACTGTATCTGCCTCTGTCTTTTGACCAGGTCGATTATGAAAGATTCATTTTGCATTAGTGATTGTGCTTTTTGGTGCTATGTTTAGCTATTTGTTTGTATTAAAAACCATCGTTTTACCATTTTGTAGCTTTTACACATTTTTTCTTTTTTGGTCTTTCCTGTTCGGCGATTCGATTCGTTTGCATTAATCCAATTTGTTGTTGCTGCCGGCGATTTGTTGTTATTCAGTGAGTGGAGGTGTTTATGTGTGTGTCTTAGTGCGGGTGCTAATTCAATTAACGGCATTAAACGAGGCAGCTCACTGATATCGATATTTCAGCATAATTGCCTATCGGACTAATTTTATTGATTCGAGTAAAACTCGTGATAAGTTTAACTTTTAATACACTAAATAAAAAATTTGTCTATTGATTAAAGAGCAAAAATATTTCTTGTTAATCGTCTGCGACCTACGAGGAACTTTCGTGGGAGTTAACCAACACACAAGTTAAATACGAAATTAACAAGCTTGAGGATGTATTTACATATTTCCCCAAAAAATTAGTATCTCGCTGTTAAGTGTTTATGTTCCCCCGGCAGGCGGAAAGAATAAAATATAATAAAATAGTTGGTACAGTCTTAAATCGAGAAAAATAAAACCGAGCAGAATCGAGAGCGAAAGGCAGCTTTCCTGCCGTTGCTCGACCGAGCAAAGTGCAATGCCAACCGCATTTTTATTTATTTTTCATGGCGCCCAGCATATTTACATACCTAGAAAGATATGCGCATGGCCCCCGTTCATTCATCGTTATTTTCTTTATGGCTCATTATGTCAGACTGAATGGTCGGTCACCAACTATTGGAAATGACTTTTTGCGCCCTTTCCCAAACGCTTTTTCCTCAAAGCGCCAACAAATGGATCAGTGGAGCAGCATGGGAAAAGTAGAAAACTGAACTGAGGATGACAATTAACTATTTTCTATGTTCTGCAACTTTCGATTTTACTTTTGAAAAGGGCAGAACGGACAAGAGAGAGAGCAAGTGTGAAATGCGATCAGAAGTGGAATTAGTAGAGGCGTGCAATGCCCGTGTACTACATTTCTAGCCCTCCTCTTGAGTGTCATTTCAAATGAATTGATAACAATTTTACAAGGAATCGATACGATACTCTTTCGCGTTTCCTTTTTTACTTTGTGCGCAATAACAAAAGGGTTCCTTTCTCCCGTGCAATATAAAAAGCATTGGGCACTTGGAAAACGGCTGCGCCTGCGCCATCTCGCTCGCACCCACGCAAACGGAAGGCCAAAGAGAGAACATTTCACTTATTTGACTTACCTCCTCCTTCTCCTTTGACCACTTTTCCAGAGAGCGAGAGAACAGCTGCCCGGTCGATCCTCCTCTCTTCTGGTGCGTGTGCGCAACAACTACAACAACAAGAAGAGATGGAATACTGGAAGCCTGTGCTGCTGCTGCTTCTTCCTTTTCTTCTCTTTTGATGCTGCTCTTTAGTTGTTGTTTCTGCTGGGAATCCGGTTTTTTTTTTCAATTTCTTTCAACTTGCTATTTATTATTTCTTCTTTCTTATTCGCCTCTCCTCTCTTTCTCTAGTTGTTGTATTTTCCAAAATTCAAACAGCACACATCCATCCACTCGAAAAAAATGTAATGATTTCGATATTACAACAAAAATCGGCACTTAAATTATTCCCTTTTGGGCTTCTTGTCGTATCAAACGATCGATCGTTGAGATAAAAAATGATTATAAACATTCACCAACACACGCGCGCGCTCGAAGGAGAGAGCGATAGTAAGCACGTGAAAACGGTGCCTCCTCTTGCTACCTTCTATCCTTCTATCCTCTTTTGTCCTTGGGGCGAGCCACTAGTTTCAAAACTCCTGCATTTTCGCGGTCATCAAATTTTCCGGCGGGTACAATCACCACAAATCGAGAATCAAAATCTGGCAACTCGTCAGCACAATCGCATGTCCCGAATCGTAAATCGCAAATTTCAGCCACGGAGCGACGCACAACCACGCGCATTAAAAAATTTTGTCGACTGAAGCCAGTCGTGTTTTTCGATGTGACGGCACCGGTTTTCTGCCGCTGCAGTCGAACATCGAACGGGCTCGAACCTGGCAACATGTTCGAAGCCGTGTGTTCAGCCGACATTTGCTGGGCAAGCAACCGATGGTGTTGTCCAATCGAACACCTGGCGCTAGAATATAATCAAATCGAGGGAAAAATCGAGTTTATAGTTTGGCTCTATATGTTTGTAACAAAAGCGATTTTCCTGGCAGATGAACCGCTTTGTATGAAATAAGCAGTCATATCATCTGTAATCCATATCATCTGTAGTTTGCACTGCAACCAGTGCTATGACGGCTAGAAAAGCGCCAAATAGCCAGGAGTTCGATAGCCGTTGTGCCATCACTCTGCTTCGTTGCTCCAACCAAGCGCCTTGTTGTTGCTCGTCGCAACGGCGGACGCGTGCGCAAGCGCAGCGGCCGGTTTCAAGCGCAACAGTTTGGTTAGTGCGGAGTGCTCGGACTCGGAGTCGCGAGGCGTCGAGCAGGTTCGCTGCTCGGGGAATCTATGTATGTTAACTTAACATTTGCTTTTGGCCACAGCTTTTAATAATTGGCCAAGGCACAATACAACAAATCGAAAACAAATAGTTCGATATATGAACATGCCTATAATGGGTATGACTTCAGCACGGGGGTGCGAGCGGGATGGCGCTTGCTTCGAGTGCGTAGCGCGCATTTTAATTACTTTGATCATTTTTTCTTTTTTAAACAAAAGTATTTTCGATTTGATGTTCATTCTCATTCCAAGTGAATGAAATGACTAATTTGCACCGAAATCACCAAACCGATGCGTCAATATACACGATATATAGTGTTTCTACAACTTCGAGGGTATATAATATGCGGATTGAATATTCTCTCCTCTTCTTCTTCGCCTTTTGCACTTGACTTTGAAACACTACGCGTACTGGTTTCCATAAATGTTGTGTAATTAAGCGCGCATTGCATACCAATTGGCTGTTAAATTTGAATGCGGCTGAAACGAGACTACAACACTGTTCGCTGACCTTCGAGGGGAGGCCCCCCAGCACCAACTGCTGCCCCCCAAGGTCAAGGTCAACCTGGCCAGCCGCCAATAGCTTCGCTTTGCGTATGGAGTTCTTTGTTGCGTTTTTGTTTGACCTGCTCTTCACTTGAGCCGCCTCAAGTGTGTAAAGCAAAAGTGCGCAATGTCGAGCATCAACGTTTTGGAAGCAAGCTTCGATATATGTATGTAAATATGTATATGTACATATGTACCATATGTACCCTATATTTGCCAATCGCTTGTTTGCCACTAAACGTTTTGCTCGCCAACTTTCGTTTCACTTTAATTCGCTTTCCAGATCAGTCAGCAGCATATGGTGCTTTTGTTGTCCTGCTGTATTTTGGTAAGATCCAAAGAACATAAGGCGGCTTCCTCCGTGCAATTAATGTTGCTTTCCCTCTCGCATGTCCCACGTAAGGTAAAAGTAAAAAGTCAATAATAATGCCAGTTAGTCACTGGATGAGCGCCAAAGCCCCAGGCAAGTGAGCCCCGCCCAGCCTGGGTCCTTTGCTTTTGGCCAGGTGAAAACTTAGAAAGATCATTATGCCGGCAATTACCTTTATGAGGATGTCGCTTTCTCGCTCTCGCTCTCCTATTAATCCTTATCTGCACTTTGCAAGCCCTTCATTGACAGTTATAATTACTTTAATGATGATTTCAGCTTCAGTTGACTTGCGGTGGAAAATGAGGGGAAACGTGGGCAAAATCGTGTGGAAATTCGTTGGCGAAATGGGAGGGGGAGGGGAAGGGGAAAGGGAAAGGGTGCTGCAGTGTCTTTGTTTGTGAGCGCTTAAAATGCAATTATGCATTTCGGATCGAAAAGTGGCAGCAGGACTTTCGTTGGCTGGCTGAAAAATAAATTTAATTGCAATGCGCTGGCAAATCAAATTAAACAGTGTAAAAAGAACAACAAGTGCCACGCAAACACGCAAAACAAAAACAAAAGCAAAAATGCGGAAAACAAAAGGACATTGCTGGAACACCAAGCTTTTCCCCGGCGGCAGCGCCATCCAATTGAATATATTAATGCAAATTAACCCATTAATGTCTGCCAATTTCAGGCAGCAAAGGGGACTTAATCCGAAAAGAGCTGGAAGAAGCAAACTGACCATTATCCCAAGGGAACTCGCGCTGAGAAAATTAAAGCTGTTCCGCACATCGCATGTAGTTGTATTTCATTTCAATTGCAGTAAATAAGACCCTGGTGTTCAACTCGGAATCCTTTTCCTCAAGTATCACTTTGGTTTTTTCCTAGAATTTTCCTAGAATTTTCCAGCTCTCTCTCTCTATGTCATCCTGCTGTAATTGCCCAGCCTGGGAACGGCTGTGGAAAAGGAATGCGCCTCTACGCGAAATCCCTTGGCACGATGCCTACAATTATTCAATTAAAAAAATGTCACCCACTGTTGTGACGCCCACAACTTTTGGCCAAGCAAATTTAGAGGGGTTACGAATGGGCGTGGCTGACAACAATGTTGGCAGCTGCATGGAAAACTTGGGAAACTTTTTAAGTGACTTCTAATAGCGAATTATAATGCAGCCAGCGGAGAGGATAAGACAAGGGTTAAGGAAAATGGTCCAAGAAGGCGGCCGCTTTTCAATGCACTGTGGGCGGCATAAGTGGGCGTGGAAATGGAGGAGCTGCGAAAAGTTCAGGTCTAAAACTTGACAACGACAACTTCATTGAGGAGTAGTGGCAAGGGAAGCGCGGGTGGAAAATAAGTGGCAAAGTCGGGGGATGTGGAAGCCACACACATGTCGCAGCGATAGACCGAGCTGGAGATGCACTAGCCTAAGACCGGAAGTGGGGGGGAAATTTTAACAAAGTTAGTTAGTTTCTTCCTTCCTGACTGACTTGCTGCTCTGGCCGACGCTCAGATACACTAAATTCATTCATCACGACTTTCAAGGTATCTTTTTTTGTTCGCAAAATAGCCGCAATGATCGCCAACCTATCGGATATTATTATATTACATAATATAATGGGGAATGATTAAAAATCTAAATGTTGCACGACTTTCTGTTAGTCGACGTGTGATGGCTCTCCCTGGAAATATAGTCTTCATTATGCCCCAAAATCTACATTTTCACGATTTCGGAGACCGCAAAAAGTTGCTCGTTTTAATGAATTATGCGTACATTGATAATAATTTCCTGGTTAGCATCTGAGTCAAGTGCCATCCTCCGTCTCTGTCCGCCCAGTTATGGCCTTTTCGGCAATAACCAGGAGAGCAACACGACCCCGCCCACTTTCCACCCCCTTTCCAACCCACCTGAAAACCTTGAGGGGCGTAGAAGCGTGTTGCTGTCTGCACTAATATAAAAGTTTCGTGCACTTTTAATAAGGCTGCGTTTATGATGACAGCGCTAAAAACAACAAAAACTAAGAAAATGCAAGGATGCTGCGAGGAACGGGCGGAAAATTCCATGGCAAAAGTGGGCGGAAGTGGGTGATGGAATTCCGCTTTTCTTGCATGAACTGCATATGACGACAGTGTCAAAAAGTCGACAGCGAGGCGAAAAACTTTTGTGGCACTACGGAAAACTGTGTGGAGCGGGGGATTTTTGCAAAAAGAAGGACAAATAAAAGGAATCCGAAAGTGGCTAATAGCAAGAAGAAAGCAAAAATTAGGGCTATGCTGGAATTAATTCGATGTAAAGTTTTCCCACAAGGTAGTTATTCATAATTCATATTAAGATATGAAAGATTTAAATGAAATTTCGTTTATGCGCACGCTGTGAGCCTGCTATCTACAACTACATACATACATATAACAATAATTATGAACATTTAAAAATCGATGTAAAGTTTTCGTAATAATATTTGCAAACTTTCCCCATGAACTGACGAACATTCGACGGACATTCATGGGGGAAATTCATGTCCTGCTCCTCCTGCGGCTTGCAACTCCTGCCTTTGCGGCCACTCTTCATCTAATTGAGTTGTTTCCTCTGGTTGTTGCATTTAATCGCATTAAATTTGCCTCAAAGGAGAGTGGACCGAGGTCCCTGTACAGTGGAGCATCCTGCCTGCGGACGGATGTGGATGTGGATGTGGCGGACACACGGGGAATGCCACACCACGCCACTTAAAGCCAAGCCCGAATTGGAATTGGAGCCAGTCAATGGTATTTTAATAGAGGCTAATGGGCATTTTAATTGCTGGGCAAGGCCGCAAAATGGGTGGCCACACGTGGGTGGGGTGGGGTGGTGGATGAAGATGGAGGGAAAGCGCAATAAAAGTCACACGTAGAGGGAACGAAGGAGAGGGCGAGCGAGAGAGAGAGAGAGAGAGACAGATAGAGATAGAGCGACAGGGACAAAGACGAGAAGCGAGCTTTATCTTTATGAATATCGCGACACTTTATGAAGGCCCCCGAAACGACATCAGCGATAAAAACAGTGAAACGTGTCCAGTGGAAAGGAGAAAATGGTGCGGGAGTGTCACGTATCCGACAGATGCGACAGACGGACGGAGAGACAAAGATACAGATACGTACACAGATACAGATGCAGATAGATGGCCTCGTGTCTGGGTTCCAGTTCCATTTGTAGATCTGAGTCTCTTTTTGGCAATCTGGGTCGAATGCCTTTCCTTTCCCCGTTTCGCCAGCTCTTTTGTCTAAGCTTCTGTTCTCGTTCTCAAACGCGCGTTTCTCCATCGCTCAATCTTAATTGATTGGATTGAGTGACCGCGAGGCGATTAGTAAAAGGTTTGACACACTTAACACTCCGTGATTGATGGCTCGGTCTCGTGGCAAAGCTTGCCAAAATATTATATTTATGGACCAAAGTCAGCCGCAAACGAGGGCGATGTTTCCCGATCTGCGGTTCAATGTACAATTACATTTTTCGAATCTTCAACCCTATCTGTCCCCTTCCATCCGCTCCGCCCCACTTTTGTTATACAACTACGAACTAAGTGGCCAACAGTGGCAACGAATTGGATGTCATCATCGCCACCGCCACCTTTAGCTGCAACTGCAACCGAAATGCGGCAGAAGCAACGCAAGCTGCCTCGTGATCAGAGGTCTCCATTGCCCAACCGCCGGGAGCAGGGGCGGCGGAAACAAGCGCCCAAGTGGGGTTTAACTGGGAGTACAACTTAAACTTCCCATTGAGCACGTCTCGTTGTAAACACTCTGCTCGTTTTCGTACGAAGAATGCAAATAATTGTTGCTTTAAACGACTTTATTTTATGCCAAAGATATCTGAACTTTCCCTTTCATATATCTACACTAGAAGGAAATAAAAAAAATTTATGTTGGCGATGGAGGTGAAACTACTCCTACAGTTTGTTATTAGTTGGTATTTATCATAGTGGCTTTGATTAAGTTTAAGCTGCTACCTCTGGCAATTGAAACATACATTTAAAAAGAGACAGCACCGTACAGTAGCCATCGGTAGCAAAGCGGCAAGTGGCAAGTGGCAAGTATGGGTTAAGCAAGTGGGACTGTGGAGCCGAAGCTGCCGCACCTGAAGATGATAATGAGGATCCCAAAGCCGAAAGGCGATAACGATGATGATGCAACGTGTTTCCTAATTTCGCCATTGCCTCCGAATTCACCCCTAGTAGCAAAGTTTTCGCTTAATTATAGATATTGGCCTGTTCAGTGACAAGAAGATTTGTCTTCTCTTTTTTCTGCCCTTTTCCATGATTACATATGCTTTGGCTTCTTCTCAACTCCAAACGGAAAATGACAAAAGCTTTTCGGGGGAAAACTGAGTGCAAGTTTGAGTTCACTTTTGTCGTGGAGTGTTAATGGGAAATTGAAAACCCATTTGCTGATTAATTTCTCATAAAAAAAACCAAAACCAAGCAGTAGCAGAAGAAAAACATTTACGTAAATGAACTTTTCCATCTGTTTGAATACTGCCGTTGTTGTTGTTGCTCTCTGCAAAAGTTTTCCATTTTCCGTTTTCAGTTTTCAACTGAGTTCGTTGTTTGTTTGCTGTTTGTCGCTTCGCTTTTGTCGCTTTGCTTGACAAAAAAAAAGTTGGTAAAATGTTTTCGCATTCGTTTCCTAGTTTTCTAGTTTTATTTATGCCCTCCATTCATTCTGTCACCTCTGCTCCACGGCAAGGATATTACCAGAGCTTAGGTATCTTAAAGCCGCGAGGGGATTCAAAAGTATCCCACTTGATCCGTTCTAAAAAAGAAAAGTGCATCTATGGCAAAAATTTATCACTTTGTTTGCATTTCGATGTTTGGGCTAAACGAACAGATGATAAAAAGGTCGCTATATTATTTGGGCAACTTATACCAGGAGCTGTAATAATTTCTCGCTATATAGAGCATTCCGATCTCGACTGGAGAAATGTTGTCCCTTTTGCCTCTCGCTCTGGTGACACAAAACTTTTCTGTGTGCCTAATCAACTGTCCAAATCGGTGGAAGACCTTTCCATCCATCCTGCCTTTAGGAATGGATTATTCAGAAGAACCTGCAGTTGGAACAGGAATTCGAAGTCCCGAATCCAGCAGAAACGCATGACTCCCACGAGTTTGGTTGTGCGTATGTCTGTCCGTCAAACTGTCCGCTTGTCCGCTTGTCCGCCAGTTTGTCCGCATGTTCCGCAGTCTTCGGCTTCACTTTGCCTTGCACCTTGTGCGACAGCGATGTCTGTGAAAACTTGGATTTGTTTTCACTCTAGTGTGGAATGTGAAGAAGTAACGCAAATAAAAACAAATACAGCAACAAATTCGGGAACTTGTACTGTGAATCGTTCGCATATCTGCGAAATGTCCCCATCGCCGTGCTCTCATCCCTGTATGCAAAATGCAAAAGTTTAGCCAGTAAATCTTTGCAAGTGGCACATAAACTTTGCCAAAGAAACTTTTTTCGCTCCAAAGTTCCCCCAGTGCAGAGATCTAGAAAAAAATAATACAGTGCCAAGAAGTGAAACGAGGAGGGGCTGAAGGAAGGCAGAGTGCCAAGGAAAGTTTCACAGAAGGCAAAGAGCATTGCCAAAAGCGGCTCATAGGCCACGAATTGTGATTTATGACCTGGCAATGATGTGGAGCAGAAGGGGGGATGCGTTCCTCAGGTTATCCGCTCCTGGAGGCTCTATAGTCCGTCTTATCAGCGTGTGCCCCACAGTACTGGACTTCCGCTTTCGAATGGAAGATAATGGAGTTTGCAAAGCCGAAATTGCGAATTTGGTAAGTAAGCTACCTTCTTGGACACAGACTTAGCTAAAGTGATATTTCAAATGAATCCCATTAGACCCATTCGATTTGCAAATCTGGGAAAGACCCTACCTGCGAGTTAAGCAATCAATGGCTCATCGATGGCAATTGGTATTGCAGCCAGAGTTGCGAGGCTTTGCCTTAACCCCTTAACCCCTACCATCTTATCCCGTCAACTGTTGGCAGCTGCAGTTTTGGTGCACCTCTTGGGCGCCAAAAATCGCTGTGGTGTTGTAATTAAGCCAGAGCTAGTGCTTTGGGCCCTCAAGTGGCGACCTGAAGCGACGAAGTCATCGGTTGCGCCACCTCCTCCGCACCACTGTGCAGCAACACCATCGGCATCTCCATCTGACAACTACCAAGGTCTGGCGGCTGTCTGTCATGAGGTCGCCTTGTCAGACCATTGACGAGTGATATGAATGCCCGGTGTTGAAGAATATCGCAGTGATGTCTAAAATCGTTTAAAACACTTTAAAAGTCTTGGTGGTTTATATACACGTTTTTAGAGCTTGTCCAATAACTTTATCCAACATATATATGCAATATTTAGCTTTAGCTGTTAAGCAGCCAGTTCGACAGCACTGAACTAGAGTCCATAGATATTGTGAACTGGGCTACAATCTCAATTTGAAATAGGTGACCCCGACACACAATCGCCTCAGATCATCTTCAGCGTCATCATCATTAGGCCTACGCACAATCATTGGATAAACCTGGAAAAGGGGGCTTATCGCCGCTTGCCTATCAGCGGTTTCAACTAATTGTCGAATCCGATTTCAGCTCTTAGCTCTCAGCTCTTTATGTCCAAGCGCAGGGGAAGAGGCGAGGAGTCGGAGGAAACAGGGTGTTAATTTTAGACCCGATTAGGCCGCAGTCAAAATAATTGCGGAAGAGGGCTTAGAGGGGTTAAACAATGATTGGGGTCAGCTTGTTGAAGGTTTTCTAATGGGCAGATGTCATTCGTCGAACGTTTTTCATAGCAAGTTTAATTATACATATATGTATGTATTACATATGCGTTTATTGCTTGATGTAACCAAAGACACTAGAATAACAAGATGCGTAACGGCCATACATTGGTTTGGCACTTCGCAGCCACTTTTTTGATGAAGGCCAAAATTGCTCTCTTTCCGCTTGCATACGGTGAGAGCGTAAGAGTAAAAACAAGAGACGAGAACGTGTATATGTGTGCGTGTTGTGCTAGAAGACGATTTTCGGGGCGAAATCAATTCTGGTCGAAGAAACGAATTCACATATTTGGAATTTTAGCCATATTATGAAGCTACCCTTTACATATTTATATTTATGTTGATAGTTATGAGTGTAATATATAAATATAACATTCATTACTTACATAAAACCATAATGAGAAAGCACGTGACAAATATTCTAATATAAAGTCATTTGTGAAATTTATTTTGGTATATTATGTATGTACATAGATTCGGCTATTTCTATTTCTAAGCTATATTTGAATAATAATAACGTTAAGGCAATGCAAAACAAGAATTTTTCACATGGTGCCATTTGATTACAAATAATATGGATTTAAAGTCAAGGAACTTCTAAGGTGAAGGGCATATTTTGTCAAATTTACAATTTACGTGTGCACACATACAGTTGTCTGCTATCACTGTATGCGTAGAAAAGAGCAGTTCGCTGTAGCGCTCTCCGCTCACTCGCTCTCGAACAAAAATTCGAGAGAGCCTGGAGCCACCTCTAATACCACGGCGAAAAAAAGGTGTGCCAAAAATTCGTATGGCGTTATGCATATTGTTATTGTAGTGTCTGTTTGGTTACATCAAGCAATAAACGCATATGTAATACATATATATTTAAACTTGTTATTCTAGTGTCTTTGATGTAACTGATAATACAAATGAGTAGCCCAAGCCAATAAGTTTGCGAGATAAAGCAGCCAATATAGGGTTCTGGGTCACCTTTCCTCCTCGCAATTTCATTGAAAACACCATTTTTCTTGCTGAAGTGCTTGCCCCACAGCCCCAACCTTTTCTTTCTCCATCAGCCACACGCTTCTGCTTCTTTCATTCCCAAAATGAAGCATAAATCGCTTTAGCACTTTCGCATAATTTTCAATATCGCACCAATAAAAAACGGCCAGGGGGGTGACGAGAGGGAGGTGTTTGGTGGCCAGGGGGCGTTGCTACGCGGGCGGGATTGACAGAAAATTGGAAAAAATAACTCTTCCCGCTCAGAACACACGCTACAGATTGCCATTAGCACCTTGCTTACCTGTGCTCCCTACCACTCCCCCCACCATTCCACTCACCCACTGCTGTTCCACACATACCGCACCACCCCCCTCTTCAGGTGCAAGATTTATGTGCCATGTGCCGAGGGTCTTTTTTTTGGTAAGAGGGTTTCAGAAGGGATGTTAAGGGCCCGGCAATATGCTAAAAATGTGATTTTGCATTGCAATTTTCCCCAGCCCTCGCCCGGTTTCTTCCCTGCATAGCTTATGATCATATTTTCCCCGTTTGCTATTTTTTCTGTTGTTGCTAAAAGCAATCAAAACTTTTTCATTTACAGACTCCGAGGGCAAGCAAGCCGGAATTCATTCACCATATATATTTTATAAATTTCCTCGGTGTTGGAGTCAACATGGATTGGCACGGCACGGCAAACGGTGGCAGAATCATTTTCGGGCTGGGGACATTGATTAAATAAATATCGAGAAGATGTGATTTATGTTCCACATCCCCCCCATAGCCAACGTATGATGCGTCGAAAATGATTAAAGTAGTTAATATTCGAAATGACTGAGGCTTGATATTTCAAATTTCAGAGATTCAATACTTTACCCTGAGGTCTCCCAATACCTAAGGTTGACAATCGATTGGCGACTGCATGGCTCAATCAAAGCAGTTCAAAGTAGACCTGTGACCACCGATTTCCCCATCCGGACAACTTGGCAACCTGGCAACTATCGCATCCCATCCCAATATTTCACTTCTATTTCACTAAAAACTGTGTGTTTTGCTCTTGCAGCATTGGATACCGCACTTTTTGCGATACATAAACGTGGCTGCAATTTATGCGCCCATGCCGACAGTTGCGCCACCGCAGAGCACACCCCCTCCATAAAGGTGACCCTAAGTCCCCCGTCGCCACCGCCACGCCGCCCTCTAGTAAAACGGCACCAGAAAAGCGCGGACTGCCAAACCAACTTCAAACTCGCAATATAAACACATAAATCCTGGCCACTGATACACACAGATTCCGTTGCAAGAGGGGGCCCACCAATATTCACGGGGAAGGGGTGTTTTCCCAGCGAGGGGTTTGTCTGTCCAACTTTTGCTTACCGGCCAGGCTAACAAACAACAACGACAACTGGGTTAGACGCCTCTGCCCTGCCATTTTCCATGCACACAGTGGCGGCAACGAAAATAGCATTGCAGTTATGAGTTCAAAATCGAGGTAACAAACACTGTTTCATATATATACCCGTTATGCGTAGAGTAAAGAGTATACTAAATTAGTTGAAAACGATGTAACAGGCAGAAGGAAGCATCTCCGACTATATAACGTTTATATATTCTTGATGAGGATCAATAGCTGAGTCGATCTAGCCATTTCCGTCTGTCCGTATGAACGCCGAGATCTCAAGGATTATAAAAGCAAGAATGTTGAAACTAAGCAAGCAGCTTCTACATACATACCAACAGCGCAATTTGTTTCCAATTTGTAAATTTCTATCGATTTTAAAAAAGTACTTTTTGACTCGACCACTCAAACGCCCGAAAACAGCCTTTTTTTCTAATTAAATTCTCCAATATTTATCGATATGCAGGGAAAATTATGAACTTTCGCGTTCTCACATCTACTAGCTGAGTAAGGGGTATCTGATAGATACTACCTTGCTTCAAAAGCATTGTTTTTGGCGTGGGATCATTGAAGTATGGCAATTTGACCCTTAAACCAGATCTAGAGAAAGATGGAGAACATAATTTAAAACTAGCTAGAGATGTAGCCAATTATTATTCCTAGTTGGTTATTATAACAGTTGGATAACAGCCATAGACTACCACACTATTCCAGTAATTTTCAGCTTCGTTTTATCTGGTAACACTTGCAAACGTCAAATTTTGGACAATCATCCGGAAAAACAATAGGAAAGGAAACACTTTGAACATTTTAGACAATCATTCAACAGAGTGAAAATAAAGTCAAAAGATATAATGTCTGGAAGTGATATTGCGGGAATCGAACTCACCAGTGGACCGACTGGTCTGAAGAGCAGGATTCTTGTGAGAAACCTACCGACTTGCACCCGCCAGGAGCTGGCTTACCTCTGCTTGCCCTTCGGCGAAATCCTTGGCTCGCTGATCGACAATGACCATGGGTTTATCCAGTTTGCTAGGGAGAGCGAGGCCAAGCTCGCCATAGAGACGCTCGACCATACTACCTTCAAATCGAAGGTTATCCTTGTTTCGAACGCCAGCTTTCGTTCACTCATGGCCAGTTGCTTAGGCCATGCTCCCCCGGCGCCGACGATGATCGAGTGGTCTGATGAGGATGACGTCGATGAGGACGATGATGACTCGGAAAGCGATGACGAAGATGGCCATGACTACACGCAAATGCATTATGCAGATTTTCTATGAGCACTCTCAATAAAGTGTATCACAACTTAATACTGACAGTTCTTTTCCATTATTACTACGCGTTACTCGTAGAGCTAAAGGGTATTCTAGTTTCGTTTAAAAATATGTAACAAGTAGAAACTGCTTTCTTTCCGACTTTCGTCAATCGCCGAGTCGATCTGGCCAAAGGCACTAGAATAACAAGATGCGCAACGCCATACGAATTTTTGGCACACGTTTTTTTCGCCGTGGCTCTAGAGGTGGCTCCAGGCTCTCTCGAATTTTTGTTCGAGAGCGAGAGAGCGGAGTGAACAGCTCTTTTCTACGCATACAGTGATAGCAGACAACTGTATGTGTGCATACGTATGCTCATGCATTGTAAATTTGACAAAATATGCCCTTCACCTTAGAAGTTTGTTGACTTTAAGTCCATATTATTTTTTATCAATTAGCACCATGCGAAAAATTCTTGTTTTGTATTGCCTTATTATTTAAATAAAGCTTAGAGATAGTAATAGCCGAATCATAATATCACAAAATAAATTTTTAAAAATGACTTTATATTAGAATATTAGTTATTAGAGTATTCAGCGTGCGACGTGTGAAGCAAACTATTTCTCTTTATAATCCGATTAATTACCTTATTAAAAGTTTTCAATGAACGGCTCTTTAGGCTTGATAGATTACTTAACCTTCGATCTAACCTGAACAGATCTATGGCATGTAATCCGACTCATAATCTTTCCTCTGGGTTAATTTTTAGGCCTCTTCTCTCCTGAAGGTCTTCCGCTCGCTCACTGAGCTCCTCATTTGTCCCCCTGTGGCCTACCTATGATGGCGCGACCTCCATTAGCCAGGTTTACCTAAGAGGTGAGGGGTCGGAGCTCCCAACTCTGTTCCCCCCTTTCCACGAACGAAGACCTGCTGCCAGCCAAGAAGAGACATAATACCTATATCGATGTGCATTTGGCGACTAGTCCGCGAGTCCAGCCAAACCGTCTGCTGGTGGCAGCACTAAATCAATGTTGGGATTGCACATTGTTAAGCGGGGCAGCGGAAGGGAGCTCAGTTTTCCCAAAGCGGCAAGAAACGGGGAAAAACCCAGCAGCCAGCGGCAAAAGCCGGGGGGCGAATTTCGAAATGCAACACCCGACCGAAAGGCGATCGAAAATGTAATTGACGCGCTCCACTTTGAAGCCATCGATTGCTCGCAGTGTTGAAAAGGAGGAGTACGCTTGTATCTGGCTTTTGGATACGTTTTTTGAAATTAGTTAAAGAGGAAGTGATATATTAGAATATATACGGCAGGAGTAAGTCTTACCATTTTCACTTTAAATGTTGATAATCGGCTTGCGCCATTACTTTTTGGTTCGCCAGCAATGAGGCAGTACTGCTATACTGCAATGTTGCATTGTTGCAGAGTAACAGAGTTGCAGGGTTGCATATTGGAAATGACTCAAGTATCGCAGGTGTTATGCCCGGAGGAAAAACAACTGAACTGCGGTAACAAGTGGGCACAACAGAAGGCTCTTAGATTCGGCAAGATGATGTTGATGAAGATGATGTCATTGAATAATTGCCCTATTTAGACACCTACAACATATAAAATTATATTTAACACTGCATCTGGAGCAGAAGAGTCCCCATGTATGGGGTCAACGGCGTGCCAGGTCGTTCTGCGCTCCCCTAATTGATGGGCTTTCCCGTCCGAGCGGAACAAAAAGGAGGAGCAGCCGAATCGGAAATAGAGAAAACAACCCTCCGATGGAAGAGATTCCCCAAACCACTCACTCCTAGTCTCCTTCTTCATGGGACTTATTTAATGCTTCAATGCTGATGATGGTGATGAAGGAGAAAAGAGGAAAGGCGGCGGTGCAAAGGGTCACGTATTTAAAAATGCACATAATTAAAATTTATGAGCAGGTATTAAAAAAAGACATAACCCACCAACCTCTCCTCGACCTCCCGCAACGGGGGAGCAAATGCAGTACAATCAAATTAAATACCTGTAAAACGTGGAATAGGACGGTCCAGGAGGTCACTGAGCTGGGGTCCCGAACCAAGCCGAACTGAACTCAAATGAAATGAAATTGTAATGGCAATTCGCTGGCGAAAAAATACAACAAAAACAAGATGGAAGGAAAATTCTAGAAAAGAACACACTGCCGTGAATTGGAAGGAAGAAAGTTTTTAGGACTGGCACAATGGGCGGAAAAGGTTGGTCCGATGTAAATATTTAAAAAAGCACGCATCCAAGACGCACAGTGTAAATCATATTTTGGTCTACGAGTGTAAGTCATCATTGAGTAGATGTCTCAAAAGGAAGTGTCAAGAAGTGAGAACTAGGTTTTAAGCTCATACATATCTATAAGTATCTGAAAACTGGGGCTACTTTAGCCCACCGTGCGGACTCATCTTCGGTCGACCCCCCTCCCATTTGCCAGGACATCGCTGCGCGCCGCACAAGGTCAAAGTAATTACAAGTAAACAAAGTTAGGGGCAAGCCAAGGCTCTTGTTGTCCTCCGCCTGGCGGATGGCACGAAAAAAAAGTGGAAAAAAAGGAAGAAAAACGTTTGACTAAGGAAAACTGTGAAGCAAATGGATGTGGATGGGAAACCTTATTAAGACGTGTATTAAGTGTCGGACAGCTGACAGCTGGAAAGAAAACGGAAAAACAAAAGGCGGAGAAGGATAGTGGATAGTGGATAGTGGAAGGCAGGAGCGGAGCGTTGGAGCATAAAACTTATTTTCCCGGACGCTTATTGAGACTATGGTATAGTGGCTCCAAAGAGCGGACAACACGGCGATCTTCGTCCTTCTGTGGCTGATGAGAATCACAGCTCCGAAATACCAAGTCGAGTTTCCCGAAACCAACTCAAATGAGGCTGTAAGACCAATCAAGTTGGCGTAAGCCAGAGGATAAAAACGTAAAGGACTCGCAATAAAATGCAAAATAATCAGCTATTGGGAGGCCCACGCCTCCGATTCAGCCCGTCTCCGTGGGTGACAGTGAAAAATCGGTGATCAATCGACAAGCATTTCCCATTTTCCGCCCGTTTCCTCTGCTGCTGTCATAAATAACGCGAGCTTAAAGCATTATAAACCGCATCTGCATTGGGACAATTCCGTCGAAGACCCACCATTGCATTTCATTGCATTTTTAAGCCTGCGAAATCACTTAAATTTTCGACCTTCTTTTTTTTCTTGATAATTTTTTATGGCTTTTTCCATTGCGCTCGTTGGCTCTCGGCTCTCGGCAAAAATAAACTTCGAATGAATTTATGCATACGAGTGAGTTTTGCAGAGCGGAAATTTGTTGCAGTTGCCACCGCCGCAAGTTGAGCCATTCCCAGTTCCCAGTTCCACCGAAATGGAGATAAATGGAGTAAGGAGGGGGTTGGGTGTAGGTGGCAAAAAACGGGGAAACGGCAAACAATGAAATGCATTGAAAATTGAAAATCAATGAACTGTTATAATAACTTGCCGCAGAGTCAGAGGCGAGCATCGAGCATCGAGCACATATCTATCCGCCGCACACCCACGGACATATGTACATATATACTTTCATATGTATTCATATGCGGTGCTGCAAAGGCACTGAATGCATTGCCAGTCAAAAGCAGACTTTGGGCACTGAGAAAATCAAATGGGCCGGATGGAATGCGGCATCCATGTGATTGTGGAGTGATGTCACCGTCTGACCAAACCAGGACACATCGGCTCGAGCACCATGTTTAGCCCACCACCACACGATCCCATTGCCAGTGATCGCCGACCGAGCAGTGATCATCCCATCCCACTGCCACCACATCGCCTCGATTATCTCTCTCTGTAGGGCATCCTTCCTCTGGAAACGCAGTGCAATTCAGGTCCTGCGCTCGAGCAACTCGTGCGTGCGGTTCTCTCTCTTCATTAAACATATGTAACGCAATGGGTTAACAATTGGAAAAAGGAAGGCGAAGGTGGAAGGTGGAAGGATGCGGACGCGGACCAGAGATGGAGGCCCTGGGACAACGTCAACTTCGAGTCGGATGCAGCGATTAAAAATTAAATGCCTGCGTATTAACAAACAAGCAGCCTGCCATTGCCAGCATTGGATTTCCTTAACTTTTTTTTTTTTGACGGGAACCAAATTCAAAGGAAAAACAAGAAGTGACTTTTATGTGCAGTGGTTCGACTGTTAAATACCTTTTACTTTGCCAGGAACCTATTTTCTTTTTCTTACAGAAGTCTGAAAATAATGCCTTATCTTCAAGCTTTTGAAATTCGCGTGATTTCAAGGTTCTTTTGGAAAGACAGCCGACTGCAGATATACCCTACGAGTAACGGGTATAGTGGAAACGCGAAAAGCACTGGACGACAATGGGCAATGGAGTTGTAAAATGGCGCTGGGAAATCCTTTGGTGCATGTAAAATGCATGAATCTCTGGGCGCCACGTGTGAAATTTATGCACATATGCTGACAGCATTTTTGTAAAGGGTGGAGGGGGAGGGGTGGAGAGAGAGTTGCTTGAGTGAATGTTCTTACGCAACTTCCGTGGTTGCTATTAATTGCTAGTGTTCAAGGTATCGCGTTTGAAGGACTGCAAAATGTTCTGACAAAAAACCTGCCATTTATGTTTCTTGACTGACCAATATTCAGATAGCGTCGTCATCCGATCACCTTGACCCACCGGGCCAGGCCAAAACAGTGATCAGCGAATGATGACTGGACTTTCGAGCCATCATTATTCCGATCCTCCGAACAAATGAAGACTCACTGGCAGCCATTCGGTTGGTGGGGCACTAGCAAACGACTACAAAAGCCAAATACTAATGAATAATTAAGCGGCTGAGGACAGATGCCTATGTGGGTCAATACTCGTAGAAAATGTGGCCGGCATTTTCCCTGTTCATCGATTGCCATTGCCATGACTCTGTTTTGTGCTCTTTCGAGCCACTTTGGGGATGTTGCCATCATCGTTTCCACTTAACAAGCATTTCATTAGCCTAATTCCGATGGCTCCCCGTATCTTGATTGTTTGGACAGTGGCACAACAAGAAGTGAAGTGTAATCATGGCTTCCCTATTCCCTATTCCCTATTCCTCGTCTCCTCTGATTGATGTTGGCCCACTTGAGCGGGGAGGAAGAAGCTCGGCCGCCCAATGCGCGAATTTTCTGATATCAGCGGAACTGTACATGAAATATTAATAATTTATTCTGATACTGTTGTCAGCCTCCTTCTGATACACTTTAAAAATATAGCCAACCACCTGACGTTTGAGTTCGTTGGGAGGAGGCATCTATTCCTCCTATTTTTATGCTGATTTCGCAACTGCATCTGCATGTTAGTCAATCGAAGTGGTAACAAGTGAGTCTCGATTGCAGCCATTCACAAGGGGACTATTGGCTTTTCATCTGGCTCAATTAGCGGGGGCTAATTGGCTTCGCTCGCTTGGGACTTTGGTTTACTTGGTGCTGCCACACTTGACAGGCCCAAACTCAAATTACCACAGGGTATAATTCTGACTTTGTTTGTCATTTCTGGCGGTGTCATGCCAGTCTGCAGTCGGCACACCTTAAGAATTTTCGCCCTTACGGAATTGGGCAAGTGTAGACTTTCAAGGGCATTTCCCGCTTCGGCTTCCCGGAAAACTCCTTGTTTCCTCTTCTATTGGCAATTCAAATCGCTTTGAATCAATCACGAACGATTGCCTGGACTCAGGTTTAGAAGTGGGTGGCCGAGATGGACGAGATGGGCGAGGTTTTCCTCCCACTGAAACAACTGAAATCCCAGGTGGCAAAGCTGCCTCCGGAGCATTCTTTGCATTCTGCTTTATATTTCCTGTGGCAATGTCTGTGGTCAGCTGTCCCTCCTGCATACAAATTTCCCTCCTCTCGGTCCCCGATCCCTCTTTATTTTCCGGCTGCTGCAGCTGGCGCGCTTCCTTGTTCGCGCAAATAAAATGCAAACAATGTTTGTTTCATTTGCGTAATAAAATATTTATACAGGTATTTAGTTGGCCACGAAGCAGCAGCGAAAATTAAGCGAAATGCCACAAAAAGCGCTGAAAAAGATAGAGGGAGTGTGGCAAGGAGGAGCTGCTGCTCGTGTCCAAAAAATGTGAGCCGCGCTCCTTTAATGAGCCCCCACAACACAAGGAAAACAAAGAGCGGAGAACAAAAAACGTCTAGACGTCATTTTTCAGTGGTGTTCTCCACCGGTTTCTCCCCTGCTCCAAGGTGCTCCCTGCTCCATTTCTCCGATTCTCCGATTCTCCTTTTCTCCCGCCCACCCATCTAACATGTAGATAAATCTGCTCGCGTATTTTTCGCAGCGATTTGCCATAGCTCATGCAGAGAGATAGATGGAGAAACAAAGAGAAGCTGAGAGACTGGGAGAAAGAGAGCCAGTGAAATTGCCTTCATTTATCATGTGGTGGGCTAGCTAACCAGCTAACCGCATACCCTGTAAAGTCCAGCAAAAATCAAGGAGGCTGGACCCTGTGACTCATATTATGAGGAAATTGCTTGCCAGGTCGTGATATTGACTTAATTGTTTCGAGTGTATGTAATCAAACCGCAATTGATCAATTTGGCGCGTAACTTTGAATTCAAGAGCAGGCCGCTGAGTAAACTAATCGGTATTCTTCAAGACGAGTCCTTGCCATCCTTGCCATCACCAAGGACAATTGGCAGCTGACACCCTGCGGTTGATTGGCTGCGGCTGACCACAGATATTTGTGCACTGCCACTCCAACGAAGCTTGTGAGACACACATTGCTATTATGCACCATTAGTTCTCTGCGGGCTACGTATGTTTTTTGCGTGCATAATCTAAAAAATTAATCGAACACCTGATTGCCCGATAGGTTCGGCATCGATTAACTCGATTTCCCTTACAGTGTTGATTGCAATTAAATAAGAGAGATATCTTTGGTTTTAGTTCAAAGTCTAAGCGTCTAAACGTCAAGTCAAAGTAGCATTTTTATTTGTATTCCATTTCAACACCGATGCATCGACTTAGGGCCGCAAATTTCCGGTCTGACTTCGCCGTTTCAATGCAACTTTCCGTCCCCTTAAAGCCTCCTGCCATTTCCCCAATTTTCCTCCGCAAATTTTTCCCTTTTAAGTTGCTCACGTTGCGGTTGCAACTGCGACGTGCTTTATCGCAGTCAGACGTTAATTAATCTGCAACGCCTGCTCGTTGCATTGTTGTGACTGCAGCATCTTCGTGACCTGACCTCCGCTCAGCCATCTTTAGCCCCTTAAACGCCTGGAATCCCTCGCATCCCGCCCAGCGTGACACGTTTTTTCTTCTCTTTTTGTTCAAACGAAAAAAGTGAGTTTACATAATTTTGGATGTGCGGGCAGGTAAACAACAAAAAGCGGGGGCATCAGACCCACCAAATCCTAACTAGCCATGGCACACAAAAAGCGCATTTTAATGCGCGGTCAAACAGTCAGGCAGTCAGGCAATGTCTAAATTCGAAATGTCAGAGTTGTCAACTGCGAACAGTGAACAGTGAACACTGGACACCGAACACCGAAAGACGAACACAGAAGCACGGCACAGTCAACCACATCTGTTGTTGACAACAATTAGAGTTGCACACACAAATAACACATAATAATAATTACGAAAAGCTTTCAACTACTTTGTCATTCGCCGGATTTGGGCATGAATCTCCTACTGAATGTCTGAATGTCGGAATCTGAATGATTTCTAGCTTCGTGTAGCTCCGTGGCCAAATCTGAATCCGAATCGCCATGACCCAGGTGCCAGGTGCCAGGGACCCGGGTCAAGGGTCAAGAAGGCTTAGCAGCGTGAGTAGGCTTAAAATGTATCTGCACAAACTTCAAATACGAACACGAGAGCACAGACACGCAGTGTCTGTGTGGCCAAAAGGGCCAAAGTCGAAGATATAGCCGCACTTTGCAAATCGTGACTGGGCAAAGGCACCTACCTTGACCCACTAATGAGGGTTCTCTGTTTTTTAGTCGCAGCCACCTTTAAATGAATTTGATGAGCCAGCAAAATTCCGACGCCAACTAGAGGCGGCCACAAGGTTCTGTCATCCATGCAAATGAAATGATCGAAGTGGCAAAAAGCGCATTTCATATTATGTAAGTAATAGGCACACTTTAAGATTACACACATAGTATAAGCTAGTCGCAACTTTGCGCTTAATCCTGAGGCATTGGCACTGGAAAAGAACAAGGCTGCACTCACATTTGGCTGCAGATAAAGCCAAGGATGCGAAGCCCGAAAAATTGTCAGCGCGAATTACTGACACATTTTCGCAAATCGGGGAAATAGTAGTAGTGGTGAGAAAGGGGAGCATTGATAGTAATTGCGAGCAGCATGCACAATTGCAGCTCCTCGCTGGCAGCTTACGAGAAACGAGACGCGTAATAAATCCATAATCCGAGGCGACAATTTGAATCATTGCACTGTAAATGCGTTGCGCTTTCCGTGGGTGGTGGTGTTCCAGGCGGCCCGGTGGGGGATGCTCAGGGTGAAGCCACGGGTTCAGGGGTCACAGCTGCAGGCATTCGAGCAGCAAAGACAAGACAAGACAGTCGCAGGGCTCCACGCCACTCCACTCCACTCCACTCCTTCCTTCCCTTGCTGGCCTTTGTTTTATTGCATTTCACTTTGTCTGGCTTTGGCTCGAAAGCTCGACGCCAAACCCATTTTCGTCCTTTGCCCCCCTTCGCCCCTTGGAAAATTGCATTTTATGCTCCTTCGCCGTCGCGCCACCAACCACCTCCCACCTCCCACCCCCCATGCCACCATGCCCCCATGCGCCCGTGCTCCTCAGTGTGTTTGTCTTTGCCTTAGCAGTTAAAATAATCATAATAAAAACAAAATCCAAGCGCACAAGCGAGCTGAAATCCCCAAGAAGAAATGTCAACATTTGCCAGCCAAGTGCACTTGCTCCAGCTCCAGCTCCAGCTTGAGATTCAGATTCCAGCTCAGGCGAAAGAAGCAGTGGCGAAGAGGCGAGGGATGGGGCATGAAGACTGTCTCCCGGGACTCGTCTGTCGGCTTAGTTGCCAGTTATCTTGATCACAGCTAAACAATCGATTCAATTTGAACTTAATGGAGTCCTGGCCGAAAAGTGGGAGCCAAAGGTCAGTCGCAATGGAGATGTGTGTGCGCGTGTGTGTGTGTGCTGCAGAGGAGCAGAGCCCTGGTATTTACAGACATGCATCCAATATTTGCATTTCCAAAGTCGGTGACTATTTTCATATACGAGTACTTCTGTTCCCAACGATCTATTGCACACTTTCACTGCGGCTTAATTACTACTGAGACCGAAAACCCTAAACAAGTCGCTTTTTAATGGAGCGGGGTGATTCTCACTGATCCAGTGCAGTGCGTGCTGGTCCGTGAAAGACGCGTTTGCTGGATTCCGGCCTGCGGAGATTGACGCGACAACACTAACGATGTGCCTTGAGCCCAGTGCAATATGAACTGGATTATTGGAAGCCACATTTACATATGGAATGGCACCCTACGCCTCGTGCGTGGACGCATTTAATGAATGCAGCTACAAATGGTTGCAACAATTCGGGAATCACATGTCCTCCCTCCCCTCTTGTTGTTTGCCCAGTATAAGTCATGCCCATATAAGCGGGGCCAACGGCTGATTGACATATCGTGCAAATGGCCATTGAACCCCCGACTGGCCGACCCACCGACCGACCAAAGGTAATCACACCGGCCACATGACTTATTCAGAACTGGCCCAACTGGCCGGTGCCCAGTAACCAACACCCCAAGACCCCGCACTACGGCCCTGAATTAGCTATGGCCGTATAATTAGCACAATTTCGGGCGGACATGTGACCCCACAACACTAATACACTGAAAAGAGAATGCGTAGTTCATTGCACTTTGAAATACATATGTATGTGTAGTCATCAAACTGTTGCGATTAAATATGGTATCTATAGAATCGTGGTGGATGGATTAATATGCATATTTCATACACCTAGCTCAAGTCGAGCTGATTTTCTCCCTGTGTACTTATCCTGGGGCGTTCGAGTATTTCCATATGACATGTTCGTCTCTCGTCCGGATCCGGAACATAAATGTTCTGTCCTGTCTTGGGCAGGGGGCGGGGGGCAGGGTGGACATGGGGGTAGTGGGCGGAGTGCCTTTATGGATTATGGATTGTTTATTGGGGCAAGTGTCAGAATTGAGGCACCCATTTGTCCATGGCTGATGTGAGTCCTTGCCACAATGAGGGGTTTTTTTTCTGTTTTGCAATAGCTTTGTGCTCAGGATACGGGCTCTTCAAGCTGAGTGATTAGTTCAGATGACAAAATCGATTGGGCTATTTGAATGGTTTTGCTTGGGAAATCAGTTACAAGTTATTAAATAACTTAACTTGTTTTATGCAAAAAAAAACCCCGAGCTGCTTTAACAGCTTAACCTAAAGAGCGTTAGTTAAGCGCTGGAAAAAAAACCTCTTAGCAATCCTCCTCTGTATCTCCTGAATTCCCCTTCGCCGATGTGTGTGTGATAACCAAAATCAAGCCGCAGCCGACTATTTTGCATACGCAAATAAAAGTAAATAAATTGAAATTCGCCAGTTCCTTGGTGTGCCTGTTCTTCCACTTCCACTTACCTGTGTGTACATGTGCGTATATGCAATACATATATACATATTTTCCCCTGTGCATACAGCACACGCATGTAAATCGACGTTTTACAACACAAATGCCACCTGTGGGGCGGCCTTTTTTGAGCCCCATAGTTTGGGGTAGTTGGCGTCAGCCTAAAGGAACATTTTCGTTTCTTTCTTATTTTCGGTTCGATTGGAGGAGGGACTCCTCGTCGGCTGCACAGAGGTGAGCGCAACGTTCGAAAGTCAACTAGTGACCTAGGCAGAGCTCTTATTTGACTTCCGATATTTGAGATACTTGCTGCATGTGAAGCCGATTTTGGTTCTGGTTTTGCGCGAGATTAAATTTTAGAGCAATCCCAACTCGGTGTGCGACTGCCAGGCACTTCACATTTTTTTATTTATAGGAAAGAAGAGTGCCGTGGACTTTTTGGCAATTGTTATGGGTGAAGTGGGCGGCTTGGTTCCTGCTCCTGTTCAGCATTTACATACATATATGATACAGATTTTCCGTTTCGGTTTATTGCCAATACCACTGTTGAACATCGGACTCGTCCGCAAGCCCCCTTACCCACCATCCCCACCGTTTGGGATCGCAAACCAAATCGATACAGTGGCTTCTCGCTTTCGCTTTCCTCGGTTTTCCATCTCTAATAAGTGGGTGCCCAACTACCATAAAAAATCGTTAAAGTGTTTAATCAATGGCTCTGGCTCGTTGGCACAATGGAATGAAATTAAGTGCCATAAATCAATGGCGAAATATAGGTGAGCTTGCTTTTATGGTGCGCACTTGGGCCAAGTCACCTGGGCCTTGTCCTTTTACGTGGAGTCACCAGAATATTTGGTAAGTAGTAAATCCCCGCAAGAGTGGCTAAAAAAAAGCTCAGGAAGAAATTAGAAGGTAGGAAAATGGTCACAGCACGGCACAGAAAATACATTAAGCACATTAAAGCCCGTCAAATGGAAAAGTGGCCAAGAACAGCAACAAAAGGAATTCAGTGCCAGGAGAGCTCACCTGCCTCCAACATCATTGGCCCCCCTTACGTGGTCACCCAAAGCAGTCACAATAAAATGCCAACTGCCAATAAATGCCAATAAATCAAACAATTGAGCGCGGCCAAGTTGTGTGACGCCGTGCGCCAAATAAGTCCAACGTCCAAATGTCCAATGTCCAACGTCCAAATGTCCAATGTCCAATGTCCAATGTCCACTGTCCAATGTCCAAGTGTCCCACGTCCGCGGACCGATGTGGAAGCGAACAAAAAGCTGGCAACCAACTTCTGAATGCCTCAATGGTGAGCAGTGGAGCAGACAAAGAACATCCAATACACCGATTGGAAGTCAGGAATCGAGACAAGCCATGTTGCATGTTCTTGGAATCGGGTTAACTAGTGAACTATGCACCTTAGTTAGAAACATCTCGCAGTCTATGCAGCACTCTGCGATTTCACACTTTAAAACAAACAACTTTTTGACCAAATAGTTATGTTTTATTTCGTAGCTCTATAAGAGCAGCATACAAATTTTTATGTACGACGTGTACGGATGGATTAACTAGAGATTTGGAACCCACCTAACTATCGATCGATGGCTGATCACACCTGATCACACACAGTTCTTGTGAAAAAATACCGAAAATATTGAAAATGTTTCGATTGGCAATTGTCTGATGAGAATCTATATAGTGTATATATAGTGTCTCTTCACAGTTGATCCCAGTTTGTCCTTGGAGTCCTTGTGCAACTGATACTCCAGCACGTATCCGTTCTCCATGCGTAGACCCTTGCGCAAAATGCGTCCAATCTCAAGGACTAAAGACTCATTTTCCCCGTCAGCGATCCAAATAGAGATCTTGTTCGCCCTTCCGCGAATATTAACCACGACGCCACAAAGATTGTCCGAGTGCTCACAGGCCTCTCCAATCAGACAGAGCATGGCGTCCATCCAGAAACTGTCCAGCGCCATCTTGGCGTTTTTGGTTATGTTGAGGATCCAGCGTCCTCCATTGACATTGGCCTTATCCTCCCACATGGGTCGAATGCCCTTCTTAAACAGGGAGTAGTGACTGCCCAGCTTGAGCTCGGATGGGGGCTTGATGTGAGTGATCAGGCTCCAAAACTTCTCCACGGTATCGAAGCTTGTAACCTTGTGCAGCATTTCCTCCCAACTTTTAGTTCGATCGTTCTCTAGATACCACAGCGTCCAGCAGTTGTTGAGTGGATGTTGAGAATCCTCGGGCTCCTCGGACTCCTCGGACTCCTCGGCCTCGGGCTCCAGAGGCTCAGCGTTCTTAGCCGCGATGGTCACAATATTATCACTCTTATTGTTCAGTGACCGAAATTGTGATGATTTGTAAAGACCGACC
Organism: Drosophila simulans; assembly: GCF_016746395.2. Classification (NCBI taxonomy): domain Eukaryota; kingdom Metazoa; phylum Arthropoda; class Insecta; order Diptera; family Drosophilidae; genus Drosophila; species Drosophila simulans. The sequence goes on from NC_052525.2 coordinate 989,186, forward strand.
ACCGAATCTTCTTTTTTGGCCAGTGGATATGTGTTCCGATTAACCCTGGTCTCAAGCCTGTAACCCAAAAGCTTCTGCTCGGATAACCGTATTTGGACCTTCTGACCTAAAAGATTTTCTTCTGAGACTTTCTTTCCCTGCACATTCTTTTTGATTATCATCTTATATTGTGCACCAGTCGACTGCTGCGGGACCTTCTGTTTTCCTTGGCCTTTACCCTTCTCCTTGTCATCCTTTCCCGTCAACTTTCCATCCTTGGCCTGATTCTTGCTTCGACCGCTCTTGCTCGTCTGACTGGGAGTGCGTGGCGCATGATTAGGATTCTTCTTGCCCTTCCGGTTCCCCTTGCCACGTTTTTGGGTCTCTGATGGCGACGTTTTCTTTGGAGCATTCTTCGGTTCTTGGGTCTTCTCTGATTGAGTAACTTCAGTAGATTGAGGAACGGCAATGGGACGAGGAGCTGCAGCAGGCTGGTTAACATCAGTTGGTGACTCCACTTTTTGAGGACCTTTTGTGTCAAATTCATTGTTGTTCGCACAGCTTTTAAACATTGTTCTCGGATTGGCAAAGTCCTTCATCCTGTAAAAGCTGTTGGGAAGCATGGCGGCTTTGTTGAGGTCAGCAACGGCTGTGGGGTTATATGGAAATGGCGAGGTTAGCTAAGTTAAAACGAATAAATCTCAGCACTTACTATTTTGAACCAACACTATACATGTGAGCATTTACAAAAAAAAAAGATTAATATAATGACGATTTTTGGGATCTTTCATTTTCGTAGCTTTGTATACAACTATATATGTATATAAATCTACAAAGCCAAACCCAACGCTTTCTGAACTTCCCACTAATGAGACAAACAAGCCAACATTCCCCTTTTCTCTAAGACGTGAGCTGGAAATTTCTGCTTTGGAAGCACGAAAGGAAAAACTGGCCAAGACCAAGGGACGTGTACAGAAGTTGGCAACTTTAGCAACAAATATTTACACACCCTCGGACTGAATGATTTGAGTGGGTGCAAAACCCCAAACACACGGGTGTTAGGTAACACAGCACGCATTTCTTATTAGCTGGGTCAAGTTGTTCCTATTTCCTTGGAAATAACCGAGGAAAAGCGTTTTTCACACGCCAAAATCTCCGATAGAAAAGATTACGAAGCCTTGGTATTTACGCATCTTTTAAAATCAGTAAAAATTCATAACATCAACATCTGCAGAGGACAAAGGAATCTTTAAGTAATGGCAACACAAAATCAAACCAGAAGATCCAACTTTGATTTGGCTCTGGCTGCCATAAGTTAAAATGGGGCCAAAAGGACTCGAATTTATGAGTGAGAAAAAATCAGTCCGAAATTGGAATCAGAAACAAATGTTTGGGCGGACTTGAACTGCGAGTATTGGGCTTTCAGGCTTTTGGCAAGCAGTTTATGGCCATTGTATTTGACCCGATTTTGGTTAAATGGAAAATCCGTGTCTTAACCACGGTCTCCATATGTACATATGTATCACTTGGCATGGGCTGAGAACTGTACGGATATGGAAATCTCCTTTCACTTCTGCCATACAAATTAGGGAAACAACGAAGGCAACATATTGCAGGAGGTTTTTGTTCTTAAAAGCCGTTTAGGGATCTCATACCCGACATTTCCAAGTGCTCTTTTAACTTAAATGACATCAAAATGAAAAGCAGGGCCAAAATAGAAACGAAAACTGCAAGACGCGCGGGTGCACTTCGAGAAAAAAGTATTACAGAGATCAACTCAATTTTATCGCGACAGTAGTTTAGATTATAGCCTGTAATGAAATGCTTTTGAATCTGTATGTCACTGTACTTGCTCGATCTCGATTCATTTAAATGAATAATTTACTTCTGGGAGCAGTCGAAAGCCACAATAGAAGGCACCTTGGATTTCTCTCAGTTCCCGCAAAGCAGTTTCGCCCTTCGCAGTTCCTGTCGATGCAATTTTTTATTTTGCCCGATGCGATGTAAATATTGCATTAGACGGGGCCAAAGTGTTGGGCAAATTTATTGGCAGCACATAAATCGAGGACTCGCCCTCAACGGGTCGGTTCGGTTGTCGCCTGTTGAAAAATTAAATGTTCTAAAGGTAAATATGCGCACAGCGAGGAAGGGGCACTCATTCAGTTGAACGTTGGAAGTGGGACGGAAGTTGAGGGAAGGTGGACTACTCTGCTTTGGCATCTGTGCTCGCCTTCTGTGACCTATGACCTGTGAGCCATCGTCGCTGGCTGAAATGCTGAAATGTTGAAATGTTCAAATGCCGGCTGCTGACTGCTAGCTGCCCCGAAAACTGATGAAAATGCAAAAATGTTGTTCCCAGTCCTTGCCTTTCCCCTCGGCTGCTATGCCAATTTTAATTAACAAAAAACATGAGCAGCTCCCTGTTGCGTTGTGTGTGTTTTGTTTAGCTCTGTTTTGTTTTGTTTTGTTTTGTTTTGTTCAGTTTAGTTCAGCTCTGTTCTGTTTTGTTTTGTTTGGCTAGTTTGAACTTTGTGCCTCGTATTCTTGTATGCCGGTTGCACTAGATGCGTGGTGGGGTGGGGTTAAGCAGGGGAGCTCCACCCCACCTACCGTCAATCCGCTCAATTGCTCTGGCCCAACTTTCTGCATACTTTCGGGGATTCCCAGTAATCGGCGGCAGCCAATGAAATCTAAGCTAACCCACAGACAAGACATACGACTACATACAACGAGGAATACTATTGTACATACATACATATGTATGCACGAGTGTACATACATGCAAAGATGTCGAAGGAGGAGAAAGCTCACGAACGGTCATAATGCTATTATTAATGACTACGAATTGGGTCTACGAAACTTACCTAACGCACTGCAAATGTCCGAATATCGCTTAGGTCAATCAAAATATATCAACAAATAAATCGCAATTGTTTTGTAAATAAAATTTGACTTTAACTCGGTTCTTCTCAAAACGAAGTGTCGTCCAAAAGTGTTTAGAATTTCTAGACCTACTTTGCTCTGAAAAAATGACTTTTGGTAGAAAAGCCTATGTGACTCACAGTAACAAGGTAAATGCAAGTGAAAGCATTTTCGAAACCGGACAACTCTTCTGGTGAAGAGTTGTCTTCTTTCGTTTCGGTCGCACTTCGGTACTATTCTGCACTTTTTTCCATCACTGGGATCGGATTCGCGAGTATTTTGCCTAATCCCAACTGCACTAAGCGCTCCTGGATTACAGCTAAAGCGTTTAATTAAAAAATGGCATTGCTTTTGTTGTTGCGCGCTGGCATAATTTGCATGCCAACAACACTATGGCCTGCCTGTTTGCTCATATCATTAATTCGCAATTTGGCCAAATAATAATGAATATTTTCATCTTGTGTCGCTTTTTGCCCTGTTCAGTTCAGTTCAGTTAGCTCTGAGCGTGTTTTTGTTCACATTTGTATATTTGTTCATGTCCGCTCAGACACATTCACATTCGCATTCAAATGTTTTGCGTTTTGTGTTCTTGTGCAATGCAATTAATTAGAAGTGGATAAATGGTGCATGAGTGTGCGCAAATTAAATTAAATTCTATGTGCATTTTTGCATTTTGCCAGCGAATGAATCGCTTTGAAAAAGTCACTCGGAGATGAAATGCAAACACGGCATTCTGAAATCATCGAGCATTATGAGAATGCATAAACTGAAATTGAACCATAAACGCATGCCCCCCGCAAGCGGATTGCGGGGAATATCATTTTGAAATGCTAAATCGTGTAAAATATTTAAAGAGTTGTTAGCAGTTGCATTACGCAAAAAAGCAACGCATCAAACACAAACTTCCCAATGCATCAAATGGGCAATCATCAGAGGGCGGGTGTGACGTCGGTGAGTCCACCTCCAGCCCGACCAGCAGTTCGTGGCCGACTGAAGCAAACTGAAAGGATTTGCCAGGACCTGCTCGATCGAGCAACAGAGGGGCAACTTAACAGACAACCGGGGAAACTTAACAGCTGTTGTAGGCAACTCATGGACGGAGCAATGAAGAATATTGTGCCAAAATACAGCATTTTCTTTTACTTCTTGCCCATCACATGATAAGCCCACACAGAAGTTAGTCATCATTAATTTAAATAACTTTGACACACCTTAAAATCCATAAACACGTGCAAACAGCGTTAACGTTTAGTACCTATACTTGCTGTGCAAATAATAAGCCTCAGTTTTCGGGCCTTGTTTGCTCAGCTGCTTGCAATTGTCTCAGGAAAACTTACGTAAAACAGGTGAACCATTGTCGAATTGGGAACCCCGAATTTCAATTGTGTTTGCATTATTTGCGTTTCAAGCCAAAACACACATTATATCATCTTCCTTTTCTTATTTACCTTTTTACATAGCCCAATAAACGCTGAAAAATATTTACAGTATATTCCATATTTACCTAAAGGCTAAACAAAAAAAACTTCAAGCAAATATTAGATTTGCAATTACTTGAGATACTAGAGAAGTATTCAATCGAGGACGTTATGAGTACTTAGCACATTTTCATAAATATCTTAATACCCAATTTTAACTAGACTTCATGCAGTCAATTTCACGAACAAACACTAGGCTCCACCCACGGCCTCCTTTAACTGCAGTTCATCCCGAAGTCGACGCTTCTCCAAGGTCTTAGCCAACTCCTGTTCGGTTGGCAGAAAGCCCAGTCTCCGGTATCGATCCTCAACCCTGGCCTGCAGCTGCGGCTGGAATCTCCAGATACTGGCATCCACAATGGGATCGATCAGCAGGGACTTGGTGTCAGGTTCCCGATAGTGTTGCAGTTGGGCAAACTCAATGGGCACCGATTTGGCAGCGCAGGCGGCTTCCTCGGTGTGGAAAAAGGTAAAGTGGTTGTGCAGACCAACGGCAAATCGAGTGTCATGCAGACACTTGGCGGCTGCCCCACGATTGCAGTGCTCGCGCACACGCTCCACATGCTGCAGCATGTAGAACGAGCTCGACAAATTCCGGTAGACCTTGGGGCGCTCCGGATACCTGGGGTAGTACACATTGCGAAAGCAGAAGCTAACCCACTCAGTGCAGTCCGCGGGAGTGCGACTCTCGTAGTCCGGTACAATACGCGCAAGTTTGACCAACTCCGGCCAAGTGGTATGGTTTCCGAGTGGCATTATTACCTCGTCGATGTCGAACACGCCCACGTAGTCGAACTTGTACATGTTGCGGTAGAAGCAGTCGTTGTACGGTATCATCTCGTTCAAAATCCGATTGAAGCCGTCGGCCATCATGGCATAGTGGTGGAAATGCGGTCCAACGTGCGGCTCACCTCTACCCAAAGACATGCCACGCAGCTCCACAAAGCCAGGACTTGTGACCAGATAGTCTTTGATCACCCTGGTCATGTTCGAATGCATCTGAGCGTCGTAGAGCACCACTTTGTGGGCCCCCAGCAAGCGCATCAGTTCCAGCCACTCGATCAATCGCCAGGACTTATCTTCATATGGAAAATCCATCGCCTTCACACAAACCACAAACTTGGGATCCGTGGATGGGACAGCGGACGTAGGGGATGAGGCATTAGCCACGGACTTTCCCGCCACTGTAGGTTCATCAACTTCGTAAACCACTCGCAGGAGATTTCTGGCCTTGTCGCATTTGTTAGCCAGCAAGGAAACCATCTTGGGAACAATCCCTTGTTCCTCACCCTCTGGCAAAGGGCAGCTCAAGAACGTTGGGTAATATCGCCGAGGCGCATGACCGAAGGGCCACATTACCTTGTGCTCCGAAACGGGAACAATCACGGGATCAGCCCTGCCCTCGAACCATAATTGGCAGAAGATTTCGGGGTACTTGAAGGAGTTGTCCTGGTGCTGGTTAACCATGGCCAGAAGGCGCACAAGCGGCGCCTCTGAGACCGCCTCCCTATTGTCGTAGTAGGCTGCAAAAAGGTAATACGTTAGGTTGCCATTAATAGCCCTCTGCCAATAGGTGTTGTGAAAATCAATGTTCATCAAATCGGGCGCGGGGCCACACTTCACTGAAGGCAATCGGCTGTTTTCTCTGGCCAGGAGCTCTTCCAGTGGAAACGACGGCATTTCCTCGCGGATCCATCGCAATCGCTGCTCCCAAGAAGGCACTAAAATGGTAGGTGGGACGAGTCCTTAAATGTACATTCTGATATTGACACACTTTAAATACACTCTGACCCCAGCAAGAGCTCTTCCTAATTGGGAGTTTTTCTTACTTTGCCTCCGATCTACGAGCAGTTCATCAAATACATCCACATGCGACCACCTCTGAAGCCGGTCAGCACCATCGTAGCTGTGCAAAAAGAGTCCCAGAAGGAAGAGCAACTTGATGAAAATGATCACGAACAAAATGCGGAACAGGCGTGTGTAGCTAGCCGACATATCGAATTTTGAATGATTCGGAACATGCCGTCAAAAGCCAGAGTCGCCGCGGCCTCGACATCTGTTCAAAACTGGTGGTGAAATGTTTGATAAAGCTGTTTTCTTTATCCGTCGACTTGGAACGGTGACCTTATCGATGGAAACTTGTAAAGTCGTAGTGAGAAAACACCAAAGCACCAAACTGTGTTCTGTGTTCAGATGAACAAAACACTAAAGAAGTTTGCTAATTATCGAGCTAAGGGACATTTTCAGCCTAAGCTGGAAAACTACAAGTAGGAATTCGCTATGCCCAAGTTTAATAGGTAGAACAACACATCGACCAGGAAATGCGTCCAAAAACAGGCGACAGGACCGGAAACCAGAAACAAAATGCAGACAGCAACTAAAACTCAAGCAGACACCAAAACCAGCCAAGCGGAATCAGGCGCAAGTTCTAAGAATAGCAAACAAGAAGAGGGCGACTCACGTGTGGCTTCGTTGCAAGGATCCGCAGAAAGTTGCCACAAGGCGTGCAATAGACACCGGGAACTCCAGCCCGGGCCCATGCCAAAACCCAAATACGAGTACAAGTAAGCGGCGAAGTACTGAGTGCACACGAAAACGCACCTGGGCGCAAATGAATGATGATGATGTTGCCACAACAGCCGCAGGCAGAAGCAGCAGTAGCAGTTTCTTTCCCAAGGTTCTCAACAGTGTCAAAAGATGCCATCGCCGTGGATTAATATTGTGTGGATCAACTGTTTTACTGGTTTTAAGTCATTTTTGTTTGAAGTAAGCCCATTGATTGCTGAACTGAACTTAAATGTTATAATGTGCCGTTCTCTGCGCTTCTCAAAAATAAATGTATATGCACATTGCAACGCTTTAAAGAGTTGATTAGTTTGCGCTTCTCAAAAATACAAGTGTATATATTTATTTAATTTCTATTGAAAATCAAACTTATTTTGATTCCTGTTTAGACCTTTCATATTAAGCAGAACACGACCCACTGTCGTCGCTAGAAGGTGTGTTCCTTGGCTCAAATGTGGCAACTTTTCGCTTAAGCAAATTGCCAGCCTGAGCAGGGCACGCCTTCACTTTGCCCCCAGCATGCACAGACCTCCTGAAGCTCCTTCTTTTGTCTACAGCTGCCGGGCAGTGAAAGTCGACTGCAACAACTCCACGCTCGTGTCTCCGCCCTGTTGCATTTCACTTAGAATGCTTTTAACCAAAACATTAAGCAGCTGGTGTCACATTATATCAGCGAGGCGGAGGCGAGGCTTAGTTAGCCTGGGAGCAGCAGCCACAGCAACATGCAACCAGCTACCAACAAACAGCAACCAGCAACAGCAGCAAATTTATGGCCCGAATTAGCCCCGCCCGAACTGGAATCCCACCCCCAGCATCTGAAATGCTGTGGCTGACTAAAAACAAGGCACTCAGAAGAGCGAAGTCGGCTGGGAAGATGATGAGGACGCCCTACTAATGAGCTGAATTATTTCACGTAGGGAAGGCTTCCAAGGGGTTATCGTAAGTAGATGAGTTTTGGATGTGAAATACTCTTAAATTCGTCCTGTTTATACAACTTCAAAGGCGCTCGGTGTGGTAAGTGTAGAGGACTCTGGAGATCTAATGATTAGTTCGCTTATCCGTTCGTGTCCTCCTAAAATTAATAACTATTTGCCCAAATATGCTACAAATTTTCATTCATTTCTTCTGTAAGTAGTTCTATGTCAAACGAGAAATCCCTTGTGATTTGCGTTACTATACACAAATCTCAATTACTTAGAATGCCAACATTGACTTCTCCACATGTATGTGGGCATGGCATTAGGCTCTGGGAAAACAAGAGCACAGCTCAATCTAACTGCACTAATTGAAAACCGTAGATGGAAATAATAAGGCAATTTAACAGGGCCAAGGAAGAAATAATCCTGCTGGCATTCGTCCATCCACATCCAAGAGCAACAGTGAAGTACGTGCGTCAGTCAATCAATCAATCATTCGGTCTGAAAGGTACTGCCAAACGAATATTCCATCGCAATGCAGTTGACCTGGCCTTAACAACACAACTCCACCGGCTGCACCGTCATTTGCCCTATTTGTGTATTAAAATTAAATTTTGCATAATAAAGTTTACGAAAAATGGCTATGGACCTTGTTTTTGCTGGAGCTATTTTAACTAGTCGCCCTGCTGCCGCCAGGCAATAATTTACTTTTACTTAGGGTGGTCCAGCTTTGAATAATTGATGAAATCGTCCATGAAAAGACTATTCATGCACTTTAAGCTGATTTACTCGGGCATTGAATTAAAATGCCCGCACCCACAGAGTGCATTGACTGCCAAAGCAACACGACTCGACCCGGCCCGCACTCTATAAATCACAGAACCCTAGACTGCTGGCCACCACATGCGAATCGGAAGCACGGACAGGACACACGGGAGTCCGGGTCCGAGGGCGAGGAGGCTGCCTAGCCAGGGAGTCAGTAGGGCCAAGGCCACCTGCAGAGGGGGCCGTCGCTTTAAGGTCTTGATGCTGCGATCAAAATAATAAGTATAATTTAGACATTTGATTTGAGCCCGTTTGAGCGCGATTATTTTATGCAGTGCATTAAGTGGCACATAATCTTAAACAGCTGTGCTGCAGAACAAATGCGTTGAGTAACTTCTAATTAGTATTATCTACAGATGGGACGAATATTTCATCTCCTTTTAACCTCAAACCCAATTTATTAAATTAGACGCTTTCTGACAGACGCACCTAAGCTGTAATTTATGTTGATTAATCTATTTATATGCCCTAAGTGCAGACCTTTAAGTCGAGTTCGCCAGACTGAAAGACTGAAAGACTGAAAGAGTCCCGTGCTTCACCTTGCATTCGCAATGAAGATAGGCGGGGATCACCGAGACATCGCCAGGCTTCCACCTTGACCCTAGACCACTTGTTTTGCACTAATTTATCAGGTTTGTGGTCCAGAACTCAGGCCTCAATCTTTTGTTCAAAGGCAAGGAGTCGCACTTGGGGCTTTAGGTCGAGTTCTGGATACCGGACAAGGGACAACGGACAACGGACACGGCACATCGGTTAGTGGAATCTGTGCGTTAGTGTTATCTAGCTGCAGCAGCATCATCAGCATGATTAATTGATGAAAATCCTTTTTGCCATGCAGGATAATAAATTACAATAGCAGGCCAAACGGACGGACGGACGGCGGACAGGTGGCACGGTACCCAAAAGTAGGGGGAATCACAGACGTGTAGCATGTGTTGCAAATGGCTAACACAGACAACTTTGATTTAGTACGCGGAGGGAGCGGGGCTTGCATATGCATGAGCTAGTGCCAGTGTTCTGTGTGTGGCTGTGTGGCTCTGTGTATGGGTATGTGTGTGTGTGTGTGTTAGCCTCCCTCTGCATTGAATTAAACTTCTCGGCGAGAATGAGTTCCGTTGCCGTTTCCACGGCATCCGTTCCCTTGGATAGTCCAGGACGATGATGACGCGCTGCCTGTTCCCCAAATTAGCTTAATTTCATTTAAAAGGATACACGCTGCAAGCTGAGTTCGGCGTGGCATGTTTGATTCCAGAGCAGGAGGCGATGGTGGGTGTCGGGAGCAGCTAACGAAGAGGAAAGTTAAATGGTCCCGTACGGAATCAGAAATGTTTAACTAGTTGGCAGAAAGGAAAACTGTGCATTGATGAGCGGATTCAATATGCTGAACGGCAAAGCACGATGCACGAGTTGATAAGTCCTAGCCTTTTATGCTCTTCTCATTACTTTTCCTTTGACTTTGGTGTTAAAAGGCTTAAACGATTTAATGGACATCCCAAATATTGAAGATCTTGTGAAAAGCAGCAAACAATGTAATGAGGATCGACTAGACTCCTAGCATGGAAGGGCGTCAGGAGGTCGAAAGCCAGAAATATTTGACGACCGTGAATGACCACCCATACTGACTGGCTGGCTGGCTGGCTGGCTCACGGATGTTTGTGTGTGTGTTTATAATTCATTAGTTTGCTAAATGTATTTCCTAGCTTAATTGGGTAGTAAAGCACACAGGCTAAGCTCATAAAGCAACCAGCAGGGCAAACAGCCAGCTTACCTCCCCCAGCGAGTCCTTGGCGATGTCTGATTAAGGCAGTCGGAAAGAAAAGCATCTGGCGAGCAGGCAAAAGTGGGGAAAGTGGGCGGGGCAGCTGAAGATCCATTTACTACGTTTCATTTTCCTCGGCGGCAGTGTGTGTGTGTGTGTGTGTGTGTGTGTGTGTGTGTGTGTGTGTGTGTGTGTGTGTGTGCAGTTGCCACAAATTGCTAACCGGATTGGTAGCGTAACAGAGGAGGTCAGCTCATTTGCTTGGCTTCAAAAGCAGCCCATCTGCCGATGCTCGAGTGCAACGTGGCGTATGCTCAATATTTGAAACGCCACCCACTGATTATAATTGTCCATTGTTGCAGCTCTTCTCTTCTGCCCGAGTTCTATCCATTAACATGTACTCCTCTTTGTTTCTTCATATCGGCTCTTTTATACTCGTCTTCATCTTCATTAATATTGTTTTACATTTCCATAGCCCTTTTTACAGTACTTGTTTATTGCATATTTAATTTCCAATCTTAAAAGTATGCATTGCATTTAATATCACTCAGCTCTGGAGATAGTCATGCCCCTTGGCATACTTTTAGTCGATGCCTTGGAATTGCTTCTTATCAGTATCTCTTCAGAAGTCGAATCTTATTGAAGTTAAGACCTAAAACCGCCGCACACAAAACTAGGTAGTCCAGATCTCTAAGAGGTAATCGCACTGTCATGTCGAATATTTGCTGAGCCTTGACCACCGTGCCCGATGGAAATCGTTATGCGAACCGGTTTCGTGTACGCGCTATGATAGTCAACGTTGATTTGCCACAGCAGCACGGAAGCAAGTGAGCAATTAAAGTTAGTCTAGCCTTAACGCGAGTCCAAGATCGTGTGGAGAATCTTACCCGGCCAGAGATTTTGCTCTCTGCCTTGCTCTGCCAATCCCAATCCGCGTGAAATTGGGAAAGCGTGGGCTTGGACACAAGACGACATACATAAACATATAGTATAGAACATGTATGTATCGTAAAGTGCACTCAGTGCGGATTGATTAGGAAACCCATTGCCTAAACAATAAACAGAGACGTAAACAGAGAGCCACCTGAAACCGACAACTGTCGACCCAAGAAAAATTCCGCAATCGCAACAATCGATCGGGGAACAGCTAAATCCCAATTCCCCCGATCACCGACGCTTTGTTCTTAGTTTTCAACCACGCTGTTGTTGCCGTGCGGTGGCAGATTGCCGACTCAACTGGAAGTGCAAACATGCTGGGTTGCAAACTATCCGATACCTGGTAGTCAGGCCTCAGGTTCTGTGAACTCATTGAGTAATGAGTAATACTCGTAGTAGTTGTGGCAATAAAACACACAAAAGGTCATGTAAATGATATTTGTACACAACTTCGTCCAAGGCCATAAATTATATTTTATTACACTTCTTCTGCAAACTAAACTTATAAATTAGCTAGGGGCTAGCGGTTAGCGGCTTTTTTCCGGTAAACAATATACCTTATTTTTTTACAAATACAGGGCAAAATCCAAAAGAAACTGAGACCGCCGGCAATTGCGATAGCAAGTACATAAATATTACCTATATGCCGATAAGATAAAATATGCATGTCGAACAAACCAAACGGCCGAGTATCGAGGCTAGAAATTTGGCAAATTTACAATTCGGCGACATCGTCCATGGTTCTGGAGCTCGTTTCCACGCTACCTTCAGCATTATTGGTACCGGAAAGGGATCGGCCAACCACTTGGCGAGAAATCATCACTCGCGTTTATCTAGGATTTGTAATTGCCGGAAAAGAATCAGACCCTGGAAAAACTTTGTACTTTGGCCGCAGTGGCCGAAGTGTGAATGATGTCACTGTCGTTTGATTGAACAAAGCCGAAACGCAATCGCACAGTGAGTCAAAGTGCGCACTCACAAGATGAAATTATAAATTAAATAATAACCTTCAGAAATACATTTCATGTTTTAACCGTTGTCAGTGGGAATCATTGATATATGTATCCCACTTATGCATTATTCATATATTATTTAAGTAATAAATATGCGACCGAGGGTCACAAAGAATTACGATCACCATGGCAAATGAATAATCATGAATATATAAACTGATTAATCAGCTCGAATTTTCAGAAAGAATTATTATCAGGAAAGACAAAAAGACGAAGTTTACTAGCGATAAGATTGTCGAGATCGGGTTTGGAAAGGATTACGACTGAGCCCACTGTGCGTCGTCATCGACGCTTGGTTTTGCTTTGCCATGTCGCTTCGTGCCCGGGAGAAGTCGTTCTCATTCAGTCACGGGCAGCACTTAACCACAGTCGGATCTACAGACGCACACCACCGCCACCAGCACCACCACATCGACCTATCCATCCATCGTCAGCATGAACAAGTACGGGATGGTCGGCGTCTGCCTACTGGCTGCTCTGGGCGCTCTGCTCCTGGAGGTCACGGCCTCTCCTTCGTCCGCCGCCTCGTCTAAGGTGGATCCTAGCCAGCTTGGTGGACTTTCAGCCCAGTTCTTGCCCCCCGAGTACCGCAACACGAACGTTAGCATCGGTAAGATTTTGGGACAGTGACATAACCGTCCCCTGGCTATATTCCCCTCCTTTCTTCTGAGTTTGCAATCACATCTTTATTATATCAAATGCCCCATCATCTCTTTATCCCTTACAGAGGATATTAAAAAAATATATCGTGAAAAATGCAAGAAGGTTAACGGAGCGGACAACGCAACCTTCTACGAAGAAATCGAGCGGGCGGCAGCCAAGATGAGCACCTGCATCAGCGGGGTGGTCAATCTGACGGCTCTGCAGGAGGAGATGGAGGTGGCGAGGCCGAACGGCGACCTGGACACCGTGTTTAGCAAATACTGTCTCAAGGCACCAGAGGCGGAGGCCTGCGTCAAGGAGTTCAACGACAAGGCCCAGCATTGCTTGACCGCCGAGGAGAAGCGCCACCAGGAGACGGTTACCCGAATTGGAGCGTCCGTTCTGGGATTCGCCTGTTCGCGTGGTGGCGATCAGATCGCCCTCTTCATTGCCGAGCAGGGACCCGAGTGCCTGGAGGCCAACAAGGAGGCCATTAGCAATTGCCTCAATCAATCCTTTCATCAGTACATTCCCAAGGACGGCCAAGTTCCGGACCTGATGAGCCGCCCAGAGCTCCTATTCTCGCCCACCCACTGCGTGGACCTGCAGCGCTTCGAAGCCTGTGTCATCCATCATTTGGAACAGTGCACGCAGATCACCACCGCCAATATCGTTCAGTCCGTCTTCCGATTCGTGAAGAACGAGACCGACTGTCAGGCTTGGATGCAGGCACGCGCCAACGAGAAGCCCATCCTGCTGGCCGCTTCCAGCAACAACACAGCCCCTGGACTCACCTACTCCCTGGCCGGTACTCTTTTGGGCGCCACAATACTCCTGATACGTCCCTGAATGAAAAGCATACTTAGGTTATCTTTTTTTTGCGATAACAAACGCCTGCGTATTGCGGACATTTTTTTTTGTTTGTGTGTGTATAGTGGGCACCGAGTATCGGTGCCGTATAATTTAATGTCTCCTAAGGAATTGCCAATAATAAACGCGATTACGATGAACGCACCCCGCCCTATTAGAATCACCACTGACCAAGGCCCAACCGGCATATCGGCTGTCTGGCCAGAACTGCAGTATTATATTTGGATGGAGCTGGGAAGCAAATCGATGAATGTTATTTCATTTATTTAAAAACACTGATAAGATAGTGAACGTATATTTTCAAACACATAGCTGGAGTGACTCAATGACCGTAGTTCCCCAGGACTTTGCTCTTAACAATGGTCTGTACCGCAGATAAGCCCTGATCCTCTGGTCCCTGGTGCCTAGTCCCTTACAACCGCAGCGGAAACACGAATCTGTATAGATCATGGCATACTCTTGGGCGAAACTGTAATTAAATCGCACGCTATATTGAATGCTTCATCACTTTTACGAGCTGATAAGTTGTCGGCCGGCAGTGCGAAACTACAAAAATATAAACGGCGGACTTATCGTGCGTAATGCGTAATGACTGGGTTTACCTAGCGAAATTGGGCAATTCTACGGCCACTGTATCTGAAGTTTTTACCGCGGGCTCTGCCTTGGAAGAGGCACTATCGCACTCGTGGTATCTGGAATGCCATCGGTGCTTTAATTGCTTTTGCACTGGATATTTCGGTTTCGGACGTCAGCTATTCCCAAAATTTATAATTAGCCTCAACATTTCATAAGTGATATAAAAACCTATATTAACATTGAATAGATGAGGGAGGAAAAAAAACAAATATGCATCTAGCCCATTTTTATATATTTATATCGATCGACAATAATAAAGAATTGTCGAAAATGTCAATGTAGTAAAGAAATTTATCTGCTGCAATGCATTTATTCCTTCCACTAGATTAATTAGCGTACAACAAGTCTTCGATGATTCGTGGATGTTTCGCAGGAACCAAGTTTACCGATAAACGCCCACTTTCCCGCTGTAATGAACAGTGTTCCGAGTTAATGAGGTTACCTTGCTCGGCATGAAACTATACCAAAGTCGGGAAAGGGACGCAGATGAAGACTTCGGTGGCGCCCCAACCCCCCTCCCCACCGCACACGAAGATTGCTTTTTCATTTGCTCACTAGCCGGGAACAATCAATCACTGCAAATTCCGTACCTATCACATCAGCGGAATCGGTAGGGAAAATACGCTGCAAACTACTGGAGTATGATGGATGGGGGTTTTCCACTTCCAGATGATAAGTCTCGATCGCAGCTTGGGGTAAACATTTATTTTTAGAACAGTCTCAAATTAACATAGTGAGTACATTTATCGCACGATATAAGTATAATAAATAGAAAAAAAAAAGAAAAGGTTGTACACTTACTTTAACCTCGAATTAGTTAGCTACAGGAAGTATATATACAGATAACTTGCATTTTGGGACACTTTGATGTCCAATTCTATTAAAGCATGAATAATTCCTTTATCAGCAGTGTAGATAAGCATACAGCCACCAACCGTTTAACCCTTGTCCAATTCTTCAGACACACAAACATCTTAAAACTAGTAAGTTTACCTGTATAATCATTTAAGCACTGAACGAACCAACAATGCGAGACAAACCTTAGCTGTAATGATCACAAACTTATGATAATGGCTTCGGAGGCAGCAGAACAAGTGGCTGAAGCGGCTGTTGCTCACGGTCCAGGTCGTCGCCTTCCTGGTCCAGCGATTCCTCCAGCTGCTGTTGCTGCTCCTCGGGATCGCTGATTTGGGCCAACACATCGTCCAGATGAAGCCACACATACTCCACAGCGGCTCGCAGTTCGCCGGCAAATTTCCAGACGCTGCGATCATCCGTCAAATTGGTTAGGTTATACTTTTCATCGGGTTCCCGGTAGTGCTGCATTTGGGCAAAGGACGTGTTCAAGGTCCGGGGGTTACATCCGCCGGGCAGCCACTTAAGGGTGAAGTGGTTGTGCAGCGTCAAGGAAAGACGGGCGTTGTGGAAGCACTTGGTAGCCCGTCCTGGCTTAGAGTAGTTCCTGATCCGCTGTGTGTGCTGGAGGACGTACAACTCCCCGGCGATAGCCTGCTCCTCGTGATTGCTGAACTCGGTGGGCACTTTGGTGAAGTACGAATTAATGAAGCACAAGGCAGGGAAGCGACCGGCACACTTGCCGCCCTTTTCGACCTCTAGGGCGTGAGCCTTCTGCACCAACTGATGCCAGTTGCGGTTGTCACCCAGAGGCATTATCACCTCATCCACGTCCACGTTGACCAGATAGTCGTGCCGGTACAGATTCCTGTAGAAGCAATCGTTGTAGGGTATCAGTTCGTTTAGTCTCTTCTCTAGTTTCCTGTGCTGCAGCAACATGTGCTGGTAGTGTCTCAGTCTGGGCATTCCATTGGCCAGGGTCAAAGGTCTCAGCTCCAGGTATCCAGTGCGCTGATAGTAGTCGAGGACCCTCTGCACCGCGGGATGAACATCGTACATATAGGCATAGATCCGTGAGGCTCCCAAAATTCGCTGCAGCTCAAACCACTCCACTGTGGTCCAGAATTCGATTTTTTTGGCATAAAGTCTAAAAATTGAGCTACAGACTTGAAACTTTGTACATTTTGTTGTTAAATCACAAATAGTTTGCACAGAAAATTTGAAGTCTGTGCGACCACGCCCTCTCTTGCCTCCCATATTAACTACTGGTATGGCTCAGGAATCAACGAAATATCATTTTTTTTTTTTTTTTTTTTTAAAGTCGTGTATATTGTTGTTTTAAAAATAATCCCCCTTTTCTTTTTCTAGTTCTACATTCTAAATTTCCGAATATGAATTCGAATCAGAATCAGATTGTGAATCCAATATTTTGTCTCATGGATCAGGTTTAAAATTAGACTGTATTTCCAAAAGACTTATTACTGTCTTCGGAAGTGGTTTTTCCTATTTTTTCTCTCTCGTTCTTTTAAACTAATTGTTGATAATAGTGGGTCCGAATTATCAATCGCTCTGTGGAAAATATCACTCATCCTATTGATCCGAATATCTTTTTTTGCATGTGATAGTCGGTCCCTTTTGTAAAGCTTATTCCGGGCTTCACTCGTATTTTCAGTTTCCTTTTTAATCTTTCTCCTTCATTTTGGTAAGATAAGTTTCGGCGTCCCATTTGCTTCGGTGTCGTGGAGTTTTCAAAATCTCTAACAAGAATTGTTATCTTTGACGCCATCCACTTGGTATGTTTGGAAATAAATCGGTCTAGTTATCTGTTACACTCGGGCAGTTTTTTTTTAATAAATAATTCAAAATTTACTATTTTTTTGTCAATATCTTCTGTCTGTTTCGATTCCTGATTATTGTTGTTGATTGCGGAATAAACGTAATCTGAAACATAACTTATTTGCCTATTGTTACGCCTCCAAATGTCCAGGAGGTCGCTATGTCTGAACTCAAAATTGACTATATAAAATCAAATTTTTAAGAAAACGAGCAAAAATGGGCAAAAGATATTACTTTACCGTGAAAGACAATAGTTAAAGGTACAAACTGACGTTTTTAACTTTTGTCAGAAATTGTCAGAAAATTAGTTATACTCCACGAAACACAGGGGACACGTTAGAATTTTCTGTTAAAATACACATAAATTGGATGTCACACAATATAAAAACAGTACAACTATACATATATTACCTACATAAGTTAAAAACATCATACCTTGGCATTTATTTTCCATATTTTACTATAATTTTTGGATGCGTATTAACGATCATACCACATGCAAAAGTAAGCAAGTAATTTTTCGGAAATTGCATTCTCTCAATCAGCTTTTTAACACTTCAACTTTAAAAGCTCATAAAACGATTTAGTGAAGCTTTCGGTCAATTTTGTTTTTTGTTTTTATTTATATGATCAATTTTCTATTAGAAAATAATTGCTAGAGGACGATATATTGACATAAAAATTTAGACTTTATGCCAAAAAAAACGAATTCTGGACCATAGTGCACTCGATAAGGCGCTCTGATAAATCCACATAGGGAAAATCGAATCCCTTGAGGCAGACTCCAAAGTTCAGAGGAGCTTCATTTTGACTTTGGATAGTGGCATTTTGAGTCTTGGGATTTTGAGAGGACGGGATCACCACAGGCACCGACTGCTTCCGATTCATGTTGACCCTCAGCGAGTTTCCCGCCTTCTCGCAATGCTGCGCAACTAGGGACACTGTTTTTGGAAAGGAGTTCACGGCAGGCGGCGGCAATTCACTGGGAACCGGACAGCTCAACAGGTGCGGGTAGTTAAGATTCGGCTTATTGCCCCACGCCTTGACCCACACACTCAGGAACTCCGCCACGGGCACGAAAATGGGTTGCCGATAGTTCTCGAACCACATTTGACAATGGGTTGGTGGGAACTCGTTGCCGATCTGATTGGCAGTGGCCAAAATCCTTACCGTTGGCAATTTAAGCCCTTTCCGCTTGTCCAAATAGGCGGCATATAGCCGAAATGTCACGTTCGAGTTGACGAAGGTCTGCCAGTAGATGTTGTGCAGCTGCAGGTCCAGGGGATCGGGATATAAGGCACATGTTTTGTTTAGCTTGTAGCCCATGGGCTTGGCAAAATGGTACCAGAAGCCATAGTCCACCTCGGGCAGTTCCTGCTCCAATTGCCGCACAAGTACCTCTTTTATGGGCTCCTCCAGGTGACGAATCGGTGGGGGAGTTACCTTCGCAGCCAATCCGGCCTCCACGCTAACACCATATTGACCCAAGGGCGTGGGCTTGAGATCATCCGTGCGCTGGAGAGCACTCAGAAGGACGAAGACCGCCAAGAGGGCCGCCGTCACCAGAATTGTGAGCCGAATGAAGCCACCTCTTGTTGACATTATGCTCGACTGCGTACTGAGCACTGAAGATAGTTTCCCCAAAGCAGGAATCGCAATCTAATCAAAACGAGAGTGGCTGCGATAATAGCCGCCTTCATGTTGAATTATCTATGGCTGCGAGCTGTTGGGCTTTATCAATTAGCCAAATTTAGTAGGACCTATCCGGTCGCATAACAATATATTTACGAAACGATTGGATTGTTTTCATCGATCTGCAAGCGGGGATGTTAATCGCTTTGCCTAACTGGATTTGGCGTGTAAAACCCAACGATCTTTGCGGTCAAAGTCTCGCGCTTTTACGCAGAGTAGAAATACTTGTGAAAGCTTAATTTCTGTGTAAATTGTTTCCGCAAAACTATGCAACGATAATTCCTGGTTTCCATCCCTTGAGCATCGTAAATGCTTTTGTTTTGCTCCGTTCCGTTTCCTCCCGCTCGCTATAATTTTTGTTTACCCTACTTTTATTTAAACTTTTTGCACTTCCTTCCGCTCCTGCTTTTGCTGTTATTTTTACAAGTAATTTTAAAATTATTTTATGAGGGGGATCCGCAGGGCTTTTGGCCGGGTGCGAAGTTTGCTTTATTGACATTGTCACCCCGGTTGAGCTCAGCTCGTCACATTGAAGCAGCGAGCACCTGGACGAGGACGAGGATGAAGTCGAGGGAGATGACTACGGACTCTGGACTACAAATACTTCGGTAACGACAGGATAATAAAATTGTGAAACAACTTTTTAATGAGAAACACTTTTAGCACATTGCAGTGGCCAGTGGACGGATTCCCGGTAGTTGGTAAAATGTTGCTTCCTAGCCCCAATGACGGTCATCATAATGATGATGGAGAAGAACACGCTGATAGCAGTCGAAAAGGACAGGACAGGGCAGGAAAGTTCAGTCTGTCGGTCGGGCCAGGACGCTGGGCTCACCTGTTGACGCAGTATCAAACACCAAGTATCCACGTTTGCGATCGATTCTCGGGCGGCGGAATAAAATCTTTTTCGTAGTCTGATGAGTCGGTCTGGCTTTAACAATGAACATTTTGCGCCGCACTACTGCAAAACTGCAAACTTTGCGCCGTAATTGCCCAGAAAAGTAACACAAATGAAACGCATTGACGCTTAATTACTTTTGCTAAATGGCACGAGCCCGCCAGCCATCCTCCATCCTGCATTCCAACCCCTCCTCGTCCTCGTCCTCGAAAAGTACTTTTCAAATGGAGTGGGCGAAGCAAACAGAAGGGAAAACGAGTGGGGATGGCCTGAAGGTGGAGCTCCACTTGCTCCATGCGGGTGTTTGGCTTCGGTTACGCTCATTTCTCGGCAATGCTACGAATTTCCACAGAGTCTGTCTATACTCCCCTCCTAGCAATTTACGGCATTCACTTGCTGACTGACAACGTCCAGAATGAGTGCTGCCACAACGCGTAACGAATCGTAATCAATGATTGCATTATGATTCATAAATGAAGCCCTAATTCACACGCATGCAAGCAACTGTATTTACTCGTAAATCACTCGCATATGCATATGTCATTAGAAACAATCTGGATCGTATGTAGATACAATCATGTTGGAAGTGAGAAGCGGGCGGGTTGATATATAAATAATATAAAAAATATTAATTTAAATTATTGCATCATGGTGAGTACCTACTTCTAATACGGTATCTTTTAATTCCGCACCCCAAAACACATTCCCCTGATTGCAATCGTGCAGCGTAATGAACATGTGAGGCCTTCAGGGTGCTGCGAGTCGGCACGATTTGACTTTTGTCGACGTCACAATTTGGAGAAGTTTACCCACTTCTGGCGCCGCACAAACTTAGCCCAAAAATATGCCCTGCCACTTGGCAAATGCAAGTTTTTGATTAAAAGCCACCACCGCCTCCTGTTCCCACTTTTTTAGTTCCCAGTTCCAGCAGCCAGCAAAGTTGTGTGCCAGGTCTAGGGCCGGAGAAATTGTTAATTGAATGCATTTGGGGTCCTTGCAATGTTTGCCTGTGCGTGATATGGGGCACTTTGCCAAGAGGGAGCAAATGAAGGAGCAGGCTGAAGGTGGCAGGCTGGAGGTGCCCTGGAGCAGCTGCTTCCCTGCTCGAAGAGCTCGCCTTCTCCCACTTAGCCAAAGTGCGGCGCAAATGCTTTGCCATCACTTGGCTAACAGACAAAACAGTATTGGTAGCGCGTTGTTTGCTAGTTGGGTCAAATACATATATTATCCGAACAGTGTTGGTTCCACACCAGACCAGTGTTGAATAACTGATTTTCTTTGTATTTACAAATTTCTATTTACCCACATGTTCAACCTCTCAGTGTTGGCGAATCATAGTGCTGATCCCAGAAAATAGTTGTGAAGGGAGCACAAAAGGGTTCTTTAATCGCAAAGTGGTGGTCACATGTGCCCCAATGCTGGAAACATTTTTGAGGCTACCTAGAGAACCTCGAGAGCATCCCCATTCCTCCCTCACGGATTTATACAGGTGGTTGGGTGGTTGGTTGGTTGGTTGGTTGCATTAAAAATGCATTGGCCAACTCGTTTATTGTTGTTCCTTGGCAGAGCTTTGGTTTACTTTCATTTAGACGAGCTGCTCGCTGGGAGGGCCTGATGATGCAAGCTGCAGCTGCAAGGATTCCACTCCATATTGGGAGACACACACTTTTCATTAGCTCAAAGGAAGAACCATGGATCTGAGCTCAGCTCAGGTGGAGAAGGTAAAGCCCTTAAAGTTAAGCGCATGGGAGCGGAACAAAAGTTGCCTTAAAGTCGTTGCCAGTCAATAATGACAGAGGATCCCAGAGGATAGGATGCCGTTTGGAAATGGTAAAGCGGATGCGGACGGGAATTCGAATCGGTGCTGAAGCTTCGGCCACGCCCACTCCGTGTCCGTGGGCGTGGCAGATGAATGAGAGGAGCACAGCTCCCCGAAACCCCGAAAAGAAAAGCAGAAGCAAAAGCAAAAGCAGCTGCAGATTTTCTATAAAAGCCGAGGCTAACGAGATTTGATGAATTGCAAGTCTTTGTGAATGAAGCTACAAGAAAGCTGCAGCATGAATAGCCCCGAGGCACCGCCAGGCCGCCTCCCACTCCTTGCGCTTTTCCATCTAAGCCAGGTCCACATAAAAAAACCCATTAAGTGGTTTAAAGCAGTGAAAAAGCGCACAGCACACAACAAGCAACACAGCAAAAGAAAAATGCAGTTGACATGAAAGCCAGCCAAAACGGGGCGATACAGGGATACAGGGATGGGGGTGGTAGGTCGGTAGGTGGGTGGGTAGGTTGGTAGGTTGGTAGGTGGTGGAGTCAGACAGTTGAACAGTACAGCACAGCACAGAGGAGCGGAGCAACAATGCTCACCCAGAGATGAGATAAGAAGCACAGCCGCTGGAGGAGGACAAAGCAGCTTGACGAATTACTTGGCAGCTGCTCCTAGTGAAATCCCTGGGAGAATCAAGGAGCAGCAGGCGGGGTTAGGGCGGGGTAGTGCGGGAAAGGACGAGGCGCAAGAAATTTAATTTGACCAACATTTTGATGTATCAAGTTCAGTTGAAGCCGAAGATTTATGACTTGCTGACAGAGCAAGCGGAGCAGCATCAACAGGATTGGGACGTCATGTCGGCAGAGAACAGTACGGAGCAAGTGCATCCACGGCTTTATAAGACTATTTGCAGCTCAGTGTGGCAGCTCAGCCCACGCAGTACGCTGCAGTATGGTACCATGAAGGCATTTACGCTTCAGCTGAACCTTTCGTCCGAAACAGCTTAATAGTTGTTAAAGCTTTAATAAATCGATTGCTTGCGTAACTAGGAGATTTTATTCCATGCCAACCAACTTCATCATCATTTAATATGTCATCTTGGTTTACCAGTGTACATATTACTTGAACAGATCTGGAAAAGCTTATCTATTAGTTTCTCCATGATCATGCTGAAGCTTTAAAGTCCAAAAGTTGGAGCCGCAGAGCTTTGGCCGAAGAAAAATGAAAGTAAGCTGACGACTATCGAGCGCATTTCCCATTTCCACTTGCCTCACGTAATGAGCCCACTGGAAATGAGGAAAACAAGGCCTTGACATCTAAGCCTGTTTGACTTGTGGTGATAATTGCCATTGGCGCGGTGTCTGTGACTTCAACTGTGACGCGGACAGTGACTGTGATTACACAAAGAGGAAACCGATGCCATTACCGATGGGGCATTCTGCCCCGCAAGAATGCTTTATCAATCATAATTCATAAACTATACATTGGAAAGATAGATAGCCTTTAACAGCTCTAACAGAGTTTACAACTTGCTTTTTGTATCACTTGTGTTCGGGCTTGAAAAAGTAGTGACTACTGCTTTAAAAGTCAGTCGAATAATTCAGTTGACGGCTTCCTGACCAGAACTTACTCCCGTAAAACTGGAAGTGTGTACTTAGGAGGACGTCTGGAGATGGCTCGACTCATGGCTTTGATCATGGCGGTGTTGCTTCACTCGGTGCTGGGCATCTCGTACTACTACTACTTTCGCGAATCTCCCGGCTCCGCTGCTCCTCTCTTGGGCGCCTGGCTCTTCTCCGCCTGCGTGGTGACTCTTCTTCACGGCGTGAGAATGTTTCCAAGTGCCCTGCCCGCCGATCAGCGGTTCAGGAATGGAAATCGAAACCTTCGCGGCAATGAGTCCTCCTGGGCATCGCTCCTCCTCGAGACAGGCGTCTGCTGTTTGGTGCTGGATCTGACGCTTAGCAAGCTGTGGCATCGCATAGAGTCCCTCTGCCAGTGCGCCATTGTGGGCATACTCCAGGCTTTGGCCGTCGAGGAGCAAACCTTCCTGGCTTGCGAGTACTGGACTTTGGGCCTGACTACCGGCCTGATCGGCGGCTGTCTTTTGTGGCTTTCCCTATGGGCCACCGCGTTGCCCCAGAAGCTCCGCTGCGGGATGCTCGACTGGCGTCGCACCCTTCATCGCCGCTGCTCCGCGCTGATCTTCGGAAGCCTCGAGCCCGGCACTCCAATGCCGACCCAATCCCAGGGAAGCACACAGAGCTTTGCCACCTGAGACGGAGGGGTGACCATTCCACTTCCACAGCCATATCACTCTACCTCAGTCAATAGCTAAATTTATGGTTCAAATTATACTAAAAGCGTTTTAATGGGCACAGTGGGACACAATGGGCTGCTTCACAAATCGAATTATGAATAACCATAATAGTAAATTTCGATTCAAAGCGTAGTTTCCTTCAGCTTCTTTTAGAAAATAATAAACCCAAAAAATGGCACATTTATTAAATCGCAAGCCCACTTTCTGGCCGAATCCATGAAGATAATTTCAAGCGGGCAACTACCGCCCAAACTACCAACCACTGGGGGCTGTCATCCCCTCGAAAAAGATTTGCAAACCCGTTAGCCGTAGCCATGCCCATATGCAATGCGGAAGAGGACCGATCCGAGATCCAAAAGCGACACGCCCCCAAACAACCGATTCGGTTTCGGATTCGGAAGACGGAACGCAGCGGCTCAAAGTGAAGCAAAGCAAGTCGATCGAAAGCGAAAACGAAACCATTACTCTGATGCGCGATCGATGGCTGTAAACTTGAACTTGAAACGTAGCCAAAAGCGATGGACACCACGACGGCAACTAGCAAATAGCAACTTGCAACATGCAAGAGCCTGGCACACGCAACAATGCCGCTGAAATGCTTCCAAGGCAGTGCCAGCCAAATGCCGTTGCTTGCTGGCGCTGCCGTGTTTCGCACTGGCTAAAACTGCAGTCGCAGCCGCAGCCTGTTGCCAATTGCGGGAAATTGGTCGGGTCGTCGAGCGATATAAAAGCCTGGCTGGCAATGCAGCCGTGTTAATCAAAGCGCGTCGCTCGCCAGGAAAAGTGCAAGTGTTTTCCACGCTCCCAGGCAGCATTCAAACTCAAATCGCAGGAAAAATTCAGCGAGGTGAAATACGCATACTTTTTTTTCTGTGCTTATAATAAAATCGAAAGGTGCTCCAAAAAAAATTTGTCCTTCGTGTTGCAGAATTAACTAAACTGCTAAGCAGATATAGTTCAGTTAGAAGTGCGGCTTACGATAAAATGTTTATATTTCGGATGCACTTGCCGTCCTTAAAATCAGGTTTGGGTATAAGCAGCAAAATGTTATTTTATTATATCCTTTGGGTTAACAAGTAAAATAAGTTATCGCAAATATATTTCATGAACACGACCCCTTAACTTTTCTCCTATTCGCTACGTGTAGATGCTGTGCCACCGACACATTCACATCCATTGCCACCTGTTCCTGCTGCAGCTCCTGGTGATGCCCCTACTTCAGGGTTCCCCCGTTTCGAGTCCGGAAATAGCTAGTAAGGGTTCCAAGTCCCCAAATAGCCTGGCACAGGTGCAACAGCAGCAGCAGCAGCAGCAACAACAACAGGAGGCCCACCTGAACTCGCTGAGTGCCTACGCCAGTGGCTACGACATGGCCCAGAACCAGGCTCAAGCCCAAAATCAGCTTCAAGGCCAGATTCTATCACAGACGGATCCGGCATTCAAGCCCTCGTACAAGATGCCCGAGATGGAGACCAACTTCACGCCCATGCAAACGGCGGGAACACCAAGTGTGGCCAGTTTACCATCGACTCCCATGCTCATGCAGTATCTTCCGGCCCAGACAATCCAGGATGGATCCGGAAACTCGGTTCAGTACCTTCAGCTGATTCCCACCCGACCGATCATAGTGCCCATCTCGCCGTACCTCTCGGCTGCCGCAGCGGCCGCCGGATCTCCACCAGCAATCTCCGCCGGCGCACAGCCTGACTTCGGAGGTCGAACGGCCACTGTTTTGAGTGCTCTACCGCCCAATTACGCAGCTCTCCAGGGTTACGCCAGTGGGTCCATCAATCCAGCCGCCGCCTTCCGCAATACCTATCGGATCAATCGCGAGGCCAAGGACAAACACTTCCCGCCCTCGTTCTCGCTTAATCTCAACGAGTACTTGCCAGCCGCCTCGATGGGACTGCCTGGAGGCCATGACGCCTCCGCCAATGGTCCACATGTGTACCTGAGGACCAGGTCTTAGGATGTAAGCTACCGCCAAAGTCTCGCAACGTTTGAGCCTCTTTGCCTCTTCCAGAATAAAGCCTTATATGTATGTATGTAGAGTGAGCCTGTGATTATTTTATGCAAGTCTAGATCCTACTCAATTCAATCTAAGCCTTTCCACCTTGAAATGTTACACAATACGATACGAGTACAACTAATGTCTATACTCACAAGATGGTAGGATGGGCATCTTGTGAGTATAGACATTAGTTTTCCCATAATTCAAGAGCCGCGATTAATATAATGGGAAAAGCTTGGGCAGTATATAGCACATATGGCAAAACTGTTTGCTTTCCATTCAATTTACATAACTCCCTTTTATCTGAGTCACTGGTGTCGTTCTTCAGCGGGCTTCAGCCTTTCGTTTCGTTTTCACACCAACCCAAACACCGCCGTGCTAAGATGACCCAACCAACCAACCTAACGAAACCCAAATAAACCCAAATAAAATCCAGACGTTACCGTATCTAGACTGTTTATTTGCACAGCGCCAAACAGGGGACAGTGAGCAAACAAACACACGCCTCGAATGGAGGAGTGCTCCTCCACCTTTTAGGCTGGAAGGTCGTCTTGGTCTTGTGCAGAATGCAGGCCATTGTTTTTGTTTCTCTTTCATTTGCGTGAAAGTGACCAAAACACACTATTTCGCGCCCGACCGGAACAGAGACGGCTAGTATGGTTTGGTTGGAGCGTGTGTGCCGTGCCACAAAACCTTGGAGTTGCGTCAGTGCTGCCAGCCATTTCGTCTGTCTACTCCTAATTGTCACAATTTGACAAATTTATTTGGAATTAACTGGCTCAAATCGAAATTGGGCCATCATTGCCTCTATTCCCAGTCGCGGAGTAAGTAAAGGGGCGCTCAGGCCAAAGCATCTTTCACTTGCCGCATTAAGTGGCGCAAATGACCAAAGGCCTGCCCCCGGCGAAACATCGACAATGGCATACACTTCTGGTTTGCGAGATTTCTATGTAACGCTTCTACGATAACAAATTAAATAGAAATAAAGTATTCAGAAGAATTTGCACCATGCAAACCATTCGACTGAATAGAATAGATCGACTTTGATAGAACGCGAGGAATTCTTATTAGGTTATTCCTAAAACGCGTTATACTCATCGGACGACCCTTTTCAGTTAGGGTACTTAACGCAATTTGAGAGGCATTCCACTGCGCACTGAGTGCCACAATTCACTTTCAATCACCGACCATTCCACATGTCGTCGATGCATCGACGATGACGAGATGATATGCTCTCGATAATGTGGAGGACGCCCCGTGGCGGTGAATCCCTTGTAATGGGATTTGGATGGGTCGGATGGCCACTTGCCACAAAGTTTTGGCTGCGGAAATGAGCGGTTATCGATGGTCTGACTTTGAGTTTGAGTCCGCGGCTCGAACTCGATTAATGGTCGTATTTTCCTCCAGATGTATGTAGATGACTTACATAGCTGTATAGCTGTTTCGAAGGGGTGCGCGCTTCACTTGTCCGACGTTGTTATAACACTTTAAAACGCGTAAATTAGCCTTTGTTGTTGCTGGGCGGTGCTCGCTTTGTTGCCGCTGATTGAGTTTGAAATGATTTCAATTTGAGTTGCCGAGCTTGCAGCTATTTACTTTCCTTTTCAATTAATTGCCGCAGCTCTAAACGGATCCAATCCGCCTTTGTGCTCCCCATCCAATCTATTCATCTTTCCATCCTTCGCTCATCTGCATCTCTAGCTGGCCAACAAATGCGGCCCATTTGGTTCCGATACTCGAGATTCGGTTTGGAGTTTTGAGTTTCAAGATCCGAGGCCCGAGACCAGAGAGAATTAGACGCCACTACTATAAAACGCCGTGTCAGAGCTTCGCGCCATTGCAGTCGCCTCAGCGCTCGTCTCCCGCTCGGTTCGGTTTTAGTTTTTGGTTTCACTTCCCATTTGTCGACTTCATTTTCAGTTTTGACTGTTGGACATGGCTCGAGTTTAGTTTAGTGCTAACTTTGTTTTTTTTTTTGGTGCACCTGAGTGTGTTACGTGCGAACTGGTGAATGTTGTCTGTGCTGGTTCCCTCCAAGGAGTGATCATCGTCATTTAGCCGGATCAAGGCGGTCAAGCAGCCCCATCATCAACATTGCCACAAGTTATTATCGGAGGAGACCATAAACGGAATTCTGTAATCATGGTGCGTTTTCGGCCGACTCGAAAGGAATAGTATCTCAAAAAGATACATCAGTAGCGTGCAGATACATACATTCATAGTACGGTCAGAGCCAATAGTACCATAACATAAAGAAGATAGGAACATTTCTATTGTGCGCATTGTATACAGAATATGATTTATAGGCAGCTAGCAAATATCAAATATTAGCTGCAGAGAGGATTAACTATTTGGAAAACTAACCACATAGTGCCAGAAAAATAGATTAGCAGTGGTGAGAAGGAAACGCAAAAATGTATATACGTCCACTTTTACTCGAGTTCATATTTAGACAGCGAAAAAGGGAGAACGGTTGATTGAGTTGTTCGAAAACAAAATATCTCTAATGAGCCCAGCTGAGACAATTTCATGGTCCGCGAATTGATTAATGGTATGATATGTCACCAGGGTATTATTATTGGGTCGGACAAAAGAGTGGAAAGTTGGGTGAGGTAGTCGGCCGGATAAAAAGCGACATATTAATAGATATGTACATAAAAAGGGGAGAGTCAAGTTCATTTGCATTGAGAAAACCAAGTTGAAAGGGCATTGAAGCAGGATTTGAAGCGAACAAAAGTCTAAGCTTCTTTAGCTATTGAAACATTTGACATTGCCCTTCCCCCCGATAGACTTGAACTGCAAGCAACAATCAGCCGACCTAATCGAAGTTTATTCATTCGCTGGCCCTGTGCCTAGTTTGTGTCTTAAGTTTTTCGTATGCTCGTCAGCTCGGTTTTTTCATTTTATTTTTCCTTTGATTTTTTCTGCACCCCTGTTTACACTATGTGTGGTCGCTTTTTGTCCATGTTTCCATGGAAGATGGGCGCAAATTACGCGTGTTAACGATGCGCACTTCATTAGCTTCTTCAGGCCATCAATCAAGCTGCATTTGCATCTCGCGTCTTATGTCATCTGACCTGGTTGGGATCATTAGCCGGACCCGGGGCCGCCAAAATACCCAAAATAATTTCAAAGACCGCTAAAACTGGGCCACGCATGTGACTTAGTGACTACGACTAGTTTTGCAGAGTGCGCAGCATTTAGCGGCAAGTATTTCCACATCAACTGGAATGCTTCTTCATCGCGTGACAAATGGTCGTAAGTTGCTTGGCCAGAGCTGGCAGTTTCGATTTACAGATTTCGGTTTAGAAAGGCCGCTCTGCAAGTGGCTTATCAGTGGTGCGGCCTTCGCCAGCAGGTGCAAATCGAAGTGAAGAAGTGGCTACAGTGGCTACATTGGCTAAAGGGGATGTTACACCCACCGCTGGGGCTTGGCCTGCCCAGATTTCACACCGCGATTTGTCTTGGACCACATTCCGCTGATCGGCCGACCGACCGTTCCTCTTGAATGCGAACAAGGCTGCGAGAAACAAAGAAAAGCACTGGGAAATCCCCTACCCGCCCTTTTGCAATTTCGAGCTAAATTAAAAGTGGTCGAACGCAATTAAACGCATCAATAGGCGCTGGTGGGCGTGCCCGTCCGTTCGCAGTTTAGAGAAAGGCGCCAAAACTAAACCTTTCACCGAAGTCAAAATTGCAAAAGACACACGAATACACTTGCTGATAATTGATTGTGATATAATGTTGTTGATATGGGCCCTTCTAATGTTTGCCCCTCTTGTATTTCTCCTACTTTCAGCAGGTGTTGCACCACCTGATTCTTCTATTCATCGTTTTGATTAACGATGTCCACGGCATCCTGCCACCTTCTGGCTACGACGACGACACTTCGCCACTGCCACTCCGCCTAGACGACTTGGAACGGGACCACCTGCAGCAGTTGGACCTCAATCGGCCGCCACTCTTGCCCAATCACTACGAATGGCACCCGGATGTGGCCGCCAGTCTGCCGCCCAGCTACATTCAGGAGGCTGCCCAACGGGATCGGGAGCGCGAGCGGGATCTCGAGCGTAATCGGCGACTGGAGGAGCTGCGTCAGCTGCAGCAGCAGCATCAGCAGCTGAGTTCGGGCTACGCCTTTCCTGTCCACCTGCCAGGTGTGCTCTATGTGTGAGTATTGGCTACAAGCGAGCTTTCCAAGCTTAAACAACTTTTTTGGGCCTAAAACTGGGTAAGGAAAAGCCCAAGTTTTAGCTGAGACCAAAACGAGTTCCCAAACGAAAAGCTCTAAGCTTTGAAGTTCAAATTAGGGATTGGAAATTGTTACGAAAAATAAATAGCATAAGACAGAATCGGATAAATAGGAAACGATTATTACAAGAGAAAAACACATTTAAGAAAGATGCGGAGAGAACCATTTAGTTAACCTTGGAATGCTGTAAATTTGAATTTTCCAATTGCAATGAATAGTACGAGAATTTATTTCGTAAACATCGACAATCTACGCTCAAGAATTGAGACGTGTCTTCAAAGTTATATTCATAAATAAAAGCCGTAGACTGCAGCCAATAACAATGTTCACTTAACACCCGACCGATGGTCAGGATGGTTGCCCCTTTAATGGCCAACTGATTGAGGCAACTAGACCTCAATCAGGCTCTTGATTGACACGTAAATTGCCGCTTGAGAAGATTGCAAATTGGCAATAGAAATGCTAATCGTAATGGCGACGGAAAGGAGCCGTTATTTTGGGCCCAATGATCGCTTTCAGCCAACTTCGGATGGCCAAATTAGTTAGTTAGTGGCTAAAAGTGTTGAAATGGCAGCATTTCACTTACAGCCGCATTAGCTTCCGACAAATGAAGCAAACGATTGCTGTAATTTAAAGGACTTAATCCGTTCGCTAATCAGCTTCTCTTCGTTTCTTCCAGTGGTCCCACAGCTGCCACGCCCACTCCCACGCCCTCGGCAGCGACGACGACAGTGGCCTCCTCTGCCACTCGATTTGCCAAACCCATAGTTCCCTACGACTTGGAACTGGGGTTGCGCCCCATTCCATATGTAACCAGTAATGCCCTGCCCCTTCCAGTGCCACGCCCCCTTCCGACACCCCATGCCCGAGCGCCGTTCATATACGGATTTACCGGCCAGGGCAACCGAGCTGCCAGCCACAAGCTGCCGGTTCAGCCACTGCTGGTCCAGCAGTCCAAGCAGTTCGCCTACGCTCCCGCTCAGCCCCCCCAGCGGCACTACGCGAATGGGCCACGGGTTCCGCTGCCGTATCCCCCCAGCTTTGTGAGCTTCACCACTAGGAGACCGGGTTCGGAGCGGAGTAGGCCATTCCGGCCATCGCAGCTGGATCCCACGCCCGATTTGTTCGCTGGACGCTCCTCGAAATCACTGATCGACTCGTACATTCCCAGCTGGGAGGTACTGCGCCTGATTAGACAGCACCAGCCGCAGCAAGGATTCACTCCCATCGCACGCCAAACGCTCGCATATCCCGCTCCGGCGCACTTGAGGCTCTACAAGCGAGATTCCCAGGAGGACCGGTCGAGAATCGTGAAAAAATCGCTGAGACAGCCCGGCAAACTCAAGGAAACCTTACCCGAACCATAGAGTTCGAGTTCGAGCTTAGCGTACGATTTAATTTTTTGTTTCTTAATTTACCTACAAATACGAATATTTATTGCTGCAGAAATAAGATGGTATTTTGTTTGCCAGGGTTATGATGGGGCCTTTCGGTTTCTTTACGGGTTCGAACGTTTATGCATATAGAACCGATTACCCTCAGAGGTGAGTCTCGTGATGAAATTAGTTTTCTCCTAAAGTCATCAAGTTGATCGCTGATCACATAACAGCATACACATGGGCAACAAGCCGCATCCCCAGCTCTGGAACTCTTCAGCTCGCCATTTAAGCCAGGCCAGGCCGGGCCGGGCCATCGCGGGCCAAAAGCGAAGCCAATCGCATCAAATGTGCAATATGTGACTTTGTCAATGAGCCAGTTGAGCTCCAAAGCCACCGATTCGATTCCTTGGACTCTCCCCCAGAGGTTTTGCTCACGTAATCGCGGCCATAAACCAAACAGCCAGCAATAACAAACAATTACGGTGCGATGCCACTCGGAGTGGCCACAAAATTATGATTTGTGTGGCAGTGTGCAGAGATGCTGAGATGCAGAGATGCAGAGATGCGGCTTCGAAATCCACGAGACAGCAGACAGAAGACACGAGACTGAAAGACGGACAGGTGGAGATTTATGCAAGTAGGAAGCGAAGATGCTGCAGTTGCAACTTGCGATTTTCGAGTTGTGGCAGTTGTTTGCGTTGCCTTTTTTTTAGTTTCGTTTCGTTTTGTTTCGCTGTGTTGCGCTTCTTTTGGCCATCTCATGGCTGTTAATGAAGCACAAAATTGCTGCATTGTTTGTCACCCATTAAATATGCAGACGACAGACGGAAAATAAGGATGATAATGATGATGATGCCGCTGACGGGCAGCCCTGCCCTGCTTTAAAGGGTATTTCCTGGCTGCCGTTCATTCCGGTGATGACGAAGATCACACTGAGAGAAATAGCATATGAAATCTCGATGTTTCTGTCACATAATGAGAACTGCATTGAGACGAAGCCAGTGACCTTCTCGTGGGGTCACATCATGCTCCAGTTGATCGAGCCAAAATAAATCGTAGGCTCGATCGTAAATACGCATTCGAATTGATAAAGAAAGGGTCGCGCTTTGTGGACGATGCCCACGGTCAGCCTTCTCGATCTTGGCTTTGTGTGCGATGCGATCCGTAGGCCTCTTCATCATCATGGAACTTGCTTGGCACAATAAATAATCATAATGCCGCATTATGACGGCTGACTAAGTGACATTGTTGCACCTCTGAACAATGAGCCATGGCTAGTTGGATTGTTGAAATCGAGCTAAGGTTGAGGTTCGGCCGCTTGGTTTGGCAATGTTTTCTTAGCCGCGGCTTCAATTCGCTCCGGTCATTGTTGGCATCGGAATTGGGCGGAATCGAGTGGATCGGAGTGCCCGAGCACAAAAGAGCATCGAACTGGCGGGCTGGTGGGCTGACCAGCATTTCAATTGCGTATTCTCCTTATCGAAGCGCACCCATCAATGGAAACTTAATCGACAACTAAGCCGACAAGGCGATACCCTAAAAGAGGAGAGTCCAAGCGATTGAACATCAACTATTTCAAGCTAAATGGACAAACATGTTTCGATTCTTTCTTCAACGCAGCGGAAGTCCTACGAGTTAGTTCACCATGTCACTTTCGGAGATTGTCGACGACCCTGAAACGCCCGAAACTCCGAACCCAAGGGTACCACCAGGCGGCAAAAACACTTTCGACAGTGCCGCCTCGTGATTGCGAATGATGTTTTTGGGTTTTAGCTTGCAGTGTTCAGTTATCTGCTGCCTTTTATCGTTATCTCGGTCCGCTTAGTGTCGTGTCTTGTGTCTTTTGACAAAATGGATTACCAAATCCCACAGCGACGATCCATACACAAACGCCACTCTTGTTATGCCATTTCTCCTTTGGCGCTGGGCAAAGCCAAAAGCCAAAAGCCACTCCAAATCCCAGGCCAAACCCAAGCGAAAACAACTTAATGCGCCAATTAAAGTGCCACTACTCGCGGACCTCCGGCACTCTCTTTTTTTTCCCATCTGGATGGGATGCTCTGCAATTGTTTTCATGCAAATTTTAGTTTCTGTTTCTGTTTCGATTGGTTTGTGGCTTTATGCGGGCCAGCGAAATACAGAAATAATAATAATAATAATGAACCCAAAACGTATTCACTCGAAATGAAAGGCCCCGGAATCGGACTTTTAAGTCCAGGCCTTTGTCACAAGCCAAAGTTACGCCAATATTTTTATGGCTTTGAACTTGAACTGGAAAAGCCAAGACAAAAGCGCCGCCGTTTTGTCCCCAAAGAAATTGGAAAGGTTTCCCAGTTCCCTCCATATCTGGTTAGCTGCTAAACGAGTATATATATACATATATGGCCCTTTGTGAAAGATTGCTCTCCCATGGCGAATCAAGGTCGATCAGCTATGATTCTCAGCACGGGAAGCTCTACGCCTAGATGGCAATGGAAACTATTCAATGAACAAAGTGGGCAGGAATATTTAAACGGGCACATCATCTGTAACATCTCCCCTACTAGTATTCCAGTGCCTCCAACTACATCTTCCCAATTCCGTAACTTATTTTCTCCGCATTTCATCTCTCTGTATCTGACCAGCATCTAAAGTACTCCAGCACTTTGTTTACAGTTGCGGCAATCCCAGGCAACCTACACCTTCAGTCACACACAGCTACGTGCGGTGTCATTGGTGGTGAACTTCGGTCTTCTTTTCCCGATCCCCGGTCCACAATACGCCTTCGCCTTCGCCTTTGGCTTTGGCTTCAGCTTTAGCTTCAGCTTTAAAAATTCAACTTCAACTCCAACTCCGAAGCCGATATTCCAGCTTGATGCAACCCGAAGACCAAGTTGTTATGCTGTGCTTGCGATATAAAAACCGCGAGCATCGCCAGCGCCATCCGCAGTAAGAGGCGCGACTTTTGAACGCTAGCACAGCTCCGATTCCGATTCCGACTACGAATCTGAGACGAAAATCAAAACCAAATCCGTATAGACACTATAACCAACATAACCCAAACCAACCAGCCCGGCCGTGTACCCTTGGTATTTTTTGTTTTTGTGGTTCTCGAAGACACAAATGTATTGAAAAGTGCATATAATATTACATATAACATATAACGTCAAAATCAAAATCGAATTTTGTGAAAAAGTCGCTGTGCATGAGCATTGATACCTGGAATCGCCATGAGATTAGCGTTAATATTGGTAAGAGTAATATTGGTAGGAGTAAGATTATACAATCTCCTTTGGAAAACCCGGAAACTAGACCCACCCACCAATCGAATTGTGCAATTTGTGCGGGATAAAAACTAGTCGTCGGCTGACAAATTAATTTGCATTCAAGTGGTGCAGTGCTGGCCAAGCCGGCTTAGAAAGTGGTTGCAGTTCAACCAACTCGACCAGGTGTACGATGCAATGAACTCCCAACTCCCGCTAGACACCGTATCTCGATAATCTTGACCTCTTCACTCGCTCCACTGACTCCTGCCCTTCGGCCTCTCGGCTATCTGACCCTGCCCTTGCCCACTTTGCCAGTCCGTGTCCAGATCCATCTATCAAGCAGCACGATGGAGGAGTGTGGGGTTGAGTTGCGTCAATCGTCCACTAATTGGACGCTAAGACGGTAGAATCACAACTCAGGCGATTGCCCAAGTGGCCAGCAGAGATCCGTTTACGCAAATGTGCACACTGAACGAAATTAGGAGGTGGTAGGTGGTAAAGTGTCTTCACATTGAATTTTGCACAATATGTATTACTTGTGACAACTAAAGTACTTACTAAAGTACCTAAATGTCGAGGCACTTTTCAACTATGTCAACAAAGAATTTCAAACGAATTTCATTATTATTCGTACATATTGTTAGTCTATCCACATTTTTGGATGTAGTCTTTTCCTTCGCAGTGCTGGAAAGACTCGTTTTCTGGAGTCGCCACTCGTGTGGTTACATAAAGTTATTACGCCCCATCCGATGGGGGAGAAGGCGCCACTCAGCCACTGGCAGGATAATCTGTAGACGTCTAATTTACATTTTATTGTTGTGCTTGGCTTTGATGTTGCAGCAGCTGGTGTGCGGCTGCTGCTGCGGGTGATGCAACAACGAAAGTGAAACAATAACCAACACACCGCAGCACACAAACTGGGCAAAAATCCAAGTCCGACTAATTTGCACGCGTTGCGTGACGATCGTTTGCCCCGACTTGCTGTTGTTTGTAGCTCGTAATTTGCAATGCGGGAATGGGAATCTCATCTCTGGCGCAAAATCGCCCACCAACCCGGCCACTCGGTTCGATTCTTTGTGCGGCAAGTGAAAGGCAAGGCGACTTCGGGACTTGATGCAATTAAATTAAATTATTACAGAAAATAATTGGTAAAGATAAATCAATGCGAAGACAGATCTAACTAGTTGCTGCTCTGCTCCTTCTGTATGAGCGCTGGAGGTTACATAAAAGCGGTTTGCTCTTCGGGTCCCACAGCTCATGCTAGCATTTGACAAAAATCCGCAGCTATTCGCTGTTGCGGCTGTCTTGTGGCAAGGCGAGTGTGCCAAAAAAACTCTTCCTGCTTAACGGCTAGGCTAAATAACAACTGCTACATAAGCAACCAGCAGTAAAGAGACGACAACGACTATTAAAATGACTTGACACACTGTCCTAGTTTCGGGTAACATAACACACACACTCACTCAATCACTTACTTACTCACTCACTGGATAATCGAGTCACAAAGTGCAATTAAAACTTAACTAACCAAACGAAGTACGAAATTATTGCTGCACATGGAAAAATGGGAGAGGCGCTTGCTGCAATTATGGCATGCAAAGTCTGTAAACTGTGTTGCTACTTTCAGGGCTAATTCGATTTGAATCGGAAATATAAAATTAAAGAGTAATGATCAGTAATGACAAGTACCTAGCCTAAACTGGATTAAATAAAACATTTTCGCGCTAATAACCCATAATTCGCATGTATCAGTAACAGTTAGCGACCGTAACCCATAATCGTCACCCAGATAATCATCATTTGATCGATGAAAACCGAACCATTAGTGTTATCTACCACCATTTGCGAATCAAATGACTGAAGGCACGAACTGCGGACAAGCGCTAAAATGAAAAGACTCAAGACACGAACTCAAAGACAACGAGATTCAATTACAACACCAATTCGCATGATGAAATGTCAAATGTGAAACCTCTTCTCAGCGTGTGTTGTGCATCGATTGGCTTAACGATCGATATTGAGAGCGATAGATGGACCGCAGCTTTTGTCTCCAACTCCCCCTTTGTCACCCTTTATTGTCTTTGCCTCTTACCTTGAGCCCGAACCAAGATTGGGCCAAAACAAAACCAACAATTTTCACAATTTGATTTGAGTTGATTCCGACAACGAATCTAATGCCTTTCCAGCTTTGGAACATTTTTGAATAGTTACGAATTCTTGCTTCAAATTCGCAAGCTTCAACTCCTAACTTAAGTTTAATTTATAAGTGTCCTATAAAATTGATAAACATTTAACCTTTACTATATTTCACAGGGCACTCTTAGTGCTATAGTGTGCTTGGCCAGCAGCTTGAGCCAGTCAGAGGCGAGTGGCTCAAAGGGCAATGGATTTCCCAAAAAGGTTACCACCCTGAAGAAGCGACCAACAAAAACGCCGACCACAGTTCCGATTTCCATCAGCAGAGCAACCACTTTGAAGCCCAGTAAGCCACGCGTGAAGATCGGCACATTGGCAACCAAGAGCACCACGAAAGCACCGGCCTTAACCGAGACATTTGGCAATCTGCCGGCGGATGACCTGGAATTCATTAAGGAGCTGGACAAGCAGTTCAAGCTGCACGGAGACAAGATCAAGATCAAGGTGGAGAGGGATAATTCCACGAGTAGCGGCGGCAAGAACAGCAAGAGGACCATCGAGGGGGATTTGGGGTGAGACCATGGATGACAGCATTATAACTGACTAGATATTAACCCATCTAACTTCTATATCCAAACAGATACGGCTACTCGCATCCTGGCTATGATTACACGCCGCCCAAGTTCATGTTCTATCCATACTCACAGCATGATATTCCCTCGGGCTTTGCCCTTCCACAGCCACATCCGGAGGAGGAGGAGGAGGAGCCACACCAGCCGGCAATGCACCATCATCACAATCACGAGCAAGTGACCAGCGTGACCATTGAGCCTTCATACTCATACGAGCTTAAGCCCCAGACCAGCTATGAAACCCAACCGCAGCACACTGCTCCCGAGCAGCCGCAGATTGATCTGCCCCAGGATGAAGTGGAAAGTCCCAGTGGTGCAGGTGGTTCCAGTGGCCACGGGGGTTATCAGGAGCCTGTCATTGTCTTGCGTATTCCTGGACCCGCCAAGTACGCCGCCCATTTGCAGACCCTTCTCCAGCAGTATCTCGAGATCAGAGCGGCCCAGTACCTCAGCTTGCTCCAGGAGGCCGATCAGCAGCAACAACAACAGCAGCATCAGCATGTGGAACCTTCGCAGCAATATGGACCACAAGAACCGGCCACCTACCACCAGGAAGTGAGCTACGCCCACCAACTGGCACCCACGCCGGCACCCGTCCAGTACGCACCCATCGATGATGTCTACCAGAGCTACAAGGGTCGCCACCAGCAACAGCTGCAGCAGCAACAATATGAGCCGCAACAATACTACGCGCCCATGGACTACCAGCAGCCCACACAGTTCTACTACGCACAGCCGCAATCCCATTTGCAGCAGCAGCCTCAGCTCTATCTGATAGCAATGGCCCAACCTGAACCGGAACCGGAGCCACAGCAACCACAGCAGCACCATCATCAGCAGCACCATCATCATCTTCAGCAGCAGCAGCATCAGCCAATATACGTTCCAGAATCTGATCCACCGACGGGTCCTTCAGGTGGTCCTGAACAGGAACCGGAAGCGGACCACAGCCTGCCCATAACGGAAAACAACCCACGACCCACCCACACCAAGGTCATTTTCAATCCGTACCCCTACCAGCAGCAGCAGCAACAGCAACAGCAGTCCACCAACATCGAGGAGCACCAGCAGCAGTCGGAGGGCGAGCGCCCCTTCAACTACCACGCCCATGCGATCAAGATGCGCCAGGGCAAAAGGGCGGCCAAGCCGGAACCCGCGGATGGGGACGTGGGGCCCAGTTCGGGCGACAAGGGACTCCAACAGATCAGGGAGTATGTGAGGGAGAAACTGGGCGCTGAAATGGGTTCGGCTGTCGAATACAAGACGACACAGCTGCTCGAGGGCTGATGTCTGGATACATGTTCAGATCTTCAGATGTTCGAAGGCATGGAAACTCATTTGACAGAACGCACTGTCTCTGCCTGGATGAACTAAACCAATTTTCGAACTTGGCAATCTTCAAACGATTTTATCAAAGGTTATTTCGGATGCCTTAGAATTCTAGAATATTTGAAATCGCTTACGCACGTTTTTTATGTATATATCCAGACAAGCCATCTTTAAAACAAATTCAAACATCCGTACATTAAGAATATGGGGATCAAGTCCAGCAAGACAGTAAAATTCCAGTGAGTGCCATGCCCACGTTCACTCGTATTGTTAACACACAGTTTGTGGTTGCTTCTTGTGCCTGATATCCACTCATTAGTATTTATTCCAAGCTAGAGGAGCAGAACGATCCCGGGGTGATCCTCCAGCTCCAAATCTCATCCAACACCTACCCGCAATCCCTAAGCTACACAGCCAATGCATACTTTTGGCCGGAAAAGAGGGCGCCTAAAGATAGGCATAGTTTTCTTTTCTTAGTGAAGAGGTGCCGCCGGGACACATTCGCTTTTCATTATTTCGTACGACGTTTTTTTTATGTTGTTTATATTGTTAACCAAGAAAATGTGCTGCTGATCATGTGTGCAATATTTAGTCTTAATGTGCTTCTTGATTTACCTATATTATGTACATGTATTTTTGTATGATTAAACCGAAAAGAAATTAATTTGAAAACCAAATAACTCAGTCTTTCCATTTTATTCGAATATTTGGCCAATTCACGGAAGTCACGCAGCAAAGCCATAAAAATATCATCAAATCCCGCGTAACCGAAGTACTAAGAGCTGAACGATTTTGCCACGAGTGTTACAGCAAACTTTTGATAAATTAAATACACCGAATTGATGGCAGGCACGCATTTGGAAAATGCGGGGAAAATCCCGGAGAAAATTTGCGAGGATGTGGGCCTTCGCCTTTCCAAAGAGTTGACTATTCGCTATCAAGTAGTTAGCATGGCAAGAGTTCTAGGTGTGTGACTTTACCTCAAATGCACAGTATCACACAAAATAAGTTTATATGATCTGTGCTACACTGTGGCTGCTTGTTGTGGAATGGTTTCTGGTGAAGCTGACGTTTTATGGATCCATTGTCGTTTATTCAGATCTTTAAGCAAGTGCTTTTCACTTTTTCTGCAAAGCGAATGGAAGTACTGGATGATTGATAAGATTCCGGACAGGGAAGAGACCCTGATTACCTGAATGGCCTTACTTTGAAAGCAAATTGGAAGACTTCCCAGAGGTTCAAACAAAACAATGTGATCGACGGCGCACTTCTGAATTCCCCGTGCGAAATGACCATCCCGATGGGAGGAGGAAGATCCATTCCACTGCGAACGGCAGTGGGAATGCAAATGCAAATGCGAGTGGCGAATGGAAATGCGAATCTGCCAGTGAGTGCGGAAGCTGCCGACCGCTTTTTAATTTGAATGGAAAGTAGTCGACAGGCGCTGCCGCATTTCAAAATTATAGAAATTGGCACAATTTACCAGCCATTGCGGCAGCTGATTATGCTAATTGTTTGGCAGTAGTATCTCGAATCTTTACGTAAACATCCATGTGGCAAGATGGATGTGGCAAAAAGAAAGAGACCGCCACGTGAAAGTACTGGATTTGTTGGGGCGGCAAATCGTAGCATATTACATTAGATCACTGGTGCAGTAGATTAAGTCGAGCCTAAACAGGTTTCTGTCACTTTAGTTGCCGTGTAAGGTCATTTGTGATCTCTCTGGCCAGAACGTTGCGTTTTGTAGCCGCAGAAGAGGTCAGTTTTCAGATCTAACCGATCACCTTAAAAGAAAACACCAGCTCCGGCTATAAACAACTAATAGCTTTACAATGTGTGGCAAGGTGGGAGATGAAAGATATAAAACTCCGATCCACAAACATAACATTTTTCAGCATTGTCGAAGCGTTGCAGCTGCCACAGTGCAGCAAAGGCAATGGAAAAGTTAAAGAAATAAATAAAGGCTGATCGGAGTATGAAGATGTCTAGAACTTAAATACATTTACGAGACATTAGATGCCGCAGTTAAATCTTTGATTGAAGTAGATGAAATTGAATAAAAAACCCAATCCTTGGCAAATCAATTGGAACTGAGACTAGTGTTCATC
Source organism: Drosophila simulans (assembly GCF_016746395.2). Taxonomy (NCBI): domain Eukaryota; kingdom Metazoa; phylum Arthropoda; class Insecta; order Diptera; family Drosophilidae; genus Drosophila; species Drosophila simulans. The sequence continues at coordinate 1,030,186 of NC_052525.2, forward strand.
TGGTGCGGCTGCCACAGCTGTTTCTTTGCAAGCTGGCAGCTGGCAGTGGATTTGGTAGTTTCTGCAGTTTTTGGCCGCATAACGGGGCATGGATAGCCATGGCTATATGTATATCTATGTACCTATGGCAATCGCACTCGACTGCTGACAAGGTTGTTGATCTGCACAAATGTGGAGGAGCCGAAACGCTTTGCCAGCTTTGTTTTGCTTTGCTTTAGCCGCTGCAAAGTTGTTTCGCTTTTATTATTACGGCTATTATCGTTAGTGTTAAGTGTGGCAATTGTTTCATTTTCAGTTTCAGTTTCAGTTTCGTTTTTCGCTTCTCATGCAGAATATTAAAATATAAATCATACGCCCTGTGGGGCAGCGCCATAGCCCGCAATAAAGAAATCCCCGGCCAGCACGTAAGGGAAATCAATGAAATGCCAATTGGCAAGTTATGCCAGGGCGTACTCCCAGTTCTCCAAGTCCGGATCTCTTTAACGAAATTGAAATCAGCGCTGTTGGTTTTCGGCAACGGCAAATGCTGCTGCTCTCTAGGTAAAATCATCATAAATCAGCGAACACTTTTCTCCATTTGTCTGGGCTCCTTGTTAATTATTATGCACTGAATCAGTGACCATGAAGCCAACCACCAAGTGAAGAGCTGCCACGACCAACCACCGACTGCCCGCAATGTAAACACTGTGAGAATACAGCAAATGGGGGAAATTTAAGAATTCATCAAATCAAATCTAGTGTTAATAGGTTTGTTTAAAGATTAATTTAAAAGGTGCTAAAGATTCCGCTTAAAGTGCAAAGTCTGCCGAGTCATTGGACTTGCAAGAGTCTCTTGCATTTCAGGTGGATTGTCCTGCTGCTTTCCGGACTCCACGTAGAGTGGGTTAGCGACTACTGCCCGTTGTCTACTATTTGTCGTTTAACCCAATAAATGCCTTCGGTGGCGAGGATTTTACAAGTCAATTACGGGTATTACCCCTCTGTGCCGGCAAACATTTCATTGAACTGCCTGTGGTATGGGGAATGGGTATTGTTTGGCTTAGCTTATGGCTTAATTGGCCATCAAAGTGGCAGCTGAAACAGAGGCCGAAACTGAAGCCAAGAAACTGAAAACTATAAACCAGTTGTCCCGTTGTCCTCTCTCTTTCGTGCTGGCCTATCGCCTTCTCTGTTGCACCTTATCGACTTATAATGGGCGAACTTATCACGCATACGCCGTGTTGTGCGTCGATGGCTTATTACGATTCGAATTGTCATCGAAAGTGAAGCGATCTTTCTCCCCTTCTCTATCTCCACCTGTCTCTCTCTTCGCTTGCACTTGCACTTTTCTCGCTTTTCTTTGGCGCGCACATTCGCATAAATTTTCCGCTGCAGCGGTCCGCATCATTATAAAAGCCTCGCCTCGACAGCTGGCCGCTAACAATCCCAGCTGAGACTCCGGCGCGCCATGATGTCAGCGCCCACATCTCGATTCCGTAATCTTCAATACCAGGAGCACCACCTCGTCCAGTTGGGAGCAAACATTCTCAGCCGGCGGCAATGGTGCCTGTGTCTGCTGATCATCGTAAGTAGTGCGTTCACGTCCAAGGATTCGGATAAGTCGATTCACGAGGAGTACCTTTTTTTTTGTTGGCCAGTGATCCAAAGTGTAGTGACGTATTTGAAAATTCAGAAATGTTGGACTCGAAAAAATATCCTTAAGATAAACAAAACCCATTTTCAAAGACTCTTGAGATTTGAAAATTTATTTTTTTTAATTAAACAATTCAGTGAAGAAGAGTGATAAATTTAATCAACTGAAAATTGTTTTGAGAAAAAAATTATCGGCAACGATAAAAAAACGAAAAGAAGTGACAAAAATATTTAAAAATATTCAATATAAACTTTTCAAAATCATTAATATTTGAATATTAAGTAATGAACTGCTGAAGCTTATCCCGATAAAATTACATTTCGGAACAAAACACCAAATTTTTGAAACATGGACCAAAAAGATGAGCCTTTTTGGGAAAATATGTCCCGACTTGGTGGTTTGAGATTCCCCGAATCCCTGAGAATTACGTTTTCGATACATAATCGTCGAATTCTTTTCCCATTCCGATCGAACAGGATCCATTTGGCGATTCCCAATTGCGTGCTGCGGGCTTTACATGCCGGTGTGTCATTGCCCTCTCCACTGGCAATCGGTCCATTGAACTTGGCCAACTGAGCGCCGCCAACTCAATCATACAGAAATTGACTACCAACCGCCTCCTCCTTCTCCTTTTCTTTCTCTTGTCCTCCTTGAAAGCGAAAGCGAATTGGCGGAGTTTAATTAGTTTAATTGCGAAGTAGGCACAAACCAATGAGTCTGAAACGAAGAGGCTAATTTGAGGCAGTTCGCTTAACTAGCACACTCATCAGTTGGCCAAGGTTCCTTGTTTGGCCTATAGTTTTATCCGTTGTACGGTTTGTTGAAAGCCATGCGAATCTCCGATTATGTAATTTTCAAATAGCTGTGATTTTTTCTTATTTCTCTGAACAGATGTCGACGCTTTGCAGTGCCGTGACTGTGACCTCAGGCACGTCAGGGAACAGTCGCCGTCGTTCGGGAGGTTCAGGAGCGGTGTCCTCCTTGGAGGACACTGGGGAGAAGGCCTTTCCCGATCAACTGGCTCTGGCAGCTAGTCGTAGGGGCTCCGACGATCGTGGTTACTCCAGGCGGGGATCGGTTATACAAAGCAGATCAAAGGAGGCGCCCAGCAAAGGTAATAAAGCGTCGCATTTTGGTTGGCAAACATTTTTTAGGAGCCTAAAAGTAGGCACTAATCCGCAATCGACATGCATTGTATACTTCCCAGATTACAGCTTTGGCCAGGTGGAATTAAATCTCGTTCGCCCAGAGCACGAATCGCATCCGAAGCTCATACTGAGCACCACAACCGCAGCATCCGGATCCGGAGCGTCTGTCAACCTCGAGGACTCCAAATCGGCAGCCGAGTATGTGGCCAATGCCATCAAGTTGGCCTACAAACAGCCACCGACTCAGCTGCGAGGTCAAAGCCAAAATCAGAACCCTAACAACAACCACATCCAGGCGCAGAAGGAACAGCAACCTTCCACCCAGAGAAGTTACCAGGAACAGAGAAGGGACAGAGAGATCCTGGAGATGCAATTGCAGAAGGAACTGCAACAGCAGGCCCTGCTCCTGTCCTCGGGACCCTCGTCGCCATCCTCGTCTGGATCGTCGTCCTCCTCTTCCCCGTCTTCTCCCGCCTTAGCACCTGCGCCAGTCTACGAAAAGGAACCCGTGACCCGGAGCTATGAGCTCTATGAACACTCAACCGAGGCCGAGTCCCATGTCCAGGCCCAAGAGCAAGACATCGAACGCCACTATCGTCCCAAGTACAGCAATAACTACAACAACAACTACGCCCCCTATCAACCGCCGCAAATTTACAGAAATCTCGAGGCCGAGGCCGAGGAAAAAGTCAGGGTCTCTGCCTCCACGGAAATTCCGAAATCGGAGATAATGAAACAGATTGAAAAGTCCGTGATCAAGTACATGAAGGAACTAGAGGCCGAAGGTAAAATCATAAGTACGCCCCAAGAGACGGCCACGCCCCCACCACCACCGCCGCCTCCGCCGATCACCAAGACCTACTACAAGTCGCAGACGCTCTCATCTGGTATCCATTCCGGTTCCATTCCATCGTCGCACTCGCACTCGGAGGAGAAGCGCTACAGCAGCAGTACAGTGAGGCCCAAGTATACGGTCCCACCAACGACAAAACAACAACAACAACAACAGTTGCACCACCACCAGCAGCAGGTGCTCCATCCACAGCACCACAGCCACCAAATAGCCGGAAAACTGAGGGGCTCTTCATTGGCAATAACGAACTCAAAGCCCATTCAGCACTTTCAGTCCGAAACGGAAACGGCATATCAGGCCCCCGATTTGCCCGTCGACGAACTGAGTCCGAATGTGGAGTTTATTTACAAGATCAAGACCCGAGCTCCCCTACAAACGGCCACGGTGAAGACGGTTTCGAAGCCCTACACTTTGCCTCTGAAAAGTGCCGAGCACTTTGACCACGGTGCGGCCCTCAAGAACATCGAAGAATTCGATCTATCCCACGTAGTTCCCACTCCAGATCGAGTGGAACGGGAGCGGGAGAGGGAAAGGGACAGGGAGAGGGAAAGGGAGAGGGAGCGTGATTCTCGGGAAGATCAGGAGAGGCTTACAAACTCTGGCAAGCCGCACAAGTTGTATTTCAATTCGGAAATCTATCATGACATCAATGCCTTGCCCTACAAAAGTAAAGAGGCAGCTCTGCAGGAATATCGACACAAGCTCAAGGCTTCCGGGTCGTCCGGGGAACTGCATCCAGACTACAAGGGCTACTCCTCATCCGGTTACTTTGCCGAGCCGGAGGCAGAGGGGGAAAATGAATCAAAACTAATCCTCAACGAAGAAGGCTATCCCTATCATTATGTGCTGAAGAAGGAAACCCTGCTGGATGATCATGACTCCTGGTTGTCCCACGCACACGGCCACGCCCACCAGCACGCCCATGGCCACGCCCACTCGCACAGCAACAGCAACAAGCACCCGAGTCTCGAATACGACAGCTACAGTCCGAAGTTCAACAACAATCCTGAGGGCTACGGCTATCAGCACACGTACAAGGTCAGAGGTCAACCAGGAGGCGGCGCTGGGTCGGGGGGCGTGGCTGGAATAGGCAGTAACACGGGGGCCGGAGCTGGAAAGCGCGGCAAGCGGGGGGGCGGCGCTCATCCCAGACAAGAGGCGATTAAGAAGCAACTGCGCTCATCGGAGGTCAAGGACTTGGAAGCCAGTTTGGCCCTGAGGCCACCGCCCAAATAGTAAACCCCATCCCTCGATTAATCAATCGAATAAGCCGCAAAACTCCACCACCACCCTCATAGCTTATTTTATGCCAGAATTTCAAGCATGCTTCATTGTATATGCTATTGTCTTTTTTTTGTAGAATCTAAGTGTAAGTACGATTATTTATTGTATGGCCAACTGCTGAAGGGGTAGCCAACTAAAACAGACGATAACAAATTACGCCAATAAACAAATTAATGAAATAACTTAAAATGAAAATTATCGCTTATCAATTGAAATTATTAAATAGCCCCAAGACTTCGTTCGATTATCATGATAGTCCCATGAACTAGATTTTGCATTTCTATCCAAAAATTCGCACTGCTTGGAAAATGCAAGTACCGCCTCTGTTGATCGGGTTTTTTTTAGTTTTGATTTTTATTCGGCTCTTTGCTTCGCTCCATGTGTGGGTGTGAGTGTTTGAGTGTGTGCGTGTGATGTAATTAATAATTTTAGCGCACAATTATAAGGCAGCCGCCCACAACCACCCAATGAACGAACTGATTGAAACATCCAGAGATTCAGCCTCGGATTGGGTAAGTCACAGTAAAAGTGCCTGCTCTTCTGCAACGTAACTCTTTCTTGGTGGGAATACATCCGCCACATTTGCATTCTGGTTTTATATAGGAACACAAGGTGTACGGGGTAAGAATCTGTTGTAAATGGCAGAAAAGAGTGTCAAATGTGTTGTTACGTGAGATCTTGACGATTAATCGCCAGCCCAGCGGCCACATTGTCTCTATTTTTTTGTGGCTCAAATTCGGCACCCGCTCACGCACAGATTTTATTCAAGATCATATAGTGGCTCAGTGCCGGCCGATGATGGTGGGTATAAAACGAATTTTCACTGGCCATAGCTAGTCATTGCTCACTCAGCATTCAAGCACCCAAATCAGCCGCATAGACGATGCTCAAAGCCGTAAAGGTGAGTCCGGCGAATTTCATTCGAAGGTCCTGTATTAATAGGTTTTCTTGCCAGATCCCCCTGCTCTTCGCCCTTTTGGGTGTTGTGTGTGTCCAGGCCGTCGTGGTCGGTCCCCATCCATTGCATAATAACAACAAGAACGGCTACCGCTACAATGGCCCCGCACACAAATATCTGCCATCAGAGGAGTCGCACTCGCACGGCAGCCACTTGGATTCGAGTCACCAGCATGGTCAGCAGGGCCCCAGTAATGCCTACAACTCACACCATTACCCAGCACAGGAGCAACATGGCCAGGGAGCGCAGGAACACGACCATCAGCAGAAGGAGGTTGACTCCTGGCAATCGGCTCTTTCGCAGCAGCAACACCAGAGTTTCGGAAACCAGCAAAATCATCAGAACGCCTACAATGAACGACCTGTGTACCAGCACTATCAGGGATTTAACCACCAGCAACATCATGGATTAAGCCAACACCAACAGCATGAAAGCTACGGGCAGCAGCACTATCAACAGAGCCCCAACCAGCTGCAACACCATCAGTCCCAACACTCAAACGAATATGCCTACGAACCAGCTCATTTCCAGCAGCAACAGCAGCATCACGAGACTCAGGGTCACAAGCAGCATCAGCAGAGGCAAGAGCACTGGAACTCCGTTCAAGAGCAGCAGCCCCAAGATCACGAACCCTGGCAATCATCGCATGGCCTCCAACAGCAGCAGCAGCAGCATCCCAATCGCTTTGAGACACAGCTTCCGCTGCGGGAAGACCTTTGGCAACCCATTCGTGAGCTGGACCTGGAGAAGCTTCCTTCGGCTGAGGCGCACGCCAGTAGCCACAAGACGGTTGCAGCTCCTGGACGAGATGTAAAGCTCGTGCCCAGTTACACGCTCTCCAGCGACTTTGAGCACGACCGCTTCATCGGACTGGATGGTATGGACACTCGTCTGCTGACCCAATCTCTGCCAGATGCCTACCGGAAACAGCTGTTCTCCTCGCCCCCAGAACCATCGTCTTTAGCTCAGGGACATAACCAGCCACACAAGCCTGGATCCGCAGCCTATGGTGGTTCCCACGGACCTTCCCTTGGCGAGTCCACCTCCGATTTCCTGCAAATGCAGTCCCACTCGTATCAGCTGCCTTCAACGTTTACCACTCACACGGAATGGACCCAGGACAAGGAGCAGCATCAGCACAATCCCCAGCAGCAAGCCACCGGCAATCGTCAGTACTCGGCTAGTGCCTTCGCAGTGTCCCCTTCGTATCTGCACGCCTCCGAAGCCTCCCAGCCGCCCAAGAACAGCTTGCCCCATCCTAGCCGTGACTTCCAGCCACCTTACTACTAAAGCCCTTGAACAGACTTAAAATCTAGATTAACTGGTAGTTCGATGCTCCACCATAGGATCGTACCACATTTCAACATTTGCTTTTCCCCGGAAAAGCATTGGGTCTGAAAAGCAAAACTATTACAAAAAGAAGTCTGCAGATAAATACTTTTCCCTTATTTTTTATATATGTATATTTAATAAAGAGTGTATTGTGAACCAACGCTTTTGTAGTTTACATGATAAAAACTGAGTTTATTAACGAATGAAATGTGTATATCTGGCGCTCAAGTGATATCATCCAAAACGCGAAACAAAGACGACCTTCATAGCTGGCCAAAAGCGAGCGTGGCGGCTAATTTGATTACGATTTTAGCAGATAATTACGAGAATTTTTGTAATTTTCTCATACTTATGCTGCTGTTTGTTTATGCCAACGTTGCCGTAGCAAATTAGAGACGATTCGGATTCGGATTCGGATTTCTCGGTGTTCTCGAGCTGCTTCCGCCGTCCAAGTGAAGGTAAAACAAACAGAAACAGAAACCGCACCTCAAAAACACCCACACGCCTGCGCCTTTTGCAGAAATGAAATGCTGCAGCAGCACCGCAACTTTCATTGCAGCAGGAAGCCAGCAGCTATGGGTAAATATTGCATTCATCAGTGCTCTGCTTTTGGCACACTATTTGTTATGTTCATGACTCGGTTTCAATCAAGTCGAGTCATCGAAATTGAAATGTTGGCGTCGTGCGAAGGCGATCGATGAACAGAAACTGCCCATTGCTGAGGGCAAACTGGTGTGTGCGATTGTGGCACGGCGTCACTTTCATTTTCAGTCTGCAAATTGTTGTACGGAAGTCGAAAGAAACTTATTGGAAACCCGAAGGCATCCCTTTATGCAGAATGCTGTAAGGCATTCAGACAGATTACTAACGCAATATTACAATCATCCAAAATGCAAGACACCAATGAACTTCACTATTAAATCTTAGGCCACACGACAAGTGTCGTACATTCCTCACGGGAAAACCGTCTACACAGAAAAAAACTTTACGATCTCTTGCGGCTACTTTATGCAAGAAATTCATGTTGATTATCACCATGTTATGTCAATTTTTTCTGTGCAGCACGGCAGCTAATCTGGCAAGTGGAAGATCTGAAGTGGAAAATTTTGCATTCGAAGGGCGACGAAGACCAAAAGTCCCCGGCTCAGTTACACGGGTTGTTGATCCCACAAAAGACGGCGAAAGCAATTTTCGAACTTGCAACATTGCAAAATGGTTTCGCAAGCGCCAAGAGCCAAAAAGCTCATTTAATCAGAATTAGGTTTAATAACAACAAGAGTTTTAATCAAACTGGGCGTTTCGATATCGGACAATTGGCGGTTCGGTGGCGGGATACCAGGTTACGCAACCAGGAGGAAGAGTTGCAAGTGGAAGGTATCGCTTTCAGCGGAACCACAGGTATCGAATGACATCGGGCGGCTTCTTATATATGCCCAAGGCGTCAGGGCCACTGCAAGCATTTGCAACCGACAACCATATTGAGCAGCATGTTCAGGTTTTTTCACCTCGACATCCTGGTCAGCCTGATCAGCCTGATCGGCTATTTTGCATTGATAAACGCCCAGCAGCAATCCCACCAGCAGGAGATTTCGCGGATACAACTCCACCCATCATGGCTGTACTCGATGCCCTGGCGTCCTTTGATCCTGCCCACAGCCAGTCCTTCACTGCCTTCTCTGACGGCGCTGGCTCAACTGAGTCCTGGCTACACGGGCCCGCAGACCTTTCCGCCAGTTCCACAGGATCAACGCCAACAGACGCAGCAATATCAACAACATCAGCAACAGCAATTCCAGCAGGCATATCTGCAGCAATACCAGCAACCCTCCGTCCTGGTGGGATTATTCACTCCTCAACTGCAGGCCCAGCCACTGGCAGCACCTCCGCCGCAGGCTGGGCATTTTAGCCTGCCCTTCAGGCCCTCGCCCTTCGCCGGATATACGGATGACGGAGATGAGCATTTAGCCCAGGGGCAGGGCAACGGCATTCAAGAGCAAACGGCGCAGCGGGAACTGGAGGAGCCGACCTTCCATGAGCATGCCTATAATAATAAGCCAGCGGCAGAGGGATCGCAGCAGCCAAGGGGCTACGTCTATCTATCGCCTAGTAATGCCTATAATCTAGTAAGAACTTAGGTTACAGAGCGCACATAAATATCACCTTTTTTTGTGTTAGTTCTTAAGTTATTGTATACCAAATATCAATCAGTCTCGTTGGCTTGAATTCCAACTACATAAAGCAGAAACTATATCGTGAAGTAAAGTCAGGCTCTTCATATGCGAGTTTGTAAAGTTGTATGTGGATACCCAGCCCAAGTCAAAATCCGAGTCAAAGCCCCAGGTTCATTTTCCATGGCAATTCAAGCACAGCTTTGGCTCTGGGTAATGAAATGCCGGGGATGACTCGCCCACTCCGGGAGACCGCTGTCTTTGAAGGCGCCCGACTTTTGCCATGGGCGGGCTGTGCTGTTGTATGTCTGGCAATTTCTTGCCACTTTCAAATGCCTCAATTACAATCGTCTCGCACAAGTCGCAAATCGGTGAAATTATAACTCGATCGACGTGGCAGGTGTGACCTTGGCAAGCGGATTGCGCAACTGTCTGAAGGGCGGAGTCTTAGCGGCTGGCGGGCAATTACATCAACTAAAACCTCTGCCGTGGCATACAACTGTTGGCCAAAGAAGCGGGCCCGGAGGAGTACCAGCAGCCACTAACCACGCCTACCAGACCAGTCGTAAGCCCAGAAAGATACCTTGTATACAATGTGTTCCCTATTACCATCATGCAACATTCGAATGAGTCCTCTAAAAGGAATCTTCACTCGATTTTCCGATGGCAATATATGTATGCACACCAATGCATTCCGAAATTGGAATTAGCTTGTTCTATAATAGATTCGCATGTCCAAATGCCAAGTTCTTAGTTACTAATCTCGACAAGTACGGGCTTAAATTCCACTGTGATGAAGAACTGCCCTTGAAGGTCGTCAGACGACGACACAAGCAAGACCGGCAAGGTGCACATCATTTATCTTCCATGGTCGTGGGCTGCATGCAGATATATCGCAAAGGTTTTGGGCCAAGTCCATTAGTAGCCATGGGTTACCGGTGCCGTAGGGATGGGGGGTTGTCGGGGGAGGGGTCGGGGTCAAAGGGGCACTAACAGACCTCAAACTATTGCCAAATCATCATCATCCACGACAGAGACCCAAATTAAGATCCCGAACGGTAGCAAAACAAATCGCTTTTCGAATTTCGGAAAAAATCGCGCACCTGGGAAAACAGCAACAATTACGAGGCGAAGTAGGGTGCAAAAGGGAGACGCAAGAAGAGGAAGAAGGGAAACGAGAGGAGAAAGAGGCGGGTTGCTGTAAATTAAATGCAATTTACGCACAAACTAAGGTGTTTTTGGGGAAATGTAAGTGAGCCAGCCGAGGAGGAGGAAGTGAGAAGAAACATGAACACAACAGGGCCAAAATGGCAAGATGGCAAGGGGCGTGGTAAGCAGACATGTGATTTTTAAAAGTGTCACTTGAACTTGAGTGGCGCTGTCATGTCGGTAACACTGGCACAGTGGGTAAAAATGGTATTGAAAATTGAAAACCAAACCGGCCATTGAATTTTATATTGAATATACATACATACATATATAAAAACTGTAAGCATAAATCAAAAACGCACTCACTTTGTTTTGCTCAGGATCCACAGACGATGCCCATTGCTTTCCACAAATTGTGGACGCTTTTCCATCACTAGGTGTTTACTTGCACTCTCCTTTTACACCTTTCGTTTCATCAGTCTGCTTCATGGAACGCGGGGAGCGGGGTAAAGCGAAACCGTCGCGAGAACCGTTATAATCCACAAGCCTTGAACATGTTGCAAATGCGCAGTTATCCATATTCCAGCAAAAGTTGCACAATTTATTGAATTAATATTGATGCCTGGATTGAAGGGAATACAGAAATCTTTGTTGCACTTTTGGGAGACCTTTTGATTTAAATTCCGCACGCAGATGGCAAATGAAACTGACCGAAGCGATCGACAGATAGCCGTTATATTCCGCAAGTCGCAACTTACTTATAAATGCTTAAATATCACTATTTCAGCCATAACTTGTACTAATTTAACAAATTCCTCGTTTAGTTTGAGTAAATCCTTTTATGCCTCGCACACTTTTCCCGGACCCTAAATAATATATGTATGTTGCTCACGCTGATCGCAAATCAAACTGACCAAAGCGACAGCTTCGCGCGAGAGAGAGCAAGGATGTCGTTACAGTTTGAGAACATTGAGAACAGTGGATGTGCAACCGTAACAGCTGGACTTGGAAATCTAAATCGTTTTTTAATTCGAATAAATCTGTAATATAGTTTTAAATATTAATGTTTTAAATTCTTTATTTTTCAAATCTAAAAGGCGACTATTTTGTATAAATTTCTTTAAGTCGTATGTATTTTTAAGGAGCTAGGTCACACCATTGTGTGAATTCACCATATGCACAGGTGAATTTAGCCCACTGTGCGCAAACGAAACTAAGAGTGAGGGAATGAAGAAAGGCTGCAGCGCAGTCGGAGTCGGCGTCACACACGATATACCGTTGTTTTTCGCGTGCGTGTGCATGAGAGCGACAAAAAGAGAATGCCAAGAGAGCAGCGAAACGGGCAATGCCAAGAGGCAAAGGCAAAACCGAGTTTCTTGCAGTTTGAAGTGGCTTCTATAAAATGTATAAAAGGGTCGGCACTCACAGAGTTCGTCAACATAACGCCAACGGCAGCGAGTAGAGTCGCGTCTCGTCTCGTTCTATACTCCGGATCCAACGTGAGGGACAAGGATAACCAAACACGATCGAAGGATAACCGTTAAATTCACTTTTTTTTCCGTGATTTTTGTTGTGATTTGAGCATGAAACTACCGTTAGTTTGCGCTGTGCTAAGCTGCTGCTTCTTCCTGCTGGCAGCCGCCTCATCTTCTCCAGCTGCCGATGCTTCTTCTTCACAGCCCGCTTCCGCTTCATCTTCGGCTGAGACCTCTTCCTCCGCCAAGCCAAAAAGAGATGCTGGCCTAAGTTTCGGAGGAATATCCAGCTATCACGGCCCTTCCCACAAATATCTGCCGCCCGCCTATGAGAGTCACCTGAACCTCGGCAGTTTCCATGGAAGCCCCTTGGGCTCGGCTGGTTATTCCGATTACCCCAGTCACTTCAAGGGCGAGAGCAGTTACGGACACCACTTCGCACACGGACACTCTGGAAGCCACGGCTACGCCAGTTCCAGTAGCCATGGAAGGCCCCATCATTACAGCGGTAGTGGAGTTCCCAAAATCGAAACCTACATCGTTCAAACAAGTGGCGGCGCGAGTTCCGGTCACAACTACCATGGTCAGGGACATGGACATGGAATCGGTCACGGGATCAGTCATGGAATCAGTCACGGCCTAAGTCACGGGCATGGATCTGGATTGGCCTTTAAGTACGCACCATCTACCAGTGGCGCCTATCTAAATCTCGTTGGGAACGAACACAAGACCAGCACATATGTGGTGGCCACTCCCGAGTACTCCGGACACAGTCACGGAGCGAGGGGCAGCACCCACGGAATCGGCTACGGATCGGCACCAGCCCACAGACCCAGCTACGGTGGCCACCTGCAAAGTCACGGCTATGGCAGCGGCTTTGGCCATGGTCATCAGATCGCCCATGAATCAGTCAGTCACGGACCTAGCCAAAGTTTGGATCACGGTCTGGAACATGCCTTGGAGCACGGTCTGAGCCACGCCCTGGGATTGGGTCACTCTTCGGGAGGACAGTTCGCGCAGCACCCGCTGCCGCAGCCGGAGGAGCATTCTGGGTACTCCTATGATGCTCCCGCCACGCCTTTTGGAAAGGGAGTGCCGTTGAGCAGTTACGGCGTACCACTTATACCCGGATACGATCACCAGGAGTCGCTGCCGGAGCCAGTGCAAGTGCAGGTGCTGGAGCAGGAGCACAAGGGCGATCGGGAGCATGAGAGGGAGACACCGGTTTATGCTCTGGGCCACAAGGGCCTGGGCCACTTCAGCTACACGGCCAGCAAGCCACAGGCTCTCCACACCGACGTTCTCAGCTCTGCCCACCACTCCGTCCAGTCCGGAGCACCCAGCCACGACATAGACGTCTCCAAGGCGCCCTTCAGGCCCAGCGCCTTTCTAGGGGCCAAGCACGAGTCCGGATCGAATTCCATTTCCGGCTACGACTACGCCACTCCCAGCTCCACGTTCCTGCAGGCTCCTTCTTCGCCGGGCTACGACTACCAGGCTCCGGCGCAACTGTACGGACCACCCGGCCACTCCGGGGACTCGGCCACGCCTATTTTCGAACCGGAGGCAACCTACCTGCCTCCCGCCAGCAGCTACGGCCCAACGGCCGCGTCCTCCCATGGATATCACTAAATTATTGAACTAGTTTTAAGCTCTAGCGTCCTATGTATTTTTTTATCCCTATCTATTTGGTACTGCAAGCCAAGATGGAACAATAAAAATCAAGAAATCAAGAGTCGCATTGTTTGAACAATTTGAAAAGGAAGGAAGATCGAAAAGAGTATCTGCAAGTGAGATAGTTATGTGGAAAGAAAGTTCTATGCAGTACAAACTGATGATGGGTTTTACAATAAAATGAAGCCACTTAATAGGCCAAATGAAAATGATTTCTTTTCAAAAGCGAAATGGAACTTTCTCAACTGCTCATTCTTCGTGTACAGAGGCTCTCCCTACCAACTGGATTGATTCCAGGCTATTGGAATGCCGCACACGTCGCAGATTTTGGCAGTTTCTCTCCGATTTGTGGTTACAAATTGGTTGGATTTCGGATTTCGCTTAAAAATTGTGATTCGCATTTGATGCGTGAAACTATATCAAACTAAAGAGTGGACGGCTGGCGTGGGAGGAGCAGCGTTGGGAGTGGAGCGTCCAAAACGACGCTGGCATGGCAATGAGTCGAATGGGCTTGGGCTGCCCAGGCTAACTGAATTAGACCTGCTGAATTAGAATACAAGTCAAAAGGAGGCGCCTTGAGTTCACAACGTGTTCACAAAATGCGAGCAAGTGGATGCCATCCGCTGGTTCCACTTGCCTATCCCCCAGTTGCACCATTCACCGCCGCGTGATGGATGGTCAACGCACTGGCCGCCGCCTCTCACTCCGCTTCCATGTTAATCATAACTTACACTTCATCCCATTTTCCATTCCAATCTCTGTTGCGCAATCTTTGCGGTTCGACCAGTTCGGCCATTTGATCCTTAAGTCGCTGACCTACATCAAAGTACACAAGACGCAGCGAAAGTGAAAGGATGACAGCTTGATGGGCTGTGATCGCCTCGTCTCAAATCGGATCGGATTAGTGATTATGATCTCCTCATCTGGAAGACTCTTGGATGACTTGGCCCACGCTGAGAAGTGAACTTGAATGCCTGACGGAGAAGCACATTCGCTGCGGAAGTGGACAGAGTTCGCCCAGCGAGACGTGGCTCAAGGAGAAGAGGAAACAGATCTGCAAAGTTTTCCATGGTTTTCCAAACTTACTCGAACTCATTGTACTGAGCCATTCAGACCCCCTGGGCTGGGAAATAGTTATTTCTGTGAATGGGAGAGGCCAAGCTAATCAGAAACTAGAGATCAGAGACGATAAAGTTCGCGATTTAGAACATTGCCCACAGGCGGCTGTATATGGTAGCCCTTTGTGGAGGGTTCCGGTTCCCTGCTGGGGTCACACCAACAAAGTCAGAGAGTCACTCGGACTGCGGCTGAGGTAATCCCCCAAAAATATTTTCGGGCAGGGTCAGGTGTTATGTAAGCCCCGGCGGGCAATCTTCTTTCTTTCTTTCTTTCTTGGAAGCCTAACTGTGTCGACAAGTTCAGTCAGCCACAACAATTGAAAGGCCGGCCTCAGCCATAAATTAGATAGTTTCGTATGACAGTTAACAAAGGGCTGCAGATGTGACAGATGTGAAGGATGCAGGGGGTGATAAGCTGCATTGGACGGCAATCGGCGGGCTGATGATGGATCTATTAACTGGGGAATCGAGAGCGGTGCAGGCGTGGGTCAAATTTGCTCGCACATTAGCAGCAAAATGAGCCGTGAAAAAGGTGTTAAATAATTTCATTTCGTCGTTATGGCTGTAACCAGTTGTTAATCCCCTACCCTTTTATGTTTTCCCCGTCGCGATTCGGTTATTTATGGGCTTAACGCCTGATTTTTGTTAATTCCCAACCCACTCCGTGGGCTTTCTGGGCAGTGGTGGCAGGAGGGGCTGGGGGCGATACAAACATTTCATTTCACATTTTTTATTAAAGTGCAAGAGCAGCAGCGACATTCACTTTTCATTCATTTCTTTGTTGTGTTGTTACTTTTTGACCGACGTCTCCGGTTCATGTTTTGCATGCGGTAATCATTTTTGCATGTTATCATTCATTAATTTATGCCGTTTTCTGCCTAAGCCAAGTCCGTAGATTCAATCATTCAGTTTTCGACTCTTTCAGTACAAGAGATACATATGTACATCTACATACAATGCTAACTATTATGCCCTAATGTTTATGTTTTCATATTTACAATTACATTCGTTTTTCATTCGAACTAACCTGTTCCTACTTAGTATGCTGATTAAGCACCTAGATGGTCAATACCACGCTGGTGGTACTTCTTATTCAATGCATATTCAATTGAATAACTCGCTTTCGTTTTCGTCCTCTGCAAATATGGCAGCCATCTTGCCGGTGTGCGAAAATTGTGAATGCTCCAGGTATCCTGGGCTGTCGAGGGCGTCCACTCCTTCCAGCCATTGGAGCTCCTCGTCCTGGGACTCGTCTACTGCGCTTCCCTGCCTTCGATTCTTCGCAGCAAGGGCCGGACTAAACTGAGGTTTTTGCCGGACAATCGGATCGTTGTGGTGGCCACTGGCCAAGCCATGGCGTATCAACTGATTGCGCCGCATATAGTCTGCACCGCAGACGGAGCATATATAGGCCTTACAGATACTATGGACGAAGAGATGAACATCCCTGTTTTCGGGCCGTCCGAAGAGCTTTCCACAGATCGGGCAGCCGTAGCTCTTCGCGGAGCCATGGGACGCCAAGTGCTTTCTATAATTTACCGGATGGCTGAAGCGGGCACTGCAGGTGTCGCAAACGAGGTTTCGCTCCTTCTGGTGGACCGTCTTCACATGCTGACCCCGCTCCCGCCTCTGCTGGAAGCGTTTCTCGCAGCCCGGTTCTGGGCAGGAGTGCAGGTACGCCTTCCGATGCACGTTCTTCAGATGACACTCCCTATTGCTGCGCTGCACAAAGCGCGCCGGGCACTCGGGACAGGGATAGTTCCGCACGTCGTTGTGGGCATTCATGTGATCCACAAGGGCGTTGTGCTTTTGGAAGACCCTTCCACACGCGTCGCAGGCATGCTCCGACGCGGGGGTCCGCTGTCCACCCTGAAGTCGGTGGGTAGGCCGATGGGCGGCCAACTCCTCCCTGGTGAGGAATAGCGCTGGACAGCGTCTGCAGACGAAGGACGGAGATCCTGCGGGCGAAAAAGCTAGGCTGGTTAGGTGTCGCCAGGAACAAGTGTGTGGTATATGGCAGATTGGATCGACTGGTGTGGTAGGGACGTGTGATGTAGGTGCAATTATAGATCTAATAGGCTTTTACTGATCCAAACTGCATTTAAAGTGTTGAGTTTTAATTTACCGCCTTGCTGGTGCTGGCTTCTCTCATTGAGTTGCTCGAACTGCAGCTCTTCTGTGCTCAGGGACAGCTCCTCATCCTCATATGTATGTGGTAGTAGAGCCAAGATCTCGGCCCCTTCATATTGTACTTCAGTCATTTGAGAATAATCAAACTAAACACTTATTATTTATGTTTGTTTATGTTATTTTAATTTTGGTTTCCTCTTCATCCGAACGTACTAACGCCTAGCAACGGCAGCACGAAAATGGCTAACGCCAGCGTGCAAGCATGGGTAGCACTGTTAGGAATGCCTATCGATACCTATCGCATTTTAGTTTGAGTGAAAACTATTCGAATTTTGGAATAAAACAGCCGTTACTTTCTGTATATTAATCAATTGTTATGCAATTTATTTATACGCTATGTAAATATAATTTGTTCACAACTGTTATATAATTATTTTGCATTTTCTTTCTTTAATGTTTACTTTGCTTTGTTTTGATTTTAAAGCGGCTGCTCAACAATTTTCTGACTTCGATTCGCGCCCATTGACCGATCTCAATCCACATTCGGCACTCTACAAATCACACATTTGGATGATTTCTAAGTGGGTCGCATGTTTTGCTCGTATCTGGGATCGGGGGGTCTTTCTTTTGTGATTGTAGTACAACTACTGAGCGCGATTTGGTTAATCTTGCCCCGCTTTGCCCCATTTGTTGGCTTTTAGAAATGTTAACAAATTTACAGACTTATATTGTTATTACAATAATTGTGTATTTATATATATGTATATTAGTGGATTTATTTATATATGTATAGATGCATTATATAATATGCACTGAAAGGTGTCAACAGGATTGGGAGCTCTTCACGCGACGCGCTGTGGGATTTGTGGGCGGGAAATGGGAAACGGAAATGGCAGTTAAAAGAGGAAAACCGGAAATATCATCTTGCCTTAACCTTAGGTAAAAACCGATTTCTCTAAAATTTATCTTACTTTCTCGTTTACTATTCACGTTTATAATCGTATCTGCTCGCTATCCGTTTACTCCCTACTCCCTTTAATATCATTAAATATATATGGATTTTGCGGTTTTTGTCAGTTAAAGTACGAAAAAGTGCGCTAGTTTTCCCCTCGTTCAATGGCTAAAACGTGAAAACTCTTTGCTTGGTTTTTACGGTGTGTTACACACGTTTCGTGTTTAATTGCATTTGATTTAATGTTATTTAATAATTTTCGTTTGCTTTAGAATTTAAATGCTATAAGTAAATACCTGCCTGCCTGCCGCCTGCCTGACTTCCTGCAATTATTTGTTTGGTATTCTCCCACTGATTCCTAATAATTCGTCTGGTTTTCAGGTTTAAAATCTATTTTGGCCTTATCGCTTAGAATCAACTACACTACACTACAGTGAAACAGTTTTGCTTTTCGGATTAAAAACAAAAAAAAAAGTTTAAATGTAATGGCTAACATCGAGCACACACACACATACACACCAACATTCACACTGCAACTACTACTTAGTGAATAGAATTGGGTAGATCGTAAGTATACTTATATACAGAACAGGAGAACAGGACTTGCAACAGATTTTTTAGAGTGTTCTTACATTTCTTCAACTAACTTTTCCGTCGAGTGTTAACTTTCGCTAATACATATATTACTCGTGCAAACTACAATGGGTGGTGGTGGGTGGAACGTACGGAGCGAGACAGCTAGATAGACAGAGACAGAGAGCTAGAGAGCGAACGAGACGGAGGATCGGAGAGTGTTTTTCGTGGCCTTTTGTGTGTGCGTGCTGCAATTTTTCAACATGGTTGAATTGGTATTTCGCCTTTTTTTATTTGCATCTGCACAGCAGAGAGAGTAAATGTGAGTGTTTACTTGTTGCTTGCTCTATTTTCCCTAATTTGCTGTTTGTTTTTGTTTGGTTGTGTGCCCAGCTGTGGTCAAAATAATAGTGTGGCCTCGCTGCACTCGCAGCACCGGAAATAGAAGCTGATTTTCAGCAGGGTGTCTACTAGGGTCGATCAAATGAAGTACACTATTTATGCGTTTTTCGTTTAAAATTTAGTTTGGAATACGCCTTTTTGAGTACATAAGTATGTATAAAATTGAAGATACAAATATCTCACGACCATACAACCCTTCAAATACATTCGTAAAACATAACTAAAATTATACATTTTATAATTACAATAAAATTTTATTCAATTTTCCAATCTCTAATGGCACTACAATTATTTCTTCCACAACTGATCCGTGTCTTATATTTTGTGTGGTATAACTATGTTAGTTTTGTATAAAATGTTTGTGTGTTTTCCGCTGTGCCAACAACTTTGGTGAGTTGTTCCTTTATTTTGTGTTTTAGTTTGTCTGTGTTTGGGTATTTGCAATTCGTTTAATGTATATATGTATGTATATATATATTTGCATGTTATATAGTTGTATATAAAAAGAGCATTTCGTTAATTTAACGCCTAATAAGGGTTTCCTTCTTTTGGTTTCTCCTTTTAAATGCAGTTATTGACCTGAACATTGTTTGTGGTTGTTGTAGATTAATTTATATTCCTTATGCTTGCTCTATAATAAACATGTAGGTATTTTATGTATTTTATGTGTAAATGTTTTCTTGTTTATTATTTTGCTTTGCTGAATCCCTTTTAAAATAGTCGAACAACTTGGTATGGCTTCTTTTCGTTTTTTGTTATCGTTTTCTTTTATATTGCTTGAGTTAAGAATTTTCCTTTCTTGTTGGCTTTTGCTTCTTTTAAGTGTTAAACCTTTTAATGAATATTATGTTTTCTTTTGTGAAATTTGTTTCGTTTTCGTTTTTTCTTGTTCTTTTCTTTTGTGCAGTGTTGCTTCTGGTTCTTCATACTTGGTTTTCGTTTTTTAGATTTCTGACGTCACAAAAATTTTACGTACGTGTCGCTGTGGTTGTTGTTGTGGTTCTCGCAACGGATTCTCAAACAAAAAAAATCAGCATAAATCGCTTATACAAAAAAAAAAAGGTTAATAAATTAAAAATAACACACACACTCCATTTAAAAATTAAAAACTCCTCAAACAGCGATAAGCTGAGACAAAGACGGACTTAGATTCTCGGGAATATTTGAACGAAAACTCGTTTGGAAATGTTCAGGAGCACCTAGTCACCTTTCGCCGACTGCGTCTTCGCTTTTCCACCGTTTTGGTTATTATTTTTGGGGTCGAGGCTTACGAACTGCCGTAAATAAATAGTTTTGCGCTTAGAACTAAATTCCACTTAAATTAGGCTTTTTTAAAATATACACGTATGAATAGTGGTCACAAAAAAGTTAATCGTAGTTTTCTACTATTTATATAACAATAGGCAACAACACAGGGCAGAGAACTGTTGTAGGTTGGGTGTACATGGCTTTATGCACAGCAGCGGCTTTTGTTTCGACCGCTACCTTTGACACTGCAGCCCCTTTCAAGCAGCTTTACAACTTGAAACAATCAGAAGAGGTCGGTTTTTTACAATACAATCTGGGTGTACATATAAACTTGTATATATACATGTGTGTGTGAGTCGTTTGCGCACGCAAGTGAAAGGGAGAGAACGCTGGTGGACATGGACATGGACAGAGATAGAGATAGACATAGAGTAAAGACGCGACTTAGGCTAAACATAAAACAGGCTGGGATCTCCGGATACCAATGCTCCAACAATGGTGCCGCTCCTTTTGCTCAACTGGGGGTTCACCGTCTCGTAATCGCTGTAGAATCCGCCACGTTAGCTTTCCATTTACCCCTCAACGCGTCCGCCGCCGGGAGCTGCCGTTTCTGGTGTCCTGGCGCGGATTGGACAATTCTTATGACGTCTCTAAAAATCATACCTTAAAGGTCTTCTCGCGTCGCTCCCGCTGTTGCTGTTGTTGCTGCTGTTGCTGCTGATCCCGCGTATGGTGATCCCGCTGGTGCTGGTGACTGCTGCTCCTGTGACCAGTTCCATTGGCGGGCTGCAGCATGGAGCTCATGGAGCCGGCGCTGCAGAGCGCTGAGGAGTTGACCTCTTCGCAGGCATAGCTGGCAATGCGGTGATCGCTCCGCGACCGCTCGCGATCGTGTGTGCGGTGGTGATCCTGACTGACAATCGGTGCACCTGCTCCTCCGTTTCTTTTGCTTGGAGCCGCCTGCTGCTGCGATCTGCGGTTGCCCAAACGCTTCAATTCGTAGTCCCTGGCATCGGCCACATCGAAAGTGGCTGCTCTTTGCTGACTTTGCTTGCCGTGCTTGGAGGCAGAGCTAGTAGCTGCCGCTCCTCCACCCGTCGGGCCGCCAGTTCCTCCTGCAACCGCATGCATTTCATAGGCCTGGGGGTAGAACTCATCGTACTCGTGCTCCTCACACAGATTGGCGTTGCAGGGCGCCTGCTGCTCCCGCTCTAGGTTGCGCTCCCTCTCTCGCTGGCGATGCTTCTTCGGTGGCAGGGGAACAGGCGCCTGGTTCTGCGATTGCGTCTGGTTTTGGGTATGGGTCTGAGTTTGTGTAGCCGCCGCCGCGTGCAGCGATGTGGATGATGCGCCTCGGCGCACCACATCCACACCGCCGCCGCAGCAGGCGCACTCCTACAACTCCGTCACCGAGTACAGATCGCTCTGGTTGCTTATGGCGGCTCCACCGCCAGTAACGCCTCCGCTGGCAGTAGCTACGCGTTCTCCCCGTTTCAGGGATCTGTAAAACAGCGCCTGCTGTTGCTGCTGCTGCTGCTCCAGCATTAGCTGTTGCTGCTGCTTCGATGAGAAGTTGTTGTTGTGCTGCCTTTGATAAAATGCCTGCTGCTGCTGTTGCTGCTGTTGCTGATGGTAGCTGCTGTCATAGGAGTGTTGCTTCTTCATGTTGCTGCTGGTTATCAGATGGCTGGGATACTGTTGCTGCTGTTCTATGTAGCTGCGGGCATTGTCCAAGGTCTCCGCCCTCCGCGGACGCTCCCGCTCCCGTTCTCGCTCCCTTTCGCGCTCCTGCTGCTGCTGCTGCTGTTGTTGTCTCAAGCTGGCTGACTTAGGCGGCAAGGTTTGCATATGATTGGCATTGCTGCTGTCGATGGCTCCACCGCGATTACTGTTTTTGTGCCGGTTCTTGGGCGGCAGTGTTGGTGGCTGCTGCGGCGAGGAGATGGCAGCCGGTTGCAATTTCTGGGTTTGAGGACGCTGCAGCGAGCGATACTGCCCCAAGCTGGCGGCGCAAAGCGGCTGAGCGGAGATCTTTGACTGTTGTTGATTGGTGGGAATCTCGGGCAGCGGTTGGTTCACAATGGAGGCGGGATTTAGCGAGCGCTGCTGCGCACGCGGTGCGGCTGTGGGCAGCACCTCACTACTCTCGATGCTGTAGACAGCCGAAGGGGGTAGAATGTGGGTGGTCGGTGGATGCAACTCCCTTTGATGCTGCTGCTGTTGCTGTTGCTGCAGCTCCCGCTCGCGCTGCTGCTGGAGGGCGAGCAGCTGCTGTTGTTGCTGCTGCTGCAGGGCCAACAGTTGCTGCTGTTGTTGCTGCTCCTTGGCATACGAGCTGCCCACGCCCGTGGTGCCGGGAATTTCCGTAAACGTATTGACTATCTTTGGTTTGGGTGGAGGCGGAGGCGCCGGTTGTGGCGGAGCGGGTGGCACCATCTGCTGTTGCTGCTGTTGTTGGAGTTGCAGCTGTTGCTGCTGAAGCTGCTGCTGCAGTTGCTGCTGTTGTTGTTGCTGCTGCAGCTGTTGTTGCTGCTGCTGCTGGAGAAGGAACTCCTGAGGAATGCAGTCCGGCTGCTGGCAATAATCCTTTGAAACGGTGGCTATCGACGGCGTCTTGGCGCTCCTCAAGTTTGGGGAATGGACAGCTGGGGCGGCGGCGGTCGAGGGCGTGGCATTGACGGCGGACACGCCCTTGAGCGAGCCACCATAGCGACCCACATGCCGCAAGGTGGCACACTTGTTGGCACCGCCGGCGACGGACATAATATTTAGATTATTATTCTGACCCCTCACCGCCTTGGGGCCAATGCTTATGTACTTGGGGTCAAAACGATTGAAGCTGTTGTTGGTCACATCCCTAGGATCGCGATCGTCCACCATGTCGCCGTCCAATCCGTTGCCCGTGGAGCGGCAAATGCCGGCATTGGAGGTTTGAACGGAGAGCACCGACCGGATGGAGCTGCCCGTCGAGCGGGGCAGGGTGGCCGACGCAAAGATGTTCTTTAGCGTGCTCTGGCTTTGGTTCTGATTGATGAGGTTGCTCTGCTGCTGCTGCTGCTGGAGCTGCAAGTTCTGCTGCTGCTGCTGTGCTGTGTTGCTGCTACTGCCTGCATGGGAACTGCAGGCAAGCGAATCTCAGTAGAAGTCGTTGGACTCGAGCGTCTTACACTGCTTGCTGAGCGTCGCGTACTTTCCATTGTTGGGTCCGGGCAAATACGTCGCCGATTGCTGGTGGTGCGATGGAAGGCGTCCTAGCGTGTGGTGTCCTGACCTGAAAGTCGAAGTGTTTGGGTTAGTGCTCGGCCAATTTCAGTTGAGGAGGAGAGGTGGGTGATTTAGTTGAATTTAGTTAGCCTTTCATCATGGACGTTATGTTTGCTTTAACGGATATGCTGGTCTACAACTGTTGGAATATTTAAGGATGTCCTACGATTTCATTTAAAGATGAGTGTACTGCCCTAAGTCGCCTTAAAAAGGAACCTCTAAGTTAAAGAAAATCGGTTTCTAACCTTTTTGGCAACTTATATATATTATATATAAGTTAAATTAATTATGCCGAAACAAGCAGATTCTATTAGTATTTTTGATTAGTAAGGCGAGTATGTTGGTTTTAGGTCTTTGGTTACAGTGAAATCCAGCTTTGAGATCTGTATGTAGGTTGGGTCTGTGCTAGTGTCTTTGCGTAGTGCGAGTGCTGGTGTTCATTGTCGGTGTTCACATGCAGGTGCAGCACGACGAAAGGATCAGCGAAACAGCTAATAAACCAAAACAAAGGCCAAACAAAAACAAAGGTGAATAAAACTATAAGCAAACACGACTAACAAGGTCTCAACTAGAAGCGTAAATCAAAGGGTATATAGTCGACCGTCTATTGATCGACTACGAGGAACCCGCTGCCCATATTCATGCTATTTCTTCTTTTTTAAAAACTAAACAAAACATTTTCTGACCGGACAAGGTAAGTATATTATGCTACGTTAACTAGGATAGCTATTGAATCTTGAGCAGCGAGTTGTAAAATAGGAAACGGGAAGGTACAAACGCATAAGGGAAAAGGAAGGAGGGGGATTCGGGATTCGAGCGGTTGGGGAATATCAACAAATCAAATGAAATCAAAGATCATGCCTTGTGCCATGCACCAAATCGTAGACAGGCGGCGGCGACGGCGATCGTTGGCCACTGCTGGCCACGCCCACCGCCGCTGCTACCGCCCCCGCCGCAGGGTTAGTTCTATGCTGTGTGTTGTTGTAGTGGTTGTTGCTGTGGCTGTAGTGGTTGCTGTACAGGTGGTTGTTGTGTGGTTGGTGGCTGTTGTGGTAACTGGTGGTGCCGTTGTTGTAAGTAGCGGTGGATGAGGTGTGGCTTGATTGAGATGAAGGTGATGCCAACCCTTGTCTCAGGCCCGCCGATCCGTTGCGGTACGGTCCCACGCCATTGTGTCCATTGGCGCCAACGCCTCCGCCAGCCCCTGCGCCTCCTCCAGATCCCGGCAAGGTACCCGAGCCGCCGCCCGACGACGCCTGCTGGTGGTGGAGCAACGTCCTGTTGATCGTCCCCGTGCTGAGCGGAGCTGTGGGCGAGATGCTCGCGCTCGGCGCGTTCGAGGCGGGAAATAGAGGCGCTGTCTCCGATTTGTCCGCGTCCAGCGTAGGCCTTTACAAATAGATACATAAATTTACAATAAGAAGGCCATCTTGATGGCGCAGATTGCCACGAAAGCCATCATACCGCTTGGTCAGATAGATCCAGGCGTGGGAGTCGGCGTACACGAGGATCGTCAGCAGGAAGGAGGTCAGCAGACCAGCCACCATCATCAGACTGAGTCCCAGTAGCCCGCCGCCGCAAAGTCCGCGCAGTGCCTCCTCGTAGTGCATGTCGATCGTGCGGCGATCCAAGGTGGCCGACAGCGTCGTCAGGTTGCGCAGGGTGATCTCTAGATCATTGTCCATGGCGTTCAGAGTGCGCTGGATGTCGATGTGTGGATATGTCTCCTGACTCATGCTGCAATAAAAGATTTTGTATAAGTTTAGTTCCTAGTTGACTAAGAATATATTAATATTCTTTAAGACTGCAATAGTTTCCCAAAGCACTCCAATCAAACGATTTCACTACTCACCGCTGCATATGCTCCACACTTTCCCTGGCCCGATCCACCAGGTCCCGGGATTCGTTCAGCCGCAGGATAAAGCGATTGCGCGGTGTGCCGCAGTTTAGGAAATCAACATAGGGACTCCTCTGAGGATGGCAGACGAGATGGTAGCAATTAGTATACGTTTTAGAGGGAAGCATGTATCAATACCCACCATGCCCACCTGACGGCACATATAGTCGTGGGGTCGCATGCAGAAATCTCCGGCAGCCACACTGGAGGCCAGATAAACGCCAGCTAGCAGCCAGCAGATGATGATGCAGAACAGACCCGAGACGCTGAAGAAGATCAAGGTGCAGCGGGATCGCCTGGCCACGCCGATCACCAAAACCGTACATAGCAGCAGGAGAACAGTGAGAAAGGCCAGGGTGGCTGGCCAGCGAATGGATTCGTAGAACTCACCGAGCTGAAAGAGATCAATGGGTTAGTTCGGAGGCATTTGCGACTAGGAGGAAATTGGCTCACCTGAAGCAATCCCATTAGCGAGGTGTCGTTCTCGCTGCCCTTGGCCTTCATAAAGTAGTGAACCATGCTGTCCAGCGAAGCCACCGCCCGCGAAGTGTTCTCCGTGACCAGGCGCGACGTCTCAATGAGCAGCATGACCACCGTCTGGTTATATTGCGGCTTCTCCACCAGCTGCTCCACCTTGTGCCCAGCCATTCGCGTCTCCAGGTCGTGCTTGATGCTCTCCGTCTGAAAGTGAGCAAATCATTATTTTCGTGCCAGTTGTATACAAATTACACCACCACTCTTTGGTTCATTTATTCAATTTAAAATTTAAAACTTATGAAGCGAGGTAAAATAATCAAATATTCCCATTCCCGATTTGCACAGGCAACTCGAGTTCAGCCCCCAAAAAGGAAAAGCAGTTCAAAAGTTAATGACCAAATACTGGTGGATTGGAGACGAAGAAGGAACCCCTCCCGCTTCGTCCTGTGCTTTTCCACATGTCCTTTGCCCCTGTTTCTCAGTCTGGCACAAAGGACGCCAGAAGAAAAGGGAAAGAGGCAGAAATAGTTTCTATCGTAATACTTTGGCTTCCGCACTTGGCTGGGCGTTCATTGGGGGTCGGGTTCCAGGGATAGATGGCTCCACACACGCACGTCGCCAGCTGCAGCCACGCCCCCTCTGTTAAGAGTACCAACCCGCCCGCCCCGTTCGACCAGCGTCCTTTGTGCCTGGGATAATTAATAGCGTTTTACTCAAGAGTCGAGCAATGCCAGCCATCTGTTTGCCCCTCTTTTCTGGGAGAATCCCTGCTACGACGACGTCGTCGTCGTCTACCTTTGATGCTCCTGGCTGACTCACCTTCCTCGCCTGCCCCACTTCAACCACCCAACCCCCAGCCACCCCAACCCTTAACCTTTTGGCTTATCGGCTCGTTTGCCCCGCCCACTCGCTCTCCTTCCCCGTCTCTGTGTGTGTGTGTGTGTGTGCTGACAAAGTTTGTGAATAGCAAAGGCAAGAGCAGAAGCAAATGCAAAAGCTTTGGCCAGGACGACAGGAGGACACTTCCCCTAGTCCCATGTCCCACAGTCGCCTTGTCCCCTAGTCAGCCCCATTACCCACCCAGCGCGCACCGTGCTGTCCCACGTGGCCACGTAACTGTCAGCACAGCAGCCAGCTTTTAGGTTGATTATAATGAACAAGAATGAGCCAAATGGGCGGCTGCTTCGAATGGAACAGGAATAGGAATAGGAATAGAAATGGGATAAGGAACGGGAACAGGAGTGCGAATAGCGGGCGCAGAAGTTCATGCAGCCACGTTGAACTGAGAAAGGCCTAACGTAGCCACTGGGCGTAACTTAGCCCAGTAAAAGACTCCACTTCAGACTTGCAACTCATATATAAAGAAGCAGGCAGCTCTGCACTGCAGTTTGCTGGCTAAACTTGCCATCTTAATTAGTTGAAAAAAGACAAACAGGAGGTTTCATGGCACACAAGCCAGCTCCTTCCTACGCATTATCTTGTGACTCGCAAATTTATGAACCACACTTACCTGTCGTTTCAGGGTGAGCACCAGACCCTCGACGCTCTTCCCGGATCCAAAGGCCTGCAGAAGTCCATTATGGAAATCATCGTTGCCGTACAAGCCTGCAAATGGAGCACAAATCGAAAAGCGGACATCAGTCAAGGAGCCAGATTAGTATTGCAGAGAGATGCGTCGATGGGCAGCCAAAAGATGCCAGAGATCAGGAGGGCATCAAAGATCAGGGCGAGATCAGCGCGGTGCAGGTCAGTGATGTAACGCGAGCCGCGGCACACATTTCGCCACTCCGATTCAATTAAGAGCTCAGTGCGCGGCTCTGCGGCTAATTAAATTATTATTTCATCGTTTGTGTCGCCGCCAGCCAAGCCACATCCACATCCCCACTTCCAGCGCGGTCGGATGACGCATGGTCCTCCAGTTTTGGCTCCACTTCTTTGCGCTCCGCGACTTTGCATACGTGACCGGCCTGTGTGCTCCGCTCCATTGGCGATAAGTTGCGTTTTGGCTAATTGCCAATTGCCCACCGACTACAGTAGCGACTACCGACCACCGACAACCAACTGCCGCCAACACGCGATGCAACCGCAAAGGGATGCATGCGAACGTGCCTTGGCAAATGCAACTGCGGCGGTTCAACGCCCTTCGCCACGGCGATTCGGGGAAGCAGGACTCACCTAATCCGATGGCGGCGCAGGTCATCAGCGTGATGATGACCAAGGAGCAGCTCTGGCAGCGCTGGGCGCTCGGCTTCCTCTGGCGGCGATCGCAGCATCTGGTCAGCAGGTAGAGCAGCAGGCCCAGCAGGGAGCCGATCAGCAGACCAGCGGGAATGGATGCCAGGATGACCAGACTCTGTAAAAGTGCAAAAGGAAATGGAATGGTTCAGCTTAATCTTTGGTCTAAGTTCAGCAATCTTCAGCCTGATTGGACCAATCAGTTCCTACACATACGTGTGTACAATTCGCAGTGACAGCAGCATTGCACTGAAAGTTACGATTGCACCAGAATTGTTTGTTCGGTCTCAATTAAAATTGATTTGATTGATATTGACATTGATTTTGTGGAACAGAATTCGATTGAACTATTTGAATAATGTGAAGGTGAAATCCCAATCGAGAAAGGGAGCACATACATACATATATTAGGATGGCACTGGATACTTTGGATACTCGACGTTATTAATCAAATATCAAAGCATATCATATGAATGAAGCTCCAGAAGAGTTGACTATTGAATGAATCAACAAAGTCGTGTGCCATTTTTAATTAGAATGTATGCTTGCCATTCGGCAGACAGTTGTGTGACATAACTCTCTATATAAAAATCAGTTTCGGTGAACTCCCACGTTCAAGGCTCTTTGCGCTGGACATTGGAGAAACTTTTAATTGAATAACTTGCAACTCGATGCCTTTTTGTTGGCACTGCAATTTGTTGTTAGTTGGCTTCATGGTCGAGTGTCCTTTGCAAGGATAATTTCTTTCTTGCTCGGCTCCGTTACCGAAATTAAATTGAGTTGGCCAATGTAGAGACACACAACACACAGGACACAAGACCTGGACCTGGACCTTCCTTACCTTTCTCTCTGGCCACAAAAAATGCCTTGACTGGGCGGTAATTTCGTTGCCTGTCATTAAAAAAAGACGTTGTGTGCGATGTGCACTGCAGGCTTTGGGTTACCCGTCCACGATAGGATATTGGATACTTCGAATTCGAACGAATGGCAAATGAGTCAGGCCACTTGAAACGTACATTCCAATCGGTTTGAGTACTATAGAAGAGTCAAGTTCCAGTTTCACGATTCACGATTTCAGACTAAGCTCAGTGGCTAATGGAGTATACTTCGGGCGCCTCGAATGACGGTTAAACATTGGGAGCAAGTGAAAGACTCCATGAAGTTTATTTAAATGGCAGTTCCTGGGGAACCAAAGCTCCTACCGCCAATAAAAACTGGATAATCAATGCTGGCCAGTCATAGTTCGAGCAGCAATTCCCAGCCGTCAATCAGTTTTCAATAGCAATCGTAATCGGAATTGGAATTGGAACCGACACCGGACGCACCACCATCCCCCACCCATTCCGACATGGAACATCCTCTCGAGCGCACTTTTCTCCTTTGCCTTCCTTGGCTGCGAGGCGTATTTATTATTTATTGCACTTGTGTCATGTAAATAATCATTAAAACTAGTTACAGTTGCCGTCGTCGTCGTCGTCGTTGTTGTAGTCTTGTAGCCTCGGCACATTTACTTGTCCTCCTCGCAGTTGAATGACCCTCGAGAAATGGCCCACCCACCCATCGCCCCCTTTCTTCCTTACTTCACTACACACCGGAAAAAAAGGAGTTATTTGTCTTGGAAATTCACTTGCGTGAGGGTTTAATATCCCTCCCAGCAAAACTAAATACTGGTGTGTGAATTAATCTTGTCATGTGCATTCAGACTTGCGGCCTTGCTTACACTCCATCCCAATTTCCCGGGCCATGCAATCTGCCAAGTGGAGCGAACATTTTGCTAACAAGCGAGAAACTAAACTACCCCCTGTGCCAGCCCCATCTGGATCCAACCCCCTCTCCGAATCCGCCACCCCTCGCTGTGCAAATGCGGCGCTAAAAATGGCAAATATTACGCGCTGCCTTCGATGCTGCTCAAATTGAATTAAATCAGAGCAAATTGCCAGCACAAATAACCTTGAAGCTCTTGAAGTTGCCCCTCTGTAAGCCGACAACGCCACCAGTGGTATCTGGTAAATGGGCACCCCCTCGCCAGTCCACATCCTTCGTTTAATTGAGTATTTCCCTGGTGCTCGTGAGTGCGAGTGCGAGTGTTCTCCATGGGAAGTGTGAATACTGCCACGGAAGAGGTGAAAAAAGCCAGAGGAGAGCGGGTGCTCGGGTGGATTCGATGAGGGGCTAATTGATTCCCATGTTTATTCACATGAATATCTAGCGCGATGCAAATATCGCAACAATTAACACTGCGAGGTATTCAAAGCAATGGAAACGCGACGAAAGATTCAATATGAACTGCTCTGGAGCTCGTATCGGCGCCTTTGGGGGATTCCAAAATAGGAACCAAAAACTTTCCACATCAACGGCTGCGGAACGCGATTCCCAGAACTTCGAAGAATAAACTCCAAGCTTTGTATAGGCGAGCATGCAGATACGATAACAAACCATGGTTTCCAAGAATGAATCACCTAAGGATATGATTCAGAAGCTATGATACCATGATGACATGGCTGTATGGTATCCATATCTCGAGTACTTTACATGCAAAGAAAAAGAGTTCGGTTTCTTTCTTCTTCGGTAACCAAGAAGTAAACTTTGAAATCGGGATTCGGTTAATAATGAGGGTTTTTCCATATCAGAAACACGTTGTGTTTATGAGAAAATTATCAGAGAAAAGTATTGGTCGATTTTTCCGGGCTGTGATCGAGTTTTCTCTTCGCGTGGGTGAGACTTGTTTTAGTTTACCGACACGCCCCCCCTACCCCTCGTAGAATGTTCGATGATGGAAAACCAGTTTTCCAAGCCCAACTCCGACCAACATCCTGCCCCACCCCCCTATGGACAACCAAGAAGCGCCCCTTTGGAAAAGAGACAAACAGTTATAATAAATGCATAAATATAAAGCGATAGCGTCGTTTCCGCTCTGTCACCGCTCCACGGTTGCCTCTTCTTCTTCTGTCCGCATGCACCGCCCTTTTTTTCAACAAGCAGAAGATAAGGAAGGGCCATGGGGGCATGCAACCCGAGATTGCTGGAGGACCCGTCAAGGTTAGCCTCGATTTAGAGATAAGTAAAATGGCATTGCGCCCGGCTCCCGCTCAAATCAATCAAACAATATCGTTTCTTTTTTTTAAATACAAATATTTAAATACGATTATTCCTCCGAACTTTTCTTCGAGTGCGTCATGGGGACACACACACACACCCACACTCACACACAATGAACTCGACACAGACCAAACATAAAACCCAGAACCACGAAGAAATGCGAGTCGCTTGAGTCGCGAGTTCGCTCACTTCCCCCCATCGGCAAACACGAAACCTATTGAATGAAAGCCAGGAAATTGGAGGAATCGGAAGGGGGAAGAAGTGTGTTGTCCGCCGTCGTCGACGTGGCATAATTTCGTATGCTAATGCAGCAGCGTTCCATGATGGATTTCCAATGTGCAGATCGTTGGGCCCCCTGGTCGTGATGATCAGCTAGTTCGGGCTCATTAACACGGATGAAATCAGCAGCCAGCAGCCGTGTGGCAAAGTCGCGTGCTGGCCCATTCACATGGGGGGATTCAAGAATCTGGCCTTGTATACCAGAAATACGAGATGCCCACGCAAAACCAATCTTACAGACAGACAGCCAAATGGAGCAGAAGAAAGGGGCCCGGAGAATTCCCGAATAGCAGCATGCAAAGACACACCATCGAGTAGATTTCTCTGCTAGGGCGGTGTAGGTGGGTGGATATATATAGATGGCCAGATGAAGGGGAGTGGACAAAGGGAAAAACAAAGGGAATGTTTCGCTTTTGAACTTGAACTTTGTTTACTCTAAGGCAGAGTGAAATCCGTTTAATGCAGCCAACAAAATAAGTGTCCATAGAATGGCGTCACTTTCTTATGTCATCTTGCAAAGAAAGCTTCGCATTACACACGTTACTACACAATATGATCTCAGATCACAGTGATACAACGATTTTAGGTGGTTTCGAATTGAAAAACACATGAAAAACACATATCTGGTATCACCAGATAACTCTAGAAGATGTGGGTGGCTAATTTCAAATCGAATTCCATACGGAAATCGAACTTGTTTTGACTTGGGTGGTCCCAGCCTCTCGATGAATCTTTGGGTCAGCATCTTGAGCTTCTTCGATGGATGGACAAACAAAGTCGGTCCGAAAAGCAAATAAACAGCGGAAACAAGAAGAGCAGAGATGTGAGAAGCCACTGCAGTTTGGGGACACACCACGCTGCAAGATCCACTCCACTAGCAGTTGTTGTTTCGAGCCCTGTCAGTTCATCTAAATCCCATCCAGAGCCGAGTGCAGCAACTTTATGACGAGTCGTAAAAGAGGAATAAAGAAAACAAGCGAAAGATACAGATACAAAACAATCTGTAAAGTGGGCACACACATCTGGCTAATGTGAGGGCAGCTGTCTGTCAGTCAGCCCCGAAGTGGAAGTAGGAATCGGAATCGGAATCGGAATGGAAATGAAAATGGAAATCGCAGTCTGAATCCGAACATGAATCTGAGTCAGCCCGGTCCTTCGTCGGTTGCTTTTGTTATTACAACAGCAGGCGCAAGTCTATCGTGAGGATGCAGAAGGGCAAGGGATTGGGCAGCAGGAGTAGGCGACAGATTGCAGTTGCCATAGCCCGCAACGAAAGTCCCAGGCGTTGTGAAAGTGTTGACGCAGGCACAAAAGGTTGACAATCCGCCCGATATATTCAAAATGCGTATCCGTACATATGTACGTACAAGCAATCTGCATAAAATGCATGCCATACATACATATATATATAGAGCAATCTCTGAACCGAGCGGAGTCGCCATGAATACAGGCCGGGAAGGCTGGGAAGATTAAGGAGGCCTGTGTGTGTTCTTTGTCATTTGCAAAATGGAAAAGCCAAGAGCTTTGGCCAAGCTTTTGCAAGTATGATTATTATGGCTCTGGCAAAATATGGAAAAAGATAAAGCAATCCGGGCATTCGAATATTCATCACTCCACTCGTTTTATTCTTGGTTTTCAGTTTTCAGTTTTCAATCCATAAGCATCCGGATAATAGGTATAGGCTTGTTTTCCGCTTTGTTCGAGCGTACGGAGCACAGTCCATCCATCCGTTCTCGTTCTCCAGGCCGCGTTTAATTTTAACCCAATCTATGAATTCATCTGCCCATCTGATGCGGGCACTTCTCCCTGCAGTTCCCTTCCCGCCCAGAAGGGCGCTGCCCGCACTGCCATAAAATACATAGACACTTATAGCGGTGGGGTTGTGCCCTGTTTGTTGTCATCATCCGCGTACATATATGTACGTCCACGTCCGCGACCAGTTGAAGGTTGAACTGATCATCGCCATCGTCATCGTTATAATCTGTGCGACGAGTGGATTGACTGCGATTGCACGGAATGGGCTTGTGGTGATGCGTGGATAAGGACGAGCCGCGATGCTGCTCAAGGACCCGCCGCCCTCGAGTGCTTATCGCATCCCAAAGTAGTCCGAAGTGATGTAAGTCTTCCCCGCTCCCGCCCGCCCCTCAGCTATTGCTGTGCTCGCTGGGGCCAAAGGCTACAGCCGGAGCTCAAAGACCTGCCCCGCCAATTAGCCATCCATTGCCGACCCACACTGAAAAAAATCCGATAAATTAAGCATACAGCGGACATACTTACTACTACCATTTTTGCAGAGCAGTTGCAAATCTTCGATAATAGTTTAAAATACAAAAGCATATAGACCTTTTGCAGGTCCAAGAACTGTATCGGTTTCTTTTTTTTTTTTTTTTTCAAGTATACGGATGACTTTTGCTGACGCGCGTAAAATTTACGCCCCAAGCCCGGACCTCCTCTGTCAACCGCCCCTCCCCCTCACAACCCACCACCCCATGGCAATCGTGGGGAGCAGTAGTGCAGCCTGACCTACATACATCCACGTCCACATTTACGTACAACTGCAACAGCACAAATCCGAAAAAGAAAAACCGAAGCCATGGCTTTGCCAGCTGACCTGAATTTTCGCACGCACACGATTTTCGCGCTGGAAGCCGGCATTTCCCAGCATCGGGAAAACGGAATGGAGAATGAAGAAATCAGCTAATTTTAATCAAATTTTCACGCTGCGATTTTAGCAAAGACCTCTCCTGGGCGTGGACTGGGTAGTCGAACGGAGTAGCCCGGGACAGGAGCTCGCAATTTGCATATGTTGATTGCGAAGCCGGCTAAAAGGGCGTCGTCCTGCCCTGCCCCGCCCCCCGTTGAAAAATAGTACGTAATGCGGTGAGGATACAAAGCAGATAAGAAGGAGGACGAGCAGGAGGAGGAGGAGAGGGAGGATGCGGATGATGACGATGATCGGCTGGTCTGGCAAAGAAACAAAGGAAGAATAGGGGGAATAACAAGGGAACAAGGCCGAAAGGAAGCCGGAAGTGTGCAGCTGCCGCTCACCCCACCCCCTCCAGTTCCCTTCCAGCCGTTCCGTGTCGTTCCCACACCACCAACACCGCCACCCCCACCCCGCCCTCTTTGCATGGCCAGAGGCACATGGAGCGCACATGGCAGGAACGATTCGGTAGCGAAACCAGCTAGAGTCGCTCTTCCACAACAGAGCAGAACAGAAACAGAAATCGGGTCCCTCTCGCACGAGAGCGGAAAACCCAAATCGGGAGACTGCACTACGGAACGACTGGCAATGGGCCGACTAGAGGCGGGGCAAAACGAACGAGCAAGAAGAGGAATAGGAAGAGCGGTGGAAATTGAAATTTATCCACGCGTTTTTCTCGCCTTTGTATCGTGTGTCTCGTCTCGTGTATCCTGCGCTCGATGCCTCATGTCCTAGTCCCATGCAACTGCAAGCGGAACAAACCCCGAGGGCAGGTAAAAACCAGGCGGAAAGGAGGCAATTGTAAGGGGGAAACCCAGGGAGAGGCAACAAAGGGCATAGTACAGCACACGAACCCACCCACGCACCAAATTCCCAAATAGACACGGCGGTACGGGAATCCGAATCTCAAGTGGGTATGCTCGAGTTCCGCTTAAGTGGTACTTGCGACTGGGATTGGTGTCGCAGGCGCAGGAGGAGCCGATTGCAAGTAGTGCCACAATAATATGCAGTCGGGGGTCCGAACTATGGAATCTCAGATGGGGTACTTGGCATTTGTTTACAACTACGAGCAGAGTGGGAGAGTGGGAATGCCTTTGGAGTGGCGCTTGTGTTTATCAATTAGGATCGAGTAGCCAGCTGCATTCCCAATAGCACTAATTTATTGCAGAGTACGCACATTAAATGTGAGGTTCCCCGCCTTTGCCACATATGACTCATTTACCTACCGCCTCTTAACCCAAATTGTTTTCCACTTCTATGCCCAAAGTAACCGTTATCGGCAGTTTCCAACCGCCAAAAGATACAATCCATATGCCCTGGTGGTCAAACGAAAGGTAAGAGATCTCTGAAGGATGCCATTCGAACTGGGTGTCTGGATCGAAATGGTGTGGGAAAGAGTGGGAAATCGCGGCGGTAAGGAACTCTGCCTGAGCATTGGAAACGGACTGGACGGGTACTCACCTCGAGGTAAACATCGCTGTCCGGATTGAAGGTGTCGTTAACCCGACGGAATGTGTAATTCACGTGCGGAATCGAGTGCAGGATTTTGACGAGAATGCTCGGCTGTTCCATTTTTGTTGCTATATGTTGCTGTGCTTAGTTGTTGCAGTTGCAGTTGTAGTTGCAGTTGTAGTTGTGCGGCTGCCTCGAAACACACACACACATGTACACTCGCGTTGCCACAAAGGAATATAAATGCGCTCTCTCTTTAATTTGTTGCTGCTGCTGCTCGCGAAGCTGTTGTCGTTCTAGTTGTTGTTGCTGCTGAGGGGGAGGGTTCTCTTGGTGGGAGTTTCTCTAAGTGTGGTATTGTGTCTGTCAGTGAGCGTGCGTGCGTGTGAGTGTGTGTATGTGTGTGCGTCTGCCAGCGAAGGACGTCGCTGCTTCTGACGTCACAGAACGCCGCCGCCGCTGAGAAAGAGAGAGCCGCTGCTGCAAGAGAGAACAAGGACCGTTAGCAGAGCGTGTGTGCGGGGGAGAGTCCTGCCGAAAAAACAGGAAAAAAAAACAACAAAAACAACAACGCATGCTCTCACTCCCTTTCTCTCTGTGTTTTAAGCGCGTCCTGCCCGTTGCTCTAAATTTTCACTTTCACTTTTCACCCAAACAAAATATAGAAGAAAATTCGTCAAATCGAAAAAAAAAATGCACACACACATGTAAACAGCGCTGCAATTTGCAGCCGTTGATTAAAAAAAAAGATATGGTATACTACTAAGTAGTATGCTCTCAAGTCACGCGGCTTACATTCGGCACATTTGATTCAAGCCAATTGCATTCGCCAGATTTTTCAAATTTGTTGATTGGATTTTCACTGCAAGACACCGCGGTCGGGGTTTTAGCTCGATTTAGTTGCCGTAAGTCGGGCGTTCAGGGCGTTGTTTCATTTACCGTTTCGTTTCAAGCCGCGACCCGTTTCGTTTCCGGTATGTTCCGATTCGCAACCTCCTCCTGCTACTCCTTCCCCAACTTCTGCCGTCTGAGGTGCTTAGGAAATATATCAGAACATCATCCTGATAAACGGGGCTTTCCCTGCCGCAATCTGGTTAGATCCAACGGATATATGTTTCCAGCCCGGCGATTGCGGAAACGAAGCCTCTGCCTCTGTCGAGTTGAAAATTATTCGAGATTCGGATTCGATTCGGTCCTGCGATGACAACCGTCGCGCGGTTCAGAGTGCAATAACAAAGAGAGTACGATTCGCGGTTGCTTAAATAGACTTTTCTGACAGCGAGAGAGCCGCCACGGAAGAGAGTAGCGGATAGAGAGAGAGAGAGTAGGGAGAGCACAGTTGCGTCAACTCAGCGATTTATCCGTCAAATGTTCAGTTTTAACATGCAATGCATTAACTTTTGATGGGCGAGGGTTTCGTTATATTCTAGCTAATATTTAGTTCAACATATCTAAGGAGAATTTGTGCAGCGCTTCCCAAAATTATTAAAATTATACTAGAATTTAATTTAACCAAACGTTGGTTTATATTTTATTTAGATTTTCAACTGTAATAGGCATGTCTGCTCTGCTACAAATTGCCATCACTAACAGAGCAGGGACCTGCGCCGCTCATTCTGCTCAGAGAGAAAAGAGTGGCTTACAAACAAGGCGATGGCGACTTCTGGATACCCTGCACATAATGTAGAATGTATTTAGAAGAAACATGTCCACGGGCAACTAACGGCTATCATGCGATGCAATTATTTTGCTATGGAAGAAAGCAGAAGTATATATAATAAATCAGCAGAGGCTTTCGTATACATACGCCCTTGCAGTGGCTGGAAGGGTATTCTCTACTCTGGATAATGGGAATGGGAAGAACACGATAAAGAGGAGGCGCAAATGGACAGTTGTAGAATAGATACGGAGTCCGAGAAGTAAACAAGCTGAAGGAAAAGCTATCGATAACGATATCGCACTCACTTGCACCCAACTCCAAATTCAACTTCCAAAGTGCAATTGCAAGCTGGTTTTCGGCCCGCAGCTCTTTCTGCTGATTTTTCAGTTTTAAATGTGTGCCAGTTGCCTTCCTCTTTTGTTTTTTTTTCCATTCTCTGCTTCCATCAAAGTCAAGCAAAACGAGTTTGCCAGTGGAGTGGAGACAAACACAATGGCGACAGCAACTAACAAGAATAACCACTAAATAGGGGGTCACCGGGGGGGTGGAGCATTAGATATACCTGTATTGCTAGTAAATGCGTGTAAGTTTTTCTCTGAATAGACGGGAATCTAGCCAATCTTGACTGCTTCTTCTGTTAGAATGTCTTTAATTTATATAATTTCAACCGCAGACTGGGCAGATTCACTGGGTACTCTGCCCCTTTTTATCGGCGTGCACGTTACGACTATTAATATTGGACATTTGTTCAATAGCGCCGACTTGCTTCTCGGTCGCTCTTTTGTAGCATTAATGATAAAAGACAAACAAGCACATTCGCTTATCAATGTGACGGGGGAGGGGGTGGGGGGCTGTTTGTGTGTGAGTTAAAACTTCGAGTTTGAAAGGAGTACCAAACTTGAACTTGCTTCGCCGCAAGACTTTTTATTTAAAACAAAAAATAGGTAAACAACATAACGGCATAGAGAGAAAACACACACTGCACTCACACTCACACACGAAGAACGAGTGCTTCGAAGGTTTTCGGTTTTCGATGCCTTGCACGACGCCGTCAATTCGCTTTAAAGCCCTCGCACAGCTCGAATCTATAGTCCCCGATCCACCGCACAAATCGGTTTGGCTTTACATGTTCATTCGCACAAGAACTTCTGGCCCTAAAACACGAGAAACACGAAAACACGGGAAAAAAACGCAGTTCTGTTAGAGCTGGAAATAAAATCGATGCCTATCGAATACTATCGCTGATAGCAGAGAGGTGGCAAGAATCGAATATTTGCAGCCCTGATTCGTTTCTCGGCTGTGTTTAGCAGCTGCTCGAACCAATAAATACACTATGCAGAATTTTGAGCACCAATAATTATTTTCTCAACAGATGGCTGCACTGTTCCTCTTTCAAATAATTAAGCACTATATTTAACCATTTACAATGGTCTACAAATGCTATTTTCATAAGGAAAAGTAAAGACTTTAATAATAACACGATTACTATAGCTAAGAATTAAAGCTAAAATACAATTATTATGGAAGAAGGTGTACACAAGGCTTATCGGCCCTTGAAGAACCTAGCCGTGCGCGCTTGTACTGCTCCGAAGCCACCATTCGCGGCGTTCGAATCCACGATGTGGCGGGAAATCCACTTCGGCAGTTTGCCGCGTATCTTAGGGTCCGCAAACCGCTTATCCAGCAGATATACGCAGGCATAGTCGTTGATGTGGCGCACTGCCCGTCCTATGCACTGGTTGACAGCCTTCACGCAGAGATTCTCGTAGTATTCGTTGCCCGCGCCCGGTCCCAGTTTCTCGTCCAGGTGCTGCATTCGCTGGCGCAGCTCCGGCGACTGGCTGTTGGAATACGGCAGGCCCACCACGAGCACTGCTCTGCCCAGATCGTCAGCGAAGTTCAGGCCCTCGGAGAGCTTTCCTCCCACAACACTCAGGAGGAGGGCTCCACCCGAAGCAGGTCTCTTAATGGCCAGCGCATAGTTGTCCAGGAGCTGCTCGGCCGATCCGGAGACCTCACGAAACACGCTTTTTCTGCAGCTAATCGACTCGAGGGTGCCGGTCTGCTCCAGGTACTTGTAGACCTTGTCCAAATACTCGTAGGACGGCAGGAAGCAAACCACTCCGCCCGGCACCACCTGGCACAGATTTCGGAGAACCATTGAGAGCTCCCGGAGCTGGAGTGGAGCCATCAATTAGGGAGCAAATATGGAAGACATATCAAAAGGGACCCACCATTTCTGCACTGGCTCTATGAGCGAACTTGAAAGACAACGGAGCACCGCTGGGGCCATTGGATATCACAAAGGGCAAGACCGCGTCATCCGCCACCACGTGGTTGTAGAAACGCTCGACCAAACGATCCTGGCAACCTGTAAACAGCTGCTCCTTTAGCTCCTGAGTGGGCTGCATGGTTCCGCCAGCGATCACAATCTACCGAGCATTGCAATGTGATTAGAAGGTGCATACATATATAATGGATTTGCGTAGCTCACCGCTCTGGCTTCCGCAACGATGTCGGCGAATTGCTCGGCAGGGTCGAGAAGTATGTACTTCAAGGTTCCCCCTACGGGATCCAGCAAAATCCTGCCATCCTCAGCATTGCTGGTGAGGGTTTCCAGAAATGCCAGCAATGGTCTGATGGGCGAAGGAGCTACTTCCTGGACCGGCTTCTTCGGTGGCTTCTGCTGTTCTTGTAACTCCCCCGCCTTATCTTCCTTATTGATGTCTTCCACTTTCCTTTTGACCGACTTGGATTTCTCCTTCAGCTTTTGCTCGCTGGCCAATCTCTGGAGGATCAGACTCC
Source organism: Drosophila simulans (assembly GCF_016746395.2). NCBI lineage: Eukaryota > Metazoa > Arthropoda > Insecta > Diptera > Drosophilidae > Drosophila > Drosophila simulans. The sequence continues at coordinate 1,070,155 of NC_052525.2, forward strand.
TCGCCGTTGACACAGGGGGTTGATTCTCACTGGGTCGTGGTTCCCGCTCCATTCTATCCGCATGTCCCTGTACTTTCCTCGCGAAACGAGTGCGAGCGCAAAAGTCCAGAAGATCGCACAGATCGATGTTGAAGAAGTCACCCTCGGCGGTTAGCTCATAGGTGCGCATCATGCTGGAGCCGTTGGACTGCGATTCCATGCGCTGATCTAGAATCTTAAGCAATCGGCGAACAATGAAGATGATTTGGTTGATTTTCAGTAGATTCTTGGTGGCGAAACGCTTTTGGAAGTGCTCCTTATAGCCGGAGATCTGCACCTTGGCCCGCTCCAACTGCTGCCGGTTGATTTCGGAGCCGTGCAGCTGGGCCACGCTGTCCAGTAGGTTGTGAGCCTCATCTACTATGACGATGGACCCCTTAAGGCTTATACCCAGTTGATTACGGGCGGACTTTTGGAGCAGCAGTTGATACGGCAGTAGTATAAGTTGAGCGTGCTCCACAGCGGATCTTGAGGCGTAATACGAGCAGCCACCGCAGGCGGTCCCCTCATTAGCCAGCTCCTCAATGTCCAGCGGTTCGGTCAAAGCCAAATCCCTGAGGGATTCCACCAGGGAAGCCGCTTTAAACGGGCATCTACTGTTGGTCTCTGCAGTTAGCCGACTTTTTTTGCTGGGATTGGGACGGGCTTTCTTGGTAGCCATATCCAGGCACCTCTCGTTCATCAGGCCCACATGCTTCAGCTTCCGGACTGCGGGATTCCCGCACAGCTGCTGCCGCGAGCCCAGGGAAATGCACCTCACCGACTGGCCATGAGGTGTTTTCCGCAGTTCTGTCACAATTTGTGCCAACTGCGAGTGGGTGCGGCTGCAGAAGAAGATTTGAACAGGGCGATAGCGGTCTTCGGCTGCTTCCTGCGGTCCATCGGCGGTTTCGTGCTCTGAATCCGAGTCGGATTCAGGATCCAGGTCCTTCTCTAGTTCCTCAAGCTTGCCTGGGTGCACTTTTCCTTGCCGTTTATGCTTTTTGGCTCCTTTCCTGATCTGCTCCAGCTGCTGCTCTTGTTTGTCCAGCAGAGCCCGCAGGTGTTGCAACCTGAGGAGCTCCGCCCGCTGTGCTCTGGACTTTCCCTGGCTCTCCAGCCAATCGCTCGACTTCTCGCTCTCCTCCTCCAGTTCAGTCAACTCCTGTTCCACTCCGCGAATCCTGGCCAGCATTTCCGTGCGCACCAGCTCCTCGTGCCTGGCCAGCCAGGTGAGGGCGCCGCAGGTGAGGGTGAGGGACTTCCCCGTTCCCGTTGGACTCTCGAATATGCCCACCTGGCCTCTCTCGAGCACCTCGAAGAGCTCCTGCATCAGCTGCTCCTGGATTTCGTACGGTGAGTACGGGAATCCGAACTCCTGTGCGGCGGGCGTGGCCAGCCGCTGGTTGGGCGTGTACTGGGCCATTTTCGAGCTGTTTTATATCCTTATTTCACATTTCAGAGTCAAAAGAGGCAGAAATTGCAAAATGCCAAGACAAAACGACGCGCCAAGAAGAAGAAGAACAAAAATGGGCTAACGCGTTGGCGATGCGAATTCAAGTAAGTGATGGAACACAATGGCGGTAATGAATACGATATTTAAAATTTTAGCGCCATTACGCTTAAAAACATCTTAAGGGAAGGCTTAAAAACAAATGGAATTATAAGCTCAGCCAATAATATTTTTAAACGTATTTAAATGCTGTGCCCTTGTCAGAAATCTTTAAGATCCGTAAAACGATATATTTAAAGCCACCGATAACCGGCATCGATAGCGCCTGCCTTGTGCCTAAAAAATACTGCAATCCGCATAGCCGCCAAAATTCATAAATTACAACAGCAACAAGTGGCAAGTAGAAAAGCGAAGCAAAAAAAAAGTGAAACCGAGAAGAAAAAACGCAAAATGTGGATACCTGCTGTGAGTAATGGTTAGATAGTATAGTACACATGCAAATTGAATGCAGCACTCGCTTGGTAAACATTAACGATTGATTGATTGCCAATTAGTCATGATCAGCGCTATAAAATTTCGTAAGCTACTGATGCCATCTCGCTCTGCCAAGATGTCGTCCATTACAATTTCGATTTAACGACTTTAATGGCTGGATTTCGCGTTAACAGACTGTATTCTTATGGGATTTTGAGAAATATCCACTTCACCTTCAATATTTAGATTAAATATTCAGGCGAGATGTGAAATATGTATGTTCATCGCTGCCACTTTTTTTGCGTCTCTTTAAATCCTCATTTGCGGTACTTTCCGAGTCTTTCATCTTACTTACACATACATATGCATGTTTATATGTACATTCATATGTTTATGATAAATCGATCGTCCGTCTTTATTTGCAATTATCGAACTAAATATTGGGCTACTTTTGTTTTTAACATTGTTCCTAATGTTTTTAATTTTATACCTCCACAACAGCCGACCCACAATAATTTGGTAATATTCGCGATTAGATTGTATGCATCAATAGATTATTTATTTCCTGTGCCATTTGAAATGACAATATTGTAATTAACAATTAACAAGTTCTGAATCGTTTGCTCTCATTACTCAAATTGAAATTGACTTAAGATCATGGAACCCAACTTCAAGGGAGAACTTTGTTTGATCTATTCTGGATTTCTATTCTTAAGCTGTCAAGTCGCCGAACTTTTACTCGAACCAAGTTCAGTTCCAACTCCACCCAGCTGGCCAGTTAATTGTGGGCGTAGGTTAATTGAACTGCGTTCTTGAGCGCGGCACGCCCGATATTCTTTCACCAATCTCCACGGCAGAAAATCGAAGCGCCGCCACTGCTTCCTGACCTCCCGCTGAACCGCTGACTCACAGACCACAGACTTTTCCATCGAGACTCGACTTTTCCAGCGATTCCGATGGCGACGGGACCTTGGCAGACAGTGGGTCGTCAGTTGGGCTCCGTGTACGGGGAGTGGTCGAAATCGAAGTTGCACCCCGGAGACATGTCCATTGGTCAGAGGCGCACTTGTGGTTTGCCTGCTGTTGGCCTGGGTGGCATAATTTTTGACTTAACGCACGTCTATAAATACGCGGTGCTGCAACACATGTAAGACTATCTGAGCTGGAATACAAATACACCTGCGTGTGCCACTGCGATTGCTAATAGAATGCCTCAATGATAGTGCGTTCTCTGGTTATTTACGGCCGATATTTCATGCGATTAGGTGCCATAATTTATCAGACTTCTGCAGCCGCCGTTGCTCACATATATCATCGGTCGTGGGATCTGAACACCTAGATCTCTAATTCTAGCCGTGTGACATTTGCAACGATCACGGATTTCTCTAAGCCAAGCCAACAGCTTCTGGAAAGGATCGTGGAAAGATTAGGTTGCTTGTGTTATTAACTGCATGAAATTATTGACTAGAAGCTCTAGTCTATCTAAGTCATTGTTTGGAACAAAAAGAGGGCTTGTCTGGCTGGGAATCATCCGATATGTCATACATATGTGTCCGGCGCCTAAGACTCCCGTGGAGGCGGTGACCTAATCTATGACACACGCTGCAGCGAGAAGGATTTCGAACGCTGTTTTTTGATCTTTTATTACTGTTATGACATTCAATAAGCAATTAGGCATTAATCACTGCCGGGGGCAGCATTAATCACCCGAGCAGCGCCCCAACCCCATAACAATCGCAGCGGCTCGGAGCACCGAAAGCGAGCCTTCAACTTATGCATATTAGCAGAGCGACGGAGATCTGGGCAATCGGAGAACAGAGAACCGGGGACTGGGGACTGGGGACTGGGAGGGTTTTCTATCCACGAATAGTTGGCGACACAGCCAGTCGCACTCTCTGAGATATGCGTCCCGCCTGCAAGATATGATGTCACCGTCTGTTTATAACTCGCCCGTCAGCGATGCAGATCGAATCTGAAATCGGTAGGGTTGGAGGTGCCGATCGGGTCGAGTAGATTGTCGACAGATTGTCCCACGCCCACGCGGAGACACGCGCCAATAGTGAGCATAATCGAATAAGCAATTCTACTTGGTGACCACCACTAAAGTACCCTGGAATATGAACTCTCTCACGAAAGAATCCACCGTACATATCAACTATTTAACTATCAATTGTTGAAGTTCTTAATTTGGCTCATATTCCCAGAGGAACATACTTATCATCCCAGATAGAGCAAATACAACAGAACCAGCCTGTCTGTAGAAAAAGGGTATATGTAGCTCCACTTGCTCTAAAGGCAGGTTGGGTTGACTCAGGTGTAGTGCCCCCCGGGCGGGATGACGTCGGGTGGCTTCTAGATCCATGAGTGATCTTTGGTGCTGGGGGCCAGCAGGTAGATCAAAAGCGAAACTCACATTGTTGAATATTAAACTTGAATTTATTGTTGTTCTTTTAGAGTGTGATCTGTTGTGGTCGGATCGGTGATGGTTTACAGATACAGTTAGAGATACAGATATATGTGGATACAGCGAGCGTTAGAGATACATACGTAGATAGGTAGGCTACGGAATAATATGAAACACACGGTGTATGGATTGATGGACTTGGGGGATGAGAGAGTTAACATTATCGACTATCAACTATCCTTCTGTTACACATAGAATTGATTGGGCTTCGTTGCGGTTTTGCTGTTTTGCAGTTTAGCTGTTTTGCTCTTGATCCTTTTGTTTGGCTTTCACATCGTTAGTCAGCTAGATCTATTTCTCGTGTAGTTTTGCTCTGGTCAAAATTACACAAATATCAACTAGACTATCCCGACACTTTTTTTAGTATTATTATTTCTTACGTTTGTTTTAGCACAGTTTGTGGGAGGTTTCTTTGTTGTTTGCTCTTGCGGTTTGCGGGACATATACACATTTAAATTTCATTAATTATATCAATATCTTTAGCAATATACATGGATATATATTATAGGCCTAGAGCTATACAATTAAACGGACCTTCTTGTCGGCTTTTTTGGGTTTTCATGGGGATTGGATTGTGTTTCCCGTTTCTGCCTGCAGCTGAGTTCGGGTATCGATTTCGTTTTTCAATGTAATAACAAAGACTGATCTATTGTTATTGTTTATCGTGTATCGTTACATTTGTCCAGGTACTTTTGTAGCGCATGTTGTGTTTAAGTTATTTAGTTTTCGTCGAAAAAAACATTGTGTAACCTAAAACTAAAAGCTAAGAATGAGGGTCCGGGCCCAGGTCAAGGTCAGAGTTCGAGGTCGAGGTCAAGGTCAAGGTGGGGAAAATGCAGATGCGCCACTAAAGAATCGATGAGTCCTGCGTGGGTGAGAGCGATGGATGGTGGTGTTCTGTTGTTCCGATGATGTTGATCTACTCCTACAATGCTCTATTAATTAAAGGATATTTCCGCTATTATTTCAGCTGCTGGCAGAAGAGAGTCCCCAATCCCAAAACTCAAGAACTGAAACGCCACTCGTTATGGTCATATTTTAGATATATATATATTAGAGAACATTAATCGAAAACAAAGAACAACTTGGGAAATAATACAAAAATAAATAAAATAATCTTTACAAGCGGGGCTAACATCGTGGACTTGATTGCATTTTGCCATTACAGTTACAGTTAACATTTACAGTTACGAATTACATTTAACATCGAATGTGGTGGCAACCCTGGCAGCGCTCCGCTCGCCTGACCTGAGTTGTTAAAACTTTGTTAAAGTATTTTTTTTTGTTTTTTTTTTTGTTTTTGTATATTTTGGGTAATTTTGTTGGAAGCTGAACGTATTGTATGTAATATCAATTGTCGGCGAGCGAAGTCCCACCCTACAATTTTCTAGGGTTCCTTCTATGTGTGTGTGTGTTTGTTGTGTCGTGTTGTGTGCGAGTGTTTCTGTGTGTGTGAGGTAAACTTTTCTTAAGGTATGCTCAATACAATTTTTAATCTTAAAGTTTCATTTCCAATGGAAAGGCTTTTTGTCGGTTGTATGCGTGAATATCGTACAATTGGGACAATTAGGCACGCATTCTTGAGTGTTATTTGAGAAGTATCGTGGTGACATAACATTATGGTAGACTTGGTAGATCTAGAGAAAAAGGCGGTGCTCAAAAAGCTTGACAAGCTCATCGGGTTCGTTACATGTTATAAATAGTTTGCGTATTTAACATAGATATACTTATATCGCTTATCGTTTATCGGTATCGTTGGTTAACTCTTTTCAGCTCGAGGCAATTACAAATACGAAATAATTTCAAAGCACTTGTTGGGGGAATTACTTTTGTTTGGGTTTTGTTTGGATTCTCCTTTAGGCCACTTTTTGGTGTTCACAGCTGTTTGTACACACACTTGTATATATAATTAACTGCTTTATCTGTGTATAATTATGTATATATCTCGTTAATCAAGCAATAAACACACAAATATAAGTTTAACCTCGATTTAGTACACGCTTGTATATATATATACATATATATATCCCTCGACTTTTCCTACCATATGTATATAGTATAAATTACAAAATTTTAATAAGGCGCACGTTAGAAGGAGTTGTAAAGTTTCAAATTTAGCAGCACTTTAAGGTCTTCGATTCCACCAATTTATACATAATACATTTCATCTTTCTCCATATATCTCTTGTATATATATTATAATTATATATTTTGTTGTTCTGGTATATATAGATTAGTTTTGCAAAAGATTTAACAAAGTGTAGATTAGTAATTTAGGTTTAGTGGTCAATTCAAAGATCTTTTTTTTTTTGTCGATTTAATGTTTGAGTAAGGCAATTTTACTTATTTTTTTAAACATAGCTTACGATTTATGGACACAAAAAAAAAACAAAAATTCATAAATGTATATATAAGTCTGTATATATATGCGGTATATATACATATTGGGTTTATCACTGACTAAGCCTAGGTTTTAGAAAAAAATATCAAACGTCATATCGCATGGGCTTCCTCCTTCTGTTACTGCTTCTGCTTCTCATCTCGAATATTTCTCTCTAATCTCTCGATTGTTTATACATTTATAAGCATATTAATATATGTAATGGTTAAGGCTTTGATGGGAGCAAAGAGCAAACAAATCTATGTATGCTTGAAAGAATCGAACAAATTAAAATTAATAATTACTGATGCGGATGTGACTGCTAGCAGTTGATTACTGCTCTTCTTCCCTCGACTTGCTTTTCTCGCAGGCTTGCAATGGAATGTTAATCGATATACCTAGTTAATGTATAAAAATTTGGTTATGTACAGTTGTGCAAGTGTTTCTTTCACCGCTGCGCGTGTGTTTGTGTGCTCTCGTTTCTGCTTCTGCTTTTGTTTCTGCCTTTTGTCCATTGTTCTACGCTCTTTACACCTTACTCCTTACAGCTCTTTAATGATAGTTACTTGTTAATTGTTTCTGCTTCTTGCTTCATGAGGTAGTCAAGCCACAGGCTGGATGCCGGCTCCAGGCGGACTTGGGATCAAGGTATGGGGGTTCTTGGGGGCGGGGATGTATCTCGGGTTGGGGATTTTATTCGAGTGGTCCTTGATTGAATCGCGGGATCCAGACCTTTGAGGGGAACTCTGCTATTGGAAGATCTTGGATTGCGTGTGTTAAATAGTAGCGATTTAAAGTTTGCTTAGGATAAAAGAATCCGAAAAGCAAGTGGCTCAAAAAATTATCTGTGGTCTGCTTTCAATTCTATGTAAGAGAGTTGTAGGCTAGGAAGAAATATCTGGCTTTGATTTTGAAAGAAAGAAAGTTTTAGTTATATAACTGATAACAGGGATCGCATTGAATGAAATGGGATCTGCGCTACGGATTGGTTGTTGGGGTTTGAAGGGAACTGCGGCTTTTTTTTACTGTACTCCTGCTTAGTCGATGAGTGGCGTTTAAGATTAACATTAATGTGTGGATGATGATGCCCTAGCACCAGTAGTCTACATGAGTCCAAGCCGGATCCTGCTCCTCTCCGAGTTGCAGCTCCATTTCGAGTTCGAGTTGAACCTGCCCATCAAGCTGTGGACTGGCCGGTGGCTCTTCCTTCCCGGCCGGGTATTGGACTGCTTGCTGCTGTTGCTGAGTGTTTGGCTGTTCGAAGGCTGGAAGCAGCAGGTCGCGGTCTCGATCCCGCTCCCTGTCCGGCGCCCTTCCTCACGCCAGGCAACTGCCGTTGTTCATGAAGGCAGTGGCTGAGTCCAGGTCGACATACTCGCCGCCCTCCTCCACTAGTTGCGACAGCAGATCGGTGGCAAAGCATCCATTCTTCAGCAGCAGCAACTGCTCGTCATCGTAGGGCGTCATCACGCCCACTCCGACTCCCACTCCCACACCAACTCCGACGCCAACGCCCACTCCGGCCCCAATGTTGCCATGCTGCAGGCCCTGGTGGAAGTCCATCAGGTGATTGTTGTTGTTGTTATTATTATTATGGTGGCTGTTATTATTGTTGCCGGTGCTCCCGTTCGTGTTCACCACACTGGCCATGTTGAGGCCATTGATGCCGCAGGGCGAGGGCAAAACACAGGCGTGCTTGATGTCCGGAAAGCCATCGCTGGGCTCGAACAAGAACCTTTCCGCACTGAGGGCGGTGGTGTAGGGACTCTGCGAGTCCACCAGCTCGTTCTTCACGAACTCAATGGCGCTGCTGGTGGCGGTGGGCGTTGTACTGCTAGTGGCGTTGCTGCTGTGGCTGCTGATGTTGCTGTTGTTATTGCTGGTGTTGGTGCTGGCGCCGCTGCTGCTGTTGTTGTTGTTGTGATTGGGGTGGCTGCTGGCACTGCCAGTCAGGCCGTCGCAGTTGGGAACGTAGTCGGAAAGCAGACTGGGACTGGGATTGGCCTGCTGCTGGTCAACCACGTTGTTGCCGGCGGGATTCAGGGACTGTGGCTGCTGTTGCTGCTGCTGCTGGTAGCCGGCGTGCTCGAATTCCTGGGCGCTGGGCGAAGGCTTGCAGTAGCCATTGGGCAGTTGTTGGGCCATGGCCGCCGCCGTTTTTGAGCCATACTTGAAGGTGGCCATCGAGGGTATGCTCTGCAGCCGCTGGTTGTTGTTACCGGAGTTGGGACCGTCGATGCTCACCGTTTCCAGTTCCAGTTCGCTGAGATATTTCTGGGCCGGCGATTGGAGCAGTTGGCTGGGCAGCTGGCAGCCTCCGGCTCGCTGGCATCCGTGCGATTTCAGCATGTCCATCAACTTTTGCCGTTCGGTTTCCAGCTGACGCACTTGGTTCTTTAGCTCCACGTTTTGGGTGTCCAGGACCTCCGACTCCTTGATCAGGTTTTGTGTGCGTTCGCGCTTCTTCATTCGGCACTTGGTGGCCGCAATCTTATTCCGCTCGCGGCGCCTTCGCCGTCTGTCCTCGTCCTCCGGAGTTAGTCCCTTGGGCTGTGACTTGGTTTCGCTGTCGTCGTCGCTGGACTCCTCGCAGTCGTCGTCCAAATCGTTGGCGTTGCTCATGCTGCCGCTGTAGTTGTTGCTGCTGCCGCTGTGCCCGTTGTGGTTGCTACTGCGTCGCGAGTACTTGGAGTGCGGCTGCTCCGATCCGGAGCTTGAGTCGCAGGTGGACAGCTTGCGCTTGCTCTGGATGGACAGCTTCAGGCCCTCCTTGATCAGGCGCGAACAGGTCTGCAAAGAAAGTCAGGTAGTTCGAGAGTGAGTTGAAGTCAAATACCACCAAATATCCTTGCTACAGCGTATTTTATTCGCCCTAATTGTGGAATATATTTATGATAACTGGAACTTAGAAAAAGATATACGGCTTTTATTTAAATAAGTGTCTGGCTTGTGCGGCGATTTCTTGCCATCTGTGCGAGTTTCCCCGTGAACTGGCTGAGGTTTCCGAGTGAGAGCTCGACACAGTTTATCGGGAGTTGGACGCAGATATAAAGATATGACGAATCGCGGTCCGTTTTCTCGGGAGGAGATTATCTAAAGCGGCTTTTTCAGCATTGTTTGTTTGTTTATTTGCCCGGTGATTTACTCAAGCAACCTTTTTCGCGCTTTGGCTTAGGGCTTGGCACCTGGATTTTGGGTTTGGGGTTTGGGGACACTCGAGTTGTGCATGAATTATAAGTATTACAGCGAACAGATAGAAATCTGCGACAATCACCACGCCCAGAAACCAGAAAGTTTAGTGTTCAGCGCTCTCTGTACCGAGGCAAGTGCACGCGGCATACTCGATTGGGCTCACGAAAGCGGTGGTGGGTGGGCCTACGAAAACAGAAACTGAACACCGAATACCGCAAACCGAAGTAACCTCGATATATCCAGCCTGCACTGGGTCAGTTCCATTTATGGAGGAGCACCATAGCCCCTTAGCCACAGGGCCCCGGCCCCAGACAGGAACAGATGGTCATCACTCTGCTCCGCGCACTGTGTCAACTTTCGTTGATTGACTGACTGCGTACTGCACTCAGCTATATCAGCTGCTGAAATACCCTTTATCCTCAGTGATTGCACAACTAGCTGAGCTACGTCGGTAGGTTTTTACACTACATACGAGTATGTTTGTATCAACTACTCAATCCTGCGCATTACTGAAAAGCATTTTTTGAAGCTAGCGAATTATGCAGCAGGTCATTGAGTTGTCGACCAGACCGAAGTGTAGTGTTTATTTCTTTCGTATTTTTTACTCGGGGCTTCCCTTTTTTGCGCACTCTTTTTGTTGTCTGCTCGAGAAATTGTTCGGATGCCACTGATTGAACGCGCCCTTCTTTTCAATGTTGCCTTTGCGCTTCTGTTAATTTCTCGGCATTTCGGCATCGGGTTCCATTTGAATTTTAGGCACGCTGCGCTATATTTATTGACCCAGAAATCAGATAAATAAATTTTGTGTTTAAAAAGCGACAAGTAAGGAATGCCGAAACCGAAATCCAAAACAAAATCATAATAATCGCATGCGCCGGGCCCCCTTCTCCGCCCAAAAAATCCAAGACGCTGGCAACTTGGAGCCAGTACATGACCATATGGTCATATGGTCATATGGTCAGCGTCGACTCAATAAGTCGGACGAAGTCTGCTGGAAAATTGTGCAATTGCGCCGGGGGAAATCTGGATGGAGATGTATGTATATGGAAGTGGGATCGGGAATGGACGGCACACAGGTCGCGGCTTCAGTCAAAGAGTCCGTACAGATATATATAAATATATATATATACAGTATTGTATCTACGCATCTGTACAGTGCTCAGGATTTTTCTTTCTGATTCTGAAAGAGCCTACGGAACGACCGAGCCTTTCTTTGCACTTCGCATCGCTGCAACTTTAGTCGCAAAATTCACCCGAAAACGCATAAAAGAGCCAATTTTTCGGGCTGGCAAATTTGCATTTTGTTTGGCTTGTTTGCACTTTTGCACATTTCTCGCTCGTTCTGTTTGCCGTTCTTATTATTTATCCCCATTTCACATTTGCCCCTATTTTTCGGCAACATTTGTGCAAATATTTGGCGTGCGCAAAAAAAGAGAAAAACACACGGAGAGAGAGGACAGGAAACCTTTGAATGAGTCCGGGTCCGGTCCGATTCTTCGGGGTTCAACTAGGGGTCGAAAACCCCTGCTACATTTGAATTGCAATGAGGCAAAGTTCGCAAAGTTAGTCATCGAAAGGTTTGAAGAAACGTTGAAGAAGCAGACAGAAACTAAATGCCTTGGAACACATTTTCTAGTACAATGGTGCACCACTGCTTTTCTAACTTTGAGTTGTGTTTTCCAACTCAGACTTGCTTGCTTTTCACTAATTTTCCCCCAACGCAATTCACCGGATTCATGCACAAGCACTTGTAGCATCAATCTGGCTTTAATCTGGCCGCATCAATTTGGCCTGTTTCATTCATTCATTCATTCATTTATTCGATGACTGTTTTGCCCACGCAGCACACTCTGCCGTGCAAAATCGACCCACGCACTCTCCACTGGCCATTGGACTGTTGCTCTGTCCGTCCGTTTGTCCATTTCTCCATTTGTCCGTATGCTTGTCCGTCCGTATGACACCGACGTGAGCTTCGGCGTTGAGTGGGCGTCAATTGCAAGACGCAGCGAGAATTGATTTCACTTTTGCGGCGCTGAGTTCGAGTATCTGCATCTGAATCTGCCTCTAAAGCTGAATCTGAGTCTCAGTGCGAGTGGGGCGAATTACTCTTGACTGGCTGACTGACTGGCTGGCTGGCTGCCTGACATTGGCCTTAATGAGGCACGTAGCTGCGGTGGTGTCAACTTCAGCGATTAATTCCACATACATACGAGCTAAAGGCCGCCGATTCGAACCGATCTCTGCGTTGTGCAACGAACGCATCCCTAGTCCGCTCCCCTTCCGCTACCCGCACCTAGCAATAATTGGCAGGTGTCTATAGACTATATAAGCCCCGGTTCCTCCCTCCTCCCTCCACCCACCGCCGTTCGCTAACCATCATCCGTGTGTGCAAATGTGATTTATGATTATTACTTGAAACGAATTTATAGGCGTTGTGCCAGCGCGGGTTTTAATTGCTGCAACGGCCGGGTGAAAGAAAGAGGCATCGCAACGCCTTTTTAATTTTTGTTCAACTAATTTCTCGTAAATTAGAATCTCCTAACGTTTTGCATCGCATTTTGTGTATTATTTCGGTAGATGAGCGAGCGCTGTGTGTTTGAGAAATAAATATGAGCTTCCAACTATGTTTGTATGTGTGTGAATGTTCCTGGCAAAAAGGACCCAACAATGCTTCACCAGCAATACAGGTGGTTGTACTAATTTTAATTTCACAAGACTGATTGATTTACCTGTTGCACGCTTGGTGTGGTGGCCGTGCCCGCTGGGGAGTCGAGCGGTGATCCGGAGCAACTGGAATGACTGCTGTCCTGCGAGTGCGACTGCAAGTACATATAAAGTATACGCACATTAAGTATACGCCATGTATCCGCACGATGGATGGGGGGGAAATCGCTCACCTGACCATTGGGATGGCCGTTGAAGTGGCGCACGGTGACCACCGGCGTGGAGGCGGCACTGCAGGATGCAGATGAGGATGCGACGGAAACTGCCGCCGCGGCCGCCGCTGCTGAACTGTAGCTAAAGTTCTCCAGCGGATTGGTCATGGCAATTAGCGAGTTGAGGATCTCTGGCGTCTTCGGCGTATGGCCGCCCATCAGGAGGCCGCCGCTGTCGATGCTCAGCAGCGAGGAGGCCGGTATGTTGGAATTGAACATGGTCGACGTCGACGGTTGCACGCACGGTAAATAAAACGAAAACTAAACCGAACTAAAATTAATCGTAACAAACTGGGGTTTTTTGTTTTTTTTTTTCGTTTGTTTGCTATGTATGTATTGTTAAATCACAGTTAAAGGCCTACGCGTTGCATTTGTTTTGTTGGACTGTTCAAAAAGTTGTTTGTTCTATATATCTCTTGTGTATATGTGTATTTGTATATATATTATATATTGGATTTTAGAGGCACACACTTTTCACTTTTTTGCTTATCACATGTCAAACTCGAGGAGTCTTTGCTGTCTAGAGTGTTGTTTCCTTCGGTTCGATTGGGATTGGGGTTCTTAGGGGGCCGGCGGCAGAGGAGTAAGGTCGATCCATCGGTTCCATCGGCTCAGATCCCCGACTTTTGTTGTTGCTCAGAGCGCTAAGGCCGAGCGAATGCAATGCGTTGAACGTCGGACAGCCGGCACCTCCCTTCACATCGGCATCGAATCTGCAAAATGCACAGAGACAAAACAGAAAGAGAGAGTGAGTGAGTGTGACTGAGAGATATGTATGATGTGGATATACATATGTATCCACATATGTACATATGAGCACATGTGTGTGGATAGAGAGAGACCCGCGAACGTGAGTGCACCATGTCAACGTAAACAAAAGCAATTAAATTATAAAATAAACTCGGCTAAATTGATTTATGTAAGTCTCGGCGAACCGGGGAACCGGCGAAGCGCGTGACACGCGATCGAGCTTACAAATCACGATTGATCGTGATTGATCACGCACCCGAAAAGCCCCCCGCGCACATACTCGCACATACGCCTCAATTAAGCCATTAATCGGCTAATTGAGACCAGGTCCACTGGCCATATAGCCAATACAGATCGGGTGCCAGGGTGTCAATATGTCTACATCTGTATCTATATGTACATATGTATGTATGTACGTATGTATGTGCATGCACAATTAGAATTTCCAGGGGGTAGGGTGAGGGGGTGGCGTTCGAGGGGCGACACACACATTCCGTTCGGGTTGTGCGAGGTGAAGGTGAGCAGAAGGAGAAATTGCAGCGAAATTCCTCGGCGGCAATTGAAACGGAATTGAAATGCAATTGAAGGCAATCATCCATGAATTCGCTTGACTCCCGATAACCCCTAAATAGGGGCGATAAAAGTGGATGTATTGTTATCTCAAAACTTACTCGTAGTTGAATCAAAATCAACTCATCACCGAACGAAGGTGGATTGAAGGGTTGAAGGATCATTAGCGTTATGGAGTTGCGCCAGCGTTTCAATGCGAATCCTTTCAACAATCCACTTGATTGATAGAATATCTACATATGTGGCAATTCATGGACTCTCCCCCCACGTAATTCGAGAGGAATTTTTCCGAATTTATTTCATCCCCAATTACTTGTTGTGCCCCTTCGAAGATGAACTATTTGACACGGGAGGGCTGGAGGCATTTCTGCGGCGATGGGGGTTGTTCAGAGGGGAGAGGGGAGAGAGGCGATTTCGCTCAAAATTTGGTTTATGAGCGATTTTGCCTTTTTGCTGCTGCTGCTGCTGCTGTCTCTCGGCCATTTATCATTTGGCCAGAAGTGTGTGCACTTGTGGTAATGCCTTTGCTGATGTGTGTGTGGCGTGCTATATAAATTTTAGACCCCCTTTAGCCCCACCAACACACACACTCAAATTTTCCCCCTGTCCGTTTCGAGCCGAAATTCAGTCAGCAGCGAACAACAAAACGTAGGCAGAATAAAGAATTATGATTTATGACTTTCGCATGTTTCTTTATTTTTGTTGGGGCTCGGGTTTTCGTTGTTTGTGAGAGCTTTTAATACCTTACTGCCTTTGATGTGGCTCTCTTCCCCGTATTCTACTGCAACGAAAATCACTTTTGACATTCGTGTCGAGCAAATTGCAAAAATCGCACAAAACACAAAACGCACATAAACTCGCCATTTGGCCCGACTCTTCCACTTCCACTTGGGGTCCGGCTCTGTTGGCAATGCTGATTTTGACCAAATGTGGCGGACGTCAACTTCAAAATCAGCGGCATCGATAGCGAACTGCGCATGCGTGGCCTCCCCGAGAACATTTGGGGTCAGGGCAACTGAGAACTTCTATGCTTAAGAGCGTATGCGTTTTAATTTTCTACATAAGGATCACAAGTATATATAAGAATCTAGTTGGCTTCATAATGCGCATACGTTGCGTGGCCCTAGATCGTAGATTGTTCAAATTAGCAGGAGTGTTCAGCCCGTCCTCTCCGGAAACCTTTTAACTGCACTTTCCACATTGACATTCCTCGGCTGATTCGCTGCCACTTGGAAATAAAGTGATTTGCGGCTGATTTGTGGCCGGCATGTTGGCAATTGGCCTCAAGTGTGCGAGTTTTTGCTGCCAGACGAGCCAAGGCGATCGATGGCTACCAGATTGGAGAGCACGGCAAATGGCCAGAAGCCCGGAGAGCAGACGAGTGATGGAGATATCGTGTGGAGATCGAATCGAGCTGCTGCGGTGTCCATCTTTCGTCCAATCAGCAAGTGCCATGCCATTGAAGTTAACTGGCGACATATAAAACAAATTCTAACAATTCTAGCGAATAGCTGATTGTTTTTATGGCACTATAACTCAACTATCGTTTGCATCGACACAAGTCTCCTGAGGGCATTACTAATCAACTTATCTAACGATGCATTATTCCCTCTCATTTAAAAGCGTTCCATATTAATTGAGCTCAACTGCGGCAGTTCAGTAGTAGTGTTAGTTCGATTTATTTACTATTGTTGGGAAACTTCCAAATTTATCGGCGCATACACTTTGGTCACGTATATGTACATACTATAGGTATCCGAAATATCCCAAAACTGTGACTGATGATGGGTGACTCAGGCAGAGACTGAGTCGGATTCGTATTTGGATTTGAATTTGGATTGGGATTCCATTTGCATACGATTGGTAGCAGCGCGGTCGAATGCCAATGAATGAATTGTCAGCCGGCGGAGTTGCACAACAAGCGTTATAATTTAATAACACCTCATAATTGCGATACATAATGTAATGATCGAGGCGGAGGAGGTTGAGCACGGACCTGCATTTATCGCGGCATGGGGCGTGCGATGTGAAAACGCCGCATAAGTGCATTAAGCATTTGAGTTATAATACATGAAAAGTATATACATTTGTCCGCACATCTGCCGCCACCGACGATTATCGGTTTGGGTTCGGTTCGTTTGGCTACGTGCCTGGGTCGCACTCCACATTTCACACGAGCCACTGAGTGGGGAAAGGAGGGAGGAGAAGGCCAAGAGGAGTGGACCTCATACATTTTCGAAAACATGCTCTGAAAGTGGGGAAGAGCAGTGAAACGAAGCGTGGTGTTCGAAAAAGTGCCCCAATACTCGTAGACTCGTATGTTGCCAATATACACAATTTTGACCTATCTGTTGGTTATAAAGTAATCAAACTGATTCGATTGCATTCACTCTGTCGTTAATCAGAATGTACACTATCTTGATTCCTGATTTTTCCCCTGCGTCATCGCTTTTCATTTGGATTCATTGCCTTTGATGCTGTGGGGGGGCTTGGCCTCCACTTCATTGTAATAGAATGCTAACTTTGCCACCCTTCTTCTGTTGTTCCTCATCTATTCGCAGTTCTTGTTCATATTCCGAAATGGATTTGAGCTGGAAGTAGTTGGATATTGTGCCAGCCGAGAGGGTGTTTGTGCGCCATAAAAGCAAACTTTCATTGCTCCGTGCCTTGTTTTTTGTTTGCTTCCCTGCTGTCTTGGCCGGGCTTAATTAAAAGCGTTGCCAAAGCCAAACACAGAAAGACCACAGAAAGCCAGCACGCAGCGAGTGTGCTCGTATCTATCTATCTGATAGATACGAAAAGCGATTCGGCTCCGTGCGGTGCTCTTTGTCAGCTGTTTTCTGTTTTCCAATTAAGTGTCACTGCAGCAAATCTCCGCAGAGGGGCCACAAATTTACACTGTAATTAGGCATTTAGATAGTGTATATATCTGCAATTTGATTAGTTTGCTAATTGCAGGTAGTGGAGGGGGGTGGGTGGTTGTGTGTGTGTGGATAAGCATAAACCCTTGCTTGGCCATTAACATAAAACTTTACGGATGGCCCATAGACGAGCGTTCGAGATTGGGACCACTTTCCTCCTCCGACCAACCCTGCTGAAAATGGGCCGCGTGGCGATTCAATTAATTTATTATTCACTTAAGAGCGCAACGGGCTGGCAGGGTGTGGGCAAGGGGGGATCGGAGATGACATAAAGCTGTTATAAAAATTAAGCGCACACTGTGAGGAAAAGGAAAAGCCAACTGGCTGGGAAGTTTCGCACATTCCAAGTGCGTCCCGCTGTCGTGCCAAAAATGTCCTGACAGCGGGGGTTGCGTGGTGGCGGGGTGGTTGGTGGTTGGTGGCGATGGAGAACGCGTTGCGCAAGTATTTCAGCTATAAACATTTCCGCGCACGTTCCACGCGTTCATTTTGGGAGCCACAAAGCAAGACGGACCCACAGAATAACAAAAATACACAAATATTAAAACTGTTCTGCAGATACAAGGCAATGATGAGAGGAGCACCGAATTGGGAAGTACTCTTTAACAATGTCCCGCTCCGAAAGTTTCATAGTGCTGATATCTTTAAGATGTCTTGATATCTTTTAGAGGACTTTAGTCAGCTCAAGCAACTATTCCACGTATTGGAAATATAATAATGAATGGTTTATATTACCCCAAGTAACTTTCCCGCATAGCCATCAAGTGTATTGCTGGCCATAAAACTCAAACTATCAGCAGAGAAGTGAATAAAACGCTTCGAAAATGGAAAATTATGGAAATGAATTGGTAGAGCAGAATTTCGGGGAGGATAGCGACTTGGCAAGTGAAAATATTTTGGTCTAACTCTTGGGGTTGAAAACTGCCGCACACACTTGTACACATATCAGTTTTATTGGGATATATGCTGTGGAGAGAAGAACTATAGTTCAATCGAAATGTACATATATCTGTTACATTCACCTCGCAGATATCTACAGAGGTATCTGGGCATTTATCAGTCAGTATCTGAGGAGCGAGGCGTCATTAGTCACTGCCCTCCAGATAAGCGAAAACATTGGAGTGCAGCGGAGATACGCCAGTTGCGTGGTGTACCTGCAAGGACGTTCGCAATCTGAGCTTTCATTAAAGTTTGTGTTTTTATCAGGCTTATCAGAGGGCTGCGTGTCAGAAGATGTCTTATCGGTGGAAGGCACGGGCAAATCTTATCTGCCCAATGAGTTGCTGCTGGCTACCCTCTTAGTTCTCGACTCGCCTGCCTCCGGCTACCCTGTATTCTCCAGTATTCCAGTACTCCAGTACGCCAGTACTCCAGGTCTCCAGGTCTCCGGTTATTCGATGTTCGATTTGGCAGAATCTAATTAATTTCCAGAGCTAATTCACTTTGTGACAACGACGCGATTTATGTTGATTAAGGTGACATTATCGCTGCTGCTCGCCGTTTGCGTGTTCTTTTTATTTATTGTTATTTATGGCCACTCTTGGCCCCTCTTTGTGTGTGGAATTTTATCAAAGAGCGCGTTTACTTTGTTTGCCGTGTGGTTTGGTTTGTTTTTCGGCGGCTTTTCGCCTCTAAAGCGATTTAGAGCACTTTTCGCACCTTGTTCTGGGTCGGTCATCGAAAAATGGAAAATGAAAAAAACAAGAAGATAGATACATTTGTATCTACTAGATTCTCCCGGCCGTGCGACAGCTGTCTGTGCAAAAGCAAAAGCAATATATCTGTGAAATGGAGACGGAGGCCAACACTAATCATCATCATCATCGTCATCATCATGTTCATGTTCATCGTCATCTTAGTGGTTTTTATGAAAGAATTCGCATTAAAAGTCTTTATTGTGTTTATTTATTGCGAACGGCAATCGAGAACGGCCAAAATGGAGACTCAGATACACAGCTACGAAGTGAATCTAATGGAAATTTCCGACTGGCGACGCTGTAACTGAAAATGCAGAGGCGTCACTCGAGGGCAGTGTCCAGCGGCAAGGGGCAGGAGGCAGTTCGTGGTCAATTCCTGCACAGCTGCCAGCTGTTTAGAGTTCGAGGAAATCCCCGAATCGCGCATAAATACACAGAACTTTTTGTTAAGTTCTCTATTTGCGCGGAAAGAAAGAATGCCTGGCCCGAAGGACATTTCTGTGCAGAGTCTAATTCGATTAAACTTCGCGGGTGGTTTCCAAAATCCCCGAAAGAATTTACAAATGTGCGAGTTAGGGGAGTGCCAAGAAAGGAAGCGGCAGTAAAAAGAGAATCGGAATCGGAAAGACAGGTGATAAAGGCAGGGAAGAGCGACACCAATTAGCGGACCACAAATGTGTCCCAAATGTGTTTTTTAGCCCAGCCCCAGGGGCCACGCCCATTGCACCCAGCTCGGGAGGAGCAGCTGGGGGTCATTCTTGGGGTACGAGTAAGACCCCCCGCCCCCGTCCCAGGCACACACACTCTCAAATGTGGCATGTCCTTGACACATATCCTGCCACTTGCTCAGCACGCGTGTGAGTGGAGCAGCCAACGCCTTGTGGGGCTTCGCCAGCGCTTGGCCCTAATCCATTTGAACTTTCCCCCATCCCTGCGCCGTTGCCAACTCGCTCGCTCCAAGGATAATAAAGCGAATTCTCCTACTTTATGGGCCAGACGAAACTTTTGTGGCTTCGCCTTCCCTCCTTCCCGCCTTCCTGCCATCGGCGCATGTGTGTAGTCGGAGTGCTGTAATATAATCCTAATGGAATTTACACTCAAACTTTACAATGCCTGGCAACAATGGCGAGGACACTGCGTGTCCTTTGTCCTTCGAGGACGTTGCCGGGATCTCTCTTCTGGCGAAAGGAAGCAATAGCGCCCTGGATATTGATACTTCCGAGTTGAACTAAGAATAAGAAAACTTTGCGTATTATGGCAGGCAACTCGAAGACCCAAATGTGGTCGATTCAAAATAAGTACGAGTAGTAGCATTACAGCTAAATCAAACAAAAAATACAAGTACAATAATATCCATATAAAATATTTAACATTATCAGTAGATGATAATAGATGATAGAAAATAAAGGCTAGATAGAAAAAAAGAGAGAGACAGCCAAACGTCAGCGAATTGTTACCAAATGTTGTTTCGCTTGAGTTGCACGGGGGAATGGCTTTTTGGATTTCGATTCAAATTTCGAAGGTCAAGTGCATTAGGGCGCAACGCAAACAGTTCGGAACGCTAGGAAAATAGAATCTCACCGCTCATGGCATTTGTTGTTTTCCTGTCTTTTGGCTCCCCCGCAAAAAGCTTAGACAAAATTTGTGGGGCGGGATGCGTGCGCAAGCGTTGTAAATCGTGATTTTATTTGATTTGATTTTGAGAGCATAGCAATAGCGAACGAACGTATCCTTGGACTAACACTGGCTTAATTGTGCGTGTCAGGCGGCCACAAAGCCGCAACATGGACACATGTCCGACTTTTCTGCTGGGTGTGTTAACAGGACCAAGCACAGTGGACTGAGGACCGAGGAACAAGGACCAAGACACAAGGGGTCGTTAAAAAAGGCGGAAATACTGGCGCCGACATAATCATTCCGGCCTCCGCCCGCTTTCGTGGCTATTATGATAATTGAGTGAGCAGAAATACGAAATAGAGACAGACAGGTTAAATTGCGCGTTACTGCCAGAAAATGTGGCAGATTCCTTTCCTCCGCATTTTCTCCTTCTTGATTGATTTGCACGGTGGAGAGGAGGTGGCGGAAAAGTGGGTCGCCCCCACAAGACAGGCAAGACAGCAAACGACTCGACTCAACTCGACTGGCGCCCAATTGTCTCGAGAGGACCCCGAACTGAACCCCCAAAGATGCACCCTACCTACACACTCGTAGCCATATTATTTGCCTTGGCTCCACGATTTCCCCTTTCTTTCGTCCGCACCTAGTGACGCACATAATTCAACCAGCCCCCGAACTTTGGATCCACCAATTGATTGCGTGCTGAAAATTTGTTGTCTTTGATTGATTTCGCTTGACTTGTGCGTGACGCCTGTGCGTATGCGTAATATTT
The DNA here is from genome assembly GCF_016746395.2 of Drosophila simulans. Lineage (NCBI taxonomy): Eukaryota > Metazoa > Arthropoda > Insecta > Diptera > Drosophilidae > Drosophila > Drosophila simulans. The sequence continues at coordinate 1,091,399 of NC_052525.2, forward strand.
TCGGTTTGCTTGTCTGTTGTTCAATACCAACAGGAGGCTGTGTGTGCCCTTTGCCCACAAATACAAATCTATCTGGATGCATTTAGCCGCCTATGGCGACATACAAGCCATGCAAGCAGTCACAAGGTCGGAGTAAGGCAACACATTTTTTAGAAAGCGAGAGATAACAGAATGCACCTATTGGCTTGATCATCTCCGTTTGCTGGACTCACTTACCAATAAATGCAAGAATCGCCGGTCTGCACCACACTGAGCTCTGAGCTGAGCTGCAACGAAACAGAGAGAGGAGCTATTAGCATTGATTAGCGTCTAATGTACACGATGGATTGTGCACGGGGCATGGATGGAAATCAAAACAGAGCCTGGGTTCAGAGTGGATCGCCGGGCTCATCAATAATTGCGGCTTACGGCCATCTATTATGTGTGTTTACTGTGTGTAAAGACGATTGACGGTTATTGATTAGGGAAACGACCCCCGCTCTTGTTGGATATGCGTACTGGTACTGGATGTGGATGTGGATTTGCGGCTGGGGTGGCTATATCTATATGGCTGTGACGTGAATCATCGCGAAAACAAAAGAAGAAACGATGCTAAAAACAAAACTCGCGTAGGTAGCGCCAATTTTTTAGGCAAACACAAATATAAATAAGCCCCGCCAAATCAAACCAAGCCAAACCAACCCAAAAGCTGAGCCAATCGAATGCAGCTGAGTTCCTCGACTGAGAAACACCCAGTGCTGATTGTAGTTGGATCAACCTGATACCGAACCATTATGAAAACAATCATTGGGGTGTTTTTTGGAGAAACCACCTGTTCAAGATGCGCCAGAAAACGCATATACCCTTTGCTGCCGGCCACAAGTAATGGGTACTCAGCCCCAAACCAGAGGCAAGCAAAAGCAACTGTCCATTAATTTGGCTTAAGTCGTGGCTCGGTGGGGATTTGTTTATTTGGCTTTCGTGGCCAGCAGAAATTCTCCCGGTGTGCTGGAACTTTGTATTTGGCTCGGTCTTCCAAAATCGCCTGCGGAACCGCTACTTCATTTGCATCGATTGTGTTATTTACACCGAAAATTGCATTTTCTGTTTGCACTCTTTAATGTCATTAATTTGTTTTCGAAACGAACAATGGGATGGGGATTGCGGATTGCGGATTGGGCTACCTGGCAACGGCAGCCGTTTCGGGTTTTTGGTTTTTGTTATTTTGTGCGAATTTTCGCGTCGAGCTCGCATTGAAATGTGCAAAAAAAAAACCCCAATTAGGTGTAATTAACAGCAATTTTGTTGCTCTGCTGGCCGAAAAGGAGCGCTCCGCATCGAATTGAAATGCCGTTGAAAGTTTAATTGAACCCTTGGTGCCCGAAAAGGTAATGGCTGAATTGACTGGAGCGTAAAGGATCATTTACGAGTGCGCTTATGGCCACTGATTGGCAATCATATGGGGCATTCATCGTAGCAGCTTTATTTCTGATAAAGAAAAGAAAGCTGATTTGAATCGTACAAATTTTGGGATCTAGCATCTAGTCGATCGAGATTTGAGCCAACTGAGCCAGCAGCAGTAATTGATGCGACTAATACCTCATTCTCGACCGGGTGAGATCCACCAGGTTGAGGAACATGGGGGGAAGAGGAAATGGAAATGCAAATGGGCATGTGGATGTGTTTTATGTGTTTTATGGCCGCCTCATCAGCGGTAATATTCAATTCAGACTCGTAATATCGAACATTGAATGGGAACGGAATGGGATGGAAGTGGAGATGCGATCCGATCCGATCCAATCCGATGCGATGCGCTGACCTTGACTGGATGTTGTCGATCGGGGTTCTCTTAATGAACGGGGGGAATCAAGCTGGAGATAGAGTCTCGAAATGGGGGGCAATTTGTGTGGCTCTAATGTCTATTCGGGGCAATTAACCAACAACGACAGCTGCTCCACAGCACACCGACTGCCGCAGTAAAATGTTAATTTTCGGCTGCGGCACACATTAAAAATTATTTAATTGAGTGATTTTAATTTAGTTTTTTCGCCGTTCGCCGTTTGCCGTGCGCTTCCTCGCCTTTAGCCACTTGAGACTGAGTAGCCAGCCGATGCTGATTGTCTAATTTCATTAATCTAGTCGAAAAGGGGAGCGCGGAGCTGTAAGCTGCCAGCACTCAAAGTGAATGAATCGAGACGACTGGCAGAGTGCCAGTCGAAGCAAACGCTCGTTTTGACCCACTGTGCGCGCTCTTTGTCAATTAGAATTTAGAATTTGACCTCTGTGCACTAGGAAGGGAAAGTAAGAAGATCGAATCGGAATCGGTTCGTTGCGTGGGACCGAGCCGGACCCGATCGGACCGTCCGGCACAAATAAATCACACTCGAGTGCCGCGCCATCGGTCGAACCAGAGCAGAAGTAATCGCTTAATTAGCCTAGCCACCGGCCAAAGTGCACCTTGAGTCTTCTGGGGGGTCCCACACTGGCGCCATGCGAAATCCGTTGGCAGTCGAAACGAGGAAAGTGCCAAAAAAAGAAGCTACTTAGTCGCAAGTAGGCGACTCAGTAAGATGTTTTCGATGACCATGTCGGAGTGTCATAGGAACTGATAGCTAGCTGATCTGCGATCTCAATCTGCAGTTCACATGCGTAGGCCTACGATGCCGACAGACGGGGCTATAATCTTGAGGGGTTATTTGGCAGTCGGATATGCAGTCGGACTATGCTTTCAAGAGTATAACCCAACTGTAATTAACTGTTTGAGGAACGATTTCCAGGTGTTCGGAACCCCTTTGCACAGTCCTTCCCAATACGTTGTTACCTTCGGCAGGGCTTTCAGTCTTTTTGGACCTAAACACAGTGCGCAGTGGGCGTCCGAGACCTGGTAAGTCATCTCGCCCGCTGAATTATGCTGCCCTGATTTATGGACCTGGCCAGTCGGCCCTCATAATAGCATATTGGGGCGTGGCCGGAGCTTAGAGGCCCTCGACTGGGCGACCTTCGGCGACTTCTCTAAGTCCGCTTTCCACGCTGGGCTTTTGGCTTTTTGTTTCTGGCTCTCGGTCTGCTATGGGCTTTGTTTTGTCGGCTTCTAATGCTTCCGGTTCCACTCCTCAGATTCAGATGTGTGTTGTAAGTGGAAGGCCTTGCCGGGCCGGGCCGATAAGATATGGACGCCGTACAACTCGCATTGATTACCCGACTTGGCCTGGCCAATTTGGTGGCAAAGTACGATGGCGACCATTAAAAAGTCATTACAAAAGCACAGCACAGCACACATGCATGTATGATTTTTGAGAGGGACAGGGGGGCAGTGAGACAAGTACCTGGCATAATTGCAGAGGGGCAATCAAAAGGTTTGGACCGCACACGGGAAGTTCCATGCCCAAGCCGAGTTTTGGATTTCCGCTACAAGTCGTCAACATGTCTGCCCCTTTCCGAGGCCACCCCCCTCTCATGTAGCACCCCTCCCCCACGCACCACCACGGGCTCGAGTGATGATCACTTAAAGGGTTCCGGATTGACTTGTACTCGTATTTGCCCATTGATAATGAACGTCAATTATCGTGTGCCCGTTTGTTTGCTTTGGCTCGGCTACGGCCCACAGGCTTTTTCATTTTTCGGTTTCTTTTGCGGCTCCAACTTGGCTCAGTTCCCGCTGCCCCTTCCTATCGCCTGGTTTTGTGAGTCCAGACAGTGCCAACACCTTGGCAAACCCGTGATGTGGTTACCATAGTAAGTGACTCAGTTTGGTGAACAATTGGCCAAATACTTTCAAGGCAGATGCATTTCGCACTGTCCTTAGCTGTGCAACAGTATCTTAAGGAATACTGATAAGGGGGCTTTATCACTTTACTAGCACAGTTCTTGGAAATATGCTGGCGAAGGAAAAGAAAGATAAGCCTATCTGTGTAAATTAACCCAATTACCGATGGCACTTGAAGATGATCTATAAATGAATTGCCATTGCCTGGCATTGCTTGAAGGCACTTTTCTTTCACTCATCCAAAGCAATTATTGTGTTGTATTTTAAATATCTGCCTGGTGGCTGCCTGGTGATACACCCAGAGTACAGAACGCGATAAATTTTCGACGCCTTGTGGCGTCTTTGATCTTTAAACAAAAGGAATTCAATAAAACTTATTTATTTGCCACCTTAGACGAGAACTCGCTGGCCACGAGATTAGGTGGGAACTAGTGGCACTTGGAAAGCCATTAAATGTCCGGCGAACTATGTGTGTATGTTTGTAGATGATGTCCGGCAACAACATTGGCCCAGTCTCAAGGCGATCTTGGCACACTTTGAGCATAAATTTGGAACCATGGCATGAGTGTGTCTGTCTATATCCAGATACTTATACATGTATGGATACTAGATCATGAGCGGTGGGTGGATGCGGATGGATCTTGTTGGGCGCCGCCTTTTTGTGTTGTCGCGGCTCAAATCGGGCGGCATTATTACAGTAATTGATTGATTGATTAACTTGCAGTCGGTAATTGAATTGAAAAGTGACCGCCGGGCATGTGCCGCTGCCATATGGGCGTGGCACTTGACGATCGGTCGTGTCGGCGCAGTTGTTGTAGTTCTACAACAGTTGTCGCTTCAATGTCGCCGCTTTTCAGTTGCAAATTAATGCTGACAATGCAGCAGAAATAGATACGTCGAAATTATATGTATGTACATACGCTGCTCTATCTCTATGTGCACATCCGATCTTGATGCGATCAATCTATCCGTAACAAAATGGAACAATCGACCGACTGTCCCAGCGGCGACTACACATTCGCAAGCACATCCAGCCGAAAGCTATAAAACAATCGTAAAAATGCGACAAACGAAGTGCTGGAAATTCATACAAAGTAGAAAAACAAAAAAAAAAAAAATTTTTTAAATAAATGAAAAAACCATAAACTGGCAGGGGAAATAGTTGAGGCATTCGTTAGGGAAAATAGCAAGGGCCTAAGCACACAAAAAATACATTTTTTACACCTACTCTGTGATGTAAGACCTTCTACGAGACTTCGGTTTGCTTGGATATTTACTAAGCAGGGTATGATTATGATTATCATTACGATTACGATTATGAGACTACAAATATTTGATTGGTCGTGGTTGTTTTTGGCTTTTTTCGTTGGGCTGGCTTGGCTTTATGATATTTTAATTTATTTTGAATAACAAATGAATAGCTTATTGTTTTAAATGGAGGTTCGAATGGGTTTGTTTCGATTGCTAATTAGCATAGCAGAAAAAAGTTGAACAAAGCTCGGAAATACAAACTAAAATAAATAGATGTAGAAGTAGAAATATCCGACTGTGCGAGGGAAACAAACAAAAAACAGGGGAAAATGAAGAAATACTAAAGAGAAACTAGTTTCGTCTAATGAATGACGGTGTGCGTGAATGGGAAGTTTCAGATAGGGATGGAAAAAAATATGCATATATATATATATTATATATACATATTTATATGTATATATATAGAAATAAAGAGAATATAGCAAATGAAATGCCAATGAACCAAAGAGGCCAAATAGCTATTTTTCTTTTATTTCTATGCCGCTCATTTGATTTGCTTTGAATAATTTATGAATGCTTTTGCCATTTGGCAAATGCAAAAAGGAGGAAAACGATTCCGCACCAAAACTTATGGCCACTGGCCATTCGAAAGTCGCCAGTCGGAAATGGGAATGGGAATGGGAATGCGAATTGGAATGGCCGATGAAGAACTGGGCGTGGATTCGGGATTGGATTTCGATTTGGACTTGGGATCGGGTCACAGTGCTGCACTTCCAAATTCAAATCCAAATCAGTCAGCGTGTCAGCAGGAAAGACTGGGTGACTAATAGAAAAACTCGCTGCTTGCTAGCGAATTTTTCTTAGTCGAGCTTAAACGAGAAATATCGACGACTCCCACCCACAATACCCACAATGCCCACAAGTCCCAAACACCCACACAGCCAAACACTCGGAGCAGCAAAGTGTAACGAAGTTAGAAATCCACACACAAAACAAAAAGCTTTTAACGCCCACGCCAAGGCCAGAGCTAATTTGCATATCTCGACGCGCATACGCGAAACAAAAATAAAAACCAAAACCAAACTCAAAAACACCAAATAAACGGCGAGTCTCTGTTCTACATGCCCGAAAGTACATAAATACATAAGAGGGGTTCCAAATGGAGACAGCTCAATAAACTTTGGCTGGAAGGCGCCAGCTGTGCAGGAAACCCTGAAAGTCCAGGCGTAGTTTCGGGGTCACCAAATGGACACAGGCGTATCCACTGAAAGTACGTATGTAGTTACATTAAAGCTCTACCAATTTAAATGTATATGTACATAACTCTGTATGTATTTGCATGTCTAAAGTGGCGAGTCAACTAAGCGCCGACATGTCATCGACCCATTGGTTGTGATCAATAGCTACAGATACTCTGCTGCTGCTGTTCATGCTAAGATACTTGCCACCTTGAAGTTAGTATCTCATATGGCCACCAAGGCATGGCAATCACGGAGAGCAACCCGTGACCCGACTCGGGGTCACCAGCGGGTCTATGCTAAGTTTCGGGCCTCTATGCTCCGGATATCCATGCTAATGTACTCGCCCGATATGTATGTACAATGGGGCCACCCATGTGCGTGTGTAACTAAATACAATGCAAATTTCTTTCAACTCAATTACTCAAACGCAAGAACAACAACCGTCGAAATACATTATCACACAGACACACAACGCACATGCAAATTATATATATTTTACACCCCCATGACGTTGCAGGGGCATAATTAATTAGTTAAACGGGGCACGGAACTTGGACCGACTCGACTGTTTGCCGGCTCTCGGAGTCTCGGGTTCTGGGCTTCGAGTTCCCATTTTTTTCGGGCATTGTGCTAATGAGTCCATATTGTACGAAAAACAGCAGCTACAACAAAACAGCGACAGCAAACAAATATCGCACAAAATAAAACGGAAACGTGGCCAAAAGCAAGCAAACAGTGTTGCCAAATACTGTCTTACGAATCTTCCAAATTAACAAAATGCTGCCGAGTGCAGTCAGAATAACTAAAAGCGGATATTTACCGTCCATGCTCTTTAATTGCACCTTGAGCATCCAAATGTACATATCTATCATTCAGAGGATTGATCCTCCGCACTTCTGATTTTGAAAGCCGAATGAGAAAAACAGCTTGGGTGACAACTCTGGTGGGCGAGGAGCTATTAAAATGGATTCCCGCCGGACTTCCTGGCCATATCACATTACCAGCTGCCTCGCCGCTGCCCTGTGTCTGTCCTCCTGTTTGCCAGTTTGTCTGATGGACATGACCCAAAAAACAACAACGGGGTAAGTGACCCATAAAACACGATATGCAGCAGCGAAAGTAATGACACGGAGAAAGCATGGAGAAGCGGGCCGAGAAGCCAAACCTTCGGGTTCGGGCCAAGCCCTCGCGCACACTGCATTAATATGATTAGCAGGAGGATATGGCGTACAGCGTACAGGCGCTGGCCACGAAACCGGGGACGAGCAGCCCAACTAATGCCATTTCCTGAACGCGCCCAATGCCCAATGTCGGTGGAAGGTCATTCTCGGGCGCCGAGGGACAGAAGTTGACCTACCATATGGCCCAGCCATCGAACAAACACACTTACTCCGCTTCGAATGCTGAAGAATAAGAAGCCAACTTCATACACCAGCTCGAAAAGAGTAACTCAGAGTGCAGCCCACGTGCTCTGGGCCAAGATGTGATGGAGGGAGGGGATCCGATTCGAGGGGCTACACTTTGGCACACACATATGTATATCTTCTGCGTGTCTGTGTGGGCCGACTTCAAATACGCCAGCTACGGAAGTGCAGCCGCCAACGTGGCGATTAGACCACTCACATCGTTGGAATATTTGGCAGAAAATTTGGAAATACCTCGTCCTCCGGGACGAAGCTAAATCCAGATCCAGCTGGGATCGGTGGTAGGGATCTGTGGGACACACGGACGGCCCGTGACTATCATTAACCGGTTTAGACTCTTTCTCCTCGTTGGCCAAAAGTTGGTTGTGAGCTTCGTTTGATTGATTTCCGATTAACCCACACCTGTGCTTGCCTCTCTTCCCAGCGACTTTTGTTGAGGAAGTTTGGCTGAGCACTCAATTTCCCTATGCAAATTAACAGCACAGCATTTTTGGAGGGGCATTTGTGATGTTTTTTGTTGTCTTTTGGATTTTTTCCAGTTTGGACCTTGAACAAGGTGATGTTGATTGCTAAGTTGCTGTTGCTAGTGCCAGTGCTAGTGCTGCCTGCTGATCGCTGCTATTGCTATTGTTGTCGACACCTCGTTGTTGTTTTGAAGTTCAAAGTTAACGAAACGAGTCGGCAGATAGACACAGTCGAGGAGGAGGAAGCACGAGCGGTGCGAAGAAAACAAGAAAAGGGGCCCTCCGACCATCGACAATATAAACATAGGAGATGAACAAAGTTGCAGACAACACGGCGTATGCTTAATCAATCAACTGATGTGGATGGCCGCTCACCAACGGTGAGTGCAATTCTTATCTAGACTATAAAAGCGCAGAGAAATCTCTAGGCGATTATCCATGTATACCTGTTATGCCAAAGCCATTCCCAGATTGATTTAAATGTAAATTTTTGACATCCCCCTCGCTGCCGTTCATTGAGAATTTATTGAAGTTGTGAGCAGTTGTTGTTCATTTTTTGTCGGCTTAACTTTTATTGCGCAATGTTTCCACGCATCCAGATACTAATGTATGAGGGTTCCCATACAGACACACAGATACTCTTGAACCCGCGCACGAGGCGACAAATTGCCTTTTAATGTTGGCAACGCAATCAGTCGACCTTGAGGTTGCATCTTACCCCAGTTGCCTGGCCCACTCCAGCATTCAGTTCCCTGCTAGCAATTTGTTTGTCAAATTTTTCTGTGTTTTAAATAAATTACGAATAATTTGCGTTTTTGTACGCCAGCAATCCGTGATACAACTCGAAAAAGGCCAGGGAAAAATGCTTGAGTTTTTCCATATTTGAACAACCTTCAACCTCTGCATGCTCTTTTAATTGTTATATAATTAACATGCGAACTGTTATTATAGTTTATTATTAATAACAATTGTTCGTCTATTCTTGGAGCATCCGACGGTTTTTGATTTCGTTTCAGTGTTTTTTTTTGGCAATATATTTCGTTGTGTGCTGCGTTTGCCGTCTGATTTAATGGATCAAAAAGCGTAACACCGACAGACAGACAAAGCGAACCCCCTTTTTGGCCCAGTCCCCCCTTTTCCAGTTCTGCCCATCGCAGCGGAAAGTCATTAACAGCGATCTCCGATTCGGTTTCGGATTTGGATTCGGATTCGGATTCGGTCTTCTAATGAGTTTGCCAGCCATTTGTCTTGCGAATGTGGGGGATAACTAAGCTTAGCAGCTGAAAAATGTTTTCATCTTTCGGGATACATACATACTATGTACGCGTGTATGTGCAAGTAGAGCTGTGTATATAAAAGTTAAAAATGGAGTTATGAAGGGAATGTTTGGCTACTGACATTCGTATTTCCCTTGAAAAACGTCGTTGGTTTAGTTAAAGGCTCTTCTGAGTCATATAAAGGAGTTGAAATGATCTGAGGAGCTATTTCAACATACAATGTGTAGACTTCCCAAAAATCTGCTGATTTATGTAAATTCCTACTTGAATTTTTAGGGGATCTCCCTTTTGGGGCATTAAGGGCAAACATTTCCGAACATGGCCACGCCCACAGCTTTACAAGCTCTCTAGTCGCAGTTGGATTTTGTTTGTATTTGGGTATTTGGGTTTTAATGGCCCACGCTTCGAAGTCTTTGCTTTTTCTGCGTTTCTTCTTCGCTTCTCAGAGGGCTGGAAAACACGATTATGTAGCTATTTCTCTTCCTTTTCGCTGGCGAGCGTGAGAAGCAACTAACTGATTGTTGGATTGGACGCTTGGAGCCCGTCCATCTCCTCCGCCACGTCCCTGGGCACAGTTTCCAAGCGCCGTCGCATTTCAAGTTCAATTCAAATTTGAGTTTGTCGTTCCCAAAATACGTGCGACGAAAGCAAAAGTGTAGGCTTCTCCTCTGCCACTGCCACTGCCACTTCCACTTCCACCGCCACTGTCCGTGTTTTGGGCCATTATGGTGCAGCAGAGCATGACGCTTAGTGCAGTTGAAATGACCAGAGGACAGAATGAGATGATAAAAGCGACCCACGGCCCACAAAGACTGAATATGTATCTACTCACATATGGGCCGTTCTATATTATGAGTGTTTTTAAAGCGAAATGATATTGTATGTATAAAGTGAACCCTTTGGGTTTCTGACGTTCACCGTAGCGAGCGGGTCCTGTGGATGGCGAGGGTGATACAAAGCGGTGGTGGAGTGCGTGTGCCTCGAGGGGTGCCGAAAAGGGGGTGGCATGTCAACGAATCGTAATTTATTGATCAGCGTATAAAAAAAAAGTATAGAATAGCGAGCGAACAAGTGAGCGGACAAAGTGAAATAAAATAAAAATAAAAGCGAGCGCATAAATAAATAAATAAAAGCTACAGCACATAAGAAAATAAAGAAAGAACTTGGCGTTCGTTTTCGGTCCCCTCATTATTTGTTGGCAAAAATAAATTAGAATTAGATACACACACTCGGATACGAAGATACAGCTACAGATACAGTCGGCCAAGAAATGCGTAGATACACAGACTACACAACCAACAACGACGACACATTTCCAGTTTAGCCAAAAATCGGGGAACTGACGGGGTGGACTCTCGAATACGGTCTCACATATGGCTGCAATTAAGTAATTTTTGGAGCAACAACACGAACACACGATATATAGACAAAACATGCTAGACTAGACAGACACACATAGAACGCGGGAACTGCTTGAAAGGCTAAAAAATAGGAGAGAAATACGAAATTAAATCTAAAACGGAACGAAAATTCGACAATTAAACCGAAAAATCGTGAAGAAGAAGGGGAGAGCCAAAACCCGACCCCACATGAAATGCTATTTGACTGGCCTGGCCTGGCCGGTGCCTCCATATAAAATATAAAATCCCCAAAACAGATGTGTTCACATTGCTAGCACTGGGCTTTCTTCCGGCTAATATTTGTGTAACTAGGAGAAAACCGAAGCCCATCTATTATTCTCTTTATACCCATCACCGAAACTGTTTGCTTTTGGGGCTTTTAATCTCATGGATTTGCCCATTGGAGTTGCTCGAACATATTAAATATGCTAATTGAGAATATTATTTATTTGCTTTCCTTTCGTTCTATTTGCCAGAAGTGTATGAAAGCACTATTAGAGTGACCGCATATGTGTTTCCTTTCGAGTGCCGTGCACACACCGGAATATTACATACTGTTGGTCACACATTTCCTCATATGTACGTGCATGATGGTGGGCCCTCTTCTTCTTGTTATTGGGCTGTTTTTACTGGAAGTAACTGCTGTTCTTATTACTTTTTACTTTTATTGTGCTTGGAAATTAAGCAGCTACAGCTACAACAACGTGAGCACAGCACTCGAAAAGAAACAGAAAAGCAGCCGCGGAGCCAAAAACAAATTTAATGTGCTTCAAGGTTAGCTTAAAAGCAGCGACGTCGACGTCCAAAACGACGCGCACGAAACGAAAAACAAAATTAACAAAAAACATTGTACAAAAAAAGAACAACAAATGTACGCCAAAAAAGAACGCACAAGAAAATAAAAATCGTGATGAATTTTAAACAATAAATACAAACAACAAACAAATGTTCAGATAGGAATGGGGAATGCGGGGAATGGTGCGCAAAGGGAGGCGGGTGGTTGGGGCGTGGTTGAGGGGGCCAAGGAGAAGTTAGGGCAAAGGTTATACGCAAACATTTTTGGGAAAATTGGTAAAGCCTTGGGATAATCGGCCCCAACTTTCCCAATGAAAGCTGTTCTAGATTGCTGGTGATAGATACTCTTAACAATACGATCTCCTTATCTTAGAATCTTAGAACTCGAGTCTGCGGAATAGTCCAACTCTAGTTATTCTAGTATTTTCTCTCTTTACTCTCCTGCTGCTTCTTTTTCGGTTTCATTTGAAAAGAATTGTTATTTGTGAAGCTTTTACGGCTTCGCATTTTGGACTGTCGACAAGTTGACAAATGGCAAACCGGTTTGGCTTTTGGCCAAGCTCTAACTCCCATGCCCATCCGCTCCCATCCATCCCTCTTTCCCCAAAAGCAACTAACACTCATTTGGAACGGGGTAAATATATAAATAAATGTATAAATACTCGTTAGCAAATCAAAATGCATACGAAATTTCAACAAAAATTCACTGGCCGACCAAACGGGCGAAGAAAGCGCGTAGGCGAGCGCGTAGGCATCGAATCGGGAATTATATTGGGAATTGCGATTGGAAACGGGAATCGCAGCGAGGGCTAGACTCTAAGTACGAGCATCAATTGGCTAATCAATTTGCCCAAAAGTTAATTGAACGAATTAAGCTGATTGCCAGTCGAATGCGGGCCTCGCTGGTTACCCTTCATCCGACGATTACACGCCGGCATTTCCAGTTGCGTTCGGTTGGCTTGGGACTACTACACATAGAACAACTACCTGATAGTCTCATGTACTTGGGAACAACTGGAAACATTGCACCTGTGGAGCTGTCTGAACATCCTTATAGCGGCGTAAGGAAGGGGGAATGCTCTACCTAGATTCCACCTGGTTCCATGGGGGCTTACTTGTTGATGCCAGCCCCACACCTCCGTCCCTCATCTGTGCATGTTTGCTATATAGCATATATGTACATACATATAGTATTGGTCAAATCTGATGAAATGTTTACATTTGCCGCTTGCATTGCGCACTGCCAAACGGGGGGTGTTCGAGGGGTCTGTCGTATTTGTATTTGCTTGCGGTGACAATTTTCATTGCTTTGGGAGCACACATGTGCTTGCATTCATACGTTTTTGTGGAAATTATTCACGAAAACGCCTGACAGTTTTGTGTCGCTCGCCGCAACTTTTGACAGCTACCTCCGCTCGCATCGAATGGATTTTGTATTCGTATTCGGGGATGGCAGCGACTGACTTGACTAGCTGAAAATTGGGATTGGGATTGGGATGGCATGGATGGCACATATGTATATGCTATATGGTTGGCTGCTCGGCGGCTCCGTTTCGTTGGCTGGCAAGGCCATAAACTAAGCCCAACTCCCAGACTTCCAGCTTCAGTCGGGGTTCATTAATGCGCACTATGTGCTTAAAACGCCATTTGGGCGTTAGCCGCCTGTCTTTCCAGCTGTCTCTTTTTGTGAGCAGAAGTGGATCTCAGACACTCGCAAAAATGGCTCAAGTGCCAGAAGAAAACTTTTGCTTTTTAAGCTCTAAATAAGTTAAATTAAAAAGAAAATGCCTAATAACTTCTTTCATCTTTGTAACAAGGGAATACAAGTTGAATACAACTCGCAATAATATACCAAAGCCCAATGATTTTTGCTCAGTGCTCACACATGTCCCGAACATCTTGGTTCGGGTTTTCTTTCATATTTTTTTTTTCTTTTTTTGGAACATTAGACCCCCTCCCAGAACCCCCTCCCAGCCAGTTCCTCCTCCCCCTTTGACAGTTACTGTATCTACTGCGTCTTCGACTGTCGGCTGTTGTAGTGAACTGCCAACAATGGGCATCATTCATCGCTCATTCACTGGCACTCGTTCCGTGGCTCTATGGCACAGAGCGTGCACATTGTACGCACTGTACATGGGGCAGTCCTTTGGCACAACCCCCCACAGCCAACGAGGGGGTTGCCCCAGACTGGGGTGTGGCATATTCCGCAATTCTATGGCATAAATTCGCTGGCGATAAAATGCGCAACTGGCAACACGATTCGGGATAAGTCCTTCGGCCTGCGAGGCCAGAATTCCAAAGGGGTGGCAGACTAGCCGCCAGTTCGCCACTTGGCAGGGTGGGGCAGTAATGGCCGGGGTGGAACATAAAAAAAACATTTATTAATGAATGCATCCAGCAGCGGAGGCAAGGAAGGGCGGCAAAAATTTCGCCAAATTGTCCATAAATCCAATTGGCAATGGCTGTATCTGTGTATCTGTATCTATAGCATTTGGCTATCTGCGATTGCCTGTGCACGTGTGCGAATCTGTGTGCGCCTGCAGCACAGCAGCTGATTAATAAAAGCAAGCGAACGGCTGAAAGAGGGAAAACACCTGTTAGCCCCAGTGCCTGTGTGCCTTCTTCGGCGAAATTGCTTGCACACTTTGCATTTAGCATTTAGATATTTGATTGAATTCAAGACGGCTCCGTTTCACACTTTACCCACGCCTTATCTGATCTACTAAAAAGGGAAATAAAAACTCATGTCTGTGCTATCTATCATTCATTACAAACTAACATTCTTCAGAGTTCAATCAATGAGTTGTCTTTTAGTGTGGTTATTAAGAAATGAATGATTCTACGCGCAACGAATACCTCGCTCGTATTTACTTTCATTATCAATAGAGCCAATGAATTGGTGAAATGCGAAATCCAAAACGATATGTGGGTACTTGAGTTGAGTATTCCCGACGAATGTATTCAGTGTTTGCCTTTGGGTTCGTGGGGATTTCAATGGGTGTTACGTCTTCGCGAACTCCACCCTGACCAGCGAGGGACCTTTGGCCACTGTTCCCTGAATCGGGGAAACTTTCCTAGTCACGAGAGATGGCAATATCGTTTGGGGGATCGAAGACCTTGTTTGTTTGCGGTCAGCTTGCAATAGTGTGCGCAAATGTGTGGGGAAAGTCACGTACTTGGGGCAGGGTCGAGATGGATATTTTGGGGCTCAGTGTCTCACCTGCTGGGAAATCTCTCTCTTGCTCCAAGAGCAGTTCTGCCCATCTGATTGTCGCTGGTGCGTTTCGTTGGCCTTTCGGCAGGCGGACACCTGTTTGGGCCTCCCTTGCTATCAGTTTTGAATGGGGGCTTTGCGAAAAGGGTGGGTGGGGGGACTTGTAACACTTGGTTTTGTACCACTAAAGCGTGATGCTTTTGCAAGGCATTTTGGTAGTTGTTGTTGTCGTCGTTTAAAGCACTTAATGGGTTCAACACTTCAAAAAAATATTATTAAATCTCTTAGATTTTAAGGCGATATTATTTATATGTATTACTATGTACGTTTTTCTTCAATATCGCATTTAACACTTGCGTATCGCGGATTATTTTGGGGGCTTAGTTTGTATTTTTCAGGGGGATTTTGTGTTTTCGTTTTGTGTTTTTGGTTTGTGTTTTTCAGTTTTCAGTTTCCGCTGCGCATTTGTAGCGATTCAGAGTTGCTCACACGATGAATCCAACACGTTGAATAAAAGTTCGAGCGACGTTCAAATTCGCTTAAAGCCAATAAGTCAGCCAGTGGCAGCGACGTCGGCAGAGGAGCGACTGCGCCACAGTGCGATTCTAACGGCGCGAGAACGAAGAAACGGATGGCAACTGAAACGGCCAAAGGCGCGGCCGACCGACCGACCGTCGATGTGCTTGTGCTTGTGCTTGTTGTTTGTGTTCTAAGTCGGAGCCGCCATAAAATCTAATAAGAACGGCAGTGCCAGTGCCAGTGGATGTGGCTACGGCTGTGCCTGAGAAACGGGGTGGAGCGGAAAAGGGTGGGTTGGTGGAGCGTCGGCTCGCTGTGGCGGCGTTGCGTTCGAGTCCGGTTGACGCGAAGCACTGCCAAGCGACCGACGCGCCGCTCTGACGGCCCGACGGACCGGCGGAACGATTGGCAACGGGCTGCGGCAAACAAATAAACAAACGCACCACAAACATTGCCCAGGGGCGTTGTTACATCCACATGGCGAATGTTCAAGGGGTATGGCCACGATATAAACTGATATATACATTGCAACTACGATGAAATATTACTCAACTATTATACAGTTGAGTTGAGTTATCCCTTACATCTGAAAGATACACTTGGAATGTGCATACCGACATCCGTGCAGATGGATCCCCAGAAAGTGTGATAAATCTAAACCCCCTCATTATCGGACGCAACTGACTTTTGGAAGTGGAATCGGAACAGCAGCGTAGATATCCGAAAATTGAATGCGTGTGTGTGCGAGTGCGAGTGTTTGGCTGCTCTACACTAGTCGGCTTTTGGCTGGAAGCAGAGTCGAAAGCAAAAGCCACAAAGCTTCGGCCAAGAAGGCAGACAAATTTGGGTAGGTGGGGAAATTTGCGAAGCAACGACCACTTATCAAATTGTACATTTTGCCTTTGAGCCGGCGCATTGAGCAGGGAATCTTGTGACCGACCAGCCACTAAACACTAGCCACCTCCCACGCCACCCATTTCACTGTCACTTGCGGAACGTTTGGAATCGGAATCGCTGTGCACACTCATGCACACTCGCATTTCAAATGCAGCGACGTCGACAGCGGTGCCGTGACCTTGAAAATGCTTATGCTCAGTCCTTCGCTCACTCTCTTCTCTGGAGCTTAGAAGGCATGCGCAACCGACTGAGTTGCACGATCTGGAAACTGAGCTTGGCTTACACGATCGAAATCAATTTATGGACACCTATAGCCACACATTTGTGAGCATACACACATACTCGTATGTAATTGTTGCATAAAAGCCCACAGCTCATGGACTGTGATAAGGAAGCCACCGTTATCCGTTATCGGCTATCGGTTATCAGCTAACGGTGCATGAAAAGGTGGCAAAAGGCAGACGTGACTAGCTCAACTTGCCAAGAGGAAGAAGTGGAAGGGGTTGCAAGAAGGTGTAAGGGCACTTCCTAATATCCAATCGCCTTTGCAATGGAAATGGCCGATTGGGATTAAGGCACCGGCAAAAAACGCCGGCTACAATAGCGCACGAAAACAATAACAAATGCTCAGTGCTGCTGGCGAGAGAGAGAGAGAGAGGAAAAGAGAGAGTCCGATGGGGAGAGAGAGAGGGCACTGCCAACCGGCTGTGTTTGTGTTTCATGCCATTCCGTTCCGTTCCACACTCACATTGTTTGTCCCACTCACGTTTCCACGCGACCGCCGAAAGAGCGGCGAAAAGCGAAAGCTTCGTGGCGCTTCGTGTCGACTCGTCCGCCTTCGGCCCCCTGAATGTACAGTGTGTTCTAAAAATAGAGCCTGACTCGCATCATACACGGTCCCCATTCGCCGACGATCTCGTCACCTGCTCGCCGATTGGCCAGCGGGCTCCAATAAAGCCAAAAGCAACAATAGCAATAGCAATAGCCACAACAGCTTTGAGAAAATACTAGTGTTGGAAGCAACACAGAAAAGTTCTATCTCGCCGTCGTCGCTGTTGGCATCTAATAGCGAATTTATAAAGGAATAAAATGAGCATTAAAAAGTGCCAAACAGCGCGGGCGAGCACATGGACGTCGGGTTGGTATTGGGGGGGTACTGGGAGGCATTGGGGTTGGGGCTCGCAACGGTGGTGCGGTGGCATATGGAAATTGATGCAGCAGCTGCGCCGTCCGAAGCGTGCCAAAAATTGCCCCAATGAAAGTGCTTGGCGGAGCACAGTAGAGTTCGATCCAATAGGACTCACTTTCGTGGCCGAGCAAAACTAGGCATTAATTGCTTGTCCTTGAAATTTCCATAAAAGCGAACACATTCATCAACTTTACATTTGTTTCTACCAAGCCCATGCACACTACTGCTAGTAACTTGCGCGCCATAGTACCCACCGGCCTCCGAGTGGACCGCAGTTGTATGTATGTATATCCATACATAGCTTTCCCACACCGAGTGGGCACACCGAAGATTACAAGCGACGGATCTGTGGCCGCTGTGCGCCTGTTCGCACCTCGCAACTGCAGTGGGAGAAGCTCAGCCATGTGCGTGTGTGGGTGTGCGGTCGGGCTTGGGGTTGGGGTTGGCTTCCCCGCTCATCCAACTCTCCCAAGACGACAATTTGAGTTGTCAGTTGTTGCTGCACTCGCATTTACAGCCAAAGTTTTGCCTTAATGAATTGCTGAAATGTGTTATGTAAGGGAACAAGGAACAGGTCTTCTCGGTGAATCGACCCGGGTAACACCCAGTACATTCTCCGTTAGGTCCAATCAATCCCTTTCTGGGGTTCCTGTATAGCAGGTTAATCACTTCCAACGACTATTAATGTGCGCTCCCTTCATTTGTACATATGTAAATGCAAAATAGAATTAATCATTGCATACTAACGAAACCCATAAAAAATCAACTTAACAGCAATTAAGAGTGCCTAGGTCGCAGGGTCGTCTTGCTGATACCCAACACTGAAGTGGGATATTTGCGT
This sequence comes from Drosophila simulans, assembly GCF_016746395.2. Classification (NCBI taxonomy): domain Eukaryota; kingdom Metazoa; phylum Arthropoda; class Insecta; order Diptera; family Drosophilidae; genus Drosophila; species Drosophila simulans. Next base: position 1,109,656 of record NC_052525.2, read on the forward strand.
ATCTGCTCCCTGGACTCGTTGGGATCTAACAAAGTCAATCTAAAGATAATCGTGGTAGGAGGCTGTGGGGTAACCTCATAACCAGTTGAATAATAATTATGCATATATTCCTCATGAGTGGAATACAACGGCGGGATAAGGGAGACAGATTGCTAGGTAGACTTTAAAATGGCTCTTATTTTTTCGGGACGCCCATCACTTACTTTATGGCTTTTCTCGGTTTGTCTCTGGCGACCCGCCCCCTTCATAACCTAAGCAGCAACTGCAATGGCGAATGACTTTGTGGCAATAATTAGACACTAACTGAAGTAATATCGCTACGGCAGAGAAGCGTGCGACGCAAAAGGCGAATTAGAAGTCAAATTTGCATACTGATCAATCGGCCGATCGATGCGATGGATTTCGATGGGGGGATCTCTGGGGGGAACTCAGGGTGCGCGACTCATTATCTGATGAATGCAAGCCGAGCGGGATGCCCAGAAGCGGAAATGCCGGATGAGCTAGGCAAGATCAGGGCCAGGAGCTAATCAGCGGCCATAAGCCATCGATCAGCCCTCGCATTGTCTTACGGCTTATGGCTCATAGCGCGCAATTCATGGCTAAGCATCCAGTCACTTTATTTATCTATCGTGTAAGTGTCCAATGCCAAGCCCAAAGCTCGGCCAGAACACACACGGCGACAGTGGAAAAGACAACAAGGGCCACTGAAAGGGGGTTTGGCCTGGGAGCTGCCGAAATATCTGACTGATCACCGATTGTCCAGCGACGCTTGTCACTCCCCACTTGTTTACAGCGGGACTTGTTTACACCCAAGGAGAAGGGTTTCAGGGGTCGAAGATTTACGGCTCGGGCTTTATTGGTGGCTATGAGTTCATTCCGTTGGATCGATACTGGCTACCGAATTTCGTTTCTCGGTCTACTCTATCCAACCGTGGGTAGTCATATTTCTAGAAGAAGTTTACTCTGCATGCTAAAAGTTATTATTAGATTGCTCGGCAGAAGATTGGGCTTAATTATTAATAACTGCACATTGCAGTAATGAAGTGCATAATTAGAATCTCGATCGAGAGTCCATTTGTTTTTTTTTTTATTATTGAACTCCGCACGAGTTAGTGACACACACAAATTGTGGATCAGCTGGAAGACAACCTTCACATAATTGATTGCTAAGCAGTATTTCTTATCAAATCATATAGATTTGAGCTTTGAACGCAATAAAAATATAGTAACAATGAGAGAATATTTCTTATCAATTCATGACGTAGAGCAGCAAATTATTCACTTGAAGTTTGGATTGACCCATCTAAATAGCAGTACCAATGGTTCACTCGGAGTTTCGGGATGCATTATTAATTCGTTGATTAGTTTGATATTGCCTATTTGGCGAAAGGGTGTCTTCTCTTCGGTCTGCAGATCTGGAACCTCTGAGTGGGCACACTGCTGGCTCTAACACACTGTCTTTTTTTCGATATTCAAATCTTGGTCTTCCGCATGCCAGCCCCACCAAAAACATATACATACATACATATGCATATCGTCTATTGCCGGCGGTGCGAGCAGTGTGAAAATCGGAGATCAGTGCGACAGAGATTAACACGCTGAGGCGTAGCCTGTGGAGCCACTGCCGCACTGGGTTAAATGACACGATCGATGGCCAACCTGTCCCCAAGTTCGAGCCACTAAGCTGTGCTTAGTGAATAGTGCGACTTGGTAACATCTTAATGCCAAGCCATTCGGGCACATAAATCAAGCGGCTGTCTGTCAGCGAAGATCGGAATAATCGGAATATATCATAATAGATACATTTTGGCTTCTCCCGAGTAGCGTCGATTCACTGCGCATTGAAGATGCCGTGCCAGCCAGCACTGGCACAATGTGGCACAATGTTGGCTGCGTGCATCCTCTCGCTACATGCCGCACTTTTTATGGCTCACGCAAGACCATAAAAAATACTTGGCCCAGTTGGAAGCAAGATTCCGAAATGGTGGTGGCGATCCAACGAGGCGTCAAAGGATACAATGTTGCTGGGAATAGAAAGCGATTTGGGAAAAATACAGTTGAAAGTGATTGGAAAAGTAATAATGCCATATATTCGCTAATTCAATTGTAGAGCTTTATGTCCAAGTCTATATGTCTTTATTTATGCTGCTGGCCCCACACTAATGGTAAACCTAAACGTTTTGATATTGATAAAGTGTTAAAGTGCCGTTTTCAACTGAGACTCCGAATACAGATGACTTATATATATATATACCTTTCGTAGAGAGATCTTAGTATTCCCTACTTAATCAGTACATGAGGACGCTAGGCGAAGTAAACAAAGTACTAGTCATATAAAAGTGGTCAGAGCGGGAAAGCAGCATATGACGAATTGGGGTGATATCGTATGGTATGGGCCACCTGACAATGGAATTGCGCAAACGATACCGAGACTCTTCCTCGCTCCCGGGAAATCCGCTGAGTCGCGATGTTGATATCGTCGATTGGGCTTTCCTTCTTCGAAATCCGGGCTTCAAAGCTGCAGCTCGCGATGCACTATCGAATTCGAATTCAAATTCCTCGCAATCGTCGCAGGCTTAGGGGTTTGGGGCAAGGCAAACACCATTGTCTGTGGGCAGCAGCACGAAAGCGAAAAACCTTCCGGTCCCTCCTTATTCGCCTTTCCGACTCCGTGTGGGCCTCCAGTTTCCTGGGAAAGCGGATCAATAAAAGAGGGCGGCGACACGACAGCCAAGGGCGCCACTCTGCCAGCTAGTCCTTCAGTCAGTCAATTCGTCGCTTAACCGTTCCCAACCGCCACCCATGCCGCCCCTCATAAGCTCTAATTAGAGTTTAAGCGAGCGGAGAGCTGCAGACATTGAGAACTTTGATAACAGAAACCAAAACAAGTGGAAGGGCAGAGTTTATCCAGATTATCGGGCTTGAATCGCTTTGAGCATGGAGCCGTTAAAAAAAAGGTATTGGACAAAAGATTACAATTAAGTACAATGAGTTTACATTATAAAATAACTGCACGCCAATGTTCACCTATGTACATATGATCAAAAAATCCATTTAGTTTAAACTTCACTTAACTGTTGCACAGTGTCGCCATACCCTGTAGCACTGACAACAATGACAGTTGGCAACTGGTGACCCACTTTCGCGGTCAAGACTCGGCAGAGTCCCTCTACGGATGCCACTTCCATTTCCTCTCCCAGCGGAGACCACACCCGAAAGCTCTTGGAAACATACATACCTTGAAAGCGAAACTCGGCATTGTTTTGGATCCACTTCGTATCGATTGACGGCGCTCCCCACGCTCCGAAACCAAAAACTTGGAACCCTCGTTCCTCACGCCGTAAGGAACCCATGGAGCGAGGTCCTGCACGCAACACGAAAACTTTCTTTCACATTTTTTTGACGCCCGCTTTTACGATACGAAATTACGATTGTATAATAAAGCGGACGGCGGGAAGGAACACAGCGCCGTCGATGGAGACATTGCCGGAGCGCAAGTCCTGGGCTTCTTCGGGTGGTTGCTGGCTGAACCACAGTAGGGGAGTCTCATTCCGGGTCCGGGCCAAGTGGGCCGCCATTTTGTGTGCAGACTTGTGGCGCCAGTTTTATGTACTCGACGAGCAACACGCGTTCGCGGACAGGCGGACATTGGCCAACGGACAGGATATTTGGTATGCAGGATGAAGGCAGTGCTGCGCAGACTACAACAGCGATTATGGGCTATGCCCACATATGACTCGATTTCCGAAGTCCTTAGTAAGGAAGCACCCTTTTGAATGCTTTCATTAAAACTATGATTCAGTCTGAGCCATAGTATTCATAGCTAGCGAATCTATTGAGTATATACTCGTAGTGTATTTTCCATAAAATCACCAAGTTGGCAACACTAATGTTGAATGTAAAGCTGAAAGCGGAGGACCTTAGACTGGGTCTGTGCGATTGCGGACTGTGGATGTGTGGCGACGCCGGCGTCAGCGGTGGACTAGGACATAAAGTCATTTATTGTGTGGGCCGTTGCCGACGCCCACTGGACAGCAACCTACAACAACACCTCCCACCACCCAACACCCAGCAATCGTCGCCAAGCGGGCGTGCGCTACGCAATTAGTTCAAACACTCGAAGGACACAGGTCACAGGTTTCCCCAATCATTTCCAGCGGACAGCCGTTGGCTTTTTAGTGAAGGTGGTGCCATGGGGGGTGGTCCCGCATATTTGCGTATGAGATTTGGCCGCATGTGGTTAATGGCGTCAACAAACGGTCTCCAGAACACCCAGGCCCCAACCCTATCTCCGCAGATCCCGACTTTTCCCTTCTGACCCCGGAAGTACGGTGTCTGTGCTGCGTGGTCATAAGCCCAAAAGTGTCATGTGTAGATCCAATTGCGAAGGCAAATGCAATTGGTGGGCCTGCCACGATAATTCCGAAATTCCATTCAGGCTGTTTAATTGCAGAAAGGCAGGTTACATGAAAAGGTTAGTGGGAAAGATGGTGCCCCTGTCAGGTCATTCCCATCAGCCGGGATGAAGGGGCGACCAGTGGGCAGAAGCTGGGAGCTCGAGGCGCACGCTGCTTTCGCGCTAGTGGAATCTTTTGATATTGCCAGGGTAAGTGGAGCAGACGGGACGAAATCAACGCTGCTGCTAAGCACACCGAAGCTTGGAGTATTTCTCCGCTGATAAGGTTTTGGGCCCAGGGGCGACGCTTTCGGGGGCTGCGGCACTATTTGGTGAGCGGCCCCCGCACAACGCCCCTGCCTGATAGCGACCGCTGAGCGCTGGAATGTTCTCAATTGAAGTGAATCATATCCTCAACCTACAAGTGAACTCTGAATGGAATGGAATTGAAATGGAGATTACAATATTTCATTCATTCGGCCGTGTGCTGGTGTTTCTTTAATTTGGCAGGCTACTCGCTTGTTTATTTTCAATCAGCTGAGACAGAAGTTGAGTTGGTCGAGAGATAGTATCGACCCAGTAATCATACTTCAGTACTGACCTTGAGCAAGACGACAGCTAATGTTCGGAATTAGTTTCCCCAATAAGAGAGATCAATATACCCCATCGTGCATGCATTGTACACAATGCAATTTCCTTTGGAATAAAACTGAAGGACTTTCGGCACGGATTTTCCCCAAGCGAAGATAGCGATCGCGCCCCCAAATAGAGCATGACTTAATGCGGCAATCTAATCGGGCTGTTCGGGCGTTCAACCGCCACCCATCCGAACCCCTTTAGCCCTAGTGTCGCCTATCAATCAGTTAGACGATTGGCGGATGATAACCAGAGCCAGCTGGCCAATCCGCGGCCCCCGGTTCCGATCTGCGATTCGCGATTTCGTCGGCCCTCGGTTATAATTAGCAATTACAACTCGTTACCTGCGATCGATCCGTCCAGCTAGGTCTTTATCAGCCGCGGCGCTTATAATTTATTGCCAATAGTCGCAGGCTTTAATTCGAATTCTTGAATTTATTAATTGCGTTAAGTAATTGTCGCTATTTTCGCGACATGATTTCACGATCGCCCGCTATCTGCGAGGGTGCTCGGCCATAGGCCAACCGAAATGGCGATGGGAGGGGCTTACTCCGGTGCCTGAGTGTGCAACACCATCATTTGGAAGGGGTTGCGATGGCATGGGCATGGTATAGGGATTTCAAATAAAAAAAAAAGAAACACGCTTCGTAAAATAAAACCCGAGTTCGAAATTGACTGGGCATCGCCAGTGGTGGAGCTGAGTTTGAAAAACCGAAAAATACTCGATGCTGCTAAGCTGATTAGAGCCTTTGGCCAAGTTTGCGTTGGTTTGTCCGCATTGAAATTGCAAATCCCAATCCCAAACCCAATAATTTATATGCAAATCAAATATATATTTTGTGATTAAACCGTTTTGCTGTTTTCATTAACACCCTAGCACCATGGACCCCAGCCGAAGTCCCGCTGAGCAGCCAACTTGTCACCCGACCGGGCCATTGTCTTTCTTCAGCTGCGGAGATGTGCGTGAGTCGCAGGTCGTGAGCGACGCCTCGTGAGGATTGCAATAAGGACACTCGGCCCTTAGTAAAATGAAACGGGGAAAGGGGAAGAACCTTCAAATAGGACTGTTGACTAGTCAAAAAATGATTTGTTTAATTGCGTTTCGGATGAGTAATAAGTAGTTTATTATATTTCGAAAGATGGTGTTTAAATGTATCTTTTTTGCGATACAATCGCGCTGGCGTGAGTCATAAAAATACATTGAAAACGAATGTTACGTATACGCCATGAAGTGCAACAGCGATTCAGAACCTGTAGAAGCCATAAACTAATGACAGTGTGATGGATTGGAAATTGTATGCTTTTTGCTTTCCCATTCGGGCCGTGAGTCGTAAAACCCACTGAGTTTTTGGCACCGCTGTGGGCATCTCTAGCTGGCTGGCACTTTGGGCCTGTCCAAAAAGCCGCTCAGACGCTACGGCGGGCAGCTCTGCTTTTGATTAAGCTCATTTGCATTTGAATGGCAGTGCTGGACGGTGGTTTTATGTTACTCCACGGGCGAGTGCCGGATGGGGGAGCGGTGGTCCGCTGGTGAGGTGAGGTGAGGTGAGGTGCCTTTGAATTTCTAATAAGCCAAGTTATTTGCGCATGACTCAACGACAGTGCGTCGTCGATAATTCCATGATACTCAGCTCGAGTCGGTGGGTTAGTTGGGCAAATATTTATAGAAGCGCTCGCCCAAGTCGTCTATCTATTAAATTTACATCTGCGGTTGCCGTGGCCGTAGCCCCTGTCTAAGACAACTATTTTTAGCTGCTGAATCTCCAGCCAATCAGTCTGCACAAACGATCGTAAGCATCTGCCGAGCAGCGAAAGCGATGAGTCGCCTGAACGCAATCGCCTGACATTAACCGAACTCACGAGTCCACTAATGTGTGCACATTTGTCACCAGGCCTTGCTCCTCACTGGTGTGTCTATTATGGATGACGAAAACTTCCTGAAATATCCTTAAGCATTCGCTGGCCGCTAAAGTTTGTATCTATTGTGGATACAGATATTCAAGATGTGCAAGGGAAATATTCTAAATGGTCGAATGACCAGCAACGAGTTATAATGCCCTCGTCCAGAAAATTACAATTTCAACCAGAAACTCGTAGAGCAAACGAACGTGACATTATAGATGAATCGATATAACCATGTCCGTTCGTCCTTTTTTGTCCGTATGTCCCTCTGTCCGTTAAGGTGCATTTATCATTCATTTCCCTTTCAGTTCGCTGAGCTGCGCTGAAGAATTTTCGCATCCCAAAAAGCAAAACGCAATCATTTCCAATTATTCGCAATTACTCTACTATTTCCATCCCTCTCTAAAGTTCTGTCTCCTTTTTTTTGGGCACATTGCTGCGGCTCCAGCGAGTCGCGCATTGTGGATGAATTAGTCAGGAAATTAATTAATCAAAACTAACGCAAACAGCAACAACTCAAAGGCAACAAAAGCGACGCAGCAGCGCAGCAGCGTGAGAGCGGAGGGGGCGAAGAACATAAACAGAATAAACCGAATGTAAAAAAGCGTCGCTCTACAATTTGTTGCCTGTCATTTGCTTATTTTTGTGGCGCTACCGCCTCCCACCTCCCGCCTTCCTCGACCGCGGTCTCTACTCATTGCTATTGTTTCACTTCTATCATGGCATTTGTTATTGCGGTAGGGCATTTGCTGGTCTACTAGCACTTCCCCCCAAAAGCCCCAAATAATTTGAACCCTCTCCGCGAGACTTGTTTGCCGGCGGACAACCTTGAGAGGCGCTTAAAATGTTTTGATTATTGTATTATTATTGTTTCTGTTTTCGCCCTCAGATTTGGAGGTTGGGGTGGTGGAGCATAAACATGAGCAAGAGGCAACGTAATCTATCTTGCGCCTCTGGGAGCTGGGAACTGGGGTGGGGTGCCCAGCCCCTGGGCCATTAGTTGTTTCGAGCGCGATTGTCAGGAGATTGAGCCTTCGGCCTTCGGATTAAAAGAAATCCGAGTTGCCCGTTGCACGCTAATGCGATCCATCTCATTTGAGGCAGTGCATCCAGATCCTTGGAAACTCAACGTCGAGCTGTCGGCAGCGCCATATGGAAAGCGTTGTCCTTCAGGCCTGCACTGCAACCCCCGCTCGGTAATCGAGTTCATTTAAATGCATTAAATGTGTCTCATTATGCCGCGGTTATGGCATCAACAAGTCGAATTCAATCCATCCAATCCATCCCATTCCGCCTGACTCACTCGAATGGCGAACAGCGGGCCTCGGACATATGGCAGCAGTGGGCCGCAAATTGTTGAACAAACAAAACATTTTTTATGCATTTCGAGCGCCAAAGAAAGGAGAGCACTTCTGCAGACAGGCAGGGTGGAAATTATAGCGTCCAAAATGATGAGCAAGTTAAACCAAACCAGATACCGCGGTTAGTCGGGACTCCAACCCGCGGATCGTCGTGAGCTGCAGTGGAGACTCCAACCACACTGGGAACAGGACAACACAACTAGGACAACGAGTACATAATCCTACATACTTCTACTGTGGGGAGCTAAAGTTGCGACCCCCATTGTATTGTGAGTATTCGATACTGACTAATGTTGTTGTTCTTGCTGGCTAGTGTGGCCAATTTATTATTGCATTTGGCAACTGGGCGGTGAAATTTCGTGCCCGCTTTGATCTTGACGCGTTTTTGACACTCGCCGGGCATTTCGTCGATTTAGCTCTGTGCCTCGGGGAGAGGAATCCGGCGGATGGGGCCAGCGGACAGCCGGCGGCATGTGGCCGTGCATTTTTCATTATTTTTTTTCCTCTCGCAGATACACGTATATGATTTTGTTTTCCCTGAAAACATTCAGACGAAAAACGCTTTTCATACACATTTCGGCGCATTACTCAGCTGCAAGTGGAATTGGCGGTCGTCAAATGTAACAGTTTTTCTGTACTCGTACGTATTTTTAGCTCCGGTTGGATCGCGCGATTCTATATGCAAAGCATATTCGTAATTTGTATGTTCAATCATAGCCGCAGAGGTCGGGGTAATTGCAATGGCTATAACTATGGCCATAGCTATTTGTATTTATTTGTCATCAAGCCCCAGGGGTTGTGAATGCGATCTGAATCAGCGTGGTTACGTTGGTTGCACCACCCAAAGCTCCAACGAACGAGTAGAATGCGAAATGGGCGTTGGGTCTCCTGCAGCTGAAGCGTTGTGGTTTGTGTCCGAAATATCAGCTCCTTTCGAACTGTTTCCCTCCCCTTCTTTCTTCAAGTCTGCACTGAGCATGTCTCCATTGGTTGTGGCGAGTGTCGAAGGTACGGCGTATTTAATCCAGCCGATCCAGTCAACAATGCGACAAACATAGACCTTTAAAGCATTTGAGAGTTAGGAAGTTGAAAATTACTTTTGCATTTGGAGAAGTAGTGTCTGCTAGGCTTGTTAGCCGTCAAAGTCCTGCCTTGTTTGTTTAACGAACACTTCACCTTGCCCTCCAACCTTGCCAGCGGACAGGCACGCAACGAAAGCGGGCCAATTAGTTTGGTTGGACACCAGGGAGGGTTGCCGGAGTCTCGTCAACTGGCAGCTGGCCAAGGCGCACGCACTGTGGCGTCTCCGTCGCCCCTGGAGCGGGCATCAGGTGACGTGGGCGGCTGGGGAGGGGTCGGAAGATATAGCACTTTCGAAATAATGCGTCAGAGGCGACGACGACGATGGCGCGGAAGTAGCTGGCCACCGCCCTTGTCCCTCTCCTACTCGCATGCCAGCAACCTGTGGCCTTGACAGCGCCCGTTTTGATTTATGCGGCATTTTGCAAAAGTCAGCAAATGAAAATGACACAGAAATAATGCCAAGAGAGCTGTTTTCCACTATTCCGATTTCTTTTGCCCCAAGGTCGGGCGCACAAATAGATGTCGGCAGTGCCACCCGCTGGACCTCCGCCATGGATACAGATTCCATATGCACTCCCAGCACCACATTTGCATGCTCCTTACCAATTATCGTAGTTTCAAGATATCACGGATTCGCTTCAAACAGCACTAGGATCAGAATTCCGATTGAAGTGAGTTATCTTCGTGTTTGCTGTTAGCAGTACGTATTTTAACTTCAAAACGTTCAGAAACGAAAACCTTTCGAGTGATTAAAACCAAACCGGAATGGGCTCGGTAGGAAGTCGTCAGCTCAACCCCGTCCAACTGTGTGACCACCAGCAGGCCACGGGGCTGTCCGCAGAGCAGCTAGAGCAACTGCACACGCGGTTCCGCAGCCTGGATCGCCACCAGCGCGGCTATTTGACGCCCACCGACTTGCTGCGCATTCCACAGCTATCGCTCAACCCGCTTCACCGCCAGATCATCGACGGCTTCTTCCCCAGCCGTGACCCTAGCGCGCGCATCGGCTTCAAGCAGTTCGTGGACACTTGCTCCACCATTTTGGTGCCACAGTTTGGCCGCGGCTCAGTGAGGCGTCGCGACGGGCGTGTTCAGAAGCTTCACCTCCTGTCCAAGATGTTTGACACACGGCGCAGCGGCTGCATCACACGCTCCGACTTCCGCCAGATCATGCGTTGCATTGTCAATCTGGCCTGGAGTCAGCAACAGGATCAGGAACGTCAGGAGGGGCTTTCCGAGAACCGTTTGCCTGAGGTGGAGGCCGAATTGCAACTTTTAGAGCATCAGGCCTTTGGCCTCTGCTGCGACCATATCTCTTATGGGGAGTTCGAGAAGCGCCTGTTGAGTGCGGACGTCGACAGACGGCTGTCGATCGCCAAGTGGCTGGAGGACGATGACGAGGCCGAAGCCGGGATGGGACTGCCAGTTGGCTCAGGCCCATAAAACACCACACCCCAAATCACTCATCCTTGTCATGTTGTGTTTGTGTTTTCAATATAGCAATCAATTCCATCCAGGGAGATAGGACTCAGGGAATCCTCATTTATCGGTGTGGGTACTAGGAAAATTGTAGTCCAAATTGAGCAAATATAATTTCAATCTTTACACTTTACTTACAAAGGAATTAGGTCACAAAGTCGTATGCGTTAAGTAAAAATATGATCCACCGGAGTGCTTTTTCATTTGTATTTCTCGATGTTGCCTACTTTTCTGCGAGGCACATTTTTCTGCATCTGGCTGCACGATGCATACTTTTGGGCAGCAGACCAAAAGGCCAGACCATTCGAGGCCAGAATGGAAAATGTTGCCACTACTAAATACCAGGCGAACAGAATCCGTAGCATGTACCAGCTGGTAACACTTGCTAAACAGCTGATCCTTTTTCAAGATGGCTGCACCTTATGCTTTTTCAGTCTAGGATATTCAACCAATAGGAAGCGATGGAGAGGATACCGTTAGTTTAGCTTGGAAGTAAACAAAAACAGCTGTTTTTTTTCATGATGGCCTTTCCAGTCGGCAGTCAGCCTTCTTCCTACTGAAATTTCTGTTCGCCTAGTTATGAAAAACCTGAGAATTCACATATTTATGACAAAATTTCCGAGTGGGCAACATATTTCCCAGTAAAACTTGCGCCTTTACGAGTCCCAGACACCATGCGAACAGAATCCGAAGCAAGCTGCAGCTGGTAGCTCGAAATAAAGTGGAACAGCTGATTAAAAAAACAAGACGAAAACTAGCTTCGTTAATTTCATTCACAATAAATGTTTATTATAATTTGTTAATATTTAGGGTGTAATTTGCAATAGATAGCTTTTTCCGCAAAAGGGGCGTGGTCTGTGCAAACTCCTAAAGCGCCTTAAAATATCTGTAGGTTCAATACGGGTTTGACTCTGGATCCGTGCTAAAAAAAAAATGAAGAAACAAACAATATATGTACCTTAATTTTGAACATGACTGTATGGCAGGCCGGCGAGCTCCTCTTCGAGCACTTCGGCGATTCCATGTGCGGTGATTATGCTGCTGTGCTTGCTCGATTGCGCTACGATAAGGATGCGTGAGCACCGTGAAATCGGCTTGATATATGTATGTATGTGTAGATATAGAAGCATTTATGCCATATGGTTGGTTGCCAAAAACAATTTTCAAGGTACACTACACATGACGATCCGCGTTCGCTTCGCGGCGATTCGATTTCGATTCGTTCATAACATTTTTAGACTTTAAATTACAATTACGTTTCGATTTTGTAAATAATTTGGTTTCACGCTTGCATTAGCCGAGCTTTACGTTTAGACTATGTGCTATATAAGTATGTAGGTATACATAAATCGTAGTGTATGCGTACGGGTAGTAGATAAATAATTACAAAAGAAGGTAGTGTCTTTACTATGTAAGAAAAAAAATACTTTCGCGCCATCTGGAAACATTTACACCGGGGCCAGGTCCGGTTGATCGGTATCTCCACCCCGTTTTTACTGGCGCCTCACGGTCCGCTCGCGCTCCCGCCCACTCTCCTCCCTCTGGAGGCTGCCGTGGCGGGGCGGCGAGGTGTGCCCAGTGGAGGACCCGCCGCCGTTAAGCACGCGCGCCTTGCGCGACCGCTTGAACTTGGCCATGTCCTCGCCGAACACGTCTCCGGTCCTCAGGGCCGAGATTAGGTCGTCGAACTCGCCCTTGTTGTCGCCTACGCCTCCCTTTGCCGGGGAGTCAGGATCCCCATTGGATGAGCCCGACTTGAGGCCCAGATTGCGAGCCACGCTGGTCATTAGGCCGGTCTTGTTCTTGCGCTCTATTGTGCGCTTCTTGAGCTCCGCCTCCTGCTTGGCGCGCTTCTCCTCTTCCTCCTGTCGCCGACGGAAGCTCTCGTTGTCATGCCGCGCCTCCGCGAAGGCGGCCAGGAAGGAGTCAAAGATGCCAAAGAACTCGTCCGGCTGCAAAACCGAACCATCCTCGCCGAAGAGGCGTACCGCACGATCAAAGCGCGTCTTCATGTCCTGAAACTTGTCCTCAAGCTCGGCGAAGCGCACTGACGCCTGCGCGTGGAACTCGCGCATCACGGGTAGAAAGCGATCACCCTGTTGGGCCGGGCCTGAACTGCGGTGGAACTCGATTTCGCGCGCCACGTCTGCCAGACCCGTGCGCAGCATCTGAATGTCCTTGTCCATCTCGCCCAGCGACACCTTGGAGGCTTCACGCACATGCGGGATATCGTCCTCCAACTTAAGAAGGTCCTTAAACTTGCGTTCAATCACCTGCACGAGGTAGTGTAGCAGGGTGGTGCCCTTGGCGGCACTGGACTTGGTGTCCGCCAGCCGGTTAAGGGACGCCAGTCGGAATCCCGATGCGTTGCCACGTGCCCCGCGGTTCATGTAGTTGCCTGGTGGGATATAGGTAGTCTGGGTTATTGAGTGCTTAGCGAACGGACAGTGGATCCATACCTAGGGCGAGGACCAACTCAAGAAGCTTGCGCAGGCGACGGGAACGAGCCACCTCACGAGAGGCCTCCATCACACTGGTTATGCGGGGGACCAGGTCGTTGATTGTCAGCATGAAACGCTTCTTGTAGTGCAGACTCTTCAGGCGCTGCTCGTAGTGCGGAATCCTGAAAATGAACATATTTAGAACAAGAACACCTTCAGGAAATTGATGGAAACTCACTTGGATATCTCATAGAGGAATCGATCGGCCCGAGCGAGAGACTCAATGTCCTCGCTGTGCTCGTCCAGCAAAGCTCGCTCTTCCGCCGAGGGCGTGAACTTGAGCAGCTGCTCGACCATGTCCAGCTGCAGCTGCTCGTTGCTGTCCATGGAGAGAATGGCCCTGAAAGCGGCATTGGTTATTATTTACGGGTCGTGGCTAGTGAAAGTAAGACCTACTTTGATATCTCCATGTCGCTCATCTTCAGTTTGCTCAGCAGGATGGTGCAGTTCTGCGCCCGGCGTCCGTCGATCACCGACAGCACTTTCTGCTTGGCAGCCTTGCCAGTTACCCTTAAGTCCTCATAGGATCCATCAGTGGCCTGGGAAAGTAGAAGTGTCTTAGTAGGGAAAGGAAACTCAATGGAGGTCCCATATCCTAACTCACCGATACCCCGTTCTTTTGGTAAGCCGAGAACAGTTTATCAATTGACTCCAGCTCCATGTTGTTGTACAGCTTGCTTTCATCGAGCTCGCTCCAAACGGTGCCCTGTAGCTTGGCGTCCGGCAGTTTCGACCAGTTGAAGCTCTTCAGGGGATTCGTCGGCTGTGGCACATTCTTCTTTGGCAGATCCACTTTTGGTGGCGCTGGAGCTGTTGTGAGAAGACGCATTAGTTGATAAGATCGATTGCTTTGTTAATTTAAAAGCTTTTTACCCATCGTTTGTGCCATGCTTGGCGGAGGTGGAGGAGCTCCCGGGCAAGGAGGTGGTGGTGGGGGCATCATGGACGGCGCCATGGGTGGCGGAGGTGGCGGAATGGCCTTGAGCATGGGAGGTGCCGGTGGAGGCGAGACGGCACCATTGCAGCCCGTGAGGCCGGCCACCTTCTGGTCGTCTGGGATGCTGCCCTCGGTAACCAGTCTCTCCAAGCGAGCCCGTTCCTGCTGCTCGCTGATCAAGCGGTGCTGCAGGTCTTCTGCTCGCATCTCTGCAGTCTGCGCCCGCTGCACCGCCTGCGAGTGCTGCGCGGACTCCTTCTCCAAACGCTCGCGCATGCGCGCTAGTCCCGTCTCCAAGTCCTCTTTCTCTTGCATGCGGAGGTCGAGTTCCTGCTCCTTCTTGGCCAGCCGCGACTGCACGTCAAAGTTCTCACGCTCCAGCTCGTCAGCCCGCTTTCGCGCTTGCGTCAGCTGTTCCTCCTTGACCAGCAGACGCACCAGCTTAGCCACGTCGATCTGCAAGGGCGCCACATCAGGATCATGGACTGGCGACTCGGCGGCCAACTTCAGTTGCTTTTCAGGGTCATCGGGGTCGACGATAAGATCACTGTTTGGCCGCTGTTCCACCTGCAGCACTATCTGCTGTACCACGCGATCAATCAGCAACCAGTGTTCCGTGCAGTGACCCGTATCTGTTGGATTTCGATTGGGATTAGTTACAGTTACAGTTAAGAACTCCAGAGAATACCACTTACAGGGTAGCAGAAGCATGTGCTGCAGAAGGGAGAGCATGTGGGGATACGCGGGCGAATGACTGAGCTTGCGGCGCAGCAGCTCAAACATGGAGCCAGCGCTCTTGGTGTCCACGTGGTCCTCCTTAAAACGGCGGGCAAACTCCTTCTCATCCTCAGCCCGAACCATCTCAAAGAAGTCCTGTTGATTAAATAAAACCATTTAGAGAATGGCTTGGCACTATAACCTATATGTACTAACCAAATGCCTGTCCAGCGTTTCGTTCTCGTGCGTGCGCAGCTTGTCGATCACAGGCTGTATACCGAGCATGAGAAACTCGTACCTCAAGTGCAGTCGGAACTCGAGGTTCTCCTGGCCGGGTCCGTAGTTGAGCACCGCATTCACGAATGACATAAGGGCGGTCTTCAGATTGACATTGTCCCTGTACGCATAGGTCGAGCGATCCAGGTCGTTGACAATGCTCTGGAAACGGGTGCGTTCCGTAGCGAAGACCTGGAAGTGGAGCATAGCCTGCAGCACCTTGCGATGACCGCCGGGCACCAGACACACGGCACCCAGAATCTCCAGGGCGGCGATTTTCGTGCGAATGTTGTCCGCTGCTAGGGATCTGGCTATGGTGTCGATGGCCGTTGGATGGGCGAGCACGTGCGCCCGACCCATCGAGTTGTTCATCAGTGCCTTGATGCACCCAATGAGACTGGTGTGCAGCGGGCTGTTAGCCACTCGAATGTCCAGCTGCAGCAGGAGGTCGAGCAGAGCAGGAAGCCCGTCCAGCTCCACGAATCGGAGAACGAAACTGTGGGTGGATGTGCGTAGCGCCGTCTTCAGGGCGTCCACAAAGGCGGCATGGCCATCCAAGCGATTGCCCAGCTCATGGCTGGGCGAGTCCTCCGGCGAGAGCGATATGTGCACCACCAGCTCCTTCAGTCGCTCAATGTAGTGCTCTGCGGTGGGTGGCTGGGTGATGGCCGCTGCATCTGGTCCATCGGCCGCATCCAAGGGCAGCTTTCTCGAGCAGTAGATTTGCCATTTCTTCTGCGCGGGCAGGCTGAGCATCGCCTCCTTGTTGGGGGCCGTCAGATCGAGCTCCTCCACCAGCTCCGCGAACTTGGTGTCCAGCTCATCCACTGACGGCATGGGTTGGGTGGGCGTGAGCGTCTGCAGGGTAAACGCGCCTTCCACCACACAAATCTCGGGTGGCTCATCGTCCTGTAACAGAAAAGTCAGAAAAATCGATTAGTGGCATGTTGCTCAAGCGGACACGTTCTCCGCCCGCCAACAGTGCGTGTCCAATTAAAGAGACGGCTTGCTTAGCCTCGAGACAAGGCCCAACACCACGGAGGCAAACCGCCGATCCAATCCACCTGTTGAGGAAGCGGTTCTGCTCGCTGCGCTTCTAGCAGCTGCTTGCCTGCCCAGTCGGTGACTCAGTCTTGGTTCTTTAACCTCGACTTGGAAAGGAATTCTTGCAAATTACTCTATTTACCGATTGAATTCTTGTAACAGCTATGTTTGGATCGTTCCCAGGGCCAATGGGAATTATCGCCTCTTATGCACAATTCGTGCACAATTTGACGAATTCGCTGACACAGAATCGGAATCGACGAGGGTTGCAAATTCGGTTGGGGCAGTGCTCAAGTGGCGACTCCGATTTCGATTGGTAATTGGGTCTGTCTGTTGTCCACAGCTCGCACGTGACTTTAACTGTTTTTGTCTTTAAGATATTCCGCCTCGGAGTTAGTTCTTTTTTGTGCAAATTACACCCACACTTTGGACATTCCGAGAGGGAGACTTTGGACTCGCAGTGAAGATTATGTCTAGTTATGTATGTCATGGTAAGTGGAGTCTCGGTTCAAGGATCATAATACTTGAACCACGTGAGTTACTCCAAAATATGCAAATGCCAACCATCAATCATCAACCATCAACTATCACCTACCTTGAAGCAACCGCACCACACCCTTCTGCCCCTGAAGCCGGGCATCTTCTTCTTCTGCTGGTGTCTGTAGTGCTTCTGGAGCGGCGTCTCGTTGCTGCTGGTATTGCCTGAAAGCCACTTCCTGAGGCCAAGACCGTTGGTGTTGCTGCTGCCGCTGCAGTTGCTGTTGCAGTTGCCGCTGCCGTCGAGGTCCTCCTTCAAGCCAAACGGATAGCCGAAGGTGTAGCCTAGTATATTGTGGGTGTAGAAGGAACCGGCTCCGCTGCCCAGGCCGTTCTCATGGTTGGACTGCGACTGCTGCTGATCACTGTCCCTGCCGTTGTCGTTGGCACTGCTGCTGCGTCCGCTGCACTGAGTCCAGTAGCGATACAGCCCGTGAAAGCAGTTGTAGTCGCTGAGTAAGCCCTTCCAGTGTTCAAAGTCGAACCGCTCCTGGAAGTTGTTGGACGAGGTGTCGCTGCCGCTGTTGCCACTGTTGCTGAGAGGATGCCTGCTGACGTTGTTGCCGCTGCAGTTGGTGCTGCTGATGGGCAGGGTGGCGGTGCTGCCCTGGCTGAGGTCGCTGCAGCTGTTTAGGCTGGTGATGGACACCAAGCTGCTGTTCTTGTAGCCGTCGATGGAACTGCCTGTGTTCGCTTTGGTGCTGGTGCTGGCGTTGCCGTTGTCACTGGTTATCGTTATCTTGGTCACTCCAGCCGCAGTGCTGGTAGCTGCCGATGCAGTTGCAGTGGCGCCTTCTCCTATTCCTCCATTGATGGCAATGCAACTGCCGTTCAAGCTAGTCACACTCGTGCTGGCTCCACCGGATGGCGCCGCCTTGGGCTTCTCTAGCGTGCTCTCCGGACTTGTCTGCAATATCTCTGTGTTGGCACTGTGTGTGTCCGGCTCATTGATGCACACGATGGGACACGACTGAAGGGTCTGCAACGGAGAAAGAGACGGAATGTAGAACGTCAGTCAAATGCTAGTACCCCCGAGTAATTGACCTGCCCACAACATTGTGACAGCCCGCTAATGCCGGCCGACAGGCCGAGGTGTCACGCCAGACAAATGCACGTCAACAGCCGCCTCATGCCAAGACAACCAAGTCAAGTCTGGCAAGCTCGGCCAAGTCAGTCAAGGCAACCCAACGAACAGCCAGGCAGGCCGCCCAGTTAAGCCAAGAAACCAAACCATCCAGCCAAACCTAACCGAGTCATGGCAAGACCAGACCAGACGGGCCAAGAAGACAAATGCAATCGCAATCGCAGTTGCAGTTGCACATACACACGCGGCAACTTGGGGTCTCCGGTGAGTGGTCTTCACTCAACCAAATCGGTTGCAACTGGGGTTCTAATTCTAATGTGGGTACCGACACAATCGCACATATGGCCCAACTCATATATGGCGTACTGACTATGAATACCCAAAACCTTTCCCCATGTTAAGAGGTCGCCTGTCAGATGTCAGCGTATACGCAAAATTTGTCCACTTCCAATTCATTTTCACTGGCAACAATGCATACTCGTGGGTTTCTGGCTTTCTGGCCAGGCCATGCGTGGGGTACAATACAGCGGATACATTCATGCATTTGTACTCGCAGGGCGAAGCAACCAAACTGTTCCAAAGAATCGAATCGAGCCGGCAAAGAAACATAAATACAACTGTTGCCAAGCTGCTGGATCTGTCGCAAGTCTGCCTGCGATCCGTGTGGCAACTGCCGCAGAACCAAAAATTGAATTCATGTGGGAGAGGAGTCTGGCTTAGCATGGCTTTGCTTTCCCCTTCTCCTTCTCCTTATGTTGTTATGCAAATTGTGAGTTGTGAGCTGCGAACTGCAATCGCATTGCATACTGCACACTGCACTGAACAGCACAATCCACAATCCGCAGCGCCACTTCAGACGTAATCGAGGAGCGGACGGGGGCACCAGTACCAACCACATTATGCTGATGATGGCTTATTAATTTGCTTTCATTGCGCCTCTGGCCCGTTCCGAGTAAGTGGAATCCGATTTGGAGTACGAGCTGGAGCTGGAATTGCTATATGCATTTGTATTTGAATGGGAATAGCTTGGAGTACGCGCGCGTGGTTCGTCTCTCTTGCCCAATGGATTGGGTAATCTGCTGATTTTTTGTTTGCCGTGGCGAGTGCTCAATCAACGGCCATCAATCAACCAGCTAACTAACAGGTTTGATCGACCCGGGTTCTCGCTTCAATCTCGAGCACCAAACGACAACAATTAATACTGAGTGTGTAAAAACGATCTCAGAAATGGAATTGTAAATCTTTTTTGCTAATTTTGCTTGCCAATTCGCATACTTTACGAAGAGGCTAATAAGTTGAACCTGAAGATATAAATGTTTTGTCTAACTCACTGTTTTTACTAGCATTGTGAGTTAGCGTGATCTAAAATTCGTGGTCGGAAATGACTCTGCACCAGATTCTTTGCTTGGCTTGCTCTACTCCAGTTGGGCTCACCCACTGACTCGCCAGCAGTTCCCAGCTCAGCTGGGGGATCATTTCGGATGCAGTTGCTCCAGTTGCCAACTGGGCCCAAAGCCAGCTGCTCTGACAGCCTCTGTCTCGGCGTTGTCTCTTGTCTCAGCTGCTGTCGTCGCCGTCACAAATCAGGTCAATGCTTCAGCTTCAGCTTCAGCTACAGCATCAGCTTCAGCTTTAGCTGCTGTCTACATCTCAATCTGGGTTTCAGATCTTCGTCTGGGTCACAGCCACCAATCGGCAGTGTGTGGGCCCGTCCCACTAATCAAATCCGCGCGTGGGTCTAATTAGACGCGGCTCGATCTGTTGGCCAAACGGAGACCGTAAACAGCAATGCGTGTGGCGTTTTTGGCCACAAATAGAATCTAGTATTTGGAGAGCCAATAGAAGGGTTAATAGACTGCGATACCTGATTAACGTTGGGCTCACAGAAAGCAGAATAGTAGTGAGGGTACTCTTTAATTTGAATTTAAATTAAATTCAGCTAATAAAGTTCGATCTTAGCTTAAATTTTCGTCCATATTACATTCATTCTGAAATATGGCCAATCAGTCCAAAACGAATCGATAAAGAGTCCCAAATCCTATGCTGTGACACCTCGGAATTGACTTCCTTAATATGTTCCGTTTTGAAGAAAAACTCGAGTTCCCTATCGACCAGAACTTCCTTTGACTTTACTGGTCTTCTCATCGCCTCATAATCCAGATACTCCGGTTGGTGCGGCATCTCATAGAGTCCGTTCGGTGGCACGACTAAGTCCATTCTGAGTTCTGGTTGAATTGTCTTACTAAATGTACTCGTTATTTGTCATGTAAATTTTGAACGTGTATCGACGAATGAAGTTTTGGGCAATTTTCGAGCAGCCGCCTTAGAAACAAGGGCTCTACGATTCGACGACGGCTTCGTTTGACTGCGAAAACCATTCCTTGAAATTCCGACCAATATGCCCATCTGAAAACATTTCCCGCTTGCTCTTTCGGGCTGCATTCCGCTCCGTTCAGCCTGGTGTCTGATGCCCAAGGCAATCTCATTTTTCACACCTGCCGCCGCCACGCCCCCGATGTTGGGGAAAATGCACTTCCGAGTACACCCACCGAGCCATCGAGCCACCAACCCAGCAACTCACCAGGCGAACGGAGTCGCGTAATAACTTCATAAGGCTGAAAGTGAAATGGAAGTGTGGCAAATGGGTGACGACCACGAAGCCTGGCGTCGGCGGCCAGGAAGTGTGAACGATCACGGATCTTTATCAGGGCATCGGCGGAATTGGGATTGCAATGGGGATCGGGATCGGAATCGGGATCGGAGTCGGTATCACTCTGACTCGCCAGTTCATTCAACAGCTGCGCTGCATTGCCCTTTGCCAAAGCGACCGAAAATCCATCAAGCGGCGGGCGCAGGCTGCATCCAAAATGAAAACGAAAATGGAAAACAAGTTTTTCCGCATGCCAGGAAAATAAAGAAAACATGTCGAAAGCGCAAAGCGCGCACACAGCTGGCAGCCAGAAACTTTTCCTTTTAGGCACACAGTCACAGCACATGGCACAGCTCCGCCTCGACATCAACATAAGCTCATCTTTACCCACTTTTCAGGCACTTTGCGGGATGGATGGTTGCTTATTTATCGGTGCGTACCGGTGGCAGGAGGTGGAGCAGCTGAGCGGCATCAATCATACGCAGCGTTGTCCGCTTTCCTCGCCGCCGACAGCGTTGCACTTGCAATCGCAATTGCAACTGCAATTTTGGCTTGTCGCACGGTCCAAAAATAGTTATTATGACCAACTAACGAAAGCGGCGAGGCAATTACGGGGCTTGCGGGGCTCACGGGCACTTGGGTGCACGAGATTTGTGGCATTTCATTTGCAGTTGTCAGTTAATTGCCAGCATTTTTAGCGCATTTGTCAGCACGGCACTTTTCAAATGCCACTTCGCACGATTCGCGCGGAGAGGGGAAATTAAACAGCATCTCAATGGAGCATGAGATTCCCGATGTTCTATCTCTGGAGGGATTATTGTTGTCGACAGTTGCGATAAGGAGGAGACAATTATGGCTACTTTAGATTAGGCCAGTGGAAAATTCCGTCGCGAATAACATAACTGAACACTACCGATCTGAAGATTCGAAATCAAGTGCCCAAATGAAAAGTTAACGTTTCAGCTCTTTTCGCCATTATTTTTGTGGTCGATTGGCGGCGGCTAAAGCGACACAAGGAAAATGAACAACAAGAAAAAAAGCAACAACACCCGCAAAATACAACTGCGCTGGACCGTGGTGAAGGTGTTGTAAGGTGTTGTTTACATGCAACTACATAGTAGGCAGCACTGCTGCTAAACAATAGCGGCCCAGGGCAGCAGAGCTCTGAAATTGAGTTAAACCAGGCGGCGGGCAGAAGGAAATACGAGTAAAAACCCAAACTAGCAGTGTACTCGAGTAATCAGGCATGGGGGTGCTAAAATGATATTGCACAAGCCCAACCGCTTCCCCCGCCCGCCCGATTGGCCTCCAAGCCCCAAAGAGCCAGCTCTTACTGCCGCAGTAGAAAATGAAATCGAAACCACAGGCAACCACAGACAACCACAGCGCCACCTGCTGGTGTTGTATCCGAACCTACTAACTACTAGCCCACAACTAGCGGGCTACGAACACGGACTGGGAACATGGGGGTGGACAAGACTTGGTGGTCATATAAAAGGGCGATTCAATGGCATGATATTTCAATTTTAAATATGAAATGAACGAAATAAAGATATTTACATTGCTTCATTGCCAAAATAAAAAAGTAGTAACCAGCGCAGCAAACGGAACGTATTTGTATTTAGTATCTGATATCTTATCGGTGACCCGACAATTTGGACTTGTCAAACGGGAGTTTATGGCCATGAAGTCTTGTTGAAGTTGAAACCGATACTTGAGTTTGGAAAACGTTTGGCCATTGGTTCTTTGCTTATACGCTCGCTGCGTGCTGCGATCAACTAATTTGGCCCACCAATCTATCCAGGCAGTCACTTTGCTCCTTCTCTTCTAGATCTTCTAAGTGAGCGGTTGCAACCAGAGACTCATTTACATTTCAGCAAGCCGGGCTGCTAGTTGGTATTTCAGTTGTTTATCTACCTTGCGATACGGCTGCCAGAGCCTGGTCAGGCTATGAATTTATGGCCAAAAGTTCAGGTACCTCGAGCCACGTCGAAGTGGGTGCAGCAGTTTCCATTTAAATGAGTCGAGGAAAATATCAGAAAAGCCACTAAATGCCAGCAGTGCTGGCTGGCAGTGGAAAATGTACGAAAAACGTACATACATATATGCAAAAAGTGCAAGTGTTTTTCCGTCGCTCTACAGCCCAAGACACAGCGATCGGCGAGGCGAGGCGATCATCTCCTGCTGCGGGCATCAACTTTCACCAAATGCGCCAATGAAGTTGTCGCCGCGGTCGATGGGGGTCAGCAGCAACAACCGAGACAACACAAGTCCAGGATCGATCAGGGCGATCGCCCAACAACCCTTTGTTCCACCGTCCAGGGCAACGTGGCCATCATGGCATCATGGCAACATGTCAACGGTCATCGCTCATCGGCGACACAGCACCGCACCAACAGCCCATTGAACATCTCGGCGAACAAGTTGTTGGCGAATTGGCAAAGTGCTTTTTAATTGTGATTACAGCGATCTCGCACCACCAGAAACCAACACCGAAACCGAAACCAAAGCCAGCAAAAACAAAGCAAAGTGAAATGATGAGGGTCGACGAGGTGTCCGCCGATCGACGGATGGACAGCTGCCAAAATGGAAAGTCAAGTGCACTTGGCAGATAAGAATGTGCAGATATAATCAAAAATGCAGACGGACGGATCAGGAAGTCGAGGAGGTAGGAAGTGAAGCTCCCTCCCAGATGGGTCATCAATCACGCGGCTTGCTGAAATCACACTCTAATTGCAGTCTCAATCATTGAGCTCTTTGTCAAAGGAATCACTGAGCACAAAAACGCCAAGAATGTCGGATTACTGTCGGTAGATAGATAGATAGTTTGCGGCACATCTAAGAGATGATGGTATTGTACGAGTAGTTTGAAGCCGTGCGAAACTTTTCCCGCAGGGAGGTGTCCCCTTCCAAAAACTAGCCAAAAGTTTGCATCTTGGCATCTAAGCTAATTGTTCAGTCTTTAGCAATGCCAAGAGCCATGTGGCTGAGCCTCCGCGATGGCTTAAGCTTTGCGCGAAAGCGAAACTAAACCTGGGTCTGGCGAACGGACTGACATTTAAAGTTTAGGAGGCCACGAAATGTGCTGTGCAGGAAATGTGCTCGGGGAGGGGCCCTCGCCTCGCCGCAGGGGTGCCCCATCGCCAGATATTGGTATTGGCGGTAATTATAGACAAATGGGCCTAATTGGCCAACTGGACTGGGGGGCCAGTGGTGCCGAGCCACAACTGCAAGAACTACTGGCAATGTGAAGTGGTGGCTAAGTCCGACCATTAGTGATAGCAGATGGACGATAGCGGTGGCCTTCGAACTCTGTCGGAAGACGGAAGAACTTGGCGTCGCTTTGAAGGCTTGCCTTCAATCACTTCAATCACCCAGTCCCGTCGAGCAAGGCCAGGAGGGCAGCAGGGCAGAGGACGAGACTGCCCTCAAGTGCTGCAATTAATTACCCGGCTACACACTTTCCCTAATCACTGTGACAGTGCACGATCGGCACTTGGAGTTGGATTCTGCATAGCATGCATACTGCATTAGCGCGTCGGGTAGCACTTGCGCATGCGGTGACACCCCCAAGTGATCCAGGAACAGAGTAAACCAGTTTGCCGATCCAGCAATCCGAGATCTAAGCGAGTCTATCGACGGAATCTGTGAGATACACGCTCGCCGTTGTTACTTTTTGCCCATGTTTTTCTGCCTGCAGCTCGCCGCCAAGCGCTTTGTTTCATTTTCGTAATGACATTTATTCCGCATTCTTGCAACTTGATTAAGGCTTGGTGTTGGCACTGCAACTAGCGAAGTTGGAGCTGCATAGGTTCGCCAGAAATCGTGCAAAGTTCTTTGTCCCATGGAAGCCAGCTACCACTGCACTGCAGTACGAGGCCATCCAGGTTTGTTTTTAGTAAAATTAAACATTTAATAACTTAATAATTCGACAAACTCTAGTTGCTTCAAGTTGCAACCGATACGATCGAGATCTGCTGGTAGTTTCCCGCTTCCCTTGTTAAGTCACCGGTTTGATTTGCCTGGCTAATTGGAAAATCGCCACTTTCGGCCCGGTAATTGTAATGGGGGTCAACGCGGGGGCGGCGCAGGGGCGCGTCGCTTGGCACTTGTCCGAAAGTGTCGCTGGATTTTGAAAATTTGTATTTTGGGATTTAATGGTGGCTTACGTAAAGCGAGACATCGAAGACTCTTTTGCTGGCCCCAAAAGTATAGCAGCAAAAACGAATACCAGTACGAGTACGAGTACGACAACAATTGTTGTGCAATTTATCTTTATTTAATTGAACTTTTACTTTCGTCGTCGCTGCTCTTGTCGTTTTGTTGTTGCCGTCGCTGTGCTCAGCGAACGCGTTTCATAAATTGCAAATAATTTTTCAACCAAAATCAACTTGATACAAAGAGAAAAAATAATCGAAAAAAGCATAAGGGGATACCAAGGCGGATCAGCCGCACACACACACATGGGTATACTCATACATACATATGTATGTATGTATGCATGTGTATTTATAGAGAGGTATGCTAATCCGGTAAATCAATTGATGTGCGCCGCGGGCGCTTATAAAAAAGCGATATAAGTTATTAATTCAAAACAATGCTTAGCAAAGGAGCCAAAAAGTCAAAAGCAAAGTCAAATGCCGAACGAAAACGAATTCGAATACGAATACGCAAAAACAAAAACAAAAGCCGGCGCCGGCTTCAGAAAGAAAAGTCCAAGAAAAGCCCACTTGGAAGAGAGCTCAGTGGGCAGAAACAAGTTTCATTTAGTTACCATTGCGTTGGCCAGTATTAACTGCTCTAAATTAGCTTCGATAATTGATGCCAGAATTGGTAGTTCAAGGAACAGGACCTTTCCCCACAATTGCACTGATATCCCATCTCGACGGATAGATGGCCATCCATCATTGCTGAAGGTCGTCCAGACATTGGAACTGCAACTGACCTCCATGGTGATGACGAATGCGATGAATGCGTTTCATTAGCCCCACTTGTTCGACACGCGCCCGCAATCCCCGCGTTTCGACTCTCGATCGCCGATCGGTGACCACTACTGATCACTGGATCTCCCATTTCTCCGCGCTTTGTAGAAAGCAAAAGCGGAGTTAACCGAAAATCAAAAACCGAAAGCAAAGCCCAAGTATCTTGACCCTCATTAATTCAAGTAAGCCAGCAAGGCATTCGCAAAAAAAAGGTGAAAAACATAAGAAAAACTTGAAATTTACAGTTTCAGTTTCAGTTTCGATTTCAGTCTCATGTGGCGGCGGGTTTTCAGTTCGGGGATGGGAACTGCAATTAACATACGAAATTTATTTAAATTCAATCTTTATTTCGGACGCGAGTCACCGTCACCATCACCGCGTCCGTCTCCAGCTTCACCTGCAACTCCTCTTGGCTTCTTGGTGCTCGGTGAATGTTTTCACTTTCGTTCGGCATCCCAAAAATCCGAGTCTGTGTAGTCTGAAGTATGGAGTCTGAAGTCTGCAGTCTGGGCATCCGCCGGCAACCTGTTTTGGCCTGACTGACTGCCCGCTTACCATGATTATTGTGATTATTGGCTGGCGGTCGAGGGGAAAACTCTGTGGCGCTCGTATCTCGAATCTGAGCGAAACCCCAAAACACACAAATTGAATACGAATACGAAAACGAAAGTGAAAATGTTTATCGAAAAGGGAAACGGGGAAAAACAAAGCAGAAGATCAGCAAAGCATAGATCGTGCACTGCCCCATCCCGCATTTCCTAGCACTCTGTCGTCCAGTCAGTCCGTTCAATGCCGTAAATTAAGCTGGCAATTTCTTGCTTTGTTGTTTGTCGGTGAAATCCGCCTGACAAAGAAAACTCCTGCCCAGCCGTGAGTGCGTGGAAAGCGGTTGGACCATGTTGAGGATGGTTGGGATTGCCCCCACCACCGCCGATTGGGGCAGCGGGTCAGGGAAAACGAGCTTGACCTTAGGCCCCTGCCGAACGAAACCAATCGCGATTCCAAACTGACTGCACCTCACCTTGTTTTTTCGCGGCGGCTTCTTGACTTCCACTCGCACGGCTGTTTGCATCTTCCTGCCCCAGAACTGGGTTCTCAACTGGGCCAAGTTTTTGGCCGAGATCCGTATCTTATCCAACTCGGTCCAAAATATACCTATATTTGCCTTGCTTTGCATGTTTACTTGCTTTGACAATGACAATGATACGCAATTCAAGATGCAGAGATACTCAGCGAAAGAGTGGAAGAGCAAGGTGGCGGGAAATCTTATCACAGCTGATGTGATAATTACCCAGAGCAAATACTGAGATACATGGTGCTGTACTAGTATATGGAACTCCTCGTTTAGGGGAGAGAATAAGGTGTATTAAGCTTTTAGATTTCTTGTTCACATATAATTTTTAAAAAGAACAGCAAAGTGATGTCCATCGATCGCTTTCAGCTCCCTTTATATAAACGAGATCCTGATATGTCACGATACCTTTAATTGCTAATTGCTTGGCTAGTGCATCCACATCCGAGGCACGAACAAAGCGTTATCAGCTGTCAACTGGCCAGCCAGATGGGCACTTTCACTCGAAAAAAGGCGAAAACAAAGGAATTATGCTTTTCCAGTTGATTAGTCGGGTCAGGAGCGGCTAATTCATGTCCGCATAAATTTCAATTCAAATCTCTGACAAACTCTGGAAAGTTTCGGAGCGTAGGTGGCCCGCAAATGGATCGCATTACATGCAGATACTTTTGTATCTTTTGCCATTAGGTATGATGAAGTAAGTCAAACAAGACGGCCAGCTGGAGTGGAGTAGAGTGAATTGCATTGGATTGGATTGGATTGGATTGGAGAGCAGCGGTCCCCGAATCCGAATGCGAATGCGAATCCAAGTCCAAGTGGATTAAATCGAGCTGGAGTGGGGACTTCACATGCAAATCAGGCTGAGACAGGAAATTATTACACACTTTTCCCAGTCTACTTTTGGTCATGTGCTGGTTCGGTTGCTTTCGCAGCGATTCATTAGCATTGCACGGCTTCCGTATATGGGCTCCGAAAATGTATAAAGTGTTCGTGTGCGGCCAGGCCTATGCCCATTGCTATGTGGTTATATGGCTATATGGGTCAGAGCTTCCCGTGTCTAGGTAGTGATATCAATCCGTTATCGGGAATCAACTTTCTGTGATGCGGTCACCACAATCGAGGAGACGGGCCGCCGGAGACCTTTGTCTAGGGTTTGGATTACGGACTATGCTATATTATTATTTCATACACTATAAATACACTATAATGCCATAGACATTTTTTTAGCAGACTTTGGCATAGCCAAAGAAATACTAGCAGGCCTTGCAGCCTCAAGCTGAAAGTGCCTCATATAAATTGCAGGTAATTGGAGGTGAGCAAGTGTGAAGCCATCGCTTGAGATAATTTAGCTATCCATCCAATGACTTGGCCCACATTCCAGCTCGAGCGCTCGTGAGAATCGAGTCCGTCTGCTGAATGCCCCCGTATCACCCCGAACTACTCCGTGGGCTAGGCCAATGTCAGTCTGGCCTAGCTAGCCTAGAGCCTAGAATCCGCCAGCGGCTTGCGTCATAAATAAGGCGGCCACAGGCCAGACGAACCAGTTCGCGAGCGGGTTTGGCGGCAGTTGGAGTTGCAGATGCAGAAGCAAACAGTTGGCCAGATGCAGATGCTGATGCAGATTATGCAACCTGCGCATTTTGCGGAGAAAGCTCAATGGAATTCTAGTGCAGATTGCGGTAGTTGACGTCACAACGGAACTTGCCGTTAATTATTGGTCAGTCGGTGGGGATAATCCCCCAATCCCTGCCCCTTCCCGTTGCCCAACTCCCTCTAGGCGTCAGTATGTTGCCAGGAAGTAAACTCAGCGCTGCCCGAAGTGGAGCTACAAGTCATTGAAAACCCACACAAGTAGAGCGTAGGACAGACAAGTGGTATTATGACATTTCCCAACCAGCATAAAGGTGTTGTGTCAGTTGAGTTGGTGTAAAATATGCGATAAATGCCATTGCTATGCACTCTGTGCAGTGTTTGTTCTTTTCCCTTTCCAAAGCCCAGAGTGGCACATAAATACAGTTTAGTTAGCTAGGTTGCTATAAAGCTACTGCAGTTCTTCTAATTTCATGCCGAATCCAAGCCAGGAGCTGCTCCATTCACCGCAGCACCGAGCGGAGGCTCGTTAGCGAAACCACCAGTAAGTGATGGTGGAGTGTGCAGGAATGGGTTAGGATGGGTCTTGGGAGGAGGCAGCAGAGGCTTGACCGTTCAGATTGCCCAACTCTTACCCCTCATCGGCATTTCTACACTCGCACAAGAAGGCAACCGAAAATTATTACTAATTAATTATTGTTGCACAAACAGCAGACGCCTGGCTGCAGTGCACCTCGAGTACTTTCGGTACCTCCAATACCGATCCCATCCCGCTATATAATTTGCCGAATCGGACGGCGGCCACTTGTTTGTTTTTCGTTTGATTTTTGTTTTATGTTTGTTATGCGGCGCGCGGCATTTCGTCAGCTCATTCAATTGAAGCTCATTCAGCCGCACTTAAATCAGGAGCGCAGTGAGCGGGGGGATTGGGGGATGGCGGCCAATGGGCACTTAATTTCGCTGGAGCGCATTTCACTTTCATTTCCACACAATCAAAATACGTCGAGTACCCGGGCATCCGAGCATCGGGGATCGGCGATCGGAGAAGGGGGATTGGGAAAAGTGAGGCGCAAAAATTTCAATTTCATTTTATTTATGAGCGTCTAGGCGACACTTTTGAATGCAAATGACGTTAAATTGTTGGTCAAGTGAGAGCGGACTCTCGCTGCCTATTCCCCCTTTTCCCTGCCCCTCATCTACTCCGCCCCCTTCACGGCTCACAGACAGGTGGAAAACCTTAGAGGTGCAGGGAACTGCGTGGGGAAACCAAAGCAGTTAAAAGGGACTTCCCCCCCATCAGCCAATAACTTTTATTCGAAACTGCAATGGGGGTTGCGAAGTAAGAGCACAGAAGCTATACAGACTTCCTTACCAAACTATTTGTTTATCAGTATAACAATAGACTTATTAAATGTACAAACTATTCGAGGCGACAGTGTAGCAAATAGTTTCCACACCATTTTACTGTGTTGCACAAAAAGCGATTCAATTTACCGAATCAAGCGAGCCGAATTCGTGTAAAGGTCCACTCTTTGGCAGGTTTAAGTGGATCGACCCAGAGACCCACTGACGCCCCCAAAAGCCCAGAGAATCCCTCGGCACTCACCGTGTTGATCTTATCCATGAAGACACTCATTTGATTCATGCCCGACATAATGATACTGCTCTTCCGCACTGGAATTCGAATTCAAGAACTATAACTATAGCGTTGCAAGTCTCTTCTGCCGCGGACTGGGATGCAGCAACGATTCGCACATCACGCACTGCTCATTGCCAATTCACTTAATGCAAAAAAAATGAATCCGAACAAAAAAAATAAAAATTGCAATACAAAGTGTATTCAAACAGTGTTCGTTCGCTTCGCGAAAAACACACGCGCGCGCGTATTTCCAATTTCCGATATAATCAGTTCGACTTCTATATAGCCTATAGCCTTAGGTTTTTCTTTCCATAGCCGGTCTCTGTCTGCCAGATGACTTGACCCGCTCGCGTGCGTTCTTATCGACGGCTGGCAGCGCATTGAACGCTCGCCGCTCAAGACGTGCCCACGGCAGCGGCGACTTGGCCAAAAGCAACACGACGAGCACGAGCACGTCGCGGCGAGCCGAAGAAGTTGGCCAAGACAGAGTGGCAGCGACAGGTGCCAGCAGAGAGCCCGAGAGCCGGAGCGGGCTCCAACGCGAACGCGAAACCGGTCGACAGCAGAAAGCGGGCTTTGAGCCTATTCTGTGCCTAATGCCGCAGACCCCACTGTGTCCCAGTCCCACTCCCGCCCGCACACCGCTCGCCTTGGCCCGCGGATTGGGGCCGCCTTGGTGGGTAGTGGGTGGTGCTGCATTTCCATGTGCGTGCGGGGTGCATTCCTGGGGTATTTATGAAATCACAAGGGCTGAGACACTCGAAAAGTCAACGAGGTAATTATGGGTGTGAAACGAAGAGCTTACTGCTACGAGCATTTAGAAGACCAAGCGGAGCCTAAGGTCCAAGGTAGTGAAATACCACCTCCGATGCAATCCCAAATGTAATCAAGCCAGGGATAGTTTATCTTCGAAAGGGGACAACCAGCCGCCGACCAGTGTAAAGGAGTTGTAAGCATGGCCAAGAAACAATCGAACAGTCGAACTGTCTAGTGTAATCGAACAACTTAATTAGCTCCGGCAAATCAGCCGCACACAACAGACAATTGTTAGTCCGCTCAATAAGTTGTTCGGAAACATGCACATAGCCATGTTCACCGGTAACTTTGGCAATTGTGGGCTCAAAGCCGCCAGTGTCGAAGTCGAAGTCAAAGTCAAAAACAATTTAAGGTCGTCACAAGTAAAGTTTGTTATTCCCTCTCTTTTGTTTCGATTTTGCAAGTGTCATGCAAAAAATCAAATATCATGGCAATACCGCCGTGTAAAAACACCCCCCCTGCCCCTCTGCCACCACTTCCCGATTTTCAGCAACGATTCTCATCATCTCTTTTTTTATGTAACGGTCCTTATTAGAGCCAATGTTGTTGTCTTATACCGCCGATCATTGGCCAAATACCGAATGCTGACGGTCATTCAATTTGGAGTCGACGGCATGAGGTGGCCATCCGTTCTTCAGCTGTTTTGGCTGGCTTTTCGCGCCTTTTTTTAAGCTTTTTGATACCCTGTACAGTTGAAGAGGCAAATGCTATTATTATTTTAAAACCAATTTGATCGTGTAAACATTTTACAAAATGTCTTTCACCACGTCTAATTCTTTATCGTTGAAAATAGAAGGGCTACTATATATCTATGGGCTGTAAAGCGCACTCATTTTCCGATTTTCTAGACCTATCGAACGTTTACCAAAGCGAACCTTCTTCAATGACTTCTTACTCACCTGTTGTTGCTAATTGGCTTCGTTGTTGGGATTAGTCTTTGGCTGCAAGTAGAGAAGAGGATAACGGTGAGAAGCAAATTAGTAGAAATCCGTCATAGTCATAGGTAGTCGAAGTGGTAGTCTCCCTATTGATTAATGCAATCCTCACAGCCCGAGCCAAATCGAATCGACTCTCCCATTTCCCATTCCCCATCTCCCATTTGCTACTCGCAGGGCTCCGGCTTTTATGGGTGTTGTGCCAACTCATCCGAAAGCCACCACGCTTCGATCGCAATTACTTGGCCATTATGTGATGCAGCCAGACATAATTTCCCATTAGCAGCTTTTTGTCGATGGGCCAAGAAAACGTGAGCATGAGGCAGTTCGTAATCACTCAAAGAACCCACTTCAGTTCCCTGGCTAATCTGATTTGGTTCGCCCCTATCTCCAGGCACAACCACCGCCCAGCCCCTTTTCCATTTCCAGCTAATCGCAGATGCTCCTACTTCATCAAGTCTGCCTCCGCCCGAAATCTTGTAAAATCATATCCATATGATTTTTCCTCTTGAGCTGACGAAATCCAAAAGTACAGAGAAGGTTTTAAAAAACATTGGTTGAAAGTGAAACTTTGCCCACGGCCGCCTCGTCTTCAATTCGTTCATTTTCGGCTGTTTATTATTAAATGCGTTTTCAATTTCACTAGAAAGCATGAAAGTACGGCCTTTTAATATTCTTGCCGGGCAGAAATCACAGCGAAATGGAGAAATACACAAACAATTTGTCCGCCTGCTCGCACCTGACATGAATGAGTCAAACACAAGTGTTCGCTCGCCCTGTCCTTTTCCTTCGGACTCTCTCTCTCTCTCTCTTGCGCACGCCCACTAAATCACAAGTGTGACTGACGAGGGGAAAGGGGGGAAAGGGTAGGGGTAGGGGTGCAAGTGAAGGGCGCGACAACTGATGTGAGGCGGCAAAGTTTCCTGAGCCTTCTAGTGGAAAATCAAAAGACTTAAGCAACGAACTTGGGGAACAACACTAAGGAAACAACAAAGCTGAGTAAAATAAATCTCTCGATGAAAGTATATTATAATAATCACTGACAGCTGCCTCTACCAGCGGCGGATCACCCGCATCTGCCACTCGCTCGCACATCCGTCGATTGGCCCGACTCTTTCCGGCTTACGGATTTCTGATTACGGCTCAGCGGCCCGCGGCTTCTTTGGCCAAAACGGGCGAGGAGTTGGCCGAGCGACTCTGACAAATTGATATGCACATTCGGCGACATTAGCATATGTCGCGTATGCCTTAATTAACTATTCCGCTCAGCTAATATCGGTTTCACCCACCCCACAAGGGGCGTTTGGGGCCCTGCTGGTAAATTGTGGACTTGTGGATGACTTGACGCACGAGTATTTCAAATTTTTAAGAAAGTCTCGCCAGCACTTCCCATATGAAAGTTTTGCTCAGCGGCGCGGGTTGAATGACTCAGAAATCAAAATAAAAACTAGAGATAACTCTATAGTCGAGTGTCGCAACTATTAGATACCCGTTAATCAGATAGTTAAGCGATAAAGCTGTTGCATGCAGAAACTCAATGCTTTAGCATTCCAATAAACTCAGTCTTAACAGTCCGAATTTGAGTTTTCAGCGAATCTAGCATACCCTTTTACTCCCCGAGTGACGGGTATAATTAAATTTGCGTTTTCTTGTTTTCATCGTTTGCCAATAAACATTTTAGGGGGCGCAACCCAAGTGAATAGGTAAAAGTTTCCTAGTTGACATCATCGGCCAGGCCACTTGGATTGCAGAAACCTTTAATTCGCCATTAAGTGTGCAATTAAAGTATATATATAAATGCCATTGGCGCATTGAAGGGCCCCCGAAAAGGTCGTAAACGAATCGTAAATTGATTGCCAAAGTGCATTAGATTCCCTAGCCATTAGTTTTGCCCTTTAGCATACCATTTCCCTGGAAACCAAAGTCAAGTTCAGAATCATCATTTCGCCACTTAAGTACTTTGGATTTACTTTAAGCAGTTTTAATTGTTGATGCTGAAAAGCCGCAGCGAACAACACAACGATATTAATGTAACAGCAGATGCGAAAATACGAATACGAGAAACTGCACTGCGGTCGTAAAATTATATTTATGTGCCTAGAAGCGGGCGGTGGGGGGAATCGCGGGGAAACGGGGTTTCCGACTGCGGTTTTCAATTTTTTCATTGCCGGAGAGGTGGGGGGATTGCATTAAAAAACGTGAGTGCGTGAAATGCCTACAACAAAGTCAAACATTGCATCTGCTCTCTGCCTTTTGGGTAATCATTTCAGTTGTCCAGTTGTTATCGCCATCATTGTTATTGCTATTGTTGTTGTCGATCTCTGTTTTTGGGGCCACCGAAATGTGTCAATGCGGGATGAGCGTTCCAGGTGGGAAAAGAGCCATTTCGGTATGTTTTGTATTGGTACTTCAATGCCAGCGCTCTAGTAGAGTTTGTCAGCCTTGGCCAAATCGATTGCCATCGAAGTTGAGCCTTTGAGCCTCTGTCTTACCAGAGCTCGGAGATTTGTGCAGAATAGCAAAGAATGAGCTACCCCCTATGCTTGAGATAATTTAATGTTCGCTTTGAATTTAACAACAGTCCCAGCTTCTCACGCGCCAAGTTAGCCGCACCGTTAGCATTACTTAATGTTGCTAAAAGAAATGGACAAAGGGCGGCTAAGAAATCGGACTTCCATTTAGTACCTGTTTGATCTTCAATACTACAGCGGCCCGGTTTACGTAATCCCAGGCCCATTGTTTCTTCTGCCAGCAAATTAGAAGCGAGTCGGGGGAAAGAAGAAAGCGCGGGGACCAAAACAAATCAAACCCAAATGCTTTCGATTTCTATTTAAATATGCAAATCGACCAAAGACAGGCAGCACAGCGGCCAA
Source organism: Drosophila simulans (assembly GCF_016746395.2). Lineage (NCBI taxonomy): Eukaryota > Metazoa > Arthropoda > Insecta > Diptera > Drosophilidae > Drosophila > Drosophila simulans. The sequence continues at coordinate 1,144,166 of NC_052525.2, forward strand.
CGAAGCCATTCGATGGCATCGCATCTCATCAGCCCATCCAGCGCATCTCAGAGCAGAGGAGACTGAAAAGAAATTCCCATCAAGTAATTTGTTTCTTTCGTCTCAACTTTTCCGTGTTTTACGCTGTTGTTGTCCATTTGGGGTGTACAAATTTCTATGCAGCGATTTTTGCACACACCACAGCAGCTCAGCTCAGCTCAGCTTGGGGTGAAATAAGCTTTGAATTATAAAAAAGTTAAGTTGGTCGTAAATAACGTTCAAAGGCGTCCGAAGATCCCAACAAATGCCCGGCTGCTACAACAAGAAATCTCTTCGATTTTTTCCCAAATTCGGTGGTATACCAAATATCTTGGTGTGCGTGGTGTGTGGTTAATAATTTTACGGTTGCTTGTGTTTTGATTAACATTTAAAAGGCGTAGCAATTAATTTGTAAAACGAGCGTTGGAAAAATTAGGCAGATATGAAAAATTACGTGTTTTAAAAACTCTTTCTCTATTTAGTGCTTGCCCTCTTGAATGCAAACAACATTTCAGTTCAGTTTCAGTTTGAAAGTGATACAAGTAGTTGCAATATTTCATCTGAGTCCAGAGAAAGCTCATAAAGTGCGGTTCAGTCAGTTGGCAGTCACCAAGCACACATCTCACGAGATCAGGCACACTTGTTCTTGTTCCCATGCCCAAAATTTCCAGCCCTGAAGTTCCCCACAAAATACAAACAAAAAATAAGCCGCGCGGAGAATTGTAACAATTCGGAGAAGAACAGCCAACTGCAGGCGAATTTCTGTTGTTTTCTACGTGCTGAGCTTGCATGTTCCCATAGTGCAGTGGTTTGCTGCCATCTCTTTCAGCGACTGATGCCCTCTCACTCGGCTTTCTAAGCAGAAGATTTACTCATCGAAAATGACTGGGCGCGGACTGTGGCTACAAATCAAATTGTTTTAGATCTTTAACTCGCTATGGCATGGCCAAGTTTAATGGCTTGGCTATGTGCCATTGCACAGGGCCTCCCCTTGACGCTCCTCGATTCGCCGCTTCGAAGCGGGGCTTTCACCTGCGGGCTGCAAGTGGCAGCAGACGTCACGTACGGGTCCACATGGAACGCCCGCCGCGCCCAGCCTTGACCTACAGCACTGCTTTGCTCGTGGACGCGGACTTGGACTAGCCATGCCACTCCGGGGGGGAGAACGGAGTGGGAGGGCGCACCTGGTGACGCTACCTGAGTTCGTCGAAAAGCACTTGGAGTGCTGACAGGGAAAATTTCTATGCAGCATACCCCCCTCCCATCGATCGCAACAGCCAAGCAAATCGGACGGAACATGGACCCGCTGCTAATGATCTCCCAATTTGGCCAGTATCGAAGTCTAAATGCTGCTAATTAGCGCTCAGCGTCCAGCAGAGGCCTAATCCCCTCAGTTAGTAATTAAGCCAAGCCAAGTAGCCGGCCGGCCAAACACCCACGATCCTGTCGTGCTCCCAAGAGATAAATACCCTGCCAACGCACGCCTGCAGCTCATTAAAATTAAACTCAATGAGAGCCAGCGGTAGGTAGACAATGGAATGTTTGCGTTAATGTTATGAAAAAATATATATATATGCGCGTGGGCGTCGCCTTTCCGGAGCGCGGGGGCGTGGCGCATGGACAGAGAGCTTGTGCTTCAGGAAACGAATGCGCAGAGTTACGGCTCCACAAGTGCATTAGTTGAATCGCTGACGGAAGCCATGCTAATGTTTATTGGGCCATGGGAGTTGCGAATCCATAGTGAAGTATTCGCAACAATATTTGCACCAATCTGCAGGTTCAGTCGCGACTGATGACACATTTCCGAGCTGTCCCGCCACTCCGCTGTTAACTAACTGTCCATATGCAAACGGTTGCGGCAGTTGCATCTTTGGCAGTGGGCAACATTTTTGCTCCGTTGTTAATTTGAAAAACGACGGGAGCGAGAACGTGTTTTTTTGGGCCAAGTCGCCAAGTTAGCCAGAGAAGTCAGTGAAGTCAGTGTAGTCTCTGAAGTCGGGTAAGTCAGGAGGCCGGCGGAGCCAGGGAAGCCAAGGAAGCCGAGGAAACGGGTTGCGCTAGGCTGGCGAAGCAAGCATACCGATCCGGCCAATGTGTGGCAACATCTCCGCGGTGGCTCCGTTGAACTTTGCGGTCCGCAGTGCGTCGAGCACTGGAACAGATTGCAGCACCGTGATTGCGGCATCCCAAAAGCCTCGTTCCTTCGTCCCCAGGCCGCCGTCCCCTTTGGGACCGCAATTTTCGGTCCAAGAAATTCTGGACAACTTGATGTGGTGGAACGTGGCCAAGCGAGTTGCCATGGCAAGCATGTTCCATACTTATATTAAAAAAAAAATCGTATGAATTCATGACTTTTAGTACTTTGATCTGCACATTAATACACATTTACTGATCAAAGTACTAAAAGACATGAATATATACATACATGTAACATTTGAGTATAAAGGTTGCTCATTATTAAGGAATGTCCAAAAATTACACTGCTTCTTAACTTTCGAAGCGCTTTGGTAAATTTTTTTATATATTTCTTGGCCAAATAGAAATGTCCAACTATTGAGCATAATTTAGTGTCCAAATATAAACCGTCCGCTTTATCGAAACTAGAGAGTTTTCGCTGTCTATTGGCCAGCAGGCCAAAAACAAAAGTTCCGCGGCTGATCATCGCCAAAGATAAGGGAATACCATAATTAGCATGGAGATGCTAATCAATCGGCCGATTAAAGCCGCCTGCTCCAAAAGTTGGCGGCCTATTGATCACTGTTTCCCTGCATACTTGTGGGGGAACCGAAAATTGTATGGCTCATTGTACAAGGCATACATTCGGGGGCAAGTGGAAAGTCTAATGAATGCGAACTTGAAACTTAAGGGGAAAACAGTAATGGGAAATATGGGGGACAATTGGGGCTCCAGACACCAGAGCACACTTCATCAGCTTCAGTAGCTTGTCACTCCCTTCTTTTCTTCCCCAAAAGCAGCAGAAAATGCGAAAGGGTTGGGCAAACAGGCAGACAGCTGAAGATTCCCATACCATGTGCGCCACTGTGCTTCGTTATTTAGACAGAAAAGCAGCTGGGTGCGCTGGATGTCCTTAGCATTACAAAGGCAAATCAGCAGGAACCGCAAACGCTTACATGTCCCATCCCCCACTCCTGGCCGGAACTCTCGAGGAAACACAAAGGACATTCCCGTTGTCACCCCCAACTCATTGCGTTCCATGCTGAGGGAGGTGCATGTTTCACTCGTTTGTCTGTGCTCCACGCGGGTTAACTTACCTTCGTTGGGGCTCCGAGTCGTCCAATGGCAGTCTCTACAGGTAACCAATAACTTTGGCTTGCAATGTGGCAGGAAGGGTTGTCCAACTGCAAGTAGAAGGGCAGTGAATGCATGAGTTTATATTTCGCTGGGCTTCTTTCTTTTCACTTTAAGTCACTCGACGTACAAGCGTTTAAAGCTGTTTTCAAAAAAAGTACAGAATATGGATTCTATGGCATACTTTTGGGCACTTCTCAGTCAATCGGTCCCACCAGAAACGGAGCACACTCCAACCCGCACCACTCACTTATGCGATACCCCCACTCAATGACCCACTCGAGTCTCAATCGATTAAGCATTCAGTTCGAACGCAGATCTGGCGACGATCTTCAAGTGCTGAGTGCCTTTGTCTCCGGATGGGTTCCCCCCCTCCCTCGCAGGGAAAGTGCTGCCGGCAAGACAGCATCTCCAAAGTAAACAGAATACCCGGCCCAACAAAGCAGTCAAAGCAAAAAGCAAAACACAGCAGCAGTTGCAGATATAATGGACATCTAGATCAATCAGTGGCAATTCAATTTGGACAAAAACTCAGAAGTGGATGTGGATGTGGTGCCAGTCCTACCCCAAATGATCGTGTGTCTGCTACGTCTGGAGTCCCCACTTCTCTCGATTGTTATTACAGTCGGAACTGCACAACTTCGGCCCCTCATGCAAACGCACAACTAATGGTGCTCGGCTTATTGATTGGAGCACTTTCATACATTGGCATTTGAAGAGAATTCTTTGACAAATCAACTAGCTAACAAACACATGCTGCTCTTGAAATCTTCATTGTGAAATATGTGTTACGAAGAAATTGGTTTTGTTTTGATGCTCCATAGCTAGATGGTTGTCAAAACAGCCGACTTGCACTCTAGATGCAGACATGGACCCTCTATCGACCCGCATCTGGCCATGTGCATCCACCTACCCCTCGAAATGGGGAACGCAGCCGTGCAACGGGGCGGCTGGTTGGCTGCTGAAAGGTCATTGGGCTTGTTCAGACGCCCGTTCAGCTCAGACGGAGTTCGGAGCTGCATCCTGCTTGAGCCCTTGCTGCTCCGTGTCAATGACACGCCCTTTGGCCAAACCCCCGCCGCCCCACCTGCCGCTCATTAGCGCAGCTTTAGGGCCAATGCCAAAGGCGGGCAAGGAAAGCCCGAGGTGGGGACAAAGCCTCTGCAGCAAGAAACATGCAAGGCGCGGACCAAAAATGCGAATCTCAAATATGTGGAGGCCTGCTGGCCGCACAAACATTGGGCAGCGATAAGAGGCTTTCAGCCCCTTCGCGTAGCTATCCCCACATTGCGAAATGAGCAAATATTTGCGAATCCGATAAAGGCAGTGGTGAGTAAAGCACGCTGGATAACACTCAAATTCGGAGCATTCTTTCGTTGGATTCAAAGAATTTGATTTAAAGCTATAGCAATTCAGAGCATCATTATACATAAGTTAGCAATTAGTAATTGCGGTCAAAAACGATTGCCGATGGACGTTTTGAAGGACTCTAATGGCTGCTACCCTGCTATTATTCGCCATCGATCATTCTGTACTTCGATATCAATTATTAAGAACCATCGAACACGCACACCATTGTGGCCCCTGCCATCCGTACTCAGATTACGTTTTGCATATCGGGGCATTCAATCGACATTCGTAGTAGAACATATCAGAGAACATCAAAGCACTGCAAAAAATAATCTCAAATTCAGATTAAAGTTAGTCGAAAGACTTTTAATGGACAAATAAATGGCTCTCCGCTTTCTCCCAGTGCAAAGACCTTCAATTTCGTTTGGTTACAGAAACTGGGAGTCTCGATCCCTCCATTTGGGATTTTCGTGCAATTGCCTGGCGCTCTGCCTCCTTTCAGCGGCAGACGCAAATCAAGATTCCGAAAGCGAGCGGCTCGTCTGCCGGCTGGCCCTTCTCTATTTTTAACCATCTGTCGATCCGATTCGATCCGATCCTCCCTCGTCCTCGTCTGCTAATAGATCGTGGCAATCATTTAATGGACATCCTACCCACCCCTCCCACCGTCGTGCGGCCTTTGGTACTGCGAGTGAGTCGGAGAACCGGGACCAGCATCTTCGCCTTGTAGGGACTATCCGCCTCCGCCTTCTGCGAGCATGCCACAACCCACATATGGTGGCCTGGCCATGACTTGGATTTATATTTAGTTCGCTTCCTGCTTCTACTTCTGCCCAGGCACTCGAGATGAGCAGCATGGAAATGAAAATGGAGCGGGAATGGTGGAACCACGAATGGTTGGGAGCTGGCAAGGGGCTGTCGACTGTCGCTGAAGTCGTATCGATTGCACTCTGAGGTCCCTGTCTCCTCTTATGCGTCCATTTATTGAACCGGAGCAGGAACATACAATACTTTTCTCGACGTCTGAACACTCGGAACTCTGCTGTCAAATCATGTTTTCAAGCGCATGATCTAAAATTATCTCCACTTTCTATTCGCTTTTGGCATCCCATGGCATTAATAAAGAACTTTAACTTAATTGCTGGAAAACATATAAATAAACCGAAGAACGAAAGCGCCCTAGAAAATTATGACAAATGTGCTTGCCTGACTGCCTGCCTGTCGTCTTCGGCCCCAGATTTGGAAATAGAAAATTCGACTTTATTTGTTTTGGAAATGAGTAATTCTATGTGTGCCACAATATATAGTCAATATAGAATAGCAACATTCTCAGGTTACCCAGCATGGAAGAGAGGCCTGCAGACAGAATACCCTAGAGTACGACGGATATCGGGAGAAAAGTGCGCAATTAATGAAATCAGTTTTGCCTAGTTTCAATTGCCGGCAATTTGAATGCGAAATTAATTGAGACAACAGCGGTAGAGACTGTCGAGTGCATTTTGTAGTTACCCGTAGTTACTACATGCACACATGTCACTGGCTGCCAGTCTGAATGTCTGGGTGTCTGAGTGTCTGGTCGTCATAGGGCTTCTCCCCGATGAAATGGGGGACGGAGGATGTGGGGCAAAAGGGTGATTTTGCATCTGAACTTACTGGGGGGGAGATTCAAAAGTTTGCATTTATGCAATGAAAGAGCATAGGTGTCTAGCCAAGTTTATGGGAATACCAAATTTCCTCACCTCCGAGGCCGCAATTAGAAGATGATCTCAGGCTGATCCCAACCTCCAGGCGCAATTTGCATGAGTTTCAATTGGGTTAATAAAGCAATCTGCCCGCTATACTACGTTCGCATGGCATCTCATCACTAAATACCCTCAATTGCAATTTGTACGATGGGCGATCGATTTGCTCTGCTGCTCCAATTGCGATTCCACTTCTCCTCACTGACGTTTGGTTTGTACGGAGTACGGAGCGCCCATGTGCCATCCCCCTTTGGGCACGTCCCATCAATTGCTGCTCGGCCAGAGATTTCATGGTAGATTTGGCAAATTTGGAGCAATAAACTTTATGAATCGAGGCAGCAGCAGCGCCAGCCATGTGCCATCGGCTAGTCTCAGAGTTTTCGGAAACCGTTAGCGGTGGAACAATCAAGAACCGAGCGGAGTTTAATTGACGTCGCCAGGCCATTAATGCTAATTCGAGCCGATTTGGTGCGAGGTGTGCTTGAAGACCTTTGGCGGGGAAACGATCTGAAGCTTTGAACAAAAGAGAAACCGATCGAGAAGAATGGGCTGAGAGAACAAACGGTTCTATGCATGAATCAAACAACCAAAAAATGTGTAATTATTTATATCAGATTTGGTTCCCATCCGAGAGTTTCGGACTTTTGGCTGAGTAAGCAAGAGCGGGAATGCGAGAGTTGGGCAAAACATTGGGGTTCTTGTACAAGAAATCTCAGATTTCGGCTCCGAATTCCCTGGAACGCCAGCGAATCAGACTTGCGAATTGTTTCGCGTGTTGTCAACGAGCCGATAAACAAACACCTAAAAATGGCAATCTTACAATTCTTCTTCTCTTTTAAAATTGAGAAGTTCGCATAAAGAAAAGCAAAAAAAAACAGCACATTCGGAGCGATAAATTAGCTTCGCCTTCGATGTGGGATTCGACATTGGAGGCAGGTTTACTACCCCTGCTCCACGAGAACTCCTGCCTCCGTTCCCACCATACCAGCACAGCGTAACGCCACGCACGCGCTGGACATGAAGGAAGATCGGGAGGCGCAGATCGAAGAGGACGCAGAGGAATTTTGTGCGCAGGCGCAGCCCAAAAAGGGCACCAACCTCTTTAAGATCTGGCTTCCCAGCTTTGCGGCCTGTTTTTTTTTTTGTTTAGGAAGGCTGCTGACAATCCACACCGACAGCCAGCTGGCGGCAGCGTCTCTTATTGGACTCGGCCACAAGGATTCTTGAATGCCCTGAAGATCTTGTCTGTGATGGTGGGTACAGTGAGTGATTCAAGCTTAGGAATTGCTTGAGCATTTATAAGTTATTCATGTCTTTTTCAAATGTGAGCACTGATGTATTCGGAACTGTTTGGGTACGATCCGAATTTGAGCACCAAAAGCGAGAACGATGACGCGAAATCGTGATATGATGTGCGGGCTCTGGATTCCAAAGAACGCGGATCGAGGAGAAGTCTCCGAGCGGATCATAATCCCGAGCGCAGTTCAATGTCAAGTTCGTGCGCCTCGCCTGCTCCTCCGTCTCCTGCATCATCGCTTTTATCCACGCTGCGCTGTTCGCGGGATTTCTGCCCGGGGAAATGCGCGTTTGTTGTTGTTGTTGTTGTTGCTGTTGGTGAGCTCATCGCCAGGGGGTACTGGCCACGCCCCAAAGTGACGGCATGGGCGCCAAAAAGGAATTTAAGTCGCTCCCTTCTCACCCTCCCTCTCTCTCGCTCACTCCATCTCTTCCTCGCATGTTAAGTGCCCACTCGAGAGAGATTTGTTTCTCAAGGACGCACTTAAAGGAGGCGCGAGTGGGAGGGCAGCCACATTTGGACGGGGTCATGGCCGTGAGTCACGCTTATGACACTCGGCGAGAAACGTGAGTGAGTCACTCCCCAAAGTTCCCTGATTCCCCAAAAAGTACACGAAGGAAGGAGTGCGAGCAGAACGAAGAAGAAAAGCAAAACAAACTGGATTAGGGCATCAGTGAGATAGGGGAAGGGCTGGGGCGGGGGGAGGAGTGCGAGTGTCATTTATGCAATTAGAAGTTAGTTCTCATCTTCTACTTCACCCACAGCTTCACCGGATTTGTTTCTGTTTTTATTCGCGCACTTTGTTTACCTTCGCCCCATTAATATTGCTGCTTTTGTTTTTGTTCGCTCGTTCGTATGTTTGCAGCGGTTAATGGTAAGACAATAACAGCGAGCTGGCCGAGTTTCATTAGCGTTACTTTAAACTAATTAAACACGCGAGCTTAGCTAACTCACGCAATTTGTTCGTTTTTTGACAACAAAATTAATAGCAGCTGCGTTGCTGTTGCCCTTGCTGTTGTTGTTGTTGATGCAGGAACAGTTACTAGGGAAGCAAGTGAGAGGGAGGAAGTGATGGAAAGAGAGAGCAACGTCAGCCGGCTGCTGGACACACACACAGAGTCACACTTGGGCGCACGCACAGGGAATTTTATTGATTTTTCACACTCACACAGTAACGGTAAACAGGAGCTGGGCCTAGATAACGGTAATAGTGGCCGAAAAGCGGACGCCCAGATAATGGAAATTCGCAGCACAATATAAACACAAAAGGTGCATTAATCGCAACCCCGGTAAAACGGGAATTGCTTGCAGGCTCTCTGCGCCTCTTTCTTTCGCTCTCTCTCACTCCGTCACACTCTCTCGTTCTCCTGCAACTCCTTTTTGCTCCCTTTTTCCAGCAGCAATGATTTTGGCACACGCCCAAAAAGCAAAACGCCGCGCACTTAAAAAAAAAATGGAGCCACCAACTTGCACAAAAAACACATTTACCGTTATTCCCAAGGACTCACTTTTCTTCAGCAAAAGCCCATTTCCGAGCGGCCGATCACTGTGGGCCAACTCCCCCGATTTGTTGCACTCGAGCGTTTGTAAGATGCGAAAACGCGCGCCGCGCAATCGCCTTCACACAAAAAACGCGTCCGCTCGCAGCAAATTCAAAACACGAATGAAAATGAGGGAAGTTGATAACCAGACCAGAAATTGATAAAGGCAAGGTGACCAGATACCCGAACTGCTCCGCTCTGGCAGCACTTCTGCGGAGCGTGTCGCGACTAACTTTTCTGGCGATCCGGCAGCGCCGTTTTAAAACGGTAAACGGTTTAAAGTTTTTTCTTTACATTTCTGCCTCACGTGTTTGGTTTTTTGTCAATTAACTGTGTGCAAAATGCTAATTTGGCACCTGCTGCTCTGGCCAGCATTGATAGCCAGTGCCCCCCCGCGTCCGTTCGCCAACCAAAAGGCCGAGGTGGCAAAGCTGCGAGGCGAACTAGAAAAAGCTCTGGAATACGACGATGGAGCACCAGTGAGTAAATTCGAGAACTTGGTTTTCTTTTTCAATCAACACTCATAGCCGATCCCAGCCAGGAGTGGTGGTGGCACCCACGTGGACCCAGCAGGCGGGGCAAGCGCCGCCTGGCAAGGCCTCCAAAGTGGTGGTGGACCACAGCTCGCTGAGCAGCGCCTCCGCCATTCGCCAGGAGATTCAGCAGGCGGTGGCTCACCAGGGACAGAACCAAGAGGTCCTCCAGTTGGAAGCTTTGCTCAAGGCAAGGGGCAGCAGTAAGGACAGCCCGGCTCAGGTGTCCAAGTCCCGTCACGAGCTGCTGGGCGCAACTGTACAGGAAGCCAATGTGGTGGAGTCGCACTCGTCATCGCAGACCGTGGATCTGGAACAGCTACAGCGCCTGGAGCTGTCCAAGAGGCGCACCCGCGACATGCTCATCCTGGGTCGCATTGAGGAGTTGCTCAACTACAGCATGCCGACGGATGTGGATCGCTGGCTGACCCTGCAGGCCAATGGAAGCGTTTACTTAGTGGGTCAGCAGCAGGAGGGCCTCCTGGTTCTTTCAGAGGAATTCACTCCGTTGCAGTCCTATGTCCACCCCTTTCCCATCACCGCCATGCTGGGAATAGATCGCTGGAACAGAAGGGTGCATATGCAGGAGGGTTTGCTGGTGATGGCTTCCCAGAATCAGCTTATCTGGATGCGATTGGAGCCCAGTCTTGGGCTAAAACCCATCTGGCACTGGACGATTGGCTCTCATGTGACCGAGATTAGAGCCTTCAACTTGGAGGGACAAGATTACCTCGCTCTCGTAGCAAATCACACGCTTAATATCTACGTCTATGATCTCGAGGCGGAGGAGTTCTGGATCGCACAACGTGTGCAAATGACAGAGACGATCTCCAACCTGGCCATTCTCGATACAGGGAGGGAACTGCTCCTGGCAGTGGGTCAGTGGGACAAGGTTCTGATATACGCCTGCACTTCGAAGGGGCAACCGCTGCACTTGCGCCAACAAGTTGCTGCCCCCGAGGTGGCCGGCGTCACTGCCTTCCAAATGGGCGGACGCAGCTACCTTGCGCTGGGTGGAATAATGCCGCAGATCCTTGTCTACGTGCAGGGTCTGCTTGTGCCACGCACTATTCTCGGCCAGAACTTTGGATTTGTAGACCACTACCTTCCCATCCCCGTGCGCAGCTACAGAGACGACCTACTCCTGCTCGTCCAGCATCGGGTTGCCTTTGACACACACTCACTGCTCGTCTTGGAAGTTTTGGTTTGGAACGGTGAGGCGTTTGAGGCGGGCTTGCCGCCTCCTTGTGGTACTGCCTATGGGGCGGGATGCATGTTGGATCAGGATCGTGAGGCTGGCATTTCAGGAGCTGTCCTGCTCCGCCGCTCGCCGAATCAGCCGCCGCTGGTCGTGGTGCCCAGGAAAGAGGCTCGTACGGGCATTTTTGTGCTGGAAACTCAATTGCTGGCTAGGAATTCGGAGACACAAGACCTGCTGGAGATCCGAAAATTCATGCAGGATTGGGTGCACGAACAGGAAGAGCTAATACAGCTGGCTGAAGAGCTCTTGGTAGAGGAGAAGTCTGAGAGTCAGAACATCGAGGAGCTATCAACTCCACTGGTTGTCAGCGAGGGTGGAACCATTGAGGAACTTTTCGTTAACGAAGCTCGCTGGACGGGAGCGGATGCTGTTGTGGATATAAGCTCGCTGCTTCAGCAGATACTTCTGTTGGACGGGGAAATGAGTTCTAGGCGATCTAAACGCCAGCCAGAGACGCTGTTCAACTTTCACTACGAGCAGCTGGATGTAGAAGCCGTTGAATCTGTGGAACTTAACTTGGAGCAGCTCAACCATGCGACTTTCTATATCCGTAATGGCTCCCTTGACTTGCCCCTGGGAACCCTCAATGTTCAGCAATTGGAACTTTTGGAAGCTCCTAAATTGGAGCTCGTCCCAGTCCACGGTGCAGAATCATACGAAACTCTGAAGATGGCTACGGATTTGGACAGCATTTTTATAAACGAAATGGAGTGGGACAAGCTGCTTCAAGATCTGGTGTGGCGTCATCAGCCTGTTAAGCTTTCGCAGTTACATGTAGAGGGAGTAAGTGGATCCTTCGGCAGTCTTTTCAATTGATAATTCAATCTTTGTCATTCTACAGCCGGTCATTTTCGAAGATGTACTGAGTTTGCACTCTCTGAACGATCTTAGCTTTCCAGGAGACTATCTCTGGTCGCAGGGAAATGAGACGAGTGTTGTCCAGGCGCCGAAGGAGTTTACGCAAACGCTTTGTGAGTATCTTAAACGGAAAAGAGGAACTTCCTTCTAAGATTTCTTATCATTAATAGCTGCAAGTGCCGTGGACACGACGGGAACCATCAACGGCGTATACCCGGAAGATGTCATTACTCTCAGTGATTCCCAGGAATGGCCGGGATTGGTTACCTTCTCACATTTGGAGGTTTCTGAAGAATTGGAGGTACGTACTTCAATAGCTGTTCACTGGCTCTCATTACTAAGTCCATATCACCAAGCAGCTCAATGGCAGCGCCCAGGGAAGGCAGTTTGAGGAGGCACCTTTAAATCCCACTTTGCTGGAGTCACGTGTTATCAGTGCTGACTGCCATTTCGAACAGCTTCTTGTGCGCGGCCCTTTGCGGCTGCTTGAAAAGCTGGATAACGACAGCTTTGGTTCTCTGCTAGGAGATCTCGTTCAGCGTTCGCCGAATTCCGCCCAAGAACTGCAGATAAATGGACAAAAGCGGGTTGACCAGCTGCTTCTGCCAGTGGATGCTCATATCGCAGATAATCAGCTCAGTGGAATTTCCCTCAATGACTTTGTTACCAAGCACACGCCACAAACGCTTTCGAATCTGACCCAACTGGGAGGGTATGTTTACTTTCATCAGTTGGAGCTTGGGAAAGAGTCCTCATACGACGGAGTTCGCCTAGAGGAACTACTCTCCGAAAGTCTTCGACTAGATAGCCCATTTCCACTGAGTTCTCCCCACACCCGCCTTCGGTTTGTTGGACATGCCCCAAATTTCACCCGGCTACAAGTTGAAAACATCTTAAACAAGGTGCCGCTGTCAAGTGGCTACCAGCTGCTTCATGAACCGCTCCATCTAGGCAAAGCTAACTTTAGTCGTCTGGCGGCAGGGCAAGCACAGGTTAACTATGATGTCGCTGGCAATGGACTACTCAATGGACGAAGCCTGAGCCGTATTCTACAGGAGCAACCTTGGACTTGGTCGGGTGAAGTGCACGTGCAGGAGCTGATTCTTCCCCAGGGTGTGCAGGCGAACCAGCTGCAGGGCATTAAGGCAGACCTTCTGCTGGATTTTCTGCACCAGCTGGACGAGCTCCCGCTGCTGATCCTTCAGGGTCGCATCCAAGTTGAGCGCATCGCCGTCAACGGTTCGGTGCAAGCAGCTGAAACCTTGAACATGCAAGCCTTCCACGAACTTCAGAGGCAAGTCGTTTGGCTGGATAGGCCGAACGAACTAAGGACGCGTTGGGTTCTGAAAGAATCTCCCCAGTTCCAGCAGAACCTCCAAGTCCTGGGCAGCTTTAACGAGCGCCTGCTCCCAGAACTGCTGGATGACATTGTGCCGCGCTCCGACACGCACGAGGTGCTAATCGAGGGCACCAAAAGCTTCCTGGCTCCTGTTACCACTAAAGAGCTTCATCTGGCTGCGCTGAATGGGATTCCCTTCAATAACATGGCCAACAAATTAACTCCGCTACACCTCACTAGAAATGTCCGCATTCAGGGACGCATCTTTGTGGAGGACCTGCAGCTAAATGGTCAAGTAAACGGAGATCCGGACATTCCTGCTGATCTGCAGAAACTGCTCCGCTGGGATCCAAATGCAGGAGGCTTCGTGCATCGGGGAGTCGTTGAACTTCCAAAAAAGGCGCTACAACGCCTAGTGGTTTTGGGCCACTTGAAAAATCGCAGCCGTGAGCCCGTTCAGGAACTCTTTGATCAGCTAATCTTCAAGGAGCAGCATGGCATACACTTGCATGGTCACAAGACTTTCACAGGCCGTCTTCGCATTGAAGATGGAGCACACATCAAGTTCTTCAATGGACGCAACCTAGAACAGTTTCTAGAGAATCTAATCTACGTAGATTCACAGGGGGAGATACGTTTGGAAACACCTGTTCACTTTGCGGCTGATGTTCAAATGGATCATCTTGAGGCAGATCGCCTTGTACTGTCGGGCGAGCTGCTCAACGGATGCAATGTAAGCCAGTGGCTCCTGGACACTATTCGTGTCGATCGCGATTTCCAAGTGCCTAAGAGTGAGTAAAAGATTCTTCACTTTATAGTTCCATTTAATCATATTCGCATTTCAGTTGCGTTTGCAAAGGGATCGCTGGACGGTAATTTCTTGGAGGTAGAGGAGCTTAACCAAGTTAATCTCTCACTGGTTGTCACCCGCTTCACGGAGCAACAGTTAAGCGATCCCCTACAGGCAGATGATTTGCTCCTAGATGGTCAGCTGGTGGTGAGGGGCACTGTAAATGGTTACAATCTACCAGAGGAGTATACCAATACTTTAATGGTGAGTTAAATATGACACTATATACTCAAATAACCCCTATCACTCAATTTCATCCTCAGATTAACCCTTTGCGAGAGCAGCAAGTGGATACACCTTTATTGTTGTCTAACATTTTTGTCACCGGACCCCTGGAGGTATCTGCTCCGGTTCTTGGTCTAAACATAAGCGATGTGGCAGTTTTGGGCGAAGATCCAGTGCTGCTGCAGTCGCCGCTATATTTCGACACCCTGCATGCTCCGTTTTTGAGAGCGCATCAGAATATCAATGGATTCGACTTTAGGGATTGGTACGAAGGAAGCTTATGGGCAAGAGGTCGGGAGCAGCAGGAAATAAGCGGAAACTGGCGCGTAAAGAAACTGCAGGTGAAGCAGGGTGATGAGCTGCGACCACGTCGACAAACTGCAGAAGAGAGTTACCGGGAGTTCTGCGAGGGTTTGGTAAGGATTCTCCTGCCTTACAAAGTTCAGAAGCTGCGGAGGAGATTTTATTTAAATCAGGAAATTGATCAGGAGAATATTCGCCGAGTATTTGCTTTGGAGGCACCCGGGGGCATTAGTTATCTCCTGATCAACGAGCGAGGATGCTGGACCCGCATCCACCGCTGGAATGGATCTTTATTCGATCGATCCGGAGCCTTCAAGAGCGGACCCGTGGACGACGCAGTTGCTTTACGAGTGGGAAACACGAGCTCTAACCAGGACTTTGCTTTTATGACCAGCTACGAGTTGCAGGATGATCAGAACGAGCCAAGCTTGAATTGCAGTGCAGTGAAGCCCATTCTGCTGAGCTGGAAACTGAACAAAACGAAGAGCACTGAGCACATGGAACTATCAGCGGACACCTTAAGGAATCTTAAAGATCAATATGAACAGCTTAAAAACCAGCCACTTCCTAATCCTAGTTACCAGCAAGCTTTTAAGTATCTGCAGCGTCCCAGCATCAAGTCTCAGCTCGGATCAAAGTGGCAAGAGGATAAACAGGAACTGAGTCCTTCGGAGATGGACAGAATGCGAAGGCGTCTGCTGGACACCTTGGAATTCCGGTTGCAAGCGGAGGTAAACATTACCCAGCTAAGTATTCCAGAAAGCGACCTATTCGACGAGCACCTCGTGGAGGATTTTCTGGAGTTGATGCGCCAATTGCGATCCTTGCGCCGACGTCTAGATACAGAGACTCTTCCACTGCCAAACACGCCGGCAAGAGTTTTGGCCGCACGGAGTGCCCAGCTTATCTGGCCCACATTGCAGGAGTTGCGAGGGGTTTCGAGTGGAAACGATTCTGGCTTCCAGGAGCAAGTTCTGGAGCAAACGCTGCTGGATGTGCTCATGCTGGCCAACGAAGAAAATGGCTCGGGGGATGATGAGAAGCTGCATGCTGTGATTCAGAGACTAAGAAACCTTAAAGGAGAGCTTCAAGGGCAAGAGGAAGACCATGAGGGACCTGCTGCCTCCTCTTCGGATAGAAATGAGCAGCGTGTGCCGGTACCAG
This sequence comes from Drosophila simulans, assembly GCF_016746395.2. Taxonomy (NCBI): domain Eukaryota; kingdom Metazoa; phylum Arthropoda; class Insecta; order Diptera; family Drosophilidae; genus Drosophila; species Drosophila simulans. The sequence goes on from NC_052525.2 coordinate 1,159,956, forward strand.
AAGTCGACTGGAGACCCGTTCAAACACTTCGCCTCGCTGTGGGGCCAGCAAACCGTCCCCGACTTCTTTACGCCCGGCTGACCGTGGTGACACCAAAAGACGGTCCTCCGCCCACCACGCCCTCCACTGCTCCAGCCGCCCACATCCAACTGCATCATGCAAATGGATCGCTCTTTCAATCGCTGGCAGGGGAGCATGGGGCACGCCATCTGACATCATTGCGGGTACGAGATGAGACGCTGCTAGCATTTATGGAGGGATGCTGCCGTATAAGAGTGCTTATCTACCGCGGTGTGCAAGGATTCGTGGACTTTGCCCGTTTCCCCGCACCGGCCGAAGAAGCTAAGAGCGGAGATGGGGAGGTCTTGCAGTTACTATCCCTACGCTTGCCACTCAGTCGGCCACCCGGAGCCATGTACTTATTGGCGGTGGTTCAAGCTCGACGCGTCACTTTCTACGAAGTGGTGGTAGCCGGATTACTAGAGCCGTGGCTCCAGTGCCCATGATGGAGAAGCTTGTTAAATTGAAATGAATATGTAAACTTGTTTATATGGATGATAGTGAGTAGCTTATAGATGTAGTTGGTTGTCTTTAGTGTGCTGTTTGTTAACTGGGTAATATTATTGTAATTATTCTTCTTGTTGTGAATAAACATTGGTTTGTTGATGTTTAAAAAGTATATAAACGATAAGATTGCCATTCATAGTTGAGTTAGGTGAGTACCCGATTAGTAGCAGGTGCTGTTCCCCACGAAGGCTTGACAATCTTTAACTATATAGATATATCTTTATTTCAAGAGCTTAGTTACACATATACATAGCATTAACCACGACTTTTTGCTTGCCCTCGCACTCAGTGATTGACTCTTACATCCTAGGCCGGACTTACGACTATGAGTCCCCGGATTGCGGATCCCTTATCCGCGGGGCACGCAGATTGAGAGGACAGTGACTACAATAAATACACACACATTACGATAACGCTTGGAAGAGGACGACGAAATTGGGAGGAAACATATGTACAGTTAGCCGGTCCGCTGGATCCTCCTACGAGGGAATCTTAACGGGCAGAAATAGGCGCGGATCCCCGATCTTGGGACTGAGTCGAACCACCACCTGGTCATCGCCGTCACCCACTTCAAGGAACGAGTTCCAGTCGGCCAGGAAGTAAAATCCATTCTTCTTTTTGGGCGGCGGTGGTTCCTCGCTGACAGGATCAGGTCCAAATGAGTCCGCCAAGTCGTCGAGAGATCCGTTCCGGGGCTCCTCCGTGGTGGTAGTGGTACTAGTGCTGCTGCTTTCGTCCTCTCCAACTGCTCCTTTGGTGTCTCCATCGATGTCGTCTAAGCCCAGACTCAGACTAATCTTGGTGGGGGACTGGGTGGGTGCTGGCGGATCATCGCCATCTTTCTGCTTGCCACTCTCGGTGGTGACATTTTCCACGCTTTGACGCCTTGCTTTCAGAGTCTCATCTTGGCCACTCTGAAGGGACTGCAGATAGGCGGCGTCTGGATTGGGCCTCGGACTCGACGTCGCTGTTGTTACCTGATCCAAGCTCACATTGAGCTGTTGCAGTTCTTGGAGATTGCTGATTAGGCGCTGCAGCTCGCTGAGATTGCTTTTGGAGTCATCCCTTTTTTCCTTGGGTGCCTCGGGCTCCGGCTTCGCCAGCTGGTAATTAAACTCACTGAACTCTGCCATGAGGTCGCCATCGAGCTCACCCTCTCTCTCGTCGCCCTCATTCAAATCCCCGGCGTCGCCCTCATCGCTGCGCCGCCGGAAGCCACTGCCCACGCCCAGTCCCTTGGCCAAATCACTGGGCAGTGCCTGTTTGGGCGCTAGTTCAGTGCTTACACCAATCCTGTTGGCCGCTCGCTTAATGGCTGCTTCAATAATTTTGGTGGCACTGAAAACGGGCAGCTGGAGGCTGCTCTCCGTGGTGGGTTTGGCTTCCGGGATTGGACGCACCCTCGGACGGCTAGTGGTGAGCGAAAATACAGCCGGCGAGGAGGTGTCATGCACTTGAGCGGGAGCCGGAGTGGTGCTAGTCGTGGTGGTGGTGGATGAAGTGGAGGACGAGGTAGCCTGCAGCTGGCTTTCGAGCTGCTGCGACAGCTCGTGGGGCAGAGCGACGCCTAGCTTCTGCAGCTGTTGGGTGTTGTAGAGCAGTTTCTGCAGCTCCTCCAGATCCGCCTTTCGGGGTCCCGAGCTGGGCGTAGTGGGAGCCCTCCTTGCGGGCACGAAACGAGGAGCAGCTGGCGTGGTCGGTGGTTGGTTCTGCACTGTCTTATAGATTGGCTGCATGTGCTGATAGCTCTGGCGCTCGCCTGTGTCCTCTAGGCTACCGAAAAACTGCTGGAACTGGCCAAAGTCTGCTGAGGATCCACGCTGCGGATGGGCGGGCTGGCTCATTGCCAGTTCCCGGAGCTCCTCGCTGGAAGATTGGGAAGGCGTGGCCATGGTTACAGGCTTCTCGTAGACGGGCAAATCCAGTTTAAGCTCTGGTTCCAGCTCCACCACCTGATCCCTGGCTGGCTGAGCATAGACGATATGAGCTCCATTGACTGTTTTTACATTAGGACTGCGGATCGAGGCCGCGGTGACCAGCTGCGAATGGGGATGCGTCACGTGTTCCGTTTGGAGTTGTACTCTCTCTAGCTCCTGGACTTTGCTCAACAGCTTTTGCAACTGCACGTAGTCCTGTGGATGCACCTCTTCCCGAAGCAGCCCATTGCTCCTTTCAAAGTGGCTCAAGGGTCTCTGCTTGGTGGTGGAAGCAGCCGTGGAGATCTCTACAGTTCCTCCGCCAGGAAGGAGGGAAGCTGAGGTCGGCGATAGTTCCTGCAGGTGGGCATAATCGTTGCTAGGCAAGCTAATTACCGGCCTGGAACCAGCCACGTTTCTTGTGAGGAAATTAGGCTGTGTTGTGGGCTGTTGCAGTTGCTCCAACTGCTGGACACGTGTAATCAGTGCCTCAAACTGAGCATGATCCACTGAGGGCGTGGGCCTGGGCGTCGTGGTTGTACTCGTTGTTGTACTTGATGTGGTGGAGGTGGACGTTGTAGTCGTTTTCGGGTGCTGTTTCTTTTTGCTGTTCCTGGCCTGCTCGTATAACTTCTCCAACTCCCGATCGTCGCTCAAGAGGCGCTGCAGCTGGAGAAGATCAGCAGCACCTAGAGAGTTGCCTTGTCCCACTCCCAAGCCCAGAGCCTGATTTCTCAATGGCTTTGCGGTGGTGCTGGTTGTGCTCGTTGTGGTTCTGCTGGATTGCTCCAACTGCTGGAGCTGTTTAAGGATTCGCTGCAGCTCTCGTGCTTCGTTCTGGGAAGGCGAGGGGGTGGTGGTGGTGCTGGTGGTTGTGCTTGTGGTGGAGAAACGACTGCTCAACGATTGGACGCCCGGACTGGCTGCCTTAATAACATTTTCTGGATTGATCTTAAGCTTTTCCAGTTCCTGGAGATTTTGCAACAACTTGGACAGCTCATCGGAACCTGTAGGCGTGGACTGGTGGTTTCCCCCGTTGGCAAAGTTAAGGTCTATGTTCGGATCGATTCGCCTGCGCGGCTTCTTGGCCTCAATGAGTAGAGGTTCCCCGTGGGTGATAAGCGGCACTGGAGCAGGTGTGGTAGTAGTGGTGGTGCTTGTTGTGGTAGTAGTGGTGCTGGTTGTGGTGCTCTTTGGAGTCTTTCTCTTAGGCTGCGATTGAAGGCGCTCAAGTTCCTGCAGATTTTCCAAGAGCTTGGCCAACTCCGCGTTTCCCGTGGGCGGCAAACGGGCCGTAGCCGTGGACAGTTCCGTGTGAGCACCAGTTGGTTCCTCCGTGGGCTTTGCCTCCTTCTTTAGTGCTTTTGGAGCCTTCCGGACAATCCCAAAGCGGGTCAGGTAACCTTCGACTTCGGGCTTCACGCGCAGCTCTTCGCCAATATTCAGGGGCTTGAAGTTTGAGTAGGCCTCCGGTCGGATTCGAGCCCCTTGGAGACCCCGTAGATCTGCCACCGCTACCACCGACGGCTGGGGAGCGCTTTCCGCGGGGTAATAGTCGTCCAACGCATACCTCTTGTGGGCAGAATCGCTTTTACCGCCCGACACAATGCCCAGGCTTTCGAGGATGTCCGCCACCGGCTTCACCGTACTGCTGACAGAGCCACCTCCTCCCTCGGAGGGTTTGGGTTTCCTCAGGAACTGAGCATTCTTTGCACTGTAGTGGGAGCTGAATCGGGCGGCTGACGGTGCAGCAGCGGGATTAGCTGAAGGCTGTGAGGCCGCAGTAACCGGTTTGAAGTCCTGATAAACCACCGGCGGCGGCGCTGGCGGATGGTAGGTTGTGGCCTGCGGCATGGGTCTGAACTGCTGGTGGAGAGGATTCGCCTGGCTATGGAGCAAGCTGTAGGCTGGCTTGTAGGTGGTGGCTGCCACCGCAGGATTGCCTCCAGGCACTGTACTTCTTGGCAGCGCACTGGGATCCGCGGTAAGAAACTTCACCGGATCCGGCGGCGTGTAGGCGTCGATGACGCGAGTCACCGGAGGACGCGTGTACAGCTCCTGCAGATTCTCCTCCGTGTTGTTGTCCGTGTTGAAGGGCAGGACTAGCATGAGGGCTCGCATGCTGTCCGCTCGGCTCATGTCGCCTGCCTCCAGGCTTTTCTCGTATTCCTCGCGGGTCACTTTTTCGTACAGCTCCTCGATCTCGCCACTGCGAAGATTGGGGTTATTAGAATCGCACCTTCATTGACCAGTCGCAGCTCCAATGATCACTCACCGCGTCAGCCTAGGCAAGGCCGGATCGTTGGCCAGGATCTTTTGCACCTCGTCGATCGTCTGCTCGATCTCCGGCGGCTGGAAGAAACTCTTGTCCAACTGCTGCCGCGCATTCCCGCCCTGGATAGTGGGCAGGGCTCGCGTCACGCCCCCCAGCTGTAGGAGGGCGATCAGCGCCAGGCACTCACGGAGCATCCTGGGAAAGCAGGTCGAGCACTGCAAGGAGAAACGTGTGAAAATTGGGGGCGGATGTCTACTATCCTTACAAATATATCCCCAAAATGGCACATCTCCTTCAATAACTACACCTATACTGTAAACAGTTGGAACAGACTCCTTAATTTCTGATCTAGGATCCCCCTTTCGATTTTGCACTTATATCTCTAGATAATGAGCTTGTCCAAAACTCACATATGACACCTTTCGCTTTCTTACTCCCTCTCTTTTGACTTCCCGATAACTGACTGACTGATTGACCCACCGACCGAGCATTCAACCATATCAACCACACATTAGCCAACGAGCTACTGACCACTGCCAGTTCGGTAGCTTCATCACCGTCCATCAACGATGGTAATAATCGGGTGGCCGTGTGTACGGCTTTTTTCACAATCCGAATCGCAGATCACAGATCACAGATCGCGACTGCCGGAGACAAAGTTTCCGCCCAGGAAAAGGAGAATGGGGAAATAATAGGCGACTCACAAAGAAATCAAATGAAATGCATGACAAATTTTCGTCAAAAGCCGACAGCGACAACGAAAGTGGAAAAAATTGATGAAAATAGTGCTCAAAGACAGCGACAAATATGTGGACAAGTGTACAAATTTATTAAACCAACGGAGATCGAAAACAAGACGTAACCCCCAATCAGAAAACACTTGTTAAATAGTGGAGTGCGAATGACCATATTTTGCTAAGATTTTCGAGGATTGCGCAACCGGAGCGGAGTGGTCGGGTCCTCCGATCAGGATGAGAGTGATGCAAGAGCCGTTGGCGAGGCAAATGGAAATGGAAATGCAAATGGATGGACATTAAAATGGAGTTGCAGCCTGTGGCGAAGATCTTGTCCAAATTATGACAGTTTCCTTGGATTACCACTGGTGGAGGGGACCGCGGGGAGGGAGGACACTTCGGTACTCCATCTATCGAACCTATCGGAGCGTTTAATTTTCACTTAATTGCCGTAGTTAAATCATAAATTAAATGAGAGCCGTAGAAAGCGATGACGAGACAAGACGTTGACGAGGTTGTCCAGCAGCGAAGCCGTTAGCGAAATGAACTGTTAGGTAATCTGGTCGAAAACAAGCCAAGATAGTTATGGCCAAGGTATGCCGCTCTAACTGAACTGAACTAAGCTCAACTGAACTAAACTGCGGCTACGTGCCAGGCATTCTAAATGAGCGATAAATGGAGTCAACTGCAGACGGGATTGAATGAATCAAATGCGTTAGCAAAGGAGATCGGAATGGCATCTTGAGGTATCTGCGGAATGCCGCTGGTTGAGATCTGCGCCGAGTGGATAACTCTGAGCTGAGTTCCAAATGTGGACACTCGGTATATGTTGATTTAATGAGACCGAAAGAGTATATATATGTGAAATACCACATGACCTATTGGCATTAGCTTAGTTTAAAGGTCGATGACTAATAAACTCTGTCATTATGCTCCAAATAAAAACAAATCGCGACTGTTCCCTTGCACTACATGGCGCATACGCAATTTCGTTTTGCATAGAAAAGGGGGAGGGGAATGCATTTGTGCGTGACTTTTTGCGTGTGTATGGGACGTATAATCAAAACGCAAATAATTTGTTGCCATTGTGGCGGCAGGCACACGAAATGTGAGCCAATCTTTGGTGAGTGCATTTCCAATTCAGCAAAAGCAACCGCAGTAGCCTAGCCAAGCCATGCCAAGCCGATTATGATGATGATGACGATGACGATGACGACGACGTCACTGAAGCGGATTAAAACCAGAGCAACTGCGCTCTGTGTGTTTGGTAACAATTAAATGTGTGTTAAGTAATCTCAGACGCCTATTAATGTTATTATCTGCACAATAACCTAGTCCCTGGGACATATATATGCCCAATTGAGTCGATTTGAAAGCATTTTCCGTTTCCATTTTCCATTTCCACTTTCTTGACATTTCATGTTGCCATATGATAGTTATTAACACCGACACTCTGCTTGCTGACGCGGAAGCTTGTCAAAAGTCCGAGCTAAAGGCCCTGATCCGGGGTGGAATAGCAGCTGTAGGAAGTGTTGAATAATGGCTACTCCCCTGGCAAATGAAACTCGACGTCTGGCCAGACAATTCAATTTGCGATCCCACCAAAGGGTCAACTTGACTGGAATTTTGTCATTTGAGGTTATAGTTCTTGAAAAAGCTTTTTAAAATAATTAGTTGTATGATTAGTAGAAGAATTCTGTCCATAAGTCTAAGTCAGAACTTTATACGTGCTACCTAGTTGGCTATCGTAGAGTGACACCCAAATTAAATGTCTCAGGATCAAAGTCCCTGAAAACATAGGATCAAATTTGTCCACACACATTTTTCTCCCAAGCCCTTGGCTCAAATGGGCTTAACCGTGAACTTTAACGTCTTTTACAGTCACCTCATTACCCGGTGGCCAGCAATCACACAGCAATTTACAGAGACAATCGCAAGAAAAAAGGGGAAACAGTGGTCCCCACAAAAACACAAGACAATTGTCTTTGGGCCAAGCATTCGCTTCATTAGTTTGGCTTAATCAAGAGCAGCGAGCACTTAGCCTTGCTCGAAGCTGGCCAAGAAAGGTCCGGTTGATTAACTAGTCATTAATCTTAATGGCCTCCAGAAGCTCGATAAGTACGCTCGAAGGGAGGCACTACTACGTGGAATTGTTATCTGGGAGGAATACTCTTTGTGGGTCAATAGACAAGAAGGAGTATTCATGATCTAGATTTGCATCTTAATCCGAATCCATTGATTTAATCGACCATATTAATATTTAGGTCGCCTACTTTAGGGTTTCAAATCATTGCCAGGCTAATGTTTTTCAGTTTCTTTAGACTTTTAAGTGCTGCCTGCAGTCCAAATCCTCTTTGCCTGCATTTTGCCACATGACAAATGTGAGGTGATCTGGATTCTCATCTGGTTCTACCTGGCACCCGGCTTGGATTAACAGTGGGCGACTGTGAAGGTCACCTCTGTGGCTGCCTGGCACAACTTGCTGCCATTTCCGGCTCTTGGCTCTGAATTTGAGTTGAGAAAGCGCTGCTCTCTCTCCAAATCAGCCGATTAGTCAGTCAGTTAGGCGGCAGATGCATCACAGCTCCATGGTCTGAAGTCCGCAGCTTCCACAGCACTTTTACTCGGCTGCCATGTGCCTTATGGGCTCCTGGCCATTGCGGTTTTCCTCGTTTTGCCAGTCGGACGAGTGGACCTGGATGGTGGATTCTACTTAAGCCAACTGCATATGACAAGTGAATGTTGTTTTGGGCGGCCAGGAAAAGCCAGTAACAAGTAACTAGCCCCGAAACTGAACCAAGTCGCTGGCGAGGCGGCTAACTTGGCCAACTGGCTTTGGTTTTGGCTTTGGCTACACTCGGACTTTGGGATTGGGTTTGGTTTGGTTTGGCTTCGCATTCGGGCTCGGATTTGGATTCGAATACGCCATCGGGTTTGGGCCTATTTGGATCTGTTTGACTCGTTTATTGGCACTTTTACTCAGTCGATTGATTTCTTGCCTTGGCAGATGCTTAATTATTGTTTTTATTATTGCTCGTTCGCTGCCCCTCTTCACTTTGTTTGTCAAGTTGTTTGGCTCGGTGGCCTGTTGTTTCCCTTTTTATGAACACTTTCACCAGCGGATTGCCGAAAAAACAACGACAGTAATAATAAATATTAAAGCACTTTACATGCCTTCGCTTAATTTTTGAATTGCTTTTTAGCTGCTATAATAGTTATGAAAAGTGTCGCTGCAATTATGTTGTCTGTTTTTTCGTTGGCATTATTTTACCACCAGTTATTTCATTATTCCCCTTCTTGGACTGCCCCTCGTTGCGCAGTGTCTTATGTCTATTTGGGTATGGGCTATGCAATTTAATTAGAGCACTGCCATATTACGGGTAATTGGTTTGTGTCTTGCTCTCGTCATTTGTACTACGCTTCCTTAAATCCCACTACTACTTCTAAACTAAATTCTATGAACTGCCTGGTAGAAGCTATAGGCTGCGTAACATATAGTTCATGTCTTAATGACAGCCATTAGATCCTATTCGATCCCATTCGTTGCACATGCAATCGAAATCCCCTTTGCAGTGCCCTTGTGCCAAGGTCGTTGCTGCGGTGCAGCCTATTCGAATCGTGGATCGTGAGTTCGTTGCCTAAGTCTTTTGTTTGCTGCTTGCACCACCTGTGCAACACCAACAACCTGTCTGTCACCAGCGGACCAGCAGTAGCCAACTATTTTCAATTACATTTTCAATTTTCGACCGCTCGCTCGCTCACGTTCGCCGCGCACTCCTAAAAGTCCAAATTTAAATCGAATCGAGACGCTTTTTCACAACTTCAGAGGCGTCAAACTTTCAATGCACACGGAGCACAGCACACCACACTGTTAAAAAAAAAATGGGGGAAGGAAAAACCGAAATTAAATCGAAGCAAAACGCGAACACGCGACTGTCGCTTGGCTTCTGTGTCGGTATCGATATGGATAGATAGCGGACTCGGTTTGGTTCGTTTTCGGTCTCAATCGCATGCGCGGCCTGCAGACCATTTTCAATGAGCGTTCGCAGCGTACTGAACCCGGCCGAAAGTCGTCTTGGCCAACTTCGCTGCTGCTGCTGCCGCCGCCGCTGCCGCAGCTGCTGCGGCTTATGTTGCTACTACCGCTTTTGCTTCTTCTGCTTCTGCTTTTGCTGCGGCGACTTGGCTCTTTAGAAGTCGCAGCTAGAAAACACTGGATGCTGAGTGCTTTGATTAGATGCATCCATTTAATCCCATTTGAAATGCATGGCATAAACTTACATTTCATAGCCTAGATTCGGCGCTCCAACTTGCTGGCCTCACAAATACGATACGATACGATACCATCTATTAGGCTCGCTTGGAGCCATTACATAAATTGGTTCATTGTAAAAACACACTTAACACAAAGCAATTTAAAAAGGCATGTTAATGCACGTCATGTGCCGATACTCGTACTATACTAGACTGTTATATGTACTGCAATAACATTTGAAATAGTAACCATACGGCAAGCTTGCATTGAGTTAAACTATTTTGGTGCAGATTGAACGATTTTAGCACCTAATAACAACGAGGCCTCATCTCGATTGATTAGCATTGCTAGTTGGCTGGTTCTTTTAGTACTGCCTTGGGCAAGGCAAGGTGCAGCGCTCTGGCGCCGAAGTGTCAATTAAAAATCGATTTGGCTTAGAAGACATTTTTGGGAGGGATTCCGAGCGCGACGCGAGGCCGATCGTGGTGACCGCTGAGCGCCGAGCTCCCATCAAATCGCTTGATCGCCGGTTAAAAGTGGCTGGCTTGCCTTGACCAAGTACACTGCGAACTATGATAAGACGGAGCATGGCTCTGGCCAGGGAAGGTGAACAGGTAAGCAGCAGTCTGCCGCGGATGCAGACGGGTTTCTTCTGGCGCACGGGCATTTCACTTCGGCCAGCTTCTTTGCCCCATTGACAAATTCGATTGGTTCGATTTTCTCTGGCTTTCTGCTGCTGCGCCCCGCAATGTTGCGGACTAAGATTGGTTTGGTTTTTATTACCATGTGGTCTCTGCTCTGCTCCGCTCCGCTTGCATAATAAAACTCACGCACTGGGAGCGCGGCCAGCCATGGTCTGTATATCGCCGATCAACGCTCAACGATCAACGATCGAAGACCGTCGATGGGCCTCAATAAACTCGGGCTCCAGTGGTTCCCATCGCTGCCACTCGATCGCTCTGATCCCTCCGGACTTCAAGTGGACCGGGCGGAATGGGGAAAAGGAAAATCCATTGGGTTTGCAAAACATGAGAGTTCTGTCTTGTCTCACGATTCCTGCTACAAATATAAAGACGCAGTTAAACCTAGTTTCTCAACAGGGCCACACAGGCCACAAACTTTGGGCTCATTTTGCGCTTGGCACGTTTTGCTCGAAATAATTAAAACGATTTTTGGTTATTTGTAACATTTGCCATTTGCACACAACGGTGTTTACCGCCTCGCCGCAAAAAGGGAGGCTGAGGCTGCCTTTTTGTGTGTGACAACATTTGACACAATTTAACGCTGACGCGACACATTCGTCTGCGGTTTTAGTTTGCTAAGCTCAGCTCGAGCCGCATGCCTTATGCCTCACTTAAGTTGTTTTGGGATGGGTAAGGTACATAGGTGGAACTAGGGGTAGGGTTTGGCCAGGTGCTTCACATTTGGAGCGCATGCGCTTTGACTTTGCCTTTTGCGCACACTCGCATTGCGACACGGCAAACAACAAAGCGCCAAAGGAAACCGAACTAAAACAACCAAAAATATATAAACGAAAACTCAGAAAAATTACGAAGCCCATAACTCTTGACATGACACGGCCAAATGCTCGGGAGAATGGAGTGGGGCTCGGCTTGGAGCTATGGAACTATGGAGCTATGGAGCATCGCGCAAAAAGTGAATTGCTATAATGCGCCGTGGATGTGCAAAATAAAATTGGTCAACTACCCAGGTCGCAGGCCAAATACCCTAATACCCTTAGGTGGCTATAGCATACGAAGCTCTAACTTATAGAACCAACTGCACCGACCAACCAACTGACAATGCTATGTTAGTTGGCTGGGGAGCCAGTTACCAAGATCAAACAACACAAAAATGATAGTTTAAGACAAAAAGTCAATGCCATTGTGGCCAAATTGCATATATCGATCTGGCATTTCGTCACGTGGGTGCTAAGTGCTAAATTGTATCTCCATCTTTTAGAGATCTCCGCCAGCGAGGTGATAAGGCGTTGGCTGCGGCACCTGTCCGCTCCCGCTCTCTCCCCTTTCTCCGCCACCCTTTCTCCGCCGCTGCTTTTACTTTATTCGGCCATTCACTTTCTCCGTGTGTTGTTTGCTTTGCTAATTTTGGATTTGCCCGCGTCACTGCAGCAACAGCGAAAAGTGAAACAGACGTCCAGCAAAACGGACGCCAACTTGCGCCTGCAAGTTCGTATGCAAAATTTCAAGAAATTATCCAATCGCGTGGCTCGGATTATTCAATTTCAGTCAATCAAATTCAAGTCCAATTCCGTATGCGAAGTGGGCATTGCTGGTCCGAAAGCAGATCGAAGATCGAGACCGCATGGTCGCCCCAGCCGATTTCGTCACAAGCTAGTGCTGATGTTGTCCCAGTTCTGGGAACAGCCAGCCCAACCGAGAGGCAACGACATCGGCCATGCCGAGTTCGTTCGTTACCCAAGACTTTCGATTATGACGTTGGGAGGAGCTGGAGTCCCCATCAAAGCGACGGGCTATAACGCTAAAACAGTCGACTGATTGCCGTCGTTAAAAAGCCACAAAATTGGCAGCAAACGGCAGCAAACGGATTTCTCCTGGCAGTTACCACATATGATTTGTAAAAAAACATATACATTGTAAAATCAGGGGTTATCTTTTCAGCTTTGACTCAAAACCCTTGTAAGTTCCTAATAATGAGCTCTGGGTCCTACCTTCTTCAGCTTCCGCTCAACCAAGACAAACGGCAAAGGAAAGTGGAGGAAGTGCAGATCTCAGAAAACTGCGGATTCGTATGAGACTTATGTGATTCGAGATTGAAATTTTGTTTTATTGCTTATGGATTTTATTTTATGGCGAACGCTAATGGCGCGAAAAGGAAACGAAAAAAGTAGGCGAAGGTCGCACTGCAGAGTTATTAATTAGTACAACTGAATTTATCTAGTAACTTACCAATTGAAGAACGTTTTTATTAGTTTCGGAAACACAAAACAAAAAAGACAATAAAAACGCAGGAGTAAGCACACACGTACACACACACACACACGTATACTTTTAAATGGCGACTGTAAGGTAACATACGTTTCGAGCAATTTATTGGACTTGCATCCATTTTCGGGTAACATTTCGATTGCTACTCGTTGCCACGACATGCACTTAATTATAATTAACACTTCAAACTGATTTGCAGCACATTTTTTAAACAAAAGCCGCCCCGTAAATCAAAAGCCTGTACGCCGTAGAACAGTTGCTCCTTCTTCAAGAAGAAGCGGAAGAACAAGAAGATAACTTTGAAATGAGCAGCTTCTTCTTCTTATTGGTCCTCTTTTCCGTTATGTACAGCACACCTTCGCAAAAGGGTACAGACTTACGATCTAATTTAGCAAAAGTATTGCAAATACAACTAGGTTAATTGGAAATACAAAGTCAGCAATTGAATGGCAGCTATAAAGAAAATAAGTATTAAAATATTAAGTTTAAACATTGTAATATTATTACATGGAGCTTTATCAAAGATGCGAAGATGTGTGGTGCATGCCAAATATGAATTTGATGAAATCTATGAAGTTTTAAGATTTATAAATATTTTCATTAATCTTAGCTGTTAATTTAATAATAATAATATCACTTGATAATTCAATAGCCGATAGTCACTGTCGGCCGGCGATGATTGTATCGATAGTATCGAATGCCAATCGATTGCTGTTACAGCTGTTCGCGCATATGTGTGGGTGGGATTTATTCATAGCAAGGAAAATTACGAGTTTCGCGGATATAGGATTTTACATAAGTTCGCCATGCCCACGCACTAGAGCCACAAATCGAGATCGGATTGATCGATCCGGAACTCCGAATATCGGAAGCACAACAAAGAGGACGGCCGACTGCCCCATGTGTGCGTGCGCGAGTGTGTGAGTGTTTGAGTATGTGCGTGTACGTGTGCGTGTGAATGAAAAACCATCAACTGTGAAAATATAACCAAAAATAAGTCCGAGGCACACGGTTGCAGGCGAGGATTACCAGTCCTCCCATATAAGCCCCGGAGGAGCAGCAGGTTTCCCCTTTAGAGCCAACCCCATCGCTTTTCAGAATGGCGGATGCCCAGGCAGCGGCGGCCGGAAAAAAGAAGTACAAGAACAAAAAGAGCTCGGCAGAGAAGAACCCCAATCCAAATCCGAATCCCAGTGGCCAGGTGGAGGCACAGACACCCAGCAATGGACACGCTCAGCACCAAGAGGAGGAGGCGACGGAAGACCAGGAGCCAGCGCAGGAACTCAGGGGCCTGCTTAAGAAGATGCACCTTTGCAATGGCCATGGTCACAAGGAGCAAGAGGCTCGGCCGCTTGTGGAGGTCGTCAATGGCCATGCACATGGGCACAGCAACAACAATCACATTCGCTGCACTAGCGGCAGCAGCAACAACAACAACAGCACACACAACAACAACAGCGTAGACAGTAGCAACAACAACCGTAAGCAGCGAAGAGAAGGAAACGGTGGCGGAGGATCGGATTCGAACGCCCTCAATGCGGAGGAGAAGCCCATAACAGCCACAAGCAAAACCACTGCCAACATGCACCCAACCATAACGACGGCCCCAAAACCAAAAGTGTCGGAGGAGGCAGCTGTGGAACAGGGAGTGCAGGTGGCGACGGGGAGTAGCCACAGTCGGGAGCAGGAGAATAAGCAGCTGCCCTCCGACTACGCAGAGAGGGCCACGCCCACTATTACAGCACAGCTCCAGCTGCCGGAACCTGCCATTTCAGCCGACGAGATCGTGTATAAGGAATACGAGGCTGAACACCAAATGCATGTGAGTACCTCCAAGTATGACCAAGTGCGAACTATGCGCAACATTAATTTAATCCCCCGCATACGAACACGCAGGACATCATGCGACTGATTCAGGCGGAGCTGTCCGAGCCGTACTCGATATACACGTACCGCTACTTCATCTACAATTGGCCAAAACTCTGCTTCCTCGCCTCGCACGACAATCAGTACGTGGGCGCCATCGTGTGCAAGCTGGACATGCACATGAACGTGCGGCGCGGCTACATCGCCATGCTGGCCGTGCGCAAGGAGTATCGCAAGCTCAAGATCGGCACCACGCTGGTCACCAAGGCCATAGAGGTAGGATGTCTGGGGCATCTTTCCCTTGCAATAAGTGATAAAAAGTAGTAAATCGGGTTGCATGTAGCCGATGCTCGACATGTCTGTTACGGAACAAGTATGTGTCGTTAACTATGGATGAAATTGCCATCAAATCTCACCAATGGCTCCCCGAGCCTCGAGGTGTACTTTCGGTCACATTGGCAAGGGATACATACCAACTACCTCTCTTTCCGTGGAAACTTATATCACACTGTAATTTACCCATTTGCAGGCAATGCTAGCCGACAATGCCGACGAGGTGGTGCTGGAGACAGAGATGCGGAACCAGCCGGCTTTGCGGCTCTACGAGAACTTGGGCTTCGTGCGAGATAAGCGGCTGTTCCGCTACTATCTTAACGGAGTGGACGCGCTGCGGCTGAAGCTCTGGTTTAGATGAGTGGACCCGGCGGCTGCCGTTGAAATTGTTGTCTAAGTAGCCGCCGAAGATGTCGAGATCTGCGCTCTGCGGAGGCCCAGGGCGCTCCGCACGTTCTGGGTCCTGGCCAGCTGGCAGCTTGTATCGGCGCCCTCTTTTTTGTACCTATTTAACTAGGAAGCATCGTAGCATCAGTTTATTTTCTCCCAAACTCACCCCGTCCCTTGTCTCTCTTTCATTTGTAAATTATTTTATTATGTAGCAGCAGCAGTACGAGCAACATCTGCAGGAGCAGCACGAGCAGCACACAACGGACCCGAAATTTGGTTAATTTTACAGGAGGCAATTTTGTATGCAATACGTGATTTACATGCATAAAACTAAGCAAGCAATTAGTTATGTACATTAAACAATCTACAAAAACCAATCTAGGGAATAGACAACAATTTGAAGCAGCAGCGCAGCACACGCTCATCGACGCCCATTTACAAAGCTATAAACATAGTATCAAATTTTGTAAAAAGATCGATCAAAGCGATGATCACGCAAGTCGAACGATAAACACGATCATGTATATCAAAATGAACGCAATTGGAACCAAGAGCTGAGAACAGACACATAAAAATGCAGGCACATATGCATACTTGTATACAAACCTTCAATGGGTGGATGGCGGTGGTCCTCACGGCTAAGCAAACTCGCCATCTGGTCTTAAGTAACCTCTCTGTGCTCTCCAGAAACACGTAACACGTAGCGATAAGGATAAGATGTGGTGGATCCCGAGTAACATTGAAAGAACGCAATAAAATCTTCAACAAATACGAAAATCATGTCTTCTGATATTTAGTTTAGCACAAACTGGGGAACAGCGAGCTTGCTTGGAAGATTGTGTTGTGTTTTCCAAGTGAGAAACAATATGCCAGTACGGTATTTTCGTTTTATTATCATAAAAAACAGAATTATAACTACTCGAACTAGGAAAGTATGTCTTACGGATAACTACTCATCCACAAAGCCAAATAATGACTGCTTCCTTGGGCTCTTTTAGACGTGCCCCACCGATCTTTCCCTGCCCTGTCACATTTGGTCGCATTCGTCAATAACAATCGGTTTCAATACTCAAAGTTGGATCGATCATGGACTTATCGTAACTAACAGGAGGTTTTAAAGTATGAACAACATTCAATTCAGCCAACTGCGGCTGCCCTAACCTCATGCTTGACTTCACATGAATGTGGAGTTGTGGCTTATCCTAAGTATGTATGTACATGGGCGGTGTCAGTCTCGGAAACATCACCTGCTGCTCCGTCGGTTCTTGGGACTGCTCGCCGGAACCGAGCTGCCTGATCCGCGTAACTGCTTTAGTTCGGAGCGCGTAGCAGCCTTGATGCTCTGCACCTGCTGCCGCATAGAGGCACTCTTGTAGGTGATGGCTGGTGTGGGAGGAGTGGAGGACGTTGCTCCCGCCTCCTTCTGCTCGAAGAGATCACTCACCTCGACCATGCGCGGCTTGAAGAACATGTTCGGCCGGATGACGGCCTTTTCGGGATGCTTAAACAGGTTCAATAGGCCCCAAGAGAGCTCCTGGCCGTCGCCCTCCGGAACGGAGGCATTCTCCACCTCCGACTCCAGAACCCAAGCCGCGTTTCGCACCTCGATGCGCAGTCGTTCACACTCCTCCAGGCTGACATTCTTGCTCACATTTAGCAACTGCTCCAGTGGGTTTACGATGTACATGGCCGAGTGATCGGGCTTGGACAGCGGCTTTCCCTCGTTCAAAGATATCGCACGGTTGTGGAAGTCGAACTGCGAGTAGAACTCGAAGAACTGCAGCAACAACTCGCTCAGCGAGCTTTGGTTTCGACTCCTGAAGGCCAGACGATCCACATTCCGGGTAAAGGTGCAGTTGATCCCGTCCTCGGTGACCCGCGAGTCCCCTGACTCCGCCGCCTTGGCCAGCGCTGCAATCGTGGGAAGAATGGGCTGGCGCAGCTGCTGCAGGAAGAACATGACCAGGCAGGTGAGCGAGAAGTTGCTGATCCAGCGACCAGGCGAGGGATTCGTGAGACCGCAGGTCTGCGCCCAGCGCCGAATGGTGAAGGTCAACGGCCGTACGCGCGGATCCATTTCACCGAACATGTAAAGCAGTTCCGACATATAGAAGCCAGTGCTGAAAGAGGGATTCCGTTTAAAACCACATTCTTAAAACATATTTAATGCCAACATGCAACATGATCACTCCAAAGGCGGAGAGGCAAAAACGGGCGTAGCCTCGTTCAATGAGACAGCCAGCGGTGTGGCGCCCGTAGAACTGACCCCCACCACTGGCCGGATATGCGTGCAGCGGGTACTTATCAGGGGCGGGTGAATGGGATGTGAATCATGGCCATCGGCACGCCAGGGAAGTCAGTGCTGCGGAGAGGACTGATTCACCTGCTCACCTGCGGGAGAGCAGCGTACCATTTACACATATACACGACATTTGGCAATCGCCACCTGCCGCTATCTAATCTTATCGAGCTGAGGAAGCTTTCTTATCTAAGGCCGCTCTCCCTGCCTGACTGTACGGCACCACTAGCCTGGATGTTGTCACCGCCGCGTATCTCAGCCGAGCCGCAAGTCTGGTCAAAACGATTTCAACGAACGAGCCCAACGGACATCTGTTTCTAGTCCGCCACTGAGCAAGCTATTTTTTTCATCCGACCCCACGAGAATCGACCCAAGCAAGGTGAATCCTAGTAAAAAGTGCCTACAAATTCCCATTTCAACGCAGTGATAAAAGGATGGTCTATTTTTTTGAAGTGCGATTGAAGAAGTGTTGAATTTCGGTATGGGTACCACACCCAAAAGAAAGTTTCCCAATGGATAAACGTATCTACACACAACGTCTTATAAAAGTTGATTTTAAGTGATGCTTGGATGTTACTCAGGTGCTCAGGGATACGACCGCAGCTCCAGTTCCTGGCCCATTTCAATACTCTTGAATAGTTTGGTGTTGCAATTGCTCGTATTAATCATCTAGTGCGTTGCTGATAACGCTATTTGCTAAACACAGCTCCGATAAGGCCAACGATGATACAATGAGCGGCGGGAAAGGGCGGGGAGAATCAACCATAAATGCCAAGCAACATCGTGATTAATAGGCGCGACCAGGGCGAGCTTTTGGTATGTGACTCAATGGAGCTCCTCAAAACTGAGCAAGGATCAATGCACCGTCTAACTAATACTTCCATCAAGTAGCGCCTCCTTTGTCCTGGGTTTTCAGATCACGCACTTGTATTCATCCACCTAATGATCATTCTCTTGCCTTCCAGCTTTCCAAACGATGGGCATCGGTTATGGAGCCTCCGACGAGCAGCTGGAGAAGCAAATTGGCTGCGTGAAGTACACGCTCTTCTGCTTCAACATCGTGGCCTGGATGATATCCACAGCGCTGTTCGCCCTGACCGTCTGGTTGAGGGCTGAGCCCGGCTTCAACGACTGGCTGCGCATCCTGGAGGCGCAGTCCTTCTACATCGGCGTGTACGTGCTCATTGGCATCAGCATTGTGATGATGGCCGTCAGCTTCCTCGGCTGCCTGAGCGCACTCATGGAGAACACCCTGGCCCTGTTTGTGTTCGTGGGCACCCAGGTCTTTGGGTTCATCGCCATTGTGGCCGGGTCGGCGGTCCTAATGCAGTTCAGCACCATCAACTCGAGCCTGCAGCCGCTGCTGAATGTATCGCTGCGCGGTTTTGTGGCAACATCCGAGTATACGTACTCGAACTACGTGCTGACCATGATCCAGGAGAACATCGGCTGCTGCGGGGCCTCCGGGCCATGGGATTATCTCGACCTGCGCCAGCCTTTGCCAAGCTCCTGCCGCGACACCGTCAGCGGCAACGCCTTCTTCAACGGATGCGTAGACGAGCTGACCTGGTTCTTCGAGGGCAAAACCGGCTGGATTGTGGCTCTGGCCATGACTCTCGGCCTACTCAACGTCATCTGCGCGGTTATGAGCTTCGTGCTTGTGCAGGCGGTCAAAAAGGAGGAGGAACAGGCCAGCAACTATCGCCGCTGAAGCCCAGGCTCGTTAATCTAGTTAGTAGCGACAAGTGACCCTTCGATAGATCTAAGAATTCATACCCAGTTCGAACAATAAGTACAATAAAGATTGCGACCCCCACAAGGAAAGGTTTCTCAGCGAGCGGACGCGAATCACAAATTGCTTGCCAACAGACAGACGAATGATGGTATAAGCAGGCACTTAGCACATAGCACTTACAGGTTGCTCATGGAGAGGTCCACCTCCAGGTCCAGATGCTCATGGTGGTACTTGATGATAGGCACCCTCGCCTGCAAAATACGCCTCACATGGCACACGCCGGGCAGGAACAGATGCAGCATATCTCCAAAGCATTCCATGTGCCTTTGTGTCTGCGAGCGTCCATTGCTCAGGTTCTCCTTGGTGTGGTAAACAAGTCGCGAGGGCACCGCCGCCTCCAGTGGGCTCTTAGCCCCCATATCGCTGTCAAAGCGCAGGATGAGATCCAGGTCGCAGCCCATTCGACCGAATCCGTTGACCGACGAGCCGAAGGGCTGTGCCTGGGCGGCGGGAAACATGCCGGCAATGGCCTGCTGTACCTGGAGGGCGGCTAGAAAGCGCATGCGAATTCCCAGCTCATTCAGGCGCGTGTGCTCGTGCAGCTGCTGCACCTGCTCTTCGATGTCAGCTGCACCACGCAGGAGCCCCAGTAGATGGCCCTGATCCACCTGCCGGGTGCCGTCCAAGGATAGCAGTGCGGGCGCTGTATTGGCAACCAGCTTGGGGCCCCGTCTGCCTCCTCCCGCTGCTCGGAACCACAGAAAGGGAGATCGCACGGGCACGCCGCTTAGCTCGCCATTGGTGACGCCCGCTCCGATGGCAGCCGCCGCCTCGTCCGACGTGGCGTACTCCAGCAGGATGTAGTGCAGGGTCTCGTCTTGCCGCACGCAGTAGTGGTGGGCGCCCATGATCGAGCCGAAGCTGCTGCAGTAGTTATACAACTCCGCATACGACTTTTCGGAGCTCACCTGGACCACAATGCTGCACTGGGCCTGTCGCTGATGACGGCCAATGAACTCCTCGTAGTTGGGCCTGCCTGTTGGCGAACATGGACAGTGGTAGTAATATTAAACAGCACAGATCTCGGCCAGAATCGGCTCACCTGCGTTCCGGCCGGAAGAAGCCGCCTCCGGAGCATTGTGCTTTACGCAATATGTACGCCAGAGGCTCAGCTGCTGGGCGCTGCGTCGCACTAAGCTGTTCATGGCGGGCGTGGGATGTGGGCGGGTCAAGTCCTAGGCCCACTTGGTGTGGGTGATTTCTGATCTGGAATTTAACCGAATATTGTTGGGCTGTAGCCTTGAGGTTAGGTTGAGTCGGTTATCGGCCGCAGTCGCTGAGTGTGTAGCCCTGGTTCCTAAACCGTGGCTTTTTTTAGCATTCGTAAGGGGTATGATGATAACAAAACATATAATTTTGCCATCCTATGCTCATTATAGCTCCACTTTCATTTAGCTAACCACCATTAGTGCAGAGGTTTTAGCAATGCCAATCTTCTAGAAGAAGCTTATGCATCCCTGAGAAACTATCGATTACTCCAGTTGGCGCCAAACTTAAAAGTTTGTAATTTTATAAACTTTTTATTTCACGTCCCAGTTATTGTGTTATTATTGTTATTATTACATGCGGGTTTTGCCGTGGGATGAACGGGCTTCATACAACTAGGTTAAATTAGGCTAAACACGTACAAAAGGGACACGATTGGGTATATTTTTGAAATATACGTTAGTCATCTTCCTAACACTCCTGGATCGGTTACATTAGTCAATCAACGTGAGGTGTATATATCGGATATATGCGAGTGATATATATACATATATTGGGTGTATATAGAGTGCGGTTATTGCTGATATCGTATGCCGAGTGTGTACGCGGGTACAGGTTTATATATATTATCAATTAGGACTGTTATTGTCCACCGACATGGTAATACAGGATTACAGCTTAGCTTAGGTGTTGTTTGTGTTATGTGGCTCGTTCTTGTGTTCTGTAACAATTTCATTGTGCTCTGTGTGCTGTGTGTGTTGTCGACTTAAATGCAAGGCGCCAAATCATCAAGTTTGATTTCTGGTTTTTGGTTCACTTATTATCTCAGTATCACATATGTCTCCTCGAAATGCGTTCTGTTTAGTGTGCGGAACACTGGAAACATATCCATTTAGCAACAACTTATTCGCTCTCGACTAAGGAGTAATCGTTGAAGAACTACGAGAGCAAGGAACACATCGAAAGAATGCGAAGCTTAAGAAATTAGAATTAATAATTAGAAAGTGCTCTGAGTTACTGTGTGAGTGTTATCTGATGGATGGGTGTGTGCGTGTGGGCAGGGCGTGGATGGACACGGTGGTAAACGCCGGACTGGACAGCTGTGGTCAGGAAGGAGCCTCCGCAACTGAAATGTGATCTGATTTGACTGACCTCCGAACGTTTTAATAACTAGTAAAAAGCTAAAAATCAATACACTATCAACATTTTTTATCTAAGCGCTACATCGTGGGAGAGTCCCAGTTAAAATGCTTCACAGACTCCAAATTTTGTTAAAGCAAAAACTAAAATCGAGTTTGGAATACTACCAACGTGACCTCAGCTGTCGTTATCCTAACTATACATCAAATACATTCGTACAGATTTACAAACACACATAGGGTTAAGTTTAGTTCGGCTGCCTCGCCGGCTCCACTTCACTTTAGTTAAACGTAGTACTGCTTAGCGGTAGAGAAATGCACTCGACTATTGCTTTCCACAGCCACGCCGCCTGGCCCGTTGCCCGGCCCGCATCCAGGTGAACCTGGGCTCTAGACCCTGGACGCGGTCTAGATGTCATCTATGAGGCGACCCTCGATAACGGACGAGTGGTGGTAGTTGGGCCGCGGACGGAAGTCCTCGTTTTGCTCGTTGAGCTGCGTGGGTGAGAGATCAACGCCTGGGCACGAGGGTGTCACGACTATCTGCTCGTACTCGTTCATCCGTTTGCTATGCATCAAATGGAGCGAGATGGGAGTTAGTTGGATACTTCAGAAGCGTCAAGCGAACTCACCCGAAGCACCGGAATATGACGCTCTTCAGCCAAGCGAAGAAGTTAAACTCCGCAGTGAGACCCGGCTTCACGGCCGGATTGGCTGTGCCCACGTAGAACCATACGACGAACACCACCAGGAAGCAGGTGAGAGCGTAGTACCAGTTGACTAGCAGCATGACCAGCAGTTTAGTGAAGGCCTGCAAGGGGAGTGTGGGAGTCAAAAATGAGTAAGCTTTCCGGAGAAGCGTCGTCTCCTTTATGCAGACGTACCCCCAGAAGCGAGGCCCAGCGATTACAGTAGCCGGAGTACCAGTTTTTCGTTTTGGAGTGGATGGGCGGACGGATTGGGGCTATCGGTTCGGCCTCGTCGCCCTGCTCCTGCTCGACGCCGGCCTGCGCGACCGACTGCTCCACGGCCAGAGTGGTGTCCGCCTCGTGCCCCGTTCTCCGTTCCGAAGACGTCGCCTGGTTGGAGGTGCTGGGACTCTCGTTGTCAAACTCTAGGGGCACTGTTTGGTGCAGCGGTGAGTTCTGCGGACTCTGCAGGTTCTTGTGGCGCACCCGATCGGGGAACAGCAGGTCCAGGTCGTTGCCTGTGTCCGAAACACTGCCGTACCGGCGCGTCTCGTAGCTGGGACTGGACGCCTGAATGCGGAAACGCTCCTCGCGCTGCTCCTGAATGTCGAAGGTCTGGGCCAGCGCAAAGTAGGCGTAGTCGATACAGGCATACGTGAGCAGGAAGGGCATGGTCACGATCGGCGCCAGGAAGTTGATATCGCCCACGATAATGAAGGTGACAGTGACTAGGGCCACGATGGCCATTGCATATAAAGGCACTTTGTTGGGACCACGCTAGAAAAGAGTTCGTTATTTTCTTTATCTGTGGGTTCAAAAACAAATGTTCACTGGTACTTACACCCTTTCCCAGGATATCGATGCCCGGAATGACGCTCTCTTTGGCGATGCTCTGGAGGACGCGCGGGGTGCCGTACATGGCGCCAAGGCAGGAGGACATGCTGGACACATAAATGCCGGCCAACAGCAGGAAATGCACGGCAGACACCTTGACGGAGATCATGTAGTCAGTATACAGGAAGCTTCGTTGGCAGGTAGCCCCCAAGAACAGGACGAACACCAAGTACAGGAACGTGCTGCAAAGAAATGGTATGTGAAGAACTACTGATATCCCAGCGACGGAAAATCCTTACGAAGTGCCAAAGGCGGCCAGGGTGCCATTAGGAATGTCCGTGGATGGCGCGCGCAAGTCGCCGCTCATGTTGATGCCCGAGAGCACTCCGGTAACGGTGGGAAAGAAGACGCCGAACACACGGAACCATGAGTAGCCGTCGTCGTACTTCGGCCATAGGTTCTCCACGAAGTTTCCGCTCGCCCAGCCATTAAAGCCGCCACCTGCAAAGGAAACCAGATTAATAGCTTGTTCGCATGAAATCTTTGCAACTTCTTTCGAATCATATTCCAACGAAATTTAACAGATTATTTAAAAATGCCATAATCTACTTAGGAAGCGATTAGTCATTGGGCCTAGCTAACAATCGCATATGAATAATGTACTCACTGGCCTCACTAGTGAAGCTGCCCACCATGAAGTCCAGCGCTGAGATCAGCAGTATCATGAGGAGTATAAACTGAAGCTTGATGACCCACTTGACGCCGGCCACGTTAATGCAGCCCAGCAGGAGCACCGCTGCCGTAGCGAACCCGCGGATGGCCCACTTGCTGCCCTCGAGTCCCACTAGTCCAGCCATTGACTCGCCAAATCCCATTACGTTGAGGGCGCATCCCACCGCCTGGCCAAAGCAGTAGAGCAATCCCAAGGCGCCTCCGAAGCGGGAGCCCAGCGTGTGGGCTATAAGAAAGTACACGCCGCCGCTTTCCACGCGGCACCGCTCGCAGATACCGATTGCCGAGAGGACGCTGACGAGAGCTATGACCACCGTGCAGAAGATGATCAGCACCGCGTTCAGAATGCCTGCCTGTGCGACGATCCATCCGGATCGCAGGAACACGATCACTCCAAACACGTTGATCAGGCAGGAGGTGAACACTCCGTCCCAGGTGCCGAATAGCACGGGCTGAGAGATAAAGAAGTTCGAGCGCCACCTGTTGAGTAAGAGGCTTAGGATCCTGGCCAGAAGGGTTTCCTGATTCACTTACCATGGCTTGTCACCCTGCTCGCCCGCAAAGATCTCGTTGGCCCCGGACGCATGGTGGCCACCAGCCGCGTACGTGTACTCGTTACCCAGATCCACGAATCCGCCGGTGTTATTGTTGGTCCGCTGGCGAAAGCTGGTCACCGCCACATCCCCGTCCTCGTCGCCGCCAAGTCCAAATCTCTGCCAGTCGACAGTGCGTCGGCCGCCGTTGCCATTGCCCTCAGAGCTATTAGTCATCTCCGCTCCGCTTCGCACCGCACACTTCGCTCCACTCCGCTTTCCTCGTACCGCTTTTGGCAGTTGTTTGCTGGTCTTGTTGTTGCTGCTTCTCCCGTGGAGTTGAGCAGTTTTTGCGTTGTGCTGTTCTCGCGGGTTATCTGACGACTACTCGGGCGTAATCGCGGCAATTAACTGATTGCTATTTCTTGGCGTTGCGCTCCCACTGCTGCACCCAAACATCCAAACGTCCAAGCACGAGCACATCCACGCAGGCAGCCAGTGGAGAATCCTCTGAAGATCTCAGATCCGCTGGAGGTGCTGCAGGCGCTGGATTCGACTCACTGGCGACCGGAGCGGGAAACGGCGGGCATCGTCTTGGTCGCACTTGAGTAACTGTAACCACACTCAGTAAACGCTCAAAAAGCTAAATAAAAACACTTGCTTATGGGTAAACTACAAGAAGTCGTCATCGATGACTTTTCGGTGGGCGATATGCGTTAGACGATAGGCGGCGGCCTATCTGTTTCTAAGTTCTATCGCTACCATCCGATATCGATAACCAAACCGGCGTGACGCGCCGCACGTGCTTACGTTTTGTTTGTATTTCACTGAGCTCCTAAAGAAATGGGCAAGAAGAAGGACAAGTCCGGGAAGCTGGACAAGCAGGCGACGAAGAAGGAGGCACCCAGCTCGTCGCAGGCCAACATGGGGAAACCAGCTGGAGCCAACGATTCGGAGAACGGAATCTGGAAGGATTCTCGGTTTCAGCACCTGCTGACCGATCCCCGATTTCGCGGCGTTCCGAAGGTGCAAAGAAAGGTCATGATCGACAAGCGTTTCCAGGGCATGTTCACGGACGACAAGTTCAAGGTGAAGTACACCGTGGACAAGTACGGCCGCCCGGTCAACAAGAGCAACGCCGAGGACCTCAGAAAGTTCTACGAACTGGACGAGAACGAGAGCAGCAGCGACGAGGAGCCTGCCAAAAAGGAATCTGATCTTGACTTCGAGGCGGAGGCGGAGCAACAGGAGCGGCGCGCCGAGGAGCGAGCCATAGCCAACTTGGAAAAGGAGGAGGGCAACGATGCGCTGGAAAGCGATAGTTCCGAGGTGTCACAGAGTCTTCGTCAGCGCCTGACCAACCCAGAGATAGACTACGCCCGCGGAGAAGGACGCCTGTATACCGATTCCTCCTCCGACGAGGACAGCGATGATGAAGACGAGGGTCCAGAGCTGCAGATAGACCACGTGTGGGGCGAGCTGGACAACGATGCCGAGCACACCGAGGAGAGCACACGCCGCCTGGCTGTTTGCAACATGGACTGGGACCGCATCCGGGCCGAGGATCTAATGGTCATGCTCAGCTCCTTCCTGCCGCCCGGCGGTAGCATTCTTAGCGTCAAGATATACCCCTCAGAGTTCGGGAAGGCACGCATGGCCGAGGAGGAAGTGCACGGCCCAAAGGAACTGGTGGAGCGTGTGGAGCCAGAAGACGACTCCGATGAGGAGCTCGTACGACAGCAGGACAGCGATGCCGAAGAGGGAGAGGACTACCACATGGAGAAGCTGCGTCAATACCAGCTAAACCGACTGCGCTACTACTACGCTGTTGTCGAGTGCGACAGCGTAGACACGGCCGACAAGGTATATAAGGAGTGCGATGGTATCGAGTACGAGAGCTCCGCCACGCGCGTGGACTTGCGCTTCATCCCGGACGACACCTCGTTCGAGGAGGACACGCCGTCGGACGAATGCTTCGAGCTGCCGGATGCCAGCAGCTATAAGCCGCGCCAGTTCACCACCACGGCGTTGCAGCAGGCCAAGGTGGATCTAACCTGGGACGAGACGGCGCTGGACCGTCGTGAGCTGGGCGACAAGCTCTCCAGTGGACAGGTTGACAAGCTCACGGACAAGGAGCTGCGCCAGATAGTAGCGTACAGTAGTGAGGAAGAGGATTCTGAGGCGGAGGAATCCCCGGCGGAGGAGGCAGCTCAAAAGGCGCTTTCTGAGGACCCACAGAAGAGCAAGCCCAAAAAGACTTCTAAGCAGGAACGCATTGCCACCTACAAAAACTTGCTGGCCGACATCCTGGAGCAGGAAAAGCAGGAGAAGGAGCAAAAGTACGAAATGGAAATGACCTGGAACGTGGAGCCACAGCACGAAGAGGCACGGCCGGAGCAGCAAGCCCAGGCCGAGCTCACGCCCATCGAGAAGGTGATCCAAAAACGCAGCGAGAAGAACAGGCAGCGCAAGGAACAGCGCCGCCAGCGGCAGATCGAAGCCAGGGGAGGAGATGCCGGTGAGGACAGCGATGAGTCCATGGTGCCCGATGGCATCGACTTGAATGACGCCTACTTCGCCGAGGAGTTCGCCAATGGAGATTACGCTCCCCCCAAGACGAAGCAGGACAAGAAGAAAAAGAAAAAGAAGGGAAAGGATGATGGAGAGGAGGACGTCGAAGCGAAGCAGCAAGAGAAGGAGCTTGAGCTACTGCTGGACGATGGCGACGGGCGCGACGAGAAGCAGCACTTCAGCCTGACAAAAATCCTCAAGAAGCAGGAGCAAGAAGCGAACGGTTCAAAGCGAAAGCGTCGTCAGAAGTTGAAGAAATCGAAAAATCAGCCGCAGAATGCGGAAAAGCGGGACGACGACTTCCAGGTGAACCTGAATGATAACCGCTTCAAGGCCGTCTACAAGTCGCACGAGTACAACATCGATCCCACCCACTCCCATTACAAGCCCACCAAGGGCATGCAGCAGATCATTGGCGAGAAGTTAAAGCGCAGAAAGGAGCAGGCGGAGGGCGGCGCTGCCAACGGCGATGCGGATGGGGATGAACAGGTAGCCCCCAAGCGGAGTAAGCAGCAGCTGGAGCAGAACGCCCTGGTCAAGAGTCTGAAGCGTAAGATCCAGATGCAGCAGCAGGGCCAGAAGCTTTAGAGGATTACTGTTACTGTACAATAGTTGAACTAGTGTAAATTAAAGACTACGTTAATGACATTGAGCGAGACTGTTTTGGAATATACATTATATACTGTTTATAGCTGGCAGATCCCCTGGCAAAAGCACAAGCGCACACAAAGCACAGTCCACATCTTAATTTATTGCTTAAGCTAGCCTAGTTCTAAAGTACAATGAAATATTTGTTGAGGTCTCCCCGTGCAAGTGAGCGGACCATTGGCTTTCGTTAGTAGCTGTAGCCGAAGTATTGCTTGTAAAGGGTCACAGTCATGCCAGCGTCGAGGTGAAAGATGTCCGGCAGGCAGATGCGGCGCTCCTGCTCGTAGACGACCATCAGCTCGCAAACTTGCGCCCACACGGGATCGTAGAGACGCCGGATGAGCTGGCAGTCGAGCCGGGGGCGGACCAGCGCCTGGACTACGGTGTGCAGTAGGGCAGGGGTGGCGTTCTTGTCGAGAAACGCGGCGAATGGGCTGCGTCCGAGGCACAGCTCGTAGAGGACTAGCCCCAGCGACCACACGTCTGACTTGAAGTCCACCTTGCCCTGGCTGGACATCGCCTCAGGGGCCATGTACATGGGCGTGCCCATCCCCGCCTGCAGTTGAGTGCTGGGCGCATGGACGTTCGCGATCCCGAAGTCGGCGATCTTGACGCGGTCGTTGGCGTCGAGGAGCATGTTCTCGGGCTTGATGTCTCGGTGGATGACGCAGCGGATGTGCAGGTACTCGAGTCCCACTACCATGTCGCGAAAGTAGCGCATCAGCCGGTCCTGATTGACTCCCCCGGTGCCCGACGGCAGCTGCTGGATGACATCCCTCAAGGTGCCGTTAGGCACGTACTCCATCACGATGTTCACAGTGCCCGCGTGGCTAAAAGAGCGCAGGAACTCGACGATGTGCGGGTGGCGCAGCTGCGAGATTATGTACACCTCCTCCTTGATCAGTCCCAGCTCTGTCTTCGGATTCCGGACGATGATCCGCTTCACGCACACCTTTCTCTCCGGCTGCCCACGCACCTCGATCTGGTGGCAGAGGAAGACCCGGCCAAAGGTGCCCTGGCCCAGCACCCTTACCGCACGCAGCTTCGAGTCACCCAGTTCCATCTCGAGTGCGCAGAGTTCCGAAAGCGTAATCCGCGATCCCGCCTTTATGTACAGTTAGCCAGCACAAGCGCAAGCGCGCCATCTATCGATTGCTTTGAAACAAGAGATGCACAGTTTCATCGGAAAAAGCCGAAAACTCGGAACTTTGGAATCCCCATATGAAAATGGCTAATCTGGCCAGCAGCAACAGTGCTCAATGTAAGTAATTAGTAGAGTCTGGTTAATAACCCAAACTAACCCATTGTGAACTAACCCCATTCGAAAAGTCCATCCCTGTGAAACTTATTAACATATTATCCTAAATTAAAAATGATATATTAAGCGGGGTGCTCGGTTCTTGGCAATAGGATCTAAGCATAGGGGAATGATGGGGGACTAGGAAACAAGCCTTTTACTGGATTCCCGAACCAGTTGGTGCTATTCCTTTGATTTTCACTTCGCAGACTTTGTAAGCGGCGCTTCCTGTCAATTTAAGGAGTTATATAAGGAGATTTATCGCCAGATTGATAATTAAAACTGCTCGACATGTCGGGTGCATGTTGGACATGGACTCCGCAGACTGTAGACTGGCGGCGTGGTGGCGGTTTGGCTGTTATGCAAATCGTGCGACTGGGAAAGCAGTTTACTTTTACTTTTCAAATCGATTATATGTGCACACAGCCGCCATTTCGTGCCCGCCCAGAGCACACTAACCCACTAAATCGCTCCAAGTGGTATTTTGGCATTCGGAACGAAATGGGTTTGGGCTATGCAGCTCGCGAGCTTCCCAAGTGGAGTCGTTAACCCGCCGCCGAAGTCATTATCTAATGGTAATGTGCTGCATTTTAATTGCTCACTTCGTTCGTTTATCGATTGGAGTGGACGCACCTTTCACCCGACACTTGCAGCTTGCAATGGGGATTGCGAAAAGCCCTTCTCTTCATCCATTCATCATTAATCATCAGGGATTGGCCCATGAGTGAACTGTCGCGAGCAATCGGGAAGTTGTCTATCAGTGGTTATCGTTGGTGATAAACTAATAGAATTGCACCGATGATCGATCCAATTAGCCTATAGCTCGTTTTTAATGCCCGATCATTAGTGCTTGTCCTTGGAATTCAGGAGGATCTATCACGTGGGCAAAATTGATTACATTGGGCCTCTCTTCCCGTTTTGTGATTTTTTCTATTTGGCTATCTTTGACCGTCTAATTGCCTTGCACTTGCATCGAATTTTTCAACGTCAACTGGTTTTCCAGCTGGGTGGTTGTTAACCCGTTGATTGACAACGGGTTTCGGTTTCTCCTGCGCAGGAAACTGGCCGCCGCCGCACCAAAGGCCACATGCCGTATACGTAATCCGCTTTAATTGAACCACTATCGCACGCACCTATTTTCCAAATTTTCCAAACAATTGTGGCAGGCAGCGGTCATAAATTACAACAACAGACTGAAGTTCGTTGCCGTGTGTTGCCATTGTTGCTGCTGTTGCACATTTCACATTTCGCTTGCCACAACTCCAGCTACAGGTTGGCCAGCGTTGTTGGGATTGGCCCAAACCGGGTATAAATCGAATCTGGTCCCGAACGCAGAGCCACATTCAGTTCGCCACTGCCAAGAGGAGCACTTCGCGTAACGGTCTACAGTTTCGAATATTTTTTTGATTGTGCCCCAGTGTGTGATTCAAAAGCAACCAGAAAACCATGCTCAAGTTGGCTGTAAGCACCAAAAAACTTTACAAACATAGATTCTTTCAATGGAATGAACGTTTTCAAGCCAATAAGATAGTTTATGAAAAACAAGAACCAAATATTTTTGAATATTTCGGAATGGAAAATGGAATGGAAGTTCTGTTTTTTAACCTCAACCACCTCAATAACAACTTGGAAATATATTTAGCATTCGATTTTTAGTTTAAAATGGAATACCGCATTGACTACATTACCTATTCCTGCAGATTCCCTGCCTGGCCCTTCTTGCCTTGAGTGGAGCTCTGAAGATCCACGACTACCACCAAGGGCACGAGGAGTACGAGCACCACGACCATCATGAGCATCACGAGCCGGAGCACCATGTAAAGTACGAGCCGGAGCACGAGGAGACGGAGCTGCACCACGAAGTGGACCACAAGCACGCCACCTCGCACCAGAGCGTCAAGTTCCACCACTACCATGCCGTGCCCGTCTACATCAAGAAGGAGGACCAGCACCTGGTGAAGAAACCCATCGAGATCGGCGGCACCAAGCAGAAGCTGAAGATCCTGCACCCAAAGAGTGAGCACAACCACAACCACGGACTGGTGCTCGAAAACCACAGCGAGTCGCACCACGAGCACGGCCACTATGAGGAGCCGGTACACCACTCGGAGCACTACGAGCACTACTCCCACCACGAGTAGGACTTGGACTACCCGAATCGAAAAGGCCAAAAGGAGCTGTGGGGATTTCGTTAGCGTTTAAGGATTTGCTACGTTAATTTTCTTGTGTTAATAAAGCGTTGACCTAGAGTTTAGAGTACCACCCAAATCAAGAGATATTTTATTGCTTTAACTTTTTTCACAGTGTATTTAACTGCTCAGGTGAATTTCGATAACGATGTACCGATAGTTGAACGTGCGATGAATTCAGTACGACCGCTTGTGGTATTTCTGTGTTCTGGTATATTTTTAAGTTCAGCCCTGGCGAAAAATTGTTTTTGGTATAACAGCTATAAGTGCTGAATAAATTCACTAATAATTTTAACAATGACAATTACATAGAAAATAGTTTCAAACACTTGATGCCTTCCAGAGGCGGACGGTATGAGTTATCGAACTATCAAAGAACTGCTGGCCCCCGATAGGTTCCGATACAAATTGCCCCGCTATCGAAGAAGAATTGACTTCGATTGTATATCGTTTGGAAACGCAAGAAGTGCACAGAACTCGCTGTTTTCCGGTGCAGTTAGTGAAGAAGTTTGCTAAAAAGTGAGTATTTTGCACCTGCAGAGTATTTCGTGGCCGCCGCTGGCTGTTTCCCGTGGACTCCGTGCTGCCCACGCTTTTTCGTGTTGCTTTTTTCGGCTGCAGGGCCCCAAGCCAACGAACACGGACGCATCGAATCCGTGAGTATGTGTGCGTGCGTGTATGGGCGAGTGCGCGAGTGTTGGTAGTTACTTTTCCAGCAGCTTTTTCCAAGTATTGCGGGCAGCGCCGGAGTTGCTATTGAGACTCCCTGGTACGGATCCCTGAATAGACCAGGGCCGGGCAGTGGCAGGCTGCCGAGTGCAACCGCATTCCAGCAAATTTGGCGCCTTCCCTCCGTCTCCTCCCCCTTGACTCGGCTGCCGAGATGTACACACACATATTCGGATTCTGATTTTGCCGAGAGTGCAGTTCCGGAGTCGCGAGTCCTGAGCTGCGCTCAATCTGCATCCTGCAGCCGCGCAACAAGGAGCACCGCTCGTCCCTACTGCGACTCCCAAACGGAATCCCTCCTGAGCTTCTTGGCGAGCTAATTGATTTGCACTCTCTTGTATCGTTGCAGCTCGTTGTACCAACTGCGACGCAAACAAGCAAGAAACCCAGACAAACAGGAGCTATCAAAGCTTGACACAGAAGGTCATGTCCAACGCGGATAAGATGCAGGACCAGGAGCACGACGACGAGCAGTCCTCCGACGTAGAGGTGAGTTTTTGGATTCGGTTAGTGAGCCGACGAATCTGTTTTCACGCGTCTATTCCCGACTATTCGCTGCAGGGATCCGGCGATAATGTGGGCCGTGATGACGGCACCGACGATGACGACGACAGCAACGGCAACATGCAGCAGGAGAATGGAGATGGTGACAACGGTGGTGACGGCCAGGAGCACTCTGGCGACGAGGAGCAACACCACGGCCAGGACAACGAGGGCAACGATAACTCCGCAGGCCAGCAGCAACAAATGCAGCAAGTGGACCGCACCAGCGCCACCAATCTGATCATCAATTACTTGCCGCAGGACATGACCGACCGCGAGCTGTACAACCTCTTCAGCGGCTGCGGGCCCATCAACACCTGCAAGATAATGCGCGACTTCAAGGTAAGTTCGGTTGTGGGCGCCTGAGTGCCCAGAATACCTGGTGAACTGCACGTAACAGGTGCCATCCCTGTCGCACGTTGCATACACACGAATGCAGCTTACACTCCCCTCTGCTTTGTATGCCCGCCAACGGAACAGACCGGATATAGCTTCGGCTACGGCTTCGTGGACTACAAAACGGAGTCGGACTCGGAGGACGCCATCCAGAAGCTTAATGGCTTTTATGTGCGCAACAAGCGATTAAAGGTGCGTTATAAGCCCCCGGAATTCCCATGACCCCGTTGTGACTCTTCTTTTTCGTCTCCCTCAGGTGTCGTATGCTCGACCGGGTGGGCAGTCCATTAAGGATACGAATTTGTACGTCATCAACCTGTCGCGAAACATCAACGACGACATGCTCGACCGCATCTTCTCGCCCTATGGCCTGATTGTTCAGCGAAACATCCTGCGGGACAAACTCACTGGACGACCGCGGGGCGTTGCTTTTGTGCGGTGAGTACGGAGTGCGATCTGCGTGAGCAGCATCCACGATTCGAAATTAGGTCATTAGCTCAATTCCCGTCCAGTGTGCCCCACTTAATTGTATGCTCACAGAAATCCACGTCCAAATTCATTATGAGTTTGACTGATGGCTGAACTACACTTACTTTGATTTCCCATTTGAAACCCGCTTTCTTGCTTGCAGTTACAATAAGCGCGAGGAAGCTCAAGAGGCGATCAAGGCGCTTAACAACACGGTGCCGGAGGGCGGATCCCAGCCAATCTGGGTGCGACTCGCCGAAGAACATGGCAAGGCCAAGGCGGCCCAGTTTATGGCCCAGATCGGAGGTGGCAATGGTGGCGGAGGCGGTGGTCCGCCGCACATGGGTCCAGGTGGACCGATGCACCCACCTCATCACCACAATAATCACCATCACAACAACCACCACAATCCGCATATGCCGCCGCATCATCATCAGCCACAGCATCCACACCAGCATCCGCAGCACCATCCGCAGCTGCACCACATGCAGCACCACCATCCCAACAACCACAACAACAATCACCCCAACAACCACCATCATAACAACAACAACAACCACCACAACATGGGCGGCCCGCATCCGCACCACATGCAGCAAATGCACCCGATGGGCATGAACATGGGCATGGGCGTGAACATGGGAATGGGCATGGGCATGGGCATGCCCATTCACGGAGGCGGCGGTGGTGGTGGTGGCGGCGGCGGTGGAGGCGGTGGTGGTAACTTCCACCACATGGCGCACAGAGGTAGATCAAATAGAACAACACGATCTCAAAAACCGCATCCATATAATCATGCACAGAAATTTATTTAAACGCCATTAATTTCTTTACACGATATTAGCTGCATCTCACAGGTGAAGTGTTCATGCTGCCATTGCCGATTTGCAGCCGATTCCCCAGCCAGCCGCATCCCGTAGGCAATGGCATTTGCCACAGCCCCAACAAGAACAGCAGATTCCGTTTAGGCCGCCGCCCGCAAGCCTCCAGAATAACCATCAGATATATTGCGCATTTGGTGGCAGATCCCGCTTCCACTCCGACTACCTAGTGCCGCTCTACATCCCGGCCGCCGCCCATCCATCAGTCGTTTCCTTCTCCTCCCCAGCTGCGTCACTTTCGGCCTACCCCGCTGTTTTGGCCGTGTATGTTCCGGTGTATGCCACGGTTCCGGTCTCTGTTCCTGTAGCTATGGAAAGAGCCAGTCCACAAGCTTAAAGTGATTGCAGACGGAGGCGGCGGAAAGTTTACGGCGGTGGCCACATGGTGGTAGCGAGTAGAATTAGATCGAGTGCAATCGGAGGAGGGAAGAGGAGATATTACCCAGAAGCGCTATCCAATAGTAGCCAACTCTCTCGCTCTCTATGTGAATGTATGTATCTTGCTATCCATATATGTATATCCATATCAGAGAGCCAGGATTGGTTGAGACCATACGATATAACCCGAAACCATACTGGCCAGGAATAGCAAATCCAAGCATTGGCAGCAAGAGGCAAAGCAAAGGTGCACGGCAGACATAAGCAGTACCACAAGAACACTATCACAGAATTAAGCAGAGCAAATTGAAGATGCATAGCGTGTATAAAGATGTAGGAAATAATGTTCCAAAGTTAACCAGCCCACACAATCCCCAACAACACACACACATACACATAAAAACGGTCGGAGTCGAATCCTTGATCGAACCACATAAGAAAAAATTCCAATGAGTTTGTATGAGGAACAAACAAAGCCCCAAACGCAAACCATCAGCCACTCAAGACGAGACGAGAACGCAACCAAAACTCAAAGATAACTTCCTGCACTCATCTCCAATTCACGAAACAAACTTCGCACTTGGTGGATTGCGAATTGTAAATGAATTGAGTAACTGCACGGATACAAAGCCCCAAGGTGTGGCGACTATTCCGGCCGGATACTGTGAGACGGACGGTACAGACACGGATATATAGAGAGACGGACCTTTTGACAACGGACAGAAGACGCTTCTTCTTCTTCTAGACGGTTAATTTGTAGACTTATAAGGAACGTCGACAGCGAGGGTTCGTTCGCGTCACTTGCTTTTTACTACATTATAAATAAATTATTGATGTACTACCAACAAACCAAGAACAAGAACACCACACTATACAAACACCTATATATTAGATAATATATATGAATGATGTATAAACACCCGAACTTCGGGTAAACTTCCAACAAAAACCCGACAAGAAGATGGCTGAATATGAAATAAACTTGAAATTTTCCAACCAGCATACCCGTGGGACCCAGAGGTCCGAAATTTTTTTTTTAGTATTGATAATCTCTAAACGTAAATCCTAGTCTCGTAGCAATATCATAGTTAAGGTGACTTTTTTTTTCTGAATAAACTTAACGCGCGAAAGAAATACATGTATTTAAACCTTAAATCCTAAAGTTTATAATAAACGAACACAAATTGAATTCTGAGTCTGCGAGCGAGATGGTGCGATGCAGCCTCAGCGAAAGAGAGCGAGAGAGATGATACAGATTTGAGGTACAGTCAGCACAGTACAGTGCGGATCAGAGCTTAAGTTGACGATATTGTTGTAAATTGATGTTAGGCTAAGCAAATAAATAGTTAAAATGTTCAATTTTCGCTTAGCTGAATCCTAATCGTCGTAATAACGTATTTACACGAAGATTACATACTAGTCCTTAAGCGGTTCTATTCGACAGGTGAAAACAAGAAGCTGTGGCAGCCTTTTACTACAAAAACTTAAAAGAAAAATACAAAGCTGGACATATACACGCATATTTGTGAACAAACTGAATTTTACCATACATCTTTGAGAATTTTAGGGCAGTATTCTTGATAATCTATATTGAATGTTGATCTACACTTAACGTTGCACAAAAGAGGTATCTTTCTGACCTTCTATGCGCGTGGAGTGGATCCAAAAATCAACTTGGTGTAATAAATGTGTATTTAAATCACAAAACGGGCATCTTTTCCCTTTCAATTGGACATCAGTTAGTTTCGACAAGGCACACCTAGTTTTTTTGCGAGCTCAACTATTTCAAATGTGGTTTACTTTAGCCATTAATGTTGCTATTTATAGATTCAGCAGAAGCAAGAAGGTTTTAAATTGCGCGCCTCTGCGGAACCACCTGGCATCACTGGCCGCCACTTATCGATAGCTACTGGAAGGCGAGAGTGAGAGAATGAGAGGGCGCGAATCAGCTGCTGGAACGAGTGTTGTTGGAAGGCAGTGTTGTTGGAAGTGGCAGCGCCTTCCAATGTCAATTAAATAAGCAAAACGCGAAGAAAAGCCAAGCGAAAAGGAGAGTCTCGTTGCCGCGCTCGAATAAAATCCAGGAAATCAGTATCAATTCAACCGCCCTTGGCACATCCACAACCACTTTGACATCCGAATCCATATCCGGGCGAGGTGGCACGGCTGGCAGGAAGAACGTAACGTGAGTGGATGCTCTGTTCTATTCTATTCTGTTGATTCAGCGGAGTACACTACGCAATAACCGATAACGACCTTACCACCGCTCCCCTCCCCGCGCCTCTCCGCAGCGGAGCAGTGGAGCACCCCCAGTCCAACCAGGAGCTACCTGCTCGAGATGCCCCAGATGAGGGCTGCGGCCGCTGAGGCGGTGGCCGCCGGCAGCGCCAATGGCCAGCCGCTAGTCAAGATCGGGCACTACCTACTGGGCGCCACCCTGGGCACGGGCACCTTCGGCAAGGTGAAGATCGGCGAGCACCAGATCACACGCGTCAAGGTGGCCGTCAAGATACTCAATCGGCAGAAGATCAAGAGCCTGGATGTCGTGGGCAAGATCCGGCGTGAAATCCAAAACCTAAAGCTCTTCCGCCATCCGCACATCATCAAGCTGTACCAGGTGAGTTCATGGCTCCAAGCCTATACATGTTTCCAGGAAACTGGGTTACTGGTTTCCTTTTCGAATTACGCTGGCCAGCTACTAATAACAATCAAGCCGAAGTTTCATAAGCAAAAAGGCAGGAGATGCCCAAAGGGGAAAATAGCTTTTCCATTACAATATTTTAGAGGTTTGTTTATCGTTCATGCCGAGTCAGCCGAATTTGGTTGCGGAAGGCAAATGCATACCTAGAAACGACCGGGCCACTGGCCAGACAATCGCAACAAACATACAAGCCCAACTTAAATGAGCATAAAGTTTGGAAAGAACGTCTATAAAAGTAATATGTAGGGGGTCAGCTTTGGTACTAGAAGCACATTTCCCCTGGATTTTCGGATTGGATCAGTTACCAATTAGGTTATGCAGGGTTAAGGGGAACCTAGGGACGACTGCAGTCATCAGCTGATATAAACGTGCTTGCTAACCTTTCCGTAACTCTCCGAAGGTCATATCGACGCCGTCG
Source organism: Drosophila simulans (assembly GCF_016746395.2). Classification (NCBI taxonomy): domain Eukaryota; kingdom Metazoa; phylum Arthropoda; class Insecta; order Diptera; family Drosophilidae; genus Drosophila; species Drosophila simulans. The sequence goes on from NC_052525.2 coordinate 1,197,707, forward strand.
GACATCTTCATGATCATGGAGTACGTGAGCGGCGGGGAGCTGTTCGACTATATTGTGAAGCACGGCAAGCTGCAGGAGCACCAAGCGCGCCGCTTCTTTCAGCAGATTATTTCTGGCGTGGATTATTGCCACCGGCACATGATCGTGCATCGGGACCTGAAGCCAGAGAACCTGCTGCTCGACCACAACATGCACGTGAAGATCGCCGACTTCGGGCTCTCGAACATGATGCTGGACGGCGAGTTCCTGCGCACCTCGTGCGGCTCGCCCAACTACGCTGCCCCCGAGGTGATTTCCGGCAAGCTTTACGCCGGGCCAGAGGTGGACATCTGGTCGTGCGGCGTCATCCTGTACGCCCTGCTGTGCGGGACGCTGCCCTTTGACGATGAGCACGTGCCCACGCTGTTCCGCAAGATCAAGTCGGGCATTTTCCCCATTCCCGAGTACCTCAACAAACAAGTGGTCAATCTGGTGTGCCAGATGCTGCAAGTGGACCCGCTCAAGCGGGCCAACATCGAGGAGATCAAGAAGCACGAGTGGTTCCAAAAGGACCTCCCGGCCTACCTCTTCCCCTCGTCCATCGAGCAGGACTCCAATGTGATCGACACCTACGCTGTGGCAGAGGTCTGCACCAAGTTCGGCGTCAAGGAGACCGAGGTGCACAACTCGCTGCTCAGCGGCGATCCGCACGATCAGCTGGCCATCGCTTACCATCTGATCATCGACAACAAACGCTTCGCCGACGACGCGGCCAACCAAATAAACGAGATCAACAACTTCTTTGTGGCCGGCTCTCCACCACCGCCGCCGCCTCCGCCCGTTCCCCAATCATCGATGGACCACCAAGCCCCTCTGGCCACCGTGACCGTGGGCGGAGGCACCTCAGCCAGCTCGGGCACCGCCACACCAGTGCCACCAGTGGCTGGAGGCACGCCTAGCAGCACCATCCCCATTCGACCGCATCCGGAGCGGATTGCGCCGATGCGGGACCGTCAACTGGCCATGTCCGTGCAGACATCTGGCGGCGGAGCCTTCCCGGAGAAAACCGCACGTGGCGGCACTCCCATCAAGCGCGCCAAGTGGCATCTGGGCATCCGGTCGCAGAGCAAGCCCAACGACATAATGCTCGAGGTATACCGAGCGATGAAGGCACTCAGCTACGAGTGGAAGATCATTAATCCATACCACGTTCGAGTGCGCAGGCAGAACGTGAAGACCGGCAAGTTCTCGAAGATGTCACTGCAGCTGTACCAGGTGGACGCCAAGAGCTATCTGCTCGACTTCAAGTCGCTGACCAACGACGAGGTCGAGCAGGGCGACGACGTCATCATGGAGAGCCTTACTCCGCCGCCGCTTAGCGTGTCCGGGGTGATGCCGCTGCAGCCGACCGGGCACCACACCATGGAGTTTTTCGAAATGTGCGCCGCCCTGATCATTCAACTGGCTCGCTGAAGATGAGGTGACCGCCGTCGGCCGCAGCGGACCGGATGGGATCTTCTCGGCTGGCGATCCCCTTTGGACCGCCCTGAGGATTGACCATTGCCCGGAAGACACAGTCCCACAAAGGAAAGCCGGAGTCTGGGCTTAATCACTTGACTAAGTTCTTGCATTCGTCCCAAACCCTGCTAAATTCAATCGGAAACGATTTCGATTCGGAATGCGCCTTTTGTCCGATTTTCGAGCATCCAAATAAAACTAACTCTTTTGCTTCTGCTGCCGTCACGCTAATGTTAAAGAGAGAAACCCAATGTGCAATTATCGGTAGTTGAGAATCGGTAGCAAGAGTTGGGAATAGATTTAAAAAATGGCCTTCTACTGGACGACGAAACAAGAGCTTGGGACTCCGACTCCAGCTTTCCTTTGTGCGGCTGTGTAATCCACATAAAATGTTATTGAACTCGGACTCCGCCAACCGCCGTTGCCGCTATGCTACCGTTACCCGCTTTGCCGTATCGATTTCCGCTTCCGGTTAGTCTAAGTCTGTAGGTTCCGCCCGGTCGGCGGGCTTCGATCCGTTTATGTTCTGTTCTGTTTCTATTTCGATTTATGTTTATAAACAAGTTGAGTTATTATCCAAACCGCATGTGCACGTGGATGTATTTGTATTATGCCTAACGAATTGTAATTGGAACCTCGTCTGGGGAAGTTGTCAGGTAACCAGATGTGGACCAAGTTTTATGTATCTGTATCTGAACCAACCAAACAATAAAGCTATCCATTAATATTCTAAATCGATTGTGGACGAAGTGTGAATTAAAAGTAGCCATAATTAAAGTTAGTTTTATTGCATATTAAGGTATGTTGTGCACATTCTCTCAGCATCGATGATTGCAAATCCTGCCTCGGCATTGGGCTTTATATCGCAGTTCCAGTCTCCTGTTTCGTGTGTAAAATCATAGCATCCCCGATCTAATCCACCTGTGCACCGCATCGCCGCTCCAGCTCACTACTGCTTCTGCTGTTGCTTCCGCTTCAGTTTGTCGATTAGCGTCTCGATGCTGTTGGCGTCCACCAGGCCAATGAACTTGTCCACCACGACGCCGTTCCTGAAGGCCAGCACAGCGGGCACGGCCTTCACCTCGAAGGTCTCGACGAGATCCAGGTTCGTCTCCACATCGATGACCGCCAGGTCGATCTCGTTCGAGTTCTCCAGCAGCTCGAGCATCTTGGGCGTGAGTATCTTGCAGGGGTCGCACCACTCGGCGTGGAAGTTCACGATCACCGGGTTGTCGCTGTTGATCACCTGCGGAACAATGCATTATACATAGGTGGTTAAACATACTTTACAATTGGAGTGCTCTGCTCGGAACTAACGAAACACCTCATTCTCATCCCCATAACGTCACCATAACGTCGAGTATGCCAGATTAAGCCACTTATAGGCATAACGTCATAGCGGAAAAGGGGAGATGGGCCTGCGTCTGCCGGGGTGACTATAGAGATTGATTGGCGGCAGAATACTGCAGTTTTCATATAATAAGTGATTCATACAATTGTAGCCAGTGGCTGCTATATTAGTAGTTTTAAGTAGTTTTTAGTAGTCCGGCTACTCTGAGATTGCTGTGTTTGATCTTCAAATAATGGCGGGATGGTCACTGGGGAGGCTACAAAATGTGCGTGTGTGTGTGACTCACGCTCGTCTTATCTCGCCTAATCCAACTGCAATTGATAACTCGGCCATGGAGCGATATGCTGGAGGGTCTTCTGCAGCTGACTCCCGTTTCTTCGCGGACGAAGCGGCTGGCTGAAAGGGGTTCAAACCGGTATCCAATGTTTTGGGGCTCATTTGCATACACGAGCACAGGCCCAAAACAAAATCGAAAACAGAACCGAGGCGAGTGTGCGCACACATATGTTTGTATCTACGGACGGGTCCACGGCCAAATACGTCATGGGGTGGATCCGTCCCCTTCCCCTGCCCACCCCATGCTCCTCCCAAGTAACCCAAACCCAAGCACGTAGGCCAGCGCACAAGGTCGTCGTTCCCTCCTGCCGTTCCTGGCCATCGCAACCCGTTCCGTTGCATAATCCTGACTCACCTTCTGATCGAACTCGTAGTGGTCCTTGATGACCAGCATTTTGTGGAGGTGCTGCGACTGCGACAGGTACTTCTGGGTGACCCTGGCCGCCTGGGGCGCCATTCTTTGGCCGCTGCTCTTCGCTCCAATGGAGCAACAGGCCGCCAGACGTGGCGCGATTCCCTCGGCGGCGATCTTTAGCATTGCGGATTGCGGGGATTCAGTGCGGGGGCGGATGCGTAACACGGGCACTCTCGCAGCGATTAGATTGCGGGCAGGGTCTCGGGTGTCCGTCCAACTGGTTGTTCCGTACGTGATGCGTATGCGTTTAATGTTTGTTTATAAACTCTGGGCGAGCGCTGCACAACACTAGCCAGTTCTCGGCGTTGCCACCTCGCGGGCACTGAAACCACTTGGAAATCAACTGTTCTTGTATGACAGTTCGGAAGATTCGAATTGTGTTAAAATATTCCGTTAACAAGAGTATTAATTGCACACCAGGGACCCAGCATAAGCTTATCTTATCTTACTCTGCAACTTTGTATGTCATGTGGTGAGCATTGCGTCTATACCAATTTCTTGCCTCCAATAATGTTTATTTTTATCCCTGTGCCTAACGTCTACTGCAGCGAAGAACGTTTCCAGCAACGGCACTCCGTACTTGAAGCAGCCCAACCGTTTGAATTTGGCGCCCTGCTCTCTCCTTTCTTTTTACGCTCTCTGGCATGGGATTTTCGCTGCTCGCAACAACAAAATCTGGCATTTGACGTCGCGCGTTCGCTTCGCCCGTTTCAGCAGCGTTGCCGCCGGAAGCACAGTGTTGTTGTTGCCGTTACCGTTGCGTCGTGTTGCGTTGCGTTCTTGTTTGCTGTGCCGATTTTATTGTTATTTGACATCGGTCGCGGAGCGTGCGGTGCGGAGCAGTGCTCCTCTTTTTTTTCTACTTTTTGTTTAGTTCCGGGCCAGGGGGCGGTAAGTCGAGAAACGGCCACGAGCGTCCTGCCACTGCCAGTGTTACTGTTACTATCAGTGCTACTGTTAATGTTAGTGCGACCCACTCGAAAACAAGCACACAGGTTGAAAGTTGATCTCAGAGCATATGTGCGCGGAAAAGTGCTGCATTGGCTGGAAAAACACTGCGGAGGTTGTTGCGTTTCATGCGGTCAGGATGTGACGGGAGTAAATTCGCAGTCCAAGATTCCAATTGAAGTTTCATGCTGTGTTCCTTTTCTCTCCTTTTTGGGTATGTGTGTGTGTGTGCTTGTGACCGTCGCGTGTGAGAGTGCGCGTTTTCCACCCCAGGAGCGCGCGCTTGAAAATCGAAAACGCGGTCTTGGTGTCGGGATTGGATTCGTTTCGAGTCACACCCTCCCCCGGGTGATACTTGTTTCATGAAGCAGGGATTCCTTGGCACAGCTGTTTGCGCCTTCTTCTCTTCCTTCTTCTTATTTCGCATTTATGTCATCAACACATGCTTTCCCCACACACACATACGACACACATCAGACACACCAGACACGTGCGCACTCAGCCCAAAGCTTTATCCTTCGAGCAAAGCTCTCGCTCGATTGTGACTCGTGCTTACGACAAAGTCGCAGTTTTCTCTTCTCCTTCTTCCTTGTGTCGAAGCGCGTTTATTGTTGTTTGTGTTTTGTCCTCCGCTTTCCTCGAATTAACTGTTATCGATTGACGGCGAACCGAAGCCGATGATGAAATTCTAACGAAAGGAGTGGGGCGGAGGAGGGGTAAACTGAAAAATGAAATTCTGATCCGAAGCCACAGTTTCAAAGTATTTCTTCGCCAATATCTACATATTTTGATTTTGTTATTCATAATGAAAGTTTTACTGCCATTCGAAGCTTTTCGTTTGTAAGTCTTAATATCAGTCCATATGTGTAAGAAAGTTATAATATACGAATTAGAACTTCTATGTATATCTCTTTGCGCCAACTCGCCTTGTTCGATTATTTCGAAAACAGTTCCTCGAGAAATATTGGAAAACTACAAACGAAAATTGGAAAAGCTGGAGCACGGAAAGGGGAGCGGGGCAACTTTTATGGTGATGCCTTTGCCTAAAAATAGCAACGCTCGCCCAGCAAACGTCTCATTTTTCCAAGTGTGCTTCAAAAATGAATCGTTTCTAATTCTCCAAGTTCCCATTACGATCACCGATTTTCCATGTGCTGCGATCTGATCTGATCGCATCCAATCCGATCCGATCCCATTCGAATCGATCCCATTTGATCTGATCTTCAGTGATCTAAATCCGCATCCAGATCGCCGTGGCACGGCTTCGAGTAGCAGCGCAGCGCCCCGTAGAATCTAATTTTGGGTTCGTCTTGAGCAGGTTCACTTGGTGCCTGGATGGCGGTGCCCACTCCGCTTTCCCGATTTCATTTCCAGCCCCATGCCAGGCCATGCCACTGCGCCACTGGCTAAATATAGAGCCCCGACTTCGACTTCGGCTTAGTGCGTCGGGATGGCCTGTGTGCCTGCAGAAGGTGGGGAGGGAAGTTCAATTACCTTTAAATGGATTACACAAACAACCAGGAGGGCAGGGGAGGGGCGGAAGCCTATATTAAACACAGGCACGCACTCACACCCCAGAACTAGATAAAGCAACGCAAACAGAGCCAACCAGGCAGAGGCGGAGCCAAGCGATCGGGCCTCTGATCCGACGCCTCCCCCTTTCTCGGCCTCCTGAGTCCCGGAAAAACGGGAAAAGCGGAGCAGAGGATGGGTGGCAAGGGGGGCGGTGGTGCTGCGATGCTGCCAAAAATAAATTTGAACTCAAATCGCAGCGTCAGGCGCGAGGGGCGAGGCGACCGGGTGCCAAGAAACGCTGCCAACGCAACGCATTTGCCTCCAAAGACCGGCCCATGGCAGTCTCATTTCGGGCCGGGGCCATCGGCTCCTCTGGCAGCCCAGCCGGACCCAGGCAAACGGTCCTCGGAACTCCAATTGGACAACTGAAGTTGAGGTCGCAACTGATCTTGCCAGGTGTGGCAGAGGCCAGCTCAAGGATGGCATTGGGCACTGCAAAGTCGCGGAGGGGACCCAATGGACGTGGCCATGGGGAGCAGAGCAAGGAGACGGGGGAGGTTACGTGGACGACCTCATTAGTCTCGAGTTTCCAAAAGCGCACGCACACCAGCGTGTCCGTGCCCACAGGGAAGACGGGGAACGGGCGGAACGCCGAAATGGAAAATGGGAAATCGAAAGTGGAATATGGTTTTCCATGCGCTCGGACCCATCAATTTTCATCATCGGCGAGAGAGCTTAAACAGCGGCTATTTGTAAACGAAGGCATCTGTTAGGCAGCCCGCACAGCGTGCCCGCCGCCCGATCCGCCCACCGCTTCTAGCCAAAATCCAAAAGCCGAAAACCAAACCAAAGCGATCCAAACCGATCCCTCTCTCGCATTTCCCGCTCCCCCTGCCTGCACCGCGCGCGGTGGGACTTTGGGGCAGCTATTTTTAAAGTCGAAAATACTTTTCAGCTGCCAAGTTGTGAGATGCCAAGTACAGTTGCCTTCTCAGATCAGATCAGGTCGGGTTGGTTGAGATTGGTTCCCATCACGGCACAGCGCACTCGGCATGCGGATTGAGCATCCTTGAGAACCAGGAGCTCCTCGGCTGGCGGTCCTGCGAAGGCGTGTTGTCTTCAAACGCTCAAGTAAGAACTGGCAAAAGGGTCTGTCTCTATTCTACTAACCAACTTCTTCTGCACTCCCTTTCCATTGAAACGCAGTCCGAAAGCTAACCAAATGCGATACTCAAAAGCTATCCTGGTGTCCAAGCCCGAAACTCCAGTTTAGCTAACCTGTAGGTGGGGCAAGGGTTGACCTCTTGTTTGAAAAACGTATTGGGACTGCGTATTCCGTGGATCCCAAGATCCCACAGATGCGCCATCCATGCCAGGCCTGCTTATCCCTGCTTTTCCCGTTGGCCCGCTAATCTGCTGCCGATGCTTTTCACTTGCCTCTGGCTGTGGATGTGGCTGTGGCTGTGCGCAATGTAAATTCGTTTTCCCGAAGCTCCGCTCTTTCTCTTTCTCTTGGACAGACGCGCAGGCATAGCTAGAGATACAGATACAGACGCAGACAGACTCGGATGCGGATACAGATACTCGAAGGCGAGAACGGGAGCGGGCACTGATACAGATGCGCGGCGGCAGAGCAGAACTTTCGGTTGGAAATTTGCCAACCCCTCATGGCGCTTTTCGATGCGATCAGCTCGACCCCAATAGACGGGGACTGGCCGGCACGGGGGATTGGGGGGGACGTGCACCTTCGGAGACGCGGCCAACAGGCTGCTCGGACCGCTCGAGTCTCGGTATTCTGTGGCTGAATTCCGAATTCGCTTTTAGTATCAAATTAGACTGCGACGGCTGCTCTTTGAGTGCGGCCAAGAACGGAGCAACACCGGAGCAGAGCACTCGAATCCCGAATCGGGCCAGTTCGGAACGGTAAGCGGTTGGCAGCGGTTACCCGGTAACGCTAACGGGTGCGGATGCGGGTATCGGGTACGAGTATCGGGTAATTCACGCTCTCGTCTCTGCGCTTTGACTTCGACTACTGTTCTCCGTCTCGCGTCTCTTTCGATTGGATACTGGGCAGTACCATGGGATAGTGAGGTGAAGGGGTGGTTGGAAAAGGTTGGGGCATCATTTGTTTTGCATGCCAAGGCGCGTGGGCGGCGGACGCAGAGGAAAGCGGATGAACAGGGCCAGCTCCGAATGCCTCTGGTTTTCTTCGATTTCTTGTTGTTTGTTTGCAATCGTGCAGAGCACAGATCTGCGTTTTCTTCATTCGTCGAATTCTTGATTCGTCATAGGCATATATCCCCGAATCTATACACATTGTCCGTATATATAAATATACAAGCGTATGGCTACGTCTTGCTATATCTCATTAACCCCCCTTCCCCCTCTGTATATGGGTACATCCTTGAGACAACGGGCTTGGAGTTGGCAAGCCACTGGTTCTACCCCTCGAGGTTTCCCTTGCATTTGTACCTATGTTTTCTTTTCAACTTGAGACTGGCTTGGGGCTGTCAGATTTTGCTCGATATAATAAACATAAACAGAAATACAGTCAATGACACTTGAAACTTATGTGATTAAGGAACCCAACCTTATACTTTGCCTTGGTTAAACTCCTTGCTTGGGCTTCACAAAACTCGGCCTTATAGACCTAAAATTATTTGGCCTGCACACGCAGGCCGTAGCTTATCGAGTCCGTCGGATCAGGTGGAGAGTGCTCGCTTGGCGGTGGGTGGGCGATGTTTGGTGAGTCACCCAGCCGACTTCCAAGTTGTCGTGGAGCCACAAGCCCACCTTAAGGCGATAAGATAATGCCGGGTAGCCGTGCAGCCAGATTAGATATTAGTTTCAGTGCGGTTTCAATGAGGCCTAGCCAGGGGTTTTCCTCTCTTCGCTTCTTTCCCTTGGCGAAGAGAGGGCGCGATTGGGCAGGTTTCAGTTGAGTTCTGTTCTATTCTACCCTGCTCTATTCTGATCTGATCTGCCCAGATAAGAGGGCCAGAATCGTTGGATCGCACATCGCACAACGCGGGCCAGAACTCGAGTCAAGAAGTCTTCTTCTGTTTCTGTGTCTGTGTCTGCTTCAGTTTCTTATTGTGTGCTGTGTATCCATGTGGCGTATGTGCCTGCGCTTTTCCCCGACGCTTTTCCCCCGCTTCTTCTCCGTTTATGTTTACGTTTTGGCGTGATTTCGTATTAACAAATTCACTTCTCTATGTATTTTTAATTTTAGTCCAAGGTTTAAAGCAACAACTGTGAGCAGTGAAAAAAAAACAGAACGAGCGTTCAGCTATAAACGATATCAAACCCAATAGGAAGAAACGCACACAAAGAGCCGAAAACAAAGTCTTCGGCAGAGAGCGCTGAGTGGGACGGAGACGGGAAGAGGCAATAGCGAGCGGGACAGCGAGCGGCTGGCGGTCAGCGGCGTCGGACAAGTAGTTGAAAATATTGCGCATACGCCGCGTGAACCGGAGGCACAGAGCAGAGCAGCAAGCCGCGCGTTCTTCGTTCTGCATCGCACAAATACAGCTTCGAAAAAGCCAGCAGAGAAGTGGGGTGCAAGGAAACACATTAGGCATCGAGGAGGAGAAGGAGAAGAAGGAGGAGGAGTAGGAGGAGGGCCGAGGATCAGCGGCTGCGAAGAAAGTCCATTTCAAAGTGCAGCCGGCCACAAATCCAGGTGAGTCTTGGGGTGTACAGATCTGTTGTGGCTGTTGTGGAGCAGGCCGAGTCTCTGATCGTATAGCAAATTAGGTGGGTCAAATGGGTGGGTCCTTGCGTTAGCTTAGGAACCCCGAACCGAATGGCAAACAATCTCATTCCTTCGGTCCTTCTTTGAGTCGGATCTTGACTCACGCAAGAACTGGAATCTCACATCCAACTCCGATTCCCAAACCAAATCCGATCGCGCTTCTCGCCTGTCGTTGCTGTCGCCCGAGATCGGAGATTGCACAACGCTGGCCAGCAGTTTCAAGCGCTTTTGCTACGCTCACAAACACACGACACCCGTTGAGGCGGTGAGCGCTGGCCGATTCCACGATTCCGCTGCTCTGCCAGTAGCGGTGGTAGTAAAAATTGTCAACTCAAGCGCTGCGGTCGGCGACGCTCGGGGAAAATGCGTATTCCTCGCCCTCGCCCCCACGCTCATCACCCCGCAGGAAGGCAGAAGCACGCGCGGATTACGAGGAGCCACCAGTTGGTCACGAGGAAGAGCAGAAGAATAGCACGCACCACCAGCTCGATCGTGGGACGCAGGTGCGTTTGCAACCGGGTTTTCCAGGAGGGGCTTTCGATGAGGTATGGTTGAAATAGAGGGGGCGGGGAGGTGGGTTTGTGGGTTGCAGTGCTATCAGCGTACAAACAAAGCCAATTAGAACTTGGAAAGCACCCTTCCTTCCTTCCCCTCCCTTCCCTTTCTCTCTTCCCCCGAAATGACAGTAGGTGAAGCTCCATTCCACTCCACTCCCACCTCGATTCTTGGTTCTCCACTGCCCCTTTCCCCGTTTTCCGCTCCGCGCTCCTATCTGGGCTCGCTTTTATCAGCGGCTTATCAGTAAATAATTCCACCTGTTGCGCGGCTTGCGCGAGTGTGGGTTTAAGTGCGACTGTGTGTGTATGTGTGTGTGTGTGTGTGTGTAGATAACTCGAGGTGAGGTATCGCATTAAGCAACGCTTGTGCTGCCCCACAATTGTGGTCCCCAAAAAGCAAACTTTGCTTGTTTGCACTGCTCTACGCTGGAATGGAAATGGAAGCCCCGCTGCCAGCGGATTTCGTAGATAACCGAGCCGAAACCCAACTGAAACGGACTGAAACAAAACCCAGCGAACCCACACTTGTACACATAGGAACGGGACCGCTACAGGCACAGGCACAGATACAGATGTAGATGCAGATACAGATACAAATACAGATATAGATATAGGGGCTCTACAGAGGCAGACTGCCTCAAATCTTATCTTAAAACTTGACTCGACGCGGCGCAGTGACGCAGTCGCTTAGCAATGCCGCTTTCATTGCTCAAACTGCGTCTCTTTATCGATCAGTCGATCAGGGTGGGAGTAGTGCGTCCTTTAATCCTTGATCCTTAAACTCTAAAACATGGTTTCTCTCGCTTAGCAGTAAGCCATCGTGGTTTGGAAATTTCCCACTTAACCCGAGCATCCTGACTCTCAAGCTTAAGTTTTGTCAGCTCAGTTGTATGTATAGATGGATATCCTATTTCCTCGATCCTGAGGCACTCATCCCTCCCCCCCACCCCCTCCCTATCGCTTGAAGTTATGTAATCCATTCATTAATTAAAACCTCGTGTTCCCACAAAGAACACACAAACACACACATATACATACGATTGCATTTGGTCTTCCCTCTCGCACTCACACGTCAGCTCAACCCTTACTTTGGTGCAGCTTGAAAAGCGGCGAAAAGAACAAGGTTTATTTATAAACTGCGCTCGTTGTTGGGGGTTTCTCTCTGCACGAAGTATCCAATTTTCCCTCTTTTCCGCTCTCTCTCTCTTAAGCCTCTTCTTCTAGCTGTTGCTTCGACTTGGGCTCTTCGCAGGGGGTGTGCGGCGTGGGGTGGAGGGTGGCGACTGGCGGGCTCGTTGTTGTTGTAAACTCGGTTTCAAGCTTTAATTACGTCTCACCCATACACGCATCCGTGTCCGTGCCTGTGTGTGTGTGTAAACAGTTGAGCTCTTTGTAGGAGTGTGTTTCTTAGAGCGGGAGCGGGAGCGGCAACGGGGCAGGGTCGAAAACGGGGGCTGGAGGAGCGCAAGGGCTCCGCTCGTCTTTAGCCATTCCTATTTTTGTTTACCCATCGCCGCCGTCGCTGCACTCCAACGGTACTTCTGAGCGTGCCCGAATTCGAATTGGAATTCAGTCGAGCTTTGCGCGTCGTCGCCGCCGTTCGCGAAGTTTGTTGCTGGATGGGCTCGTTCGCTATCCCCCACCCCCACTCGTGTCGTGTCGCTGTCTCTCTCTCTCTCTCACTCGCTCAAAGCCTGCCACCCACTTTTCTGCGCCCGCTCGCCGGCTTTGGCGCGGCCTCAAAACGTGAGTACCCCTCTCTCGCTACGGCCTGCTCTCCGTCCTGCGTGTGTGCCCTGTGTGTGTGTGTGGTGTGTGTGGGAGAGTTTGGCGCTAATCTCCAATTTCCCGATAAGATATCGCACAGTGTCGTCGCACTCTGCCCGCTCCCCCTCCGCTCGAGCCTGTCCGGCCCGCAAGAGCCGCTTCGGCTGCCGAGGAAAGCGTCTTGCAGGATCGCACCTGCAGCGCAATCGATGCCACGATGGCCACATTCTCAAGGAGTTCGTACACGCACTACGCGTGCACCGTAAGAAAAAGTGAGATTTCTAGCCGCTCACCTTCCGAAGCTTACGAGTAGCATCAAGTCTACCTCGTTCAAGGGAAGCCATCAACTACGTTGGAGCACATGCACACAAGCTATCGATCATGGAACCATAACCATGTTTCTGACCTGCCGCCTTTATTTTCTCAGTGCACGGCGCTCTCTTCACCTCTCTTTTCGGCTTATCACTCCCACTGTGTGGGTTGTGTGGAGTTGAGTCGAGTGGAGTGGAGTGGAGGTGGAGCAGTTGCGTTTGTTGTTGCTTTCATTATTTTATTAATTAGGCGAGTGGCGGCTGTGGTGGCGTAGGTGGGATCGGATCGATTGCTAGGGGTGTGTGTGCAATCAGGAGGTGGGGCGATGGTCGCTGGTCACTGTGTCGGGTGGAGCACAGATGGTGGCCAGAGTAGAGCTTATAGAGCTCGACCTCCCTCTTGCTGCCGATAGAAGGGATAGAAGGCACATGCAAAGCGCCAGAGAATAACACAGTTTGCATTACTTTCTTCCCCAGCTTCACGACGTCTTGCAAACGGCTGAAAATGGAGAAGACTCCCCGGTACACGCAGCGGGAGCGAAACATGGTGTTGAGCTACGCGGCGCAGTACAAGGATGTGATCGAGAACAAGCGCACGGACGCGGAGTCCAACCGCAAGAAGGACGAGGTGTGGCTGCAGATCGCCAAGGAGTTCAACTCGCGGGTCTACCACCAGCGCAGCGCTAAGCAGTTGCGCCAGCTGTACAAGAACATGAAGCTGCTGCTCAAGAAGGACCTATGCGGCGAGGACAAGAGCAACCACTCGTTCATGGACCTGCTCAACACGCTGTCGCACCAGGAGTCAGTGGCCCAGTACATTGCCGAGCAGCTGTCGCCGGAGGGCGCGGGCGGAGGCGGCGGCGGCGGTAAGCAGGGTGGAGCGGGCAACGGAGGCGGAAACGGACACCATGCGGACGACTACGACGACTCCAAGGTGGGCTCAAACTCCATATCTGTGCATATGTGTCCCATCCGGTGCTTAAGTCACTCAAGTCACTTGGTCCACTTGGTGAACTTGGTGCACCCACTAACCCAGATGCATAGCTTTCTCCTTTCTTGACTCTCTGAACCCTGTGAATCCTACTAAAACGCTGTCCATGATGGTTTCAGTATCATTTATTTTCCTCACACTTGCAGATGCCCCTCTACCACGAGGGCATGGACACGGACGTGATCCTTATCAAGTCGGAGACGATCAGCGACAACGAGCAGACGGACAATGGTATGGACTGCCTGGACGAGGACGATGACGACGACTGCTTGAGCCCCAAGGCGCCGGAGGTGTGCCTCGAGGAGGAGGACGACGTGCTCTTTCCAACGGACCTGCGCCAGCTGCAGCAGGTGGGATCGTCCGGTGCCGCCGGCGGTGGGGTCTCCGCAGGCTCCCTGCCCGGAAACATGTCCAGCAACGGGATCACCGAAACCAGTCGCCGCGCCGCAAGCTCGCCCGTGTGCTCCACAAAGACTTCGATTAGCTCCAGCGGAAGCTACGCATCGCCGCCCAAGCCGGACATCACTATCCAGACCGTGGGCCACATACGCGTGGGCAGCTTTGCCAACATCAACAAGACGCTGCAGAACGGCGGCTCCGGCACAGGAACAGTCCTATCAGCGGCCAGCAATGGCGGCACCAGTGCCAGTGGAGTGCTGCCGCTCACAGCGGAGCAAGTGCAGCAGCACACCCTGCTGAACGGCCTGGGATTGTCCGCCGTGAACCCGGCTCAGTCCCTGCAGGCGGCCATCAATGCCGCCTATGTGTCCGCCGCTCCAACTTCATCGGTCGCCATTAGCAGCCGCCGCACCCCGCCCACTCTGCAGCTGCCACGCCTTCAGCGCGGAAACATCAACAATAGCCACCACACTGCCGGCAGCACAAGCAACTCCGCGGTGGCCGCCAATGGAGTGCAACTGCTGCTCAACGGCGGCCACCACGCACAGATGACGCACAACCATCTGGCGCGGGACAAGACGGGCGGCGTGGCCATCGGGGCGGCGGGCAGTTTCAACGGCTACAACGGACTGGCAGTGTCGGGCACGGTGTGCGGCGCCTTAAACAGCAGCGGATCCGGAGCCGGAAGCGGCGGGAGCAGTGCCAACAGCAGCGGCGTGGGCCTGGGCATCGGCGGGGCACACACGTCAGGCGGCGGAGGCAGTGGCAGCGGTGGGACGAGGAGCCAGCACCAGGAGCTGATCAATTCGCTGAGGATCGAGGAGAGCAAGCGAAAAATCGACCTGATCAACGCCCAAATCGAATACTGGCAGACGCTCACCCGCAAGTTGAACAGTCAGGCGAATCACATGCCTAATCCCGCGTGCCCGTGCCACTTCCCCGGAGCCAGTGTACCCTCGCCCGTCGCCGTGACCACCGCTAGTGCCTCATCGCCCGCCTCCACCAATGTCTTGCAGACGCAGGCCAGCACCAGCTAGTCCGCAGCGAAGGGACGGTTCGAACCAGTCGGGGGTCCTGCGGACGGAAGCGAAAGCGACAGCGACATCATCTCGATTGTGGACATAGATGATGGGCAGTCTAGGGAGGAGGAGCAGTCGGAGGACGATGGCGAGGATGGTCACGACCAGGCCATAACAGATCTGACGCTACCCGACGAAGACGAGGAGGACGATGTAGACGAAGATGACTCACAGGATGCCTTGGTCAGGGATGTGGGCGTGGTGGGCGGCATGTCGTCGCCAGATACACCGCCCCACTCCTCTCCGCCGCCAGCGAAGCGCTCGAAGCGCCAGGAAGTCACCTCCGAGCTTCTGAGGCAGCTGGCCCTGCAGCAGAATCAGGATCCCCAGGAGGGGTGCTAGTATTTTGTGTAGTTTGCTAATTTTCTACTTGCATGCCATGCATTGACGCAACCACTTTGAAACATTAATATTACCATATATATTTATTTACGCCCAGTTTGAGTGCCAAAACAAAAACCAAGATTGGGGCCTTGCCATCGAGAATGCTTGCCAAAGGACCTGCTGAAACAACCGGTCACACCCACTCGCGACCCACTATTTATTTGCCAGCCTAACTGAAACATAGCGATTAATTTTATTTTAAAGTTTCTTGCGTCGCCTTTTTTTATTGCCTTTTTTTTTATACATGTAACGTGTTTATTTTTAAGTTTTCCTACGAGCTGCTACCAAAAAGAATAAGAAGGTGACTATCTTGAATGTACATTTACTTTACAAAACTAGACCTTACTTAATTAGATCGAGCAGCTAAGAACGCATGAAAATGAAATGTACAAATGTGGTTCCTAATCTAGTCCCTAAAGTCAAAAGTGAAGAACGAAAGAGCTACAGAAAAGAAAGCGAAATTGTTACGCCTAGCCGAGTACTTGTGTATTATTTTTTTATATCGCCCAGATTGTTCCCCCGAGGAAAGCGTTGAAGGAACTGTAGCTAATTTATGTATGTACTTAAAGAACCAGTGAAACCAAACCAATGATTTGAAATGGTGTAAAGAGGAGAAACTTGCTAGTCGCCGCTGCATAACTGTGTAAGTGTGGCACACAAACCATTTAGTTAGTGTTAGTGCTACTGTACGTGTAAAATACAATTAATTGCCTATCCAGACCCAGTAACCACAATTTACAAGGAAGCACACACCAAACGAAACTGAAAACCAAGAAAACAAACCAAACAAAACTATTTATACAATTTTGTAAACAAGAACTTATTAATAAAACAATGAATTTACTTTGTGGCCCAGCCTGCTGACTTTTGGATAGTGATATTTCGTTTAAGGCTTAACTTCTTGGCACTTGCGCTCAATTTTCCCGTTTAAGCTGCGCTTCGTTTGGCGCCAAGCGAGTTGGCGTTGCCCAGCACTGGCCAGCCAGCACGAAGAGCTGCCAGACTGCGGAGCCGACTGGTCATCTGGGAACTGGTTCGCACATCTGGGCGCCCGCGAACCAGTTATTCGTTACTCATCAGTTCCAGTTCGGTTCAGCAAAAATTGTGCAAATAAATTGCGGAAAGTCGGATTGTTTATGTGGGAATCGGCAGCGAAAAGCGACTCGGCGGCAGCAACAACTATAGTGAATGAAGTGAGCACTGCCACTCCCACGCACACCACTGTGCAGTCTGTGTGCGCCAACTGTGAATTGCGAAGTGCGAATTCCGTACTTCGGATTGTGGATTCCCCCCGCCGCTGAAGCACTTGGAAAACCAACACCTGGCGCACGTACACGCACACGCACACGCACACCTGTCCTGCTAGCGCAAAAAGAATCCCTGTCAGCTGGTGCAGCGATTCCCGAAGCAACACCGAGGAGCAGGACACCGTGGAAAGAGACGACAACTGAAGCTGGCCTTCAGTGAACACAGAGTCCAGTGAGCAGGTGTGAGCAAGTGAACAAGTGATAGAGCGCTTGGCAGGAGTCACAGATTATCTGAGCGACCACCTGGATGCCCGGTTTTCACCTCAATGAGATGGGTGAAATGGTCCTGGACGCCATCGACGACATCGGCGTGGTCGATGTGTACGACTTGGCCTCGGACATTGGCAAGGAGTACGAGCGGATCATGGACCGCTTCGGCACGGACGCCGTCAGCGGGCTGATGCCCAAGATCATCAACACCCTGGAGCTGCTGGAGGCGCTGGCCACGAAGAACGAGCGCGAGAACGCCACCATCCAGGAGCTGCGCGATAAGGTGGCCCAGCTGGAGAGCGAGAAGTTGGAGAAGGCCGAGTTCCGGCGGCGGTTCGACAAGGAGCTGGAGCTGATCGAGGAGCAGTGGCGCAGCGAGACCAACGAGCTGGTCGATCTCGTCTCCTCGCTGCAGGACGAGAACAAGCGGCTGGTGAAGCAGACGCAGGATCTCCAGTCCTCGTCCGCCCAGAGCTCCGGCCTGGGGGCCAGTCTCACCGAGAGCATTATCAGCATGACCAACCACGAGCTGCACGGCGCTCTTTCGGATACTCAAGTGCTGCAACGGCTCAAGGAGCAGATATACAAGCAGCGCGACGAGTTGAAGCACCGCGAGCGGGAGCTGCAGGACAAGTACAGCGAGCTGGAGCACGTGAGTGTCCTTAGGGATAGGTGCTCGCATTCCCAACTAACCCAATGCCTTTTATTCCCAGCTCAATATCCAGGCAGAGCGGCTGAAGGCATCAGAGCGAGACACCCGGCGCCGCCACAAGCTGATGCAGGCCCAAGTGAAAACGCTGTGCGAGGAGCGCGCCGACTTTCTTGCCCAGCTGCAGGACCAGAGCCGCGAGATCAACCAACTGCGCAAGCGGTTGGGCCTGGCCGAAAAGGAGAACGAGGACTTGGTGGCCTCGTACGACGATGGCCAGAACGATCCCAACCGGCCGCGGTACACCACGCGCGAGCTGAAAGAGTTGATTAGCGAGCGCGATGAGCTGCTGACCACCATCGACACCCTCAACGAGCAGCTGGCGGAGCTGAAGCCACCAAGCCAGGCGAAGGGCAAGCGGCAGCGCCACTTCTCCAGCTCCGACGACAGCGATGAGGACGACGATGGTCACGTGGCGGACAACGACGATGACGACGACGAGGAGGAGGCGGCTGCCGAGGCGAACGAGCTGGAGCCACCAGCGGCCGGAGAAACGTGAGTGAGCCCATTTCGGTTACATCCTTTAGTTTTTGTTGCCAGAGAAAACAACAATTTATGAACGACCGCTTGAGTAAAAATGATTAACGAGCAAGCATTTTCAGCCTGAGTCATTCTTTTGTTGTTGCTCAGTGCTAACAATATTCAAATAGACCCTATGATGCAAACGTTTAATTGGTAGGTGATTCAGAGCTTAAACGTATATTTTTGCGCGCTTTTTCGCAAGGTCAGCAGGTAACTAAATGGCACAATTGGGAGTCAAACAAACCGTTGGATTCGGATCCATATGTTGTTTATTCTTCAGTTTTAATAGCTAGATACCCAGTTATGGTTACTTAAGTACATACATAGTGTATCGCTTTTCAGGCCACCTGGACACGATGCGCCCGTGCAGGGACCTTTGCCCTACGAGCCGGACGATGCGCCCTGGAAGAAGAGCTCCGAGTCGGGAATACGCAAATTGTAAGTGGCATTCAATCGGCGTAGAGCTCTCGATTCACTTTGTGCATTGCAGCTTCCGGAAGCTGTTCTCGGACCCGTCGGACGGCAGCAACACATTCCCGAAACGTTCCTTGGCCACGCTCTCCAAGATGGCTCTGTCGGCCACGCCCGGTTCCGTTTCCGCCTCCGCAGCGGCGAAGTAAGCGCCCCTTAAAGCATCCGAGTTGGCGTGCATTTCACTTTTCGTTTGTTTTCTGTTTTCTGTTTTTCCGTTTTCGTTCCATTCCGTTCCGTTCCGTTTGCACTGCCCCCCGCACCCTTGCATCTTGCATCCTAATTTATTATTTATTTTTTACTTTTACGTCTTACGATTACGTTTACATTTAGTTTAGGCAACAGCCTGTATCTGACCCTGTCCCTCGCCATTCACCTGCTCCGCCTGAGCTGTACATACATAGTTTACACACTCGATTGCTGTGTCCTCGTAATTCTAAGTTGTTATGCGATTTTGTTTACGTAATACGCGTTTTATTCGTAACTCGTAACCCCTAACTGTACTGGATATATTTAATACGAATCCACTTTGTATTTTTCGTACCTTCGATTTATTCTAACTTGATTAACGACTACCACATAAGACTCCAAACACACCACAACCCCCACATGTGCAAGTGTTTCAAAGATCAAGATCAAGAACGAAAATGAGAACGAAAACGAGATTGAGATCGAGATTGTGCAAAGATTGCCGAGTGAGTTTTTAATGAATTTAGACAAAAACAAGCTAAGAAAGACAAACAGTCCTCCCAGGTGCAGATGCAGAGAAAACGATTCGGTGAGGAGAGGAGACGAGAGGAGAACTCTGGTTCTGGGACCCCAGATCTTAGAAAGTCTAGGTAGAACGGGAAGATTTTGCTTCAATTATCCGTAGTGTAACTGTCCCTAAGACCTCTGCATATATCTAGATCCTCGGCTATCGCCAGCCAGTATGAGTATTTTAGCATTCTCATAGCAGTTGCCCCAAGCGGCCTTATAAATATATTACAAATTTATCAAAATACGCAAACCTTAGAGCGAAAGAAACCTAAAAGAATATATAATTAGCAAACGTTACAACCTTAGCGCATTGTTTGTTGACTTGAATTGAACTAACTAACGAAACCAATCTCAGCAACGTAGATTCCATTGATCGCATTCGTTTGCACAAAGATGCCAAATAGCGAAAATCTCCGCGTTAGCCCATTGCCGGCCGGCCAGTCTGAATCAAGGAATGTTTTAGCCAAGAGTTTTACCATAGACTTAGCCACTGACCAGCTCGAATTGTTGTTACCGCACCCAGACGACTTCGCCCAGAGCCCCCACTCCACTTGAAGCCCAGTGATTTCGAGGAGATCTCATCCCGATCCTCGTTCATAGCTAGTATCCATGTGAGAGACGCCCATGTAGTGCAATTACCAATATGGTGCCACTTCCCGCTCCCCTTCCACGCACAAGCACAAAGCGAGGAAACTCCGGTTACATATCAGCTCCATCGCTATCGTCGATGCGAACGTGCCAAAGACTAATGGTCAGACCCTATGCCCCATTGTCCGCAACTCCCCCCCACTTCCCACTACCCACACCACGCACCGCACACCCAGCCCCCAACACCCCACTTACCAATCTCAATTAACCCATCTCGTTTCGTACACAACAAAGAGTGGCAACTGAACTTTTATAAAATTGAACACGAGCGCAATGGCATCGATATGAAAAAGTGGACTAACGTTGAGTGTCGAGTTGGGTGAAGACCACGAGAAGAAGATGGAGAGACATTGAGTATTTGGTGAATTAATGTTAACTAAATTTATATACACATATACACATGCATTATACATAATATACTTTACTATATACTATGTAATACCGTATTATATGGAACTATGACTAACCAAAAAGACAACAAGGCAACAATTATACAAAATTAAAAGCGTACCAGGGTGGCACTTGGACCATGGACCGCAGGAGCGACCAGCGCGAAAGCGAGCATCGGATCGGATCGGATTGGATCGCATCATGGTGAACCGCATCAGAGGGCGACGCCTCCGCATCCGGGTATCATCTGCTCACCCCTGTACGTACATCAAATTTATGAGTGGCTTCCTTTGAGCGACCACCAAAATAAACTTATGAACCGTGGAGTGGATTTCGAATGACTGATTTGGGTTGGCGGCAAGTGGAGCACTCGCTGTGCGGAACTTAAGGTGTTTATTTCATTATTTAACATTACTTATAAGTTCGTTTTTAATTTGGCTTTCAAAATTACTCCCAAGGCATTGTGAGAAACAAGTCAAGAAACAAGTTCCGAAAAGATCGGCAGAGAGTTCAAGATCATTGTCATCATCGGGTCATCAGAAACGAAGGATGTGTGAAGACCATCTTCAAGTTCAAGTATTTTCACGTATCATATCATTTCATATCAAGCCTCAAAGGTTAGTAGCGACTTCAATTTGCCCATAAACACATTTCGGGGTGGTCTAGTCATTGGAGTTCTGGCTTCCATGTCGCCTGAGCCTGTAGCCTCTAGCTACTGAAATCCTTTGCTCAAAGCGAGTCGGAGGGTGTAGAAGGGGTTTCGCGCCCTTTCGATCGGGCTTCTGGTACTGGTACTTCGAGCAAATGAGAAAATGGGGTGATTGCGTAATCCCTGGCAGTGCATCCCATGGGATTCCCCCGCGCCAGACCCATCGCGGTGGTTGGAGCTTTCTCGCCACGAGCTTTTCGACTGAGCTTTGCCCCGGGGCTCTGGGCCACCCACTTACCAAGCCACGAAGCCATCTTGCAGCATCGTCAACCCTGCGCATCCGCGTCCGCATCCTGCATCTCGTGCGGTGCGTAGCAGCATCTCGTGCCCCCTCCTCGAGTCCTTGCTGGGTCGCTTCTGCCGTTTACTGGGCGCCTGATCCCCATGCCGGGTTTGAGGCGTATCTAGGGCGTGGTGGTTGTTCCGGCCGGACGACCTTGAGCTCCGCCCCTCATCTGCGATGGCGTTTTAATTGCCCAGCAACAGGCGATTTGTTGGTGGTGGTGGTGATGTGGTGGCGGTGCTTTTTCCGGTTGGCTCCTCGTTCGGGGATGCGTTCTGGGCATTCTCAACGGGATTTTCACGCAGTTCCAATTAAGCAATTAAAAATCTGCCACCGGACTTGGAGGCGAGACGTGGGCGGGTTCATGGTGGCCGGAGACGGCGTTGTCAGCTTTTTAATTAAGAAGATGTTAGCGTAATAGGATAGAAGGATATGCGCTGCGAAAATCGTAGGTCGAAATGTGCGCAGCTAATGAAGAAGGCCCCTGTGTTTTTGTGGTCACTGGGAGTGGGCCCCACAATTTCCACTAATTGCCCTGGCCTGGCTGGCATGGGCTGGCCAGAAAGAAAAGAATTAAGAGACGGAGCGGAGAGAAAAGCGCTTAATGAGTTTCTGCAGAGGCCCCGTGCGACGATTTCAGGGGCCTTAGTCAGTCGATTTTCGAACAGGCTCGCAGCAGCCGCCGCACAGGCTCCGTTGGATTTGGATTTGGATGCAAGGGGCAGCCACTCGAAACTCCCGCACTCGCACAGAGCCAGTACAGTGAATGCTGGAGATGGACAACTGCGCAAGTTGTGCTTTAGGCTGGGACACAGGACTCATTCGACGCAGTGAACCCGACGGAGTGCAACCAGTGCTACATGCTTATTTGTCTCGATTACCCAATGACTGAGCCACATATATATTGCATGCAACTAACCGGTTTACTGCATCGAAATGAGAGTGCTGGACATACCGCGGTGCCAGCCAGCGAGGGTTCACTGTGCGTGTGCACACTCGCCGCAATCCAGCACCGCTCGTCGACTGCTGCTCCTCGATGAGCGCCTGAGCCCAAAAACTGTTTTTTATACAAGGACATTGCCATCTCATGGCCACTCTAAGATAGAGAAAGAGCGGGAGCGCACACTTTCACATCTTTCTCTCGCAGCGAGTGTGTGCGAGTAGTGAACGCGGGCCAGAGCAGGATGGGCGTAGCGCTGGTGGAGCTGTATAGCTGGCCCGCTCCCGCCGCAACATGCTGCTGCTGCTGGCGCTGCTGCTGCTGCTTTCTGGGCGCCTGTTTAGCGGCCAGCGCCAGGTTGGAACAAGAAAGCGAAAGTGTTAATGCTCGCGTACATCCGCTGCACCGTTTTCCGCTCCACTGTGGACCGCTCCCGGCGCTCCTGTGGGTCGTGATGTGTGCGCGGGTGTGTTTTAGCCGTCCGCCGTTATCGAGTTGGCCACATCACATGTGCCTGCTGGAGGCCATCCGCCGCGTCCGGGATGGCCGCGTACGCCGCCAATCCTCCTCCGGCACCGTTAACGGCGCCCTATCGCCGTCCCTGTTTGCCTGCTTAATTTGCGACGCGCATGACGCGATGTGGCCGCCGTTCGCGTGAATTCTACGAGTTTTGGAGCCGTTGGCTTGGAGCGCTTTCCGCGCGATGTTGCAGCGGGCTTATTGGAATGAACATTCTAGGAACTTGCCCTAGACGGATTACCAGGCGAACAGCGGCACCAGTAGGCCACCGACCCAAATTCGCGCTAAATAGTGAGTGCGTCATGTCGCTATCCCGCTCGCACTGCGGCCGCAGTGGCCGCGATGCGGACATGTGGATAGAGAGGGATGGCTACACCATTAGGAGAGAGATGCAGAAAAAGAGAGAGCGAGCGTCGGCTAGAGTGGGATAGATAGCTGGATAGTCTGGAGTGTGCGCGCGGTTCGTGTCTCGGCTAAGCTTGGGAAATCAAATTAAGCTTTGACTTTTTGAAAGAAAAAGCAATTGCCGGGAAATTGAGCGCGTTTTCAAACTGCACAAACCGAAGTGGAAGCCACCCACCAAACCAGCTTCTTTGTTCACCAGATCTGTGGTTAGTGGTAATGCTCATGGCCCTCTGCATGTCGCCTCTTTGCACATTGTGCAATTTTTGTACAATAAGTGCTCCAGTTTGGACAGGCGAGCAGGAATGGATCGCACAGCGAAATGGCCAGTGAGCGAGTGTAGAGCGGAGAACGGCGAACGTTCTTCGTGCTTCTTCTTCGGGCTTTCTCCTACGTTCTTTACTCTTTGTTCTGCTGAACGATTGTGTTGTTGTTCCTGCAGTTCTGCTGCTTGAAGCTGCACTAATAACATTTAATTTTAGAGCACTTGCGTTGTAAACCAAGCCACGAGCCTCTTTCATTTCGATCTAGAGCTCAGTAACAAAACAGGTCCATTCTTAAGTCCCATAACGCAATGACTCAAATGTAACCAGGAATAAACCTCCATTACAGATTCGTGCTGCACTCAAGAAGCGACTGACTGACTTATTGTGGTCCCTGGATGCAGCGATTATGGTTGGCGAGGTGGAACTTGGGTTGGCCGCAGGAAGTAACCAAATCCTCGCTGGCGACCAAACAAAGATAGAGCGGTGGCCAAGTGCCGGACAATGGTGAGTGTCAAGTGTTGATATTTAAGCTTCAGAGCAACCAGTCCCTGGGGTTGCACCTACCCCTCCCTTCTCCCACACCCCCTTCAGATGCAAGGCAGTACAATTTGGCCACCGAAAGTACGAATTCTAGCGGGCGCGGGCAGAGGATGGGGCAATGAATGTATGGCAGCTGCAATGCAGCAATGTCCTATGGCGGGGGCGTTTATGGGATGGGGCGTGGCAGCTGCACTTGTCCCACACAGTAAATTCAACTCAATTTAGCCCAGCTCTCAGTTCTCGGTTCCCAGTTGTCGTCCTTTCGAGGAAATCCCGTACTGCCCTGCGGCTGTTTTTCGTACACAGCTGCACCACACAGCGCCGTTCCTTCGTCCTCCGGAATGGCGACAAAAAGTACGCAACACTTTCCTTGCCGTGCCATGCCATGCCGGAAATGGCATTTAAGCGGATTCCGCCAAGTGCTTAGCTCACAGGATGGGGTGGGCGAAAGGTATGGCCCGATCTGAATAGCCGAAAGCCCATTCTGCCCACTTCACCGCCAAAATGCAACTTCCCACCCGCTGGGCCAACCTTTAAGGAGACGACTGAATGATATTTGAAGACTCCCGTGGGGATACCAACCTGAATGCTGGGGAAAGCAGTGCCAGAGACATACATAAGTAACCGCTCTCGGTCGGTTGTTGCTGGTTGGACTCTCAGTGCAACAAACTAAACATCTTTCGAGATAGGAACCAAAGTAAATATTATGTGATATGACAATCACTGTTTTGGATTACGCATTTAAGTGCCGGCGCATCAAAATCTGACACACCCCAAATTTGTTGTCTGCCGCACGATGACAAGGACAAGGACAAGGACATTGACAAGAACATGACGGGGAGTCACCATCATCAGCAGACGAGCATAATTTCGGGCCATTATGTTGGGTCCGAATCCGCTTTGGCTATGACATAATGTCAAATGGCAGCGGGAAAGTTGGGGCAGGCCAGGAGGGGAGTTCGTGAGTTGAAGTATCCGCCCTCGAGTGCTCCCCCTTCTGGCCGGTGGCATAGTGGAAAGCTCCTTGGTGCACCGCCACCGAGCTTTTTTTAATGGAAGGCGATCCGGCGCCGACCTCCCCCCTGGAGGACCTTCCACTGGCCAAGTGCCAGGACCGTCGCTTCAAGCGCTGGCCGAGCTTTGGCCGGGCAATAACAAATCATCTGGCTTCGAAAGCTCCTTCAAAGAACAGCTGTTGAAAGGCGGCGCCACGATGACGCCACCGAGTTGAGGGGCATCGAGGGGGTATCCAGCACCCCGCATCCCGTATCCCACATCTCCTGACAGATGTCTAGACAAGGAGTTGAGAGGCACCTGCTGGGAAGGATAGTTCGGGGAGTTTGGCTCGTTGATTGATCGATCGATCAATCGATTTCCCAATGGAGCCGCAATGCCTGACCGCCGTTGGACGGGTGAAATAACGGAATCATTCCACAGAGCGCCGAGCATTTGTCGCCGCCCGTTTGCGTTTTCGCTGCGGTTTCTCTAGAGCACTTGCCAGCTTGCTGGCCCGTGCCCGTTGCTTTGCCCCAGCAAATAAACACATAAACAGATGAACACAAATAAGGACGGATGCTTGTGCACCTGCAGCACAGAGTGCACCATGGCATACTATGCCTGCTGCTATATAGTGTATATGTACACATTCAGCAGGTATTCATACGGCCAGAGTGCTTGTACTTTCAATGGGCGCCCAGCTGCGTGGCATTTCAAACATTCCCACTCGCATTTAAAGCTACCGAATTATCAAAGGACATCCGTTTCCCAATCCAGAACTCAATCCGAAACTGTTCCGTGTGGCTAGCAACAAAAGGCATCTCCGGCTAAACCGATCGTTATTCCAACTGGTGCTGGCTTATAAGCCATATTATTATCTTCTATTAGCCCGATTTCGGCGTTTGCCTTTAAGCGAGCTGCATTGCAGCGCACTGGTCGGACGGATTTGCCCGCTTGCTGGAACACCCTTAATTAACGCACGACCGCCCACACCCCCGCCCATATATATGTATGTTGTTTCCCAGTTTGTTCGGACTTATTTCGCTGTTTCTGTTTATATATTTTCCTATTTTCTGCTTTTCTGCTCTGCGTGCTGCCGCGGGCTGCGAACATCGTACAACGGGGCGTAAAGTGGCCAACAAGCCGTTAAACATGCCCCACCATTCTCGTCCATACCGCCCCTCCTGGCCCCTGGCCCCAGTCCCCTGTCCCTTCTCCCTGCTAAGCTTCAAAACTGCAAAACTCGAGCCAAAGTTGGCTTCTAGGGGGAGTTGCATGGGCCAGGCTGGAAGCTTCTTCCCGTCCCCTTCCTTTCGAGGCAAGGAAGGAAAGGAGAACAATGCCGAGGCTTGGCATACAATTATGCAACAAGAACAACAGCAGCTGCAGGAAGACGTTGCAGATACATTACTGCAGCCATCCAGCTTGTGGATTTTGGGCGAAGAAGATTGGAAGGCTTGGCCAATAGTGCCAGAATAGGGGGGGTGGTGGCCAACGTCTGTTTCATCTGCTGCAAGTCGTGTGGCAAGCAAAGTGCCCATAAACTATGTTGTTCTACGGTGATTGAATCGGAAAGGCTCTTCCTCTCTGCTCTCCCCTCGCAAAAAGACGACATAGTTTGACTGACCCCTTCTCGCTTTCTACCCAGTACCTTCTGTCAATTGGGTCAAGTGAGTTCCGATCGCCCGGCTAGTCATTTGACCAATTATCCAAGGGCCGGTGGCTGGGTCGTCCTGTAATTGGAGATGCGCCCAAACGAGATTATATACGAGTGCCTGCAATTACCATTCAGTTTTCTATTTCGGGTTGCAGTCCGCCGGTCGATTAGGCCGCGTCCATCGATCGGCGACTCAATCTCCATCTGGCAGCTCCTCCTTCGCTGCAGTCCATCAATCAAGCGCCGCAGCCTTGCCTCATTCGCAGTTCCCCCGCTGAAGCCGCCACCTCCCCCCCTCCCCTTTGGGGCGACCTTTTGTGCAATTTGCGTGGGCAGTGGGTTCACGGTTCCCCAGGGAGGCGGAGAAGGTGGGCTTAGGCGCAGGGGTGGCCTAATTAATGCTCTTCTGCCCGCCGACATTTCATAATTGATGCCCAGCCGGGCAAAACAGGCCTGCACAAGTTGCATAAGAGGGCTTAGTGTTTAGAGGGACAGTCTGTTTAAACGTATCGGATCCTATTAATAGGGTTATCCACAGTATGCAGCTACATACTTTTAATCGGGATATACCCATAATCCTGCGGGCTCTCAAGAACTTCTTGATAGGAATGCTCAATTCATTCGTACCCCACCATAAAGCCCCTGCTTGTCCTGGGTTTGGTGCAATGGTTTGATTTGGCCAACTGCTCGGACTCGATTGGACTAGATCCGATCGAGCAGCCGTGCATTTGGCTGGGCGCTTTATGGCTTACTTATTTATGGTTCCTCCAATAAATATTGAGGACACTCGCAGACACGCACTCACTCACACTCACATTCACATTTACATTCACATTCGCATTCGCACTCCCTCTTGCCAACAACCATGTTGGCCAACTGATGACCCACTCTCGATGGGTGTGCTAGTATGTGTGCCGCACTGCATAAATCCTTATGGGCCGACTGTGTCCCCGCTCCTTCTCCTTCTCCTTCTCTTCTGGCCGGGCTCTAATGTGCGTCCTTGTTCGGCCTGCCATCCTGCCAGCCAGCCATCCTTTTTAGACCGCCAGCCAGTCATCCAGTCAGCTGCCCCCCGTGGGGTGCCTCGTTTAATTGGCCAACCGACTTATGGGGGCTGGGGCCGGGCAGGACATGAAGGACATGTTAGCCATTTGGCAACTGACAAATGCCGCACGAAAACGCCGCCACAGGCGGACTTTATTGAATTTGCTCTTTTGGCCCAGCGACTTTTCGCAACTGCAGTTGTAACAATCGCACCATTGTAGCTGCAACACAGCGATTGCGAATTCGATTGCGACACAATGGCGGATGCGGCGCGACTTCTGCGGTTATCGTCCTGACTGGGCCAAGACGCCGCCCCCGCATCCTCCATCCGCCATTCGCCATCCTCCGCCTCTTATTTTCATGTGAATGGGTCGTGGGCAGAAGGGAAATCGAACGCAATGCAAATCAAGAGGTCAGCAGATTGTGTTTCAAGCCTTAAACTGCAAGTTGGTTCCACGTTTCTGAGTATTTATTCAAAAATGTAGGAAAAAGTATCCAGACAATTAAAGCCAACTTAAAGTGTTAACTTTTTTCTCGGTGCATTGAGACGGCTGCTGACATTTCTCTTCGATTGAACAGTTGCTATTGCTAAGTGCCGCCTCGGGCGGTGTTACCAACCCCCAACCCCCCTCCACCCGTTTCAAGAGGCACTTCCTCCTTTTTGGCCTAATAGATGTGTACAGCGATGTCGGCGGCATTTCAATTTAACTTGCCACGTGTCAAAGCCGCTCGCAATCCACAGTGACACTCACAAAAGGGGGACTGTGCTGGGCTGGGGTGCCTTCCACTGCCTTCTACTTTATGGTTGCTGTGGCTGCCGCATCGATTTACGCCAAAACTTGCGCTACAATGAGCCCCTGCAGTGCTCCCCACAAGCCAAGCGCCAGGAACGCCCGGCAGGTGGCGCCTTAATAGCCGCAAAACACCTTTTGGCCTTAATGCCAGCTGACACAGTCCGTCCGTCCGTTTGTCCGTCCGCGCGGACGTGAAACTCAATTAAGGTGCCGACTCTTCCCTGTTCCTTTTGGTCCTGCGACTACGCAACCGGCACTGCCTTTAACTCTTCCAGCTTGGCAATACGCATTGAATACCATTTCTTTCTCCATTAATTTGCCACCAGAATCTTTGGTAGTCTCCTCCAGGGTGGTTCTTAATACTTGATGACATGCTTTAAGTCATACATGTCATACAAGTCGTGTCTTAAGGATTTCGATATCTCAAACGTGTTGTCTTCAAAATAGTTGAAACTAAACATGCTATTCTTTCGCTTCAATCTGGACTGAAGGGCTTAGTGGTTGAATTTCCACAATGTAAGTGTCGTCCCAAATCCTCGACCGCTGCCCTTCCTTTTTAACTTTTTGGGGTGCGTGCAGTGGGCCCGAAAAACCAGAAAACCAGAAAACCAAAAAAGAGCCAGCAGCTGGCTCTTTGACCTTGAAATTCGTAACTCGATATAATGAAAATGCCCCAAAAAGCAAGCGATGTTTTTGTTGTTCCTTGCTTAGGCCACGACGCCATTTCGGGCCAAAACGGGCGACTGGCAGTGGAATTGGCTATAATAAAACGCAATTGTTCGGCGTGCGTGAGGGGTATGGTGGGCGGTTTGCTGTGGAAGCCACCCGAGGGGAAATGAAATATTAATAACAATGAAAGCAACAAGAGCAGAGGAAATCAAGATACCACAAGGCTCATCCCCAGTCCCTCGTCACTCTTCCTCCGTCAGCCGTCCTCCGTTTAGGACTTGTCATAAAAATAACTGAAAGCGGATATCGGCGGTGTTCCGGAGGACGGTGGGCGGAGGAGCTCGGGAAGCCCACTTGGCTTCGACCTTGGGCACTTGGACTGCGGTCGCAAGTGCCCCGTAAAGAGCGTAAATAGCTGCCGGCATAGAGTGTCCCGGGGACAATTAGTGACTGGACACATTCAAAGGCACTAGTCTGGACACACGGGAGGTACTTTTTGGGGGGTGTTGGTTGGACTTATTAATGACTTTCAGCGACGCTTTTTCCTGCGCTAACGCGTAATTTAAGCCCAAATCATTTATTATGCTTTCCCCGTCAATAACGTCTACCGCCTGTTTGGCTAGAAATCTGTGCTGTATGACAATCAAAACGAAAGTTAATCATCCATTTCGATAGGAGTTCCTTTCAGTTATTGCGCTGTGCAGCAAGTGGGTCACCATATCTATTCCCCGAAGCTGTCTGACTGCTGCTAAACTGATGCAACTTTTGTGAGCGATTAGGGAAACGGTTTATTTCTGGGGAATCAGCCTGGGGCACTTGGGGCTGCACTGCATCTTCGGCCAGCGGCCTTAATTAATGTGCCACGAGTGCAGGAGGTGGAGACCAGGAGCGGTCTGAACTTCTCGGGCTTCCTGCGGCACCGCAAACGGACAGCTGACAGCGGACAGCGACGCATGCCACTTGCAACATCCGTTTCCGGCCGGCGGCGTCAACAACACCACGTGCAAAGTGCTGCACCTCAGCAGGGAACTGAAAATCGATGGAAAAACGAGCCGGCGAGCACGGCTGCTTGTCCTGACATTTTCGGGCATGTTGACTGTTGAAATTTATTAGGAGTACGCCGCAACCCGGCCCGAAAACAAGCAAGGACACGGCGAAGCAGCCAGGAGCTGCCAAAAAGGGAAATGATACAAAGCGAGCGAAATGAAACGAAAGAAACGAACCGAAGCCAAACGAAAAAACCATGCCAAAGTGGAAATTAATCCAATATACCCGTTCGTTAACCCTATAAAGCCAGTTGTTTTTCCAGTTGACACATCTTGACTTGTACATAAACAGGGATTTGCGGTGTTTATGCCGTTACCTAATGGGAAGATTTCAAAGCGAAATGGATGCTGGTGATCGTGCAAGGCAAGGAGTCTCCTGGGGTTAAGTGCTGGCACTGCACCTCCAGTTGCCTACCTTGCCTTCTAATTAATAGAACGCAATTTATTGCGCCGCCAAACGGAAATGAGCAATGTGAGGGGCGCGGAGGGGGCTGCTTAATTAAAAAGCCCCAGAAATTTAATAAATTTATAATGAGCGTAATTAGCGAAGGAGCCGCCGGAGACGGAGAGCCGCGGAGAAGTAAACGTGGCCATAAATTCAATGGCGTCATCAAGGTTTTCCAAATGCCTCTACTTCGCTCCGCGCTCGTAAGTGAGCTGCGCACGCGATGCAGCTCCAGCTGTCCCTTTCCCACGCACTGCACCCGCTCTCCCCTCACCCCTCACCCCTCTACCCACTCCTCACTCCACCCGCCGCCTCGCTGAGCAACCCTTAGTACGTTCTACCCTCGTATTTATTACATTTCAATATTTTTGGCATGCCTCCGCATTTCCCCCGCGGAGTTTCCCGCTCCGCTTTCCCCACTTGTGTGTCGTGTCGCTAACTTTTTAAAAGCGGCGGCATGTCTGCCGGGCAGTGGTGCAAAGTTGAGGGCCACACTCGGAGAAACAGGGGTCACAGAGGATAGCAAACCCACTGCCCATAAACACGAACTCGTTTGCTGATCTTGAGTAGCTTTCAGGTGGAACATATCGTCATGAATTCGCGGTGGTACCGCAGTGCGTATGAGTAATTTGTGTGTGTGTTGATTACGTATACGTCGGTTGTTCTCAGTGCACCCTGCAGCGGGGTCACACTTGAAGCCATTTTCCAGGACCCGCAACCGGCGCCGTCGAGTATGCAACGCCGTTTCGTGTTGGGCTATAATTAAGTGAAATCCAGCCCGGAGCTAAAATTCAAATTTCGAACTTCGGCTGGCTGTTGCTATTGCTATTGTTATTGCTGTCTCTGCCTCTGTTTGACTTTCTTTCTTTTGGTCCGCGGCACTGGAAATGTGGGACTTTGCTTGAATAGAAATGGGCGTGGCCGCACTGGGCCCAATCCCGCTTTTCTTCCTGTCGCGGCTGTAACGTGTCTGCCTTTCCTGGGATCCTGGAGTCTTGGGGTCTTGGGGTCTTGGGGTCCCGGGGCCTAAGGGATTGGGTGGGGCGGCGGCTGAAGAAGCCAGAGACGAGCCGAAATGTAAAGAATTTCGTGCGAAAAGTTTTGGCCACTTTGCTAACTTGGCTCCAAAGCGACCGCAGCCAGAACAGAATTGCCTCGTTAAGCAGGGATTTAGTTGCACATGTAGAAACTGTGTATGCAACAAATCGATATTTTAAAATGGCTTTCTCGTTGTATAAGCGTAATATTTGAGTAACAACAACACCGTTGGAGTGCAAAGGTCATGTTATATGTACCTAGCGGACATACCAAAACTTTTCAAAAACTACATTATTTTCGCAAAAGGACTACTCTTCGTAGACGGTCTTCAAAGTGACAGACTACTTGCTATCCTGTAATTCTGTATGCTAAAGCCCAACTCGTATATCATTTAAGCCTCTCCCATTTCTTCGTGCTTTTCCAGGGGGAGTAGTTGGCCGTAGTAGTTTATATTTTCATTTCCGCAAACTTATCCATAGCCAATCTATATCCGTCCGCATTTGCATTCTTCGCATTTCCCGACGGCATCAGACGCTCCGTTCCACGGCTTTGGCGACCGGCGGCGTCTGAGTTAGGGCACCACTTCTTTCCCATCCCTCCTTTCGCCCGCCTCGTTTGTGGGCCCTCTTTTTCCGCTGCAAGCCAGCAAGCCAGCCCCCGCTCCTTTCGATGTCGTCACTCTGGCTGGTGGCAATCAGCTGTTCGGCTCCTCTTCGTCAGCTGTCGGCTGCTGCGGCGCCACTGCGCACGCGTCGCTGGAAGTCCGGCGGCTCTGTCACATGTTTTTCGAGCACGCTCAAGCACGAAGCGACGCGAACGGACACGACCACCTCTTCCAGTGTGCCAGAAAGAGCAAGAGCGAGCGGAAGGCGCGGCCGAAGGCGAGCCGACTCCTCAGTGTGTTAGTGTGTTTTGCGTGGAAGAGGAGGTGTGTGAGTGTCGGTGGCGGGTGTTGGGTGGGTGTGGTGGAAGTGCTAACGGTAACGGTCGCCTAGCGGTAACGGTAACGGGAACGACAGGCGCAATAGCAGAGAAGCCAGGAGACTCACATTCACAATCAGAATCAGAAACAGAAACAGAATCGGAATCATTGTCAAGACCCCCAGTCAACAGCAGTGCGACAGGAGAGTTGCAAAATCACAAATTAGCGAGAAATCAAGCGAAAAATCCACGAAATTCGAGAGAGCTGCAGCGGTAAATGCTAAGTGCGAATTACTAAATGCCAGCGCCCGAACCAGCGCCAATCAATCAATTAGGCCCAGTGGGGGTGCTACCACAGCCCCACCAGCAACAATACGGCCGGAGAGAGCAGCCGGGGACACAGTGACAGCGACGGAGATAGCGACATAGAGCGAGAGAGAGACATAGAGAAAGTGCAAGAGAGAGAGAGCGTGGCGGCAGGGACAGCAGTTAAAAATCAATATCCGTCTAAAGTTTATTTCGGTTTCGGTTCGGACACCTTGGAAACTTGAAGTTTCCCTAGCCGAAATTTCCATCGAAATCAATACAACCCAAAAAAAAAAAAAAAAAAAACTCAACGCCATTAACTTGCCAATCGCGTCCGCTTCGTGTTACAAATTTAAGAACGTTTTTCGCGAACGTAATCGTGTGTCCATTTTGTGCTAAGTCCGAACCATAGAGTTAACGAAGTAATCAACAGTTTACGAACAACTTGCTCCATCCATGCCGCGTGTGCTAGTTAAGCTGCAAACGCTGCAACCAGTCTAATCCGCACAGCTAATCCACGTCCAACCGAAAGGTGAGTACCGCAATCCCAAGTCGAGTGAGTGTGTGTGGATGAATGAGTGTGTCGTAGGTCAGAGCTTTCGTGCTTCATGATCAGCCAGGCAGCAGCTCTGCATGTTGCATGTTGCATCCGCAGCTGCATCGGCATCTTCATCTGCATCTGCATCCCAAGCCATGAATTTGCGGCACAGCAGGAGGCACTGCCACAAAGCTGTTCGAAATCCCTCGCTTGGATGCCTCGCGCTCAGCTGAGCGTTACACAAGCACACACAAGCGCAGACCGCAGCAAGAGTCAGCTGTTCGTATACCCGAGTCCATGTCCCCATCCCCATCCCCACCGCACTGCCCACAGCTCCCCATGGCGCCTGCCCCATGGAACAGCCGGCAAACCGACATTCGCACGAATGCCAAATCGATATCCCCCTCTGCCGCTGGCAGCTGTTTCCAGCTAGCAGTTCCACCGGTGGAAAATCAGATGGTCGGTGGGGGAGGCTACCGGTCGCTTCCATCACTTCCAGCCCAAATGGATCATTGAAAGCCGCTAGGAGATTTACCGGTGTCCATTGTGATCGCACTTATATTATATTATATTATATTATTTATATATGTACATATATGTATAACATTTATGATATACCAAATTAACGTTATGCATACACTATATATGTATGCATGTATTTGTTAAGATAAGTCATCGTTGACTGGATAGGGATCATGCTGAGTTTTCGGAAACGGACTGGAAATTACGTGATTTCGTAAGCGTTGAGCCGACTTCCCGTCGCACTCCGCTTTCCCGTTGTCCGATTGTCGAGCGATTTATTTTTCGATTCTTTGCCACTTGCAATCGCCGTTCTCCGAGTCTTTTGTGTTATTGACCAGCCACCGAAAACCGGCACCAACAGCTGACCACGCGTAAGGAGTCCAGAGCAAGTGCGTCCGTCAAGTTGGCTTCAGGAGTTGGGAAAAATCGACAATGACTTACGAAATACGGAGAGTGGGAGCTGGGGCACAGGGGCTGTGGGCGAGGGTCGCAACGATGCCGGTGCCATAAAGTGCCGGTACGGAGAAGCAAAGCGAGGCCCATAACCGCTAACTGGAAGCGGCGAGCCAGCAATTCCGCATCCGAAAGAACCCGAGTCATCCCTTGGACGCCACGAACCCACAAGCCGGCCCCAACGAAGGGCATCCAAGTTGCGAATACCCTTGCCGAGCGGGGTATTGCGGTAGTTAGATGGAACGTCACGAAGTTCCTTACCAAGTTAGAAATCAGCTACCGATGGGTACAAGATTTTGAGGTGCAAATATCTCAGCTCTGGACTGCCAAACTTTGGATGTGGGAGTGAATTAGGTGCATGGGTTAGATAAACACGGAAAGGGTATTCGATTCGGGTTGTGGAAAGGACTGTCGGCTTGGAAAGGAGCACAGCTGAGTGGAAAGAGCGGGACGGCGCTACGGGGAGCGACAGAGAGCGAGCGAGCGAGCCTGCGCCCAGCTGGAAGTTCCAATTGCGGCGGCAACGCAACTGGAGTTGCCGACAACTGAAACCGACTGCCGACGACTGTCGGCCGAGTGGCAAGTGGCAAGTGGCGTTGGCGTTGGCGTCGCTGCCCCACTGGCATCTTCGCTTCGTGGTGCACGATGGCTCGGGCCAAGAATCAGTCGTCGTCGAGCTTTCAAACCGTTTGCAGCGAGCGCCAGAGCAGCACCGCCAAGGATCCCTGTCCATCCAGTCGAGCCTGAAACTCCAGCCACAAACAGCCAAGAAGCAGCAGCAGCAGCAAGCAGCCGCGAAGCAGCAGCAAGCGAAAGCAGCAAGCAGAGAAAGGGACAGAGACAGAGGGAAAGAGAGCCAAAGTAAATTGGCCAGAAAGAAGTTTTTCTTTCGCCTAATTCTTTTTTTTCGCTGTGTGTGTGAGTGTGTGGAG
The DNA here is from genome assembly GCF_016746395.2 of Drosophila simulans. NCBI lineage: Eukaryota > Metazoa > Arthropoda > Insecta > Diptera > Drosophilidae > Drosophila > Drosophila simulans. The sequence continues at coordinate 1,233,047 of NC_052525.2, forward strand.
TGGTGTGGCATGGTGTGCCATGGTGTGGCATGGTTGTGGTGTGCCCATTGATTGTGAACCTTTTTTTTTTGGTAGTGCACCTTTTTTTCTGTGGCTTCTTGCGGCTTCTTGCAGCAATGGTGGTATCACATAACCAACAGCACGTGCTGAGTGGGCACTTCCTTTCCGTCCAGTGAAAGCGCCGCTGCAGCCGGAGTTGCATCGATTATTCCGGTGCCGCTGGCCTGGGCTGCGATCAAAGGAACTGCTCCCGAAATAGCCGCCTCATCCAGCATTTCCGCACTCAGCCGGCGGGCAGGGAAAGTCGAGGACGAAGGCCCAGCCCGATCTCACCCTCCATGTGTGAAGTGCCGGCAGCTCCAAGAACGCAAAATTCAAAAATAACCAAAAAGAGTGCGATGAATCATCGCGGGCCTCGGATACGGCACTTCGTGCAACTCCGGCGCAATGGAGCGCGTCGCTTTTGGCCACGGGCACGCGACCAAACTGCAGTTTCTAGGGGAGAACCTGCAGGATTGCGCCAGCTGGGCGGCTCCCGCTCCCATACACATGCAGACAGACGTACGAGAAAGGAGTTCGTGCTAGCTGCTTTTTATAGTTATCGCCCCGGCAGGCTGAAACAGGCCCAAACACAAAGGGGGTGGCACGATGACGACGCCTTCAACGTCGCCGTTTCCATCGCCATCGTTGCCATGGAGCGATGACGACATCTTTCCTTCACTGCTGGCACATGGGGTGCAAGGGTTGATCAGTTCGTCATGAGGGGGGCTAAAAATTAATACTGCAGTCCAACGCTGATGGTTATAGTTAAGGACCATAAAAGTTATTAAAACTACAGTTTAGTTGCGGAAGAGGAAAGGTCGTAGCCTATTCGGTAAACACTTGTCCATCACTGTTCCTCGAGCCGTGATGGTAGCACTCATATGCCTTGCAGGAGTGACCAATGGTGGTACTCGACCTATAGTAAGCCACCTTTGCGTTCGTTGCTGCCGGTCTATACGATGTGTGCAAGGCGGCCAAAGTTCAATGGATTTTATGCGCTGTAACTCCGGCTGGGCTCCGCCCTCCTCTTCCTGTTCCTCTTCCTCCTGCCTCCTGTCTGTGCTGTGGGCCGTCTTTTTATAGCAGCTCCTCGGCTGTTTTCCTCGCCCGGATGCCGGCTGTCTGGCAGGTCCACCGGGAAGTGGATCGGGCGAAGCCAAGGAGGCAACTTGGGGAAGGGGAGCAACCGGGTGCTCCGAGTGGGGAAAGTAGTAGCCCTGCTCATAGATGGTGCGGTGTGAATGAACGGGATGAAGGGTGGAGGGTGGCGGGTGGCGGGTTCGCATGTATTCCCAAGCTAACCGGCTGACTCTGCTTTTTCTTTCAGATCCGACGATTGACGAAAAGGGTCGAACGGCAAACGCGAAGAAAGTTAAGAGATAACAAACTGAAGAATCGGGAGATAAAACATAAGAACATTTAAGAACAAAACAAAAATCGAATTTTCATGTTTAAATCGCAAAACCAAAATTATCGATAAAGAAATTAAAGGAAAACCAAAGAGAGAAAAACCAAATATAAAGTAAATTGCTACCAGTAAACGCTAGTCCAAATCTTCACTATATGAATATATGTATACTATATATATTTAACTAATAATACTTCAAGAGAACACGCCAATTGCCGCAACTTTACTCCAACCCGTAAAAAGCAAAGATTTCCATTAAACAAACGCAAAATACCAAATACCTAACAACACAGCTTCGAAGTGTGCACAATAACAAAGTAAAAAGTTATTAACCAAAACCAAAGAAAGACACCCAAATCAAAACCAAGACAAATTATTATTAAACAAAACCGAAAACCGAAAGACAATTAAGCAAAGTCGAAGAAAAACTGCGCCAAAGTCACGGCCAGCAAACACAAAGTACAACAAACAAACACAAACGCAAACACATACACAAGCAACAAGCAGCAAAAGCAACAGCAGTTGCGAAGTGAAGCGTTTCCACTGACCACGCCCACTCCCCGCGGCTGAGCAATCCGCCCCTTGCAGCAATTTTCCGATTTGGCAGCGCATCGTTTCCGAGAAATCTTGCGTGCGCCGGGAAAACTGAAGCGCCAGTGTCGGTTGGTTAACAAGAGAACACCCAGAGTATACCCTCTTTTTTTTCGAGTGTGCGAACCAGTTTTTTTTGTGTGTGACCCAAACCAAAGGCAAGAACAACAGCCACAACTGCACCAACTGTGATGGGAGATCAGCCAAAGGCAACGACAACCACCGGAGGAGCAGCTGGCCCAGTTCCTGAAGGCGACGCCGTGATGGCCACCACCAACCAGGACGCACTGGTCAAGGGCGCAGGAGACGGTCCTGCCCAAAACGCTGCTCAGGAGCCAGGACAGGCGGAGCACGGTGAGCACGGTGAGCCCGGGGATGCTGGCGATGGCGGCGACGATGGCGCCACCGATGCCGGGGCCAGCTCGCTGCCCCCATCCGAGATTGGTGGGCGAGCGCCCCTGGACACGGCCTGCTCGGACGCCGACGGAGGAGCCCCCTCCAGCCTGGCCGGCGGAATTGTGGGTCCGCCCAGCCCGCTCACCGGCTGCTACCTCCTCATCGTCCTGGGCGAGCCGCACTCCGAGGAGCACAAGGACAATATCTTGCAGCATCTGCTCAAGGGTGAGTTCAAGTCTTATATTCTTTACCTTATGTTGTTTCACACGGCCACGATTTCGACACCTGGGAGTGTGGAACATAACACGATGTTTGGCCTTTGTAATCTTGCAAGTGGAAAGTATTCAATGTTACTGTCCGACTTGCATAGGTTTGTTGATCCTCGATATTCAAGCAGAAAATTCGTGCCGCTTGTTTGCCAGTGAAATTTTCGAATTGGCAAAAAACCGAGGCCAAGAAAATATCATTGGATTAAATGCATATTGCGATGCGAGAGTAGAAAGTAAGGGAATGCAAATGAGGATTGGGAGTCCATGATTGAATGCCCATGGTCGCGGTCGCGGTCAAGCCTGGCCGATTCGCGTCGCGTGTCCCGTTTGGGCCCACACCACACACCACAAGCCCGTTTCAGACTCCCGTCTCCACTCCATTCCAATTAGGAGCGCTCCACCCACTCCGTCCAGCCTCTCCAGCATTTTCACACTTTGCTGGCCGCCGTCGTCTCGTCTGCTGCTGCTTCTAATTAGCAGGTGGAGTGGCTGGAGCGGGGCTGCGGATGGTGGATGTTGGGTAGTAGCTTCCACTAGCTGTTCCAGCTTCATCTTTCACTTTTCTCTGCCATGCTCCAACGCACAGATTCTGATCTGATAGTGAAAGGAAATAGGAGAGGTAATCTGCCATAGCCCCGAAAGAAACGATAGGCCATTCATTTGTGATACGATTTGGTTTGTTTGGTTAGAAGTATCTAATACCCAATCCCTGGAAGGGGATGAGAAATGAAAAGTGCTGACTCGTGGGTTCACTGTAAGGGGCTTGTCCCGGTGCGAAGCCTCCTTGCCACTAGCTGGTAGCCACTCCAATTACGCGCTGCCTGTTAATCGCGTTTCCATTTCCGTGCTCACGGACAGACCAGGTCAGTGCGCTCCACGTTCGTGTCCTGGTTGCTGGTTGTCGTGCTGGGTGCAAAGTCCTGTCCGCAAATTCAATCGGGAATGTCGCTGGTAATTCGATTTAAGCAAATTGCGCATGAAAGTATGCAGGCTTCTGATGCGAGGCTGCAGTGCACCCACTTTGCCGGTTTAATTAAAATCGAAAGCATACCCGCACCCAGAAACTGGGAGGCAGGACAAACAGAGGCGAATTGTTTACTTTTAATTGTATTAATTATTTTCATGTTGATTGCATTACAAACAGCAACATGCAAACAACAACGCCAGCTTCAGTAAAAAAAGGGCAATTGGGTCAGAGTTGTGAGCTCTGCGCCGCGTACAAATACAGATACAGATACAAATCCGGATACAGATACAGATACATATACAGGTGCAGATGCAGATGCAGTGCGCAGCAGACTGCAGATTATTAACAAATATTTGATTTATGCAGGCGACAAGCCGGAATGGCTGAATGGGAATGGGAACGTGACTAGGGAAAAGGGTAAACACCAACTAGCCCATCGGGAGCACGGAATCCCCCAGAATTCGTACGGTTGAGGATGTGCCATAATTGCCGGACACGAAACTGCTCCCACTCGTCCTACCACACGGAAATTGCAAAACTTTGCCCGTGCGACACCGAAAATTAGTCAGCAGCCGGAGGCGGGGATGTGGATTACCTGTAGGTTTAGCCACAGCTGGCAAAAAAAGGCTAAAAAAAAAATACTATTTGCTCAGCTCCGCGAGTGTGCACTGAACAAATAGCCGGCCAGTGGCGTGGAAAAAGGGGAACAAATGTGGCGGCCCTCTTTTTTAATTGATTTCAAAAGTGCGGCGGTAGTTCAGCGGAAGTCGAAGAATACAAAACACAAAAACTAGCCACATTGAATAGTTTATCCCATTGTCCTATTTTTCTGTCCCATCGATTGTTTGACTCCAATGACAAAAACCACAAAATGGATTTTGAGCCTTCTCCTCCAGATTTTTGTCGACTTCACTTTGCCGCTCCATGTTGATCGATTATATTGTAACAGCTATGTACGTGGCCCAACTGCAGTCGTTCTGCCTGGAACCTTACCGATTTCGAATCCCTTTTAATTAACTTAAAAATTAATCGATAAAAAAGAGTGACTTTCAAGGTCGGCCACTCGCGGAAGGGTAGGGAATCACATAACATTATTATGACAACTGTTGTCGAAAAAGGCCAAAGAGCAGAGGGTGGTGATGGGCGTGGCACGAAAATGTGTGTAGGCCCGAAAATCGATCAAATAAACGGGTAGACAGGGCAGAGACAAGCAGGCCAGGGAGGCCCGAGGCGAAGAAGACGCGTGACAAGCTTCGATTTTGTTGATATTTTTAGACGGACCCCGGGGAGGGGGATGGCTCCCGGGGGACTGAGTCCTCGGACTGCGTGACAATGGCCCGGGATACGACAGCTGGACGATGGCGCACCGGATGCCGTCGGCGGCGACAGAAATCTCTTCCCAGGGAACATGCTACGTGACCCTGTTGGTGCCATCCAAAGCCCCGAAAAGCTGGACACGTACAAAGTTTCGCTGACAATGCAATGACAGCAATTTCAGCTGCACTCACTTCACTGCTCGCAATGCAAAAGGGGAAAGACAAGCACTCTGCTGACAGCCAACTAAACCAGTACCGCTCGATCCCGAAGTGTGCGGCAGGAAAGGATGTAACTTTGCTGCATTTTGGGATCTTGCACAGAGTTCACTCGAATGCTTCAGCCTGGCCACGTATCATTGCCTACATCTAGGCAACTTACATACTTACGCAGTTAGCAAGCCTCGGAGATTCATTCGCTTATGATATTGTTGCGAATATAGTGTTGAGACAGCTTATACCTTGAGCTTCACCTCATGTTCACCACAGGCGTATGCGGCGTATACGCAATAATCGATTTTGAATAGAAAAACCCTTAGGAAGAAGTGGGGCGTAGTGCTGGGTGGCCATGTTGGTGGTGCACAGTGTACAGTGGACCGTCTCCGGCCAAGCCGAACCACACTTGCGTCATCAATCCGCACATAGACAGACGCACACACACACAGGGACGGACAGGCGGGGACATTAAAAATGCTTTTATTGCAAATTAATTGCTTTGAAGTGCATTGGAGGGCACCACACCAACATAGCCTGTTACACTTTCGTATGGTCACAGATCATGCGACGCACCCGTGGTCAGCCGCAGACCACGCCCAAACCCAGCCTGCCCCCTTGACCTCTGCCCTCTGGCCTCCGGGCCATGCCCTGTGGTCTGTTTTCTGTTTCTGGCCCAGCTCATGTTACGTTCGTTTCATTTTAATTAGTTTGCGCCCAGGTCGTTTCTGTTTCGCTTTGAGCTTCGTGATGAGCGTGTCATTAAATTTGCAATTTAATTTCTCATTATTCTAATGAGCAAATGCACGGCGAAACTGGAGAAGAACGACCGAATCGGAAAAGGTGTTCGAAAGCGGCGCTTGGCGAATCTTTAGACGATGCGGATTGCGCTGACCTTTGGCCCGAAAAAGAGTTTGGAAAAGGATTTGGCCGAGACGTGAGCTAATTAGCTGCTAACTGCTAACTGCTTGTTGATGGCCCGGCCCACTTGACCACAAAATTGAATTGTCCACACCAATGCGAAATTCATGAGCAACAACTCATGCGTTGGGGCAAGGATAAGTTGGCAGGATTAAGTGCCGCCGTGCAACTATCACTGCGGCATCTGATTCCCAAACACTTTTTGGCCCAAAGTTTCGGCCAACAAGAAGGAGAAAATAAAAGCCATTTCTGAGCGGCAATTTCATGAATTCTCTCAACTGCCTTGGCAATGCCGTAAAGAAAATGGTGTGCCCATAAGCCCCACGATCCAATTCCCAGTTTATACTACTCGTATTTATATACATATGTACGTTGTGTGTTTGCAAACTTGAGTAACTTTGGCCTCGTGTGTGTGGTAAGCAGGGCTTGATGTGTCATGGTTCGACATGGAGATACCCTCTGCGGTAAAAAAAAAGGAACTATAAAACTAGCGGACAGAGCTACCAGCTAGGAGCTTTCCATAGATATGACCTGACCAGCATAGCTGGGATGTGATAGCCAGTGCCTAATCCTCTCCTGCTGCCGGTGGATGGGTCAATGGACTGGCGGCCGAACAGGAATGTGAAATGTATGTATTGCCCGGCTGGCAGGCATTTTGCTTACAACTGCAAATGCTGGCGAAGAGTTGGCTGTTGCAAAGTGGGACGCTCCCAGCCATGGTCAGCTATAAAAATTCCTATCTCATTACATTTAAAGTGATATACAATTCGGCTAATGCAATTGGCACACGAACAAGACGCAGGACCAGCACCTGGGCGCTGAAGGAGGAGAGTGGAGTCGTGTGTGCCCACTCACGTAACTAAAGCCTTTCATTTTGATTAACGTGCCCTCGTCCTCACGGCGGCAAAATGGGTTTACGACCGCCAAAGAAACTGAAAACGGCTAAATGGGAAGGTGGCTCCGAGTCCAACTCGGACTTTGAGTCTTGCTCAGCCACAAAACTGCCGACTTGTGCACATCTTCGGACCCACTCACACTCACTTACTCACTCGCAACGTCGACAACGTGAAAATCATGAAAATTAATTGGCAATCTGGTCCCCGATCCATCCCCTCCATTTTCCTGCTCCTGCTGAGCTTGGCACAAATTAATGTGCCGCCATTTTGAATATTGCAGTGGAGGCTCCTGCTCCGTCTGGTTCCCCGCCAACTGCTTCATTCTGCGGAGCGTTGTATGCAAATGTTTGCTCCGCAACTCCAACAGAACTCCGAAAGTCCAATAGAAGTCGGTCAGGCGGAAGCACCTCGTGATTCACTCCACTCCGCCAGTGCCGACTTGGAGCTCTGCTAATTTCATTTGGCAGTGCAATCCGGCGGTTTCTATTTGAGTTTCTGATTGATTTGAACTCATTTGTTTGAGTTGGGCCGCGGTCCTGACTTACAAGCCCTGGGCAATGGGAGCAGGTAGCTCTGATTCTACAAGAGTCCCTGATTCTTAGGGCCAACTACAGAGCAGGAGAATGAGTCTTCTTTCGATTTACTACATTTGGTAGACGGGTAGACAGTTTCGGTTATGACTCCTCAATTATAGACCATGGATTCAACGCAGCCGCTTGTGCCATGGATTATGTGGAGCATAATTAATTGTCAACTGGCACTAATTTCCACCTGCGGCCGGCAATCTTAGCTGGAGTTGAGTTTGCAGCTGGAGACGTTGAGTATGAAGTATTGGAATTCAATCGGAGGCCGTAAAATCGTTTTGCGTAATAGCACGTATCTGGCAGATACATTACTGCCAGTTGCCTCCGTAAAAAGATTCAAAGTTGATTCCTTCGCCATTTTATGCACACATATTTCGTAATTTTATGGCAGCTGCTGCCCGTGTCCGTGGACCAGTCTAAACCGGAGGATGAGGCGGAGGAAGATATAGAGGATGAGGCGGAGGCTGGCTGTGGAGAGGTGCCATCGCCAGGGGTGGGCGGTGGTTGGCCATTTTCGTGCTGTGACTGCTGCAATTTTCGTTTGGCGCATTTGTGAAATTAAAAAGCTTCTTGCATCATTCTGGCCTCCTCCTCCGTCATCGCAGTCGTCGTCGCTCGCCAGCAATCCTCCCCAGCCCAGCGTCCCCGGTCGTAGTCATCAAGTGATTTGTTGGTCGCTTGCCAAGTGCAGCTGGTGACACTCGCATCCCACGGCCACATGTTCTGCCGGGCAGATGATGGTCGGGGGCAAGGAACGGCGGACCATGACTTTGAATCGGTTCTTTAATGAGCTCCTCCAATGAGCTGGGCATTAATGGATCACAATTGGTATGATGACAATTTACCAGCAAATCTGCGTGACTCTCGCAATCTTTTGTATTGGCTGTGAGTAATTTTGCTGATGTTGCGGAATGGTGGAGAACCAAGCTAAATGTCGAGAAAACCCTTTCTTCTTGAAAACCCTCTTCTCCCTTGCAGCTGAACGCGATGTTAACGCAATCTGATTTATACGTACTTTATTCACGCTCCTTATTTATGAGCCCACTGCCTGCCATTTTGTTAACCGCTTGCAAAGTCCTGCAAAGTTATGTACATTTCATTTATTCATGACTCTCGCACATAAAGTGGCGCCACCAATGCCAAAGCGCTTTATTGATTGGCTTGGGCGCTAATTGGGCGTGGCAAAGTTGAGATTGACTCGGTAAATGCATTTTGCCACGTATTAAATGGCAATTAAACTTCTTGCGGCCAAAGTAGTGCATGTTTTTGGCGCAGAATGCCGATATATATTTTACGTAAAGTGTTTATTGCTTTTCAAAAGTAAGTGTCCCTTAATTTTTCTTTTTTGGTTAGAGGGAATGAGAACATGCATAGAATTTTCAATTTCCTATCTGCCACTGGGAACGATGAAATTTTGATCACGACAAGAGCCCGCCTCGCTCCTCATCTTTCCTTGGCCCCATCCCTTCTCTACCAGTTTCCCGAGCCCTCGGCATGTGAGTGGTGTGCTGGTGAGCTTGGATCCAATTTGTCGCCTTGCCTGGGAAAATTGCGAAAAATCGTTGACAAATTGCATTTGAGACGCCCTCTTCCCCTCGCTGACTTTTTACCTTTTCGTGTCCGCATTAGCTCTTCTCCCTCTCCACTCACCCCTCTCCGCTCGCCCCAAGCCCCTCGATTTCCCTTGCTATCGCCCAACGTTCGCTCAATACAAATTCATTTCGATTCAATCTGGCATCACCTCAGACTCAAAAAGGCGTTTCAAATGCTTTTTATTGCCCTCATGGCTAACGCTTTCTTGCCGACTTTGTATACCTGTGTGTGTGTTGTGTGTGGGCGTGGCAGATAAGACTCGGAAGTGGCACGGTTGTCCATTGTGTGCGAGGCGATATGATGAAACCTCCTACTCCTCCTCCTCCTCCTCCTCCTCGTAGAGAACTAAGTAGTCAGCCATGAAATTGGAAATCCATAATGGTCGAGCTCATGAAAGGACCACAAATGTGCATATGCCTTTGATGCACCCTTTGTCGACTTGTGAACTATTGTGCACTTTATGCGAATATGGAGAGTACTTCGGATGTTATGGGTTTGGAGTGCGGACAGCGGATTGCGGAGCTATAACTCGATGGGAGCGGTTCACTCCCAACTGCTACGATGCGATGCAAATATTTGATTACAAGCTGCAATTATTGGGAAAGCGAGTGGTATCATGCTGGAAATTGATTTAGCTTATGCGTTTCCTTTCGGCAAACATTGCGAATATTTGCCGGGTAAACAGAAGATTGAAATCAAATAAAATCAATTAGAACGTATTTTTTGCAGTGGAAATAATTACAGTTTTCTTGTACTCATATACACTGCCTATCAATTCAGAAGCGATTAAAAAGGAAATATTTGATTCCTTTCACCTAATTGGTTGTTCACATGGAGTGGCGTAAATATTGAATCCCATAAATAATTAAATGCTTATGATTCAAGTGGCATTCAATCCGCCGTCAGCATCGCAAACACGTCCTTCGCCGATGAATCGCCATTATTATTGACTTTTTGATGGCATTAAAGGATAAGCCCGGCAGCTCAAGCGCCATATGAGCCATATGAGAGCTCCAGTTGCCATGTCGCTCGTTGGGAAATGCTGGCAATTATGCAATTAGTCACAAACAATTAGGATCGGTGAGGCAGGGAGGCGGTTCCCTCGGGGCGTGGCACCCACAGGTGCAACTAGCTCAGTTTCCAAAGCACAATTAAACAGGAGTTGCAAATGCTAATTGATTTAAACAAGAAGGGGCTGTGAATTGGCTCCAAACTTGTCAGACCTCAGCATATCCATTATATAGCTACTAAAGTAGTTAGTTTGGCGCCACCTTTCGAGGAGTGAATATGCTATATGCTGATCATGGCTGTTTGCTGTTTGCTGTTGGCACAAGAACCCCAACCATGCACGCCTCATTCTGTGCGAGTTGAACTCGAATAATGGAAATTGCATGTCAGACCCCGAGGGTATCTGCGTATCTGGCGGATAAACTATTTTTAGCCGTCTTTGGTAAACTTGAAATCCGAGGGATGCGCGGGTCGCGCTTATTCCCGCCTGTCATACGCAAAAATCCTGCATTCGTGCGGATCGCGGACGAACACAAATTTATATTTAGCTGCTCGCGGAAAATGCTGCACTTGCAGCGGGAAATCTTTTTCGTGGCAACAACACACACACGCACACATACACACCCGCGAACTCATGTGCAGTCATTGTGACAGGCGCAAGTCTGTGTCAGAAATGTTGCCTTTTTTCGACTGGCGGCTCCGCTTCTATTTTTCACTCCCTCCGTTGGCAGTAAAATCGAAGAAATATAAACAAACTGAGGTGACCCGGGCAGCTACGAGTAGATAGGCAGGCAGTGGGGACGGACAGGGGGATACGGCGGCAGTCGTGACATGTGGCAGGAGATAAAGTACGATATGAAGTGAAGGGAAGGGATTGTCCACCCCATGCCATTCCACTACCGCTGCCATCCCACCCTACCCGAAGTGGCTCCACTCCTCTGGGCGCCCAGCGATGTTTTCTGCAAGGGATCGAGGGAGTAAGGGAGGCAGGTGGCGTAGGGAAATGCTGCCCGGCGAGAATGAGTCCTACAATCGGATTGCAATGCGAACTGTGAGCTGCTCGTAGTTTCCCATTCGGCAGCACTCGAATACCTCGCATTGCACTACTTAGAGTTGTGTAGTTCTGCAATTGATTGACCCTACACTTGCGCAGGATAATCAACCCAGGGTATACCGAAAAACCCATCAGATATCCCACAATTAAGGCTTCCACATAAGGAGCTCTTGGCTCCTGCAAGGGTATGTAGCTGTCCTCCTCGTCGCTGGCTTTTCTGACAGGAGCAGCACAAATCTCGCCCAGCGGGAAGCCGGGGTGCGCTATGAATGACCCTGGGGCGCAGCGGGTGGAAGAAAGGATTCGAGAAATGAAAGCTCTGCAGAAGAAGAGACGTCTCACCCGACCCACGCGTGCGGTGATAATAGAATTTCATTTTCGGGCAGATGTCAGGATACAGCCCACAAGGGCTGCCAAGCTGCCCCCGCCGAATGCTGCAACCGCACGTGGCAGGAAAACATTCATGAGCAATTTATGCAGGGTTATAAAATGCTAAAAGAGTTCACTCGCCGCCGCCCCACCCCCTTGTCGCCTAGATCTGCTTTCCTTCCATTCGGTGTGGTGTGTATTGGACGAATCGATAAAGTGACATAAATTATGCGAACCTCGCTCGCACATCCTCCGACGCCCCTCCAGCGCTAACCCCCTCATCCCGGCCATTCTCGGGCTTTGTCAGCCAGTGCAATGGTCGTATTTCTATGTCACACCAGCCATCGGAAAATTGGTTAGTTCTGGCCACCTTACCAGCAGTTTCACGAATTTGCGCATTTGTATTTCATATTTGGCCAGAAGATACTCCGTCTCCCCTCCGCTGTCCCATTCTATTTGTCCTGGCTGGTCGTTTGGCTGGGTCCCCACACACGCCTGGCGGCTGTCTATAAACATTGATTAGCCATTAGGGGGAACAACACTTCAAAATATATTGCGCATTCGTCATGTATGCCAGGAGTGGGGACAGCAGAAGAGGCACGACGGCAGGAGCGACCAGCGTTGGACATGACTCAGCAGTGGAACCGATAGTGCCGCAAATATGAGGAGCACAAGATTACCGGGAGTGAGGACAGGGACCATAATACGCATGTGACGCATGTCCTAATCACATGACGCAATGCTCCGAGACGCAATGGAATGGCCGAGAAGTGACCACCAGGCTATGAATTAAGCAAATTTAAGTTGGCCCACTGCTAGGTGATCGCTTTGTTGACCTCGTTTAAAGGGATACTGCCTTAAAGCGCCCACTTCCCACTTTGTCTGGGCCCTGTTCCAATTAATTACGGCTCTTATCAGGATATACATATCGCTGGCTGCGCAAAAACATCAACAGCGTGTCCGGTGTGGGATGTGGGTATGTGGAATGTTGGATGTTGGATATTCGATGGTAGATGTCCTTGTCCGTGTCCGTGTCTTTGTGTCTCGGCTCATCAAGCTCGCTTATCGGCACGGGGCAATCAGGCGCAGCATTGTTCTCGCTGCCTCACTGCCCTCCCATTGGCACTCCTGCCCTGACCTGGTCCGCATCCTCGAGCTGTCACAACAAAGGATTCGCTGCGTTCCGAGTAGCCGGCTATTTGCTGCGGCTCGTTTACTTAACTTTCGATTCGCTTTAATTGTTATTGCCTCTCCTTGCCAGTTTTCCACTTTTGGCCCAACCGAGGGGTATCCCGGTCCCCACTATTCGCCCACTTGGTTGGCTGTTCTTCAGCCGCAGTTCATCGTCTTCCGACCCATGCTCCTGCTCCTGCTTTGCTCCACTTCTGCTGCCGCTTGAAGATTCATCATCATCTCGAGGCTGTTCTTCCTTGCCGTCCACTTCACTCAATACGCAATTAATGGGCGCAAGTGTTTAATTTCTTTTTAATGTGTTTATTATTCATTTCCAAACATTTAGCCCCTTTTCGTCAGCCGCCCCTCCAACAGTTGCACTTTCTGCCGCCCTCTTTCCGAATCTGAACCAGAGTCTGGAGTCTGGAGGGTAGATGTTGGAGGGCAGATAGTGGCGGAGGGACTGAGGGTTCGGTAAGGCCGGAGAAGAAGCGCATTCATTTGGCTATGCAAACTTTTTCAACGCGCTTTTCTGGCTTCAAGAGCCTGGCAACAACGAACGAGCGAACAACGTCAAGTGGCTTTTTAGCTACATCAGAATCAACACAGCTCCTCCTCTTCCTCCTCCTTCTCCTCCGGCTCCCTGCCCGCCCCTCTACATCCAGAATGGCTTTTAGAGGGGGCACAGAATTATGCAACTATACTATGGTGCAAACTAAAGGGAAACGCAAGGGGAACGCTGCGCAAGCCACAGAGGCGAGGCGAGACGCCTATCAGTAATCATCCGTAGCACGCGGAAGCGGCGTCACATACGTAGGTGTCGCCAGGATATCTGTGAGGTGGTATCTGTCCTCCGGGGCTTCGGAGGACGTGCCACCATGGAGGCCCGCAGAACCCAGGTCTCCGGACACAGGAAACAGGTGTCTGTCTGACACGGCTCTGCATTCGATTACCTGGCTGTCGGGCGCTCAATCGCAGCGAGTGCACTTTGCAATGAGTCCAAATCGAAATAAAAAACAGAACCACTGGGCCTGCGGCTCTGTGATGGAGTAGATCATGCGGTTCTGGATTATGAGCATGATGAATGCTGGCGTCCTCGTGTATCGTCAATGTTTCGGTACCCTAAGCAGCGGAAATTGGTCACGTCCTTGATTTACCTAACTGTTGTGTATGAGGTGTATGTGTATGTGTTGTGGAGCTCGAGCCCTGTGCCATTTGTACTTCAGCGAGGGCGAGTGAGTGGCTGGCGGAACTAAGCCAAAAATTAAATATAAATAAATAAATAGGCACCGAGTTTGGCCCTGGCAGCGGGCAAATTGAAGACTCACTCAAAGGTATCAACGCACAAATAATAAATGAGCACTGTCGTGGGGAGAGGGGCGAGGGGCAAGCGGCGATGGTCGAGGCTAAGTCGGAGGTTCTGACCTGAACTCGGATTAGGATTCGCCTTCGGACTTGGATTCGGATTCGGATTGGCATTCGCATTCGCAGTCGGCTTCTGTTTCTGTAGCGTTTCCGCCGCTGTCTTTCGCCTCCGTCTGAGTGGCTTCATTCGCTCGATGATTGCTCAAGAGAGCAGGACAACTAGTGTTGGGAGGAGGGTCCATTCGCCTACATCCTTGCCATATATACACACATATACATATATGCTGGCGTCGCATATCCTGGGCGCTTCCTCATTATTTTTGTGCAATCGCTGTAGGCGCTTTGACTGCCGTCTGCTCCTTTCTGGGCTGCCAACGCTTTATTCTTTGCTTTCCCTTTTGTTTGCCCACACAATGTCCCGATCCTGCCTGAATCTGGCTTTATATATATATGATGTATGTATAGTGCGAGTGGGCGTGTGCGGGATGGGTGAAAAACTGTTAAGACTTTGCATTTTGTGCCTCGAGTTTACTTTTTTCAGCCGCTTTTGTTGCTGTTACCAGCCATTTGTGCAAATTGCTGCAGTGAGCGGTGAAAGGCGGCAGGCGAAAGGGTAATATTGTTATATTTTTCTGGCTTAGGCTCAAGCCAGAGCTTCCTCCGCATCCTCCGCGTCCTCATCCGTCTCCTCCTTGTGGGCTGATGATCTGAAACCATCTGCCATTCAATGATATTCCATGCCGCGGAAAGTGCTTCATTTGCATCCTACGGCGGAGGCATAAAAATGAAAGTTAAGCACTCATTAAGGCATCGTTTGAATAAGTTATTCACGACAACGACGCCAGGGTCTTCGGGGGTTCATTAAATTTCCAAGGAGCTTAGGGATAATTTACAATCTGTCAGATCTGCGAGGCATCTAGACGTGGCAGGCGAATGGAAAGTAGGGGACCTCTCGGAGCCCCTTAAACCTGTCACGTAGGGCTTAAAGTCTGAGCTTCAAGGTGCCCCAAAGGTAATTTGATTCATTTTTCCGCACACACCTGGTCCTGTCCCTCGATCTTTTTATGCCACACTGCATCCGCATAAACACAAATTTGCCCACACACACACACAGCTAGAGGAAAACTATTGAAAATTCGGAAAAGTGGTTGGAGCATGAAAATGATGAAAGGGCAGGGCCATTCGGTTGGGCTTGTACTTGTACGTTGAAAGTCCGACTGCTGACTTAATTTGTTGACTAAATGACATAATATCAAAAGTCCAGCGCAGTCCAGTTCAACATGGCGTATGCGTAATGGATCCCACCCGTTTTCAAACCAACCCACCCTCGGCAGCTCATTTATCAAAACGGCGAATTGCCAACCATTCACAGACGCTGTGCATAATTACACACAACTAATGTGTGAGTGATTAATGGCCCCTGGGACAACGGACCAGCCACTCATCGTTTATTCACCCAGTCATGTGCGTAGTGCAAGGCTACAGTCGAAGAGCTAACTATATAACTAGCTAACTAACTAACTAACGTGCCACATCCTTACTGATCTTCTTTATCACTTTGTTTCCTTGCAGGATTCCTCTCCTGGGACGTTTCCGATTGTCACGTCGATTTGGAAGAGGAGCTCAATACAATTACACAGCATGCGCCCGAGGGCGAGGAGGCTCGTCACGGTAAGTCCAAGTTGACTACGTCATCTGCAAAACAGCTCCAATTAGCGAATCCAATCGTGGCACTCGGAGATCATCGAATTCGGATCGCATCAGGCAACAATGGCAAATGTGGCAAATTACAAAACTTATTCCAGCGAATTATTAGGACAATTGTCTCCGCACAACAGCCAAAGGGCAGCGGGGGGAGTTTGGTGGCCAGGGGGCATGGGCCCGGATAAACAACAATTGAATGCACAAAGCCGAAAGCTCGACGTTTTCATGCTTTGTTGTTTTGGCTTTTGTGATGAAGCCGGCCCAAAAGCAGCTGCCAAACGAGAGGCTGTATTTTCATTTGTCCAAGTGCAACAGCAGCAGCTTCATCGTCGTCCTCATCCTCATCGCCATCACCATCACCATCATCATCGTCATCATCATCGACAGGAGCAACAATAAGCTGGCTGACGGGTCTGTTGTCTTTGCGGATTAGGCTAAAACGATGTTGAAGCTCACTCAAGTGGCTGCCACTGCATCAACCAAGTCCCGCTTCCGCGCTCTTCGCGGCTCTATTTGCCCCCTTTGTTGACTCGCACTGGAGATGATTGGGATTTTCTTCCTCCCACCCTCCTGTAGTTCTTAAAAGCCGCCCTATTTGATCAAAATCCCGCAGTCTGAGTACTCACAGATTGCGGCAATGGTTTCTTCCAAGCATTAAACTGCGACCTTCTACCTTGAAGTTTTCCGTGCTGTGCAGCAACTTGAAAACATGGTAGCGATCTAAAACTATGAAAGTAGTATTAACGTAGTAGTTCCTTTCCTCTAGGTGTCCAATATGTTATTATAGTTTTCGAAATGCAAATACAAATTTCTATGATTTCTCGAGCCCAGCTTTGAATGCCAGCATGAAAGAACTCACCTTGGAGGGCATTATTCTCCAGCGACAATGAAACGAAAGTACGTTTAAAAGGACTGGAACTTGGCAGTGATAAGGCGCGTTCTTCTTCTTAGCAGGCCTCTCGTTCGACGGCACCGCCGATGGCGATGGCGATGCCGAGGCGTTGTCCTTGAAGGACATGCTAAGTGCAACACCTGCGCTGAATGCCCTCCATTTAGCCATTGTCCGGATGGGGAAAAGTTGGCAACGACAGCGGGCCTTCCATTTTCCATTTGCTCTCGCAATCGCATTTTGTTTGCGTTCCCTCCTCGAAACTACTCAAACAAAATTCTGAAGTGGCGCCGCCACAGAGCGGTCCAAAGCCCAATAATGATGGTGCAACAACAGCCATAAGCATACCCAGAGTGCCGCCAGGGCAGCCGGAAAAACTGGAGCCGGATGGTGGCCGGTGCACTTGAGTCGCGATTGAGAACACAGAATGCACTGAATGCTCTCGCTTCGCTTGGCGCATTGTACTCGCCCAAGATCCCCATTGGCGCGCTGGATGAAAAGAGGAATCCAGGCAAAGGGCCGATGGTGTCCAAATTGTCCACCTTCCTGCGTGGATGCCTTCAAACGACTGTTACTTCCTCCCCACCACCAGTCGGTCACAAGCACCTAGTTTATGTACCCACCCATCTCCTGGCTTCTCGACGTGCATGTCCAAAGTTTGCCACAGGTCTGGACACTGACTGACCCTCAGTCCCACCAGAAACGCTCCCCTTAGTGCTCCATGCAGCTAAAGTTTCGGAGTGGGACGTTAAAAGTTAGCTGACTTTTAAAGTGCAGCCTATCAGGAAAACGCTCCCTCGAGTTCCAGAAGTGATGATCCAACTTGGGTGGGGAAAGTTGACGAATCGCTACTCTCCTTTTTGCTTGCCTTCCTGGGTTAAGACCAAGGCCTGCTCTGCATTCCGGCGATCCTCCCGCTCTTTACCTACCATAGTCATACTTGTACTCGTACTTGACTCAGCACGCTCTGCGGATTATCTGGGGATTTAGACACATTCTTATCGTGCCTAAGCCAAAACCCACATAAGCAATCAAAGGACGGGCTGATGAGATGAGGGGCCGTGCCACAATAGAACACCCAAGCCTTATCCCGAACCGACCCGAGCAGCAGACCCAGCCCAACCTGTAAAGCCATACAAATTCTTGAGATAAAACGCATGCAAAATTGATAGAAAGATAGAGTCCGTCCGTGCCGAGGACGTACGAGTGCACACACAGGGAGCCACTGCTACTGCTAAGGAAAGTGAGTGGGAGTCACGCACACAGGCGTGTCCACAAGGCCGTATTGACAATGGGCAATGGGTAATGGGCATGTGTGTCCTGAGGCCCTGGTTTTTGTTGTTGTGTGGCTGGCTCATGCATAATTCAGCCGGAGGGGAACGTGATGGGTTATATAGTGGCTTGAGGGGGGGGCAGCCTGCCAGACTGACTAACTGACACGCCCACACGAAAATTCTTTTCTCCTCCGATTTGCATACGAAGTGGAAAAGCGAGGGGGGAGGGAAGTGGGTGGGCGTTGGTGGCAAGTGGTCTGGTCCAGCCGCAGCGATAAGCAAATTAACCACTGTGATGTGGGGCGAGATGCATCGAGGAGTGGCCGCAGTAGATAAAGGAGTGCCTGCTCCTCACCGGCTTCCGCCTTTCGGGATGCGGGTAACATGTTGACAGGACATCAATTAATATCAGCGAGGAGGAAGCAGCTGCCGTCCGTCATTTGAGGAGGCTCCTCGTGCCGCATCCTTTTTAATACTGAGGGGGGGGTGCGGTGATGGCAGTGGGAACACATCGCTTGACGTTTACAACATGTTATTGGCTTTGTTCAACAGGAGCTGCTCCGTCCGAAGAGCAGGTCCACCTGCATTTACGTAACCAGAGTAGATTCCAGCACATTATGTGGCCTGATTAATGATGCCAGCAATGCCGATAGCTCTGGCCGATGGTTGATACCGACACATGGATGCCACGAGCTACCATTCCATTCCTCTCCCTAGAAGTGCAGCCGAAACCGCTAATTAAACTATCATCACCATAATTCCCAGGGATTAGTGCTGTGGACATTCATAAATATGGCCGTGCTGCCGGGTCGGGATAAGCGCACCCAGTTAAGGCGCTTCCCCACTCGGGGGAGGGGAGCTTAATGCAAGGGGTGGGGCCAGGACGAGCTGTGGCACATTCACGGCTACATGAGTTTGTACATAATTTATCAGCTGAGCGAGGCACGCCATCCACTGGCCATATGTGAGCCACAGAACTGACAAGTGGGGATACATTATTAATGTGCTTTTGGAGGAAACCATTGGGGCATGTTTCTCCCATTTAAAACTGGACATTAAGATGTATGAATACAAACCAGTCTCTCTCCGGACTGCACTATTTCAGTTTAATCCCAATGAGTTTCCTTATTATTTAATTTGGAAGAGTTCTCCGCGTCTTTTTCGTGGGCGTCCGAAAGAGGAGGCCGCAAAGGTCATTGGAAACTTTTTTTTAACACGTGCGCATTGGTTTTACAGTAAACAGTTCCAACTGCGGTGGGTTCAAAAGTGGATGTAACTGGGCGGTGGTGCAGAGGAAGGGCTGACCGGCGCCTGTAACTGTAATTACTTTGGAGCCAAACAAAAAGGCCAAAAAAAAACAACGAAATCATGAAACACAAAAAGTTTCCGCCTGCTGCTGTTATCCAAATTTTTGCCCATTTCTCCCTTGGTTTCGCAAAAAGTTCGTAACTCTGGCCAAGACTAGTTCCGAAAGCCGGTTGCAGCTATTAACGGTTAATGTGGTGCCATGCTGCCACTTTGGCTCGAGGTGCGGATAGAATCCTGCCCAGCTATTCCCACCCCTTAAAACTTAAAACTTAACTTAAAACCCTACTGCGTTGCTCCTTCCATCGCCACTGGGTACTGACTGACCACTTACTGCAACTTTGTATCTGTATCCTGGTCAGCTTTGGCGCCTCTTAAAGTGGACCACACCCTGCTTGACAACAAACCGATCTCCACCGCCCATGTCAAACTTTCAAGTGCCCACCATCTATATTTGAACTAAAAGTTTTTCCGAGGAGTATTCTACTGCAGATAGATAGAAGGCACAAAAGGACTCCACGAAGATCTTCTTTCCCAGGACGCGGCATCCTCACCCTAGGTATAAACTAGGCATTCCTACGATTGTGTCCTGTGCATGGGACAGCAGCGAGCAGCAGAGGTGGAGACAGAGGTCTACCTGAGTTCGCAATATTGCGTATACGCACGGTATGCCTAGTCACTGCGTTAAATATAAGCAGCAGGGGGCACAGAAAGTCCGGTTGGCTGGCGGGGACAATCATTTATGTGGAGAGCAAGGGGATACACACGCCACGAGGCCAACAGCTGGCCGAAGCCATACAAGCCAACCGACTGCCATCCACCGATGCTCTTGTCTTGTATTTTTTACGCGTACGTGGGCACGTTTGACCACTGCTGCTGGGGGTGCTGGTGCACCCAACCATCCACTTATCCGCTCACGTCCACCCTGGACGTTGGCTTGTCAACGACTATTTGGTGCGGAAAGTGCGTAAATTATTTACGCATATACACATACGCGTATATATGTCGGACGAGGGCGGCCAAAAACCTCATCACAGCCCTCATCTGCGCCGTCATCATCATCGTCATTACCGTGGTGCGCTAAGGGTGGTGGCCAAGGTCGCCGGCAAGGTCGCTCCGACGTGCACAGAGGGCTTAATTAAAGCATTAAAATTAAAGATTCATTAAATAATTTCTAGCCGTGGCAACTGCGCCTCGGGGGACGCTGCTCTGGAAGCAGTCGAGACAATAAAGCTTGACAATTCAAACCCACTTGATACGCCGTGCGTGCTCGAGTCCATGTCCGTGCCTGGCAGCCCGGGCATCGCTTATATCTCTGGCAGCACCTCTGACCCTTCGGCTATCCGTTCATTGGGGGCGTGGGGGTAGTGCAGTGTGCTTCACCCAAAAGACTGCGGCGGAGTTACTGCCCTGCCAGAAGGAGGTCAGCTCACAAAAAGGGTTGAAGCAATGTCATAGCTCCATTCCCGCAATAGAATGTGGTTGAGGCAAATATAAGGAAATATTCACATCAAAATCGGATGACGGAACAAGTTTTTTCACGACCCTCTTTTCAGGCGAGCGGCTCATCCAGTATGCCAGCGAGAATCTGGTCACGGAGGTGCTCATCCACCCGCAGTACAATACGCTGATCCAGTGCATGCGAAACCTGCTTAGCAGTTTCACCCGCCACCGGCACATCATCCACGCCGGCTACACCTTCAGTGGCAATGGTTCCTGGATATTGCAGGTGGATACTGTTGGTGCCCCTTTTTCTGACAAAGGGTGCTCATACCCATCTATTTGCAGGACGGAACCTTCTCGGTGGCGGACTTCTCTGAGGCCTTCCAGGAGCACGACGTACAAAGGGTGATTCGGGCCTATGCCGACACCATCACCATGAACATTCACTGCGCGGACGCGGGTCTATGGCACACATTGCCCGAGAAGGCCTTTGCCCGCCAGTGCCGGATACGGATAAATCCCGTGGACGTCCTGGACACGAGCAGCGAGTGCATCAACGGATTCATTGGTAAGACTGTGCACACTATTTCCGATGCAGCATTTATCAAGGTCGTTCTTCTGCAGATTACCTCGCGCCCATGGTGATGCCAACCTCGCTGAGGGAGCTGCTTGAGACCTCGGACGTGGTGGGCAACATCCGCTTTACCCATCCAACGTTATATGTCTTCCCCGGCGGCCAGGGTGACGCGGCGCTTTTCGGGATCAACGGCTTTAACATGCTTGGTAGGTATAGCACATATATTGAGTAAATGCAACCTAATCCCCTCCTGTCCTTTTTCGACGCAGTTGACGGTGGCTTCAACCGGAAGGCGTGCTTCTGGGACTTCGCCCGGCACCTAGACCGACTGGACGCGGTTCTGATGACCCGCTTGAACAACAGCAACGTGCAGGGTCTGGGTGCGGTCGTGTCGCGCAAGCGGGACGCTCACGTCTACCCCCAGATCGGGCACTTTTTCGGCAATGTACCTGACCGCAAGGGGCTGCCCAGCCCCGACGGCGATAAGGACCGCGATCCACTTCTGATCGATTTATTCGAGCGTGGGCACGGTATCGTTAGTGACCTGAAGGCACTGGATCTAAAGCCACAGGGCTGCTACCGCAACCAGGAGCCGGTCAACCTCTATCACAAGGTCGGCCACGGCACTCTGGATATGTATGTGATAAGTCCAGCGCGTGACTCAAAGGAAGTGAAGGAGTTTCTCCAGAAGTGGCATGCCGGCGACCAGCGGCTCTTTGCCGCCCGGGATTCGCGCGACTTTAACTTCCCACTGCAAAACTTGGTATCTATTTGTGCCCTGCTTGTTTGGCAGCCAGCCAACCCGGACGACACTATCACTCGCATTCTCTTCCCGGGTAGCACACCCGACTTTAAAATCCAGGAGGGCCTCGAAAAGCTAAAGCATCTGGAATTCATGAAGCACTCCACATGCACAGCAAAGTCAATTGCCCCAGCCATCCAGACCGTGACCTCAACTCGCAAGAGCTTAAAATCGGCCATCGAAGCGACTCCAGCCCCGCCCAGCGCCAGTTACAAGACTACAAAGTTCAGTCCGGTGGCAAGTGCCGCTCTTGCCGTCCAGCATCCGCAGCAGCAGGATAACAAAGCAAAGGAAGCTGCGGCAGCGGCTGCTGCTGCTGCAGCTGCTTCTGCAGCTATTATTGCCCGGGCCAAAGCCGATTCCATGGACACGGATGCTGAACCGGAACACGAGGCAGACCCCGAACCTGCTGACACTGGGGACGAGGCAGGTCCCACAGAGCCGGAGCCTGAGGCGGAGACTGAACCCGAACCCGAACATGAACCCGAAGCGGAGCAGGACAAAGATGTTGGTGAGGAGAAGAAAGTGGAAGTGTTAATCATGAAGCCCCAGCAGGCGACAGTACCTGCAGTAGTCGCATCATCTGGTAAGGATGGAGTAGATGCAGCTTCTGCCGATGCTACGCCCACCGGCAAACTGAGCAAAGCGTCAGCCAAGGGCAAGGCGGATAAGCCGCGGGCTGAGGTTAAGCCGGTGGTACGCTCCCGCATCGACACCAAGCCCCCCAAGTCCATGGACCGGAAACTAGCCAAACGGGATGAGAAAAAAAGCTCGCCCACAGCTACGCCGGCCGCCAGGGCACCCGTTGCCCGAGATGCCAAGCCTAAAGTTTTGAGCCGCCCAGCAACCAAGTCCAGTCCCAGTAGCACTCCTGCTAAGAGTGCCAAGGAGGCCAACAACCGGAAAGTGCTCGAGTCCAAGCAGCAGGCGGCTCGAGTGCAGGCCACCAGCACCGTCTCTAGGCGAGTTACAAGCACTGCCAGTGAAAGGCGAGTCCAACAGCAGACGGAAGCAAAGACAGCGGCTACTGGGGCCACCCAAGCGACCCAGAGGAAACCAATCTCACGGAGACCTCGTGGCGTTTCACCCTCGAAGCGGGCACCAGCACCCGGAAGTCCGGTGAAGCAGGCGAAGCCAAAGGCGGCAGACTTAAAAAAGGCACGTTTGGACAAGGGAGGCACCACCGACTCTAGTCTGGTGTCCACCCCCTCCGCAGATGAAGCCACGGCTGCCAAGAAACTTCAAGACCTAACCGCTTCTCAGGAACTGGACGCAGAGAAGCAGCGTGAATTGGACGACCTTAAGGAGGAGCAGGAGGTGGTACGGGAAATAGAAGCGGTGTTTAGTCGTGATGAAATGAAACGACAGCAGCACCAACAGATCAAGGCCGAGCTCCGAGAAATGCCTGCCGAAGGAACCGGCGATGGTGAAAATGAGCCTGATGAAGAGGAGGAGTACCTGATCATCGAAAAGGAGGAAGTGGAGCAGTATACCGAAGACTCGATCGTTGAACAGGAAAGCAGCATGACCAAGGAAGAGGAGATCCAGAAGCACCAGCGCGACTCGCAGGAATCAGAGAAGAAGCGCAAGAAGAGCGCCGAAGAGGAGATCGAGGCGGCCATTGCCAAAGTAGAAGCCGCTGAGCGTAAAGCGCGACTAGAGGGTGCCTCTGCGAGGCAGGATGAATCGGAACTGGACGTTGATCCGGAGCAGAGCAAGATAAAATCTGAGGTGCAGGATATCATTGCCACTGCCAAGGATATTGCCAAGTCACGCACCGAGGACCAATTGGCGAAGCCCGCCGAGGAGGAGCTCTCATCGCCAACCCCCGAGGAGAAGCTAAGCAAAAAGACTTCGGATACGAAGGAAGATCAAATCGGAGCCCCAGTAGATATTCTACCAGTCAATCTTCAAGAAAGCCTACCCGAAGAGAAGTTCTCGGCTACCATTGAGTCGGGGGCCACCACTGCTCCTACACTACCCGAGGATGAACGAATTCCGCTGGATCAGATAAAAGAGGACCTCGTGATCGAGGAGAAATATGTGAAGGAAGAGACGAAGGAAGCGGAGGCCATCGTGGTGGCCACCGTACAGACTCTTCACGAAGCAGCTCCATTGGCAATCGATACCATCCTTGCCTCCGCCACCAAAGATGCCCCCAAAGACGCCAACGCTGAGGTTTTAGGCGAGCTGCCCGACTCAGGCGAACGGGTGCTGCCCATGAAGATGACATTTGAGGCCCAGCAGAACCTTCTGCGCGATGTCATCAAAACGCCTGACGAAGTTGCAGATTTACCCGTCCATGAGGAAGCCGATCTTGGGCTATACGAGAAGGACAGTCAGGACGCCGGCGCCAAAAGTATCTCCCATAAAGAGGAGTCCGCGAAGGAAGAAAAGGAGACGGACGACGAAAAGGAGAATAAGGTAGGAGAGATCGAATTGGAGGATGAACCGAATAAGGTGGACATCTCTCACGTACTACTCAAAGAGTCAGTACAAGAAGTGGCCGAGAAAGTCGTGGTTGTTGAAACTACAGTGGAGAAAAAGCAGGAGGAGAAGCTGACCCTCAAAACCGAGAAGATTGTGGAAGCCACTACAGTCACTACCCAAGAAAAGCAGGCAGATCTAATGGGGCAGGTAAAGGATAAAGAAGAGCATGGACAAAAAGTAGAGTCTGGAATCATTACCGAAAAGGAAGCCAAAAAGTCGGCTAGCACTCCCGAGGAAAAGGAGACCAGCGACATTACATCCGATGATGAGCTTCCAGCCCAACTGGCGGAACCGACCACTGTGCCACCCAAATCAGCTAGAGACCGCGGAGACACCGGCTCCATTGACAGTCCCCCCACCATTGAGGAGGCCATTGAAGTAGAGGTGCAAGCCAAGCAAGAAGTCCAAAAACCTGTGCCAGCTCCGGAGGAGGCTATCAAGACGGAAAAGTCACCACTTGCCTCAAAGGAGACCTCCCGACCTGAATCTGCGACAGGAAGCGTCAAGGAAGACGCTGCGCAGCCGGAATCCAAGAAATCCCCAGTACCCTCCCGACCTGAATCTGAGGCAAAGGATAAGAAGTCTCCACTCGCTTCAGGAGAAGTTTCTCGACCGGAATCTGTAGCGGAAAGCGTCAAAGATGAAGCAGGAAAAGCAGAGAGTCGACGAGAATCCATTGTCAAAACTCATAAGGATGAAAGTTCTCTTGATAAAGCAAACGAGCAGGAAAGGCGTCGCGAATCTCTTGCGGAAAGCATCAAGCCAGAAAGTGAAAAAGATGAAAAGTCTGCCTTGGCATCGAAAGAAGCCTCTAGACCAGAATCTGTGGCAGAAAGCATAAACGTCGAGGCAGAAAAGTCAAAGGAGCCGTCCCGCCGCGAATCCATCGCAGAAAGCTTAAAGGCGGAGAGTACGAAAGATGAAAAATCCGCTCCTCCCTCTAAAGAAGCTTCGCGGCCAGGATCAGTAGTAGAAAGTGTTAAAGGTGAGACTGAAAAGTCGAAGGAACCATCGCGACGGGAGTCAAAAGCTGAAAGTGCCGAGCCCGCTATTGAATCTAGGGAAGTCTCACGACCCGAATCCGTAATTGATGGTATCAAAGACGAATCTGCGAAGCCCGAGAGTCGTCGTGATTCCCCCCTTGCCTCAAAGGAGGCTTCCCGGCCAGGTTCTGTATTGGATAGCGTCAAAGATGAACCAATTAAATCCACAGAAGAGAGTCGCCGTGAGTCGGTGGCGGAAAGCGTCAAAGCAGATAGTACAAAGGACGAAAAGTCCCCACTTGCGTCCAAGGATATATCGCGACCAGAATCGTCTGTGGAAAATGTTATGGATGCAGTAGGAACATCTGCAGAGCGGTCGCAGCCAGAATCCGTAACTGCCTCCAGGGATGTCTCTAGACCGGAATCAGTAGCGGAAAGTGAAAAGGATGACACTGACAAACCTGAATCTGTTGTGGAAAGCGTTATTCCTGCTTCCGATGTTGTTGAGAAAGATGCGGCTGATAAAGAAAAAGGTGTTTTCGTATCAGTTGAAAGTAGAAAGCCAGATAGCCCTTCTGAGGCCATCTCCAGACCAGGATCCGAAGTAGAAAGCGTAAAGCCTGAGAGCCGGCGTGAGTCATCTACTGAAATCGTTCTTCCAAGCAATACGAAGGACTCCAAGGAACCATCCAGACCAGAATCAAAAGTAGAAAGCCTTAAAGATGAATCTGAAGTATTAAAGAGTCCTTCCCGACGAGCGTCTGTGGCAGAAAGCGACAAATCTTCACAGCCATTAAAGGAGGCTTCTAGGCCAGAATCTGCTGTGGGTAGTTTGAAAGATGAGGGTATGTCAAAAGAACCATCTCGACGTGAGAGCGTAAAAGATGGAGCTGCCCAATCACCACGGGAG
This sequence comes from Drosophila simulans, assembly GCF_016746395.2. NCBI lineage: Eukaryota > Metazoa > Arthropoda > Insecta > Diptera > Drosophilidae > Drosophila > Drosophila simulans. The sequence continues at coordinate 1,259,586 of NC_052525.2, forward strand.
ACTTCTCGTCCCGCGTCCGTTGCAGAAAGTGCCAAGGATGAGGCTGATGATCTAAAGGAACTGTCTAGACCCGAATCGACGACCCAAATCAATGAAGAGGGAAGTATAAAAGATGAAAAATCACCTTTGGCCTCCAAGGAAGCTTCGAGACCAGCATCCGTTGCAGAAAGTGTGAAGGATGAAGCTGAGAAGTTCAAGGAAGAATCAAGGCGAGAGTCGATAGCTGAAAAATCACCTTTGGCCTCCAAGGAAGCATCCAGACCAGCATCCGTTGCAGAAAGGGTATTAGATGAAGCAGAGCAGTCTAAGGAACCATCACCTTTGGCCTCTAAGGAAGCTACTAGGCCCACTTCCGTTGCAGAAAGTGTAAAGGATGGAGCTGAAAAGTCCAAGGAAGAATCCAGGCGAGAGTCGGTGGCCGAAAAGTCACCTCTGGAATCTAAGGAAGCTTCCAGACCAGCATCCGTTGCAGAAAGTGTAAAGGATGGAGCTGAAAAGTCCAAGGAAGAATCAAGGCGAGAGTCGGTGGCCGAAATGTCACCTTTGGCCTCTAAGGAAGCATCCAGACCAGCATCCGTTGCAGAAAGTGTAAAGGATGGAGCTGAAAAGTCCAAGGAAGAATCAAGGCGAGAGTCGGTGGCCGAAATGTCACCTTTGGCCTCTAAGGAAGCTTCCAGACCAGCATCCGTTGCAGAAAGTGTAAAGGATGGAGCTGAAAAGTCCAAAGAAGAATCAAGGCGAGAGTCGGTGGCCGAAAAGTCACCTTTGGCCTCTAAGGAAGCATCCAGACCAGCATCCGTTGCAGAAAGTGTAAAGGATGGAGCTGAAAAGTCCAAGGAAGAATCAAGGCGAGAGTCGGTGGCCGAAATGTCACCTTTGGCCTCTAAGGAAGCTTCCAGACCAGCATCCGTTGCAGAAAGTGTAAAGGATGGAGCTGAAAAGTCCAAAGAAGAATCTAGGCGAGAGTCGATAGCCGAAAAATCTCCTTTGCCCTCCAAGGAAGCTTCCAGACCAGCATCCGTTGGAGACAGTGTAAAGGATGAAGCTGAAAAGTCCAAGGAAGAATCAAGGCGAGAGTCGGTGGCCGAAAAGTCACCTTTGGAATCTAAGGAAGCTTCCAGACCAGTATCCGTTGCAGAAAGTGTAAAGGATGGAGCTGAAAAGTCCAAGGAAGAATCCAGGCGAGAGTCGGCGGCCGAAAAGTCACCTTTGGAATCTAAGGAAGCTTCCAGACCAGCATCCGTTGCAGAAAGTATAAAGGATCAAGCTGACAAGTACAAGGAAGATTCTAGGCGAGAGTCGATAGCCGAAAAATCTCCTTTGCCCTCCAAGGAAGCTTCCAGACCAGCTTCCGTTGCAGAAAGTCTTAAGGGCGAAGCTGAAAAGTCTAAGGAAGAATCACCTTTGGCCTCTAAGGAAGCTTCCAGACCAGCATCCGTTGCAGAAAGTGTAAAGGATCAAGCTGACAAGTACAAGGAAGATTCTAGGCGAGAGTCGATAGCCGAAAAATCTCCTTTGCCCTCCAAGGAAGCTTCTAGACCAGCTTCCGTTGCAGAAAGTCTTAAGGACGAAGCTGAGAAGTCTAAGGAAGAATCACCTTTGGCCTCTAAGGAAGCTTCCAGACCAGCATCCGTTGCAGAAAGTGTAAAGGATGAAGCTGAGAAGTCCAAGGAAGAATCTAGGCGAGAGTCGATAGCCGAAAAGTCCCCTTTGACCTCCAAGGCAGCTTCCAGACCAGCTTCAGTTGCAGAAATTTATATAGATGAAGCTGAAAAGTCCAAGCACGAATCTAGGCGGGAGTCTATGGCCGAAAGCGGTAAGGCGGAGAGTATCAAGGGTGAACAATCTCCTCTAGCATCAAAGGAAGCGTCAAGGCCCGATTCTGTTGCGGAAAGCGTTAAGGACGATGTTGTTAAGCCAGAAAGTCGGCGCGAATCTGTTGCAGAGATTGTTACACACAAAGAAGCTAGGGAAGAGAAATCACCTTTGAAGGAATTTTCACGACCAGAGTCTGTGGCGGAGAGTGTTAAGGACGATCCTGTCAAATCCAAGGAACCATCCCGTCGAGAATCTGTAGCAGGAAGTGTCACAGCGGAAGGTGCTCGAGACGACAAATCTCCTTTTGCGTCAAAGGAAGCGTCAAGGCCAGAATCAGTGGTTGACAGCGTTAAGGACGAAGCTGAAAAGCAAGAAAGTCCTCAATACATTAAGGACGACAAGTCCACAGAGCACTCCCGACGCGAATCACTAGCGGATAAGTCTGCTGTTCCATCAGAAAAGTTTGTTTCTCGACCAGTATCTGTGGCCAGTGACCATGAAGCTGCCGAAGCTATTGAGGATGATGCAAAGAGTTCCATCTCTCCCAAAGATAAATCCCGTCCAGGTTCTGTTGCTGAAACTGTATCATCTCCAATTGAGGAAGCACCAATAGAGTTCTCAAAGATTGAAGTCGTAGAAAAGTCCAACCTAGCTCTTAGCCTACAAGCTGGCTCAGGAGGTAAACTGCAAACGGATTCTAGTCCTGTTGACGTGGCCGAGGGAGACTTTTCGCATGTGGTCGCTTCGGTTTCCACCGTCACGCCCACACTTACGAAACCTGCAGAACTCGCAAAGATTGGTGCAGCTATAACGGTCTCGTCTCCTGTAGACGAGGCTCCAAGAACTCCATCTGCTCCAGAGCATATATCCCGAGCAGATTCACCCGCAGAATATGCGAGTGAAGAGATTGCCAGTCAAGACAAATCACCACAAGTTTCGAAGGAGTCCTCACGACCAGCGTCTGTTACAGAAAGCAAAGATGACGCTGCGCAGCTAAAAAGATCTGTGGAAGATCTTAGATCTCCAGTTGCCTCCACGGAAATTTCTCGCCCAGCATCAGTGGGAGAGACAGCATCATCGCCCATTGAGGAAGCACCCAAAGACTTCGCGGAATTTGAGCAGTCCGTGAAAGCAATGCTGCCCTTGACTATTGAACTGAAGGGTAGTCTCCCAACGTTGTCGAGCCCTGTAGATGTGGCTCATGGTGACTTCCCCCCGACTTCAACAACAAGCTCCCCAACTGCAGCTGCAGTCCAACCAGCTGAACTCTCTAAAGTCGACATTGAGAAGACAGCATCAAGTCCGATAGACGAGGCTCCGAAATCAGTACTTGGATCTCCGGCAGAAGAGCGTCCAGAATCTCCTGCAGAAAGTGCCAAGGATGCAGCTGAATCGGTGGAAAAATCCAAGGATGCATCACGTCCACCATCTGTAGTTGAAAGCACTAAGGCGGATAGCACGAAAGGCGATATATCGCCTTCTCCGGAATCGGTGTTGGAAGGACCAAAGGACGATGTTGAAAAATCTAGGGAATCATCGCGTCCGCCATCTGTTTCAGCAAGTATTACGGGGGATTCCACTAAAGATGTCTCCCGACCAGCCTCAGTAGTAGAAAGTGTTAGGGATGAGCATGATAAGGCAGAGAGCCGTCGAGAGTCAGTTGCTAAAGTGGAAAGTGTTGTTGACGAAGCCGGCAAATCTGATTCCAAAAGCGCTAGTCAGGACAGTCATAAAGATGAAAAGTCAACGCTAGCATCGAAAGAAGCCTCTCGAAGAGAATCCCTTGTGGAAAGCTCAAAAGATGACGCTGAAAAGTCTGAAAGCTGTCCAGAATCGGTCATCGACAGTGCAGAGCCAGTCCCCAGGGAATCGAAATCCACACTGGACTCAAAGAATACGTCTCGTCCAGGCTCAGTGGTAGAAAGCGATACAGCTGAAGCTGAGAAGTCTGAGCAGCAATCCCGTCGGGAGTCTGTAGCGGAAAGCGTCACGGCAGATAGCAAAAAAGATGGGAAATCTCAAGAAGCATCCCACCCAGCCTCTGTCGATGAACTTCTAAAAGACGATGAGCAAAAACAGGAGAGCAGGCGGGAATCCAAAGAAATTTCAAGGCCGGAATCGGTTGTAGAGGATGAAAAGGAGAAACCCGATAGTCGTCGTGAATCCGTTACCGAAAGCGTTAAACTAGACAGCTCCAATGATAAAAAATCTCCCCTCGGCTCCAAGGACGCCTCCAGGCCGGGATCCGTTGCCGATAGTGATAAGGATAAAGCTGACAAATCCAAAGAGCCATCCCGACCAGAATCCGTCGCAGAAAGCATAAAGCATGACAGTACAAAGGATGAAGAGTCTCCACTAGTCTCCCGGCGAGATTCCATCGCAGAAAGCATCAAGACAGATATCACAAAAGGCGAAAAGTCCCCTTTGCCGTCAAAAGAGGTCTCTCGACCTGAATCCATCGCAGGAAGCATTAAAGATGAAAAGGCTGAAAGCCGTCGTGAATCTGTGGCAGAAAGCGTTAAGCCGGAAAGTGTAAAGGACGCAACATCAGCTCCACCATCAAAGGAACATTCTCGACCGGAGTCCGTTTTGGGAAGCCTCAAGGATGAAGGCGATAAGACCACAAGTCGCCGCGATTCGGTGGCTGACAGTATAAAAGATGAGAAGTCCCTTCTTGTATCACAAGAAGCTTCCCGGCCAGAATCTAAGGCAGAAAGCTTAAAAGATGCGGCTGCACCGTCGAGGGAGACCTCTCGTCCCTCATCTGTTACAGAAAGCGTCAAGGATGGAAAATCCCCAGTCGCATCCAATGAAGCATCCAAAGAAGCGTCCAGAGCAGCATCCGTTGCAGAAAGTGTTAAAGATGAAGCTGAGAAATCTAAGGAAGAATCAAGGCGAGACTCGGAAGCCGAAAAATCTCCTTTGGCCTCAAAGGAAGCTTCCAGACCAGCTTCCGTAGCAGAAAGTGTTAAGGACGAAGCTGAGAAGTCTAAGGAAGAATCACTGTTGGCCTCTAAGGAAGCTTCCAGGCCTACTTCCGTTGCAGAAAGTGCTAAGGACGAAGGTGAGAAATCTAAGGAAGAATCAAGGAGAGAATCGGTGGACGAAAAATCTCCTTTGCCCTCCAAGGAAGCTTCCAGACCAGCTTCCGTTGCAGAAAGTGCTAAGGACGAAGGTGAGAAATCTAAGGAAGAATCTAGGAGAGAATCAGTGGCCGAAAAATCTCCTTTGCCCTCCAAGGAAGCTTCCAGACCAGTTTCCGTTGCAGAAAGTGTTAAGGACGAAGATGAGAAGTCTAAGGAAGAATCACTGTTGGCCTCTAAGGAAGCTTCCAGGCCTACTTCCGTTGCAGAAAGTGCTAAGGACGAAGGTGAGAAATCTAAGGAAGAATCTAGGAGAGAATCGGTGGCCGAAAAATCTCCTTTGCCCTCCAAGGAAGCTTCCAGACCAGCTTCCGTTGCAGAAAGTGCTAAGGACGAAGGTGAGAAATCTAAGGAAGAATCTAGGAGAGAATCGGTGGCCGAAAAATCTCCTTTGCCCTCCAAGGAAGCTTCGAGACCAGCTTCCGTTGCAGAAAGTGCTAAGGACGAAGGTGAGAAATCTAAGGAAGAATCTAGGAGAGAATCGGTGGCCGAAAAATCTCCTCTGCCCTCCAAGGAAGCTTCTAGACCAGCTTCCGTTGCAGAAAGTGTTAAGAATGAAGCAGAGAAGTCTATGGAAGAATCTAGGCGAGAGTCGGTTTCCGAAAAATCTCCTTTGGCCTCTAAGGAAGCTTCCAGACCAGCATCCGTTGCAGAAAGTGTAAAGGATGAAACTGAGAAGTCCAAGGAAGAATCTAGGCGAGAGTCGATAGCCGAAAAATCTCCTTTGCCCTCCAAGGAAGCTTCCAGGCCAGCATCCGTTGCAGAAAGTGTTAAGGACGAAGCTGAGAAGTCTAAGCTAGAATCTAGACGAGAGTCGATGGCCGAAAGCGGTAAGGCGGCGAGTATCAAGGGTGATCACTCTTCTTTGGCGTCGAAGGAAGCGTCAAGACCCGATTCTGTTGTGGAAAGCGTTAAGGACGAAGCTGAGAAGCCAGGAGGGGCAGCGAATGACAAGTCACAGGATGCATCCCTCGCAGAGTCTGTGGCAGTAAGTGCCAAGGACGAGAAATCACCGCTTCTTTCGCGTCCTGAATCAGTGGCTGACAAGTCGCCAGCTGCCTCGAAGGAAGCATCTCGCTCTGCATCGGTTGCCGAAACCGCCTCATCACCCATTGAAGAAGGTCCACGATCCATTGCTGACCTCAGTCTGACCCTTAACCTTGCAGGTGAAGCTAAGGGCAAGCTTCCAACTCTTTCGAGTCCCATTGATGTGGCAGAAGGAGACTTTTTAGAAGTAAAAGCGGAATCCTCCCCGCGGCCAGCTGCACTTTCGAAGCCAGCGGAGTTTTCGCAGTCCGATACTGCGCATACAGCCTCCACACCCGTGGACGAGGCTTCTCCCGTTCTGGAGGCAATCGAAGTAGTTGAACAGCATACCGCCTCTGGAGTCGGAGTCACGAGCGTAACAGCAGAAACGGACCTACTTGACCTGACTGAAACCAAATCCGAGACTGTAACCAAGCAATCGGAGACAACGTTATTTGAAACCATTACCTCGAAGGTTGAAAGTAAGATGGAAGTACTGGAGAGCACGGTGAAACAAGTTGAAGAGATAGTCCAGACCTCAGTAAAGCAAGCAGAAACCACTGTGACCGATTCCTTGGAGCAACTGACCAAGAAGAGCAGTGAGCAGTTGACAGAGATCAACTCAGTGCTAGACACCAACGTCAGCAACGTAACCAACTTATTTAGCACTGCAGTGGAAACCGTTGAAAAGAAAGTACAGGACGTGACAGAAAAAGTAATTGAGAAGGCAACCGAACACGTTTCCGAGCACGTCACCACTACTGCTGAGAGCTCAACGGAAACTAGCCAGGAGAAGAGTAGCCTGGATCTGGGCACATTCTCGGAGCTGCGCGAAACGCATATTACCACCGTGGGGTCACCGGAGTTCACGGTCACGATCTGCGAGCGCGATGAGCCCGTGCTGCACGACATCAAGGAGGAGGACGAGGAGCATCGCTTCTCGCCTCCGAGCGATGGGGACAAGGCAGTAATTATTCCACCACAGCCGATGCGGCCGCTGTCACCGCGCGAGGAAGAAGTAGCGAAAATCGTTGCCGATGTGGCCAAGGTACTTAAGTCCGACAAGGACATTACAGACATCATACCCGACTTTGATGAACGACAACTGGAGGAGAAACTGAAGTCAACTGCCGACACAGAGGAGGAGTCCGACAAAAGTACCCGGGACGAGAAATCCCTGGAAATATGCGTCAAAGTAGAAATCGAGTCTGAGAAGTCATCGCCCGATCAGAAGTCTGGCCCCATTTCCATCGAGGAGAAGGACAAAGTCGAGCAATCAGAAAAAGCACAGTTGAGGCAGGGAATATTGGCTATCAGTCGGCCGGAGTCAGTTGCCAGCCAGCCGGAGTCGCCCTCCCCTTCCCAGTCAGCAGCCAGCCATGAACATAAGGAAATGGAAATTCAGGCTAAGAAACAGTCATCCCCTGTTCCCAGCAAGGATGAGTATGGACGCGAGTCCGTGCTATCCCAGAGCCATAAAGCTGAGATGTCTTCTCGCCCAGAGTCTGTTGCCAGCCAGGTCAGCGAAAAGGACATGAAGACATCGCGCCCAGCATCTAGCACCAGCCAATTTAGCACCAAGGACGGCGATGAGGAGACGACTGAGTCGCTAATTCACTCGCTTCCTACCACAGAGACAGTGGAGACGAAACAGATGGAAGAGAAATCGAGCTTTGAGTCTGTCTCCACTTCAGTCACTAAGTCCACAGTCCTCTCTAGTCAGTCAACTGTTCAACTTCGCGAAGAGTCCACCAGCGAATCGTTAAGTAGCAGCCTTAAGGTGGAGGACAGCTCCCGCCGCGAGTCGCTCTCCAGCTTGTTGGCCGAGAAAGGAGGAATCACTACCAACACTAGTTTGAAGGAGGACACTAGCGCTTCTGCATCTCAGCTGGATGAGCTGCTTGTGCAGTCCGAGGAGTGCTCATCAGAGTCAATCGTCAGCGAGATTCAAACCAGCATTGCTCAGAAGTCAACTAAGGAAACCAAGGATGCTAGGGAAACCAAAGTAACCAGCCAGTTTACCACTAGCACCAGCAGCGCCACCAAAGACGATAGCTTAAAGGAAACTGTGGCCGAGTTTCTGGCCACCGAGAAGATTGTTTCTGCCAAGGAAGCCTTCAGCACTGAAGCCACTAAGTCGGCCGACGACTGTTTGAAGAAGGCCACCGCCAGCACCGTCTCCAGCACAACCGCCTCCCAGCGAGCGCTATTCGTGGGCACGGACGAATCACGGAGGGAGTCTCTGCTGAGTCAGGCAAGTGAGAGCCGCTTGACCCACAGTGATCCTGAAGATGAGGAACCCGCTGACGACGTTGACGAGCGGTCCAGTGTTAAGGAGAGCCGTTCCAAGTCTATTGCTACCATCATGATGACCAGCATCTACAAACCTTCCGAGGATATGGAGCCAATTTCAAAGCTCGTAGAGGAGGAGCACGAGCACGTGGAGGAGCTGACTCAGGAGGTCACTTCTACCAGCAAGACCACAACTCTTTTGCAATCCAGCGAACAGAGTAGCAGCACAACCACCAGTAGCACCACCAAGACCGGTGCCTCAAGGGTGGAGTCCATTACACTCACACAAATGGATCAGCAGACTAGCCAGAGTCAGGCCGAGCCTGCCGATCGCAAGACACCGCCAACGGCACCAGTAAGTCCCGGTGTCAAAGCAATGAGCTCGACAGGATCAGCTGGCTCTGTGATTGGGGCTGGAGCCGTAGCCGCTGGTGGAAAGTGCGAGTCGAGTGCCGCCAGCATCGTCTCTTCATCGGGCCCGATGTCGCCCAAGGACATCAGCGGCAAATCCAGTCCCGGTGCGCTCACTTCGGAGAGCCAGTCAATTCCCACTCCGCTAGGTCGGGAGTCGCATACGGACACCCCAGAATCTTCGCCAAAACCCACATCGCCTTTCCCGCGCGTTAGCAAGGACGAGCTTAAGTCTCTGGAAATGCAGGTATGTTAAAGCAGATTTGTGCTGGCTTTAATTGTCTTATTATATCCTATGATCTTTAACCCATGTAGCACCACGAGCAAGAGCAGATGTTGGCAGGAGCAGCCGCTACAGCCGGAGCTGAGTGTGAAGGTGACATTCCCGAGCTGCACGAACTGCGTGGACTCGAGTGCACCACAGCCCTCAGCGGGAGCACCGACAAGATAATCACCACCACAATCACCACGGTGACCAAGGTAATTTCGGCGGATGGCAAGGAAATAGTAACCGAGCAAAAGACGGTGACAACCACAGACAGCTCGGAGCCCGACAGCGAAAAGGTAGTGGTGACCACAACGCGCACTACCAGCGAGAGCGAACGAGACCAGCTGCTGCCCAAAGAGGTGGCGCTGCTGCGCGGCCTGTACCGCGCCAGCACCCCAGGCAGCGAGGACGACGAGGACCTGCTACTAGGATCGCCGCGCAGTGCCACCAGCTACGAGCTGCAACACTCTAGCTCCGGTGTGAGCAAGCGCTCCGATCTGGATGCTGACGGCGACGAGAGCCAGGATGACATTCCTCCTCAGTATGGCAGCGAGGAGCACTCAACGGCACGATCGATTCTTCTGCCTCGCACAGCCGACCCAATGGCCACCTCCTTCTACGGCGCCCTGCCGGACAGTTTCGACGTTGTGATGAAATCCAGCACCGAACCAATCCCGATCCAGGGCGCACCGTCCGGCGATAGCCAGTCGTCGGAGAGTGTGGAGAGCAGTAGCCAGACCTGGGCAGGACACAAGTTCCTCGACCAGGCAGACAAGGACTTCCAGCGAGCACTTGAGGAGCACGTACAGGCGCGCGGCGCCGAGGTCATGTCTTCCGTCACCGCCAAGTACTCGTACTCGCCCTCGAAGGCCGAGGAAATGGAACAGATCGTGAGCGGCACTGCGGAACGGCAGCGCTTCCCGCTCAGCGATGTCCAGCGAGCCCGTGTGGGGGAGAGTGGCTTTGCCACAGTTGGCAGTGTCGCCTCCCAGCAGCAGCAGCAGGAGAAAGGAGAGGAAGTGGAACAAGACGTCCCTACCACAACTGCAGCAACAGCAAGCACCACAGCCACAGCGAGTTCCACTGGAGCTCTGCCCAAGGACCGCCTCGAGGAGTGGGGCAAGCCCCTAGGCCTGCCATCACCAGCACCACTGCCTGTAGAGGGCGGTGCTGACATTCGCACCACTCCCAAGAAGGAACGCCGCCTGGTGGCCACCAAGACGCGACTGAACAACGAGAAGAACCTGCGCAGGCGCAGCGAATCGCCCAACAAGGCCGGCAAAAAGCCAGCGCCCGTCTACGTGGACCTCACATACGTGCCGCACAACGGCAACTCCTACTACGCCCACGTGGACTTCTTTAAGCGTGTGCGAGCCCGCTACTACGTCTTCTCCGGCACGGAACCCAGTCGCCAAGTGTATGATGCGCTGCTCGAGGCCAAACAGACATGGGAGGACAAGGAGTTGGGTGAGTAGATGCTTGTTATGTCGCTCCTGCAATGAGTTCATTTTCCAAATCTCCGACTTGCAGAGGTCACCATTATACCTACGTACGACACTGATGTGCTAGGTTATTGGGTGGCTGAAAACGAGGAGCTGCTAGCCAAGCACCGCATCGACCTCTCGCCCTCCGCGTCTCGTTGCACCATCAACCTGCAGGACCACGAGACCTCCTGCTCGGCCTACCGCCTGGAGTTCTAGGCCACGGGCTTGTTTATTGCATTCGACGATGACTAAGCCAACCCACAACGCACCCAGCCATAGACGCAGACGAGCCGAGCACTGCCAGAGAATTAGGTCCATGTACGGACTACAAAGTGCATGGACTCGAGCTCTGACACGACAAGAACCAGGACTAGGACTAGGACCAGCACAACGACGACCACAGCAAGAGGAGAAGGATTGGGATGGGGATCCGAATGGGAATGACAGTTCAGACAATTCAATTGGCCAAGTTTCGTGAGCAGGAGCCGCAGGAAACGGAAATGAGCCGCACGTTGGCTGATATGGCGGAGTTTGGGTCACGCGAATGACTCCATTTTGTTTACCAATGCCGCCTATTGAGCTTTCGACGACTTGTTTCGGCCGACCAAAAGCTACGTAATTAATTGATATTAAGTTTTAAAAATTAATTACCAAAAGATGCATTGCAACCGATCCTCAGTGGTTTAGTCGAGGAGAAGCCATTTATGTCGCTTTCATTGCATAACGTCAAGCTACCTTGCCTAGTAATCCAAAGATCAAAATAGTTTTCAAAACCGCATAGCTAAAATATACAAAGGAGAAACGAAAGGAGAAAAGAAGGCGAGAAAATACTAAGAAAAGACACACTCTATACATATATAGAGTACTTAATATTCATGTTTAATATATGTATTAGTCGAAACTTTTACGAACCCTCTCGTATGGTCTCCCCATACCAAAGGTATTCGAATTTTAAAGCGAGCATTAGCTAATTGAACGTGTATAACCCGTAAAGTCAGAGCTCTTTAGCCGTAGGATAATAAGCGATCATAATACAGAACGAAGATCGGAGACGGATTCACTACCCGCCCTTCGGACTTAACTGAATCAAACGTTAGGGCTAACAAGTGATTGCAACAAAGATTCTTTTTTCGATTTACCCCTTACCGAAGCAAATACAGTATCCGAGAGTCGGGATTCAGGATTCGATAACCTCAATATTTAAGTAATTCCAGATCCAATCGTTTTCGTAGTCCGTTCTCACCGTTTAGTTTCGTATGTTTTTCTTTGCATTTCGTTTCGTTGTTTCAGCAGGCAGCCGCAGAAAGACTTATAATCCAACTTGCTATAGCGACCGATATACGTACACCTCCACTCCCACATAGGAGACTTAAGGAAGATGAGAAGCGAACTGACACTGGGATTTGGGGATTGGGAACTGGAGTGGCGAGGTGATGCAGTTAGGAAACGAAGGGTCCTAAAGCATCCTAACGCCATTGCCGGAGGATCAGGGAAGCAAGAAGGTGATCAAAGTATTGGATGAAGACGATGACGAGGACGGTAGAGTCAATGCTGATGTTACTATGTAAGGATCTGAGTGATCTAAATGGGCTTAGGAATAGGACTAGAACTGGGCTTGTGATGGGGCGGGAGTCTTGGGTTGGGTGGGTTGGGTTCCGGGTTGGGGTTGGGGTCGAATAGAATGGAATGGGATTTAATGGATGGGTGAGGGGACAGTGAAACAGCTATTGTGAGATTAAAACGAGAATGAGCAGAGAGTCATAACTATATACTCGTACGATACGATAAATATGAAGTACACAAAGTGAATGAAGGTTATTTTTCTATATTTTTTTTACTTTTCATAGTCATAGAATAACAAATTTGCAACAAACAAACAAGGAAGACAAATATGCAGCAAGACGCGAACCAGGCACACAGGCAATTTTAATCAATGTAACCAGTAACCAGTTACCAGTATCGAAGAAACAAACGAAACAAGCAATTCGAGGCCACAGCAAAACAGTCCAAAAGAGCCAGTTACAATTATAAATTAAAGACTCGAGTGGTCGGATGCCCCACTCGAGACAGACTTTTTAGGCTACGCGTATATTTTTTAGTTGCTTTTTATATACAACAGCAACAGATCTGGGAGGAGCTGCGGCCGATCAACTTTCAGTATGCAACATGCCACATGCAACATGCCACATGCCACATGCAACATGCAACAGGCAGACCGCAGCAGACAACAGTCAACTGGCAACCGTCCAGTCTACACCGTTTGATAGCAACCAGCGAAATTTAAGCAAAATTATACACACGTAGGGCTAAGAGGGGCGGTGCGGGTCGGTGCGGGCGTGCGACTAGGGCGGATCACGATCCCCATTAGCGCTCCCGTCCGACCAGCACTCGACTTTCGATTATTGGGTAGCATTGCAGTCTCCGCTCCGAGGATTTTAAATTTATAACCGAGAAAAACGAAACACGAAGTTTATTAAACATTAATTACTTTCCAAATTCGTGCGCTTAGCGAGCAAAACCAAAACCAAAAACAAACCGAAGAAGGTTAAGATAAAGAATACTCACACATGAACTATATACACTATATATGAATATATATATACACATATATATATATATGTACTTGAGCGTATTGATGTTGCTTAACAAGAAAAACCAAAAAAAAAAAAAAAAAACTCTTCTCCCAGCCAGAAGACATTTTTTGCCTTTCACGAAACGAATTTCCCCTAAGATACGAAAATATGAAAACTTGTTACCTTTGCCCCCGTTTGTTTGCGACATGAGTTTCGTTGAAATCAGGTCAGATCAGATCAGATCGACTATACATACACTATACACTACACACTACAAACCACACACCACACACCACACACTGCACACTAACATATATTGTACCCAACACATGAAGCCACGCACACGTATCCATTGCCTTATATCCAGAGAACAGATATCTGCATCATACCTTATATTAGTCTAAGAATCAAGTACGATATGTATGACCTATGAGAGTTTGTTTGTTGAATTTGCTTTTACTTTTTAGCAGCTTCGATTTAAATCAAATATACATACTAAATGCACACACCCCCGCACACACACACTGCTCGCGTAGGTGGTGTGCTCGTGGTGTGGTGTGTGTGGGCCCGTGTGTGCTCTATATAATCATTAGTACAGCAAGTGCATGCAGAAAGTAAGATTGTTACAAACAAGAGCCCAGCCGAGGTATCGCTTACTGGCGGATGAAGTAGTCACATGGCTAGGCCCGACCAGGGAAGGAGTAGGAGTCGGTACGTAGGGATGAGCGAGCCAGCACAAAGATCTGAAAATGGGCAGAGGTTACCGCGAAGGAATATATATGTATTACATTTTATGAAACGTCAAGCTTATCTCAAGAACTATTTCCAAAACAAAATCTGAAATTATAATAAACGTATTTATGTGAAGCCCGGGTGTGTATTTCGTTTCCCGCCGTCTTGGGTCCCCAGGCTACCGCAATGCCAGGTGAGTTACCAGAGCACCTGCTGGTGCCCAGTGACCCAGTGGTCTTCGTTTTCGTCTCCACTTCGTTCTCGGCCGGTTTGAGGAGCGAACCCACCTTGGATTGCTTGATTGATGATGGGCTGACACCTTACTAATGGCTTAATTGATCATGATGGATGGCCACTTGGAGAGTCCTTTCGGCAGGACCGCGTCAACGCGCAGTCGTCTGAGGTCGGTAGGGTTGGTTGGTTGGTTTCTCATAGGAAATACGTAAGTGCCTGTCCTTTTACATGGGTGTTCCTATCCAATGCGAGTTTCCGAATCCTGTATTCTAATCCCCACCATTAGGGTCCCATTGAGCACTAGATAGCCGATACAGAAAAGTTCCATCCCCGTGATAAGCTGAATCAAGGTACGGGTGGGGGAAGAGGCACTCGATTAGTGATAAGGTAATCTAATTGATGTCGCTTCCTCCCCACATAGCTAAACCTGGTCGCGCGGCAGATAGTGGATGGAATTCGGCATGGACACGCTGAGAGCTCTGGAGCCGTTGCACCGCGTCTGCCAGGTGTGCAACCTGTGGCCCTGGCGCCTCGCCCCCCCGCCTGACCCGGAGGGCATCCTGCTCCGGCGATCGCGCTGGCTGGAGCTGTACGGCTGGACCGTGCTGATGGCGGCCACCAGCTTCACCGCCTACGGCCTCTTCCAGGAGAGCAGCGTAGAAGAGAAAAAGGACTCGGAGTCCACCATCTCGAGCATAGGTCACACGGTTGACTTCATTCAGCTGGTGGGCATGCGGGTGGCTCATCTGGCTGCCTTGCTGGAGGCCCTGTGGCAGCGGCAGGCGCAGCGAGGCTTCTTTGCGGAGCTAGGCGAGATTGATCGCCTGCTGTCCAAGGCGTTGAGGGTGGATGTGGAGGCTATGCGCCTCCAGATGCGTCGCCAAACGTCGCGCCGAGCTGTGTGGATTCTGTGGGGCTATGCGGTTAGCCAACTCCTTATCCTGGGCGCCAAGCTGCTCTCCCGCGGCGACAGATTCCCGATCTACTGGATCAGCTACTTGCTCCCACTGCTCGTGTGCGGATTGCGTTACTTTCAGATCTTCAACGCCACTCAGCTCGTGCGCCAGCGCCTGGATGTGCTCCTAGTGGCCTTGCAGCAGCTTCAGCTGCACCAGAAAGGACCCGCAGTGGATACTGTCCTGGAGGCGCAGGAGGATCTGGAACAAGCGGCAATGGATAGACTGATCGCTGTCAGACTCGTCTACCAACGGGTGTGGGCCCTAGTGGCCTTGCTAAACCGCTGCTACGGGCTGTCCATGTTGATGCAGGTGGGCAACGACTTCCTGGCCATCACCTCCAACTGCTACTGGATGTTCCTCAACTTCCGCCAGTCGGCGGCCTCGCCCTTCGACATCCTTCAGATAGTGGCCAGTGGCGTATGGTCTGCCCCCCACTTGGGCAATGTGCTTGTCCTCTCGCTGCTTTGCGACCGAACGGCCCAATGCGTGAGTAAACTGGACTAATTGTCCCGCCCACATGAATCTATTAAAGATGGTTTATTTGCTTTCCAGGCGACTCGTCTGGCCCTGTGCCTGCACCAGGTGAGCGTGGATCTAAGGAATGAGAGCCATAACGCTCTGGTAGGTATACCTGTGCGCTAGAACAACCATTGATAATCCACGTCCCGCTCCAGATAACCCAGTTCTCGCTGCAGCTCCTCCACCAGCGGCTCCACTTTAGCGCCGCTGGCTTCTTCAACGTGGACTGCACCCTTCTCTACACGGTGAGTGGAAATTTCGAATGGAATCCGGATAACAGTTCGCACATTACAGATCGTGGGAGCCACTACCACGTACTTGATAATCCTGATTCAGTTTCACATGAGCGAATCCACCATTGGCGGTGGATCCAACGGACAGTAGCAACCAATCAGCAGGAGTGACCTGTTGCCACATGTTGACACAAATATTAAATAATGGCTTTAACGTTTTATTGGTCCATAATTTAAAATAAAATAGCACCATCGGTCATCGGCGGATAGGCCAGTGCCATATTTTCCTGTCCTAGGCACCAGGCGATCAGAAGCCTTAGCCAGTGCCAGCTGGCAGATCGAAATAAGCTGAAACAGCTGTTGTTTTTTCATGATGGCTGCCGCATACGTTTCCCCTATCAATTTTCGACCAATAGGAAGCCAGTTGATGGAATAAAACCGTTAGTTGAGCTTAGAAGTAAACAGAAACAGCTGTTGTCTTTCATGATGGTCTTCCAGTCACCATTAGAACAATGAATACTTTGCTCCCTACTGAAATTTCCGTTCGCCTGGTGCCCAGCTTTGTTAAAACAGCACAAATTAGTCGCTGTTTGTTCGACGGCTCAAATATTCCGCAGTAACACCCTAAAATTCTCTTCATTAGGCACCAGGCAAACAGAAACAGTAGCCAGTGCCATCTGGCAGATCAAAATAAGCAGAAACAGCTGTTGTTTTTTTCATGATGGCTGCCACGTACGTTTTTCCAGTCTCCTTTCGAACAACAGGAACCGAGTTCGATCAAGGTAAACCGTTAGTTTGGAATAACCTCAAGCTAGAGAAGAGCAAACACATTGATTGCTTGTGCGTGTCACGAATTAAGCACGAAAGGCACGACGTTAAAGCAAATTCCCATGCAGTTTATTCTACCGTGCTAAAAACAATTAATCACGCTCCCATCTCAAACCAATCCAAGATCAAACCAATCAGCTGATAATTTTACACCCATAGAATTAAAAGGATGGGCAACAATGGTTTTATTTTCTAAGTCAGGTCGATGAATTGGTCAGGGTGTTGCTAAGGATTATGGATGTGGTTTGGATGGCATTGTTAAGAAAATGGAAACGGCAAGGACAATGGACGGGACAGTCAGAACCACGACTGCCCCGAAGGAGCAGGAAGGGACGGGACAACGCAAACGAGCAGACAGACCGGGATACCTGGACGCGGACTGAGTCTAGTTGGAGTGTGGCATCGAGCAGCAGCGGAAGTCCCTGCGGTACACCTCTTGGGCGGGCCGGAACGTGCGCCAGCAGTTGGGCGCGCAGCAGATGATCTTGGCCAGGTATTTCTTGAACTCGTCGTAGGTGGGGTAAACGAATTGCTCGCAGTGGCGCTTATGGTGGTGTCTGCATTCAGTATCCACTATCCAGTCGCGGCCCATAAGCGTCTCCTCCTGAGGCTTTCGTTGTCGGTGTCCAGCAGCCCCACTGAAGCGGGGCTTAGACTTAAGGGTGATGGCGTCCCTGGGGAACAGTTAATGTAAACGATGTGCAAACCCCCAAGAATGGAACCTACTCTAGGCCTGCTGCAATCAAGCGCTGCACGCCGGGACTGTGGATTACTCGGGCAAAGTGGTGGCACCGGTTAGACCTGTCCAGGGTGCACAGGTACCAAGTGGGCATCAGGGCGAAATGCACCTCGGCTAAGATGCGCTCGGCGCATTCGCCGCGCTCAAGCCAGTTGTGCTCCAGCCAGAGCACCACGGAAAGGAATATCTGCCGGGGGTTATCGTTTGAATTATGAGGAGAATGCTGCAGTGACCACACGGAAACGATTTGACGATCTCACCTCGATCTCCGAGTTGACGCTGAGGTAACAGTTTCGCAAGATGTACGTGAGCTCGTGCTCGGTGAAGTCCAGGAAGAATGGTGAGCTGACAATGCAGAGGAAGACGCGCGAGATGCGGGTGAGCATGAGTTCGCACAGAATGCGGGCTTGCGGGTGACAACGGACCTCCAGGTAGGCCTTGAATGCGGTGTCCTCGTTAAAGAACTCCATCTTCACCAGCGACGACCTCAGCTGGCGCAGAAGCTGCGGTATTTGCAGCACTTCCTCCGCCATGACGCGGGCGAACAGCTCCCGCTCCGCACCCGCATCCGGGCCAAGCTGATCTAGCTGCGGCAGCTGCTCCATAAAGTGGCGTGCCGCGTAGATCTTGGCGTAGTTCTGCAGCACGCCCTTAAATAAGCGATACCGCTCATTGCCGACAAATATGCCGGCCTCAGTCAGCGTCTGCTCCCGCAGCACGTGCAGCAGCTGTTCAGAAACGCGCTCGATGGCCGAGTGCGGCTGCAGGAGCGAATGATTGTCACCGCTGCCGAGCAGCTCCATCACGATCTGATTGGACTCGCCTTCGCCCTCTGCGCCGTCGCCGAGGCGCGTGAGCAGGCTGGCAATCTGCTGACGGCGGCTGGCCAGAGCCTTCAGCTTGGCTGCATCTCCCTCGATTGGCAATCCCTTGACGGCGTTGGCTGACGTCGAGGGAGTGGGACCTGCATAAGTATCGGACTGTTCGTTGTCGCCCTGGGCGCCACTCTCGAGGACCTCTGGCGCCGGTTCCGGTTTCAGCTCCAGGTCCTGCTTTTTGTCTTTCAGCTGATCCTGTTGGTCCTTCGGATCCTGCGACTGCGGTTCTGTCTGCACTTGCGGGTGCGGAAGCCCTCGCGATCGGAGCAGCGACGAGACGGTGGCCACCGACAGGAATACCTCTATCGTGCCCTTCTCATGAGTCTGGGTGCCCATCTGGCCCTTCTGCTCATCGGAGACTGGACGTCGGGACAGCCGCTTCATGGTTGCATGGAGGAGGGGTTGAAACTTGCACGGATTGAACGCGAATAAAATAGATACTGAAATTTTGATTGGGAGTGGGTTTCGGAGAAGCTGTTAGGAGACTGTTGTATGCTACGTGTGACAACTTTGTGACTGATTCGGACCCCGGATCGCAGATGACACTCGGTTTTAAAAGCCAGGCCTACTAGACGTGGCCCTAGGACACCCAGAAGCTATCAAAGATCTTTCAGCCTTGCAGGTATACCGTCTCGTGTTTACTGCACTAATTTATGTGTGTACATACATACCAAGTGTCTAACTAAGGATAAGAGCGACGATCTATCTATCTCGTCGCCCGGCTATCTAACGTGGGCGCGCAGGGCGACTGTACTGGGAATTTCAACCTGGTTAACCTGCAGCAGCTGCACAAGGTTGCGCAGGAAGTCATGCGACACCTTCAGCTCGTCGTCGGCCTCCAAGCGGTCAAAGAGATCCAACGCCGCCTCGTAGTCGTTGCTCCGGCAGAACTGGGCCAACAGGAGGTCGTAGATCTTCTGCTCGTCGATGGTCCGCTGGACACCCCTCACTCCGCGCGCCAGCCGTAGGAGCGTCCGCACAGCGCCCTCCTGTCCCAAGTGCTCGCAGTTCTTCATGAGGAGCTCGTGGTTGATGCGGAACTCTGGGTTGATGATCAGCCGGCGCAACTGTGTCTCCTTTCCGGATTCGGCCAGGGCGAGCAGCAGGGCGCTGTTCATGTTGGCCGCTCCGTGGACGCGACTCACCGTCGCGGTAACCGCCGCCAGGTGCTGCTGCGCGGACTCGGCCGTGACGCCGGGAAAGCGGGCCAGCTCCTGCTCGTCCCCGTTCCCCAGCCGCACCAGCAGGGACAAGAGCTCGAACTGCAGAGGCGTGTGCTTGTGAGTGTTAGCCAGTCGCTGAAACTCGGCCACCGCAGCGTCCAAGTCGCCCTTCAGGAGCCACTCGCGCACCACTGGTCCCAGTAGGGCATTGTGCGATTGGCAGTAGCCCAGACCCCTGAGGAAGTCCAACCACTCGCGGGTCTGGTTAAGTTGCTTGGAGCTCTCGCCACCTGCATGTGAAGAGGCGGCCAGCTGACCCACGTTGGTCAGCAATTGCCATACGTTCTTCATCACATAGTCGCCACCGACGACCTTATGCTGCTCCGCGCGACGTTGAAGCAGCTGCTTTGCGGCCTCCAGCTGCTGGCCTTGGACCAAGAGGGCGGCGTAGTCGATCACCTTGTGCTCGTCAATCTGAAAGGCTGAAGAGAAAACGGTATGCAGATTAATGCAGTCCACATCTAGTAGTAAGTTTTAGGTACCTGGATATGTGCTGCTCAGTCGCTCCAAGCTCTCCTGGGCGCGCGGCAAGTCTCGCAACTTGATGTGTAAGTCCAAGATGGAGGCCATCATTCCTGCGCTCTCCTGAACCTTCAGAACCTGGCACTTGGCCAACAGCTGCTGGGCGCGCTCCAAGCGTCCGCTGCGCACCGAGAGCTGCAGCAAGCGACGCAGCACGCCTCGCGGGTTCAGCTGCTTGGACTCCAGCTCGACTAGGTGGCACTCGAGCTCGTCTATGCTCATGTCGCGCGGGTGCTTTATGAAGCCTCCGTGGAGCGAGACCGTGTCAGCTGGCAGGGCGAGTTGTGGGTTTTTCATCTTCTGCAGCGTTTTGGCCAGATCCTGGATGAGGTCGGCGTCATCAGTGGCGTGACGGAGCACGGAGAGTAGAGCTTCGGAGGCAGCAGGTGAGATTTGAAGCTCTAGCCGTCTTAGTTCGTGCAGAAAACGTCGCAACGAGGTGGCATCCTGGCGCAGACGCGTCTGAGGTCCAGTCATTTGCAGCAGCAAGGAGCCCACAAAATCTTCTTCCCGTTTGAGTGCCTTCTGCTGCAGGGCCTGGATCACTTTTGCAAATACCTCGAAACGCTTCGTGGCACGGGCATTGACCGCCAGCGAAGAAAGTGGCTGGAGCAGCGTGGCCAGGTCCAAGCGTGTCGGATACCGATCAAGCAAGTCCAGCACCTCGGACATCTGATGCTGCTGCAGCAAGTGACTCACAACCGGGCACAGGGTCTGCGAAGGCTTCACCCCCGCCGATTCAAGTGCCTTCACGGCCTCCAAGGGCTGCGCCAGGGTTTGGCGCAGGTGGGGAAACAGGTAGTGCCGCAACGTTTCCTCGTCGCACTCAACGCGCAGGCGCCGCATTTCAGCCACTAGGCGCAGCATGCCGCTTTCGCCCTCCCGCCGGTAATGGTGCAAGATCAGGGGCCAGAAGTAGTGCGGACGCAGTTCCTCGCCGGCTGCAGATAGCACTTCCAGGCAGCGGAGCGCGGATGACGGCAGACGGCGAAGGGCCAACTCAGCCACCAAATGCAGGGCGCGGACGTTCTGGTTCCGCTGCACCAGTTGACCGGCGAACTGTATTGTTTGGTCCAACGGAACATGGGCGCGGAAGAACTCCTGCAGCAGAAGTGCACCGTACCCATCCACGTTCTGATTCTGCAACTCGAACTTCGGAGCGGGCAAAGCACCTACGAGCTGGATAACGACTTCGGTGCGTCCTTGGTGCACCAGCTGAATGCACAGGCTCTTGATAGCTGGCGGCAGGTCGATACCTGTTAGAAACTCGCGGGGCAGATCCTTGACAAGCAGTTGGATTAGATCCGTGTCGACATCCTTGCTGGCGAGCAGTCCCCGCAGCATCTGGAGCAGCTGAGGGGCGGTGAATCCGTGCTCCGCCTGCAGCAGCTCCTTGGCCTGTGCCACCTGACTGTTTTCCACCAGAGCCTCGAACCAAAGGGCCTGGGTGCTGCTGCCGGGTTGTATTCCTGCGGCCCGCATGCTGGCTAGGACGGACTCCGCCCCGGGCAGATCACCGCTGCGGGCGTTGCCCAAAAGCAGGGCGTGAAAGTTGTGCTCCGTAAGGGCGAGGCTGCGCTCGCGCATATCGGATAAAATCTCGGTGGCCATGCGCATGTTTCCGGCGGCGCCGGCCACGTCCAAAAGAGCGCCGTACAAGGTGGAATCGGCTGCACCATGGTAGACGGCGATCTCCGCCAAGAACGAGCGATAGTCCGGCAGAGCCAAGCGGTTCTGGCGCAGGACCTGCAGCTTCGTGTGGTAATGTGCCAGCGTGGGCTGGCCCAACTTGATCAGTTGAGCCCAGAGTCCCTTGAAGAGCTGAAGCCGCTCTTGGCTGCTCTGAGCAGGAAGCAGTTCGGGCACACAGGACCCTAAGAGGAAGTGCAACTCTTCGATGCCGACTTCTAGCGGCGACACCGACTCCTGCAGTAGCTCCAGCAGGCGCTGGCAGTGCTCAAAGTTGATCAGATCGTGCTGCCGGTAGTACGCCTCCAGCTGGGTCCACGCATCCGCCACGCTAGCTTTCGGTTTTTCAGAGAAGGAGGCGGGGCGCCGGCTTCTTCGCTCCGCCGCACTGAGGACGCCACCCGTTCCCAGCGATCGCATCTGCAGCGGCAATAACGGCACCGCTGGCGTCGCAGGCTTCGTTGCATAACGGAATGCAAGGCTGGCGGAGGAAGCGCTGCCTCCTGGCAGCTGGCCCAGGCGCTGCCTGCACATCCACACGCTCTGCAACAGTCGTGCTCGCTGCATTTCGCCCAAGTTAATTTATACTTCCCCAAAATTACGAGATTTTACTTTCACAGTTTCGCGGCGAGCAACAAAAGAAAACAACACGCGCCGGCAATCAGCTGTGCCTTCCAGTCGAAAGATATCGAAAACAGTGCTACCCATCTGTGTACGTATACCCGCTACTAAGAGTTTCTTCGTTTCCGTTGAAGATTTTGAATTTAGGTTAAAGTTAAGTTATGATCCCAATAAGAGGAAATACCATGGGGACATGTACTATTTTATAATCGCTATTTATTTACTTAATCGATTCAACGGATCTGGGAGCGCGACCCTACAGCGAGGATCTGGCCAAGCGGCGTCGCTGCGCAGCCAGCGGAGTGCCCTCCTCGCGCAACTCGGCCAAGAGGGAGTCCTGCCAGGGACGAAACAAGAGGCGCTTCGTCGCCAACAGGGAGGCGAAAGGCAAACGCAAGTATTGGTCGACGCGGTGCCAAAACTCCTGCGGCTCTCGCACCACACTGGCCACAAGGCCACACTGAAGGGCAGTGCTGGAGCTAGCTTGATCGCCCAGACGAAGCAGCCAGTGGACGTGTGGCACAGTCCAGCCGGGACCCACCTTGGTGCAGGGATCCAGGTGCGAGAAAGCGGGCACAAAGGCAGATGACTCAGTTGCGAAGACCAGATCGCACAGGCTGCACACGCTCAGGCCCAGACCGACGCACTGCCTCTCCACAAAGGCCACTAGGAGTTTACGTTGCACAAGCAGCTTCTTAGCCAGCGAGCGCATCACAAAGTTGGCCGCCTTCTCGTGGATATACTGCTCCTCGGCATCACCACTGCCCACAGCTTCCTCCTGGGCAGCGGTACGCCTACTCCTCTTCTGCACACCCTGTTTGAGGGCCAGCGGTTCCGTCTCACCGCCACATGCTGCAGAAAACTCGCCCGAGAGCACGACCACCTTAACGGCGGCGTCTGCACTCGCCAGGTCCAGGGCGCGCATCAGCTCGTACAGGGTTCGGCGTTGCCAGTGCCGCTGGAAGCGTATGTGGAGCAGCCCACAACGCTGTTCGACGAACAGCTCCCTGAAGTGCTTGCAGCTCTCGTCTGTGGCCATTGCTGGAGACTGCGCGATAGAGACTGTGGCCAAGTGATAGAAGACAAGAGCCATAAGCATCTGCGCTTATCACGCGGTCAAAGTGCAGGCTTCTTTTCTCCGCGCAACTGCGCTCATCCGCATCTCGAAATTACCTTCTATTCACGCATCTCTCGAGCTCAATTGGGGGCGCCATTCCAACCGTTTGCTTTCATTGGTGTGTATGCTAAATATATGCTATCTTTGTGTTCATCTTTCTGTCCAGGCTGGGCCATCAGATGGCTTATCAATGTTTCTCTCCATCTGCTAGCTGCGCAATATAACTCTTTCAGCCTAAGATTGTGGGGCTTCAAACTCTTGAAGTCGAGGGGACTTTAATATATATGTATATACGTAGGTCTAATGCTTAAAATATACAAGTGCCTCTTAGACACACCCTTCGGAATAAATAACTAATGGGCTACAATCAGTGCTCGTCCAGGTGTGAGAACTTTTTGCGCAGTTTTTCGCGCCTCTCCTTCTTCACATGACGCCAGGGCTTGGCCGCCGGATCATTGCCGGCTACTAGGGACCCGTCGTTGGCCAGGCGCACGTTAGGGAAGTTTGTGCGTCCTTTGACGTGGGCGTGCGTGGGCTTGTCGGAGAAGAACTGGTTGTCTAGCTCCTTGGACGTGCTTTTGTTGATCTGCGGAAAAGGCGATCAGTAAGCAAAGGAATCACTTCTAGTTCAGAGGGCAAATCTCACCCGCATGGCTCGCTGCTGCTGGCCTGGCAGCTGTGATTCCTCGATGACCTTGCGCTGGCGTTCGGGAAAGGTGTGATACTCGGTCTGCGGCACCGAGGGCGGGCTCATGGCGTAGAGCAGTCTACCATTGACGTAGTCTTTAAGCACATACCTGGCGGATCGCGCCTGATCTGGCTGCCCGTTGGAGGTCATAAAACCGCGATTGTCTGGAAAAGAGCGAGAAAGAGTGCGTTGTGAAATACTGAAATGCTTACGCAAAGTATTGGCACTCACATCCATAAGCCAGCAGCAGCTCCTCCGAATGCGGTGGCCTTTCCATGTCCTCGCCTTCCAGCGGCTTGGCTATCACAATACCGTATTTGTCTTCAAGGACGTGGCGCGGAATGCGCTCGCACAGCAAGTTGACGGCGGGAACGTGATCGCGCATTTGGTCAATGGGCAGGATGCCGTTGAGCAACATGTCCGCCTTGGTCAACACAAAGCTCGGCATCACCAGACCGGGGCAGTCGCAGAGCAGTATGTCCTTGTCCAGGAAAAGCGTCTGGAAGCGTTTAGTTTTGCCCGGCGTGGCCGAAACGGAAACCTTCTTCACTGTCATCAGCGAGTTGATAGTGCTACTTTTGCCAACGTTTGGGTAGCCGACCATTCCGACGGTTACGTGCTGCTCTGTGTGCCGCGGACCGGTGTAGATGTTTCGCAGGAACTCAATGAGCTCCAGGCGGGACAGCAGTCGAGGACTGTTCTTGTCCCCGGGCAATCGTGGCAGCTCATCGCTTTGAGTCTCGGGAATCATCTTATATTTCTTCTCGATAACGTTCAAAGCGTCCTCCACGCTATCCAACGAATGTTTAATCTCCTCAACTGCACTGCGCAGCTGTTGCACCTCGGGAAAGGAATCCAGGCCCTTCTCCTCCGCCTCCCGCTTCAACTCCTCCTCTACCAGCGTGGCCGAGTAGAAGGCCGTGCGAATACCCTCGCTGTCAAAGTACTCCGCCCAATGGCGACGCTGTTCCTCAGTGAGCAGGTCCGACTTGTTTACCAGGATCATGTTCATCTTGCTAGGTTCCACCTCCTTTACGTAGCGCTCAAGGTCGGCGCTGCGGAATAGCAGCGGATTGCGAGCGTCTACGATCTGCACAACGACGTCAGAGCGCTCCACTACGCGCCAGAGCTGGCGCCAGAACTCCAGGTTCTTCTCGTACGGAGTCATCAAGATCTCTTCGTCCTCCTGCAACAGCGCCAGGTCGCGGCGCCAGTCGAGGAATGCCTCGTTCTCGGCTCGCACCAGCTCCTCGGCACTCGTCTCCTTGCTCCACTTGGGCCGCCGCGGGATCTTGAGCTGGTCACGGTGCTCGTCGTGCTTCTGGTGCATGCGCTGCTCCTGCGTCTTGCTCAGCAGTCCAACGCGCTGCTTGGGGTTCACGAACGTAATGTTTAGCTTCTCGGCCTGGAACTCAGTGCCGGCCAGCTCGGCCGTGCGCAGGAAGGCCTGGAACGACGACTCCTCGGTGACAGAGGACAGGTTGAGGCGGCCCCAGTCGTAGCCATCCTGCAGCTCGGTGGTGTGCAGCTGGTAAGGATCAAAACCGTGTTGGCAGGGTAAGATCGAATACATATGTATGTATTTCCTACGAGTGCTCTTACCATCGTGTCGTTGTCCACCTTGCGGCGCTGAGTGTGTCCGAAACGATCCTTGATCAACTGGCGGCCCAGGTTGGAGGCGCCGCCCTTGTTCTTTTTGCCCATGGCGCAGTCACTATATTCGCAAATCGACAGGAGAAATATTTATTTAGATTGTCAAAAACACGTGCAATGTTTGCCCCAAATGCTATCGAGGCCTACGTGCAATCGATATGGCGAGATTTGATTTCTATCGTCAATCGATATTTACAGGTCACGTTAGAATTTCAAGTTGCATTTTTTTGAAATGTGGCAGCGCTAAAGGAGCGGGTAAATTTAAACATTTACCCTCTGAACATTACACATTATACGTGATTGATTTATTTTTGGTATACAATCGCAGCTGGTTCGGAATCCCGGTTGCTCTCTTACGTTGGCTTTGGACTTAAAACTAGATCTTGAGATGTCTGTCAATACACATACGGCACGGCAGGTGGGCGCTACAGATGGATCAGTACGGGTCGGAATCTTCTTCGCTATCGCTATCGCCATCCGCCCACACAATGGGCCACACGGCGTTGCGCGAGCAGCTGCCGCCCAAGGCCTTGCAGAACGTGTTGAAGGTGCTGGCCTGGGTGAAGCCGAGGATCTCGCGCTCCTCGTAGATGCGGTACGTGAAGGTGCTCTCGTAGGTACCCACGAAGTAGCGGGCGTAGGCGCAGACCAGCTGGTCAACCACCGCCACTCCCCCATCCTTCAGCTCCCTTCGTTGGACATTTGACTCCGGCGCGAAGTGCACGAGGCGGAAGCGGTAGAAGAGTTCCTTCAGCTCCATCAGCTCGTAGGGCGTGGCGTCAGTGGCTAGGAACACGGTGGTCACGTTGAACGCGCGCAGCAGCTGCTTGACCTGCTGTGCAGCCGTTTTCAGGGTGGGAGTGGTCGCTTCCCGCGAGCGCACAAAGTCGCCCCGCCTTAGGTGGGCGCACAGGTAATCGCCGCCCTTGGCGTTGCGCTTCGGCCGCTCCAGCTCCCACATGGCGGGCCGTTGGACTCCGGCCGAAGCGCCTGTGGTGGCCAGAGCCTGCCGCCGGAAGTCGGCGGCTACCAGCTCCAGCCGACGGGAGAAACGCATGGAACGCCGGGCCTGCCAAAAGTGCTCGTCGCCCCAGTGGTCGTGAAGCACGGTTTCGGCGCTGAGCAAAGCGTACGTGCGCATGTCGTCGACGTCCTCCGGTCCCGCCGTGTCCTCCGCGATCGCCTCGCGAAGCAACTTCTCCAGCAGTCCGGCGCTGCCCTGGAACCGAACGCAGTGGAAACGCCCCACGCGCAGCTCCGCCTGCTGCAGCAGTGGGCCTCCCGACAGGGATCCCTCGCTGCACGGCTTGTCCGTGACGCGCTCGAACTTGTCCCGAAAGATGCCCTGTTCTAGCATGACCTCGTAGTGCTGCAGCCGGAAAGCGTGCGCCACATGGACCAGGGGTGCGCCAGGATTGCCGAATAAGCGCTGTTCGGTCAGGAATTCCTCGTAGTCCAGAACGGGCGCGTAGCGGCGCAGACTGGCCAAATCAAAGAAGTGGCTCCAGGGCAGTCCAGTCTGCTGCAGGCCCTGCGAGTGCCAGTGGTAGAGGCGTGGCCACGGCGGCAGCACAAGGCGCACCTGGCGAAAGCGCCTTCTCCTCTGCAGCCGGCGCACGAACACCGCCATGCGAATGTAGACGTCTCGGCGCAGGTTGAACCCCTCCGAGATGTTCACGTCGTAGAGGATATACACGGCGCCCCTCAGCCCGAGAACCTCAGGCGGGCAAGTTGCTGGCAGTGGCAGGATCTCCTGCAGGACTCTTTTGGCGCAGGTGCCGCTGCTTCCGCGGGAATCGCCAATTTCCCGCTTTGCAGTCCCGTTCCAGAAGGCGGCATCCGAGCCACTCAGCAGCTGGAGGAGCAGGAGCAGCGCCGGGAACCCAAGCCTGGGCCAGCTCCCTCGCATTTTTGGTTTGGAATGGAGTGGCTGTGGCGGCGGTCAGTAAAAAACCCCTAACGCATTTGGTATTTTGCCACGAAATAATCTAAAGAAAAACATATGACTTTGATTTCTAACAACGGACATTTCAGTCTTTCCAATATTTTAGCAGCTGTACAGAAAACACGTATTCTTGTCAAAAAATCGGGACCATAGGAAACCCATGTACATCGCGGGAGTGATACACCATAACTTAGCCGAAAAACGTTACACAGTCATAATAATTACCGTTTTGTGCAGCTTAGGATCCCAACTAACGGACCCATATCACTTTCCTGCTAATTTTGAAAAAAAAATTTGTTTCCAAAATTTGGCAATTTTTATTTTTTATCAAGAAATTTTGCGAAAAATGTCTAAAATTTTTATTTTTCTATCTGGAATGCCACTCGATTGCAAATTTTATTGCGAGTCCAACGAGGTATGGCATTTTATATTTGGAACATTATTTTAGTTGCTGTGGGCAAAATACTGATTATTTTTGGTTACAAAATCAGGATTAGAAAACAAGAAGCTTCATTGCGAGGGCGTTACATTATAACTTGGCCAATAAACGTTACACAGTCAAAATAATTACAGTTTTGTTCAGCTTACAATCCCAACTAACGACTCATATTACTTTCCTGCTGATTTTGAAAAAATTATTTTTTTTCCAAAATGTTTTTGTTTTGATAAGGGGTAACATCAAGAAATTTTGAGAAAAATGTCAAAAATTTTTAATTTCCAGCCTGGAATGCCATTCGATTGCAATTTTTATTGCGAGTGCAATAAGGTATGACATTTCATGATGGGGCTGTTATTTACGTTGTGGTGAACAAGAATCTGACAGGAAATCAGGATAAGACGAATCAGTAATAGTTTTCTTAACAAAAAATCCGCGCTTGAATGCAAATCGATTCCCATTTGCACTATGATCCCCAACGATTTCCATATGGCACCTGCTATTATGGGTCTTTAAAAAAGCGGATGTAAAAAGCTGCGCAAAAGCTTCGCTCGCTAATCTCAAACAGCTGACTGTGCAAAACATTTCGTATTGGCGTTCTGGCGCTTTGGGGCCGTCTGGTTGCCTCAGTCAGATACGAGATACGGAAGCCCAGCGAACGGAGGAGGGCGCGAGATGCGGACGCCGTGCGTGACCACAGTACAAACTAGATTACATTAAGTTAGACTAGCTAATCCCAAGCTGAGCCCAGGCCCCTTCCCCGCCGTCTGGACCCATCTACCCCGTCTGGAACGCACTGCGAAAGCAAGTAACTAACTAACTCACCACTCACCGGGCAGCAACAACAGAAACGATGATGGAGGGGCGACGGGCGGCACGATCTGCTCGGTCACGCTCTCGTTTACGAGCGACGTAAGGTGTTTGCGTAGTGACTGGCGCGGGAGAGCCAAACGTGCCGTTATTCTTCATTCATCAATGGCGAGCCTCCCCCTCCTGCACCCGCACCCGCACGCCTGCCTCGTTACGTAAAGTCCTTGCAAAAACACTTCCTCTCTCGTTGCGTGAGAGGAAATCCAGGGGCTGATTGAGGGTCACTGGGGTGCTTCGTACATAGTTCACTGCTTGACCAAATTCCTAGAATGAATTTCGTAATTCGGGAATGTTTCCGCATCCACCCCCACCCCCCACCCCTCACGCCATATATGTGTATATAAATACTCAGTCTCGTGCCTGACAAGAGCCCAGTGTGTGCCGCACTCGTCCCTCCCGCGAGCGGCATGCACATGGTGTTGGTGCCTCTCGCGCGGCTGAGGGTCAAGATCGGCGCAAAGAAATGTTCGCGAAGCCTAATATCTGTGCATCCCGCGACTGCCATGTTCGAATTTAGCATTCGCAAACTGCACTCATCCCACTCATCGTGCAGTTTCAGTGCGGCATTCGGCGCAGGCGAACAGCCCATAGCAATATCGAAACCCCATAGCCACAGGCTACATACCAGAGAGCACAGATCACAGCAAGTACCCTCCATATTAAGTACCATGGCCAGCTCCTGTCCCCGCCGCGCGCATCCAATGACCTTCGAATAATGCTAGAAAGGCCGGTCCCCCTTCGTCGTCGTTGCTGTCGTTGTTTTGGTTTAGGTTGAGCAATAGTCTAAGACCCGCCCGTTACCCTTCTCCATGTCTCCTTCCGGGCAGCATAAGTGATGGTGCCTGCGGCCGTTAAGCTGCTGCAGGCCTCGCTGGGTCAGTGGCGACGAGGGAGCAAGCTGCATCCCATGGCCAAGGGCGCGCTCACGTACGCGGTCATGTGGCCCGCGGGCAGCCTGATCCAGCAGGCGATGGAGGGTCGCAAGCTGCGTAAGTAATTAACCTGCACCACTCGCATCCATAACCGTGTCCTGCTCTTCATGCGCAACCTCTTCCCTCACTGACGACGATCCGCAGGCGAGTACGACTGGGCCAGGGCGCTCCGTTTCAGCTTGTTTGGAGCTCTGTACGTGGCGCCCACTCTGTACGGCTGGGTGCGGCTCACCAGCGCCATGTGGCCGCAGACCAATCTGCGCACGGGCATCGTTAAGGTAAGGGCTCAGACTGAATCCGGCTCCTCAGCCGCAGCGGACCAAGCTCAACCGCCTATTTGCAGGCCATCACGGAACAGCTTTCCTACGGACCCTTCGCTTGCGTAAGCTTTTTCATGGGAATGAGCTTGCTGGAGCTGAAGACCTTCAGCCAGGCCGTGGAAGAAACAAAGGAGAAGGCGGCGCCCACGTACAAGGTAATGCCTATCCCGCTGCTTGCTACTCCCCTCGCTCACATCCAACTCATTACTAACCCTCCAGGTCGGCGTGTGCATCTGGCCTATTCTGCAGACCATTAACTTCTCGCTGGTGCCGGAGCACAACCGCGTGGTGTTCGTAAGCATTTGCAGCCTGATGTGGACCATTTTCCTGGCGTACATGAAGACGCGCCACGAGGAGCAGTCGGATTCCTCGGTTCTGCCTTGTACATAGTTACCTGTGTCGTATTTGTTACCTTTTGTGAGTCCCAATTGTTAGGCCAATTGTTGAATTAGATAGCGTTAGCGTATGTGAGTCGGTATTTTAATGGGGCCTGTTAAATCCATTAGCTGCTTAGGCTAGGCGGGGATCGTCCCACAATTAGCTGGCCCACCCAAAGCGACGACGGAGGCGAGCAGCTATTTACCGTCTCCACAATCCAGTCCACGTAGGCCGACACCTCGGTGAAGACGCCCGGAAACGGTGGCCGTGCACAGGGCTTGATGCTCCAAGAAACAATGCCCACCTGGGTGTCGGAGTCAGTAAGGAGCAGCGGGCCGCCGGAGTCGCCACTGCACTGGCCTTTTCCACCTTCGGGCAATCCTGCACAGATCTGGCTGTCATGCAGCTGGGTCTGATGGCGCTCGCTGCATTCCGTATCGCTGAACACTTGCAGTTTGACCTTCTGCAGATGCTGCTGGACCACGCCGCCCGTCTACAATTGAACGGGTTAGTCGATAGTCAAGGAGTCTGAAGGAAGAATGACGCTCTTTCTTACCGCATTCAATCCCCAGCCCGCGAGGACTGCACTGGCGTTTCCGGGCGTGACTTGCCGAGGCACCGGCAGACGTACCGGCTGGACAAACTTGCTCAAAGCGACGGACTGCGCTAGCTGCAACAAGGCGATGTCGTTGACGTACTTGTCCTCTGGCTCGTACCGTGGATGGACGAAGATGGCGGCCACGCGGGCCACCTGGCTAGAGTTTCGCGCCAGCATCTGGCTGCCGTACTGCAGATCAATCTGCTCGGGCGAGGAGCCCCGCACGCAGTGGGCGGCTGTCAGGACCCAGTACGGGTTAAGCAGCGTAGCGCCGCAGGAGTGACGGCCGCTCTTCGCGCGTCGCAGCGAGACCACAAAGGGAAACTCCCCCGGGCCAGCTGTAGTACCGTTGACGATTTTTCCATCCTCGCCAGAGGCTTCTGCTAAAAGGAAGGTTGCCGTGTAGAATAGTGCGAGCCTTGCGATCGAAGCCATGACGGCCATCTATGTGCACGGTGCACAGGTAGAACAGGGCAATTTATGGGATATTGGGGCCCGTATTCGCTAGTGGGTTTTATGTGGGTAGAGCTGGCCATGCAGTTGTGGGCCTGAATTATTAGCCATGCTAATGAGATGCCAACCGCGCGATTGTGACTCCGCAGGGCCGAGATTGCGATGGCGGGCCCACTTTTGTGGCAAAACTTCAAGGTGTTCGTCACCCGCTACCCGATTGTGCGCGGCATGATATCGTACAGCCTGATCTGGCCCACGGGCAGCCTCATCCAGCAAACAGTTGAGGGCAGGCGCTGGGGTGAGTCGGCAATCTTTCGAGCAGCTAGCTTCCTTCTCCCTCTTGTCTTCATCTTACAGGCACCTACGACTGGTGGCGCGTGCTCCGGTTCAGCATGTACGGTGGCCTATTTGTTGCTCCTACCCTCTACGGATGGGTCAAGGTTAGTGACCGTTCACATGGCTGCTGCTTAGGTCTACTCCCATTCCGATTGTTCTGCAGATTTCCAGCGCCATGTGGCCGCAGACATCGTTGAGGACGGGCGTCATTAAGGCGGCGGTGGAAACGATTTCGTACACCCCCGGCGCAATGACCTGCTTCTACTTTATCATGAGCCTCCTGGAGTCCAAGACGGTGGAGCAGGCGGTAGCCGAGGTCGGCAAAAAATTCCTGCCCACGTACAAGGTACTTTATTGTGGGATTCCAGGGAGAGCGGCCGTCTAACCCACCAGTTCCATTGCTCTTGCAGGTGGCTCTGTCCGTATGGCCACTGGTGGCCACCATCAACTTCACCCTGATCCCCGAGCGCAACCGGGTGCCATTCATCAGCGCGTGCAGCCTGTGCTGGACCTGCTTTTTGGCCTACATGAAGCACCTGGAGCACCACGAGGTGGACGGGGCCATTTGATGCACATGATTGTATTTCTTTAACAGCATTAAATAAAATAGTAAATAGTGAACGAAATGAAAGAAATGAAATGCTAAGAACGGTATTTTGCACCACGTACTGGTCACACTGGCTCACCTAGGGGTGAAAAAATATCGATTGTGCATGGGTTTGTTTTAATATTTAAACAGCATTATGCAAAATGGCCCCTCTTTCCGAAGAGTAACAAGCCTAAAGTAATAAAATTAATAAAAAGTTATTTTTAAATAAATCCCGGTATATCGACCGAGCCCCACCACATTTCCTATCGACACTGTCCCATCGCTAGCCCCACCTAGTTGTTGCTGCTTTTTTTGGGTGTGTGCGTTGCATTTGTTTACTGACAATCCCCAGAAAAGAAACTCCTCTGTTCCAACTGCCATCCCTTCGAGAACCAGGACAGCAGCATGCGTGAACTTAACAAGCAACAGTCGCAGGACACCACGGACTCGGGCGTCGAGAAGGGCGACTATCCGCGGGCCACCAGTAAGTGACGCACTCGAGCATGCGGGCCGATCTGCATTTCTATCCAAAATGGACTTTCAATGCCCAATTCCCTTCCCAGATGGCGTGGTCTTCGGCGCCATAGTTACATTCGCCAGCTTTTTCGTGCTGATGATGACCTTCTGCTCGCCGTACTGGATCGAGTCCTACGAGGAGACGAGGGCCAGCTTCAAGAACATGGGCCTGTGGCAGTACTGCTTTAAGGACTTCGTGTACCCCAAGTATGCGTTCCCCAAGCAGTTCACCGGCTGCCACAACATCTTCTCGCACGTGAGTACAGCAAACTGGCAGGTTTTTATCCTTGTCCTGATTTTCTCCCACTCGCACAGGAATACTATGTTATCCGTGAGTATCTGCTGCCCGGCTGGCTCATGGCGGTGCAGGGCTTCGTGACCATGTCCTTCATCATCGTGTTCCTTGTGCTGGCCCTGCTCTCGCTTACCATCATCCGACTGCCTCTTAAGGCCGTTTTGCAGTACGAGTGGCTGCTCGTCCGCCTCTCCTACATGGGCACCGCCATCTCATGTATGTATCCGCCTCCCGCCCAATAAGTACCAGCTAAACAGCGATCTCCCACAGCTCTGTTCATGTTTTTGGCCGTGTGCATCTTCGGGGGCTGCGCCTACCGCCGTGACTGGATGATGTACCCCAAGTTCAACGTGCTGGGCTGGTCCTACGCCCTGGCCGTTGTCACCTTCATGCTGCTTGGTCTAGCCGCTCTGATCCTGCAGCGCGAGGCCCGGCAAGCCTACGACACCCGCGGCGAGCAGAAGAACCTGGTAATGCAAATGGAGATGCAGGAGCCGGGCTACCAGCCGCCGCGCCACCACCACAGCCAGTCGCGCAGCCTGCAGGGCTACATATAACAGCTGTCCGCGCGACTCCCATACATTCCGTTCCGATTGGATCTTAGCTTAAGTTTTCAGACGCAATCTCGTCCCTCGAATCTGCGCAACCAACGCCGTCCAAAGTGCCTTTAACATCGATCATTTAACACGCCGACCCAACTGAGCTCGGCTCGTATCCGTTTGTAATTGTATTAAATAGCACGTACAGCTAAACGTAAGATCAGTGCGACCAAAAAGATCCACTAAATTTTTACACATCTACCATTATACTTTTTATGTAGGCTCAAAAATGTTTACAGCTTCAATTTTTAGACCGTATTCCACCTTTTATAAGCAAACTGGTGTAAAGACATATCAACATTGAATTAAATGTATTATTTAAACTTGCGAAGCTAAACGTGCTGATCAGATTGATCATCTTCGCCCTGGTTTCCCCTCCTTTACCACCAACTACATGTTCCTGGTGATGAGGTGCGGATGTGATCTACTCCTAATATGTTTATGTTTGCCTTATCGAACTGATAGCGCCTCCGCTGATTGCCAATTGTTAGTTTGGGCTGCTGGCTCCCAGACTCGACACCTCGATTCAGTGAGTTTCGTGCGCTCTGTTTCTTCTCACCTTTACTGCGATGACTCGGTTTGGCCTGCTCGGCTGCAGCTACATTCTGTTCTGGTTCCTCCTCGCCTGCTCGGCGGCGGACCGCTGGCTTCAGGAGAATCAGCAGCCGCGCATCATCAATGGAAGTGTGGCCAGGGCGGACGAGACGCGCCATCTGGTCTCCATCCGCCTTCTCCGACACGACAACAACTTCGGAAGCGGCCACATCTGCGGAGGGGCGCTGATCGCGCCCAGAAAGGTCCTGACCGCAGCCCACTGCCTGTACAAGTGAGTAGTGATCCCACCATGGGGTGACCGCTCCCTTCTGATCGGACTCATGCCAGCAGCAATCAGAGAAAGCGCTTTCGACGGGCCAGCGAGTTCGTCGTGGTCCTGGGCACGCTTAATCGCTTCGAGCACCGCAATGGCACCATCGTGTCCCAGGTGAGTTCCATGGCCTACATGCACACCTTCAGCCCGGACAGCATGCGTGACGACGTGGGCATCCTCTTTCTGCGCACCGGGCTGCCGATGTCTCCAGGCGGTGGTGTCCACCTCACTGTGGCCCCCATCCAGCTGGCTGGCCAGGTCACGCCCCCCGGCAAGCTGTGCCAGGTGGCCGGTTGGGGTCGTACGGAGCAGGTGAGTCGGATTTGTAGAGCTGTAGGAAAGCCATTGAGCACGCAGCTTATCTGACTCTTTCCCAGAGCTCCCTGTCCAACATCCTGCTGACGGCAAACGTGAGCACCATCCGGCACCAGACCTGCCGCATGATCTACAGGTCCGGCCTGCTGCCCGGGATGATGTGCGCGGGACGCCTGCAGGGCGGCACCGATTCCTGCCAAGGCGACTCCGGCGGACCGCTGGTGCACGAGGGCCGTCTGGTGGGTGTGGTCTCCTGGGGCTACGGATGCGCAGAGCCGGGACTGCCGGGTGTCTACGTGGACGTGGAGTACTACCGCCAGTGGATAGAGGGACGCAGCGGGGCTCCCCACTCCAGGCTGGCTACCAGACTGCTCCTACTCCTGCCCCTGCTGATGCGGTGCTCGGTTTCGTGGCTATAGCCACCATTTCGGGATACCTGCCGGTGCTTTAGTCTATCTAGTAACTATGTTCTAAACTAAATATTCCTAATACACATACACGTACAATGTAGCGGCGACAGCTCCGAATCTGATAGCTACCGTATGCAAACCTATGTATGTAGTATCAATCGAATCACTTTTGTTACCTCGAATGCCATCCCGCAGCTATCAGCTATCTACAAATCTGGGCGGTTTCGGAAGAGTCGGATAATTATCACGACCTCTTCGTATCTTGTCGTGCAATGAAACGCTTTCCACTCAACAATCAACATTTATTTACAGCGAAACACACTTAGATTCGGAAACATGAGTCAAGGAACAAAGCAGGGTGACTTGGCCACGGGCATGGCACCTAGCAGTTGCGGCAGTTGCGCCGCGAGCAGGGCTCCTCCCGCCGGTCGTGGAGTCGCACCAGGTCCTCCGGCTGGCCGTAGGCGATGTTCGGCAGGCACCGCGACTGGGTCAGTAGCAGGGAGAACTCGCGGTTGCAGGCCGCGTTCTCGATCCGCTCCATGACGCGGCCCACCAGCAGCTCCACGGCCTCCTTGACGTTGGCCCCGGTGCAGGCGCTCGTCTCGATGTACGGCAGCCGGTAGCGTCGGCAGAGGGCCGCCACCTGGTCGCGACTCACCACGCGCAGCTGCAGCAGGTCGCACTTGTTGCCGCAGAGGACCACGTCGGGGTCCTCGGAGTAGGCGTGAGTCCGCAGCTGCGACAGCCAGTTGGCCGTCTCCAGGAAGCTCTTCTCGCTGGTCAGGTCGAAGATGAGCAGGAAGCCCATGGCGTCGCGGTAGAACGCTGTGGTTAGCGAACGGAAGCGCTCCTGTCCGGCGGTGTCCCAGATCTGCAGGTGGATGCGGTGGCGGCGTCCGCGGGAGTTGTACAGCTGCAGGATGCAGTAAAGGTGATGGGTCACTAGGGTTCGGAAGTGATATGGTTGCAAAACCCTCGTGATACGACTCTCAAACCGAATCCAGCAGAATTGTGTGGATTAAGTTATGTGAGTCACGTGAAAGAGATCAGAGGATGAATAGCCGCTTGCACTTACCAGCCGCTTCTCGCGGAAGTCGATGCCCACGGTGGAGATGAACTGCGTGTGGAACCGGCCATCCGTGTACTGGTAGAGGAGGCAGGTCTTGCCCACGCCGGAGTCGCCCAGGACGAGGAACTTGAGCAGGTAGTCGTAGTCGATGTTGGCGCCCGTCATAATGGACGTTCGTAGCAGCGCGTTTGGCACGTTCAGGACCGCAGACGCATCCCGTCCGCCTGGAAGCAGGGAACCGAATGAGCTGCCCGTTCCTGTACAGTTCTCCACAGCAATGGTTCTCCCCCAGCTACCAGCTCCCTGCCTCCTGCCCCGCCTCTCTATCCACTCGCCACTCTTCCTCCTCTTTTGTGTAAGACCGGGCTTAGGCTGACAGGAGCGGAGGCGGGGCACTCAAGTCGGGAGGCATCTTCGTGAGCGTGGCTCCCACCCACTGCCAGCTGCCACCCCCGTAATGCGACCCACTTACCCACCCCACCACACACAGGCACACGCACACACACACAGCTCGCCGCACTGTGGCAAATATTTGAAACTCATTAAATCCCGATTTATTGATTTTCTGTCCCGTTCCGGGCGAAATTCGGGCGTGTGGAGTCGATGTGTGGGTGTGGGTTCGATGGGTCGGGATGGCGGGGAATCCCTTGCGCACACTACCGCATCAAAGGACAAGCCGATCGAGATTTCAAGCATTCCCGCTGAAAGAGCGCCCAACGGTATGGCGCTCGGCTGAACAGAGAGAGATGATAAGGGGCAGTGGAAAAGTGGAAAGTGGCTGGAGCACAGGAAGGCTGCCCCTGCCCCGCTAATTAGACCAACGGCCAACGCTCAAAATGATGCGATGCGGTGGGCAGGGCCAGGCAACGTGCAGTATCTTTGCAGCCTGGCGTCCTTCCTGCGCTAAGCGGATTACGGACGCTGCCTGCGGTTGAAGTGGTTGCTAGACAACAGGACCTCCGCGACAGGAAAGTAACAACAGAGATCGAAGTAATAACTGAGACCCCGCTCCCTATGCGCCTTCTGCGCATCCCGGCAGCACTCAATGGAATCCTGCCTGCTGATGTCTTGTAATCTAATTTCCTCCCGTTTCCGGCTGCTGTCTCACGTCTCCGGCTTCCGGCCCCCACTTCCGAATCCGCTGTCTCGCATAGGGAGCACGCATAGGTTACAGCCTTCTGCTGCTCGCCAGGTCTCCCAGGGGGAGATGGGAGGCGGAATGTCAGTGGATGGTGGGCAAATCGAATTAGCATGCACGCACAGCCATTGCCATCCCACTCGGCTGACGGTTAATTTTAAACCTTTATTGATTCGCAAGATCTTGCGGGGCTCAGGTGGGCCTAGCAACTGAAATAGCCTCCCGTTTCCGGGGGTGGTGTTCAACATAAGGGGGGTTGGCTAAGCCGAGTGATGGCAATTAGGAGCAAACCACAAGGCCTCCACTCAAGGCCGTCCTCGCAGCTTCCTTCCGCCCTTTCAGCGCGGCCAGCTGCACTTGGACAATTAAAGCTGGGCCGCAGTGCCGTAATTAGCTGCAGCTGCCGCGCTTCTGGCTCGCGATTAAAAATAGCCACCGCCACCTCAGCCCCTTAGTTCCTCAGCTCACCTGTTCACCGGATCCGGCTAATTGCAGAGGCTCAGGCTCAGGAGGGGCGGCACGCATTTCTGCTCCGACGCCCGCCGTCGACTTTGGCGCCCAAGGCGACACGCCACTCGTCACTCCAAGGATCCGGAAGGATTGCGATTCAGCTGACTGGACCAGACTGGCTGGGCGGGCAACCGTTATTTTTAGCGCGCGCAATTCGTCCGCGCGGGGAAAGGGACCTTCAAACACCTTGCGGAGGCTTGCTGAACGAAAACAATCGGCCCACGAGGACTCCGAGGCTGTGCGGATGCTGCGGATGCGACGCACTGGATCCTGTGGGCGGTGCGCTGCCCGACCTGTTGCCATGCGCTGCCCAGCACAGACTACAGGGCTCGTTAGCCGCCAACTGGCGGTCCCTTTGCCGAGGCGCAGCTTTCAGCCAAAGCTTGCGCCAGCTTTCAAGGCGCTTCCGCGCGCGACAGGTGCGCCGCACAGGTGTCCTTTCCCACGGGAATGTGGTTATTTCGTGGATACTTCGAAGCACTCTCGAGACATAATCCTTCGGGCAACTTTAGGAATGGAACGGCTTTGGACGGAGCTTCCGCCGGACGGCGCCTAAGCTTTGTTCTGCGACGAAGAATATAAAGTCAGGAGTGTATCCCGTGCTCGAATGGTCCACTGTTTCTATAATCCTAGTTTTCAGCAATCAAATTTCGTGTTACTAAATAACACTGAGCTATAGTTTTCACTAAATTGAGTTTGCGCGCGCAGAGCTATCGATAAGTATCGCAAGATAAAGCAGTGCTGTAAAGCGCCGCCATCGAATTGCACTTATCGAGTTTCTTGCGGGCTCGCGATTTGCTTTGTTTTTCTTTTTTTTTGAATCGGTGCGGAAACTTCTTGGTTGAGGTTTTGTTCACTATTTACTGGCCATGGACAACGCGAACTCAACTTTTGGCCAGTCGGACTTCGACTGGGACGCCATCAACGTGGGTGACTATCAGTTGGATCACTCCCAAAACTTTTTCGGTGCGTATCCAGGCCACCGCGTCCAAGCTGAGAAAACGCGCCATTTTTTCCCGACCATAGCTGACCATTTTCCGCATTTTCCAGCAGGACGGGCCAACAAGGAGAACAACAGGAGCCTCGGCAATGTTAACCCCCTCCTGCTGTGCCCCACTCCGCAGAAGATCGGCCGGGAACAGCGCGATGGTGACTTCGATGAGAAGCTGATTAGTGCTGGGGATCTCAAGAAGGAGTCCCCCAAAGACATGACAGAGGCGTCCACGGATGCACTGACAATCAAGCCCAAAGTTGAGCCCCAAGATGTGCCAGAACTCAAGCTCAAAACAGAGCTCCAGGAGCTGGCTCAAGTGGTCCCAGTTGACAACGGCCCAGAGCCGCAGGACGACGTCAAACAAATTGTTCCGGTCAACTGGGGCAAGGATGGGGACGATGATGAGAAGCATATGACGGAAGCTGACCAGCACTTGGTCCACCAGGAAGCGCGTCCTCCTGGCGTCGGAGCCAAGCTGCGCCTGGAGTGGTCGCCCCCACGCCACCGCGAGCACGAGGGAGCCGGCGCGTCTGCCACATCCACCGCCCCCAAGGCATACCAGTTCAAGGACGTGTACGAGAGCAAGCGGCAGCAGGCGATGCGCAAGCGCTCCGAGGAGGAAAGCAAGGCGCGCCAGTTCCATAGCCGACCCATGCCCAACTTCAAGGCCATGCACAAGCGCATGAACGAGCTGGCGGTCATCCATAAAATCACCGTTCCGCGCACGCCCGAGACGCTGAAACACAGCCAGTCGAACTTGGAACGGCGTCACGAGGATGACCCGGCCAACCAGGCGCGACTGCATCCGGCTGGCACCCGCTCCAGACCCTTCCACCTGCGCAGCGAGCAGCGCGTGCGCGACCGGCGCGAGTTCGACGCCGCCGTACAGGTCAGCCTGGAGCAGAAGAAGAAGGAGGTAAAGACTAAATCTAGTATCCCTTAAGCATTGGTTCCAAACCCAAGCAGATATTTTTCGAGTTCAGGGCCGGAATTTCATTTTTGTGATTTATGTGATGTGTGCTGCTGGTTTAGGTTTCTTAGCAACTGACCGCGTGTTTAGTGATGATTTAGTTGTTTTTACATTTTTCCATACATATACATATACATATATTGTTTAATCCAATGTAATAAACCATTTGCAATTGACCCCTCTTCGTGGGCTCACTGTAAGCACCGTTCGTTAAGTT
Organism: Drosophila simulans; assembly: GCF_016746395.2. NCBI lineage: Eukaryota > Metazoa > Arthropoda > Insecta > Diptera > Drosophilidae > Drosophila > Drosophila simulans. Next base: position 1,299,997 of record NC_052525.2, read on the forward strand.
CAAAAAGTGAGTTCCAACCGACACGCGGAGTTTTCCAACACCAGCGTGCCGGCATTTAGCTGCGATCCGCGAGCGGCCACACTGCGCTCGCAAAATAACGTATTTCTCCAAGTGTTGCTGCCAGCTCCAAAACCCCTCCTGCGCCCAAAAACTAGACCCAAATTTAAGGGCCGAACGGCAACGATCTAGGAACGCCCCAGTTCGCCAGTGCAGCAGGCCCAGGCCGGGAATCCGACGCTCGACAAACAATAACACGGGCGGTGGGCAGAGCGAGACGGAGCGAGCCCAGTTTGTTTTTGTTGCTGTGGTGTGAGTGAGTCATGACGTTTCGGACGGCGTAGAAAAGCCAGTTACAGTCAACCGTCGAGCATTGCATAAAGCGGGAGCTGTCGCCCTGCATTCCGGAACCAGGATTCTCCAGTCGCCCCACTTCCAAGCCTTTTGCAAGGACCTGCAACAGCTGCGCCCATTCCGCACACACATACACACCGACGCACGCACGTACACACACACACGTTTCTGGAGGAGCAGTGGCACCGAGTGTCACACCATACACACACGACGCGAGCGCACGCACACCACTGCAGCAGGCAGTTTGTCGTCACAGTTGGCTACATTTCGACTCGGATTCGGACTCGGATCGAGCTAGCTGAGCAGCAACTTTCGCCGCACACGAATCGAAGTTAAGCCCAAACCAAAAGCAAAAACCAAACCCAAAGCCGAGCCCAACCGCCCATTATCGTCATGGTGGACCGTCTGGTCAACTCGGAGGCCAACACGCGGCGCATCGCCTCCGTGGAGAACTGCTTCGGAAGCTCGGGCGTGCCGCTGGCGATGCAAGGTCGCGTTCTGGTGGGCGAGGGCGTACTGACCAAGATGTGTCGCAAGCGGCCCAAGTCACGCCAGTTCTTCCTGTTCAACGACATCCTGGTGTACGGGAACATAGTGATTGGCAAGAAGAAGTACAACAAGCAGCATATTATGCCGCTGGAGGAGGTGTCGCTGGAATCGATTGCCGACAACCAAACGTACAGAAACGGCTGGTACATCCGCACCACCACCAAGTCGTTTGTGGTGTTCGCGGCCACCAGCACCGAGAAGCAGGAGTGGATGGCCCACATCAACAAGTGCGTGGAGGACCTGCTGCGCAAGAGCGGCAAGAAGCCGGTGGAGAACCACGCCGCCGTCTGGGTGCCCGACACCGACGCCAGCGTCTGCATGCACTGCAAGAAGACGCAGTTCACCTTCATTCAGCGCCGGCATCACTGCCGCAACTGCGGCGCGGTTGTCTGCGCCGGCTGCTCAGCCAAGAAGTTCATGCTGCCGCAGCAGAGCACGAAGGCGTTGCGCGTCTGCGACGCCTGCTACGAGCGCTTGAAGCACGTGCCAAGTTCCCTTGGCTCTGGCGAGGACTCGGCAGCGGCTACCGGTGCTGCTTCCGGCAACAAGCTCAACACAACGGCCGGCGACAGCTCCAACGACGAGGACTCCGACGAGGAGACTGCCTCCCCTGGTGGCGAGTCGCACGACGAGCCGCGCTTCTACGGGGACAGCAGCGTGCTATCCGCCGTCGAAGACTCCTCGACGATAACCTCGCCCTCCTCCGCCACCACTGGTAGCTTGGAGGCTCCCCAGGTGACACCGAGCGTCCAAAGCCCCCCGGCTGCCGTTGCGACGACGGGCAGCCACTGTTGAACGGACCACATAGCGAATGATTATGATTATGGTAGATATCGCAGGCAAGCTCTCACCCACCCACAACGCATATCCATATACCTTGTAGACACGCATCGCGCCGTGAAGAAGTCTCCTTGAACATGTCCAAAATAGCCACTGTTCATTTGAACATACGACACTTCCCGTCATCATTATTGCAAGACCTTCGGACCCAGTTTCTGATATTTCATTATACCCATGCGTTAGAAAAGGACGTGTAAGATTTGAGGCTAATCGACTTCTAAGTTGGGAGAGTCTAGAATAGAACATTGCTCGTGACTGCGACCTTGCAGTGGCTCCTTTCTTTATTCTTCTCGTTTTAAATTTTCCGCGAATTCCGCTGAGCGCGATAGCCTTATCAGCCAAGTGGCTGCGACGGTTGCTGCTGCTCTATTATTCGCTGGCAAACAAACGGTCTGATGATGTGGGATGTTTCCCATATCTGCTCACAAGCAGCCCAGCCCTGCCCTTCCCAGTCCAGTCCAAATGCCGGCTTATCGTTTTGAAAATCCCGTCGTGACTCAGCGGAACAGAGCAGCCGATAGGGTTAGATGGCCAGTGGGAGCCCATTTCTGCCTCCGGGCGTTGGATGAGTCAGGCGGCCAGTCATCCATGCATCTGTCCGAGTGGCCAGAGACAAAGGTTGCGTACGCGAGGTTCAGTCGCAATTAGAATGCAATACAGCAGTCAACACTTCCTCATCACCTTTCCACTGCACCAGACCGCCGACGACCAATGTGTATATTTCAATGCTAATCCGTAATCCTCTCCGCCTTTGCCATTGCAGCATGACGAACAACGGAAGCGATGCGAGCAGGAGGAGATAAAGGAGCTGCGCAAGATGACGGCATTCAAGGCTCGTCCGAATCCATTTAAATAGTGCTCGACGGAACCAATCGACTACCAAACGTTTGATAGCCCTGTCCAAATTTGAATGATGTGAAGTCGATGCTACACATAATCGTGTTTATACCGATGCATAGTTTTACCAGATTAACACAATTTTTGTCTCTTAACATTAACATTACTTTTACGCATATATCGTTCCCGTTTTTGGCGGATAAGAACCACTAAAATCGTATGTTTGGCGGGAGGTTGAACTATATGGATATGTATACAACATAAGCAATTTGCAATTGCGATCATTAACTGTTTTCTATTTGTACAAAGCCCAAAAAACAATAAATTAATACTGTAAATTGAACAAGACTGTCATTCTTCCGTCCTTCTCTGCAGACAGATGCAACGGCAAGAGCTGCCTGTCTCCCTCTAATCTGAGCAGCGATCCGTTGAAATTTGTCTCATTTCTTTGGAACAGCATATTGGGAACCATTTTCTCAGAATTTCCGGCGCTCACAGCAGAGCCCAGCTAAGGAAATGCGTTAGACCGCTTCGATACTAGTAAATAAATCGTGCATAAGCACGTGATACAAGACTACGCTATGCAAATGGAAACACGAGGTGTTTAGATATAAACAGAGCTGTTTATTTATGCCGTTGAAAAGGCGTCTGACAACAAAACGCTGTGCTGATGTAGTGCCATCTGTGATCCGGACGGTTCCTTAGAACTGGCCGTCGCTGCCCCAGGAGGTCTTGACGGTGTCCTCGTTCCAGTCCTCCACTCCGCCAACGGTCTCGGCGGCAACCTCATCGGCCCAGTTGGTGGTCTCCTCGACCGGGTGGTCGACGGCCTCCTCGATCTTGGGTGGCGGCAGCAGCTCCTTAGCGGCGGCCTCCTCCTTCTCGGCCTCCTCGGGATCGCGGTAGAAGAACAGATCGACGACCACGGGCCACTCGACGCTGCGAGAGATGGTGCCACGCAGGCGGAGCACCTCGCGGGCCAACAGCCACCACATCAGACCGATGGAGTGGGCCGACTTGTTGTTGCATGGAATGGCAATGTCGATGTAGCGCAGAGGCGAGTCGGTGTTCGTGAAGGCAATCACGGGGATGTTCACGTAGCTGGCCTCCATGATGGGCTGGTGATCGGTGTTGGGGTCGGTCACCACCAGCAGACGCGGCTCGCGGAAAGCAGGCTGGATCTGGTTGGTGAAGGCACCGGGCGTGAAGCGGCCGGCGATGGGAGTGGTGTCGGTGTACTTAGCGAACTTCAGCACGGCGCGCTGGCCGATCGGACGCGACGAGATGACGAAGATCTGCGAAACAAGTAATATTAAACAAGTGTATTAGAATATGCTGTCTATCAGAGACTGGGACAATCACTCCGAGGCGTTGAGGCGTGGCTGGTCAGCAGTGAAGTTGAAATCATTGAATTTCATACCCGAAAGATTAGTAATAAACTCATCACGCTAGCCACGCCGCACTTTGATGCAATGGAATCTGCACTTGTACTCACGTCCGAAGGGTTATCGATGGCCACGATGGCGCGGGCCGCCAGCTGCAGCTTCTCCCAGGTCTTGCCCAGGTTGAGGATGTTGACGCCATCAGCGCGGCGCTTGTACACGTACTGCTCCATCTGGAAGTTGACGTTCTCAGAACCCAGATGGGTGGTGGCCACCAACATCTTGGTGATGTCGTCCTCCTTGAGGGACAGAATATCTAAGCCTCCCGACATGTTAACGTGGAAAGAGTTACGGACCTGTGAATGAGACACGCATATGGTTAGTGGACATAACCTTAAAGGGGCTCCACGTGCGAGTTTTCGCCGGTGTCGCGCCTGCCGCCAAAGGCGTCTGCACGTGGAGATAGTTATCATGGCAAGCAGTTGGATGCGCCCAGGCGGAACCCATTTCGGAGCAACATCGGAGCACCGCGGCACATCGGGAGACCTGGCGTTCGGAATTTCTTGCCTAGATGCCTAGGGCACAGTCGTTGCATTATGAAGGCAGCCCGGAGTGCGTTCAGGCGTCGCGTGTCGCAGGCGGGTCCCATTTCGCATGTATTTCTGAATATTTCGGAGGAGCTCGGACTACTTACGTCTAGATGCCGCTGGGAGTTTTGACAAAATGGCCGATTTCCGGGTTGAAGTTGGCGACGTTGGCATGCAGAGAATCGGTGTTGCGTTCGCGTTAAGCGGTTTTTTTCCAAATCGCGACGCGTTCCGACTTTTTCGGTATTTTTACTCCGACGAAAATCGGTCACACCGGGAATCAGTCTATCGAAATTTTCGCGGAAAGTGTATGGATGAAAGTGCGCGGACTTTTCCCGGGTCATCGCTAAAATCGTGGTGAGTTTCGCAGTTCAAACGAGGGACGGCGGATGATTTCATCTATCTTTGGTAAGTCAGTCGGCAATCAGACTTTATACCATTCCCATCCCTGTCTGCTGCAAGCGAATGACCCAACGCAATACCTTTTGTATACACATTTATTGCAAGTTTGTTTATATTTTAATTACGTGTATGCTCCTCGCCATCTGTAACTACCACAACAATGTACGCATATTCCATTTGCTTAGATTAGTACGTGAAACGCTTCTCTCGATCCTCTGGCGTGGTTAAAAAATTGTGTTGTGTTAGTAACTTGAAATACGATCGGTCGTCGTGCCGTGCCGTCCTGTCCCGCTCCCTCCTTCGCTCACGTGCTGACGGGGGACAGGAGCTGGCGACCGACTTTTGTTTTGTTTTTGGATTGAGATTCGAATTCTGTCCCTCGTTATGCGTTATGCACGGGGAGGTGTACATATCTTTGCGTTTAAAAATTGATTCGACTTCAATTGATGCTTGTGATTTGGTTTCTGTTCTCCTCAGCTTGCTACATACATATGTTTAACATCTAACAAAATGCACTCGTTATTCGTGTTGGTGTGGGTGTCTGGACAGTGTGACTGTGTGCACGCTCGTTATTCGCACTCGTAACTTAGTAACATTAATAATATATTAAAAAAAACATCTTTTTGTATACATAAACCTTTTTTTTGAATGCTTTTATCATTTGTCGTGATGTTTAGCTTATTTTCTTTGGGTTTAGTTTTAAATTACTAACTACTTATATAATGTAATGTTAACTTGTTTTACTTGTTTTAATTTGTCCGTAAAGGTTTTGTTTTCACTTCTCTTCTCCGTTCCTTCGTTCCCTTCTTCGACATCCTCTCCATTCTATTAAAACTATTTTGTTGTCTGCAACATCATTTTCCAGTTTTCGATTTGGCTTTGCTTTGGTATCGACTCGCTTTGTTTGGTAGTATTCGTATAATAAATTTGAACAATTTGTCTTAAAAAATATATACATATACGTAATAATTAACATTCGCTATGTCGTCCGCTTGAACCATCCGTATCTTGTGTATAAAATATTTCCACTACAAAAAATCACTCTTTTGCAAATAAAACTCAATAAGTTTCTTTGTTTTGTTTTCTAGTTTTCTGTTAACATTGTTTTCGTTCTTGTTGTTTTTTGTCCGTTTTTGTCACTAGTTAGTTCATGAGTCCGTTCGTCTTGTGTTCTAGTTGTAGTGCTGTGTTGCAGTGCTGTCTCGCTCGCACCGCTCTCGTCGTTTTGAACGGCGAGTGGGGTGTGTGCGTGGAACATAACGGTATAACTGTATAACGGCTTAAACAAACAGAGATGGCGTTACGTTAACGAAAAGAGTCTCGAAGAAGCACACGCACAGCTAAACGGCCGTGCGTGTTTGGTTGTCTAGTGTATATTAAGTTTGTTTAAATTTGCATTAGTTAGTTCAATTTTTCGTTTACATTTACGTTTTGCGCTTGCTTTTAGTATTGGTGATCCTCGAGGATCGCTAAACACTTAGAAGACACACATAAATAAATACCAACACAATACATCTCCTCCGATTCGTCAGTTAGCTCATTAATTATTTACGTCGCGTTTTTAGTTTAAATCGTTTAACCTTTGTACATTTTTAATTCGATTTCAAGTTTACTTTAAATCTGATTTAAGCATGTTTTGCTCGCCACAACAACAATGCACATTTATAAATATTTTTTATATCTCGTAGTTAGGTGAGTGGGTGTGTGGTGAGGGGCGGTGTGCAGTAAGCAGTGGTAGAGTTGAGAGAGAGGGGAGAGAGTTTGCCATGACTTTCACATGCAGGAGTCACTCCAACGGGTGAATTTCTCATTTGCCTATTCTCCTTGCCAGGATGACTAGGATAATGGAGGATAGTGGTGTGTGGGTGCGGGTGTGCGGGGGCTTGGCTCTCTCTCAGCGAGCAAGCGAAATGAAAGTGAAAGTGAAAGAAACAAAGGAAAGCAGCTAAGCGGGAAGGAGAAACTAAAATGAAGCCTTGTTTAGTCGTGTGGGAATCTCCTAGCGAGATGAAAATTTCGTGTTCGGCCTTGCTTTTGATTCTTCTTGTGTATTTGGTTTTTGGTTTTTCGTCTTGTTTTTGCTGGCGGCGCATAAGCAATTTTTATATCAAAAACAGAAAAATATAAGATACATACATATATGTATATTCATATGTAAATATTTCTTGTTTGTTCTTTAAATGTATATGTATATGTATATGTACGTGTATATGCAATAACATTTATATCGTCGTAATCATAGTAAATACATATAAATCTGTTAATGTGTACATTTAATAATGGGCGTGACAACCGGCGCCTCTTCTCGTCCTCGTCATCGTGTTTGCCTTCGACATACGCTTACTTGAATATGATTCGTAAATATTGACTATCCAAAAAAAGACAACAAATGAAACAACAATCACAAACAATCAAACGGATTACATACAAACAGGGCCAACTCTGGGTTGGACCTACTCCTATTCCTCTACTGCTTCATGTTAACGCTTAACAGTTCAATCGCCAAAAATGCAACGGTTGATCTCCCCATCTTCTCTTTAAAACTTTGTTTATGAAATACTCGTGCGGCGGCTGCTTGTTTTTTGCTTGTTACTCCCCGTGTTCCACTTAGTTTAATGCTTGGTTTTACTGTTTTACATTTAGTTTAACTTTATACAATCTCTGGGCTTTTCTGGGCTGCAAATCTGGGCTTAGTTCTTGATTCTGGATTGTGGATTGTTGATTCTGGATTCTCTATCCTCGACTATCTACTACTGACTATCGAGTGTGTGTGCGGTTTTCGTGAGGCGCTTTGGGTTCAATTTCTCTTTCGCTATCTCGTCCCTAACTTTCGAAAGCTTTTAGTTCACATTTTGTTTGAAACGTTGATTTTGATTAGACGTACTCGCTGAAGGATGGCACTCCGGCTCGATTGCGAATGTTTGTCTAGTGTGAGTAACAGTCGCTTCTCCGTGGGCAGCTCCAAGTGCTCCAAACGCTTCAAAGCACTGTCTCCATCTCGGCGATTTCCGTCTTGTACGACCTGCGATCCCATTATGGGTTTTGGTTTTTAGGTTTTACGTTTGCAAAGACAGAGAGAAAGGGGTGAGCCCCGAGTGTTAGTTGAATGATTCGGGACCGTGCACGCATCGCGTAGATATGTATATGCTACTGCTACGGAACACCAAGCATGCTTAACGGATTAACTGGTGCAGGACATGCGTTGCGGGCCACGCTAATTAGCATGCCATCCAATGAAAAATGTGACAAATTGTAATCGGGTCTCTTGGGGATGGGATGATGGGTAGTTGGGTAGTTGCGTGTGGAATGGGCGGATGCTGGAATACTGGCAGCAGCTCCGATTGCCAGCAAATGCGGATATGTGTGTCAAGGCAGAAGACGTGTTCGGCGTGTGAGTGAGTGTGTTGCCGTGGAGAATCAAAAACATTAGCACTACTGGCGGGGCGGGGTGGGGAGGAGGACAAGGGGGATGCGGATGCGATGGCGCAAGACCTGGGCATCATCAATCAATCAGGGTCCAACGGGGCGAGCACTCAAGGATTCGCATGTAAATAAATTAGTGCCAAAAAGTAAATGCGAAAAGCGAATCATCGAAAGGGGGCGAGCAATGGGAGGTGAGGCCAGAGTGGCCGTCACACGATCGGACAGGTGTTCCATTCCTATAAAGGGTTTTCGATTCCCCGTTTCCCTTCTTTCCATCACTCCTGTCCGTTGGCCATCATCAATTTATCAGCCCGCATGCCACGCCCCCATTTCTTGCGCCAAACTATCTGGCTCGGCTTTGAAGTATTATCCACGTTTACCCGGACTCCCAGTCCGTCGGCCGAATGCAAATAGCGTGTACATATGTATGTACGAGTGTTTTGGCTAACAATTTAGGACACTTCCGTAGCCCCAACCTAATTTGGAGAGCTCGAGAAGTTTCGTTGTCTCTGTTTTGTTGCGGCGGAAAGCTGGTTAACATGAAAGCCAAAAGTCAGCACGTGGAACGTGTTCTGCGAAAAACGGATTCACTGCCATCCATAACGATGAGCAGCCCCCCTGTGGATGCGCACCTTTAACACCTGCAGGATGCAGGGCGCAGAAGGAGAGGGGAAGATCCACTCCCAGGTCCACAACGAAGCATTGGCGGAAAGCAAAAGCCGACATAAATAACTATCCATTCGTGGCGTTGGATAAATCTTGGCACGCCATAATGCACCCAACAGACACTGAGCAGGATGGAGGACGAAGGACTAGGACACCGTACAGCAGACACGCAACCGCATAGAACAACGCTCCACCTGTTCGACCACGCCCACCGCCCCATGCCAATTCGGCGAAACAGGTCTCGGACTGTTTACCTGTCAGTAATTAATGCAAATGTCTTCTGGCATCCGAGCTGGTACGGTGGACGAGATTTGGGAAACAGGACACAAAAAAAAAAAAGAAAACCCTTGACGTGGGCTTACAAGAATAGATGGTATCAGAGCTTTCTGGCCCGAAATATAAAACGTTATACTTGATGCAACAAAGAACAGATATAATCGCTGAACTTTGCACAAAACCACTGTGTACCACCACAAACCACACTGCCAAACAAAGGAATCGAGTAGGAGTCCAGAGCAGCTCAACCGGCAAGTGTTCGAAGCAGAGACCACCCTGGAGAACAAGGTGCACACAGTAAAGTACCTGGGAACTCAGACTTTTTCTCCTAAAATGTCCAGTATTCGAGGAAAAAGTGGACTAATGAGTTTCTAGTAAAACGCAAAAACATCCAGACCCATTAAAGTTGGCTGATCAGGATTGAGTACACCTTAGTCTTTTGTCCTGCACAGATTTATAATCCGCAGTCCGCAGGTCCCTTTGAATGGCATCCACCCCACAGTGAAGCACCACAAAGTCGTCCTAAGCAGTGAGCCACTGGCTCGGAGGTGGGTTGGCAGGTGGTGGAGCAGCACAGATAAAGGTGTTGGCCGGCCCCACACAAAACTGGGCTTGTGTTGCCGGGCAGTGGGACGGATACAGAGTGATTGACTGACTGCCTGACCATTGGAACTTGCGGTGGAGGAACAGGAGGAGGAGTGCGGAGCTTGGCGATGCCAATGGAGATGGAAACGATAATGTGGATGCTGGCTGCCAGCTTCTCACTGCTGGATGCTGGGAACCCTGATCCGTTAATTGCTGCCCCTGCTGGCAAGGGGTTGCAGCTGGACGGGCAACTGTGGACGGTCGTAAAGCGTTCCCACATCCGATTATCTACCCGGCGCCCGACCCATTGTGGACGATATGCAAATGGACAGACCCATACAATCTCGCAACCTCACAGTCACTTGACACAAAGGCACGGCTCCATTGCCACAGCCCTCCTGTGCTGGCATGAATGACAACAGGAACTGCCGGAAATTGTGCTATAACTAAAGACTATAACCAAGGACTGTTTCCCCGCCCGTGTTTGTGGGCATGGGGAGTGAGCAGTGGGCAGTGGGGATTGTTGACTGGTGCGCTGGTGTGTGGTATGGGCTCCAGACCGAGTCTGTATGCTGAATCAGGAACCGAGATAAAGTAATTTAATAAAGTCATTTCCATATATTTATATTAGAGCAGAAACCAGAGAAATGCCCCAAGGGGCGACTTGGATCGCTGTAGCAGCTGCCCGGCATCATTAGCGAGGCCAGTAACGAATCTCGTTCCGTTCCGCTCCGGAAAAAGAACACTGAACCGTGCTGGAATGTTATCCTAAGCAATTGCTTAATTTAATTACTGCCACGGGAGGAAGGAATTAGGAGTGAGGAATCGTTGTGCAGGGGATCGTGCAGGAAAAGGCATGCACAAAGAAAACTTACCACCTGTATAGATCTTGGGCGCTGGCGGCGAGACTCAGGTTGCCCAGCAGTGGCGGCCGCTCCTTGAGATGATGGTGGTTTAGCAGGTCCGAGGAGGAGGCCAGCCTGCAGAGAGACGTGTGTATGGACACAGTGTTAGTCTAGCTCACTATGATGTTGGTGTGTGGGTCGTGAACCTGTGTTCTGCGGATGCGGAGCACCGTTGAACACTTACACTTACCTCAGCTGCGGCGCCTTGATGCCATGCTTGTCCATGACCTTCTCCAGCTGGCGGACACGGAGGCGAGACATGTCCAGCTCGTGCTTGACCTTCCAGAGGTGTGTGTCGCAGATGGGGTCGTTGCAACGGTGCTTCTTCAGGATCTCGGTGGCCTCGAAGACGGCGCCCCGGAAGGTCAGCGACTTGCCCATGGACAGGGAGATGAGGGCGCAGCAGTGGCCACCGTCCTTCTTAGCCAGCCGCTTGCGGATGTACTTAAAGTAGACGTGCTCGAGCAGCAGGAGGAGCGCCGCCAGCAGAATGCCGGCCATCAGGAGCAGGAAGGCGGACAAGAACTGCTCCAGCGCCAGCGGGTCCGAGGATTTGTGCTCCTGCTTGCCCGGACGGCACGTGCCCGTCATCCAGTAGCGTCGCAGCCGCTCTAGGTCCCCGTTCGCTCGGAACTCGAGCAGCCGCTTGTTGAACATCTGCACATACTTTGAGTTGCGGCTGAATGCCAGCCCGTACCCTGAAGCGAAAGGAATAGAAATGTTTCAACATGACTGCCGCTCATATGCTCATCTCTTCTACCAGTGTATCTCACGGAAACGAAAACGAGTTCGCCCAACGTTGAACGTATATTACAAATGTTGTTAATGAGCCAAGTGAGTGTTGGCAGCAACAGTGAAAAGTTTGCCACCCATACTTGACGCGCTTTAACTTTTAGCCAAGTCGTTTTCACAGTTTCACAGTTTACGAGCTGATGGAAACTGTGTGCGGCTGGCAACTAATTTAATAATAACTTCAAATGACAATCTAATGCCCGTCAGAGAGCAAAGAAGTTTGAAGTCACATGCTGCAAGAGGAGAGGAAGAAGAAAGGAAGGGCTTACCCGTCATGGCATACCAGCTGCCCACGGTCATGAGCCGGCAGTCCTCGTCCTGGGCAACCAGATAGTCCAGCACTGTGCCATCGTAGATGAAGGAGTCCAAGTTGCCGTTGAGCACGGCGGCCACTCCATCCGCCACGCTCGTCTTGTTGTACCTGCGAGAGATGGAAGATCAGTGCTGCGTGGAACCAAACCCACTCTAGGCCCTGGGAGAAACTCACTGCCGCATGTAGTTGTGCATGACGTTGAAGTACTTGTGGATCGTCGAGTCCGTGTGGCTGTACGGGATGGTGCCGAACTTGAAGGAGGGCTTGTGGGAGAAGGGATGCACCAGACGGCTGTCGTTGAGACCGCTGAACTCGTGGAACTCCTCCCTAAAACGTGGACAGTGATATTAAGTCAGACATTAAGTCCGAGCCCGAAGACTCCGGCTTACCTCGTTATCATGAAGGCGGCCAGGTTGGCAGTGTATATGGCCAAAAATACCACAGCGAAGAGGGCCCACACATTGGTCATGAAGCGCGAAGTGAAACCTCGCGGCGAGTCCACATGGACGGCGGCCTGGAAGAGCACGGCCCAAACCAGCCAGTAGGTGCGGAACAGGGAGAAGCGGTACGGGGTGACATTGGTGTTCTGTAGGTAGAGCTTCATGTCGTAGCCGCTGGGCGAGAGCCACTCGAAGAGGAAGATCATGAAGGTGGCCGCCTGGATGGCCACTATGCCCACCTGGGCGCAGAGAAAGGAAGAGAAGGGGGAGCAAGGAGCAAGGAAACTTACCAGTGAGAAGGCTGGACAGAGCACGTCTTCAGAGGGGGCTACTTACCAGCATCCAGGAGGCTGTGTCGAAGGGCTCCAGAAAAGCCGTGGGCGAGATGATGCCAGTGCGCTTCGCCACCACGATGGCGATGCCGGTCTCCATGAAGGGCTCAGAGAAATCGACGACCGCCTCGCGTTCCGTGTTGATCATCAGCGAGGTGAGGACCATGTCCGTCTTGCGGTTGACCAGGTCGGCGATCAGGCCGTTCCACTTGCCATTCTCGAGGGTACCCCATTTACCATCTTCGACCCGCACCAGCTCGTAGGTGAAGCCCAGCTCCTCGGCAAACTTCTCCAGCAGGTCTATGCAGAAGCCGCTACAGCACTGGTAGAAGGACTCGTTGCGGTGTGCCTGGCCCACGTCGATGTCGGCGGCCATCTCGTGGTCGGCCGCCACCCGGCAGAGCACACCACGGTCCATCAGGCACTTGCCACTCACCGGGTCCGCAGGCGACAGATTGATATAGGGTGCCTCTTCGAGGAATGTGATCTTCAAATGGAACTTCTCCGGCACGCCCTGGGGCGGGGCGTGCGAGTTGCCGGGCCACGCAATGTCGCGGATGTCCAGCTTCTGCGTCTCCCAGGACTTCCACACTCCAATCTGCCCCAATTGGAGTCGTGGTTCAGATCAGCATAAGTACAAAGCGGTGCGAGATCGATTGATCGGTGCGGGATCAGATTGGGTCGTGGATCGTGGTTCAGAGTGGATCAGATTGGATCAGAGTGGATCAGAGTGGAGCGGGAAGAGTGAGCGTGGGAAGAGTGGCAAAGTGAGAAAGGACTGAGAAAAGCATGCAAGCAACGCCCACTTACCTCTTCCCACACAAGGTTCTTGTTGTTGGCGCTGGGCCGGAGGTTCATAATCTTGAGCTCCGCCGAGCGCAGGTCCCCGTCCGCCGTGAACTCGATGTTCGGCTTGTTAAGGTCGCCCTCGATGGACACGTTGCGCAAGTACTTGAAGAAGCTGGGAAAGAGACCGTACGCTTAATAGAAGGCCCGGGGCTCATTTTGACTACAAGGTTCTTCACTATTTCAATGAGGATGCTCTTCTGTGTCTTCCTTCAATTCACTTCACCTTAATCTAAACCCTACGACTGATCGTTTCGGATGCAAGCATGCAGAGCACACAGCATTGGGATCTCCACTTACATTTCTCCGTTGTCCCAGCGACCGCGTCCCTCGTCCTCGCAGGACAAAGACTGAGTGGTGAGGCGGCGGTCCCGGTTAGCTGGATCCGTTAGGTAGGCCTCCACGCCGTAGCTGTAGATCTTGATTGCGTTAGAGATCTCGTTCATGAGCGCCGCACTGGAGGTGTCGAAGTGCACGCCAAGCATGCCGACGGGGAACTGGGAGTGGGCATCCTTCTTTTCTATGACCGACTGGCTGACTACCCAGACGTAGTTTTCTCCGGTGAGCTTCATCTCCTCAGCGGCGCGCAGGATGGTGATGGCCTCGGTCTGCGTAGCATACAGCAGCATCACCCGGGCCTCACTGTTAACCAGTTCCATGAGGTCGCTGGTGCGGGTGACCACGATCGAGTTTAGGATGGTGAACTTGAAGTGCTCCTGCATCTCAGCCACGCGCTCCCGCACCGCCTGCACGAAGTCATCGTGGCCGGCTATCTGCGACGTGACCACCGAGAACTGGTGCCACTTGTAGCGCTCCAGGATGCTCAGCATTGCGGCGCTTTGGTGCTCGATGCTTGGAGCCAGCTGTAGCTGGAGCGTCGATTGCGAGGCCCGTCGTTCCAAACCCGAGTTGTCGGCGTTCCACGAGATAACCGGGATGCCCAGGTAGCCGGCAAGCTGCAAAAAGTACTGTGCCGAGGCCGTGCTGTGCCCGAACTGTTCGTTGTTCATCATGTACAGGATTGCGGAGACGTTCACGCGGAGGAACTCCTTGCACAGTGTGCTTAGGATTGCTGACGGACAAAGAGATATGTACGTTAGCATTGGGTGTTGTAATTCATGGGAGTCTCGTAGTGGTTTGGTTTTAAATTCAGAAAGAATTGGGTTCCCAACGAATCACATTTGCCTGCGGCTCCCTCAGTGCAATTCGTCCGTGCTCATTTGCTTACCTGACCGACCAAACCCACCAAAAACCGCTTCAGACCCAGCTGCTGATCCCGATTCCAATTCCAACTCCATTCCCTATCCCCCATCCCAATCAAAATCTCAATCTCAGCTCGTGCGTGTCTTGTGTACAGATGTGAGGCAATTAATTGCAGATTAGCCACCTTCCGAACTTGTTTTACGATTGGCTGGTGCTACCCGGTGGAGTGGGAGCCTTTTATTGGTTGTGGCCAACGCAAGGATGCGGTGTGTGGGTGCTCACGGCGGTCGGGGCACATTGCGCGGTCTCTGTTCAGCCTACCAGCCAAGTGACCTTTTTTTTCAGGAATTGCGGGGCGGTTCTTCACAGTCACATGGTAATTAATCCATATGCAATCTCGAAGAACTTTAAGGATGGCGTTTCGTGTGGGTGACTGGGTGCCGTGATTTGGCAACCGATGCCATTGTTCACCAGTGACTATAGACAATTTCGGAAGTTTTGCCTGCCTGGAAGGCGGAGGCGAAATCAATGACAAGACATTGTCAAGTCCTAGGGAACTTGCGATACCCTCTGTTGGCCCCTTGCCCCCGTAGGACTGTCAGTCTTCTGTCAATGCTTTGGCAAAATGTGAAATCTCATCAAAAAGTTTAATTAACTTTTTCATCACTTTACTTCTGCTATCTGCATTCCATCGCTACTAGAGGGCTACGATGTCGGATTGCAGGGTGTGTGGGGGTGATGGGGGGAAAGACTCGGTAGCAGGGGTCTGCTAATTTTTCATCCTACCCGCAGACGTCTTGCAGTATCCCTGCATTCAATTACCATTTCCATGTCGGGACTCGCCCGGATGGATTCAAAGCCGCAGATATGTATAGATGCAAAGATACGCAGATGGATGGCAGGATGGATAGGCACAGCCATAGGCATAGGCAACCGCACTCGGGATGATGGATCGACGGGCAATGGGCAATGGGCGATGGACGATGGCCCCAAGCTTGATTGGAATGCCCAGGGGGAGGAATCCGGGTGGGTTTCTTCACACTGACGACCTTTGTTCGCATTTAACCGAGAATAGAAATTCACTTAACGAAATTAGGCCTGGCCCGGTCAGGCCACAGCACGCCCTCCCGCTCCCAAAAATTTAATTTCGTTTTAATGGAGCATTTTTGATTCCTCCGGCACGTCCATTACGAATTTAATTGCGTGCATTAGGCACCCTGTAATTGCATTACCAAGTGTCGAGTGACCGGCCCGTGTCCCTTAGCCTCCGCAGGGAGCTCTCAGTGGAACTGTTAGAACTGGAACTAGCTGGGAGGTCCAATGAGTGGATGGGGTGGGGTTCTGGGGGTCCCAAATCCTACTCACGTTAGAGGTAATCCAGACCCCAAAGTGCGTAATGCGGTGAGGTAATGCGGAGCGCGTCAAGGTGAGCGGCAGTTCAACCATGTTTGCCGCCCCAAAGGACTCAGGAAGCTTACAATTTTGGTGCCACAAAGGAGCGGGCGAAACTGGCTTTTTGTAATGTGCAAATTGAATTTTGACACAGCCCCAATTTGAGTGCTGAAGGAGGGAGGAGCTGATTGTTGTACCAGAGCAGGAGTCAGCTGACAGCTGTCGGCTGTGAGTTGGCTCCGGCTTTGAGTCCTTTCGCATTCGTCCTTGCTCGACTTGTCTTCTCTGACAGCAGCCGCAGGGGCGCCCTGGCTGAGGGGAAATGGGGATGCGTCTGTCAACTTATTATAACATCCATTAATTTCATTTAAGCATCATTCAATTGCCTTCGTTTTTATCGCAAGTTATCACAAGTTGCCAACAATGCAAGTAACAGAGTGGAGGGAAGGTGTCATGTGTGTGCGCGTCGCCCAACCACTTCACATTGCCATCCGCACTGGCATCCGCATCCTCCTGCCGCTCTTGAGCAACTTTTTACATTCCGCTCGACGCAGGCAAGTGGAAAAAGCGCCGACAGGCGCTCCACCCAGGCAGAACATAAATCTAGTTGCCCTCGAAAGTGTATCTCTCAGCACACAGAAAACTCTGCATTCGCATTCGCTTCCGCATCCGCATCGACATCCGCGTAGCAGGATGACATAAAGCACAGTTAGGAGTAGCAGCTGTCCCATGTCCCAGCACTTTGACTCGCGCTCGATAATCCAGAATTGGGAAACTCAATACGGGTAGTTGGGACGGAAAAGCTAGTAGCTAGTCGCTGGTAGCGGGCAACCGAATGTGAAACCCGCATCAAAAGCGATGGAAACTTTCGCCTGTTGGGTTAACTGGCAGGGGGTGGATTCACATTGTGCACACAATTAAATATTTGCAGTGATAATTCCGGACGATTAAGCATCGTCACTCAATCCTGTAGCATCGATTACAGGTGTAAATTCAGGTGCTGCTGCTTCTAGATGGCGATTCGGCAATCTTCAAAGGAAAGCGCAGCTACAAGCTTAATTCTTAGAAATTGAAAATAAATTAAATGAAGTCCATCACAGCTAAATAGCTCCTTTCCGCTGAAATGTTGAGGAAATATCTGTGTGCTTGGCCCGGACTCGGAAACTAGTCGGTTGAATTAGTTATTCAACTGCGAATCCTGCCACTCAAAGTTGTGACCTCAGCCCACCCCAGACATCCTAGGCACCCGCAGCTTGCCACCCATCCGGCCACCCGTTCCTTACGAGCACACGCACAGTTCCGACAGGGCGTGGCATGCCAATAAAAAGAAATGCCATGCATGGCAGTGTAACAACAACTAGGCGAGCGGCGACACCAGGAAGGACTGTGCGACTGAAGGAAAGCAACGCGACCCGAACTAAACTAGAGGCTTGGGCTGGGCTGTGTTGGGCTGGGCTGGGCGCTGGGAACAGCCTCATATTTTATAACTTGACGTCACGGGCTCCAACGCCACGGGCTCCCACTTCTCCCCGCTCGCACTTCACCAGCTCACCACTCCACCACGCAGATACGAAGAGCCGAAACTCGCATGACGACAATGACAGGGACAAGAGAGCAAGAACAGCAAGGACAGCAAGGACGGCAAGGACATTAGTAAGAAAGCACCGACGAAAGCGTCCAAACATCTTATCGAATATCAAAGTGTTGCCAGATGATTTTTCGCTTCTCATGCTTTGGTCGGATGAGTTTTGCACGTGAAGTATTCAACACACACAGGCTGTAAATGGGGCAGGTCCGGACTAGCTACCCATACCCATACTATAGTGTAGAGGACACGCGGAAATGTTGGGCGTGCACCTTCTACTACGTCAGCTTAGCTGACTCGTATCTTAGAGCTGCTCCGTGATATGCTTTCGAAGATTTCAGAGGGCTTAGAAAACCGTCCAAGTCCGTGTGTATGCGACCGCAATGGATATGAAATAAGTAAGTTTGTATGATTATGGCCAAGAACTTACGTAATCCATAGTGGGGACCAGGATCGCAGTGATATTGTATGAAATGATCTTCTCCATGAATCCTTTATCTCGACAAGGCGCGTGCAATAATTAAACTTTCTTAAGAGGGTAGGCTTCTTTCCTTCCTAATCGATTTCTTCATCCAAATAAATCTGATTTAAAGAGAAGTGAAGGCTTAAGACGATAGGAGCTGTGAGTGAGCTGGCAGCCGGAGAAGCGCCCAAGGACGCGGGCGTCACAGCCACGCCAAATTACTCCGCAGCTGCTGACACGGCGACCAGTTGAAAAGGGCTTGCGGGGGGGAAGGTGAAACTTTGGTGCAAAGTGAAGCGTCAAAGTAGTTCTTCCGCCCCTTTCACTCGCCCTACAGAGCGCCACGCCCCCATCTTATGCCTTCTAAGGTTTCAACGGACCGGCAACTTGAGAGCCTTGCGAACGGTCTTCACCCACCAGCTCCAGCTCCCCAGAGAGCGTGTTGGCACCCAGACCAGACCACCGAGCAGCCTGGCCCACAACCGCAACCACTTGGCCATTCGGGCCATTAGGCGTGGTTGGGCCTCAGTTCGAATGGGAGCCGTTTTGCTGGTTCTGAGTTTGGGCTTTGCGCTATGGACTTGGCCTTCCCTGCTCGGTGTGCTCCTGGGTCATCATTAGCAGCTGAGCGTGTATAATCAGGCAATTCAGTGTCCATTTTGTGTCTGGTCTGCTCGGCGGGGACCGGTGACCACTGACCATCCCTTGTCCGGCACCTCTTGTCGGCTCCGTGACCGCAGGCATGTGTGCGATGTCAACAGACTTAAGCGAAGTTCATAGCTTGTAACCCGAAACCGAATCGACGCACATGCTCCTTCCCCAATGGCGCCACCCAAGGGCCCGATGCCTAGTCCATTTTCATTCCCAAGAGAAGTGGTCCAAGTTCAAAAGTCTCCCAGCGAGAGCAGCAGATAGCGTACATACACACATTCTGCGTCCGGCTGAAGGCACAAGACGCCAGGCAAGAGGAAAAAGTCTGGGGCGTGGCAGGATTAGGCCCGAGGGCCATTCTTGACCTGCTAGTGACTCCAAGGATGCGCCTTCTTCTTACGACGGCGCCAATTAGTGGAACAGCGTCGGACTGCGGCTGGATTTGGGTTCCGTTTGGCTGGCTGGCTGGCTGGTTGTGTGTGCACTGGCAAAAAAGATGGCATAGTGCCGAAAAAGTCCAAATATCCTTTTAATTTATGGGACTGAAGCAGCTTAGAGCTAATTTTATGCAGCTTGGATCTGGAATAGTTCCTCGTGGCAATAAATGCCGTAAGCCGTGACTTTCTAGACCAGATAACAGACTATAAAAGGTAATGGGAGCTGTTCAATTTATCAGCCACCAGTTTGGATTTCTTTGGGTTGCTCTGGGTCCATTTATTGATGGCTTTTTCCCCCAGTGTGTCTGTGGTGGGGACTCGATGTCTGCTGCTACCCTCCACCCCAGCTCTTGTCCACTGCCCAGGCCATTGTCCTGCTTGACTTGGCTTGGCCTGGCCTGGGCTGGCCTACGCCCATCCCATCTCGCCCATCTTGGCCGCAGGCTTTGGGTCCGTTTCTTTTCCGTTTTCATTCCCCAGTCGCCTGCTTTGCTTACCATCCTGGCTGCCATCCATCCATTTGTTTGGGGCTTGTTTCGGGAGCAGGACACAGTGCTACAGTGCCACAGTGCTGGTGGATGGCCCCTGGCTCATATGCAGGCATGTACCGCCAGGGAACTTCAGCTGCGGCCGAGTACTTTCACGTTGTCAACCAATTCGGTAACACAGCCAGTAGTGTTCGCTTTTCCAGCTGCAGCGGTGGGAGCCGCCACCTGGCAGGTACACGGAGAGGCCAGGACAGGACAGGACAGGAGCAGGAGCAGGATCCGGCCACAACAGCTTATTAATGCGGTGGGCATTTCTCGTTTACGTTCTTCTCCTGCAGGGAATGCAAGGGTGGGAAGAGGTGGCATGCAAACATGGTGTAAACAAGGTTAACGGCGCCGACAGGGTCGCTGGACCTGGTCATTCATTGCCAGTTGCAGTGGCCAGCAGGGTAGTAATCGCGGGTTCAATGGCTAATAATAAAGGACCAAGTGGTCCGCGATGGTGATGGAAGTTGACAGCCTCCTCCATCCGATAGAAAAGCAATGGAAGCGACAAGAAAAATGACTTAGGGCTGGCTGCTGGGGATCAGGGTTGTCGGACCGGATACTGGCTCACAATGGAGTGATATATGATACATGGGTCCCGGGCTCCAGTTCCGCTCGGTTCGATTTAAATGAAAATGTCATTTAGCAAAGTGGAGACAACTGGACGGGATCATTCATTCAATCAACCGCTTATTGACGGCATCGCCCATACGCCATGTGGGCCAGCATGAAAGTTGGTGTAGTGCCTCCCCACTCAGCCTTCAATTGCAGTTAGGGTATCGCTTTCGGCGCGGACGACACCCAGGATGCGTGTGCCTGGCTATAGGCTGGCGTAATTCGCAATTGTTCAAGGTCAACCGGCGACTGACATCGAGATGGGACAACAGGTTAAATTTTGCGGGCAGTGCGAAACGTGGGTCACTCGGTTGCACAAAGCGCTCAATTATCCCATCAATTTGGCTTCGCTGGCTACTGGCTGCTACTATTGTTATGCAATTAATGCAAATCAGCCGGATGAGCAGATACTAATGGACGTGTCAAAGAATGGGCGGGAATCGAGTGGAAGTGGCAGTGGCAGGTGCAGAGGGGTAGGAGGATGACAGATTACACGTACATATGTACATAAAGTACTTGTGTGTGTGCAGTGGGTGGCAAACCGAAAAAGGGTTAACCTGTCTGCCTGAAAATGTGGCTCTGTTGTTGATGGTCCTGTTGAAGTGGTGATAACGATTATTGGTTCTGACCACCCGTTTCACCAGGTTTCCCATTGCTCTGCCAGCTCATTTGGGGAGCACGCTTCTAAAAAATTCTCCCGTGGAATGGATTATATTGTGCCGCCTTCACTTCTACTATCCCCACAGACTCGTTCTTGGCTACAGCCTTCATCTGAGGTAATTGCCCTGTTTTCCATCGCCGCAAATGAGCCAAACTCGATAATAAGGCCATCAAAGTTTATGGCTGCCACGAGAAAGGGGCAAGCTCACACAGCTCGGGCTCAGCCGCCCCAAACCTGACCTGGTAATCGTTTGTTGTGTCTAGGGGTTAAAGTAAATACGATTTTGTATGAAATTGCTTTGACACAAAATCATCTACTACGCTGTCGGGCAGACTAAAAGGCATGAGAATGAAAGGCACTTGTCTAAAGGGAACTTTTTGCCCGACCTGCACAGCTCATCCAACTTAATGCTCATGGCAGGGAATGTGAATGGGTTGGATGACAACTTCAACTGGACGACCGCTGACTTGAATTCAATTTCCATACGATTATTATAGAACTTGCTGGCACAAGTCCTGCCAAACTATGTCCGGCAATCAATGGAAGCAGTGCGAATGGGGAACGGGAATGCAATCAGGCATCAGGACAGGAGGAAAGGCGAGGAAAGACAGACTCGTCCACCTAAGGCGGATGCAAAAGAGGGCGGTAATGCGGGAAAATGCGGACTGGTGGGGGGGTTTCAAGGCAGCATCACGCGTTTATTGTTCGACATTCGAGAGAAATAACAATCGTCTCAGCAACTGAACATGCCCGGTTCGGTTCCTTTCAATGCGAGTGAGCGAGTAAGCGAGTGTGCGTGGGTGCGAAAGCTATAGAAATCCATTATAAATTCCCCATAGACCTGGGGAGGGGCAATCAACAGACAGACTTTGTTTGCCATGTGTTGTAATTTGCGTTCACACAGATACTCGTATTCTCAAGGTCCTGGCCATGATAAACATTTAAACATCATTGGAAATTCATTTGGGTTTTGTTTGCGCTCGCATTTTCCCTTTACCCCATCCCGCTCTGGTGTTTACTTTATCAATTTGGCCAACTCTGGAAATTCGACATAAAATTTCGATATGCCATCAAGTCCGCCCTCACCACATCCATATGCACATGGCTAACCCAGGCGCAATCACTCTTGGCCATGCCCACTGCCCACTTTCCACATGCTACATCGCACTTCCCGCCCGGAGATGTTAAGTTCTGCTTCTGCTCCGGCCCCTTTTATAGCTGTGCATATTTTTGTGCCACGATGCGAGTTTCGGGTTCGGGGTCGGAGTCGGGTCCTGGTCCTGGTCCGTGGCAGTTGCGTGTGGCACAGAGAATGCAATTTGTAGACATGGACACTTCGAGCGCAGCCTTTTGATATGCGATTTTGAACTTGCAAAACGGAATCTGGGATTCGGGATTATGCAATCAAAAAAGAAATCAAGGCGAAAAGGAGTGGGCATAAATTGTTGGAATCACAAATGTGCCACTAGCACAAAACGAGTTGTCATTCAACCAGAACAGAAAAACGTAACTCACCGCGAATATGCTTCTGGCTGTCCTCACAACCCTGGCAGGAGCTGGCCCGCGGATTTCAATGCTTATAAGGCGTTTCTCACTACAAGGGCACTTTGCACTTGGTCATTCTGTTACATTTCCATTGAAAACGCAAAACAGTGGGATGCCCTGGCATGCCTTGCAATTTGAAATTTGACTTGTCGCTCTATCAAAGCATTCGGCAACTCTAAAGCCCTACAAGCTCGCTTTCAAGCCAAGTCGTTGACAACCATGCCGTAAAGCGTTGACAACTCTGCACGCGTTTAATTACAGCCTGGCTTGGCCTGGTCATCTACTTATGTACGCCGCGTTCATTAAGTATTTTTCTTCGTTTCCTCATTTTCGTTTTCATGATCATTTTAATTTTTATTCACGTTTCCGCTTTATTGCGTCGTCGTGAGTGGCAAAGGGGGTTAAGCGCTTAAGAAGCTCTAAATGAACGGCCATTAAAAATGCGCACGCAATCAAGAGCCCACCAGGTGTCGGCGCCCACGACCTGTAAGCTGTGAGCTGTGACCCGTGACCTGTGACCTGCGCCCCCGTGGTCACAATTAACGCCAGTAAGCAAATTTTGCGCTCGAGTAGCAAGAGGTACCTACATAATTGGAAAAAAGGAGCTTTGTGTAGGACACTCACCCGTCGGGCTTGGCGTCAGCGACATCATGTCGAAGTGGATGTTCTTCTGCTCGAAGGAGTAGTCCTTGAGAAAGGTCAGCTTGGCGCCGCGCGTCTTCGTTAATCCGGTGACCGCGTTGTTGATGCTGCGCAGGTACTCGCGCTTTCCGAAGTTCGTGTGCGGCGCGATCAGGCCGATGTTGAGCTGCTCCTTGTTGGCCGCCGCGCCCTTGCTCAGGCTGCCGCCTCCGTTGGTTAGTCGGAGGCCCTGGCAGGATCTGGTGTCCAGGATCAGCAGGGTCAGTACTGTGAAAAGGAGCAGCGAGATGGGCCCGCTTGGAGGGGTGAGGGTTGGCTTTCGTCTACTTGTTGTGCTATTGTGCTGGCAGCTGGCAGTGTTCAAAGTGGCGATTGGCGTTTGCTTTGGCATTGTGATAGGCATGGGCGCGGGCGTGGCCGTGGGCGTCGGTCCGTCCGTGCCGCGTTTCAGTTTGACGCGACTGGGCATCATGGCTCGTGGACTACTAGATCCTGAAGTTCGCTGGGATCCGGTGCTCAGTGCTCCGGTGGTCTCTAGTGCATCTGGCCGGGATGCAAGTGTCTGGGCTGTGCTATTGTTTGGATTGTGGATGGATTGCGTTTTCCTGAACAGGCTGGGTCCGCTTGCTGGCCGCTTTTCCCTCTGTTCGCTTCCCCAGGCAGTTGATGGGCTTGTATTGACTGCTGCGCATTGCTAAATTCAAACGGGCAACAGAAGTTGTGTACAGTACATGTACCCAACCACCCACGTCAACAAATACACATGCACACTTGCACACATCCACATGCACACACCTAGGCAGCAACATCTGCAGCAGCAATGGCAACACTCGTCGTTGACGTTTTCCGCCATTTCCGTTTCCGCTACTAATTTGTTATGGCCGGAAAAGGCACCGTGGAGTCGTTTTCGCACATCGCGAAACTTGGCACCCCCTCTGCTGGGAATGTCGTTCGCAACCTTTTCGGCCCCACTGTGCCGAACGTGCCGCCTGCTGGTCGCCGGCGAGGCATTCCACCTCCACCCCCGTCGCCCTGGACTGAATAATAAGAGGGAGCAGTGTAGCTGCCTTTGGAATGATGGGAACTCAGGGGGTTTTATCAACTGGACTGCTCAGGTATTGTAATAGGTGTCTTGCATTAAATTCTGGGTACAATGGAACGAAGCATTGCCAGCAGCAGTGAAATGAGTTCCGAACAACTGTGGCAGCGCAGAAATGTATGCTACACAGATGTCAGATATTGTTTCCCAGCTCCCAGGGTACTCAGCCCTTCGATCCCCCCGCTTCCCGCCCACACAGTTTTTCACTCGGATTCAATTTGAGCGCAGCTTGCCATTCTACATAAATTAAATGCGACATTGGTCCGCATAATCGCTGCTCTGGCACACACTCTCGCCTCCGCCTGTGCCTCTGCATCCAGGTTCCCGATTCCTGATTCAGGCAACACCCAACCCCAACCGCTTACCCCCCACCCCCGCAGGGAATGCGGCATTTGCTCGCGAAATTTTCACTTTGAATTTCGAATGCTGCCAGTAGCGGTAGTAAAAACAGGCCATGGCAGAACAGGGCGGAGCAGGGCAAGGCAGCCGAAGCAGCGGAAACAGGAATCGGGAAACGGGAATAGGGAATCGGAAGGCAGAAAGTGGCAGCGTGAGAGTTGGAATGCGAGAACGCGGATACAGATATCTACGGAGACCTCTGCCATCTGCCAGCCCTCTCCTTTCGATTTGCCGCACAGTCTAGCCATTATGATAGTCATCACCATTAATATCTCCACATATTGCGGCTGCTGGTAGTTGCGCTGTATCTCATTCTGGCTTTCCGGCCCGAATTTGCTCTTCGTTTGTAGCTATTGGTACACTCGGAAAAACCTTTTTTCTTGTGCAATTTAGTTGGATATTCGATGACATTCCGTAGGACTCTGTGTGCTTTGTCTACGAGTAGACACCTATATATATTTATGCTCTTTTCATTACTTGCTCACTTATTGGATCACCCCGTTCCTTTCTGTGTGCGCCACAGCCAAAGCTCTGGGCTTGGCTTTGGGCGTCGCCTGCTGCGGCTTCGTGTTATCATCGAATTCCACCCCCTGCGCCGAGAAGGGGCGGGGGTCGTGGCTCCTGCGTCAGCAAGTTGCTCGACTTCATTTCGTGTTGCGGCGGTCTTCGCCTTTCGCATCTCCTGGCTGCGCGGCAAACAGAAGCTGTTTGGGCTTATAATTTGTCGGTTGTCGGTTGGGCCTCCGCTTTGCGTAGCCCCTGGTTTGCTGGTTTGGCTTAAACTGTGTTTTGACACTTAGCTGCCTGGCTGTCAATAAGCGGGGGTGGAACCACTTTCTCCCACTGCCCCACTTCCTCGGCTCGTTTGCAGGAAAGAGTGATTACTTTGTTGGGGCCAAGCAGGCAGGCAGGCAGGCAGGCAAGCACAAAGGCACAAAGGAAGCAGGACCGAATGCTCATGCAATGGCCGCCAAAGGCGGCGAAGGTCATGGGCTCCTCGGCGGCTGTCTCCGCATGATTCCCCACCCCCCCCCCCCCCCCCCCTCTCAAGGCTCATCCCTACACATCTGTGTGCGTGTGTTTGGGGAGATGCCGTAAATGTCTGTGTGTGCCTACATGTGTTTCGTACTTTTCGTACATGATGGCGGCAATAAATTGTATCTTATGAGAAAAGAAACCAAAATAACAGACATCCCGGGTAACGTGGCTCATAGTCCTCACAAAGAACTCCCCCCTCTCCTGGCCGTTTCATGGGGCAGGGTCGGTGCTTGGAGCTCGGGGGCTACATCATTCATCGGACGTGTAATGAATTCACGGCGTATTAAACTTTTGATTGAAAATGCTGGTTGCTCCGGCTCTGCCAGCTAGCGTCTTCTCCTGGTTCTCCCCGTTGTTGCTGCCACTCCGACAATGGCATTATCATCATCCCTCTGTGTGTGCGTAAGTTTATGACTTTTGCCGGACATCTCTGGGCTAGGCTCGAGTTGCGTTTGCTATACTTGGCTGCTTTGGAGACAGGTTCCTTTTACAAATACAGACACACACACACACACACATGTAGTGCACAGAGAGAAGTACTTGTGTTACGTAAAGTTAAGGAAGCAGTCCCTCTTGGACAGCAACCCTATTAGCTGTGCCCCAGTTTTTCTCGGTGTACATGTTCATTTGCCATAGCTGAACCCTTTTTAGAGTTATTTACTTTTTAGCATCGCCTCCCGCTTTCGTCTTCTTTCTCTACCCGTTTTGCCATCTTCTTTCACTGACCACGCCCACAAATGCAATACACGTATTTATTTATTTGTGTGTTCCATTCCCCCTACCACCCTATCACATTCTTCGCCGACGTCCTTGGCCCCTGCGTCTTTCGCTCCCTTTCTTTAGCCGTGCTTTATCGTTCCCGGCCAACGGATCCTTGTTAGGTCAGATCCAAATGGGTTAGCTTTAGGCCAGAACAGATGACCGGGTGGATAGGCGGTGGTGGGAGTGGGAGATGGAGTGGGAGTGTAAGTGTGAGTGTGAGGAAAACGTCTTATTTGACAGGACGGCGACCGCTGTCAGCCCCCAATCCCCTCTAGACAAACATGGCCGGTTGCTTATTAGTTTGGGCCAAACGTTGCCTGTCAACGCTTTTTCTTTGTTCCAACGACACTGGCCCTATTTTACTTTTCGCACTCCCAAAAAAGGGCAGGATTCCCTGGTGCTGGTCGGGCGTGAAAAATGACTACGTGTTATCTGTGTGACACTGATGGTGTCCCTTCCCGCCGCCCGGCGAGATCTGCCTGGCACCTAATTCATTGGACCCCACCCAAGTTTCGGCTTGTTGTGCCGCCAAACAACAAGCAAACAAAAGTTCGCTGCCCAAAGTTGGCCGAATGCAAATCCCGCTGCAACAACGCGTCGTCCAAACAACTATGGAAGCAGCAACAAAAAGGACGTACAGGCGCAGGAACAGAAACAGGAACAGGAACAGGATAAACTAACACGATGTCAGTTTGTCCCGCCTCGCGTTTGTGCCATGTTGTGCTGTTCTGTGTTGTGTTGCGTTGGACCAGAAGTTTTGGCCTCCGACTGAAATGCACTTGCCGCAATGGTTATTGTGGCACATTACAGGCATCCTTGGCCGACGACCTTGGGTCGATGGGGGAGATGGGAGTTCCCTAAATAGATTCTATACCGACTGGCCAGTGCAAGATCTGTAGATTCTCCACACAGATGAAACCCAAAAACCGATTGCTGGGAACGAACTGGTGGTAAATGTTACGAATCATACTAGGAGATGGTATCAGAGTGGGATTCATTGGATGCTTTCAATGGAACTATCAGCACTTGAGATCCCATCGACTTTTCCGGAACTCTCCTGCTCCTTCCTCCTCCTGCCTTATCTTAACAGCAATCGTTAGGAAGTGCTTTTCAAACCAAAGCTATTTAGAGGAGTTTATTGGAGCCCATCGATTTTGCTCATTCCGGTTTGTTTACTTTCCAGGATGCGGCTGGCGAGCGGGCCAAAATGGGTCAATGGAGGGGGTTAAGAAGTGGAACATAGAAAGTGGGCGGGGCCCCAGCCTCAGCGCGCCAAAAGCCGCCCAAGGCTGCTCCGCTTGGCCTTCCGCCTCGAATTAGCGAAAATTTCATAATAATAAAAATCTCAAACTTGCTCGCGCGATTGGGTGGCGGATGGGATGGAATGGGATGGGGCGGTGGTTGTTGGGTGATGCGTGGTGGTGCACAGTGGTTTCGAGTGGGTGGGTCGGCTGTCGAGGGGTCTGTCATTGCAGGCTCTTAATTAAAATGTGTTGCAGGGGGCTGGTGGGCGGCGGGGGGGGCTTTTGTTTTGCTTTCGCGCTGTTTTCCTTCTGCACTTTTGATGCACTTGGCCATTGTTGTTGCGCCTGCCTGCGGTTCTTGTTGCTGCTGTTGCTGTTGTTCTTGCTCTTATTATTATTGTTGTTGTTTTTGTTGTTGTTGGGATTGGCACACTCACTCACACACTCGAACAAAAACAAAATAAAGAGTGACAGTGGGGCTGCCACTGCATTTCTCCATTGCACTTTCCCGTGATTATTTTTATTAAGCCCGATGTTTTTCGCAGCTGCTGTTGTTGTTGCTACTTAGCGGAAAGTTTTGCAAGCGTGCGGGGGTAGCTGGAGGGAGGCAGGGGGTAGCTGGGGGCAGCTGAAGGATGGTGGCTAACTGGAAAGGGTGGGGCCTGAAACTGAAACATGAAGCAAGTCCACACCCAAAAATTCAAAGACACGCACCACGACAGCGACAGCGGCGATGACGACGACGACGCAGCCTCACTCACACAGACGTAAAGCAGGCACACGAACACATACACACACACATGGGCATACACGCCCAAAAAAAAAAGCGACGAAAAAGTTCATCTATTTTGTTGTTGCTCATGTATTTTTTCGCCATCATTCCGCTGTGCTTTCTCTATTTCTCTGCCCTACCCCCTCCCACTTCGACTTCACCACCGCCAGTCCAACCCATCCACACCGTTTTTTGTCCTTTTGCCATTGCTGCTGCTGCTGTTGTTGCTGTTGTTGTTGTTGTCCCGTTGATGTTGCTGCGCTGCTTTCTTTGTTATAAAACAAAACACACTCGGATTGTCACATGGGCGGGGTGGGTACGCAGGTCCTGGGCTTACGTTTACGTTCGCATCCTGGGCGCAGTGCTCACTTGGTCAGTTGGCGGTCCAGTTTGTGTCTAGTGCTAGGCGTTAGTCCGAAGTCCCAAGCACCAAGTCACAAGTCCGAGGTCCAAAGTCCAAAGTCTCAGGTCTCAAGTCCGGTTCCGAAGTTCGAATCCGCTTCAGCGGGCCAAGCCAAGCTCAGCTCAGTCTGGGAAACGGAAACGGAAACTGAGACTGAAACTGAAGCCAAACCTGGCTCTCTGGCTCTGGACGCCTGGCAGCTCCTGCAGATGCGGATGCGGATGCGGGTGCGAGCGAGCAGAACCGAACAGGACTCTGAACGGCACGGAGCGAGCAAAACGAACGGAACGGAGCGCGCTCTGCGGACTGAATTCGATGAGCCACCGAATGGCACTGCCAGGCAGCCATGGAGCCGCCTCTGTCGCGAGCAAGAGGAAGCACTCTTCCGCAGCTTCCACAGCTCCCGCTGCTTCAGCGAGCGGATGGCAGCCCCATTGCGAAGGACACGAAGTGGGCTCGTATTTCCGACGTAGCATGGAGCAAGGGAGGAGTGGGGGTGGAGGGGGGCATCCGCAGGGGCCACCGAGCACTGTCAATGTCACAGAGAGAGAGGCATTGACTTGGTTTCGATTTCGATTTCGTTTTCGTTTCGTTTCGGCTTGTAACACGCCCTCCTGCAGCGTATACGTAATATCCTGCTCTCGCGCCCGAAGCTCTCTCACTTTCTCACTCCCCTCTCTTCTGGATGCTAATCGCGTGCCAAGCCCATTGGCGTGGTTGCCACCCGGCAAAGTCTAAGTCACCAATCTGACAACCCTCAATCACGCCTTTTTCGAAT
Organism: Drosophila simulans; assembly: GCF_016746395.2. Lineage (NCBI taxonomy): Eukaryota > Metazoa > Arthropoda > Insecta > Diptera > Drosophilidae > Drosophila > Drosophila simulans. The sequence goes on from NC_052525.2 coordinate 1,329,745, forward strand.
CTCCACAGAACGTGGAAGAAAGCTACCTTGTATCGAAATGGTAAGCCTGTCAGAGGCATATTTGATATAGTTTAGCCTACTTGGGTATTATATGTTCAGAGTGACTGTTTTCGATATTCCCTCATCGCGAAACCCGATTTGGGAATCGCAGGGCGACAATCGTATGGCATCTGGCAACGCCCGACGTTCTGCCCTCGGGATTTTGCGTCTGCGCTGCTTTTTGGGGAGCAGAAGATGGAAGCTGGGCGTGCAGGACGCATCGGGGTGGAGCAGGACTACTGGGACTTGCCTCGACCTCATCTGTTGGACCATTAGACTGCTCCGCCGTTCGACTGCTCCACCGTTCAACTGCTCGAGAGGTGGACAAAAACCACGTGTTGATTTGTTTTGATTGTGCGCACTCTGTGCGATTCCGCTCCTGCTACTGCGACTCCTGATTCAGTTTCTGATTCAGACTCTGGTACTGTGGCTAAGGCTCATGCCTTAGCTTTCTCTGGCTTTCGCTTCTTACGCACGAGGTAGCCACTTGCCAATTGAATTCTGGGCGGCATGCTCCCTGCGCAGCCAGGCGGCAGCAAAGAAGCGCCAGGACTTGGAGCCTAGTCCTAGTACATCGCCCTTGCGTCGACTGGCCACCGTGGTTTGGAAAGGCTAATAATTGCAAGTGTATGCGTACTTTATTTGGTTTCAAAGAAAACCCTTGAGCGGACTTCAAAAAGGTTAATTCCATCTCTGAGAACATAGCCTAATAGACAGCAACCAATGGCGGAATTTGCATCCTGCCATGAACGAGGACTAGTAACCACTGTGACCACGACGCTCATCGCGTGCGGTGTGCTTCAAGCGCTGGCAGCTTTCCTTCGGCTTTCGGACTCGCCTGGGCTTGGTTTCGGCCTCTCGGTTTCGGCTTGGATTTCATCCTGTTTCCGCTCGCCAGAAGCCAAAGCGGCGGGTAAACGCTTTGCGGCATTCCCTCTTCCCGCCGCCCCTGCCCATCCAAAACCCGGCGAGTTCCCAGGCGCCTTTGTCGCTTTTTGTGGTCTGCGTCTGTGTCTGTGGCTGTGGCTCTGCCTAACTTGCCAAATTAATAAATTGGCTGTAAAAACGCACAGCCTCCAGAAGAGATGGCGACGTGTACTCCTTGATTAGATTTGAATGAGCGGGGCGTGGGAGCGCTCTCTATGATAGATGATTGGGTGTTCTTGCTCCTGCTTCTGTTTCCAAGTAAGTTTAGCTTCTGTTGCTGCCTCCGATCACCTGGCAGCAGGGATACTGGGGTTGGGAGCCTTTGATGGATGCGATTGCTATTCGCTGGCATTGAAAACTCGATTAATAAGGCTAGCTGGTGATTTCGGGTGGCTAGGAGGAGGAGGGCGTGGAACTTTGAGCTACTTCTGCCACTGCCAGAACCCCGCCTCTGCCTTTGGCTTTCACTTCTTATAATTTCGTTTGCATTATATTCCCTTTTCGAACATAGTGAGCATCTGTGTGTGTGTGTGTGTGTGCTTGCAGGGCTGCTTGCTTGTGTGCGTGTGTATTTAGTGAAATTTTGTTTGCCAGACGCTGATTTCATTGGGCCGATGTTGCCTGCGAGGCATCTCTGTGAAGTCGGGAATCTGAAGTCTGAAGGGTTTTCCCCTGCCACCTCCTCCCCTCCCCATCCCCCTCTACCCTGAACTATATCAAAGCGAACACACGCACAACAAAGTCGAGAGGGAGAGAGCGCCGAAGTGTGTCAGAGCGAGAGTTGGCCCATCAAAGTTTGGCAAGGCTCGAAGCATTTAAAAAGACATTTCAGCCATGCTCCCCAAACTCCCCATACTCCCCGTGCTCCCTAGCCCCTGTCCTTCCTGAACGCATAGAGAAATCTGAATTTCGCCAAATCGGAACATGGCAAACCACGTTTAAAGTAATTTTACGCAACATTGGAGGCCGCTCAAGTCGCCTGCAGGACACGGAAAAGCCCGCGCAGGACGTGGGTCAATTAGGCGACCCCGGTAACTGCGATCTCCCAGCTATCGCCACCACACACTCTCCCCAGAGTGCAAACAGGACAAGGGGGGGCAAACAGAAAACAGACCCAAAACAGCAACCGGATGGGCAGCCAGCGGTATGACCAACTGCATCCGAGGTTCGAGGGTTTGAGTTCGACTAGCATGCGACCCAAATCCGCAATTAGATCTCGCTCCGGCCCACTCCCCTCAATCGGGCAAACGAAACAAATTCGGGACTTAATGACATTTCATTTCCCCAGTCAAGCCGGGAATTAGATTGCTATTGTGTGCAAATTCATACCCTCCTTCGCCGGCAAGCATTTTCCATTGCCCAGCCCGATGTTGCACTTAGTTTACTTTTTGATTGGCTTTTAAACTCCTGCCAGCCTTTATTAAAATTTGGTTTGCTTTCAAAACATAGATGAGTCTACGCCAAAGCTGGGTGTATTTCTAGCAATCCCCATTATTAAATGTTCCTTAACTTTGACTCTCTCTGATTCTTTCGTATTATTCGCAAACAGGTTTCGAAGGGATTATCCTCCACCCCCACTCGCATCGCCTGTCAGGAGTGTTCTCTTCGCCACAAATTAAAAGAGGCACCGCGCCAACGATTACTTCACACGTCATTCGATTTGACATTCGATTTGATGGCATCTGTCGCTGACAACAATCAGCGGCAACAAAAACCAGTGTTCCACTGGAGCACCATCGTCATCATCGGCATCATCATCACCACCATCACCACCATCCCCACCATCACCATCACCAGCATCAACATCAACATCTTTTCGAGCGACACACATCTGAATGGGCGCGTGGGCGTATGCGCGATATCAGCACTTGGTATTGAATAGGCCCAGCTATTAATTGGTTCATCATAGCGCTGCGTTGCGGTAAGTGGAGCATAAAATGTGCAGATCGAACGGCAATCACTACCACCAGCGGCAACACCGGTAATATCGACGATAGAAATCAGTTTGAAGAGCCGGGTCAAGTGAAGTGGGGGGATGGAGGGCGGAATAGTGACAACATCATTTACGTGTAGTTTACACTTCTTCAGCGCTGCCTCCGACTTCCCTTCCCTTGCCTTCTCTTTCCTTGACTGCCTCGGGGGTAGTGCTCCGGTTAAATCCGCATACACTTGCCACAAACATGACAGACTTCAATCCCTCCCGACCCGCAAAACACCCACCACCCCGTGCTTTGTATTCAAATTAAGTACGTGCCGGAGGCAAGTGCACAAATAGCGAAAATAGTTGGCTGCCATCAGCATTTCTGTCCGCTTAATCAGCCACGGCGCTCTGGGCCAGTAGGGTTCGCTGCTCAGGTGGGTGGGTGTGCATGTGCAGGTGGGTGCACGGTTGATGCCTCCCGGTGGTGACACGTTCCTCAGTGGCCATGCAACTTGTGACTTGCCCATGACAGCTACATTGACGGCTCTGCACAAAGCAGGAGGGGCTCAAAGATAGCAGCAAGAAAGAGAGCAGTCCGATGTGCCTGTCAGCTTCTGTTTGGACAGGCAGCCTAGCAGGAAGGTCTCACCTGAGCCCTAAAGGGGCAGTGGAGAAGGGAAGTGGAGCGCAGCGGGCGGGGGAATTGACTAACTGGCCTCAAAAGCACGCACACGCCAGTAGACATCCCCAACGCCTTCGTTGGCCTCCTAAAGCCTCGCTTTCCTTTGTGCTGCTCAGATTTTTCAGCCTCTGACCAAGGGAGAAATTACTCAAGACTGCTTCTAATGTCCCTGAGCAGCTGTGGAGGTTATCTCAACATCGTTATCATCGTTATCCCAATCGAATGGGGAGCTTCCTCGCCCAAGCTCATTATATTTGATTCGATTTCGTTGACAGCAGACATCCTTCCGCTCCAAGCAGCTTCCTGTCAACTCTGCGACTCCGTATTAGCTTTCGCCTCTTTGCGCCTACATACATACGTGTGCCGCAACGGAGCTGCGTCATCCAACACGCCCACACGCGCCCAATTAGGCCCAAGTCAAAACAAGATTTGCGGCGATTCGGTTAGTTGTTTTTTATGCCAAGTTCGCCATGACATCAGCACGAAAACCAGCGCCAAGTTTCTACACTTCAGTCCGCCTGCGTGGCTCGAACGGCCTTGACTTTGGCCTTCTCCAGATTCTGCGTCTTCACTGCGATTGTATAGAAATCAGTGGAGGATCGGGTGCATAGCTGGAGGGAACCCACCTGTGATCAGGACATCCTCGCCATCCTCGCCCACGTCCTCGCCCTTCTCTGTCCGCTGGAGCACCTGTTTGCGTAGCTTGCGGAGGTAGGCTGCTTTGTACTCCTCGCTGGGCTTCCCGCCTGCCCCGTAGCTCACCTCCAGCACTGTCAGCGGAATCACGGTGGAGGAGACGGGCACCAGGTCTGCGCAAAAGGGCGAAATAATAGTTGATGGCACGGTAACCAACTCATCTCATCTCATCAAGAACCCACCTGCCTCGTACTTCTCTTCAGGATTCAGCTTGTACAACATCGGAGAGGCGGAGACGCAGGCCCAGACCAGCAGCAGAACCAGCAAGCGTGGCAGAAGATCGGTCATAGTGATGATGATGGTCCAAATGCCACACACAAACTGGTCTCTCGGCCAAGCAAAAGTTTAAATTTGAATTTGAGAAGCTCACCATGGGCGGCCACTGAAAGTATCGCACGTCTGCAGCGATCATCGATAGTCCATGCACAATTTATTTTTAGCGAACACAGACACCGACCTAGCGAGGATATCCACCGGCATAGCAATGACACCCACCGCCGTTCGATATTTGGACAGCAAACGTCAGAAAGAGCCCGATAGACACGTGAAATAAGGAGTTCGTTATCGAAGTGCCGCACGCCCGATGAGCTTAGACATCGGCAGACGCATGCTATCGATAACGGTCTTGTTTATTAATGAATTAATTAATTAGTCCAAGTTAACTAAAAAAAGACGAGAAGCAGCGAAATCAGCGTAGTCAGCGTGACCAAGTGAAGTACCCCAAGCAAAAAGAGGCAGTGCCAGAGTGCAAGAGTGCAAGAGCAAGACGCAGTCGAAGGCCAGGCCACAAGGCGCAGCAACGCAACAAAGACGCAAGCGAAGAAGAAAAGCATGAGCTGAGGCTGTCGTCGCCAGCAAGCAAGGGAATCACGCGGACAATAAGAGTAGGAGCAGGAGCAGGAGTAGGACAGGAGTGGGAGCAGGAGCAGCAAAGGAGCACCAACCCAGCGGAGCACCCGAACCGCAGCAGCGGCACCACCACCATGAGCACGGTGTTCATAAACTCGCGCAAGAGCCCCAACGTGCTGAAAAAACAGGGCACCGACCAGTGGGTCAAGCTGAACGTGGGCGGCACCTACTTCCTCACCACCAAGACGACGCTCTCCCGTGACCCAAATTCGTTCCTCTCCCGTCTGATTCAGGAGGACTGCGACTTGATATCGGATCGGGTGAGTGTTCCGCACGCCATATGCGCTAATTGCAGCTCCCCAGTAAATTCAGTGGCAAGTCAGTCCATAAGTAACATCACAAGTATCCAAAAAGTGCGCAAATAACCCAATGCAGGTCATGCAGCATCGGGGGTGCCGCCGATTCGGCCAAAGAGACGGGGGCCAGGGGCCATGGGCCAGGAACTAAGAGGCACAAACAAGCAGCCAAGAGCCCAAGCCCAGAGAGCGCGAGAGAGCGCCCTACATTAACTGCAGCTGCAGCCGAGTGTGCTAGTTTGCAGTGTTGCGCCCAGAAGGTCAGCCAACCCCCTCGAAAATGGGCAGACCAAATAATCATCATTACTTATAACATGAACACGGCGAATCGACAAACAAACATTTCGGTGGCCCCCCAAGCAGCGCGAAATAGCAGTGCCAGGGGCACAGAGGCACATTCGCTCTGACCATTCGGTTTTTGTATAAATAAACAGTCCCTGACCCCTCTTACCGCCGTCGAAGCTTAAATAGCATTGCAACCCGCGTGCCCATCCAGAAACGTACAATACTAATCAGTAATTCGGTTGCAGGACGAGACAGGAGCCTACCTGATCGACAGAGACCCCAAATATTTTGCACCCGTGCTCAATTACCTGCGCCACGGCAAGCTTGTGCTCGATGGAGTCTCCGAGGAAGGCGTCCTGGAGGAGGCAGAGTTCTACAACGTGACGCAGCTGATAGCGCTGCTGAAGGAGTGCATCCTGCACAGGGATCAGGTAAGCCACACCCTCTCTTCGCAGCCATTTCCCTGCTAATCCCTGTCATTTTTCAGCGACCCCAAGCGGACAAAAAACGCGTTTATCGTGTGCTGCAGTGCCGCGAGCAGGAACTAACCCAGGTGAGTAGTTGATCTAACGGAGCGCACTACAAATCTTACCCGATCATTACTTCCTATTTTGCAGATGATCTCAACGCTGTCGGATGGCTGGAGGTTCGAGCAGCTCATCAGCATGCAGTACACGAACTACGGTCCCTTCGAAAACAATGAGTTCCTGTGCGTGGTCTCCAAAGAGTGTGGCACAACGGCCGGGCGGGAGTTGGAGCTCAACGACCGGGCCAAGGTCCTGCAACAGAAGGGATCGCGAATGTAAGCCAATTGCAGAGCAGCGACAACACGCCCTCTCGCTCTTTTTCGGTGTTTCTCAGCTGGCGCCCGTTTTGTGCTGTCTTAGGTGGCCAATAGCTATTGGAGCCGAGAATTTGACAGCATATCGAAGGCCGACATGCATATACGCATGTACTTAATGTCAAATCGGAATTAAGAGTGGAACTGCTCCGCTGCGCTACGCCAGCAACGCACAATATATTAAATGTATTCCGTATATGTACATAGAAGTTTCGTATAATCAATGACTGTAGTACATTGCCTTCCCTGCCTGTGACTTACGCTCTTTTTATCTCTGTTTAATTACAGTCTTGGAATTTAATCGCGCTATATATTCACACACAACCCTTGAAAATTGAAATACCGAACTTCATCAACATACAACTCATTCCCAATCAGTAACACAATCAGCCACACCGACCCAACACCAATTTGATGCAGCCAAGGAAGCCCGAGCCACAGCCACATCACCCACCACAAACCACACGCGATCTGATCAGACTCAACCACAGGCACAGATCACCCACCAAGATCAGCCGGAATCACCAAAGCAGAGCCCGCAGGGAGACTACGCTTCATTTGCATTCAAGACAAAGTTAACAGGTACCACTGCGATTCGATTCTCGCCCTTGTGGCCGTTTTGCGCACTGTACGAAGTGTGTGCGGGCGTGCATGTGTTCAACTTGTAGTAAACCAGATAGACCCGACTGTACGAGCAAGAAGAAACCAGCCCTGCTTCGTTGCGCCCAATAGCCAGGCGGCTGAATTAGACTCAGCTTTGAGCTTCAGCTTCGCTTCAAGTGGCACGCGCTAACCAGCCAGCCAGCCAGCCAGTCAGTCAGTCAGTTAGCCAGACATTTAACAGAGGATCCTTCCGAGTCGCTGGGCTACTGGGACACTCAATAAGCTAGGTATATACACATTTAGCGGGAGTTTGTAGGGTTAGTCTTAGTAGTTTTTATCGTGCTTACAATAACGACCCTGACGACGCAGCGGACACTTCGCTGGAGCAGTCGCGATTCCCTTGGTTAAGCACCCAACTAACATACAGTACCGCACTAGGTTCGAGCTGCATTTACGTGTCCGATACCAATACCAGGCCCTCTGCACCCGAAATCCGAGTCCCCCGGAATTTCTAGAGCCGCAGAGTTCTGCTCCGTAGTTCTGCTTGCTGTACTCTTGAACTAATGAGCGGTAGGAGGAGCGTGCGCGTGGTCCGTTTTGTGTAGGCCCGGTTTTACTACCTTGAGCTTTATTTTAGAAAACCAGCAAGGCGAAGATCAACTTTAGGAAATCAATTGAATCACGACTGAATTTATGTGAACTTGCACTCAAAGAAAATACATACATGCGAATACATTATAGTGAGGATATACATGTGTGAAAAAAAAAATGATTAACGAAAATGAAAACCTATCCGGCGACGTTTTGTACAGACAGGCATGATATCTATAATATGATAAGTACTACATGAATGTATATAATTTTAAATAGTTACTAATTTATACACGAAAAAGAAAACAAGCGAAAATTGAAGATGATCCAGAACGTCGCCACCTACTCGTACCCATTTTGTATCCATTTTGACTTATTTTACGAGCACGGCTGGTGCAGATTATATAGAGTATAACTTATGCTTACGAGGATTATTTTGACGAAGAACCTTTACACTAGCAAGTAGTAGAACCGCAGCGCCCGATTACGCCGGACGCAGTGTCCGGCACTTAGCAATACAGAGAAAGGCCACTGCAAGTTAGTACAGACACGGCGACAAGTACAGATAACTCTTAACTCTAACAATAATACGATAGCCTAACCCCTACTGTAACTCTATAAGGATGTACTCACACCCACTTTAAACAGCCTGTACCCCGTACCTTGTACCCTGTATCCTGTATCCTGTATTCTGCAGCCGCGGATGGTCAGTCCCGCCCAGAACCCAGCTGCCGCTGGAGCTGGAGCTGGATCGGATCCTGGATGCTGCTCCCTCACATAATATGAATATATATGAATAAACTTGGAACCCTTTTCTAAAAAACATCCCCAAGCAGCTTCGTCCTGTAAATGCGCTTTGTGCTTTAAAGCCCACCGAAAAAGCTGAAGTGCGGGAACTGGTTAAGGATTTTACAGAAGCAGTAAGGCAATCAGTCGTCTCAGGATTCGTGGTGGTGGTGAGCCATACTCCCGGGATTATCAAGGACGCACAACCCAAAGCTCGCTAAAATGAACAAAGCTTGGGAAGTGCGAAGCAACGAACCAAACTTCAGCAAGGACACTTCTCAAATTTTTTGCTTGAGCTTTTATATTATAATTGTATATCTATGTTATTAATGTGCACTTCCCCCGGGCAATTATGTATTAAGATTTTTCCTGCTGGTATCCTGTTGGCCGCCACGAGGAAACTGGTGGCCCAGAATCCTAAGTCTTGGACAAATTCGAAGCTAATAAAAGTGCTTCAAGGAACCAGCGCTGATTAGTCTGTTCTGCTGCTGCTTAGAGATGGGGGCGTGCACATTTTTTTTCAGCACGGTTAAATAAATACATGCGAACTAGCTGAAACTTCGTGCCTAATTCGTGACACGTACAAAAAATCAACGCGTTTGCTCATCTCTAGCTTGCAGTTATCCCCAAACTAACGGTTTTGTTCGATTGATCTAGTTTCCTATTGGTGGATAGACGCATTGGAAGGTGCATATGGAGGGGGCAACATGGAAGTGATCAGCTGATATTGCTCCTTTGATCAGCTAGCTGGCATTTGCTACGGATTCTGTTGGCCTAGTGTCTAGAATCAGGAAACATGCAATTTTGAAGACGGCCGTGGCCAGTTTTCTCGGCCAAATTGAGTAAAATATCCAGTCGAGGTACCAGGCGAACAGAAATGTCAGCAGGTGGCTAAGAGATTCAACAGCCCCCAAAAGTATGCTACACAAAATTTTGCATGCAATGAAGTGTGGAGCGCCACCTGTTAGACGATACATGAACCATATGACGATCGAATGCCCAGAAGTATGCCACACTTTTTAATTAATTTTGTTGCCGTTTAACGCATATTCAAATTCAAACAAGAAAAAGTTCATTTCATACGTTTATTACTAAATTCGAAAAATCCAGTAAAAAGAAAAACTCAATATTATCCAGTAATTAACAATTATATGGTTTTTTGCTTCGATTGGGCCGATTCCACAACCTCCGAGTGGACTCCTCACTGAGCTCTGCGCCCACATTCGGCGGTATTGATTAGAAGTTGCGACATTGCGAATTTATGCAAAGTGCGCGCAGATGCTGAAGTGCGTGAGCTCATGGGATATTCATAGGCGAGCTCCCATGGGCTGGGAGCAGTCTGTAAGCGGGTGTGACGATGCAGCGCCACTCCTGGCCCGACAACTAACCACCAGATGCCAATTGGCTTATCGAGACTTCGCAGGCAACGTTGGAGGAACAGGAATCCCACGATGGTGACACGCGATTTTCGCTTTTATAGATTACGCTGGCGCGGACCATGCTCGCATATCGATACGGGCGCATTAAAATTTAACGGGTCCTGCCTCCGCCTCCGTCACCGTCCTTGCCACCGTCCCTCCCAATCTGTCGTACACTAAAGCGGGTGGAACACGTGCGCATTTATGCTTATTCTAAACAAAGGAATAAAAACTTTGTCGCCGCGCACATGAGACCGCCACAGTGGGCGGAAGAGGGCTGGGGTGGGGGTACTGTATCAGCGAACTTGGTATTTGCCGGTCCAGTCGTTGAAGAACATTAGTGCGTTTCTGGCTTTCATTTCAAGTTCATTCCGCCTGGTTCGTCCCTAGCCGATCACTGGAAACAATCGCCTTTCACACGCCATCTGAAAGCAAAGCAAATACGGAGAAGTTTTAAAACAAGGCAAATTAACTATAAAATGAATACAAATCACTAGAAGCTCAGTACTTTCTGTCAGTGTTCTATGTTGGAGCAAAGTTTTGGCACCGCGGAGGCCTCGTAAAGCGATTCTCGCAAGAAACGCAACGCGCCTAAGCGAAATTTCATTCGGTTTTATGGGCAACGGGAGCTGGGCTTTCACTTTCCTTTCCTCGAGTTTCCTCGGATCCGCGCGTCTTGAGGCTGCTTTCCATTTCCATTGACAGAGCCCGACCCTCACCCACCCATCGACTTCCCGTTACCATTCTCCACGACATCGAAATCGACAATGGCGGTGGCGGTGGCGGTGGCAGTGGCAGTAGCATCGCCATCTTTGCATCTTCCCAGTGCAGTGCACCCATCCCGACCTTGCCAACATGCTATGCTAGCCTGATAGCATGCCAGCATGCCAACCCCTTGTGGGGCAGACGTGTCGCCTCGCATACGTCCTTCAACCCATTCGGCACGGCACCCCAGACGGCCGCCACGCCACTCAGTTCACTTTTGAATAGTGCAGGAAAGTGCACACAGCCAGCACATCCAGCACAGCCAGCTTCGACTTAAGCCGCCCCAGAGCGCGTGTAGACATTCCTGGCGGGAGCCACCACCGTTTCACTTTCGTTGCAGCCTCTGTACCCCTGCGCCCTGTGGCTCATCCCCCAGTTGCATCGCAGTTCCCCCTTTTTACACCTGACGGGGGCGGGCAGTGAGTGGGCGTGGACGTGGGTGTGGGGCGCTGCTGCTTCTAGGGGTGCAACACTAAAGCTGCGGCCAGCAGAGGATGCTACATTAACGTGACGTGACAAGAGACGAGCGTCTCAGCTGCAGAGGTTGCACAGGCATCAGGCGGCGCAGTCGGCACTCTAATGCAACCCCTCCACCGATTCAGCTGGGGGTGGAATGTGCGCCAAAGGGTTAGAATGCGTCTCGCCTCGCTTTCGTTTTGTCTCGTGCCTGTCTAGTGCATCTAACTGTGCAATGCTGCCCCCGTCGGGGGGAATGGGGCAGTCCTTTGTGAGGCTCAAGTGCATGTCGTCATCGTCGTGTTAAGTGCTCCCAAACAAAGCGACATTGGGCTCTGTATGTATGTGTGATGATGCTGCTGCAGCGGGGGCGAAGGGATTCGGATTGGGAGTTGGAGTTCCAGTGGTAGCGGGGGATGGGGAGGGTGCAGGTGTGGGGCATGCACGACGCGTGATTTCTGTGCAATTTAACCCCATTTTGCAGCCGGAAAAGCTGCAACGCCTAAGCACCCCCTTGCAGCAATGACGCACACACTCGCCTGCCCAACCCTCCCATTCGCCACCGTACCCCGCCAACCCCTCTTAACCCCACAGCAGCGTGTTGAGTTTGTGTGTGGAAGTTTCACTTTCCTAGGAACAACGAAGCGATTGACGCCTCGCCAAGGAGCCTGCAAATTGGGCAGCCGGATTAGGAGGCCCCTTCACATGTCTGACACTTATTTGCGATCCCACTTGAGCGGCCATAAAGCCATGTTTCCACGGTCGCAGGATGGGATTTGCCATGGGCATTCCCCCGAGAATCGCAGTGGAGTTGAACAATCCATAAATACGTAAATAGACTTGTATATAAAGGGAAATGTAAACCCCAATATTTCCCTTCGTAGTTTAGGAAATTAAAATACGAAAATATTGCAAAAGGACACCTAGAAGAGTTGGATTACAGTTTCTTATTGACTGTACATACTGTACTTTCTAATACACTCATATATCCCATTCTCAGATTTGTCAGTTGGTAGTGGGTGCTCTCAGCCTCGCCATGATGAGTGATTCACTCCCAAGCCCAGGATACTGTACATACTGCACATTCATATTCAGATTCACATTCAGACTCATGACTAAAACTAGGCAGAAGCTTCAGCCGGGCAGAAAAGAAAGCAAGCGAAAGAAAACTCATATCCCTAAGTAATTTGCACAGACCGCTTGGGATTGGGGTGGAAATGATGGAGGGGGCATGTGGCATGTCTGCACAACAGGCTAATGAATGTCGCAGCACACAAACAAGTCCGGGTGCAGTAGCACAGGGCGACTCCAGCGGTATGGGGTCAAACTGCACGGCTGAATTACTTGTCGATCCACAAAAAAGCAAAGCGGAGCGGAGTGGGAGGGCCAAACGAAACGAAAAGTTTGAGACGCTATTGAAGCAGCCTCCAGGACGATGGGTGGTGCTCGCCGGTCGAGCCTGGCGACTGCCAGGCAAACTTGTCTCAGATTGCGGGTGTGCGAGTATGAAAAGTGAAATGAAGTGAGCCAGAGGAGTGGGGAGGCGTCTTTTGTTTCGTCCTTCGGCTTTGTCCTCTGCTCCTTTTCTTCCTGCTCTCGCCGTGCTTGTCCTGGCTCCTGTTCCCGTTGTGTTCCTGCACTTGTACATGTGTCGCTCTTGGGCGCTGGTGTGGGTGTGGGTGTGGGATGGGTGCTTTGCTCAACTGCACTTGAACTACACAAATTGCAAAGACAGGAGGCCTAGGCGCGACCGATAGCAATGTGATAATCGTAAGTGGGGGTTCGGGGGGATCTCAGCTGGGGGTTATGTCAAGACTTATGTGTGTGTGTGCAAGGTCTTTAAGGGATGCAAGCGGCTGCAGTTAGGGGTTCTTTACCCCCGGCCCCGTTCGTCTTGTCTGCTGCTGCTTAGGCATACACCCGCAGAGACAGAGCTCTATTTGCATATTCATATTCGCATACATACCGTTTGTACGTGCATATGTGTACACGATATTTGCGTTGTGTAATGAGGGGACCGCCCCTCCCCTGCCCATCCTCTCCCTAGTCAGTCAACCCTTTGGACGGGAATGCGTCTGTGTAAGTGGGGACTCTTTGTGCGAGCGTTTCGTCCCTTTTTTTCGGGGAGTTTTCATTAGAAACTTTTTTTGCCAACATCATTCAGTCAAAACAAAAAGGGTTCGCACCCTCAGCCCCCTGGCATCGCTATCTACCCCCACCCACGCCTATACTGTATGTACAGGCGTACCTAATAGTATGTACACCGTATACTGCCCCCAGCCCCATCACCACTCCCCTCTCACCGCGCTTACATGCAGCACACACAACGAGAGATAAACGCGAATGGCGATTTAGATATTTTAGACATGCGTGTGCACACCACCAACGTCTGTAGCTGACATGTTTGGCTGACCAGCGCCCTGACCCTTCCGGGGGTCCGGACCCCCCCTCCCCCCAACCCCTTTTCCGCACTCACCATCCGTTGACCAAGCCACCGCCTTGCCGCCTTGCCGCACAGCCCGCGTAACCCGCGACAACTAAGCACGCTTAATTAGAAAGTGGCTGCGGTCGAGTTGGCGGAGGATGGGCGAGGAGGAGGGGAGTACGTGGGTCTTGGCGCTTCGCGTCCCTTCATTTTTCACCGACCCTGGAAAGCTAGCCCGCCAGCCCGACCGCCCCGCGTTTATAACGCCACTTTTTTGGGACCCTTTTTCTGGTTTCGAGTTTTGGGCTGGAAATTTCTGCTCATTACATGACTTGGCTCGTAAACGCAGATTGCGGGGAAGGGGGTGCTGAGGGGGGTCGGCGGTCAGTGGGCGGTGGGCGGTGCACATATGAATATTCCGCATACTGAATTAATCACTTGGGCTTTGGGTTCGCTTTTGTTTTGCTTTTTTCGTGCTTTTTCCAACGCTTGCCTAGTGCATCCCCCACCTGACGAAAACCCACCCCCTACCCATCACCCACTCGTGGCCAGGAGCAATCATTTGACGCGGGGGCAACCACTCTAGGCGTATTTGGCGACCCATCTCCCCCTCATTACTATGCGGCAGATCGATAAAAAGTTGGTCCACTCCACACCACTCCACTCTACTCTACTCCACTCCAGCGGAGCTGACGTGGACGCTGGCGCCGACTGCAGTGCCTCATCCACATCCTGGTGCCCATCCCGCTTTCCACTTTCAGCCGGCGTCGACGCCACCACAATCGTCGACATGTGGGAAATGCGCACATTAAATAAAAAACTGTCCAAAAAAAAAAAGGATCAGAATTAAAGGGTTACCACCTGGAACCAAACTCCTCCACCCCGAGTGCTACCATTGTATTTGGCGATTTCAAATCCACGCCACCCAACCGACAAACCACCGCACCACCAACCTCGCGGCAGCTCGTTTTAGATAAGGTGACGGCGGTTGTTTGGCATTTTAATGCAAAAGTTTTTATGGCGCTGAAAATGATTTCAGCGATTTCAGGACTGTGTGCTAGCTCTGGCCAGGGGTCAGTGAGCGTCGCCCCCAATCCCGCATAGAACTGTGGAGCGGCAACTGTACTTGGAAACTATGCCCAATCCACGGACGGGCAAACGTCCGTCCGCCAAACGGTTTTTAATCACCAGGAAGCTCCGGGCCCAGTGTCCCGGAGTGAAGCCACAAAAAGATGAAAGGCAACAGCGACGACAGCGACTAAAATCAAAGACGCCATCAGTGCATCAAAGTCGTGTTTTAATCTCCAGCTGCAGCATGCAGCATGCTGCATGCAGCAAGCAACATGCAGCGGAGGCTCAGCTGCGGAGCGGACATCAGCGTCCGAATTTGGTGTGCTGAATGCGGAATCCAGAAGGGATGGGACTGGTGGAACTGGTGGGGCTGGGTGGCATGGCATCGCTTTGAGCTTGTCGCCTGTCAGCAGTCGCCTGGCACACAAGCGTGCAGCTGCGGAATTGCATGCGCAGCCACAAAGCATCTAACATGATTTTAATTATTGCACAACAGCCTCAAAGTGCCGCTCCTTTCCACTCCGCCGCTTGCTCATCTCGGTCCCAAAACGGAATTCGCCCCGGGCTCAGCACAGAAGCCATATCCGTGGACTGTGCACGGTTTAATCCTGACTTAGTTCGCCTTCTTAAATCGCTTAGCGGAACCTTCACGCTATGAAGGTGTTTATCTAAGTTACATTTGAAGTGGTCAAGTGGTTTCTGTGGTGCATTCGTCTATGGTGTACTATAGAGTAGCATCCCAGCAGGGTTGCACTGCTCATCCGCGATCCATAATCACGCTTTGTGCCACATCCCGATCCCCGCTTCGCATTAAAGACATCGATAAACTGGCGAGCCGATGGCGCTGCTGTTGTTGTTCGCCGGAACCTGAGCCTCCTCCTCGCAGGCGCTGGGGCCAGTTGGCCTGCACTGAATGGGCCGAAAGTAGGGGGAGGTGGGGCGGGCGGTGAGCGATGGGCGGTGGGCGGTGGGCGGTGGGTTGTGGTCGTTGATGGTTAATGGGTGGGGTGCCCGGGTGTCGCACGTAATGCGGGCGCTCGTTTTATTTTTGAACATTTTTCGGCCGCCAAAAAGTAAACGAAAACTGCGATGCAGAAAAAAAAGGGAGGCGCACACGCACACACTGGTGCTCATGGCAGTACATACGAGGTGGCTAAGTGTGTGTGTGCGTGTGAGTGTGTGCCGTGGGTATATAGGCGGCAGGTGAGGGGAGCGGGCAGCGCCTGTCGAAAAATAAATCGAAAAGGCAACACGTCATTGGTGGCATGCTCGTCCTGGTAGTGGTCTGCATCCTGGTCGCTGGTCGATAGGCGTAGGCATAGCCTCGTTGCCGCTGCCGCTGCAGTTGCAGTTGCAGTTGCTGTTGCAGTTGCCGTTGCCCAAAGTGCGTGGTAAATGAGCACAAAAAGGCCACGCCTGCTGCTCCGGAGATGCCTCCGCCGGGAGGTGAGGGGTGGGCGATGCGTCCCGAGAGGATCCAGTGTCCAGTGTCCAGTGTGCAGTGCCACCCGTACCACCTCGCTACCCACCGACAGACTTACTTTTTGCAGTGGGCGGTTGGGTGCGTTACCATTTCCTTTTTATTCCGCCTTACTTTCTGGGCATCTGCATGTGTGATGTTTTTGTTACTCCTCCTTTTTGTGTGCTGGCGATTTTCCCTCTATTTTTTTGCTCGCTTCTTTTGTTTTCTGATTATATTTCCTGCACAATTTTAATGGATTTTTTTGCCCGTGCGAGTGTGTGGGTGTCAGTGTGTTTGTGTTGGATGTTTTACCCCATGTGCTGCTGCTGTTGTTGTTGCTGTTTCTGTTGTGGATGTTGCCCGGCGATGCTGCTCATCGTGATGAGCATTTTTTTGTGTTCAAGCAGATAATTACATTTAAATAAAATAAAAATTGCATGCGGCCCCACCCCAGGAATGCCCCAGCTCCGCGCCGCAGTCGTCCGGCTTTGCTAACGGCTCCATGCCCCCCCATTCCGCATTTCGCATCCCGCATCCCACATCCCGAAGGCGAGGGGCTCAGGTTCAGAGGGGCCTGCTTTTTGTTGGCATGTTGTTTTATAATTCATTTCTCTGCGTTGTTTGACTTGCGAGCGAGCACCCCACTGCCTGCATCTACGGCGAGGTGCTGCTGATGCCTACCGCTCCCGCTCCCTCTTCTCATCTTGTCCGGTCCGGTTAGGTTCGGTCCTGTCCTGGGCCATGTCCGTGTCCATGTCCGGAGTCCCGGTCCCTGACCGGTGCTCTGGCCACCGGCCACTCTCTATTCGGCCGAGCAATGTTGTCACTGGGCCGCAAATTGCACCGCATGCCCCATGCCGCATGCTGCACGAGAAGCGGGAGAAGAGGAGGTCCTGGTGCTTGGTGCTCGCAGCTTGGAGTGGCCCAATATACAAGTCATTCGCCTCGACCTGCCCAGCGCTTTGTTTGTTCACCAACTGCAGTCAAGCCGTTTGTGTTAATGCTAATTGCTGTCACCCCGCCCACCTGCCGGAATGGGCGGCTTGAAAGGTGGCCCTGGTGGCCACCATGCTCCCCTGACCACCACCTGCTGGGGAGCGCATTCTGCGGCCGACTTTGGTGTCATTTCGGATTCTAAGAGTGTCGTAGCTGGCATCGGATGATGGCTGGGCCGCGTGACCAGTGGGTGGGCAGGCGGACATCCAAGGACAGGTGACACGCCACGCCACGCCATAGGACGACACACCAGCTCCAGGCAGGAATCCGCAGAAAATTGAATTGTTGCCAAATTTAAAGGTGGAAAAAGTGACGACGCAACGCAACAGTTGTATGGTGCCCCTGCTGATGTGGCTGGGCAGGAGGCTGTGGTGGCGCCTGTTGGCGGATGGAAAGGAAATAAGAAGGCGATGAGTGCATCGGATCCCTTCGTCTCAGTCCCGTCATGGCCACTCCTCCTCCTCGGGTGGACTGAGTGTGAGGGGGGGAGGAGGCGCTGGCCTCCTGGCAACAGACACTTTTTGTTTGTTGCTTTTCGACACTTCAAGGCCAACGGCCGTCGTCCGGCTGATGTTGAGCTACTTCTGGGAGGAGTTCATTTGCGGTTTCGTTTTGCTTCGTTTTGTTCGAAGGAACTTGGCCCAGACCATGGGCCTCCTCCGCGCCTTCGCATTCCCGGGAAAGTCAGACCCAGTTCCTGGAGAATGCCATTTTTCGGTCAATCGATACGGCGGAACTTGAAGATTAAGGCCCCAAGGCTGCAGGACGACGCACTGTTTTGGGATATTTTTGGATTGCTCTGAAAAGCACTCGTCCGCGTTCGGGGGGATCTCCAGGATCTAGTTTCTTTGTTGTGGAACAGCAGCCGTAATGTATCCTGTCATCAGGCTCTTATCCTTCCGCTCCTCCCACCCCCGCCTCAAGTGCCCATTATTCCCCAGCTGGGCCACCTGAATTGGGTCTTCGGTGGGCTCCTGCCTACTGCTTTCTGCAACTGCCATTTCCCCTTGTGGAGGCGCCTTTGTTTACTCGCAATTAAATTAAAGTCCTTTGTTAGCCCAACCGGGTGTTTGGCATTATGAGTAATTACACACTTCTGGGACAGTTCTCGGGAATCACAAAGACCTGTTCTTAGTGCCGGAAAGTCGAGTGGAACGCAACTGTACTCTAGCCCGGAGAATCGTTCGTCCTGGCCGGAACCACTTTGCGCTCGGGAACCCAGTGGATGCAAGTTTATTACAGCCAAGTAAGACATTCGCCTCGGAAATCGGAGCTCACTTAGAAAGTTACCGATCGTTTCTCTCCCTTTTTCCAAGTCAATTCTTTCAAGGCCCACAAACATTATCAAATCTATTACAGCTACTCAGGATACAGTTTCAAATCCAATTGAAATTGTGGCAATATCGAAGGGATCCGAAAATTATAGACCGACTAGGAGCGAACTTAGCCAGGTTGAAACCAAACGAGATAGATTTAGTGCAATGGCTCTGATGCATAGCTGATTACCGCAGAACATCCTTGGAAAGTGGCTTATCCAACTCTGGCGTATGATGTGGGTTCCGTGGCTTTGCGATTCGGGCAGCTAAATTAATTAAAAATGTTGGAGCACTTCCACGGTGCTCCTCGCACTGCTTGAGCGGCTCAAAGGATCCCGGGATCCTGTGTGCCCGTGCCCGTGTGGGAAATGAGCAAGTTGCGCAAGGGGAACTAAGCTTGTTAGCAACTTGGCAGCGCCAGCCAAACGCACTGCCGCATGGCCACGCCCCTTTCCGCGAAGGCGCTAAGCGTAGTGGCGGAAGCGGGGAGTGGAAGGGGGGAGGGGCCTGGGCGGGTGGTACTGAGCGAAAAGTTGGCAAGTCGGCGGCATATGCATGTATTATTGTGAATATTATTATGCATATTTTATTTCGGGTTTCGGGTTTAAGTCACCGCCTTTTCTTCTCTTTTCTTTTCGATTCTTTTAATTTTCCCTGCCTTTGCAGTTTGTGGCGCCTTATTTTGTTGCCGTCTTATTTTTTGCACTTTCTGCGCTGCCTGCGATAGTTATACATACATATATGCTCGCCTGTTGTTGTGTTTTCGGGCTGCTGCGTCTTCTTTCAATTTTTTGCCACCACACACACCATGCCACGCCACTCCCACTGCCATTTCCACTTGCCACCCATTCCCGGCCAGAGTTTTCAGCGCTCATATGTGCTTGTAAAGTTTTTACTTCGTTAGCATAATGAGAAACCGCGTGTTCATATCCCAACATCCCAGCCCCCTTTGCGAGCAGCCATATTCTTGGCCAAGTTGATTGTGCGCCTTCCTCCGCAAGTATTTTGCACGATGCCTCCGACTGGGGAGTCCTCCGCTGGCGGAGCACAGCAAATTCTATTTAAATTGTGTACAACATTATTAGAAAGTTTTTCCCAGCGACCGACCGACCGACCGAGGAGGAAACGAGGGGAGCACCCAGCACCCAAAAAATAAGCAAGGATCCGGCCGAGGAGCTGGTGGAGGTGGAGCTGAAACCATCGTGGAAGAGTTGCAAGGAGCGCGGGTAAAAAGCGAGCATAGAGAAAAAAGTCGAGAACCGAAATTTTTAATTTGCCTCAAGGCAACGGAGAACACTCGCACAACCACCACACACACACAACCACGCATTTGCCAAGTGTCCTGGCAACACCCACAGTCGCACACACACATCCAAACACCCCAACCCCAACCCCACAACCCCACCCCCTTTCACCCTACCCCTTCTGCAGCCTATTCCTCAGCCCATCGTGGGCTTAGTCCAACGGAGCGGAGCCGCAGAATTGTTTTACTTGCTTTGTGTACTCGATTTTTATTCACTCCACTCCCCGTTGCGCACAAAGGAGCTAACTGAGACAAGTCCTGGCCAATTCACCAGGAAGCCGAGCATCCATCAGGAAACATCCATCATTCTTCATCTCCGGCGATTGCTGGCGCTGACTTTAATGAGTCGCATTTTCTGTCTCATAATTTGGGGACTTCGGGACTCCAGGACCCACCAACTAACTATGCATATGACATATGTGAGTGGGTGTTTGGGGGCGAAATGGCGAAGAGTTAAAACCGCAAATGTAGCTGAGGCATTAGTAGGATTGTGTGTGTGCGTGCGTGTGTGTGTGCGCCTTTCTGTGGGTTAGCGCATACACAAAAAGAATTCTTAACAAACTTTTCATATGCTTGTTGTTTCCCGCCACCGCCCCCGCACCGCCACCGCCCATTGCAGCCCCACCCAGCCCGACGTACCTCCCCCGTCCTTGGGGCTTGGGGCTGCTCCGTCAGCTGCGTAGGCAACACTCCGACCCCGGCGAAAAGTTAAACAGATAGAATGAAAGGAACGCGGGGCAGAGGGTCTGGGGCACTTCTTAAGCATATTTCATTACATGTGCCACGGGTTCCCGGAGCAGCGTCTCAGATGTCAGGCAAGATCGTCAGCCACGTTGCCCATCAGCAGCCACGTTCCTCTGACAAAGCATCCCATCCATCCATCCATCCATCCCATTTCTTCCCTACCCATCCAGGACACTTCCATCCCCGCCACTCTGCTCTGGGGAAAAATTAACCACACGCTCGCAGTCAGCTAATTTAACCCTGAAAATCCTTGGCACACACGCACATGCCGAGTTCCCAAGCTCCAGTGCCTTCAGTACCTCCAGTACCTCCAGTTCCCCAACCCCGTACTCCCCCCGCAGCTTTTGTCTTGTCCCGGGAATTAAGCCCACATGCTCCTCCGACCTCTCGAGTGGCCCACTTCCTGCTCATGATTATTTTTAAATTAATTTAAATGCCTGGCGCTCACAAGCGTCTCTGAAATGTTAACGAAATCTGTCTAAAAATCTTGAGGAAGGGTGGGTGTCACGGAAGAAAGGATCATCCGATCGCAGGACTTCCAGGACTTCTAAGAACCACATTATGCCCCATTGGACTAGCTGTCGGCAGCCAGTAGTTTCTAAGCTCGCCCACACATATGCACACATATGCAAATCCAGCCCCATCGGCCGATGGCCTATCACGAAAACTAAGCACACCCAGACATGTGCGTCGATTTGGGCCAACCACAGAACCTGGCCCAAAGCACCATAGTTCGGTTGCGGCGGAGCGGGGGCGGGGCGGTGCTTTGACATGCACTATTCGGCAACAACGACACGCATTTAGGTCAGGCCCGGGCGGCCGAGGGGCGACCGGGAGGGGTGCGGACAGATACCGAGCTCTAGTGCGACTAAGCATGTGCAAGGCTGCCATTGGCTGGCGGCCAAAGTTGGCGGGTTGGCGGGGGCTTGGGGCGCACAGGCCAATCACACTATCGCAAAATAATTTAAACAAATCTAGGACAGCGCGCCCCGCCGCCCGTTCGCTCCCGCTGCCCATGAAGTGCCTGCGGTCGGTGCTGCGTCTACGAGCCGACGCAGAAACAAGCGCAAAACAGCAAGCGAGGGGCGGCGGGAGGTGGTCGCTGGGCAGGCTGGGGGCGGCTGGGTGGCAGCTGGGTGGCGTACCGAGGCGAGCCGAACGGGAGCCGAGCAGAGCCGAGGCTCGCAGGATGCCAGGATGCCAGGATGTGGCTGGCGTGTGGAAATGCCGACGGAAAAGCACGACCACGCACACACATGGCGAGCACAACTATGCGAATAGAGCGTGTGGGGGCGAGCGAGACGGCAGGCGAGCTAGGAGCCATCGGAGCGCGAGTGTGAGTGCGAGCGAGCGAGGGCGCGTCAGCAAGGACGATTTGCTAACCGAAGGACAAGTGTGGACGGACAGCCAAGCACACCCACCCACCTCCGGCACCCTGATTAGAGGGGCTAAAAAGCAAAGCGCACCACTGAAGCCCAGCTGGCAGGACAGCCGACGAGCACCGAGTGCGCTCGCACGTCCCGACGAGCCTGCCGAGTGCGGATGCAACGATTTGAAAGGCTTCTAAGTCCCGCTGCCAGCGGTGATTGGTCACGAGCTGATGGCCTAGTCGGAGCGGAGTCCTCGGCGGTGGAGGGGGTTGCTTCGTGCGCCAACTAATGCACCACCACCCACCGGCCACTAGTGCAGCGCCATGTGGTTGGTTGGCTGATGCGACCCTGGGACCAGGGACCAGGGACCGACGACCAAACACCCCCACCCCCATAGTGGAGCTCAGCATTAGCTACGAACTGGACTCTGTGTCCGTTGATAGGCTTTCTATGCATGCTGGGCGATAAAGTGCGCGCTAAGCCCTCCGATGCTTGTCCCAATGGCCTTGCGCCCAACCACCCAGCCACCCAACCACCCATTCCGTTCTATCCACCCACTCACACCCGCCCGCTGAGAGGCAGCCTCCTTGGCAATATGCGTAAAATGTATTTATGATAATGCCAAAGAGAATTACGTTAATGTTAATGCAAAACTGTTACGACAAACAAGAACAATACGAGAAAATGATGACGACGAGCAAAGAGACGAGGCAGTGGCAGTGGGGCGGGGGCAGGGGCAGGGGGCGTGGCCCACATAACGTTATCATAAAAGCAGATAAATTCAGCCGAAAGACAAACTCATAAAGGCAAAATGTTTCATTCTATTAAAAATTTTTATTGCAAATTTGTAATTTACAATTTGCATTTCGTGTGTTGGCTTTTTTATGTGGCCGCAGGACTCCTCAGCCGGCAACCAGCGAGTCCTTGACTTGCGACTGTTGCTGCTTTGGCTCCTCTCTACTGGGATCTGGGCTATGGGATCTGGGTATTTCGCATTCGGGATTCGGGATTCAGGCTCTTGAGCTCTTTTGTTTCGCCGCGCAATTTTATAACCGTTATTCATAATAAAAATGTAATAGAACATCATTTTGGCAATACATAAAAATGCAGACGGGGATAGATACTGATACTGAGACTGATACTGATGCCGATAGCTATATGCCAATGCCAATGCCGATACCTTCGACGGCCGAGGAGTAATTTCTTCTAATAACACAGGATCGTGTGGCCGCGACCTTTCGAGCCCAATCCTGGGCACATGCGACCCACCTGCAGCACTCCTGACGATGGCGCATTTTAATAACATGTCATAAAATACTTGGCTGTGTTTTTGTGTGTTCCTTCCCCGCCCGGCTGCTGCTCCGATGGCTTCTGGCCTTGCTCCGACATGGCCATAAAAAAGTCATTACCCATCCATACGTGAAGGCAGTGCCGGGCATGGACCCAACTCTATCGACCATCTACCATCGGCGATTGCATCAGTGACGACTTTTGGTAATAATACTTCGCGCTCTTCCCAAAATGAAATTGCACGAAAATAATAAATATATTGTTGCCTATTTTCCATAAGGCCCTGTCTCTGCCATTTTATGATGATCCATAAATGGGGTCGAGCGGTCGCTAGCTCTATATCTTCAATCCGTTGGTCCATCGAGCCGGATCAGCCACCGCAGCTGGACATGGGACATGGGACGTGGGACATTGGACGATGGTCGTTGGACGCTGGCCAACAGGGAGCCATGCTTTGGACTAACCAGAAGGGAACGAACGCCTTTGTTTTACTGCCCAAGATCTGTGTCTGCCGATAAGGGCAAATGAGCTGGACTCCTGCGGGACAGAAGCTGCACTCATATGGGTTTTTTTTTTTTTTTTTTTTTTGAGAATATGCCACAGAATGCGATGCGGTGGAGCTCGGTCTGCGAGTCCCTAGACTCCCTAAAGTCCCCAGTTCCTCAATGTTATTTTCGGTAACACGGAGAAAACACTAGTCTTAATTATCCAGGACCAATTTTTAACAGTATATATTTATATATGTATATATATATGTCCTTCTTAAATGGGTAGTCCTAATCCTATATCCTCCTGATTCGGGTTTGAAGTGTGGCAAATACGTATTTAACCAGTCAAGGGCGGGGGATTTGAAAGACTCTATACTTAAAGCTAATATCTAATCCCAATACCTAATGCTGGCCATGTTTCCTGGGCGCAGCTTCGCTGCACTGCGAGAAATAAAGCACGTTTTGCAGAGCGAGCCTAGAAGACATATGTATGTATGTGCGGACGTGAGCTGTGAATGGGGACTAATAGGGAACGAGGACGCAGAGACGTCTTCCAGGAACATTAGGCATTGCTAACGTGCCGCTCGGCGCAAATGGAGGGCAGATAATTTGTCTTGGAACCGCTGGCACCTAAGGACGAGCTGCCGAGCACCGAGCACCCGGCTAGTTGGCACTTTGAGGCGCAAGCGGAGCACCAGCAGCAGTTCGCTCCTCTAACATTATAATATTTAATATTATTTTCATTCTTTATTTTTATGGCACTCGAGGACATTTCGGGCACACAAATGCGATTCGAGGTGGGGCGATGTGGGCGCTTATCGCGCATACGCGACGTGGGACCACATTCCGACAGCAGCCCCCGCCTAGGCATGGGAAATCTTGTGCAATAAAATTCCTCTAAACACTCATAAAAATTGCAGGCATATTAAAAATTGTGTTTGTTTAAAAAAAAATGAAATAAAAATAAAAACGGTAACAACAAGGTAGCGGAGCGGTCCCCTTGGTTCGCCGGGCTGTAGGATTGGTGGACTGGTGGGGTGGTTAGATGGTTGGATGCTTGGATGCTTGGATGCTGGGATGTTTGGATGGTGCGAGGGTGGATGGCTGGCGGAATTTAGCTCATATGCGAATTTCGGGCCTTCAAAGGCAGCGGGGCTGCCGTGGCCCATAAAACTGAATGGATATTTGAATAGAATTTGCAATAAAAAATCCCGTTAAAAGCCAGCCCACTCACAAGTATGCGTGTGTGTGTGCGTGTGTGCGTGTGCGTGGGTGGCAATAACAACTTGTGCGTTATGAAAAACTAATTTCTCTAAACATATGCGCTTCGCAGGCTAAGCACGCGAATGAGCCATGGCCAGAACGACGGAGCAGGCCTTTTACGATCCGCTGTGGCGCAGCGGTCCTGCTCCTGCTCCCGCTCCTGCCCAGCTCCAGTTCCACTTCCCCATCCCTGCCTGCTGCTCCTCCTCACATGGGCCGCGCATGTTGACAGAGCTGGCGAAGATGGCAACGGGAGTGGGTGTGGGGATGCTTTCTGGGGCTCGACTCGAAATTGCAAATTTACGAGTATTTATATTGATGCCATTTTACTTTGATTTTAATGCGCGACCAAAATGCGTGCGAAGATTTTTAATATTTTGTTCTGTGACCGACCAGAGGAGCATTGTCGTTGCCTCGCACTTCCTGCGAAATTGGCAACGTTGCTGCGAAATATTTATGTATTTCTACTCAGGCCTTGTCATCCTGTCATCCGCATTCGAGTGCCACCCCGAATCGTGTCCTTGCGGAGGAGGATCCATATTCAGTTACTACTTCACAGAAAGATAGCGACTGTGAGGCCCCAGGAGATCTGTAGACCGAATAGAATCTTCAGATTGGTGGCTAATAGAAGATACATCTTCAGAGCCTGGCTATCGCTTTTCATTGCGGAGATGTTACATCACAACTCGGCCAAAAAACTTCATACAGCCATAAAAACTACTGTTTTGCACAGCTAATAATCCCAACTGACGATCCCTA
Source organism: Drosophila simulans (assembly GCF_016746395.2). Classification (NCBI taxonomy): domain Eukaryota; kingdom Metazoa; phylum Arthropoda; class Insecta; order Diptera; family Drosophilidae; genus Drosophila; species Drosophila simulans. The sequence goes on from NC_052525.2 coordinate 1,355,447, forward strand.
TCACTTTCCTGATGATTTGTAGAAATTAATTTTTGCTGCAAATTTTGCATTTTTGATAAGGGGTAACATCATAAAACTTTGCGAAAAATGGCTCAAATTTAACATTTTGAGCCTTGAATGCCCTTCGATTGGAAATTTTATTACGAATTGAACAAGGTATAACATTCCATATTTAGACCATTATTTCCCTTCCTGTGAACAAAAAACTAATTATTTTGGTCACAAAATCAGGTTTAGAAAAAAACTAAGTTTATTACCAGGGTGTTACATGATAACTCGGCCAAAAAACTTCATACAGTCATAAAAACTACTATTTTGCACAGCTAATGATGCCAACTAACGACCCCTATCACTTTCCTGATGACTTATAGAAATTAATTTTTGCTCGAAATTTTGCATTTTTGATAAGGGGTAACATTATGATTTTTTGCACAAAATGGCTGAAATTTAACATTTTGAACCTTGAATGCATTTCGATTGGAAATTTAATTACGAACTCAACGAGGTATTACATTCTATATTTAGACGATTCCTTAATGTTTTGCAAACAAAAAACTAGATGTTTTTGGTCAACAAATCAGGATTAGAGAAGAACTAAGTTCGTTGCGGGGGTGTTACGTAATAAATCGGTCAAAAAACTTCATACAGCAACAACAATTATTCATTCTAATTATTTTTCTGATTATTTCCATAATTAATTTTTTGCAACATTTTTTTTATTTTTTGATAATGAAAATTTTTTCCAAAAATTGTCAAAATTTATTATTTCCATCCTTAATTGCCATTCGATATGCAATTTTATTACGAGTTCAACGTGTTATAACATTCCATTCGATATGCAATTTTATTACGAGTTCAACGCGTTATAACATTCCATATATAGACGATTCCTTCAATTTTTGTTAAATAAAACGATATATTTTTGGTCGAAAAATCAGGATTAGGCAAAAACTCACATCCTTCTAGGGTTTTTCACTTAAGCTTGGTACATACATATAAACGGTTTGACAAGGGAATAGTTTCCGATAATATGCCTGTTTGAATTTTGAGTGGCTTAAATGCGTTCAATGCTAAAGTTAAGTCCCAGCTGGAAGATCGATGCCGGAAATCGATTCCCTCGCCGGCCTCTGCCAACAGCTCGAGTGAGCGGAGTTAAGGTCAGGGGTTGCCGCTGGGACTTGGACTTGCTAACTAACTGACGAGTCCTTGCCGCGGCCCCTTTCGCTGGCATGTGGTCAAGGACACAGGGACCACAATGCAACTAAATGCTCGGAATTAATTTGCGTTTGCACTGGCGGTGGTGCCACCGATGGGAGCGCAGCAATCAAACGGGCCATTTGGAGGAGAACTCGAAGCGCAGGCAGTTGGAGCTGTTGTGGCAAAGGTACTGAGCCCGCTGTTAGGAGCAAAACAAAGGCAGCCACAACAACATACAACACACAACAGCAGAAACAAAACACAAAACAACAATAGTTTGGCAAAGCACCTGGGGGCAAAGGCAGAGGAGGGGCTGGCTGGGTTGGGGCCGCTTTGTTGCGCTTGCTGTTCTGCTTGCCACTTGACAATAAGCGTTGGAAATCAATTACACACAAAAGCGTCAAGTGGCAAATGCAAATGTTTGAAAAGCAAAGCACAAAGCACAAAGCACGAGTTTAATTGCAATAAAGGCAAATCGGCGCAGCCAGGTGGCCAGTGGTTTCGTTTGGGCAGGTGAGCTGCTGAGGGCCTGGACATGGTTGTGCATGAGATTGGCAATCCTCCAGAGCTGAAATGCCTACAAAATGTTAATCGGCAGCTTAAGTCCTGGCTGGCCTATGCGAGTGGGTGGATGGCCCCGCACCCGCCCACCTACTGGCGGCTATCAAAATATCGGTAATTTTGCAAAGGAGCGAAATTTATGTGAAAAGTGGCAAACAACAACAGAGCGCACAGAGCACGCCGCTGGAATGAGTCAGACAGACAGACAAGGCCGGTCCAAAAAAGTGCCGAAAAAAGTGCGGAAAAAGCAGCAGAAGAAAAACTGGCGATGTGAAATGAAACACGACAACTGAAATGCAGCTGGTGGGTGGTGCAAAAGGCCCAGAGCTGCATGCAAAATGCCGAAAAAACGACAGGACGCGGGATGCACGGGATGCACGGGATGAGTCGAGTCAAGTGCAGGCTGCGTGTGAAGCCGGCGATTATGCGACGAGCTTGCCAACAAAGACAGCAACAAAAAGCGTCGGTTGGCGACCCACATTCGACCCACAGCGGCACACCAGAGGGGCTTGAACCCACTAGAAGCAGCAGGACCGAACCATAACCAGGAACAGGAACAGGAGCGGGCATGGGAACGGGCACACAAACAGGAGCAGAAACAGGACTACGACCATCGCCAAGACCATCACCAGAGGCCATGCCACAGTGGGGGCGCCACGGTTGCAGGCAGGGGCAATTTTTAATGACTGAAAAATAAAAACGGTTTTGGCCTGGCCAAGAGAGTGGGATCCTGCGATGCGCAGGATGCGTTATCACTGGCCAGCTGGGGGAGGTGGGGGCGTTGGGGGCGATGGGGGGTCCTGGAATCGCCAGGCATCAGCATAATGCAAGTCAACGCAAACATTTTATTTGCATTAAGCGTCGCTGCGGAAGTAGCAGAGCAAAAATTCCAAAAAAAAAGAGCGGACACTAAAAAAAAAGCAGGCAACCAAAAAAGCCAACGTCGATAGCTAAAATACATACGCACGCAAAAAGGCGATTCAAATAAAACACAAAAAATCGTGTACATGCACCGTGCACCGGGCAGCGTGCAACGTGCAACGTGCACCTACTTATGCCGCAGCATTCGGCGGCAGCCAATAAAAACGCAGCGCTGCAAGTTGCGTGCAACAGGAAGGCGAAAAAAGCGCGAAAACCAAACAAAAAGCCGCCCAAAAAGCACAAAAGACTAAAAAAAAAACTGACTGCACATACACCGAAAAAAAAGGCGAGCAGGTCCTGCGACGCGGCGCGGGGAAAAATCAAACAACACATTCCCAATTGCGAAAGGCCTGGGTGCGAGTGAAATGACAGCAGGCTGCCGCTGCACTGGCCACTGCAACTGCCCACCAAGCGCCACCCATCACCACCCACCACCCACCGCCCATCGCCCAGTGCAACTACAACTGCGTATGGGAGGGGCACGGTTCGGCGTTACTCGGCTGCGCTCGGCTCGGTTGGCCCTGAAATAAAAATAAAAAGGGAGCGCTCAAAAAAATCCTAGAAATATATAAAAATTGTCCAAAAAGTGCAAAAAAGCAAAGGCGCAAAAAACAGGCTCAAAACGCACACATCCTAAACCGTGGGCCAGAGCAGGCCGGCCTCAGTCGGAGCGAGCGAGAGGGCGACACGTATGGGGCGGCGATGCACTTGCAGTTGCATTCGCAGCTGATGTTGCAGCCGCAGCTGCAGCAGCAGCAGCAGCAGAGGCCGACGCAACGGACACTTGTTTTAGTTTTTTTGCCAGCAAGTGCATTTTCCAGGAGCGCACTCGAAAGCCCCCAAATGTAGGCAACAAAAAAGGGGCCAACTTCTCTATACACGATCGAAAACCTTCTCGATTTGCATATGCTTTATATTATATTATGTATATTTATATTTTAACTAACTCGCAACTAATAATACTCGTAAATAAATAAATTAAAAGCTAGTTGTAGGGACCGGATTGAGTTAGGCATCTTCGACCTTCGAGTTCGCCCCTGGACAGAAATATGCAGTTTACTGCCACAGATCGAGTGCAGCGCGAAGTGCGAGCGGGACGGAAGGTGAAATGGAAGATGCAGCCTGCATGCGATGCAATTCTCGCCATCGAGGGGGCAGGATGTGGATGTGGGTGGTCAGGAGGCGTGGGGCAGCGGGCCAGCGCAAATTGAAATAAAAAAAAAAGTATAAAAACCATAAATAAATAAAATTAAGCAGAGAGCGCTTGGGGGAAAAAACCCAAACGATGACAGCGAAAAAAAAGGCGCAGCATGCAGAATGCATTGTAGCCGATGCAACTGCACTTACATATATAACACAGACCGCCCAATGCAGTTTGGCAATTTAGTGGGGGAAAAAAATGACAAAAAAGGCGAAATATACTTAAATTTGTTGCTCTTGTGTGAGTGCGAGAGCAATTGCGAGTGCGATTGGCGGTGCGAGTGGGAGGGGGTCGGCGCGAGTGCGCCAGCTCGCTCGCTCGGACGCACGCAAAAAATATGCAAAAACTCCGCCCTAAAATGCGAGGCAATAAAATAAAAATCAATCTAATGAAGCCCAGAGAAAAACAAAGCAAAAAGGCGGCCGAAAACGAACAAAGATGGCGGTAGATGCGGTGGATGTGTTCATGGCTGTATGGCGGATACGCTAATTTAAAATGTGCAACTATGACAGCTCCTCCCCCTCCTCCTCCTGCTGATCCCTCCGCATCCGCATCCGCCGGAGCTCATCCTTTCCCGGCTGGCCATTGCCATTGCCATTGCCATTTATGGGCAACAAAAAGCATTCGATTAAGCGACCTCGCCACACAACAATAACATCGACAACGATCAATGGTGATGGGGCCCAAATCGAGTTATAGCACCCCAAAGCAACCCCAAATCGTTGGAGCCAGGCCCCGATAATTAGAGACCAAATGCGTCGGCTAGAAAGTTTCCTCGAAGCCAACGAACGGTGCAGCCTCCGATCCCAAGCCCAATCCCATTCCACCTCTTTTCCATGGGTTTTCCCGCGGGCGGCTGTTAATTTGCTGGATTAGGCAGGAAAACGAACTGAGGCATCGCAAATCGGAGCAACTGGGGGGCAGGACAGGACGGGACTGCAGATGAGGAGGCAAGTGGAGCTGAGCTGAGCTAAGAGATGGGATGAAAACTAAACCGCAGCCCTTTTATGGCTCCGGGCGAGCCCTTTGTAGGTTTGCTGACGAAATGCGCCGATAACTTTTTTTATTTCGAAGCTCTAAAAATGAGACATTTCATATTACTTTTACGGCAGGAGCAACTGCCTCCGTATACGTCTTTGCCGCCCTCGCAGCCACCGCCTCGCCTCAGTGGGTTAAAAACAATTCGGCTGCCTCAAGTTTCGGTGGCCCGTTCCCCCTTTTGGGGTTACGCCACGGCCAGCGGACACACAAGCCAAGGGCTTGAGGAGAGGGGGGGCAGTGTCGGTAGCGGTGGCAGTGGCAGTGGCACACACTTAACGGCACTCAACGCATACAAAATTTCAAAATCATCAAAAAGTAGAAAAATACGCGTTTCATGCACATTCGCGGCATTTATGAGCCCATCAACGTCGCTCATGGATGAAAGTAACGCGTTTTATGCGTCGTTTGGGTGCCTGCCAAATGTATCTTTTTATGTGGTTCGGCGGTGTTGCAAGCGCAGCTCTCGCTCATGACCACATGAGATATGGGGGAGGCAGGATTGGGCATGGCGTGGCGTGGCATGGGTTTTGGGGCAGCACACGGCATTGCCGTAAAAGAAAAGGAAACGCGGGCGGGAAAACCATCAAGTTCAAAGTTTTCGGCAACGTTTACGAGTCCTGCTGCCACCGGTAGCCAGTAAAAAGTGAAGGGCGGGCGGAAGGGCATATCCGCCCGCCGATCCGGACTGGATCCTATTGGCCGGATGAATACCACCTGGCAAGCGACCGGACCGACTAGGCGCCTGCTTAGTGCGTCCGCTAAGCATCCCTCCTCCAACGATATCCATATCCATATACCAATACTAATACCCATACCTCCATGGTGGCGGGCAGGAGACGACCATCCCCGGGATCTCGTGGAACTAACAAACACTTTTATGCGCTATTAAAAATATTCTTTTTATAAGCCCTATAAAAGGAACGCAGCGAAATCAGCCGGCAATTTATTCGCAAAGCGCTTTCCGTTCACCCACACACCCACAAAACCACCCCACACACCCACTTGAATCGGCACAAAAAGCGTTCTCGAGAGAGACATTTTATGCGCACCTAAGTCATTTCGAACAATTTCGATTAAAAAACTCATCTAAACAATTTATGGCGCGGCGTAAAAATCAAATCAAAGCACCGTCGTCGGCAAAAGTGCAGCGTTCAGCGGGGTGGCTAACATTCACATTCAGTTTACAACTATGCGGGAAAAGCATAAATTTAGAAAATGGTATGGCCTCCACAGTCGTCCGTTGATTAGTTATTAAACGGTTTGTGTGCATCCGAATTGGGGGTAAAATCTTCAGATTCAGATAGATCGATTTGAGCCTGTCCAACCCCCAACCCCTAACCACCCACCTAGCCACGCGATATTTGGGGGCCTTCAGCCATTACAAAGTTTCTAAACTTTACGATTAAGTATAAAGAGGAAAGACACGCTCCTCGAGGAGCTGGCAGCAAGTTGAAACTGTGCGGGATATTAAAAAGTGCACGGAATAATGCTCCTTTTATGACCAAAGTGGCATCGGACGGACAAGGGGTGAATGGGGGTGCTTCAAATGTCAGCTGACATCTCAACCCAGCCACCCAGCACCCCGTCTCCCAACCAATAACCCCAACCACCCCCACCACCCCCCGGCGGGCTGGTTCAGGCTCATTTCGTTTTTAATTTCCGTAATTCCGTCAGCAGAAAAATTTTTGCAATATAAAAAGTAAATATCGAAATTTATAGACCTGCAGATGTGCTGGGTTGAGGCTGAGAGGGGATGGCGTTAGTGTTCGGGGTGTTCGGGCCTGGCCCCCGCCCCCGCCCCCCTCTCAGCCAAAGACGGAGGCTGAAGCGACATTAAAATGTTAAATAAAAACAGTAACAAAATACACACAAAAACAAACCGAAGACAGCGGCGGCCGAGAAGAATCCCATCAACCCCCTTTGGCAACTTACACGAGGAATTTAATGACAACACTAAAAAGTTTAAGCGTTATTATTTCTAGGGTAGTCAGCCCCACTCCCACTCCCAGTCCCACCACCCCCCGAAAATCAGCTCCAAGGATAAGAGCTTAGGCGGAGGGATGATGAATCCGGCTGGCTGGCTGGATGAATGGATGAATGAATGGCTGGAAAAAATACGACGGCTGTAAAATGGCGAATTCATGACCTGCAACTGCCGCCCGCTCCCGTTCCCCCCTCCCACCCTTCCACCCAACCCATTTGTGTTGTGTGTGTGCATTCTAATGGCAACTAAAAACGAGCGGAGCTGAGCGCGATTGTAACGATTCGGTTATTACCATTATATTGCCGAAACAGCGCGCGCTCTTCCATACTGCCACCCACCGCCCACTGCCCGCCACTCGCTGCTCCAACCCCATCCCGGCCAGAAACAAAGTCGAAACGCACATAACTCAATCTTCGACGTAGGTACGCAGAGCCACCCATCCAAATACCACCCCCCATCCCCCCCCCATTACCATCCCTCTTTTTATTGCTAATGGCAAGGCGAAGGAAACTCAGGGGACTGAGGAGGCGAGGCGAGGCGAGGCGAGGTGAGGCGTGGCAAGGGGTAGGGGCGGTACTGCTCCTGCTGCAGTTTATGCGCCGCTGTTAAACTTACGGCAGTTTACCGCCGCAACAGGAACTTGCAACACAACCAACCAAGCACACACCCATCCACCCACAAACACCACCCACTAGGAAGCGGACCAGCGCATTCCACGGCTCGAAAACGAAACAATTTTTACAACTTTGTTGTTTGCCTGCGGCAGCATTCGCCATTTCTAGTTGGCCCGTAAAGTGAATGTAGTAATTTTTCAAAAATCTTTGTCTTTAATGGACCATTAAGCGCTCCTTCGGCCGCTGTCCCAGACCCAGAGCCAAACCCAAGCCGACTCCCAGCTGCTTTGGACTGACAACTTGGCTAGACTGAGTCCGCCCATCGTCAATATTGCGATTCGGTTGTAAAAAATGCGTTTTAATGCTTCAATAAAATAAAAAGTTTGCATTAAAAGCAAGGCAGACTGGAGCGCAGGCCATCTTCGACATCTTCGCCATCTTCGGGCGAAACAATTAGCGTAAAAAATAGACGATGCAGCTCACAAGCGCCGTGCTCCTGGACGAGCTAGTGCATCGGGCTCTTAGGATTCCTGGCTCTCAAGTTTCGCATGCCAAAAAGTTGATGTGAACTTTAGAAGCTCGCTTCCCGACACTCAAGTGGGGCCATTGGTTGTGGGGCGACCGGTGCACATTGTGCATTTCCGAGCCAAAATTAATGTTTAATCAACAAAGTGGTAATATGCACCCCCCGCGCCGTGCCCCCGTCTTTGCCGTCATCGGGCATGTGGAAAACTAGCGACATTGCATCAAAGAAACGAAAATATTTGCTGTGCGTGGGCCGCGAAAAAGCAACATAAAAATTGAAATCGGATAATGCAAACAGTAGATTAAAAACCAGCCCTGCCATCGCGAGACTCCAGTTGCCAGTAGCCAGTTACCAGTTACCAGTTACCAGCTTCCAGTTGCCAGTTCCCAGTCCACTCCAAACCTCGGGTATCGAGGACCCCGTCCGGGTGTCCTGGTAATACCAATGCCGTGTTTGGGAACGCTAATTGAAAGCCACTGCCACCTTTGCGCTTTGCAGCCAAAGACAAATATTGGATGGACCGCGGCTTTATGCATATTTAAAATCAATTAAGTCAATAAATAATAAGGACAACCTTAATGCGATTGCATATGAACGAAATGCGGCAAATGCCGCCTGTTTGCCTTGCCGCCGAGTGTAAATCTGGGCCGCACGATCAGGAGCAGGAGCAGATGGAGATGCACGTGGAGGTGCAGGTGGAAATGCAGTTCAGTAACGGCGAGGTCAAGATTCGGGCCCGCATCCATAGGATTTGAACGCGACACGCCTGAAGAGCTCTCCGCCGGCCACTTGGAAGGCACTTGGCCGAAACAGGGAGCTATGCTGGCCAGTCTCTGCAGGTGCACTCAACGATGAGTTGCAAATTGTTGCCGCTTGTGTGCCGCCTGCAAAGTGTGCGCGATTGAAGGGGCGCGCACAAAGCGCTCGCCGGAGCACGCCAGCCAATGCACTCGGCCACAAAATCTGGACACAAAGCCCCATCCCACGGCCACATGGCCACATGGCCACATGGTCACATGGCCAAGTGGAGCAACTGAGCGGGGCCAGCGAGGCGAAATCAAATGAAACAATCGGCTAAACGAGCTCCTGCCCCAGTGAGCCACCACGCCAAAAGAGGCGAAAAGAACCGGCTGGCTGACTGACTGGTTTACTGGGTGGCCAAGGAAAGGAGCAAAAGGAGCAGCAGGAGCAGCATGAGCAAAAGAAGCAAACGGAGCTGGCACTGCAAAAGAAGCACCATGCAAATGTGGTACACAAAAAGTGATTGCGCTGGTGGCAAAAGCCAAAAGCAATCAGAGTGCGACGCCAGCCAGCAAAAAAGAATGCAACCGAGATGGCGAAAGACAAGCAACAAACACGACTCCACCACGCACCACCCATCGACTAGTGCCACATGCCACACACACACACGAAGGCAATCAGAGAGTTTCATTCATGACGACCAACTCGAAGCCCCAGTCCGTTGTCCGTAGTCCGTAGTCCACAGTACTCAGTCCTCAATCCTCAGCCCCATCTCCAGTCGACAGCCGCATGTCCTTGCCGGGGCCACGGCCCACTTCCACTTCCAGTTGCTCATCCACTCCGCATCGACAGCCACATCCACGGCCACATCCACATTCACAGCCATATCCACATCCACATCCACGGCTGTGTGTGTGCATCTTTTTGCTTTCGTTTTAGAAAACTCACGGCTCGCACGACACTCGAACCCAGCCAGACCAGACCGATCACGCCAAAAAGAAACTGCAACGAATCAAGGACGAATTTTTTGACAGTTTTTTTGCTCCTCACACGGAGTGTGCCACATGTCCAATTCACCCATCCCCACCATCCCACCTCCGTTGCAAAACTCTTTCGGTTTGGCTTTGTTTTCCGCCGACTCGACCCGGTGCGGCTGCTGCTCTTGCTCCTTTTTGCGCACACGATGCACACGGCGATTCTTTGCCGTTTTTTGTGCCGAGCTCTGGCTGCTCGGTGCTCGGTGGTCGGTGCTCCGCCTGGCCAAAAAGAAAGCGCTACGGAGGCGACCCAGATATCGGCACTTACACAAAGTGCAGCCGTCGGTGGGGTGCCCATTGAATACGCATTAGTGGAACCCGCTGACACAGCCGTGCTAAAAAGCAATGGGTGCCATAAGATGGGCTCAGCAGACGGGCACTGGGACTCCTCGGCGCCGGAGGAGCAGCACTATCAATCTGACTCGCCGGATCATGGCCTCATGCATAGGTGATGAGCCGGGGCAGCTGTGGCATGCAAACGAACATTCGCATTCGCATCGGCATCCGTATCCGTAGCGGATCCGTATCCGGATTCACGCTAAGCCGGGCAGAACAAAGGCGGCAAAGGGGTCGGGGGGAGCAGCAAACACAAATCCCGGTTTGTAAGCCAATTTGCACTTAGGCTTATCTAATGTCGTATCATTTGTATAATGCTCTGTTCGGCCTGATACTTGATGTCTACTGTATGTAGTCAATACTCTGCTCCCGATTCCGACTCCATGTCCGACCCCAAAGGAGCCAGCCACACCACACCCACCCACTTCTAGCACCACGCTCGAGTGTGTGGGCGTGTGTGGGAGTGTTTGGGAGTGTGTGGGCGTGTGCGCCTTATCCTGCGGGGTTCATTTCTAAGCTCATTTATGTTTATCACAAATGCGTGCCAAAGTGTGTCGTTATTCTTCCACCTCCACGCACACTTCCCCAACTTTCAGCCATCGCCGATGTTGTCGAACTTGTTGGCGTGGCGCGAACAAAAACATTTCAAATATTCAAAAAAGCCACACACTCGCACAAGATATCCCCACCCATCCAACAATCCACCCATCCACCCGGCAGACACAAGAAATGGCAGTTGTGAGCTGTACTCAACTAGTCGGGACATGTACTGGCCATAGAAATTCATCTAACGGCTGTAACAGGTAATTGAACTTGGTTATATGGCCCTCGGAATGGCGTCGCGCTGCAAATGGAAATGTGGAAATGCTCTGGCATTCGCAGAGTTCGCGGGGTTCGCGAGGTTCGCAATGTCGAAGGGTCGAAGGGTCGCGGAGTCGGGTAAATGGGAATGGAAATGGAATTGAATGACGCGCGCATCGTGTGCCAAATGTGACGTCCTGGGCTCAGGACGCATAACGCAGAAGGCAGATCCCAGTATCCATACAGTACCCATCCCTTCAGAGGCAGAAGCAATGCGTGCGAACTATATAATGCGGGCATAAAAAGGATTTGCACAAGGAGCATGTGTGCGTGGCGGCGGCAGGGGCAAGTCAAATCCAAGACTTCATGCTACATGAAAATTGCAAATTGTGTGCCATAGTTGGGGGGCGGATGCGGATGCGAATGCGGATGCGGAAGGGCGGGGGCCAACTGTTGAACTGCTGAATAATTCATGGCCAACTGGAGATTTGTGCAGCAGCAGGATGATGTCTGCTAAGCGCGTTTGATGCCGATTTGTGGCACGCATAACTGTAAATCGCCCAAAAGCCTGCCACTGTTGGTGCTTAGATGGCAATCTTGGGGGCGTGGGGCATTGATTAACTCTATGTGCTCTATGTGGGATCTGTGCCACATCAACGTGCAACCCAACCACCGAGCCACCAAACAACACCAAACAACCGAACAAGCGAACCGAACACAGCAGATCAAAACAAACGGAAAGAAGCGAAGACAACAAGAGCACGACAATGCAGCTGCCGCAAAAACAATGACTGCACTTGCACTTGCTCCTTTTGCTTGCCGCGAACACAAAACACAGACCTGCCACTACCACCGCCCGTCGCTTCAGGAATGCGCGGACACTGACTGTCGACACTGGGCGCCTGGTAGCCAAGTGCCCACTCGCATGTGGAATGGCATGCGGGTCGCCGGGTGGGGGCATGCCGCCGTGCCGACTTTGGCTTGGTCTTGTTGCCTGCCACGACTGTGTTAGGACTTCTTTCTTTTGTTGGCCCAGCCGGCAGCATTGGGCGCCAACAGGTGGCAGCTACTTCTGGACACATGCAGGCAGCATAACCACAGACCACGACCGCATCCACATCCACACCCATATTCACATTCAGAGTCGCGACCCACCCATATCCCATTACCCACACAGGCTGAAGGACGTTCGGCGTGGTGGCACGCTTTTTTATCCTTTGCTTTCCATTCCATTCCTTTCCTTTCCTTTTGGCGTGCAACTTTTTGTGTGCACTCTGCCTGCTTCTTTTGCCAGCTGCCTCTGCGCGCTTTCCGCTGTTTCTTTTAATAGGACTCAACCAACCCCACGGTCCCCAATACCACCCACCCAGAGGCATCGCATGGAGAGCACACTGTGCGGGTCGAGAGACCCCATGCTGGCCAAGGCGACCTACTTGCTGTTCGCCAGTACCCAGACCGTCTTGGTTGATTTAAAGGTATAAAGTATTTATTGTAGTTGTAGGTACTAGCTATAGGTTCTATGTTGGAGAAATCGTACTACGGGAATTTCGTGGGCCTCGTTGTGTTTCTACACGGCGTTGCGGAAGCCAGCGATGTCGGTCAGCTCTAGTGGCTTCCACTGGATGTCGACATGCTTGTGGATCCGCTCCTCCTCCTCGTCGCAGCCTCCCGTGCAGTTGGACGTCTTAATATTATCAGCTGGGTCTGTGGTCGAGTCATAGGTCATAGGTCAGGGTACTGGGTATACTGGGGAGGGCAAAATATGCTTATAGAAGTCAGACTTACCGAATTTGTGGTCGTGGTCCTGGTCGCACGACTTCGGGCAGAAGACTATCTTCAGGTCGATGGGCTCGTACACCTTAACGATGAGCTGCGGCACCTTCTCCGTGGAGTGGTCCTCGGGACTGGACACTAGTGGATTGATCGAACGGTTAGCGTGGCTCACTGGGTTGCTTGGCGCTCGAGCGGCAATGGAGGAGATGGGTGTGAGGTGGACGGTTTGATTGCGCGCCGCCAGCAACCAGGGCCTGCTGTTCACCGACAGCACTTCCTGGCGCACCGCGACGGGCACAGTTGTTGCTGGTGGCGCTGATTCTGGAGTGGTCTGTGTGACTATTTCTAATGTACTCTGTGTGGCTTCGCCTATTCGATGCTTTTGGGTTGCTTGTGTCGCTGGTGTCGCTGTAGATGTCGATGGTGGTGTTTGAGAAGATGATTCTGTTTGTGGTTCTCTGCTTCGTATCGTTGTTTGACTGACTGATGCGATTGGTTTCGCATCAGATGTGTGTGGTTCTGGAGGAAGCTCCCCAAGGTTGTCGGCAAGTCTTCGGCTTAGAGCCTCAGCAACTACAATTGATGCGCGATTGGCAGGACTTTCAGTGGGAATCTGACTATTCCTGCTTACAAATCTCCTAAACTGCAGCCCGTCGGATGTGGCTTTCACATCCACTTCGTTTTCCTCACTTCTAGTTGCTAATATATTGAGCATCGCCTGCCTAAGAGGCTGCTCGGATGGAGGTGCGATGTGTCGCTTGGCGGTGGCTGCTGGTTGCTTCTCGGCTATTAAGACTTCGCCGCGCTCTTTTTTCTCAGCATCAGAAGAACCAGCGGGTTCGTCTTCCATGTAGTCATCGTCCTCATCATAGTATTCCGCACTCTGATCTGTCAAACTTTTCTGCCGACTAAGTGCCTCTGGACTTGAGTGCTTACTGGCAGTCAGACTTGACCTTGCGGTCGAACTTGTGACCGAAGAAGTGCTCTCGCTTGTGGTGGACGTAGGACTTGTACTGCTGCTTGTTGTCTGAGGGGCACCTGTGCTGGTGGAAGTGCTCGTAGCCGGCATTGGCGTCTTCGATTCTGTTTGTTCTATTCGAGTAAGGCGCTGCTTTAGGAGACTGAGCAGGAAGTTCTTCCTGGCCTCCAGGCTGGTGGCTACACCGCTCGGAATGTCATTCGCGTCGTTGACATAGTCAGAGCCCCCGGAACTATCGTATTCTAGGTCGCCAGTTGTCGTCTCAATCGGCTGGGCTGTGGTGGAGGGAGTTGTCTTGGTCGGACTTGGCGAGGAAGATGTTTTTTGTGGCTCCCGTTCAGTGGTTGTAGACGGAGCAGCAGGGAGCACTGCGGCCACAGTGGTGCTGGACATAGCCTTTGGCTGTGCTTTGTCTAGTACTTCGTTGTCCTCGTCCGCGTACTGTTCCGATGTCTCACTATCGTAGTACTCGGAGTCCTCCGGCTCCTTAGTGGTGTTGTGCGTAACGAGTGTCTTGGGCGGGATAGAGCGCTTCTGGGTGGAGGCTAGCTGCTGGATGGAAAGCCGTAGGGAGTGGGCGATAAAGGGCTTAGAGGTGGCTAGGTTATGCCTGGCCATCTGGGCAATGGTCACTCCCCGCGAGCGCTGGCTGGAAGAAGGCTGACTGGATGGTCGCTGAGTAGGAGCATGCTCCCTGCTCGGCGGCGTCGTGGAGATTATATGGAACAGTTTTTGCAGTAGATGGGCCGCCGCCAGCGTGGACATGGTTGGTGCCTTCGCTGTCGTTGCCTGCCCTGATTCCGCCTCAGCGGAAGACGGTGCATCATCCATGTAGTCCGGCACTTCCTGCCCGCTTAAAGTGTTCCTACTTTCGGCTAATGCAGTGTGGGTTTGTGTGTGGGTGAGTTCTTCTTGTTTCTGTGGTGATTGTAGTTCAAGTAGATTCACTTGTTGGAGTTCTTGTGTGCATGCAGGATTTGTGTTCTTATCTGTAAGGCAAGTGTCATGATTAGGTGTTCAGTGCTGCTTGTGTGGTGGAGGAGCATTTAAAATGGATTAATGGATCCTTATGGGCAGAAGACTTACCTGAGGTGGAGTCGGGATCGGGACATGGCGGTCGCGTGACAGTGGTCAAATCAGTCGAGGAAGTGGAGTTTTGCGGGGTAGTGGTAGTTGGATTCCTCGTGGTTCCGATACTTGTAGTTGATGCAGTAACTGATGTCGGTTGCCGAGTTGTAGTGGTCGACTTTTGTGTGCTTGTACTTGGTTTTGGTGTGGTTATGATTACCGTGGATGTTTTTGAAGTGGACGTTGTTGGATTTTGAGTAGAAACGATCACTGTTGTTGCCTTCGAAGTCGTACTTGTTGTAGGTATAGGCGTAGTACTTTCTGACTTTTGAGTCGACGTAGATTCCGTAGTGGATTTCGAAATGGTGGTTGTTGTAGTGGCTGTCACTGAAGTTGTCGTTGGAGTCGTTGTAGTCAATGGTTTGGGAGTTGTAGTTGGGTCTTCCGTGCTTAGTGTAGTCAACGGGGAACTTTCCGTGGCTTTTTTAGTGGTAATAGTGGCTGTCACTGAAGTTGTCGTTGGAGTCGTTGTAGTCAATGGTTTGGGAGTTGTAGTTGGGTCTTCCGTGCTTAGTGTAGTCAACGGGGAACTTTCCGTGGCTTTTTTAGTGGTAATAGTAACCGTGGATACTTTTTGAGTAGAAGTTGTTGGTTCCTGAGTAGAAGTTTTCAACGTAGTTGGCTTCGGAGTCGTCGTTGTTATTTCTTGGGTCGTTTTAGTCGGTTCGGATGTAGTACTTGTTGCTTTGTGAGTGGAGCTAGTTAACGCAGATGTTTTCACAGAGTTCGTGGTAGGATTTTCGGTACTTTTTTCGGTAGTAGGCTTGGGAGAACTAATCGTTGTCTTTTCGGAGCTTGTTGCAACTGTTGATGTTTTCGGAGTAGTTGTACTAAGTTTTGGAGTCGTCGAGGTGATAGGTTTTTCGGTACTAGTCGGTTCTGGATTATTACTTGTTGTTTTCCTAGTAAATCTGGTTGTTGAGGTGTTCTGTGTAGGTGTTGTCTCTTTTTGCGTAGTGATTGTTACTCTAGTTGTGTTTGGAGCCGTCGATGTCGTGTTCTGAGTCGTTGTTGTAGGTTTAGGACTACTAGTTATTGGCTTTTCTGTGGTCGTTGTTGTTGTTGAGATTTTCGGAGTAACCGTACGAGTCGTCGTTTTTGTTGGTTGAGGTGAAGTTGTTTTTGGGGTTTGAGTAGACGTAGATTCCGTGGAGGATCTCAAGGGGGTCGTTGTTGCTATTTGAGTAGTGGCTGTGACTGTAGTTGTCGTTGGTGTCGTTCTTGTTGAAGGTTGGGGAGTGGTAATTGGTTTTCCCGTACTGCTTGTAGGCTTAGGGGAACTTTCTGTGGATTTCTTAGTGGTAGTAGAAACTGTTGATGTTTTCTCACTAGTCGTTTTTGGATTCTCAGTAGAAGTTGTTGCTGCAGTAGATTTGTGAGTAGTCGTTGTTGTTTTCTGGGATGTTGTGGAAAGTTTAGAAGTGGTAGAAGTTCGGATCTCCGTACTCTTTGTAGTTTTGGAGGAAGTTGTTGTTTTTTTGGTAGTGGTAGAAGCTGTTGACGATTTCCGAGCAGTCGTTCTCGGTCTGTGGGTTGTAACTTTGACCGTAGTTGTTGTGGAAGGTGTTGTCGTCGTTTTCGGAGAAAGCGTTGGAGATCTTATTGTTGTTTTTGTATCCGGTGAGGTGTTGTGAGTAGTCGTACTGCGTTTTTGAGTCGTTGTTGTCAGTACAGTAGTCCTTGGCTTTTCGGTAGCCGGTGAGGTTTTCTCATTAACAGTTGTTGGTCTTTTAGTAGTAGTGGTTTCAGAGGTCGTTGTGCTAGGCTGTTCGGTACTTGACATTTTTGGCGTTGATTTTGTGACTGCAGTAGTTGTGCTTGCTTTGGGAGTTGTTTTTGGTGTTGGAATGGTAGGGCATGTAAGCACCACTGGTTTAGTCGTAGTTGTGGTAGTCGCAGGTGTAGAAGTTGTAGGGAGAATGACAATATTTTGCGAAAGGTGCAAGCCCTTTAAAGGTGATTTGATTTCCGGAGCCTCCGTGACATCGTTTTTGGCTGTACCATAGGTGTATCTTTTGTATTGATATTTGTTGGTATCATTTAAAGGTTCACGAGTGGTAGTTGTAGTCGCTGGCGTTTCGGGCTGGATGGCAATGTTCTCCGAGAGCTTAAGCTTGCGCGGAACGCCCTCTTCCTTAAGCTCTAGGTTTTCTGCAGCCGTTTCCTTACCGCGATGGTGCGATGAATACTCATATGAGGGATACGATGGATAGGCGGGGTATTTATGATAGGCATTGGAAGGTTCCGAAGTAGTTGAGGTGCTTGTTTGCAAAACCACTACATTCAATGAAGGTTTTTCAAAGCCCTGCGCCGTCACCTGAAGCTTTTCCGACTTAAGGGCAGGCTGCTGGTCCCTGGCTCCCGTATCGTAGTCGTCCTCCTCATAGAGTGGCGGTGCAGCTGGATAGGGTGGATAGTAGGGCTGTGGAACGTAGGGTACCTGCACGGGTCCCGGAACAAAGTCAAAGCAGTCGACTTCACTGCGGGGACGACACAGCTTCCGCTCGAGATCAAAGCTATTGCTGCCGGGGCATTTAAATCGCGTCTGCAGATAGGTGCCACTTTCCTGCAATCGACACGTGTAGTAGAGGGCGCAGTCCGTCGGGGAGCGGAACGTGCCCTCCTCGGCGCACTCGGGAAACTTGAGCTCGCAGTTCTGCGGGATATAGCTGCCGCTGTCCGATATCTCCGTCGAGGGGCACTGGTCGCCTGGCAAGCACTTGCGCTCCACCGGCGAGAAAATGGTGCCCGCCGGGCAGGCGAAAAGCCAAGGCTGCGTTCGGTTCTTGTCGCACCTATAGTACACCTTGCAGTCGTGGGGATGTGGGAAGCGGCCCTCCTTCTGGCACTGCGGCGGCCTGTGGTCCGGTCTGTGCTGTGGAACGTGTTGCACGCAGCGCCCGCTACTGGCGTTGAAGCTCTGGGGAACGGGAAAGCGAGTTGAGTGGCTGGCGAAGCAGGGCAAGCGGTCGTCTAGGACTCACCTCAAGGCCGCGGCATTTGCTGAAGATTACACAGTCGGGCTTACAGACGTAGTAGTACTGCTGTTGGTCGGGATGCGGCTTGATGCCAATGTAGTTGCGCGAGCAGCGATTATTCTACGATTGGAAATATAGAAACAGGTGTTAAAAAGCTTAATAATTAGAGCTAACTACAAATTACTGGTTAGGCAAGAAATCTCTATCCATAGATATATTATAAAATTCAGATTCCAATTTTGCCAGTTTTTACTCACGTAATCGAACCGCACAGGGAATCCACCGCCGGGATAGCTCTTGAAGACGCCAAAAACGTTGTCGTAATAAGGCTGGTAAACGGGTGGTGGCGCCTGGTAGCCATAGCCGTAGGGTGGGTAAGCATAGGGCGGCTGTCCATAGTATCCGGAGGGCAGCACCGGTGGATATGCGCTTGGTAGTTGCCGCACCGAGCGACTGGTGGCCGTGGAGAGCACGGACAGCAGGCCCAGCAGTGTCGACCAAAGGCAGTGCGTCATGGTGGCACTCTACTTCAGATGACTTGATACTTGACTGGAACTAGTTTGTCCTCGTGATCCTGCGTTCATCTGATGGAGTTGACTCTTAAGGGCTGGTATCCTTAGTGTGCCTGCTTTTCGTGGAACCTTGGTTGCGACCGCGGTCAGCTCTGGAGTGGCAGTGGTGACTTGGAGCAGGGCAGACGCGCTTAAAAGGTCGCTGGGTGCGCTCGCTTCCGAGAATGTTGCATAACTCGAATGCCAATTGAGCGCCGCGTGATTTAAGTACGAAGATCTTGGGTTCCCCCTAAAGAGACCACAACAAATCTTGGCTAACGGTGCAGCGGCTAGAATGCAGAGTGCAGAGCGCAGAGCGCTCTCCCCACGTGACCGCGGACCGGAAGAGAGTCTCCGCCGGGGAGCGCGGGCCACCGTATCACGGCCGTGCCCGCCGTAAGATGCATGACTAAATGGAGTTGAGGGTGACGGAGAGCAACGTGAGCTACTTCCGCACCGGAGATGCTTTCCAGCTTCAGTTTCCATCTGGATGAGTAATCTCCGGATCTGCGATCGTCCATCCGTGATCCGCAGCTGCCTAAGACGTGATCAGTGGATGTGGCCAGAGCGAACCCAATTCCTGTAACGATAGAGGGACTGCATTGAGATAGTATTCTAACCACTTTTGATCGATTGGGGGCGAGCAATTCGGAACCAAGGTCATGTAACCAAAAAACACATTCGGCATTTTTGTCTCTTGACGATTCTTACACGTACGCCGCGTCGCGCGGGCGGGAATTACGCATCCAAAAATTTAAAATTCGTGGCTTGCTGGTGCGTCATTCAACACGTTCGACGCTTTGGGCGGAAAGACACGAATCGCCTACCGTGCCAAAAAAAGAGCCTAAGACCCAATATCGAGCACGTTTCCCGCAATTAGGAGACAGGAACAGCGGATTCGTTGAATACCTAATTGCAATACTCGTTCTGCAATATGTTTTCCTTAGTATGAAATGAAACAATTAAATCAGAATAATGCCAATCATTACTACATATACTCCCACGATCGAACTTCATAATCACACACGTTGTGTGTTCTAAAGTTTGTAAACATTTTTGTCTGCTGTCTTATACCAATCGAATTAACACTACTCTGATCCGATCGATTCGTGCTTATATACATATATATATGCACTTTGGAATCAGTTGGGTCATATGGAAAAACAGAGATGACAGGGCATGCGTGCGTTCATAGCTTCCCTTCGAACATGATTTTTTAGTAAGTTCGAATTGTCTTCATCAGAAGAGTTATTCTGATACGGACGTGTTGTACTTCCGGCTCTGAGCCCCAGATAAATAATACTGTCCACAGCTGCTGATATCACCTGGGCTGAGCTCCGCAAGAAAACTCCCTATCTGGAGCACATGGCTGTCTGGGCATTCAGGCTACGTGATAATCAATGGGGCGCAGGCCCCAAGATTGGCTTTAGAATGACTGGAGCCAGAGCTATCAGCAGGTCATCGGCTGTTGGACAAGCTCGACATTAGTCGAGATCTCTTTGGAATTCTTTGCATTTGAACACGTCTCGAGCAGATACAGTGATACAGATGAGTGGCCGCTTTGATATAGAAAGAGATCTGCAAAGCATAGAGATCTGCAGATATTGCAACGCCAGGTAGAATGAATGATGATATAGTAGAGCGGTTCGTAAAAAGAAAGCGATGGAATGTGCCGAAGAAATGTGGCCGATTGCATGCTCGAGAATCTTCTTGTGACGTAGAAGAGAGTACTAATAAGCTCCATTGATGCATTTTTCCGCGATTATAAAGTTCCATTAATTGTATGTATGTCTGTATGCCTCATACAAGGTGCCAGCTTTAAGTAGCTGTTACATTCGCGAATAGTCATGCTGTCAACCAAATGCTCGCGATGGAATTGGTGGAAGAATGCCGGCAGAAGAGAACAAGAAGCTCCATTGATGATCGTTTTGCACGGAGTGCCGGCTCTTCTACGCCGAAATGCAGCTGAAGCCGGCACAAAGCAGAGGCGAAGAAAGTCTCCACCTCTCCACTTGGTTTGGAGCAACACTAGATTTTGGAATACTCATTCTTTCGGCTGAATATCGCCAGATGGGTTCTGTGCTCCACTACCGATCGCGTAAGCCGAGACACATACCCTCTGGAAAAGCTTTTGCCCTCTACACAGACTGAAAAAAGCTTGAGCCGCTGGGCAGAGATCCTGGAGGGGGGCATCCTGGAGGCCGCGTCTTCTCTTACGTGCCCAACTATTCGCAAAGAGCGCCGTTCCACAGAGAAGCCCTCCTACTGTCACCCATCCAGGAATGGAAAGGAAACTCAGCAAGTAACAGAAAAGAAATAGTTAAGAAAAGTTTGAGCACGTAAGGTAGCAGCCAAAAAGACGAAAAATTGTTCCCTCTACCGGAGGGAGGAGGGAGAAAGTGGGGAAAATCCGGCGAGAAGACCAAAATAAACAGTAGCACTTAAAGCAGAGCAGAGGCAGCGCTGCCAAGGCACGGCTCGCATCGGAGGAAGAAAAAAAACTGAGGGAAAAGTGAGTAAAAAATGGCAAAGAAAACGAAACGAAAAGAGCCTGGCTTGCATGGGTATTGGTGCTGGTATTGGTATTGGCGCCGCTTTCGCTGCAGCGTCGCCGTCAACTGCGGCGCTGGCGTCATCGTGTGGGTGTGTGTGTGTGCGGCTGTATGTGTGAGTGAGTGCGTAAGGCTCTCTCCACGCCTCCATGTCCCCATGTGGCCAAGACTTTCACTCTCGTTCGGCCATCGTCGTTTTTCCTTCAACTAGCGCCGTCGCCGCCGGCAGCGACGTCAGGTTTTTCTTTTCTTCTCCTGTCGTGAAGCAGCAGAAAAAGCGACGGGGATGTGGGGGTTGGGTGATTGGGTGGCTGTGGGTGGTGGGCCCACCAAGAAGTGCCACCAAGCAAAGCGCTAGAAAAAAGCATGCGAAAGTGCGCCAACTGATAAATTTGCACGGCTAAAGGCGTGCTGAGAAAAAATCGGGCAACGGTTTCAAGGCTGCTGCTTCAAGGCCCAGGTAACAGGTAAGTGGTCGGGGTGGCGACCTTGAGCGCCCGGCCTGGACTCGACTGATGGCCAGACGTCAATCTCGGAATGGTGGCACAGCGGAGCCCGCTCTAATTACACTAACAGCTGTGGCGGCAGTGAACCACCTGTAGGCCTGTGTCCGTCCAGCGGAGGGTGGTGTCCCACATGGGCCGAGATTAGGCATGACGAGGAGTGTGGCGTGGGCGGTGGATGGAAGCACACACACACATATACATACATCCTCCCAGCCGCAGCCTCTCTCGGGTTTTATTCCACTGCTGTTGTGTCTCTAGCAGAAGGATTTTCTCGCGTTTAGCTTTCTCTTTTGCTTCTTGCGAAAAGCTGTTTTCAACAGGTTGCAACACGCTTCGTCTGTGTGTGTGGGTGTGCGCGTGTGTGTGCAAGGGGAGTGAGATGTCCTTGTGCGAGCCGTGCTCTGAGGCTACTTCACGGGACTATGCCGTGTGACCTTCAGTGGCGGGCTAAGGCTAAGCGCTGCCATGGCAGCAGTCAAGTCCCAGACTCCGACTACTCTCTTTTGTGGCTGTAATCCTGGCAACCAGACATGTGATAGTGTGTGTGTGTGTCCAAGTCCGAGATGTGAATGTCCCCGTCGCTGTCACGTTAGACTACGCCACGCTACTCAGCTGTCCGCCTGTTGAGCATGTGCCAGGCCCAAGGCGCTCCCAGGATCGAAATAGAACCGCTTAGATAGCGTCGCAACGATAGCGTGTCCTGATTTATGGGCTATGAGCCCAATCGGTCGGTGCGGCCAAAGCAGCGACGACCGTCAGTTGATGTGTTAATCGCCAAGCAGGGCGCAGTCCGAGTTGGTCCGGATCCTGCCGAGAGGGCCCACTGTAAACCTGTTAGCGACCTGGCCAGCGACTGCATTCCCCATACCGGCGAGAAGTGCATGGGCAGTCGGGCAGGATTTGAAAAAGCAACGCATTAGCAGAGACACGTCAAGCGAGCCAGAAACTGGGCCCAAAAGCGAAACCGAAGCCGCAGAGATCTGAAAACTGAAATCTGAAATCGGGGGCAGGACGGGTGCGTAGGGCCAGTATTGAATTGCAGCGACCTACATAGAAATCAGCAGGCACTGAAGCCGCAGTCGGCCGGGGCTGCGTGCTTGAGCTGGGCCATAAGTGCACTTTGGGATCGAGATTCGAGCCGCTTTCCCGCTGCCCCTCGACCGCTGCACATGTGCCTGCAACGTGGCCGGAGGAGCCTTGGGCCTGGACACAAATGTTACGCTCGACGCGGAACTAACAAAACTCGTTCCGCGGCCCATTCGCTCTCCTTGATTTGGCAAACCGGTTGCTTTTGAGATCAGAGGAGTGCGCGGCTAGCATTTGATTAAAGTCCCAGTCACCGAAATTAAGCGAGTGAGAGAGAGAGAAAGAGACGAAACAACCGAAGGGGAAAGCGCTGCAAGAAGCCCTCCGGTGACCACCTTGGGGAATTTGGCAACAGGCAAAGTTTTCTACTCGAAAATCAAATTAAGTTCCCCTGCCCAAGCGGCAAAATTGACTGAGAAATTGCTCTCAAAACAACCATGCACAGCAACCCACACACACGCACACGTCCAATAATACGGCCACTGAGCCAAGGACCCAAGTCCTTGGTCTTTGGTCCTTGTGTGTGCTTTACTTTGCCAGCACCCTTGAGTGTTTATCATGTAAAACACCAAGAAAACATGTCAAACATGCCAAATATGCATGACCTACAAATTATGCGAATGCGACACCCCGCACAAGCACAAGCACACGCACCCAGTCGCAGGTCAGGGGATAACCAGAAATCTGGGATTACTCGACGCAGAGACAACAGTGAGTCGTCGTGGTCCCCGACTCCTGCCCTGTCGCCGACACACCAGTGCCCGGCACAACCCTCACCAAATCACCAATTCACCAAATCAGGGTGAAGTCAAGATGCCCGGCAAGAATGAGGGGACGCTTCCCCTTGTCCACCTCCACCTCCACCTCCATATCCACTTCCGCATCCGCCAAGGATGGGCCAAGGACCCAAATACAGACCCAGGCATAGCACAGGCCAAGACATCTTGACCCGACCCGGAGCGTGTGAATCACTTTGCGGTCGAGTGTGCGTGCGTGTGTGCTGAGTGTGCTGAGTATCCTGGATATCCTGAATATCCTGAAAACACCGAATGTCCTGGGGCCATATGCGGGCATTTAAATTAAGCAATAACACCGCACGGGAGGGCGAACAAGTTTATTAAATAAGTCTGAGCCATCTTGGCTGGCCGAATCAAGCCCACGAGCCCCAGACGAACGAAGCCACGTCAAAGGAAGTCATAATTGCAAATTACACACATAATCACGAGAAGTCTAGAAGTCGGAACGTGGAGTGAAATACAACCGCACACAATCGGCCCAAAAGGGTGTAGCGTGGGTGGGTGGCGCACTTAAGCCGCTTTCCCTTCCCCGTGTCCTTGCCCCATGAATTTATTAGAAATTCAAGAGTGAAACTCTCGGATTTCTACACACTCCACTCGACTCGACTCGCCTCCACTCGTCCAGGCGCAGCACGTCCTCTATTGACTGACCCACAAATGTGTTTAGCTTGTGGTGCCAGGGGATGTCTGCCCAAGAGATGAGGGGACGAGCTGGAATGGGATGGGATGGGACCGCCTTGAGACACTCGGGCACAGGCGTGCTGCGTCAAACGATTTCACTCTCGAGCAACTTTGCCAGCTCGCTTTTGGGCGGCCAAGTGCCCCCTCACCCAAGGCACCGTGTGAATTAATTAGCAAGGACTCCTCCAGGTCTTCCGTCCTCCCACAGCACACCACTGTATCTGCCCCCATCCCAAGGAGGCGGAAATTAACCCTAAAATGATTTGAACACTTTTATGCCACTTTTGCGCCCCTGTCCCACTGCCACATGAGTGAGCATAAGGTCAGGCCCACACTGCTCACTGCTCGTTCCTCACAGCTCACTCCTCAGCCTCAAGCCCGCCCCGGGTCCAAGTTTTATGCGGTGTCCGGTTGCCGTTTACCGAACAAGAACCGGAAGCCAAGTCAAACGAAGGCGGCTGTCCGCAAATTAGCATGATATGCGTGCGTGCGTGTGTGTGTGTGTGTGCCATCTATCGGATGGGAATGGGGATGGGGATGGGAAGCGGCCGGGAAAGGAAGGGCTCTGGAGTGGGCAGCGATTAGGGCCATCAAAGGATTAGACGGGTAAGGGTCCCGGGACTGAGACACACACAGTGGAACGAGGAAGGAGGGGTGACTTTGCCGGGGTCAGAGGTTGAAAAGTTCTGACACGCAATTACCCGATCCGAGCCAAGCCGATCCGATCCAATCCAGCGCTCATGTGTGGGACAGGCGTATCCCCATTCCACCCTATGCCATCCCATCCCGGGGGTTGTTAATGCCGTTTTAAGTGATTTTATGACGAGTTTGTGCCCTAAAACTCTAAACGCTAGCTCATTTGCACACACGCACACTGAGCATATCAACAACTTCATCATCATTAGCATTAGCATTAGCACGCAGCAGTTATGCTCTTGTGTTAGCCTTAACTTTTGGCTATGGTTTCGGGTTCGTCCGCTTTCCCCCTGTAGTGTGCGTCCTTGCGGGTTCGAGGCGAAAGTTTTTAGTGTGAAAATTTCACAGCCATTTTATAGACGTACTCAAGTGGTTTGCCTCTTGGCGGCACTTCTAAAACATGCCGCCACTCCTTGCTGCTCTATTAGACACACACACACACACAGGCGCACACTGGCACATGTGGGAGAGTGTTGATTTTTGCGGCATTTAAGCCTTTTTGAACTTTGAACTTGTCGGATGGCTGGCTGGTGGGATAATGGGTTGGTGGTTTGCCCGCTTACTGGGATTGGTGCGCTCGTTCGCTGGTAGTTTTGTGAATTGTTTTACCAGCTTGCTGCCATTTGTTGCTTGTTTGTTTTACGGGCCTGTGGTTTAGATTTCGGTTCTGCCTTTTGCCAGTCGTGTGGTAGTGTGACGAATCATTTAATGCCGTAATCCCTTGCTCCTAGTCTGCGTTTAGTCGTCGTGAGTATCGCGCCAACTGCTCATTCTAGATGGCCTGGAATGGGTCGGAAATGGGGTTTTCTGGCTGGCGGCTTCGGTGCCTGAGTGCGTCTAAATTGGCGGTTAACCAGAAGCGTGATTGATAATAAACTGCGGATTAGTTCTAAGGCAGCTCTGTTAGTTTCATTTTCCCTCTTGGAGGGGGGTGGGGTAGGGGGTGTGTGCAATGCTACATGGGTTACCTTCAAAGAGATCTCATCGAAGCGGCTTGTATATTATGGAGAAAAACCACAGTGACTGTAGTTCTTCTTCAGTCAGCTAATGAATGACACAACCCCCGACGCTCATAGAAGATTGACGAGCTGAGCTGCGGAGCAAAGCGAGGATGAGCAATGAGTACATTGATCCCGGGTGTCTTTATTCTGGCGGAGATTGCTCCACACGAGTGTGTGCGAGTGAATGAGTGATCTTTCCCTCCAAGCAAGCACGTGTATGTGTGTGTGTGTGCGTCATAAATAAGTTAAGCTAACAATCCCCATCCCCATCCCCATCCCCATCCCAGTCCCCATCCCTTCCCCGTTCGACTGCGAATCAGAGTCAGTTTCCGTGTCCCAGCTCCTTCACTTGTACAGTCTTTCAAAGCTGCCAAACTAGGGTCTTCTGCTCTTCCACTGAGCCACCGCACCGAGTCGTGGGATGGGCGGCACCGAGGGCAACGAGGGGAGCATTTTTGGCAATACATTTTTGGCAAATTTACCCAGCCGCAGCAGCGAACGACCAACGATCGTCGACCGTTTCGTCCCTCTCGCTCTCTCCTTCGGACACTGTAGTTTGAAACAGAGAACTGCAGCCCGCCACTGGCACTCTACGTCCACCCGATAAACACTCGGTCTCTAGGCACCCCGTCTTTTTTGACACCCTACTTGCGGCAACAGAAAATATTCGGGTGTTTTACCAACGTTGTGTTTTTGTTACGAGTAAAAAAACCACCCGAGGCCTGCTGCGCAAGAGCCGTATGGGTGAGTGGACGCACAGTCAACGATCGGCCGCAGGTCATTTTTTGTACGCCTAAAATTTGTATGGGTGGAAGCGCGACGGGTATAAGAAATGAAGGGTAAAAGGGAATACCCAAGAAAAATTTCGTGCTCATGTCGGGTGCCACCCGTTTCGAATCATTGCCTTACTAATTTTTCACAAGTCGCTAGCTGAATACTCTAATGACAAATATTCTTGCATAAATTCATTTTTGAAATGAATTTTGTGACATTATGTACATAGATTCGGCTATTAGCATTATTACTATTACTATTATTTTTACTATAATTTACATTTAAATAATAAAAACGTTAATAATATATATAATATATAATAATATATAATATAATATATATATATATATATATATATAATAATTAAATTACATATATATATATATTTATAATATATAATATAATAAAATATAATATAATATATACAATTATAATAAAATATAATAATAAGATGAAGGGCATATTTTACAAAGTATTCGACAAAGTCTAGAGCCACGCCGAAAGAATAGTGTATAAACGTATGGAGTGTAAAACGTATGGAGTTACGCATCTTGTCTGTGACTCGACTATCTACAAGAGTAGATAGACTGATAGAGACTATAACCCGAGTATTTTTAGAAACACCCGAGTATTTTTGGAAACACCCATGTGTTTAACGGTAAGCCCACAAGTGTTTTTGTCACTCATCCCTTTTTAGGCATTTGTCTTTTTCTGACTGTTTGTCTTCTCTACCCTCCGTTATGGGTGCCGAGTATGATCGGCACCCGCGACGCAGGTCACCGTATTGATTCGGGTGCGGGCACAACGGGGTGTCTTGTCTACATATGCAGATGTATACTGTGTGTTTGTAAGTACCCGCGATGTGCGTGGCGGGTAGCACCCGCACACAAAATTGTTGGGTGTGAGTCGAGTGGTAAAAAATGCCACCCTTGCAGTTCTCTGGTTTGAAATGTGCACGTACTCACACACACACACACACAACGAAGCAGGAAAATAAATTGAAAAAAAAGTTAAAAAGCTGACAAGGCAGCGGCAGCGAAGCCTCTCCCTGCGAGCTACTTCCTAAATTTGTGTGCGCTGTGCTGTGTTGCCCTCGCTAGGTCGCTGAGCTGCGATCGTTATATATGCACTATATTGAGTTTAAGTTATGTGTGTGTGTGTGTGTGTGTGCGTATGAACGATCGCTCGGCATGCTGGTGTGCGTTGAGAAACCTCAAAAAAGTTGCATTGAAGCCGTTAACCTCGGCAGCGCGTTCGCCGCCCGAGTTTGTTTTTGGAAATTATAAATGCCCTGCTGCGCTCTGTCCCTGCCCCTCCCCTCCCCCCTCGACACTCCACAAACCCCTCTGTCAAGGGGGAAGACAGATAGAGTCAAGTCATTTGCCAAAAAAAAAAATTGTTTCCTTGGCTGCGCGGAGCTGCAAACTACAAACACATGTGAGGAGAAGAGTTTGGTGGTGGTGGTGGTGGTAGTGGTTCTTCTGGTGCGATGTTTGTGCGATCGTGAGTGGCACTAAAAATTACACAAAAATTACGCAAAATGAAAAGGCAGAGCTGCACTAAATCGAAAATACAAAAAAGCAGAAGGGGAGGGGTGGAGAGGGGAGAGCGCAGTTCAGTTCAGCTCAGCAGTACAGCACACAAACCCAAACTCGTTCGGGAAAGAAGATTTGTGAGTTTGCAATTTTTGGCACACACAAACGGGTTTCCATTCCATTCGATTCGATGCGATTCAATTCGTTTTGTTTCGTTTTGTTTCGCTCCGTTCCGTTCCGTTCCGTTCCGTTTCTCCTCTTGTGGCTTCGTTTTCGGGATTGCATGCATGCATGCATGCAACTCCGCCTCCCTGCACCACTGGCATTGTTGAGCAATTTGCGCACAGCTTTCTATGGCAATGGCATAATGGCAATGGCAGTGCAAGTAGCTCGGCATGGGGCAGTATCTACGGATGCGGGGCTAACGGGGCGACCGGGTGGAGCCAGGCGATCCAAGATGCCTGCCCTTAAATCATGTAAGATCGATGGGGAGCGAGCGTGCATTCTTCTTCAGGTTTTGCACTTTGTGTCTCGCATTTCGTATTTTGTATTTCGTATTTTGTATTTTGTATTTTGTGGCTGCTGGGAGTCCGTAGAAAGTTTTTGTGCTTTGTGCGCCGATCAAAGGGCAGGGGCATCGTGAGATTGGGATTTGCCAACGATTTCTCTTTTTGGGGCCTCGAAATCTTCTGCTTCTGCTTCTGCTTCTTCCTCGGGAAGACTGGCTGGCATGGAAGAGTGCAGGAGGAATGCCTGCGATCTGTCCACCTAGACGGACATGTATGTATGTTCATGCATCCAGGCACTTGCTGAGCACTCAGCTCCAGTGGCAATTGCAGTGGCAGTTGCATTTCACCTGCCTAACGGAATCAATTAAAATCGTTTATGCTAATTTTTTGTGGCCCCAGCATTTTTCATTAAGAGCTGGGTAAACATGTTCAAAAAACACACAAAAAAAAAGAAAAAAATAAATACATATTTATATGTATGTTTATATATATGTATGTATGTATATATATTAAATATAAATTGACGCAACCACGAAAAAGAGAGCAGATTGGACTGGGCGTGGGCGTGGGCGTGGGCGTGGGTGTGGGCGTGGCTGACATGGCATGTGAGGAGCTTTGTCCATCGCCCACCCGAGCACCCGACCACTTGCCCCAACTCCAAAATCTCACCTCCCAGAGCCACACCTACTCCCACTAACGCACTGGTCTAGCGTTACATTATATTTTTAACATTTTAAAAATGGCTGCCTTTTTGCACCACACGCACACACACACACATATGTACTGCCAGTTTTCCGAGTGTTTGTGTGTGTGTGTGCATTCAGACAATTTAAGCACATAAATATATATTGGATTGGAAAATACACAAAAAGTTGCACAAAAATCAAAATAAATAACTGCGCGTAGGCATAACAATTTATTGTTTATAAAAAATCCACGAAAAAGGGGCGAGCCAAATAAGGCAAATAGACAGCAGCAGAGCGCCGGCCAAATTGCTGCACTTGTGCTGTGCTGTCGGCCAGTCGCGTTAACGTTAATATAATCCAAAAGTATAGATAAACACCCCACACACACACACACACACACAGGGCCAGTTGAGAGTTTTTCGATGTCGGCTCATTGGAATCCTTTGTGCGGCTCCAATCCAGAGTGCCCTTTCCGCTAATGCCCAAAATCAAATGCGCACACACGTAGGCTACGGGTGTTGTGGCCGCCCAGTGGGCGTGCCCCCTCCCCCCTCCGGCGGGCGATGGTGTGGGTGGGCTGGACTGAGCTTGGCTTGGCCTGGCTGATCTGGGGAAATGCGAGTGGGAGTGGCACTTAGCCGAAATACGCACTTGGCACCCACACTTTTTCCAGCTCTTTTCCGCCTGCATGTCATTTTCATAATATGCGCGCATGTATTGATGCATGTACCAAGCGGCGTATGTGTAATTTGTCCAGCAACCGCCCATCCGCCCACTCCGCGCCCACTGCCACCCACTCGCCGTGCTGAGCGCAGAAAACAAGCAAAACAAAAAGTGAAAACAACGCAAAACAAGGCGAAAAAAAAATGATGTCAGTGGAGAAAACGAGCAAAACAAACGAAATAAAACGAAACGAAACGAAAGGCAAAAAGAGGAAAAATGAACCAAATAAATTGCACGTGCGTGTGTGCGTGCGATTAACAAAAATGCATTGGCCTTATGGCGGACGGTATATCCGCTGGATGCACCCACTTCCACTCCCACTTCCGCTACCGCCCCCTCTGACCACCCCTCCCCCCCTCCCACTTGTCAGCTGCATTTGCATTTTATTTTCGTGCGTGCAGCGCTGTCCGTGTGTGTGTGTGTGTGTAGGGCCATGTACTGAGTTTTGGTAATTTTTTTTATATTATTAAGCCTTTTTTATTTTTTTGTGATGTGTATTTATTTTTTGACTTTTTTCGTTTTGTTTCCCTGCGAGTCCTTTTTATGCGTACATTATGTATTACCACACACTCACACACAGATGAGCGGGGAGAGTGAAACATGTCGTTGATGTTAATGTGATATTTGGGCGCTGTTGCATTACCGTTATTTCGGTACATAGACAACCGCCCATCCCATCCCCACACCCATAGACCGAAATTCCCCCCCAATTCCAGGGACCAAAGCCTATGTGTTTTTTTCGCGGCTGCCCCTCCTATTTTCATCATTTTTTCGATGGTTCGGGGGTAAAAAAATGTTTTTCACGCAATTTTCCAGTCGCTAACGGCAATTTGGACATCAGCACGAAAATATTGGATTGCGTGGAGTGGATGGATGCATAAATGCCTGATCTGCAATTTATTTCCGAGTACGTGCTTAACCAAAGATCCAGGACATCATGGAGGATATGCAAGGACTCAGCCAAGTCCTAGCTCCCGATCGCCTAGGAATCTGATTTGCTGCTCAGTGCAATCTATACATATTATAAATATGCCAATCACCTCGCGTGGGAAATATGCCATATTGTATTACAAATCATATACTATACCCTGTTTGCCTCTGCAGGCGATTCACATTCATGTGGCTCAACAGGTGGCTAGCTCAGTGGCTCGCTGCCCCAACGCCCCCCCTGCCCGCTGACTTCTAGCCGCACTAGCTAAACTAACATAGATGGCTAACTACAGCCTCCTACAGTGCCTACAAATGTGTGCAGTTGCATGCTGAACACACACACACACATACGAGCTCGCTAGGCCTATTAAGTAAACATATTACGTGGCCCACTCCACTCCACGCACACTCACACCCACGCTCGCACCCACACACTCACTCACACGGCGGCCCAGCACCCCAGTTATCCTGCTCACACTCACGCGCCAAAAGCGGCGCCCGAAAGCAGGCAGCAAAAAATGCACAAACTGCAGCGCGCGTGCATGTGTTAGTGGCCGCGTTTGCATATGCATGTGCATCTGTGATGTGTGCATGTGTATGTATACGTGTAGTAGCAAACGCCTAACCGTGCGGCTGTGAGAGTGCGCGCGTGTGTCGGCGGATTTTAGCGCATTTTTATATAATTTCCACTTTGTTGCCTCGTGTGCACACTCATTTATTTTGGTTGTTTTGTCCTCTTTTTTTTCTCCTTTTTCCTCTTTTTTATTTTGTTTTTTTTTATTTCGCGCTGCCACACGCCACGACCTTGCCGCACCTCACCCGCCTACTGCCAGCATTAACTGCGCTGCACTTTTCCGCTGCAGCAGCAGCAGTTGCAGCGGCAGCGCTGCACTTGCAGTGGCATTTTTATAATATTTGGCCTTTTATTTTTTTAGTTTTTTTAGCATTTTTTGTACGTTCTTTTTTTGCCATCCCAGCGCCGCACAAAAAACGCCCATAACTGGAATCGGCTCGCCGGACTGGCCGGACTGCATGCTGCATGTGCTGCATGTGTTGCATGCGTGTGCGTGCATCCTTTTTTCGGTTTTCGGGGGTTGTTTTGTTCACGAGGACACGCACACACGCACAACGCACTGGCAATTTAAAAAATAGGGGAATGCAACGCTCTGCGCTGCGCTCGTGTCTTCGTCGTTCGGTTCGATTTGCGTTGACTTATTTTTTAATTTTATTGGCGCCACGGCCGCCGTCGACGTCGCTGCCGGCTCCGCTGCCGCTGCCAGTGGCCAGTGTCCAGTGGGTGGGACGGAGGGTGGCGCAAGTGCATCGCACTGCAGCTGCGGCGGCAGTTGCATTCAATGTCAGTGCATCGGGCATCCGCCGGCCGGCTCTCGATGCGAACAGGCCTACAAGCTGCAAAATGGGAGTTGCGAAATGGAAAATGGAAAATGGGAAACGGGAGTCGGGAGCTCGGGTTTTGGCTTTGGTTTTGTTTTGTGTTGCCTACTTTTTGTGCGCGTGCATTTATTTTCGACGCTCTAGTCTTTTTTGCTCTGCTCTGCTTTGATTTCTTTTTTTTCTGGTTACACTTTCTCGCGCTTTTCCTTTTTCCTTTTTTTTTTATATATTTTTTTTTTTGTTTTGTTTTGTTGCTTTTTTGGCCAGTGTCCGGCATGCGTGCGGCCGAAAGTGCGTGTGCCAGAGCGAGTTGGCTGCAGTGCTGCGCTGGTGCTTTGGATGCTGCTGCATTTGCATCCTGCCAGTCGTGTCCTTTACCCGCCTCAAGCACCGCCCCGCCCTCACCACCCGACCACCACCCCATCGGCAGCGGTGATTCCTTTTTTTTTTTGCACTTTTTGGCACTTTTCCATTATGTGCTTCGTTTTGCGTGACTGCGACTTTTTGATAGGCCTACACATGCGTCGCTTATTTTGGGGGGATTTGAAAGGTTTGCCTATGTACGTGCAACGTTGCAGCTGCAAGTGGCAGGCAGAAGGGTGATACATGGAGTGGCGTGCCGACTGTCCAACGGGGCTGGCTGGCTGGGCCACCAGTGCGTATACGTAATGCGATGTACATTTTTATTTGGTTTTGTTCTCTTTTTTGGAGTCTAGGCATAGCTGCACCCGTGTGTGTGATTGTTTTGCGGGCGTGTGTATGTGGTGTCCTTAACTAAATAAATATAATGAGTTGGACAGTGGGACGAAAGCAATTGGCGAAGTGTATCCCAGCAGTGGTTGGTGGTAGGTGAAGTGGTTTGAAATAGAGCCTGCTGATTTAGAGACAATCTAAAATAGATATTCACGAGCCCACTCCTTACAAATATAACACTCTGCCACAATAGACAATTGACTTACGACGGATAGTTCGGGAATACTAAGCACATTTATACGAAAACGAAGTCCAGATTAATTGCCGCCTTTGTTTCACTGTACAATTGCATCCCGCTGGGGGAAAAAAGGATTGGGGTTGGCTGGATGTTAGCCAAAAGAAAATAAAAACGAAAATCATCGAACTTTTTTCCATTTGAAATTGCATTTTTGTTAGTTTTTCCTTTTTTGCCTATATATTTTATATAAATATCTATGTGGAGTCGCTGCTGCATTCCCTGCACGCATATTTGGCATGTGTGTGTGTATGTGTGTATATCTGTGTTGGTGGCACTGCAACTGCAATTGCAACTGCAACTGCAACTGGTGTTTGTGCATTATTTCTATATAAGCGAATATAATATAAAAAGACTGTGCATTCGCGGATTTCTTTTATTTTTTTTTCGCTTTTTTTCCCTTTTTTGCCGAGTTACGCAGCAGCGACGCCGGCGTCAGCGGCGACAGAGCCTCATAGGCCGAAAAAGGACGAAAGCGTCGCTCATTTGCCACGCATCTGTGTCCGTGTGTCCGTATGCCTGTGTGTGCGTGGGGCGCAGGGGGGAAGAGGAGAAGGGCTGGGACGGGCAGGGCGCACACATATTTTTGTAGGGTTTCGATTGCATTTTTTCATTTTTTAGCTCCTTTTTTCCGATTGCATGTGCATGTGCCTGTGCCTGTGCATGTGTGTGTGCCGTGTATTTGGATTACGCTTTGTAGCTCGTCCCGCGCCCTTTCCCTTCGACTCCAACACCCTCCCCAACCCACCTCCTTTCACCCTTACCCCCTTCAATCGTATCATCGCACATGCAGTGCCCAGTTTTTGGTTTTATTTTTTTCAGTTTTTTATGTCCGTGTGTGTGTTTTTTTGTGAGCGATTTTTGCATTTTTGCACTTTGTTTTGGGCAGATTTTTATTTTTCGGCGACCAGTCCCGGCCTGTCCGACAGAGACGGCACTAGCGGGCGAGAGTGAGACAGGGCGATGGAGCAGGAGCAGCAGCAGGAGCTTGACCAGGTCCGGCTGAGCCTGAAGTAGGGGTAGTCAGAAGTCGGCTCCGCTCAGGTCAGCCGTATGTGCGTGTGTGTGTGTGTGTGGCCTGGAGAAATGGTGGCCACCGCTGCTGCTGCTGCTTCTGCTGCTGATGACGACGATGATGATGACGATGATGGCGATGGCGATGGTGATGATGATGATGATGTTGGCTCATTACGAGCTGCCTGCATATTATGTGCAGGCCAGCAGTGCATCGGCTCAGAAGCGACTTTGCCGTTGCCGTTGGAGCATTGACAACTGCAGGCCGCCACACACACACACGCACACGCACACGCACACACACTATATGTGTATAATATATATGTAATGCAGCAACATTGAGGACATCAGCGCCAAATTCTGAAGCCTCAGCCTCAGTCTCAGCCTCAGCCTGCGACGACTGCGACAGCGACGCTGATCTCAAAAACACATTTTCTGGGCAACATTATTTTTCGTATAGTTCGGAACCATTTAGATGAACATCAGTTAGCTATCGGATTGGACGTGCGACGTTCCAAAGAGCCAACCAGAACCATAACCATAACCAGAATCAGAATCACAACCAGAGCCAGCCCAAGCAAATCAAATCAAAACCAAGTCAGCCAAGCCAAGCTGACTGAACAGCCAGCCCCAGTTCGCCTTAGTTTCGCCCTGTTCATTGACAGTACAGCCAAAGTTCAAAAGTTCAGTGCAAGTGAAGACGACAGGACATAGGCACCAACAGGACACCTTCAACAGTGCCAGTGCAATGCCAGAAACAGTCCGCCGCAGCCTGAAAAGGAGCGAGCAACGTGGATCCATCATCATGTCCTCCAACAAACCGCCTTTTTTGTTCGAGTGCTGAGAAACTGTTTTTTTCAAGTGAATAATAAAGAAAAGCCGCTGCCAAGTGACGACTAATCAGCAATTAAACTGAACTAAGATCGCAACCATACCAAGCCATACCAATCCGAATAATCCGACCCAATACAGAACAAACTGAGAACCAAGTGCGTGAGTGCCAGTTGAATCCATCGCATCTGCATGCCACGCTTGCAGCCACAGGACACGCAAGGTAAGTAGGCTCCCAGCTTGCGCTTTCCTCATCTACCCACCACCAACTTGCTTCTGTCAGGCGTCAGAAATTACAAAGTTATAACAACAATAAGCAGGGAAAGCAAAACATTCACTTTATCATTTTTAACACTCGGCCACGTCGGCCAATGCGAAAAAAAGGAGCCTGCTTCCGTTTTTTCTCCTGCTCTTATACCGGCACGGATGCAAAGGATGTTGCCATAAAAAAAAGCATGCAGCCACTAAAACGGCGCTTAGCACACACTGCCACCTTCCCCTCCGCCCGTGCTCAATGCAATCCTTATGCACCCACGCCCACAGCCACACTCACACCCACCTACACATCCTAGTGTACTCCATCCTGCCACGAGGCGCAGACACAGCCAGGACCAGGACACGCACACATGCAGCCAGCGAGGGGTGCCACAAAAAAGTGCAAACAAGGACAGAGTCAACAAAGTTTGCCTGCCGGGCTGTGCGGCGAGGGTCCTGAAAAGGGCGGCAGTGTCCAGGAGTCAATTGCACAACAATAGCTTGGGTCCTCATCCCTGCTCCCTGCTCCCTGCTCCCTACTCACTACTCCCTACTCCCTACTCCCTACTCCCCACTCCCCACTTCTAATTGCACATCCCATGTGTGGTTGGACGTGGCAGTTTGGCGGCTGAAGCAGGGCAACCACTAATGTCAGCTATTTAATTTCAATTTGCGCGATGCGCTCTAAATCGCTCCTTATTAATTAGCCGCGAATGTAATGAAATTCAAGCGAGAAACAACAAGGCCACATCCCCTACCACGTACACACTTTGCCTAGCTTTGAATTTAAGATCACAGTTAGCAATCATTATGGACCCCGGAATTTGATCTCAGCTAACCTCGCTATGAATCACTTCTATGCCTGAGTTAATGCATTAAATAGTGTGATTAATATCGAGTTTACATATATGTGTTTCACAATTACCTCATTTGACGTTGAAAAAGAAAAATGACATGATCAAATACCCGACAAAGAAATAATATAAGAAATATTAATATTTTGCTTAAGGTTAATATATATATTGGGGTAACTATTTAGATGTTTGCTTCTCGTTTACTTCTTATTCATCAAGATTTACAATTTTCCTGGTACATTGAAATAAGTTAAGCACTTACCAATACATTATACATATGTGCATGTACGATCATCGGTGACTAGACTAAGGATATGTAACTAACATTACGGCTGTCGAGTGCAACAATTGGTGGACTTTCATGGGCCCTCATCCATGAACAATATATATATATGTATATATACCGAGTTCAAAGTCGCGCACTGTGTGTTGTGTGAAATTTCACTTCCTACTTCTACTGTTTGCCACCAATCCCCTTCCTCAACGCCCGATTCCAACAAAGATTCCAACCGATCTCCATCTCCATTGCGATCGGGCGAATTCCAGTGAAAAATTCACGCAGTCTCTCGAATGGGGACTGCAATTTTTTGTTTTTAGGCAAAGAGCAACCAGTTCAATGACCCAACCAAAGCCAAAACCAAAACCAAACAACAAAACACATCTCGCTCTCTGGTACACACACACACACACACACACATGGGCACAAAAGGCTGAATCCAAACAAAAGCCCAAAAAACCGAAAGCAAAACCAAAACCAAAACAAACAACAACAAAAGCTGCACTAAAAGCCTCCAGATTCTTAATGTATATGTGGCAGTTTTTGTGTGTGTGTGAGTGTGTGCGATCGGGTGTAGAAATGCGTTGCAGTTGCCAAAAAATGAGCAAACGACCGAAGGAGAACAAGCTCACATGCAACGATGACGACGTTTGAGTAAGAAATCCAAAAACCCGAAACGAATTCACACACACGCACGCACACACACACACAGACACACACGGCAGTTGCGAAAAATATCAAATAGCAAATTACACATGCGAGCGTAGAAAGCAACTTGAAAAATGCCAGAAGCCCGGAAAGGGCAGAAGATCGGGACGCAAAGTGCTTCCAATCCAAGCTCAGTAGATGGACGAGTGCAGCCCCCAGGATCGGCTAATCTGTAGTGCTCCTTCGTTCAACCAGTTCCACTTTGCGACGAGCAGAGCAGTTCAGCTGCTGCCCAGGGAACAGATGGCGCCGAGATTGGAGGACTGTCATTAAAGCAATTATCAAGTATACGCCACATGGGCCAGTCCTTCTTGGCCGACGCCATTAGAAGTCAGCTACCGAAGAAGGGTTGTCCCTATTCCCGATTCCCCATTCCCTATTCCCGATCCCCAATCTGCTCTGTCATAACTGCTCAAACGGACAAGTATTCTTCGATGCAAATGCAAAATAATGCAACGAACCTTGTATCCGGTTAGACTAGAATTTCGGGTATTAAATGACACAGCATACGGGCAGGGGAAGGCCAAACTAAACTGGCGAAACTGTTTCCATACGGCGAATGAAACGCAGTATAAAACATATAGTATGTGGCTCGATATGGTCATGTATATGCCTATATGCCTATATGGTGTGTACACATGTTCGTATATAGCAAACGCCTACGAAAAAATGCGCAACTGCATAGGCCAGGGAGCGGAGACCGTGCGGGCGGGGGCAGGCGGGGGAAGACTCGGCAAGAGCGGCACTTGTACGCCTTCATACCCACACCCTTGCAGTGGCCATCGCATGAGTGTGTGTGAGTGCATAGGTGTGTGTGTGTGCGACTGACTATTCAGTTTGTGCGCTACAAAAGTCAAAAACAACAACGGCGAATTCTGTGTGTTTTTTTGGCAGTCATTGACCCCCGACCAACGACTCGAGCGAACGATCATGGCCAAGGCAGAGCGGCAGAGGATCAGCAGAGGGCCGGCAGAGGAGCGGCAGGGGCGATGTAGAAAGATAGCAAACAAGTTAAACAGAGAGTATGAGTATGAGTATGAGTGTGTGTGTGTGTGTGTGTGGACGTGGGTATGCACATGCACATATAAATTCGCATGCCGTGCTGGTGATCTCACTAAGCAGCGACGACGGCAGCGACGATTGCTGTTCTGCGCTCTCCGTTCTGCACAGTCCCCATTCTACATTCTGCACTCTCATTTCTCAATTCTCCATTTTCCATTCTCCACTCCACGCTCTCCGCTCCACACTTTCTTCGTGCGAAGCTTTCCGGCGGTACAGGGCGCTTAGATGCGTCGGAGCATTGACTTGGCCAAAAGCAATGATTCACGACCCCCAAATCGAACTGGTGGTCATCACACGATCATGATGGTGTCGAGGCTGCGGGCGTTGACTTCGGCTCTCTGCCAATGACTCTCCGCCTATGACTCGCCGGCAATATTAGAAGTTCGCAACGCTCCGATTCGCTTCCCTTCTCCTCCCCTCTCGCACCGAGCAGGCCCATCCAATCCAATCCAATTCAGGCTGATAAGCGCAGTTCAGTGATCGCTGAACGCTAAATTTAGTATCTCGTGCACACGAGCAATGCGGTCCCTTTATCACACTCTCTCTCCAATGAGGGAGAGAGATAGATAGAGAGAGAGGGAAAGTGAGTGAGAGAGAGAGATGGAGCCTGGCCAAATCATCGGCTATGGAAGCGCCTCTACTTTCTCCATCTTCCCGTCCTGCCACCGGGAATGACAATCGGGAGGAGCACTCCTCCGCAGCGAAGCTATCAATCATTTGGCCCGACTCCCGCCGCTGCCAAGTGACTGGGGAAAATTTTAATGAAAAGCATGCCCTGCCCCGTCAACGGCAAGGAACAACGTCAAATCCAAATAATATTAAAAAAAGGAACTAGAAGATATTGCCGAACAGCCCCCCTCCTTCCAATCAGCCCCCGTCCACTTCCTGTTTATTCCATTCCACCACTTATCAAAGCCAGCGTCGTTATAGAAATTTTTAAACATGTTTGAACTACACACACGCACAGTAAAGCACAGTACAGCACAGCACGGCAGACATCCTTCTTGCTTTCTTATTTGTGTAACTCTATTCATCATTTCGTCCTTTGGAGGATATCGGCGAAGGGGAGGGGGGAGGGGGTGGAGCTAACCAGAAGCGGCAAAAAAGAAATTTCCAGAAGTGAAAAGTGCTTACAAAGATTTCTGCTACATCTGCACTGTCTCCTGCCCGCCATCCTTTTGATACTAGCACACACACACACACACTCACACACACACACCTAAGACACTCACCCACAGAGACAGGCGGGAAGGAAAGGAAAGGAAAGGAGCGACGAGGAAAAGTGGGAAAACTGCCTCGTATGTAAGTACGAAATTCTAAAAAAGGCGAACAAAAAATAAAAATATTAATCCTTAGCTTAAACATTTGCCAACGTCGACTCCGCCATCTTCTTGTCGCTTGTCGCTGTCTTCGTATGGCCTTCCCCTTCTCCTTCTCCTTCGCCTTCGCCTGCGTCTTCGTCTTCGTCCTTGTTCACCGACCACCCACCGCCTTTCTTCGTGCGGCGCACACATCGCGGCACCAGCCTCTAATACAGCAATCCTCTATTTACTACTATTTCACATTTTCCCGCCACTCCCCCTTATTATTGATTGTGTTATTATTATGCCAAGGCAGCAAAGTCGACTGCGATCGACGATGCCTTTGTGATTTAAGCTCGTGGAGCGGGACAAATGGGGTCCACGGGGTAGGGGCAGGAGCTGGGGCGGGGGGCAGAATGAAAAATGTAATGTACCAAAAAAAAAAAAACAAAAAATCGAAATCGGAAAAGTAGGGCCAACAACTACAGCGCAGACTATTTACCCGCAGCAGCTGCAATGGGCGTAGAATCTTTGGATTAGAGGGATAATATTACATATGTATGTAGAATTGCCGAAATCAGTTGCGAATCAAAAGCAACGGCTTTTTAGGAGGAAGAACATACATAGTTTAACCGGGCCAGAGCAATTATTAATACCCAAGTACATAAAACAGTTTTAAGTCGGAACGAAAAAAATTATTGAGAATATTATTTTGCGGGCGATTTGTGCGTTCTCGTGGGAAACTGGGCTAAACCCCCTGCCACGCCTCTGTCCATGGCAGCTTCTAATCCACCCAAGGAGCGTCCCAGCAGATGAGGGGCAGAGGCGTTGGCAGCGACTGAGGCAGAATCTCGACTGCGTACTTGCCGCCGCTGCCTTCGTATCGTTTTTATTCAAATTCATAATCGCAAAATTTTTATATTCTACTTATGCTCAAAAGACGCGCATGTATTGCTCCTTGCCTCTCTCTCTCTCTGTCTGTGTGTGTGTGTGTGTGTGTGTCGCGGAGTGGGCGGAAAGTGGGCGGGGGACTAGTGCTTGGCTTTGTGCCGGGCCTACAATACAGTGACTGCCACCCACCTTTCACCGCCCACAGCCCCTTGTCTCGAACCTCCCCCACTGTAATCGGAAACTTTCCTCTTTCTTTACATTTTTCATCTTTTTACTTTTCCCATTTTTTCCTCGTGCTTTCATTTTGGTTGTGCCAAAAATACAACAACAAAGGCGGGTAGTGCGACGAGGGGAGGGGGTGGGGAGGGGCTACGAGGTTGAGAACGGAATGAATGAATAATAAAAACGAAGCACTCGATGGCGTAGAATTTGAATAGAAGCTTAGTTTTTCGCTTATACAACAAAAACTTTCTTTTTTCGGGGTTGTTTCCAATTTTTTTCTACTTTGCGCGTACAGCGGCGGGAGCGGGATGGCCGGGGAAGGGGGGCAGGGGTGAGGGGAGGCGGTTTGAGGAGTGAGCGGTTTCTGCTGGTGGTGGGCGGTTTGGGGTGGCGCGGCTTCAAGGGGAAGACATCGACATCGACATCGACATCGAAGCTGTGTGCACAGCCTTTCGAGAAGAGGGAAAGAAAAGCGTTTTGTAAAAGGGAAACGCTCACTCTCGCGCACACACACACACACACAGACACACACATAGAAAACGTAGACGCAAGGCGGCAGAAGAAAAACTGAAAAGTTTATAATTACTTATTTTTTGATGAATTGGGTAAATATTAAAAAGGGAGCGCACAAAAGAAAACCGAACCGAACCGAATTCCACTGAACTGAAACTTGGGGCGGCAGGCAGCAGCCAAAAAGGTAATAGAGAGTGCTTAAAAAGAAATACGACTACATTAAAAATTATCGATCGATTTGCCGCTTTTTTTATTCGCCCTCCCCTCCCCCCTCCCCTTTCACAATCCCATTCGAGAATCTAAATTCAATGGGCGACGCAGAAGGAGGAAGCGGGCTTAGAACGCGTTCGCAACCCCATCAGCCTCTAATTTGCAG
Organism: Drosophila simulans; assembly: GCF_016746395.2. Classification (NCBI taxonomy): domain Eukaryota; kingdom Metazoa; phylum Arthropoda; class Insecta; order Diptera; family Drosophilidae; genus Drosophila; species Drosophila simulans. The sequence continues at coordinate 1,396,979 of NC_052525.2, forward strand.
TCTCTAGTCTCTAGCGGATGGCGGATTAGGGGCTGCAGTGCCCCCGGGAAATGCAGCCGGCTGCCGACTGAGCACTTTATTGCCTAATTGCTTTAACGGCCGGCCGCCAATCGGGATGTGGGCGTGGCCGGGGACGAGAGACGCGACGCGCCTCCAACTTCATTTGCGCAATTAATTTATTATAAATAATTCAATCGGCTGTGCGGAGTATCTTCCTCCTTGGGCCACCACACCACTGGAACTCGAACCCGGACCAGACATCCTTATTAACTTTTATTGAATTGAAATTTCTTGATTTGCCAAAGACACCACCACTCCGACCCCCCCTGCACTCATCCACCCCTGCGTTTTTTGTACTGCTACTCCCAAATAGGCTCCCAACTAGACGCCCAACTAGCCATGTCTGCATCGTAACTAAAACGGTTTAGAAGCAGCCACTAGTGCCGTGGCCAGGCATTACGACTTAATCCGCGCCTCGCCGGCAATCCCATCAAAGAAACGCCCCTCAAGTGGCCCATCTCAACTGCTCAACTGCACAACTCTGAGCGCTGCAAAGTTTACCAACTATGAGGCTGGTGGGCAAATGCCAGCGCTCACATTATCAAAGGCGGTCGGATCTGGTCTGGTATGGTCTGGCTTGGCTTGCGTTGGTTTGGTTTGGGCTGGCTTCAATCCAATCCTCACAAGCGTCGCCCCCAACGACCGGAGTAGGCAAGCCCCACTCACCCGCGCTACCCTAAACTCAAGACTCGGCTTTCTTAGCGCCGGAAAATTTGCGGAATTTATAAAATTTTCATAGTTACAACTTTCTTTATGCAGAGTGCGCAGGGTGGAGGGGGGTGGGGGGACCGCGGGAGGAGCATCAAGTTAATGTGCAGTCAAGCCGAGCAGAGCTCCCCCCCACGCATCACAAGCAACGAGCTGCTTCTTCTATTTTGCAGTTTAGTTTCAAATACATGGCCTGCCTCCTTCCTCCTCCTTCCCCTTTTTTTTTTTGCAATACTTTGTGCCTGCTCTTTTCTATGCAGTAAACTTTTCATTATTATTATTATTTTTGGTTGCCGTCGCTCTCTCTCTCCGTCTTTCTCTATTTTTGCTTGTGTATTTTTCGGGACGCCCTACAGGGGGCGCCTCTCATTACGTTTTCGCCGAGTTGGCTAGAGAGGGAGAGGGGAGAGCAGCGCAAGAAGCCCCCATCGACCCCCTTTCAGAACCCTAAGCGACCTTCCGACCAAAACCCCAATCTCCGCGTTCTGAAGACAAACAGACGCAAACTTTTCAGGCAGTGGGCGAACGTCGGTGGGTGGTGGCTGTTGGGGAAGGATAGGCGGCGGATTGTGGAGGGGGTCGGGGAGGTGCTGTGCAAGAGCAAGGACAGACGAAGGAGCGCAAGAACGAAAAGGAAAACGCGAAAAAGAAAATGTTCGCGCGAGAAATGTTAAAAAATATTTTTATAGCTCCGCGAATGTTAGAATAGTGTTTGTGGGGGAATGGTGGGCGGGCGGGGGGTTTCTCGGGGTTTGTTGTGCGGAATAGGCCACCCAACAAGCCAACCAACCAGGCAGAGCACTACCCCCCACACCCCCCTCAGGCAACATCCGCCCTCGCAGTCGTTGTCGTCGTCGTTGTTGTTAGTCAAATGGGGTGTTGATTGAACGGTTGCGCTGCCGGGCTACCGGCCTGTCCCACAGCCCAACAACAACATCCCACTACTGGGCCCCACTACCAACAGCAGGAAGCTCCCCTCTCCCACAACACCCTCCCACCACTCTTGCATTTATTTTATTCCTTTCGCCTTGCTTTGCGTTTAGACACAAAATTTACAACACGCCCACACGACGAGAGCAGCCAAGTTGCAAAGTATTACTTGAACATATATAAAAAGATTGGCAATTGCGGGGGCCAACCCAAGCCAGCCCCAACGCAGCCCCTTAGAGGAGAGCACATTGAGCTGAGATTTCCGCTAAATGGAATTGATGGAATGATGGAATGCCACGCCAAAGACAGAAGATGCAAATTGCGATTTGGGTTCGTGAATAGAAAGGAGTCTGATTTAGCGTAACTGTATTCTTAGCCCACGTCTAATACTAATATTTGTCACAGCCAGCCGATAAGACGGATAACGAACTCTTGGGGTCGAAGTGGGGGATAACCTCGTGGCCTTGGCTGCGGAATCAGCCCCTTTACGCAGCCGGCCAGATAAACCGACATCAAGGTTGCCTTATCTTTAGCTCGACAATTCTGGGCGAGCGCAATTAGAAGAATAAGCCTATCTGACCTGATTGAATTACGCGCAGTGGGGCTCCTCCTCCATTCCTCCAAATCCTCCATATTCGCTCCATATTCAAATCCGCCAGTGTGATCCTCTTTGGCTTGGGGGCGCTGCCTCCGGTTAGCCTGCAAGGATAAATCGAACAAATTGCATTTGTAATAAATTCAGGCATGCCATCCATATCCATTGCCATAGCCATATTGTCTATGCCAAAGCCAGTTAGGGCCGCAATTGGGTTTTTGTCTAAATACCAAACCGAAAATGGAGCGCAGGGCGCGAGCGAAACCAAAAGCAAACCGAGTGCAATGAATTGCACACATGCGAGCGAGCGAGCGAGCTGCGCTCCTCCTGCAAACTAAATACGACTTATAAAAAATAATAAATACATAAATTACTTGCAAAAAGCGAGAAAAACGCCGAAATTAAGCCAACAAAGCGGCACGAATCGAGTGAGCGACTGCCGGATTGGGGGCTTCGATTTGGAAGTACCTCGGAATAGCGCGGTTGGCCAACGTGGAAAAGTCGTGAATCACCGAGGGATTGCAGGGTAGGCAAATGAAATTAAAACACTGGCAACAACAAACAGTGCAAATTATAGTTAGCATCAGTTTTGGCTGGTGGCCAGGACCTCCTAATCCCCCCCCCCCCCTGCCACCCCGCTCCGCCCGGAGCCAGCTCGTTTAAACGTTTGTTTGGCTGCACTGCGGCAGCCGTGTTACACATCGCGTATACGTGATACGTGTTCCCGAAGCGCTTGAAATTTATTCGCCTGCCACTGTTACTGCCCCTTCCGACGCCACTGTCATTGTGTCCGCTTGATTATATTATATCCAATATGCCATGCCCAGTTAGAAGGTCCTGCCTCATTTGATTTTCATCCTGGCAACTGGTAATGGATCATAGTTAGATTGTTTCAAAGTTTCGGTAAGCGCCAGGAATACGCACTCCGATGTGGGCATCACACAATGAGATCGATAATCCGATAATCCGGGCAAGGGTATTGCGCCTGCCAAGGAACGAGGAGTCCGGATATGGTTGGCTTTTTTGTCCTCGCCGTACGCTCTGCACACGAGTATATGTATACTCGGCGAAATTGTAGCCGGCGCTTTTTCGTTTTTCGTCAAAATTATTAGTAATTTTTTCTACTTGGCTGCCTCCACTTCCGCGGACACAGGCAGGAAGGGGGCGTGGCTGGCAGGCGGGGCCGTCGGCAGCATTTTAAATATAATTATAATATAATTTGGCGCGGTATTTTTTCGTTCTACCCCCCGAACCCGACCGCGAACCCTCGCCACTCCACCACTCCGCATTACCGCTCCACATAATGTTATCCTTGCGCGTGAGTGTGTTTGTATCTATCTTTCTTTTTTTCCTTATCCGCCACACTATGTGTACTATATGTGGCTTTCGGTGGGCGGGATGGGCGCTATGGGCGGTTAGGGGCGGGGTCACTGCATTGTTAATGCAATTTCGCTTTTGTTGTCGCTATATGTTTTTTTTTGCTTTTGTATTAAAATAATTATACATTTTTTCCACTCATTTCGTTCGTTTGCACTTGTATCTGTATCTTTGTATTGCTTTGTTATATCCCAGCGCGCGCGCGTGTGTGTGTGTATGTGTGTGTGTGAGAGAGTGAGTGTGTGTGCCTGGACATGTGTGTAAATTGTAGAAAGTCAGTTTTGATAGTTTTTTGCTATTGTTTGAAAGCCGCTGCCATTTCTCATTTTGCTTTTTAATGCTGCTGCATCTTCTTCCTGCGGCGCATTTGAGCTTGTAATTTTCCGTGCAAAGTTTAGCAGGTTGTTTGGGGTTGAGCGGCATTAATGGATCCCGTGCCCCAGCCTAAGACAAGTGCTGGAAGGGGGAGGGGGATGGGGTGTGTGTGTGTGCTGGTAGCGCCGGCGAGGCGCTTTATTGCATTTTCGTGTTCAACGTTCGAGAGCAGCAAAGTTTTTCAATTAAAAATCAAACGTATATGGCATAAAACTATATGTACATACAATATACCGACTGGCCGTAATTGTTATTGACAATCGTGTTGAGTCAGCAGCCCTCGAAGTTATTAATTAGAGCTTATGCAATGCAGGGCCACAGCTTCCCAGGATCTCAGCCTCTCAGCTTACCAGTCGAATGCTTCCGGGTAGCATCTTTCTCAGTCCTGCAACAGGTGCCGTGACCCAGAGAAAGCCAAGCCACCCATTTCCGTCTTTGCAGCTCCTTTGAGTGGGCCAAGGCCCAAGGACGTTGCGTGGCCACCGCGAAGGAGTTTGTCGGAAGACAGACACCCAGACCCCCAAACCCCCGAACCACCAACGCCCAGACACTCAGACCGACAGACAATGGGAGCACGAACGCGGACACAGACACGCCAGGAGGATGGTGGGTGAGTGGAGAGTGTTGGCTGTTGGGTGGTGGGCGGTGCAGATGGAAGGGGACCACGACCAGGACCAGAAGCAGCAGCAGGAGCAGTAGGAGCATGAGCAAGACCAAGACCAAGGCCAGCCATTGAAATTAAAATCCACACTGTCCATGCCAACTCTCAAGTGTTTGTCGTTTTTTCGCTCTCGTGGCTGTTGTTTTTTCCCAAGGTCTGCTGATGCTGCCACGACTGCCACGGCTGCCATGGACTTTTAACTTCCGGCTTTTCCATCACACCTCACTCCTGGCCAGCACCCACCACCCACTAGCCTGTGGCCTTGCCTGGCAACCGAGCCGAGTTGAGATGGCTCAAGACTTGACCTTGCAGCAGTAGCAGCAGCAGCAGCTGCCATCTTGGGGGGGGGGGGGGGGGGGGGGGGCAGACTGGAAGGTGCGGAGGGGCGCCACCCACCCACCGTCTGTCTACCTGTCTGTTTGACAAACACACGCGTCTCACCGCTGTGGGTGTGTGTATGTGTGTACGGTGGGTGAGCAGTGATAATCCGCATAAAATTACAGGAGCAGAGTCAAGGACGAAGGACGCAGGACGACAGACAAAGGGGAAGCAGGCAGGCAGTGCCCAACACACGCACAAGGCGACGACAACGACAGCGACAAAGGCGAAAGCAAGGCCAAGGTCGTTTCACACCCACACACACACCCTCACACCCTCACACCCATACACACACACTCACATGGCAATTGACCAAGCAAGTGAAGTCGACGCCCTCGTGCTTGTTGTTGCTGTCGTCATGGCATGTGACTCACTTTCACTTCGTCTTGGCCAAAAAAAAGAAGAAAAAAAGAAGAAAATAAAGAAGATAAAGGAAAAGGCGAGCTGCTTCAACCTTACGCCCCCTCCCCCCTTCCCATCCGCAGATAGCACAAATGAACGTCCTGTCTGTGTGTCTGTGCTCCTCTGCCACTGTGTGTGGGTGTGTCACCCAGCCAGGAGCATATGTGATGCCCGAAAAAAGCACACACTCACACTCACACTCCATGTAGTATCCTTGCCTCGCCTCGGCTTCGCCGGCTCCCCTGATTCTTGTGTCCATATGTGTGTGGCAGTGTGTTCCTTAAGTTTTTATGGCTTGCTGACTACTACTTCCGGTATCCGGCAAGCGGCGTGTCCGGGGTCTGCAATGAATATATTAACACACTCACCCAGTCACACACACACACAGGCACAAACACTAACAGACAGACAGTTAGGCAGACAGAGCGAGGGGAACGGAACGGAACGGAAAGGAAAGGGCATGCCAGACAACGTCTTTTGCCGTGTCCTTGACGTCCGGCATCAAAATACACATGCGGACCGACAGCCGGCCGACAGTCTCCATTTCTCAGCCACTCCCACGGCGAGGCCACTTCAGCCACGCCCGCTGCCCGCCCCCTGTTAGCATTGTTGCGCCCGGAGGTATGCAACAAGTTGCCCGGCACAGCTCAACGGGCCCAAATCAACAAATTATCACACATTGCCTGTCTGCCGCGTCCCCCTTGCCACACATCCCCTTCAACACAATCCCCCCCTTCCCCCTACCAGTTGCCAGTTGAACTTCGATAATATGGAAATTTTCATCATTTTCTACCCCGAATGAAAAGCGTCGCCCATTTGGCCGCAGACACAGACAAGTTGTTGTGGCACTAGGCACACCACACACACACACACATGGCGCGGCTGAAAGACAACGACGAGCCGGCAGACAATGTTGACAAGCAAACAAAGCAGAGAGTAAGTGAAAATAAATGGAAATATAGATGGAAATGGAAAAAGTCGAATTCCCGAGTCCGAGTCCGAATCCGAATCCTGATTCAGATCCCAATCCCAATCTAACCCGACCAACCGACCCACATGTGTGTGTTTGGTGGTGTCGTATAACCCTTGACCCCTGCCCTTCCAACTCGAGTGGAAGGGACGTTCGAGACAGGACAGGACGGGACACACATGACAGGACGGGACAGCTCAGCACAGGCCATAACCAGTTAACCAGTTGGGTCGTCATGAGCGCTATCACTTATTGGGGCGTCAAGTCAAACGGGTTTCCAGCCATGTACATATCTCGCTAAGTGTTTCGTCAAAGATTTCCACATACGTTATGCTTTACGTTGGCATTCGAGGTTGGGGTTGGGCAATTCCATTTCCAATTCCGGTTTGGGCAGGGGTTGCAAGGTCAGGGGTTAGGCAAAGGGTTAGGCTCATTTACATGGCCCACTGCTCGTGAGGATTGCGGCTGGCTTGATTTGCATTTGCCGGCAACGGGATATGTTACGAGGTCGGTGAACAGGGGTCAGGGGTCAGCCCACACCACACCACACCACACACACACACGCAACCCCCGGCGGCGGATAATAGGTTATAAAATGCCGATTATTTTGTCGCTTTTGAATCGCTCACTTTTGGGACAAAAAACAACACGATTGGTGGGCGGGGCAGGGGTTAACCATGTTGCTCGAGAGGTTATGAAATCGCATGTGAGTGTGTTGACTTGTGGCTTATGGTAATTCCGGGGTCGGGGTCAGGGTTCAGGGTTCAGGGGTCTCTCCTTGTCTAATGGTCTAATGGTGAAAGTAATCAGTGGGAGGGTTGTTAACGGGGCAGGTCAATTAGTAGTGAGTAGTGAGCATGTGTGTGAGTGTGTGTCAGCAAAATGGCGACTGTCCGGAGTAAAGATTTCCGTTGCTCCGCCTTTGCAAAGGCCTTACCCCCTTTGCCACCGCCCACGACCACCCGCCTCGTGGTGCCCTTTGCGCTCATGTTAATTAGTAGCGCCTCCAAAAATGCTTTCCACATGCGGAGGGGCGCAGTGGCGGGGGGTGTGCTCAGTTTAAAAGAAAAAGTTTTAAATTAATTATTAGAAAAAGCATCAGCTGCGGCGGAGGCGGGAGGTGGGGTGCAGCCAGAGGATGCGGTGGAGCTGCCACATGAGCTCCGCAAAGCTTCAGCGGCAGCACGAGGGTTAAGACATACACACATGCCAGTGTGTGTGTCTGGGTGTGTTGCGTGTGGGTGTGTGTGTGTGCGTCACCTCCCTAGGCAATTTCCGCTGCCAAATTGAAAAATTACGCGAGCGCAAAGTTTCGCTGCTGCTGTTTCTGTCGCTGCTTTGATTTGCTCTCCCGCTCGCGCTGTCAGGGACACAGCCCTTCTACCCACTACCCACTACCCACTACCCACCCATTCACCCCACCCCCACTGCCAGTTGCACCCCTTGCCGCCGAAAAGCAGCACCATAGTCTCCGCTCACTACTTAAGCGGCGCAGCAAAACATTTTTACATTTTATACGCTCATTACATAATTTCAAAGTACATGTGCGGAATTTTAGAAAGCCGAAAGGAGAAGCAGCAGAGCAAGATGAAACCTCGGCTTTTCCTCTTTTTTTCGGTTCGGTTCGGGGCCTTGAGAGACGTCCGTAAAACCCCCACCAGAGCCCCCCCCCCAGCCCGACAGAGCAACAAAAGAGAAAAGACAGCTATCGAACACACACATACACATGCACACACTCGCACACACGCACACACATAGCCACACACAAACGCAGCTCACGCAGGAAAAACGAGAAAAACGCTAATGAAAATTAAAATGAAAAATTGCAAACGACGTGTGGCATAAGACTTGGGTGGAGGAGGGTGGTGAGGGCTGGGGGTGGTAGCAGAAAGGGGGTGCCACCCACACATCCGCACACTTGCATACATTAGACACAATCATCGCTGTGTGCGTGTGTGTACTTTCCTCACGCATTTCTCCATCGCCGACGCTGACAGCGAAAACAGAAAAAGTAGAAACAAATTTTCCATTTTTACTTGCTTGCCACCCCCAACCCCCAACCCCCTACCCCATCCCTTCATTCGGGAAATTGTACTTAGCGCTGGGGGTGGGGGTGTGGGTGTTTGGATGGGTGGATGGGTGGATGGGTGTTAGCGTTTGCCATTAGCATACACTACTCACATTTTATAATGCGTGCGTGTGTGTGAGTGAGTGACTGTTGTGTGTTCATTTCATTACACGGTACATAATGGATGTGCCCTTCTCCCTGTGTGTGTGTGTGAAGGTGTCTGTGTGTGCGGCACTAAACTACCCTTTGCCTAATTTTTAATCTCGAGCGTTGCCAGGCGCAGCGGCAACAGCGACAACAGCGACTAATGTCGCCAGTATCTGCTCGGGGAGGGGGGTGGTGTTCAGCTCCTCTGCTGCGGGAGGCCTTGACGTCATCTAAGCTAGTTTTGGGCCATTTGCCATCCGGCGCATACATATACATGCTAATACATACGTATGTAAGTAAGTAGGTGTGTATGTACGTAGGTATGCAAAGAACTTTTTTATCCCTTTGGCCGTACAATTAAAAATGTAAATCAGTCGCCCCTCTGTCGCAGCCGAAGTCGCCGTCGCAGTCGACGCCGCTGCCTCTGCCAGCGCTGCTGTCGTTTTTTTAATTCTTTTAACTTTTTCCGACATTTTTCGGCGGCTGCTTTTGCGAGTGGGTGGTGTTTAGTTGGGTGGCGTTGCTGCCAACCCATCCACTACACACCCCCCACCAGCCCATTGCCCATTGCTCATTGATGTAAATATTATATTTATTTATTTCGCGGCGAGTCCTAGACGAATCTCGCGCAGCAGCACCCGATTAGGAATACTTTGCCACTGCCTGCTCCCCTAATCTATTATTAAAAATGTTAACTGAAAGCGCTCCCCGCATAACCGTATAAATATAGAAGGCGAGCCAGAGCCACAGCTACAGCTACAGCCGCATAGAGCCGCACAAAGCCAGGACTCAGGACTCACGGCACAAAGGGCGGCAGTTTGGGACGGGGCGGCGCGGGGCGGTGCGGCAACGAACATTAATACATATTTATTGTTGGTACAAGCAATTTAGCGAAAAGAAATCCAAATTATATCATAACTTTGTGTAGTGCGCCATCTGGGGTTTAGTTGCCTGCCACATCCCCGTTCCCGAGTCCCCGTATCCCCGGATCCTTGGATCCTTGCTACGCCTACAACAATGCCAGGCAGCCTGGGCGGAAGGCGGTAGCGGCAGCAGCAGCTGAAAATGATACTGAATCTGAGACTGGAGTCCCGAGCTGTGTGGAGCTGTGGAGCATAGACACCAGACTCCAGACTCCAGAGGAGCAGGAGCAGGAGCATGAGGGGTGCGAGTGCTCTAGAGGAACAGGAGCCGCAGTCAGAGCAATAATTCTATGCCGACGCCATTGTAGCCACGTTAAAGATGTTGCCACACATTTTTGTAGCGTTCTCCGTTCTCCGTTCTCTGCTCACCATTCACCATTCTCAGCTCTCGGTTGTCGGTTCTCTGTTTTGTTTTGGCCTTTTCCCCCCGCGAGTCCTTGGCCACCTTTTTTTCGTACTCATCGGAGCAAGAGGAGCTGGCATTGTAACAATGAAAACAATTACAACAACAATTGCGAATAAACATGCAAAAAGCAAAGTAGAAGATGAAGTAGCTGCGGCGGCGGAGGAGCTGGTTGGAGGCTGAAGACGAAGGACGAAGGACCTTCGCGGGAGAGCGAGACCATCCGAATGAGAATGAAATGTTTTCTAATAAATTTTGCTTTATGTGCGCGGTGCGGCGAGGCTGGCAAAGGAGGCAAAGGAGCCTGTTGAGGAACAGGAGAAAAGGGAATAAATAAAAATAAAGTTTTATATTCATGTACCCCCGCTCAGCACCCCCACTCACACACACACATACTCAGGGAAAGAGACAGAGAATTGCCACCCAATTGCCATTAATATGGCGGCTGCCTAACATTCATTTGTGTGTGTGTGTGCGTGTGTGTGTAAGTGTCTCTAATGCCAAGTTGCCGTTTATTTTAACTTTGCTACAAACTTTAGAGGCAGCCCACAGTAGTCCCAGTTGGCTCTGTACCACTGTACCCCTGCCACCTGCACCCCCGCACCAACGTGCCGCCACCAACTAAGTCGAAATAACTTTTTCAGCCATTTTGGTGCTTTTTTTTTTTTTACTATTTCAGCCACATTTTTGCACTTTGTTTTTCTGTTTTTTCTCATTGAGTTTCTCTTGTTTTCCAGGTTTTTCTCTTTTTTGGGTTTCTGTTTTGTTGTTGCCCGAACCCACTCTCTCTTCGCTTTTCCCTATTTTTTATTTATTTTATTTTTTTGTTAATTTTTTAACGCATTTTGCGTGGGCCGCGTTTACTTAGTTAGTCCGAAAAAGGGAGAGAAACGAGAGGAGCGAGGGAGAGGAAAAGTCGCGGATTGCGACAGCTCCAAAATGCGGCGACAAAGGTAAAAGGATTTTTGTGTAAGTTAGACGCGGGGATGATGGGCGCACAAAAAAAGAAAAAAAAAGAAAGCCAAAATAATAAAAAACGAAATAAATTAAATGGTTGTGTCAACATCAACAGACTCCAGCAATTGCCGCTGTGTGTATGTGTGTGTGTGTGCGCGAACCGGGTTAGGGATTACATAGTCTGGGATCATCGATCGGTGCATGGAAGTCTATGAGTAGCTAGATCCTATGTATACTTAAATCAATCGCTTTTAGTTGCTTGGGCATCTCGGCCCACATTTTCCGGATCCCCAGATGGCGACACTATGCTATGCACTATGCAAGATCTGGCTTTGTGCCCCTCTTCTGTTCGGTCTAACTTAGGGAAGGGGATGGAATGGCTAGTTCCTGCGATGCGTGCGGATATCATGGGATGAGAGACGTGGAGGCCATAAACCGCATAGAACTGCCGAATCTTTTACTATCGGTGGCATTCTCGTTCTTTATGCGCACATTAATAATTTCGCATTGGCCGCAATAAAAAGCTTGGCGCAATGAACGGATTCTGGGCTCAAGGATTGTGGACCACAAAGCGAAACAACCAAAAATCAAGGCATGCTCAGGTCATTAAAGTTAACGCTGGACCGGGCACGGGTCTCGGTTTCCAGGGGGAGGGAGGGGTTCATCGGCAGGGGGATAGTCGCTGCCAATACAATTGAATCCGTCTCTACGTTTCTCTGTCTCTCCGTGTATATGTACCGCCAGCCAGCCACTTCCTCCTAATCAACCCTTTATGAACCCCTAAAGCGGAAAAGGGAAAAATGCCGAGCTAACAGCGGCAACTAACTACAGGCAGGAACAACAATAAAATGTAAAATTTAGACGCCAAGCCTTCGGCTTCCTCGGCCACTTTTCCACCCATCGAGGGTCCGTCGGAAACAGATTGATCCATTCAAAATGCAGCGAAGACCAGACTATAAGACTATTGCCGATTGATCGGACGGTGATCGATTGGCAACCATCCCTGCCCGTCTGCCCACCGGCCCACCCGCTCCCGATTCCTGCAGCCTCGCATGCCTCCGGAAAACTTGCAGCGGAAAGGTGAGCGGTGAGAGGAGAGCGGGTAGCGGAGTGGCGGGTGGGGGGCAGCATCCACCAGCCAGCATCATTAAGGGTAGTTTCGAGCGTCGTAAAAAATATAGAGAAATAAAATTGAAAAAAGCAGCAACAACAATAACAAGGTCGGAAGACGAAGTCGAAGTTGGCGGCAGAGCCGCGACAGCGCCGGCAACTGCGGCGGCGACTGAGGCAGCGACGCCGGGACGCACAACTACAAGGAAAAGCAGCAGAAAGCGGCAGAAGGAGCAGCAGGAGCAGAAGGAGGCCGGCATCGGCGGCAAGGAGCGCAGAAACAAAAAGCGAAATAAATAAAAAGTATCGATATAGATATAGAAAATTTTTGAAGAAAACTGCGCTGCGGCGCAGCTGCTATCCTTGAATGAGTTCGCGAATGGCTTTGGGGTTGGGCGGCGTTGGTGGAACTACAGTGGTTTAGAGGGCTCCACCGCCCCACCGCTCCCCGCAGCCGTGCCAACAACACTTTCGGGGCGAAGCTATGGAAACTCAAAGGCCAAATCAATGAGCGGCACTCCGAGACAGCGGGTAGGGAGTAGGGAGTGGGTAGTGGGGCAGTGGGAAGTAGGCAGTAAGGAGACAGTAGTTGGAAGCAAGGGGCACTCTTAATTTTAGTGTCGCACAATGAAACTTTAGAACACCACCACCACCACCCCCCTCCCCCCCTCTTCCCCAGGGCCACGCAGTTTCCATGGATATATCTGGGTCAGACAACATCGAACCAACCCCATCCGCCGCCGCAGTTAGCGAATTTTAAGAAATATGTTCCATTTCATTTGAATGCGGTGCTGTCGCTGGGTGTATCGCCAAAAACGGCAGCCACCTCTTGCCACCCCCTTTGGAGCACCCACGCAGACTCATCTCCTGGTTAGGACTCCTTCCGCTGGCCCACAGCGCCATAGCCCCATCGCTCCATAGCTCCATCGCTGCGTCTTCGACGCTTCGTCTCCGTCGTTCGTGAGCGTCTTTCGCCGCCCACCCCGCCGCGCTTACACCTTCATCTTTCCAGCAGCCATTAAGTTTTCTCGCTGTAATAAAAAAATGTTCTCTTTTTCGCCGCTCATCGGTGTGCGTCTGTGTGTGTGTGTGTGTGGATACTAAATTTTCTAGTTCCTTTTATTTCCTTTTGCTTTGCCTCAGCATTAGTGTTTATTTATTTTTTCTGCTCTCTCCCTCATTCTTTCTTGCGTACTTTTTTTTTTTGAAAAGAAGATTTATGTAAAATGCGGCTGGGGGAAGGGTGAGGAGGAGCTGCGGCAGGGGCGGGGGCAGGCAGCGCAGCCGGCGTCGGCAGCGAAATAGTCGCAGATGCTGTTGCTGTAAGTTTCACGCAGCAAACTGCCGAAACCCATCCATCCGCCCACAGCAGCCCTTCCCCGCCCCGCTCGCTACTGCCTACCTCAACTTGTGGCTCAGGCAGCGCCCCTCGCCCCCCCTTCTTCCCTTGCCAGAAGGACGACTTTCCTTTGACGCGGCTTCGGTCGCGACTGGCACACGGCAGCGGGGTGGCTCGAGGAATGGCTTTCCTTGGTGGTAGTGATGGTGGTGGGGGTGGAGGTGGAAATGGTGGTGGTGGTGGTGCTGGCGACGGGCAAAAGTTTCGGCAAGTTAAATGTTTAGATTTCTAAGACGCCATCGGATTTTCAACTATAAAATATTCTTTTCATTTTTCCACAAGCGCCATCCCCGCCCAACCAACCACCACCCCAACCCACCCACACCCGCCAAAGCCATTAAAAGCAAACGCTGAATTATAGTACGCACAGAGAGAGAGTGAGTAAGAGGGAGTGAAAGGGGGGGGCAATACCCGGGGGGAGTTGAAAGTGGGTGGGGATTGGCCGCTTGTTGCGGTGCTTAGATGTTAGTTGCTAGTTCCGTGGTCCTTCGCTTTGCTTCGTCCTTGGTCCTCGGCAGCTGGCACCCATTTCGGGCACAGTGGTCGCAGGGCCAGCTTGCGATAGGAAAACCCAAGGCTGCGGGTTCATCGCTCGCCAGATGCAGTTATTGATAGAAGAGTGTCTGGTGGGCTGTGCAAACTGCCAGAAAACAGAGCCCGAACAATTGGCATTGCGACTCGAGCACATTCAATATTTGCATATGCCACACTTGTGTGTGCCTTCTACCGCTGCCGTTCCGTACCGCTCTTGCTTTCCCGTCTCTCTTTTACCGCCCCCTTGCCCACTATCACCTAATCCAGCTGAAAATGAAAAGAAACTTTGGCAAACAGAACGCGAGTCCGGACAATCGGGACTGTTGGAGCAGCTGGTCGAGCCACTTTGCAAGCGCAACTCCAATGACAATGATCCTCGAATTAGCCGCCAGCCGGAGCTGATGACCTTAGACCACTGTGCGCTGGCATTGGGCGAAGGCCACGTGCCTCGGGATAGCCAAGACAAAGCGGCGGTGGGGCAGGCAGGGCATCGAGGTTAGGCGGGAAAATCTAACGAAATCGAAGCGAGCGAAAAGCAAAGTTTCCCGCACACAAACACACGCACACACACACCCCACGCACTTTGTTGCTGCTTTTCTGCTCGAAAGGATTTTAGAATTTGCCGCATTTTGTCTCTCAACTATGTGCAATAATATAAAGGAATCCCCCACTCCACTCAAGTGGCAGGGGCAGCAAAGTGTGGGGCAATCAGCGGAGAAGGAAACACAAGTAGCATAGAAAAGGAAGTGGCGAGCGCACGAAAATGCCGCAAAACGTGCCTTTAAGTTATTTTTCATTTGCCACGCTCAGCGCCAGATGACCCTCCTCTCCTCCCTGCTCCACCCCTCAATACCCTACCTCCCCCCCTCCCCCCACAAACGTTCATCCCCACCTAAGTGAGTAAGAGCGTAGTAGTTAGGCGAAAGTAACTGCTGATGAGGGGAGCGGGCGGAAAGCGGCGAAGGGCAGCCCATTTTAAGATTTATGTCGGTGATTATTTCTAAGTTTTTGTGCGCTCAACGATGGCCATCGCACCCACCCCGCCCCGACCAACCGTGCTCCAACTCACGGAGCTCTATCCTCTATAAAAAGAAGGAAACTCTGAAAGGAAAAGAATAAAAGCGGAAAAAGCAGCAGGTAACTAAAGGAGCCGAAGAAGCCCTAATGCTAGACGAGGTCCTGGCCAGATAATTCCAACGCCTGGCCTGCAAATGGCCAAGGGGTGGAGGGAGGTAAGGGTGGGGGTGCAGAGAAGCGAAGCACAACTTTTAGAAAATGTTAGTTTTGTGAATAATCCGTGCGGCGCTACCATTTCCACCATTTCCACCTTTTCGCTTTTCGCAGAGGGTTAAAGTTGCGAAACATTTGCCGACCCCCCCAACCGCCCACCACCCACCACCCACTGCCCGCTGCCAAGTACAGCCGAATGCCACCAACGGAGGTGGAAGGAAGCTGTATCCTGGTACATCTTAGATCATAGGGCAGCGGGAAAGACGTGCCTTTCAGATAGTTGGCATACGCAACAACAACAAACCCCGTCCTCGCTGAAGGCATAAAAAATCTAATCTAATCTATCTAATGTGGCCCCCCAGAAACCACCCCCCTCCGCCATCGCCTACGCTCTTGTTTTCGTTTTTTTTTTTTCTAAGCACAATACTATTTTCTTATTTTCGTTTCGTTGTTGTTGGCACATTTAAAATGTTTTATTTGGCCATTTGTATGTTTTATGGCATTCCTTGTTACCAACGGCCTTCCAGTGCCAGCCACTTCACCTCACCTCGCCACCAATGTGATACCCTCTGTTTGCGGCACATGTCTTGGGACAGGTGTTCCTATGAAGAAACGGCACTTCTTTGCGCCGATGTGTAGCGTATAGCTTATAGTTTAATGTGCTATTTCCGAAAGTTGGCTAAATACGTTCGGTCGCACTTTTGATACGTACACGTTCAGGTGGGGCATTGGCGGTTCGGTGTTCGCCGACTGTTTTCAGTGGCTTTCCTTGGTTGCGTTTTACTTTATTTAATTTATGACCCGCACACGGAACAGGCAGCAACATAAATAAATAATTGAAGCTTTATAAATCTAAAACAGTCGCCAGTAGTTGATAATTCGAATCCCTGCCCCCTATCCCCTACCCACTAGCAACCCCTCTTCCTCACTCATCCTGGAGTGGGTGGCACATGCTTGTGAGCGAACGGGAATCAACTAGCGCTACAGGACGCAGGACCTCCATTCACAGCGCTCCCTCCTGTGCCATCCGCGCCCGTAGATTTTTTCGATTTTTATCTACACGGCTTGCAGCTCCCTGTCAAGATTACTTTCGTTTTTAGTCTGCGTATGCTCATTCATTCCAGGGACGGGCGTTTTAGCGGGGGGTTTGGGGGGACATCGCACACAACCCAACTTAAATGCGACCACTAAAAAAGAGCAGACAGCATAAGCGGGAAAAAGGCACGCACACACGCATTGGGACACACACACACACAGATGAGAGAGCTGCAAGGGAAGCATATTAAAAGTAATAATAAGTGCCTCAAGGAGTGTGGGCTGGACCACCCGCACTTAGATATTGAAATGAGCATGTTTTTAAATATAAAAGGATGCCCTTCTCCTAACCACCACACACACACGTACACACGCACACACACAAGCACACTTGCTCGCTGAGCAGCATATCCCCCTAATATCCACTTACAACAACAGCAACTAATACAGGAGCATACAGGCGGCATAGCCAATGCAAAGGAAATATATCAAGCAACCCTCGTGTGCTTTTTATTTTCAAAGTTACTGAAAATCTCGCTGGCTCTCTTTCTCTTTCTCGCTCCCACTCCGCGTCTCAGTCACTCTCCTTTCGTTTTCATTTCGCCGTGTTTTTTTTTAGGCTGCTCAGTACTTAGTTGTGGGTCTGCGATGTAGAATTGGATCGGAGGGGTGCCGCATCTATTCAGCTCCTGGGCAAAAACTCTAAGCACCGCACTCGACCGTGCGAGGAGTGGGTGGAGGTGGGGTGGGGTGGGTTGGGGGTTTCATGTGACCCTGCCACATATCATATGGAAAGTGCACCGAGAGAATTTTACAGCGAAGAACGTTTGAGCTAACTTGTCTGTGAACAATCAGCAACTACTCGTAAGAAAACTAGGAGATTCCAAAAACACAACCAACAGATTTAAAGCAACCAACAGATGCAACTCCATTGTTGGAAAGCAAATGTTCTTCGTTCACCAGGCGTCTAAAAAATTACATTCTCGCCATAACTAATTCCGCTTATCCCGCCTGCACTTGTGAGCCTTGCCATGCCATTACCTTTACCATCTCCCAAATCACAACTCACATATCCCATCTACCATCTCAAAGTTACCACTGCCTCCTCTGCTGGCGTCGCTGCCCGCGTCGCACACACACACACTCGTGCCAGCAGACACTCACATACCAGCAGGGTGAACATGACGGGATTGTTTAACTACGAACACGTAGTTAAAAAACGAAAAATCGAGACCCGCAAACGAAGATGAAGGCGTCGCAGGCGGTGGGAAGTGAGGGGTGGGCGCGGGGGGGCGGGGGCTTGAGGGGTCTGCTAACTAGCAACTGCAGCGCGGCTGCTTCGTCGTCAAAAATTGAAAAAATAAAATATAATACACAACTACAACGGCAGCCGATTCTGTGCACACAGACACAGACACACACACACACACACACACACACACGTGCGGGGGGTGGTTTGCCTTGAAAAAGAATTTCGCGCAGTAAAATCTAAAGCGAAATTGCCGCGTTCTGCGTAGAAAGGGGGAGGAGGGGGGTGGGGCAAACGAAGTGAAAAGTAAAGAAAGAAATGGTGAAATAAAAACCTTGTTTCCGCGCAAGTTACAAGAGCACTCCCCCGCCGACTTTCCCCTTTACATTCGCCTAAAAAGCTAAGCTCACACACACACACAAGCACACAGGAAGAGAGACCAGCCAGCACACACACACACACACACACACACACACACACACACACACACACACACACACACACAGCCTCACCTTGCCGAGCAGAAGAAAGTTCAGATATTTGCTAGCAATAAAAGTAGTAATCAGTTGGAGGGGGCGGGCTGCCGCTTCGTGAGGGGGGGAGAGGGGCGGTGGGGCACCCCCCAAAAGCTCCGACGGCGCTGCCGAGTTAGAAAGAGATGAGCATTAGAAGCAGGATTCGCGACAGGAGGAGGATGTGATGCTGGGAAGCGAGGGAGGGGGTGCACAATAAATGCGCCGCGTAACGAGAACTTTTCATTTTATGTAATTTGAGTTCTTTTTTTTCCGGCTCCGCTTTGTGTATGCCACCGTTCGCTTTTCCCGCAATTTCTTTTTCGCCGTCGTGCTTCGCTCACTTTTCTATAACATTCGAATTTTTAAGTGAGTCTGCTTCTGCTTCTGTCGCATTCGCATTCGCAACTTGTACCCTTATTCTATCAGATGTACTTCATTTTGAATCTCTGGGCATTTTCTACTTCAGAGCTATCTAAATACATGGAATGTGGTATGAAAACCTTCGATTTGAATCGACTGCTGAATGTGTTTTGTGTTGCCTACTTTGCTGCGCGCTTATTGCTGCAGATGCATCGTTTACAGCCTCCAGTATTGTGAATCCACTCACGACCTAGGGTATTTGTCGCTTCGACCTGCGGATCTGGAGGTCTGCGTTCCCTAACAAGACAGTTGCGAGTTGCGACACTTCGCTGCGACTCCAACTGCGCCAGCTCCTCCTGTGTGTTCAAATTACGAAAGCGACATTAATTTTTTAGAATCGCGCGTATGTGTTCAAGGATTGCGATTTCGTCGCTCGTCGTTCGTGGCACCACGCGCAGCTTCTGGAAGCTTTCTTTTAGTCCGTCGGCGGGGTTTTTGGATCTGCGAACTGAAGCCGCTCTGCGCGCTGGGCTTTGTAATAGCTAGTAAACGCTCGCGTCTGCGGATGTAGTTGTATTATTTTTTACGAGCGCGATATGTTGTGCAAAACATCACTTGTGCCTTTCTATGCGTGGAGCCACCCCATTCCATTCTGCTCCATCGGTTAAAATATAGTATTATGCCTGGCTCCATAAACAAGCAAAGTTGTGGGGGGGTTCAGAGGACTTGGGCATGCCACTTCATCCCCCATCCCCTACCGCCCGTCACCACCCACCGTGTCGTTCGTCTGGCGCGCTGCACTAAATAAAATGTATTTATAAAAATGTTGCATCCACTTATTATTAACTTTTTGCTGCGGACACTTTGCGCGCTTGATTTCCACTCGGTTATCAGTTGGACTGGTCGGATGGTGGGGGCCACTGGTGCCGAGTTCATTATTGGTCAACCCAGGGGTGGGAAGGGGGTTGGTATGGTGGCAGGACGGAGGGGGAGGGGGAGGGGCTGGACGAGGAAACAGATCTGGCCGAAAAGTGAACCCTAATTCAGATTACAGATACCTAATAAAACGCCGCTATCGACTGCAATCGGCAGTTGCGAGTATGAGTGCTTGGATACATATACGTGGCAATAGCCGATGACCCCACCACCCCACCGCCCCACCTGACCGGCTGGTGGAGTCCGCCGTCCCACCACCACGCCTCAAATTATTTTATGTGACAATTAAAATGCATTTTTGTGAAAAATGAAAGCCCCATGAATAATGGCAAAAAATATTTGGCGTCACTGGCTTTTTCTACATAATGCCCGACTTTTTTTACCGCAGCATTTCTGCACATGTACACGTATGTAGTATGTATACAATCCGGCGGGGGTTCGGTTTGGGCCGGCAATATTTATATTTGCCTATGTAATGATTTTTTATTAAAAATAGAAAAGAACCAACAAAACGAATGACGAAAATCGCACCATCCCATCGGCCACCATGGCGAAATTTATCGATAGAGCGTTAAAAAAAGGCCGCCAAATGAAATGTTAATTTTATTTTGATGTAATATTTAACAGCGACGCGTCGCCAGTGCCCCGCCCCCCCCCCCCCCCCCAAAACCCCTGTCCCACTGCCCACCAACCGACCAAAGGACCGCCACGGACACAGACACATATGGCGGCTTTATCTGCTGGCAGCTGACATTGCCTAACAAACAATGGGAATCACTGCCAGCGCCCCATAACTTCACTTCCATTGCCCCCCAAAAAAAAGGGCACTTCTTCACCCTGCTCCCCGTTTCCGCAGTGTCCACGACATCCAAGCCTAAATGCAAATGCCATTGTGTAAAATCCGAATAGAAGGGACGACCTGACTTGCAGTCGATCGCTTACCACTGTGATCATTACCCACAAAACCGAACATCATAGTCTGATCGAATCTATTGTGACTGCCATTCCGTTTGAAGGTCGCATCAGCTGTATCTCAACCAGATGGGACTCCTTCGATGTGGTTCCAAGCGTGAATTTGGGGTTTGGGGTTTGGGAACCCCCTCCTGGCTCCACTACGGCCACTAAGACTGCGCACAGTTTGCAACGAACGAATGAGCGGGCGGCACACACACCAACGCACGCCTAGAAGGACGTGCACGCACACACGCACCGCACGGCATTTACATACATATTCATGTGTGCAAAAAGAATGTAAAGTGTGTGCGCGGGCCCGAACGACATGCTAAAAATTTGTATAGAAAATTAGTTAAAAAATTACTCCGCAGACACGCGCACGCATGGCATGGAAAATGGAGTGGAGCCGTAGGTGGAGCTGGAGGGGGGAAGGGGCTTGCGGTGGGGGGCCTTACTTTACATATGCGCGCACACACACACGCGCGCAAGCATGCCCACACAGACACACAGACTAGGCGGAGAGAGCAGGTCGCTCCACCAGTTAGGCACAGTTGGCATTAGTGGGCGGTGTTAGAAGTACGCGCATCCCCTTCACGACCACCCCACCCCACCCCCCTCGCCGCAAACGCACACACTCACCTAAGCCCCAAGCACACACACTCACATGGGCCATGTACGATTTTAATGTTTAGAGTCGCGCGCGCTTAAAGTTTGTCATAAAGCACCCCATTAAAAAAAGGGCGAACAGCGAACCAAATGGAGCAGGTGGGAGAGGGGGGAGGCCCTTTTGGGGGGATGGGGGATGGGCGATGGCGGGGGTGGAGTGTGTGCTGTGGATGTCAGCGAAAGTGGGTGGCAAGCGGGCCGGGGCGAGAGACAGGGAGCTCCATTAAATTAAATACAAATGCGAATTAGAAAAACTTTTGCCGTTTTTTGTTTTTGGCCCGCTTTGTGTACATACATATGAAAAATTAAATTGGCTGCTGCCCGCTTCGACGTCGCGTCGTCGTCGTCGTCGCTGCTCACAAATGCAGCGACCGTCGACTGTCACTAACAGACTAGCGCGAATGCTAAGGAGCCAAGACGGTGGGGCAGCGGCAGGCAAAGGGGCACGCACAAGCCGGCAGGAAAGCAAAAAGTTTTCTCGAAAAAGAAAGTGCTCGAAGGGGATGTAGTTGTATGTGGGTTAGGGATATGGAATATGGGATAGGGATAGGGATAGGGATAGGGATCGGGGCGGAACGGAACGGAACGGCACAGGCTAAAACAAACAGTCGATTCAAAGCAAGCATGAATATATGTATGTATGTAAGTAGCTAGGACAGCAGACCCATCGAAGGCGGAAGGGGATCCCTTCTGGGAGTCGCACCGCAAATGCTCTACCCAAAGTCAAAAGCATTTAAACTACAGATATTTAAATGTACCTGAAATCGCACAGATATGGATGGGGAGGATTAACTAAATATTAACTGGTAGTATGAAAAGAATATCCTCTTCAAAGGTGCCCAATGAATCCAGTGATCCCCTGGCGGTCACATACAAAGTAGGGTGGAAATACAATTTGAGGTACGATCTTTGTTGATATCGATGGAGCTGCAAAGCGTATACTCCCCCAAAAAAAGAAAGGATACTACGCTTGAAGCGAAGAGCAGCGGGTCCAATGTAAAATTATTTGGCAACGAGTGAGCTGGGTGAGGGGAACGCACAAATTAAAAAATAAGCTTGGCAGCGACGCAACCAAAAGTGGGCGGTGGGTGTGTTTGGGGTACGAGTGCTCTTCATCTGCACGCACCACAACGCACTTTTCCACAAATACATTTGCAATTTATGTACCTTTTTCTGGCTGCGACGCGCGAAATAATAAAAAGGGAGCACACACACACGCACACATTCGCGCGTAGGCAGTTGGAAAATGTTCTATATGGTTACATATTAATATGCGAGCAAGTGGGAGCGAGAAGAAGCGAGTTTACATAAGCCCCACCAAAAACGAACGCAACTTTTTCCAGCTCGCGGGTGGCGAAGGGAAGGGGCTTGGCGGGGAGGCGGGGGGTTCAGGGGGTTAGCTCAACTTTCTTTGCATACTCCTCCTGCCATGTGTTTGTGCGAGTGTGTGTGTACCCCCGATACGATCCGATCCCTTCGAGGGTATTACCCATTCGGTTTTCCGCTGCCGCTTCCATTGCCCCCCCCCCCCCCCCCCCCTTCCCTTTACCACTCACGTTTTTTGCGCTGTCGCTTTGTAGTTGTTTTTGGCAATTAACCAAAAGTGGTGGTGCCCGCTGCCCCCCTCGCCTCTCGCCTCTCGCCCATCACCCGCTTTCCCCTGGCTGTCACACGCATGCTTTTTGGATGCCCTCTTCCGCCGCCACGCGCCCCTCCCCCATCGCCCACTTGAAAATTTTTAAATATTTTTAACTGCTGCGCTCCACTCGCTCTGTTTGGTTAATATTTTTCTTGCCTGCCTGCCTGCCTGTTGTGTGTGTGTGTGTGCGGGAGTGTGTTTGTGTTGGGGGTGTCTAGTGTTTGCCACCACCCCTAGTTCCCCCACCTCGCCTCCCCTACCGCATACGCGTAATATATTAAACAAAACAAAAAGAGGCGAGAGCAGAGCGAAAAAGAAAAAAAACAAAGGCTCCAAAAAGTAGGTGGAGCAACAAATTTCAGCTCGCTTCTGACACTTGAAGCTTACTCTTTGGCTCTTCGACAATTATACATAGGCAGACGCATGGATGTGGTATCCTTTTTGCGCCTCGCACATAATTAATAATTGGTCGCAACTTACCAGTTCTTGTGGGCTTGATGTGCACCGCCGGCATTGAAAAATCTGAAATAGAGTAGAATGCAAGACAAATCGATTAGTTTACAAAACGTAAGCAGACTACTAGCACTACCCTAAGCACCTATGAATATATAGATATGTAAACTTGACCTTGAACAATTGACCATTAACCAACTGTACATCTCTTGTATTTTGCAGCTCAAGCGGACTCCGATCGCAGGTGAGTACCGTGTACCAAGCATACATTCTACAATCGGATGCCAGAGGGCCAGGGATCAAATGCCACAGGCAAATGGGCAAATAACCAAAGGGCGGGCAGAACACGCAGTTGTCTTGTAGTAAGCTCGAATCCGATAGGCAAAGCCAAAATGACAAACATGCATGTGAGGGATGGCTCACATGAACACATGAACAAATGAACACACACACACACACGCACCCCTGCCGGGACACTCACACCAGCGAACGAGCTCCAGCTATTCCTATTGGCTAATTACTGCGAACCGAACTCTCACTCGCCCCGCTCCCCCCCTCCCCCACACACACCACACACTCAAAAATAATCTGCATATGTGTGCGCGTTATTTAAAGCAAGTCTAGCAAATATGCTGAAACTTTGGCCCAAAACGAAGACGAGCCCAAAACACCCGAAGCACCTACCATCCGCCAACCACCACCCCCATTGGTTGTTGGTTGGCTCGTGTGAGTGGCACGAAAATCTAAATTATATGCAGCAAACAACGACCGCCGTCAGAAGCTCCATGTGCGTGTTTGGCTGCATGCCGATAAACGGGGAATCCGTCTTCTAAGATTTTAATGCAGCTGCAAAAACAGCGACAGCACACAAAGGCTCCCAGTAGATGTGCAACTATTGCTACACTTCAGGCAATATCCTTGGATAGCCTTATCGATGCCAAGGATTAGCACATAAAAGTCCGTGATCCCTTGAGTTCCGAAACTAAAAATCATAGTTACATCATGCAGCCAATCACACCATCTTTTGGTTGCGTTGTGTCTAAATCACAGATTTATTCGTCAGTTTTCTTAGCCTGGACCTATCCTGTACGTTTTATTTCGAGTGCAGAAAGTAGCAGCCTGGCGCGCGCCACATGCAGCTTAAGTAATTTGTCGCAGTTGCCGGCTGCCAGGATGCGATGCTTTCCCTTTGCCTTTCCCTTTGTCATTGCCTTTCTCTAACCCGGTTCGAGGCACCACCCTACTTTCTCCCATTCAGAAGGAACTACGCGAAACTACAACGAAGACGTCAACATTCACATCATTATCCAGCTTCCTTGCGCCCATCTCCTCTTCGCCTCTTCTCCCTTTCTTACAACACAGACACACACGCACGCACAGTGGCTCTCTCTTCGGCCGAAAAAGGAGCCAAAATATGGAGAGCGAGGAAAAATAATACTTCGGGCGCACTTGTTGGCATCCCAATGCCGTCGTCGAAGAGCACTGGCGAGAAGAGAATCCCGTCCAGCATAGCATACTTCTTGGGCGCCGTGCCGGGGCGGGGGGTGTCCTGGCGGGGGCGGGTGTCCTGCGTCGAGGCGCTACTGGTGGGTACTTTACTTGATGATTATGGCGACGATAATGATGATTGGAATGGCTTTGATGGCGTTGAAAATGAAGATTGCGTGTAGTAGATTTGCTTTGCTGCTGCCTCTTCTTCTTCTTCTTTGACTGCCCGCTGTGTGTGCTTGTGTATGTGTATGTGCTTGTCCTTGTGTTTGTGTTAGAGTCTGTGCGATGCCGTTGTGTGGGTGAGCTAGTAGTAGAAGTAGTAGCAGTAGTAGCAGCACACGTACATAGGGCGGATTTTGAGGATTTGGGGTAATGCGTCCAACTACACACTATCAGCATTTGATTTTATTACGCTCATTTGTATGTGCGTAGTTGGCAGTGCTAACCACACCTCCTCAACTCCTCACCTTCCACGACCCACGACCCACGACGGGAAGGGGGCTGAATGGCTGGGCGGTCATTGCGAGCAACAGGATGGCGGGTGGCCAGTCTTCAAGTGCTCCTGCTCAACTTTGACCTCCTGCGGCAGCCAAGGCAAGGCGCTGGCGTCGCCGTCGCGTCGACTGACTTTCACCGGCTGCGTTCTCTATTTTTCTCCGAATCACGCCAAAGCCCAGACTGAATGAAGAAGGAGGATGCTGCGAGCCAGCCATTCGGTTTCAGCCGAAATCGCCAGCGTCTTGGGCAGTTAGTAACCGTTAAGACGTCGTGGCTGCCTAGTCGCGAGTCCTTCGTCCTTCGCCTTCGTTCGCTCTCTCCGTCTCTTTAGTTTAGTTGGTTCTTTATGTTCCGTGTCACGGCATTCCGCCGGCTCCGAAGGCCGCCAGGCCGCTAGGTAAAAGGATCCGCGAGATCGGGAGATCGAAAAGGATACTAGCCGCTCTCTATCTCTCGGCATTGCCTCCCACACACCCCTCCCCCTCAACACACCGTTAAGCATTTACCATGTTCCGAGGGCAAGCGTTGCATACTTTTTTGGGGCTAGAGCGAGCGAGATGGGGAGCGGCGCAAAGGCCCAAGCGGGACAGAGCAAAAAGACAACGAATTAAAATTTAAAAACCGGCTCTCCTCACACACGCACAGTCACGCTCTTCAGCTCGCACACACACACACACACACGCAGGCCATCCTTTTTTATTCGCTTGGTTATTTTCGTGCGTCGATTTCCCCTTTCGACGTCGGTGGGCGGTGGGCGTAGTAGCTCGTAGTTCTCCATTATGAACGTGTGTGTGTGTGTGTGAGTCCTTTTTATTTTCGTGCTTTACAAATTTTTGTATTTTTTATTTTTCGCTTTTCGCCTCGTCCTGTTTCGTTGGCGTTTTTTTGCGCGCGCTCCGCTCTCGTGTCGTCGTGTAAACGCGTTTTTTAAATTTCCCACTGCTGCCGGCATCGCACGGGGGTTGTTTGTGTGTGTGCGGTGCTGTGCTGTGCTCTGCTGTGTTCGTGTGCGGGGGGTGGCGGGCGGTAGGCGGTTTGGCGGGCTGGCGGGGGGTGGACGCAGCATGCAGTGGGGTTGGTTGCGGATGGATTTTTTCCACCGCCGCACACACACAAACACACACACGCTGACTCTTTTTTCCTGCCGCTGCTGCTGCTGCTGCTTCTTATCCTCCTCTTCCCGATTTCCTTTTTCGCTGCTGCCGTTTTCCACTTCTTTTTTCTTTTTCTTTTTCTTTTTTTTTGTTTCAGCTGCTCTGCTGCGCTGCCGCTTTGGTTTTAGCATTTTCGTTCGTTTTTCGCATTTTTGTTTTGTTTCTGATTTTCCTTTTGCCTGGCGTCGCTGCCGCTGCCACAGCCTCCGTCGGCGTCGCAGTCGCATCCTTTTTTTTAACGCCACACGCAGAAAAAAAGAGCAAACTTCGTCCTGCCCGTGTGCGTGTCTATCGCTGTGTGTGTGTGTGTGCGTGTGTGTGAGCGAATAGTTGTTGTTGTGGAAGGGGGTGGGCGGCAAGTCAGCGAAATGAGTAATGAGTGTTTAGTACGTTGTTTGGCGGGTGATTTTTATGGCAGCGCTGCGGCAGAGCATCCGGATGAGTGGCGAGGGGGGATGCCAGATGGCGGATGGTGGACAGGGGACAGGAGCCAGGGGCAAGTGGCCAGTGGACCGCGTCCAGTGCAGCAGCCAGTTGGCAGTGCGGAGCGAGCGAGTGCAGGCGGCGGATGGTCAGCGAAACATAGCACAGCATTCGGCGCTACCTATTTGGCATCCGTCATCAGTAATCAGTAATCCGCAATCCGTAATCCTTGCCCTGCCACTCGCTTCTGTGTGCGTGTGTGCGCTTGTGTGTGTGTGAGCGCGCTTGTAATGACTTCAATTGTGTGCTAAACTTTCTATTCCACGGTCGCGCAGCTCCAGCAGCATCAGCTTGGGCACCAAAACAAAGCTCCGTCGGCGGGCGTCGCTGCCATCGTATTGCGGCGACTTCGGGAGTCCTTCGGCTGGCTTCGGCGGCGCTTCGGCTGCTACTTGCCAGGTCCTGCCGCTACTAGCGCTGCCGGTCCTGCTGCCGCTCTGCCGCAGCCGGCGTCGCTGCCAGCGGCCCTGGGCCGTTGCGATTGCGACTTGGACTTGAATCGAGTTGGGTTTTAAAAATAACGTTAGTTGCTGTTTGTTGCTCGTTACGTGCGCGTGTTGCGACGCGAACCAAAACCCAAATCAGCCACCAGCGGAAACGGAAATTGAAACTGAAACTGAAACTGAAACTGAAACCCAACTGACGTCCCAGCCCAGCTCGACTCTAATCGGAGGCCAAGACACAAACTCAGCACAGCTCAAAGATAACTGAGTGCGTGTGTATTGTTCTGTGGTGTAGTTTGTTTTTTTTGCAAGTGATTGTTAATGCGGCAAGGACAGCATCTCGGGCTTTTAGGCATTTTCACCGTTTCCACCGCTTCCACCGCGCCGATTGTTGATTGTTTTCTTTTTGTTTGGTGTACCGCAGAGATGACAAGTTGTGCAATAAATCAAATCTAGAATCTAATCGAAGTGAAGGCCAGTCAAAGAAATAGGAACACCCAAAATTGAAGTGATAAACCAGCCGATCCGGGGACAAATCAAAATACTATCAAATGCAATCTGAACCAACCGATAGAGTAGCGAGCAACCGCAACAAAAACCCTGACAAACTGTCCCAGTAAAAGTGAGAGTGTGTGGCGTGCGGAGTTTCAGAATCTCAGCCAGAGTCGGATCGCCAACCGGAATCCGGAGCAGCTCTAGGGGATCACACGCACCTGACGCAGCCGGAGAATCAGACATGTAAGTGTGATCATTTTGGTGGTTTCGAGATTTATTGTACTGTATGCAGTACAATCTGCATCTGTACTGCCAAATGCAGGTTGGGTTTTACCATCAAAGGGTATTTGATTATGTATTGATCAATTCCACCACCAATGTGCTTCCTTCCCAAGTTATATTCGAAATCAGTGTTTCGGGGTGTATTCCATTTTCTGGTACAGATATAATATAAATCCGTAGATAACCAAATATTTGTACGCTGATTTCAATGCTAAGCATTTCAAAACACCTCGAGTTTTTGACTGTATGTATATATTCCAATCGATGGCAATCTTGTACGATATATCTTATAATTGGCATTGCCAGGATATCCTATGGTATTTGTCATTTCCACCAAGAGGAAGCTAGAAAAATATTCGCAGTATGCCAGTATTGTTTACGACCTCGTGCACTTGACTATCTTCGTGTGCCAGATACGGGATCTTTCCCAAGCCCATTATCTAGATTTGCTGCACTTCCTCCGCGCTCCACTCGCACATTCCCCAGTCATTTTGCATTCGTATTCGCATTCGCATTCCGTATTTTGTATTTTGTATTCCGAAATGGCACTGGATCGACTGGATCGCGGGCGTTGAACTTGATCAAAGCGCTTCTCGTGTAAACACTGGTGTTTCACGGCTGGCGGGGGCGGTCTCTAATTCTCACTCTCTCTCTCTTTCGCTCGCGCCCCATCTATATCGATGGCGGTTCCGTCGTTGACCTCCTCGCGTATTACGTATACGCCCGATACGCAGGCGAAGAGAGATCGACGGCGGCGGAGGGAGATGGCCAGTGCGTGAGCGGGAGCGGGAGCGGGAGCGAGTGACTGCGGGTGACTAACCCAGTGCAGTTCCAATTAGAACAAACGACAGCGACAAGTTCAATGCGATCATTTCGCCTTCGCAGTCGCTGTTTTCTGCCTTCTGCCTTCGACGTCGGCGTCTACGCCGTGAGGTTGTTGTCGAGGTTGTTGGCTGCCTGCGACTCCGTTTGCGCCGCCTAGAGGTTAATGCCGGTTGTAATTGCAAAGCACCCAACCCGAAACCGGAGACCAACAAAGGAGCGGAGCTTAGAGCGACTACAGTGGTCCCTGCCCGCGCGACTCGCCTCTTTCTGGCTAATCTGTGACTCGGTGACATTTGCGGTGATCTTGAAACAACCATAAACCGAACGAGACGCAGCAATAAAGACATTATGGATACGTAGGTAATGTTGTGTATATGGTACGTGTAGATACATTTATACGTTTATGAATCGGCAAGAGGTCACTGCAGACAGGGAAACCTTAACAAAACAACACTCAAGACAATTCTTGAAAAATGCTAACGTGAGTGCGAGACCAGCAGAATTAAAAAACCAAAATCGCCACGCATGAATCTAAAAAAAAAAAAAAAAACAAAAACAGCTCATAAAAATATCGGCGACAACAACAAGAAGATGCAGCAGTAAAATAAAAACGCTGCAAAAACAATTAAATTCGGACAAAAAAATCGGCAAACAAGATGCAAGTGGCAACAAGTTTCTCAGCCTCAGTCGCTCAGTTTCTCCTCAGGGCCAGCAAATCTTCGCTCTGCAGTCTTCAGTCTTCGGTCTTTGTGCGTGCCAGGAGGTGGGGCGGGGGAGCAGGGAAATGGGAATCTGGGTTATGGCAAACAGGGGAGCCATGTAATAAAATGCGGTAATGGTAAAGGTAATGGTAACCAAAATATTAAACAACTCTTCGCCAACATCAGCAGAAAATGCAATTTCAAAGGGCGACGCAAGGGAGGAGGGAAGGCAGGGGAAGGCCCCAAAAACAGGCCGACTTTGGATTTGGGTTTGCGTTTGGGATGGGGCTCGAAATGTGGGCTACACTTTCAATTGGAACTCTCGGTGGGGGTATGAGGGGGGAAGGGTGCATACAGGCGGGGCGTGAAATCGGGCAATTCCGAGCCGAAGACGCACGACGATATTCTGCTTAAAAAAACGCTCCGATCGCCGCCGTCTTTGTGTGCGTGTGTACCGCTTTCTGTATCTTTGGAGTTACATAGGGCGAAAGTTGCATGTTCCCCTACCCGTTCCCGTTCCCCTTACCGCTCCCTATCACTCTATTTACAAATTGCCGCTGCCGATCTGCGGATCTGCCCAAACATTCGCGTTTGCAATTGCATCGGTGTGTGGGCGGCGCTCGTTGATTCGTTCGCTCGCCGACGACTTTGCATTTCATTTCCCCCAATTTTGTCGGCCTGACAATGAATAAACAAAACTTCTAAATGGGCAATACCAGAAAACACAACAGAATATACGGACAGCAGAAAAAAAAATAATAAAAAACCACAACCACACACATGGAACCCCCGAAAAAAACGCAATTTTCGCTCGCTCGGCTTCGCCGCCGTCGCATGCGCAGAAAATTTGCTCGTTTTTTGGCGACTGCGCTGCAGGCAGCGCTGTAAACTGCAGCGATCGGATCGAATGGATCGCAGAACGCAGATCGCAGATCGCACTGCTGCCGCTGCCGCCGCCGTCGACGTCGCTGCACTCCAAAAAAGCGAAGGAAACACACAATCGCACACGAGAAGTATATAACAAAAAAGCGAGCAAATAAGGCAAAAAGTAAAAAGTAAAAAGCAAGAAGCGAAAAAAGCGAATGAAACATACAGGCGGCATAAGTATACACACACACACACTCACACATATCACAAACACTCGTGCACAGCGAATTCTCTGATTCAATTGGGCAGACGCACACACTCGCGCACACACCAATACACACGCACACTGGCAGAGGGCAGCGGCACAAGCCCAACACATTTAACTGCATTTTTTCGGAACTCAGTTGAGCTTTTTAATTCGATCGGTTCAGTTACTAAAGTTAGTTCAGCCTAAACGCACAATTTCAATTTCCATTTCTAAGTTTGAGCCCGAATTGAAAAGCATTAGTGCCCACCCCACGCCTACCCTCGCACCCCTGCACCAACGCACCACAGCACTACCCAACACACACACGAGGACTGGACAGTTCCCTCTGTTCTATTTTTTTGTGTTTTTTGTCAAGTGCACCCAAGCAAAGACCAAAGGACGCAAACCATCCCGGAAAGGGAATCTAGTGCGCGATTCGCGCGCGTTTTGCATCAAAAGAATCTAAGAATCCAAGAATAGCAGAATCACAGAATCAGGAGCGGAGAAAGCGAAAGCCAACCCCAAAAACCCAAAGCCCCAAAAGTTCAAGTGAATAATCAGTGTGCATCCCCAAGTAGTCGCCCCCATGAAGCGCCGCCATGAGCAAGGATGCACCTACTGAGCGCAGCTACAACAGCACCATCCAGGTAAGGGTTTCCTACATCCCAGCCGACCCCATCCGATTTTGCTTAGTAGGGCAAACCGAACGTGCTGGAAGCTCCTTGAGGGAGCCTAGCATCGCGATCTATATCGACATACACACACACACATCCATATTCCCACACACGGATGCAGGTACAGAACACACTGAAATTTGATTCGGATTCGTGGCTCGATCCATAAGAAGGACATTTGAGTCATCCGATGCAGCTGCCTGCTCTCTCCCTCTCTGCCTTTGGGCTCGGCTCCCCTCATTAGCACTTTGATGAAGAGTCACAAAAGCGGACGGACCGGGCCTAGACCCCTCCCTTCGAACTGTCCAAAAATTTCGGTGCATCTGCATACAAAGGCACACAAAGACGCGCAGAGTGTACGGATACAGATACAGATACAAATGCAGCTACATATACAGATACACATACTGCTACAGACACAGATGCACTGCAGGAAGCAGGGCAGCACAGTAGCCTCAGTCGCCCCTTTCTGCCCCGTTTCAGCTTCTCCACCCCTGGACGCTGCGCTGCATTGTTCCACTTCTACACTTCCCCACTTGTCCGCTACCCGCCACTCCTCGCTTTTTCGGCTGCAGTCTGTCAGTCAGACTGAGGCTTCGTGAAGCTCACGGCCAAGGCGAAGGCAGCTGAGGATCTGCACTCGGCCGAACACGAAGGCCGGTTGGGCAGGGTTCGGGAACGATCGAAAGCCAGCCCGAAACGGCGGAACTGCAGTTTGCTGTTCAGCGTCGCACTGAGCAAACGTCGTGTGGCAGCTCATCGCCAATTGCGAATTGCAAACTGCAAACTGAGAACCGTAAATCGCTCGCGCAAAGTGCAAGTCGCGCTGAATTCGCAAGTTCACATAATATCGGCATCCGCATATCCGCATATCTGTATATCTGCACATCCGCAAGCAGCTTGCTTCCACGCCAATCTTGTTTTCGTTGCGTTTATATTTTTTTTCTGTTGATGTTTCTCGTTATATACATAGTATCCTTTTAGCAACCCACTCAGGCTTCTGCTGATTCTATTTCGATCACAATCGGTCTCAGGAATCAATCTCAGGATTAGCTCCATGGCAGGTAAGTCACGTGAGGAGCGGAGGTGTTGCTGAAACTTTTGCTTTCAACGGGTTTGCTTCTGGAACTGGGCCAACAACGAGACTCAAATGGCCAGACAGGCACGCAGTCAAGCGGTTTGGTGACAGGGTCCCCACTGCTCCTGCTGCTTCTCCTGCTCCACCCACCGATCTGTAGGGAAGGTGGTAACGCCAGCTTCCTCTTTTTGTTCTCCCAGTTGTTAGGGCGACCCAGACCCAGACCGAGACCGAGACCCAGACGAGTCACTCAAACGACAACAACACTCCGCCGTCCCCATCTCTATCCCCATCCACAACCATCATCAGCCATTCCCATTCCCCATCTGCAAGCCACAAAGACCGGCACCCATACACTCGCACACTGGCGCACTCACACGGACACGGGC
Organism: Drosophila simulans; assembly: GCF_016746395.2. Classification (NCBI taxonomy): domain Eukaryota; kingdom Metazoa; phylum Arthropoda; class Insecta; order Diptera; family Drosophilidae; genus Drosophila; species Drosophila simulans. The sequence continues at coordinate 1,429,640 of NC_052525.2, forward strand.
ACAGGCACAGTCACAGCAAGGTGACGTAATGGCAACTACTCCACTAACACATTTTTCTGCATTCCTGCAACGCGAGGAAGAGGAGAAAAATAAGCGGTGGGGGCGGGGTGGGAAAGTCGGGCGACGAGAGAAAAACTGAATGAAAATTGCAGGCAGCCAACGAAGCGTGCCTAGCAAAAAGGAAGAGCGAAAAAAGCATAAAACGACAGAAACTAGAGACGCAGCCAGACTACGCCACAGCCAGAGCCACAGTCAGAGCCAGGAGGGGCTGGGGTGTGGGGCACACACGTGGGACGTGCTGTGGAGTTCGGGATGCGAATGTGGTGGCTGTCGGATAGCTGGATGCTAGGAAAACAGAGGCGGCGGAGACAGAGGAGACGGAGGAGATGGAGATGGAGGAGACTCGCCAAAGTGGTGGCCCCGACTAGACGCTGTCTGCGTACTGTGTCTGTGCCTGTGCCTGTGCCTGTGTTAGTGTCTGTGTATTAGGATGTCTGCGTGTGCGTGCTAGCCATCTGTGTGTGCGACTGGCCGACATTCAAGGTTGTCGGCGCATAACTTGTTGTTGCCGCACTGCAATTGTTGCTGCCACAGATTGTAAATGCTACAAATGCAGTGCGGCAAGGGCACAAGTGCCCACTCCAGTGCCAGCTTGAGTTCCAGGAAGCTCATGAGTGGAGCAACAGTAAAAGGACATCCGAATCGGGGTAACGGCCTGGTCGACCCACTTGGGGCTACTGGTAATCAGAGGCCCAGAGACAGAAGCGGGCAGTTAGAGAAACTGCACAGCAGACTAGCAACCAGTAGCACTTCCGTTAGCCTTGGAGCCCAATCAACTGGAATCAACTGGAAACTGCGGCCAATTGAGAGCCGCATCGCCACAAGTGGACAAAGCACGCAGACGAGCAGCAGCAGCTCCCCAGAGTTTCAGTTCCCAGCTCTCCACTCACACTCACATGACTCATGTTCTAGCAACGGAGCACTTGTTTGGGTGCAACAGCAGCCACAAATGCATCCGTCGCAGTAACAAATGGGGATCACGATGATGATCATGATGAGCACGATCAGCGTAATGATCGTGTCATTCAAGGCCGCCGCAAATTGCGGTGAGTCGAGGAGTTGCAAAATAAACACAGAAAACAACAGACACAAACGCGAATGCGAAGAGGCAACAGACGAGGACAGGGACATACAAAGTGCATAGTTATCGCTATAGACATATAGACACATGGACATACATATAGGCGAGTTCCCAAGTTCTCGGAAACGGTTACTCCAAGGCCAAAAGCCGGATAGACAAACAAATGGCACAGGCACAAAGGCTAGGAGATAACTCTTCTCCAGTCTTCCCCTTTTGCCTCTGCCTCTGTCTCTGTCACCCTCGCGTTCTTCGTTCGCCGTTCTCGGTTCTCCGCACTCAATTCTCCTTTCTTCTGCGACCTGCCTCTGCTTCATTCGCGATGTTTCTATTTCTGCCCAGGCATAGGAGACAGCCAATTGAAGATGAAAGACAAGTACGCCAAAGATTTTGAAAATACTTAATTCCAAATTTGTTGTATTTTTTTAAGCATCTTGAAGAAATCATTTCTAATTATTCTATGAGTAGGATTTTTAGTCTTAAAAGTACATACGTCATTTAATTACTTTTGAACAATACATTTCCTTAACCCAGAGCAATTCTCGTTCGGAGTGCACAATTCTTCACTTTGTTTTCTTCTGCACTTAGCACTGCAACTCCCCTTTCTTCTGCTCTGCGCTTTCCCTGCTTCTTCTTCCTGCTTGGCTGGCTCAGTCAGTCAGTTGGTCATGAGTGTCATGTTCATAGTTGTGGGGTACTAGGACGTCCCGGGGAGTGGGATTGGAAATGGGTAGGGGTATGGTCATGTGTATGGGAATGGGTTGGGCTTCTTCTTCGATGCACTGCCAACGGTCGGATCGCTGGTTAATTTTTTCGTTTATTTCCTGCACTTTCGTTGACAGTTTTGTGTTTTTCACTTGTGCTTCTTGTTCTTCTACTGTGGACTTTTTCAAGCGAAGAGGTTCTCAGCTTTCATTTGAAGTTGGACGGGGGACTTGGGAGACACAGGCGAGACATCGAGGGTCGTCTTATATGTTATAAACCCTAAACCGTTGTAGATGGGACTTTTCTTTTTTCGGACTATGCATGCAACGGGTAACCCGAGACCGGCTGCTTAACGGTAAATGTGATAAACAGTGACAATGGCCGTGACTGTGATGGCAAGCGACCTAACCCCATGGGCACCCGCCCCCCCCCTGGTCATTGATCACCCCTTGCAGACTGCAGACTGTTCGCATAGTGGAAAAAATAAGAAGAGTCGGGTAAAACAGCGCTGCGAATAATGGGCACAAAAAATAAATGTGTACACTTGGTAAGCCAGATGCGCATTGTACCCCCACAAACACACGCACACAGGAGCACACACACACTCGCGAGCAACAATGCATTGACATTCGGTATCCACAGAAGGAAGAAGCAGCAAGAACGGCAAAGATCAACGGCCAAGAAATTCGCCAGTCCCGAAAAATACACAAAACTTGGAAAACACACAAATGTGTGTGTGATGTATGTATGCAGGGCCTAAAAATAATGCCCCCTGTGGCACCCCTTTTCAGCCCCCACGCTTCTTCTTCTTCCCGTTGGAAATTCGCACACACGAGGCGATCCGATCGTATACGATTCCAGCCGAGCAGAGAGTATAGTACTGGAAGGGGAGTGCGAATGGCGATATGGCAACAGGAAGGGGTAGAGAGCGGGAGAACGGGTGATCGGGAGAACGGTTGAACGGGAGGGGGGAGCCCTAGCTCTCTCTCTCGCGGTTGCGGCGAGCACATTTTTTATCTAATAACCTTGTGCAATGTTATTAAACCCCAAAAGTTTCTTAACCTCGGCGGCGATGTCGACAGCGACAGCGACGTCGGCAGAGAGCAGCTTTTTGATGAGAAATGCTAATACATTGCAGCGTGCGTTTGTGTGCATGTATGTGTGTCAATTGATCGCGAGTGTATGTGTGCCACATTGCGCAAAATGGTCTATAAAATTAATGAGCTGGCCACGCACATACACATGTGCACATTCGTACACACGAACGCCTATGTAAACGCATCTCCATATCAATATGTGCGATGCGAATGGGAACGGGAATTGGAATGGGACTGGGACTGGAAATGGAAGGCAGTCGAGCTAAAAGCAAAAAGCAAAAGCAAGAGGCAAACATGCTAAATCCCCATGTAATGCGAATTAAATTCTGTGGAGAAGAGGGGCGGCAGAAGAAAGGGGAGTGCAGCTGACTTTCGCTTTGCATTCGTTCTTCTTTTTCTCTTTCTTCTTCTTCGCCTTCGATAGGCTTCTGTGCTTCCACTTATTCACTTTTTCCCACTCGGCTGCTTCCTTTTACATTGAACTTCACATTTCAGTTTTCGCGAATTTTATTTGCTGCGCTGTCAACTTAGAACCTATTCCTATTCGATAAAACGGTATAACAAAAGCAGTTACGTTGCAGTAATTCTGCCAACTCAACATTCGCCGTTCCCATGTTTCTTTTTTGGCAGGCGAGAGCGGGATAGATTGATGGGTGGTCAGAATGCAAATTGTATGTATTTGGGAACACAGCAGAAATGGCGCAGTTTACTTAGCCTCCCTCTCTTCCTTTTCTCCTTCGAAATACTTACAGTGATCTCCCGATAGGCGGCCCACATCCACATCCAGGGGTGAACGCCCCGCGAGCGACGCGGATGTTCCGCTAGAGAGAGCGGATTCGCATTTCGCATTTCGCGTTTGTTTGTTATTTTCGTACGGCTTTGCAATTTGCAGTTCAACGTTCATTAGAGCGGCGGCGGGCCAATAACTGATTGGCCTGGCCCCCTTCGATGGCGCTGGGGCGGGGGAGGGTTTTGGGGGTGTCGAGCGTATACTGCAGGCGTCGGCGAGGGTACAACGCAACACTTATCGGTTACCGGGCGAAGCGAAAAGCTCGCGATAATGGCCGCAATCGGCGTCACACTTTGGAGTTGCACGGAGCCCAAAACGAAACGAAACGCACTGCGCGGATGAGGAGTGGAGGAGGAGGAGCAGAGGGTGGAACGCTCGCCAAGTTCAAAGACCTCAATGACAGGGGCAAAAATCAGCGCGCACAACACCACGATCACTCACTTCACTTACTTCCTCTTTTGCTGGGAAGAGACACCGAAAACAACAAGTAAACAACACTCAACAAAAAATAGAAACAACTCCAAATCCGTGGAGGGATAGGAACCAATCCGATCTGCGAACTAAACGAAACTAAGCGACGTTGGAAAATGTACGAGCGATCTAGCGCAAAACTATTCGCAATTCCACTCGCAGTCTTTCCATTTGATTTGACTCAAGAGCAGTGCTTCAAAACTTACATGGCTAGTTCATATACCCTGCACGGTAGAGGGGCATGCTGGCCCATTGGTCTGTAGCTAGCAGCATGTAACGCCATTGCTTATTACGCATCGATTCTGGGCACAGTTATGTCGCCTTTTGAACCCAACAATTTTATTCAATAAATTTAGACCTCTTTTGAAAAATAATAATAAGAGGGCCACTAAAAAGTGAGGAACTGTTCAGCACCGGGTATTGTTGAGTCGAAACTATCAACCGACCATAGTGTCTTTTCCCGTTTTTCTACTAGAGAGAGCACCAGCAAAAGCGCTCAAATAGAAACTAGCGGAGAATAGAAATAGTTGAGTGAGAGAGATGAGTGCTTTGCGCGACCGAAACTGTAAGTCCGCATATACATATGCTCGATGGGAGGGGGTGAGGAGGAGTGCGGAGGCTGCATTGCTCACTGTCTAGCACTATTGCAGAGCTCCTCTCCCCCCCTTCCACAAACACACAGCCCACTCACGTTGGTGCTCTCCCACTCTCCCACTCTCTCGCGATTTCGTATAGATTTGAAGCTTTTCGACTTTGGCTGGCAAATTTGCGAATTCGCGCGGGGTAAACGACCGAATGTCCGACACACGATGACTAGGTTAAGGTGAAGGTCAAATTAGCAAAAATGCAAAACAACTAAGCAAAAGAGAGCGAAGAACGACGAAGAGCGACGAAGCTGACGGCGCAGTCGCAGCGCACTAACAATAGAAATCAACTTTGTCAGCGGGAATGTTCGCAACGCAGCGCCGAGGGATGAGGTGGGGTGTGGGGATGGTGTCTAGCAGAGCCAAAACAAAACAAAACAAAGGAAAAGCAGGCATCAAAAAACGAAGGCGGGGGAAGGAGGAGAACCCAAAGCGAGACAAAAGTGTTGAGGCTCTTTTCTTAGCAACAAAATAGTTCCAGACAGGAAAGAGGGGTGCGGGGTGCTAGCTCTTCTTCTTCGCTGTCTGGTACGATCCTCTTCCTTTTGGAAGGATAAGCGGGTGGATTGGTAAAGGGGGAGAGCGAGAACTGTTTGAGAGTGTTTGTCCACACGCTCGCGCTCACGCTCCAACACCATCGCAGAAATGGCAAGCTTTCTAACGCTCTCTCGCTCTGGCTATCGCCCGCTCTCTGTCGGTCTCACTCTCCCTATTAGGCGCAACTAGCTAGGCAGCGACGGCGGCAGAGGCGATTGAATTGGACGCGAGACCTTGAACTTGGACTCAGTTTACGAGTTGAAGAATTGGGCTTTGGTTTTGTTTTGAATGGCTACATATCTCTCCTTCCCACTGCGCTTGCTGTTTCGCTCTAGCACCTCCACTGGGTTCTCTACTCGTTCCATGTGCCCCTTCTCTCCCTCTTAAGTGCTTACAATTAGCGTAATAGGCGAATTAACACCCGTTAATCAGATGCCCCACAGGGCCACTGGAATAGGTACTCATGTACGTGTTTGTGTGAGTGTGCGGCAGTGCAAATGGTAATGCAAATGGAAATGCCCCGTTGTGTGGTGGCGGACGGGTTTGGTTTGGAGGGTGGCTGTGGGTCCCTCTCGCCTTTGGCGTCTAGCATTTGTCTAGCCGCACACAGACAAACACACACACACGCGCACACAGATGCACTCTGCATTTTGAACTGGTTGTAATGGTCTCCTTGCCACCGCCCACTCTCTTTCTCTCTCCGCTAGTGCTAGTTTTTGCACAGAACTTTCGCTTTCACCACTCTACTCTTCGTGTGTGTCTGTGTTGGCCGTTAGATTTTACATTTGGCCGGCACTCGGCGCTTGAAAAGGGGGCAAAGTTGCGAGGGGGCATTCGCAGTGTGTGCGATTCGCCATGTGGGAATATGATGTGGGCGCCACGGCGTCTGCGTCTAGTCGGCAACAAGTGGAAGGAATATCGTGGCAGAGGTGGGAAAGTGGATGAGGACTGACCTTGTCGAATGCTTTGTAAGCTGTCGTAGACCAACTTGATACGCCTCGTCCCTATCGCACTGGAAGGGTGAAGGTGGATGTGGGAAAGGGGAGTTGGAATGCTGTGTGCGTGTGTGCCAAATGTATGTATGTACGAGTATGTGTGTATGCATGAGCATGTGCATAACTAACGCGGCCAACCTTGAAAATAGAACCACACACAAATGGCATACTTAGAGACAGCGAATGGAGCACAATGGCGATGGCAGAGGAGAAACAAAGCAAAGTTTCGGACAAACACAATAGAAAGAGAAAGCAAGGCGAGACAAGGAACGGCACGGCAAAAGACCGAGGCTGGGGGGAGGGACCGCGAGGGGCGGCAAACAAGTTTGCGAGGGTGGTGCAGCAGATATGGCACACCAATCTGATCCGATCGGGCCACCTACACACGCACACACACATACATACGTACTTCTAGACTTCTATTTTCGCCATTCGCATTATATGTACAATTTAGTTTCCAACTGAACAAACTACTATACTGGCTGCTCTATCTAATCGCGTTCTCCGCTGCTCTTTTGGCTTTTTATAAGCTACAGCGCAGTCAGCCAAATAATTGCTTTTATTCAAACACACACACACACACGCTCAGTTTTGGGGCGAGCCGAAAAAACGACTGCAACGAATTCGGCTTTTTCTAGAACTATTTTGAAGGCGAATGCGAGTGTGTGCGAGTGAGAGCGAGAGAGCTGGCTAGCGAAATGCGGCAAACAAAATTTGAAAATGTAGTATTTAGCCTTGAAAGTTCGTAAGCACTACGGGCTCACTCACACAGCGAACGATCTCTGCCGTAAATAAAAAACGAAAACGGGAGAAAATATTATATGCATGGGCTATTTCTTATGTCTTCTTTTTTAGTAGCTGAAAGATCTACTGAAATGATGATCTATTGAGGGGGTTTCCCCCTCTTTGCACCCAACATCAAGCGGTTTCCTCAGTGTGTGTGTGTGTGGGGGGGGGGGGGGGTGAGTGGGGGTTGGTAGGGGGCGGGGGGAGGCTCTCTTCCACTCTTTCTTCACAATTTCTAGTTAGTTATTAGTCAGCCGGCAGCAGCGCTGCGACTGCGACGCGTTTGTTTTGTTCTATGCACAAAAATCCGACTCTAGTATAAAGGCGGTCGAGAGACAGAGACGGAGAGAGCGCAGCAGAACAGAGATCGAGAATATAAAAAATTCGGCGCTGGACTTTTTGTGCAAAAAATGCTTTTTCGCTATGCGCGCGCCTTTGTGTGTGTGTGTGTGCTGCGTCTGGGAATTCTACATTCTAATACGCCTCGAGTTGCGATCTCCTTCTCAGTCGCTCAGCCTCGTTCTCTTTCGCACCGTCCTGCAGGCAAGCCTGGCGCTATTGCTGTCCTTGTCCAATCCTGTGGACAACGAGAACGGAGCGTGCGCGCGATCGCTCTCTCTGTAGCGCCGTCCCTCTCTCGACCGCATGCAGACGGCTGGGCACGCACACAAGTGCGGATTGCCAAAATTTTTGGGGAATAGTTTCGCCTGTGTGTGTCGGTGTGTGTTGGTGTGTGCTGACTTTTTTCGGCTGCCTAATGCGCTTTTTGTTTCGGTCGACGTCGGCAGAGGCGGCGACCGAGGCTGAGGCAGCGACTGAGACTGGCACGGCACTCTCTTCTTCTTTAGCGCGAATTCAGTTGAGTTTCTACGCTTGCAATCATCAAACGCAACAAACACAAAACACACGGAGAACGGAAATCGGAGAACGGAGAACGGACACGGACACATCCGCCATATCCTACCGACCTATAGGATAGACATCCGAGACATCCGCAGATATCCGCACATCCGGCCGCGGATGATCCTGGCTCGCAGCCCCCTCCCTCCCGCTCGGGATCTCCGAGCTTGGCTCAGGCCATGATATCGTCCATGCAAAATAGTTTAGTTTAGTCATCGGTTCGGTTCGTTCGGTCGGTCGCTCCCCCAAATCGCTCGCTTTTCGAATTAGTTCGGTTCTAAGTTCTGAGGTTCGCTTCTCCTCCAGAACATCCAGCTCTCCAGTAGTCCAGCAGTCCAGCAGTCCAGCTTTCCAGCAGCTCTTCAGCTCGCCAGTGGTACAGCTTTCGGCTAACGGTTCATCCTCGCCGCGTCCATATGTGTGTGTGTGCCGTGTGTGCGAGTGCCGCTATTTTTTCATATTTTGTTAAGTGCAAAAAACCAAATATTACGTATACGAAAAATTGCGTATACGCCAGCATAATAGTTCACCCGAAATTCGCAGATCCAGTAATTCAAAGTTAGCGAATCGAAAGGAGAGCAACAGCGAAACAAAAAGCAACAAATGCCCCACAAGCTCCAATAAGAAGCGGGTCTAATCAGAGCCGGGCGTCGGGTTCCAATCAGATCGCCAGCTGGAGAAAGGTGAGCCTCCTCCTCGCAATTGGAGTATCAGTGGGAATGGGAATGGGAATCCGAATGCGAGTCCGAGTGGAACAAGTCTAATGGATAGTGGGTAATAATAAGTGGTCAGTAATAAGATGACGATATCGCGGCGAGGGGTGCTATTTTTGTGCGGACACATCACTCGTACGTATGTACATATGTATGTACGTATCCGCGCTGGCGAATAAAAAAGTGCAGTGCACACCCGGCGGACTTATCTAATAGTTTTCACTTTCAATGTCGAGCGAAAGCTCTGCTGCTGCCCCTGACGCGGTCGCTGCCTCGCTTATCGCGATTCGCAATTCGCAATTCGCATTTCGGCGCGAGCGGGACGGAAACAGGAGAGAGACAGAGAGAGAGTGAGAGAGAGAGGCGGCAAGAGAGTGGGAGAGGGAGAGGTGAAATGCCCCGAAAGTTGTCTGTATTCAAATTATTTATTTTTTGGGATTTCTTTTCTGCAAGATGTCCAGATGGGAACAGAGCGGAGCGACCGACCTCCGTCCCTGTTCCCCCCGCACCGCACCGCACCGCACCGTACAAGTGTTCTTGGTATATTCGCATTTGTTATAGTTCGCTTTTTTTCACTCCTCCCTCCATTTGCGATGCGTTGGCTTTTTCACTCCGTTTTTTATGGGCCGTGTTTTTTTTCCTCCACTTTTTTTTCGGCGGTTGTGCACTCGTTATAAGTTTTTGCTTGTGCTGCCGCTGCTGCTTCTTCTGCCGCCGCGAGTGCTAATTGTCGTCTTGATAGTTTATTTAATTTTGATTCGCCGTGTGACATAGAAATGGTTTTTGCTGCTGCGTCGTCGCCGTGGTTGACATTTTAAACTGCATTTGTTAACAATTTTTAAACATTTCGCATAGTTGCAAGCGAAACAGTAGCAGAACAGGCAAAAAACGCAAAAGCGAGCAAAAAACCATTGCAAAGCAGAAACAAATGCACAACTTTCAGCTAGCGCGGCACAAATCCGTCAGAAAAAGCAGCAGCAGAAATTTCAAGGCGAACTCTGAACTGCAGTGAACCTTAGTAAGAGGGGGGGATATCATTTGGGGTGGTGGGGGCTGTCTGATCCACTTGTAATTTCAACTCAAATTCTAATTGTTTGCTCTTCTGCTTTCTTTCTTTTGCTTGCAGTTAAATAATCATTAGTGAAAGGTCCATCTGCAGCTTCACAATCCGGCAATCGGTCTAGTAATCAGCAGCCAGAAGGAGCAGCGCATCGCATCGTAACGCATCCTTAGTTTCGGTGGGCCAGGCCGCCAGAAAGCCGTCAAAATACGAAAGAAGGTGACCTCGAAGAAGGCCAGCGTTGTGTCGGTTGACGACGATCACAACAACAACAACAACCACAACAACGACCACAACGCTCGGCAGCCCAAAAACCCAGCAAGCGCAAGCACACCCACACCAATAGGAACACCCATAGCCACGCCCACGTCCACGCCCGGTGACCCAGAGCAGGAGTGCCCACAGCCCAGGAGCAACCCGATCCACAGCCAGAACCAGACACCCATCGAGATGGACGACACACAGCACTTCTGTCTGCGCTGGAACAACTACCAGAGCAGCATAACCTCGGCGTTCGAGAATCTGCGCGACGACGAGGCCTTCGTGGATGTGACCCTCGCCTGCGAGGGCCGCAGCATCAAGGCACACCGCGTCGTCCTCTCCGCCTGCAGTCCCTACTTCCGCGAGCTGCTCAAGGTGAGTGATCATGTCCATCTGTGCTCTTCCATCCAATTGGTAGCTACCCTGCATTCCCTACATTCTGGCGCCCTATGGCTGCTAATCTCCATAGATTAGGACCCCGCCACACACACGAACTGAGGCAAGATGAACGGGGAATGAACAAACAATGCTTAATGGGCTCTGTGGTGAAATGTTTGCCATTTTTCCGCCTGCATTCACACAATCACACATTCACAGTTGCAGCGGATGCAGCAATCTGCGTGCGAGACTGTGTGCGTGACCTACTTAGCACCCATGGCAATTTCTCCCTTTTTTTCCTCTCCCTCGCGCTCTGCGTCTTTATCTTAGCCAGTGCAGCACAGCACACATGTGCAACAGCCGCCAAAGTTGCTGCAGCAGCATCCTGCTTTCATTCGACTGCCAGTGCGGATCTCTGCATTATTTCACATACATACATATGTCTGTATGTATGGTATGTGCAAGTTGGATCGGAATCTGATCGGTTTGGGTTGCCGAAGAAGAAAGACCAGGTCCTATCCACCATTGTGGCCATAATAATTCGGAAAAGCTGGCTAAGCAAGCAGTTGGGGACGGGTAGTTGTGTGTTTTTGGCCAAAGTGGCGTGGCCAGGAGCACGTTTAGGCGAGAGGGGAGCAGCAGCTGGCTGGCGTTTTGCTAGCGTTTTAATTTATTTAGTTGCACACCACGGCAAACAGCGCCTGCAGTAAGAAAAATGACAAGAAAGGCAACGACAGCCGCGATAGACACAAAAACACGGCAATTGTCGACGGGCTGCGGAAGGGGGAAGAGGGGGAAGGGGAAGGCTGGAAGCCAGGAAGGAAGGAAGGAAGTTGTGTGTACGCCGTACAGTCAAAACACATTATGAATGCCGGCGCAAGGCGGCAGGGGGATGCAGTGAGAATGAGTCGATGGCAGGGTTCTTGGCGCTGGGACAACGCTACGTATGATTGATTTGTGTTGCCTGATCATGCAACGCACGCGGATCTACGGAAACTCGCAGCGCGCAACTTGCAACTAGCAACTTGGAACCCGCAGGTCGGAACTCAGAACTAGAGCAGGCTCAAATGAGACCGCACACCCTTATTTCGCTTATATTGCCGGCTAATCCTTGAAGTTGGCCCGGCTCGAAGTCAAAGTGAACTGGCAACTAATGCAGCCCGCCCCAAAGGCCGCAGTTTGGTTCATTATTTTTATTATGACATTAAAATTATGTGATTCGCTGTTGTTGCCCCAACATTTACGTTTGCCCGCCAAAACTTTGGCGCCGCCTGCATTCTGCATTGAAAATATTTGCACGCAATTGCGGTTTTGAGCGACAGGGACGACGGGCTGGCTAGTTAGACTAGTTGGAGGGAGACGGGATGGGACGGAACGGGACAGCGTCGACGTTTGCCATTTGCATTGTTCGAGCTGTCATTGGAGCCCCGGAGCGGAGGAGCGGAGGAGCCCAGGAGCACTGGCAGCGGTGGGGGTCAGGAGGAGGAGGTCCTGCAGCACAAATTATATAAATTACAAAGTGCCCCACCCCCAGGAACACCGCCCCCCGTTTCTGTTGCTCTTTCAGTTGCTGTTGCTGTTTCTGTTTCTGTTTGTACAACTCTTGTCTCTTTCGACATGATTTGTTAACATGATAGAAAACTTGCTGGGCTTTCCGTTATTATTTTCCGTTTTTGTTCCAAATTATGCGCGAGGCCGACAAACAAAAAGAGTGTAGTTTGTCTGTTCTGTTTGGTTTTTGGGAAGAACTGCAATTAGGAGAGAGTTTTTAGTGTGGAGGGGCGGGGCAGAATGGGGAATGGGGAATGGGGAGTGGGCAGGGCCTCCAATCCAGCGCTGATTACGCAATGGCAATGGCTATGGCAACTGGGGACGCGAACCGAACCAAGCCGAACCGAATGCGAAACAAGAACATGTCAAGAAGTCCCTGGCAAACTGGAAAGTTTCTTCCCCCAACTCCGTCCGTCCGTCAGTCCGTCCGAACAAGAAATTGCGCGAGCAGAAAAAGTCGGCATTTAATTTGTTAAAAAGGCCAACTAAATGCAGCGGGACAAAAACAGCAACGCCAACAAAAGGCAACGGGCCGACTGAATTTTTCTCGAGCTCTTTTTGTGCATTCCCATTTGTTGCTGCAGTCGCTGTAGTCGCTGTGGAATTATGTACCCAAGAAATTAGTATACAAAACTTTGCTGGCTGGCAGGCAGCACAAAAAACGGCAAAGGCAACTGCAACAACAACGACAACAACAAAGGGCCCTGGCACAAAACTTTGTAAATTCAATTTGAAATACATACAAGTGGGCAGTAGGTGGTGAACAAAGGACAGAGACAACGGTGGACAGTAGTCGCAACTGGCGAGGAAAACTGGACCCGGCCGTTCGGTCGTCCAGCCGAACAACTGGACACTTGGCTCCCGCCCAGGAGTACCCAACCCCAACCCCAATCCCAACCCATCTTGCCCAGCACTTGGCGTCGCAATTGTGCGCGACTTTGCGCCTATGCATAAATATTTAATTAACTGCAGCGCATTATTTTAATTAGGTGTAAAAACTGCCAAACAACGAAAGCCAGCGACAAATTGAGGGGCTCGGGGGACTCGGATACAGATACAGATACAGCTACAGATTCAGATACAGATACGGATTCGTTTTGAGACTCAGGGATGCCAGGGGCTAGAGGTGACTTAATGGCTGCTACTGAGCTGGGGGCAATTGCTAAAAGCATTTCTGGCTTTTGTGTAATGACCTGGGACCGGGCCACGCCCCCCGCCCTCCATTCGCATTTGCATGATGTGCTTTGCCCACCAGTTCACCATCCCACCAGCTCACCAGCTCAGCTGCAGCTGCAGTAGAGATCTTTCGATCGGCGTCTCCTGACGCATTTGTCTTTCTTTCGTCAAATTGACCTCAATTTCGCAATCGCTGATACATATGTACATACATGTTTGTATGTATGTATGCAAGTGCATATATGCACAATCACACTCTCACTGGCAATCTTTTAGCGCTAACTCAATCGCAAATATCCAGTGCGTGTGTGCGAGGGCATATAAATTGCAAAAGCCAGTAAATAAGACAAACATACACGGAATGCAGGGTCTTTCAGGGCAGAGCAACAAAAGACGAGGCGAGACTTGACCCAATTTCTAGCCAGGCAGCAGCAGCAGCGAAAAAACAGAAACTGAAACTGAAACGGCAGAGGAGCAGCTCCCTTTGTTGGAGTTCCACTTGATAAGTGAAATTTGCAGTACAGTGTACACACACGCAGCGCAAACTGGAATGCACTGGCCCTGAATGTGCTCCAAGTGGGATGGGGAGTGGGAAGTGGGGAATCAGATCGGATCGAATGGGATGGGAATGGGGATGGGATAGGAAACCACACATGCCAGAAGAAATAAACTGCAGCTGGCTGGCGGCGAAACGAGCGAATGCAAACTTCAAATCGCGCTGGCCTGTTGACATTTTAGCGACAATTGAAGGTTGTCTGGGCCAGAGAACCCTGATAATTGCCAGGGCAAACAGGCTTATCGAGTGATCCGGAGTTGGGACAGAGGCTGGGGCTGGAACAGGGGCAGGGGCAGGAACAGGAGCCGGGGACCTGGCTGACTCACCCACCGATTGAGGGGCCAACCGACATACTATATGTACATATCTGACTGACTAAAACCACCACTCAAATTACAGAGCACACCCTGCAAACACCCGGTCATACTGCTGCAGGATGTCAACTTCATGGACCTGCACGCCCTGGTGGAGTTCATCTACCACGGCGAGGTCAACGTGCACCAGAAGTCCCTGCAGTCCTTCCTCAAGACCGCCGAAGTTCTGCGCGTCTCGGGACTCACGCAGCAGCAGGCAGAGGACACACACAGCGTGAGTATTGGCCATGGGCCAGCAGTCGCCGCAGGACGAGCCCCTCTTTATTGCCAACTCCCCTTCCGTCCGCAGCATCTGGCTCAGATACAGAACCTGGCCAATTCCGGCGGCCGCACGCCGCTCAACACGCTCACCCACTCGCTCCCACATCCGCACCATGGCTCGCTGCATGACGATGGCGGCTCCTCGACCCTCTTCAGTCGCCAGGGAGCGGGCTCACCACCGCCGACGGCGGTGCCCTCGCTGCCCTCGCACATCAACAACCAGCTGCTGAAGCGCATGGCCATGATGCACCGCAGCAGTGCCGCCGCCGCCGCCGAGGAGACCTCCCACGCCCTCAAGCGTCTGCGCGGCTCGGACAACGGCCTGCCGCTGTCCGGCGCCGTTGGCAGTGGCAGCAACAACAACAGCCCCGACTTGCCGCCGCTCCATGCGCGCAGCGCCTCGCCCCAGCAGACTCCGGCCGACTTCAGTACGATCAAGCACCACAACAACAACAACACGCCGCCGCTGAAGGAGGAGAAGCGTGAGTGTCCCAGTGGAAACTGGGTTTCGAATCGGCATTGGTGAGCCCAAGGGTACTAAACACTTTCATTCCCTCCCCCCACCGTTAGGCAACGGACCCACAGGCAACGGAAACTCTGGCAACGGCAATGGCAATGGCAACGGAGCGAGCAACGGCAACGGAATCTCCATCAGCGACAAGCTGGGCAGCCTCACACCCTCGCCGCTGGCTCGAGCGGGCGCCGATGACGTTAAGTCGGAGCCCATGGAGCTGGTATGCTCCAACAACAATGCCAACGCTAACGACGAGCACAGCAATGACTCCACCGGCGAGCACGATGCCAATCGCTCCAGTAGCGGCGACGGCGGCAAGGGATCCCTGAGGTAGGTCGCACACCTCGCCGAAACGCCTAAAATATCTGGCTCGGAGCACTAGCTAACCCTCGGTATCCCCATTCGATTGCAGCTCCGGAAACGACGAGGAGATCGGCGACGGACTCGCCTCCCATCATGCCGCCCCTCAGTTCATCATGTCGCCGGCGGAGAACAAGATGTTCCATGCAGCCGCCTTCAACTTTCCCAATATCGATCCCTCAGCGTTGCTAGGTGCGTATGAGCAACGTGCTCGGTTAACAACTCAGTTAATAACTAATAAAGCTAACTGACCGACTAACTAACGCTTTAACTCTTTTCCTCTCCCCCTCTGCCTCTCATGATGCGTCCCCCCACCTGTCGGGTATTGGCCAACCTCAGGTCTCAACACACAGTTGCAGCAGTCCGGTGACCTCGCCGTGTCCCCTCAAGGTGAGTCAGAACATTTCTCTATCCGTACTCTATTGTTCCGCTCTATTTGCGCTCAAAAGCTCATTATTACATTTTTTACATCAAATGCAAATGCAAATGCAAGTACCAAAATAATATACCAAAGAGTCTATCCAAGTCAGATACCAGATACCAAAAGAAATGAAAGGCTAAAAGCAAACGTAAAACTTAAAGTAAAGAGAATACGAATACAAATCTAAATCATAATCAAAAAAAAAAAAAGAGAACAAAAACCATAGCAAAGCTAAATCCAAAAACAGAGCCAGAATCTAAGTCGAAATTACTAAAAAAAAAGAAAAACTGCTGAGAGATCATTTGATTGCCTGTACTTTTGTTGAATTTTGAATATATTGTTTAACGTACCTTTTTCGTTTCGTTGTAATTGTCAAAATATTTCGTTATCGTTATCGTTATCGTTTTCGTTTCCGTTGCTCTTTTGTTTCTTTCGATTTTTGCGTTTCGACTGACTTGAGGACACACACATGCATGCATACATGTCGCATATGTATGCGTGTCGATCAGGAGCAGGACTTTTGATTTAACTTTCGATTTATTTCCCGTTGGACTCAACTCGAATCCGCACCCGCAAAGTAAAAGAACGAACCCGAACTTGATCCTTGGAACCAACGGCAGACCCAAATCAAACCGATCCTCCTCACCTCCTCACCACCAACAAAAACCAATCCTCCGGTTCGTTGCGATTCCAAGTCGAGTTCCCGTCGTAGCGTATCAAGTGTATAAATTTCTTTCTTGTTTGATTGTTTCGATGGTAAATGTTTTCATTTGTTTCGGTCACACTCACACCCTCACACACGCACATGCCAGAACTGCAGAATCCACGGGCAAGAACCCAGAAAGTACGACCCCCCCTCCCCCACCCAGAAGATTCACCCAAAAAAAAAAAAAAAAAAATTAAAAGAAGTACCTGCACATGCACTTAGACGGTTTTCCATGTCATCCATGTTGCGTACTAAACGACGCTGGCCTCGAGATGGCTTGACGCATAATGAATACTGCAAAATGAATACCGCACAATGAATAATGAATAATGTGTAATAGCGAAGCAGGGTAATTGCTAAATAAACGCCAGCCCCGAAACTTTGGCAAACACTCAAACATCAACATGCCCCACTGCCGCTCCGCCAGGCTTGTTTGATGAACTACGCAAAATTAATTAACTCGCTGCTTTCCAGCTCCAGCTCCTCTGCCAGCCGCAGAGTGTTTAGCAAAATTCTATCACAAGTTTCGCACCACACCAGTTGCGGTGTGTGTGTTCTGCGTGCGGTCAGGCCGCAACAATCCGATTCCGCGGCAAGTGCCCCACATGGCGGCAAGGCGCCCCACCCATAAGTCCCATGCCCAACTACAACTACAAACCGAATGCTACACGACGCACTGTGACGTTTATGTTTATTAACCGCTGTTGTTTCGACTGCGCAATCCGCTTACCATTTCATTTCCGTTTGTGCTCTGCATTTATTCCTTTCCGTTTCGTTTCGTTACGTTCCATTTTGTGTTTCAATTCTTTCGTGTTCCTTATAAGAAACCCAAGTAAACTGATCAAACACCAGCAAAATGTACTACACAACAGCAAAACGCCGCACTTACCCACACAATGCAATACACACACGCCAATACACGCCATATTACAAACAACACACGCATAGATGTTCCAAAATTGTCCCACAGTTAGAAATACTAGTAAGTTTCGTTTTGCCCCAATTTGCATTCCCTGGCCAAACAGCCTCCTCCTTTTTTAGTTCGTTTAAACCCAAATCATAATGGGGCAGGAATTAGAGATTAACTTAGCTATGATTTCGGTAGAGTTCTCGATTCACTAATGTGTCTATTTTTCGTTCGTTCCGTTTCGTTACGTTCTGTTTCCGTTATTCCCAGTTTCAAGAATATGGCTAAATAAAAAAAACGAAAAAAAACACTAGACATGACACGGGAAAAGCCCCGCAGAGAAGCAAACACCGAGTACATTTTGCAATCGAAATTTTATTGGTGTGAACTTTTAGTTTCCATGTAAAACGCAACGCATTTGAAGATCGAATATATACATACCTACATAATATATATATATATATTGAATATTGAACTCTTTCCTTTATTTGTACGTCGTCGTGCTTGTGTCTAAAACTATGTAAACCCCACCCGAACAAAATTAACCACCCATCGACCCGATCCCATTAGCAAAGTCAAAAGAAAAGCTTTATTTACAACAATTGCATTCGAACGAATTTTCACATTAATTTTCAATGTGTCTTTTGTTAACAACTGTCGATGCCCCCGCAGCCTGTGATGGAGGGAAAAGCGGTTTTCGTTTAGTTTACCAACCAGTTAACCCCTGAAATAGACACCCCCATCGCCCGCCCCATTGCCCCTGGGTCTGTCTCTCTAGCTTTTCCCCTCGAATTCGGCCACACTTTGCTTTGAGCACACATCTGTTCACGAAGCCCGACCAAGCCCCCTTAAAACCAAAACCAAACCCAACAAGTACCCCACAGTCACACACTCAAACCCAAACTCGTCGCTACGAATAAAGAAGTGCAAAACCAGGTTCACAAAAATCCTTTGCAAGCCCAGAACCTCTGGCCCTTGATCCTTGATCTGAGTCCCGAGGGGTGGACGGATCAGTCCTAACTCAGCACATATTGGCAATTGTTCACTCATGCGTACACAGTTCACAGCAAGATACAGTCACACCGGGCGCGTCTCGTCTCGTTTCGTTCCGTTTCGTTTCGTCTCGTTTCATTTCGGTCAGGTCCGTGTCGCGCCTCTCGTTCCACACTCGAAACACAATACGGCCACACTGCAGGTTCACTTGATTACTTGGCCACGCTTACTCACAGCACACACACACATACACACACGCACACATGACTCTCACACTCACAAGGGGATCCGTGAGGTAATCTTGATAGAAGGGGCAAGTCCTTCGCCTCTTTGAGTAGTCGAAAAGCACACAATACACACTCACCCACTCAAACACACATACATACATACATACATGCCCGCCCACACACCAGCACACATATACCCACACATACATGAACTATATTATGCGCTCAAAAACACAGCTAACAAAATGATCACCAGAGGGCACTAACACCGAAGTTGATCGACTAACGCTAATCTTTATTTACTTTCCAATTGTACTAACCGACCAAAATTTAAAATTCCCCAATAATCGTGAGACCTATATATATTTATATCTACCTACCCACACACGTATATATATATGAATCAAAGTATATACATACATATTGTTAAGAATTGATTGATCTAACCCCCTGTATACGTATATAAATCCGCTTTACTAAACCCCCAATGGATCCAAAATCAATATACCACCACCGTCCACTGAGGCGACCAAAGCAGACAACTCGATACATGAAACAATAACACCCAACGCCCAGCCCCTCCTCCCACCCACCTCCTTTCTTCCAAGTCAAACACCAAACCAAACCAAACCAAAACAACCCACACACCCACACCACCACCAGCACAAAAGAACACAAACTGAGATTACCAACTCAAGCAACCACTCAAGGCTTCAAGTATATAAATTTGATTGAGAAACCGCTTTAAATTATGCTCTATATATACATATATATATTTGTTGCTCCTATTTTTAAAACCAAAGAACACAAACACACACACAAACACTGTGAGAAAAGGAGAATTCAGAGTTATATCTTACGTCTAGCATATCTAGAATAAATTAATTACTTTAACTTCCGTGCGAAGCATTCAAAATTCACTAATTTTAAGATCCACAATTGGTGACCCAGGCAATATGAAAATTGAAAAGCAAAAATCGAAAAATGTATCCATTACTAATCTATTTAAGTTACCACCTAAGCACACAATCGAATTAAAAGCTGTGGATGGATTGGATGGGATTCGGAAGTGACGTAAATTACATAAACTAAAAATTTGGTTGTAGTATACATATAATGTCAAAATAATACTGTTAAACTGCAAAGGCAAAACTCCAATCCGCCCACAGCCCCAAGAATACCAAAGCGAAACAAGAACAAAAATTATAATTTAAGCACAATGTACATTTTACGAAATTCCAAGCAAAAATAAGTCAAAATTTAAACCGAAACTAGAAAATGCCACTAAGATCCCGGAGAGAGATGATGATGGTGGAGACAAAGGTGATTTGGCAAGGGGTTTAATTCTAGTGCTTTTTAAGTGACACAACCACACACAACCCCGAACTCCCTACACACACAGCTCACACACACAAACACACACACAAAGACACGAGGTACGGGAAGTCAAACAACCAGAACAACACAAAAAAAAACACAAAACACGCACAATAAAAGCGACACAGAGATGATATGATGAACTTCTTATGGTGACGGTGTTCTACAAAACGCACCCACACACAAACACGGAAACATACACAAGCACCCAGACACACACACACACAAACAGACACAACAAACACACCACTTACGTCTCTGAACTCAAAGGCTCCTCCTACTATTCCTAATCCTAATTTTAAATTGCCACACAACACCGCACACTATGGTAATGAGTAAAACAAGAACAAACCAAACTACAAAAAACAAACCAGCCAACCCAAACCAATACCAATACCAATACCAGCCAACCAACAAGAACCTCAAACTAAACCTAAACCAAAACTAAGCCAAAACCAAACGAAGAACCCCAACAATTTTGCACACGTTGAGTATCCGGTAGTGTCCATCGAGCGATCAGATCGACATCGATGTCCATATGTAGACGCAGCCGCCAAGAAAGAAAGAAAGAAAGAATCGAAACTGGGCTGGAACTGAACTGAGTCACAGTCGCAGTAACAGTCGCAGTCACAGTCACGCAATTCGGTTTCGAGTTGAATGGTGAAGAACTGAAACTGAATCGTCGTCAAACAATCAAAAAGAAATCAATTTCTCACATTTGCCATGCGAAGCCAACCGTTTTCTTTTCCACATGCCACTTACCCGATATCCCCAGATATCCCAATATATATCCCCCGATATATCCATCCCTTCCTACCACACCATCTACTTCTTTCTCTCTCTCTCTCCTCTCTCTCTATCTCTCTCTCCGCCGTTCTGTATATCTCTCTTTCTAATGTCACGCAATCCGCTAGAAAAACAGATTGAACAATCGAAAAATAAATCCAAAGTTAAATTAGCCACCAGCTTTTGTTAACAAAAGCTAAAGCAGAAATGAAGCAAACTTATATATTTGATGCAAAAAATGCTAACGAAATTCGTTTTCTGATAACCATCCGGCAATGCACACATGAAATCAACTGAAATTAAATCAAAAATTCTGAAAAAATTCCAAAATTTCAAAATCCAAATCGAAACCAATGAGAAATCACGCAAAATTGAGACGAAAAAAGCAATTCAATTCAATAACAACTCGTTGTCCTTGGGCTAATGCGACGTTTTCTGACTTTTTTCCCCACCTTGTCGTCAGGTAAACTGACGACAAATGCTACAACTACTACAACAACAATAAACAACTTGATTACCAACAACAACAACAACTACGATTACTCTCTACCAACAAAAAACTCCAACTCTCAAAAAACTCCATCACCAACAACAACAACTCTAACAACTCCAACAACAACAACTCCAACTCGACCTACAGCCATCACAAGTGCCTCCGGCATCTGTGGCCTTAACCTCTCCACATTTGCAGCCAACGGGAGCAGCAGCGGCGGGAGCAACGGCGGCCTCTCAATGACCGCCCTGCTGCCCCAGCAGCAGCAGCAGCAACAGCAGCACCAGATGTCGCAACAACAGCAGCAGCAACAGCAACAGCAGCAGCAGGGGAACAGCTCCAGCGGCCAACAACAACAGTCCAACGGGATCCTGGCCTGCAGTACGCCCAAGGCCAATACGCCCACCACCACACAGCAGCAAATGTACGCGGCGGTGATGGCGGCTGCCGCATCCGCGTCCGCCTCGACGAGCGGCAGCGCCAACAGCTCGCTGAACAACTCAAACTCGACATTGAACACCTCGGGGGGACTGAACAACTCAGCCAGCGGCGGCGACGACTTCCGATGCAATCCGTGCAACAAGAACCTGAGCTCGCTGACGCGCCTCAAGCGGCATATTCAGAACGTTCACATGCGCCCCACCAAGGAGCCCGTGTGCAACATCTGCAAGCGCGTCTACAGCTCCTTGAACAGCCTGCGCAACCACAAGAGCATCTACCACCGCAACCTCAAGCAGCCGAAGCAGGAGCCAGGCGTCGGCGCAACACAGGCGGCGGCCAATAGCTTCTATCACCAGCAGCACCAGCAGCAGCAGCTCAACCACCACTCCTCCTCATAGGGCTTCATGTACTTTGATTACCGCCAGCAGCATCAGGCCCAGCACCACCCACACCCGCATCCGCACTCGCATCCGCGCCCGCATCCGCACCACGGGGGGTTCTCCAGTTGAGGGGGAGCAGGTTTTTGTTAAGTTTGAATGAACCGAATGTCAAGCATATGTAGGTGTAAGGCGTATGAACACATATACACGCTCATATACACTCACTCACACAACCAGACCCACACTCACACACTCAAGACGGTGCTTTTTGTACACATTAACTATTAAAGACCAGGACGAAGGAAGCGAATGTGCACATACACACAGTCTAGGCTAGTTACAATTAGTTGCCTTCGGTAGTTGCTAAGCACAGGATACACAGTTTATACAGATTAAATCGATAGCTGTTAGTAAACCCAAGACCACCCGCCCATCCCCCTGTAAAGTTCCCAGGAGTTTGGTATGGGAACCCCATTACCATCCCACTGCCCAGTCCCGAACCCAATCTCAATCCCAATACCAATACCAATCCCAATCCCTGTCCAGGTTCACTGTTTGTCGTCTTAATAAGGAGCTAACAGAGGTGCCCGTAGTGAATTCTTCGAAATGGCTTTAACTAAATACAATTTATCCGATGGACAGCATATTATTCTGTATACACCTCATGATAGGCGGCAGTCGCACATCGATTAGAAGAGGGAAATGTGAAGCGTTAGACGTATGAATAATCTCTCTCTTAAAGTTAGACTAAACTAAAGACCGAACTGCACTTTTTTTTTACCATTACGAAGTATATGCATAATGTTAAAGAGTTACGATTTATAGCTAGTTGTAGGCGAAGAAACACATGTTTGGAAGCTTAGGAGTTTACAAGAAAAAAGAAGCGACGAGCAGGGGAGCGACCGACCGAACGACCGACCAATTGCAAAGATCTTTTCTTTAGTACTTTAAACTAGTTATCAGATTCTGAATAGTTAGGGTTAAGCGCACCGTAACACCCGCACACGCACACACCTATTTACACACGAATCACGATGCATATGTATGTCTAGAATAATGAAATGTTTAACCATAGTGTACTTTTTTTTTTGGATTTTTTGTATATTTAATGTTAGTTATGCGAATATTGAGTAATGATACCGAAATGTTGACCGGATACTTTGATGAGTAAACCTGTGTTCGTTAATTTTTAGTGCTGCTAAGTAAAGATACAGACATTTGTTTGTGCGTAAGACCTATGAATACAAGCAAATATATATATATATACATATAAACACAACACACTCACACATCGCCAAGCCAATGCAGCTGAGATCCATGTACCAGCGTTTGCGGCTCTGCGCGAAGAACTCCACTTTCTACTCTAATTCAATTCATTATATTTACAATAAACGTCTACACATTAAAGCGATATTTCATTTACCTCCCGCTCCCCAGGCCACTCCCCCAAAGCACCCACGTCCCCAGCCTCGTATGTTGTATGCATGTCAATCGAGGCTTTGTCATCAGCGCCCGTGGGAACCGAACCTAACGAAATAACCGAAAGAAAGGACCGATAGAGGTCCAAAGCCCTCACCCTCTATCTTTCTATCTCTGTATCTTATCAATCACATATTGTCCACACTCATAACCATACATCGTAACCTAGATCGTAGTGCCAGGACGTGGCCCTTTGGGTCACGTCAGTGTAACATGTCATGTGTGCCTCGCCGAGCAGAGCCGAGCCGAACCAATCCGAATCGCATCGAACTTTGACCCCATCACACTAATCCGCCACATTCGTTCATCTCGGGTCGAGCGCGAACTTCGCCCATTTTAGGAACCCCCCAGAATCAGCCCAAATCAGCAACCAAATTAACTATAACTAGAACTATACTAACACCTCACAATCAACCAAGCCACCAACTCGATCCCTCTGCTCCGCTCCGCTCCGCTCCACTCCACTGTGAGGGGCGGGTGAGCCACCAATGAAGCGCTGAGTATCTGAATCTGAATCTTAGAGGTGCTCCCCCCCAATCCACTGACCCCCTAACTACCAACCCTCGCACACAACCGAACATTGGAATAAGCCCCCTGTGTGTGAGACCCACCCGTTCCCGAAAGCACGTTTAATCTACCGCACATTTGGTTCTTTTTAACCAGTTCCCCCCGACACCCCGAACCCCAAGAACCCAGAGCCCCACCCAAAGCTCCCACCTATGCAAACCCAATCGAACCCAACACAGGCAACGGTGCTGCGATTGAGTTTGAAAAAAAGAGACACTAGTGACAACCGCAAGAAAAAATTGACAACTTGCAAGTAAACAAAATAAAAACCGAAAAAAAAACATAATAACTAAAAGGGAAAATCAAAATAATACTAAACATTTTATATATACAACAAATCAATCAGGCCAAACATGTTTCAAAATTTTGCTAAACTTAACAAACAATTGAAAAATCACAATCAAAATCGAAATCGTAATCGAGCGAAAAAATGAACGCATACAAATTGGAATTGAAGTCGAAATTGAATCGAAAAACGAGAAATACGAATCGAATCGAAAAAAAAGACAAGACAAATTGGTTTAAAGCATCCACGAAATTCGTGACAAATTATCAACGATCAGAGCACACCCAAATTGGCAAAATAGACACCACAAAATTATCCACCAGTTTACAAGGTCGTCCCCAAGGTCGTGGCAACTGCAAATGCAACTGCACCTGCAACTGCCAACGATCGGGGTGAAAATTTCCGAATTCGAACCGAACCGAAACAAATCCGATTCGGACTCGGATTCGATATCGAATTTGAGCCGAGTTTCCCACCTGCGGCATTATGAACTGTGCAATTCGAGTTCAAAGTTCAACAATATCCATCACAAACTAGCCACAGCAACAGCAACAACAACAGAAACAGCAACAAAACAGTCAACAAACCGTTTTATTACCATTTTATTTCCATGCGTTTTCCCCAAAAAAAAGCCAAAACCAAAAAAAGGAAATGAGAACCAACCCGAAACTCCGAAAACGTGAGATTGCGAATCGCACTCCGAAAATGAATCTGAATTTAAATCTGAACTCGAACAGCGTTTTTTCAATACAAAATTCCTTGATCAAAACCAATGAGAGCCAGATAAATTCCGCACTAAAAAACCAAATGAAGCAACCGACCTAAGCAAAAGATTGAATTAAAACAGTTTATGGAAAAGCAAAGTTAGCAAATGTACATTGTTTTGAGCCTGGATTTGTTAGTGTTATAAAAGTAAACAAAACAAACAACAAACATACAGATACAGATACAAAAAACAGATACAGATACAGATACAACTGCAAATGCAGATAACAGATACTCTGACGTGGACGAAGCCACACTAACACCACAACATCTAGACATGAACGCACCGACTGTTACAGCAACTACTACTATTACTACTACTACTCCAACTACACACAACTAAACAACAAGAAACAACCCAAACCAAACAAACAAACAAACAAACCAACCAACCAAATAACAACAAAGTCAAATATACAGAAAAGTCACTATTGTCTCTTTTTTTCTTCTCTTCCTTTCTAAATGACCGTTTAGGTGGCAGCACCGGCAGCCTACTCAGTGGCGTCATTGTGCCCGGCGGTAGTGGTGGCACCCCTAGTAATAGTAGTAGCAACAACAACAACAACAGCAACAATCAACAACAAAAAGTAGAACAACAGTCATCACCACACCAACTCCTCCAACAACAACATCATTCCACACCACATACCAACAGTCCACAACTGAAGCAGGAACAACCGAAGTCGGGCGGCGGGAGCTGCAAGTCCAGCGACCTGCACATTGCAGCGGGCAGTGAGCGCAGCCTCTCCCGATCCTCAACAGGAATGCCAGACGCCGGCGGGCACAGTGCCACGCCCTCTCCCACCGCCGCCTACCACAAGCGCGAGAGGGAGCGCGAAAGAGAGCGCGAACGGGAGCGGGAGCGCGAGCGGGAACGCTCGCTCGACCATGAGCGCGACTTGGAGAGACCAGGCGGCACCGGATCGCCACCACCGCCGCCGCCGTCGCATCACTCACATTTCGGCCAGCACCCACTGTCGCTGCTGCCCAGCCACCACCAGCTGCACGCGACCCACCACGAGCTGAGCGCCGCCGCCGCCCACCATGCTCACGCCCATGCGCATGCCGCCCACGCCCATGCCTTAGCACGCGCCGGATCGCCAATGGAGCACCACCACCTGTTGCACCACAGACGCGCCTCGCTTTCCCCCTCGGGGGCCGTTTCCTCGGCCAGCGGAGCGGGTGGACGCGGAGGCGGCGCTGGCGGACCGGGCGGACCCGGCGGCAGCCTGCTGTCATCTGTGCGCGCCCAGGACGTGGCACAGGCCAATAGACTCCTTCTGCCCCTGCCCCTCAACGCCTGCCACCGGTGCGACGTGTGCGGCAAACTGCTGAGCACCAAGCTCACGCTGAAGCGCCACAAGGAGCAGCAGCACCTGCAGCCGCTGAACAACGCCGTGTGCAACCTGTGCCACAAGGTCTTCCGCACGCTCAACTCGCTGAACAACCACAAGAGCATCTATCATCGCCGCCAGAAGAACCACCACTCGTATTTCCACCACGGCGCCGGTGTGAGCCAAGCGGGCAGTCCGGGCAGTCGGCTGCATCAGTCGCTCAGTTCGTTGAGCGCAGCAGCAGCGGCGGCCAACAATAGCGTTAATGTAGGCGGTGGATCGGTAGGCGGGGCCGGGGGCAATGCAGTGGCTGCTGCTGCAGCCGCAGCTGCCGCGGCGGCCGAACTGCTTCTCTCTCCGATCGTTGGCGCCGCTGCCGTGGCCGGGGGTACGGCCAGCTCCACGCTCCAGCTGGCGGCGGCGCACCAGCAGCAGCAGCAACAGTCGTCGCCGGGCATTGTCAAACCGTGCATGGACTTCTTATAAGATCAGCAGCAACTCTTGCAGCAGCTGTTCCACGTGGCGCTCAACAACTCCGCGGCGGCAGCGGCGGCTGCAGCGGCAGCAGCTGCGGCGGGTGGATCGGGAGGGGGCCCAGGCGGAGTGGGAGCTGGGCCGGAGTCAATCAACGGAGGCGGACAGGAGTACGGAGGAGTGCAGGGGCCGAGTGGCACGCCCACTGTCGATCTCACCCAGCTGGAGCACTCGGCTGGAGGCGGTGGATTCTCAGCCGCCGCCGCCCTGCAGCACCACCTGCCACACCACCTAGCACACCAGCATCCGATGTCCCACCAGCATCCCCACCAGCTGACACACCAGCACCCGCACCCCCATCCGCACCAGCATCCATATGAACGCATGAATTTACTAGACCAATAAGCGAGGCGCCAGGAAGTATGCTACGAATGATGATCGGGCACCAGACACACGCACACGCGCACATGAAGGCACACACACACACACGACGGAGGAGACGGACGAGGAGGAGGAAGCGAGGAGGAGAAGAAGGAGGAGGAGGAGAAGAACCGACCGAACGAAAAAGGAGCAGAGGGAGATTAGGACTATACTACGACCACGTAGACATTTCAATTTCGGATCTCACAGAACGGAAAATTCAAAGACTTTTTCGGCCAGAAAGAAAACGAAAGAAAACTAAAATACAATGGCGAACATCGAGATAAAGCAATGATGAAAGCGCAAGCAAGGAGAGGAAAGGAAGACAAAAACATTTTTAGGCAAATGGAAAAACTGTGATTATTTACGACTTGATTATAAAGCAAGCAAAAACAAAGGTCTTTTACGATAAAGCTATATATGTATATGTAGCTATATACAAGCATAATGCACACACCGACACACACACACACGCACACTCATTCAGATCGCGCTGGAATCGGACTCGTTACATATAAGGATTTTTTTTGACCATCCCAAATTGGGATGCGAATAGAGTTTGTCACTAAACACTAGATTAGGAGAAGCAGCGCTCCATCGCTTGGAGCCTGGAGCACAGGATAGAAGACTGTAAACAATGCCACATGCCACATGTCCATCCTCATGCTCATGCCCACCCCACACACGCCCCTGAGTATTACCCAATAAATGCGCTGAATGCCATCACCCATCGTCACCCCGGCTCTGAATCTGAATGTGAATCCGATCCTATCTAATCAGATCAGATCAGATCATATCATCATATCGATGTGGGCGGGGATGCAGCCGGGGATCACACTGAATTGCAACCTCTCCCGATTTGTACAGCATTCATATAACTATTCTATCTTCCTCACCACTACACGCTCATGAACAGAAAAACAACAAACAACCAATGCATATATATATTTTTTTTGTTTTTTTGATATGATTGTAAGATACGAGATATATATATAGATATATATATATATACACAGATATATATACATAAACATATGTGTACATTTAGCAGCCACTAAATATTCATCAAATGAGTAGCAAGGTCAATGTAAAAACCGCAACAATGTAAACCTAGCCCTAAGTGAACGAGTGTGTAATACGATTTTTTTTACTTATCTACAACTAAGAGCGTTGCTCCTAAGAAACCACACACGAGTATACATAAATACATAATACATTTGTAAATGTATTTGCATAACTATGAGACGAATACGATATGAATACGATATGAATATAACTAAGACTATGGCTCAGCATAACGCATACGCAGCAAAGCATAAATCAATTTCGAGATGAAAGTCGGGTGGGCGGAGATCTTGGATCGTGATCGTGTATAGGTGGAAATAGCACTGAGTGGAGTTAACCAGATGAGTAAGTCGTGCGCGTTTCGAAGCTTGGGAAGTGGATGGGAGTAACGGGGACCAGGACTGACTAGTGTTAAACTCAACCGAAGGGGGCGATGAGCACTCATCGATAAACGTTAGCTTATATGTATGTAGCTGAAACTCGACAAGGAACAATTTAATTGACGGTCCCCAGTTGAAGTGTCGGCACTTATGGTACGTACTATACTATGCTTTCCAATTGGCACACTTTGCGACTCAAAATGTATAATCAAAATTAGCGACCAGATATTAATTTGAAGACTGATCACTCGAAGTAGAACTTTGAAGGGGGCGAGGTTTAGAACTAGAACAGGCCGTATCAAGTGGTCTCAGGCAAAGAAACCGCAGGAAACGACACTATTTTTTTAGGCGCGTGCAATTTCATCTTGGGTTTTTCGTTGGGGTCCCCATAAGCTTTGGGATAGCGATAGAAAGGATAGTAGCCTTAGTTAAAGGTCAGGACCAAATGACCGATAGTATCTACATATATGAAGATAGAAAGAGAGCGCGAGACAGAGATGAGGAGAGGAGTGGAAGTGGAAAAAAGTTTGAGCGCTGATACGTTGTATGCGAGTATAGTCGAATTTTATATTTTATACAACCTATTATAATTAACTCTTAATGTAACTCACCCACGCATAATCTAGGCGCATGGCGAAATTCTCAATTTCCCCCATGTATGTATTTTTTTTTTCTTGCTTCTTTTGGCAAACGAAAAGTCTGAAAAGTTGATTAAGTTGAATCATCTACGTTTTGATACCAAAATTCGATTTACATAGCTTATGCACGTACGACTACATTAAGTTCACCCTACGTACGAGTACACCCGTAACCGTGTCCGTATCCGTATCCGTACCCGAATCTGTATCTATCTATCAATAAGGAGAACCCTCCGTTTGTTACGCCCCACGCGATCTGAAATCGCCAGCTGCAATGCCATATACCCATATACAGAGCATCCGAGTGCTCCGACCTCACCCCCAAATGTCACCTCGTTTTTATTATATTCAATAAATGTGGAATTTGTAAATCCAGACGCATGTATGTATGTACAGTATGTACCGAGTACAGAGTACTGAGTCACACATAGCAGTTCAAGGAAGTGGAAGTTTAAATGTCGATTATTTAAAACATGTACTACTCACAGACTAACAGACATCGCAGATAACAGTTCACAGTTTACAGTTCACAGATCGCAAAACCCAGTGTGTGTATGAGAGGGTCGTCATGTGAGTACAGAGCCCAGGAGTTACTCAACTTATTACACTGAGGACCTAGCCAACTAACTAAACTAACTAAATAGCATATTGATACTCGAAATAGCAGCAGTAAGGCCTCGATAAGCGAGGCGTCCTAACAGAAGAATACCGAAATACCGAAATACAGAAATACAGAAAACCCAAATCAGAAATGAGAATACCGATTAAACAACCGAATACCAACTAATAATCAATAGTAGGTTCGCCTGTTTATCTTGTGCACTAAGAATATTTTTTCCTATTCGTATAGATGTTCCCCACAGCCTCCCCTAACCGAAGTTCCCAAAATCCCTTGCCAGTTAAGTGAATGTATGCATACTGAACCGTATTATCCAATGAACCATTAGCTCCAAGCCACATAAAGCTTACAATTACAATTACATTAACAACTACAATTACAATTACAATACGCGATATTTAAAAATAAACTAAACTACAGTAACAGTAACAGTAACAGTGCAGTAACTACATGGCTATACATACATAAGTAAAATAGCAAATCCGAGGAAGTAAGAGCAAATGACGGCTTGCCCCCAGCATTCAATCGAATATGCATAGAAATAGAAACCGCAACCGATACAGAAACAGAAACCGAAACCAAAAGGTGTTGAGTGCAGAAGGGATGCGGAGTGGATGTGCACTCTGGTGGTCCCAGATGTTCCATTCGGCGGCTCCTTTCTACGCTCAGGATCAAGGACAAGCCAAATCAGTTAAATATCTTATCTAGTTGGAAACACTCACTCGTACACAAACGCTTGCATACTTATAGCTGTAGAAATATAACCCATACCAATATCAGTAACCACACCCACACCCACAGCCACAGCCACACCGATCGAAGATCAAGTCAGAATTCAGAAGGGAAAACCAGCAGCAGTAGTATGAATACAAACGCAACAGACAGAAGTTTCCTTTGGCGACAATTTCGAATTGTTTTTCCCATAAGCTCGAACTTGAACTCGAACTCAAACTACAATAAAAACTATTAAGTTTTCCACTCTAGCCTAGTAAGAAATGTACATTTTTGTCTCCTGTACGTTCACTTGTACATATTATAAGCAAGGTGCCAGCACTAGAACTAACCCAAGCGGCAAGCCACTCCTACACACACATATATATGCAAAGCAAAGTAACGAAATAACAAAAAAAAAAAAACAAAAACAACAACAAATTAAATAATTAATAATTTTATGTATTTGTGTAAATGTCAAGCAGACAAGACAACACTCTAAGGAAGCAAAACCAAAACCAAATCAAACAAATCCGAACCGAACCGAACTCATTCATTTCGTTATACGTAAATCGGAGAGCAAGATCATTGAAATCAAGTCAGTCAAATGAAAACCGCACACGAAAACACAAACACACTCACACACTCAGACAGACAGACAGAAGGAAAACGAAGTATTTTCATAATTAAAACAGAAATGATATCGTGTTATTATTTAAATAAATAGAATGTATATAAGTGAACCTTTGTATGTGCCGAGGATTTCTTTCTTAACCCGCCGGTTGTCCTGCTACGGAAACCAGGAACCAGGAACCGGGAACTGGAAACGGGAAACTTGGGGCTCTCGGTTCTATGATTCAGTGTCCACTTTTTAATCTCCCCCTAACCCATTCTCCCCCTTCTCCACGGCCCCGACTTGATCCCGCCCGACTACCAAACCTGTGACGCCGTTGAGTCCATAAGTCCATCTATGCGAGTGTCTGGTGGTGGGACCACTCATTCAGTCCACTCCGCTCCACTTCATCCAAAACAACAACGCACCCACCTTTCGAGCGCAGAATGCCGCCTAACCCTGGCATGGTCGCTCTCAGTCTCGCCCCCGTCTCGCCGAACCCCGAGGCCTAACACCAGATCGCTATATTAATCCAATGTCACCCAACCTTCCAACCTTCCACCACCCACTACCCACTTAACTGATAACGCTAGTTGTAACCGTAACTGTTAACTGTCAGTCGATAACACGGGCCACTCATCACCGCCGGTGGTGGAGCACCACTCCACTCAGATCCAGTCCAGTACAGTCCAGTAAGGTCCAGTCCAGTGCACTACGCTGACCCCAATCCGCTCCAAGGATGGAAGTTGGTGATGGTGGTTTAGAAGCTGGCACTGGACCAGAAATATATACCTATGCCTTTTATTTACGTTTTGTATGTATATGTAATGTTATTTATTTATGTATTTTACCATTGCCACATATGCCAAACACTCGAACACACACCTGCAGCTGTTCACCGCACTGCTCGGTGGCTATTCATGTGTGGGCGCCATTCATTAGAAACATTTCAGTTACTCCAACCCAGCGTAAGAATGGTCCGACGCAAAGTTCTATGCGAATAAAACTACTATAAGATATCGGTCAATTTCCGTAGTTAGGATAAGGCTACAACCAAATACCAATACCAAATACCAATCATACCAAACCCAAATCCACCAATCCACCAATTTGCAGGAAACTCGCCCAAGAAACTCTTCTCATGCCAGCTCTGCGGTAAGCTCCTCTGCTCGAAAGCCTCGCTCAAGCGCCACATTGCCGACAAGCACGCCGTGCGCCAAGAGGAGTACCGCTGCGCCATCTGCGAGCGCGTCTACTGCTCCCGCAACTCGCTCATGACGCACATTTACACGTACCACAAGTCCCGTCCCGGCGAAATGGAGATGAAGGACATTAAGCTCTATAACCAGTTCAACTCGTCGATCTGAGACTCAAAGCCCTTGCCGGGCCGCCTTAGCAGCGTGCCACAGCAAAGCCAACAGCCACAGCAACAATTAACAGCGATGAAAGCCAGCACGACCATGACCATGACCATGACCCCGACCACCATTACCACGCCGACTCAAACACCAAGCCAGGCTCAGACTCCTACCTCAATTCCGATGGCAGATCACCAGGATCTAGCCATCTACCCAAAGCGACCAATGCCGCTGAACGACCAGTACCAACTGCTAATACAGCAGCGACAGATAATGACCCTGTACGACTACTACCTCTACCAGCGTAATAGTCACAGCCACAGTCACAGTCGCAATCACGGTCAAAGTCACAGCAGCAGTCACGGCCCTTCGATTGCCACCACGAGCAACTAGATATCGGCTAGAACTAAGCTCAAACTTAAAGCAATGCCATTATGTAGTGATATATATACATACCTACCAATCTATTATACACGACGAACAAAAAAAAAATGTAGGCCCCATCTTTATTATTACGAGGTGGCGACGATTACGAACAATACAATTAATAACGTATTATAACTAAAGACATTAGATGTAAGGTAGTTATATGAGGACATTTGAAACACTTTTAGATTAGACCTAGATTAGTCGGATCAACCTATACATCGACTTGCTGACTTTTTCACAACTCACGCCTATGGACCAGTATATAGAATACGGATATACACTGTTTACACTCTGTGGCCTTCTTTTACCTTATACCTCATACAACGTACTCGTAGTCAATTTTACAATTATAGCTATTTTCGTGTTTCTGTTGGTTCGAAAACGGACGGACCTCGCACAAGTTGCCTTTCTGAATATCTGCGTAATTTTTCACTCTACCTAGACAAACTGGACAGATTATAACGTGCTTTCTTCCGCAACATAAATATACTACTATGAAGCAATAAAATATATACATATATATATATATATTTATAACATATACAATATAACTCGACGACGATAGTTGATAATGAAAGTAAGGCGCAAGAATAAAACTTAGGAGTAAGTCCCCAGTTTGCCGATCAACTTGTGCCTAGAGCTATAGATGTTGAAGCAAGAGAAATAATGGCGTGGCAGCATGCGGCTCGGCTTATCTCAACCAGATCAAGAACAACTACCAAACACAGTTTGTCGAGCGGAGAATAAGATCGAGATGCAAAAGAAGCAAAATCCTGAATCTTGCCAAAATCGGATGGATGATGTAATGATGTACCAGAATGCCAGTGCCGCAACTTGAAATTTACTCGCTACCAGCGTCTCTCTACTCGCACCCGCTACTCGTTATTCAGTCAGTAGAAGATCGCGCGCTTGCTAAAGGTTAGCCCAACATCTTAAACTACATTGGTAGCCAAGTATCCGACCATGCGCCGATACGTAGTTAGTACATACATGCTATCTCCCTCTCATGGCCACGTTCTACACACTGTCCTACTCTCTACTGAGGCCAGCCGTCCCTACTCGGCTGAATCTGCATCTGTCTGTACAAGCATTTCTTCTTCCTCTGTATCTATCCTTTATCTCCTTGCCAAACACACTAACGATCCATTAAGCGTGCTTCGCCTTCTTCGCGAAACGCTCTAATCTGTACAAATTGTTTCTATATGAGAACAATTAACCCGACCAACCACTGCGCAAAATCAGTCAGTATATGGTCAGCTTGGCACTAAAAATATGCACACTCCTCGTCTATACCCGCCGCTCTGGCCACCATCCGCCTGAGTACTCTTTTGTATATTGTAAACCATTGTAAATTGCCTGCTCATCTGCGCTCCGAAATCTACTACCAGTTCTCGATCTGGCTCTCTTTCCACTAGACTCGCCGTAGCTATAATCTAACCACTCATGTACAAAGAACATCTGCGACCTGTAAGTACGACCCACTCACTCGCTACTGTAGTCGATCTTCCTCTCTCTTTCTCTGTATCTCTATTTCTGCCTATCTCTTCGTTTCCTACTCGCTCTATCTTATTCAACTCGCTTACACGTCTAAAACCATGAAATACTCCAAAGCTAAGCCACTTTTAGATGTAACAACAGGGCGCTCACCTATCTATCATCCTATTCACTCTCTATCTCAAGTTTTACTAACCGTAGTGACCAAAGCGATCTCGCTCCTCCCTAACTGATTTGGACATTTTCAGATAAAGTCGCCAGAACAATCACCCGGATGCGGTGGTTTGCCATTCCTCCCACTAACACCCCTTTCTCAGCTCCTTTGTACATCTGATCTTCGAACCTCTGCTCCTCTTACGCAGCGTTGACTTGGCATCTGCGTTTCTGGTACTCGTATTGTTGCCACTTTCCTCTCTCTTTATTTTTCTCTGTCTCATCACCTACTGAACCTCTGGTGCAACTGTAAAAAACCAAGAGTACTACCCACATATGTAAAACAACACTATTTTCAACTATTAATAGAAATATTGAAAAATAGATAACTTAAAAATGTTTAACGAACGCTGCAACCACAAATAGATACTTAGAAATCTGAATCTGCAAATATTTAACTTTTTGTTTTGGTAAGTTTATGACGTCGGAGGGCCACGAATATACACACATATGTAAATGAAATCCAGATTCGCCACGCTTCTTTTACGCTTAATTTATCGAATCGAGTCGGGGCCCCAACTACTTACTGCAATCATAGTTTCTCATTTACTTAACGCTTTCGTTTCGTTAGATTTCCCTAATTAATACACGAAGGAAACCCAAAAAGAAAAACTAAACCAATCTAACAAACCGAAATGCAAATTAAAGTCACCAGAATTGAACCAAAAAGAAGGGCGAAAGCTCGCCAGACACATCTGAAATCCATATTCGAAATGTGAATAGCTTCTAATTTAGACTAATATTTATTGCTTTACTTTTGATTCTTTGCTCTCGCTAATCTCTCTGCATGCCACTCGCTTTGCCTCACAGCTACTCGCTTCGCGCTGATTGCTCGCTTAAGTGTCCTCAATCCTTGGCGACGACATCATCTGCTTGCTACCCCTCATCTTCATCACAAACACACCCCACACACGCTCACAAATACACCCATAGACACTCATTCACACGTACGTGTTTTGATTGCATGTGCACAATGTTTGGTTTGTAGTGTAACTCGTTCGTACCTCGTATGTATATATGTACAATCGGTTGTGATATAGACTAATTTCCCTATTTACGCCTACGAAGTAGTAACAAGAGTATAGTGTACAGATCAGTTTGAAATACTCAAAATCACGCGTTCTCAGACCGTCAGGGGTTTGGTTGGTAACTGGCTCATGCATGCATACGCCGCCACCAGAAACTCGACGGGTCCTAAAAAGGTATCTTAGCAGGAGAACAGTTAGTAAAATTAAGTAGAATTCCTTCTCTGCCATAACTCCACACATATGCACATAACATATAAGCTTAGACATGCTAAAGAAAACCGTTAAAATCGAGGTTCAAACGTATCAAGCCATCGACAAAATTAACCGCTTCCGTTTTCAATCCGACCCGTTTCCGATTCGTTCTCTGCAGAAAGCAGAAAATAAAACACGAAGAGCACAACGAACCGGAAACCACGATCGGAATAGCCAACGTAGTGGCAAAACCTAAATCTGAACTTGAAACGACACACGCATTTATCTTTACCTATATATTTACACACATATGTATTCGAGTATTCAACTATATAACGCTTTACCTCTACTCTCTGCTAGCAATTAATTAAAATTTATCCAATTCAGGAAGTTCCTAGTGCTATATTAGAGCATTCAAGCATTACTATCTACCGTGTTTTATTTTAAACATCTTCCTCTATCCTGTCCTCCTGAAGTCCGCTCTCCCCGTTCCCTCTGCCACTGAGCTTGTCGCCCCGCAAGGGAGTTGATCCAAGTGACAATCTACCATGTATCTTCACCCCTTAACTTGCACTTTTATTTTCATACTTCCTGAACAAACCACAAAAGCAATATAAATATCAATATCAATACCAAAACCAATAAATAAGCCTAAACCAGTTCAAATTGATAAGACCCCACAGCCCTATCAACCACGCCAGTCCGACCGCTCTAATGCTCTTCTTTTTTATCTCCTGTGCAGGACCGCACAGCATCACCCGCTCCGCAGCTACCTCGCCCACCAGTTCTACCTCATCGCCGCCCTCGCCGCCCACAGCCCTGATCTCGCCGACCAGTTCGCTAAAGGGGAGTCTGGCCGCCGCCGTCTACAGCCTACATAGCCACGCCCACGGTCATGTCCTTGGCCACGCCACCTCGCCGCCGCGTCCTGGCAGCGTGGGCAGCAGTGTGGGCAGCAACCTCTGCACCTCCACCTCCATGGGTTGCGGTGTCAACTCCGGCAACAACAGTGGCAACAACAATGGCAACAACGCGAACAACAACAGCAACAACGGCAACCCCACTAACAACAACAACAACAACAGCAGCAGCACGAGTCCTGGCAGCCAGGCGACGGCAGCGGGAGGAACCGTGACCCAGGCGGGCACGCCTCCGCTACCGCTCCGCATGCCACCGCCCACCAGCGGCGGCATAAACGAGCCGCAGGAATGCCCCTACTGCCGGAGGACCTTCTCGTGCTACTACTCGCTGAAGCGGCACTTCCAGGACAAGCACGAGCAGTCGGACACGCTGTATGTGTGCGAGTTCTGCCACCGGCGGTACCGCACCAAGAACTCTCTGACCACGCACAAGAGCCTGCAGCATCGCGGCTCCAGCGGCATGCTGAAGCGGCTGCTTAAGACGACCGCCATCAAGCACGGACTGGTGGGCCACGGTCATGGGCACGGACATGTCCACCACCCGCATCCGCACCACCACGCCCTGTCCCATCCGCGCACCAGTCTGTATGACTTCACCAGCGAGCTGGGACAGCCGCCACCGGGCATCCAATAGGAGCTAAGTTGGAACGCCATCTTTTAGAGAACGAAGGAGAGCTGGTCAGTCAACCAGTCAGTCCATCCATCGGTTGGATGACCAGTGAGAAGCAGCAGCCAAGACCAGCTACAAATACTTTGCCCATTGTTTTCGCACTGGACCGACGATCCCCCATCGCTCATCGCCCAAACGCCAGAAAGCAATTGAACGGGGATCTAGATCTCCAGCGTGCACTAGGTCTTAGCTAATTAATGATTAAGCATATTAGGCATATTTTGGCGTCAACTGTTTTATTATTCTTATCCCTATGTTAGGTAATTATTACGATTATTTTTTTGTGTATCCTTAACTCTATTCGTACTATTAGTTATTTGTGCTGCTCTCACCTACTTAGTAGTTGAAGCACCTTCGCTGCTTCATGTGCAATACCTCAAGAATCGTGTAAATAATTTCGATAAATCTTAAATACCTCTGGAAGCTGCTGCACGAGCAGGCCAACACCACAAACATACATACATACATGCATACATATAAAACACACAATACAAACAGCGTGAAGTTGCGTTTACAGAATACTTATTAGATTTAGATTTATGTTACCATTGATGACAACAACAATTGGGAAGAGAACGAAGGACTAGAACACACACACACCAACACTCACACAACCAGAACCACAACCAAAAGCACCCACACACACACGCACACATGCTGGGGGTCGTGACCCGAGGGCGGGAGCGGTTAGAGCAATAACGGTACATATCATGCAACTGCAACTGCAAATGAATCTGAATCTGCAGCCGAAACTTAATCTAAAACAAAAGAGAAACTAAAGCTGCATCCGAAATAGCAACCGAATCTTAAATAGAATCTAAGCCACCTGTCGGGCGCTACCGGTACTCAGCCGCCGCCCCCGCACTTCCAGCATAAATATATGTTGTTGTCGTTGTTTTCATTAAAAACACACACACACATAAGCCAGAAACAACACACAATCATACAATGTTCACTCTACTTTTTTTTTTTACTAGTTTTAGGCGCATTAAACTTATTTTATTTGCCAACTGCTGCGCCAAACGTGCGTTCTCTAAAGAGTCGGATTCCAGTAAGAGTAGATAAAGGTCCTACTACGGATCGGCGGCAGATTAGATTGTATAAGATGTGTGTATTTTTTTTCGAGGGAGCCGTAACTGTAAATGTAGCTCATATATAAGACTAGAAGTAAGCTTAATTCAAATGTAATGTTAAAAGTCGGCGGGGCACGGAGAAGACAAACGTGCAGAAGCGAAACACAAGAGACAAGAAAAGAAAAGAAAGAAACAAACAAACAAACAAAATCAACCAACAAACAAAAGAAAAACGTTATCAGGGATAAAATATCAAGTATGCAGTAGGAAAGTAATTTTTTCTACTTATTCACGAATACGACGAATAAAGTAACAGAAATTAAAATCACTTTTTTATATACACATACATATACACACGCGCGCGTATAAACGATAAATGTGCATATGCGTACGCGCAAGCGAAGAGAAACAACTAAACTAAAGTCTATGTATACATGTATATACTTTACACCATTTACCATATACAATTTATAAGCCGATATGCCGACGATATACACATATACAATGTTAGTATGGTGTATTATAGAAGACAGATGAGCTGTAAACGTTTTTGCAAATCAAGAAAATAACGTATTTAACAAAACCGCAAAGTAACTCAGTGATTTTTACCAGCGAAGTACAAATGTTCTGAAATTAAATTAACTAACAAGTAATAAGCGCCGACGAGCAGATCAGCAAATTGAAGTAGCTAGCGACGGGAGTATTCAGAGCAGAATCAGAAAGGGAAAAGGGTCACAGTTATAGCTGCCCCAACAGAGTGGTCTGATCATGTTGCATGCAACAAGGAGGGGCAGGCAAACATGCAACAACCACCAAGCCCAGACTGGAAGTGAAAAAACAAAAAGAAAAAAACACCCACTAGGATCTGTGTTAAGAAAATGTTTAAGTCAAAAGTACGAAGAAT
The DNA here is from genome assembly GCF_016746395.2 of Drosophila simulans. Taxonomy (NCBI): domain Eukaryota; kingdom Metazoa; phylum Arthropoda; class Insecta; order Diptera; family Drosophilidae; genus Drosophila; species Drosophila simulans. The sequence goes on from NC_052525.2 coordinate 1,469,270, forward strand.
GTGTATCAATTCAATGTCTCAGGAATTTCTTAAAATTTAACCAATTTACACCTTATACTATAGAACACATTGCAGGAACGTCTGGAAAGACAGACAGCTAACAACAAACTCTTCCAAACCAACACACCTCCAATGGTGCTGCATATCATCATCTCATCATCAAGTGCGAGTTTTCCGAATTCTTGTCAAAAAACAAAAAAAAAAAACAAAAAACAACAAATAATAATAAAAAATAGTTATAGGGGCACTAACACGTACCGATTGCAGTTAAGCAGTAGGAATCGTAACTGTCGTAGGAGAGTAATTAGTATTCTTTGTGCCATGCTACCCTGAATTAATAGCCCCACGAATGGGGATTGGAAGCCTAGCAGGCAGTCTAATAACTAACTAGGCATTGGTGACCAGCGATCACTGGTCAGCATGAGGTTTCCTTATCAGCGTACAAGCAAAGATCCATCCAGGTTAAGCTACATAATGCACTCATACATTTGTATATGGCACATATGCAACATGTGGCACATATGGGGCATATTGGCAGGCACGTTCTCAGCTATCGGAGCATAAGTTGAAGGGCAGTCCGCTCCGTAGATCCGACATAGGCTTAATTAATTTATTCAACCTCACAGATACAGATAACAGATACCAGATACATAAGGTTGGGGAGGTTAGAAGGGAGGGGAGGATAGGTGGAGTCGAAGGGAACGTATAAGCTGTGTGGCGCTTTTGCTTTCCCCAGTTGAGGATTCTAGGAGTCCCATTTGCATTATAGCTTAGAATGAACCTTCCGCTTACACTTACTTTACACGTATTTATGATATTTTTTTTTTCTAATTTTAAAACCTAATTTTAGATGTGTTTTATACTTTATTACGCTGAACTTGGACGGAATTACAGTTTATGCTAGTATTTAGTTGGTTACACTTTGTAAGACATACTCCATTTATTAACTTCTTTTAATATAACGAATACGAAATGAAAAGCAGAGACAGAAACAAAAACGAAAACGAAAAATAATGCAAATGCAAAACAAACTGTGATCTTACAAGTTTTTGAAGTGTGAAATTTTTAATTCTCCTTGTACGAAATTCCATTTTGGCTGTTTATATTTTTAATTATGTTATTACAAACGAGGCAGACTTATGCTGCCTGGCAAAATTTATGTTTAGAACCTCAACGAAACTGTGAATGCGAACTTTTGTATTATTTTTTGTGCGCCTTTTTTATACACGTATTGTTTATGTATCCAATTAAACCTATTCAAAATTTTACTTTTTGGCATGTGTTACACAATAAACAAATCATTTGAAGCAAAACAACCACAAACTATATTTTCCTTAACCCCAAACGCAACGCACTACCCCAGATACATACACTTTATTTGTTACCTATTAATTAAAGTCCTTTGTTCGACACCTCGACCTCCTCAAATCGTTACATCGTCAAATCGGGAAAACTCAGGAAATCTTACCAATGCTCAGGGAACCACAACCACTACACTTAAGAGACTCCTCCGTCGACCCTACGTATATAATGTTCTTGTTACTACACTGAACAAAAACCAGCCGGAGAAGAAATGAAATTAACCAAAAGCAGAAGCAGAAGCAGAAGAATTTCTTTCGAAAGGATTTAGCATGGCCAAAAAACACTGATGAAAGAGACGCATATACATACATATTGGTACCATTAATAAGAGGATTTTGAATCAGATTAATGTAGTTTATAGCTCTAACGTTCGTTTAAAGATATTCTTAGAAATAGAAACGTATATGTATACCCCATATTTGACGCACTTTCCCCACCCGAAGGCAACCTGCGCATAACTTCAAATGCCAAATGTTCGGACACCAGAAATTCTATCTAAATATCTCTTTATCTGTTGTTATCTGTCACTCTCCCATGCGCAAGTACCTTGTACATGTATGTGTGAGCAAAATTTGAATTTGAATATTAAATTAAAATTGAATAATCGAAGAAAGCGTGAAATTACTTAAAAGGATGAACAAAATGCAACGCATATCACAAAAACATTCAGTACGATAAGAAAGGGAAAATTATTACAAATTAGAACACAAAACTTAAATCGCAAAATTAGATAATTGAAAATTATTAGTCGAAATTATTAATTATATTATACACAATACATGTGCGTACATATTATACATATTCTATATGTGTACAGGCATACATATGCATATGTTAATACTCATATGCCCAAAGCCAAATACATTTCGGAACTACGCTGTTTATTAATTTAACTTTTCGGTATTTAAAACAAAAAATCTGTGATTCACTACAAAATTTAAATTTTAAAAATTATTGTATAGCGCCAAATAAGCGATAACGATGTTTAAGCTTAACCACAAGCTAACCAAAGCAAAGCAAAAAGAGAATAACGAACTTTTTGGATTTTATCTAATAGCCAAATACGATACGATGTATATGCGGTTGCATTTTTCCAAACTTTCGGCTATACAAAAATACATACTCACATGCATATTTTACTGGGCATCGGCGCACTCTCGGATGCCCAAGTGACCGAGAGAGATTCCGATTCCGATTCGGATGCGGATCGAGATGCAGATATAGATACACTTGACACGCTTGATACACGCTGACATGTCCTTCACCGATACAAATCAGAGCACAATATATGCAGATAAGTTGTACTCGATGGAAACCTGAAAGAACATTAAAAATAAAAATAATATTACTATTACTATTTTTTTTTTTTGTAGGATTTACTAGAAATAATATATATGTAATTTCGAACACTTTTAAAGTCCGAATTTATTGACAAAACAAAAATTAGGAAAGAAAGCAGATGAATAATTATCATAAAGTCAGCAAAGAATTACACGTTAGTAAATAAAAGGCACAGATAACAAGAAACTCATTTCATGCATACAAACATACATGTATACAAACTAATTGTACATTTTCTATTACTAACCCTATTGAAAATCAAACCACATCCCCTGTCAGCATTATTCACGCAACGCAAAACGGGGATGCGTGAAGATCGAAAACGCATAAAATATATAAATCGAGTCAGAGGAGGTGTAAATGATGTTTATCATGACGGATTGCATTCTGCATGCTCAAGTGCACTGGCACCGTTTAAATGTGGACACACGTTTAACGACGGCAGGAAAGCACGCATCCAACATAAATATATATAAATAAAATAATTACATGTATACAAGGAAAACACTAATTATTAATAAAAACCAAAACAAAAAAGGTTACTTGATTGCTTTGTGGGAGTGGGAGGCGAATTTGGGTGATTTTAGCATAGCAAAACAGGAATTCGGAAATTAGCTTCGCACACAAGAAAGTAACGAATGCAAATTTAAATTTCGATAACGATAACGCGCTCCTACCAGTGCTTGCCGATAATTCTCTTGGCGACTGGCTATTGAGCTATCGATACTGCTAGTGCCATCACTTCTCCGATTGGGGCGTTTTGGTAGAACAAATTGTAAACAGCGGAGGAAAAGGCAGCAGAATGGACACGTCTATGCCTAACCAGCCCAAGTTTCTGCCCCGCATTGAGCATAATTCCTCGGGCGCCGCCGCCAACTCCTACGTGGCCACCTCCTCCGGCAATCCCTTCGAAACGGACGAGGAGGATGAAATCTTTAGCAGGCACAAGATGGTGCTCCGGTTGCCCAGCAACTGCACAGGCGACTTGATGCACCTGGCCGTCTCGCGGAATTGGCTCGTCTGCCTGTTGGGCACGCCGGAGCGGACGACTCTGTTGCGCTTCTTCCTGCCTCGAGCGATTCCACCGGGAGGTATGTGCGCTCGTTTGCTCTTGGCTTGCTGTAGCTCATTCTACTTCTTCTGTCCTTGCAGAAGCGGTGCTGGAAAAGTACCTCTCCGGCTCCGGCTACAAAATAACACGCATGTTCCTGGACCCCACGGGCCATCACATCATTATCGCACTGGTGCCAAAGTCCGCTACCGCTGGTGTCTCTCCGGACTTCCTGTACATCCACTGCCTCGAGTCGCCCCAGGCGCAGCAGCTGAAGGTGCGGCGCATCGAGAAGTTCAAGGACCACGAAATAACGGCCGTCGCTTTCAATCCGTACCACGGCAACGAGTCATCCACGGGGCCCATCCTGCTCGGCACAAGTCGGGGCCTCATCTTCGAGACCGAGCTTAATCCCGCAGCCGACGGTCATGTCCAGCGCAAGCAGCTCTATGACCTGGGTCTGGGCCGTCCCAAGTACCCCATCACGGGTCTCAAGCTGCTGCGGGTGCCCAACAGCAGTCGGTACATAATCGTGGTCACCAGTCCCGAGTGCATCTACACATTCCAGGAGACCCTTAAGGCAGAGGAGCGCTCGCTGCAGGCAATATTCGCCGGCTACGTGAGCGGAGTCCAGGAGCCGCACTGCGAGGAGCGCAAGACTGATCTGACTTTCTCGCAGCTCCGCTTCTTTGCTCCGCCAAACAGCAAGTATCCGAAGCAGTGGGCGTGGCTGTGTGGTGAGGGCATCCGTGTGGGCGAGGTGAGTGGCTGCTTTTGTTGTACGTCGTCTTTCGCTAACAGCATTGCGATCTAGCTATCCATCGAGGCCAACAGTGCAGCCACCCTGATAGGAAGCACTCTGATAAACCTGGACTTCGAGAAGACAATGCATCTGTCGTACGGCGAGCGTCGTCTCAACATTCCCAAAGCGTTCGTGCTGACCGAGTACCACGCCGTGCTGCTGTACGCGGATCATGTGCGGGCCATCTGCCTGCTGAACCAGGAGCAGGTCTACCAGGAAGCATTCGACGAGGCCCGAGTGGGCAAACCGCTGAGCATCGAACGGGACGAGCTTACCGGCTCAATATACGTTTACACCGTGAAAACCGTGTTTAACCTCAGGGTGACGCGCGAGGAGCGAAACGTGTGGCGCATCTTCCTCGACAAGGGACAGTACGAGCTAGCAACGGCACACGCAGCCGGGGATCCTGAGCACCTGCAGCTTGTGCTCTGCCAGCGGGCGGATGCCGCTTTCGCGGACGGATCCTATCAGGTAGCAGCCGATTATTACGCTGAGACGAACAAGACCTTTGAAGAGGTGTGCTTGAAGTTCATGGTGCTGCCGGACAAGCGACCGATTATAAACTACGTTAAGAAACGCCTTAGTCGAGTTACCACTAAGCCAATGGAAACCGATGAACTGGACGAGGACAAAATGAACATCATCAAGGCGTTGGTCATCTGGCTAATTGACCTCTACCTTATCCAGATCAACATGCCCGACAAGGACGAGGAGTGGCGCAGCTCGTGGCAGACGGAGTACGACGAGTTCATGATGGAGGCCCATGTCCTGTCCTGCACGCGGCAAAATCGCGAGACTGTACGGCAGCTGATAGCCGAGCACGCTGACCCGCGCAACATGGCTCAATTCGCCATCGCCATTGGCGACTATGATGAAGTGGTGGCGCAACAGCTTAAGGCCGAGTGTTATGCCGAGGCACTGCAAACGCTGATTAACCAAAGGAATCCAGAACTGTTCTACAAGTACGCGCCCGAACTGATAACTAGGCTGCCAAAGCCCACGGTTGACGCCCTAATGGCCCAGGGATCTCGACTGGAGGTGGAGAAGCTGGTCCCCACGCTCATAATCATGGAAAATCGCGAGCAGCGGGAGCAGACACAGCGATACCTCGAGTTCGCCATTTACAAACTAAACACGACCAATGACGCCATACACAATTTTCTGCTGCATTTGTACGCGGAGCACGAGCCCAAGCTGCTGATGAAGTACCTCGAGATTCAGGGCCGCGACGAGAGCCTCGTCCACTACGACATCTATTACGCCCACAAAGTGTGCACCGACTTGGACGTAAAGGAAGCTCGCGTGTTTCTCGAATGCATGCTGCGCAAGTGGATCTCTGCTGTGGATCTGGCCCTCACGTTCGACATGAAGCTGGCCAAGGAAACCGCCTCCAGGCCATCGGACAGCAAGATCCGGCGGAAGCTCTGGCTTCGCATAGGTTTGTTGACTCAGAGCTCTGCCCTCGTATCGTTCATTTATCGACCCTCGTCTGCTTACAGCTTATCACGACATAAAGGGAACCAACGACGTCAAAAAGGCATTGAATCTTCTGAAGGAGTGCGATCTCTTACGCATCGAGGACCTGCTGCCCTTCTTTGCAGACTTTGAAAAAATCGACAACTTCAAGGAGGCAATCTGTGATGCTCTGAGGGTATGCAAAATGAATATCGGTTATTTCATTACCAATCGGTTCCATTGCTCGGCAGGATTACAATCAGCGCATCCAGGAGCTGCAGCGTGAAATGGCCGAGACCACGGAGCAGACCGATCGCGTCACCGCCGAGTTACAGCAATTGCGCCAGCACAGCCTCACCGTTGATTCTCAGGACACTTGCGAAATTTGCGAGATGATGCTCCTGGTTAAGCCCTTTTTCATGTTCATCTGCGGCCACAAGTTCCACAGCGATTGCCTGGAGAAGCACGTTGTGCCCTTGCTCACCAAGGAGCAATGTCGGCGCCTCGGCACTCTAAAGCAGCAACTGGAGGCGGAGGTGCAAACGCAGGCGCAACCGCAGCCGGGTGCCCTGAGCAAACAGCAGGCGATGGAGCTGCAGCGGAAGAGGGCGGCCCTGAAAACCGAGATCGAGGATATTCTCGCTGCGGATTGCCTATTCTGCGGGCTGCTAATCAGCACCATCGACCAGCCGTTCGTTGACGACTGGGAGCAGGTGAATGTCGAGTGGGAGTAGTTCGCTACCACCGTCGTTCAGACCCAAATATTTATGTACATATAAAGTATTTATTATTATTAATAAACCTACACAGATCACAAAGGTTTCGACTAAGATAGCCGTCCAAATTCTACAGTTACCTGGCCATCGCCCACTTGCCCGCAGAGCAGGTCAGTCCACAATCTGCATGCGCAGCTCGTTGGTCACGAAGGACATGACAGTGTTAAGCACAGCCTGCTGAATGGAGGCGTTCTGGACAATCAGCGGCAGCAGCATCACCACGTCGGTGGGATGTATGTCGGCCACGGCCTTGGATACGTGCTGCACCAGCTGCTCTCGCTGTGCGTCCGTCAGGTCGTTTAGGATGACTTCACCCAGCGGACGGAATGTGCCTGTTCGGGAGGAGGGAAGTGGAAATGTAGTGAGACTGAGGTCGGGAGTTCCCCTCCGCTTACCGCTTGTCATCTTGTAGGCGGCGATTCCGCCGGCGGCCCCGCCCACCGCCAGCCCAACGGGGCCCAGGAGCATGCCGCCCGCAAATGAGCAGGCGGCGCAGATAGCCGCTCCTTTGCCGGACTGCTTGACGGCGACGCGGATGTTGCGCTCGTCCGCTACGATGGCTATCGCCTCCATCAACTCGCGCGTATCAATGGGCATATTTAGACTACGTGGAGTTGGCCCGTATTTCGCAACGCTATGCTAGTATTTCCTGTTTAGACTTTGTTCCGTGCCGCAGTATGACGTTTCCGATTACGCCACCCGTTCCGTTTGAATCCTGGCTTTTTGTGTCGGTATGGGATTCTCCAGCTTGCTACTCGTCAACATAAACAATTTCACAGAATCCGCTTGCAGGGAACTATTTGAAAACTTTTATTTGACTTAAAAAACAGCAACTTGATTAAACTTGAGAGCGCCAGATTCAGAGATGCGCAAATGGCAGTGTTACAATCGACTGTTATATCGATATTTGGCCTTAACCCTTATGTGTTTAACCATTCCTGTCATGGGTCATACATTAAATTTCTTGTATTGATCCTAGAGGTTATTACTGCCCTGTTGCTAAGTTGAAGAAGAGCAATATATTAAATATATATGTGATTCTAATATAAATTGATACAACGGTTGATTTCTCCAACTATCGAGTCGCAGTGCCAACGACTTCACTGTATCGATAAGTCGATTGCCCGCGCCGAACAGAGCACTTAACATCAGACTTAACAGCAAGTGCTCTGCTACGCTGCGCGCACCTAACAGTTGCCTTTTGTTTTGTTCGTAGTTTATCAATTCGAGTCGAGATACTTTTGTGTTTCACCTACCTAGCACGCCCGACCGATTCTTTCCATGCACTGATCTGTGGCAGATCACCTAGCGGACCGAACGAGCCTGCAGAAGCGCCCAGAAAGAAGCTCCTCTCCACTGGGACTGGGATGTGCGCAAAGCATTTAAATTGTGAACACTTCCGTATGATTGCGATTCCTCGGATGTGGATGACCGCTCCGTTCCCGCGCCACCTAGTCGAGGAGTAAACCTGCCAGGGAGCACCTAGTGGAATTCATTTCGGAGGCGACATGCTCGCGTACACCCACGTAAGTCCAATGCGCATGCAGCTCGGCGAGTGTGTGGGTGTATCTGTTGCGGGAGGGGTAGGGGTATTGACATGGGCATGCCGATACTGATATTGTGTTTATAATCTCGAAAGCACTCTAAATTGCTCCGAGGGAGGGGTGCTGCTAGTTAGGTTATACTACCCATGACTATATTTTATACCACACCCAGTCATTATACTCACACAGCATAGGTAATTCTCATATTGTAGTTGTGAAAAGCAGCGCATTTGCCTTGAAATCAGGAGGCATCGTTAGCTAATCCTCGTATCCTTCACGCCCTGGAACCAGAGAACTGCAAGGGTGGCACTTTTTTACCACTCGACTCACACCCTACAATTTTGTGTGCGGGTGCTACTCGCCACGCACATCGCGGGTACTTACAAACACACAGTATAAATCTGAACATGCAGACAAGACACCCCGTTGTGTGCGCACCCGAATCAATACGGTGTTTTGCGTCGCGGGTGCCGCTCACACAGTGCCTAAAAAGGGATGAGTGAGAAAAACACTTGTGGGTATACCGTTAAACACATGGGTGTTTCCAAAAATACTCGGGTGTTTCCAAAAATACTCGAGTGGTCTCGTAGGTAATCGAGTCACAGACAAGATGCGTAACTCCATGCGTTTTACACTCCATACGTTTACACACTATTCTTTCGGCGTGGCTCTAGACTTTGTCGAATACTTTGTAAAATGCCCTTCATCTTATTATTATATATTATTATTATTATTATTATTAATTATATATATTATATAATATTTTATTTTATTATATATTATTAATATAATATATATATATATATATTATATTATATATTATTATATATTATATATATTAATAACGTTATTATTATTTAAATATAGATTATAGTAAAAATAATAGTACATAATGTCACAAAATTCATTTCAAAAATTACTTTATATAAGAATATTTGTCATTAGAGTATTCAGGTAGCGACGTGTGAAAAATAAATAACGGAATGATTCGAAACGGGTGGCACCCTTTGAGTCCATCAAAGACGTGAGCACGAAATTTTTCTTGGGTATTCCCTTTTACCCTTCATTTCTTATACCCGTCACGCTTCCACCCATACAAATTTTAGGCGTACAAAAAATGACCAGAGAACTGCAGCCCGCATACAAAAAATGACGTGCGGCCGATCGTTGACTGTGCGTCCACTCACCCAAACGGCTCTTGCGCAGCAGGCCTCGGGTGGTTTTTTTACTCGTAACAAAAACACAACGTCGGTAAAACACTCGAGTATTTTGTGTTGCCGCAAGTAGGGTGTCAAAAAAAACGGGGTGCCTAGAGTACCGAGTGTTTATCGGGTGGACGTAGAGTGCGAGTGGCGGGCTGCAGTTCTCTGCCTGGAACCTTTAAGCCAAGTAGGAAATGTTTTCCATGCCAAACCTATTATTGGCTTATGGTAATAGCAAACTGTTATGCTGTTTTGACCAGCCGAAGATCTGGAAATAGCCCCCTTCCACTTCCACTCCACGCCGAAACCGACAATTTGCCACCAACCGACACCGACCCGCCCACAATTGCTGCCTAACACAATTAATCTTTTTATTGCCCTTTTATCACATACGATTCGTTAATTAATTGCCGAATTAGCATGGCAGTGTTGTTGGCAGTTGGCCCGCAAGACGCTAAATCGAGTGGGCAAACAATTAGAAACCAGTTGGATACCGGAGACCCTCCCGACTCCCAGAGCCCCCAGAGCCGCAGGCCCAGCAACTTATGCGTACAGGGTGTGCCTCACTTACCCTAATTACGGCAATTGGAGGACGAGCCAGGCCAAGCCCTCGTCGGTCTAATTCGATTTGCAAACAAACGCGTCTGGTGTAGCAAATATTTGCATATGTACGTCCAACGTGCGACACGGCGCTTTTCCCATTTCCCCACTTGATTCGCTTTAACGCGCCCTTTGATTGTCGTTGTTGTTGCAGGGCACATGGCTCCTGCTCCTGCTGCTCCTTGTTGCAGGCGCATGCGCGCGGCCAGAAACAGCACACTCATCGGATCCGGCTGCACTAGGCGAGGAGTTTTCTCCACATGCACACGCACATCCACAGGCTCACCATCATCACCATGCCCATCCCCATGCGCCGCTGGAGGAAGATGAGCAGGGAACAGCCATACCTGCTCCCATCCTAACAGCCGATCATGTGGGCATTGGGGAAACCACGACGGCATCAAGTTTGGCCGAGACGCAAAGCATATCCGATCCGGGATCTGTGACAGACACAACATCAACAAGCACAACCCACTCCACCTCGACCACGTCCACTACTTCGCCTGCACCCCTTCCGCCGGCTGCTCCCGAACAGCCCGAGTATCTGAAGCACTGCTTCTATGCAGAGGAGCAGCTGTGTGGCCACACTTTTGACGGACGAGCCGAAACCTCCGAGGGCCAGGGCTCGACAGTCGCGCAGTCGGAAGCCCAAAACCGAGGAGGACAGTGCCAGTGCAGGGAGCACCCGGCGCGGCCCAACTCCTGGTACTGCTGCAACATATCGCAGCTGACGATGATCTCAAGCTGCAGCAACATATCCAAGTGGACCAACCTGCACGTGCGCAACATGACTGTGGAGGACATGGACCTCTCCAACCCAATATTCCGATCCCTGCAGTCGCTTGCAGTGACGGACGGCAATATCACTCGACTGGTGAACGCCTTTCCGCGGCTCTCGGCCCTTAAGTGCCTGAACATATCAAACAACAACATCTCGGAGATTCACTCGAGGGCGGTGAAGGACGTGCCCCATCTGGAGTTCTTCGGCATGTCGAACAACAATCTCTCGCTGGTGCCTCACCGAAACCAGAATAAGAACATTACGCTGGATATCAGGTGAGTACGGCTACATGTTTAGAAAAGGAAGAGGCCTAACCAAACGAATCTTTTCAGTGGCAACATGCGCATGCTGTGCACCCCGCTAAACGAGATCATATACACCGAATCCATTAATTTCCTGAACCCGAAGCACTCCTACTGCCAGTATAACGCCACGCACACCTGGTTTCAGTCCACGGACAAGGTGTCCGTGGAGCAGCTGGAGAACAGAAAGCGGTGTGTGACGAATTGTCCGGTTATTCCGAACTACGGCAGCTGCAATTGTACGCTGGAGAATATTATGATTATACAGGACAACCAGTCAAAGCCCCAGTGCCACGTAGACTGTTCCAATCTCGGCCTGGTGGAGCTACCCCAAAGACTGCCGGACAACACATTTATGCTCAATATCACAAACAACAAGATAACCAGCCTGGGCGATTACTTCCATACCAATCCTACCTACCACAATATCAACCGTCTCTTGGCCGATAACAACCAGATATCCTCCATCTATGAATTCGAGGGTACCAAGTTCATCGAAACCTTTCAGCGCATCTACATGCGGAACAATTCTCTGAGCAGGGTGAGTGGCTCTGACCTACTAATGTACCAATCCCTAAAACAAAGTGTCTCTTTCTACCACGATATAGATTCCGGAGTACTTTCTTAACAATGCCCTGATGGACTCTGGCCTCGGCCGTCGTATCTACCTGGCAGGCAACAAGCTGCAGTGCGACTGCAACTCGGCAAAGACGCTGCAAAATTGGCTGAAGGAGCGTAGCTCCGACATACCCGACTATATGGAGATACGCTGTCGCAACATTCCCCAAAGAGTCATCGAACTGCAGGAGGCCAAGCTGTGCCAGTCCCCACCAGACTGGACCGACTACATATACTATTTAATAGCCGCCGAGGTCCTGCTGCTGCTCGCCCTTATTACCAAGGTGTCCTACGACTATTGGGTCTTTAAGACGGCTGGCTATCTGCCCTGGCCGGCCAGTAAAATGCCCAAGTTGCCCTGCGATTGGCTGTGCGAATCGTAGAGCCAGAGTGGAGAGTAAGATGGTCAGGTGGTCAAATAGACGGCCAGACCGTGACACAATCACATGACAGAGCGTATTCTCATACGCGTCCTACCTTTATATGTATCCGACTGTATCTGCGGAACCGTGTGCCTTCTATATTCATACATATGTGAACGATTTTTGTGGTGTGTAGTCTTAAGAACAGTGTGCGTGCACTTGACGATTTGTAGTGGGTGCGGTGCATCTGGAAGCATAAAACGGAGGAGTAACGTTGATCAGCACCATTGCTTAGGGTCGTGAGCTTAGTCAGCCTACTTACATGTGGCAATAAATCAATAGAGAAACTCGTGTTCGGAGTTCATTTTACGAATGATATTTATTGTTGTGGTTTGTTGTGATTTAAATAGAATAATTATTATTAAGAAAAAAATACGCACTTCCAACTCTTCCGATGCAGCTGCAATCTGAATTGAGCTCTGCATCTCCCTTCTCCCAGTGGGGCGAGGGTTTTGGTTTGGTTTTAGATCGCCATTAGATCGTTATTAGATCGTGATCGTGATCGCGATGCTAAATACCTGTGTAGGCGAGTGAGTGTGAATGTGTGTGTTGTGTAGTGGAGTGTGATTCGGTGTATTGTGCCTTTTGGGAATATAAGTGGGGTCACGATGCCTTCGATTTGGCCACGTGCCCTGTTTTAACTTTATACTTAAATATGTTGACTTGGTATTATTAGGGGACTCTTTAACACTGCCTTTCGCATAGGTTGATATTTATTATCATCGTATTTCATCGTATTCATCATCGTAGGCATGTATATATGTTCTTTTAAATGTGTATTCGTTGCGTGGATTTGCATGTAAATATATATGTTATACATTTTCGTCGAATGGCGCTAAATAAACAATACAAATCTTCTAACTTAGGTAAATATCTGTCTTTGTGTATATATGCCATGTATGTAAATGTCTTGAGCGCGCACCTAAGTTAAGTTACATAAGTGTTTTGGCGCTTAGTCTTGATGTCAAGTCTATTGCACATGGGGCGGGGGGCATCTAAACTGGGACTACCTATAAAGGATACGGCTCACTGTTGTGCTTGTGGCCACAAGGTCAGCATCCGCATCAGCAGTGGCCTGGAGAAGGTGTATTTGAGCTATTGGAGGATATACATGTAATATAACTATGAATTTATACATACATATGTGATTAGCGAATAGCAGATGCAGATGCAGATACATATACTCTAAAGTGTTCATTGCAACCTGTTCGTGTGGCATGGTGTTAGATCTTATGCTACGGCGCTCGTCCTATGTGTGAAGTTCCCTCCGCTCCCGAACGAATCGGGATCGGTGTGGCGAACTTAGCAGACCTCATTTAGACTTCGAAAATTGAACAATTTAAGGAATGCATGTTTGTGTTTAATCGATATAAAACGTGGCAGAGGTGCAACAAATTTCTCTCAAGTCGTGTGTTACAAGTTTATTTAAAAGTAAATTAGCCTATAATACTGAAGTCTAATACTGGCCGGGCAGCAAAGTTAACAAATCTATGTGTGTGCACGAGTGTGCTCTTTCCTCCAAAAAACAATGCAATGCAGTCAAGAGCGTACTCGATCGTGTGGGGGGAAAGCCCGTTTCTGGGCAAAGCCCATGTGTAAACTAACCGTGGACGTGGCCTTGGGGTCTCTGGATCCTGGGCCTGGGCCTGGCTGGCCAGCCACTAGCCACCGTTCGATGTAGCGTGTAGCGTTGAATGCATATAGCTAAGGACATATGTGTTACCCATTTGATAGGTGCAGCATGTAAACAATAGAACCGTCGGTAGTCCGATGGGCACCAGCACTCTCCGCCAATCCTGTCGGGAATAACGAGCTGAGGCCTCCACTACGCAGTGGCTGGAGGGAGTGCTGTTTGTGGCTTCTCTTGGGGAAGGGGGATAAAATTAGCTAGTCATCTTTCTAACAAAAATAAGTACAATATCTTTAGCTTTCGCCATCGTATTTCATATTGTATCTTGATGAGCTACATATATAGAACTATCAGTCTCACGTCCCATACCAAGGTAATAATAAAAATCTATGACATATTATTTAAGTACATACGTAGATCTGTACATGTGCATAATGGTTAATCTTCAATCTTCAATCGGCCTGTGCTCCTACGACTGTGTGTTGTGTGGCGTTTTGCTTTGCTATGCCGGTGTATGGTGTATGGTGTATGGGTTGCTTCTAAGTGTTGTATGTTGTGTTGTGGCCAGGTCCTGGCCTCTGGGTCCCACATCCTGGTTTTCAGATTCTAGACTTTGGACTGTGGTTCAGGGGCGGGGGGTGCTGCTGGACCTTAACACGTAGTCCACATGTATGGATGTAGGGATGCAGGGATACAGGGATACTGGGATTTATGGTTGTGTCGTGGCATTGTGCTGGGGATTACGGTGCTGGTGTCTTGGAGAACTTATTGTTCTCCAGCGCCAAACGCCTGCCCATCTCCTGCTCTCGAACTATGTATATGACCTATAACTTCGTCGAAACAACAACAAAAACACAACATGCAACAAGTACATCAATGTAAGCGAATACATACATAAATACATTCATCTGGGCATTTTTACTCTGGTGCATGGGTTGTACGGTTGCCCGTTTTTGTTTTTTGCTTTTTGTTTTTTATATGGGGGTGCACAAGTTACTTATACGTCTTTTGATTTGTGATTCGATTCGATACTGTATGCTTTCGTTTAGTTTAGCTTCCGATCATTTGCCCTGCGTTCTCACAGACAACACATAAAGTACATCGGATGCGTATGCTGAATGCTCGATGCTGGATTTGTGCAAACACACATTTGTGTACGACAATTAGATGATAGTAAATACAAGTACGCTGTGAGTTAGTCCGTGCTCATCCTAACAAACGAAAAGGTGTTTGCCATTCATATTCAATCCTAACTATCGTCTCGTTCCGTTCTCATTTGTCAATGCCTCCAACGTTTCTCTATCGGAATTGGATTTGGATTTGGATTCGGAATCGCAGTCCCCACATATTATGGGTATGGGTGCTGATTGGGCCTCGACTATTCTGGTGCGCAATTTCAGATATAAAAATCTCAACTGCTCCGATTAAATGTCAATTTTAGCTTCGTTCCACGCCAATTTCCAGTTGTGTTAAAGTATCTCGGTCTCGTACAGCTGTTTAGTGGTCGTTGTGGCTGTCTGGTGTTGGGAGTTCAAATTCAAATTCGAGTTCGAGTTGGAGTGTGCAGCAGCAGCGCTCGCACCAGCCGCCCCTGCAGCTCCAGCACCACCACCACCGCCGATCGCACCGCTCGTAGCATCACTGGCCACCACGCCGCCATTGGTAGCCGCAGCAGCAGCCGCCGCTGCCGCCGCAGCTGCGGCTCCACTAGTCTCGCAGGCTAGACTCAATGCGGCTATCTTCTGCTGTATATTCGTCTCACTGCCCAGCTTCCGGAGTGTGTTGCTGCCACTGGCGATGTCCTGCGCGGAGGAGGAGGAGGAGCATGCTACATCCACCGAGGGCAGCTTGCTCATCTGCTGCAACCGCTGGTACTGCTCTTGGAGCATCTTTTGCTTCTTGAGCAGCTCCTGGTGGCGCATCTCGAGGGCCACCTGGCGCTGCACATGATCGTTGCCGGACTCGTTGCCGCTCGAGTTGTCCCCGCTTGAGGTGTCGCCGCTAACGACGGCCGTAGTCTCACCCACTGTGCCCTTGTTTCCTGCGGCATTGCTATTGGTATTGGCATTGGCATTGGCGCTGGCATTTGAATTGGAATTGGGAATCAAATTGACTGTGGCTGCGGCAGCCAGGTTTGGTGGCACGTTCGGGCTGGTTGGACTGGCCAGTGGACTGCGTGAGCTGGTGCGTGGCGGCGGAGGTGGCGGGATGCGCTTGTGGCCCACCTTGGTGATCAATTCAGCGTTTCGCTCGGGCACGGGTGGCTTGTTGCTGCTGCCGCCGTTGGCCAGGCTGGTCGAGGACGAGGTCTCGCTGGCCCGCGGGCCAGTCGGTGGCGGCCCAGGCAGTTCGCCATCCGACTCACTGGGATAGGAGTGCAGGCGTCGCAGGCTGCCCATGTTGGTGTGCACCATCAGCTGAGCCTGCGACTGCGACTGCTGGTGGGTGAGCACTCCTCGCTGGGCTTGAGCTTGGGCCGAAACAGTTCCCGAGGCGACAGCGATGACCATGCTGCCGGTGGTCGCTTGCTGCACGTTGACGCTCGCCTCCGTGTAGAGACGGGCCTGCGATATTTGCGTGGTGACGGTGCTTTGTACTGCGGCCTGGGCGCTTTCGTCGGATGCCGAATCTTCAGGGCGAATCTGCGGAGGGAGACTTGGACCTCTTGAGTTCGTCTGGGGATGGGGGACGCGCTTGGTGAGCACACTTACCTCGTATAGTTGCTGGTGCTGCTGTTGTTGCTGCTGCTGCTGCTGTTGCTGCTGTTGTTGGGCGATGGGCTTGGAGAATGTCTTGAGCTCATCTAGCAGAGCATCGAGTGCGTTTTCGGGTGCGAGTCCCCCGCTGAGAGCGAACGACCCCATCCTGGGTGTTGGGATTGGCTACAAGAACACACAATTAGGCGGTAAAACACTGGCACTATTGCAGCTCCCGGGCGGCGAAGGCGAGGTATAGTACATAATATATATAGATATATATATATAAAATTTATATATATATAGAAAGTAGTCACATTTATACATTCGGCAATTAGTAGGTACTCAAATGGGACATGTATATTCTCGCAAAATATCTGAATACGCATACAAATCCGATACAATACGCAAATAACCCAGCAATATACATATGTATCTACAAGTGTAGCCAAACCAAAAAGGTCGCCAAGGCGTTGAAATATACATAGGTGCAGTTGGTTGCAGTAGGTTCGGATCATGCAGTGAATAAAGCCGGCGTCTCGCAAAACTTTACTGAACAATCAATCAAAGAAATGGGAACACATATGGAAGCGTATAGTACTAGAACATGATCGGTTGCCGGATAGAGTGTGTCGGTACATCGAGCTAATGCATATTCACAAGCAGGCAGGCAACAAGCAAAGGTAAGCGTTCTACAATGGTGGACAGTGGATGATGCTGTACGGATGAAGGTGAGCGATGGTTTATCGTTTATCCAAGGCACAAATATGTGGTATGCGGCATAATAAACCAATAACTTCAAAGGCGACGCGGCGAATGAAACGGGGTGGATGCGGATGCGGATGCAGATGCAGATGTTATTGACAGATGATGTTCTTGTATTCTCTAAGCTCTAAGTGGATATGAATTGCACCCCGTGGGGATGTAGTATTCATGGATTGCACGGAAGTCTTCACCGAGTACAAAGTGCAAAGTGTCGGGGGCTAAGTGTCTAGTATATGCCAGAGTGTCTCTACTGATCCTTCTTCTGCTGACCGCTTACTCGACAGTAGATCCCAGCTTTGGGTGCGGTTAGTTTGGTGGCTCTGATTGCTTAGTTGGTACTGGTACTTATACTTCTAACTTTAGTTCTGATCATGATTCTTGGGAAAGAGGGGGGTAGAACGCTCATGGAGGAGCTACGCGTGTGATTGATGAGGGGCTGATAGGTCGATGGATTGGTAGATTGTTGAAACTTCAAAGACAACAATCGATGAGTGAGAACAGTGACTGACAGTGATGACTGTTTGCATACTTGATTGACTGCAATACAATTGGCCGTTTGATTGTCTGGTTAAGATTAATTGCTTGGTACTAAGATGGGTTATGGCTGGGAGAGCGGGAGCTCGGAATGTTCGGTATGAGGGACTTGGAGGTTCGGGGAAGTGGCTGTTCTGTACGTACATAAACGGGTACACACACTTATACATACACATATTCTCTAAATCGTATATTGGTATATTGGTATATACACACACATGATCGCAACTACAAAATATCAATTAAAAGTTAAACAGATTTGGGTACGATTAGCCGAGTTGGGTGAGTTTCTCTTCTTCAGCGGGGAGTGTCCGTACGATTGGAATTAATGGAAACACATTGTGAACAGATTATGGGAGTTATGAGCCAGCTCCAAAGAGCCCTACTTAGGCTTTATCTCGGCACCTTCGTTCTTGTCTTAGGTGCCACTTAAAACACTCCACTTCCGGCTGCGTGTGAATGGCTCGACTCTTGATGACCCTTGTTTCCACGGGCATTCTACGATGAGTCTCGGACAACAGGATCGCTAATTGCACGACTGAGGAGAACGCTTCAGCCGGAACTGGAGATCCAGACAATCAAGTTAAATGCGAGCTCGCCGAGGGGGTGGGCAGGGGTGTTGTGTACACATTTGGGGAAGGAGACAAAGACAAAACAACATGTACAACAAGGAACGAACATCAACAGAAGACTTGCAAAGCAGCGAACACTGAAAACAAAACTCCTCGTACGTATATGAAACTATGGACATGGGAACGGATTCTGGTGATGGGTGGGTGTGGATGTGGGTGTACCTATTTCAAGGCGTTTTTAGAGTCGGAAAAGGTGGGGAAAAGAGTCCATGTTGCACTGAGTCGAAGGAAAGTGGGTGTTGGCCCCATTTGAAAACACGGAAAGAACTTTGTTTTACAATCGGAAATCAAGTAGGAAGTTTGGATTCTGTTTATTCTACTTTGCGCCTTTGATATCTTGATCTTGAGGATCTTGATCCTTGATTTTGAGAAGGCAACATCTGAATCTAAGGACGCGGCTGCGTTTTAAGAACAAAGTACATACATATATCCTGTACTGGATCGGAAAATGGAAAGTGGGTGGGAGACTGGGGCTTCCAACGGTAATCACACACAAACAGTCATTCAAATTGGGCTTTTCATTATACATACATATGTACACAGGATACACAGGAACATGGGCATGTAGCTATGTTGGGTAGTTTGGTTGGTTAGTTGGTTGGTTAGTTGGTTGGTTGGTTAATTGGTTGGTTGGTTTTTTGGTTTGAGGAGTGTTCTTCTGGTGGCTTATGGACAGCTTTGATGATTGATTTGATATGGGTTTCGAGTTTAGTACGAGTATTAGTTTAGTTAGAAGTTTATAGCAGTAGTAAATAGTATACAAAATATAAACTAGTATGTTTAATGCAGAGCAAATTATGTTTAGCAAAAAGAAAATTGAATTATTCTTATGATTTCATCTTTTTCAAAAGGGTATTTTGCTTTTTGGTTTTTTTTTTAATTATGTTTGGATTTTGGTTGAATTTTTTTTAGGTTTGATTGTTTGTTTTTTAGTTTGGTTTTTTTTTCGTAAATGTTCTTTTATATTTGAATTTTCAGTCATTACTCAGTAATTGCCTCTTTGAAGTTTGAACTCCATCGCCAGTTAAACTATGTGGGTTGTAGTTGTTGTTGTAAACGTTATTCAAAAAATGTTTGAGAAAAGGCAAAAAGAGAAAACGAAGGTAAACCTCATTTTATAAGACGTTAGCTTTGCTTTATAAATTAACTTGTTGTGTTCTGTTTGATTAATTGGATTTAGACGTTCTCAGCATGGATGATGGTTGCAACTGTATACTTGGTACTTAAACAAAATGTTTTATGTATCTGTATCTGTAGTTGTAGTTCTTGTATTCGATTGCTAGTTGGTTGTGTGCTCAAATATCTAAGGCCCAACAGGGCAAGCTCAGAACAATTAGCTTTAGGGTTGAGGGGCAAGGGGCAGTAGCAGGGGCTGGGCGCAAGGGGTCTAGGACTAAAGGGTCTAGGGTCAAGGGTTAAAGGGGCACGGAACGGAACGCGGGTCAAAGGTCGTCGCGATGCCATTCAATTCGAATTGACTGGACTGGATCGAATTTCGATGCTGCTACACTCGCCGAAGGAATTTGTTGAATGGTTTTGAATAATTTGTGTGAAATGAACGATGAACCAAAACACTAGTTATGTAACAACAGCCAATTGCAACTTATTCATAAGATAAACGCACAAAATATAAACCGAAGACTACAAACGAATAAATATAAGGTAATCAAAATTATTTCGGTATTCAAATTTTGCACAGTACCCAATTCAAATGGAAAATCACCGCCTCAACTCGAAGTGAAGTGAAGAGTCTGATGTGGGATATGCTTCAATCGACTCTGCTTCCACATATGTACATACATTCATGTATCCATAAATGTGCTTATCCCGCTAAATTCGACACATTCGAGGACAGACAGACAGACAGACGGACGGCCGGACGGACTCATTGGGGAAAACGAGGTTTCGAAGCACCTACATATGTATATGAAAATGTTCGTTAAGAAGTATCGCAGGATCGCAGACTCGGGTGAAAGCTACGAGTTTCGAGAGAAGATCAGATCTGATCTGGTGAGGTGGATTCGAAATAAAAGCATAGCAAACTCGATATACGGTAGGACGAAAGCAACTAATCTCTGCGATAGAAATAGTGGAAACAATACTTTTATACATATGTATATATAGTCATGACACGTTATGGAGCAGTAGTATAATATGTATATAAGTATATGAAAATCGAGGTGTGGTCAGGCCTCATAACGCTTTCTTCGATTTGGTTTTGAACTAGCTCTGTGTAACTGTCGCAACACCACGTTCTCCACGTTTTCTCTCCAGGCACTTCGGATGCTTCGCACTCACCTTGTCGGCCGCCGAGATGTCCGCGGATCGTGGTGGCTCCTCACTAATAGTCGGCTCGTTCGGTGGCAGCCGTTGCTCCTGCACGCTGGCCAAGCTGTCAATGCAAAACAAAAGGACAATGAGCTCCTCGTTTCGGACACGGAGGGCAAGATGATGGGCGAAGGACAAACCGTTTGAGCGTCACCAGTGTGCCGGTCAGCTTCTTGCAGCGACGTAGCGCCGACTCCAAGCGATCGGGCTCTTCTTTGAGGAACTTTTCTTCTCGCACCACTTTTTCCATCTCGTTGGACAGGATGCAGCGCAAGCCATTCGACAGGGATGGGAACTTTAGCTTCAGCTCGGCGACGGTTTTGCTACAAAGAAACTCGTTTACTGTCCGATCATGGGTTATATTGGACCACCCACCTTGCCCGGCTCAGCACCAGGGCCATGTCTTCCACGGCCGTCATGTTGACGCGTGTTCGCCGGTTAATGACCTCGCCGCGCAGGTTCTCAACGGACCCCTCCAGGTCGCTGAGGTCTTTCTCCAGGCGGATTACTTCCTGCTTGTAGAGCTCCTCCTCGCGCGAAATGCGTGTGGCGTCCTGGTCGCCCTGGTGATCCCAGAAGCTGCCGCTGCTCGCCAGCAGAGTAGCGCGAATCCGCATGAAGGTTCCCTTGATGTCTTCGCGCACGGCCACAGCCTGGGCCTGCGAGAGGCGCCTCAGGGTGCGCACCTCCATGCGCAGGTCCTTGGCCTTCTTCTGCAGGCCGCGCAGATGGTTGTACACCTCGGGAGCCAGGGCAATGTCCGCCCGGTAGTTGGGATGAGCGGTCTGGGCTAGCACGATCGGCTTGGGGGGCGGAGGAGGCTTTAGGCGGTCACGCTCTGTGGAGGGAGGGGAGATGGTCAGCAGAGCACTCGGCGAATTGGGGAACTTGTTAATGGACAAATGTGGCTGATGCAGGCGTGCCGTGTTCTTACCTTGCGACGAGGTGCGTGGAAGAGTGGACGACTTGATTGCCGGCTTGGTTGGCTTCGTTTCGGCTGTAAAGACCACGCCCATTTCGAAGGCAGTGAGTGGCAGTGGTGAGAAAGGGAAACGGATGGCTTGCATTGTGTCTAGGAAGCGTTTCCCCACACCATTCAACCGCACTCAGAATAAAATTCGCTCTAACTTTACATAATCGCCACGGTTCTAGCTATTTTGTTTTAATTTTCATTATAATATTCTCGTATACTCGTACATGGGATTATCTCAGTTTTTGATTGATTTTTATTCTGAGTGCAAGACTGTACATATGAATAAATTACCGGCATGTAGGGGATTGTGAGACTTTGGTATTCCCTGTATGTCATCGCTAAATGACACGGACTTCTCAAAGGACACGGATTTTTCTGCAAGACAAGGACAAGACAATATGTGACGGCTTTTCAAAGGCTGCAAAGGATTGGGCCTCCGGTACCGGCGACACTTACGGCACGAGTTTTTGCCCAGCTTGGGAGCTTTCTCCCGAATGTACAGCTCATCCCCGGAGCCGTTGGCTGCGCGGCGTGCGGAAGAGAGAACAAATTAGACATATAGTTAGAGGGGAGAGACCGGGTGCAAGGAGTCCGGACGATGGGCCAGGTCTGTAGATCTACAAAGCGGTGCTACAAGCCAAGCGAGTGCCGTGGACAACATTTAGGGATTGCAGGGACTCATATTCGTACCTTGCATCTGCGACGGCACGACCAGATAGTTTGGGTCCAGAGTGGGCACGGCCAGCGGGGCAATCTGGGGGTTCTGGTTAACGAGGGCCTTCTGCACTAGTCCCGTCAGGTTGGCCAGCTGCCTTTCCATGTGCTCCACGCGAATCCGATGCAAGTCTTCGGGCCTGCAAGTGCGTAAGCAAAAAGTCACCAAATCAGTACAAAACTCAAAAACTTGTCTCCAGGTGTTGCGTGCTTGGCAAGCAGCGATCATTGGGCCACACATCCGCTGGCACCACATCGCTCCAATTGCGCAGCCAAGCCTAGGCATCCGACATCAGAGCATAAGCACCGGAATTGGATTTGGAATCCAAGTCGAAGTCGAAACGCGGGTCGCAGCACTTAGCGCATGGGAGCGTGAACCAAAACAGCAAGAATGCAGCTGCATGACTGCATAAGCTGCTATTCGACTTCTTTATACCCTAACCTGCGCTGCGCTGTGCTGTCAGGCCGCTCAGCTGGTCCAATATACCCTCCGTCTCGTTTGGCCGTTGGAGGCAGCAAAAAGTAAGTCCGTGCTAGCACGCAATGCCGGTGCCAATCCGCTTTCGCAGTCGACGAGTTGGAGCTGCGCAAGAACCACCAAGAGCTGCCCGCAAAGACATGACTACATGCAGTGGTATGTACGATGCAATTCCATTCGATTGGGAAACCCAGTGGCCCTGGACTCATGACCAATCCGAACAGTGACCAGCACACCAGCGCGGTTCGCCCGCTGCCTAGCTAACTTCCAGGTGGACGAGCTGCTGCTGCTGAAGAAGTCCGTGATGAGTATGGAGTCGCTGGATAAG
Source organism: Drosophila simulans (assembly GCF_016746395.2). NCBI lineage: Eukaryota > Metazoa > Arthropoda > Insecta > Diptera > Drosophilidae > Drosophila > Drosophila simulans. Next base: position 1,492,604 of record NC_052525.2, read on the forward strand.
AACGATAGTCTCCCGCCGACTACTGAATGCCCACAGATGTCGCCGGATGGATCGCCGCTGCCAGAGCGAATGGCCTTGATGGCCGCAGATCGGTAAGCCTGCTTTCCATTAGCTCACAACATGAAGCTGTACTAGATGATTGCAGGGGTGAGCACGACACAACTGGCTCCCATGGTCCCTGGCACTCCCATCCACACGCGCCGACTTCCTGGACCGAGGAGAAGCCCTCAAAGTTGCAGACCCTCTTCCAGATCAGCATTACGGCCCTGGCCTTTCTCTCCTTCGGCGGCTATCTACTCTGCCTAATCGTGCAGGCCATCAAGAGCAAGGGCACCACCTACTTCCACCCGGTGGCCACGGCCACCACCAGCTCATCCACAGGCAATGTGAAACGCATCAAGATATACCGCCGCAGCAAGCGCAGCTCCGTGCGCCACGATAGCGATCTGCCGACTCTGCTGCAGCAGGACTACGCCTCCTACATGAAATCTTTGCGAGATCGCGGCTGGGGCATGCTTACCTAGTGGGATCGTAGATCTGGTTGCCGCGATGCGTGAGGCGGTTGGGTCCCGGTCCCACCTTGATGCCGTACAGTGCGTACTGATCCTCTGTCATGGTTCCATCGCTGTAAATGGCACAAATTAGTTAAGATGCTACTGCTACTACAACAACATCTATTCCTACTCCCCCCCTCGCACCTCTGCTCCTCGTCGATAATGGGCGCCACCACGGCGCCTCTCGTTCCGTACTGGCTGTAGTACGGCTCCTCGTAGTTTCCGCGGCTGCTGCGCTCCGGGGAACTGGTATATCCATCTGCAAATACAGCCTGGTCGTTTAGAACTGGGACATCTAATGGTGGGAGGATCGTAGCTATGTGCGTGCTTGGTAGCCTATAGTTTGTGGTTCAATTTAGGTATAACGAAACGCAATAAAGGAACGCAAACGAGCAATTCGAAATGAAGCGAATGAAATGCATGATTGGGGCCGCATAAATAAATGATTCCGATTGGATGTGTGGATAGTGCACAGTCAGTGTGCATTTAAGATTGAGATTCGTTTTGGATTTGGATTTGAATTTCAAGCGCAAGCCAATGGAGAATCAGATGCAATCGCTATAATGTGATATGTAATGTGAAATGCGAAATGCGAAATGTCACCGCTTACATTGCACACACACTTTGGTTAAATGGAAGCGATCGTACAATGCTAGCTATAAGTGGGTAGAAAGGCAAATTCTCGTGTACCTGGAATGCTGTATAACTGATCCGGGGTGTAGGGGAACAGGGGTTCCATGCTACCCCTTGGATTAAGCGATCTGAGTGGTTTCACAGGCGCTCCTTTTTCGGTTCGTTGGTTCAGATACATAGGTTTGGTTTGGTTTGGTTCGGTTCGGTTTGGTTTGATTGGTGTTCGAGTTTGAGTGTGTTAATGGTTATGGATGGATTGAACATGAATCATATTTAGACTGTGCTTTCACTGCAGAATGCGCATGACAGAGAACTGAACTGAACGGAACTGAACCGAAACGAATCCCGCATAATACTAAAGTCCCGGGAAGAAGGGAAGCGGTGGGCAGGAGGGGGGTCAGGTCACCTAAGGAGGAGGACGAGGAGGATCGGTCAAATCAAAACAAGAGTGCACTACTCGGAGCGAATCAAAGGAATACGGAATCAATTAGTCGGCAGGCTCGACTGTTCTACGCACCCATCGACACCTTGTTCCGTTCTGAAGAGTACATGCCTCGCGGCAGTGTCTGCGATGAGCCCACGTAGTAGGGCGCCGGTTGTTTGCCAATCTGAAAGATGGATGGATAAACGGTGTTGGATTAGTTTAATGATTGGATCGCCGGAGGCCAGTGGGCAGCAGGGGCACGAGTACTTTGATTAACACTGCCAATTGGCCTTCGTTCAAGAAGTGAAATGAAATGTCCAATATGGTTTCTCCGCTCTTTAATAGCTATAATGTTTTGCAGCCCATCCCAAATCATTGCGGACAAACACGTACGCGCTGGCACACTGAGAGAAATGCGAGCGCAGTAGTTGCCTAGAAAATGATAAATATGCTGTGATGAGAGTCAAATCAATAGTTGAAAACTAATTAAAGCCATTGTAAGACATCCTCTCATGGCTTCGTTTCGAAAGATACATCTAATCTTCTACGCGTTTGTTTTTTGTGGCCAACAGCAATGCTTTGCAAAGTGAGTGCTTTTGATTGGGACTCAATCGCGGCCGTGGCAAGATGAATACCAGTTAATTGGCATATGTACCATAATTCACCCACCACTCCTCTACCCGAACCTGCCAACTTCGCTGCCAAATCGGCTGAATTCGCGGAACTCAACGCGTTTTCCTATTTTCGTCTAGCACTGAGTGGCAGAATTGGCGATCATTGGGTCAAGGAGGTGGATCTGCTCCACGGTCAGCTCTGGGCGCACGATGTGTTCGTATGCAAGGTGCATTGCATTATCAAGCCCTGGAGTGCAGCAAGTGCAAGTGGTTGGCTCATTCACCGCCCGCCACGGCACACTGCAGGCCAACTCAGCCCACAAACCTCAACCAGTTTCAGATTCAGTTTCGATTTCAATACAACCATTTACAATTTGTTACAACCGAGCGAGACTGACGGCCAGCTGAGCAGAGCTCGGCGGCAAAGCTGCTGTTTTTGTTACGGCAGCGGCTGGGATTTTGGCGCAACTCAACCTGGCTGTGGCGCATGCGTGGATGATTAGTGAAGTGCGAGACATCGCGGCAATCGGACGTTACAGACGCGCGGAAGATTAAATCTTCAAGACCCGGTCCCAGGCCCAGACCCAGACCCAGACCGAGACTAGGATCACAGCCAGAATCAATTGGAGTGACAGTAACCCAATAAACGAAATGACGCAGCGACTTCCTCTAGCGCTGCTCGGTGTGGTGCTCCTCAATGCGACCGCTTCCTTCGCCTGGAAGCCCATCGCAGTTGGCGGCGGCAGCGGAATTAGTGGCGGCACTGCCGCCTACAGCCTCAAGCAATCGCATCCAGGGGCGGCGAGCAGCAGCCATGAAATATCCACCAGCTTCTCGCAGTTCGGCGGCGACAAGGAAGCCACCGAGGTCGAGGACGACCTCTTGCTGGGTCGCGCCGCCATTGTCAACGGCGTCGATTCCAGTGCAGCGGTGTCCCATCCAATAAGCTTTTCTGACCACTTGGAGGACCAGTACGAGTCTTACAGCATCGAGGACGAGGCGCCCAAGGAGCCGCTGGCCTTCCCGCGGTCTCCAGTGTACGGTTCCGATCGCTGCAGCGTCAAGAAGTTCGCCTTCAACCAGGACGGCGAGGTGGAGTACGGCAATCCGATGCCGGAACTGGACCAGTTCACTATCTGCTTTTGGATGCGATTCACCAACCACAGCGGCGACCACGTCCTCTTGACCTACGAGGGTAAGTGAGTGGGCTTGGGTGGGTTGTGGGTAGTGGGCAGTGGTGGGCATCAGCCTCTCACCGTGACTTGCTTCAGCGGCAAGCGAGACAACGGCTGCACAATGGTCACTGGGCGAATGCTATTGCATAAGCGCACAACGGGAGACGGGTGACGGACGTCGATCTTTTGATGGGCCACCGCTCCAGCGAGAGACCTTCGCTGTGGGCAATGAAATTTTATTTGTGAATTTGTGGGCCACGCTCCGGCAATCGCACCTGGCTGCGACTGAGTGGCTGCGAAAGTGAAAGGAAGCCCACTTCCTGATGCAAGTCGGCAGCACCCAGTTTGATGGTCAGTTATGATGCTGGTGAAGATTATGACGATGGTGCTGCTGATGTGGGACGAGAAGTGCTGCTGCTGCTGCTGCTGCATAATGCCGCCCAAAAGATTCGCTTTGTTTTTAAAAGTCTTGAATATGTTGGATATTTTCAACTGCCCCAGGTCGTCGATGCCACCGCTGCTCTTGGCGTCGCTGCTGTTGTTGTTGATGTTGTTGTCTGCGTTGTTGTCGCTGCGGTCGCATTACATAAGCGATAATTTACCTGTTTCCAGTTGGATGTCGTCGGCATTGTTGGTGTCGCACTCTCAGCTGTGGGTAGCAGCTTAAGCCAATGCTGAAGCTAACGCTTAAACCGAAGCTGAAGCTCAAGCGCCGGGCCTTAGCATTTGACATAATTCCAGAGCGCCAACTCAAGTAGTGGTGATCAGCAGCCAAGCTTCCGGATAGGAAGTGCTTTACTCACAGCCGGTGGTGATTTGGTGATTCATATTTAAATGTATGCATATCACATGTTGCCAGCGTAACAGGATTTGCCGCATGCCGGTTGTATAACCAACCGCCTCGCTGACCGCTTGGGCGGGTTTCCTGATCGCATCTAATCACCGCTGGGGGGATTCCTCGAGGCTCGTAAGATGACTAGTTGGCTAGCGAAACGTTCTTGCCATCGTGCAGTAGTTGGTAGTAGTTGGGAATGCTGCTCCACTCAGTTTCGCAATCTGAGCGGCCGTTACCATTATTGGCATGAAAGCGAGTCTCAAAGCCCATCTGATCCACTTATGCCTCCACATCCACATTCACACTTGCAGCTGGAAAGGAACCACGCGAGGTGCAAATCTGGGTCGCAAATGCGCAGAATTCCAGTTTCCTTTCGATGGCCATAAAAGGTCAGCAAATGTACAGGTGAGTCGAGACGCAACCATCCATCAATCCGGCGTCAATCCGTCCAATCTTTATCGTTTTTCTGCTCAAGATTGAACTACCCGCTGAAAATGCGCCAGTGGCATCACATGTGCAGCTCGTGGAATGGCAAAACGGGCGAGTGGCAGGCTTGGCTGAAGGCAGAACGCATTGGGCGTGGTTTCCACAACTCGGTGAGTCTGACTCCATTTGACTCCAATTACGCATATTGCAAAATGCCTTGTTCGCGTTTTCACTTTCGGCGTGCGAATGTCAGCTACTATAATCTCAAATCTCCATCTCCACTTTATTGCTCCAGTTGGTGGGACATAAAATCCCAGCGAACGGCAAGCTGCGTTCCGGCGGCAGTTCGGTCACCGGCGAGGTGAGCCACGGCCTCCACTTCGAGATGACGCTCATCCAGGTCTATCGGGTGGCGCTCAGTGCAGGCAAGGCACATCGCGACCACAAGCACCATCATGTCCACCACTTTGATCACGAGGGCCAGGAGGTCTCCAGCACCACTCGTGCCCCACCCTCGGTAAGTTCGCAACCAGTGCCCACGGAGACAATTTAATACGCCAGGCCTCCATCCAGATTAATCGCCCTCAACCCATGCACACGTTGCTTGCCAGTGGCCAGATCCCGACTCGGGTGCGCATCAACTTGGCCAATCCGCCGCCGACTGCAAGTGGTGCTCCCGCTCCTGGCGCGGCCGGTGCTCCTAACGATCCCGCCCAGCAGGCCATCACCATCAATACAAATTTTGTGAACGGACAGATAAACGCGGGATCGCGACTGGTGGCCCAGCAACTTCTGGGTCTCTCGCCGCCGAGCGGATTGCAACCTGGTGGCGGTGGGAAACGTTTCCAAATGCTAAGTAACTCGGCCAACGTGCAGTTTATCGACGAAACGGAGACCCATATCCAGTTCAAGAGGGAAACCGACGCCACAAAGAAGGTGCAGAAGCGCGGCCTGGTGCTGCTGGACGATGGATCTGTGGTGGACGACGGTGTCGGGTCCGGAACGGATGCCAGCTTGATTTACAACGGTCTCGCCGACTTTGGCGGACAGCAATTTAAGCAGGATCTGACGCTCAAGATGAGCCTGGAGGAGGAGATCAGCACGCACGACCGAGAGCCCGCCGAGGAGGAGGTAAGGGCCGTGATGGCCATCTGTAGCAGCTGCCACACGGAACCTTTCCAGGGAGCCATCGTGTTTTCGTGGAAGGATGTGCGCGAGCACATGAACAACGCCCTCAAGGGCCTCAGCGTGGGTCCATGTGGTAACTTCTAGTTGTGCCCAAAGTACGGATAACATTCTAGTGTCCTAGGACCCCAGCTTAAGCTTTCCCAGCCCCACCCCATTATTTCCATATCTTTTTTTTTCTATATATGTGCGAATAAGTATTCGATTGGTTGGGCATCTTGTGCTCCACTTGTCCATGTGGGAGTCAACGCTTTACTGTAGCCACCCATTTGGCCACCAAACAACCCTTGACTCGCTCATGGACACCAATCCATCCTGCTTCCCTAAGCCCTACATCCTCACCCTAGCAATAACGCGGTGATATTGAATAAAGGACTATTTAACTGATAACATCTATCAGCACTTACCTTTGATTTGTGGATATGCTGGTGCTTGTAGTCCGAGTCGAACTCCGGCTCGCTGAAGTAGCTCTGATCCTGATCCCAATTGGCCTGCGCCTGCGGCAGGGGTTGGGGTATTCCAGGACCGCCGGGCAGGATCTGGGGCGGGGCTGCCACCTCAGTGGACTCAAAGAGACGCAGCACGGAACGGTCCCTGATCTCGCGCAGATGCGAGCGCACGTCCTCCAGCTCGTAGAACATATCCTTGCTGGCATCGTGAATGTAAATCTTCACATTGGGCCCCTCCAGATATGACATGGTCAATTGGCGCGGAAACGAGCGTACGAACAGGGCGCGCACCGTATCAATCGAAGTGATCTCGTTGGGCAGCAGGGCGCGCTTCGTCTCCGAGCGGTACTGCAGAAAGACCAGGCCCAGCGGTCGTTCCAGAGTTTTCGAGGGCGTGCGTACCACGGGGAGCGAGGAGCGCTGCTTGCCGCCCCTCCGGAATCCGGTGCTAGCCGTTTCCACCTCCGACATGATGCCGGGATCGTCGTCGAACAGCGGTCCCTGGTTAACAGGCGCATAACCCCGCATCGGTTGGTTCTTCTTGTTCTTCTGCGCGCGCGTACTCATCTAAGAAAAGACCAAAATCAGAAACTGATGGCAGAAGCGGGTTGAGATGGAGCTCACCTCCAGATCCATGGCCCGCTGTTGCTGGGGCGCCATCTGATGGGCGTGTGGATGCTGCGAGCCGTACACCAGCATATCGCCGCCGAGCGTGTGTCGACGCGGATCGTCGCGTCGCATGGCTCGTCGTCTTTCGTCGCCACCTGGGAAAACACATAGACACTGAGGATGGGGCTACAGGTTCGTGGACGTCTGTTGGTCCTTAACATACCCTGTTCATTTGACGGAAGCCGTCCTGACTTTGCCTCATTCTGCCAGTCTTCTTCTGAAAGAGAGGGAGCAGGAGTTAGGCTGTGTCCCGGATTCATCTCGCTTCCTTCCGCTCTATGGATTCCGATTACTTACCGCCTTCTCGACCCTTGCGCTTCTTCTTCGACGAGGAGCTGCTGCTGCCACCGACGCTCTGGTTGGAGGAGGCGCTCTTATCTTTACTCTTCCAACGGATCAACATCCTGCAGCCGTTTGAGATGTGCGGAGCTCAGTGGCTATGGTGCAGCTGCAGAAAATGAGAGACAACGGGGCGTATGGGTAACGTGAAAATGTCATGCTTTTCTTGGCCTTTGTTTACGTTTCGTACCGGCAACAACACGCTAAACCGCACACACACAACATGCAACTTTGGTGTAGATAAACCATGTATCCTCGCACATTCTTTAACAGGGTGTGGTGGAATGGAGTGGAGCCTCGCATTGCTAGTGCCAGTGCTCAATGCAAAAAGTATGCAACGGAGTGCGCAAACTCTGCTCTGCGGCACGGAATGGAGCAAGAAAGCAGGACAGAGCGGAAGGCGTGACTGGAGCTGGATCTGGAACTGCATGCGGATCTGGATCGGGACCCCAGAGATGCGGCTGGCAGAACAGCCAATAATATTGAATGACTACTACTGTTCATCGCAGTTGACATTTAGATGCCATTTGCTGAGATAACACGCCTCACTTTCGAATTTGTTTTTTGAAGTTGGAAGGCGCCTTAAACAAGGCATGTCAAGTTATTTTGGCTGCATGTACTCATTTTGCCTGTTGTTCTCGAGCAAGAAATCTGAGGAAGGGGCAGCAAAAGGAAACGGACGCAGAGATGTGTACACACGAAACAAGGTATACTTTTCAGTGCAGCACTTCACGGGTTTTTGTGTGCCTGTGCCAGTGCCACTGCCTGGGAATATGTACGTGTACACAGCCACCCACTTTCACTGCCCATCGGCATTATTGCGGGCCACTAAAGGAATTTTTGATTAGTTTTAGGTGCGGTGCCCCAGGCCCGTTTTTTCCCAGCCGCCTTTAATTGTGTCAGTTGCGTCCAGTTTCCAGGGCACGAGTGCACATTAAACACGGTGGAGGGGAGCTCGTGGCTGTTGACTTTTCCACACACGTCAGCGGTCAGTTGGCTGGATTCCGTTGGGTTTTCATGGGGGATCTCGTCCTGGCTGTACCTTGTATACCTATGCACCTTTGGGGGTGTGTGGGCGGTTCACCGGCGATGTTTCTGGCATTTTCTCGAACCGCACTTGCCTTGCCGATTCAGGAAGGTTTCACAATTAACGGGTCTAGGTGCTCATAGCTCGAGGAGCTCACCGATTTAGCCGTGTCCTTAGGATATAGATTCAATTAAATTCGCTCCGCTTTGCACTCGTCACTACACAGCTTTCTGGAGTCAGGAGTCAGGACACGGCACTCGTCCACCGACGCAGCATAACGCCAGAAGAGCAGAAATATTTCTGGTATATCTACACCGGAAAGCGTTTCCGCCCTAGCCGAACGAGGACTGCGTGGTTGCACGGACGCACGGCGCATGCGTTACCAATCGAGTGTTCCCGGACCAGCGAAGTTCCCTGGCATCCAGCCGTCAGGGGTCCTGGCATCCCTGCATTCCGACGCTGCTCTGTTGTGTGTGCTTAACTGCTGTCGGGACAATCGGGTAACTTGCTCGGCGGTTGAGCGCATGTGGCTATCGAATGGCTCCAATCGATAACTGGGCGGAAGACCTTTAAAAACAGGTGACGCAACACATGCTTGTCCTGTGCCGGCTTGTTTATCCGGGAGCAGCCAGGATCCCGGCGGATGTCTGGACCCGCAGCCTCGCCCTGGTGGAGTTTCCCGGCCAGTGGCCTCGCTGTGAGCAGCGCCAGTTTGAATCGGACATGCGGGTCATCAGGGACTTCATCACTGCGAAGGAGGAGCAACTACTGATGCTTACATGCCGTACGAGTTGAGCCACTGGGATAACGTGGGTGGGTGGGTGAGACAATATAGTATCGGATTCCTGGCTAAACTTCATACAACTTGCAGGCAATCCACGAATACCGCGAAGTTGAACGCCGAAAGTGGACTCCCCAAAACCGGGCCACGCTGGTTCGCCTCTCGTGAGCTTTCTTCGGTGGTCAGGTCATGCCCTTCGTGCCCATCGTGGACTTGGCTGACTCTGGCGCGATCAAGCCGCACGCGGACAGCACTCGAGTGAGTTTGGCCAAAGAAGAAGATGCTACTCGATTCCATTTTCATTTACGATTGTATTCGACAGTTTTGCCTGCTCAGCGACTGAAGCGGATGACCAAGGATCCCATGACTTTGCCAGTTACTCTGCGGATCTGCTCCTGCCGCGACGCTCGATCTACATCATGAGTGCCCTAGCGCGGTACGAGTTCACTCACGAAATCTTGGCCAGAGATCAGTCGTGGTTTAAAAAGCGCTTGGTGGAAAGGAGGCGACGCGTCTTCGTCATTTCTCGAAACGAACCTTGATTGTAGCATACGTATAGTATCATATTCTCACAGCTGGTGTACGTGTTCATATATACAATGAAAATTTATTCCGGTTTGGTGATCAGCTAATGTAATACAGACGGCGGACTGCGACGGATTACACGACGTGATTCAGCCATGTAATATATGATACACTAAATCAAATGTACATATACATAGTATATCTTAAGCTAACTACTTGTACTTTATAAATATTGGGCTCACCTTTCTCACTCGCTTCAAATTTTCTACTCCCTCTTATAATCTTTTGAAATTTGTGTTTTTTGCTCAACAATGTATATGGGTTGATGCTTTTCTACTTTCATTTGTACGTTGTCGTCTCGTTTCATTTAAAGCTTAAAATATGAGAATGACAGAGACAGGGAGATTAATGGGCAACTGAGTGAGATGGAGAGAAGGTGCTTGGGAAAGGAGAAGGATACAAAAATCTACCGGACAAGGACTAGTCGCGGATTCAAGGATAACTGGGAAACAGTGATGTGTTGTCGCTAAACCTACGTTCATATTTGCACTTCTAGCCACTGCTAGTTAAAGTCTATGCCGTGCTTCCGGCTCGGGGAATGATATTATGGCCATAGGGACTCGGTTCTGGCGGGTCATCGGTCATCAGTCATCTAGCTCATCCCAGCTTTCGGCGTCGCGGCAGCTGCAGCGGCAAGGCAACGACGGAAGCAGACGAGGTCGGATTCGCTGCCATCACCGGAAGGGCCAGAGCCACTGGAGCTGCGAGTCCGCCGCCCACGTACTGCAGATGCTGCACCACCGAGAGCTGTGGCTGCTGCTGCTTGAGCAGCTTAGCGGCAGCGTGTGCCTCCGCCGCAGCCACCACGACGGGGTGTACTGGCTCGGTGCCGACTCCTCCGTTGGCTTGTGGACCGGTGCTTTCGCATTCGTCTTCGTCTGAGATCAGTGATATGCTGAGGTCGCTGGACAGTTTTAGGGAGATGGGCGTGGGCGGCGAGGGAGCCACCAAGGGCGCCACTTTGGCGCGCAATGCCGGCGACAGTTTCTGCAGCTGCTCCGGCATCAGGTCGTGCGTGTATTCCGGCACTCCACTAAAGGCCAGGCCTTCGCGTAGTTTGCTCAGCGAGAGTTCGTAAATACGGTTGGCGATGACCGTGTGAACAGTCGTCTCGTCCGGCAGCGTGGCTGTGATGCCTCCGCCCACGTCCACCTCCAGAAAACAGCCCGTTTCATTGCCGCCCTCTCCGCCTTCGGCGGTGGCGAATCCATTGGTGGCCGCCGTGGACGCTCGACACGGCTTGGGGTGACCTGACACTCGCGTCAGGCAATTGGCAGTGGTGGAGGTGCGCGGCACCAACGAAACAGTTACCTCTTCGATGGTCTCCGACTGTGTGAGCGGTGCGAGCGGTGGCGGTGAGCGCATGGAGAGCTGGGAGCGTACTCTTGCCGTGCCGCTGGGTTCCTTCTCGTTGTGCTCGTCGTCGCTGGTTATCAGGATGCTGTCGGTCACGGGGTATGAGTGGGTGGCAACTCTGCGCGGCGCCTGCCTTCTGCCCACTCTAGGTGCTCGGTGCCCTGGGGCAGGTATCAGGAGGCGATTGTGGCCAGCTGCAGCGGACTGTCCGGCCGATGGGGTCTCATCGTCGTCCGACAGCAAGTCGATAGTCACGTCGGCCTGCAAAGTGGCGGCCACATGGCGCCGCTGCAGATGGGACAGCTGCCGGTCAGTCTTGGAGGCGAGAGCCGCTTGGGCGCGCATCCGGGCCATGCAGATCCGCTGGTGCTCAAGCAGGCGTTCCATCCAACGACAGCGGCGCCGCTTGAGACGACGGTTGTCGAACAGCCGGGGCGATATGTAGAATGGTTCGGAATGTCTCTGGTTCATGTCTGCAGGCGGCAGGAGAAGAGTTAGTCCGTGACGCCTGGTCGGCCACTGGTGGGCACCTACTTACCGAGTGTGTGGACTCGTCTTCTAGCGGTGGCGGGGCCTGCCACGGGTTGTCAAGGGTCATGGGCTCGGGCCCGTGGGGCTCCTCCTCCTCCTCCTCTTGCTGTTCCACTGGCGGCGAGTACAGTTAGATCCGCTGCTGCAACTTGCATAATTGCGTGGCGGGCGCAGGGCGATTTCCTTGGAAGGAGCGGAGGCGCGGAACTAGGCGCTGCGCCTCCCGCCGCTGGACATGCCGAGATGCGAGCGGGGCCGAGATGGGTGCTTTTTCGCGCGGCAGCTGCTCAATTTGTGCTTTTGTTGTACTTTAGAGTTCTGTTTATAAAACTGCATCGATAAGCGACCACACATCGATAACGCTTTTCTCGATAGACCGCGCTGCGTGCAACCGTGCACGTCGACTGGCCACACAGTATTCGTCGGTGGTTATCGATAATGCATTCGTCACTTGGGCGCGCGATTCAAATTCAGCTAGAGAAAATAATGAAGCTTGTATGCAAATGACAGAAGGATTCAAGTGCTTAGGATAACCAGCTCATCCAGCGACTTGGACACCAGGTAGCCCCGATAAAATCCCTATTAGGTAAGACACTCTTATCTCAAAGCAAAGTACTCAAGCTAATTTTGGCACCACCCACAATTCTGAGAAGCACTCAATCGGCGCCGGCGCTTTGTTTTCAGAAGCTTTCACTCACATCTGGGGCAGCTTTCACTCCAAATCCGCACGAGGACCGGAACGATAGGGAGGACACCGACTCCAGCCGGAGTCAGTTGGCAGATCGTCGCCTCCGGATGCGGATGTAGATGCAGCAACCGCCCTTGGGCTTTTCATGACTTCGATTAACTTTCGCAGATTTAGGATGCCTGGAAATTAACCACAAAAATCGTGAAGCCCCAAAACTTCAGTTCAAATTACTACAGGATTGAGAGGAACATTAGGCCTTACAAGCGGAGTCTTGCGATCGGAAGTGGAGCACTAGTTTTGGATGGAATATTTAAAAATGAAAATAACTGATAGAAGGCATTTAGTATAAAAATCAAGAAATTATTTAGGTTATAAGTAGCCGTTTGCACTTTCACCCATTTCTCTAAAGACATGCAAAAAGATAGAAATCTGGACTACAACAATAGCCCGTGTTGGCAAACAGAGTAGTCATTTTAAATCAAAAGGTTGCGTTAATGTCGTCAGCCCCCTAATACCATACTCGATACCTCACAACTTGATCTACAGTCTTGGACTTATTTTTCCAAATATTCATATACCTAAGTATACATATAGCTTAAGATCCAAGTTATGTTGACTAGCTGTATGAACAAATCGGCGGATCGGATTGTACATTGTCTGGCACTCATTTACATCTGGCTTTAAGCTTTAAGAGTGCAACAGCCATGAGTCGGTCCGCTGGGGAGCGGGGCGGGCAAGATCCGATTTCAGTAATTCACGCGAATGGCTCATTTCCCCAGCTCGCGGAGCAGCCAGGAGCCAAGGAGCAAAGGCGCTGGAGCTGGAAACGGAGACGGGTCTGCCCTTGGCGAAGGAGACCGGTTTGCTGGGTGATAAAGGGAGAAGGGCGGCGAGAGACAATAGACAATAGACAGGAACCACAACAAAAATTATAGACTCGGTCTTGACTTGGCTCGACTCGACTGTAGCCGGTGCTTTGCGTTTGGCTGGCAGCACAGGACCTCCGTAGTCCTGGCTGCGCCAGCTGCAGCTCCTTTGACTGTTTGTGTTGTGTTTCTGGATTGCACTTTGGCCGTTTAAGGCCGCGGAGTGCGGAGCAGGAGCAGGAGCACCCACATCTTGGCGCACACACGCACCCTTAAGCGACTTCCCCTGGTGGCTTTGAATCCGACATCCTACATCCGACATCCAACATCCGACCCCACTCCGTGGCCCATCCGTGTCTGCCTGCAATCGTTTCCTGGCTGGGACGACCAGCATGCCCGCCTGTGCATTAAAATGAATTCCTTGCGAGGAGTTGGACGAGCAAGAGGCCAGGGGCAAGGGGCACCGAGTCGATTTGAATGAATGCACGTCCTCGCTGCTCATCCCGGTGCTCATCGTCCTGATGGCGGAAAATGGGGTTCCCGCTTCGCGTCTTCAAGTGTTTGCCTTCCTCAGGTGTTGAGTTGAGTTGCGTCGAGTCGAGTCAAGTTGGCATTGTCTTTTTGTTTTCGCCATCGTCTGCCGCAGTTGTTTTGCTTTAGACCTCCTCTCCGCGCCACTCCTCTCCGCTTGCTCCAGGATGCTCAGGCTCATCCTCATCCTTATCCTTAGCCCCCCACTCTTGCTCATTTTTTATTGTGTTTTGGCATTACGCCAAATGTGCAAAGCCAACAAAATACCAAAAGATTGCACAATGCACCTGCCCTTGGAGCGGCGCTTTGGTTTACTGCTCCTTTGGCATCCAATCCGGCTAGTCGGCTCATGTCCTTGTGGCTCCCACTGGCCCCACCTCTTCTGTCCTTCTGGGCTTCCCGACGGCCAGCTCATCGATGATACGGATAGCGATGCTGTTGCTAATGTGCCTGCCGCCTGGAGAGACGGTTACTTTGATGATCCCCCAGCAGCGGCTGCTGGGAGTGCTCCTTCGGGACTACTTTTATCCCGCCTAGGTGCCACTCCTCCTTCTTAAGCTGTTCGCGTGCACTGCCGTATTGGAACATTTTGTTGTGCTGTCAGAATCAGACTTGCCTAATTCATTAACTTTGGAGACTCCTTTGTCAAGCAGATCAAGGGGCTTTTTGCCCCCGTTTGCACCGAAGGACTTCATGCGTGTCAGCAGCGATGCCATCTGGAGGGCAGGTCCGTCACACATTATTATAATTATCGAGCAGGCTGAATGGTTCATCCATCGCCATCCTGCTGTGGGGTATAGCGACTAAGTGGACACTGAGGTGACCGGCAATCAAAGGAATGGAGGGCATAGGGGGATCGGCCGACCGACCAACCGACCGGAGCACTTGCAAAGGCATCTGTTCCGTTTCCGTGTGGGTGGCTGTGCCCCATCTGCATCGGTGGTATCGGTTCCACTGCGGCGGCAAGTGCCCGGGCAACGGTAAGTAGAAATTTGCGTCAATAGGATTGTTAAAGAGGCTTAAGTTAAATGGGAAAACTTCCGAATCAATGAACCGCAAATTGCATGCGAAATGCCAAAACGAAAATGTCGCCGGCCGTCCAACTGAGCAGTGTGTGCACGAGTTTGCGTGGGTGTCCTGCCAGGAAGTGTGTGTGTGTTGGTCTGGGTGCTGGTGTGGGTGTGCCTGAGTGAAGTGCGGAAGGAGTGAAGTTAACTGAAAATGAAAATGAATCTGAAACTGAAACCGGGCTAAAGTCGCCAGCCAAATAAACAAGCAAGCGCGTCGCAAAAATGTATTTACACAGACTCGGAATCCTTGTGTCCATTTGCAAGTGGCGTCTTACTTAGAGAGTGTCTCCGTGTGTCCACAAGGACGTGGCAATAAGATATCTTCGGTCACTTGCGACCGCTTGTAAGTCCGTTCGTCCGTATGGGAATCGAATCCTGGAGTCTTCCAACTCAGTCACTGGGGATGGGGGGCAGCAGAGCATTTCATAACTACGGCTCGATGGTCCTAGTCCTCCCATCGTGCCAATGCCAATTTCACTTCTATCGACGGATTCAATTTCGCGAGGCATTCTCGCTGGATCGGCTGGGCCAAGATTTCTGGGCGAGAAGCGTCTTCCCACGAGTTGCAGGCCTTGCTGCACATACTCGTGCTAATCTGGCTGGCGGAGACGTGATTCCCTCCTTGCCGAGCGTGTGTGTGTGTGTGGGTGGCAGTGGGATTGGAAATGCGAGTGGGAATGGGTAGTGGGGAGTAGCAGTGGAAGTGGCACTTGAGCAGGCCGGCGACGTTTGTCTGTGTATTATCCTTGGTAATGCATGCAAAGATGCTGCAAAGTAGCTTAATACTTTATGCTCGCAATGAAAAGCCTTTTTACGATCGCATTATGCTTGTACGTACTTATATTTCACTAGCTGTATCATGCGTCTATTCGATACACATCCACATCCACCCCTCCTATATTCATATTCACTTCCATATCCATATCCGTGCCCAGTCGAGGGTATTCCGGGCATCTGGGAATGGGTATGGGGATGGGTCTGGGCATGGGTATGGGTATGGTGATGTGGATAGAGATATGTTTGTGCGATTGGGGGAGTGTGCTCGCATTAACTTGTCCTGGGCTTCGCCGGCGCAGTTCGTTTTCGCAACTTGTAGCCGTATCGTACTTTACAGCAGGGTGCATGTTGAATGTTCGGCACGGCACCATGTCGTATGAGTGATATCTGCAGTACGTAAACTATGCAGTAAATAAGTTTATTATCACCCGGCTTGGCTCGAATTTCCGCTGGCTGCTTTAGATTTTATATTGGGCCACCCTTCACTGGTCCTCCTCCTCTGGCACTGGCGATGGTACTGGTACTGGTCTTGGTCCTGGTACGGCTATGAGGCACTGGTACTTGCAGTATTGTTGCAGTTCCAAATCCATTTTACTCCCCAGCTGATCCAGTTCGAATTGCCCTTGGTTCCGCTGGGCACAGAGGGCGAGTTGCCGTCGAGTGGCCACGTATTTACATGGCCAGTGGAAGTCCACAGCCCAACTGAATATTCTCAGTTCTCCGGACGGAGCAATCGGTTTTGTCCTTTTGCTTCCCTTTGCATTGTTGTAATTATTTTGCCGGCGCTACCGCTTCTAATTAATACAAATGGTTTGATACACAATAAAGATATTTCAACTTGGCTCGTTACTGGTCGTTGCCGCCCCCTTGCGTCCTTGCTGCCCCGCCCGTGTGTCCTCGTTGGAGAAAAAAGTTTTCCCATTTCGGAAAGTTTTTATTTTGTGCTGCTGCGCTGCCTGATTCTGCTTCTCCTGCTGCTTCTGTTGGCCTCCAGTTGCACTGACTATGCCCACGACTACGACTGCGACTATGACTACCACTGCCCCACCAGCCCACGCAGCTATCTCCTTTGTTTTGGGGCTTTTGCTTTTGCTCTCGCTTTGGTACTCTGTGCTTTCCTCTTCGACGTCGCAACCAACGTCATCACAATCACAATCACAATCACCATCACCATCATCATCATCATTTGGCCGTCTCGTCTGCTGCTTGGCTTATGCTTTGTACCCTTTTCGAGGGTATTCCAATTTGGAACACTTGGTGAGCCAATTTCTGTGACATTTAAGCAGAATTTGCTCATTTGATCTTAAATCAGGCAAATGAAAACTGGCAGATTCTATGGGGATTTGTACCCACTTTTGGACACCTTCGATCACCAAGGGTATTCCCTGTTTCGACCTTCTCAAGTCGACTAAGTGCCCACTGCTCGGCGGCTTCTGTATCTGTTTTAGTTTCTGTTTCTGCGTCTTCATCAACGTGCATTGTTTTTGTGTAATTTTGCAATAAACAGCAAAACAATTTAAAAAAAGGGCTGTCGACAAAGCAAAGGATGTAACGTTTTGCCAAGTGGAGCGACACTGAGCCAACCGCAGCACTGAACGAATAGGCAACGCTAAAAACCCAGTTAAAAAGTTGCGTTCGTCCTTCGTCCTGTGCCCATCCTGCCCCCATTCTCTGCCCCTGCTTGGCCTCCTCCTGTTGTGCGACCAGCCAACTGCTCATCCGCCACTTTTGCAATGCCCCATGCTCCAGCCTGCAATGTCCCCATCCTTGGTGCCCTTATCAGCCTGCCAAGGGGAAATACTTTTGGTGCGTTTGTGGATGGCAAATGTTATGCCTTCATTTAATATGTGAACTGGACTGGACTGGGTGTTGAGTGTGGAGCTCGGAGCTTGGAGCTTGCTGGCGGCCCAGTTAATTTGTTATTGTTAGTGATTGCTTCGGCGGAGCATCGCACAACTCCCTTATTTGGGTATCCACTTTCTAATTGAAATGTATTTGGAAAAGTTTGCGTTCAATTTGCATTAAATTCCATTTAAACAAGCCTCGAACTTGTGGGCCTGCTCGGACCGAGGTTCCATCTGCCCGGCTAAGGAGTAAAGTGCCGAATTAAAGTGGCCGCAGCGTAAAAAACGAATGAACTGACGAATTTGCGGAAGGACTAGGAACTAAGCCAGCTTAATGACCACTCATTACCGCTAATTGATTTCAATTAAATCACGCCCGCCCAAAACGACTCCACTGAGAAGGAATTGCGGCTGTTCGAGCCACAACAACTTAAACAACAATTACAAAAATAATCAGGAAACAGATCCGGGTACAACAATGGAGCCACCGAACAGCCCCTTCCACAAGCGAAGGAGGA
This sequence comes from Drosophila simulans, assembly GCF_016746395.2. Lineage (NCBI taxonomy): Eukaryota > Metazoa > Arthropoda > Insecta > Diptera > Drosophilidae > Drosophila > Drosophila simulans. Next base: position 1,510,481 of record NC_052525.2, read on the forward strand.
AATGTCTGAAAGCAAAACAAGCTCAAGCTAACACGAAGCTGGCTGAAGTGATTGTGTGTGCTCCAACGCCTCAAGTGACCAGCTCGGCACTGGGCTCCGCTCGCTGGCAGGACTTGACGGTGTCGAAAAGGATTGCCCCGGCGCACACGACGAGCGACCACATAAAGCGGCCATAAATTAGGGCATCTTTAAGCGAATCCAACCCCCAGCCGACGAGCCCATGTCCGTCGCACTGGCCACTAACAAGCCAACGTAACAACTTTGACTTGCTAACTTGATGAAAACGCCGACACTGGAGCAGTGTTCCAAGCTGCGCTGATGCGGACACCAGCCTTCAGCCATCCGCCATCAGCTGGCTGGGTGACTCAGCAGCTTCCACTCCATCCACCGGCTGCGAAGATTTTCGGATAAAGTTAATTACAGCTCATTGGGAATGCGCTGCTCGCCGGCGAAACTTGAAAAGCTGCCTCGGCCAAGTTCATGTCCTCGTCCTCGTCCTCCGAGTTCGCCTCCGTCCGCAGATGCTCGATGCTGATGGAGCAATTAACAATGAAACAACACTCTCTAATTGGATGAAACGCTTTGCAAGTTCTCCGCTATCCGTTATGCTCCGCTTAATAGCTGCTCCGAGTTCTGTTCCCAGTGATTGCCATAATGGGCCGGTCATGTCTGCCTGCGATCTATTCCTATCAGGCTGCGAATATTCAATGGAGCGGCGTGTGAATAATTTAAAATCAAAGCAGGGCAGAGCCTCGCGTTTAGATTATCAGCTTATCGAGTGCTGAAAGAAAAGCTAACTAACTCCCTCGATTATCCTTAGCCCCACCGTACGCACCTACCTACCAAGGGATCACATCGGTTTCCCTATCCGATTCCGGGTTAAACATATTTTTGTTTTGCTCCCTTTTGAGGTGGGCGATTGGCCGCATTGCTTTCCGTAACGAAGCTAAAATAATGTTGTTTAATTAATCAAAGGGCTGAGGTTGCCTCTGCCACGCAGACAAAAACATCCAATTTGCTTGTTAATTGAAAACAATTAAGCTGGCCACGGGCTCCTCCACATGCATTCTGCAGCCATCGCATCAGGTGCAGCCTCGCCTGCATCGGGGGCAGGCGAGGATTCGGCTGCCCCATGCCACCACCCATGCTCCTCCGGAACTTTTCTATTAGACTGTTGGCGCGGCTCGGTCGCTGCCTTTTGGCTGACTGGGGGTCGCATTTTTCGAGCAGTTCCCATCGCTTTCAATAGTTTCGCAGGACTACGCCAACCACGCAGTCACCAACAACAAATTAATACAAATAGTCTGCAGTGGTCTGGGCCATAGATTACACTTTCGCAGACAGGCACTTGCTCGGCCAGTTGGAGCAGGGTAGTCTTTGGTTTTCCTCGGCTGCACCAAAAGAAACCTTTCGTAATAGTGTAGTTTAGTTAGTTGGGATCGTTAGTTGTACGAAACAGTGATTTTATGCCTGTGTGATGATAAAAAATCTTACTTAAGGTATCTATATTTGCAAAACTTTGATTTTCTCTCAAAAAAGAAACGGTTTTTTGGTCATAAAAATATAAATAAATATCCAAATATGGAATGTAATACATCGTTGAATTCATAATAAAATTCCCCGTCCGATGGCGTTCAAGGTTTGAAATTATAAATTTTTGACATTTTTCGCAAAAAATTATGATGTTGCACCTTACAAAAAATGCGAAATTTCGAAAAAAAAAAAATAATTTGGATTAGTGATTGGGATCGTTAATTGGTATAATAATAATCACAAAACAGTGATTTTTATGCCTGTGTGATGATTTTCAAGAAAGTTATGATAAAAAATCGAACTTAAGGTACCTATTTTTGCAAAACTCTGACTTTCTTTCAAAAAATAGCCGGTTTTTTTGGCACTTAAATGTAAGGGATCCTCAAAATATTGAATGTCATACCTCAGCGGACTCGTAATAAAATTTCCCATCGGATGGCGTTCACAGTTTGAAATGTTAAATTTTGGCCATTTTTCGCAAAAAATTATGATGTTTAAAAAATGTGTAATGTTGAAAAAAAATAATTTTTTTACATCCCCATAAAAGTGATGTGGGTCGTTAGTTGTGATCATAAACTGCATAAAAAAGTAATTTTTGTGGCTATGTGACGATTTTAAAGAATGTTATGATTAAAAGTAACAGTTGAGGAACCTTTTTTTTACCAATCCTGATTTTTAGTCCAAAAATAATTGGTTTTGCCTTCATAAAAAGATAAGGACAAATCTTATATATCTAAATGCGGAATGTCATACCAATATATACGCTATATATTACGATGTTACCCCTTATGCATAATCGAATAAGGGGTACAAAGCGGTCGATTCCGTGCGACACCGGAGGTAACCTCTCCAGCATCGGTGGCTGTAGCTATCATCGCCCAGCCTCCTGGGAAGTTGTGCCTTCTACTCGACTTGAGCTGGACGAGAGCGGCTAATACGCTTTAAGTATGCGGACAAAGGAGCTCTGCGGCGACCCCCACTGTAGTAGTAGTAAATTATTTATTGGTATATTTGGCTTTTGAATGGAACACTTACGGAATATGGGGTGCGAGGCGAAAGTGAAAAAGTTTTAATAGAATTTCTTGTTTGATATCCTCTTTGCGAACAGCTTTGTCTGCTGCGACCTTCGCATCCAATCCCATCCTTGCTCCCAGCACACATCCAATCCCTATTCCAATTCCAATCCCTTCCTCTATTGCGATCCCAATCAACTGGAGTCCCGCCATTCGGAGCGTTAGTTACATTGTATCCTCGGCTTTGTTCGACTTTCCAGCATGTTTGTGTCTATTTGTTCGCACCTAATGTTTTGTTATTATTGCCCTCCAAGTGTTGTGTCCTCAGTTCTTCCGTCTGAGCTCTGGTGGTACCAATCCCCCTGCACTTGAGCAGCACTACAGTTCTGATGCCACTGGCAGCTCCATTGGCGGCTGGGCGGATGCGGATGATTTGCTTAATCCAATTACATAATTAGCCCAACTACTCGTATGCGCCCAATAACCAATAAAAACAAACCAATGCTGTCAAAAATGCAGCCGGTGTAAACGCGTTTTTGTTTCGATTCAGATTCAGTTTCGGATTTGGACTTGGATTTGGATTTGGGTTCGGATTTCGATTCTTGTTTGTCAAACATTTGATTTGATTTGAATTGGGCAAAAGTGCGCTCGAAACACACGCACCTACGCACACACACATACTCTCACTCACACACTCAATCTGGAGGGCAGCCGAAATGTGGCGTTATAATAATTTTCATTGCAAAATTTACACATGCATAATTAATTAGTATCAAAAATTTAATACTCACACTTTGTATCTGCTTAAATATTTACACTTCGTGCCAAATTTGTATGCAAATCGCTTTGCTACAGACTGACAATAACGAGCACCCACCCACACACACACCCATAGTCGCACGCACACAGGCACACCGACACTAGCACCCATTCGCACCCACACACTGTGAGTGCCAGACAGAGAACTGCAAGGGTGGCATTTTTAGCCACTCGACTCACACCCAACAATTTTGTGTGCGGGTGCTACCCGCCACGCACATCGCGGGTACTTACAAACACACAGTATACATCTGCACATGTAGACAAGACACCCCGTTGTGCCCGCACCCGAATCAATACGGTGACCTGCGTCGCGGGTGCCGATCATACTCGGCACCCATAACGGAGGGTAGAGAAGACAAACAGTCAGAAAAAGACAAATGCCTAAAAAGGGATGAGTGACAAAAACACTTGTGGGTTTACCGTTAAACACATGGGTGTTTCCAAAAATACTCGGGTGTTTCTAACATTATTCGGGTGATAGTCTCTATCAGTCTATCTACTCTTGTAGATAGTCGAGTCACAGACAAGATGCGTAACTCCATACGTTTTACACTCCATACGTTTACACACTATTCTTTCGGCGTGGCTCTAGACTTTGTCGAATACTTTGTAAAAATATTATTATATTTTATTATAATTATATACATTATATTATATTTTATTATATTATATATTATAAATATATATATATATGTAATTTAATTATTATATTATATTATTATTATTATTATTATTATTATATTATATTATATATTATTATATATTATATATATTATTAACGTTTTTATTATTTAAATGTAAATTATAGTAAAAATAATAGTAATAGTAATAATGCTAATAGCCGAATCTATGTACATAATGTCACAAAATTCATTTCAAAAATGAATTTATGTAAGAATATTTGTCATTAGAGTATTCAGCTAGCGACTTGTGAAAAATTAGTAAGGCAATGATTCGAAACGGGTGGCACCCGACATGAGCACGAAATTTTTCTTGGGTATTCCCTTTTACCCTTCATTTCTTATACCCGTCGCGCTTCCACCCATACAAATTTTAGGCGTACAAAAAATGACCTGCGGCCGATCGTTGACTGTGCGTCCACTCACCCATACGGCTCTTGCGCAGCAGGCCTCGGGTGGTTTTTTTACTCGTAATAAAAACACAACGTTGGTAAAACACCCGAATATTTTCTGTTGCCGCAAGTAGGGTGTCAAAAAAGACGGGGTGCCTAGAGACCGAGTGTTTATCGGGTGGACGTAGAGTGCCAGTGGCGGGCTGCAGTTCTCTGGTGCCAGACACATACACACACACACACACAGGCACACGCGAAATGTCAGACAATTAAAAAAGCATACTGCGCGGGGCACTCGAATAGGACTCAAAATAATAAAAATAATGGTTAATTTCACAGCCTGTTTGCATGTTCACAATATTTATTAGAAATTATAATATTTCTCTAATTTTTAAGTTTTCTTTTTAGGCTATCTGAAAATAGTTAACAAACTGGTAGATATAGAATCCATATATTTAGCATGCTACATTCCGTTCCTAGTTATATGCTCTCCACTGTCTGCCGCCAGTGTTCGGCAAACAGAATCGAAAACGGGTTGCCTGCCGCTGGCGTTCCTGTCGTTCCCATCCCGCCCATTCCGACCACCCTAGCACCACCATCCTGGCCATCCTGCCCATCTAGAGCCAGCCAGTGGCGGGGGTTTTTAACAGGGCGATTGGTCTGCGGATGGGTGGACTGATGGTTGGCTGGCCCATTCGAGGGAAGGATGGGGTAGAGGGCTGCTGGTTGATTGTTGTTTCTGAAAACCCTTTTGGTGTTTGCATTTAACGAACAGGGCCACAACGACACAGTGGCTAAAACAACAATAGAGCCAATATAACAGCCGTGATGGGATGAAATGGGCAGGGATCGGGATCGGGATGCTGCGAAGGATTCGTGGGCAAGGCTGGAGGGGAGCAGTGGCAGGTCTGGCAGTGGAGCTAATAAAAGGCTCGTTACAATGAAAACAAATCAAATCGCAGGCCAAGCCATCATCCGTCCGACCAAAGCGAATCCCAGCGAAAATGAAACACGGCTAACGAATGCCACCGCCAAACAGGAAGTAGTTTGAATTTCCGGTGTCAGTGGGAGCCCCCTTTCCACTGGAACATCCCGCCATCCCGCTATCACGCCATCCCAACATCCCGGCATCCCAACATCCCACATCCACACATCAGGCGCTGCTTTTCGCCTAAATGTTCAAATTGATTACCGTAGTGGGATGAGCTGCTCGTGGCGAAGCCTTTGGGAGGATGATGAGTGGCTGGGAGGTTGGGTTAGCCAGGCGGTGCTCGGGGATCAGCTCAGCCTCACTTTGCAATGCCATTAAAATGTATTTACAAACGCAAATTGATAGTGATTTCGGTGGGCTCTGCCCGGCCGGGGGTCTGGATGGGTCCTGCTCCTGGCTGCTTGGATGGTGGTCCCGTTGGTTTTGGTGGTCCTGGTGGATCGACCGTGCCTGCGGTCGACGTGTTGGCGTTGCAGCTTAGCCGTCGATTTGTCAGCAGGCGCGAGTCCCTCTGCGCGGTGACTAAGCCGCTTGTACGGCTCGGATTCGGAATCGGACTCCGTCCGGCTGAACCACCAGGCTGGTGAACTTGGAAGAAATTGCAAGATGAACTAAATTGTGGTTGAGATCGAGACTATTCATTCCGGAGCTTGTTTTGCCCACTCGATGACACACATCCCATTCTCAGCTCACTTCGGCGTCACCTCTGGGTCACCTCTGCGCACTGGATTCACTACGGATGGCGCTCCGCAATCAGACAACTACGATGTCAAGTTTAACTGCAATTATTCTCAAATGAACTTCCCTTGAAATGCAATTTAAGGCATGTGTCTAATATATGCAAACAATTTACGGCCGGGGGCGCAAAAACAGCAGCAGCAGAGCGGGCCAGGACATTCCAGGGACAGGACAGGACAGGAACATGTGGACATGTGGGGCAAGGGACACAACAATGCTGAATCAATATGCAGAAGAACGAGGGCGCTGACGAGCCAACTTGGTAAACAAGAAGCGTGACAAAATGATAAAGTGTCGACTCCGCCACGAGGCCAAGGAAACAACAACTTGTTGGGCAGGATGGGTATGGGTATGGGTATGAGAATGGGGATTGGGATGGATGGTAACGGAGGCCCAGGCTGGGCAGGACGCAGGAGCAGAGTGGAGCAGCGCCGTGGCAAAGTGAGCAATAAACATACGCGATTAAATTCATTATGAACACTCGAACGGCACACAATACGACTGTGAAATGACAAACCTGATTGCGAATGTCTGAATGTCTGTAAGCATGTCTCTGGTGTGGTCTTGTATGGTATGGTATGGTATGGTATGGTATGGTATGGTCTGGTCTGGTCTGGCCGCCTGCCTCTGGGCGAGATGGTGTAGTCAGCTGGGGCTTGTCCCTCGGAGTCCCACATCAATTCAGCATTGTTTTGTCGTCTGGCGGCGAGGCAGACCTTGCTTGGAGCCTGAACGGGTCCTACCTACTCTGAGAACGGGACACGTTCGTGACTTGTGTGGCTGAGGGCTCTTCCATCGTCTCCGGCTCCTTGCTCCTGGCTTTTCCCACGTACTTTCTGTGCCAGTGATTGGAGTGTGCGTGTGCGATTACTAATTGCATTGCTGATATCAAATCAACATGCTTTCGCACTGATTTCTAACCGAGATTCGTTCGGGGCACGGGCTTGGGACATGGGCCATGGTCACCTGGCATCCAGAAGGCCACACGATATCAGGAGCAGTCCCAGGCCGTTGGCAGACAATTGGCTGCCCCTAATTGGTCTAATCAACAGTTGGCGAGTGCCCAAACTAACCAACGCGAATTGTTGCATATTGTCTTCGCTGCCAGATGCGTATGCCCTGTGGCCGGTTACCGGGCGGGGGAAGAGTACTCGGCGGTGATGCGATAATTGCTGTCACAAACAGTGGATGTGGATCTGCATCAGCATCTGCGTAACCATAAACCGTGCGCCCACCCAGCGGCAAGTGCGTTTGTGTGCACGTGTGCGCGGGTAATGGCGCGGCATGCACCACAATTCGCCATTCACCATTCGCCATCGTCATGGCCTCGTTTGGCCATCGCCTTTGCTGCCTGCCTTCACATCCACATCCCCATCCCCAACCCCATTCCCATTCCCATACACATCCACATTCACATCCATGGATGACAGGTCATGCCCGCTGGTTTTAGTCAATTTTGGTTTGTCGTATGCAGGCTCGGAGGTTTGCAGCCTGGCAGGTTAACTAGTTGTACCAGCCGGCTCACCGACCAGCACCACCCGTGGAACGAATCGCGGAGCAGGCGGGTGCTAGGATATCCCTGTGACCAGGAGCAGCAGCAGCAACAGCGTCCACACGGACCGTGTGCCTAGGGGGCAGGAGTTCTCGGTGATCCAATCCCGGAAGTGGTAGACATCGGTGTAGATCCCAGCCGAATCAGGCTCGCCGCAACCCATGCCGAAGGACACGATGCCCGTCACCATGTTGTCACATATGAGGGGCCCGCCCGAGTCGCCCTGGCAGCTGTCCACATCGGAGTCATGCTTGTCATTGGCGCAGAGCATGCCCGCGTTGGACCAGCCCAGCAGCTTCTCGCAGAAGGTGTCCGGCAGGATCTGCATATCGCCGTTGATGGCCTCATCTGGCAGTGGGCCGAACTGCGGAAGGAAATGGGAGCTTAAGGACGCGAAGTTCCACAAGTTACTCCGCAATCGATGCTCACCTGAATGACCGTGCCCCAGCCGACGATGGAGCACTGGGCTCCGGCCACCGGAGCCTTGTTGTACAGAGGTATTTTGGCAACGGCATCACCCAGACTGAGATCTCCCTCCAAAAGGATCAATCCAATGTCGTACTTCTGCGACTTGCCCTTCTTGTACTTGGGATGTGGCAGAAGCTCCTCGGCCTCAATAATCTGCGTTGTACTGCTCTTAAGCAGCCTCCTTGGCGTCCCGGCGACGACCATCAGCTTCTTGGCCTTCAGCTTGCGCCGACTGGTGGAGTCCACTGATCAGCACTGATCCCCATAAACACACACACTGCACCTGCCGCTACTCACTTGCTGAACATGCAATGGGCCGCCGTGAGAATGGCCCGCTCGCTGAAGATCGTTCCCGCGCAGAAGTGGTTATCGCCGAAGAACTTCTTCGGCTTGCCCATGCGCAGCGAAACCGTGTACTTGACCAGGTCGTTGGTGTCCGGGCGATAGCCACCCGTGACCAGGAACTGAAAGTCCGAAGGTCGGTCCTGCCTCTGACTGGGCGCCAAATGCAGCTGGCCCGCCTGCGATTCCGAGCTAGACTTGGCCCTTACGGAAATCAACAGTATGTACACAACAAATTTTGACGGACACATTTCGAATCGTTTTCCAATGGAAATCTGACACTAGAGTGACTTACGTGTGTACATGTAGGAGTATTATTTTTCAATGAAATGGGGCCAGAAGCGGAGTCCGGGAAATGGACGCACTGTCGCTGGAAGATAGCGTTTGGCAGCCATCTGATAGCTGATGAAAAAGTCTCCTTCATAAATAACTGGCTATCACAAGTGTGCGTGTGGAGTGCGGAGTGTGGAGCAACAGGAAGCGTTTTTCCCTTTATCCCGGCTGCGAACTGCAGTCGCTGGAGTCAAGTCAGCCCGGCCGAAACGGAGCCCCACGACCATGTGCTTATGTACATGTGTACTTTCCGCAGGCAAGTCGAGTTTTTACCCTGCACACTAAGTAGTTGGTTGTTTCATGTCACTTAGGGATGCCTCCCTCCAAGAGTCCTGTGTGGCGGGCACTCGGCGGCCTGGGGTGAAGGTGTCGACCGGGTCGTTATCATTAATTTGCAGCCTGCTTTTTGCAATAATTTACTAGACGCTCCCCTACTCCCCTTAGCCTTGGCCACCCAGCCCAGTTCACCATGGAACCATGGAACCCTTCTGTGGTGGATGGTTCCAGTAGTCAGTCGAGCAGCAGGCGACCTCAAGAAGCCCGAGCAGCGAGCACACTGGTGCCGTGGCACAAACACGTGGCACTTGGGCATATTTATAGCTCTGTAACCTATTTGCTTCCATCCAACTTGGGTTTGGGCCCAGTGTGCGGTGACTTCCGGCTGCCTTGGCCAAGTTTTTAAGTTGACTTGTCATTTCGCCCGCTTACTAAAGACAAATTTGTGCGGCAGAACAAAAAATGGTGCCCATTTCTCACCCTGCGACCCACTTCTTCAGACCACTTCCCACTTCCGACTTTACGCCTGTGAGTGGAGCTTGGAGCTTGAGGGTGTAGGCGAATTCGAGCCGGCTCCACATTTTTACTCGGCAATTAAAAGCCTCGACAAAGTGCACTGCGTGCGTGTGTGTGTGTGGGTAAGAAATGCCAAAACACCGAAATTTATTCGATGAGCAGTTGGCGGCAAATCTGAATCCGATTTCGAGACGAGGAGGCAGCAGGGCAGGAGTAGCAGCTGCACAAGTTCCCCAGGAGCCCAGGTGGGTGGTGATGGGCGGGGGAAGGCAGCTGGGAGCAGTTGTCACCGGCCAAACAATTATGGCACCTGACTGCCCTCAGATAGCAGACCGCCAGACAAGCCACACAGACGTGCACAGACATGCAGAGACGTGCGGAGACATTGCACGGACATGGGCGGGCATGCAGGAGTGTGCTCTTCGTATTACTTATCGCCACAGACGATGCCGAGCATTGATTATTGTTGCCTTTTCCAGTTTTAACTAAAACGCACTCGGTCGTGGAGCTGTGAAGTTGCGGAGCAACTGCATCCAGCGCTGGGCTATGGTAATCGTAATCCCCTTGGCCATCCACACCCCCCTCCCTGCATTTGTTTGCATACATTGATTGAATTTGTTTACGCCATTAAATTTGCAAATTGCTATCGGCAATTTTGCATAAACTGCAGTGTAAGACTTTACCGCACAACCCCTCCCCCGCCACCACCAATGCTCCATTGTCCGTGGCCCGTCCGTGTCGGTGGCTCCGGCAAGGACAAGGCCAGCGCCGACCATGCCAACCCTCGTGTGAGTCTGGCGTTCGAGTCATTAACTATTCATATGGCAGACCGAGCAGCAGACCAGCAAACCAACAAAGCAGCAGGCAGCACGGGCCAGAGCCACTTGATGACACATTTGATTCCGCCTGTCAACGGCCGACAGCCATTGCAAGTCCGGGTTAGTCCGGGGTAATTGTCGCCACTTCAGTATCCAGTATCCAGTATGCAGTATCCAGTATCCAGTGTACAGTATCCAGTGTACAGGATCCAAGCAACAGACTGCAGACTCCGGAATCCAAAATCCGGAATCCGGACTGAGGACATTGGCTGTTAGCTGTTAGCTGTCAACTAAAAGCCCTCAGCCAGAGCGAGCCTTGCGCAAGGATTCGGGACTCAGCCGGATGAAGCTAAGTGGGCTTGATATCCGGTTGACCTTCGTCTGATTCGCATTTAACAGGCATAAACAGTGCTTAAGCCGCCGCGAACCGGGTAGTCGGGGGACTGGAGTGGAGTGGAGTGGAGCGGAGTGGTGGAGCGCTGCATGGGAAATGGAAATTGAAATTATACCACCCGCGGGGAACTTTTGCACTGTGATATAGCCCCGGGCTGGGAAATCGAACTGCGGATGGCTTAAAGACTTCATGTGCGAGAATTTAAAAACCGATTCGGTTCGGCTTGGTGCGATGCTGATGATGGTGGTGATGATCGGGTGGCAGTGGGCCAGGAAGGCGATATATTTACATTAGCCCGGCACAACCCACTTTAACTTGTGTGGCCCCTCAAATTTATGATAAAAGTTGTGGGTCACGCGAGGAGGAGCTGTGGCCCAGCACTCGATATTTCAGTATTTCTCATTTCGAACTCCATTCGGGTCAGGCTCTGAAGGTCAGCGATGGCGTACTGGATGGCGTGGCTGTGGAACCATCCGATCTCTCCATTTGATTCGACCATTAGCTCAACTTGGGCATCCCGGGCATCTTGGCTGCTGCAAATTACTTTTCCGCTCGAAAGGAGCAGAGTAATGAGCATAATCCTAATTATCCCTGTCATCGTTTCGCTCCGGCCAGAGTCGCATGGCCATCTCTGCGAGGACGCGGCTGTGGCCGCCGTGATGTGCCTGCAGCTCTGCTCTGCAGGCACAGTGTCCCACCTTTGGGGCATGCCGTGCTCTCCTCCGCTCCTTGCTTAATTACATTTTTTCCCCTTCCCCCGGTCCCCCCTTCAGCTGCCACCCGGCTGCCCCTGTGATGCACTCTGGAATTTTTCCACGGCTGATTGAATTTGGAAATGCTGTCGGCTGCACTCCAAGTTGGCCTCGTCTCTGTCCGCCAAATTACATTAGTTGCCGGGCAATCGCGGCTTATCTTATTAAGAGCGGTCATAGATACGCGCCCGTTGCCACTTGTGGCCAGAGCCACAATCCACCCAACCGAAGGGCGAATCGACAACAAAGGCTTCATAAACCATGGGTGCATGCTCCTAAAATGTCTATATTTTCCCAGCGCTGCCTTTGCCAGTGACAGAAGTCAGCACACAGCACGTTCAATCTGAAATAAGTTTGTCAGGCGGGCGGCTGGTGCCTGCTCCCCGTGATATCCTGGACGGGATAGGAAGGGGCGCGTCGACGCCACAAAGTGGCTTATTATAATTTCCAAAATAAACTAAATGTATGCTCTGGTTACCCGCTTGTCTGTCTAAAAGTGAAAATAATATTGTAGTTGAAATATAAACATTGACGTGCGCCGTGCGTGTGTGTGTGTGTGTGTGTGTGTCAGTGTCTATGCCGCTGCCTGTGTGGGTGGGTGGATGGGTGGATGTGCGGCGCGGCACGCGGTCACTGGAGGGGTGGGGCTGCCACTCCAAGCCGGAAAACGAAAAGGGTTCAATTCCCCCACCCTCTTCTGGCTGCTCGGTGCTGGACGGCAGACAGTTGGCCGGCATTCAGCATAAGCATATTAGGCGTCGCCATTCGGCGGTGGGTGGTGCTTTCGGAGCTGGGAGTGCTGTGGAATGGAATGGAAAGTGGGGTGGGGTGGAGTGGAACTGGGGCGACACTAAAACGTGACGTTGAATCCAATGCGATGCTCAAGCGTGTGAAAATACCAGAAAGACGTGTTGCTATCAAATGGTTCGGATGCCTCTCTGTCGCTCTGCATCGGCAATGGAGCGCTTGGCGCGTGTGCTCTTGGCCGCCAAGCGTATTTATGGCGCACTCGTAAGTTAACAGACAGCGGAAGTGATACATCAAGGACACACACACACTCGCACACTCGCACACCCCGACGCACACACACACATCATTGGAGCGCACGTCCGTGAGCGATTCGTCTTTACACGTTTTAAATTAATCCCGAAGTTACTTAACCAACAGTTTGAAACTTCAGCCACTGAAGGATTAGAAACAGAAACCGCACTGCCATAACCAAGTGAAAGGACTCCGCTGATTTGCCTTTTGGCGGTGCCCCGGCCATCGCCGACTCATGGAATCAGGGTCAAATGCTGGGGGCATCGTTGGACCCAACTTTATGCTCGGTTGCCTGCTCAATTAAATCTCCTGCCCGGGCGTGTCCTTCGTCGTGTCATCCTGCCATCCTGTCATCCATCTGCTCCCTGGATGGGGGCGTGGCTGGGTTCATCATATGCGGACGGCTGCTCCACCGATTGCTTGGCCAAGCAGGCCGCCACCATCGTCGCCACCGACACCGTTCCACGTCACTGCCAGATGACTGGGACTGCCCCTGGCTCACACTGTACACAATATCAAGATTAGCGCCTAATGTCCCTCCACTCCACTCCTCCCTCCTCGTGCATCTGCTTGCGAGTGTGTGGGCGGTCGTTTGGGTCCGCATTCCAGGACCACCTTCGCCTGTCCTTTGGGCTCGTGCTCCATGGGCGTTGGTGTGGATAGTGGTCGCCCTGCTTCTGCTGCCGGCAGAGGCAAAGGCAAAGGCAAAGGCAAAATAAATTACCACTCATGTTGTTCTTGGCTTGGCGTCGTTGCGGAAGGGGCGTTGGTCATTGTCGTCAACAAACATTTTGACACTTGCTCCGTAACCATAAAAGTCAGTCAGTGTTGGGGCTTAGCCAACTTTAAATACCTTTGGACAGATTAAAAGTCTCGTTAACCAAAATGTTTGCAGCTTTCCCAGCAAGTATGTGTGTGTGTGTGGGTGTTAGTCTGCTATTGTGTGTGTGTGTTTTTAGGGGGGGTGGGGGTCATCGTGTGCGAAAACTATCGCCATGCATAAATTGCTTATGGAAATGGTTTTAGCCCTGGGGGCTTCAGCTCGGATTTTGGGGCCACTTTTGCAGTCTGCAGACTGCATGCTGAAAAATTACTGAGCATTATACTTGAGGGTCACTTTTAATTACTTTCCAGAAGGTCATCATTAATGAGTGTCAATGGATGCCTCTCTCTAGCCCCAGGCACATCCCCAGCCGGGCCCATATTGATCGACCCACTTCGAGAAGGCGCAGCAGTTCCCCTTAGAGCCTCTGAATGTGTCGGAAATTAAAGCAAAAACTTTTCACATTTGTCGCCCATTTTGCGGCTAGCCATTTGCAACTTTTGCGTAACTCGTCCTGGCCCTTTGTTTCTGTTTACTTCGGCGAGGACCAGGACCAGGACCTCCTCCACTGCTGTCAGCATGTGTTGCTCAACAATTTGCATGCGTTCGTTGTGCGGAGCAAGGTGCGCGCATAAGTATGCTACACTTTTCGAAGTTCCCCCCACGTCACTTTTCAAGTGGCGACCGAACAGGGAGCAGCTAGACATAATGCCCGGGTAATTGGCAATAGGGATTCCCTGCTCCATTGCTCGCTTTAACCGTTCACATCGTTAAATCACATCGCCTGCCAGGACACCACGCAGCAGGACACCACACGCACACACTTACACACACACGCTGTGGCATGTGTGTGAGGCAATAATTTATGCGCGTTAAATTCTAACCGATTGACTTGTCCATAGGCAGCTGTTAGCCGCATCAGTGGTGGCAAGGTGGAGGAATGGATGGCTGGATGGCTGGATGGATGGGTGGATGGGTGGGATGGGTGGTTTGGCAGGCCGCACGCGAATTGGCTTTATTGCAAAAGTTATTTTTGCGGCGCGTTGTTGTTGAGGCGTTGTTATTGTAATTTAATAAGCGGCTAATTGTTGTTAATCAATTGTTTAACAGTTTACAACATATTGTTGCCGGTGGTGGCGTAAATTATTTGCATTATTTTTTATTGGCCGGCTAAATGTGGCTGTTGGTGTTGTAGTTGTTGTTGCTGCAGCTCATCGCGTTGTTTTTGCACGCGTTTTAATTGCAATTGTTATTGCAGTTGGAGCTGCAGTTGCAGTCCGCGCTGCGTTTGGTCTGTTATTACAATTACAATTCATTGTTGCCACGTCCGCCGCTGTTTGTCGAGTCTCTGCCCATCCTGCGCGGCCTGTCCGATGTATTCTGTGGTCATTGCAACGCCCTAAAGCGCATTCTGGACGGGATCGGGAGCTAGAGGAGCTAGAGTTGGAGTTGCAACTGGAGATGGAACTGCAACTGGAGCTGGGCTGGAGGATCATGGGCGGAGCAGCAGTGGCAACCTGACAGAGCTGCAGTCGGCGGCCGCAATTATTCTGTTGCTTTATTGTCTGTTATAATTAAATCATTTGATTTCATTGTTCGGATTTAACATTTGTGTGTGACGCCGTGCATAGCTCGGCACACACACACACATACTCACATGACTACACCGATATCTACACATACATACATAAAGTGCGTATTAAACTTTCACTATCTGGCTTTGCAGCACTAATTGAATTTTTTAGTATGTGAATGCCTAGGCAAATAATCATGCATACACACAGCCGCCGATGGAAGGGTGCGCGTAATTACTTATTAAATAACTCATAAATGTTAATATCGATACGATATGCACGAATTTTGTTTGCCCACCGCCGCTTTCGGCAATGCCATGTGTACCTTTGGGTCACGAGCTGCAAAAACATGGAAATTATCTTCCACTTTGGTTTACCCAGCGAGTCGCAGCTCATCGCGCGCCACGGCGTATTCCTATTCCTAATTTGCTGATGAAAAATTTGCACGTACTTAGGGCTCCTTGTCCTGGCATTACCTCGGCTCAGACACTAATGAAATAACCGTCGGCCTGGAGGGGAATGGCCTGGGATTTGGGATCCGGCACGGCGTCCGTCGGCGTGTGTGTGCTCCAATCTTGAGCGATAACAATCCATCTTTTGTCTAGCAGCGCTACGTGTCGTTGTCGTTTTCATTTCGTTGTTATTTCACAGGCGGGGCGGGCGAAGGGATGAGCGACTGGGATGGCCGGAGATAGCAGGGGTCTGGTGGGGATAAGGCAAATTTATTTATACACCCAAATGAAGCAGTCGTGAGGAGAAGGGAGCGGGAGCAGGAGGGTCTTAAGTCCGAGCAGACATGAGTTACCGTTGCCAAATTAAACATCACCGACATACAATTTATGAAGCCAGACATTAAGTCGGGGGCCCGCAAGGAGCTGAAAATATACATTTCCTTGGGACCGTTGGGTCCTGCCCCCTCCTCCTGTGTGTGTGTGTGTGTGAGTGCTTGTTTAAAGCGAATTAAGGACATTACGTTTTACCGGCACTAATTCCTACATAACTGATGCTCATCCCTCCTACAAATTACAGCTGCCAGGCCAGAACGAGCTTGTGGAGATCCAGGGCTGGGGATCGACTCGACTCGAGATCCCCGGGATCCTCAATCAAACGGCTTGAAGCCGCCACAGCCCCGCATTGCCCTCCATACTTGTCAGTGTCAACGGGTTAAGTGGTCGTTTTGGCCTAACAATTTCGACACGGCCAATCCGAGTGCTGTAAGTCTGTAAGTTGATGCGAGTGGCACATGTGGGGAGACGCCGTGGGACGATGCGAGATGGAAGATGGAAGACGGAGCACGGCCACTGAAGCCACAATGCTTAACGTAATTACAAGTAGTTTTACGCTTGAGCTGAAGGCAACAGCAGGAGGAGAACCTGAATGGGGCGAGCCATCTGAAATTTGGCAAGGCCACAAGGACCGCACGGACCACCGGCCCAAAACAACTCAGAGCCAGAACGTCGTTGTCCTCGAGGCGGAGATAAAAGGGCACCAAGACGCAGGAGCAAAGGAAGCAGCGCGAGAACAATGGAAATTACGAGTTTCAATTTGTAGAAAAATTTATTATATCCATTAAGTAAATGGGTTTCGAACAGTCTGCCAGGGACCCAAGGAGCCAACCTATGACTCATTTGCTCTGCCGGGCCGCCACCATGCCACCATGTACTTCAGTGTAAACAGGCAGCCGCCGGAGGAGCAACTCGGAAACGGAGTGGAGATGGAGACGGACACGGAGGCCACGGCGACGCATCCAACGCAAAATGTCAAAATTTTTGAATGGCCCGGCTGCAGCTGTGCCACCGGCAAAGATGGCCTGGCAGCTACGGTTTGTGGCCCAGCAAGAGGCAACCGCAGAGGCCTGTCCAAGCCGCTGTCCCATCGTGTTCCCCAAGCCACTCGGCATCCACATCCACATCCACGTCCACATCCACAGCCCAACTGGCTGGATGGCTGACTGGGAGTGAATCATAGACCGCAATATAAACTTTTATGCTTGGCTTATTTGTTTTGTCTGTTTGCCCCTGCGTTTCAATGTTTCCATGGCTCTGTTTTCTTTCCCTGTTCCCATGTCACTACCTCGATCCCTTCGTGACGTTGGGGTGTCCCCTCGGCTGTCGTCACCACCGAATTGTTCTTCTGGAGCCGACATGTTAATACGTTTTGTGGCCAACATTTTAATCAGTTATTTCGGCCACATCCCACAACCCACACCGTACTCCTCACTCCCACTCACATCCCAATCAAATGGAGAGCAACAAGCTACTATCTATTGGTATCCGATCGAATTGCACTTGGCAAGAATCGAATCTGTTGCAAGAATCTGCCTAGACCAATATCTATTTCATGCATCCACGTCAACTCCTCCTGTCGTCCTGTGGAGCTCGTAAAGCTTTATCGATACATCTGCACAATTTAATTTAACCGCAACTTTATTACTTTTCGCTGGCTGCCCTGGGATGATGATGATGGAGACGGCGCGTCCTCTGTCCCACCGCTGCAGCCGTGGCAGCTTCCCACATTGAACTCCAGCATAAGCCGGGCCAAGCTGTTTGATCTCGCCCGCTCATTAATATGCACGGCACCAGAATCAGTTCCGACTTGCGACTTTCGACACAATTTTGACTTTATCTTTGTGTTCTAGGCAACTGCCACGAATCTCCATCTCCATCTGTATCTGTATCTCTATCTGTATTTTCATCTGTATATGTAGCTGTAGCTGTTGCTCTTGCTGTATTTGTATCTGGATCTGAATCTGAAACTGAATCGGGGCAACAGCAAGGACCAAGGAGCAAGGAGCAGTGATGACATCATTTCGGGGGGAAAACCAAAGGAAGCCAACGGAAAACAAAACATTGACAGTTGACTTAAATGAAGGCACACGTGGCTCATAGTCTAAACAGCTGCTGGAAATAAAGTTTGGGCTTCCGATTGCGGCTGAGGTGGCGGTGGAGACCGAGCTGGAACTGGGCGAGAGTCGGAGGTGGAGGTGGACCCATTCCTGCGGAACGCCCCAGTCATGACCCGATTGCCGTATTCAATATGCCAGTGCTTAAGATTTTCAATTTTCGTTTGTAATCAGCCGTTTGTGTTTGTCGTCGTGCAGCCGCCAGGACATTCAGACATGCCTTCGACACTTCGAACACACCGCAGGTGTAGCAGAAGTCAACCCAAGAGTTGATTCCACGGCTGGAGCAGGCGCAGGCCAGGCAGAAGGGAGGGCAGGAGGGCGCGGGCCAGCGAGACCGGAAGACAGGAGCACGGAGAATAAGATGGAGGAGCTTGCAAATGCAAATGTTTTCCATACGTCGCGCTGTCGTTGCTTGAATTTTAATTTGCACCGCCACCAACTTACGCTGCAACATTGCAAGGTGGGTAGCCAGAGGTGCCGCGGGGTGGCGTGCCAGGATGACATCCATTTCGCATTTCCCAAGGATTTCCCAGCATTTCCTAGCTCGAATCCCGCACGTTCAAATACATGTTCGCTGGCGGCTCATTGCAGAATAATTTGCATAAGCTTTGCACCGCCAGCCTCCCTGAGCTTTGTGAGATTTTGTGTGTTGCCTCTCGCTGCACTCGCTTCACTTGCTCCTCTGGCCACACCCTCCATCTGCTGCCCCTTCTGCTGCTCCGCCCAACTTTTTCTGTGGGTCAGAGGTGAACGCGTGAGGGCGTGATGCTGGCGCAATATCTCGGACAGCTCAAATTAGCCGACTCACGTGCGGCACAGACCCATCTCCAGCTTGACTTCCATCTTCACCCAGGTGGCAGTTGCAACGCCCCGCCGGGAATCGCCGGATCGCAGTCTGGATGATTCGCCTTTCATCTGCGTTTGTTTGCAGCCAGACAATTGAAGTGCAATTTGCACATTTGGCTCTTGACGCCAATTTCCGTCCACAATTAACGAGGTTGCGTGGTGCGAGGTGAGAGGATGCGGATGCCAATTGTTGGCAGGGTGGCGGCCCAGGGGTTAAAGGTCAGTTAGCCGGGCTTCGGCCAAGTGTCATAACGACTCCAGCGCCGGGTCTCAAATATTTATTGAATTCCAAAGCAAACCCAAGCTGCCAAGGAGCCGCACATACTCGTACATATATAATCATGGCCCGATTGCGGGGACAAGCTGAACGTGCCGAGAACGCCTTCTTCCACCTTTTCCGAATTTCCACTTGGCAGTTGATATTGCGCCGGCAGAGCAACAGATACTGCTGGGTGGGAAGGCAGTAGTGGGCCACCACCCATCAGTAAATGGTTACAAATTGCTGCAGACAGTAAGCCAGCTGGCCCGGCTTAGACACAACTTGAACTCCGACATTGTTACTTTGAGTCAACAAATGAACCTTGAAAATTCATCCGAAGATGCCGGACGCGGCCAGCTCATGGCTCCTGGCCAGCCACACATGCATGCCTACTACTATATATACATATATATTTGGAAGCACTCTATACATGTCACGTACGCGCCACACCACACCACAACCCATTCCGATTCCCATTCCCAATCCAGTTCCCGTTCCCGTTCCCATTGCCATTCCCATTACACTTTCACGAGCAGACAGTTGTCGTTGTCGTGGTCCCTGCTCCAAGTTCTGCTCCTCCCATGCTCCTGCCCTTGGAATAGTGCCCGGTGTCGGCTTACTGTTTACTTTCCGCCGTCTGCTGTTTTGATTCGAACCGGACCAGCCCGGCGCCTTATTGGGTTTTACCCAAAACCCATTTAATAATCTCATTTTGCCACAATAACAGAAAATATGATTTCCTCTCGAACAATCGCAATCCAAAGAGTCTCATGGACGCCCAACCACGACAGACGACGGAGCAGGGAGCAGGAAGGACGAAGGACGCAGGACCCGCGACCTCCGATGGATGATGGAAGTGGGAGCCAAGTGAACTCTCCGAGGAGAAGAGTGGAGCGGAGTAAAGTGGAATGGGATAGAATGGAGTGGAGCCTGTTGAACAAGTAATTGAATACATACGTGAGCAGCATTTCCAATAATGAAGGTCTCGCTGCCATTATCCACTGCGTGTTATCCTTTTTATGAGTCCTATTAGTGGAATTAGTTTTCTCCCCGTGATCACCGGTCCATTGTCTTGCTGGGAGGCACTCGTAATTATGCGGCGGAGTGTCAGGGCCGCATGATTGATGCCAGCCTGCAAATGACTCTCAGGTCGCATCAGGTGCGCCGCAAATTGGGCTCCAAAATATGTTAGCTAATTATGCAGGCCCTCCACTCGAGCATCCATCGAGCTCCAAGGCCGCCGCCGCTCGCATACCCTGCAGCAATAAAAGATGCCTCGCATCGTGCACCATTAGGCGCACCTCCCGACCCGCGCTCCTCGATCCTCGCTTCTCTGTCCCCGCTCGAACCAGGCAACTTTGCTCGGCCAGGCCCGTTTGCACATTTTCAGGAGGGATTTAATTAATTTGTTTTTAATTCAATTTAACTTATTGCCTTTCTCTGGCTGCCTGAATGGCTGCATGGCTGGATGGGTGGATGGGCGGGCTGGTGGATAGCTGGTTGGCCGGATGGCTGCCAGGCACTCGTACTTCCAATCCGCCTACGGCCCAGTCTGGCCGATCTGGCTCTCAGAAGGCGTTAGCCAACATACTTCCCAGCTCGTCCGGGATGTATATTGTATTTTGTATTTTGTATTACGTATTTCTTTTTCGCTCGCCGTATTTCGCATTTATTAAATGGCACATTTACTCTGTTTATTGGCCTTAATGCCGGCTTGCTAGCGAAATTTACATTTTAAAACAGTTTACTCTCTTTCCCAGCCATCTCACGCCGCCGTCACTCGCCGGCACTTGGTTGGGCATTGTTAAAACATTTTCATTGGCCTTAAGTGGAAATTCATGTGTACAATAATTTGTTGCGGCAGTGAGTAAAAGTAAACCGAATACGGTCAATGAGCTCTGGCCAAGTAATTTGCGGGCAGTCGTTAAAGCCGTCGCATCCATGGCTCCACTGCCCCACTACTCGACCACTTGGCGCATCTGTCACTGCATTCGTCCTTTCGGGAGCAGTCGTCCTCCTCCAAATGCGCATCGGCCAAAGGACAACTTATTGATTTTCTAGCCGCAGACAAAAAGCGCTTCTGGTGCTGCGCGTCGTCTTTCAATGCCGCACGGCTTGCAAAATTGATAGCTGTCGTCGCCAGATCCATTCCTTGCGCAGCAATCCCTGGCCCACCTGCTCCTTCCCAGTGGCGCCTCCGCGGCGTCGCCACGCCGGGGCGGCCGCATGTAAACACATTAACCCGTGCATTCATTAATACGACAAATATTTGCCAGTCCAGACGACGTCGGCGTAGGCGGAGTTGGGCATTTTAAAGTAAACAGAATTAACAACAAAAGCTGGCAAGGCCGCGGTTCACGGACACGCACATAATCACATCCGCGTCCACATCCACATCCACATCCCATTTCCATTCCCATTCCCATTCTCATACTCATTCACACCGCCGCAATCGCAATCACGATCACAATGTGCCGCCCATTAAAAAAGAGCGAACCCAACCTGAACCCCGCTTAAAGCGACCTGTTTGCCAACTCTGTCCTGCCCCAAACCGAGTGCTGGCCCCGGGTGAAGCCGTAACTTTCGCTGCTTTAACGAGCGTGACAAAATACTTTTTCGCTCCCACTGAGTGGGGCTGGGGCTACGGGGACTGTAAGTTAGCCAGCTGGGTTGCCTCGCACCCACGGTGACCGCTATGTACACACACGCAGAATTGAGAATCAATTAGTCTTTACTCATAAATAGAGAGAAGTGAATCAGTGAACGGATGAAAAGGTGACAAAAGTGAACAGGTTCCAAAGTGAACGAATGCATGGGTGAAAAATGTAGCCAGATGAACAGATAAGCATAGTAACAGAAAATCCGATCGGATAAACACGCGACCAGATGAACGGATGACGAGGTGAGCTGATAAATAAAAAAAGTAATCAAACGAACAGGTAAACATACGGACAGTTAAGCAGATAAACAGATAAGCAGATAAACAAGAGAGGCAGACGAAAGTCTGATCGGATGAAGACGCGACCAGATGAACCGATGAATAGGTGAGCCGATGAACGGGCCTGCAGGACTCTCCTCCGCTTTAGTGCATTAAAATTATTTGTGTTGCGTCTTATTGTTGGCCAACCGCCATTGGACACCCGTCAGTCAGCACTCGACCGCTGCCCTCGTCCACCGTCGATGGACATTTTTCATGTTACTTATTTGCGTTTGTTGTGGTCAGTGCTCCTGCTGTCGTCCTTTGCTGCCGCTGTCGTCGTTGCTTCGCTTTTTTATGCACTCATTTAAATGGCGTGGGCGAGTCGGCTTCACTGGGAGCGGGTAAGTGGGAGGTGGAACTGGACCTGGAGCAAGTGCTGCCACGGAGGACAGCAGCGACATCAAACAGCAGCAAACCTACCCGCACACATGCACACACAGACACACCCACACACGCACACACACACACACAGTGATGTTTAATCTCCTTTCGTGGAACGCCATTCAGTCAGTCAGTCAGTTAGTCAGTCAGTCAGTCAGTCAGTTGGAGTTTTTGGAGTTGTTTCTGTTGCTGCCTTAATGCCGAGCGAAAAGCGTGGACAAGAGGCAGTTTCTTTGCCATTTGTTGCTGTTTCACTGTGGCCTTTATTGCGCAGTTTGGCGCTGGTCGCCGCTGTTATCGTTGTTGTCTTCATTCATCAGAATGGAACCTTGAATAATTAAAAGCAGTTTCTGATTACCTACCACATCGTTATACGCTCACAATCCACATTCACCCGCACAGCCACACACCCACCCACACACATGGCATGGCGGAGCAGAGCAGTGACGTAACGCAAGGAGGTGGGTCCTGGCACCACCTGTCCCTCGCTGTGTCTGTGTATGCGTGTGTGCATCTGTCTACGGGCAAGTGTGAGTCTGTGTGTGTCTCTAATTAAACGGCAAACAGGATTCGAGTTGAGTTGAAAGCACAACGAAACAGGAAACGGAAGCCAGTCGCCATGCAAGCGGACTACCCACACACACACACAGACAGAACCGCCCACCTACACCCACACACACTCACACCCACTTTCATGGCCGGTGTTTGCGTTTGTTTGTTGAGGCTAAGCAGCAGCATTGTTTGCCGCAGACGTGGCATCCAGCGTCATGACCCTAACGACGTCCCATGCCCCTTTTCCGCTGCTGTTGCTGCTGTTGTTTATGCACCAGAGGCACGCCCTGCTCATTTTACCATCATTGCTGGCCCTGCCACTTTGTTGGACACCAGCCGCACTGCTTTGATTATACCCCTGCCCCAGTCCGTGCGACCATTTTTCGGCATTTCAATTATTTTGACTACGCACTCGCCCCATATGATCCTGCGCTAGCCGTCGGCGCGATACTCTTATCGAGCATACTGATCAAGGGCAAAATGACTCCGCACGGGAATAGTTGGCCATCTTGATCTTGGCCAGATTATGCGCTAAAGACCATCTTGAGCCATAAATGATTTAGACACTGTCAACCGGAATGCGATAACCCCTCGATGATTTTAAAGTGCAGGCACCATGATGGAACCCAGAGCTTCTAATTAAGGACGAGGTCCCGTTTCCGAAAAGTGCCGACACCTGGAGGAGAACGTGGTTGGTGGCCTCCTAATAGAATGCTATCATTTTAATTCCCCAGCAGACGCAGTTTGTTGTGGCTCCTTAATACCCAACTACCCAACTACCCAACTACCCGAATACCCAGCGGCCAGCCGGCTGACGAGTTGCTGACAGCGCCGAGTCTCCATCCCCGGATGTAATTATGCAGCTCTAGTTTCGCCCCCAACGAGGCAATAATAATAAAATCCTTTCACTTTCACTTTCACTGGCGCTCGCCGCCGAGGAAAGCCGTGCTGAGCTGAGCTGGCTCAGCGATTATTGCGCATTATACTAATCAAGGTGGTTGGCCAGATGAAAAGCTGGAGGTGGTGGATCGAGAAGGGAGGGCAGGACTAATCCGCGCCAAGGACTTTGGCGGCTCCCCAGCTGCTCGCCTGCCGTAGCAGCATAATGTCGCATTCATTAAGCCAAACAGCAGGTGATGCACACCTGCGGCTCCAGCTGCCTAGCTGCCTGGCTCCCTGCTTTGAGCTGCGAGCTTCGAGCTCCAGGTTTCGTCCTCCGCCCACATCCACCTCGTCAGGCAGCCGCTATCGTGAAATTGTTATTTAAACCAGCTTGCGGGCTTTTCCGCTCACTCCTGTGCCACTGGCTTCTGTGGAAGCATCTGCTCCATGGTATCCTTTGCTCGCCCTGCGTATTCTTTCAATTCTCTTATGGAGCTGCCTCCTCCACCTCCATTCTCCATCCTGGCCTGCTCCGTGTCATAACTGGCGACGGAAGCGGAAGGCGCTGAAATGCGCGCTAAAAATTTCAAAATAATGAGTGCCCCGCACCCGTTCCCAGTCCTATTCCCATTCCCATTCCTGATCCACGAGCATTATCGTCCTTGTTGCCAGCTTTTGGCCAGCAACAGTCAGTGCGCGGCGCACTTTACGACTTATTGTGTTTGCCGCTGTTGCACTACTGCAGTCGCGATGCAGCGTCGCGTATGATTTTGATTAAGCACTAGTCCTTGCCCCTTGCCCCATGCCCCCGTCTTTCCAGGTGCTCCACTCCAACCGAATGCGAAAATAAAATGCACTCACAAAGGCGACTCTGAAGGAAATGCAAAAGAAGTGCTGCTCAAGCGAACTCTGGCATAGCCTGGCCCCATATATGTACATATGCGTGCGTGTGGGATGTCCTTGTGGCTTTCGGCGGGAATCTTTTGGCAGGGGATTTGTACCCCCACACTCACACCCACACCCACATCCAACCCCACCCGCAACCCGACTGCCATGACTGGGCAACGGGTTTCCGCTCCAGCGAGCGCAATGGGTCAGCGTCAGCTCATAAAAAGATATGTGGTCAGTGGGTGCTGGCAAGATTCAGAGATAGCGGCGGGCAGCAAATGGAATGCAATGCGTTAATCGGCGGGGCTTTGACTGCCGTCAACCAAGGGGATCTCGCGATAATCCTTTCACTCGCCCCACTGCTCAGCAGTCAATAATTTGTCAATATTCAAATAGTCGACCAGTCAATGTCAATGGAGTGGGCAGATATGCGCATACATATGTATGTACAATTGTATGTATGTGCTTGGGGGTGGGCCATGGGTGGGCCCATGGCTGCACCACGTGGGCAGACCACGGCAATACAGTCGAGCAATCCTTGTCAATCATTTAACTAAATATTTAAGCACTTTGCCCCTTCGGCAAATTCAATTTTGTGTGCCGTGTGCATGCGGCCACTTCCACTGCGGCCCACCTTGCGATAAACAAACCACGAGTGCGGTACACACGCGCGTCCGATTGAAGTCCTGCGAAGTCTGTGGCAATGGCCATGCCAATGCCAATGCCATGCAGCCCACCGCCCACCACCCACCGCCTACCGCTCACGGCCACCCATCATCATCCGGCTGTTCTTATGTGGCCAAAAACACACAGCACACTCAGCACACACAGCAGTCGTAAACATGTACACACGCTGACACACACACAACACAACACACGGCACACCACACCACACCACACACAACCCGTCAATGTCATATTTGCGAAAGTGCAATAAATTTCATATGAAGTTCGTAATCGATTTTGACTTATTGAAACATTATGATTGAAAGACATTTATGAGTGTACGAAAAGGTCTCCGGAGGGTCAATGCCAACAGAAACGCTGACAGCCAGCAAAAGGGGAGGTGGTGCTGGTGCTGGAGCTGGAGCTGGAGCTGTTGGTTTGTGGCCATAATATCTATGGCCAGTGAGGTGGAAGGGGGAGTGGCTGGACGGGCACGCAACACGTCGGGTGGCAAAGTGGGTTGGACGTCATGGTTGGGAGGGGAAATCACACAATCAGCAGTTATTAGGGCTACCTCGGAACGGAAGTCGCAAGACGGACGGGGAAGTGAGCACTGAGTAACTGCTGTACAATGTGGAAAAAGTGGAGCGGAGCAACCAGATGCCTGTTCCAGAGACTACCAAGACTGCAAGTGACTAAGCAGCGGGCAGGAAGCACTGAGATGTTTAACGGAAATCGAAAAGCAGCCAGACCCAACACCACTCCGACTCCGGTCCTCGCATCCGTCTCCGTCTCCGTCTCCTACTCCGGCTTATTGAGCTGTGGACGCTAAAGAAATTGCCAACAAATCTTTCAGGGCAAAACAAAGAGGCGGAGGGCGAAGGGCAATCATCGGGGAATCAAATTGGGATGTAAACACGTAGATAATGTGCTCATACGTTTCACTATACGCACACAGTGGTCCGGATTCCGGATGCCGGGTGTCGGGTGCCGGGTGCCGGGTTCCGTACCCCCAGCTCCTCCACGGCGTGATCTAACCCACGTAAGTGGCTGTCTGTCGATGGGCGACCTTTCGCCGTTTCGATTGGGTTGGGCGAATGGGTGGATGGGTCGATGGGCGGATTGGATCCCCCACTCTAGCCCTCCACCCATCATCATTATTATATTCCTTCGGCGTGCTGTCAAGCTCGTTCTTTCCGTTGTGTTTGCGTGTTTGCGAGCTGTGCGGCTTAGATTGCCAGGACGTTGGGGCATTGGTTCGATTGGCATTGGTGCTTCTGTTTCTGTTGCTGTTTCGAGCTGTTTGTCTTTCTCGTGCTGTCATGTTTGTGGTTCCTAAAAATTGGACACTTAAATGCTCTGCTCGCATGGCCCATGTTTATTCGCCCGCCTGTTTGCCATGTTTGCCAGCCAACTGACAATTTTATTTGCTGTCAATTGATACAACGAGCTGTTGGTCTTGGGTTAGCAAAGTCAAGTAGGTGGCCCCAGGATCTCCTGGGTTTTCAGGAATTCCAGGACCTCGATCCGAGGAGTGAGCTGTGCGTGCTTGGCCCCCATCTACATCTCACCCCTCGCCTCCATTCTCCGCCGAAAGTTAGCAACGCCGACTAGTTAGCCATTAATTGCTGCAATTGGCCGACGATTTAATTTGCAATAAAATTATTATACCGAAATATGCATAAATTGTATCGGCGACTGGCAATTATTTATTTATATTCAACATGCGCAAATAAACAGATATTTTCGCCTGTAAATTCAATGGACAAATAAGCGTCGACAGCCAAAACAAAAGCAAAGCAGCAAATGCATCGACGACAGCCCCGACCATAATGGTATGCCATGGCAGAAGCAATTTATGCCCGGCATAGGACAACTTTGAAACATCTGCATGTACATATGTACATATCTATGTATGTATGTATGTGGCACTGTGCTTCTGTGTTTCTCTATTTCCGTGTTCGTGCCTCAGAGTCCATTAATTGTTATAGCTCCGAGTCCAGTGCCGAGCTCCTCCCGATGGGCAGTGAGTGCTCCTAGTGTCTGACCACTCCATTCGGGACTCCAAGGCACGTCCATAAATAGCATATATGTATAAATCGAGGAGTTTCACTTGCCAGCTCTGATACTCGTAGTACTGCATATGGACAGTGTAGGGCGGCACTCCAGGATTCGATATTTCTCCTTGGTTCTGCCTAAAATGGCAAACGTCTTACGGGGTTGGGGAAACACGGCTAACGATAAACAGTCAGACGTAAAGAGTGAATGGGATGTGGGAGCACGCACTGGTTAGATCCCTCTGAACGTATAATTTACAAAGTAAATTTTAATTAAAAATCCTCATGCAATCCTCAGCTATTTTAATTGAAGCCAAATGACGTCACAGCATATTTTTCGACTGTCGGTTATCCAGGGGATGGATGGCCAGGAGACTGGGTCCTCGCCGTCGGTAATTAAGCGTGCCAGCGAACTTGACTCGCAATCGGAGATAACGCGCCCAGGCCACGCCAAAGAGTTCATAAAAATGGGCATGGGGATGGGGCTGAGTACTCCTTCCAAGGAGTATTGTTGGCGGGGAAGGGTTTTCCGGAGTGCCGTCCTCCGTCAAGTTGTGTCAGTCAGGGGGCAGAGGAACGGAGGCGAAACAAGTTGGCGCGCTTTGTGCGAATTCTTGGGAAACAAATTAAACGCGTTTTAAGACTTGACGGCGATCCGGCAGTCACGTCATTACGCTCCCATCATTCCACTCCATCGCCTCTCATCTCATCTCAACCAATCTCATCGCATAAATGAGTCAAGTTGTCAGCAGATGATCCGTCCATTGAAGGGGAATGATGTTGCAGAAGCTAGCAGTTGCAGCTGGACTGGTCCAGGACCGAAGCCCATCATCCGCTGACCCGCTGGTCATGCTGTTTTGCAACTGCAAAGTTTGCCGTAACATTGGACACAATTATGTGTTATCTAGCTAACCCCATAAGCATTGCTTATGACCCTTATCGCTGGTCCAGCGCGCCAGTGGAAGCACCAAGGTCCCCGAAATCAGGGAGCCGGAGTTCATTGGAGCGTGCAGCTCATGTGCCGCGTGGTGGCGTCGATAAGATCGGGAACTACAAGGAACTTCTGACCGAGGCGTCGGTTAATTTGAACGTTTGTGTGGCAAATTATTCGCCATTCGCATGGGGACAAGCAAAAGTTATGTACTGTGTAGCATGTATTGTGCTGGGGCGAAAGCCGATTAGCAGGGCTTCCTGCACTAATGACCACCGGTTTTATGTTTTCAATTAAGTGATAACAGGGCCCCAGTGCCAAGACAGGACGCAGAGACACAATCCGTGGCCAATCATGGCGCAGGCCTCATTGGGCACTATTACATTCTATTGCTCAATGCGATTCTTTCCTTCTCGCCGCAATGGGGCGTATACTTGATGCGATTGCAGCTGCTGCTGCTGCTGCTGGCGAGGATGCCCTTCCTTCCCTGCCACGACCTCCGCTTGGATGACTGTTGCTTGACTTGACCCATGAACACAACGCCTGTCGACTGTTTATGGGACTGGCGGCTGCTTTGTTTAAACTTGTGTGCACGAAACTTTAAAACAACAATAACAACGGCAATGCCAAAATGCCATCATTACCAAGCGACAAAAGTTTGTCCTTTCGCCAGTGGTGGTGCTGCTGCCCCTGCTACCCCTGCTGCTCCTGCTGCTGCTCCTCCGCCTCCGTGATCCTGTTGGGCTGTGCCAGGAACAGCCGCAGTAACGCCATCCCCTCCCGCCTTGCCAGCCATGCAAAGTGCTTCTTGGCCCGGCCGTGTAGGCAAATGAAGTGAACGGTTCTGGTTCTGGTTCTGCCACTGCCACAGCTAAAAAATAAAATACGTAATAAAGGGAAAGGAAAAGAAAACAAACGCTCTTGCCGAGAGAACTGGTAACTGCAAGCTGGCAACTGGGAGCTGGGTACTGGGAACCGAGAACAACAAACAAAAGCCGGGCAGGGCACCCGCACACCAGGAAAGTTTTCGCCATTCAGCGAGGAGCCCATACGCCCATCCGCCCAGCGAAAGCCACGGCTACAACTACGGCGAAGACTGAGACTGTGCCGCTGACAATAGAAATGCGTTCGGAAAAGTTTATTTTATTTTGTTTTATACTATTTGTGTGTGCCATTTTTGGGGCGACGCACGAGTTTTTCATTTGATTTCCGCTTGCCACACTTTTTGCAACGCCCCTCACTATCCGCCCCGCGTCACCTCTGCCGCGCGAGTCACAAACAGAAACGGAGCCAGGACCAGTTCTGCCTCGGAATCCGGACCAGATTCAAGACCAGGACGGGATGGGGGACCGGCTCGGTCAGCAGAGGCTAAAGAGCGTATGTTTGTTCACAAAAGGATTAAGTTGGGTCTGCACACAACACCGCAGTGGAGCACCACCCACTCCCATCCGCCTCTTCGCTGCTGGGAGGAGTTCGAGCTGAATGGCGAAATGGCTTCATTTGCGCCCATGGTAATGATATGGTGGTGATATGGTAAGCCCACATTTTGTCGCGCCACCGGGGTGTTTTAAACACGTATTTGTGCTCCTAGGCTACACTGTTCCCAATTGCAAAGGGCTAAAATATTTTGAAAGTAATATAAGCTACATACGAGTTGTGCTAATGTAAGAAATATCACTATTGTCACCAACTGGAGTCGGAGGGTCCGTAAAGATCATACAAACATGACAGTAGTTATCTTTCCAATCCAATTCTCTATTTTCTTTAAGTTCACTGGAAAGGAATATAAAACTTGACAGACCAAGAAGGGTATGGGCACTTTGAGCACCTCGACCCGTGTTTGCCCTTCAAAAGCAGTCACATTTGATTCGGTTTGAATAAGTTGCCATCGCATTAAGCCAACCAAATTCAATTGGGCCAACTTTCTGCGGTCTAACACTCCCACATTCTAGCCCAAATGCTGATTCTCGACCATTTGGAAATTCGATTATGGGGCAGGGTATGGGGCTGCTAAGATGTAAGTGTGTGCGTGTGTGTTCGTTCGATTCAATTAAAGGCGGCCGATAAACGAGTCCGATTTGCTCGGTTAATGCCTAAGCCATAAATCTCCATTCTCCATTCTGTGGCGGCAATTAAAATTTATCTTTAATTGGCACGTGTATCCAGTTGGCCACCAAACAGTGCACCAAGTCCTGCCAACTGCTAACAGCCAACTGGCTTCTTGAACTTTGCCAGCCTTATCAAGCTTGCCTTTCGACTGGGATTGGGAATGGGAATGAGCGAGGAGCGAGGAGGAGGAGGGAGGTGGCCTGAAAGTGGCACTGGTGTCCGGATCGCAACGAGCAGCGTGGCGCTTGGCACACCTGCCGCTTAACTCCTGAACGGAAGGGAACTTGCGATTACAACCCGACACACACACACACACATGGGCGTACCTGATGGGGCTGCAGAAGGGGGCAAATTGTAATTCGGATTTAATTGCCTGTTAACACGCACCCGCGCATAGCGGGCAGCACCGGCAACAGCTCGTAAAAAAGCCGTCGCGAGGAGAGAAGAGACAGGATCCGAAAAAGGACAACGGCAATGCGCACCCAGGATACGCTCTACGCGAAGTGGAGTGTAGCGATTTGCTGGTATCCTCAAACGAGCTGTACAAGTTGTGTGGGGGGTGAATGTAACCTTCGCACGGGAAGGGCAGTAGAATATTGTAAATGAGTTAACCCACAGGGAAACTCTTGAGCACAAAGTGAACAGCTCGTAATTTACCCAGTTTGGATTTGGGTTTGGGAGCAGTTTAGCACTCGGCTCGCTCAGCTGGACGCCTTGGTAGCTTTTCCGAGTCTGCAGGAGTCGAACGGGCGGGGCTGCCACTAATCATTTTCCAAAAGTCTCGCCGATAAGCGGACTGCGCCACATTTGGCCCCATGCCCCTTCGCGGCGCTTTGAATAACTATTAAATTTCCCTAAACGGTAATGCCACAATGCAATAAGGATGTGCGGATACTCGTGTGCTGGGAGAAAGAAGTGCTGAACTGTGCATAAAGCGCAGATAGACACGCAGATATGTGGCAACCGACATTCATTACGACATAAATTCGTTTAGTCGCTTGGACCGACCTCGTTCCTGCCACTGAGATGCGGCAGATAAGACACAAATACCGAAGCCGAGCCGACGTCGACAGCAACTACTTCTTGGCTTTCTTAAATGCCCAGCTCCATAAAGTAGGTGGCCCAGGACCGGTTGGTTCCAAGGTTCCAGTTGTTCCGGGGGATACAGAGGGTGCAGTGGATGCAGCCTGAGTACACTCGTACTCATTCGATGGTCGTTGCAAGTTGCCAGCAAGTTCGTCAGTTTGCATGCAAATAAATTAACCATCTCCACCCTGCTGCAGGTTCCAGCCTCCTCGAGACTTGGCAACCTGTGCAAGGATGTGTGTAATTTAATAAGTTAATAAATGGTTGAGGCAACGACAGGCTGCAGCCGGTCTCCCGGGAAATATGACTTTTTCCAACTGCTCCATATCCGAGGAGTGTTCTTGGACGAAGTTCCAGATAGGCCGCCAACCCGTCGAAGTGGTTGATCA
Organism: Drosophila simulans; assembly: GCF_016746395.2. Classification (NCBI taxonomy): domain Eukaryota; kingdom Metazoa; phylum Arthropoda; class Insecta; order Diptera; family Drosophilidae; genus Drosophila; species Drosophila simulans. The sequence goes on from NC_052525.2 coordinate 1,542,470, forward strand.
ATCTGTCGGGTTGGCTGGAGTGACCTGCCCCTGGGTGGGTCAGCAGTGCCCAACTGACTGACTGACTGAGTGAGTGAGCTGTGAGTCAAAAGCAGGCTCAAAAGGTGGCCAAAAAGCAATCCGACCTTGCAGCGGATGGGCGGGGGCACGTTCCAACTGGCTGTGCAACGTACGTCCTTAACGATGAAAACATTACACAGCTTTGCCTAATTGCCCACTTAAACGTCAGTTAAGGTATGCACCTAAAGATCCCTACGCCCGAACACGCACACACCGCACACCCATACAACCCATCCACCCACACACACACACATACAGTCGTGGAAACGTGCACACACGCACACCTCGCTGTCAACAGTGGTGCAAGAGCAGTGACTTGAACGTTTTATAAACAAATGAAACAATTAATTTCATTCCACTCTCCAGCCAAATCCTATTAACTGCAACGTGAAAGAAATGCCTCCCCCCCTTCCCTTAAGTCACTTAAGTGTGTGTGTGTGTGTGTGTGTGTATGCGAGGACGAACACACACACTACACTTTCATGCATACTTAATTTGTCAGCTTGGCGCAGGTTTACACCCATTTTAGCTATCGTTTACTAACTAACTGTTGCGTCCACCCCCCGGAACACCTATCCTCTGTGGAGGGGTGAGAGTGTAAGGTCGTAGCCCATTTCCATCCCCTCCTGCCGTTAAGCTCGCCCAGGAAGGGCGAACGGATGGGTCTAGTCGGCGGTGGCCTGCTGAATTTATGGCCGCTCACATATGGCGCCGCAAGGTGTTTTCATTTAAATTTTAGGACGGCTTAAGACAGCGGCTGAGTTATGCATTGAAATTTAAACTATGCATGTGCTCAGGGCTAAAAACGCACAAGTGGCAATGTGGCAAAGTGTGGCAAAGTGTGGCAGAGTGTGCCAGAGTGGCAAGTGGCAAGGGCTGCCAAAATGGAAGAGTCGCGAAAGTTACTTCCTAGCTGTCAGTTTTGGAAAACTCGTGTGTGCTTGTTAGTGCGGTAATTAGAAAATTTTATGTGATTACATGGCCACGTGTGAGGGTCGTACAACGGGGCGTATGCTTGACAAAAAGAGCGACAGCGGTAGACGAGCGCGTCAATGAGGAGGAAAAGTACAAAAGAGCCTGTTTGAATATTAATAGACTACTAAATATAACGCCGAGTGCGCCATCGCACCCTGTTGTACTTCTTCCGCCGGCATCGCTGCTCGTTGGATGGTCGTGGAGTATGGAGTACGGCATATGGAATGCGGAATACGGAATAGGATCCCCTAATCCTGGCAGCGAACGCCACTTGCTAGCCCAGTGCAAGGGCTAGGCTGGGTCACAAGGGATCCCGTCCTGGAGCTTTCCAATTGAACTGACTGCCTCGCGCGCGGCAAACTTGACTGCTGGCAAAGCTTCTGGTTGTGTGGGCCAAGCTCGATTTCGGCTCAAAGCCTCAAAGTCCTTGACTCGGAGAGTAACTCAATTTAGGCGCCCGAGGATTCGTCGTGTGCCGTCGTAGCCGCCGTAGCCGTCGTACTTCCCGTCGGCAACTCCCACAACGCCGACGAGGATAAGGACGAAGCCAAGACCACGACTGCGACCACGACCACATCATTTGCAGCTGCTGGGCTGGGATGGGTTGGGCAGGGCTGGGCGTGCAGGGCCTATCTGGTCTGGTGGCCATGTCATCGTCAGCGTGGCGTCCTCGGCGACGGAGACTTTCGCTTAGACGCACCCACAAAGCACTTGAATCACTCTGCTCCACGGCTCCATCCAAGTGGCGCTAGAAGGCGTCAACCAACGAGCACTCGGCTTGAGTCCTCGTTTGAGCGCTTTGCTGGAAAAAGTGCGCACAATCCTAGCCGTCGAATTAAAAATCCGTATGTCCAACCAATTGCAGGCGGAGGAGTTGTTGTTGTTGTTCCCGCCCGACTTACTATATCTTCTCACTTATCAATTGATTGGGGCGATTAGTTTGTTCTTTACGCATGTATTTGTTGTAAGTATGTTGCTGTATTACAATATATGTGATATATGATTCTGTATTTTCCCTATATTACGTTTTATGTTTTCTAATCGTGCTAAAAAAAATCAACAACAAATTATACTTAATGTCCATTTAAAAGCATTTGCATTTGGTGTACATACATACTGATACATATACATATACATTCATTTATTTATATATATATATCTATATATCAGTGCTTCCGCACCTGACAAATTCAACGGCAATTTCATATTCAACTCTATTCATATTCATATTCATATTTATAATTATAATCATATTTATATTTATATTCGTATTTATATCCATAGCCATATTCAAACTCATTTACCCATATTTATTTCTGTATTCATATTGATACTCATACTCGAATTTCTGTTAATATCTGTATCTAGTATAGGTATAAATAGCTCTTGCGACTTATTGGATGATATTCATTGTCTTCGTATTGTGTTTGATACCAGCGGTGTGCTTCGGATTTTGGATATTCTGATCGTAGTATGTAGATATCGTATAAACATTTTCTAAATTTCATTGGTTGTCCGCGATATTATCTACATGAATACGGTTATGAGTACGTCCTATTCAGTTTGTATTCAGTATTTGTATTTGTTTTCGTATTCGTATAGTACTGAGATTGATGCTATGATGATGCAGTATTGGAGTTCTATGAGTTGGACAGTCTTATGTACAATATCTCTGGACTGCTTTGTGGAATCGGGTCAGATTTAACAATTATAAAGAATAACCATGATTACTGATTTATAAAACCGAGTTGTAAAAAGAAACGTACGAGTATATTCATAATCGAAACCTAGTAGAAATACTTTCTTTGTATAAGGCGAGCTGTGTGTGGCGATTTCTACCAAAACTGAACTATAACCGAGTTTCGTTCAATCTGATCTCTGAGGGGTATAGAAGTAACGCCAATACTGATGTGAGATTCGACTCAACTCTGACGGCATCCTACTTTTGACTATGACATCATATCTGTCTATTTGTTTAATCCATTAGTAGTTAGTTGACTTGGTGATATTATATAGGTCTATGGGTACTATGCCTATGTCTCCGAAATGCCCTTCGTTATACTAGTACACAACATCCAAGTGTCTAAGAAGCTCTTGATTTTGTCCTTCGAGTTTGGGTACAATTCCCTCGACAGTGTGTGGGGGTATGAACGATTATGTACGATTATGAACGCAGGATGTACGCGTACGCCTGGCTAATCATATACTATATGTGTGTGTGTGAGTGATTTGCACTAATTGGGTATATGGTATATCATATACGGTATACGGTATACCGTCCTATGTTCCAGTCAGCATATGAATAACTCAACATGAACGTGTGCGTATGGGTGTGGCTATGGCTGTGGTCTGCTCCGCGTTTCGCCATGAATCGCATACTTGCATACCGGTCTGTCAGAACTCCGGAGACCCAGCTCCTTAATCAGTGTCCGCATTCGTATCCGTATCGGATCGAAATCGGAATCGGGATCGGGATCTATCGGATGTGGACGATGTGGATGTGGACTGCCAGCGCGCCGAGTCGTGCAATCATCTGCAGACCGTGGAATCATCGCCGGCACATATGGAGTGTGGTGCCGCGAGGAAAAGCTTGCCATTGGAGCAGGCGCAGAGCTGGAAGACACGATGCATGTGATCCCTGCTTTGGGCTGTGCCCAGAATGGGCGGCTGGGCCGTCCTCAGGTTGGGCATAAGTATCTTGGAGGACTCCAGGCGCAGCTGCATCGAGAAGAGCACACGGAGGACAAGTGATTACGCTACTACTACCCACTCACCACCACGCCATCTGGCTTTCAGTCTACGCTGCTAGCGTTCAATCATACTTACGCTCCCATCGAGGGCTCGGAACTTGACGTCTTCCAGGGCCACGACTTCTATGCCTCCTGCCCGCGATTGCAAATTGATGTCCTTGGCCGCCGTCATCTCCAATTGGCGTGTGGGCGATTCGAGTCTGTAATTAAATCAGGAGGGAAGTGTTGTGCCGGCACCTCGGTTAGTGAGTGCAGAATGCTGAATCGTGAATGCTGAATGCAGGTTGCAGGATTCGGTATTCGGGATTCGGGACTGGGAGCCCCCTCACCAGAACGCCCTGGCCTAATGAAACGGAAAGTCTCTCAATTGGTGCAGTGCCTTGAAAACATTGCAATTTCAATTTGAATGGCTGATATGACTTTGCGCTGACATCGCTGTCGCCTCGTCAACTGAAATGTTTGCCTGTGTATCTGGCGGCAGACAATTTGTAATTTTCATGAACCAACAGGCAGCTATCATCAAATTTGTCAATGAAAATGTTATTACAAGCCGCCGATCCTGTTAATGGTCCATGTGTACACATACTCGCCCACGCGGACAGATGGGCTGATGGATGGGCATAATGCAAGAGACTGCCATCCCAATCCCAATCCCAGTGCCATCCAGTGCTATCCAGTGCCATCCAGTGTCACCCATTGCCGCCCAGTGCCAATCCCAATCGCAGTCCGATTCTGGCGTTAGCCGTACAGGAAAAAAGGTCTGGCCCCTGTAGCGCTTTTTAATTCACTGCCACCGTTTGTGTACATTCTGACAAATGTGTATAAATATTTTCGCTGCCCGCGTGAGCTCAGTGAGCTGAATACCGACACCTATACAGGTGGCATCGGTGTGGTGTGGTGCCACTGGATGCAGTGGAGGTGCAGCTGCAGTGCACCCCGAACACCACTACACCAGGTGGGAATGGGCGGTGGCGGGGGCGGGAGCGTGGGCGTGGGCGGGGGCCTGGCGTTGTTTTTGTTACCGCAAAGGTGACGTTGACAGAGACCCACGAGGGCGAGCACGAGCGTAGCCGAGTGTTTGGTTTGCTTTTAATTTTTTATTTCTCAGATTTCCCCACCGAACTCCATCCAAGAACGACTAATATGCCACAACATGGCGTGCCGTGGATGCTGCCCGTTGCTGGCAACGAATTCCTGCAAAATTTATTACAGTCATTGAATTTCAACACCGGACTGCAGTAGATTGGCTTTCGATTTCATTTACTTTAATTGGCCATGGCTTTGGCACTCCTCCGTTGGTAGATCGTTCGAGCCCTTCCCTTCTCCCATTGTACCATCCTCCTGCCTCCTGCTGGCAATCACCAGAGTCTCCCGGGCTCAACCAGAGGACGTGGCTCGACATCCACTCACATCCACATTCAGTACTTACCTCAGCTCCCGGCCGGGCTCGGCCCGCACATGGGGCGTCTGCACGGATTCCCGGAAGACGGCGCCACCTTCGCCGTCGATCCGCAGGGCATGTGCTCCGATGGTGACTTCATCGCGGTTCACGGAGAACAGGCTGCGTCCGTTGGTGTCGTTTATGCGAAATCCCGCCGACAGGCACTCGAACTTATCGTGTCCCAGGAATAAATGATTCTCAATCATGCCATTCGGATCACGTGTATTGATTGAAAAGTTACGTGATGACTCTGTCGAGGGCAAGAAATAGGTACAGATACACGGAAAATACATATGCGCCGGATGAGGATTGCAGTGAGTGTTTGTGTGACAAATGCGGGTAATTTAAGCAGTAATTGCAATATAAATGAGTGAACACACAACGCCAAACAGCCGCAGAGGCGTTGAAAGTGGGCACCAGTGCTCATCTGGTTAAGATAGCATGTTACAAGTCGCCGGAAACGGAAATCAAAACTCAGGCTCCGCTCTCCTCCATTGTCTCAGCTGGGTCGAGCATGGCCATCGCTCTTGGCTATCAACTATCAGCTATCAGCCCTCGCTGACAGCCCCGCCAGGTGGCTGTGTTCCGCCGTGACCCGTCACCCGTCGCCCATCGACCATCCCTCAGTCCTAGTCGGGATTCGTATCCGTATCCGTCCATCTGGACCACCTAGCGCCCAGCACCCAGCACCCACCGCCCACTTCCGCGCACGTATCTGCGGTTGTCGCTTATCGCTGCGGGAAATGCTCTGCTGCTTTTTGGTAACATTTTGCTGTCGACACATGGACGAAGGTCCCTGGGAAATGGCATCAGTCTTCTCAGCTCTTGCCTTCATATGGCTTATCTGTAATTGTACATCTTGGCTGCTGCTCAAGGCGGAGCAAGTGGAGCATGTTGGGCAAGTGGGGCAAGTGGGGCAAGCGGAGCAACAGCCCCGATCTCATTTACCGACGCTTAGCGCTCCTGATTTCTGGCTCCTGGTCGTGCCTTCGTGCTGAGCACGCTTGATATCTGTTGATTTATGTCTTCACTGGCACCGGCACACATTTGTCCTCGACCATCCCCAACCGTGCGCCTGCCCATGTCCACACCCATCCACCTAACCAGCTAACCTCCTGTCCACCTGTGCCATGAATGTTTAAGCCCGATGCACTTGCCCTCAAGCACGGGAAAACAAATGGGCCTGCCGATGCTCCTCGGAGGCTGCATAATAGCGGCCGGCAGCGCAGTTCATTAAACATGCACTGGATGATGCCATTCAGTCATTCAGCCACCCAGCCATCCAGTCGTCCAGTTGTCCGCCATTCGGCCACTCGGCCGCATGCACTCAGTCATCGGAGGCAGCATGTGGCGGGCGGCCCCCATGACTTTGACATTTGCGGAGGAAGTTCATCAGCGGCCATCCCATGGGTGCCTCTGAGCCCTGACCCCCGAATCCTAGGCGATGGCTCATCAGGGCGTGACCACGATCTAACCAGCTGAGTGGGGTGCGAATTGTGTGAAATGTGTGAAGTGTGCGAAAGAAGCATGAAGGTTGCAAATTTATGAAATGAATATTAATAGGAATCCGAACAGGGGATGTCCGCACAACTGCGACGCCGTTGAGGTGCCACCTAATCGCTCGATAATGCCGGAGGCGCTCCACGGGAACGCGACTCGCACTCACCTATGGAGATGGGTTGGCCGTGCCGCGAACGGATTGTGGAGGCGCGCAGCATGTCCATAATTATCGCTTGTCCGGACAACTGTATGCCACCGGGTACGATTTTGAGCTGCCCCATGCCCTCCTGAAAGCGATAAGCAAAGTGGTGAGTGTTTTAGGTTCGGGTTGGGGGCCCAGTGGCTGAGTGGCAATTACCGTTGAGAACTCCATCACCTTGAGTATCCAGAGGGTGAGCACCAGGTTCGTGATGATGAGCAGCATCAGCAGCAGCAGCAGGGTATACAGGCACTTTTTTCGCCACCCGATGAGGCCCAAGTACGTCTCGATTCCGCCAACGAATCCGTCCACATTGGAGCGTCCAGCTGCAGCGCTCCGACCGCTCCTCGCCTCGCTGCGCCCCAGAGCGTGGCCATGACCATGGCCATGGCTGACAGTGGCCTTCCCCGTCGTCGCAGTCACCGTTGTGGCGGACATGGTGCCTCCTCCGCTCCCGACCTTCGTCGTGGGAAGGGCGTTTAGAGCCCCACCGCTGTTTCCGTTACCGCTGGTTGAACTGGTACCACCAGTTGTCATTGGGCCAGAACCAGTACCAGAACCAGGACGGTGGCTGCTGGCCTTGTGGGGTCGTTTGGGCGTGGTGCCAGCCGTTAGTTGGCGCGAGTGTGGCCCAAAGTCAGTGATCTCACTGCTGCCAGCGGCCAACATTCCGGCGCTGCTGCACTGCAGCTAGTGGATGCATGGGAAGTGCATGACTCTCCGGTTGCGTAGTATCCTGCAAAGAGTGCACACAAACAATGAGCGACGTTGCATAGTACAGTAAAAAAAAGAAACTTTGGACATAAGAGGCCCTGGCTCCACATGCGTTGTTCCATGCATTTGGACACCTTTGTGAGTGATTTCCAAAGGAGTCGAGCCCTCGTTCGCAAATCCACGGCGCTAAGACACCGGTGGATGCCATGGGGGAGCTGTCCATGATAAAGCAAAGAAGTCTGCGTCTGGACCTGGAAGCCATCGAGTCCATAAATCTGCTCTGCTGGCGGAGCTACGGAGTCACGGGGGTGGCAAAGCACCAAAGCACTAAAGTATGCAGCTGGCTGATGCAGTTAGCCCATGCAGTGGGAGCTGCAGATGCCACTGGAAGTGCATCTACAAATGCGCCAGTTGATGACTTTGGCGGCGCCAGCTGTTGGCGACTTCACACGTGCATCTCTTCAATTATGCATGCCTGCAGCAACTGCAACTGCAACGGCAGCTACCTGCATTTGCGAACTGCGAGTTGCAAGTTGCGAACTGGGAACTGAAAACTGAAAACTGCAAACTGCGGACTGCTGGTGAGTGAGTGCGAATATATATTCTGGCTGCATTTACATGCATGAGCTGCGGAAATGACGGCGGGGGTGGGCGGAGTATTTATTAAACCATTCTGTCAAAAGAAATCATAATAAATAAAATAAAAAGTCATAAATGAATAAATTATAGACTTTTTGCTCGTGAGGCTCGTGAATAAATAAATAAGCAATTCTAGAACAGCAAGTAAATTATTTTCCGGCCAATCTGATGTCAAAGGTAATTAGTTGAATGCGGCTGTTCTGTTTCGCGTTGCCTTTGGCGCTTTAAAGGTCGAAAGGTGTGGCACGCATCATTGCCACAGACAGCTCAGTTCATCTCAGTTTATCTCAGTTCAGCTGAGTTGAGTTCTGATCAACAGATCTGTATTTCGGTGGGTGTCTATAATTATCATCATAGGCATCTTAAGAAGCAATCCGCGTGAGTTATGAAATACATTCTGTGCGCGCTCAATAAAAATGAAATGTATAAATAAATATATAGATAATCTCTGTTTCGGCAACTTATTTTTATCTCTACTCATTTTAGCTCTTCAGCGAGGCCTGCCCGAGATACAAATCGAAATACTATTTCCACATGTCTACTGACCGATCGGCCATAAATGCTTTTACGACCTATTCTCTTCTGGTCACCTCATCTCCGACCAAAAGTACTCCGCCCTCCTTCCGTCGTCCCTTCCGTGGCCATGGACCGATTTTGTTTATGTTTATCACTATGTTTATACAGTCCGCGTCGGCAATTACTTCGATTGTTTACGGCCCATTTTAGTGCATTCTGAGTGTCGAGTAGCGTGAAGCGTGGAGCACGGAGGGCTCTCAAGTCAAGGATTTGTGATCCGTCCGGATCGGTGGCAAGGTGTGTGTGGGTGGTATCTGGGATGTGGCACATTCTGACCGAGTTCAAAATGTATTACACTTAAATGCAAACTACGGATGAACAAAACAGAAAGGGTTCGATTCAGCCCCATCGGTGGGGTAAGTGGCACAGTCCCATCTGGCGAGCAATTAACAGGCAAACTTCCACAGTCGGCAATTGTGTTATTTATTTTGAAATGCTTGTAGTGCAGACACAATATGGGCAGCCCCAAGTAGCCAGTGTGCACCCAGAAAATAAAATAATATATGTTTCATAGGTTGGTGGGCCTTTCAACGGCTTTCTCTCATTATAATTTTCCAAATTCGTACACTTTTGTTACCCTGTGCTCTTTTGGGTGCGCTGGCAGTTGCATCCTGCCACAGTAATCTGAAAACTCGAACAGATTCCAGGCCGGATGAAGGCCACGGATCGTGCTCCGAGAATTGTCCAAGGGAGCTGAAGGTGATTTAGTATCTGCAGACAGGCATGCAAATGAAATCGGATTCGGATTCGGGATTCGAGTCGGGATCGGGGAGTGGGAAGTGGTGCCTTGGAACTTGGGACACAGTGCAATATGAACTCCGCTGGGCACAAGCATCACGTGCCGCACGGCTTGGTAAAGTTGCCCCAGCAGTTGGTGCTCTCTTAATTTTGTTACTGTTTCTGCAACTTCTTGTGCTTGTGCTGCTGCCACACGTTTTTGCTGCGACTTATGTCACATCCATGCGGATTCCGTTTACATTGTGATATTCATGGGAAATTACTGAATGGCCATGAGAGCTGACTCTAACTGGTCATATGCCACGGAGATCATGGCCGATATTGACGGACTGCAAACTGGCATTCACGATGAAGGAGCCACTTGTGCACGAGAAGCGGCTCAAAGGTCCTTGGCAGTTTAGGGCAATTTAGAGCGAAGCGCAGTCGTACGGATTGGCTGTCCAGAATGGAGTCAGGTGCCGGACCAGCACACTTGGTTTTGGCCGTTTATAGAAATGAAGTCGTAAATGGAAAATATTGCATTGTCCAGCTATTAAGTTATCAACGGCAAGGGACGGAAGGAAAGGAGAAGGGACCCAGACACGGACGCAGACATGACCGGGAACCCTTATGCATATGTGGCTGGGGCAGGAAAGGGTTACGCCAGCAACGAGCAACTATCAACTAGTGGGGTTGAGCAGCCTGTGCCACGGCACGTCTCTGACAAGGGACCAGCACCCTAATATCCGCACAGAGCCGTAGTCCCAGTCGGCGTCGTGGTTTTGGACATAATACTCCGTATTCCGACTGCGACTGCGACTACGACCACCACTACGACTCCGGCTCCGCACAGCAGTTTCATATTTTGTAACCATTTCGTGTTGTGTCTTGTGCGAAAGGTGCTTGTATGTAGTTGCCGCACTTAATGGCGCTCGTACGTTTTGGCAGCAGGAGCAGCAGGACTACACTTGTGTCATTCTTGTACTCGCATGTATATTGTTATGTCCTTGTTGCCGCCTGCAGGACATTTTTATTCCAATCGTGCGTAAGTGGCGTAGCGGCCATAAACCTTAACTTTTCCGCACCCATGTGGGCAAGGAAGGAACCCTGCTGTCTTTTTGGCCAACTAAATGGGCAGAAGACTAGTTGGCTTAAGCCAAACCCACTTGATCAGCGTGTTCCCGTGCGTTTTGCGTAGATTGAGGGAACTAGTACGGATCAAATAGTTTCCTTACTAACTAAACTCTAGGGGACTGTGATCAGTGCCATATACATACGTACTCTTACACCAAGTCTTGAGCAAACAGATTTCGTATCTTTTTCAAACGCGATCTCTTGGCCGGATTACGACACACACTGAAATGGGAGTCCGATCGCGACGACGCGCTGACCTTCACAATTCCAAACGCCAGCCATGAACGAGAGGCGCGCTAGTCAGATTGCTCAGCAGGCAGCGAAAACCAGAAAGCACAGACAAAAAAAGCACTCGAAAACGATTTTTCGAAACTATTGAACTGGGAAATCTTGGAACACTCTCTCTCTCGTCTCTCGAATCCAACGCCAGCGGCACCAATGTGCTCCGTATGCGCGCACGGCTACCGTCCTCCTTCACGGCGGCACAACAACTGAAGGCGGAAGGCCACAATCGCCTGCCGGAATACCAGCCACTTCACGTTTGGTTCGGTTCGGTACGGTTCGCAGCTGAAGCTGAAGCTGATTGAGGATTCGGGTGCGGGTTCGGATTGAGATTCGGACTCGGGCTCGGAAAGCTTTCGGCCGACCGGGTTTCACTCAAACATCGGTTGGCTGAGGACGGCCGACGCCAGTGCCCCCATGCCCCAACGCGTCGTCGTCCTCGCTCGTAGTCACTCGAGTGGCCACCGAGCCGGAGGCTTCGTAGCAGCCGCCTTGTTTACGTTTTCAGCCCGGCTAACAGCCGAGCAACACGTGGTCGGTCAGCAGCAGCCACGTGTTGCTGCCGTGGCTGGTGGCCAGTGGACCTGCTGGCGGAGAGCGGGGTGTGTAGTCTGCCCAAGGAACTGGCCCTCCTCCTCCCGCTCTAACTGACAGATCACCCCGCTGGGGAGGGGACTTGATTAGAGTTCCGGCACAATTTGTTAATTATTCAGTGCTATGTGTGCAGTCGGCTTCCTGCTTTCGAAACTAGATACATTTGCATCTAGAAATGCGCGAAGCAGCGAATATCGTGGATATATATTAAAGAATAATTCTTACTAGTAATGAAAGATATATAAATTATATATACATATGTATATGCATCTGATTTTGGGTTCCATACCCACTTCTTCCGAGTGTGAGAGTGGATTGCCTGCGCTACAAGTCGGCCAGCCCCATCCGCAATCTCGAGCCCGTTCATCCGCTTTCAAACCCTTTCATCCCTGGCTCCCTCCCCGCACCCTGGCCTATTTATAAATTAAAAGCGTGTTCATCTTTGGCCAAAGTTCATAATTTTTGCGCCTTTATTGGGAGCACGCTGGCAGGGGCGGCGACGGTAACTGCCGTCTGCCAGCCACATACTTGCGCCCTCCTTTGTTTCAGCCAGCAAAAGCATATATATTGGGTCGTGGGGTCCAGGTCCTTCTAATTGTCCTTGCCAGCAGCTGCTGCCCCGTTGAGACGGAGCAGGAAAAGGCTGGCAGCTCGGGGCTCTGGGGAGCATGGGTTTGGGTATTTAGCCGGCAATTGTTCCCAGAAGATCCCCTGCCGGATGATCTAGGAGTGGCAAAAGACATCAAGATATTGCACCAATAAAAATCATGTCGAAATTCCATGCCATCTGTTTGAACTTTTGCTCTTCTCTTCTATTTCAAATTAGAAAAATTGTTGGTAGTGTAAATTCTAAGCTACTAGTGTTTCTAGCTGTGTAGCAAACTGAACAAAAACCGCCTGCCACGCCCCCACGCCCCTGTGTGTTTGTGTGTGTGATAAAGGCCGCGGCCACTTTTTGCAGCTGCTCAGCTTTGAACGTGGGGTGTGTGCTAAAGGTCCTTTGTAGTTCCTTCGCCCAAAAGGAGGTCCTGGTTAAAATTTAAGTTGCACCCCCAACCCATTCCAGCTGGCAGAAGGCACATATGTATATACATACATATTCAGCCACGTTGCCGCACATGTTAATTGTGCTCCGGAACCAGGACACGGACTTGCTGGGCCCCGATGCCAGGGACGCCTCTTCCTGTCCCTTTATGCATTTATAATATCTTAACTTGTTTTCAACTGGATTTGCCTCTTGAATTTGTCAGCAGCATGCTCGTGCTGGGAAAATAATGAGCCTCAGCTTTTCATAAGTATGAAAGTGGTTCTGCGTGGCTCTCCTTGGGCGAACTGAAAACTGAAAAGTTGTCATTTGAATGCAGGCACCATACCCAAAAGCAATTAGGACCGCATTACACATACACATATATTTGCATATATAGGCGGGCCCACAGCCCACAGGCCACGTATTAAATTCTAAAAGACGTAATGAGCAATCTGGCCAACTGATTGGCCAGTTAGCCAAACTATCGCGGGCCTGCTGGCCACATCGAGCCTTCATGTCAATGACAATTTATACAAATGCCGAGCAAACAGTCGTGCCTCACAGGTGGGTTAGCAGGTGGGTTGCCTGTTGGGTGGTGTGTGTTTACCTGGTGAGCAGACTATGGACTACGGACTACCAACTGGCGAGTGCGTCCACAGGACACACGAGGTTGCGGCCGGCTTGGCTCTCCTCTGCCCGGCTGTGCTCCAAGTTGTGCAAACAATCATAAATAAAGCAAGCAATCAAACATGCTGTTGTACTCTGATTACCCTAATTTGTATGCCACAATTTGACACATGACAATTGACACTTAGTTACAATGGGTGCCAACATCAAGCACTCCAGCCACATCACACACACCAAACTGCACCACATAGCACCAAACATAGCACAACGCAGCGCACATATTTGGCAATCATTTATTTTAGAGCCAATTGAATTTTAAGTAGTCAAACATGCATATGACATAAGTACGCAGCCACACGCATGACAATGCACCCAGACAGACACACGGCCATTTCATTGTGTGTGTGTGTGTGTGTAGTTATGCAAACACTTGCATCCCGATGCATGCGTCCTGTCGATAAAGGGCTCCAGGACACCCACGACCACTCCCGCACCGAAATGGCAGACTGATCGCCCTTTCAAATCGTGGCCATAAATATGACAAGTTGAATTCATTGAATGGTTTCATTTCATTGTTCCCTCTCCATTGGCGGCGAAAACTAATTGGCCAAACTATTTGGCTTTAACAGCCACTAAGCGCGGGCTCCAGACCACTTCCCCTCCCCATACCCATCCCCTCCCATCATCGTTGTGGATGTGTCGTGCGAGTGTCATCGCAGATTAAAGCCCAGAATTGATGGGGCAATGTTGTCAGTTTTATTGTCATGGCCGCTGGACACGCAGGCAGGAGCCCTAATTCGCTTGCCCCCCAAAAAATGCAGCTCCGACGACGCTCAGGCGTCTTTTTGAAGGTGCCTCCAGGGGATTGGTCATCTAGTCGATGGGCCTGCTCCTCGTCCTGCTGCATCGGATGAGTCCATCGGCTCGCACTCGCAATGTCATTGTTGTCGCTCTGACAAAGGATGCTGGACTCGATGCTGGATGATCCCATCATCACGTGGCGCGTTGGTCCCTCCTTCCGCTTCCTGTTGCTCTTCCTGCCGCACAGCCGCACAGCCGGCTTGCCACATGCCACATGGCACTTGCCACTTGCCGTGGGGCACAAAAATCAAACAGCTTACAATCGGTGGCGGCAATCCGAAGTAGAAATATAGCATCAAGGTGCGGGAATGGTGGCGCAGCCAAAGCGAGAGCCCATGAATAATTCCACTTCAATTCCACTTTGTATATTTCATTTTTGCAGCCAGTGCAACATCATACATCACGGCAACAGCGTCAGCGCCAGACGACGATGGGCCCAGGACGAAAAGGACACAGGGAACGAGCCTGGCAATTGGCTCTCCTCATCGCTGAATGACTGCCTGGTTGACTGAATGACTGGTTGACTGGCTGACTGGCTGACTGACAGCCGAGATTCGGACGAAACATTTCGAGTTCGCATTATCCTCATATTAATTAATAACAATTCATAGGCCAATCCCATTTGGCCGTTGCAGTTAATCTGTGATCTGATCGGCAGATGCAATGGCATTCCAGCCCGCCGGTTGAGCAAGTGCATCCACCCCCACACCCGCACCTCAAAAAAAGTCAACGGGTATCCGCTAGTCGGATCATCGCGACAGCACTTTGTTGCTTTGGTTTTGGTCTGTTTATGCCATCGCTCTGCACTTAAATAAACTTTTGTGTCAAAATTTTATCAATTATTCAGTTAAAATGCATGGCAAATCCTGTTAAAACTGCAGCAGCAGCGGCAACAAAAACAATAACACCATCGATGACAATAGCATCGAGTGCAAAAACCAAAAATCCCGAGAGGGAGGCACTGCCTCCACTTATGGGCGGGGGTTATGGCGGAGAAACCATGTCACTGGCCACATATGGCCATTTGTCAATTGAATGATGGGAATATGAATTTATGGCATTAAAATCTTTTGGTTTTTCGGCCGTTTGCACGAAGTGAAAGCGAAAATGCAGCAAAAAATGCAAAAAAGGAAAAAAGGTCGAGCGGAAAACAAAGAGTTGGTGTGAAAGCGGACAAAAGCTGACTAGGATCAGGAGGCCCGGCAAAAGCGGATTATTCGTAAAAACAAACTCCGGCGCAGAGCGGCAAAAAGATGGGGCTCAAACGGAACGCAATGCAAATAAGAGTATTCGACGATATGGCCAAATGGCATTGTCGCGTACAAGTCAATCGAAAAGAACCGCGATTGCCAGGATGTGTTCCTGAATGCCCCGCCAGCCGACTGACGCAGTGCGTCGCACTGACGAAAGGTCAACTGAGCCGTCGGCCTAATGCCACATTGCACCACTACCCCTCGATTGGCCAACAGGGTTTTTAAATCAGTTTAAAAGTATGCAGCAATTGAACAACTATACAGATTCCTCGGCTGGACCCTATCTCGTGTCCCGGAATCCCTGTATCCAAGTATCACTCGTCACCAAGTCCACAGGACTGCCACCCACCACATGGGCACATGCATGGTGCGGCCATGGGGCGATGGGGAGCTCTTGTCTAAGCGATTTTTGATTACACTTCCGACGGAAATTATCATATATCCTTCTACTTGAATAATTTCATGGAAATGCGCGACAGAACGTTGGGGGCTGGCAGGCGACGCCCAATGCCTCTCTTCTCACCTTCAGCAATTCGACGGAGTGGAGTGCTGGTTTCCCGGATTCGCAGAATCACAGAATCCGCCGCGACCTCTGGCCCAGTGTCGGGAAATTGGTTCGTGCAACGCTGCTGCAGCTCATCGATGGCTGGCTGGGTAGTCACTTAGCGCACCGGGAACACTTTACACTTTAAGCCAGAACCCCGGAGATCCCTTTCTGAAGCTTTCAAGAAGCTGGCATGAGGAGGGGGTGGCACGTAGCAGAAAAGCAGAAAAGGACCCAAGAGGAAACCCGACACTAATTAAAGGCATTTGTTGTAGCAGTTTCATTCAATTAATTATTTCGACTATCATCGCTGTCAATCTTTTTATCTGGAAATCTGCCTGCCAGCAGCCAGGACTAGGACTCGGACTCAGACTCTGATTCAGGCTCTGACTTGGACTCGGACTAGGAGCAAACTTCGTGCTGCGGAGCAGCAGAACTTATTTGTTTTGTCTGCCAGCCGCCGGTTGGAGCAGTCGCCGAGCCAGGTCCGTCCGAGGACTGCTCCTCCCCAGCCAAGTGCTGGGTAATGCTTTGTTTCACGCTCCGCAGTGCGACTGCCTTGGCCACATCCTCCGCCGTGCGTCTCGTTTCCTAGGCACTCCTGCTCGCTGTCCATCATCCGTCAGCCATCCTGCACAGCTACTGTTTTGCAAATTGCCTTTTGTTGTTCAGCGCCGGAGTGGCGTGGTGTGGCGATACCGCCCATCCTGCCCATGTTGCTCATCCTTCCAGCTCCTTACTCGAATATCATCGAGTGCCTTGACAATCGCAGGCTGATTCGCCCGTCGCATTCTTCTTCTTTTTAGAGCCACTTTCTGGCCAAATCTGCGGCTGGAAGCACCGCAGCGGAGGCCGACCGGCGCCACCTGGCGCGTCCTGGCGATGTAGACCCACACGCAGATAGTGTTTGCTTCCTCAATGGGACACCCACACGTGCACGGACGCCACACACATACACACACTGAGTGGCGGTGCCAGTGACCTTTTTATGCAAATATTCCCCAAAGGCAAGCAGGCGGCATTGTGTGTACAACCAAATGGGCGGGGACTGCTCCGGCCCACAAAGGCTGGCCAGTTAGCCGACTCACGTTCGGCTTTATCTGTATCGTAATCTTTATCTGGCAACGTCCATGGAATACCTGCCAAATCATGTATGGCACAAAGGAATGTCCCCTGGTGACCCAACATTAAAGCTGAGCATTCGGTGTTTGCAAAATTGGCCCCAGCTGAGGCACCCACTCGCCCATGTGGGTGTGTCGAGAGTAGTCGTCCTTTAAGATACTCGCACATGGACATGCAACACTTGGACTCCTTGGCAAGGACCTTTTCAGGTCCGCTGTGATTGCTGGCCAACACAGCTTGATCGCCAGTCCTGCGTGAATCCCCTTCACAAGGCCCAGAGATCATTCTTTTGTGCGAGTGTTGCGATGAACTCGAGGCTGGGGGTGGAGCCATGCAGCTGGGTGGCCTGTCAGCTTGGCGGCCCTGATGCAGTGAATCGTGGCAGGACGCAATGCCGTTGGACAAACGACGGCGAACGGTGAACGGTGAACGGCGCTATTGCAATCTAGATTCGAGATGGGAATCGTAAAACCGGAAATAAAACAGGAAAATTAAAAACGTACAAAAGGTGCAAACCAGAGAGGCGCGGCACGAAGGCAGTGTGCGCAAACAGAGAGGAAAATGGCACACGGATAGACAGTCCGACATCCAGGCATTCGGGGTGGCTACTACCAGCTACCAACTACCAACTACCCACTACCAACTACCGACTAGTGACTCCCTGGATTCTAAGAGCAACACATTCAGGCGGCAGGGCCAGCGAGGTAGTTAGGCAAACACACAAAGGTAAAAAATATACGACTCCGAGGGCAATATGTAAAATGAGAATTGCAAAGTGCGGACGGATGGTGAATGGTGGATGGTGGATCGGGAGCCACCTCCGAATCCGGCCCGACCAGGTCCTATTAAAGCCTATAGCCCCCATTGAGCCCATCGAAAGGGACCATGGCCATGGGCGTTTTTATCGCTGGCTCTGTGGGCGACAAGACGTCAAGTGTGCTTTAAAGCCACTACCATATCAGACTGCAAACACGCCCCAAAAGTCAACTTTTGGCATTATTCAAATCGGTTTAAGTCGGCAGCGTTCGATCGAATCGAATCGAATGGAATCACACGGATGTGTAGATGGATGTGGAGTTGGGAGAACTAGTCCAGGGCACGCAATGATGCCATAAACAGCAGCAGAAAGACCAACAACAACGACGCCGGCGAACGTGGCAGGAGCAGCGCCAAAAATGGCACAATACCTCCACTCTGGGAGCGGAGGCGAAAACAATTACTTAAAGCAATTCTTCCGAACCATTTGTACGAAATCCACAAATTAAGGCACTTGCTCCGCAGACAGCCGCAGTCGCACGTATATATGTACACGCTCCAATGGAAGGGGCAATCCGGGTGCGGGTGTCATGACAGCTGTCGAATGTCGACCCCCAGCTCCCAGTACCCAGTTCCAACTGCTCATCTATCTGACATCCGGCAGTTAGACTGTTGGCTAAAAGCCGTTAAATCGCGGTGCAGGAGCCAAAGCCAGCGCCGAAAGTAAAATCAAAGTCAATAACGAACAAGAAGCAAAGAAATGATGAAAATCTCGAAAAAATACAGCAATCAAATGCAATAAAAGTCGGGAAAATAGGGAAACCGGGAAGCTGGGAAACTTGGGGGGACCAGAGGAAAATGTTTTGCTACATAGGACCTAAAGGCGGGAAAACAGGGAATAGGGAACAGGGAAAACAACAAGTGGCATTCTGCATGCAGAAAGGGAAATAGCCAGCGAATAGAAAGGAATTTGCCAACATTGAAACCGAGCACAACAGATACAATATTTCAATGTTGCAGACAGAAAGGAAAAGTTGAAGTTCCATTGGCCGTTGCCAAAGCAGCTCCCATCATTAAATCGCAGCACTTCGCTAGCGAAATGGCCATTTAATCGGCCATCCTGTGGCTTCTGGGTCACCATTTTGCTAGCTGTGTATGGGCAAGCCAATAGAACGTATATGTATCTAATAATGGCCTATAGCTGCATGTTCTAAGCCAGAAAGCCGGCAATCCGAATGCTGTTGCCACACGTATGTGCCACTTCAGTTCATTCTGCCCGCGTTTCCGCTCAATTACCTGTCGCAACTTGGACTGAAAAGTTTTTCCCATCTTCTCCCATTTTCCATTCTGGGAAAGTCTTCAGCGCGTATTGTCCAAAGACTGCCTGCCATTGATTCGAGCCCCATGGTGCTACTCCCTCCTCCCACCGTCCTTCGGCGAGGAGGAGCTGCGTCGGCAAGGATGCGGAGCGCGCGAGGCAGGACGACCCACAGAGACAAGGACGAGTGAGAGTGCAAGCCTTTGCTGCCACAACGTGCTCATTTATTTATGACAATTTATGCGTCGGCGGAGAGCATCGCGGAAAGACAGTACGACAAAAAGACAGAGCGACAGAAAGACAGAAAGACAGAGAGGCGGCAAGAATCTTTATTCATTGATTATTTAACGACTTCTTAAGTGGTTTCTTAAGTACACAAAAAACTCACCGCTTATGTGCGATTAAGCCAAAGTAGACGCACAAGTAGATTTGAGCGTGTGTGTGTGTGTTTGGTTTTTTGGCGTCTAGGCCAAGTCAATGTCAAAGTGAATTGATGAGGCGCCGAGGCAAACTTCTGCCCACCACCACTGGGACAGTGGAGCCTCGGACGACGGACGGCGGAGCTGCGCCACAGCGGTTATCGAGTAATGAGCAACTTAGCCAGTGGCACTTGCCCAACTTGCGCTACCCGTTACGCATTTTCATGCAAACTGCCGCACGAAGGGAGTTCAGAAGAAAAGAAATGGAAACGAGAAAAGGTCAAAGCAACTAAGTCGGGATAAACTGCGACTACTTAAGTTGCTCCAACCAACGGCAGACGGGCAAAGTTTGCGGTCCCTAGCAAGCCAATGATGAAGTTGCCACAGTCAAAAGCGAAAGAAAGTGGCGGCTTTCTTCATATTTTTGTGGGACAAATCAACAGAACTAGCAGCTGCAGCTGGTGGAGTCACAAGCTTCATTTTAGGCCACCCCCTCGCGACGTTTGAGAAATGAACACTATTCATTGACCCAACATTCATTTTCATTGCATACTTTTAGGTTCGCGTGATTTCTGGCTGCCCTCTACGCTCCACAATCCTTACCACAACATTGAATTTCCAACATTGAAAGACTGTTACAACATCCAACAAAAGACATCAAAACGTAAACGTAACATTGAAAATGCAACATTGAAATTACAAACATTGAATATCCAACATAAGATTTGCAGCATTGAATTTGCAACATTGGACATGCAATATTGTATATGCAGCATTGAATATGCAACATTAAATTTGCATTATTGACTTTGCAACATTTTCAAAATAAAATTACCACAATACTAGTTGGTTGAAGTGAGCATGACAAAATCTGTGGAATATAGAAATTAAATTAGATTCCCCCACTCCGCTCACCACTCGCCTTTCCGCCGGGCACGAAAAGCCGTGTGGCGACACTGCTAATTGCGCGAGATTTAAAGAAGACTGCTCCTGCTCCTTGTGGAGGCTGGCTCCACCGTTCCACTGGCGCAGCTGGGTTGTCGGTGTTTGTGTGGCAAACAGCGGAGCGTTGAAATAGAACTTCCGGCGGCAACGGAAAAAACTCTAACGAAAATCCCATCGTAATGCAATATTCATTTTTCTGGTCACGTACGTAAAGTAAATCAATTAAGTTGTCATAAATTGTAGCACTGCAGCCGACGAGCCCCGTACCCAGTCTCCAGTTCCCGGTCCCGCAGTCATCCGACTCCTCTCCCTTCTTCACTGCGAGGACCCCGAATCCCTCCGCATCCCTCCGTCCAACGTCTCGGTCGGGCACTCTATGTACGTATGTATGTGTATAGGGAGCCATACCCTTTGCGCCGGAGTCGCCTGCGTGGATGCTTTTTGTTGACAGGCTCTTATTTGATTTGCGTTCTATTTGTGCAGCAAATTGAGCGGCATTTTCTTTTTTGCGCTACCACCCCTCCCCCCTCCACGACGCAAAGTGTCTCATTTAATCCTCGAAAATGCTCACAGAGCGTGCATATATATGTATATATATATATATGGACATTTTACAATGCGCGACGAGCCAGAAACCGCAGGATTGCTTGCGAATTTTCTCAGCTATTAAGCCATTTCGCCGGCAACTCGCCGGAGCAGGAGGAGCTGTCTAGGATTCCTGGGCACTGACACAGTGTTACTTCGTCCGGCAGCTCCTTGACCACAGGAACTAAACGGTTTAGATGGCCACTTAACGCGGAAAGCTTCTGGGCAAGGCAAATGTTTATTCTATAAAAATGGTGCTCTTCGAGGCACTTTGTTCTTGAATATACAAATATTTCGAATTTCTTTTTGAACAGGATTCATTTTGATCCGAGTCCGTGGAAGGAGGAGAAGTCCAAGGAGGAGGAGGAGGAGGAGGAGGAAGATGAGAGCATTCCACGCTAGACAAGAAATATTTCCAGCTGCTCAATATACAATAGCCAGTTTAATATGAAGGTATAAATTTGAAAGACCCCATTCCCAGACAAACAATTTACGATGACACATTGTCGTCGTATTTTTCCCAGGCAGGACCACTTCTCCGAAGCTGAAGCTGGAGCTGAGCTGATGCTGATGCCGGGGCCATATCCAAAGCATTCCGAGTAACCAATTCGCCGTTGTCTGAACCGCACGCAACCCCGCAGAACCCCACCCATTTCCATCCAGCTCCACCCAAGTCCTGGCCGCAGACTTGCCGCACTTTAGTTAAGCTCAAAATGATTGCGTATAATTTGGCAGCATTTAGTGGCTGGCGGGGCGGATGACAGCGACCGAGTCCCGAAACGGGATTCCTCTTTTATTTCAACAAGGATTATTTACTTCGCCAAAGATTCAATAACCATTTTGAAATGAGCGCAATTTCGAGGGGCTTTCGTTCCGTCGTCGCAGCATAAGCTCTGAAATAATGTGGCATAAGGGCCCATTCCACTTCACTCCACTCCGGCTCCGCGTTACTCGAATCCTGGGCGTCCAGGAAAATGGGCCAACTAAATTAGACGTTTTAGGAATACCCCGCTCGAGCGGAAGTCCCTCATCCACGCGCTGTGTGTGGTGTGGGTGGCAGGACAGCCCAGTTACAGGACAGCCAGCTGGTGACTCATCCCTGATGACTGCCACTGCGGCAACCACACACTTATCAATTAAAAGCTTTGCACTGAAGCCGCCGATAAAACCGCTGTCAGTTGAGCTCGGCAGCGAGTTAATGGCGTTTTATCAAGTCGTTTTCGGGTTTTGTGTGCAATTTTAATTAAAGTTGATTAAATGCCCATGCCGTGCCACGGGGCCACATGCATTATGAGCGGCTGTCAGGGAATGTCGATGTACATCCCACTTCACCAGCACTGTCACCAGCAGGATGCTTGTGAAACGATCCCTATCCCTATACCTATTCCAATCCAATAGCAGCTCCTAGATGCAGTCAATCACTGTCTCGTTTTGGGTTTGCCCGAATTAAGGAAATTGGACTTCATCATTTTAAAACGTCCATCAGGACAGAGGGATATGCATGCATAGGTGGCGGCTGATCAACCGTCACAGATTGAGGATTGAGGATTGAGGGCACCACCACCGATTGAATCTGACCTGGTCAGAAATCGTGTAATTGTTGAGACTATTAAGGAAATTAGATTTCCCCCTCTACTGTTCTATTCCCTTCCGTTCTGTTCTGTTGAGTACTCCACTTTTTTCGAACTCCAGCTGGGCATTTGCAATCACGTTCTTCACTCTGCCACTCCGGCTCCAAATCGCAGAGCAGAGCAGAGCAGCGCTGCGCAGCGCAGCCCCTTGTGGCGCCTCCACGTTTCGAAATTCGAGTGCAGTATGCATGTACAAATCTAATAATTCTTTGCCAACTGTCACTCCATTAGCGGCAAATCCAGCGGAATGAAGAACCGACGGACGGAGCGGGTGTTGGACAACGGCCAGACGAAGCCACTTCCTGCTCCTCGTCTCCTTTTTTAAGGGGCGCCCAAAGGTCTGGAGACTAAGGAGGTCAGAGATTTGGGGCATTATGTGTAAGCATGCGTCTGGAGCTGCTGCTCCGCGCCCCACCCCTCCTCCTCCGGCTGCGACTATGCCAATTGGTCCTTGAGCGACGGTATTTGTGCGCGTGCATCGATCTTTCGTCCCAGCGTATCCCTGCTCCTCCGTCCGAACGAAGATGATGGGCAGTAGTAGTCGCGGGCAGTGGCGTAAGCACATTACTCCCACTCCTTTTCCTGCGCTCCTTGGGCGTCTGCCACCCCTGCGTACGCCACTGTGTGTATGTGTTTGGATACTATTTCGAGGTTTGGCGATTTATTTTGCACAAGTTTTAATTTCCGGCAAATTTCCTAGTACAATTTCCCCTCTCAGAGCTTGCCACGGTTGCGCTTTTCCCCACTGCACTCACAAGTGGCGCACTTTGTCCCGCCCCCCGACAGACACCGCCCACCCACCGCCCACTTCCCGCTTCTATAAATTACCCTAAGATGGCGACATGGCTCTATTTGGGCCATTGCGTACTGGATGTGTGTTGGTGCAGAGGGAGGGGGGTGGTGGGTCAGTGGGTTCAGGAGTTCGGGTCAAAGCACTCATACATTGTAGATTTGTGCAATTTTATGTAAATTAGGCAAGCGCGATTCCAGGGGCTTCTTGGCATCGCCATCGAGCAGTTTCCACCCGTCCGTTCGAACTGGCAGCTTGGCAAGGTCTTATTTCTGGCCACGTGCCACTTGCCACGGTGCGCAGATAATCACTTGATGGCAGATTGATGGGCTGTGCTCGCTGACGAACTGCATCACTGTCCAGTGGTCGCGATGCGAGCTCAGCGAGGAGCAGATACAAAGTGCCCCGGGGCGACGGAAAAAAACCGAATGCCAATCATAGACAATAAAGATTGCAAATTTTGAAGGGGCCAAGTGGCCCGTCGCCTGCCCAGAACACGACTTTCTACTTTCTGCACCGGTTTTATTGCCCCATGCAACATCCACTCCACCATACGCCAGCCGCCATCCTCTCCACGACTGGACCATTCGGATCGGCGGTTTCCCAGCCTCTCGACGGCAGACATGCTGTCCCAGGTCGGCCGTTAAATGAAAATGCCGATGCCGGTGCCGCCAAGCCGATGCCAACGGACAAACGGCGGCAACTTGATCTGGCCCAAAAGCGTTTGATTTGGCTCGGGCCAAAAGGCCACACAGTGCTAAACAAAACGTGGTCGAAAAATGTATCAAAAGAAAAAGCGGGAAGAGAAAAACAATTGGCATTCAATTGACGGCAATCATCGGCAGTCTGAACCGTGATTTCGATTCGGCTGCAGTTACAGCACATACTCTACGAATGTACATACATATGTACATACATACGAGTATGTGCCCCAAACAGGAGGGGCACCATTCAGGCGGCAAGGATCGCCGAAATGAAATCCTATTAGGGGTCACTTTTTATCTCTTTGACTAATCGCCGGGAAGCCGGCAAACGGGCAACCTCCATCAACTGGCCACGGACTCGAATTTAATTCAATATGTTGATGCTGCTCCTATACTCGCACTCCATGCCGACGACGACTGGATACCCTTGCTGGAATCTCCGGGGTACGACTGCTTCGCAGCCGCCCTGTGCCCAAACTCGAATATGCAAATTATAGTCTATTTGCTCATTCTTATCATTAAAAAACCGGTGGCGCCGGCAGAAGGAGGCAGAAGTCAACCAAGCCAGAAGGCAAAGTTTCATTTCCGTTTCGTACAATTAAACTTGTTAAGTTGCCCTTTATTTCCAGCCTTGGGGCCCTCGGCCTTCGGCCTTTGGCTGCCAGCACACGCTGCTGGCCATGCAACTTTTTATTTACTAGACTTCCGATGAAGCCCAACCAGCAGTTGGAGTTGGAGCTGGAGCTGGAGTGCAAGTGGCAGTTGGAGCGGAAGTAGAGGAGTCAGTGGGCGCTGGAAGAGCTGGAGGTGGAGCGTTTGACGCGGTTTGGGCTGCGCCCGTAAGTATATCTTATTATCAGTAGTTGCCACGCCGAGCAGAAAAACATTGGCCAGCAAGGAGGCAGCCTACAAGAGGCAGGCAACCCGCCACCGACAACGCCCCTGCCACCGACCAGCAGCCAATAACTTTGGCCATAATTCATCAGTTGTGCGCGCTGCAAAGTCCTTTCAACTGCTGCTCAGTTGCCAAATATGGTTTTTGTGCTTGCCTCTGCAACTATACCATACCATACTATACTGCACTCGCATATTTTTCGGGGGCTCAGTTTCGGGCTCGGGCGGGCCTGGTCTTTATAAGTTTATATATCTGTCTTTCGCCGTGTCTAAATGTGATACATGCCCACGCCAC
Source organism: Drosophila simulans (assembly GCF_016746395.2). Classification (NCBI taxonomy): domain Eukaryota; kingdom Metazoa; phylum Arthropoda; class Insecta; order Diptera; family Drosophilidae; genus Drosophila; species Drosophila simulans. The sequence continues at coordinate 1,567,822 of NC_052525.2, forward strand.
AAGTTGCTAGTTTGCAGCACAACAGAGGCACTGCACTCTCCAGCTCAGCCCAGCACCACCCTAATCCTCCAATCCTGCAATCCCCTGCAATGCCCCCCGAAGGATGACAGGAGCGCCCTTCGTACCGATTCTCCCGTTCCAGCTGACTGCCGCTGTTCAGCTTGTTTCAATTTTTCTGGCCAAGTTGATGCCGGGAAACAGATTGTTTGCTGCAAACACAGGGCCGACAACAAGGGCAAAGGCGGCAAAAAGTGTCGGCGCTGCAAATTTTCCTTAGCAGCTTGAAGTTCTTGCCTCCACGGCGGTGCATCCACGTCCATTCCACATCCACATCCGCCTCCTCCTCCTCGACTGGTGGCCATGCACTCTTATCTGCTGATGGTGTAAATTTCTTAAAGTTACCAACTTGTCCGTTGTTGCTGCTCCTGCTGCTCCTCGTCCTTATTTCGTGGGGCGTCTTTTGGCAAGTGGCAAGTGGAATGTGGCAAGTGGGTAGTGGGTAGTGGGTAGTGGTCGGTCGCTTTTCTGCTCCTGCTGCTTTTGTGTCTGGGCCCTGCCTATTATTTTGCTGCTTTTCCGCCTGCGTGGGCCCTAGAAATAATACCGCAGCTAATTTAGTTAATAAATCATGGAAAAACGCTTCGAAGGCGTCGACTTCTCGGCTCCGCTTGGCAGCCATATCCGTTCAACCGTCCAAGGTGCCTCATGTCGCTTTACAGGCTGGATGCACCATGGGATGGATGACTGGCCGGCTAGCTAGTTGGCTGGCTGGCCATATATCACCACCGATGAGCCGCACAAGGTCGCGTAATTATCAGCTCGATTAAACATTCGCCGCGATTGCCATCGAATGGGATTGAAACATTATAGAGCAGGTGCTCCGACTGGGTTGGCCAAAGTAGACGCTACTGACGCATTGCATCCATGTGGTGAGCTGTGAGCTGCTCCTCCTGATCCCCCGCGAGATCTCCTGGACCAGAAAGCACTTTGTAAATGGAACCTGCTGCCGATTGGTGGTGGGTGCATTGGCGTGCATATTTGCCGATTTACATTGCGAATTTTTGTTTAAACACGCGCATGCAGATCAATCAGAGTCAGTCTTGGCCAGCCAAAGCCTTTTGGCCCACCGCTCCGCCCACTTTCGCCCACTTTCGCCCACTTCCGCCCACTGGGGCAGCAACACCCACCGCATTGCTGGCAGTGTGTGTTAACACACACCCACACACACACACACGCAATCGACTGTTTGCGTACATTGGCACGCTTTTGAGAGGTTTTTCCTGCTCTCGTTCTTCGCTCGTGCTGCCGTCGCTGTTGCTATTATTGTATTTAAATTTAAATTTAAATTTACATTTTTTCGAGCGTATTTGCAAAAAAAAATATTCCGCATTCAAACGAGTCGAACGCACAAACACAAACATTTGCTTACTTTCCCTTTGCCGTATTTAATTGCACCGCAACTTAAATTTGTTGGCACTGCGCTATTTATACAATCATATGCGTGTTATATAAGGCCTACAAGTAGATTGGAACTAAGCGATTTAATCAAATGAGGTGCTACTTGCCGCGCTCTGAAAGCGAACATAACATTTAAAAAAAAAACCCCAAAAGCAACCAGAAGATTCAATTCCAACACCCAAAGAGGATGTTGCACACTTTGTGGGGTTGCGAAGGAATTTTTAATATTTTCAGATGAAGCGGTTGGCCGGATGAGGGATGGGGGATGGGAGATGGGGCGGAGTTCGTAAGACAAGAGTCCACAAGGCCGCAATCCCAATCCTCCCATCCTTAGCCCCGTAAGTGGCCAGCGGTGGGCATTAGCTGCACAGTGGAGCCTGGAAATGGAGAACACACGAGCGAGAGCCGGGCCAAATTATTTTGCAATAAATTTTGTGACATATTTCCCTGAATGTGAGTAACGTTTTGGGGCAGACAGGTAACATCTGGGGGGTTGTCGGCGGTTCGGCACGAGGCTACAGCAGACACACATTAAATGCACATCAGGCAGCGCAATCGCAGCTTAAATTGTCTAAGAAAGTGTGACACCGGTAGCGACTCCTGAACTCCTACGGAATCCGGAAAGCGCGAACCAGAACTATGCAGGAGCCACTCCCAGACCCCAGATCCCATATCCCAGATCCGTGAATCCAAGAATCGTAGTAGGTGGCAGCTCGCAGCGCGGCGATTTCGCAATCTGCGACTGTGACTTTATGACAGTTTGATTTATACATTATTGAAAAAGTTTTGTCGCAGGCTCAGAAATCAGTCGCCAGCACCGACAATCACGTAGCCAATGCGACATTAGCACTGACAGTCCGACACCTCAGCTCAGTCCCCGTGCACTGGGAGAAACCGAGGTGGCTGGCCAGCAGATGGTAGTTGCCACTTGCTACTTGCTACTTGCTACTTCTTCCCGGTGCACGACTGCTTTCCGTGGATGTGGAGTGGGCGCCAAGACACGATACGCACAGTAAGCTCATAAATAATTTTGATGCCAAAAATGTTGTCTTTGAGCCACGCCCCCCGCTTCCAACCCGCCCACTGCCAGCCAAGCGGCGCCAATGAAGGGAAATCCATTTTTAATGCGCTCTAGCTGGTATCAATATCGGCATCGAGTCCGCCACCCAGACCGGGATGTATAGAACCTATGGGTCTGGCCCATCCTAGCCCATCCTGGCCCATCCATGGCATGCGTAAGTTTCGCTCAATGCGCTCCATCGATATCATGGGCCATCCCACGCCGAGTCTGCCAGTTACTTTTTGGCCTGGAAATTAATTAAAAAAGTTTCCAATCAGCCCTCTATGTGTCAGTGTCGTGGGAAAAAGGGCACTGAGTACTTCTTCTTTGGTGCGCTGACAACTAAGACGCCTCAAAGTCGAGTAATCAGGAGGCCTGGGCGCGGAATGCGGCCGTTCGCCTCGGAGGAGCTGCCTCCTCCTGCACAAACAGTTGGCGAAAACAAAGAAATCCGCGTATGGGTCACACACTCTTGGGCTGCCATCCTAGCCTGCCATCCACCTGCGGAGGAGCGCTTGGCGCTTGGCTTTTCATATAAAAATACGACGGATGGAGTAGCGGATGACGGGATGGGGTGGCGGAGCGGGGAGCTCGAGTTCCGGAGCTGGGGGCCTCGTACGTACATTAAAAAAAGTTTTAATTTATGTCAAAAGCTTTCACCAAGAATTTTAATATGCGCACAATTTTTGCGAACTTGTCCCTGCACCGCCCCACTCCGCCCCGCCGCCTACACCGTGTTAGCCTGGTTGTTAGGAGTTAGGAGTGGAGCCCCCTTTCCGCACTCCCGCCAACCCGGCAGCGCCCTTAGTTATCGAATCCTGGCGAGCTGCGACCAGGACAACATTTTGCGCAGAATGCCAAAATGGAAACTATTTTTGAATAGCCCTTACCATGGGGGCTCCTTGGAAGGGCTGAGTCAAGTCCGCACCTTGTTTGCTTGACAGGATGTGTGAGCTGCACCACAAAGCTTGTGTATGTGTGTACAAATGTATAATTCTCAGTGTCGGCGTATTGGGGTATTGGGATGCAATTGCCATCGACATCAGCTCAGCCTTGTTTGCTATGCTCTCCTGCCGCAAGAGCAACACACTTCGTCGGCCACAAACGGAGAAACAAACCAATCCTTTCCAGCTTCATCGCAACTCCATCTGGAGTCCGATGTTTCCTTTGAGGCGATGACACTTTGCTCTGCCAATTTCCCTGATTCGGTTTGCATCTTGATTTTCTAGACATTCTGCACTCAGCTCAAGCGAAGTAACCCGCCCAACTTGGCCCACTCAACTCCAAGGAACGTCTCTGTTGGGCGGAATTTGAGCTTTCTTCGTCCGCTCCAGTCAATCTAATATAAATATCTAAGCCCATCCATTCGTAGGAGTGCTTGCGTTATCATCACTTGAGTTGCTGCGCCAAAAGATGTTTATATGCGATGTTATAAAATTGAATACACCCCGCACCCAGAATCTAAGAAAGAAGTTGATGAAAATTTCAATTTTCAATGAATCAATTGCGAATTTACTGCTTAAGAATGTATTGTTTCATCATAGCTATGATTCCCCAGGACATGTAAAATCATCGCTAGTTTTCATTCAAACTCAACGGCGATTATGCTTTACCTATGATTACTAGGTGTTAATAAAATACTGAAAAGTAGTAAATGGAACTGCAGCGAAGTACGTCGAACAGTCAACAGATGGCGGTACATATGTATCATCACAGAGCTTTGCAAGGGAGCGCGCACTCGCTAAGTTGGGAGATGTCCTCGCTAAAGGCCATTTACAATCCGGTGCGACCAGGGCCGCAACATCAAAAAATACTAATGCGTGCAACTAAACCAAGTAACAGAAAAATAACAAAAACATCGGAATGGCGATATCACTGTTAGCATATAAAATAAATAAGCTATGCCCATATATAAAATTAATAAGCACTTTTATTAACAATTTCGCATTTAGTGTTAAATAAATGTTAAACACTAAAGAAAGAATGTGATAATAACTAATGATACATCTTTTCATATTAAAATAATTTGTATGTAGTAACTTGAATTTAAGTCTTTGAAGCTTGATAGATTTCATGCAAAATTAAACGGGCTCCGTTTCTCAAAAAGATATACGCAAGAAAAAAATTCTTCATTAAAAGTTGATTAATTATGTATGGAAACCTAAAAACGCTATATCAGTTAAAACGTAAAATTATTTTTAAACACACAAGATGAATGCAAAAATAAACTCGTTGGATACCTAAACAAATTTTTGCAGTATATTCACAATATAATTATAAATTGGTGTACAATTTACGCAAATTAATTTGTAAGTTTAAGTTCACCAAGTTAATTTTCAGTTATAAGTGAATTGTTCGAAAAGTAACTCTTAAAAATGGTACACGTTTGTATGACATCTTCCAACGTTTTCCAACAATTCTGTTACCATGCTCTGGATAATAAAGTTTTTTTAATTCAAGGTAAAGAATGTTAATATATGAAAAAAAGGTCAATTTGCATTTAGCAATCCAATTTATTAGATAAAAATGCCTAACAAATCTACAAATTATTACAACTTATACTACTCATTTCTACGGTGGAAAATTTTGTTAACAGCAACTGTTAGCAGATATCCAAATATCGATATTATGCAGACTGATGCGAGCAGTAACATTACGATGTAAGTATCGATATTGGATATTGTGATAAACTGCTCACATCGCTAGATTCCGAGCAATAAAAAAGCGACGAGTGTCATTGTTATTTTTTCTAATGCAATGTAATGCAGCGCATATTAACAAATGAAACGCGATGGATGTTTAATCCTTATCGAGGAACCAAATCAAAGTAAATGCGCGACCAGAGAAAACAGGCAGCACCACACCGAGGATAAAACAAACAAGAATTGATTTGTTTGTCCGGCCATTTCAGTGTGTGTGTGTGTCCGTGCGTGAACGTGAGTGCTTTTTTTTTTCTCCCGAGTGCCGCCAAGTGAAATATGCAATTGCACGCCACTGCAGTCGCAGGCACACAAATCCAATCCTGATCGAAGAAACAGCGAAGCGAGGAGGCTAGAATCGGTTGCCCAACGAAGAGAGCAGAACCGTGGACAAATGACACTCTGCCGATACAGCGAAGTAAAAATCAATAATTAGAGCAAAAAGGTATGCAGTAGCCAGAAGAGCACGGAACCCAATATACATATGCACACATCTGCAGCCGTGTGTGTGTGTATGTGTTGTTGTATATCGCGTATCGCAATCATGCAAATAAAAGGCAAGCGACGAAAGTCAATAGATTTTATAGGTATTGTATCCCGAAATAGGAGCAATTCCCCCTGATAAGTGCCGCAAACCGGCATAATAGGTAGAGCAAAGTGTATAGTGGGTAGTGGATAAGGGGTGTTACGTAGCCTAACAAATCTACCAATTATTACAACTTATACTACTCATTTCTACGGTGGACAATTTTGTTAACAGCAACTATTAGCAGATATCCAAATATCGATATTATGCAGACTGATGCGAGCAGTAACATTACGATGTAAGTATCGATATTGGATATTGTGATAAACTGCTCACATCGCTAGATTCCGAGCAACAAAAAAGCGACGAGGTGTCATTGTTATTTTTTCTAATGCAATGTAATGCAGCGCATATTAACAAATGAAACGCGATGGATGTTTAATCCTTATCGAGGAACCAAATCAAAGTAAATGCGCGACCAGAGAAAACAGGCAGCACCACACCGAGGATAAAACAAACAAGAATTGATTTGTTTGTCCGGCCATTTCAGTGTGTGTGTGTGTCCGTGCGTGAACGTGAGTGCTTTTTTTTTTCCCCGAGTGCCGCCAAGTGAAATATGCAATTGCACGCCACTGCAGTCGCAGCCACACAAATCCAATCCTGATCGAAGAAACAGCGAAGCGAGGAGGCTAGAATCGGTTGCCCAACGAAGAGAGCAGAACCGTTAACAAATGACACTCTGCCGATACAGCGAAGTAAAAATTAATAATTAGAGCCAAGAGGTATGCAGTAGCCAGAAAAGAACAGAACCCAATATACATATGCACACACCTGCAGCCGTGTGTGTGTGTGTATGTGTCGTTGTATATGGCGTATCGCAATCATGCAAATAAAAGGCAAGCGACGAAAGTCAATAGATTTTATAGGTATTCTGTCCCGAAATAGGAGCAATTCCCCCAGATAAGTGCCGCAAAACGGCATAATAGGTGGAGCAAAGTGGATAGTGGATAGTGGGTTGTGGATAAGGGGTGTTACGTAGCTACATTGCAAAAACAAAAAAAAAAAAAAAAACAAAAAACCAAAACACAAACACAGGGACACACATGCAAAAGCACATGCGACGTAACATTCCGATTCCGACCAACATCAAAGCGGAAGAGAACGAAAGAGGAGGAGGAGATAGCGGAGCGAGTGGCGAAGAGAGGGCTTGCGAATGGGTGGGAGGGGCGAGGAACGCCAAGGAAAGAAGAAGGGAAAGGCTTCACTGCTGCATTGCAGTGAATTGCGTTCATCTGCCCCTCGCGCTCCTCCCCATTCACTTTGCATTTCACTTTCTTGAGCGAAACAAACAAGCCAACAAGCTATAGGCCAATAAGTTCGCATCCATTCTTGCAGCGAGTCGGAAAAGTGGCTCAGATACATTACATATACAGCTACAGATTGAGATCCAGGTTCAGATTCAGATTCAGATTCATTCAGAATACGCGGCTCGTACAGGAGGAACACGAGATACATCTGACCATGTGTAATTACCTAATGTGGCGCAGAGTTTAGTGCATAGCAGAGCAGATAGTAAGGTGCCTGCATAAGTTGTATACTGTGTGTAGTACACTTTTGGCCAGCCAGTCGATGGCTACGACGGCATGGGTCCGATTGGCCAATTCACGAGAGCGTGGGTGTACGAAAATCGATAGAATCGTGTAACTTGGGCATACAAGTACGTATGTTTAATGTTGCATGCATGTGGAATATACATACATATATACGCATGCCTATAATCATGCATATGAGCTGTTTTCTAGTTTCAAGAGTCGAGATTGTATGCGATGTCTTTATATCTTACCGTCCCAACCCGACCAATCAATGATCTGATTTGATTATTGCATACCGTAAACTGATAGATAGATAGATAAATAGATAGATATATAGATAAATAGATAGATAGATATATAGGTAGGTAGATAGATAGATAGATAGATATATACTTACATAAATACTACATTGTATGCCTAAGCCCTACGAATTGCATTCTACATGGACACGATCATGAAACAGAATCCAATCGGAACGACGGGAGAAATTCTTGTTAGACTTACATACGCTCAGGTGGGACTAGATTCGTAGCCTTGATTTGATTAATGGACTAATTATTAGCATTGAATTTTATGTTGTTAAAAATAAGCTTTTGCTTCAGTTCGTATCGGTTTGATGTTACTTTTCTGAATATTTTTAGTTCATCATCATACTCCTGTAAATCGTAAATCACCATTACAATAGCACAACAGATTTCACCAAGATATATAAAGTACATGAAATTCGATTCCAGAGTCATGTTAAAGAGCGCAAATAACAATTCTCCCCAGCACGTAAGTAGACGAAAATCGTCATTAAAAATTAGATTTCTTTATAACTTGCTTATGTGATAGTTATGTATGTATATGTACATGTACGAATTCTCCAACACAGCTTGCATGTTAAGTTTACGCAAAACTGCATATTGTACATTTAGTTTGAATCGGCCCATTTTAGGACTTTAGTCTTAAGAGCTCTACTATAGGCAGACATTTTAGAGCAGTGAAGCAAAGTAAGAGGCTTCATCCAGAAGCCTTTGGTCACAAGGAAGGCAAAGAGATCTGGGGGTATTCTGGGTCTTTCACGGTAATAAGACTGCATATTGGCTGAAAGCGATATGGTTCAGATTGATCTTGCCGTAGACTTCTATGCATAAATGTAAATGTATTATTATTATTACTATTAGACAATAAAGCATGATACTAGGCGTAGTTATGCAAATATTATATAGTTATGTGCAAATATTATACTTCATATGGCATGAATCACAGTTTTAGGACAATTACATTATATTCTGCTGCATTTTCTTGTTCCGTTTTCCATTTTTGTAACTCGTTTTTAAATAGCAAATATCTTATGATTAAATGGTAGGTAATTTTATACCCTGCTCTCATATAGATCCTCTGTATTTTCAACATTTCTTTTGCTATGAATCACAACACCACCTAAGTTCCCAAAGGAATTTCTTATTATTCTTTTTCGATGTGTTTATTTAAAGTGATAGAACTGATCATAATTTAAGAACGAATTATGCTTGATGTTGTACTTGATGTTCATTAGTACTTGAAGCTGGCCGGTCCGGTCCTATTATACTAGACATTTACAATTTTCGCCATCACTTGTCCGACAAATGACACTCAACACACAGGTGCTGTGTTATATAAATATGTTGTAATGAATTCGAAATGGTCAGAACAGCGACAGAGGATATTTCTCGAGCCTAACGAGCTTCCGATTGTTTCACTTGTTTATTTCGAGCTTTGTTCACAACACACTTTGGGCATTTCGCATTTATTGTTTCCCACTTTGGGCAGACAATATATCTGGCTATTGAAATTATAAAGAAATTGTAGAGGTACTTTCCGTACTTGCCGTGCAGCTCGGAGAGCTGTCCTTTTAGCCACCTATGCGCACATAAATAAACTACGAGACTGCAGGCGCCAATTGCTCCAAACTTTGACCATAAATATAATTTCTTCGAACTGAGTGATCTCGCATATGTGTATCGTATGTCCCGGAGTCTTAGTATATGTACACGCACACATTTTCGCAAGATATTTATTTTAAAATGTTGCTGTTGATTACTGCAGATTTTGATACGCCAATGCAACTCATGCATCTCTGAGTTTGTGCTGCAGCTGCTGCAGCAATAACCGCTCCACCGGCATCCAAATTTTAATGTAATTTCGTTCATGCTGTGGGGTTGGTAATGTCTTTCTGACATTTTGACTTCATTAATTCGACGAAATCTGCCTTCTGGCCGTCTGCGAAAGTTTTATCAGCGCCAAAGCATCTCAATTTTCGACATGCACCGTGCTTTCTGTTCAATTTCAAAACAAGTGACACCTGCCATTAAAGCAAGGTTGATGTCCTTCGATTAGAACGGGGTCCCCCTTAAGAGTCGTTTTCAAAATTAATTCCATGCTCGACTCATAAAAGATGGCTTTCACTGCATATTAGGTGTTTTGTTTTTTTTTTTTTTTTTAGGCCAGTACGGGAACGGGTTATGGATAAATCAAACGAATTCCCCAGTATCCTATCAGATACCTTTTCAGCCCAGCCCTTTGAAGTGTCCCCGAATGCCGTGCACTGAAACGGACTGGCACATGTGCCTTCCCTTTAAAAGGGTATATAAATATCGAGCTCCTCGAGATCGCAGCTAGTCGCGCAAATTATCTGCACACTTACAAACATGTGTTTTTACACATGTATGTACATTTTTTAAATTTTTTTCATAATTGCAGTTCCTTCTACAAAATTAGCTGCAGTTGGCTTTTGTCGTTGTCAGATAAATGTCAGTGCTTAGCCGGGAAACTCGAAATTTATCAGTCGCTGGGTTGTAGACGGTCTTGAATGTCATATCGTTGCTCGCTGCTCGCTGCTCAGTTTTCTTGCAACAGAAATAGCAGTGAAATAGGTGGACCAATAATGTATCCAGTGTCCTACAAACCAGGGCGTGCGTGCTACAAATCATGCCACCATGCAATGCGAATAGCTAGATCCTCATTTGGTTACCAACGACAACAGTTTTATGCCGCCTCTAGTTATGCAGGAAAAAGGTCACGATTTTTTGTTAAGCGCCGATTTACGTTCCCATCATTGCCTGGCAATGTAAGTAGATTTAGTCCGACCGAACTCTGTGTTCAAACCGTACCGAAACGAAACAAACTCGCACTCTGGGAGAGATACAATATGTAGTAAAATATTTGTATGCCTTTTAGCCGTAAGCCCACAAAAAACTACCAAAAATATAACACCGAACATATTAACCGAGTAAAATATGTGAGAAAGTCGTTGTATTCTTGTGCTATTGTATTACAAACGTCTTGCTATAACTGTCTATATGGTATCGATGTTGTTGTGCGTAATATTAAACAAAGCGTTGTGTGTATGTATGTATGTACCATGATTGGTCTTTAAGTCATGTTTTTGCTAGAAGTGCATAATTCAATCCGGCCATATTTCATATATAGGTAATATTAAATGTCAATGGTACTTGCATTGGTGCCATAAATAGCAAGTCCTCAAGAAGACGCGAGTCACTACATGCCTACACACAAAACGGGTCCTTGAAATGAAGTTTGAATGCTTTTCGTTGTACTGTACAGTGTTAAAAGTAAATGCCTAAATACTCTTAATTTCACTATTAATGCATACGTATCCATTAGCCGGTGAGTGCACCATCTGATATCAACATGAATGGCTATAACCAAAAATTGCCACAAAAACGGGGCTATGAGATGCCAAAATACTCTGGTAAGTCCATCTCCAAGCACTAGGATGTGCCCATTGTGCCATGTCCCCTGATCCCCAACGCCGTTTCGTTTCACTAGATCCAAAAAAGAAAATGTGCAAGGAGCGCATTCCGCAGCCGAAGAACACGGTGGGCATGCTGAATGAGCTAAGACATGGACTGATTTACAAATTGGAGTCACAGACTGGTCCGGTACACGCACCTCTATTCACGATATCCGTGGAGGTGAGATATGAGCTGAAACAGAATCATGATGCATGGTGCACCATGAGGAGGTCGCTTTGAGAAATTATCGAAGGAACGGAACCTGCGATCTCAAGTTCTCTAATCTATTTCACAGGTCGATGACCAGAAATACTACGGCCAGGGCCGTAGTAAAAAAATTGCACGCATCGAAGCAGCAGCAACTGCACTGCGCAGCTTCATACAGTTTAAGGACGGAGCAGTTCTGTCGCCTCTGAAGCCGGCGGGCAACTTGGACTTTACCAGCGATGAACATCTTGAAAATGGTATTGAAAATTTGTCCAATTCAAAAATCGTTGAGATCATTCGATGACTGATAACCCTACCTCGCTTGAACAACCCACGTTTTGCATGAGTCAGAGCAAGTATTAGTGTTTTTATCCTCTTTTGTTAATTATTTTAATTTATTATTTAATATGATTTACTCTGGAACCTTATGCGTTTTGTGGCCATATCAAAGATGTCTCCATTCATCTCATAGCAATGTTTTGGCCGAATATCCAATAGTATTAGCCATGTCAAAAAATCAATTGTTATCGATGATTTTAAGCAAATATGTATGTTTAAAGTGCCGTAAGGTTCGCAATGTTGATTTCGGTATCGTTTGTGTTATTTGATGAGACCCCTGTTTTTTCTCTTTTTTTTTCATTAATGCGCCTTATTCAGCATTACTTTCTTAACCCCTTAAATGCACTTTATGCTTAATCAGGCAACCAATTCGGTGCTGCAGTGTCGTACACTTACCTAATTTTCTTTCCTAACTTGACTTTCATTGGTTGATCTCTACGTTTTTAAAAGGTTCTTGCGTGTTTCTTGTTTATGCTTCCCCTTGCGTTTGTCTGATATGGCTGGAGACCACTATTGCGTCTGAAATAAGATTAGAAAACTAAGGCATAGCTTCAGGATGAGCAGTCAAATATCTTTAGCTAATTTTGTTTTATTTTGCTAGATGTCAGCAAAAGTGCTATTACTGTTGACGGTCAGAAGAAGGTTCCAGAAAAGGGTCCTGTCATGCTCCTCTACGAATTATTTAATGACGTTAATTTCGAATGCATTAACATTGACGGCGCCCAGAACAATTGTCGCTTCAAAATGACCGTCACAATCAACGATAAGAGGTTCGATGGAACAGGTATGTATTGGATTAACTCGTTGTTAACGTCAACCCACCCAGCCACATACAATGTATGCTAATGTGCAACTCAATTTTCCTCAAGGTCCTTCCAAAAAGACGGCGAAAAATGCGGCAGCTAAGGCGGCACTTGCTTCGTTATGCGATATTTCCTACAGTCCAATGGTGGTGCCACAGAAGAACGTGCCCCTGCCAATCGACGACAAGTCGTCATCGATGGAGTTGCCTCAGATACACGCGGATACGATTGGTCGATTGGTCTTGGAAAAGTTCATGGAAGTAATCAAGGGTCAGGAGGCTTACTCGCGTCGAAAGGTATTAGCGGGCATTGTAATGACTGAAAACATGAATTTTTGTGAAGCCAAAGTGAGTACGCAGCCAGCTAAGCATTGCGAAACCAATTATAATACCAAACCCATCCTTGACCAGGTTATTTCAGTTTCGACGGGCACCAAGTGTGTCAGCGGTGAGCATATGAGTGTGAACGGAGCTGTCCTAAACGATTCCCATGCTGAAATAGTCTCCAGGCGTTGTCTTCTCAAATATTTATATGCACAGCTGGACCTTCAATGCAATCAGGGTATGATGCATATGTTAAGTTCAGTTTACGTATACTAATAATACCGTAGAAGTTAGATCTAAGAATAATGCATAATCTAGTTGTTAAATGTTGATATCGAAAATGTACGCTTTACCAGCAAGAATTGCTAAAGTTCCGATTTGTGCTCATTGAGCATATACGAGCAAACATATATTTTTGTTTTCTTTTACACATTATAAACAAGCACTTTAAGCTCATTTATGTTTTCCCCGTTGGATCGTTTTAGGTGTTTATAAAAAATTAAATTTTAAGGGCAAACCATCTCAAAAATAAACAATTTGTAAACATTATTTATCAAATCTAAGCACAAACATTAAAAGTATCGAATATCCTTTATTTTGAATGGCATTTACCTTAATTACTTAGTTACTAAAATTTCAGTTGTACTATTTCATTGAATTATTTTCTATATTGCAACAAAACAATAATTGAGTAGCGAAGGGAAAGGTTCTAAAGTAACATTGTTTCTTTTTAATTCAATTTAATGCCTGTGGCATGATTTGGGCCCAGTGAACACATTTAGTATTCTTAAGTCAAAACTCACCTATCGGAAACACAATTAATGATAGTTCTTTTGACTTGCAAATAAGAGTGGGCCTTGTAGGTAAAGGTATTTGCCTTTGGCTCAAAACAAAATCAAAAAATGGGTATAAGTTGCGTAGTATTTTGCGATTGGTCTTGCTTTTGCTTTTTGCTTTCCCAGCTTAACTTTCTTACTAAAACATGTTCCGCATTGTTTTGTTGGACTTCTTTTCATGTATACCCCTGCGTATTGGTGAAAAGAATGAGATTTAAACATAAAACTACTTCGTTTTACTTTAATTTATATTTGATTACTCTTATTCAATTTTCTCCTAAATTTAGCCACAGCATATCAGTCGATTTTCGTGAGGAATACTGATGGGCAATACCCTTATAAACTAAAATCCGGGGTACATTTCCATTTGTATATAAATACAGCACCTTGTGGGGATGCACGGATATTTAGTCCTCACGAAAACGACACTGGTGTTGACAAACATCCAAATAGGTTGGTACAAACTGCATTCTATAAATACTCGATAATTTTATATGATGAATACTTTCTCTACCTATTTACACATTTAAATTGTATTATTCAAGTAGAATTATAATGATTTAAATTTGTACGCAATAAGAAACGACATTTCCATGCGGGAAACACGTTGAGATTGCAAAAAAATATGTATTTGCATAAAAAAATATATATTTGTATATGTACGATTCCGTGCTTAAAAGTGCCACAAGTTACTGTCAATGAAATTGCGACATTTGTTCATTAGAAAAATCTTTTAAAATCTTGAATTCAAGCATATGCCAAAAGAAGAAAACATTGTTAAAGCACTATATCGCACACTTTCATTTCGATTTGTGGCAACATAATGTACGAAATTGTTCATATTAAATATCAGAACTATCAATTTGAACACGAGCATGAATGTATACAAGAAATCAGGTATTTTAAAGCTTTTACTCCTTGTGTTGAGTATGTTTAGAAATGTATTTGTCCCCGGCTTGTTATTCGCCATCCGTTGTCTGTATGTACGGGTCTGTAATGACTCATTCAAGTGCTTAAGATGACAAGGATATACAAATCATGGGCTTCCACTTCCACAATTTTGTTAAATGCGTATTTGTATTGCAGAGTCTATATGGACATGTCCGTCTACAAACTTCGGCGCTCCGAAGATTCCTTTCTTGGTTTCCTCAATCGTTTGAAATGGCAGGTCGAAATAGGTTAAGCATACCAAGTACCTACCATTTGAATCAGATTTTATATGTGCCGGTCTGAGGGATTACTTTGAAGAATATGTGAAAAATGAATCTTAATGATAAGTCTTGCCGCCCGCCATTCCCTACCACATAATAAAGTAATTGATACCATGTTTTGCTTCCAGTATTACTTGGCATGTTTTAAACGTAGTTTTTGAACAAGCTAATAATTATATTTTCCATACTCACATTTTATAATGCCGACAACGAATCATACATGAAATAATCATCAATCAACAGAAAGGCTCGTGGCCAGCTGCGCACCAAAATCGAGTCCGGTGAGGGGACGATTCCAGTGAAAAGCAGTGATGGTATCCAGACGTGGGATGGCGTATTGCAGGTAACCCGATTGGGCGGTTGCTATTAGATCGTGGGAAACCATTAACATTACTACATTTATGAATTCCGTGCAGGGCCAACGCCTGCTAACAATGTCGTGCTCGGATAAAATTGCCCGTTGGAACATCTTGGGCATACAAGGCTCCCTATTGTCTTCCATAATTGAACCGGTGTACCTGCATTCGATTGTGCTGGGCAGCCTGTTGCATCCGGAGCACATGTATCGCGCAGTTTGCGGCCGCATCGAGAAGTCCATTCAAGGCCTGCCACCGCCGTATCATCTAAACAAGCCG
Source organism: Drosophila simulans (assembly GCF_016746395.2). Classification (NCBI taxonomy): domain Eukaryota; kingdom Metazoa; phylum Arthropoda; class Insecta; order Diptera; family Drosophilidae; genus Drosophila; species Drosophila simulans. The sequence continues at coordinate 1,583,290 of NC_052525.2, forward strand.
CGCCTGGCACTAGTCACTTCGGCCGAGCCGAGGAATCAGGCCAAGGCTCCCAACTTCGGGATCAATTGGACCATTGGGGACACCGAGTTGGAGGTTGTGAACTCGTTAACTGGTCGAACCATTGGCGGCCAGGTGTCTCGCATCACAAAGCAAGCGTTTTTCGTTAAGTATGGATTTCTAATGGCAAACTTGCCCGGTATTTCAGTCCGCAAAGTAACCACAGACTATGGGCAAACCAAAGCTAACGTTAAGGACTATCAGGTGAGTGTTTATATGCTGGATCGTTTGAGGATATGCATCAAATTGTTTGCCACATCGTTTCTTGTAGATCGCAAAGCTAGAATTGTTCTCTGCATTCAAGCGAGAAGACCTTGGAAGCTGGCTGAAGAAACCCATTGAACAAGACGAGTTCGGTCTTGCCGAATGACTGCACTCAGCACTATTATATAATTTAAAAAAAGACAACACAGACAACGGCAAGCAATTAATAGAATTAGACGACATAGATTTTATGACAAATTCTGATATAGAATGCAAACTATATTGGGTGCAAACACATCGCTATGATATACCACTTCATATGATTGACAACCTGCCAACCTTGCGTACCCATTGCAATAGCAAGCACGAAGATGCTTATGCTTGAAATATAAAGAAAAGCTCTAGAATATTTATAGAAAAGAATGTAGTTTTTATGCTGGAACTGAGTAAAGGAGTATTATGGCGTTTTTTTTTGAATCAATTCATTTTCAAATTGGCTAAAGCAATTTCTTTCTCATCTAAGTTTGTGATTTGTTTTGTTATTTAAATGAATGCGATGCGTTGCGATGTCGTCGCAACCACACTGTCGAAACTTTCAAGTGAGTTGTGTCTTTCGTTTTCCGTATTTTATATGGTAATTATGGTAATAAACAATGTTACGAAACAGTTAAAAGATATATATAAAACCAAAAACCAACAAGTAAACTCAATGAATAACAATAATGCAAACAGAAAGCTAGAATTCGTTCTCTTATCGATTAAGCAATGTATTTTGTTAAGTAATGTTATTTGCAACGACATAATAATTATAATAATAATAAAGTCACGCTTAATATAAGCATAAGAACATTTTAGGTGAATCTGCGTTAATTTCACGTACTTTTCTTCAGATCAGATATAAACCTAAGCTTTAATCGATTTTCAATGAATAAAACTGTGTTCTTGGTTGAAAAACTTTATATCTATATAAGAACCTGTTATCAATTAAATTACGTAGATTTCTTTGCATATTAGTTGATACAAATCACAAGCAAGCGAAAGCAGATAAGAAGATATATATATATATATATATGTATATTAGTTACCAATTTTGTAGCATGCTGATAAAGGCATTTGAACTACCTAGTCTTATCATGAAGCTTGTATCGCTATTTCGTATAATGTAGAAAGACATACTATATTAGTTGTCGTTACTTGGACATCATTATACCTTCTATTAAACTAACTTCCGCCCTAAGTTCTTCCGGTTGTTCGTTCAATTTGAAATGGCAATTGTTAATGGTAAAATCAATAACTACTCTTCCATCGTCAAATGACGTATTCCAATTCAAAACAAGGCGATTTGGCACCTCTTTTAATGTGTACTTGAAAATGCTAATATGAATGATCTAGTCAAATGTGGTATTCTAATAAAGCCATAGTCTCCAACCATTCAGTTATGTGAAATAAATATTACGTCGAAGTTGCATAGAACACGAAAATGAAAAAGACTGCAAGACATTAGAGCAGCACAGCGTATTTTGTTGCAGTTGCAGTTTGTCCGAATCGTCTTAATCATGAAAATACTCACGACCTCGGAAATGTTTGAGTACCGACTTCTTGAGATATAATTTTTCATTTAAGGCCTTAAATTTCTTTAAGTACTAAAATTCAACCGCCTTTTTCGTCCAATGCCGTTTATAATTAACAAACTACTTCGAAGTTTAATTTTCTTTGACTTTCCCACAGTCCATTTAATGCTACTCTTAGTAGTAATTTAATTTACATGATTGCTTCGCAACTTGTATCCTTCACTACCGAGTGAACCTGATGGGCTGATTATGTTTTAAAAATGAAAAATGGTTAATTGTTAACATTTTCAGCGCGGCACGAAGTAGGCAATTGAATTTTGAAGCTTATGGGAAATTTGATAATACGAAAACCATCAAGGCTTTTTAAATGTGAAATTATAATCTATGTGGAGAGGACATTATTTATAATTTTCAATAGTGGTATTCTTCAAATTACGTCGATAGTAAAAATTTAGTTATAGATTTCCTTTAAGTTCTAAGTGATACAAGTACACCTTTTTTTTTCCTGCGCATGCTAAAAAATATATTGGCATAGTATTTGAGTAAAAGAAAAAAAAAACTTGCGAGTTTTTCTCCATTACTTGATTAAATAATAATATGACGATATAATTGACTTAAGTAATATTTGGAAAATACCGCGTATGATGGATAAACCAAAGTTGATCTTATATAAAATACTGTGATACTAAATTTTACTAGTACTTCCAGCATAGCTGCATTTTATTCATTCTTAAATATTCTATGATAAGCAGCAGCAGATAATAATCAATGACTATATAGGAAAACAAAAATTTTTAAATGGCATGCACCATGCTTGTCTACATTAGATTTTCAAGTAAGAAATTTTACAAACTAGATTAATACGTATGGAAAGGTGGGTATAACATTGGGACTCCTCAAATATCATTTTTAATTGCAAAACAAAACAATAGGCTCTCGATGCAGCATACACAATACCAACTTCAGTCAACTAATTTCTATTGCGATAAGATACATTAAATGAAACCCTATAACACGTAGGCTAGTCGTCAAATCGGTATATTCAAGAAGCAGCTAATAAACGTTCAACACGTATTAGAATACCAATCTAAGAACACACAATGATAACTATGAGAATTTTTTAATTAAACTTAGTTGGAAGAAGATCAGACATTTACAATAGTATGCTAGTCGAGTGCTCAACTCTTGTTATGGAATGGCTTTAACTATTCACCTACTAAGTTGGTTTGCCTATCGGTTCGCATTCACATTATTTCATAATATAATTGAAACCAGCTTGGGAATAAATAGAAATAGACATAGACATAGTAAATATCGCAGTTTGAAATGGATATTGTACTTGCAAGTTGGACTTACATGAATAAGTATACAAAACAAAAGTTTGCTCAAATTGCAAAACACTTGGAAAGTATTTCTACATCTTCCAAACAAAAAGCAGTCCTCAAAAACACACTTAGATGCTTATAGAACATGCCGGGTTTTACTATACATATATCCCGCAAAACCAGTGATAAGAAGCCGCATCGAGTCCCTACTACTACGTATGATGTTCTAGACCAAACCCATATACCAACTACCATATAGCATGAAGAATCTCTAATTCAGCTGCATACATATGTACGAACTAAAGGCAGCAATCCGAAGCAGATTTTATTACCACTTGCAATTGTATGAATAGTTAGGACATTTGATGTTTCGGGAGTTCAAGAACTGTAAGCAATCAATTATCTGAGACACAACATGCTAAACATATTTCAGATGCAGCAGGATGCCAAGATTGAATCTGTTTTACGTGCTCCTGAGATCAAGAACCATATATTATTGACTTTCTGGGCTAAACGCGTTATAAAGAAGACCATAATCATAATTTGGGCTAACCCACTAGGCATTGCTTACGCATATTTCACTAAGTTTACGAAACGAATATTAAACTACCAAAGAAATAAACAGTATAATTATAGTAAATTTACATTTTCGAGCCAAAAACACCTTTTTTTTACAAAACATCAAATATTTTTTTTTTGATTCCACCGAAACTTGCAATTTTGATGGAAAAGAGGGTTTAGGAAATTAGCAATGCGGACATCCAAACAAAGATGGCTTTTCTTTAGTTTACGAACAAGCCAGGAAGCCAGGATATTTACCAGGAAATCAATATATGCATAACTTAATATATAGAAATACACACTTATACGTAAAACTTTGTTCATGAAAAAGATTAGTGCATATATCCAAAAGATTTAAGCATATAATAAACACTTAATATCTAAATACACAGAACAAACTTTAATAAAAACTAGGTTTACACTTCCTACACTTAAACTTCGCTTGTCCACGTTTCAAGAAATTCGCTTGGATAACGAATCAATAAAATTCCAAAATAGTAACAGTCTAGTCTGCGAATTAAAAATTCTATTTGCAGTTTAAGAAATATTCTTTCAAACACGAAAACACAATACTTGCAAGAACGTAGAAATCAATTGCAGGCATCCAAAATTGCTCGTTTAGTTTTAAAAGAAATCCGTATGTACCAGGAATTCAGTATATGCGTGGCTTAATACATAAAATACATACACACTTACTTATACGTAAATCTTTGTTCAAAACTTGATCAAAATTTAGTGCAAATAGCCAGACGATTCAAATAGAATAATAGCGAGCAAGAAAGAGCATTGTTAACAGCTACCTTAAACATTTAAGTCGGCAAAAACAAATGTATCAATAACTTAAACTTTTAAAATAGATTTTACGATGGCCTTTTTGTTTTATAATCGACTGTCAGCCAATAAAATGATCCCCACGTCATTGAAGACGAAACCTAAACCCTATAAGCCTATGAATATTTACACAATCGTTCGGTCTCCAACTAATGTAAATGAAATTTAATAAATTACCAATAATATATAGAGAACAAAACAGCCTACGATTATTTATTTATTTAATTACGAATCGTGAACCTATGTAAGTATTCATTAGCATTTGATACAGCTATAAAGTAGATTTCATATACAAACATATACAAACAGTGGATTCCGATAGGTGGGATTGCATTCGTAGGGTTGCCTTCGTGTATCATGTATAACTTCGTCTCCTGTAAGATACTGGAATATATTTCGATATAGGTGGGTATCGTACTTGGCGGGCTTGGGAAGAAATCAGGATACTTTTGGTCTCTGCTGTAGTCATCGCAGTTCTTTTTCAGTAAATGTAAGTAACGTATTATTGTATTGTATTGCTAATATGGATGAAATATTTTGCATACATATGTATGTACACTTTACTTACCTTTTGGTAAGTAAACTTATTTACTTACCTGTTGGAAGCAAAAATATAGAAAAATGAAATAAATAGTTATGAAACTCCAACGATTTTTTGGTTTATAGTATATTGGCAATATTAAACCTTATTAAACTGGTTTGGATTTACAAGCATGATCTAAACATTTTAAGTTTATAGTAACAACAAGTTATTCACAGTTATTCATTTTCCATTTTCAATTTTCAGATGCCGCCCTTGGTTGCACACAAAAATCCTTTGGAGCCAAGCTGACGTAGTTATTTTCCGTGTTCCGACGATTCAAGGCAACCGGAATCAGAGCGATGAAGCTAACTTGCCCGGTAAGTCCTCCATTTCATAATCCCTTCAAAGTGAACAGTATACAATTGGGTTGCAGAAACGTGGATCTTTGGGTGGCCTTGAGCGTTGATTTTCCACACAGCATGCAGGTTTCGTCGACAACGAACTTGTTGAATTTATTAAAACAGCCCGCTGCTAACGAAACCCGACTTCAGTGAGGATGTTTATCCTAAGTTGCAGTTGCAAGGAGCACTTTGTTGTTTCACACTATCGGCAATTGCCACATAATCGGATTTCCTGCTGCAAAATAAAGAAAATTGTATGAATTGCATAGCTCGATGATCTCTGCCAACTGTTCGGGTATAGCAGTTTATGTTGAGACCATTTGGAAAATCTGAATGTGCTAGAAGTATGGACTCTGTTTGGCAAGAAGCGGGATATATGTACATATCTCCACGTATATGTGCAGGTGCTGCTGTCGGTTGCAAAGCGGGAAGGCGACAAGCAAGAAAGTAAATAACTCACTTAAAAGCAAATAAAATCTAATTTACTTTTAACGGAAATGTGCTCAGCAGCCGGGAGGCGGAGGCACTTAATCCGTCAGCCCGGCAGTCATGCCTGTGTGCGCCGTATTGCTTATAAAATGCAGAAAGTTCAGTTCATCCCGCCATCCTCGGGGCCAAAAAGCAGCAGAACGATACTCGTACACGAATCGCACTGGAAACAAATTGGGACAGGGACAAGGTTGTGAAGTAAAGTTTAAGCTAAACTATATGGCAAAATAAAATGGGCTAATAACTGAGCATAATGACTAAGAACACCTCAGACCTCAGGGTCAGAAGTTCATTGAGCTAGATAGTTTTGAGATAAAAGTCAGACACTTTTCTCAATTGCCTCGTGCCAGGAACACTGAACACTCACCAAATTTCTCTCATTAGAGCGTTTCTCTAGGATAACCCAACCTATACAATGTGGATGCAACAGTGAGTCCAAAATAATCATAAATGACCTTTTTAATAGACATCTCACATAAAATCATTAGAGGCTGTCGTGGGCTTGCAAAAAGCACCAGGCGAAAAGATGACGACAGTAAGCCACAATCTATGATTACCAGTGCATACGGGGACGAATACATGTACAATGCATATTTGGCTAAGAATACTTTTCAATTACCGGCGGGCAAAGATAGCGTCTATCTCGCCAACCCTTCGATGAACGAGCTAATGCGAGCTATTCAAAGTGGCTCCTCATTTAAGCGCGTCGTAGTATCGATGATTGTCCCATTGCCCAGAACTTTCCAGCTGCTGGCACCAGCGAACTCTCCTCGCCATCAAAATGTAAGACTTACCCCAAATGTAGTGCACCGAAGACATTCTTTCGATCACCAGTTGCATCAGCAGCGAGTGGGAAAGTCGTCAATTCAACGACTGCCGAGAGTGCACTCGCAGGGCGATTTGTTGCAGCCAAGGCTGTCGTTTTGTGATGAGATGATCTCTAGAGATGCCCTGCCAGTGCGCGTGGCTCCTTTGGAAACGCCCACGAAGCCCCAGGAACTGGCGACCGAGGAGCCGAATAAGAATGCATGCTATTGGATTGGCTTGGCACACTTGCTATTGGTGATTTCTTGCCTGCGCGGTCTCTTTTAAGCAAACATTCAAGTAGAGAACTTCTGAATAGTGTTTTTACCCGTCTTACAGCGTACAGCCCTTGAATATGTATTAAACTCTTCCAACATGCCGAACACCTTTCCCAATTAATCAGCCAGTATTAAACTGCAGCTAAGCACTCAAGTCTGCTAGCACCCCAGCTAGCTACATTAGCCAGAACAAGACATTTGGTTTCGGGGTATTTGCCTTGTCGTTCTCCTGATGACAGTTCTGTGGCGCAAAAGGCACATAAACACATTTGCCCGCCAGCTGGCAAAAGTGGCTTGTTTTCTCGTTGGATCTCGCCTACCAGCTAGCACTCGTAGGAAGAGGCATGTGGGCGTATGTGCTCGGATCTGCCGGTCATACGTATCTGTGTATCTGGCATGCGATCCGTGTCAGAACGTAGTAATAACCAATTTTGCAAAGCGGTGACATCTTCATTCCAGTTCTGAGCACTCAGCGGGGCCAATGCAAGTGCGACCTATTAGGACTTTCTATGGTAATGGGAGCTAAACTGGATGAGGACAAATGTGGCAGTAGCTTGCCAACACTCGCAGGATACATATGTATCTCAAGGATATGCAGGTTGCTTTTATGCTTATTCGGCGGCAGTGCTGAATTGACTCACATCAACTGGTGTCGTTGTGTCGTCTGTTATGTTTATGCCGCGAATAGGGTGTTTAGTTTTGATGGCCTTTCAAGTGAGCGAATGAAAAGAACAACAAAAAATACAGCTTGTAATGGTTCGCTCAAATGTAGCTCGCTGATTCGTGAATATGAATGTAAAACCCCCCACACGTCCGTATCCGTATCCGTATCGCCGTATCTGCATATATTCAATTTGATGGGGTAGCTGTGTGTGTGGGCATTGGTATCGGTATTGGTATAGGTATTGGTATTGGTACTCAGCTACAATAATAAAGTTTGCAACCAGCCACTTTGGATCTAATGCACTCAAAGTGCCATTAAAGGCTGGCCTGGCCCTGGTCTCTATTGATCGGGGTGTCCTCTCGGTAAAAAGTGACTAAATCGAATTATTGGACACAAAGTCAGCTAGAACGGCGATGTTGCACTTGGCAAGCCACACGAGTATTTTTGTTTGTTGATACAATAACAGCATAATAGAATTTTCAGTGCCTAATTATATTAAAACCGAGACAACCGAGCCATCGAAGTTGGTTAAAGCCCACTAGCGACTCTTTAAAGCAACAAGTTGGTCCGTCCTACCTTTGGCTCTGATCAACAAATATGCTCGCCTTGATTTGGTTTTAGGATGAGTAAATGTGTTCTTGAATCGAAATACGTTTAGTAAGTACTGATCGGTTTTCGCATTAGCATATGCAAATCGGATTTTGACATAAAATGCCATTTGTGTCGATGCACGTACGAGTACAGGCGAAAATTAAGATATTTCATGGAGATTTGTGTGGGGCGAGCACTTTCTGCAGCTCAAGTAACTCTGATGAATGAAGAAAGTGGCAGGAAGATGGGAAGACGGGAAGACAGGAATACAATGCATCATTCGACGCACAGGTACTCAAAGTTGCACATGAAACATGCGGAACAAGAATGAAACTACATAAAGTTTATTGTACCTAATTTCATTTTATAATTTTTTGTTTTTGTTGCCTTTCATCGTGCAGCAACGGCAAGGGTAGTGGTGTGGTGCCAACGGATGTGAGTGCGGATGTTGTGAAACCTCTTTGTTGTGGCAAACACTTACGCACACCACCCAATGAAGCGGAAGTCGACAAATGTATCGTGTACTGCCACAGTCGCAGGAACAGTGTATATTTGTTCAGTCTGTTGAGTGTGTGGAGTGTGTAGAGTGTGTTGAGTGTGGTATTGTAACACGCACATTTCCGGTGCTACCTCTACTGTCTACTGTCGACGTCATCTGTTTGAGAATTTATCACTCGCCTTTGTTTCGACAGCCAAGTTAGCTTTTGCGTTGACAGTCGAAAATGTCCTAAAATGAATCCCCTTCTGTTCTGTTCTGTTCTGTTCTGTTGATGACTCCACCCGCCTTCGCCCAGAAAAACCTTATCTCGTCGAACTTTGGGCGAATCTCAAGTGAGGGGCCTCTGCGATCCTTGGGCCATCTATCTACTTAGCTTCTGTAGAATATTTAGTATCCAAGTTGTGCGTGAAAAACTAACCAGATGCGGTGATCCAATACCCAGTTGAGCCATAGATTGCCGACGTAGCCAACGGAAAGGGGATTGCCTTCATATGATGTACACCCAAATAGGTTATTCCCTACCCACTGGACCCCGAACTGCCTCATCGCAGTGGCGAATTGTAGCCAGCAGACGACAGTAGACAGAGTTATTGGAGGGTAGAAATCGCATTGAAGTTCAGCCTATCCCCCTGATCGCACACAATAACGTTCTGTATTCGAGTTCGAGCCCAAGCGATTGCCCCCGGCTGCAACTCAAATGTGGTCCAATGGTCCAAGAGCACTGCCAAGGCAATAGACCATGACCGTGGACAAAGATATAGTTCGATGGCCGGATGGCCGTTTGTTTGTCTGTCTGACTGACTGCTTGGTTGGGTTGGTTGGTTGGTTGATCGTTGGTCGATAGTCGATGCTAGTTGGTTGGACGGGTGGTTCGCTAGATGGCTGACTAACTAACTAACTAACTGACTGACTCACTGGCGACCGAGCGCGCTGTAATTATGCTCCCATAGCAAGAAAGAGCCCATTACATACGAGGGTTACCCTCGATACTTGATTTGGTAGTAACAAAATAAATTAAGTTTGCTGGAAACTCTAGCTCTTTGGTTTTTGACGAATAAAAGAGTGATTAAAACAATATTTTTGAAAAGAGACACTTAGACTTGATACTTCATTTGGTGCATCTTGCTAACTTGTCAAACTGCAAATCTTTACGCAAATGTTTTAAGCCAGAATGTGATGTTAATAAGGCCGAAACAGCTTTTCCCACCTGTTACACCCTTTAGACCCTCCTAATAGCCCGCGACTTGAAAAGCACTTCTGATAAAACATTCGAAGGTGTGACCTATGTTGCAGACACCTGTTACCATTTATCCTATGTGATGCATTTGCTTTCGATTTCAAAATAACTCTTGGAACATTTTCTATTACTTTTCTAACATCCAAAGAAGGCTTCTCTTACCGGCGATTGCAATGTTCGGATGGCGAAGGAACTGGAAAACTTGTTGACTTCCGTTGACTTCCCTCCGTTGCGAACAGCTGGCAGTGCGAATGTTCCTAATATTATTTGTTTAAATAACTTACATAGAAGCACAAGGCAGTTTTCCTATGCGTAGGAAAGAATATACACCTTTTAAACGATTTGGTGCGATTCACAACAAAAAAAAATTTGTTACCAAATGAACACAACATTTTTGTAAAGTAACAGGAAAAAAACTCGGAACGGCTCACGCGAACTCGAAGCGTAATAAATACTTTTGTAGGCCAAGCGCGTTGGCATAAACTCGTACTTCCGCCTCGAACGTCCCGAATCGAATGAACCCACAACTGATTCTCGTTCAAAATGAAAACTTTTTGCAGGGCAAGAGAAAGGCCACTGCGATGCTATGCGATGCGATGCGGTGCTTTTCAACCCCCGATTCCAGTGGGCGAAACAAGGGCTTGTTGTATACACCGAAGCGCACGTATACGTATACGTCGTGTGTGAGCGCACATGCATTGAATAGGTGTGCGGAATGGGTGTGTGTGTGTGTGTGGGTGGGTGTGCTGGTGTAGTGCGGTGTGGTGTGGCGTCTGTGTGTGTGGGGGTGGGCTCTGCTGTGCTGTGATGGGGTGGGTGGCACGTCTGCCCCTTCAGAGAGGCAGAGACGCAACGTATCCATCCACAACACAATGGCATTGCACTGCTGCTCCGCGACCCAGCAGCATCACTCTTCGTCGGCCCCATCCTGCCTCTCCAGCCACTCCGCCCATGTCGCCCATTGCCACCCAGCTCCATGGAAGGCTTCGTCGTCGTCGTCGTCGGCGAAATCAGTGACACGAGCCGCTCGTCGTGCTGGCGGGGATTTGGCAGCGCTGGGCCATGACGATGCTCGACGATGTCGGGAGAGCGCACCTTTGAACTGCTGCTGTTGCTAGTGCTGTCAGAGCCATCGGATGGCTGGATGGTCAGAACGGAAGGCAGCCGGATCGGGATCGGCAAGGGTGTGCCGGAGCACCAGGGCACCAGGCATTTGAAACGGGCACGTATAGTATAGGTAGAGGTGTAGGAATAGTTGTAGGTGTAGGTATAGTATGGTATGGAAATTCATCATTTTCTTCCTTTTTTGCGTATTTTCAATGCAGACAACACTCGTCTAATGGTTGGAGAAACGGGTAGCGAACATAGCGTAGACGGCATAAATCTTCCCCAGCGCTTGCTGCTGGCGACTCAATCGATGCGGATCTCGGTTTTTGGTCCGATGGCCAGGTGGTGAGCCAGATATATTCTAAATGTAGCATATTTAGCCAGCAAAAGAGTAATGCAAACACTGTTTGAAATCAATGATAGGAAGTCAACTGGGAAACTAGGATTGCGGCAGCGGCAACAGTTTAAGGAGACTTTCAGTTCACATCCGAAATTAGCTTATTTGGCCACCGTGCAGGCAGAACAACAATACGACCAACCAACCAACCTATTCCGGCTGCAGTACGAAGCCAAAAAATCGTGGCCCATCCAACCATCCCAGCCCCCCACGTACGCTACTCCCCCGGCGTAATCCGCAATCATCCTCAATCGGTTGGCTGACTCGCCTACAAAAAGCGAAATTGAGGCATTTTTACCTTTTTATTAGTACATAATCATGGCAGGGGACGTGGCCGGCCGTGCGATGGAATCAATGGACCCAGTACATGACAATAAAAATTGGCCATAGTGTAAGTGCTTTCTGCTCGTGGTGGTAGTGCGACAGTCTGTCTGTCTGCGCTCCGTTTCCCAAACCCCACCCTCCTCCCATCCCATATGTGCGTTTCTGGCCATCCGGCTAACGAAATTTAAAAGCGCGAACGGCACGGAACGGTCAGTGAAATCGAAACAGAAGGGCAACAGAAGCAGAAACAGAAGCAGAAGCACATTAAGCCACAGCTATAACTATAAAACGGAAACAGCTTTGCATACATTCGCTGGAAAACGCTTCATTTACCATTTACTGCAGTGCAGTGCAGGAAAATCGGGCTGCGATACCATATTTATTATCTTGCCATGCGTCTGGCATGTTAGCTAGTCTAAGCCGGGTCAGTTAGCCAGTTTGGTCAAATGTAAGTCACTTGTGGAAGGTACGAGTGTAGTCCCTCAAACAGTTGCATTAGTTGGCAAAAATGAAAATGAAATGAATGAACTGCGCTCGGAACATCTATGAATCTCGTTTAGATTGCTTATTTATTCCCGAAATAAATCGTTTGCAGATACTTGATTTTTATCGCGGATAGCCAAGCGAGAAGATGGTGGGGGTATCTAATGAATTGAATGCCTTCTTATGGCCACGCCGCACGGAACAACAACTATGGATATGGAGCGCAAAACTAATTATGATTTGACTGCGGCGAGTTAAGGAACGAACCACCATCTCGTTGTCGTGGGCAGACTAACAAATGGCTGCGCCAGGCCGCCCAGCAGGTTGCGATCCTGGCCAGACATACTCGTATTGTTGGCGCATTGGACGTGGTTTTTAATTTTCTTTATCTGGACTCCTTGGCTTTCAGCTGCGGGCGCACTTAATTTATACCCTACGCAGTGCGACCCGCGGCACTAAGTCTAAGGGAAAATTATTTTCGTCAGCTTAATTGGATGCCGTGCACTTCCTGCCATTGAAGCGAAATGAAATACTGAAAGAGCAAGGTATATGTACATATGTATATAATACCTATAGTATCTGGACCATCCTTCGATACGCACTCGTTGCAAGGGCCGCGAGTGTTTGGTAATTTTGCTGCATGCCCCATAAGTATGTTATGTACATTAAAGCGAATACATGCCTGTGTACTTAGTGCCCACGGATGGCATCGGTGGTCGGCAGTGCTTGACGCCCTTTGCGTGTTGCGACAAAGGTGTTAACGCCAACAAGTTGCCTCACTATGATGACAATAGAACAATTGGCCATGGGTAGTATTGCCGTGCCGTGCCGTCCCGTTCCGTGCCGTGTCGTGTCGGAGATTTTTCGCATATTTATACAGGTGCTCAGGTGGGTACAAGATAACCAACCGGGCAGATTCGAAGCCCAACTTGAAGCGTTCGCAGAAGGCTGGAGGCAGTGAGGCAGTCGAGCCACTGAAGGCAATCAGTCTGTGTCAAAGCTGCAGGGAGTGCATGAGGAGCCTTTGATATTGTTGACACAACCAGGGCAGGCCGGTCAGGATGGGCTGGATGGCAAGGATGGGCAATGAAGGTCGGTCTGGTGGGACAACGAAACGGCGATGCGATGTCACAACGATTTTCCAAAGGATTAAAGTTGTCGTTTGTCGTCCAGATGCATGATTGCGTGTACATATAACAACATCGCAGGCCAATAAAAACCGAACAATTTGGAGTCCTTGTTAATGGCACAATATCGTTGAATTTGTAGTCGGGTGGCACGGAAATCAGCTATTCGTTGCATACTTTTCGACTGTTTTCGATTCTGAACGAGGCGAGTTGCCAGAGGAAAGACAAGTATCCCAGTTTGGAATAGTAATTATAAAAATTATAATAATTATAATACTTTTTCCACCGAGTGCCGCCGAGTGAGTGTGTGTGCCTTAGTCTACCAAATTTATTGGGACTGCGCTCCGGTTTTAGCCCGCTTTCAGCGCGGTCTTATCTTCCACGCATATTATTAATGCCTTGTCATTAGGCGACTACTGTATACCATTATACAGGTGCAGGCGCCGACAGGAGCGGCAACAACAACAACTGTACTGCAAAGGACATCCGGGAGCAGTTGACGTTACAACTCGGCAAAAAGCGGGGGCAAACATGCTGAAGGAGTTGGCTCGGTTTCGGCTTTGGCTTTGGCGTCCTCGGCAAACAGCCAGGTGGAGATGTAGGAGGTGATGCAGGCAGTGGAGGTGGTGGAGCTGCTGAAGCTGGCGGAGCTCACCAAGCCAAAAAGTACACAATGCGAACGCTGAGGAGATTCCATTTTAACATCTCATTAACTTGAGCGGCAGACGTGTTGTTTGGCTGCACGTTGGGTAATGCACATGCGGCGCAGGGGGCAGGGAGCAGTGGCAGTGGCGACGTGGCCTTCCCGCGGCATAAAGTTGCAATAATTTAACAATTCCGCCCTCTTAATTGCCTGCCAGATTTCATTTTAGCCCGAGCCCGCCTCAGCGCGGCTGGGTCTCGTCTATGTGTGTATCTCTGAGTGCGTATCTCATCCTAAGCCGATGCCTGAGCCTGAGCCAGAGCCAGGGCTCTTTAAGCCGCCTTTAAGATCCCAGATAGACAGCCAGGCATTCGCATATCAATTGCGCAAAGAATGCAGCACCAGAGATACCAGATACCATATACCAGATGCGGTCTGCGAAGGGATCGTAATCAACCAACATGTAACAATGGGCGGAGCGGGTCGGGGCGTGGCTCCATTGCATTGGACCACGCAGGTACGTTGAATGCGCCCCTAAAAGCTCACTTAATTACATATATAGATGTGCGCACTTAAGGAGGAGAGCCCTGCATTCGAGTGCCGTTCCGCCCAATAGTGTTAGCATTTGAGTGGGTACGTGCCAATGTGCGGAAGTAATTGGTGTTTTCATTAGGCGGGCGACATTCCATACATCACAGTGTTTTTCATGTGCTGTTTAGCAACAATATTTGCAGGGAAATGCCGCCTGCCTGCCAAGGATATCTGCTGCGTCTGTGTGCTTGCATTCATACTCGTATACTTGTATATTCATATGTGCCTGGGAATGGCAACAGCTTAAGTTAAGTGTCTGGCTGCTCTGGCCGGGCGGCATGTGTTCATATGGGTGTATGGGTGCATGGGTGCATGGGTGCATGGGTGTGGATGTGGATGTGGTGTGGCACATTAATGTAAATATGAGGCAAATAAAATCGGCGGTGGTGCCGCCAAGCGGCTCCGTGCTCGACCACGGCAACCAATTTCGCACTCGTGCCTGCGACCGGACATCATTTTGAATCGTTCCAGGTCATCTGACCTCAAGTACACGGATTTGCATACATATGTACATCGATGTGTGAATGTACATGCTTTTTTCGCTCGCCGAAAGCCTCGAACACTCCGAGCTGGAATCGCCGGTCTGGCGTGGCTCATTTCCCTCGAAACAATCTGTGTGCCCAGACACGACAGTTGTCCTGTGACAACTGTGGAATCCTAAAACCCAAGCGGATATGAATTGTAAACGCGGAAAATGAACTGAAATTAAGTGACTTCCGTGGCAGTGTCTCGCCGTCTGTCTGGCCACGCGAAAATGTTATTTTAAATGATTTTGGCAGCGACGGAGAAAAGGGCAATTCGGGGCCGTGCTAGGCATCAATCAGCAAAGCGAATAAATGTGGAATTTGTCAATTATTTTTCGGCCCGTTAACATGTGTTGATGTGTTGCTGACCCCCACCCCGTCCCCCGAATGACTTCCTCCTCAAAATCCCCTGCGCACCGAGATACAGATACTTGCTCAATACTCGCACCGCTTACGAAATTGCCTGTGTGTGTGTGTGTGTACCTCCTATCCTGCTTATGACAAATTGAAACTGCAAAGACATCACAAGTTTAAAATCATCACTGTCGCCGGAGTGGGATATAGTAGATCTCTGGATGTGTGTGAATATGTATATGTGTGCCCGTCTGTGAGATGGTCGTGGGGCTCAGAAAAGTACAAATAATGCTGGAAAAATAAGCATACAGATGAATATAAATTGAATCTACTTCCTGAGCGAGCAAGAAGTAAATCGCATTTATATCTATTTGACAATGAACGAGTTCGCAGACTCGCTACAGACGCAGAGCATCAAATTTAAAGCACTATAATCTATGCTAATGTGTTCGAAGCGAGCTTTTTAAGTTTGCTGGCACGTCTCGTCGGCCTGTCGCAGATCTTTTTTCGAGAACAAATGAACTCTGACTAACGTTCTCATTATGCGTTCAATATGTTTAATTGAACACAAGCCTGGCTGAAGGCGACTGCTGTCCCGCTGTTTGTTTCATTTATATTCACCTCTGAGTGTGTGTGCTTGTGCCGCTTTCGATTTTCCGATACATCGCCGATTGAAAGGAAAAGTTGAAAAATGCTACGAGTAGTCCACTTCCTTCCTTTCGGTCGGGTCGGTCTAACATTCATACGGTTTTGTGTGTTCTGCGGGGAAGATTTTCGTTGGCATGCTTTTATCTGTTTAGCGTGTTTATTTGCACAGGAAACTCATTACGCAAATCTACCCCAAAGCTATACGTAAATCCTTTTTGGGTCTCCAATAACGCTGTGTGCCCTGGCCCCAGCTTGTTTATGTGCCAGGAGGAGGAGGGGGACAGTGGGCTTGCATGTGCGCCTGCAGTGCGATTTTATGGTTTTTATGGGTTATGGGTTTCGCCGCTGCTCAGGTCGATTTTCCAGTTGACTCCGGCGAGCAATCTCCAGTCTGCCAGTTCTTGTTTGATCCGCATGCACTTACACACCCGTATGTGAGCGATTGTCCGGCATTTATGATTTTATGATTGCCATCTACAATGCAAGGGCCCACAACCAGCGTCGTTAGCATTTTGCGGGCCAATTAAACAATGCGACAGCTTATTTATTCTGCGGATAGCTGGGAATAGCGGAGCAAATAAAGAAGAATTTTCAATTTCATTTGCCACCTGCGTTACGGATGCTGCGACTACTCACTCTTTTTTACGACCAAAGTTTGCGGAACAAAAAGTGATAAGCGTGCGATTTCGCAAGTGACAGTTGCATACCCTCGAATCCGGAAACAGAATGGACTGTCCCATGAGATTCCATACCCAAATACCCCGAGCTGTGGCTTACGAGTTAGGTAGAATTCTGAAGGGCGTGCTTGAATGTTTTCCATCAAAACGCAAAGTTCCCCACTAGTCGCTTGAACTCCAAGTAGGGAAGTGTATTCTCCACGAAAACGAACGCATCCACAATGGCAAGTGCAATTGTTGTCTTTCTGTATTCTGCAACTTTCGTTTCGTTTCAAGTGCAAGTCTGAGATACTGAAATGGCAACAACAATGGCCAACTTTGTACAATAAGCCGGTGAAAATTGGCGGGCCTCGCAACAAAAAAAAAAAAAAAAAAAGCATGCCCGACACTTTGAGCAGCTTAATCAAAGGGAACCCATTTATTTATTCAACTGGCAGCTTTCCTTTTCACTGTTCACTGGCTAAGCTCGCTGGCACTCGTAAAAGTCTGACCATATTAACTGCGACGAAATCCGAGTGGTGGGTATCTGGTAGTCGGTTCGATCTAAGTCTCCCCGCCAGGCGGCGCAGTCGGGCTCAGCTTGGAACACCACTGCTGCTGCTGCTGCTGGGTGTCGGTGTAAACAGTAAATAATAAACAAAATGCAATGGAGCTCGAGCCGGGGCTTTTGCTCGGGTTTCTCCTCCGACTCGGGCTTTTTTCCAGGCAGCTACGAGTATGGTGCCCCGTTCCAGGATCTCGGGCAGGTGCCGCTATCGAAAACAAAACGCAACAAGACGAGGCAAAAAATGTCTCACAACTTTTAATTAGTTTTTGCTTAAAAGTGAGGCACGCAGCACGCCCGCGCTTATGCGGGAGCAGGGGTGGTCTGAAGGGACCGGATGTGGATGTGGATGTGGAGGGGCAGCAAATCCAGGACTGAATTGGATCGGATCGCAGGCGGGAGGCCTGTAGGCTGTGGCATTACGGCGTTTCAAAATCGGATCTGCAGGCTTTAAGCGTTGGGCGTTAAGCGCCTGCTGCAAGGTTGCTGCAGATACTCGCATATTGCATGTGAACCATGGATTTTTTTATGTCGGACACATTTCATGTCGGACACCTTAGGGTAGAGCCACACAAAAGTCTTCGCTTCGACTTGCTCCCGCTGACTTTAACTGAATTCCATGCCGATGAGGGCTGGGGGGAGGTTGAGTTGAAGTGGGGAAATGTTAATTACTTTGAATGCTATGACGGAATGTCAACAGGGGTGCTGACCTCCATTGGAAGTGCACACGACGAGCGGGCGGGACTACCGCTTCCCGAAACACTGGCCAAAGTTACGCGAAATAGCGCGGCATAAGTTGGGCGGGTAAATATGCAGTTCCGTACCACTGTGCACGCATTAAAGACTCCACAGACTGTGCGTATAGACACACTTTGCGCCGGTGTCAACTACCTGGCGTTGGCAATTCTGATATCATCTCGTCTCAAGTGGGCGGGGAAGCCGAGTTAATTCAAATTGTGAAATTTTGAAATTCTGAAATTGTGAAATCTGCCATCCTTGATGTTGATACCTCGCTGTTTTTCCATCACCATAGTGGCCTTCACGCGTTGCAGTGAAAGTTGTGTCAACGGTTGGGTAATTTTCATTGGCTGGGCGTGGGATAAGACGCTTAAAGTTGTTACCAGCTGCCGCATCGCCAGCTTCATCAAATAAGGACCATACTCCGCCGGCGACAATTTGCCAAAATGCCGAAACTCAACGGTCACTTATCAAATGGTTTAGGCGCACATTTGGAAGTTAGTTCGCCACTGAGTGCCCAAATTGAGAGGGAAAAACCACAGCAAAGCCCCGGAGAAACTTCTGCCACCTTATCTGGCCATAGGGGCTATGCTGCAGCTGTGGCTTGGCCAAAATCAAAAGGGTGCTTTGTTTTGAAAGGCTACTTTGTCGGTTCTTAGCAGTCTTAGGCGCCTTAATGTTAAGCGGTTTTCCATCGCATCAACTTGCCGAGGTGCAGAGAAAACACAAGCTCCCCGGAAAGTGAAATCAGGAACGAAATTTTCGACTCGAAGCGCCTTCAACAACAGACGTACACATGTCGGTCCTGTTCTCACCCAGATTCAGTTTGCCCATGCAACTGCAAGCAGGTGCAAACTTTTCACTTTCACTCCCCGTAGATTGAGCACATTGCTGTTTAATCACACTTGTGTGTGCTCGAAGGCTTAGCACTCCCAATGACCAATCAAATGCAAAGCACAAATGTTACATTCAACCCATGAGAACCCAACTATGAGAAAGACCTCCTACTAAACAGCCCGTACCCAGTCAATTTGAATCGCACTGCGTACCAGCATTTGAGCATAATGGTGTTCTAACGAGGATAGCGGATTCCGATGGCCGCGGGGCCAAAGCTGCTGAAAAGCGATTCCTGGGACTCTGGGTTCGCTCCGTTTTACCATTCCGCGACTTTGGCGCCCAAGGCGACTATGTGGGCTGTGCGGCAGTGTAATGTAAATGAACTGCTGTCACTGGCCCAAAGTTTATGACAGGTGAGCACTGGGAACGCGCGATTATGGCAGAAACCAAATAAATCGCGGGTGTGTACAGCTCCACCGAGCTCCACTGGGCTCCACTGAGACAACGGAAGAGCAACAGGCCTGCGAGTCAATCAGGCTGTCGAATGTCGATGTCGGTTGTCGGTTGTCGGTTGTCGAAGGCCCTCGCATTATTAAGATTGTTAAAAGCCAAGATATTGATTTATGCAGATAAGCGCTATTATGCCGAAGTGCCAGTGAGCTAACCACCCACCATCTGCCTGCCGTCTGCCGCCACCCGCGTCCGGATTTCGTATTCCGTATTCTGGATTCTGGATTCCGGAATCCGTATACCGTATACCGTGTACCGTCAGTCCCGCGCCACCCGAAAGCAGCGAAGAACACCGAAGAGCACCCAGTTACCCATCTTCGACCCTGACTGACTGACTGCCTAATGGTGCCTGTTGGGCTTGTTTGTCTTGCACCCTCCCGATATTTCTGGCTTACATCCATACCAGCCAGGCAGGCAGGCAGGCGGGGATGGCATTCCTGTATCGCAACTGCAAACATTCCACAAACAAGTAGGTCTGCGGAATATCAGTATATAAGTATATCAGTATACCAGTGTGTTATGTGGGCTGGCCGACTTCCGCCGCGAGCGGCCTACAGCATTTAAATTTAAATGATTTCCTCTGTGACAACTATAAGCCTAATTCACTGCGCCACCTTGCAGATACATATGTATGTATCTACAGTGGAAAAGGAATGTGGCCGCAATGGGCGGGATTCGCGAAAGCAGTCAGTCAGTTTGTTCTATCCATCGGCAAACAAATCCCTCTCGTGAACCTCGACTTTGCGCAGCAAACAAATCGCAGACTCGTATGCATTATTACAAATTTACATCGTGATGGGCTAGAACATCAGCTTTCTGTTCGCTGACTTTAAGTACCAACTTTGTATGTGGTGATGGGCCTACTGTTTAGGCTTGTACTTGTACTAGTACAATTCCCACTGATCACTGCAGTTACCCTGGATGCGCTTCTACGTCTTCACTTGATTCCCGAAACCGTGAAGGAAATATGAAACCCATCTCTGTCGCGTCCAACCCCTCGGTTGGATTCCGTCCGGGCACCCAAATGGCAAATGAATAAATCCATTTAAATTGCAACATCCATGACTTGCGGGCTTGCGGGGCTATTCATCCGGAGTGCGATGCGACTACGACGGTTACGCCGTCGGTTGGAGGCTCTGATGAAGATGGAGCCAAAGGTTAGTGCGAGGGCGATGGCGATGGCGATGGCGAGGACCAAGGCAAAGGCAAAGGCGAAGACGAAGACGGCGCGAACTTCCAGGCTGGGAAGGGTCTGGTCTGGTCGGGTCGAGTCGGGTCGGGCTGGGCTGGGCTGGGCCGGGCAGGGCCAGTGGAAAACGCAATGAAAACGAATTTCGTATACATTTTCTTCAATTTTTTCCACGAAGTGGATGCCGGGATGCTGGGATACCGGTCTGCAGCCACAGCCAAGCCAAGCCCCCAGCCCATAACATCCCCTTCCATATAGCCTCACCTCGCAGCTCGCATCTCGCATCTCGCATCTCCAATCTCATCTCCTTCTTTAGGGCGACGCAACAGCTAACAAGCGCAAAGTTAAAAGGACAATCTACAGCAGTACATGTTTGTATATATAGTACGAGCAGTGGGTATATATGTACATAGGTAGGCATGCAGCTTACATATAAATGTAGGTACATATAATACGTATTTATCCTTGTGCCACGGCCGAGAGGCCAGGGGACCAGAAAGCGAGTCGCAAAAAATCAGCTATAGCCAAAAAGAATGCTAAATCATGGATGAAGTGGATTCCGGGCTTCCACAGCTTGCCAGCCCGCGCCCCCGCTGTATAATTGCATCGGAAGGAATGAGGGAATGGCTAACAGCATGGGGTCAGCGTCTGGACAGGTCCTGGAGCAGGAGCAGGAGCAGCACCAGGACGAGCCAGGACCAGGCAGGCACCAAGACCACAGCCAAGTCCAGCTCCCGGTCCAGCTCCTGGTCCAGGTCAGGTACAAGTACTAGAAGCGGGCCAAGAGCACAGCGTCACATGGTGCGAATGATCGTTGCCATATTGTGCAAATGGCTGGCTGGCTGGAATGGCTGCCTGTCCAGGACCGTCGTCGTCGTACCCCCCGTTGGTTTGGGTGTGTGTGTGGGTCTGTATGTGGGTGCGGGTGTGTGGCGGGTGCAGTGGGCCTGTTGGTGTTGGTATGTATCTGTGTGCCGCGGCGCTAAAAGGAAATTGTGATTGCTGCACAAAATGCTTTTAGAATGGTTGCCAATCGATTTTGGCACGGATTGGCAACAGCAACCGGACCCAGAGTAGAGCCAGAAACAGAAACAGAGTCGGTAGCATGAGCAGGAGCACGAGCACTAGCTGGAGCAGCAACAGTAGGAAGAGCAGGAACAGCAGGAACTGAAGGCCTGCCATCCTGTAGGTAGGATGGAGTCCATGGGGTCCATGGGGTCAGGCGTACGTACGATAAGCGGCTGACGTCGCATTCATGGAATGTGCGATTTAAAATTGATTGTGAAACATTTGCACAGAATTGTGCTCTGCGCTTGGTCTGACTTCGATGGCAATGCAAAACAAGAGGAGTGCTAGGAGGAGGAGCCAGTGCGGGTATAAAGCCAACACTAATACACCGACCAAACCAAACCGAACACCAACGGCAGCTGGAAAAGGCAACAAAAATGAAACCCAAATTGTGCGGCTTTCCCGACACACAAAATGCTATCGCACGAAGAGCTGGGCAGGATGAGCATCACCCAGATGACGGAGTCACAAGGCAACAACATGTTGTCGTTGGCATGAATTGGCCCAACAAATTATGTGCAACATTGGAGCTTGTGGCACTTCGCGGTCGTGTGGCCAGCGGAAAATGGCTTTCCAATGCAACTATACTGATCGTCTGGCGGTGTGATGGCCGCGCACCAAGTGACCACTACCCTAATGACCACGTCTCACCGGAGATCCAGCCGTGTAGCTGGAATGGTGCATGGCGTTCAGTCCAGATTGCAGTCTGCATTGTGCTCATAAGTGCTCGGATTTAATAGCTCGGGATCTGTCCGCTTAACAATTGTGGCACCTCCAGCACGGGTCCTTCGTCGCAGAAGCACAGGAGTGCGGAAGGCTGTTATTCTTTCCCAAAGGTTTTTAAATTATTATTGCAATTTATGAGCTCAGCTGTGGACGGCACCGAACGGCAGGACACCTAGCCGTTCCTTTGCCCCACATCACATGCTGATGGAGTGGAGTGGACCGGAGCGGAGCGGAGCTGAAGGCCTTTAACGGCCAGTCGGGACACTGAATTAAGTCACGTGCTGACATTTAAGTCCGAACGTGCAAAACGAAACGTTTCCATTTTTTACAGAACAGACCACCACCGATTAAGAGCTGTCTCACTTGTGCAGCCAATCTGTGGACACACGGACCTCGTCCACTGGTATACATACCTACAGATTGGAGTGGATGTGTCGCGGCAACTTAAGTGTATCATTGCTTGGTGCTTGGCCAGCACCAGGCGGCAATTGATGGGGCTTCATTGAAGCCGCGAAAGTGTTGCGAAATTAAGTTACTCGAAAAGGATCGAAAACAAGGATCGCCTTCATCTTCAGAAGAGAAGGCATATCCACGCGCCACAACTGTGACTGTATCTGTATCTGTATCTGCGGAAGTAAAAGTAGCTGAATACAATATATGCCACCGAACTTGAAGAGCTTGAACTGGTGACGAAAAGGCAGACAAAGCGGAAAAGGATCCCGAGCAAGGACGACTGTTCGGACACTCGTCCGTTGACTACCGACTGTCGAGCAACGAGGATTGTGTGTTTTGGCTCGGCTCCGACCAGACCACGGTCCATAAAGTTATTGAAAGCTCGGCGCTTCCTCCGCCGGGTGGCTGCATCTACATATACAAATGGCGTGGCATAACTAGCGGGTCTGCAGATAAAAATAACAATTGAAATAAATGAGCAGGGTCGGGCGGGATGGTCTGGCCTGGGATGGGCTGCGATGGGACACGGACGGGATTTAATGCGCGCCGTAGGAAAAAAGCAGCCAAACAAACGGCAAGTGCGAATGACGGCGAGGGTCTGGCCTTCATTTTATTTGCATACTTTTAGGAGGCCGGTCTCCGGATTAAAGACAATTTGTGGCCAAATTGTGTTTGACTTTTCTTGGTTTTCAGGACTTTTTCCAACTGGTAGAGAAGAGAAGAGAAGAGGAGTCCCACTGCTGATTATGGTGCTCCGCACAGCCACTGGTCTTTCATCTGCGGCACATAAACTGGACCTTCTCCCGATTGCTAAAGTCATGCGGATTCGACATTGACAGTGGATTTGTGGTACGCCCTCTTCCACGGGGTATCCTCGTATGTACACTATGCCACTGAAAGGGCTGACGCAGATTGGAGATGGCTGACGAGTTCATTGTATCGCGCGGCCAGCCTGGGCATTTCTTTAAAACAGCTCTCATATTTCCCCTAATTAATCTTCTTTTCCTTTTGCAGCCGATGATGATGGCTGGAGTGGCTTTTCCGCGGAGGTTTCGTGAAAACTTTAGCCAAAGTGCCGAAGCAAACGCGTTGAAGTTGAAACAGGGTAATGAGCGGGGCGAGGCGAGAAGCGAAGTAAATTAGCTAAAAATTTTACTTAGTCGGCAAGGAGCGGAGCGATGGAGAGATGGATGTCTGGATTTGCGACGTGCATAAGGCGGATAAGCGTGGCGCTAAAAAGGGCAGCAAAAGTGAAGGCTGAAGGTCTGTCTGTCCGCCGTCCGTCCATCGTCCGGATGGGCAATCTGCCTGGACTGGACTGGACTGGCCGGGTCGGGGGGTCCAACCTAGAGACGCTATCCCAATCCGGTATTTACGAACGCGGGCGCGTCATCAGGTGAAGTGCTAAAGTTTCTGGCGGACGTTTGGCGTGGATTCCCAAAGTGGATATGCGAGGGCGGGAATTCCAGAGCGAAACGGGCTGTAGTAATGAAGATAACATTTCCTGTTGTCAGCATTTGCAAAGTTGGACAAAGCCAGCTCGCAGCCCCACATCCGCACCCTTGCGTCCTCGCATCCTCGCATCCTCGCATCCTGGCACTCCGCGCTTCAAACTTTATGAAGCTGGAAGTGCCAAAGTGAAACGGACGGACTGTAACAGTTTTTCGATTGTTCTTGCACTAAATCAGCTTCATTTTGGGCTCCACCGCTCTCATAAACATCTAATAAGTGCTAAAAGCTTATGTGTATGTGTCTTCTATAGAGCTACCTTTCGGCGGCATATATATCATCATTAAGCCAAGGTTCGTTCGCACAATTAACTACCAACTATTTCAGCTCTGATTGGCCGGCGCGCAATTGGGCGCTTTGTGGGAAGTCGCGAGGTCGCAAACTCGGGCCAAAACAATTTGCAGCCGTAAATTGTTAACGCCAACTCAACGTGCATATCTGTGTGGCAAGCGGGTGCCGAGTAAATTATTTATCACGATGGACAGTCGGCACAAACGCTCTTGGTCTTGGTCGTCCGGGTCCTGCTCCTGCTCCTGCTCCTGCTCCTGGACCACTCTGCTCTCGAGCTGGTCGGAATCCGACGCTTGTCTCCTTGTCTTTGTTCTGACTTTATGTTGTTTTGCCGCAGTTTTGTCCGGTGGTTCCCTGGAATTGGCTTTTCATTTGCGCCCCAGCCGGAGCTCCTTCTCTGTCCGCGTACAAGTAGATGTGACTTCGTTGTCCGTGGCCAGTGGCCTGTTGCTGGGTTCTTCGGCATTAGGTGGCTCCTTCGATGGAGCCATCGCCGGGTGGGGAGCATGGAATGCCGTGGCTGCTTAAAGCCAAGTCATTTACACTGCAATTAATCATGATTACGCGAGTGTGCGCTCACTCGACCCACGGACGACCACTGCCACTCCCACTCCCACTGCCACTTCCGCCCACAGCGCAGTTAACGGGATGCCAAGTTCTCAGATGAGCATACAGCAGCTCAAATACACAATCCATGGTGTAGTTCTGGATTGGGCTTTGCTTCTTCACCTTTTTTTTGCAGACTTTTTCTGGACTCTTTGATTCACTTAGCCGCTTTTCCAGTTAACCCTTTCAATGGCGTTGGCTGGCTTTTCTCTATAATTGGTATTTATCTAAATATAATTCTTCAACCAAACGTTCAGCTTTAGTTCCAGCTCCAGTATTCATTTTGGGATTACATACGAGTATTGCACTGCAACGTCATTTTGCAAAAATGATTATGCAGGTGGCTTTGGAGCCATTTCAACGTGCTAGCAAGGCGACCTAACCTAATATGTCACAGAGATCGTTTTTGGTGCGTTTGAACGACTTCTGGGTGACGGACTGCAGGGACCTGCCGGCGAGTACCGACGAATCGGGCACGTGAGAAGATGGCACATAGCCATATGTGCCTGCCATATGCCATGGATGTCCTTACGGGAGGGGACACTTGAAGCTTTGCAGCGTGTTCTCCCAGGAGGGCCTAATTAGATTACATGCAAATTAAATGCAGCACGTACATGCATATGTATGTGTGCGTGCCACTATATAGTGGAGTACATGCTCGATTGGTGGCGTTGAGCGTTTGGGCTCATTTACATACATGTACATGGTAGTAATGGCCGATTTTTGGCCCTGGTAAGTGTTTATTTACCTGCCCATCCGATGGAACTTGGCTGGCTGCAGCGGCGGCGACGGCGGCAGCGGCGTTGAGAATCGAACACTGCACACAAAAAAGCACAACAACAAAATTTGAACAAACAATTTCCAATACTGCTGGGCTGCTAGTTGTGTAACGCCATGGAGCGCCTACAACTTGTTGTACGCTATGTGCGGCACGGTGTGCGCCATGTGATGTGTGCCCGGTTCCGTGGAAGCACACTAAACTGCCTTGGGACGCGGCAGTTGCACGACTGAACCTGAACCTTGGCACATTGCAACGTAGACACGTAGACACGCAGACTCGTCGCCCGAGTCGCGCGATTGCGATTCTCGTTGCCCATTTCGGATGCTATATATTGGCGGACGAGCGTCGTCTGTGCCTGCTCCCGCTCCTGCTCCTGCTCCCGCTGCTGCTCCTGCTTCTGGCCATTTGATGGGCCTGCAAGTCGCGCAACAGGCAGCAGCATCCGCCCGCACCAACGATGGCTGGGTGGGATGGCATTGTGGATGGCATGCATGCATGTGTGCTGGTGTCTGTGCAGCACACATTTGTGTGAATAAAAACAAAAGCTTGAATGAAAAGTTGCGGAAAAATACGAAGACAGCAACAGTAAACACGAAACGACACACCCAAGGAGCACCAGACCGGGAGAGAAGGATATGCACGAAAATCCGTAGACAGTGCCGGGCTACGAATGTGCTGAGCTCCACGCAGTCGAGCAATTAACGCACGGAGTTCGCTGCTCCTCTGCTTCGCTGCTAGGCATAAATCAGAGCTAGCGCGGCTTAAAGCGTTCCTCGCCCAGGTGCGCGGTGGTGGCATGGATCACCTTCAACCACCCACCCACCATCAGCATCCATGCCTGCAGTCTACAGCTTGCAGTCTGCGGTGGCGCACACCTACCGCAGGATGCAGGTGGTGTGGTCAGTGTCAGCCTGTTGCTGCGCGTTATCAAATGCAGGAGTTGTATGCAACAGGCAGGAGGCCCACCGACCAATACATGCGCATCTCATGCTCTGCCCGCCACTGCAAGCCGCACCCACACAGCGACCCGGACTTCGGCGTCCTGCTGCATACAGACACGCAGGACGCGCCCGCTGCCGCAACAGGCAGGATTTCTCGGGGCTTGGCGACAGAATCGGGGCTATGCTGGAAACCTAATGCTGACGGAACAGCGCACTAATGCAAATTAACGACGGATGCATCCGCAAGTGCACACATATCCGCGAAGGAGGCGAGCAGCAAGAACTCCGGGGCTCACTCCCCTTCCCGAGGCTTCTTCTCGAGCTCGTGCTCCTGCTCCTGCTTGGATAAGCTGCACCTGCTGCCTTACGCCAGCCAAAGGGATAATCCCTGCCTGCGTTTGTACTTTGCAGGGTCGAGGGCCTAGATTTCTCGACCAACTCGCTCCGAACACCTTCTTGCATCCCGTCAGCCTGGGGAGCTTGGCCTGCGCTCGCCGCACTCAGATATACTCGCAAGATTGCCGCCTCCGGGCGCTCCTTCCGCTACCGAACGCCCTAAACCTCCCATCCGCCCACGGGAGTCCGATTCGGAGCCGGAGCCGGAGTCTGGGAGAGCTTACACAACTTTAACCAGCGGAGCATAGCACTGTGACAAACTGATTATTGCGTCCAAGCCCGTTGGCAGTTATGCAGCCAGGCAGCCAAGCAGCCAAGCAGCCGGGCGGAGTTGCCTGTTGCAGCCTGTTGCTGCAGCCCCTGTTGCTATCCGGCTCACCACTACCAGTGCAGCTGGTCACCTCCACACTCGCAGCGCCACGCACACTTGCATTCTTCTAAGCTCTCAACTGTTGCTCGCTCTCTAGCAACAGGTACTCGGCAATCGGCACTCGGCACTCGGCACAGGCTACTCGGCACCTACGGCATCTACACGCTCGGTGCGGTCATGCGCAGAGAGTCCTCCGAGGCAGCCAGCGACTCCGGCGGCTTCTCCTCCGGAAACTCGAGGCAGGGGTGTCCACCAAGCGTCCCCTTCCCTTCGCACCCATCGGGATCCTTCTGTAATCCAGGGGTGTGGGTCGGGCAGGGGCACACAGGCGTTGCGCCACTGTCCTGGACCAGCTCCTCGTTCATTTCACTCATGAAGGCACTTGGCGCGGGCGATGAGACTACTATTACCGTAGTTTTATGATGTGCGGCCGTGCAAATGAATGCCGTCCCCTGTTTCCGCACATTCGAGCAACCAAGGATGACAGATTTAAATACCGAGATTGTCGCTGACCAAAGTCATTATAAGGCGAATTTTACCGTCTGCATTTAGATAACCGTTTCTTTCCGAATCTTCATCATCTGCATCCAACTTGGCTCTTAGATACTAATACAAAAAGAGATTTTTATGCCTTTCTTCTTTTTGTTTAAACCAAGTTATGACATAACTTACACCTCCGTGATGAAGAAAATTCGGTTTGTAGAATCACGATTTTTGCAAAAGTCGTTTTTCCGAATTCCGGTCATCAAATAATCCGTTTTTTTGCAATAACTTTAAAAATAATTGCCTGAATATTAAATGTCATACCTCGTTGAACTCGTAATTAAATTTCCAATCGAAACGAGTTCAAAAAAAGAAATTCTATTTTTCGACCATTTTTCGCAAATTTTGATGATGTTACCCCTTACATAAATTTGAAAATTCTGAAAAAATATAAATTTTTGGAAATACCTAGAAAGTGATAGTAGTCGTTAATTGGGATCATTAGCTGCATAAAAAAGTAATTTTTATGGCTGTGCGACGTTTTTCAAGAAAGTTATAAAGAAAAACCCTCCGAAAAATGTGTATTTTTGCCTAATTTCGATTTTATGCTAATTATAATTGTTGTTTTGTCTTCGGGAAAAGAACGGAACCGTCTGAATATGGAATGTCATACCTCGTTGAAATCGTGATAAAATTTGCCATCGAATGGCACACCAGGCTGGAAATATTGAATTTTGGCCATTTTACTCAAAAAATGATGATGTTACCCCTTACAAAAAAGAAAAATTTTAAAAAAATATTAATTTTTTCCAAATTTCAGAAAGTGATAGGGATTGTTAGTTGGGATCGTTGGACAGTAGATTTGATGACTGCGCGTTTCTTTATGGCCGTTTTGTGATGAAGAACTCTCTGCTATCTGCTTGGTTTGGTATCATAACAGGATTAGGGTATAAAAACAATCTTTAGGGGTCGCAGGGATCCATAAAATAGAAAGGGTAGTAGTGGCGGTGGCCTCCGCTGGCTTTGCCTGTGCTACTTATTTATGAGGTGGACGCGGCGCACAGTGAAACTTTATTGAATTGCTGGCATTACTGTTCTTATTGTTCTTGTTGATGTTGATGCTGATGCTGATGCTGATGTTTCTGCCGTTGTCACTGAGCGGAAGTGCATCCGGTTACATGCAAACAAAATGAAACCAACACCTACGCACAATCCCCGCCAACAATGGGCAAACGTATTGCTACAAACGCGCCAGAGCCAATCAGTTGCTTGGGCTTGGCAGCCAGCGCCCAGCTCCCATCTCCCAGGACCTTGTTTTCCGAAACGAAGCCGGCAGAAACCGCAGCCCCAGCCCCCATCCTGGCCCCACTCTTGATCCTGGCGGAGCGCCAAAGCTGTCGCCTGGCGGCTGTTGCAACTGGAACACTCCAACAAGTGAGCGGGCACAGACAAACTCGATGCGTTTGACAAAAGTTGCATAAATTAACGTTAAAAGCAAACGTTGTCCTGTTGAAGTTTCTGCCTCTTTTACTTTGTTAGCAGGCTCGGTCAGTTGCCGCCCCTCCTGTCCAGCGACATGCAATAAAGTCATCAAATGTTGCCACTGATGTAGCCAGTCAGCCGTCCTGTCTGTCCTGCCTGTCCTGTTCTGTCCTGTCCTGTCCCGCGGATCCCTGGGAGGAGTGGGATCCTAGCGGGGAGGATGCCTTTGGCAGAAGCGCTTTGGCTTTCGCCCACCGCACATCATTGCGTTAGCATACACTTTTTTTCGAAACTACACGTTTTCCCCATTGTGATGATGCGGAAAAATGAATTTACAACATAATTTGATTTGGAATGGACATGCGGCATTTAAATTGCTGTGCATTCGAGGCTCTGCAACAGCGGCCTATATATTTCAAGTGCCTACGTTCTGGAACTAGGATTGTTGGTGTCCAAGTGCCATTCATCCCGAAAGAAAACGCACTGCATTAAAGACAACTAAACATATACAATCAATCCTTCACTTTCGTGTTATTCGAATCGGTCTAAAAGAGTTTTGTAGCATAGTTATAAAGTCCAAAAGCAATCGAGGAGCATTTCAAATGGCACATCCTGGCCTTAAAGCACAATAGGTTTCGGGGCAAGACAACAAACCCGTTCTAGATATCTAAAGAGCTCACGTGCGAGCATCGCCCATACTCGTATCCGCATACGTATCCTGCTGAGTCCTTTGGAGGAAACAGGGCGGGTTTGGGTATGGTCCTGGCCAACGGATAAAGGGTTGGGTTCAGTAAGCTCTGGCAAAAAACGAGGCGCTCAAATCTAAATACAGAAATTAATGAATTATGAGTAAAGGGATTTGTTTCACTCCTGTGAATCTGAGCGACACCGACACCTTTCGGACGGACACAAACCCATCGGCATCGGCATGAGGACAACAGGACGAGCAGGACCATCCTGCTGTGTCCGTGTGCCCACTTAAGTGGAAGACGACATAAATAGTAACCATACCTGAGCGTGTGGAGGTTTTAATCGCTTTGATCTTTATATTCCCATTCGGTAATTAATTAAACGAAAGGTTCCCTGTATCCATGCACTAATATGCACTTAAATTCCGCAGACACTGCCTGCCGCCTAACCAAAAAGGGTTCCAGTTCCCAGTTCCCGCTACTGGAGGCGGTCAGCTATTTTCCGATTAATTAGTTTCGACCGCGCTGAAGGGTCGTACTCCCCCAAAAACTGCTCTATGCAAATAACATAGTGTCCACTGCCCTGAAACCGGATGTGAGCCAAAGGGATCGAGCACGGCGGGCTGCAGCCAGCTTTAAAACCACCTCCGAAGACACCCCGCCGATAGCCATTAACCGATTTTGTACTAATGAGTTGAGTATATTGAATACCGCTTGTGGTGGCACTGGCACATGTCCTGCCCACGTGCACGTGTCCTACCCACTCAGGCCTGGGCATGTGTGTGTGTGTGTGAGCAGCTCGAGAGCAGGACTTTGCAGATCGGGCAATATATCGAGGTTCTGTTGGCCGACCCTGCTAATTTATTATTGGCACCATTATCGTTTGCGGCGGGCCTGATTGAAAGGCTCCGTCAGCGCCAGCGGACAAGGACAATGGGCTATGGGCGACGGGCAATAAGCAATGGGCAACGAACGTACGACACGTATGCTATCATCGCATCTGGTGTGTTGTTTAATTAAATTTCTGAAATTAAAATGTTTTGTTTATATAAATTGGAAAAATTCAGACACCCACACATGCCGCACAACCGCTCTGTTCAAGAATGACCAAAGGAACAAAAAATAAGAGCCAGGACTCGATGTCCAGTCATCGACGCCTGAATGCTCTGCATCTTTGCGAGGCCGCCAGGCGGCAGAATGGGGGATGCGGGGTAGCCACAGGAACCGCAACGATTGTAGGATTATTTAAACGGTGTTTAAGCGTATGCTACCGCATGTTCTTGATTCCAAAAAGCCCAAAGGAGATGTTATTCAGAGCACAGGCTTGCAAGTGATGCGATGCGATGCCATCCAAGTGGGGCGAATCGTTGGAAGAGTATTTCCCGCCGAATGGCAGTTAAATGCTCGAAGGGATGGGCTGTGGCCGGGAATGGCGATGGGGATAGGAATGGGGATGGGGATGGATGGACAGGTGGCCGCCATTGACACTATTGTTCGGCGCTCAAATCGCTGCTGATGGGACACATTCGACATTCAACCTAAAGCCCCACACACCGTTCGTGCCATGAGCGTTTTTCAATTGGGCCGGCTACAAGTCAGTCATCCAGCGTTTGAGCCGCATTTATTCATATACTCGTGCGAGCTGCCACGGATACACTCACAGCCTCACATGCCGCACCGTGCCACACGGTGGTGTCTCAATGCGTTTGCCGTATCTGGTGTCCCCGTGTGTTTGCACAAGCACTGTCGCTGGCTTTTCAATTTGATTCATTTCATTTCAATTCTGTTTTCCCTGCATTGTTCGAATGCGCCAGCAACTGAACTCGATCGAACTGAGCTCGCCGAGTCCTTTTCGTCCTTTTCGCACCGTTTAGTGGGGTAAGCCTGAAGGCGAGAGCTCCAAAATGCAAAATCGAGAGTTTGTCTCGGCGAAAGCCGGCTGGACTGTATTTGAATAACCATTATTTAAGCCCATAATTCCGCATTTTATGCGGAAAGTCACATCTGAATGCCTGATTTTCACTAATTACAGGTTCTACGCGAATAGAACTTACTCGTAGTTGATTTAATGTAGGGCATTTCTGACAGGCCGGCTTGCTCTCGATCTGATTACCACGCCAACACAGAAAGTTTGCTGGCAGCGACTGACCCTGTGTGACCATAAAGCGGATTTATGGCACTGTAAATCAAGAGCTATATTGTCATATTCTAGTATTTCCCAGCCGCCATTGCCTGCCTTTCCATATGTTGCGTGCCGCTTTTTGCGGCCAACGGAGGTCGGCTTGAAGAACCTCCACCCGAAATTCCAGACAATGTCTGGTTCGGACCTTAAATCATTGGGTCACATCTTCCTGTGCACCTTGGACCAGTGCCGGAGCATGTCCCGGCAGGCTTGAAAGGCATGGAGGAGCGTACGAGTGAGGAGCAGGCTCAGGTATTTGGTTGCATATTGGTGCCTGCGGTTGGGTTCGGTGACGTGTGCTAATGCAAAGGGCACTTGATAGCAGGAGGTGCGGGTGAAACCGTTTTTCATAATTGACACGTCTCAAAGGATTTCGACAAACAGGAGCTTGGGGAGACCCAGGCCACGGAGCTTGTGCAGCTCCTGCTCGGTTGCCGGCTATCTGTGTGGCTCATTTGACACTCGAATGAGCCAATGTATAGCATGGCGAGTGGGTCCAATGGGTGAGCAAGTCCTCATGCATAAAACACGGTAACAACAACCACAGAAGCATGAACAAATTAATTTTCGATACCTGATTAAGCACAACTCATTTGTTCATTTGATCGGTGGGTCCTTCCCCTGCCCTCATATCCTGGTCGATTTCGGGCAGCCAGCACAGGCACAGGCTTCAGCTTGAAAATGAAAATGAAACGAGTCGAAAGGGCAGGCAAATAAACGGAAGCATTCTTTTATTAGCAACTTGGCTAAGCCAAAACGCAAACTGTTTGATGACAGCCGGAGCGACAGTTGCTAAACAACAGAGGGCGCCGAGCAGAAACTAAAACAAATAGCTAATCCCAGAAAGGATTGTGCAGAAAGGCGGTGGCCGATTGTCAGTGCCTCTAATCAACCCTTGTCAGTCAATCATAGTTGAATTATCCACTTTTGCCGGCAATGGACGAAATGCTCTTCGGTAGCATCTTGTCCCATTTCACGACCAAGAAAAAAAAGAAAGTAAACCGGAATTAATTAATTCCGCGAATAGCTGTCGAAGCTGCATTGGTACAGTACTAGGCACAAGGTCTTGAAGTCCGCAAAGAAATCAAAAAAGGGCCCTGCTGGTCTTGGCCATCCAAAGTCAATACCGATACACAGCCGATGGCTATGACGATGCGATGGTGAGCTGCCAAACTGATGACGTCTGTGATGAGGATGAAACCGTGTTCAATTGCCGGGAAACTCTTCGGTTTCCGACTCACTGCTGTCCAAACATGCGAACGGCTGTGGAGCACATACGAGTAGGAGGCTCGATTGGGTGTAACCAGAGTGATGTGTTGGTCGACAAGCTCGTAGATGTCAGGCCGTGCCAAAGTTTAGCAACTGAAATCGCTTTTAAATCGGCATCGAGAGCAGCACGTTGGAAGACCTATACACTTCCTATGCCAATCAAGAAGACCGCTGGACGAAGGTTAGACTGGGACCACTGGACCAATGGACCACTGAACAACTGGACAGCCACAAAGCGCCTTCGCCTGTCGGACATCGTACATTGCCTCAAATTTCCGTTCCTTTAAATCCATTTCGATGGATGTGTAGGTCCACACGCACATGGACACCATCCGTCCCATCCGAGGGTGGTGGCTGTGATTCAGAGCCCTTTCATTCCAATTCAGCATGCAGATAAGCTCTTCGCACACACCCGTTAATTCCGTTAAACAAATGTCACTCGCCAAACAAGTCCGGCTGCCATCAAACGCCCGTCAATCACCGCAGACAATGCAATCCCGTCCAAGCAACTGTCCAGGACATGGGAACGTGGGTCCAATGGGCGAGGCTTTCTTAAACTCAATTATGGAGCACAAAAAGAATGCTCCCAAGGCGTAAAAACGATAGGAGCGATCAACCCGCTGGATAGGTCTGCGACTTTATTTCGCGAGCATTATCTTACTACTCGTACTATTACTATTCTTTACTATCTTGGGCAAGGCATTAAAACTAGTCCTCCCATTTTAATAAACCTGGTTGGCGTCTTTAGTCGCTTCTATTATAGAAGGTCCTTCTCCAGACGCGCGATGAACTTATACCGACCTTGTACGCCAGGATCTACCTGATCATGTCCTGAATACGGCTCTGGCAGTCCTGGGCATAGAACCGGTGGACTACGTTTAAAGTGTGTGGAGCATATCTTTAATACGACCCAAAAACAAGAGGCTAATGCGTAACCTGACCAAAACCGAATGACCATATGAGCATAAATTACTGATGTTAATACACCTCTAGTTTTAACAATTATAATCAAAACAAGAGACCATCAGATACCCGTTACTCAGATAGTGTGTATACGAAAGTGACATTTCATCATTTTTCTGGGATATCGATAGATATTGGGGAATAAAATCAGAAACAATTTAAAAATTGTTCGAAAGTGTGGGCGTGACCGGCTTGGCGGCTTTAGGGCGTTAGAGTGCACGTAGCAACATAGGTCCACAAACTTGCGCTGCGTCTTTGTCTCTAGAATCTGTATGCTGAATCTTACCTATAGCATTTATAGTTCCTGAGTTCCCGACGATACGGACAGACAGACATATCTAGATCGTCTCGGCTACTGATCCATCTCTGCCATCTCTGATGGCTCTAATGCCTCCATTGTTTTATTCATGGTATAGACTAAGCTAAGCTAAGCGCAGCAAACTAGTTTAAACAACGTGAGCTTTAAATGCCCATCGAGAAAGAAGCAAAGACTCAACCCTGGTGCAGAACCTCGCTTAAAGGCTACACCATACTTTCGAATTATACTATGAAGCGCTAAAATTGCGTAGATTTAAAATTTCCGTAATCGAATCAAACTAGCAGCGAAACCCTTAATAAACAAGACATGACAATTTCACAGAATATAAAGCCAATAGATAAACCAATTGCAAACAGCCATTCATATGGATAATTACGTCATGTTCGGGGTTCGTGCTATATGACCGCATTTTCCGATATTGGTTCAACCTGAACAGAAGCACCTCTACTTTATCATGAGCCAAACGAGCCGATCCGAGCTGCAGATAACCATATACCCAATTGCATAAGTTGCCCCAATGGGTCAATGAGAAGTCATTAAAGTCGTAGCGCTCAGCTAGCTAGATTTATTAGTACTTGCATTTCTAGAAGATAAAGCCGAAATTCTTGGGCGGCTTCGGGATTGCGTCTTGCGAGGTCGATGTAGCTGGCTCCTCCTCCTCCTCCTCATCATCATCATCATTCCCCATCAGCACGGACATGGCAAAATTGGCCTCAATTGGGAGGTTTATTGAGTTGCGTCGGACGAGCGAGGAGCGGCAGTTGAAAGCTGGCTTAGGTGGATCATCTAGAAACTCGTTGGTGATAGAATTACGACGACGCGGTTGCATTGACGGCTGGGTGGCGTTACGAGCTTGGGAGAGGCCCACCGAAGCTGGCTGGGCCAGATGGGAATAGTACTTCTGGTTGCTGGCAAAGAACGGCTCATTCGAGGTGGAAGCCACAACCAGATTATTCAAGGACATGCTGGCCAATTGATGGGCCAGGTCCCCTGTGGAAAGATGGGCGCGGCCGAGTGGCCGCCTCGAAACAGTCTTCTTTTTTACCCAATTGGTCGGGCGGCCCCCTGCAGCACGATCGTCGCGGATGAATCGTGAAAAGGACACAGTCTTCTTTTTCATCCCATTGGACATGGCAAAACTTGGCTCGGGAGAACGCATCAACGTCGATTTGAATCTCTTGTTCATCTGCAAGGTAATACAATTTTAGGCAAGACGCAAAATACCAATATTACACTCTTGAACCTACACAATTGGATGCCGGTAGCTTTGTTTCATTCTTTGGCTTCATTATGACTTGGCGCAGTCTTGACTATTTAAGTAACAAACAAAAACAATTTGCCGATTATAGAGCGATACACTGGTCGTAGTCCTCAGTCGTAATGACTTCTTCTTTTGGCTCAGAAAAAAAGTAAAAAGAAAGAAAAATAAGAGTTCTTAACAGAATTGTCATTTCAGTGAACAACAATACTGGCTCCTCTGTTATTGATAGGCTGATGATCGATTTTTGAAGATGGGCTTGTTATTGTTTTTGAAGTCCTAGTCAGAAGACAAATATTTAATGATATTGAAGACAATGCATAGCTGAAGAATACAAATCACAAATTAGAAATATCCTAATGACCTTGCGTTCATTCGTACTAACTAACTAATTAAATGGCTATAGACCAATGTAGGTACATAATCAATTGGTATTATCAATCCTGAAAGCCTTGGTGAAATCCTGAGCTAAGCACAGCAAATTAGTTCAAACAATGTGAACTTTACGGAAAGAGAAAGAAGCAAAGACTCAACCCTGGTGCAGAACCTCGCTAAAAGCTACACCATACTTTCGAATTTTCTTATGAAGCGCTAAAATTGCGTAGATTTGAAATTTCCGTAATCGAATCAAACTAGCAGCGAAACCCTTAATAAACAAGACATGACAATTTCACAGAATATAAAGCCAATAGATAAACCAATTGCAAACAGCCATTCATATGGATAATTGCGTCATGTTCGGGGTTCGTGCTATATGACCGCATTTTCCGATATTGGTTTAACCTGAACAGAAGCACCTCTACGTGATCATGAGCCAAACGAGCCGATCCAAGCTGCAGATAACCATATACCCAATTGCATAAGTCGCCCCAATAGTCGTAGCGCCCAGCTAACTAGATTTATTAGTCCTTGCATTTCTAGAAGGTTAAGGGGAACTTCTTGGGCTTCTTCGGGATTGCGCCTTTCGATGTCGATGTAGCTGGCTTGGTGGAGCCACTGGTCTCATTTAGATCCTGCACTTCATTCTCCTCCATCAGCACGGGCATAGCAAAATTGGCCTCAATTGGGGGCTTAAACGAGTTGCGGCGGACAAGCGAGTGGCGGCGGTTGGGAGCTCGCTTAGGTGGATCATCCGGGAACTCGTTGGTGATAGAATTACGACGACGCGGCTGCGCCGGCGACGGTGTGGTGTTACAAGCTTGGGAAAAATTACCTTCCAAACAGAGGCCTTTGATTTCGGCATAGGTCTGGTAGTGGGCCACGAAAGCTGGCTGGGGCAGATGGGGATAGTACTTCAGGTTGCTGGCAAAGAACGGCTCATTCGAGGTGGAAGCCACAGCCCGTTTTGGTTTCATGCTGGCCAATGGACGGGTCAGGTCCTCTGCGGCACGATTGGTGCGCTCGAATCGCGAAAAGAACACTGTCTTCTTTTGAACCGCATTGGTCGGGCCCTCTGCGACACGATCGGTGTGGATGAATCGCGAAAAGGACGCAGTCTTATTTTTCACCCCATTGGACGTGGCAAAACTTGGCTCGGGAGAACTCTTGTTCATCTGCAAGGTAATACAATTTTAGGCAAGACGCAAAATACCAATATTACACTCTTGAACCTACCCAAATGGATGCTTGTAGATTCGTTTCCATTATGTGCTTCATTATGACTTGGCGCAGTCTTGG
Organism: Drosophila simulans; assembly: GCF_016746395.2. NCBI lineage: Eukaryota > Metazoa > Arthropoda > Insecta > Diptera > Drosophilidae > Drosophila > Drosophila simulans. The sequence continues at coordinate 1,621,481 of NC_052525.2, forward strand.
TTATTTAAGTAACGAATAAATACAATTTGCCGATTATAGAGCGATACACTGGTCGTAGTCCTCAGTCGTAATGACTTGTCCTTTTGGCTCAGAAAAAAAGTGCCCTGGGGAAGTTTCTGGAGACGAGTTCTTAACAGAATTGCCATTTCAGTGACCAACACTACTGTCTCCCCTGTTATCGATGGGTGGCAACCCTACCTGATAGATTTACAGAGATGAGCTTGTTATTGTTTCTGCAGTCCTAGTCAGAAGTTCAAGATTTTTAGATATTGAAGACAAGGCATGTCAGAAGAATACAAATCTCGAATTAGAAATATCAGATCATTTCATATCGTTTATATTGTTTCGCCTTCCAAGACTTTTTCACTTTGTATTGTAATTCTTCAGTGACTCTTTTCAATTGAATTGAACAAACGCCTTTGTAATCTCGAATTAGTAATATCAGATCATTTCATTCGCTTTCCAAGGCTTTCTCTATCAAATTAAACAACGCCTTTGCAAGCGAAGCGCGAACAGTTGAGTTCTCAAGCACTTAGTTCTGGCGTTTGGTTAATTCACGCTGGATTAGCAATCACAAAAAGTTGGTCAGTGCAGGATTTGTGGAACAGAGCATAAACAAGTTTTGCAGTCTCGGATTGGCCAAACTAAAAAATATGACACAGTGACACCAATTCCTTTGTTTACATACATAGTTTGCATCTCTTGAGTCATTTTGAGTTTTGTTATTATTGGTATATTTATTTACATGTATGATTTAGTATGAAAAATGGAGTAAATAAGTTTCTGGTGTAGAGTTCTTAGCAGAATTGTAATTTCAGTGACCAACACTACTGGCTCCTCTGTTATCGATAGGATGACAACCCTTCCTGAAAATGCTTTCACTTTATTGAGATATGCTTGTCATTGTGTTTGCAGTCCTAGTCAGAAGTTGTAGTAAGATAATAAAGACAATTCATAGCGGAAGAGTATAAGTCTCGAATTAGTAATATCAGATCATTTCATGTCGCTTGCAGGCTGGATTAGCAATCCCAAAAAGTTGGTCTGCAATGTGTGTGCAGGACTTTTGGCATGGAGCAAAAAGTTTTGCAGTCGTATTGGCCCACCTAAAAAGGAAGACACAGTGCTCCTGCTTACATACAATATTTACATGGCTAAGGACTTTTTGCGTTTAGAAAATTATAGCCTACCTATAGTAAAGAAAAGGTTTATACCTCAACAAATTTCCCAACACACATTTTGGACCTGCACAGTTCTTTTTAGTCTGACCAGTACAGTGGGTCTGAAGAAAATAACACGGCAATAAAACCGAAGAAGAGGGCAGGTAAATTTAGGCAGAAGACCTCCAGACACGCGTCAGCTTGTCTTGGAAAAACGCTTGGATTGCCTTCAAGTCAGGTCGCCTTCGGGTCGTGCCTAACTACCTGATAACTACTGTCCGACCCGTTATCGGTCACAATGTGTTTTTAATCTCCTTCTGAAGGTCCTGCCTGGACCTGCGCCCTTATAAAGGCCCTAATATGCGGGCGTCGAAGATCAGTTGACTTTTTGAACTGGTGAGGAAAGGACCTTAAGCAGTGTGAAGTAAATAACTACATAAACGCAGTATCAGTACAGTTAACGAGTTTAATTTTAAACTATTATTTCTGAGACTTATTAATTACCAAAGATACATGAAATTGGGTAAGATTGTGTGCTATGGCATATTATTAAGCATTGATCGTTGAGGTATGCACCACTGTGCAGCAAACAGCTGTTTGGTGTCGAAGCAAGCCGCTGATTGAAAGCTTCAGAGCTCAGATAGCCGCCGACAGAGATGGCACTAAGTGGGGCGATAAGGACAGCAGCATCAACACCGGGCTCCGTGACCAGATGATGACACTCGAATTGGGTTAGGCGCAATATGCGAACCTTATTCCAAATACGAGGCATGCGTCAGCGCTCGCGCTTTTCTTTGTTCTGCGAATGCGAAATCGACTGGGGCAGCGAAAGCGCTGATATGGAATACCTGGTATCTCGCTGGGCAGCAGGGCGTATTGTATCCACGAATTGAGAACACTCTGTCCCAAAGAATATGGTATTTGCGGCGCAATGAAATGGTGGCATGCATAGGTGCTCCGTGCGGCACAAAGCCTTTAGTGTTGTGCACCCCTGACTATGTACGATTCCCACGTAATCTCTGTGGAAGTGGTGCTGATAATCATGGTTAAGAGGTACCCAATAGTCGGGACCCGTGGCGCGCTTTCGTGCTCACGGCGCTCTCCTGCGCATTTGAACTCTTTGACGCTGTTATATTCTTGGAATTATGCACAAAGACTATAGACTATATGGCACTTGCATAAAGCGACTGACTGGCTGCGGGTTCATTCCGTTCGGAAATCAAGAGAGAGCAGCGCTGCCTTCTGTCGGCTGCGACGTCGACAGAGCCAGAAGCGGCAGCCACATTTGCTGCCAGTCCATTTTTGAGCTTCAATCATACGCGGGCACTTTGTTGTTGTAGGTCCAAGCAGTTGGGCGGTGCGCTAGGCTAACCGTTATATTCTTGTTAATAATAGGACTGATTTAAACAAGTTGCGCGTGCATTGTGCTTACGAAAGTAGATTCAGTGTGCAGATGACTGGCGAAACAGCGAGTTCCCAATTTGGTGCCATTTTCTCGATTTTCATGGCCCGGGATTTACTTTCGAGTGCTGCGTCGTAGAACGTTGTTTTTTCTATTTTGCTCCCCAAGAAGTGACGTCGAACGGGAAATATACAATATACATACGACTCTTTTGCTTTTCCGCGTGTTTATTGTGCTTATTTTTTATGTGCGTGCGACAGCCAGTGCCCAGAAAATAACTCTAAACGATGAGAGTAGTGCTGACGCAAACAGAGCCATAAGTAGTGGCAGCCAAACACGAAACTGTCCTTGGAGGAACAATGGTGCAGCTTCAGGAGCAACATCAGTGTAACTAACAGCAAACGAAGCAGTAAGCAGCCACAAGCAAACACAGCAGGCACAACATTAGTATTCAGAGCAATAAGATCCCAAAAGCTGCGTGCAACGACAACAGGCAGTGCAAAATGCTGCTGGCGGATATCGGGCAACATGAAAACATGCTACCGCCCCCCTACGTAGCAGCAATCAAGCGAAAGACCGATCCCGAGCAACCGCAGCAACGCAAGCAGCACAGGAGCAACATCCTCGGAAGCAACAACAGCAGCAGCATCAACGGCGACACTCGACACCTTCAGAGGCAGCAGGGCAAAATGTATTACAACTCCAGTTCACGACCCTTTTGGAGAAAATGCAGATCGGCTGCCCCAACGAATCTCATGACCACAATACCCACTAACAACGACTTGTGCAACACAGCAGCAGCGGCAGCATCAGCGGCAACATGTGAGTTTGTGATTCTTTGCCTCTTTGCTTTGCGCTGTTCTGCCTGTTTATTCAGCGTTCGCTTTTTGTTATGATGCGGCCTAATCGCAGGCCACACGTTTCGGGTGTACGTTCAAAAACAGCTGTGCACACTTGCAGCAGTCAGCTGATTGCCAGCCCCACACGCACAGTGGTGCAAAGCACATACATAAGCGACATATCGCAGCCACACATACTGCACATCCATCGGGGGCTGGGAGTTACATTTTTGAAATATTCCGAACGACCAATATATTCATTTGTTTGCTTCTTCTGCGACTTAGTTCTCCAGCTTGTTATACACAACAAATTCCTGTGCACAAATTTATGCAAAACGTTTTGTGTCCATGCATCATTGATGGCTTCCATTTGACAAATTTATTTGAATAAAATGTATTCTTATCGAAGGCAATTAGTTGGCTTATCGCCGAGACCTGAGGAATGTTACAGCTCCAGACTGAGAACAATATGAACTATAAAAGTGGTACCACTGTACAGCCGACCAGGGCTAACAGGGCAAATGCAAAGTGCTTACTTGACCGGTCAAGGATTTTGCGGAGGAAAATAAAGCATCATCTCACCACCACCAACACCACCATCATCATCATCATCATTGCGGCCTTTGTTGTTGTCGCTGTGAACGTCATGATGATCGCATGCAATAAATGCGCCGGCAACAACAATGAAGTCAACAACAATCACAAAGGAGCGAGGGAGAGGCAACGCACTCGCGAGGTCAAAGTACGTCAATGAACTTCGGTGCCGAAAGAAAAGTTTGTTTTCGAGGTTGAATTTAATGGCAGGAGAAATGGCGAGTTTTGTTCGGCTACTGTTATTTAGGTTTGTTTTTGTTTTTGCTTCTGGTTCTTTTTTCGATTTTTTTGGCAATGGCATTGGCATTGGCAAAAACATCAGCAGTTTCTACTTAGCGCCCCATATCGAAAGCTCGCGAAATAAAATAAACAATAGGTTCAATGCACCTAAGACGCAGTAGAATTCAGTTTGAGAAAGCTCCCTTGATATCTGCGAAAGCTGCTCACTCGTTTGGCCTTCAGAACTCGGAAACGTAAATCGCATATCGCATCAAATGCACAAGCACCACCCGCGCTTACTACCCTTATATTAAATTATAGGAATCACTCAATGATCGGATAGTTTTCGCATTCTTAGCGCAACTTAAGCCGCATTGCGTATATCACATGTGTGACATCACGTTAAGTATACGACATGTGTGACGTCACGTTAAGTATACCACAGGTGTGACATCGCGTTAAGTATACGACATGTGTGATGTGTCTCCCGCGCACTCCCACTAGCTGTGTAAAAGGTATCTGATAGTCGAGGAGCTCTCTTATCTTACTCTACTATTTTCGCTTTCACCCAAAGAACGTCTAGTTTTCGCCTGCGCAGCATCCAACTAAATCGCATTAAGTATACCACCTGTGTGACTGCTGACAAGCAAAGTAATTCTTACTGCTTTAAAATAACTCGTATACATATTCTTGCTCTCCGAGGATTAATAATCGAAAAGGCGATTAAAAACCAAGCCAATAAAGTCAACTTCCGGAAGAGAACTGTCAGAGTGCTTCGATTTCCGCATAAATTCGCCGCTGCATGCTGCACTTTATCTCAGTGTCATTTGTGGCTTTTATATGCATGTTTTCGGGATCTCTGTGGGTTTTGGCTACCCGGCAGACAGGTGGCTCTCAAGATAAGCGGGGGATCCGATACCCGCCTCCCTTTCGCAAACGTGTTTGCAAACGGATCGTACACGAAAGTCGGGGCCGTGTGCCAAGTGTACATACACATATGTACATACAAATATGTCTGCGCATTACTTCCTGTGGCAGATGAACAAAGAAGCTGCGAGCAGAGGCGCGAGGCATGAAAGGAAGAGCGCGACAGACAGGAAGCGCGAAAACAATTCACAGTTGTTCTTAATAATTATTTTTATGGCCCGAGACCATGAGCCACGATTGCCACGCACACAGCGTGCCGTTGATAATACGCAATTTATTGATTGTTGGGGGACAGGTGGCTTGCAACAGCTTGTAACAGCTTGCAACAGCGAAACGAAGCCACCTTATTCAGATGAACAATGAAGTTCGAACTTAAACGCCACAATAACTATCTAATGGATGACTAAGCTCGGTGGGTCTGGCCCATCGACTTTGGCCCTACCCCAATAATTTCCGCTGCAGGCAGTCAAGCGCTCGCAGGGCGGTGGGTGGTGTATGATGGGGGTGTGTTCCGTATGTTCCGTGTGTTCCGTGAGAAGAAAGCTCCGGTTCAATCACCCACAAACACCTGATTCTACAAAGCCACGCGCGCCAGTGGATGTTGTTGCTTATCTGCGGCCAGCGGAAAGTTCAAGCACCTGTGGCAGGCAGCTGCCTCTCTGCCCGCCACCCGCCACCCGCGTCCTTGAGTGTGCCGCATTGCAACAGAAGTTGAGCTCTCACTTTCGCTGAGCGGCATGTGCTATACATATATGTACGTCTACTCGTACCACACGGACGTCGCTCTTGCCGCAAATCGCGCACTCTCCTTCTCTGTGACCGATTAGAGTGCACACGCTCGGCTGTTTGCGAGCAAAAATATACACAATAACAAGTGTATAAACAATTGCTATAGCCGCAATATCGGTTCGTTACACCGATAAGAGCTTTGTGGGCATTTTTTCGCTTTTCGAAAGTTCAAAGTTTCCTTTGGCGGCGGGCACGCACACGAGAGACGTGTTGAACCTTCGCCTGATATCGCATGACTTACTTAAATAATTGCATCGCCATTGATTTGAGACGGCAGTTACGGCATTATCTCCAGCAGACTCCTCAGATGATTGACTTGTTGATTGACAAATGGCTATGTTAAAAGCAGCGCATATGGTTAAGCACTTTAGTTATGAAACTTTACTTTATGTTGCAAAAATTTGTTTATTTTCAGGTGAGTAAAACCTCCTTATAACGACGCTACATAAGCATAAGTCAACGCTTTATCAAGTATCTCTGAGTAAGTGCCATCATCCTTAAAGATATTGCCCACACAAGGCTAGTGACTTGAAATACTGGCCATAATATAACTTAAGCAGATTTGTGGAAAAAGGCCAAACCACTCGCAGATTCATTTCGAAATTGCGCATTGGTGGCGAGTCTGGAATTTGAAACAAGCGTCATATACATATTGGTTATTATTCATAACAATATTAATATACAACTTGTTGCGTTTCGAAAACAATTAGCCCGAAATGCGATTTCGTATAAATTTGGGCCTGCCGCATAAATTAAATTGGTCTTAGCCGAAAAAACGATTATTTATCATTTATTCCGAAGTTTAAAATTACCAAGGAACTTGCTATCAAAGTGGGGTCTGGTGAATACGTATGAAAACGTTGTTCCAGTGGGATTGATATCTTAGAATAGAAAACAAGCTACTTGTGTTGGGCTGTTTCTGGAACTTGTTTGACTTAGCTTTACTGATTATTCTTTTAAAAAATGGTTGGTCGAAGGAAAGTTGTGAGCTTAAGAAAACATCAAAGTCTTGATTCGTATTAAGGGTTAGAAATAATTGTTTCTCGGTTTATTAGAGGATCGACAACACATCCAACCGCCGGTGGGGTGGCATGTGGGGAGCCCTCAGAAAAAAAACATACGGGGGTGTCTCTAGTGAGCGGGGAACAAGGTTCAATGACCAAACCCCAAAACACACAAACCAGAAAGCAGTAAGCAGAAAGCAATAAGCCAAAACTCACTCGGCCAGATGGGTGGCAAATGGAGGCGAGACAGACGACAACAGCCGCAAGTTCAATGTTGTATGCTATACGGCGTCTATATAGTATATAGATCCGTGTGCAAACCATATATTAGGGGTTGTGCAAGGCAGGCGGCACCCCGAGTCATTAACATCGGCCGAAGTTCGGACAACAAATGATTCGTTGAACCCAAGAAACAGATAGAAAGTGCGGGGGGCAGGGGAGAGGCACGTACGGAATTGGCCAAGACAATTGCCTTTTCCTGGAGTGATGAAACAGCCCCCTGCAATTGCAGCTCGGGATTTCACAAGGACACGTGTTTTGTTTCTCGAACAAAGAGTCAGATATTTTATTTAGATAGGAATTATCGCAAGGGGTGTGGAAATTGCAAAAATGCGCTAAAAAATCAGCTTCCCTATTTAAGCTGGCTTGGTTAAACTCCCTTTCAAGCTCCCTTGGATGTACGAAGCCAAACTAGTTTCCATTATATTTAATGACTTCTAATGTGGTATAGGCGCTGTCAGTCACCGCGCACACTTATCCATCAATAATTGAAGCGATTCCCGACGATGACATTGATAAACTTTTCTGGCTGACGTGGCCCAAAGCTAGGCGTTACTTCATTAAGTGGGGATACGCATATTTGATAGGATCGCCCAATACACGGGGGATCGAGCGTTTTCCTAACAACGTCATTGGCAATTCGCTGACGCAGTTTGTGGAAAGTTCGTACACATGTGTCTGGAAGTAATAGTTTGGGCCGACATGGGGCAAACTGGTGGGTGGGTAGTGGAGATACAATGTGTGGGTTAGGTTAGGTGCAGACAACAAGTAGAGTACGTGCAGTAAAAGCAGTAGAAGCGCAGTTTATTCGTACGTGTTTATTCGGGGCATTCGAACCCCGAACCCCGCGCACTTGGAATCCACAATATAATTTTATACACTTTTTGAACGGTGCAATAGCAAGGTATGCTTAGCATCAAATTGCACTGTTTCATCATCATTTTTGAAAACGAACAATAGTCATTAAAGTTATGTTTGTTCTGAAAATATATTAATTTATTGCGGGGGAACTCAAACTAAAAATGCTGCAGGAGATTGAGCATCGTTTACAGCCGAACAGAAGTGGCTCACGTGCTTTTTCAGTCGTACAGTGGAATTAATCCGCTGAACTCATGACTTTTATTTTTGGCTGAAAACTGAAATGAATATCTCTGCTGAAAAGTAATTTACATTGGAGAAGTTAAAAATGTATTACTAATGGACTTGCTACATAAATAGAGTGGAAGGTTAATTTTTTTAGCCCACTGTGCGATCGCGACCGCGTGCTTTTCTTGTGAGAGCGAATGGGAGATTTCTCCCCTTTCTACACTTGACGAAACAATATGTGTATTGTCATGACATTAATAGCGTCATATATAAAAATCAAGTTTGAAACCAACAGGGCGAATGAGTAATATTTTCCAGCATTTACTGAAAACATGTTTATTTTGAATTTAAAATTGTCAGAAATATTTGATGATGATTTTAATTTGGAATCACATTCATTAAAACACTTGAGACTGATACTGTGAGTGATTCATGAAATGAAGTGCAGTAGAGAGCGTGAAGGTGAGTAGAGAGAATTTCGCTGTCGTATTGAGCGAATTTCGAATGTCTCGTCAAAAGACCCGTTTCTTTCGGTGTAAGACTTTTGGCGCTCTCTTCTCGCCGCTCTCTTTTCGCTGCGACGTCGACGTCGTTCGTTTAAATTCCGTTTCATTCATTTTCATTCGACGATTCGCCGTCGCCGCACACGCAGAGCAATCGCTGCGCGCTCCGCCGACAAAAAAACCGAAAAATAAATTAAACTGTTTTCCCACGACGCGAGTTTTCCGCGGCGGTTCTTGGCCGATTTGACTTTTTGGATTTTCACCCGTCTAACTGAGCTTTTCCGTTCAAGAGTTCGAGGCGTTCTTGCGTTCCTGGCCACCGATGCAAATCAATTACGCCAGATTTGCAGTGCAAAACAATGGCGTTATTTGTGCAACAACAATTACTAACACAACGGCAGCAACAACAGCAAAATCAACAAGAGCGAAAAAAACAACAACAAAGGCAAAGAAGCAGACAGCGCAGGACATTCAGTTAGTTCCCCAAAAGGATACGGCTCAACTGCTTCTGTGAAAAATATATCCCTACAAATTACAAAAAAAAAATTTAAAAAAAAAACTCAAAAAGTGTCCAAAATCAGAGAACTCGAACCGAATTAAGAAATCGCTACAGTTGCACCTGCGCAAAAGAATTGCCAACAAATCGATACCCGAACCATATTTTCTTTTCTTTTTGTTCGAGTGAATTTCGAAAGTGTCCGAAAATACAAATTGAAAATACAAATTAAAGTTAAACAACTAAAATCACAATGGAGCAAATAACGAACTACTTCGAGCACATGGATTACGTGTCCTTTGGCGTGGTGGCGCTGCCGTGCGTCGTCATCGCCGTCTACGGATTCCTGCAGGTGGCCAGTGGCCTGGCCAAGTGCAAAAGTAAGTCCCAAATGCCAGGTGTGTGTTTCCACCTGACTCACAATCAAAAACGGCTCGCTGACTAAGCCAGATGCCAGTGACACGAAAATAACTCTTGGCTTGCGGGAAGGGTCACCTTAGGCACTTAAGTCATCAAGTTGAACTGTGAACCGAATTAAAGAGGATACTTTGGGATTCTTAATACCCAGCATATACGGAAGTATTGTATTGCATTGTTCATAATTTGGCGACTGATTGATCGGTAAAGGGCATTGTTCATCGCAGGTGATACCAATGAATTTCGCTATCTTTACGGTGTATGGCTCGCTGTCATTGATCAAATTGCTGTGGACAGTAAATGGCGTTTAAACGTTTTATCTAGATGTGGCTGAGAAACGAAGTGACTGGCAGTGGAAACGGGGAAGCATTGTGAGCCACATTTGCCACAATTGTGTCCAAGCGACCGCAAAGATTTTCCCACTTCACGGATCAATTAGCCTAGCCGCAAGTGAAGTACACTTCTCGAAACTGGAATCTAGATTTCTAGAACTCAACCTAATCTACTTTCGGCTGAGAAATGGAGCAGCATTGGCATTTCCAAAAAAGTCTCGGCTCTCGCATAATGTTTAATCATATTTGCCTTAAAGTGTTTGAGCTAGAAACAGCTGCCGGTCTTTCCCACACTCCCCAACTGACGCACATACATATGTATGTACATATGTACATACATCCGAGAAGCCGCCTTTCAAAGCTTCGCCGCTCGAAATGGGTTTATTTATAGCCCAACTATGGGATCGTTCGGGAACTGGGAACCGGGAAGTGGGAAGTGGGAGCCGGGAACCTATGGCACTACCTGACCTACCCCTCGCAGTTGTTGAGGCGATAAGAACTTCAATTGCAATTAATCAGAGAGTTTCTGGAGGCAAAAAATGACAGGGCGGTGGGAACTCAAAAGATATCGTCGCTCTGGACTTGGGACAAGGAAGCAATCGAAATCAAGTTTTTGTGTCAATCTTGATATGATTTGGCTGCGGTCTGGTTTCGGTTTCTTTGTGCGAAAAGAGTGTGTTTATAAACCCGATGTTTACATAATAATCCCCCAGTCCCAAAGTCCGCGAGCAACTTTCATTCGGCAAACCAATTTGCATGGAGCCGGGTACGAAAATGACTTTAGGTTGCCTACTTTCTTTTCGGTTGAGAAAGGTCCGCCCTCTGGCATCTGCAAATCGGAGATGTACGTATATGTACCACACATATACTTTATACATATGTTTATGCATATACTATATACATGTAGTAAACATTTCCCCCTTACTCTGCCTGCCGCCCCTTCTTTTAATTTCATTTGACTTTTTCCCCGGCTATTTTCGGGCCTTCTTGTGAGTGTTTATTTCGCCTTGCTCTTGTTATTGCCGCCCGCCCCATCTGCAAATTGAGTTCATTTATTTTTACGTGTAGGCAGTAAACGAATTTCAATAAATTAGCTGAGATACGAACTGCAACGCGGCAAATTAATCAGTGGCGGAAAGTTGGCTGAAATCTCTTGAATCATTGGACAGATACTGGCACGGATACTTATATTATATGTATACGTTTACTTCAGAATTACTTCTGGAACGTTAATTTGAATATGATTGTTTTGGAACTATCTTTTTTTGTCGTACTAGCCCAATTGCACAATCTTAAGTATCTTTATTTCAATATGAGCTTGGCCACTTCTGCTAGTAGCGTCAAGTTCAAGTGCAATGTCTTTTATCTTTTTGAGGAACTTGAGCAATTTCCCCACTATTCGCTGTCTTTAAGTGCTTAAATACAATTGTTATTACTTTTTATTTAATAGCTTGCTTGGATTTCTGGAGCATCAGACCGAATTTCTCGCGCAATTTGTTCTTATCAGCGGGCGTCGTAATAATTTGCTAAGGTTTATGTGTTTATGGGTGTTTTTTCTCACCGCGCTAGTTGTTTAATTTGTTTTCCATTTGTTTTCCTTTTCCCTGTGCATGACATTCCATTCACATTTCCATTTGGTATGCATTATTCTCCGCCGTGCCTAATAACATTGTGTGTTATATATTTTTCGCGGCTTGAAAATTTGTTGCAGATCTCTGGTCGAGACTCTGAAATCACGAAATCCCGCCGCGGCGTCATTTATAATTGTTTATACTATACATTTTTAATGCCAGATGTGGCGATCGAGAGCCCGCCGCCAATTCGAATCAATCATTTAGCGATTAAAGACCGCGATAAGGCTAGTTTAGTGGCTGAATTATGTCTTCCTAGCAATTCAGCACTCGACTAGGAATCAGCTAAGATTTAGTTGAAACTAAATACCCGCTATAATAGCATCAACTCTTTCTGAGCAAATGCATTTGTCACAGTCCACTGTTCTCAATCATGCTTGAATCCACATTCGAATACGCTTTCATAGATCCAAAGTGAACCAATTCAAAAATCCCTTTGGTCTTTTATCTGCCTGACAGCAGTTAATCTGCCCGAATTTGTTATACAACAATTTATGTTTATTAATCTATTACTCGTAAATGGTGTCAGATGGTGTGCCGCTGTTATTTTTAACACACACACACACGCTTGCCACACGATTTGCGCGACAGAATTGAAATTTCGGAATTTCGCCTTTCGGCAGAGTGTCATCATCATATGATTTTGATTACGATTATGCTTCTTTACATAATGTTTTTGAACTCTTGTGCTAATTTGTGTGCTGGATCGAGATCACGAATGCGGCACGCCGTCTACGTGTGAAATGATTGAAATCGAAATGATTCGAGTTCAAGGGTCGTGACATAATAGGGTCCGCACAGCCACAGCCAAAAGTGAAATGTCAAAGAAATTTGCTCTTGCCTTTGCCTCTGCTTTTGCTTTCTGGTTTTGTTTCTGCCATTCGAAGACCGGAGAAGACCAAGACGTGACATAAGAAAGGTCGTTCGAAAAGACCGAGACCCCTGGAGTCGCTCTTCCATTTGCATTTGCATTTCCATTTCCAGTTTCTTTTTTTCTGTCCGATGATGGCCAAGTCCAAAGCCAACGCCAAAGCGAAAGTTTTCGCCTCCCCGGTTTTTTTGTATTTCATTTTTTCGGTCGAACTTCTTATTTAACAGCTTCGTTTTCACTTTGGCTTGTTGTGCTTAGCTGTTTATTTTTCTTGCCGGTTTCTTTTTCGTCGGTTTTGCTGGCTGCTTTTTTCTTTTCTTGGATACGTGCGACAATCCAAAAATGAGTCGAAATGTTTTTCAAAACTGATTTTGAAACCGCTGACTCACCCAGACGGCGACTGAAATTATGAAATCCCCATCCATCATAATTCATTTGATTAATGCTCATACTAGCTGTCGTCGATTTTCCAGATTTCTCATTTTCAGGTGCCTTAATTAGGAGTGAACATTTAATTTATCGCGATATTTATATCTTTCCAAAGATCTACAGAAAAATCATTTCGTTCATCGGAAAATCGTTGGCTCCGTGATCTGGCCGTGTTGCAAGCCAGATTTCCTATTTCCTAATTACCCGTGACCGATCCGCCAAAGAAAACACCAACCAACCACTCGGCTCGTTCCTCCTCCGCTGGGTTTCGTTGTCAGGTGATGCAAGCCAAATGGGACTTAGACACAGACGACATGCGGACATTTGTCAAGGGGCCCGTCAGTGGGCATAATCAATAGGTCGTCATCCCCACGGAGTAGCAACTCAAATTGCCCGCTGCATTCCGGCTTGTTAACACTTTGGTCAACGTAGCGAAGTTAATTGACAGAGGCAACAATTTGTTAGCTGTCCAAATAGAAGGGAGAAGCCCTAATTTTTCCTCTTCTGCTGCCACCAGCTGCAATATTGTATAAACACGAAGGGATAATAGTTTATTAATCCAATCATTGAGTACACTTGCTTGCATCAAAAGCAACTCAAATGCCAAATTGCGTAAATTTGATATTCGAACATAAACAAACTGAAGCACTGGCGCTAAATCAGCACGTTTGCTTTCTATCCCCCCCGGGACTACGCTCCTGATTTACATATAAACACATTTTATTTATGTATTTAAATGTGTATGAATTTATTTGGTGCGCGGTGAGAGGCGAACAGCGATCTCAGCATTTTATCAAGAAATCGTATTTCAAAGATATCGCACACAGAACTTGGGACTCTATTGTCTTACTTTTAAGGGGTGATTTACGCAGGAAGTGTTGGGTAACTGAAATATAATGGAAATATTCCCTGATCGGATGGTTGGATGATGGGATTATCGAATTATCGGATCGCAGTATCAAAGCCGTTTTCTATGTGGATATACAATACAATACTAAATACAAACATGCCCAGGTCTGTTGGTGTATCTAGAACAATTTATAGATAAAATCTATTCAATTGTTGATCTTAATTTAGAACAACGAGTGGGTTGTGTGATGCTGTGATTTCCTCTCTATAAACGTAGTGTTGGATCCATCACCGCCCCATCTATTTCCCCGACTTCTGATCGCATTCCGGACCAGTTTTCCTACCAAATTTGCACACAAATTTTACACTTTCGCCATTCGATCAAGCCATATATTTATTTACCTTCATACAAGTACTTAAAGCCTCGAATGACAAGCGTGTCGAAATCCAAGAATAAAGCACGGAAGCTGCAAAATACAATATGAATTAGCCATTTGGACGGGGTGTGAGTTGCGATTTTGGCGCCTGTGAGCTGTGCCATTATTGTTATGCAAACACACTAGTATAACTATCTTATTAAATATATCGTTTGTTAGTCATAATAATATCTCTTTTCTTAGTCTAAGCTATACTACAGAGTGGTAGGGAAACTACAGTGACTTACCCCAATTACTACCCACTTTCCCATCGGGCCATTTACCTCTGCCCTCTAACTTCTTTCCTCGATTTTCCGTCTTCTTGGCCATTTGATTTGTGGGCCGAGGTGGTTTCACTGCCACCGAGTCTACAAAAGTCGGTGGTTCGGCCCTATGTGTTGTCTGTATTTACCTGACTTCTCTTTTTTATGTGCTCGTCGGCGCTATTTACTTATGTTTTTTACAAGTGCAATTGAGGTTACTTTCTATTTAAAATGAAATAAATAAGTACATGCATGCAAATGGAGCTCTGGGGCCAGCCAGGCGATCATTTTGGTTTTCTTCGTTTCTCCATTTCGTCGTCGAGAAGTCTTGACCAAAATATGTATCTTTTGGCCACCGGCAAGTCTTTTGGCTCACTGGAGGCATTTTGGTTGTACCCCGCTGATCGATTCCATTGCGTGTTGGTCTTTTCAATTTTATCAATTGAAGGCATTGAAGGAATCTATGTGCATAATAGATGCCTGTGCGAACCCAATAACAATTGATTTTCCTAATTGGTTGCAATGAGAGCTGTGTGTGAAAAGTACTTTATGGTCCACTTTTCCGTGGGAAAGTCACTGTGATGATGAGTTCGCAATGCCGCTTACTTAACATTTTGCCAGTGTTTTCTTTTTTGTCTATTTTCCACCAGTTTTGTGGGCTGCCTGCACAGCTGGCGACGTGCATCAAAATCAAAATTTGCCATCATTTCTCTAGCTGTCGTGCCCTTGTTCACTCAAGTGTTTGTTAGTATTTTGGCTTTTTATTTATTTATTTATTTGCTGCCCCTCTATCTCGGCAGGAGGATGGTGCTTACTGTTTGTCTTTTCGCCGTATCTCGTCTCGATTGGCTTGCTTTGGCTCTATATTTCGTATTTATTGTATCTTGTATCTTATATTTGCATGAATTGGTCACTGTGCGCCCCCATTTGTATTACTTTTATTACTTGGCTGCCTTCGAAAGAAATAAATCATCTGGGTTTGTGGTGTGCGGATTGGTGGCCGTGCATTTGGTGTGCGTGCTTAAAATAGTAATATCCCCCGAAGAGCAATCGCATCGATAACAATACGTCAGCCGATTCTATGCCATACTACACTATACAATAATAATAATAATAATAATAATAATAATTACCATAAATATTTGCCTCTTCGCGTCGCTCTTTCTTTTGAATGAAAATGAATGAAGGCGAGAATTCGTCGCGTTTTCGCTCCCAAAGAAAAATGCAAAACATGCCAAAACAAAATGCGAACACATTTTGTCAAAAGTAATTTTTCAACGAGCGGCCAACAAAATGCATGATTATACTATTACTATTACTATTATTGTTATTAATAAAAAATCGTAGGTGCACAGACAAGTATTTCCGTTCGGTTGTAGATTGCTTCGAGCACACCAATTTCGTTCATAAAAATACTATAACTTTTCTCAGTGCAAGTATCGCCATTTCCATCTCGCATATTTGTGTGTGCCGCGAAACCACGAACAAGAGGAAGAGGCAGCCGCGGACGTCGAAAACAATTGCAAATTGTGACAAACTAGAGAAAAAAAAAAATATGGGTCATCCTCATTAGAAAGATACCAGGTGAGCCACTTGTTCTGCGGTCTGTTACTGCCGTAGATAAAATATCGTTTTGAGGCGTGGAAACTGGGAAAACGAACGGGGTAAACAATTACCAGCTGAGACCAGGCATAACGCCTAAGAATTTGGAAAAAATTTGGAAAATTCTTTTTCGAATAATTGCACAGATCAAAAACTCATTTCTAGCATTTGGAATATCCGCTGATTTAATTGCATTCATCATTCAACTGCGCGCAGACATTCACATTCACATCCACATCATTCACATCTTTTTCGACCCGCAAATATAATTTTAATAAAGACAGCGCTTAATGAAGATGATTTGTTTTGACAAGTGTCAGGATTTTTTGGTCCACAATATTATTACGATACTTGGATTGTAGTTGCCTACGCGTTGTTGGTGTTCTTCTTCAGTTCAGTTCAGTTCATTTCGCGTTGTCAAAAAAGTGTCAGAATCGCAGAATTCTGACAGCAAGCACGCGGACTCTATCTTAAATGAACTCATCCCTCCAATTTTAATTTCGGAAAGCTAAGCACCAGCAAATAAATAAATACGAGAAAATAAGTCGAAAAAAACCACATTTGGCTCAGCAAAATTAGTTGATTTGTTTGTGGCGTTCATGTATTTGAGTAAACAGCAAATTCCATATTGTCCTCAATTAATAACAATATTTAAAATATAGATGCGCATTTGAACTAAATAAAAACTACTATACTTTTCCCAATAGCAGCGCTAAAGGGACTCCTCCGTTGATAAGCCTATCAATTCCACTTTAGATTGTAAGTTAATAGAGCGGTCATCATGTTTTGAAGGAAGAAATCAAGGTGAATCAAGGTCTAAATATAAAATCAAAACATTACATAAAGAAGGAAATGAGCAAAGACGTGTCATAGTTGTCTGAAATACTCTAAGCCATTTAATTTTATTTAAAAGTCGAGACATTGAAATCAATTTGGTTGTTTTATTCCGTTGCTACCTAAAAAGCGGAAACAGATATTTCCGTGAACTTTCTTCCGTTCCGGAAAGATCATGGTAAATGGCGTAGGCGACTGGTATCAGTAAGCATGTAAAATAAAGCGCGAAAAGCCCATGAAATTTGTCAAGTTGATACCACATTGCGCATACGCCATGTGCTCAATGTCGTCATCGGAAGCGATTTGTTTATCGATTCCTCGAGTCAGCCCCCACACCCCATTTCCAACCGCATTTATTGTGCGCCACTCAGAACACTTAAAACAGTCAGAGCTATTATTTATTATTTATTTTTGTTTATCGTAAACAAATTATTCATTGAGTCTTCCATACGAAACCATCAGACGATGTTGAGAAAAGGAGCTGGCTTATCAACAACAGCCAGCCATTGGAAACCTCACGCTTCATCGCGGCGATCTCTTCCTTCTTTTTGATTAGGCCAATCCCCGAAATAAAAAGGCAGCAGCGGCACGTCCCAGGTTGATAAGTCTTCCTGTTTTTTTTTTTTTTTTTGGCACTGCCTTACATCAATCTAATTTACGCTTATGCGGCCACAATACGAAATGGCAAAAAGTTCTAGATGTTCGCGCTGGGGGCACGTAATTGAATGCGAATCACTTAATTTTCTATGGGCTTCCACGTATTTTTATGGCCAGACCGCAATTATACAATACATTAAGGCCGCATTAACATTTCCGGTCCCCCCCGAAACGAAACATTGGTTATTACAAGAAGCACACACGTGTGTCTTTTCAAAAGCCGACTTCAAACCCCACAGCCCAGAGCCCACAGCCCAAAACCCTAAACCCCAAACCCCAAACCCCAAACCCCAAACCTCTGAGAAAAGTTCGTTAGCACCACCACCCCGCACTTAACCCCCAGTGGAGCCATTAAACCCATTAGGGAAACTCGTTTTGTGATTTTGCACGCCGCACTTTAGAGCCTCGGGAAAATTTCCACTCGATTTTTCGGCAGTTTTTCGTTGTCTCGGAGTTCGGAAAACTTGCATGCCAAACTCCCTGAGTGCACATGCGACGGACGAGGGAATGTGTATCTTTAGCTGTTATGTATCTGTATCTGTATCTGTAACGTGTATATGTATCTGTATTGGCGCAGCACACACGCATGCGCGGAAGCGGCGTCATCATCGGCTTAAGTTTAGGCTTTCAGCTGTTGCCATGCGCCCAGATACAGACACTTCCTTGCTGAAGTACCTCCCTCGGTATACCCTTCGTTGAGCGAAAGGACATGTGTCAAGTTAATTGAATAGGAATCAATGACCTAGATATTCAGTGCTCATGTCTTCCTGGGGGAATTTCGATATTAAGAAATGACCGTAAGACGCCACGTGAGATCCCTTCCTTCTGAGTGAACTAAAGGGTATCCAGAGTTCGACGTGCATGTTTCTCTTGAAGTTTCTCCCATTGTTCGGCCCGCTGTTATGGTCTTTCCTTAATGATCCGCTTCAGTTGGATCCCCTTTGTACTATATTCGCTCCTATTGTCTGGTTTCCTTGCCTTTTTGCTTTCGCTGATATCTTCACTCGTCGTTCTTCGTGTGTGTGTGCGTAGATACATATGTATCTGCACACTGCGCACATTTCGCGCTGGGATTCATTCAGCTTTGGCGCGCTACATTTTCCGAGTTTTTCACTAACTTGAATGAATATGAATGAATAGTATTTCGCCCTTCGATCATTATCACAGTGCCAGCGATGATGATGATGATACCGATGGTGTGTTCGGTGACTACCAAAATAGAATGCATTTCCGTTTTGGCAAGGCGGCGAGAAGACAGAGAAAGAGCGTGGCGGTACAGTGGGGCCTGGGGTGATTGGACACACGTGCCCAGAACGATCTCAACGAACTTGTCGCATTCATAAGCCTAAGCCTTTTTCCAAACTGGTTCTACGCAATAATATCATTCTGATTTCGATTCGCATGCCGATTCATCGCGATTCAGTGCGGCGGCTCCGCACATAAATCACACGCCCTAATTGCCGACGAGCGAGGGGCGTGGCCGCAGGCGAATTTCACGATTTTGCATTCGCCAAATGAATATTACCAAGAACAACGCCAAATTACCCGATTATTTCGGACAATTCTCGCGCTCTCAGCCGCCAGTGCACTGCGCGAAATCGGAGTGGTCAACGGGGACAGGTGCCGTGCAGAAGCAATTGACACAACCCGATGGCAGGCCAGGTCTTTTCTCCCAGTGTGGGGGGTGGGTGGCGCTGGAATGGCGGCAGGGCAGGCGGTACGCACATGGAGCGGCGCTAGGCACGAACTGGTACCTGTTTCGCAAAGTCGTCATTTTGACTGGCTTTTGCTCGTCTTGGGCTTTCAGACTTTCTGGCGGACTTTTTTGTTTTATTCCTCCATGTATAATTTTTACATTTTTCGGTTTTGTGCGATCCGTGCAGTTGTTGTTGTTCTTGGCACTCTGGTTCGCCATAAGCGAATAATTGTCGAAATTCCAAGACTCATTTATGGTTGGCCCAGTGAAAGCGAACCAGATGATGAACCTATCGTTGTGTTTCTTTTTTTTTTTTTTGTTTTTGTGTGCTCGCCGGCTAAAAATACCGGCAAAAGTTCTTATTGAGTGTTAAAATTCACACGCAAACATGAAAGACTTCACGAACATCATAACAAAACTAATTTTGTTTTGGCCAGCGCAGAGGAAAATTGCGAAATACGTGGAAAAACAAATTTCCCTAACATACGAGAGTACATCATATCTAAGGGGAATAGATTGCAGTTGCCTGTGAAGCGGCTTGTTTTGCATGTACATTTCACTCGAATATGAGTTCCGCTATTTGAAAACCCAGAAACCAAATGCCCGAAAACATAGGTTTCCACTCAACCCAAATGCATACAACAAACTATGTACTACCAGTACATATGATCCAAACGAGTTGAGCCACTCGCACAGGAAAGATATTCGCCGGCTGGCTGCCTGTAGTTTTATATAAATCTTCAAACTGGATTCAAGCCGTCAGCCATGCGCACATCGGCTTTTTATGAAACTATGCGAATGTGAATGCTATGTGGATAGCATGATTGGCCTCCCTGCCCTATGAGTTCACTGGTTCCGAAACTGAAAGCGAAACTTAAACCGAAACCGAACCCAAAACTTTTGAATTATGTGAAAAAAGGTTTATTGGAAGTTCTGGGAAAAAGTTGGGATCACATGCGCCGGTAGATTTCCGTTTTCTCAGCTCCTTGGCAGTTGACTTTGTGCTGTATTATATTATTATCAACATGTTATCGGAACAGTTCAAGACACTTTCAAAACAAACTAAACATTTTCACAAAACAATCAAAATTATTGCCGTTTGTTTTGCTTTGTTTTGTCTTTAGTGAGCACACACAACACCGCCAACCAATTCGATCTAAATTTCTCAAAAGCACTGGACAAGCGGATAAGCGTAAAAACTGCATACTTTAGCGCATAGGTTTTAACTGGAAGTTCGGGGGTCAAAGGTTAACAACTAAACAGGTCGCCCCCACACAGCATAGCTAGTTGGAGAGTGTGCATCCAACACAAGAAGTGGTCTGATGTCGTCGCAGCGAAAAACCCATGCAATGGCATAGCTCATACGACCCGTTGGTACACTTTATCTAAGTAGGAAGCGTGTGGGGGGCGCACGTGGTCGAGACCTGGTCGAAACCTGGTCGAAAAGCCCCACAAACACAGTGTGACTTGGCCTAGGTTTCATTTAACCGTCGTCACCGCCGCCGCCAGCGAAAGAGTCGGCAACAGAGATATAGAAAGAGAGAGCGACAGAGCGATGAATGCGCTGTATTCCCGCTTTATCAGCGGATGATTCATTGTGTCGTCATCGAAATGTGAATTGCACGACTATGTCTCTGGGCTTTTTCGCTGTGTTTTCTTGGCGCCCAGCTTTTGTTTATATCGCGAGCGTTCGCTAATCGCGCCATTTAGTTGTCTTTCAACTGCAAGTGCAGGCGGTTAGCGAAGGTTCGCCACCAAATTGATTGATTTCTCCTAATCCAACACCTGATCTCCGCTCACTGATTAGACAAACCCAGAAAAACAAGACGAGCAAAGCCTCTGTGGCCAAGCCCGAAACTAATTCGAACGCGTTTATGTATGCAGCGGTGCGATGCACTTATTTCTCGAAGATTTCCTACAAGCACATCTACCTAAGATTTGTAAGTTTGGATCACGCAATTGGAGACTTATAATATTTATGTGCGGGATCTGAAGCCATAGCTCATCCACTCACCACTACGACTTACTAATGCCCTGTCCTCTCTTCCAGATGACAAAATGCAGAGTTGCAACAAGAACAGCTGCAGCAGCACCACCACCACCAACAACCACAACATTACTACAAGTAGCAACATCGGCGGCAGCAGCAGCCACAAGCGCTGCCCTCAGAAGTACACCGGCAACAACCTAGCCGCCAACAGCAACATGCTGGCCTACCAGTCGCAAGCCACCGCCGGTGGCAAGAACACCACTCGCAAGGGTCGTCACAACAACAACAAGCAAAATCAGCAGCAGCAGCAGCAGCATCGGTTCGAACATATCCAGAAGCGCAATGGAGTCGCTGGAGGCACCGGATCCGCTGCACCCACATCCAACTGGCTTCAACGGGGCTACGCGGGAAGGCAGTTTACCAATTCTTCATGCATCGAAGGTGAGTGCTTGCACCTAATTACTTTATTGATAATGGGTCAGACGGCGTAATTACATACATGGATAAGGAATAGGGATCAGCCTCCGACCATTTCTCTGAGTCACTTGACCACCACTGACCGCGACCTCTTGCCGCGAATTTCGATGGTTCTGCGGGGGTTTAGTCAGTCGTACGCCCACATACGCATGTATATATTTGGTCGTATCTTGGCTCATGGGTATCGGAGTAAAGACGACGCTGATTCACGATTTCGCATTGTTTTTAATAAAATTCCAAGCAAATCGGCCGGCATCTGAAGTGAATCACACTCAGCCCCGAATTCGGCGTCATCGCCGCTAACGGCAATGGAAACGGGAACGCCAATTTGGATCGTATCGGGTTTGCGGAACGGGAACGGTTATTTCGAGAGCGTCATTCCCGCAAACGGAGGAGTACAGAGAGAGATCTATGTTTCTGGGTCACTTGATTTATGGGCGGAGGATTCGAGATGCTCATTACAATGCCTCTGAATGGAGAGTTGCCACAATAATCAGCAGCACTCAAGCCCAAGTTTTGGGAAAAGCCGTGTGATTATATTTTTGTGAACCAAATTCTCTTTCGTTTATGATTTCCTATTACTAGGGTGTTGTTTTTCCATACTGCGCTTCGGGGAAACTTATGTAAAGTCCACTCGAACTGAAGCGATATCTATTTATACGGAAGGTTGTTATCAAACTGGCTCTATCTTTGAGTAGCCCCATTCGATGGGGGGCAAGCCCCAGGTTAGCAATATTAATTGGAATGCTCTAGTACCTTACCACTAGAAATAAGCCTTGTTCGCAATTGAGAAATTACCAGGATATACATATGTATATAGCCACTTTCATTCGGGTTTTCTTTGGCTGTGGATTTCGCTTTCGTTCGCATTAAAAATCATTTAAAAACGCGGCGATTCGACATAAACAAAAGGAAATTAAATAAACAAACAAAGGCGCATATTCTTCGTAGCTAGCAGTCATAAAAACATGAGGAAACCTAGCAAAACATTTACATTTTTCACCACTTTCATAATGTATGCGCATCGGGAATTTCGCTTGTCTATTTATTGATCGGCAATTATGATTGAAAGCGGATGGCTGATTGTAATGGCACATAAATCACTCCCATGGAAATTGGATTGATACTCATATAATGTGTGATACCGATACCGAATTTTTTATTACCGAATCCAGTGTAATTTTGTTTGTTCGAATTTTCCACTATTTATTTTTGGCATTAATCAGCGAAACTTTCCAGAATCGGGTCTAAATAATTCGTGTTATCATCGAACTGGAATAAAACGTGTATTTGTGGGGAAAGCTAAGACGCAATACAGAGCAGCTGATTAGAGCTCAGATTTTTAAGTTCCCAGTCAGCTGGCGCCTCTTGACCATTTGTGCTTGTTATTTGCTCTTGCTATTCGCTATGTGCTATGTGCTATTTGCTATTTGCTATTTGCTATTTGCTTTTTGCTTTTTGCCGTATCAGGTGTATTATTGGGCGTAGTATCAGTGGATCGATTTGGTCAAACGATGAACTGATAATCGACGTGGACCGAACCAAGCGTACATACATATGTTTTGCTCACTCGTTACGCAAGCGATCGTTTTGTCATTCATTAGCACTTGGCTGGAAAAAAGGTGGCCTAGAACCCATTTCATAGATCTCCGCATGGCCCAAGTGAGATTTGAACTGAGCCAAAGCACAAAACTCATGGTTCCCGAGCGGAAAATGCTCCCAGAAGGCTTTCCCTACAATTTGCAATTGTTTAGATGAGATTGGTAACTTTGAATCTTTGAAAGAGCCACAAGTACGAACTTGAATGCCCCATTTTTCAGTTTGGCTAGATACCTTAGGCTTGGACTTATTCGCAGCATTGTCTCAATTGAGATGGCAGGCCCAATTATATATCATTATATCGTTTATATGGCAAAGAGGAATGTTTTCCACGGCGACTGGCATTCGGGGAATGCGTTTTTTACGCCCCACAAGTTGGATTTCGGGCTATATATGGTATACATATGTATGTTTTATCTTTACGGCACTAGTTTGGGCTTGCCAATTTGGGTGGTGACAACCAACCGACCAACCGACCAACCAACTGCACAGCCACCTCTATGCTCTGTCTATAGGTGCACATTTATTTTTAGTTTCGCCGATCTATTTCCATTACTCCCAGTGTACTTTATACACACATGCCTGCTCGCATTATTAACCCATTAAAGCCCGCTGTAGTTGCACTACGCAACCGTAGAAGTGCTCGCAATTCCGTCCATTGCTGATCATCATCTCATCATGATGAGCAACCCCATCGCCATTCTCGCATTTCTCCGCCGATCCGTGGAATAGCTCGCAAACGCCCCTCCACTTAACCCCGCCTCCTCTTCCTCTTCACCACACCCCGTTCTCCGACGTCTGTGATTCCCCGCCGCCGGCCATAGTCAAGGTCAACGTGTTCGCCGTTTAGCCACCGGCCATTTACCCATTGTCTGAGTCCGTGTCTCCAATACGACACCATCCGCTCAGATCCGATCCGATCCGAGCCAGGGAAGCCAAAGATCACCGAGATCATCGCGCAGTGGGCGAGGCTAGAGGAGAAAGTTCAATGGGCAACGGATTCTCGCTTATTATGTCACAGATACTGAAAGATAATTCTGGTTTCCCAACGATTACATCTGGGTTCTAGGCTATATTCATAGCTATCTTTATTGACACGGCTTCGCAACAAGCCCTTTTCAGCGGAAGGAGTACTTGTTTTCCATTGTGCGGTCATAAAAATCATAAGTGCTTAGCCAGAACTAAAACAAGATATTCTAAGAATATGCTTTGGATCTCATAAAGCGTACTGCCCATCCTTTTGGATGCTATTAAGCTATTCCCAGAACATTCAGCGCAAAGTAAATATTTTTGAGCACACCCAATTAGCACATGAAGATTATTAATCGCTTTTCATTCTGAAGCAACAGATTATCTAATGATTCGGAGGTATCTATCTAGGTATCCGTATTTGTATCCGTATTTGTATCTGTATCTGCATCAATACCTGCGAGGTACGACTCACGCATATCTAGATTTACCCCAAATGCTGTCAGTCATTTTGATTGCTCTTTCGAATAGCAGCTTTGTTTTCGACTGGAGATTATTAAATCTTTGTCCCCCTTCTGCTGACCTCAATGACCGCATTTTGCATACGCATGATGCCAGTCGTGTGCATTATGTTTGATATATGTTTGATTAAATGTGTGATATATCGTAGATGGTATATGGCATATGGCTTACACTATTGGACTATGCCAAACTTTGGACTGACGACGGGATGTGGTGACATAGGTATGTACGTGAGCGTGCTGGGCTCGCTCGGCGTCCATTAAGTAGTATCATAGTTATATGTTTTTCGCTCAGCTCAAAGCCAAGTTTTCGGGCTCATTAAAAACGCGCAAACCAATTGCGAGACGAGTAATTTTGTTCGTTGTCTTGGCACAGGAAGCGGCGCATAAAGCCGAAGGTCGTTTTTAAGTCGCGCCAAATCATACAATGGGCACTCCAAAGCCGAGCACCTGGGATGCTGTGTATGCTGTTAAATCTGGGCATCCAAATGGGTTGCCAGCCTGTCCCAGTGTGACGTGTGATACCTGAGAATCATGACAAACGTTGCGTCACTGGTGGGGCTCACACAAACAGCGGTTCATCGTCACCAGGCCAGGGCTATCTCTCAGCCAACAGCTGTTGAACTCATATGTCCAACCCCAGTCGGTTCGCGTGATTTGATATTTCGGGATTGCCGCATCAGAGGAGGACTGATTAGAATTGCGACTTTCGGTGCTCCACCACCGCACCCGCTTCACAATCAGAATCGCAGTAGAAATCGGAATCCGAATCAGAATCACAATCACAATCACAGGTGCGGGGAGACAATCGCGGCACTCGAGGGAACTTTCGGGCGCTGTTGCCGTAGGTAACTGCGAATTGGCCAGTCGGGAGTGGAGAACTGTGGGCCCCTGGACACGCACATCTTATCACCGCCCGGTAACCAAATGTGGGTAGCCGCCTTCAGTCTAGACACAGGAACTCAATTCCAGCCATGCGCGCTAGAATGGCTCCGCGACTAGAATATGAGTACTTGGACTCGGAAGAGGAGCTAGGCAATCTGCGCTCGCAATATGATAGTTACATTTGAATTTAAATCAATTTCTACGCCACTCGAGTGCAACTACCATACAAACATATTGCCCACACACTGCGTGTACCCATGGATTAAGACTCGTCAGTAGCCTCTGTGCTAGTCTCACTTATTTAACTAAACTATCTAATCGCGGGCTGTCAAGTGTTTTTATTTTACTCTGCTAAGGTTAAGGTCTGGCTACGCGGAGAGATTGAATGCCCTTGGAGTTGGACATTATCACGTCGAGTCCCCATAAACTAGATCTTATAAATAGTCGTTTCGTCTTGGGCAAGACGCAATAGGTTTGCCTAAATGTTGCTCCCATTTCCCCAAAGCGCAGAGTATCAACGACTTCGCCCAAACTCTCGATCATAAATTTCGCTATGTTTACCTTTCAGTCGGACGTAGAAATATTATATGTTATTCTATGCTTTTTCAAGGCTGCTTGGGGAATTCGGCGCGTGCGTGTGTCGCCGATAGTGCTCCATTATTGGGCATGTCATAAAAGCGTTTGGAGAGCGTTCCGAGAGTCGGACAGATGGCCGGCCAGAAGCCGAAACACGCCCAAAAGCGGCCACGCCTTATCTAATCGCTGACCACGCACTCGACGCCCCATGTACTCTGCCCATATGTACATACATATGTACGTGATGGACATACCCATGTGGGTGCTCCTCT
Source organism: Drosophila simulans (assembly GCF_016746395.2). NCBI lineage: Eukaryota > Metazoa > Arthropoda > Insecta > Diptera > Drosophilidae > Drosophila > Drosophila simulans. Next base: position 1,648,062 of record NC_052525.2, read on the forward strand.
CACATGTGCGAGTACAAGTATAGTACATATGTAAACCATAACCCGATCCAGCCAATATCGTTTCCCGCCGCCTGGTGATCCCATCGGCTCTTTGGGCATCCACCTCACGTTCGGGTGCTTAGTGGCCCGGCGTCCTTCGGCCGGGCGAAGTCAACAAACCCACCTGCCATATGATTTATCTATGCGCGCATTGAAATTCAATTTCAGCCCGAGTGGCTGCCGCCATCTGGGCCCCCTAGGGACCCCAGGGGGTGTGCACATAGTACTCCATATCCGCTGATGATGTAGTGCTTGGGGAGCACATGGGTGTTTAAGGAAGTGCTCGAGCGCCTGTACCCCAAGTAGGCTGGTAGCTGGTGGGAAGCGGAAGAGCCACTGCCAAGTGCCCGATAAGAAAGTCGAGTGGCGGAACAGGAAGACGCACCACATGACCGAGTTTCGGTGCTCGAAGTGCGTCAACTCGAGGATCACTGAGAGATAAGTCAACTATTGGGGAAGCTGGTTGATGGTAGTTACTGGCTTCTTTCAACCTCTTTATTGGAACTTTTGACCTGGAAACCCATCTGAATCCGAATGATTCGTTCACAACGAGAACTGAAATGAAACGATGAGCTAAATGCGGAAGCGCAGCTAAAAGCACATCATAATAGTCATAATAAACCTATAATTGTAATGCGTCAACACGAGCAACCAGCCCCCAGCCCCCTGCCCACCTCCCCCCTCGAATTAGCCCCTGCCCCGCCCCCTGGGTGGCAACCAAATAAGCTGAATTGGCGAAAAGTCGGGAAGGAACCCCGCACATGCGTCAATTTCCAGTCATGCGTAACCTTCCCCAAATCAAATCACACACTCGAAACTTAAATACGTACACTTACACGGAGAGAAATAAGTGCACATTGTCACTAACACTTGAAGAACATTCATACCTGCTTCACACGCACTCATTCAACCTATGGACCTATATTTATTAATCACTCGAAACTGCGATAGAAGGCACTCTGCATTCTAATATATTGGTTTTTTATTTGTTTAATATTTAAAGTAGTATATTATAATATGCCCCGAATGTTCTGAGTGTAATGAATAATAAAACAGAGGTGGAAAACGAGCAAAACTCTAAAGCACGTGGTTCTGTTGATAAGCGTGTGTGTCGAGCATTAGCTAACTGCGCGTGTGTGTGAGTGTGCGTTATCAGAAATTTGAATTTCCAACCGAACGTTTTATTTTATGGTAATAGGATCGTCGAATTTGCCTAATGAATTAAACGCATAGTTTAATAAATACAAGTCCATTGCGTATTCGAAGTATTAGAATTTGATATTTTCGAATTTGTTTAATTACAGTCGTTCTTCATAACTGAATTGATTTACTAAAGATACTAAAAGAGTAATTTCTAATTTACTTACAATCACTCAAACATAATACTTATGAATAAAGGCCAACAAATTGTTTTACTTAGCTTGTACTAATCATACTAATCAAACGTTGGGTAAACTCAGCAATCAGTTTGGATCTCATTTTATAAAATTAATTCCCCACTCTCTCCCCTTTTTCTTGCAGACAAACTCCTAGGCCGACACAATCCGGGCCATCGCAATAGCACCAGTAGCGAGGCGACCAGCGATGACATAGACTCCAGTAGCGAATTCCCGAGCAAATCGAAGGGCAACTCATGCGCCGGCAGCAACCATGTTGCAGGTAGCAACAAGAGTCGCTCGAAGCGCCACCAAAAGCAGTCCGGCCAGCAGACTCGAAATCCCGATCACAATGGCCAGAGGACCGGAGCAGCCCCCTTTACGGGCCAGAAAGCCAAGCAGGGGAATGCCAAGTGGCGCCAGCAGCTTCCCAATCACAGCAGCAACAACCAGCAGCAGCTTATGCAACAACAGATGCAACAGCAGAAGCGCGGCAGGAACAAGAAGCCCGGGAAGTGGAGCAACAACATCATTGACGACAATACGGACAGCAACTTGGTCAATCACGGCGGCAGCGGTCAGCAGAAGATTTGCAACAGCAGCTCCTCCTCTGCGCTGAGTTCGCCCACCACATCGGCAACCAGTTCGCCCGCCAGTTCGCCCACCAGTTACCTCCATGCGAACGAAAATCGGAAGCGGATGGAAGCGGCACTGGAATGGCGTCGGGAGCAAGGGCTTGGTCGCCAGAACGCCAACTTCCTGGTGCCTCCCCTCCGGCAGTACGAGCAACTGGAGTTGGACGACAAAACCGTGGTGCAGCAACTGCGTCGCCACATCATAGATAATCATCTGCTGAGGGTATACGGCTTTCCCGTGGATTCGGTGGTCCACGAAGGCGCCATCGAAATCTTCAAGTGCATGCCGCACATGAGTTTCGCAGCCGCGCTGGCGGAAACTGCTCAGGCCGTTACAGTGATCAACTACCACGACGGACTGACCAACCGCGCCGAGGAGGAGGTGGCCAACTCGACCGACTCGGGCAACAGTTCCCCGCAATCCTTGGACTCCGAATCAGGCGGCGAGTGGAGCGGCAGCGAATGCGAGTCCTCGAACTCATCGTCCTCCTCCGCCGGCGATGCCGCGCTGGGTCTCGAGCTAAAGTACTGCCATTTTGTGCCGGTGGAGAGGAGTCTGTCCAAGCCTTGTGCGCGCTGCAAGCGCCACTTTCTAGTGGACGAGCTGACGGGTCAGTACTTGACCCATGAGGAGTGCCAATACCACTCAGGAAAGTACCAGCGGTACTACGATGGCGTCAGGCACGGACGCTGGACGTGCTGCAACGAGGGCGAGGAATCCTCGCCGGGATGCTGCCTGGGCGACCGACATGTGTGGTCGGGATCGGTTGTGGGGGTCAACGGGCCCTACTACGACTTCGTTAGGACCGAGCACCGAAGATCCAGCGGGGACCAGCCCGCCGTATACGCCCTCGACTGCGAGATGAGCTACACGGGTCGAGGTCTGGACGTGACCAAGGTCTCCCTGGTGGCACTCAACGGGCAATTGGTGTATGAGCATTTCGTTCGGCCCGTGTGCGACATAATAGACTACAACACCCAGTATTCGGGCATTACGGAAACGGATCTGTGTTCCGGAGCAAAGAGTCTGGCCGAGGTGCAGAGGGATCTCCTTAAGCTGATCACGGCGGACACCATCCTTATCGGACACGGACTGGAAAACGATCTGCGAGCGCTGCGCTTGGTGCACAACACCCTGATCGACACCTCCATTAGCTTCCCGCACTGCAATGGGTTCCCCTACCGCCGAGCCCTGCGTCACCTCACGAAGGTTCACCTGAAGCGTGACATCCAAACGGGCGACGGCACAACGGGACACAGCAGCTTCGAGGACTCGCGCGCCTGCATGGAGCTGATGCTGTGGCGGGTCAACCGTGAGCTGGATCCCGCTTGGAGCTGGGACGATTAGAGGACTCGATCGGGGGCGAATCGGCGTTATTTGGGGTGGGGTGGAAGGTTGGGGGGTGGGCAGCAAGTACTTTTAGTTGTTAAGCCAGCTCGTACTAGTACTGTATTCAAAAAACACAATCGTAAAATCTCAGCTGGGTATCTCTCCTGGCAATCGGTGTCTATAGCACAGACTAACCGACTTATCTCGGTTATACGTATAGGTGCCCATTGCCAGGGGTTGGCTCAGCATATACATATACATATACAATATATGAAGTAAATCGCAAAATTGAAATGACAAAAATGGCAAAAGAAAGCAGCGAAGGATGAGGAGGACAAGCACATAACTATATGCGGTACATAAGGAACATTTTGTAAGCGTATATTTATAGATAAATATTACTTTAATCTACATATGTATATACACATATTGTTTTTTTTTTCTTGATTAATTTCGAGCCACGAGAAAATGTACTGAAGTTTTAACTGTGATGTTTTTTCACTTTCTCACATATTTACACGACAAACGGAAATGAAAAGTAAAAGCTTAAAGAAAGAATAGAAAATACAAAAATATATACATACATGCCCGCACATTATTTTGTTAAGAAACGCTAAAGAAAGGCAATCCAAATAATTTTAATTTTGACCAAAACTTTCAACTAAAATCACTCCATTTATCTTCATTTACCAATTAGGTTTCGTTTCGTTTCGTTTTTTACCCCCAATCATTTCTTTTATTTTTTTACGAATAAAGCATCTCATACTCGTATACAAAAGGAAACGAAGAAAAGTAAAGTTTAACTTGAACTAGTTTATACACTATGCGTAATCGTAAGTTAGGCTAACCTAATGTTTTCTGTAAACGTTTAGATTATTTATTTAACGAATCACGCGACAAGTTCATTGAAAATTTATTCAAGTGTATAATTTTCCACATTGAACTCCATTTTAGGCTAAGAAATGCTTTTCATTTTCTCTCCAGAAACTGTCGACGTTTTTAACTATGATTCCTCGACTCTGGTGTCTTATGAAACGAGCCGAGGAGCACTTTAATTGAAAATCGATGTTCCTAGCAGAATAAGTTTCAGCGCAAATACACTGCGCCAAGCAGATGTCTTTATATTGAACGGAAAGAAAGCGAAGAGTAATGCAAATGCACAACGAAGATTTCATGAGAATAAAATCAAACAAGATTTGTCTAAAACTAAATACTCACAGCAGTTGCTCTTATTTCTGGGATGGGGCATGGCAGAGGGGAAACACCCAGTTGGTAACCATTCTTCTAGAGATCAGCTCCGGGAATATTTCGCGTGACGAAGGCACCTCAAGCGTTGACGTCAGTGCTGTCGAATTTCTTCCACCTTGGCATGTGGTAATCTTATGGAAAATACACACTTAATGCTGTTAACAATGCTAACAATGTTTACAAGAATACCTGCGCATGCCTCTTAATTTAGATGAACCTATTTACCTTGGCCAAACAAATGCTGCCATTACTACTATTCACTATTCTGCTTACTGCCTACAAACCGCGTTACCTTAGCACGGCGATCAAGATCAAACCGCATGTGTTTGAGCCGACTTCGGCGATGGTGGCCCTGCGGAGCGAGGTCAGTGGATAGTGGATAAGGGAGTCAGCTCATAGTCAACTATCCGTTGGGGTAGCTACCCTTCGGAACTCGGTACGGTACGTAGGCTGCTAACCCTTGGACACATTATACCCACACCTGCGGCCAAAAGCTGTAACGCCAACTTTGCGGAAGCGCCGATCTGTGTGATCAGCTGAGGTTCCCTTGAGTATACAAGTGCCAGTGCTGTTTGCCCAACTAAGTAATTAGCAATCAACGGGCGCTCGAGATCAGGTATTTCTGGCATCTGCGCCGCAGACTCCACCCAAGGTGCACATGGTCCATCTGAACACATAGATGCATGCATTACATGCAATCGTCGGTTGCATCCCAATCGCCATGGAATTTGTTCGGAAGAGACATCAGCCCAGTGGCCCAGTGGAGGTCACCGTCACCAACCCAATCGCTGACGTCAATTCCAGCCATGTTAGCGCCCAAGTGCGAAGTGAACTCCTCCAGTGTGCAGCAGTGAAAGTAGAAAGTGCTTCCAGTGATTCCAGATCGGAGAATGCCGATCTGGCGAAACACCGAGGGGCTGAGCCAAAGTTGTCTCAGCACTTATGTATGTCTTTGATCTTTGATGTAACGAGAGATTGCAATCACTTCGCGACATGTCAATACAATGCAGTCGCTCCAGGCACCAGCAAACGCCAGATCACCGATCACTGATCGATTTTGAATCGGTTTAGTTTCTTGCCAGTGGCTCTTGAACGAAAGGGGGGAAACGAATCGATGGGGGGCAGGGGGGCCATTGACGATCATTTGACGGATGAAGGCGATCGACTAAATATAAATTGAACGTTCGTGTTTGGCACATTTGTGCGAGAAATCGCATCAATTGTTTTAATTGTCTGGTATATAGGCAGAGTTGGGATGTGTTGGCTTCTGGTATATGGCATGGCGATCTATAGGTAATGCCCGGTGCACGAAACCGAAATCTCTAGCAAAACACTTGCCAGACGAGATTATGCAATCGCTGGCCGAGAATACGAGTCGGGAGAGTCAATAGGGGAGAGTCAAATGGCGGAGATAGCATCCCGCCATTGTGTGCCTTTTCAATATTCCATTTTCCCATTTAAGGCTTTCCGCCAGACAGCCAGTCGTCGACGACGACGACGACTCCCATGGCATGCAAATCTTTCCCCAAAGTGAAGCAATTAGGTGACCACTTAAAAGACGTCACGGCTGGGCGGAACACACTCCTCCATAACCAAGTGCAGTTTCTACTTTGAAGTTCGGAGTATTACATTCCGAAAGCTATCTGGCAAAACAATGATAGTAACTGGGGGCTATCTGAGCAGATGCCAAGCAGTGGCATTCGGCCAAATGGCCAATGATTCATGCAGATTGTGCAATACTCCGAATCGGCTGTAGAATTGACCAAATAAGGCGAACACCCGAAATCGAGTTCCCCAATCCGATGATTCACGAGCGTTAGCTTTTTATATGAAAGAAGTCGTCGTCACTGTGGCATATTATTTATTTCAATCGATTTTGCGTCACCTGCTGACCAGCCTACAACTTCTTTGCGGTTCAGCTATAAAAATCAAGTAATTGCTGCCCATCGAGCTATACTCCAAGTTGAGGGAATTTGGAGACCGCGATTAGCCGAATAGCCCATGACATAATCACCCAAAATCATGACGAGATGTAACACCCATAAAACAAGAATGGCTTACTATACTGTCATCGCGCTATATCTGGTAATCATACATCATTTTGGACAGAAAATCAGGATTATACTAAAATACGTTATTTTAGATTGATTTTCTTGATAACAGGGTCGCAAATGCATACAAAATTTATTATTGCACAGCTAATTATCCTAACTAACTGCCCCCATCACATTTACGGGGATAAAAAAAATTTTTTTTTTTTCAAAATTTTGCATTTTTTGTAAGGGGTAACATCATGAATTTTTCCGAAAAATGGTCAAAATTCAACATTTCAAGCCTGGAATGCCATTCGATGGCAAATTTGTCTACGATTGCAACGAGGTATCACATTAAATGATTAGACCAATACTTTAGATGTTATGAATAAAAAACATACTATTTTAGGTGAAAAAATTAGTATTTGAGAAAAACTAGTTTCATTACGGAGGTGTTTCATCATAACTTGCCCAAAAAACTTCGCACAGATATAAGATTTACATTTTTATGCAGCTAATGATCCCAACTAACGAGCCCTATAATTTTCCTGATGATTTCGAACAAAATATTTTATGCCAAAATTTTGATTTTTCGTAAGGGGTAACATCATGAATTTTTGCGAAAAATGGTGAAAATTTATCATTTCCAGACTGGAATGCCATCCGATGGGAAATTTTATTACGAGTCCAACGAGGTATGACACTCCATATTCAGACGATTTCTTCCATTTTTGTAAACAAAAAGCGTGTTATTTTGGAAGGCTTTGTATTCCTGTATTATTGTGGCTTGTTATTATGACCTTAATGAGGTTCTTTGTTTATTTAATTCATTGTTTCTCATATCTCAAATAGTCGAATATCTTATTTGTGGATCAGATCAGATTCGATATATATGTATGTACATGCATGCATATGTATGTATGTGAAAAATGCATCGCCGCACTTTGGAATTTCTCTTCGACTGCAACGTGAATCATCTCGCTTTCGAGAGATGACTTTCGTTGGGAAAGGTAACCAGTTTTCCGCGTCGTGGTTTCAGTTCTATAAAAACGAAAGTGAAGCTCGCAGTGATGAGCAAGAAAAATGTGGGTTAATGTTCGCTGCGTTCGGCATTCTGGGTATCCACGTCAATTTTTAGAGATAGACATAAAATGGTGGCATTTCAAAAATGGGAATACTTCTGTAATGCCCTGTGTTTCTTATGTCAACGCTGCGCATAAGTAATAAGGGTCACGAAGCGGGAACAATTTGAGTGGGGCTCTCAAACACAAACACAGAGATAGGTCATCAGTGGTCACATGGGGATCCATCCACTGAACGCTTAATTCGAGTTGAAGGCTTTATTGCGGTGGCTAAACAAACGCACCTTGGTGCCAATTTCGGTGCTCATTTTTTGTTTTTGTCATGTTTTATCAACTTTGTTGTCTCTGTGGTGTTTACCTTGCACAGCCGCAGCTTTTCGACACCCACAGAAACGCAGGGAAAAAAACGAAAAAGAGGCAACGACGGAGGCCTAGACGCCACACGTGGGTCGCCAGTGCCCCTGGTGAAAGTTCAAGGCTGCAACAGGTAGACACAAGCCGCAAACAGAGTGGGTTTACCTGGCAGATGTGCTTGCATATCCGAGGCGCAAAACCAACCAAACGAACTCTACCTCGCGGCGGTGCCACAAGGAACATGGTACCAGGGGTCGCACATCTGTAGTAGCTTAAGGCGCCACACCTCCCTCTTTTGCAAGGACGCCTTCTAATGCGAATGCCCATCAGCAAGGACTTCGCATGTAATGAACTAATATTGCGATTAGCTATTTGAAACAATCTCTTCAATTGAGTGTATTGTGGATAGCATAGCCAGCGGGCTGCGGAATGCGATGCAATTTGTCTGCTGGCACTACTGATACCGCTGCATTGTTACCGCCTTGTTGCATGCAGCATGCCATGCCCACGTCCACGTCCACGTTTGTGTACAACTTCTTACATGACGTGGGCGCCGGCATTTCCTCGATGCGGTGCACCCAACCCGAAATGCAAACCCGGAAAATGTGCAAGATACTGCGGCACGAAGCACACCAGGCCGTTATGATTGAGTAATTACGTTTGAAAATCGAGTAAATGGCCAAGTTCAAATGCTCTTAGCTGGCTTGCTTCATCGCTATAAATTTAATTGGTGTACATGGTGTGTTCACTTTCTGGGGCTTAATCGTACAAAGTCTTTATGTACATGTTGATGGCGCTAGACTGGTTAAGACAAATAAGATCAAGTAACAGCAGTGCTTAATGCGTAATCCGTAATGCTTATGCTATGCGAGTCGTACAAAACAATGCTTATGGTAATGGCTATCGGTTAGAATGAGCGACAAATGTAACAGGCGCCTGCCATCGGGCGAATCGAGCGAAGCGGGCGCGACTTGGAAGATATAAGTATCTGTATCTGCCTTTGTATCCGTATCTTGACTTGCGTATTTGGCCTGAGAGTTGCGATTGAGGCCCCAACTTTCGTTAGTTGATGGTGGCGGTCGCCGATGTACCCGTCGGCTGCTTGAAGATAACGCCCGTGATCTCGCCGTCCTTCTGGATGACACAGCGTCTGCGGGGAAAGTAACGGATGTCAATTAATATACGCAGCAGAAATATAATTCATACATTCTTTAAACTATTCCGACTATTCCAAGAGTACCTTGAGCTACAGAACTTGAGCTGTTCGATTACAAATGGAGCCTGGTATGCGTAGCACACCTCCAACTAGATACACCCCCTCAGATCCCTCCTCCAACTTACTTGTTTCCGCTGTAAAGGCAAATCGTTGCAGGAGCCGTGGCATTCGGCTCCAGTTTGGCCACCTGCTCGGAAATGGCCATTCCGATGCCGGACACGTTCGGATCAATGTCTCCCTTGGCTGCAAAGATGCATTATGGCATTATGGCAAGGCCACTGACCAATCATTGATACTCACTGCCCAAACACAATCCCTGGCGATTGGCCAGCAGAGCTCCCACTGTGTCCTGCCGTGCGGCGCTGAAAAAACGTTATGGATTTGTGGTTTATTTGGAGTACTATCTGGAATGGACGGATCGAGGGTGCCTACATTTCCGCTAGGACTTTCTCCAGTTGCTGCTCCATGGACGATGTCGTTATTTCCGCAGTGAAAAAACAAAGCAAGAACAGAACCAAAACAATGACCAGTGTGACCGCTTGCCGAGAAGACGGCAATACCAATAAGCCGGGCGTTGAGAATCCATGCACAGTGGGCACTACTTGCAAAAAAGTGACTCAAATTTATAATGCTTATTTCAGTTTAAAAACAAAGGGTTAATAGTTAAGAATCCAGAAACAATCCACTTTGGTGTATATTGTATATGGTTTATTCATAGCAATCTACATACAAATTACTCAAATCGAAGGGGTGCGAAGAAGCACACAAAACAAAACACTGCAGTCGCCAACTACAACTAATTGCAATTAATTTATTTGATACCATTATATGCAGCGCTTGGAGTGCACAAAATTAGTTTAATTAATTGGCTTTGATGGTGTTTTTTTTTTTTTTGGAATCAAATACTCGCTCTGAGAAGCTGTCTGCGCCATAAATATGTAAAGTTCGAACATGGAAAAATAATTCTCAACATGCCGCTGCAGTTGGATTAATTGCATCGCATCTGATGACCTCGGGAAATTATGTATATTTATGTACTACATAGGTGGGCGTGGCTAGCGGCGCGGCCTACACGATCTCGTACTTCTCCACGAACAGAATGGACTCGCTCGAATACTTGACCGCCGCCTCGCTGTCCACCTGCACCACATCCTGGGCCACGACGCCCGCGTACGGCGTTTTCGAGACGAAGGACACCTGCAAGGGGAAGAAGTCACCGGGAATGGAGGCACTGCAGCTGAACTCCATGGAACCGGACTTGTTGGCGGCGTCGATTATGGGAATGTGCCACTGGAGCACATGCTTGCGTAAATCGTAGTTGTAGGTGCCGTCGTACTCCGCCACCGAAGGCTGCACATTCATTCTAAGGGTGAAATGGAATGAGTAATCGCCTGCACATCTACGCCAATACTGCACTTACGGCAAGGGAATGACAATGGCCACGTCCTGCAGCTCCAGCTGCTGCGCCTCCAGTTCATACTCGATGTTCACATCGCATCCACCCTCTCCATTATCCGATGGCCAGCAGTTAACTGGAAAAAAAGCGAGAAGCACAAGCACGTGGCTGAGCGAGAGGCAAGAAGTGGTTTGGGTTTGGGTGAACTTACTGGTCAGCGGGACGGCCGACTCGTCCTGGGAGACGAAGCGCCACTTGAGCACACCCACATCGGTATTGAGGGGAAACGGCTTGCCCAAGTTCTTTAGTCCGATGGTCGTGCGCGACTTGAACAGCTCCTTGTCCACGTTGGGGTGGGTCTGCAACTGCAAGCCCTGTGTGTGGTTGGGAGACAGCTTCAGCAAAATGCGTCCGTAGGCCTCGTCCGTAATGCGCAACGTCAGGAGGCCCGAGTTCTCGAACTGCTGCACGCCACCATCGCGTCCCAGACGCACTACCAGTTTGTCCTCAATCTTCAGATGTACGCTGAAAATAGATGTTAAGCATTTAATAACTAACTATACAATCGAGCTGAAACCTACCTTTCTTTGTGAATGTCCGACGCAATAGCTGCCTTGGCCGCTGCACTGGCGCTAGCTGCAGCACTGGAACTTCCAGCGGGCGCCGCCGGTGCCAGATTGGCAATCTTCTCGCCCTCGTTCTTCAGCTGGTCCACGAAACTATCGACATCCTTGGACTTGCCACCCAGCTTGAGGGCATTGCGGGAAGCTGGTTTAGTGCTGCTGAAATCGGAGCAATAAGCCAAGAGTCTAGATTCAATAGAGCAGAGAAAGAACTTACGCAGCCGCCTTGGATTTGGTGTCCACATCGATGGAGGTGATGCCGATGTTGGCGCTGGAGGCACCGGAACTGCTGCTCACGCCGCTACTGCCGAATCCGTCGGCGCTAAAGCCGCCGCTGCGGCCGCCCATGCCACCCAGGGAGGGACCACCCCGTTTGCTGGCTTCCATGCGCTGCCGCTGCAGTTCCTTGGCCTTCTCGCGCATCTTCTGGCGCGCATCACGCTCCTGCGTCTGGCGCACTGCCTGGTAGACCTTCTCCTCGTGTGAGTCCATCTCCACGAAGGTCTTGATCTGGGCCAAGTTGACGCTCTCCCTGTAGCCGAGTGCCACGATCTCGTCAAAGGCGAAGATCAGATTGAAGGCGTTCTCCACAATCTCCTTCTCGTCCAGCGAGTGGCTATACTCGGGAATCTGCAAGCGTTGGGCCTGATTAACACTGGGGCTTGAGTACTTTCGTGTGCAACTCACCACTTTCGAGAAGAGGCGCAAGGTCTCCAGATCCTCCAGAATGTTGCTGGCCTTAGTGGTGATGAGCAGCATGTATAGTTTCTCCATCGGCTGGTAGACGTAGCGCACGGAGTCCGTCTCCACGTAGGTGTGCTGCTTACCAGCAGTCATCAGCTTGGGAAAGGCAGCCAGCAGACCCTCGATGCGTGCCTTCGTCATCTCGACAAACTGACGTGACAGAATCACTGCGTGTACAAACGTTACGGGTTAGCTAAAGTGATTATTTCTTGGGGCGCATGCAAGCCACTCACCTTTGCCATTCTTCGTGCAGACAGCCGCAGCAATGAGTACCTGCAAGTCGGATAGGTTTAGTGATAATACCGGAATGCAATAACCCCCGCCGATGAGACTCAAAATCGGCGACGTGTAGGTGTGTGCGTGCGTAGCTCGGAGCTCTTACCATTTTGCTGCTGCGTTTCACGTTTTTGCCCTGGAAAATACTTCGCGGATCGGATGCGGACGGCGCAGGATGGACTGCTGCTACTGATCGGATTTGCGGGGCGATATAAACGTTGTTTAACAATCAATCCCCGTAGCTGACGTGTTCGGTTCTGCGACAAATGTTTACCGTGGCTTTGTGTGAGTGCGGGTAGTGTGACCAGCGCAGTGTTAATGCGCCTTGGGCCAAAAGGGGTAAGCTTGTGGATACCCTGCCATTTTTTTTTGCTACTCTATTTGGAAAATTTTTATGTGTCTAGCCTTAGCAAGTTCACGACACCATCACTTCTTACCAGTGTTGAATTGAACATTTCAAGATTGTGCAAAGCATTTATTTAATAGGTTGTACCAGGCATATATTAACATATATAAACAAACATACTCTTTTCACTGTAGGAAGTAATGAGTCCAAGCATCGCCTTTACCAACACCGGCCGACACCGGCTATGCAAAAACGAGCTACACAACACTGGCTTTTGAATGACCGTTTAATTTTAATGGAAACCATGTTTCTGGTTAAGAAAATATATAATACAATAAACAAAATATACTAATGTCGACTTCGCACGAACTGAGATCTCAGTTAAGTTTTTCAAATTGTCTATGATATACCAAAAATGGTTTATGGCTTGTAGCACCACATTTAACAGAAGCCAGCAAAAACTCAAAAGAGACCCCAGCTAGTTGGACGACTCGTCCAGTGTCAGCGTTTCCACTCGGCTGGCGATCGACGCCGCTGTCTCCTCCGCTGGCTGACCCTTCTGCTTGGCGTACTCCACGCTCAGGATGCGCATCACCTGTGCGGCAGTCATGTTGTCGCGCTTGTGCTTCTGGAAGTTGTCCTTAACGAACTTAGCAAATCCCTTCGCCTCGCCCGCGGGCGTGGATACGGTGTTTCCTTGCTTGTCCTTTTTATTCAGGAAGAGGGTGATGGGTCCCCGGCAGATCCTGCAGCGCAAATCTTCCACCTTGCGGGATCGGGAATGAGCATGTGACCTGTGATGCGTAAAAACTGCATGACAATAATATTCTTTATATCACTTAGGAGAACTTACGCTTTGTCGCAGCTCAGACACTTGTAGGTATACTTGAAATCAATGCTATAGTTGTGGCAGACCTTGATCTGCGGCAGATCGGGGAACTTGTCGTTGGCTCTTTGGGCCCACATCTTCCACACCCGTCCGTGTCCACCCTCGCCATTAAACACCCAGGCCGCAGCATGGCAGAGTTCGTGTATCAAGGTGCAACGCAGGCGGTCCGCGGTAGTCAGCACTTTGACGCTCAGTTCCACAACGCTGCTACGCTGGTTAAGTCTGGAAACAAAATACATTTGTCAAATTCAAGGAGGATATCTGGTTGTCTCTATGAGAATCACACACTTGCGCTTGTTCATGCACCGGCCGGCAGTGTTGCGCAGCAATTTGGACCAGATGATGGGCACATTCAGCTCGTTGTTGAACACCTGGGCGTTATACATCTGGTAAAGATGCTGGGCCAGCTGATCCTTATTTCTTGAGAAGTTTTCCCGATAGAAGAAGGCCTCGTTGTCCGCCCTATCGCGGCTCACTTGTCCCTCCAGGGATTTCAGGAAGCCAAACTTGCCGCGGCTCGCAACGGGTGAGAGATCCTTCTGCTTCCTAGGTTTGCGGGCAGTGGATTTTGGCGGGGCAGAAGCTTTTGGCGGTGCAGATGTTTTGGGCGGAGCAGTACCTTTGGGGGTAGCCGTTTTCGGCGTAAGCAGCTTGAGAATCGGGCTCTCGTGAGGAGTTGTCTGACCTTGCTGCCCAATGCCAAGCTTCTTCTTTACCTCCTGCACTCTCCTGTGGACAGGAGTCCCGGGTAGGTAGTCGCTCTCCAGTTCATCCAGCATGTCTAGGTCCAACGCCCTGTTCACTATCTCCTTAGCTTGGTTGTCGTTCTCGAATCCTGCGTTAGGGGTAAAAAGTTGGCGACGAATGTTTGGCTGGTGCGCAGGCGTGGCAGGAAGTTTTGCCTTAACGCTGGCGCGACATGAGCGTAGTATGTCGTCCAGGCGAGGGTGATATTTTGGCGCTAGAAAAAAGAGTTACACAATCATTTGAGTCAACCATTTAAAATACTAATATCAACTCTTACACGGCGAGTCCTGGTCGGGATTGCTGATCACCTCCACCTCATCTTTGCTCAAGTCTAGATAGGTTAGGTCGCCTCTCTTTGGCTGGTTCTCCTTGTCCTTATCACTGTCGCTATCACTACCGCTTTCGCTGAAAGTGGCATCTGCATCCTCATCGTCGGAGGCGTCTGTCCCGCTGTCGGAATCTATGAGCTTGCGCCAGCGATCCTCGTCCACATGATTGGTGCGCGGACGTGTCAACGGCTTTTGAGTCCGCGGACGCCTCTCTGTTTGGACAGCGCGCATCGGAGGCAGACGAGTCGAGTTTAAAGGAGTCTGATTTGTGCGCAGAGGTTTGGTAACTGGGGATAAAAGCGCGTGTGACTCAACGGTTGGAGGATAAAAACAAGGATAAATTCTTACATATGCTGAAGTCCCCGAGAACACTTTCGTCTGGCTTTGGCTTCTTCTTTTTAGCGGTGGTTACCGCTGTTGCTTGAATATTCCTGGGCCTCAGAGGAGCCTTCTTATCGCCACTACCACTGGAGCGCTTAAGAGTGCGGATCACATCTGGTGTTTGCCAAGACTTGCCGTACAATTGATTGAGCAGCTTTTCTGCGTGGGTGAGGAACTGCTCATCCTCGGATGCATCATCCACCGACAGCATGGATTTTTGGTGGAGTGCCTTCTGAGGCTCCTGCTGTTGGTGCTCTGGGTGCTGCACCTCCTCCGAGCTGGGCAGAGACTTAGTGGCCCTGGGCGAAGAGTAGTGCTCATCCTCGTCTTCCGCCGAACTTGACTCCATAGTGGGAATGCTGATTTTAATGTTGATCTTCGCTGAAATATTAATACTGCTGACCTGTATAGAACCGTGTTTGTCCCTTTCCGATGTGGAGGAACTAGAGCTGGCCTTTTGCGGCGTGAGCTCGCCCTCGCTGCTAGTTTCCGGTATTTCAATGGATTCATCAGGAACGGGCTCATTGTCTTGAATCGTCGAGTTATGGGTCTCAGAGCTATCAGAACACAGGGTGTTGAGTTCGGTGTCATTATCTGCTAAACGCTTGCTGCTGTTTGTGGGCTCAAGCTCCTCCGATTCGAGAGTATTCGCCTCCGTTTCGTCGTCTGCCAGCCGCTTGCTGCTATCCAATCGAGTGGCATCTGCTGAGCAGATGGTATTCACCTGCGTATCGTTGTTCGCCAGTTGTGTGCTGTTGTAAATCGGCCTGGTAGCGGGTGGCTGCCAGTCCTCGTCGGTGGGCGACATGGACTCGGTGTCCGCATTAGCTAGACGGGATTGCTGCTTGCTAGAAGAGAGGGGGGACGGTGTCAATGGGCCATTCCACTCCATCTCGCGTCGCTCGATGGACACATCGCGCAGAAAAGCCTCGATGCGCTTCACTTTTTCGGTTGTGAGCATGGGCGGTGGTATGTCTTCCTGGCCGGGATTAGCCACAATTTCCCGTTCACTCACAGCCATGCTATCGGGAGGCAAGGGTTCTTGCTCATCCTCGCTAGAATCGGATATGGTGATACAGGAGGCGGCGTCGTCGTCGCCGTTGCCGGATACGTTCTCTTCCGTAGTGGAGGAAATGCAAATGGAGATCTCCGGCTTGGTCGAGTGCTCCTCATTAATGGTCTGCACTTTCAAATTGCTGATGCCAGCGGACAGGAGCTCTACATCGCCCACATTGGCCACATCCTGGCTGCAGCCGTCGGCGCTCAGCTGCAAGGCTTCCATGTAGTCGGAATTGTCAAGTTCTGTGTGCACGTACTCCGTATTTGCCCCGCAGGACGGAGCGGGTGCTCCCACATTGGCGCGCATTGGAGCTTCTGACAATTTCCCTGTTTCCTGGGCGTTCCTCTTTAATGGCTGATCCTTCGGCGCATGGGACACCTGGAGTCGTTTTTTTTGGGAGGATAGCGTCAAACTGGCGAACTTTTGATTGAAGGGAACTTTTACTTTGCTCGGATCGACCGCATTGAAGAGCCTATACTTATGATCCGCCATTTTTGGGGGCGTCGTTGGGGCATTAACGGTAAATCAATCTCTATGAATATGCTTTAAGCAAAATTCGTATTTGCTATTATTCTGTGCGCGTCGATTTACGTTCATTGTTATCGATAGACTATTTGATTTTCCGACATCTAGCTAGTGCTAACCTAAAATGTCTAAAAAGGCATCACTAGTGAAACCAATTCTTCCGAGGAAATGCAACTAAAAACAAAACCAAACTACTGCTCGCTCATTTAATTTAATACCATAGTACACGCAAACTTACAAAATTAGCCAATGGCGATTGTGTCGTCGGCCCGCGAGTCGCTCTCCCACGCGATGAACAACCGCTTCTTGCCCAACCTGGAGTACTTGCTGCAGGGATCTATCCTGGACTCCGCCGTGGAACACTTAATGCACAGGTTGGAGACCCAGTGTCAGATTTGAATCGTTTGCACCCGCCTAACAGCCTAACCGCCTACCCACCATCAGACTAAAGGGACTCTGCGACAATGTGGACACCTCGCCGGAGCCGTTTCACGACCTGGAAGTGTGTATGAGCCTCCGCCAGCCCAATGCCAACCAGCCGCTGCTTCTTCGCGTGCGTCGAGCCCTTGGTCGCGATGCCCCCTTTCAGATGCGCTACCTAGGAAACCCCGAGGTGGATCAGCGCCGGCCCACATTGGTACGCAGCTGCATGGACTGCGCCTGCACCAATGGCATCTTGGAATTCCTCACGGAAATGGGTTTCCGCCTGGAGTTCGAGTACATAGCAAAGGGTTGGAATCATTAAATATATTACGCTTGGCTTGCCAAAATGGATAGTGACAATTGGACTTATTTCAGGATATATGTTCCGCAAGGGGCGCATGAAAATTACCGTCTCCAAGCTCATTAAGATTGTGCCCGGCAAGCAGCAGGACATGGCCAACGAGCCAATCTCACAAAGCTACATAGTGGAACTCTCTGTGGTGGCGCCCACGGGGCAGGAGAATGTCGGCGAGGAAATGCGCGTGTTTGCCGAGCAGCTAAAGCCACTCGTGCAGCTCGAGAAGATCGACTACAAGCGACTGGGCGGCATGCCGTAGTTTATAATAAAAGTGCACAACGTATTTATCCAACAGTTATTTAATTGCTTAAATTTAAGAAAATAGACAAATTTACAGAAAAGAACCGAGAGGGAATGATTACACTGCCAGAGTGAAAAATATCTCAAATTCAACCTTACATACCACATGAGCACGACAACAACGGACTTTCCCAAAGCAGTGATAAAGCAGCTGCGGGCTGGTTAATCCTTAAAGGCCTCGTTAAGAGCCGCCAGATTGCGATCGCTCACATGACTCTGGAGATCGCTGCGGCCCATCAGCGAAATGACCATCTTCAGCGTACTCCAAATGGACTCGGACATCTGGTTCTGTCCTCTAAAGGTAGCAGCCATCGCCGCATTGGGCAGCTCTCGGGCGGCGTTAGTGTGAGCCTGCATGGTAAGCGCTGTGAGTAGGTGCTCCACAGCTTCCTTGTATGCCTTAAGGTTCATGCAACATACGCCCACGTTGTAGCGCACACGGATGAAGCCCGGTTGGAGCTGCAGCGCCTGCTGATAAGCCTCCACCGCCTCCACAGAGCGCGAGCCGTTGGCCAAACTGGCGCCCAATCGGTTCCATGTCTTGGCATTTTGGGGATCCACCTGCAGAGCGGAATGGTAGCAGTCCACCGCCTTGTCGAACTCCCCAGACAGATTGTAGAGCACGCCGAGGGCATCCTGGACTTCGGCATCCACCTCCGACGGGTGCTGCCGAACGGCCTCCAAGTAGATCTGCTGCAGATCGCGCAGCTTACTCGGACCAATCAGCGACGAAGCCAACGAAGTGCCTTCGGCCTGCAGCTCCGGATGGGCTGCGACCAGGTGCTGATACTTGGGATGCACTGCCAGCCAGTTGCACAGCATGCGCACGGCGTTGTTCTGCAGGCCTTCGTTGGTGTAGCACGCGGCCAGGGCCATCAGGACCTGTTGGTTGTCCGGTTGCAAGTCGTAGGCCCGCTTCAGTGCCGCAATGGCCTGCGGATCCATTTCGTTCTCTGTCTGCGAAGTGCCTAGCAACTGCCAAACCTCAGCGCGATCCGGTTGCTTTTTGGCCGCCACCTCAAAACATAGAACTGCGCTGGGTATATCCCCCTTGGCCAGGTACTCCTTACCCTTTTCAAACGGGTTCTCCACATCAGACATGGGGTTGCCCTCGGCGAACTCGTATTCCTTGTAAGCGTCCATGTTGTCGTTGTACTCCGACAGCCACGGATGCTCGTTTTCGTCGGCCAGCTTCTGCCACTCATCCTGCAGCCGCTCCCAGAACTTTTCGTTGAAGTTGGCGGCGGTTTGCTCTTTTTGTTCGGTGCTGCGCTGGTAGTCGCTGATCCAGTCGTCCAGCGATTCCCCCTGTGGCGCCTGTGGCAGATTATCTGTGATGATAGTTTCCATAGCGGAGTCAAAGAAGGGGTCCTGCTGCTGTCCTGCCGCAATGGGCAGCAAAGGCTGACGCAATGGCGGCAGGGACCGAAAGTTCTGGCTACTGATCAGGGGCTCGTCGAAGAACTCCTGGGCATGCTGCAGGTCCTGCTGCTGCGCCTGCATGTGGATCATCTTGTTGGGCAGGGCGGTTGCCAGTCCACGGGCAAAGTCCTGTCCCCACTGCTCCGCCTGCTGAGAGTGCATCTGCTGCTGCGGATTCCCATGAATATTTATGTCCCGCATCTCCTGGAGCAGAGTGTCCATCTGAAATGACTGCGGTGGGGCGGTGACCTGTCCCAGGAACTCGTTGATCAACTGCTCCTCGGGACGAGCAGCGCGCTCGAAGTGCCGCTGCACATAGCCCTCATCCTTGTGGGCAACATCGCGGGTGAACTGTCCGCCCAGCTGCATGAGAGGATTAACTCCGCCGCAGTCGCCCTCGACCAACGGGCGGAAAGACATGGTGTTCGAAGTGGAGATGCTACGTAACTGGGGCAACCAACGATAAGAAAAGGGGCCAAATCAGGTCCAAAACAAAAGTCCAAATGTCACAAAGATTACCTGTTTATCGGTCGTTATCGAAGCTATCGGCTTTACGACAGTGTTGCACAGCGCTCTAATAATAATAGAATATATCGCCGCGCGAAATCCTATCCTCCAGAGAATTGGTTTCGAACGCCAAATCTCCGACTGCACCATGGACTACGACCTTTTCCAGTCGGATGACGAGGAGATCCTGGCTACCTTCATACAGGCGACACAGAAGCATGAAACCCTGAGCGCGAAAATGGACGTGGACGATAGCGAAGAGGAGAACCTGGACGACGGTCTACACTTCCTGCCCGAGTTCAACTGCAGTGGCCGGGACACACTGAAGAGCCAAATGTCCGAGGGAGGCTTTCTGGGGAATGGCTACGCCCAATTTGATCCGCCCCGCTCTCGCCTGGATGATCTTTGTTTTGACTTTGCCCCGGCTCAATTGGCGGTTGGCGCGGTAAGAAACTACCTGTACGGCGAGGCCTGGTGAGTTTAGAGATTCCCTGGCAACTGACAACAAGTACAACTCTCCCATTCTCAGCAAGAATGTGCAGAAGCTGTTAACCGTCGTGACGGGCCAGCAACAACTGCAAGCCACGGCCGCCTCTATGAACTCCGGTTGGTATAGAGTACGCCAGCAGGTCACACACTTCTACCATCTGATGCTGCGCCTGCGAGGCAATGAGCTGCTGCCTTCACATTTTCTTGATGGGCTTCGACACTTGATAAACGATCAGCTGGATGCGGATGCTTGGAAGGTTTTGTATTTTGCGGAGCACAACAAGGGAAACGACTGCCAGGCGCCGGCGTATCACCTGTATCACGGTGTACTGGAGTGGCGTTTTCTGGACCTGCATATACTGTACGCCTCTGGAAAGGATCAAATCTTCCTAGGGCAGCTGGAGCGCACACTCGACGATCTGATCGTTTGTGCTGGACATCACTACCGCACCAAACATCGCCCGGAGCTCATTCATTCCTCGCCGTTCATGTGTCGCTGCAACAAGGAGCTGTGGCTGCTGCTGCAACGTCTTATTCCCAAATGGCTGGGAGAACAGGAGCTGGACTTTTGGACTCTATTCCACAAGGCCATGCAGAGGCACAAGTCACTCCACTTCCAGGGTGAGTGCCGAAAGTAGCTAGATCGTGCAGCTTCCTCTTATATTGGTTTTTCTTCTCGAGGTGAGAGCAATGCAATTTCACTGGCATACCACGAACTGTATTCCTGGCTGAGGCTGGGACTGGCTCGCTTGGACGAATACAACAGTGAAGGTCGGTACCAGCCGGATCACTCGCCGCTCACTGCGGCACCAGAAAGCTTCCAAACCGCCAGTCTGCTTAAGCAGTTTCTGGCAAACCAGCCGGACGAACAACAACGGCGGGTCTATTTAATTCAACTCTCTCCCCTTCAACTGCAGCTGGGCCAGCCGGATACTGATGTCCTGTGCCAGCTGTGGGAGTACTTTCACCGGTCTCTCAACTGCAATTTTAGTGTGGGAACTGAGCTGGATCAGCTGCCGCTTACCTGCTCCAATGGGGCGGCCTACGTCGATCGCTACAGCAAACTGCTGTCTAAGTCGCATATAGAGGATTTGAATCTGAGCAGTTTCACCATGTACGCGTGGATGCTGGGCAAAACCTTGAAGCTTTTGCCATCGCAGGGCAGAAGCAACCAACGTCAGAAACTACTCGGCCGCATATTCAGCAAGTTTAGTGCCGCGAAACTTTTGGCTCTGAATGAGCCTGGTATTCACCATGTGATCGAGCTGTTTCTGTGCCTCCTGCTCTGCCACGAAGATCTCGGCGAGTTGGCGCCCAAGCTGCGCGAAATGCTGCTCTGTCTGGCCCTGGAAAAACTGCCTCCGGTGCGGAGGATTCTCGTGGCCAAGGGCCACATGGCCCTTCTGCTCCTCCATGCCCAGCATCGCCTATCCATGGATGACTATGTGAGCAAGCTGCTCAACCAGTTGGCCACCATTCGCAATGATGCAGAGGTGGGCGCCATTTATGTGGGCAGCCTTCAAGCCATTTTCAATCTGGCGGATGACTTCAACCGCGGCGAGCAGCAGCTTCTTGGGCCCTGGCTGGCACATTACGTCGAAAAGTGTGGGCAGGCATCGCAGGATCGGCTATGGCAGACGCTTCACTATTTAATACTCCGTCTCAGCGAGCGGAGAGCTGTGGCAGGCAATGCGAGTGGCATCAAGGAGGCACTTCAACAGCACATAATGCCACTGCTGAGGACCCAATACGTTAGTAGCCATAGCTCATGGCTTCCAAAGCTAGCGGCCGACTTCATCGCCCTGGAGAAGAATGGGGACAAACTGCTACTGGGCTTCCTGCAGGGACCAGAACCCATTAATATGGCTGCTTCTGCTCAGTTGATGCTCCAGGTGTTGGAAGACGGAGGGCGACCTGCCAGCCCCACCATTATCCAGGTCTGGGTGAAGTCTCTGGTCCTCCTAAACGCACAACACGAGTCTGTATTGGCGTTAATGCCCCATGTCACACAGCTAGAGGAGTTCCGACACCTGGCCATTGATCCCGCCTCTTTGAAGGGCGGGCGAGAGCCGCTCTGCGCCTTCTTTGGAGCTCTGGGAAGGCGTGCCCAGCAAGAGGAGGCCGCTGCCCACGTCCGTATGCAGTTGAGCCACAAACTGCACGCCTATGTAAACCATTTCGAGCTGTGGCTACCACCGGATCGAAGCCGATCGGAACTGTGTTCCCGGTTCTACAGCTTTCTAGCCATTGTCATCTATAATTGTTCCACTCTAGCGTACGTGCGATCCAAGCCGAGCTGCTTCTTCCACCTGGCCATGGTGCGGTTCCTGCTCACCACGCAGTTGCAGGCGGGAGTGCCGCCCGAAGGTCGCCTTCCGCAAGTGGTTCACAAGATTTTCCCAGTTTTGCTGCAAGGCATTGGTCGACTGCCTTACCGCACGGACGCATACGTGGCCAAGACCTTGGAGCAACTAGTTCAGCACTGGACTCCGCACTTTAGCTTCTCATCCAACGCCAAGCTGGTGGCTCGTCCATATGCCACCCTCCTTCAGGCGGATATAGATGGAGAGCTGGCGCAGTTTGTGCTTCAGCTCCTGGTTACCCAGTTTTTGGTGGTCCAGCGGCGGAGGGCAGGGCAGCATGCGGGCTTGGTGATCACTATCATGCAGCAACTGATAGAGAGCACGGGCAAGGAGCAGGAAGAACAGCTGCTAACCCTTTTGCGCGGCGTGCACATCCCGCTGCTGGAACACGTAATGTTCGTGGACGAAGTGGACCTCAGTCGCAACCAAGTGTTTGCCCTTTATAAAGTGCTTGTATCGCACGATGCCTACAAGCGATCACAGACGGTCAGGGATATGTGCTCCAATCACTTGCGATCCCTCGCCGAAAAGCACCTGGCCCACTGCACCTACTTTTACTTCCAGATGCTGATCAGCCTGGCAGAGCTGGCGCCGGATCTAGTGGCTCCAATCATGACCTTTATAAGGGAGCAGGCAGAGCAGGTGGAGATAAAACGCGGCGCTGGAGAGGATGTGGGCATACGCAAGTGCTTGCAGCGACTCCAAAAGGTCTTGAGCAGGGTTTAGGCTCCACATGGCTTCATTTGTACATATAGGCTTCTCAATAATATGTTAGGCATTTTATAAAATCTTTATTATTTCAGTCGGAAGATTCAGTGATTCCTCCTTTAGAGATATTCGCTACGGTGCGGCAAAATGTACACGGTGGTTTACACAGTCTCGCGATCTGTGCTCAAGGTCTTAGTTGAGGTATTGGAAATAAATACATTACGATTGCTTCTCCTTCGGGCAGTTCTATAAACTGACGGCTAAACCACGTTTTTGACGTCGCGCGGTATACGATTGGTAAGCAGCTCGGCGGGCATAAAGCCGGAGTCGCCCAGGTACTTGATGGACACGTTGCCGGACGGACTGATGGTCAGCCAGGTGATGGAAGCGTGGTTAATGTTGATCCGGAGCCAACCCTCGGCGGGGAACTGCAGGGCTCGACAGACAAAGTAGCGGATCACGTTGCCATGTCCCACGATCAGGGTATAGCTCTCCTTTTCTTGGTCGGGATAGGCGCGGTGGAAGTATCGGCGAAAGCCGGCTTCTATGCGCGATCCGTCGCGGAGAAACTGCTGCAGTAAAATAAAAGCCGAAAATCATGTGGAATACGCACTGGGTTGACCCTTGGCTTGACTTACAGATGCCTCCGGCTTCCAGTGGCCCACTGGCGGCTGGGGCGGAATAGGCGCTCCTTCACGCAGGAAGGCACAGTTCACCACTTTCTCTTTTTCGAAATCGATCTGCTTGAGTATAATATCGGATGTCTCCTGGGCCCGCAGCATTGTGGAGGCTACCACCTTGTCCCACTTGATGCCCAGCTCGCAGAGCCGTTTTCCAGTAAACTCTGCCTGCTTGCGGCCGCGCTCCGTGAGATGATGCGTGTCATCCGAGTCGCCCACGTCTAGATACTCGCCATGCCGCACTAGGATAATGTGGCGCGCCTTCTTGGCCTTCGCCTTCTCCAGCTCCGCGTTGTAGCGGTTCTCCTCCTCCGGCTGGCTGTTTCGCAGTGGCCGCACGAGGGCCCGTGGCTCCCGGCAGTCCCAGTTGGTGTCCCAAAGGGCCCACGGATCCACCGGCTTATCACTGTGCGTCCACGAGTTCTGCACGGCCGTCTGCGGATCCCTCAGCCGCTGTAGGTAGTAAGCCGCTAGTCCGGCTCCTGTGCCGCACGCGAAGCTAGTTAACTTTCGCATCGTCAGGGCTTTTAGGTATTTTCTTTAAGTTTAGTTTTATTCCGCTGAATAAGTGCGGTATTTAAATACTGCGCTTTGGTATTTGGCAGACTAGGTTAACGGGTATATAAATACCACGCAAGACCATTTAAAATTCAACTATCGAAAAGTTACCAAGATAAATAAAAACACGGAATACATTTACACAATTATTGTATACCAAGACAATTAAGGATCCACAATCAATTGTTTCGTTAAATTTTCCGTATGTGTTTTTTAAAGAAATACCATGCAAATACTGAATACTAAAAAGTACCAGCGCTGGCACTCCTTAATAACAATCGGGGTGACGCGATATGGCAACGCTGTAGTGTGAAAAATTGCAATTTTTTTCATTTCACACACATAGACGCGACACATACGCCAGCATCGGAACGAAGGACGAAAAAGGCCGCAGAAAAACGCCTATCAAAGCTGAGGGTTATTAAAGGGGTTATCTAAAAGATATCTCCAGGAAAAGCCGCCAACAGGAGTCACAGCGTCGACATTCCATCGGAGCAGCAAGAAGCAGAGGCGGGGGCAATAAGAAGCGGAAGAAGAAGAAGAAGCCGATTCGACGTTTATCAATTATGAATTTCCTGGGATTCGGCCAGTCAGCGGACATTGAGATAGTCTTTGATGGAGCTGAGCACAAGACGGCAGAGGTTAAAGGGGAGGACGGCAAAGTGGAGAAGATGCTGCTATTCTACGACGGGGAGACGGTATCCGGCAAGGTGCGTCGTGGTCAGCATCGGGGGGAGTTCCCCCAAGCATAACCAGAGATAAACTCATATCCACCCACTTTTCATCCAGGTGAACGTGACCCTCAAGAAGCCGGGCAGCAAGCTGGAGCACCAGGGCATTAAGATCGAATTCATTGGACAGATCGAACTGTACTACGACCGGGGTAACCACCACGAATTCAAGTGTCTAGCAAAGGCCCTGGCCCGCCCGGGCGATCTCATCCAGAACAACAGCTATCCGTTCGATTTCCCCAAAGTGGAGAAGCAATTTGAGGTGTACGCCGGCTCGAACGTGCGGTTGCGGTACTTCCTGCGCGCAACCATAGTCAGGCGGATCAGCGACATAACCAAGGAGGTCGACATCGCCGTGCACACACTGTGCAGCTACCCGGAGATGAACAATCCCATCAAGATGGAGGTAGGCATCGAAGACTGCCTGCACATCGAGTTCGAGTATAACAAAAGCAAGTACCACCTACGGGACACGATTATCGGCAAGATCTACTTCCTGTTGGTGCGCATCAAGATCAAGCACATGGAGATCGCGATCATCAAGAAGGAGAGCACGGGCACAGGCCCCACCATGTTTAACGAAAACGAAACGATTGCCAAGTACGAGATCATGGACGGAGCGCCCGTCAAAGGCGAAAGCATACCCATCCGGGTCTTTCTTGCTGGCTACAATCTCACGCCGACCATGCGGGACATTAACAAGAAGTTCTCGGTCAAATATTTCCTCAACCTTGTACTGATGGACACCGAGGACCGTCGCTACTTCAAGCAACAGGAGATCACGCTGTGGCGCAAGGCAGACAAACCGCGATACCATGGCGCTCAGCAGCACCAGCAACAGCAGCACCAACACGTTCCCCTGCACGCTCCGCCGCACCTGGTCAGCGGTCCAGCTGCGCCCACAGTGGCTCACTCGCTGATCAGCTCGAGCACAGACAGCGGAGAGGTGGGAGGAGCCCCGACAGCGCCTGGCACTGCAGGATCTGAGTCCAAGATGGGTCTGTTTACCAGGGAGAGCCCGAACCAGGAGTTCAGCCAACAGCAAATGGATTCTCCGCCGCTGACGCCCACGCCGTCGACAGCATCCGTTGCAGTTCCAGTCCCCACAGCGGCGTCATCTGTTTCAGAACCAGCTCCCGAGCGGGGCATAGGCGATGGAGCCGCAGCGGCCACCACAAGTGCCTCGCCCGTTGCTATGCTCTCCAGTTCGCCACCGCCATTGCTGCCAGTATCGCCGCTCTCCCGATCCGAAACCGAAGCGTCGGAGCAAGTGCAGCCGGAGGATGATGACATCGATGCAATTACGCCCAATGCGAAAAAGACCGGTGCAACGCCGTTGTCCACTGATTGAGTGGGAAGCTGGAGAGGATTTCCATCTTCAGGGGGATAAGTAGTAACAGCCAGAGCTAGTGCAACAACAGAAGGCGGAACTATTACGCATATATTCGTATTCGTATACAGCAGCAGGAAGGCAGTGCAGCAGCAACAGCAGCAACAAATATGCATATATCTATTTTTTTAAAGTTAATTTAAAATTGTTACAAATGTTTTATTGAGGTTATGCGCATCATTTACCAAAAGCAGGCAAATCGCAAATGATAGTAACGAAAAAACAAAACGAAACTTAGGACAAATGAGCAGAGGCAACCTCGTAGCTACAACCAATCTCTAGGCGTTTCCATTGGTATTATTGCTATAACAAGTCGAGAAGCTGTCGAGGGGAGTGCGACTCGGACACGAAAGCAAACCCTAATCCCCTGCGCCCCAAAACTAGTTAAACTCCGATATTCCGATGACCATTCCCTATCCTTGTGGCGTTTGGAAAATATGATTTTTCAGTTTGAAAAATGTTGAAATTGCTTTCTAAAAGTGAGACCCCTGAATTGAAATTAAAGTGTGCATTAAACTAATCCAACTCCAATACAGATGAAGATGAAGCAGCAAAAAGCAGACAAAACATCCATTAAATAATAAAGTTTTAGTCTATAGCGTACTAACGAATTGATGCTGGGAACGGAAGTGGAAACGACGAAACGTGTTACATGCCTTGCATATGTACATAACAGTTCATATACATAACATACAAGAATTATTGATATATATACTTAGACACGCAATTTAACAAATAAAAGCGATATGAGCGCCAAACACGAAGAGAACGTTGAGTGAATCAAGTGGAAACATTGCTAAGAACACTGCCTTTCAGATCGATTGGTGTGAGTGCCTAGTCCACCATTTCTATACACTGGGATAATGACTTTGAGCTGGCACACCAATAGCAAGCTGGCAGTCAGTCCTCACGGAGTAACTCGGATGTAAATATAACTAATCGGGTGACGAAACGACTGTTCTTGTCCAGCAGGCATTATATAATTTCCATAACATCTAGATTTATTTAACAAGTAACGCCGGCTTAGAAGCTGTGACGACGGCTAGTCCCAGGCCTCCTTGATCTTCAGCTGGTTCAGCCGCTCCTCGATGGTAACGTGTGGCTTCATCTTGCGCAGTGTCTGCTCGTCCGTCCACCTGGCAACCAGCTTGTCGCGCTTCTGCAGCTCCTTGGCGTGACCGAATGACTGCTCCTGCAGGCGAGAAGTGTGGCATTAGGTGGGGCAATCCGCGTACAGCGAGCAGGACTTACCAGGGTGAGATACGGGTGTCGAAGGAGTAGCATTACCTGCTCCTGGCGCTCGTACTCGCGGGTGAGGGTGTCCATTGCTCGCTGGCTGACCGGTTTCACCAGGCGCCGCTTGCCCCGGAATATGTGACCGGGCACAGTCTTCTTGAACAAATTGATCAGCGTCAGGTGCATTTTGTTGCTCAAGTCCAAGTAGAAACTACTTCAATCCGCGATCTGTTTATTTTATAATAAATTACTATTATTTCTATTTGGCCCCGAATTCGGGTGTGACCAAGTTTCGTGAAAGGGAAAACTACATCGATTATTTTAGTAACTGGTCGATACTTCAAGACAAATCACGCTTTCGCTTATCGATAGGAAACTACCGCTTATTTCCGGTTGAACTTTATTTATAAGTTGTTTGCAATATCAATATTGGTACGTATTGTAACAACACCGCGCATTTCAACCCGATCACAACAACATGGAAGACGCCGTTGAGGCCCTTTTCATAAGCACGAGCAGCGAGGACAACACGACATGCAGCGTGCAGGATTTGCGGACAGGCACAGACCTGATGCGCTACAAGGGCGGTGGATGCGCCCAGCACCACAGCCTGAATATGATCCACCTGAACTACGTGATGGCGGCAAACTCGGCCAAGCCACTGCTCCACGTGTGGCCCATCAACAAGCAGGAGCAGATGGCCGGACTGCGGTTCGTGGTGCCCGGCAAGGTCAACGCATTGGCCCTGACGCCGGATGGGAACTTTTTGGTGGCCGGCATCCAGGAGAACATCTATCTATGGCACATGAGCTCCGGCCGTATGCTTAACACCCTGTCCAAGCACTACCAGGCGATCACTTGCCTGCGCTTCACGGACAACGGCGAGCACTTCATCAGCGGCGGCAAGGACGGAGCTGTGCTTGTCTGGGATCTCACCTTCTCCGCCGCCCCACTGGACACGGGCGGGGGCAAGGATAGCACGGAGCCGTTGTACAGCTTTAACGATCACGGTCTGGCGGTCACTGATCTATACTCCGGCATCGGAGGCATCCGTTCCTATCTGTACACCGTGTCGCTGGATCGCTGCTGCAAGGTGTACGACCTGTGCGGGGGCGTCTTGCTGCTGAGTGTGGTGTTCCCAGTGGCCCTGCACAGCGTGATTGTCAGCAAGATGGAAACCAGGGTGTATGTTGGCTCCAGTGACGGCAAGGTGTTTGTCTTTCATATGGAAAACGCGCCGCGCATGAAGGTGAGTCCAGATTTCGGTTATCCACAGCTTTGCCAACTAATTCCTTTACTTACCCAGGAATACCACCTAGAGGAGGAAGAAATCCAGGCCTTTGTGGGCCACACATCCGGCAAGGCCATCACCTGCCTGGCTCTGAATATAAGCGCTACAACGCTGGTCTCCGGGGGCGAGGACAACCAGGTCTGCGTCTGGGACGTGGGTAGCAGGCAACTTATCAAGAGCCTGTCCCAAAAAGGCCCGGTAACCAACCTGCATATCCGCCTGCTCAGCCCAGCCATCTTTCTGCCGGAGCACAAGCAACCGCAGATGTTCGCCGACAGTCTAAAGCGGATGATTAGTCCGTGGGATGAGAATGACTGTATCGAGCTGTTCGATCCGGACTACTCCGGGGGACGCAAGACACCGGAGCTGGACTACACCCAAAGTCATCCGGGTACGGACGAGGAGATAATACTCAAACTTATAGTTTCCATGAGTTCGGGAAAGAATGAGGATGACGACGAAATTGAAGCGGAAACCAAAGCTACAAATGTCGAGCCCGCAGCAGAGGTCGTGGATTCCGAGGTCGAAGACGAAGAACCCGAAGACGAGCCAATGGAAACCACCACCAAGGAAGCGAAGTCCGAAAATTCGTATGCAGAATATAAGCCAGGCTCAGCACAGACAAGCGACGAAAGAGTACAAAAGCTGCTGGCCGAGAATGCGTGCCTCAAGGCGCAGTCAAAGCGCATGTTCCAGATAGCTTTCAAGTATATTGCTAGCTCTGACACTGGCCAGGGTGAAATCGCAGAAAAGACTAAGCGCAAGAAAGCGCTCGAGACACAGTGAACCTTAAGTTTGCCTTCAATTACGTTTACTTAGGATTTAGAAAAAAAATACATGATAATAGAAAGAAACAGCACTGATTGTGCCTAAAAACGATTTGGGTGAACAAAACAATAACTGCTCGTAGAGGGATCTACTTGGGTGCGACTTCGCTGCCCGCCTGCCCGTCCATGTTGTCGTCTCCCGATTCGGGAGCGTTGTCATTTTCCTCGGCAAGCAGGCGACGGATCTCTCGGTTAGAGTTCAACAGCTCCCGTAGTTGGGACATAATATCGTCTGTGCGCTGCTCCACGGCGTCCAGGGCACAGCTGAGAGCGTCCAGACTGTTGTTCACGTCCTCCATCTCTGCAGGGGTCATTCCATTAGAGCCAATCCCGAGCAGAAACGGGGCGCTGCCGAAACTCACCTTGTAGGTCTGCCTCCTGGACATTGGTGTTGCCAGAGTCGCCGGACGACGAGGGATCATGATTGTTTTTGGGTGACATTTTCCCTGGAATTTTCCCCGCAGTTTTCCCGTTTGTTTTTTCCAGTTGGATTTATTGTCACGGGATAGCTATAAACGATAGAGATGGTTGGAAGAGGGCGATAGCTCTCAGTTCCAATTCGATATAAAAAAATTTCTTAGCAGAATATAATAGGGGAATTCAGTACATACGTTTTCCGTTTACGTTTTTGTGGATACACATCACGAAAACACTTCTTAGCTCAAAAGCCAGGCGAACATAATCCACTGCAAGTGTCCGAACATAAGTTTTTACTTAGCTTTTAGGTATGTGCCCGTGCCTCGTTTTATTTTCACGTACCAATGCGAATATATGGGATATTTTGGCTTTTTCGCACATTTCGTGCCTAATTCGTGTCACGAACAAAGAAACAAATGGTTTACGTATCTCTAGGCGTTGCCTAGACTCAATCCAACGGTTCTTTCCCATAGTGCTCAATGCTGATTGGCCAGAGTTGACCCCTTCTGATAATGAACAGCTTTTTGATTTCTCTGAGCGATCAGCTGTCGTACTCCTGCGTTTTCTGTTCGCCTGGTGTCTACAGTCGATAATCTTGTCCATTTTGCCCGAAATAATTTTGCAGCCATCGAATTCCGACAGCAGATTTCTCGTTGCAATCATCAGGCGAGCATAATCAACAGTAAGTGGCATAGCCTCTGTTTCAACATGGTTCTTAGAGATGTGCGTGTGTCTCGTTTTATTTTCACAACGCAAACAAATTACTAGGGAGAGTGGTATTTGCTCGAGCATGACGTGCCGATTGCGTGTCACGAACGGGGAAACAAGCGGTGTTCACATCTCTTCTATTACTCTTGCTTAAGCTTTGATCTAACTGTTCATATTCACTGAGCTGCGTTCCTATTGGTTCAATGGCGACTGGAAACATGCAATATGCGACCATTTTGGAAAAAGCAACTGTTTATTGATTTTGTGGACATATATCAGCTGGCTACTGGCTACGGGTTTTGGTTTCTGAACTCCAGAAATTCAGTTGAGAATCGCGTGCGAATGCCCGTAATATTTGTTGGCATCGATATTCAGGCTGTTGCCTAGCGTGACAGTCGGCCACACTGGACCTCACATAACATAACCGAAAAATGAACAAATGTTTTAGGTGCCAGCCCCGGATATCGCTTTTCCAGTTCAGCGTGAGTCCATGAGTGTGTTGCCCCATAGGATTCGGATTTTCAATGCCTATTTTACACAGCTACCGCGATGCTATGCCGCAGTGCAACCAGGATGTCCACCGCCACAAGAAAAACCCGTCGTCGGTTTGCCACACAAGCCCGATCCCAAGACGGTGAAGTGTGACTATATAGGACCGCCGGACGCGCAATCAAACCTACGTCCGTACGTACGGCACTACGGCGATGAAGAGACGCGGCTGGCAAGGAGCCTGCGCCTTAAGCGGATCGAGGTGGAGGCATGGAACACGGACTTCTGGACCAAACACAATAAGCGCTTCTACGAGGTACAACCACGACCACTGTGCCATCTCTTTCTAGTCCGCTAATGCCGTCTCTTTCGAATTGGTTCGGTTCACAGGAAAAGGAAGACTTCATCCGCCTGCACAAGGAGAGCGGAACTAGCGAAGTGTCCGCGGACCAGATGAGCCACTTCTACAAAGCGTTCCTCGACAAGAACTGGCGCATCCACATCATGTACAACATCTCCTGGTACCTGAAGAACTTCGACATACTCACCCTGGCCGCCGCAGTCCAGCTCCAGAGGCTTCTGGCGCTGGCCAAGCGGAGATCTTAGGTGCAATATCTGTCGTCCCCATTTCGTATTTCCCAGTTTGCCGTTTGCCATAAGTTGGAATAAAAGATCACGTGCGTAAAATGGTGGCATAAAATTTACTTAGCTACTATTTAAGGGGATGAAAAATACACGTTGTTCGGAGTTAGTTAATGTACTTAAAAGTAATCGCAAACTATTTAAATAAAATAAAATAGAAGTAGGTGTTCATATCCTTATCAGTGTATATATTCAAAGAAGGTTGCGCACGATACACGCAGCGAAAGAAGGATCGCTCCCCATGTAAAGTGGCCGAATATTGAAAGATAACCGCTACAATTATGATAATAATAATAATGGTAAACAGAGGGGAAGGCACACACGCATAAAGTCAAGTTTTGGGTTGGCCATCGGGGCGGTCAGTTTCCTCGCGATAATTGCAATGGTGGTAGTGATGAATGTGGAGATGGTGCTAAAACAAATAAAATTAGGTGCTCCAGCGACTGTGTGAGGGGAGGGGGTCCGAAATACATTACAGGGGTGGTCGTGTCCTAGCAGTAACATTTATATTCTTTCTATGTAGAAACGATAGCAATTATTCAATTTAAACTATAAAGACACTCTCCACTCCCTCCACTTTTGCACTTAAGAGCGATATAAAGGATACGAATTGGCTACAGTGGGCACATATACAAAACTTACAAGGTCATATGCTCTCCACGAGCATATCTGCATATAGCTTATATATATATATATAATTGTATATATGTACACGAACTATAATGCTTAGCGAATCTAGCTACTTGATCAGATACAAGTCCTGTTCCTGTTCCTGTCTCTGCTCCTGTTCCTGTTCACTGGGAGCGACGTGCTCGCCGCCGCTTCTTGCGCTTCCTTTGGTCCTCCGTCAGAGGCTCCTCCCGACTCTAGTTCATCCACTTGCGGCAGTTGGGCGCTCCACAGGCGCACGGTATCTTGTGCGACTCGTCCTCAATGTCGAACTTGTAATCGTACGAGAGCTAAAGAGCAGAATTTAAGAGACATTGTAAGTTATGCTATAGGCGTATCACTTCTGTTTGCGGGACCTACCTCCTCGCCGCGATAGATCTTCCGCTTGGCGAATATTATGATCCGCACGTCGCGATCGACCTCCACTATCTCGGTAACACAGTTGGGATTGCACGAATGGTTGATGTAGCGCGCCAACCCGCCGCTTAGAGTGGCGTCCACCACACGGTCCTCATCCAGCCGGAACATGTAGATGCCACGGTTCTGGGGAATCAGAGATTAGTCAAGGTTACAAGAAAGCATGGTCGCGAAACCCACCTTGGACTCGTACTGCTTCTCGCGTATCTCGGATACCTCGGTGCGGATAACCTCGCCAATGTACTCGATTATCATGGTGTGCTTTTCAATGTCCCGAGCTGCATACAAGCCAAGACCCTGGATCTTAGACCTAAAAAATGAGAGCTTCAGTAATCAGTGGTTATTGACTAGGTCCTAATGTCTTACCTCGCCAAGTAGACGTTGTTGCGCCACTCCTGCTTCATCTTTTTGTACTGGGAGCTCTTCGAATGCACGAACTGCTTGCTGTAGGGGCAGGCCACCTCCCCGGCGATCGCAGCCGAGTTGGCCATCCGCTGCGTGCTGCAGCTGCCGGCCGTGCGTTGCGTATGCGGCTTCCTCCAGACGAGCAGCTGGCGTTGCTTGGGTTCCGTACGCGCAGCTCCAGACGGATTGATGGCTAGCGGGAACTCCAGAAGCGGGTTGCGACCGTACTTGAAGCGGTAGTCAGTGAGCGTCTCAATGCCCGGGAGGCTTTCCAGGATTCGCACAATGGCCGGTTCCGTTAGACCAAATAGGTCCTCGCCACTGATGTGCTGGGGAAATAGCTGCAACCACTTGTGCACCTTACGCAGTCGCGTGATTGGCTGCAGGATCTGCTGCCAGACCGCCGAGGGCGAACTGCCCCGAAACTCGCGCTCCGGCTCCTTGTCGCCGGCGTCCTGCACCTGGATGCGAAACTCGGGCTTGCATCCGGCCTCCGCGATACTGCAAATGTATCGACACCTACGATTGGGTCGTCGCACGCACCAGTAGTAGCGACTCTATGGGGGTGGAGGAGGAGAGTGATTTAAGATTGCTTTTATGAACATGGCGGCCGAACGGCTGGTACTTGTACTTACCACCTTATAGCCAATGGGGTAGATGTAGTGGGGTGTGTGAAAGGCCTCCAGCTGATGCGGCAGCAACTGACCCACGTTCAGGAACGTCATGTTGCCCACACGGAGCAGGTTGCTCAGCTCTGAATAGTGCATGACGGTGGCCACCTGACGGTTTTCATCCCGATCGACGAAAACTCTCCGGTGGACAACCAGGGAGCTCAGTTCATTCTCTGCCACAGAGCCTCCTACTCCGGCGCCAGTCGTGGCGCCTGCTCCTGCTCCCATCGTGATGCCGGCATGAGCATGACCATGAACGCTACAGTGCACGGACTTGTTCTTGTAAAAGACGCACTCCTCGCGAATGGCGCATGGCAGGTGGTACAGGCTGTTGCAGCGCGACTTGAAACACTTGATGGTGGCGCCTAGTTGGTGACATGCGCTACACGCCTGGTTCAGTCCCGCATGCAGAGCTGTCTGGAAGTTCATCAGCGCCCCAGACACCGTCTCGTACACGCCGTTGGACCACAGGGCGCAGTTAAGGTGAACCTGTATGCGAAAGGAAACATTAAGCTGCGATGTAATCAATCATTAGGGTTACAATTTTTACTTACCCATTTATCCACATCGAAGTTAAGCAGTCGCGAGGGTCCATCCGCCTGGCCGTCACCACGCTGATTGCAGAAGACACACTGCCGCGTGTCCTCCAACTGCAGCCCACTGGTCTCTGTTTCCCACACAGTATTATTGACCGGTCCAGCTCCAGTTCCCGCATCAGCAGTTCCGTCCAACTCCAGTCCGGATGACGCCGAGTCCGTGGTGAAGCAATCAGCACTGAAACACTTCACGATGCACTTGCGCTGTGCGGGAATATTTGTGGGGTTGCCCGGTACGCCCTGCGTTTTCTCATCCTCGTCCTCCGGTTCTTGTTTGACCACCATCTCCGCTGGGGCAGTTGAGCTGGCGCAGAAGCTGCCAGGCAAGTCTCCGTTTGATGATTTCACAGCAGAACCACCCGCTGGCTGAAGCAGTAGACTAGCCGCCTCCGCCTGGCCATCCTTTCCGTTCCACTTGAATCTCGCAAAGCAGGCGCGATCGCAAAAGTACACAAAAGGAGGGGGAACCGATTTTCTCGGCAGCATGTCCATCAGTTGGGCCAACCGGGGGAGTTGCTCTTCTAGGGCAGGAACACTGTGCCGAGGAACTCGCAGCCCAGTGGCGTGAACCACATTTCCACAGCTGCGGCAGAGCTTACGCCGCCCGTTGAGGATCTTCCTCAGATGACCGTGACTCACTTGACTCGGTGGTCGCTTGAAGTCGACGTGCTTTTCATCGTCCTGATTCATAAACTGGTCCTCCAACTTATTGCCAATCTTGTCCTCGATGATCTTGCAGGTAAGGGCGGGCGCCAGGTGCAGTAGATTGGCCAGATCCCGCAGCACGCCGGCTATGTTCTCCGAGGCCGAGGCGGGCAGTGCGAGTATCACATTCTGGTTCTTCTGCTGGTAGTTATTATTATTATTGCCCAGCGGTCCCATTCCCAGCTCCATCTGCTGTGTCTTGCGCAGCTCCTCGCCGCAGGATCGAAGCAGTGGAGATACGGGAAAGCGCATGGTCAGCGGATCCTCCGGCAGCGCGACCGGCGACATCCGTCCATGGCAACGGCTGTTTCCATTGAGCAGTATTAGACCCGGATAGCGGGTAAGTCGTGGAAGAGTCGCCCACGCAGCTACGCCCTCGCTCTCCACCAGGTCTACGGTCTCTAAATTGCAATCCTTGACGGCTCCAATGTGCCGCACCAGGCGTTCCCTAGGATTGCGCTCCATATGCGTGGAGAACTCCTGGTCATAAAAATCATTTTGGATGCTCGACATTGGTAGCATCTTTTCTGCTCCTGGAGACTCTGCTGGCGAGGGTGAACGGGTTCCCGCAGATCCACCAACCAG
This sequence comes from Drosophila simulans, assembly GCF_016746395.2. Lineage (NCBI taxonomy): Eukaryota > Metazoa > Arthropoda > Insecta > Diptera > Drosophilidae > Drosophila > Drosophila simulans. Next base: position 1,684,278 of record NC_052525.2, read on the forward strand.
ACCTCTACTTCCGCCGAAGCGTTCGCTATCGTACAACGAGGGTATCCCGGGCAGATTGACTCGTCCATAGCGGCCGAGAACGGTGCCATCACAGTCCTCCAGACCTTCCAAATGCCTGCTCAGTGGCCAGCCTCGAGATCCGCCCTTGAGCTTACCGCCTCCAGCCGAAGAGGATCCGGCTGAAGCCGCAGAACTCATTGAGGCGGGCGAACCAGCTCCAGAAGTCTCGTTGCTCCCGATAAGAAAATGAAAGTTGCGATTCAGATGCGGCTCCAGAACTTGAAGCGGCTGCATTTGGCGGATGTGCGTCAGCAACTTCTCGGTAAATGCATCGTGATCCTCTTCTACCTTGGAGAACTTGCGCACTCGCTTCTTGACCATGGGCGAGGAATTGGCTCCAGAACTGGCGCCCACTCCTCCCAGAGTAACCCCTTGTCCGGTACTGGTGATCACATGACCAGCCCCTGATGTCGCGCCTTGTATGTACTGGGTCCCCGGCGGCATTCCTGCCAGTTGGACCATTGCACCTGCTGGTAGTGGACCTGTTAGATCCTTAAGAGCTCCACCAGCTTGTCCGGCGTTCAGATTCGTGCGCCTCGGCTTCTGGACCTCACGTTTGCGGCGCTTCCTTTGGTCGCCAGCCTTGGTTTCCATGGTGGGCACGGGGATGGGGACTACACCCTGTCCAGTAACTGGAAGGGGAATCGTCGCATTTTGTTGTTGGTTCTGGTGTAGTTGCTGCTGCTGTGGATGAACGGCCATATGGAGCTGATGCTGTACTTGCAAATGCATTTGAGCGGGTATCTGTCCAGCGGCGTGTCCGGAGATTTGTCCAGACATCTGCCCAGACAGGTGTCCTTGCATAGTCGCCTGCATTTGCGCCTGCATCTGCACCTGGCCCTGGCTCTGGTTCTGTATGGGTTGTGCCTCGTTCGGGACACCGGATTTCTTTACATAAGTGGCAATCGCTGAGATCAGCTGTACTTTGTCCGGAGTACCTTGTCCAGTCGGAGTTGTTGGTAGAGAGGTGCTTATGGGAATCTCTGCCTGTTGCTGGAGCTGCTTTTCGTCCAGTTGTGGGTGCATGGGGAGCTTGCGTTTTTGGGGCTCTCCAGGCTTGAATGGTATCTTTGTGGTGGCTACACCCCCTTCTAAATGGTTATTGGTCCATTGCGCAGACACAAGGGAACCTCCGGAGTGAGGTGCAACTCCCGCTACAGTAGCTCCCTGTTCCGAATGAGGCGGCGGCTCCGCTTGCTCAGGCAGCGGTTCTTCGCCCTGCTCCATGGGTAGTGATATAGCAACCGCCTTGGGCTTCATCTGCAGTTCCTTTGGAGCCGCTTGCTTGGTGGATATGGATATGGTGACGTTCGATATAGGAGCAGTGGCCATTTCGTAAGGCGGAGGAGGTAGTAGTTCAGCCGGCTTTGAAGTGGCTTCCGTCACTAGTGTTTTAGCAGCAACGGGTCCTGAGATGAACGACGTCTCCTTAGACACAATCTGCACAGTCTGCTTGACTTGGTGGGGAGACGGTTGCAGCTGCTGCGGCTGGTGAAGTTGCTGCTGCTGCTGCTGCTGCGGAGGCGGTGGTGGTGGAGGCGCCTGGTTTTGGCTCTGATTCTGCATAATTGCTGCCGGCTGATCGGATTTCTGCTCCAGTTTTGCCTCCCCTCCCACTCCTGGTGTGGTAATGGCGACCGCAGTAACAGGTAGAGCCGTCGCTGAGGCGATGGCTACCTGTTGGCTGCTTCCTCCGCTGGCTACCGTTGTGGTGGTGGTGGACGTGGCCACAGATCCACTGCTACTACTACTACCTGCCGCCTGCGTGGCAGTGGGCACCGGAGGAATCACCGGACGTGCCAGTTGATCCTCCAAACTTCTGACCTTCCCCATGCTGGGCGCCCGTACATTGATAACCTTGCGGGCGGAAAGAGGTGCCGAAGCTGAGGCGGAACCAACGTGAGCCGACGTGATGCTTATCTGGTTGAGGCTATGACTGCTGCTGTTGTTTTGGAGCAGTTGCTTTAGAAGTGCATTATCCTCCGCTGCCGAGCGTTGGTTGTTCATAGGTGTGGCGCTCACTGCAGGATTGGGTGTGCTGGGATTCGAAGCAGTTGAGGTAGATGTGGCCATTTGAATTTGATTGGCAGACTGATTCTGCACCTGGTTAATAGGCGCCATTGTGGCATTGGCGTTCAAACGCTTCTCCGGCGTGCCGATCTCCTCAGCCCGCTCCTGCTCACTGGACGGAGTACCAATGCTATCCTTCACAACCGCCTCCTGTTTGACCAGTAGCTTTGCCTTAGATTCGCTGCCAACTTCCTCCAACTTGACCACGTCCGGGGCCAGACTAACGCTGAGTTTGGTGGGCGTATTGGCGGTCGTTAGCTTCAGCTGCATTGAAGCTCCCGAGGTAGCAGATCCGGAGGTTGCAGAAGATCCCGCCTTGTCTGCACTCGAATCCTGAATCAAAGCATGATGCATCTGCAGCGCCGCTTGACTGGCCAACGTGGTTGTGGTTATCATCTTCGGTTTTTGTTGGGCCATGGTTGTCTTGGACAGCACCAGGGATATGTTTTTGTTCTGAATGGAGATTATTGGTCGCGTGCCCATCATCGGACTGTTTATGCAGATGGTCCCCGCTGACACGGAAACGGTGGAGGTGGTGGCCAGATCTGAGGCATTCCCCGAAGCCATAGTAAACGTCACGGGTGTACCTGATCCACTGCCTACCGCGGAGATTGATTGGCTTTGAGCAGCCTGTGAATGCTGCTGCTGCCTTAAGATGTTAAAGCTGGGTGGACAATTGAGTGTATTCTTGTCGATTGGCTTAATCACCACGCTGTTGATGTTGGTGAACTCCTCCGGGCCTCCAGTTGATTCCTGGGACTTGCTCTTGTTAAGAATTTTTTGAAGGTTTTCGGAGTAGGCAGTAATCTTTCGGGGCGCTGGCGCATCATCTTCCGAATGAGCCGCAGCTCCCACAGTCGCAGAATCCTGAACCATTGCGTACGTTTGGCTGGGGTTGGTGGTGGTGATGGTCACAATGCTGCCTGTGGGCGGAGCCAGGCCTCCACCGCTGGTCACCTGCAGCTGCTGCTGCTGTTGGATCTGTTGTTGGTGCTGAAGTTGCAGCATCTTCTTGCTTACCACCTTGGTGGCCACAATTTTGGTGTTCGCCGGCTTGATCTGTAGCCCCGAGAACGAGACAATGGTGCCGCTATTTTTTGGCCCGCGTTTGATAAGTTTGGTAAAGTTGTGATGTGCATGAGAATGGACGTGCGGGTGCACCTGCTGACCCCCGCTTTGCTGCGCAGCACTCATTACGGTAGTCACCTGACCGCCCGGCTGCAACAGTTGCTTGCTCTCTACAATCGTGGCTCCTCCGGCTGTGGCCGCCCCACTAGCGCTCATCAGCGGCTTGAGCAGCGGCACCGATATCGTCTTGTTGCCAATCGACACTTTCGCCGTGGTCTGCGTTACTTCCGACAGCTTCTTGGCGTTAACCACCAGCTGGGTTTTCATTTTGGGGTGCAGATTCACCCGGTTTAACAATGTTGTTGTGGGCGTTTGGCTGCCAGTGGCCGTGGTATTGAAGATGTTGTAGTTCGTGTGACCGGATTTCTGTGTGAGAATTGTAGTGGTGCCGGCTCCACTGGCTCCTGCCGTTCCGTTGTTAGCGTTTAAAATAATGGTGGAGGTAGTAGCTCCAATAGGCGTTCCTGCTGGGGTTCCCGTTCCGGTGGAGTTACCCACAGATGTAGCGCTATCCGCGCCGCTGGCTGGCATCAGTACGTAGTCGAGGTCTTCAGGTTTGCCGGAGATTTCAGCATGATCCTGCCCCGAGCCACTGGGCTCGATGGAAATGACGGACGCGGTTGACGATGATGACGAAGCCGAAGAGGAGGCACCCTCCTTTTTGGTAAAGCTGGTAAAGGCTGTGTTTCGGTGTGGCAAAGAGTTAGATTGACTGTTCCTTGGAGTGCTGATTCTGTACTCACTCTGCTTGTCAGCGTCCTCCGCCTTAATGGCACCCATCTCAGTGCCGGAGCCGAAGTTGCACACTATGATCTGCTGATCGCTTGCGTCCCAGACGCCGTCCGCCGTCTCGGCATCCTGCGGCTCCGACGCAGCTTTTACCTGCGCCTTAGCCTGCTGTCCACTCCGCTGGTAGAGGAGCTGCTGTGGCGCGGTGCTCGACGCTTTGGCGGGCAAACTGGGCGCTGGCGTTCCAGTTCCGAGAAGCAGCTCCGTCTTGGCCTTCTTGCGCGTGGGATCCTCCGCCGGAGTGGCGGTGTCGTCGCCGCTGCGCTTCTGCAGGCTGACCGCATTGAAGGCAGCGGCGGCCACGGATGCTACTCTTTCGGGTTTCGCCTTTTCGGCGGCACCAAGCGATGTTGTCACCTTCGGTATATTCATAACAAACACACAAGTGGAAACGCGGAACGCGGGATGCGATGCGCTGCGTTTCGTGGGACGGGAAGGGCGGCGGTCTAGCTAGCTAGGGCTCGCGCGGCCTGCTTTTTTTTTTACCGAGCGAAAACATGCACGATTTGTCAAAAAAATTTTATTTTCGTGTATGCAGAACAGTGTTACCAGACGGTAAAACGACCATTACCCTGAAACGTTCACATCTAGCCCTGGTTTTCCATTTAGAAACTCACCACTTTTCCCATCCCATATCAACATATCGCCATGGCGGTTGCAATCGAATAACGTTTGTACAGCAATAGTTTTTTGTTAGCTTTAGAAGTTTTTAATACATAATATAATTATTTGCCCACGTGCAATATGGGACATTTTCCACTGCAAGACTTAACCATAGTCTGGACAGGGCCGTCCGCTCACTTGACCAATCGGTGGTCTATCGATATATGTTTTTAGCACCACATTTATAAGCTCGATCTGGCAACGGTGGCCGTTGATGCAACACATCTTTGCACAAAAAAATTGTTATAAATAAATAATATATTGTGACATAAACCCACCATGCTCTCAATAAAATTAGCCTCCCAACTCTTTAAGCAAAGCCTTGCGTGTAAGTTGCAGTGGCACTTCCGACCTAGGCCCATCCAATCCGATCACAGTTTACAACAAACCACCTAAACTTTCCTCCATTTGCAGCGGGCAACATAGCCACTGTCAACACAGCCGGTCTTAAGTATTTCGCCCCGCCTATCAAATACCAGAGTAAGTAGTTGCTTTTAAATGTGCACAAAGAAATTAGAGCAATGACTACTTATATGGGAACCCCCAGATGTGGAGCAGCCGGAGAGACCCAAGCTGAGGGTCGTGGAACGCCAGCCCCAGCTACCGCCAAACATTCGTCCGCCAAAGATGCAGAAGCGCCTGCGATACATGCGCGGTCCGGAGATGGTGCACAACACGCTGCTCCACAAGCAATACGCAATCGTGGCCACTGGCGGAGGGCGCCTGCGCTGGGGTCACTACGAAATGATGCGTTTGACTATCGGACGCAAGATGAATATCAATACTATGTTCGCCACATGGCGCGTTCCCGCACCCTGGCAGCCGATCACTAAGAAGGGCCAGGGCCAGCGGATGGGCGGCGGAAAGGGAGCCATCGACCACTACGTGACCCCCATCAAGGCCGGTCGCGTCATTGTCGAGATCGCCGGCAAGTGCGAGTTCGTTGAGGTCAAGCAGTTCCTGCAGCAGGTGGCCAACCAGCTGCCCTTCCAGGCCACCGTCGTTTCCCAGGAGATGCTCGACGAACAGCGAGTCGCCGAGGAGGAGCAGGACCGCCAGAATGAGAACCCCTTTACCATGAAGTACGTGATCCAGAACAACCTCAGCGGCTGCCACCGTTGGCTCTCGCCCGTGGACCACAAGTGGTTCGGCAAGCACCTGTAGACGTATAGCATAAATTAATAAAGCCCTCCCTTCGTTAATTTGTTACGAAACTGTTTCAAGTACTTTTGAAAACTGGGAATATCTTAAAGTAAGTTCGAACTTAGGGCTCGTTGTTCCAAGCCGCGACTGGGCGGCACCCAATTGTGGAGCAAATAAGAAAAACGCCATATGAAGGGAAATGTACGAGTTCTATTGCAAACATTTGTTTAATTTTCCATTTCGTTTACGTGGGTAATATGTAATGCATCATATAATATGTTTTTCTTGCCGTTTCGTTCGCATTATAATAAATGTATAATATTATGCATGTATGCGTGAGTGTATGCTTTGTCGCGGGGTGTGGTGTGTGAGCAATAGCCTTCTCCCACGGACTTCAGTTCTGAAAGCAGAACTTTGACCTGCCGCAGCTCCTCCTCGTCTTTGTCAAGTAAAATCAACACCTTCGTTCATCTAGTCAAGTTTCGGTGATCGGGAATCCGGGATCCGGGATGGAATCAAAGCCGGTGGAAGAGGGCTATAGTGCTGGGATGGGGATTCGTGTGTTTTATGTTATGGGGTCGAATGGATGCTCGACCCTTACCCTTAGCTCGGCTTGTCTAACAATCGGTATCGTACCAGGCAGCCAGGTTGTTGTTGTCATTGGGTGGCGTCGGCATGGCGTCCAAGTCAAAGTTCAATGCACCGGCATCAATCTCGCCAACGTCCATGTCCATGGAATAGGGCGAAGTGGGTGCGCCGCTGGGCGGAATGGCGCCGATGTTACCACCGCCGCCGCTAGCTCCGCCCACAGCTCCACCATTGCCGGGAGCACCGCCAGCACCGCCGCCGCCCACTGGGCTGCTGATCTCCAGACCCTGCATCGAATCTATTGGTAGAGTATCATATCCTGCGAACAAACGAGATGGGCAAAGAATGATGGGGAATATTGTGATTAGTGGAGAGGATTTACAATCTCCGCCAGCCGTCAACTGGCAGATGATGCGACACCTTGAAGTCCTGCAAAAGTGGAATTATTGCTGCTCGCTGTAATCGGGAACTCATCTAAAATGCATCTTTGCAACACACTTATTGGGTTTATGCCGATTCAAACGAAATGCAGACTCCACTCGTACACGACGACCCTTTTACATTAACCTAGAGTATCAAACAACAAAAATCGGTCGTTGAATGCTGCTTAAAAAGAACTAAATACGTCTAAAATACGACACGATATGGACGCGTTATTGTCGATTGGAATTCGTCCTCTGAAACTTGCATGCACACACGCCTTACAAACTAGATACGAGTATATACACGATAAAATATATGGATTGTGGGTGCCTAAAACTATGCGATTATCGCAGGCTACGTGACATGCAATATGAACCGAACTAAAGTTTATTACTGCTCCTTCGTGGAGGAAGACCTTAAAGATATAAGCCGTCTAATGAAACGAAACAGAAGAGATTCATACAAAACAAAAAAATTGCGAAATAATCAAAGAAACGTATGTGTTTCTTTACTATTCACGATCCTTATTTTTTAAGGTTGCACTCTGTGGTTATTCGTGGTGGATCGGTGTTCGTGTGTGTGTGGTGCAAGAATCTTCAAGCTACGTGTAAAGTCCGGAGAGACAGAGATTCTTTTCCAAAATTGAGTGAGCAGGGGAAGTAATCCCTCAAAAGACTGACGTTTATCCCTATTTGTTTCATTCTTCAAGAAAGGAGCTGATTGACATAATTGGCGCCCAACGTCGGGCCTCGGATGCACAAGATTTGGATTTATCGACAAATGTAAGTATACCGCAAATGGAAACGGGCGCGGGTATGGTTATATTCACTTCCTTCGCATGCAGCCGTGGAACTGAAGGGTTTAACGATATTAGGGGGTAACGAGCAAGGATACAGAGATATTGAGATCGAGCGAGGGATCTGGGTGGATTAGGACTTCGCTCACACTGAAGAAACTAAAGTGAGCTTAACGTCTTAGCTTCGATTAACAAGTGCATATTTGAATGATGAACAGACATGATAACGATTAAATGGATGCGGGGTTTTGGGGCTGGTCCCGAGGGTTTTTCGAATTGTCTGAACCTGTTAACGTTTCCGTTGGTTTACTTTTTAGTGGGGTTATGCAGGATTCTTCTTCTTGGGGTGTGGCTTGAGGGGTACGATGGGTACGGTGGGTACGAGGGTCTCTTCTTACGCATATGACATACATACCTTGTTGATGGAATGCGCGACCTCCGTGCGAACTGTGCACGCTGGGCGGACCTTGTCCGTACAGGCCCTCATATGCTTCTTCTGGTCCAAGCATATCCTGTGATCGATCGAATTCGTGTTTGTTTATCGGTTTATCGGTCGGTTTGCGTGATATGTGCGTGATCGTACGTGTGTGGTTGTGTGGTGGATGTATTTTTTACAGTTTCGTTTTCATTTATTTTTTGTTGGGATGGATCAGAAGTGAAAAGTTGTTAGGAAAGAAGAAGACACGCAAACGCCAGTTTGCAAGTGAATGTGAGCGAGAGGGATAGAGATTGGGGTGGGGTGTTCGGGGTATCGGGGCGGCGAGAGCGAGACAGAGAGTGAGAGTCGCGTTGATTGTTGTTGTTGGTGAGATTTTGGTGCAGTGATTATCCGTCATTTGGGTTGTTGTTGCGTTTCATTTACCGTTGCAGTTGTGTTTATAGTGATTTGTTGTTTTGGTTTTACACACACAAAGTAAACATAAAGGAAAAAAAAGAAAAGAACAAAAGTAAAACAAACGTGAATTAATTACAAAATCAAAATTAAACATAAACAAAGAACGCGATGTCGCAGCAAGTATACAAATTGAAATTCATGTAAGTATGTTTTTGGTCGGGTTGTTTTCGAAGGATACGTGGAGGGGGTGAGGTTGGGTTGTGTGGTTTGGGGAGGGTATCAATCAAATATGATCAGAACTAATCGGAATCCGTATTTGTAATCGGCGTTCATCTACAGCTACCTACTTATCGAATAACATATACGGTCTATCGATTGGTGGTTTACAATAAAAAGCAAAAAACCGAACGAAATGAATCCAAATAAAATGGAAATTCAAAAATAGGTTATCGAAATCGTAAGCAAGCGATATATAGGTCGATACTTAATATGGATACCATTATATAATGCTTGACTAAAGTAGGTTCTCTACAAATTTACAATTTTATGTACAGATTTCGCTTCACGCGCTGCATTTCAAATCAGATTCAATGGAACACAAGAGGGGCGTTTAAAAAGCCGGAATCCCGGGGACGTCGAATTTGCTTAGCCTACTTAACACGCACCTGCAGATCGGGACCCATGCCCAGGTCGGCACTGGCCCATATGTTGTTGTCCTCACGCAGCAGCGAGTTGGTCAGCTCTATGGATAGCCGCTTCTTGTAATCCTGCGGCTTGTCCTCACTCATGCGGAAGAGAACGGCGGCGGCGTATGTGGCCACGCCTTCATTGCGCGAGTGCAGGAGATCGGTCAGCGGCCCAGTGGCGCCCTCCTGCTCGATAATCTCGGCGCCCTCCTTGTCAGCGGCGAGCTCACAAAGAACGCCAGCAGCCACGCGCTGAAGTAAGAAAATATTCATAGTATACTTAAGTCACAACAAGATAAACTTCGATCCCACCTGTATGTTCTCGATTTCGTTGAACAGCAATCGTACAAAGATCGGTATTACCGACTGCTGGCGAATGAGTGCCCGGTTGTGGGACTCGCGGGCCAGGATATGTAGCGCCCCCACCGTGCCCTCGACAATCTCCTCCATGCGAACGCCGTCAGCGTATGCGGACGGCTGCTGTGAGCCCGTGGTGGCTATCGAGGAACGTTGCTGCAAGGTTGAAAGTATAATTGACGTCATTACTATTCTAGCCAACTTATGCTTCCACTATTACTAACTCACCCTCTCTGTGTCTTGGAAGGCGCGCATAAGCAGCCGCACTAGATGGTGGATGGCCCCGTGCTCCCGCAACGGGGCGTGATTGGCCGGACAGAGGGCCAAATTGCGTATGAGTCCAATGACGGCCTTGATCAAGGGCCAGCGTGATGGTGGATGCAATAGCTTTACAATCACCGATAGTCCGTAGTTTAGGCGTACGGCATTTTGGGCCAACTCAGAGTCTACATGACGCGAGGTCAAGTGACGTAGGGCACAGACAGCCGGCTCGGTAATTTCTTCACGATCTCCAGCGTTAATAATAGTACGGACGAGGGCGTCCACACCACCCACCTGGCAAACGGTGGCCTTGTTGCGCTGATTGTTGCACGTCAGATTTGAAAGGATACCGGCGGCACAGGTGACCACGTTGACATCGGTCGAGCCCAGAACCTGGACGAGAGATTGGAGCAAAGCTTCGAGGCCCTCCACCTTAGTGGCTGCATCCGACAGATTGCGGAGCGTCCACAAACAGTTTTGCACAAGGCGCGGCGACATGTTACCCAAGTGCATAGCCAGCGCCTGCATTCCACCGGCATCCACGATGGCCGGCTTGTTGCTGGAGCAAACGGAGAGCACTTTCAGTACCCGCGAAGTGGTCCACAGTAGCTTCTCGTAGTCGTAGGAGCGCATGATGCGCACGAGTTCGTTGGGTCCGCCGGAGGCAAGGATTATTAACTTGCTCTCCTGGTTACCATAGGCCAGAATTTGCAAGCAATCTGTGACGATAGCCAGAAACTTGACGTTGTTTCGTTGCAGCAGAGTAACCATCTTCTGAAGCCCACCGGCCAGGCGCACAGCCATCTTAGAGCCATCCTGGTGGAGCAGCAAATTGTGCAGCGTGGTAATTGCATAGAACAGCACACTCTCCACTGGCGAGGAGAGCAACTTGACGAGTGCCGGGATGCCGCCACTCTTGAAGATGGCCAGCAGACCCTGGCGATGGTGTGATAAGTTGTGCAGCGTTCCTACCGCTGCCTTGGTGCTCTCCAGATCGTTGCTGTTAGAGATGGCACGCACCAAAGCGGCTACCATCTGAGGGCTGTTCATAATGGCGTGACGCGAGGCCTCCTTCTTGGACAGCTGGTGGACCATCATGGCGGCTTGGGAAACTACCACCTGGTCCTCATCGTTCAGCAGCTTGATTAACTCGGGTATGGCCCTGGTTGCCAGCTCAGCGTCGTCCTGGTAGTTGATCAGATTGACCACCGCGTGCTTTAGCATTTGCGACGGTTCCGAAAGACGTTGGACTGCCGTCGGCTGTTGGGGATCAAACTGGGTGGAGGGAATCTCAATGCCCTCCTCCAGGGTTTCCGGAAACATGGCAGCACGTACACGTTGGGAGCGCGTCTGGCTCAGCTGCTGGTTCATATCGTCCACTTGGTCTTGTGTGAAATTCTGCGGGAAACCGGTGTCCAGGTCGAACATAAGTGGATCTCCCTCCATCTCCTCGTCCTCCTTGCCCGACAGCGATGGCACCTGGGTCACGGCACCCGAGTGGATGCCGGAGTCGCCCAAGTATGAATTCTGCTGCCACATGAGGGTCTGCTCCTTGGCGGACACCATCGGCGGCAGATCAGGTGGATTGTATTGATTATTATGCGACACTGCAAAAGATTTATTGCAAAACGTTTTAGAGTGAATTGACAAAATATACACTCCAACTTGCATAACTTGAATCCCCGTTGCGTTTCGATCTTTTTCGATCATTTCCATTGCAGCGCAATCGTGTTATAAGACCCCAAAGAATCGGAAATTAAGCGTAAGAATAATTCTTGTATGTTCTTCTTTAACTTGTTAACATCTGTCTACACATTCATGGCAACTTTTGTTTCTTAAAACCTTTTGAAGTGGAAAAACGACACAGTAGAACGGAATACTGAGTGCAGCTCACCATCTACATATAATGCATCGAATTCGGATGCGGGGATGCACACGCTTTAACCCTCTGCAACCCATTTGCATGCGCTTTCCTTTAAGGATGGCCAAATGGGAAACGACAGCGACTGACAGCAAAGTGAGCAGCATCCCAACAGCCGGCGCAAAAAATGCAAAAGGAAAACTTTGAAGCGTGACAAATTGAACGCTGCAGGATATTCCCAGAAAGTTCAGGGCGCTGGGCGGAATGGGTTTGGTGCAGGGGGTCAGATGCTCACACATGAGAGGGTACTGGCAAAAGGATTTGTGGGCGTTTTGTTTGCCACTTCAGTCTTAATTATGCCGTTCCAGGCCCAGCTTTTTGCCTTTGTTGTTTTACTTATGCGCGGACACAGCACGGCCACGCCCCTTCTGTATGCATTCAGAATTTCAAACTTCACTGCTCTTCTCCATCCACTCTGCAATACTACAGTCAAATCTCAATAGATCGAACATGGTGCTGAATTAAAGTGCCTCCATAAAATGTGCTTAGTGAACATCAGCATTGAAACATGCTGGTAACCTATGGACCAGATCTCCAAATGTGGTCTGCTTGTTCACCAAAAAGGTTTAGCCCACAGTTGATGAATTGTGTTCGCTATAAGCACATCCGACTGTAATACTAAAATCGCATTTCGTTTCATTTCCCAAATCGATTAAGCGCTTTTTCTTCGCCGTATCCCTCGAGTGGGCCACGCACTTGAATGGAGTACTGTGTTGGGATGAAGGGAGCGGGCGGAGCCTTTAATTGCATGTTGCCGCTTACTAATTAAATTCTGCACAGCAGCAGCATGGCCAGAAAAAAACAAAGGCAGAAGCCAAGGAAAATGTGCAGCCAACTCGAGTGCGAATTCGGGAGACGGGGTACGAGAACAAGGTCCCCGGAGAAGAGCAAGGAGCGAGGGCGAGTGGGTGGCGTGGGTTGGAGTGCCACGTGCAAGTACACGAGTCCTTGAATGTGTATGTGCGTAAGTGTGTAGCAGGGGGAGGGAATAGAGTTTCAAAGGATAGCGAGCAGCGGCCTACACACGGGGGTTTAGGGGTTGTATAGCAATTAGTTGAAAACTAAACTGAATACTTAATAGTGGTCGAATTGAAAGGCCACTTCCTAAACGGCTTTGAACTGTTCACTACTGTCGTCCTAGATATTGACATTCCTCGACTTTTTGTGGCAAAAGTGATGGGAGTTCAATGAATCAGCAAGCCAACATGCATTAACGAGCTCCTCCCCTTGGATGAAGGCCTCTCCTGCGCCCCTGAGAGATTCACCAACGCACTTTGCAAATCAAGTGTCAAAAAGGAATCTTCTTTCCTACTCCGTTTGCTGCGTCAGCGGAAAATTGTAAATTTCCAACTCCGAAGTAGAAGGGAGAAGAATTTCTGATGAATCGGATAAGAGCACAGGGCGCTGGTGGTTGATGGCCGAACAGAAAAAAGATCATCAAGCATTACAAGTATGTAGATGTACACAAATTATTCGTCTGGGGTGGATGGATATAGTTGTTACCCTGTATACTGCAAGCAGCCCACAAAGGGAGCATCAGAAACAAATGGCATAAGCAAATACTTTATGTCACATTTGCCAAATTTGTCAAAAACAAGCATCGCTCCCTCATTTAACGTTGGAGAGGGGTTGTTATTGTATAGCGATACGGGGATAATTGTTTCACAGATACAATGCGCTGTTGCATCCCCTTCATAGGGCCATGTACTCTGACTATTTATCCTAAATGTTCTAGACTCTAGAGCTACCATGACTTAATTGCGTCCATTGAAACGCTATATCATCTCTAATTTGATGAAATCGGATCCTGTATACAACTGAATTTGGACGGGGTATACTAAAGCCCAAGATGGAACACAGTTAACTTGGATGCTCTTTGCATACTCCCTGGAAGCTGGGAAAGGGAAGAGTACCGCTGCTGGAAATACTTACTGGTTCGATTCTGGGCTGGCATGTAACTCATCTTGGTGATTGAGGCGCTTTACACCACACCTGCAAGAAAGAGACGGAGAGTATATGAGTAATGTGCTGGACAGTCAATAACATGGAGTTCGTGTGTTACGGATGTAGACCACGAAACTCCACTAAATGGGGGCCCCGGAAAAAACGGCTTCATGTGTTTGCAGACTGCCAACAGACGCAGATATCGTCCGCTAGTCACCTATTCTAGTCGCTGGTCTTTTTCTTTAACTCATTTTTTAACTCATTTCCGCTTTGGGATGCCGCAGCATAATACGAAATATGCTGCGTATACCAAACAAGCGCACTAACACATTCTCACGCAGGTAGAACGGGTATTTGTGGATGTGTGTGTGTGTCTACCTGCCGAAGACTTTGGCCACGAACCTTGAGTTATTTAATTACTTTGTTTAGCACTCTTTCAAATCTGATGCACTCCACCAAAAAAAAATGGATTTTTCACTTCTCTTGAAAAAGGCGCTGCGGAAAATGCGACCGACCAGCACGCTCGTTTAAACGGAACAGAATCCAGATGCGGAGAGCGCAAAGCAAAGCAAGGCACTTGCAACACCGCGCGTGCGGAGTGCGGGAAAGGGACAGGGAAAGAGACTGGGAGAGAAAGTAAAGGGCCGCAGCAGTGCAGCATACAAATGCAGTGCTGCGCAGAGTTGCCACACATCCGAACGATTGTGCATACACACACACACTCGCGTAGGCAGCTCAGAAAGAATCCCAACTCCATTTCAGTTGTCGATTAGATAAAACACCTAACGATAAGCCCGCCTTTAGATTCGAGGAAAACGATTTCCTGTCTGCGGCATTGTTTACATTCCAGCGAGCAACAAACAAGCGCCCGATTTACGGGGGAGAATACATAAAAATGCCGTTTGTGTGTATCCAGCTCATACACACACACATACACAAACGCACATACATCCAGCAAACCCCTGCACGCCCCCGCGCCTACTTGTTTGCCCTGACTTTCCAACTTTCATGCCACACAGAAACTTTGGCTTTCCAAACGGATTCACTGCCGACTATCAGTACTCACCGCGTCCAAGGAATTTAAGTCTGCTTTAGAGCAGGATTTATTTATTTAAAACGCTATAAGAAACAAAATAACAGCGAATTGTCTGCTCGAGAAAAACTGTGTATATGGCGACGAAACCCAACTAGCGATGGCCTGCTGCTGCCCCGATAACTCGATGGGCACTGTGCGATAGGCCAAAGGAATTTTTCAAATTTTTTTTTGTTCTGAGAACACAAAAATCCCACGATATTTGTATAGGATTTCATCCTTAAGAAACTCAATTCACAATATTTATAATTTAGGCAAGGCGAGTGTATTTCTAGTTCATGTCATCATGTTATCTCGAAATTGTATAAACATTTACTAACACAAGCAAGCACCTGAGTGTACATGTGGGTGTATGACAACACAGGTACGAGCAAAAACTATTGTTTTTCGGCGACAAATTGAAGAAATATTTATGACTTCACTATTACTTACCGCTTCGAAAGTAAATTTATCTGCTCAAAGGCAGGTTGCCGCAATTTTAACGCACTTAGATATTTAAATTCGACAAAAATCCCCGACTATGAAAACTGTGTATATGAGCGCAGAACCGATAACCGATAACTTCTCTACCGCCGGTGGCTGCCAACTTGCTTCAAAATAGAAAGCGCACTTTTTTAATTTCCGAAAGTATTCAAACACTGGTCTTTAATCTCTTAATACCTATGTATATAAGTTGGGCAAGCAATATTGGGTTATGCAGTCGTAGGAGTAGGTTCATCGGTTATGGTCACAGCTGGCGGCGGATCGCCGGCCTTCCGTTGATCCCTAAAGAACTTGACCCACGCGTTCTTATGAAGCTCCATTCCATCGCATAGGCCATACACCTGGGCGAATCCGAAATAGGCAGCAACAGCGGCGACTCCGAAGAGAGGTACCATTATGACTAGTCCTCCCAGGCAGGCGAAGAACACCATGGACACAATGGTCAGGAGTGTTCCTAAAACGAGGCGATTAGAACGTGATCTCTGTTTAACACTATGGAACGCACCTTCTAGCACCAGCAAACCTGTAAAGGTCATAACCATGGTGGCTATTCCAAACCCAAAGATTATAAGGAAGGGCAGCATGAATACAAGACCGCCAGCTAGCAGGCAGATGGCAACGTGCGGATTCCGGGTGCACCAGGCTGCGGTGGCCTCCAGGAAATCATTTCCACCTAGCTCGGACATCACAAAATCTACCAGGCGGCGCAATTGAAGCCCTGCAATATGGAAACATTATAAGAAAGGCAACTTGAACGCATTAACGCAAATCGCAACAATCTCAAACTACGCGGTTTGATGCATAAAACAGGTTAACAACCGTACAGAGCAGTACATATATAAGTAACTAATTGTGGCAATTAGCAATTAAGCGCTTTTACAGATAGTACTTCAACTGGTGGACATACATGACCTGTAGAGAGTCTGGAGCAAACTCTCCAGGAACTGGTCGCCAGTTAGGACTCCTGCACTACGATCGCCTGGGCCTTGTACCTTTACGTGCTCCGGATTGCTCTCCGTTCCCGATCCCGCAGACTTCTTGGCGGTTGCCTCTTTGGCTGCTTTGCGAGCCTTGTTCGAGTGAGCCTGCAGAGTCGATCAAATCAGATCAATTATGAATATAATGTGACATAAAAAACACAAGTGATTAGATGCCGGCTGCCACTGAGTCCGTGAAACGCGACCTTTGACTTGCGATGCCGATTCCGTCCGAATTTTACGGATTCTTCCGAAGACGCCGGAATACCAACTTCACTCACACCCACACCCACCATGTTGCGTGGCTACTGCGAGAATCTCAGGCGGTTGCTGTGCGCATTACAGGAGGAGTCTGTTCCAGGTTCATTCGACTGCTTGAAGCAACAGTAAATGAAAACAATATTAATAAACAAAAAATAATCGACGTCGTAGCCCTGATACTAAATCATCGAGGCAGAGCTGCCACCTTTTTCACTAAATTCGAATTAGACAAAATGCGTTTCTTAATAACGATCTAGCGTGGTTTAGTTTTGCATTTTAATCATAATAAATTTGTTAAAAAAAAATATAAACACTTGATGTTAAAAATAAATTGTATATTTATAGTGACGTGTGACACTTCTTAGCCGCAGGATTAGTGAAGCAGGAATCTAAGTCCATTAAACGGAGGACGCGCCGTAATCCTCTCCGCCACCAAGCGCTCCCCGTGAACAGTCATGCCGCAGCGCAGTTTCTTGGCATGCAGAAAGTTCAGATCGGCGGCCCGCTCTCCACTTTTGAGAGGCAACCAGCCGTACACCTGCGACTCCAGGAGCGGAACCGCTTTTACGAGCTGCCTCTGACGCTCCACATGCTTCTCTGGCCAAGTGTGCCGAAGGTACCTCAAGGTATCCGTCGGTTGGCGTTGCTCATACTGGGCGTAGAACTTCCGGGTTAGCGGATGAACTGGAAGGCAGGAGAAGATCTCAATAGCAGTAGTAAAAAATGTTGTAAAATATTGTACAACTTTCAATGATTAAAGTTTTATTTTTACAGGAGCTTTACCATTCAACAAGCTTGTTCTGAAACATGATATACTAAGCTAACCAGGAATCTCTAGCATACCTTGGCTCACTGGAACAAAGGTTTCGTAAAGTCGGATGTGCCGATTAGATCTATGGATCAGCTCCTTTTCGAAATCGTAGGGCAGCGGTCGGGGATCCCCCTCGCGATGATCCAGTGCGTCGCCATTTTCCTCGCCCTCGTCGGTGGTTTCGAATCCCGGTTTCATACTCGTCCACGTCTACTCTTCTACTCCCCGAAGGAGAGCTCTGTTTACGGAAATCCAGGCAATCCGTCCGCAACGCGTGGCGTGCTCGGTTCGTTTGACTGGCTGCGGACTACGCTGCAGCAAATACACCTCTCCGTCCCTACCTCCCACTATCCCTTTGCCTGCCGCTCACTGCCTGCCTGGCTGTCTTTTCGTTTTGGCAGGAACTTGTACTCATTAAAGTTTTCCCATTGTTGCTGCATGGCAGGCAACGTTAGCAATACTGTACACGCATCCCCACAACGCAGCCCATGGGGCCCAAGGAGTTGCTGCTCCCAACTCCCAGTGGTGTCGATGGCAGTGGTGTGACCCACAATCACAGTTTCGCCAACGTCAGAGGCGCCTGTCGGGCGGATTTCCCCAGCAGTTGCTGTGGGCTGTCCGCGATGTGTGCGATTGGCTCAGGAGAAAGTAAAAGGACGTCAGCCAGTGATGAGACGGAGCACGGGTACTATTCAAGATTGGAATTGGTTGAGGTATACCCAAGTGTACCGAAGGCAAAAGTCATCGATTGATTGGAACTGGAGAACTTATCTCGCTTGTTTAAGGCTAACATACTATTATTGTAAACGATAGGAGCTTACTATACCTTCGCATCACTGCTTCCAACACCCAAGGGCTGGCTCCATTCATGTCGTTGGCGTAATTTACTACAAGCCCAAAACCCGAATCCCTGAAGTAAACAGCAATATCCGAAAATAAACCCATTCGAGCGATTGCCTTTGCGTGTCCAAACAATCGCAGCCACAAAATTATCTAGAGGCAGAGGAGCAGGTGGCCACCACATCCGGCACTTGGCCGCCGCGATTCTCAACATTCGCTTCGGGTTGTGCAACTCTCTCGATTCGTCGTCAATTTCAGACTAATCGAATCTAATTGAATGCATAAATACGGAAATAAATCAATTTAATTACAATACAGCCAACAACAGTCATCGCAAATAGTTTACACGCACACAAGCACTCGAACCATAAATACGATTATTACAGATATAAATTTGTTTAAGCCTTGGTAAGGTATTTAGAAAACCTCCAAAAGTTGCGGGTTCACATGCTAAATAAATTAATTGCCGGCACAAGTAGGACCACTTGAGGTTTCGCACGGTAGAAGGGGTATTCGCACTTGTTCGTCAACTATACATAATTTCGATGATCTATAATCTTATCTTAACTAAGCTATAAGAAATCGCTGGTAGACATGATTGTACAAGAAGTTGAAGTTCCAGGAAATGGTATGCTGGTTTGGTTATTACATATATGTATGCAGTTTACAATTTAAACAAAAATGTAAATGTTTTAAAACGATAGAAAAGTAAAAAGTACAGCACTACAAATATCATGACCGTTAGAGGTGATTGTTCTCTGAGTGAATTGAGATGGAATAAAATCTGCGTGAGACTTATCTATGTGGTTGCCCAGTCACCAGAGCGAATATCTCTAAGTAACTAAATACATATCTACAGATCAGTCGTGTTGGTTGGTGAGGTGGTTGCGTGGCTACAGCCAAAGACACTAGAATAATGTCTTTTTTGGAAAATTTATGTTTCAAATTACAGTAGTTATAACAATTTCCTTTGTATTTGCTTTTATTATTTGAAATGCGCATTATATTCAGCTTTCAGTTAAATTTTTTTTTTTTTTGGTCTTTTCCAATTTCATATTTTTAAAAAGCGCGCACTTTTGGGTGGGAAGAATAGCGCGCCATCATCATATTGCTACGAAATTGGCCACAACTCCAAATATGTAAATTCGTTTCTTCGATCAGAATTGATTTCGGCACGAAAATCGTTTTCTAGCACAAGACGCACACATATACTCGTTCTCGTCTCTTGTTTTTACTCACACAAGCAAGAAAATTCTATTTTTAGATTTTTTACGCTCCCAGCGTAAGCGAGCGGAAAGAGAGCAAATTTGGCCTTCACCAAAAAAGTGGCTGCATAGTGCCAAACCAATGTATGGTCGTTACGCATCTTTTTATTCTAGTGTCTTTGCTACAGCGCTTCAGGATAAAAGTCCCGATAGGCGAATCCCTCAATGTACTCCGGCCGGTGGCAGGCGAACAGATGGTGGGGTAACTCCTTGCGGGCGTGCTTCTCCAGTGCCTTGCGCGTATTTTCCTGGAGTACGGCCTCGTCAAACTTGACGCGCTGCACCGTGGTCTTCCGCAGGATGGTCTGCACCAACTGCGACCACACGCAGCCGGACTCCTCTTCACCCAATCCCGAGCCGTTTTCGGCAAGCTTTCCTTTTTGAATTTGTGTCGACTGCTTCGCTTCCTGGCTCGGCTCCGGCTTCTGTGCTGGCGCCGCCACTTGGGCTTGGGTTTGAGTATAGACTGTAGACGCATCTGCATTGGCGTCCTGAGAGTCGACAGTGGCCTCTTTCCTTTTGGGTGGCGGAATGTCCTGCATGAGCGTCTGTAATCGGTCCACTGTCTCCGCCATTCGTTTCCGAAAGTCCACTATTCGACGGGCGTAGCTGAAGAGGTCACGCTCCTCCGCCAACTTAAATGGCCTTTTCCGTGCTTCCTGACTTAGTTCTGCGTCTTCCAAAAGTGGGTGAATGCGCACGCCGGCCTCCGAAGTGCCACTGAGGTAGATTCGGATAGCAAATTCCTGCATGGCCGAAGTATTGACCATGGCTATGGCATAGGCATTACGTGCTTTCAGAATAACTTTTCTTATATTAACCAACTGGGGCGAGGAGGTATTGGACACTCTTGTTTCGAGATCTTGTGGATCTATATGCTCCAAGTGAGCCGACTTATCCAGGCTATCCAACACCTCTGTCAAATGGCTAGGTATCCGGTCACCGTCCGCCGGAAAAGTTAGCAAACCTAATCCTTGAATCACTCGGATGTTGGCCACATATTGCTGCTGAAGTTCGTACAGCTGCCAAAGGGTTCTCATTCGAGACTCATACTCTTTTTGGGCACCTGTGCCCAATACACTACTCATATTAGAATCGTACAGTTGCAAGCCCTGTATAAAGGCTACATCCATGGTATAGTTGGCCATGAAGGTCTTTACATAATTAAGAGCCTCGGAGGCGCTTGCAAAACTCTCCCGTCGCTGCGCAAAGAATTCATCCAGATCGCTGACTGTCAACTGGTTTCGGGTCACCACTTTTCTGTGCAGGCTCTCGTTTACCTCCCGCTCCTCGCGTATCTGCTCGAAGTTGCTCACCAACAGATCGCCGGCGGGCTGTTGAAACTCGTCGAACACCTCAATATCTACGGCCATGGTAGTGCTTGCGCCGGATTGCTCGCGTTCCTGCTCTTTTCCAGAGTCCTGCGCCTGCACATTCTCATCCTCTTTATTAAAGAACTCGTTGTTCTCTGGGTGACACTGGGGAACCCACTGTTCCTGAAGAGCTACCTGCCGCTTTTTGCTCCTTTCCAATATCGCCCGCGGACTAAATCGCTGTAGATCCAGAGAGGTGTAGATGTCCTCGTTGTGGGCGTGGCAACAGTGGAGGGCTGACATGTCCATGGGATGAGCCTCTGTGTTGAAAATGTAGGCACCGGCCTGTACCACGCACACATCATCCTCGGTTGACAACAGCTCGCCTCCGGACCCATCGTTGTGCAGGAAGTTTTCCTCGTCAAACAGCAGATAAAGGTACTTGCTTGTTTCCGCCAGGAAGAATGACTCCATGCGATTCTCCTTTTCGTGGGTGACAACATTGCGAATCTGGAAAATTAGGCAAGCATATATTAATTAGTTTTAAGTTCTTAAAAAGCTTATTCACAGAACTTCTTACCGTTGCATATCCGCATTTGGTTTTGGCACTGAACTCCAAGGTCTCCAGCATGTGCTCCCCAAACTCTAGAAGATACTCGTTTCCTGTGGCTCGGTAGAGATACATAGCTGACTCGATCAGCTCCGGTCGCAGGGGGTATACCTCCCGATTCGGCGATGCCTCCCCAGCAGCGATGTTATAAAACTCTGGCAGAAAGCCGTACTTCTTCCAGACCCCAATGTACCGTGATATGGTGCGCAAGGCCGGCTCCGTGTCGCCAATAATGCTCAGGATGCCGGGCCAAAACGCCTCCAGGGACTGAAAGACGGGAAGGGTGACGCGGCCTTTGTTCATGCCTACCCACACGTACCAGTCCTCCTTGCGCATATACTTATCAATGGCCGCGCGAGCCTCGTGGAATAACTCCAATAGTTCCGGGCGATTGAGCAGGACAGATGCCTTTACTAGGTATTCAAAAAGGGAATCCACTCCTGCTCCGATACCAGAGTCGAGTGCGGTCCAACGACCGCTCTGCACGTCGATGTGATTGCCAAAGAGTCCAATGGGCGAGCGATATGCCCATAGAGCAAGCACCGCCTTCAGAGCAACATCCTCGTAGATGGTTTTCCCGGTCAACCGGCTGAGGGTGCCAAATTCGATGAGGAATGTCCCCACGCCCGCCGTACAGGTTATGGAGGTCTCGCCCTTGGGCACGCCATAGCGCAGGTTCACCGTGCCATAGGGCATCCCTGTGTTCGTGACGAAGGCTGGCAATAATCGCCGGGCCACATCCTCAGCCAGTCGCAGCAGAGGTCCCTTGCAGGGCCATCCTGGCTCTAGCTCTACGCCAGCCCGCTTGGAGAGCAGATGCGCGGACAGCAGCCCGCCCACGATGCGGATGTTTGTTTCGAACACGGACACGTTGATGTCCCTGTCAAAATCCATCTTCTCCTCGAGCAGTCGTGCCGCGCGGCGGAATTCCGTGAAATTGCCCATGGTGGCCAGAGTGTCCAGAGCGTCGATCAGTGTCAAGGAGTAGCTGCCCCAGGTGTCGTGGCCATCGCAAGTCAGCGGACGTAGTTCATCGTAGTTGGAGGCGTGGCGCAGGTAACCATCGTATGCGTGCTGGAACATGCGCCGCACATCCTCCCTGCAGATTGCATTGATTGGTTAGGATTAGTATGTCCGAAATTAGCCCTAGCAGTGACCCACCTCAGTTCCAACTTTCTTGCCTTGGAATACTGCTTCTGCCCGCTGACACCGTTGGACAGCAGGACGAGGAGTACCGCGCAGATGAGGGTGCACGGATAGCCGGTGTTCCGGGTTTGCTGCTGCATCGTGGGACAGTCAATCAATCAGGGCCGCTAATTCAATTATGGGCATGGTCAGCGTTCCATAGCCAGCGTGGATGTGGGATGCGTGGAAGTCAAATGCGGCTACGTTGACGCAAAATCACAACAAGGGCTGATACGGTGGTGGCATCGACCGTCGAATGCCCTACGAATTCCATTCGGTGAGTGTTTTTTTATAGAGCGCCTAGAGAAGCAAGCGGGGGAAAGAGCACAAACCAAAGGGCTTTTTTAAGGTGACAACCAAACGCGATAGGCTAACAAACACTGTATTTTTCGCCAATTCTAAAGTACGTTAATTGTACCCAACAAAGCCCCCAACAATCGGATATGTCATATCGTAGGGTGCAATCAGCTGTTGCTGATCGAATAACTAGCGAAAGGGTGGTCAGATCGAATTTGGATGGTGGCCATTGCTTGTTAAAGAACAGAACAGACGTAAAATCAGCGCGGCAAAATAAAAGTCGGGCTGGAAAAACTAAACGTAAATTTCTTTAAAAATTCAGAAAGTTTGTGGTGAAAAATATACCGATTGTTTGTGACTGCTTTGCGCGGCACGCGCTCATTTATACTTTTATTTGCGCCGAGTTGGCAGCACGGATCAGTTTTTTTTTTTGGCCATTCAAAAGTGTGTGGTTTGTACGGGTAAAAAGTGATTTAAATTCAAAATATTCAGCGAAACGACCGCCTCCAATAGAAGGAATTGTACCCTATGGTAAGTAACTGCCTTCTGCTCCCGTTTCACACCCGGACTTCCTCCGGATGAGCTGACCAAGAAATCCGCAGCCTTTGTTACGCTTCCGACCGCGGATTGCAGTTCTGGCGGTGGGCAGCGATGTGTTTCGGTTTTGAATCATTCTCCGCGTGGGATAACTCAGAAAGGCGGTCGATTATTACCTCGCGGAGTCACTGCATCACGGCCCGTGTGCCTTTTGTACTCCGCGAAAGGCGTCCGTTTAAATGCAATCGCGTATGCTTAATTGTCCGTTGGGCAAAAAGTAACAACATTGTGGGTATACATGCGGGATTGCCTCTGGCTGGCCAAAAACCATATCGAAACCATTCCGTTGACCGTAGACATAAGCGTGTGCCATTTGGGGTCTGGAAATCGTGTTTCCACCCAGTTGCTTGCATATTTATAAACAATTAATGAAAAATATTAAATTTTTTGGTCAGGGTTGTCGGCCCTCGCATGGCATCGATAGCAGAGCGTCCGGAGTTGCGGTTGCAACCCTGTCCGCTCACGCCAACCTATCGAAAAATTTTACTCCACGGTCGATAAAATATTTTCGTTGCTTTTTTTCACACTCGTGTAAAAAAAGGAAATAGCTAGTAAATCGAAAGTACAGTGCAGTGTTTTGATTCCGTGGAGTGCATGTTCCAGCGGAAAGTGTGTGTAACAAATATGAGCAGTTCGCAAAAGTGGCGAGCAAAAGCAATAACAAAGTAGCAACAGCAACGCAACGTGTGTGTGTTGTAAGCATCTGTACAGCGGAAAGGTGTTAGTGTGTTGGTGTGCTCGGGGGGTGGTGTGCGTTTCGCCCGTCCCGTGTCCATAAATTAGAATCAAATCGAATCGAAATCGACATTGAAGTCCGCTGCTCCGCCACCGCGATGTCCGTCGACCAGGATCAATAAGCAGCGTCACCACCAGTAGCGGACCATCATTAAGTTCTCCATATCGAGAGCAGGCTGACTCGGAATCGAACTCGGATTCGGAATTGGAATTGGCATCGCAATCGGAATCCATAGCGGAGGAATCACGCGCGGCAGACAGCCCAATACGGAAAACTGCTGAAAAATGTTAGCTAAATGCCCAGTTATCTACAATTATTATGGTTTGTCCCTGTGTGCGTGCCCAGGTTGAAGGTGTGTGTGTTTGTGTGTGCGTGCGTGCGATAGCAGAGGCAAAATCCGCTCAAATTGCGATGCCAAATAGTCGGACAATTAATTGATCTTTCAATTGGCGACAGCAGGCGCCCTCCCATATACCCATCTCCGCACGAAACCCGATATATATCCGCGGATCGGCTCTCTGCTTTCGCCACTGTCGCCCGCCGCACATATGTATTGTATAACCCTTGTTTATCTTTGGACAATCCGATTCCGAGGTGGAGTGGAGTACAGTGGAGGCTGGCCAAGGTGGACACACGTGCTGATAAGGTGCCGGGGGCTGGAACGAGTGTCACCTGTAAGGCGGTCTTATCTGAAGAGCTTTGCAGGTCACTCCGACTGACAAATTCACCTGCAAGCTAGGAGGGGAAAACCCTGTGAAGAACTCACTAACACGATAAAGTCAGATTCCTAAGAGATTGATATAACTATAACACACAGAAATCACTATCAGGCCAGAGAACCAGCTCGTAAGACCCAAGACTAGCTATACCAAATAATCTATCCATAAAAATAGGAAGTTCTTATCTAATCTCATACTCTTGTTTAAGATTTAAGATGGATCTCTATAAATACCTACGTATTTACAACCCAATTTATTATGCTTCTCCTGTAATTGTTCTCAGTGACCAAAAAATCGTCAGTTAAGCATATTAAAAAAAAAAGTGTTTCCAATGGTTGCACTTTGTTCCTTTAATTGTTATTATAATGTTTACAAATTGCATAAGCTGTAAATGTAAACTTAGCTCAGTTCGACTTCGCTTATTCCCGAAGAGTCTGTTTAAACACTCAACAGGAAATGAGCTTGTTTATAAAACGTTAGGCAACATTACCCCTTTTGGCATTCATATTTTCCATTAAGAACGCCATATAAATTCAGTTTTCAATTTACATTGGACAGCTGTGGGTTGTAGAGCACTATTAGCTGCTAGGAAAGCAAGTCGAATAAAATGATGATGAGAAATCAAAAAATTCGAAAGACCTTGGGTGAGTCACTGACTAGCAGCTTTCACTGTACCATCCACGCACTCAAAGCCGACCCCAACTGGAGTTCATACACACACAGGGGCAACCATACATAATCCACATCCACTAGGTGGAAGTAAGCAAATGTTTACTCAATAACCATTCTTGCAGAGGCCGCAGTCGCAGCAAAGCAACGATCACCAGCGACACGAGCAGGGAGCAGAAGGAAGCCGGCGGAGGAGGAGAAGAAGGAGAGCCACCGCACAGATTGGGTAAAGCGCACCACCATGGTGAGTACCAATCTGGTGGTGCCAGTGGTGCTGTGGGGTCCCACCGCTCCCACGCACTGCATCTCTAGCGTGTTCCTCTCGGACGATCAGTTTACCCTGGTCACCGGCTGCTACGATGGACAGATCTGCCTTTGGCAAGTGGAGCCCACCACCCTGAAGATGTCGCCGCGGTGCCTCTTGGTGGGCCATTCGGCGCCCGTTTTATGCTTAGTGCGAGCCTCGCTTCTGCCGGAGAACAACTTCCTCGTCAGCTCGTCTGAGAACGGAGAGATGTGCACCTGGGATCTTACGGACGGCAAGTGCATGGAGGCAGTCAAGCTTCCCCAGGTACACACCCAAATCCAGAGCTACCACACCGCTAACAGCGAGGATGTGCGCCTCTTTTGCATTGGCTACTATGCTGAAATCATGGTCATGGATCCGTTCAGCCTAGAGGTGATTTACGTGCTCAGCTCAAAGGTCAAACCGGATTGGATATCCGCTATTCACGTACTGCGTCCCATGCGTCGCAAGGATGACGTAGTGTTGGCCATCACCACCACCGGAACCGTGAAGGTCTGGACTCTGACGGGCAACGAGAACAAACACGCGGAACCCATTTACGAGAACGAATCCAAGGAGATCCGCTGCCTGAATGCCATCACCATGAATTGCTGCGCCCAGAACCAGCGCACAGTGCTCTTAGTTTGTACCAAATACTGGCAGATCTACGATGCCGGCGACTTCACTGTACTCTGCTCCGTAATCGCTCCGGCAAGGGAACGTTGGCAGGGCGGCGACTTCATCACCTCCGACCGGGTAATGCTATGGACAGATGAGGGAAAGGGCTACTTGTACAAGCTGCCCGCAAACTGCATTCCCGACAACAAGGAGTTTCACTCGAAGAGTGTGGTCAGGGATGCACCTTACCTCTACTACGTGTTGCAACACGCCGGTGATAAGGTGCTGTCGTGCCCCCCAGCCATGAAGTTGCTTCAGGGCGCCGGTGGCCAGCACAATCTTCTGCGCGGAGACTCCGAGGGATACATCTCTGTGTGGAATGTACCGGAGGTGCCGTTAGACAATATTAGCATACTGCAGGCCAAACAGATGCCGCCGCGACCCCTCAAGCCGCACGTGTGCACTTCGTTGGTCGAGGCGTGGTCCATAATGGATCCACCACCCGTGGGCATCCTGGATCAGCTGTCCCGCATCACAGAGTCGCC
This sequence comes from Drosophila simulans, assembly GCF_016746395.2. NCBI lineage: Eukaryota > Metazoa > Arthropoda > Insecta > Diptera > Drosophilidae > Drosophila > Drosophila simulans. Next base: position 1,711,247 of record NC_052525.2, read on the forward strand.
GGTGAAGCTCACCTCGAGCATCTATCTGCCACAGCAGAGTCGCCTGGTGATCGGACGCGAGGATGGCAGCATAGTCATAGTGCCAGCCACCCAGACAGTAATGATGCAGCTGCTGGTAGGCATCAAGCAGAACTTCAGCGATTGGCCCTCGCATCAGATCCTCTACGGTCATCGTGGAAGGGTCAATTGCCTGCTGTGCCCCTCGATGATTCACTCGAGATACGAGAAGTCGCATCTACTTTCCGGCGGCATCGATTTCGCCGTGTGTCTGTGGGATCTGTACAGCGGCAGCTTGCTGCATCGGTTTTGCGTTCATGCGGGTGAGATCACACAACTGCTGGTGCCGCCAGAGAGCTGTAGTCCAAGAATCCTGAAATGTATATGTTCGGTGGCCTCGGACCATTCCGTTACGCTAGTGTCCCTTCAGGAGCGCAAGTGTGTGACCCTGGCAAGCAGACATCTATTCCCTGTGGTTACCATTAAATGGCGTCCCCTGGACGACTTTCTAATCGTAGGCTGTTCCGATGGCAGCGTGTACGTTTGGCAAATGGAAACGGGTCACCTCGATCGAGTGCTTCACGGGATGCTGGCAGAGGAAGTCCTTTCCGCTTGCGATGAACAGGCGGAGGATGGCGGCTCGGGTGGCGGCGGCGGTGGTTCCAATGGTGCATCTGCCAGCGAGATGGGTATGGCCAATCCGGCGGTGCACTTCTTCCGTGGCCTGAAATCGCGCAACATGAATGCAATCCGTCATGCTACCCAGCGCGGGATTACGCAGCTCCAGCAACTTCAGGGTCATAACCAAGGAAACTTCGACTTCCTGATGAAGCACCGCAGCAATCCTTTGGTGATCCAGGGTCTTCGTACTAATCCAAAGGACGCGGAGAGCCACATCCTTTTCTTTGACATCGAGGGACTGATCTTTGAATTGCATAGCGAGGAATACGCACAGATGACACCAGCTACCTTGGAATCACTTGGTGTCCACCTGCAGAATCCCAAAGATGGCAAATCGATGCATTTGGATGCTAGCAAGAAGATCGGTGACTTCTTCAACAAGGTGAAGAACAAGGCCGTGGATGTGGAGAAGATCCTAAAGGACAAAGACAAACACGGGCTGGTGCAGAAGTTCAAGGAGAAAACTGAGATTGTCGAGAAGAAAGTACAGGCCAAGGTGGAGAGCCTGCAAAAGGCAGTAGAGCCGCACGAAGAGCAGCAGGACCTGAAGAGCAAAATCGCTTCCAAGATGGAGGTCACGCATGTTATGGAGGTAGCCCAGCTACTTCTTTCGCTGCTCCATTCCTGGGGCCTGGATCCACATCTAGACAAGATGTGCGAGACGCGCTTGGGCCTGCTTAGACCCATTGTTCCCATCTCATACGGAGTGCTTTCCAAGGCCGGCTATATGTCGCTGCTGCTACCCACATGGCAGAACAACTATGCCATACCACCCGGAATCCAGCTTCCCTCCAGCTCCAAGAAGCGCCCGCTGCCAGAGGAGCTGCAGCGCTTGGAGCATCTCACGGCTGTTTTCACATCCCGTCTGCATTGGGAGCTCAGCACTACGTTGACCACTAACCATATTCTCGCGCTGGTGGCCATGTCCAACACGCTGCTGTCGATGAGCGCGGCCTCCTTTCTGCCGGACAGCGAGAAGCACAAGAAGCTGCAGCGCTTGGCCCAGCGCACGGACTCCACATTGAGCAACGAGGAAGAGCGCGAGGAGCTGATGGCCCACCACATCTCTCAGATCAAGCACGCCTGGAGCCTGCTTGCTACCCACCATTGCTTCCTGTTGCCCGACAAAATTGAGGCCCTGGAGCCCAAGAAATTCAAGCGTCCACAGGTGGAAATGATGGTCAAGCGCTGGCAGCATCACTGCATAGAGATCAGGGAGGCGGCCCAGCAGATCCTTTTGGGCGAGCTTACCCGGATGGGCAAGAAGGGTCGCAAGCAGCTAGTCGAGAGCTGGGCACAATACCTGCCACTCTACACGCACACCGAGCCCATAGTGGGAGCCCAACAGCAGTTGGCCCTGATAAGCCAGCCGGCAAGCGGAGGAGCTGGCTCGGGATCGGGCGGCAATGGAGGGGTGGGCGTCGGAGGCTCCGGAGGCGGTGCTGCTGGGAGTGGTAGCGGACCAGGTGGCAGCGTTCCTGGGGGAGATGCCCACCAAGATGAAGACTACGAAGAGGAAGAGGAGGAGATTATACGCAAACCATCCAGCTTGTCGGAGCTAAAGCGCAAACAAACTACGGCAGTAATCCTACTGGGTGTTATAGGAGCAGAATTTGGACAGGATATATCCCAGGAGTCGCCAAATCACCGTGGAAGTATTAGCATGGCCACGGGAGCTAATCTAACCAGTGGAGTTGCTGGCGGGGAACGCCGAAAATCCAGTGTCGTGGAGGGCTTCGGCATAGCCAACAATCTAGCCCGTCTTACTTCAATGGCCCTGGCTCACCTGCTGTACGCACCACCATCTCCCAAGCTGCCGCAATACACGCCACTGCGCCGGGCAGCCATCGATCTATTGGGTCGTGGATTCACCGTGTGGGAGCCGTACCTGGATGTGTCCAAGGTGCTCCTCGGCCTGCTGGAGATTTCTTGCGAGGGCAAAGCAGTGCCAAATCTGAACTACAAACTCCCACTAACCCCGCAAGCTGATGCCTGCCGAACCGCCAGGCATGCTCTGCGTTTAATAGCCACCGCTCGGCCGGCGGCGTTCATCACTACGATGGCGCGCGAGGTAGCCAGGTACAATACGATGCAGCAGAACGCGCAGTCCATCAACACGCCGCTCACCCAGTCCGTTCTGCACAAGGCCAAGGGCGAGATTCTGCAGTGCGTTGAGATGCTAATCGACAAGATGCAGTCGGAGATCGCCGGCCTCCTTGTGGAGGTGATGGACATCGCCCTGCACTGCGTGGACGGCAACGAGCTGAAGAACCGCGGCCTGGCGGAGCTGTGTCCTGCCATCTGCAAGTTTAACCAGATCTCGCACTGCGCCCAAACACGCCGCATCGCCGTGGGCGCCAATAGTGGCAACCTTGCCATATACGAGCTGCGCCAGAACAAGTGCCAGATGATCCCGGCCCACACGCATCCGATCACCTCGCTGGCCTTCTCGCCGGACGGCAAGTACCTGGTCTCGTACTCCTGCGCAGAGAACCGCCTCTCCTTCTGGCAGACCTCAACGGGGATGTTCGGACTGGGCCAGTCGCAGACGCGCTGTACGAAGGGCTACTCCACGGCCCCCATTCCGGATGTGTCGCGCCTGAATCCGATGCGCCTGGCCAAGCTAGTGTGGATCAACAATCGCACGGTGACCCTCATGCTGGCCGACGGATCCGAGACGCGGTTCAATGTCTAAGGTGAAGGAGCGATGATAATGGAGTAGTCAGTCCTGCGGGATGTATAGCATGTTATTAGGCAATCATTGCGGGCTTCAGAGCAGCACTTCGGAGGAGCAGAACGAGGAGGACGACTCGGCGGTGGAGCAGGAGGAGCTAGAGGAGCAGAAACGACAAAACAATAATAATTCGAAAATAAAAGTGTGGTAATGTATGGCGTTTCGTTGAGTAGTTAAGGTAATTGAAACGAAGAAAAGCTTAGCAACATTAAGTCGAAACGAAAAGGAAAGCAAAGCTAGGGCAAACGGGAAGCTAAGCGAAGTTAGTTCAAGCGAAAATTCACAACACATTTTGTTATTTATTTATATACTTACCCTAAATATCTGTACTATATCTGTATCTGTATCTAATCCGTATCTGTATGTATTTTAATGTATTACACGATTTTAATATGTCTCTTATTCGCCCCTCTGCGTCCATTTTCATTTTTAGTGCCTAACTTTTACCCATACTCTTAGAACACGTATTTCTGTTTCTGTTTCTGTTTGTCGTTAATTTCCAATGCGGAAAAAAGAATAACTAAATCCAAATCCAAATATTAACAAAGCAAACAACAATTAACCAGATATGCAAGCAAACACAACTACACGAGAAAAGCAAAGGAAATGAAAAACGAAAAAAAAACAAAGAATGAAAAGCTGTTATTATTATTACACAACTATTATTATTACTATTGTATGCTACTATTATTATTATTATTGATATTTGTTATGCCTAATGTATTGTTATATATATATCTAAAATAAACCTAAACAATTGTATTGAGCAAGTAACGAAGCGAAGGCCAAGCAACCAGAGTTTCCTCGAACGAGGATTAAACAACTAGTGAGCGTAGTTTTTTTTTACACTACATTATAACCATTGTAACTCCCATATATCTTTCTTTCGATGTTATATTTATGCTTAGGCCTGTGTAAAAAGTCATATTGTCCTGTGTTGTTGTGGCTTGGGCATCCTGTTCACAAAATGCTTGCCACAAAACACACACACAACACACACAGTTCATTTGCGGCGTTAATGTTAATGTGCATCGAGCAGATGGCGGTATTTGGAGCCTTGGAAGCCAGCCAGCCAGCCTCCTGGTCAACTGGTTAACTGGTAACTGGGCAACAGAAGTGCCTGCAGCTGTACGGGAGAACTACTTATCCTAACTATAGATATAATAATGCATACATATATACCCAACTGAATTTGCAATATGTGTTCGTTTACGTATCCAATACAACACAGCAAACACACGTGTAACTATGTGAGAGAGTTAATTGAATTGTGCTTAATTTCAATTGCAAATGATATATATTCATATATATGTGAGGACACGAGCATACTTATATACGAGATCCTTCAATCAAAGTATTACACAAACAAAAGAAACGAAGCAACTATAACAATTATGTACGGAGTATACAACAAATAAAGTCAAGAAACATCTGCAAATTCTGCTTCCCTGTACTTTCGATTGGTGGGGCCACCGCTTCCGTTGGAGCGCACCTGGCATTGTGGGGGAGCCCTGTTGGCGAGCCTAGATTAAACGGTTATAGTCGCCCAGATTCTCACCTGATAAACTGTGCTCCTTGAATTTCAGCTTACCGGCCGTCCAGCGAGAATGTCCGTTGCAGTAAACCAAAAAGGCTGGGGCAAGAAGGCAGGAGCTTCCGTATCCGACTCCGCAATTCGTACACAGTCCGCTCTCAGCGAGGGGGGTGAGTCCATTGACGTCCGGCCGATGGAGCACGACGAGGAAATCAATCGCGAAGTTCTCAACCCCGACGACGACGAAGAGATGGAGGAGGATGAGGAGCACGTCGACGAAGAGGACGATGACGAGGAGCCGGATAGCAACGAGAACAGCGTACCGGAGGAGCAAGTAGAGCCGCCGGCCTTCAGCCTAGCGACGCTGGGACTCCAACGCGTGGGCAGCGCACCGCCGCCCAAGCCCAAAGTCCAGAAGGTCCCAATCCCGACCCTAAACGCCCGTGGAATGCCTGCTCGGATACGAAAAAAAAATCGTCTCTTCTACGACGAGAACATCATCAACGATGACAAGCCGCTGCGCATGAGCTTGGCACCCAAAAAAACGCCCGGCAGACCGCCGCAGTCTGCCGGCGGTGGCTCTAGCCAAAAGATCCCGCTCACCCCATCGAAGGTGCTGAAGAAGCGCAAGGGAGTGGTCTCCCGCTACATGCGTTCCAGTGAGCAGGGACCCAACTCCGTTTCGGCCAGCAATCAGCCCCAGCAGTTGGGCAGACACAGGAAGGCGACGCCATCGAAGAGCCAGTCGGTGGGCAGCAAGCTGGGCTCAGGAGGACCGAAAACAGGGCGGGGAGCCCATTTCATTGGAAAGGGTAGCGCTGCAGCGGTGGCTGCAGTAGCGGCCGCCGAGGAGGAAGCTAACCAGGCAGAGGCTGCAGCGTTGGCGAACAAGCGGTTGGGCCAGTCCATTGGCCTTCGGCTGCGCAATCTGCTCAAGTTGCCCAAAGCGCATAAGTGGGCCATAGCCGAGTGGTTCTACTCGTACGTTGACAAGCCGCTATTCGAATGCCGTGATGAGTTCATGAACCATGTGAATGAGCTGGCACCCAGGCTGGGCACACGGAGCCTCATTCGCCACGAGTGGATGAATATTAGGCGGAGGATGGGCAGGCCGCGGCGCTGCTCCGCAAAATTTTTCAGCGAGGAGCGCAAGGAGTTGGACCGAAAGCGCCAGCTGATCCGGACCCTGCAATCGCGGAAGCCAGGCGAGTTCAAGGACTCCGTGTCCATGCTATCGGACATGCCTGAGAAAATACCGATGACACTGCCGCTGGGCACCAAGGTCACTGCCAGATTAAGATCTCCCCAGGACGGGATCTTTGCGGGCACAGTGGCCGCCTACGACTCACTAAACGCCATGTACCGAGTGACCTTCGAACGAGTCGGCTTGGGCACACACGCCATCCCAGACTACGAGATTGTGTCGGAGAACTTTCACGAGATGCTGCCGCTGCACAGCTTCACCAAGGACTTCCGGCCGAACTTGATGAGCATCTATCAAACGAATAACCTCGGCTTCACCACCAATCTGGGCTTCACGGCCCATCTTACCAACAACTATCTGCAAAAGAAGGAAAAGGTAGTCGGCGGAGCTGGAGCGGGATCATACTACTTCAAACCTGAGAAGCACCTGGCCACCAATAATGCGGCTGCGCGAAATGCGCTCAGCATGAAGCTGAACAAGAGTGATCCCCTGCTGGGACAGGATTCGATGGGCGTGAGTCCCATTCGGCAGCAGTTGGCGCGACATCGCGGCTACTCCACCTCGCTGTTGGAGCATCTGGTGCGCCTGGAGAAGTACATTGCAGTTAAGGCGGATCGAATCCAGCGGCTCAACAAGATGAACGCCACCGCCGAGCTGGCCATGGGCGATATGATAAGCCATGACGAGAATGGGGATCGCCATCGCCGACAGATTGCAGACAACTTCCAGCGGCAGTATGCCTTCAACATCGTGACCATCGAGCGCATCAACGCCGAGCTCATGTTCGAGCTCACCAAGGTGCAGGAGCTGTCCTCCAGCCTGACACGCAATCGCAATGTCCAGGCCATGATCTCGCCGACATATTTGCGCGAGGAGTGCCGCGCCAAGGCGTCACAGACGGTCGACGAGATCAACAAGGGCATGGTGAAGAATCCGCGGATGATAAAGCTGCTAAAGAACCTGACCACGCTGCTGATCGTGACCCAGAATCTCGGCGGCGACTGCGAAGTGAGAGAGGTTAACGAGGTGCTCGAAGGCTGCCTCGAGGAAGTGCGCAGCAATCTAATCTGCAGCGAACACCGCGAGGTGTTCCAGATGAGTGTCCAGGGACGGCTGGAGTACATAGCCATGGACATCAGCAGACGCTTGGAGGAGAAGAGCTTGAGTCGCGTGGCGGATGGCGATGAAGATATGAAATCGCTGAAATCCGAGAACGAGATCGATGAGAACCATGTGCAGGATCACAAGCAAGGGGCAGATGAGGAGCCCGCCGCAGATACCTCCAAGATGAAAGCGAAAGGCAGTCCAAAGCAGGAAGCAGGGAAGGAGGACAGCGAAGATGACAAGAAGGACTACAGTAGCCAGCCAATGGACACGGACACAGAGAAGGAAGAGAAACTGGAATCTGGCGGGTCGGAAAATGCAGGGTATGCGAGCCAGCAAGGACAAGACGAGGATCAGAACACACAGGAGCAGCACCTGGAGCCGGAGGAGCAGCATTTGGACCCGGAGGAGCAGCGCCTGGACTTGGAGGAGCAGCACCTGGACCTGGAGGAGCAGCACCTGGACACGGAGGAGCAGCACCTAGACACGGAGGAACAGTCACTCAATCCGGCTGTGACCGAGGACACGCAGATCACCATTGAGTCGATGAAGGAATCTGATGAGGAGTTTCAATCGGCCGCCGAGACCGAGGAGGACGACATGGTCGGCCTGATCATGGAAGGAGAGGGGGAAGAGGAGTTTGTGTACGATAAGGAGCTGTAGAGGACCGATGGCCAATATCCGCATCTTTAGTCTCTTTTCTACGCCGGCCTTCTGGACTTTAGGTTTAGGTAAAGTTTTCGTGAAAAGTTTTGAATATAGTTTTGAAATAGGAAATGTAACGAAATAATCCGCACATTTTTCGGATTCAATTTATTTTTTTTTTTAATACCAGAGCTTTGTGGGAAATTCTATTTAAAATTTCTCAGAAAGCATTGGTACTATTACCCTTTTTTAAATATTGCATTGACTGTGTAAGAAAGTTGAATAACAAGTTTGTAGCAAGTCTTCAATAAACAGGAAAAAAAAAATTTTTTTACAAATTTCGTATTTTTCTAAGGGAACACATTATCATTTTGGGCGAAAAATGTGAAAAATTAAAAATGTTCAGGCTTGAATGTCAGTCGATTTGGATTTTAATTACAGGCTCAACGATGCATCACACTTCATCTTTCGCCAATCATTTCCGATGTTGTGGCCAGAAAACTAGCAGATTTCGGTCGCAAAATCGGGATTTGGCCAAAATATGTCAATGTGAATTTTCGAGCGACCTTACAACTATTTTCCATTTCTTTGCTTGTTCTAGAGCATTAGAATGAGCAAGGAAATGACTTAAACAAATGGGAATAAAAAATAGAGGCTACGACTTTGCTTAGTCATCGTCCTCCTCCTCGTCGTCGTCATCATCTTCTTCGCTGGATTGATCCAACCAAGCTACGAGCTTGGCAAGGCTTTGGCGCAGGTGTGCATGCTCCTCCTCGTCCAACTGCTCGTACCACGCCTGTATGGCACTCTCGGACACAAAGTCCTTGTCGTACAGATAGTGCACGATCTGCGAGATCTTCCCCCGCACCAGATGATTCTCCTCGTACACATCCTGCGGGAAAACGGAATGCTAAAGTGGGTGTGGGTTTGTGTGAAAATTATGGGGACTTCACCTCCAGCGCCTTGAGACAATCCATCATGGCATCCTCGCTCTTAATGTAGTTGGATACCACAGGGCCCAGTTGCTTAAAAGCTGCGTTTATGGCCACTAGAACGTTGTCGTTGGCCGGTTCCACGATGCTCTGCATGCCAAAAACGGCCTTCACCACGTTGAAATTGACTTCCTTGAGGGACATGTTGTACGCATAGCGCGAGGAGTTGATTTCTAGGACAAGGAAGTCAGGGTTGGACTTCTCCCGGAAACCCCGTGTCAAGGAATCGATGACTTCGCCCAGGAAAACTACAATTGGCAAATGGTAAACATGATTAGAATGACTTTAAATTGCACTTGTGGGCAGCACTTACTGTTTGTGTCATCGGGCAGTGGCGTCACCGCTCGCGAGGCATCCTCGTCGTCCTCGCTAAAATCGCTGCAGTAACTGATCTCTTCCAGCGGCGCCAGCAAGTCTCCCATTTTGGGTATGCTGAGCGGCTGCTGTGGCAACAAGTCCTCGCCCTCCGAGTCCTCGGGATCCCCTGTCGTCAAATCGCTGACAATATAGGCTTCCGGACCGATGGACTTCAGCTCCACTACCACCTCATCCTCGCTACGACGTCTGCTGGGCGTCCTGGTGATAAGGGTCTTCGCCAGCGTTGTTTTGGCAGGCAGCACGCTTTTAGCACCGAGCACACAGCCCGCGCTCACGTCACAATCCTCGTTGATGATGGCTTCTTCGCCCACCACGCAGTGCTCTAGTCTGCAGTTGTCCATTACAGTGACGCCGGCCATGAGGAACGCATTGGTCAGTCGACAGTTCTTGCCGATCCGGCAATTGGCGCCAATCACGCTGTCACCAATCACTGAGCCACTGTCTACGTGACTGCCCGCTTCGATGACCACGTTCTGGAGCAAAGCCACTTTCGAGACTTGCGCCTCGGGGCTCTTGTAGATATTGTCCTTGTGGAAGACGTACTCCTGCTGCAGCTTGTAAAGGCCAATGTCCGGAACGAAGGGGTAGGCCCAGCGGTTAATGATGTCCCGGCTAACCAGCTGGTAGGCCGGCCAGTTGTTCACCTTGTGCGCGTACTGGGCTGCCGGCAGCAGTGCCACATATATCCTGCTGTCCAGCAGCTCCTCGTTTATCAGCAGACCCCTGACGAAGTCATCACGCGTCTGAAAGTCAAAGTTGTCGTTGAACAGGGACAGCATTGAGGGCGAGCCAATGGCAATCTGCGGATCCAGGAGGTTGTGGTGCAGCGCCACACACGAGTTGCCCAGAAAGACGTCCAGAGGTATTTGGTAGCGATTCTCCTTGTGGTGCATCCGCAGCCGCTGGTGGTAGTGCAGTCGATCGTTGCGACGGTCCACGGCGATTAGCACCTCGTTGCCAGTGCGCACATTGTTGGCACACTCCTTGAACACCAGCGTGGCGGCCGTGCCCTTGTCGAACTTGGCCTGCCGCTTGTGCTGCTCCAGCACAGGGCGCAGATCGGCATTGGTCACCGTATCGGCGCCGAGCAGAATGAAGTTGCCACGGATCAGCGCCTTATTGTCCAGATCACGCATGGCATCGCCGAAGCAGCGACAGCCCTCGCCGCCAATCACATGGACGGTCATCTTGAATGACCAGGCTGCGTCCGTGGCAATGCCGGCCCTGCAATAAACGAGAATCGAGCGTTCAGCACCAGTAATTGCATCATCCTGTCAGCTGCTGCAACTGGACCCACCTGATGTGCTCCCGGATGCTCGAGCGATAGAGGCTGGTGTACACGAACACCTCCTCCACGCCGCTGCGGTTTAGCGCCATGAGAGCGTAGTCCAGCATCCGCACGTTGACCAGCGGCAGCAGGGCCTGCAAAGAATCCAACGGGCGCCAGTCAATGGCTGTTCACCTATTCCAGTGGTGCTCTCTCACCGTGGAGCCCTCGTCGGAGAGTGGCTTGAAGTTCCACACATTGTTGTCGGCGATCAGCACCGCCTGCACGATCTCCTTCTCGAATTGGGCCATCTTCTCGCGTTGCAACCCAGTAGTTTCCCCAAAAGTTCAACCAGTTTGCTGGCCACTGGAGCGATTGCGGCACGCGGTATGCGGTGTGTGCTAGCACTTGCAGGCTGGTCACACTGCTTAGTCGGGTCGCCAACCAATTCTGATTGGACTCACTCGAACGCCGCATTTCGTAGCATTGACACACTGGTCACACCGCGAAAACGGCTACAAGAGTCGCCCGGAAAATAATTGGAGATAAATAATGATCACAGCGCGGTAATTAGCACGCGTGCCACTCTGTCTGTGCTGTGTGTACTACCGCACCGCCTCCCCCTCGCCGCATCAGCCGGCCGAGCCTAGCAAGATCGCGCTGGATTGCCAATAATTGTCATCGCATTACCGATGAATAAGTGCCCCTGGGCGCGAGTGTGTGCGTGTGTGTGCGATACACCCACCTTGATGGAGGCAACAACAACAACAACACAGCAAGCGAGAAAACAAACAAACGGCTGCGATAAGCACTGAACACGATTCCGCAACTCAACTGCGATTCCGCCACGGTCGCGCTGCCTAAGAGCAGGGTCACTCCCCGGTCAGTTGCAGTGACACCCTCGCCACCAGAAACCAAGCAGCCAGCTCCCAGTCCAGCGGAAACCCGAAGAATTTCCATTCGCAGGCGACCCCGCAGCAGACGAAGACAAGTCGCTGGGCGTTCGCGCCAACTATAAATAGAAAAGAGCAACGACGCAAACAAGCAAACTGTCCATACTGCCCATATCCATATCTACACGCACATTTATCGACGCAGAAGAAGAACCCCTCGAGTACTGCCCTTCATTCAGCGATTACCGCAGCCATCTTTTGGCAAACAGGCGGCGGAGGAGGATCGGGCTTGGCGGGGAAAGCGAAGCGTACTCGAAACCCTATCAGTACGCAGGAACCGGAGACAAATGGACACGTTGAGCGAGGCAGTGGCCAATGGAACCGCGACTGCGGCCACCAGGACGACCAAGGACATCGTCAAGGAGCGCTTCAAGGAGGACGAGACCATAGAATACGTAAGCAACATCAGGTCTGGCGAATCAAAGCAGACGAAGGTTTAACGACTAAAAAGATGATTAATTACCGCTAACAAGTAACCTTATGCCTTATGCACACTCAGTCTTCGCTCCGAACAAACCCTAAAAGAGCTGCTATTAAACAATCCTTTGCTTTCAGATATTCGAGGCATATCAGATCAAAGGACCAGAGTACTCCAACCGGCTTCTGGCCCTGGTTTCATCGCAGTCGGGCGGCACGTTTGCCATCATCGCGTTCTCCTACTTGCGCACTCCATTGTCCTCCGCGAATGAGCTGATCATCAACAAGGTGTTCGCAATCGACCACAATTTCCAGTTGCGACAGGGTGAGTAGATCATCACAAAGCTTAACTATGCTAGCCAAACAAAGTGCACAGTAACTGTTTGTCAAGTAGTCACAAAACCAATAAGTTTGCGCTCATTATCGGCCATAACAGATTACGACTGCATTTGTCTAAGATAGTTTCAGCTGAGATGAAAGCAAACTAATTAGTGAAAGCTCGTTTTTTTTCATATATCGTTTTCCAAATTGTTTTGCAGACAGCAAGAGCTCGATCACCACGCAACAGTTTGACCTGTCCACAGCCGAGGATGGCCCCATCAAGTATTACTACTACGCCACGGAGGGCCACCACTACGAGGAGTTTGTGGCCAAGGTGATTTCCTTCAAGAGCACCATGGCGCAGCATGATCCCGAGACGGTGCTTAACTTCAGGTGGCTGAACGACTACCGGCAAATCGGAGAAGTGAAGCAGGAGCTGAAGAAGCGGGAGAGCGAGTACATTGTCTACAAGGACATAATGTGAGATGGAACATGCCCTGTCAAGCGAGAGTTCTCACGCACATTCATTCCTTCCTTGCAGCATCTACTGCGCCACTTGGAATGTGAACAACAAGACCTGCAGCGACAGCAACAATCCACTGCGATCCTGGCTGGCTTGCAGTGAGAAGCCGCCGGATATCTACGCGATTGGACTGCAGGAGCTGGATACTCCAACAAAAGCTATGTTGAACTCCACCCAGGTGCAGGCCATCGAGAAGCAATGGATGTGAGTTTGCCACATTAGTTGTTTAGCTTGACGTTAGCCTGAGTCTGAGTTGGTTCTTTCTTCCGCAGCGATAAGATGATGGACAGCGTCCACCCAGACGTAGAGTACGAAATCCTGATGTCGCACCGCCTGGTGGCCACCATGTTGACGGTCATCGTGCGCAAGCAGCTGCGGCAGCACATCATCCGCTGCCGGCCCAAGTCGGTGGCCCGCGGCATCTTCAATACGCTAGGCAACAAGGGCGGTGTCGCCATCAGCCTGCAGCTCAACGAAGGCAACATCTGCTTTGTGAACTCCCACCTGGCTGCCCACATGGGCTACGTGGAGGAGCGGAATCAGGACTACAACGCCATCGTGGAGGGTATACGCTTCGATGATGGCCGAACAATCAGTGACCATGAGTAAGTTTGGAGCAGAAGGAAGTATAAGTAAATATTATTTCACTCCATCTCTGTCTTTTTCCAGTCACATCTTTTGGGTCGGCGACTTGAATTACCGCATCCAGGAGCCACCCGGCCAACAGCGACCAGGACCACTGAGCGATGCCCAGACCTACGAGCTGCTGCTGCAGTACGACCAGCTACGTCAGGAGATGCGGCGTGGAAAGTGCTTTGAAGGCTACACTGAGGGCGAGATCAAGTTCCGGCCGACTTACAAGTATGATCCGGGCACGGACAACTACGACAGCAGCGAGAAGCAGCGGGCGCCGGCCTACTGCGATCGAGTGCTCTGGAAGGGCACACGCATCGAGCAGCTGGCCTACAACAGCATCATGGAGATTCGGCAGAGCGATCACAAGCCCGTGTACGCCGTGTTTCAGGTGAAGGTCAAGACTCGCGATGAGGTCAAGTACAAACGGGTGCAGGAGGAGGTGCTGAAGGCAGTGGACAAGCGGGAGAACGACAACCAGCCGCAGATCAATGTCGAGAAGACGGTCATCGATTTCGGAACTGTGCGATTTAACGAGCCGAGCACACGGGACTTCAACGTCTATAACAACTGCCCACTACCTGTGGACTTCAGTTTCAAAGAGAAGGACATACACGCCATCTGCGAGCCATGGCTGCACGTCGATCCGCGCCAAGACTCGCTGCTGATCGACTCCGCCCGAAGCATTCGGCTGAAAATGAACGCCAATGTGCGCACCATTGCCGGTTTGCTACGTAAGATCCGCGCCAGCGACAACTTCGATATTCTTATCCTCCATGTAGAGAACGGGCGTGACATCTTCATCACGGTTACCGGCGACTATCAGCCCAGTTGCTTTGGCCTTTCCATGGAGACGATGTGCCGCACCGACCGACCACTAAGCGAGTATTCTCAAGATCAGATTAAGCAACTCGTGAGTTCCCTTCATTTTTGTAATTACATAGTTTTTCTACTGATCACAAACCACGTTTCGTTGCAGATGAATGACGAATCACCGGAATACCGTGTGACGATGCCCCGGGAATTCTTTCTGCTGATCGACTACCTGTACAGGCAGGGCTCCAAGCAGGTGGGCGCCTTCCCGTCCTACGACTCGCGTCTCTCCCTCGGCGCTCAATTTAACTCGGTTCGCGATTGGTTGGACACCTGGTCGGATGATCCGTTCCGTAAGTGAACTCTGTTAGATTGCCACCATAATAGTTGTGAATATTCCCGTACAATCTACAGCTGCCAACGCAGAGACGGCTGCGCAGGCGCTGCTGCTTTTGCTGGATCTGCCGGAGCATGCGCTGCTGGAGCCTGTAGTCGAGAATCTGCTGGAGTGCACCAACAAGTCGCAGGCTATGGACTACATTTCGCTGTTGAGTCCCCCCAAGCGCAATGTTTTCATGCACCTGTGTATGTTCCTGCGCGCGGGCATCGAGAGTCAGTTCTATGATCTGCATCAAGTCGGTGGGTAGAGAAGCTCCACCAGCATTGTGCTACCATCGTAACGCCATTCCTCCCACACAGCATCCACCTTTGGCCGCATTCTGTTGCGCAGCACCGAGCGTGCCGCCTGGATGGACTACCACAGCCGCTGCATACAGTTCATGCGGCTTTTCATCGACACCGACGTCGAGGCAATGGGCAACGGCAATGAGGGCGCCGGAACTGGAACAGGCTCGGGATCCGGGACCCGGGCGGGTCTGCAGGCATAGTCGCTGCAGCTGTGCCGCCGAACCGGAAGCGAGCGATAGATGTACTCTGTTGATAGTTACGCATAGTGTTAGGCTATTTATTTTACTTGTTGGTACTTTGTTGGCACTTAGCATTTATATTTTCTCTGTTTTAACTGTTAATTGTTTGTGCCCGCCCTCCGTTCATTCCAACTCGGTTGTCCCTGCCTGCACCACAAATCCACGGAGACACGCAACCAGCAACGCAAAGATAAATGAATTGTGTAAATAAGTAATTCGTTTAATACGATTGTTTGTTAGTTTAAATTAATGAAGTGACACTCTTACAGCCCCGTTTCAGTTGCAACTGAAAATAAATAACACCGTTACACAGTATCAATATTCTGAAAAATGTCTACATTTCTTGGCTGTTCACATATTTGGCCACGCCTGCCAAAGTTTTCCAAATTCAAAAAGCGCGCAACGCATTTGTGAGCACGGATGGTATCGATTAAATTCCCAATGTCATCGACAGTGTAACCAGATCTAAGGTGGCGAGTTCAGTTGACGACAGAGACGACATCAGAATGCAAAGGCAACGGATTACTCCAGGATTTAAGTAGCATAGATAATCATTGAAACCGCTGACGACGCGCCCAGTTGAGCACCATGGACTGCGCCACGTTCCCAATGCATCCTAAAATGGACGAGCAGCTGGCCCGAACCTTCGTCATCAACGAGGAGGAGGAGGAGAGGCACATTCAGAAGGTGCAGAACGCCTTCCTTTACTATGGGTAATTGTTATTGTTTTTGAACTGCGTTCTGGAGCACATGCTCCAAACGGACGCTTGCCAGCCGATCGTCAAGGAGGGAGGGGCGGTGCGGTGACAGCGACATGTGCAGACAAGCTGCCGACAAACTACCGTTTCGTTTGCCGCCAGTGCTGGCGGTGCGGGAGTATTCACGCCAAATCTGGCTAGTGTTTTCAAATGGCTCACCGTTCTCTAGAAGAGGTCTCTTCTAAAGTAATAAAGCGAAACCACAACTAAGTGTTCATTACCACCATTGCTGACATTTGGGTGACAAATATCTGCATACCAAAGATATCAGATTGCCCATACAGCGTTTGTAAACACTGTAGTGTGTCATCACTGGTGATAAGCGTGCTTGCTGATAATGGAAATCAATTAATTTCTCCCATGCAGGCCATATGCGTGTCAGCGGCTAAAGCGGTCTATGGATTACCTGAACAGCTTGTCTGGCGAGGACCAAGTCATGCTAACTAAGTACCGAGGGCATCTGGAGTGCGTCCGCACGTGCATCGATCGCAACCAGGCGGTTATCCGGGAAATATTGCGCGGGCGTGTCCTCTATCCGACGGATGAGGCAACTGGGGATCCCTCGGAGTTTGACGAGCCGCCGCCAAATGTGCGGCACGGTGACATGGACCAGGTAATTTTCTAAAGCTGCTGTTGAATGCGAAACCTAGGAGGCGCTCCTTCATCATCCCACAAATCCCAATCTAATATAATTTATGTTGGCTCTATTTACTTTATCATCTATTTTTCCCACCGCTTTGTCCCTCTTTAAATTGTCAAATATTGGAATTACTTTTGGTAAAACAAGGGAAGAGTAATATGTACGTTTAAACTAGTCATTCTTGTGTTTAAAAATTATTTCTAGTTGTCAATAGACTACTTACCTTACGTATAGTTTAATGTGCTTGGTTACCTCCCAATATCTTCAGTTTCTCTTTTAATTATTGATTGGAACTATTCGGTATTGTTTCTTTTCCATATCTGTGCACGACACCCAAACCATGCATCTCGCACCCGCTCTAATTCAACTCGCAGATTGATATTCCATTCGATGAAGCTGACGTTGAACCTCTAAAAATTTTAAAGGCCCAGTCGACGTTGAAGTTGATTGCGCGCGACTGGAGCACTGAAGGAGCCCTGGAGCGGGAGCAATCGTATAAACCGATTATCGACAGCATCGTTGCGTACTTCAAGCACAGCGATATGTGAGTGACTACGGAGCGTACTTGAGGGGACTTGATGATTTGATATTCGTCTGCTTTATCTTAAACAGCGAGCAGAAGGAGATAAAGATCCTAGTGCCTGGAGCGGGATTGGGACGGCTCACCTACGAGCTTGCCTGCTTGGGATACTCGTGCGAGGGCAACGAGTTTTCCTACTTCATGCTGATCGCCTCCAATTTTGTCCTCAACCTGTAAGTCCAGTGCAGTACATTGCTTTTTAATGCTGGGTATTGAACGAGCTCTGTTGTCTCATTCGGCAGCTGCGACTACGAGAACAAGTACGTGCTATATCCGTGGGTGCACCAGTATGTGAATAACTTAAGGCGTGAGGATCAGGTGGCCGCCGTTCGTTTCCCAGACGTCTGCCCGCTCAAAAATCCACCCAAGGGCCATTTTGAAATAGCAGCTGGCGACTTTCTGGAGGTCTACAAGACGCCGAACGCCTACAACTGCGTGGCCACGTGCTTCTTCATCGATTGTGCCAATAATGTTATTGACTTCATACGCACAATTTACAAGTGAGTTGCACTCATTTAAACGTGTATACCGGCGATGTTGATTTTAACATTATCCTTGCAGAATCCTCGTACCTGGTGGCATTTGGGTGAATCTCGGGCCGCTGCTGTACCATTTTAGCGACGTCAGCGGGCAAAACAGCATCGAGCCGGCGTTTGAGGACCTTTGCATTATCATGGAAAGCGTGGGATTTGTGATCGAGAAATCACGCACTGGCATCCGTACCAAGTACGCACAGAACCCGTCTTCAATGAAGCAGAGCGAGTACCAGAGCCTTTTCTGGGTCTGCCGCAAGCCGGATCTATTTGAGGAGCAGCGGGGCAAACGCAAGGCCTCCAGGGAGCCACACGATCTTATTGTGCGCGAGGACAGCGAGGCGGAGGAGGAGGGAGAGGGAGAGCAACAGCCGGAACGAAATGAAACGGAAGAAAAACAGCAACTAAAACCGCTGGCCACGGCCAACTGCGAGACTGAGATAAAGGCGCAGCCATCGTGATTGCCATTGAACCAAACTGAACAACACACCCAAACACCACAATTATGTCCAAGTGCAAACCCACCTACAGATGGCATCACGAACATCTTAATTACCACGTCATAGGCAAGACAGGGAACTCGAATCGACAGTGCAATGCTTCGATGTTATAGATTAAACTTTATACCTATATTTACTCCTTTATACACTGTTATATATGGCAGTTTTAATTTTTCAAAGGATGCAAATTTTAGGACAATATCTCGCTCATCATGCTAACTTAAATGGGAAAAGCGTCCCAACTAGGCCAACCAAATATACCAAAAGAAAAACTTAAAAAATTAAGATAAATAGTTTTTATTTGTTCAACTACTATTGGCTTTAAATCGATACCTACGAATTCGATAGGTGTAATAATAATCGGTTGATAAAAATCGATAATCGTTAAGCCTAACTAAAAATGTAAATACTATTCTTTGTGAATGCTACACAATTATTTTGAAAGTCTTTTATTAATAAGGGATATGTCTATAAAACAATATGTATATCAGTCACTATCTCAACTTCTGATTCATATGTTAACTTTAAACACTTCCTTTTAAAAAAGACTTGATGTCGGTCGGTATTCAGCATATTGGCCATAGCACTGCACGTGTCATTAATAAAAGGATTGGTAAGCATTGACACTGGAACTTCAGGACAGCAATCCGTGCTTTGCGTATCCCAGTACAAGCCGCTTCACCCACTTGCATAGTTTTATACCAACCGCATACTTACAATCTGTGGATCAGCTTTCGGCATTGGAAGAGAACGTGCGCCTATTGTCCGATCGCCACTGGCTGCGTGTGTCCAGGTGGCGCAACTTGATCTCTGCGTAGATCTTTTCGAAATGAGGAGCCGTTTTGCGAGCACTTTCGGCCAGGATTTCAAACCAGATGGCCTCACTGAGTTCGGTGCTGGTGTGGCACATAGAGATGCGCGTGGATCCGAGAATACGTTCTCGGAACTGACGCACCAGTTCTCCGAGGCAGCAGTGGAAAGCGGTGGCTTTGTTGCTACTCACCTCCGGGAGCAGGAAGGAGTTTAAGCACCGTGCATCGCCTTTTCCGCGGTATATGGGCAGCCCCGTCGGCCCGTATAAGTAGGCCAACTTTTTGTCCAGTCGTTCCCGCTGCTGTATCTCAAAGTCGATTCGCTGGGCACGCGTGCGGACGAATACCACCTGCGGCAAGTGATCCCGCACATAGCCTTTGCAGGGAAACGTCGGTCTTAGGCGAAGGGCAGCGTTTATCAGACGCAGTTGCTCCAAGGCCAAGCCGTCGATGACTAAAATTAGTATATGGCATACACTCAACAGTTGCGCCATGGTGCCCAGGGAGTGCAGATCGTGGTGATCCGACTCCTTGCTCACAGGCATTAACGGTGGTGTGTCCAGCAGTATGTGACGTTCCCGGGTGATGAAAAACTGCAGGGTCTCCGTGCGTGGACGTAAAATGCTCTTCTGCCCATTGTTTGGCTTCAACTTGTGACGCGTGGCAAAGATGCATTCATCCGCATCTGGAGAGAATAGGTGTTGGTAGTAGTCGTAGTCCAGAGACCGCTCAGCGGCCAGGAGATTGAGCAGCGTGCTCTTCCCGGAACTCTGACCACCCAGTACCCCGATGACGGTGAAGTCCGTATTGGTTTTGTGGAAGAGCTTGCGGGCATTGGCATTAAAAATGCCATTGGCCACGATTAGGGGTGTGGGACGGTTCATGCGTGGCGGCTGATGCTCCTGAAGAGCATTCGGTGCTCCGGCCGAGGTGCCAGCGGTTCTGGCACCACCACTGCAGCTCCCCTTGTCCCTGCTAGTTGGTTCCGAGCTAACCAATGCGGAGCAAACGGAGCTAGATGGCACGGCGGACAATTGCCCGCTTCCCTGGCCAAGAGCACCTCCAGCCAAAGGCATCTGGCACCTGTCTGCAGGCCGCACCTCACCCGTACGATTGACGATCATCGTTTTGATGGTCGGCGGTGTATCGGGGTAACTATTGGGACTTGACTCCGCCTCCCTGTCCCTCTCCAGCTTCCGATCCTTGTCCCGCTCTCTGTCCCAGGTCTCTTGCTCTCGATCGCGATCCTTCTTTAGCAGAATTTTTGGCTGCATCATGCGGGTGGAGTCCTCGCGCCGGGCGATGGTCACGGGTGTCAGGAGGCCGGAGCAAGATTCATCCCGCTTCTTGTTACGGAAACGACGACGGGAATCAGCCATTCCGGAAGCCGGTTATTTGGGGTTTATATTTAACTAAATTTTAAGTACGTTTGAACACGTTCGTGGGTGTCAACGTAAATCTATTGTTTCGCAGCACTGGTATGTACATAACCATCGAAGATGTCATGGAAATATAGCTAAAAATGGAAAATAACGCGAATGAAGGAGAAAATTTTTAATTTCAAATTTCAATCGGCTGGCCCAACGAATAAGGGTATACAATATTGTCCACTTTTTTTTATCGCAATTGCACTGGACTTATAGCCAAAAATTTTAAGCATAAGAAGTGAAAGCAAGCACATACCTAAATCTAGCTCGAAACCAGCTGGGTGCTCATCTTGCACGCTGTTACTAGTGTTGGTAACCGAGTGCATCGTGGACGGAACGTCCGGCACCTACTTTGTTTATTTATTGTTATAAATTAGGAAGCATGCCAATCGTGGTGATTACGGGCCTGCCGGCCAGCGGAAAGAGCACACGTGCTCGCCAGCTGCGGGATCACTTCGTGGAGCGCGGCAGGAAGGTGCACCTAATCAGCGAAAACGAGGCAGTGCCCAAGGCGGGCTTTGGAAAGAATTCCCATACAGGTGATTCGCAGAAGGAGAAGGTGGTACGTAGCGATCTTAAGTCGGAAGCCTCGCGTCACCTCAACCAGGACGATCTGGTCATCTTGGACGCCGGGAACTACATCAAAGGTGAGTTCTCAAAAAGGTTGAGCCAAGGCGAGAGGTCGTAAACCACAACCCAAATTTCTTTCAGGCTACCGCTACGAATTGTTCTGCATGTCCAAGGTGTCAAGGACCACCCAGTGCACTGTGTTTACCTGCATACCCCAGAAGGAGGCGTGGACCTTTAATAGCCGACGAACGGCGCCAGATGAGCTGCCCGGCGACAGTGAAACGGTGCAGCCGGTGGACAACTCGGATGTTCCCTACACCAGAGAGACTTTTGATGCTCTGTGTCAGCGCTACGAGGAGCCGCAGAGCAACAACCGTTGGGACAGTCCGCTGGTGGTGGTCTTGCCCAAGGACACGCTCGACATGGAGGCCATCTACAACGCTTTGTACGAGTCCCAGCCACTTCCACCCAACCAGAGTACTTATAATGTAAGCGTAGAGCTTGGCCAGAGCCGAAGACGAAATATCACAAATAACTGCTTTGTCCAATCCGCAGGCGCCGCTGGGAGCAACAAACTACCTGTTCGAACTGGACAAAATCTTGCAGGCGATCATAAAGGAGATCCTCGGCGCGGTCAAGATCAAGGCCTTCGGCCAGCTGCGCATCCCGGGAAGCAGAAATCCCGTGAAGGTCGCCACTTCGATGAATGCCCTTCAGCTGAACCGCCTGCGCCAGAAGTTCATCACGAGCACGTGCCACGCCAGCCAGACGTCTCCCACTCCGCTGGAGCAGGTGCCGCATTTATTTGTGCAGTTCATCAATGCCAACACGATCGGCTGCTAGCACTGTGATTGCGGCAAGACGAATGCTAAAATGAAGTTCTTACCTCGGGCAGCAGGATAATGTTTTTAGGCTGATGTCAACACAATTTAATGTGGAAATCAAATAAAATATGTAGCTTAAATACTAATATGAAGATCGATTTTAATTATTATTATCACTATGGATAAATCAAGTTGACGCTACTGGGTTCCTGTGGCGCACTTGGTCTGCTTATTTATTTTTTCGTAAGAAAAACAATACATTTTGTTTGTTCAAAATACATATGGTGGGTTAACAACTACATGAAATCAATTAAAAATAATATTTAGTTATTTCCATTTGAATTTAAAAAATATTTTCCTTCGCCTATAAAATCTACTCTACTTACAGCGAAAAAAAAGTTCAGTGAACGAACTTTTCTCTTGCGCAGCGGGAATTGAAGAGAACCCTCTCTTTAGCGCGCTCTTCGGGCGCTCTCTTCCAACGCAGCGCTGCAGCACGAGATTGGGGCAAGTGGAGTGGTGGTGCCAGTCGGTGGTGGATTGTTCAGTGTATCCCACGAGCTAGTCGCGCGCGGAAAGCAAACGCTTCGAAAATCAAACGATATTTCCGTTGTGGGTTCCCAAGAAATAAAATAATAACACAAAACGAAATAACTATTTTTTTACGTTTTTTTTGTTGCCTCTCCAGGATTTTGTTGACCACCGTAGATTGGATATGTGAAACAAATTTTAAGGGCCTCCATCGCCCCCACTTTCTCTATCTTAGCTGCCCTAGCAGCAAGGTGCACTGTGTGTGTGTGCGACAATTTTACAAGTGCAACATGAATAAATGCAAAGAAAACTTTTTTTTTAATTGTTGACAACAAGAATTTGCAAGCATCTTCAAAGATTCAACAGAAAATTGGCTTGTTTTTGTTTTGTGTGTGAGTTTACGTGTGCGTGTGTGTGTGTGTGTGTGTGGCGCAAATATAAGAAAAAATGCATAACGACACCTTGGCACTGACGCTATTTTTTTAATTATATTTTTTATGTGTGTGCTCCGTTGCAGTTGACGTTTAACCCCCACCCACCCAAATAAAGCAAATCTAACTAAAGAGTCCTGCAAAAAAATCAACAGCTGCTTGATCTTGAAGCCTTGATACCTTGAAATCCTGCATCAGCCAACAGCCCCAAAACAAAAGAAAACGAATGCAAATACACTAATGTGAACAACAACTAAATTGCAAGTGAAATGTTTTAAGCCAACTGCTGTGAGTGTGTAACAAAAAAAAAAAAAACCAAAAGAAGAGTGATTCAAAGCAACCGCAAGCAATCAACTTGTAACGGTAGTCGGATACTCGCTTGCCGGCGGAGCATGGATATCGCCCCAGTTCCGCCACCACCATTATCGATATCCGTATCGCTCTCGGCTCCAGGATCAACGGTACTCGCAAACGCTGGCCACTAGAGAAGCGTCAGCCGAATGCCTCAAAGATGCCACCGCTGCAACGGGACCAATTGAAGTGAGTACCACTAAGGATCCTCTCTAGCATTTAAGAAGTGTCCCCGTATCCTTGGCCATTTTAAGCTTCCGCATGCATTGCTGAATGCCAAAATGTTTCGCAAACTTCCCCATAGCGATATACAATCGCTTCGGATTATCGATAGGACTGGAGAGGTTTACCACACTAGATCATATTAGATCATTTATGTATATAGTGCCGACCGTTAGAATTAGAATTCGAGGCTCTGCCCATAAATACGAGTACCTTGTACATTTCGCCAAATGGCGCAACACTTTAATCACTGACCAATAATCCGGGTGATGGCATTATAATTTGCCCACGGCTGCGGGGCTCTACAGCCCCACAGACCCCAGCTGGGCTTAAGTTCAGCAGTTTAGGGGGCGCTTGGGCTTAGTCACCGCGCCTTAAAGTTCACCAAAGGGGGTGGGAGGTGTAGCAGCAGCAGCAGAAGCAGAAGCACATGTTGGCCGGTTCGTTGGCCTGGCCGAGATATCTCGAAATAAAAAAGTTCGAGCTCGAGTTCGCCGCTCTCTGTTTATGAATGAAACGCAACGAGGAAGCGCGCGCAAAACTCAAAGCCAAAGAGAGAGGCGAAGAGAGCTGAGAGAAATGGTCAGAGAAAATGGAAATGGAAATGCGGAACAAAAACAATGAACGTAAACGTCTCTTGCTCTCTCTCTCGCTCTCTCGCGCTACCGATGGCGAGTTCATCGACCTTTGCTATTGAAATTTTTGGGAACGCACTCACACACAGATACGAAACACGCACACGAACACAAGCACGTATGCGCTGCTTATTTACACATTGATAAACAATCGTTGATGCTGAATGTCGATGACTACGATTTTAATGCCGCTAAATCCCAATTATATTAAAGGCTTGCAGATGCCCTTTCTGGCCAAGTTTTTAAATTGTATGTGAAATGAAGTTCGATTTGCGATAAACCAAACACGCAGCAAACGCGACCGCAAATAAAGGGTTGTTCGCGGATGTTTATTCTAGCTACTTTCTTGATTTTCTTGTAACATTTTCGTAAACAAGTATTTTGAAGTATTTGAAATATTTGTAAACTATCAAAGTTTATTTAAAATTATGTTGTGTCTGACTCCTGTCTGTGGGAAGGGCATCGAAAGTGCGGCGACATTTGTACCCATTTATTGGCTGGTTTCTTCTTCCTGATTGCCGATGTGTGTGTGTGTTTGTGAGTAGCGGGTGGGTTGGCAAACGCACGATAACAACGCCTAGAACTTGGGGACTCTCCGCTTGGCACGGGAAGCGAGGGGGTGGCATCCAGAAATGGGGACTGGGGCCATTGGGCATTGTTTTGTTTCTGCTCCCTGCTTCTTCGCATTACGACTGCCGCTTGTTACCAAGTCCCAAATGGCTCTACATTGCTATATGTACATGTGTGCCTGGGCGCAGGGGAGTAGGCGGCAGTTGATTAAGGGGATTTTAGATCCCAAGACGAGTCCTCGCAGCTCGGACATTCTCGGGAATAGTTAAGGCAACAAATCCTGACTAACTTCAAAGGGTCTTGGTTCGCGGTTCCTGGGCTTTTTGGGCTTTTTGGGGTCTCTGCACCACAAAACTTGTATCCCCTTTGCGCGCCACTGGAATTCTTGCGCGAGTGCTGTATCTGTGTGTTCGTGCGAGGTCAATGACCAAAAATGTAGTGACAAGGGCGTCAGAGTGATTCCAAAATTTGTGTATATTTCGCCATTACAGCAAAGAAGCAAGGAAGAGCCCGTAAAAAAGGGGCAACGCTTTATTCTGGTTTTGTGTCTGTTTTCTCGTCGCTCTGTTGATGTTCTTCGTTTCGGGTATTTCTGGAGAAGCAGTTAGAACTTACCCTGTCCAGAGCCACAAACGTTGAAACCTTCAAAATCGGTTTCAATGTCATGTAACCCCCGTTTACATGGCTTACCCGTGCGCGAAAGAGACGGAAAGAGACGGGCAGGGGTGGCAATTTGGGAGGCAAAGGTTTGGGCAACGCAAACGCAATCACACGTACGTTGGGCGCCCAATTATGGGAATATATGTATGTATAGGGAAATCCCCATGCAGGCAGGAATCCGGAAAACCGAAAACCAATGGCTTTCAATCCCGCATCCCGAATTCTGACAGCTGTCAAATGCCGAAAGCCATCTTAAATGGCATACTTGCGGTGCGAAGTAGATTCCAGTTTTGGTGTTTGTCTTTAGCTGTTTCAAATATTCAGGGTTTGTCGAAATGGAAGCTTAAAGAAGGGAGTTAACCTTCTTATATTTTACAAAAAAAAAACACTGCTTCGAACTTTTCGCTTTGTAAAAATTTGTGTTGCATATACACAAGTGAATACGTGCGTGGCTATCGTATTTGTTTCATTTCCTTTTGTTTCGATGCCTTCGGTTCCATTTCGTTTCGCCTTGCATTTTAATCAATGCCAATGAACTTGAAGTTTATTTAGCGCGTACTCAATATCTCCCCTGGGATAAGGTGCATTGCCCACTTGAGAACTCCGCAAACCTGAGAAGTCGCTACGTTAGCGTAAACACGCCTATCAGTTCCGTGTCCACCCGTTCCGCTGGATCCCCGTTCCATTCCCCGTTCCCCGTGGCCCTATGCCACTCGGTTCACAGTTGCTTGATCCCCATCGAATCTCGGGCTAAGTTGAAAGGAATGAAGAGGAATTTCCCTTATCTCTAGTTCGCCGCTGTACATTTTCCTCTTGCCATTTGATAGCTGTGACAATATTATGCACAGTGGGAGGGGCAGCAGAATAGGGGAGTAACAGGGGGAGTCGGTGCTGGCCATGCACACATACATACGTAACTTATAAATCACCCAGGGGTCAGTGCCTCGATAAAGTTCTTATTGTCTCCGTATCGCACTCTTTCCTGCTTTCTCCCTCTTTGTCACGCGCTTTTCTATCCTTAGTCATGATTACTAATTATGTGCCATTGGATTGATTGTGTTCGTATTTAGCCGCCTCCCTCATTGGGAAAATGAAAAGCTAAAAGTTTGACAAATGCAAGATGCACAATGCTTGTTGTTCTGGCTAGCT
The DNA here is from genome assembly GCF_016746395.2 of Drosophila simulans. Lineage (NCBI taxonomy): Eukaryota > Metazoa > Arthropoda > Insecta > Diptera > Drosophilidae > Drosophila > Drosophila simulans. The sequence continues at coordinate 1,737,562 of NC_052525.2, forward strand.
TAAGAATACCCAGTTTGCCATCTGATAAATTTATGGTGTGCCATATTAAAACAGCAATCAGTCGAAAGTTACGAAACGCCTTGAGCGTGTGTTCTTTGGAATTTTAAATCGACTTCCGCGTGGATTGCACTTTCCCAATCCGCGATGAATCATCCTGTTCGGGGTCACAATTGGACACCTTTTGTTCCAAGCTGGGTTGGCACTTTTCGATGCTCCGTCTTTTTAGCGACTCTTGCAGTTTTAGCCGCTTTCTTCAGCCAACAGAAAATACGGAACGATCACGTTGCGACCTTTGGACTCGCGACCTGGAGATCTGTCAGTCGAGTCCTGACTAATGAGCTACACAGGAGAATGCGTGATATCTGGCCACAGGCGATCCAATCCAATCCAATCCAGTGCCTACACAAGCGATCTGATGGATGCGATCTTTCGCCGCTGCCTCTTTCCCTTTGGGCCAGTTTACCATTTCACCATTTCACTTCCACATACTTCATCGCTCAAATTTCTCCGCTCGGTTGTTGACTTGTTCGAGTACGGAATACGAAGAGCCATTACTCAGTTTGCCCTTTCCTAGCGAAGAAGCTTATTAGCTGTGGTTACAGTGAGCAGTAATTTGGATTTCTTTTGAGAGGCTAAAGACTTCTGGTTCTCCTGATATTTACAAATATTGAGCTTAAGTTTCAAAGATCGAGGATTCGAAGATCGAGAAATAAATGCCTTGAGTTTCCTCGAAAGTATAAGTAAGTATGTGTGCATGGATGTGTGTATGTGTGTACAACCGATAAGCCATGTTTGTCGGATACTTTGAGGGATACCCCGTCACCTGAGGTAAGGTGCGTATAGAGCACGGATCGCTGTATTTATATTTTTGATACCTTTGCTAAAAGAGTATTTGCAATTTCTTTCCAACTGTTATCGGAAGTTCGGGTTTCTCTTTGAATTTGTTGGCTTTGTACATATTGGTACGTATGTACGTATTCGTGTTTTTTTTTGTTGTAACTGGCGAATAGTAATAACAATTCGCCCACACACAGGCACGGGCGCGGATATGTGTGCGTGAATAGCGAAAATAGGTACAATGTTCGTTCAATGACCTTTTACTTTTACACTACTCCCATTAGCATTCCGCCCTCTCGCGCTTTATGGTGTGTGTGTCTGTGAGAGTGTGTGTGTGTGGTATGTGTGTGTGCGTTTTCGCCCATGCTTTCCCCTCGAGTACTGTCTCTTTCGCTCGCCGATATTCGAGCTGATATGGTTAAATTAGTCCGTTTTTGCGGAATTGCGTAATCCGTTCAATAATGACGTCAATTCCAATGGACCCAGCTCAAATGCAAATTGCAGTGCATACAAAAGAGAACAAGGCGGCCGTCTGGCCTCTCGCTCTCGAACACGTTCGTAATAAGGTAGAAATGATATATACGACAAGGATTAAAAAAAAGACTCAAAAATGTTAAGCGTCAAGTTTAAGTTGAAGTTGCTGCACACAGATACTCTCCCGCACACAGATACTTACACGCACACACACACACAGGCACGCGGAAAGCGCGCACAACGAACCAAAAGAAAAACAACAAAAAGGGCATGTTCAATGTGAATGACCGCCAACTAACACACATTTGTGAGCGTGCTAAAACAAAAGCAGAAGCAAAATCAAAATCAAAGGCAGTGCAAAGCCAAGAGCAAAAACAAGACCGCACAGCTGCGCTGCCGACGTCAGCAGAGGAAGCAAAGTAGCGTCGTCGGGGCAACAACAACAACTACTAAAAAGTAAAAATACAGCACAGCAGAAAGTTGCAGCAGTGTTTTCTTGCACACCCCACAAATGAGTCGATGGCGTTTTCAACTAGCCTTTAATATCAATTCAATTCGTTTTAATTATAAACAAGTGCATATGCATTTGTAAATCTCGTTTATTTGAAATACAATAGCATCGGAATAACACCTGGCATTGTGTACTAAACAAAAACGTTTGTGAGGTGGACTGTTTTCCGGGGAAAGTGCGGAGTGGGTTTCCAGCTTTTCTTCGGTTACATTGGCCGCCTGGACGGTCCTTTTCGCATTTGTATTCACTGTACAGTCGGCATAGTGTGGCTGTTGTTGTTGTTGCAGTAGTTTCATTTGACTTGCAAGAGCAAGCGTACAAGCCGCAAAGAACAACTACAACGACAACAACACAACTACAATGCGAATGAAAATAAAAACAAAGAGTACGAAAGAAAGAAGAAAACAACGGCAGGCAAGAAGAAGACGAACCGGCAATGTCATTAAACCCTAAACAACAACAACAACAACAATAAAAACCGAAACCAGAAGCGTTATGACATAAAGAGCAGGACAGAAAGATAGAGAGAGAGAGCAAAACCGGCCGGCTGAAAAAAGCAAGAAAAAGCAAACAAAAACGAGCTCTCTTACTCTCTCTTTTGCGCTCTTGCTCTCGCGATTTCAGGTTGAACGACCGACCTAGCCATTTTGTATTTGTGTGTGAGCGCGGTTATGCCAGTGTTGGTGTGCCGTGGGGATCAAGTGAGTCATTTTTTATTACTTTTGATTTGATTTCGTTTGCTTGCCTGCTTTGGCTCCGCTTTTAACCTGCGATTGTTGCTCTTTTTCGCCGTTTTTCGTTGGCCACTTCGACTTTTGTGCACTTCCTTGTTGATCACCGCCGCCTTCGCCGCACCCACACAAACATACACACACAAACCTCGCACACTTTCCTTCGCTTCTGCTTTGCATTCGCCGTATATGAAATTCTTTGTGCGCTTATCATAGATAGAAAGCAGTGCGAATATACTTTAAGGTGGACCATCCAGCTGAATCTCGTTCAGAATCAAGTTGCAATACAAAGCCACCTGTTGCCCGCTAATAAAGGCTTTTAAAACGCATTTAAATGTACAGATGCATATGCAAAATAAAAATTGAAATCATATGGACTTAGACTTGCATTACGAGCAATCTAAGATGAAACACCCACCCACCCGGGTCCACCCCAATTTACCGTACTCAGCAACAACAAAGATCCGCGGTTCTTTCTTTCGGCCAGCATTCGCACTCGCGCCGTCCCGCTCGCTCTTTGCACGCATGTTGACCTTGACTGTGACTTTCATAAAATTGGTCGTCGCTGCTGTTGCTGTTGTTGCCTCTCTTGAGCTTTGCCATTGTTGGTGCTGTTGGTCTTTCTTCAGTCGCTTATGAACTCAATTCGGTTCTTTGAATATGTATGTGGAGCACATAAAAGAACTACAACAGCCAAAAACAAATACATAATAAACGTACACGCAGCGATTCCGTTAGTCCGTGCTTATGGCTTTATCTTTTGGCCAAATTTCAACCTTACTTCCTGCCCAAGTAGGAAGTCCCACGACCGTAAATGAGTAATAAAAGTCAAAATTATGCTGCCTTATTTATTTGATTGCTTACAAGGATTTCAAACTGGAGCGAGCGGAAAGTGGGATTACCTAAATGTCATCGTTCCAGTGATATTTTTTCGTTTTGCTTTTTTTCTTAGTTTTCCAAGCCAAAGAATCCATTGATTGTGCACTAAAAGGAGAATGATAAGATTTGTTTTAAAAAACTGTTAAATGGTTCACTTGCTAATTCCTAGCACACTCACACGCCTGGTTCCCACACTATCTCACGCACACGCACACACCTCTATGTATGTACATAGATTTCGGCAAGCTCGAAAGTCAAGCCGAAAAAAGAGATTTCTGCCGCGCGCTTTCTATGCAAAAGTTCACTGAACTGGCCCATCACACCAAAAGCCAAATAAAACGGAAAAGGTGGCCAGCGAAAATGGCTAATAAGATGGAGCTACACGAAGGCCAGAATGAGAGAGGGCGACTGAGTGGGTGGCTGCTGCTGGCAGAGGGCCAACGCATTTGCTCAGCGATGCGCATCAATTTCGAGTTCAATGTCAAACCACAAAAAAGCCAACGTCGCTGCGAAGTCGCCGATGGTGCGGAAGGGAAAAGGGTGGGCGGGGGGCGGAGGGTTCAACGTGAAACGATCCATTTTCGTTAGCACGCAGGACAAAGATTTTACACTACACCTTACAAATATCTTCTATATATGTATATATGTATGTGTATGTTAGTATGTGTACCTATACTACAGCAATTGGGAATAAATTGGAATAACCATAGGTAGTTTTGGGTCACCGCATTAAATTGGGCAGAACGTGGACGGAAAGCCCAAGTTACCGAAATCTACAAGCGGATTAATAATCATAAGTGAAGTCATACATACATGGGTACAGCTTCAGTGACATTGGGCAAATCTTCAACCAGAACTATGGATCTGCATTTGCCGTGAGTGGAACTCCAGTTGGTCGTGGAACGCGAGTGTTGTGGAATGTATCTTGCAGATTGTGGACTGTGGGCAGCGCTGCCAGCTGCGATGCCGGAGGGCGTTAAACTTCACGGTCATGGCATTTTCCTTCTTACTCTCCCCGCCCCTTCCCCAACAGCACTATATTCCCCCGCCCCCTTTCACGCTTTTTCTCTCTCTCTCTCGTTCTGCGTGTGATTGATGGTGACGCATTGCTGACCACTACGCACTCTCCTAGATTCTCCCACTCCCGCTCCCTCACTTCCCCACTCCCCCACTCGTTTATCTTCCTCCGCTCCTCGCTGCCTCCCTGCCTCCCTGTCTCCCTTGCCCAGTCGCTTACTTGGCGGTGGAGGCGAATGACCGATAAAAGCCAACCACGCGCCAATCATCCGACTGATAAACCCTGCGACAGCGAAAAGTGAAGAAAGTGGCAGGACTAGGGGAGGTGGGGCTAGGTAAAGGGGAATTAAAGGCCTAGACGAATCAGATACCAAAACTTACTGTTGCCTAGTGCCGAAGGCATAAGATTGCGAACAGCGAAAAGCGAAACTAACATGAACTCAACCGATAGCATTTATAAATACATGATTAAAACAACTCGGGCAATGTTACCAATAACAACAGTTAACCCTCAGCTTTAGCCGCTCGGATTCTAACTAACCTTGGACTATCATAGGACTTCGTCCACAGTGACACCGCGATATATGTAACGCTCCTCAATCGCAAGTGATCTAATCTGGCGAGATTCCCCAGCGACACAGCACCGAATCGATGTGTCTGGAGTGGTCCAAGCAGGGATAACTCGATGGCTCCCCTTTAAAACGTGTCGCACGCTGCAGATTGAAATGAACGCTGGGGATGGGGGCTGGGGGTTCCGTAATAGTTAGTTTGCATTGGCTCGGCACCCGACGGGAGCGGAGCGGGGCAGACGAGGACGCGGCCCGTCGAGCATTCAACCCTAACCTCAGACAATGTTGAACTATGCACCAACACTCGAGCACAGCACAGCACACAGCACGCAGTGCACACACACAGAACACAACCACAAACAAACGAAGAGTGCAACGGCAGCAGCAGCCCTACATTTCGCTTCCCCTAAATACAAGAACCGAATAAATGGGAATACAAAAAGCAGCGTCAACAATCGCGATAGGGCATGGGCGGGGGTAGGTGCCACAAGGAGGAGCAGAGAGGAAGCAACGCCATCGGGAATGCCCTGTTGCCACATTACGTCACGAAGGAGCGACAGAGAGGGGCGATGGAAAGGCCAACGACCAGCACACATTTCAGGCCGCAAAAAGGAGCGACTGGGCGGCGGATGGGGAGGGCGAGTGGAAGGGACGGGCAGTTCATGTAAGGAGCAGGGGCGACCCTCGTCAACAGACAAGGGCCGGTGCCCAGCGGGAGTGAGCGAGACAGACTGCGCGCTGCCGAGTTCAACAACCTTCGACGACCCTGAGAAGAGGGGTCAGCAACCCCTACGAGTTATTACGTGCTACATATGTGCATATATGTGTGTGTGTGAGAGTCGTAGGACCTAAAGAGAAGCGAGCGAACTCTCTTCGAAAGAGCGCTCTTTGACTACAACCGGAATGAGGAGAAGGGAAAGTAGGCATTAGGGTGGTCCACTTTTCAAGGGTTTCTGCTGTTGCAAATGTTGCAAAAATGGCTAGTTGCGCCGGATCAAATGTCAATACGAATTAGGGAGCTACTAAGTTCGACGCCATTGAAAGGACTAGGTTATAGTCCTCGGCTGCCAACGAGCGCAGTGGTCCACCCTAGCGGGCAAGAGAAACAGAAAGGGATGGCTATAGGGAAGAGATGCCAGTTGGAGCTGCTGCTTGGGGGTAGGCAAACTTTGGATGCGTTTGCGTTTGTTTTCGCCGGTCGTTGCCCGAGAACGTTGGCGTCCCGACCGACGTCACCGTCCGACGTCGGCGTTCCAACTTTGGGGTCGTTGGTGGTCGTTATCCTATATAACGAAAAAATCTATTTTTATTTGCATGCGCCCGGCTGCCTTTGCTTTTGCCTCTGCCTGTGGCGCTGTGCTGTGTGCCCTCCGTCTCGTTTCACTGGGAATTCACTGTGGAATAGGGGTGGGTGGGGAGTATTGCAACTAGGTGGCCAGAGGATGGACCTGCCCTCGGCCAACTGTTGTTGCACCTGTCCCAGGGCAATGGGCCTTGATCGGATTGGACTTACGCAATACATTTGTTTGAGTGCTGGCGACGACAGAGGTCCTTTCGGCGTTATAAACGTGGTAAGGGACAAAGAGCGATCTAACTAATACACTTGTAAAGCTGTCTGCCAACCGAGTTCATTTTGTTTTCGTTTTCTGTTTATTTGTTCGCATTTTCCCGGTGGTGCCCAAGCCCCTTTGCATAGCTATGGCGTTGCATATTCTTCCGCGTTTTTGCAGTTGCATTAGAAATCAAGAGCGTGTTCGATGCAGTGAACCCATAAAACCGAATGTTTACTGCGAATTGTGAACAAATTCATTTTGGCTTCTTTAGTCACGCCTATAAGTTGTGTGCGAAAATAGAAGCTACAGAAAAAGTACCCAACTATTAGAGTTAAGTGAGCCATTATTAGAAGGATAACATTGAAACGGAAAAGTAGTACAAAAAGAGACAGCCGCAACTGCGTTTTTGTCCATGAAACGTACTTTGTTGACCTTTCTCTGACGCTGCGGCTGCACCTACACCCACACATAGCCACACACACATGCGCAGGCATACATACATAGCGTTGGGGTTAATGAAACCGATTGGCACACAAACTGACACTGCAATCGCAACGCCATCAAAACAAAGGCAGCACGCCATCTAGTGCACCAGCTGCCAGCTGACTGGCGCCATCTGTGCAGCAGCCACCAGACATAGAGGGCGCCAGAGGTTGGTGCGCTGGCTAAGGCAAAGTCAAGACACCAACCAAGTCGACCCAAGTTTTTGGGTATTAAAATATTTAGATAAGCGTTTGAATTAACAAAACCCATTTGATTCCTTTCTTTGCAGCCACCAACAATTTGTGCACCACTATTTGCAAAGTCAACCTGTCAATAACAAAATTGACAGCTTTGATATTAAACATATACGTAAAACCCTAAACCCGACCACAAACCCGAAGGTTCGAACTGAAGACCGTTTCAAGACAAGCAGCAAGAGCAAGATTACCAACCCGAAGAGCGGAAACACCCAACTGTAAGTTCGCAAAAGCTTCTACATGGCCTGAATTAATTGTGGTTAGTCTTATCATAAGGATCTGAACTTACCCGATCATTTCGTAGTGGTTGTGTTGGTCAGATTGGTCAGCTGGCAGGACTTGTGATTGGGGGCTTGTGGCTAATGGGGATTTGGTCCAAATGCACGTTCCTCGAAGGCACGGTAAACATCCAAGGTGCTCACGCTGGGGATGTACCAGAATTTTGACATGTTCTGCGAAAGGAACGTTAACTCATATACGGATAAACTACAAAACTGAATGGTCGCCACTTACCCCTTCCAGCTGAGACACGCGATGGTTGTCTGTTCCGGCGACTAGCTTGTAGGTGCGGAGGGCCTGCAGGAAACTCTGCAGTCCCTCGAATGAGTAGACGAGCTGGATGACCTGATTCATGTAGATGAGCACGCGCCAGGTGTTGAAAGTATCGGCTGTGGCCAGCACTTGATCGTTGTAGGCGAACCAGGTGTCCTTGGCAAGCACGTAAAATCCGTATTGCAGGCGGATTGCACATAGGGCAAGAGGCCCAAGAAGTACACGCCCACGTTGTCGGGTACCTTAATTATGTGGCCTTAGGCGTTCGGAACACAGAGAAGAAAGCTATTCGGGTGCGCCATGCAGAGCATGCTGTACAGCGGCACGATAGCTGCCAGGAAGGAGCCGATCAGCACCCGGTAAGTGTTGACGGTAAAGGTCAAGGCCATGCAACGATGCTTGACGATGTGGAAAACACTTTTCCCCTTCTTCCATTGCACTGGGAACTCGATTTGCGGGCCCATCTCCAAGATGACTGGCACCAGGACAAGTCACAGATAAAGCAACAACATTTTCAAATTCGTGGTGATCGTGCTCTTCTTGGTTCTGTTCATCTGCTTATGGAAACGCTATTCCATGGACAGCGGCGATGAGGCCAATATGCTTTTTTCGCGGCGAAGGCTCTGGCGATAGGGGCTCTCATCCTCCTCAGTGGAGGCAGTGCTTGTGCTCTGTTCGCGCGAATCTTCGCTATCTGGTGATGTGGAGCTGAAACGTGAGGGCATCTCGTCCATCTCTTGCGAAATGGCGGACACGTCGGTATCGCCAGATCCTCTGTTGCGCGCCCTACGATATGCATGCGGCCTGGGCATCGTGTTATAAGTGGCGAGTCTGTGGCAACAACCTGGGTTAGACGGAAAATAAATATAAGTATGTGCACCAAGCTGCAAGGATTTTGACGAGTAACAAAAGGGTTGAAGTTTTCCCACACGCCGAGTCGACGGAACTAATAATGCTGCTCATGAATGATCAGCCCTAATCAATGTTTTAGCAAACGTCAAAGTGATTTGCCTTTTTTTTTTGTCGTGTAGCCGCATACATAAGCAATGCCAGGGGGCGGGCCGCCGAAGGGGTGTAGCATCCCTTGGCGGGTGTGCGGTGGGGGAAGGGCTACGCCCATGTCGTCGCCGCCTCCTGAAGCACACTCCAAAGTCCGTGACTTCGCTGGGTGGCGTCGCTTTTCGCGGCGTTTCCCCTTCCCGTTCCCATCGAGCTTTTATGTAAGGCCACCCCAAACCCAGCGGAAGCAACACCCGTTGTGCCGCCACCACCCAGTCGGGGTGTCCTTCAGTCTGCGAGTGCAACGAACGCTGCCCTTTAACCTACATAGTCCACATACCTGAGGGGTTTCCGCTCGGTGCTTCTCGTTTCGTGTTGTTCACTTTTTCACTTGCTCCGGGGGGCGGTCTGGGAGGTCTGAACACTGTGGGTTTTGGATCGAACTGATGTGACTGGCTGAGTTTCAGGCAATGACACTGATTCCTAATATCATGGCTAACTCGATGAGTGACCAAATTCAGTGGGAATTGAAGCAAAGGACAGGTGTTAAAATCTAGGGTTGCTCAAAGTGCTTCCGAGGTGGGCTATGTGGCAATATGCTAGCGGCTTTTCAAAGGGCTACTTAAAAGTGCGCACTGCTTGAATGTCTTGCAGCAGGACGTTTTTGTGCATTGCATACTTTTAGACGGCTTGGTGCCCTGGGGATTGCTGTGTGCCATTCAGTATGCATGTGTATAGTTATAAGCACTATTAGTGTCTCAAGTTACACGGACTTGGGGAAGTTGGGGAATTTCGACTATATGCCCGTTAATACGTATATGTAGTACATATTACGCCATCGAAGGAAACAAAAACAACAACTGCAGCTGCGGCGACGACTGAAATATCTTCATGTTCATCGTCGCGACGCCATCGCCAAATCGAAGGGTGAATGGGGCGCTGCATGGGGAGGTGGTTGGGTGGGCGCCAGCAAGCGCCTGCCTTAGCTTCATAGCTTCTATTTACATTTTGAAGCTCTGCCAGCTGCAGCGCTGCCAGCGTCGTTGCCGACGCCGACGCCGCAGTCGCCGACGAAAGCGAAAGGCCATTGTCCGGAATTTTGTTGACCTACTAAGGCAGCGGCAGAATGTAAAGTACGAGGCTCGGCTACACTGTCATTGCCGTTTGCCGAAGTCGATGTCGAAGTCGGCCGTTGAGCAGCCGATGTGAGAGCGCGAGAGCTGGAGCTACAGTGGTAGCTCCACGGAGCGGATCTCTCCACCAGTCGGATTGCCTGATTCTGGTTCTTCAAATATTATCTTTATGAATGGCTATTTAATCGTATGCTATCAAGGGAATGCGATAATATACAAGTACTTGTCTTTGTTGGACATTGTAACGAGTGAGCACTGTAAACGATAACTACTAAAACAACGAAAAAAACCGAAATAGTGCCTTGCATTTTCGTTATCGAAATAGTCAGAAATAGGGTAAAGCAGAAGGGGAGCTGAAGGGGGGCCAAAAAGAGAAGGCAAACGAGCTGACTGCGCAACTTTTTTATACCCAAAGTCATTCACCTTTCGCTCGCTTGCTCTCTCAAATGTTCTGCTCTCGGGCTTTTATTTTTTATTTACGATTACTTACCACCACCACGAACGAACTCAGCTTAAAAGAATTGAGAGAATTCTCTCTTTTCAACTGCGCCGCCGACTTAACGCCCACACACACACGCAAACCCGAAAACGTTGGCGGGGGGAGAGAGAAAAAGTATGGAGACAACAATAGAAAACGAAGCGTCAAATTATTTTTTTGATTTTTTGATGGGCAATAAAATATATTGACTGGAGTGTCTGTGTGTGTGTGATGAGCATGAGTGTGTGGTTTTGTTTTTTACTTTCTCTTCGCAAATAGAAAATGAATTACATGCAAGGCAATTAGAAGAGAAGCCAGCTGGTAACTGTATACTTGTAAATAAATAGCATCGTTTGAGGTTATGTTCAACGGAAATGTCTTTGGGGGTCCCTAGAATATCCTAGAATGGCACCAAGATTGAAGAATGTTCGGTTAGATTCAACAGGCACAATCTCCTACTAATACTCTTCTTTAAATCGTTTGTCTCTGATGCAGCACAAGCTTCCGTTTAGGCCGCTTTCTTGAGGTTGTTAGCATTGCTGGCATTCCTTCAGGTGCTCGCTCTTTTTTTATGTTTGCATAAACAAAATTTTGGACTGCAATTCTGTTTGGGCATAGTGCTGGGTTTTTCTTTTTGAGTGCGTGTGCGGGCATATTCGTTGTGCATTCAAATCGGTTCACTGCTGCATATTCATAGTTGCGTGTGAATGATTCATGAGTTGCATTTAGGCAAACAAACCGCTTCTCTCTTCCGCTCTCTTCCGCTCTCTCTCTCTCTCTCTCTGCTGCTCGTTGGCCATGCTCTGTTGCACAGAAAGTTCAATTTACAGCCAGCGCCGCCCCCCAGCCGCCCCCTCGAGGTAACTTTGGCAAGCTTTAACCCAGTTTAAGGTCATTTCGAGTCAAAGACAAACATCTGTGCGCGTGCTGCAAGAGCGAGTGGGGTGTGGGATGTGGGGAGTGGGATGTGGGGCGCATTGCAGTGTGTTGTTGTGACTGGGGGATGTTGTGGGTGTTGGAGGGGTGCTCGAGCGGCGCAGTCCCTGGTCATCGCTTGGCATTTGTCAAGGACTTTGCGAGTAACGCAATTGCTTTTGCACTTGCAGTTGAATCGAATAAGCCAGCTGAAAGATGGTTGGCCGCCTATTTACCCGGGAAATGAGAGTTTCCTTAGCGGTTTGGCCGCTAAATGAATATCATCGACCTTCAGCCTTTATTATGTATGTTTTCTGCTCCTGCAGTTTGACCGACTTATGTACCTGCGGAATATACTTAGAACGAAACCCCGACAGGTGCGAAGCCAGCTTATTTGTCGAAAAATTGGGTTACTACAGTCTTGACATTGCGGAACCGCTGAACCTCCGATGACGAAGACGTTGGCTCGAGTCGAACGAAGCCCAATTAAACACACCAATACTTGTCTTATCAGCCGGCTTTGTCAGCCAATTTTATTCACGTTCTTTTGTATTTGATGTCTTCTTCTTTTCTTTCGTGGCGACGTCGGCAGCGACGCCAGCTCCGGTGATAATGAAATTGAACATTTCATTGCTAATTGCGTTTAATATTTATAATTGACCTAAATACATTTTTGCGATTGGCATTGCCAAAAAAAACGTAAAAACCAAAGAAAGCAGCGGAGCACGCAAAGGGCAAAGGAGAAAGCGAGGAGCACTGGGGCTGAAAGGGTTGGGCGGATCGGGACCTAGGATCCCCATGGGGATCTACTTCCTTCCGCCTTAGACCACCATTAGCCCTGGCATATTTTATGCTTATTGGAAGGAAACGAGAGCTGCGATTGCAAAGTTGAATGCACGTCGTTTGGGTTGATCATCCTGCTCTCTTCAGTCAGCGCTCTGCCCTCTCTTTCTTACAAGTGCGCGCTGCAAAAAGGCAAACAGAAACAACAGAAACAACAGAAACCCCAAGGAAACAACAAATAAAGCAACAAAACAACAAAGGCGGCCAGCAGAAATCGAATAAACTACAAAAAGTGTTCTAAATATATGAGAAGTGCACTCGCACACACTCGCAGAACGACTCAAATGACTCACACACACGCAAGCGTAACATCGGTGCTCTATCTCCCTATCCCTCGCCCTTTCGCTCTGCCGCTCCGCTTCTTCCGCCAGACATTTACAGTTCTTCTGCCGCTCCATCGCTCCATCTCGCTCGTTGAATTATTTAAAATGCAAACTTTTCTCTTGCCCCAAAAGAACAAAAAACACACTCACACTCAAACACACACACACGCACTCGAACGAAAAATCCAAATCAAAAACGAAACAAAAAACAGCAACAACAAACGCAGAGCCAGCGAAGAAGAAGCAGCACACACAAAAAGTAGGTGAAAGGTCTTCAACCTTTATGCATGAAAACAAAAATGCTGAATGAGGCGGGGCGGGGCGGGGTGGTTGGAAAAGGGGCGTTGAGGGGGGGCGGGCGGTACGGTGGGCGTTACAGTTCTATGGGAAATACAGAAAAAAAGACCTGAGCATGAAAAAAACTGCCAGCATGGCAATAAAATGTTAAAAGTGAAAAAGCCCGCGTGAGGGGCGGGGGCGGGGGGCGGGGCTTGGTGTGTTAACAAAGGGGTGCACTGGCAAAAAACTCAATAACAATAAGATTGCAAAAGTTACATATTGTATTAAAGGCATAAAAAGCATTTTAAAATATTGAGAATCTATTCATGGATGGCAGCTAGAAAATGCCTAAATTCCGAACGCGGAAATGTATTTTTCGATCCCAAAAAAATATTTAAAAAAACAGCACGACTGGTTTTCATATGTGTTTTCGCGAACGAAGGACAGGGGCTGTCGGGGTGTTTGGCAAGTGACCGACAGACCGAGCCACTGCATTTAACTATTTTTAGCCGCCCCAGTCAAGCACTCACACACACACGCACACGTACAGAATACACATACGCACACAGAGGCACAGAGGACTTGGACCTATCCCAATGGCCCAGCTCCGTGGGGCAGGTTCAGTGCGGTTCAGCCGAGTTCAGCCCGTTCAGCCCGTTCAGCCCACTCGGCCCCCTCCCACTGACGGTTTGGTTCACTTGAGGTTGAGAATCGCACAGAACGAACAGATGTAGTTTATTCGCCTGTTCGCCTTCTTGCAACGAGCGCGAGCTTTTCCGAGAGAGGCGGCTCTCAATTTGGCTAATGGGGGGAGCAAACTGGCGCTGGTGCTAAACGTTGTCCCTCACCGCGACCCTCAAAAGCTTCTTCTTCTGCCGCACAGACAGGCAGACGGGAGACATTGATTTTCTGGGGGTTTGGGGATTGGGGGGTTTTCAGGGCTGCGAAGCTTTCCTGGAGCTGGATCGCACATGGGAGCGGGAAAGCTGCCGCCGTGGCTGCCAACTTTTGACCAAATGTTGGCCAAAGGACCAAAGGCTAGAAGCCATCTAAGTGATTTGCACTTTTCCATGGATTTTCTTATTTCCTTTGTAGCATTTTTTATGGCTTTTATACGATTTTAATTATCTCCAGCAGAGCTGGTAATATTTGAGCCTGCAGAGAACCGTTAGACCTAAGACCGTTACTATTATCAGTGGAGTGCTTTTGCGCTACCGCCTGTTTCTTTTACTCCTACTCTTAGACTCCTCAAACTTGATTATGTAATTAATATTCATTTCTTTGTTGCAGCCATTTTCATTTGAGTGAAACGCCAGAGTTATCCGCCTCAACTTCGCTGTTGCCGTCAGCATTTGTTGCATCCTCCGCCGCCTTGGTGAATGTGGTAAGTGTCGGAATTGCTTTATGTCGCAATTACCAGATGATCTCCCTGGTCACTCGCTCTTCAGGGGGCTTAGAATTGCAAAATGCAGTTCAGCAAGTCAAGTATCTTCCAATTGATCGGCGACTTAACCGCATAAAGAATTTGATAGGGAGTTTTGTCAGTTTATGAGTTGGCTAGCTGCATATCGATAGACTAAGTCGATATTATTTTTTGTAAGTTTTTATTTGATTGATAAGACACTTGGAAAATGACGTATGTAAGTTTTCGATATTTTTGGCATATTACGTATACTTATTTTTTGGCATATTACGTATACGTAATTTTTGGCATATTACGTATACGTAATTTTTGGGATATTATGTATGCGTAATTTTTGTAATATTACGTATACGGTATTTTTAGGATATAACGAATGCGTAATTTTAAAAAATCAAATATTAAGTATACGTAATTTTACAAAGGGATATTACGGATGTGAACTTGATTTAACATGGCTTTTAATTGGGTACAGTCGTCACCTGCATTCAAGTCCTGTTATCAAGCCAAGTCCCGTTACCGATTGCCCAGCTGGTTATCGATAAAGTGCAAGAGCAATGAAAACGAGAAAAAAACCAAAGGCGAAATAGAAGCACAGCAAACTGAAGCACACCAGCGAAAAAAGGAAAACAACAAATGTGCACGGCTGTGTGTGTCTCGTGTGTCTGTGTGTCTGTGTGCCTGTGCGAGTGTGTGAGTGTAGAAACTGTGCCAATGCCCTGACAACGGCACAAGGTGATGATGCAAACTGCAGCCGGCTGCAGTCGCTGCCGCAGTCGCAGTCGCGGCCGGCGTCGCAGTCAGTGAGGCAGTGACGCCAATTGCCATGATGAAAGAGCCATCGAGCCAACGAGCCAGTGGCACAGTAGGAGCGACTACTGCTGGTCGGGCGGCGAGGGGTGCTGCGGCATCGCTGGCGATGCGTTGGTGAACATGAAATGACGCGAATGACACAAACACCGCCACAGTCGCGGTCGGACGAATAGCAGTGCACTTAGTAGTTTGGGCTGCACCGATTTAATAGACTTATCTCCGCGTTTCTGCTCACTCACTCCCCTCATCTCCTTTGAATCCCTAATACTCGTAACATTTGGGGATGCATGGAAATAAAAAACCTACTGCAGCACACACTTACATACATATGTACATATAGCGGACAGCCGTTGGTGACATTGCGATGGCCCGTGGTGTGTGTGCACATTTGTGTGTGCTCGCTTGTAATCAGCGACTAGGCGAGCAGCGTCGAACGGAGGCGGAGCAGCCAAGTCGGTGGTTACCTACTCCCCACACTCCTCCCCCTACTGCTCCGGGTGGTGTTGTGGAGCATACCAGGAAGGACGGGCCATGTCGAGGTCGGGCAGGGAAGGGAGGTGTGGAGAGTGGGAAGTGGGGCTTTGTAGCTGCCTTTGCTATTCAAGTACAGTATGTTGCATGCAAACAAGGAAGTGCAAAAATTTCACGCTTTGCAAAGAAAACACAAGACGCAAACTGAGGTGGTGATGCGGAGGGCATGCGGAAAGGTAACAGAGGGGGCTTTGAAGTGTGGGACACACTCGAGTGTCCGCTGGGAAGTGGATTTTAAGTGTATGACAGGCGGACAGACGGACAGACCGACCGACATGTTCCCCACTCCTCGACTGCGCCCCATGAGACTCCTGCGCTATAAGCAAAACCTCCTTGGCAACTTTGACTTATGCAATGGAAAGTGGCTGAGGCCGAAATCAATGTGAAGTCTTGCCACGAACTGGGTTTTAGGAATTATGGGAGTTCGAATATTCCTCCACACGGAGTTTGGAGTATACCCTGCACGAGGATCAGTGTTCCGGCATAGCCTCTGCCAATGTGAACCCTTTCAAAAGAAAGGCAATTTTGAAGAACACCCACGACAGTCTATTTGTGTATAATAGCTTTGAAAAAGTGATTTTTGAAACTTTCCAGGGTGATCACAGTTCGTTAAGACTCCACCTTACCTTACCTTACCTCACCGATTTCCACATTTTCCTGTTCAGCTATTTTTGTTGCGCTTTGGTTTTTCTCACGAACTGCACTCGTGATGCGATGCGAACTGAATCGGTTTTTGGGGTCGGATCGGTTATTTTTTGTCGGTTCGGTGTCTGTTCGGGCGCCATTGACTCGTTGACCGAGCGACTCACATAGTAGCACCGTTGCATTCTGCGAGCGAAACCGAAAGTTCAATAAACTTTCACGTAATCGCAGTGATACTTTTGGGTGGTTTTATGATCGCAACAGATATCTAGGATGGCTTGTGCTACGACTCGGATTATTTTTGCCCCTTTCGCGGGCAAAGAAAGTGAATGGTGGAAAAGGGCAAGTACCGTAGAGAAAGAAAGGAGGAAAGACCGAAATGAAATGGAATGAAAAGAAATTACATAAAGGTAACAACGAACTGTTTGCGCATGAACAAATCCCCCAGCAACAACGACAACATCCACATGGAATGCCAATCAACGAAACAAAAGCAACAACGCGCTGTTAGAAGCAACGAAAGCGGCAAGGAGCGAGCGAGACGGGGCGATCGCTCAGTGAACTTGCATTATGCTGCGTTCTGCTTAGCTGCTCTATGGCCATCTCTCTCAGTTGGCTTTCACAGCGCGATTCCCGTTCGTTTTGATGGCTCCACTTTTCTCGCTCCCTCTTGTTCTCCCCATCACCATCCCCATGCCCATCCCCTCCCTCTCTCGCTCTCTCTTTCACGCTTCTGTGGCTGAAAAATTGGGTCAGCCATTGAACCCGTTGCGTTGACGCCGACTGCGCAGTCGTTCTGCCACGGCTTTTCTGTGTTTTTGCTTTTGCTTGTGCTTCTGCTTCTGTTTCGGCTTCTGCTTCTTCTGCTTCCCAACATTTTCTTCCTCTTCTTTATCGCGCTTCTCGTAACATTGTGGCGATCAGCCTCCCAAAAAACAGCTGCGATCTCTCTATCGCACTCTCTCTTCACCCCCCCCCCCCCCCCACAAAAAAAAAAAAAAAATACACAAAAAACTTAAGGTTATGGTCAACTCGTAATGACCGTCAGATTTTGACCCCTGTCCGAAAAGCCGAAAAAGAAAAGAGTGAAAAGTAAAGCGACGAACAAAATAAGCCAAAGCAAACCGAACGAAATTTCACTTTCACATCAATTACATACGCTGAAACTCTGGCGGCTAAAGGGTTTCGTGTTGTACTGTACTGTACTTACGAAAACGAAATGAATACACATCACTCACCATAATATCACCAAAAAGGGATTTCCTGGCTTATGGGCTCACTACGTTTTGATCGATGTAAAATGTATCAACGCTGCGGTTCTTGCAGTCTGTATATCTACCATCTATGAATTTCTTTCAGCGGCTGCACCTTTGAAATTGTATCTTTGGGACTGTCCTATTTGGATCCAAACTATATTCGTTTCGGCGCATCGAACAATTGTCTTTTACGATGATCGTTAACTCATTGCCGCGAATCAGCGAATCGATTGTATGCGCTGTTTCTCTCGAGATGCCACGAATTGGTGGAAAGATCTTCAACTTCCACTTGGAATCGCGTTTCAACCAACTACGTTCGGCGGTGTCAACGAACGTTTAACGAACAACAACAACTCTCCGACTTTTCGCCCTTTTTGCAACAACAACGCCAACATCAAGTTTACCCAAAACTGGTAGACAACCAAAATGTCAATGAAAGAGACGGAGACAGATAACGAGGCGGCAGAGAGTGAGAGAGAGGAGGGGGTGGCAGCCATGCTCAGCATACTCAGTATGTCTTAAACTCACTTAAAAGAAACCCCCTTGGCTGCAATAAAAAGCAGCCTTAATATGTGGCAAAATTGATTGGTAATTGTTTTAATCAAATCCATGGCTTCGCCCCAATCCATTCCAGCTTATCTGCTTTTAAGTAGAATATTCAAGTGCCTAGTCACCCTAGGCTGGCGTTATGACAGCTTACCTCCAAGTCATCCGCTCCACCACAAGCTGTGCTGCCGCCTCACCACTTCCTCCACCGAACACCACCCACCCACCTTTGGCACCACCTCCAAGCTGGCGACGTCGAGATACGAAAACCGGTTGCAGTTACAGTTCAAACATCGCTGGCATCGTCTCTTCTTTTCGGGGGTCAAGCCACACCTTGAGCAGACCCCCCCCCCCCCTTTCTCATGCCCCCCATCACATGGGTATCTCTGTTTCTGTCGCCCTCTGGCGCTTTCTCCCTTTCTCTTTCTGGCCCCCCTTTCGTCATTCTGACGCCCTTTATTTGTTTCTTATTTTTTCGGGTAGCTTAATTTCCGTGCGTTGTTGTTTCTCCAGAAAATAAACTTGAACTTGCCCGTTCACTTTTACCCAAAAAAAGAAAAAAAACACAACTTGGAGAGTGTGTGCGTGTGTGTCACGGCCCCCCCGCCCCCTTAAGATGCCGTCCATGGGCTTGCAGATGCCCCAGCTTGATTACTAAACGGATGGGATGAGTCTCCTCTTTGTTGTTTCTGATTTTTCGGGGCCCATTATGGCCGTTGATCATGAAAATTTTCAATTCAAGTTTAGGTGAAATTTAATGCGTCACCGCCGGAGCGGAAGACAGGGAGAGAAGAGGGAAGTCGAGATCGTTGCGAGGAAAGTTTTGGATTCTGTAGCTTGATGTGCGATGTTCGGTTTGCTCCGTAGCATCGACAGTTCGTAACTTGAGATTCTCTACTGTTCATTTTCATTTTGCTTGCTTTAAGTTACAATATTGTACAAATTACGCCTAGGAGCATTATGAATGATTTACAGTCCCATAATTTCCCATTTTGATTCTCTGCTCTGCAAATCAAAATCCGATCCTTTGAAGCATGGAATCTTCCATCTCATATTAGATATTGTGGGACGGAGTGTGGTGCTCTATTGACTTACCACCACCTGCAGTCTGTTCATAACTCATTTGCCAGCATGTTCCCTTTCTTTGGAAGATGAAAGTGAAGTTGTGCTTTGGCGTTTATTGGTGTTCTTGCCCGAATGTGCGGAAGCAATATTCGGCAGTGAATAAACAACACGTTGGAATTGCTTTCTGCTCTGACCCACTGAAATTATGAAGCAACTTGCCAGTGTTGTCTCTGCCTCTAGCCCCAGAGTTACCACCCACATATGGTAAGCATTAGCCATCGCCTCCTCCTATATGCGCACACATGCTCAAATGCTTTATAGAGTTGCCACCACATGGTGTCTGCATATTTCGCATTTGTAGCAATTTATTCGGTTTCTGTTTGCTTATTGCGGCACTGCTTCACTTCACCACACTTCACTTCCCGGTGCCCCCTCCTCCCCGCTTTCATCACCCCTCCTTGATATATGTACATATAGCCAGCGAAAGTTTACTGGGACTATGACCGCTTAGAATGTCTACACAAATACACCCACGTCCGCACAAACACAGACATGTGGGAACATACATACACACACACACAAGTGTGTGTGTGCAGGAACCAGAGTCTGGAACTTGAAAGCACTATTTTTCGTTCCCCCCATCCAGCATTTGGATGCCCCACAGAAGTGTCTGCCAGTTGAATGGCAGTGGCAGTTGCGTTGCACCACCGCGTCGCCCACCAACCCACCCACTGCCCCAACCCCTGGCATGTGAGTGTGTGTTCCTGCGTGTGTGTGTGTGTGTGCTTATCTCAGAGTCGTTGCCTTGAATGTAGGGCAGTAGTCGGCACTCGACAGTTGCAGTTGCTGCAGTTGTTGCCAGTTCCCAGTTGCCAGTGTTGTTGTAGTTGCCGACGGAGGGCAATGCAACGCAATGCAATGCAACATAGGCCCCAGACACACACACACACATTCACTCACAGAGGGGAAAACAAATACTTGTAAACACGCACCCCCACCCCTAGGCGTATCAAAAATTCATGATACGCTGCCCTTAATGATACCCTTCAGTCGCACAACTGGCAATTACAATGCAAAGTCAATAGTTTTCTTCGCTAAAATTTGAAGGAATACCTCATCACTGCAGAATTACGAAAACATTCATCCTTTAACTATCAAGTCGTCGTCCAAAAAGTACTATGAGCATAGTAAAGATGTTATTGCGAGACATCGTTCAGCTTAAGACGTGTTATCAGTTGACTATTCCAGGGTATCATGGGTCTGTTAGCCTAAGCTCAATAGCTTCCCCTTGAATAGAAAGAACCCGATAGTGGGGCAAGGGAATGGGGGCGACTAGTAAATACGTAAGTGGTTAATGGGAAAGGGAGTTCGAGATTAGATTGAAGTGCAATGGCGTGATGTTCCCAATGTGTGAGCACTCTGTAAAATATTAGAGGGTAATCTCAAAGCATAATATATCATTGTGATAGCCAGTAAAGAAATTTTTGAAAAGAGGTTTCATTTTGATTAAACGATCAAGAGTTAACTATTTGGTCACAGCACGACGTTTTCAGCTAGAGGGTGCGATCCAGTCGTTCTGGTTAACTACTCTATTGTTTTCTACGGTTCTTTGATAAGCACTCCAAGGAACTTGACATCAAGGCTTACATTAAAAGTGATTTATTGAGTTTTCTATATTTCCCAGTATATTACTAAGCTGCTAAGAGGCTTATATTTTCCAACGGCTTTTAGGTCCTTTGCCATTTTAGGTTCGCTTCTTCCTTCATAGTTTTTCATCCGCAGAAAAGGAGTTCCTGCTAATGTGGTATTCCTATTCCCCTGGCTATATAGTATATCTTCCTGTCCTCTGCTCGCTTGGGCTGAGGTTAAAAATACAAAATTAATGGAGAAAGAAAAGCACTTCGAACTGCATCGAGCCACATAAATAACAAGAAGAGCCAAAACTATTTTCAGACGGGGAAAAGCGGAAAATCGGAGGAAATGGCCGACGAAGTAGCCGCAAGAAGGGGGTGGGTGATGGTTGGGAGGAGGGGAGGGGAGGGCATGAAAATAAAGTCATCGCCGTCTGTGTAAATAAGGCGCAAGAATTGGGTTAAAAGTTTATAGAGCAATGCGGTGATTTGTCGCTATCGCTATCTCTATCGCCAGTCCTATAGCACCCTCTCTCCGTCTCTTTCAGCTCTTTTTGCTCTTCCGAAGTGTTTTGTGTGTGTGTGTGCGTGTGCGTGTGTGTGTCATGTCAGTTGAAGTGGTTACATGGTCGAAGGCTGCGCCAGTTTCTAATGGCCGAGACAAGTCAACGTGCTTCACCTGGGCCTCCACCTGACACCCACGACCGGCGCTTAACCCGCGTCGCCGAGCAGAAGGGGCTGAGTTGGAGCCACCAGGCCATTTACCCCATTCCCCGCCAGAAAAGGGGCTCAACCAACAAAACAGAACAGGCAAACAGAAAGAATGCGGCACTGCTTTGCGCAAACAGGCCAAAGAAAAGGGAAGAAAGCCTGACTAGCACCTGGCAGGAGTTGCAGGAAGACGGAAGGCGGAAGAAGAATCACCCCGGGTGGGCAAACTGAGCCAGGCTAGAAAGAACACACATTCATATGTATTTTGGTTGGGAAAGTTGGCATATAAGCATTTGAAGGAGAGCATGTAGAGTCGGATGAAGAAAGCGGAAGAGCCCAAGGATCACACGGAAGACCAGCGGGACCACCCAACCATCCGGCCGAAATGTCATTTCCACACATGGGAAACCTAGGGACTGTCCGTGTGCCTGAAAAGCGAGGAACGGCCAGAAAAGGCGCATCAATAGAAAATGCAAGTGGGGAGGCATGGATGAGAATTGAAAAAGCGGTGAGCGGGCGGCAGGGCGAAGGGAAGTGGAGTGTGGAGCCCAATAGCAAAGCAATAAAAAGCAACAACAGCTGAGGGAAATAATAACAACGTGCAAATGAAAAGCTGAACGAGGAAAAGGAACGACTGGAGGGGGGTCGGTAGAGTGGCAGAGGAAGAGAGGAGCAGGGCAAGAGAGCGGGGCAGAGAGAGAGAGAGAGAGCGTGCTCAGCAGTGGGTCAAAGACCTGTAGGAGGTCGTTTCATCCGTTGCAGTGGCAATAGGCAACGTACAATACCATGGCAAAAGCCCCATGTGCTTGCTGCTCTTGTTGTTGTTGTTGTTCCTGCATTTGTTGCGATGGCGGCAGATAGCGCACACTCACACACACAACCATACAGCTCTATTGAATAACTCAGCGACGTCAGCGGAGCAGCGGTGCATTCGCAGAGCTTTTACAGTTTGTCACTCTCCGCTCTCTAACGCTCCATCGCTCTCTCGTTCTCTCGCTCTCCTAATGCACGACTCACGAGCGCCACGCGAAGTTTAGCCGAACCAAAAACGAAATCAAGAGTGAAATGCACTTCTAGAAAAGTGGTGGGTGGCGGTGGCAGGAGTGGGGATGGGTATGGGTATGGGTATGGGTATGGGTATGGGTATGGGTATGGGTATGGGGATATAACTGCAAAAAGCACGTAAACATGCATTTCAATACAGCCGCCCATCTCTTTCGCTCTCGTTGCAGACATGCCAGGCGGAGGAAGGACAAAGTTCAGCAGGATCACACTACACAGGTGAGTTGATGAAGGACTTTTTCCTTGCAGTGCGAGTAATTGTTATTCGATATTTCGGCAATTGCTTAGTTTCTTTTATATTCTATCGATTTGAATATGCACCATCTTAATTTTATTTTCCCAAGTTTAAATACTATTTCCCAAATATATAAATAAAAGTGGCTCTGAAATATCGGTAAAATATAAGTCCACCAAAAGCAGAACACTTTGAATTGGTCTTTTAACTGAAATTTGCTCCTTTTCCCTTGCATTTTGTGAGCAACACTGCCAACACTGCGTATGCTTGATATGGTTTAGAAAAACCTCTTTGCAAAACTATATGTATTGCAAATTTGTCGACTAAAACTATAAGATTATGTATGTAATGTGTATAAGATTATGTACATACATATATACTCCTCATAGAAAGTCCAGGAAGTGTAAGCAGATTCTGCCTGCCCACAACTGATCAACCCAGCCTGTCAGTGCCGTGGGTTTTTCTTCGTTTCGTTTCGTTTTCCTTTTATTTTTTGTCGGCATATCATTTTCCTTTCGCGTCGAATGTTTTATGTGCCACAGAGCTGCCGCAAAACTTTTCCGCTTTTCACGTTCAACGACGACGATCGCCGTCACCCAATGCCCCTGCCTGCCTGCCCCCTACGCCCCCCGCCGTCCACCGCCAGCAAGCCCATGATATCTTGTCGTCGATGTTGTTTTCCTTGTTTTCCCGCCGTCCGTCGTTTTTCCACAGCTCGTTTTCTTGCCTGACTCCATTTGCGCAACACATTTTGTGGCGCGGCAAGGGTGGGGGGGGGGGGGGAGGGGCTCCACACCGAGGGGGTGCATCATATGATTTGCAATTTCCATTGCATTGCTGCATGGGCTGGTTGCGTAACCCAAAAGTTAATGCCACATAATCATGGCTGAAGTTGCAACAAACGCTGGCCGCAATGGGAAATGGGGAAATTGTTGTTGGGATTAGCGTGGGGAAGGGAACGGGGATCGACTAACGACTAACACGCCATCTTGCCGATCGTCGCTTGCAGTTTTTTTTTTAATTTTGTTTTTTTTTTTCCAGCTGCATTGAATGCAGCGTTTTTCCTGCCACTTTCTCTCTGTTCGCGGCGATGAAGTAATCGAGTGCCCCAGCAGCGGCGCCGCTCCCTCCTGCGATTTCAGTTGCACTTAGCCGTTGCCTGTTTTTCATTTTGCCGGTGACTTAATTTTTGTTTTGCATTGCTTTCCATGGAAAACGGGTTTCGCATTTTCCTCCCTGCCATGCCAAATGTTAATGACGCTCGTTGTCTGGTGCAGTTTTTCCCAGCTTTCTGCATTTCCACCGCGGATCGCCAGCGACTCTTGCCAAAGCCAAGCTTGGCTTACAAGGTGATTACGTGGCAGGCAGCAGCTGCCCGGCAACCATTTCGGGCTCAATGATAATGATTGTCGGGACTCTGGGAGCCCTAGACCTCTGGTGGACAGCGGGCAATCGCTGGGTGAATTGGGACGGTCCATGGAGGGTCAAAGGGTGCCACTATTTGATACACCTTTTCAGCGACAAAAAAGATCTATGCCTCTTGGGACTTGTACTTTAACTGCAAAATGGATAAAGGCAACGAATTCGGGTTTGTTCTCAACAACACTTATTAACCGCAATTAACTTTAAATTATTTAATTAACCAGTGGGTAAAACACAAATTACTAAACTTGGCTAAAACACAAATTACTAAATTGCTGATAAAACGCGCTGATTGGAAATCATTCATCGCTTAGTCTGTCCTAAAAAATGAGTGTATGTGTCAAATAACCTTAAGACAAGATTTAGAACTGGTCTTAAAATAGTTAATCTACGGAACTTTGGTTATTTTTTATGTGGCAAGAACACAAATGAGATTAATGCGTTGAGGAATATACTTAAATAACGATTATGGGACGGATGGTTAGGGTAATATCTCATTAATTTGCCCATTGGCACGATCGAGGAAATGCGAAGGTGCGACTGCAGCGAGCGATCTTCGGTTCATGGCATCAATTTAAATATCTATCTGTGAGTGTGGTGGTGCCCCTCATTCCCCCCCCCCCCCCCCCCTTCTCGCGGCGGGGAAGGGAGGAAAAGCTGGTTGTGGCGCTTCCTGCTTCGCGCTGGCTTGCAACCGTTCGAATTCATTCGATCGCCATGCAACAGTTGCACTCCTGCTTGTCCGCCGCTTTTTTCCCCATTCCGCCCCCGCCCCCGCCCCCGACCGCTCTTCGGCTGGCTTGGCTTGTAACGGTAACATTGCCTGCTAACACCATTTTCCTTTTGCCGCTGTTACGTGAGGAAAAACGAAAGTAAGACTCGCAATTTGCCGTTGCCGCGAACGATGACGATGACTTTGGTGCAGCGATGCAATGTGCAATGTGCATTTGCTTGTGCTTGTGCTTGTGCTTTGGCAACTGCAGTTGGCATTGTTAGTTTTCATTTTCACATTATACTCTTGCCAGGCAGCGCAAAAAGCGAGGCCCACTCGATCAATTGTTGACTTGGTCATGGTTCGGAAATGGTTTTGTGTGAACTGCTCAGCGAATGATTAGGGCATGTGGCATGTGCTATATAAGATAGCTAAACTATCATAAAATACACAAATAAATATGCACATTTAGTGATCCCAAAAGGTATCAACTAATCTAGTGGCAACTTTAACTGGCATCCATCCTTAGAGTATTTGGGTCTTCGGCCTCAACACGCCACTCGTTTTTCGCCCGCAAGAGTTTCCTTCCATTTTCTTTTGGTTTTCCATTTTCATTACGCCGTCCGATCGAATCAGTGAATGGGAAAAACGGGATTTTCCAGCCAAAAGCAAGCAAAAAACTGGAATGTGGCACAAACACTGGCCCAGTCGGTGGGCGCTGGGTGGCACGGGGCCGGTGGTGGGGTGGCTTCGTGGCGGGGTTGCTGTGGGGTGTGTTGCACCTCGCTCTGTTCGTGGAGGTAAAGATCGCCTCCGTTTCTGCGTCTCCGCTCCGCGGCGGCGCACTAGTTGGCTTGGGTTAGGCGATTGTTATGTCATACAAGGAAGCGACTGATGGCCAACAATGGTGCGGCCAGGGGCGGTGGGGGCTGGCGGGGATTGGACATTGGGAAATTGCCGCAGCAGCTGGAGTTTGGAACTGGAGACTGAGCTCGTGCAACTGGCACATGGAAAAAGTGGGGGCCTACACCAGTGGTGTCTATCAATTTGAGAATATAGAAATGCCTTAATTATAAGAGCAGTTCATTCCCCAAAACAAAAATAAAACCATTGATGTTGATTGATAATGTTGAGCATATTAAGCACCAAATACGAACTAATGCATTATTTCTCTGAGTGCACTCCCCACCCCGCTCAGCTTCGCCAACCGCCGGTGCAGCATAAACTTCGTGATGTTTTCCCATTTTCATTTCATTTTCGTTGCGCTGGCTTCGTTTTTCTAGGTTTCCTGCTGCTCTTAGCGTTAGTGGGTAAATGTTACATAATCTCTGCTGGGTCCCAAAGCGCCAAATAAAAACGAAGGCGGGAGAAAAGCGAGTTTGCCCCCCTGGAAGTCAATGAACCTTGATGGAGGTGAAACGAGTCAGAAATCGAGATACTCTGATATTCAATTCGATATTCCAATTTGCGGAGTGTGGGGGATGTGTTTCCAGGAGTGTAGCTCCGCTGATTTTTGGAGGTTGGGCTGGGGCCTTTGTGTTTGCGGGATCAGTGCGATACAGGCCAGTTACAGGGTAACCCCAGTGCCAGTGCCCGTGCCCGTGCCCCGCACCCTTCCTCCGTTTCCGCATAATGGGCAAAAAGCAATTAAAATGTCAAAAGCGTGCACAAAAGGAGAAAGTGAGAAAAAAGTGCAAAAAAGTGGTGTGCTGAGTGTAAGTTTTATTATTTTTGCTGTTTGCATTTTAACAATTACATTTTTAAAATGCGAGACAGCGGCGAATAAATCTGAAGTTATACACACAAAGTGACCATGGCAATGGGCAAAAAATGAAATAAAAAGTTGTCTTTCTGGCAGTTAAGTAGGGATTTGATTCGATTTGATTTGATTTGATTCCTTTCCGCCTCTCAAGCTAACTACATGGCCAATAATGAGCGCGCTCATCATGACGTTTCATCGCTGAGTACATCATCATGATGGGCGCAGTCTTGACACCCGGCCAATGTGTAATAGCTGGCAAAGTAATAGGTAAGTAATAGGTAAAAATACACAACAGCAGCAACAACAGCAACAACGGCAAGTACGCCAGAGCAACAATAATCATAATAAACATTTGAGCAACTTTCACTTGGCGCTTGAATTCAACGCACGACAAATTCAAACGACAACGATCAAAGCCCATTGTTTGTGCATGTGTGGGTGAGCGTGTCCATGTATTCGTGCCGCACACACACACACACACTATACACCCACACAAAAGAGTCGAGAAAGAGACGAAAGCGCGAAAATGCGAAAGACTCTAAAATTCGCCCATGCAAACCATCAAAACGGCGATGAATCGAAAACGAATGCAAACCGATTTGATTCACAGAATGTAGACTCATACGATTCACAGATGGATTCCTATTTGATTCGCTTACATATTGTAGATTTCCAGCAAAAACAGTCCTTAAAATGGCTGCATTTGGGAAAGTCGATGATGCCTTCCTTCCAGATATTCGCCAACTGATGGGGAGTTGGGAAAAGTGGATTCGATCACGACTCCCATCTTCGCCCACTCGGAAACGGAGTTTGGAGGCTGGATATTCGTTAATCCGCGCCAGCCTCCTCTTCGGATGGTGGATGGTGGATGATGGATGGTGGACCGGTCCCGAGCAGACTTCCTTTCACCTGGAGACTGGCAACTGGGAATGGGCGGCTGGAGTCGCTACTTCCGCTTGGGCAGGTATCCGCCTCGAAGATTGAGAGGGCGTTTCGAATGGGATATGATGTTTCCTTGGGATTTCCAGAGGGGTGGACCCGTCAATGCCAGTGACACACTTACGCTAACGCCGTAATCACATGTGCAGGCTTTTGGCATATGGCACACAATGTATGTGAGCACACACACTCGCACACTCTCGCACACACACACACACTTGGCCAGGACTCGACTCGGCTGGGCTGTCATGTGCAGCAGGCATTGTCGGAGCGTATCGATGTCCTTGGCGGTGCGTTGAACCTTTGCTTACGTGTTGCCTTGGAACGGCCTGCACAAGTGGGCGGGCTGTGGGTGGCGTGGCATGGCGTTCTGCGCGGCACCTGCGCAGTGGCAAGTTGGGCCGAAAAGTTGGACAACGCTTGAATCGTTGCGGCAGGTCAGTTGGCAGCGAGCTTTTCCTGACCTGACCTACCCCATTCGCAGTTCGCTTGTGCAGGCGCTGCAAAGTCGCGTCATTCAGCCAGCCCAAAAGCCAGCAAACCCCCCAAAAAACCACCACCAGCCAGCCCCTTGCCCCTTGCCACGCTCTTCGACTGCTGCTGCATCTGCAGCTGCGTGTAAAAGTGTTTGTGTGTTTGTTTTGCGCCCAAGTGCAAGTTCAATCTATAAATTTGAACGGATTCTGCTTTCGACCCCGACCCTGCCCTCCGCCCAACGAACTGCGGCTGCTGCTGCCACTGCTGTTGCTGGTGCAGCAGCCTCCCTTTCCGCCACCCCGCCCCCTGCAGTGGCGTGTCCTTGCCAAACTGTAAAGTTCATGCCACGCAGGAGGGAGTAAACATCCAGCATATATGTACGTACATATGTACATCCGAGCACATAGATTATGTTTCATTGCCTTGCGCTGAGTGGTTCAGTTGTGCGCTCCGCACACTCCACATACATTATATGTTCAGAATCAAATTATTTGCGATTAAAGGGTCTGTATAATGAATCTGGCCATTTCATTTTGGCTGTATGGTTTTAGTTGTGCTACGCACAAAGTTTCATTCGATTTACGTCTCGTTGCATTAGTCCAATTACGGTTCAATTACTGAAACGAAATGTAATCCAAACCCAATTATGGAACAATATAAATAAGCTTGGCTTTTCTCTCCGCTGACCTTTAACTTGGCACTATCCCCACCTTATCCTATCCCCACTCGAAGGCCAAAGCATAGCACCCGTAAATAGGAACGAGATCAAGATCAAGATTCGTCGCAGAATCAGGTTGGGACTGAAATGCGGGGCTTTGTCTGGCTGGGCAGTTGGCTAGGTCTAGGCCACAGTTGCATAGTTGCAAGCGTACAACCAAGCCCAAAGAGCCATAATTGCAGCCACGATCGTACACCGGGAAAAAATGGTGCGTTTTCGAAATCGAGAGCACTGTAACAAAAGATCACACTAGTGTTAAATGCTGCGACACTAGACCATTTTGTTTCTCTGCATCCAGAGACTTGCCTTTCGCCAGCGACGTTCTTGGCTGCTTTTGTCTACCTGTCTGGCTGGCTGGCTGGCATTCCCGCCGTAAATATCAGTTTCCCACTCGTTGCCGCCTCTCCGGTTCGAAGTTAAGTTCAATGTTGAAATTAGCATAAACTACCGTTAATTGTATTAGCATTAGTCTGGCCTGGCCTGGCCGGAATCGCCTCCCCCGTCTCGCTCGATCGTTGGCGATAGTCTCTATCTCTATCTCTATCTTTGTCTTTATATCTATCGCTATCTCTCTCTCCGATGCGATGCGATCCGATGGCGATGGCCGGCTGTTCTCGGCAGTCGATTGCACTTTTTTTATGGCGCATTCTTGGCGCATATGTCACGGCGTCGGCGACAGCAGTTATCCTTGAGCAGCAGCAAGCGACATTGCATTGCGCATACGCTCCGTTGGCCGTCGTTTCCACATGCTCACCACAAACACCAAAATAGCAGTAGCGTTTCCACACTCGTAGTCGCAATGGATCGAAGTGTATACGTTTCGCTCCAACCAATCGGAAGCGGAGGAATTTGCGGCAGGAAAGCAGATACTATGGTTCTACCATTTCCATGTAAATCAAATCTCCTCTCTAAACTATCGATCGGCGATCATAAAATATGGTTATGGGTCCCCTTCTTGTTGTTGTCGCTGCGAGTAGTAGTTCCGTTATGCGCAGTTCAAGATATAAATAAGAACGCAGATCTCACTATGTCTATATAATATGGTATAAGGTATATATTGTATATAATATGACAGTCAGAACCTGATGAGATACGTGTACTAAAGCCCAAGAGGAGATTCCAGCAATGATGACCAGGTGATCCAAGCCAAGGCGGAACACATCCAGCGTGTTCATCATCAAGTATTTCGGATCATAATGGAACTGTAGTTAACTATAATGGATTATAACGAAAAGCCACAGACGTAATTCGAAGTTGTACAGCCCCTTCGATTTAGAAAGACTCTCGTACAATTATGGTTAATATTAGCGAGCAGTAGATTGCGGACTGAGGAGCGAAGAACGCGTGGAGATAGCTACGCAAATACACGTCAAAAAGTTTGACCCAGATTCCGAGCACGCTGTCTGTGTTGGTTGGTACTTATTTGTCTATAAGTATATTTTTTTGTTATTTCCCTCTATCGCCGAACAGCACGGCTGTGTGGGGCATATGCACAACACAGACTCTCCGCCGATCGGGAATATCCGCTGAGCCACCACAAGTCAATAGCCCATCTGTGCGGGGATTTCGCTGAATTTCGGATTGCAGTTTGGCGGATGCAGGATTAGGATGCCGAACATAGGTGGCAGCTTTGAAGGATACATCCCGAAGATTCTGATCGAAGAGAGCTTGGTGAAGGGAATCCACAATTCGGCTTGCTCCGCCTTTCTTTCTCGTTTTCTTCTTTCTCTCTGTTGACGTTTTATGCTGGGTGCGAGGAAGCAACAAACACACACACCACACACACACACACACTGAACAACAAACGAAGAAATAATTTTTTGTTTAAACATTTCTGGCTTTTTTCTCTTTGGGGGAATAGAACTCAAAAACCGATGACTGCCGATAAGATAAAGCCAAAAGAACTACGAATTTCGTGAAAGGTAGGGGGGGGGGGGGGGGGGGGGAGGAGGGTGGTGGGGTTGCGTAGCGGGAAAAGTGGCAACAACTTTTTCCCTCTATTTCAAAACGCTGGCGACCTACTTGTTGGATGTGCGGGCGTCGATCAAGGGGTGGTGTGCGGTGTGCGGGGTGCGGGGGCGGTACCGCAGCCGTGTGCTGCTTTCGTTTGTGTTGTTTTTGTGCTTCGCTTATTGTTAGAAAAAGCAGCAACAACAACATAAACCGAAAAAAACGATTGTAAACAAAAATAAACCTTCAACTTGATACGCGTCCAGGGATGTGTTGAAGGTGTCGCCCGACAAAAGATAGTGCGGCTTGTGGGCGGTGGGTGGTGGGTGGTGGTGGTGCCAAGCTGGGCGGTGCGGGCGGTGCGGGCGGTGCGTTTTCTTCTTAAGGGGGGAGGGGGAGAAGGAGGGGAGGTTTTGACTGGTGGCGGTCGGACTTTTGTTTAATGCGTCTGTGTGTGCTGAGCAACAGAAGGCGAGGCTAGCGTGCACAGAAACTGGCGCAGGCCTTAAAATCTTTCAATGCCTCATACCTGTACGCAATTAGGGGATCGGTTGTGCGAGGGGGGTGGTTAGGTGGGGGTGGGGTGGCCGATATAGGTCACCAGCTGAACATAAATAGAGCTGGCCAAAAGCATGACGAACGCTACCAGAGTCTCCCAGGCGAAAGATCGATGGGTCTTGGCTCGATGCGGAAAAATGTGGCATAAGGGCGACGATTGGGATTATTGGTTTTCGGAAGAATCGTATGAATTTCCAAAATAGATAATCACCAAGCGGCTGTGGCCCATTAATACATACTAAAATCCAAATGAAATTATATTGATGGATTAGATTCAAGCAAAGCATTCGCGTTTGCACTTCCATGGCCGAGCTAATGGGTTAGAATAGGTTTCTCGCAAATACAACTTTCTTGATACGTACCCAGATTCTTTAATCCATCTTAATGGAGAAGAATTTGGAATGTGGAGCAGATGAACTCATCCAGCCCACACAAGTTTTCAAGTTCTTGGCCCAGCGCCCGCCGCCCATCAGATGTGTGGTGGGAAGGGGCGAAGGGGGTACGGGGCATGGGGGCGGTCGGGAAAGCCAGTGCGGGGGAGTGGAAAATCATCGATGCTCTGTCAAATTGCGACCGTCTCGAATTGATCCCTGGCCAACTGCAGTGTTTGTTGCGCCGCCTGTCACTTACTGTCAAAATTGACCTAAAAAGTAAGAACGAACGAGCGAACGAAAGAACGAGCAAATGAATACCGAAGGAGGAGCATAAGAAAATCTAAAACGAAATGAGAATTTGAGAGGCGGTGGGCGCGAAGGGGCACTGGGGGCGGGGCAATTTGATACACCCCACACCGCAGTGCAGTGCCTTTGAGGAAATCCGAGATAATGGATATCGCTATATGGCTGTGTTCCATATGCGACCATAGAACACTTCACTTGACCGACAAACGCTCACCCAGTTTGCCGAAAGACTATATAGAATATCTGCATTATGCAAGACTATCGGACCCCAAAGAAAGGGAATTCGAAACTAGAACAATCTACCGAACGTATCTCCACAAATACTCGAGCATGTGTGTGGACAGTGCGTTTCGAACTGAATGCACTTCTGTTAGGGTTAGGGTTAGGGTTAGGAGGAGCTGGAGCTAAAGCTGGAGTCGAGAGCTCTACGAAACTCTAAAAAATAATATTGTTCTGTAAGAATGCTCCGTTATAATTATGCATTAAAATATAACATCATCTTTCGTCTTCTGTCTAATTGCAGTTCATAGAGGGAATGACGCAGGCATTTCTTTTGCAGCGTTGGACTTTCGTTTTATAAGGTAAGTGGACTTGGGCAAAGCCGCCTGGTTTCTGGGATGGCTTAGATTTATGGCCGAAATCGAGCTAGCTGTTCATATCCAGACGGCCCCGCCAACAGGTGAATTCGATGTCTTGTTACAGTCGCTTCTCTGCCCTGCACGCCAAATGTTTAACTAGAGATATATATGTTCGCATACATGTGGAATATACATATGCGGTCTGACCCAGAAACATTATGCGAGTAAAACAGAAGCAAACAAACAACAGCAGCGAAAATATTGTCAGCATTTTGCACTTTTCCAGACACACTTCGCCCGCTAGCCCCCTCTCTGTCTACGGCAGTGCAGCCCTCTCTTTCTATCTGCCCCACGGGGTTGGCTTCTCATGAACTCTGTGTTCACTTGACATTCGTTGCCACACTATATGTTTGCCCAATTGAATCCGAACAAACTATTGCCATTTGTTCGGCGTTTTGATGGGCGAATGCACGCGTACAAGTATGTACATATGCAACCAGAAACATCAAATACGAGCGAATAAGAAGTGCATCTTAGCATTCTATTTCTCGAAGGAAACAATATGAAAACGAAAAACCAAACAATTAATATTCAGGAGGGAAAAGTACAATGGCAAGAAAAGTAAAGAACGCGCACAGGTAAATAATAAAGTGCCATTAACTTTGCCCTCAATAGTTCGTTTTTCGTTTTTCAGTTCACAAAAAGAAGCAAACTACAAACTACAAACTTAGCTGGCCAAGTCCTCGTCTCCCCTCTCTTTCACTCCGTCGCTCTTTCACTCGCTCGCTCGTTCCATCTCGCTCGTCTGTTGCAATGGTGGCGTATACGTAATCTCGTAGTTTGCTTCGCGCCTCCGTTGTTGTTGCTGTTATTATTATTTTTATAATATTTGTTCTTGCTGTTGTTCAGCTTGCAGTCGGGTTTATATGCAAATGGCGTTCAAGGATTTTTGTGTGAAAGTTGTTGAACCTGATGACTGGCAATTAGAATATAACACTGGCTCTATATAGGCGCACACTTGCAGATGCAGTCAGCTGCCATTTATGGCATAATGCATCGATGGGAACACACAAGGAAGTCAAAAGCCTTCGTCTCACAATGCATTTTACCATTCACGTCGATCTTGCAAATATTCGTATCCCAACTAAGCCTCTGCTGGCGCAATTCAATCTATATTAAGCCCTATGCTGCACATGAAATGCCCTGCTAATCGGCAAAGGAGGCCAGGAATTGGTTGGACCATAAAGTCGGAAGTCTGCATTCCCGAAGTAGCTTATCGTCCATTCTACCGCCTCAGTTTTGGTCCCTGGCATCCGGATATGCCTGCCAAACGGTTCCAGTCTTAGTTACACACGACATGCTTCTGGTATCCATGACGACGCTAACAAGGTGCACTGCCTCACCTGGTGCCTCGCCTGGCCTCAACTCTGGGCCTGGACTTGGACAATTGGCCAGAGTCGATTCCTGTTAATAAGCTGCAACGAAAGTGCACGCAATTCGCGAATGCCAAACAAATAAACAAACGAGCGAGCGAGCGAGCGGGTAGAGCGCTCAGTGTGTATATAAGCTATATGCATTTCCAATATCAGCCAAGGATATTCGGCTGCTCTAAGTCCACATGACCTTCTAAAGTTGGTTGACTCTAGATGCCGTGCAGGCGCGTCTGCAAAGGGGGTGTGCTTTCCGAGGGTGCGAAAGGGGGTGGGATATGTGCACCTCCTGCTCGCAGAGTAGGGTGTTCTATATTTGTTGAGACGTATTTACCTCGTAGGGGAAATCGTTCCCCACCCGATAGAGGATAAATATCTAGCTCTTAATCAGGATCTCTTTATCGTCCGTATGTACATATGTCCGTATGAACGTAAATGAATTCACGTTAATGACAAAGCAGCGGGTATCAGATAGTCGAGTCAATCGACTTCCTTCTTCTTGTTTTTGATTAAGCAACTGCGAACTGCAAAATTTGTGCAGTGCGAATTTCAGGGGGAGGGGAAGAGGGGTGTGCTCTAAAGAGCCTACGGACCATGATGCAAGCGATTCAGATTCAGAGGCACAGAGAGCAGCACTCAGTGGAGCAGCGAGAGAGAGAGAGGGAGAGCAAAGCTCTGAGCCATGTGCACTTGATGCACAAGTGTTAGATGCCATTCGTGGCCAAGAGCAGCAAGCTGCCGCAGCAGCCACACTAGGAAAAACCGCTGCAACAATGGCCACAACTGCCGCACCAGAAATACCAGCAGCCACATCGGGCGGACAATGAATCCGGCACCGCAGGATCGAATACCCAGTTTCCAGGGTGCTCAGAATATTCGCAAGCCACATGCCAGCTGCACCATGGTCTCCAATGTTTTTCCGAGTGTGTGACTGTAAGCTTTCAAAGGCAGCCAGGAAAACCCACATTGCAATCTGTATGTTGCCGATGTTGCTGCTGCTGCTCCGCTGCACAGCTCGTGGGCTCTTGTTTTCGATTTCTGCTGCTGTTTCGGTTTCGGTTTCTGTTTCTGTTTCGATTAGTATGTTAGTTGGGTTTCTCGAGCAGTGTCTCTCGCTTAAGCTCTCGCTCTGTTCTCGGTTCTCAACTGGCAGTTCTCGTTTCTCAACGCTGAGTGCTGAGTGCTGAGTGCTCAACTCTCTGGGCCTGTGGGTCTGCTTGACAATTTCGCTACGCGGCTGTTTTGGTGGCTGCCAGTTGCACATTTCCGTTATATCCGTCAGCCAGCAGTAGCAGTCGCAGCCAAAGCGCACACACTGCGTATGAGTAATATTCGCTCAGCGAAATCAAACTAAACTACCAAGAAACAAAAAAGCAGCAAAAAATGGCCAATTAATCACGAGACTCCGCACGAGACAAAAAATGCAATAATCAAAGAAAAGTCAAAGCCGAAAACTTGAACAACAAATAAATGAAGTAGAAACCCCAAAAAAAAAAAAAAAAAACAGTAAGGTGAGGAGCGGGGGGCAAGTGCAGCGCTGCCAACGGCGACGGCGACGCGGCAGCGGTTCGGGCTTTGTTTTGGCTTCAGTTTTGGCCCAGCAGCTTCGACTTCAGTTCGATTCGTGATTCGTGACTCGTGGTTCGTGGTTCGTGGTCCGCAGCTCTTAAGGCGCGCAAAGAAAATCTCGAGCAACCTGCAGAACAGTACATGCATCTATTTTTTTTCAAGTGAGTTCTAGACTTGAGTGCTTGCATACTATGTGGCAGCCACTGGCGCCCGCACTGGCCCACTGAAAGGAAAGAGTGCGAAACCAGGCCGAAATAAAAGTTTGCGAGCAAACAACAGCAGCCCCCAAGACGTCAGGCAAACAACAACAACAACAACCAGCTATGCCTGGCCCGGCTTTGTGGTCCGGTGAGTGTTTGTTTTTTTTTTTAGCCACAAAGCCACGCAGATCTCACTCAAGTCGGACTTGCAGATGGCGATGGCGATGGAGAGCAGCTCGCTCGCTCGCTCTCCTGCACGATCACGGGCACGAGAGTCGCTCTGCAGCTGCAAGTTGCACTTCCGCATGCCATCTCTCTTGCGCCCGCGATCCGTGGCTCCAGAACGCAGCGGTAACAACAATAAACTTTCACTTCAGCAGAGCGCACGGGGGCAGGCAGGGAGGGGGCGTAAGCTGTTGGCCAAAGGCTTCCTGGCATTGCAACTTGCAGCAGCAGCAGCAGCAGCGGCAGCGGCAGCAGCAGCGGCAATTGCAATCAGGTCTTAACACATTTGCCGCCACCGCTGCTGCTGGGCTGCTCATTATAAAGTCGTAAGCCATTTGCGTTGTGTGAGTGCGAAGCGAAATGTCAGTGAGCAATAAGGAAATGAAATGTGCGCCAAACAATTATTGCACGTTGTTGCTGTTGCTGTTGCCACTGCTGTTGCTGCTGCTGCTGCTGCGGCTGGCAGCAGTTGAAATCGAAAGTGCTTTCAGACAATGGTCAACGAACGTATGGAAAGGGCATTAGAGAAATGCTGAATGCTGGTGTGGGTGCAATGCAAAGGCAGACGGAGTAACGAGTGAATAGTGGACAGGGAGTAGTGAATAGCGAATAGCGAATAAATAAGTAATGCGAAACATGGGCCACATTGCTTTTGGCCATGTCGAAATTCATGACATTGCTTCTGCTGCTCGAAGTTAAGCTGTCTGCCCGCCGTTTGTCCGCGAAATGGGCATTGTCCGTTTGTCCGTATGTCCGCTTGTCCGTTTGTCCATATGTCCGTTTATCGATGGGATGCTCCACCAATGAACTTGTCCGCTGGCTCACCAATCCTTTGTCCATCTATCTAATCCCTGTCATCCTGGGCCGTTTGTCATCTTTTGCATTTCTGCGCCAATTGATCCACATTGCTGCCGCTATTACTGCTCATGTTGCTGCTGTTGCTTTGCTTTTCCTCAGCGCGCCGCCGTGCTTTTCGCTCTCGACGTTGCGCAATCGCTTGTCATTGTCCATTGTTGGGTTGCCGTTGCCGTTGCCGTTTGCTCTAGTTCGAATTAACTTTTACCTTTCCACAGACGGCTTCAGCCCCCACCCCGCGCCGATCGCAGAACTCCATTGCCACGGTGGTATTGCGAGGGTTTGCGGGGTGGAGGTGGAGGTGGATGTGGAGAGAGCCTCAGAAAGCAGGAAGCAACAATCTGTGCTGCAACTGCAGCACGGCAGCTCGCTCTCTTCTGGCGGCAGGAAAAGCTTTTGCTTTTGCCGAGCACCCCTCTCTGGACTCGTGCCCCAAACGCCTCTCGCCCTCCCCCTCCCTTCAACATCCAGCGGGTGGAAAGTGCATTGGCACAGTTTCGCTCGAAAGGCGGCAAGGAGAAGGGTGGTGGTTAGCATGAGTTAGCATGAGAGTTGGAGCTTTTCGGGGCAGCTAGGAAAGCTCCTCCCCAATGGCAGTGCCCCTGCCTCCAGGGTGCCCCACCCCCTGGAAAGCCAGCCCCTAAGCTCGCCGGTCAACGTCCACACCAACTCCACGTACACCCACACACTGGCAGCGAATGCAACTTGTGCTGCTGATGTGCTGCTGTTGCGCTGCTGTTGTTGCGAGTCAATTCTAATTTGAATGCAGTGCTTAGATAGGGGAGCAAGGGAGATGGCGCTAGAAGGGCACACAAGCAATGGGAGAGAGTGAAGTTTAGTTGCAGCTAGAATGCAGTTGCAGTTGCAGTTGCATTTGCAATTGCAATGAACCCTAGTGGGGGTGTGTGACCGGCGACGGGGTGTGTTGCTGGGTAGGTGTGTAGGTGGAAAGGTGGAAGGGGGAGAGTGCCAGAGTGCGATAGAAATGGGGAGAGTGAGAGAGAGGTGGACAAAAAACGAGCCTAGTGCCTCTGCTGGCGTCTGCGGCGCTGCCAAAGCATAACTATGACGTCGCCGCTGCCTGGTGAGCGTGTGCCTGTGTGTGTGTGTGAGTTTGCCTATGTGTGTCTGTGAGAGAGTGAGTGTGCTTTCGGTGTTTTTTGTTCGTTTTGTCTATTGGTTTTCATTTTCGTTTGCTGCCGACGTCGACGCTTCTAATGCTCGATCGCGATAGACGGAGAGAGGGAAAGAGAGAGAGAAGGAGAGTGCGAGCGAGCGGTGGAGCCAGTGGGGCGGGGGGGCGGTGTCGGTCGGAGGGGGAGTCGACGCCTGCGCCGACTGCGACGCCGGCAGCGGCAGAGGCAGCAGCAGCGTTTCGTGGCTGCTGCTTTCTTTCGCTCGCTTACTCCTTTCATTTCACTTTATTTCGTTCGCATGCACGCACGTTGGCCGCGGAGCAACATCTCCAGCAAACAGAAACCGAAACCTAAACAGAAACAGAAACAACAAATAAAACATAAGAAACAAAAAAATAAAAAACAAAACGAAACTACAAATACAAATAACAAAAAACAAATAACACGGCAGCAGCCGTCGCTGAGACGCGGAACTTGGCTCGAACTTTAGTTTAGTTTTTCTGAGTTTCAGTGGCCAGTGGCTAAAGTGCGGCGATATCGGGCGAAACGGTTAACGGCTCACGGCTAACGGTTGACAGCCAGCGGTTCAGCACGCGCCAAATCCTTTTTTTTCAAGTTTGTCAATGTTTTTAGTGGTACTAAAGAAAACACAACATTATATGTAAAGTATAGGCAAGAATCTAAAGCCAACAGTGGTATGTGCCCTTAGTTTTGACCCAAGACCTACAAGTCCCTAGAAGACCCCTGACAGCCAGAACCACCCACCCACACACGCATAAACACACACACACACACACGAACACGCTCATTCGCCACCCACCCACACAGTCTCATATCTCAGTCTCAGTCTCAGTTTCAATCTCAGTTCCAATCTCAGTTCCAATCTCAATCTCATTTCGAGGATCAAAAACGGAGCTGCAACATCAATCGATTCATTATGTTTACATATTTTTTTCGAGTGATTTAAGTTTTGGCAATGGACGCAGACTTCTTCTCCTTCTAATCGAACCGAGTGACTTCGCATCATGCTGTAGAAGAAGAAGTTGACTAACAAATGGTTGTTGTGATCGAAAGTGTCTTTTGAAATGTGTTTGAAACTCGGTGTTTGCCCAGCCAAAATGGCCCAGCATCGTTCGCTTGTCCGTCTCTACCTGCCCACCTAGAAGAGCTGCCCAGATGAATGCCCAGCAGCCGCTGATCCTGGAGCCTGGATCCAAGGCCAGCAGTGTTGTTGCGGCAGCTGCCGAGCTAGAGGCAGCAACAACTACGGCAGCGCTGGCCACGGCGTCGGCCACGGAGGCTTCTGCAGCGGACAGTTATCCCGCCGTACAGCAGAACGGCGGCCACGAGGAGCAGCGGCTCAATGGCAACCACGGATGTCGCCGCGAGCAGCCGGATGATCGGACGGACCAGCCGGAGCAGCCGGATCAGCAGGATGAGCCCGAGCCAGTCAAGGACGTGGCCAACAAGCTGACCATTATCAAGACGCCGTTGAACAAGACTCTGCTCAAGAAGTGCAACAGCAACGGCAGCCTGCAGATGCCGCACGCCAACAATGGCAGCAGCATCAACATCAATAATCGCAACAACACCAACAACACAAACAACACCAACAACAACAACAATAGCAACAATAACAACAATGCGGCCAGCAACGACGTCTGCGATTCCGGTTTGCAAAGCGGAAATAGCAATGAACAAGAACCATTTGCCAACAACGATCGCCATCACCACATCTACCACCACCACCACCATCACTACCATCATCACCATGGCGGCGATAAGAGCGAGTCGAGCGGCGACGTTGCATCCTCGTCCTCCGCGGACCCCAACTCGCAGGTCAAGGACGAGCCCACAGCGCAGGATAGCCAGGATAATCAAGAGGCAGGACCTGCAGAGGCTGGAGGAGCAACTGCGGCTGCAGCCACGTGCAGCCCCAGCAAGTGCAACAAGTGCAACTCGCACAACAACAACAGCAACTGCAACAATAACAATAATACCATCAGCAACAACAACAATAATACAAGCAGCAATACCAATACGAACAGCAACAACAATGCCAATAACAACAATAATAATAATAATAATAACCATTACAACAACTACAATAACTATTATAAGAAAAAGTCTCGTATGCCGCCCATTTGCCGTTAGTATTGCATCCATCTATATACTCTAAACCCCGTAAATCATGCCTAATCATAAATGCGTAAGACACCACCCACCCACGAGCCACCGCCCAGCCACCCCCTGGCTTACCCACCCAAACCCCCCCTTCCCACACACACACATTACTTACGCTCTCTTCCCTCTTACCAACAAGAATTGCAGTCATCGAAAACCAACCCCACCCCCTCCAAAAGCAAAGAGAAGTGCACTAAACTGGAGCAACCAACAATTGGCCAAGAAAACAAACAAGAACAGAACCCACCCAGAACCACCCAACCACCAACCACCACCCACCAAAAACCGAAAACCAAAAACCAAAAACCACCCACTGGAATGCGTACTGCCACTGCCACTCTGCTCTGCAGCTCAAGGGGCAGCGGGCAGGGACGGACGCAGTCTAGATGCTTCCCGAACGAGTCACAATAATACCAAAAATCCAAGCAAACACAAGTACAAAATCCAAATTCAATGAAAAATCAAGAGCCCCACAAGCAAACTCAAAAAACACACACAAAAGCAAAAGCAAATGCAAACTGAAAAGTAACATCGGCAAGAAAAGAAAACCCCCAACAACAAAAACCACAACAACAACGATCGGCAAGCAAGAGAATTTTTTGTTTTTATCCAAATTTGAACAATCGGCAAAGACAAGAAAAAACGAAATTATGACATCCATAGGTAAATTTGTGACTATATCCCAAACCCAAATCAAAAACACTAACACATAAGACACATTAAAAACTTAGAAGAAGCCGCCCCCGCACACACACACACACACAATGAACGACCCACCTGCAGTTCGAAAGTTGAAGTTGGAGTTGCAGTTCCAGGCAGTTCCAACCCAAATTCTCCTTTCGACCACCACTGCCTCTCCCCCTTCTCGAAGCACTGCGATTGTCTAATGACCCCCAACTAGATACTAATCACACAACTTAGACGGGGCTATCAATCTGC
This sequence comes from Drosophila simulans, assembly GCF_016746395.2. NCBI lineage: Eukaryota > Metazoa > Arthropoda > Insecta > Diptera > Drosophilidae > Drosophila > Drosophila simulans. The sequence goes on from NC_052525.2 coordinate 1,778,641, forward strand.
TCCCTGATTCAATATTTGCTTATATACTCGTGCTATATTATTATAATTATAAAACAGTTGCTATGACTTTTTCGAAACCTCAAGATTCTTCAAGTTTAGTGCTCTAGATAAGCAGTGCATCTTTTACCATCCTTCCAAGTGACACAATTGTGGAAAAGTTTATCCGCCATTAGTTGTGAATTGTGTTCGGCTGGCTGGTTAATCATGATTTAATAATCATTATCAACTTATTCGTTTAGAACGGAGTTAAGATTAGACTTAGGAGGGCTATCTATATCTATGGTTTCCAGTGAGTTCGGTTCGCTTGAATGCAGTTTCGTCTGCCGCTGATCTGGGAAACAGGTACCCACATACACCTCAATGTATCTGGACGTATCTGAAGTATGTATACAGTTGCGTGTAGAAGTCAACTCCACGCGCTTACATACACACGCACGCACACACTAGCATACTGACGCGCGCACATACACACACACGCAGAGGGGCGAAAAGATATAGAACCAGAGAGGCACGCATGGTTTTATTGTTTAGAATAATCTTGCGCTTGATAATGAAAATAGGTCAAATTTTAAAAATACACACACAAACGACATTGTCGTCGGTGCGGCCGACTGCCCTGCCGACTGCCCGACGAGAGAACTTTTGCCGCCCGAAGCTGCACAGTTTATCTCTCGGCGCCAGTGTGTGCGTGTGTGCGTGTGCGCCTGAGCGTTGGTGTGTGAGTGCGTAAAGAGATCGCCATTGGATAGATAGTGAAAGGGGGAGTTCGAACGGGAGTGCGAGTGGGAGTGAGAATGATCGGGGCGGACTGTGGGTACGGGAATCGGAAAGGGAGATGGAAGCGCCGTTGCTGACCGAGTCGGCCAGACAGAGACGGAGCTAGCGAGAGGGAGCAGTAGGGGGCGAGAGCGAAGGAGATATCGAAAGTTGAACTACACAGGTGCATCGTGGTAAATCCTTTTACCAAAGCCACAACTCGGCTATTGGCTCACTCAATTCGCATAGAGCTTATTAATTTGCACTCGTGCCTATTGGCTTACAAAAATTCCATTTAATCGTAGTAATATCAGAGTACGTTGTATGCAATTGAAATGTACATACATACATATGTACATATGTACATTTATCGTACTCGAATGCTCATAGCTTCACTAATTGAAGAGGTATTCCAAAATGTTTTGCATTTTTAGAATCGCGCTCGTCAGCTCGAAAAAACTGTAATTTAAGAAAGGTCAATAAAAATAAATTTTTTTTTTATTTTCATTTTTTTTACCATTGTCAAAATTGCAAAAAAATTAAAAAAAAAATATTTTTTCTTCTCCCTCGCTAATTTTTGGTGACGTTTTTCGCCTGGGAAAAAACAAGCTTAAAACTGTTTACCGAATCGGATTTGAGAGAAAATTGTGAATTTTACAGTAATAATGGATTCAGGATTTCAGTGTGAGGCGTTTGCAGTGAATAAATTTGTAGCATACTTTTCAACGCTAGATTTGTAAAGGATTTGAGCCATATACAAATGTTGGTTAGAAAGCACTGAACCGACTGTGAAGGACATTTTATAATGTAATTCTTTCGATAAGATCGTAACAAACTGTTCTAACAAAAAGCCCACCAACCCCCAAAGCGACATGCTTTACATAGATTCACTGCGTTCTCATATGAAACCTGTTGATCCAAAATCATGCTTAGGAAGAGGGGAGCTAGAGGGGACTATAACAATACTCGGCCGATTAAGTGGCAAAAGGTAAAGAAAACGCTTTGACCCATTTCGCAGAAAGAGCAGACACACATATCATGACGCTCATCATATCCGAGAGTGCTGATCGATCAAGCTCGTAATTAACCGAATTCCTCATATCATATCTTTTCGGCCAGATCTTCGACGTTTCGGCCGCGTTAACCAGTTATTCGCTTGGGGAAGCGAATGCAAATGATTGCTTATTTGTTTGTGTTCCATCAGCGAATCAATCCAAAAACAAAATTCGGAAAGAAAAGAAACTTCCGCAACCAATTTATGCGAACTTATTTATGCGTGCCAAGCACCCATGCGGTATCTGTAAATTTCCCAAACATAAGCCGTTGTTCTAGAAATTGTATTTACATATATCACAAGAAAAGATATTGATGGCCATTGGCAGGGGGATAACTACTACTTTAAGAATGTATATTATATATTAAGATGCATATATGAAATGAAATGAAATCTTGTAGTCTTGTAGTCCGTGTGGGATACACGTGTAAGATACATCTAAGTTACGATTAGCCCGCAGACGATCCACTACGTATTGGCCAACAACTAAACCAGAACCTTCGTATCTTCTCCCTTCCCTTTTCATCCCCCAGGAATTATGACACTGAGCCGTGGCCCGTACAGCGAGCTCGATAAAATGAGCCTTTTTCAAGACCTCAAACTCAAACGGCGCAAAATCGATTCGCGATGCAGCAGTGACGGCGAGTCCATAGCGGACACGTCCACCTCGTCGCCGGACCTGCTGGCGCCCATGTCGCCGAAGCTCTGCGACAGCGGCTCGGCGGGGGCGTCGCTGGGGGCATCCCTGCCCCTGCCGCTGGCCCTGCCCCTGCCGATGGCCCTGCCACTGCCCATGTCGCTGCCCCTGCCCCTCACGGCGGCATCTTCGGCGGTCACCGTTTCGCTGGCAGCGGTCGTGGCCGCGGTGGCCGAGACGGGTGGCGCGGGCGGGGGAGGAGCTGGGACAGCAGTAACAGCGTCGGGAGCAGGACCATGCGTCTCCACGTCGTCCACGACGGCAGCGGCAGCCACATCCTCGACCTCCTCGCTCTCGTCCTCCTCCTCTTCGTCATCCTCCACGAACTCCAGCACCTCCTCCGCCTCGCCGACAGCTGGAGCCTCCTCCACGGCCACCTGCCCCGCCAGCAGCAGCAGCAGCAGTGGAAACGGAAACGGAAGTGGGGGCAAATGTGGTAGCATCAAGCAGGAGCACACGGAGATACACTCGTCGAGCAGTGCGATTTCGGCGGCCGCCGCCTCAACGGTGATGTCACCGCCGCCCGCAGAGCCGACGAGATCCAGTCCAGCCACGCCCGAGGGGGGCGGACCAGCTGGCGCCGGAAGTGGAGCAACGGGAGGCGGAACCACGAGCGGCGGATCAACAGCTGGAGTGGCCATCAATGAACACCAAAACAATGGCAATGGCAGCGGCGGGAGCAGTCGAGCCTCTCCCGATTCGCTGGAAGAGAAGCCCTCTACTACAACGACCACGGGTCGTCCAACGCTCACGCCCACGAATGGGGTGCTGTCCTCCGCCTCGGCGGGCACGGGGATTTCCACAGGAAGCAGCGCCAAGCTGAGCGAGGCCGGTATGAGTGTGATACGATCCGTTAAGGAGGAGCGCTTGCTCAACGTATCCAGCAAGATGCTGGCGTTCCATCAGCAGCGGGAGCAAGAGACCAAAGCAGTGGCGGCTGCAGCAGCAGCAGCAGCGGCGGGGCATGTAACGGTTCTAGTGACGCCATCGCGCATCAAATCGGAGCCACCGCCGCCGTCTTCACCCTCCTCTACATCCAGCACACAAAGAGAAAGGGAACGGGAACGCGATCGAGAGAGGGAGCGCGAAAGGGAACGCGAGCGGGACCGGGATCGGGAACGGGAACAGTCCATCAGCTCCTCGCAGCAGCACCTAAGCCGGGTCTCCGCCAGTCCACCCACTCAGCTGTCCCACGGCAGCCTGGGACCCAACATTGTGCAGACGCACCATCTTCACCAGCAACTCACACAGCCGCTGACGCTGCGCAAGAGCAGCCCGCCCACAGAGCACCTGCTCAGCCAGTCCATGCAACATCTCACCCAGCAGCAGGCGATCCACCTGCATCACCTACTTGGCCAGCAGCAGCAGCAGCAGGCGTCGCATCCCCAGCAGCAACAGCAGCAGCAACACTCGCCCCACTCCCTGGTGCGGGTGAAAAAGGAACCGAATGTTGGTCAGCGGCACTTGTCGCCGCATCACCAGCAACAGTCGCCGCTCCTGCAGCACCACCAACAGCAGCAGCAGCAGCAACAACAACAGCAGCAGCAGCATCTGCATCAGCAACAGCAACAGCAGCAGCACCACCAGCAGCAACCGCAGGCACTGGCCTTGATGCATCCGGCTTCCCTGGCGCTGAGGAACAGCAATCGGGATGCGGCCATTCTGTTTCGGGTAAAGAGCGAAGTTCACCAGCAGGTGGCCGCCGGGCTACCGCATCTGATGCAGTCCGCTGGTGGGGCAGCGGCCGCCGCCGCAGCAGCAGTGGCCGCGCAGCGAATGGTATGCTTCAGCAATGCCAGGATCAATGGCGTGAAGCCGGAGGTGATTGGAGGACCGTTGGGCAACCTGCGGCCTGTGGGCGTCGGTGGCGGAAACGGAAGTGGCTCCGTGCAGTGCCCCTCGCCACATCCATCCTCCTCGTCGTCATCCTCGCAGCTGTCGCCGCAGACACCCTCCCAGACGCCACCCCGTGGCACGCCCACCGTCATAATGGGCGAGAGCTGCGGGGTGCGCACCATGGTCTGGGGCTACGAGCCTCCGCCGCCCTCGGCGGGCCAGTCCCACGGCCAGCACCCGCAGCAGCAACAGCAGTCGCCCCACCACCAGCCGCAACAGCAACAGCAGCAGCAACAACAGCAGTCGCAGCAGCAACAGCAACAGCAGCAGCAACAGTCTATGGGCCAGCAGCAGCACTGCCTCTCCTCGCCATCGGCGGGGTCACTGACGCCCTCCTCTTCGTCCGGCGGCGGTTCGGTATCTGGCAGCGGAGTGGGCGGACCACTCACGCCCTCCTCGGTGGCGCCGCAAAACAACGAGGAGGCCGCCCAACTGCTGCTCTCCCTGGGACAGACACGCATCCAGGACATGAGATCACGGCCACACCCCTTCCGCACACCGCACGCCCTTAACATGGAGCGGCTGTGGGCGGGCGACTACTCGCAATTGCCGCCCGGCCAGCTGCAGGCTCTGAATCTTAGTGCCCAGCAGCAGCAGTGGGGCAGCAGCAACTCCACGGGTCTTGGTGGCGTAGGCGGCGGCATGGGCGGACGCAACCTGGAGGCGCCGCACGAGCCGACCGACGAGGACGAACAGCCGCTCGTGTGCATGATCTGCGAGGACAAGGCCACCGGCCTGCACTACGGCATCATCACCTGCGAGGGGTAAGTACCCGCTAGGCATTAGGTCAGCTTTCCACTTCAAAGCATTTCTAAATCTTGGACGTGGTAAGCAAGATAAGCCTAAGCTCCGCCAACCTATTGATACTTGGAGCACATGCTGCCAGTTTGCCTCGCATGGCTAATAATCTTGAAATTCTTCCGCCAGGTGCAAGGGCTTCTTCAAGCGGACGGTGCAGAACCGACGAGTCTACACCTGCGTGGCGGACGGCACCTGCGAGATAACCAAAGCACAGCGCAACCGTTGTCAGTATTGTCGATTTAAGAAGTGCATCGAGCAGGGCATGGTGCTGCAAGGTGAGTAGTTAGTCCCCTGGCAGGACCCCACGGATGCCTAACCAGGAAACCGCTCCATTTCCTTTCAGCCGTTCGCGAGGATCGCATGCCGGGCGGTCGCAACAGTGGCGCCGTCTACAATTTGTACAAGGTGAAGTACAAGAAGCACAAGAAGACCAATCAGAAGCAGCAACAGCAGGCCGCCCAGCAGCAGCAGCAGCAGGCGGCGGCGCAGCAGCAGCACCAGCAACAGCAGCAGCATCAACAGCACCAGCAACATCAGCAGCAGCAGTTGCACTCGCCGCTCCACCATCACCACCACCAGGGCCACCAGTCGCACCACGCGCAGCAGCAACACCACCCACAGCTGTCGCCGCACCACTTGCTGTCGCCGCAGCAGCAGCAACTTGCCGCCGCAGTGGCAGCAGCTGCGCAGCACCAACAGCAACAGCAGCAACAACAGCAGCAGCAGCAGGCCAAGCTGATGGGCGGCGTGGTGGACATGAAGCCCATGTTCCTCGGCCCCGCTTTGAAGCCGGAGTTGCTGCAAGCACCCCCCATGCACAGTCCGGCCCAGCAACAACAACAGCAGCAGCAGCAGCAACAGCAGGGCTCGCCGCATCTCTCGCTTAGCTCGCCGCACCAGCAGCAGCAGCAGGGACAGCACCAAAACCACCACCAGCAACCAGGTGGAGGTGGCGGAGGAGCTGGGGGAGGGGCTCAACTGCCGCCGCACCTGGTGAACGGAACGATACTGAAGACGGCCCTAACCAATCCCAGCGAGATTGTACATCTGCGCCACCGTCTCGACTCGGCGGTCAGTTCGTCCAAGGACCGACAGATCTCGTACGAGCACGCCTTAGGCATGATCCAGACGCTGATCGACTGCGACGCGATGGAGGACATAGCCACACTGCCGCACTTCAGCGAGTTCCTGGAGGACAAGTCGGAGATTAGCGAGAAACTGTGCAACATCGGCGATTCCATAGTCCACAAACTGGTGTCGTGGACAAAGAAGTTGCCCTTCTACCTGGAGATCCCGGTGGAGATACACACTAAACTACTGACGGACAAGTGGCACGAGATCCTTATCCTGACCACGGCCGCCTACCAGGCGTTGCATGGCAAGCGGCGCGGCGAGGGAGGAGGCAGCAGGCATGGTTCGCCGGCGTCAACGCCACTGAGCACGCCCACTGGCACGCCGTTGAGCACACCGATACCCTCGCCCGCCCAGCCACTGCACAAGGACGACCCGGAGTTTGTCAGCGAGGTGAACTCGCACCTGAGCACCCTGCAAACCTGCTTGACCACGCTTATGGGCCAGCCGATAGCGATGGAGCAGCTGAAGCTGGACGTCGGGCACATGGTGGACAAGATGACCCAAATAACCATCATGTTCCGGCGAATCAAGCTCAAGATGGAGGAGTACGTCTGCCTAAAGGTTTACATACTGCTGAACAAAGGTACGTGGTTCGATTTGCAAAACCCATTCATACAGTGCTCATGTTACCTTTTCGTTCGTTTTGTAAATCCAGCAGAAGTGGAACTGGAGAGCATCCAGGAGCGGTACGTCCAGGTGCTGCGCTCCTACCTGCAAAACTCCTCGCCGCAGAATCCGCAGGCGAGGCTCAGTGAACTGCTCTCCCACATACCAGAGGTAAGTGGCCACTAACTATGTACATGTACTCTTTGGCGATTCCCATTTCCGACGAAGCCATCACCATCTGTCCTGTGATTCATCGCTCTCCCCTATCCCCTTGCAGATCCAGGCTGCGGCCAGCCTGCTGCTCGAGAGCAAGATGTTCTATGTGCCCTTCGTGCTCAACTCGGCGAGCATAAGGTAGCAGATGCTTGAGCACGGACTGCTGCCCACCGCCAACCATCAGTCGGCGCCACCACCTGGTCCTGATCCCATCCCGGAGCGGCAGCAGCAGCAGCAACAGGAGCGGCGTCGAAGCAGGCAGCAGCAGCACCAGTTGCTGCGCAACCTGCCCAAGATCAAGATCGAGATCGGTACCCAGCGCGATCCGGAGGAAGAGGAGTCGGAGCAAGAGCAAGAGCAGGAGCCGGAGCAAGAGCAGGATAAGCAGTTCCGACCCTCAGCCGCATCCACGTCCATTTTGAAGACTTCACTGCTGAGCGGAGCGGCGGCCACGTTGGCTACCTTGACGGCGGCAGCCGAGCAAATAGCCCGTTCCTCGGCCAGCTGCGACACTGCCAGGGATTACTCCCAAAGCAGCAACAGCAGCAGCAATAGCAACGCTGCCACAGGAGCAACAGGAACTATGGCCAGCGGCAGGACAGGCAGCAGCAACAGTTTAGAAGAGAGCAAAAGACTTGAGCATCAACAACAACAACAACAACAGCAGCAACCACAACAGCATCAGCAGCAACAATATACATCAATACTACACACGGCCTTAATGTCACAGCGTTCCATGCCACCAGCGACATCAGCTACATTAGCAGCAGCGGCGGGCACATCGACGCCGACGACGGCAGCAACAACATCGCCTACGCCTGCGCATGTGCTGAAAACAGCGGTGACCTTAGCCAGTCTAAGTGAGATAGCCACAGCACGTCAGCAGCAGCAGGAGCAGCAGCAGCAACAGCAGCAGCAATTGCTGGCGATGCAACAGCAACAGCAACAGCTAACGAAACTGCCCAGAAGGATAATCAACTTTGGCAGCAACCACACTGCCAACACTGCCACCAAAGGATTGGGAACGGAAGCAGAAGCAGGAGCAGGAGCAGGAGTGGGCATGGCCACAGCAACGGCAGCAGCATCAGTTGGACGCAATCGCCAACTGGGCCTGAGTCAGGGTCAAGTGGTGAATGGTAAGCAGAAAGAATTGTGAGCCTTGTGTTTGCGATAACGTTTGTGTACCCCCCTTAACGCTGCCAGTCAGGACAGCACGCCTGCTCAACGGCAACTGTTGCGGCCGATTTCAGGCGACAGCAGGAACAGGGGCCAGCAGGGGCACCAACACTGCCGGCAGCAACACGGTCAACATGCAGACCCAGACCGACGATGAGTTGCTGCCGCTGTTAGCCATGCTCCCACAAGACGCTCCCACAACAACAGGAGCAGCAGCAGGAGCAGCAGTATCATTATCATTATCAGCCACAGCCACATCTTCATCATCATCATCGACGATTTCATTAGCAACACGTGCAGCAGCAGCAATGCAGCAGCAGCAACAATGGACTGCCGTGTCGACGACGCCAGCAATAGGAGTGATGATGACGACGACGACGACACAATCACAATCACGAGCAACATTAGCACCACAACAACAGCAACTATCACTGCCACAACAAAAGCAACAATTTAATACGAGAATCAACAGAAAAACCACAATTACAACAGCCACCACAACAGCACCAACAGCAACAACAACAACAACACGAAACAGCAACATCAACTTCAACAGCAACAATAACTATATGAATAACAATAATATAAACGCCGCCACTGCCAGAGCCTCTGCCTTCGCCTCCGCCTCTGCCATGGCCACGGCCACGCCCACAGCCACGCCCACTGCCACGGGCACGCGCCAGCGACCGGCCCCGCAACCGCCCCCGCCCCCGCGCACGCCCACAGCCACCTCAGCTTCTGTTACTGTAGTTGTGTTCAAAACAATGTTACCTGATGACTGAATTATTTTAGAATCGTACACATAGAGCATGTTTTATTATGATTACCACTATGATTACCACTTACGATTTACGATTACGATTATGATTACGATTATGAGTATGTCTGGATATCATTACCTATTAACTATTCATTAGTTATGGATTATCGATTATTACTATTTTTACTATTACTATTGCTACATGCATAATGTAGAGCCTAATTGATCTATCGTGTATTTTAGTTTGTCTAATTGTTGGATCCCTGTACTATATCCCACACACATACACACACTCTCACCCATATTTGATCCTCACCCCCAAACAATCCATACACACACACTCATACACACACACACACAATGCCGTTACTAAGGAAGGGTATGCGCATATGCGAAGTTGAAACATTTTAATCATGTAATTTTTTTTTTTGTGTTTTTGCTGAACGGAGATGAAAGTTAAGGAGGTCGAGCAACAGCAATTCGAAGTGTTAATTGAGTAGGATTATGAGTACGTAGCGAGTATGTAACGAGTATGTAATGACTAAGTAAAGTTTACGTAGACACAATGCCACACACAGCTATAGCAAGCATTAAGGATGCGTGCATATGTCAGTTATCTATTTTTTTTTAAACTAAAATCTATATAAAGTAACGAGAGAGGAAGGAAGAGCGAAGCAGGGCGGGAGATTCAACCACATAAAGTATAAATAGTAGAGCTTGAGCCAAGTAGCTAGTTTAGTGTACATCCGTTTTGGGGCAGGGAAGTAGAGCAATTTGTTGACGAGACGGGGTGGTGGGGTGAGCGGTAACGGAAATCGGTAACGGAAGTGGAGACAAAGCGGAACCGGAAACGGAAGCTGGACTGCCAGATCGGAATCACACATCAACCATTATGAGAACTTCGCTCGCAACTCTTGCAGAATTATACTGTTAGATCCTGTTAGTTATCGAACCCAAAACTCCCAACCCACACACACTATACCTAAGTTAAGAACGCATAATCACATACTACACATAAATTACGCATAGTACATACAAAAAAGAGGATGAGAAAATGAGAAAAAACAAAGATAAGGAAGATAAGAAAGAAAGAAAGAAACGAAAGGACTTTTCTTTTGTAAGCTCGATTGCGCAATTGTGTATCGTAATCGTGTTGTCTTCGCAACCCCAAACGCCCCATGGCGGTATTGATGCCCGGATTGTTATCGATATCGTCGTACTACGTTTTATTTTGTAAATGTATTAATTTTGTTGATTTTTTTGCTGTCTGTACACATTTTTTTTAACAACATTTTTGAATAAATGTAATTCTTGAATATGCTTTATGTTTTTAATTTACACTCAAACCCCAACAAATTTTGAGTTTCAATTGGTTTGTATATAAAACAGATAGGAGTGCCTCCATTTTACAAGTTTTCTTTATCAAAATTAACGTTTTGTTTTCGAGTCAAAATCTTCGAATTGTTAGCGAATTTGTAGGTAAGGGAATTCCTTAAATAATGCCCAAAATAGCAAAACTCGCCCTTAACTATATTTCTACACACATTTTACGCGCTCTCGATTTTCTACTTGAAAATTCCTCAGTGGCGCCACCTGCATTTAGAGACTCGAAGTGTATGCACCGGAAATGGCAAAATCGGCTTGAAAGGAAATTGGAAGAATCTCTTGTGAATAGGAAAACCCGATAAAAAATCCTTGATGCCCAGTCCTGAAACACAAATCCTCCCGATTGAAGCTCTGTCAAATAAATAACGAATCCTAGAGCTGAGAGGAGAAACAGAAATAGAGAAATTAAGAAAAAAAACACGAAAACAATGTTTTTCGAATAAAACCGAGGAACAGAAGATGAGAAAATATGCAAGAGTCTGACATCAAATTGCCTTCAAAGCGTTATTTTCGATTTTTTTCCGTAGAGTTTTTTTACGAGAAAACGATGCAAAAACCAATACGAAATACCAAATAGCAAGGATATTTAGAGTACGTATATATGTGGATTTACATAAGCGATGACATAATAATCATATGAATATGGAAAAAGCGGCAACGGACGGACGGCTAAAAGGATTAACATTTTTTGTAGAGTAATTGCAGGATAAACAGCATCTGGAGGAAAAGAGTCAAAATAAAATATTTTTGCACAGCGTGTTATCGAATAAGTGTTAGACCTTAAACGTAACTGTAATCGAGATTAAAATCAATCAAAGAACCCTTCCCCTCCGTTCCCTTCCCTACCCATTCCTTCCCCTCCTTACCCAACCCATCCCCAAAAACTGCCAGTTCCCCACCCCGCCCATTTGATTATCAGGGCTAGGGTCAGATGGCCAATTGCTCCCGCTGAAGAAGAAGAAGTGTCTTTGTAAATACATGAGTATAAGCAGTGGGACTTTGTGGGGTCTGAAGACCCCAACCGAACCATCTGGCATCTCGAGATATAACATTAGTTAGCTAATTTTAACGACATACACTCCCGGACTCACCAACTGCAGTCACCTGCCTACCCAGCTGCGACTTTTCGTAGATACACTGTTTTACCAAAAAAAAAAAGAACACAATGAATACTTAAATGCTCAACTTCACCACATGACCCTCTCAGCCACTCAACCACACCCGCATCCAACCCCATCCGCTTGCCTAGATCCATTTGCATCCCGGGAAGGAACCCATGTCCACCATTTCCCTATAGTGTAAAGCGTGGATGCAATATGAACTTCTTATGGTGCTTAATCTGGATCTTGATCTTGAGAACAACCCAAGCCTAGAACTCAAATTATGGGACTGATGCAATGAAACAAAAAGAAAACAATGAAAAAAATAAGTAAATGAGCTAGGGAAGAAATCTAATTAAACCCATATATGTATACTAGGTGTATATGTGTATTGATTTAAAGATTCAATAATTAAAAACGAAGTAGATCCTTCCATATGATAAAAGCAAAAAAAAAAGAAGAAAAATACAGAGTAAACTCTAGGGAAAGATCTCGCTTCTGAGGCCATTGTTATACTCTTTGAATTTGTGTATACCCCAGAATAGAAAATTGTGAAACCAAATCCAAAGAAAACCGAAACACATAACAAATCGCCGTGGAAAATTATAGAAATACTGTTTTTTTTTGTGCATTTCTAATTCTACATAGCGGTCGCCAGCGACTTTTACCTTTTATATAAGTATACAATATGGTTTTTGTTTCGTTTTGGATTTGATATGAATGTTACACGATGGATTGATATTGATTGATTGATTAGTGAACGTTTGATGTAGTGGTAACCAAAAAGAATAATTTAAATGATATATTAATGTAATGCATAAGAGACGGAAACACAAACGGCAAGAGAACCGCAAATGATAATGAAATGAAAATGAAATGTTAGCAAATATAAAAAAGGATAACTAAAACGAACTAAGCCCGTAATTGAGAATTTTTAAAGCACGATTCGAGATCACATATAAATTTAATAAATTACACATGTATTAATAATGAAATGATGTATTTACGAATAAAATTAATATTATCACATGAATCATATTAAGTTATCCAGTCTATTTAAAAAGCTCGGAAGGAAACTGTGACTCCATCACGATTTTGAAGGGCTTTTTGGTCACCATCTTATCTTTGTCGAAAATGAAATCACTGTGTAGGCTGAGAGTTAGTAAGGTTCTGACTTGGAGGAGGGTGGAGGCCGGTACTTACTCCTCATTGGCCAAGGTCACATTGATGCGATCGGTGGATACCCGTGTGGGACGTATGGCTCCAAAGAAGTCTGTGATGGGCACCTTGTGCGGATCCCGGCGGTACAGATCCTTGCGTACTCCCACTGTCGAAATGCACACTCTCTTGGGGCAAACTTGCAGCTGTTTTAAAATTGCAGATTCAGAATTATTGGTATTGCTTAAGAGTCTTAAGGACACTCACAAATTCGCCTATGGTCCGTTTGCTAAAGGGCTGCACCTTCTCCAGGAACTCCAAGGCGTAGTAGGTGTACCGGTCTATCATGTAGACTCCAATCGATGGATCCACATGGTGCTGAAGGTTGCAAGTCAAGTATAAAGAAAATTGCTTTCTTTCAGAATCTTACCGATAACGAATCCTCGCCAACAAGACTGCTAGCCACCGCCAGGACATTCGGCGAGGTGAACTTCTCATAGAGCGAAGCTGCTTGGCAAGTGTCCACCATGAAGAACAGCTCATTGTACCTGATGAAATGATAAGATTATAAGAAAAGGGAAGGTCTTTTATAAGAACTATTTTAGTAAATTCAGTCGCACCGCTTCTTCTCCCACATCTGTTGGATTCCGTCGGCCAACTCCTGGCTGGTTATCTCTTCGGAGTCCTGGAACTTGAGGAATCCATCGCCGCCGTGGCCGGTTAGGTAGATGAGCACATTGCTGCCCGCGTCCGAGAGCAGCTTCTTCGAGCGCGCCGTGCCGTTCTGGGTACGCCCGGTCAGCAGACGCACAAAGTTCTCCACTGTCACCTCGTAGCCGCGGTAATCCACCTCTACATCGTCTCCGTACACATTGATGTGCTGGTTGGCGTTATTGTACACTTGACCGGGCCGTGGGTTCCGTGCATTGCAGGCCATGTCGTCGGCGATCATCAGTATGATCTGGGAGTCAGGAATGCCCAGTCTCTTTACCGAACGGTAGATAGACAGCACATTGGCCACATGCCGGTAGTTGAACCAGAATCTCGATGCGTCCACCAGCACCGCCCAGTTGTTCGTATGTGTGGAGCGCTGGGCGGCGTCCACAAAGCCTTCCGGCAACACCGAGGTGTCATCCGCTTCCACCCGACGGCTGGCGAGGATCAGGGCATAGATGACAACAAATTTAACAAGCATAATATTAAACATTTCTACAATACGATAGACCGATACATAAACAACGCCTTCGAGTATCGACAGCTCGATAGCACGCAGAGATAACAGCTGTGAGCAGTGTGACCGCCTATACTTTATATATACTTATATTAACTATATATACTCTGTACGATATTATTGGGAAGGGATCCTCATAGTAAGTCTAGAGTGTTCTTGTAAATTTCTTAAGGCACAGCAAAGTTCTTCACGAATTTTTATTGTTAAAATTGTTCAAATAGGCTCCCAACAATTATTTGTTAGTCTTTTCTTTACTAGTTTTTCTTGTTTAAATTTGATTCACGACAAATTTTTAACGCAGCGGGTAACCAGTTAGCAGGTGCAATTTAGTCAGCAATAAGCCTTTTAGAGAATACCCTTACCAATAATTCTGCACAGAAAAAAAATGGAAGAAAACGGGCACCCTAGATGCCGAATCAAGCAGGTTGACGAAGGGTTGGAAGAGGGGGCAGGGGAACTGCCAATGCTAATGGGCCAATTTCCACCTTGAATTTTTTCCCCAAAATGCCACGAAACGACTCATTTCAAACATAAAACAGTTAGGACCTGTCAAGTACCATCGAATGAGGACGGAAAATAGCTGGTTGAAATGCGCAAATGGGGCGAAAAAAGCGTCAGAAAATACTAAAGCAATATGGCGGCCATTCGAAACGAAAACGAATGACGCTGCAATGACGAAAAGAGGAGACCGATGAAGAGCGTGGCAACGGCGAAGAGCGCGAAATGAGTGCGCCGGTGTGCGTGTGTGAGAGGCCATCGTAAAAGCCTTGTTTGCGTGTGGAATTTAACTGTTTTCTTGCCGTCTGCGAATTGCGGGGCACACACACACGCATATTCAGCCGCACATCTGGGAAAATGGGGAAAATCGTGGCAAGACGACAACAAATACGGGGCTTCTAAAAACTCTGCCAATTCGCCGCGATCGTTTTCTCTCTCTGTCGCTCTCTGCCGCTCTCTAATTCACGTGGGTTTTCATGTTCATATGTGTGTGTTTGCTGTGTGTGTGCTTCTCATTTTACTGTAGTCCGCAGCTACGTTCTTTTTGTTGAGCTTCGGGGCTGCCGGAAGTTTTCTTTTTATCCATCTATCGCCGATTGCTCTTTGCGCACTTCGCCTATCGCTGCTTCTTCTTTGCTGCGTGGCGTTTTCGTTTTGTCGGCCATTACGTTTTCCAATTGCCTTCGGCGCAGCCACACACAACACAAAACACACAAAGCGTGTGTGTGCGGCTGCCAATGTAGATGTGCGCCCGCAAAGAAAAATCGTTTTCTAGGTGGAATTATTCAAGTGGGCGTCGTGCGAAAGCATTTCCGTGGCGCAAAACTAGTTTAAGAATCGCAAGATTCACCCAATCTTAGTCAGGATCAAAGGGGAAAGGCAAGAAAGACGCCAGGGCGGGCAAGCAACTAGGATAATCGATCGCAATGGCCTTGGTTACTAGTTGGTGATGTCAGTGGCGACGGAAATGGAAGTCCTGGCCACGCACTTGACCCAGTTCGGGAAAATCGGTTTTCCAGCCCCTCCAGAAGCGGCCGAATGGAAAGCGGGCGGAAGAACCATGCATAAAGCTATTGATTTTCCCTCATTTCCCCAGCAATTAAGGCCCTTGCCTTTAACCCAGTTACACGTAAATATATACATATGTATGTATGTACATATGAGCATACAAATGGCATCTACATAATCGCAATGGTCCTTGGGCGGGTGGAAAACTGGATAAACGGGAGAACCCTTGAGAGCGGGTGGGAGTTGGGCTAAGGACGTTGCCTGACACTTGCAGGATTCAGATCCAGCCGCCAGCCACCCTCCCTTTTGGGAAATGGAAGCTGGTGAAACGTGCAACAACCTACGCCACAGCATCACAAGTTGAGGAAAACCAGGGAAAATACGGAGGAAAACCGAAAAGGAGTAGGGCACGTCTGGCGCTCGCTGGTGGCGCTCGCTTCTTCCCTTTCTCAATTACCACCCCCGATTCAAAGACATGTTATTGCCGAGTCCTTTTTTGCTTTTTGCCGACGCAACAAAAGACGCATCAGCAGCAACAACAACAGCCGACGTCGCGGCGAAGAGAACAAACATTTGCAAAA
Organism: Drosophila simulans; assembly: GCF_016746395.2. Lineage (NCBI taxonomy): Eukaryota > Metazoa > Arthropoda > Insecta > Diptera > Drosophilidae > Drosophila > Drosophila simulans. The sequence continues at coordinate 1,794,699 of NC_052525.2, forward strand.
AACAACACGTACACCGGGCGAAAACGCACGTCGACCTGTTTACTGCCCTACAAAAACAGAGCTGCGAAAAATCTCAAGTGGTAATGTCTATCCTTTTGTTACAATGTGTGCAAAACAATTTTTATAAGAATTATATTTATCGAGCATGCACAAGTGCTTGAGCAGCTTCGTTTCTTTAAGTGCATTTATGAAAATTGTCAGTTGGAATTTCAATGTTTATTGTACAAATTGCAACATTGTCCCATTATTTATAGAAGCTGATATGCAAACATTGCGCCCAGCATATGTTTCAATTTACGCGCAATTTAATACTGATTTTTAATATGACTTCCATAAATCAAATCTGTATACAAATATTTAGTTTCATTGGATATGCAATATATGAAAATTATTCATTTCAAAAGCATTCACAAGGGAACCGTAATAAATGAAAAGTTGAATTAGTCAAAACTATCCGAATGCAACTCCTTTGCACTCATGATGGAGACGAGGAATACATCCTGGCGGCGACAGGACAGACAGCCCTCCCCGCCGCCCACAAGCAGGGTTGCATGCACGCCAAGCCAAATCTGAAAGCAAACCGGGTATCTCTTCGTGCGGCGAAGAGTCGCGGCGAGTTGCGGCGAATTGAGGTTTTGCGCCGTCGGGCCGAGCGTCGCTCTTTTGCTCTTCATCTTGGCTCGTTATTTCGCTTCGCACCGTGTTTGCGTTCACAACTCTTGTTCGGGTTCTGCATTTTATTTTATTATTATTTTTTTTTGTTTGTTGCTATTCGGTGAGTACCTGCGGAAAAGTAAAGCAAGGCGAGGAATGAAAGGAACAGAAAGGAAAAGAAAACGAAAACGAAAAGAAAAGCCATGCAAAGGGTTTTCCTCGCCAACTCGCTTGTTTGTGTTTTGTGTGCAAAGTGCCTGGTGAAAAGGTGTACTCGCCGTACTGCCAAATGAGAAAACGGCAGGCGTTCGTTTATTAATGCTCGCGTTCGTATTTTTGCGAAAACCTAGTGAAAAAGAAATTTTCTGTGCTCGCTGCTGGCTGTTTGTGTTGGAGTGTGTGTGAGTGAGTGTGCGTGTGCCTGTGCGCTGCTCGTGCCTGTGTGCGCTCGCTTTGGGTGTGCTTGTACGTCACTGCCACCCATTTTTGTGTGCTGTGTGCCCCACTGTTCTGGTTCTTCGTCCCGTCTCGTGTCGCCTCGCTGTTCCCTCCTAGCCGTCCCTTGCGGTTTTTGCTGCAGCTCTGCGGAAGAGAGGAGTTTCCACGAATTCCCCCCTTGCCTAGCGCACGAAGGGGATGGCAACTCTGCCAATTCTTTGGCAACTTTTCCGCCTAGTGAAAACTGCTGCCAGTTTCCGTTCGCTTTGCTACTCCGCTTCTTCCGTTCCGTCCATCTGACTGTCTGCCCGTGTTTACAATCGCGGCGTTTTTGCACACTGTGCCGTGCGTTTGTGTGAGTTCTACTTGGTGGTATATCTGTGTGCATGTACACACATCGATACGACAGCGGAGTCTTCATTTTGTTATTTGCCATTCTCTTTCACTTCCTTTTTTCGCCTGCTTTGTTGCTGTCGTCTCTGTGACAGTTATGATAGTTGTTGGTGTGCGTGTCGTGTCCGTGTGAGTTTTCCGCTTTTCTTCGCCGGTGCGAACTGCAATCTGAAATCTCGCTCTCGCACTAAAATGGCGCATGTCAGAATCAAAATTAAAATCATAAGCGAAAGCCACTCTGATCGTCAGGCCAAGAAGAAGCGGAGAAAGAAGACGAAGAAGGAGGACCAGCGGCAACAGCAGAAGCAGGATACTTAACCAATTTGAGGATTATTCAACATCTCATCGACTCTTCAGCTTCTCTTCTCCGCTTTGCCCAGTTGCTGCTTCTTCCGACTCTGCCCTTCTCTCCTCTACTCCACACGCCACTCGTCTCCTCTGCTCTCTTCTCGTTTCGCTTTCCTCGCATTCTCGCAGCTCCCAGCTGCTGCCAAAACTTGTTTTCAGCAGCGATAGAAAAGAGGGGCAACGGAGCTGGACAGTGGATGGCAAGGAGAAGAGGGGGCTTTCTGGCAACCGCAAAAGCATGTTTAATGTTCTAGTCGCGTTTTACTGGACTCTGAATCGGAATCGAGTGAACGGATCGGATCGGATTGTCCTGGGGATTGAATGTGCTGAAAGGGGCTGAGAGAACGGCTTACTTTCGGCCAGGTGAAAGCCAGGGGCATAAAACTAAGTTTACCACATAGACATTCGCTTAGAGTTTCGCATCGGTTCAGATTAGCAGTTAAACCGAAGTTTGGTGCTAAAAGTCCTTTAAAAATCTTATAGTTGGATTGGATCGACTTTATAGTTGATTAGTTTGGAGAAAACACAAAGTGCAACACAAACACAGTGTGCAACAAAGTTGAGTTACAACTAAAAATTTGATTTATCTAAGTGAGCATATACATTATAACTTAGCAATCCAAAAGCTTATCAAAGTTTTCAATGCTTATCAGGGATTTTACAGGGGGGATGGGATTTCCATTAACTTAACAAGTTTGAATTTAGAAGATAACGAAAATATTTTGGTCTTCCAGAACTATTTTAAAGCATTATAAAAAAAGTTGGAAGGATGCAAAAGAATCCCAGAATGGCTATATCTGTTTTTTAAATCTAGTGCAGAATTTAACCTACTTCTGGGTTGAGTAGTTTTCGCTTTGCCAATTAGAACGTTATTCCCACATGGCGGATTAGTAATACAAGTTAGTAACTTTCTTTTTTTCCTTCTTCGCGTCCTTGCAGGTAATTCTTCACATCACAGTCAACCAATGGGACCAAATCACTGCGACTCGAACTGGACACAATCAGCATCGGATCGCAGGGAGCAACAGGAGGTGGTGGAGCAGCAGCGCCAGAAGGCGTCGGGGGAGCAGCCATCATAGGAGCAGCAACGTCGGCAGCAGCTGCCCAGGGCCCCTCGAGAATGTCTAGCCGGAAGCTGCCAGGAGGCTCTGGAGGAGCTGAAGAAACCACAGCAGCAGCTGCCCCCCTGGATGATAATGCCAATGCCAGTGTGGAGATTCCGGCCAGCAGCGAGGAGCCAGCAATGGGCGTCGGCGAAGAGATGTCCATCATAAGCAAAACACACACCTCAACTTTGTCAGTGGAGCCCGCTGAGGAGCCAACAGTAACAGCAGAGCTGGAAGGCGAAAAAGAGCTGGAATCGAATCCAGTTTCCAAAACGCCTAGGTCCACGCCTACGCCAACCCTTACGCCAGCCGTCACGCCTACCGCCAGTGATGGAGTGGCGGCCAAGAGCGTGAGGGTTACCCGGCACTCGTCGCCACTGCTTCTGATCAGTTCGCCCACGACAAGTAGACGTGAGGTCGGCGACGGAGCGTTAGACGCCGAGGAACCAACGGGATCGGGTGGCCAAAGGAAGAGCTCCGTGGAGCGATCTTTGGCGCCCGTTATACGCGGACGAAAGTCCATCAAGGATCTGAAAGAAGCCAAAGAAGTCAAGTCCGAGGAGGCGCCTGCCGCAGCATCAGAGTCACGAGCTGCAAGTGGAGTGACGCCTAGCCAGGTCAAGGAACAGCATGTCGGGGATGGCAACGAACTGGAATCCTTGCCAATCACAGACAAGAAAGACCACAAAGACACAAAAGACAAGGGAGATGAGCGGGAAACCGATCAGGAAGCAGAGAAGGAAAAATCAGCAGAGACAGAAATAATTGCAGATACAGAAAAATCTTCGGAGAAGGAAAAGTATACAGAGAAGGACAAAGCTGCCGATAAAGATGGAGGAAAAGAAAAAGATATTGATGCAAATAAGGATATAGATAAGGAGAAGGAAAAGGTCAAGGAAGCACTTCCTCCAGTGGTGCCAATAGCACCAGTGACACCCACCTGTAACCGTGTCACACGTAAATCGCATGCCCAGGAGCAGGCGATTAACACGCGGGTCACGCGCAATCGTCGCCAGTCCTCTACAGTTGGAGCCAATTCCACAGCGTCTTTGGTAGCTGCATCCTCCTCAATAACAGAGCAACCACCTCCATCTCGCGGTCGACGGAAGAAGCCGGTGGTGGTGGCTCCTCCCTTGGAGCCTGCGGTAAAACGAAAGCGATCCCAAGATGTTGAAGCCGACCCAGACACCAACAACAGCACGAAATACAGCAAGGTGGAAGTGGTGAAGTCCGAGGAAGCTGAGGCACCAGAGGAGGACTCCACTGCCGTGCCCATTAAACAGGAATCAGTTGATGGCAACGAGGTCAGTTCTATTTCTCCTACAGTCACGCCCATATCCACACCTGCGCCAACGGCAGCTCCGATTCCGGGCAGTCGACGGGGTCGTGGGCGCCCGCAGAACAGAAACTCCTCTTCACCTGCAACCACAACGCGGGCAACGAGGCTGAGCAAGGCGGGATCACCGGGTATCCTGACGCCAGTAGCCCAGGAACCGGCGCCACCGAAACGGCGGCGAGTCGGCTCCAGCACACGGAAGACTGCCTCGGCCAGCTCGCTGGCACCCAGCTCGCAGGGCGGCGCCGGGGATGAGGACTCTAAGGACAGTATGGCCTCGTCCATGGACGACCTGCTGATGGCCGCAGCAGATATCAAGCAGGAGAAGCTGACGCCCGATTTCGAAGATAGTTTGATGCCAGAAAGCCTGCCCTCTACTTCTGGTGCGTCGAGTGCCAATGGTCATTCCTGCACCGAACCGCTTACCGTGGACACAGAAATCAATGTTAAGTCCGCTGATTCCAAAGTAAAACCAAAGGAGTCACCGGCGGCAACAGTCGAGGAATCTCCAATACAATCCGAAACGCAATCTACCAAGGTGTCAGCACATGCGGGGAAGGCTCCATCGCTAAGTCCAGAGATGATAAGTGAAGGCGTTAGTGCGGTCAGTGTTCGAAAGTTTTATAAGAAGCCTGAGTTCCTGGAAAACAATCTGGGCATTGAAAAGGATCCGGAGCTGGGTGAAATCGTTCAGACGGTTAGTAACAATGACACGGAAACAGATGTGGAGATGGCTGTTGACAGCGAGGTGAATCAACCGGCAACTCCCAAGTCGCAGGATAAAAAGAAAGAGGAGCAGGATAAAAATCAGAAATCAGGGCCAAAGGCGGGAAAGAAGGCTTCTGCTAAATTAGAACCTAAAGCTGAAGATATTTCTGAAATTCTTACTGACGTTCCTGTTGATTCTACTGAAGCAGTAGAAATAATAGAAGAGGCAGAGGAAGACAATTGTTCAAATAGCTCAATCAAACCAGGTGAGCTCAGACTGGACGAGAGCAACGATGAACCTGAACTGCTTCTTGAAGACGCCCTCATAGTCAATGGTGATGAGACACCAGATCAACCGGAGGAAAAGGAGGGCCAGGTGGGGTTCTTCCATACAGGAGAATACGACGACTTTGAGCACGAGATTATGGCGGAGCTGGCGAAGGAAGGGGTGCTAGATGCCAGCGGCAATGCATTAAGTCAGCAAAAGGTCGAAATTGAGCATCCCGAGGATGTATCAAAAAATGAGATAGGAGAAGCCGATGAATCGGTTAAACGTAAGCCTCTTAAGGACCCGTCGGTTACGGACGAAATGGAGGACATGGATGTGGAGGAATCCTATATTGACATTAAGGACCAGACAAATCAACTGTTAGTTGAACACTTGGCAGAAGAGGCCATGGAAGCGGACTGCGGTCCCGAGGATAACAAGGAGAACTTGTCCACGTCTGCTTCCAGCACCGCTGCCGATGGTCTAGATATTCAGTTGGCCATCAAGGAGGATGATGACGAGGAAAAACCGCTTGCAGTTATCGCTGACGAACAGAAGCCTGGGCTGCTATTGACCAATGACATGAAAGTGGATGAGAAACCAAATGGCAAGCAGGAATCGGTCTGTGATGAGCACGTTCAGCTGGTGCCAAACCTTCGTCAAGAACAGGAAATTCACTTACAAAACCTGGGTCTACTCACGCACCAGGCCGCTGAACAGAGGCGCAAGTGCCTGCTTGAGGCACAGGCCCGCCAGGCGCAAATGCAGCTCCAGCAACATCACCACCATCAGCACAAGCGACAAGGAGCGCGCGGAGGAGGTAGTGCCACTCATGTGGAATCCAGCGGTACTCTGAAGACAGTCATCAAGCTGAACAGGAGCAGCAACGGAGGAGTGAGCGGTAGTGGCGGCCTGCCTACTGGTACAGTTATCCATGGGGGCTGTGGCTCCTCTTCCGCTTCTTCCACGTCCTCCTCCTCGGTGGGCAGTGCCACACGTAAATCAAGCGGGACCTTGGGCTCAGGAGCGGGAGCAGGAGCTGGCGTTCGCCGGCAGTCGCTTAAGATGACATTCCAGAAGGGTCGGGCTCGTGGTCACGGTGCTGCGGATCGATCCGCCGATCAGTATGGCGCCCACGCCGAGGACTCCTACTACACCATTCAAAACGAGGTAAGGCAGTGAGTTACGGTTGTCCTATTAAACAGATGACTAACGTTAGTCTTTCTTTTCATTCCAGAACGAAGGTGCGAAAAAGTTTGTTGTAACTACTGGTAATCCCGGCCGCAAGACTAATAACCGTTTCAGCTCAACTAACAACCACCACTCGACGGTAGCCTTGCACGGTAGCAACTCTGCGCTCCAGTACTGTGCGTATAGATCAGATCTTATATTCGAAATAGTGTGCTCCACTTGGCCTATCTGGCTGTGTTCACTTTTAGAAAATCAAACCGAACAATTGGAGCCCAGTTATATAATTGTTATATTAAATGCCCTCAACTCCCTTAACTCAAGGGTGAACTATTTTCAAGACATTGCAACTCACTGTTAAAACTTTCGTTTTATCACAAAATGTCATATAAAATGCATTATGCACCATCACGCTTCGCTTACTGGGCTTTAAGCAGCTTAGAGAGGGCTTCCTTTTCGGAAATATGGTTCGGTTTGATATTCCTCTCACTCTTCGTACACATTCATTTCAATTTCTCCATCCGGGATATATCACCATCTTCATATTCTGAACCTGTACATATGGCACCGTCACTTTCATTCTCTAAACCATTCCTAAAACCAACGAACAGAATCAGACACAAACGCACTGATGGAAGAAAGAGCTGGCCTAATGGTCAAAGAGTATATTGCCCTAACTAGCCATATTCTCCTTTAGATTCGTCCCACTCGGAAAGTCAGGGACAGGCGGACCACGGCTTCTACCAGATGGTCAAAAAGGACGAAAAGGAGAAGATCCTCATTCCGGAAAAGGCCTCCTCGTTTAAGTTTCACCCAGGGAGATTGTGCGAAGACCAGTGCTACTACTGCAGCGGAAAGTTTGGACTCTATGACACCCCCTGCCATGTTGGACAAATAAAGTCCGTGGAGCGCCAGCAGAAGATCCTAGCCAGTAAGTACAGTGCCGGAAAGATCAAATACTTGAATATAGATTTGCTGAAACTAGCTTAAACTAGCCTCTTAATATTGCTGATATTTTTCTCTACCTCCTCTGATGTTCGCTAGTTTCCTTATCATTTGCAGACGAGGAGAAGCTCACTGTGGATAACTGCTTGTGCGACGCATGTTTTCGACACGTAGACCGCCGGGCAAATGTGCCATCCTACAAGAAGCGTCTTTCCGCTCCAGGTCACTTGGAAATGGGGTCTGCGGCGGGATCTACACAGTTTGCTGGCGACAGCGGCGTCATTACGGAAGCGGGTGGCGAAGCTGGTTCTACGGCAGCTGTGGCCGTGCAGCAACGATCCTGTGGCGTGAAGGACTGTGTCGAAGCGGCACGACACACGCTGCGGCGCAAGTGCATCCGCAAGAGAGTGAAGAAGTATCAGCTCAGCCTGGAGATTCCCGCAGGCTCGTCGAACGTAGGGCTGTGTGAGGGACATTACAACACGGTCATCCAATTTTCCGGCTGCGTTCTTTGCAAGCGTAGATTAGGCAAGAACCATATGTACAACATAACCACGGTGTGTATACTGATAGTGTTCCTAATCCGATTAATGTTAATAATGGTATAACATCTTTCAGCAGGACACAATTCGACTGGAAAAGGCGCTGTCTGAGATGGGCATCCCAGTTCAGCTTGGCATGGGCACTGCAGTCTGCAAGCTGTGTCGCTATTTTGCCAACCTTTTGATAAAGCCACCGGACAGCACCAAGGCACAAAAGGCGGAATTCGTGAAGAACTACAGAAAGAGGTGGGTTTCAGTCTATCAATGATAGACTATGATGGTTGCCATATATGATGGTTGCCATATAGCTAAAAGATTGTTACTCATGATTTGTTTCTCCGTTCTTTACCCAACAGGCTCCTCAAGGTGCATAATCTGCAAGATGGCAGTCATGAGCTGTCCGAAGCGGATGAAGAAGATGCACCTAATGCAACAGAGGCAGAAAGGCCAACCTCAGACGGACACGAAGATACCGAGATGCCCATGGTAGCGGACTATGATGGACCTACCGACTCGAACTCCAGTAGTTCTTCGACTGCAGCCCTGGACACCAGCAAACAAATGTCCAAGCTGCAGGCCATTCTGCAGCAAAATGTGGGTGTGGATGCGGCAGGAGCTGCGGGAGCAGGAGCTGTTGCAGCAAGTCCCGGAGGAAGCGGATCTGGGGCAGATATCTCTAACGTATTGCGAGGGAATCCGAACATTTCCATGCGCGAACTTTTCCACGGCGAGGAAGAGCTGGGTGTGCAGTTCAAGGTGCCGTTCGGATGCAGCAGCAGCCAGCGCACGCCGGAGGGCTGGACACGAGTGCAGACTTTCCTACAATACGATGAGCCGACGCGCCGCCTCTGGGAGGAGTTGCAAAAGCCGTACGGAAATCAGAGCTCATTTCTGCGCCACTTGATACTATTGGAGAAGTACTACCGAAACGGAGATCTCGTCCTGGCACCGCATGCCTCCTCCAATGCCACGGTTTACACAGAGACTGTTCGCCAGCGGCTGAATTCGTTTGACCACGGTCACTGCGGTGGATTTAGCATGGCAGGCAGCCCTTCTTCTTCGGGTTCCGGCAAACGCAGTGGGGTTCCTCAACCGACGGGTGCCAGTGTGCTGGCCACCGCCCTCACAACACCCTTGACAAGCCATTCATCCTCCTCTGCATCCATTTCCTCCGAACAGCAAGCGTCGGTTGATCCCGTCATTCCGCTGGTAGAGCTCAATGATGACGATGAAGGCGAAGATGGGGCAGGAGGAGCGGGCGAAAGGGAGTCGACAAATAGGCAGGAGGACACAATCTTGGAAAGCCTTAGCACAGCCTCGGTGGACAAGCTGACTAAGCAGCTCAGCTCGAATGCGGTGACGATTATCGCCCGGCCCAAAGACAAATCCCAGCTCTCTTGCAACAGCGGATCCTCCACGTCCATTTCCAGCTCCTCGTCCGCTATTTCCTCGCCGGAGGAAGTGGCCGTCACTAAGGTTACAGCAGTCGCACCAGTCCAGTCCAAGGATGCACCGCCACTGGCGCCAGCAAGTAGCGGTGTTAGCAACAGTCGTAGTATCCTTAAAACCAACCTCTTGGGCATGAACAAGGCCGTGGAACTCGTGCCGTTAACGACTGCCCCCCACGTAAACATCGCCACTGCTGCATCTAAACAGTTCTTTACAACCTTCGAATCACAGGCTTACAAGCCAACTGGATGCCATAAGCCTGAGAAACAGCAAAAGATTTCTGACGCGGCCAATAAGCAGCTCGGTAGCCAGGGCGAACCGGTACCACCAAGCGCCTTGCTTGGCCTGCAGTCCAAGCTAAAGCCTCCAATGCAACAGCAGCAGGTCGTCGGATCAGGAGCGGGAACTAGTGGTCCTCAGAAGCCATCTAATGTGGCGCAACTGCTCAGCTCTCCACCAGAGCTAATCAGCTTGCATCGACGGCAGACTAGCGGAGCAGCAGCGGGGGCCAGCAGCTTTCTTCAGGGCAAGAGGCTTCAACTTCCACGATCTGGAGCAGGGCCTTCAGGAGCGGGAACGGGAACAGGCGCTGGAGCAGCAGGAAGCCGCAGTGCGGGTGGACCACCACCGCCCAATGTGGTCATACTGCCGGACGCCTTAACCGCCCAGGAGCGACACGAGAGCAAGAGCTGGAAGCCAACGCTGATACCGCTGGAGGATCAGCACAAGGTGCCGAACAAGTCACATGCTCTTTATCAGACCGCCGACGGTCGAAGGTTGCCCGCCCTGGTGCAAGTGCAGTCAGGTGGCAAGCCATACCTCATCTCTATCTTCGACTACAACCGCATGTGCATCTTGCGAAGGGAAAAGCTGATGCGGGACCAGTTGCTCAAAAGTAACGCCAAGCCAAAGCCGCAGAACCAGCAACAGCAGCAGGGCCAAACGCACCAGCAGCAGCAAAACTCCGCCGCATCGGCGGCTGCCTTCTCCAACATGGTGAAGTTGGCCCAGCAACACACGGCGCGACAGCAGCTTCAGCAGCTGCAACAGAAGCCACAGCAGCAGCAACAATTGCCCACTTTGCAGCCAGGTGGAGTGCGACTGGCCCGGATGACGCAAAAACTACTGATGCCGCCACTTACTAATCCGCAGGTTGGCAGTCAGGCACCCAACTTGCAGCCGTTGCTGTCCAGTACGCTGGATAACAGCAACAGCTGCTGGCTGTGGAAAAACTTTCCTGATCCCAACCAGTATCTGCTGAATGGAAACGGAGGGGGTGCCGGGGGCTCCTCCAGCAAGTTGCCACATCTCACGGCCAAACCAGCCACGGCAACCAGTAGCTCCGGAGCGGCCAACAAATCAGCAGGAAGCCTATTTACCCTCAAGCAGCAGCAGCACCAGCAGAAACTCATCGACAACGCTATCATGTCAAAGATACCCAAAAGTTTGACAGTAATACCGCAGCAGATGGGTGGAAATACCGGTGGCGATATGGGGAGCAGCAGCTCCTCCGGAAAGGACTGATGACGGCGAAGGAGGGCGCCATGGCCATTAGCCGTAGCGCCGGTGGTAACCCGGCGAAGTAGTAGGATCAACAAGCAGGCGACGAGCAGCTTAAGCGGCGATCTTCAGAACAAGAGGTGACCAGCGGCGGCTCCATGGATATCACAAACTCCACAATTCCATGGCTGCAGTAGAATAAGTGATAAACTAAAAAAACATTGGACGGACAGACAAGAAACAGATGAGAAACCAAGATAATTCTTAGATTACATAACGTTGTTTGTGTATAAACGAGATACGTTTACGAATACGATTACAATATAAGTACGCACTAGTTAGGCACTCTAGCCGATACGACAGATGCATGATGGAGCAGATGAAGTTCCCGATGCGAATGCGATTTAGGATACGGATATGGATAGTTAGGGATACCAATGCACCTTACTCTAAACTATGCTACTCTATAATTTTAGTCTTAAAGTATATTTTTTTAATTAGATTTACGGGCATATAAACTTGCGATTCGTGTATTATAGATACCAAAATTGCTACAGCTAAACGGTTTATAGATTTATAAGCGAATTCGATACACACACACACACATCAACTGCTACACCAAAACACACACACACAAAGTAATTTAAGAGAGAATGCAGCACAAAAAGAATTTTGGCCAAGATTATAATCCAACCTTAGGCTGCTGCTGAACTGAAAGGGAAGACAGGATCCCGCAGCCCCAGTTTTGCATGAGTCCTAATCATGCCAGGAGCTTTTCCACCACACACACACTATGCACACGTAGCACATAACAATCCAATCCTGCGTATTGAACGTTTCTTTTGATGCAGATCCCTAATTTATAAACATTTTGTATTTCCATTTATACATCCAATTCACAAGTTAAGTTAGTCCCAGCCTCAGTTACTGACAGATCAAGATAATTATACGGACCTAAAGTTAATTCCAAAACTGTAAATATTTTATGGAATGGACAGATAAATACAAGAACTATAAAATACAAACTAAAACGCTAATTCAACCCTGCAAATCTTAATTAAAAGCTTAAGAAGAAACGCGATTGTGAGCCACAAGCAATCAAATTGATCGATGTTCTCGGTGCCTCTGGTGGCCTAAGTTCCATTCCAAGGAATTCTAAAATCGTAGCTGCCTAAAGCAAAGCAAGATCGTTGGTAGTGAAGTGAAATTAATTTGCTTATTTTTAATGACAAATTGGAAAGCTTTCTCGACATATATACCAATAAAACATATACTTAACACCCAGCATAGACATATGCATATATATATATATATATATCTATCTACAAATATGGATTTATATACACACGATATACTATTTAGATATTTTAGAGAGACGACGAGAGATACAAATGTAAATTAGTTTGTTAAGCATAGATATATTTATACACATATGAGAATTCAATTGTTGTTGTTAAACATTGAAAATGTATTTAAAAATCAGGAGTTGATTGATACCATGCAAACCAAACAAGAAACGTGAACGGAAACAAACTTTGGCAAGCCGAAGTTTATATACCCTTGCAGAAATTTGGAAATGGGCTTCCGGTCCTTCGGTTGTAAGCAAGTAAAACCCTGAAAATATACATATACATAGATCGATGGTGATCTATTGGTTCAAGATGATACCTCTTAGCACTTAAAAGTTACTTCAGCTGTACAGTCTTCCCTGTTGGGCAAAACTCATATGATCTCCCAATAACACTTATAAACGACCACTTATCATTAAAAGCTGTAGGCTTAATATATTTGTCCGATGTAAACAAATTGGCTTCAAATTCATTGCTTTGAATATGGCAGCCTCATACATTCACACATTACGTAAGAATAGCAAATCAGTGGAATGATTATTTATTGGTTTCATAAAGCCTCTGCAGGGGTATAACAAATGGAATGCTTAAGTCCTACGTCGTTGCACTGGTGCGGATGCGAATCGGAGCTGAAAGAGGAATGGAGCAGTTCGCAGGACTAGCTTCTGATGACCATGATGAACTTAGATTGCCTTGATCGAACCTGGTTTTGTAAAGCGGCATAGAAATCGTGTGCCTGTGGGTGAATGTAGTGTGTTTGTGCTGTGTTTATGTAGTACTTTGTAGCTGATAGATCATTCGATCCAAACACATCTTAAAATTACAACTTATTTATGCAATTATTTTTAAAGGATTACCAAGAATCAAAATTTCAACGAATCATAAATAAAAAAAAACCCATGTCCAGCTCAGAATTAAGATGGTTTTATTTCTTATCTACCCCTGGCCGAAACCTTTTTTGAAAAACTGTCAGCATTGCCTGTAGGAAAACACAGTATCCACAAAAAATCGCTTTATTCATCTTTCGTTATGTGCGTGGTGTATATGGATTGTAGTTTTAGTTCTGAAAATGTGAAAATATTCGAGATAGTTCGAAAATTGCTGATGAATAAATGTCTACAGTACTTGTGTGAAAATAGAACAGTATTCCTATTATCTAGTGGCCTCTCTCTCTCTATTTCTCTCGCTCTATCGCCATCTCTGTCTGTTTGGTGGAACCTCAAGGTGAGTGAGCGGAAACGGAAGTAGTCTAATTCCCCACTTTTGTCAGGTTATCGCCCCTATGCTATCCATTTCGTTGTAGACTCGATGAAAGTAATTTCGTTCAGATTTCGATTTGTTTTTGGTTTTTATGTATGGATTTTGTTTTTATTAACATAAATTTCAAAAAATAAGTTTTAGCTTTTTTTTTAGCGTTTTTTTTGATGTTTTGGACTTGGTTTTTGTAATTAGATTTAAATATTCGATATGCACTTTATGGTTGCCTTGCTGTTTTACAAATGTTTTAAATGTATGTGTGTTTCATTTCATAATATGTTTTTCATTTGTTTTTGTGTGTTTTGTATGTGTGGGTCGCATACATCGGCTCGAGACGGAAATTAATAAATATATTCATCCTCACATGATGCTTTGAAGTTCTTCTGCAGCTACCGTTACGAGTGTAGGTATAATAAATCTATGTTTATTAATATTATTATTATTAAAGTTTATCATTATTATATGATCTGGCTCTGCGCGGGTTCGCCGACGCAGTCCTTCGGATGCGGGTGGTGCCCTGCGCTCTTACAAGTCGGTCTCGCCGTAGAGAGCTGTGCTGAAGGACATGTAGTCCAGGGCGCCGGGCACTCCGTTGGGTCCCTTATAGGGCGGCATGCGCTGGATGCAGTACTCGGCCTGGTCTGGCGGCAACTCGCGGCGCAGTTCGTCGGGCAAAATGTATGGCTAAAAGAACGAAAGAAAGGAAAGTTACATACGTTACGTTATATATGTGCATTAACTCACCTTGTCGGCTGCCAGGATTCGGAAGGAGTCGATGACTTGTTCGGCAGTGTCGGTATCGGTGCTCTCGCGGGTCATGAAGTCGAGGAAGGCGTCGAAGTGCACGTAGCCAGTGTTGTTCGGATCGACGACGGCGAGGATGCGCTGGAAGTCCAGATCACCCTGGCGATCCTTGCCAATCGAGTAGCCCAGCGAGACCAGGCACGACTTGAACTCCTCAGGCGACAGTCGGCCGGTGCGGTTCTTGTCGAAGTGGTTGAAGCTACTGCGGAATTCGTTCAGCTGCTCCTGGCTAATGCCCTTGGAGTCGCGGGTGAGAATCTGGTTCTCCACCTCGTTGATGTTGCGGTTGATAGATGTCAGCAGCTGCTCCCAGCCGACGCGCAGCGTTTCCATCGTGTAGTTGGTGTACCGGTTCTCGAAGATCATCGATTCCTGCACCGCTTGGTGGATCTTCTCCAGCTCCTCAATGTTCGGCTTGTAGGCGTAGACGGCCTGCTCGTACTCCTTGAGCCTGTGCAGTTGGTCCTCCAACGATCCCTGCAGTCCCATACCGATGGCCGTAACCGCATCCATTTGCCGCTCGATCCAGGGGCCGACAATGTTGGCCTTCTCGGCAAACTGACGGCGGAGCATCTCGTTGTTCTGCTGCTTGCGCAGCTCGTTGGCCAAAGTCTGGTCGCGTTGGGGCACCAGTTGGCGGACGTCGCTCCACTTGCGCGTCATGTCGTTGGCGGTCAGGGTGGTGTAGGGGTTCTCCAGGCCGCCGGGGATCTGGTGCTGCTTCACAATCGACTCCACTTCGCGGACCAGGTTCACGATCAGGTTGAACTCCTTGTCGGCCTCACCCAGGGTCGCCTTAAACTGGTCGTGCGCCTGGATCAGGCCTTGGATTTCCTCCATGGTGTGTACAATAAACATGTCCACAAGATCCTCGCGCGTACCATCCAGCCAGTTGTTGAACGGCGCCGCACGCTTCGCGAACTCCAAATGCAAGATGTCGATCTTCTCCAGGATTCGCTCGGCCTCGTCTAAGGCGGTGCGCCTGCGCTGGGTAAGAGCACCCAAGCGATCCCATTGGTCGCAGATGCGCTGGCACCTGGCGTTCACAGACACACAGTCATGGTACTCCAGAGTGCTGTGGATCAAAGCTCGGATTAGTGGGGATCTCTGTTCGAACAGGCTGAGGAACTTAGATATCAGATGGAATGGTGAACGCTGCGAGAATGGATGGGATAGTCGGGTAATAGTATTGCCAGTAAACCTAACCCATTTCCGTTAGGACAAAAACCTGATATAGGCACAATTGGCGAACAAAAGATTAGCCTAAAGGAAGCATGGAAGGAACATCCATATGCTAAATGTCTGGCAAACTCTGGTGTCTGGATGGATGACTGATCGAGGATGTGGAATTCTACCTAACCTCACGCTGGACGGAGATAAGAATCACCATTGGCCATCGGTGGCAGCAGGCGGGGATAAATCGAGATTAGATAATAGGTTCGCCCGGGGCAGAAACTTACTTAAGCTCCTGGGCGATGGCGGCAATCTGCTCCACGCGATCCTGGTGGGCGGCCAGGTCAGACTCAAAGGCTTCGTGCTTCTTCTTGAGGGCCTTCAGCTCGTTGAGCTTGCACTGGCGGAAGTCCTGCGACTGCAGCATCTCCTCCTTGCCACGCGTCCAGTCCTCGTGGGCATCGGCCTGTGGATGGCATTCAAATAATAAGTTGGCCTTCACGCCAGCTAGGTAGAAAGCTCACCTTGTGCTTGAACTTCTGGGCCAGATGTTCAAGGCGCTCCAGGCGCATGGTCTCGGCCAGCAGCCATTCCTCAAAGGCCTTCTCGGCCAGCTCCAGGCCCTTCCACGAGTTGGAGATGTCGGACACGGTCTTGCCCTCGGTGGGCAGGTAGGCGGGCCGGTTGGACAGGCGCAGCTTGGTCTGCAGCGTGTTGAAGTTGGTCTCCAGCTTGGCCTTCTGCTCCACACGTGGTGGCTTGTGCTTGCGACGGTAGGTGCGGTACTCCTCCAGCTTCTTCTGCACACCTGCCAGCGAGTTGTCGGCCTGGCGCGAGTTCAACCAGGGCATGGTGCGACGGATCCACTCCAGCAACTGTGCGAGTGTGTAGGGATATTGGTCAATGGAGGGCGTCTACTTGCTTGTTTGACTACTTACATCACTGGCCAGACGCTCGTACTCCTCCATGAGGCGTTCGTTCTCCTGGTTGACCTTGAGCACCTTGCAGATCCGGTTGGCAGCGGTTTCCGCCTGTTGTTGCACATGGTTTCATGGTTGGGTGGGTGGAAAAGTGGGTTGCACATTAGAAGGCTTTAATCGTTTCGCTCTGAGTGTGCGTGTATGTGTGGGCACGGAACCAACTCAGATTTGGAAAAGCGAAAACAAGACGAACAGGAAACAGGAACACTGGGCGCCGCGGCTCAGCTCAACTCAGCTTCTATGGCAATGAACTGAACTGAACTGGGTGCCACATATAAATAAAACGTTGCAGGAAATAATAGAAACGAATCAAGCATCAATGAACTGGGCAAGAACTGGGAAAGCACAGGCCAAGGCCAAGGACTCCATTGCAGTCAAGCGGTTTTGGGATTAGAATGCTCTGGCGAATCTGCAGTTAGCATAGCGAGTGGTGTTTTCTATTGTGTTTTCTTTGCCAAAATGACTTTAATTAGAAGGCAAGGGACAAAGGAATTATTGATGGCCCCGAATTGTAGGACGATTTCTGGACTATCTCATTGAAAGCTGTCCTTCGTCTGATTCCAATCATATCAAAGATCCCTGCTCGGGCGCCATCAACAGATGGGGACGCAGGGGGGGGGGGGGGTGCAGTGTCCTGCTTGTGTGTTTCCTTGTGGAGGGGGAGACTATGAAGGGACATGGGTATTGTTTCGTATAACAGACCTTTTGGGCGCCACTGAAGCAGTGATAGTACGAGGACACATACGTCATCACCGCCCGCTCATCGGGCAAAGCTGTATTCTGGAGATCTGTGAACGTGTGCGTGTTGTTTGGTTTTTATATTTCAGGAGGGTTGTTGTTGTAGTAGTTGTTGTTGTTGTGGCGATAGCAGTTGCAGATTGGTTAATGGCAGTTGTTGGTTTTTGATGAGCAGAGCGAGCGGAGCGCGCACACAGAGATAATAAAAAGAGAGAAAGAGAAGAAAGCAACAAACATACAAATGATGGTTAGTCCCAACAGGCATCAAACACTATAACTATTTTTTGGGCTTATGCTAAGTTAGTGGACATCTCAAGCATGCCGGCGCACAGGACTCGAGCACCCGAACCGCGATCGATTGGGTTGACTTCAATCTATCAGGGCTCGGGTATCGATTCCAAGCGCCAAATCGAACACTTATATATATGCATATGGAAAGCCAAATGCGTTGCAGGTTATTGACAGCATGCATTGCGCACCGTACGGAGAGGAAAACCTTCTAATTGAACTTTCAAGGATGAAGGTCAGAAGGTCGATTGAACAAAGAGTGCTCTCTTGTCAGGATAACCTAAGGTTTCTCCGATTGAAGGTTCAATTCCTCGAGCTCCGATTCGTTTACGAGCGCAGTTAGTAGGAAGGCTGTTAGCATCTGGCAGTTGCGGTTGCAAACGCGGATGCGGGAACGAACAATATGCATATGCACGAGGCCAACGCAAATCGAATCAAGACAAATCCAGGCGATTCAAATATGATATAGGAAAGGGCGCGATTTCGTGGCGATCCGCGCTGCCCTTCTGGTTGCTGTGGCTCTGATTTTGGCTTGACCTTGGCTCGACCTTGGCCCCGTACCGCTGCGACCTTGGCAGTGAGAGCACGTTCGAGCGGCGCCTTTGGCCAAGGCCCGCGGTGATGGGGAAGAAAGGAAGCGACAGCAGCAGCAGCAGCAGCGGCAACATCGCAAAATCGCAAAAAATATACTTAGAACGAGGAAGGCATATGCTCATATATAGATATATGTATATAGATATGCCGCGCTAGAGCTAGATATTTAAGTGTATCGTGGTGAAGTTTAGTCACATTGTAATTATTCGGGACGTAGGTGTATTGTCTTGTGGGTTCGGGTACATGCGTCACATTTCCAACCTGTTGAGCTCCCTGGAAGGCGTGGTAGTAGCAGGAGACGTACGTCATGATGGCACGTTCATCCGGTTTCGGAGTGTTGATCAAATCTGTCGTTGTTCACCAATCGCAATGATTAGAGCCAGAACCCAACTGATAGCTTACGTCTACTAGTCAATCCAGCGAAAAAGCCCCCATCCGCTATTATCGCCAGTAATGGGAGGAGTATCAACTTAATGGTACAATTTTGTATCTAACTTATGGTGAAATCAAATGATAATTAGCTTCCAAACCTGTTGCGATGTACGAAACGGATTCATTTCGGTTTTTACTTTATGTTGTACTCTTCCCATTACTAAACTTTACTCATCCTTGATAATTAGTCCCAAAACACTCACCATCTGGATCCAACATGCGCGGAATATCCAGGTACTTCTCGGCCACATCGAAGGCAGTGTTAAGATTCTCCAGAGGATTGTCTTTAGACAGCTTGGCGTAGTCGATTAGATCTGGACGATGGCGATGGATAAGGGCGCAGAAGGCCAGACCATCCTACAAGGGAACAATAGTGTATTTATGCAACTGACAACAATCGCAGGACAACTCTGAAACTCACCTTGAACGACAGATGGAAGTTCTGTACGTTGACGTTCTTGTAGGGAGCCGTCTTGCGCTGGCACCACAGCAGCAGACCCTCCTTGGCGGTCATCTCCTCCACGGAGATGTCCTGAATGGCGAAGCGCAGGATAATCGTCCAGATCATACCAAGAGTCATCTTCAAGTTGCCATCGACGATCTCCTCGGCACCAATGGAGACCAGGTGGACGCCCTTGGAGGCGATGAAGTCGAGAGCCTTGTTCACGTTGGCGATCTTGTGGAAGCGCATCTTGCCGCGATCGGGCTTGGGCAGCGTCTCGCCGGAGATCACCTCCAGCAGCAGCATCAGTTTGAGGCCGTTGCGGAAGTCCTCCTCGATGTTGTCGATGGCTGTACCGGCCTTGCGCAGATGGCTATTACACCAGGCGGTAAATGTCTGCGGACGTGACGTTGAACATTAATAATATTTCACAGAAATGTATTCTTTGGACGGGGATTAATGGGCAGAACTATCACTATGACAAAGTTTAATTCATTATAAGCGCCTCCTACTTAAAATCACCCTTTAAACAATATCTTCAGTATAGTTGATGCATTGATCTACTTGCATTTGGCAGGCGCCAAGTCTTGAAGGCTTCTCAGCAGAACCAAAAACCAGAATTCGTTGGAAGATTTGGGAATCGCGATTCGGGACAGCTGATCGCTGATGACTGCCAGCTGATGCTGTTGTAGCTGTTCCTGTTTTTTTCGCCACCCATTTAGGGCAGTCCCAGCCCAAAGATCTTTGTTGGCGGCTCTCGGCTTGGAGCTGTTCCCCCTACCTCCCTTTCGCTCGCGACCCACTGTTGCTGCAACTGCGGCTGACAGTTGCAGTTATTTTTCACCAAATGGGGACAGACAGACGACGATGGAGCAGCCAGAACAAAGAGAAAACAAGAAAAGACAGCGGGCGCACATGTGTATGTATGCATGTACATATATAAACCAGTTCTTTTTTGCACACACTTCATTATTTCGGCGGCCGAAACCCCCAAGTCCCCACCCACCCAATCGCCCTATGTGTTCGGTCTTGGTTTTGTAAGTTTACAACGCGGAATTCTTATGGAGATTTGCTTGGCCCGAGGGGGGTGCTAGCACGCCCACTTTATAGCTATGTGTGAGTGTGCGAGATCATCCTGAAATCGGTTCCCATTCACAAACCCGAGAACTGGGCTTTGTCGGCTGGAAAATCCGGAACAATCGAAATGAAAGGGATGAGTAGGAGAATAGAAGCTGCTTGGCCTAATCGATTGACAAATGGGCTGCGCTTATGGCCGTATATGCATTACAATGGATCACCGCTAGAACGGGATCAGAACGGGGAACTGGCGAGGAGCATGGGCTCCACTTTATTGGCCATTAGCTTACAGTTAGGTGCGTGAGACAAGAGAGCGGCGGAGATCCGAGGAGAGACCAAGGCCCGATTTAAGCTGAGAACGAGAAATGCAACTGTTAATGCCCCTCTCACGTAACGATCACAACGGTTGGTGGGGACAGATTACACATTACCCACTCTAACAATAACAACTTGAACTAGGCCAGCCGGAGAGCACCAAAACAAGTCGCTCCGGCTTACCGCTAGGCTCCATCATCCATCCACTCGAGCCTCTGCCGGCGTCGACGTCGGCGCCAATCCACTATGCGGCATCCAGTGTTGCCAGCACAGCTCGGGTATTTTCCCGTTAAAAATACATAGCTCATTCTTAGTGTTATACCGCAGCCAAAGGTCCCCCTTAAACCCCTTAAAGTTTATATGGGTTCTGCGGCGCCAAGGATAAAAGAACTTTTTCAAAACATTGCCCTTGTGATATTTTTATTATTCGTTGATAATTTCCCACGTGGGTCATGCTGGTAAAAAAAGGTATTTCAATGGCACAACCATATACAACCAATATGATTTTGGGTTGGTTTACTTCTAGGAAAATAGAGAATTGCTTTAAATATATCACAATTTTTGGGACGTGCCTGCAAGGCCCCAACGCCTTTTCTCTCTCAATACCTGGCAACACTGACGGTCGCAGCTACTCTCTTCGCCTGATCTGTTGCATTCCGGTAACCCGTTTTCGCCTCTGATCAATTACCGTTATCGGGCAGCGGCGTTCGCGTCGACGGCAGCAGAGGCCAGTGGCCTGCGTCTGCGCCAGCGCGGATTGCAGTGCAACGCTAGAGTCGCCTGGACCAGCCTACTGCCTCCAGCTTCCATCTTTCAGATCTACGATTGAGCAGTCTTTTCGGCCGGTCAAGGCGCACGCGTCGGAATCAAGAACAGCCAAACGCCAGACGAGCACAGACGACCGACGTCCGTCCGCCTTCTTTTCCCCAGTTCAGATTGAAAAAAGCTTTTTGGGGAAAGCTCTAGCAGGTCTGGCAGTCTGGCAGCGACGGCAGCAACGCACTCGCTCTTGCACACCCATTTTTAGCCGAGTGTAATTTGAGCGGCCCCATAGCATGGACTCATTCGCACTTGGCCAGGCTGGGCCAGGCCAGCGGATGGAGGAGGGTGGCAACCTGGCAACCCTGGCCGCTGATCCTCCTCATTCATTCACACCTTTGGCATACATGAGTCACGCGGCGGAGCCTCACCACCCACTTCCACACCCACACCCACACCAACGCCCATTCCCTCTTTACACCTTTTGTTGCGTTGTTGCGATCAATGTAAACACAAAACAGAAACAATTTCGGTGGCTGTTTTCTTTCTTTTTTCGGCTCTCATTATTCAGCAGCTGACGAATTCCGTTCGGTAATTTACGGTTACGAAATACGTATATCGGACGAGAGGAAGAGAGAGACAGTCGGAGAGATGGATGCCACGCATACATGTCCGATCATGTCAAGCTCAAGTCATTCGGCGACCGCCAAAAATCTTCATATTTTCGCTTTATTTTGCATTTTTTTTTCGGCTTTTTTCGATCTTTGTTAATTATTTTCAGTTTCGTTAGTGCGCCAGCGATTTGTCATTGCATTTTCGCCATGCTTTATGAGTGTGGGTGGCTGATGAATTTCGGATACAGATACAGAAACAGATACAGATACATGGCTATATTCTGAATCCGAATCGCGTGGAAATGTGGTGCATAGGAATGCTGTCTATTTATAATTGTCAATTTCATTTCACCACCTAGGCGTCGTGTCAAAAACACAGCCTTGCACTAAATTTTGGCTGGCAATTTATAGAATTATGTATATAAATAATATATCTCTAGGTTAGAGCTCTTGGGTATGGAATGATATGGGCAAGGGTGCGGGCTCCACACCATCCTCGATACACTTGCCTTTAGGCTATCTAACGTTCCTTTCGGCCTTTTGGGCTCTTATCGCCTACGACCTTCAGGTCTGCTAGATGTCCCCACCTCAATTGCCACCTACTTATGGAGTGGATCGGTGTTTCCAGCTTTATCTGAACAGTGGCAATTAGTTGCTGTTCTTCTTCTGACGCCATTTGTATAACGGTATGCTTCCGCTGGCACACAACGACAAACAACAAACAAACAAACAAACATGCAAACAATCTGAACGACGAAAAAAGAAGATGAAAGGGATGGCAGGGGTAATTGATTGGAAACTGTTTGGAAAATAGATTGATAACCTTCGGGTTTCATTGGGGGCTCTTTGGTGATGTTCAGATCACTCTCCCCCACAGACAACAACGGTTGGTGGAATCGAATGAGATTTTCGATTTTCATAATCATCAGAGATCGAAGGCTTTTGGATATAGGTTCTATATGTACTACGTATATATGTATGTATAGTTCCTGTACAGCAACAAACTATTTTCGTGCTATCTTCAAACATTGCTAGAACAACAAGAGCCATGAAAATCAAGAAAGAAATATTCTATTTTTAAATCGGGCCGCTGAGCTTTTTTGTAGTTGTTGTTCTAGCTTTTTTGTGTTAGTCCCATATTGTTGTTGTGCTTCTTGTGCTGTTGGCTCGGTAAAATATTGAAACATAATCGAAAAATATAGAACCCAGACAGACCAAAGAGCGCATATCCAACACATACGAATGTGAACTGCGGCTACAGTGGGCATTCGAAAATTTGCCAACCAAATGAGACTTGCTATATGTTCTTTTTCCCGAAAGATTCGGGGTCTGTTCCAAATACATCACAAGGTTAACCCTTCGCTTTCACTTTTTTTTTTGGGTGTTAGAATGGAATGTTGCATATTTGTACATAAGTTTTGGCCTCAGTCTGATCGAGCTTCGTAAGTACTAAAGAAGTTCCCCTTTTATTTATGAATCGATTTTTCTCTAAGTTACAGTCTTATTGGAGTATATTCCTTCTTAAAGACCTTTAGTGATATCTTTCTAAGAGTTCTTGGCAATTTGTTCTAGTTGCTGCAGCTAGTGATCAAATGGGAGAGGAAGACATCAAGGATATGTACAACCACATTCAGGGAGCTTTGGGGATTAGGATATGAAACTGAAGCGCACTCACCTTCTTCTGTTGCTTCTCCCACGCAGGATCGAGCAGGCCCTCGCGCTCCCATTCCTCCTCCTGCTCCATGTAGCCATCTCCGTACTCCATGGAGAGTCCGTTCTCCATCATCATCTTGTGGCGCTGTCAGATGTCCCGCTCGCTCGGTATATATCTATATCGTTCCCTGTCCCGCTGCACACTCTCTCGCTCGCTCTCGCTGCTGCTGGTGGTGCTGTTGTTGTTGGTGATCCAGTTGCTGCTGCTGCCGAAGGAAAACGGAGGTTGTAGGTGGGATGTGGCAAGTTGTTGGCCTATTGGCCTGGCCGGTTGTTCTTGTTGCCGCGGGACACTTTACGGCCAAGGCGTTCGACTTGGTTTGTATCTGGTTCGATTCTCGGATTCGGTTTCGGATTTGGATTCTGATTCTGACTCTGGACAGTCTCTATATAACTATGCCTGCCTGCCTATACGGTGCGTGTGTGTGTGTTGCAGACTGATTGATTGATTGATTGACCGATCGATGGCGCAAAGCTTGCCCCAATCCTGCAAGCTCTCTTGAGGAGAGAGAACAGCAGCGACAACCTGCCACAACAGGTGGTTGCCGCTCTATTACCCGCTAGCCCGCTAGCCACCTAGCCCGCTTAACCAATACCCGCTTTCCTTAACCGATTCCCGCTATTATTCCGAGTTGAGGCAAAAAATTGAAACATGAATTTGGACTGGCAAAATAGTTGTATAACACGTTAATTTGCTGCTTAATTATTTTTGCGTTTGCTTTGCTCGTTCTGTTGTGTGTTTTCCGCGCTCGTTCCGTTTCGTATCGTATCGTATCGGTTAAAAATAGTATGTTTTGAAAAAGTTTTATTTTCGGCGTCAACGTCAACGCAGCGAAGGGAAGTGGGCGGGCCGGGGGCGGAGAAGGACGGTACGGGATTGGTACATATTTGAAATAATTTTGAGAAATAGCGCGAATTCGGATCGGAAATCGGAACTGATCCGGTAAATATAGATCGATATACTCTCGGTTCGTTCCTTTTATTGTGTCTAGTTTTTTATTGGTAGCACTTTGACTCTCCACATAGATCATATATACGCACATATTGTTCGGATATATATATATAAAGATATATGTGGCTTGGCATATATAACCATCGCACGCACACGCACACACACACACCTCACACACATGCACAGTTTTCGTTACTTATATTTTGCTTTGCTCGTTTTTTTTAATATTTCGTTTTTATATTTATTTTTCAACAAGTACAAAAAAATAACCCAAAAAAAAAGAAAATAGAGTATAACGAAAGCAAGTGAGTCGGTTAGCCAGATATATATATATGTACACATATATATATCTATATCTACTCGTGTGTGTGTAGTCGAACCAAACAAAAACAAAAACAACAAAACAATCTGTGTGGACAGCAATTGGAGCAATATCTACGTGTGTCGCTTGCGAAGAGAAAGACCCGCTCGCGTTGATAGCCAACTCAAAACTGATGTCGCGCCAGCCAGCTGCTAACTCTGAATACCGTCGCAGTCGTCGTCGCAGTCGCAGTCACCGCCGCTGCCGTCGGCGCAGCAACACACCCCACCCGAACCCCCCATCCGACCCACCTGCCCCACATCGCCCACCGCACCACAGCAGCCGTCGCAGAGGAAGAAGAAAAGTCTGCCGTGCAGCGGGAGCATCGGATCGAATCGGATCGGTTTGGATCGCTTGCCATAGCCGAAGACCCCAACATCCGAGCATCCGAGCGTCCAAGCATCCAAGCATCCGAGCATCCAAGCATCCGAACATGCGAACATCCGAGTCACGAAGAGTGGAGCGGCAAGAGTGCCGGAGTGGGAGTGGGTGGCAGAAGAAAGTATGAATTCGGCCAGCATAAGCGTACGGTTCGTGGGACCCTTTAGTTGAAAGATGAAGTGCGGGCATGCTGCTTTCGCAGGCTTTCACTCGTCTCGATTACAATTTAATTAACGCAAAATCAACACAATTCCGATACACACTGACTATGATGAATATATATGTACGAATGTCCTGAACATGAGTTTGTTGAACGATCAGGTAATCAGGACCTGGGCATGAGTCAACTCGACGCAATAGACTGTCTTCTAAAAGCAATGGGTATCGGCAGTTGCGAACTCCTTCTTTCTGGTCTTTGCTCATTTGCAGCTGCGGTGCTGCCTGCTCCCCTTGCTTTTGCTGCGGCTGTGACGAAGAGAGCTCTCGGACGGACGCCCATTAGTGAAATTGGTAGGAAAATGCAGTTGCAGGCGACACGAAGTAACGCAAAGAAAGTAAGAGAGCTCAAAGGGGGCACCCTGTATGGCGTATGCTGTGCGCGATATGCGAAGACGACAACAACTTGTTGGCCCCTACGTCAGCGCGTCTGTCGCCCCACCTCCCTGGTTTTCTCCTCGTCTGTCAGCGAGTCTCCGCGGTTCAGACAGCATCCACCCATAGCCCCCCTCGTGGGTTTTCGGCAAACGCCCCCGCATAACTACGAAAATAGCAAATTGTTAATTTCGCTTCGAAAACTCTTTTCCAATACACACACGAAATCGCAAATCGTCGAAAAAAAATGGAGGGGGGTATTTGGGGGGAACACATGATTTTATTGGCATGCTTTCATGGTTTTTCCGTGCGAAACATTTCATTTTTCATTCCACATTTTTTAACACGCTGCTACATAGGACTATTTGTGTGGGTCTATTCTTCTTGTCGGTGGAGAGAGATGAAATTTATGAAATTTATTAAATATGCTCGCCACACACAAAATCAAGGATAGCTATTAGCTAGACCAATAAAAACCACCCACAATAAGTGTGGACACACTGCCGTCTCTCTCTAACATTCCACCCCTCTCTTTCACTCTGTGTGGGAGCTTTCAAAAGCTCTAGATCTTTTGTGTGAATGGAGAATCTGAGAATGCGTTCACGTTAAATAGCCAGGATCTCCGACGGCAAAGTATTGTATCCGTCGACTTGTCCCAATTTACAAATATTCCTTTGGGGCGAGATATAGAGATAAGATACAACGATATAGACAGAGATAGAACCTCAATTTGCCTATTTATAGAACATAATGTGCGTCGTCAGCGGCGAGTTTTGTTCTTTTTTCAAAAACAATATCTATTCTTAGTCGCTGCTTGTGCGTTAATACCATATTTTTGTAAATACATACTAACATACATTCCCGCTGAGACATAAATTTTATAAAAATTGACCAAATGCCATCTGAGAGGCCGCAACATCAAGGTGAGGAGTGGGGACCATCAGGCGATGGTCCACAAACCAAAAATCAATAGCTAGGGGACGCGAACAAGGCGTACAGTGCGGTTCGAAAGCGAAAAGCGATCCTTTCAGAATCACAATAGAAGGGATTTCTAGTTGGTGAACATTTTACACATTAGAAGTACAAGATAGCGAACTCGTTGGGATCATCATTTGAATGAAATCTAATCTTGCTTTAAAACCTTTAAATGATGGTAAAATAAAATAAATTGCTTTAAAAATGCGCAATAGTTTTTAAATAGACTGGCTATTTTCGAAGAGTTTCCGCAGTGAACTTTATTTATTACCTCCACCTAATTATATCACAGATATATTAAAAAAAAAAGAAAGCCACCCAAGGGCCGGCAGAATAACTAAGTTAACTAGTAATACTAATAATAATAATAAAACTGAAATATTGAAACATCCGCGCAAATAGGCATGGATGTATATACATTTCCGCCTTCGAGAAAGTCACTCGATTTCTTCTTACAGTCCCGAAACGCACCGCTTATATACGCAAATAAAGCCATATATTCGTGTGGACAATGGGATTAATCGCAGATCCGCAGATAAAACGACCATATATCTTGTTATGCAGTTTATATTTTTTATACATAGATATATTTTGTTGCTTTTCGTCTGTAATTTCTGTATCTCGCATCTAATTGATAACGTTTGGGTAAATTTATGTTAAAAAGTAATTACAATTGATTTAGAACGGGGCCAGCACCGCAGATATGCGCCTGCTGACATATATATTTATGCTGAATTTGTATGTTTACATACGTCTGTAGATCATAACTATGCATTAATTTTAACCGTTATTTTAATATCTTTACTCGTTTAGCTTTAGCTTTAGTTTAACTTTTACTTTGCTTGTGTGCATTTTCTCGTTCGTGTTTTGTGTTCTTTTCAAGTTTTGGATTTTGTTTGTTTTTCGTTTACTGGGACATAAACGTCGAGGAGGCTAATCTTCATCTTAAGGAAAACATTTTCTATATCAATAATAATAATAATATTAGGTAATAAAAAAAAATAAACAATTACATACACATTTTGCGTAATATTAGGGGGGCTTTTTTTAGGGTATAAGGGGATAGAGAGGAGAAATGCAAACAAACGCAATCACAATGAAACATTTTTCGGATGGAGAACGGGGGCGACTTTATAGTCGGGACCCTACTCCAGTTTCATCGCCAGGCCGGGCGGCGGCGGCGCCTCCAGCTGCTCGAGAAAGAGCTCCTCCAGCGGCCGGTCGCTGGTAATGCGGAAGAGGAACAGATGATCCTGGCACTTCAGGCTGATCGATCGCAGAGCGGGCAGACGCAGCAGCAGTTGCGCAAAGCGTCCATCGTCGCCCGGATGTTCTAGGCGGCAGTGCTCGTCCAAGCAAGCGTACACCTTCTCGCGGCACATCTCGATCTCCGCCCGGCTCTTGATCCCGCGTATGTCTGGGTTGTACAGTATGATGGCCTTCAAGCAGGACAGCTCGCGTCGGTCGAGATTCAGTCGCTTCATCTTCACACTCAGCTCCGACAGGATGCGGTCGAAGATGGCTGACACACCGGCCTTGATCGCACTGTTGCGATGGTACGAGAAGCTCTGGTTGAGGAACAGCTGCTGTGGCTGCAGGCCCGGTGATCGTCGCTCAAAGGAGCCGTCGTGGCCTAGTCCACCGCCCCCGCCGCCGGCACCGCCGTCATCCAGCGAAACGATGCTGCACCAGGCCACGTTCGCAATGAGCAGCTCGATCCAAGCGGCTTTTAGCAGAATCACCTGGTCGTCCAGCGGCACCTGGGCAAAGTGCGGCATCATGCGCGCGTATTCGACCATCTGGAAGAGCTGTTTGTTGACCACTTGGCACAGGGCCGACACGGCACCCTTGTAGTCCGGCTGGACTGTGGAATAGGGACCAACGCGCAGGAACGTCAGTGCACGATCGCCGCACTGGGTCTCCGCTCGCTGCTCGGCCTCTATGATGCGCTCGATCGAAAAATCCCTGGACACGCTATTGGTCATGAAGTCATCGGAACCGTTGCCGCTGCCCATTCCGCCAGAAACGCCGCCTCCTCCTCCTCCGCCTCCAGAGCTGGATCCGCCTACCGAACCTGGACCGCTACTGCCGCCTCCGCTGGCGCTGAGCCTACCCGCCGCATTGCGGGCGCCGCGTTGACGCTCCTCCTGGACCGCCTCGCGCTTCATGCCGCAGGTTAGGCACTTCTGGTAGCGGCAGTACTGGCAGCGGTTCCTCTGCCGCTTGTCTATGATGCAGTTGCGGTTCTCCCGGCAAGCGTATGTGAGATCCTTGCGCACTGTGCGCTTAAAGAAGCCCTTGCAGCCCTCACAGCTGTACACGCCGTAGTGCTTGCCACTGGCCCGATCCCCACAAATGGAGCAAAGGTGCTTGCTGCCGCTCAGCGGATGGTTAGGCGGATACTGCTGCTGTACTGCAGCGGCTGCAGCCGAATTGGGCGCCTGCGCCATTTGGGCATCTCCAGCACTGTTGTTGTTGGAGCTGGCGGAGTTGGAGCCGGGCAGCACGTGGACCATGGACATGGCCTGCATGAAAGGCACCGGACTCTCGGCCTTGGGCGAAAAGCTGCTGTTGTTGCTGTCGTTCAGCTGCGAGATGTCCGGCTTGACCTCCTCCTTGATGTGGCTCAGCCGGAAGCTGGCGTCCTGGTCGCAGTTGTCCATCCTGGGCTTGTGATGTGGTGCTGGGTATATTGGGGGAACTGGGGGCAGCGCCTCCTCCGCCTACCGGTTTCTTCTTGCTCGTTCTCTTTGTGTGTATGTGGTGTGTCTTGGCTCGCTTTCGCCTCTCTGTTGGGGTTTCACTTTGCCAACGCCACCGTGTCCGTCCGTCCGCTTTTCGGTCCGTTGGGCCAAGTGGAGCAGGTTGCAGTTTCGTTGTTGGTGGGGTCGTTGCTGCATTTACATAATCTTGAGCCGATGGAGCCGCGCACTCTATTCGCTCGCCTCCAAACAATTGCGCTTTTTACCAACAAACAAAGAATGCCAGACTTTCTGACTAATGAATAAATACCTTTTTTCGCGTCGACATTTTTTCTCAACAAAGACAATCTCACCACAGCGACGCAACTCACCAACGTAGGGATGGACTGTAACACAGGTTGCGTCGTCACGAGTCACAGTCACGACTGCTGAACACTGTATAAAATTAACAACGGCGATGGTATGACCTTAGGTCATATGGTATATAAAGCATCTATAAAATTACGTACTCCTCTTTTTAATTAATGCACGACATAAGTACATATATCGGTCTCTCAATTGAAGAACAGATTCGTGACTGGGCGCAATCGCATCTCTAACTCACCACAAAGTGGAAAGGGCTGTTTTCCAACTCACGCAAACAGTTTTAAGTGGGCGGTAATGACCCAATTAAAGCACTAATGCCCATCGCAGCTCCCGCAAAAATAAGTGTTTTTACTTTGGTAACCAATGCGCAATCAATCAATCAATTAGTTCAGTCGAAAACCAGAAAACGGGAGTAGCGACAGCCCTGGCGGCGCCATTGCGAAACTCACCGCACCAACGGCGCATGCAACCCTGCGTCAGTCTGGCTCCCCTCCTCACCGCCTTGCCACCCACACAGTGCACAAATAATTTAGCGCCGCTGCAATTATGCAGAATAGAAATGCAAAATGGAGACGTGAATGTGCGCCAATTTCACCGCTGCCGGCGGCAACCTCGGCCCCAAATCGCAAACGCCGTCGCCGAGAATCGAGCGGTTAGGCTGCTGAACCGTGAATCCAAGACCAAACGGAACCAGTATTGGGCGAAATGCAAATGGAAGTGCAACTTACTTGCAGCCAGTGGCTTTTGATGCGCCGCAAGGTAATGGTTGTTTATTTACTTTTTTACTTGGCTATCAGTTATCAGTGCTCGCGAGCACACACACACACAGGCACGTCACTGACACGACACACCACACGACGCTGATTTAATTTGTTGCAATCTCTATTGTAATTGTAGTAATTGAGTCCATCCCATCATCACAAAGAGACGCGACGCGGTAATTGGCATTCGCAAGAAGAAGCATTTCGCGAAACAACAGCTGACAGCGTGGTGAGAAAGCGATTGCGGGGGGCGAAGAACTGGTTTGTCTGTGGTAAGTATGCTGTCGCGGTGAGTTGTCTTGGTTCGGTAAAAAACAATGGCACATTATAGCCTGTTTCCACTTCGCTTAACGCTCCGAATATCTGAAAATTAGTCCGCCATGGATATTTATTGTATATATTTATGCGATAGTTAGACCGCAGTAAATTTCTGAGAAATGAATTTGCATGATGACCAATAAGCAGCGATTCAGTAATTTAATAGTTTATGGAACACCCTTACGGTCTGCCTTAAAATTCGATACCGGTTTAGAACAAAAAGGGGAGATTCAAAATTTAAATAGATAAAAATTTGTTTAACACTATCAAATTAAAAAGCTTACAACAGTTTGAGGGAATGGAAATAGAGTTTCCACATCTAAATTGACCCAGGACATACATTTTTAATATTTATTTAATTATTGGTATACACTAAAATGTGAAATTTTATATCAGTTTAATTTTCTGATATCGCGATTTGGGGCCTCAACCATAAACAATTTATTTTTTTTTTTTGCTTTTCTCATCTTGTTTCTTCCTTTCTAATCAAATGTATCGAGTTCTTTTGTTTAGCTCAGCCTTTTAGGTTTTGCCTGTCGGCTTCAAAATTACTTGAGATTCGGTTTCGATTAGCTTTCAGGCGAATAGTACGATAAGCAAATGCGACTCTCGTTTGTTTGTTTGCGGCTTTTAATCAACATCCGAATCCGAATATCCATGCTTGCTGAGTTCAGCATTGAGGACAGTAAGGGCTCCGATCCGCTGATTAAGATATTCGATCTCTTCCCGGTACACGCCCGTCTCGTAAAGCAGATTCTCGTACTCCCTCATAATTCCAATATAATCGTCACTGCTGCTGTTGTCGTTACTGTTGTTGTTGTTGCTGCTGCTGTGACCTTGGCTCCGATTATGGCGGCCCCAACTGCCACCCTGACCCGATGCGCCTTCCGGTAACTCCTCAAAGTCCAGATAAAGCTGAAAGTACGCGGCATCCTGGCTGCGGCAGATAGGGCAAGTTCTTGATCTGCAAGGAAGGAATCGCGTATAAGACAAACGTTTGAGCTCGGCGATAAGATTTCACGGCCCTTTGATTTGGGGCACTACTACTGATTTAAATAATCACTTTTGTATCATTTTCACTTCTGATTGGTGCAGAAATTCGAATATTCTCTTTATATCAGTGGCCCATTTCGTTTTCGTTATAGCTCTGAAGCCCTTAGGACCACTTTCACTTACTGCTTCCTCCAGTGGTCTAGGCAGTCCTCGTGGAACGCGTGCCCGCAGCTGCCGGCTTGTATGTTGTCCGAGGTGCGAAACCGCTCCGAGCAGATCGTGCAGATCACGTTGTTACGGCTCATTCCGCTCCGGTTGAATTATACCTAGGTCGATTCAATTCGCTCCGATCCAATCAGGTTCGATCTCCCTGTGCCGTACTGTTGCACGCCCGGTGACAGCGGACTGAATGAATGCAAGTCGCTGAATCGAGCGTTTCGCTGATAAGCGTCCAGGCAGCCACAGTGCACTCCACTCGGTCCTCCTCTTGTCGGCACTGGTCGGCCCCCTCGAGCACTCCCCCTGCACTGCCGCACTCCAGTGCCAGCCCACCTTAATAACCCGCCCCACAAAAGTGGGAATATGAGCCGCTAAATGGGGGCAACGATGGCCTACGCCCAGCTAAAACCATGTGAGATAAAGCTCCGTAACGAGATTCGAACATTTAATGATCCGATAATCCAGAAACCTAAAGTTAAATTGAAACTATCAACTTGGCGAACTTTCAGCCTCGCAGTTTGAGAATAAATAGCAGGTCATATCAGAATATGATTAGCCCCGTATTTATTTGTTTGAATACAGCAAAATGCATAATAGGCATAATTATGATGGAGGTTTAAGCAACCACCAATTTTAAACATCATTATTAAAGTACAAGTGCATTTGTATTTATGTAAACAATTATATTTTTATTTATATTCATATTCGATTTGCTTTTATGTTCTTTCGAATGGTCGTGATGGTACTAACAATAGGTTCATTTACACAGGCCTACGTTGGAATGGAATGTTTGTGTTGAGAGTAGTGATAAACAATTAAGGAATGACTTCGGTTCCAAGTAGAATTACAGTCGTACAGAGCCACGATCTTTAAGGGGTAGAAGTTAGCATATAGGGAAGAAAGAAAAGGGGTTAATACTAAGCGTGAGCGACCATAAATATCTACAAACTAAACTATTACTAAGTAGTGTAATATGTGTACGGATTTTGGGGGGTTTATTAAAAATCCAGGCTTAGGCTTATGCAATATAGGGCGGAATAAGAATATTAGGGCGAAAAGTAGAGGGGCACTCAAAAGAAAAGAGGTTTGATTATAATCAAACAATTCTAGCGATCTAGCTGAGTAAAGATTAAGATTTGGTATACGATTTACAGTTTATGTTTAGTGTACAATTAATTTTGAAATTAGCAATAAAACGGAAATCTAAAGGTAATCGATGGCACAATTTAAACGCATTCTCTGTGCTATTTGGCGAATTCTTAATAAAAACTAATTTTGTATAGAACAATTTCTTACGATATGGAACTACGAAGCCATCTAGGCCTGAAGTTTCTTGGAAAATTATCTGCTTTTCATGCAAGGGGAAGAATATACGGCATTCGCCACCCATTTACGATATCCCGATCTACAATTCCTGGCACAAGGACTACATGTTTTTTGTTTTGATTTTGGAATTAAAGCATTTCGTTAGTCTTTTGGAAATTTCATCTTAGCCGTCAGCTTGGAGCCGGAAACGGAGACGGTTGCGGATGTGTTGGCCGGACCGGAGTCACTTTCCGGTGCTACGGCATTTGTATTACGTTCCATGTAGTATTGGTTTCTCTTCGGGCTGTCGACATTCATGTAGATGTGGGGCGTTGGCGTCGCCGGCTTTGGAGCACTGCTCCCCGCTACCACTGCTCCGCCGCTGGTTGTTGTTGTTGATGAGTCCGTGGACAGCGGATGCAGTGGGGATAAGGGTGGGGGAGGTGCCGGCGTTGTCGGCGCCGAAGTCGCCGGAGGCGTAGGCGGCAGTTCCTCTTCCTCCAGTATTATGTCGTCCCCCACCATTGTTATGCGACGGATCGAGGCGGAGCCGCTCCCCAGTGAGCCAACTCCGGGCCGGTAAATGGAGCTGCTGCTGATCCCGATCCCCAAGCCGCTGCTGGGGCTGGGAGTGCTGCTGTTGAAGCCGCTGTTGGTGTAGCAATGATTGTTCTTCTTGAGCGGCAGTCGCAGGCTGAGGCTGTTGCTGTTGCTTCCGTTGGGTGTCGCCGTGAGGACCGAGGGTGGCGGAGGCGTAACGGTCGGCGGCGGGAGGTTCGATTTGCTGATTAGGTCCGGTCCCCGCGACAGCATCTCCAAGGCTTGGGTTTGTTGGACCTCCGGTGGGGTCTGCACCACCGCCACAGCTGCTGTTCCCGTTGGCGTCCCTGCTCCCGATGCGGCTCCCGTTCCCCCCGACATCTGGGAGACGATTGTGCGGCTGTGGTTGTTGCTCAACCCGGTATCTTTCCATTTCTCTGAAACGAAGAATGACCGTGACTTAGTGCGCGTAGTTCAGTGGGCTGGACCAAGATGGCACGTACCTGCTGCGCTGCTAGCGCCATTGGTCTTTCCGAAGGGCAGCAGAAGGCGGGCGGGCTGACAGAAAACCACCGTCTTGTAGGCCTTGCGGTACTGCTTGTTCATGATGACATAGATGATCGGATTAATGCAAGCCGACAGGTAGAGCAGGATGTAGCTGCAGATGTGGAGGCTGGGGTGCTCCACATTCTTGTCGGCCACTTTAACAATTGTGATAGGCAAGTAGCAGACGACGAAGGACAGGAAGATGGCCAGCACCATCTTAGTGATGCGCCACTCGTTCCGCTTGGCGCGTACTTCACGCTGATCCTTGACTCGGGTTGGCTGCTGTTTGCCGCTGGGTGCTGTCTCCGGCACATCGATGGAGAAGCTACTGCTGCTGTCCGAGGAGACGCGGTTGCTTGGCTGGCACTCCGCGCCGGAGGGCAGGGCTCCTGATCCTGTAGTGGCCAGGGGACGCAAGTTGTTGGGTATGGAGTTTTGCTTGGTGGCATGCCGCTTCAAGCGCTGCTCCGACTTGTGAACCACCCAGAAGATCTTGGCATAGCAGGCAATGATAACCAGGCAAGGGATGACGAAGGCGGTGATAAACAGCGTCGTCTTGCTGCTGTGCCCATGATCGTCTGTCATGATGGAGCAGGTCTGCAAGCGCGAGTCGTAGCCAAAGCGACCCCACTCTCCCAGAAGCGTTGGGAGCTGCATGCCGTAGGAGAACAGCCAGCAGGCGGCGATCATCACCGCAATCCAGTGGCGTTTATAGATCCTGGCATATAGTCCGTGGTGTGTGATCATCACATACCGATTGATCGTGATCATTGCGATGCACAGCAGGGATACCCCTATGTTTCCGTATTGGATAAAGGGAATGAGGCGACACAGCACCTGGCCATGTCGCCAGGTTCCTTGGACGAACCGCAGACCCTGGAAAGGCAGCACCAGGGCGCAGAAGAGCAGGTCGGCAATACAGAGGCTAGATGGGGCGTAAGAGGTTAGAGGTTAGCCGTTCTCTGAAGGATGCTAGGGGCAACTCACCTGATGATAAAGGCAGCCGCAACGTTGCGCACCTTGGGACATTTCAGCAAGGCCACTACGGTCAACAGGTTGCCGCATATGCCCACAATCATTATCAGAAAGGTCATGACCGCGGCAAAGGTCAAAAGCGACTGCGAGAAACTGCAAATAAATATGGAACATCCATTTGTATATACCCATAGTAGAAATCCAAATGCTTTTGCCGCCAATCAGGATGCTTTCTTTGAAGTGATCCTTCTAGTCTGAGGTCTCTCGACCTCTTGCGTCAAATGGCCCTGTGCCTATCGCCATATCAGACTGGCTTCCGCTCGCTCGCCACTTACAAGAATCACCCGTCTTTGTCAGTGGGCCGGCCCAGCGATCAGCACTGGTGCAATGGAGCGCGTAATATTAACGATCTCTTATCGGAGCACTTCCAGCCGGGGGCTATAATTACACAGTGCTGATAGCTACATCTCACTTGGCACCCACTTGGCATACTGTCAACACATCCACACCCCAACTTACCCAGTCGCGTCCGCGGGGGGAACCATAGTTGTCAACGCCTCCAGGGGGGGATAGCCGTCCTCCAGGCTAATAGTTGTCTCATCACTCATGCTTTAGCAAAAAAGTAGAAAGGGGACTTTTTAGAACTATAGAAATAGAGGAATCGATCTTAATTTGGGCTCTCTGCTCATGACCTTTAAGATGGTCTAGGCTTATTAAATCAAGTAAGTTTGATGGACTACTCAACCAAGTGTTTTACCTACAAATGACTCATATTATTTTCCTGGAACTAAGCCCAACTATAAAATGAACTGCTTATGTTTATGAACAGACTTTTTCATTTTATTTGAGATACACTTTTCTCTCAGGTGCGATGAACTTGATTGTTATCATCTTTTTGGACAAAATCACGACCATCAAGGTTATCAGTGGGTTAGCAAATGTTTACATTTTTTTGGAATAAGTTCCGGTATCCCAAAAACGGTAAGCCAGTCAATAATGATGGATGATTGAATGGGATCGCCGTACCCTGCGTTTCTGTGCACTTTATGTTCATGTGTATATTCTTTGGGCTATTCTTGTATGTCCCAAAACGTAATGTGGATTAGGAAACTCTTCAATTAGAAACACCTCGAACTCTTGACTAATTAAAATCAATTCCCCATTAATTGGGGATTAATTAATTAATAAATAAAAACAAGGAGCTCATCACTGGTATACTAGCCTATTGAAGGATCAATACAGTCGTGTTGAAGCTGGTTCCAACAATGATTCACCTTTTTTAATTCAAAAGAATTTCGCGAGCTCGCGACTTCCTATGGTCTGCACTTCTTCTGGTCTCTGACTAACTTGCCTCGCTGCTGACCACCACGTTTTCCGCTACCGATCTCCGATCACTGAACACCGATCGCCACCGCCGACAATTGCCAACTGGCTGTGGCTGTGGCACATGGGAGGCTCAGGCTCTGGTAAGAAATACAAAACCACTGGCGCTGACTGCACTTCGCGCCGACGCAACGATCGTAGCCGTAGCCCGGCGCAGCCGGAGTCCGAGGCCCGATGCCCGTAACCCGGCATGGGGCGTGGCACCCCTTCTGCTTCCTCGGGACTATGATAAATTAGTGTCAATTAAATAATTTAAAGAGGTCACACTCGCCTCTGTTTCGGTCTCAGTTGCTCGGCGGCAGTAGTTTCAGTGGTGGCTTCTGCCTCAGCGGTTTGCACCACTCGGGGTGCAAAGATCAGCGTCGAACCTTAATTAATTGAGTGACTGTTTGGCGGAGACGGTCATCTCCGGGCGTCTCTAATGCGTGATGTGATGTGATGCGATGGTAGTTCTCTGTTCCCGCTCGAGTGGCCGCTAATCGAGACAAGTGTTATGTTCTTGTAACATTCTCAGCACTGGGCGGAAATGTCGCTGTTTCGATTTCTGTGCAACGCAGTCAGGTGTGGTTTGCCTTTATATTAAGTATGGGAATCTTTAACGCAACCGTTAGCCTACGCCTGAAACGTTTTCAAATTGGTTGTGCAACGCATTTGCTTTCTGTGTACATGTTGATGCCTCTGCTCTGCCCTCTGTGGCCCTCAGCTGCCCTCGTTCCCCTTAACCCCGACCAGGTCACGGCCGCCACTTAGCACGGTCAGACGGGGCGTATACGCAATGTGTCTGGCCCGCTTACATATACGAATTTAGAATATTTCCTTATCTTATCAAAAGAGCACTTACCTAGCTGAATTTGGTTTCGCTATTTGGTAATCCTCGGCGATTCTAGTAATTCTAACGATCGCTGGGCTCGCACTCTCTCGCTCTCTCCTGCCTCTTGGCCTGATTGCTTTCTCCGTGGCCAGCTCTCCTCTACTCTCCTCTACCTCTTCTCTTCCCTCTAAGTCGTGTGCCCCACCACACTGACGGACGCGTTATCAGTGGTCAGGAGGAGAGGATGGACAGTGGCGGGACTTGGGAACTGGGTGTGGGGAAATCGAAATCGCTTGTTTATTTGCTTTCTGCTCACGTAATGGAAACTAGTGCGGCTGCGATCTTCTCTGCTCTGCTCCCCTGTCGTGCTCCTCTCTCCACTCTCCAACTCCGATCTTCGCTCTACTCCTCTCCAACTCTAACTCCTCCGCTACTTCCTCTTCTTCGCGCAGGTTGAGCGAGGTGAAAGAGTGAGTGAGTAATGCTGTGAGCAATGTAAACAGTTTACGGCATTCGGCATTTGCTGGGGTTATTCATGAATCGCTGTGTTTTTTATTGTTGCTCTGGGGACGCCACTGGAGCATTGCTTGTTGTTTTTGTTATTGCTTGCTGCTGTCGGTGATTCAAAAGTCGCACCAGCTTTCATGACTAATGCTTTTGAATCGCGAGATCAGGTAGAGAATAAAAGGGTTACAGGTTGCCCCAACTCAGCACTTGACATAATCACAAAAACAAAAACAAAAACAGTCGAATTAAATATCTAACAAATAGGCATACGTTCGCGATTGCGCCAACGGTATCGAATGTCACTCAAGTCGAACTGAAATCGTAGTTACTTTTCGTTGTTTATTATCCGTAGTGGTTGAATGTAACGGACAAATTGCGTAGCGCCTGCGTTCTCGTGTCGGATCGTATTGGATCGTCTATAACTGCCGGATCGAGTGCAGTTCGTCGAGTGCGGGCAGCGTAGAGCGAGTCGCGATATTGCCAGTGACAATCGGCAGCCCCCTCTCACTCTTTACTCTCACTCTCAACCAGTGTCTAAATGACTCTCCGCCGCCGGTCAGTGGCGTAGGGTACTGATTGAGGGAGGGGATATTCCGTTCGTTAGATATTCCCTCTGAACACGTAAGTTGCGCTCAATGAGATCACATAAGTTAGTCAGGCTGCCCCCCATTTGGCGCGCCCCTGTTACTGTGCGCGCCCCCCACGACTTGGCGCTCTCTTCTGCTCTCTTGCTCGCTCGCACTCCCGCACTCTCGTCCACCGGCCGGAGACAGACAGGGACGGACAGAGAGGCAGAGATCGGCGATCCGCCATCGGCCATCTGTCGACCGAGGGGCGGTCGTGGGTGGACGCTCAATGGTTGCCTATCGATCAGATGCATATCGCAGATACGCCGCTTCTGCTTCCTCTGTCTCACTGAAGCAAATGTGCAATGATAAGGCTTCATGTGTCTGCATTCTAATGTTTACACAATTGGACATTCGACATCGATCGAGGCGATCCAACATGGCTGCACTGGGAAAAACGGTCTGCCACATGGGAAGGAACTGATGGTTGGGGCTACCGCACATACCGCATTAAGAACTGTGACCTGGTAATAAATGTTTTCGGTGCAGATATCGAACTGAAGACGTAGGGATTTGTGCGCACTCTCATTGTTTGTTGTTTGCTGCGGATTGTGTGAAGAACACGATAGTTTATGGCTATCTAAACATGGGCCCGTGCGTGTGCGTATTCGTATGCGTATAAGTACGCCGGAGAAGTTTACATTAGTCTGGATCTCTGGATCCGAATCCGAAGCGGGCGTCGATTGGCGTTCGAATCGTATTCACAATCATATCGCGTGGGGTGGGGTAGATCTTAGTTTCCACTTTAGTGCCCATCCCGCCGGCATTTCCAAGTACAGTGATGGGCGCAAGGATAGTGTACATTTGATTTCTTGAAAAAAAGATGGGATTATTCGTTTAGTTTAAGCTCGATAAGCTCTAGGCGTTGTATTGTTTTATGGAAAAGCATGTTTTCGCAAGTATGAGGATGAGCCATAAGTTTCGTCATCACGTATTGTATTCCATTCAGTTCCTAGGATCTTAAACTTAAAAATTTCTCATCATTTAAGTGAATGCGATATGGCGCTATAATTATATTACTTTCCTCAAGAACTGAATGTTATTTTCTTGGGTAGTCGGCTGCAATTCCCGGACTATTCGCCTGCATGAAAACAAACAACGTATTCGTATTCGTGCCGTTGCCAAAGAGTTTTCCCCAGAACCGCCTGTTTTTCTTTTCAAAAGGCAAACGATACTCAATTCGCCCCAACAGACGACCCGCACTCTGACCCTCGGAAAAGTAGAGGTTCCCCCGGCATATTGGCTTGATTAATTAAGACTACATACATTCGATCTAACGCTGACGTCGTGTGACACCAGGCTTCCGGGGCTTGACTCATTATTTGAAACGGGTTATGGGTGCGTGGAAAGTCTCGAGTTATGATTCAGGGTCCATCGCCCATGACTGAGTATTCATTCTACGCACAAATTCGAACTATGGGCATATTTATTCGAATGAGTCCCTCTCGGATAAGTTTAGTTTTTTCCAGTTGCTAGTTCCTCGGTTCGAATGGATGCCGCCCATTTATTATCCAGAAAATTGCCAGAGGAAACTATGCAACCACACACACAAACACACATGCACACGGCCCAAGAACCGAAAAGTTTTTCATTTCAAAAATGCCGGAGAGGTGCGTACGGCCCGAAATCAGGGCTACGAATAGACTCTATTCATCCGTAGGAGCTTATACTTTGTATATTTCCCAACATATTCATGTAATCTCTGGCACTCCGAATTTTCGAAGCATCCAAGACGTATCGGTCAAGGAGGGGAACTTCTTACTGCATCGCAAGTGATAGGTCTTGAATTGTGTTAGCAATGCAGATAACTTTCCCCATGCTGCTCATGACTTATATCCCACCAGATTGAAAGAAGGTCTAGTCTAATGTATGTTCTGGCTGTCGGAATGCTCAAGTAGCTAAAACCTCGAACCATTGTGGGCAATGGTATCCCTGGTCTGGTATCTGAATCTTTGAAAAACGGCAACAACAGCAACATGACCCCGTCAGAATATCGACGAAAGAGCGAAAGAGTCGAGTGGATTGGGGCGGAATGGGGCGGGAAGGGCGGTTAAGAAACAACACCGAATAGGAACAATGTAAACAAAGCGCCCATTCCACAGGCAAATTACCAAATTACCCGATGATGAAGTCAATTGTTGTATACAATAAAAATGTGTGTTGTTGCTGCTGTTGCTGCTCCGAGATTCTTTTGTTTTCCTTTTTGAAAGTTTTTCTAGTTCGCCTGCTGTTTTTTTTTTCTCAATATTTTGTACGCTTGGCTGGCGGCGACTGCCTTCGGGCCCACTTTTTGGGTGGGAACCATGTCGGTGTATGGATGCGGAGAATTCAGTTTTAGTACAAATTCGGCGCAGGAACGAGCAACGCGTCTCTTGCCGACCACAAAGTGCCGCGCGATGTTCCCACCAAAATCCGGACCAACTCCGCATCCGATCTCGATGGCGCTGCCTCTTTCGGATCCCTATGCTACTGATCGCATGGCGGAACAGGACGCGATGTTGCCGGTACCCCTAGCCGACAGCCTGGACCTGGACGTAGACGTGGACCTCAATCTAAACCTGAATCTTAATCTGAATGTCGACGGAAGGCGCCAGGTGCTCTTCGAGGGCTATTCGGACGAACTGCTGACCATCGCCTGGGTGGCTTGCATAGTGTTCATCATCGTGGGCGTTCCCGGAAATTTACTGACCATTGTGGCCTTGTCGCGAGGTCGTCAGACCCGCAACTCCACGGCCATATTCATCATCAATTTGTCCTGCTCGGATTTGCTCTTCGGCTGCTTTAATCTTCCATTGGCCGCCTCCACATTCAAGGAGCGGGCGTGGACCCACAGTGATCTGCTGTGCAGGTTGTTTCCGAT
This sequence comes from Drosophila simulans, assembly GCF_016746395.2. Classification (NCBI taxonomy): domain Eukaryota; kingdom Metazoa; phylum Arthropoda; class Insecta; order Diptera; family Drosophilidae; genus Drosophila; species Drosophila simulans. Next base: position 1,836,281 of record NC_052525.2, read on the forward strand.
GCTGCGCTACGGCTTGCTGGCGGTGTCCCTGCTCTCCGTGTCGCTGATCACCATCAACCGGTACATCATTATCGCCCATCCCAGGCAGTATCCAAGGTGAGAATGGGCCTGCCCATGTCGACAGTTTGCAATACTCCTGCTCGAATCTTGAAGGGTATTCAGAGTGCCTAAGTCTTCCTCTGGGCGCTCATCTGTTCCTCATGATACGCATGGTGGTAACCTATCACTTAATCCGAAAAAAACCCACACATATGTTATTGTGTTTCTGAACTTATAAACTTGTGAACTTGTTTATAAAAAGGAAAATGTATGGCTTCTCGTAGATGTTTTTTAATTAACTAAATAAGAGAACATTACTTGCTAGAGGCAAATGCTATAGAAAAGATCGGTTTAGTGGTCTGAAAATATTCGTAATAAACCATTAAACTGAACGGATGTTAATATCCTATAAAATATGAACTAACTAATACTAACTATGAAGTAACTAGCTAGTTTTTATTTTTGTGAACTACGGATATATTTGAATACAATCAGCATATATTATTAATAGATTAGACATGGTACAAAATACAATTCCCACTGGCTTGAATCCGTTCTTCCAGAATTTACCAGCGACGATATTTGGCTTTGATGGTAGCCGGCACATGGATCACCACGTTTTCCATAATGATACCCACCTGGCGGGGCGTGTGGGGTATCTTTGGCTTAGACGTCAGCATCGGCTCGTGTTCCATCATGCATGATCGGTATGGTAGATCCCCCAAGGAGTTCCTCTTCATCGCCGCCTTCATGGTGCCGTGCATCTGCATCGTGATCTGTTATGCCCGAATCTTCCTGCTGGTGCGAAAGGCGGCCATTCGGGCGGGAACCGCAGGCAAGACCAATGTCAGCGATGCGACCCCCAGCCCCGCGCCGCAGCATCAGACTCAAGCCATGGCCACACCAAAGAAGCCGGAGAAGGTGAGCACGTCCAGTGGCGAGGCGAACGAACCAATCGCAGGACGACCCTTTGTGGTGGAGGAGCACCTAGCGTATATCGATGACAATGCTTCGACGGACAGTCTGCCGATCTCGTACAGCATACGGAAGAGCGATCAGGACCAGCAGCCACCGCCTGTTGATGTCAATGTGGTGCTCAAGGAGCGGGAGAAGGAAAGGGATCGGGATCAGGAAAAGGTCAGCCTGGGACGCAGTCAAACGCAACTAGAGATGGGCAAAACCCATGGGTGAGTGGCTGTTGGAGGCTTCGTTGGCATTTCTCTCAACCTTAATGCGTAAATCCATTCCAGAAAGAACCCTATCACCACCTCCCTGCGCACCACCTCCTTCACACGGTTTAGTCCGCGGAAATCCCATTACGCCTCCATGGGCAATACCTCGAATGCTTCCTCTATTTACCCGGGAAGGATGAGTGCCAAGGACCGGAGATTGCTCAAGATGATCCTGGTAATCTTCGTGTGGTTTGTAATCTGTTATTTGCCCATTACGGTGGCCAAAATATGGAAAAGCGCCACCGAGGTGCACTGGTTCAATATTGCTGGCTATCTACTCATCTACTTGACCACCTGCATCAACCCGCTGATCTACGTATTGATGAGCTCCGAATACCGAAGAGCCTACTGGAACCTGCTGCGCTGCCATGGCTCTCCAGATACCCAGAAGCAGCGGAATCAGGCCAATGCCAAGCGAAAGCATCTGGAGTCCAATCGGCAGGTGAAGACCACGACGTGACTCCGAGAGATGCCTCAACACCTTCATCGTCCTCCGTCCTAGCGGGATATGATATATGTGTGCCATATGGTAATACGATAGGGGGAGTACCCAAATGTCATGTTGAATGATCTGCGGTAAGAAACAATCCCTTGATCCCCTGGTGATTATCGTTCCTCCAAAAAAGATTTCTAGTCACACGATCCGGCCGGTCGTCCCTTCCACGCACACACGAAAACACAGATCACCCATATATATCTATATCTATATCTATATAATGTAGGAACTCCAGAAGTGTATTGCATTTTATACCAAATGACTTTAATATCTGGTTTACATTTGAATTCCATGTTTAAGAACAATCGATGTTTGTTTAAATTTTGCTTTTTTTTGCTTGTCGCTAATTATTGTACCAATACATAATAGATATATCCTTATATGGATACGCCCTTTCTATGCCCCCAATAAATGCTTCGAATAATTGATATATGTAGTTACGTTGTTCTTGTCCACTGTCGTGGGGGCAATACAATAGTGTATAGTGTAATCATAAGTAGAGCTATAGCTTAACGCTATTATTATCAATATACATATTGTATATGTCTGCGTATATGCGTACGAAACTTGGACTACTTAAGACTAGTAACACAACTAAATCATTCAATATTACTGCTTCGCCCAGTTCGGCAATGATTCTATCGGCTCCAATAAACGTGGATCGATGTAACTCCGATTCCGATTCCGACCCGCATCCATATCTATATAGGCTATTTATATGTATGTATGGGTGTATATCGTATATGGATCAAATAATTCATAATTGCGATTGCGAGCTTAATAAAAAGGTGGCACCGGTCCGGCCCCCATTATAGTTCGATGCCCAGTCCAACCCCTTTCCCTTTCCCACTGACTTCCACTTACAAATCTACACCCATTCCGATTGCCCCAACCCCTCCACCGAATAACATCACCTACGGCCTCAGACTGACTCAAGGTGCTCCGATATCTCCAGGATGGGGCTCTCGCTGAGCGGCTTCACCAGCGACTGCCAATTGGGCGTGAAAAGGCTGAGAACCGGCGTCGATGTCTGCGGAAGACAGAAGGAGAAAACGGATAAGGTTTATATACGAACTTGGGATGCCTGATAAATCATAGAGCTCATAATATGCGTTATCTAGGTTGCTTACATGATAGTCGGAGTCCAGGCTGTGGCCGTGGGGCGTGGTAGGCTTGCACTTGACCGTGGGCGTACCCGGCGCCGTGGATGGTGGAGCTGAGCATGATACCCCAGCAGCCGATCCTCCGGAACCAGCTCCATTAGGCGCCGTACCAGGCACCTGGTCCGATTGGCTGATGTAGGAAGTCTTGAGGTTCATCTGGCTGAAGGCATGAGCTCCGGGCATGGTCATGGAGTGCTGAAGCCTAGGAGTTCCGCTTCTGGGCCGATCGAGCAGGGCCAACTCGTACAGCTCGTCGGCCAGGTGATGTTCCGGAGCCGGAGCCGGCGGCGGTGGTGGACCCAGGCTGTGGCCAAAGTGGTGATGGTGTGCCTGCTGCTGGTGATGGCTGTGCTGCTGATGGTGGTGATGTCGACCGGCTAACTGCGCCTCAAGGGCGTACTGCTTCTGGAACAACTGACGCTTCTGCTGCAGCAGGCGGTGCTGCAGTAGCTGCTGCTGCAGCGGTGGCTTTTGCATCGGGGACATGGGCACTGCCATGCCCACGCCCAACTGATGGTGCGCGTATAGCCCTGGTGGCGGCGGTGGCGGAGCATAGCATCCATGGCCATACATATCCCCACCAGCAGGTGCTTCCAGGAGCAGAGGTGTGGCTTGGTGGCCTGGATGGAACAGCGAATGATGGCCATGGTGATGCTGCGCAGGATGCGCATGATGATGGGGCAAAGTCAGCAGCGGATGATGCTTGCCCGGCAGAGCGTAGAATTGACCATTTGGAAATTGACAGAGTTCTTCCAAGCCGTACGCTTGGGGATGAGGATGCGGATGCGGATGCTGATGCGGATGTTGATGGGCATGTGGGTGTGAATGCCCCACAGCCGCCTCCTGCTGCAGCTGCTGCAGCTGCTGGATCTCCAGCCAACCGTGACGCTTGGCCTGCTCGTATCGATAACTTCCGTACACACGACTGGTGCCCAGCAACGAACCAGAGCTAAGCAGGCCCTGGGCCACCAGGCCATCACTTGCCCGTCTTCCTTCGCGAAAGTGTATGGGTGATCGCTTGTCCAGGAACGTGACACCACCGCCATTCGGCGGAGGAGTAGGATTCGGCGTGGGCGTGGAGGCTGAACTTTGGGGAAGGCCCAAGCCTAACGGCAGAGCTCCTGGCATATGGATGCAGGAGTTGTGGCTCCCGTACAGTGATCTTTCCGATGAATGCTCCGATGAGATGCCCGCTGGCGATGCCGAGGCCGGAGTGGGCGTGGCCAGCATCGAACTTGAGCCCATGCACGAGGGTAGACTGCCCTTGCCCGAAGGCAGGGCGAAGTCCAAGCTGTCGTAGGGACCGCTGCAATTGCTCTTGGACGAACCGCGACTCAGGTTCTGGCTCAGACTTTTAGAGTAGCTACCAGCGCTCCCGGCGAGAACGCCACTGGACGAGCTACTACTGGCATACGAACGCATCTTGTGACTCTGTCCAGAGGCAGTGGTTCCAACGAGGCGCGTTAGATCGCTGCTGGAGTGCGAGGTGGGTCCGCCGTTGGCGTTACCGCTACCGCCGCCATTGCTGCCCTTCGACTCCTGGGAAGCAGAGCCCGGATCGTTTCCCTGATCTGTCTCGCAGCCTTCATCTGTGCTGGAGCTGCCTTGGGCCAGAACTTTCTTCTCGGAGCGGCTGCGGAAACAAGGAACGAACCTAGTCAAGAAACTATCGCTGTGACTAGGAAGACTCACCTGTCGCCATTCGATTTCGCATCATTCGTTTCCTGGCCGGAGTCACCGCCGCTGCCATTGGTGCTCCCCACGTGCACACGACGCTTATTCCTTTGCTGGAGAGGAAATGGAACTTGTCAGCTGGAAGCGATCATTAACTCACAGGTATCACTCACCTCCACGGGCAGTGGGCTTTCCTGGAGGGTCTGGAAAAGCTTGCTGGCCTCGGCGGACATCTTGTAGCGAAAGCTTTGGCCCAAATTGGCCTTGGAGTCGAAGCTGCTCGAGCTAGACATAGTCTTTATTGTCTTGCCGTTGATCTCACCAGGACAGGGGGTCGATCCCGGTTCCGGTCCCGCTGCACTGGATGTGGGTGTAGTAGAGGCGGGCGGAGGAATGGCTCCTGCGCCGGATTCCGCCTTTGGCGGATCATCTTTACCCTCAGCCACTGCTGTGGACTGCCGTAAGGATAAGGATAGAAATAAGTTGGGATAGAATCAGTCGAAAACTCACCTGCTGCAGCAGCGCCCGACAGTCTTCGGTGCTCTGTTTGATGATGAACTCGCTGATGGTCTGATGAAGCTGCTTGGACACTAGAGGCACACCCACTGCTCCAACGGGTCCGCCTCCAGCCTCCATCATCTCCCTGCACCGCAGGTTGGCCAGCGAGGGGTTGTTGTCGATGCTGAGCGAAATGGCCACCGGTCGATGGTTTCGCGGCGAGCTGGAGCTTAGGCTGTGTCGTCCTACCCTCGAGGATGTGGATGAGCAGTTAGAGGGAGCGGGCGACGCGGCTGTCGGCAGCGGGGTGTACCGCATGGGCAGCGGAATGCCGCCGGCATCCACCTCGGCGCCTCCTCCGTTCAGATACCCAGTCAGGTGGGCGTGCCCGGTCAGAGGCAGTGGCAGTTGCAGTGGGCCATACTTGGCGTAGTATCCGGGACCGGGATCTGGAACTGTGGGTGTCGCGCCGGCATGGGCGTTACGTTCACTCATGAGTACCGTCTGATGACGGCTAAGTCTTTTGTGGCACTGATCCTTGGCCAGGATCGAGCTGGTGGATATTGTCTTGGGCTGCTGCTGCGGTTGTTGCTGCGTCGGCTGGTGGTCGTTTCTGGAGCTGTAGAGCATCCGACTGGCGGAGGTCGACGAGGCAAGGGCGCTGGCGCCTGAGCCGTTGCTCTGCTCCTTCTTGTGGCTAACTCGATCCTGCAGTAGCAGATATATGGCCGCCACATGGTCGTAAGTATTCTTCTTAAGACTGGCTCGGGTCTTGTCCGACCCGATGCCCACATACTCGGCCATGATGCGTAGAATGTCCTCGCTGGGTTCCACGGACGTCTGCCGCTCGGCGCCCAGATTGTACTTGGCTATCAGGACGTGCTCCAGCAGCTCGGGGCACATCCACCGATGGCGTTTGATTTGGTCGATGGTGTAGCGCCTTGTGGGCTCCAGTACCAGCATGCGGCGGATGAGGTGCTCGCACTCGGAGCTCATAAAAAACGGAATGCGAAAGCGGCCGGAAAGCACCCGATCCCGGAGGCTCTGCAGCGTGGATCCGTCGAAGGGCAGAGCCCCACATACCAGCACATAAAGCACGACGCCAAGTGACTGCAAAAAAGGATAAATTTTTGGATAAATTGACATGTATACTTCGCACCACTTACCCAAATATCAATCTCTGGACCCGTATACTGCTTTCCCTCGAAAACCTCGGGAGCTGCGTACGGCGGTGATCCGCACCAAGTGGCCAGTAATTCTCCTGGCTTGAAGTGATTGGAGAACCCGAAATCTGCTATCTTGATATTCATGTTCAAATCCAGGAGCAGGTTCTCCGCCTTGAGATCCCGATGCACTATGCCCTTCTTGTGACAGTACTCCACCGCCGATATGATCTGCCAAAACTTAAAGCGCGCCGCCGACTCGGACATCCGCCCGTACTTGGCAATGTAATCTGGATAAAAATAAAAGGTAAGTCCATCTCATTAAAACCCATATCAACTTAAGCGAATGCGAGAGTTTTAAAGCTAGTGTTCGTCCAAAGGTCAAGAAGTCTGTGTGCAATGTGGGTTCAAAAGTCTGCTAACTAAATCGAGTCATGTACTCAGCAGTCCGAGTTTTTAAAAGTTTTTCAAACTGAAGCCTCAACCCACCGAAGATCTCTCCTTGGCTGGCATATTCCGACACTATGTAGATCATATTCTTGGTCTCCATAACCTGTGGGATTGGTAAAAAGGGATTATGATTACGATTCTTGGTAGGATCTGCCACAGCAAATTCCGCTGACCTGGTAGAGCTTAATGATGTGAGGGTGCTTCAGACGCTTCATGATCTCCACTTCGCGGTAGACCTTCTGTAGGTTTGTCTGGTCCAGCTGCGACTTGTCAATGATCTTGATAGCCACCTCGTTCTTGGTGATTCGATGCCGGGCCAGCTTGACCACTGCAAAGTTTCCCTTGCCAATGGTGCGTTCGATATCGTAGAAGCCCACGCGCATGGGCTCCTTGAGTTTAAGCAAGTCCTTGCCACTGATCCCGCCCGCGCCCACCGCAGAGGATGTGGGACTGGGACCGGGCGTTGAGCCTCCCCCGCTGGCAAAGAGCTTCTGGGCGAGCAGCGCATCCTTGCAAGCCACTAGCGCGTCTATCGAGGGCGCAGCAGCACCGGCATCCAGGAGCACTGAGCTCCGGAGGGCATCCAGTGGGGGGTGTGGACACGCTCCTTCTGCTCCTTTTGCTTCGGCTTTTCCGTTTTGGGGCAACTTCTCCGGCGGCTTATCCAGCTGCTTCTCGTTCCTCTCCTGCTGCGGCTGCTGCTGCTTCTTCTTCTGATCCTCCGGCGGCTGGCTCTCCTCGGACTTGGCCTGGCTCCCATTCTCGCCAGCGTCCGCCGCCTCGCACGTGCTCATTTTCCAACTGCGCCACCCTGGGCGGGAAATCTCACACGGAGAGCGCGGGGCGAAGGGAGTGGGAGATCGTGATCGACAGCGAGATGGTGATGCACATGCTCACACACACCTCCTGTCCCATGGCAGCGCTTCTGCGGAAATAGAAAAAGAAGAGTGGTAGATTGTGGGTAAAATTGCAATAATGAACTGAAACTTCTTCAATGGATGCGCGACTAATGTTGTGTGTTCCCCATGTACATATATGTACATACAAATATGTATGTGTACATATGTAAGTGCAATAAAGAACGGGGTGGCTCCGGAGAAGGGGGTGGGCAGTCGTCGCTTGATAAGAGATTAGCTCGGCTTTCCGAGTGTGTATGTGTATGGCTTTCGGACGCGGACGCCACAAGCCACCAAAGCCGCACTCTCCCTCTCTTTCTCAGGCAGTGTTGCCACAGTTAAATTGCAATGGTAAACTGGATTCACGTTTTAGTTTAATCTATCACAATAATAATAGTGTTATTTCACTCGCATATCGCATATGTGCACCAGATATTGACAAATATTTAAAAAGCCATTATCTGAGCTCCTCAAAGACATGCAGATTCATTTGTTAGTGCACACCAAACGGATGACATTCAACGAAAATGGCTGACGCTGCACTTCCGCTTTCAAAATGGCTATTTTCCAGCCACAAAATGGCCGAGGTGTCAACACTGACTGTGTGTGCGAATGGAAGTGTGTGGGTGCCAGCGTGCGAGTGTGTGTGTGGGTGAGCGTTGGTGAAAAATCAATAAGCAGAGCAAACGCATCGCATCGTGGAAATGGTTCGCGGTGCCAGTGGCCACTGTTGTTCCCTTCAGGATGCAGTGCAACCGATTCAAAACCACTTCCAGGAGATTTCCACTTAAAGCCGCTCTCCCCAAATACCGTTATTGGTGAAAGCGTTGAAAACACAATCCTCGCCGGTTGACAAAGAAGTTTCGAGCAGGAGCGGTGGCGAAGACGGAGAACAGCCTACAAGCTGGGCCAGCTAAATCCGAATCCGGTTTCTGGCTATGAGAGGATGAACGCTGGCGAGGATCCGCTTTACATCGCGTCCGCGGACCGCCACACATGCGGCTCGGAACAGCACGGCACACACAGACACAGTAGCTGCGACACACACGGCAGATAGCTAGGAAACGTGGCTGCCTCCAATCCCGAGCTGCGTCCAACTGGCGTCCGTATTTGACGCAAGCTCGGCGCTGTCTGCCCCATTCCACCCACTCGCCCCTCAATTTCCGACCCTAACCAGCACACATGAGGGTTGCCAAGTGAGCGCCAAGTGCCGAGCACCGAGCATGCGCCAACTTTTTCGCGAGGGTGGGAAGTTTGATGGAATTCATTTGAATTTCGCGCCTTTTGTTCGTAAAACAGTATGCAATGTAACCGGTTTCGCTGATTCAGCTTTCAGACAGTGACCGGTACAACTAACACAAAGAGTTTGAACGATTTTAAATTTTTTTTCAGATATATGATTCGATGCCTTACTTTTGCTACTGATTTGTATTGGGATGGTGATCTTTTATAAAAAAATATCCACCCCATTCTGGGTAAAAATAAAGTCCACATCTATTCCGGATATGACCACACATATATATTTCTTATATTCATATTCGCTGAAGGTCTTACATTAAATATTTTGTACAGTGGAACGGCTGCCGACGCCTTTCGGTCGGTCCTCTCTCTCTTTCTCTAAAACGTGTCATCTCGCTCGCTTCCAAGCGCGTGCCCAAACCGACGGGATCTACGATCCGGTTTCCGTCTTGCTGGCGCCATTCCCAAACGAAGTCAGTTAGTATATACACGGACCGATGCAACTTATGTACATGGAACAGATTTCACAAAAACAAGCTAAAAGCATTCATAGATTAAGGGGTTCTTCCACCCCAGAAATGCAAGCGTATTAAAAAGCCAAGAGTTTCACCTCGAGTTCTGATGGCTGCATTTGCTAGGGATTGGTCTCGTTTGGATTACAGTGTTGCTTTCTGGGGCTAAATCTGGCCGGGATCTTGCTGAAGCTGCTGCTGCTGCTCCTCTTCCTCCTCTCCCTCCTCACCGTAGCAGCGCCGCTTAAAATCGCCAAAAAGACCTGGACGCGGCTGCAGACCTTGTTGAAGATGATCCACGCTCACCGTCTGCGTAGTGTTCCTGGAAGAGCGGCAACTTAGTTGTAGACTTTGAATTAGTATCCCTTTATCCTTACCCGGTTTTGGTGAGCACTGTGCATCCGTGCTCTACCACCATGGTAAGTGAATAGAGCGCGGCCAGATTACTCATGCTATCTGTCTCATAGAGCTCTATATCCGGCAGACGGATCTGTGTCTGTTGCGAATCCTGCAGAAATCGGGCGATGCGCTCATTGACGCTCATCTTGATGCTGAATCCTGGACGCTCGCCATTGATGCGGCGACACCCTGCGCGTATCTCACGTACTTCCTGTCCCTGGACGTGTCCAGGCGGCGACGAGGAAAGAAACGGATTAGAAGTTTCGCCGGACATCTCACTCTCGATTTGGCGAGAAGCCGGCATGGTGCCATCTGCATTTGTTTCCATCTCTGAGCAGGCATTCTGAATCTCGATGGGCTCGGAGACGCCAACTGGTTGGAAGCGGGAAAGATCCTGCAGTGATTCTGGAAGTTGGACTGGTGATTTCGAAGGCGGTTCCACACCCACCGCTCCCGCTTCGGTGCCAGACATAAGAGTGTCATCTTCTCCAATTGTGTCATCCGAGCGAATTTGAGGCAGTAGTGACTTTTTTGTAAGCTTCCTTTTCGGATCGTATCTGGCTCCGGGTCCGAATTCGTTTCCCGGCCAGTCGGTGAGTTCATCGTCGCCCTCGCGATCGGTGTCGTGCCGTCGATGACCACCTACTTCCGCCTCGCTATCCGTGGACGAGCTTAGGGAACTAGAGCTTAAGAAGTCATAAAGTTCGCTACAATCCATTGACTGAGCTTGGAGCTGCAGCTGAGGCTGTGGAAACGTTTGGAAGCGGCGGCGACGGTCCGTTTTGGATGAGCTACTGCTGCTGAGCCCCGACGCCTGCCCCTGCGCCTTTTTGCGCGGCAGCGGAGCAGCTGGTGGCGTACTCAATAACAAGGCATCAATATCGGTCACAGGCACAATGGTGTCCATGCTGATGGAGTTCAAGTTGGCGGTCGTAAAATCAGCACTTGGCAAAGGTAGCTTCTGGACCGCGTCCTTTTGATCAGGCAGCTCCTCCATCTCCAGGCTTACTCCTTCGGGTCCTTCAGAACGATGACATTTCAAGTCCTTGTCCTTTGTCTCAGTCTTTTGGGTGTGCTTAGCCTGCTGTCCTTGGGCAGCCATTCGGTTGATCTTCGACAGCAGTCCCTTGTTCAGTGGCAGCAGGCGGTCGCTGAGTGGCTTCGATGTGGAGGAGTAGCTGCGGGGGCGCATCCTCTGCTGGTGGTGCTGTGGTTGCTGTACGTGCTGGTCATCTGCTTGTGAGTGCGGCAGGGCGTACAGCTTAACCGAATCCTGCTCATGGTAGCGATCGCGGTTTGAGCGCTTGCGTTTGCCGCAGAAGAACAAATGCGAGCGATGTCCAGTGGCGTCAATTTTCAGCAATCGCTTGCGTATGGTTCCAGTAGCAGAACCGCTGCTACTTAGCAGGCTGGGCTGCAGTGGCGATTCGGTGAAGGTGTGTGGTGTATCCTTGCTAAACTCGAACTCCATGGACATCCGCTTGATCTTGCGTTTCCTTCGCGAGTTGGGCTTGTAGAATCTGTGGGGGTGTTAACGATAAGATTGGGGACCACCAGGAGGAGCATTAACCATTTTACCTGGCAGGACTGAAGGTGGTCTCGTTAAGCGAGTCGGACTCCAGGGCACCCATACGTATAGGCAAGGTCAGTGGCAGACGCAGAGGAAGCATCGCCTCCGCCTTTTCGTCAGAGTCGCTGGCTGGCAACTTGAGGTTGTGTGTGTCCAGTCCGTCCACGTTGGCACTTGGGTGGTGGTGATGGTGGTGGTGGCCATGATGCCCGTGATGGTGCCCCTGGTTTAGCGCGTCCGTGGGACTGCTCGAGGAGTCCTCCGTGGGCTGAGGGGCGCAGGCTAAGCAGAGGGGGGTTACCGCGAGCAGGAGTCGGCGTGCGATGGCTACTTACGCAGATTGCCCGTGGAACGTGTCCTGCGGCGGGAGCCCCACCTACCGACGCCGCCACTAGCCCTGTCCATCAGCGTCAGGTCCAGAGCCAACGTCAGATCGTGCGAGAATTGATCCATGGCCGCCCGCTATCCGCTGTCCTCCTGTCCGCTCGCATTGACTCAGGCTCGGCGCATTTATTTGCGTTCTGCACGTGCACAAACAAGAAACAAAAATGCACCAGAAATCACTTCGGTATGCGATTTGCGATAGTGTCTTCGAAAACCATCGGTTGTTCAAACAGTTCGAGCGATAGGTAACTTCGAAAGTTATCGCAACAGTAGATATGCCGATATGTTGTTTCGCAAATAATCGCTAAAGCTTTACGATATTATGCACAAAAAAAAATAATCGCAGAATTAATATCAGTCAAACATGTAATAAAATAGTTCGATGACTACATTCCACACTCCAGTGTGTACTATAAGTGATTTACAATGGTTTAAAGTAACATTTGCCCGACTCGGCTAGCCAATTGCTGTCGATTACCCGGCGGTGCTCGATAACCAGTGTTAAAAATACTAAAAGGCCAGGACAAGGCGGAACATGTCAAAAGCCCGCCACGAATACATTAAGGGCATCCATTTTGCTCTCTGCCTCGAGGACGGGACGAGCCCCGCAGGACACAAGCGCCAGGCAGTCCACACAGTTCCATAGAAAGCAAAGTCTGTGCCAGACATGCATAAGGATCGGGGGCACCTGGTGTTCCAGCGCCCCTTGCAGTTTTTCTATCTCGTGGCAAAGGAGCCGGCGACGCTGGATGCGTCGCAGCTTTAGGTCCAGGATGCGACTGTAGAAGAACAGACTAGATAGCCGAACTAGACGACTGTGGTAATTACAATACCTTCGAAGTTGAGTGCAGGCGTTCTCCACGTCGTTGATCCTCATTCTGGTTACGATCAGTTCCTGACTGATGTCGAAGGCTCGGGAGCACAGCATTGCAGCTCGTGACTCGAAGAGGTCAGTTTTATCCAGCGCCTGAGGAGGAACTCCTATTACTATAAACTGTGTTCGAACGAATCTTAACAAACCAAATCCTTGAGCTGGCGGTTCCGCTCCTCCAGCAATTGGGTGCGCTTCTGGACATCCGCCAGCCGCTGGGATATCCTGGTCGGTGCAGTATTCTGATGATGGATCTCCACACCATGCAGGCCGGATACACCGAAATCATTCAGCGGAAGCTATTCGCCGACGAAATGGTAAGTTAGTACATCAAACATGACCATCTTCAAAAGCCATACCGTGTGCTGGGTCCTGCTCAGCTTTGTTGTAAACAATTGAAGGCCCGCGTTAAGCAGGGATCGTTGGGAATTTCGACTAGGTGAGGCCATTGTTCCTAAAGATACGTTCTTAATTTGGAATTTCGGTTTGAACGCGAACAATTGGTTAGACCTTGTAAAAATAAGCAAGTGGGGAAAGTACGTAAATGCTCATGGATAAAACAGTTTGTAAGTGAACAGATGAGGCGAGGAGCTAACGACCTTGTTGGAATTTCATCAATCGGAGAAAATGCAAAACTATGGTTTCAAATACGAAACGTTAAAATTCTTTATTTAGCAAAAGTAAACCAATATGACTCAAAAAAATACATTGTGTGGCAAGGGAATGGAACGCCTACATCTTTAATCTCTTGGGCCAAAAGTGGCAACCGCGGCGGGAACTCAAGGAAGTCCCCACAACTACAATTATAAATATACACACATAAAGTTACACGTTTATAGAGTTTTGCATACGAGTACCCATGTAATAAATACTCAACGATTGCATGAAAATATAACAACAAATCTCAGCGGTAATACACATTAAGTTGATTATTTAGCGAACTTGGGGCAACGGCTGGCCGAGCTTCTTTGTCCACTCCTCACGGGTGGCGGGGTCTTCGATCTGGCCACGACCGAGGCACTTACCCTGCGAGATGAGCTCGGCAAACTGGGCCACAATCGGATCCCGGCCGCACGAAGCCACCGCTGTCACCGTATCCGCCTCGTTGATGAAGTAGGCCACAAACTTAAAGTCCTCCATGCTGCCGTCAATGATCACATCCTTGTAAGATCCATGGCCGGCATACCGGATTCCCTTGCCGAAAATGAGGGTGAAAAAGAAGGGCACGGCCTCCAGCTTCTTTACCCCGCCGCACATGTTGATAGCCGCCACTCGTCCGTGATATTGAGCCAGCTGATAATGCCCGATGTTCACGCGATCGTGGGCCAGCCCGTGGATGTGGGCGTTGGCTATATCACCGCCCACATACACATCGGGTACATTGGACTCCAGGAAATCAGTGACGTCCACGGATCCGTTACGATTTACCTTCACGCCCGACTTGGCCAGAAATTGGGTGTTGAGCTTGGAGCCAGTGCCCAAGATCAGCAGATCGCAAGGCAGACGCGTGTCATCTACCAGCACCACCTCTGATACCTTGCCGTCTTCGTTGCCAACGATCTCGGCGATGCCGCTCTCCATGCGCATGACCACCTTGTTGTCCTCGAACAGCTGCAGCACCCTCTGACCAATCTCCGCGCCGAATGCGGCCTTAAGTGGGACATTTTCACGACCCACAACCGTGACGCTTTGCACTTTGGAGACCAATCCAGCAGCTGCTTCCAAGGCGATAAAGCTGGATCCCAGGCAGACGACGCGGGACTCCGGGGTGATCGATGCCAATATCGCCTTTGTATCCGCCAACTCTCGGACAGTGCGGACGTTCTCCAAGTTAACACCGGGAATAGGGGGCCGGAAGGCAGAGCAGCCTGTGGCCAGGTAGATTTTATCGTACTTCACCACGTAGCCATTGCTGCAGTGCAGCTCCTTCTGAGCGGTATCCAACTTCTCGGCGGCGACTCCTTGCCACAGTTCAATATCGTACTCTTTGTAGAACTCCTCGTCGCGGAAGCGCAGCTGCTCGATCTCAAGGTTCATAGCCTTGGAGATCTTAACGCGATCATAGGGCAGATAGTCTTCGCGGCACACAAAGATAAGGCGCCCAGTAAAGCCCTCCTGTCGAATGGTTTCCACGGCCACAGCGCCAGAAGGACCACCGCCAACCACGATGAACACTCGCTGATCGTCGGGCTTGCGGCGGACCATATTCTTGAGTCGCTTGTTGTTCGCCAGATCCGATCGCTTTGCACGGAGCATCACCTGTCCCTCGTTACCCACTTCCACGCGATAGCAGGGCAGGGAATCGAGACCAGGGAAGTCCTCAATGTCTCCGTTTTCCAGGTTAAAGCAAGCGCCGTGCCAAGGACAGCGGACACGACCCAAGCCCAAAGCTCCAGTCTGGAGCGGAGCTCCGTAATGGGTGCACTTGGCACCCACTGCTAGCAGACGATCGTTCTGCTTCACAAGCAGAACGCGGGTGTCCTCATCGAAGTCCACCTGCTTCATCTCGTTCTCCTTCAGATCCGTAACCTTGCAGTCCACGGGGACCGCACTGGTGTACTCCGAATCCGGCGTAGACTCTTCCGTCGACATGGTTGTACTGGGACTCTGGTTGCTGCACTTGGACTGGTATGAACCTACGGCACCACCTTGCGAAGCCATCATGTAAAGAGACAAGCAAAGAGAAACGGAGATAACAATACAGATAAGAAGAGTGTGTAGGTGAATGGACACATCAAAATTTTCCAGTTTTTCTCCAAGGGTCCAAGGGAAATTCTGGCACCGCTTGCTGCTCAGGTAGAAACAACAAAAAACGAATATCAGTCGAGAAAATGCTTCGCTCGCGTTTAGAAGTCATTGTGGGTTTGCTTATGATCCTGGGATCAAATATGGTCCGTTCGAATCTTGGGAATCCTCAGGAACTGCAGCTAAGTGCGCTGCGCACCCACAAACAGCTATTGCAGGCGGAGATCGCACGTCTTTTTTTGGAGCAACCACTTCGAGCGGAAACTCAACTTCTGCTGGACGATCTACAGCTAAGAGATCATCAAATAGGCGTTCAGATAGGAAAGCTCGAGGAAATATCGAAGGGCGAGACCACGCAGAGGCTGGCCATCAATCTAACGGCTGACTTTGAACACCTGCAGCATAAACTAGATGATTTAAAACGTCAACTTGAGCTGCTCGACGGACGCTTTGCCTCCCAAGGGAAGCAACTAGAAGGACACTCATCGGAAGGCGCAACGCCGGCTGGCCCCGGATTAGGTTCCTTTTTGTGGGGACCTTTGCTGACCATGCCGGAGTTTCCACAGGGCAGTGTGGCCAGTGACCAGCAACATAACCACCACCAGCAGGATCATTCCCCGGATCCGCAGCAGGAATCCAGTCCCTCCATCATCAAAAGAGTGCTGGACATGCTTAGGCCATCCATAGGAGTAGCAGGTCTGCGAAGTCGTTGGACTGAATCCGCAAAATCACCTGCCACGGGCTTGGCAACACCTAAGCCCGCTCATCCACTTAGTGCTGAGGAGCTCCTACCGCAGCTGCAGGAGCAGCGCAGGTTTCTGGACGATGCTATTACGCGACTGGAGCTCTTGGCCGTCAAGAAGGGCTCGAACAAAAACTAAAATATATGGAATATCTAAGGAAATTAAACACTTAAATACATCTATCCAGAAGTTACGCTATCTGATTAAACAGACGATCAATATTTATTTACTTAAACTGCCAGAGATCATCATTCGTTGAGTCACTGTCATAAATTCAGAAAAATGATAGTATACCAAATAAGTCAAGTTTGATTTGTGATCATTTATAGTAGTTTCCGAAAACAATTGGGCTAAAATTAAATTGATAACAGTTTATTTCGAACAGTCACCTTAATGAAAAGTCTAAAGCAATAAATACTATCTATCTTTTAAACCATGATATGTAATTGTAAAATTGTGTGTGTCAGGGCACTTATTTTGAACAACACCGAGGATAGGGGATAGTTACCATCGATGATTACCTGACCACAACAAAGCGGATCCTAGCGACAAGTCCGAATCGATTGACTCATCCGACCTACTGCAATGTCACGTCAACTCAGCATACCTAAGAACCTCAAGTTGCTACGTCATCAAGAAAAGCCAGGCGGTGAGGGAAACATCCATAAAGCGTAACCGTAACACCTGTAAACGTGTGTTCTAGTCGATTCCGTTCTGATATGGCGATAATGTCTACACGCCCCTATCTCAAGTGACTGGCTTTATGATGTATGGTAATATGGTATCGCTGATATGCCCATGATAGAGCTGCGATGATACGGCTTTTTGCGGACGGAGGCGTGCTGCTCGGAAATCAAACATTCCCTTCGAAGCACCAAACATGAAGAACAGCAAGTCATGAATTACCCAGCGAAACATATGTAGGGACAACTTTTCCGTCGAGTCGGTAAACTTCGACCCCGCACTGTACATTTGCCAACCTCTTTCAGTTCTCTCATCTAATTAGCAATGATTCGCCATGTTAATAACACAGCTGCGTTTCCCACACACACTCGGACTCGTACACACGAGAGCAAACCAAACCGGTTGGCCTTGTCCAACTCAAGTGAGTCAAAAGCCAGGCCAAATAATAATAATAATAACAATTGCACGAGAACAAGTTTCACCGAAATATATAACTCACTAAATCGGGTATCACAGTAAAGGACGGGGTGGCCGCAGCTAAGAGAACGTTTTGTCTGATTTTAAGAGCTTGCCAACGCTTAATCGCCGGCAGTTGGCGAACGAATGAACTGGAGACCGCCGCTGGAGCAGCCAATTTAAGCGAACTGGGGCCTCTGTGGAGAGCCCAAGAGAACGAATGCATGACATGGCAATAGGCAATAGGCAGGCACACGGCACAGTCGAAATTCCGATGGCGGTGACTAACAGCAGTTATACAGTGGCCATCGCCTAGCAGAGACACGCTAAGATACCCTGTAAGACTCAGAAAGGGAATTTCAGAGGGTCGCAACCATACACAGGAGCTCTTGTAACTCCTTTCAAGATGGTAAAGAAATATTGGATATCCACAGGGGAACTGTAGTTTTGGGGGAATTAGTAACCGGGATTAAGTATTCCCGCATCGATAGCTACTGTGGCAATGACGCAGCAGCAGGGCAAGCAAGTTGTGCCCTCCCGCCTTCCCTATCTCTTTGCCAATCTCTTGGATTTGTGCCGCTGAGACAATCATCTAGGCACCTCCGCCCGCCCCGAAAACACCCATCTAATGCGGGTCATTCCCACTCTCCTAATCATTTGGCCTCGTTCAGTTGGTAAAAGGAACACGGCACTGTTGGCAATCGGATCATCTGCGACATTACCACGCACTTTTCGAATCGTAGTCGGAAAACGAGGGGATTGGTTTAAGTACTATCGGAACTTTTACAAAAGAACTGGACTGGGGCAAGATGATCTTATTTTATTGGGAAGAAACCCTTTGCGGGATTAGAAGTGGCGCAGTCAAATTGGAAATGCGACCTTGCCTTGTTGTTCGGCAATTGACCTTTCGAAAACTATTCATCTGTAAGTCGTGCATTTACCTGTCGACTTCTCCTTTTTGGGCGTGCTGCCCGTGGTCTTGTACTCCTTGCAGTTGACGGAACCCATCGTGTTTAGCAGGCGGTTGTGGATGTGGCTGGCAAAGGACGGGGCGATAAGTATCCTCCAGGGTTGCCTGGACTGGAGCTTGCGTATCCTCAGAAGGCCTTCGAAGGCTCGTTGCGTTTTGGCCAAGCTCAGAGCTGTTCGAGGGGACTGCCACCTGAAAGTTGAGTGTGCAGTTTAGGAGCTTTGTTTTCCACTTAATAACAATCAATCACTGTGCCAAAGCTCGTTATCAGTTAGTTAGTTCCCGTGTTAATCATTTCTATTTAATTATTCCTCCACAGGCTGAGTCATCAGCCGCAGATGGATGTGCCGAGCTCGCAAACGTGTCTGAGATGCTGTTTTTGCTGCACACACAACACACGTCGTTGTTTATTTGCGAGTTGCTTTTAGTCGCCAATCATCACTCACCACTCTCTACAACAACACTAACCAAAAGAAAAACAAAACAACTGGAATATCGCGTGGAAGGGAGGAAGAGAGCCTGGGAGCGTGCAACAGGTCGGGGGACCGCGTCTGTGCCGAGATAAGCGAAGTGGAGTCGAGTGGACCAGGAACGCTGCGAGAGAGCCGGGAGAGCAAGAGCCAATCCAATGCGAGGCACGTCTGGCGCGCGTGAACTGCGGACCGCGTATGGCGCGCAACTTCGTCGCTGGATTCGACTGGAACTGGAAGCTTCGTGCCTCCCCAACACACACGCACTTCTGGGCTCTGTGTGTGTCCGTGGACACAGGAACGGTCAAGATACTAGAGCCAGCCCTACTGTGCAATCGCAACACTCTAAACATTGTTTAATACACCTCTCATGTTTACTTTAGTTTAAGTACGACTTGGATCACCTCAGAGATAATGCGATTAAAGATGAAACAAGCGCCAAGACCACCTAGGCGAAACAAGCAAATTTCTTGGCAGGACAACTAAGTCTGAGGTACCCAATGCAGAGCGCTGGAAACTATAAAGCTGACCACAGTTGTCAGCCTTTCCGACCATTCGTGTGTTCCACTAACGAAAACGTCGCGACCTTGCCGTCACCGCACTTCACTTCGAAGCAATCTCCTCCACCCTGTGGCCAGCACCAAGAAGTCGTAGCGGGTAACACATAGCTGGCCTTCTTCGCGATTCGGACCAATGCACTTGGCGACCAACATATGTACCTGTTGGCTGAGCTGAGCTGAGCCCATCGTGCCACAGTCAGTGCCGGCAGAATTGCATCACCGCCAGCGGAACTAGAACAAGAACTAGAAATACCACCGTTTTGATTGCGGTTGCCATGACTCTTCGAGTGGAATAACCAGCACGATAAGTAAGCCAAATTTTCCGTCACTGCCTTCATAAGTAATTGGGAAATGGCTGTTCCTTAGACCTGTTGATACGGATAGTACCGAACAAATTGTTGATATCTCGCTATCGCGAGGTAAACATTGTATCTTTGGACACTTTGTATTCTGGTCTTTGGTTAAGGGGTTCAAAAATAATGCACTTAAGAGCGACACATTAAATATCATTCTATACGCATGGAAACCATGTCAGGTGTATTATGGTCCTAAGCCCATTCCGTCAATGTTTGCTTGACCAAATGTTGACAGTCAGTCCAGTTATGAGGATAGCCTTATTTTTACCAGACACACGAATGGGGCTCTCAAAATACAGTTTAGCCTTAAAAATTCGAAGAGCACTTTCCAACGGAAAGTTGTTTCAATTAAATGTATGTTATTAATTTTTTGTTTCCTATTTGCAGCCTCATTTGGACACGGACAGGCAGAAAGGCCAGTCAAGCATTCCAGTGGAGGAGGAGGACCAAGCTAGCGATTGCCCAATTGCCAAGTGATTCGTCTTCGATGCCTCGGGCCAGTTAAACCACTGCTAAGCTGGACTAGAACAAGATAATTGCCTTCGCGATAGCACGTTGCAGATAAGTTAATCGCCTGAAGGCGGCACGTACTAGCATGCGCCGGCGGCACTGCACACTTACACAGCCATCTCTAGTTAACTTTTAACTATTGCGCTGGTAATGTAAAGTTTGCTTGTTTACGTCTGGCCAGTGCTGCCGGACCAGTTCGAATGGTGAGCGCCTTGAGTGTTTCCACAGTGGCAGGTGTTTGTTTCCAAGCAAACGCGAGCGACGGGCACACTGCCCGGATCGCAGTGTGCCGTCTCAGTCGAGTAAAATGAAGCTGTTATTCTTAGCCCCTGTCATTGAGATACTTGATTGCTCCGATTGTGATGCCACACACTTGGCTGACAACCTGAAAGGAAAGCAGACTGAAAATCCCTGAGTATAAATAAATTGGGAAAATGGACGCCAAACAATTTGTGGAGATCGACGGCTCCTATTTGGAGGGCGGCGGACAGGCGCTGCGCAACGCCCTCAGCCTCAGCTGCATTTTGGGCAAACCGGTGCGCGTGGTGAAGATCCGGGCCAACCGCCCGAATCCTGGGCTCTCGCGCCAGCACCTGCACGGGCTGAACCTACTGCGGGACATCACCAATGCGGACGTGGTGGGAAACTACTTGCTTTCCTCCACAGTGGAGTTCACGCCGGGCACCATTGTGGACAACACTTATCGCGTGGAAACGCACACGGCGGCCAGCATTACTCTGATCTATCAGATGGCTCTGCCAGTGCTTCTCTTTGCTGGACGCTCGTCGCGCCTGATCGTGTGCGGAGGCACGAACGTTGACTTTGCTCCCCCGGTGGAGTACATGCAGGACGTGCTGCTGCCCAACCTAAGACACTTCGGGGCTAGCTTCGACCTGAAGGTGCAGCGGTACGGCTTCTATCCACGCGGCCAAGGCAGATGCCAGTTGGACGTGGAACCCGTTGCCAAGCTGAATCCCGGAAAATTAGTGGCTTTCGGCAACATCAAATCGGTCAGCGGAGTGGCCTACTGCGCCGGCCGCTTGCCAGTAAATATTGCGATTGACATGCAACAGTCGGCGCAACGCGAGATACATCGTATGTGGCCGTCCCAGAAGTGCAACATCGAGCCGATTAAGCATTCGCGCCAGAAGGCATACTACGATGGAGCCGGGATCTTGATGACAGTCAACACGACCGCCGACGTTGTCCTAGGTGCTTCCGCATTGGGCAAAAAGAGGATCGATGGACACCTTCTCGGCTTAGAGGTGTCGTGCCAACTGGGCGGGTATATCCGCGAGAAAGTCTGCGTTGACAATTACATGCAGGACCAGCTCATCATCTACATGTCCCTGGCCGTCGGCCGCTCAACTATGCGCACAGGCAAGCTGACCAATCACACGCGCACCGCCATCAACGTAGCCGAGCAAATGACAGGCGTCAAGTTCGACGTGGCGACGGAGCCCGACGGCCAGATGCTAGTCAGCTGCCAGGGCTTGGGACATCTGAACAAGTTGATTTAACAATCGATAGATCTCTTTACTCTAAGGCAACCTTAAATTAATGTCTACATATATAGAGAATATACGTGTCCTAAAGGCGCCGGAAAATGGCCAGAAAATGGTCGCCCTTGTTTCGAACCACCTTAGCGCCTTCCTCGCTGCTTTGGTACAGCTTCGGGGTGATGGGATCAGCATTCTGTGGGTTTAAGCGTATTGATTAATGTGTGACTTGGCTTCGTGATCGTGGTTTTGAACTACGTACGGCCTCCTCTTCGGTAAGACGCTCGTAAAGCGGATGTTCCTCCATATGTGTCACTATCCACTTGTGCAGGTCCTCTACGTCCGTCATGGTGTACACCAGACCCTGCGTAAGCAGACTAAGTTGTATCTGCATTTCTAGCACTTAGAGGGAATTGTGGGACTTACCCCCTTCCTGAGGACATAGGCATATTCGGAGAGCAGAGCCTGGTTGATGATACGCCACTTGTGCTTGGCGCGCTTGAAATGCGGGTCCGGGTAGAGGAAGAACATCTTCTCCAGCTGGCCCTTGCTGAAGTAGTTGGGCAGATACTTCATGGCGTTGGTGCGTAGGCAGGCGATGTTCTGGTATGCACCCGTATCCGCACTTCGTCGACGCAGTGCCGCAATCCGGTCCACCACGTAGTCGGACACCTTGACGCGGATTTCCATGCCGATGGACAGCTTTTCGGGAAACATCTCGCCCAGGGTGACGAGAAAGCCGCCGTAGCCGCAGCCTACGTCCGCAAAACTTACCTGCTGGCCCTGCTGTATGCTCGGGTACATGGAGCGCCAGTCAACATCTTCCGGGCGAGCAGGACTATGGGACGGAGCCTTTAGTGTGTGGAGTCCATTTCGTGGTCTACTCACTAGTCGAAGCTGTGGTCCGCAATGGGATTCGAGTGCGCACGCTGGCGGTAGTAGCGCTTTTGCGGCAACCCCGTCACCGCCGACGTGGGGTTCAGCACATCCGGCTCCTGGTTCTGGCTCTGATCCTGAGCCTGTCCACCGGTGGCCACCATTACTGGAAATTTGCAGAGGCGAGTGATATCAGGCACCAACGAGGAGAAGCAGCAGCACGTTGCGAACGCTTTTGAAAACAGCATTAATATACTAAAATATACCAAGGCATACGTTTCTGTTGTGTTAGGGGCATTCAAACGGTATTTTCGTTTAAAATCGGATTGAAAAAAAAACTTTAAAAACACTTATATTTTGATAAGTAAATATTCATATCTTGGCTAAAAAACGTCACACAATCAGGAAAAGTAATGTTTCGCAT
Source organism: Drosophila simulans (assembly GCF_016746395.2). Taxonomy (NCBI): domain Eukaryota; kingdom Metazoa; phylum Arthropoda; class Insecta; order Diptera; family Drosophilidae; genus Drosophila; species Drosophila simulans. The sequence continues at coordinate 1,859,160 of NC_052525.2, forward strand.
TCAATATTTGGACCATTATTGTGGCCAAAAACTTTTGGCGCTGCGATATTAATAAAATGCAACTTTTTCCCGGATTTTGACATCAGGGGATCAGAAATCATAGCAGGTGCCAGCTGGTTTCCGCCAGAACATGAAAATAGCTGATTTGTTTTCAAAACGCCGCTTCCAGTAATTGTTCGACCAATGGGAAATAGCTATGTGGAAGGCAACCGTAAATTAACTTAAAGAAAGAATGTGACAAAATCCATGAAACCATATGGTCCTTGGTCACATCCTGAAAATTATGTTCGACTGGTGTCTGAACAAAGAGAAAGTCGCTATATTTTGCCAAGTTTTGAAAGTTTCAAGTTTCAGCCTGTATTGTTTTTGGTTTCCGACACCAGGCAAACATAAATTATAGCAGTTGTCAGCTGGCAGCACAGATTAAAACCAAAACATATGATTTATTTCATGATGTCTGCGGTCCATGCTTTTCCAGTGGTTATTCAACCAATAGAAAATCATCAAGAGGGGAAGTTAACCGTTAAGTTGCAACGAAGTGTAAACATAATACAGTCAAGCACAAAATAACTGTAAATTTCATAGTACTTCATTCCATTGAACATGTGAGGGGATGTCACGTACCCATCTCTAAATAAAGCTTTGAGAAGTAATCAGCTGATCAATGTACACCCTATTCTTGTTTCTGTTCGCCTAGGCTCGTAGATTCAAAGGTCACCCCAAAGAAGGTAAAATTAAATTAAGGCGCGCTTGATCCGGGGCAAGGAATCGCCCAATGGTATAAAAATACTAAACTTCTGCTAAGCGGCAGCTATAATTCAGCCGATTGAGCAGCACTGCCACAGACCCAAACATTTCGCTCCCTTGTTCGTTTTATTGCAGCGCAATTAAATAAGATACGTTTGTTGTGGCCAGTGCTGCAACCCACCACCACCCGGATCCACCATTCCCTGGCGCAATGTCACAGGTTTACTTGCTGCCGGTGGCCACGTTCCTGATCTTCCAGGTCACCTTCCTCGGCACGTAAGTACGCAGGGGGTGCTTCCCCGATTACCGGGCTTTCTGACCCGACCGACGTTTCATTGGTCTCCAGGTACATCTTCGCCGTGCTGGAGGGGCATGTGGTGCCCACGGTTCCCTACATCAGCGATGCAGCCACCTACTCGCCGGAAAGCTGTGTGTTCGGGCAGCTTATCAACATAGGCAGCGTTCTGCGTGAGTCCCTCTTCCAGCATCCCGTCTCGTCTCCAGAGACGATGAGTCATCTGTTGATTAGGCGCTCTTGCAGCGGTGTGATTATACTTTCTAAGTTTCTCGTGCTTTGCAGTTGGAATCACTATCTACGTGCGCTACCGTCAGGTGCTGCAGCTGTATGAACACCACCCGGACTTGGACGGGTCGGTGCTGCGCCAGAACCGACTGGCCCTGTGGTTCGGACTGGTGTCCTGCCTGGGCATCAGCATCGTGGGCAACTTTCAGGAGACGAACGTGCGGATTGTCCACTTTATTGGAGCCTTCTGCTGCTTCGGCTGCGGCACCTTGTACTTTTGGATGCAGGCGCTCATCTCGTATTTGATCTTCCCCATGTCGGGTACCCGCATTAACGCCCACTTGCGGCTGGGCATGTCCGTTGTCTGCACGATCCTGTTTATCCTGCTGGCGGTCACCGGCGTGATGTCGCACATCCTCTTCAAAGGACAGAATCCGCGGAAGTGGTGGGTCAGCACACTGGCTTTTCTATAAGGGAGATACTTACGTTTGACCTCTCGACTCGTCACTTTAGGTATCCCTCGGACGGCGGCTGGTACCTCCACGTGGTCAGCTCTATTTCAGAGTGGATCATCGCCACCATCTTCAGCTTCTTTATCCTCTCCTTCACGAATGAGTTTCGCGACGTGTCGCTGTCGCATCCCCAGATTGCCCTGATGTCCTATTCGACCACCATCTAGAGCTTACCTTCATAGATTAGGGGTAAAGATCAGCGTCTGGAGTAGCCAGCGGTTCCTTCACCTTCAACATTTTAAGTACAATCTAAGGTGGCAAGAGCACGGGTCTCGAGGACGATGTGCTGAGCGGTTGATGTGCATTCGCACTGCGGCCTCTCGCCTGCCTTTCCTCTCTTTCCGGTGCTCTTTCTCTGTCGGATTGCTGTGATATGTGCAAAGTGTTTCCCAAAGACTGGGATCGGGTAGTTCGAAGTGACAGTATGCTTTTTGATTGAAGAGTTACATTTATTGTTTACCCGCGTTCGTTTTTTCAATACACATTAGAGTTATTAAATCGGTAGAAATAATCTGTAAAATAAAAAGCAATTAAATATAAGGGAGTGTTTGTCTCGCTTGTCTGTCAATCACTAGCGCTTGCGATCCCTGGAGCGATCGCTATCCCGATGCTTGTGGCCGCCTCGGCTGCCGTGGTTCCCGCTGCCTCCTCCACCGCCACCACCTCCTCCTCCGCTCCTTCCGTCTCCACCACCGCCGCTGTTCCGATGCGACGAGGAGGAGGAGTAGCGACTGTGCTTACCGGAATTGGAGACGGAGTTGCGATACTTGTCGCCATCACCTAGGTTATTGCTGCTGCCTGCGTTCCCAGACCGATCTTTCTTGGAATAGTATTCCGAGCGTTCTCGCGAGGATTTCCTGAAAGGGTTAAGTGCTAATAAGTCTACCCAGTTCCTAAAGCGTTAGAGTACATACGACTTTCTGTGCTTGCTGTGCGGCGAATTAGAGCGCGTGGGCGACCTCGAGTAGTGACGTGACTTTTTCTTATGCTTCGGCGGCGACCGGGAGCGCGAGCGGGAAGATCGACTGCGGTGGGACTTCTTGGGGCGCTCGCGACTCGGCGACCTGGACCTGGGTGATCGGGATCGAGGTGTCCGCGAATGAGTGCGCGTCCTGGATCGCGAACGTGACCTCGAATCCTTCTCCGGCGACTTTTCCGATGGCAAGGGCAGTGGGATAGCACGCTGGATGAAGCCACCCCACGCATTGTGCGAGCCATTGTTTCGATCCACGGTGATTACAGCAGGCGGTGTGTTTGCCTCCTTCGTTTTGTTGCGCGCATCAATGTACCGCTTTTTCAGCTCGTCCACGGCGGCCTCCAGTTTCTCCACCACCGGCTTGGAACGCATGTACAGCTCCATCACACGGTAGCAGATATCCGTAATGTCCGCCATGGGCACCCGGAATATGCCGAACCACGGCGGGCTGTTGGGCAGAGGTATGTTAAGCTTGCGGGCACTCAAGTAGATGCAGGCGCATGCAATCGCCTCTGGTGTGTAGCGCATAAAGACGTCCGTCCTCAGCGAGTCATTCATGAAGTTCCAGGAGAGCTGCATCAGCTTTTCGTGCTTCTCGTACTGAAGCACCTGCAGATACATCACGATCAGCTTGTGCGGATGCTTCACGTGTACGCAGAAGCCCAGTTCCTTGAGGACGCGTCGCTCGGCTTTGATCACCTGCATCTTGAGGTTCGTGTAGTAAGGATCCAGCACCATGGGCGAGATTTCCCTGTGGAACAATAATAAGTGATTATTGGGCGTTAGATGCTTGAATTGTCAGGGGAAGCTCTTACTTTTGCGCCCGAACTTGCTTGATGTGATGGAACACATTGATCACGTCTCGAATGCGGCGCGGCGCCTCTTCGATCTTGGAGGCCAGGCACACGCAGCTCATGGCCACAGTCTCCATGTTGTGCCGCACAAAGCTCTTCGAGTAGAAGAAGCGCTGGAACAGCACCTGGCCGGTGGCCATGGCAACCTGCGGCAAGCGCAGCAAAATGCCCGCTGTCTGAATAAGCTCGCAGCCTAGTATGCGCAGGTCCTTCTCCGTCTCGTGGTCCAGTCCATCCTGGCTGGATGGCGTCACATCGATCTTGCCCTCCGGAATGAGGCTGTTCTCCAGCGTCAGCACGATGCGATTAAAGAGCCGCGGATAGATGGGCTTGTTGGCGTCCGCCTGAGCCGCTGCCACGCCCCCTGCATCGCCGCCAGCTGCATCCGCTCCCGGGGCTGCTACACTGCTGCTGTTGTTCGAAATGTTGACGCTATTCGAATGGAACGAAGTCACCGTGGTCAGGACATTGGTGATCGTCTCCACCGTCAGCGCTGTCATCGTCGTGTGGACCACAGCTGAGCCGGCCCCACGGGTGGCCATTCGTGTGCGGTTAAGCCAGAAAAGCGTATATTTTAGTATTGTTTTTTTTAATTTGCTTTTTTTGTAAATTTACACGATAACAGGCGTGCTTTTATACGAAATCGTAATCGTCGGCCCTGCCACCAAGTTGATTTCGATAATTTCCTAAATTATACCACAAGAGGTTAGAAAACGCATATGGTGTGTGTCTAATTAAAGGTTGATGTATCGACTACACCAGCGTTGCCACATTTCGTAACAGACCAAAGTACTAAATATGACCTAAAACGGCATTTGGCGGTCAGCCGTTTATGGTCACACCACTCTCAGTCGAAAATAGTTGTAAAGGCAAGCAGTTCGCTCGCTAGTCGCAGAAACGCAAATTGTAGAAACAAAACAATAGCAGCCGCGTCTAAGTGCAAGTGTGATTTATTTTTTTTATTGTTTGGTGTTTAGTGTGCTCGTGAGCAGATCAGTGTATCAAACAAACAGCCAGAAAGTCGAGCGCTGGGCAAGCAGAATAAGTCCAATTGGAATTGTCCGAACCGCAGTTTCACGGAGTCGAGTGTTCCGTGTTTCGTATTCCGGGGCATTTTCCCCGCCGAAAGCCCCGCTCAACCCCCAAGCAAGCAGCCGAATTAGGGGTTGCAAAGTTTTTGCAGCTAGTACGGAAAAGTCAGAGGAACTTGTTTTCTAAAGGAAGAAAAGGGAAGCGCGCAAGCGACGACTGCCCCCAAAGTCCAAACGGAATCGGAGTCTGAATCGGAATCGGAAGGGGACTCCGCCGAATCCTTGAGAGAATCCTTTGCGCGTGCCATGCGTGACCTCGGCACCAAAATGGCCGAGCTAAAATTCGAGGCTCCATTGGCAAAGTTCGAGGAGACGGACGAGTGGGGCGGCTGCGACTTCATCTCGAGTCAGAATGCCATTAACGACACGCTCAACCTGAATCTGAAGGACTCCTCCGCCGGCGGCAAGCCGGATTCGACCAAGCTGCGGCTCCTGGAGGATGCTGTACGCGATGCGCACGTGAGCAAGAACGGAGGAGGAGCTGGCTCCATTAGCCCCAATTGCAACACGCTCCACGGTGGGTCACTTATTGAAATCGGATTGTCCGATGTGGGATTGGTGCCGGGCGAGGGAGCCGGCGTTGGTCTGGACGGTCTGGAGAAGCGCTCCCTGGCCGTCGGCGACCATGTGGACAACTTCACGGAGACCTTCGGCGGGAGTCTGGAGGATCTGGTCAACACGTTCGACGAAAAGATAACCAAGTGCTTCGGTAACTACGAAGAGAACGTTGAGGAGCTGGCTCCGGTGCAGGTTCGCAGCCAGGAGGAGATCATGAACGAATGCCAGTAAGTAAACCAACAATCCTTTAATTTAAGCGTTTGATTTTTGTAACTAAGTAATGGGAGACAGCTTTTCCGTAAATAAATTACCAGATTAAAAGTTGGGAAATTATAATTTGAATGAAGGCATTGGATTATTTCTTTTCCAAATGTCTGATGTCATGCTATAACCACTTATAGATTGGGAAGATTGGGGGTGGCTTTTGGTTGGGCTACATCATGTAACCCCAAGAGTCAAAGGAAGTGCCGGAGTAGGGATGCCGCATGATACAATCCAATCCTATAGTTATGTAAAGTGCATTTTGCAATGTTTTGCGTTTTAGTGCTGTTTTCTGCTTTCGTGTCTATTGCGACGCTGGGGCTGTTGAGTGCGCATGCTCCGAGCTCGGACCGCTACCCCGTAACCCCTGACCCCTGATCCCGGCGACCCACCCCGCTTCGCTGCACCCCCTGGCTGGCTGTTCCAGCCGCGGCGCCACATAACGACGTAATCCTGCCCGAACCGCCCGAGTGCTGGGTGATGGGAGGTGGGTGGTTGGCGACGGTTGGCTAGTGCTTTCTTGTTGGATCGATAAAAGTGCCAGGAGTTTTCGCTACTCGCTGTTTTCATCTGGGCTTTCCAAGACTGTTGCGCTTTGCCTCGGATGCAACTGGGCGCACAATGTCGCTGGCAGTGGTACCGCCGCCGTGGTATGCCCCATTGTAACGCTGATCCACTTATGTCAAGGAAGCGGCAATCACAGAAAGTGGGGGCAATAAATCATATTACGTCCATTGGCCAGATAAACACTTCACGGAGCATTGGCCAGGGTGGTGGGAAGGGGTTTCGGGTGGACTTGAATATGGCTATGGATACGAAAGTGGAGGGCGATGAAGGGGCTGGGGCTTCAGAGATTTGACTCGGACGTGGAATGCAAGTCCAACGAGAAGGGAAAACAATAATACTATATAGATGTGTTTCCCTCTCTTTCGCTCTCGGCTGACATCAGCCATAAATTTGATAATCGCGTGCACACCCGCGCACTATGGGAAATTTACCCCCTTGTTTGGTCAAAACCCATTTTATGAAAGTTATTAGATTAAGACAATATTAAATGCTTGCATTCATAATTGTTCTGCATACCAGAAATAAATATAGATGGCGCCACAACAAAGAAATCAGCTGTGGAAAACAGCTGTTGCAATTAAAGAAATCCCTATACAAAATTATTATTATTATAAGGGGCGGTGACACAAATTGCCCACAATTTTTGGTATCATAAAAGATATGTGCTAGTGTAACCCTATGCAAAAATCATCCTAATATCTCTCCCAGTTCTGGAGTTATTCATTTTGGTCAGAAGGAGTGTTCGAATTTCCCATAGTGCCGCGGTGCATGTGTGTGTGTTTACGAGCGCGAATACTCACTCACATCCTGTGCAAATAAATAAACACACAGTGGGCATTCGCTAAGCTGCACCCTGCACAAATGATCCATTGCTATTATGGCCACTGAAGTTTTAAAGATTCTGTAAATCTATAGCTAGATATATATACTTGTTAGATGGATGTGATTTTGTTATCATTGCTTGTACCGCCAGTACCGCCAGTACTCACTGTATTTTAATATGTGTGGCCATATGCGTGTCCAAAATATTTTGACGAATTTAGAAACAGTGATTGAAATTCCAGATTTTGCACTGACGAAATGAATAATCATACATACTACTTGCGCATGCTAGTGTGTGTTTTTATATGTAATCTGAGTGTTTGGATGAATAACTGTTTGCTCTTGGCCCTGCTCCGCAATTCCTCATGAAGCCGTATGCAGATGCTGGGAACTCACCTCTGCCTCCTGGAAGTCTGAAATCGTGGAAGCCTGGAAGGCTGAAAGCCTGAACAGATAAAGCAACTCTGCCAGCCAAAGTCGTTCGCTCTGATGCAGTTTGCCTTAATTGCGTTCTTTGTTTTTCATTTTATGAGTATTCATTGCCACCGCTGTCACCACTGCCCCTCCCCCTCATTCGCTCTCCATCCCCACCTCTTTCTGCTGCCGCTGCCCTCTTCTAGCCCCACACGAACTGAACTGTCACTGTCTCTTCTCCCGCTCTCGCTCTCGCTGTCGCTCTCTGGGGAGAGTATGGGAATCGCGGCATGATGACTTCTCAAACACTTTCACGGGCCAAGTGAGAGAAGAAGAGAGCGGGTCAAGTTACGTGACAGGCACTGCTCTCTTTTAGGGCATCCATGTGTGTCCTGCGGTATTTATAATCGAATCCCATCGAATTGGTTATGTGGTCCCAGAAGTGCAATATGTGTGTGGGGTATCACGCATTCGACCCCAGATGCTGGGTGCCGATGGTCTGCTCTTGTGTGTTGGCGCATTAAACGCAGCTGCGCCGCGCCGTCCACGCCAGTTGTCAATATTTACCTTATTCACTGCTGATTCCGTGGAAAGTGTGCTGCCGAGTGGGCTAGCCGGGCCGAAGGTCGCTCCATTGTTCCAGTGCCTGTTCTGGGAACCATCCCCCACCGCCTATCCTTCCTCTCCCGCCCAGCTTGCCCTCATCCGCTTGTGGCCAAGTTTTCAACTGCATTCCGCTCTGATTAGTAGCAGCTGCTCCAAGGACGAAGTTCGGAAAAGTTCGAGCGGAAAAGTTGCGTCAGCACGGAAAGGCTCTTCTTGGCCATGTTGGTGGCGCAAGAAGAAGAGCGGAGACTGCAGGATAACAAGATGGGGACTACTTACAGAAGCAGTTGTGCTGGCCAGTGAATAATTCTCTAAATGTTTCTTTTATCCAAGGCGTAATTCGCAGTACGCAGTGCAGGCACGACCGGCAGTCGAGCTGATGACCATATGCCAGGCACGACCATAAAATGCGCTCCATATGGCCAGCATTCTTCCGGTGCGGCTACTGAGGCCCAAAACACCATGCTGAGTTTCGCTCATAATCGGCTTGTTGCTGGCGACCCACTTTCGCGCCACGTCCAGTGCCCAAGAGCCAATCGATTCCTGTTCCGCAGCGCGGTTCAACGGCCTGCATCCTGCCACCTAAGAGCTGCGCAGCTTGCAGCATTCTGTGTGCCCAAGCTGTAGATGTAGGGAGTAGTTCAGATGCCTTCGCAGGTCGTCGGGGATCATCATCAGCCGAAACCCGTTCGCATCCATTTGCGGCAAATGCCAAAAGCTGCTCCGCCTGGCCAAGCTGCTAGTCTGATCGCGTTTCGCGATCTAGCGATCTGCAGTAAGATCGATTAAATCACTCGGCTATTAATTGACCACACGCAATGCCAGCACTTGCATCAGCCGAAGCGTCGATTGCTCTTAATTGGCAGTTGGTTGGGCAACCTGCTAACCAGTTTGCGGCCTTCTCCGACTGTGGAATCAGTTCCAAGATCGCAATGCGCTTAAGTGACGACGACTCATGTCGTGTGCTTGGAACCCGAGTGCCATTCAAAACGTTACCCGAAATCGAGACTTGAGCCCAAGTAGGACGCGTCCACTTCTCGGGTTCACTGACTGGCCAGTGCAGTGTGTCTTTGGGGTGGCCGAGGCTAAGCCCAGATCGGACTTCCTTCCTTCACGGTCCTGGGCCGCAGGGCAGCCACTGAACTGCATGGTAATCAATTAGCAGGTCCCCGCTATAAATAATCAGATGGAACAGGGGCAGGGGCAGGGGCAGGGGCAGGGGATGATTGCCTGGGGTTGCTAGACAGGACACGGCCTAGCGGCAGCGTAACCGCCCTCTTATGTAAGTGGCGAATGGGAACAACAACACAGTTAATATGCATGGGGAGCATTATAGTTTTTGCGCAGACACAAGAGTGCTTCAATTTGATACTAGCCACTTCTCTCCGTGCGCCCGTGCGACAGAAATTCGCCTTGGGTTGGGGTGGTTTCCGTATCCGCTGGATGAGTCATGCCGTCAACATGTCGTATGCGTGTTTAGCGGGTAGCAGGGGCTAAGGCGCTAAGAACTTATCAATCCGTCGCATGCATTCAGAAGGGGCGCGAGGAAAGGGGTGGGGCTGGCAGCGGGGCGAGTGCACGAGTGCCACTTCCTTTTCGGACCCTGCCCCTGAAGGGTGGGCTGCAGTCTGAAACCGAGGGGCCAAAGGCCGTTAACCTTTTGGGCATTTGTTTGGAGGCGTCGTCCGGGGACACGGGCCATCCCACCCACTGGGCGCACAGCAGGACACCCCCGAATGCTAATTGCCGACCTAACCTCGCTCAACTTGCCACGGGCACTGTTTTCGGCGCCATTCGAATATTAGGAATGTCTGACTGCCATCGAAGAGATACTGTATCTGATGACTAAGCCGAGCCACACAGGCGGAGCCTTTGCCTGCGGCCGCATTACATCATCAGCAAACAAAACAACGTTTGGGGCACAGTCAAGGACAAAGCCCGGCGAACGGAGCGGCGCGGCGCGGGGCAGTGGCCAGAGCCGGGGGTTGAAGCCAGCCGAGCACGGATGTTGTAAAATTGGGCTGAGTCCCGCCACGGAATCTGCATCTGCATTTGCAGCAGATGACTCTGGCATTGAGTCGAGGGAGTGGGCGGTGCGTCAAGGATGCGCCGAGGACGCTCCAGTGGATGCGCTGCCAAGAGAACCACTCACAAGGGTCCTTGGAGGACCCGGATCAACAAAGCCCGTCGCCAGCGGGGGCGACTGTCTGCTCTTGGCTTCAATAACTTCTCGGCACAACTTTACAACTTGGTGCCAACCCAACTGAACGGGCTGACATTGGGGAAAAGTGTGTGGCAATGTAGCTACCTACTTACATGAATACGTATTCAGACGATCCACCGAAACGAGATCACCCCCATCGAGATGCCCCATCAATCGTAATCGTCGCTTCTTAGCAATCTTCACTGCCCACACTGTAGTGGTGTATGTACGTATTTATGTACCTATACTACAGTATACATTTGCTATATACGACACAATGTGTGTGCCGTGGGTTTTGTTCTTTGTTTGCATTTTTGCTGTTATCTGTTTGTGGGCCACATAACTGCCAGCATTTTCCTCTGCGGTTTCGGACGCTGAAGATTGGCATGGATTGCCGATGCCAAGACCGAAGCCATAGACAACATTGCCCAGTTTCTCTCGCGCGTTTTGTTAATGCTAATGGCCTATTTAAACAAATTAATTATAAATTGATTTTGCCCAAGCACGCGAACAAGTCCGAAATGGCAACTCGCGCTTAAAAGTCCAAATTGTTTGTTTCCATTTCATTTCATTACAGTTTTGTTTTGTTTAGGCGTCGTAAAATGTCTTCTGTTTATGGATCATTTTGAGATACCATGGATCGTAGGCTGATAGCTGTGCAATGTTCTCAGCCTGAACGAAATGCCAGGAATGTTTTTCAGGAGGCGTCCCACCCACGTGAAACGAATTCAGAACCAACTCCCCCAGCTCATCTTTCTTGTCGCCGATGTCATTCGCCGTGTCCCCGATTCTCCACCCCATCCATCCAAGGCCCGCCGCAGTCCATTAGCAGCACGGTCCACAGCTCGATTTGAATTGGGATCGACTATATGGGCTATGCGGCTCCTGTGCCAACGCAAAGTGTGAACGGCCTAAAATTAGAAACGCTTTGAAGTGTGCAAGACATGATTTTCCCACCTCTCGCGCCTGTTTTTATTTTTATTTTAGTTTTTTTCTTTTTCGCTGCAAGTGTGTGTTTTAGTTTGCGGTGGCATTTTTGTATCCACGAATTTGCTGTCGCCGTAAACACGTACAGCGGAGTCCAAGTTGATAGTGCAACGCCTATTGATAGCAATGGGCATTCAAAGCCAGCTCAGCTCATATGGCTGTTTCTGCTTAGGGAAAGTTCAATTAGTTATCAAGAAGTTTAAGTAGGTCCGCGGCAGCGTGTGCTATTATCTTCGCCGCAGCTGTGTGTATGTGTGTGTGTGTTCATAGGTGGAAAATAAGCAGCACAGGGTCACCCTGTGACTTCCTACGGAGAGGAGAAAGGTGAAGGGAGCCAGAGAAAACTTTCACACAAGCAAAGAGAAAATATGTAGCTATGTAACAACCCCAAAGCCAGTCGATTGGCTGCCAGCCCGGCCTCCCACTCAGCTGTTTTCACTGGAAGAAATAGTTAATGGAGTGATTGAATGGCACTTGCTCTTGAATTTCAAGCCTGATTATTCACTGAACATGTTGCAGGGTATCGAGTAGTCGGCCCATCTCAGATCTGCCGACTGCAAGTTGCCGAAAATTAAGAGTGCGATTGTACAGCGCGTTGCGGTTGAGTGAAAATACGTGTGAACGAACCTCAAAACACAACACACAACACATAACACACAACACAACAACATGAAGACAACAATAGCCGTCGAAAAAACATATATTTGAAATGCTAAAGCAGCTTGAGAAACCTGATAGTGTCCGCTCTATTGCCCTTACTACCCGTAATTTCACCCATTTCACCTATAACTCAGTGCTGGCGGATCGAAGATTCAGCTGCATGTTGGCCAAGAGTCCGAGATCGCGGCAATCCAGAACTTGCTAAGTGGCACTACCTACAATATACATATGTATACCCAACGTGGGGTATCGTCTCAGATTCCTCTAGCTAAAGCTTTGGATCTCCGGCGGCATTTCCATGCTATAACAAGACATCGAATCGTGTTAGAAAGTTATTTCTTCATTGTTCGCGGCGATGAGGCGGCCCACCAAATAATTCATTTCCTATGAAATTTCAATTTGCTGGGAGTCAACACAGAAATACGAAAATCAGGAAGAAGCAGCGCCAAAAAAATGCCAAGCACAATTAACAAAAAACCGCAGAGAAAGAGGAAAAAACAATAAAACATTCGGTACGGCGTGGGCGAAATGAAGCCAATTGGCTGAAAATGTAGAGGGGAGTCTGTGGGGGGTGGATGATATGGGGGACACTTGGACAGTTTGGCTGATCATCATCATCGTCATGGCGGGCGGCGCTGATTCATCAGCTGGAGACACAAGTTGATTCGGTTATCTAAGTACGCGCAATTAAAATTCATTAAAATATTGCCGCTTCCATAATAAATAAATGTTCATCATCCGCTGTTTTTTGTGCCCTAACCAGTCGGCGGGGGGCATCATGACTTTGGGACATGTGCTGCCAAGTAGGTGAAACCAAAAAAATGCTGAAGAGTAAGGGTATTGCAGACTTCGGTGCCGCGGAACTCCGCCCAACCCACTTGTTATTAAATATGATGTTTGTTTGTCTAAACGATGATCTCATGTTTCGTGTGCCGATTTTCGAGACCAAACAGCTACGGCTAATTGTCGGACTGCGGAGCATGTTCTGAAACTCATATTCCAATGCCAGCCGGCGGAGTGCGGCACGCCCCGAAGTATCGGGTCGGGGTCACCGCTGGCCAAGAGATGAGCTTCCGAATCGGGAGCACTTGTGATAATGGGTGGTCAGGGTAGATCCCATCTACGCGCATGATAAACGAGGCTCGTAATTGTAATTGCCATTGCCGATGGGTGCGAGTGGAGTCTGGGCACTAATTGCCCGAGGCGATGATGGAAGCTCGGGAATGCCAGGGCGTGGAATGGCCAGGGAGTGCGCGGATGCAATCTGAGCTGGTTGTGCGCGATAGGGAAGTGAGTTCTGCAGACGGCGGGCCGGAAGAGATGAGCACAGTGGAGCAACTGGCAGCGAACTAAACTGGTGCTTGTGTAGATCGAGGTCACTGCCCTTCGGTTCCGGACTACCCATTCGATCTGACCCAGATTCTGCGACTGGACTGGCGACGCGAATGGCGACACTGATGTGTCAATTTGGTGCGTGCAATTCCACTTGGTAGCCGGCCATTCCGTCCCATTTCCGACTCCGATTAGCCAGCACAGCTTCACCGAAAGTGTCTGTCGAGCGGCGGAGTGAGTGCTCCGTAATTAGTTCGCTTTGATGGCAGTTTAAATATTCATTCGTAATCTGTTCGCCCCCTCGTCCCTCATCCAAAAGCGAGCTCCAAAAGTGTTGCCCACACCACCGACACGTACATACAGCAGTCATACACACACATTTCATGGCGGCCTCGACACATTCCATTCCGAGCCGAGATACAGCCTCTGCACTGGGCGAATCCACAGACTTGTACAGTGCGTACCAGAGCTGTATGACCACCAGAGCTGTATTTCGCTTCCGCGGTGTACAGGTAGTCACTTCCGATTCCACTTGACTTGTACTCCCACAAAATCGGCCGCTGGCAGTGAATCATCTTGAACTAATCAGCAAAGTGCAGTCAATTGCCTGGCAATGTAGAGCATGAATAATTATGGGCGAATGAATCCCTCCACTGGGTGGGGAGTGGAAGTCGGTGGCCGTCTTGTCGGCAATTAAATGATTGGCAGTGATCATGAAATTTGATAGCAACTGTGCCAGCGCACTCGAAACAGACAAACCGTCTGACTGGCAAGCGAGTTCTTCTGGCAGCAAATGTGGGCCCAATGCCAAAGCCAAGGGAACTGGTGGAGATTACAGTGAACTATCTACAAACGCACTGTGACACTGGGTTCCTCGGAGCCCCATTACGAGTATTAACTCATCTCTCCAACTGTGCGCGAGTTTTTATTGTTAGGAAATGAACTGTCGGTCAGGACTTTCCTTGTAGCCGGGTGCGAAGTGGTGGCAGTGCTCCCCCTTTAAGACTGCCCCCCACCAATCCGAGATGCAGTCGCAGCTGCCTCATTATCTTCGGAAACGATGTGCATGGGGCAATTTGTCAGTTGCCTAGGCTTCCGTGAACAGAAAGGCGGGCGGCACTTGGCGGTTTATTGTGCCAGTTCTTTCCCTCGCCGGGTTTCGTGGGTGGCGACAAGTACATGGAACATTTGTTGCTGAATGTGGCAAGGAGGTGCCAAGAGCTATGCAAAGAATGGGCGAATGATGAAAGGAAAAAACTCATAACGAGGCACTCCAATAAATGGCGTTTCTTTGGCTTGCATGGAAAGTATTTTCTTGGCAGAAAGGCTTTCCATATCTGTAGCGTTGCTTTGGCTATACTATTTTCCATATTGAGGAATTAGGGGAATGGAATGTTTACTCATCAACACACATGAATTCATTTCGATTTACTGACCTGAAAGCACCTTTTCTTGCAGAATGTGGTGGACCATCACAGGAAACTTTGGCAACATTCTGCCCATCGACTGGTCCAAGTCGTACACCCGTCAGATGCACATGCCCACACTGAATCTGGGCCAGAACCACACGAAGCAGCAGCAGCAGAATCGCAACCAGCAGCAGCAGTTGCACAACCAGAGCCACCAGGCGTATCCACACACCAACGGTGCGGGATCCGGATCCGGATCCGGGCTGGATGCCCAGACTCCGGGCGATGAGTTCAACGATCTGACCAGCGAGGACGAGGCGGTGGCCAACGACCTGGACATGCACGCCCTCATCCTTAACGGCTTGAACGGGGACATGGACGACCAGCCGATTAAGACGGTGGAGGAGGTGATCAAGGAGATCGACGACATCATGGACGAGGCCGAGAGCCCGCTGGACGAGCCGGAGACCTGCGATTCGGAGGTGATCGAGAAGGCGCGAGAGGTGCTGGGCGCCCCCCTCTATGCGGAAAGTAAGCAGGCGACGACGTCCAGGATGCCAGTTACACAGATGAACATAATCCGCACTTTCTCTTGCAGAACTACAATATCTGACCACGACACAGCTGAACGAGCTGTACATGGAGATGGAGGTGCTGATCCAGGAGCTGAGCGAGACGTTGATCAACGAGCTGGCCCTGCGCGACGAGCTGGAGTTCGAGAAGGAGCTGAAGAACTCGTTCATCTCTCTGCTCCTGGCAGTTCAGAACAAAAGGAGGCAGTACCATGTGGAGAAGAAGCGCGGCAAGTTCCAGGGTGAGTTTCGCAAACCAAAATTCCAGCCAGCGCGTTCATATTTAACACGGCTACTCCCTGTGCATGCAGGTCCCGAGCCCAAGTACTTGACCACAGTCATTCCGTATCACCTGGAGAACGGCACGCCCAACAACCAGTCCCTGCAGGTCCTGATCAAGAGTAAGTACCCATTGCGGGCTAAACATCCGAGACGCCGACTCTAATGCCGACTCCTCCCCATCTCTTGCAGTTCTCAAGGCCATCAACGAGGACAGCCCGACGGTTCCGGCCCTCCTCACGGACTACATCCTGAAGGTGCTCTGCCCTACATAAGCGCCGCAAGCGGTAGTCGCCGAGGAGCAGGAACCCCAGCTGTCGCTCTATCTCTCTGTCTGTGTTTATACAATTATACAACTTGCATATACACACCGAACACACCACACATAATTTAATGATTAGTTCGTACTTTAAATTATTGTTTGAATGCAATCCGTGTACTCTCCGCGGAGAAGAAGATTTCCACATGAAGAGAGGACCCTAGTGATTGGATAACAACACCTTCGTCTGTCGAATATGAGGCACCCAAAGTGGGGTCTTCTTCTCAACGGAGTCCTTTTCCCGGCCGATTCGACCGCCAGAACGAAATATGCAACAAAACAAAACATACATGTAATACACATACATATATAGACACATATATATATAACGAAATATTTACGGAGAGCGCGCTCTAGGAACTCAGCCAGTCCTCCCATGGCAATAATACTCAATTCTCTTCGCCGCCTCTCTTTCTCTTTAAGGAGCATTAGTATTGTTAAAGAGCCGACTCCAACTAAGCTTAATATACATACATATATGGTAAATGCATCTGGGGCCAGTTGCAAGTCCGCCTGCAGGTGCAGCTTCATTTTTTCGTCTATATGTGAAATATGCAGATCTAAATCGATACACGCTTGCATTATGTTCGCCCAGCTTTCCGCGATCGAACGGGCAGCCAATCACTAGGTTTTACAATAAGGATCTTATCTTCTATGTAATATATAATCTGATTATAAGAGGTGTGTGGCCTGCAGTCCCTGGAAAATCCGCCGTTTCGAAATGTGTTCCGAGTGCAATTTACAAAAATATCATTTGAGATGGCATCAGAATCAGACTCAGAATCAGAAAATCAGAATCAGTTGCAGCAATTGTTTTCGCTTCGCTTTAAGTTTACATACGCCTAATTTACTCATTTTTATTGTTTACGAGGCCATAAAACGCGTTCTGTTTTGTTCAAAACAATTGTTTAATGTAAATGGAGGAAACACAAATTTAATTTTAATTTGCATAGAAAACGCTGTGTTATTTACTTTTACCAAACAAGCATAAATAAAACGCTAATGATAATGATAACGATAATGATAATGGTAATTATTATTATGATTACAAATAAATCGAATAATAGCTAAAGCTCAGTCAGGCGCACAGTGCTCTTCTTTTCACTACGATTACCAAGTGCATATTTAGATGATCCGTACTTCTTGTCCTTAGCATCTAAGCTGCCAGCCACACTAACCAGCGAACTTAGAGCGATAACCGAGTGGGGGAAGTACAAGTATAAGATATATACACATAAAGTTGCATCAAGTCCAAATGAACCACATTATATCATGTCTCACATCTCACACGACAAAACTAGACGAGGAAGAACGAGGATTCCAGCCCATTTGATCATCCATTTGATCATCGCTAATGGCTCTTCGGATAGAGTAGTATCCTCTATCTGTGAATCACATCTAATGCAAATCTTAGGTACCTTTGTTAGTAAACGATATGCAAGATATACCTAAAATCGAGAACCTATATAAAAGACAAAATACACACTCAAGCGAAACCGCATAAATGTTTACGACTTCATATACAACAAATATAAATGTATATCAAATATGGTCGCGCTTTATAAACCAAACGTATTTAAAACGTATTACTAAATCGCAAATCTTTCAATGGAATGTGACTTTTTTGGGTCTCTGCCGAGTAAAACAAATATTGAAAACCAAGCGAAGGCTACATAAATCATATAATATGATACAAAATTAAGAAGGGATCCCCTTCCCCCAATTGTACGCGTATTTGTAAATTATTTGAAATGCAAATAAATGACAGCCTAGGATGGAAATTATATTTATTTGATAAATTAGTAAAAGGAGAACAAAAAATACTTAGTTCTATGTACAATGGACAAACCGAAAACTTTTAAATTGCTTGAATAAAAAGAAGAAAACTATTTACTGTCACTTTGCACTTGGATTGGAATTGATTTACGGGGTGATTTTCCCATCATTTTCCATCATTCTAAGCAGACTCAAAAAGCTTGTGCTGCGAAAAATTAGGGTGAACTACTAACTTTGCCCCACCGAATCGAATTTTAACGGAATTCTGGACAGTGTGGCACAACGTTTCGAAAATAGAGGGCAAAGTGCAAAATCAATCTTTGAGTGGCCGCATGTCCGTGGTGGATGTCCGTGCTGAGTGCTCGCCCAAGATCTGCACCCATTTCGCCTGGCACCTTGTAGTTTTTTTTTTAAGTCGACTGGCCACACCGCACAGCCCAGTAAAAAAATAGTTTTTTTTTTGTATCCAACCAACCAACTGTAAAAATAAGTTTAAACAAAGCATCTACTCATAAGTTTCATTTTTTTCCGTTAAGTGTCAACATTATTTATTTTTTAAGTGTGCATTCAATAAGAAAATGTCATCGCGAAGGTAAATCCAATAAGAAATACGACAATGTTCCGCACACACACGCACGCAGTCTCGCACACACTCACACACACACGGACACACACTCGCAATCACACACGCACGCACGCTCCGCTCCCAACTGGGCTATTTACATATGTATAAGTAGATACAAAAGCAAGGCAGAGCGAAAAAGAAACAGAAACAAAAAACAAAACTGCTGAGATAAAAAGTGCACCAAAGTGTTGGGCGCGGGGGGGCGTCAGGGTGGATGCAGCGGATCTGTTGCCGCTGCACTGCTTCATCCTCAGCCTCAGCCTGTTGCCCACCGCGGAAGCAGTGCGGTAACCAGTGACAATTGACCGAAAACGATGCACACACCCCACTGTGCGCCACTGCACCTGCCACTGATGACCACTTGGTATGCAGGGCCGGAGGGACCGGAGGCTGACCATAAACGACATTCGCACAGTGGCCAGTGGCAGCTGACAACACCCATATGTTTGCCCACCGGGTAACCAGCTCGGCGAGCAGCGACAGTTGTCTAAACTCTGACATAAACCGTATTCCCTCCACTCTGCAGATGGTTCCACCCAACGATATCTGGCATCGAAGCTGAGAAACTGCTGCAGGAGCAGGGATTCGACGGCTCCTTCCTCGCCCGCCTCTCCTCCTCGAATCCGGGCGCCTTCACGCTCTCCGTGCGCCGCGGCAACGAGGTGACCCACATCAAAATCCAAAACAATGGCGACTTCTTTGATCTCTACGGTGGTAAGTGGCTGCCGTTCCCTGCCCCCCACTCGGTCACCCAATTCACCACAGTGAATCGTCCTCCTTTTGCAGGTGAAAAGTTCGCCACACTGCCGGAACTGGTACAATACTACATGGAGAATGGCGAGCTAAAGGAGAAGAACGGCCAGGCCATCGAACTCAAGCAGCCGCTGATCTGCGCCGAGCCCACCACGGAAAGGTGAGTCCCGAGCCGGGTGGCTAGTCCGCAATATGGGATACGGGAACTGGCCTTCTTGAGCGCTTGATAGATGTTGTGCTCAAGGTACTTACATATGTACCTTGATGTGTTCCGGGATTCTGTTTTATTTCCAAGTTGATTATGCCAGGAGAAGATGCTTTAGTCTTACGGCTGGTTGCAACCTTCTGAGGCCATGCCATTGGAATGCCCTCCGAATGGTCGGACTATCTTTTTTTCACACGTTCCGAAATGGACTGACGTCAACGGATGCAAGAGATTCACCTAAAATTGGGTCACCAGCCAAACGGCCAACCTGTTCTCATCGAATTCGATGACCTACATTAGTTCCACTCCGCATTGCCCAAGGACGAATCGTATTTGTTTGCTTTTGGGTCGGATTATTATTCATGCACCATGTTTACAAACGATGTTGTGTGAGCACTCAAGAGTCCAAACATCAGTTTCGAGCACTTTGCTTATCAGGCTTTCTCAAACGCTATCGTGTACTGGGTCCGGTACTGAGACTGGCACTGAAACTGGGAACTGGGAACTGAAATCGAAAGTGGTCCAGGGCCATACTCCGCATCCCTTACTCCCCATTCGCGCTTCTGTCCCAAGACTTTTGTTGCTCTTCCTACGGCGAACAGCTGTTTATTTTTTTGTGCTTTAACCTAAACATTTATCATATATATTACATAGGTTAGATATCAATATTATATGAAATATATATCAACGATCTAGTAGAGTTTAATCTTAGGCACCTTCGACAGCTACTTTATCTCGAACAACTGAAGAACTCAAAAACTAGTACTTCAAACTGAAAATGCTCAGAGATCGAAGCTAAATTAAATCGAATCTAATTACTTAAGGAAGAGAATAAACGTTAGATTGGTAGAATGAGCATTGTACTGAGAACCAAGCACACCTAGCTCAACCGTCTAGTAATAAACATGATGTTGTTAATAACCAGTCAAAACTGCGTTAGATCGATGCTGAGAATGTGGCGGCGGTTCTTGAAGCTTTGCTCTTCACAGCTGGTCTTTCTTCTTGGATTGTCTCCGATACGCAACTCGGTTTCGGGCAGAGATGAGATTTGTGGGTGAATAATTTCTAATTCCACTTAAATCGGGCACCCACACACACCTGTTGCTCACGCAGACACCCACACGCTCATCCACGGGCCCAGGCACACGCAAGCAGTGACCATACAAGCAGTGCATTGTCTTTGTCGCCGTTGTTTTACTGGCGTTCGTTTTCAACCCACACGCGCGAAATACTGTCGATATTTATTGTATTTCTTGCTTATTAATATTTTCGAGCCCGCCCGTCTACCCAAGCCGTCAAATATTTTACGGTTCCCTTTTTCTTTCTTACATTCTTTCTTGTTTGTCGCCTTGTCTCCTTTCTCAATGCCGCGCTTGCTTCTGCTTTTTGTTTCGTTGTTTTGCCTCGTGCGCTGCATTTTCCGCATCCCAACAGGTCAGTCACCTTGACTGGCCACGCCCCCCTCAAATTTGAAGGTGCCCCGGAGAGCAATAGAACCCATCTTGAATCGAAGCAGTAGAAGTTCGCAATTGTATCTCAGGAAATTCGAGCAATCAAATTTGTTTTTTAAACTATATATCGCAAGGAAGAACCTAAAATTATGCTATGCATTGAAATTTAAACATTGGACAGAGACTTTGCCATCTAAAGAGTCCAGTCCACCACCATCAAGATCGCCTTTGTTCGTCAGAGACGTTTGCCCTAAGCCTTCTTTGCCCCCAGACCTGGTTTCCCAGCCCCTCCACCACTCCATGCACTCCAGCCACTCATCCTTGGCTGGAGCTCGTGACGGTTTTAATGTGTATTTTCGATTGTGGTTTATTTTTAAAGCCCCTCGATCCGAGCGGCGTTTATTTTTAGCCTAAGAAGGTGTTGTATGGCTTATAATCGATTTGCGAGTCGCAAAGCACAAATCGTTTGATTGGCGGTGACGTCAAACGAGGGATGCGATCGAAGGCAATCATAATTACACATATATATTTAGGGGTTGATCATGAGGATATTTACATACATTAAGCTCGAGAACGTCAATCGTCCGAAAAGTGGGTTTATTATGGGGTGTGGAAAGTTACGCGGTCAGCTTTTTATAAATCAATTCGTCTGCCTTCTGTTGCGAGCCCCTCAAGCCAAGCTAATATGCATAGAACGGGGAGTATTAGTTCCATCTATGCTTGGCTACTTTACAAAATCGGGAATTTCTATTGAGCTGGCTAAGGGAGAGATGTGAAAGATGCCATTAGAAATGCATTTGCCTTCTGAATGGCCCAGACATTCTCCAACATTTACCAACCAATTCCCCCGCTTCCAGCAATATTCCCGCGACATTTCGCCATCCGATTGCATTTCCATTTCCATTTCCAATCCCAATTACATTTCTCGACGTTGATCTTGACCTTTGATCGAGTCAGAACTGCGATTGGAGTGCAACCGAATTGCAAATCACTCGATGTAATGCGGTTAGGTTGTTTTTGTACACTGTTTGTCTACCTGCCCACTTAATCGTTGCAATTAATTGCAAGATAATTGTAAATTGCTTTAGTTTCGCGCACTTTCTTCCATAGCTCAGTCGATCTGTCAAGGAGTAAGACAAATCTGACAATCGTCAATTAAGCCATCGAATTGTTTGTGTTGGGCGATACTTAATGGATACTGGGTACTAGTGGGTAATGGCGCCCCACCTACCCCACTACCCAGCTCCCACTTGAGCCCCAGATCCAACCCCTGTGGGTTCGCCCTTGCCCATCCGTCGCTCTCGAGTGCCTCAAATGCTAAATGCTTTCAATTTTCGCCATTAAGACAAGCCTACAAATGGTTTATAAATTATGCCGTGCACGTAGCTGTAGCTGTAGCTGTATATGTATCTCTATCTGTATGTGTATGTGTATCTCTACCCCAACCTCCAATGTATCCGGATCTGTCGCTGTATCTGTATCTGTATCTAAGGCATCAGCCATAACACCAGCGGCAATAAATGTCTATAAAGGGTACACTCGAAGAAAAGTACCGTGACATGAACTGTTTCATTTGCTCCAAGTTACATATGAGAAAACCCTATGCAGTTTTTACTCAAACGTTAGAATAGGAAATCAGAGATTAGAACAAGGCGATTGAAGAGCCTTTCAAATGGAAGAGTGGTGTTCTCTCTCGCTGTGCACATATGTACGCTTTAAATTGGATTGTGCAAACACGCACATGTACTCATCCATATGCACGTATTTGGCGGCAGGTACTTGGCCGCCCGTCCGCCCCACCTGCCGCCACTCTAACACCCATGCTCGGTGCCCTCGATCGTGCCATCCGTCACATACTCCACCAGCTGTGGATGCGTCGGCCCCGTGGAATTGCACCCACTGCCTCGCCATGGCCTGCATGTGGAACGGATGGTCCATAGTCCCCGGGCACGCAGCATCATCGCCAGATACTTTGATCATTAGGTAGATTGATGGATGTAGCGCACAACTGTACCGCACCAGAAGTGCCAAGTGAACCAGACCTACTTGCTTGTATAATATCTGTATAATTGTACTCTAATTGTCGACATCAAAATCAAATATTAATCGATCAACTGCATTGAAACAGACGGCTGAACTGTGCTTCCCATTTGATGATCACTATTATCAATCAAACACTGCAATTTATGGGTAAACTTCATTTTCGATTCTGGAAAATAAATCTAAATAGATTGTATAGACTGGATTGTGAGCACTGTTCCTTTACATGGCCAGCGCATCACACCTGACCCAATGATGTTTAGCTATAAGCAAATCGCAAATGCATTATCATTGCACTGCAGCGGCTAGTTTTTGATGTGCTTTCCCTTTGTAAATCCCACGAACTGAATTAAATTTAAAACGCACGTATGTATGTGCACGCCAATCGAGATGATCGCTCATTATATTTGGTATCCTAAACTGCCCAGCACATGACAATTTAAAGCTACCGGCACGAACCGCAAATGCGTCCGTCTCGCAATTAAATATTCAGGTAAATCCCTCGCCAAAACATCGCCAAAACAAAGAGCCACAAAGAAAACGAGGAAAGATTCGCGTCAATAAATGGGGATGAGGGATTGATTCGACGGACCGAAAATCAAAGTTGCGGGGGGCCAGGCCAACGAACCGACCGAATATCCCAACCCAATCCAAAGGAATACTTTTCCGCCACTAAGCAGCCGTGAGTCCCCTGCTATTTACAAAAAAGTGTTACATGGAAGCACTCACGTAGCATTCCATCTAATAGTATGAATTACGACACTGATCGTAAATCTCGGGATATATTTTTGGCTGGTGGAGCATGGCAAAAATGGAGCAGTATCATAAATCTCGGCCGCTATGGGGAAGCCCACCTGGCGACAACTGAAACTGGGCTCGTCTCTCTAGGCTTGGAGATTGGGAAACGCAACATGTTTGGCAGGAGCTAGCGATACTAACAGATACATGCAATTATCCTATAAAACTTTAAACACACTGTTTTGGTGCTTGAGTTGGTGCCACGAATCCTTCATTGCCAGAAAACAGTATGATTTCTTGTTAACAAGCTGAGTTTCAGCTGAAAAATGCAGCCCACGCCCACCAGCGGTGAATTTATGATTTGTAAATTATTTGCAAATAATATAAGTAGTTCTCCTAATTGCCTCTTCCCGTCTATTTTTGATTTACCCCTTTCTGGGTGGGGTCGCAAAGTACTCATTTTAAAATTTACCAGATACCCAGCTCACAAATGCCCGGTATAATGGCCCATAAACTATACTCTCTGGCATTTGCCGCAAAACAGTTCTGTTGGTTTTTGGCTGATTTAGTGCGAACACGTCTGTACAGTGGTCCCCGCATCGACCCACAATCGATTTGCGATTGTCTATTGCCAATTGGCTATTGGCTATTGGCTTTTGGCGACTGAGTAACCCATTTCGAGGAGCTGTCGCCGCGCACTCGGTCCGGCACGCTTCACCAACGGATTGGGCTTCGGCTTCGGCTCACCTGGCTGCCATCCCTGGGTGCCGAGACCAAATCTTAATCCCAATCCCAATTCGGAGTGGCGGGCAATCAGTGGTCGGCACATATGTAGCTGTGTGCCTGGCATACTAACCATCCCCCGCCTCCGACTGAACAATAAATTATGTTTATTTCTTGCCCACTCCCCGTCGCACCTACGAATGGTTTTGGCTGTGCCCAAATGCGGTCTGGGTCTCCAGCAACGAAATCGGGATAGCCAAGGTCGCGGAGCTCAGGAATGGAGCACTGGGGGATACTGGGACTGGCTGTCGCTCTGGCACCTCGCACCGATCAAGTTTGTTTCTGGGTAGGGCGGCACTCACGGCTCTCACTATTTCGCCGGAACTTTTAGTAATTCCAAACGTAATGTAAACACGTTGGGTAGGCTATTGGTCAATGCCACTTCTAAATTGCGTTACTCGATCATTTCTAAGAACTTTAACTTGCGAATGGCCAATGTTGGCCTCGCTCTTAATTCTGCGTCGATTGCAAACAGGTACCTCAAATCATCTCTATTCTCTACTCACTTTTAATGCACTTCTCGTCTTGCAATGACTAATATTTTTAACCGACACCTAACTGCGCCCAGAAGCCCCATGTGGTTTCCACGGTGCTGGTCCACCTGGCCTGGGACATCCTGTTTGCATTGATGCATGCATGCATAGCTACATGGGGTTTCCCCGACTGGTTTCAGCTGAGCATTTTCAATTTTGATCGAACACTTCGGAGACAATTTCCATTGAGTGGATTTTGAATGTGGTTTGGGTAACGAGTTCTAGTTGGTTTCCAGCGAAAAAACAATGACGAAATGTTGGAAAAAAATAGTTCGTCATCGTTGGGAGGCATGAATACGGGGCTGGAAGTTAAGTGTTGCTAGATCGCAGTTCGCAGGCTGTCGCACGTCGAACGATTCTGTTTTGCTGGCCAAAAAATAAAAAGATATTCTGCGCACGTTCGCACCTCTGACGTCTGCGCCTGCGCTGTAAGAGAGCTTTGGCACTGCTCGCTTCTAGCTCCCACCTACCCAACTACCAACCTGCCCACCTGCCCACCAACCCACCTGCCCCCCAGCAACCCAGCTCCTTGCCTAGATGGCCGCCACAGTAGTTGCTGTGCGGCTTCAGTTTCATTTCCGGTGGCAGGCAACGGACGGCGCTAAAAGCGCTTTTTGTATTTGCTTTCTTACAAGCCAACAACACACTCATATCACGAAATGACCATTTTCGGATTGGAATTAATCTTATGTGCTTGCTTTTCGAAATGTGTATGATTCGGATTCTGATTGCGATGAAGTCCGTGACTCATCCAGGAGTACAGTCATTATGAAATCAGCATAGAGTGGAGCCGCTATACATATTTATAGGCTTTAGCGTGGCTCTAGCACTTAATTGAAAGTAAATGAAAAGTAAAAGTGTCATTTTTTGCAATGTTGATTGCAATGTAAAGTGCTTTCGCTTTCTGAATAAACCGTAAGTGGCGTCCACAGGATGGCTACAATTAAGTGGCGCCCGCTGAGGGGCCAAGCAGCTTGAAGGTACTGCAACAGGAGCCAACGGAAAGCTGTGCACACACCCACTGCCAATCAATTCCAAAGTTACGTCTTTCGCTCCGTTTTATTTACTGTTTTTTTTTGTATTTATTTGTGACTTCTGGCTCGCTGACAGTAAATAAAGCCCATAAATAAAAACCCCCACCCGCGAGATCGACAGGAAGGGCTAACCAGAGCGCCGGCTGGATTTAAAAACAAAAAGCGCCGTCCGCAGCCAGTCAAGATTCAGATTCATTCATACCCCAGCGCTTAGAACACCACCAGGCCACAGCTCCCGTCCGAGAGATATAGCCACTAAGAGAGAGCGGAAGAATCGAATCGCAAAGAGAGGAGCCGCGCTGAGACAACGTCAAGAATCCGATTTCGATTCCGATTGCGATTTCGAATCCGAGGCAAAAAGCTTCAGACTCGGCAGCAGGCGCTTCATTCTCGAGTTGTGATCCAACGGGTTAGCAGCTCAGCTCAGCTCGCAAGCAGTCGCCGTTCGTCGTCGAGCGGCAAGCAGTTCGTTTCGTTTCTACTGGCGCCCAACAAGTTCCATCGAGTGTTTTTGTTTTTTTTCGAAGACAAAGCGCGAAAATTATGCCTTCAGCCACATTTGTCCTGGAGCATTTGATGGCGGCACAATCGCGACTCGACGAGCAGGCCGCATCCCCAGCAGAGGTCAAACCCACCAGCACCACCAGCACCATCAGCACCAGCAGCACCACCGTGGCCACCAAGGCCATCAAAGTCAAGTCGTACGAAAAGAAGCTGTTGCTGGCTCTCAAGAAGATTGTGCAATAATAAACGAATGCGGGGTAAACAGCACTCTATTTGACAAACTGTAGACATTTCCCCCTAATCGAGCTGACTAAGATCAATAAAAAGCAAACAGAGAAGCACAACAAACAGCGGCAAAAAAAAAAAAACAAGAATTCTAGTTTTTGTGCTTTCAGTGTGTGTTCGTGTGTGTGGGCAAGTTGTTACATAAAACAAAAACAATAACAAAATAAAAAAATAATAAGAAACACCCCAGCCGAGACGCATTTTTCCGCAGTGGAATACTACTATCTAAGCTTCTTTTTGTTTTGGTGTGTGCGAGAAAACGAGTGTGAAGAAAATGCTGTTCAACAAATGCCTGGAAAAGTTGTCCAGCTCGCTGGGCAGTGTGGTCAATCACAAGCTGCAGGAGAAACAAGTCTACAACAATAACAATATCAACAATAACAATAACAACACGCTAAACAACAACAATGCGTACAACAACCAGCGAAACTTTGAGTACGAAAGAGCCATACAGGCGCACTACGGAAGCAAGGGAAGACGCTCGGAGGAGCGCGAGAGGAGCGGCAAGTTCAAGGCCAGCAAGGGTCGGAAAGCAAAGGTCACCCCACCAACGGAGACACCCGAGGCCCAGGAGCCGGCCTGCAAGAACTGTATGACCCACGACGAGCTGGCCCAGATCATAAAGGGCGTGGCCAAGGGCGCTGACGCGCAGAGTAATCGAGACAACCGACTGCAGCGCAGACGTCGTCCTCTCTCCGCCCAACCCTCCGCCTCCGCCTCCACGTCGACGGAATCGCTGCACCGGCTCACACCCAGTCCGCAGGCCTCCTACCCGGCCACGCCCACCTCCTGGACAGCCACCCCGCCCCAGTTCCCAGCCGCCTTCGGCGGCGCCAGCTGCTCCAACAGCACGCTGTCCCTCTTGGCCACCATGCGCGTCCAGCTCCATGGTTACACGTAAGTTCGGGTCGCCCAAAAACGACAGCAGTCCAGTCCAGAGTGTTAGAAAAAGAGCAGCGTTCTGCTGATTTGGGGCGCGTGCGAAATTAGGCACTAATTGTTATTGGAGTGCGAGTAATGAAGTTGTCAGGCTCTGCGAACTAAGCGATACCCCGTAGCAGGTTTAATGGTATTTCGAGTTGCCATCGCATCGTAGTATGCCCCGCCTGTCAGTCACATGTCGCGGAGTAGCAGACGATTCGAGGGAAGTCTGGAGCCAATCTGCTGCCCATCAACATTAACCCTAATAAGGCAGGCAATCACAGGCAGTTGACGCCGCAACAAAGCAAAAAAAACAGCGCAGCACATACTGTCATGTGTTCAGAATTGCCACGCAAAATGAGTAAATATTTACGCAAAGCATTCGACTCGAAAACAAGCAATCGTAAATTGACGTTCTAATATGAATGAATTTCCGACTGCCAAATGGCGAGTGAAGAGAAGGTGAAGGGAGTGGAATGGCAAATGGCAGGGGGCCCAGCTCAGATCGCCACTCAAATATGGTCACATATCAACATATCAACCCCCCCACACAATTGGCCCGTTGTCAAGTCGGGCTGCGATATTGGTTCTTTCATTTAGAGCTGAAGATTGAGTTATTGGTTAGGCACTGGCTAATGGATAATGGCCAATGCGATAGACACCCCCCTCCCCCCTGGCGAAATTACGCACTTGTAGAACCGGGAGAGTTCGGCGAAGTGCCCACTGCAGACATCGTATCTTGGCCCACTGCCAGGTCGGAATTATCTCTTCACTCGCGCCCGGAATGTTTACCCATGTCCCGCTGTTACGCTGTCCGTCGTCCGGCGTCCACATTCCCCAAAGATTCCATCCCACTCCGTGTCTGATCTTGGTGTTTATCTGCCCGGCTGTGCCATGTGCCGTCCGATTGTTTGTGTGGGCTGGCCCCGTCTTGGCGATCTCGATTCGCACAGTACCCCCAGAATATTTAAGAACACTCGCATATGTATCTGCTGGACTATTATGTCCCATAAATTATCTTTGACTTTTAGTTGAGCCCGGATTGGTAGTGCAGTCGGTTTCGGTTGTTGGTTATTTATTTCGATTTTTATCGCAACGGATTCATTATCGCTGAACGTGTTGATTGGCTCGTTAACTGGATCTTTGTTTTTCAAATTTATGCTCAGCTTTTATAGGTATCCTGCTTAAGGGCCATCTTCTTGTCATTATCCTGAAACGCACATAATGCCAAATGATCTGAAGATGACGTTCGAATAGCTTTGACAGCTTAATCGGCGTGATTTCCGGATTTCACTTGTCACTTCACTAGGTCAACAATGGGGCAGCTCCGTCCTCCACCCTCCGCCTTCTAGCACTATTAATCTTCCGATGGTTTTTCTTCTCGCCATAAGGCTGATTAACGATTTATGAAATTGCTTTTCCCGTAATGGATGGATTTCGAGAGCTGTCTTCTGTTTTGCATATTTCCGTTTATTTTTCCGTTGCACAACCGTGAGCTGTGGCTACTGATCAAATGAAAGCGTTTTATTTGTGCAAATTCATGACGTCGGGCGACTACAAGATGCTCTCAGTGGAAAGGCCCAATTATGATCTGTGGGGTTTGTAACTCCATGGAAATTTTACAATCCATTCCCAGACTCTCCCCAACTAGTACTTTTCCCCGTCCAGTTCTCCAACTCCACATCGTTTATATGGTTATTTTGACAGTTTGAACCGTTCAAAAGT
This sequence comes from Drosophila simulans, assembly GCF_016746395.2. Lineage (NCBI taxonomy): Eukaryota > Metazoa > Arthropoda > Insecta > Diptera > Drosophilidae > Drosophila > Drosophila simulans. The sequence continues at coordinate 1,888,225 of NC_052525.2, forward strand.
GCAATGTTTTGAATAGACTGTACTACTACTTCACACACTGCTTGCGAGTGGGCGGTTAGGGTATGGGCAAGCAGCTCATTCAATAATTCAATAAGTATCTTGCCGACTTTTAAGTTAATTAATTGAAGGCCTCGTTCCCCTGCTTCCGCGCTCCCCCTCGTAACCCCAATACCAGTCGTTTCGCTGCCGCCTTTCCAGGTGCGTTGCCACACAAAAAGCAAAATAAACCTGTGACAAACGAAACGACTAAAACACTCAGGGGGGATCTGTACATGTATTCGGATATTGTGTACGAATACGCTGCACATATTCGTGTGTGCATGTAAATCTGTTTGTTGACCTTAGCGGCGCTTTCATGAATGGCGCGCAGCTTCCTCCGTATGTAAATACAAATACGCCGCATTCGCATTCGCTGCTGTAAGTGTAACTGTAAATGATGCAAAAAGGTGCGAAATTTTCACTGACGTACTCGGGTGGTGGTAGTTCCATCTGCTTGTATTTTTAACCCCCAGTCTGCCCGATTTAAATCGCTGAGTGAGAGCGCAGCAGAAGCAATTTGTGTTGCTTTGTATTATCGTCACAGTGCTAAATTTAAAGATAAACACCGAAATATGGGTGGAGACGGAGACACAGTTTGGCAGCTCTGCAGTTCGGCAGAATGACACAAAGGATATCAGCGATATGATCGATGTGGGCTGCGATAATTGCTAAGTTCAACTCGATTGCACGGGGTCAGACGGCAGAGGGCGATGCGTCCCCGAATTGCAACCATCTCAGCTACGGCGATCGCGAACAAGCGATCGGCCAACAATACACAAATGTGCTAATAGATGTTGTCCGAAAACTGTGAATTGTCTTATGCAAATAACTTGAGAACCTTTCCATACGCAAATCGTGTGTGAGTGTTGAATCATCCGAAAGAATGCGCAGTTCGTATTTACGAATATCGGAAATCGGAAGCATTTTTCCAGAAATTCTAAATTTTGCCTAGATGAAGATAGAGGAACCTGAGGTAAGGAGCTTTCGATTTGGTGCAAGCAGTGCACAGTTCCCGCCTACATGTAAGCAAGCAGTGCACACCAGTGCATAGACCTGCTTGTAATGGATTTATAACTTCCGTTTTGCTAAAAATAAACCCATCAAACTCATTCTTATCACTCCCAACCGATCGGCTTCGCATTTGGCCACCTTGAATCTGTAACAAGCTGGCAAAGCAGAGCGAACGAGCGAGCGAGAGAGGGAGATGGTGAGCGAGACGGGCGGGACAGCATGAAATGCCCGACACTTTGTGGCTCTAATGTAATGTTAATTGTTTCCACACGGACTTCTATTAATAGCCAGGCCAGCACACGGAAGATGAATTGATTTCGCTGACTAAAAAGCAAATCAATATGCACAGAAAGCATTTATATTCAATATCGCCAAAACGAAAACTACGAAAAAATGGTGTTTACTTTGCTTCACCCATGAGTCGAACTAAAAGACGTGAAGAAATTCCAGCGGAGGAGATTACCATTACCATTTGAAAATTACATATGCATTGTTTTCTGTGTAGCGGCTCCTAGCACTTGCCGCATACATTATACATGAGTTTTGAGTCTTAGTTTTAGTTCCCACACCCCGATTCTCGCCGCATCGATGACATATTTTATGATATCTATGACCCCAGGCGCTAAATTGAAACCGGCTTAAGGACAACTCAATGTTGTCAATTGTTTCTAGATTTTTGCTCGAATTCCGTATTTTTGCGTTTGGTTCGCTCAATGGCGACGAACTCGAAAGCGGGCTAAGAGATGGACAGCACAACAGCAGCACGCGGTCTATAATGGCATTCAGAGCAAGTTGTTTGGGCTAGTGTTATTTATGCAAATCAGTAGGAGGGAGGCAAAGCAGATCCAATGAACCCATTGTGTGTAGGCCAACGGCGGACATCGGTGTGATAGTGTGGAAATCGAGGTGATAGAAACAGATGATTTAGTTTCGTTCGGCAGAAACAGAAACACCAAACTCCACTGCACAACTAGTGCTCCGCTTAGCCGAGCTCTATTTGAGTCTAAGCCGACTTTAGCCGCCTTTTTCTGTGTCACATGGCAAAAATGCGCTTCCAACTGCAATTGCCATGGCGATGACAATCTCAAGTCTGTCAAGCCAACTAAGCTGAGCAGGCCAGACGGGTAGACTTATAAGTCCCGGCCCCCAGTAGCTGGCTTCGACTCAACTTGCGCTTTTCCACACGGCGTATGCGTGTTTTCGCCACTATTGCCGTTGTTATTGCAGTTGTCGCCTTGCATTTGACTGTTTTCTTCGAACTTTTGCTGGTGTGTGCTTTAGCACATACATATACATACGTACAGTGAGCCCTCCTCCCAGTTCCCAGTGCGCCCTCAAAAGCTCTAAGCTATGCTTACACTTTTAGTTCTACTCGTAAAGACCTGGCAATGATGGCCTTTACTACTAATCCTATTCGAATAAAATCCCAGTGAATGTTCCCAGTGAAGTTCCACCCACCGAGTACCGACTGTACCCATATTCGATTCGTATTGCGCTGTTTGTTGCTGCTTTTTGTTGGTATTGCGGTTGCTGCTGTTGTTGCTGTTGCTGGCTCTACTATTTTGCGCTTTTGTGCGCTTCTCGTATAGTTTGTAATTGCATTTTGAGCGCTCACGTAGTCGCCAGTCGAGCACTCAGTCAGTCAGTCAGTCAATCGCTCAGTTCGTTCAGTGGATGCGCCATCGATCGGTACAGATGGCCACAATTACATATACATATCTACGAATCACAGCCGAACTATTTAAGTCATATATCCTAACAACCTCCTCTTTCTCTCCGCAGATGGTTTCATGGCAATCTTTCCGGAAAGGAAGCGGAAAAATTGATCCTGGAGCGGGGCAAGAATGGTTCGTTTCTCGTCCGTGAATCTCAGAGCAAGCCTGGCGACTTCGTCCTTTCCGTGCGCACGGACGACAAAGTAACGCATGTCATGATTCGATGGCAGGTATGTTGAATACGTAACCCCCCAACTAACCAGATTTTATAGTCGCCCCTTGCCCCTCGCCCCTCGCAGGGTGCAAAATGCAAATGCAAATCGATGGCAGTGCAGCAACAAAGTCGCACTGGCCATAAAGTTCCTCATAGCGCGACCTTGGCTCTACAGTCGAGTCGTATGTATGTATGTGCACATAAACTCTACAGTTGAGCCTCCCTAACTACGATGGTTGCTCGAGCGGAGTGGAAAGAATATTATAAAATCAATTGGCAATAATATATTTAAACTCGTTCATCTTGAACGCATTTTGCCATCCGTAATTATGGTTAACATTATCGAAGGCCTACTGTTTAAACTCCGAAACATGCCTGCTTTGCCTTGGCGCGGGCAAACTGCTTGCGCCAGGAGCTTCAACCAGGTCAAGCAGTGCAGTTCCAGTTTCAGCGTAATTCCCCCAAAACAATTTTTCCACTATTACTATAACTTTAGCCGTGAGCGCGGTTTCTGCGGTTTGCGGCTGCAATTATGCCATTTACATGTCTAGCTGGCCTTTTTCCCATTTGACATTGAAGTCACGTTTTCGATTTTATTAGCTAATCTCTCGACGCTCCATCGAACTCGGAGATAGACTCTCCACCACGTGTCCCCCCATTAAAATGCCACGATAACAATAGAGTGATTTCCCGATTGCAGGACAAGAAGTACGACGTCGGCGGCGGGGAATCCTTTGGCACCTTGTCGGAACTGATCGATCACTACAAGCGTAATCCCATGGTGGAGACGTGCGGAACCGTGGTGCATCTGCGACAGCCGTTCAACGCCACGCGAATCACGGCGGCTGGCATCAATGCCCGGGTGGAACAGCTGGTCAAGGTGAGTTCCCTCTCTCTGATAGCAGTGATTGTGGAGCACACTAATCCCGAGGTGGCTTTCGATTCTAGGGAGGTTTCTGGGAGGAGTTCGAATCACTGCAGCAGGACAGTCGGGACACTTTCTCGCGCAACGAGGGCTACAAACAGGAGAACCGCCTCAAGAATCGCTACCGCAACATATTGCCATGTAAGTATAGAAATCCACTAAGATCCGTTAGGAGCCCCAAAATCTTGACTCATAAAAACAGTTATACTTTCTGCTATATGAAAACTCTTCTGATGATGAAAAAAACCAATAGCTGTTCAGAACAGTTGTTCGTTCATCTATATGACCAAGTTATGATATAAATTCCCTTTGCCAAAGCCGTGATTCCAAACTATAAAATAATTTGTTTTTTATTTGCCATGCCAAATTTCTAACCTATTTCCCTGTCCGCTTTCCAGACGACCACACGCGCGTCAAGCTGCTGGACGTGGAGCACAGCGTGGCCGGAGCCGAGTACATCAATGCCAACTACATACGGCTGCCCACCGACGGCGACCTGTACAACATGAGCAGCTCGTCGGAGAGCCTGAACAGCTCGGTGCCCTCGTGCCCCGCCTGCACGGCTGCCCAGACACAGCGGAACTGCTCCAACTGCCAGCTGATGAACAAGACGTGCGTGCAGTGCGCCGTGAAGAGCGCCATTCTGCCGTATAGCAACTGTGCCACCTGCAGCCGCAAGTCGGACTCCCTGAGCAAGCACAAGCGCAGCGAATCCTCGGCCTCTTCATCGCCCTCCTCCGGCTCTGGGTCCGGACCAGGATCGTCGGGCACCAGCGGAGTGAGCAGCGTCAATGGACCCGGCACACCCACCAATCTCACGAGCGGCACAGCCGGATGTCTGGCCGGCCTGCTAAAGAGACACTCGAACGACTCGTCCGGGGCTGTCTCTATATCGATGGCCGAGCGGGAACGCGAGAGGGAGCGCGAGATGTTTAAGACCTACATCGCCACCCAGGGCTGCCTGCTCACCCAGCAAGTGAACACCGTAACGGACTTTTGGAACATGGTCTGGCAGGAGAACACGCGAGTGATCGTCATGACCACCAAGGAATACGAGCGCGGCAAAGAAAAATGCGCCCGCTACTGGCCGGACGAGGGTAGATCGGAGCAGTTCGGCCACGCGCGGATACAGTGCGTCTCGGAGAACTCGACCAGTGACTACACGCTGCGCGAGTTCCTCGTCTCGTGGCGGGATCAGCCGGCGCGCCGGATCTTTCACTACCATTTCCAGGTGTGGCCGGATCACGGAGTGCCCGCCGATCCGGGCTGTGTGCTCAACTTCCTGCAAGATGTCAACACGCGTCAGAGTCACCTGGCTCAAGCGGGCGAGAAGCCGGTAAGTTTGACTTCGATCATTCTTGGGACATCATTGGCTTTAACCAAATACCCCTCTCTATTGATTGTTTGTAGGGTCCGATCTGCGTGCACTGCTCTGCGGGCATCGGACGCACTGGCACCTTCATTGTGATCGATATGATTCTCGATCAGATTGTGCGCAATGGTAAGTTTGAACGATTGAGTGTGGTCAAGAATTGATAACTAAAAAAGGAGACAATTCAAGCCACATAGATTTTGAACCTTATTAAAGCTCTTTTCCCTATGTGTTTCCTCACAGGATTGGATACCGAAATCGACATCCAGCGCACCATTCAGATGGTCCGATCGCAGCGTTCCGGTCTTGTGCAAACCGAGGCGCAATACAAGTTCGTCTACTACGCGGTGCAGCACTACATACAGACCCTGATTGCCCGGAAACGAGCTGAGGAGCAGAGCCTGCAGGTTGGCCGCGAGTACACCAATATAAAGTGAGTGGATTCTGAGAGACTGCGTAAGAGTGTCCGTCTAATGGCAATCTTATCCCACCATCCAGGTACACGGGCGAAATTGGCAACGATTCACAAAGATCTCCATTACCACCAGCAATTTCTAGCATAAGTTTAGTTCCGAGTAAGACGCCACTGACGCCGACATCGGCGGACTTGGGCACTGGGATGGGCCTAAGCATGGGCGTGGGCATGGGCGTCGGCAACAAGCACGCATCGAAGCAGCAGCCGCCGTTGCCGGTGGTCAACTGCAACAATAATAACAACGGCATCGGCAATAGCAGCTGCAGCAACGGCGGCGGGAGCAGCAATACCAGCAGCAGCAACGGCAGCAGCAACGGCAACATCAACGCCCTGCTGGGCGGCATCGGCTTGGGGCTGGGCGGCAATATGCGCAAGTCGAACTTTTACAGCGACTCGCTGAAGCAGCAACAGCAGCGCGAGGAGCAGGCTCCGGCGGGAGCAGGTAAGATGCAGCAGCCGGCGCCGCCGCTGCGGCCGCGTCCTGGCATACTCAAGTTGCTCACCAGTCCCGTCATCTTTCAGCAAAATTCAAAAACATTCCCAAAGACATGATCGGCTTGCGACCGCCGAGCCATGCGCCTGCGTTGCCGCCGCCACCGACACCGCCGCGCAAAACATGACAAATGAATTTCTAAGTCGCGACGCCCCCTTGACTCGCCCCCCTGACACCCACCTCCCCCCACACGCACACAGACCACATGTGGTTTTCATTTTAAATGTCACCCAGCCGCCGCCCCAAACCCAAAACCCAATCCCTCGACTATGTTTTACTGTTGTACCACGTTCTACGTTTTTTTTTAATAATTGTAATCTATATACTTTTTTGTAATTGTGTGTAATGTAATGTTTAGTTTTATGTTATTGTCTCGCTTTATGTTGTAAGTGTTCCCTGCACACGCAAAGCAGTAACCCCACCACCACCCCAAACCCCAAAACCCAGGCATATTTATGTAGTAGTATTTTAAGAATCCCCGAACCGGTAGTTGAGGATACAATCTGGGCGGAACTGCAGCAGATCCGCCAAAAAAAAACACATTTTTAAGCAGAATCGCAGCAACAAAATGATAACCCCCGTTCCCTGTTCCAAACCGCTTGAATTTGGCGGAATTGGCATTAATAGTATTTCACTTTCTTGAAAATATTCGCTTTAGATGAGAAAATTGACTTGTGACAAATATTTACATGTATTGCGCTGGTTACAAACCACAAAAGTTGTTTAACTTTAAATTTTACGAATCGCATGTTTGAAAATAGTTGTAGTTTCCCATTTGGGAATCATTGAAATATCCATTTATAAAGGGAAATCTAGTTCTGGCACGTTCAATTTGAATCGGTTAATTTCTAATCTAGTTGGCGAAAAAGTGAAGAAAAGTGAAGTCCACCTCCTCCAAATTCAACTTGAAACGGAAACGAGTTACCGGTTGGAGTGCAAATAAAGTTTTTAGTGTAGTAAGTGTTGACAAAATCGATAGAGAAGAAATTAGCGGAGTAACTGAGGCAGTAAGCACGTAACGATAATGATACAAAAAGCGTTGATTGTGATTCGAGTGACAGCGAGAACAGAAACTGAAACAGTAACAGTAACAGATGAGAACAGATGCGAATGAGATCAGAACAGAACAGAACAGCGGAGACGCCAACCGAACAGAACATAAATGAACAGAAGAGAACAGATTAGAGGTAAAAGAAAAAGCTAAGAAGCGCTTAAGCGTGTCGTCCCTAGAATAAGAAAACTAATATTACAGCTCGACAGATCCAGATTCAGATCCAGATCTATATCTCTAGCAGCCAATTTCTGATTTCCCCTTCCCCCTTAGTTTTCCCATTAATTTAGTGATTGTGTGTATATTTTTAATTGTATATTGAAGATTATTTATAGCGATTGTCCATTGTGTTACATTTCAAATGATCGAAAGAATTGTATTTAGAAATTTTGTACTTTAGAAATTATGCATTAATTGTGTGTCTGTGTCTCTCTACCCAGTCTCCCTATCTCTGTCTCTCTCTCTCTCCCTCACCCTCTCTGTCTATGCACGAGTGTTTTTAACTAAGTTTATTATTTCAACGCTGAAGCGTAATCAAACTATATATGCAATATTTAAGCACAGTACCTTGGGCGCTGCAAAGAAATTAAAAAATTTTAAATAAAAACAAACTGCTAAATCATAAATACAAAATATATACAGGAAGGAATAACTCAAAATCGGCAGCAGCGAAATGTAAATCAATTAGATTATTGTGCAAATTTGAGTAATATATTTAAAACATACCCTTATTTTATCTTATTTAACTTTATGCTTTTGTAAGTGCTTTAAATTGTTATTCATCTTGATCTTGCGAAAAAAAAGAAAAAACCACAAAACTGAAAAACGAATACAAAACTAAAAAACAACAAAAATTATATTTGTATTTATACAGAAAAATAAAACATTTTATATGCGATACACGAAAGCACATTATTTTTTATTTTCCCCGCATGTTTGTTGAACGCTTTTCCCTTTTTGGTTCTCAACTCCAGTTAAGTTACCACACATCACCAACGAACTGAAAGAAACCCGAACACTTTGGAACATAGCCTTATATAAAACGCCTCGACGACCAAGACGGAAAGTTGAATCACACCACGGAGAAGAGGGAGTCACCTCCCGTCTCCCAGTTAGAACAATAAGTAATCATGTGTTCACCCCCACCACCCACTCGAATCTAAACTGACCCCTGACCTTCCACCAAAGACACCAGAATAATAATATTCGAATGTCTTTGCTTCCACCCACCATCTGAGCACTAGCGGGTGATCCCGATCGGACGACAAACGTGTGTGTAAGTGCGTGATCTAGTACTTTATATAGTTAGCCTATAATACGATTATTCAAATGGAATACGTCGAAGCCTGGCTTCGACTGGGCGGCGACCTAGTGGCCCCCAAAAAACGAAGGTGAATCCGAATATGAATCCCACTGGGGATACGATATGTTTTGATCTTGGAGCGCGGGTCCCCAAAGTCCCGCGCTTCTTGTGTTGAATTTTTATAGCATATAGACAGAGGTGGATATCGGATATGGATATTGAAGAACGCAGTCCAATGGAGCAGCCGGCGGAGGGAGAGATGAATGCCAAAGCACAAAAGCCAACAGCAACAAAACACCAATAGGCCTCATCGCAGTCATTTGACCACAAATCTCACAAACAACGATGTTATAATCAATAAGAACGAACCAAAATCAAAATAACGACGTGAATATTGAGGGAGGGATCGATGGAGACCCAAACACCAAAAAAAAAAAAAACAAGAGCAAGGAAACGCTTTAAACTTAAATAATTCTAAAATTGTATCTAGGCAATATCGAAATGTAATACATACACCAACTATCCATAGTAGACAAACAAACACCAAGAAGAAATTGCTTGAGTGACTTACTTTAGATAACGATATTCTCGGGTAGGACCTCGAAACCCCAGCAACCGTAGCCTCGGACCTCAACCGATTTCCCCGTGCCCCCGACCCGAATCCAACCCAACGTCCCCTCCTCCAGTACGTCTATAAGCTAACCACGCGATCCAACCTCAACCCGTGTTCATAATCCGATGAGAAGTTGTTCGATTTTTAGTGAAACCTCGGTGCGGTTTCGATGTTGCAAGAATTAAAACCAAATAGAGACGACGTTTTCTTTGTTCAAATGTTGCCAATTTGCAAAATACAAGTGTTACACTACCATATAGCATATGGAGTATGAATAATATATATTTAGATGCGAAATACAGCTCGGTACTCAGCTCAGTAGCATTTTCATTGAGCCCAAAACGAGACGGCGAGGCAAACGTTTATGTATGCATCAGTATACAAGGAGCGGCTGAGAGGTAGTTCTCCTCCTGCCATATAAAATATTAATCGACCTAAACGCATTAGACATCCGTGTAGAATACTGCGATTTGATTGGAACTATAGATAACAATCCAGAACAAATGGTAAACGAGCCCACGACGAAACGCGATTGACGCAATAAACAATGTTTTCGTAGCTCTAGATCGTAAGATAAACAAATTGATGAAACGCAACAAAACGATCGAGACAAAAATCGAGACAAAAGGCAACACCAAATAAATTGTAGACAAAACCAAAGTCGTTGTAATGTTGAAGCAAATCTATATGTAAATCAATCTGCAAGCGCTAACTAAACGTAACGTATTCTACATTTTTATGTGTCTGCATATTTGAAAGAAAAATATATATTATTGAATAAACCATATTTCAAATAACCTTTCGGAAAATTACCATGTGTTTTTAGAATGAGTGACTACCCCCACAAATTTGGCAAGAAGGTACGAAATGAACAATTCCAATTCATCGATTCCAATAAAACTCGATTATTATATTCACTTTCATTAACACCTTTACAGTTTTATTCACTTCAGCAGTCAGTAGGAGAAAAGGTTTCGAAAAACAAAAAAAAAATTAAACTCCGACCACTGAATGGATCTATAAAAGTTGGACAGCATTTTCGGAACCTTGCAATAAAGGCAATAATTCTGCAGACGTTACTCATTACGACCTAAGTTTATCAATAAATTAAAGGTTTAGTTGGATTCAATTCAGTTTCACTTAGGAATTACTTCAGGCTTAAGTTTTAATTCTAGCTACGTAAATATAATCCCAGATTACCTCTAGTTCAAATGATTTTTTCATGTTCTTCGCATAGGGTGTTGTGAAATGATTAACAACGTTTCAATAAATACGTTAGTGATTATGTTTAAATGTGAACTTCTATACAAAGTGATGAATTGATGACTGGGATGGCAGTCTATGCTTTATCATACATGTGGCGTCCTGTTATTTGAGCTACGAGATTACCCCTCTTGCTTAGTTTAAATTACGTACAAAGGGTTTGAAAGTCCGCTTCAAGTGAATCAAATTCAGCTTGGGCGGCAGACCAAGTTGGACCCGGTCCACAGGTAGGCCCTCCTCCATGCAAAGGTCGTGGCAGATCAGCATGGTCAAATAGAAGGTCAGGATACTGCCCGCTCCTATCCTCAGACTCAGGCAGAGTGCTGGAGACTGTCTGTCCGGCCCGGATCCAACGACGTTGGCGCCGCCAGTCCTTTAACCTCCGCGTCCTGTTCGTCGCACAGAAGCGAAATCTCTTTATGAACTCTACTATTGCCACAATCTTTGGGTCTGTCCGGGGTGCTTAAACTAGCTGCAGCTCCGGCGCCGAAGGAGGATCAGATTCCTTCCGTTTGTCATGTAGGGGAAAAACTCCTACATCACCTAATTATGGATTGCATAGATTCTGGATGGGATGCGCCTCGCAACAGGGTCAGTGGTTCCAGGCACCGGTTGCTCTCTGCGGAGTTGCCTTTGAAGATTCGGTGCTTGCAGCTGATGATTAGGGTGTACGTTCTGTGAGAAGTGGTGAGTCGGAACGTGATTCACTTTGTTCTGTCTGATCACATTCGCTCACGAAGTAAATGTTGTTACATTTAGGTGAAACGCGGGAAACTAAAGAAAGCGGTCTTGTGAAACCTCGACTTAGTTGCATGTTTTTAGTCCTTTACATCGCCTGGCGGAACCTCCTTAATGGACTCCACCTTGGCCACAATTTTGAGAGCTGGACCCAGCTTCATGCCCATGGCGTTCACCAAATGGTTCTCCTTGAGCAGCAGCAGCGCTTGGCCGTCGATCTCCTGCTGTATAAAGTCATCCACGTAGTCCTGACAGCCAGGCAGTTCTCGGATGAAATTGCTAACTTCTTCCACACTCCAACTGCTGATGGGTGGGCGATCGGATCCATTTACATTCGAGGATGGTATTGCTAGAACCGGCGCAACCATTCCAGCTGAAACCACTGGCAGTGACACAGTGGGAGCTATTGCAATTGGCAAGGGCAATGTCAGGGGCAACGAAAGTGGTGAAGATGTCGACATAGCCGCCAGCACTGGCATTGAAATCGGTGGGACCTCTGGCGTAGCCGCTTGAATTGGCAAAGCCTCCGATACTGTCTGGAATGATTCTGTCTGCATTTTTTCCTCAGCCATGGCTTCATCCAGTCTGTCTACCAATGCCATGGCGTCCACACCAACTATACCGCCTGTCCCCAGGCCGTTGGACTCTCCTGATCCAACTCCACCGATGCCGTTCTTTGCCTGCCTCGAGCATCCTGGCGAACAGTAGCGCTTCCGTTTCAGCTTTGCTTTGTGCTCCATCTTTCCACACTGCTCGCAAGCAACCATGTCTGAGCCTGGAGCTGATGCTATTCCACTTAGCTTGATGTCCTCCTGCATGGTTGCCTTTTTCTCTGCGCGAAGGAATGACACATTAAGATTTCGAATACGCATTGGTACCCAAAGTTTATACTCACTTGGCGGCTCATCGCTGACGTCTTTGTCTGCATATCGCTGTCTAGTGACGGGAAATGGCTCGTTAGCCTCCTGGATGATGAAGCCATCGATGACGTGAGTTAAGACGTTCGGTTTAATCATCGCCTTGGGGAGATCCTTCGATCCATTACTGATGCCCGACGTGGTGGTTGTTGTTGTGCTGGTGCAACTTGTGGTAAAGGTGCCAGAACTGGTAGTGGTTGTGCTAGCGGTTGAGACAGCCGTGGTGCTGGCTGTCGTTCTGGCTACTCCAATCCCGTTGGTGATCGTCGTCGTGGTTGAAGTTGATGTTGCGGACGTTAAACCTCCGGAGGTTGCCAGCTTCGGCTCTTCTTTCCCACTGACACTGCTGGGTGTGGTGCTACTCGGTGGCTGCACTGCATTGCTTTGCTTACTGGTGGGAGTGGTAGCGCCCTTTGACGGCGTGGAAGACCTATCTGAGGCATCTCCATTGGACAGGGCTTCGCCTGTGGAACTACTGGCCTCTACGGATGCGCTGACAGTGGCAGGAGTGGATGATTTGGGAGTGGTGCAGGTGTCCTTTGCTGATACAGGAGTCTTGGGCGAACCAATGGGCACCAGTGTTGCGGTGGGCCCTTTCGAAGGTGCCTCCTTGGTGGGCGTGGCTGGAAAGCCTGCTCCTCCACCGCTACTAGCACTGCTTAATGTGACCAGCTGCCCCGACGATGGAGTGACAGCGGTACTAGAAACACTCACAGGCGGGGCAGTAGATAGGTGACCCACGGTGGCATTCATCATAGAGGTCATGGCCAGAATGGGATTTGTTGTAGGTGAGGGCGTGGTGGGTGTAAGTGAAGGTAGTCCCAGTTGCTGCTGCTGCTGTTGAGACCCCCCGGCAATTGTGGCGCTGATTAGCTGCTGATGTTGGTGGATCTGAGTACCTTGCGCCTGAGCCTGCTGCATACTGGCCACCGTACTGCTGGTGACCAGAGGAGTGCTGCTCTGGCTGGTAATTGTGACCACACTGCTTGTGGGGAGGGTAGAGGAACTGCAAGTAATCGGTTTGGTTGTCTGAAAGATGGCGCCGGACGCCGAGAGAGCTTCCTGTAGGGCACTGGAAGTTATTCCGGCAATATCTTCCGCCGTCATCGATGATGAAACCGAAAACGGCACGCTGCTAAGCTGCAACTGACCAGACTGCTGCTGCGGTTGCTGCTGCTGTTGAGAAGTCGCTCCAGCCGACTGTTGCACCACAATCTGCTGGATAATGTTCTGCTGCTGCTCTCGCTGCTGTTGTTGCTGTTGCGCTTGAGCCTGCACTTGGGCTTGAACTTGTGCCTGCGCCTGTTGCTGTAGCTGCTGCTGTATCAGTTGGTTGTGAAGTTGCTGCTGCTGCTGTTGCTGGTGGGACGTGATGAATTGGTTTGGCGCCACCTGAAGGATTTGCTGAGTGGCATTCGCGAGAGCCTGTTGATGCTGCGCCTGGGCTTGGGCAACTTGCTGCTGTTGCTCTCTCTGCTGTTGCTGAGCCTGCGCGACTGCCTGTTGTTGTTGCGCCACCGCTTGCTGTTGCTGGGCGTTCACCTGCTGCTGCTGAGAGACCTGTTGCTGCTGTTGTTGCTGGGCCTGAACAGCCGCTTGCTGCTGCTGCATTTGAATGGCAGCAAACATTTGTTGCTGCAGGATTTGCTGTTTCTGAATCAGTTGTAGCTGCTGTTGCTGCTTGTCGACTCCTGCCGCAGTGGCTGCATGAAGGGTCTGTCCATTCTGCAGGGTGATCGGAGTGCCAGTTGTGCTCATCACAACCATTCTGGAAAAATGCAAAAATAAGTACTGCGACAAGGCAGATCATAAACTCATAATACTCACTTGTTGCCCGCCGCATTGACCACCTGCTGGAGATTCGTCGCCTGTTGCTGCTGCTGCACGGTGGTCAGGTGGCCTACAACCTTATTTTGTCCTGCGACTTGACCGATTTCAGTTTTCAATGTGGCTAAAGCGGGGCGCACCGGCTGCTGCTTGTTGCGCATTTTGGCCTTCAGCAGGCTCTGGTTCTGGGCAGTCTGTGTGGATACGGAACTGGCCGGACGCACTTGAGTTCCATTGTGGGGCATGATCGGGGCTCCCGGCCGCTGCAGAGCTGCTGCAGTGAGTTGCTGCTGCTGTTGCTGCAACTGGGCAGTAGCCACCGCTAGTTGTTGCTGCTGCGTCTGATTGGTAGTGCCAACCTGCTGCTGCTGCTGCTTGGGAGCAAGTGCATCCAGTTGAGTGCGTGCCTTAGTGGGCGTCTGCGTCACGTTGCACTGAATAATCTCTGTAGGAAGATAGTTGACTTTAGTACCTATCCGATGCAATATACATGACAATATTCTTACGGTTTTGCTGGGTCTGCAGAGTCTGTGTCGCCGGTTGCTGTTGAATGAACATGCCTTGGGTTCCGTCTGGCTGGTTTCGCAGGATGATCTGATTGGAGCCAAAGGGTTGCAGGCCTGCCGTAGCATTCTGCCAGAACCAAGGGATCTGCATTTGTTGCGCTTGGCCAGCGTTTAGAAGTTGGGCAGTCTGAACAGACTGTCCACCCACACCGACTGGCAAAGTCGACTGTGAAACCTGCACGCACTGCTGAGTGGTTTGGGTGGTCTGCTGCTGCTGTTGCTGAACCTGCTGCACCTGCTGGGTCTGTGTTGACCCAGTAGATCCAGGACCCGTCGCCGCCTGCACCGTGCTGCTGGTGGTAGTCACCTTCTGAACCACTTTCTGTGCCAGCTTGCCTTGCGCATCCACTCCCACCTTGGCCAGGGCAGCAGTTAGCTGTTGCTGTTGCTGATGCTGGTTGAGCTGCTGTTGCTGCTGGTTAAGCTGTTGTTGCTGCTGTTGGGTGAGTTGCTGTTGTTGAGCTGCGGCGGCCATTGATTGCAGAAGGTTTTGCTGCTGCTGTGGCGAGTGGGAGATGACATTCACCGGCGAGATGAGCACCGTCTGAGGCGACTGATTGTGGTTCGAAGGAATACAAGTGGCGTAGTTTCCGCCGGCGAATCCCGCTTGGCCGCCGATCATTTGCTTGGCGTTCTGAGTCGTGGTGGTAAGCATCTGGGGGCCGTTGCCCTGGAACGGCTTGCCGGCGGTGATCACCTGGATCGGCTGCTGACCGAGGCCTCCTGGATGCAACAGATTGCCCGACACAATCATTTGGGGATACAGGAAACTGGTGGAGGGTTGCATCAGCTGCACCGTCCTTCCCTGCGTCCAATCCCCGCCAACTCCTCCAGTGGCCGCTGCAAGTTGCATCGGCGACATGGTGCTGATGGCTGTGGAGTGCTGCTGTTGCTGGCTTTGCTGCGAGTTGACCGGACTAGCTGCTCCTCCGGCTCCGGCCGAGGCTGCTCCTCCACCGCTGGCTTCCGAAAGCTGCTGCTGCAACTGCAACTGCTGCTGAACATCCATAATGTTGGTTGCATGCTTTAGCTCAGTTCCACTGTTACCAGTCGTGTGCGTGGGAAACTCTTGCTTCACCTGAATGGCGTAGGGATTATTTGCATATAACTGCTGCAGCTGCTCGGGGGAGATCTGTAGCGGCACATTGGTGGCAGCCGCCACCTGTTGAGCTGGACTCTGTGACTTCTCCAGTTTGCGGCCGGTTGTCCTTGAGTCGGGTGTACTTGGCGATCTGCTGCTGAGCGGCAGTAGTGGGTGGCGCCGTCTGATTGATGGCGTTCCGACTGACCCACGTGCTACCTTAGAGCTGGGCGATTGGGATGGACTCTTGGCAAAGTCCTCGTCGAAGCTGATACCTGCCTTCTGGGCGAGTGTTTCCAGGCACCTTAGTGGCCGCTGGGGGTCCACGCCAGTGTTGTAGTTGCCCTTTACAGATGTGGTGGCTTCCGGTGAAGGTTGTGGTGTACGTATTGTTGTTGCTGATTCACTTTCGGTGTCCCCACTGCTGGAAAGAGAAATAGGAAACCCACACAGACGATCAGTAAATTGCGTTAAACACAAACAAACACGGACACACTTGGCGCGGCTCCGAATACGTGCGGCATGCTTCATATTTATGTTCAAATTCATATTTATATTCTTATTCATATTCTCTTAGCGCTTGCGGAAAAAGCCACACAACAACAAGCTGCGACTGCATGTTACTCCCGCCAATGACTCTCTCTCTCTCTTGCTCTCCAACGCGAAAGGGGGACGAGGAACAGAAAAAGAGAAAAGGGGGTGCGACAGGGACGCACTATCATTGAGAAAGACAAAGACGGGATCGTATAATATGCACTCTGGGTCCAAAAACGGCAAAGAAAACGAAAACCAAAACGAAAACGAAAACAAAGTTGAGACGAAAATGTGAGAAGGGAACGAGAGATACACTTTGTTTTGGATGATCATTCACTCACGAGGTAATTTACTTACAGTGGATACTGTTTAGGTGAGACGTGGTAAGCTTAGACACCAACATATTATATGGGAAATTACAAATGATTGCAGCTACAACTTTGCACAACACCAGCAGCACCGTGTATTCAGTACTTTTTACGGTAGAGGTAAATAAATATTTTAATTTGTTGAAGATTTGTGACCCACTAAAAGTGCACTGTTATGCATATGTGCATGCACCAACGCCTAAAGGAGGTCACTTGTCAGAGTTGCCTGTGCCCGAAACATCTATTTATAGTAGGATTGCTCTCTGCTGCATATTCCCCTTCTCCACCACCGCCTCCCATTTTACTACACAGAGAGGAAGCTCGAGTGGGTGTAAGGGAGACCACTTTTATTTACGGATGGCCCTTGGGCGATGGTTATAAGCCATGATGGTGATATTCAAGGGGACAGGTTCAAAGACCTAAGCTGGGCGCTCGAAATGCTGTCGCCAGTTGTCCAGGAGTAAGAAATGGCCGCGGCTCAGATGAGTAGAAGGAGCAACCGGCGCCACCAATAATAGTTGGGAGTTGAAGTTACATTTGGTATGTATCGGGGGTGGATTTTGGCTTCCATTTCCATCGGCAGGCTAAGAGCGGAACGGAATTGGAAGCGGAATCGTAATCGACCTAGGCACAGCAGCATCTTCAACTTGCAACCAAAAGACTGGTTTCTTTTTACCGCGCCACGATGTGTGCATGTGTGTGTGTGCATGTGCTTCAGAGTGTGCGTGTGGCGGCTTACAACAATGCCATCATCATTTGATTTTTCCCTCAGCCAAAAATTGAGTTGCAAGAGGCAGAAACAGAGGAAGAGGAGAAGTAGAAAACGAAGAGGCAGGGTGCAATGACAACAATGCGGGGCAAACAACAGGCAAAGAGCATGCGCCGAAGACGCCGTCTCATCAGAAAAAATATGTTTTACCGTTTTCATTTTTGCTTTCCTTGCTGTACAGGGTATATTGTATATTTGGAGGCACCTGTACATGCGATCTACCACTAAAAACGACGCAACTTTAGACGCCGCACAGCATTAATTGTTTTCACTAATCACTGATAGTCAGCACCGATTTGCATTGATCGCCAAAAATAAATATATAAATAAATACGACGAAACGGTGGTAGGGTGTGTGTGCGTCGCGTCGGCGCGTTTTTTTTTCTCCGTTCAATACACATGCGGTATGCGACACATACGACACCACACCAACACGAACGCAGAGAGAGCAGAGCGCAAGAACCGTACGCCGCCAAGTTAAGTTTCAAACTGAACCGCGCGCAACAGCGACAACTCTACTTTTCGTTCGGATCGGAAACAAAATGAGCGCATGTGTGCTAAATGTGTGTTGGTGTGCAGCTGGATCCGCTTCTCTCCTCTCAGATACCGTTGCGACTAATAACTTTTCTCTATACCGAAATGCACGGGTGCGAGTGCGACGCCACTAGGAGTGGCCCTGGCCACATAGCGCGTGCGGGCGGGATGCCATGCGTTCGCTTGGGGTTGGAATGAAACGGCAGCAGTTCGTTTGACAAAGCAAAACCAAAACGAGTAAAAAAAACAGGAATCAAGACTACAGCTGGCGGGCATGTGTATGCGAACTCAACCACCCCGACTGTGGGCCCCCTTCCACTGCTGAAAACAAAACAAAATACCCGGGACCGAATCCAGTTTTCTGTGTCTGTACACTCGAATGTCTACCGCCCGACTCGAATTCGATTGCTGCTATACTTCATCTTCTTTTTTTCGTTCCTTCACAACCACCACTACCTGGCAACCTCTAGCGCCTTTCTCCCTTCCTCTTTATCACTTAGGCTCGGATCGGCTTTACTTTATTATTGGTTGTGCTTGTCGGAAACAGACGATGGAAGCAGTTGTGTTGGGAAGGGGTAGCGTATGCGCAGAGACAGAGTGATATGTTCGAACAGTGGCACGCGATCCATTGTTATTGGAGTGCATTATTGTTGCATTTTGGCAACCCAAGGCACACTGGAGCAATCTTTTAGAGCACCAACGTAAAACTTAGGATTTACATAGATGTGTAGAATAAAAATATCTTTGTATGTACATAACTGTCGACTCGGTTATGCTAGTAAAACGAAAACGTAATGGTGTAAAATATTTATAAGGAACATATTACATATTAATATATGTATGAATTACATTTTCAAATGTTTCACATATTCACTGCTCATGACCCAAGGTGCCTGTCTTTGGCATTTCATTTTTCATTTTGTTCCAGTCCGTGTGTGTGTGCATGCATCATTTGTGGTATGGGTGCGTTGGTTTGGACTCGTTCTTCTCTCTCTTCCCACCCCTTCCAACAACAACGTCGCTGAGCCCCACAAATGTTCATCATTCCGATTAGTATTGCTTTTTTTGCTCGGCTCGTCTTTTTCTCGTTTTCTTTTCTTTTTGCTGCCGCCATATTATTTTTATGCTTATTAAGTGCTTTTGGTCTCTCTCTCTCGCTCTCAATTTTGCTTAGTTGGTTCTCATTCGATGTGTGTGTGTATGCTCGTTTTTTCTGAGCTTTTTTTCTATTAGTTGTGGCCTCCTCCTTCACCTATTCCTCACACGTTCAACTGTACAAGAAGTCGAGCATGCGCTCTTTTTCTTGCCATTCATTAATTGCCTTTAACTTATTGCGCGCTGTTTTTAGGACGCATGGGGCGTGAGCGAGAGAGGCGATATTTGCATTTCGTAAAAATGACAAATGCCTAATGAGCGTAAATTGCTGCGCTGGCTTTTCTCACATTGCCTCTCGCTCTGGCACGTTGACGCGGGCGTTCATCCCTCCCGCTCACACCCTTGCTGTAAAAAATTTAAACTAACCTGTTGTTGTACTTGTGTGGTTGTTGTAATTGGCAATTGTCAGAACTACCTACACATGCACATACACCATTTTTAAAAATGTTGAAACCTTGACGTAATTAGTATTCATTCGTATTTACAAACATACATAAGTAGCTGCAAAGCCTATAGGGATGCAGAAACGTTAGGGATTTTATTGCCGTGGGGCGATAGGGATTCGGGATCTCCAACAAGAAAGGTGCGTTGTTCTACGATGCAACTGTTCAGGTTAATAAGAAATCAAATTGCAAAAGAAAAAACGCAACAATATGACACATTTTTGATTTTACACAGAAATGATTCCGTTTTGCGTTTCACGATCTAATGCGATTTTTTAATATATTGTTAGCCGTACTTAAAAGTTAATACTAGATAAGTTCCAAAAAATAACTTTAATATATATTTTAAATTGTTAGAAATTGATAACTACCGAAACCTTGCTATACATTTAATTGTTCTTTCTTACAACTAAGTAGTAGTTCCTATCTAAAATCAAATCCTTTAATATAGTTGTTTGTTAAGATGTAAAATAAAATACAACCATGATCTCAGCGCCCCAATTTCAGAATCCATTTCTGGATTATGAGATGCATCGTTACCGAGCTTGACCCCTAAACACCATAGTAGGGTTTGCGAAGGAGCAAGTCAGAACGAAGATGAAACTAGTTTGATTGCACTCGATTGGCAATTGTTGTAAATACTCCATTCAGATAGAGTGCTAAATATGTTTTTTCTTGTTCTGATGGCCATTATTTATGTGGCATGATTTGGTACAAGATTGTCGAGACAATGTTTGTACAGATATGTGCGGTAATTATATTCTTAGTGCTACATTGAGGTCATTTATTGAAGTTAAACAGACTGCAATAGATTGTTGCGATTCATACCTGTGGTACGAATGACGTAACTCTACTAATGATTATACAATTATGCGGTGGAAATATAATCTTATTAACCTATTTCATAGATATACCAGTCAAAGAGCGAGATAAATTGTAAGTAATGCTTGTAAATACTCACATACATACATGTGTAGAGCGGAATTAACGTTCTCCATTTTGATTTGCCTATAGCCACGACGACGTCGACAACAACAACGACTATTCATAGGTGAGTCCACCGATCTAAGCGCGAAGTCGCCGCTCTGCCAGCGTCGCTGCTCAGCCAATTACAAAATGCCGACGGGAAAAATGGACTCGATTCTTGTTTTTGGCTAAGGGAGTGCCCGCTGAAAAACAGGGACAGCTATACGTCGCTGAATCTATCGCAATCTATCTCTCTCTGTGACATTATCGTGCCCGTAGGCGTGGCTTAGCCCGGTGGTGAAATTGTAGTATAACAGTTTTGCGTTGAACGAAGCTCACATTTGTACGTATAATTATTTTGCGCACAGTGAAATTTAGTCAATTCTTCTGCTGAGCTGATTTAATGATGATTTAAGTCTTCGGTAGATGCTGTCTGTCCATCTTCCTATATATTTATAATATACTGCCATAGTTTGTTGTTTCTTAGTCATTGTAAGTCAGAAGTATTTCCATCTTACATTTGATAAAGCCAAGTATGCATTTTAAACACTTTTCCCACCTATATTTGATCAAATGATCGACCCGAAGTAAACTATTCACAACAATTTGTGTAATTTGTCGAGTGATTTAAAAAAACTCAGAAAATTCTTTTTCACATTTATTAAACACTATTCAGTGCCATTTTAATTTCTTCAGCAATAGCAAAAAAAAAATCTTGAAAAAAAAAACTTAAGTCTAGGCATTCAAAAATTATGTAGTAAAAAGTTCAAATTCACATTTAGATATCAATTATTATTCATAGGCTTAAAATTCTTAGTTGTAAGAACAATCATAGGGCTACATTTGATTCCTAAGATTAAAATACTTGTACAAACTATCCATGACGTTGGGAGTTATTAATATGCTACTTAGACTAAAAACTTATGCTTATTTATAAAATGTACTTTATTGATTTACTTGGCTGGCAACTCAATTAATTCATAGCTTTTCCTTAGTTTAAGTAATTCCATTCGTTTTTTGACTGTTAGTTTAATTTCTAAATGAATACGTTTATGAGTGAACATGGGAGTATGTACAAAGTCAATGGGTTTAAGACCTGATGGCCTGGTGCTAATAATATTTTGCAAATGGATTCGCGTCCTTTTCGCCTGCCCGATTGAATCAGAATCACCCGGCACGACAGACTTGGTTGAACCAGGTCCACTGCTCGGTTAGGAGATCATCTTTTGCGGCTTTTCGCGCTCTAGCTGCCCTACTGCGCTCCTGGATCCTTGGCCTCGCCAGGTGGCGGGACCTCCTTGATGGACTCCACCTTGGCTACAATTTTAAGAGCTGGACCCAGCTTCATGCCCATAGCGTTCACCAAATGCTTCTCCTTGAGCAGCAGAAGCGCTTGGCCGTCGATCTCCTGCTGTATAAAGTCGTCCACGTAGTCCTGACAACCAGGCAGTTCTCGAATGAAGTTGCTGACATCATCCACACTCCAGCTGCTGATTGGCGGACGATCCGTTCCATTTACTTCCGAAGACTTGGGCGTCGCGCCAGAAGTGACTACAGAAAGTGGTGCAAGAGTTGGAAGTGCAACCGACAATGGCGATCCTAGGGGCATTGCAAGAGGCGAGGAAGCCGAAATCGCCGCTTGGACTGGCAGTGACATTGGAGGTACTTCTGTTGAGGCTCCCAAAATAGGAAATGATTCTGAAAGCTTTGGGGTGGCCTCCGTCTGCATCTTTTCCTCAGCCATGGCTTCATCCAGTCTGTCCACCAATGCCATGGCATCCACCCCAACTATACCGCCTGTCTCCAGGCCGTTGGTCTCTCCTGATCCAACTCCACCGATGCCGTTCTTTGCCTGCCTCGAGCATCCTGGCGAACAGTAGCGCTTCCGTTTCAGCTTTGCTTTGTGCTCCATCTTTCCACACTGCTCGCAAGCAACCATGTCCGAGCCTGGAGCTGATGCTATTCCACTTAGCTTGATGTCCTCCTGCATGGTTGCCTTTTTCTCTGCGCGAAGGAATGACACATTAAGATTTCGAATAAGCATTGGTACCCAAAGTTTATACTCACTTGGCGGCTCATCGCTGACGTCTTTGTCTGCATATCGCTGTCTAGTGACGGGAAATGGCTCGTTAGCCTCCTGGATGATGAAGCCATCGATGACGTGAGTTAAGACGTTCGGTTTAATCATCGCCTTGGGGAGATCCTTCGATCCATTACTGATGCCCGACGTGGTGGTTGTTGTTGTGCTGGTGCAACTTGTGGTAAAGGTGCCAGAACTGGTAGTGGTTGTGCTAGCGGTTGAGACAGCCGTGGTGCTGGCTGTCGTTCTGGCTACTCCAATCCCGTTGGTGATCGTCGTCGTGGTTGAAGTTGATGTTGCGGACGTTAAACTGCCGGAGGTTGCCAGCTTCGGCTCTTCTTTCCCACTGACACTGCTGGGTGTGGTGCTACTCGGTGGCTGCACTGCATTGCTTTGCTTACTGGTGGGAGTGGTAGCGCCCTTTGACGGCGTGGAAGACCTATCTGAGGCATCTCCATTGGACAGGGCTTCGCCTGTGGAACTACTGGCCTCTACGGATGCGCTGACAGTGGCAGGAGTGGATGATTTGGGAGTGGTGCAGGTGTCCTTTGCTGATACAGGAGTCTTGGGCGAACCAATGGGCACCAGGGTTGCGGTGGGACCTTTCGAAGGTGTCTCCTTGGTGGGCGTGGCAGGTATGCTACCTCCTCCACCGCTACTAGCCGTGCTTAAAAGGACCAGCTGACCCGGCGACGAAGTGACAGCGGTGCTGGTAACAGAAACAGTTACAGGCGGAGCAGTAGAAAGGTGACCCACTGTAGCGTTCATCATCGAGGTCATGGCCAAAATTGGATTTGTGGTGGGTGTAAGTAATGGCGGTCCCTGTGGCTGTTGTTGAGTCCCTCCAGCAATTGTGGCGCTGATTAGCTGCTGATGTTGGTGGACCTGAGCAGATTGCGACTGAGCCTGCTGCAGATTAGTTACCGTACTGCTGGTAACCAAAGGAGTGCTGCTCTGGTTAGTAATTGTGACCACACTGCTTGTGGGAGAGGAGGAACTGCAAGTACCCGGCTTAGCTGTCTGAAAGATGGCGCCAGAGGCGGAGAGGGCTGCCTGCAGAGCACTAGACGTTGCTATTCCGGCTGGCGTCGTTGACGAAGAAACTGAGAAGGGCACGCTGCTTAGCTGCAGTTGCCCGGATTGTTGGTGCTGTTGCTGCTGCTGCTGTTGAGAAGTCGCTCCAGCCGACTGTTGCACCACAATCTGCTGGATAATGTTCTGCTGCTGCTCTCGCTGCTGTTGTTGCTGTTGCGCTTGAGCCTGCACTTGGGCTTGAACTTGTGCCTGCGCCTGTTGCTGTAGCTGCTGCTGTATCAGTTGGTTGTGAAGTTGCTGCTGCTGCTGTTGCTGGTGGGACGTGATGAATTGGTTTGGCGCCACCTGAAGGATTTGCTGAGTGGCATTCGCAAGAGCCTGTTGATGCTGCGCCTGGGCTTGGGCAACTTGCTGCTGTTGCTCTCGCTGCTGTTGCTGAGCCTGCGCGACTGCCTGTTGTTGTTGCGCCACCGCTTGCTGTTGCTGGGCGTTCACCTGCTGCTGCTGAGAGACCTGTTGCTGCTGTTGTTGCTGTGCCTGAACAGCCGCTTGCTGCTGCATTTGAATGGCAGCAATCTGCTGTTGCAACATTTGTTGCTGCAGGATTTGCTGTTTCTGAATCAGTTGTAGCTGCTGCTGCTGCTTGTCGACTCCTGCCGCAGTGGCTGCATGAAGGGTCTGTCCATTCTGCAGGGTGATCGGAGTGCCCGTTGTGCTCATCACAACCATTCTGGAAAAATGCAAAAATAAGTACTGCGACAAGGCAGATCATAAACAGACAATACTCACTTGTTGCCCGCCGCATTGACCACCTGCTGGAGATTCGTCGCCTGTTGCTGCTGCTGCACGGTGGTCAGGTGGCCTACAACCTTATTTTGTCCTGTGACTTGACCGATTTCAGTTTTCAATGTGGCTAAAGCGGGGCGCACCGGCTGCTGCTTGTTGCGCATTTTGGCCTTCAGCAGGCTCTGGTTCTGGGCAGTCTGTGTGGATACGGAACTGGCCGGACGCACTTGAGTTCCATTGTGGGGCATGATCGGGGCTCCTGGCCGCTGCAGAGCTGCTGCAGTGAGTTGCTGCTGCTGTTGCTGCAACTGGGCAGTAGCCACCGCTAGTTGTTGCTGCTGCGTCTGATTGGTAGTGCCAACCTGCTGCTGCTGCTGCTTGGGAGCAAGTGCATCCAGTTGAGTGCGTGCCTTAGTGGGCGTCTGTGTCACGTTGCACTGAATAATCTCTGTAGGAAGATAGTTGACTTTAGTACCTATCCGATGCAATATACATGACAATATTCTTACGGTTTTGCTGGGTCTGCAAAGTCTGTGTCGCCGGTTGCTGTTGAATGAACATGCCTTGGGTTCCGTCTGGCTGGTTTCGTAGGATGATCTGGTTTGGCCCAAACGGTTGCAGTCCTGCAGCATTCTGTAAGAACCACGGAATCTGCATTTGTTGCGCTTGGCCAGCGTTTAGAAGTTGGGCAGTCTGAACAGACTGTCCACCCACACCGACTGGCAAAGTCGACTGTGAAACCTGCACGCACTGCTGAGTGGTTTGGGTGGTCTGCTGCTGCTGTTGCTGAACCTGCTGCACCTGCTGGGTCTGTGTTGACCCAGTAGATCCAGGACCCGTCGCCGCCTGGACCGCGCTACTGGTGGTAGTCACCTTCTGAACCACTTTCTGGGCCAGCTTGCCCTGCGCATCCACTCCCACCTTGGCCAGAGCAGCTGTCAACTGCTGTTGCTGCTGAGTAAGCTGCTGTTGTTGCTGCTGGTTAAACTGTTGCTGCTGTTGGGTGAGTTGCTGTTGCTGAGCTGCGGCGGCCATTGATTGCAGCAGGTTCTGCTGCTGCTGTGGTGAAATGACGTTCATCGGTGAGAAGAGCACCGTTTGGGGCGATTGGTTGTGATTCGTGGGAATGCAGGTGGCGTAATTTCCGCCAGCGAATCCCGCTTGGCCACCGATCATTTGCTTGGCATTTTGAGTAGTGGTGGTAAGCATCTGGGGGCCGTTGCCCTGGAACGGCTTGCCGGCGGTGATCACCTGGATCGGCTGCTGACCGAGGCCTCCTGGATGCAACAGATTGCCCGACACAATCATTTGGGGATACAGGAAACTGGTGGAGGGTTGCATCAGCTGCACCGTCCTTCCCTGCGTCCAATCCCCGCCAACTCCTCCAGTGGCCGCTGCAAGTTGCATCGGCGACATGGTGCTGATGGCTGTGGAGTGCTGCTGTTGCTGGCTTTGCTGCGAGTTGGCCGGACTAGCTGCTCCTCCGGCTCCGGCCGAGGCTGCTCCTCCACCGCTGGCTTCCGAAAGCTGCTGCTGCAACTGCAACTGCTGCTGAACTTCCATAATGTTGGTTGCATGCTTTAGCTCAGTTCCACTGCCACTGGTCGTGTGCGTGGGAAACTCTTGCTTCACCTGAATGGCGTAGGGATTGCTCGCATAGAACTGCTGCAGCTGCTCAGGGGATATCTGCAGTGGCACCGTGGTGGTGGCGGCCACCTGCTGGCCGGGATTCTGCGCCTTCTCCAGCGTGAGGCTGGTGTGGCGGGCAATTGAGTTGCAGTTAGTGTTGGGTGTGCTGGGAGCACTGGGCCTGTTCGGAGTGCTTGGGGTGTGGGTTTGCCTGCGGCCCGTGGGCGGAGTTCCGTGCCGATGGCTTGTGGGGGTGACTGAGCCTGATCCCGTTGCTGGGCCTGTTCCTGAAGTCGCCTGCTGCTGGGCAATGCCGGGATGCGGGGGGCTGGCCACATCGTATTTCTCGTCGAAGGTGATTCCCGCCTTCTGGGCGAGCGTTTCCAGGCACTTCAGTGGCCGCTCGAGCTGCTTGCCGCCCACCTGCTGTTGTTGCTGCTGCTGGTGCGAGTGTGTGTGCTGGGAGCTGTTGTTGTTATTGTGGTTGTAGTTATGGTGGAGCGGCTTCTCGCGTATGTTCGAGTTGTCCTTCAGGGGAAGAGTGCTTCCTGCTAGAATCGCTGATGCTGGAATCCCCTGGGATGCTGTGGTGCTCACGGGTGTGGTCGTATCGCTTTCTGTGTCCGCTCTGGGGATCGAAAAAGAGAAGTTTGGCGATCAGTAAACATTTGCTCAGCAAAAAAGAGCAATGTCATTTTGGACCACACCACACGCAAACAAACTGGAAAAACAGTGTTCCTAATGGCCTTCTCTTGTCCTAGCGACAAACAATAGCAAGGCAATGCAAACACGTTGTCAGTATCCCCGTGCCGCCCTCTGCTCCCCTCCCCGCTCATGCAAAACAAGCTCTCCCAGCTGAGAATGGGATTTGACCCAAAAATAAGGTCAGCTTTCTCATCTTCATGGAAAAGGCCCTTAAATTAAACATTCAAAAATTAAATTTAATGATCATGGAAAACTAACGTAACAAAGTAATATGCGTTTTTTGTTTTTTTTTTTTTGTTTAAGCAAATCTGACTACTTGGCAAATACAAAAATCTGGTTTTAGTCATTCGAAAAAGTGTGAGACAAATGCGGGAACTAGCAAACAGAAAGGCTCTTATTAAATAATCATATTTACAATGTAAACATAAAAGATGACGTTCGAGAGTGGCAGAAACAAACGCGGGAAAAGTAAATATGACTCTGAGGTAATGAGTTTTCAGCGTCCACACCATCGTAACGATCACCTTAAGCTCGGGATAATATCAAAACTATAGTTCCCACTCGTTTAATCACAAGGTCAAGCCTGAAGATATGTACCATGTCTTTTCGATTTCTAATTAAGAATTGTGTACCCTGGTTTACTTTTAGGTAGAGACCCCGATCCCGATCCCGATCCCAATGACGATGCCGATCCCAATCCCTATCCCGAAATATTCGTTCCTTTTTGTGGACCTTTTTCCGAACCCGCCCCTTTTCAGCGACAATGAACATTTGGCAAACTACTAAACGGACTTTCGCATTCAACGAAAGAAAAGAAAGGAGCTGCCTGACAGCCTTCGCATTTCACATCGATCTTTATCTATGGGTTTTCGAATTTCCATGAGCAGCCTGGTAGTCGCACTCGTTTTCCACGTTCCACGTTCGACAACAACAGCCCGGAAAACTAATTTAGCCACGCAGCTGGCACCGTTCGATATTATTGTAAAAGGGCAATAAAGCCGACGCGAATTGCAGGCGAAGTTCAAGGACCTTTCCATCGAAATGCTAAAAATGCTGACAGTTGGGAGCAACACGAGATGGTTAGTGTTTCATACAGTTGCGCTCAAGCTAATAGGATTAGTGGGCAAGCGTGAATGGCTGGAGTACTCGACATGGTAAGGAGGTTTTTCTAGAAATAATAAACTTATATAACTTCCTGAGTCAGTTCCCTTATACAGTTCAACTAATTTATTGAATAAGATCTAACTGGAGAAGAGTAGTTTCAAGGTCCTATTGCATTGACCGCGACTGTGATGCCCGGCAGTCCAGAGATCCTGATCCCCACCCCTTTCCATCGCCCAAAAAGCCCGCAAGGCCCATAAACAGCAAGAGCATAAAAAGCATGAGTGCAAAAAAGACAGAAAAAGGAGCGAAATGGGTTATAAAAGCCGGTAAAAGCATTTTGGCAACCCTCATGTCGCTGCTACCCCGTAAAAGAAAGGGAATATGGGGTGGGTGGTCCAGAGGGGTGGATTACTCGCCAAAGGGTGGTGGGTGCGCGTGTGCAAGTGTGTGTAAGTTAAGCTCACGGCCGCATGCTGCGAAAAACCTCTTGAGAGAAAAAAAGACTGGTTTCCATGTCGCCATGGAGTAGGGTACATACATTCGAGCTCGAGTATGTGAGAACCCCCGTACAACAGCCTGCTTGCAATCGGGGGGAAAGCAGTAGCGGTGGGAAAGGAATGATCAAAATGCGGGGCAGCAAACACACACACAGACACGCCGTGAGGGGTGCGGGGGAAAGGTCGCGCTCAAATCAAACATCACCTCCAGTGGATTCGGGCGTGCAAAATGCGCGGGAGCGAGCGAGGAGAGGGGCCTTGACAGCCTATTGATTGATACACAAACGAGTTCTGCAATCGAAGAAGATGAAACAAATGTGAGTGAACGAGATGAGGCTATGGCCAGCCCGTACACACTCACACAAGCTCAGAGCGAGTGCGGTGTAGCGTAGGTGTAAACAGAGTTGTCAACTATTTTATTCTATTTATTTACAAAAACTGTTGTGCTTTAAACGAATTTAGAATAATGTAAGTTTGTTTCTTGTCTGATAACAACTATATATGTTCGTTGCGTCCTCTAAACAATTTTCTTGCCACGTACAATTTAAGTTCGTAGGTAAAAATAAGCACTCAGTGATTTAGCATAACTCTGTAGGATATATGAAAATATTTAATAACATTGAATCTTCGTTAAACCGTAACACAGATTTCTCAGATTCGTTACAGCTGACAACCCTGAATTGTTTATTTCGGCAGAGTGAAGCAAAATGTGAGAAAAGCAGGGTTGCCGCAACAACAAAAACTGATACCTTTCGATATAGAACTTTTGTTTTCTTTATGTTGCTGTGTTGCGTGAGTGAGAGAGGGTTGCACGGAGAGACGGGGAAATCAACCACCACCAGCCGCACACACACAAATGCAGACACGGGCATGCATTGCGAAATTCGTTGTTGAAAATGCAACAACACCGCACAGCGGGGGGCGTGTGTCGGTTGGATGAGGAATGGGCGGAGAGGGCGACGGAGGGGAAACTCGTTTTGGGTTTCATGAATTTATTTTCTTTTCGTGGTCCGCCAGTCGAGCGTATTTTATGATGACAGAGAGCACAGAATATCCACTCGCTGCATTTTTACGAGCATTATGATTAACGTGTCATTATCCGAATACGAACAGATATAGAATCAATATCCAATGCTCAAGGGCAGATTAAACCCAGAATTATAAACAAAAAGCACAAATGCAGGCAATACAAAAGCAGTGATAAAAATAAAACGAAACTAAACAAAAAATACCTTTTTTGCATAAACTTCAATGCACGACGATCCATTATTCAAAATAAAAACAATATTTATAATAAATTAAAGGTATGCATGCGTCGGCTTAGGCGTTTTGTTTTTGTTTTCGGCGGCGGCGGAGACACTCGTGGTTGTTGTTGTTATAGTCGGCATGGCGCTTTCTTTTTAGTCCTCAGTTTCTTCTCTTTTTGCTATTGCTATTATATTGTACATTAACAAACACGCACATATGTGAAG
The DNA here is from genome assembly GCF_016746395.2 of Drosophila simulans. Taxonomy (NCBI): domain Eukaryota; kingdom Metazoa; phylum Arthropoda; class Insecta; order Diptera; family Drosophilidae; genus Drosophila; species Drosophila simulans. The sequence goes on from NC_052525.2 coordinate 1,917,905, forward strand.
GCAATAAATATAAACATACAACAGGCAACACCAAACATATATGTATGTAACGTGGAACGCAAGACAACAAAAGTACACAAAAACGAATACGAAAATACGACAAAAGTCCCAGTGTCTCGTGTCTGTGTGTGTGTGTGCTTGCGTGTAAATGAGTGTTTCGTGCACGGGCAGTAGTAATTAGTACAACCTCCACTCACAGTCACTCCACTTCAACTTCTCCCCGCTGGCTGCAGGCACTTTTCTTTTTCTCAGTGTAACGACTAAGCACCTGTGCACGCGATCTTACATAAAAATAAGCCACAACACTAAGCACTTATTTTAACTGCACTGCCTACGTCGCTAGCGACGGTTCGCCAGCAAGGAGTTCCACTGTGGCGCGGCATCACTTTTTTTGTCTGCACATCGGCACTAGCTAATCAACAGCACCGTTAGCTCTTTTTGAAAAAAAATTTAACAAATTTGCAGGGTATCCAGTGAGTTTGTCGCGTCGGCGGGTTTTTTTTTTCCGTTCAATACACATGCGATGCGGTATGCGACACATACAATACCACACCAACACGAACGCAGACAGAGCAGAGCGCAAGAACCACACGCCGCCAAGTTAAGTTTCAAACTGAACCGCGCGCCACAGCGACAACTCTACTTTTCGTTCGGATCGGAAACAAAATGAGCGCATGTGTGCTGAATGTTTGGTGGTGTGCAGCTGGATCCGCTCCTCTCTTCTCAGATGCCGTTGCGACTAATAACTTTTCTCTATACCGAAATGCACGAGTGCGAGTGCGACGCCACTAGGAGTGGCCTGGCCACATAGCGCGTGCGAGCGGGATGCCATGCGTTCGCTTGGGGTTGGAATGAAACGGCAGCAGTTTGTTTGACAAAGCAAAACCAAAACGAGTAAAAAAAACAGGCAGACTACAGCTGGCGGGCATGTGTATGCGTGCTCAACCACCCCGACTGTAGGCCCCCTTCCGTTTCAGAAAACAAAACATGGGCCGGTGACTCGACTTTCAAATACCCCTTTTTCATATACCATGCCTTGCTAACTTCAGTCGTATCCTTCAAAATGAAAACCTTCTGAAATATTTATTTGTAAGTGAATGGTGCTGACAACTATCACAAATTTCAGTTAAAACCACCTGCCCAGTATACCCTTTTTCTCTATGGGTACCGGGTATGTACATACATAAATACGCGCGAAGCCAGTTTTATGTGTGTACACTCGAATGTCTACCGCCCGGTCCGACTCGAGTCCGATTGTTGCTATACTTCATCTTCTTTTTTCGTGCCATCACAACCACCACCACTACCACTACCTGCCTACCCCTACCTCCTTTCTCATTCCTTCTTTTTCACATCGGATCGGATCGGCTTTACCTTATTATTAGTTGTGCTTGTCAGGAACACACGGGTGTGTCGGTTGAGAAGGGGAGGATAGCGTATGCGCAGAGGCAGAGCGAAATGCTTATTCTCTCCACCCCATTGAACAGTGGTAAGCGATCCATTATTATTGGACTGCTTTACAGTTGCAGTTTGAGAACCATGAGTACAGTGGGCTAATTTTGTAAAACAGCAATTTTTCCTAAATTTTCATACAAATAAAAAATGTTACGATGTAAATGTAAATGAAGCCGTTTAGTAAAATATAATTATATAATTGACATACATATTGACTTGTTTTATTAAGTTTTAAATTTATTAATGTTTAAAATATCCATCACTCATGACCCACTGTGCCCGTCTTTGGCATTTCATTTTTCATTTTGTGCCTGCCCGTGCGTGTGTGCATACACCATTTGTGGTATGGGTGCGTTGCTTTGGGCTCTTGTCGGTCTTCTTCTTACTCTTCCCACCTCATCCAACAACAACGTCGCTGAGCCCCACAAATGTTCATCATTCCGATTAGCTTTTTGTTGGCTTGTCTCGTCTCGTTTCCTTTTCTTTTTGCTGCCGCCATATTATTTTTATGCTTGTTAAGTGCTTTTGCTCTCTCTCTCGCTCTCTGCTTTGCTTAGTTTGTTATCACTCGGTGTGTGTGTATGCTGTGTGTGTTTTTTCTGAGCTTTTTTTCTATTAGTTGTGGCCTCCTCCTTCGATGTTATTTCCCTCTTTTGCCTTTTCCTCACATGTTGAACTGTACAAGAATTCGAGCATGCGCTCTTCTTCTTGCCATTCATTAATTGCCTCCAACTTATTGTTTGTTGTTTTTGGGGCGAACGATACTCCTAGGGCATGAGCGAGAGAGTCGATATTTGCATTTCGTAAAAATGACAAATGCCTAATGAGCGTAAATTGCTGCGCGTGCTTTTCTCACATTGCCTCTCGCTCTGGCACGTTAACGCTGGCGTTCAACCCTCTCGCTCGCACCCTGCTGTAATAAAAATTTTAACGAACCTGTTGTTGTACTTGTGTGGTTGTTGGTGCTGGCAATTGTCAGAACTACCTACACCATTTTTGTTGGCGTTTCCAACGGGTGTGCATGCGGATGTGATAACCAAAAGTGGGTTGTTGTTGTTGTGCTCATTGCAATCGTAATGAAGTCTTTTAGAGGTTTTGAGGCGGGGCCAGAAATGAAAATGGATCGCAAGGGATCGCCACCGAAATAAATGGGAGTAGAAATTCCAGACTGGTAGTTATGAAAAACAAAATCATGTAAAAGCTTTATTTTCTTTAGGTGCAACCTTAAGAATCCTTTTCATGATTTCTAAGCACTTGTGTCATATTTCTTACCATTTGACATATTCTAAAAACTTTTATAAAATATTTTGCACTTTAAGTATTATGGGGAAAAAAAAAACATATTTCAGGTAAGTCGAATCCCAAATGTCTTAATTTATCCAACAGCCCCTACTTCCTTTAATATCGCCCATTCTCCATTATTAATAACTCACCCTCTGCGCATTGCACACATTTGCCATTGTCCTTTCCAATCGGCTAATTGACCTGCCAACTCTGTGCAGCGAAAACAGGAAGTCCTCGAGTTTCGCTTGAAGTTTTCAGTGGATGGAGGAGGATATTGAGGAGGTCCTTCGGGTCCTTAAGTGGTGACTGTGCATTATTAACCAAATTGGAATGCTCCCAACTCTAAAAATGCATTGGCGATGTAAATATTGAGCAGGCGTTTACTTAAGATTGTTTTGAAGATGGTTTTTTGGTACAAATACATTTAAGCACAAATAGTCTCGCTGGAAATAATTTAGAACTTAAGTTAACAACTTTCAAATTTCATCCTAGTCATTGTGCATCTTTTAAAATAATAATATGTACTTATACAAGAAACTTTGAAATCTTAAGTATGCCATTACGCAAATTCAAAGCAATAAACCCTACTTTCACTCAATATAAAAACTTTTCGAAACTGTACCAAGGCCGGATCCTTAAAAAACAGGAAACTGCGATAAAGGGTTGATTCCCGTGACACTTGCCCTTCCATGCGACCTTTGGAACCAACCCACCCCTTTCCACCATTTTCCGTGGCCTGTACAAACCGATTTCCCAAACAAACGTTATACAATTACCCTCAAAAGGAGATCCATTCTGAGTTCCCAAGGGGTGTATGTAATCCCACCCCTAAGATCATTAAGGGTGTGAACAAGCGTAGGAATTGAAAATGGCAGGGGGAGCCAAATAGGACTATTTGCCGTTTCAATTGTCTTCTAATCATGTCCTCTTTTCGATTTCAAAATGTGCCTATATTTTTGTCACCGCTTTGTACCTTCGCCAACGATTTTCAAACAGAGAAAATGTTGTTAGCAAAATGTCGAAATGCTTTGGCGTTTGGTATTGTTTTAATTGCGATATATATAATACAGCACTTGGCAATACTTTTTCATAAAATCTTAAAAACAGTGATTTTATAATTTCCATGCGTGGATATCCGTTCTAGTTGGAAAAAGATCTAAATTTAATGGCGGTAAATGTTGGATCCACACTTTTCTACTTAGAAGTATTGAAGAAAGAATCCCTAAGAAACTGTTGTAAAAAACTGATAAAGTGGTAAGGAAAAAGAAAGTGTTTACTAATCTTAAACAGGACAATAGACATTTAACTTAACACTTTTGGGTATGAAGACACACAAATTAATCAAAATACATCCAACATATGTATCTTCAGTTCAGATTGAGATACAAAATGAAATATTGAACTCCCAGATTGTAAGCTATAAATTTTAAGTGATTAGCCATCGTTTTTGGGACTTTATCGATACCCAAGAAGCAATTGGAGTAAACTCACGAGTTGCGATACAGGTACAAGTGTATGAGAAATCTATCTTCTCCATTTTCTTTGGGTACAACAACACAGTGGATTGAATTGTAGAAGTCGCTGCTAATTGGCAGTTTAAAATGCCGACGGAAGATCGAAGCGAATAAAAAATGGGCGCACCACCGGAAAAGGTTTTTTTATGGGGTGCAACAGAGATAGCACCATTGTGCCGCCTGCGGAGAAGAAAAGGACAAAGGCAAGCTGAATGTTTAGTGGTTCAGTGGGCGTGGCCAACGCGCGTGTGGTGAATTCAAGTGGCTTTATAACAGTTGTTATGCGAGGTGAAATCCGTACTGGTTTTGATTACAAGTTTGCAATTTTAGGAAGTTACCGTATAAAAATATGTAATAAATATGCTTAAATTTAAAACTGACTCTAGCGGTTATATAAAAATGTTAATACTTTCAATTCTACACAGTGAATTTACAATACAGCTACATTTTGAAAGGCAATCAAGACAAACTCAGGCATAAATAATACACATAAGTTATAATAGTAGTAAATAGTAATTGTTGATAACAAATTCCAATAGGTAATCAGAGATTCATCAATTTGATTTCCCAAAGCATCAAGATTATGTTTGTAGTTATTTGAAATAATTGAATTATAGAAGGCACATTCCCACAAAAACATAAAATTTTGTATTAGAATATTGTGTTATTTCCCGTTCACGAATGCATAAATAAGTATGAAACAGAAACAGTAAAACACAAATCGATCCCCAATATGAACTATTCAAATTTCTGCAACGCCACTGTAGTGTACTCACTCACTCTCTTTCGCTCTGAAAGCTCAGTTCGCTCTCTCTCCTGGGGAGCTTTCGCTCAGCGATCATATGGTTTGGGGCTTGGCGCCCATCGTATCTCTTAACTAACGCTAATCTGCCCCTTTTTTGCGTTTCGAATTTTAGTTGCGGTTTGTTGTGATTCCGGTTTGCACGCTGCTCCGAAGGACAGCCTTTCGCAGTTACTGACTTATGGATGAAAGGAGTAGCCGGACCTCGACGTGACCCCCATCCATCCGTACATAAACATTGTAAGTTCAGTTGGTGTTCCGATCAATATGCTTTTGAGTGCTCCTAGGTTAGTTTCTCTTTCGTGTTTTCCATTTTCCAGTGAGAGTCTCTGGCGCGTGCGGCTCTCCCATTCCCGATTACTTGTCGTGTGTTAGTCAATAAAGGATCCTAATTAATTCCTTTAGTAACTGCAGTGACACATCTGTCATTCGTTTCACAACCGGTTTACATTCGTATGCAGATGCTGATATTGTTTTCGCGCTTATCAGCTACCTGTTAACCCAGTGTTGCTGTTTGTCTTGCTTGTTTACAGACACACGCGTTCGCACCCCACACAGGCACACACACAAAAGCTCGAATCTCTTGACGTAATGAAACTAAAACGACAAACATACAGAGCAGAGAGAGCGAGAGCGAATAAACATAGATCCCAAAAATGATTACGAGGGATGGGCATTGCTATTAACCCGCTCAAAGACTATATTCATATAAGTATTTTATTTAAAGTATTTGTATTAATTACTTAACTTGAATATGTAAAAGATAGGCAGAAGGATTGCGTATTTGCAGCTCCTGCCTACTGATCTTAAATATGTACATAACTTGCAATCAATCAATATTGTTCGTTGCAAATACAAATACATTCTTGCACGAAGGCTAATCCACCGTGACCGGGTGGTGCAAATCCTTCAGGCATATCTATCCATGCAAATACCCGTACCCGTATCCGTATCCGAATCTGTATCTGAATATGTATCTCTTCCAATCTGGCCCCGAGCCAAATTGCTTTATGACCGTTTCTGTGTAGGGATCTACCTGCCGGCGATAATCTGTGTGGCCTCATAAAGATCTTGACTCCACCGACCGTGGATTGCACTTTTCAAACCAGACCAAATCCAGACCGTGTTGCGGTGTGCGTGTGTGCGAGTGTGTGTGTGCGTGGTCCATAATAAATATGCTAATTTCGCATGCACGCGCAGAGTCGGAGGGGCTGATAACGTCGCCATATATAGTGATATAGCTCTAGAGCCCGAGAGGTCTAGTGGAAAAGTTCGGTTTCCTGGTGTCCCTGCTATCAGTGCGATACGGTCCGCGGTGAGGAGAAGATTGCGTCCACAACCCCCTCGAGTGGATGAATGGTGGCGTGATAACGTGATAAGCATCCTAGTGCCCCGGGGAAGTCCGGCAGTCTGGCATTGTGTCTAATCAAAGAGAGTCTGCTTATCGAGCCGTTTAATAATAATAATAACTCCGCTTCTTATGCACCATAGCGCTTAATATAAAGTAAAGAATTTTGTATGGCCCAAAGGTATTCCAGTGTGCTCATGTCATTCCCCATTTCAGAGACACATAACAGTTGCGGTATATAACAGATAAACGCGAAGCCCCTTCCGCAACCATCCTCCACGATGAGATTCCAGCAGCTCCTGCATGTGCGCAGATTGGCCAGCGCCGGGGCCACCACCTTGATGAGGCGGCCTATCACCACCACCACCATCACCACCACCACCATCACCACCACCAGTCGCACCGCCCTGGCAGCCACCTACCCCGCTTTCGCAACCACTGTGCGCACAATGGCGGGCAGCGGGGCTCCGATCCCGGAGCTAACCGAGGTAGGTGTTCCTGTGGCGAGTTGTCCGCTGCGGAGAACTGATGCAGCCCACATTTCAGATCACCGACAACGTGCAGCGCGGCAACTACGCCACTCTGACCGACAAGGATGTGGCGCACTTCGAGCAGCTCCTGGGCAAGAACTTCGTGCTCACCGAGGACCTGGAGGGATACAACATCTGCTTCCTTAAAAGGATTCGAGGTAGGTGGCGGCCCCAAATTCATCCACATACGTGTGCCCTTCAATGAATTTCTCCAATGAATTACTTCAACCAGGCAACAGCAAGTTGGTGCTCAAGCCCGGAAGCACGGAGGAGGTGGCCGCCATCATGAAGTACTGCAACGAGCGCCGTTTGGCGGTGGTGCCGCAGGGCGGGAACACGGGTCTAGTGGGCGGATCCGTGCCGATCTGCGACGAGATTGTGCTGTCGCTAGCGCGCCTCAACAAGGTGCTATCCGTGGACGAGGTCACCGGCATTGCTGTCGTGGAGGCGGGCTGCATCCTGGAGAACTTCGATCAGAGGGCCAGAGAGGTGGGCTTGACGGTGCCACTGGACCTGGGCGCCAAGGCCAGCTGCCACATCGGCGGCAATGTGTCCACCAACGCGGGCGGAGTGCGGGTTGTGCGTTACGGCAATCTTCACGGCTCTGTTTTGGGCGTGGAGGCGGTGCTGGCCACCGGTCAGGTGCTGGACCTTATGTCCAACTTCAAGAAGGACAACACGGGCTACCACATGAAGCACTTGTTCATAGGATCCGAGGGCACTCTGGGCGTGGTCACGAAGCTCTCGATGCTCTGCCCCCATTCCTCGCGAGCGGTAAACGTGGCCTTTATCGGCCTGAACTCCTTTGACGATGTACTGAAGACTTTCGTCAGTGCCAAGCGGAATCTGGGCGAGATCCTCAGCTCCTGCGAGCTGATTGACGAACGGGCCTTGAACACCGCCCTCGAGCAGTTCAAGTTCCTGAAGTGAGTTGCGCCACCTTTGTCTTCTCTGAGCGTTACCAATCCTGTTCACACACTTATTTTCCATAGCTCCCCCATTTCGGGCTTTCCCTTCTACATGCTGATCGAGACCTCGGGCAGCAACGGTGACCACGACGAGGAGAAGATCAACCAGTTCATTGGGGACGGCATGGAGCGTGGCGAGATCCAGGATGGCACCGTAACCGGTGATCCCGGCAAGGTGCAGGAGATCTGGAAGATTCGCGAAATGGTGCCGCTGGGTCTGATCGAGAAGAGCTTCTGCTTCAAGTACGACATCTCGCTGCCTCTGCGGGACTTCTACAACATTGTGGACGTGATGCGTGAGAGGTGCGGTCCCCTGGCCACAGTGGTCTGCGGATACGGCCACTTGGGGGACTCCAATCTGCACTTGAACGTGTCCTGCGAGCAGTTCAACGACGAGATCTACAAGCGGGTCGAACCCTTCGTTTACGAGTACACCTCCAAGCTGAAGGGCAGCATTAGTGCGGAGCACGGCATTGGCTTCCTGAAGAAGGACTACCTGCACTACTCCAAGGACCCGGTGGCCATTGGCTACATGCGCGAGATGAAGAAGCTGCTGGACCCCAACAGCATCCTCAATCCCTACAAGGTGCTCAACTGAAGGCTTCTAACTAATAGGTTCGATTTTTTTTTGTTTGTGTATAATTTGTATATCCTTATAATACAGAAATGGCTTTAAAAGTTAATTTTTTTAAACTTGTGGAGTTATAAAGGACCATCATATTTAGCACGAAACTAATGGGCAAAAGCTGCTTATAGAATAGTTCGAAAAAAATTGCACTACCAGTTTTTAGAGTACCACATTATAGGTATTAGGTGGTAATAATAGGGAAAACACTATCTTTGCATTTACTGTTATACTACGAAGCACTATATTTAGTAGCAGTACCCATTAGAGTCCTAGGACTTACAACACTAGCCCCAACCGGCATTAATTGCTTAAGGATCGGCGATAGCTTCAAAGTCAAATTGCCGCCCTGCGAAAGCTTCGCGAGTGGAGCTTTTCCGCACTTATCGATAGCTAACATTGTGGCGCGACTATCGATCGACGAGCTGGCGCTTAACAGTGCCATATATAGATTGTAACATTGGGAACTCAAATCATTGTTGGAACACAAACCGCACGAAAAACACACAAAACATGAGCGGGTGAGTAGAGTGAAATGCCCTTTTCCCTGGTGTTTTCCGCGATCCTAACGTCGCCCATCCCCGGATCTCTTCCAGACAAGCGGACATCGCCCTCATCGGCCTGGCCGTCATGGGCCAAAACCTGATACTTAACATGGACGAGAAGGGATTCGTGGTGTGCGCCTACAACCGCACGGTGGCTAAGGTCAAGGAGTTCCTCGCCAATGAGGCCAAAGGCACCAACGTGATTGGCGCCGACTCGCTCAAGGACATGGTCTCCAAGCTAAAGAGCCCCCGGAAGGTCATGCTGCTGGTCAAGGGTGAGTTGCTAATCCAAATTCAGCGGCTGGGTAGCGCAGAACATCGAAAACCCATCGAAACCTGCTGCAAGCGATCGCTGTGTTGGTGACTCAGTTTACATGTGTGCGCGCGTGCTGGTGAATTGGTGAAAAAGTCAAAGCAAAGTCATCAAATGATTTTTGCGGCTCATATTGCAATGTGCAAAGGGTAAAGAGAGGATAAGCAGGTGAAGTAGGAAGAGGAGGGAGCGCGAGAAAACGGTGAAGGGGTGGAGTAAACACAAAAAACAACTGTTTAGAGATCATTGAGCTGCGGCCTTAACCACTAAGTCTGGGTTAGGAGTTGTTATTGTACAAATGATAGGGATGGCACTTCGTAGGTTTTGTATGCGATAGTTTTGACTTAAAAACTAGCTCTTTTAGATCCGCACTTCTGATAAAAGGTTTATAATTGAATCAGTCCCATTTCGAAAACCGTAACCGCAAGTCTGGCGTGAGTTTTATCTAATCTCATAGTTGTGGTAAGCTGCCTCCACATACCTAAACCATCGAGCCAACGCATAAGGTGATTTCCAGGTCACTCACGCGTTCGTCTATCACACTCGCGTGTCCGAAACTCCGCTCACCTCTAGATCGGCGTGCCCGGCTTATCTCCACCTCCCTACCTAGCTAGCTGTTCGTGCGAAAGCAACAACAACGCGGCGCAGAGAGAAATCTTTGACATTCATTATAGGTCACACAAAACGGGCGATTTTCTCGGATTTGACCAGCCGAAAAACCTACAGTTTCCTTCCCTGCGAGTTGCCAGGCGAGTGAGTCATTTCGTCTGGAGACTGCTCCTTAGAAGAATACAGTGCGGGTCAATAACATATGTACAGAGCTCTGGAGGTTTTTGTGCTGAACTTATGTAGATTTGAAAGTTGCGTGACAGGTTTTGCGAACTCCCACTTTCACAGGGAGGGTGTTAGTAAGGACAAAGGTGATTGAATATCAGTGTAGTTAAGTTACCAAGGATGACGATACAAAAAACGCTAGTTGATTATTGAACAGAGCGAGTCCCACAGTCTTGACCGCTAGTGTGTCCCACAAACCAGCAGCAACGACCGCTAGATAGATAGATCAATGCTATTATCGCCACGACTCGTTGGCCTTATCTGGTTCCACTGCGCTGGAGAAGTGCTCACCCGGCGCAAGGGACGCCTCACCACCAGGGTGACCTCCAAAACAAAACAGTGACTTTCCAAAAACAACCAACCGACCTTGTCCAATCGCACGCTCTACTTTCTGGCTAAATCGATGATTTCTTCACGTAAAGAACTGGCGCTCGCTAAGAACGCTTTGGAAAATGAGTCTACGATACAATTTTAGCTTTAGAGAACCCCGATGAGGAATACGATCTGCTTTAATCGACTTTACGCTAATCAGAAATAAACTCGGTCCAATTTCAGCTGGAAGTGCGGTCGACGACTTCATCCAGCAGCTGGTGCCGCTGCTTTCCGCCGGCGATGTGATCATCGATGGCGGCAACTCGGAATATCAGGACACATCTCGTCGCTGCGACGAGTTGGCCAAACTTGGCCTGCTCTACGTCGGATCCGGCGTGAGCGGCGGCGAGGAGGGCGCCCGCCATGGACCCTCGCTAATGCCCGGCGGACACGAGGCCGCATGGCCCCTCATCCAGCCCATCTTCCAGGCGATCTGCGCCAAGGCCGACGGTGAACCCTGCTGCGAGTGGGTGGGCGATGGAGGCGCCGGTCACTTCGTCAAGATGGTGCACAACGGCATCGAATACGGTGACATGCAGCTGATCTGCGAGGCGTATCACATCATGCAGAGCCTGGGACTGTCGGCTGACCAGATGGCAGACGAGTTCGGCAAGTGGAACTCGGCCGAACTAGACTCCTTCCTCATCGAAATCACGCGTGATATTCTCAAGTACAAGGACGGCAAAGGTCATCTGCTGGAGCGGATTCGCGATACCGCCGGCCAGAAGGGCACAGGCAAGTGGACCGCCATCGCTGCTCTGCAGTATGGAGTGCCTGTGACGCTAATTGGCGAGGCGGTCTTCTCGCGATGCCTGTCGGCTCTGAAGGACGAGCGCGTCCAGGCCAGCAGCGTGCTGAAGGGACCCTCGACCAATGCGCAAGTAGCCAACCTCACCAAGTTCCTCGACGATATCAAGCACGCTCTCTACTGCGCCAAGATCGTGTCCTACGCCCAGGGATTCATGCTCATGCGAGAGGCGGCCAGGGAGAACAAGTGGAGACTCAACTACGGCGGAATTGCGCTGATGTGGCGCGGCGGCTGCATCATCCGCAGCGTCTTTCTGGGCAACATCAAGGACGCGTATACGTCGCAGCCGCAGCTGTCCAACCTGCTGCTGGACGACTTCTTCAAGAAGGCCATTGAGCGCGGCCAGGACTCGTGGCGCGAGGTGGTGGCCAATGCCTTCCGCTGGGGCATTCCCGTGCCGGCCCTGTCCACTGCCCTCAGCTTCTACGACGGCTACCGCACGGCCAAGCTGCCAGCCAACTTGCTGCAGGCCCAGAGGGATTACTTCGGCGCCCACACCTATGAGCTGCTGGGCCAGGAGGGTCAGTTCCACCACACGAACTGGACGGGCACCGGCGGCAATGTGTCCGCCAGCACCTACCAGGCGTAGGTTCCACCTGCTCTATTTTCAGCTCACACATTCCATGTCATTGGCGCCGGTGTCTTAGATGTTTCTTTTTTTTCTGGAGTACTTTAGTACTTATTTATACCATTAATATATATGTATGTATATAGAATTTCATAATTGTTGTTAAACATAACATTAAATTGGTGTTTTTTTTGCTAGCAAATGATTTTGATTCCTTGGTTTCATGGATGCAAGTGCCATTTAAAATCAACAATGCGTGTGGTGTGGTGTGTTGTATTGTGTGTGGGTCGAGTCTTTCGAGTTTTGTCTTCATCTGGAGACGCCTCCTGCTCCTTCTACCGCTCCTTCCCTGCTATTGTACTCTCTTCAGCTAGCGCGTTTTCCGCTCCTCATTTCCCTCAGTCGTCCGAGGGCTTCAGGGTCTTCTTGTTCTCTATGACCAGTTTGTCAGCGGAGTACAGGTGGCCGATGATTACCTGTGGACATTCAAAGGTTAATAAACTCAACCGGCTGATAAGCGAAAAGGGGCAAAATGGTTACTTTCGATTTCTAATAAGATGGTAATTGAGTTTTCCATTCCCCATATTTGCAAAATCAGATATATATGATAAAATCTACTTTAAATATACATTAATGTTTTTAATCTTTAAATTGATTGTCTTTGATAAGGGACGTAGTAGTTGGTAGTAGTATTTTTATACCACTAATTGTTTGAGTTCCTAACAACTTGGTAAATAAACGACGGCTCTTTCTGGATGCGCTGTGATCTCAAAGACGGAGTGCCCTCCGTTTTCTGGATACTTCTAAGCATTGCTGATAAGGGAGAGGTGTGAATTCCGACGGACCACTCACCTGGCGACGTATCAGCTCCAGATTCTGCTGGCCCTCGGCCATTTGGCGATCGATCTCCGCGTAGTCCCTGGTGCTCCTGTTGGCGCGGAATGTGTCGCGTATTTTGCGGGCAGCGTACATTCTGAATACCGGAATACATTGCTCATCACTTGCGGCGGCATTTCAATTTCACAACACCTACCTGAAGTTGTACGAGGGCAGCTTCTCCGATTCGCGCAGGAGATTCCTGTATAACGTGATCGCCTGGCGACGGGTCGACATCCTGGTCCTGATCCTGGCCGAATGGAACAGAATAGCGGGCGGGCTGGTGGATTGGAGTGCTGTTTAATTGATGAGTGCTTTGTTTTGACCCTGGTTTCTTGTTTCGGTGCGGCAACTGCCAATTGGACCGCCTGATGACATAAAAATTACATGCGGCAAGCCGGAAAATACTGACTTTTCGGCTGCAAAATACCAGAAACAGCTGACTGCATCACTGTGGTGTCACGTGCGTGAGTCTTAGCGATGACACTGCGTCGAGCGAAAATCATCGCAAGTGCATAAAAAAAAAACTATTTTTGTGATACTAAATATTATTGCAAAAGATAAGAAATAAATTGAGTTAATGTGTTAAGTTATCCGCAATATTTTAAAGTTGATGTCAAAATAAAAACCAAATTACCCGACTCCCTTTATACAAAGTAAAACAACTGCCGCATTTTTTCAATTTTAGTTTTAATTCTGTTTGTTTTTTCCGCAAGAACAATATATTATGTACTCGTTGAAAACACAAAATAAATATATATATTTTGTTCCCGAAATTGTTTCTTTCTTGCACGCGCGCTTGCTTTTTAAATCTGATTTTTGTAGCCTAAAAATGACATTTTTTGTGGTTGTAAACGTACACATATATCCATATACATATATATATTTATTTATCAGTGTTAGTTTTATAAGTAGAGTTTCTTTAGCTTACGTTTAGGCAATAAAATAACTTTATTTCCCTCATCTAATCTAGAATTTTCCTCTCTATCTCTCTCTTTACACATGTCTATCGCTCTCGCTCTTTCTGCTGCAGCGTTTTTGCTAAGAGCGCTTGTTTTACAATCAATAAAAAAAAGGTTTAATATTTAAAGTATGAATAGGTAAAAAAAAACACATTCGAAATAAACCTAAGACGCGTCCGATAAAATCGCTGATTAAAGAATATTTACATGGGTGTGTGCTTTCGAGGGTAAGCCGACATTTAGCTGCTAATATTGCTTATGACTATATAACGTACTCATATTAGTGGGGATTTGGATCTTTGTGTTGTTCGGGGTGTCGCTTTCGTTTCGTCAATCTTAATCATTTTCTTTAGTTAAAACGCAGACCATGCTCAGGAATTCGCTATCACTTTGGGTTAATACAAACGCAAAAACAGATCAGATCGCATTGTATCCTATCGCTCTTAGCTATATACTTCTATATATACGTGGGGTACAGCTGACTGAAACTAGGTGCATTACAGACTATACACATACATATAGTGGTTGTTATATCAACACATAAACAAATTACATAATCACAAACAACAGAATTTTATTTTGGTGGCAGGCTTTCGGTGTGGTTAACGACAATTGCGATGGCTCTTCGATTCCGATTCCGATCCCAGGTCCGATTACCTGTGGCTGCTGTACGTTTTATAGACCCGCGGCGCCCTCGTCGTTCCTGTGGCCGATGTGGATGAGGGTGCGGAGGCAGAGGCGACCGTGGTCGAGCTTGAGGCAGCATGCGACGCGTCCGCTCCCACGGCCAAGACTTGCGCCGTCGTTTCCAGATTCAGGGGCAGGGGGTTGTCGTGCTCATCCGAGTGCTCGTAGATGTAGTCGCGCTTCTTGAAGTTGTCGATGATGCGCTTCGTGGACTTCATATGCGCCACAAAGGCTGCCTCCAACTATACAAATGGGGGAGAACGTTAACGAGTTAGAAGGTTGTGCAGTTTGATGGATAAGGGGATATGCTATCGATCTGAACTGAAAATTTGTGACATATTGTGAGACTCACGCTGGATGTAAGGTTCATGAATGTGTGGTACTTCTCCAGGACGCCAATAATCTCCTTAAAGCTATTTCCTCGCAGCTGGCGGCGCACCACCGACTCGTACAACTCATTGTCCGCTATCAGATTTCCCACCAGGATGGCCGCATAACTTCCCTTTAGCGTGTGCTCCATGTGGTGGCCGGCTCGTTGTACAACTGTCAAAACCGACCGGCAATTAGCATAGGTCACAGATCATCGATCCGCTGAATACTCACGATTGTTGACTGTCTCCTCCACTTCTTCTTGCTTCTTTTTTCCCTTCTCGTTGCTCTCGAGGAAGGCGTCCGTGTTCTTCTCCACCAATCTGCGGGCGTGGAACATAATATAAAGCAATGCGAAAATGTGACTAGAAATGTTAGTGTGTCCTACCTGGCCAGCTCCTCGCACTTGTAGAAGTACTCAAGCAGAGCTTGCAGTGCACTCACAGATCCCTGCGCTGGTGGATTATCCGCTACGTACTCTGCCGGAGCGGCAGCTTGCATTAGAGCAGCCCGATTGGGCACAGTATGCATGCACAAATTGATAAGCAGTGTAAGAACCTGGAGAGGTGGGAATCAGTGTTTGAAATTGGTAAAAGATATTAATCACACACTCACCAGTATGCTTAGCTCAAAGACACATTGGTCGGGAATGTAGTTGGCCGAGAGCAGCAGCAACCGGAAGCTCGTCTCCACCACATCGCCCCTTTGACCTAGCAGCTCGGCTCCCAACGATGGCTGCGCCTCGTTGAACGTGTGCGTCAGGTTGATCAGTACCTTGAGCACCGGTACCAGCAGCTCGCGCATGGCCACACCCGGATGCTCCTTGTTGCTGCCACCACCATCCGAAGGATGCAGCATTATTTGTCGGCTGCAAAGGCGGTATAGTTGGCAGAGCGTCTCCACTGCTTTTCCCTGGCCAGAGGTGAGCATGTAGCGCTGGTTCGCCTCATTGTGCTGCGTCACGTTTTCGAGGACTCGCAGACATCGCGCCACCGTTTGCATGTTATCCAGCAGCGTCGGCTGCCAGTCAATCTCCGTGTCGCAGGCAATCACCGGGCTGCAGAAGTCTGAGATGGTCTTGATAATGTGCTCCAGGCCACCCAGCTTGCGCAGATCCTCTTTAAACCACTCGCCCGCGCGCTTGGATGTCAGCGATAGCAGCGTTTCCATTGCCAGCGTGCCAACAGTCAGAGAATCAACGTTGAGATGCGTTCCCTTGCCCTGCGCCTTGATCTCCTCGCACAACTCGCGCACCTTCTGCTTGTTGCGGTCGTAGCCCGCTCTATCCGGGTGCCCAGTCTCCGTGCTGCCACCCACGCCGTCCGCCTCCAGAAGGTTGATCATCAGCTCCAAGGAGTCGCGATCCAGGTCCATGTTGAGGCCCTCCTGGGAAAGAATGTACATGATGGCCGAGGTGCACAGGCCCAGGCTGAGGTCCTTGTTGGCGTCGGATAATGCCTACAGTTAAATAGTCAGTTAATTAACAAAGAAGTTTTTTGTTCACTTTGAAATTAATCAATAATCTGTACTGATTTAAAGTGGAAAACAATACCAAGTTGGTTAATGTACCAGTGCAATGGTTTAATGGTTTATACAGGCTTTTAATACAGAATAACAAAATAACAAGACAGCTTTCAAAACAAACTTGCTATTCTGGGAATAGCTATACCGAAAGCTGATATTTTGAATTTGATAAGCTTCAATTACATAATCCAACTATGCAAATAACATGAGCCCAAAGGTGGTTTGGAGCTCAATATATTAAAGAATTGGGGATCTAACTTACCTTGAAGAATTTGGTGACCACGCCATGGGCACGCACGTGCATCCGGAAAGCGGGCATCATACACTTGGCGGCTAGCTGAAGGGCGGAGAGACAGCGTGTTGCCGGAGGATTGTGCGGCTGAAGTGCGTCCAGGATGTACTCGACATCGTCGTCCATTTCCTGGTACTCGCCGATCTCCTGGATTTGATGGGCCGTCTTAACGTTCCGCACCACTGGATAGTAGTCCTTAGTTTTGCGGTCGACACGAATGGGGCCGCCACCGCCCGTCGCTCCACCTCCACCTGTCGTTGCCCCCGTTCCACCAACGGAAGCACCCGCTGCACTACGCTCTAGGTCGAGCTCTCCGGCAATTGGTTCCAAATCCAGGTCAAAGGCATCGGAACTAGTGGAGGTGGCAGGTACTCCCTGTTTTCCCGCCAGTCGCGAGATCTTTCCGAGGGCAGGGCTATCGCCGCGCAACGTGGATGCGCTGCTGCACGCACTGGAGGAGCCATTGTTGTTCGACGACGGACTGTCCCCGAAATCACCGTCGGACTTGCCCGCCGCTAAATGATGCAGGTGATCCTTCGCCCCAGCGACGCCCACGCCAGATGCCGAGGCATTGCTAGCATCGCTGTTGGTTCCACCGCCATTCGCCTCTAGCGCAGCATCCCAACTGTGCTTGTACAGATGCCGCTTGGCCACTGTAGCCTGTTCCGCTTGATCGGATGGCACCAGAGCGCGGCTCTTGAAGATGCTGCCTTTCTTCTTTGAGATGACCAGCTTGACAGCGCCCCGCTGTTCGCCAGAGGACTCAGGTGGCGCCGCCGCTGCTGCTCCTCCCGCTCCGGCGTTCGCCGCGCCCTGCGAGTCCAGTGTCAATGTTCGCTTAAACTTATCCTTAAACTTGTAATCGCGGGGTGGGGGCGAGGAGGAGGATCCATCGTGCTGCAACGAGGAGTTGTTTGAGTTGTTCGACAGTTCATCTGGATCAGGATCCGGATCATGGTCTGGCGAATGTTCCCTGTGATCTGTGTGCGGAATCTTGGCGGGTGTCGGCTGCTCCTCCTCAGCATCAGGAGTTTCCTGCTCTTCGGGCGCTGGCTCCTGCTGAAGCACCTGCGTTACCTGCTGGTTCTTTCGTTTCCGACCATAGCTCCGTGCCGCTCCACCCGCTACTCCTCCTTCTGCTAGTCGGCTGGCCTCGGCCTTGGCGGACAGATTGGCGGCTATTTTATTAATGTTATTGTTTACGCTTGCCAAATTATTGTTATTGGCTCGGGCAGCAGCATTGCGACCCCTCCTCGGTGGAAGTGTGGCTTGTTCCAGCTGCTCTTCGTTTGCTGGCACCGTCGCCACCGCCGTTTCGTCCACTTCCATGTCGACTTCCTGTTCGGCTTTTCTGGAGCCCCGAGTGCCCCGCGTGGTTCTTTTGCCCGCTGGCGGCGATATGGCAGCCGTGGTCGCATCTGTTCCTTTGGCCCTACCTCGGGTTCTGGTCTCCGTGGCGGGTGGAGTTACATCCACATTGTTATTAGCCTTTCTGCCCCTGCCACGCGTGGCCCTCTTCGGCTGTTGCTGTTGATCCTCCTCCTCGGTTGGCTCCGGGTCCGTATTGCCATTTAGCCGTGGCACTTCCCCTCGCAGCACAGCCAGTATGTCCTCCTGCAGTGGAGTCTCCGGCACCGCAGATGCTGCTCCCGTGCCCGCTCCGTCGATGGTCATCATCATGGACTCCAGTCGTGACTCAATGTCCGAGGGGGGAGCCACCAGGGAGGAGTGCTGACTCGTCTCTAGATCACTGGTGATCACACTAGATCCCCTGCTGCGAATCACACAACTATCCTCCTGCACAGCCTGCGCTAACAGTTGCGGCGTGCTGTTGCCCTTCGAGGAGATGCTGCCCAGCACCGAGGACTGCGAGTCGAAGTCGTGATCCGATCGGGTGGTTGGTGATATGACTGCGGAGCCTCGCTGCGGATGCAGCTGGTGCAGTTGATGTAGTTGAGATGGTGTATGCTGTGCTTGCTGACTATTGGCCTCGCTGAGAGCCAAATGAGGTGAGGGTGTCTTGAATTCTGAGTTGATCTCGGCGGGGGTGGCTCCAGAAGCTGGAGCGGCTCCAGATCCTGCGGCAAGCAGCTGCTTGTGCTTGTGCTTTTTGCTCCTCGACTTCTTTTCACTGCGGGACTCGGCTGCTGCTGCGGCTTTGGCGATGGCGTTGCGGATCACGTCCGTCTTGATGATCAGTTTGAGCCGCTCCTTCGGCGGCTTGTCTGGGGATATCTTTACCGTGCAGTAGTTGATCTCCGGCGGTTCCTCCTCCTCGTCCTCCTCCTCTTCTTCCTCCTCCTCGTCCTCGTTGGGTTCTAGTGACTGGGACTTGCGTTCCTCGAAAGAATCGCCTGCTGATGCTCCTCCAACTGCCGCAGATGATCCATCGACGGAATCTGCTGCTGGGGGCGGCCTCAGTGGCTTCACTGTGATTTTTGGCGTACTTGCAGGAACTGTTTCGTCTCCAGACCGCTCCGCTGGCTCCTCCTCCGTGACCGAAAGCTGATTCAGTTGGTTCTGGTGAGCGGGCGAGCTGCTCGGCGGCTCCTCGCTATCCGTGCTGACCAAGCGCGAAGTGCCCTGGAAAACGAAAGAGTGCCCATTTAGCTAGGTTCTTCTACTGGGATCCACTATTTCTGATCCTACTTCTGGCTAGCTGATCTGGCAAATGAAAATAAGCACTACTGTGTCGCGTTCCCGGTAATTAGCACTCCAAGTGAACCGAAATGGGCAAGAACCGACGGATAAATGCGGAACGAAAAACAAAACACCAACAACTCGGGAGAGCGATTTGACTCCAATTCCGTTGGTTTGCCATGTAAAAGCGCGCGTAATTTCACACTGCTTCGCGCGCTGCGCTGCCTTCCCTTTCCCACACACAGGGAATGGTAAGGGAAAGAGAGGGAAACGAAGAAAGACGAAGCAAGAGAGGTGGCCGGGCGAAAGAGATGACGGAGCGCGTGAGAGAGAGAGAGAGAGAGAGAGGGTGATCGCATTTGGGGTACTCGGCAAATAGTTAGAGTTGGATAACTGTTCACTGAGTGAAATGTACCCAGAAACGGAGTGGTGAAGAGCAAAAAAGCAGGGGCACCCACTAGTGTGGTGGATATATTAATTTAAATTACTATTATGTGTATTAGGTTATAGAGGGAAGTAGAAGCAATCAACTGATATTCAGGTCTATAGAGTTTAAAAACCATAATTAGTAAATCCCGGTAACTCACCTTGGAGATGCGTAGCACGATAGGAGGATGTTCTGGCGTGCGGGAGGCGCTGGGAGGATTTGACGCGCCGCCGGATGCGGAGGGCAGTTGGGACGCCGTGGAGGCAGTTGCACTTGGCGCTGACGTAGGCGGGGGTAACGACGGCTCCGAACCAGGGCTGCCAAACGTGGAACTGATGAAGGCTTCCGACGAAGCGGCGGCAAGTGTTGCCGTCGCCGCGACTTCACCCGGTTGGCGCCCCGCCTTGGGAATGATCAGATCCTTGGTGGGCGTGGGATAGCGCTCGTCCTCGTCCACTTCGCGGTAGTTGACAGCCTTGCGGGCGCGGCCCAGTACCCGCGAAGGCGGCGCCTCCGGCTTCAGCTTCTTCTCCTCCTTCGGTTTCTTCTGCTTCTGCTTGCTCGAGGCACTGGACGGTTGCTCCGGCTGCTCCGAGGCGGGATCGCTTAGCCCATCGCCATCTCGGTCTGAGGCGCCGTAGAACGCACCAGGCGTCGAGGGCGTGGAGGCTGGCGTTGTTGCTGCCTTCTTCTTGGGCGATTTGCGCTTCCGCTCTGCGGAGTTGGCGCCCTTGCCCGGCTTCAGCTTCACTCCGCCCGCCTCCTGGGCACCGGAAGTAGGCGTGACACCACCAGCACCAACACCGGCCGACGAGAAATGGTCCCGCATGGGTGATGCGCCGGCTCCACAGTGCGGTAGCTGCTGAATGATCTGGGCTATGACCTCCGGCGGAGCTGTATTCCTCGATTTGAAGAACTTTTTCGGCTTCGGCGGCTCCGGCACCGAAACGGACAGGTCGTTGGGATCGTGATCCTGCGTGGAGGCGGGACTCTGGGAGGGACTGGCGGCTGCTGCAGCAGCCGCCGCTGCCGCAGCCATGGGATGGATGGCGGGCATGGTGTAGGTGCGCGTGGAGGTGAAGCCCATCTTGCCCCACTTGCCAACGGTGCCCACGGAACGGGCGACAGTGGGCCGGTTGGTGTTCTCCTTCTCTTTGCAGAGCGAGTCCAGCGGCACCACGATGTTCTTGCCCCAGCGCGACATCTTCGCTAGCGGTGGTTCCTTGGCTGGTTCTTGTATCCTCTCACTCTGTGTTGCTGGCTCTAATCCTTGGTGATGTGGTCACTGGAAATGGAGAAACATTAGTTGACCGGTTTCTTGGCTAACGCACAGCAAACGCATCGCTCATTCGAGTAAAGTTCGGACTCTATCCACATGAATTTCACTATACATACAACCATTCGGAAACAGCTGTACAATTCGGTATTTACCATTTCATTATCCTGCAGAGAAACTAGGTAACAGTAAATCGATTTAACATATATGTATTTGCAGGCCTATTTGGACCAAGAAATGAGCACATGCTGGGGATTATATCGAACCTAGTTGGATTTGGCTGCCCAGATAGGTAGATAAGGACACGGATGACTAGAAACCTAGTTTTATGGCTAGTACCAATCCAAGGATTAGCAATCCGAACCCCGAAAGAGACCCTACTCTTCCTCCGCGGAGGCTTCAAAAAGGTAGTTGGAGGATTCGCAGGACATGGACCACAATGCAGCCCGTGCTACTCAATCATTAACTATTAATTCATGTTTCGCACTGCGGACAGTTATTGAATTTTACTAAAAGTGAGCGATTTGTTTGGCTGGGCAGAGAGAAGTGCAGCAACAGCAAAACACAACAAACGCGGGCCCGCAAGGAGTACGTCGGTGCGAGCGAGAGCACTCGATAGTGCGCGCACACACACGCACACAGGCGATTTCCAATTTCCACACACACACGCACCGAAATCAAATCAAGACCAATTTCCAAAGCAAAGGCCGAAAAACAAACAATTTGTTGCACTTTACTGTCGCAAAAATCGCCAAACGGAATTCACAAAAATCAACAACTCACCTCAGGCGAAACATTTGGCTGCTCTCTTTGTTTTTGTTGTTATCCGTTTGCTGCGTGGATGCATGTGGTTGCGTGTGTGAGTGAGTGTGGTCAAATAAAAAAATCTCTGTTGCTGCTGCAGCGCATATGTATGCGACTGCGTGCGTGTGCATATATATAGGTGTGTGTGTGTGTGCGTGGAATGCAATAAAACAAACGATGTTTGCGTTTGCTTTTGCTTATTGGCGCAATTTGATTTGCACAAACTGTGTGCTCGATATTTTAGCGATTACTCGGAACTCAAGCCACCATCACTCTCATCATTTTCCGCCTGGCCGCTAACTGCAGCGTGTTTTTTGCGTCGCACCACGGGCTTAGTGCTTTTGCCACCACTTTTACTTTACAGCATCATCCCAGAAGCAGTAGCAGCAGCAACAACAACACCCACAAACACACACACAACTAACACCAACACAAACAACAATACGATTATACTGGCCGTTCCGTTCTTCTTCTTGCTGCGAATATTTCTTTGATTTCGCGATTCTCCGCTAAATCGGCGCCAATCGAGAGCGCGAAGTTGTGCAATCTGCAGGGCAAACGAACGCGATCGCGAATTTCAATTTTTGCATTGGCGAAATGCGCGAAAAAGTTTAATTTCTCTGTTTTTTTACACGAGAGAAGAGAAACACTATTTTAGAGCTGGGCTAACGATTCACGAAACTATCGATACGCCGGAGACGATAGCGTGGGCTCACTATCGATACTTGTGGCGCAAAATTAAGCGAACAGCATTCGCGCTATCGATACTAGTCCACCCCTAGGCCAGTGTGACCGTGACCTTGCTGTTCGGCCTTCACTCAAAGTAAAGACTTTGGCGCGAATCGTTAACATTTTTGAATATATTTTAATTGACAAGCGTAAAAATATAATGCGATTTTGTGGTTCAGTAGACTCGCTCCCGCACCTTGAACATCAAGGGGTCCTTGGTACGCAATATGAGTTCGGCGATCAGCACGGGTGGTTCCGAGGAGTCGCCCACAAAGTCAACCTCGTAGTGCCGGAGCACATTGGCCACGATGGCCTTGATCTCCAGCATGGCGAACTTCTGGCCAATGCAGTTGCGAGGTCCGGCCGAGAACGGAATGTACGCGTACGGATTCAGCTTCTCGGCGGTGGTGACCACATCGAACCGTTCCGGCTTGAAGCTATTGGGCTCGCTAAAGAGCTCCTCCCGTCTGCCCAAGTAGAGCGGAGAGATGCCGATATTCGTGCCCGCCGGGATGAGCTTTCCATCTGCATTGGAGTAAGACAAGTTAAAAAGGAGTACTTTACTCCCCTACGCACTGTACTCACTGATCTCGCAGTCCTCGAGAACCTTACGACCCAGCAGCGGCACAGACGGATACATTCGAAGGGTCTCCTTCACGCACAGGTCGACGTAGTGCAGCTGGTTCAGCAGCTCATAGCTCACCGGCGTGCTCTTGTCATTGCCCACCACAGACCGGATCTCCTCAAAGCACTTCTTCTGCGCCTCCGGGTGGGTGGCTATGTTGTAGAAGAAGAACATCAGGGCCGAAGAGGTGGTGTCGTGGCCCTCGAACATGAAGGTGTCCACTTCCTCGCGAATGTCTAAGTTGCTCAGGGGTCGTTCGTCGACGGTCGACTGCAGGAGGATGTCCAGGAAGGCCATCTTTCGCTTGGCGCCCACGTCGGCGTCATCTTTGCTGCTCTCCTGGCTGCTTCCCTCGCGGATGAGCTCCTCCCTGCGCTGCACGATGATCTTCTCTGTGAACTGGTGAAGCACGTTCAGGGCCTTCTTCTCCGCCCTCGCCAGTGGGGTTAGCATGTAGGTAAGGTCGAAGCGGTACAGAATGTTGAACATCCGCTTGTGCAGCACCATCGATATGGTCTTCACCGCCTGGACGTACTCGGAGTCTGCATTCGACTGAGCGTTGATGGAAACACCCATGGCGGTTTCTGGAAGAGAAAGAGGAATGCTATCAAAGCTTTTACAAATAGATACTCTGGCCATACTCAGGCCACACCCAAAGCCCATTCTCCAAAGCACCACCATTTGTAATATGATACAAATTAAACCCCTAGATCCCTACCGCAGATCGTGTCCATGGTGCAGAGATTGATCCAGTCGTAAAGGCTGAATCCGGAGTCGCCGTGCTTCAGGCGATCCTGCTCCATGTTTCGGAGCAGATCCCGCGACCCCTTCTCAAAGACATCGACGAACTGGTCGAGGATCTTGAAGTGGAAGGCGGGCGTGATAATCTTGCGGCGCTTGTGCCACTTCCGACCGCGACTGACCAGCAGACCCTCCTTTAGCCACGGCTCCAGGGCCTTGTATTCACCCGCCTTGTCGTTGAAGCGCAACGTGCCCAGGACAACCTCGACGTCTTTGGGGTTGCCCATCAGCACATTCAGCTCGGGTCCCAGCCAGACCTTGAGCACCTGGTCCTTGGAGTAGGTCTCCATGAACTCGAAGATCTTCTTGACCATCTCGTGCGGCGGCTTGCCGATGAAGTGGTGGCCATGGCCGACCAGCGGCAGCACCGGAGGACCCGGCATGTAGCTGATGAGGTCAATCAGCCGCTTGAACTTCAGCTGGTAGAGCAGCAGGCCCACGAAGAGGGCGCTGGCCAGGATTGCGCCGATGACCAGAAACATATTTCTACTAGTCTCCGTATTTCTCGTATGCTCCTCAATCGCTATTCACCCTTTGATAGTGGAATAACTACTGATCCGGCCAGAAGCGGGCCGTAGACATGAGAACGGCCACGGACACGGCCATAAGCACTGATTATCCCACCCACCGATGCACTGCGAAAAGTGCTCCCCTATTATGACTTGAAATTAGAACTGGATTTTTCTCAGTTCGGCTGAAAATCCAACTGCTTGGATTCCGCAGGGAGGTCTCAAGCTGTGAGTGCATACTTTGACTCAACTCCACGCAAAGATTGCACATGACAGTGTGTCCGCAGAGCAGAAGACCAGCCCAGTTTGTTCGAGTGTAGCTTGGTGTAAATCGCCCTGGGAATATCTAATCGCACTGTCGAACGCCAGCTTACCACCAAAATAGTTCGACAAACCATATCTTATCACAATCGGTAGCCGTTTTTATGGAGGTGAATGGGATTCGGACCTTGGCCCAATGCTTCGAAGACGTCTCCCCCCAGATTTCTGGATTAAAATAACCCACCATTAAAAGCTATGAGTTATTGGTCGCGTATCATTTAAGAGATCGATCCATAGGTGGAAAAATGTAGAGCTTGCAGTGAAAACTCTGAAACTTTGGGGCCAATCAATCTGCTGAATCCATCCACCATCCATGTACTCACCGCAAATGGCGTCCAGCGTGCAGAGGTGAATGGCCTCGCCCAGGTTGATCCTCTCCTGGCCTCTGCTTATCCGCAGCGCCAGTTCCCCGACGAGCCGCAGTGACTGCCTGTCGAAGATCTCCACGTATGGCTCCAGGATGCGAAAGTGGAAGGCCGGCGTGATGATCTTGCGCCGGCGGTGCCACTTGCGTCCGTTGCTCACCAGCAGGCCCTCGTTGAGCCAGCGGCCCAGGAAAGAGTACTCCTGCGACTTGGTCAGCAGCTGGCTGCTGCCCAGCACCCGCTCCACGTCGCGCGGATTGAAGAGCATCACGCTGTAGGACGGGCCCAGGAACAGTCCGAAGGTGTCGCCGTGCCGCTCCGCCAGCTCGCCCATCTTGAGGCACGCCTCGGCCGGAGTGAGCCCCAGAAAGATGTGGGCGTTGCCGAGCAGGGGCAGAGGCAGAGGACCTGGTATCGTCCTCATGTTCCGCAGAAACCGTCGCATCTCCAGGGCGACGATCGCCAGGAGCAGGACTAGAGATAGTAGGAGCCACATTTCGCTTCTACCACATCTATGGAGACAATGCTATCAACTATTGCGACTCCAAGCTAGCCGCCAAATAAGCGCCTGATAACACAAGCTGCTCCCAATCAGCAGTGATGGCATTCTGGCGTTATCAACTGGCCACATCGGAGAGCACTGGTGAGTTCAAAAATTCCATTTTTAGCATAGTTCATAGAGGTTTTCCACATTAATTCATTATGCAACGTGGGCTAGGGATCTCTGGGGCAGTAAACCGATGTTTCCATCGTTCCAGCTAGAAGGGTTCGATTTTTTGAACATTATTCTTACACACAGATGTCCAATGTTTGGACCATGCACCCGACTTGCACTCGGGAACCTCGGGGGTCACTGTCTGACTTTCTGATTGGCGATTGTCCGAGTCATCCTTAGTGAGCATAAAACAGAGGGAAGGGTCATCATCTCTGGCTGATAGATTGGCATTTTGGGGGCGATAAGGGGAGTCGTTCCTTCCGATCGGAAGGGGGCGCATTCCGGCGGAGATTCTGGCCGGCGAATTGATTTTGATTGAGTTGATGCGTGCGAGAACGAGTGTAAACAAACCGTCGCAACGGCGCAACATTCCATTCCGTGTGATTCCAGCGCTGGTTGTTTACATCCTGACCGCTCAGCTCCACCTCATCCAGCTCCATTCCCCCTGACGTCACAGTGGCCGGCCACATGGCGCGTCTATTTCGGGCCAGGTGTGCTATTCTTAGCCCATCCCACTCACATCCCAGCGATGGCAAACAAACAACGATGACGAAGTAAGGCGATCTTGAAATGGATGTTCTCAGCGAATTTCGCTGCGATTGGGATGGCCCTAACAAAAGACTGGGCATATTCATTGATGAACAAAATAGTATAATGTATAGTATCCGTGAGGACTGCACCATGTCAAAATGAAATATAAATAGGTAATGGACTGTTTATTGGAACTGCGCTCAGTTGAGTACACTTTTGGAATGTTAGAATCCATAAACGGGCTAATTAAGTTCACCCAGTTACTGCGACAATGAGCCAGTTGGCCAGCTGGACAGCTTGCCAGGCATCCATCCTTTCAGCACTTCTGACCTTTGCGGCCATTAAAATGTGGATGCTTATGCAGCTGCGCAAATTCGCTAGTACGAGTGCACGCCGAGCAGAAATTAGAAAATCCCATTTGGCAGCCCCAGTTGACTCATTCCGCAGCCACATCCGCACATGAAATCCGCATCGGACTCCGGGTGCCAATCGAAACCACATGCACACTCGCCCACTGCGTACTAGATAAATCCGTATAAACTATATATGTGCACAAGTACACAAGATCACAACAATGGCAACAACAGGCGTCCTTCGACAATGCCAAATTCCAAAATTCTTGCGTCGCCGCTCGTCGGTCGTCGACATCGACGTCACTTAATCTCGGAGATCCTCCTGGCCCCCACCGCCGCCTCCGCCCAAAAAAGAAAAAAGAAGGCGGAACGTAAATATTTACACATGTCTTACAAGTGCTGGCCATTTTTCGATGTCGGATACTCGTACACACGGCTTGTGGGTGTGCGGATGGGGATGGGGATGGGGATGGGTCTGGTGATCCCGACGTGCGTTGGAATTTCATTGGCATTCCATTTTCGTTTTGTTTCCAATTTTGTTCACTTAAGCATTGCGCATTGCTGCCCCCAGTCAGTCGACAGTTCAATGAGGCTGCCAAGGGGTCGTAACCACCAATCCTTCAAAGGGGCTTCGATCGACTGATCCCAAACAAACAGGTCATCGCTGGCCACTTTGCATCCTTGGCAAACCTATGCTATTACATATATTGCTCCTCCGCGTAGTTGAATCCCAGCAGAAGCCGCGATCTTAGCGAGCTGCAGCGGATGGGTGGATGATGGGGCGAGTCGAACTCTGGAGACCACTACGCAGACACTACATCATAACAATAAAAATAATAGTCATTTGGCAGAGGCGCACCATTTGCGTCAACGGCACTTGCCTTCTTGGCATCTAGTACTCGCATAGAAAATGCCATATACCATATATCCATGCTGCGCAGATATAGAATACGATCGGTCGAAATAACCAGCAGTGCCAGCACGTTTTGCGAAACCCAAGAGATACGTTTTGACTCTTGAAATATAAATATATCTACTTGCAACAGCAACGCCAACTGCGATAGAGTAGGTGAATATCCTTGGGTGTTCCTAACATCGTACGCATCCCTTCCCCTTTTGGACTGCTAGGATAGTGACCTCTGCTGTTTATGGCTGGTCACAATGCGGGCCAAGTGCCCGTTTTTATATATAGATCTAAGGGTGAGCCATCGCATCGCTCGGCTTCTGCGCCACAATGCATGCCCGTGCTAATAATAATACTAATAATGAATACAGCATAATAACAATAATAGAGCATATGATTGGGCAGACGCAGCGTATGCGCAATTTTCGCTTGCCCAGCATCACGTATAGGCCACCGATCCGAAATACATTTTTCGAAAATAGCGGCAATCGCTGGCCAAATATGGCCATATCCGATATTCGCCAGCATTACTTAACCCGGCCGACAATTAAATATTAGCAAATCTGTTTCTGGCCCGCGAAACTGTCGGATGAGTCCGAGTGACTCATCCCGCAAAATAGTGGCTCATTTTGACGTTTCCACTTTGCTATTTTCGCAAATAAATACAACTAATTGTTTGTATTACACATTATTGCCCACCAATCCCCAGCTGAGGGAATCGTCGCCAGTGATTCAAAGTGCCGCCTTCTTGGCTTTTTAGGCTTTTTAGTCACTTGATAACAAGGATGAGGGGGTGGCCAGCGAACGAGAAGCAGGCAAGCAGGCGAGCAGGACTAGTAGTACCGGAGGTCAGTACTGATCACAAGTAACCGCATCCCATTCGAGGCCGACTGCAGTAAGCAATGCAATTGACTCTGCATTACTGACGCCCACATCGCCGAGGCTGTCACCACTCTGGCAGATCTTTCAAATAATTTATGCTAACCGTTTGGCTCTTCTGGTTTCCTCGGCTGCAACCGGAAATGGCTCAGGCGAACGCATTTTCATTCATGAGTAGATTTTATTTATGTGCTGGTGCCGGTGCCAAACCAGGCACCCCGATCTCAGTGCCTGGTGCCCGGTCTCTGGTCAAGGAAGCCAACCCCCCGCGCAACCCACCTCCCCGCCCAGCCACACACGTGCACTGCAGTGCATAATATACATATAATTGCCATCGAAATCCCGTCGCCATGCACTTGTGGCTGTCAGCCAAACATGCAACAATAACAAGCGGTTGCTGCGGTGGCGGTGGCGCAGATCCCAGGAAAGTGATGGACCGCGGGACACCCACTGAGCCACCGAACACACCCAACTTCGTTCAGTAGGATGCACACGTGCACGAATGTGGGATTATTGAGCCTTCGAGTTTGACCCATTCATTTGGCAGAGGGTTTTTGCCTTGTCGCATCAAGCTGCATCCTGCTTCCCACTAGACGAGCATGCCCCGTCGTGGGCACACGAATACCCAGCATCGTATGCGAACAATGCAGTCGAATTTGTTTAATTAGCGGAATAAACCCGTATATTAAAGATTGGCGGGCCGGGTGGACCAAGTCCACAGGCAAATCCAAACCCCATCCCATTCCCAATCCCACTGACAAGCCAAGGCAGCTGGGCACGCGCATTGCGATGCCACTCTGGCACTCTGGCGCGCTGGCACTCTGAGCTTTTGGCATTCTTGGATTTCGCTGGCCTTCGAGCTGCTGCGCCCATCGAAAGCTGCGTTTGCCGCCCCTCCTAGTGGGTGGTGGGTTTTCACTGCGATACTTGAATGGCATCCAAAATTCCGTCGGACGATCAGCGCGTTACATGAGCCCGCGATCGAAAGGGGACACAACCATCAGCATATCGTTAGATGACCAGTCTATTTCGGGTCTACACAAAACCCACTGGTCTTGCCAAGGTGCGCTGTTGCGGGGGGCGGGGGCGGGGGAGGAGCATTGCGGCGACCGCTTCCGGTTTTCCCAAGAGCATTACGAACGGCACGAGCGTGCGATGCATCGCCGGTTCGGATGACACTTCTTCTCACCGGTTCCCATACGCCTCAACACTGCTCGAAAATGTGCGTGGCAATCAAGCTGGGATTTCATATTCTCTCTCTAGAAGATCTTAAGGAACATGCATGCCCATTCGATATGCCCTGGAATGCATTATGGTTGGTATCAGTTGCACTACTCTTTTCCCGCAGTGTACTCTCTTCTTGCTGGCACTTCGAGTGGGAATGGGGCTCTGCTTGCTCTGCGGTCAAGTCCGGACCCTCTGGCCAGCGGAGCGCGCAGCCTGGTGCTGATTGGAGAGTGACCCCCGATCCGGTCGCTACACACCTCAACATTCGGTGAGCCGAAGTATTTGGCGGCGGGCTTTGAGCTTCGGGAGTTCTGAACGGTCTGAAGAACGGTCTAAAATTAAAGGAAGGCGCGAGAGCGCTTTCCCAGAGAGCGGCTACACAAAGCAGAAAGGCTGAAAAAGCGGAAAATCGGAAAATCAGAAAATCAGAAAAGCGGCTGCCCGGCGTGTGTGTGAGTGCCCGTAGGTGTGAGTGGCAGAGTGTGTGTGCCATCGCCGCTATAAAAAGAAACCGCGATCGCTTTCGGCGCTCACTTTTGGTCGCAGCTACCAAACGGCGTGTACCCGCTAGAGATATATACATACATATAAGATAATAAGATATATAGCACCACAAGCAAGTCGAATACAAAATAGAACCCGACCGAACCCGGAACGCAGGCATTCACAGAGTATCGCCCGGTTGAGAGACTTTTTCTTGTTTTTTTTCCGTTGTAAAATCAAAAAAGAAACGTTTTCGAAACGTGTGCATTTTGCATTGTGAGTGGATCGAGTCGAATCGAATCGAAAATCGCATCGATTTGGAATCTTGGAAGCCCGAGCCGTCGAGGAATTCCAGCCAGCCGAAAAGTCAGGAATAAGAGGAGCCACTTCCACCAAATCCCAGACAGAAAAGTGAGTGTGAAAAGCGGTGAGCAGCAAACTAAACCGAACTTCCGATCAAAAGTGATCCTGAAACGTCTGGATATTTGAAAACAATATAGAAATAGAGAGACTTTAATATCTCCACTTTGTTGGGAATGGAAAAGAGATGAGAAAGTGTTGGGCTCTTGAGCTTAGTACCCTATATATATTCCCTATAGGGACCTTGAACCCCGCCTTAGATCTTGACCTGCACGCATTAGAGGCCCAGTTGGAGGAGTACTCCTCGTTCGTTTAATTCGGCTCAAATGTGGGCAGTTGGTAGTTGGTAACTCAAGCTCGCTGGAAAGCAGAGGTTAATGCACAGCAATTTCCAGTTAATTCCGAGTGGGAAAACGGCAAATGGGCACGAATCCGAATTCCGGTTCATCTTTTGGGGTCGCATTCGCATTCGTCTTGGGTGCGAGGGGCGCTCGAGAGTTCACGCCTAACGGCCTTTGGCGGTGTGTTTTGGATTGCTTTTGCTTTTGCTTCTGCTTCTGTTTCTGTTTTTGTGCTCCCCCCTCTTTCTCGCTCGTTCTGCTTTCTGTTTTCTGTTGCTGTTGCTGTTTTCACTTCCCACCGCCCATCATCGTAACTCCGCTTGGAGCTGGCTCTGAAACCCGGAGCCACACACCGCCATCGAGGTCTGGGTCTGGGTCTGGGTCACAATGGGTACGCTGGCGCGCTGTTTGGCAATTCGCCATAGTAGACATGATACGATGGCAGAAAGAGCCATCCACACAATGGGCGCACACATTTCCATTGTTATGAATGTTGTTTGTTGCTAAATTTAATTGGTTTTCTTTCCCATCGCCGGGCCCGTTGTGTCCAACTCTTTTCTCTTTCCGATTGCAGGCAGAGTGTTGCGGATCCAGCTAGCGATCGCCCCCCGTCCGGACCAGTCACCCACCCAGTCGCGCATCCGCCAATCTGCAAGATCCCAGCCAGAGCCCGGAGCCAAATCCATCCAAGCCGAGTGCAGCCATGACGGACGTATCGCATGAACTGGGCGCCTTGCGCTTCGTGGTGGTGAGTACTCTCCATGTACATCGATATAACCACATCCTTCTAGCCCTCGCCCAGTGCCTAACACTTTCCCAAAGATCCATCAGTTTATCCATCGTATTAGTCCCGTATGTGTCCAATGCAGGGATCTCAACGCAAGATATCGAATACTATAATACTATAATACTATAATAATAGAAAAGAGCCAGAAAGTAGAAAAAAGGGATTTGGATTAAGATTTGAGAAATGTTTGGAATGCCGCCGCAATCGGCACTATAAAAAGATCGGCGCTGCTTTTCCGCTCGCACATCTCGTGCGACAAATGGGCGAAAATTATTTATGCGCAAAAACCACAGAAATGCGTGAGGAGCCAGAACAAAGCCCAAGCCAAAATATGTAGAATGCCACAAACTGGGGAGCAGATAGCAATAAAGCAATAAATGTCGGTCGAGAGTCGCGGGGAGATGCCTGGACAGCCATGGCGATCGGCGATGATATAAGCAAACAAACAATTGCCAGGCGAAGGCGCAGGCGGATGGGGAAGACTCTGCTTTTTATCGAAATTAGTTACTGTATTTGTTTTAATTTGTCGCCACATGAGTTGCCAAAACACACACAACACACCCCTACTTTGCGCCAGAGGAGGAATCAGAGGAACCAACGGCTCTCCTCGCACCGCAAAAAGATCAAAACACGGAAAAATTCTTGGCAATGACCATCGAAATAGCAATGCTGAATATGCACAGTTACCCATTCCCATCTCCGCCCCCGTCCGCCGTGTCCGTCCGTCTGTCCGTCCGATCGTCTGTCCGTCCGTATAGATATAGGGGCTATATGCCACAGCCATATATGTATGGTAGGTGTACCGCCACAGCTGTGGATATAGAATGCGCAGACTTTTTGAGAGTGACAACGGCGCCGACAAATAGATCCGTACGAGCAGAGCAGACCACTACGTAACCAATTGGGACGGACCCGGCCAGCTGCAGCTGAAATTGCTGCCCAGAATGACGGCAATATCGGTTTCAGATCAACATACATGTGTGAACCACTTTACCACCGTGAATATTAAGGATCAACCCCAGGGATCCTGCCATTGCAATTGTTTGTTTTTGGGCCAGGATGAACAATAGTCTGTATGTGTCGTCATTGTACGGAATCAGTTGTTGAACCATCCTCAATCAATTTTTTGATTTAAGCTGGGAAGAAATTTCTGTTGCAGTCTCCCACAATTGTTGAATAATTTCGCATATGAGCTCGGATTTGGGTCGTTGGCCTTTCGCAGTGCACTTGGTGGATCGCTGGACCTTGGGTGCCATATAGACTTCGTTTTCGTATCACTTGGTTTCCACGGACGGGTTTTCAGAGTTTTCCCAGACTTTCTCCGCTGGTCGGAAAACAAACTCTTAGCCCAGCGACTGAACAGCTGAAGAGCCGAAAAGCGGTTGCGCCAAGTTCTGGCCGCTTTTCATTCATCGTTGGACTTATTTTTAAACGATTGGCGGCCCGTGTGATATGAATGAATTTCGCCTGATTGACGAATTTTTGGATATTGATCAAAGAGACAAATTCAGAACGTCATTGCGGCAGTTGCCAAAACGGCGGGTTATATAAACAGCAGCGAAGAGTCAATAAGACCGACCATTGCCCACCGCTCATCACCCATCGCCCGATTCATTCAAGTGTCCATGGGCAACTCGATCGACGGACGGGCTCCACTCCTCTTTCGGGCCATAAATAATAATCACATAGAATAAACAACAGCTAGTGGTGAAAATTGGCCGCGAAGGTCATTCCTGTTTTCTTTTTGATATTTGTGAATATTTCTGCTGTGGGAAGTGGGCATACGTACCGTATCTATATATATACTTGGCTAGATGTGTGTTTTTAGTTGCTGCTCGTCAAAGAGTGTCGTGCCGCCACGCCCCGCCCCCACATCACGCCCATTTTCCGCAGAGGCTTTTATTTATGACCACGACATTTGCGCATTCCTTCGGTGCCGCTGGCGTGGCTCATGGCGCGGGAATTTTGCACTTATTAGATGAAAAATTACAGAAAATGTAAGACCGCTGTTATTTAATTGCGCCAATTAATTTTTCCGCGAGAACTTGTTCGAGCAAGTTGTAGAATTTGAAAGCCATTAATTGCGCGCCCAGTGGGTGGGTTGGCAACGCGAGATCTACTGCTTCCACTCAAATTTAAGAAAACTAATCATATTAATTTAAAATCAATTTGGCACCTTTTTCAGTGAAGCTTGTGGAAGGGTAGTTTCGCATACTTAATACTGTTTATTATTATCACTCATTTATTATCTATATTGACTTCGCGTAACACCTGCCAGATCATAGTGGCTAAGCTTCGATTTTAAATTACGCGCTCTAATGAATCGTTGGCAACGCGT
Organism: Drosophila simulans; assembly: GCF_016746395.2. Taxonomy (NCBI): domain Eukaryota; kingdom Metazoa; phylum Arthropoda; class Insecta; order Diptera; family Drosophilidae; genus Drosophila; species Drosophila simulans. The sequence continues at coordinate 1,951,996 of NC_052525.2, forward strand.
CAACTTACAGCAGTGGCAGTGAGGGCTCGCAGCCAGTCTGGTAACGCTGCCATTTGAAAGAAGAAGTTTGGCTTCCTTCCCTAAAAACCAGTTTATGCCCCGATTTAAGCCATTTGTGTTCTTTGTTACTTGCAGGACTCGCCACTGTCCTCCAAGGTGGCCATGTTCAACAACCAGGCCACGCAGCACAAGCAGTCGCAGCTGCTGAATCCATTTTCCCAGGACGGACGCGCCGCCTCGCCGAAACCCACTTTCTCGAAGGATCAGTATGGAAAACCACTGGCCGGCAGCCTCACAGAGATGCGTGGCCAGAAGGCCAACATCCACGTGATGAAGGAGATGCTGGAGCTCTGCCAGATCATCAATTCGGAGGGCTACGACGTCAAAGACGAGCCCACTATGCGTGTGATCCCCTTCGGCGAACTGTTCAATGTGAGTTTCCTACTTACAGCTGGTATATTTCTCGAACAGTCCTCTAAACTGGTCTCTTCCGCTCCGCAGATCTACAACTACATATCCGACAAGGTGGTGGGCATCCTGTTGCGGGCCCGCAAACACAAGTTGGTAGACTTCGAGGGCGAAATGTTGTACCAGCGGCGGGACGATGACGTTCCCGTCTTTCTGCTGAAGCCCATCAAGGAAATACGCAGCGAGATGGAGGCCAAGATTGAAGACATCAAGAGGGCGGCTAGTCCGGCGCCTCCGCAGTCCACCTCGGTGCTGATGGATCGCAGTGCTCACGAACAGAAACTGAAGTCGAGGACTCCCTCGCCGGCCGTGGGCAAGTCCGCCAAGTCCAAGTCAGCGTCGCCGGCTCCCAAGGCTCCTGTACCTGTTCCTGCGCCTGCTGCAGAAGTCACGCCTGTGGCTGGGCCCACAACTTCTGCAGAGCCTGCTCCTGTGACAGAGTCCACTACGGCAGCAGTTCCAGCTCCGTCTACAGAGCCCACACCGGCCACAGCTCCTGCACCTGTGGAAGCCCCTGCTTCGAGTACCGTTGAGATCGAGACAGCCAAGCCAGAGGTGACCGAACAGGCGCCCGTGGCTGTGATAGCCACAGAAGCACCATCCACAGAAGAAACCACACCAACCACCAGCGAACCGCAGGCGGAGGAGCCAGCCGCTGCAGTTGCACCGGCAGCACCTGCTGATGACTTGCCGACAATTGTGATTGAAGCCACCGCCGAGTTTGTGCGCACCGTCAGCGTGGAGCAGCTGGCGCCCAGTCCCGCAACGGCCAGCGAGTCCTCGCCAGACCAGTCCCAATCCCAACCAGAGTCGACGCCCGCTTAATGCGTGACAGGGAGTTTGTTAGCTGGGAAGGAAGGAAGGAACATCCCCTTGAATCGTTTAAAAGGAACTCTCGCAACTACTAAAGCGGCAGCTTTAAATTGCAGTAGTTTAGTTTACGGCGTACTTAGTTTAATTTACAATTAGAGCAACACAACACTGAAGACAGAAACGGGAGTAACTTTTTATTTATTATTATTACTTGTATATTATTAACGGACGACCAAAGGAGCCAGTTTCCTCAATTTGTTAACCATTACTCTATGGAAATGAACTAAGGTTTCCCACTCACAAGAGTTTGGAACGTGCAAGGCAATAAAATACTAATAAAATAAATACACGTACATAGACACATAAGCAAGTGCTGTTTTTCTAGTTTCAAAACGATTAGAACTGCTGGTTTCATAACTAACTAAATAACTTATTGCCTGGGCAATTCTATGTGCTCTTTCTCGTAATTGTTCTCTTGTTTCATTTTAAATTATAAATTTGATTGCTAAATATTACAAACTTAAACCACATTTGGCCGTTACAAATTATAACAACTTTTCGACGCGATAGTTATCGATAAGTATATTAATTGCAGGGCAGCAAAGCAGAGCTAAGAAGAAGAGGCGCGGGTATCGATTAACGATAAAGCTTCGCAATTTCAAGCAGCTGATATCGATTGGACGACAGGGCTGGACCTCACAAATAAATATAAAACCAAAATATTCAGTGGTCTCTCAATTTGACGAATAATACAAACGGAAGATGTCTGCCCTGCGCCGTGATGTGTCGCCTTTAATCCAGCGTATTCGGGCCTTCCTCCTGGGTGTGAGTATCCGACATTTGGACAGCGGCCGCAGAGAACTTGGTTCTCAGTTATATAAGACGGAAAATGCGAATCTCTCATTAATCTGGACGCCAATTACAGCGGGAGCACAACCTGGCCCTGCGCTTCGAGGACGGACTGGCCGATCGCACCCAGCCACAGCCGGAAATCCCGGATGGCCCATCGCATCTACTCTCGGCCAACTACTACTGCCAGCGGGATGGACGTCGCGAGGTTCTGCCGCCCATCGACCTGGTGGAGCAGCAAAAGCAGCTGGCGGGAGAGGCTGGGGAAGCGGCGAAGGCCCCGTCTTCCAAGCTGCCCACTCCCGGCAAGGTCTATGCCTGGGATTAATGGGCCGCTTCACCGCGGGAATCGCCTTTTTTGAGTTGTAGTACGAGCCGGTTAAAGCTAATATAGAATCAAATTGAATCAAGAATGCGTGCATTGGTATATCCAGTGATGGAGGGCCATGTGAGATGCCCCTTACCAGCCTACAATGTTTCGAAACCACAATCGCCGAAAAAACACCATCCATCACTGGATATCTTTATGTACAAGTATTTTATTCAAATATTTACAGATCCCATCTTACAACTAGTTAAAAAAAAAACACAATCCAGGAACACCTAATAGACGCGAGGCTTGAGGCCACAATTGATTCCCGTGGACGAGCGCAGGATAAGGTTCAGCACGGGCTGGACTTCCTCGCCCAGAGGCAGCAACTCAAAGTGTCTCACCATTTTGCTGATGGTGCTCTTCATCTCGAGCATTGCGAACTTTTGGCCGATGCAGTTCCTCGGACCCGCTGAGAAGGGAGTATAGGCGAATGGATTGATCTCGCCCTTGCGCTCCATGCTGAAACGCTCAGGGATGAACTTCTCCGGATCAGGGAAGTAGTCTGGATCGCGCTGAGCATGGTAAATAAGAATGACCACATTCGAGTCGGCGGGTATCAACTTGCCGTCGAGTACGATGTCCTGCGAAATGTAGCGTCCGATAAGCGGCACCGAGGGAAACAGGCGCAGAGACTCCTTTATCACGCACTCTAAGTACTTGAGCTCGCCGAGTAGCTGCATAGTAACTGGAGCCGACTTGTCTTCACCGAGAACATCTCTGACCTCCTGGAAGACGCGAGCCTGAACCTCCGGATGTCGAGCCAGCAAATAGCAGGTAAAAGCAATGCTACTAGTCGTAGTGTCGTGGCCCTCGAACATAAAGGTGTCTACCTCCTCGCGGATGTCGTCGTTGCTCAACGGAGCCCCATCGATGGTGGACTTCAGCAGCACATCAAGAAGGGCCATGCGACGCTTCTGGCCCACATCGTTCAAGAGGGCAGCATCGGCATCTCCTCCATCGGCAATGGATTTTTGTAGGAGCTCGCGTCGCTCAGTGATTACCGAGTTGGTGAAGTCGTGCATGTTCTTCACGGAATCATTCAGCTTGGCCAGCAATTTGGGATAGAAGAGCTTCATTGAGAAATCCACGCGCTGCAAGGGATTCATGAAGCGTTCAGCTAACATTGAAGAGGCACTAAAAAGATGTGTTCATATGGAATAAAGCCCGCCGATAGTTACTGTGTGGTAATACTTACGTTGTGACCGACTGAACGTAGGAAAATTGCGGCTGGAGCTGAGCATTAATTTTCACACCCATGGCCGTTTCCGCAATGATATCCATGGCACACAAGCAAGCCACCGGGAACATGTTTATCACCGTCTTGCCGTCCGCCCGATCGTAAAGCTGCTGGACCATAGTTGCGCTCTGTTGGTCAAAGACCTCCACAAAGTCCTCCAGGATCTTAAAGTGGAATGCGGGTGTGATGATCTTCCTGCGGCGGAACCACTTCTTCCCTTTGCTAAGGAGCAGCCCATCGCCGAGCCAATTGACCAGCAGACCATAAAGATTGTTTTTTTGAATGGTCTGTTGGCTGCTCATGATCGCCTCGATCATTTTGGAATCAGCAGTCATAAAGCCACGTTCGCCCAACATCTGCATTCTTATGTTTTTACCAAACTCAGCAATCAGACGGGACTGCAGATCAAAGATAGCTGCAAAAGAAGAGGATTGATATTTGTTTAACCATCTTGTGATTTTAAAAACAACGATTTTAAGATCAAAAAATGTTTAAAACTGAACTGTATGGAACGCAGTCTTGGGAATATGTATTGTTGTAACCGTGTTATTAACGGACATGACTTACTCTTGGGTGACTCGTTAATCAACATGAGAGCGTTTCCCACCAGAGGGTAGCTCTTGGGTCCTCGTATCCCAGCGGCGGCGTACATCTTGTTGTGCCGCCTGTTTCGCATATAATCCCACGCGAAAACGGTCGCCAGGAAAATCACAAAGAGCTCTAGATACATGTTTTTTGGGTTTCGGTTTTCTGGGTTGTTAATGGGATGGATCTATTAACGCTGGCACCGTTGGCCATCGACTGCTTGTTTTTCCTCGGCGGCGGGGCTGTTTTGTAGCCGGCGCGGATTGCGATAAGGCGTCCACAATCAGTGGAATGAAGCCGAAAACCAACGGGAAGGCCAAAAACTATGACCGGGGTCAAAACCAGGCGGTGTGTCAACCGAGGGCTCTCCTTACCCCCAGCTGCCATGTCAGTTGGATTTCTAAGGATGTTAAGTGATCTGCATAAGGATCTTCGAGATCCGTTGGCGCACATTCTGTGATGAAGGAACGGAAAAGTGCCTCTTCACCGTGACCCAAGGCTTTGGCCCGATCGGAAGTTCAGATTGATAAGGCCCACCGCCCACCGCCAACCTGGTATGTGGGATTTGGGCGGGGCCTGGGAAAGTTCGCATGGCGCTATCTTTATATTAATACATTGATGAACTACTCGGGTTGTGCTGATTAGATCGAACGCTTTTGTTTGACTCTTGGAACTAAAAAAAAGGAAATATTTAAATAGATAGTTAGCCCACAAATTTAATAGGCTCTAGAAATTATGCTGAGATAATCTGGGTTTCATAATATTTAACCCGACGTTCTTATCAACTTATTGATTACAAGTTGATCTTAAAAATTCGAACTGCTTACAAGCTGAAAACTATGCAGCACAATATGCACAGCATCAAACTGCCTTTGAACCCAGCTCTCTTAAATCTACAAAGTTAGGTGGAAAACTCAGAGCATCGCTGGGAAGCTATTCCATAACAGGTCAAACCAGAAAAATCTATATAGTGCACCTCTCGAACCGACGAGCGGGTACAAATTTCATTGGTATTGGACTATTGAACTCGTATCCCATTACACATAATGTTTGAGTTATTATATCAAATCGATGGTTCCATTGATGAGTTCAAAAAAAAATTTATTTTAATTGTTAATAGATATTCTGAGTTGATATCTTTATGGCTTGTCCACTGCAGTATGTGATCCAATGTTTACCTCTAGTCTACAAGTAAGCATGACGAGTGGAATTGATAAGGGCTCTCAACTGCCTGGTAATCATTACTAAGCAAATTATTAAACTTACACTCTGTGTATAGTAGATAAGTGGGAGCAACTGATCTTGGAACTTGTACCACAAATTTACGATATCTTCGATAGGCTGTTTGACCCATTCACCTTTGACACTTACTATTACTGATAAGAGGATATGGGTTCAGCTATTGTCATGCAGTGAATGAAGGGGCATATCTACAATTCATGATGATAGGCTGGAAATAGCAGGGTAGATCACTCAAATACCCCTTTCAAATGTTCTGATAGAACTTGACAATAAAAGACCCATCATTTGTATGTATATATTTTAATTGGTTTACAAGTTCCCAATTTGCAATATATTTAAAAAGGGTCCAGCTCCAATAACCATTCGTTATACCACCCACGATGGCTGGGCATAAGCTTAAATTACCCGACTAAGCATGACCTCTCAAAAAAAGACTGTGCATCATCGTGACAAGGCTCCATTCGTAAATGGTTCGTCCGGTTTTCTTACCTCCAGCTGCCCGCTGCAGAAAGCAGATTACCTGAGACGGTTTAGTTCTCTTAAACAGCAGACTCTCTTACGGCTTTCAGCTGGCGTAGAATTCAGATTAACAGCCCACGAAGCTTATATTATTTATAGTATCGTTCAGTAGAACGGCGTTTCTCGTTCGACGCACAATGCTGGGTGTTATTGGCGTGCTCCTCCTGGTGGCGTTCGCCACACTGCTGCTGTGGGATTTCCTTTGGCGCAGGCGGGGCAATGGTATACTGCCGGGTCCGCGGCCACTTCCCTTCCTGGGCAACCTGCTTATGTACCGCGGTCTAGATCCTGAACGTGAGTTTAACTTCCAGTCCATCGATACAGTTTGTTATCTGGTCAAATCTATAGCAATCCCTAATCACTCCCAATAATAATCTGCAGAAATTATGGACTTTGTCAAGAAGAACCAGCGCAAGTACGGTCGCCTTTACAGGGTGTGGATCCTCCACCAGTTGGCTGTCTTCTCCACGGATCCGCGAGACATTGAGTTCGTCTTGAGCAGCCAGCAGCATATAACCAAGAATAATCTGTACAAGCTACTTAACTGCTGGCTGGGCGATGGATTGCTGATGAGCACGGGCAGGAAGTGGCATGGACGCAGGAAGATCATCACGCCTACCTTTCACTTCAAGATACTGGAGCAGTTCGTCGAGATATTCGACCAACAAAGCGCCGTGATGGTGGAGCAGCTTCAGTCGCGCGCCGACGGCAAGACGCCCATTAACATCTTTCCGGTGATTTGTCTCACTGCCCTGGATATAATCGCAGGTGAGTTTGCCATCAGTCTAATAAATATTTATAATAGCTTAATATTCGCCGTTTAGAAACTGCAATGGGCACAAAAATCAATGCCCAAAAAAATCCCAATCTGCCCTATGTCCAGGCTGTCAATGAGTGAGTGTAATGATAAGTCGAATGCCTACAGTTCTGATGAATTCTTCCTTGCGGCAGTGTCACCAACATCTTGATTAAACGTTTTATCCACGCTTGGCAGCGGGTGGATTGGATTTTCCGGCTAACACAGCCAACAGAAGCTAAACGCCAGGGCAAAGCTATTAAAGTAATGCACGACTTCACCGAGAACATTATCCGCGAGCGGCGTCAAACGCTGGTTAACAACTCGAAGGAGACAACTCCAGAGGAGGAAGTTAATTGCTTGGGCCAAAAGCGACGCATGGCTCTGCTGGATGTGCTGCTGCAGTCCACAATCGATGGCGCTCCGTTGAGCGATGAGGATATCCGCGAAGAGGTTGACACGTTTATGTTCGAGGGCCATGACACCACTACCTCGGCGATTTCCTTCTGTTTGTATGAAATCTCAAGGCATCCGGAGGTCCAACAGCGTCTGCACCAGGAGATCCGCGACGTCCTCGGCGAGGATCGAAAGAGCCCAGTTACCCTTCGTGATCTGGGTGAGCTGAAGTTTATGGAGAACGTGATTAAGGAGTCGCTGCGCCTGCACCCGCCAGTGCCCATGATCGGTCGCTGGTTCGCCGAGGATGTGGAAATACGTAAGAAGTTCCATAGAGATTCTTCAATCTCAGGTAAACATATTGCTCTTCTCAGGTGGCAAGCGTATTCCAGCAGGCACCAACTTTACGATGGGCATCTTTGTTCTCCTTCGTGATCCTGAGTACTTCGAGTCTCCCGATGAGTTCCGACCTGAGAGATTCGAGACGGATGTCCCGCAGATTCATCCGTATGCGTACATTCCTTTCTCCGCTGGACCAAGAAACTGTATTGGTCAGAAGTTCGCCATGCTGGAAATGAAGAGCACCGTCAGCAAGCTGCTCCGCCACTTCGAGCTGCTGCCATTGGGTCCTGAGCCCCGCCACTCGATGAACATCGTCCTGCGGTCGGCCAACGGCGTTCATCTTGGCTTGAAACCGCGCGCCTAAGGAATTCATTCTTGTGGGTCTATCCAGCTCTCTTTGCTTAGAATAAACGTGTATAGAAGTATTTATTTAACTATTTTGTCTGCTGGGTAATTATCTTAATACTCTCAGCAATACGTAAGTATGTGCATATGAATGACCACATGTACATATGTATGTGTTTTGGTCAGCTGTTCTTGCTGAAAAACAGCTGTCTAGTTGTTTTCCTCGCATTTTCCATCCTGCTCACCTTAGTGCTACCGCACTCAGTTTCTCTTTCGCCAGAGGCGCACTATTCGAATGGATTTGCTTATATAAAGTTTAGCTACAAGCAATAAATGCGAAGTGCTTGGTAGGTATATAAATAGGCAACACATTTGTGGTGCTCCAGATAAGATTGCCAGCTACTCGAGAGCCCAAGTGCTCCTTGAGAAACGCTGCAGAACTTCAAGATGTTGGTGGTTCTGCTGGTGGCCCTCCTGGTGACTCGCCTGGTGGTCTCGCTGTTCCGTTTGGCGCTAAAGGAGCTGCGCCATCCTTTGCAAGGCGTTGTGCCAAGTGTTTCGAGAGTTCCTCTACTAGGAGCCGCCTGGCAAATGCGGAGTTTTCAGCCAGACAGTAAGTTTTCGTTTGCACTCTTCAATATTTGATATTTACTGCATTAAATTCCAGACTTGCATGATAAGTTCGCCGAGTACGTTAAGCGTTTTGGTCGCAGTTTCATGGGCACTGTCTTGGGCTATGTGGTAATGGTTACAGCGGAGCCCCGACATGTCGATGCACTGCTGCAAAGTCAGCACCAGTTGAAAAAGGGCACGATGTACTTTGCCTTACGCGGTTGGCTGGGCGATGGACTGCTGCTGAGTCGCGGAAAGGAGTGGCACACGATGCGCAAGATCATCACGCCCACGTTTCACTTTAGCATCCTGGAGCAGTTTGTCGAGGTCTTCGATAGGCAGAGCAGCATATTAGTGGAGCGTTTGAGAACGCTGTCGCACGGCGACGAGGTCGTGAACATCTATCCCTTGGTGGGTTTGGCTGCCCTAGACATCATCACCGAAACTGCTATGGGTGTAAGTGTGGGCGCTCAAGAAGCTGACTCTGAGGTGGTGCACGCTGTAAAAGAGTATGTTGTAATATATTCTAATTTACCTTGTTTCTTACCGTCTATCTTCCTTTAGTCTAACCAACATCTTGGCCACCAGGTTCATGAGGCCGCATCTCCTCATTCCCCACCTCTTTCGCCTGTGCTGGCCCAGCGGATTCAGGAAGCAACAAGCAGGCGTCATCTGCCTGCATCAGTTTACCAACGGAATTATAGAGCAGCGCCGCCGTTTACTGGCCAGGGAGGCTAATCAAGATAAGCCAACAAAGCGCCACGCCCTGCTGGACACGCTCCTCCGGGCAACTGTGGATGGGCAACCATTGACTGACAAGCAAATTCGCGATGAAGTGAACACTTTCATCTTTGAGGGTCACGATACGACGACTTCAGCGGTTTCCTTCTGTTTGTATCTACTTTCCCGCCATGAGCCAGTGCAGCAAAAGCTTGTTGAGGAACTGAGGACGCACTACGGCCAGGATTTATCCAGAGGCGTTATTCTCTCGGATTTTGCTGCGTTACCATATCTAAGCTGCGTGATCAAAGAGTCCCTGCGTCTTTATCCGCCTATTCCGGCAGTCGCACGCTGTCTGGAAAAGGATTTGCTTATAGGTGAGTGTAAGGTCTAAAAATTTAAGACTCACCTAACCGTCAATATACACCAGATGAGGGCTACATCCCCGTGGGAACCAATGTGGTCGTACTTCTCTGGCAGCTCCTCCGCGATGAAGCGATCTACACCGATCCACTGCTCTTCCAGCCGGAGAGGCATATAGGAGAAGAGGCACTCAGACAAAGTCCCTACAGCTACATACCTTTTTCCGCTGGGCCGAGGAACTGCATTGGTCAAAAGTTTGCTCTGCTGGAGATGAAAACCATGGTGATCAAGGTGATACGCCACTACCAGCTGCTTCCAATGGGAGCCGATGTGGAGCCATCCATTAAAATAGTGCTGCGCTCGAAGAGCGGGGTAAATGTTGGACTGCGGCCGCGATTGTATTAAAAAACTCGGATTCAAAAATAAAAACACACGATTTTGGATCAGCTGGCGCCAGACAGTTTGAATCTGGCTATCGTTATCGATAACAGCAAACAATCAGCTGACGCAGTGATGGGCAGGTGTAGTTTTTCACCGCCAAAAAGTGCTAGAAATTAGTTAAAATTTAAATGTCTAAAACTAATACCAGGAATTCAATATAAATACAACTACCTATACATCACATATACAGCAGAAGTTAAACCAAATTAGAAGCGCTGATAAGGCAAACTAAATGGGATCAGCTGATAGCACAGAATGCGGAATAAACCCAATTAATGTGATTAAGCTCAGTAAACGAGCGATCAGAGATTATATTACTGCGTTACAAACCAATGCATTATATATTTACATACATATAGAGCATTTGGCTTTGTAAGCTATTTATTTCAGTTTTGCGCTGGTCAATCGATAAATGTCACATCGAATCGATACGCGCAACTGTTGAAATATATGGAAGCTATACGACGTTTGTTTTCCCAGCTTTTCCGAGATTTCCCTAACAAATGTGCTTTCTACGATTTTTGGCCCAGGCCAGGGGCACCTTGGGACGGGTGAGAATTCTGCAAGAGCACCAGAAGTGAAAAAGGTCAAGCACTAATAGGGTTTCTTTTCTCGCGCAGCATCTGGCGGAGGCCTCACCAGTTGCCTGGGCAGCTGCTCCCGACGTTTCTGGCCGTAAATTACATCTGGTAATGGGCAACGAATCGTGCGACTTGGACTCCGCCGTTTCGGCCGTCACTTTGGCGTTTGTCTACGCCCAGCGCCATAGGGAGCACGACTATGTGCCAATACTGAACATTCCTCGCCGGGATTACCCGTTGAAAACCGAGGTGGGCCACTTGTTTGTGAAATGTGGGATTGCCGAGCCCGTGTTGCTCTTCCGAGACGATATTCCCCGGGAAGTGGTCCAGGATGTGAACGTTATTCTCGTGGACCACCATGTAAGCCCGCTGGCCCCAAATGTTACTGAAATTTTGGATCACAGGCCCTTGGAGGACAGCAGTCCATCCTTCAAGCAGCTGCCAACAATCTGCCAACTGGACATTGATGCCTCGGTGGGTTCCTGCGCCACTCTGGTGGCCCAGCGGTATTTGGCCGAGGAACAACCCCGATCCACTAGCGTGGCTCAGCTGCTGCACGCCACCATCGTGCTGGACACAATTAATTTTTCACCCGCGGCCAAGCGCTACGGGCCAAAGGACGAAGCCATGGTACAGAAGTTGGAGAGCGAGCTTAACCGTAAGGACGCTCAAAGAAGTGGCCTTTTTGATGAGCTAGTGGCTGCGAGGGCGGATATTAGTAAGCTAACTCTCACCGAAGTTTTGCGCAAGGATATGAAGGTCTTGCAAACCGATCGCCAGGTGGTTCCCTTAGCTGGAATGCCCATCCTAGTCAGAGATTTTGTGGAGAAAAGCGGCGCCGAAAAAGCCGTTCGCGAGTTTGGCGTGGAGAGTAACCTTTTGGTTATCCTGGGAATGTATGTATCACCTGCCGATGGCCAGGTGCAGCGTGACCTGGCCTTGATCTCTCTCTCCGGCCAAGGCCAATTCGTTCAACGCGTCCGTCAAGCACTGATGGAGTCTAACGATCCAAAACTGGAGCTGCGACCTCATGAGGTGGACACCCGCTTCATGGGCGGCTGCCTCTTACGCCAACACAACGTCCAGGCCACCAGAAAGCACATCCTGCCTATTGTTAAGCGAGCGCTGCTTGAATGGGAAGCGGATCACGCTTGCGATTGTGACGAGGTGTACTTCTTCAAGGAGAAGCCGCAGCTGGGACTCTCTTAGGAAGAGATCAGGCCAAACGGAAGCTTAGACAAGACTTAGCTACAATTTTAGCGCAACCATTATGTTACCAACGTTAAGCTTACACCAAAAAGACAAAAAATTTCCCATTTAGGATGCTTCCATATTCCATTTAGGATAAATTGTCCAAGGCAAGCGAATGAAATATGGAAGCAATCAGTATTCCAAATTTAAGTTACTTTGCAACCTTGGTAACATAAAGGCAAATCAGTTTCAGAGTATTCACACATTAAGTTTTATCCAGTTTCCTAGTTGTTTATATGGATAAAGCGATTATGTACAGGGTATACATGGGTAAAAGAAAGCGTTATGATTAATAAAAAAAAAGGACTACAACTGTGGCTCTGTCTCGTCGGCATCTCCCTCCTCGCCCATTTCGTCGTCTGCGCACTCCAACGTCATGTCTTCCAACATCTCCTCCAGTGTGATCTGGGGTACATCACCTCCAGCGGCCTGTGCCTCGATTGGTATCGTCTTGTTTGTGTCCCGATAGATGTTGACCTGACCGCGGATATCCTCGTTTTCCTCGAGATCGTCAAGGAACTCGTGGTAGTCGTACTTGCTGCGCTCATCGGTGGCCTCCGCCGCCAGATGCTTAATCTTCCATACGCGCTGGCTGAGTCTGGTCTGTCGATCGTAGTGCTTGCGCACAAGAATCACATCCGGAATTTCATCCGTCGACAATTTGTCGAACTCCAGATCGTTGATGTTGGCCTCTCCGGTGTTGTAGCCCATTACGGAATCGCCCACCTTGAGCAGATGACCCAAGTGGGAGCGTGTGTGAATGGGGTTGTCGTTGATGCCCAACTCCGAGGCGCGCACCACCCAAATGTCGCAGAGGGCGTGCTTAAAGGAAACCTGCCCTTGACCAGGATAGGTCTTTCGATCCTTCTCCATGATCACATCAATGTCCATGACGACGTACTCAACCAGCTGCTTGGGATTGCAGATGGCCTCAAAGGGAGCTCTGAAAAAAGCAATTAAATTGGCTTACTCGAAGATAACCTATGTCAAATAGGAGTCCCACCTGAAATAGACCTGCGAGGTGAGTTCTGCAATCTGTGCGGTCAGGGGATCAATCAAGTGAATGCTGCTGGACACCCGGTTGACCAGAACCACTGGCGAGAGATTACCCAGCTGGTGGCGCAGCTTCTTAGACAGGCAAACTGCACTGTCCTTCGATACTGGTGCTATTTCCACTGACCAGTTGTACTTGTAGTTATAGTTGTTGCTGTGAATGTCGTGAGAGATGAGACGCTTTGAGGTTGTTACCTTGCCGGGCACCATGGTCAGCAGGAAATCAACCATGCGTCGGGCATGGTTATCATTGGCGTAGAAGAAATCCAGGCCGCCATGCTCCGGCTTTATGCCCAGAGTGTTCTCGTGGGCTTTGTGCTTAAGGATCAACTGTTCCAGATAGTAAAAGGTCTTCTTGTTCTCCGCCCTCTGACGAACCTGCACGAGGCAGCGCCAGAAGTCTTTGGCCTCGGTCCGATGGCAGTCGTTGCACATCTGGTTTTGTACAGTGAACTCCACCACGAAGACCTGCTGGAGCACAGTTCCCCCGGTGATCTCCCCATGCACAGTCAGCTTAACCTTTATGCGCTTGGAGTGCTGTTCTGTCCAGATGAAGCCGGCATCCACCAACTTCACTTCCTTCAGGCCTTTTAGCTTCTTAAGGCAAATGGCCAAGAGTTCGCGGGACTCCAAGGCGGCCTGTATCCACTCGTTCGGCGGTTGCAGATAGCGCTCGCAATTACGACAGAAGTGGAGCACGGCCTGCTTTGGGATGTTCTCCGTGATGTCGACATGGTTGCGCAGGCAGGTGACGCACATGTTGGCCGGATTCGGCTGGATGGCCACTCCGCACTCGCAGCACAGGATGATGGCGTTCGATGCGGCGCCCTTGCCGTCCGCGGCGCCCAGCGGGCTAACCCCAACGTATTCGTGATCCATGAATCCTCCGGAGGTCTCTTCGATTCAGCTATTTCACAATGGCGTTGTAGAATACGATGAAATTCCTACGAAGTACACAAATTTGTAAACACGTGCGTATAGGTGTATATCGATTGGCCAGAGATCAGCGATATAATTAATCGGCGATTTAAGTTAAGCCTATTTCCAGCTAGAGTAGCTAAAAGTGAGATTAATGATTAATGTTAAGCGAGTGAGACTCCAAGCTGAATGGGACATTTTAAAAGATTTCCTATCATTCCCTTAAAAATATAATACTTATTCGACTGTCTCCAGCCTTATTTTGGCTAGCGAATATACTCCCAATTATCGATACATTCGCCGCCGTCATCACTGACAGACCAGCTGAGGCGACGGACTCGACTGCCGGAAACTTTTACGGACCTGGAAGGGATTTGCCGCCATGCAGAAGAAGCCCATTAACACCAACTCGCTGCTGGACAAGCTGCACCGCGGCGCGGTGTACGCCTGCATTGGAGTCACCCTGTACGGCACCTACATCCTGGGAATGCGCTACTACCACTACTACACGGTCATCCGACCGGAGAAGCAGCAGGCGGAGCTAAAGCTCCTGGACGAGGGAGCCCACGACAAGGCCAAGGAACTGAAGTACTAGGCCCGCCCACCTCCGCCCTTTAATTGTTAAATGTTTGTTAAGCGCAATAAACTGTAAGGAAATGTAAGCATTTTCAGCTGAAAACGGCCAACGCCGGTTGTTGTTGTGTAACCACGGACAGCTGGCCAAAGTAGAGGACCGTCGGCAGGCCCGGTGGGATTGTAAGATTCCAGATTCAAGATCTGACCCTGGAACCAAGCCAACAATGCGCAATTAGCCGTCTGTGCCGTAAATCAAGCTGGTCGGCCACAATGGGAAATCAATCAATCGACAGCGACATCAACATCGACCCGTTCGTCGGACTAGACTTAGTCAAGAATTATAATTTAGCTGGCAATCAAATATGTTGTCATCTCCGGATCGTGACCAGGTCCCAGTCCGTAGACCAAACCCCTTGCCTGCTTGGGCTTCCGCTTGCCCAACGCGTCTCGCGTGCATTCACCTCCAATGGGCAGAGCATAAATATTAAACGATGTGGATACGAAAACAATCGCGGGGAGAAGGAGACAATGGCGGTGCCACCCACTTTTGGCCAGAGATGGCGAGACGTCGTCGATTGGGAAAATCTTTTGCATGCTTCATTCAACAATGTTGCCCCCGGCGTTGCTTCATTCATGACTTGGGAACTCGGAGCAGCAAAAGCAACAGCCGCAGCAGACTGCAATTGCGATTTGCAATTGCCACTGTGGTCAAGGTCGTCCTTCATTGTGTGGGCACGGCACTAGGTACTGGGTAGCAAGTACCCCCGGTAGACGGAAGTGATCGAGAATAATGGAATGCGGAGAACCGAGTCGTCTACCCAAATGGCTATCATAGTGTTTTAAAGTTTTAGTATATTAAACAAAAGCTGTGCTCCTCTGAATAAAAGATCTCGTGAAAGACCTAGTTTCACGCCCATTAAAACTAATGACCATCGAGCTGGTCACCGAGCCTTGGCCCAATATACCCCGTAAGCCAGAGGTCTCCGCAAAAGTCGTGCACTTTGGATATTCTTTCGATAAGAGCTTGCATTGGAAATGATCTGGCAGAGATCTCAGCTGTCTGGAAGCTTAATTAAAATGCCAAAACGCTGCCAAACGTGCAATTGTTCGTAATTTGTGTTTAATGCTGGCGCATGTGCGATTCCCACGGGGCCAGTGGCATCCTAGCATTTGGCCAGCTTCTGAACGAGCTTAGGTAATAGTGCCCCTTCTGGGGGCTGCAGGCCATTCGATCTGGCAGTGAAAGTGTTATACGATATGCCTACCGTGTACGAGAGGGGCACTTGGTGATTGTGGAACGCGTCGAGGGTCTCGTGTTGCACGCTGCTTGTGGATCGCGTTGCTGCCCCACTTCGGTTACCCAACGAGCCTGGGATCTTAGAATTTCGACTGCGCTGGCAATTATAGCCGATATCGTTAGTTTCCACGCCCACTCCACCTCACTTCCCCCACTGCAATCCTCCGCCTAGTCCTCCTCCGCCGGATGAGCGGATGGATGACCTTTTGGCTCCGCAGCATAAACAATATTCGGTTTCAAGTCCTCAACCCGTCATGCATTCAATTCAGCTGCAACAATCGCTGCTGCTGCTGCTGCTGCCGCCGTTATTGTCAGTTTGCATAATTGCAACTGTAGCAGCAACTGGCAACAATAAGCCAAGCCGGGTGACTATAAAAGCGCCGGGCCACTGGCAGCCATCAACAAACCTCGCCTGGCGCCCAACCCATCAAGTCAACCAGCCAACAGCCACCAGCAACATCTGCAGCAGCAACATGAAGTTCTTGGTAAGCAGCAACACCAGGACACTAGGATACCAGGACACCAGGACCACCGGTCAAGCAAACGTCGAGTGAAGGACTTTTTTTTTTGAGTGACAGTTTATCCAACAAAATGAAAGTTATTTAAAATTGCTGGAAGTGATCTGTCTACAATTTGAAACAAATCACTTGTTAACATCGCTTCAAATGTTTCATATACCGAACCTTTTTTTCTCTGTGCAGTGCGTGTTCGTCATCCTGTCCATTTGCTTCATGAGCACCTGGGCAGCAGTTTCGGAGCCCGCTCCTGAAGCCCTGGAGGCGGAGCCATCCGCCGTGGATGAGAAGAAGACGGAGAAGAGAGGCATCTACGGGTTCGGCCACGGCTATGGCGGCTATGGCGGCTATGGCGGCTATGGCGGATACGGTGCCTATGGACACGGTCACTACGGCGGCTACGGCGGACTGAGCAGTCCCTACTACGGCGGCTACGGATACGTCCATGCGGCGCCCTACTACGGCGGACACCACGGCTACTATCCGTACCACCACGGCCACTACGGCTTCTACTAGGACCACCACCTATCCCCATGATCGTAATGCATACTGTTTTTTTTCCCGATCGCTCCATGCTCATCACTGCACCATCATTTGTATATGTACATATATGTACTGGTTTTCCCCAATCATTCACCGCAATATAAATGTACTGCAAATATCTAATACATACTCGCATGTCTTTGAATTTGGGTTGGATGTGGTGCAAATATGATAAACATACATATGTATGTATGTAAATAAGTTTGAGGCCTACTTAACAATAGAGAATCGATTACATTGCTTATGTATGGCAGTAAAAGTGATTTTTGGTCACTTTATGGGGGCCAGTGAAGGTATAAACCGATATTGCCCCAGTGACTGTTATACAAAAGTCACTGTTCTAATTTCGATCGGCGCGTGATCACCAGTTTTTCTGATCATCAGCAAAAATCAGGAATTCGACTTCGAGATGCTGAAACGCGATCTGCAGAAAATCACACTAAAGCTGTCCGATCTCAAGGACTACGAGGCTGCCCGCCAGAAGAACAAGCTCAAGGGCGCCCCGCGGCCCAGGCTTTCTCAGGATGCCCTCACCGGAGACGACGCCTCCACTTCGGGAACAACGGCAAGTTGCAGTTCCAACACGGAAACCGCCACGGAAACCGCATCGGGATCCGGATCAGGGTCTGGATCGGGCTCGGGTTCTGGGTCCGGATCGTACATTACGGGAATGGGCTACCGTTCGGAGACACCCTCCTCCGCATCGTACACCACGTCGACGACCCCGACTCCGGCCACTCAGGAGGAGATACTGAGACCCTCGTCCGCCGTCACGGCCACCACAACCACTGGGACCACTAATTCCGGCTCCACGGATGACGTGAGCGTGGCGGCCGTAGTGGATGACACGGATACCATTGACGAAATCAGCGATGACAACTGGGTAGACCTGAATGCGGACACCAACGATACCGTTGATACCCAGCCGGAGGAGCAGGACCAACTGCAAGAGGTGGAGGAGGAGGATGGGGCTAGGGGTGGAGTCTAATCCTGACCGCTTATCGCGTTATGAAAACATAAAACGCAGCTGCACTCGAAGCCCCCCATTTCACATTCCATTTATCATAACATTTTGTATACGTAACCAAGTATAGTAACCCATTGCATGCTCCACTTACCTAGAAATGCGTTTTTATTGGCTGCTAATAATAATAGTTTGCAAGGTTATATGTCGCTTATGTCATCTTCAAATCGAAACCTATAAATTTTATAGATTTGGTTAACTACGGTAAAAGGTTCTGTGGCCTTTTAATCAGGAGGAAGTGCGATCGGATTATATCGAGTGGGCAATGCGGCTCCTCCTAATTGCCTCTCCCCACAGGGAGCAAGCAAGCGGCAGACGACAACAAGTGGCTTATGGCCACCGGCAACAGGTGGACGCAGTGGAGTGGGCACTTGGGAGTGAAAGGAACTGTTGTGGAACGAGAGGCCGAAACACGGGTAAGTCAAGCGCCCCAGGGGTACGTGCAACGTGACTTGAGCCGCACGAAGCGGAGGAGGGGGTGGCCTCCAATGGGGCTGCCTCCACGAAAGCTTTCCTCAAAAGCTGAAAAGCTCGCAGGCATCGGCGCTGCATTTCAAAATACGTGGCCATACTGTTTTCGGGCGGCAGGCTGGCCAAAACGGCGGTTTGAACTCAATCCCGTCCGATTCGGCTCGGCTCGGCAGTACGGAGCACGGCAAACGGACGACGGAAAGTGGATAGCGGATGGCGGATGGCCGGCCTTCCGCCAATTACGGGTCGCTGGAGTCCACGGCCAAGCGATTGTCAATTAATTACTCGCCTAGGTTCGATATCCAACAGTTTTGGTTACCGTGTTCCGAGGTACAAGTGCCCGTCTCAGCTTCCGCATCCGTTTACCGTGCGCATCGGTATCGACATCCCAAGCCGCATCGGTGACCGTGACCCAAGGATCGACCGGTAGCATCACGTGCCACGTGCCGGTTCATCAAAAAGTGCAAGGGTAAGTGGCCATGTGCACGGTGATGAGGTAGTTCTACCCCACTTCGGACGTAGCAAATACCCCTTACTCCAAGGGGGATCTCGGTCAGTTAAAGTAACGAGGAGGTTTCAGTGCCACGTAATCTCTGGACAGAGGCCTGCCGAACTAACACCGCAAACGGGCAGGAATTGTAGTGATAGGCTCGTAAATACGTGGGAAACGTTTAACCTTTGACCCCCGTAACCTTTTGTCTGCGTATATAACCCTTTGCCATGCATATTCGGCCACCCAGTTGCACGGTACGCCTCATCCCCCGGGGATATTGCTGAAATGAAGTGCTTTTCGGACATGCTCCTCCGTAGTCCGAGAGCTGCAAATAGCC
Source organism: Drosophila simulans (assembly GCF_016746395.2). Lineage (NCBI taxonomy): Eukaryota > Metazoa > Arthropoda > Insecta > Diptera > Drosophilidae > Drosophila > Drosophila simulans. The sequence continues at coordinate 1,971,156 of NC_052525.2, forward strand.
AAACTGCATACACACAACATGGTAACATTGTAACCGAGTGGGAACGTGACGCCGGGGGGCGGGTTCGGGTGCACTGATATAACCACCTGTCACACACACATCCGTGGCACGTGCGGAGCTCCAGGTGGAGGGAGGGTGGTGGGTTGTGTTTGCGGAGAAAGCAGGCCAGAAGTGAAAGTGCAGGCAGAAGAGAAAGCGGTGGTACAGTTACGAACGCCAGGAAGCTGGCTAATGGAAGTTGGAAGGATGCTGTGCGCCACTTGTGGCAACGGGACTCCGTTGATCGCCCGCCATTTAAGTGGCACATACCCGTACAAACGGATTCCCCCTCCGATGGATGTGGCAGGTGTAAACTCTGCTGTTTTCGCTAGAGAGCGCATGTCTTTCATTAATCCGTGCATAATTAGCGACAGTTCGCCGGGGAAGGACTGATGCGGTCGCAGGATTAGCACTTATGGTATTCGAATTAGTGACACTGTGGATACAGGGTATGGACAGTAACCACTGACTTTACTGGCCAGACGTGCAGGTAGGTACTAGCCGGGCCAGAACACTAGGATAATGAGCATGGCTATCGACATGACTCCCTGCAAACGGAGATCCCGATGGGCTGCACTGCCTCTGTGTGCCGTGTGTGCCTGTACATATCTAATGGCCGCGAGCAGGGGAGGGGCCACCCAACAGGTGGCTGCGGAGAGTACATGTCCGGCCCCTTGGATCGGCTTTCGTCTTGCCCCCCAACACTGCAATTTTAATGCGGCCCAGCGCTTCTGACGAGTGCATGTTAAATAGCAGGCGCTGGCAGAGCAAACGACCCGCCCGGACAGCATGAGTCCCCGGGCTTTTGGGTCGTCCTGCAGCCCCATCCCCCCAAAAGGCGCCCATTCCCCTCTTCCCCAACCAACACTACCACTCGCAGGCCGCGCTCTTGGCCTTCGGCTGTGCCTTTAGCCAGTTGCTCAGTTGGCTTTGGACTGCGGCAGGGAAAACGGCAATGCGGCATGTTTCGTGAAAAGTGGAAAAAGTGAACCTACTATGGCCGGTGCCGATGCAGACAATTTGCCTTGATTGCCGAATGTCAATCTGGTTTTGTCAGCTAATTTGCATGCATACTTCAAGCCGGGCCGGCTCACATTATGCCCATGCCTTGCGCTTTTCCTGGCAGCTCATTTTCCGACTTTTCGCCCCGTTTGACGTTGACGTGCAGCGAAGATTCCCGCGCTTCCTTGGCCGTCGGCTGCAATTAAATCAATAGTTGGTACTAGGCAAGAGGCCAGACCGTAATTTGCCTACGAAGGCTCTACAAATGCACGGAGATGGCTATCATTTGGATGAGCCCCACCTGGTAGTTAGGTAATGCTATTTAATCCACATTTTCCGCCATAAAAACTCAGTATTTTGCTCAAAACTAACGAAATTATGGACCGAAAACGGAATGCCATACCTCGGCGAAGTCGGAATTAAATTTCCAATCGATTAGCGTTTAAATTTTCGATTTCTAATTTTTGACCATTTTTCGCAAATTTTGATGATGTTACCCCTTCTAAAAAATGCGAAAATTGGTTAAAAATTTTTTTTTCCAAAACCATTTAAAAAGTGATAAGGATCGTTGGCTTTGGCCATTAGCTTCACAAAACAGTAATTTTAATTCATTTTTGGCCGTTTTTGACTGAGTTATGCCAAAATCCCCTCAAAGAACTACACAGGTTTCTTTTTTTTTCTGTTTCAACGATATTTATTTTGTTCATACATTAAAGAGCTTTTTTGGTTAGTTAAGAACTAAATGCCTTTCACGACGACCCCCCCAATTGCCAGGTGTGATCAGATAGTAGCAGTGCCCAGAGCGATGACGCCGGTCGGGATCGAGTTCCGTTTCGGATGGGGAGGAGGCGAGTGAATGCACCTATTAGGCGACAATGGGCGAAAGGTGCTTGGTTCCGATAAGGCGCCCGCCCGATGCGCGGGATCATTGTCCACGGATGCGCGGATTAGGTGGTGTAGCATAACCAGCGCCATGGAATATTTTACGCAGGGCACAAGGGAGAGCGAGAAATTTTGATTTGAACTGGAGACTCAGCTTGGCGTTTATTTGGCTATGGATCGGTGAGCTATTGACCGAGATTCGTGTTGATTCCGACGCTTATCGCTGGGCCGGATAGTCGTTGTTGTCCCGGGTACACAACAACAGCAATCCGTATTTTCGGGCAGTCCGTGTTACTCGTAATCTCTAACGCCGCCGGCAACGAGAACAACAGCAAACAGTGGACGTCGACGGCGAAGGAATCGACTGAAACAGCAACTGCTGCCATAGGCGTAAAAATAGCGGGATGGGTTTATAAATAACCAAGCTGAAACTAACAAAGTCCGACATCCAGGAGCGGACTTATCTGAAGCGGGCTCGCAGGCTCGCTATTTTAGCTTCAACACTGCGCCAAATGCTCTCGGGCAGGGAAGCGATCGTCTCCCTGATCGACGAAGTCTGAGGCGGTGTCATATTCAAGACAGATGACTGGCATACGCGGTTCTTGAAGGTCTCAAAGCCGATCGTCGACAGAACATAGAGGGCGTGCACCACGGACAGTGCCAGGACCGCCTTCACCAACATGCCGAAAAACGAAAAGCGACTCGGTGGGCGCTCGGAGTTCTCATGTGGTTTGGGTTCAGATTCGCTTTCTGTAAATATAGTAATAGATACTTCATCACCAGATGCGTCCGGACATGGGCAGACTGGGGCACCTTCGGGTATTGATAATTTCAGATCCGTTGGTGCCAACGCTGCGTTGGATGAATAATCTGGCTGCGACACATCTGTCTGACAACCGAGCGTTACGAGAAGCTTTCCGGTGTTGACACTGCAGGCCAGTTCAACATCCTTTGTCTCCACCAAATCGAAGTAGAAACTTGCGGGTGGTGTCTCGTCCTCCAGCTTGTCCACATCCAAAGAAGCTATCCAATTGAACACCTCGAGGGGATCTCTCGGCATGAGCGATGGCTGACGGACAGTCTCCTCCTCCTTGTATAGGTCGTCCGGTTGGGAGATGTCCATTACTAGAAAATATATACTTTTTAGTTTTTTTTTTTTTAGTTTTACGAATAGAAGGAAATATATTCCGGGCTTCCGAAGTGTGTCAAATATGCCTGCTTGAATGAACATGGAGCTTGAAACGGCTGACACTTGCCAACCGGGTAAATATGTATGTATATAGGTTTCTGGCCCAGTTCCTGCTGGGACTCCATTTCGCTCCTTGTGGCAAGTCAAGCCTGCAGCAGCGCTCCATTTCATCCGGCCTGGACTCCACTATCTTATCAACTAGAAATGGGGCGTGGCATGACCACCCTCGGACGCACTATGCGGAATTGATTCCCAGCAACATTCCCGTTCCCGGTCCCCCTCCCGCAATCCCCCTCCCAGCGAGGGCGTTATCAATGGCCTGGCATAATCGGCTATCAATATTGTCGCATTACGACAACCATAAACGCGGCGCGGGAAAGGGTTCGCGAGGGCAGGAGAGGACGGGCGTGTATATAGGATCACGGGTTGGTCGACCAACTCACCTCGGATGGCCTACCTGTGACCGACGGCCCAGTCTAGTCAGCCTGGTCATCATGGTCTTGGGGCTGGTGTGTATTTTTAGCATTAGAAATCACATATTTGTACAGCAAATTATGCGATCAGTGCGAAGCGCGGTCAAGTATGATTTCCAATGCGCTCGCTGACTGCGTGACTCCTCACGAGGGCGAGCTGTATGTACCGCTCCACCAAGCCCGTGTAGAGCATCGGGCATTCGCTGTGGCCCGCGGGGAACTTGTCTCATCGCCGACCTTGATACTGCACTTCTTTTGGCTGCAGCTTGGGTGGCACGCGAGCCTAATCGATTTGCAAGTTCAGCTGCAGTAGGCTGCATGGGCAAAGTTCGATTGCGATTGCAGGGGAAAAGCAAAAATGATGGGGTTGTAAAATTTGAATAAGTAAAGCAAAACAAAAAAAAAAATAAATAAATAAACAGTTTTGAAAACCGTTTTGCCACACTGTGCTTCAGTCTTCTGCAGCGGATAAAATTCGAAATGCAGGCGATGGAAATAACTGTTTATCCGTGTGCACTGCAAAATAAATTCATTTCTAAGCGAACAGGAAATAAGAAGTGGGGTTCGACATGGAATAGAGTATAATAGTGCTCAGTGTGGTCTAAACACAATGATTGCTATGATTGTATTCGCTTTTTGTGGCCGTTGTGATTTCGATTTACGCACAGTTCAACTCGAGCAAATTTGTTAATTAATATTTAACACTAAGCCAGAAAGGCGTAAGCAGTCGAGACCATCCCCGAGCCCCCCTCCCCCCCGCTGCCGACCGAAAGTGCCGTGTTATTTGCATGCGGACAACACAATTGGAAGCACGAAACCTGTACGAAATATTATAAACTGATAAGGTGCCTATAATTCACAGCGGATTGGGTCCGATCACTTGGCGGCGCTCTCCCGCTCCCGCTCCCGCCCAGAGTTCTCCATGCGCGCTCTTTGGGGCTGACCACTGATAAGGAGCGAGGGAGCGGTGCGAGAGGCCTGGAGAGGACAGTGGAGAGTGGAGAGCGTTTCGCTGTTTGCTTGTCTTTGCTGCCGTTCCTTCTTCGGCTGCTCGGTGCTCGGCGTTCTGCTCTTACACGGCTCGCATTTAATTTAATTCGTCGCCTGCCCTGCTGACAGCGACATCGGTTGCGTCTCGCCAAAAAGTAATACTCGCTCCCGCGATTTGGAAGCCAGTGAAGCCATCGGGAAAGGGAAAGCCAAGCCGGGAGTCAGTGTTAGAAGCACCGTTATTGCCGTTTAGTGTGACCGAGTGTGCATTCGCCGCAAGGACATATCGTGGGTGGCCAGTTGCCAAGGACGCTGTACATCAAGCAGCGCAGTCAAAGTGCGACGCGATCGAAATCGCATTCATTCAGTTTTATTGAACACTCGACGCCCCGTTCAATCCGTAATCTCGACGATTGGACAACTGCAATTGTAACGCGAAGAACACAAACTGTCAACAAAGTCGTAAATTCGCACACTGCGGCAGTAAAGTGAAGCAATCGAAGGGAAAAGAGCAAAAGAGTGCAGGCAGCAACAAGTTAATTACCAAATAACAGGCGAAAGGTAAGTCGGCTGGATCAGATAAGGCGATTATAACTGTTGAGCCCAGCAAACAGACTCTCAAATATGTGTGATCTTTTACATCTGATCGGATCACCGATCTCCGATCTCCGATCACCACACCGCCGATCCAATCCTCCAGAAGCGCCATCGCCTGGAGTCGGGAAGCCATTCAAATGCCGAGAATGCATGCGTTTCGTCGAAACTATTTTTAAACAGATCGTTTCTTTACTTTCGACTTTTTCGGATTTCTCTTTCTCGCTTGGCGCGCCTGCATACCCAGTACGTGGGAGAAAAAGAACAGAAGTGCATTCATTGCTCCCCCTCCCTTATCACTCGCCAGGTGGCCGTGATCGATATTGATAGCTCCTGATATTGATGTTGACTAAATGCGAGGCTTGCGTTTACGGCTGTGTGGACAAGATTGGGAAAGATTGATCGGGATTCCGGGGGAAGTGCGGATATCAAACAGTGAAAACTAAATTCTTCGAATTTAATCTGCTCGTCAAGTTCAAGTTGATACAGCAGTATATGGCGAGAAGTCAGTTTCCTGCTGAAGTTCACAGGATCGATTTAGGGCAGGTTAATAAAACCTTGTCATGAATTTCCCAAGCCGTACAATCCGGTTAGTGGGTCAGTATCTTTCCCTGGCCAGGTTCAACAGCCTGGTTAGCTGGAGGTGATTGATGGGAGGTTGTGGGCATGGGATTCCGACTGGGAAGTGAGCACAAAGTAAACCCAAGGCCGCAATAATTAAAAATCCGTGACCGCAAACGCTGAAATTCATTTAGTGCCGAGCAAAGTGAATTAATTTCATAATAAACAAAGTGCGAATGACAGCTCTTCCAGCTGAGATGCAGTTGAAAAGTCGGCGAGGATAGCCGCGGCATAAATCTGAAAGGACAAAGGCAGCAGGCACTATTCCTTCCCACAGTACACATAGTTAAGGAGTTGAGCACTGGAAATGGATCGCATACTACCCACGAAAGGGGTGAATCACTCGATTCGCCTGCATGCCCCTGCTTTTATTTGGCAATCTACATACGTTCGTTTGTTTTGATACTGTTGGTTCAACGACTTTGCTGACCAGCCAACAGAAATAGTAGCAAAATAGAAGCCTCGCGGCTACACTCGAAGAAAATGTTGCTAACTTTGGAAGTTTATTCCTCAGAATAACAGAGCCAACAGGAGTCCAATCTAATCCCGACACTTTAATGATCATTAATTTGGCGAGTGATCGAAATAATTCTCAGTGCCCACGTAACCGAAGTGTTCGTGTTGCCTTTGCTTTTGTTTCTTCTTTTGCTTTTGCTTTTGCTTTTGTCTTTGCTTCTGCTGATATTGCATTTAGCCTACTGCGCACATTTTGTCACATTTTCGGGGCTATCTCTCGGCTCTTACACTCATATGCAGATAGGTCAAGGGCAAAGTCCCGCGAGTGCCCCCCACCCGACGGACGAGTGACTGGGTGCATCCAGTCCGAGTGCTATCGCTCTTGGAGGAGGGGCAGTGGTGGTGCTGTGGTTGCCGGGCGAAAGTGCATGATAAACAAGTGGAGGGGTTCGGGGCCACATGCAGTAGAATTGAGCAGTAATTACCGATTACGATCCAGTTGGCAACTGGTTCACCAAAGCTTTAGTGCATATGTCCACCTAAGTACGCTTGAGAGCATTTCAAATTCAGATTACTCCGTTCGTTGTCCTAAACGGTATGAATTAATGAATTGTAATGAATTTGTTGTCTTGGGAAGCAATTGGAAGCTAATAATCAAATTAATGTTGGCTCATAAAATATATTATTAACCATAAAGTTAATATGTGTCATGACACTGAGTGTTTCTATAAGCGAATAGAGCTATTATTATACATAATTCCGCTTTCATTCGATTTAAAGTAGACCAGATGAAGCCAAAGTCCAATTATGTGTGAATAGATGAGTTTCGGTCAAGGGGCGGATATTCAGTAATAATTACATTCAATTATAATTATATATGTGCCGTACTAACTAGATTCCTTTGGTCCGCGCCGCCAACGTTGCGTATGCGCAATCTCTTTGTCGGCGATATAAGATTCGGTTGTGTGACGAACGCCTGAATGTCATGGCCAGATTTTGGACCAGCCGAGTCCATTGATAATGCCGTTTTGCTCGAGGCTCTTGAGGTAAAAGTGTACGGCTCTCATTTGCGCTGATTTGATTTGTATTGTTTTAATTGTCTCTGATTGCACAAAAGAGCGACGCCGACGGATGAATCACTCCGCCCAAGTTGGAGAGGCTGGGGATGCGTTTCCTGTTGACTTAGTGCGACTAGAAACCACATACTATGGCGTTCTGCAGTATAACGCCCCTCCCGACGACCGTCGCCCGATTGTTCGTTCCTAATCAATTTTAGGTTAAGTTTCTAGCCTTTGTTCATGCCTGGCTTTCAGTGTAATGTGTGTGCATATCAAGTACTGGCTGATATGGCTTTGGAAAAAGTGAAATGGCATTTGTTTTTGTTCAGGCGGGGATGGGGGGAATATACCCACCCCGCCGCTCTGCTCGGTTCGCATCTGCTTTATCACGTCACAATTATCTTGCGGCATTGTTGCAACTTTTGCGCTTTGTTTCCACCACACAAAAACGCAGCAAAACCAACAATGATTGAGCAGGCAGAATTTCTGAAGGCCCATGTATGTATATTCATGCTCTATACTATCTTCAAAGCTGAACAGATGGGAAAACAAAACAGCAAAATAGACGAAAGGAAAAGACCTCCACTATAAATCGAAGAATAGATAGAAATTCACCTCAAGCCTTAGTTAGCTGGCGAAGCGAGTGGCACTTTCGTGACTTTCTCGCCGCATAAACGAACGACTTTCCGCGCTGATCGCTGGGGGTCCAAATGGCAAACGGCTCAGCTCCGATCGTCCACAGTCTGGTGTTTTTCTGAGCCGAGCCTGATAAGCCGCGTTGAGAGCTATATATAATGTAGCGATGTGCCATCTCTCCTGGCTTGCCGATTCGAGGGGCAATGGACAATGGAATCGTAAGCGGAATCTGCCAAATAACCGTGATGATGGGGACCGTGCTAATGAGCAGCGGGCGGACTGGAAGGCCGGGGTCAATGGGTGACTGCGGGGCTGATAACTGCTTTGATTTGGTTTGCTTCGCTTTGGCCCGCCACCTATATTAGCATATATTCCGGGGCTTTACGTTTAAATTTAACTTGTTCGCTGCTGAGCATATAAATGAGAATTAAATAGACTAACTAAGAAGTTGTAAGCTTAAGCCAATCTTAGAACCACGCCCCATTCCTTCGAATTGTTTTGAAAAACCCAAGCTAGAAGAACCCCCGCCGTCCGTCTGTCAGATTGTACATTCCCCACCAAATTGTGCGGTCTATCTGTTTTTAGTGTTTTTAGCAGGTTCAATGAATTTGGCCGAGCTCGGCTGATAACCAGGGCAGACACACCAGCGACAACATCCTCTTCATCACGTGTTTTCAATATGCTGGAGCTGGGCGCGGCACTCGACCTTCTGAACCCATCTTGGCAATGACTGCCCTCTAATTGCTTCCATTTGTTTCCCGCGTTTCAGTTGCTGCAACATGAGCCGCTGGCTTTAAGGAGCACATCCCATCAGCAACAGCAGGAGAAGCAGCAGCAGTTGCCACATACAGGCAGCAGGTGCAACCGGAGAGGAGACCCACTCGCAGGTCAAGGTTCTTCCGGAAACCAGAGCAATCAGCCCAGGGCGACACCAGCAACATGGTACACGGACCGCCGGCTCGCAGAAAATCACAGCAGCAGCATGAGACCTGCGAGATGGACATGGAGCGGCAGCCCACCCCGCCGGACGGCGGATGGGGATGGGTGGTGGTCTTCGGCTCCTTCATGATACACATAGTCAGTAAGTGAAAGTCAACTGGCCTCGCCAGTTTTCCAGCGATTAGGAGCGTTGTAAGCAAAGCTTTAACTCAGTGCTACAGAGCTTAAGAACCTTCGGTATTTTCTAGTCGATTCCCCGACTGGAATGAGTAACACCCCCCGAATCGGGTTTCAATTAAGGTGGGAAGGTGCCCGTGGGGCTCTCGCCGGAGGAAGACTTGACCAACTGGGGTTGGGCAACTGCGGCGGGTAGGCTAGCCATCACCACTGCCACCGCCACCGCCACCGCCACCTTTACGGCTGCCATAAATCAAACCCAAGAGCATGGGGCCGACCCGGCAACCAAAAGTGGCCAGGAATAAAAGTAATAGGCATTTCGTGGATTTTTGGGGATCGTAAATACTAAGGCACTCTAATCGCCGCAAATCAGGGTGTGCAGCGGGATAGATTGGAAGAGGGACTTATCGGCAAAGTCCGATCCAGATACTGACACCCGATACGCCGAAGGCTTAGGTGGTGGTGAAGGTGGAGGTGGAGCACGGTCACCACTTCAGCCGTGCGACTATCAATTGGATGATAATTGTGGCCAAGTGTCCAGTGCGTCGATACGCAGTCGATAATCTTATCGCCGTGTGGGCTGTAATTGCCTGGTCACGGAAATAGTTGGCGCTCGGTGGGATGGGGGCTAGAGCAGACTGGTGGGGAATGGGGATCCTGATGAAATGGGAGCCCTAATTAATTACCTACTAAACTGATTTATGGCCAGCGCCCGACAACCAGTTCGATCGAACGAAATCCACTTTGGGCAAGCTCTTGGAATACGGGCCTGCTTAGGGCATCCGATATATACATACGAGGCTAATCCCGGAGTGATTTCTTCTACCCCGCAGCCGATGGCATGACCTACTCCTTTGGCATCTTCTACAATGAGTTCCTGGACTATTTCAACGAGGGCAAAGGCTACACGGCTTGGATTGCCTCCATAATGGTCGGCGTGACCTTCTCATCCGGTAAGCCATACTCAGTCCGATCTTTAGGATCAACTATGATTGTTGATGATACGTTTATCCTGCAGGACCGATCAGCTCGTCGTTCGTAAATAGATATGGCTGTCGAGCGGTGACCATAGCGGGCTCCATTTTGGCCGCCAGCTGCATCATCGTGAGCATGTTCGCCCAGAATGTCCTCACGCTGATCATCACGATCGGTTTCGGAACGGGCTTGGGCTTCGGGCTCATCTACCTGCCGGCCATCGTGAGTGTGACGCAGTACTTCGAAGCCAAGAGATCTCTGGCCACGGGAATCGCCGTCTGCGGCTCCGGATTCGGTACCTTCGTCTTTGCCCCGCTCACGGAGTTCCTGATCGGCAACTATGGGTGGCGCGGTGCGATGCTGATTATCGGCGGCATCGTGCTCAACTGCATCATCTTTGGGGCCATGTTCCGACCGCTGGAGCTAGAGGCACCGCCGCAGACGCCGCCGAACACGCCGAGCACTCCCAAGCTGGCCAAGAAGTCGGCCATTATCGACCAGAACACCACGCCGGCGGAGCTGGAGCCCCTCAAGGTCCTGCCCAAGGATCAGTACCTGCAGCTGCCGCAGCGCACGGATACTCCGGTCTCGGGGGGTGCCCTCTGCCGGTCCAACAGCGTTGGCCACAACCTCAAGCCCAGTCTGGTGAGTCCATTAAAATAAGTCGCGAATTTGATCCCTTTATTGATTTTTAATTAATATGCTTCAGAACAACAACTCGAACGGCGCCGTCAATGGGCAGGGACCCACCTTGGTGACCCCACCGCAGGCGGTGGTGAAGAGCACCAGCAACGATGACATCGCCCGCAAGTGCCACAGCCAGTTGCAGCTGACTCCTCTGAGGGATGCGCACCGCGAGCGGAGTGCCAGTGGCACCATGTACCGCCCGGATGCTCTCTACCAGGTGGGCTAGCCGAATCGAGGTGTTCGTTTAGTGGAGTATCTAATGCTATTCTGTCTTCGTGCGCAGGGCTCCCTGCACAACCTTCCCGACTATGTGAGCTCCAGGAACGATCTGAACCGCTCCATGTCCGGCTCCGGCGTTATAAAGCGGTACGGCTCCCTTCGCCAGAGCAACAACGTGTCCCAGAGTCAGGTGAGCTTATGAGATCAAATGAAACGCATATCAAGTGCTGACCAGGGCTTATGCATAGTACTAAGAAACTTACCAGGTGTGCTGGTGCTGCAGTTGTCATTGCAGTTGTACAAGTGTGTCCCTCCTCTCCTCGAATATGATCTCTCTCAGCTTGTGTGTGTGTCTAAGGAGGGCTAACTTAGTCCGTGCGACGCGTATAAAGTGTATAAAATGTAGAAAAGGGCGAGAATCTGAGGTACTTCGATAAATCATTGGAACGGCGTGCCCACTTGGCATTCTGGTGCTTGGTCTGTGGTCTGTGAAGGAAGAGCGAGCGATATGTCCCCCCTCGTGAAATAGGACCGCAGCTCTCTGAAGATCCCCTTCAACCAGCCGGCCAGGAGTAGTCGAAGACGGGGCATCCAATGGTGCGGTTCTGATACCCGTTGAACATCATGGCGATAAAGGGAATAACTACCACCGATAAAAGTCTCATCTTCCGAATACAGGGACACCGCCTCTAGGTTTAGGTTCCACTTGATACGGCTGCGATACTCCATACAGATGGAAATATTGACATTTACACTATTAACATTTAACGGTGGGTCCAAAACAACATTTTCCCTTTCCGGTTGAACACCTTCATTCACGATAGCTGAATCCATAGTCCTATCCAAAATCTATCCAAAATATTTTTTGTTTAAAAAGCGAAATCTGACACCGGTTAGAAAGTAGAATGACGTTTGATTTATTTGAGCTGACTTAAAATTCAATTCTACTTAGATTGAAAAAAAAAAAGGGAAAAAGGTAACATTAAAACATTGTAGTCTAGAAGAGATGCGCCATATAGCTTCTCCAAAGCCAGAGGATCAGCTTGTAGAGCAAAAAGAGGCGAAGCAGCCGGTAGAGGAACACCTTGCTGCAAGAATTTCACCTGAAGTCGACTATGTATTGAGCGAGAACGGGTACTCACATCCTTAAGATTCTCTTGGAACGCCCCAGAGTCTTCGGATCCTCGCGTAGCAAGTGCGTTCGGATACTGTAGAGCATGTTGCCGCAGGATTGAATCACCAGGCCATGGATGTCCGGATGGTTGAAGGCATCCAAGTTGAACGCAGAACTGGAGCGGATAGGATGGAACGGTGATATGGGGCAACTAACCAGCTACTAAGTGAACCGCACGTACCCCTCGCTATGCTTGGACAGCGACTCCATGTCCGTAACACCGGGACTGTCCCAGTTGTTGAACATGAAGGGCTGCATCACCTCCAGCGTTTGGTAGGCCTTGCGAACCGCACTCATCAGCACGGGCTTTCGACCGAAGATCCTTAGGAGCAGATCGAGAATAAGGGCCGGCAGGATCTGCTTGGTGAAGACGAGAAACTGGTAGGCCCACCGCCTATCCGTGTAGTGGCAGCCCGGGATCATCAGGTTCTTTTCAAATGCCACATCCCGCCACAAGTCCAGCGTGTCCATCTGCTCGGCAATCTGGGTGAAGGTGTGCGGCACGTGGGTGCACGACGAGGACAGGTAAACTGGCAGATCAGCCGGTGGGCCCTGCCTGTAAATCTCGTAGCCCATTTTGGTGTAACACAGCATGCTCTTGATGCCAATGTCCTGCGGCGTGATGTCCAGTCGAATGTCCTTGCCCAGGTAAACAGTCTTGAGGATTCCAGCGCCGACCAGCGCGAACAGTCCCATGGCGCCCATCAAGGATGGCGAGAATCCGGGCGATGGGTCGTCCACGGCAAAGAGAACTGGGAAAGGCTTTGTTTGTAAATCAGGGACTAAGGGATTTGCAGTCTTTTGATTACCTATGGAAGGACGATACACTATTACTGGCAGCCGATGGCGGTAGTCATTCACCAGGGATTCGGCCAGGTTTTTGGTAAACGTATACGTGTTGGGAAAGCCCACGATCAACCTGGGGCAGGGAGCCATGGGATAACCAAATGATATAAATGATGATATATAAAATCGATAGCCAAGTGTATTCCTTACCAAAGGAATCAATATGGAGGCAAACGGACTGCCCCTTCGACTTACTTTCTTGTTAACGCGTTGAGCATCCCGTCGTCTGCGATATCGTCGATCAGTCGAAGGCACAACCGCCAGTCCATCGGCGAGGAGTAGTACTGCAAGGATCAGAGCCACAGAGTCAGGGAAACAAGCAAGGTAGTCCAGGATCCGTAACACACCCACCTTGGGCTCCACCCGCGTCAAATAGGGATTACTGTAGAATGTGGAAACGTGGACGAAGGCCCTCAGCTTGGGCAGAGTCTCGGCGAATTTGAGCGCCTCCAAGGTGCCTCCGACATTCAGACGTAGAGCCTCGCGGAGCGGCTCATCGAATCGCACCGTGGCGGCACAGTGGTAGACCAGGGAAACACCTTTCATACGCTGCATCATCGAGGGATCGATGCCCAGTCCCGGCAAAGAGACGTCGCCCGGGACCGCCACGATCTTGTCCAGCTCTTCGGGTTTTTGCGCGGCCAGCACGTGAAAGACAGTGGCCTGCCGCAGTCGGACGAGTCTCTGCTCCGCTGTCAGCTGTTTGCGAGGACGTAGCAGAACGTAGATGCGGCGAACGTTGCAGGAGCGCAGGAGCTTCTCGACCAGCGCCTTGCCCACCACTCCCGATCCGCCCGTCACGAATATCTCGCTATCCTCGAAGAACTCCTCCATTTCCCCGGATGGTGGATGGTGCATCGTGATTCACTGACCAGAGCCCGCAAAGCACTGAAACGCCGCTCCAGGGGTCGATCCGCTTAACTGAACGGCTCGTGTTCATTAAATCCGTGATTTGATTAACATGAGCAGCGCCACTACATTTCCATGCTAATTTCGGGTTCAATGCGATCGTAAGAAAATTACAGTTGGCAGTGACCCGGTAATCCCGCATTGGTGTGACCTTAAGCGGGTTCCATTTCCCATGAGGTGGAGCTCGCGTTCTCCCTGTACTTACGTTAATACAAATTAGGAATGCCGATGATAACCCGATTCATCCGTTTTAGGAGGAGGCCAAGTGCTGTGGCTGCATCACTTGCTCCAAGGAAACCCGCGACACATTCGCCGAAATGATGAACTTCTCCCTGCTCAAGGACATGGTGTTCGTGATTTTCTCCGTTTCTAACTTCTGCACGAGCATTGGCTTCAACGTTCCGTACCTGTATGTGGTCGCCTACGCGGAGACCCTGAAGCTCACCAAGACGGATGCCAGCTACCTGATATCCACGATTGGCGTGGCCAACACAGTGGGCCGCATAATCCTGGGCTACATATCGGACAAACCGTGGGTGAACCGCCTCCTGGTCTACAACGTCTGCCTTACCGCCTGCGGAATTTGTAAGTTTGTGATCGGATCGGCTCGACCTTCAGACTAATCCTTCTTCCGTTCCCTCTCCACTAGCCACTGCCATGGTGCCGCTGTGCCACGACTTCCAATCCCTGGCCTTCTACTGCTGCGTCTTTGGCTTCACGATCGGCGCCTATGTGGGCCTGACCTCGGTCATTCTGGTGGACCTGTTGGGACTGGACAAGCTGACCAACGCCTTTGGCCTTCTGCTGCTCTTCCAGGGTATTGCCAGCTTCATTGGTCCGCCCATCGGAGGTGAGTACCCGCAATAGCTGGAAGTAGTGTCTGTGTCTGACCTTTGCTCCCCAGGCTGGATGTACGACCTGACGGACTCGTATGCGCCGGCCTTCCTGATGGCCGGACTCATGATCGCCATCAGCGGACTGGTGATGTTCGCCATTCCGCCGCTGCAGCGCCTGCAGGCCCGCAAGTCGGAGCGAAAGCCCCACACCGAGCACCTGGCCCTTAGTTAGTAGTTCACCGCCACCCATCCACCACCCACAGTGCCCTGTTTATTCCTACTCCATATTTTTTTGTTTTTTTTTCTACTGTAACTATAAATCTAGATACGTACTGATGCACACGACACTTGGTTAGATTAAGTCCTAGACCTAGGCCAGCCATGTACCGAGGTATGCGTGTATGCCGCAGCTATGGCATATCCGAATATTTGTGTACGGGCGACTGTCACCGAACCCCCGGCTCCTGCCCCCCGAGCCATGACCCATGACCCCAGACCCCATACCCCATACCCCATACCCCATACCCCATTAAAGGCCCCCATTGCAAGTGAATGCAAATGTATGCCTACACGTACATGTACCCATACCAAATTATTGTTATTCTATTATGACTGTATGCCTGTGCGTGTGTCCGTCTGTGTATGCGCCATTAAAGAAAGCTTTTGTACAACAACAGAAAACCACAAAAGTCCATTTTGAAATCGATTGGCTGAAAAACCACACATGCCCCTGACAATGGGAATATGAAATGTGCGAGTGGTAAGTAGCGTTGTGCTTGAAGCAATCTATTTTTTACCACATTAAATACCGAAGATACAGGCTCTAGAAATTCATACATGCCTCTTTAGATTACTGCAATCAGTTTTCAGCCATTAGTCCCAGAAATGCAATAGATAATCCATGTGCCGTAAATCACATGCCATATACATACTCCCCAGTCGAATTGGACCTCCTCAACACGACATTCCTTTCACATACTACAGTGCTTGCCAAGACGATCCCAAAGAAGCGAATGAGAGCCCAGAGAATCTACATCGTGGCAATTTTCAACTTGTTGGTCAATCGCAGGCCGGTGATCTTCGTGGCTAGTTGGCTATTCATATTTATTGTCAGGGCACAGAGGCGTTCCGCGGAAGGGGTCCACATGAAAAACGGATTGCAGATATAGTTCGAAAGGATTCGGTGTTTATTGGATTCTTAAGTGACTACGAATAAAATAGCAACAAAGGGCTCGGATGCGATTCACCAAACCCCGAAAAGTACGCATTCACAAAAGCACTCACTCATTCACACCTAAAAAAAAATGAAGTTTTGAAGCTGAATATGAATCACTGGATCTCCCCGGTGATCAGCTTCTTTAGGGTGCACTCTCCGGCTCCCAGCTTGTGGAGGATGGCCAACACTTCCTCGCGGTAGCGATCCATGTGGCCCATCTCCTCCGGAGTGTACTCCTCGTGGTCGAACCGCGTCATCCTCCAGATCACATTCAGCTTGGCCTCGATCAGGACGTAGTTCGAGGAGGGACAGAAGCGCGGACACAGCTCGTTGATGAAGTGGATCATGTCCTGGACACTGCACGAGTTGATCCGGTTGTTGATGGTGTTCAGCGCGAAGTCCTGGTACTTGGCCATCTTCGCGTGCGGGAACACGTTCTCGCAAGTGATGCACCTCCAGTCCGGCTGCAGTGTCCGAGTCTGGACGGGAATCACCAGGCCACGGCAGCCCTGTTCCCGGCAGAAAAGCGCCGACAAGTAGGTACCGTTTTCCTGCAAGGAGGCAATGGTCAGTGGATCGAAGGACTTGGGGGGAATCAGGGGATCGGGCGTGGAATCTCAAGTCAAAGATCCGGCGGGTTCACGTCCGCCTCTGTCCATTCACGGCGTACAGTTGGTTCCACTCCGAATCGAAATGGAAATCGAAATCAAAATTAACATTCTGTCTGTCATGCTCATGGAAATTTTGGGGGTGTGTGTTAGTGGGGGGAACTTTGGATACCCGCATTGAAGGCATATAGGCAAATAGGATCAATGGACTGATAATGTATGCCTCGGAGGTCTTGTTTTAAACGTGCGTTTAAGGTGTATATATAATGGCAAGTATGGAACTGTCTTACGACTGCAGGGCTGTGACTAAGATGTCTCAAACTCTCCCAACTCCCAACAAGTAATTGCGTTACTAAGCCCATCAGGGAGTCATTTTAGCAGGCAAAAGCGCGTGTGCCTGTTACCAAATTTTGCCCCCTTTGGCCATTTGGTGGCACACCCCTGGGCCCTGGTTGATGCAAATCATATAACTAATTTAATTAGGGAACGCATTTGTGTCAGGGGGCCTGGCCAGCGGCCACTGCCAACGCCAGAGGCCATTATTCAACTCATCCCAGAGCGGCGGAGAGCGGCCACATAAATAGATGTGGCCGGCCGGATATGTGGATCGCGTACGTACATACATATATGCCCATGCCACTCACATCCCTACCACACGCGCACTTTCACAGCGCCAGTGACATCGGCGTTGGCCAAGAAATGTGCCCGAAATTCAAGTGAAATGCTTTTCAAATTTCAATTATTGTTTCTTGTTTTGGGACAAATAGATGGCGATGGTCTCGATGCAGTTGGAGTTTCGGTATCTGCCGGATAGGGAGGAATCATAGCTTTCAAGTAGGTTCAGAAGAAGAGGATTGGTAGAAGATTTCTATTAACCATGAAGAAATTCAATCAGCCCAGAAATTACCATTGGCATAAGCTAAAGCTTGTGCTGAAGAAATGGGTCAAGGGAGCAGGAGGGAATACCCAGGGAGACCAGGATTCCCATTGGTACCGTACTCACAGTATTGTCGTGACACCGCACGCAGTCGCAGGCAAAGTGCTTGGTCATCTTGAGGAAGATATTCCGGGTGAGGTTGCCCCAGAGGATCTTGGTGTAGGTCGTGGTAATCTCGCCGCCCTTGGGAATATCGCGCGCAGCCCGAACCACCGCCAGTCGACCGTTTTCGAAGTAGTGACTAGCGTTCGGGGTGCACTCGTGGTTCATGATCGCCGTGAGCGGGAACAGACCGCGCAGTAGCGTCTCGTGGCCACCAGAGCGGCAGGGAGCCTCGAAGGCATTCGTATTGAGCACGCCCACGATCCGGAACAGCTGGTCCATGAACACCCGATCCGTGGTGGGGAAGTTCCGGAAGCATTGGGCCGCCTGGATGATCTCTCGCCGGTAAGCGCGCTCCGCATTCGCTTGCATGGCGTCCACCAGATGCCGCTGTTCCTTGCCCAAGTGGAAGACCCTCACTGCCGTGAGGATCCTCAGCGACATAGGATTCACCTGCTCCTGCTCCGCATCCACGTCCTTGGGCTGCCAGCGACGGAAGTGCTCGCACTCCGCCTGGTGTTCCTCGGAATCCGAACAGGTTTCGCATACGGGCAGGGTGCAGCGATGCCGGCAAAGGAATCCCGTTTGCGGCAGGGTCTCATGGCAGCAGATGCAGCTGCTCAGTTGGCCCTTTCTCGCCGTCGGCCCGGTGACCAGGGCTCGCTCCTGGAAGATCAGCTCGCCGGCGGCTATGTCTCTGGTGGCAAACACCCCGCGACCGGCCACCGGGGATGAGCTGATGGTCCAGTTGGGCTGCTCTTGGCGCAGATCCCCCAAATGGGCGTCTATCAGCTGGGCCAGCTGCTCAGGCGTGGTGTCGCGACAGGGGGCCATGTGGGCGCCCAGGGCGGCCAGAGTGGTGTCTCCTCCACCACCGCCTGGGCGAGGGGGCGGGCACTGGGCAGCAGTAGACATGGCGACTGCGGTGGGAGGTCGGTCGGAACTGCGGCGAACCAACGCGACGCGCGGCAACTCGGCGAGTGAAGATGTCTCCGCGCAGCTGGGCGGACTACGCGGGAATAGCAGCGATATAGTGGCGACAGCGACGACAGCAGCAACATGAGCAGCGGCAGCAGCAGCAGCAACACCCAGCACATCAGCAACAACAGCAACAACTGACTGCCGACAGTGGAAGCAACCCAGCAAAGCAGCGACGCTTATGACGTGGACACACCGACGCCCTCGGAGAGCATTAGACACAACTAAAAAAACACAAATTAGAGGCATCCACTAGGGAACGGGGGAAGGCGATAGGCGAAAGGGGCCGGTAGCTGAGGAACGGGCAAATGTGGGGCCAGGGGGACAACAGCGACAACAGTCAAATATGATTTTTTCCAAGGCACACGCACACTGAAAGCACACACTCGCCGCCAAGTTCCCATTTACGAAATCCAAAATAACATTTTCCCCGAAGGAAAGAACTTGAGCATTGTGTTCATTGTTTTGGTCAAAATTCGGGTTATTTTTAGGCAGCTTGATACAAAAGTTCAACACTTTTTGTGAGAAGCAGAAAAGTTTTGATTCCGCGATGAGCGGTTTCGGAACGTTTTCGAAGTCGGGAACGTGGAGCCACTTGGTGCGCCACCGGGAAATAGAGACATTTGGCTGGGACGACGCAAAGCGGATTTTGCTTTTGACTCTTATTCAATTTGTGCTTGAGCTGTTGTTGCCGTGTGGTTCTTGCTGCCGCTGCTGTGGTTGCTATTGTTGCGTTCAATTGGATTCGCCAGTGGGCGGCCATCGGGGGTGGACGATCGCGAGGGGCATAGTGAGAGGCACTGATGCAGCCATCAGCCATCAGCCATTCAGCCATCAAAGAACATTTCCCACTGTCAATTTGTTCGCCAAACACCTCAGTGTGGCTTCCACCCCACCCCCTTCACCGAAGTCTGCTTGCGGTTGGTTATGGACGCCATAAACTGAAGCGAAGCCATAGGAGCACCATCCACCCCTTCCCCATCTCATCCCCATGTCATCCCCATCTCATCCCCACCTTCCCATCGCTATCACCATCTCCATCCGATTTCAGTCGCCCTACGACAATCTGAACGGCTGGCAAAATTATTTGTGGAGATGCAGCGCTATTGATACCAAGCGCGTTTGTCTCCCACGCTGCTACACTGGCCAAAAATATGTGTACGACGTAATAGGCCTGTAAACCTGGGAGAGTGTTGAGTACAACAATCCTGGCTGGCAGTGCAACCCACTTTCTGCGGCTTTCACTACATATGGCAGTGCGTGTGGCCGGGACATAAATTAGGGCTTCGCTGGCCAACGAGTTGCGTGTTCCAGGGGCCAAGGGGTCGGAGACACCAGGCGGCAAAACGAGGTGAGCGTCGCAACACGTGACCTGGTGGGGAGCAGGACCAGTACCAGGACCATGACCAGGACCATGACCAGGATTGGGGTGGCTCCACTCCCAGCTGTTCACTTTCCGCCGCGAATGTCACGCACTGTCACATGTCACTAAGTGGAGTGAGTTCGTCCTGCCACGCCCATCCTCTGCGGTAATACGTAAATCAGTTCTAAAGCGTACGACCTCCGTTCTCTCTGCTCCTGCCACGCGCCGCCAGCAACTTATAGTTCGCCCACATTCCAAATCTATTTTCACTTTTACTCGCATTTTATTGGCCCAATCGAACGGAAGCTAGACTGAGCGGGGCATAAGGCGAATAGAACGCACTCGAATGCCAAATATCAAAAAGCGTGAATACCAACCAAAAAATTATAGGGTGCGTTTGGGCATTATCGACCACAAAAAATTATTTTTACCAAATGATCTAAAAAGTGTAATTGGTGAGGTTGTCAAATAAATTTCTCATGATTTTTAGTAAACAAAATATCAGAATTTTGCCCACAACTTTTGTAATAGTCGAACAAATGCGGAATGCCATACCTTGTTAAATTCGTAGCTTAATTTCCTTTCGAGTGGCATTCACAGCTCAAAATGTTTAAATTTTACCATTTTTCGAAAAAAACCGTGATGTAACCCCTTATAAAAAAGTGAAAATTTCGCAAAAAATTATTTTTACCAAAGGATCTAAAAAGTGAAATGGGTCGATTGGTGAGGTTGTCAGCTACAAAAAACAGTACGTTTCGTATCTGTGAGTCTTCATTTTGCGAAGTTACAACTAAAAAACCAATAAAAAAAAACCTGCATTTTGGCAAATAAATTTTTCATGATTTTTAGTAAACAAAATATAAGAATTTTGACCACAACTTTTGTAATAGTCGATCAAATGCGGAATGCCATACCTTGTTAAATTCGTAGCTTAATTTCCTTTCGAGTGGCATTCACAGCTGAAAATTTTTAAATTTTACCATTTTTCGAAAAAAATCGTGACCCCTTATAAAAAAGTGAAAATTTCGCAAAAAATTATTTTTACCAAATGATCTAAAAAGTGAAATGGGTCGATTGGTGAGGTTGTCAGCTACAAAAAACAGTACGTTTCGTATCTGTGCCTCTTCATTTTGATAAGTTATAACTAAAAAACCACAAAAACATTATGTCTACTAAGTAAAGTTAACTCTGATTCCCTAGTTGGTTTTCAGTAGACACCCGCTACTGATTATCATCGCCTGGTATCTAAAATCGAAAAATCCACAAATTTTGGACAAAACTGCGCATATTGTTAACAAAATTGAGAGATTTTTCGGTTTAAACTACCAGGCGAACTGGAATTCCAGGAGGTGACCAACTATTAATTGGTTTTCAGTAGACACCAGCTACTGATTATCATCGCCTGGTATCTAAAATCGAAAAATCCACAAATTTTGGACAAAACTGCGCATATTGTTAACAAAATTGAGAGATTTTTCGGTTTAAACTACCAGGCGAACTGGAATTCCAGGAGGTGACCAACTATTAATTGGTTTTCAGTAGACACCAGCTACTGATTATAATCGCCTGGTATCTAAAATCGAAAAATCCACAAATTTTCGACAAAAATGCGCATTTTGTTAACAAAATTGAGAGATTTTTCGGTTTAAATTACCAGGCGAACTGGAATTCCAGGAGGTGACCAACTATTAATTGGTTTTCAGTAGACACCAGCTACTGATTATAATCGCCTGGTATCTAAAATCGAAAAATCCACAAATTTTGGACAAAACTGCGCATATTGTTAACAAAATTGAGAGATTTTTCGGTTTAAACTACCAGGCGAACTGGAATTCCAGGAGGTGACCAACGATAAGTTGGTTTTCAGTAGACACCCGCTACTGATTATCATCGCCTGGTAACAAAAATCGAAAAATCCACAAATTTTCGACAAAAATGCGCATTTTGTAAGCCAAATTGAGAGATTTTTCGGTTTAAACTACCAGGCGAACTGGAATTCCAGGAGGGGACCAACGATAAGTTGGTTTTCAGTAGACACCAGCTACTGATTATCATCGCCTGGTATCAAAAATCGAAAAATCCACAAATTTTCGACAAAAATGCGCATTTTGTAAGCCAAATTGAGAGATTTTTCGGTTTAAACTACCAGGCGAACTGGAATTCCAGGAGGTGACCAACGATAAGTTGGTTTTCAGTAGACACCCGCTACTGATTATCATCGCCTGGTAACAAAAATCGAAAAATCCACAAATTTTCGACAAAAATGCGCATTTTGTAAGCCAAATTGAGAGATTTTTCGGTTTAAACTACCAGGCGAACTGGAATTCCAGGAGGGGACCAACGATAAGTTGGTTTTCAGTAGACACCAGCTACTGATTATCATCGCCTGGTATCAAAAATCGAAAAATCCACAAATTTTCGACAAAAATGCGCATTTTGTAAGCCAAATTGAGAGATTTTTCGGTTTAAACTACCAGGCGAACTGGAATTCCAGGAGGTGACCAACGATAAGTTGGTTTTCAGTAGACACCCGCTACTGATTATCATCGCCTGGTAACAAAAATCGAAAAATCCACAAATTTTCGACAAAAATGCGCATTTTGTAAGCCAAATTGAGAGATTTTTCGGTTTAAACTACCAGGCGAACTGGAATTCCAGGAGGGGACCAACGATAAGTTGGTTTTCAGTAGACACCCGCTACTGATTATCATCGCCTGGTAACAAAAATCGAAAAATCCACAAATTTTCGACAAAAATGCGCATTTTGTAAGCCAAATTGAGAGATTTTTCGGTTTAAACTACCAGGCGAACTGGAATTCCAGGAGGGGACCAACGATAAGTTGGTTTTCAGTAGACACCAGCTACTGATTATCATCGCCTGGTATCAAAAATCGAAAAATCCACAAATTTTCGACAAAAATGCGCATTTTGTAAGCCAAATTGAGAGATTTTTCGGTTTAAACTACCAGGCGAACTGGAATTCCAGGAGGTGACCAACGATAAGTTGGTTTTCAGTAGACACCCGCTACTGATTATCATCGCCTGGTAACAAAAATCGAAAAATCCACAAATTTTCGACAAAAATGCGCATTTTGTAAGCCAAATTGAGAGATTTTTCGGTTTAAGCTACCAGGCGAACTGGAATTCCAGGAGGGGACCAACGATAAGTTGGTTTTCAGTAGACACCCGCTACTGATTATCATCGCCTGGTAACAAAAATCGAAAAATCCACAAATTTTCGACAAAAATGCGCATTTTGTAAGCCAAATTGAGAGATTTTTCGGTTTAAACTACCAGGCGAACTGGAATTCCAGGAGGTGACCAACTATTAATTGGTTTTCAGTAGACACCAGCTACTGATTATCATCGCCTGGTAACAAAAATCGAAAAATCCACAAATTTTCGACAAAAATGCGCATTTTGTAAGCCAAATTGAGAGATTTTTCGGTTTAAACTACCAGGCGAACTGGAATTCCAGGAGGGGACCAACGATAAGTTGGTTTTCAGTAGACACCAGCTACTGATTATCATCGCCTGGTATCAAAAATCGAAAAATCCACAAATTTTGCACAAAAATGCGCATTTTGTAAGCAAAATTGAGAGATTTTTCGGTTTAAACTACCAGGCGAACTGGATTTCCAGGAGGTGACCAACGATAAGATTTTGCGAAGTTACAACTAAAAAACCACAAAAGCGAACAGGAATTCCAGAAGATGACCTTTCTTCCTCTTTCTCAATAATAGTGATTGATAATTCAATCACTGCTTTTGTGACTTAGTGCCAAGAGCAGAAGTGAATAGACAACCTTTTTCCCCAAATAGAAAGGGTAGGCGGAACGAAGTTCTCGGCAAATTTCAAATGATTCTTTATCGTTAGGCCGTTGGCTGGGTATTCCGTTTAAGTTTTAAAGAATTTGTGCTAAAATTTTATATTTAAAGGCGCACAGAGTGAGCGAATACAAAAGGAAAACCTAGTGTTTTAGTGGATTGACGTGCGACTGGGTCAAAGGGGTATTGAAGAGAAGAGAGGCAATAGGCTGTTTTGACGCGCTGTACGATCTTTGACAGTATCCGAATTTGAATAAATAAGTAATTCAGTGTGGGCTATGCGGTATGTGTGGGTACTTGAACTAGTTGGGGCGCCTCCATTATGTCAGTATTGGCAGACTGCCCGAATCGTATCATACAATAAAATATACCGACTACTACATTGTGGGCAAACAGTTTAGTTGGTTATTGCCCCCAGTGCGATAGCCAGCAAGATGTCATTCAAAGAAGATAGTTATTGTAATGGTATCGAAATATTTGTGTGTGGGAACATGCATCTTATTTGTTTCGTTCATCAGTAAGTTATCTTGATTACTCGTCTGTGAGCTTTTCTTGACAACAAAAGCAGTACTCACTGAAGGCAGATCCTCTATGTGGACACGTTTTGGGATCATCTTGTGCTTTCGCTTTCGGCCAGCTGCCTTGACTTAATCATTTACTTAATCGCATTGACATATTGCTCATCGGATGTTTCTCTCGCGCTCACACTTGCATTCCCCATGGGCGTCTAACTAGGGGCTTTCTACCTAGCAGCAAAGCATTTAGATAAGCTACATAATATTGTAACATCAAATGACTTCCTAGAAATCACTGAGTTCAAATCTGCTGAGAATCTTAAATGTCTGTGTCGAAAGTCCCCTTCTCGTATGCCCCTGTGATGACATTTTTCGGCCCTACCGACTGAGCTATTTCGGTGGCACTTCTCAGCAATAGCGACACTCCCGCTCCCTGTGGCCCGCTTGCGATGCAGTGCCTCGTCCAAATGGAAAATCAGCTTACAAGTGAACTCACCGTGGGATCTTGGCATCGAACGCACTTGCAGATGAAGTGTTTAGTCATTCCGAGGAATATTTTTCTAGCCAGCGTGGACCAAAGTAACTTGGCGTACGACATGGTGATCTCGGCTCCAGCTGGAATCCGTTCAGTGGCGCACACCACAATGGTTTCTCCGTTTTCGAAGTGGTGCGCAGCATTTGGGGTGCACTGGTGGTTCAAGAGTCCAGCCAAAGGGAACAGCGCGCGCACCAACACCTCGTGGCCATCCACATTGCTTCGGCTTTCGAAGGCGTTGGTGTTGAAGGCGCAGATGGTGCGATAGAAGTAGTCCAACATGTCCTGCTCCCGCGGAAAGTGCTCAAAGCAATCGGCAGCCCGCTGGACCTCCTGCATATAGTACCGATCCATATTGGCCTGCATGGCATACAGCAACTTTCGGCTGGCTTCGTCCAGAAAGAAGCATCGCACAACACTAAGAATCCTGAGGGCGCGCGGTTCGATTCTCTGGCTCTCCAGAGGCTTCCACTTGCGAAAGAGCTTGCACTCTAGATCGTGACGCGTGGAGTCCCGGCACTCCGAGCAAACTGGTAATCCGCATCCGGCTGGGCAGAGGGCTGCCGAGTCCGTGGAGCCCGGAATCAGGCGATAGCAGAGGGTGCAAGTGCGCAGATTCGTGGACCGATGAGCTGTTGGACCCACCAGCAGCGTGTGCTCACGGAAGAGCTCCTCGCCAGCGGCTATTTCTCTGGTGGCAAAGATGCCCCTACCGGAAATGGGTGAGTCAGCCACCCGCCAAGAGGGCTCCTGCGGTCGCAGGTCACCCAGGTGGATGTTTATCAGCTCGGCTAATTCCTGCGTGGACGCACTGATGGTCATTTGATTCGAGGATCTCGGTTCCTCTGGAACAGGTGTGCTAGTGGACATATCGGCTGCAGTAAGGGCAACTCTCTCTTGATTCCGTCGATAACCGAAACGCTACTGACCGCTGCCGCATCGGAAACTCTCTGATCGTGCGAGTTTTCTCGCTTTTCTCGGAGTGACAGCTAATTATAGTCTGGTGGCTCTCGGATTTCCCGACTGCTCGCTGGACAGGCACAGCTGGCGGATATGCTGCCGTCGGAAAATAAACACTAGCCTTTTATTGGAATTGTTGTTAACCCACTGAGGGCATTGCTCAAACATTTATATGTACTTTTAAGCAATTAATAAACATATACATATAAACTGATTTATTTTTGCGTGTGCTGAATTTTAGCCTTAACTTTTCTCAACGCGTAATATTTGTGGTAAGCAACACTGCGTATGATTAATGTACTTGCAGCAACTACGTATACGTAATATTTTTACTTCCTGCAGGCGCGATTTGTTGTTCCACGCCAACATGGCGAATACGGATTGTGGGGCAGTGCCTCACAGAAGAGGAGCAATCATAGCATACTTTCAGGCGCAAGCGTAAATGCTAAGCGAAAGGAAGTCAAGTGGGTCACAGTCCAGTCCAGTCCACCAAATAAACACTCCAAGTTCAGTTTTATTTTATTATATATTGAACATGACACACATCGTTTTGGGTTAAAACTTGGGCTTCGCGCATCCGTCGCTGTTTTAGTGAGTTAGATTTCGAACATAAACTGGACTCTGAAACGCAAACAAGGGCTTCGATAAATGCTTCTGTTAGTACACTACAAATACGATGGAGGGGCGATTCTAGTTTCCTTGGAGCGCAAGCCCATTGCAAATGGTCTCTTATTATATACGTTGCATTCGCTTAAATCTGACTGCTTTATGTACATATTGCTTTCCTGTTCCTCTCTCTTTTCCGTGGCTTTCGCTTTGCTTTATTGCACGCTTAATAATTAATGTGTTTATTAAAATTATCGAAACAAAATCAGCATAGGATCGGGTGGGGTAAGGAATATGGGTTGAGGAAGGGGCACGGGGGCGGGGACGGGGACATGAGCACAAGTTCTTGGAGCACATAATAAATAGTTGCAGGCACTTACATAACTGGCGGTCAGATGGAACCGATTAGGGATTAACATTTAAAATAGAAATCATTAAGATTAGTGTTTAGCTTTGTATGTTACACAAGGCACGCGGCTGGCGGCATTCGGTCAGGTGGGTTGAGGGCGGTGGGCAGATGGTCAGGTGCCTTGCTCCAGCTTCCCCGTAGGCACTGACAATCGCCTAGTACTGGTACCACGGCTGTCGGCGCACCCACTGCAAACGATTGCTGGTTTGATCCGACCGGATCTTGATGCTGGCTCCCTCGGCGGCGCGCACCGTCTCCTTCACCTGGAATCGCACATTGAAAGAGAGGAGTTAGCAATGAAAAGGAACTGGTAAAGGTTCAGCCCAGAAGCTCAAGGAATGGCGACTCCTTCCTGTGAATTAGGCTAGACAATTACTAAGCACTTTGAGACTTACGCTCTGCATCAGGTTCTGGGCATTGCCCACGAGCATCTCGGTGGCCTCGCGATCCTCGTCGGATCCCTGGGCGCCCAGCATCGTGGCCTTCACGGTGGACAGGATTTTCAGCTGGGTGCCGATGGTTGGGATGCGTTCGCAGACCTGGAGCAGGTTGGTGCGGATGCGGCGATCAGTGCACTGGCGGGCCAACTCCTTGGCCAATCGGGTCACGTCCTCGGAGGCCTCGGCAATCTTCTTGGCGGTGGCGATCAGCTCCCGCTTGCTGCCCCTCGAGTCGGACAGCACTAGCTCGCTGAGGCGGGCCATCAGGATGGCCATGCGCTTGGCGGCCGCAATGATCTCGTTGTCCTTGGACGACCACTGGCGCACCTCCTGGTGCAAGCCACGGGCGGCGATCTACGGGCAAAAAGCGGATTAGTAGCCAATCTAACGGTCCAAGTGGCAGTTTTACTCACCAAGATGGGCTGATTGGCATGTGGCATCGTGCGGAAGACGCCCTCGTCCTCATCATCCGTTTCCGGAGGTGGCGGACGCACTGGCGCCAATCCTTCCCTTGGCAGTGGTGGGCGTGGAGGCGCACGCTCGGCTGGCAAAGACATTAAACAGTTAACACATACTTTGGGATAGATGTGGACGTTAATGCTTACCATTCTGGTTGGAAAGATGCAGGGCGCTCAGCTCGGGAATGGGTGGCGGCAGGGAAGTGGGAAGTGGTGGTGGCTGCGGTGGCGCAATAGCGTCTCGCACCTCACGCACATCGCCAAGGAGCCGCTGGAAGGAGTTCTTCCAAGCGGCCGCTGCTGCCGGATCGGCAATGTTTGTGGCCACCAGTTTGGCGTCGCCAACCATGGCTGGCAGCGAACGCTCCAACCGGTTGGCGGCGGCATTTAAGCGCTCCGTGAAGACCGGATCCTCAGAGTTATCCGCCTCCTGTTTGGCTACCAACAAGACCCTATTGATCAGGCGGGCAATGTTCGAGGTGTTGTCCACCATCTTCTGCGGCTGGCGGGCATGGATAGCATCCTCACAGAGCTTGGCGTAAACCTGCATGTGCTCCTCGGATGTTTTAATGAAGTCCGCCGGGTCCGTGGCCTGGTCGCAGAGGGTGCGCATGCGCAGCACGGTATCCGCGTACTGCTGCTTCAGGTTCTGCAGATGCTCGTCCGCGGCCTTGCTACCCGGATAGTTCATTCGGATGCGACCAGCGCTGATTAGCTGGGGTGTGAGGGAGTCCACCTGGGCGGCGGAAGAGAGCAGAATCTCGGCGATCTTCTTGTTGCCGCAGGCTCCACCGGCGGCCACCATTCTGGAGGTCTTCGAGGCGCGATCGCTGAAGGCCTGCAGGTTGTTGGACTTCTGGTTGAAGTTCTGCTCCCGTCCGGGTGTTCCCTCTGGCTGGAGCACCGCCTCCGTAAACTGTTTCAGCGGGGTGCTCACGTCCATGAAGTCCTGCACAATGCGATTGACCAGGGCGTTCTGGATGGCCGCCTTCAGCTCGTAGAGCTTCTGGGTGAGCTGCTTGGCGGCCTGCTTGGCCGCCGGGCCGGATCCGGCTGCCTGGCGTTTGAGGCGCTCCACTTCGTCACACAGCTGCTGGATTTCGGCCTTCTGGTGGCCGGGGCAGCCCTCGGCTACCTTGCGGCCCTCCTCAACAATCAGGTTAATAGCCCGCTCTCCGAGGCCACCATCGTTGATTTCCGGGTGCTGCAGCCACTTCACCGCCTGCTCCAATCGACCCTGGATGGTGTGGGCCGTCTGCTGAACTCCAGCCTTGTCCACGCCGAGCACCGCCTGGTGCACCAGGGATTTGAGCTCTCCCATGCGATCGCGGATGCCCCTGACCAGGGACTCCGCCTGGGGACTCTGGCCCTTGCCCTCCTGGCGCAGCTCGCACAAGGTGTTCGCCATAGCCGTCACCTCATCAGCCAGCTTGCGGATGGGATAAGAGTCCTGGGGCAGACAGCGCTCTGAGATCTCCGTGGCATTGTCGATTACTTGGCGCAGAGCCTTCTCGCCCACGCCGCCTCGCAAGGCATAGGGATTCGATAGCCACTCGTTGGCCTGCTCCATTTTGTTGGAAATGGCATTGGAGAGCTTCTTCAGCACAGTGAGGTTGTCCAGTTCGCTGGTGTCCTCATCGTAGGTAGTCAGCTGCAGCACGCGGATGATCTCCTGCAGCTCGTCGCTCATCCTGGCGGCCAGGTAGTTCCTGTTCTCAGCCGCTTCCTCAGCACCGCGGCCCTGCTGCTCCACAATGTGGATGTAGACCTTCATGCTGCAGATGAGGATTGGGGCCAGGGTCTTCACTTGCTCCAAGCACCGCACCAATATCTCGCTGTGCACCTGGTGGGTCAGCTCCTTCTCGCGGGCGCCCACCTCCCGGTGCACCTTGCTCAGACAGGGCGAGAGGTCCTTGAGGAACTGCACCAGCTGTTCCATGGTGTTTATCACCTCCGCCACGGCCAAGTAGTCCAGTACCCTCTTGCACTCCTGGATGATCTTCCGCACCTCACTCTCGTCGAAGCAGAGCAGCAGCGAGGAGGTGCCCTGCAGAATGCCGCGGCTCCCCTCGATTAGCTTCTTGCGCGCCGGACCCGAGTACGGGTCGGAGCGGAGCATATCGGACGCCTCCTCCAGCAGCTGCGAGGCACCCTCCACGCGGTGCAATGCCGAGGGCATGTCCTGGCGCAGGATCTTGTCGTCGGAGCTGTTGATCGTATCGCGGCCCACCTTCACGAGGTTGGCCACTGCCGCCGACACCACCTGCACCGGTCGACTGAGGTCCGGCATCGCGTTGCCATCCTCGGCCTCCTCGTGCAGGATCACCAGACGAGATACCTGCCGGTCACGGGGAAAAGTGCAGTCGTTAGTACAGGATTTTATATATATGTATGTATATCTAGAAGCTATTCGTTCGTGGAGCTTGAAATGCATTGGGGCATGTATGGTGTCCGACAAGTCAGATGTTGGAATCGGCCTCCCTTGAATATAAGCATAATCTACCCTTCGCAGAAATTCCCCAGCTTGTATTATTGCGATAAAATAATTTGTGTTTGAATTGACAATCTTTTTGCACATCCGATTCGTCAATTGTGGGCTTTTGAATTAGAGACCAAACAATTGGATATCTGTAATATGTGATTACTTCATCCCCGTTCAAGCGCGATGATTGATCAATCAATTCCAATAGAGTTGTTTATGGCAGCAAAACTGTTAATGATCTTGCTTCGTGATCGCTCGGCGGCAGGCCCACTTGGACTTATCGTCGGTCCAACGGCTTCGCGCTCCATTCATTCATCGATTTGGGGAGCTGGTGGAGAGCGCTAGAGATGAAAACGGGCGTGGGCGGCGCCATGGAACGCCACATGGTGCATGGCATTTGGACTTGACATCAGCACCTGCTCAAGGTGTTTTTGGCCATGGCCATTTGCCTATTTATAGGCAATGAGCAGTGCGCAGCGTCCGCCGACGCTAATCTCCACTGAGCCCCACTAAACCGAAACTAAATCGAAGCGCGGCTAAGTCGAAGACTTAAGACCTGAGACTTAACTGGTGTAAGCTGGCGGATTACGTGGTTAGCCACTGCACGTCAGGGGGGCACATTCCTGCTCCAGGCCCCGCGTTGGGCGCCACTTTTGCAATTAGCAGCAATTGGCCTAGTTGATTAATTAATTATGCAATTAAGCTCCTAGTCGCTAGTTGGAAAGCCCCTCGCTGCTCATCCAACGACTAATTATATGGACAGAGACATGTGTGCCCGACTTATGTATCCATGCGCTGATTGATGTGCTGAATGATCGTTTTTAATTCATTAGTTTGCAAGCAGCACCCACCACACTCAATCCGCCCCACGGCGGATGACTAATGCACTGGGTTTGCTTTTTGGCACAGATTTCAGACCAAAATCCTCACTTATCCGCGTCGCTACAGATGTGCTAGGTACACCTACAACTCCCACACCTTCGGTCCTCACCTCCTAAAGCATGTAGCCTATAGCCTATAGCCTTTGCTTTTGCTCTGCCTTTGCTTCGCCATGATTTCATTTTCATGGCTTGTCCGTCGTAAATGTTTTTATTTTGGTTGTTTCCTCTCGCTGACGCCGAATGTTGTTGCCGCCGTTGTTGGATTTTACTAAACGTATTTTATGCTGCTATTTTTGGAACTCGGCCAAAAGGCACCCCCATCCCCGATGTCCCGATGCCCCGAACGCCACTTATTTGTTTTCTTTGCTCCGCCTGATTTTTCATTTTCATTTGTTGCGTTATTAAATTAAAATTCTGCCTGTCCTCAGAAGCTCAGGTTGGCGCTGGCCTCTGATCAACATTTATTCTTATTATTTCCACCTCATTTATTTTTAGACCCGTTAAGTAACGTTAGAAAACAAAACAACGAAGACGCTGATCGCTGATCGCCAATCGCAAATCACCTCCGCTCCGCGCGTTTGTTTCATCGCCTCATGATGGAAGCACACATGAATAGATGGATATATATTGAGGGGGCGATCGGATCGGAAAGGGCGGCGGGAACTGTGGCATAAATCTATATATAATATATGGCAGAACACCCAACACATGCCACACGTATGCAGTTGGGGGAATCAGGTGCAAATGGCAACTATAGCTAACGATAGGTGATCGATCAGTGAGTTGCGGTGGGGAAAGCGGAAAAGTGGAAAGTGGAGTCAGTGGTGCGCAGTCACAACTACCACGCACACATACACTGGGAAAAGTGGACGAGCTTTCCAAACAAGGCATAGTTAACTGGACGGGTTGGTCTTTTATGCACTTAAAACACATTTTGTGAAATACTTTAATTTACTTTAGAACAATACATCTATTAAAATACCGAGTTCACTAGTCAAGCTTAACTTTCAGAGTTGCTTTTCCCAGTGCAGTGCAGGCATGTCCTTCTAACCAGCGTCTAAATAACCATGGAACGTTACCTTCTTGGGCGCCAATTTGCTTACTAGTTATAGCTATGCGGACGAGAGATTTGCTTGAAACGGAAGTTTAGCCCTCAGACCCAAAACCCAAAGGAGTGGACCCCGTGCGTGGGCGATGCTTACCTGTAGGGCAACAGGATCTAGAATGCTCTCGATGGTTTTTGTGTGAAAGACGGGCATTTTAGCTGCGCTTTTCGTCTGCTTCCTGTTTTCAGTTTGGTTGTCTCAGAGTTTCTGGTTCCTCTCTCTTTCTCGTGGGCCAGATTTGTAGTGAGCTGAAAGAACGAAAGAAATGTAAATGAACCAGATGAAGCACGAAGTGGGACAAGCATCTCGGGGGTTATCTCTCCGAATTCCACCTGAACTGTCAGATAAGAGTAAGTAAGGCACGCCGTGGCGTTCTAGTTTCTTGCGAAAGTAACCATATCTCGCTCGCCTTTCGTCATGGCATGCGTTTAGTGATATGTTTCAAAAACAAATTGTGAGCAATCATGGATTCTTCCAAGCACAACAAACTCCAATTGACTGGCACGCCATGTTCGAGCTGTGCTGCAAGTCAACGAAGATGTGAAAACTACAGCATGTAAATCAATTGATCAGCGCATAACAATTGGCCTTGTGCCCAATTCAAGTTCCCAACTATTGATGTAAACAATCAATTTAACTGGCCTGTTCAAAAGTGCGCAAGGACCTTAAAAGACCCCTCCCAAAAAGTCGTTTCCTGCGTTAGATGTTAAGGTAAGTTCCCAAGGGTCTGGGTATTTCGCCTGAAGTTTTCTTTTTCTGCTTTTCGCATATGTTTTGTTGATTCAGTTCTGTTCTGTTGATTCAGTTTTTGTTGGGGCTTTCGCTTTAATAACGATGACGCATCTCGTGAGGTCACTCGCCAGACTTTTGGGGGATGTCGATATTGGGTATCGGATTGGAAATGGAACTGCTACAGTGACGCACTAACTGGCCAGGGTGCGGACCGTAATTGGCCATGATTTACGACAAAAGGTGGCAAACGGGGGAGATGGTGGAAAATTGTGGTAAATGGTAAAAGCGGAAAATGCGAAAGCGAAACTCGCGCCAAAGACATTGAAAATACGACTTCCTCTAGAGGGGAGCAGACTATCTGCTGCGTGGGAGGGTCCAATTTTGGGTTGGGGTTCGGAGTGGGGCTGCGGCTGGTCTCCCCTCTCATTCGCCCTCCAGCCAGTGGGAACACAGAGTATTTCTGGACTTTCAAACCTGCACACAGTGCACACACACTCTCTGCCAGATGAATATCTAAATATACAAGTCTAAATATACAGGAATAGTTGTGATGTACGTCCGCCACTTATGGAATTTTGCTTTCGATTGATTTTCGCCATTCTCAACGCCCGGTTTGAAAATTCGAGATGTGGGCTGGGGTTTATTGACTTGGCGGTTCGTGGCCATTTATGGCTAACAAATTCCAGCCAATGTTGCAGCAACACACACACACTTCCAATCAGACAGGTTGATCGGCGCAGCTTCTTATCAGAAGCTCTAGAAGTGCGCTACCCAGTACTCCAATGGGATTACGGATATGGATCGCAGATTCTGTTCCCAGGCAAACTGCTCCCGATTGGGATAATGATCTGAGCCCACACACTCTCACACAGAATACACTCAAACAAAATCGAAGTCTCGAAAAATCAGCAAGTGGGTCTCCCGAACGTGATCTCTCTTTGAAGTGGAATCGCTTTGTTGTTGCACATTACTTCACTGCTTCTTTTTCGGCTTTGTCACTGGGAATTTATTAATCACGACACCACTACTCTAGCAGCAGCAGCAACAATTGGTTCACACACAAACGCACCACAACAAAAACATAAAAGAAATGCAAATAAGTAGAGGGAATAATAAACTAAATGTAGCAAAACACTGCTGCTCATCACCAGCTTGTTGACGGATAATTCATCGGAATGGAATTACTGCCTATATGTATGCCGATGCTTAGTTATTTACTTTGTCTGGCTCGATTTTGCTGCGCCCCAACTTTCTTGCCCGACTGTTCTTTCAATACTAAAAAAAGATTTCGATTGGGGGGCGCACACACACACGCTGGCGCACTCAGCCAGCCAGCCTGCGCACAGTGGGCGTCATGGGCCCAGATTCTGGCTCTTCTAACTGTGGAAGCTCAGCCGATTAACAGCTTTTTACCTCATTTTGTTTTAACAAACTTTGCTTATACATACATGCTGCCTTTTTATCTTGATTAGTTTCGAAGTTAAGAAATCGAATTAAACATCAAATTAGAAGAAACATGCGTCATTTCGACCACTGTTCGATGGTGACGCTATTATCGCTGTTCTCTATTCTTTTGCTCGCTCGCTCGCTTGCTCTTTCTGTTTCCCCCTTTCTTCGGCGCTGCTTCTTCTTGCCGCTGGGACTCTGACCGATGACAGCCAGCGATATCGATAGGCTTCGCATTCTATGAGTGATCGCATTTGAAATTGAATAGCAAACAAGCTAGGGATTCGCAATTAAATAACACCCGCAAATCTGGCAAATCGCCTGTACGATTGCATAATAGAAATATGCGCCATGTGCATGCGATCTATTTGTAACGTATTTCTCTATTTCTCGTGTTACGTGCCATGTACTCAAGTTAGCCGGGGAGTCGGGCGGGGGCTGAATAAATCCAGGGGCTGGGCGACCATGCAACATATCTTTGTGAGTATTAAACACACGCTGCACTCCTGCTATTTCCGTTGACTGAGTTTGGGTCTTCGGTGTGGGGCTTCGGCTCCTAGCTATTGAGTGCAGTTTTCCGTGCCTTCCGTCTGCGTGAGCTGCTGAAAAAAGGCATAGCTTTAGAAGAAGTTCACACACAGCCGAAACAAAACGGAAAAACAAAGAAAATAAACAATGGTAAAACCCATCAACGGGGACGGAGCTCTCATGCCCTGCAAATTGGGGGAAATCCGAAGTCAGGGGTCCCATTAATCCGGTGAATGGCTGCCGACCATCAAAGGTGGCTTCAGAAGATCCGAGCTGACGACTTTGGATCTTTTGATCTGATAGGTAAATGCAAAATGTAACTCTAATGTAACGCAAAAATTAGTAGCTAATACAGGTGCAGGCTCCATACTTTCGATATGGGCTTTTATATACTTAACATACACGCGTGATTTCTTCTTATTTTTAGCAGTGCAGATTCCACAATTTGGGGCTAGCCTCCGTTTCGGTGGGGAGTAGTCCTCCCCAAGCTGAAACCACCCACAATCCATGACATGATGATCGCTGCCATCCGAAATGAATGGAAATTGCAGGTTTTACACTGAGCACCTAACTCCGCTAGTTCGCGGCGCGTGCGCAGGCGCTCCACCAAGTGTGGCTCCACCAAAGCAGAGCGAGGCCCATGGCTCTGCCCATATCGTTGGTGGTGGACTGCGTCACGGAAGCGAAGAAGCCGCCAACTGGCGTCGGGGTTTTCGTATTTCACCGCATTCCGTGGGCCTGCGCCTGTATAAATAAAATGGTCGCAGTGGGGCAGCAATCAAAGCAGCCGCTTCGTCGGAGCCTTCAACACCTCAGCACCTGGGTCTCAAGCCAAGCGACATGGATAACCGCAGTTTGGTGAGTGGCGACCCGGTATTGCAACTACACAAGGATTACACCCGATATCCGTGGTCCCTCTATTCGCAGCTCCTGAGGCTCTCGATTGTGGTGGCGCTGGTGTTGCTGATCGTCTGCGTGCCGGAAACGGATGCGGGGTATGGATTATCATGGGGACTACTGGGCCAGATAGAGGATACATCGCGGCGCAGGGCCCTTAACTTAAAGCGTCATTCAGATTAACGAACAATTAACAGCTTGAAATCATAGAAAGCCAATAAGTCTCGCTAACATACTTTCAAGCGAACTTAGCTAAATTTTTTAACTTAAGCTATATTAATAATCTTCCAAACGAACAGTGTAACGAATCAAATAATGTATTAAGTTAAAAATGTATTTGCTATCCTTTTTCAGGGGCCACCAGAAGAAAAAGAAAATCGTGATCCACGTGCCCATTCACAAGAAAATCGAAAAGCACATACACACCGTGGTGAAACACGTGCACCACCACCACAAGCCACTCGTCCTGAAGGAGGAGAAGAAGGTGATCCACGAGGACCACCGACCCATCCAGATTCACCAGACCAAGGAACACATTCACCACCACGAAAAGCACGATCACCATGATCACCACGACCACCACGACCATCATGATCACCACGAGCACCACCACCCACTTCCGCCTCCGGTGGCGCCTCCAGTGCTGCCGGAACTCGAAGAGGAGGAGGAGCACATCCACCACCACCACAACTACGAGCACAGGGGCGGATTGCGGGATGACTTCATTGGCGGTGACGGGAGCAGCAGTGAGGAGCGCTGACTATGCAGCGCCCAAGCGGGGGCGCAGACTGACCGGATGTGGCAGACGTGGACCGATCGATCGGATCATCCCGGCTTCTTGTGATTCCCTAGATATGTACACACCCTTTTTGTTTGTTTTTTTTTCTAGCCTAATCTTGGTTTAAGTGTGAACGGAAATAAAGTTAAATCGGAGGAAGGACTTAGTTTTAGAGAAGTGTGAAGGGCAACCAAAGCCAAGGTTATTCATATTGGGTTTTTAGCCTTGCCATTATTCGATAAGTTAGGCTCTACGTAATGTTAGAAACGGGGTTTGGTAGTTTTAGCCGTTACAACATGTATGTTTCTGAATAAAATTGTACATTCGTGGAGATATAATTTACCATTAATAAATATATTTTATATTTCACTCAATTAATTGCTGTTAAAACTTATAAGAAGTTTACGAAAATTGAAGGTAATTTCCTAAGAAATTATTAAGTTAAAAAATGTAATTAAAGGTAATGTCAACAAGTGTGTAAAATAAAGATAATTTTAAATTTAAATACCAGACCGCAGTGTTACCATTTTTCTTTTGATATCGAAGTGCGATAGAGCCCGATAGGTTCGGACCAATAATCGATGACAGGACAGGCTCTAAACAAAAGAAAAAAATTAAAATTACGGCAGGATTGCGAGTGATATTCGTTTTATCCCTTTGCAGCATCATTGAGACTCCGGAAAACAAACAACGGCGTAACGCCAGTCCGGAGTTGCAGTGTTTCCAGCGGAGCCGCAGCATTGTCTCCTGTCCCACAGCTTTCCCCAAAAAAAAAAAACAGCGACTCTGCCTTTGCCTTCCCCTCCGCCCCGTTCACCACCCACGCTGCCATCGCCTCCCAAGGCCTCGCCCGCAGACCACGCCCCCCGCCTGCAGCTTGACAGGCTTAATCAGCAACTAAACAAACGGAAGCGGAAGAGTGACGAAGAGCAGCGGCAGCAGAAACAGCAACTCCTACTGTGAGTAATCCGGAAGCTGGAGCAGCAAAAGCGTGGATCCTCATCCATTCGGCGGCTAAGCGATGCAGTATAGGCCACCATGGGTTCACAGACCTTGGAGATTCTGCGCCAGGGGGTGTGGGCCTCGCTGACCGGCGGTTACTTTTACGATCCGCATCAGGGCGTCTTCTGCAACGTAGTGCACCTTTACCTGTGGCTCTACCTAC
The DNA here is from genome assembly GCF_016746395.2 of Drosophila simulans. Classification (NCBI taxonomy): domain Eukaryota; kingdom Metazoa; phylum Arthropoda; class Insecta; order Diptera; family Drosophilidae; genus Drosophila; species Drosophila simulans. The sequence goes on from NC_052525.2 coordinate 2,008,827, forward strand.
TCTGCTCGCCCTTCGTGGCCTACCTGGTAAGTAGTGACCGAGTGTAGTCCTATGTAGTCCGTTCATGCGGTCTTCTTGCAGTACTTTCCGAGCACTTGGTTGACATGGTGCCTGTATTGCGTGATAACGAGCTTAACCATTCTGATGGTAAAGCTGGCCAATTTGGCGCTACACAGGCTATACGATCGCGCACAGACCATGTCCGAGGTGGACCTAAAGGCGCAGTTCGTCAAGGTCACCAAAGAAACGGAACCGCGCCACGACGACGAGGGCGGCATCGAGATGAAGGTCATCCGACCGGGCGGCTCACGAATTTCCGTCGAGCAGGCCATTAATGAAGCAAGCGAGGAGAACAGCATCATGTCCATCGACAACGTGAACAGCATTATTGGTGAGTGGTTCTTCCGTGCTCACGTGCCATAGCCTAAGAACTTCTTTTCGCAGATCTCAAAGTCGATGTGCATCGCAAGAACAGCTCGGAGTCCATTGAACTCATGTTCTACGCCCCATCCATGCTATCCGGCGGTAGCCAACAGGATCAACAATCGCTGGCCGGTTCCGCCAGCGTTAGCAAGTCCATTCGGAGCACGGGGCCGGGCGGAAACTCGTCCACCAGCGCCGCCGCTCAAGCAGACTTGTTCAACAAGTACCTAACTGTCTATCCGGAGGTTGTCGAGGCGGCTGGAAGCAGTGCGGGTAGCGTAGATGGAGGAAGTAGTGGCGGCGACAGTAGATCAGGCGCAGCTGTGAGTACACTGGGACCTACAGGAGCGGGAACAGCACCAGTCCAGCACATACGCACTGGACATCTGTCGCGCAAGTGTTCTGAGGTGTTTAGCCGCCGCCATCGACGACGTCTGGAACGACAGAGCAGCTTGGACACAGCGGCGGCAGCTGCAAACTCCAACACGGAGAACAAGTTGATGCGCAATCAGTCGGATACGATAGCCACAGCGGCACCCTCGTTCCTGCACTCTCAGCCAACGAACAAGGCGCGCGGTCAGACCAATCCGCGTCAGCACTTTATAACCAGCACCCCATCGACAGGAATAGGCGGAGGAGATGTTCCCTCTTCATCTACCGCCGTCGTGGTCATTGCCCCCGCCTCGAACTCATCAGTTAATCCTGGACGTTCCTCGCGTCTGCAGCGCCACAGAAGTTCGGAGACGCATGACGAGCGGCTGAAGCACCAGAGCCGTGGTGGACTCTTTCAGCCTATTCTCCAACTTCCGCACCACAGTGCAGCCAGCAGCATCGGCGCACTGGCAGTGATCGGTGGAGGAGGCAGTAGTGCCGCAAACGATGTGGAAGACATGGAACTGGGCCTGGTTAGGAATGCAGGCAGCGGCGGAGTGGCGGATGCTTGTAGCCGGGCACTACAGTCCTGGATATTAGGTAAGCTGATACAAAATCAGAACTCTCCATTGTTGTAACTTAGAAACCTCAATAAGTTAGTTATATTGTATTTAATGTACTATGTTGCCCATGTAGATCCCTTTCCGGATGTGTACCTGGAGGACGATAGCTACACCAAATCGGATTTGGGCATTGAACAGCCACACCAGCCAACTTTCCGCACCCAGCATCGTCATCACCATCACCACCACCACCTGCATCATCACCTAGGAGGTGCAATCATCCGTAAGGATCCAACCAGCACAATGTCTGCACTTCAATTGGCTGCAGTCACCCAGCCAGGAACGGGAGGATCAGTAACAGGCGGTGGTGGAGCAGCAGGTGGAGGTGGATCTGCTGCTGGTATGAAGCGACGCAGACATTCCAACGCTACGAGCTACAAACACGGCTCGAGCCAGGGCAACAAATCGTCTCTGGTGGGCGGAGGAGGTTCCAGGGGCACGTCTGGAGAAGCAGGCACATCCGCGGGGGCCGGAGGAACTGGAGGAGTGAGGCGCATTAAGAGCGCAGCCCTGGAAGTTCTTTGCCCGCAGCCCTCTGTGTCCAATCTCAGTCCGCACCCCAACAGCGTGGAGGCCATCTCGGGTCAACAACAGATGCGGAACCCTCTGCCACCTCCTAGCAAAAGTCTGGTGCGAAACCAGCACCTCAACCTGTATCCTACGCAAGGCTATAGCGACGCAACTCCCTCGGCTGGAGGAGGAGCGCCTGGGAACAGCAGCACATGCAGCAGTCTCTTTTTCGGAAGCTCCAGCGCCTGCGGTTCCACAACAGCATTGATTGAACCTCCAGTATACCCCATAGTGGAGCACTCTGACGAGAAGATGGCGCACGAAGAACACGGTGATGATTGCTTGGGAATAGGACAAGGCAACGCCGACGATGACGATGAGGTGGACGACGTCCCGATCCGAAGAAGAACGCGGGCGTTGGGCTGCAGCCAAACGCACTACAGTGTTGAATCGGATGTAGGTGGCTTCTTGGCAGACGAAGTCGGCGCTGACGAGGATGTGTTTAAAGATTTTGACGACAACCTTGAGCACATTCTTAGTGAGCTGCAGCAGACGCATAATCAGCTGGATGACGTCCTAAAGACCCACGATCTCCATCACCACTCGCATTTGCACCACCATCATAAAGCAGCATCAGTGGAGGGCGCTGGGTCGTCGGGAGGATCCGTGGCAGTAGGGGTAAGTGCCGGAAATGATGACGAAGACGAGGAAACGGAGGATAATAACACGGGGTCGAGATCTCCATTGCTCAACGATCGCAATCGCCAGCCGGCAACACTGCGAGAGATTCAAGCTGACAAGCAACTCCGTCAGGAGCTATCACACCAGTCCGGGGCAGTAATCCCAGCCCCTAATCCTCCCGTCCCCATACGCAGCGAGGCGGACTCTGGCTGCCCTTCAAGTGATTGCGAGCAAGTGAGCGCCAGCTCCAAGGACCAACTGCTGTCGGGAATAGAGTTGGAGCTGCAGCAGTATCAGATCCTGCAAAGATGTCAACTACACGAAGAGCAACCATGCACCTCGAAAATGGCTGCCAAAAGCCTGGGAGCCATTCCAAAAGTGGTAAAGTACCGAGAAGTGGATGAACTGAGAAGAAGACGCAGAGGGGGCTCCCCGGCAGATGCGGCTGAGGCTGGAAACGAGTTTGCCCTAGTCAAACAGACCAAGCTAGCCTCGCGGAATTCCTCCTCCTCGAATTCGACGCACAGCATCAGCTTGACCGATAGCTTGACGGCTGACATTCACAAGATGCTCTGGCTGATGCACGGCGGAGCCGTGGACGACCGGGGACGTCCAATTACCGGCACCTTGGCGGACGGCACTCCGATCCCGGCAAGCAGCAGCCTGGTCCCGCCGAACATGTCCAACGCACACTTCCAGTTCTACCAGGATGCCATTCAAGCGCTTCAGGGCACCCATCCCACTTCCGGTTCCAGTGTGGAACACATGACCAACATTGAGCGGGCGTTGGCTAAGGATAAGTTGCGCCTGGATGCCAAATTGATGTGCGAGCAGCTGGCGGCGGCGGCGGAGGCCAACTCAGGAGTCCGAGGAAACACACTCGCAACTCAGCAAATGACGCAGCAGCAGGTGGGCATGCTAATGCGCGGAGGCTCTAGCTCCCGGCACCCATCCAGTGCTCCGTTCTCGGTCCAGGGATTAATCAATGTGATCCGAAGTGAGCGCCAGGCAGACCGCAGCCAATTGGACGCATTGCAGCAACTAAGTGATGCGGCAGCAGCATTGGCGGCTAATGCCAGTGAGGCTGCCTCCGTTTCAGCCTCCGGCGCAGGAGGAGGAGCATCAAGTGGCGGGGGAGGAGTTTTAAGCGCCCTAGGACTGGCGAATCACCCCAGCAACCAGATCAGCCAAATCAGTCAGCTCAGTCAGATGAGCCAGCCCATGCTGAATGTGGACGGGCATTTTGCACCCTACTGCGACTACTGGACCCGACCCGCGTGCCTTCTATCCGCGACAGAAAAGCCAGCGGCTCCAAAGAGTTTCTACAAGTACCGATTCAAGTGGTGCGGCCAAGAGCACGAGTTCAAGATTGCCATGGACCGGCTGGAGCTTCTTGCCCTGTTCGACCGTGATCTCCACTGGATGCACGTCCTTCTGGCCAGTCTGCTGTGCACCCTAGTAGCCTGCTTGGGAGCGGCGATCTTGCAGCACGATCACTACAAGGATCTATGTGCCCTGCTCTTTTGCGCAGTGATCGCGGGAGCTCAGTACTCGCTAGTAAAAAGTGTGCAACCGGACGCAGCTTCGCCAGTGCACGGATTCAACAAGACAGTGGCCTACTCGCGGGCTATATACTTCTGCCTTGCCGGGGGCATGCTGTTGCTACTAAAGCGCCTAGATACGAACTACGGGGAACGGACACCGGACCCGGTGGTATTCTTTGGCATGCGCTACTCGCCTGCCGATGTGGTTGCCCTCCTTCTGCAGGCGCTCTACATCTTGCTGCTGTGCTTCCCCATCATATTCTCAGTGGGATTGTGTCCCCAGATAAACACGTTTCTTATGTACCTGCTCGAGCAGATCGACATGCATGTCTTTGGCGGAAATGCTGCTAGCAGTCTTCTAGGTGAGACCCTTTGATCCCTAGACTAATTTCTTAGACTAATTCCTAATACTGTACAGGTTCCTTTTTGTGCGTGGTCCGGTCAGTGCTAGCTGTAATGCTGCTTTACGGACCGCTGTACGGAGCATTGGACGAGCAGCGAGGGACGCAGTACATTTTGTTCTCCATCTTCTGCGCTATGCTGGTACCCCTGGGCTACCATCTGTCTCGATGTGCCAGCGACTTCAGCCACCTGTGGCGGCTGATCAAGACGTGCATTGTGAGCACGTATCGGGACGATGAGGATGAGGATCTCAGCCAGATGCAACATATAGCAGCCGGAACAGTTACCGGATCAGGGACTGCCAATAGCACTGCCCTTCAATTGACCACCAGCACTCCAAAGCAGCACAGGCTAACAGACATAAAAACGGAACCTGAGCAGATCGAGCTGAGCTCGCTAGAAAAGCTAACAGTCAACGAAGAACATCACGAGAAAGAGCACGGAACAGATGATCAACTAGAGACGGATCAAGATCTGCCTCTGCAACAAAAGCACAGCAAATCAAAAACTTCGTCCTTGGGCAGCAGTCAGCAAACCCTGGGTAAGACGATCAGCAGTAGCAAGAGGGCCATAACCGCCTCCAGTTCGTGTACCTCCATTGGGACGGGAGAACCAGCGGTGGAAGCTGGAGCGTTTGCCGAGGAGGCGGTGGAAGGCGAGGATCAACGTAGGAATACACTGGCTGGCGAGGTGGGGAGCAAGCACGAATTAGTGGAGAACTATGACCCAGCCGCCAAAATTGATGAGTGTGAGGACAAGATCTCCAGCTCATCTGCCACAAACCCCGGGGACATGTCAACGTTGACAGCGGGGGCGGGCACAGCCACCACTGATGCCACACCCGCTTGCCTGGAGGCAGATCCCGACGCCGAAGCTGAAGCGCCTGCTGACGAAAAGCAACAGCAGGGGATTCTGGGTACGGGAACTGGAACTGGAACTACCGAAGCCAGTGAAAATGGCAGTGGTGGCGGCGCTAACGGAAATACCAATGGCAATGGGACTGGCAACGACCTTCCCGATCCACTCCCACGAAAGCTGCAGGCTACAGTAACCACTCGGCTGAAGAACGACTTGGTGGTGATGACCCTGCTGGCGGTCAGTGTACTGGGGTTGCACTGTAGCACCGTGTTCACCGCCCTGCAGCCGGATCTCAACGTGGTTCTCTACTCGTTCATCGGTGTACTTGGACTTCTGCTGCACTACATCGTGCCGCAGATGAGGAAGCACATGCCCTGGCTTTGTTTCGCCCGTCCGTTGCTCCGCCAGCGTGAGTTCGGCCAGTTTGAGGTGCTCAACGCCCCCAAGATCATGTGGTTCGAGAAGCTCTACATTTACCTCAGTGTCCTGGAGCGGAACGTGCTCTTTCCCCTGCTGGCCATTTCCTCTCTAACGGCGGACTCGCAGTTGATTGTGGCTAAGTTTGGATTGCCCTGGGGCACGCTCATCGTGGCGATCTGCGCCCTAAAGTGTGAGTCATCCGATCAAAGAAATCGATCATTTGAAATCGTTATTAAATGTATAATCATATATCTAAGGACTGAACTGCAAACCCTGTATGCAGATCTTCCATCTCCCTCACTTTTGAGCTAATCCCAATCCATCTATCTCTTATTATCAGTTGTAAGGAACGCTTACTCGGATCCGACCAACCAGTACCTGATCATAATTTTTACGGTTCTGCTATTCCGCATCGACTTTGCCATGGCCACAGAAACCTTCATTATAGACTATTTCTTTGTGTCGCTGGCCTTTCGCAAGTGCTGTGACTTCCTGCTTAAGGTGAGAACTCGGCCTGGCCATCATAATATCCAAATGCATGCTAATGCATGTTCTTTCTTAGCTCCAATTTATTGTGACGTACATCGCTCCGTGGCAAATTACTTGGGGATCCGCCTTCCACGCCTTTGCCCAGCCATTTAGTGTACCGCACTCGGCAATGCTGTTCCTGCAGGCGGGCATCTCCGCAGTGCTCTCCACTCCGCTCAATCCGTTTTTGGGGAGCGCCATCTTTCTCACGTCGTATGTGCGTCCTATTAAGTTCTGGGAGCGGGACTACAACACGCGCCGGATAGACCACTCCAATACGAGGCTAAGCTCCCAGCTAGAGCGGGACTTGGGTGCGGACGATAACAACCTCAACAGCATCTTCTACGAGCACTTAACCCGCTCTCTGCAGCACTCTCTGTGCGGTGATCTCCTGATGGGTCGCTGGGGAAATGTGAACCAAGGAGACTGCTTTGGTAACAACATAACTTTATACCTTACCTACAAAGAGGCTAAGAGACCCCGTTTATCCTTTCAGTTCTTGCCTCGGACGATCTAAACTGTTTGGTTCACATCATTGAGCTAGGCAATGGGTTATGCACGTTTCAGATGCGCGGCTTGGAGTTCCGCGGCACCTATTGCCAGCAGCGCGAGGTGGAGGCCATCACCGAGGACGTAGAGGACAACGACGGATGCTGCTGCTGCGATCCGGGCCACTTGCCCCGATTGCTCAGCGCCAACGCCATGTTCTCCACCCGCTGGCTGGCCTGGCAGGTGGTCGCAGCCCAATATGTCATTGAGGGCTACTCCATATCAGACAATTTAGCCAGCGCCACGCTACAGGTGTTTGAATATCGCAAGGTGCTCATAACCTACTACATTAAGGTGAGCCCTCTGGATTTGCGCATAATATCTTTAGCTAATCAAGAACTATCTTATAGAGCATCATCTACTATGTTGTAAAGAATCCCAAGCTTGAGCAGTGGCTTGCCTCCGGTCCCATACAAGATGCCCTCCAGCATACGCTAAGCCGACAGTTCGTTGACCTAGATCCCATTTTTAATTTCAATTTAGACGAGGACTTTGATTTTCGGGCAGTAGGCATCACGCGTTCCAGTTTTTGCTACGTGTACCTCAAATGGATCAATTACTGTGTGGATATGCGTCGAGATGCCAACTCCATGGGAGGCGCACCATCTGCCCAAGCACCAGCAGCTGCTGGAGGAGCATCGTCCGCCCCAGCAACAGCGGGTGTTGCTCCGCCAGCGCCGGTTACGCCCGCCCACAATGACTCGAAGAGCACTCCCAATCTCTCGGCGCACGGTGGACAGGCTGGTCCGTCTTCAGGTCAATCCAAGTCACAGTCACAGCAGCAGCTGCGCCGTCCACAAAAGAGTGTTGCCCAGGAAACCAGCGCAGGCGGAGGAGGTGTAGTTGTCGGAGGGGCTACTGTCCCTGGGACAGGAGGAGTGACCGGTGGAGGTGGAGATCCCCAGCTGAGCAGCTCCCATAGCTTTGCCAATATCTCCCGGCAAACATCAGAGAGTGCTCCCGGACTGGGTGGCTACGTAGCGTATATGGATCAAAATGTTTTCGTGAAGCTGGCTAAGAGTAGCACCACCACAGGAGCAGGAGCCGGAGCTCCAACTATCCGGAAAGAAAGTCAGGAAAAACCTGCACTTCGTCTGAAACTAGCCAGCGTGGGAAAAGATGCACCGCTCGTGTCTCTGTGCCTGGCCCTGGGCCTTCTGGCCAGGCGATCCCTGGCCACGGCCTCGCACAGCGCGTTGACCGGTGTGGAGTTCTTTCTGCACGGTTTACATGCTTTGTTCAAGGGAGATTTTCGGATCACATCGCCGCGCGACGAATGGGTCTTTGCGGACATGGAGCTACTTCATTCGGTTGTGGCACCAGCGGTTAAGATGGCCCTTAAGCTGCAGCAGGACCACATAACCAATCCCGATGAGTTCCTGGATCCTCATGCCCTGTACGATGCCATTGACAACTGCTCTAACGAGCTGGTAATTTCGCATGAGGCTGATCCCGTTTGGCGAAGTGCCGTACTACGTGGAGCACCCAATCTACTTGCCCTGAGGCACGTAATGGAGGATGGCTCGGATGAGTACCGCATTATCCGGCTGACAAAGAGGTGTCTGAGCTTCCGGGTAATCAAACTCAACAGAGAGTGCGTTCGTGGTCTGTGGGCAGGACAGCAGCAGGAACTGATCTACCTGAGAAATAGAAACCCGGAGCGCGGAAGTATCCAGAATGCCAAGCAGGCGCTGCGCAACATCATTAACTCCAGCTGCGATCAACCTATTGGGTATCCCATCTACGTGTCTCCACTAACAACGTCATATGCGGATACAAATGCCCAACTGTGCGAAGTGATTGGCGGCGCCATCACATTGGACACCATTCGGCATACAGTGCTGGGGTGGTGGCACCGTATACGAGAGCGCTGTCGCCAGGGATGCAGTTCGGGATCTGCTCTAGAACCGCATCCGGGATCGGGACCCGTCCAACTGGGTGCCTGCAACTTTGGCAGCGGTGGCAGCGTCGTTGGTGCCGCATCCACTGCTACGGGAGTGGGTGCCTCGACAGGATCTGGTTTGGGAGTAGCTCCTCCTGGCACCGCTGGCAGCACGGGAGGCGAGTCCGGGGATCTAGCTCCCGTTTTTATTTCTGCTCCTCTCTACAACACTCTAACGGTTAACAGTTACTACAGCGTGCGTCCGGGAAATGTTCCCGGAGGACCCATTCCCGCAAATCTGGGCGGTAGCTATGTGAGCGACAGTTTGGCGGTGGTGCGTGGAGGTCTGGCAGTTATGCCTGTGAAACCCACATCCACTACACTTATTGCGGGTCTGCTGAACAGGGAACGCGATGAAACATCTGGATCTGGAGTTGTGGGAGCAGGAGCCAGTGGGCCCACCAGAGCAACGAGTAGTGGCGGAGTGCGCAGTCGAAGACCTGAAGTCGGCAGCAGTCGAGGTAGAGATCATGAACGCAGAGCCACTTTGCCCATAGCGAGCGGTGGAGCCGGCGGTGAGCCAGGAAAGGATCTTACCGCGCCTCAAACCCAAGTGGAACATGAATCAAGCCCACGCAGCACAAAGCTCTCCTCTTCTTCTGGCAGTCTGGGTCTTGGAATGGGCGTGGGCCTTGGCAACATTATCACCACGCCAGGAGATTATCCACGGAAAACCAAGGGACCCATTTGCCTCACTGCCGTGGACACAGGAACTAGTAGTTCAGCGGCAGAGGGAAAGCCCGCAGGATCGGGAACAGTTGCTGGAACTGGAGGAGGCGGCGTTATCAGGAAGCCGCGCATTGAGATCTTCAAGAAGGTTATAATTGTTGATGACACTGGGGTGAGTAGACATAATTATAGACCCTTTAAACAAGGTAGTAAACCTAAACCTAAATTGAACAGATTTACGACTGCCTGGACATCATCGATGCTGTTGTGTGGCCAACTGAACGAATGCGCAACAATGGTGGCAGGCTGTCCTGGAAGGACTGGAAGCCGAGTGCCGGCATGGTGGGCCATGTGGTCCACTGCTGGACGCCTAACCATAAGGATATTCGCTTCCGTTCGCATGTCAACCGCTATGTTTACCTCGTGGAGATCGGTGACCACTATGTGCCCGTAGAGGAGTTGGGCCTAAGGGAATATAATCAGATTATGGGCAGCACCGAGGAGATGGCCAATTCACGACGAAGCTCCATCCAGCGCGATTTTCACGAGTACAACATTCAGCTAAAGCTGGCTGGTCTTGCTCCAATTATTGGAGGCGGCGAATCCTCGACGGCAACGACCAGCGATGCTTCTAAATCACACAAGGGGAAAATACGAGCGGTAAGCAGCAGCAGTTCCGAGGACGAGGATACGTCGTCCACTCGCTCCATTCCATTGCCACAGGGCGATGATGGCGACTTGATGAACTTCTCCAGGCTGGTGAGCATGTGGAAGGAAATCATTTTGGACAATAACAAGAGAAGACTCTACGATATGGGTGAGTTGTCCCCAGAGCTGCTTCAAAAACTGGATGATGCCGTTCAGCAGCAGCAGAAACTGGAAGATGCACTAGCGGAGGAATCTAAGGAAAAGGACACAGCCACAGTCACTGCCAACGAAGGTGAAGAGGGAGTAGGAGAAATTGAAATTGAGCCAAAACAGGAACAGAAAGCAGTGGTGTATCTCGAGGAGCAGGCGCCGCTGGAAGAGGTGACCGTTTCGAAGCCCGAGGAGCAGCCAGCTCCGCTAACACCTCCGTCTAGTCCCGTTCCTGCTGAGACCAGCTCCACTTCCAGTGCCAAATCCCCAAGTTCCCCTTCATTATGCCAGGAAGAGGATGCAGTCGATCCGGAGGAGATCCCCGAACTGGCCTCCGAGGAGTCACCAAGCGATGAGAATGGCGAGAGCGAGGCGGGAACAACGGTCTAAGAGGATCACATATAATTGCATTTGTTTGCCAAGCAAACACCCCAAAGGCAGGGACTGACACCAAGGCGGACATGGACACAACCTTGTAATACATATCAGCAAAGAGCAGAAATATGGAGATTGAAATCGCGGAGAGGAGACAACCTTGCCCCGGGCTTCCGCATTGTACGCCTTTTCTATGGGTGTGGCCCATATCCGAGCACCGTTCCTGGCCAGAAAAACAAACAAACAAACAAACAAGCAACAACAAATGAGAACACTTCCAAGAAATCAAAGTAATGTTTATAAAACGACTGCGTTTAGTGTATGCATAGGAATTAGGAGCAAACTACAATAATTCAGACAAAAACAAACAAAAAAACAAAGAATTCAATTTTAGTATTAATAAAAGTTATAGGTTATACTCGGTATATAGGAAAAAGAGCGCAAATAGAGAGCAGGATATTGGAACGGAGATCATAAGAAATATATCTAACTAATTGTTGTAACTTGCGAATTGTATAATACGGAAACGGAAAACCAAATGCTTCTCAAACATTACCTATTTTGTTCTTTCTCCTCTCGCTAGCCAATACAGAAATATTAAGCAAACCTAAAGAATTTATAAATGTATATTTAACGGAAATTAGTTTAAAGTTAAAGTAAATGAACCCACACACAGACACAAAACATACCAAATTCGATTGTTAAAGAGTACACAAATGATACAAATCCCGCATTACATTAGCCTAAGCGATTAGCGAACTTCGGACAGGATTCAAGTTACAAAACTAAGATATTACACACAATTCCTAGATGATTAAGAGGATGAGGATGAGGACGAGGATCAAGTGGAATGACGACATGTAAAGCTCTCACGTTGCCTTAATATATTAGACTGATTTTTTCTACACACATTTGTAGACGTATGGTGGATGACATTTGAGAAGTCCCAGCCAATTGCCTGGGGGGAGGAGCTGCAGCAAACGGAGTCCTAATCCCAATCCCAACTAGCGATTTACATGTACATATAGGGAAGAGCGAAGCTAAGCGAACAAAGCTACAGTTGTCGGCCTATCCGAATCCGATCGTTCGATGAGTATATACCATATACCAAGGCGTATACACACTATATAGCCACATGCCCAATTAGCCAAATCTCTCATTAACACAAGTGTAAATGCTAATTTCTCACCAAGAGCAGACAAATTTTCTTAAAATTAATTACCAAGAGACAAAACCAACAGACAACAAAATACAATGAATATTGATTATTTCTATGTACATATATGGATTGTATTAAACATTTATCGAAACTAGCTGTTAACAAAACATTTTTATTCCCCCTCACTCCACTCCATTTTTTTAGTTCCATTTAAAACAAATTTCATATTTATATTATACATAAAAATTATATAAATATATATCAATTAAATAAATAATAAATGAAACTTGTTATACAAAAAAAACCCATCTATCTAGCTTTTTTAGTGGCGTGTTGAGGCTCTTTCTTGTCCACCGGTGGCCATAAAGGCGTCAGTTCGCTAAGCGCCACGTTGTAGAGCATGTTCTGATACTCCTCCAAAAGGACTAAAAAGAAACAGCAGATTAGCAAGGAAATTAGGGTTCGGGAGACTGGGGTAAACTCACAGTGAGGATCGCTGTTCCACTGGTCGAGCAGCGCTTGGCGGTTATGGATCTGCTTGGTAATTAGAGCGCGCTTGAAGCGCAACACATTGTTGTTCATACTGGACCAGCTCTTGATTACAGAGGCGGGTGTGGTCTTTAGTTTGCTCCGGAAGTCGGCTAACCTCGAGCAAACCTCTCCCTCTAGCAGAAACATGCCGAAGTAACTGAAACCACATAATTAGTATGATCACTTCTTTAAATACCCCACCTTTAAAAAGACACTCACCAGCAGGCCTTTTCGCTGATTGGCATCTCCACTTCCCCGAGTGGCAGCTCCCACCCCGACTTGCCAAACGTGGCATCCACGTGGCAGAAGATCTTCCCAGATGTTTTATCGAATCTGGGAGCAGGATCCTCGCGCACCTCACGTATGTTGCAGAGCAAGGGAACGTATAGAAGAAGCCACTCCGGCTCAATGGCGGTGATGCCGCGGATAAACATCTTGGTAGAGTCGCCGTTTTGCAGCTCGTATGCCTCCTGATAGATTACCCATTCGGGTGCTTTTTGGCGCAACACGGATGAGACGTGCAGGAACGCTGGTTCCTCCATGTCAGCACAATTGTACGCATACTTTAATCGCCGCCGCTCTTCTTTGTCGGCGATGTCTGCCAGAGGTACCTTTCTAGCCACCCGGTCGCCCATGCCGGCCAATAGAATTTGACGAAGGAACCGCGCCTGGGCATCGGTGGGAGGCTTCAGCTCGGGGTCGACACCCAGCTCAACATCACTAACATTCAGGTTAATCTCGTTGGTCAGCTGGACGCGCAATTTTCGCACCTCGCTCATCGCTTTCTGGCGCAATCCATTCGTAGCACAAAACTCTGGCAAGCGGCCCTGCGATCCGGCGTACTCTGCAGCTCCTACGGCACGTAATAAAACCATAGGATCTCCAAGCAACTGATAGTTGCCGCTGGCCGCCCAACTTTGGCGTTTGCGGTGGAACCGATTCGCGCCGGGCGCCACATCCTCATTTCTTTGAACGCCCGTTTCGATTAGCACCTCCTGGACTGAAAGTGCGGCCACCAGGCAGACGGTGTAGGGCAGTAGGTCCTGCTGGTGGGACAGAGCCAGCATTTTTCCAAAGCGCGGCGCCACGGGAAATCGGGAGATAACGTGACCCAAACGGGTAACGGCTGGTGGCAAATCTGTCTTCTCTGCCTTGACGTCCTCCAGGGCACCTAGCACGATCAATCGCCGCTCGGCGGCTTGGAGCTGCACCTGATCCGGTGGTGAGGGAAAGGGAAAGTGCACCACGCGATCGATGCCCATGCATCGCATTTGCAGCATTAGGTCCTCGACGGGCTTTTTCTGGATATCCGGCTGGGAAAAGTCCTCGAAGCAGTCGTTGTACACAGCACTCGAGTAGAGGCGATAGCAATGTCCGGCGCTGATGCGACCCGCTCGTCCAGCACGCTGATCCGCCGAAGCCTTAGACGTGTAGGTTACCACAAAAGCACTCACGCCTGTCAGTTTGTCATAGAGACGCGTCTTCTGGCGACCGCAGTCAACAACATACTTAATGTGCGGGATGGTGAGAGATGTCTCTGCCACATTGGTGCTGACCACGCATAGCCGGCAGCCATCGGGAACGGGCAGGAAAATGCGGTTTTGCTTCTCCGATGAGAGGAGCGAGTAGAGCGGCAGGACCCAAAGAGGTTGCCTTTGACCAGATCCCATTCCCGACTCCCCTTCCAAGCCTAGTTCATCGTCGTTATCCTCTTCTAGTCCCTCCTGCTCATCATCCTCATCCGGCTGCTCGTGCATGTCTGCTTCCGTATCATCACCAGGGAGCTTGTAGTCGTCCAAATTGATTTTGGGTAACGCCATCTGCGCCAAGAACTTTTTCTTAGATTTGCGAATATTACGTATAACTCGCTTCATATCAAACTCCAGCTCCTTGGGATCCTCCACAGTCGATGCCGTATCATCTATTGTTTCCTCTTTTTCTTCCTCCGATTCCTTTCCATTTTTCGGCACATCCTTGGTTGGCGCATGATACGGAAACGTACGTCGCAACTTGCGCACCAGTTGGTTGACCTCCTGCTGTCCCGTCACAAAAATTAGAATGCCGCCTTCCGGAAGCTTATTATGGATTTTTAAGGTCTTGCGGTAGGCCTCCGCCACATAATCATCAGGTGTGCGCTTCTGGAAGTGAATGGTCACGGGGAACTGCCGAGCCTCCACTTTAAGCAACGGTGGTGGAATCTTAAACAACCGTGTATTCTCTGTAAAATCGGATACCCGCAAAGTGGCAGACATAATGATCAGCTTCAGCGGCTGCCCGCGTTTGTGACGCAAGGGCACGATCCTAGACAGGAGACCCACTAAGATGTCTGTGTAAACACTGCGCTCGTGCGCCTCGTCCAGGATGATCACTGAGTACTTACTAAGCAGAAAGTCAGTTTCGATCTCCTTTAGCAACACACCATCGGTCATGAATTTAATGCGCGTCGCAGGTGTAACGTTTCCCTCGAAGCGAATAAGGTATGACACCTCGCTCTCCGGCAGGTTCATCTCGTGGGCCACCCGCTTGGACATGGCAATAGCAGCAACTCGCCGCGGCTCCGTCACTCCAATCATCTTGTGCTGTGCGTAGCCCGCTTCGTACAGGAACTGTGGTAGCTGGGTAGTCTTTCCGGAGCCAGTCTCACCAGCTACGATCACAATGGGGTTTTCATTGATTGTCTCCATCACCTGCTGCTCCTCCGCGAGGATGGGCAGTCGAAGACGGGCATTCTGAACTTCTGTTGTCCGATGTACGGGAACATAGACAGTCTGGTGGATACAGGCAGGTGGTTTAGGCTCTGGCTTCAACTTTTTAATGGGTGGTTTAACAGCGATTTGCGGTGGAGCTATAGACACTGGAGAGGGTATGGCAATAGGAGCGGATTGAGCTGGTGCCTCCTCATCGTCCTCATCAGAGGATGACGAATCTTCGTCATCTTCCTCCACGCTAATAACATTCGGATTCTTTCGCTTGGCCTCTAGTTCCTCCTCCTCTTCGACGAGAAGCTTGCGCTTGGAGCCCTTTATAGCATTTGCGCGGAGACCCGACGCTGAGCTTTTTTCAGCTAGAACTTGGGCCTGCCTTTCCTTCTTCTTGGCTAGATACTCGTCCAGGGTGGGTAGACGCTTCAATCCCACGGTTTGCACTTGGCTAATGGAAGTATACTGCTGCAGCTCCTCCTCTGGAATTTGAACGGCAGCAAGGTCACCCAACAGCTGAGCGCGCTAAATTTTAAAAGATTTCAATTAAATAGCAGTGTTATATTAGAACCGAATAAAAACATACACCCTCTTTCTTTTTCTTCTTGTCCACAATCGCCTGGAGGTGCTTGCGCTGCTTCTTGGAGAGGATCTTCACGTGCTGCACTTTGTCCACCTTAATCTTGGTGGCCCGCTTCTCGGAGGGCAGCACCAGGGCGTTGGCCTCATCGTAACCAACCTGGCTGCCACCGGCCACAGCATCCACATCGATCTGAATCTGTTGAGTATTGGATTTGTAAACGGTAAGAAAGCGGATTCAAACTGTTTGGTCCGACGGATGACCTACCTTCTTCACGGCCGAGTTGTCCACAATTGTGTGTGGATTCTGTCGCGCCTTGGCATTGTGCACTTTCTTGCCCATGATTACTTTACTTTACCAAAGGAGTTAATAAAATAAAGTAACAGAGTTAACTCTAGCCAATAATATAAACATTGGTTTAAATCACACGTGCAAAGTACGCTTATCGATAACAGCGCAGGCGATAACTACTGTTTGTAAGGTTGAGACACTCTAAAATTTAATGTGATGTGCTTTACCTGTTACATTTGGTTAGTGGAAACATTAGTGGAAAAAACATATTGTTAGCGTTCTTCACACTCGTTTGACAGCACTGGTATCGAAACGTTATCGAAATCGATTCATCGTAATTTTTTCAATATAAGTTTTTGTGACATTAGGCGTGCAACATTTTAGATCCATCAGCTCCCTGCCTGTCGTTTCGGCTTGGCTCCTCTGCTCGAGTCCTGAACCCCCTTATTCAGCGGCATCCAGCTTCTTGCAATGGTGTCCAAGAACCAATTCTATCAGAACTGGACCATGCAGTCGCAGCAGCACCCGCACCAAATGCAGCAACAGTTTCAGCAACAGCAGCAACCAAATCTGCAGCACCGCAACAACCAGAGCAACAATAATAATGGGAACAACAATAATCCCCGCGCAGCTGCGGCTCCGTACAGGAAACCCTTTCGTTCGGGCAAAAATAACTCCGGACCAGGAGGAAATGGGAATGGAAATGGGAACGGTAACAGGGTCAACGGTAATAATCAGATGATGTTCTCCTCCAGCCAAATGCCGAGCGATCCCCTGTACATTGACTTCAGCAGCCCGCCACCAGGATTCAAACACAATCAGGTAGGCAGTCCCAAGAAGAAGTCTATGAAGGGCATCAAACAGCAGCAGCATCCCAGTCTGAACCAGCAACAGCATCCCAGTCCGAACCAGCAGCAGCATCCCAGTCCGAACCAGCAGCAGCATACCAGTCCGAACCAGCAACAGCATCCCAGTCCGAACCAGCAGCAGCATGCCAATCCGAACCAGCATCCCAGTCCCAACCAACAGCAGGGCAAGATGAACAACCAAAACAACAATCATATGAACCAGTCGCAGCAGCCCTTTAACAACCAGATGAACGGGAGCGATTGGCAGCGCCATTCGGGCAACAATTCCAACCAGATACGCGGTGGCTTTAATGGATTCCAACGCGGGCCGCCTCCGAACCGTCCTCCACGCCTCATGATGGGCCCGCCAATGGGTCCGATGGGCCCCGGACCACGGGGACCCGGACCGATGGGCCCTGGAGGACCATACCCGCAAATGCCTTTCCCGCCACCGATGCCTGGTATGCGCGGTCCCGGACCCATGGGCCCCATGGGTGGACCACCACCGCCACCACTTTTTATGCGTCGCAACGGACCCGGTCCAGGTCCTATGATGGGTGTTCCGCCGCCCATGCACATGATGGGTCCACGGATGCCGCCACGGGGAATGCCACCGGTCGGACCTTATGGACCAATGAACATGAATGGCGGCCGGATAATGAAGCCCAATCCCAAGCTAATCAAGCAGGTGGTGAAAGGCAAGAGCAGCATAAAGACACTGAAGAACCTGATCAATCAGTATCCCATCGAAAAGCCCTGGGTCACGGACGAGATACGCAGCGAGCACGACAAGAAGGTGGATATCGAGAACAGATTGAAGGGTCACAAAGACGACGAGCTCTTCGCCCAGTACAAGGGCCAGCGGGACAAGTTCGTTAGTCTCTACGAAGCGGCGCGGGAAGGTTATCTCAAGCAGGAGGCAGCCAGTGTCAAGGCCAAGGTGAGCATATAGAGGACCCCTAACATATCCTCATTCCCTAGGAACAGGTGTCCCATCCGAAGTTCTATTCAGGGGCGCACACCGATTCCGGGTACAGTACCGGCTTAATCCGGAATCACTTTGCACCCCTGATTTGATCCGTAACCCCCACCCGTCCCTCTTTGTTGCGTTTGCCGGGCGGTAGGAAAAGAAAAGGGAGTAGAGAAAGTGAGAAAGTAAGTCGCAACCTGATGCACTCCCTCGCATTATCCTGCAGTCCTGCGGAAGGTTGTTGTCACATCGATTTTCATCTTCGGTTTCCTTGGCACTGATATATATCCGCAAAAGAGAAACTATTGGCATATATTTACAGCCATATATTTCTTAGGAACTGAACAAAATTGTGTAACTATTTAGAACTGCAATACAAAGCGTTTACTGCCACTTTGTATACAAATTTAAAAAAACTAATATAATTTTGTACTGTTCGATAGTAGATTCATAAAACACTCTTAGTAACTTAATATTCTTAATTGAACGAGCCTCAGTACTGAATCCTATGGCTGTTTTCATTTCCATTTTGGTTGGCATGTGAAAGCGAATTTGATGAATTTTAAACTGCCAGAACATTAATTTAGATACTTAGTTAGCAGATATAAACCAACTTCTGAAACTCATTGCATATGAAATGATAATGATAAGAAGGTTTACTATTCCCGTTTCTATTTGAGTGATTAATGTTCGTGGGCGTAGTTATCTGGAAATAGCCAAGAGAAGTTCGCAGAATGCATTTAATAGCGAACACAGATCTGAGAGCTCTTTTTACACACTCAACAACCTTGCTATTGAACACCGTTGGCAATTCTCGTATTTCTTTTGCAGGATGCCAAGTCAGACAAAGACAAAAACGCAATTTCAAGTCAGAGCGCAGCCCCTAAGGCCGGAAGCGCTAAAGATGCAACAATTCCAAATCCCTAGGCAGCCAATGCAACCGAATCCGAATACCGAATCAATCGAATCGAACCGACTCAAGAACAGGCCGGTCGACTCACAGAACTAAATGTAAACTTAAACTTTAAACCAATGAGCAATTCAAAACTAAAACTAACAGCGAGCAACAGCAAGAGTCTGACAATTGGAGACGAATATAACTCAAAACCCCGACTCTATATCGGATGTACGTATACACAATCGTAATCCGAGGAGGCGCCTTTGTCACACGTTGCTTTTGCGACTGAGAACTGAGCTTAGAACGATAATGTAGCAACAAATACAAACCCAGCGATAATAATGTGGGCGAAACTCTAGTAATAGCGATAAACATTTAGATTGCGAATCGATTCAATTGTCTAACGTAACCTAGCGTAACGTAAAGTAGAGTATTGAAATGTAACCGTAACGTAACGTACCAGTTCATTATTCGAAAACTATTTGTTGTTCAATTCTAAGTTGCAGCCATTTCAAGTATGTGTACACAATTTATGACACGCCCTTACCTATATATGTATGCATATATATTGATATATATAATATATATAAATTATTTTCCTATTCGATGCCCGAGTGCGTGGGCGCGACATAATTGGAACAGAGTGGCCGGATCCTAAGCACTCTGGCATAAATCACACTGTAGGCCTTGGATTACACCACTTGATTGTATTTTTAAATTAATTCTTAAAAACTACAAATTAAGATCACTCTGTGAACGTGTGCTCGATGGTGTGCATCTACGGATTTGTTTTTGTGTTCTTTTTCCCCACCCAACCCCGTCCCTGACCCAATTCCACTGTTCTCTTCACCGACAGTAGATTAATCACGCTCTTGATCTTCATGACCTGATCCACCTGACAAGTAGCCTCAAAGCAGCCCCACTTAGCGGAATAGTAGAGCCCAAGGGACCCACTGTAAAAACTCTAGTATAGCACCAATCTCCCAACCAGTTAACAGTACACCTTAACCCATGGTCAAGAGTAAACATTTCTGCCTTTAAAGTTGAGAACACAATTAAGCATCGTCTGGTTAAACTTGACATTCAATTCATACTTGTTAATAGCGACATACACATAGCACCAATTTCGAAGAAATCAGTTAAAAGCAATCCCTCGATTAGCAATAACTCTACTGACTTCAAAACGAGGAGAGTTGCAAGTATTTGTAAGGCACAGTTTATAGACCACCGACGGCTCGTTAGGGCCCGTCCTGTCACTAAGCGCGGTGAAACCCAATTGAACATATAGTGGAATTATTATTATCAATGAGGAAGATTTAAACCTCAGGTAGCTAAGTAACTTAATGGCAAATAGGGAGTCATAAGACTAAATAATATATTTTTAAATCTGGCCCTTTGACCTTGCTTGTCAGGTGCATTTGGGTTTAATCGTTAGTTGCTTCTATATAAACACTTTCCCCATCCCCGCAATAATGAAGAATGCCGCAGAATAAAGAGAGATTTCCAACAAGCATTTCGAAAACTTTTTATGGGGGATCATTACACTCGGGCCTATGGTTACAATTCCCAGCCACTTAAGCGACAAGTTTGGCCAACAATCCATTAAATAGCGCAATCACTGGTAATCGCAAGAGTATATAGGCAATAGGACCCATTGAGTTGCCTCAAAGGTAACCGGGACAATGGCGAAGCAAGAGGATTCCAAACTGGACACACACAGTGCTGTGTACTATCACTGGCGCGTTTGGGAGCTGACTGGCCTGATGCGTCCTCCGGGCGTTTCTAGCCTGCGTTACGTGGTGTACTCCATAACGGTCAACTTGGTGGTCACCGTGCTGTTTCCATTGAGCTTGCTGGCCAGGCTGCTGTTCACCACCAACATGGCCGGATTGTGCGAGAACCTGACCATTACTATCACCGATATTGTGGCCAATTTGAAGTTTGCGAATGTGTACATGGTGAGGAAGCAGCTCCATGAGATTCGCTCGCTCCTAAGGCTCATGGACGCAAGAGCCCGGCTGGTGGGAGATCCCGGGGAGATTTCTGCCTTGCGGAAGGAAGTAAATATCGCACAGGGCAATTTCCGCACCTTTGCCAGTATTTTCGTATTTGGCACTATTCTGAGTTGCGTCCGCGTGGTCGTTCGCCCGGATCGAGAGCTCCTGTATCCGGCCTGGTTCGGCGTTGACTGGATGCACTCTACCAGAAACTATGTGCTCATCAATATCTACCAGCTCTTCGGCTTGATAGTGCAGGCTATACAGAACTGCGCTAGTGACTCCTATCCGCCTGCGTTTCTCTGCCTGCTCACAGGTCATATGCGTGCTTTGGAGCTGAGGGTGCGCCGGATCGGATGCAGGACAGAAAAGTCCTATAAAGGACAGTCATATGAAGCCTGGCGGGAGGAGGTGTACCAGGAACTCATCGAGTGCATCCGCGATCTGGCGCGGGTCCATCGACTGAGGGAGATCATTCAACGCGTCCTTTCTGTGGCCTGCATGGCCCAGTTCGTCTGCTCCGCTGCCGTCCAGTGCACCGTCGCCATGCACTTCCTGTACATGGCGGATGACCACGACCACACCGCCATGATCATCTCAATTGTATTTTTCTCGGCCGTCACCTTGGAGGTGTTTGTAATCTGCTATTTTGGGGACAGGATGCGGACACAGAGCGAGGCGCTGTGCGATGCCTTCTACGACTGCAACTGGGTGGAACAGCTGCCCAAGTTCAAGCGCGAACTGCTCTTCACCCTGGCCAGGACGCAGCGGCCTTCTCTCATCTACGCAGGCAACTACATCGCACTCTCGCTGGAGACCTTCGAGCAGGCAAGGCACAATTATATATTCAAATGTCCTTTGATTTGATTAAATATATACGCACTTGATACGCACTTCCAGGTCATGAGGTTCACCTACTCCGTTTTCACACTCTTGCTGAGGGCCAAGTAAGATCTTTATTATATATCAGATAAAAAAAGGAAGATCATTATGGTTTTTTATTAAAGTGGTTTATTCCTAACGTATCCAAAAATAAAGCGAAAAATCTGCTATTTTGTTCGAAAGCAACGATTTTTACGCAGAAGGGAATAGCTTGTTTCGGATCAGTCGCCGCTATCCGTCGTCTCCGCTGGAGCAGCATCAACTGCAGGTTCTGGTTCAGATGCAATAGCTGGAGCGGGCGGGTCGTCCACCGTGTTGTCCTTTTGCGTCTTCCACATCTTAGCGGCAGCCAGCAGCTTGAGATTGGGTCGAGCCAATTCGTCCTCGGGAAAGATGTAGTCGAATACCTCCTCCCAACCCTCCTCGACGCCATTGTCCGAGACGATCTTCTGCCGCTTCTTGATGCGCCGCGGCATCTTGTCCATTACCTTTTGCATCTCTTGCGAATCGGAGGCGTCGCGTTCAAAGTCGCGCCATGCCTCTAGCAGCAGAACACGCGACTCCTTGTCTCCCAGCTGACGCAACATCTCGTTGGCTCGCTCGTAGATTCTCCTCGCCAGCCGCACGTTCAGCTCCGCATCTTGCCCGCTGTCGCCGTGGCTGAGGCCCATCTCGAACTTGGCAAACGACATCCACACCTTCACATGCTGCGTGCGCTCGAGGAGTCGCTCGTACAGCTGTCTGGCTAGTTCCGTTTCGCCCAGGGCTACCTCGAAATCGATGTACGCCTTCCACAGCAGCTCTGGCATGTCCAGGCGCGGCTGCTGCACCGCTAGCTCGAAAATGGCTCTCGCCCGGTCCGTGTCGCCCAACAGATTCTCCAGCTCGGCAAACTTCATCCAAGTGACACAATTCTCCGGTCCAAACTCCAGGAACTTCTCGTACAGCATGCGGCAGCGCTCGAACTCACGCAACTGAATCTCCAGATCTATGTAGCCCCTGAAGAGCTTATCTCTGGGACACATGCCGATGGCCAAGCCTAGAGCTTTGCGTGCTCGCTGCAGCTCCTTGCAGCGGATCTCGAATTGGGCGTACAGCAGCCAGAGCTTGCTGAAGGTGAACTGCTTGTGAGGTATCAGCTCCAGACAGGTCTTGTAGATCTGCCGCGTGCGTTCCGCGTCCTCCGCTTCAAGCTCCTCGTACAAAGCATAATTGATCCAAAGGTAAATGTAGCGTCGCCAGAAGTTCTTTTCATTGGCAGGCGGCACGTTGGAAATGGCCCGCTCGTACGTCTCACGGATCTGATCCCGGTCGCCCTCCGCCTCAATCAAGCGCAAATAGTCGAACCAGGCATCGTAGTTGGTGGGATTGGCGGCCACTTCCTGCTCGTACTGGTACTTGCGCTTGGAAACAATTACATCCTCAATACCCGCTCTGTCGCCGTACTTTTTCTCGTGTTTCGTATAGGCCTTGAACAGCTCCTGTGTGCGATCTTTAGGTAGGTGATCTAAAGCGTACTTGTAGATGATGCGCGCCCTGTCGTGCTCCTTTTGACCCTCCTCAAAATGTGCAAAGGCGATGAACAGGCGCTCCTCGATGTAGTCGTCACCAAAAAACTCCACAGCGCGCTCAAATACCCGCCGAGAGCCGTGGATAAACCCATGAGACTCCTCGAAGCGGGCGAACTTTATCCAGTTCTTCACGTCCGGGTGGACATAGACAAATCGCTCGTAGATCTCCCGTGCCCTGTCGATCTCCTTGTAGCGCAGCTCGAAGTTGACGTAGGTCTGCCATGCCTGCTCCTCCGGTTGCCACTCCATCCAGCGCTCGAAAACCTGACGCGCCCCTGCCACATTCTCCAGCATCTCCTCCATGTAGGTGTACTTGTACCAGAACTGGTTGACTCGCGGCATGATGGTCACTGCCCGATCCCACAGATTGCGAGCATGATTCACCTGCTTGTTCTTCATCTCCATCTCGGCGTATTTCAGCCAGAGGGTCACGTTCCGGTGCTCATTGTCCAACGCCCGCTCCCAGATAGAGCGCGCTCGCTGGATCTCCTGCTGCTGCTCCTCCCACTGAGCGTATTTGATCCAATGGCTGACCACCATGCGGTTCTTGCGGAGATTGTCCTCGAAGGTCTTTCGCTTCCGCTGCTGATAGTCCGCCAACTCGGCGGGATCGGAGATCTTCTGCTTTGGCGGCGGCGGCAGAATCTCCAGATCTCGCTCTTTGGCCTCACGGAGCAACTGCTCCGCCGTAATTTGCACCTCCGCCGGCGCTTTGTTTTTGACCTGGTGAAATTTTGGATTGGATATATTGGTTTGGTGGAATTCCGACGATGGTACTTACCTTGGCCACCTTGGGCATCTTCTGTGGCCGTTCCATGTTGTGCGATTCGGTATCCCTAACTTAGTAAACTAAATATAAAGTTGGTAAAACGTTAAATCGCAACAAAATAAATAATGCCACTAACAACGCCGTTCGATAACGATAGGCTCATCGATAGCTCACTATCGATAGTCGCTTATTTTTGTCTCCACTGGCCTTTTGCATTCTACTTTTGAATGTGAATGTTAATGTTCCATAAATATATACTCGTATAATAATTGTACTTTGTTGTGTTGAAAATAAAACAGATAACACATTTTTTACTTATTTATTTTTGAGCAATTACAACACAAATTAAAAAAAAAGGATATTTAGGAGATGACAAACCGCAGGAACTGTTTATCCCAATACACTTCAAACACTTTTAACCGTCTTTAGTTGAAGGAGACTCCTTGCCACCGTGGAAGATGGTTTCGGTAATTATTTGAAAAATCTCCACGAACTCTCGTTCCGCTTCTCCGGCTTCACCACCACCCAGTGATCGGGGTCCATCAGATAGTCGCTACAAAAGCCAACGAGGCGTTACTGAATGACTATCACTTGCATATCGAAACCCACCGATGCTCAACCAAGGCCTTTTGGGTATGGGTCCGCAGTGCTTCCAAGGACCCGGCTCCTCCGCCGTACTCCTCCGGCAGCATCTCCCGCGGCACGAACTCGTACAGCGTATTTATGCTCTGCGTGTGGAAGCGGATCTGAAGTGTAGTAAGTAATGGTGAGATGAAGTTATAAGAGACATAATGGCTTCTCAAGAAACCCACCAGCTTGAAGACCTCGTCGCTGATGAACGGCTTCACCACGCTGACGATCCTATCCAGGTAAGTGGGACAGTTAATCATGTGGATGGCGCGCAAGCGCACCGGAAATGCCAGCTGGAGGAACTTGATGTAGGCGCGCAGCGTGCTGATCGTCAGCCGCGAAATGTGTCGCATAGTGGTGCCCTTCATGTCAAAGATCTGCACCTCTCCTTCGGACAGAACATCCGGGTTGGCGAGATCGTCCGGCGTCACGAACCGGCAGTCGCTGACCATGAAGAAGGCGCGCGTGTCCTCCGTGTGGTGCATCTGGGGATAGGAATCGGCGGTGTGGAGCGCAGGATCCCACAGCAAAGAGATGCTATTACTCACCTTGGAGGCCTCGAAGTCCCGAAAGCAGTACAGCGACACCTTGCATTTGTCCGGAGTTAGGCCAGGCAGCGGTAGAATGTCCCTGAAATTCGAGTATTCCAGTATTGGGGTATACGGGAAGTATGTTTTTGGAACAAGGCCGTGCCTCAAAGGAAAAGGAGTCCCAATAAGGACACACTTACGCGTAGTCAAAGGTGCGCTTGCTGTCCGCGTCTAGAGGATCCCTCTTGATAAACAGGTGAGGATGCCGGTTGCGCAGGGCGTAGTTCACCTCGATGAGTTTCCGAGTCTCCTCCACGTCCCCAAACATGCACTGGTAGAAGCGTCGGAGCAGCAGCGGATCTGTAAATGCACATAGGGTACGATACAATGAAGCTTGTGCTAAGGAGTTAAGCCCATGAAATATTAAATACTTCAAACATAGTGTGGGATATATTGAATCGGGAAGTGCGGTTCGATTTAGGGAGACTTGCCTGTACATTCACTGTTTGTATACAATTGACTACAGTGACGTAAGGCGGCGAGTGGAGCGGCCTACTAACGACCTCATTAATGGACGGTGGGTGGTGGGAGGTGGAATGGGACTGATGGGCAGTGAACGGATGTTGAATTCCCGCACGGTCTTCGGGCTCATTGCTTACCAATCTCCTTGGGCAGCTTGTCATTTTGCCGGAACCACTCGAGGAGCTCCTTGAGATCCCGTTCCTGCCTCCGCACCGCCTGTTCCGGTTCCCGCTGCAGCTGCTCGGACGTACCGCTCGCCCCCGTCTCTCTCACACCTATGCGGCTCATTGGTGCTGTGACCTGGCTATCGATTGCTCCGACGCTGTTCCCTCCGCCAGGCTTGTCTACTATCGGCTATCGGACGCAGCAATCGCTTCCGAATCACTTTCAAAAACGCTTTCGAATCGCTTTTAAACCTTTGGGCTTGAAGCCTGGAAGCCGACTGACTGACAGTTGCGCATCGATTTCGCTCATCGATTTAGTTTTTGAATATTCAATGCTACTGCGTTGGCGATTAAAGCCACGTAATTTTATAATGGCTTTTCGGCTTTCGGATTTCGTTTGGACGACGCTTAATAGTGCCTAAATATGTTCCGTCCCAGCTTCTGGATCTGCCTAATCACCTGGTCGTGTGCCGCATCCCAATGCCATCGCAAGTAGTGACACAATTTTCGCTTTAATTGATAATTCGCTGGATGGGAAATTTTTCTAAGAGGCGTTTGTTCTTTGCAATCATAGAAGAACATTCAAAGCCACCTGGCTTTTGGGTGTAATAAAACCTCATAAAATGTAATTAATATAATTTATTACTTTGTCAAGTATATTGTTCCCATTGCTGTCAATCAATCGACAATAGCCCCTTATTTGATAGTAGAGAAATTGGTAAAAAAAAATAATAAAATATGAAAATAAGAATTCATAATGGAGGGCCAGCTTCACTGAGCTCTAGAACCTGTAAGTGTTTCTGGGACTTCCCCAATTAATCGATATCTTCGCTTTGGCAAGACGCGCTGCTTGATCACATTTAAAAATATGTATATATCACGTTGGATGATCAGGATATCAGAACCAGGACCACCGACTCTTGCTCTGAGCGGCCACCTTCCAGTACCGCTCGTCGCTGAGGTAAGCCCTATGAAGTACAGATTCGGTGGCTAACATGGGCATCCCCATCTAAAGGTAATACTCACGCGTTGTCCCTGATGGACTGGATGCCTCTCGCCTTGAGTTCCGCTACAGTTCCCGCCTTGCCGCCGTACTCGTCCGGCAACATGTCCCTGGGCACTTCCTTGTAGAGGCTATCCAGACCCTCTGTGTGGTACCGGATCTGCAAGGCGATTTGCTTAGCTAGTGCTTAGAATGAATGCTTACTTTTCAGGTTCTACCATGTTGCGGACTTCCTCCCTTAGAAAGGGCGACATCATGGAGATGAGCTTGTCCAGGTAAGTGGGGCAGTTAATGACGTGCATGGCCTGGAGTCGCGAGGGATAGGCTTCCTGCAGAAACTTCATGTAAACACGCAATACGAATATGGACACGTAGGCCAGGTGGCGCAGGGTGTAGCCCCCAATGTCCACAATCTGAACATCGCCCTCGGCGATGTCCGCTTCGTCTAGTACGTAATCTGCTCCGCTTCCTGTTTCTTTCTCCACATCCGGCTTCGTGAATCGCGCATCACTCATCATGACGAAGATTTTTGTCTCCTCGACAGAATTCCGCTGTGAGAATAGCACAATTGTGGATCAATAATTGAAAGGGGGGATTGGACATGCTGGTCGAGACACACCGTACTTGGATCCAGGTCGGCCATGCGGAAAAAGATGAGCTTATTTCCCTGGGGAGTGACTCCGGGTAATACCAGAAGGTCCCTGTGAAGGGCAAATGTTAATACTTGCTCATTGAATCTTTTGCTGCACTTACGAAACCCTCAGGCCCTTGGCGGTCATCTCGTCCTCCATGTTGCGATCTATGAACAGATGTGGGCTCTTATTGCGCATACTATAATTTAGCTCCACCAGGGCCTTGGTGCGTTCCACATCAAAAGCCGTGCACTTGAGGAATCGTAGCATAACTATGGGTTCTATCGGGAAGAATTGGAATTTTTGATAAACTAGAAGCTACTGCATTCACAACAAAAGATACATTGCAGCTATATAAAGATTCTGAAGTATCAATGTATCTGTGTGCATATGGCACTAGCTAAGTGCATGTCAGTCCAACTTCAGCAAGGAGGAAGTGCCTTGCTATCACTGGAGGTGCCTAATGCACTTGACCTTTGGCACTGCTCGGTTACAAGGTTAATGGATCGTTACCACAACAGGTTATTGCGCGCCCATTAATTCCGTCTGCCACTTGACTGGTTATCAATCGGAGCGAAACGCATTTGGATTCGATTCCAGTGACTCACTTACCGATCTTCTCGGGCAGATTGGGATTGGCCTCGAACCAGGCGACCAGATCCGTCAGCTTGTCGCTCCATCCAGCCGCTGCCGAGGCGCTGGTCTCGGTGGCGGTCTCCTTATCCCCTGTATCTTTATCCATTGTGGTAGCCGTATGCGTCTCTCAGGGGCCGCAGAAAGCCACTAACTAAGCAAGTAACTTAGCTAAGTACCCCCCAATTGATAAAGCTAACAAGCCCGCCCGCACACACACATGCGCTGGAAATGATACGAGTGTGTGACCACTATTCGGACGCGATCTTTAGCTTTTCGAGTGAAAGCTCCAATGCAAAGCTCCACTAGCCGCCAGATGAGTCCAGTTGTTTGCAATTAAGCAAAGACGAGGGCGGTTTTAATTGCTCCAGTGGAGAGCAAGCCGAATCAGCAATACACTAATAGACTTGTTTTGAAATCTTTATTGGATCTGGAGATGGACACCTACAATATACAACACACATCCAATACACGTAGAACTCGATCTTATCGTACTTGGCTTCCCGTCCCACCGGTTTAATTCGTTTGCGACCTGCTTTGTTCAGTATTCAGATGGAACCAGCGCTAAGAAAAAATATATAGTACGTCTATGCCTATGTCTATGTGTACATGTATATGTATATATACTCGTAGTATATGGCTAGCAACATACTCGTAATACTTAGCCCGATGTATGAAATCGTCAAGGGTCGCAAAATGGTTACTCTCAAAATTTTTAAAATGTTAACATTGTTGCTTTTAGACCTTAGACCTTAGGATTTCACCTTGTTATCATAACAGTTTGCAGCTAGCTTTATCTGAATCTGGTTCTGGATCTGAGTCGGGATGCACCTACGGGTAGGCAAAAGTGGAGGGTCTCGAAACCTATATAACGCACATAACACCGACAACACATACATAACATACATTAACTCTGGACCGGATCGGATCTCTTCGGCTTGGAAACTGCAAACTGGAGTTCCAATTGAATACACCTACGCCTTGGAGTTTACATTAGGAAATACACACAAAAACCTTTTTTGGAGGAGCCTTTGGCGAAATACATACATGTATACAGATACGGCAATTGATATCGTATCATTATCATCTCAGATCGGATATACTGGTACATATATAACGTTCTACATGCTAGATGCTTATTGTGGCTCATAAAGCTCTTCTCCCCTCTTCTCGTTTTCTTCCTCGCTCTCGCTCTCTCTCTTTCTCCTTTTCTCTCTATTTCTCTATTTAATAGATAGGTTATAGACATGGAACAACATTACTGGCACTGGCAAATGCTATAAATTGAGAATGCACCCACTGAGAAGGGAACCCCCCATGAGTGTAGATCAAACCTATTAACTAGTCTTATCCTCTAGGCTCGCGGACAGAGGTCAATAGCCGGCTTTGCCTCCAGTTAAAACCTCCTTTAAACTGTATCCCGCTCCGAATCGACCGACTTCTGTCCACAGAGCTTGAAGTGTAGCTTGCGTCGCTTGACTTGTGTCTCTCGTTCCATACTGACGGGCTGCGATTCGAGGAGATCTGGCCGCCGACCCGGATCCGGATCCAGTTCTGCGTCTGTATCCGTATCCGGAACATGTCACATGGTGTGCGTCCGGGCCACGACATCCCGTCGCATTCGTCGGGACTAGCTGAAGATGCTGCGTCATAAGCTGACGAGCGTCGCCTTGCGTTGCGCCTCCAATCGGATTTCCAGAGTGGCATATGGCGGCACACTGATGACGAGGAGCACCACCAGGGCAATGATCTTCATCGATTCGCAGAGGAAGCCGTGACCGGCGAAGGTCAGTCCCAGTCCCAGGAAGCGAAGGGCCAGCAGATGCGCCTGCACCTCCGTTACATGACTGGCATGATTGAGGGTGACCAGCGAGAGCAGGAGCGTCTCCCACATCCCATTACATGCACCCCACGAGGCGGCAATCACGTAGAACAGGGCGCTGTCGTCACTTGAGGGCTTCCAACTGGACAGCGCCAGCAGTAGACAGGAGTGGAAGAAGAAACCAGCCACTGCAAAGAGAAGAGCGTTGTAACTTCGAGTACCCTGTGTCCATCTGGTGCTACTCACAAATCACGACGATCCTCTTGACGTGCCTTAGCAGCATGCTCAGGGTACAGGAGACGATGAGCTGCATCAGACCCATGCCAATCAACGCGCCGGCAATCATTCCGATGCCCAGGGAGCAGGTAACGAAGGCCCTCAGGAAGTCACCCATCATATACGCCTGTTCCGTGCCCACAAAATAGGCCAGGGGTCCGGCAAACAGTAGGGTGTCCGTGATGCTCACATCTCTCAAACGCTCCGGTCGCGATGAGCCAGTGGCCTGCACCTTGTCCACCACTATCAGCAGCGAAAGGGTCAATGATACCATCGAGAAGAGAACGTACAGCCAGAGCAGGGATTGCCCGGCCACTCGAGGCTCACTTTCGATGAAGCCAGCATAGATGGAACTGGGTATGGAGCTCCCATTGGCCCACCCCGCCGCCAGGATGGACTGCACTCTGAGTGGACACATGTCTGCCCCACAAATCCTGTCGCCGTGCTCGTTCCTATTGTAGAAATCCCTCAGTTGTGGTGGCCAGCTCTCGTTTCCATAGTAAACCAATCCGGAGCAATCTCCCGTAAAGTTTCCATCGCTGCAGGCCAGCAAAATGGATGCCAGAAGGGCTCCTCCGATGAGACCCAGGTCCTGGGAAACCCTGAACCACCTGGCCAGACGCCTCACCTTCTGTTCCCGATTGCAAAACATCTTGTGCTCCTCGTGCAAGACATCGACCGCCGCCTGCGACTGCTGGGACTCGCAGGAGCAGCTCAACTTCCCCCCAAAGTGGACAATCAATGCGGCTTTGGAGCCAGCGGATCCGCTCAAGGTCACGCCAAGCATCAAATAGGCAGGTAGAAGGGTGTAAATGGAGGCGTACAGGTGCGACAGGAGAAATAGGAGCACTGTCATATAGTTCGCCACAATTAGTGGCCCATAACCATATCGTTTCATCAGTCGAATGCTGGGCAGGCTCATCCCAGCGGCGACCAGGAAGAGAGCACTCAGCAGAAGGGATCCAACCTCCGGACCGAGGGGCAACCATTCCTCCCTATGGTGCCACACCGCATTGGAGCCCTGGAGCGCCATCACCGGCAGCAGAACGCAGTTCATCAGTCCGTGGGCCAAGCTTAAACAGCTAAACTGGCGCCACACTTTTTGACGCACATGGGCTGGCACCTTATGCCGGCAATTCCTGTTGTTCAGTGTTATCAATCGCCGGATGGAGGTGGCTCCAATGGAGCTGTTTATGGACTCCCGACGACGCGAGGCCGCCAGAGCAGCCTGCACCTGGTATGAGGACACCGGATTTATGCGATGCGACCGCGTCGAAATGGGTGACGGCGAGTATGTGGTGAAGTGCTGCTGGAAAAGATGCAAGAAAAGGGTATTAGGATATAGCAGGAATCCAAGAATTTGTCAGGCTAATGGTGTTGCAGCCAGCTACCTTTCACTTTAACAATAGCAAAGGGGGAGTCATCGGAGTAGGGGAGTAGTTGTTGTTCAACTGGGAAAGAAAATCCGTGTCCGAACACCCACCATTCCACGACACACCAATGGCCACAGGGCACCCCTTTTGTGCACACATCGCCACAAGATAGTTGAGTGTCCAGGACAAAGAGAGATAAGCTCCCTGATTCTATTTATATGCGACAGGTGTCACCACGCCAGAAAGCAAGTGACATGAATTATATAAAGGCTCTTCACACAGGGGCGGACTTTTTATGTGTTCACCTGGGCACTCACCTCCATCATCTGCTCTTCCCAGACGTTCTGGGCACCTCCTGAACTGCGGGTTCGAAGCACTCTGTGCCTGGTGGTCAGCGAATGACGGTGCTGATGGTGCTGATGCTGGTGCTGATGCTGATGGTGGTGTGAGTGTGGAGCATACTTCTTGCCCAGTCCCAGCATCGCAAAGCCACTGTTGGCCACCGGAGCACCTGAGCTGGTGGCCAATCCAGAAGCTGTGCCCACTGCCTGATTCGGACCCTTTCCGGTAGTTGTCCCATTGCCACCGAGCAGCTCTCCGTTGCCTGTTGCAGTTCCTGCGGTGGCATTGAGGCTCAAGGATCCGCCACCAATCCCCAGACCAGCCATTATGTAAGCATTGTACGACGATTGCTGAGTGGAGTAGAAGAATACATAACTCGTCAGGAAGGGGGATCTACTCAGGCGATCTCACCTTGCGCTGCTGAGCGAACGCGGAGAGGCGCTCCCGCTCGCGACTGGTGTCCCGGGCCCGCTGCTCCAGCAGAAGTTCGTACTCCCGTCGCTTCTCCCGCTTGCGCTCCGCCTCCTCCAGCTCGTGAAGATTCGGCAGACTGCCCATTTCCGGCGATTGTTGCCAACTTATCGAAACCTAGCGCCCGTAGTGCGAGTTATGTGGATTGTGGGGCCACTGCGAATCCAGTACTGCCATCGCTCCAAAACGGCGAACTCATGCTGCTGCTCCACGGACATCCCATTCCCATCCAGTCTGCAATTATTGTCCTTGCTGCGTGGGCGGGTTCATTGTCCGCCGCCGACCTGCCACGCCCCCAATTCCGCGTATATGCCTGTATCAAAGCGCAAATATTGTTCTGCTGCAGCGGAATGCCTGTGAAGTGGAAACAGGAAATGAAAAAGTTGCGGGACCTGAACGGCAGCGCCATCTATCGGCTGCTTATCGAGTTGTCACCTGCACCTGGAAACCGTTACTCGCACACACGCACACACACACATCCGCCTGGCCGTACGTGCACTGCATACTTATATGGGCCATGGGCCCTACGTATGCGCACATGTACGTTCCGTTGCCGTTACCGTTACTCACTCACTACATTCTGGCACATTCACAGGCACTCGCGGTCGCAAAAATAGGTGTGCAAGCAAGGAAACGATTTGGCTAAGAATAGATGGTGGGAATAACAAGCTTCTAGGCTAGCTAATCCTAATCTGATCGAAGTCCTAAGGAAGTGGCACCTTAATGCTCACCAATTAGATTGTTTCCACTAGTAGGACTACTTGGCAACTCACTAATGTGCCTATTAGCCGCTGCTATTAGTGCAGCCGCGAGTGTAGCTCCCTTGGCCGTAGGAACTTCGCACACACACCCCACCCACCCACACTGGCACAAAATCATCAGGTGTGTCCATTTTGAGTTATCTACACATGTGCAGCCGAAGGTGCCCCAGGGTCAGGTATTCCGAGGTATATTTCCAGGACAGGACGGGACGGGACAGGACGAGATCCTGAGGATGCCCGGAGGGAACAGGTCCCGAAGACAATGGCACAGTACTTTGCAGCCCATAATCAACTCATAAACATCATAAACTAACCCCCACCCCCCACGAACACCACACACCCATGAAGTGAACTGCGATGGAGGCGCAGTTTTGGGCCCACGCCCCTTGGGGCAGGAAAAGTGGGTGGGAGTTATAAAAAATGCAAAGAGGGCGGATGGAAAACGAATATGAATATTTTAAAACCAAACAAAGACGGGCACAGAAAAGCGCACACACACTCTCGATGCAATGCTCCCTTGAAATCCACTTGGCGTGTACACATGTATCCACAAACGGAACCCCGTTCAGCAAACTAAA
This sequence comes from Drosophila simulans, assembly GCF_016746395.2. Lineage (NCBI taxonomy): Eukaryota > Metazoa > Arthropoda > Insecta > Diptera > Drosophilidae > Drosophila > Drosophila simulans. The sequence continues at coordinate 2,042,513 of NC_052525.2, forward strand.
AAAACGAATAATATACTTTGTTTATTACTTTTGGATTCTCGGTTGACTGGAATGCACTTTTTTCGACGAGTCGAGAACAAATTGTTTGTAAGCCTTCAAAGAAGCCAGCACTTTCGCCACTCAACACTGCACAAAACACCGCCGCACGCGAACTGCTCCAGAAACACACTGAAAAGCTGGTAGGGATTACGGCCTGGCGATTCAGAGTCCGCTGCTGAAATTGTTGTCATCTCGGGCCTTCGGCAGCATCTCGCACATCCCACCTCGCATCCCAGGCATGCGCAATCGGTACTCGTTGCCCCACAATCCCCAGTTCACTCGGGGAAGGGATGGGTTGGCATGGCTGTGGCTGTGGCTGTGGCTGCACCGCCACAAAACGATACCATCCCATATTACAACTGCTCTGCGCAAAAGAAACCCCTATACAATGCATTTTGAGTGCTCATTACGGCCATTACCGACCGAATCGATATCCTCGAACTGAACGAGCAGTCCCGCTCGACTTTCAAACTGCATAAAAAGACGTCGTCTATGAGTTGGATTTATTTAAAAACTAACTGCAATTGGCTAACAACAAACACGTGCATGGCATGGCGATAATCGGTTAAGTTGTACTTCTGAACAAAGGGCTAACAAATCGTGCCCGGATCAGATTGAGAACAGAAACGAACAGGTAACGCTAATAGATATCGAAATGCAATTGGCGGACCAGTGAGATCCGTTGTCATATCGGGGTAGTTGAACTTTGTCTTTGGATCGCACATTTATAATATATAGAATAGAGTCATTTCCGTTTCCAAATCCGTTTTGAATCGTCTTCGTTTCTAGTATATTACTTTTTAACAATTTGTCTTGCAAAAGTTTCTGTATTTTGGGGACGATAATCAGGTAGGAAATACCTCGCAATTAACACTTGCCACAATTCAGAACGGATGGGCAAACGGAAACGTCGGGAGTGAGTAGATTGAGCTTTATCAGGTAGCGCTGTCTAGTCCGCTGGATATCCAAAGCTGAGGTGAAGATTGCACCACCGCCGGTGCTTACCGCCCAGGGTGGACTCCTCGCGCCGCACGGCACTTAAGAACGGATTATCTTCGAAGTTAAAGTTGCCCAAATGCGAACGCAAATCGCCTGACGCCGCTGGTAACAGTTGGCCACTGGGCAAGCCCAATTGCAGACGCACGCACTGCTCCACGATGAACTTGAGGGCCGCACGGCGATGCAGCTCGAAGCAATCCCGCGATCCGTACATCAAGCGCTGCTCTGCACACAGCCGCATGTCGTTGGCGGCCACGTTGCAGCAGTAAAGAAATGATATTAGCCTTTGCTTGCTCACGGAACTCAGATTCACATGTGGCAGCAAGACCCCCAGCAGATCCTCGGCGTTGGCTTCACATTCCAGACCATAGCTGGTCAGTAGTTGCTGCAGACTGGCCAACGGAGACGAACCACTGGCTCCGGAATCCTTGGGAAGGGCAAAGCTGAGCTCATAGGCACGACTCAGGAGCACTTGGCGGTAGTGGTAGCAGCTGTAGTCACTGATGTGCTTCCGCATAAACTTCTCCGTGCGTAGCAGTTCCGATTGCAGCAGGCAGGGGCCGTTCTGAAGGATCCACTGGCGGTGCGACCAGGCGTGGTAGTTGCTGGCGCACCTATCGGCGGCCCTTTCGCATATCCCGATCTCATTGGGCCAGTCAATAGCATCGGCACCTGGAAATAATGGAATGTAATGGGATCTCCAGTTGCCGACGTCCACTTACTTTGAAATGAGTACAGCCAACGGCGGTAGGCGAATGCTTCGTTGGACTTCGGTTTGATGGAGAGCACGAGTGCGGAGAACTGCAGCTCCTTGTTGATGCTTAGCCGATTCTTTTGCACCAGCTGGCGGCGGATGTGCCAGAAGGTGGTCACATCCGGATTGATCAGCAGAGCCACGTTTAGATATTTGGCCAGGGAGTCGCTCTGCTGCTGCTGCTGCAGCGTCCGCAGCTGTTGCGCCGTGGTTTGACGGCGATGGGAGATGAGGGTGCGATGGGCGTGGTCGTAGACATGCTGGGCACACCACGATTCAAGGCCCAAATTGTGCTCCACATGCACAACCGGCGATTTGTTGCAGTTGGCTTCCTTGGGTATAATTTCAAAGGAGGCGCTAGTGGAGATAACAACAATTCAGGATTGCTTTCATTGCTAATAGAACTAAATGCTCGACTCACAGATCCTGATCCTTGAGGAACACCGCATTGATGTCCCTGATGATCTTCTCGCAGAGCACCTTTTTCTCGTTGCGTTCCTCCTCCATGGAATTTGAGTATAGTCCGAACGTGGAATTTGAATGGGGATGTGGTTGCTGCTTCCTCGGGGATCTCGCTTCCGTTCCGTTTGATTCGAGGGTCTCAGGCACATTGATTGCCTCCAATTAATATGAACATGCTCAATGTCTCCGGTTAATTAAGATTTGTAAAGGGGAGGAAGAGGACGAGATGGCGGAGGCTGGAACCCTGTCTACGCGACTATGGAACCCCCAGTGGCGGTCGCATCACAACAAATAAATTTCAATTAAGCCGGGGTCTGGACACGAGATCTAGCCTCTATTATTATTATTATTTCAGTGCCCAGTGCGAGGGGCTGTCAATCTGGTTCACCCCAAAGCGCTGTTCTCCGGCGGATCGGTCCGCAAGCTCGGAATTGTTTTCCCTTTTTTTGGCGACGGTGAGCATATGTTTGTTTGCAAACATGTGTTTGGTGTGCACAATAACAGAGGCACCTGCCACGATAACCGACTAATCCACGTCAGAACCAACTGTCGGGAAAACGGCTATTAAAAGCAGGCATTAGCTGGCATTTTGAAATTTTTCATTTATTTTTTGCTACATTCAATATAACTTTACATGGAAAACACTTAATTTATTATTTATTAAGTATATGCCTTTCATAAATAGTTGAAAGCAGAATGATTAAGATATTTAAGCAAATTTATTGGGTCAATGAGCATCTCCGTATTTGAGTGCACGCATATTTGGCTAAAAACCATCTTGTTCGCCACCACTGCTCCATTCCGCTGGTCACACTTTTTCCAATGGAACACGTGCGCGCGCGAAAGAGATTTGGTAGTTTTAGTAGTAGAAACATACAGACAGGATGCAGAACTCCTTTCTTCCACTGAACACAAGGCGTTTTCAACAGCGGTCCCAGGTGGAAACGCCGGATACGGTGTACTGGGACCGACTGGCGGTGAGTTGTAAGGACTCGACAAACCAGATCACTGTTTAACTTCTGCAATCCACAGGAACCAGAAATACTCAAGGAGCACAACACCATCGATTATTTGGACTTCAGTCCAACCGATCCTGACAACTTTGTTGTGACCTGTTCGGTGCGCGTTCAGATCTACAACCTGGTGACCATGCTTGTGGTAAATAACCTTTCCCGATTCCAAAAGACCGCATACGGAGCCAACTTCCGGCAGGATGGTCGACTCCTGGCCGCCGGCGACGAGGAAGGCCATGTCAAGCTATTCGACACCACGAGTCGCAACATCTTGCGTTTGTTCAAGGGACACACGGCACCAGTACACCGCACCTTCTTTACGGCGGACAAGCTGCAGCTAGCCAGTTTTGGAGACGACAAGTCGGTCCGTCTCTGGGACGTGGCGAACGAGAAGGTGGTGCAAACGTACGAGGACACGCACACCGACTACGTTCGTGCTGGCGCCATGCATCCGCAGGCAGGGCATATGTTCGTCTCCGGCGGCTACGATGGCAAGATCAATCTGTACGATACGAGAGCGGAAACGGCGGTGCAGCGCACCTTGGATCACGGAGCTCCTGTGGAGTCCATGTTGTTCCTTCCGAACGGTTCTATATTCGTCAGCGCCGGCGGCAGCCAGGTGCGCGTATGGGATCTAATCAGCGGCTGCCGTCTGCTCACCATGATGTCGCAGCATCACAAAACAGTAACTTGTCTGCGACTGGGATCCGATGGCAGGAGATTGCTCTCAGGCGGGCTCGATAGGCACGTGAAAATCTACGATGTGAGCACCTACAAAACAGTGAAAACGTTGACCTATCCCAATGCAGTGGTCAGCTTGGCCGTCGCTAACGGGGATCAGGCAGTTGTGGCTGGGATGGTCGATGGCCTAGTCTCCATTCGTCGCATGATGGTAGACAGCAAGCCCAGTCATTTAAAAAAGATTCGTGCGGATAGCGCTCGAAAGTACTTCACGAGTAAAAAACGCACGAACAACACCCAAGAGGTTGATCACACGATCAAGGACCGCGTCAAGGGACCCGGATTGAAATACTACGATGTGCACTTGCGCATGTTTAACCACAAGAAGGCTTTGGACGACGTGATGAATGCGCAGAAGATGGGAAACCAGCCGGAGCTCGTTGTGGCTGTCATCACGGACCTTCTGCACCGTGGATCACTGGGAAAAGCCCTCACGGGTCGTCAAGAGGCAGTGTATGTCCGTTTCATCGACTTCATTTGCAACCACTTGGGCGAGACGCGATTCATGCGCCCGCTGATGATGGCCGCCAGGACGGTCATGGATGTCTTCGAGGAGCAATTGGTGGCCTACAGCCAGAAGCTGATGAAAGCCTTGCAACGATTGTCACTTGCAATGCAGGAGGAGGTGAGGCTCACCGCCGAGCTGATGCGGATGAAGGGTGCTGTGGATATGCTCATTGGGATTTCAATGGACAATAGCGAGGTAGTCCATAAGCCCACCTATGTGGAGGCAAAGACACCTATGATGCATCCCTCCGAGGCGGCGCAAAATTACGTGGTCTTAGTGGAGTGACCATAGCTTTAATCTTAAGTGAAATGTCGTATATATATATGTTTATAGTTTAAGAAATACACAATTAGCAAGACAGCCCAAAAATCGACTGTATTCTCTTCTTTCGACTCAAATAGGTAGTTTCAATCCGTATTATGCATGTATATATCTTTCTTTATTAAATACATACTTAAAATGAACGTTTCGTCGTGCATGCCAATTTCAGTTTTGAAATGTACAATGAAATTTTGTCTGCCGTTGTACGCATAATAAAAAAAAACAATGGTAATGGGCAGCAAAACAGCTGCCCGCGAAAACTAACTTTTTTTTAATATAATGGGTAATTTACTTGCAAATATTTACGATTTTCGTTCTCCAACTACTCGATTTAGGTTTCATTTTTAATTCTTTTTTATAGTTAGATTTACGTTATTTTACGATTATTTGGAAAGACGAATTTACACTTAGAATTTGCTCATCTTCGACGCATCGTTCTGTATTATTCTGCTTAAGCTAAACTCTCGCACTAATATTAATATATATCTTTATATTTATGTATAATTATATGTATGTATAGATATATATATCTATTCCGATCAACATCGCATCAACTTTTGCCAACATGCCTTTCCTTGTGTGGCTAGCTTACCAGTTAAAGGGAAAAATATAAGATACCACGGATTTGTTAAACTTAAATAAGAATACGTTTCGACTTAACTAATTTACAATTTAGGGATGTGTGTTGTGTGGGTGTGCGTGAAGAAGTGTATGGGGATTGTGGTTGCTGTTTGAAAGGTTCAAAGCCACTACATTTACAATTTAAATAAAAAGCATACTCATATACATAACAGATATAGACATAGACATTTTACACTCTTCAGCTGCTCATTTCTTTGACACTTTTACACCAATATATGCAGCTCCAGTTTCCAAGACTCTGTACAGGATAAACGGCTTCACTACACACTACAGAAAAGACGAGTGGGCATATACATATGAATGCAACGGAGCACTTAAACATACATCGACCCTGCAAGCAATTATTGTGTGGGCCATCTTCTTAAAAATGGGCGCTTTGTCCATATTGGTCCTGACCAGATCAGACATCAGACATATCAGATCCAGCCGGCAGTGAGTGCGGGATGTGTGCTTGGCGGATGTGGACAGGCTAATTGTGGCGGTGTGAGGGGTGGTGTTGATTGGTGTGGGCTGGCATGCGTTATTCTAGGAAGGATGTTCATCAGTGGACTCCACTCTTGTTTTAGCCATCTTCCTTGGGCGGGGTGAACCATCCTGCAATAAAAAGTTTCCGTGTCAATCGTTGCTCATCTTACGTTGCATTTCTGGGCCTACCATTCTTTTCGTGAATCTGCACCAGAGATTTGAAGCTCTGCTGGGCTCGAGCCAAACTGTATTGGCCCTGAGTCAGTGCCTGTTTGTAGAAGGTTGTTAAGAGTATTTAATAAAAAGGACGTCCATTTTGTCGACTCGAATTCTATGAATTTAACATACTTTGGTAGCCCCGAACTGGATGCGCGCCTTTCCCTTGACGAGTGTGGCTGCAATTTGCATGATAACCGCTTCCACGGTATATGCCGAGCTCCAGCCCTGTTTGGTCAGCAATTCCATGCAGATGGCACCACCGATGAGCACATAGCCGCCTTGTAAAGACAAGAAACATTCAAATAAACGTCCATGATATACATATATTCAGCAAATCCCACCTGAGATAATCGGATGGACGACGCGCACAAATGGCGGCTCGAAGGGATACGTCTCCTTGAACAGGATGTTGAGCAGTATGCTGTCCTTGCCCTCCTTCTCCTTGAGCATTTGCAGATCACTGTGCAGCGGACTGTCCGGGTCGACAGACTTGAGGCGAATGTTCCATTCGTAAATCGACTCATTGACGAGCTCAATAGAATACATGTTCTTCTTGAAGGCGTCTGAGCGATAAATGTCGCGTAGTTCCTTCATTAAGCGATCGGTTGCCTGCACGGAACCCGAAACGGAACCCTAATGTCGAGTAAAACTTAAGATATAGATATTCAAGGCAAAGTATCGGGGTACTCACTTTTAGATAGTCTTGTCTCTGACTTTGACGCAGTCTTTCTAGAGTCGCTAGGTGTTCCACTTCCATGTCGTCCTTCTGCATTTCACGGATATCAAAACGATTTAAGAATAATTGATTGATATCTTCGCCCAGTAATTATATATAAATAACTAACTCTCCTAACCAACAAATCAAAATTGAATTGCAGACAATTTTACACCTAAAGCTCACCTTGTTTGTACTGCGTACATCATCCATTTCCAGCGGCAAGTCCTCATCGCCCTCGCTCTCCTGTTCGCTCTCTCCGATGGGATCCTCGATCTCCTCCTGATCCGAATCGGTCTCCTCGTTGCCGTGGGGTCCGCCACCGCCCCCCGCTCCACCACCACCTGGTCTCTGCTCGCAGCGAAGGGGGGAAGCGGATGGCGGCGGCGTTTGCAGCGGCAGAGCCAAATTATCGATGTCGGGTGGCAGTGGAACGTTGTGAAGGCGGCACAGCTCACGCAGCAGTATGCCCACCTGCAAGGATTTGGTTTGGGATTGTCAGTTCACAGGCAATAGATTTCAAAACTTGCCATAAGTACTCACCTGATTGATCACGTGATTATCACGTCCATTCGTATTGCTAAGTATTTGAACAGCATTTGTGACGCTCGTCTCCTCGCTCTCGGCGAACCAAACTGGCGGCGATGAGGGATAGGTTTCCTGCAGGAGAGAACCAGGCATATAGCATTAGCGTATCGTAAATATCTGGATAGCAACTGGTTTGGCAATGAAACTAGTTGGAAGAACATAGCGCCAGAGCTGTTCAATTTTGAAAAGCCCTAGTTTTCATACTGAAATTGCTATGTACCAAGTTCATTGGTTTTCTATTAACAGTGGGCTCGATTAAATGTTTGCCTTGGCGTAAGTCTTATCGGGAATCCCCTGTACTTTTAGCCAATGGGGTGGGCCCAACCCATCGCGTGTGTGGGGTTGGTCAAGGACTTTAACTCGCCGAGAAGACCTCTTCTATTCCCATTCCCATTTCCAGTCTCGAACTTGTTTCTTTCGCTTCTCAGCTGAATTGTCGTCGCCGACTTATCCACTTTGCATGCACATGTAAATAAACAAATACTAAACAACGGCGATCCAAAGGCGGCAGAATGTATGAAATTATAACCTTTAATTAGATCGTTGAACCAAGCGGGGATCAGTGCACAGAAGACAGAAAACAGATGGAACAGCTCGGCAGCCGATGATCGGGTACAATGAATCACACCTCGTCGAGGGTGTCACTCCGTACTGCAAAGTGCAGGAGCCCGCTTTTGTATGAATCGAGGTGCGATTGCTTTTGACAATTTCAGCAAAAATGAAATGTTTAGCTGTGAAATACATACATATGCATATGTATACATCTCCCATTGTAATTATCCCATGACTGAAATCTTCAAAATCAGTCTATGTTGGTCTGAACCAGAAGAGTAGAAAGAGAGCGAACCTGAGAGAGCGGCCAAAGGGCATCGACTACCTCGACGTAACACAAATATACATACGTACGTACGTATATTCCATCTTAACTGAGCAGCGTGGGAATAAAGAATCGGCACAAATCCTCGCCTATATAATCACGCATAAGCGGGAAAGAGAGAGAGAGAGAGAGAGAGAGGGCGAACCGATAAAGAAAAGTCGAAGAAGTAGATTCAACAAGCAGACAAGGATAGCACTATTGCAAGGAAGAAAGCAAAAATTTGGACAGATAAAATCACTAAAGTACTGGACCAAAAAGAAGACGGACTTACGTAAAATATTAACAGATTAATATCAAGAGATTTTCACATACGAAAACGGAACTAGGGATTCGAGTGAGTTTACGGATAAAAAAAAAGCTTTGAACACATGCTATCTGGCTAAAAATAGAATTCTACACTATCGCCGTATAAATAAAGTTATCGCCGCAGTGCACAAAGTGGAAAGTTGCAGAGTACAAGCGGAGTAACCTCCAGAACCCGTAATCCCCTCCAGCAACAAGCTCCAAATCACTTGCAAACACGGCGCATTTATAGTCGCCCTCCTTCAGTTGCAATACTCCTATCTATTGATTACTGGACACGATAAGACAGATGCGCAGAGAAATAAGAACCTCTCGCTTTAACTTCGAATTTGTATACTCTTTTTGCTAAGGTTATACTTGCCGAGAAGGTGGGTTCAATGGGAAAAACTTGTTAGCAATCTATTGGCCCGAATCATTTCACATCCCCTTAACTTCACTATCACTATCTTTTTAGCCATACAACTTCCCCAAATTACCAAACAGAAGATTTTAGTTTAGACTTATATGGTCGATCATGGTGACTTACCGTTATGTTGGCGTGAATATCGTACCGCTTTCCATTCTTATCGATAAAACGGCAAAGCAGTTCGTCGACGCTGGAATTGAGGATCTGAAAACGCTCGTGGTTCTTCGGGAAGATCTTCTCTAGCGTTTTGATTTCCTGCTTCAGGGTGTTAAGGCACGCCATCTTGTGGCGGGCTAAAAAAGGCAACTGGTCTGGTCTGGGCTTTTTCGTGCTTATGATTATTTCGTGGTCCAAATGGAGTTTTGTGGTTCGTGGGGTTTAAGGGAGCTAACTCCCCCCTCTCTTGCGCTCTACCTTTGCTACTTCCAGGCGTAGAAAGCTGGTATGGGATTAATAGGTTTTTTTTTTGTCAGCTGCTTTTATCTGTCCACTCCAGATGGCCCTTTTTAGTTTTTGAGATGTTCTTTAGGGCGCATTTATGTGCATTTTTTTATTTTGTTTACTCATTTAGTTATTGAGCTTTTTATTAGAATGAGGATTTTGCTCGTGTTTGGAGGTAGATTGAAAGGGCGATTTTTTGGAGTCGACTGGTTGTTCTTTGTTGTTTTCGCTGGCTCTCTTCTCGCTCTTCTTTTTCCACTCCACTTCCAGTCAACTTCACTCTCACTGCTTCTTCTTCTTCTACAGCTCCTGCGGCGCCCAGCATGCGCTGTCTTGCTCGCACTCTCTGCTTTTTTTAAGTTCAGATTTGCACTTTGATTTTCCCGACTTACTATCGTTTTCTTATACTGTTGATGTGTTTGTTTGTTTGTTGGTTTGTGCTGGGCATTAAAGCTGCAATTGGAGTTTTAAACACGTGTTTCACTCAGCTTGATATTAACTTTTGTATTATTATTATTGTTGTTGCCGCGTCTAACGCTGACTAGCCAAAACAAAAACAACAATCGGTAGTTGGCTTACACACACACACCCGGACGTACACAAGAACAGCAGACAAAACCTGACACACACTTGTATCAATCTCTAGCGCCATCTCACTCGCACAGCAGGTCTCTTGCCTACGCAATGATCGAAACTCATCGAAACCGATTGGAAATCGGCAAAAACAAAAAAAAAAACAAATATCGCGTTTCACCCCTATCCCCCTCTTTGTTAACTACCGCTTTCTGCTGAGTTTGTTATTTTTGTGTGCTCCCCACAAGGATATTGTTACAGAAAAACAGCTCGAATTGAAAGAAAAATGGAGACAAATGAGACAACCCATGACAAAGAGGAAAGTTTCAAATATGGGCAATCGAAAATCGAGAAGTGAGCCAATTTTTTTTTTTTGCCGAGGCTCCACTGTTCCCAGCTGCATAACTGTTTTCCTCGGCACCTCTCTTTTGCTCTCCTCCACCACCTTTTCCTCCTGCTTCCCACCACCCCTTCTTTCACTGACCGAAGTCTGCGTTTTCAGCATTGCATACACACACACACACTCGGACGCACACACTGGCACTTTTAATCATTTATCAATATTTAAGCGACTAAGGCGAAAAACTAACTGTGCACGGAGGGAGCCCCAAGAACAAATCCTTTGTTTGCACGGAACACGGAGCACAAATAGAGGCACAGATACACGGAAAAACGGCCGCAGAAAGAAGCAACTCTTCTCGCACACATACACTTGCGCAAATAGGCATGTAGTTAGTTGTAAGCCAAACCGCAGCGGAGAAAATTCTTCAGGAAAAAGACAATAAAAAAAAGAAAAACAACAAAATAATATACGCACACAGCTGCGAAAATTGTGACACGGAGAATTAAATTCAGTTCCACGCACGCCCGCCCGCTTTACCTTTTTTACCAACAACAAATTAGTGATCAGCGAATGGCGATACGTTGGTCATCGATGAATCCGACAGCCGATGCTTATTCGTGTATCGGCATATCGATGGTTGGTATCTATATGCAAATATAGCTAGAAGTCTTAACAAAGCCCCCTACCTCTTAGTGAATACACGAACCATGTGTAGCTGTACACGCTTCGCAGTTAGCGAGGGCACAAGCCAAAGTAACGACTACGTTTCGGGGGGAAATTTAAAAATCGGTTGTAATTATTAAATGTCAGTATTATCTACTTGTGACACAACGCGCCACGCAAGGAACCAAAAGGCCAATCCGCGTACAACACAATGCAAACTTTATTCGTTATGTTTCGCTCCTTACGATTTCAGATTTATTACGATCTTATCTCGGCAATTAACTCATCCCGCCCAATTCGTTTCGCTACTTTCGCTACAATAGATCAATAAGATATAGTGGATATACATTTAGAGGGGTCTGTGTGAGTACTTCTTCAAGTCTTGTATTTCCTATGCGGAATGGTATGGAAATGGAAAATGGTTTTTACATTAAGTTACGGTTTACATTATTTTGTTTTTTTTTTGTGTGTGTTTTGTTTTCGATTAGAAGTAGCATAATTTAACCCCGACTTTAGCTAAAAAAAATCATAGAAATAAAGACGCCCCGTTTCGCGACCATTTGCCGTCTTTTTCCCCCTGTGTTACCCCCGATGTGAATCCTCCTTTGAATCCTAAGACAGGCACTTGGCTTCCTGCTGCTACGGATGCTCGTAATCCCTCTAGTTTGGCCCCTTAGAGCTCACTGTGCGGTGTCTTGGTTTCCTCCTCTGCAGGCGTTGGAGTGATCTCATCTACGGGTTCCTGCTCCTGCTGGTCCTCCTTTGTCGCCTGTTCCTGCTGCTGCTCGCCGTCCTCCGATTTGGTGTCATCGCCACTGCCGGAGGCGACCACTTCCTCCTCCTTCTTCTTCTCCTTTTCAGCAGCGGGCTTCACCTTGGGCTTCCAGATCTTGATCTTGTTTACCAAGTACTTGACCTCGCGGTCCAGCAGGCTCATTTTGTCCGTTATATCCTTGACGGTCAGGCGGATATCCGCGTTCTTGGCTAACTTCTTCTGGGCCGCCGTCTCCGTCTTCAGCCATGCATTGGTTTCGGTTATAACTTTGTCCAGCGTGTCGATCTCCACCTGAGTAAAGACGTCCTTCTCGGGATTGGTGTCCTTAGTGAGATTGCGGCCAGTGACCAGGAACTTTTCGGCGCCATCAATCATGCCCTTTAGTGCTTTGATGGCCTCTGGTCGCTCCTCGTGTTCCCAGTGGCGGGCCAAAAAGACGTTGGATAGCTTCTTCAGTTGCGCCAGCTTTTCCTCGTAGATCTCAGCTTTGGGATCCTCCAGATCCTCATATAGCCATTCACCCAAAGTGCTGCATTCGGCAAGCAGTTTCTCCTTCTCCTCGGCGGTGGCACACTTAGCGTACGACTCCTCGTCCAGTTTCTGTTGCACCTCGATGATGTGGGCTTCGAGGGCATTAAAAGCTGATTCCAAGCGGACACGTTGCTCCTCAGCTTTGTTAATGGCGGCCAGTTTGGCCACTGATTGATCATACCCGGAACCGGCCAGAGGAACAACAAACTGCGTTTGGGACTCGTACGTCACCGGGGACTTGACCGTAACAAGCTTGATTGTTTCGTTTTTGGCCTCGGAGTCTTGTTTTGTGCTCTCCTCAGACTTTTGCTCCTTGCTAGCCTCCTCTTCCTTGGCATTTTCATTATCTTCCGATTTAGATGGCTCTTCGCCTGCATTAGCTGTCTCTTCCTGCTCCGAATCGTCCTTCTTCTCCTCACCCTCCTTGGTAAACAATTTACTCAAAGTGCTGCCAAACTTGGACAAAGTGCTGTCTTCATCCGCATCGTCCTCAGGCTTTTGCTTCTCGTACACGTACTCAACGCCTGTGCAGCGGAAAATGCCAGAGTCATCCAGGTAGAAGTAGGCCTTGATGCCCTTGTTATCCACCAGTTCCTTTTTCGATTTCTCCAGCAGCTCCTTCACCTGCTTCAGCTGCACCTTGGTCACGTTCAAGCTGCCCAGAGCGGCAATCTCCTCCTTGCTATAACGATCCAAATCGGCGTAGTTGACATAGAACTCAAAGTCGTCGGTGTGCTTGTTGAAGGTAATGACCTTCTTTTGGGGATAGGGGTTCATCAGGGCAAACAGGGCACGTTTCACCTGCTTCACGGCAGCACCATCGCCTGGATCCCGTTCAAAGGACACTTGCAGGGGGAACAGCGTGGCATCCTTGACCACAAACTTCTTCACTTTGAAGCCGGCCGATAAGTCGGCTGCCTTATAAACTGCACCCATAGTGGCGGATTCATCGGCATTCAGATTCTTGCCCAGCTCCTGTTTAATGACAGCTTTGATGGTTTCTTGCACACGTGGAACTCGGGTGCCGCCTCCGAACAAAATCACCTGGTTGATCACGTCCAGACTGAGGTGCGACGAGGCCAAAGCTTCTTCCAATGGTTTTGTGGCCCTGGGCCAAAGATCCTCGCAGATTTGCTCCAGCTTCTCACGAGTGACGGGCAGTTTAAAGTCAATGTCCTCTATCAGGTTTTCGATTTGAGCGAAGAACTCCGTATTGGCGGAAAGGACATTCTTTAGACGCCCTGCTTCCTTGAAAAGTTTGGCCAGTGCTCGGGGACTGGTGGTCACATCGGTTTTAGTCTTCTTTAGGGCATTAAACTCTTGCGCCAGATAATCACGCAATCTCAGTTGAATCTCGAGGCCTCCCAGGGTGCGATCATAACCAACGCCAAGGACCTGGACCACCGGGTTGATCTCCCTGGTTTGTTTATCCTTCACCAACTGGTAGCTGACCACAGCGGCTGAGGTTTTGTAGGCGCCCATATCGTAGAAGAGGAAATACTGGGCCGTTTCGTTGATTTCGCCGCGATGGAAGACGCCGTAGTTGAGAGCCACCGCCGCATAGTCATTGATAAGCTGGAGCACCTTCAGATTGGCCAACTGGGCGGCGGACAACAGAGCCTCCCTTTCGGCTTGGCCAAAGTAACCGGGCACGGTTAGGACGCACTCGGTGATTGGCTGCTGTACGGATTCCTGGGCGAACTGCTTGGCCTTGACCAGCATTTGAGCAACCAGTTCCTCCACGGAGAATTCCTCGGTGTCGCTTTTGCGGAACACGACGGTGTTGCGCTCCGGATCACCCACAATGTTGTAGTATGGGAAGCGTTTCCTGAAAGCGATTGATTTAGAGATAAGTCGATGGGACGCAACAATGACGTGGCCCAAAGCAAACCAACCACTTACCTATACAAATCCACAATGGGATTATCGATGGTCTTGCCCAGCAAATCCAGAAGATAGCCATAGGCCGAGTTTGGATCCTTGATTCCAATTGTTTGTGCATCCTCGCCGATGGTTCGCGTTCCATCGCGGAAGGCTAGGATCGCGGGCGTCTTGCGCTTGGACTCGCGGTTCAGGGCGATTTCCATAGGCACTCCGGGCGACACAACGCCCACTTTCATCCACTCGGTGCCCAGATCCACGGACATCACGGCGGCTCCCTGGGAAAGGGCAATCCCCGCCAGCAGGGCGCTCAAAAGGAGCACGAGTTTCATGGTCTGTGCGGTTGAAAGGTGTTCAAAATAAAGCATTGTGCACAGGATTAGATACCCCATTAAGTACTCAATATGTATTTAACCTCTGCATTGGAAGATCTTTCTAGAATTTGACCAAGGACCAATGATTTGACTTAAAAGTCTAACTTTTTACAAAAATGCACCCACTACTTTTACCTATATTTCTTAGCTGCAGAAATAGCACAAGAATAAGTTGGGTTTTCAACCGTTTTAACACATAATTTGTGGGACGAAAAGTATGTCTGACTTTTGCGAGGAAAGCTGTGCTCATGTGGCAGCGGAAATTGTGTTTAACGCGTACTTAGGTCTATATGGTTTACCGGCGAAATTACTGAGGTGGAATGGCTTTCAAAGGTCTTCACGGAAAATCGACGAAGAGCAATAACCTTTTACTTCCACATTTCTTCCGCGATTCTTTCACTTCTTTTTTTGCAACGCAAGCAGCTGTCTGCGCCCCGCCTCCCGCCCTCTGCCTATCCTAACTCTTCCATCCTTCCAGCCAAGTACCGCTTTTTACTTACGTGTCCCGTTTCGTTCGTCGCTTCCAGCTGTCCTTTGCCACTCGCACTCGCAAATAGACTTTTATTCAACAGTCACCTATTTATTAATTATTCAATTCACAACGTCGACTGCTATTCGAGTTGTAAAGTAAAAAACAGAGTCGCCGCGATTAAGAAGAAGAAGCAGCGGCACACGAAGAAGAAGAGGAAAACGTTGACGTGTTGATTCGACCGGGCGATAGCAATCGATAAAATAATCGAGAGACTGTCACTTTGGAAGGCAGGCGCTGCCAGATCGCGCTGAAGTGACCGCCACAATTTAAATACTAATTGTGAGCAATTAAATTATTTTTGTACAAAATTTCATTTTAAAATTCAAAATTCTTCATGACTAATTGCAAAACACCAAAGAACAACCATCCACTAAATGATTATGAGTAACCTCAATGTAAGAACAGGAAGAGATGTCCCACTTCTTGCAAATCTAAAGTTATAACATATGTAGTTGGCAATTCTAAGTTTTTTTCTTTTTTGCAGCAAGTCAACCCACATATTGATAGCTCAGCACTCCAGCGATGACCGAATTTTTGAGCGAAAGTGCTGACGCGTTATTAAACTATACTTTGTATACTCTTCTTATTGAGATTATTGACACCATGAGCAACTTACTATTACAATTCCAAAGAATTCAAATTAACTGAAATTAAATCACCTAATCACCTTAATGTTAGATTTGTTGCAATCCTAATGCGAATTATCCTGAAAAAATTACAAAACCCAAACTAGATAACAATTCATTTCTTCAACAATTATCTTTAAATTAAAATTGAATAGGTTCCAACTTCCAAACGTAAAGGGTATTAAAAGAGTTAAATGAAGCTTTCTGCTCACATCGCCAACTCAACTATTCTCACATTAAAAATAAAGGTGACTGGAAAACGATCGAATCTAGCGAATTTAAATGGAATCGCTTCAAATGCAGAATAGCACAAAGTGAACCCACCGAGTGTCCAAGCACAGCAGACTGCAATTGCGCAATATTCTTGGTGAATTTGTAAATTTCGCTGATCTGTTTTCTCTTGGCCATATAAAACCCGTCCCGTTTCAAAAAACCGTAGTCTTAATTCTGTTAGCTATGTGTGGACGACGACTGCTGTTCTTGGCGGCCTTTGGCTGCCTTTTGGCCACCGCGTTTTCGCTTCCGGCGACCAGGAATGAGGAGTTCGACGACGGTTTCCCCGAGTCCGAGTTCGACTACGAGGAGAGGCACACTAGGGAAATTCCGGCGCAGGCCTATGCCCCACCGGTCGTTTACAATTCGCAGTCCAGCTACTCGCCGGCAAAGGATCAAGGATATTCTGCTCCTGCCGCCCCGGTTTATTCGCCTGCCGCCCCATCGTATTCAGCGCCCGCATCCTCCAGCTATTCAGCGCCTGCTGCCCCGTCGTATTCGGCACCCGCAGCACCCAGCTATTCAGCACCAGCAGCACCCAGCTATTCAGCCCCAGCAGCACCCAGCTACTCAGCCCCTGCCGCTCCATCGTATTCTGCACCTGCTGCCCCATCGTATTCAGCGCCTGCAGCACCCAGCTATTCAGCACCTGCAGCTCAAAGCTATTCAGCACCAGCAGCACCCAGCTATTCAGCGCCTGCTGCTCCATCGTATTCAGCACCCGCAGCACCCAGTTACTCAGCACCCGCAGCACCCAGCTACTCTGCGCCTGCTGCCCCATCGTATTCAGCGCAAAAGACATCCTCGTACTCGGCTCCTGCCGCCCCAAGCTACCCCGCTCCGGCAGCTCCAGCATCGTCGTATTCAGCTCCGGCTGGTCCTTCATATTCGGCTCCTGCTGCTCCCTCATATTCAGCTCCATCTTACTCAGCGCCCGCCTCAAGTTATTCGGCACCCAAGGCTCCAGCTTATTCAGCTCCAGCAGCTCCATCTTACTCCGCACCTGCAGCTCCTTCATATTCCTCTTCTGCTTCTCCTTCATATTCATCGCCTGCATCGTCATCCTATTCAGCGCCAGCTGCTCCGACTTATTCAGCCCCTAAGGCTCAGTCGTACTCCGCTCCAGCCGCTCCATCATATTCAGCTCCAGCCGCTCCATCTTACTCAGCTCCTGCTGCTCCATCTTATTCAGCTCCAGCCGCTCCATCTTACTCAGCTCCTGCTGCTCCATCTTATTCAGCTCCTGCATCTTCATCTTATTCGGCGCCTGCTGCTCCATCTTACTCAGCTCCTGCCGCTCCATCTTATTCAGCTCCTGCATCTTCATCTTATTCGGCACCTGCTGCTCCATCTTATTCAGCTCCAGCATCCCAATCTTATTCAGCTCCTGCCGCTCCATCGTATTCAGCACCTGCATCATCTGGATATTCAGCAGCGCGAGCGTATTCAGCAGGCTCTGCAGCACCAGCTTCTGGCTATTCAGCACCAAAGGCTTCTTCCGGTTACTCAGCGCCTGCATCGTCCGGATCACCAGCTGCTTCGTCGTACTCAGCTCCTGCATCCTCGTCCGCATCCTCCGGCTATTCAGCGCCCGCGTCGAAGTCATCGGGTTACGCTCGCTCCGAAATGGATCATCAGATCCTTGGTATGGCGAGGACCGCTGGCGGCTACGGATCAGCCGCTCCTTCTCCAGCTTATGGTGGAGCCTCCCTTCCCGCACCGCCGTGTCCCAAAAACTATGTGTTCAGCTGCTCGAGCGTTTTTACTCCAGCGCCGTGCAGTCAGGGATATGGTTACTGAATGCAAATCCAAGGCTCCTGGCCAAACTGACTTGAAAACGAGATTAATAAAATGCGAATTATGTGTGAAACGAATTGTGTATACCTATTTATGCCGAACAACTTAGGCCACAGAGATATTTCGACCCATGCAATCCATTGAGATGTGCCAGCTTATTAAAAACCGGTGTTTGATTGTCCGTTGAAGTTTCAAATCGACTGGGAAGTTTTATATTTTCCTTAGTGAAATGCAGAAACAAATCGTCACTGTTTTTCTTAGAATTTATTTGCAAATTGTTCACTTATGATGACCATCGCTAATGAATTATCACACTAAAAGCAACTCATAATAAATACGTACATCTAGGCTCTGTATAATTAGATCATATGTCATTTGTCATTCAATACAATTTTACTTGTCCTCACATTGTGAGTGGTAATTTCTCTGTTGCGGTCTATATATTCCATTAAAAAGCACTTATGTATCCTTAACTCCTCTACATGTTTGTATATACTAAATATATGTATGTATATATATATATAATCTCTATGAAGTTAAATCATTTGGAACATTCAAATCAAAAATGAAAGTGGAAAGCGATGTTTTCCAACTTTGCGACTACGATTCATTGATCGGAAATCAAGTTTATATAGTTGTATATATGTATGTATGTACGCATGTATGTATGTATGTGTATGTGCTAGAGAGACTGGTCCATAGAGTAAGAGGTATTATTCAGTTGGCAAATCATAAGTGGCCCATTTTGAGTACCTCACTTCCATCCTGTTCCCCCAATTCTTCTTCCCGCATCCAAGTGGGAACATCCTCCAATAAATGCAAGCAACTGCAAGGGATGAAAGTATCAAATTGAACCACCAGCATTCAGGAAGTCATCGCGTATTTTCCCCATTAATCCCAAAACCTAACCCATCCGCGTGCTAATGCGATTCCGCCGCACTGGAAGCCACAAGTCAATTTAGCCAAGGCCAGAAATCAAGAGTCGTTGAACGAGTGCGGCATTGGGCATTGGCCAAAAACCGAAATCCCAAGCCCGAAAGCTAAAGCCAAAGGCAGAGACAAAGACCCATCTAAAAGCCGGAGAGCGTCGGTCCAATAATTTGGCATTCAAAGCGAGCGGAGCGGAATGCAGTCAACGGAACAGTTTCGAGTGTTGATCATCGCTGTGCTTTCAACAAATCTGACCCCCAAATATGTATAAACACAACACAAAGCCAGCAGGCAGGGCAGCTCGACCCTGGCTAGGTCAACCACAGCCGAAAGAGGCGGCGACGATGATCTCACACACAGGCGCACGCAGCGATTTGGAATTGGGCAATCGTTATCAATGCGAGCCATCTGGCCAATTAGAGGGGGCGGGGTGGGGAACTTCGATCTATAGGAGCCAAGACATCTTGTGGGAAAAACTCAACTGATAGCAAGGATAACACAAAAGCCACAAACATACAAACCAAAACAGCAGTTTACGTGAGAAATCAACCGTCTACGAAATCAACGGAACGAAATAAAAACATGGATTCTTTGGACTTTTTTTGTATAATTTATTTTGCATTTGTTGCATAGCTTTGAATGTTCCATAGTTCGCCTGCGGCGCGATCAATACGCGATCGGGCAGAGCACTATATGTATGTATGTATGTATAATGTATATTGGTATATTGGTTCATCCATGTAGTCTGCATATGTAGGAATATTAACTATAATGGAAATACATACGGATAAGTTCACTTAACGTGTACGGTCATAGGCTAAGTAATTCTTCTACTAAAACGAACGATAATTGCATAAACATATCAAAAATAATCATTTCATATCATAAAAAAAACTTAAGCATTAACAAAAGTCGACGGGAGCAACGCAAATGGGGAAATGGGGGAACGGGGAAAATGGGGAAAATGGGAAAGGCATTCAATCGATGAAGGACCTGCTCTCTAGATTCTTAGAGTCTTGAGTCTTTGACTTAAAAAAAATGGTATATACATAGATATACTCGTACTACCCATGGAACTATCTCCACTTAGGGGAACGGAACAGATTGCTTGTGTTTGTGGTCTGCTTTCTTCTGGGCCAAAAAAGACGCGAACGCGAACGAAAACAAAAGCGAGGAACGAGGAACGTGAAACGTGTAACGAAATCGAAAGCTTAGGCGAGGCGAGGCGACTTATAGAAAATGCAAAAAATATGTTATATCTATATATAAAATCAATGAAAGCCAAGCGATTCTCTCTTTCTTTCGCTTCTCTCTTCTCGCGGAAAGAAAGTACAGCACGCGCTTTTCTTCTACTCGATTAGTTTCTTTTCTTCTTCTGTCTTACAAATACTAAATGTTCGTTTACACATAGATCATAATATTCATGATTTAATGCCTGGTATATTTTGTAGTACTTTAAATGTTAATTTTTTGTGGTTTCTTTCCTTTTTTCACTTCACTTCAATTCTTCCCTTCTTTTTTTTTAGCCAAAAACTTAAAATTCTATCACAGCCGTAATTTTTTTCGAAGAAAAAATTGTTTTTTTTTTTTTTTGTGGTTTTTGCTTGTTTGTCTTACTTTGTCTACTATATTATTACCTTTATAATTTGTTAATTTGCCCGATTTGTGTTTAAATCTTTTTGAATGCACTTTTGTTGTTTTTGTTTTTGAGGCTTGCTTTCATCAATATTTTAAAAAATTCTAATTGCACTTTTTTGTATAATATTTTGTGGTTTTGTTTTTTGTTGTTTTAATTGCTATTTTAACTTGCTTTCATGTCTCAGTTTTCTTATTAGAACATTGTCTTCATCCTTTGTATTTGTGCACAGGCCAAAAAGTGGGAACCAATTAAGCTTAATAAACGAAGTTCATTTGGAATTTAATAAATGAAACCTTGCATTGTTTATTTTTTAGAATTTGTTTGGGATAGCGTGGTGTGTTCTCTTTCGTTAGTTAGTTGGTTGGTTTTTTGTATGACTAGGAGAACTTCGGAGGTTTTCTGTAAACACTATATTTGTATGTACGCATATTTATTTCTCAACGCAAGACATTTTTTGACACTCTTTCGTGTGTGAGATATTTTATAGAACATCCAATGGATGGGATTTGTGTAGAAAATACAAAAATTCAGTAGGGATAGCAATGTGGAATGTCACTGGCATATACATCATATACATAGTTTTTCGTTTAATTGGAAGTATTTAGTATTTTGAATTAAACGGACCTCTCTGCGAAACCGAAATGGAAACCACAACTGAATTTTTGTCGATTTGTTACAAGTATGGAGTTGATTTTCCTTGCTTTAAATATAACTTATAGATTGTTCTGGTTTTTTGTTTGTTTCTGCTGTTTTGACTACAAATTCTTTGATTTTTGTTTTTTGTTTTTTCCATTGCCTACAACTATTTTTGTGTATTTTTGTTTGTACAAATCGCGACTGCCATTAATGAGTAATACTGGCCAATCCGCCCGATCTTCTTCCTGCTCCTTCCTATATAATAATAGCTTAGAGATTAGTACATGGGTCATAGCCTAAATGTTCGCTTAAAAACGGTATGCAAATGTCTTATATAAAATCTAAACTCTTTAATCTTTGTCTGCTGCTCGGGGATTCACTGGTACTTTCATGTCTCCAACGAGGTGACCACCAGATTGTGGAACACGCTGGCCGACTCGCTCATCATCGCCGCCTGTCCGCAAGAATCGCTGCTGGCGCCGCTCGGCGGCGTCGCCGTTCCCAGTCTCAAGGCGTCCATGATCACCTCGAAATCCTTTTGGTTTTGGTTCATGTCGAAATCGACCAGCTCCAGATGGTGGTGCAAATGGTGATGGTGGTTGAGATGGTGATGGTCATTCAGCTTCATCCGTTTGCCTCCGGGCATTTCGACGCCAGCGCCTGCAGCTCCTCCGATGCTACCGATTCCACCGATTCCTCCCACATTCACATTCATTCCCATACCCAAGCCAACCACATCCAGGGGACACTCCTCAATGGCGGAGATCAGGCGCTGTGGCGGTATGTAGAACTGGGACAGAGCCTCGCGCACCAGGCGATCACTTTCGTCCTCGCTGCTGCTATTGCTCCTCAATCTCTTCCTGCTGGCGGACAAGGCGGCCTTCTCCAGCTGCTCGGCTCCCTGGGTAATCTCCGGATCGATTAGCAGCATGGGTGCATTGATGGCGCTCAGCTCCCTGTCCAGTATTTCCAGATCGTTGACCAAGTTGCAGCTGGACAGGTGGCGCTTCCGGTTATTCACGCGTTCCGATGCCGAGCCCGAAACGGAAAGGGGCGCCGAATTGGCCGCCTCGGGAGCGGAGGCTCCAGCGGGTGTCCCCAGCTGCTGACGCTCGGGCGGTTGATTCTCCAGGGAGCAAATTCCGCCGCGACCCGACGACGATCCGTTTGAGGAGCCAAAGGCATCGACAAAGGAGGATGAAGGCTTGCCGTTGGCGTTGATATTATTGCTAGTGCTATTGCCGGCCGGCTTGGCGTCGTCCATGTTCGGCTGGAAGAGATTCTCACGCGCCAGTTCGGTGCTTGCACCGCTGTCGCTGGTTCTGCAAGAAGAGAGAGAAAGTGGTGGGGAAAGTTAGTCAACGGTGGGTGGCAAAGAGTGGTTCAAGTGCAGGGACTGTTCGATAATCAATGCACAGATATTAATGCATATCTCTGGTATCTCATATTCATTTTAGCCCACTTCATTCATCTCTGCTTTAAGGTATCGGGATCGAGACTAGAGCAAGCTAACCTAAATCCCTTCCTGCTTTTATCCCACCTATCGACGCCACAGAGACCCATGGCACACAGAGCTGTGTCAAATCAGTTAACGGTGTAATCTCGCCATAAACATTTCAACGCCCTTCGATAATATAACCAACCACCCACTCCTCACCTCACCCCATCCCATCCCAGCGCCTCGCATCCCAGATCCCAGTCCATTCGAAACTTAACTCAGCCCTGACATCGGTGTGTTTGTTTCCAAGGGGTTTTTCCGCCAGCCTGATGGGTGGGTGTGTATTTGCGGGAGGATTTGTGCTGGAGAGCGCGAGGAGTGGAGAGCGGCGGTCGGGGTACGTTTTTAATTAACTGGGCCAACAACTGTGGCACAACTGTGGGCCGCCTTCTGCTTTTGGCTTTTCTTGGTGACCAGCAGCGAGCGAAGTAATTTCAGTAAATTTCAGTAAACTTCAGTAGATTTCTCTTTCAATAAAATCACTGTGTATGGCGCACCGTCTCCACCCCTCGCCACTTCTTGTTGCTCCTCCGCGCTCAATATGGCAACCATTTGAAGTAAAATGAAGAGCAAAAAGAAAAGGCAGTCCATAACGGAAGGGAAAAACACAAACTAATAACGTTGAAGCAAGGTGGATAGCAGAAGTGACACGGTACAGGTTGAAAACAGACGTATGTTAGATAGGTTTGGAAATTCTTTTAGAATCTGACAAATTAGATCAAACAGGTAAAATGGTATCCCTGATTAACCAACTAATTTGTGTGGTGAGGAGATGGGGGGTGGTGTGGGGCACCTTTTAAATGGGGAAGTGGTGGGTGGTTTTGTATAGCAGGCACAACAGCGCATTAAAATGCGCAGCTGAGCATGTCAATGTTGACTATTAAAGCGACGCAACAAAAGCAATATAACTGACAACAAGAATGGCAAAAGCGGCAATAACCAAGGGGCCCGAGGAGAAAAAAAATTAAATACACGCCGCTGGAATGAGAGAGAGAGAGAGAGAGAGGAGGGGGGAGGGGGTGAAAAAAAAGCGAAAGTATGGAGGAATCTGTACAAAAACAAAACGAAACGATACGAAACAAAACCCAAACGAAGAAGCAACAAAAAATCGCTCAACTTATAGAAACCAAAAAACCAGAAAGCGTACAACAAAGGGGCCAAAAGAGGGGCCTTTTTGGGGGCAGGGGCACAAAGTGTGTTAGTTGCGTTGTTGTTGCTGCTGCTGCTGTTGCTTTTAATGCACGCGCAACCGTTAACTTGAAATGATGGACGGCCAAAACGAAATGGGAGCAGCAAAAGCAGCAAAAGCAGCCAAGAGCGCACTGAGCAGTAGTTGCTGGCCAAATGAGGTGCCAGCCAGAAGGCAGCGGAGAAGATGGCCGAGATGGCGGCGAGAGGAGCGGCGGATTGCACAAGTGGCCCACAAAGCGGAGACAAAGTCGAGTTGCGGAGAGGGGGCCCCAGCCAGAAGTGGGGGGTTTAATAAGCCGTAAATCGGGCGAGCTTAACTGGATTGACTCGCGAAAGAGAAATACGTATGCAAAAAGGGCAACCGCCACTCGGCTTACTCAGTTCTAGCGATAGTTACCAATACTACCTACATCTCAGTGGTGCCTCTTCCCTGTTGCCAACCGGAACGAAGGGCAAGAGGTAACCTTTTCACCGCGCCAGTGCCACTGCCAGTTCCGGTTTTATTGCCAAATCCGAACACACTTTAAAGCGTTCGGCAATGGCTATGACCAGCTAGCTGTGTTGCTTGTTTTTCGGCCATTTCCATCTACCAATGTTGGTAGAAAGATCACACATATGTATTCCAAACTCACGATAAGTAGGTGGCCACTTATAAAGTGCATTTGGCATGCAGCAGATGCGAGCAGCCGAAAGGAATCTGAGTATATGTATGTACATCTTAAAATAACCACAAAGCTGTTACAAAGACCACGATGAGTGTACCGTTCTGGATTAATCAGTGGCTTGTGGACGCAGTTTGGGGCTATTAATAAACCCGATTAATCACACACACAAAGTAATGCGTTATATGCAATGTAAGCCATGCAATTAGCACAAATCATCGCACAAATTCATGCGGCATGCGGCTGATAACTGAAAAAAAAAAAAAAAGCCCAAAACTTTTGGGTTTGTCACTTCTAGTTTGCTTTCTTTGTCCTTCGCCTCACTGTCTTATCTGCGTCTTGCGTTTTGCGCACGTTTTCGGTTTTTTTTTGTTTTTTTCGGTCCGTTTTGCGTTAACCAACCACCCCATCCCCCAGAGCTCCTCATCCGTACCACGTTCCACATTAAATATGTGGCGACTTCCTCGCTGAATTCGAGCTGAAATTGGGGCACACTTATTACGCGTTAATCTCTTCTTGCCTCTTTCCCCGGCAAAGTAAACTTGGTCAACCTTTGCTTTTGTTTGCCCACCCCGCCCGCTCCATTTATTTTGGGGGGCTTTCCAGTTCAAGGCTCTTTAGCCAATGTTTTCCATGTGTTGCTACAGTGCGTACATACAGGCATACTATATGCGTAGGCCCCCGTACGTCGAATTCTGTGTTTCGGCCAAAAACAATGAAGTGCGACTGTGAAAAGTCTAACTAGATGGGAAGGGGGGGAGGAGTCTAGGGTTTTAAAGGTTCGGTACTTTATTCAATTCTTCCTGCGATTTACACATGGTTGACCTGTATTTCATTTTTGATTAATCGAATTGAAATCTGGCCCCACAAGGAGGGGATTGCGAGCGCGGGGGCAAGGATTTCCCTGCTGCACTTGACTGACAAGGGGAGCGAGTGGTGGGGAGGGGGCGGGGAAGGGTAAGCGAGCAAGAGAAATAGCGATGAAAGAGCGAAAGCGGCAAAGAAAGACGAAAACGTTGTCAAACGACAAGTGCACACAAAAGCAAAGGAAAAAATGAAAAAAGGGGAGCAGCAACAGCGCGGGGGGTTTCGCGTGGAAAAGTCGAGGGAGAAAGGGCGGGCGGGGACGGGTGGAAAAGGGGCGCCAAGTCGCGAATGTAGGACGCTGTTGGGGGTCATTGAGCGCGCTTTTGACTTGGTCCGTGTTTGCGCAGGGGGTGGTTGAGAAGGGGGAGGAGGGGGGCGTAGCGGGTGGAAGGACGAGGGAGGGGCTACAAACGAGCCGGAAGAGCGGGCGGCGAATGCCAGGAGAGGGACCTTTGAAGAGGGGCGTGGCAAGCCACATGGGGCGATGGCAGTTTCGTGTCAAAGACAACTTCATTTCGCAGTCTTCTTTTCTTTTCAAAAAAAAAAAGAGGAAAAAACACAAAACCCACTTGCACATTTAAATGGGCTTGTGGTTTAAATATCCAGAAAAAATCGCAATAAATTCCCAATAAGCTTTTCAATTCGTTTAAGCGATCACATTCACAAACTCAAAAAAACCAACATTTATGCACAAAAGAAAAGACAGCAAAGCGAAGCAACTCAGTTAACTTGGGATCGGTTCGGTTCGATACGCTTCGTTTAGGTTTGAAAATTCCATTACAACATAATAAAACAAAAAAAAAACCAGAAACCTTGGCACCTGAGCTGAATATATCCCCAGCAACACCTCAACTTTATCACCATCCATCCGCACACGTCGTGTATCTCTATCTGCTTATCAGTCCGAGCTTCCCTCTGATAACTTGATTGTCGCAAAAATAAGGGGGGAATGCGCGAAAAGGGGAGAAGGTGGGGAAGAGGGCGAAGGGAGCGAAAGGCGCGCGCGTGTCGCAAGGTTGGTGGGCGGGAACTGAAAAACAATTAAAAGTAATACAGGCGGGTAAACAATAACAGCGGCGGGAAGGTGCTGAAACTAGTTCCTATTCACCCAATCTTTATCCCACCAGCTCGCTCGCTCGCTCGCCCGCTCAGGCACTCGATTTTGTATAATCGAATGGTTCTAAGCATTTCGCAAAACAATGGTGATAAGAATAACAACAGCGAGACAAATGCAAGCGCAACACACAAAACGCTCGATAACAATCGAAGTAATCGATCTATGCAAAAATGCATAACTGAGCGATGTGACTGTGAATCTCAACGAATGTATATCACAAGAATCATAATTACTTATGAGTGAGTATTACTAAAATAGAACGGTTGCTTTTCAAAGTAGCTAGTGGTGGTGCAATTCGCATTACCGAATAGATGGTGAGATGGAAAAAAGAAAAAAGCGTCGGCACACGATTTCAAATCCGAATCGGAATCACAACAATAAAAACAAAAACAAAAAAAGCACGAAAAGCCCAGGGGAAAGGAGACAAGATAGCAGCCCCGAACAGAAAGAAGCAAAAACAGAAAACTATAAAAACGTCGTCGCAGTCGCGAAATTATTACGACGACGCCACAAAATGGGGCGGCCTGAGTGGGTTACACAAAATGCTATGCACTACACTATGCCACTATGCGATGATGTCTGCCGTGCTGCGGGTGTATTAGTGATATACGCTGATGTAGTGAGTGCCGGAGTGGAAGAGGAAGCACCACTGGCGTGGAGCACGAGCGGAGGAAACCACCAAGCAGACGGGTGGAGGGAGGTCTTCCGAAGACTGATTGGCGAGGAGATTCCGTTCGGTAAGCGATTGAATAAGAGCGTTTCTTCGGTACCTTGGCTGGGCTCAGTGTTAGATAGTACTAGCTGAAGTATTAGTTATATTTCGATAGGTTTGGTTTGGGTATTCCTGGGTACTCCCAGCTGTTTACTAATAGTATCTGTCCCTTTTCAGTGCGATGCCGCCACGATTGCATATATATTTATTCTGCTTTCTGCTGCTGTGCTGCGCTTTGGTATTTCATCCATAGTTGTTGCTGGCTGTCGTTAATGCTCTTGTAGTTTCTCTGGTTATTGTTGTAGTTATTGCCGTTGTTGTTGTGCTGCTTTGTGCTTGTTGTAGTGAGCGGCAGCGCCGACGACTGTTGCTTGGCGTAATGTCGAGAGTGTTTAAAATGCATAAAAAGAAGGCAGGCAGGCAGGCAGGCAGGCAGGCAGGCAGGCAGCAGGCAAGGCAGTAGCAACAGCAGCAGCAGCAATTTGTATGGATTTCATTTCAGCGAGCGGATGCATAAGCAATGAGCAGCGTGGATATTGTGTAGATAAACTTCCCCAAACTACCGTCATCCGCCTAAAACTCGCCACATTCAGCTTCAGTTGGTTTGCCTTAGGGCGAATTTCAATTTTGAGCCAAAGAGTGTCCGTAACTTGAGATGGTTGTTCTCTTTTGACAGGTCCTTCCATCCTTACAATAGTTACATTTATGGAGTACTCCGTTTTCATCTACGTTGTCGTCCTTTAAGAATGCAACAACGCAATGCAAATCAATCGATGAGCAAATTTGATTGCCGCATTGCAGAACGATAAGCGCATGCAAAAGCATGGCCGACAATCAGCGATAACTTATCGTCCATCGCTATCTCCGGCACATCCTCATCCTCCGCGCACTCTAAACGTACATATACATATATGTGCACATACATGGACATGTTTGTCCACTTGTGTGTATAATAACACTTATAAGCGGCTGTGCTTATTTCAATTTCACCGTTTAACATATTTTTGTTCGTAATTAAATTATCGATTGCAGCTACAGGAAAGCAACAGAGTAATAATAAGCACATGAGCATAAAATACACTATACACACACTGTATTCCATTCCACATATTCAGTGTGCGTACGTGT
Organism: Drosophila simulans; assembly: GCF_016746395.2. Classification (NCBI taxonomy): domain Eukaryota; kingdom Metazoa; phylum Arthropoda; class Insecta; order Diptera; family Drosophilidae; genus Drosophila; species Drosophila simulans. The sequence goes on from NC_052525.2 coordinate 2,070,754, forward strand.
TGGTTTTGTGCAAAGGGGCGAAGAGAAAACATGTCAAACAAAGCACAAAGCACACAGCACACAGCAAAAGCAAAAAGGCAAAAGCAAAAACGGAAACGCGAGGCGCTGGCCAAAAGGAAAATCGGCGATGAATTAACTTTGCAAAGCGTGTAACGGTATGTTGAATTGTTTGTTTGTTTGTTTTCTCCTCTCTGATGAAAGCAAGCAAACGAGCGGGCCAAAAGAAGGAGAAATAAAGAAAGCAAGCTCGCCGATGATGGAGAGATAAATAGATTATCTATGACCGAGAGCAGGTGGGCTAAAAGACGAAAATACATAGGCGTGGCGCCACTTAACGGTTAAGGAAGTGCTCATATAGAGAACGCAGAATAAATTATATCCTTTAAGTTGAATTTTCTTGAAATTTTCGTAAGCTTCATATTCGAGTGGCTTATTGTACAATATCTACTTAGACCTCTGTACATACATCTACATACATAAAGAGAATTAATTGTCAAGCACTGCTTGCATTTCAAATTAGCAACTGGCACTAAATGCAGAACATATGTTTCTTTAGAGTAAAAAATGCAGATACATATACTTAAAAAATTAACAAAAATAATACCAAAAAAAAATAGGCTAAAAGACGCAGCGAACGTGTGGAAAGGCAAGACGAAAATAATGACACACAGATTCAAAAAACATCTATGTGTTGGCAAAGTCTGAAGGTTTAGTGCACTGGATGTTGTTGCTTTTGCTGTTGTTGTTTTTGTTGTTGCTGGTGTTGTTGGCATGTGCCCGTAAAAACAACAACAATTGCTTTGGCTATCGTCGCCTCTTTGTTGTTGTTGCGGCTGCTTTTTTTTTTTGTTGCAAGTGGAACGTGATTATTTCAACGAGCGCAACGTTTTCTTGTTGTGTTTTTGTTTTGTTTTTAGCGCACACCAACAGCAGATACAAAATTAAAAAATATAAAAAAACGATTCAGAGACAGAGCAGCCAGCAGTTGTCCGTACATATATATATATATACATATATATGTAAAAATTCCTATTTGCTGGCTTTGATTTCTTTCTTTATTCCTTTTTTCCTGGTGTTTTTCTTGTTTCGAACGATGCGTGTGTGCATTTGTGTTCCTGTATTTAATTTTATTTTTTTGTATTTTGATTGATTAAGTGGAATGTTTGCTGTTATCTTTCGGGGTTTCAATTGGTTATTGCTTGAATATTTAACATATCAATTGGGTTTTATTTTGGTGCCTTGCACAAGCCGTAGATGCATTGATTATTTCCGTTTGTTATTCAGTAATGTATTTAATACTTTCCGTGAAATGTTAATGTCTTTCTGTTGGTTTATTAGTTTCGGTGTTCATTTTTTGTATTTTCACATTTTTTGAGCCAAAGTATCTTTGTATCTTTCCGAAGTATCTTTAGATTCAACGATATCTTGCAAGCCCATTTGGATGGATAATCTACAATTCTTTCATTGCAATTAGATGGCTAAGTAGCCCAACAGCCCACTATGCCCACTTCGTTTTTCGAGCTATCTGGGACCTTTTTTTCCTAATTACTGGCCCAAACTACTTTTTCCATTGTTTCCGTTGGGCTTCTCCTCTGTTTTTAGTTTCGTTTTCGTGTCGCGTTTTTATGTCTCTGAGTATCTGCGTTTAGCTATGCTACGCTTTTGCTTTGCTGTGCTTTGGTTTGCTTTGCTTTTTCTGTGCTGTGCTGTGCTTTGCTTTGGTGGCTCGCTGCTCGTTTTGCGCTGCTTTTTGCTTCTCGCTTTGGGTTTTCTTTGGTTTTTGGCCTGAGCTTGGCCTGAATGTTGTTGGCTATGAAATATGCCGCTTTCCTTGTGTTCGTATCCGTATCTGTATGTGGTACGTATGCATGTATATCCCCATTGTATCTTCACAAGTATATTCGTATCTGTCGGATTGTTGCTGCAACATTGCAGTATCATCGGCATTGAGCATTGGCCAGCCAGTGGAAAGGGGCAGACAGACGGACAGTCCTTATGGAAGCCATAGAAAATGTTGCTTAGTATTAGTATTTGGGCCTGAATAATTGCATCATCGTTGGCACTGCCAAACTGACACTTTGTGCTAGTTGGGAGCACAGATACAAATTGTAGCAAATTACGTTTGAGCTAGTGAAGTAATAATCATTATCAAATCGAAGTCCCAATTCCACATGCAGCCATAAAATCAGCAATCATTCAACATTGGTGTCGATTAGGTGTTCAAACCCCCCATCCCCTTTCCACACACTACTGCTATCCGTCAGCCATCAGTCGGTTACGGATGCATCGCACACACACACACACACACATACATCTCAACACCTTGCATTATCGCATTTGCTTACTGTTCAGTTTTCAGTTTTCAGCTTTCAGTTTTAACTACCGCAAATGCCACGCAACTGGGAAAAGAGCAAAGTCGCCCACTCTCAACTCTTAACCTTTAAAACCCAGGCAACCGCACATCTGTGTATAGCCAGAGCTAAAGCTGTAGCCGTAGCTTCAGCAGTAGCTATATATAAATCTATATCTGTATGTACCAGTATATATGCGTATATATAGATATGTATGCATGTACGAGCACAATACGCACCACGCACTTTAAAAGGGCAAAAACAAATCAAGCATCCGCCGCGTGGGCGTCGCCCCCAAGTTCACAGTTCACATGACATACACATCATCATTGCCTCGCTTGTCGTGATAATGATGATGATGATGATGATGAGTGTAACCTGCACTGGAGGCTGAAATAATATTGCGAGACACACTCCACCCACTCGCATAATGAGTTAATTTATTTGGCAAAATTTACATACCGTATCAGGTATCAGGTATCAAAGGGTTTTCCAGCTGTGTCGGCTGCTTAGCTTAGCTCGACCTTTCGCTTCGAATACGAATCTCAATACGAATCTGAATCGAAATCTAAATATGCGACCGACCGAAAAAGAAACAAACGCCGCACACAAATGCCACAAAATTGCGTCTCTTAATTGGTTTGACTTGAAGGCATAATTGCTGAATTGCAAATCTATTTTACATGGGCTTAACTACTCAACAATGTCTGGGCATTTTCTCAATTCTCGCACAAATAATTCCTGGCCAAAAGTGTGGAAATGTGAATAGAATCGGCTGAAAAGGGCATCCTACTCCATCTACTCCATTCGAAGCGGTCATTTGGGCAACTGTTTCGCTATTTATGACCAAATACATTCGTTTTTAACCCGACAGCTGGAAGATTCATATTTCAAAAGCCGGACGCAGTAAGTTACTGGGTTTTCTGTTCGTTGCTTTGACTAAGTGCATGTAAAAATAGAAACCTCTAGAGTTAGTTGCTGAGTAAGTCGCTTGAAATGTACCAACAAAAACACACTCGAAACAATGATGTTCGATGCGCAAAGAAGGTCCGTTTCAATGAAAATGGGTTCGTACCTCTGGAATACTGGCGTAGATCTATAACCGCTATGCATATATCACAGGCGCTATAAGTATGGATTTCCTAACAACTTAACTATCTCATAACTCGCTAACTACAATCTTGTAAGAGATCACTGGCGATTGCACTACTTATGCAAGAGTTAGGCAACTGGATCGTTGCACAAATCGCAGTAGATTTTTAATTAAGGTCACTGGCTCATAGCCATTAAATCAATATCCATACTAAACCTAACCACATGAGTTTAGGATTTCGGGTTATGAGACTAAATGGAACTGTCTTCTCACCTGGGCAGATTCTGGAGGTAGCGCATCTGCTTCTCGCGCCGCAGCTCGTCGTTCAGGCGGCAGTAGGTGTTGTTGATGCAGACGCTGCGCCGCAGGTTCGCCTCCGAGTCCTTGATCCTCTCCATCTTGTGGGCGCACAGCTGGAGGATCCGCTTGCGCTCCTCGCGCTGCCGCAGCTTTGGCGAGATCATGGGCACACGGGAACGGTGATGGTGATAGCCGATGGGCGGGGAGCAGCGGGGTGGTCCAAACATGTCCGAGTCTTCGTCGCTGCTGCTGTTGTTGTTGCTGCTAATATTGCTATGGTTGTTGTTGCCGCTGCCGCCGTCGTTTGCAGATGCGTGTGTGTTTGTGGGCAAGGTCATTGTGCGTTTTTCAAGCAAGTGTGTGTCTTGTTTGCTGGCTTGTCTGTGGGGTTTTTCTTTGCCGAAGACAGAAAACAACTGCCTTGATTTGCAATTTGATTTTGATTCGGGTGATTTTCAATAAATTACTTGAAACAAGGAAGTCACACACACTCGGCTCGCACACGCACACACGCTCTCTTTTGCGAGCTCTTTTTGCTCTCTTGCACTTGCTGCTGCTGGTATTGCTGGTGCTTCTTCTTCTTCTGTCTGACTTTGCTTTTTCTTTTCTTTTTGCTGATTTCTGTTTTTCTTTTTGTTGTTGCCTTGCCTGAGATTTCACTTGGCTGTTCACCGTTAGTCGAGCCTGCCGCTTATTGTTGTTGTCTTTAAAGTTTGGCAAAATTCAAAATAATCCAGGACTTTTGAATTTTCGTGTTTTTCTTTTTTTTTAAGAACTTGCACTTGCTTACGCTATGTAGTCAAACACAATAAAAAAATGCAACAAAAACGGTCAGATTTGTTCGTTTGGTTTTAGGCACACAATTGACTCAAAATTGCAGAGGGGTCGGGGCGGGGGCTTCACATTAATTGTTTATATTTCTTAGTGGTCTCTTCGAATTTTTCGGTGGCCGCCTGTTGAGGGTTAAAGGTGAGGGGTGAAGAGAACTTGGTGCTTGGTCACCGTGGCTTACTGTTTCGGTTTCTGTTTCAACCGCACACGTCCGCACGGTTCTCGCGTTCGAAACGAAATAAAAACGCAAACGCTGAATGAAAGACGTTCGCTCGCAGCCGCTGCCACAGTGGCGTCGCTGCCTCTGCCCGCGGCGGCAGAGCGCACAGATGTTGCGTTCAAACGGAAGTGACTTAAGAGAGCGCCTAAGAGAGAGAGAGTGAGAGAGCGAGTGGCCTACGTGCGTATTTGTACATGCATACACACAGCTGAGGCAAACAAATAATAACACCTAGGCGCTTAAATAAAAGTTGTTAGGCCAATCGTCTCAAACTAAATGAACTTATTGACTTTATGAACTAAGTTATTAGACATATTGTATTTATCTGCATCTTTACAGACAAAATAATCTTAGTTCCGCGCACAAATGACTGTCGTCATTTTTCTAATATTCCCACATACCATAAAACTGTTATTACATTTTCAATGCTATTCTCTCCACCTGCACTGTACATGTGTATGTATATTTGTCGCAAAGATTTTTACTCATTTGTAACGGAAGCAAATCGCTGGTCAGTGGGTGGTGTGTTTGTGTTGTCGTGGGTGGTTGGGTGGTTGGGCGCTTCGGTGATGAGCATAATCCGCATAGTTGTTGCTCCTGCCCCTTTATTATGTAAAAATAGTGACTTTGGCTGGATTTGGATATACAAAGTACTTGCTAAGGCAATCACCTTCACTTGCGGCAGCTGCTAATTGAGAAATCCACACTGCGCTGACATGGAATCATTCGAATCCATTGAAATTGCCAAATTAGGCGTGGGGGGTAACCCCTTGAACTTATCGGCTCGGCTTAACGGGTTTTACAAAATGATATACACACATATGTATGTACACGCATACATCTGCTCATGCTTGTAGAGTGTCTCCTATAGTCTGTTTTGTGCGAATCAGAATAGTTTTTTAAACGTTTTCTTAAATATGTATGCATACTTGGATGTATGGATGTATGGATGTATGGATGTATGTATGCTTATGATTACTCTCTGTAGAAGGTCTATAAACTATGTTTTGATGTTTTGAAATGCAAGCCCGAATCAACCCCCTTCCCCGTTTCCCGATCGCTTCTTCCTCTTCAACAAGTTCATCTCATCATTTACAGTTTTAGCATGATCCGAAAAACAACAACAACAAAAGCAAGAAAGCGGGCACAAATAATCGAAACAACAACAATTGTGAGGTCAGTTTGGCACTAGTCAGCGTGTGTGATTATGTGCGCACTTATGTCTGCATACATGTACATACATATGTACATATGTTTGTGTGCGAGCACAAAGAGACAATGCAAATTTGCACTCAAACAAAGAGAGTGCGAGTGCGAGAGAAAGGGAAGAGTTCATGAGCGTGCGTTGTGATGGACAGAGGGGTTGAGTACTGTGAGTGGGGGGATCTTTGTTTATCATTTTTGTGTACTATTATTAAGGCGCCGCTGACGATGACGTCTGCTGCTCACGATGACGACATACACACACACAAACACATGCGTACTTAGGGTTTGCACGTGTTTGTGCAAAGTGTTTTTAGCCGCAAGAAGTAAAGTTCTCGTTTTGATTTTGTTTATTCAAAATTGAAATTCGCAGAAACAAAAGCTCCCATGACGACGATGATTCACATTCACATGCCAGAGGCTGCGGGGAAAAACATCAGGAACTTTATCAGCTAATTGTGTCACAAGAGGACAAATAAGCCAGAAACATTTGCTGTGCGCGTTTCTTGGTAGAGCGCCATCAACTCGATCTCAGTAGTTCATCTTTTATAATGCCCACACATACACATATGTATGTACGTACACAAGTGATATGTAAGTATGTATGTATGTACGTACATACGATTTTGATTTAATGCAGCGCATTTTAAAAATTACTCATTACTTTGAATCAGCCGTACCTACATACATACATACATGTGTCATTTGTCTTACACCTACTTTCGATATTGCCAATTTTCAATGGTCTTACATACATATTTCCCTCTCCTCTTTCCACCTCTATTCATCATTTCTGTCTCTTTTGCCGCTTAAATGGACCGTTTTGATTTCTTTCGCGCCTCATTCCAATTCCATTTACATCCCTCTCATTCGCTGCATCGCTTCCATTTCCATTTCCATTGCCACACGCTTCGCGCTCTTTTGCATTTTCTTAAAGTCGCCCAGATAAGTTCGGAATTACGTAATTAAGCGGCAGCAGAGACAACAACACCAACATGACCAACAAGCTAACAATTAAGTATTTATTGCTTTCAATTTGCTGCCCGATAACAAAAGAAGCCAAAAAAACAAAAAGGAAAACGAGAGACTGGAAAAAACAACCAGAACAAAGTAAATAAAAACCGAAACGGACACACACACACACACACGCACACCGCTACCTGCGTCGACAGCGGCAGCGAAATCAGCGCCATGCTTCAATTTTATTCCGTTTGAATTTGAAGATGTTTTTAGTGCACTGCCATTAAGTCCTTAGCACGCGCTTTTATTTCGCTTCAATGTGCAGGTGGGAAGAACAAAAAGCGGTGGATGGGAGTGACAACGAAATCGAAACTTTGCAACAAAATTGCATTTGGCAGAGCAGCGGCGGAGCGCGGTAATTTCAATTATCAATAACATATTTAAATTCCCCATTCTCCTCCCCTTCCATTGTCCTCTGCTCCTCCTCCTCCACCACCTCCTACACCTTTTATACTCGCTCTCTCAACTCATGACTGCTCTCTCTCTCTCTCTGCGATGGGGACGTTCTCTTTGCTTTTGCATCGGCCACTTCACTTCAGCGGAGAGCACAGTGGTATAAATTGGCAGATGACTTATTGTTGCATTATTGTGTTTTAACCAGACAGCCAACAAATGCTCGGCGTTCAAACCCTTCATGGAGTAACGCATTTTAACGGATTGATTCTGATGGCGTGGATTGTCGGGGATTATCCAACGTCTTAAAGACAAAATCTTACAAATCGCAGTATTTACCTGGCAAACGTGTTAATCCACAGGTAAGTTGGGCTGAAACCACCCTAGGTCAATATCGAGGATTTTTTTAGATTTTTCCCAAGTTTGTTTGTACGCATGTCTCAGCTTCGAAGGCTTGTCATCCCAAATTCATTGTTGCCCAATTGTTCTTGTTCTGGCCCACTGTGCCGCGTGTGAATGAACGTATAAAAAGTGAGAGCGTCGCCTGCCCGACTCATAAACGAAAATCAATGACTCCCAATGCGCGTACCCTTCCCCCACCCCCCTGCGGAGACCAACGCTTTTTGGGAGTGATAAATGCCGCCTCAGCGTCGTCAGCAGATTTCAGCCTGCGCATGTTTGTCGGCCCGCAAACACTCGCAAACACACATACACTTGCACACACACGCTCTTCCCGTGATGTTTGTTGATTTGGCTGCATTCAAGAAACGACTGTGCTTGGGGCAGTGGGCATTGTTAGACTTTTAGTCGTTTCAACTCTACTTTCAGTGGGTATCATCCGCAACCAAAAGGAGGAAGACAAACATTGCATGTACATACATACGTACATACATATGTACATACGTAGTACGTAGTACGGATTACGTATTACGTACGGACAGTTGCCATTTATGCAAGGTGGCTGTTGTTCCTGCACTCGAACACATGTTTGTGTGGTCATTTGTAATTTGGTCAGGCGAGCAACAAGAAAAAAAGAGTAATGAAAGGATCAAATGTGCGTAGAACGTATAAAGGGTGTGACATCACAATTATTTTCGATGACTTCGTGTAAAGTTGGAAAAGTAGACAAATGCATCACATCGAAATGAACTTTTCAACTTTGCATAGAGTTGCCGTTTTATGTAGGCATTAGCATTTCTCGCCGCTTCTTCTGCTCCTCCTCCTGCTCTTCGCTTTGGCTTTGGCGAGAGAGCGCCTCTTTGGTCTCTTTGTGTGTTTATGCTTTCAACATTGATACGTGCCACTTTTCGCATGCAGACTGGCGAGGAGCAGCTGGGGGAGAAAGAGGAAGTGCCAGAAGCTGGCGGACGGGGGCAACGTGTGGGGACAGCTGGGTGAGTTTGTAATTAATTGCGGCCTTGCCTCCCCTCCACCGACAAACATCCTCATCCTCGACAGCCAGGCTCCCTCGCTCGCTCAGCCGAACTCTCTCGCTGAGAAAGCAGCCGCCAACAGTTTGTTTTCTTTTCTCGCCGCTCTCATCGGCACTTCCGACTCGACGGGTGCAGAGGGTGGGCCAGCGGCCTACTCTTTGTCTAGTCGCCAATCCCCTCGCACTCCACTCCATTCATGCCGCACAAAGTGTACAGCAGACACTCGCTAAGTGACTAGTGTTTCGTAATCCATTAAGATTTCTGTTGGGTTTCTTCTCTCATTTTCCCTCTCCAATTCTGCACTATTCCACAACTAAAAATGGCACCAACTCTCTTATTTGTGGGCACTAAAACGACCATGAATCGTCGTTCGGTGTTCACTGTACCTGCTGCCAGTAGCCCAAAAACGGACAGTGGCTGAGGCGTCAGCGTCGGCAGAGCAGAGAAAGCGCGCTAGTTACAGTTACAGTTACGTTACAGAGGGCCAAAGACAATGCTAAGCTTGGTTAACGGTAATTACAGCGTGGGGGGGGGGGATGGTGTTAGTACAAGGGCGTAGCTAGGGGGATATTTGTTAATAGATCACTTATGTAGCACTCGAATCCTTTAGTTGGTCAATAATTTCATCGAAAATGAGGGAAAAAACTAGCTAATTTGTTGATAAATGTTCAGATGCCCCTCTGTTTTAAGTCCTCACTAAGCCCATGAAAAGCACCGTTAATTGAGTGGGATGATCCCCATTGAAAGCGCAGTACTCCAGCTAATTCCAATACCACTTTCAATATCCAATTGCTCGCCTTTGAATCGTTGAAACGGGGAGCGAAGAAGAGAAAAGATAAGGGTAGGTACCGAAACGTGGAAATACCCGAAAAGGCCATTGGAATACGGGATATTGAACCCTAATCGTGAAGACCTCGTGTTTTCTTTGACTCATCATCAGCCTATTTTGCGATAATGCGCTCCTTTCGGTATCCGTTGGATGATACATAAATTAAATAAATACATAGGCATGATAACTTATAGAAACACTATACACAACTGTTTAGAAATTTGTGTCAATCACTGTGACTCACTCATGATGGTTGGTTCTATCCACTTGCAACTACGGATTGCAACCGCTTAGCACTGAAAGAAATATAGGCTTTGTTTAGATTTGGTGCTCGGTTCCCAGGACACTCGCCCCAAATTGTCTTTTAAATACCGCAACTTGTTTGGAAACATAAAAAACAGACCGCAATGTTTTTTTTGCTGCTTATACATACATACATACATACATATACGTATGTACATTCGTTTTGCGGTTAGTGGATTTTTTTGTTTAAGTACCAAAGCATATAGTGATCCGAACGGCAAAACAATGCATTGCAGCATAATAACCTCAAAAGTCTTCAAATATTTAGCTACCAAAAAGCGGTTAGCAACAACTACAACAACCACGACCCAAGGGCATGCCTCTTCTTCTTCGTCATTACTTCTTTTTCATTTCGTTCGTCATCTCGTTTTTTGTTTCGGTTACTTGTGGTCTGCGATCGAAACACGAAATAAAATCTAAAAGTCGATGTCGAACTCGAAGTTTCGTGCGAGTACGAGTGCAGTTTGCTGGAAGGAGAAGGCAAGATGGAGTTTCTCGCTCCCACTCGCTTACTAACTCGCATTATCACCGCATTGTTGTGTTTGTTTCAAACTATGTTTATGCGTGGACTTCAGGAACTAATTAATCCGTTAAATCGAAATCCATTCACAAATTGTCGATGCATACACGCTTTCATCCTTATCTGCTTTCTTACCTCACAATTTCAGAAAACGAGCGGCGCATAAACATTGTAAGAATGCGTGTTCGCCGCCCTTGCTTACATATGTATGTATGTGTGTGTGTGTGTGTGTGTGTGGTTAAATGCAGTTTTGTCTTGTTATTGTTTTTCTGTGGCACGTTTCAATTTGGATTTTTGATTTGTATGCCATTCGATGTGAGATGTACGTAACTTTGGCATAAGGTAACATAATGCGGGCTCATTCTTATGTTTTGCCCGCAAGTTGCAGTCAAACGAGAGGAGTATTTATGATTTAATTAATTAAATTATTATCGAATATCAATAGCTCGTCGGTTACTGTCGCTCGCTCGCTTGTTATTTTTTTACCAGTCGATTAACGTCAGAGGTTCGCAGAGCGTCACTGGCTGTGACGTCACTAATGGCTTATCAACTTGCCGACTTTTGGTCGATTTTGTTCTCTCTTGGATATCAAAACTGTCGTAAAAAGTGTGGCTCTTATTTTGGTGCTGTTTCCTCCACGGCTATTTCTCGTATTTTGAAGTCGATGGAAATACCGAAGCAAAAAAACAGGTTTGACGCGGGCAAAAAAGTGTAAAAAATGGAAATCAAAGCAAAGTATCCCAAAGATTCCGAATTATTGGCAAACGTAAACAAACATGACACTCAAGTGGAGCGCACTGAACAACAAGGAACAACAAAACGGCGAAGCCGCTAATTCATTCCGCACACTACACCCCTGAAAATCTATAATTAGCCAGCGAGCCACAATCAGCGCGCAAAACAAAGTCCACACGCTTCTAAAAAATGTATGGCAAGAAATAGAAAAGGAAACCTTGAACCATATTTGGCAAGCAATCCAATGAAAAACTAAGTGGTGGAAATAATGCGCGAAAACATTAGTTTGCCAGTTGTAATTGGATTGAGCACTTCTTTAAGGCTACAGAAAAAGTGGAAATCTCACTGACACAAGCTAAATATTCTCAATCTCTCTACATTGATGCCGTTAAGCATGGATTAATAATGCCCCCTATGCACATACGTATGTACATATGTATGTACATTTGCCTGTACGTATGTATGTATCCCTTCGATACATCATTAAAATCGGGATTTATCCCATTTTCAACATTTGTCAAAGCTTTAATTGCCCGCGGCATAGTGACGTCACAATCTCTGACCGATCTGCTTATCTCTTAACGCCAGAGATAAGCATTTACACTAGCATTTTCATGGACAAAATTGGAATTTCCGAAAATCATAAGCAATGGTCGTTGACGCCGACGTCGCTGCCGCCGCCTGCGTCGACGTTGGCCGCGCTGCCAAAAACAAACGAGCGTCGACCTGTATTCGCGCGCGCTTTTTACGTTTGGTTTTCCTTCCAGCAACAAAAAAACAACAGCAACACAACTGCTCGTGTGTGTGCACACAACGGCGGTCAAGAGAATAGCTCTCCTAGCGGCGCTCGCCGAATGTAAACATCTGAAATAACATTAAATAGTATGTTCAGTAATTGATTCGCCATCAGGCAGCAGTGGAAGAGAATGGCAGCACTGGGTAGCATTTTTGCAGCAACTATTATTGGTGCCGCAGGTGTAACTGTGCCATCTCAATAATAAATATGTGGGCTTGCATTCAAAGCGTCGGGCTGCCAGCGTGTGTGTGTGTGTAAGCCCAACGCTGTGTGCATGCATACACATGTTGCCATTTACCCACTCGCCGTGCTGTTATTGTTGTTGTTGTTTTTTTTGCTTTTGGCCAACAACAGCTGGCGGCCAAAAGCGGCTTTGTAGCCATAAAAGCCATAAAAAAGCGTTGAAGATGCCAAGAAGTCACTCAAAGCCAGCCAAGCCAAGAAAATGAAACGGCCAGGCGGAGCGATAAAGCGAGAGAGCCAGAGAGTGGAGCAGAAGCAGGGGCGCGCACAATCAGCCGAAGAGAGCGCCAAAAGAGAGTGCAAGAGAGAGAGCGCGCGAATCAGTAGTATTTGTATTTGTTTTGCGAAGGGCTCTGCTCATGGGCGTAGCAATAGGAGGAGGGGGGCGGGGCTGGGCCGCGCTTGGTGGTTGGGTAGCGGCAGGTTGCGGCTTTGTGGAGTTATTACCATTCAAAAGGCCTGTGCTTATCAAGTCGCCGCTACCAACTCCTCAATTCCCTGGATTTGGTCGGCATAAAAAGTGGTCACCACGGCCCCATCTCCATTTCTCCCATTTCCCTGCGATAAAATTCAGCGAGGCTCCTTCATTGTCACGCTTTTCTGCATATTTCTCATGACAACGTTCATGGATTTTGATTTCAGTGGAAACGAAACATATGAACATGCTGCTGTGCGGTAGTTGGTAGACGGTTGACGAAGGGGGTAGGGGGGCTGATAGGGGCAGCGTGGAAAGAGAGCGGGGAATTGGCAAGCAGGAGTGGAGTGGATGTGGATTTTCGAGTGAAGTGTGGAGCCGAATGGCGTCGACGTCGGCAGCGATGCCTCTTAACGGACAAGGTTGTAAGCTGCATGTGGCGCCACCCTCTTTCAACGCCCTCCCCCCTCTCCGTCATCCAGCCCACGTTATCATTCTCATTTTCGTATTTTGTTTTATTGGCACTCGCGTGTGCTGCCATTTAGCGCATTTAATTTAATAATTAAGTTGCTGATGAAGACGCGCGTTCTCTTTTGTCTGTCTCTGCGCTTGTGTGTGTGTGTGTGTAAGTGTGCTTGCGCGCGTGTGTGTGTGTGCCAACAAAAATTGAACGGCAATACGTGACATTGAAAATGTATGCTACGTAGTCCAATACCAATAGTATGCACACTTGTACATACACATACATACATAAGTACATCAGTGCGTCTGTCACCGTTGGGGGAATTTTCGTATTTTTTTTTAGGGGATTTACAGCGAAAGCAACCTAAAAAAAACTACAAAATGTAAAGAAGTTCAGCGGGTACACGAAAGTTTCCACAAGCGCCAAAGTTGTATTCCAAATAGATTTCAGTGCGCACAGCTGGGCTCAAATTGCTAGCATCTGCGGCGTTGAGTGCTTGGGGCTCAGTATTCGTGTTAGCCATGTGCCCTGCATCGCAAGGCATTAATAATGCAAATATGTATGTATGTACATACGTACATATGTCAGTAGCTTTGCCGCTATTTGAAAAGTGGAAGAGAGAGAGAGAGCTACATACCTATAGACGAGACTAGTCAGTCCGCCAAAATCGCACCCATGTATGTACATATGTATGTATGGGCATATATTGTCTTGGCCGCTGCTGTGGCCAAGTGGGCATGTGTATCTGTCCCTCGAGCATTTACAGTGGCGGCAAAGACATTGATGAAATTGTCCGCCCTAAAATGCCGCAGAGAAACGAAAAAAATCGGACGGACAGACGCAGACAGAGACTGGGACTGGGACGGCCCGAAACTGAAATTGAAACTCAAACGGAGACGAAGACGTCTGGTTTTTTTTTGTTTTTAATGTTTTTGTGTTGCATTCGAATTTCGAGGCGATCCGATTCGATCCGCAAAAGCAAGAGCAGGAGCAAGAGCAAGAGGCGCTTGATTGATGGTCACGTCACCATCCGAATTCGAATTCCCCTCGCTGTGGCGATAAAAAAATGGTACACTAGCTGCTGCATTGGTACACAGGGAAGTACCAATGTATCCATCCTTGGCCTGTAAACCACCGACGGTAATGAGGACTATGATTGATTTTAATTTCTTTGGAGCAGACTCGATCGAAGAAAGCCAACGGATTCCAGAGCTACGTTTCGTATCTGGCCGAGTGACGAGGGCTGCCAAGACTCCCCGACGCAAAATATGTATTATCTAAGCGATAAGCGAGTGGAGTGATTAGAAGAGGACGGCGGAGTGATGTACGCATGTATGCATGTGTGTATGAGCAGCAAGCCATCATGGTCGCTCGCGGACGTTGCCCCAAATAATTTGCGGCCGAAATAAACACAACCTTGAATAATGCCAACCTCTAAAGCGCATATCAAACAAATATCTAGAGGCTAATGCCCCACAAATATATTTATTGTTCCACCGAGCACTCTCGCCTCGTGTGCGGTGAGTTCGAGTTCGTTTCTCTCGCTGCTTCTGCTTCTGTTTCTGTTTCGGTTTCGGTTTCTGTCTATCTGACATTGGGTTTCAACTCCTAAGTGCTGAGTCAAAGTATTTTGGCCGCCGGTTAAGCTCGAGGAGTCCACAGGTGCGACCTGAGGAACATCCAGTGGCGATGACGCTACCAACCAAGTGCCAAGTGGATGTGGTGTGTAGTGGGTAGCACCTCGGAAAGCAGATTACCCCGTGCCATGATTGCGATGCTGGTTGTTGGGATTATGCAATGGACAGGAGTACCATCTACACCGGGGGATGTCCTTCGCTATAAGAACTGCGCATGCAAGTTGCTGCATCTGCATACAAACAAACAAACATACCTATCAAGCTGGTGCTATTTCATAGTTTGTGCAATTTACTTGCGTTCCAGAAGCAATTTCTGGTGAAATCTAATATCTGGGGTTTTCCAATTTCCGACCAAACACGCCCGAAGAAAGAGAGGGGGCGATAAAGAGTCGTAGGCAATGCGGGGTGGAGCGAAGGAGGGAGGGAGGTAGAGCCGGACAGAGGGCAACAATTATCTTGTCAACCATCTTTTAGTTGGGTGGTTATTTTGCAAAGTAAATACTCACGCACTCACACACACACACAAACACACGCCTGCCCGCCCCCTCCGGCCGTACTATTTCACTCTTTTTACGGTTACACGTGCGCCGAGTTGCTGCCATCTCTTTCTGGCCCGCTGCCTAAATGGCGAGAGCATTTGGCCTGGCTCTCTCTCTCTCCATTCTCAAGTTTGTCCGCTTCGATTTTGGTATTCGGTGGTGAGAGTAGGTCGACCTCCGGATACTCTTATTTTGCAAGAGATCGAAATCGGCTAGCGGAACGCGACAATCACTTTGATTGCGAAATACATCGATTTAATCTTCTTTAACTCACAGCTTATTGTTGTCTTAAGCATATTTAATTGGTTATTAAATAAATCAGGTATTAGTTTGTTTGAGTTAGTTCTGCTTCAGTGACGATGCTCGTCGAGTACTCTACTTTGCAGGGTATTCCGGCTGTTGCGTAGTTGTTGCCTTTGTCCACGCTTCTCGTTTTTTTTTTTTATTGCGGTTTTGCATTTAGAAATTGATGATGAAGTCGCTGTGTGTATGTGCTTTTTTTCGTGCGTGTGGGAAACGTTTTTCCTTTTAAATTGAAACTGTAACACGAAATGCCCCTTCTCCCGCTCCCTCGTTCGCTCCTCTCCCCTCTCACTCGCTCTTTTAGTGCCGTGAAGAAAACATTTTTATGGTCTTCTGTTTTAGCTGCGGAGTGTCTTTAAATGCGTTATTCGACTGATTTTTATTTGTTTCGCCCTCTCCACCGCCTTTCGCCGTTCAGTAACTTCAACTCCTTCCTCCATTAGGAAAATTCTTGGCATATTTTCGTTTGATGATATCTGGGCGCATTGTAATGAACACAGCGCTCTCAAATAATGTGTGCTTCACTACTACGGAGATTATTTATTTGGGAAAATGCTTATGTGCATAATTGGTTAACCGCAAATTTGGATTATAAATACTTACGCATGTACATCATATATACCATTGCTTCGATGTATACATACATACATACATGCATACATACATATCTTAATGTAACATAATTGGAGTGTCACCGAAATGTTTCGAAAATGCGAATGCGGATGACATCATGCGGTAACCTCAAAAGATCCGTTTCTCGCCGTGTATGCGCCTTGTAATTAATTAATTAATTTATTTGTGCTTTATCCCTTATATATATATGTACATTTCATTAAAGCTAATGGTATAATTAGGTATTTACAGTGTTTAGCTAAGGCTTTCATCTGAAATATTTATTAATTATGTCTAGTTGACCTGTTTTTAGTTTTTTGTATAACAATATTTATTATTTATTAAGGAAAACAAGGGAGAAGAAAAACCTTAATTGACTTACAACTAACTTAAAAAACTAAGACTTGAAACAAAAGATTGTTAATATTGTATTTTTTGTTGAACTTTTTGTACACCTACTTTTATATGTAGGTACTTAGTGTTTGTGTAATAAGGTAAGTTCATTATTAATTTTAACAGCTTGTTTTGGCATATTTGAAGTTTTTTGATATGAGTTTGAGCACATCTACCCCAAACAGGTGACCCATACATTAATATTGGATTAAAAATTGTTTTAAAAATTATGATCTTATTGGATATTGATAATTTAGATTTACGATTTATTAGAGGGTACAGTGTGCAAATAATTTTATTAACTTTCATAATTGTGTTGTTGATGTGGTATTTAAATGTTAGTTTTTTATCAAAAATTATACCCAAATATCGAATGTTGTCAACCCATTGTATTGGAGAGTCTAGTATTCGCAACTGTCTATCAGGAAGATAACGAGGTTTCCTTCTTTTTGTAAAAAATATAGCATTCGTTTTATTAGGGTTAATTTTAATTTTCCATTTTTTGTAATATATGTCTAATTCATTTAAGTAACTCTGCATGGATTGATTTATCTCGCTGTACGAGAAACCAGCACTGTAGACAGCGGCGTCGTCAGCAAACAGTGAAAGTACACAGTTTGTAGCTTGTGGAATATCGTGTGTAAAAATATTAAACAATGTAGGTCCTAAGACAGAACCCTGTGGCACACCTGCATTTAAAATTCGTCTAGCAGATTGACTACTGTCCAAATTAACGCTAAAGTATCGATGTGTCAAAAAATTTTGAACTATTTTAATGAGGTATATGGGAGTTCCAATCATCTTTAGTTTGTGCAACAGTCCGTCATGCCATACAGTATCAAATGCAGCCTCAATATCAAGTGTAACCAGCCCTACAGATTGTTTGGATTGGATACTTTCTTTAATATAATTTCTTAGTTTTAAGGTCGGCAGTATGGTATTTAGACCATTTCTAAAACCATACTGTACCGTTGGTAGTGTGTTGTGTATGTCCAAAAATTTCACCAATCTCAATTTAATTAATTTTTCCAGAATCTTGGACAATCCGCTTAATAGGCTTATTGGTCGGTAGCTTTCAGGGTTATCAGGAGGTTTTCCTGGTTTGAGAATTGGAACTATTTTTGCTATCTTCCAATCCCGTGGGAAATAGCCTGCCTGAAGACAGTGATTGGCAATGTTAACAATATGATTAATGGCGCTTGTAGGAAGGTTTTTCAAGGATATATTAGGTATTCCATCAATTCCAGGAGATTTTCTAGTATGGAGAGCTTTTACAATTGAAAAAACCTCTGGATAAGTGACTCTACAAATTTCTGCGATGTTGTTTGGGGTTTCAGCTATAGATTGTAAAGATATTTTGACTTGGTCAATTGTATTTTGGTTTGAATATGAATGTGTCAGATTATGCTTCAGTTGAAAGACATCAGCAAGAATATTCGCTTTTTCTTTTCCAGAAGCGTATATTTCATCAGCTTTACTTAGACACGGAACAATTTGTTTTCTTTTTTTAATTGCTTTGGTTATATTCCAAAAGGGTTTGCTGCATTTATCCAGCTTTTGAAGTTTATTGTTCCATTTTGCATTATTATAAATGAAAAGCTCTTTTCGTATGATGTAATTTAAATGATCACATCTTGATTTTAATAATGGATGACGTGACCTAAACCATTGTCTTTGGATAATATTTCTTGTTTTAAATAATTCAGTTATATGTACAGGGAGTGTAAGCTTGGAGTGATGTATAGGTTTATGAGGGACTGCTTTAAGAAAGGCATAATTGATTACTCTAGTGAAAGAGCCGATTAAATTATCAATATCCAAAGTCGATATCTGTGAGCAGTTGACAACCACCTCTTCAACCATCAGCCTTTCATTTATAATTCTCTTAAAAAGCGCCCAATTTGCCCTTCCCAAAATCGGATATGTTTTTACATTGCGCATAAAATTTGTAGAGTATTTAATAACCACTGGTAGGTGATCAGAGGAAAGCTCTTGCATTACTGCTGGATTAGCCAGCTGGTTAGGGATATTAGTGAGGCATAGGTCCAATGTTGATGCTTTTGCTTTATGGTTATGCGGAATATATGTGGGTTGCGTAGGGTACAAAATACTGAATTTTCCCAGATCTGAAAGTTCATTGAGAATTTTGCCCCAACCATTGGCTCGGGTACACTTCCATGCTCTGTGGCGCGAGTTGAAGTCCCCGCAAATTAGAAAATTTCCATTTATTTGTGAGATCTTAAGGAGATCAGATCTATACAAACTTTTTAAATGATTATGGTCCCAAGATAAGTCACATGAACTAGGAATACATTTTGAAGTATTTCCAGCAAAGTAAATAGAGTAAATTTTTAGACTGGAATTAGAGTCAGTGTTGATTTGTATACCTACATTTTCAATAACATGACTTTTAATGCAGGGTATTTGTTCATGTATCAATGTGTTACTAACTGCAATGGCAACGCCGCCTCCCCTACTTTCCTTCCTGTCATTTCTGTATATAGTGTATTCGGGTATATTAAAACGGTCACTATGAGTCAGCCACGTTTCATTTATAAGTGCTATGTGAATGTGATTATTTTCTAAGAACTTGATTAGTTCTATACGTTTGTTTCTAACGGCACGAGCATTCCATGCCATAATATTCAAATTATCAATAAAATTATTTGTTTGTGTAAACATACTTAATCGCTAACTGAGAAATTGCTTGAAATTGCTCTCCCTTATTGGAGCATTCATTAAGTCTTGTTATTAATTCAGACAAAAGAGAATTTATCTCTTCACATGAAAAGAGATTAGTTTCATTTGTGATATTTGCTTTGGGATTAGGCAAAGTATGAATATTGGTGAGTGCATTACTATAGCTACCAAAGTTGAGTTGTTGCACTCTCTTAGTTTGAGTAGGCAATGAGATCTGGGGTTGATTTCCAAAGAGAGCAGATGGAGCGATGTGTTGCTTAGAATTCCTCATTCCATGAGCTTCCAAGTTATTTCTTCCAATGCGTTGTGATGAGCGTTTGGAAAGTAAATTGAGATAAGAAATTCGGCATGGGCATGTCAGTTCTGTCGATGGATGGTCGCCTTTACAGTTAGCGCATTTTTTGTTGTTTACGTCCATACATACGGCAGTCTGGTGTGATCCAGCACAATGGGCACATGATGTTTTAACTGAACAATTATTTGATCCATGTCCAAATAGTTGGCAATTGTAGCATTGAGTAATTTTATTCTGCAATTTCACTTTATACTCCCAGCGTACTTTAGTGTGGTTGACATACATAAAGTTTTTGCGCAGTTCCTTTACTGTGATACTTTTGTTTACGAAATAAACAATGTACAGTAATAATTCATGATCAGACTTAGTTTTCTTTTCCACAATTTTGACTTCGGTGCATTGTAATCCTAGGTTTTGTAGCATGGATTTGACAGTTTCAATTGGTAGTTTATCCAGCCCGGATAAAATGGCTTTGTATGGCTTGTTTGATCTAGTATCGTACGTGTAGAACTCACAGTTATGTTCCTTGAGTTGGTTACAAGCTGCATTGAAACAGTCCATATTTGGTAAAAATATTTTAATTCTGTGGCAACCGGCATTGCCAACAACCAAGCATCGAGAGAGCAGCGACGGGACAGGCGCGAACGATCGCCCAGCAGAGGAGTGAGAGAAGGGATTATTCGGGTGCGAACTGTGAAGCGGAGTGGGTGCGCGAATATTATTAAACCAAATAAACTAACTCATTACAAGCCATAAACCCTAACGTGTATTACTGTGGTTAAGCGGGTCATTACATTGGCGACGAGTGGAAAAATCGGTAAATGATAATAATAATAACTAAAACCTTGGAAAATTTGATGAATTAGGGAAAAGGGCGCGAAATTACGGTAAACGACTGGCGTGATATAGGCTGGACGTAAGTGTGTGTGTGATTGAATGGGCTTACCGGCACATACATATGTGAAAGTGTTAAGAAAGAGGAGAGAAAGAATAAGCTGCGGGAGTGCAGATTGCACGTTGCCAACATAAACTGACTTTAAGCACAAAGCAGAATCAGTGATTCTGTATGCACAATTTTTCACTCACTCTCATCCAACACACATGCACTCCGACAGATAGGCTGAGTGAAGAGATTACTCTTCGCAAGCTTAAGAGAAGGTGAGTTAGAGAGACACTCTCTAGCAACCAGGAGATTAAAAAAAAAAATAACTAATAAGGCCGGGTAAAGAGTAATACTCTTTACAAGCCTGAAAGGTGATTGATTGAGAAATTTCTCTAGCAACCAAAGAGTTGCAAGGGCCGAGTACGCATTATAAGCTCTAAATAGAGGAGCTGAGTAGTGGTACAAGCCAAAGCATATTTAGAAAAAAATAAAAGAAACGGAACACGAAAATATATAAATAAAAAAAAATTTGTATAAAAGAATCTAATAAAAAAAAAAAGATAACATTACAAGCTTGTAAGAAAAGAGCTGAGTAATCGGTTTGAGTGGTAAACAGAAGGTTAAAGGTCGGGTGGAGCAGTATTCTCTCCACAAGCCAAAAGAATTAATAAAATTAAAAAGGAAAAAGTTAAACAACTAAACCCCAAATGTAAATTGGAGGTATTATTGAACTGAGACTGAGTAATAATTACAAGCTCCTAAGAGGGCCGGGTATTAATTACAAGTCAAGTCATAAATCTAATAATGTTTTTTTTTTAAACCCCAAGTCTAGGTCCCGTATTTAAAATGACCGACAGTGTCATTAAACCGTTTCTGTGCGAGGTGATCGACAAGGCAATCCTCCGAAATGAATGGGAGAAGTGGTTGAGGGCATTTACAATATACCTCGAGGCCGAGGGCATTGTTACCGAGAAGCAGAAGAGGAGTAAGCTACTGCTTTTGGGAGGAGTCCAGCTACAGTCAGTAGTATTCTCCCTACCTGGTGCGCTAGTTGAGCCCTGCGACGGAAATAAAGAAGACATCTACAAAATCCTCATCGACCATCTAAATAAACACTTCTCACCAAAGCAGAACTCAACGTTTGAGAGACATCTATTCAGAAGTCTGACACCGTTGGACACAGAAAGCTTTGGGGATTTCTTGCTGCGACTCCGTCAACAAATGCAACGATGTGCATTTGGATCCTCAAAAGCGGAGATTGAGGATATATGTCTTAAGGATAAAATTATAGATGTGTGGGCACCTCTAGACCTCAAGAAAAGACTCCTGGGGAAGGAAAATTCACTAGAGGAAGTGATCGAAGTATGTCAGGTTGAGGAGCAGATCAACAAGGAATCAAAAGAAATGACATCAAGACCAAGTGCGGAACCCATCTGTAAAATTGCACATCGTGGTTTCAAGCAGAGTGGGGAATGCCCCAGATGTGGAAAATTCGGACACACACACAATGACCCATCATGTCCGGCAAGAAATGTGACTTGCAATAAATGCTCGAAGCCTGGACACTATGCCAGGAAGTGCCGAACTAACCTGAACAGCCGATTCCCTAAGTCCCAAAGGAATAACCTAAAAAGGCCTCGCACGTACATACGATCTGTCGAAGAGGAGGCCACCAGCTCCAAACTTAAAAAGGGCGAGGCACATTGCTTTCGAGTGTCAAGCGAGGATGAAGAGGAGTTCATACGATGCCGAGTGGGAGGCCGCGAAATTCCTTTAATCATTGACTCGGGGTGCAAGTTTAACCTTATCAGCCACGCGGACTGGTCTCTGCTAGTGAAGAGAAAGGCCACAGTCTTTAACGTAAGAACCCATACAGAAAAGCAATTCCGAGCCTATGCCTCTAATAAATTACTTCGAGTAATGTGTATTTTCGAGGCCCCAATTTCCGTCGAGCCGGGTGCCGAAGGGATTGCTTCATTTTACGTGATTGAAAATGGAGAACAATCTCTGTTGGGCCGAGACACAGCTATCGAGTTAAAAGTCCTCCGACTGGGAAGAAACATTAACCGGATTGAAGAAATAGAGCCTTTTCCGAGTTGGAAAAACATTGAAGTAAGGCTGTCTATCGATTATGACGTAAAACCCGTTCAACAACCGGTGAGACGAATCCCGGCAGCGCTCGAGGACAAAGTCATGGAAAAACTGGGGGAAGCCCTGAGTCGAGATATAATTGAACCAGTCAAGGGTCCGAGTGCTTGGATATCTCCCATCGTGCTTGCGTTTAAGGAGAACGGGGACATCCGCTTATGTGTCGACATGCGACTGGCAAACAAAGCTATCCTACGGGAAAACTATCCATTACCAACTTTC
Source organism: Drosophila simulans (assembly GCF_016746395.2). Lineage (NCBI taxonomy): Eukaryota > Metazoa > Arthropoda > Insecta > Diptera > Drosophilidae > Drosophila > Drosophila simulans. Next base: position 2,093,634 of record NC_052525.2, read on the forward strand.
GATTGCTTTATGACCAGACTCAAAGAGGCGAAATTCTTCGCACGCCTAGACCTCAAGGACGCCTATCACCAAGTGGCCCTTGATGAATCGAGCCGGGAGATAACAACGTTCATAACCCCAAGGGGACTTTTCCGCTATAAGCGTTTGATGTTTGGAGTTAATTCTGCTCCCGAAATTTTTCAACGCCTTCTGGAGCAGATGTTATCTACGGTACCTAACGCCATGAACTTCATCGATGACATAATCATTTTTGGCGCAACTGACCTCGAAATCGACAGCGCCGTAAAAGAAGTATGCGAGATATTCCAGGAAAATAATGTCCTACTGAATAAAGAGAAATGCATCTGGAAGACAAGGAAACTAAAATTCCTCGGACATATTTTATCCGACAAGGGAATAGAAGTCGACCCAGAGAAAATTGACGTCATCCGATCTTTCAGAGACCCGAAGAACAAAGAGGAAACACGGAGCTTCCTCGGTTTGGTAACCTACGTCGGAAAGTTCATTCCGGACCTTGCAAGTCACACAGATCCTCTAAGAAAACTGCTGAAAACTGAAAACAAATTCACCTGGGGCGAAGCCGAGAAAAATGCTTTCAACAACCTTAAGAATCTCCTATCCAAGGTACCCAAACTATCATATTTCGATCCTAAACATCGAACTCGGGTGATTGCGGACGCTAGCCCGGTTGCCCTTGGGGCTGTCTTATTGCAATTCAAAGTCGACAACGAACCATTAATAATTACCTTTGCTAGCAAGGCCCTGTCAGAGGTGGAGAAACGCTACTCCCAAACGGAAAAGGAGAGCCTAGCACTGGTTTGGGCAGTGGAGAAATTTTATTACTTTCTGGCAGGCCTGCACTTCGAACTCGTAACCGATCACAAACCCTTGGAAGCCATTTTCAAACCAACATCCAAGCCCCCGGCCCGCATTGAAAGGTGGCTGCTGCGACTCCAGGCATATACGTTCACCGTTATCTATAAATCCGGAAAAGACAACATATCAGATGCGTTGTCTCGTCTCTGCCAACTATCTACGGTAGAACCAATCGATCTCAGGACGGAATACAGCATCCTACGCGTCGTACAGAGCTCCATCCCAAAATCTATGACAATCTCGGAAATAGCAGAATCTTCCAAGAGGGATGAAGAGATTATGGACGCAATCGGTTGCCTGGAAAACGACTCCTGGAAGCCTGATAGTTCAGGGAGCTTCTATCCGTTTCGTAACGAGCTGTCAGCGGTTGGCTCGCTCCTGTTGAGGGGAAACCGAGTAGTCGTGCCGAGATCTCTTAGAATGAAAATACTGGAGTTAGCCCACGAAGGTCATCCCGGCGAGACAGCAATGAAACGCCGCCTGCGGTCCAAAGTATGGTGGCCACAAATAGACCGAGAGGCAGAAAAGTTTGTCAAAGCTTGCAGAGATTGTTGCCTGGTATCTCAAGACATCCGACCACCGCCTATGGATAGAAATCCTTTTCCCACTGGCCCGTGGATTTGGGTAGCGTCGGATCTGCTAGGTCCGTTACCTAACAATGAATATGTTCTAGTCTTTATTGACTATTTTTCACGATATATGGAGCATAAGTTTCTTAAAACCATATCTTCAACGACCCTGATAGAGGCAATGAAAGAAATCTTTTGTAGACTGGGATATCCTGAGTACCTACGAACTGATAACGGACGCCAGTATGTTAGCGAGGAGTTTTCTAACTACTGCAAAGCGTGCGGCATTGAACAGGTTAGGACCCCACCGTATTGGCCGCAAGCAAACGGGGAAGTTGAGAACATGAACAGAGCCCTTGTGAAACGCCTAAAAATAGCATACGCAAATGGGAAAAACTACAAAGAGGAAATCCAAAAGTTTATTTTGATGTACAATGTAACCCCACATGGAACAACAGGGTCAGCGCCCACAAAGCTAATGTTCAGCAGAGTCATCCGTGACAAAATACCAGGCGTTGGGGATATCTACGAGAAAACCTTAGACTCTGAGGAAAGAGATAAAGACATTATTGGAAAATATAAGGGAAAGCAGGCAGCCGACAAAAGAAGAGGGGCAAAGGAAGTCGATATAGAAGTGGGCGACAAGGTACTTTTGAAAAACGTAGTGTTCCCAAACAAACTTACATCAAACTTCGACAAGACGGAATTTACGGTGTTAGAACGACACAATAACATTGTGGTGATCGAAGGGGGTGGTAGAAAACTAACAAGAAATGCCTCACATCTTAAGAAAGTCCCGGCTAGCCAGACGTATCCAGCCTCCTGCCCAACGCCGCAATCAGATGCCAGCCTACCGGAATCAACACCAACTTCGGAGGTCGCAGTACTTCAGCCCACAGAAGGAGGCCTCGGGATCCAGCCACCCCTGCCGCCATTAAAGCTAAAACTCGTCAATAAAGGAGGGATGTGGCAACCGGCATTGCCAACAACCAAGCATCGAGAGAGCAGCGACGGGACAGGCGCGAACGATCGCCCAGCAGAGGAGTGAGAGAAGGGATTATTCGGGTGCGAACTGTGAAGCGGAGTGGGTGCGCGAATATTATTAAACCAAATAAACTAACTCATTACAAGCCATAAACCCTAACGTGTATTACTGTGGTTAAGCGGGTCATTACAAATTCCAATTGAGATGGTTTTAATAAAGTAATCATCAGTTTTAATTTTAGCCATTAGCTCGTGTACAAATTTTGTATTTTGTTTAATTAATGTTATAGGAGGTGGTTTGATTATTATTTCATCAAGTGTGTCCGTTTCAATAGGTTTATCATCATTATCATCGTCTAAAGTTTGTAGTGGACGAAAATAATTTGTAATTTGCTTGGAGCCCCGTTCGTTCTGGCGCTCCACTAGTGGTTTATTCCTTTTAGTACGCATTTTTTCAACGGCAGATGCTTCAGCATCACCAATTGCATCACTTGAACGTTTGATTGTAGTCCTTTGCGAATATCACAATTAAAGAAGAAAACAGAAAATATCTAATGTACACCAAAATGTTCTCAGAGAGAACAGAAGATAACGATCGCAGCGTTCAATTTTTACAACCGCGTTCGACAAGAGCTAGTCGAAGACTGATATGCGCCTTGTGTGATTAGTATTTTGCCTCTAATTATGTTTCTCATTTTCCTTAATTTGCCGCTTTCCTCTCGTCTTTCGCTAATGCCCAACAGGTTTTGTGCAAAACGCATTTTCAACTTTGTTGCACTACGTGTTGTGCTAACAAAAACAATAACAATAACAACAATAACAACAACAAACAACAGCAGCAATACAAACAAATACAAAAAGCGACAGCAACAACAATTTCAGATGAGCAAGGAAATGCCGGAAGTTCAGCGAAGACAACAAAAGTGGTTTTACTTTGTGAATTTTTACTTCCCCAGCTTTTGTCAATTTTGATTTCCATTTCGCTCATTGCAAAAGCACATAAACAGCAACAAATTGTGAGGCGGCTGCCTCGAATTTCGTATAAATTCCATGCGTAATTGCGTTTGGGCATAAACAAATTACATTTTTCTCGCATTGAGCGCGTGTTTCTGTGTTTTTGTGTTTTGTGTTTTTGTTTTCGATTTTACGTCTGGGTCTGGGATTTCTCAAGATCAGCTTGGTTGGACTTGGAGGTTGCTCGATGAGTTGGGGAAGCGTGGCAAGCGGTGGGCAATGGAGGGGGTGGCGAACACGGGGGGGGGACTGACAGAAATATCTTGATAATTTCAAAGACAAACACAATCGCATAACCCGAAATCTTCGTTGTGGGAAAGTAATTTCTATTTTTCGGTTTCAGTTTCGGTTTCTCCGCACGTTGTTTTGTAATATATACAAACGTACATATAATATAATATAATATATGTATGTACATATGTAGTAGTAGCATGTGTTTCAATTGTGTGATAAGTAGTTCCATTGTCTTTACATTCTTATAGAGCACACTTCTTACCTTACTTTACCCTTACTTTTTGCAATTGGGGTCAAAACCTGTTGACACACGCATTTAAAATGGGTTAAAGACAATTTCAATAAAAGCCAATAACAAAACTAATAACATTAACCAGCCGAGGAAAAAACATAAAAACTATAACAACAACAAAGAGCCAGCCGCTAGCTTACAATAACAACAATGCGGGCGCGGAGATGGGGTGAGAGAGCAGAGAGGGCGAAGAAGAAGAGCGATTATCTTGAAATGAGACCAATGCGCACACACACGTGCGGGCCTCACACACACACACAATCAAACAGTCGGGCACACAAAGTTAAACGGCCGCGCAACAATGACGACGCTGACGTCGACGTCGCAGCCGACAGGGCAACACGCTCTCTCTCTTCGGAAGAGTGACCCTAAGAGAGCCCCGTCGAAAGAGAGCAATAGCAGCTAAGCGACGAAAACAAAATAAAACCAAGCCAGCGAAAATACTCTGTTTTTTTTTGTCGTTGGTTTCCCATTTGATTATTACTTTTTTGTTTGTTAATTTGGCTGTCCAAGAAGGAAAAACAAAAAAACTGAGCTGGCTAAAAAAGAGAGCGCAGCGCCCTTCACTCGAAATATGTATGAATATGCACGAAATGCTAACCCAACAGCATGGGCCACACCATTAGCCAGCTGCGAAGAAAGTCACTGGTGGCTGTTGGCAAGGATGTGCCAGGACTGCTCTGATTCGCATGTGTTTCATTTATTTAACAATTGTACAAGTGCCCAAAGTCCGAGGTAAATATACGACAGATAGTGGAATAGATAATGGAATGTCTGTGTTTTGGCCCCATGTCCTTAGGCAACGATCTTTTCCAGATTCTGCAGTACAACTCTTGGATCCCAAAGGCACTTGGGATCTGCAGCAAACACCTAAAACGCTGACCGCACTTGTGTGCGTGTCTGTGTGAGCCGTTTGCGATTGCGACGCTTGCGATTGTGTGTGTGTGTGTGTGTTTGTGCAATTATACTGGTTTGCTGTGCATGGCCGACAATCAAATGTTGCTTGAGTTTGGCGTCGTTCCTCTGTCTTTGCTCTCTGCCTGTCTTTTTGTCTTTTTGCCTTGTGTCTTTGCTGGCGTTTTGTGTTTGCTGTCTATGCTTTTGTTTGTTTGGCTTTGTGTGTTTCCTCGTTGCCGGAGAAGTGCACTGAGTGCGGCCATCTCCCTCTCGCTCTCACTACCGCCCTTGTCGGAGCCCCCATCCCCCTTCACCCCTGGGGTCCCACTCGCTACCGTCTGGCCCACAAAACTGAAGTTGTACAACTTAAATGGATTTTGCACGCTCGTTTCTCCGCTCGCTTCGTTTTGGAAATTGTTGTGTTTGGTATTGAGTTACTCTGCGCCACATCCACCAGATCCGCAAGAAACGGTCAGGTGGGGTTGCCCCCCTCCCCTCGCCCTATCACTCCACGCCCCTCATCACCAACACGCCCCAAAAAATAGAGTTCAACTTTCTAGGGCTTCCAACTGGCGACAAATGAATACCGATAATTGAGTGCTGAATCGGAAATGAATCTTGGGTTCTCGAGGTGCTCCCCTTCCTCACCTCACTCACAATGGAGCCACTGGAGCCCCTTATCAATGCAGATGGAAGCCATCATTGGCGGCCTTAGATGGCGAACTTAACACTAAAGAGCCCTACGCACTCTTTGAACTGTGCACATGGTGACATTGATGGGCATTGGGGCATCGGGGAAGCCATCGTTTTTCAAAATGCGCAAGTGAGTGAGCCGCCTGAGCAGGGGAGGGGGGTAGCATGGTAGCGGGGTAGGGGGGTAAGGAGGGAGCTCCATTGGGTTGTGAAAAGCCATTTGTAACCAGTTTGCAGGCACACATTTTCGAGATTTTCGCCAACTGCTGAACTAGCCCACCGCAGTTATCGGCCATAGAGCGTCTCATAATTAATAATCAACGTTTTTCTGTATCTCTACGCGGTGCCCGGTTAGCGCTGTCTCTTTCTGCACGGCTCTAGCCGTCTCCCTCGCTCGCCTTGTACCCGCTGTGTGTATCCGTGTTTGGCAGCCACGACGAGAGGCAATAAAATAAAGGGCCAAAGGCAAGGCACTAGGCGCTGCAAACAAAGCAAAAGGGCCAGGGTGTCCTGGATTGTTGGGGTGAGGGGCGAGGCGCGGGGCACAGTGCTCGACTACACGGCGAAAAAATGCATAGTTAGTTTGTTAGCTTGGGCACTCCTGCAGTGCGCAGTTGAACCAAGGATTTCTTCGAGTGTGTGGCACACAATGCGTTTTTGCGTGTCGGTTTGTTGCTTTTGGCAGGGTTGTCACTGGCCACGTCTCAAAAGCGGGCAGCAATTAAGCAGGGATTATGCCGAAAGAGGGTTTCCTTCTATCGGGGGGTTTGTTGTTCAGGAAGTGGCAAAATCGTTTAATGGCGATATGCTCGAATTTTGGGTTGGTAAGTCAACGAGAACTTGTTTTCAATTCCCTTGAATGCCACTCGGGAGTCAATTTATGTACACAAATTTATGTAAATGGTTAGTCATACTGTTTATCGTACCTATGTAAAAGCAACCCACAAACATACATACGTACATACATGCATACATCGCTATTTGTGTGCTAGATTCAGTTCTGGGAATCCGTTAAGGAAAAGTGTTGGCCAAACTAGATAAGAAACGAAATTAGCCCATATAGCGTCTTTGATTTCGCTGAACCTTTCAGCCTAATGTCTAACCTAGTTTCCTGAAGAATTCGCGCTGGCTCGTACATCTGTAGCATCATTCACTTCAATGGGTTAGCAGCCAGTATGTATGTACATGGATGTACGTACGTATGCACGTAAGAGGTTAAGGGACTATCATTCTGGGAAAGGGAAGATCTCCAGACTCCGTTGGCATTGACCTCTCGCCTGCTGTTGCTTTGCCCCTCCTTTCTCCTCCCTCGTCGTCCTGCGACTCACATGTGCAGCTGTTCACCGAGTCAATCACAATCGGGATCACAGGTAGCCTCACTCACACAGATGCGGTGGCGGCCGATATCCCACTGAATATACATATGTACATAAATATCGTTAAATGACGAGCTGATTAACAATAAAGGTGAAATGAATAAGTTGAAGTTCACAAATCACCTACAGTCGAGACCAAAGTGATTTAAAGCGATTAAGATTCATGTTTTCTTGGCCGCAGCTGTAGACACGCGCGCACACACACACGCGTACACATACGCACACTCAGCCGCACACGCACACTCAATTGTCAGCTGTTATCAGTGCAAGACAGAAACGTAACATGACAAAGCGGGGGGCACAAAAACACATGAAAGAGAGACGGAGAACAGAGAAAAGAAAGGGGGAGGCCGTCGAGAACGAGAACAACTGTTACTTGTCAAGATCGTGATCGTGTCTCCCCCAAATCGCTCTGTCCCGCTCACCCGGAAGTTTGATCCCCTCGAATCAAAACCAAACAGAGAGAGGGCGAGAGAGAGTCAGAGAGCGCCAAAAGAGAGCGCGCCTCTCTTCGTCTGCGAGATTTGAGTGTTTGCTCGACGTCATCATAAATTTGGTATGCCCATCAGCTGTTCACAATGAATACAGCTGCTGCTAAAGGCAAGAAAAAACAGAGAAATGTCATTGGGGGGTTGCTCTGTTCTCCCGCCGTTCCCCCCTCTCTGCGCGCTGTTCTTGAAAAGCAATTAAAGTGAAAAACGCTTTTTGATTTCAATCGCCGTTGATGAAATCATTTTCCCTGTGTGATTTGTTAATTGGAAATCAAGGAATGTCTTAACTCGGTGGTTTTTATTTCGCCTGGCCTCTTTTTCCCATGAAATCGGTAAACCCATGGCATTTACGCCCTTGGGGAGAACAACATCAGTTTTTGATCTAGAAAAAACATATTCGAAAAAGTGGTGCAGATTTGCAGCTTACTCACTGGAAGCTCTGGCATTTCTCGTGTCCTCCATGACCCCGCTGCATCCGCTTTCCTCCGAAAATTACGCACCATCTTTTTGGGGGCCCTTGGCCAGGAACTAATTGCGTCGCAGCTGGCGCCCGGTGGAGTATGTGTTGATTCTTCGCACTCCAACGCATCGTCAAGTCGAAGCGGACCACATCCACCACCCACCACCCGCCGAAAAGCACCCGTCCACCGAACAGAATCCCCGTCTCCGCCAGACACTCCATCCCAGAAAAGTTCACCACGCGGCGTGGACAAATCCACTTGGTCGGCAAACAAACCCTCTCTTTTCTACCCCGTACCCAAGCAGCAGCCAGAGGGTATATTACGTTGGCACAAGGAATGTAAGACAAACAACTTCTCGGAAACCATAAAATTGAATTTGATTTGTCAACGTCTACCTGGATGCCAACGGTTTCCCCAGACGGGCCAGTGTTCGCCGAGTTGCAATGGGTATCTGGTAGTCCGAACCACGCGACCGAGGCTTTCCTGCTTCGAATGCAGTCGACCCCCCCGCTGAGCCAATGCGAAGAAAGAAGAGGGGATATTGCGATGACGCTGTTCAATACGCCCATTGTCGTTTCGTTGATGGATTTTAATGCAGCAGCCCGCAAAATCGTTTACGGGGCTTTTCTCTACCATTACGCCCCGTGCTTCTACACTCTGCTACACTCTTTCTGGTTGCCCGGCAATCGGGGGCTTAATTAGTTTAAGTGCGTCCCGTTGTACGGGTACCGGCCTATATGTACCCTATACACATGCTCGTACATATATGTGTACTCCATACTACATATTGCATCCATACTATTCGTGCTATCCCTTCTCCGGATGGTTTGAAAGCCTTTTAATTGATCTAATAGTAGCTGCTAGCCAAAGCGTTAACTTTTTGCGTCGCAATGCTGCCAAATTGAGTTTGGCTCGCACTCTTGAATCCCCTTTTTTTTTGTATCTTTAAGCCTTAAACTATTCGATAGTCTGTGCTTATTAAATGAAGGTAACTGCTGGGAAAGTTAATAATTTTAATTGATTGCGGGTGGTGATACAAATCTAGCGCAACAATGAATTTCCACCCCATGTGTATCTTATAGATCATTTGCACCGAAATACTGGTTAACGGCTTAATCATTACGGATGAAAGCCTTGTTGCAGGGGTGCATAAGTTGCTTAGCCATAACAACAATGAATAATTAATTCGAGCAGAATAATTGTATTATTATTTTGCAATCTTTATTTTTTGCCTGTTATTATGCAGTTTGAATGAGAAATGAGCATTGTCTCTCAAATTTTTAGTAACTTGGGGTGGTTTCTGTTGAAATTTTCAAAATTTGGAATTATTTGTGTGGGTGGTTGACATGAGTGGTAGAGCAAACTTTGGACACGTGGCCATGGCCAAGCTCGGAAGTCACTCGCCAAATTGTATTTATCTTGAGCTGCGCCTCATATATGTACATATATGCATGGTAATCTCCAGAGGTCCAGGTGCTCAAATACCGAACAGCTTCTATCCGCAGTTCATTCCACGACTTGTTGTGCGACTTTTTCAGGGCGACGACTATAACGATGGCGATGATGATTATGATGAGGTTTCGGTGGCTGTTGTTTGTGACTGCATGAGGAGTCCTCCTCAGCCATGTTTTCCCACCCCCCTGTGCCCGGATTTTCCCATTTCGACTGACAGGCGGTGGCGGCGGCGGACGTCAGCGTTTCTGTTGACGTCTCCCGTCGCGTCGTTTTCATTACCTTCGAGGGACATTGTCGTCAGAAAACTCACACATTCACATGCGTGTGTGTGTGTGTGTGTGCCAGCGGAAAAGTGGAGGAAAAACAGGAAAACTCCCTTAGGCTGGGAGATGAGCCGAGCTGAGATGCTAGATGTGAATATGGGAATATGGGTTAGGCGGCAAATTGATTTGATTAGGCCACCATTTGTGTCATCGATAAACGATTGCGAATCGATACCGGAAATGCGATTAGGATTTGAATAAGTGGGCCCAAATGAATGCAGTTTGTGTGCAATTAGTAGTAGTAGTAGTTTGTAGTAGTAGTAGGCTTGTTAATTAATAAGACTTGTTATTAATAATACCCTGTTTCCATTTACTCTCCAGGGATCCTTGATTGTAGCGCCTAACCGCTTCTAATTCCTTAATACGTTCTCTATACCAAATAACCAGTTCGAAAGCCTATTTCTGGGCGTCAGCATTGTGTTTCGAAATCCCTAGGGGTTTTTGAAACACCCTTCAACATTTGCCATGCAAAACAGCGCGCTTTCACAGAATCGTGTCGAAGCTGTAATTTTGTGGGGTGTAAAAACACACAGTGCATTTGCTAGCTGGTTGGGTTTTTTGAAATATTTCCATATTTCAGTATCTTTGCGAACCAATTGCGTGACGTGGAGAAGTCGATGAACTTGAAATGGATTCCTTCCGATTTCTTGGTGAGTTAATTACGCAAGTCTTTGGTGGCAGCTATGCCGCGTAACTTCCACGTGGGCAGGGGTCAAAGGCCTGAATTCCCCGGATTTTGGGGACATGCGCATGCAAATTTCATGATCTAGATTCCGGGTGCATGTGTCATTGTTCGTGGGTCCCAAGTGAATCCGACAAATCCATCTTGAATGTGTATTTATTCCACGGGACCTTCCTGCACTTCTCGCCCCATTTCTTTCCTCGTTCCATTCGCTTCAGTTCAGTTGGCTTTTCTTTTCGCTTTTCTCGCTTGCTGGCTTTCCCCTGGGAGGTCGAGCTACGTTGTTGTTGTTGTTGGCCTCGAGTGGCTCGATTTGTTTTCAAAATTGAAATGGTAAAAAGATTGATGTAATTATTGCCACCCTTAAATGACGATGGAAGCGACAAATTCAATGAGTTCTCCCCGCTTTCCACATTCGTTGGTGTATTGTTGTATTTTCGTGTGTTTGTTTTACAAGCATTGTGTTAGCATTTGCCCGCGTTCTTCGTCTTTTCTAAATATATACAGCATAAACCTACTAAAAACCCACTAAAAAAAAAGAAGTACAAAACCTCCCAGAGAAAGCGAGTCAGTTGCTGGGGGATAGATGATTGCTTTCATCTGGGGGATGGACGAGTGCAGGTATCGCACTGAAATCCCCGAAAACTCGATGAAATCATTTGGCTCTGTGTACGCACACCTTTCCCACTTTTCGAGTTTATTTCCATTTGTGTGTCCCCTCGCTACGCTTCCTTCCCTTTTCGCCTTTTTATCTTTTGTAAAACGAGTTCTTTAAACCCAAAACAGAATTCAAGACACGTCAAATTGATTTTCATCCATTTCATTTGCAACACGAGGAAAAGCAAGCCGAGTTGCTGGTAATACCATCCCGATTTTCCATCCATTTCGTATGTTCATTGGGTGGTGCCTAGTTTTGCATGGCTCTCAAGCAAGTGGGCGTGGCCGTCGTGGAATCAATCGGCGCGATAAAGGGAATGCGGCGAACAGCTATATCTTGTTATTATGGTAAAACCAAAGGATTATTGGTATTAGCCTCGTCGCGCAAGCACACATGTACATACATACATATGTGGGTGAGTACTTCTCCGCCAGGATGTTCGGTTAAATGTATTCCGTTTTCGGTGTCTACTGCTCCCTGGGTCTCCTCCACTTGCTCCATCTTCTTTGGACTGAAGTACAGTGAGGATTACTATTCATTACTAGGGATTTTTGTGGTACTTAAGAAACTGTGCGTGTTTGAAGAACAGAACAGTCACACTCCCTTCTACGACATTTCTGGCATCCCTCCACAGGCAGTCCTCACTGTACCGTGTACTGCTCTTGGCCTTCTTGTTGCGCTTCTTGATGTGGCTGTTGCTTCTGCGTTTTTGCTGCCTTCAACGTGCGAACGAAAGATTTTGGTGGCAACTCCCATGGCAACTTGTTGTTGGCCTTTGTCTGCCACCATTACACACACACACACACACACACCATCGATGTGCGTGTGTGTATCCATTGCGAGGTTGGTGTTTTTGTTCTCATCTTTCAGCTGTTCAAAGATTGTTAAATATCAAAGGCGAACCTCAACGGGGAACTCTGTTTTCCTTGTTTCCTATTGAAGATAAAGCTGAATTTGTTTACTTATCCGTCTGACGACGGTTGGGGCAACACATGCACATCTCTCGAGAACGAGGCTGAGGATGAGGATGAGGCTAGGGCGGAGGATGTCGTTTTTGGTACTCGGTGGGGTGAAAAAAAACCAAAGGCAATGGAGCTGGAATATTGACGGAAGTGGGGGCCGCAAGGGCACAATGGCAGGCATGGTCTAATTGCTTTCTTTGGAAACCTAAGCCGAGTTGACCATTTTGCTAATAAAATTATTTGCAATTTTAGCTCCTAACTGGGGTCGGTAAATCAAAGAGTCGAATGGCTTCTTGGCTGCGAAATGGGACACTGGCCAGTGTAGGAAATCGAAGTTTCCCCATATGGCTAAGCCAATGCCTCCTTGGTCCCTTCAGACTCGGGTTCCGTTCCTCTGGCCATTTCCTTAGCGTCATACGGGCATCATCATTCATGCGACGAGACCGAAACTTTTCCCTGGAGTCCTGAAATCCTGAGTCTTATCGGTGGCACGCCCACATGCGGCAAGAACGCATTTCAATTGCGCCTGAAAAAGATCTGCTTGGGATGTAATTAATTTCTGAACGCAACTCCCAGTGTAATCAAAGGAGTGCAATACTTTTGGATCTATCTAAGCCTGCTGATTCTACATCTTAAAAAATGTGTGTGTGTGTGTGTGCGAAGAAAAACCAGTAAAGGAAATGGAATGGCAGGGAATATGGGTAGGTTGTGGAAAAGGCAGGTGTGCGGCACCGAGGTTAGAGGCAACTAAACTATTCTCAGGACCCTGTTTCCATCCATCTCACCTTTATGGTTCCTTCGTCTCGCACTTTCCCTAACTGAAATCCCAAGGAAGTTAGACATAATTGAGTGGCATTCGAGTTTGGCGACCAAACTTCTTGACGCAATTTCATACCCGTAACGCAAACTTTGAACTTTCCTGACGACTGGACTCTCTCGCAACTTTCGGGACTACTTCCGTTTCCTTTTAGCGGAGAATTACTTGCAGAAGGTTAATATTTAATAGAAATTAATTGTTTTTCGGCTAAAGATCAAAAGCGCTTGTTAGCCGCTTTAGGTTTAAGCACAATTAAAGCAAGCGTTTAAAACGCAACTTCCAAATCAAGGCCCCAAATCAAGGTCCTTTATTGGCCCAATCGTTCGGCTGAATATATTTGCCAGGGCCAGACTAGTAGTGGCAGATGGTTCATCGAATTACAGAAGTTCGTTGGTATTTAGTAATGAACCTTTAATAGCGAGCCAAAAGGACGCTGAACGCACAGCCATGGCTGCACATAAATCGAATGGCCTGGAGGTCGGGAGACGGGGGTTGAAGCGATACATAATCGGTAGGTGGAGTTGGGGAGGATTGCAAGTACACAGGGCGCCCCTATGCGAACAGGCACAGACGGATGAAGGGTCCGTGGTCCGTGGCTGGTGGAGGAGGAGGGAGGATGGAGGATGGAGGGAGGAGGTAGGAGGGTCGGAACAGACGTTGCAGGTCTCGTTTCCAAGTTTCTGCAGGAAGAGAGATACAAACAAAGCCGGTCAGCCGGCACACAGATACAAACCCACACAGCGAAGAGCCCTTGCTGCTCTTTCCGTCGCTCTAAAGAGCACGAACACAGGCGCAACATTTGCTCTCGACTCGGGGAAAATGAGATACGAAAAGCGAAACTTTTCACCAGAGTGCCAAGCGAAAATCCCAGCACTACGCACTTTTCTACACATTTTATTTTACCCAGCCCAATCGGGGATTTCGATGATGGTGTTGACCCTCTGCGGCCACTGAACTGGCTTACAGCTGCGACCCTTAAAAAACGAACTCCTCCCCCCCACAAACAAAAGTCGAGGGGCCAAGGATCTGATTTGGCCCAAAGCTAACCGATGCGGTGGGAAAGTGAAGGGGGTAATTGACCTGATTTGTGGACATTTTAATGCTTTTTATTGTGTCGGGTAATAAATATATTGGCCATGGAAAAAATGAAAGCTATTTGTGGAGTGAAACGAATGAAAACATGCTTATGAGCTATGAATGCCTGGATGGATGGATAAAATATGATGTAATTCAAATTTTTGGGGGTAAATCTTACTTGTTGTAACATCTTGAACAAGCGAGCTGCAATCACTTCATTAAAAGTTTATGGGATTTGAATTATGATAATTGAAACCACGAGGTGTTACCAACGACCAATCAAAAAAGAAAAAAAACCTTGCCACCCCTTAATCTGACTTGCAACCCCTAAAGTTTGTTGGTTTTTTAGGTGTTTGACAACTCGTGAGATAATTTTTATTTACAGCTAAGCGTTAAGAAACATATGTACAGCATAGAGACGCTACGGGGAGGCGTCGTTGGCATCGCCCGTCCTGGAATCTGTTTCTTCAAAGTGACCCATGTCCGCCTTGTACAGGATGCGATTAATATGAAACTGGACTGTGTTCCTCGTGCGCGCGGAGTATTTGCCCAATTTGCTGCCGAGATAGCGGAGGAAGTAGTCCTCGTCGCCTGAAGAAGTGTCTAAAGCAGCCGAAGATGCGGCTCTAGCCGGAGACTTGGCACGAGCAGTGGTGGAAGTGGGGGCCACACAGACGCTGGATTCGCTTGTAGTCAGTTCCATGTTGGCGGAGTTTTTCCACTGATACTCCTCGTCAGGTATCTCCGATTTCCCAATAAAAACGCCCTCGAACTGACTATCTGTAGCGTTGTTCTTGTTATCCACGTCCCCGGTCTGTTCACCATTCACCATCACCATGGTTTCCATGGCACTAAGCTGGGAGTCGTCGTCCTGCAAAAGAATGGATATTTAGTTGGGTCTATGTGATTCTTGAGCTGTAGAAGCTCTTAATTTGAATAGATATTTTATGCACCTCGGTTATGAAAGTCTTCTTTCGTGTCAATGGATATTGACACTTAGATGCCAGGACTTTCTTCGTCGGATTGACTGCGTCTTTGTTGGCCTGCTGCTGGGCAAGTGCCGCACGGATTTCTCGCTTCTCGTCCAGAACACTTTTGTAGGCATCCTCGTGCTTGCGCTTCAGGTGCCGCATCAGATTCTCGGAGTGGCGACCTGCCATGTCGAAGTGGCACCTTTTGCAGGTACTCTTCCGCGTCCTATCGCTGTAGATGAAGTGCTTGGTCACCGGGTTCGGGTACTTTTTGGACATTGTTCCGGACTGCGGGAGCCTGCGGTTCAGCTTTTGGGTTCTGGGGTGCACCGTACTCAAGTTACGGCTGGTTACTAACTCACATTCTCGCATTCTCGCGCTCGAGCCACAGCCAAAGCAAAAACCGTTCTCTGAACCAGAGAGCGTGAGAGCGGTTCGGAGAGGAGCGGTTCAGAGAGCTGCGGTTTCACGGGCAAGCACACTGATACGCCGAACCGGTTGCAAACGGTTTTGTTCGCTTGCTTATAATTATAGCGGTTCGTTTATGCGCCACAAAGTTATCACGTTCTCTCGCACAGTTCTATGATCAGTGCTAAGCGTGGGTAAATGCGTATGTTTTAAATAATAATTTTCAGCACTCATCGCCATTCTGGGGTTAATAGTGGCGTGTGTTGAAAAAAAGGGCAAAGGCAAACAGAAACCAAAAAACACATGCAAAAAGTCATTTTCAACTGCATGGTGCGAGAGAGAGAGAGGGGCCGAGCGCGCCAGAAAGAGAGGGGACGAGTGCGTGCTGCAGCAGCGCTGCTAAATGTTCCGCAGCTGCCGGAGATGCAATATTTTACCCTTGTTACTTGCGCTTTGAGTGGCGGTCTGGTGGTTACTACTGCTGCTTTAGCTACAGTCAAGCGTGGCTCAAGAGTGATTACCATTTGATCTGGCTCGGTTCTCAATTCAAAGCCATACAGTAAAAAGTCGAAGATGCGTTGAAGGAACATCTAAACTCTTAGGCTTTCAAATTTGGTTATTGATGTATGTATGATGTATGATTAAGGGGCGCTAAGTTTCAGGTCTAAATTTCAACTTTTCAACGACTTTTCCACTGGCGATGGCTGGCATAGTTAACAGATTGCTGGTTATCCTGAAATTCGAATTCGAATTCGTCGACAGGACTGTGTCTGAAATGACATTACTTATCCCTTCCGGCCAAATAGCCGCATGCATGACAAAGGGAAAAGCACACATCTATTCTTAACAAATACCAGCTTTATGGGGTTAACTTACGGCTGTACTTTATGTGCGTGTTTTGTGTGCCAAAGTTTTATTTGCCTCTGCATTCAACGCTTCGGAATGGAGGGAGGACCATGTGTGTATGTACATGCGGGCTCTGGGATTGCCTCAATATTCCCTTTTCCATTTTGGTTCACACACTGGCGAGCGGAGTGGAGGACAGCAGTTTCTCTACTTGCCACTCGGGGCAACTACAGTTAATTTTTTAGTGAAAAACTTCATCTGTTTGCTGCATGTGCAGTTGCAGGTGCAGCATTTCGCATTTCCTGCTAGGTGTTTGCCCAAAAAAAGTTGGCAAACATGAATGAACTATCTAGTCGGCATATTATGCCTGTGAGATTTATGTATTTGTTTGCGGTCTCGAATTCATTGCAAAATTCGTCAGCTTCAGCAGCAGATATCACATTTTTTCTAATATTCAAAATTCGTACGACTTGGCAGCACTTAAAATGGTCACACTGCGCTTCCTCACTCCTCGCAGGATCGTCGACTATTGTCGTCGTCTGCTGAGCACGGACCTGGTCACGGCCCTTCGTCCGTTCTACCAGGCCATTCGAACGGATGGCCAGACTCACAATCCGGCGGAGAAGCGGGTCAACGAGGAGTCACTACGTCTGCTCTGCTCCCATCTGGAATCCCTGACTGGGCCGTCGGCAAGTGGTCTTCCGCCCGATGGCCACTTGGAGTTCTATATTCCCTCGGGCGCGGAGGAGGCCGGCGGGAAGGGGGTTAGTCGACTGGTGAGGGTGCAGGTAGACCGGAGTTTACTGGATCCCAGGGCGGTGATTAGCCAGATTCTGAGGTCCTGTAAGCTGCTGCCGAAGGAAAAGGAGCGGGAACAAATGAAGCGGGTAAACCAAATGATCAACTCATAAACACATGAATATTCGTTAGGTTCGGTACTCATTCTTTTCACAACGTGGTTTTGCACCCCCCCTACAAGGGGCTTCCCAAACTTATTGCACACATAAAGATTCATATTGTCCGTGCAACCCCTTCTCCACTCAGGGCCAGGAGATGGAAAAGGAGCTCGGAAAAGTGCTGAGGAAAGGACCGGTGAGGGAAAAGGTGAGACCGCCCCAAGCGCCAGTGCAAACGAACACGAGTGCCTTAAGGGAACTCTTTAAGGATGCCAAAAGGGAGCACTCCCTGGAAATATGGATGCGCCAGGCCCTGGCACGTTCCCAGGCCTCCGAAGTCGCCACTCTGCGCGGCAAAATCGAGGGCATTGAAGAGGCTTTGGTCCAGTTGCTGGGCATTCGGGGAACCCGCTACGATTGTGGCTGCAACATGGAACGCTACCACAACTGCCTCAGCAGCCTCAAGGGCTTGTCCGAGGATCCGAAGGTCGCCGGACAGCTGGGAGCGCTTCGCAATCGGTTTGTGGTCTTCGCCCCGTACACTGGTATCAGCTTGGAGGGCGATGTAATGCTCTTTTCGGGCGACTCCCCCGCGGGATGGCTGGCCTTCCTCTCCGAGATGCGCTTGCACGAGGAGCAACTGAAGCTGGTGCCCCTGTACGAGAAAGCCCTGTCTGCCGTGCTCCTCGGCATCCGGATTGAGAGGCGCAGGGTTCCGGAGCCGGGCTGTGAGGCGCGTGCCTATGCGGGCAGCTTGAGGCGCGTGATCCGGGCGGTCAGTGAGCACCTGAGGCTGGAGGAGAGTGTCCAGGAGCTGCCGGCATCGCTGCAGGACCATCAGTTGGCCATTGTGCCGGACAGCGATATACCGAAGGTCAGCCAGACCGGTCTGTTCTTGGCCCCCGCCTCCTGCTCCGGACCCGATCTCGTGGAGTTCATATGCCGGAACTTGGACGTGGCCAGCGGGCGGTTCAGTCGCTATCGCAGGGACATCCAGGTGGAGCGGCAATTGTGGCGCCAGTGCCAGGAGGAACTTGGCCTGCAGCGACTCAGCAAGGACGATTCCGTAACGCCGGACAAGATGGTCGTGGCCATACGGCATCTGCTCCAGAGTGGCGTCAAGTCCTGCCGCGGCCTCAGTCTGCACATCACGAACTATTGGTCAGTGCCCACCGATGGCATCGTCTGCATTCCCTGGGACTTTATGTCCCGCGAGAAGTAGGGAATCCTGCTGGGTTGTGTCACTTAAATTGCATAAATTGGTAGATAAATTGATAGGTTTGGGCTCACGCTTAAATGTTCCACTCGGCATTCCGGCTGCTTTTTATTCCTGGCTCGTTGTGGGTTTGGATTTGGCTACCTTGTTGATCGATTGCCATTGTTCATTTATTATTTCGATTGATCCCGCTCATTTGATTGCTCCTCCTCCGTGGCCAGTGTCTTTGTGCTATTTTACTGAGTCAGCTGGAATCATTGTTTATTCAGGTAATTTTTATTGTGTTCCTGCGTTGGGTTGGCTGCCCAGTTGAAGTTCCTTCTTGGTTCATTACATTCCTTAGGCTTTTCGGGCGAACTAAATGCATAAATAGAAGGACATTCTGGTAAGAGAGCACACAGGCAGGACCGAACCAAAGTTCGCAACTCTTGCCCGGATGACTGGGATTTTCCTGTACTTTTCGTTCGGCGTTGCCTTGCCCTCTGGGGTTGAACGTGTCCCTGTACGACTTCTGTTGACACTACCCACTTCCAGCCATCGCATCCCTGCAGATAGAGAAAATGTGTGGGAAAGCTGACTTGCAGGACACCTTTTTGAAATGAAAGCGTATCAATGGAACATTTAAGTGCTTAGTACGAGCTACTAGAACTTCGTTTGCCTAACTTGACGTGGAAAGTAAGAGCAGTTTCTTCGGTTGGTTAGCAGGAGTTTTTCCCAGTGCATGACGACCCTTTGAGCTATGTTTTCCTTTGCAACCCCGTCGAGGGGCGAATGGAGTGGAATGGTCTTGTTGGGCGGTCGAAGCCCAGGGACCCCGCACCCTTCGTTTTCGCCACGTTGTGCGAAATTTCTGTAAGATTTAGCTAATGTTCCATGGCTTCGCTCCATCAATGTCGAGCCATGGGATGGGGATGGTTGGTTTCCAAGCCTAAGCCCGGCGAAGTTTGTCTGGTGTCGTTTATCCTTCTTGGGCAACCCACATCCCACCCACTTCAGGACCACTCGATTTCCAGACGTTGTCATCCAGCTCCGACCCATCTCGTGTCCGTCGCGTGTCCGTGTCCACTGGGTGGAGAATCCTTTTCCTTTTCAATTTGCTATTACGCATGAGTTATAACTTTCTAATATCAAGGATCTTTCGCATTTCTGAAATATTAGGAATATGTAAACACATACTTATTCCGCTTCCGCTTGAGGAACTATTCAAGTTTCCTTGAATTCCAAGTAGTCCATGGGTTAGACGAATCCAACTGTCAAAGTCAGTTATATTCCTGTTCCCATATTCAGAGCACAACTCCCAGCACTTGCACACAAATATAGTTTTCACAACGTTAAGCATAAACAAGCATCTAAATTCTACGGCTCCACATTCGATACAATTCGATTGCCCTCGTTTTTCAGTTTTCTTCGTGATCCGTTTCCATGGCTAAAATCAATCTGTGGTTGGGTAAACTCCGTGACTGCGTTCTGACCGGTCTGCGCGTGGGTGCTGATCAGATTTCGTCGGTGGCAAGAAGATGCCCATGGAAACCACCGTCCCTCCAACGGAGCATCAAGAAACCCATAACCCTTCCTTCGACCAAGAAGGCTTCCATCAATGAAGCCAATGAAACCTCCAATTCCGATGGAAATATTTGTGACTTTCAGCAGGGCGATCCAATAGAACCTAACAAGACACCGAGGCCTCAAAATGGATTCGTCAGCCGAGCCCTCTTCTACCGAGGATACTACATACGGCGCTAAAGGATTCGTGGCCAACATGAAATTCCGTCTAAATGGACAATTTTACACACGGGACATGGGACCCGTACTCGTTTTCTCGGATTAACAATCAAATGGCCTTGAAACATCGGCTATGTACAAATCAGCTCAGTAATTTCTTGATCACGAACTTTTCCAAATTATCTGCCGTGGAATATGCATGTGCCACATGTGTCACTCTCTTTACGTCTAAAATTGGAAATCAATAAACGGTTGCACTAAATATGAGCCAAAGGATGCAGGATACATTTACTGCGAACTCATCCGAATTACAAGACTTTTCATTTTTCCCGAGCCAGAGGGGCGAGCCCTTCTTGTCCCCATAAAGATTTGCAGCTGAAGTGGCGCTGGAGGGATACACTCGCACTCCCATGTGTGCCTGATTTGCACCATCATTAAAATCATCATCGTCAGCGTTTGTAATCTAATTTGCAGTCATCTCATCACCATTTGACCCCATATATTCGGTGCTCAGCTTGCGAGTGTCCTTTGCAAAAGTTTTACGCCCGGCATTCAATTTAAATGGGGTGGGTGGCCTGGCCCATTGGCCATTGGCCATTCGAAGGGTGGTGCTGTGCTTGTTGAATGACCCAAACCCAAACCCAAATCCCAAATCCCAAACCCTAACTCAAAGCCATGACAATCTCTTCGAGTGTCGCCATGAATAGATGTCGCCCACAAAAGAGGGGTCTAATGAAAGGGGTGTGCATGGAGGAGGAGTGGCATGGATTCCACTGGGAAAGATCTCAAAATTGGAGCGGGAAATTGCATAATATGGTGGTCCCACTACATTTGGAAACCTACTACGCTACACATGCTTGCGCTCACTTCAAATTTCTTTTATTGTACAGAATTTAGTTAGTGTTTAGTTAAATTAGTAAATATACTTAGTATACTCTAGGCACACTGCTGCTTGCGCTTCATATCTTAGGGATTACGAATGATGGAGTGGTGTAAATTGGTTTGCAGTGGATGGTGTGGCGAAGTGGTGTGTGGGTGTGGATCCTCCACTATCCTTTGCAGTACTGCAAGAGCTCCCTGTAGGTGCAGCCACCCGACTTGCAGCACAAGTCGGTCACACTCTGCAAGTCGCGCTTCCTGCGCTTCCCGAAACTGTTGGCTGTGGGGGATTCGTTGAGATTAGAGGTCGTCGGAATGGCAAGAATGCTAGATCGAACTCAAGGATCACACTTACGAAAAACATCGCCGAGGGCCACCGTTCCGCTCACGCATATCTTCTGTATCACATCGCTGAGGCCGGTGGAGCACATCATGCGTCTCTGCTCGTACTCCGTGGGCGCGAGCGGACTGGCCGCCACCTGGGGCACCCAACTGCCGATCAGCGCCGGCACGGCGAACAAGGTGGCCAGGACTAGCAGGACTTTGGACGTTGGCACTTTGAGAACCATCTGCAATGGGCACAGATTGTTAGATTGCTTTGAATCGCTGAGGCAGTGTGCCCATGGATATGATTGATTCGCTTGCCCCTTCCCCCCGTGCTCCCCGTTCTCCCCCCGCCTGGCCCCAAAAAACCTGTGTGGCTGCAGTACGCCCATGGGTCGGCAAAGGACACGGTTCTTCGGAGCCGGCCAGATAACTCCCCACTCTCTTCCGCCTCGCACACGCGCCTGTTCCCTGGTCCCTGGTCTCTGGTCTCTGGTTTCTGGCTGGCTCCCTTATCAGCAACAACGCTCAAATATTATTGTATTTTCCATTCGATTCTGTTATTGTTTGTGTCTGGGCTGGCCAGGAAATATATTTACATAAACTTCAGTGTTTAAAAATAACCCACCGATTTGCCGCCTTGCTGGGCTCCCCACTTATCATTTGGAACATGAGTTCTTTTTATACACAATCAGAAAGTCGTAGTGACTCGAATGGAAGGGGGCGGGGGCGGGGGATTGGGTGTTCGTGGGGCATATGCCCCATGTGGCTTGTGTTGTTTTTGCTTTTGATACTGCTTGCTTTTATGACTCTCCTTTGGAAACTCGGTTTCCAACCACACGCTATATATAGTAATGTGGTTCAATGTTTTTCCACTTCTGTCGCTTTCGTTTTCACAGCGATATAGACGAGTGTACATGGGTGTATATTTAGATGTCGCACACCACTTGGCTGATTTCGGCTGGTCGCTTGGTTTGTTTGTTTGTTTGTTTGGTTTCATTTCCTTGGGAAGACCCGATCCCGGCTCGAGTTTTGTTTCCATCGTGATAAGAATCGAGAAGAGGTTAAGGCTGTCTTTGTGTCAATCTCTAGTGATTGGATGGTTCAAGGGGCCTGAGGTCTTACACTTCTTACATCCTTGAAGGGCTTCGATTTTTGAATCTTGTCCGACTTTGATTTAACAAAAGATTATGGGCTATTTCATGTTTTTTTCTTTTCTTTAAAGTCTATGGTTATGCCTATGAAATTGAAAAACAAGCGTGATAAGACATTTCTGGTAGCCATACCCGTGTTATTCCGTCCTAACTCTGAACTTGTGCTTTCTAGAAAATCCGGTTCTATATAATATGATTTATCAATCCACCACTAGATATTCCCTACTATGACATAACCCAATGAAAAATGAAAAAATATCCCATACGAGTGTGTGAACTTACGTTTGCATGCCGTTTAATCCTTGTTCTTGAAGTATTAATTAGTTTCCTCAGTAGTAGTCCTCGATGACGAATGACAGCGATACTGTTTATGATGTTTATGTGTTGCTTGATTTCGTGAACTATATTATGTGGTGCTAATATGCTTTAGTTTCGTGGTTTTGTGTCTCTTTTCTCCGGCGCTTCCGTTTCTTTTCTGTCTTTAGAGTTTCTATCGGATTATCACTTGCTTAAGGAACTTTCTTTTTTGCTAATTTGCAGATTTTCTTTTGCGATCACACAGTTTCAAAATCACAATCAATTGACGAAAAAACAAAACAAAGCGACTAATAATAAGGGGTAACTATAGTTTTTTCGTGGGAGTCGTTTGGGTTTTTAATGTTTAGTATAGGTTTTTACGTGCAAAAAAAAAAGGGCGAATTGATAAATATCCGTGGGTTTTGCGATTGACGTTCGATCAATGTCCTTTTAAAATCGATTGGCGTTCGGAGTGTGGAAAATAGAGCAAGTGGTTAACTTCTGCTGCGGCTGCTGCGTTTTCGACTGCTGTTGCGGCTGCTGCGTTTTCTGCTGCTGCTGCGCCCGCCAGTTGTTGTTTCATCGCGTGAAGTATTGTGGCAGGAACAGAAGAGTGCGGGTATACGTCTCGGGCCGCAGGAGAAGGAGTGAGTGAGTGAGAGGGCAGTCGACTGAGAGTGCGAATTGTAGCGGTATTCCGCTGTCGTTGCGACTGGCTTGGAATTGGAAACGCTTTTGGAAGCTAGACGCTTCGTTGCTGGAACGTAAAGCTGCCGTTTTCTTCGGAGTGTCTCGTGTTCCTATCTGCCGCGATCTCCCTTCCACTGCCACAACCTCAGTCTCAGTCTCAGACTCAGTCTCAGTCTCTGTCTCTTTCTCGCTCACTCTTCGCTCATGTTGCGCTGGGCTGGCTCTCTGCGCGTCCTTATCTCTATCTCTTTCTCCGGGAGAGAGTAGAATCCGAATCCGAATCCGAATCGAACAGCTGTTTAAAACACTCTCCAATTGTTTGGCGTTGTTTGCGGTTGTTTATTTTTAGACCACCAGTGGGGTCTATAATTAGATGCTGTCTTATCGCCACTTTCTTGCACTTTCTTTCACTTCTACCCCTTTCACTGCACTCCGGACGAACTCTTCTCGCTCGTTCTTCGCTCGTCGTATCTTACACTTTTAATTGCACTCTCGACGAACTTTACTCGCTCGTTGTTTGCCAGGAAGACCGTTCTTCGCACTGCCTTTCTTCCGCTTTCCACGCTTTTAATTGCACTCTTAGCGAATTCTTCGCTCGCTCGGCAGAACGTTCTTCGTTGTTTCACAGCCAAATTGGAAAAGAACCGTTGCCGCGACGCCAGCGCAAAACGAAGCCTCACTTTACGCGCGTGCGAATGAGAGAGCAGGATGCAGCGAATGCGCAGCACGTGGACTGCAGGTGGAAGTGCGAGCGAGACGGCGGCCCCTGGAAGCAAAGTCCAGTGTCTTGCGAAAAGGAAAACGAAAACGAAAAAAAAAAATAAAAAGAAAAAAAAAAACACAGTAAGCGCAAACAAATGCTTAAAATTAAACAATTTGCCGGCCATGACACATTCAATCAACTTTGGGTCACCGTGGGTCCGAGTGTTTGCGGGTGTATTAGTGTGTGATTGTGTGAGTGTTCGAGTGCTTGAGTGTTTGAGAGCATTAATACAGGGCAACGTCAGTACGCCGAACTTTTGTGGGTCAAGATGTTCGTTGGGGTTGCTCAGTGAACGCCAACGCTCCAGATCGGTTCTCCAGAGTGATAGCCTAATTCTTACTGCTTTCCTTCCCAGTACTCTAAATATTAACTCCATTAGCCCAATCTTCGCCTCTCGTTATACCAAAGTACTACAAAATATATCTATTTAAGTACCTAACTGGAGGAGCTTCAGTCAGAGTTCAATTTGTAATATCAGCTAGAATTGCGTTTTGGGTTGTTGACGTCCAGCTGCGTTTGCAAATTTGGGGATTATGCGATTATCGCATAATATACACACATAGTCATCGGGCAGCGGTGAGTCAGATGTCGGGATGTCAGGGACTTGGGGCTCCAAAATATCGACTGTGGAGCACTTTGGTTCGGGTTAGGAATGTCGGACTGTATAAGCATACAATGGAATAATCATATTAATAAGATCGCCTTTGAACAAAGTACACACAAACGCCGCCTGTGTGGGTGTGCATGTGCGTGTGTGTGCGACAAATGCACACAGCAACAGCAGGCACAACAACAATAAATAGAGTGAATCCATCAGTGGAAAAGCAGCATCCAGTCCACGCTCCATATATGCACTTGTTGATTTTCATTTTCCCTATTAACGCTGCCGCTTCGTCAAAGCGACAAAGTTCACTCGCTTAGATGACTCCAAACTACATACATACATATGTACATATGTGTGATGTATGTATGTATGTACGTACATAGATAGTATAGATAGTATTTTATTCACGTTGTTTCCGCAACCCTTGCCCCCAATTTGCACGAATATGTGTAATAGTCACTTGGTAACGCTCATTTGGCCAAAACGAAAAACTGTAATTTATGGATATCCTATTGGTTATGGCACATACTAATCAATTGATATCCCATGGAGATGCAAGCAATTGGGGTCTGAAACCCTGGAAGTACCCTATATACGACCAGATATACCCTGTATACGGGGTCTTGGGCTTGGCTTGGCTTGCAGATAATGATTCGGCGATAAGCTTGTTGATGTTTTTGTTGCTGGAACTGCGAGTGCGACTTCTACTGCACGAAGATGAAGAACGGAAGCCGATGGGGCAGCCCAAAAGGGGGCGGTACGGGTCAGTGGGCGGAAGGGGGGTGGTAGGAAGGAGGGGGGGCGGTACGTTGGGAACGCCTGCATATATCAGTGAAAAATCCGTAAACAACGCCAACGTGAATTCGTCGTGATCTAGTTTCAATTCAAAATAAAAGATCCCTATTTTTAGCATTACTCTTGGCACTCCGTCGGGAAAAACAACAGAGCGGTGGAGAAAGAGAGAGAGAGAGAGACAGTTGAGTAAGGAAAGAAAGAGACGGCGCAAAGTGATTGGGGGGAGGGGTGCGAGGCCCAGTGCGCTAAGTCATCGCGAAAGATAAGCCAAGACTTCTACATACTGAGAGAAATAACAGTGAAGTACCTATCCAAGTTTGAGTAAATGATATATGTACATGATATATGTAATATGTACATATGTACATGCATGTTTGTTAACAATCCTTTGATTCCTTGGGAATCCATGAGTGTAGATACTTTTAAGAAACTTCGCATTTTCTCCGCGTGTAGGTTTGCCATCTGTTGTTTTGGGAAGAGGGATGCGTTGGATTGGATTGGATTGGAGGATCGGCGAGATCGGGATCGAGAGATCGGAGATCTCAGTGCCTTGGGCAATACGCAATACGCGTTGCGGGGCAGAGTCCAAGGTGGGCAGACCCACACGGGCGGCATGCCACGTCAGGGTCAACGATTCGGCGGGGGATTGGGATGGATGCCTAAATATACCCCATTTTGGGCTGGAAAAACCGCTGGTGAATCATGACTACTGAGGGGGTAGCTATCTAAACAAGTCTGCGAATTTGGGGGCTAACTGTATTTATTTGGACAAGACATTCGATACGTATGTTGGATAAACCGATCGTTGTGGGAAAGCATGAGCGGCCCCTCGGTTTTTTTCCTTTAGCCAGCGCAGCAGATAAGCCGCAAGTGGGGGGCGCCTCAGGTCCAACTCCCACTACAACCGCGCAGTGCGAACCCCCTCCCCACAGTCACTTCCCACGCTGCAGCGAATATTGTTTACTTGTGCTAAAATTGGATCTCCATTGATTGACATCTGCGATCGGGCGCCAACGCCAAGACATCGCGAATCTATAGCTCGCAGCGCGCATCTCCCAGTTTGCAACTCTCAGCACGAAGCTGTAGCTCAGACGCAGATTATTGACCCAGAAGCGTGGAGGAGGTTTGTTGTTGATACCAAAAGCCTAGACGTCGGCGACAACAGTCTGCAATCGTACCCGCAGTATAGGGGCAAAGAGAAACAAGAGCAATAACAAATCAAATGCCCATTCTAGCGAATTGAACTTTGCAATTAAGCCGCAAGTTCCATCGAACTGGCTCTAATGCGAAATCCTGGATGGGGTTCCCAATAAAATGCCATGGACTTTTTACACCGATTTCACAACCCAGCTCAAGTGATCCGATCCAGTAACCTTGTTCATAATGATTTACCAAGATTTGTTATTCACTGCGTTTAGTAGCAACATTGATTTCGAGCTAATTAGCCTTTTAAAGAATTACATAGTCATAATAAGTTAGTTCTTACTATTTGTCTACTATGGCGGGAATTTGTAAATGAATAATTAAATGGTATTCGCAAGGGCTGTTTTACTAATATCAAAATATATATTTGATGACCATTTCAAATCGCACTTAAATATTCAAGAATCTGTTATTGTTGTTCCTCTTTTTTTTCACTCTGTGTGCTGTGCCAAAAAAAAACAGCTCACGAAATTATCGCCCGATGTCAATAAACTGTCGCCAACGACCCCAAAAAAGCAACAACAGCACGCTGCCGTGATGCCTGATGCTGTGGGTGGTGGGTGGTGGGTGACGAAGTGGCAGAGTGGCCAAGTGGGTGCTTGGGGGCTTGGGTGTTTGGGCTGAAGAGCGAAGAGCAACAATCGATGGTGGCAGCCACCAGCGGGCATAGACACACATTTGCTGGCTATACTTCTTGTTGGCCTCCACATTGGTGGGCGGTGGGCGGTCTCTAGTTCGGTTGGTTTTGCCAGCTGCCAATGAACTGCAATCGGCTGAACGGCTGGGCGGCCGGGCGGCCTCAAGGTCAACGCTTGGCAGACAGAACTCTGTGGTTCAGGGAGTGCTGAACTGGAATTGAACCCACCGAAACAGCGAGAATGCCAAGGGGCCTTGAACTCGGTTAACACCGAAAGTGGACAATCAACTAGGGTCTTAAAGTGAATTCCTTAATTCGGCACATAAAACCAATTTCTAAATTTATAAACGGAGCAGTTAAAGGTGTCAAATAAATAACACCATGAGTTAGTAGGGCATTTATCCGAGTTCGCGGACAAGTAGCGAGCAACATCAAACAAAACTAGAGATAAGTAAAGGCTGGAGTCCTTCGAGGAATTCGCAAGTCTAGTGGATTGGATTCACTAGAAGCACTATAAGCTAAACACTGTTTGTTTACTCGCCACTTCAAGGTTGGCTCGATTTCAGTTCATCCGTCAATGAAATAGGAACCACTGACCCACAAATCCCATCTCTAATCTGTTTTCCCGGACTCTCCGGCTTCGTAACCGTCTTCGTATTCGTAATCTGCGGGGGTCGGCCATCTGGAGTCGGAAATCGGGAGTTGGGGCGCTGTCTACCATCCGTCTGGCTGACTGGCTAGCTGGCTGGCCGGCTGGTGACCTTGAAAACGCCCAGAAAGTGCCGTGAACACGGGTACTTTGCACCCATCGAAAATTGAGTGTCCCGATGAACTTTCACCCGAGCTTTTCCATTTCCCGTGCAACAGAAGCCAGCGGGCGAATCACTTGAACGGCGCGTGGTCCCGACTTGTAAACAGAATCGAGTTTACTATATGCCAGACTTACTACACCGTCCATTTCTATATATAAATATATATATTCATTATGCTTGCACGCAAGTGTGCGATTAGGAGTGCGATTTCAAAATAAATCATTAACCGCATTTCAATAATTTTCATCAATTAATCATTGACCAAAAAGCGAAGCGTGAAATATATATATGAACATAATTGAAAACAATCTGCGAGTATAAACTGACATCAATTCCGGCGACAGTACGGTACGATTCATAGTAACTGAGCAAAAACAATACTCGGATTGCTTTGCTATCTGCTCCCATGATCTTGTCATTTCGAAACGCACTGTTTGCCATGCATATTTTATATAATTATGCGAATTCAGATTGTAAACAATTTTACAAATAGTCGCAATAACAATTAAAGCTGATTTGCTTGCGATTAGAGCTGAACGGCCAGATCTATATAGTTCCTCAGCGAATCTAGCCGTTTTACGGGGAAAGAAGGAGCACAAGGGTATCGGATCGGAGTGACCCGGTTCCAATCATTCAATCTTGCAATCTGTTCGATTTCCCACGTGGCCGCTATTTTACAATTAATATGGGTAATCCGCTGCAATCTAAATTTGTTGTTGTTCGCATCTCTTGACACCTCTAACAGGGATCATCTCAAAAGTCATTGGGATCCTAACTTATCGGCCAAGCCATCAACAGCAATTCAAAAACCTATCTTAATGTAATAAGGATATGTACATATACATATGTACATATGTCTATATAGCAATAGCAATAAAAACACCAGTAAAGTCTGCAGATTCTGGATTTACTTCAAAGATTTGAAATTGACTGCAGTTCGTGTGGAAATCGTTTTAAAATAATAATTCTGGTTTCATTTATTTGTATCATTCAAGCGACTCAAAGTGGCCTTTAATTGAAATTTCGCGCCAATGCACGCCATCTATTGGTGATTTGCTGAAACACGATGCTTTTGTCAGGGCTGCCACTTGGATCGAACCCATCGATGTTTTTTCCATCACTACCGCCTGCACCTGTATATATATGTAGTTGATTAATATCCACGCCAGAAACTAATTTACCTGTTGCCGCCCGTACAATCGAGATTTTTACTACCCCGAGAAGTTAAAAGCTCTAGGCAAATTAACAATTAGCCGCGACACAAACCCCGTATCGCAGAGCACCTGATACCCTTTATCGTTATCGATTGGTACAGCCGAATCACGCCTCCTGATAACGATAAAACAAAAAGTCGAAATGTAGTAAAATTCGCGGAAAGTAAATAAATTGTTATAGCCAAGGTGAAATAACGAGCGGCCAGCTAGTGGCGATACTGATACTATTGCGAACGTTGGGCAGCCACCGACGGTGCCGGCTGGTCAGGGTGTTATCGGGTAATTGGCAGCTCCTGTGGAAAATCCTCAAGTTCAGCTGCTTCTGCACACACTGACCTTCATTATACATACATACCGTATATACGAGCTGTTTGTGCGTGTGTGCGTGCGCCTGCAAGTGTGTGGGTGCACTGAAAAAAGGTTGGAAAGGATACAAGCCAGAAGTCAGTGAAAACCGGGAATATTGCATCCCGGAGACGGCGGAAGAGCCGAAAAAGCCCATTAAAAGTCAAGGACGACATGCTGCCCTCCGCCCACAGAAGTGGATGTGGGTGGCTCACCCATTAAAACTCCACCAAAACGCAAGCGCAGGAGTTTTTCCTTCAAGAAGTCAAGGCTTCTTCGTTTTCGGGGTCATGGTCACAGCGTATAGTATATAGGATAAAGCAACACCATGTCCAGCGAGTCCTCCACCGAAGGCGACAGCGATCTATACGATCCATTGGCTGAGGAGCTGCACAACGTCCAGTTGGTCAAACATGTGACCCGCGAGAATATTGATGCCCTGAATGCCAAGTTTGCCAACCTGCAGGAGCCACCAGCCATGTACTTAATAGGTGAGTCGTCGAAAGCCGAGCTGGGTTCTTGGAAATCCCACGCCCACCTCCAAGCTATTTATAAAATACCCGACATATATATGTATGTATCTCACGACTTTGGTTCTTGCCCACAGAATACCAGGAGTTGACCTCCAAGCTCCACGAACTGGAGGCCAAGGAGCAGGAGCTAATGGAGCGACTGAACTCGCAGGACCAGCAGGAGGACTCCTCCTTGGTCGAGCGGTTTAAGGAGCAGCCCCACTATCAAAATCAAACCCAAATCCTGCAGCAACAACGGCAATTGGCGCGAGTGCACCACGGCAACGATCTAACCGATAGCTTGGGCTCCCAGCCGGGCAGCCAATGTGGAACTTTGACCCGTCAGCCCAAGATACTTTTGCGAGCCCACCTGCCCAATCAACAGCGCACTTCAGTGGAGGTAATTTCGGGAGTAAGACTATGTGATGCCCTCATGAAGGCCCTAAAACTCCGGCAACTAACGCCGGATATGTGCGAAGTAAGCACAACTCATTCCGGAAGACATATCATACCCTGGCACACGGACATCGGCACTCTGCATGTGGAGGAGATCTTTGTCAGGCTGCTGGATAAGTTTCCCATAAGGACACACATCAAGCACCAGATCATACGGAAGACCTTCTTCTCGTTGGTATTCTGCGAGGGCTGTCGAAGGCTTCTGTTCACCGGGTTCTACTGTAGCCAGTGTAATTTCCGATTCCATCAGAGGTGTGCCAATAGAGTGCCCATGCTGTGCCAGCCCTTTCCCATGGATAGCTACTATCAGCTACTGCTGGCCGAGAATCCGGATAATGGCGTTGGTTTTCCCGGCAGAGGCACTGCTGTCCGCTTCAATATGAGCAGCCGGAGTCGCAGCCGGCGTTGCAGCAGCAGTGGCAGCAGCAGCAGCTCGAAGCCACCATCTTCATCCTCCGGCAATCATCGACAGGGTCGTCCACCGAGGATCAGCCAGGACGATCGATCCAATTCCGCACCAAATGTGTGCATCAACAACATTCGATCGGTCACAAGCGAAGTGCAGCGCAGTTTGATAATGCAGGCCAGACCTCCTTTGCCGGTGAGTCTAAATATTTGCTGTTTATATTATTTTGTGGCTTAACATATGCATGGATTTCTTACAGCATCCGTGCACAGATCACTCCAACTCCACGCAAGCGTCGCCCACGAGCACTTTGAAACACAATCGTCCCAGGGCCAGGTCCGCCGATGAGAGCAACAAAAATCTGCTTTTAAGGGACGCCAAAAGCTCAGAGGAAAACTGGGTAAGCTAGATTGCGTGTGCGGTTACGTATTCAACATAATGAAAAAATGTTCTATTCCTGCAGAATATTCTTGCGGAGGAGATTTTAATTGGGCCGCGCATCGGATCGGGCTCCTTTGGAACCGTTTATCGCGCCCATTGGCACGGTCCCGTGGCCGTAAAGACACTCAACGTGAAGACACCGAGTCCCGCCCAGTTGCAGGCATTTAAGAACGAGGTGGCCATGCTAAAGAAGACGCGCCATTGCAATATCCTCCTCTTCATGGGGTGTGTATCCAAACCATCTTTAGCGATTGTGACCCAGTGGTGCGAGGGCAGCAGTCTCTACAAGCACGTCCATGTCAGCGAAACCAAGTTTAAGTTGAACACGCTCATCGATATCGGACGTCAGGTGGCCCAGGGCATGGATTACCTGCATGCCAAGAACATCATTCATAGGTGGGTTTCTGTGTGGTAATCAGTTGTAATCGGTTAATAATTCTATTTTGTTTTCTCTTTTAGAGACCTCAAGTCAAACAACATCTTCTTGCACGAGGATCTCTCCGTGAAGATAGGCGACTTCGGATTGGCCACTGCGAAAACTCGATGGTCGGGTGAAAAGCAAGCCAATCAACCCACGGGCAGTATTTTGTGGATGGCTCCGGAGGTGATTCGCATGCAGGAGCTGAACCCCTACTCCTTCCAGTCGGACGTTTATGCCTTTGGTATCGTGATGTACGAACTGTTGGCGGAGTGCTTGCCCTACGGTCATATTAGCAACAAGGATCAGATCCTGTTTATGGTGGGGCGAGGACTTCTGCGCCCGGACATGAGTCAAGTGCGCTCGGATGCGCCGCAGGCATTGAAGCGCTTGGCCGAGGACTGCATTAAGTATACCCCCAAGGACCGACCGCTCTTTAGGCCGCTGCTCAATATGCTGGAGAACATGCTGCGCACTTTGCCCAAAATTCATCGCAGTGCCAGTGAACCGAACTTGACGCAATCGCAGCTGCAGAACGATGAGTTTCTGTATCTGCCCAGCCCGAAAACGCCGGTGAACTTCAACAACTTTCAGTTCTTCGGCAGCGCTGGGAATATCTAGACAGCGACCTGTACCTGTACTTACATATATCCTGCGTGATCAACGTGATCCTACATCTATATACTTTTCGTTCTTGTCCCTCTGTACATAAGCGATTCGCGAAGGGGACGGCTTTGGTTGCCCACCAAAGTGAAAGAGAGAGAGACAGAGAGATGGGTTGCCTGCCGACCCGGGAGCGAAACTTGCTTCTTTCCTTGGAACTGACAAAGTGCATTTCTGTTACCACACACAAAACGACTACAAACTGTAAACTAAACTGCAACGCCCATGTGTACATAACTGCATCATAACTTATATACGTTAGGCAAGACTACTGAAACTAAACTAAACTAAACTAAACTAGCTGATCGCAATTACATTATACACATTATACTTATACTACAAGAGAAGGTGTTGTTTCTGGAGTTGAGAGAAGGTGTGGAGCACGACGAAGAACATTTGATTCAGGTATTATTTGTTATTCATTCTCATTTACTACTTCTTGGTTTATGTTTAAAAATTTAAAATTTTTATGTATGGAACCACCCTATCTGCCTAAGCAGCATGGTATATTCAATTGGAAACACCACTGATTCAGTTGGATAAACTTTATTCACTTAGCAACAGAATGGCGTGATCCGGAGGATCCTAAACATATCTGCTGGCGATGGCCAGAACCTTGGTGTAATCGGCTCCTTTGGCCAGCGTCTTCTCCTTGAGGATGGTTCGCAGGATCGTGGGAATGGGCACATGGATGCGGGTGCCCAGCGGACTGCCATTGTCGTCGATGAGCACCAGGTTGTTGCTATCGAATTTGGGCTGTTTGGGCTTCTGCTTCTGCTTGAGTCCCACGAGAATGCCCTTCTTCATCTGCCCCTTGATGGCCACCAGCACCTTATCCCCGATCAAGCCGACTCCGCGTTTGTTGTAGACATGGATGCACCTCGGTGGTCGTCCCTCGGCCATCGCCTTCTTTCCCAAATCGCTGTTGTCCACCACCCGTAACCGGGCCAATTTCCGGATTTCGCAGCACGCCGGCGTTGTGTGAATCAACTGTTGTGTTTGCTGGCCGCCCAAGGCTACCGCCAGCGGTTGGGCCACTTGTCTAACTGTCTTCAGGATGCGCAGCGCCATTATTCGCAGGTATTTTTGTAGCTCCTAATTTATTCAATTCATTAAACTGAAGGGAAACGCGCAACAAAAATAAATTATACAATTCCTTCCAATCGTTCGACAGCGTTGCCACATCGCGGCGATAATCATATGGTGTGCTACAGCATAGTTATCGATGTTACGACCTAACAGTGCAAGCAGCTGTTAAGAGCGGACTATTTAAACAGTACTGTTAAAAGGCAAGTGTTTTTAATTCAAATTATTATAGTTTATAATGGAAAATTGGCTTATTGAGAATAATTCAGGTCAGTCGATCGTCTTTTAACAACGATCACTCCTACTAGCACCACCCTCGCCACCCTCACATTTTAAAGATCCAAGTGCAAGGTATAAGAAAACCACATTTAACTTCTGTTTTTTATTTTATTCAGTTTAATACAATGCCATATATATATATACATCAGCGCATTAACTGCAGTTGTTTAAAAATAATTTATTAGCATTATTAACTCTCGGTATTGGGCTAGTTTGTTTCGCTACCGTTTGCTTTTATTTGTTTGACACGACTAAGTAGACCAGTCCCATTGGTTAGAAAATTGGTTACTATATTTCACTATGACGTAAGAAATATTATATCGGCATAACATATATATATATATATATATCTATATAGATAAATTTTGCGCTTTTCATTTTCTTGTTAATTTTTTGGGTTCTCTTGTGACCTAATGACTAAAACAAACTTTTAAAAAACTAGATAGTTCATAACAAAAACTAAGATTAGTTAAAAAAAAATGCGGGGGGGGAGGGCGCACTTTAAAAGCACGGGGATGAGGTGAAAATAAGTTTTACTAAATCTTGGCATTATCGAAATTATTTACAAAATCAACACAAAATGTACTGTTAACGGTTTAAAAAATATATAACTTGTGCGCTGCTTCTATGATCTTTGCCCGACTCTCCTCAGTACATTTTCAAAAACTTAGGATCGTTTGAGGTCCTCGCGTTTGAAGTTCCGTATTGCGTCCAACAGTTGGAAGCGGGGATCAGGCGCGGTGGGACCGCTGCGTCCGCCGTTGGTTTTCACGGGCTTTACAGCCGGAGGCGGCGGCGGAGGAGAGGGTGTGGCCGCTGGCTGGGCAATGGGCTTGAGTTTGACCTGCAGGCTCACCGGCTTAGATTCCGGCTCCTGGAGTTTCAGCTCCACTTTGGTGGACTTCAGAGCGACGTTCTCACTTTTCGACGGCGGTGCTGGTTTGCTTTCTGGCGGGGACTTGGCCGTGATAGCTGAAGAAGGAATGCTTTCGTTCACGGACACCCCTATGCTCAAGGCCTGCTCCTGTTCCTGCTGCTCCTTGGCCAACATGCGTTCCTTGAAGCCTGTGCGGCGTAGAGTACTCTGGCCAAAGGGCGCTGGTGCAGGATTGGCTTCCACTGGTCTGTTCCTCTCCAAACTGGAAAGAGGGCGTGGAAGGGAGTTCATGGCCAAGTTGGAGACCATTTGGTTGTTTTGGGCAGCGGGTAGAGTGAATCGATTGGTTTTTGCTGGACGCGGCAATGTAGAGGAATGGTTTTGAAGGGAGTTTTGAGCCTGATCCAGTGGTTTTTCTATACGTTTTCCTACAGGCTTTGCCGGTGGTTTAGGCCCTACTTTAACTGAAACGGTTTCCCTTTCGATGTCTTGATCCTTTAGCTCCTGGACCTCCGGCTTATCCTGCTTTTCCTGCTGTTGATTTTCTAAAATCTCATCTTTCAGTGGCTTAACCGTAATGGGAACATGGTACTCCTTTCTCTGCGAAATGCCCATCCTCAAAGTGGGTGAAGCCACTCCGATGGTGAACTTGGCAGGCGGTGAAGTCACCTGTTGCGACTTCCCTGCCCCGCCAAAAATGTAGTCACCTTCGTTCTTAATGGCCACAGTGGATTTGGGTCGCTCGCTCCAAGTGGCGAAATTAATGCTCGGTGGTCCGGAATACCGATATGTGGTTGGCAGAGGTTTGGAGCTCGGAGCTGGTTCATTCCGCTGACTTGGTTCAATTTCCGCTACGGTGCTATTGGGGTTTCGTAAATTAACCGGACTGACTGGAGTGGCTGGGGTATTTGGAGGAGTTATCGTGGATTTGGAACTCTCATTGCCTGAGGATTCCTCCTTGACTACTTTTGTGAATGGCTTTGGGACCTTCTTGACAGCTGGCGGAGACATCAGCACAATAACAGATGACGCCTTCATGGCCACAGGTGGCGGCGATTCTTTCTGTACAACTATCTCCTTTTGATGCAACGAAACAGCTTGCTTCTCGACAGGTTTCACAGCTGGAGGTAACGATGGCCTTTCAACTGGAGAAGTTCTTAGCTCTTGTACGGCAGGAGATGACTTCTGCAGTACAGGAGAAGACGGATAAGGTTCCTGCACAGCTTCGAAAGCCGGAGATGTGGGTTTCTCAACTTCACAATTCGACTTTTTCGGGACAGACGTAGGTGACTGTTGCGAAGCATCAGAACGAGAGGAACTCATGTCTTTTACTCCATCCACTGATGATTGTTCTTTGGCCAGGCTCTCCAGCTGTTTAATGATCTTTGGTTGCTCTGTAACAGGCGTAGATGCACTGCCTCCACTTTCGGCCAAACTGTTCTTTCTAGAGTTCAGAATGGTCTTGATGACCTCTGGACTTTGCAATGAAGGTGATTCACCAATGCTCAACTCACTAGAGGAGCGCCTCTGACCCAAACCAATGCCATTCTGCTCCAGCTTGTTTAAGGAGACGTGAGAAGCGCTGCGATGACTTAGAGCTCTTCCGGATGAGGCTTCCTCTGTCTCTCCGCCTGAGGCGCCTGCCTGAAAGGAGTCAGCTCGTCCAATCCTCGTCGTAGTTTTCGCCGTAGTTATGCTGAAGTTAGCCAATCGATTTGGTTTGGCCGATTCGATTTCAGCCAGTTGGGGATCGGGTTGTTTCTTTATCAACGTATCCAGACGCTGTTGGTTGATTATAGTGGCCAGTTCATCCACGATCTCGTCTAGCGGCGAGCCAGGACTCACCGAACCAGCATTGCGTTTCTGCATTTGCTGATCGGAGAAGTCGGGAGGAGGAGAGATGGGAACCGAGTAGTTCCACGAGGTGAGCGATGTTTCGCTATTGGGAGTGGCCAGATTTCCATTTGTTATGCTCGCTGGCTGATCCACGTGATTGTCCTCCTCCTCGATATCCTGGGCGGTCAGAGCTGCCAATTCCGCCAAAGTGGCTGCCGGTGGTTCAGGTTTCTTGGATGTCTGGCACAGCTTGAAATTGTACACCTTGATTGCCTCATCGTCCTCGGAACTCGATTCCTGCTGCGATTTTTCCGCCTCTGGTTCGGGAGAGACGGAAGGCGATGGCGCTGGCTCTCCGATTCCCGAATCTGCTTGCTTTGAAGCCGTATCGTTGTCATCATCCTCTGTGGCACTGCCCAGGGATCGGGGCTCTGGAGTGGGCGTTCTATTCAGAAGGACTTTGGACACGTTTCCATTCGGTGATCCGTTGCCATTGCCAATGCCATTTACTTGGGGAAGTGGAGGATTGGCTGTCGGGGCAATGGGCAAGGGAGTGGTTATCCTAGGCGCTGGTTGCGGAATATTCGGGGTAGGTGTGACCGGTTCCGGTAGTGAGGCCAGTGATATACTGTCTCCCCCACTTTGAAAGTCCGGCGGTGGAGCCGGTGCCGTTTTCTTTTTGATCTGCAGCAATCGCTTTCGGGGCGTTGGTTCCGGACCGCCAGCAATCGGAGGTTTCAGATCCAGTGTAGCATAATGGCCATCCGTTGAGTCTTCATCCGGCGACTTTGAGCCGTTCCCATTGCAGTCCAACTCCAAGGGACCGGAAAGGTTGGGCGTGGACATGCAGAGCTGGGGACGCTTCACAATTACCGCATAAGCGGGTTCGCTTTTCGAGCTAGCAAGCGGAATATCCGGAACAGACTGCTCTGGAATGCAAACCTGGCTTGGCGGCCGTGGAGCGGCTCGCTTTTTGCGGGGCGGCGGTGCTAGTACCTTTGCTGGTGGCACCACCACCGGGGTACGAGTGTAGTTCATTCCCGTGGAGTCCATGGAGTTCAGTGAGTTGCTGGAACTGTACGGACTCGGCGTTTTGGCCGTGACCTTTGAGTTCCGGCTGCTACTGAAGTCCGAGCTGCTGCTCAACGAGTCTCGAGCGACTCCGGTGC
Organism: Drosophila simulans; assembly: GCF_016746395.2. Taxonomy (NCBI): domain Eukaryota; kingdom Metazoa; phylum Arthropoda; class Insecta; order Diptera; family Drosophilidae; genus Drosophila; species Drosophila simulans. The sequence continues at coordinate 2,131,414 of NC_052525.2, forward strand.
GCTGGAATTTGTGCATCACGTCCGGATTGAAGTTGTCATAGGACTCCGACTTGTGGCACAGTCGGATCTCCGAGAGACCCACTGTTCCGATCGTCGATTCGCAGCTGTACACCTGACTAGCATCCACTGAAAGGTGAAGGAAGAAATGTAGTTTTATATAGGAAATCCTTCGTAAAGCTTTAGATCCACATACCTGGACTGCGAAACTCGTACTTGTCCGCATCCAGTTGCTTGTTGTCGCAGACGAGGGACAAGAGCTTGCTCAGTGGAACTCTGGCTCCCAATCGGGCCACGAAGAGCTGATCCTTCGGCAGCAGGACGGTGATGCGGAAGGTCTGTTCAAAGGGCGCATTGCTAGTGGCCGCGGGCACCGGGGTTATCCGGTTGTACTCCAATTGACTAGTCTCGTTTATGTCCGTGTCCGTGGACAAATGATGGAGCTGCGTCGACGACTTGGACAACTTGCCAATGGAGGAGTTGCCAGTGCCGGATTTGTCTGAAAGACAAACAATTGAGATGGTGTTTTAAAGCGATTCTTAAGATCAAGCATGTTTCAAAATCTTGCTGTTACTTTTTGGTCACTTACCCTTTTTTCGGCCAAACCAGCGGTTCAGTGTGGAGAAGCCGCCCTTCATGCTGCTCATGTTGTGGGCGTGGCTTCGTTAGTGTCTCACCCTCTCTCTCTCACTCGTTTCCCTCTTCTTCCTCCTTCACCGACTTCCGCTTTTGGTTTCCTGTCCAAAGGTGTCTTAATTTGTTTAACTAGACGGTTGCTTTAGAATTTCGATCTAATTTCGTAATATTCGTGGCGTGCGATTTGTGCGCTGCAAAATCTGAAAGTGGAAAAAGGCAAGAAAGCGAGTCAGAAGCGGTCCGATTACAAAAGACGCTCGGTCTTATCGGTTTTTGGCTGATAAGGATGATGGAGGGGGAGGTGGGCCATTCCTCTGGCTCCTTATCAATGCCACATTCAAGCCACATACGCGTTATACTCCAGTGAGGAACACATCTATAATACGCTGTGCCAAACGAAATTACTTTTTTTTCTGAGCTTCCCAAAAAACAAAAATTTTGATTTCCAAAGTATGTTCCAAAGTCGACTGAATGGATTTAGTGTCCCGACGTATCTGAATTGATAGTTCATTTTTCCCCGCCTGCTATTTGCCTTTTTCGCCTGGCTTACTGCTTAATTGTCGGCCAGCTTGTTTAATGGCCAACACCTACACACAAATATAAATACAAAATAGCTAGCGATAAGCCCAAGAAAATCGAAATCGTCGGCGGCATTGAGAAGCGCGCGACTCGCGGGCGTTTTTTGTCGCGTGCGATTCATTTGCACACAATGCATATCGCGAAGGCGATATTGCACTTGTGTGTGTACACACGTATGCGCACACACATATGGGCGAAATGGAACAAGGGGCAGCCAGGGGGCGTGGCACTGTTCACTCAGTAGTGAGTTCTAATGACATAGTTAGGTGTGCGGCAGTGTGAGTGCAAGACCATGCAAATTACGGGCAATTGTTGCAGCACCAACTTGTTCCATTGTTCGTGCACTGAGAAAAATATATGTGTGTAAGCAGCGATCATTTAGATTCTATTTGTATAGGCTGGAAGTTCTCTCAGCACAGGAGGTATATTATATAAGCATGGTTGATACCGAAATATTTTAGAAATTAAAAGCAAACATTATTGTTTTCTCTGCTTAGAGTTGAACTTACAATTTAATTAGGCATACAGCAAGTAACAAACCTATAAGGTTGATCGCAAGCAGTTCCCACAGGAAGTGCATAGTTGCTCGTAATTGGGAAATCAATTCAGTAAATAACCTTCTGAACGACAAATAAAACAGATTTAATGGAACTAAATGATGATAATTGAACTCGGTTATATGTGCATTGTACAGCCCACTTATAAAGCAAAGGTGAAGTTATTAACATTATTTACGGAAATTACAAGGGATCCCTCAAACGCGAAAAAGTGCTCAATGTAAGGCATCGCTACATCCTCAATGGACTTATGGTAATGAGCCGTACTGTGTACATTCGTGATTGGCTGTAGCCAATCGATTTGTGTTTGGTTTTTGGTGAGCAGCCCCGACTAATTAGCCCGGCCATTAGGCAGCCTAATTAGATATTAAACCCAACATGAAGTCGTCACTTCGATGCCCATTAAATCGGCTGAACGTATTGATACCCCTTACTGAGCTTGTAAACACTATTTTCATAGATATTTATGTTCATTCATTTGAATAGGCGTATGTGTTCATACATATGTCTTGCCAATAGGTATTTCCCCGTTCCGTTTACCAACGCTTCGGGTTATCAATGCGTCGTTGTTTTTGTTTTAACCCAAGCGGTTTTATAGTCAGTCACTAAAGTTCCCCTTGAAATAGACATGAGTAAGTATAAATTCCGCAGCTATCGTGGGGCGACGATGAAAAATGTTTTTTATTTTGGTTTTTGCCTTAAATCATCACGTTCCATAAACATGGCTGTGTGGTGTTGCCAAAAATAATGAGCCTGCCTAATGGCGTTAAGTGTTTGGGGGCCTTTGTGAACCGGCTAATTGAAATAAAAATTAATTTGCTCTCGGATTGCGGATGGTACGCGATCGTGAACGTGAACTTTATACTTTGCCTATTGCCATAATATGCCGGGATATGCGCGTATCTTTACAAAGGCGCTTAAATTTATGGCCATTTATAAGCTCTCGGCTATCTAAACATATTGCCTAGTATAGTATATGGCATATAGCATTTGAATAGCGGTGAATCAGAGCCAACTGGAACTGGCAACTGGCAACTGCCAACTGCAGCTGAACAATCCGACGTAATTGAACTGTTTGCTTTGGCACGTTGGCTTCGTGTGTTTGGGATTGGAGATGGTTAAGTAACCTCTATCGATTTCCACTTCTCTCACACGAGTAGCCCAGTTTACAGACAAACAACGAGTGATATGCCATATAACGTGAAGTACGATCGAGTCAGAGCAATTCCCATTCCGGCGTTTATCAACTCAATCGTTCCGAAACAAGGTCTCCGAAACTTGGCGAACTCAGATCGCTGTGTGAACTTGATTGATCGGCGACATGGCGACCTTAGCTCCCATATCTTTGGCTTTGAAAACGAGAATCCCCAGGCGAGAGTTTTGAGTTTATTTCGTGTTGAACAGCCCCTCAATTAAGGAAACATCTTTGGCAAACGATATTGACGAGCCAAAGCACAAATGGAGCTGTGCATATCTTAATTGGTATATATTTTTAAGTGTTCCCATCGAGAGTCGCTATTTGAATCTTTACGGCTAGCAGCCCACTTGAGATCCTTTGTTCAAGTTCTGAATGGAACCCATTAAAAAGTCTGGCCATTTGGGTCTTTATTATGGTTCTACATACATTGGATAACCCAGGCAGAAACTACGACTCCCATCCCATAGTCGCATGCTAATTTCACGACTTGTGTCTTTTGCCATTTTAAAAGACTGATTCGATTCTTCTGTCCGTTATGTGTACTCTTCGAATTGGCAACTTTCTACCGTTACACATGTGCCCGAATAAATGGAGGCATTTTCGTTTTGGCGGCCCAAGTACCGCTCCATGTTTAAATAAGCCGAATCAGAAGTGCAAATAGGGGATGATTAATGGCCCGGCTCTGTGGCTTCGGATGTGATTATTGAAAGTGCCGGAATGTCGGAGTGTCTGTCCATAGGAATGCCGGAATGTCGGGGGATCGCTCCATCATGGGCTTAAATATAGAGATCTTTCGACTGCGAATCATTTTCGCCGTTCAACGGATGACACTGACATTGAAGTTCGGCATTGCATTCAGCGGTTCGACTGAGGTTGATCCAAAGTTAGGCGATGATATCATGGCGGGCAACGGACGTGAGGGAATTTTTTATTGGTGCTCATCATTGTTTTTCTATAATCATGACCCATCCAGCTAGACGGCTATGCTAATTTCCTTGGACTGGTGAGTCGCTAGAGCCAGAAACACCTGCCGAATGACTTTCTCGAGTCACTGTTCGTTCGCCTGTTTTGCGACAACTTTATCTGGTCGCTTGTTTGGTTTGTTGTGAGTTATCAGCCTAGTGATACGCATGACTAATCCCGAATATGCTAAGTCGTAGTCGTCGTCGTTATGTCGCCACTGTCACTTGCCGGCCATTATCTATTTCAATTTGTGCGGCAATTTGAGCCACTTGATTAGGCCGCTACGGTCTGCAATGTGCGATCCTCGGGGTCTCAGCCATATGCCATATGCCATACAGTACAGTACATGCCAGCTATCACGTACCAGTGCAATATATCGAATGACTCAGGAGATGTCACCTGTACCTCTGAAATTCGCTTGGGTAATCCATTGGCACTTTGCACTACCCAACAGAGCGTGCAAGCTATACTGCAGATAACAAACTCTTGGTAGAACCAATATACCCTATATAGCCTTCATTTAAAGGAAGGCGTATTATTTTAATTACGATACTAAATGTGAAAAAAACAAATCACGTCGGGAGAATCAATCAACAAAACCCCAATAGAGATAATGAATAATTAGAATCGATGGCATAATATTGCTGAAAGACACCAAAGAAAGAAATGGTAATGGATGGCGAGTCCAAAGAAGGCAACGGGTTCGAATAAGTTTAAATATGAATGAGGCAGCCGGGATGGCGAACCATCAGAAGAAGAAGAAGAAGAAGTGAGTTAGTAAAAATCGATAGGCCGACTATTTTCCGCACTTTAAGCCAGGTTCTTGCGGTTCTGCCGCCTGAAACTGAAACCCAACTTGCCCGGCTAATTGAAAACAAATCGCCCGACGCTTGGCTTACGGCAAGTTTTCCGTTCATTTTACAAAGATAACAATGTAGCAACTGTTTTGTAAGTGGCAAGCGCGTACAGCTGTGTTCAAAACAATAGCAGCGGCTCAAGTGCTAAACTCATGAAGAACATGGCCTGGATCCAATATCTGATTGGAAGTTCTTTGTAGCGGTTCCCGTTCTTTAATGCTTTAATGGTGACTGCTGGGCATTATTTAAACCGCACTTTGTTTATTGTGCGGTATAAAGGTTGTTTAACATTGTTTCGCAGGATAGGTTAGGTTAGTCAGGACCCCAATGTTCGTGACGAATCACTCCTCGCACTTTGCACTTTCAATTCCATTCGTAGCTTTCTTTTGCTCCTCACTAACCGCACATGTGTACATATGTACTTAGATATGTATGTGCATACATGAGAGCAGTGTTTGTTGTTCGACAAATTGCACGTTGTCATAAACAGACATAAATTAATGCACGCACTATAGAATCAGCTATTAAGGTGAACTTGAAAAACAACAAAAAATTGCGTACTAACTGCGGCTTCGGTGTTTTTCGATTTGGCTTTCTCTCTCTTTCTAGACGAGGCGGCGCGGACGACGACGTTAACAAAACTGAAAACAAAAACGAGCAAATTATGCATAGAACACAAAAGCACGCACACACGTGAAGAACACCACACACTCTACACACACAAGCAAGAGACCACAATAATAGTGGCAATAATAAAACAACGGTAACTCTCTCTCGTCCGCTGCTGCTTTATCTTATCAGACCATGCCAAACGATAGAGCACAACAGTGTAACCAAAAATGCATGCGAAATATTTGTAAAGTTCTCTGATTGGAGATTCTTTTTTCGATGTTTCTAATTGGAATTTTGTTTTTTTTTGGCAGTTTATTCTTGAAACTTTGTCTTCATTGATAGTGAGCTGTAGTTTCAGTTTCTTCTGTGAAAAAACTCTGAAAGTTACGTTTGTTGAAGACTTTTGGGTAGAATTAGAATACGAAGCCAATGGATCAATTTTTCAAAAGTGGTTTTTTGAGGAACTCGTGGGTTCTTGGCGTATGCTTTGGCTGGACTTGTACTTCACTTTGGTATCTGGAATCTGTTGCTCTGCGTTTCTGTATCTTCACTTGTCGCCGCTCTTGGGCCAACTGAACTAAAGCTTTTAGCTATGTGCGTTGCATAAGTCAATGATGATGAGCTGCGCCGACTGCAGCGCCGACAGAATTGCGCAAGTCTCGCGTTCTGATTGACGACCTTCAATCGCAGTTAACTATTACTATAACGCGTGGGAGTCAGACCACCTTCTCTTAGTTTTTAAGAGGTGGCGCTCCTTGTGCTAAAAATGTAGAAGAACAACAAGCGCCACCAACGCTTTCCTCTGCCAGGAGTGGCGACGTCGACATGCGTGACCATTTTCGGCCCATAGCCAAGAAATTAGAAGAAAAAAAGAGGAAGGAAGCCTCACCTAAACGCACACGCACACTACCTTTCTGATGACATCATACGTATCTGAACCACCATAAATGGACATTCCGAAAGACTAGCTATAGGGTGTGTTCCACCTTCTTTGCTTTGCGATTTAATTAAGTGCATCTCAGAAATTAAAACTCATAGATTTCAGTTCGCTTAAAAATCGAATCTGCATAGAAATCATTAGGATTCTGTATATACAAACATCGATATTGAATACTTGGTTTTGATCAAAAATGTTTCGATCTGTTCTGGGAATTGATTAAACAGCAAACGATCGACTGGCTTGGCTAGTATAAGTCCGATTCCAGTAAGGCCCCACCTGCTATCGCATCCATCTCGCATGGCTTCCCTTCTAGACCGACCCTATCTTGATCACTTAAGGCCTGTTTGACTCGCATATTAGCGGTTCTGCATTATCGGAAGCCACGATAATGTACGCGAAGAATTCCAATAAATTTGGTATTTTTCGGACGCCTGATATGACTGGAGCATTTTCGAGGGCGCCACTAAAGCATTGGAACACCCAAACTAACCAGTCGAAAACACTACTCGTACCATCTGGCACTCGCTGTATACTTGTACTTGTACTTGTAGCTGTTATATCTCCATCTATTTGTAGTTGTACGGGCACGTTTTGGGGTCTGTGATAACCTCAACCTTAACACAGTCGTGTCTTCGGTCGTCGTGAAGGTTTCTTCGCAGACGGGGGCGTTGCTGTCAGTCGTGTACTATTTAGATGTCGATATGTGTAGCAATAGCGCAATAACACATCGTATCATTGAGGCATTTCTCCGGCCAACAGACAAAGACCTCCTGTCTGGTACTTGGTGACCCCGATTTGGGGAATTCTTGTGCTGTTTCTTCTCTCTCTCTCTCTCTCTTAGCTTTGCCTCATTTTTTCGTAGCTGTTGCGAAAAGTGGCACAAACTCATTCCGAAAAGCGGCAAGAAGAACACAGAGAGAACGAGTCGTAAACAAGTTTCGCGATGGCAAATTCGACAATGGAAACCATATGATCAGCGTAATAATAGTTATGATCATTGGTTGCCAGAGGTTCGCTTCAGGACGGCTCGAAAGATCTGTTCGTGGCAAATAGGCTATACATATTTTGTGGCACGCCTCGGAAAAGTAAGCCTCCTTTTCACTGTTTTTGTTTGGCAGGAAAGGCGGATGGAAAATGCTCGGCATAGCTAAGAGAAGAGTTGATCTACATACCGGGCCACAACAATCTCCGTTAACCGTGGCCCTTGTATTCAGTTTTTTCTTCAGTTGTTCTTATTTTAGCATGTCTCGCTTTAATTAGACTTCAATCAATGCCAGAGGCAATTGTCAGCGCCCTAGTGGCTTTATGGGTATCCTACACCGGGAAAAACACCTAGTACTTCAGATTTGTGTGTATCGTTTGTGGCATGATGGAGTCAAAATGAAGACTCTACGAGGCAAAGCAACACAGCGGTGCTGCCTTAAGTAAGCCTTCAAATCGATGGAGCTTTGGAGCTCCACTTCTTTCTGTGCAGCAACTCGCACTCCAACTCTGACGTCAGTCATTAGTTCGCAGAATGGGGTCAACTGCAGTACGGCAGACTGGATACCCCCGAAGCACTCGATCTCTACGGAGTTTTAGCCGAACTGACAGTTGCATGCGTTTGCGATGATTTCAATCCAAGCAGCTGATTCAATTACGGTCGCCATTGCGTTTGCGAGTGCAGTCAGCCGTCCGGACAATTGAATGTGGCTCAATCTGCGACAGACATTTGCGTACACATGTGTTCAAATTCGCAGAGTGGAGTGCGACAGGAGATATCCACTTACACATGTTGATCGATCTTGTATTACATATGTGCATAACCATTATCACTGCTCCCCGCTCCCCGCTTCCCGCTCCCTACAATACACGAGTCGTCTATATGGTTTAATCTATGAGGTATTTATAGCTATAAACTCTCGCCTCTACAGCTGTTTGCCCCGATTTCCTCCACTTTGTGGACTTTGACTAGGGTCAGTAGCAATAAGAACGTGATATAATGCTTATCTGTGATCAAAGTGTAGTAAAAAGTACTTGCAGTGCTGGAGGTCAAGAATTGTAGTATGCATGTGGAGTTTTTCTGTTTCAGTGTTTGTTTTTTTGGCAAATAGCATTCAGCAATTGCGGTGGCCGGCCCATTAAGATACCCCATTAAATGGATACCCTTTCGTGGCTCTGACCACCTGCTAGTGTTTTATAGTGGTTTTTTCGGAACTTCAGAGCACTGAAAATGCCCCCCAATAAACGGCAACGGTGCATAGTCAACCAACCTGTCAAGATCGGGTTTTTTATGATTATTTTTTGGGTGTTTGGGTGAGTGTTGCAACTGGCAACCACAGAGGCAGCAACATGCTCACCAGCTCCCCACACATCCACAACCAATTGCAGACCAAGTGCTGCTAACAACAATTTGTTGGAGTGCATTTTCCACATTGCAAACGGGGATGCCGGTTTTTCAAATCCCCAACCCCGCCCACTGGCCAAACGAGCTGGAAAACGGCTGCCTGGAAGAAAGTGAAGCGAAATGAAATGCAGCTGCACCAGCAGCAACATGCCACTTGCAACTTGCTACTCGCTCTTACCGACTAGCAACTTTTTCTTCTCTCTCCCTCACTCACTCTGTCTCTCTCTCCTTCTCTCTCTCTCCGGTTTAAGCAGCTTTCTTACTTGGGTAATAACTGGCTTGCATTTCATTTGAAAGACGTTTAACGCACCGCTTTAATTGCATTGTGGCAGCCAGATACAATTGCAACCATCGGACGCAAGATGCAGCGTGTTGCTGGTTGCACCCCTGATGTTGCAGCTACATATAGTCACGGTGAGTTGCTGCTGCTGCTGGGCTTGCCTTGCCGAACAACCTTGACATGCAGCCAAACTAATGACAGGAAATCGTCGACAAGTGCGCGGCCCAATCCCATCTGCAGTTTGAAATCTGGCATCTCCATTCGACGGTCTCCAAACCCATCCGCGATCCAAAATGATCCATTCCAATCTAGTCCCACACAGAGATGAGCTCGCCTCACCTTATTATAGTTAGTGTCACAGTAGAGCCTCTGCAGATTGATGCACCCTTTGACAGATATGCACGGGAAATGCCAATATGCCTGGTTTGCTTATGTTGCCTCTCGTCAAGTCATTCATTCTTCCAACATATATGTACAAGGGTCTTTAGTTTTCCGCATAATTTGGACTCGAATATTGTGGTCCGGCTTAAAGATGTTCAACTGTGGTTAGATTGCCTTGGTTGGTCGCGCTTTTTAATTGCACGTCGCATCCAACCGGTTGCCACTCGAATTGAACAATCGCCGCCCATGCCATCCACGTATCTGTATCTTGAATCTGTATATCCGTAAGTGCAAGTATCTGCATCTGTTTGCCAGGCGAAGCAACAAAAATGCGGCTAACTTCGTTTTGGCCATTTGAGCCGATTGATCATAGCCTGGTGGACAGACGCCGAAAGGCTGCTGGCCATTGGAAGTAGAGTGTCTGCACCACAAAGTGCACCACTGCACCACTAGGCGGGGTGCATTGAACCAATCGAAATTGAATCGAACGAATGTGGCTCACCTTGGCTCAAGATATTTCTCTATTGCTCTCTTTCTATGATGTATATGTGTGTGTGTGTGTATGTTTGGGAGGGTGGGGCAAATGGGCAAATGTTTATCAATGAAATTGGACAGCTGAATGGGTAACTAGGTGGCCAGGTGCCACCGCGAACCACCAATTAGTGGGTGAACATGGCCTGGCCAAATATGAGAAAAATGCTAAGCTAATGGAACGTGTCGCAAAAAGGAACCAGCTAAATGTTGCACTTGTATTAAAGGGCTTTATACATCTCGATTATATTTTCCAAACAATAATTACCCATTTTCAAATTCCGTGCAAAGTTATTAAAGCAGGAATGTTACACATTTCGGGCGACTATATGATCTGTTCTCTGTGAATATCCCAGTTCCGGAGTCATGCGTACCTGTTAACCCCCTTTGGATCGCTTTCAGCGGCTATCGGATCCGATTACCCTGTTGATTCGCTCTAGAAGCCGGATGACCAGTCGCGAAATGGATGAGCTCACACCGCCTGGAATGCAGTTGCGATTCGGAGTCTGATTCCGCAAACAAAAAGCCAAAGTACGCATAAAGCTGTACAAAGTATAAAAAAAGCCAAGGGGGAACAAACCCAGGCGCATGTCATTGCCCGGACTTGGAAACGGATTCGATTCGATTCGAGCCGGAGACTCGAAAACTGTCAGCCATATATTTGCATGTGCAGATAATGGCCATCATCTGGCTGGCATTAAGATTCATTGTGAATGCAAATCACAGCTTTTGGATGGTGGGAAACTACGGACACGACTGTCGCTGACCTTGAAATGGACCCCATAGAAAACCAGCCAAGAAATCCGCTGAGAAATCCGGCAAGAAATCCAGCCAAGAAATCCAGCCAAGAAACCAGCCAAGAAATTCACCATCAGGGCAGAGAAAGTAGTTAGCCAACCAGTTGGCGGCTAAGAAAAAGTAAAATTATTTTAGGACAGGCCGCCGAGAAAAGTATGTCACCTGCACCCAAGGCACTTAGACTTTCAGACCTGGCCGAAAAAAGCCGAGACCTGGCCAAAAACAGCTGTGGCAAGTGGCGGATTTTACTTTCTGCCCCCCGAAAAGCAGTGCACAGAGAGAAAATACGAGAAGCAACTTATTACTGAAAACGAGAAAATATGGGTGTTGCAAAACGCCTTGGTACATTCTAACTCGTACCAAGGATTAAGAAGTAACAAACTGAATCCTCCCAAATTTGATCTCGATTTGAAAGAGTGATTACGCTCAGTGTAAAGTATCGACAACAAGTCTCTCTCTCTAGATTCGCATACTGGCCAAACAAGTTGGCCAAGGCCCCCCGATCACTGATCACTCCGCTCCCAACTGGATGCGTGTTGCATGCCTTCTCTGAGCAGGAAGCACTTGCAACTTGCAACACTTGCAGCACGCAAGCGCCGCTTGATTTGAGCTCTGGTTCGTTTTTCGCTATGCCACTTTTCGGAGTTCGGCTAATGGAATTCCAGCCTGCACTTATATAAAAGATTAGACCCGCCGATGCCTCAGTCATGTCACGTAGCTCCCGGCTGAAGATATCGCCGAGTGTCCAAGTCTTGGAGTCTCCGACTCCGAGATTATACAATGATCGAAATGTGTGTTTTGGGAGCGTCTCTCGCTCATGTGAGGCACGTCCTCCCCAGGCATCATGCTTTGGACATTAGCTAAACCCAATGGGATTTCAATCGATCGGCGCTGTCTGCCATCAGTAATACTCGTATGCATGTGCGAGTGCTCCGATGGCGAAATGTGGTATCGATTGTGGGGCGGTTTCGCAGGGGTATAGTCAGTATATGATGTGTGAATCCCATTCCATATGGCATTACCATTTTTAAAAGTTACTGACAGTTCTACAAATAGTTCTTATAATGCTCGCTGTTGCGGGGTCTTAATAAAATATACACAATTTGTATAGACTTGTGGAATTCAGTCGTTCTATTAGAATTCTACGTGCAAGTTCTTGACTGAGAAAAAATAAACTTTTTTTTATATTATCTGTTTCTTAAATTTACCCCCTACTCGTACTCGTATGTACAAATTTCAAATAATATAGCCAAATCACGTATCGATATTTGCTATGATTATGCAATAGATGGCTAAATCTGTTTGTGCATTTGGGGCGTATTTCACGCACGTCTTCCCACCCGCTGCTCTTTCTTCGCCTTCGTCGGCTGCTCCGTCTTCTGGGCAGTCTTCTTCTCAGTCTTCTCGGGTGTCTGCGGCCCTTGCCCAACATTCGTGGATTTCATGCTGACCCACTTGCCCCAATGCGATCCCATTTCAACTCTCCGGCTTTCTGGGCTTCTCCTCTTTCTTTTCTTTTTTGTGTGTTTTTTGTTGCCCCTTTTTCTTTTGGCCATTTTCAATGTCAACACGCTTTTTTGGGTGACAATGAAGTCAACTGGAGCTGGACGCTTTTTTTGCCTAATTTCTTTGGACAGCGCGTGTTTTGCATTTTCAGCCGAACAAAACAAAAAATACGTCTGCGAAAACGAGAATTTACACAAAATCATATGTAAATGCCATTGAAGATTTGCATAAAGACGCGCCATAAATAACAGTTTTTATATTTTATTTTCGTCAGCAGTTTTCAGGTTCAAAGCAATTAAGTAATAACACAAATCAAAGTTAACAAAGGCTAAACGTAAAAATTAAGTTATGCAAGTCCCGCCTAGCGAAAGAAACTACGGTTCGGTGATTTGGAGGCTCCCGACCTGCAAGACACATTATTACCACGCATTTCAAGTTCAAATAAAAAGCCCCGTTTTGAGCTAATTTCAAAACTGCTTCTCCAACACTACGTCCAATAAATCCAATAAAAAGCAATACACTCCGGTGGTCAGTGGCCGGTCAACTCCATTAATAATGCTGGAATATGTCGAGTTTTTCACGCTTTCGTACTCGGCACAATTGAGTCGAATTGCAATTGAAAAGGAAAAACGAGAAGCGACAAGAAACGAATTGCAATTGTTAGACAAGCATATAAGTACGTACTATGTACACAGTTGTGGTCACTAAAATAGCACTGAATTAAGAAAAGCTAACCAGCTTTAGAGTTGGGAATGCTGCACCTGGCGATCGGTTTCATTTGTTTGGTCAATGATCTGTGAACAATATATATTCCTTTTTTTTATATTTTTTCATAAACTGTTCACTATTATAGCCAGTTTGCACTTAAAATTTAGCTAGGCCTAATGTGCGTTCAATTTACCAAGCTGACTCCCACAGCCTCCAAACTCGCATACAGATTTTATAGCTTACTCAAGTAATGTACCACTAAGTAAAAAGGCAAAAATGCCAATAATTATTTGAAAGCGTTAAAGGAAAATAGCAAATTTTGCCCATTTGGCTTACTCTTTGCATTGCTATTAACTGAGCTTTATTTGTTTATTCATGCATGCCCGCCCATAAGAGGGTGTTTAATTCCATTCCATCTGTTGCTCAGCTTTGCTTGGATGCTCTGTTGCAAGTCTGCTGTGCCAGCATGCTTTTGGCTCATGCTTCGGTTCTCCCCTTTGGCACGTGGTAAAAAATCAGCTTGCTTGCCCGTCCATTTTTCGTGTGACAATTTTTGTGTTGGGAAATCTGTGAAGCATCACCAAAGTCTAAAATATCAGCGGTTCGCAGGAGACAAGTGGAGGGGATGATGGGAGCATACCGGTTTGCTTAGAGAGCAAACACGTTTGCTGAGCGGCTGCCCTTGTCAAGGTCATGCCCAGTCAAATGCTGCTCATTTTATACATTATTTTGGTTTCTGTTTTACCAAAGGCAAAACTGCAGCTTTCGTTTCACAATTTAATGGAGAAGTAAAATGATGGATCAGCAGCTGATCTATTGTATAACTGCGATGTCCCCGACTTTTAACACAAACACGGATAAAACCAAGAAAAAACGAAAAAAAACAATGTTTGGTCAGAAGGGGGGACAAATAAACTCTGCTTGTTGGGGCTCTTGAGTTCAACGACTCCTCATGACAATTGGCCATTGTTGGTGTTGTTGTTTGTTGAATGTTTTGTCGTCGTGGAAAAAGCAAAAGCAAAGGCACAAGCACAAGCAAAGCAACAGCACGAGCAATTAAAAAGACGTTAATTTGTCAACTTTTGTGGCCACGAAATTGAATTTTCAACTGACCAACTCCAGTGATTAATAGCATTGACGACCAGCTGGACTCAGCTATCTCCGATCCCGAATCAAATTCTTTGCGTCGAATGGCTTCAGAGGCAAATGGGAAATGGTCCGCTTCTGTCGTTCATAATTACCGGAGTCTAAATTAACGACTGCGGCGCAAACGCCAACGGTTAAAGTCACAGTCAGCGAACTCTGAACACATACCCCCGGATAAACACACAGCTACAAAGTTACAGATACAGACAGCCAAAGGTATGCTCGTGCATGATTCTAATTACTATGTATGGGCTTTGTGCCCCATGGATTATATAGACAATGCATAGGGAGCGGGCTGAAAGGGGGCCCAGAACAAAAATAGTAGAATCCAGCAGCAACAAGAACTCCATTGTTCGGTGAGCGTCGCCAGCGGAGCGTCAGTTGGAGAATGGAGAATCGAGAACGGAGAATGGAAGTTCAAGTACCCCCTGGCAGAGGCATTACATGATAGCTATAGATCATAGAGGAAGTCTTTAAGCAAACGTCGTATCCCAAGGGAAAAGCTGAGGTGGAACTTTTTGATAGCTCAAGAAAAAATTACCATAAAATTGCTCTTATTTTCGTGTGTTTTTGTTTTACCTATGCATTAAATATCTTAAACATATTGTTCACCTAGTGGTTGTTAACCAAAATCAAATTACCAAAGAGGTAACTCAATGAACCTTCGGTACTATTATCTTTCCCGCATTTGTTCCACAGCTTGTAGCAGTTTTGTGTACACAACGCATTACACAGAATTCCCAGTATCAAAGGTAAAAGGGGATCATCGATGGCGACTGGCCATTAAAGATTTAGAAAGGCCCTTCATCACGCAGTTGCGGGTTGTCCAAAATCGAACGAAAGTGAGAGGAGCGCGCGGCAGAGTGACAGGTACAAAAAGCGAGATAAAGTAATGGCGCCCAACGGGGGACTTTTGGGGTGGGGAGGAGGCCCAAGTGGGAAAATAAAGAGAGTGATCCGAATCGGAAGGGAAATAAGGCGCAGATTCATTCAGCAAATGGTAACCCAAGACTTTGTTTGTTCGTCTTTTGTTCGCATTTTGAATTCTAACCGGGGACTTAAGCTGCTTGCGAGGCAGCTGTTGTGTTGGGCCGACACTTTTTTCGGGAGGGTTTGTCAGTTTTCAATCTCGAACTGCTCGAGCTTTTTGCGCGTCGGTGAGAATCAGATTCAGAATCAGAATGAGAACAATTCTACGGTGAGTCAAATACCTTGGACAAACTCAACGAGCTCGAGATCTTTTGTTTTCTTACTGAAATTGTTTATTGTTCGGCGGCTGGAGCGATGCAAATGTTGTATAAAATTCAATAAACTGCAAAACCAGTTTATCAGTTCATCGCCGAGCTTGGTTTCTCAGGGAAAAGTCTTGGGCAAAAGTTGCCAAATAATAAACGCCATATGTATGTGTTCATTAAAATTAAAAAAAAAAAACAAAAAATGTATAAATACAATACAAAAAACAAAATCGTCGGCAGATTCGAGCTTCATGTCCCAATCATCATGATCACCATTTGTTGTCTTTGTCGCCGCGTTTTTGTTTATCTTGCTTTTTATTTGATTTTTTCCCCATTTTTGCTCTTTTATGTTTTTTACTTTTTATGTGAGATTCAATTAAAAACTTTTGACCAGCAATTTCATAAATTTGCGGGTTTACGAGTGGGGGAAAATAGAGGAGGGTGCTCCTATCGCATCCATCTCCAGCTAACCAGTTTGATGTTAATCAATTTTCGCAACAAATTTTTGCACTTGCCATTTGCCTTAGCGGAACCAAAAGCACAAAAACAAAAAACACAAAAACAAGCTGCGAATGTTTGCCAAAAGGAAACATGCGCTAAATAGAGCCGTACAAGTATCTATTTACGTTTTATCTGGCTTTTTTCGAGTTTCTCACTTGCTGGAAATTACTTAATATGCATTTAGCCGCCGTGCTTCGACCTTACATAGCTGCCTGCTTTTTTGATCGATAGTTGAAAGCCGCGATAATGCCGTTTCCGCTGTGGTTTTCATCGCCGATCGGGCCAGCATCATTATGGCCATAAACCATTGATTGCCGCTCAGTTATGTGGCCGCCTGCCTGTTTGGATAATTATATTATCAGAGCCCGTCTCCAATGGCTCAGCATTCTGGTTCTCACTCCGCAGATCGTAAGATCTTCAGATTGCCGAGCATCGGCGACGAGGAAGTGGAGTCGAGAGAGCTTTCGATCCAATCCAATCCAATCCGAATCGCTGCTTTCACTGCTGACTCAGTGGCTTTTTCTTCTGACGAACTCCGACTATCTGTCATTTTGATTTTCCGCTTTTTGCTGGCCACCCTGGGGCAATCGCACTTAAAGACGGTGCGATTTCCTAGACGGCGGGGAAAAACAAATTCAGGGGAAACCAGGTGCTGCGGTTTTACCCGAGAAATCAAAATATTTAACTGAACTTGAAATTACATTTCATTAGATTTATAAACACTAGACCACCACGGTAGTGGTAAATTCAAAAGTTAAAAAAAATTATATTTTTCCATAGTTTTTAGAGTTTTTTATTTACTCTATTGAGCCAGGATCCTTTTATATATCATTATTATATGCGTATAGACAGTCCGCTTTCCACATCCTTTGCCCCACTGTGCAACGTGTGAATTTTGCAGACCAGGAGAGTTTTTTGCCCCCAGCGCGCCGGCATAATTTACCGTTTTGGAGCTTTATCTGCCGATCGCAGATCGTTGTTAGTTAGCAGTATTATTTCTGTTGGTGTTGCACTGCTTGTAAGTGAATTTTTCAGAGCTGCTGCAAAACGGAAACCAGAAGAAACTGACAACTTACCTAGACAACGACCTCAATTAGCAAATCTGTTTGGGCCGCGTCTTTCCATGGTTCTAACTGCCTTTTGATGTGGAGTGATGTGATGTGATGTGATATGTGATGTGCTGTTGTTGGCTTAATGGCGCTCTATTTCCTGCCAGTTCACATGCATCGGTCTATAATGCCTGTACCCAGGTTAGCACTCTCTCACACACTCTCTTTTCTATCTTTCTTTTTTTTTGTTACTTTTTCGGAAGGCACTTTCGAGAAAAAAAAATTCCAAAAAAAAAGAAGCGAACAAAATAAGGCAAATTATTTTGCACACACTCGAAAACTCGTACACTCGCGCAGCCAATTAAAAAGCCATGTAACGTATGTAAATAAACAAAGCTCGGCGAATTCTTTCCCCACTTTTCTACCGCAGCGAGAAATCGGCGCAGCGAGAGCGTCCGTTCGGCTTGAAACTCGTTTCTCGACTGAACCGCTCAGCTGAAAGCTGACTGAGCCTCAGCTGCAGCTGCTCGCTGGCAGCGGGCGCCAGCTGACGACCGAGAGCCGAAAAGAGAGCTCAGCCGCCAGAGCAGCACCTTTCCACCCAACCACCCAACTACCTATCCACCCATCCACCGATCCACCCTCCGACCTGGGAGCCCAACCCCCGGAACCCGATCCCCAAACTGGGGGAATGCGCATTAACCAACCGACCGGGCGCACGCACACGGTGTGCCTACGAGTATGAACGGCCCAGCCCAGCGCCGCGGGAATTACAATTAATTTGACCAACATTTTCAGTGGGAGCACTCTCCCCACCAGGGGGTATCCCAGTGCGCCCAGAGTTCTGGCAGAGTTCTCGCTGTTAAAAAAACACCAGATTTTCACGTATGTACAATAATATCACGTCACATCAAAGCGTGAAATTCATTTTCGATTCGATGGGTATGCATTATTGTATTATTGGAAATATACAGTTGCAAAAGTTGCAGCAAGTGTATTACGATCCACGACGACTACTGACTACTGAAACCCAAGTTTCTCAGCTGAATTGCAGCTGTTGAACAACACTGGGGAAATGACCAATTGCCTGCACATTCGGGAAAGGCACAGGGACCGCAAGTAGAGAAACACTGTGGTGATGCATTCGATTTTGATTTATTGTATATTGAATTTATTTAGATGCTTGTCCTTGGAATTTGTTTTTTTTTTTTAAATAATTGAATTTCTTCGCGAATTTCAAGAGAAATTCGTGTCTGCACTCTAGTACTCTCGTAAAATTCAAATATTGACCAAAAAAATCTATGTACGAGATATTGAATACACTCCATCCAGTAGCCCCGTATACGTAAAATACATTGTGTGTTTTCTGAGTTTACAAACTAAGTTACTGAATATCTCACGTGGTGTAAACGGTGCAGGATCAATGAATGCTTCGAGTGAATGTGAGTGATAAATGCCTAATAACTCGATCGCGTATTCACTATTCAAAAGTAATTCGCATATGTCAATTATTTAACTATATCTAGAACTATTTAGATTCATGTATATATATTAGATTTTCTATTAAAGCTGATAAATGTACTTGATCGTTTGTTATTAATTCGTATAATTTGTTAGCGTTTTCCAGCTGGGCGCTGCGTTCAACAATTTTCATGCCATTCCCGATTCAAATTCCAATTGCAATTCCAATATCAATTTCAATGTGAAATGAACTACCAAGACTCGCTACATATACTCGTATATATATATATATATATATATAAGTATATATACATATACATAAGATCAACTGATGCAAAAGTTCCGTTTGTAAATAGTTGAGAAAAACGTGGAATTGAAGTACTTAAACTTTTATTACGACCAACTACTAACGACTGACTACTACGAACTGCTGAGGCTGTAAATGTTATGTGTATAAAGACTACTACGTTAAGCTACCCATACAATAGTTCATTGGATACGTAAGGCAAATTCACTGTCTCAATCCCGCAACATAAACCCAAAACTGCTAAGCTAAGACATAATCATGATCTCTAAAAAATAGTCAGTTTACGAACTCCTCTAGATCCTAATTCATTTGGCTGGACTGAAGTGTTATTTGTTATGTGTTAAGTTTTTTAATGTCTACAATGTCTATTTTGGAGTGAGTGAGTGAGTGTGCCCAGTACTACCAACGTTCGTTGTCTATATCATATTTGGCTGGGACTCGGTTCCTTGGCTCTGCTGGCAGGAGAATCGACTTTTATCATTTCTATCATTTTTATCGTTTTAGTCGCTTATCGCTTATCGCTTATCGTTTTTTTGGACGCAATTGGACGCCTAGAGCTGCCCGGTATCGTTGCGATCCGGGGGATTCGCTAGCTACAAAGTCGTATCAAAATTCTTAACATACTACTAAGTTTTTGGTTTAGCTTTTGCCAGTTCTTTCGGTGGGACAGCCCGTGAAGATCACCGTGATATGGTTACAGTTGATTACTGCCTATCGACGGGCTGTCCCGTGCAAATTGTTGTCTGCCATCGCTCGTCGATCGCTGCTGCTGCTCAACGGCAATCGCGGATCAAGGCTAAGAAATAGCCACACAACACGGTTAGTGAAAGTAACAGAGGGGACGAGTGGGGTCGACGAATCGACGGATCGACGGGCCGACGGGTGGTGACTCCCCTAGCCTGCGACTATTTGGGACACGGAGTTGGTGCGTCTGCGCTTGGTGATTTGCTTCCAAAGGCGGCGATTCAGCGATGGCTTGTCCTGCATTCGAAATAGTCGTTACGCGATTGAAAGCCTTTGGGAATTGGATGGGTACTTACGTTATCCTTGCGCGGCGACATTTGGGCCATTTCCACTGAGTCCTGGGCCTGCGACTGACCCGGCGGCAGCTTCTGGAGAAGAAGACTGCCCTGGCTGTGGCTCGGTTGGGGCTGCTCGCCAAAGGCGCCGTCGGAGAAGTTGGGGGTGCTGCTGGTGCTACTGGCGGTTATCTCGGAGTTGCGACGCTTAATAAAGTTTATCCTGCGGAGGGGTTAGACATTTGACTTGCTCCATGTCCGGTGGTCTGGTGTGAGTAATACTCACAAGCGCTTCGATCTGCCCACTTCGGTCTCAAGGAAGGCCTCCTCAGTCATTGTTGTGGTGGTTGTGGTTGTGGTGCTGATGGCTCCCGCTCCGTCCATCGAAGTAGAACTCCTCGTCCTCGTCAGAGAGGCTGCTGCAGCTGCTCGTTTGGGCCAGGAAGAGTCGCGTTTCTCCGAATCCATCCCCGAACGCATCTCCGTAGCCATGGCCATCAGAGTGGTCGTGGACGTCGTCTCCCTGACTCGACAGCCACTCCTCGATTGAGACATGGAGTATATCTTCTCGCGTCTCGCTAAGATTTCCAGATCGCCTAATTTGCTCCCGCCTCTGCTGGAGCTGCAGGCGGTGCTGTTGCCGCCGGCGCTTCCGCTCCCGCCGCCTACTCGACCAGCAGATCCACCACCTGCTTGACCCACCTGCTGCTGGTGGCCCACTGGCTCGACGCCGGCACGGGTTAAACCACCGCCGAGCGGACTGTTGCCGTGGCTGCTGCTGCTGCGACTGTTGTTCGGATTGCTGTTGCTGGTGGAGCCGCCCAAGGCGCCCGCTGAGAGGGGGCGGGGCCGGCGGTTCACCGTCGGCGTGTCCATCTTTGAGTTGCGTTGTTGAGAGTACGATATGACAGCCTCTTTTGGCTGCACCCTGTTCGTGGCTGAACGACTCAATAAATCGCGACCCGTCAGACGATGAAATGTGGAGAGGTCGTGCCTGGAATAGGGACACCATTTTAATTTAGTACTAAAGCTGATCTAGTGGTCGATTGGGGGGACACCCTTACCCCAGAATAGTCGTTAGATCGGGACCAGGCTCGTAGCAGATCAAGTCCTCGTCCCCGAGAATGTCGTGGTTGAGGGCCAGCCGCATTTCCAGCCTTGGGCTTAGGCCGCATCCAGCGTGGGGCATTGGGGCAGTGGGTGCGTCGGGCGCAGCCGTCGATGGTGCTGGCGCTGCAGCCGGGCAGCTCTGACCCCTCGGCTGCGACTGGTGCTGGGTGGGCGGACTCTGGCGGATCGGCTTTGCCATCCTCGAGGCTGTTGCTGATGAAGTGGCTGAGGCGGGCCTGGGTGCCCCCAGCAGGCAGGTCTCTATTATCGTTGATGACGGTCGTTTTGGGGCCGCCGCCGACGCCAAGCTGCTGGTACTCGGTGTTGATGGCATTGTCCTTGACCCGATAGCGGTTGGGTCCGAAGCGCTGGCGGCGCCGCCGACAACCACCGAGCAGCCACTGTCAGCAGTAGCGCCAGATCTTTTTCGAGGTAGCTCCTAAACGGAAACACGGAAACCTTCATTATTGCGAGGATCAAGTGCATTAATGCTACGGTGTTTACCTCTAAGACTGTCTGTCTTTCTATATAAATACACTGGGAACTCACCGTTTTGGCCTGACCAGCGACTGGATCGGTCTGCGTGAGGAGCAAGCGACGCGGAGGCGGTGGCGGCGGTACAAATCTCGGAGGTCTGCCGCTGGCTCTGCCGCCGGAGCTGGTAGTGTCGCTCGCGTTGCTGGTTGTTGAAATAGTCGATGAGGGAGCTCGACTCGGCATCATCATCGTCGTCGTCGTCGTCGTCGTCTTCGTTGTCATCATCGCATTCATCCCGATCGGCGTCGCTGCTGCCTTCGCCGGAGACGGAGGCGTCGGCCGAGAGGATGTCATCGTGGTGGTGCTGATGCTCCCGCCGGCGAGATCGCGTCCTGGTACGCTCGAGGGGCGCTGATCGAGCAGATACTCGCAGGATGAGGCCACCAGCACTGCCGGCGGCTGAGGATCGATAGCCGTGGTGGGCAGTAGACGGGTGGTGAGCAAGGGACGCGGCCCCATCGCACTCGTGGCCAGATTCGGAATCAGGCGCTCCACGCTGGAGTGCAAGTCCTCCTGGTCCTCCGTCGCCAAATTCACCTGCTGGCCCTCCGCCGACGGATCCTCCTCCCGATCCGGCACCACTTGCCGAGGAACTAGTGGTGGGGCTGGTGGCACCGACTCGCTGTCGCTTGAACTTCCAGCCGAATCCTCTAGGTAGTGGCCATTGGTCGTTGCTTCCCCCTACCAATTGTTGGGAATAGAATTCAACTAATCAATTCTGGTTGGGATAGAGATTCCTGCCAGCGGTTGGCGCAGTTTGATGTGAATGGGGGTGAGGAGTTGGATGCTTGGTTCGTTTTCAGTACGGAATGTCGACAGCAAGATCGAATCGATGGGTCTAGTTCGCAGGAGGTGGGTGATGGTTGTTTTCCGGTTGTACGTCAATCATGTCCGGACGTGTGATGTTGATGAGCTCGCAGTATTGCAGGATGGGCTAAAGCTTCACTAATTTTACTACGACCTTCTATACAAGTACAAGTACATATTTATATTTGGCAACACGGTTTACAGTAACACATTAAGCAGACAGGCATTAAAAGTACAGTTTTCATACAAAGTCAAAACATGTTAGCATGATTGATTGATTGTTTTATGGTGGTGATGTTTGATCGATGAAGATGAAGATGATGATGGAGATGAGCAAGTTGCAGACGATGGTTTATGAAAATACAGACAAAATAGAAAGACAAATCAAGGTCAATTCCGAGGCTAGTTTAATAGTGTGGCTAGGGCTACATGCAGGAGGATTAAATCTAAAGAATCGTTGCAGATGGAGCAAGATTTAGCTCTCCTTCCCGATCTTTTATTGTGCTTGGGTACAGTTGCCCACTGTAGTAGTAGTTGGCCATGCAGCGGAGTGCGGAGTTGAAACGAAACGCGAGCACTGAACACGGTTGCATTTTCGTTTGGACCCGGGACCATGTTTTTGTTTTGTTACATTTTGGGGCGTGTGACTGGGATTTGCTGTAATAACGACCCACCTTTTTGATGTCATCGCTGTCCTGCTGCGTCTTCTCTTCGTCGCTCTCCGTCTCCTCCTCAAAAAGGGGCTCAAGGCGACGTCTACGTCGACAATACGGATACGATTTACGATAACGATTTCGAAAATACGTGTGTATGGCGAATGCAAACGAATTTCAATTGGAATTTAGCAACAGTCGATCGATGTGTTGATTGTGTGTCGATGGCATAAATGATATATCAATTTGGATTGAGCAAAACTTAGTTGAGGTTATATGTAAATACGTTGGTAAATATATGTAAGAATGGAGGGATATGCTACAAAGGTATGAACCCTCGCCTTATTATTAATAACCTGGCTATGACTATGACTAGATCTAGGACTAGCCCGCAAATGAGTGAGCAATACTAGGTATAAAGTTATTGGTTACAGATAGAGATACAATGTATGACACCGATTCAAATCGAATTTAGGCTCATGTGAGATACGTGTGTGTGTGTGAAACGAATGATAACGAAAGGATAAACACCTGTAAAAGCTACGAAAGAAAGTTTCCAAAGGAGTACACGAAAAAAAGAAAGTTCGTATTCTTATTAACAGTAGGATCAATGGAGGCACTAGACTAAGCTATACTAAGTATGGCAGATATAGTAAGTCGAGATACTCGGTATGGTGTTCAACAGTTAGAGATCGGCTGCCTAGGGTTTCTCTACCGGCTGTGTGTGATTATTGGTGGTTGTTTCTTGGAGCTCCAAGTGCCAACTTAATCTGAAATACCTCCTCAAGTCCTACATACCGTGGCAACAATCCCCGAATCGTGCTGGCAGTCATAGGTGGCGCCATTAACAGCTCGTCCATCATCAACTCCGTGTCGTCGTCGTCATTCAAGGAGGTGCTCGACTTGGTTGGCGACTGTACGTAATCGGATTCATTAACGATGTATTAATGTACACTACAAATATGGAATGCTCACCGAATGTGTGTTCTCCGAATTGATCAGCTGCAAGTCCTGATCATCGTTATCCCCGCCACTGGTGGGTGTGCCCCAGACCTCTTCACCACTGGTGGCTCCCGAGGTGCACTCGTCCATCTGCTCATCCGTCTCCGAGGCGGTTCCCTGGTGCTGCTGTTGCGCATCGCCAGCATTCCAGCGACCCAAGTACTTATCAATGAAGGCGCGCGACTCCTCGAAGAAGGACATCTTGTCGGAGACATAGGCTCCCGCCCGATTTGTCCACGCACCACTGGCCAGGCCCTCGCCATTGACAATCACTCCCGACGAACTGGAGGCGCCCAGGTCGTTTTGTACCAAAGCTCGTTCCGAGCCCGCATCCTCGTCGTCTTCGTCGTTTTGGGGACTGTTGTCGTCATGGCCATTTGCCTTAAATGAGTCCAAATCATCATCTAGCTCATCGGCCTCATCCATTCGATCATCGGAAGGTAGTTTCTCTAAGCTTGACATGGTGCCGAATCGGCGAAGAGCACTGCTCATGGGTCGATAGGGTGGTTCCTCATCCAATGGGGACTCGTCGCACGAGTCCTCTGGAATATTCTCAATAATGGCCTGCCTGGGCTGTTTTGTTGTAGTGGTAGCGGTGCTGGTGGTGGAGGTTCCCCCGCCGTTTGACGAGCAGCCACTGTTGTCCCAAACGTGAGTGCTGGTTTTTGTGAGCACCGAATCGGGAGTGGGCGGCACCACGGCTATGGTGGGTGTACTATTCTCCTCCTTGGGGATCCTTTCCTGCCCACAAAGTGTGGCAGCTGGAGCAAGCTGAGCCAGCCCAATGAGCATCAGGGACAACTGCTCATCTTCCTGTTTCTGCTCCAGTGTGGTGGTCGTTTGCTTGGGTGATTCCAGTAGCTTGCAGGTCTGGTGCTCCATTTTGTCCGGCGAGAGTTGGGCGTGGGTAAAGTCCTCTGGAGTACAGCGGCAGTGGCAGGCCGCATACTTGGCTGGGGAACCACCCACCGAGCCTGTGCCTGTTCCCGATCCCGAACCCGAGCCTTTCGTTGGACTACTCCGCATTATCCTGGCCGTCTCCGTAATGGTCACAATGGCCTTCACCTGCTGGTTGGCCTTGGGCCTTGGTGGCTCCTGGCACATTTGGGCCACAACGCGGGTGCGACGTGGTGGTGGCAACGGTTTTGGCGAACCACCACCGACGCCAGCGGAGCAATGGCCATTGGGCAAGGATGAAACTGAGACTGTTGGATCTAGATGACGTAGTTTGGAGGCGGCGGTGACTGGGATTCCCTCTCCGGCACTGCTACTGCTATTGGGCATCGCTCCGACGCTGTCATCGGTGGCCTCTGATTGCGATTGGGAAATTTCATCGGTTATCAGTTGGGCCACGTCACTCTCGGTGTCGCCGGTTTCCCGACGACTGCTACTGGCCACCACTTTGGAGGACAGTTCCCCTGTAATAGTGCTGCTGGACATGCTGGTCACGCTTCCTGTCCCAGTTCCAGTTCGATTGCTGTTCTTCGGGTTAGCCATTTCCGTGGCTCCCGCAATACCATTGCTAAGCTTGCAGCAGCGATTTGGCGAGGATTGGCTGTGCTGCACTTTCAACGAATTGCAGAGCAGGACGGGCGTGGAGCTGGAGTTGTTGACTCCGCCTCCGCCGCCAGGACGCGCTCCACCCGGTCCGCTCTGCTGGCAATTCTTGTGGCAATGACGGCAAACGGCCAGCTTGTCCAGCACAATGGGACTCGAGCGTACGGTGATCTGGCAGCGGGTTACAAAACAGCAGCAGGAAAAAGTTGGGAAGAAAGAGCAGGGTTAGCATGGAAGTCTACAAGTAAGCGGCGAGGGGTTGAAGCTGGTTGCGTTAATAGGTTGCTATGCATAACGGACTACAGTTGAAGCAGTATTGTGGACGGAAATAATCGCTTCTCACCTGACTGTCGGATGTGGTGCTATGCGACTGACTGATCACACTGGTCACGCCCTCCGCCTCCGACGTGGAGTAGATATCCGAGGTGGCGCTCATGCTCAACTCCTCGACGCCACTTAGACGCTTGCCCCCAAAATTGGGCCTAGCCGATAGGGCGCCATTTTCCTTGGCCAGATTGAGCTCCTTGGTACGCTTCTCCAGCTGCTGACGCGTCCAGTAGGTGATCCGTTCGTCCTGCTCGCTGTCGCTGTTGAAGATCAGCTGCTCGTCCTCGGCACTCACATTCTCCTGCGATCGCGCGATCGCCGCCAGTCGAGCTTGCTGCTGCTGTTTGTCCAGCTGGCCCTTCATCCAGTTGGCCAGGTGCAAGGCGCTCGACTTGGGGGTGCCTGTCTTGTTCAGAATGCGACACTTCTCGTCGATCAGCAGCTCGATCTGCTCCACATGACCACCGTGGATGCCATGGTTGTGGCCGTGGGAGCGATCCGCAGATCGATCGGTGGCCACTCCTGCGGCGGAGTGGGCGTGTCCGTGGGAATTGTTGGTGCGCTGCTGGAAAAGCTCGGTTATGTAAGTAATACGTTACCTGGACCCGGGGACCATGACCTTGAGCCTCAAACACCACACCACCAGCACCACCCACTGCCGCCTGTCGTTTGGCAAATTAAAAATTTGTGATGGGCTCATTTGCTTTTTGCTTTTTGCTTTAGCTTAGCTCGGGTCTTGCCCTGTGTTTGCTTTTGCTTTGCTTTTTGGCTTTGTCTTTGGGTCAGAGAACTCTTTTTGCGAAGCGGTGAAACGGAACGGAAACAATAATCTCAGTCCATCTTTGATTAAAAACGCTTGCTTTTGGCTAACAACGGAAATTGGCTCAAATGGGACATTAGGACTTTACGGATCTATAAATATTTTATATATATGACACAAGACAACGGTTTACGATAGCGAGTACAATCACACAACAAACAACTAATAAGCAATGGAAGTTGAAGTAGGTTTGGAGAATAGAAAGAAGCAATTCGAACTTAAAACTAAAATTGAGTCCATCACAATTTTTAATTTATCAATTTTGGTTTTTGATTGGTTTCATCTTTTTTTGCACGGCTTAAAAAGATTTTTGCATATTTTTTCTTCGGATCACAGGATCTGGTTTTGCGGAGCTATATGGTTATCCAGTGAGTGCTCGGTGGGTTTCTACTTGGTATAATTTTCACTTATTTTGTTTTTCGTATTTTTTTTGTTGGTTTTTGAAATGAAATAAAAAGATCATCACAAGCGTTTTTAGTCAAAGAATCATTTGGTTTTATTATTATTTGAATTCATCGTTTCTCTTCGCATTCTTAATCTCAATCTCAATCGACTCGATATATCGATGGTCGATTCGCGATCCTCTCGTTTTATGTAAAATGTCGAAAAACCATAAATGGAAAATATCTAGACGTACATAAAGTTTACAGAATATGAATATGAATCTAAATAGTTAGCATGTATATATATACTGTGTATAGAAGTTTCTTGTTTGCTGCTCAAGGCACACTCAAAACCGAACCGCAAAAGACAAAGCGGCGTATGCTTGATATTTCACAATCAGTTTCAAATCGCAAATGGATGTCTGTGTGCGTAGAGTGTGTGGGTGTTTCTTTGTGTGTGTGTGTGAGTGTGTTTGTTTGTATGCTAAACTGTCTGTTTAAACTTCTGGCTGGGTGGAAATTTGAACAAACTGAATCCACACTGCAGGACCATATTTCAGAAGGTTAGCCATTTATCAAACTAACTTTCTTTAGAATTTTGTCCCACTGTGCAAAGGCAGTCTAGTGCTAGGTAATACATATATGTAAGTGGTTAGCGTGAAGATATATTTTTAAGGCAACAAATTGCTTGTCGCAGCTAATTGACATCGATGGCTAGATCAGATACATATATGTATGTAGCTCATGTAGTTCGCCATCCAGCCAAAAGTCTTTCGACTGAGCACCATTTTAATACAGATGAAGAAACGCATACTGAACTATGTTGATAGGAAAGTAGTATATATACAACTAAGATTTTGATTTCGATTTTGATTAAAATTTGAACTGGCCAATCGAGGTGAACTTAACTAAGTTAGTCGATTAATCGAGCGATTCTACAAGAAATTTGGCTAATGGGTCAACTTAGCATACGAGGAGGATCCGATCCGAGGCGAGAATTTCGGGGAAGTTAGGAGAAACTAGGACTAGGCTAATGTAGGATAACAACAGCAATAACAGTAATCAATAGGTTTTCAATTTGGCTACAAAATGGAAGCATTATTAACATTAGTATAATTTCAAGTAGGTTATCTTGTTTCTTTGTTTTTTGTTTTTGTTGGATTGGCAAAAAAGTTTCAATCGAATGGTTAGTACGAATAGAGTGTGATATATATATATATATATGCATATTCTATGTAGATATATGTATATATCTATAAGCTAAAAACTCTTGTAAAACGCAAACCCCGTTGGGGTTTCGCGTAGCAGATTGTGCATCTGTTTGGTGTATATTTGACTAGCTAATATACATATATATACGGCTATATCTAAGGTGGGTATACTATGTATACTCACATACATTACTAAAAAGAGCTAAATACTAGCGTCAAACACATACAATCATCATCGAACCTTAATCTCTGCCCCGTTCAACTGTTTATTGCTATTTACACCCGATTCAAAATCGACTTGGATGGAACGAATACCATATAAAGGGAGGGTTACTCAATGGGATATATGGTATGGATGTCAATACACGAGTATATACAATGCACAACAGAGATACATACACTTAGAGAGCGATGATTATATGTCTATGTACAATTTTCCACGGATAATTGTCACTTCTCACTCAAAATTAGAGTCAGCTAAACACATATGCTTTTCACCTGGATCTTAAAATCTTTGGCCGTTTATGTGTTTCTGCCTTAAGAAATCACTAGAGCTATTATATAACAGTTGGATATACATGTGAAGTCAGCTGGCTATCTTGCAATGCAAACTGGAAAAGAAATCTGTGAAACACAGCGGATTTTTAAAATGGCTCTTATCCAGGTGATAGGTTCCTAAATGTTGTTTCAAGTATCTTATTCGGGTGTCACTCGTTTTAATCTCACTGTTCGGTTTCTGATTCTGATATCCTGGCAAGGTCAATCCCCAATCTTCCAAAGACAGGCTGCCACTACACTGCAAAGTTTTGATTGTGAGTGATGGAAAACTTGGCCAAAGCTGACACAAAAGCAGAGCAAAACGGCGATTGAGCTAAATATTTAGAGATATAGAGCAGAGGTTTCTGGGTAGTTCAGTGGTAACATAGTTGAGTAAGCTCGTCGAGATTCAAAGATTGTGCGGCAAGGGGCTGTTAGCGGGGTCTGACTGCAGCCAGAAGTCAAATCACAGGTCCAGCGAGTCCGGTGGCGTTGGTCTGGTTGGTAGCATGCCGAAGGGATCGTCCACCACCACGCTGTCGTCCTCGTCACTGTCCTCGTCGTGTCCGTGTCCCTCAGTGCCCTCCCTGTCCTCCTCGTCGCCCAAAAAGATGCACTCCTCCACGTCCGTGTCGTAGCTGGGATCTAAATTGACCTCGTGCAGCTGGAGATCGAGCTCCAGTAGATCCCAGGAGCCACCAAATTCAGCTAGTGGTATATTCGGGCCTTTCCCGCTCGTGGAGGTTGCCACGAAGTCATTGGAAAAGGCGTCCGAGTTGCAGGGCTGCGAAGTGGTGGGTGAGATGTTGGGTGTGGGGGTCTCTGGCGTAGTCAGGGAGACCTGACCACCAACCACTCCGCCGGACTCATCGATGAACGATCGACCCACTGAGCTCAAGCTAAACTCCAAGAGTTTCTGCGTGGCATGTTGGTTGACTGGCGGTTCACTAGTAACCTCCGGAATGACGGTTAAGCACTTGCAACTGGAGAGGGACAGCACAGAGGTTTGGGTCTGCGAGTGGGTCTGGGAATGGCTCAGAGTCTGGGTGTGGACCTGCGTCTGGGTTTGAGTCAAGCTAGCGTTGCTGCTCAGGCAAGAGCTGTTTGTATTGCAGCCACCGAATCCCACACCACCCACTCCATTGGGCACCGACCCACCCACATGACCTTGACCATTCGGATGGCGTTGGTTGCGGGCGGGCGAGTTGGTGCGCGAGGGCAGCGAGGTGGTGCAGAGAGGTGGCTGCGGATGGGACTGCGTCTGGGTGGCGCTGCTCGCGGTGGTGCTGGCACAGTGGTGCCGAACCGCACTGGCCAGCCGCTGAAGATTCTCGTAGGAATCACCGCTGTCCAAACGCTTGCTGCGAAAGAGACGCACCTGCTGTTTCTGCTGCTGCTTCAGGTGGATGCTGTCCAGCGAGGGTAACTTCATCGACCCCATGGAGGCGGTGGTCAGACCAATATCGCTTAGCGGAACCAGGGTGTTGAGGACATCCGGCGAGTCCAAAGGACTGGACAAGGGCGTGGAGCCAAGGGCGGCGTTAACTAGAAAGCTGAGGGGAAAAGGTAGTAGATGAGTGGTGTGTTTTCTCACTGGGAGGCATATGACTTACATCTGCCGCTGGAGAAGATTCTGCCAAACGGCCTTAAGTTCCAGCGAAGGTGCCCTTAAAATAAGGCTCTTGCGGCGGGCTCCTCGCTTGGGAGTGCGGGTAAGATCGGGGGCACAGTAACCCGTTGGACTCTCCGCCAGGCGTCCATTGGGATCCACTGTGAGACGGAACTCGGTGGCTGAAAGGGAAAAGTTGAATGTCAAGGCTGGGAGCGGATCTTGCGGACTCGCACTCACTTTTCTTGCGCATATGAAAACAAGAGTCAACCACATTGGCGATAGGAATGGGCTCCTCTGTGATAAACAGGACTCGATCACGGCTGACCTTGGCAAAAACGATGATATCACTGAATAGCAGTGTCCAATAGGGTTTCACGGAGCGACCTTCGACCCGGGACAAATCGCCACCAAAGATCCACTGGCGCCCCTGAACGGCCAACGTGAAAGGCTTGCATTTGGTGAAGACCATCCGGGACTCCAGATCCTGGAGGGTGAGCAGGGGGCGACCTTCTCCCAGTGGTTCCATCAGACCACTGCTCACAGTGATCTCCCGATAGGCGGCCTGCAGTTCGTTGATAACCGTGCTAAAGTTCTTGTGCTCCTCCGTATCCACATGGCAATTTCCAGCGAGCAACTGCATCAGTTTGAGAATTTCGCGAAAATGCTGCAGTGGTCGATGGATGAACATGGTGAGATCGGGTCTTTTGCGTGGAACCGCCGGTTCCGTAATGAAGGCTATAAACTCGGAGCCAGTCTGTCGGGACTTATTGACCAAAACACAGTCCGCCCGCTTGATTCCATTGCAGTACTTCTTGTATGCCGCACAGATCGCTGTAGTTTTTGATAGGTAGACCCGCGAGGCAAAGTTCATGTGCGGCTCCTGGTCCTGCTGATCGCTGCTGCACAACTGCTCCAGGATGTCCTCCGCAATCCTGAGCAGCTCGTCGATGTTCTGGAACAAAGTGCGATGATCGTTCGGCGATATCAGATCCTTTCGTTCCCCAAGCGGCTGCACAAAGCGGTCCACTCCGAAGTGCAGGGCAGCCGTGAAGTTCTGCTCCCGACTAATCAGCTGGAGCAGGAAGCGCCTACGGTTGTCCGTGATAGGCACAATCGACTGTGGGCATTCAAACGGGTCAGAGGTTAGAGTGCTTAATAAGGCGAGCTTGGTAGCATATGGGAACCAATGGGAACAGCAGATGGAAACAAACTTATGGCAATCAAAAAAACTCAAAATCATTTGGGATCGAAAAAAAAAGTTTATTGTCAAGCGTAGCGAAGTCGCACGAAGCTTAAGGACTCTCAAACAAAATAGAGGCCTAGGCTAGGCAAAAAAAAGGATAAATAATAGGTAGTCGTAATGATAACCAGCATGGCGATAACTTAATCTCTTAAACTTAACAAATTAGTATGTACACAAAGACACGAAATGATTCAAAGAAAATAATAATCCTTAGACGAAGACACCCTTGCCTACCTCCTTGCTGAAGGTGACCTGTGGCAGGTGAAGCCTCCTTTTAGCCGCCTCGATGGAGGAGGTGGTTCCCGAGCATGCGGTAGCCGGCCGGCTCATGCTATTTGCCACCGGCTGGATCCTCGTACTGGTGGTCCTTTGCAGACTCATTACGGTGGTCGTTCCTGTGGCGGTGGTGGCCAGGGTGTGCTCCTCGCTGCCCAAGCCCACTGCCGCGCCCAATCTGGTGCTTATGTGTACATTGTTCTGGCCCAAGTCCGTCGACGTGATTGTTGTGGCGCCCGCGCCTGACCTTCTGAATATCTCCAACGTCAAGGACGAGCCCTGCGATCGTATCAAATTCAGAACATCAGCCTCGGGCATCGTGACGACGTTGTGCTTGTCCACAAAGATCACATAGTCGCCGGGCAAAATGCCACACCGGTCGGCCGAGAGTCCCGCCTCGATTTTCTCCACCCGTGGCGGGTGCGTCCAGACAATAGAGAATCCAAAGCCCCGTTCCTCGGTTCGCGTAAGTCTTTTCGTCATGGTGAATGGGGTACGTCCCTGTTGCTGGCGGACAGCGCCTCCTACGCTGGATCCTCCGCTATTTGGCATGGTGGACTGTCTGCGGCCACCGGATGTCCCATTGTTCAGATGGTTGGCATTGCTCTCGTTGGCCTTCGACGCCGAGGACTGGGAGCCCGTCGCCTGTGCCTGGGTGGTGGTACTGTTTGCATTGCCATCCGCTGGCGGATCCAGCTCAAGGAATCTCAGAAAGAGATTCTCGTCGGCATCTCGCTGGTGGAGTGCCTTCTTGCTGAGCTTCATGGGCTGTTGGGGCTGCTGGGGCAGCAGAGGATCCTCTTTGCCCATGCTATCGATGCTAATGCTGATCACCTCGTCGTTCAGTGCCATCGCTGCGGAATTTGATCCCGATCCGGATCCAGTGGCAATCGGTTTTTGGGGCGTGACTGTGGCGGCGGCTGCCATTTCTGCGGGGGGGTCGTCCTGCTGTTTATCCTGATCCTTCGCCACTTCCGTTTCCTGCTTTTGATCCTGGCCTGCGTTGGCTTTTGGTTGGCTATGGCGGCTAGTAGGCGGAGGACATGCCTGTGCATGCAGCTTGAAGGATCCTGCCGAGACGCCCGAATCGGGATGCACTAACTCATTCAGTGGAAAAGTGCTGCAGCCCAGGAACTCGCTGCGTCTAAAAAGGAATGTAGAAAAAACAGTCAGTGGGAAAGTTCTAAGTCACACAAAATATCACTAATATATATGAGTTGACGAATTTTATGAGCCTATAGGTATTCAAATTTCCATACAGGAAACCTACAGCCTTCGATGGTTGTCAAAGTCCCCTGAATGATGGAATCAATGGGTTTGTGGACGGACTTGGACAAACTGCGAAAACTAATATGGCCATTAAATATAAACGAACGATTGTCCGCCAAATCCTTGGCCCCTCGCAATTGCTTTTGGATAATGCCAATGCCCATGGCGTACCCATTTTGGTCAGTTTGCGTCACGTTACAACGTCTGACGGACATTGTCTATTTATAAGTGAGTGAAGGTGGCTCGCCAACAGCTGATCCAATCCAATCCGTGGAAGGCCCCAGAAAGCCCGTGCCGAGGCACCAAGTTCTCCTGGTCGTACGTGACATAAATCAATTAGCGGCCCTAAGCTGCCGCCACATTCCACATTTCCACATGCCACAAAGTACGTATGTACGTACTACGGACATGTGGCCCGGAAATGCGCTTGGCCCGGCCAATTGGCTGGGTGTTCGGGTGGTTCGGTGTATGGTGGCTCGGTGGGTGGTCCAGTGGGTGGACCAGTGGGTGGCATGACAGTGGCTTAAGGCTCTGTCTGCTGCTTCTTCCACTGGCCACTTTAGCTGAAGTTGGCGCGCGTATTTGGGTCACTTTTATTGATTTTCCTTGCGGAGTCCGTGGGCTTCTACTCGTACTATATATGTATAGTTGTTTCTTTTTTGGGGCGATTGCAATCGCAGCTGTCAGTTCGGGAGGTGCATTAAAAATGTTGGGGCCTTCGTACTGGTGCCTCCGCAACTGTGTGCCGAAAAGCTGGCCATAAATTATTCAACCGCCAGTCGTTTTGTAAATTGACTTAAAACGTTCCTTTTTGGCCTAGACTGTTTTCACAACCCAGGTGAACCTAAATTATGCATGGCCAACAAATAAAGGCAGGTGCGTGTGAGGCAGGAAAATGGAATAGGTGATATGGTTCCCGGGTGTACATTTAGTTAGTTGGCCACTTCAATTAGCTGCTGACAGCGAAAAACAAAGGAAAATACAGAAGATAGGGGTGTGTATGTGCGTGAGCTGGTGATTATTGCATAATCGCCCTAACCGCCAGCATCGATTTGGCATTAAACCCAGAATTTGACCAATTTTATTGTAGAATTTCAAGTACCACACTCCTGAATGTCCTTGAATTTTAATTAACTTTCGAGCACGCTGCGAAAGGCCCTTCTCTCTCACATAGATACGATACTCCGAGTCACGCACACACTGGCACGCACACACACTAGGCCTTCTTCCACTTCCTGTTTGCAATTTGTTTAGCAGCATGCCCGAAATTATGCTACACTTTCCATGCTTCGCGCACTCACGTACACAGTTACATAAGTTTTCGTTGCACTCTTTCTTGGGCAACGGAATTGAACACTGCCATTGAAGGCACTTTAAAAAAAAGGTAAACAAAATGGAATATTTAAGCCTGCGTTGTGGCCCGCAAGGATATACATTTTCTTGGGCTTACTTTGCCTCGTTTCCTGCGTTTTCGAGCTTCGCCAGCCGTTCTGCCGTTCGCCGTTCTGTGCCGCTTTTCACGCGAGCTTGCCACTCGGACTGAGTAACGGGAACTGAGCTGGGAAAACTCGGGAAAACACGCAGCAGCGCAGGTCAGCCCGGGAAAGTCGCTGGAAGTCGCATGCCCGAGCCACTGCGCCTGCGCTGGCAAGCTGGAACTTCCGGGGGAAAGCGCCGAGCGCTTGTTTATGTGCAGGAAATGCACCAGGAAAGGCGGGAGGCGAAAGGCGCTGGAGGTGCCACGAGGCCAGGAAGAGCGCCACAATTAACCAGACTTGGTCTTTTGCCTGTCTGCGGAGCACGCCCTCCGTCGCCATTCCCCAATCTCTTCCAGAACTTCCCCCAATAAACGTTTAGGGGTGAATGACTTACAACAGGACGATGATGGCACGCGCAAGAAGGCGCATTACAAGGGGTCAATATGGACATATTTTATGGCTATACATATATGGCAATTGATACTTTGATTGAATACGTTTGGCATTCTCTTTTAAGATATGATTATACTATATTGGAACTACTGGAAGAGAGTACTTTGCATAAGCAATTCAAATTTAACAACCAATTGTGCAACCCCACCCCCTTTCATGTAATCATATAATATATAACATTTGCTCTTCAATTTCAGGGAATACTTTCTGTGCTTTTCTTGGCTGTCGACCGTACTCGTACTCACTTTAAATGGCGATCCCGATGCCACACGGCCAACTGAAGATACTGTCCGGCGGTCTCCTCGCCACTGGAAATCTGGAAGTTGAAGCGCTGATCGAAGTACGGGCGACCCGAGTGCCGATGGACGGCGGTGCGTTGGTACCCGGAACTCATGCTTCCCCCCGACGAGTGGCCACCGTATCCGTGTGGCTGGGCTCCTCCGGACAAGGCCACCTTGACGTAGGCGTTGATGCTGCCGTTTCCACTGCCATGGGAGCGCTGCAAGTCGCGACAGCGAATCACTGCAATGGAGAAGGACGGGGTGGACAGGTGTAATTAACAGGTGAGTTCGCAATGATTCTCGTGGGCTGACGGGTCAGTATGGGGGATTGGGACCTCAAGACTCAGGCAGACGATAATCCTATTTATTGAAATTGAGTGCCGTCTGTCTGGTGTATATAGAAAGTTTCTAAATTGAATTGAAGTGCAGTTTTTGCAGAAAAGTAAGTGGCAAATGATAGACATTGATAGCAGAAATTATTGGAATTATATGGGAGTTTTTGAGTTGGGTTTTTACGAATTTAAATTGGAACTCACCATGTACATTAAGTTGTTGCTCCTTGGCATCGAATGCGATGCTCACATCGATGCTGCCCCGCTGACTGGCCTCCACGTCCGCTCCACTATTACTGCTGCCGCCGCTGCTGCTGATACTGCTGGTGGTGCTGGTGGTGGTGGTGCAGTGGGAGGGTGGTGTGGTCGTGGGGGAGGCCAGCGAACTCCTCTTGGCCACCTGCTGCTCATCCTCGTCCAAATCACTCGAGGCGGAACTGGATGAGAAGCTCAGGCAGCGTTTGGTGCTGGGAACCAGCTGCAGTGGCTCCAATTTCTTGGCTTGGTGGCTTTGCGTTTGGTTGATGGTGGTAGTCTTGTGTGGGTTCTTGCGCCGCACCACCCGCTGCCGCTTCAAGTGGGTGGGCGTGCGCACCTCCATTTCGTGGACACTGGTCTCGCTCCACTCG
This sequence comes from Drosophila simulans, assembly GCF_016746395.2. NCBI lineage: Eukaryota > Metazoa > Arthropoda > Insecta > Diptera > Drosophilidae > Drosophila > Drosophila simulans. The sequence goes on from NC_052525.2 coordinate 2,167,578, forward strand.
GCATTATCCGCTAGAATGGTGGTCGAAGTGGTGGCGCCGGCGCCTGCCAGTGGCTTCGTACACCTCACCTCCTTCCTGGCCGACTCTATGATGGCATCCAGCATGCGGTCCAGTGTGGTGTCGCCCATTCGCGACGAGGAGAGCTGAGAATCCTCCAGAGCAACTGCACCACCGGTGGTGCGTGGCAAGCAGCGCAGTGCCGCCAATTGTGGCGTGGCCTGCCGCGGACCACTGCCCTCGCTGAAACTCCTGCGCTGCGGACTCTTTCCGTGCACGTTGCTCAAATCCTGCAGAGCAATCAAACTGGCATTGCCGAAGGGACTGCTCATGAAGTGCACCCCGAAATTCTCCTTGTTCGCGTCACCGACTCCTGGCACGCCCACTCCACGGCGCCGGCCACGCGACTCCTCCACCACGGCACTGGAACTGGAGTGGCGATGCATCCGTGTCATGGTTGGCATGTCCCTACTGAAATAGAAGAAATACCTATGTAATCTATGTAGGTAATCTTGGTGGTTTTATAATCCTAATAAATGTGTCATTTTTCCACTTAGAGCTCATAGCTTGGCCAAAAGTTGAAATATTTTAGAGTGGAAGACATTTTTAGACTCCTAATTATATGTTTAATTATTAGGCTTTACAATTTTTTCGATTTGAAAAAAAATTTTTTTTTCGAAATTTTTAATTTTTGTAAGGGGTACCATCACAAAAATTGTAAATTTTCGAAAAAAAAATTTTTTTTTTACTTCGTTAATATTTAAATACATGTTTTTTGGGTTAATCAAAACGACCAAATATAAGTATTCCGATCAAATTTTGGGCAAGTTTTGGATGAGATATGGCACGCTGAGTGAAAAAGCAGCCGGAATATGTTGAATTTAATTAGGTTTTTTGGCGATTTCCAACTGTTAACAGCTTGGTGCCAGTAAAGATATAGAACAGATTAGTCTGGATGATTTTCCGGATCTGGTTGGCAAATCGGGTATGCCCGGTTAGGTCCTTGGTCCTTGGCAGCTGGCTGCCAAACAAGGGGATCAGAGCGACGGCTTCCGATCTGGTTTCGTTTTTTTCCCATTCTTCTGGTGTCCTTCGGTTTTTGGGAACTCTTCCAGACAATTTCGAGGCAGAAAAACAACGGCAACAAATGAAGGGGCGAGCTGGCAAACAAAGTGCAGGACAAAGCAGGAAATTTGCATATTGTTCTGGCGGCAAACGAGTTCCTCGCCAGGTCCTTCGTACGTCGCTTTCCTTGCGAATTTCAGGTTTGCATTTAAATTGAAATTAAACATATGCTAATTTCCCTAACAGATTTCTGCGCTGCGGTTGCCAACCATAAAATTGAGCGGGTCCTTTGGACAAGGAGTCTTAAAGGATGCTCTATGGCTCTATGGTCTGAGATCTGCGATGTGCGTTTTCTTTTCGGTGTGTGAGTGTGCGTGTGTGCGCGCAACAATTACGCCCCAGCATAATGATGCCATTTTGCAAAAATGCGGCGATCGGCAAAGCCAAAAGGGGCCTTAAAGGATCGTCCCAAAGATCCTGGCCTTTGTCTCTCACGGAGAGTGAGATAGAAAATGGGTTTTCGTGTAATCCATAAACGTCACCCCAGCCCCAGAATAAGATGAAAAGCCGGGCGAAACTACACAAACGCAGCCGGTAAAGGCGAGCAAAAAAATATTTTCTTTCTAGCCCAAGATCCTTCGAAGAATGTGCGTGTGTGTGTGACTTGTGCCCGGAGGATTAGCTCGGGGTGGTAAGAAAAAAGAAGTTGAGGAAAAGAAAAAAAAAACACAGCAACAAATTAAATGTATTAGAGAACGCACCACCCCTTTTTCACTGTGGGTACCGAGATCTGGATCGGGATCGCTGTCTCTAGGGGTTAGGGACTTACGTCAATTCGTCCCTTTCCTTGGCTAAATTAAAATTAGAGCTAGAGCAAAGACAAACACGGCTACCTCATGGGTGCGATCGAAATTGTTTTTTCCAGGTGTGCCGCCGCTTCGGAAACCGAGCTTATCGAGCGATCTACAGATCGATCGATCTAAATGGACGTATCGATCCATTTCTCGGCGCAGATTGTATGTCTTTTGGGTATGGACTTACCTGGTAACTTGATCTTTTTGCGACTACGTCGCCTGGCGAACTGAAACTCGATTTAGCCTAGGTTCAACTTGATTAACAGCACTGATTTTGTTTAAGAATGTGATCCTTGCGCGTCGGCGGCACACAAATTTTGATAGATCCTTTGCACGAAAAAAAATAAACCAACTAATTTCTTCAAGCCAAAGGTAATTTCGTTCCTTGCTGCTATGAAGTTCACGTGTCTGCTTAGCACGAGCTCAGAAACGGAAATGAAGGTCGGCGCAAGCGCACGTTTCAGCGAAGGCTCGTCCGAGACCCGAGGCGAGCCGAAGCGCTCACGAAGCTAAACGAAGTGGAAGACCAACCACCAGAGAGCAGCTTAAAGAGAGCCTCTCTCTTGGGCTCTGATTTTGTGGGCAGACTAACGGAATCTTGGCTGTGGGAAAAACGGAACTAAAACTACTACTACAGATTAGATAAGGAATATTTGAAGCTAGGACTGCTTGTATCAACAGATATCCGTCATCTGTCATATATGTATTTATGGGTAAGATAGCCAAGCAAGTGGGGCTACGAAATTGGAGCACAGGAAGAAGGGGGGCTGAATGATAATGTTTGAGACAGGGACGTGGGGATTTATTACCATTCCTCTGAAGAAGGAAAAGAAGATAAGCCATCTTACGATAATAATGTCAAATAAATAAGATCCCAATGATTTGTTGTCCATATTTGAGGATCTCAGGACCTCAGCTGATCTGAGTTTCAGCCACCGTCCAACAGGGGGCGCTGTGTGAAAAGTGCTAGAATCTCCTGTTGAACCTCTCCTCTCTACTCTCACCGCTCTTCCGGTGAAAGAACAGAGTCGCTCAGCTAAGCAGGTAAATCCCGGTAGATTGGATCCTTTGTGTTTGCCAGACTTTGCCGTTTGCCCCTGCCCATATATATCTGACTATATGTCGAACAATGGTCCGGTCTCCGGCCAGCTGGCGACGAGCTGTAAAAAAAAGTGGGAAAAGAAAGGAAACCCACACGGCGACGTCGCAAGGTGTCTTAGCCCAGATTTGTCTCGTGTGTTGTCCAAAATGTGGAACAATTGCCGAGGGAAACGGCAGGAGCAGAAGCCAAGATCTTCGGGACTACAAAAACAGTAGCCTAATGTCTCTGTCCAGGGATACCGGTCATTACTTTCACTTTGATTTGTACTTGGTCCCGAAATCGCATTGTGTGTAGGCGGCAATTTACGAGCCGAAGCTTCGGTAAATATTTGCCCAGATGCCCGGATCGGATCCCGACATCCTTACAGCGTTGCAGGATTGAAGGACTCGTGCCCTACATTAGCAGCCGGTTGGCCATGTTTATGTGACGTCCGCTGTCGATCTTGGCATTTTACGAGCTCCCATCAACTTTTCGACCCAAAAGAGAATTCAATTCGATCGCAATGGCAATGCGATTCCCATTGCGTGTCCCTTAAGGATTGCGGGGGAGTTGGTTGGCCGGGTTTTCGTGGAAAACTGAGTTTTCCCGAAACTTCGGTTGAGAGTACTTAAGAATACGGTTGCCCAAACCCGCTGAGACCGCTCGAGATCCTCAAGTCCTTTAGTCAAAAGTCAAAATTTGGACAGCTGTATATCTGTTATGTCATTGAATCGACAGTCACGTTTTTAGCTGACTATTGATGAGAAGTTATGTTACTGATGGGTTTATAAAGGTTCTTATAGCTAAGGAGCTTCCGTACGTTATTAAAACAAACATTTGCAATGCACGAGCAAAGAGTTTAAAGTTTTCATTCCCATAATTCGCGATATTTGGATATTTCGCAATGTGATTCAGCCCACATCCGCCACATTTGATTTTTTAATATGCAAGAGTTCTGTGAAAGGACTTTCCCCTAACTCGATCATGTTTGCGCTTTTCATGGCCGCGCTGGATGAGATTCGAGGGCAGATTTGAGGCTGATCTTTGTCTCTGTAATTGATACGATTTCCATGTTTTCGTAATTCGCGCTTCATTAGAATCGAAATTAGCAACAACAAGAGACAGCGTTTCGCATGGTGGAAGGGTTACGTCCTGGCATTTCGGGGTGGATTTGCCATTTGTGTGTTGGCAGAGCTGTATTGCAAAAAATGATCTAAATTGATTATAAATTCAATTTAAATCTCGATGGAGTCGAGGGTTTGGCCGTCTAATTGCGAATGCATTAGGCATTAGCCTTTTAGCCCTTTGGGTTGACACGAACCTAAACCCCTTGACATATTTGGTGGCCTGAAATTTGCCTAATTTGTGCGAAACTTGATTTCGGCATGTAAGCGATAAATATTGCGGATTTCGGGGATTTGTGAGAAATTTGCATGCAAGTTAAGTTGCTCAGGGAAAATGCAAATGTGGGAAATGCTGAAAATATATGTGCAGAGAGCAGGGACAGAAATGGAAATGGGAGCTGGAAAAATCGAAGAGGACTTTTGATTGACAGGCCGACAAGACGCGCCCCGAAAAAGGACTTTCCGCAAAGAGAGCAAGAAAACGACTCCGATGTCCTTGTTTTGTTTTGATATTCACTTCACACAGACACATACACACACACACACATAGACACACTGATCTGCTTTTGCTTGAAATTTGATAAATGACCAAAAAATGGCAGACACCGCTTCGAGCCATTGAGGTCCTTCAAAGTCCTGCTGACTGTTGTCAGGAGCAAAAACTCTGGGGGTGGGCAGTACCCTTCTCAAGACTGAAGACCCAAGACTGCATTTCGTAAAAACATCAAATTAGTGCAGCGCTTTTTTCCACTCTTATTCCCTAACAAATTTCAGTTTTTTTCCATCGCCAAATTTGCATTTCTCAGGGTTCGCCGCATCGAAAAAAAGGTCTATCCACCCGAAAATGAGAGAAGAGTTGTCTGCACTGCAGATCCCGTGGCCCTCGTGTCTTGTGTCTGCAGTTGCATCCTTTTCGTCCTCGTACCCACAAATAATTCTCAGACATTGCGGCGCCCTCAAGTAATTTGACAGGCAGCCAACCAAAAAAATATAAAAAAACGAACCAACCCGCCGCAAAAAACGGGGATTTGAAATAATGCAGCTCACTTTTTAGCCAAAAACCCGAGGAAAAAAACTAAGAAACTTGTTATGCAGCATGTCAAGTCGCCGAATGACATTAGGCAGCCTGATTTACGAGGCCCCAGGCTCTGATTTCCTTCGCAAGCGCATTTTTCGGATGCGGATGCAGCCTGCGATCCGCGACAGGATCTTAATTTCGGCAGTTGCCGGAGTCCTTAGACGATCGCCGTGGGGTCCGGCCAAAAAAAAAGTAAAGCCGAAATTTAATTGAAAATGTCTGCCTTTATACTTTATACTCGTAAGGGAAAACAGCGTATAGCCTGCAGATGGATTTCCTACAACAGATAGATAGCTAAGGGTTAAATACTATTTAATAACTCAATTCTTCCAACTAGCCATCTGAAGTTAGTTTACTTCTTTCAAATAACTATACAATACAATACAATACAATGGCGAACAATCCTTCATATAGATATATAGATAGATAGATAGCACTGAGGTTAAAGATCTGGCAGAATCGCCAAACATCTTTGATTGCTGATGAACCCACACCTTTGACAACTGGGCCATCGAATGCCCGTGCCCATCGCAACCGATCGATCAACCATGGTCCATCGATCGATCTGTCGCCCACGAGTTGGCTTAATGGCTCACTTAAGCACCTCGACTTGAACCCCCTGATCCGAGCTCGAATCGCTCACTTGGAGTGCTGCTTCCACACCGATCTCTGTCCATTTCCGGGGCGAGCTGTCACCGAGCACTAATTAGAATGTCAGTCGAGGTCCTGGTCAAGGCAGGACAACCCACACATCACCACAGCACCACACCACACAGCACAGCAGTGGAAACCACACCGCAGATGAGCCCACACCACAATCGCAGCAACTCCCTGACGGATTGATTGGAATGATTAATGACCAGGCCAGAGTGGCATTGCGTGACAAGTTTGTTAGATATTGAGCACGCCGTGGACGTGGATGTGGTTGTGGTTGTCCTGTGGTCCTATGGTCCCATAGTCCTGCCTTTCTCCTGCAGCTTGCCACTAACACCTTTTCGTGACAGCTCCGAGCAGTTGCATCATTAATCTTTCTCCGGCGCGTACTGTACATCCATGGAGTAACCATTACTGGTGCCCCATATACTGTATGTCATCGGCCTAACTATAGTCGTAAGTTCTGCGGTTTGGCGCGATTCCCACGGCGATCTCGCGGCGATCTTAAATCGAATTTAATGAAGTCCTCATAAACTGGCCGAAAACTGTCATAAGCCGGGATTGGGTCCAAACATCCTCCTTTCCGAAACGCAGCGTTGCGTGAATTTTTCGCCGAGCTGACCACAAGAACAAACAGATTTTAATAGGGAATCAAAGGTAAATTTATTGGATGCGATCATTGTTGTGGACTTCTTCGACCCTCACTGCGTTTGCATATCCTGGGCTAGACCTCAAAATCAAATCCCCACCCCGAGACTCGGTGCCATATAAAGGTAAATACCTCAGAGATTAATGAGATTTCTTATGGGTGATTTTTTTGTATATTTCCATTCCGTTTTCTGTGTGTTTTCCCGGGGTTTTTTCTTGTGGATTTTTTATGGCTCGTTTAGCGATCGGCAAACAGGGCGCTTGTCTCATAATTTACATGAAATTACTTCATTTGCAGGGGCATTCTTCTTGGTCCTGCGATCAAACAAATCGTGAGAATGCAAATCAGTCAGGGTTCGATCTCCTTTGCCGATCGTCTTCCATCAAAGTCAGAAACTAAAGCAGATCGGTGTGGTCCTCGAGGAAGTTTCCTCCAGCAGCTGCTGACCAATGGACACGCTGCCAATTAGCCATGAAATTTTCCATCTTGCCGGGTTCTTCGGCACCTTTGTCCTCTGTTGCTGGACAGTGGAAAATCAATGTGCAAAATTATGGTCTACGCGGCAATTTTCATAACCAGGCTTCGAGTTATGAATGGTCGTCAGATTCGGTCGAATTTTCCAACAAAAAAAGTCGAAAAAATATGCCTTAACATCAAAAGGATCCAAATGGTGTCAGAAAGATGTTATGCTAAAGCTGGGCTAGATTATACGAATGGGAAATACTTTTAACTTAGCTCTTATGCTTTTCCCATAATAAATAAGAAATGGAATATTTGTCAGAGCAAAGACCTTCGAGACCCCATAGGCAGTTTACATAACCCAGTGTCTCCAGTATCTGATCCCGGAACCCAGCCAAGATCACGAATAATGCTGCCACTGAAAGGACACTAATCACATTCCATTCAGCGCAGAAGGACATCCCGCTGGTCGGCGAATAAATTCAGCTGGAGATCAGCCACAGATCAGTAATCCGTAATCCCATTCCTCGAAGACACCCCAAAAGATACATATACGGACGACGCCCTGCCGTTGCCCTTGACCAGGGAAATGGGTTTGTTGGTTATTCCTTCAGTTTTTTATGACCCCCGACGAAACGCCGATGAAAACCCACCGAAAACGTTGGGCAAACACTCTTGTCTCACTTTTTATGACACTTTTCCCACTTTTTGTGGACGTTTCGCTGCGGTCAGCGTTTTTGCATATGAACCTCAGTCGAATGCGATCCCAACTGGGGACGGGGCATTGAAGAGAAATTAATGTGAAATTGAAAAAGGTAGAGGGAAATCGTGAGGGAAAATGCATGCGAAGCGGGAAAGGTAACATGCAAAATCGGCTGGGAAATGGGGCGCAGCTCATAAACTAGCTGGCAAACATTGTTTTGATGACACTCAGGGGCAGTCAGCCACCCCAGTCCGCTGTCAGTTTTTCACCATGTCCGTATTTAAATTTTCGCAATCCATGTCAATCTGTGACGAATCCCGGGTCCGATTCGATGCACTTAATTGGCCTGGCCAGGAATCACTGGGAATGTGACGAGGGCAGGGAGCACAGCCAGAAACTAGAAAGTAGAAAGTGAGGCGAAATTTATGCGCCATAAATGTCGATCAGATGCGATGATGCGTTCGCAAAGTTATAGCCCTAGTTATGCATTCATGACGAAAGGGTTTCTTCACACGGTTGTAGGTGCTAGCCATCCGCACTGCTGGATGCTCCCTACGATCTCCCAAGATCGACGATAAGATCCCGGAATCACTGTGAATGAAGACCAGGTTTACGATCTCTCTAATTTGTTGTGGTTTCCGAAGATGCCAGTCGCACGCCATGTTTCCAGTGATGATCTCTTGGCGGAGATATAGGTCCGTTAAGTGCCCCTGCTAAGGCGATTACCCAGAAGCTTGTCCAATTGTAGTACAACTATTTGTGATCAGAGATAATCGTACACCAAACCCATACTCCTAGTGCAGTGTAGTCTTTCGAGGTTATGTCCTATATAGCAAACTAATTCTGGAGCAGCGAGAGTCTTAAGGATCTTAAGTAGAAGCTCAATCAAGCCCGACTCGAATTACGAGCATCGCGGTGATGATGACCGACTTGGCTGGCAAAGTTGCCTCCTGCGAAGGGCGTGTCAGTTGGTCGCTTGCCCGATCCTTATCTTAAGTGTCGCCCAGTTGGTTACCAAAAGGGTTCGGACTGGGTGTACTTATTATTTATTTGAGAGCGGGGTGCTGTGCTCCGTGGAGCTGGAGAAGGCTTCCGATGTGGGCGCTGACAGGCGACGCTGCTTGAAATTTATGCGCCTCCAGCTCGTCGGCAATTGTTCGGCGTTTTGGCCATATGTCGTTCCGCTTGTTGGTCTGAACTTTATCCTTGGGTTTTAATTTAATTTACATAAATTTCATTCCTCGCTGAGCGTCGAGAAATTAAAAGGAAAACGGTTACACGTCCTGAACTTTCCAAAGAATGCGCAATTGTCGCGGCTGTAACTCCTTGAGCTCAACTGCTATGCTAATTACGCGTGTGGCCCATTGTCCAGTGCACTGGGAGAAATATTCTCTAGTCGTTATGAGTTGGCCACTTTCTGTGAAGCGGAATCCTGCTTACATGGTATTGGTATTTCCCAGCGGGGATCATTGCGGGTAATTGGCATTTTGTTCAGTGTACAATTGCACCACGTGCCGATGGTGGAAACACCATAAATGTGGAAATGGAAATGCAAATGCGAGGCGGGGCGAAGGGTGCAACAATAACTGTAATTAAACGCGACCATTGTTGCGGTCACTCCACCAGCATGTCCTTACACCACCCCTCCCCCTACCAACCCGCTGCCCGCTGCCCGCTCCACCCCCACCACCATGCGGCCAAGGACACGTGGCCAGCGTTTGTTTTGTTGAATGCCCACACACTCGCACCGACAAAAAACAGGGGAAACGTTTTAGATTAGCACCGATAGCGGGTAGAAGAGCCTAAGCCCAAAACCTGAAGTTGGGCGTTGACTGTCCACTCAATGCAATTAGGCCTGTACAACAGGGAGCGCTCTATATAATCAACGGCACCAGCAGCTGCTGTCCGGCGAAGATGAATTATAGATCAGGGCGAGAACGGGAGGCTGCTGACCAAAACAGCAAATAATAGCCAATTAATCGATTGTTCGCCCTAATTCAACGTAAGGTAACGGATTTAGATTTCAAGTTAATATCGTATGCAACGGTTTGGAAATAAGTCGGTTTCTGTGCGTAGAATAATCTTATATGCCATGCATTTTAATGGAAAAAGATTCGTTTCCCCAACTTTATCTCTTTTTTTTATTTCCCCGCAAAACGCTCATTAAATTCCTATAAATAAATTCGCATTGCCCATTTTTTACTTGGCTTGAGAACTTTTGACAGCAATTAGCAAATGATCGCAGTCCACAGCTGCCTTCTAGTCATTCTTCTTCGGATCCGATGGGTTAGGTGTACATAGTTATAGGATGGAATGATCTATGATCGAATTTCTACTCAAATCGGGCGCCGTCTTGCGAAAAACAAACGTGACTTGAGCGTTTTATCAACGCTTCATTTGCCACTTTTCGCTTTCTTTTGTGCGAATCCGCAAAAAATGCACCCAAAAAATGGGAAAATGCTTTGTTTGTCTAGCGAAGAAAGGAAAAACAAACCCTCCACAAAAGCAAGTTTAGCAAGGGGTTTGTGCGGTCGATTCACACACCCAAAAATATCTCCTGTTTTTTTGTGCATTTTTCGACACATTTTGTGTGCCGGCATTGTTTCGTTTTTTAATTTCCAATGTAAGAAAAATCGTTTTTGTTGCGCCCTTTTGTGCGCGGCTTTTCAGCAGTTTCCATCATCGCTTTTCGCCGCTTTCCCGATGAAAACCCTTGGCAGCTCATTAGGCGAGCGCAGTTTAATTTGTCATGGTGGCTAAATCAATTCCGGCACCTCATTAACGGCTAACGAATGGATTTCCCAAAGCACTCGCCGATAAATGGATTTTTAAATCTGCAGTTATGGTCAAAAACAGGAATAAGACCCGATTCTGCGGAGTCTGTTGGAAGCTAAGAATGTATTTTATGTGATTTTAGTGACGAATAATACATACTTCTAAACTGACTGCCAACGAAAACCTCTCGATAAGCCAAAGGCAAACGTCACTGAGCACGCTAAATGCAAAACTAGTCGTAGGCAACTTTTGTGGCTTAGTTTCATTCAGGTTGCGATTATTGGGCGGACGATCCGGCCGCGTCCGTTTGGGTCACGTGCGTCCAATCATAAGGATGTGGCTTATCGCATATAGCATTCGGCGGAATTAGGCCCGGGGCAATGACGAGTTAAGTGCCCGCGCCGCTTTTAATAGCACATAAATTAACATAAACGACGACAGCCTTTGTTTTGCCAATGACGTTGCATGGCGTTCGCATCTGAATGCCACCAATCCCACTTTCCATGGTGGTGGTGGTGTACTTCGGCACCACTCTGCACCCACTGTGGTTTTTGTTTGCCCATCAGATAGAAATCTGCATTACCCACCCCTCGCTACCTTGCTATTCCGCCTCCCCGTTCCATTCGATGCCATTCCACTGGCGCAGCTTAACGTCGAAAGTTGCTTTCGTTACCTATACCTTACCTCACCCCGGGGAATGCCGACATGCGAAAGGGGAGATGGAAAGCCAAGGGCTAAAACGAGACAGCAACAGACCGCGGCGGACTCGAGTGGCCGGGACAGTGGGTCGCGCAGGGCTAATACAGATTATTCTGGTATGATTTATTTTACTTTTTCGTTACTACGCAAATTTTTTATTAAGTAAAGTATATTGGTAAACATATTTCTTGATTGCAAATGTGCTGCAACCACAAACATATATATGTATATATATATCTTATTTCCTTGTTAGTAATTCGTGCTGGAATTGTGTTTACTCAGCCCACTGTGCGTGTGAGCGATGGCAAACGGAAAGCGAAAAAAATGAATAAATAAATAAAAGTGCTTTGGCTTCATTAGGCGATTAGCGCGACTCAGAGCAATGATCATCCTGTTGCCAGGACCCGGTTTTGGGATTCCGATTCCGATCCCGGTCGCTCTTTCACCCCCACGTCTGCTTTTGCTTTTGCTTTTGCTGTTGCTATTGCTTTGCTCGTGCTCGTGCTCTGCTCTTTCCCTGCTTTACGCTTTTGCTCACTTAATGCGCGCCTGCGCAGCAAGTCAAGTGCGAATCATGTCAATCAGGACCAGTTGCGGGATGGAAGCCAGGATGGAAACCAGGACGAAGGACCGTTAAAAATGTGTCGCCCGGCCACGCCCCCTCCCCTTTTTGCGATGCACACTTTTTTTGACGAACTGACAGGCAAATGTCAGCGATTTACAAAACGTTTAAGCCGCGCGCTCTTTGTCCACTTCACTGCCCATGAAACAACAAACACTCGGGCCAGTTTCCCGAATTTCCCTCCACTCGACTTGAAAACTCGCTCATATTTGTTTTTCATGAGCCAGCCAGCAAGCAGCTACAGCCACTGGAAAAAATGTAAATTTTCACCCAAATAGAAGAGGGACGGCGGCACGCGTGTAATCGCCCGGAAGCGTTTCGTTCGCATTCCCATTTTTTATATTCACTTTTATTGTTTTGTCGCCCGTGCAAGTCACCCCCTTTTCGTGGAGCGTGCGACGAGCGACTTGCAATGTGCCACCAGCAACAGTGCAACATTGCAACATCGCAGATGCACTGCAGCCATTACTCAGCCTTACATGGACATGGGGTGGCTAGCTCCGGCCCAAAAAGCTTCTGTTGCATCATTAGTCGCCTGCAAATTTGCATGCCCTGTGTGCCTTTTGACCTGCGGCAACAGACGGGGCACGTGGCACTCCGAGGAAGCGGCGGCATATGGCATGCAGCATATAGCACACAGCATATAGCATATAGAAAATAACGTATAGCGTACGGCCAACTGTCACTCCGATCCGGCGGAACTGCGTCGTCATTTGCCGATCACTCATACTCATTCGACATTCTACACTCCGTATTCTGCCCACTCATCATTACACAGCGAGTAAAATTGTAATACTTCGAACTGACATGGTAACCCTGCTACTGTGCATAACACACAACATACAAGGTCCTTTCTCCGTACAACTTTCAGTCCTGACTGGCTGACTGGCTAGCTGGCTAGTAGTACAGATACATACTATACATCCTAGATGCTTGCTGCATTTTCGCATGAAATGAACCACCAGAGTTGAGTTCAATTTCTCACAGTGCAGCGCTCGTTTGACTTTCACACCTTGCTAGTTGCCCACTTCACCCGATGCGATGCGATTCCGATCGCAAAGCTAATTAGCAGACTTGCAAAAACCCATTTCACCAGCGTTGCGATCCATCCGCTGGATTTTGAAGTCGCCAGCGGCAACGAAATGTTGCAACCCTTTCGCTTCAGTTTCAGTTTCTGCTTCGGTTTTTTCTCCTTCACTTTTTTTTTCTTTGTCAACGCCGCTGTTCGGATTGCATTGGAAAATTTGTTTATCATTAACAGATTGCAGCAGCTCGCGCTGGAAAATGAATTATAATTACGTAGCAACCACCCTTGCCGGGATTTAAATATTAAATATGTGCCACACGCGGCGAGCGGGGATTTCAGTTTGGATGCCCATTGTTTGCATAATATTTGGCAATTATTGGAACACACTCACTGACAGTTCGGGAATCCTCGGGACCTCGAGCGGCAGTGGAGTGTCCTGCCAGGACGGCGGATGGCAGACGGATTTCTAAGCCGGCTTACCAGCTTTCTAGCGGGGGTTCTGGCGTTTCCCTCTGCGGTTTCTGCTTTGGGGAGGAGGCTCTTGCAGCTTGCCCTTCGCAAAAGAAAGTTGCCTGCCCCGGGGCCAGTGCGAAAATTCGCTGGCATTCTGACTCCGAGGCAGGGGCGTTAGGGGGTTAGGGGCGCGGCAGAGGTTCCTTCGAATCCCATTCGCCCGCGGCGCTGACGACGTCTTGTTTGTCAATCAACAGCACAACGCGTACGAAAATCCGCGAATGCATCGGCATCTGGCGAAATCTGCTCCTGCCCCCGAAGCGGTGGTCCCTCGACTCAATCCTGAATCCTGAATTCAGAATCCTTTTCAGCCGCAGAACTTCCTCTTTCTGCGGCCAGCTGTTGATTAACTAACTGCATAATGAAGGAGTGGAGAAGAATGTGCGCAGGAGAAGCTGAACCCGAAGGAAATCGGGTTTTATTATTGTACTTATACGACTTAAGTGGAGGGAGATATACCCTTGCATACTATACAAACATTTTCAGAGTTTGCAGTGCGCTCATTGGCATTAAAACGATTAGGTATGATTTTAAAAACAACTGATCATTTAAATTACCTGACTTCCGAGTAAAAAGTCTTCGATTACACAACTGCTTGTTGACCCTAGTAGTTCCTTTGGCGACATAGCTCGTCCGAGTCGTACCCCTTTTCCGGTGCCCTGTCAGCTGTGACCAGAGTTTCCACGCCTTGCCGAGGATCCAGAAGCCCCCATAACCGATGATCATCCATGCTCTGCACACTCGATGGCTGGCTCTTCCCCCGTCCGGGGGACGCTTGTTTCTATCACATTTACAGGCAATTAATTAAATTTTTATCGATTAACCAAGTGACACCAAGCAGCCCGAAGGAAGTGCGGAAGGGGGCGAAGACGGAAACGGGCCAAGAAATGTAAATTCGATGGCTCTACGGGCCGAGTTCGGCTAAAAGGGTTAGAACGGGAAAAGGGGTGTGACCCAAGACGAAGGCATTAGGAAATTGGTCTAACGATGCGGGTGAGCACAGCTGGCCAGGTCGAGCGGAGCAAGTGCGCCCAGCGGGGCACATAACCGGTCGTCCAATGCGAACAATAAAAATAATTCAATTATCTATCGCATCGCAGTCTAAATGGTCTACAAATTAGGGACAAGCCCACAGAAATGTGCGATGCGATGACAGGTTGCTAAGCCGGGGATTAAGCGGGTTCCTTCCGCAACAGTAGGGCTCCTGCGGAACAGCGACAGGTACTGGCATGGTTATGGGTATAGCTATGGGTATAGGTAAAGGATACCATCCATACCGCACTCAAAACGAGTTACAGTGCCAAAAAGTGTGTGCGAGGGCGTCAACGTGCCAACAAGTGTCATGTGCCGGAGGATTAGAGATGATGTTCTTGCCAAAAGTCGGAGCATGGAAACATAGCTAGATTTTCTAGCTGGACACTGCAGTTCCCATAATTTCATTTCGAAACATGGACATCCGCAAGGGTGCCTACGATTTTTTTAATAGGATACTAATATGTGCAAAACGCTTTCTGGTTGGATTTCTCTACGCTCTAAAGCTAACAGACAAAAGCGGAAATCGGGGGTTGATTTCGTTTCGATGACTTTGGAAACTCATTTGTTGTAAAATATGATTTTGAAATGGATTTAAATTATGATAAGCGAGTGTACGCAAAATGTGTTCTCTTCAAAAGCGGTCACAATGAATGAATTAATAACATATAGCCATATAGTTCTTGAGCAGCCAGTTCGATGGGAAAATAGCCAATTGAGCAGCACAGCGGACGCAGAGTCCCGAGTCCTCGGAAACAAGGAGTGGACCAGCTGTTGGCTGGCTCTGACTTCTCCTTTTCTTCTTGATTATAGATCCCGGGGCGTGCCATTGTACCTGTCAGGCATTCAATTATTCCCAGTTCCCAACCTGCACCGCCGTTGTTTGTTTTGGTCGCCTGGAAAAGCAAAGCAAATCGCTTGGTCAAGCAACTGTGTAAATACACGTTGTGCGTATCCGCAGGTCAAAATGCAATCGGCACGAGCTGGGATATTGCGTAGGTGACGAAGGTGACCGCAGATGTTTCGCATTCATCCGAAAACTCAATGCGATGCTATGGCACAACAAAATAAAATTTTTTCGTCTTTCGGAAATCTATCTATCTATAAACCTAGCATTTAAAGACTAGGTTTCAATGGATACATGCCAACACCTTTCTAGACTATGAAGTTAGCCAAGGTATTTCAAATATTACCATTTCGATTCAAAACTATCCCATATGGATATTCGTCAATACTCATGGAAGTAGCCAAAGTTACTCAAAAAACATTTTGGAATTTATGACAAAAAGCTGATATATAAAGTATTTCCCATTTCAAAAGAAAAGAAAAGTGTGCTTCATTGTTTTTGATTTAATGCTTTTATTTTAAAAAAATAATTATTTGTGTAACTTAAAGTAGCAATAAATATTCTACAAATATTTGCTTAAAATTAAATAATGAAAAAAAAAGGTATATTCGAAAACTACATAACAGCAGCAAAAAAAAAAGGTCATATTAGTAATTGGAATAAATAGTGATTAAGGTGGGCTACGAAATTATGTACAGTAATTGAAAGAAGATTAGTTTACGACTTAGGAACTAGTTAAGCGTCATAGTTAAGCGTTTTCCCCCCGTTTGTCAGCGTTGCTCGCTTCCTCGTCTTCATTTGCATCTCGCAATTAGTTTTTCTTCTCTTTTTTGTGGCTATCCGAGGATCTGTTTGAAAGGACCTCTTCTCAGACATATATAGATGAGGGCAGGGCCAATCCCACCTCGAAGTAATTGCGCTCGTCCACCTTGTAGCGCTTAATGGGGGACTCCTTGGCGACGATCTCCTTGCGGGTCCTCTTCAGAGCCTTGACTGGAGTCTCCAGGCAGAAGGTGTTGTCGCAGGGGGCGGACTTGGGGGCCACTGGAGTGGCCAGTTGGACAAGCAAGTTGTGTGGAATCTTGGATAGGGGCGAGGCTGGTTCCGGAGTGGCCATCAGGTTGTGCATGGGCAGGGGAACCAGACCAAAGCTCAGATCCGCGGCCGGATCGTCTCCAGGTGCGTAGGATGGTGACAGCACCTCCTGGGGGCAGTTCGACTCCATTTGCTGCTTGACCAAGGTGCGTCTGCGCAAATTGAAGGTGGACCTTCTCGGCTTCTTCTTGGTGCTGGCATTCGCCTTGCAGGCGGAATCCAAGATGGCATCGATGAGGCGATCCAAAGTCTGATCCCCCATCTGCGTGGAGGCGGGCTGCGGTGTGCTTGGACGCACTTCCGCCTTGGGGGTGGGTGGCTTCAGCACTGCCGGCTCCTGCAACTCCGGCTCCAAGGTGGCCACAAAGTCCTCGTCCAGTCTGCGCTGCTTGAGTTTGCTAACTCCTGCACCCGAGCCCACTATGTAGCGTGGCTGGCCCAGAAAGGGATCCAACGGAGCCAGGCCCCTCAGCGCCAAGTGTTGACCACTGGGCAGTCCGTTGGGCGAGTAATCCTCGGCAAAACGTGGCAATGTGGTGGCGTATCGCACACTCTGTACCCTTTGGGGCGCCTGACTGCGCACCACTGCCTCCGGGGTGACATTCCGGATATCGCTCAGCGGCGCCAGGACCAGGGGACTGTTGAGCAGCCTGGAAATGGGCACTGGCGTGGAGGTGTAGCCCACGGTGTCGGGCACGTTCTCCTTGTTGGCGATGGTGGCCCTCCGCTGACGGCGCTGCCTTCTCTGCAGCCTCCTCCTCTGCGGCTGGTTGGCATCCTGATCGTGCACGGGAATCTCGTTCAGGCGCTGCGCCGATGCCGTCCACTTTAGCATGTTGTGTGTGGTTCTGTTTCTGCTGCTCCTGGTGCACAAAAAAAAAGATGTACTTCTAGACTCTGCTAGTCTTCTGCTCTCGAACGCTCTCGCTGACAAACTGAAGCGGTACGGGGAGCGGGCTGCGTTTTATACCCGCTCGGCGCTCAGGGGTTAATGGCTACGGGTTACGGGGCTAGGGGTTGTTGCGCAAGAGGCACCCCGGCGGGCAGAAGGACACTCGCTCTCTCCGGCGCTCTCTCTTTGGGTGAGAAGGCTCTCTTTCTGGCCGAAGGATGGATGTGTGTGGTATCAAACTGTCTTTGGATCTCGAGGAACTTGAGCAACAAGCTCGAGGATGTCAGAAGCTTAGCTTAGAATATGAAAGTATAGATTCACATTATATCTGTTAGCCCACAAGATCTGATACTTTGATGAAGATTTTAAGAAGTGCTTGGCTTCGTCCTTTCCCACAGTTCCCAGTACCGGCCGAGAATCACCCACTCCAATCCAGCCACTCATCCACAGCACCACCACACGAAAATGACATCTAGATGTCTATCGGCCAGCGCTTGGTTATTAAATTTGCTTTCATTCCCCTCAAGGAAGTCTGCTTCCTTTCGCCCTTGTCTCCCCCTCATTTGAATGGACATTTAGAGCAGCAACAGGCTGGAAAACAGTGAACGGAAAAAGTAGAAGGGAAGCCAGGTTGGCCGGCTAATTAGCCCATGCCAAGTCCAACTTCCTGGCCGACAGCACCTCGTCATTTTAGCCACTTGTCGTAGCGCGGTATCAGTATTAATTGCGGCTCTTTAGCGGCCGCAAATGCAATTAATATACTGGGCGGCTTTAATTGAAAATGTTTGCCACTTCCGGAAGGAAGCATTAGAAAAACGTTACAAACTCTGGGAAAAGTCCTGTGCAAAGCGTCAGTTGTTCACCTAACACGGGAAAAGTTTGTACACAGTATGCATTATCAAATTATCAACTTTTTAATAGGTGTTCCTTCTACAAATATAAGGACCTCATGCCGTGCAAATTCACAACTTGTGAGGATTTGACTTTGAGTTGTTCTGTGGTAAAAGGATATGGTTCCCATAACCTTTGTAGTGATCTATATTTTAAAGCACAGCCGCAGTCCTCCATATGAATATGAAATGTGGAACCAATAAGTAGATTATATTTCCGATGACAAGATCAAAGATAACTGCCCCCATATGTGGCTCTTGACCAGCTGAAGATGAAGTGATCGTCGAGATCCCTGAGTGATCTTCAAGTGATCATCGACCAGCGATCCTAAGTGACGTTCAAGTGATCGCAGCTCGTCATCTCCTGGACTTGGATCACTCAAAGTGTCCGTGACCGACGTGGCTGGCTATCTGGCGGTCTGATCTAGTTCAGGATATAAAGGCGCATCCTTGAATGGGTTCTGGTCCCCTGGAGATATCTTTATTTGCGATCGATCGCTGAAAGATTTTCGCTAACGGGGATCGTATATTTCGCACGTTATCCTTTTCGGCTTTTTTGCGGTGAAAGTAGTTTTGTTTCGTATGTGTTCATGTGACTATCTTCCGATCGGCTTTCATCCTTTCATAGGGACACAAAAAGGGTGCAGGGGTAGTTAATCGATTGCCCCGTTCCATCCACTGAAATGGCGAATTTCTCAACTTTTCAACTCTTTTTCAGCGTTTACTTTGCGAAATGCGCTCCTTTTGCTTACTTTTTACCTCTTTTCCCTTCGATTTGCCCTCGTTTTGTCCCCGAGTCCTTCGATTCTCTTTGTGGCGCTGAGTTATTGCTGTTTACACAGCCGCACAAAAGGATTAAATGGGTTTTTGAGAGAGTTTCCAGCGCTAAGAAAGGATTCCGGCATGTTGATTAATATGATTTAACGAGCATCCTGCATAACAAGGCGTATCCCGGCTAGTCTTCACCGGCAATTTCCACACAAAATTACCATAATCCTCGCATTTTCTGCGGTTTTTAGGGACACAACGAAACACAAAATGGATAAAGAACAACACGAAAACCTCTCAAATTCAATTTGAATTTTCGGCATTTCGTGTGCGACGATTTTACGCTTAATTAACGAGCCCAAGGACCCTGCCTCAAGGACTGCCCGAAGTCACGATCCAGTCCCGATCGCTGTATGCAAATTGCCCATGCATTTTTTACCGCTCCGCCCGGCCTGCATCTCCCGTCCCTTTCCCCTGCACGCGTGCTCGAGCGAGAGCGCGTCGCCAAGAGCCACTTGACTTTCACTCTCACTCAGCCGGCGTCCCGAGGTCCTGCGCTCCTGAGGTCCTGCGCCGCGAAGCCGGAGGGATTTGCATACTCGACTGCAAGTTCGCGAATCCACTAGAGATGCGTGCTCAACCCGATTACCATCCAGATGTGAAGAGTACTGGGTAGCACCTCCTACGATTATATGTTCTAAGCTATGAGTTGTAAGTTAGTCGTGTTTACTTGGACAATTGTGTGCGAGCAGCTTAGTTTACCCCTTTTGAACGTGTGAATTAGCTACTCGAACCTCTCTGGCAGGCTCGATCGGTATTACCCTCCCCTTCGAACGCCTTTGCATATGTGCTTACATGCAGATCGGCCACTTTGGCTGGATCCTACAGATAGGGCTGCTTTATTGTTGCCGCATTTGATTAATGCGCCCGTGTTCGCATTGTTTGCGAAATTTATCGATATTTGATTTGCTGCGCGCCGCCTGAAATGGCATTCAAAGTGCCCAAAGTGTATCAAATGCTTGTCGCGCGGCTTTGTTTGCGTTTTGCATAACGGAGGGAAAGTGTTTGCGAAAGGGGAAAGTTCTCATATAGCCATGCGATGCATTGGGCGGTAGGACAGTAGGAAAGTGGGAAAGTGCCAGTTTGCGACTTCATTAACGCGCTGCGAAAAGGTTGTGGGGATTTTACGTTTTACGACTCTAAGCGGAAACCACAAAAAAGTGAAGCCATTAAATCATAAATGAGCCGAAATGATTAATTGATTTCATAACTTTTACGCTGGCATTTTCGCTGGAGGCAGGGGACTAAAAATGACTGGCACTATATAAAGGATAAATTGCCAAATGGCAATAGCAACACGGGCCCCTGGCAAATATCATGTTTATGCTCATAACTTTCCAACTCAAAAGTCGACCAACTGTCAACTGTCAAATACGAGACAGTTTCGCAAACGGATCCTGGCCATTTGGGGTGGGGGATGCTCTCCTAAGGACGACGACTGAGACTCGAATTGTGACCCTGAAAAAATAAAGAAGAGGCAGCGCAAACTGGAACACACGAAAGGACACCCAAAGGATGCGTCTGAGGCAGACAGCGCAAGACAATGGATGCCATAATGAAGAGCAGATACAGATACAGATACATATAGAAATACAAGCGCGAGCACGGACGGAGATCCTGATACACAGATACAGATACAGATACGCAACGGGAGATGTCTGCTGCATCCAAGGAGCAGAAAGTAAATTGCAACAAAGGAACGCCAGGGAAAGGATGCGAAGTGGGCAAAAAATCAGAGGCCGGGGCTGAAATTATTGCAAATAATTTAGAGCACATATTGCAGGGATCCGAAAAAAAGGATCCGACTGCCGATCCCTTTTCGGTTTGTTCGATTGTCATTTGCCCACAGCGAAAATCAGCAAGGACTCGCAGGAGCAAACCCAAGAAGTAGGTCTTCTCCCAGCCCTCGAACATAAATTTGCAACAATTAAAAACAAAGTTAATTAAAATTTATGTGCGACAGTTTCTGCACTCTCGAGCAAAAGAAAGTGCGGATCGGGCCCATCCTTTGGCTAATTGCTGGGTGTGTCCTGCGAAATGGAGAGGCATTCTGCGCTTCAACAGTCCACTTAAAAAATGAGATAGGGCACGAAGAAAGCAAGTCGAGCATCGAGCAAATATAGATGTTTGGGCGCACATAAAAAATGGGCGGATCGGGGAGGAAGCGAGGTGATGACCATCGATGACCACCGATGGCCAGTGGTTGACCCATACGACGCACAATGGATTTTATGGCGTATTGGTCAAATATAGATGGCCAATTCCTCACACAATAGCCTCTTTGTCGCCTTTTTTCCAGAAATTGCAGACTACCAAAGCTGAAAATGCTTCTACATGTTATGAAAAAATATATTTGAAAAGACATATAAAAAGCAAGAGAATTGCTGCAGTAATTCTCCTATTTTTGTTACCAATTTCACTTAATTAATGAGATTGGCTTAAAAAAGTTCGACTTTGGCCTTCAACAACTTTTCGACCACCAATAATTAGTACTGCTATTTTTGTTAAGCTGATTTGCCGTCGAAAAACAATCAGGACTTTGGCCACAACACACAATGAGGCGCACTTTATTGGCTCCTCCCGCCCGCTGTTCCGGAATCCTTTGGTGGATTCCGATCGGGCGGCGCCTGTTTTGCATAGGAACCGCAGTCGGCGCCTCCGGTTTTACGATCCAGCGGGGGGCTACGATCCTACGATGCGGGCTTTGGTGTCCTGCTCCGCTTCCGATCGGCCCAATTCGAATTGGCGCGTCCTTTGTTCGCCTCACGAGCTCTCGACGAAGACAAAGCCGGCCTGTCAGTTTTTGATGCGCTGCCGATGCGTAGCAGATTTATTGGCCTCTGGCTTTGTTTGATCGCATCCTGGGCATCGGGATTGGACTCGGACTCGTCCTTGTCACGTTCCACACGCTGCGAGGACTCGGGTCTCGGCACGTTGGACTAAGGAGCGTGAAAGTGCCGAATGTCCGGCAGCCGGACCTCAACAAAGGATCAAGGACCGAGATGAGCCAATTTCAATTTCAATTCCCATTCCGATTCCTTGCGCAAAAATTACCCAAAACGTCTCTAAATTAGAGCAACTGTCTTGGGCGGCTCTGCCGAGGTGCGCAGATTGGTTCGGTGGTTGGAGGGCCACTCTGGATTGCAGCTGCGTCCATTGCCCATCGTCTTTCGTGGCTACGACTACCGGACTTATCGCCTATTATCCTTTTACCTGGCTAGGAGGAGCTCTTGAAAGGCTTTCCCTAAATCTAAATCGATTCGGAGCAGACTCTAAAATGCCGATGTGGATGATCGAGTCAATTTACTCCGAAGTTTATTCAGTTTTCAGACATTCTGATACATTATTTAGTTACTTGAAGGACCTCTAAATAGGTTTAGTATTACTTAAACTAAACTAGATTGGTGTCTGTGAAGGATGCGTTTTATTATAGCTTCTAGAACTGTCTCCACACAAGTTATCGCGATATTCCACTCATTCAACTATAATTTCATTACGATCTGACCATTCGAAGTTTATTAAATACGAATTGGGCAAGGGCGGGGAACAGGGGAAGTCAGGAGGGACCCTATCGGCGCATCCTTCGCATGTAATTAGCCCTGCAGCTCGGCGATATGGAAATCCGCTTGCCACCTTGATTGACAATCCCCTGATCCGATCCCGATCTGCCAGATCCTCGTAAGTGATGTTCTGCGAGGGACGCGAACAAAAAAGGCATGCCTAAAAAAAGAAACATTTCCCACGTAACCGAAGATGTCAGGGATAAAACGTCGCACCCCCAGGAGAAAGCAATGTTGTTGCAACCATAGCTAACAAGCCTGTAATTACTCGGCGGAGATTGTTGCCCGAGTAACACCTTAATGGACTTTCCGTCGGGACCTCGGGGCTCACAGTCATCGCCGTTCGTCAGTTACCCCCCAGAAAATGCAGGGCACACGGGGAAATTTGCATAAAAAATTCAGAAATACCCAAGAATCGGAAAATGAAAAATGAAAATCCGAGATGGTGTCAGGGTGAATCCTTTCGATGATATTTTGACATGACATCGTGGAAATATTTATTTGTCATCGCCTTGACAAAGGGATTAGGCGCAATCATATTTTACGGACATGAAAATCCGTGTTCTGCTGTCCCGGAATTAGCATAGGTCCAAAGTGCAGGAAATATTTTGACACCCAGTCCCGTGCAAGGACACAAAGACAGTTCAATTATGAGCACAAAGGGTTAGGGGTTGCCAAGGAGTTGGAGTCGGAGTTCTGGCCAGCGTAAGCTGGCTTACATAACCCGCCGCACAAAGCAAATCGGGACTAAGTCGCTTAGCGAACTGCACGACGTGTTAAGATCCCCTGACATCTGTCGGACCTCTGGGTTTCCGATCCCCACAGCCCTTTCTTATCGCCAGTGCCACATCGCACGGCGTCTCTAAATGCAGCAATTAACTTAAAGGCCACCTCAAGATATCCCTAGCTGCGCAAGGAAGAGAGCTCACTCAAGCGCGGAGTCCAAGTCAGCCTCTAAGTAGTTGCACTTCCGACAATTACTGCGCAGCCAGGACCCCGAAGACTGGACATTACTTGGCTCCTGTGGGGGAGTACTCGTAGTTGAAATGATTGCGGTCAACTCGGGATCGCGTTTCTCAGGGTCATAGCTCGCTAAACATGCCCGCTACTCTTTCTTTCCTTCTTTCCCAACCCTGCAGTGCGACTTTCTTGGTTTGCTTTTCGTGAGATATCTTTTGGAGGAGCAAAGACCGTGTTCATGACACAGATCCTATGGATTTTGCGATCTTGTAATCACTGATCATCTAAATATAGGAACAACTTGTGTTTATTTATTGTTTACAATACGTTTTTTATGCACTTATTCCTATCAGTAGGGATACAGTCCCAATTAATTGTCGAGTGGTCATCGAACCAAGCGAGGCTTGAAAGGAAATGAACACGGCAAACAGCTCTATAAAACTAGGTAAACATCGATGTGAAACCCACCCAAAACCAAACACCACCCCCTGTTTGCGAGCTCGAAATTAAGAAATTACAATGCGGCGGCACAAAACGTCGCATGGCCAATTAAAATGCATTCGTTTTAGGCCTATCAAAACAGTTGGAACAACTTGCATGAAGCGATAAGCAAATACCAATAAAAAGGACATCGGCTCGGCGGAAAAGTGTGGGATGATACGGCATGGAGCGTCATCTGGCTGATCGGTTCGTGTTGGACAATTTAATGCAATTAGTGCGATACGCGATGGTCAGTGTTTTGGGCATCGCTTTCGGTATCGGCACTCCGTATTCCATATCGGTAATTACATAATTACAGCGCGTGTCCTGCAATCGAAGGGATGTACGGAACGTGTATCCTCTATCCACCCTCTCCTCGGATCAGAAGAAGGTGGCACATGTCATATGCCGCGGCATTCCAGTTCCGATTGCGATTCCGATTTCACTCGGCTGATTAATGATATTATGTAATCCCATTAGGGGCCTTTCGGCCTCGGGGCAGTTTGCTGAAAACAGAATCGAACCGAGCCGAACTGAAAAGAAAATGCCTGTGAAACGCAGCCAACCGCAATAATCGCGAACGGCAAAGAGCGAAAATCGAAAATCGCAAAAATCGAAAGCAAAACATTAGGCGCCTAATGCGACTTAGCCCAAAATGGGAGGGATCTGGAAATGGACGTGCCAGTGGCAATGGCAGCGAAAGCCAAGAAAACCAGACCAACGACCTACTTCAATGACGATGTGTTAATTTCATTTGATTGACATCTGTCGGGTAGAGGGCCGTACGACTGCGATCCTCGTTCCCAATCCGGCGGATTCTTCCTTAAAAAAGGAAATGTCCCATCTCTTGACTTGTCATGTAAATCTCAAGGATGTTGTTGCGGCTGGCCAAGCATGACGCTTCATATTTTCGGGGATTGCGCCTAGGCGAAGGACTTCACGTCACAGGACATTGTCCCGATTGAGCTGTCAGCGGATGACGGCACACAAACCCATAATCAAAATCGAAAAACGGCTGAAAGCAACTTTTTCAGGTCCGAATCTGAAAGAGATAGTCGTGTATCCATGTATGACATGTATACGCGATACAAGGACATCCTCCGGGAGAGTCAATGTCAGGACTTTCCTATCCTTCTCCCGAAGGACAGATGCAAACTTGGCCAGCGCAGGGAAAAGAGCAGCAGCAGCAAAAGAGGAAGAGCAAGGGAAGGATTGTAATTTAAGACACTGCCATTCATGACGTTTAAATTTCGCAAATTGTCAAAATTATTGCATTCGATATGCAGCGCACAAAGCGAAGGGAAAATTGTGCAATGAAGCCGACTGCATTTTGCATGCCCTGCCCTTAACCCTTGAGTGAGAATGAGAGTGAGGAGGTACTCTAATCACTCGGAAAATGCCTCCCATCCCCGCCCCTCCTGCGAAATTCTTGAGGAGTGTGTGAAAAATTGATAGACTTGTCATTCGCTCGTCGGTCGTCGGTCGCCGGCGGGGTGGATTTCCATTGCGCCCGTTGTCCTGTTGTCCTCCTTCTCATAAAGTTGCATAAATGTCAGGCGACTGTCATGACAACCTCTTGTAAACGCCCCATAATTTTTATTATTAATGGACTCGGCCCGCCATAATCGATGAGCTGCTATATCTGCTATATATCCCTTCCATATCTGCCATCGATTCGCATGCCGAAAAGAGTTGGCAGGGGTTCCAAGGATACCCAGACCTATCCGCTTTGTTTTGTTATTTAGTACTCATGTACTCAGGTCTTGGAGTGAAAGCCTAAAATTCTTTTCTTCAGCGTTGGTGCTTACCTAAACTTATTTAGGAACCCCTCCATATAGATATTCTATTCAAATTATTAACGTTCATATAAAAATTGCAAGTTTTCAAGACCTATCTAAATCTTTGTGTTATATTGCCAGACATGCAATATAATATTTATTCAAAAGTTTAACAAATTGAAATAATCTACATCTTACACCCTGTTTCATGTCAAATGTATATAAATGTAAAGCGCACTTTGATAACGAGTATTTTCAAGTATTCGATAAGTGGTAATTGGATCGTGTCTACGCTAAGTCTAGTAAAGTTTCTGATCCGTAAATGTGAGCAGCTAAATTCGGTTCGATTGAGCGCTATCTACATCCAGGTTTCCAACCACAAAAACCCAACAAAGTTTTCTCCTTTTTCCAATCGTGATGTAAAAAATTTTTGCGGAGTTCCAACTAAAACAAATAAAAAAACAATAGACTTGGCAAACAAATGTGTTATGATTTTAAGTAACAAAAATATCAGAATTTTACCCACAACTTTTGTAATAGCCGATCAAATGCGGAATGCCATACCTTGTTAAACTCGTAGCTTAATTTCCTTTCGAGTGGCATTCACAGCTGAAAATTTTTAAATTTTACCATTTTTCGAAAAAAATCGTGATGTAACCCCTTATAAAAAAGGGAAAATTTCGCAAAAAATTATTTTTACCAAATAATCTAAAAAGTGAAATGGGTCGTTTGGTAAGGTTGTCAGCTGCAAATAACGGTACGTTTCGTATCTGTGCCTATTCATTTTGAGAAGTTATAACTAAAAAACCACAAAAACATTATGTCTATTAAGTAAAGTTAACTCTGATTCCCTAGTTGGTTTTCAGTAGACACCCGCTACTGATTATCATCGCCTGGTATCAAAAATCGAAGAATCCACAAATTTTGACAAAAATGCGCATTTTGTTAACAAATTTTAGAGATTTTTCGGTTTAAACTACCAGGCGAACAAGAATTCCAGAAGGTGACCAACGATTAGTTGGTTTTCAGTAGACACCCGCTACTGATTATCATCGCCTGGTATCAAAAATCGAAAAATCCACAAATTTTGACAAAAATGCGCATTTTGTTAACAAAATTGAGAGATTTTTCGGTTTAAATTACCAGGCGAACAAGAATTCCAGAAGGTGACCAACGATTAGTTGGTTTTCAGTAGACACCCGCTACTGATTATCATCGCCTGGTATCAAAAATCGAAAAATCCACAAATTTTGACAAAAATGCGCATTTTGCTAACAAATTTTAGAGATTTTTCGGTTTAAATTACCAGGCGAACAAGAATTCCAGAAGGTGACCAACGATTAGTTGGTTTTCAGTAGACACCCGCTACTGATTATCATCGCCTGGTATCAAAAATCGAAAAATCCAAAAATTTTGCACAAAAATGCGCATTTTGTAAGCAAAATTGAGAGATTTTTCGGTTTAAACTACCAGGCGAACAAGAATTCCAGAAGGTGACCAACGATTAGTTGGTTTTCAGTAGACACCCGCTACTGATTATCATCGCCTGGTATCAAAAATCGAAAAATCCACAAATTTTGACAAAAATGCGCATTTTGCTAACAAATTTTAGAGATTTTTCGGTTTAAATTACCAGGCGAACAAGAATTCCAGAAGGTGACCAACGATTAGTTGGTTTTCAGTAGACACCCGCTACTGATTATCATCGCCTGGTATCAAAAATCGAAAAATCCACAAATTTTGACAAAAATGCGCATTTTGCTAACAAATTTTAGAGATTTTTCGGTTTAAATTACCAGGCGAACAAGAATTCCAGAAGGTGACCAACGATTAGTTGGTTTTCAGTAGACACCCGCTACTGATTATCATCGCCTGGTATCAAAAATCGAAAAATCCACAAATTTTGACAAAAATGCGCATTTTTTTAACAAATTTTAGAGATTTTTCGGTTTAAATTACCAGGCGAACAAGAATTCCAGAAGGTGACCAACGATTAGTTGGTTTTCAGTAGACACCCGCTACTGATTATCATCGCCTGGTATCAAAAATCGAAAAATCCACAAATTTTGACAAAAATGCGCATTTTGTTAACAAATTTTAGAGATTTTTCGGTTTAAACTACCAGGCGAACTGGAATTCCAGGACGTGACCAACTATTAGTTGGTTTTCAGTAGACACCCGCTACTGATTATCATCGCCTGGTATCAAAAATCGAAAAATCCACAAATTTTGCACAAAAATGCGCATTTTGTATGCAAAATTGAGAGATTTTTCGGTTTAAACTACCAGGCGAACTGGAATTCCAGGACGTGACCAACTATTAGTTGGTTTTCAGTAGACACCCGCTACTGATTATCATCGCCTGGTATCAAAAATCGAAAAATCCACAAATTTTGCACAAAAATTCGCATTTTGTATGCAAAATTGAGAGATTTTTCGGTTTAAACTACCAGGCGAACTGGAATTCCAGGACGTGACCAACTATTAGTTGGTTTTCAGTAGACACCCGCTACTGATTATCATCGCCTGGTATCAAAAATCGAAAAATCCACAAATTTTGCACAAAAATGCGCATTTTGTATGCAAAATTGAGAGATTTTTCGGTTTAAACTACCAGTCGAACTGGAATTCCAGGACGTGACCAACTATTAGTTGGTTTTCAGTAGACACCCGCTACTGATTATCATCGCCTGGTATCAAAAATCGAAAAATCCACAAATTTTGACAAAAATGCGCATTTTGTTAACAAATTTTAGAGATTTTTCGGTTTAAATTACCAGGCGAACAAGAATTCCAGAAGGTGACCAACGATTAGTTGGTTTTCAGTAGACACCCGCTACTGATTATCATCGCCTGGTATCAAAAATCGAAAAATCCACAAATTTTGAGAAAAATGCGCATTTTGTTAACAAAATTGAGAGATTTTTCGGTTTAAATTACCAGGCGAACAAGAATTCCAGAAGGTGACCAACGATTAGTTGGTTTTCAGTAGACACCCGCTACTGATTATCATCGCCTGGTATCAAAAATCGAAAAATCCACAAATTTTGACAAAAATGCGCATTTTGCTAACAAATTTTAGAGATTTTTCGGTTTAAATTACCAGGCGAACAAGAATTCCAGAAGGTGACCAACGATTAGTTGGTTTTCAGTAGACACCCGCTACTGATTATCATCGCCTGGTATCTAAAATCGAAAATTCCACAAATTTTGGACAAAACTGCGCATTTTGTTAACAAAATTGAGAGATTTTTCGGTTTAAACTACCAGGCGAACTGGAATTCCAGGAGGTGACCAACTATTAATTGGTTTTCAGTAGACACCAGCTACTGATTATAATCGCCTGGTATCTAAAATCGAAAAAATCAAAAATTTTGCACAAAAATGCGCATTTTGTATGCAAAATTGAGAGATTTTTCGGTTTAAATTACCAGGCGAACAAGAATTCCAGAAGGTGACCAACGATTAGTTGGTTTTCAGTAGACACCCGCTACTGATTATCATCGCCTGGTATCTAAAATCGAAAAATCTTAACATTTTCCAAATTGTGTGATTTTTCGGTTTAGATTACCACCACGCGAACTGAAATACCAGAAGGTGACGGTGGTGATTGAATTCTTTCAGGGCCTAAAAGTATGTTACATATATATATGGGGCACCATTGAGTGGCTATCTTTTTCGGCCTAAAAGTACATAAAGTAATGTTAAAAATTTGCAAATGTTAATATCAGGCCTCGTTGAGCTTGCATTCAAATGTTATCACTTTATCATATATTTTGCAAATTTAACAATTCAAAAATTTGGCCAAAAATTTATTTTCCATAATTAAAAATGTTAGGGATTCCATGGGTAATGAGCTGTACTAAACGTTGAATATTTTTAGCTTTACGAACATTTATGATGAAAAAGTAAAGTATCGAATTTTGTAATTTTTCAGATTCTGAACACCAGGCGAGCAGAAGTTTCAATAGGTAGCAACAGCTTACCAAGATACAACGAAGACCATATTAAGCAGTAATGGAATATAATTATTTTCGATAATTTATTATAATTGATTCCTTAGGGCTATGAAAAAAATTCACTTACAAGTTAAACATTACTGGCTAGCTGGGACTACTACAACTATAGATGATTCCATTGATAGTTAACTGGTGAGATTGCGAGATGCACTACAGCTAATACATTTTCCAAATATAACGTATACTCCAAGGACTTAAAGTACTTAAATGCGAGTGTGTAAAAAAAAGAAAGTTGAGCCCCCTAAACTATTCACAGATAAGCTGACCCAAAAACAGGACATACGATTCGGATCCTCGCGTTCAACGCATCAAGAGAGGAGTGGACCTTTAGGCGGTGGTTACTTTGGCGGAGGTGAAGGCGGCCAGCTGGGCCTTGAGTGCGTCGATCTGGCACAAGAGCTCGATGTTCTGGCGCTCCAGATAGGCGGCCCTGATGGCGATCTCATCCTCCTTGATGCGGCGGCGATCGCGGGACTTCTTGGCGGCAGCGTTGTTCTTGCGACGCCTCTCGTAGTAGGCGGCATCCTTAACCTGGCTGCCCGAGCTGATACCGGAGTTCGCTGCAGTAGCGTTAGCCAAGTTGCTGGAGCTGCTGGTGGCGGACTTGCCCTCGAAGTTGCCCGCCTGAGAGTCGCAGTCGCTTGACTCCTCCGCAGCAGCGCGATCCTCGCTTTCGCTGTTGTTGTTTGAGGAGCTGCCTTCGTTGACGGATCCACTTCTTGAGTTGGTCCTTCGCATTTTTGGGTTGGTTACGGTGCGCGATCCTCCATTGGAGCTGCGGATTTGCTCAAGCACTCGCTTCCGGTATTCCGTGTAGCGCTCCACTCGCGGATTGTCCAGAAGGACATCAGTGGCTGCGAAATTGGCAGCTATGACCAAGGGATCCCGGGGAAAGGCCTTGAAGGGACGGGTGTTCTTTCCCGCCTCGCCGCTACTGGAGGTGGTGGGCGTGGTGGCCTCAACAGCCGGGGACTGGGGATTCTCCAGAACGTCTATCTGCATTGTGCTGGCGTTGCTGGCGGGTCTTGGTGAGTTGGTCGAAGAAGCGGCAGCAGCAGCGGCGGCCGCAGCAGAGGCGGCAGCAAAGGTTTGCAGAAGGTTGGCGGTTGGTGTGACCTTGGGCGGAGCAGCAGTGGGCGTGGCTTGCTCCTGCTTGATGTTGCTGTAGTAAAAAGCGGGATACAGGGAGGCCAATTGTTGCTGCTGCTGCTGTTGCTGCTGATGCTGCTGCTGTTGCATTTGGGCCGCATACAGAAGATTGCTGGTGGGCGAGGCCGAGGGGGAACCACTGCCGTAGCTGTAGCTTGTTTGATACGGCGAGGGAGTCTTCCTGGGCGTCTCTACGCTGTCACATCGACGGGAAAGATCCAGGACCTCTGCAGAGGAGGTATGCTGCTGCTGCAGCTGCTGATGTTGCTGCTGCTGCTGCTGTTGTTGCTGCTGACTGAGGGCAGCTCCCAGCAACTGCTGCTGGTAGGCGTAGGCCGTGTACAGATCCATTTTGGGCAGGCCCAAGGATCCCTGAACCGGCAATTGGCTGTGCGGCAAGTGGTGCAGTGGCTGCTGCTGGTGGTGCTGGTACTGGTGGTGGTGCATGAGGGGCTTGCGATCTGCGGAGATTGAGAGAGAGGGGATTTGTTAGTTTACGGATCGAGGAGAGTCCAAGGGGCGTGGCCAACTTACCAGTCTTGAGATCGAAGAACTGCCCGGCCATGAGTTTCTCGTGCATTAGCATGGTGTTCGGTGTATGGTCTCTGGGTTTAATCCAACTGATTGACGCTATATAGACTGGTGATCTAGCTCTGATATTGCTATATCTTCACGCTGACGATGTCGAACGCAAACTGATTTCCTCTCGTCGGAACCCCCTGCATTTATACCGAAAATCCGGAGGCTGCGCCGACGCCTCATTCACATCGAAATGGCGGACACGAGCGGCCAGCCGAAGCGGTACGAAGCAGGTAGGCGGTACAAAGGCCAAAGGGCAAAGGGGTGATTCTGGCTCTGCTTCTGACTCTGTCCCACTCTGCCCTGTTGCCCTCTCTGTCTCGCCGCATTCGAAAGGGTTTTACAAGGGTGCGGCTGCCCTTTCCCTCATTTGGTTTTCGCAGTTTTCGCAAAAATCATAGTTCTTTGTGCTATTGTTAGTTCGCCATTTAACGTAATTTAAAAAAAAAAAGTACAAAGAGTTTTCGAACTTTATGTTTCATCAGTTTCCGCGAAAGGATATGGTTTTTTCTTGGTTTTAATATTCAATGGGAAAAAATAGGAAAATTCGTACTACCTTTGCAGTGCTTTACATTTCGTTTTCATGGAATTGGCTAAAAATATTTATAATCAATGTAGAGTTTTAAACTTCGGCTTTATTTTCACAGGCGTTCATTGCGAAGTTATAAGTTTGTGGAAACCTAACTTACTTGCTTTGATATCTAAATGATAAAGCCCTTACCCAAAAACCAACCTGAAAAATCTTTAGTTACTAAGTCTTTAGATTTAAGTAACTGCTGAAAATGTTTCTTATGTTGTTTAAAGAATAAACCGCAATTAAACATCGTAGGCTATTCTCTTCTGCAGTGAAATAAACCATAAGCATGCTTCTGAATCTTCCAGAACGTTTCGCATATCAAAGACCCCCTGGCCGTAGTATATTATAATTACAGTCAAATCTTACTTTTCCGGCCAGAAAGAGAGGCATCTGGTCAAAGGAAAGAGATGGAATCTGATTTGTTGATAATAGATGCACAACATCCAAGGGTTGTGATGGCTAAATCCGTTTGTTTTGCGCTTTTGTCCCGAAATCCTTTTGCTGACCAGCCCATCTAGAATCTGTGTATCTATGCGATGGCGAATTCGTTGGTTTGTGCGTGACAAATTATGGAAATTAGGCCGAGTTCTGGCGTTCTTGCAATTTTCAGCCCTTTTCGGCTGGCGTAATTCGCATCCTTTTCCTATTTCGGCAATGAAAACTCGGCTTCCCGGAATCTCGACAAGGACACTCGCCAGTCTGCCCATTTGATTCATGACGCCGCCAGCCCAAGGATCGAGAATCGAGAGTCCAGGATCATTGCGACAAGTGTCCGCCAGTGTTGACTGCTCGTGTTTGCCCTCCTCCTTAAACATCCTTGATTCTACGTCCTTTATCCCTTTGGCTTCCGCTGCGGCGTGGGATGTGGGATCCTCGACAAGTTGTTTCACTTTGTTAACTGTTTGTCCTAACGGTCGCCTCGACGGCCAACGGAAGTCGGTAGCGGTACAATGTTGGCTGTCATCCATGGGAAATGTTATTCCAGCATAACTTACTGCAGCTACTTCGAGGACATGACAGTCAGTGTGTCCAAATATGTAGTTTAGATTTGTTACGCAGAAATGATATCAAATCCTATTAACAATACGCTGATCAGATTTCCATATCCCCTCGCTAACTTTCATTCATTCTCTTTTTACGACTTCCCATTCAGTGGGATTGGGTGGATTGCAAATAAAAAGAGGGATCGATATGGTAATCAGTAAAAAACCGCGAACTTATCCGCTAATCCGTGCGCTAATCCAACCGTAAAAATGGTGGATTAAACTAAAACTCGGACGGTCACGTCGCCGTCATTGAGTCGATCCCTTACCTGCGGTTCCCGGGCCCGAGCCCTTCCAGATCCTGGACATACGTATAACCCAGCCCAATCGATCCCGAGCAGATGCCATAAAAAGTCGCGGCCGAAGTCGAAGCCAAAGAGTTGCCAAGTTCGGTGTAAAAACCAGATTCAGCGAAAAAAACTTAAAAAACAGCAGGCCATAAAACCATATATTCATATACTCGGACTGCTGTTGCTTCGCCATAATGAGCTCCGAACCAAAGATGCAATATTTGTGCAATCCTTTGAGTGGTGACCTTGGGCGCGTTTTTTACGGAATCATCTACCTGATGCCCGAACGGGTTGCCCACCCACAATATGCGCTGTATTAGGCTGTTATGCTGTTGCCTAAAAAACATCCAGAGTTTTATTGCATAATGGACGCTTCGTGCGAAAAGGCCTCATTTCGAGTCTGCGGACCCTAAAACCGCTGCTGTTTTTTAAGGAGCCATAAACTGACATTTCAGACATCGGCTGTCCTTAAAAAAAAAGGGTTCTCTCCTCCGCCCATTGTGGCTGCGATTTTTATATTGGTCCGCTGCTAGGTGACAAAGAAAATCAGCGACTAATTGACTGAAAGGGGTTTTGCCTTATATGACCCGTCCCACCCGTCCAAAAAAGGGTGAGGAGTGGTTTGGATTTGGATTCGTGCTTGGTTTCGGGGAATTGCCGTTAACTCCTTTCGCGGCCCTTTGTCTTAATGGGTTAACAGTCGCATATTGGAAGCCTTAGCTTCAAATGGCCCCTGTCGTAAACGTAAGTTGAAAGCAACTTATCGCATATTAGGACTGCCATTTTGTTTCTGAGAAACTGTATTCCCGCTTTTTATCCGTAAAAAAAACCCCTAGTTTGGGATAAGCAAAGAGCAGCGCTCTCCTCCGCATTTTCATCTCGATGTGATGGTAAGTTACTGCTAATAAATTATCTTTTTGATATCATCAAATATATTTCACTAATGCAGCGCTATTTGAAAGAGTCGTGCTTCGTTCATTCTTCCAACTTCCTCCAAAAGGAACTCCTTGAAAGGCCGTTCCTGAGCACAATTGATGAAATGAGATTACTTTCAAATGTATGATTAGTTTGGCCGTCATTCAGTTGATTCTCAGCCACGATGGCCGCCTAAGCCCATCAGGAAAGGCACTTGGGCCCGTCCATATCCCTATATCCTGCGATGCTAATGAGGAAGTAAGTAGTCGGCCGGCAAGGAAGTGAACGGGGATTACACGTGCTCCTCGGGCGGACAAAGGCCCTCTCCTCTCGCAGCAGAGTGTTTGGGCTAAGCGAAAAAGACTAACCAGGATCGAGAGTCGGGAATCGAGGACCTAGGATCACTTGTTTGTTTTCCTTGGCATATGCAAAGTGCACACTTGCAGAGGATAATGGGAACAGGTATTGCTCGGCTCGATGTGTCTGGGGATTTGCCTTAGCCACTTCCGCAAACGGAAGTGCACAGCTCGGCAAAAAGAACCCCGACTAAAAAAGACACAAGTTAAGTACTGGAAGGGAACCCACAATGGCCATAGCTTCCGTCGTCAAATCCTTTGGCTAATTGTTATCCTATGGCTCCTAATCCCACGTCCAGCAAAAGGCTGCTCAATTATGGCATCTCTTTAATTGAGAGACGTCGAGCCGCTCCGAATAGAGCCTTCCTTCATTCACCGCTGACCAGCCGAGCGAAAAGATCTCGAGCAGATCTCAAGTCCGGAATATGAAATCCGGATCCCAAATCCCAAGGCAGTATTGCATTACTATGCCAATTAGTGCGGTTTTGATTACCCAAATGACATTTGCCTCGCAGGCCCGCAATGCTTTGGAGTCCTCTTATCTGCCGAGCGAGTTGCATCTTCCAAATTGGGGCGACAGCGCGTCTATCGTATTACTATCTTATGTTTGCACCGGCCAAACATCCCAGCAACTCAATGAACTTTGAATGATGGACTGCGCTGAGCTGCGAATGCCCAATATTGAAATTGTGCGCGATAAGTTCAAGGTTCTGACTCAAGATTGGGCCGATCGATCGAACGATCGATCGATTGATCGATGGGGAGACCCCACACGGGAAAAGTGCCATTTAATGCTCGTCAAATCGACGCACAAAGAGCTCGGTGTCCAGAGTGCTATTTAAATGGGCAAAACTAACTTGCTACTTCCTTACGCCATCATTGTGCCTGTTGTCCTGTTGTCCCGTTGTCAGGACCCCAGGAAGATGTCCAGGAGACAGGGGAGGGGTGTGTCCGTGTCCACGCCCATCGCCATAGTCAGAGGAAAATGAGAATGCTCGGGTTGGGAAAATACTGAAAAAGTCGCACACACAAGACGAGCAAGAGAAAGGAATCCAAAGAAAGCAACATTTCACGCATGATTTCCGAGTGGGAGATCTCTGCTCCTACAGCTACACTGCGATCATCTGGAAGGACCAATATCTGAACATTAATACTTAAGTGAGCAAGTTTCGCCAAACCCCTTTTCCAGTGCACCAGTCACTGCTGCTGAGCAGCGATTGCAGGGTATTTGCCATCGCTGATGGCACATTCATTTTGCATGCTTCATTCGTTTTGATGAACTGTCAACGTTTTGGGCCATTGTTCCAACTCGGAGCTCTGTGATCGGTATCTATTTGGGTGAGAACCGCTCGCGGTACAGTTATGTGCGGATAGTGTGAAACAATTCTAATAGCCGGCGCAAAGACCCTTATTCCCGATAATGCCCTTTCAATGCTCACTTAATTTTATGCATTTTACTGTTGATTAGCTGCCATCAGCCACGACGCCCATTGTCAGCGGCCGAGCACCGTTAGGGGTTTTTCCGGAGTTAATCAAACCGCCGGTCGAAGAGCCCACATAAAAAGAGTTACGATCCGCCCCCGGCCATCGGGGTGTCGAGCCCACTCGATCTATCAAGCGGCCCTTGAAATTTTCACACCTTTTTGCGGGAGTGTCCTTGCTGCTGCACTCCTTTTTGTCCTTTTGCCATTGTTCAACTGCAAGCCAAAGCCGCCTACGAAACCCCGTTAGAATGGCTACTGTTAGCCCCCTTCCTCTCGAGAAGCGAATTCAAAATTCCAGATCCCAGATCACATTGTTGGCCAGGACAATTGCTGTCAAAATGGCATTGCAGCGGTTTGCGGATTTGGCCGTCCTGGTAATTGTGTCAATTGTCAGTTCGCACCATCTCCTAACTGCCATCAGCATATAAAGCATATCCATCCAGCACGATCTCCACCGGAACGGATGCGCTGCCCAGATACAATCGGGATCGGCAGATCGGGACCGGGCGAGAACGGTAGATCGAGGAAATCCTGGAACAGAGAACGGAACTGAACCGAACGGAACTGAACGGTCCTAAGCCTCATTCCGCATAACTCTTTTTCATAGAGTGACTCCTGGCCAGCTCGTAATATGAGCATTTAACACCGTAAAGTCTTCGACCCGGCCACGCCCATTGTATCCGAGTTCCGTTCCGTTCTGTTCTCATCTCCTTTGAGAACCACAGTTGCCTTTTGCCTCGAGTTTTTTCACATGAAACTAAAAACGACTGAAATCCATGAGATTAAACGGTCTTTAAGCGGTTTAAGCCCTTTGTGCACGCAGTTTCGTAGGTGGCAAAATGTGCCATTGTCACCGAGTTCTGCCAAAAATATGAACTAGCATATCATTTCATAATTTTCAGTTTCATCTTTAAAAGTGCATTTTTTGCTTCTCGGAAGGAATACACAAATATTGTTGGAAGCTCAGTGGGCCGGAGGGTTCCGGGTGATCCGACAGGTGACCAGGTACAGCTCTCTCGATCCTCCAATCCTCCATGCTAATCCTGACTATCTGGCTGCCTCAAGTTAATCTCGCATAATATTGCGTCTTCCGAACAGCGTAATCCCCTGAAAACAAGTGTCCAGATCCGCAGCTCTCCACTTTTAAGCCGGCAATGGATTGCAGATGACTTGACTAACTGTCGAGCTAGGCTCAACGAACAGATTTCTCTGAGCCTGGTCGCAACAGTAATACGTTTGACGTAACGCAGGGGAATTAAAAAGGTCGAACGATGTGGCTAAAAACTGGCAAGTAAGGAGCTGGAGTTAAGCAAGCTAAGCTTGGCAAGGCTATTCTCACTATATCGCTTATTTCTTACTGATGGGACAGTTTATACCATATTTCAAATTAAACCATTCCCTAGATCACTGAAACTTCAGTCAGGAACTGCAATTAATCTTCTTCACCTCTAACTTTCCTAACTTTCCCCACAGTTTGTAGAACTTGTCTCAAGGTCGCATACTCCAAAGATCGAACTGAGGCCCAGTTCCATCGCCATGTTACGTTGCATCCTCCATTGCCAGGGATTGCGCCATTTTGGCGTTTATTATCGAGGTCCTGCTACGAAATCGAAGACTCTGCCGAACTCCGGGCCACGCAATAAAGTAGAGCTCAAAGGCTCGGCCAATCAGAGGCAGAAACCACAGCTGGAGGGGATTTCGAAAAACCACCACCACAGCGACTTCATTTTGTGCGTCTGGTGGGAAACTGGTTCTCTGGGCAATGAATCCCCGCAACTTCATTAAAGCCAGGAGATATAGGACCGCATTTAGGGAGTTGGGGGAAGCGGTGAAGATGGAGGTGGAGGTGGGGGTGGAGATGGAGATGGACGTGCAGGGAGTGGGTGACGGATCCAGAGATCCAGGGCTTAGGGAAAATGTGACAGCTGTGCCAGCTGACCCAGTCCATTGTCCGATGTCCATTGTGTCCATCCGGAGGCGAGGGAGTCTCCTGCATTTAATAAATAAATAGCAGGCGACAGACAGACACACAGAGAGACAGCATCGGGGGCATTTTCATTAGGGCAAATGAAAGGGTTCTGCCTCGGCGTGGTTCGGCTCGGGAAAGCCCTTTTCCGACTTTCCCGGGCGGTTGCTTAATGATAACAAAACCGGATGGCGTTGGCTTGATTACAAGTGGTCGCTCGCTGGCAATTTTGCGGGTCGCTCGAAATGCTGACCGCCGCTGTGGTCACTTTTGGCAATTTCCTACAATTGTTGGCTCAACCCCTCCTGCGTTTCTGGGGCGCAGCAGGGTGGACGTGGATGTCTGGAGTTTGGGGTGGGGTGGAAGTTTGGGGAACGAACACCCCATCAATTCGTCGCGCTGTGACACATTTATGGGGAGTCTGTGGAGTTAGTGGCTGGCTCGAAATTAGGTTTCATGCCCCCACTCCCGGCTAAATCGATGCGGTGACCACCTGCCCCTCGCCGTGGCTGAAAACCCTGTCATTGATACTGAAACTGTTTTGTCAATACAATCGGGGGAAACTCGAGAAGACTTTTGCTGTGGCGCAGCAACATTATAAGATTATCTGGTCAGGCAACCTCAAATTTGTGGCCAGACAAGTGGAAACGATGCGAAGAAAGCAGATCACTTCCTGTCTTACCCTTCGCCGATTATCTTTTTGTCGTGATCGAGGTCTGTTTGCCAAATAGACAAATAGTGCGATCAGCGGAGCGTGGAAAGAGTTCCTCTCCCTGGGAACTGACCCGCTGTCCCCCGGAATCCTTTTCTCTACCAGACCATATATAAATATACATCGCGTTTATTGTCTCGACTGTCAGCGCAGACCATTAGCCAGGGTTTTCCAACAATCCGCCGGACACAATGGAGGATCACTCACATATGCCACGCCATCTTAGCACTCTAAGCGCTGAACTCCTAACTCCTAATGATCTACGGTTCCGGTCGACCCTTGGATACCCCTTGCATACAATTTGCCACAAGTTGCCGTGATTAATTAACTTGAATGGCAATGGC
Source organism: Drosophila simulans (assembly GCF_016746395.2). NCBI lineage: Eukaryota > Metazoa > Arthropoda > Insecta > Diptera > Drosophilidae > Drosophila > Drosophila simulans. The sequence continues at coordinate 2,206,674 of NC_052525.2, forward strand.
ATTGGCATTTGCATTTCCATTACCATTGCCAAGGCTCATGTTGCGTTCTTGTTCGGATTGCACGAGTAATTTGAGGCGCTCAATTTTTCGACGCATAATTAGGAGCGGACTGGGAACTGAGGACCGCTGGCTGCGGAATTGTTTCGGTGCACGAGCCACACGACTTTCTTCACTAATTGTTAGCTGGAACGCTTCAAAGGAACTGCGGGAAAGAAAGTTCCTCGACAAACAGCCTCCTGCCACGAAGCCCGGACTTGATCCTTTCCCTTGGAGTGTGGCAAACGAATCGATTCTGGGTTATGCTCTGGGTGCAGCAATTAGTTCGAATTTGCTGGGTCTCCGCTCAGATGCTGAATTGGAGATCATTGGACTTCATTCGGAGTGCTGCTGCAGCTTTCCAGTGGTCAGATCGCGTGGCAGTCAGCAACCCACTGACTGCTTGGGGTAATTGTGGAGTGAGTGGGAATAGAGATCGAGATACGATGCTCCAAGTAGTGGCTGCCCAGCTGGCTGCTGGCCACATCCCGAAGGAAATGCTGTCACAGAATCCGAGCATTGAAGACCAACACGAGCCATCGAGCGACAGTTCGCCTCCCATTGTTGGTTAATTTATCAAAGATGCAAAAAGAGCCAACTCACGCTTAAGTGGAAGGCTGCCTAATGAGCGTGTTCAGTGGTCTTTTTTCGGTGTTTGGTGTTCAATGCTCAATGACCAAAGTCCGATGCCCAGTGCCCAGTGTGGTCAGCAGCTGGAAAAAAGGAACACATGTGGCTCATGCCCCTGGCTAGTGAAAGGATTCGACTTTGGACTCTGGGCTCTGGATCCTGGACTCTCGATTCTGGATTCTGGATTCTGCACTGGGAACATGACGGAGTAAACACACGCCGCACATCCTCATTAATCTCGAGGGGGCGTAGACCGAATGGGATCGGAGTTCGGACTGCGGCCGGAGGATCGAAGTTGCTCTGGCTCTAATCCCGCCGCACACAACATATTGCAACTTTATGTCGGGGAAACGCGATTCGAAATCCATTTCGATGGCTTGACTTGCGTTTTGTTTTTCCAGCGTCAATGGCGAGTTATTTTGGCCTTCCAGCCCCGGACTGGAATCCAACGAAAATATAATAAGTGGGCACGTGTTTCTGCCTGGTCCACAGGGCATACAAACTATTTGTTTTTCTACGGCCAACAGGCCCTTGGGCCTCGTCTGGGGTTTGTTTTTACGCATAAATATTTGTTTATATTTGCCTAAGCACAGAGTTTGTGTCGTCTTCTAGGGAACGCACACACCACAGCCAGGAACGCAGTTCGAGGAGTCGCAGGATCCTTGTCCAGGCGCCAATCGAGCACCTCTTAAGCCTTTACAGCTGCCCAACGGAAGTGAAGTGAAGGAGTTGCTCAAAGTGGCCTCACGTTCGCCGAGGTCAATGGGTGTGTTTTCGAAGTCCACATTTAGGAAGTCTGTCTCTAGTTCCCCCGGACACCAGATACATACATAGGAAAGGCTTGTAAGCCTGGTAAATTATGAATTATCAATTGAACTAAACAGATTTCCCTTCTTTCTGCAGGCACACAACTTTGAGCCCCTTTTTTACAGGCGCACACAAAAGTGTGTGGATAAAGTTTTGGCCTAAGTGAGAGAAAAAAACTCATTATGAGTTGCATAAGGCTCATAATTGATCGGCAAATGGGCCGACGAGCTGGTGGAACTGATGGCCAAGACGCACCATAGTGCAGGGTCCACGCTCTGGATTAGACCAATTTTAAGGAGAATTGCTCTCTGCACGGTTCACACATATCTGATCTGCCCTGCCCTGCTCTGAATTGCAGGACGTTAGACTCTGGGCCGAGAATTTTGAGCCGTGGGCGTGTGCGGGCCATGGATTTCACACACCGATCTCAGGAGGATCCTGGAACAATCCCTTGCAGCATGACGAAAGGTAAATTTGTAAACAATTGTGCTAATTAAGCCAGCCCAATAAAAATCGGCTCACGAAGGCTTGAGAGGCTCGAGCGACCTGAGAGCCCTGGGCGGATGGCCGAGTGGCCTGAGATCTCCCGGGGAGATCCAGGCGAGCACTTGAACTAAATCCGGTAGCTTAAACGAGTTAAAGGAACTTGAACGGAACTTAATCCCATAAATTTGGGAAAAATACAATTTTAATCAGGTTAATTCGTGTGTAGCGCGACTGTTGCATGGTTTCGGGATCTGGGCCACGGGATCAGGGGCCAGGTAGTCGGTCGAGCGAAAGGATTAGGCCTCTGGATCTCGGGGATTTAGCGCAAACAGAGGTGAGTCCGTCCAGAACAGGCCCACCGCCCATCGCCTTCATGCGACATTTTAATTTAATCTCAGATTACGAGCGAACGAGGAGAGGAGATCGCGGATCGGGAACGGGATCGGTATCGGGATCAGTCCACAGTCCACCAGATTAGGCCACTCCGCTCGTATATTGCCAAATAATGGTCGAGTTCCAGGGGCCGCCACTTCGATTGCAAAAGTTTCACGTAAATCCGTAAGATTAGATGGCTAGATCCCCAGATTTTCAGATTCCCTCCCGCGCCTAGCCCAATTGTTAGGTCAATTGCCAAATCACTTGAGCGGGGAATGGAAAACTGGGCCATCTCATCATGGAGGTAATCCCAGTCGCAGCAGATCTAGGTAGATCCTTGAAAGCCACTGGTCATGCCCACTAAAGCTAGCAGTGCCTCCGATGATCTCATTCCCCTGATCCCCACACAAGTCCAAAGTAGTCTGCTGGACTAGATGCGTTGACTTTCGAACCCCTGGGAATACTACAGCTACAAATACTACATGCTACAAAACATGCTACATGCTGCTAAACTCGCAGAAACAAATATTCTAGAATCTATAGTTATTTACGAATTGTACATCAAGATTGTGAAAGAATAAATCAATGATTAAGATCAAATATCGTTTCTATTTCTACCGACAAAATTCACGAGAAAAAGTGCGAAAAATATCAGCTCACGATCCAAGTCGCCACGTGCCGATCGTGCGCTGGCTAGAAAGGATTGCCATTCGATCGTGACGCCCCAAAGGGAAGGGATTTAGGCCATGAGTAAACACATTTCGATCGCCAGGATCTCTTTGACAGTGTCAACACAGATCGAATAGGAGTCGTGGGCTGCGATCGTGGCGAATCAGATGCGATCTGCGATCGCTTGGGGTTGAAATGCGGAAATCACAAGGGGATCGCGAGTGAGCCTGATTGACACTTGGGCCGCTCACCTGGCGACCAAGGTGTGTGTGTCTTTTCTCGCCTGTGATTGGAGTGTGCTCTGCACGTGGCCAGAGGACACACATTCCGCACATTCGCAGCAGAGCGAGAACGACGATCGGATGACGATCCTTTGTGTGGTTTGGCCCGCCCGTCGTTTGTTGTTGCTTCTCCTCCCTTTTTCCGTTGGCCCGTTTTTTGTCAGTTTGATCTTTCTGAGAGAGATTTGCTCGGTTCTCGCCTCTTTCTGCAATCGATTACAAGAAAATGATGATGTTTCCGAAGGATAATCTCGGTTGCAGCATCTAGAGACCGTCTGGTCGGGGGTTATGCATCATTATTTGACTCACACTTGACATTTCGATTGTTGCCAAAGAAAGGGCACAAGGGCCAAAACAACAAGATGCCAATTAGGGACCTCTTTCTTGTGCGATCTAAAGAAGATCAGACCAGAAGTTAAGGATCACAGGTCCCCGCGGAATGCGGCTTAGCTGAAACCATTTTTATTGCGAATCGCACACTGATTCTGGGATTCCGGGATTCAGCCATTTGGCAGCGCCATTTTGGCTCCGGCGTTACGAGACTCACATCACGCAAGCACAAGGGTTGCACAAGGGTTGAACATTTGGGAGTCGTCATCTTCTCGGGGTGGCCCATCCTCCATCCACCGTCCGCAATCCACTATCAACCCCCAGCCACCCAACCCCGAAAGGTCGCCGAACACGTGTCCATGATTAAATAAAATGTTTGGCAATTCGTACAGTCAAACTCCAGTGACTCCGCCACCCTTTCTCTACGCCTTTCCATTTCGTGTCCGCAGAAAAGAGTAAAACTAAACGGGGAAGTGACAGCATCGATTGGTTATGGGTGTGCAAAAGATGATTAGAAGGGGTGCAGGCACAATTAAAGCCCTTGGCCACAAAACAGACCAGAACAGAAACTCACAGATATAGAAGAAGAGGCCAAAGTTGGGAGAAAATCAATAACTAACGCCCAATGTTGTGGTAAACAAAGAACAATTAAATATATAGTCGATGCAAGAGCCAGAGGGTCAAGGATGAGTTTGATTTAAAATGTGTTATATCTTCGCAAATATTCTAGATATACAACAAGATTAGCATATTGGCCGGCCGTATCTCCTAGTTCGGACACTCAATCATTCCCCGAAAAATTGCGATTCGAGTCGCACAATTCGTTGGAGATAAAAACTTTTGAATGTCGTTTTTCCCAGATGTTTTGCCAATTCATTCTGGCCAAGCCACAGACGTGTGAACGCCTCGATGATTGGCCAGTAATCCCCGAGACCGGGAGTCATTTTTCATTTGGCAAATTTTACAGTTAACACGGCGAACAAAAGGAGCTGAAGAAAAAGCAGCTAATATCCTTCGGTGATTACACGGAAGCGGGACTCGTATGTGTTTTTTCCTCAACGCTGGACAATGGCGTTTTTATTGATAAAAATTATGCACGCCGGCAAACAAAGGCGGGGCCCAAAGATGTTGGACAACTTGACTCAGCAGAAAAGACGGCGAAGACGAACGATCCCCGGACAAAGGACCTGCTGTCATAATGGCTCAATCAGGCAGCAGGACTAAGGACTTTCGGCCGGGACTAACGGTACACCCATGGTCCTGCATTCTGACCCTCTGTTGACACAATGTCTGGCGGACAGAGGAAACGGCATTGCTGCGGTCACCGAAATGTCATCCATCCGAGGATGTGGACAAAAAAGACATCTACACGGCGACAGTTTCGACGTCGGCTAACTTAAAAAGGATCCTTCGATGTATTTGCCTAACGGTCTCTGCGACTGTCCATTCTGCGGATGGGTTAACGGTGAGTCCTGCGCAGGACACTCCCGAAACGACTTTGATTCGGACCGACAATTCGGGTTGAGGAGAGTCACTGAGGATCCCACAACTATGAACTGTGTCTGTAATTATAGTTTGATATTAGATAGTTTGCAATCAGTGAAATTTACATTTCGTGCCCATATGCGTTTCACCTTCAGCGAATGATTAATCGTAGAAAACCAAACCCAAACCTAAGCCAAGCTCGTAATTTGCAATTGCACTTGTGATCAGAACTGATCAATCCGTATTTAAGTCCCAGTTCTCTAAAGAAGATACTTCCCCTTGTGGAAGGACTCAATTTTCTTAGCTAATTTTCGGCAGTCACCCAGCAGGATTCCCAAAAAGGACCAACTACTACATCGATTTTCCATTGAACTTCATAGCTGTGAAGAGTGGGCGTATTGGAGTGACGCCCATTTCAGCTAACGATTATTTGGCAGAAAATTTGCAATTCTGTTAAAAAGCAAACAGGATTCATGCAAAAGGATTTGCCAGCTAAAGCGTAAAATGCCGTTTAAGACCATTTTCCCCTGAGAGACCCGGCTATTCTTAGGTAAAGATGATGCGACAGCCTATTGACTTAAGATTACGAGAATGCAGCCAACCGAAGGGAGATCCTGACTGAGCCCGTTCACTTGTCACTACTCACTCACTTACCTCTTAAGCCGGCTGAGCTGCATAATTTTCCGTAAAAAACAAACAATAATAAGACCGACGCATCCGTCTGTTGATTGTGGAGCTATGCATTTGAACAACGTGATTAGGAAGTGGTTAATAACTATTGGCTCTTCTTGATGACGTGTGCCAAGTCGTAGACTCCGCGCACAGCCTTCAGCTTCACGCCGGGCACGTCCTGCAGACGCCCCACGCGGCACAGTACGATGTTGTGCTCCTGCAGGTTGTGCCCGATGCCGGGGATGTAGGCCACCATCTCCTTGCCGGTGGAGAGACGCACCAGCACGCACTTTCTATTGGCCGAGTTCGGCTTCTTGGGCTTCTTTATCAGCGTCTTCAGGACGACGCCCTTGGCGAAGGGCTTTCCATCCAGCGGCTGGCGCGGCGGCCGCGTCTTTATGTGCGGTCCGCTGCGGTGCATCTGCTGCAGCGATGCCATTCCACGGACGGCGGTCTCATAGCTGCACTGGATGGCTGGCAAATAAATGAAAGAGTTAGATATGTCGCTTAAAAAAAAAACAGTACAATCATGATCATCTATAAAGGTAATACTTATAGTTGAAACTTCTTGATTTTGTGCAATTGGCTAGACTATGAACACACAAGGGTTCGGCCATCGACTCGATTGAGAATGCAATGATGGGAGCGAAAGAGATCGGTCGAAATCAATAAAGCACGACTGTACCGGCTTCGAAATGCGGACAAAAGGGTCACTTCCACGGACAGTTGGTCAGTGATTGACAATGCCCGCTGGTTCTGTGCTGGCTCCTTTGTCATGCGGCTAATCTCTGTGGAAATCGAGAATTGTGGAACGGAGTTGGCGGCTGGCGACAATAATTGCGGCCAAATGACGCGCAAGGATGGGAGTACTCGCTCCGAATCCTGTCAAGCCTTTTTGGCCAGAAACAAAGCGACGCAGCAGCGTTTTCAATTATAAATATGCCAAATGCCACACACAACACAAGCGGCAGGTAATAATTTCCATATGCAGGATTGCCGGACAAACAAATCCGGCACCTATTGTCCCCTAAACTGCGACCTTTTTTTGCGGTTGAACATTTCTATTGTTTCCGCGCTTTTCCTTCTTTTTCGGGGTGACAGGTTTTCAATTATTTTACCAATCTAAAGCGGGGGAGCTGCGGAATGTGCATGTGCATATGCATGTGAAACTGGCAATGAAAATATTCGCAGGCGAAAAGTGCGGCCGCCACGCGCTGCCAAAACTAAAACTCAAAAAGAGTTGGGAAAACCTGGGGAAATGCAGGAAAGTCGGGGGAAAACAAACACTTATGCGCTCCCGGTTTATTTGGTTTGCACTTCGCAGCGGAAGGGTGGCTAAATGCGCCAAGTCACGGACTCCTAAGGGCCAGTTCCTGCGTAGGAGCAGCTCGTGCCCACAAAATCAATTAAGATATTCGTTTTGAATGCATTTAACTTGTTTTAGTTAAGCTTACCCTGCGAAGCCAACTGTTTCGTAATGCCAAAGGATTGCCGCAGAAAATTCATGCTCTCGGAGTTCTGTTCAGCTTGTTTGTGGTACCAGCCGTTCCTCGGATTGGTTGCGCTTGTTCGGAAGCTATTTAGTCGGCCTTTTGTGTTATAAAAGCGCTAAAATAATTAATAATCTAATTCCAATTCAGTTCTAATGTGACAATCAGCTGTTATTGTCCTAGAGCTGGCACAAGTGTCGATAGTCACGCATGGCAGTAAAGTATGGTAGGTGTACTCGCTTAGAACTGGTGGGTGCATTCGCTAATGAGAGTTGCCATATGAAGGCGGGATTTTTAAAAATGGTACTCAAATATATGAAAATCCCAGTATCTTGAATGCCAGCACTTAAATTTCCCATCATTAGAACAAAAATACCGGGATATGTTTAAAGATTCACTTTTTAATTTCAGGACTCGCATATTCGTTTAAAACTGCCGCCTATGAGCTTAAATGTAGTTTAGGATGCTTCTCTCTTGGGTTCTGTGTATTAGTCACATCTAGAAATGTATTAACTTATTGCTAGATAGTTGGTTTGACTTAAACGTACATTAGGTTGCTTGTTAATTGAACTAATCAATTCGAGTTGCTGACGCCTGACGCTTACACTGCAATAAATAAATAACGCTATGCTACAGGGCTTATTCGAGATAAAGTTTGGCCCCCGAAATAGTTCTATCAATAGTAAAAAAAAACTTAACATTAGTAATCCTACTGACTATCTGGCCGGCAGCAACGGGAAAAGTTTTACATTACCAATTACTTATACTTAAGTTTGTATATTTTCAAATTCAATATTTACCTAAAACAAAACAAAGCAGCATTAGCGTTTAACGACTTAGCTGCTTAGCTGTTTTTTAAACGTAAATTAAACGTTCTGCTCGAAATACATTTTAATGAGCTCGAAATGAAACCGTTACTAGATTACTAGTATTTTAGCGCAAAGTTACTCGAGCATATTAAACGACAGAAACTTCTGTTAATGGCAAATTCCCTAGTTCTAAGCTTAATGGTTGGCCAAATTGATTGGTTTTTGGAAAACTAAACAGTACCGGGTGCCTTAAAGCTAATATTCGAGGGTTTTGAGCTGCTTTGCCGGCCTGTCCTACGATTACCTCAATAATACACATCTAGTTTCGTATCCTTAAGTCTACTTGAAACTGTCTGTTTTTGGGGAACCACTTTCGCTTGACGCTTAGGTATATTTCTCCTCGTTGTGCTGCTCCGCCCACTAGTTCTGGTGCTCCTCTGCGAGTCATCACACCTCAATACTGTTCAGACTGCCCGACGATATGTTGTCCGTGTGGCTGCCCAGGCGCGTCCTCTTGATCATCGCCCTGCTCGGCATCGGCGATCTCTGGACCCTCGGGCTCCCTGGCACGATGGGTATGCCCACCAGGCCACCCGGATGGCCGGGGTGGTGGTGCAGATGCTGGTGGTGTGGCGGCAGGTTGTTGTTGTTGTTGTGGTGGCTCAGGCCAATATTGAGATTGCTGTGGCTGTTGTGCACCTGCTGGTTGCCCGAGGTGCGTCGCTGTCGCCGCAGGGATGGGATCCTGGTCGGCGTGGGTGTGCCCTCCTCCAGATGAAAGCCCCCGGGCTGCTGGTGACCCCTGACACTGCGCTCCATCATCGGCGACGGCTGGTGCGTGGGTGCCTGTTGGTAGTAGGCCGAGTGCGGTGGCACTGGCGGCGGCTGCTGGTGGTAGTCCAGTCGCTTGTGCATCAAAGTGGGCGTGCCAGGCGGATGGTACGGCTGTGCGTGGTGAAGGCCATTCTGATGCAGGCCAGAGTTGTTCTGTGAAACATTAGGAGACATAAATTAGCAGGATAGGACACTAGGCGAATCGTTTCTTCATGAGTGAATGAATGACAATGTTGACAAAACAATATCGGCTGGAGGGGTTGGCTTATCCTGGTTGCGGAGGCGGAAAAGCAATAGCACATGGGAGTTGTATGCACAAACTGCCAGCAAGTTGATGTTGTCAAAATTGGTATACAGTTTTTGTTTGTATTGCTATGCGCCCGTGTGCTATTGTTTTCGATATCAATTGCAGGCTTACTTGACCAGCGCCGTTTGCTGGTTTCTTGGGCAGCGGAGGTAGCGGCTTGCTGGGCGCCTCCAGCACCGCGTTCGGAGCATCCAGCTGCTCCTGGTCGTGTTTCTGGGGAAGATTCAGTTTGATTGCAGCGTCGCAGGCCTCCAGCGTTTCGCAGGAGGACGAGGCAACCGCCGGTAGCCCCTTATCATCTTCGTTTCCGTCCTCATCCTGCTGCTCTTCCGCGTTCGACCGCTCCAGGGCTAGATCTCTGGCCATGCAGTTGCCATTTCCATTTCCATTCGCCAGCGGCGGCAGGAAACGCAGCTCCATCACGTTGCGGTTCTGGAACATTGGACGCTCAATTGGCAGGCGAATCTCGACGAGATTTGGCAGAGTAACCAAGCGAAAGAGACAGAGACAGCGAGAGAGAGGGCAAGCGAGACAGAGATACCACGTTCGAAGGGGTGTTTACAATTTGAATTTGAATTTTGACCAACCAACCAGCGAAAAGTTTTGGATGAAGCTGTGTGAAAATTGGGCTCGAGTTTAGACCCGGAAGTTCATGGTTTACCTTATCGGATGCCGTTTCCTGGGCCAGCGGATTGGGCGTAATGTTCATCCTCGGAATCACTCCGTTGAGGCGCCTCACATCGCCACTCTTGTGGTGGCCACCAACTCCCAGGACGGCGGAGGTAACAAAGTCCGCTTGGATGTGCTCCAATTGCGGTTTGTTCTCATCTGTGGATACAGAGATATAATTTGATAAGTACGAGGATATCCCACTCCATTAAGCTGGACTTACCCTCCGGCTGAGAGTTTTCACGTCTTTTTAGGCAAAGGCAGACCACCAATGAGGCGATGAGGAGTAGAATGCCTCCGCCAGCGGCACCTGCGATCAGTGGATATAAGGAGTTCTGGTGCTGTTCCACTGCTTTATTGGCTGGCACTGGCGTGGCAGAAGATGAAGCTGGTTGCTCGTGGGTTTCTAAAAAGGAACACAAGTTTAAACATATTTTAAGCCCATCATAGCATACCTGAGCTGCACTCACTTCTGGTCCTCGCTTGCCGAATAGCACTGAATTCAGAGGCTGCGTCGGAGTTGAACGATTGCAATTTGAACTCATAGGGCGTTCCTGGACGAAGGAGGTCTATCTTAAAGCTCCTGCTTCTTCCGCCATCCACCGTGGCCTTCAAATACTCCGCTGCTGAGTCCGCTGGCCTATAGTAGGCATAGTACCCGTCTATATCCTCATTTTGAGTCGAGGATACCAGGGACCAATGGAGCACCACGGCGGACTCGGAGAGCGTTTCCACTGCGCGAAGTTCCGGCACTGGCAGATTCGACTTGGCCGTTCCATTCTGCAGGAAGAACTTGAGGGAGGTGTTGCCCTCCTTGTTGTCGTTATTGGAGTACACCGCCACAATTCGGAAGCGGTAGTACTTCCCGGCGGTCAGTCCCGTAACGGAGGAGGTGAAGTTCTTGGGCGGATTGCCCATCTCATACTCCCTGTCCCGGTTCCGCGCCCGCCAGTGACTGTTCCCCTGGCCAGGCCCGGATCCGTGCGCGTTTCCGTATGGAATATTGTCGCTGGTCGTCTGCCAGTTCTCCCTTCGATTTTTTCCGTCGCCCAACTTGCGATACTGCACCTTGAAGAAGGTGATCTGGAGTCCAGAGTTTTGTGGCACACTCCAGCGCAGCATCACGGACTCGTCCGACAGCCGGGTGACATTGGGTCGCGACGGAGGCACCATGCTCGCTGTAACAAGCGTTTTTATTAGGTTTATTTTTATTAATTGTTTTGTTGAGGTTTCTGTTTACAATTCTGAACATTTGAATATCTGGCGTTGCCAGACCAGACCACCGATGTAGATTTTCATATAAATCGATGGTAAGGAATAAGATCGGATAATTGCTATTCAGAATGATCATGAGCACTAAATTACTGGTGGAACAATAAATTTATAGATATGAAAAAGTGAATTGTTAAAAATGCTGCAGAAGCTATCTTGTTAAAATTAAATGTTGATAAGAAGACCAACATTATCGATAGATTAGTGAACAGAATTTAGAGTACACACGATATCGATTGGTATCGAAACTACGGCATCGATACCAACTTTCGCATATCGCAGCGCTTACCAGCTCTGACATTCGAGTGAAAATGTGTGCGTGTAAGCGATTTATTTATTGAGCGGCGACTCTCGGGCGTCCTAAGACTTTTTTATTTATTTATGTAAAGCAACGCGAGCCGAATCAAGTGCAATATAGAATTTGCGGCTGCAAATCGGGTGAAAGGGGTACTATGACGGTGACTGACGCACACTAACACACGGGCGCGCGCGCTGCTGCGTCTGTGTGTGCGTGTTTGTGTGCCAGCCACTACTGTGTGTGTATAAGTGTATACATCGAAGAAGAAGCAAGGACTCAAACTCAAGTGAAAAACTCAAAACAAACTCAAATGTCGGCGCAGGGAGAAGGGGGCGGTGCTGGCGGAAGCGGCGGCGGTGGTGCTGGTTCGGATGGAGGCGGCAATGCTGGGCAAAGCTCCACGGGGAGTGGCACAGTGGTGGTCACCAACGGAGGCAATTCGTCCGCCAAAAACCAGCTGCCGCTCACCCCGCGCTTCACCGCCGAGGAAAAGGAGGTCCTGTACACCCTGTTCCATCTACACGAGGAGGTCATCGACATCAAGCATCGCAAGAAGCAGCGCAACAAGTACTCCGTCCGAGAAACATGGGACAAGATCGTCAAGGACTTCAACTCGCACCCGCATGTGAGCGCTATGCGGAACATCAAGCAGATCCAGAAATTCTGGCTTAACTCCAGGTGCGGAATAGTGTTTATGTGGTCGGAAAATGTTGCTAGAGTAGTATAGGTTCCACAAATCCCACCTCAGCAGGAACTAGCTTTCAACTCATTATCTTGTTATTTGTGATTTTCTGTTTAGACTCCGCAAACAGTATCCGTACAGGGATGGCAGCTCCTCAAATCTCAGCTCTGGTAGCGCCAAGATCAGTTCCGTATCCGTGTCCGTCGCGTCAGCGGTGCCACAACAGCAGCAGCAACAGCATCACCAGCAGCATGACAATGTGAAGGAGGAACCCGAGTACCAGATTAGTCCCGATGCCTCCGAGCACAATCCCCAGGCGGACACCTTCGACGAGATCGAAATGGATGCCAACGATGTGAGCGAGATCGACGAGGACCCGATGGAGCAGCAGCAGCAACAGCAACAGGAGGCTCAGGCCCAAGCCCAAGCTCAAGCCCAAGTGCAATCCGCCGCCGCCGAGATGCAGAAGATGCAACAGGTGAACGCGGTGGCAGTGGCTGCGGCGGCGGCGGCCAATGCCACCATGATCAACACCCACCAGATAAACGTGGACCAGATCAGTGCTGAGAAACTGACTCTGAATGATCTGCTGCACTTCAAGACAGCTCGCCCCCGCGAGGAGATCATATTGCAGATTAAGCACCCATCAGAGGCTACCGGTAAGATTGTACACCCTTCTTAAAGATCCCCTTCAAAAGCTAAATTGTTCCTTTTCGTTTAGCCACCCAGATCCACACCATACCCACCCAGGCGCAGCAGCATCCAATGGCCACAATCACCGCCGGCGGCTATAATCAGCAGATAATTAGTGAGATCAAGCCGCAACAGATAACTTTGGCCCAGTACCAGGCTCAGCAGCAACAGCAGGCTCAAGCGCAGGCCCAGGCACAAGCGCAGGCTCAAGCGCAAGCTCAGGCACAGGCCCAGGCCCAAGCACAGGCGCAACAGCTTGCCCAGCAGCAACTTGCTGCCGCTCAACATCAGCAACTGGCCGCCGCCGTCCAAGTGCATCACCAGCATCAGCAGCAACAACAGGCGGCCGTTGCCGTCCAACAGCAACAACAGGCAGCAGCGGCGGCGGCGGTTAAGATGCAACTAACCGCCGCCACGCCCACGTTCACCTTCAGCGCCCTGCCCACAGTTACGGCTGCTACGACGGTGCCCGCGGCGGTTCCAGTGCCCGTGGCCACTGCATCATCGGGATCAGCGGCGGTCAACACATCAACAGCCTCCTCCGTGAGTATCAACAACACCAGCCTCGGCGGAGGAGGGGGAAACGGAGCCACCAATTCGTCTGCTGCCGCTGCGGACAGCTTCGAAGAGCGAATGAACTACTTCAAAATCCGCGAGGCCGAACTGCGCTGCAAGGAGCAGCAGCTGTCCACAGAGGCCAAGCGCATTGAGCTCAACAAGGCGCAGGATGAACTCAAGTACATGAAGGAGGTGCATCGACTTCGGGTCGAGGAGCTCAGAATGAAGATACGCATCCTGCAAAAAGAGGAGGAACAGCTGCGGAAGTGCTCTAATTCATGAGGTCTGGAGGACATTAGCGACGCCGACGGTGACGATGATGAGGAGGACGCGGATGCCTATTTGGATCGCTTCAACACTGGGGGCTTTTAATTCGTTAGTTTTAGATTTTAACTACCATCGACCTATCCCTATCCCAATTCCACTTTCCACCTAGATTTTTTTGTTTAGGTTTTTTTTCTAGTTGTCGCGGGGCGGGGGACAGCGGTACGACTTTAGTCCATCGCTGGCCAGGATTACCGACTAAGCCATCATAAATTGTAAATCGCAATCAATCAATTATACAGACACGCAATTATACAGTGGGCGTGGCCAGCTAATCCACGATGAAATCTTAGCATGTTAAAACGTGACTTTTTTTTATGAATTCCAGCCGAATCGAATCGAACCATGATTCACGAATATTTCCAACTGATTCGAATGCATTCACAACTTCTGCTGTTTGGGTAATTCCCATAAAATGTATGGATTTGCACTCACCCTTAAACTTTCGCCTGCCGCTCTTGTTCTTGGAGCCCACAGATGGAGTTGACGAGGTGCCCATTCCATTGTTGGATTCATGAACTGGCCACACGGGAACTCCGCCAAGTGGTTCGTCATCCTCGCCGGTGATTTCCAAGGGATTCACACGCAGTATGTTTCCCTCGCTTGTCTGCAGGGCGTTGGGAAAGTTAATTAGAACTGCCTATCCAATGAGAACCCCACTCCAAGCTTACCTCTCCCAAAATGTTCTTTGCGAAGCACTGAACCACGCCAGCGTGACGCTTTTGAACTCGCTTCAGCTGCAGGCTCCGGTTATCCACGACGGCCTCCGGATCTTTGGTGGCGTCCTCACCGTTTATGAGCCAGTAAATATCGGGTTGGGGATTCCCGGAGGCGGAGCAATCCAGCAGCAGAGGATTGCTCTCATTTGTCAGAGTGGCGGCCGGTCCTCTTAAGATCGTGGGCCGCTGCAAAACACTCAACTTGATGGTGTGATCGATGGGTGGTGCAATGCCATTGTCCAACATGCAGATATAGGAACCCTGATCCTCGGGCTTCACATCGGTGATTTGCAGGCCGTAGGACAGGATGGTGCTTCTGTTATTATAGATCTCAACCACATTGGGACTACTCCAAATGACTCGGGGTCGTGGGGATCCCACGCCAGGACACTCGAGCACCACTGTTTCCCCGGGACGAGCTGAGTATTCGGTGGGTGGACGTTGTAGAAAGTACGGCGGTGTCCTATCTGTGTAGTCCACTCTTAGTTCAATAGTTTGGGGGAGCCTAAGTTCATCGCCTGTTATGGAATTCGTGGCTACGCACGAGTAGTTACCCGCATCTTTGGCGGTGACCGTATCCAAAACCAATGCCCCCGCAGCGCCAGGCAGCAGCTCCGACTGAGGTAGCTTCTTTCCGTTTCTGTAGAAGCTCCAAATAGCCGGCGGATTGGATATGACGCTGCCGCAACGAATGAGCAGGCAGTTTTTGGGCGCCACGCTCCAGCGGATGGAGCTCCTGGCCCCCATGGATCCCTGGCCGACGTCCAAAGCAATCGAGACCAAGGCCAAGCGGGCTGGCGTGGAAGCCAGTGCTCCTGGGCCATACCAAGCCACACACTGGTAGTCCCCAGCCGTTTGGGCACTCACATAGATGCGCAGTCTCGAGGCAAGACCATCGCTTCCGCTGGTCACGTTATAGCCAGCCGAGGGTCTTAGGTATAGATAGGGATCCGAGGAATCACTGCGTCTGAACCGCCACTCCAGGCGATCAGGTTTCAGATTCAGCTCGCACTCGAAGACCACCTCATCTCCTTTTGGGGCCACCGCTGATTCGGGAGCCCTCTCGAACAAAACGCCCAAGGTGGTTGCCACGGAGGAATTACTGTCACTGGCTTGAAGTGTGTAGATGCAGGTTGTCATAAGGACCAGAAGAACCACAACTAGCCTGATTTCAGTCATTGCGAAGCAGATCCTACTCTGAAATAGACAGACAAGAAGGGTTTCGATAGGTTAGAAAAATAGTCCCGATACACATATGTATTTTCGATGGAGTATCCAACTCAGCTAGATAAATCAATTGCCCCATTCCCAATCCTATTCCCATAGTAAATCTAGAGAGAGATCTCTAACCATTTGACAGGCGAGGAATGCGACGGAGTGGGTCTTGGACCCTACTGTACCATTCAACCTGCTCCTTTCTCTGCTGCTGGTACTGGTGCTGGTGCTGATGCTTCTGCTACTGCCCCAACTGCCACACAAGGGGGCGTGGCAACGGAAGCAGTCGGGCCAGGCAATGTGCCATTTAAACTGGAGCTCCAGCTCCGCGCACCCAAGGACTCGTCGTCCCGGACCCAGATTGTTAATGGCGTGTCATTATTATGAGCTGCAATGCCCTGCCCTGCCCTGCCCCGTCCAGTTTCTCTGAACGGGCAGCAAAGCAGGAGGCGGACGGCTGGGGATCCAGAACGGGTTGGTCGAGCGTCTGGCCTGCGACAGTTTGGGGGCCCTCGATTTGAAATTTAAACGATGCCACAACACAAAAGCGCGCGCGGAATTCCAGGAAAACGGTCGCCCTGTCGTTAGGCATCCACCTCGGTCCTGCCCCTGGCTACTCCCCCAGCTGCCCCCTGCATCCACGATTCTCTACAGATAAAAAAATTGAATGTAGCATTAGCAGTACTCGATTCAGCATTTTACAGGCCTAGATACGGTTGTATAAACCTAATCGATTTACTTTGATTTGGTGGTATAGTTTGTTGGCCTGACAACCAAGACATGACAGTGATTCGGCTAAAGGTGCCGTCATCATCATGTCGTAGGGAAATCCATTAAAATCCAAGTCAACCACACCACATGCAAGTTGTTCCCTGTGTAGCAGTCCCTGCAGGGAAACTCCTGATGCGCATAAATCGCAAAGCGGCTCCCATTTGATAGTCATTATTGGTCCGAAGGCGCGTGCAGCTGCCGATGTTGCTGTAGCTGTTGTTGGGGCTGTTGCAGATGTTGCTGCTGGTGGTGGCCACTTGTTAACCCAAGGAGCAAACCGGACTGCCTACACACGAGCAATCCAACAGCAACACGGAGTCGAAAACCAGCTCGCCGCCGCTGATTTAAAACATCTGACAACAAAAGTAAAGCGCGAAATTGACGCAGGTTTCTGTGCCTGCCCCGCACAGCAATCCGCATCCACTTGTTGCTGTTGCCGCAGCCGTTCCTGTTGCTCTTGCTCTTGCTGCTCGCTGGTTGCGTGTGTTGGAAATTAATGCGCATTCCTGGGCCAAGAGCAACACAAGCTAAAAAACCCCACAACGACTGAAAACTGAAGCAAAGGAAATGAATGGGGAGCGCTGCAAGAATCCATAAAAAAGTTGAAAAAGAGTCAACAAACCAGCAGAACGAAGAAGTCTGGGACAGATGCGCTGCACTGGCCCACACAGAAAGAAAAATGCATTTCGTATGGTTCCGTGCAACATATCGAAACGAAAGTGGAAAATAGATTATTTGACCAGCCGGCAGCTATATGTACATACGTATATAATAGCCACCTCTGTTAAGTGTCAACCATTGTGGCCAAAATTGCGCAGGCAATATGTTGCTAGTTCCCAACATGACGTCCATTGTTGCTCGTCTGGCAACATGCCGCCGCTGTGTATTACCAACTATTACGAGCTGTGCAATCAAACATTGATTGCCTCCATTGACAACATGCAATTTGTGTTGGCCACATAGCGGCAACTAGCTGCAACTAGCAATAAACACCTATTAGTTGGCTCTTAATGGGCAACATGTTGCTGTTGTGAAAATTGCAAGTCAAAACACATGTGGCCAACAATTAAGCGATTGTTCCTGGTCACAAAGAACACTGTGTTCGCGCTGTGGGATTATGAAACGGCAGCAACATGTTGCTGGCTGCTGCTTGCAACAGGCAACAGTTGCTAGACGCTTGTTGCCGCAAGCAGATGTTGCTGCCGTGCATTATTCACCATCGCAGCCAAATATGGCCAATGATCTTGGATCGCTGTTTATGGTTGTTGCTGCCTCTGCTGTTGTTGCAGCTGTTGGCAGCACAATTAATTGGTTGTTTGTTTTCGGGCCAGAAGTTAATTTGATTAGCCGCGGACAACGCGACAGCCTCCTTTTGTTGACTCATCCGGCGATCTATTCACGGACATCATAAGGCGCGACTAAGAAGGGTTATAAATCAAAGCGGGATGCCAAATTAAAAGGCATTAATTAATGGCAAATAAATATGTTGATCGACGTCTCTTTCGTCTTCATCATGAGCGCAACCACCGGCGGTATACTGTGCAAAAGGAACTATGCGCTCCCTTGCCAATATGATTTATGGTTACCACTCGTAGAAAGGCCAAGTTTTTCCCCTTCACTAATGGCCCAAAGCATTTTGCTATATTTAAATGAAATGACAAGCACTTTGGACAGTGCACGTGTTTATATTAATCCAAAGCTGATCTCTCTGAATCAGCAATGTTGATTAAGTCGTTCGCCTCCTTGCCTAGTTTTGTGATATATATGGGAAGATTATGAAATTCCATCGGGCCTATTTTTCAATGTGTACTATCTTAGTGACTGTCTGTTTGTTTGCCTGCCAGAAATTAGCATAAAACTGTTAGAAAACCCATTCAGCGATGGCCTGGGCGTGGCGCCCGGGGTTTGAGACAATTGAATTGAGTAGCGGAAGAGTGGAGGGTCTTCACATCTGGGGAGGGTCTCATGTCTCATGTCTCATGTCTCAGGTCTCAGGTCTCGGTTCTCAGATCTCAGATCTCAGGCCTAAGACCGTGTTTAAGTTCATTAAATAAGTGCGAGGCGTAACGAAGGAACATCCACGATGGTGGTTTAATTTATCCATATGAGTGCTGTTGTCATAAGAGAGATACCCCTTTCTCGAATCCCATTCCCCTGATACCCTGCTGCACTTGGCCATTAGCCGCGGCAGTTAACAGCTTGTAAAACACTAACACCTGCTACAAGTTGTCGTTGTTTTGTGGTTGCTGCTACACCGGGTTCAATAAAACCTGAGAGCCAGTTCATCATCATCATTGCGATCATCAGAAACAGTTGCTGGCAGAAGAGGAGCAATAGAAAAATCACGAACTACAAAACCCCCAATCACAGTGGCAGATGATTAAGGCAAACACATCATGGGTTATTAAATTCCGCAAGAGAAAATTATGGTCTACTTATTGGAACAGTAGTTTTTGCAGTGTCACCCTTAAAAGTCATCTTCACGACGGTGAGCTTAACAAATAATTAACGTTGAATTATCTTGGGTGAATTTTAAACTCCACTTTGCTGGAGAAAAGCCGATCATATTATTATTAGGGCTTATTAAAATCAAATGTCATGACATTAATTCAATTTGAAGCCTGGCCATTATGTGACTGTAATTTTCTCCAGAACTCTGTCCACTGTGGCCGGTCTCCACTGTACGCTCACACACACACACACAGGCGGAAGATATCGGCGAAAATTCTTTAGCAATGGAACCTGTTTTGCCAGCCGGAGAAGAAGCAGCAGCTGAAATTTTTTTTAACAAGATGCCAAGCCACACACACACACACACACACCAGTATCCATTAATACCAATACACACGCACGCGGAGAGAGAGAGACAACAGGAGCGCTGTGGCGCCCAAGAAGAGGGGCCTCTAAATCAAGCTCATAGGTGAAGATGTGGCGCCCAACGTGGGGCCTTAAGGTCGCGACCAAATGGGCAATGATGCACATTGTAACGTTTTAAAATGAAATTTCTCTCAGTGCATAGCCTTTTTCCAGGGCACGTTAAGCGCCAGGGCGGTGGCGTAGAAGGTGAAGAAACTCGCATGTAAACGAGTTCGAAATCTGCATTCCACCGACAGCCAACAGGATTTTCTACTGCGGCTAAAACGAGGATGATCACCATCATGATCGTCTTCGAGGTCATAATGATCCCGATGAAGAAGCTGGATGGGTTTGCCCCACCTGTTGCTGTTGCAATTCTGTCTTGAAACGAAAAGGAATGGTGTGGTATAGAATGGAATGAGTTGAGATGGGATGGGATGGAATGGCATGAGATGGTATAGGACGACATAGGATGGGGGACACAACCCCACAACCCCTTTTCATCTGATGGGTCCAATATATTTTTCAGAAGGTGCGTGGGCTCCAAAAACGAATTGTATGGGCTATGAGCCAGAGCCGAAAGTCAGTCTGAAGTTGAGTACTGGAGTGAGGGTTATGGTTATATGGGTGCGGAATCGATGCTGCACGCCCACCAACTAAAGTTTCGAGGATCGAGGGAACATGGGGATGCGATCATATTTTGTATTCTTCTCTCTAATTGCGTGGGCGCCGCGGTCAGGATTAAGATTAGCAGTAAGTTACCTTTTGTACCCTTTGTCACTTGCTTATCCCTCCGTCTCTTTTTCCCGCTGTCTTGCTGTCTCTTTCCAGGCGTATCTGCTGCTTTAGAACTGCATTCTGCAAATAAGAGAAAAAGGTCGAATCAAAACACACATAAATATTGAAAATAGACGACACTTTTAATGAATTTCAAAATAATTGAGGCCTAAAGTGGCACAAAAATGCTTGGCGACAGCCAAATAAATGCGAAGCCTATAAATAACCACAAAACTGGGAGAGTGAATGGGTAAAAAAGAGCTGACACGTGCGTGTGAAGAACACTAGAAGATGTTGGGGTTACTCAGCAACTTGGGAATACATATGCTTTTCAAATCATATGAACTTAAAAATGCAAGTGAAGTAAAGTTAGTGAAACCGAAATTAACTTATATACTTATACTTATTTTATAGATCCTAGGAATCAAAAAATGTATTGAAAAACTTGGTAATCGCTCTCCATTAGACTAATTCCCGCTGCTGAATGCCGATCGTACCTGGGGCTAAGAAGAAAACTCCCCTTCGGTGTTTGCCTGTCCATTTAAAAAGACATAAAACTAAGACTACGACTGAGACGGAGGCAGAGAAATGAAAATTCCCAAACGAACAAATGTCATAAATATCCCGGGAATACAAATTTCCAAGCGAGTGGCTAAAAATTATGCCTAAAAGAACATAAATAATAACGAAAGGGGCGCGAGAGGGGGTGAAGTCTTTCGATTTCCATCCAATACTCTTAATAAATTTATGCGATTCTCTCACTTTTCTCTGGAACTTCGCCCACCCACCCACACACACAGTTGTTGGGCCATAATTTTTCTAGAATTTTTGAAAAGTCGCCAAGTCGAACAGGGCCCCAAGAACAAAAAATACAAAAAAGTTAACAACGTACAAAAAATGTGAAAGAGAACAATAAAAATAAAACGAGCGCCACCCCAAAAGCGTCTGTTGCATGTATTGCTATATCGGTGTGTGACAGTTGTCATTTTTCATAAATATTTTCCAATTTCCCCAAAGCCAAGTGAGAAATTAACGACGAAAACAGACACAAAACAGGGAAATAAACTCGGAATGCCATTTGCAGATCCGTAGAATTGGGCAATAGCGCGGCAGGTCTTCAGGTGGCGATCTCCAGATTCTTCATAAATAATTTCATAACTTTAATGGCGCTTGTCAGTCATCATGAGGCGATAATGGCAGCAAATAGAATCAAGTTTGAGTCGTGATAAATAAATTTGGGGTTTTATGTGCGCCGACTTAAGTGAATTCCATGAAATGACTGCTTTTAAATTAATAACTTTATCGCTCAATATTTAAAATGAGCAGATTTAATAAAGGCGAGTCAATTTGAATATTTGCACAAACCCCAGCTGAGTTTCGAACAATAACAGACCTCTTGGACCTTCCAGAATCCATAGTGAGCATGGTCTTTTCACTGAGTGCTCACTGTGCTTTTCATACTCTCGATGTACGATGTACAGACGCAAATATCGTGTTTCGCAGCGGCCTTTTTGCAGAATTGGCGGCACTTCAGCAAGACAGCAACATGTTGTTGTGCGGCTGTCGCATGTTGCTGATGTCGCTGCGGCTGATGACTCACTTTCGGCTTTTTGTCGGTCAGCGAATTAGAAATCGGTGCAACTGCATCCAAATAAGTGACAGCGAAGCTTTTTTACTTGACACCGGGGCGCTTCGAGTATCTCGCAGATGTGCCACTGTCGCCGCGCCGCCTCGCCGCCTCTTACTTTTGCCATAATTATTGTGCAGTTTCACTGCCTTGTCTCTCCCTCTCTCCCTTTTCCGCATCTCTTGTTATCATTATTATTAACATTGGCCACTATTAGCCGCCCTGCAGCGAACGACATTTGAGCCAATTTTCCCGCTGCTCGCATTCCGCGGGTGAAAGCCATCGCCTCTCCATCGACATCCACATCCACATTCCCATTTAAATTTACGTTCACATGCACATTCACATTTCACAGCAATACGCGCCATTCTGCCAAATGCAAAATGCAAAATGCAGAAAAAGACACTCATATAAAAATAAGAAACGACAGTCTGAAAGGAAGAGGGCTGCGTTTGGGTGGCGAAGTGGCGAATACCCTGCGAGCATGAATAAATACCGAGTCATACTATTATTTGCAGTTTTCCCGCCCCTGGGCACACTAAAAGTGGGTCAAGTACAGTAGTTCCCATGCCTTTTCTAGGTTCGAAAGCAGCTTGGGATTGACTACTTGCGCCACCTACTCTCTAACAGGGTACTAACTAGTCTACCGAGCATGCTGGCAAAGCATGCTTCAAAATTTATGCGTTGCCTGATTTGAGGGGTACGTCCAGGGGAAGGATTGGGATCTGGGATGGGGGGAACTGGGCCTTCAGATGGCTCCAATGGGTGGCTCGAGTCCAGTTTTGAATATCGTTCAATTTGCGATCACCCCCCTCGGGGCTCCCAGCGTCCTGCTCTGTGCGGTCGCATTCCTGGTTTTCCATTCCTGCTTTTTGGCTCATGGCAAGTCTTATCCATTTTCGATTGCCCCCAAAGTCCCGCGGTGTCCCTCATTTGCATGCCTATTATAAATTTTTCAAATACTTGTCTTGGGCTGCCCTCGTTGTTTTTTGTTTTTTGTTTTTTTATGGCCCACCATGTTTAGTGATTGCTATCTTTGTCATTGTTGCTTTTGGATTCGTTTTTGTTGGTGGGGCCCGGCTTTTCGCTGCAATTTATTTGATTTTCATTGCATTAAATTTGCGCCGTCTCACTCTTTGCTTTTGTTTCCTGGCGGTGCGTTGCCATAATTTGTTGTCTCTTTTCTGCCTTGCCTCGATTCTGATCTTGGAATTTCAATTTGCGTTTCGTTTCTTGGCTTTTGCGCAATTCTCCTGTCTGCATTCTGGTCTTCTGGTTTTCTGGTCTTCTGGTCTTCTAGTCTTCTGGTTTTTCACCTAACAAGCTTGTCGAGCCATTTATCATAAACATTCGTCAGCTGTCCCACGCCCCTTGGGGAAATTCCTGCCCCGTCATTAAGATATTTTTGTTTTTGGGCTTTTCCATCTCTATTTTCATGTCGCCCTGCAGCTAGACTAAAATGCCGGCCTCTGAGGTTACCAAACGATCTCTTCTAGTATTCCCCTTTGCACGTACAGTGTCGGAAAAGTTTCCTCGAAAGCATATCAACATCGCAAGCTGTGTTTTTTTTTGTTAAATACTATGGAGCTTTCATATGGGGAACCATCAGTTTTTTGTCAGTGTATCCCAGCAGTCGGTTTATTATTTCAAGCTTCTGCGACCGCTTTCCAAGCGCTTTTCATCGGAGCTGAGTACATGTGGGCGCCCTAATGGTCAAAGATTAGATTTCCCCGCTTTCCCAGCCTGCTCACCCCCTTCCTATTCGCCTAATGGGTCTCTTAAGTCGCTTAGGCCGCCTCTCTGCCCACACAAACTCTGGCAAATTGCGCAAATTAATATGAAATTCATCAGCGGCAAAATATCAACTAATTTGGCAGCAAACAGGAAATGCAAGTCTCTCGCATGTGGGGCAGACGAATAAAAAATTATCTATTTTTTCGCACGACAAAAACGCCCAGGCGCACAAAAAAAGAAAAGTGAAAAATGAAAAACAAAATAGAGGCAACGGCAGCACACCTAGAGCTTCCCCTCTTCGCTCATGGTAATTTTTGATCATACAGCCGCCGCTTTTCGCCTTCACTTCCCATTTTCATTTTGCCACTAGCCGGGTGGCATCCAAATTGCCCCACTTTTGGCTGCCGTTTGGCTTTTTCTGTCGGCTGCTCCTCCTGTTTCCCGGGCACAGTGATCGCCAGCTAAGATGATTTCGGCTCTTGGAGTGTCAAATACTGGGACTGCTTGTCCAATAGGCAATAGTTACAATAGGAAAGTTGGCACCAGTTGCATAAATTCATATATGAAATTATTGTTACAACAAGAATTGTGATCAGAAGAGAGTAGAATTTATACACTGGGTTGGGTCAACCACTCAACTCCTCTCGTCAGTTGGGGACACCTTAATTTGCGTCACAATTTTCGAATCACTTTTTTTTTTTTGGCCCTGTTCCTCTTTTTGTTCGGGGTAATTTAAAACGCGCGCCAAGTTCTTCGATTACCTGCGGGTTAGACAATGGTCACCATTTCCCATTGTTGGTCTTCCCCGACGTGGCCCCTCTTCGAAAGCTCCCTTAATACGTTCATTAATTTTAATTATGCATAAATAGTCGGTGTCAAAAGAACAAGGAAACAACAATGAAAATCGAGAATAAAATTACCAAAAATGTTGAGAATAAAGCATGGCGCATAAAACTTGATACGAGCAATATTGAAATATATTGGGAGTGGCAGGTTTGGGGTCCGCTGTAAGGCACGCGATTCAGCAAGGGGGAGGGGGGAAGAAGCCGGTCAAGTGCCAAAGGAAGTAGACGACTAGCAGATACCCTCTGCCTGCCACGGCATCAAACTAGCGAAAGAGTACTGGAAGAAACAACTGTGCCATGGATTTCAAAAAAAGGGCACCCCACACATATTTTCATTTCTGATGGAACTGCAGCTCAATTGCCCAAATCATACCCCTTAAAACTGAAACTGAACTCTGAGTCTGCCCACTCACTCACTTGGAAAAGAGGAACGTGCAGCGGTGTCGACTTACAATGCCATGCCATTCCCGTTCCGTAAATTCGCGAGGCACTCTTCCCTGGGCAGACTGAGATCTGAAATCCAAGCTTCTCGGGCGGCGATTTCGTCATCGATGGCCAGTCGAAAATGTATGCTGGCAAAATAAACTCGAAGATCACAACAACTCAATTGGTCTGGCCAAAAATAAACAAAACGTGCAATCAACGAAAAGAGATGCAAATTAATTATGCAATTAAGCACGCGTCACTTTGCTCGCGGTTTCTTGCTTTTGCTTTGCTGCTTTGCTGCTTTTTGTCGCATTAATAAGCATTTCCACATTAAATGAGGGGGGTAAATTGTCAATTGGTTTTTTGAAGAGGCAACAAAGTCGGCCAAGACAGTTTAGGATTAATCAAAGAAGTGACCAGATCATGGTAGTGGCATATCACCAAAAGATGGTTCGTAAGACGCGAGATGCAATGGCAATGAGGAGAAGTGAAGATTTCCTTCCTTTCCTTCCGTCTCGAGTTGGTTTCCCATGAAAAATGCAATTGATGCAGAAATTCAGACACGTAGGCGCAATGGGGCGTGGCAGACAGAAATAACACAAGCAGAAAGTGGCGAAGGAGAGGAGGGAGAAACGGGGAGAGGAGCAAAGCGGAACGGAAGAAGAGCCGGGTTACGAAATCTGTGGGGAGCGAGCAAATAGATTCGGATTCTACAATGTAGAATCCACATCACATGTGATACATTTGATACATTTGAGACCGCCCATCTATGGAACCACATCCCCACACCCCTTCAGCTAACCACCCACCTGAACCTGAGGCGGCTCCGCCTTTGTAGCGCTCTTTTTTATTGTTGTGCGACCGCTCTTTCGGTTTTATTAGATCATATTATCTATTTTCGGGTACGACAAATTTGTAATTTAGATCAACCGGCAGTGGCGTCGCCCGAGTGGGGACTGTTCGGCGGCCTGCCTACCGTTATGGGCTTTTAATTAATTGGCATTTTGGCATTTAATTGAAGCAAACGCAGCTTAGCGGTGCGTAAAAGGGGTACGAGTGCTAGAAGGGGCTCGGCGATTAATAGGCGGGCTGGCCCACATTTGTGGCCTAACTGCTTGATTCAATTGATTGAATGATTGAACATTGTTGGGCGCTTTTGATTTGACAAACAAGTTCGGGGACGGACTGTGTACTGTACCATGTGGATGGATCGTTTTCGGTTCAGTTTTCAGCTTCTTCTGCTCGGTTTGCCTTTCACATGAAATGCAATAAACCCAATTTAATTTTTGTTTTTATTTGTTTCGCTTATTTACTCAAACGGTCGGTCGGACGGACGGACGGACGTACGTGTGTGTGTGTTTTGGCCCACCCCCCTGCCCAGCCCAGCCCACCACTCCACTCCACTCCACTCCACCAAGTAAGCCGCAGGGTCGTAGGGATTTCTTATCAGGCCCCGGAATCAATGGACAACAATCTTTTTATCACGTAACAAGAAGAGAAGGCAAGACAAAAAAAATAACTATGCGTACGGAAAGAAGTATAATTTTAAAGTACAAACAGAAATTCTAACTTTTTGGGGGTTGAATGCTCCGCATTTCTTTCAACATCTTGATTCCCCACTCCCATTCCGTTTGGGGATAGTACAATGCGTTCCTTTCAACGAGATTGCTACCCTTTTGGTTTTTGTTTTTTATCAATTTTTCAGTACTGTGATATATTATTTATAGTACCAAGCACTGGAACATGGCTTTGAGATCTTCAACTCCTGTCTGTGTTCACCAATTAAATATTTATTGAGATAAGCGTAAGTTATATTTCTTTGAATATGGTTCGAATTGGGATTTGGATTTTTTAGGTCCGGAAATGGCTTTTTATTTTGCTCAAAGGAGATCATTCGTTGGACAAAATGCTAAGGGGAGTAGTGCGGTCTAGCCAAAAGTCGGAAACAATTAGCCGGGGAAGGGAGTTCGGGGAAGTAGGGGCTTTGGCTTTGCTAACTTCTGATGCCCAGTGATCGCGGTAAGCGATGCCTTGGAATGCAGTTCGGATTTCCAGTGAAACAAGACGGGAAGAAAGAACTCGGTGGAGGTGGAGGTGGAGGCAGGGGATTCAAACAGAGACACAATCGATGAAAAGGTTACCCTGGGTCTGGACCCGCTCCTCCTCCTCCTCCTCCTCAGCCTCCTCTTCATCCTCTTCTTCGTTGGTATGCGCTTCAAGGTGAACCGAAGACCAGGGACAAACTACTAAATTCGAGACAGGGGGAAGAATGACAAACGTGACCGTGGGTCGTCTCTCCATCTATATCTCTCCCTCTCGCTCTGTCTGGCCCTTATGCAAATGCGGATGCAGCAGCCACTGTTTGGAGCCCCTTTTCATCTCTGTCTGAACGCCTACCTTTCCTCTCCCGGCCTACGGTTGAGCTTGGCTATGGTGAACTGTTCATGGTCAGTACTCAGTTGTTTATACGATCGAGAAAGTCGATTGTTTCTGCCATACATGTATAACTCGCATTTGTTTGGGAGTTTCTTAGCCAGTTCCCACTGTGTTACATTGTTTGTAATGAAGCAGTTAAGAATGCAGCCTCTATTTCTGCCTCTCCCATCTACCTCTCGTTGCCAGGTAGCTAGTTGAAGACCCCTCCCCCTGGTTTTCCTACGTGGGCGACGGATACCCCTTTACCCATTCCCCTCTGCCGGGTTTTGAACTTTGTGCGGCGTCTGTTTATGAATGAAATCCGTTCGAGCCTCTTCCAAAACTCTGCTACCATTTTCCCGATTTCCATGAATGAACGTGCGAGCGAGCGCGGGGCAACTTTGTGGAGCTGCAGCAGCTGGCGGGAATCGTAGTTGAGGGTTCACGGTTCAATGCACATGCAATGCAGATGCCAAATTAGCTCACTCCCCACACCACGCCACCCACTTCACCCATTTCGATTCGATTGAGTGAGCAAATTGATCCTCCAATTAGGGAAAATGGGGAGCAGAGAAGTAGACCTCGGGCATTAGGGGGCTCCCCTTGGAGCATTGCTCTCGAAACGGGTGCAAAAGGTTAAGCTCGCGGGTTAAATGTGTATCGGTACCGTTACGGAGTTACTGTTACAGATTTTGCCAACACATTCGCTCTTCTGCTAATCACTTCTCTAAACCGGTGCAAGACTTTCAAAAAATCAAATGAAAGAAAACCTGAGAGAAAGACAAGAAAATACCAGGCTGGAGCAATCTCCCTCGTCTCCGTCCTCAAAATGCTTGCTTTCTACTCACGCAGCAGCAAACGTAGGTAGTACCCTGTTAACTTGATCGGTTGAAGGGTATGCCCGAATTGACGCCCGAACTCAAGGGTCTCAAGGTCTAACTTAACTAACTTCCTTTTGGTGGTCGAGGCCTCTGGCGAGACTTCAATTCACTAATTTTTGGGCAAGGTCAACCCTACAATTTTAATGGCAAAACCTAGAGTAAAGACGAGAATTAGTGAGCAACAAGGTTGTGACCCTGCCTAAAGCTTTTGATATATGAACTATATGATCTTCATACATCAATTATAACCCATTATCGAACCATCCAACAAGTATCCCCAAGTATCCATTATCCTAAAGACCCGATGTGGAGGAAACTTGCCTCCGTAGGTATCACATAGTTGGCATATGGCGTCTCGGGAGCCTTAACTTATTTCCACATCTGGCTTATCATGAACGCTGATCTATGACTCGAGCTGGCCTGCGAATGGAGCTCCGATCTTGGATCTCGGATCTCGGAATGGAACGCTAGCGTTCGCCGACTTGGCTTCGAACTCATTTTCTAATTGCCCCACGGTGGCCGAGGAATGTCTGTCTATTCATTCGCGGTCTCCTACTCTTCATCTTACTGCTCACTCTGGTATGTTTATTTCGTTTCGTTTCGTTTTCCTGTTTCCACGCAGGTTTAATTACCACATGGAGGGAGCTGCGAGACGTGCAAAGTTCGAATCGGCAATGGAATCTCGGTTTTCAGCATTTGCATGGATCCCGATCCCCCGAGATCGCTTGAAATACCGATCGTCTGCTATTTTAATTGAGTTCACAAATGCCCCGAACCGAACCCCATTCACAGCTGGCGATCGACCCCCCATCTCTCCCCTCCTCTGACCCCACGCCCCTGACCCTGAGGATAGAAGTGCTTTGATGGCTAGTTAGTTAGTCGGAAATCAAAGCAGTTCGATTACTCAATATTTTCACAGGGCTGGTGGGAAATTAATACATCATCGTGGCCCCAGGCCTCCCATCCGAAGACCCCAAACCCACTCGCCCCCCTCCATTTGCTTCCCCTCTGCAGAGGGCTCTAATTAAAAACTGCTTGAAGCAGGTGTGCGCAGGAAAAAAGGGGAAAGCGTTGCTCTAATCCATCAAACAGTTTCGACTTCATAGAGGTTCATTGATCAACCGAGAGAGTTCCGTGTTAGCGAGCCAATCTCAAGATGTTGTAATATATGTACATAATATCTATTCAGCGGACTAGCGACGTTTAAAGCACGCATTTATTTACTCGAGCATTACAGTTTGGTCTAAAAAGTGTCTAAAAATTTCTTTCGAAATTGTTTCAATTCATTCACAATTTTCCCTAATCCGATATTCCTAGATTTCCTTTGTCAGTCCCCTTGCGATCTGAACCGTTTAAAATCGGCTTTATAGGCCAGACGACTCATTCCAGCCGATCTCCGGCGAAGATATCAACATCCGCACATCCCTCGGAGGTTCGTCTCGGAGCACACTTGCCGGAGTTCCCGAATCACTGAATCACTGGGCCACTGGGCACGACGAAGGCAGGGAAAGAAGTGAGGTGGCTACCTGGGCATTGTTACTGCGATTCCCTACCTGTGTCAATGTCAGACTTCAGCGCTAAATTGTCGCTTATTAAATGTCTCTCGTCCCGCCGACGAGCCACTTTATCAAAACTCCTGAGGGCGGAGATACATGAGATACATGAGATAAAGGAGGAAATGGCGGGCGGAGGTAGCCGAATTCCACGTAACCGTAGTGTCGTCTGCGGCCCATTGTCGAAAATTATGACTTGTTTTGGGATTGGAGTGCAAATAGCCCACTTCCTGTCTGTCTTAGTCCGCCTCAGTCTGCGCTCTTTCTCTGTCTGCTGTCCCGATCTTTCTTCCCAGTCCATCTACCCCCTGCCCACTGCCCGCTCCAACGTGGCCGTTGTCATTGTCACGGACCGCCGATGTCTCCGCTGATAAGAGCAGCTCATGGAGGGGGAATGGGGGAGTGGGGTGTGGAACATTTGTTTATGCACTACCGTCTTTGTTTCTGTTCAAACTACTGCGGTTAGTTCTGGATTGCTCTCGATACTGGTCGCCACAAGCTCATTGGATGCAGTCATATCGTCAATAGGAATAGCCTACTTCCACGAGTATGTCCCCGTCTTATCGTCCAGAATTTTAACTTCTACTAGGACACTTCGAAGCTGACCAGGTAGAATCCACATTCCTATAAACCGCATAAGCAGAGCAATTGATGTGGTCAATCCCCGCCGATGTATTTAGTGCGATAAGCTGAAGATCTACGTGCCTGGGACGCACCTCATCTCCATTAAAGGCCGCATTTCGGGATCTGTGGGAGTGGCATCACTCAGAAGAACATATGTGATCACATTACGTTGGCGGCTTGTAATGCGCTTCCGTTTTGTGCTCCCCGCTCCGCCCCTGCCCCTGCTCCTGCCCCCGTTTAGGTAGTTATACTGGTAACCACTCTTCTTTGCCCTCATTTGTCTTCTTCGTGGCTAATTTACCCAGTGATGCAAAGGCGCCGCATAAAAAGAGCCAAGATGGGCCAAGATGACTACTCCCAATCCCAATCCCAATCCCAATCCGAATCGGAATCCCGGCCAAATCAGCCTGCAATTACACTTCCGCTGGCGGAGAGCGAAGATCACAAAAAGGCAGGGAGAAACATAGCCCCTCGCCCGAACGAATACCTCCCATTCATGCCGTCTCCGCGTCTCAGGCTCATTCACAAGATTCAAAGTCGAGACGAGAGTTCAGCCATTCATTCATTCACGTTGATTGCCACCTTTCTCGATCTTTTTTTCTCCTGCCCCACGGCAGCCTCTTGTGCTCCAATGATTAGTCTGTGCTAATGAACAGGCGGCGGCTACCTAGCAAAAAAAAAAAAAATACAACAAAAAACGATGAAGGGAGACGGGGCGGGGGGAAGGTATCCATGAAGTCCAAGACCAACGAAAAAATCCCAAAGACACAAAAACGCCGAAAAAAGAGCGAGTAAAAGCGAGGCAAAGCTGCAAGAAAGCGGCAAACAAACAGAAATCAAATCCAATTTATGTTTTCAGCATTAATCATAATTTCTTGGGGGCCCATTTTGGTGTGGCGTGAAATAATTTTTATGCGCCGTTTTTACGGAACCCAAAATCGAAATCGAAATCAAAATCCCAAGGGGAAAAGGTGTCAATGTCTAATTTTGTGGCAAATGCACTCGGAGCATTCTGTTTCCCTCATTATGATGGCTATGGCTATGGCTGTGAGGTTATTGCCTGAATGTGGGCTGGATGGAAACTGGATCAGTGGATCAGTGCTAATGGGGTGTGAGAATCGATCGCGGACGTTTTGGCCATGAAATTCGAGCGCACAGAATGGGAAATAGTGCCCGAGATCAACTGGAAATGCGTACAACATGAGTTAAGCTCTTCATTTGCGGAATGAATTAACCCCAACCACTAAATCGCATGCCTGGGTGGGCTGTTCGATTGATGCAATTTAGATGCTTGCAGCGAGATCGAGACCCTTTACTGTCCCATCCAATTATCCCGTTTTATGCTAAGCCATTTCCCATTGATTCATTGCAACACGATGATTCCCCCAGTGAAAAGGACCTGGCTAGAGCCATGTTTCGGATCGGTAGCTAGCCAGACTATAGTCTTCTGGAGTGGACCCCACATCGAATAGGGCCCTGGGTTTCGGGGCGGGGGTTTCGTTGCTGGGCCACTTGAAAAGCAATTTTTTGAAATTTATTTTCCATTTATCGCTTTATTTATTTTCTACCTTCTTTCAGTGTGGCCCTGTCGCTTTGCTCCCCTCGTCCACAGTTCACCTGGTCTATCTGCTTATGCGATTAGAGTTGCAGCGAAGGAGCCCAGGAAGATGACGACGTGTATGGTACAAGATTGGGATTGGGACTGCGACTGGGAATGGGAATGAGAACGATGACGATGACGGCGATGATGGTGATGATGCTGCTCGGCGTGTTTATTTTTGTTTGGACCGAGAGACCTTTTTGTTTGTCTGCATTTTCGACGACGAACAAGACGGAGCAAAGGAACTGTGTCTCAATGGGCCACAATCGAAAGTAATAATGAAATCCCATCAACAACGAGACAAAGGCTCTCTGACCATTCCGATTCCCATTCCCTCGCCCCTTCCATCCCTTTTTTGGCCAGCAGAATGAGAAGACGACGACACTTGGCTTGATTTTTATTGTTGGGCTTTTCCCCCGGCCCTTTGATTTATTGTTAGCGGGAAGGGGCTGGAAAATGGGAATGCTCTCCGGTTTCAGGTTTGGCATTGGTATTGGTTTTAGTTTTGGTTTTGGCCAAGTGTCCGGTTCCCTGAATGCATCTATGTATCTCTATCTCTCTTTTCCCAGATGATCTTGTTCTGCGACCAGCTGCCTGTTGCATTCCGCTCGCTCACCTCTTGCCAATGGCAACAGAAATGTGCGTGCTTAAGCTACAGGTGGACTTGGCAACAGACGGACTGGAAACTGGTGGTTACGTACCGCGCAAACAACAAAAAAAAAAGAACTCTTGAGAAAAATTAAGAAGGCCATAATAATTCAGCAAAGAATTATAATAATACTGGTTTCACATACTGGGCTAAGGATCTCCACATTACGGAGGGTCCACTGTAGTTGTGCAACCTCTCCCGATCCCCCATCCCATTCCCAACTCGGGGTTCTATTCTGGTGCACGGCACATAGACAGTTCATTAATGTTATCAACGAGCAAAAAGGGGAATGAAGGATGGTCTTGGGACCCCTGCCACCTCGGATGACAGGTTTGGTTGTGCACTTTTCTGGTTTATGTACGCGCTGGATTTGATGTGCAACACTTGTTGTTATTTTGTGATTTTGTTGGGGGCCCGCTGACACATAAGAGTAACGGCAATTGGCAATTGGCCATTGGCCATCGCCTGTTGGCCAAAAAAGGACATGGCCACATGACCATCGCGAAAAACTTGTCAACTGGAATCGATCGATATGGCAGTGGTAACTCCGGGGAAGGGGCTTTGTCTGATTTACCGACATTTACGGACTGCACTGACCAGATGAACTACTTTCGAGCCACTGGCCACTGGCCGCTGGCCATTTACCGTTGCAAAACTCACCTGTTGACTGAAACCTCGAAGGGCAGCTAAATCCTCTATCCAAATCCAATTCCAATTCCAATCTGCGCCACTTGTCGCACGCTAAACGAACGGTAAATATTTTGATTAGATTTTGATCACTGGTCGCGGCATTCTTGCGATTTTCCCATCACACAAGAAGCAAGCAGTAAAAGAACAATGAGAGCCGAGAGGAAAGGCAGTCCAAATAACAGAAACCCATTAAAATGTTATGGCATTTTCAAAGCCTTTCGAACACACACACACATGCACACACTCGAGAACAGGGCGATTGGCATCGGCTTAAATCAAATTTCTGGGGATATGGAGATCACTTCTCGACGGACATTCGGCAAGTATTGATGTTCCGCCAGGGCATAATTTATAGTTATTAGGTGTTTCCTACGCGACGCCGCTGCCTTTTTAGCCGGTTGCCGTTATAAAAATAAAAACAAACTTGGCACACGCACTTTTCTTGCTCTCGCTCCCTCTCTCTCTCTCTCTCTTTCTTTGCACTTCCTAATTTGAATGCACTTCAAGGGCAGCCAAACCGGCACTCACTGGGATTTAGAACTGGCAAAAAAAGGTAAACAAATAACCGTTATTAGCACGACGATTTTATTTTCAGACATATATTCAAATATATCTCTGTTATAGTTTCGCGCAGACTCCGCACACACGTCTTTCTTGCTCGGCGGCGCGAAGCGAAGTGAGCACAGTAACGTCAATGTAGTATTTATATCATTTCGTGCATACTTTTGGGCGCGCTTCGAAAATCATGATGCGAAAGAGAGAAGAGTTGCAAGAGAAACCTAAAGAGAATATTTTGAAGCTGTCTTCTCTCTTCTCTTTGAATCGTAATTGAAATCTTCTCTTCTCTTACAGTTTTGAATTTGATTGATCGGGAGAGGGCCACTCTATTTTGATATTACAAATAACGGAAGTAGGAACTAATGATTGTTGTGAGAATACTTTTTAAGCTTTATAATGAGTATAATAAATACCTTTATTCTGAAAAATCCTTAATAGAGATGGAGATGATCTATGGAAATGATGATCTATGAATGAAGAACTCCACCCACAATTAAACACCTTGCAGACTGTTGTTGATTTCATTTTAATATATCTTCTGCATTTGCTTTTATCCACTCCACTTTTTAATCGCTCGTTCACAATAGTTGCATTCTTAGTAATTCATTTATCATTATATGTAGGTATATTATCAATTGTTTTTTTTTTTTTAATCAATAACGTGGTCTTGTGTGTGTGTAGGGCCAATTTGCGATCTCCAACTTTTTTACACTGGGCTGGCAAAAAAAGAGTCGTAGTCATAGGTATAAGCTAGAGACTAAAATTATAATTAAAATGCCTTCACTATTGTGGATTTTGTGGTTGCAGTTGGCTAGTATGCGTTGTTGTTGCTCGAGTTAGTTAGTAAGTTCTTAGGGTTCTAGGCTTTAACTGTATTTTCTGTATTATTTGCATTAGTTGCATTATTGTATCTGTTTCGTTTCACTTCTTGCATGGCGTTTTTGTTAAATAAATGTTTGTGATATTTTCGCGTTTTTCCTTGCTACAATCTTTAACTTAGACTTAAGGATCGAAGAAGCAATTGTAGTTGAAGTGATCGTTTCTCTTTTGTTTTTGTTTTTTATATTATGTGTAAGTGATATAATATTCAATTTTTGTGGATTTCCTTGGGCTTATGCATATGTTGTATATATAAAAATTGTTGTTCGTTTTGTTTCATTTGTTAATGTTTAATTAAAAAGCTAGTTTCGGTTGTTGGTTGTGTCCTCAGACGACTGGCGGTTCGGTTCCTCCCAGTGGATCGTCGTTACTAATAAAACAAAATGAAGAAACGAAAGAAATTGTAAATAAATTAAGGAAATAAAAACTTGTACTTAAGAAATAAATATGAAATCAAAATTGTGCGTAACTTTAATAAAGACATTACTTCTATTTAAAATTTGATAAAAGCCTCGCCAAACTGCATTTTCAGACTTTGCCTCAACGCGAAGAAGAACTATGGTTTTCTTCGTACACTCAATGTCAATGTAAATTTGAATATAACTTCTTACATACATATATGTATATTATTTTAAATAATTGGGCAACTACGCATCTCAGCACTACCCATCTTTATAAGAACAACTAGCTAATAAGCATGGATAATACACAGCTATATCAAATAATAACGTAGTCAGCTTTTCGAGATCTGGTAAAATTAAATATAATTTTATAATTGTTTCATATGGTATATAGGTATTCCCCCTTCCAAACTGAAATATCTTACTGGTTAAAATAACAATAGAGCTTATAGATATGGTCACAAAGCAGAATACATTTTGACTACATTGAGCTACAGCTACCGTATCTTAGGATAGATATATGCACAGATATCTGTTTTAAGGGTTTTTCCTATAGGATATGTTTGAACTACCTATCTATGCAAGAGTTTTCTACCTATAGATAACTGGTGTTCGGATGTGACCAAATATATAGCTTTAGAGTTGTGTGACCTGAGCTTGGCTTCGAAACGAGTACAATCCAGTTAGAATTGGCTAATACTAGATAGGATCTGTAACAATACCATATGTGTGAACTCCGCACATGTCTGACTTGGTGCTAACTATTTGACTAGAAAAAAAAACTCTTATGGATTTAATTTCCTTTATGATAGCTTAATATAGTAGATTATCTATTTTCCTTTATCCGTCTGCCGTTCTAATATACTTTGTATAATATAACATGATATTCTGCAATGATATGGCACGATAATTTCAATGGTAACACTTTCAAATGTATTTGACTATATTGTAAAAGGATTAGGATATGCGGCTATGACACTTGTTATACCTATATTTGGAATGATTAAACACTTTCAAAATGTCAGAGATACTCAAACGGTTTTAAATATTTTACTGCAGACACATTTCTACACAGATTAAAATTTAAAACATCATAGGTTGATTTTCATATTATTTTTAAAAGTAGACGGTAAGAGCCTTTTATGGGCTTTAAACAATCTAGCTAAAACAGCTCAAATATTATGTTGCCACATGGACTTGAGAAGTGTCATAGCCGCTCTTCTTTTAGGTTAACAAAAATGGAACAAAATTCCTTTTATGTTTAAGTTAGGGGTACAGTTGCCACAGTCAACTGATGGCGATTAACTAGTTCGCCTCATGATTCGCTGTCATTTCGGTTACAACCCTGGCAATACTAGCTTAGCTTGGAGCGGGCAATAGACACAAGGATATCACCGATAACCGACAACTCAAAAGGAGTATCGATAAGGAAAGTGATAGTGGTAGGACCACTCGAGGAGCCTTGTTGGTGGGAAACTCGTTGATTTTGGGACGCGGATATAGGATATGCACCGGTGGTGGTTGATCCAGCTCGTCGAAGAAACTGAGATCCTTGCCAATCACGTGGTGGTCCATAACTACATCAGTACCGATCTCCTGGTGCACAAGGCTAGAAGGACTCCATAGACTAATCGCAGGCATAGGATTGATAAGTGGCGAAACCCGGGATTTTTTTCTGCAATTTAGCTTAGATTCAGGATTACTTACGCGGGACAGACGTTGGCATTCACTCCGTTAACGGCAGCAGAACTAAGATTAATTTGGCCCACAGTTTCGCCCTCGACGACCACAATGCAGCCGTTCAAATTGTGCTTGTATCGGGAACCCGTAAACACCTCGAGGTCAGGAGCGCCACCTGGTAAAAGAATGATTGGGTACGATTAATACAAAACTGCTATGCTCCAATGCTTTTTTATATCCATGAATATGAGGACACTTACCGACAAAAACATTGCCCGGCAGCTTCATCGACTTTTTGCTGGTGGGTCGGGTTTCGCCCGAATGCAGCATGCGATCGACCTCTAGAATGGCGGTGTTTTCGTCCCGCTTAGCGATCACAATGTGCCGCTCCCCATTGTCTACGCGGATATCGCTGTTCCGGATCACCGCCTCCTCGCCATCGAGCCTCATGGAGTACTCCACATAGCCATCCACCACTGCGGCAGCTATGAAGTCCTGTCCGGTGTACTCCTCTCCGGCCTCTTGGCCCCACCAGAACAGCAGACCGTTCGGCTTGTTGGTGGTGAAGACGATGCCCATAGAAGTGTAGGATTGCTCCAAAGCAGGTTGGAAGTGGCTTCGATTCAGCTCAACGTACCCATCGCCTCGGAACGAGGCATTGAAGCCCAGTTGGAGGTCTGCAATTAGATTTGAGATGAGGTTTAGATGTCCTTGCTCCCCTTTTGTATTTGACTTACGTTCCTGACAGTGCTTGCCACTGAATCCGAAAGGACAGGAGCATACGGCCACGTCCTCCTGCTCACTGCAGCTTCCCCCGTTTTCACATGGATCGCTGGCGCACGGTGCCATCGCATATGGTTGAAGTTCGTTCTCGTGAACATCTGGAGTTGGAGGCGGAACTGGTGGCTCATTGTCGCTATCCTCGTCGCCTCCGATCATATTAGTCTCCCCACAACTCTGAATATTTGCCGCATCCTTGATGTCCGCTAGGAGATTGACAGGTTTTTGGAAGTTGTATAGCCTGGAGATGCAGCCATCGAAGCCCTTAGTGATGTTCACGTCCCGATTGACCTTGACCGTGGAGCGATCGTAGCCGCCCACATAGAGGTGCGTTTTAAGGGACAAAATTCGATCCGAGCCTGGGGCCTTGGCCTTTCGCTCTGGTCCATCGCCCACCCGTAGGATTCCTTCGCCCAGGCGACGTCTGATCTCAATTCTTGTCCAGCGGTTCAGAGGCAGTGGCTCAGCAGATCGCACTACCACGGGATCCAATCGAGCCGCCGTATTTATTAAGAGCTCCGCGTGACCACCACGCAGTACCAGTGCCAGGTAATCGCCGCTGGGCAAAGTCGATTCTGCAGTATACAAAATCACGGAGTCCTCCAAACTTGCCGGACGTACGGAGAGCGTTATGTTGACCTTGGTGACTTTAGGAGTTCTGCGGAAAGTAGAAATGTTCAGTATTTAGTTAAGATATAACTTTATTTTTGAGTTATTGATAACTCACCCATAGGCCGCAAAGCTGTTGCTCTTAAAGTTGAGACTGTGCTCATTTAAGATCTCATTATATTGGCATCGATCTCCGGATCGGTTCAGTGGGCACAGGCACTCCATGTCGTTCTCCGTATTCTCGCAACGTCCGGCGCCACAGACTCCGGGCGTACACTGGGTGCCCTCAATGGCACAATCCCTTCCAGTCCAACCCGGCTGGCAAATGCAGGTGTAGGCCTGCTCGGTCTGGCTCTCCAAGCAGACTCCCTTATTTTGGCAAGGTCCCTGCGCACATGGCCGGCAGTCCGTGATGCCCTCTTTGTACTTCGCCTCACGGATCAGTTCCACGGTGCGTCCTTGCAGGGTTAAGCGACTGATGCAGCCCACGAAGCCAACTTGCTGGCTAACAGCATCGGCGGGCAGGAGCTCCCAGTTGGGCACTCCGCCGATATACAGATCTTCGATCAGATCCAGTTGGGGTATCTGCTGCAGGGTGGGGAAGGCCACCGGATGTTGTTCGTCCACCTGGATGTATCCATCCCTCTTGAAGCGACTCACACGAACCGTGTGCCACTCATTCAGCGCCAGTGGTTCCTCAGCTCGCACCAGCATTGGCTTACCACCAAAATCAAAGCGGAACTCCGCATAGCGATCCTTGAGCGAAAGTGCGATGTAGTCGCCACTGCCGCGGGTTTGTCCGTTGAACAGTAGAAGACCGTCGCCGTTTTCCGGTCGGAAGGTCAGCTCGAAGTTGAACTTAAACGAAGAGTTTGGCAGCGTGGGGAAGCTCATGTAGCTGCGAGGTTCCTGCCGGAACTGGGGAATGGCCCCAGTCACAACCAGGATATTGGGGAAGTCCGCAGTCTCACCATCGGCGTATTGAGCGGTGCAAATATACGTACCGGCATCGTTTGCCTGCACACTGTCCAGGGACAGTTTCTCCTGAAATGGACAAAGGGTGTTGATTAGGGTTTGTACTTTTGCTTTGCATTAGGGACTTACGTTCATTAGACTGCGTCCAGCCTGAAGTTGCCCGTATTGGCGAGACCAGCGGTAGGTGGGCTGTCGACTTTCATCGGCCCCGCAGTGCAAATCGGCATTGGCGCCCACCTTGGCGTAAACTATCTTGGAGCTCTTGAGTTCATGCGGCTGATCCTCGACCTCCAGTTTGTAGCTGGTGGTGTACAGATCCCCTTCGTCCGTCTTGCACTTGCACACGTAGTTACCGGCATCGCTTGGCGCCACATTACTGATCACCAGATGATTTCCCACTTGCTGGAAATCAAAGGACGATAACGTTAGGAATGTTAGGAATAGGAATCAAGCACAAAAAGAAAAGTATTAGCTAATTCGGAGTAGAAAGTGGTAGGGACAGGAAAGTTAGGAGATAGTATATTCGTACTAACCCTGACATTATTGCTGAGTGGAGCCCCGTCAGAGCGTTCCCAGACCACGTCTGTGTAGGTGTCATCGGAGGAGTAGCACTCGACGTCGGTGGATTCACCCGCTCGCAGGTTCGAGGACTGCTCGTCCAGTTTGAGGCTGTAGTCGCGGCTCTTTGCTGGCAATTGCGGCGGCAGGTAGATGGGGCTGTTGGGTGGCGGGGTAGCCGCTGATACCGCCAAACCGTCAACAGGACACCAGATACACACGCACATTGAAAGAAGGCGACAGGTCGACAAGGTGGACAAGGATGGTCGGCGGAACGATCACAATTCAGCGACAATTCACAAGTGCATGGGTGCATGTGTGTGTTCGTGTGTTTATGTGTGTGTATTTGTGTGGGTGGTTTATTCGTGTTTGTGTGGTGGTGAGCGATGGAAATGGGAGTAAGATAGTAAAAAATACACAGAAAGAGAAAACAGTTAGCAAAATTACAAGTCTAAATTGGGCGTTCAAACAGAAGGAGAGCGATAGTCATCGAACGATACGTTATTGATTGTTCTGCAAACATGATATAACAAGTATTTGAATTCATTTTATAGTTTATCGTTCGACTACCATCGCATCTCGGCATTTTTTAGTTGTTTCGATTTGGAATTTGGTTTCCTAGTTAGACAATACATAGATATACGATATACATTTAGAGAGGCGACAGAGAGGGACTTTGTGGATTGGTGAGGTGAACTACATTTTATGGAGCTACTATTATTCAATACTGCTACGGATCGAATCACACAAATACGAATACATGGGGTGTTACATATGGGGTCTTTTAGATTGGTTTTGTACTGGTTTTCGTTCATCATTCATCTGGAGCGTTTGGAATTCTACAGTTCTAATTTGGACTCGGGTTACCACTAAAATCACAGATGATTTGATTTCGATTTTTGGTTTTACAAATACATATACATATAAGGTAGATACGGTTAAGGGTACACTTTACAAAAATTTGGGGTACTTAGCTATCGAAGATCATGTGGCTTTGAGTGCGCGCTCATATGTGTAGGTGTGTTGTAGGCAGTGTCTCGTATTATTTACACAATGTGTATTGTTCTTAAGTCTAGATTGGGTTATAGTTGTTAGTAACTCTGTAGCCAGCCGCATGCATATTCACAAACATCCACGGTTAGAACCTGTTAAATTGCCAACCCGCACAGCGCTGCAAAAGTATCGATCGATTGGCTATCGCTTATCGTTATTTGTTACATGTTAACCCCATCTAGGTGCGTGTGCTCGACGTTTCTCCATTTTTGGGTCTCGCTTGCTTTCTTTTGGTGCAGTTGGTCGTTCATCGCAGTCGTCTATCGACCGATTGGGATGCCTCCATTTGAGTGCCCATTGCAATCGCTTCAACTCTACGATTTTGTGCACCCGGGAGCATTACGGAATTGGACAGCCAGCGAAAGGAGTGAAGAGATAGTTGGGACTAGGGAGAGAATATCGGGTGGGATCGTATAGAGGTGGAACTGGGGGTAGGAGGACTTGGACACAAATAGGTACAGTTCAGTATTAGACAGCGATACCAGGGTAGAAAGTGAGAGAGAAAGCTTTTGCGGTGAGGATAGAGACAAAACTTTGGGACCAACCGAAGCTGCGCTTCCTCAGCTTCCATTCCTTAACGGCCTTCGCCGGGCTCCTCCTTCCTTGCTCTGGGCTCTTCTTCCAGCGCTTAAAGCTCCCCGATCCCGAGTCGGATCCTGATTTGCCGCCTCCCTTGCCGCCGATGCAGTTGAACTCGTCAGAGTGATCCGTACAGTCGTAAATCCCATCGCACACCATGTTGGCTCTGACGCAAGTGTGCGGATGCGAAACGCACTTGAAGTCGTTGGGTTGGCACACGTACGAGATGGCTGGAGCCCGAGTGGTGGCTGGTCCGGAAGTGATGGGCTTCGCGGGCGACAGTTTGCTGCTCTTGAAGTCTGTGGCGTTTTTTTTTTAGATCGTAATTTTGCGGTTCGAAAATTTCGGTAATTTTTTTTTTCGGTATTTTTTTTTTTTTTTTTTTTTTTTGAGAGGGCACAAAGTAAAACATTAGCAAGAGTTTACAGCCTCCGCAGCACCAAAGCCCTTGGTTAGTATTGGTCCCTAAACCCTATATATGTATAGAACTGAAAGCCCGAGGGTCTTATGTATAGGGTATGCTTTACTTTGGACAATGTAATGTTACTAATAATCGGGGATCCACACATGCTGGAGCGGTTGCGATGGTGCTTTACTAATCGAACCGAAACTCGTGGGACAATGTGCATTAGTGGGCGTGGTGGTGGGCTGGGGGAGTTTCATTAAAGCAACTTCTTACAGGTTTTTGGTATTATTTTTGATTCTTTTTTTTATAAAACTTATTTTGATCTAGGGTTAGGCAGTACATAATACAGATATAAAGATCATTAGGATAATAATACAAAACAAATGCAAAATAAACGAAAATAAAAGGTCAAACAAAATCAAGGGAACTCAATAAAATACAAAAAATATAGAAATCGTATAATGGAGGATCGCTGCGATTAGATTTGGTTAGGCGGCAGTGGCTGTAACACACCTGCACAAATATACAGAACCATGCAGGGCGTGTCCTTCAGGGAGACACCGCCCTTGAACCGATTGTAAGGATACTGGGGAGCTCCTGGGCAGTTGTAGTCGCGTCGTTCGTTCGATTGATTGCAGTTGCATGCCATACCATTACATTTGTTTGTGTTTTGTGTGTTTTTCGGTTTTTTTTTTTTTTTTGAGTTTTTCGATTTTTTGACATGGGAACAGCAAAAGCGCACACAGTGTACCATATCATATATAGCATTTACCAAGTAAACAGTTTAAGTCAAGTCAAATCAAAGGGTAATTAAAAATATTTCAACAAGCGCACATGTAAGAAAGTGGAAGAGAGAGAGAGAAGAGCGTGAGAGAGGAAGAAATAAATATCAAATTATCAAATTAATTAATGTGTTCCATTTGCATAAAAAAAGTAGGTGGAACTGTAAAACCTACGACTCAACGGATTCTTCGAACTGATTCATTTGCATCTGATTGTTTGACTGATTTTGACTGATTCAGGACCAAAAAGTTTAAGCTACATTTATTATTTACAATTTAATTGGTGCTGGATTCCTTCGTTATTGTTT
This sequence comes from Drosophila simulans, assembly GCF_016746395.2. Taxonomy (NCBI): domain Eukaryota; kingdom Metazoa; phylum Arthropoda; class Insecta; order Diptera; family Drosophilidae; genus Drosophila; species Drosophila simulans. The sequence goes on from NC_052525.2 coordinate 2,249,331, forward strand.
TTTCCTTGTGCTTTCGGTGCGAATTCAGTGAAGTTGTAGAAACTCCAGAATGGAGTGGTGGAAATGGCAGTGGATTGTGTGCAGTGCTTAAATTATAGATAATTAGCTTGTCGTTGATTTACACTTATTAATTCACAAAAACACAAACAAACAGTTGACAACCAATAACCACGGTAAATAAGATAAAATCATAATATAGTTAGCTTAACTTTTAATGGGACCGATATAGACAAACAACACCAAGGGGTAGCGATAAAGAGAGAGGAGCCGACACCAGAATGGTTTTTTTTTGTTTTTTATATGTTAATAAAAACGCAACGAAAAATGGCCAGAATCGGTCAACCGATGCTCTAAATACCCGTGCAGATCCACAAGTATGGTACCATATTATTTTAATTGGAATTTTTAAATAATTTGTATAACTATGTACAGAGTTTGCTCTTCTAATTTGCTCGGACAAATGAAATAAGTTAATAAATATACAAATTTTAGGCTCAACAAATGGACTCTGCAAGAGCTTGGAATGTAAATAAAAAGAATATGTTACAATTTGCTTTACACATTTCGCTGTGCAAGTTTTTAATGTTAATAATATGTTTATTTCTCACTTTAAGTGGGCTTTACTTAAATGTATCGTATTAGAAATGTTTTTGGCAGCCATTTAGGTAAGCTTAAGATTTATCAAGTTGTAAGAATGTTCGTATATATATTATATATGTATATATAAGTGTGCGTGTGGTGTATAATTTCGATTGTTCAGAGCTTAGTTTGCTAGAATTTCAATTGGTTAAAAAAATAATGGAACAACATTCGGAAAATCTTCGGATTCGGACATTGTTTGCATGCAATGGACTTGGTACTAAGAATTACTACATGATTGGTAGTTGTCCCCTTCGTTTGTCACTCCGCCACCAAAGTTCGTTCAATGATTTCGATATCTTTTGCTGGTCATTTGTTATATACATAGTGTGTTGTTCGTAGGACCCTGGAACCGCTGCCTATGGTGCTGGACATATATATATACATAAAGATATTGCTCGATTTTAGTTGTTGGGGGGGACTGACAATTTCCGTTTGCATATATACAGGGTGTTTATCTGACATCGACTGCGTGCCATTATCTTAGGGTCGATTTTGAGTTTAGGCTAACAGATACGAGTACATTGATGTGTTTATATATATAGGAGTATTATATCTATATATATATGTGTGTATATATGTATATATGTATCATTCAATTGAGTGGGGAATTAGTAAAATCAGCGAACGATCAAACCTGCTTAACAAAGCCTAATCCTTGAAAATTCTTCCTTTTCTTATACATTTAAGCATTATTACTCTTTTCGCAGTTTCTTAATTATTTAGTTTGGTTTGGTTTGGTTTGGTTTTCGGTCTGGCCTAACAAGCTTTTGTTCAAAATTGATTTTCTTTGGAGTAAGCCCATTCTTGAATGGGTCTTTCTTTTCTTTTCTTTCTTTTCAGGGGCGAAATGGAAGTAAGGTTGCTTGTCGGACTCGACATCTTCTGACTGCGGACCGGCGGACCCGACTCCACCTCTAAGCCGGAGTCGGAGATTCCGGGGCCTCAGAAAACCTAACGCGTGGCGATTACTCACTTAGTACTTGCAAGTCGATGGATACTTCGGGCAGTTGCTGCCCACGGTCCACGTCGTACGAGTTGCAGATGTAGCGACCCGCATCCTCGGATCGCAAATTGGTCAGCACCAGGACCTGGCTATCCGTACGGGCGTTGTTCGGCAGGGGTCTTCTGTCGTCGCGGAACCAGTTGAACTGTAACGGACATGAAGACGTTAATCCATTACTGAAGATATAGGACCAGTGTATGGCTAGAAGGTACATTCATATTCTCAAGAGAACGGAAGTTCTTGATGTTTTGCTATTGATATTCAAGGGATTTTCGGTGATAGGAGGACACTCACCTCAACATTGCCTTGAGCCTTTACGCCATATTGAGCGGTCACACTGCATCGCAGTTGGATGTTTTCGCCCTCGCGGTGCCGTTGCAACTGGGACTGAGGAACCTGATGGAAGTCGGCGGGCTTCTTCACCGCCACTCTTGCGATCTGCGATCGGTTTCCATATTGGTTGAAGGCCGAGCAGCGGTATTCACCGGCAGCCGCCTGTGTGATGGACACGAAGCGCAGGACGCTGCCCACAATGCGAACCGAACTGGAGTGGAGTCAGATGGGTGGCAAGAGGTAAGAGGTAAGAGGTTAGTAGTATCAGGTATCATTAAACACTTTCCCCCTATGTGTTGGCATTTCCCCTACCTGGGCAGTGGTCGATTGTTGTCGGTACTCCAATGGACGTCCTCCGGATTCACGTTTTCCACTTGACAGTGCACATCCAAGTTCTGACCCACATCCACGGTCAGCGGGATATTCGGGTAGAACCTGATTCGGGGCAGGGGCAGAAGGACCAGCTCTTTAACTAAATAGGCCTTAACGTTGCCATCGCGACCGATTCCATTGCAGCGGTACTCGCCCAGATTTTGCTGTTCCACGCGCACAATCTCCAGCCTGTTTCTAATCGTGTAGGCATTTCGGGGCAGTGGTGCTCCGTCGACGCGTTCCCAGAGCGTGTTCAGGGTTTGGAACACGTCGCAGGTCAGGGTCACATTGTCGCCAAAGTCGGTGGCCAGGAGTTGGTTGCTGCCCGGCTGTTGGATGCCAGGGTGTTGTGGTTGTGCCGGATTTTGAATTATTGGATCCCGGTCGGAATCATCATCAACTGTAAAATGCATTTCAAGATTGGCGTTAAATTGTATTCTTGCAGGAATTAACAACGATGAAAACCATTTCTATATAAGCTTACTTGCACAGTACATTTTTCAATTACATCCCAACATACCTCCTCCGATATCTCCGCGCCGTTCCTTGACCTCCACGCGAACGTAAGCTTCATCGCTACCCGCCTCATTTTTGCCATGGCAGGTGTATATGCCTGCATCCGCCTTGGTCACTCGATATATCTTCAGGATCGCTTCATTGCTCGGGGGGCTGTAGAGATCCCGTTTCAACTCCATTTCATTAACCCATTCGACTTCCGGGCTTGGGACGCCGCTGCCCACGCAGGTCAGTGAGAGTTCATCGCCCTCCGTGAGCCTAATGTCCCTGTTGTCGGGCAATATCTGGACGAGAGTTGGCTCCTGGACGGTAATGGTGGCCACGCCGGTCGCCTCGCCAACTATGTTCTTTGCGCGACACTCGTAGTTGCCGCTGTCCTCGAGCTGGATATCGTCGATCCTGCAGAGAATTATTAAGTATATATAAAGCAATTGAAGCTTTAGGAGAGTCCGAACGTTGTACTACTTACAGCATGTAGCCGGGTGACTGGCTCTTGTGACGCGGCGACAGCGGTTGGCCGTCCACACGAACCCATTCGATGGTCGGATCGGGAATTCCCTCTACCCTGCAGTAGAGGGATGCCTGAGCGCCAACCGAAAATGTTTGCAGGGGCGCCGATACAATCTTTACACTCGGCCGCTCCCGGGCTGCAAGCAAGTAAACCACAGTGGTGGCACCAATTAGTATTAGGATCAGACTGTGCGGACCTGTCTTATTACCAACTCCACTCTTGTGCACTTGCATGGCGAAGTTTTGGGTTTAAATTAGATCAAGGATCGGGTGGGATTGGGTTGGGTTAGGGCACAGGGTAATGTAAATTAAAATTCAAAGAAGGGGGCAAGGTAATCAGTGTTTGTGATGGAAGAGAGACAACAGTACGAAATAGAGCAAAGGCATCGTTAGTGGGTTACCTTTTTTTCTGTCTTTTGTGTATTTCTTTGTCAGAATGAAAGAGTTAAGAGAAGATGCGGTCAAAGGAGTCTTCATCGCCGACTTTTTTGCTAACCCCATTGCACTTCTTGTTATAAAAGCACCCGCTCTTTAACCGCAGCTTATATAGACTCTATGTAGTAAATAAAGGGTCATGGACTGCTGAAAACTTACGTTCAATGTCGATACTTGTGCTGGACAAATCGGATCCGTGGTCATTTTCGGCAACGCAGGAGTAGACACCACGATTCTCGAATCGTGCTCCATAGATGGTCAGCACGTTGCCACTGATGTGCACATTTTCGGGCATGAAGTCGTGCACCTTGGCCCACTTGATCGATGGATATGGCGATCCACTCGCCTCGCAGGTGATGCTATAGTCCTCGCCCTGGATGATCAGGATATTCTGCTCCAAGCTCTCGATGACCGGTTTGTTGCTGTGATTTATAAGTGCATCCATCAAGATCATCGTTCTTTCAAACTCCACATAAGGAGTACAGTCCTCTTGGGACCTTTCTATACTCACCCAAATGGTTGTTCCTCGCGTCGGTCGATGTTAACACGGGCGCTCTCGGTGAAGTTGCGGCGGGTGCGGACGTCGTAGGCCACACAGGTGTAGATGCCGGAATCGCTTTCGCTGGCTTCGCGAACTTCCAGGGTGTTGCCTCGGATCTGAACATTTCGCGCGGGCGAAGAGGACAAGGAGCGACCATTGTGCGACCAATCGTAGCGCAGAGAGGCAACACTTGTGAATTGGCAGTTCAGCTGGAAGGTCTCGCCGGCCAGGCCATTAATCTCCTCCGGTGTGATGTACAAGCGATCCTGTTGCGGCGGCGGCTGGGGCGGATTGCTCTGGACATAGACGATCACGTACTTCTCATCGCGGTTCTGTTCATTTTCCGCCTGGCAGCGATAGCGACCTTCGTCCGACTTCCTTGGCGAGTCGAAGATCAAGCGGTTGTCGTATGTCCGGGTACTTTGGGCATCCGCATGGCCATCCACTCGCGCCCAGGTGACTCTGGGTGCTGGGTTGCCAAGTACTTCGCAGATGATCTCATTGCTCACGTATTCCTCAAATGTAACGTGGCTCGGTAAATTCACAATCTCAGCCGGTGAGAGCTGGTCCTTCTCTGTGGGTTACATTTTAAGTTTAAGAAAAGGATACTGAGCGTCAATACGGCTTTCATAGATATTGGGGGCTTAATGAGGTAAAATCCATATACAAAATCATATCTTATGTTTAAAAATGTAAAATACCGTAGCGTGCCAGCATTTCCTGGGCATATCCTTTGATAAATGCGGCAATTTGTATAAGGTTAAGCGAATGATTAATGCATTGGTACACATTTGCGGACAGATGAGCATTACTTACTGGTTATGGTAATGGATACAGTGTCCTTAAACACGCTGGCGGTTTCATTGTTGACGGCCTGGCAGATGTAGACTCCAGAATCGCTGATCTGTAGGTCGTACAGATACAGATTTCCGCCTTGGACTTCAATATTCTCTGGCAGACGGCTGTTCTCCTTGTACCAGTTCACAATAACTGGACTCTGGACGATACAAAATTCGATGTGTTATACATAGTCATTACATAAAATTCTGGATAAAATATATACTATGATCAAATCAAAGTCATGTACACTCACATTGCTCCAACGCATTCGACCGCTACAGCTGAGGGTCATGGAACCGCCCACTGGCACAATGGTGATCTCAGGCTTTTGAATCGACACGATAATCTGGGTGAGCACGGGATCGTCGGTACTGTTATCCGTTGGATCGCTGGTGTCTAGGGTGGCGAGGAACATCGATTAGACATAATCCTGGTCATAACCCTGGTGGTTTCCCACAAACTGAGTTTCTTGCGGTGTGAGTAAAGCCCCTTTTAAACGAGGCGGTATCTCATTCGAGTTCTTACATTTCATTTTGCTTTAATAAGATTTGTAACTAAACGATAGGTGGTTGAATTTTTAATATAAGAAACTCGTATGGAAACTCAAATCGTCTAAAGTGGTCCTTAGAGTGTGTTAGTGACATGTGGTTGCAGCTTAATGACTCCTAGTTGGCCACGAAGCCAGGCGGTTTAATTAGGGGTTTAAGTTTGGTTTCTTAAAATTCGCATCCTCTTAATTGGGATGACTCCAGCTAACTTATAGATTCGAGGGTTAGGCGACAGATGGGTTAACAAACACGGAGAAAGTGCGTTTCAAGATTATCGAAGTTATTTTTAATGGTTAGTCTTAATACATGAAGTAACTACTTTACAGCGTACTTTTAATTAAACGAGATAAATAGATACGCTGTTTCTTAGTAGTTTAGTCAGTATGTCATCAAGGTCACCTAATTGTTAGTCATTAGAGCTATCGATATCACCGAATTCGTGTCCCGGAGTTATGAATCGCACGGTGGAACTTACATAGAAGTTTTTAACTTTGGGTTAGTGGCTATAAGTATCTATGGCAATGTCATAAGCTACTTCAGCGCGATACGGGCCAATATTTGTTGGCTTTGTTGTCGCTGACGTTATAGACTGGTAGCTAGCTAAGATACACATTATATTTGATACACACAGAGACAGAGACAAGAGACGTTATGTTTGGACTTGTCAAGGAGGGTTCGGAGGAGCAGAGGCACTAGTCTGGCATCTGTACATAGAGAGCAAAAACTACGTTGGGGTAAGACAAGTACTAAGACACATAGACTAGCTAAGTGGTTTTTAAGTCACCGAAAGGTCAGATACAGAGTCAGAGAAAGAGAGGCGGAATACAGGAGCTAACTCAATTACAAGAGTTGTGGATACTTCCCACTTGGACTACTTGGGGTTTAGGCCACAGATTTACGAGTTAGGTTCGCTCTACACACAGATCTACAGATCTTTACACATATCTAAGCTGGGAAGATTCTTTATATAGGGTGTAGAGTGGAGTTTTAGGAGTGCCGGTGTAAGAGATAAAGGAACGAGTATTAGGAAAGCAACAGTTGTGGTGTTTTGCAGACGCCTGAGTGGTTTTCAGTGTTTTTTATTTTTCAATTCGGTGGATCGGAGAGATTGGAGCGAACCTCGCGATGGACAGCCGTAGCGCAGCTTGGTCATATTTCCTATGATTCTGTTGCCCTTATATATCTGCAGTGTGTCATTGAACGAGATTGTCTCATTCGGTGCGATATCGAACTGAAAGCCGCTGCAACAGAATCCCCTGCTTAAATCACATATCTGGGGCGGTTCTTCGATAATGGGCGATGTGTCTAGAATGTGGATGGATGGGATTTTTGTTGGTTTTGATGATTGCAAATTTAAATTTGTTTTTTTTTTAATATTGTTGGTATCGAAATTCGATGGGGTTCAGAGTTCATGACGGAGAAAGAATGGAAAACAAGGTCCGAGAGAGAGAAAGGAGAAAATAAATCAAATAGGTAAAAGATTTCATTAATCGGGTATCCGATCGTGTAATACCTACAACTTAGATTGCGCAGCTTCCAAAGGTCGAAAAATGGTAAAAGGTTACACAAAATCGTATTGCTCTAAAACGTTTACTTTCATCGGGGTTTTGGCTCTAGTTCTTGAATTTACAAAGCACTTTTCTTTTTAAACGGACATTCCTAGTTTCGACCTAATGTTACTTTCACAAAATCTAAGTGGGTATTTTAAATTCAAAACGGGTCTCTTCTACTAGTACAAATACGTTATATAACCTGGAACTTGAATTGGACACGGGCCTAAAGAACGGGGATATCGTATGAGAGTAATTTTTGTAGTTTGATATGCAGAAGATTGGCTAGAGGCCAGTGATTATAAATGGGAAGAGCGGCAAAAGGACAAATGTCATTTGATGAGTAACGATACTTGAAGTTTTTCACTCACCGATCTCGCGACACCGATCGCCCTTCCAACGTGGCTTGCAACGACATTCAACGTATCCGCCACTGACCAAGTCACACGACTCCGTGTTGGAAGCGTCACAAGGACACATGCTGCAAGCGCCGCTGGCATCGCGGTAGTGGAGAGGTGCGCAGGATTCACAGGAGGTGCCCGTGTATCCGGATGGGCACTGGCACAACTCGATGTCGGAAGCATGCGTTGCTCCTGGCGTCTTTGTGGTCACCGCACTCTCCAGAATGACATTGCCGATCGAAGTACGTTGTGTGGGCACTTTGGGTGTGGCTCGGATCAGGATGTGCTGCAGATCCGACAGCACAGTCATGAAATCAGACCGAGAAGCCGGTCGTGCCGATTCGCGATCCTGGCGGGTCCATTGCTCGTCCTCGTGCAGTTGGACATTGTATTCCTCCTGATTCTCATTTCCCTCGGGTCGCGACCAGATGAGCTTCAGTCCATTGCCAATAAGCACGACGTCGTGGCCACGCTCATAGTTGCCATGTGACTCCACTATTAGACTGTACGCCAGGCGGCCACCGTACGAGTATAGCTGGTTGCCCAGCACACTTCCCCTAAGACTCCAGTACTTGGGCAGATAGGAGGGGTGCGCGTAGGTGTACATATTCCTAGATATGTCGGGAATTAAGTTCTCCGTGTCCTGGACAAGTCCGTTTTCGTCTGTGATTAATGGTGCGTTAAGAATAAAGTCCACCGGTATTAGCTGGCGGTAGAGAGCTGCCGAACGACACTGGCTGGCCAACCCAGAGCAGTAGCACTCTTTGCAGCCATCCTGATTTTGAGCTGACAGTCCATAGGTTCCAGGGCGGCATTGGTCGCATCGATCACCAATCACGTTCCTCTTGCACAGGCAGTCGTTGCCGCGGCAATCATAGATGCCCTCTATTTGGCAATAGGCTGTGCATTGCAAAGTCTGGTTGCCGGGTTCCGGATCAATCGGCATCGGGTAGTCTTCATCGAGGTGGCAGTCGTAAATTGTTCCACGGGTGGCATCACCCACATATCCAGCTTTGCATCGCTCACAGCTAGGTCCTTCAGTGTTGTTAGCACATTCCTGAAAATTATATAAAGTAATAGTTAGTTGTCGTCATCGCCTTGGTACTCGCGTCGGGTACTCACTTCGCAGTCGCCGGTATCGCTGTTGCAATATTTGGAATGTCCATTGCACTCACAAGGCCTGCAGAGTCCCAGATAGATTCCGCCCTCCGGATCGCGGGCATAGCCAGGAGCGCACTGCTCACAAGAAAGACCCAAATAGCCTTCTGGACAGCGGCACTGTTCAACTTCGACGGCACGGGGAGTGCCAAGGTTCGTGGGAGTGGCAACGTCCAAAGTCACCTGTCGCAATGAGGCCTCCTTGGTGCTAGTGGTGTATGTGGCCTTTATGTAGATGGCCGTAATATCGCTAAGTGCCATCAGAACGTGCTCACGGTTGGCCACCACTTCGTCGCCGCGCTGCCAGGCACTTTCCTTGATTTCCACGGAATAGGTGTTGGCCACACTGGGGACAACCTGGGATTTCCTATAATGGATGAGCCTTAGATCCTCGCCACTCTTGATCACCACATCGGGGGCACTGTTCCGGGACATAATGCCGTTGGGCAGCGGACTGTAACTTAGGGTGTAAGTCAGCTTGCCTCCATATGAAGAAAGTTTGTTTCCCAAAAAGGCGGCTGGCAGACTCCAGTAGAGCGTATTTCCAGATTGCTCAGCCGATCCTATAAAGCTTAACGCATTGGGTTCTCCGGCCATTGAGACAGGTACGGTGTCTGGCGTAGGTTGCATATAGTTAGTAACCAAAGCAAATCCGTGATCGACGCGTGATCTTCCGAACGTGCTCGTTACTTGATCGCGAGACCACGTGCTGCTATCGCAGTCCAAGCCCACTCCGCTGCAGAAGCACTCGATGCAACCGGTATAGGTGAACGAATTGAGGTGGAAACTCTTTGATTTGCAAGTGTCGCACTGTTCGCCAATTACGCTGTCCTTGCACTGGCAGGTTCCATTGGAATGAACGGAGTACGTACCATCCACGTTGCATGAAGTATCGGGTATTCTGCGGCAAATTCCTCCCGGAGCCAAAGGATTGCCCTGGTATCCGGCGGCGCACTGTTCGCACCGCCTGCCTGTGTAGCCCTCATTACATCGGCAAACCACGTCGCCATCAGGACTTTGTTGACAGCCGCTGGCAAAGTTATTGCTGCCGGTTAGTGGACAAGGACACTCCTTGCAGGGCACACCACGGCGGGGATCTCCATAGGTTCCGGATGGGCAAGGTTCAGGGATGAACGGCACACAGTGACCCAACCAAGGTCCACCGGGCTGTCTCACATAACCGGAGGCACAGGACTCACACGAATCACCAACATAACCAGGTGGGCACGAGCACTTCTCCACGAGAGACGCACTACCCAGTCCCTTATCGGCAGTGCCTGCCGAGTCCAAGGCAATATTTATAAGATCCACTTCGCGAGCGGTGCTATCCAGGTATCCGAGTCGGATCAGGATATTGTCAACATTGGCCAGAATCATCATGATCTCCTCACGCGACGCCTTGCGACCATCGGGCTTTTGCCAACCTCCTGGCACGAATGGAATGCTCACTCTGTTGTTTTGACCCGGCTGAGTGCGAACTCGATAAGTAAGTGTAAAGCGATTGCCAGTGATTATTACATCTGGACCGTTGACGGGTCTTCCGCTGCCTCGGTAGTTAACCTCGTAGCGTAGATTTCCGCCATAAGACTTGAGCTGGTTGCCCATGTACTCCGCGGGCAAGGCCAAATAAGGCGTCTCCCGACCGCTGAAGTGAACATTGGTGGCCCTGAACTGAACGCCATGGAGCAGTGTGAGCAGGTCCTGGCCAGGGGCTGCCTCATTGATCACAATCTGTCGAAGTGGACTCAGCTCAACACTGACAACGCGGTGTGAAAGGATCGGCGGGTGGATGGCATACGTAAATAAGTTGGCACTGTCGCAGGCCTTAGCTACTCCGAAGCAGAAGCACTGGACGCACTCCTCCGCTTTGCGGGCTAACATATTGAAGAATCCAGCCTCGCACACATCTGTACGCACGGGACTAACGGTAACAATGGTGTCCGGGTTCACAAAGTGGGTGCCGCGTGTGTTAATAATTTCGCACGAGTAAGCTCCACTGTCCTGCGGCCTCATGTCCGGACAACGAAGTGTTCCGGTTCCACCGTAGCTCTTTGACTCGCACTTATCGGGCACATGACCCCAGTTCAGACGCCACACGATTGTGGGAATGGGGGTTCCGGTGGCCACACACGTAAGCTCGAGCACCTCGTACTCCAACAGGGAAACAGATTGGGGTGGAGGGCGGATTGGCAATGGTGCCACTGCGAATAAGAGAGGTTTGCACATATAGTAACTAAAAATGGAACTTTAAAAACAACTAAGGACTATATCCGTCCTGAATCAATCAATCAATCATTCGATTCGAGCCTACATTATCTATCCTACGGGTACTTACTGCATCCAACTTCATCGGAACCGTCCGTGCAATCAGGAACATTGTCGCACTGGAAGCTCTTGGGTATACAATGACCACTGCGACACTGGAATTCATTATAGCGGCAGGGAGCGCCACTTGGCTCCGGATCGCAGGAGGTCTCATCGGAATTATCTCCGCAGTCATTCTCGCCATCGCATCGCCAGGTGCGGTCCACGCACTTGGAGTTCGAGCACAGGAACTGGTTGGGCTGGCACTTGAGACCCAAGCTGCAGCTTTGCTCATCGGAGGCGTCCGAACAGTCCGGATTTCCGTCACAGATGGACGACTTGTCAATACACTCGCCGTTCATGCAGGTGGCCTGATATTCCGTGCAGGCTGATTCCGGACGAGATCCAACGTCGTTATCTGGTGAGAGGAGAGTTGGGTGTAAGAACAGAGTGTTATTTATGTGGAGAGCTTTAACGAGTTCTAATGGCTGGCCAGCTTACCAACAACAAAGCCAAGCGGCAACGGGGGAATACAAAAGTTATTTAAGATTCTTGCTAAATTCTATTCGGTCAAGGAAGTAACCAACACCTATTGATTGATTGTTTTCCTCAAGGTGATCGTGAAAAGTTAATTTAAGTTCGATTTTCAATGTGTTGGTTACCTCTTGGAGACCAGAGTCAACTTCCAATCGACAATATAACCCTACCTAGTCCGAAGAACTCTAGATCGATGTGCGGCACAGTTCCGTATCGTATGCGATTGGAACGTAGCTCCTCGTACTTATTTTCGCCCCAGGCTGCGTCCACGGATTGTACAATATCTTTTACCCTTAGAAAACCCAAGCCCAGCACTCAGTTCAACTTAGACTCATACTCACAGCGCTCGACGTTGAGGTTGACGGTGACCTGCTGGCCGGGAATATAGTTGGCATAGCCCACAGCCTCGCAAACATAAGTACCGGCATCCTCGACCTAAAGCACAGGTAAATGCAAAGTGATTTAAGCTTGGCTAAGTTTGTTTGGGAAGTAACTTACCCTGATATTGGGAATCTCCAGGCGGCCGTTCCGATCGGTGAAGCCAGGTGGCAGAGGTCGTCCGCCTGGGCGGGACCATTTGACCTTGGCGCGGGCGGGTCCTTCATCTCGGCAACGGAAGATGACCTCGCGACCTGTGGTGCAAAGGCTAATTAATGGGGTTCAAGTACGCATTGAACGTCAAGGACAAGCAAATCAAGGAAAATGCAGTAGGCTTGCGAAACTCAAAAGTTGATATGATACAAGTGTTCTAATTCATTAAAGTACATTAAAACCATAACTGATATAAAATATAAATGACCTTTAAGGGCACGAATGGAAATCTAAAGCTAAATACAGGAAAAGAATTTTGACAACCAACTATTCACACAGTAATCCTCACTCGTATCATACTGAAAAAGAATAGTATTTATCTTAATAATAATCATTGCGCTATAAGGGGGAATTCTAAGGAATTTGTGTTTGAAAATTTCGACTCAATGTACAACTCCACTTGTGGCCAAATTCGTTCGTGCAATTTCGAAGTGCTGGAGGTGCTGGGATCCATGTGCTCATCGACACTATTGTGTCTACTATTGGATATGCATACAGTGATTGTAGTTAGGCCAACTTACCCTCCCTAATATATCCTGAGGTTTTTATATATTATTTGGTTTATAGAATTGGATTGGGTTAAGCATTAACGAGAACAGAGAACGGCAATTAGGGTTTTCCAAACAATTTTAGGTATCAAAATAACGAGACATAAGATTAGACAACATCTCCCGGCACATTTAACAGACAGAAGATTCATCTCATTTTTTTTTATAATTTTCAATAAAAGAAAAAACAATTGCAATACTTACTCTCCTTGATGATCTGGCTGTCGGGATAGGTCTTGAGATTCAGTTGGTTTGATTTGCGATCATTGCTGTTGTCGGCGGCTGTTTTTAAAAGGATTGATGGAAACTCAGAATTAGTCTCGTATAAGGTCGGCTTATCACTCGGTTATGGTTATGGATGGCAGGGTGGATCAGGGGATAATAGGTTTGATAGACAGATGCGTGGTAGCCAAAGCCCTCGATAGCAGTTAGTAGCTACTTTAGGGTAAGTCGGACAGTTAATTATTAACTTTGGTTCTGTGGCATCTCGGTGGTGCAGTGGGTGACCCACTTACGATCGATATCGTTGCTGATTTGACCACAATCCGCCTCATCGCTACCATCATATGGACAATCAACGCGTCCATTGCATTTGAGACCCAGCGAAATGCAGGGACCGTTTTCGCATTTAAATGAGGTTGGCGGGCAGATGATTCTCAGTGGCGTCATGGCAGTGGTGCTGGTCGTGGAGGTGGTGAAAACTCCAGTGGTTCCCAGGCCCTGACTGACCTCTGTATGACGATGACCTTTTGGCATGTACAAGCGAGCAAATGAAGCAGTGTTCGGCGATGACGATGATGCTGGTCTCGGAGTCTAACGTTTGGCGACCATCTAATGCTCTTACTTACCGCAATTTTGCTCGTCGGAGCTATCGCGGCAATCGGTTCGTCCGTTGCATCGCACTGAGGAGCTCACGCACTGGCCACTGTTGCAGCGGAATTGGTTGGGCATACACTTCGGGGTTTCGCCACAGTGGATCTCATCGGAGTGGTCACTGCACTCGGAATATCCGTTGCAGGGAGCGGATCCGGAAACGCAGTCACCATTGTCGCAGCGGAATTGGTTTGCGTAACAGCCTGTTGGTTAAGGTGAAAATACAGGTTAAGTTCAGGCACTCGCATAGGTTTTGCTACTTCTGAAAGGTTTGGGGTCTATATCGGATTCGAAGAAATTAAAAGTATCAAAAACAGTGCATACAATGTTCAGAGCATGCAGTCGGACTTACAGCAAACTTAAATACCTATTGCGTAATAGCAATTATATTCAGAATCATCGATTAATTGTACTAAAACAATAATGCTAAATAAATCCAAATATTATAATTGCTTGGGCAAACTTAAAAAATAGAATTAAATCAACTGGATTTGGTGGTCTATTAACCAATGCAGTTCTGCTCGTCGGAAAAATCTCGGCAGTCGTAGAAGCCATCACATTGCTGCGTTGCATTTATGCAAAACTGACGATCGAAGCAGAGGAACTCGTTATCCTTGCACAAGATGGCGGTACCTGTATGCGATATTTGGTTGGTGGTGTGCAGTGATTGTGATATTTGGCGGTGCAGTTCAAGATCAAGTGGATGTAATTATGTAATATGTGATACACGCAAAATCAATAATATAATATAATATGATATTATATAGTCACACGATCAAAAGCAGAGTGGAGAAAGCGTGAGAGATAGAGAAACGAGGTGAGAGACGAATAATAGAGAACGAGAAAGAGAGAGATTAGCAACTGAAAAGGCACATAAGATATATTGGATGCAGTACGAGGTTTGGGTGCAATAACTGTACCCCTGTTAAATCCTTACATCTAACATCAATTCAAAATGAAATCGGAAATATGTCATCATGTATTCTTGGAAAAAGACATGATTTGTACAAAAGACAATATGACTAAACTCTGCAATCTAACAGATCAAACTTCGATGTATGTATGCACGTTCTTATTAAATGGAATGTGTTAATATTAACTATCATTAGTGCTGATCAAAAATAAGCGCTGTGCTTATATTTACGAATGTGCTTAGGAAACGATGAGAGATACACTTAGATTGCGGTCTTGGTTGAATATTCAAACAATTATTACGTGCAGACCTCCACAGATCTGAGCCGAATTCAATTTTACGATCGCGAACCCTGATCTCAAAATCAAAGGAACTGGTCGGATATGACACATGGAACGATGGAGACGGAGACTTACAGTTGGCCTCATCGGAGCCGTCCTCGCAGTGTCTGTGCCGGTCGCATCGTTCACTTTCCGTATAACACCGGCCACTGGGACACTGGTGCTGCGGACATGGCAGTGAACAGCCCACCTCATCACTGCCATCCGAGCATTCCACGTGCCCATTGCATCGAACGGAGCGATTGTAGCACGACTCATCGCAGAAGAACTGGTCCGGACTGCAGTCGCTGGGCTTGAGTCGGGTGGTGGCTAAATGTTCAAATGGCATCGGATCGGTAGCATCATGCAGGGTGCGTTGTGTGTGGTTTAATGTTTGATGTGTGGATGACGCGGCAAGAAAGAGAGACAAGAAAGCGTTGTGATTAAGCTCATGTCTTGGCTGGAGCAGCTCCTAAGTCTAGGGGCACATACAAACCTGGTTCCGTTGGGAGAGACTTACGTAACTACTTGATCTCATTTAAATGCTTACGGATTATTATATTCTTAAGGAAACTGTGGCTAATGAGTTAAGAAATGAGTGAGCTCGAAAGCGGCGGAACTATAGATCAAATAAGTATATCTTTGTGTATCCTAAAGAAAGAGTGTCAGTGGAGGACTTGTCTCGTTTACCGGTGCCAAAGCAAATGCTGAGGTCCTCATCGGATCCATCGGAGCAATCCTTAAAGTCATTGCACTGCAAACTGTGATCGATGCACTCGAGATTCGCACACTGCCATTCGTGGGGGCGGCAGGATTTTGGTATAGGATTGGGGCCCAGTTTTGGTCGAACAACATTCACATTTTGTGTGGGATAGTGGTTGTTGGTCTCTGTGGTGTTGAATGCGTGTGTGTGGCGTGGATGTTGGTGTGTAGGTTAGCAAAAACAATGGAACGACAAAACAAGACAAAACCGTAAACGAATGCTGGGTTACAGATTGATATGGCTGATATGGCATTGATAGTTAAAAGAAAAGCATTTAAGTTTTAGCAGTAGCATAGGCTTGCTTTCAGATTTGAGACGGAAAAGAATTTTAAGTTCGGTCATTCATAATTTCAAGTTGAATGCCATTGGAAGGCCTCGTCGCGTAAGAAGAAATTAGAATTGGCAAAGGAGCTTTAGTTTCACAGGAGTACAGAACAGAGGAGTAAACTGGAAGGATTACAGACTACAGGTTGGATTCATTACCCGGACAGTACATCTCGTCATAGCCATCGAGGCAATCGCGGATGCCATCACACCTTATTCTCCGACTGACGCAAGTGCCATTGCAGGCTAGCTTGTTAGGTGGACAATATATCCTTGCTTGAATGTGGAAAGATAATTTCACCATGAGAACTCAATTTCAAAGGACCAAGGCGGGTTTTTACCGGGTCGAAGCCAATCGAATAGAATCTAAGACCAAATCAAGCGTACCCAAAGCAAAGCAAAGACTAAATCTACATTCTTGGACGGTGCAGGGGATTCGGGACTGGGATTGAACCACGGATTCCAATGGCTCCTGGCTTTATGGCTCTGATGGACTTCTTACCGCAGTGACGCTCGTCGCTGCCGTCGGCGCAATCGGCGATGCCGTTGCATCTCTGACTATCGGCCACGCACTCGCCGGTGTTGCAACTGAAGACGATGGACGATGAGTTTCGGTTAGCGATGGTCGACGGTGAGTGATGTTCATGTTCGAGTAGTATGGTGGATGATGTGGTTTATGTGGTGTGTCGTGTTTTGTCGAAAGAGCCATGACATGAAAAACGTAAAGAAATGATTATGATATGGAAGGAGTAGATCGGAATGGATAGGGAGATGCGTAGGATCATGGATGTGTGGCGGAAATCATTATCTAAGCTTTGATCAATTTCGACTTTAGTTTCGTAACGAGAACTAAATAAAAATAAATAGCCTTGGCAATCAAATGGATAGGTGTGGTGTGTGTGTGTGTGGGGGAGGTAGCTTTGGTGGGTAGATGGTTTGTGGTCTTACAGGTAGGCGTCTTCCCGGCAGAAGGTGCAGTTGCGCTCGTCGCTGCCATCTTGGCAATTGGGATTTCCGTTGCACAACTGATCGCGGGGCAGGCAGTAGCTATCGCATTCGAACTCAGACTCTAGACAATGGTCTGCGAATGATGAATGATGAGGTGAATGTGAATTTGGACGGGGTGTAGGATGGTGCATGATTTATATTGAGCGCAAGTGGATGGTTGGTTTGTTGGTCGTTTGGTTAGAGTTAGAGGATTAGACTTAGCACAAGTAGCACCTGATGCCATTTGGTTAGCCCCGATTCGGGGGTCTTTACCTGTGTACGACTGACATTCGAGCTCGTCGCTCATGTCTTCGCAGTCTGCGTAGCCATCGCATTTCTTCTCTAGCGGCAAACACCGACTGTAGTCACATTCAAACTCAAGGATATCACATTCATTCAATGGATTGTTGTTCGGGTCGGTGTCTGTTTTTCGTTTTTACATGTGAATGTGTATTTGGTATATGAAAAGTTGGAAAGATAAATAAGATAAATGTTATGATCACTGGTGAGGCGCGCAGACAAGTCGATAGGTTCGAAGTCAGGCGGATAGATGCAATTGCGACTAAAATAGTAGCACCTAGGGTTCCCAAGCATTTTCAATGAAAGATTACATTTCAAAGCAATTTGTAGGGCGTTTCTGATGCTATATAGCTGCTTTGGTTCTAAAATTGCTTCGGAGACAGTAATTTCTCATTGAGATTCTTTTCGGAATTCAGGGCTATTTTAACCGCTACTGCAGAGAGCTATGGATGGTGAGTAGATGAAAGGTGGGATCTATGGGCTACCGTAGGTGTCTTCGTAGTCATAGATGCAGTTGTACTCGTCGGATGCATCGGCGCAATCGTGGATGCCATTGCAGCGCTTGTAGCCGGAGATGCAGCTTCCATCGCCACATTGATACTGGCTCTCCAGGCACTTGACTCCCAAACGAGTCTTATTCAACCTTCCCTGGAGGTCTGGAGATCGGAGTTTTCAGGGGCGGGCGCGGTGTGTTGTGCGATAGCGGGGATAGCAGAGTAATACGTTTCAGGGTGTCAAAGTACGGGATAGATTTTTACACAGGACATTTTTTTGGACGAAGAGAGAACAAAAGAGAAAGTACAGTTAGCAACAAAAGTCGAGTTGTGAAATGGAGTAAACACGGCGGGCTTGGCACTATCAGTTAGCAGTTAAACCAATTGGAATTGCGTTCTAATCTACATATGTTAGCTTCGAACTCAGTCTTAATCTAAAGTATCATTAATTGTATTAAATTGAACCAATTGCTTGTTAGAGAGCAGGAGAGATTAGGAGAGTCGATGATGAGAAAGGCAGCGATGAATAGAAATGCGAAGTTCATACTGTTAATACCTATTAATTTAAAATACACCCAATTCGAGTTTAATCAAATTGGATGTGACTTTAGTGGTTGATAGAAGCCCCGAGTGACAAAAGATGCGAAAAGATATGGTAATGCTACTTACGACATGCACTCTCATCGCTGCGGTCGTGGCATTGAGGTTTGCCATCGCACACCTGGGATTTCGGAATGCAGCCTCCGCCGCGCTGGCATTTGTACTGCAGAAAGCATGAGAATGGGTGTGTATTCCTACTGGCGCCAGAGGTGGGTCCTAGATCGCAGATCCCACCTCTGACAGCGGCGTGTGTGTGTGGGGATGTGGGGGGATCAGTGTTTAATATATAGTACATAGGGCTTATTATGATTGTATCTTTCAAACTATTTGATTTAATTGATTATTTGATAATCCATTCATGGAATCCTTTGGATCACATCGACTGTTTTCCATTTCGTTCCATCTAACAAGCACTAAGTATGTATATATTTTACACGGGATATGTGTGGGTGGGGTGGTCAGTGCGGTGGTGGGCTCACCTTGTCGCCGCTGCACTTGCACAGAGCGTCGTCCTCGTCTTCATTGCGTCCGCAGTCGGGGATGCCATCGCAGACGCTCTCAATCGAAATGCAATCGCGATTGTGGCACGCGAATTCGATGTTTTCGAGGCATGTCTGGGGTGAGCTGTCTATACGTGCGGCGTTATATTTTTTTTTTTTTTTGTTGGGGGTGTTGATGATGGGTGACACAACGGGGCATATGTATAATCGCAATGATAATAAAACAAGCCATAACGAGAATGGAAAGAAAGAGAGGAAGCGTGAGCGGTGCATGTTTATGTACAGGCATGAGCTGTATGAGGCATATCAATTAAACGAGTTTATAAACTAAATGCTTAACTAACTAAATTGTAATTGTGTGTGTGTGTGTGCGCTGGGGCAGGGATGGTTATAGCTAAAGTAGGTTTCTATGTTCCAAACGTGGCATGCTCTTTTACTTAACCCAACGCTTCCTAAACCATCAACGTGACTTAGATTTTTTAAGGTAATGTTACCAATTATCCTATACCAGTTATTAATCCATTTATGTATGCTCGGTATTATTGCAACAAAAGCTGGGAAAACGAAAATACCTTTTCATCGCCTATTCCTGTTACTCTCAGGGTATTTTGTTTTAACCATTTTTTGTTGCAAACGAACCTTTACCCGCTTAAGTATGCTACACTTTTCACCGATTTTCAAGGACACCTACTCGCTACGCCAACTGTTGTTATTGGGTTAGAAGTCGTGGTCGCGATTGTTGTCGTTTTCGTTGCCCATGGCCATCGCGATGCTTCGGTGGCTCTGGTGGTATTGCGACGCTCCAGAAGACCCGGGCCCTGGGTGGTGAATCTGGAGGGGGGCGTGGCCGCGGTCAAGGGGCGTCGAGTCGTGGTGTGACGCTGATACTGCTCGCAGGACTTCTCGTCGCTCATATCATTGCAGTGATAGAAGCCATCGCACCGCAAGTGCAGCGGGATGCAAACATTCGAGGTGGTGCAGCGGAATTGGTTGCTTGCACATGGATTTTGAGAATTGGCCTTCTCATAGACATTACTCGGCTGGTACACCTGGTACTCGCTCGCGTCCATTTCGTGCAGCCAATCGTCGTGCTTGGACGCTGGCCTCCGCGGCTGGTGGCCAATGGGTATGCCCACCCTATCCTCCTCTTCGTCTTCGACTGTTATCGTCCGGTTATTAATTTTGGTTGAGGGTTTACGATTAACGATTCACGGCACATGAGACAACCGCATGCAGACCACGGATTTTGGGTTAGGGGGAGTATTGATAGCACATGCATTTAATTTTTAAAAATTCGTTGAGCCAATTCGTAGATCGTCGCATTTGCGGGTATTTTTCCAGAGTGGGTTGACGTGCAGTTAATCGATTAATTTTTGGGCATTCGGTAACCAAAACCAGGGGGTTTCAATACAAATTTTATCGTGTGGGAGGGGGAGAAGAAAAATAAAATATTTCGAGTTAAAATCAAAATCAAAGAAATATTGGTTGACACACACACTTCGATAAGTGACTATCGCACAGATAGCGATTAAAGCGATTTCAACGGAAGGGGCACACAGATGACAGCTGACAAGAAGGTGGTAAGACGGAGATAGAAACACAGAGAGAGCGAGAGAGACACCACGATTACACCAGTAATCGATTTTAGTTACCCAGGAAGAGGCATCAAAGCAAAGCAGAACAGTAAAATTTATCGATTACACGAAACGCTTACCGCAGTTAACCTCATCGGAATAATCGTTGCAATCGTAGATATTATCGCACACCTGACGCATTGGTATGCACTCACCAGTCCCGCAATGGAACTCATCAAAGCGACATTCCTCGCTATCATAGCCACCTGGCGACGAAGATCGATATTTATCGATAGCACGCATTTGTTAGTGTTTGTTCGGTATTTGTGAATGTTTCGGTGAGGTGGAGTGGGTGATGTGATTTGATCAATTTAGCAATGAAGTGATAGGGAAAAGGAAAAACTTACCGCTTCTCCACGGAGAATTCTTAAAAAACATAAGCAACAAAGCTCCGTATTTTACTCACCCTCGCAGTAGCGCTCATCGGAAATGTCCTCGGGACAATCGATGTTGCCATTGCAGAGTAGTTCCTTGGCTATACAGGTGCCGTCGTCACACTGCCACTTGTCGTACAGACAGGCTGCATTCCCATAAGAGAAGCGAAGCGGGAAAAAAGAGCAAGGAAGAGACATCGATATTTATCGAGGATAATTTATCCAAAACCGGACACCTACGACAGCCCTCCTCGTCCGATCGATCGTTCGGACAATCGGCCCGACCATCGCAGCGATGGACAATCGATATGCAGCTCAAGTCCCGGCACGTAAATTTGCCCTTGGGGCAGGTGTATCGTAGCTTGGGTACAACTGTACCGCGGCAGCATTAAAGGAAGATTCAAATGGAAATTGAAAGTGATGAGGAAATGATGAGATGGTAAGAAAAAACGGTGTGTTGTGTATGAGGTGTTGCCCTCTCTTCAACACATCATAAACACGAAATATGAGGGTGGTTGGATGTACTATGTAGATGGGGGGTGGCTGATGGGGTGGTGTTAACTCACTTCCGTCGCAATGCTCCTCGTCGTCGCCGTCACTGCAATCGGAGTGACCGTCGCATTGCTGACTCACACTGATACAGCGCGTGCCGTCGCGACATTGGTACTCCATTCCGCTGCAGGCGGCGGCTGTTAGTAGATTGGGTTAGTGGTAGCGGTTAGCATGTCGTCGGGGTTAGAGGAGAAAAGAGAGATGGGGTTAGTAGAGCTGTGGGCTAGCCGACGGACTTCGACGGGCAACTTATTCTAAGTCTTAGATACTTTAAGCTTAGCCACTACAAAACGGTTCTAGTTATTAAAGCGGAAGTTAATCCATAGAGCGAGGCAGAGATAAAAAGAGAGAGTGTATCACTCTCACTTAATGTGTTTAGATACTTTAAGCTTTAGATAACTCGTTTGGTATCCACATGTTAAGAGTGATCATAGGAACCGTTTGTTCTACGTCTTAGATACTAAAATCGCATAGTTAACTAAAAGTTAGGTGGTGTACTATGGGTGCACCCTTACATTTCTTGATTAGCACTGTATTCTCTACTGGATTCTAGATGAACCGAACCTATGTATATATCACTTACGGCACTCCTCGTTCTCGTCCTCGCCTTCGCTGCAATCCGAAACGTTGTTGCATCGCTTTCTGGCATCGATGCAGTCGCCATTATTGCATCTAAACTCGTTGGCCTGGCACTCTGCAAATACATAAAAATGGGGGAATTTTATATTTGGAACGTCAGATGGATTTGACAGCCTGCAATTAGATGACAACCGGATGCAGTTTAACAAGGACTTCCGCCGGCCGATGGAAATACTTCTACATCGCCAACTCCGACACCCCCGTCCGTCATCAACTTGAAAGCAAAAGTTTGTTAGGTGTTTGTTGTGTGACAGGACTGGAATCCCCGCCCTCGTTAGCCACAGTTTCCTGTGCATGTCTGTTGGCCTTTTGAACCCTTTTTTCCGCCGGACTCCGCTTAATATTTCATACAGGAGGAGCAGCAGCACAAGACTCTTAAGCAATTTCACAAATATTTTTGGACAATTTTTTTTCCAGCCCCATTCAAAGTGACACAACGCGGATTTGATTACAAGCAGCCGGAAAATTCGCGTAGAGGGGTATAGATAACAAAGGGAGCTGGGGCAAAAGGCAGAAGAGCCGCGAGCAGCGGCTAATTAAAAGCAAAGAAAAGTTAAGTGAACATTTAAGGGAGTGTGGGTGTCGTAATCAGAGGAGCTTAAAGTAAAAGCCAATTCAGAAGCAAACAATAAGCGATGATTTCACTTTGTGCTCCACAATGTTTAGCCATTTAGCTGAAATACAAAGACTTAATTTAAGAAAATTCTTAGCATAGCTTAGGTGTGTACAGCGATCATTACAAACCGCCGAAATAATTGCTTATATTTATAAACAAAATTTAAACTGCGACTTAGTTTTGCAGGCACTGGGGTTATTGGCCCCGCAAGTCAACAATTTGTCATCGCGAATGTGGCAGTTAATGTGGAACTGCAGTGGCAAAAACTTAAGCAACTTTTGGGCCGCACACAAATCGCCAAAGTTTTCCATTCGGCAATTTTCAACACGAAGGCGAGCAAAATTCCGGCCAACAATTTGACAATTTCATTGCGGACAGACCGACAGACAGACAGACAGACGGACAGACAGGCGAAAAAAAGTGAGGAAAGGCACCTGCACCTCAAGTCAATTTGCAAACGGAGGCAAATATGATTTTTCGCTGATGTTCCTTGGCCTCTGTTTGTTTTTATTTGCCAACTGCCGCTTATTGACATTAAAGATTCAAATAGTGGGCGAAAGCAGAAGGGCACACAAAGGATTTTCGGCTGCCAAAGGTTGTTGGGCTCCAATTATTTGGCCAGACGTGTGATCCTAATCCTTTTGACGGCCCCACACAAGCTACAAATTATAATCCGCAGTCGGAAAACAAGTTTTTCTTTCGTGCATTTTCTTGATAAAGGTGAAATTTCGAAGGGAATGGGTTTATGGTCCAGCTGGGGATTTACTCCTTTCACTTTTGTTCTCTTTTTTTGTTATTTGAACAATTTAATAGGTGTTATTTTTTTGGAATTTCAATCCATTCTAAGATACATAGGTTTAGTTTTAATCCACAAAATGACAGAAGGGAATCTATGCCAATTCGTTTGGTGGCAAAGTGACGACTTCTTTAAATATTGGTTATATCAATTACTGCTTTCAGCATTCCCGTGCCCATAAATTTGTCCCTAATGACTGCTACCTGCCACTCGTTCCCGCATTGCACTATTTTGCAGCTCCTTTGGCTCCACAGTTGCATTGCGTCCTCCTCGCTGAGTGTCAAATAGATTTTCTCAACCGAAGGAAAGCTTTTACATTCTTTTCTTTGCTCCCTTGAAATGGGATCAGTTGGGATGGCTGACTGACTTTATTTTTTTTGCCTTTTCCCAGTTGGCTTGCACTTGAACTTAAAGCGCCGCCAGAAAGTATGCAACACACATACAAATGCGGCAGAAAAAATAGCACTGCATTTTGTGAATCATGCACTTTGATTTGCATGCAAGGAGTGCAATAGTTAATAGTCAATATTCTTTTGATTTTGCCCTTTAGATAACGATATATTGTCGAAGTCTAAATAGTAAAAGTAGTGCTATTCATCCAGCCGCAGCTGTGCGTATCTTCGAACGAAAAAAATGGTCGTGCATGCGGTGGGAAAAGCTGGGAAGGAAGAGCTGGGAAAAGGAGGGCTAAATTCGAGTCGATAATTGATACGCGCGGGCGCATGGAAAACTCAAAAGAGCGCCAACAGGCCAAAAGCCGCAAACAAACAAGTTAAGAGGTGTGTGTGTTCGGGTTTTCGGTGGGGGCCAAGATAGACCAGTAATGTGGGGTTATGCAAAAAAAAAAAAAAAAAAACTGTTCACTCTGCTGCCACGAAAATTGTATAAAAATTCAGATGAGATTTAGCGCGAGGAAAAGCTGTTTAACAGCAATTTGTAAAAAGTATTTTTGATTTGATTATTGCTCGTTAGCGCTTAGCGTTCCATCGAATCATTAACTCGCTTTTATGAACAGCCAAAGTGCTTTGGAGGGGGGCCGGAAAACAGCATTAGAGTCTGCCTTAAAGCTGCGACACAAGTGGTAAAAAGTGCGATTAAACATCCACACAAAATTGGTAAAGAGTCTGGTATGGCATGCAAAAGTGTTATTACCTTAACCTTGCAACCTTAGCCACCAGCCACCAGCTCCCCGCCCCAGAAGAAACCTCTTAATTACGGACCCCCAAAAAAACTATCAGCGATAAACATTCATTTCGATTTTACGCGGATGACTAATCGATTTCCGTTTCCGCTTCGGCTTCGGCGTTTCGATGTGCTAGACGGGAGTTAGCCAAGCAGGTAAGGAAGGGGTTAAACAGGAAGAGTGGGCCATGTCCTGATGCAAATCTGGCATATGTGGCGTATGCGTGATGCCTCATATTATTAATGGCCAATATTTGGTTGGGAAGGGGCGACAGAGAATGGGAAATGTCCCAGACAACATTGTCGGTTCGTTTAATTATGGTTTTCCTTTTTGGAAATTAAACTATCTTGATTGTGGCTACTGTAGGACTTGGTAAATAACAAGGAGTTGTAAGCCAAACTGTTTCTCTAAAGTTTAAATGGTTTGTGTTTTTTTACGAATATAAACGGAACTTAGGATTTGCGATCCAATGATTCATTTGGGATTTATGATCTAAGCAGCTCGGTTAAATCAATCTCCGTCAATCAAAGCACTCAAATGCCGCCTAGCCCATCATTCATGATCGTATTCATTCAGCTATTTCGGCAGAGTTTCGCGAACCCAAACCGCAACCCTTAACCCCCTGCTGCCGGCAGGGGCTAGGCTAGAATGCATGTCAAGTGGCAGCAGGGCGACGCACTCGAATGACACAGAGACAGGGACACACCGCACTCTGATTGATGGCTTGATTCATATTCATATTCATATACTCAAACTGGTGTGTGCACTCACTGTTCTTCGCTCGGCTTTTTCGGCTATGTAAACACTGCCAACAGTCGACGTCAAAATGGCAGCTTAACACGAAGCTCATGAATATGCACACATTCCTCATCCACATCCACATCCTCATCCCTCCCCCGCCGAGCCTTAACCCCTTGGTGCAGCGCGTTATTTAATGAGTCATTAGCTGGGGGGCTGAGGACTGGGGGTTAGGGGGTTAGGGGGTCAGGGGTTTCGGAGGTCGTAAAGGTTGCCCCCGAGTGTTTAGCTTTTGGTTGCAGTTAGCTTAACTCGCGAAGGATAGGGAATCCGTGTCAAAAACCAGTGACAGTTGTCAGTGCAGCGATGCACTGCGAGAAACACTTTCCTCTATTGAAGTATTGCAATATGCGAACGAAGCTACTATTGTAAATACCAAAAAAAGGAACGAATGGCTGTCCACTTTAGGTGCGATTTCCACCCGATCGAAAAGACAAGGGGGGCTAAAAAGGGGGCACGTAAAGGGGGTTCTCCATGCAGCAGCTGCCAAAGGAAGGAGGGCGGGTGGGGGGCGACAATTATGTGGCGTCTGCAGTTTTAAGTGCGCCTTTGCATGTGACTCTGTTTGCCCAGGCCCAAGCAGCGGCTCCTTGCCATCGCCCACCTCGTGACCCCCCAACCACCAACCCACTTCCCCACTTGCCACTTGCCTCTTGCCACTTTCCCCTTGCCACGCCACTCGGGCGCTTCTTCAATCTATTGCACATTTCACTTATTCATTTCGGAACCGTAAACACACAATGAAAATGTCGCATAAATAAGCTCAAAACAAAAACAAGAATCCAGCGGAAAACCAGCGGCGGCAACAACTTGTTGGCCCAAACTCCCTCCGTGTTTTCTTTTTGTTTTTGTGAAATGCCCTGGTAAATCGATGCGATTGTTTGACGTTGGCATGTGTGCCTGCCACGCCCCCTCCTCGTTCCTCGCTCGAAAAAAAAGGACCTGTCTGCGGGTTAAAGTTTAGCCACTGATTTGTCGCATTCCATGCGCAATGTGACAAACGTTAATTTTTGTGGCTTGTTTTGCATAAACTTTTGCTGTAAGACATAATCCTCGGGGAAAGGGGTGCGGCAAGGGGTGTTTGGCGGTGGAGGGTGGAGGGTTAAGGGTTCAGAGTTCAGGGGTTGCGTTGTCATTGCGTGCGTCGTCTTAGTTACTCGGCCAATTTATGGCAAATTAAATAAATTTATCATTTGCGGCCACAGTTGCAGCCGCAGCTCTATATAGAACCCATACAAAAAAAAAAAAAAATTGGTAAACAAATTTTTGTTTCGCTAAAAAGGAGATTTTTCACTATTCATTTTTATGTGTAAGATTTAAAAAAATATTATATATATCTGGCGTTTAAAACTAAAAAGTATGGAATATGTTTGATAAAATCATGATACCAGAAAAAAGAAAATATAACTGATAATGCGAATCCACTGATTTCAAGCAAAATATGACTGGATTATATGGTCGGCGACTGAAGGATTATGTCAAACTGGATTCCAGATGACATCAGGCTAGAACTTGATCAATGTGAACTGAGTTGTTTCCGCACGGTCGTCGGTGGCATGCTCGTGGCTCCCGGTTGCAAGTTGCCGGTTGCCAGTTGCTGGTTGCCGCCCTTCGAGGTCCGTGGACAAAGTAAAAGTGTCAGCGCGTGCCAGGCACCAGCGACAAAGGGAAACGGAAGGCGGCGAACAGCAAACGGAAACCGAAAACCGTAGTAGGAGTTTTCCCAAGCAGGAGTTTTCCAAGGAGCACGAGCAGGAGCAGGAGCATCGGGATGGCAAAGAAACCCAACCTGAGAGTGGGAGACAAGCCCAAAAACGAATCGTCAATTTTTTTCTACCCATTTCTTTGCGTTTTGTTTGCAAGTTTTTAAATACTTTTGCGGCGGCCAAAACGGGAGAAAGGGCGAAAAGTCAAACGGGCAAAGCCGCAACATGAGCCACACAACGTCGCTTGCAACAAAACCAACAAAAGTCAGCGGCCAGCAATTAACGGCGTTTCGGCTGGCAAACTGGTCAAACAGGCACACAAATACGGTTACTTTAAAACTATTAAGCATATTAAAAAAAAACATAAAGCAGACCTTAACATCGAACTCTTAGGGTGGCTTAAAAAAATGCCAATCAATGGCAATTTCAACATGAAAATCTTTCACATTTGCGCTTACTACGCCAATTATGAATTAAATTTGCGATAAAATATTTATTTGCACCCACAACAAGCCCACTTAAAATTCGAGCACCCGGAAACCCCTTCTATTTGCCATAATTTGCACCGCAACTGTCTGGAAAATATCAAATCAGAGCATATGGTCGCTGGCTATCCATTTGTTTGCACAACATGTCGTATGCGTGATTTGGCTGGCCTCCCTCACTGTCTTTTTGTTTTTGGTTTATGAGTTGACTTTGGACTGCATTCGTGGGGCAGCGGCATGAAATGCAATGCAAATATGTATATATATGCATCAGCAGCCAGCGCATATGTAAATATTTTATACAATTTATTTATTTAATTTTCAAGTCTTGAGAGGGGACGCGAGTGCTCGCTATCTTCTGATATATCGCTGAGCAATTAAATGCTATCGGCCAGAGAGACGTCAAAAACGTACATATACAGATGTACATATACCCGCACGGATACGGACACGCGGACATACGGACACGCGGACATGCGGACATACGGACATGGGTGTTCAGATGTATACATATGCATATATAGATGGTGGAAAGGAGCAGGCTATAAGTAGGGAAATTGGAGAGACACGTTCAATCCAGCGATTGTCATTAATCATTGCGGGCGGCCAGACATAACCATAATAACCATTTTGTGGCCAAATATTTGTTGGCCGCGGCCAGCGGAAACAATTTCTATGATTGTGCCAGGACACGCTTCAGTTTCAGTTTCAGTTCCAGTTCCAGTTTCGGCTACGACTCCCCCCCCTCAACGTTTCCCTTCCCCTCAAATCACCAAACAACCGGCTGAATCATGAAGTTCATTGCCAAATGCAGTCCAACATTCGGAATGGATATGCAAATTCAGAGTGTGCAACTGATCGATGACCGAGGAACAACAAATGACGCAAATGGAGGGGGAGTCACGAAGTTAGAGATGCGGATATTAACCCAGATAGATGGAAAATATGTTCCCAAAATGATGGGGTCGCCCTTAAAGTAACATTTCCAGAGATATCAGCGAAAACTTGAAAACATCTGGTTACATCTAGTTAAGTATATAATTTTGATTCAAAGGCATATATGTACGATTTTCGCTTTGGTCATTTTCCGATTTAATCTACTAACCCTGTCGCTCTTCGATTTTCTAATGATTCATTCAATGAATAACTAATGAAATTAGCTCGTGGCATATTCATATTCCTTGGCAATCATTCGATTGGAATGCACTTCCAATTCCCGACTTGCATGCGGGGAGCTTTGCCCATAGAAGAATGCATCGGATGCGATCTGTATATTATACTCCCCTTGTGGATTCCCCAGCGGAATATTAATGGTGCAACATTTTTGAACGCTATTCACTCAGGCTTCTTCGGTGCGGCGTCGCTTTGTGAGTTTCTGTCTCTTTCTGCACTGTTCGCGATCTCTTTCTGAATATCATCATCGTCTTTCCGCAGCATCAGCTGTCGGCCGATGATGTCAAGCTGCCTGTAATAGCAATTACAAATCGTTCAAATGCATTTATGCATGTTCTCGTGCCTGCATTCTTACACTCAAAAAAAAAAATGACTATATAGTTGTTGGTTGTATTTCTTTTTTTCTTTAAAAATACTATCAAAAGTGAAATTATATGAATGAATTATGCTTCATAAATGCGTCTGGCAGAGTGAACTATATTTTTTTTCAGTGTAGCAGCAATCGTGAGTGTGTGATCTACACTGCCTCCCTCCTCCTTCCCCTCCTCCCCCCTCCGCTCATCCACTCAATATATCTAATTTTGCTATTTTCGCTGGCGTTGCGCCGACATCGCTTATCGTTTTGGATGCTCGATTAAAATTCTTTACTTCATTTCGATAACGAGTGTAGGCCAGAGTTTTGTTGTTTCTCAGATTTTTGCCTTGCTGATAAAATATAAAAAAAAAATAAAAACACAAACGCAGACGCTCATGCCCAAGTAACCCAGTAAAATCCACCTCGTGGCGCCATTCGCTCCGCCACAAGTTCTGCATGTTCGACTCAAGTGGGTGCAGCCACAATTGAAGTGCATTATCGACGAGCTTAATACCCCACAGATTGCCTCGAATTGAGCTGAGCTCATTAGGCAGGTGTGATCGCACTCATGAATTATTCATCTATGTGTGTACGAGTATGATGTTGTGCGTTTAAGAAGCGCGAGGATTGAGTCAAAGGAATTTAAATGGATTATTATGGGATTACATTTGCCAAGGCCTGCCATTATCATTATCTCTCTCATGCCAAAAATATGCGCGAAAATAATGGGGCCGCATTTATTTCTCCAATACTTCCTAAGGCCATAACCTAACTGGATGGGCACCAGTTCCATATCCGAATCCGGCCGTTTTCCCCTCGGTTTCTCCGCGGCGCTTTCCGCTTTCGTTTTGCAAATTGATTTCCTTTTCGCAATTCAAATGCCGCCGCAGTTTCCCTTTTCGATAGATGAATCTGAGGGCCTATCGCTGGGAAATCGCTGAATGTATCTGCTAGATGCATTATGCGGTATCTGACCGCATCTGCAGTGCGCTCGTAAATTCACTTTTGCTGTCCCGTTGTCGGTCGTTCGTTGTTCGCTGTTCGCCGTTCGCCGTACACGTTGTTCCAGTTGTCATGCAAGTCTGTCAGCATTTCTGCCATTTGCATTAGAGTTGGACAAATAAACTACATAAATAAACAGAAATGGAAAAAAAAAAACACTGTCTAAAACTCTGACAAGCGATGCTGGGAACACAAATTAATAAATAAGCTACATTTGTGCAGTGCACGTGCCAAACACTTCAGCTGTCTTAGTTACGAGCTGTACGAATGCAGTGGCAATTAATAGCATGCACTAGGTGCGCTACACTGAGAAAAGAAGTGGGAAATCTTCTAGTACTAATGCAGACAATCCAATCAAGATGGCGTACTAGTATTCCTAAACTATGATCTAGTTAGTTTACATACATTCAACAATTTAAGCTGGCACAAGTTCTCCCCAACTGCTATTCAAGGAAATGCATATGCAGGATCCTAGTTTGAATTCAATACTGCACTTGCCGTCCCATGAATTTTGCATAATTGGATATTAGGTTACTGGTTAGCTACATTTTCGCAGTGCACATGGAGAAGGTAATGTATCTAATTGAATCGAATCGCATCGAATCTTCGGATATTCTGTATCTGAATGGCGAGCGAGGCCAAGTTGAGTTGCAATCGTCACCCGTCCGTCAATCGGGCCAATCAAATGTTAATTCTAATTGCATTGCCACTGCATAAATTTGTATAAGTCGAGTATCTTTAAGATACCGGGAATTAAGTCACGTATTTAATCAGCTAAACAGATTTCCCTCTTTTCCGCATACGCAACAATGTCTGGCCATTTCCCATTTTCCCCCACAATCCAGATCCCATTTCGATTTCGTCTCGAGTTTTCAGTTCGGTTTTTACTCCCGGTCCAGGCGCAAATATCAAATCTCATTGCGAAAAACTTTTCTTTTCGTATAATCTGCAAGGCGACTTTTCTCTAGGTTCTCTTGACATTTCGCACGCGCCTTCAACAAGCAAATTACGTGCCTGGAAAACGCTGGCGGGTGGCTGGTGGAAAACTGTGAAAAGCTTCTGTATATAGTCATATGCCCAATGGCATTTAGACGTTTTGACATTTTTGTTAATGGCATAAGCATCAAATTACATACAAGTCAGCAAAGAATCAGTGAAGGGTTTTCCACACACTCACACACGCACACAAACAAACAAACACAAACACACACTCGTACGAGTACAAAGGAGGAAAATCTCGGCAAGCATGAGCAACTTTAATCCAAAGGCAAGGCGAAAGCAAACAATTCTGGCCAAGCGGTAAACAAGCGTTAAGTTAACCCTGAAAAAATAAAATAGAATTAAACAGAACAAACAGTGTGGCGCTGGCACTGCAAATGGGAAATGCACTCCGAAGCGTTTTCTAATTGTTCTCGCAGAAGGCGCTTACATCAGCGCATGAGCATTCAGCTCGACGCCTTCCCATTCTTCAGTTGTGCACACACACACACACATGCACCACCTCCCCCCACCCCCCATCCATACCCATTTATTTATTCAAGAGCCTCTGCAGATCTCATTTCATTTTCTCGGGCTTTCAGGAAGCGCGCTGCGCTCTAAGCCGGCGACCAGAAAAGAAAACTTGCTACAAATGGTTGCAAGATGGAAGGCCGTGTGGCCAGAGGGGCAGGGGTGTGTGTGTGTGTGTGTGTTAAACAGCAGCCAGTGTGTGTGGCACATTGTACTAAAAATAAACATCTTTCAATTCATTCTTCCAGCAATTGCAAGCAGCGGAGTAAATAAGAGTCCCGAATTGAAAAGTTGATTTCAGGACACGGATAACGAAGCGAACAGCGACGGCTGAATACTCTGCACACAATGTTTGCAATATACACATACCCTGTAAAGTCTCGTTCTACTTATCGCTGTTCTAAATTCAAATATTTAGCAAATGACTAAGAGATTGGACCCTTTTCCTGCTTTTCATAGTTGCGTGTGCGCGAACGAGATAAGAATCAGTATCTGTATCTGTATCTTTGGCTGCAACTGCATCTGCATCTAAATCTGAATCTTTATCTGGTCCTGAGTCAGACGATGACTTCAGAGTGCAATTCAGTAGTGCAAAATAATAGTTTCGCTTTATCTCGAGGGCTTGGCTTCGTTTGTTTGTTAGCTGTTATACTGGTTTACTGGTTTGATGCCTGCTTACTTGTTTATTTGTTTGTTTGTTTGTTTGTTTGTTTGTTTGTTTGTTGGTTGGCTCCCGCTGAGGTTTTAACTTCAATGCGATCGTGTTACGGTTAATGAAGTCAAGGATGACATTGTTGTAATGGCCGCAGTTGCCGTTTAGATGCAGTTAACCGTTTTTAATTTCTCTCTGACGACTGACGGTTCCTGGAGTATCCGATGACCATTCTGTTTGTGCCTCAAGCCACAAGCCCCTTAAATCTCAAATCTCGAATCTCGAATCTTTCTCCCACTGACCGTGACCAAAGGCCTAGAAAACAGTTAGCGATCATACAAAGGGTACCCATTCCAAGGCAATAAAAGGCCAGACAATGCCAATGAAAGGCAACTACTCTGGTTACCACACCAGAAGTTTCTACTCTGCTACTATTCAGGCTATTTTGGCAATTAGTCAGCCTGGCTAGGCACTGTTTAATTTGAAATGCAGTGAACGGATGTGAAGAAATATATACTCTTGATAGTAATAATTCACTTTGCTATTCTTGTCGCATGAATAATGCACTGAGTAATCCTAGCCTCAAAACCATAGAAACTTTGCAAGAATTCTGCACACGAAGTACATTAGGTCATCGACGGAAGCGGAGAACTACCTGTGTGAGTCACTTGTGCTGCGATCTCGTTAGGAGTAGCCCCATTATCCTGGCATTTGGCCCTTCAGTTGTGGCACTCTGCTCCGGCGCCTAAATTCTTTGTCAGCTGCTCATCGCGGCTTATCAAGATAATTATTCTATTCTTAGAACCGGGCAGTGCTGAGCAGCTCGCCAGCTTATCAAGTGTTGCCAGTTGTCGAGTGTGCTCTCTTTGCGGCGGCTTCCTAAATTAAGATGTTTGTGCAAATTAATTGGTCGCTGGCATCATTATTACAACAGCGACAAACAATTAGCCTAGATTTGCGCAATGCAACGCAATGCAGTGCAACTCGACTCAACTCAAATCAACCCAACTCATCCGAATGAACTGGCACTTCCAATCTCTGCATCATCGCCAACTTGCAGCTGCATTCCTCAATTCCTCAATTCGATATCAAGCCGGCAATTGTTGTCACTTGAGGGGCAATTAAATGGGGATGGGGCCGATTGAAATGAATTGCCATCGAGTGCCAGGGCATATCCATATATATCCATATATCCCTGCCCCTGCCCACTGCCCACATGTGCCCCATGCCACACCCACACAACGAGGGTCGTTTGATTGTTTCTACTTCAAAAACGAAGACACGTGGCTTTAAACACGAATTATTTATTATTATAAATTTGCATGTTCTTAACCTTTTTTTTATATTTATTTTTTATTTTTTTTTTATTTTTTTTTTATTTTTTTTTATTTTGCTAATCGTAATGCCCTCGTAGTGTCTTGTGAACTTACCACCGTAGCTGAGGTACGTGCCGCGAGCCACGCTTTTTTGGGGCTTTTCGATGACGATCAGGACCGCCAGCAGCCAAAAAGCTGCCCTCAGGCGCCGTCCCATCGCGGATGCGAGATGCGGATGTGGATGCGGAAGCGCGAGCTAGGGAAAAACTATAAAGAAAAGGGCACGACGAATGGCGTTGGGTTTGTTTTTTTTTTTTTCAAGCTCAATCTTGGCAATTTCGGCTTTGACTTCTTTTATTCTCGAGCAGCTCTTTGGGAATGTGCGAAAATTTCTGTTTCTGTTTTGGCGCATAAAAATCACAGCGTGGGGTCTGGGATCAGGGGTCAGGGGTCAGAAGGGGCGTGGGGCGGCGTGACCGCACCCGGCGAGCGGCGACACTTCCGCTGGCAAACTGAACGCATTAACAACAACAAAAAGAAGGATACTTTAACAAACATTTCCGTTACAAATGAAAGCAATGAAGGACCCAAAACAACCCACCCACTACTACTGGTGACCCACACACTGCCACCCACCCAATGCAAACCCACACACGCCCACGGCCACGCCCACGCCCAGGGCCACCCACTTGCGAAGTCCACTCCGGATTTCCGCCTTTGTCTATGCAGCCGAAAGTCGAGAAGTGCTGGACCAACTACACTGAAAACAATGGTTTTCACTCATGTTTGCTCTATAAGTAGGTCACTTGTTGAAATTACAACTCTCTTATAAGTTGCAAAGTTAATATTTAATAGTGTAAAAAATTATAGTAATAATAAAAAGTATTTTTTAGTATTGCTCTGCACTTCAAAATCAATTCTCGCGGTGCAAGTGAAAAAGAGCAAATGCGAACGTAGTGCCATTAAGTGTTTGCTTAATTTTAAATAACGCAACGCCAGAGAATCCCCATTCAAGGATGAAGGGCCCCCCGCCAGGAGCAGGCTTCATCAGCATTCAATTGTCTGGCCTTCATAACTGAGCGCGAATCTCAGATATGCATGTATTTATATATATTCCCATGCATAAAAGGGGAATCCCATTTCTTTTTCTGTTGTTTGCGACCCTGCCAGGGGTGTTAAATGAAAATTGAGGCAGAAATTATTATAATAATAAACCTTTTATCCGCTAGCTGGAAATATTCATCAGTATGACAAATAGTCAAAAGATAATGTTTGAATATTTCCATGATTTTAAGGTGTAATATCCTAGAATATCTCTTTTCTTTATTCATCATCACAAACACTTGTTTCGATCACGATTTCCCTTGCATTACGTAATCCCCATTATGCTCACTTCCAATGCACATATCGATTTCGATCTGAAATTGACTCACTGCATACAGATGGTGAATTAATACCTAGCAAACATAACCAAAACGTGACCAATTAATCCCCATCTAGCCACCATATAATCTTCCACTTCCCGAAGAATCAGCGCTTTCTTTGCCGCCCGCTGTGCAAATTTTCGCAAAAATGAAAATTTCGCGAGTAAATTACAACAAATTGCTGGTCTCCCCTTTTGTTGCTCTTTCCCTAATGAACTTGAACTTGAGTTGTTTTATCGTGTGTGCCATATGTATTTGTGGGCGATTATATAGAGCAAACCGGCGGGCATATGACATCTGAGTGCAAAGTCGAGTGGCGATTGTGAAAGGTTTCGTTTCGTTTCAGTTACGGTTTCTTTGCTTCTTATTTTTTTTTTATTTTTTTTTTTTTATGAGGGGCAGCTAAACGTATCTGTGAGATACGCGCCTAAAAGCTTTGTTGTTTATGCGGTTTTGGCAAGATGCCTGCATTTTTCAATTATTATATCGCAAAAAGTTGTTCGCCAGCGGCCCGGAGAGTATGTTTCAATTAACCGAGCATTAAAGGAATGCTTTTAGTTTGTCCAAACGGTAAGTGGTCTTCAGCCGCCTCCAGCCGGCAGCGTTTTGGCCAAGTTTCGAGTTACCCAAGCCAACATGTTACGCATAATAAATTGGCGAATTGCACCGCCGCCAACATACACAATAAAGGCTTTTCGTTAATGAGATGCTCCGGCAGATTCCATTCACCCAAGATGCATTCATCCCAAAATCAACGAGTTCGTGCGTCCACCAGGCGATGCTTCCAGGGAGAACCAGGCAACCAGGAGCCGCGAGATGTTAATGATGAGTTTTTGGAGTCATTAGAAACTCAAATTGCGTCCAAGTTTTTAGCCAAACTCCCGCATCGCCTTCATATTAACAGTCATTAAAATTAATGATGCATATAGTGCTTTCTTTATCTAATGTCCGTTTAAGTGAGTGCATTCATTGCAGAAAGCAGGCTTAAATCAAAATGCTCATCCTTTGAATTGGAGGCGATGTCTTTGAGGAAGGACCAACCTTCAACATGATTGCATAGAATTGGTGGGAAATTCTAGCAAAGATCTCTATTAATAATGTTATTCGAATCTCCTTATAACATTTCGATTCACACATATCGCAAGAGCGTAGAATACCAGGCTCGCAATTAAATTCTCTGAATGTCCAAAATCCTTCTTAAAAGTCAAGTTTTTCAGAAACAACAAATGCTTCGCTCTAACAACAAATATTGGTCAAATTGCCAAGGGAATAAGTGCGCACTTTGCAGAAACTTTGCTCACTTGTTTTCCCATAAGCCAAAGCAAGACGATCCGCGCCGATCCTGGCATTATAACATTGGAATTAGCATTATCATTCTGCCGAGCGAAGCAAATTGCATTTGACAGACGGACAAACAGACAGGCTGACAGACAGACAGACGGGCAATGGAAGTGAGCAGGGCTGAAGAGCCCAACCGAAGAATTCAGATTTGAAAATCCGAAAAAAACCGGAGCGCACTCCGAAAATAGCCTGGCTTCGTCCATATTTGGACGCTTATTTTTGTCAGCCCGAGGCGGAAAATTTGTCAGCACCCTGCGCATTGCCGCATTCCTTCGATTTTCCCAGCTATTTTGGGGCATGGCTAATCGAAGTCGCTGAGTTTCGGGGGCGAGCAATCAGTGTCAGAAGTATTTAACATTTTTCCCTCGCCTGTTTGTTTTTTGTATCCACCGAACGAGATTTATTTGCCCAATCTCTACTCGGCTGCTCCGAACTTCTTTGATTGAGATTTACGACCTGGCAACAGGCGACGGTAATGTGCAATCGCAGCGCATCGCATCGCATCACAATCACAACATTAATGACATTAATAGCATTAATAGCAGCCACCTCAAATGCAACCGCAAGAGCAACAATAACACACAATAACCACAAGATGTCAGAGCTCGCTAAATTAATAACCGATGGCAAATATTTGGTTTCGTTCATTCACAATGAGTGAGCTGAGCAAACATTGTTTGGTCTAAATGAGTATTAAGTATTTGGCTCGATTTCCACCGATCTTGTTTGATGGTCTGCTGCCTTTCAGGCATATATTTGGAGTATGCAGCTGAATTTAGGCAGATCATTTTCGAGGCAAAAGAAAACTAAAGGATATAATGAAAACAAGAACTATGAATTGGGTAAGTACTTTGGTTTTTAAGGGCCATTTGCAAGATGCTATTAACAAAAGCCTTTAATCACTACTACTCGAAAGGGTAATACTCCCCTCAAAAGCTCAACTATCAGCTTTAAAAAAAAAAATGAAAAGGATCTGCTAATCAATGAATATTCACGGGAAAGTTATAGTTTCGCACTGAGCTGAGATCACACGCACCGAACAGAATTTTCAGAGGATTTCGCACACCAAAGGCTGTTTTTGTTTCAACACAATTGATAAAAAAAATAGTTACAAAAAAAAAATGGGTATTACACGTTTCTCGAACAACGACTGGGCCGACTTCTTGAAGAATCAAATCGAATCGAGAGGAAAGGATGTTTTTTGTTGATACTGTTAAGCTGGAGCCAAAGTCGCGCCAACGTAACGCACACGCAAACGCTTCACGTTGAACTGAACTGAAAATGCAAAAGCCTCGCAAGCGTTCGTTGAGCAGGCGTAGCGGAATGTTGCCGAGCTGCGCCGACAATGTTGCCCGTGTTGCCAAGCATCTCAATGAAAATGACAACAACTCTCGGTAGATGATGGCCAAGGGATGTTTGGAAAGATGATATTGAATAATATTGAATACTATTTAGCTGAAGAGTACAAGTACATAACTCAATTATGTATTAAATTGCATTAATTATTTTTCTAACATTTAGATATGTTACAAAGTCCGTTATACACTTTACTTCTTATTCGGTTGCCTTTCGAATAAATAACTAATTCTGTGGGAAAATCTGCTCTATTGGCAACATTGCTGCGGCCTTAAATGTTGATGGCAAAACAGCGAACACGAATACAAAAGCCGAAGGCCGAAGATGACGACACCGGGCGCACCACACGTATAAAACCCGAACGGAACGGAACCCGAGCATTTGCCAAGCAGCCAACCAGGTGAAAGCAACATGCTGCCGAAGGTTCGCCTGCTTCTGGCCGCAACATGTTGCTGCTGTCGGGCAAATCTTGAAAATGCTGCGCTTGCGCCAAAGGTTTAAATTAAATCGAATTTTATACATTTGGAGCCAATTTTCACACATTTGGTTCACTAAGTATTAGTTACTTTTATTGCGGACGCTCTACGTTATGCATAGACGCCAGGAAGCAGTGTCAAAGGAAGCAACATCGGCGCAACAAGCTTTTCACTTTTCCCTTGCAACACAATCAACGTTTATGCGCATGCCGTGAACTCGAACAAAATGTTTCGATGGCATAACTCAAATAAATATGTTTGCACGTGGAATTTTTGGATAGTAGTAGAGTAAATTAGTAAGTAGATTTTCGAAAATAACAGAAAAGGAATACAAGTTGTTGCAAGCAGCGGACGTGTAAACGCCACCAAGGGCACACATTCGGGCAAAGCTCATCAGACATGCACAACTCTCCGGGGGGCGGGGTCGTAGCAGGGGGAGTGGCATTGTTTGCTGTTATGCTTTTTTATGATTTCAGCAGATTTTCAGCAGGTCTTTGATTCGAAGGGTAGTTGCAAACTACAGTAGCCCTTGCTCCCCAAATTATTTATTATTATTTATTATTATATTAAAAGCATACAAAACATACACATTTTACTAACTAAGCAGCGTATTTGATAGCAAACATAAGATGTACGCAATTCAAATTATTTTGTAGGGTATCTGTGTGTGCGCTTTCTTTTCGCCCATACTTACCATTCTATATTTTGTCTGCCCCCTTTGTTTTTGCTATTTGCTGGCTTGTGTACTTCTTTCTTGGCTTAATTTTCGCCCTTTTTGGCGCTCGGCGAGAAAAGAAAAGCGTTGGCTGGCAAATTCAATTTGCATATGTGTGGCCACCTAGATGTTGCCCACTTTCCTTGTCCATTTGAGCATTGTGCATTGTTTTGCACTGATTTTTGTGCTCGCTACTAGCTACTAGCTGGCTACATACGTGTGTGCTTGCTAGTTGCTGGTTGCTGGGTGAGCACATTGAAATCTGCAGCCATTTAACACAGTTCAGGCAACTGAAGCCGCTAATTGACTCGCGCGCAAAATAAAAAAAAATAATAAAAAAACAAGCGGGAAAAGTGCAAGTTGTCTTTGCCAAATTTAATCAACAAAAAAGCCAATGCAGCCGCAAAAGCGCACAAAAAATATGTGCTTCATAAATTCAACTTTGAATACCAAATTACAAAATTTTCTAGGGAGCCGAGGACGAAGGGCGGTAATTACATTTCCCAACTATGTACATATGTATGTATGTACGTTGCACAATCATAAAAGCGGAGGCACACCAAACACAATTCGAGCTTCAAGTGCAAGCTGTGCACAGCTTCCATTGACGCACTTTCGAAACCAACCCAAAATCCACGAAAGTCTCGGATTTCAGAACAGCGACAAC
Source organism: Drosophila simulans (assembly GCF_016746395.2). Taxonomy (NCBI): domain Eukaryota; kingdom Metazoa; phylum Arthropoda; class Insecta; order Diptera; family Drosophilidae; genus Drosophila; species Drosophila simulans. The sequence continues at coordinate 2,289,003 of NC_052525.2, forward strand.
GAGTGTAATGGCAAACAAGAACATCACTCAGATGCGAAGAGTGTGGAAATATACGTACATATGTTATTTCTGCATTGAAATCCACGAATATTGCCTTCATTAACCCAAATGAGCCCAATTTAAGGTCAATTTAAGGTCAAGCAGTGGGAATCGAGCATTTATCACATGTTTATCTATGTGTCGTATTAGTAAAATCATTCAATTCGTTTTGATAAATTTCTTGATTCCATCTAAACACTATCCCAACTAATTCCAGCGTATCTCCCATTTTCCCCAGCTGCTCTTCCCCTTCGAATGCCCCGAAGTGGAGTGTTGGAAATTCATTAAATTTCCAAGGACACAACTTTTTTCGGGGCTCTTTTTCTTTTTTTTTTTTTGGTGCGTGTGTGCCATTTGGTGTTTGGTTTTTTGGTGGGTGGCGACCTCCGACATTGCATTTAATCTCGTTGACAGCACTTAACACGCCCCCAAAAGTAGTAAAAGCGAGCTGGGAATCTGCTCGCTGGCTATAAGGAGTCAGGACTCGGTTCTCTGGACTTGGGGGTGGTTCTTGTTGTTCTTGCAGTGCGAGAGGATTATTTAAGTTTATAATACGCTTAGGGGTAATTTTAATCTGTTGCAAATTGTTTTTGCTGTTAGCTGTCGACAACACAGTGCAGCTCCCACCCAAAATGGAAATATATAAAGAACATAAAAAACATACACACGCACACACACAACACACACACTCTCTACGGACACACACTGCCTGTCAGACCTCAAATCACCATCTATATAACATATTTTTTCTCCCGACTTTTGTGGCATATTTCATGGATATTGTAATCTGGTTTTTTGGCTTGCTACAATTGCGGTTCGTACTGGCTCGTTGGGTTGGGTTGGGAGGTTAGAAGTTGGTTTGTAATTTCACTTTTTGGTAGAACGCTTGTTTCGCCTTTTTGTCTCCGCTGCTATTTACATTTATGTTTTTCGGTTTTCGCTGCAATGTGCACAGCATGAGGTTGCTTGGAGGGCCAAGGAGGCGGAATGGTGTTGGTAAGCGGATACAAAGTGTTCAGGGTCAGAATTTCAAGTAGCAGCGAGGTTTCTAGAAGTTCAACATAGAATGCTTAACTTATCGCTGAGTTGACTAACTCATATGCACAACTCAGAACTGAGAAAAGGTCCATTGAAGTGCAGGAATAGTTTCGCATTATACTAAATTATCAACATTTTTTTTTGGCCCAAATCCCAGAAATGTACATTAACCGGATTGGAGCGCGTATTCGATTACGTGCCGCCGAATGGCGACCAAAAAATTCCAATGCATTGGAAATCCATTAGAAAATCAAATATTTAACCCAATTGCCTGCCCGCGAAAAGGAACTTTATTCAAGTTGAAAGAACACAACAATGAGCAAAAGTCCATAAATAAAATACGAAAGATATTACAAAGAACGAAATGAACTGGCCGGCATGAGTGGCACTCGGTGGAAATATTTGATTATCGGGCCAATTAATATGCGGAATTTAATGGCCATTACAAAGAGCATAGTTCTACTGAACGAGCGCCGAACGCAGACATTGAGGCAATGAGATCATGCGATCACCCAAATTAGGCGAATGCGAACGAACAGAGATCCCAAATCAAAGAGTTCCCATGTCCCCGCAGCAAACTATCAAAAAAAAAAAAAAAAAGAAACTGTGGAATCTGACCGCTTTCAGATCGAATCCAAAGTTACAAAATAATATCACATACAAGAAAATAATCAAACAAAATGACGCAAAATAATCAATAGAACTTACCATTGGCTTCCGGGACTTGGGGTTCAGGTTCTGGTTCAGGTTCAGGTTCGGGTTCGGGCTCTGGTTCAGGTTCAGGCTCTGGTTCAGGTTCAGGCTCCGCATCAGGCTGCTCATTAATGCAGCCAGCCTCGTCGGTCTGATCCAGACAATCGATTGTTCCGTCGCAACGTCTTCTGAGCTCCAGACACTTATCGTCGCACTTGAACTGATCTTCAGTACAAACTGAGGCGCGACAAGAAATTAAAATGAGATGCGAAATAAAATCAAAATTGAATGAAAGCAATATAAGAAGCCAAATCAAATGTAAATGAACGAATACTAAGTTCTTGAGTGAAAAGTTGTCATATATAGAGCTGCAAGGCGTGAACGACTTGAATCTACATATCTTAATTATGCAGATCCTCGAAAATATACACAAAATCAGGTATCCCTCAACCAAGAGTTTTCCAATATATTTAGAAGAAATGTATCCACTGCTTTGCAGCTCTATTGACTTAAAGTCGTAAAGATTTAGAAGAAACATTAAACTATTTGATGAGCCCCCTTTGGAATTGTTTTTAGTATGGAGATGTGGGGATCGGACAATGCCAAACGATCGATGATGAGTCGAAGATCTTTCGTTATGATCTGTTATTAAGCCCCGCGACATTTACCATTTGGATAGGTGCAGAACTCTTCGTCCTCGCCATCGGGACATTGGATCTCTCTATCGCATCGCATTTCATCGCAAATGATTTTTCCGCTCCGCATACAGGTGTAGGTGGCGTCTCCACGACAGCTGGAGTCATCGCTACCAGAGCCCTCAACCTCTTCCGGTGTCAACGTAACATCGATTGGCTCATCCTCGATATCTGTGAGGTCACAAAGTGGATTAGCTATGGGACATTCAAGTTCTGGGTGGGTGTTTCCCAAGACATAAATACAGGATTTCGGACAGAGATCACAGAAATGGAAATAGAGCGGATGGAGCGGATGGCATGAAGCGACACAACTATTGATGATGAGGGACGTTCACGGAGGTCAAGAGGTCACAAGGTCACACAAACACAAAAAGGGCACCATCCAAAGCACAATTACATAGAGGTCCACTCCGGATGTCACTTTAAACTCAACTCTTACTAACGAAATGATTAAAATTTTTGTCAAATTTTCTCCACATATAATCGCAGATGAGAACCAAAATTTGAGTTCTTCAGGCATGTAAACTAATTCCAGGAAATACTTTGAACAAAAAACCAGAGCAGACCCACACTCGTGTTAGCAATATTAAATTTATTTTCGCGCTGCGAGCTTTGCCGGGTTAATCACACATGGGGCAATCTCGTAACTTTCGGTTTATCGGTATCCGTCGGTGGGTGCACAAACCTTGGGCTTCGGTGGTTGGCTTTCTTTCAAAATCTTCGTGTCCTGTAGCTGGCCCTTTGAAGTAAATCGTAGGTTGTTCCGCAGAGCCCACATTAAAATGTTGAAGTGGTTCTTCTGTCCCTTTTGGGTTTGAACATTGATTGATTTTCAAGGGTTTTCGAGTAGAGAAAGAATTTGGGTATGGTGATTTGTATTAAGGAAGTGGGATGCAAACTAATATAAGAATTATGCTCAGCAGTACGGTTATACCCCGAAAAAAATCGAAATAAATATCGAAATATGCAATGTATCTGCCAGATAATTCTTGTTGCACCCAAAGTGGGCTTCACCAGTTTGCATCCGCTACTCGGGAATTGGAAAGTTAAGCTTGCTAAAAGCTGCGTCTTACACCAAAGCTACGTAGAAAGTCGCAGAAAAATAAAGCCAGGGATCATAGGCACTTACCATTAGATTCAGTGAAGGAAAAGATGCCATCGGTAGCGGCGCCCAATTGATCGATACGATTATAGACATTCAGTTGCTTCTGCAACTTGCTGCCGAAGTCGTTGACCGAATTGGGCAGCTCTATTCTGAGTTGCACGCGAACTTTGAAGTTATCATTAGTGGGTCTGAAAGGTAATCGATTTGATCAGCATTAGCAATCGAACGAGCTTCGAGGACATGAGATTGAACTCACTCAACGCGCTCCAGGGTGCTGCGAATTTCCTGCTCCTCGTCATCGTTGCCTTCGTAGTTGCTGTGGAAGAAGTTGCGCAGATCATTGTCCAGGAATTTTTGCAGGTTCTGGAACTGTTCGCTTTCCCGATCTCTGTATTCGTTGGTATAAGGTTCGTTGACGACGAAGTAGGTACGATCTAATCGGAAGAGGATAAACACAGTTTTCATTATCGCGTTTGAACTCTATGCATTGCAATGCTTACAGAGAGTGGTGTCCTCCTCGTGGTAGCCGGATGCCTCGTTCTCGTCGTAAAGGTCCGATGCCCGCTTGCGGGGTTCGGTGGCGCGGTTGAAGACAACATGATTGGCCCGTTTGGCCAGGCGTTGCTTCTCCAGCTGTCGCTCAATTCGCATTTGCTTCAAGTGGTTCTGGTTCTCCTTTTGTTTGCGGCGCAGTTCCTTTTGCCGGTTAATCGCATCGCGAGTCCTTTGCGACCGCTCACGCTGTCGTCGTCGTTCCCGCTCCTGATTGTCATCGGCACCAAATAGACGGTTTATGGAACGGCGAACGCGGTGGACACTCTGGCTGAACCAGTTGCCAGTGGGCAAGTCCTCCTCCTCGGACTTGGTCTCCATGGGCTGCAGTGTCTCATCGACGTCGTCCAGAAGGCCGTCGTCAATGTCATCACCCGTGGGCTGCCACTCGGAATCGTTGATGCCCTGCAGCGACACATCATCCGCCAGCATAAAATCTTGGTCATCGTCAAGATTTGAGATTTGCTAAAATGGGAGATACGAGATTAAATCATATTAGTAGAGAATAAGAAGGCAAGGAAATAACTGCATATATAACAAATCCAATTACATAAATAAAACATTTAAATATTATCACTGCACAAGCTTATTTTTAAATGCAGCCTGCAGCTTTCCTTAATTATTTTCCAGATATTGCAAAGAAACTTTCTCGTCGGGTTGTTGTCCGTGCTAAGCAATGAAAGTGACTGCTAAAGTTTGAGAGGAATTGTGTCTCGGCTAAGGTTTCACCACAGTTACAAAACATAACAGTACTGTTACCCTAACATACATGTGGACTTGGAAAATGTTATTTTATCACTAGTAATTATTTTATCTAAGTTTTTTAAGCTTAAAAAAATTGTTTTCAGCACTTAGATCTCAGCGTGAACGTATTATAAAGCTTGAGACTTTCAGCTTACCGGAGCCCTTTCCATATTTTGTTTTTACTTTTACAAACCCTTTTTAAAAGCAACTCAGTACCTCCCCCCTGTTTTTTTACCCACTTCCGATCTATTTCGGTCGACTTTTTAATTGAGCATTGATTTCAAGTGTCAATTCCTCTTCATTTCTTTTCGGTAATCGATGCTGGCTCTATTTTCGGTCTGCCTCCACCCAAACTCTTATGTCTTACTCCCCCCACCATCAATTCTTCTGTTGAGTGGAAGTGTCAGGAAAAACGCGTGCTACGTCATATTTCTTGTTGCCTGTGCTGATAAAAAGCACTTGCCCCGCATGTTCAACATGTGCCACACGCACACAATACAGCCCCGCCCCTTATTACCAGGCCACCGCCCCATTTCGAGGGACCCACGCCCCTGATCCCCTCAAGAAAGAATATCATATCTGGCCACGAAATCATGCTTTTCCTTGCAACAGGAAAACTTTTATTTTGCTCAGCTCTTCCCACGTTAGTTAACACTAACTTTTGCTGTTTTTTTATTTCAAATTCAGTGTATTACTTTTCAAAAGCCTAACTGAAAACCGATTGTAGTGGAACTTTAGTGGCGCGAAGAGTCTGACTTGGTCGTGATTTTTCGCAGTGTGATAAATGGTATGTGGGCCAAATGTGCATGGCCCGAGCACCTTCTATCCTCTTATCGAAATGCTTCGATAAACTAAAAAGATAATGGAAAGACATAGGAATGGCAGATAGCATTTATAGGTGGGAAAAAAGGTGGAAGCATATGGAAGTATGGGAGTACTTTCATTTTAAATTGCCAGCGCACACCATAATTCAAATATTCATATTCATATTCAGATATATCATATTTTCACACACTGAAAATGTACATTTTGATGGCAACTTCATCAACTTCCATTTACATACAAAATACGTACTGAGCGGCACTTGCTTAAAATCAAAGTTGAACCAACTTCAATGACAAATTTCGCCGGATTGTTTGGGTTTCATTGTTGTTTTGAGTTTTAAGTGTTGTCTGCGCTGTGTCTGGTTTTTTTCGGATGTCTGGGTGGCCACGGGGTGGAAACTGGGTTGCTCCGTGTGGTTTTTGGCCAAACTGGGCTGGGCTGCCTTGTGAAGCTGCATAGTCACGTGCCACGACTTTGGAGTTGGCCATGTTTCCCGGCAAGTTTGCGCTTGTTTGGTGTGTGTTACACATAATAATGCTACCAAAATCAGGTCTAAGCTATCGACATCACGATACAGACGGCCGCCAATCGATTTGCGGGCACATAAATTATTAACTTGAATGATTAGCTTCGACTTTTAATTGGCCCTTTAAATCTCAACCCGATCAACAGCCGATTGCTGCCCCCCGAAGATGGGATGGGATGAGGTGGCATCTGCTGCCCGTTTATAGCCCCCATTTTAGACGGCCAGTCCGCATGCTTGACACAGATTCCTGGCGTTTATTGTGATTACTCGAGCTGTTCGCTAATGCAAAAACCAGCATGGCCTGATCACTACAGTGGCTGCCAAACTGTACAGTGAAGCCAAAGTGCAATGCCTTGCTTCGTTTATATTGCACAGGGGGCTGTAATCTGCATAGATATTCATATTTGATAAGTAACTACTTCGCATAGCTTCCTTTTATTTTTTATTATTTAATCTGGGAATTGCATCCGCATAGCCATTGCATCTTTTGCGGCCGCCACTGTGCAAATGCCATATGCAATCCCAAATGAGTGTCGAAATGAATTATTACGCATACGCAACGTGCGAACGGCGAAAATAAATAAATACGCTGGCGTGGAAACAATGAGAAATGTTATTTATGTGCCCGCCCAATTAGATGACAACGCAGTGTCCTTGAACCCATTTCTGCGAAATGCATCTGCATCTGCAACTGCATCTAGATTTATGCAAGTGAAAAGTGGCGGGGGGAAAGAAGAAAGGCAGAGGAGGAAAATAAGCAGACAGAATGCCAATTGTCTCAACTTGTTGCTCGCGAGTGTGTTTGTGGCCAGCCACCAAGTGGGTCAGTTTGGGGCGGAAGGTCGCCATTTGCACCATCCACCACCCACAACACACCCGTCATGAAATCAGTGTGCGTGCATTGAACCCCCAAATGGACAGGGCATTTTTAACCTTTTTGGCTTTTCTGTACTTTTGCCTGCCGGGCCTCATTTCCTGCAAGACAAATTACACATCGAGTCTATGGCCACTCCCCCTTTTTGGCCAGTCATAAATTTGGCGCACATATGTGTGCTGGCAATTTATTTTCATCATGTTCAAAAATCGCAGCAGACAACCGGCCTGGCAATTCTCGTTAAATCGATCGCAAACACATCGAGAAATATTTCCCTCCGCCGCCGGACGGCAAAAGCCGAAAGAAAAAGTTATTGACTAACTGACTGACTGACTGACTGACTAACTGACTGACTGACTGCGCACATTTTGTGGCCAAAAGGCACGCCAGACGATGGGCGGTTGTCCTGAGGGCGTGGCTCAGCTAGCCGTTCGCAATAGACGCCACGAAAATGAAAAGCAAACAGGATGGATATAGGATGCAGGTCATCATCCTTTGAGTTCCTCTCTATATATATATATATATATGTTCCAATTCATTTTGAAAGTTTCAAGATCCAAGACTTTGAAAACTTCATTTTAAAAGTACTGAAATATTTTGATATTTAGCAATATTACTATTTTACCAATAGTAAGCATAATTCCGCCGCAAAGAGTATCACGAATTGGACAGACGGAGACACTGACTCTGCTAGGAACACATGTGTGCCAGAAGCCAACTTTGTCTTCTGGCCACAATTATCCCAGAAAAGCGGGGCGAAGTGGAAGGCGGGAAATCGAAAAGGGAAAAGCAGGGGCAATGGAAATGGTACTGGAACTGGAACTGCAGGAGGTGGAGGAGGAAAAGTTGGGGCAGGAAATTTGGGGGGTGGAAACATGTGAAAATTTGATTAAAAACTAGCGTCAAGGTAATTGCCCGGCGAACGCAGACAGACGAATTCCTGTTCCTCCCTCCAAGAAGTAACCAGAAAATTGCGCATACGCCGTGTGGTTGCGGCGGTGGTGGAGGTGATGGAGGTGATGGCGGTGGATGTGGATGTGGAAAGTGCAGCGAGTGACATCAAGCCGAAGAATCTAGGTATGTGGAGCAAGTGCAAAGCAATTGACGCCGTAATCCTCCGCCTAGAGAAGATTGCGCCGTCAATCATCATTGCAAGATTGCGAGCCAGAGATTCCGATTCCGCTGGGAGCGACCGACCTGGTTGCCCGGGACTTGGGGACTTGGGGACTTGTGGACCTGGGTACCCACATTTATGTGCAGCTGAAGATTCCGATTCCGATCCCGAGTGCCCGCTCAGCAGGAAATATTTAGCGCTGCGCTCTTGTGTCTCATGATGTGCTTAATTAAACTGTACGTTCCAGCAATTGCTTTGATTTAATTAGTTTTACCCCATATCCATAACGTTCTCCGTGGGCGTCAATGGAACTCGGCCGATGGATGATCGTCATCGTCTTCCTCTGATTTACCCATTTGTCCATTTGCCCTGGATATTGCTCACACAGGTTCCATATTAATGGGAAAAGTATGAAAATCCAATCAGTTCCAACTACGTTTCCCACTGCACCGTTTAACCTTTAACCTTTGGCTGTGGGGATTAGTCGATTGAGGGGGAGGGGGAACGGAGGGGCGCTGTGCGGAATTCCTGGCCCCACTGACTTGCTCTTTCAGCTAATTCTCCCATGGAAGCCTTTCATTTCGCTGACATAAACAAATAATTCAATTCAGCTGCCGCGCTGATTGCCACTAGGAACTGACCTGTTGTTTGTATTCCTATTGTTATTATCCACTCTGGGCGCAAAGATCTCGGACTGAACCCATGAACCAACCACCTGCTCATCCAGAGATTCATGTGGAATGCACTTGCAATGGGGAGGAAATTAGATTTCGCAAAACAATGGGTGTGTGTATGTTCTGCAAACATGTGAGTGCTATTCAGGTGCTATTTCAATACACCCATTTGGGTTCGCAGCATACCCATTACAGGGTATCTCTGCCGCGACTGCACTGACACCTGCTCGAGCTTTGATTTGTTGTGGCCCTTGTGCGGTGGCAAGAAACGGGCTAAAGTTCAGAGACAATGTTGTTGACGCTAATATTTATGTTTTGTTTTCCATTTTATTATGCTGCACAAACTCATTTAAATGTTGAAGCCACTCCAAGGTTGTCACGTCGCTCGGCCAAAAAGTGAGGGAAAAATACAGAGGAGTACAGAGTATAAAAAACATGGAGGAGCACGCTTGGCGACTGTTGATCCTGGGCGCTTTGATGTCTCTGTGTGATTCCTTCTCCACCTCCTCCTCCCTCCTCCCTCCGCCAACATCCTCATCGCCGGAAAGGGCCGAAAGAATCTGGATGCCGCTCACGTTTTGGCAATTTCTCATAAAACAAACGACCATTAACGCCTTTAAGTTGTCGGCAGCATTTCGCCAGCTTCTCACCCCCCTCCACCCACCGCACCACTATCATTCTCCCCGCTTTTTTTTTTTCTTTATTTTTTTTTTCTTTTTTTCTTTTTTTTTTTTCTTTTTTAACATCAGGCTTGCGACTTGAGGCTTCTTGGCCGGCTTGGTTGACTTGGTTCGTGCCTCATATTAAGTTGTCAGCCAGCTTGAGCCACTCCCCCCGCCTCGTCCCACTGACTGACGATATATATATATATATATATATGTCGCTCAGGAAGTGCACTTACTTTGTTGCTGCTGGTCCTAAGCCCCGTTTAATGGGCGAATTTTGTGCTTTCCTCAGGGCTGCATACACGCAGAGAAATGATTTAGGCCAGCACTTTCGAGTATTTGCTTTCCAATACTTTGCACTCATTATTTCTCCCAGTTGATTGAAACGATTGCAGGGAAACTATCGATGCTGCAGCGGATCGCAACCACCCAAAAAGTCAGACCACCCACCACCCACCGACCACACCACCCACCACCCAACTGCCGACACAACAAAGCCAATTTGCGTGCGTAATTTGCGGCACTTAGAAGCTACGTGACAATGATGCGGATGCCTCCTGCGGATGTCCTCATCCTGCCACTTTCAGGTGCCTTTGGCTGTCATTTGTCTGCATTAGTGGCCGCAAGAAGAACAAAAACCGAAGCAAAACCAGTTGAAAGGGGGAGCGGCGGGAGTAGCAGTCCATCAATTTGCATTACTTGCCCACCTGCGCGTAATTAATGCGTCTAATTAGGTTACAAATTTGTGGGGCAAAAGTGTAATAAGTGGCCCGAAATGCAAACGATATTGCACGCATTAATTGCGTTCAATTACCACCAATGATCCAATGATTTTGAATAGTACTATATAAGTTAACACGAGCAAGTCAGAGGGGTGCGACGACCCGCCGAAATGCCATCCAAGACCGGATGGACCAACAATAACATCGGCGACGCTGAGCCAGCCCAGTAACGCATTTCGCTTTAGCGAAAGCGATGTGCAAGGGTCAGCGTAATGCGAGGCGGGCATGTGCGCGCTGGGTGACCGTCGAAGGCACGGAACTCCAGACGGCACGAGGCGCTGACTAAGCGCTCTGCTGGGACCGCTGCCTCCAACCGAAGACTTGGCGGCCTGAATAAATTTGATTTGCATTTAGTTCGTAAGATACCAAAATTCAGAGCAGTTGGCTCTAATAAAAAGAACCATTCAATACAAACGTATTTGGTTTAATTGACGCCCAACGCGCTTAAGTGTCGTAAAACCTTAAAATCCGTAGTAAAAAGATCTAGAAATCAAGGTCTCGTAATCGGGTTTTCTTTGACACTTCGGACTCGCGCGCTGCACAATAATAGTGAACAGCAACAAACAAACAAAATTATCTAATACAAAAGCAAAACAACGCTGCACAAGCAACAGTGAAAACCGCTGCATATCAACAGTAATCAGCTAAATCAACGACAGCCAGAGGATAAACGGATCAACCAGCTACCGTCTTCGATGCATTTTTATTATACCAGTATACCAATATAACATGTAAGTGAGATCTTTATTTTCAATTTACCTCTTTTAACGTCAACCAGACATGTGTGCCAATGTTTGAAAAAAATACACATAATAAGTAACGAAATAAAAAAAAAAAAAAGTGATTGCAATTAAAAGTTCAGGTATAGCGATTTTCATTTACAAATTTAAAAAAAAAAAAAAACAAATGATGAAGAAGGAAAATTAAGCTCTTTCTCATACAAATTATAAAAAAATTTAAAAAGTATCATTGTCCGATGTATAGAAACAGTAACGAAAACAACGACAGTGACGAAGACTTAATACAGAGCTATAAAGACATAAGAAATAATAGCCATCAAGGGGGTTACATTGACGGTACTGAGACCGACGAAGATATAGAATTAAGTAACTTAATTGACGGCTTTACAGACAAAGTAAAAATGGTTAACGACCAGGAATTTCAAAATCAACATCAGGACCTTCAACAAGAGACAACAGCAACACAAGAACAGGCGAAAACCTCAGGTACCATTAGTAATAAAGATGTAATTAGACTCATGGAAGCGGCCGTAAATGGCGCACTAGAGCATCAACAAAAAATATTTTCAGAAAAGCTTAAAGAGGTTGAGAATAGGCAGAGAGTAAATGAGGGTGGACCCCTAGTGGTATACGAGCAAATACCACATAACTCAGCTATCTCTTGTAATGAACCACTAGACTTAGTAAAGTCCATACCAAGTTTTGACGGAAAACAAGATGAGTATGTGGCATGGCGAACCGCAGCAGTTAACGCCTACGAAATCTACAAACCATATTTGGGTAGCTCTAGAACCTACCAGGCCGTAGGAATCATACGTAACAAGGTAATAGGCCCCGCGGGAGTAATGCTTACGTCACATAATACAGTACTAAATTTTGATGCTATAATAGCTAGAATGGACTGCGCTTATGCAGAACAAACTCCAATCGAGGTAACGCAACAACAAATGCTTACTATGCGTCAGGGAGAACTTCCCCTAATGACTTTTTATAATGAGATTGAGAGAAAGCTAACTCTTATTATTAGTAAGACTTTGTTGTCTTATGACACAAATACTGCCGCTATCTTAAATAATAGGTCACGGCAGGACGCTTTGACCGCTTTTGTGACCGGGTTAAAAAAATCAGTCCGACATGTAGTTCTCTCGGCTGCGCCCAAAGATTTGCCATCAGCATTGGCTGTGGCTCAACGGGCAGAGTCTTGCAATGAGCGAGCCTGGTTCGTTGCAAACTTTAATAAAAATTTAGAGGACAAATCCTACAATTCAGAAAACCGTCGCCAGGGTAACCGTTTTCATAACACCCCACAAGGTAATAACCACAACAACTCCCAGGGTGTTTTCCAGAGAAATCAAAACAATAATGCACCGGGCACTAGTAACCAAACTAGAGGCTCTCAATTTTCTAAAAACCAAGGACATAAAGGCCAAACGCAACAGAACAGTGAATCAAATAATCCTCGTAAAAGCTATTCTCAAAATCTAAATCCCGAACCAATGGACGTTGATCCCACATCACGTTCTAAATTTAGGGGCGAGCAGACAGCTCGCAGTCGTCAATGGTTGAACCATACGACCCAAGAGCAGTCACATGACCAGGAGTATAGGGTAAAGTCATCCTACGAAGCAGCGGAAATCGAGGCAGATAACACGTCCGATTCGGAATCATGTAATTTTTTAGGGGAACGTCCCTGCTCCCGTACATAATTCGTACGATAGCGGGGCGGGAAATCAGGTTACTGTTAGATACAGGAGCCTCCAAAAATTACATAAAACCTTTATCTGAACTAAAACACTTCAAACCGGTGGAAACACCATTTGAAGTTACATCAATCCATGGGCACACAAAAATAAAACAAAAGTGTCTGATCCATCTATTCAATGTTAAGTCATACTTTTTCTTGTTAAACAACCTGAACGGATATGACGGAATTGTTGGACTAGATGTACTAAAAAGGGTCAATGCAAAAATTGATCTAACAAAAAACATCATTGAGCATGATCATGGTACAGAGCAGATTTTTTACTCAAAATGCAGAAATGTAAACTTTATTAACATCAATGACGTGGACGTGCCAAACGCCGTCAACGAAGATTTTAAAAAGATGATCAAAAACAGATCAAAAGCCTTTGCGGACCCAAACGAGTCCCTCCCCTTTAATATAAATACGGTCGCCACGATCCGCACTGACGGGGAACCTGTATATTCAAAACTCTACCCATATCCGATGGGTGTAGCCGATTTCGTCAATTCAGAAGTTAAACAACTTCTAGCAGACGGAATAATAAGACCATCCCGGTCGCCTTACAATAACCCAATTTGGGTTGTTGATAAGAAGGGTTTTGACGAAGAAGGTCATAGGAAGAAACGTCTCGTTATTGACTTCAGAAAACTGAATCAGAAAACAATTGATGACAAGTATCCTATACCATCCATATCGACCATACTGTCGAACATTGGAAAAGCCCAGTACTTCACGACTCTTGATCTGAAGTCGGGCTTCCATCAAATTGAGCTCGCGGAGCGCGATCGAGAAAAGACAGCTTTTTCGGTCAACAATGGGAAGTATGAATTCTGCAGACTTCCCTTTGGTTTAAAAAATGCCCCTAGTATTTTCCAACGGGCCATAGATGATGTTCTGAGAGATCACATCGGTAAAACTTGCTATGTCTACGTCGATGACGTAATCATTTTCTCCCAAACAATGGAGAGTCATGTCAACGATATAAACACGGTCCTAAAAACTTTGTGCGATGCAGGCATGAGAGTGTCTGTAGAAAAATCTATGTTCTTTAAGGAGAACGTAGAATATTTGGGATTCATAGTGTCCCGAGGGGGAATTAAAACTTCGCCTGAAAAGGTTAAGGCTATAAAAGAATTTCAACCTCCATCAACACTGTTCAGTCTCAGGTCATTTCTGGGACTGGCCAGTTATTATAGATGTTTCATAAAGGGGTTTGCTAGCATCGCAAGACCTCTGACGAATATTCTAAAAGGTGACAATGGAAAAATTGGTGCAAACCACTCAAAGAAAGTCAAACTAGAGCTGACCAACGAGCAGCGAAAATCATTTGAAAAACTTAGAAACATCCTGGAGTCTGAGGATGTCATGTTGGCATACCCAGATTTCACTCAGCCATTTGACTTGACCACTGACGCCTCTGGAAGCGGCCTAGGGGCTGTTCTTTCACAGAAAGGTCGTCCAATCACCATGATCTCTCGTACGTTACGCGGAACAGAGATTTCAATGGCAACAAATGAACGAGAACTACTAGCAATAGTATGGGCACTCCAAAATCTCAGAAGCTATTTATATGGCGTAAAGAAGTTAAACATCTTCACCGACCATCAACCACTGACCGGTTCAATGTCGGATAAAAATCCGAATCCCAGGCTCAAAAGGTGGAAAGCGTTTGTTGATGAACATAACGCACAAGTGTTCTACAAGCCGGGTAAAGAAAACCACGTAGCCGACGCCTTGTCGCGGCAAAACGTAAATGCTTTAGATAACGATACACACTCCGACATCGTTACTATCCACAGCGAGGAGTCGTTGACCTACACTATAGAGTCAACGGAAAAACCTGTAAACTGTTTCAGGAACCAAATAGTGATCGAACAGGCAGATTTCCCGTCTATAAAGTCGATCATCCTTTTTAAATCAAAAACGCGTCACATTGTGCGATTTACAGACCGCACAACACTGCTTCGCTCACTAGAAGATTTAGTAAAAATAGATGTCGTCAATGCAATCCACTGCGAGCTACCTATACTCGCCTTCATTCAGCACGATTTAATCGTCGCTTTTCCCTCGACGACATTTAGACATTGTAAAAGCTTGGTCACCGATATAACAAACAGTACCGAGCAAAGGGAAATTATGACCACGGAACACAATAGGGCCCATAGAGCAGGACAGGAAAACGTAAAACAGGTCCTTCGTGACTACTTTTTTCCCAAAATGGGCCAGCTAGCGGCAGAAATCACCGCAAATTGCAGAACATGTTCCAAAGCAAAATACAATCGTCACCCAGTGCAACAAACCATAGCGGAAACACCAATTCCCGGTTATACTGGGGAAATTATCCACATAGATATATTTTCAACTGATCAAAAGCATTTTCTAACTTGTATCGACAAATTTTCAAAATTCGCTATAGTCCAACCAATCGATTCAAGAGCAATCGTAGATATCAAAACTCCGATACTACAACTAATAAATCTGTTCCCTAAAATAAAAACAGTTTATTGCGACAATGAAAGGTCTATCAACTCACAAACCATACGAACCATCCTAGAAAATAGGTATGGTATACAGGTCTCAAATGCGCCCCCCTTGCACAGCACGTCTAATGGCCAAGTTGAGAGATTTCATAGCACCCTAGCAGAAATCGCACGGTGCATCAAGATAGATCAAAACATAACCGAGACAACCGACCTCATTCTATTTGCAACAATAGAATATAACAGAACTGTCCACTCGGTTACAAATAAAAAGCCTCATGAAATAGTTCACGCTATTCCACCAGATTTTGCGGGCACAATAAGAGACAAGATCAAAGAGGCTCAAGAGAAAACACTTAGGTACTCAAATGAACACAAAGACAATAAGCAGTACCAAGTAGGCGAAAAAGTCTGGTTAAAAACCAACAGACGCCTGGGTACCAAATTAACGCCACTCTGCTCAGAAGAGGTCATTGAGGCTGATCTGGGCACGACAGTGCTTATTAAAGGGAGGGTGGTCCATAAGGACAACCTTCGTTAAGAGGGTGCCCAATTTAATTTAAAATTTTTTTACATTTTTTTATATTATCACTTTTTTATACTTTAGTGGCGTTTGTTACTCTCTATATTTTATATTTTTCGCACTTAGGTTAGGAAACTTGCTACTCCCGTTAGTCCTACTGACAACTCCCTCTTGGACCATAAAACTAAACGAATACTCACACGCTAACCACATACCAATAATGGACGGAGATATTACTTTATGGGACGAGTACGGTTACATGGGACATACAACGAACGTTACATCGTACGAGACTTACGCAGACGAGACGAAACACGCAATGGACTTCTTCGTGAAGGAGCACATGAGACGGGTACTTGAAACGGACTTGGAACGAATAGAGACTCTTCTGGACACACTAAAGGTACGTCACCGACATGCCCGTAGTCTTAATTTCATAGGGACTGCTTTAAAAGCAATAGCGGGGACACCTGACTCTGACGACTGGGACCAGGTGAGGCTTAGACAGGGACAGCTAACGGACTCGGTAAATGGACAGATAGAAATAAACGACAAAATACAATTGCAATTAAACACACTGACCTCATCCATGAATTCTATTTTAAAATCGGACAACTTAGACACAGAACATTTGTACGAGACAATTTTGGCAAAAAACCGTGTTGTAATTCAAGAGCTTGAAAATTTAATACTTGCAATCACCCTTTCCAAATTAAACGTAATAAGTCCAATAATCCTGAATGACGTTGACGTAAAGGAGATTGAAAGTAAACATCCCACAAACGTTAGCGTGTCAGATATTTTAGAGGTAGCTAGCATAAAAACTTTTCAAAATCGAGACCTATTGTACTTTTTAATAAAATTTCCGAAGCCTTTGTTAACTTGTAGAAAAATAAGAATATTCCCAGTACAGCATGAAAATAGAATCTTAGATTTCGAGGACGGTAGCACGGTCGCGGATTGCGGTACGGAAACCTTCGCGGTCAAGGACTGCAATGTATCAGCGGGCACCACCTTCTGCAGGAGATCGAAAGCGCCAACTTGCGCACAACAACTCATCTCTGGCATGGTCGCCCATTGCAACACCCAGCCTGGACACTTGGACCCAGTCACCATGATCGACGAGGGAATGCTCATCACCAACGATGTAACGATAAATATCACCGACGAAAAGGGAATAAGCCGGATGATATCAGGAACTTACCTGGTATCATATACCGAAAAAATTAAAATAAACGGCACCCTTTACGTCAACAATATCGGAACATCAAAGAAGAAAGCCGCAGTTTCAGCCATGGCCCAAGTAAACGTTCTGAGGCATCTAGAGCGCCTTAGTCTGTCATCAATTCACGGAATGAGCGTTAAAAATCTGCAGCACATCAACCACCTCCAATCCCGACTGCCATCAGGCAACACCTGGATCTTTTGCTCTGTCTCCTCCACAGCCTCAATAACCCTGGTCATCATCTTTCTTATCTACCGTCTGAAAGCCAAACGTCAACAACCATCTAAGACCATTGAATCCGGGGACGACTTCATCTTAAGACAAGGAGGAGTTAACACGAGCAAGTCAGAGGGGTGCGACGACCCGCCGAAATGCCATCCAAGACCGGATGGACCAACAATAACATCGGCGACGCTGAGCCAGCCCAGTAACGCATTTCGCTTTAGCGAAAGCGATGTGCAAGGGTCAGCGTAATGCGAGGCGGGCATGTGCGCGCTGGGTGACCGTCGAAGGCACGGAACTCCAGACGGCACGAGGCGCTGACTAAGCGCTCTGCTGGGACCGCTGCCTCCAACCGAAGACTTGGCGGCCTGAATAAATTTGATTTGCATTTAGTTCGTAAGATACCAAAATTCAGAGCAGTTGGCTCTAATAAAAAGAACCATTCAATACAAACGTATTTGGTTTAATTTATATAGTTTTGTTGCTTTGGATTCTGACTTTTATTCTCCACAGATTTTCATTTTCAGCTCTCACGGACCGAGTAACTTGGGGCATTTATTTAGTGTGTTGGCTGTTACGATTGTTGCTAACTTTTATGACCCATGTTCGCGGCACTTTCGTGGCTCCTTAGCAAACGGTTCGTTCTTATTTCGTATTTCAATGTTTTTATGGCCTCTTGTTTTGCCATTCGCGCATATTTTGTAATAATCTGAAACTGAGTAATAACCCCTTGTGCTTTTTTGGGTATCGCATTTTATGGCACCACGTGTGCGCGGCACTCTTATCCATCACATTTTTATAGTGATCTGTTCGGCTAAAGACATGCCACATTCTCATTTCATTAAATCTATTTCATTTGACAGCCCAATGGGAATTGCTTCTACATACATACATGCATACATACATACATGCATATGTACATCCACATATTGTGTCTTCAATTTGCTTACACATGTTCTTCATCTATTTTCAGATGATGAAATGGTGACCCCGCATGGAAAAAGTTCCAAATAGTTTGTTTGATCGTTTGTTGGGTCGCCTTTTGATTGTCGTTTATTTATTCAAATAAAATGAAATGGGAATTGGAATTGCTTTATTGCTACACTCGCCGAAAAACTTCGTTCCCCTTCTCACGCTTATCGTTTAAGTTTAAAGTCCCAATGGCCTCAATTTTCCGCCTGCGTGTGCGTGTGCGTAAATTCTTTTTGCTTAATACTCTTTTCTTGCTTTTGTAGCTGATTATGAAAGCCGAAGGCGATTCGTACATATCGTCCATATGTATATTCTCACGAAAGTGCGTGGATCCAGATCCCTCCATTCGGATCGGTCGCATTCGTTTTGAGGAAGTGAATTCCGATTTCAATGACTTGAACTTCTATAAAAAGCATTTACGCAATTTGTTCTTCAGCTGTTCAGCTCAGGCTGCTGAATCCATTTGTTGCTATTGTTGATATTGTTGCTGCTGGACTGCTCGGTGCGTTTTATTACACACATTTTGGTTTTGCCTTATTTATAGGCGACCGTTAGCTGATAACAAGCACTTGGCTACAGCGATACTGCGATACGGCGATGCCACAAACAAGCAGTAGTAAAAGGCGCACAACCTCTGATTGCTGATTGCGATTATTGAATGAATATTAATTAATGCCAATCAATTTTGCAGCGACACACTGACAAAAAGCAATTGCTGAGCTAAAGGAAACACACTTTCACTTTCACTGCGCTTTTGGGTCAGTTTTCCCGCACTTTTCGCCACTTTTTTTCGCCCAGTGCCGTCGAGATCTTTAGCAGGTTAATGAGGCCTAAGCCAAGTATTGCCGCCCTGCTTAACCCTTTTTTGGCCACAGCTCGAGCTTCTGTGCGGCAAAAGCACGGCGCTTGTCGACTGAAACCCGAGCTCAATTAGAAAAGGCAAGTTCAGAGACTAGCTGCCATACACATCACCATCTCCATCTGGAGCAGCATCCCCATCTGCGGGCCCACTCCCATTCCCACTGCCAGCCCGAATTTGTTGCCCGGGTAAAATACTCTGGCTTCCTCTTGGCGTGTTGTTGGAGTGCTTCTGCTACAATTTCATTTGACCGACAACAAAAACATCGGGACAGACAGTGAGTATCAGTTAAAGTTTCGTGTCGGCAGGAACATTGCTGTGGCCACGTGTGTATTCAGTTTTAATTTATCTAAACTTTTGCAAGTTTCAACTGACTGCCGTCTCCGCCAGCCGCCGTTCAACCCCCCGACCGCAATTTGCAATCTGACCTTTTAACCCCTTGGCACACGGACCTCGCCGCAAAAGCGGGAAAACCAGACGAGGCGACCTTGTAACCACAGCAACAGCATGGATCACTAAAAACGGGGAATCCCTGCAAAACGGATGCCGCATTCGCAATTCACAGATTGCAGCGCATCCCGAAATTTATCATCATTCGATTTGATGGCCTTTAAATGTTACTAAACACTTGATTACTGTGATTACAATCGGTATAATAAGGTAGTAAACATTTATTTCGGCAATTTTGAAGTTATTTGCGAGAGTCGATAGTAAAGCGATGGATGCAACAGGTGTTTTGAGGTTGCACGTTGCAGTACGAAACAAAAAAGGAGTTAGAGGATTAACTGAAAATATTCCGCAGATACTTCGAATGCTTGCGAACATAATAAGTACATAATAAATCATTTTATGTTATTAATATTTAGATGCAAATATCTGTGGCCTAGGAAAAGCATATATATACATATATAACATTTACCGAAGATAAGAATACGAATATAGGGGAATTTATTATTCATCACGAAGACAGCCCAAGGAGGTGTCCGTCCATTATTATCGGTAGCTTATCTCCTGCTCTGGAGCCACAAAAGGTGACTGACTGCACGACTGACACAACAGCTGGCCGGCTGCAACTGCACTTGGCCACATTTCACGATAACAATAATCTAAACATCAGCGATTGGCGAGATGCATTTATGCAAACTCCAGGCGACCGATTCGCGAATCTGTGTCACTAGCTTCGGGGGAAAAGGGGGTGTAACCCACTAGGGTATATTGTGGTCTAAGTAATTTTTTTTTTTTTTTTTTGGGAAATACAAAACCAGAATACCCTCCCATTCAAATTCAGAATCGCATCGAGTCACTCATATGTAAGTGCAAAAAATTCAAATGAGCGGATGATGTCATAGGCTCGGCGAGCAGAACCTAACTTTTTTGCCACATAAATCAGATTGCCAGTGGCGCAAAGTGCACTGTGCAGCAATCATTATCATCGGGCCTCGACATCCCAGAGACCCCGGAGAGGCCATTAATCAAAGTTCGGCCATCAAGATGTTAACATCGAAATTACAGAGTCATAAAAACCGAAGAGCCGAACAAACGGCGACTTTTGGGGCCTTTTTGGAGAGCGGCTGAGCCGAGCCACCCAATTGAGTATACAGCTCCAACTGCATCCTAACCTCCAACCTACTCCTCGTCCTCCATTGCAGCATCTTGGTGGGCGATGCAAATCGCAAATGGCTGAGCCGCCGGCGGGTGACGCGGCCTGATGATGTTGTATACGGTATACGGATAAAAAAAAGCTAAACGGCCTATGGCAAACTGTTCAAAATCGAAATTAATACATCGCCAAATGCATTTAGATGCACATATTTTTTTCACGTGTACGTCATCCGTACGAAAGCTGAACCACCAGCGAATTCTGCACCGCCGAGTGGGGCAAGATTCAGTCGGCATGGAGCGTGTTTAATTGCGTGCAATTTGTTTTAGACACTCCGCGGCTACCTAAGCCAGACACTTGCCACAGTGAGGACTCGTACATGTGCAACGGATAAACGCAAGGGTGGTCCATGTTATTCGAACAACCAAGCATGGGATAATTTTCAGTCTAGCTTAAGCGCTGCAGCATCGTAACATTTTAGTTTCAGTCCTCCAACTCGAGGTCCCACTGTGGCCGGCGAGCTCTGTCTATGTGGGCCAGGCTATATGTTACAGCCACTCACAATGGGCAGACGGTCGTATGAAAATTTTCGGTTTTGCATTACAGCAACTCATTAGGCACGCACAGACGCCAAGAGACGAGTGACGAACGACAAAGGGGCGGCGTTGGTGACGAAGGCGCCTCGTTGTAGGTCAGCTCGGCGGCGACTGCACTGCACAGAACAAAAAACAGACTAACTTGGTGAATTTTGGGAACTTTGTATAACAGCAATCCTATAACATCTGAATATTAAGCTCATATTGAACCTTTTTTTCTTTCTGTGTTCCTTGCAATTGCGTCGCCTGGTGTGCTTCACAGTTCAGTCGCTTTTTGCTGGTTTTTCAACTTGATTTTCCTTTATTTTGTTTGGGTTTTCAGCTTTTTTAGCTGAATGCTTTTTGTGCCTCAACTTGAAACTTAATTACCTGAGCGAGTGTGTGTGTGTGTGCGAATGGCATGGAGGCGGGCGTTCGGCACTACGCATAGTCCGCAGATTGTTTAATAGCCACATCACTCTTTACTTTATTATATTTCCATTTCAATTTCGTGTTACCAACTTCCTTATGGGCCGAGTCGCCAGCACGTGTACCATAAGTGCTCAAGTAAGCATATTTATGATGACTCAAATGTTGGGGAACCTAACTCGGTTGCGAGAAACGAGACTTGGAATTAGCTTCCAAGAATCCTGGCGCATAATAGAAAAATTCAGAAAGAGGAGAAGAATTGTATCAAGTACATTTAACGAAATTAGCAACTATTCAATGCTCTTTACACCTACTATTTGCTACCTCGAGCCAGTGTTGTTAATGATGCAAAAATCCAAATTTTTTTCGGTGCAATGAAAATCGCTTTAAAGGAGTTTGGACCACGATGACTGCCTCTGCGATGCCGGGGCCATATCTATAAATTAAATATTGACGTAGCCGGCAGTTAACTTATCGTGCCGGCGGACTTATCGTTACCCGCTGACGATACCGACCTCGGATTGGGCTTATCAACATACCCAGATATTACCTCATCACCGGCTAATCGTAAAAACCGAGGCGAAGAATCAATCAAATGGCCCAAAAAAAAACATTTTTGCGGCCAAGCATTTTTCTACCAATTCTCCTGGCTCTCCAGGCTCTGTTTTTTTTTTTTTTTAGATTTTTTTCATACCTATGTTTAGATTATATTTTTCATTTTCATACTCTTTCTTCAGACACTGCCGTATGCAAAAGGCGTCGCGGAATGAGCAGAGGAACTGTCTTGGAAGCGGCATAAATTATCCGGCTTAGGCCACTCCAATCTAAGTTTGAAGACTGTCTGCCGGGTTGTCTTTTTTTTTTTTTTTTTTGCCTCATTTTTGTTCATTTTTGATTCGTTTCTTATTTTTTTAGCTTTTCGTCTGGGCTCAGCGATTGCGACGTGTTTGGCGCACCAAGTGGGCGCGGCCAATATGCAAAGCACGTTTCCCGATCCAATCCGATCCCCGCCGATGGGCCTAAATGCTCCTGCTCCCGATGCCCAAAAAACAGCGAAGCCACAGGCTTCACTCTGCATTTGGGGGATCATAATGACACTAATGTGGATCAGATTAGAGTGATTTTTATTTAATGCATAACATGACTTGTGGCAAGTACACAATGTATGATAAACCGGCTATACTCTCAACAATTAGATTCTGGCTAGCATGCCGGCTGAGTTTTAAAGATTCTCCACAATGTCGCAGTGCGTAAGCACTCAACGTAAACTAACCTCAAAAAACGCCAGGAAGAATATCGGGAGTGGAGAACGGGTGGCATTATGTGGAGGTGGGTGGACTAGAGACTAGAGATGGAGGAGATGACCTCAAGTGCGGCACCCAGAACAAAAGCCCGCCAGCTGCAACAAAGGTAGCCAGCCTCCTGCAGCCTCGTGCTCTCCCGCTCGCACCGCGCTCTGCCGTCTCGCTTGCTCCCGGCCGCTGCAGTTGTTGTCATCAAGTGCAACGTCATCCTGCTTATTAAGGGTATTACAATGCGAGAGGGAAGAATACGAAATAAAGAGTGCAACCCCAGACAAGTAAACGTAATTACAGACTCTGTTACTTTTACTGAAAATCAGCTAAGATTTTACACTGGCAAAAACGATGGGCAGCTAGCATGGGAAATAACTTTAGATGCAGCTTCACAACTTCGTTTCTAGCAAACCCTTGATTCTACTTAAAAGGAATTTCCGCTTTATTTTATCCTTCCAGGAGCACCCCCCAGTTTCTCGCAGTGCTCATTCTCGGCTGTAGACCTCCTTCTCATTGTCACACACAAGAAGATATATGTATGTACGTATGTAGTAGTGTGGCGGCGGGGTCTTGAGAGGGGACAACCTCTTGACTTGCGGCTTGTTGATTTCTTCTCTCTTCCTCGGCGGGCAGATGAAGGGACTCTACTTCGAGGGGGGGTGACTGTGACTGTGTGTGCGGACTCGACGCGCATTGCTGCACATTTTCCGCGGCAGCAAAACAGAAAAGTTATTTCTTCTATGATTCCAACACTTGAACTGCATTAGCGTAAGCTGCACCTACATGGGCATAGCCCCCAAAGACATCTATCTATCCATCATAACTGGGACTCGCGCTGAACAACAGCCTCAGTCCTCCTCGCACATCAATGGCTGTCAAACTGTCGCCGGTGGAGAGGGTCGAAGGTGTGGCGGGCGGGGTTCTCAAACAATTGAGGGCCCTGTCACTGGGAAGGCCGCTCGCACAATGTGCCATCCTGGGCCCATTAACATCAGGCATTTGGCAGGTTCTATGACCCAGAGAAAAACAATTTGCCCGTCTTCAAAAGCAACAAGTTATGGCGAAATACATAATACACATGTGCTTTTCATGCACATTTCTGAGAAAATGAGGTAGTTGCCTCAAACAAATGGGATTGACTGTAAACTGGGGGTTAGATGTCAGCAAGTGACTGGTGATTAGCATTTACGCTATAAGCCTTACTTTTTACCGGCTATTACTAGTTCACATCATCGGTCGACAGTTCATTTAGCAGTGAATCTTGCAGTTGGCCAACTTATCGACGAACTGCCCATCTCGGTGACCAAATGTTTGTGGGATGTCAGCTTGGAACTTCAAGGTCAAGTGGCTGCTGTGGCTTTTTTTACTGTTTCAGCCCAAAAAAATAGAAATCGTTGCCGTCTGAAGTTCATACTTGTTTTTTGTTTTCTTTGGGTCTATTTCTATGTTTTTTTTTTGGCTCTTTTGGCGGCACGTTTCATTTCAATAAGAGCAACACGCACACACACACAGAAACAGGAAATAAATCAAGTTTGGCTTTTGGTCAAGAGTCAACGTTGTTGTTGCCCGGCGACAGCGACAAATATTTGTCTTTTGACAGCTAATGGGTCTCATTTGGAGATCGCCAGAAATCGCTGGATCGATTCGGGGTATACGCATGTATAGGGGTTTCAAGGGGCGGCTCCCCAGCGTCAAGCAGTCTGTTTGGCTCGTCGCCTTAAGATCTCTCGATCCGAATCGAATCGAATGGAATCCAATCGAATGGAAATAGATTTCGGCTTGCAAATTCGTCGAGATCGTCACATACATACATACCTGTTAAAGAGGCAGCGCGAAGGCGGTTTCTTTTAATTGAATTATTAATGCATAAATCAATAATAGCGAAAAACGATGGGGGAACTCGTTTTTTGTTTCGAAACAAAGGGTTTGTGGTGCACAAATGCGATGTGTCATTCAGACCAAAATGCGCTAAAATGTAATTGAATCTAAGGTGTATAAATTTTGCCTTTTCTAGCAGTGATATCATTCATTCACAAGCAACTCGAGTTGCGATCCCTCGTTATCAGTTGCCCAAAATCGGACGAACTTTCGCCTACTTTTTGGCCAGCACATTGCCGAAATACGATTTGTGTTGCCTGGGAAATGATAACTACATCAGCTGATCACCTACCTAGACACTCAACACGCTTCGCAGAAGCTAATGAACTTGCGCTATGAAAGCGCTGATCTGGCCAAAAAAGCATGGGACGCCTTTTTGCTGGCCACGGAAAACTGAATTGGATCGGATCGCATTGGATCGCATCGGCTTGGATCGTAGAAAAAAGCGCATATGTGGTCGATGGGCAGACGAAACAGTATAACTTGGAATATTTGTGCTCTTAGTCAGACATAATGCCTCGATATTGGAGCCGAAAAAAGGTCTTGCTAATGGCTAATGAATGATAAGGCAACTAGTTCTGGCCACAAATAAAATAATCATAAACTGTGGCAGCTTCTGCGGCCGGAGCGAGCGAGAAACCAGAACCAGTTTGCTTATAGCGGAGTGACGATCTCACACGAATTTGGTCATGCAAATGTCAGCGGCATATGCATTAAATTAAGATTCATCAGCGCACGAGTGCCGCCAGTTTGACAGCCACTACACATGCAGTACATACATGTGTATATAGTGACACGCATACATACATACATATGCCCGTCCGATCCGATCCCTTATTAACCTGGTCCCACTATCAGTCAGTTGACACCTTATCAACTTGCCAAGAACTGGGAACTGAGCATCGGAAACTATGCCACCTATGTACATACACATACATACATATGTATGCAGCCGCTATATCTTATCTGGCCGGTCTGGGGTTTCTTCCAGATACTCGGGGCTTACACAGCCGACTTTGTGTGGGTAACATTTTCTTTAATTGACTGCTCCGTTCGCCGCTTTTGGCGGCAATTAGCTGAAAACCCCGCGCCTTTGTTCCACGATGGAGTATCAATGGAGAAGCTGACACGCCGAAAAATAAACATATAAATATTATTAGTTGGCACCTCATCGAAGTGCGAACACGCTTTAATCGATCTCATTCGGCAAATAAATCTTTAAAATCGATAAAATCGATTTCATTCATCTGCAATCTTTCAATGTTTTAATTTTGCTAAAGATTGCTAGTAAATTGTTAACATGTTCTTCGACATATGTAGATATTCCATCGATCTCTTTTAGTCTGATGCTTTAATCTATAATTTTGTTAATTACCGTAATGTACTTTACTTAATTGCTATCTGCGCATGATTAATCAATGCTCTGGCATAGCATTTTATTTATTTATGTCAAATCTGTTATTAATTAAGTAGCTTATCGCTGTTATTTTGTTTGCCCAACTTCGATAGTCGTCTATGGCTGGCTGAAGCCATCAGAAACGTATCCAAAGCGACTGAGATTCAAATGAATCCCGATATCGAACCGAATCGAGTTGAAAATCAAAGTGTTTGCGGGCTTATTAAAGCATAAATATATGCAAGTCGCGTAAGGCAATGGCAAATTAACGAATTTGCATAATTATGCATCGTTTTTTGGCTTGTTTGATTGCTGCTCTTATGCTTTGTTTACTAATTAATTGGCGCGGACTTCGGCGCAGTTTGGCAGCCACTGGGGGCGATTCGGAATTGATTGTTAAATTTATTTCGCCATTTGGGCCCGAGCAGCAATTAATACAAATTGAAATGATGTGGATTTCCATTGAAATGGGAGCCTCCTTTTTATTTATCTTCGTTTTCCCTCGACTTCGTCATGCTCCGAATCATGACGACGATGATGCAACTCCATTGGCATCAAAATTGGGGAGACGCCACATGGATACATACATATATATATGGATATATCTCTCGATCGCTGTGAGGCATTTTTTAATTTCCCCCGAAATAAAAAAGCGTTTAAGATTCATGGAGACGATTGCCGCCGCACAGCAGCTGATGTCACCCGCATCGTCGATATTTTCATATTTTCATGTTTCAATTCATCTTCATGTTTCATTTTCCACAGCCCATCCCCGATTCCCAATTTCCGGCGCACTGATTATGATTAACGATTAGGACGGACGCAAAGTAGTCGCCATCTCGATCGATCTGTAATTGGCAGTCAATTCCGCCAATTGAAAAATCGCCCCAAACATTTCGGCCAATTAAACTCAGCCCATCTGAATTCGGCTCGGCATTCAAAAAAAAGTTTCACCCATTAATTCGCCGCCTTGCGGTTTAAACCCGTTTTGTACCATCTTCGAGAATGTGTATCTGATTTTGACTATCAATCAGAGACTTGCAAATGACATAAGATTAATCGAACTCGAAGATCCGATAATTAGAGTCTCGATATATTTAAAGAGATACATATTTATATTATTATTCTAATAGAATGTTCCTATATCTTTCTTGCACTGTACTTAAAAGTCATTTGCATCCTTTCCCCTATTTCGATCTATTTGTATAACCATTCAGCTTGACGTGTTATCTATATCTAAATCAAAACCGATAAATCTTAGAATCTCTATGGCTTAAATCGACTTTATCGATGGGCCCTGCGATGCCTTGAATTTCGAATGAGACCTACCCAAAAAAGCCGATTATTGCCTTGCATACTAAGTTTCGCGATGGGATCATCAGCTTCGATTCTTTGCGATAGTATTCTAATATTCTAAGCTCTATAATCGCTTTTTCGCTTGAAATGGAAAATTTAAATGCAGTTTTCAAACACATTTTATGGCATCATGTGTGCGAACAATGTGTCTTTACTTTTCGTGCGTCTTATGTTCAGTGGGATTGGGATGATGACACGATCTACATATATATATATATCTAGATACATATATGTATGTCCACCCACACGACCTCCTGCATTTTGCAATAACTCAGAAGGCAAATTGCGACAGTTTAGGAATTTCCCCATCCTAGAAATGCTGTTAATGGGTGCTGGGATGAATTTTTTTGTATTTTCTCGCTGCTTTTTTCTATTTTCAAAATTTACGCAATGCAATAGTCAAACAATAATTGCTCATATGCCACATATATGTACATATATACATGGATGTATATATATATATAGTATACTTGTGCCCCCACAGACGCGCCATGCAAATATTAAATTACAATATTTGGTTGGGGACCGCGAAGTGAGAAATGAAAAGTCAGGCTGAGAAATTGGTTTACCCTACACTTCGGAGTTGTTTTTCAGTGTTTAGTCTATGAGGCAAATACCCCAGTGGGATCCCCTGTATTCGCATTTTTGTGGCTCGCAATATGGCGAAATATTCGAGGGTGGAATGAACTCTAAAGAACATCAGGTGTATCAGGTGTATCGCAAGAGAAAAGGTGTTGATTTTCAATTAGTAATCAATGTACTTCAGCGGCACATTCCATTTGCATTCGCACTAGATCACAAGTCGACTTATCTATAGGGTATTATAGGGCATAATTATAGGGTATTTGCCAATTTAGCCACTCCGAGTTCCCAACTTTAATGCTACGCCTCGAATCGAAAACTTTCGTCTCTGGTATCTTGTCGCCATCTATTTTTAAATGCTTGCCTCATAGCCTTGCCTCTCCCCATTGACTCCCAGATTCCACCAGCTCGTTCCTTACAGAAATGCATACGTCAGCCGGGGAAAATAGATTCCGGATCCGCAGAAATGAATCGCCCGGTCTGGGCATCTAAGGATCCCGACCAGGTCAAATGCGGCTGCCCCAGTGACTAATGGCAATGGAAGCCATCTGGCAATGCCAATTTGACAAAGCCAACACTCGGCGATATCGCCAATCAGCGTTTCAGATACAGTGCCACAAATATAGGAAGGGAAAAGCGAGCCAGACACTTCACTAGCACCTCGCACCTCGCACCTCGCACATCTCGCACAAACAGTTTTAAGTGTGCCAGTTGTCTCTGCCCCCGCGGCCCCGCCCCCTTATCGAGTACCCGCCCCTTGGTCAATGTCTGAACTTGAGCTCAAGTGGGCGGGGGGCGGTGGTGGGTGGGTATGCGTTAGGCAGCACACCAGCGTAATATTTAAACAAATGCTCGCATGACTCTTCCCGAGAAACTGCATGTGATCGCTGTGCGAATGTTTTCGGTACACAGGAAAATAGGATGAGCTATATATACAAATGTTACATATTTTCATCGCGAAATGAAACTTGATGGAAAGTATTAGTTAATATTCAAAACCGATTCGATCCC
This sequence comes from Drosophila simulans, assembly GCF_016746395.2. NCBI lineage: Eukaryota > Metazoa > Arthropoda > Insecta > Diptera > Drosophilidae > Drosophila > Drosophila simulans. The sequence continues at coordinate 2,318,216 of NC_052525.2, forward strand.
ACCCCACCACCTATTCAACTTAAAGGCCATTTCCCAGTGATTCCATAAGGCCAGCAAAATAAGGCAGATACACAAACAGCCAAGCAGCCAAGCAGCCGGTCACATGTGTGATCGGTGGTACAACATCTTGTGTCCATATGTTGCACAAACAAACAATCGAAACAGAAACCGTGAAGCCACGGCAACAAGAAAACCAGAAAACTAAAGACCGAAAACTGAAAACCGAAAACAAGGAGAACGAACTGAACCGAAGGGAATGTGCCAACGAACGCATCTTCAGACCAATGAAAAACAAAGAAAACATAATCCCAAAAAGCTGAAAAAGAAACCAAAACGATACGGCCGGGTAAAAAAAAAATAGCTGCGAAATGATATTTTCTCATCTGTTGGCTGCCGTTTTGTGCTTTAATTTTTCGTCTTATTTGCTTTGCAGTTGTGTTGTTGATGATGCAAATATTTTGACAGTTTGTTTGACAGATATCGGGGCAAAGTGATGAGCGATATACAAGCGATGGGGGATCGGATACCCTTGTAAGCCGGAAAAGGGCCATCGAATGGGGACCCATCTGTCGATGTAAACACAGCAGCTCAATTCGGTTGCCAGGCGAATATCAGTTGAAGCAGCAGAAGTTGACATACGCTTCAGACTTTCGAGAAACGGTATTAATCTGTGGCAAGTTGCACAGTGGCCAAAAACAAGTAGCACTTGCCAGCCGGAATGATGACATAACGTATGGATAGGTGTTTATTGCTAGCATATGTGCTTCAGTCAAGTTCAGCTATCAATTTGAAACGGATAAAACCCAAGATAAACGATATCGAATGCCCCAAGGGGCCGTGTGCCACCTGATCGTATGCGCAATGTCCGATGACCGGCAATACGCATACGCCGGATGGGCAAAAGCGGAGGATGGAGCTATCGTGCTGCAGCAGTGACCTCGTTCGCAGTCCGATTTGCAGTGGTTCCTTCTTCGAAGTGTGGCTCCCATTCCCGTCCCACTCCCAGTCCCAGTCCCAGTCCCAGTCCCACCGATAAGCCCTGAGCAGGCGATATGGCCCCGTATGTATGTGTACATGTGTTTCGAATTTGGCCTCATTTACGCAACTTCCGATGTGATAAAAAGTGTGAGCGCTGCAGCAAAACAAATCGAATGGAAACGACACTCGACGAAATCGAGCCGAGTTGTCCAGAATTGTCCAGCAGGTACTGACGTCCGTTCACACATCCAACGAAATTCACAAACGTTCAGTGATTTTAAATGTTAATTAAAGAAATTATTTCATTGCAGGCAAACGTCTGTGGGCAACATGTCATTAACACGCTGATAACGCGCTATCATCGAGGCTCATTATGGTGGCAAACACACACACACACTCACATCCCTCCTTCAGACACAAAGATAGAATTTGGAACTGGAACAATCGACTCCTCATAATAATTGGCAAAGACGTCCGAACACAATCGCATCATTATTCAAAACGCCAGCAGCTGAACTCGATCCGAATTTGGAAAAAAGAAATTAATTCAGCGTCTGTTTTTCGAGAGAGCAGTGATAACCCGCAATGATGACCCCGGCCCAATGGACTCGGTGATCTATTTTTTTGGCCTCTGCTCAACTCGAAATCCGGTCCTTAACAGAGCGAACCGAAGCGCGGCTCACTTCCCAATTGGATGGCGAGTGGTGGAAAGGAAAACTATTTTCCAAACCACTTACTATAAATACATTTTTATGCTAATCACTGGGGGCGCTCGTTTTGTGTCTGTCCCCTCTCATCTATTGGGAAAACAATACTCGTATGTGTGTCATGCTAAATAGTTCAAGTTCGTCGCGGGCCCCAGTTGTGTCATCCGGAATAAGAGATCATTGGGTGGGTTACCGATCCCGACAATTGGATGTGGATCAGCTGATGGGCTGATGGTCATGTGAATGTTACCATTCAGCTGTTGGGATCATGTCACCGAATAGAACTAATCAAACGTTTGACTGCCGCATTCCTGGGCCTCAAATAGCAATCTAATATACAAGAGGGTCGAGCGTCCCCCGAAATGAACTCACCTTGGCATTGGTCAGCGGTGCGTGGCAGGCGGCGAGCACGAAGGTCACGGCAAGGAGGCGCAGGAGCAGCGACACACCCGCTTGACCCCGCCGCCCGCTTCTGATTCCGACCGAGGTCGCGATCGCGGACGCTTGGGATCCCGGCGATCCCATCATCTCTTTTCCGGGGAACGGCGGTTTTGGTTTCTTTTGGCAGCTATTTACGTTTGGTTTAGGTACTTTGTGAAGGCAGTTTCGGTTCGTTTTTTAGTTTGGCTTTAAACGGCTGGCAGGTTGTGGTTACGGCTATGGCACTGCACGGAGAAAAAAAGCCCCGACATTAATTCGCAATTGGGCAACAATTAAGCGTCAGACAGGGACAGACACTTGGGCCCAGACTGAGATAGATATAGAGAGCATCCTGATATTATGTTTCTGGGGATTTTTTTCTCCGCGCACGGAAAAGGGGGAAACAAATCGGTGATTTGACATCAGCAAAAAAGTGTTGGCTTTGGTGAAACCAAATCCGAATAAAAAAACCCGAAACCGTTATGTTTCAGAAGTTTCCTCGAAAAATCTGAACGATCCCCTTTGATCATCTGTTCGCTCCTGGCCGAGCCGATGTTTGTTTCCCCTCTTTCTGTTCGCTTTTCCGCCATTTCGCTTTATTTTCTTGTTTCATTCTTTATTCTTTAGTTTCGTTTCACACGCGATGGACACTATTCGTATTCGTTGCGAATGTGGATTCCTTTTTGGGATCACACTAGTTAATTAATTTAAAAAAAAAAAGGAGCAGGGCTTGGGTTTTTTGTTTAAACGTTGAACCGATATCACCAGGATATCTTGTCGGGGATTTTGAAAATTTCGGCACTTCGAGGATATGTGAGAGCACTCAACAAAAAAAAAGCAAACGCTCCCCACAAGAGAGTCAGAGTCACACAGAAAACAAAGGGACAGCACACCGTGGAATGTGCGACCGCCTGGAACGATGGCGCGCAACCTAATGTCTAAGAACCGTTGCTGCGATTCCCATCGCTGCCTCTGCTCTGCCGGCGTCGCCCGAAGACGCACGAAGGCCGAAAGCGCGACGGAGCCGAAGCGATTTGCGTGCTCTTGTTATTGTTTAACGGCGCTTAATGGCCATTGCAAGCCTGTTGCGTCGATGCACCGCACTCTCTCTCTGCCTTACCCTCTCCCTCTCGCTCACATGCGTGGGTGTCCGCTTACGCAGAGTTAGCCGCGCCTGCTCTCTCTCCTCTCGCTCTCCCTGACCATCCTTATTCGCGGAGCGTAGTCGCGATTTAGTCACTGGGCTAAAGCAGCACTTAAGGCCGTAAAAATGGGGAAAAAAGTAACTGTTATATTGCATAGTAAGCCCCTCGAATTTTCACTCAACACCCGCCCCTGTGGCTCTCGCTCTCTGGGTCAACTGATAAACAAGTGAAAACCGTTGCTCCTTGCTCTCTTTTCACCTTTCGTTGTTGCTGCGGCAGCCGGTTTGCAAATTATCCCACTCACTCCCACGAAAAGCGGCGCTCTCCTCGCACATTTGTTTTCTGGAAGTTCTTTGAATTTTACACTCGAAAAAAGGGGAGTTCAATAAAATGCTTTTTATGGCATTTAATAACAAAAAAGTTGCAAAAGTATACACTTTGCATTTGAATAATCCCCAAGATGCAATTCGCGTAGGAAAACCAAACATTTTTAAAACACGAACTTTATAGCCTTTACTCTCTGTTCATCCGAATATTTGCGTTTTATGAGCAATTAATTCTTGGCGCATCCAACACATATGTACATACATATGAGCAAAACATCTTAAATGTGCAGTCATCGGTCTAAAATTGAAGCAAAGCAGCATTTAAATATTCAACACAATACAAGTTTGGCAGGACATCCATGTGGTGTTAGCATTTAAGGCTCGGCGGCTTTGGCGGTTCAGTTGGTTGTCAACTAGCCATAGGTCATGGGCTACAGCGGCCACAATCCGTGACCTTCAGCCCCATTAGCCCCCCACCCGTCACCCCCAAAAAGGCGGCTTCCCATTGGCGCCTGACCCAATGACATCCGAAAATGACGCATGCGTGAGGATGAATTACCGGACTTGGATGCCGACGCCCCACATGGAGGACCAATGGACACGTTGCGATTTTTTAGGGCCCCATCTCCTGGAATAATTTGCCCATTCCGCAGGTTCCTTTCCCTGTTCCTCCCCTTTTTTGCCTTTGGTAATTCCCAATGTGAAATATTTAAATAGTGGACCCTCGCAAGTGGCCACAGCTTCCGTTCGCAGATAAGAAAAGGCACTAAAAATACACGCAGAAAATTGTTGAATACGCCGTTGACAATAATGGCAATGGTCTGGATACACTTGGAGAAATTAGTTTAGATAGGCACATAAATATGTGCTTAATATCAAGCTTTATAAATAAGAGATATGATAACATTAAATATTTGAGTAAAATTGTGCACGATTTAATTTCAATGTTTTATGGGTCGGAGTGTGATTCTTACAAATAATTTCTTCAATTCAAAAGCAATGACATCTGTTCGACTTTCGAAGCACTTGTTTTTTCGACTGCTCAAATCATTTAATATTTAGACATGTGTGCACTCCCGAGCATTTCATTCAATTTGGGGAGTCAAAAGTTATCACATCAAAATTGGAGCAAATGCTGAAACAATTAGAATTATCAACCTAAGTCCGTAACCTATAAAGGTTATCGACGGTGAGAAAAAATCCCAAAAAAACTATTTTTAATTTGCCGAACTCACCACAGTCGTCGCGTGGTGAGTACACAATTCTGTTAGCCACATTTGCAATGGAAAGCTAGCTACAGTTTGAGAGCCATTGCACAAAAGCTTTTAGCCAAGTCAGCAAAAAAGCTTTCCCAAAGCGTTTGCCAGCAAAAGTATAATTTTTCTAAACACGAAGAGTCAACTATAGGTGCAAAAAAAAAAAAGAAATAAAATACGATTAGGAAATAACAAGCTATTTTTGATTAAACACACATTAATAGATTATGAAATAGCTGACTCCCAGGATCTCAACAACTTTTCAGAAAAAATATTGTGTTCATTCGTAAAGAACGATGGTCTAGTCAGTCAGTCATATGTGGCCACAAGGACAATCCAGAAAATGACTGTTTTTCAAGAGCTTAATAATAGACTGAAGGATCATTTTCCGTTTATCCCTTCGACAAGAATGAAGATATCCCTGTCCCATTTACATTCCGCCCTCGTTTTTGCACTCACTTTTACATTTTCCGAGCACATTTTTGGTTTCCGTTACCGACTTTTACGCTAAATACTCGCCTGCCCCATTTTCTGGCCCAGTCACGTGTTTCGCAATGGCAACTTGTTGGCTTTTGCATACGCAAAGGGCTGCGTAGAATGTGGTAGTGAATTAGTGAACTAGGAGGACATTTTGTAATTGAAAACTAATTGTTGCCGCGAATGATTTCAAGCCACACAGCTGCGTTCTATTTTTATACACGGTATAAAAAGCCTTTACGAATGTTTAATTATATTCTATGGTAGAACAGAAGAACAGCTTATTGGAGTAAAGTTTGCAGATATTACCCATACGCCCAGTGTTACAGGTCAAGTTGTGTTCAACATGGCGTATGAGCGATATTCCAAGGATTCCTTGGTTCGAAGGAAGAACGCTGCCTAACATCTAGTGACTGGTAAATGATTGCTTGCAGAATTACGTATGGATAAAAACTATGAAACCATAAGTGTGTATATAGTTTACTTTTTTTTGTTTCTTGCCAGTGGGGCGCTCCCACCTGCAGCTGACATATGTACAGCCCAAGTTCTAGGGCAGTGCGAAGCTATCTTTGCCAATCAACAAGCTGCCCCAATCGCAAAATCGACAGACGTGCATATGTATATGCGTTTGAATCGAATTTCAAGGAAATGTCGGTTACGCGAAAACCCCACGAACAGTTTTCCCCCGGAAAGCCCAACAAGTGGCCGGGGTAACAAGTTGAAAACTGCAGTTTGCATAAGGAGGAGCCAACCTTCGGTGTTAGAGAAGTGGAAAGCAGCTGGGAGGCAGCATCCCACTCCCATATTTTGGACCCCATTGTTGTGCAATTGCCGGCCAGTCTGCGTGTGTGTGTCCTGCTGCGGAAAAGGTCTCACCGGGCTCGTCTGCTGAGCTGAGTTGCCAACCAACCAAGGCAGTTGCTGCTAATTGTTTGGCCGGCTTTCACTCAGTTTTTGGCAAGCCCTTTTGGCCGGAGCTTTTAGCTTAATTGAGCCAGCCGCTCATCAATACGCATCTGAACGTACTTTGTGGCATTGAAATTTAATTTCGGTTTCAATTCGCATTTCGCATTTCACATTAATTAAATTGACCTCCTTCTGTGCGAATTTGGGGGCGGGGCCACAAGACTGCCAAAAGGTCGGCGGCGAAAGTTAAAAGCCAACGGGAGGATTTGCAGATAACACAAGTAGTCAGTTTGTATGGGGGGTTGGGTCTATTCGACAATTGAACGTCGTCTGGAAATGATTTCGGCTCCTCTCCGATGAGGAAATTCATGGTCAACGCGCCACTTGCCACCTGACTTGAGGTGGACCTCACCTAAGCCCGATCCCTGATCCCTGCTCGTTCGAACTCCCGATCTAATAATAAACCATGCTAGACGTCGGATTTGCCATCAAAGGCAGCACTACTTAATTAATTAATTAATTTATCTGCCCGGCTTTGTTTTTGGTGGCCCCATCCGAATGGAAACATTGCCACTTTGGATTTACAAACGCATTGCCAATGAATTGGCTTCAATTAGTTTCCCAACTCCGAAGCGAGTTTCAAACGGGCGAGGAAAGATAAAAGATAGAACCGCTAGAGAACGAGATAAACAAAGCCAAACCAAAGAAGGCCGTTGCTCTTTTTTTCTGCTTTTTTATGTCTGATTGCTGCTGGCCGGGCTTAATCATTAATATTTTTGTTTTTGGGCCTGTTTTCGTTTCGTTTTAATATGTGCATGTGCTCTTCGCCGCCTAAATACAGATCTCCTATTTTTCGCCAAACGCCATTGTTTATGTTTATTTGCTGCTCAGTAATTAAAAGGCAATCAAAAGGCAAATAGATTCTTGCACCGGGCACCTGAGCCACGCCCACAGCACCACCTCCTTCTTTTATTGTTCAATCCACTGAAAAGATTCGGAGCTACTGAATCGCATGTGAAAATCAATTAAATAATGCTGCTTGTATGCAAAAAATAACCTTCAATTATATAACACCTTTTGATTATCTAGTTATATGTGCATATATTACCCACCGATTTTTCTCTGTGCATTCTGCGCGACTTGTCAACTTTGCTGGGGCCAACAGCGGTAATAAAACGCTGAGAAAAAAGCGCTGCTCTTGCTGCCTGCTAATAAATCTGGCTAAGATCTAAACAAAAGCAACGCAGCAGCCAACTGAAGCAACAGGGCAATAAAAAATTGATTTTTCACCCTGCCGGCGCTTCGTTTAAACAAATTCTGTTGCCAAACGCGGCACAACTGACAGTCATAAAAAAAATATATATATATATATATGAAGGGGAAAGACTTTCACGCAAAATCGAATCGCTTTGCACATACCCCTTGGTTGCTATTCACAAAAGTTGTTTGGAACACCAAGAATTCATGGCTTTGAAAACAAGTCCCAAAAAATAAACGAATAATATTAATTTCAAATCGAAATGCCTGCAAACTCAAGTGGCGACGTACCCCTTAAAAATGCCAAGTAATGGGTAATACAAAGAACTGAGCACTCGCCAAGCATAAAAATTGCAAAAAAGACCATGAACTGCTGAGATGCTCGACGGTGCGTTGAATATGATCGAATTTTCGGAAACTTAAATGTACAGATGGAACTGACAGATGTAAGAATAGATATCAAAATACATACATGATGTATGTATGATGTATGATGTATGCATGTATGAATTGAATTTTGTTAAATATTCGCGTTTGCCGAGACTATCAAGTAATTGCATTCAGTCGCCGTGTTTCGATCAATTAAAGACGTCAATGGCAAGCGGTGCACAGTGCAGCAAGTTTCCTTTTTCTTCTGCCATTCTCTAGTTGCAGGACGAGTTTTCCTTGCCCCGCCCCGCCTCGCCTTCAGCACTCAGTCAATTTAACGCTTCATTTGCACAAGTTTTTCTCCGTATTTTCGTTATTCCTTCCTTTTATTCCTCCCTTTCAAATGGACAAAAAGGAAAGCATTCAAGGCAAACAAAACGTGGAACAAGAGGGCAGGGAACCGAAATAGGGGCATTCTACCCACCCAGCCACCTACCACCTGCGGCACTCCTGCCCGGAAAATCCCCCTGAAAATTCCACTCGTACAGGTGACGACGAGTGGCACTTCAAAATGAAAATCTGCATAGAGCTCGGCCAAAGTTAGTCGAAATAATGCTACATTTTATGGCAGATCTTGAAAGTATATAGCAGTATATAGTATATATAGTATGCATATACATATTCAGTGTCTAATATAACAATTAATTTTTGCCAGTGTGCGATGAAGATGATAACTGCGTTGACAGGCCAGAGAAAGACAAGAGATTCTGATTATTATAATGCACGCAAGCGTTTTGCTCCATTCAAAATAACAACAACGTTACTTTAGTTTTCCAGTCGACTGGCGAGGGGCGGGGCGACGCAAGTGGGCGGATGTCATCAGCTGCGCTTTTGCCTTTTGTTTTTGTGCGCCACCCTCCCCCACTTCCCACCCACCTCCCACCACCCACCAGCCAACAGTACTTGCATTTTCTGCGTCTTGGCGGCGCGAATCCATCATCAAGATTGCAAAAATTACGCAAAATCGCACTAAATGTCAAATTAAGTTGCCTCATTTCGTTAAATTCTTAAAAATAGTTAGTAATACCCTATATTTTCATGTTCCGCTTTCCACCGCCCAAGATCGCGGCAATTTTCCTTTGACATTTTCGCATTTCCCCCGATGTTTATTTAATTTTTACGCTTCGTTCTTCTCATTTGCCTTAATTTATGCCTTCGCATACAGCGGAATTCAGGGGAACACAAGTTGCAGCGGCATACCGCCCACCACCCGCCCCCCCTTGAATACATATACTTAGTATTATATATATTCCATAATTTGATACTGTGTTGTTGCGGCGGCTTTGTGTCGGTTTGCATATTTTTTGCGGCTTTTGTTTTCGCTTCGAATTGGTTGCACATCACAAAAACCAATGGCAGTTGTCGGTTCCCTTTGTGCTTGCCACCTGTTGCCGGTGATGATGCATGCATCCTAGTTGCATCCTGACTGCATCCTTAATCTTTACTATTACTATGTTACCAGCTACTTTTCCTGTGCCTCCATTTGTGGCAGCACTGCGGACGGGCTGCTGTTGCACATTTGAATTTAAATTTATATGGCACTTGCAGGCGTTGCAGCTGTTGTTTTAAATTCCGCATTTGTTGCATCTTTTGTGCTCATTAGCATTGTGCTCCCCCTGCTGTTTTCCATACTCTTCCTGGTGATCCCCGCCTTTGACAGCCGCTTCAGCCGCTCATTATGGCTGCATGTGTGTAGCAAATAGCTCATAGCTTATAGCTCATAGCTCATAGCTCATTTAATATAGTAAATAGCAGTGGCTGATACTCGAGACAAGTTGCAGTCAGTTCCGATTGCGCCCCCAGTCGCCGGTCGCCCGTCAACGCCGCTTGATCGTCGGACCAAGTCGGTGCCAAGTTCATTCCGCAAATCCCATTCCGTAAGATTACCTACCGTTTGGCGGGCAGGCGGCACAGATTAGACGCCTAATCGGAATCGCCTAGGTGCCGGAGTTCAGGGCCAGTTCGCAAGCGCCTGCTACTATTGCTCGCCCAGATTTCGCCTTCTAAACCCAACAGCCGAAACATTTGATTGCATTCAACAAGAGTGCTGCCCCAGACTATCGCCCATCGATTTCCCATACTCGTTTTTTTTTTTTTGCTCATTTACGATCTCGGAAAACAAACTTCATCTGACAAATGAAACAAACAAACATCTGCTGGCCCTTCGAGTGATTGTTGCCTGATTTATGAATTCTGCACATTTTTTGTTTGGCCCAAACAAACACCAGTGTTCCATATGCGTGTGTGTGTGTATCTGTGTGTGTGCGGCGGCATTTGATTTATGAACGTGTGGAGCACAAGCGTTGCATTTGACCGCATTTCATGCAAAATGGGTCAGTCAGTCAGCCAGTCAGTCAGTCAGTCAGTCAGTCAGTCAGTCAGTCAGTCAGTCAGTCAGTCAGTCAGTCAGTCAGTCAGTCAGTAGTCATTCATCCCACTAGTCAGTGACTATAATTAAACATAGGCCGACCGATGCTGGCACAGTTTTGCCACAATTTTTCTCCAGCTTTTTGTGCATCTTTTCGTTTGTCCAGTGCAAATTGAAAAGCCAGTGTTGCGTCTGCCATGGCAGGAGTCGCAGCCGGATTACCCTGTAAATAGCTACTGATAACATTCGCATGAATGCGACTAGACGACTAGTTAAACCCACACTCGCTACTTTGAAAGGAGCGGGTATAAACGATTGAGGAGCGAATCAAAACGTGACTAGGCCAATGTTGACGTCGTTGCTGCTGCTACTAATGTTGTTGCTGCTGTTGCTGTTGCTGCTGTTGCTGCTGCTAATGTCGCTGATGCTGCTGCGTGCCTGCAACAGTTGCTGCCGCGACGCGTTGACGTGGGCGCATCGCTTTTTGCTTGTGACAGCGATTCGAGGCGCACATATGTATGACTATATATAGCGCCTCATATGTGCCGCCTTGCCCGAACTGGTCACGTGCTCCGCCGGAGGCATCAGTTGCATGCAGCGTGTAGCTGGTTGCAGCTGCAGTCGTGGTGCAGCAGACAAGGATGCAACTGTATGTTGCCTACTTCGCAGCGCGCTGCATGAGTGGCCTACACTTTGGCGCCTAATAAATCCAGTGATGATGATGAAGGCGTCGGTGTCATAAATCCTTTGCAGGGCATCCATCATTCGTTGTCACACTCGTTTTGCCACGTCAATCATCATTACGTAGCAGAAATTGTCACGGGAATTCGAAATTCATAGACAACCAGGCCCAAATGAATGGAAGTCCGTCGCAATTGTGGCCATTTCATAGTTTAACAGCCATCAGGAAGTAATTAATTTGCTCTTGGCAATTACAAATTTCACATAAATAGGTTACGCCCAGATTTGACATTGTTTCCGCCTTCCGTTTTCCAATTTGATAGTTTGTTTTTGGGACTTGTCAATGCGTGTTGCAGAACCGGAAGTGTTGCTTTCTCCGGCTTCTTGTTGTCACTATTTGGTGTAAATAGCCATTACTTTTGGGTGTGTTTGTTGCCGGCAGCGGAGATTTATGCTCACTCACTTTTTTCACGGCCAGGCAAAAGCGGCAAAGCGGGAAAAGCGACAGAGGCAGCAGTAACAGTAAACAGTAAACAAACAGGCAAACAAACAACAGTGAAACTTGCAGTTCAAAAAGAGAGGAAAGAGCGAAAGATTTCCCGATTTTCCCTGCAGTTGCACACACACACACACTGAGTAAATGACCGAGAGCCGAGCGGCGTTCGTGCATTGGCTTTTCCGCTCGGCTTTTTCCGCTTTTCCGTTAAGGATAAGTTGCTCGGCTGCTAGCCAGATTCTGTCATAACGGCTTCGGCACTCGTGGCGTTCGTTTCGCTTTTCCAGCAAAAATTAGCAGAGGCATTCGCCCAATTGATTTCAACCCGCTTTCGAAAACGTTTTTCAAGTTCATACTCCCACATTTTTTTTTGCTGTGCTTTCAACGCGAGTTTGAAATAAACAAAAAATTAATCAAATTAAAACAAAGATTTAACACCCAAAAAAAAAACTCGAAAACGCCAAGAAAATACAACACACATTTGAATCGAGTCCGGAACCCAAAAAAAAAAAAAAGAATTACCACCAGCAGTAGCAGCAGCGAAACCGGCGGGTGAGTGTTAATTGGTTAACAAACACGCTTTCAGCGGGTTAAATGCCATTCGGTGATAAAAAACTTCTTCTATTTGTGCGCTGTTTGCCGGCCTTTTTGTATTCATTCATTATTTGAGCGGATTGTTTGTTTGCTTTAATCTTGGCCCAACGGCTTCATTACGAACTCACAAAGCCAAATGATATAATTGTGGAAAATTATCATATCAGTTGGAAGCGGGCGATGCGGCATCCAACTATTTACTTATTTATTACCAATATTTGCAAGGTCTATAATCCAAAGTAAATGTGAAATAAATATATTATAACACAGAGGTAACTATTTTATTGAAAAACAACAACGAAAACAAATTTCAACGATATTTTGTGCAAAACTCATAGAACTTCTTTGTTTAATGAGCTCTATTCATCTCAAAAGTATTTGTTCAAAATGTTATAGTACCATTGACTTTGCTGTTTCAAAATGAGGACCAACTTTGGGTTTTATTAAGTTCAAAGATGCAATTTTTTAAGTTAGCTTTGTTTCGATTTCCGCACATTTGGATATTTTTTTCGAGCTTGTTGCGCATTCTGCAAATGGTTTGCGCAAATGGAAGCTGTGCACCTGCCATATTCTGGGATAAATATTTATGAACCCAAGCGGCGCAGATCCCTCCACTCATACTGACACGTCTATCTATCTATCTATCTTTGTATCTATACATCTATCTATCTATCTTTCTATCTATCTATATTAAATCGCCAGCGGTCAAAGTGTTTACACATGTCATACTTTTGATATAACTTCGTTATTGTCTGCTAAACAAGCTGTCCGTCCGCCACTCCATTTCACGTTTTCACATCTCGCCGAAACTTTGGGATGCATTCTCTGCATCTTTGCATCTTTGCATCTTTGTATCTTTGCATCTTTTGCACATGAAGCGAAGCAAACTACATTTAGTATTTATATTTGAAGAGTGTGCACTGCTACACACTCGTACACGAGTATATAGCACCCACAGCATGTATGTATGTAGGTGCATCTATGTTATGTGGACGAGGTGGTAGCTCGTTAGCATTGTCCAAAGTGCCGCGTGAAGTGTTTTTGTGTGCCGTGGAGGAGACTTTAAATGTCCTTGACTCGCTCTCTAATGAACTGGGAAAGGAACTGAGTTGGGCGGCGATTCCCAATGGGAGCACCTGTCCATGTGCAACCAGCCCGCCTGCCCACCTGCCCACCTCATTATCGGAACCGGCATCCTGTGGCCAACTTAAACGTTCTTGTAATCAAATTGTGCCACTTGCGGCACAGCCGTCCCCATCTCGACCACATCTGTCCACTTCACCACTTTGTTGCACTTCGAGAAAGTTTCCAAATTGTTGAGTCAATTAAATTGCAAGTTCGCAAGACCTTCATACTGCAGCTAAGTTATAAGCCGCAGGTAAAAGTTTGTGGGCCACCTTTTGCGCTGCTCGGCGAAATTAAATCGCTAATGCAACGCTGCATATTTTTGAAAGTTTGAATAAGTTGCAGCGCGTTCTTATTCCCAGATTTCGTTATGTAATTTTGTCGCATTAATATGCAGTTCGGAGTCATGATAGCTTTCAGTTAAATGCTTTACAGGCCCAATTTATTGTGAGATGATGTAATTTTCCGCGAATTTTCGCAGTGCAGCCAAAAACCCTTTCCTCGTCTGTCAAGTGCTTCGACCATTTCCCATTTCCCATTTTCCGCCGCCTTTCGCACGACAATAGTTCCTTTCGCTGGAACTGTGTCAATTGTTTTTTTTTTTTTCTGTTTTTCGGGAGACAAGTGCGGAATGTGTCGAGGCACAGCTAAATGTTTGGACGCGGATGCGAAGGCGAATTTCGATGGGATTTGTATGGGTGGGCATGGAGCTGGGATGCGCTCGGTGGCGTATGCGTAATGTGCAAATAGTGCCAGCGCCGAAAATTTGTTTATCAGCTGCGAGTTTGCCAGCAAGTGTCTAAACAAAGGAGGCAAGCGTAAACAAATGGGTCTATTTCGGAGAGCGATTCTCGGCCGCCGTCGACCGGCTACAGTGAATACAGTGAAGCCCCCCGGCGCGTGGACGGTGGCCCAGAAAAACCGTAAAGGAAACCAAGTTAAGGGCCCTTCAGCTAATTATAAGCCCCTGCCGTCTTAACCTGGCCCATAAGCCACTTACGAACCGACCGTTCAATATAAACGCAGAGAGAAGCGATCTGGGCCAAATCACAAGAAATATTCTGTATTTTCTTACGACTTTGCGGTAAAGATATAGAATTTGTGAACACTGAAACATGACTAATTTGCACTCAGATAAGATAATGAAAATAGGAAGATACATCTTGTAAATGTGAATAAAATTCACATTTCTGTGTGCAAAAATCCTTGATTTATTCTCTATAATGTACCTATGAACAATCCAGTGCAAATAATTTTCATATCAAGTTGTAAATATTTGCTCAATTTGCATTTATTTCACCCACGGAAATCGAAAATTCCATAGTGTAATATTTCGCTGAACTCGAGTGCAGCAGGGAGTTGAAATGAAATCGAATAAGCCACGACTTTGAAAAGGGAGTTGAGATGAGCCGGGCACTTCAAAGCTGGATCGCATGGTATCAAATGGGCTTTCAGGACCTGCAAGATTGATTGAGCACGTAAGTCCGATCTGAGTGGCGAATTTTCGTTAAATCCGATGTGGCAGACTACTTTCATCGCTGCGCACTCGTTACAATGTCAAAAACCATCCGGTTTGCCAGTCATAATTGTCGCGAGTGCTCAAATATCAATTGTTACGTAAGGCAAGTGAATCCGTTTCCAGCGCAACTAATTAATCACTCTTGGCTTCCCATTTAGCTCAGCTGAGCTTTCTGATGTTACGGGCTTATGGGGGCGGCGCCAAGTGAAAAAGGGGGCGTGGCGGATTGTGGAAAATTCTACGTTTTGTTTGGCACAAAATGTGATTGAAATGTAACCCTGAGATACAGAAGGGGAAACCAATTAATATCTGCCCTTCACATTGCAGGACCAACAACCGATGTATCTAAAAATGCACATTTATTAATTACTTTATTGTGTAATTTTATTTATTCGCATCCCTCGCACGAACGTGCAAGCCAGCTTTCCTCTGACCTCCAAATTGAAATCAAATTGCACTCGCTTTTCCACTACGTGAAAATCGTGGAAAATGTTTGGCTCTTCGGCGTTCAGAAAGCGCACCAAATACCCTTTCAAAATCATGCAAGAAGTTCGAATTTTGAACGAAGCAAAACATTGTAGATTTTAACAATAATAAGGATAAACATTAGTTGACTTCGACTTGCCAAATCAATTACAATTCAAAACTATTTTGAAACAGAGTAGGCAATGTATCGCCTTACTAAAATCACCATAAGCCCATGAAAATCGTGTTTTGGCCGTTGATCCCGAGGAAAAACAAGCGGTTTTCCCTTCTTGTTGCCGCGTGCATTTAACGCTGAATTTAATACATGTGAAAAACAATTTATTGGCATCAGCGAACGAAATCGCATAAAAACAGCCGATGGCGGTGAATTACGGGGGCACAAAAGGGATGTTGTTGAAACAATAAATCAATTATATAGTTTGTTTTTGGCATGTTTTTTTTTTTCCTTTTTGTATAAAAAAAACTTCGAAAGTAAGTGAGCACCGAGACCGATCCATGCTAAGTTTATTTTTAATCAGTCGAACGGGAAGAGGGAATCCATCGATTGACGTCAGTGGGGAAATGTTTCAAATGTTTGACGACGATGCAGTCTGATAATCGAAAAAGCGGCATGAAAAACGCTGCACGAAAATGTAGAAAAAATTTGGGCGAACCGGAAGTGATTTTCCAACGGAAGCCGGCAGTCATAAAATATAAAATGGAAACCTTCAATCCTACTTGTCCAGTTCGCTGTGACAATCGGTGAAGTAAATAACAAAAACATGATTAAATATAAGTATTCAATATAAAGAAATCAACGGAAAAATGCTTACAAATGATGTAAGAAGGCTGAAGAATGGCATCTATTTGTGTGCTTTACAGTTTATTTATGTTTAAAACGTACTAAATCAATATTATGCAGAAACTCAATGGTTACACAATTGTTTATTCTTGGACTTCAGCGCTTCTTCTTGCAAACACTTAATTATTTGTTTATGTGAACGCCTTCGAAATTGATTTACTTGCATGTTTGGGCATCACTGAAATATGGGATAATAAAAACTTAGGTTTGCCCACGCCTGTTTTATGGCAACTAGGATGTGCGAATAGTTCTGGACTTAGTTGCCACTAAAAGCATTTGCTCGAATCATGTCCTGCGGATTAAGGACCATGTGTGTGGAGATCGCACGACAAAACGCGACTTCGTTCTGCCGAAATTCCGAAATTCTGAAATCCCTCAAGTGCGAATTGTAAGAGTTAACTGTCAATGGGCTGTAACCCATACACCCATACACAGACATACACACCTACACACTCGCACAAAAGGATGCCAGGATGTGTTCCGTGTAGTTGTTGTTGCGGCAGTACTTTAAGCTAAATCGGCTTAGTGGAAGACAGACACACACACACCCATGATAAAGTGGGCGTGGCAATGGAGCGTCACCTCTTAAATTTATTTGCGCATTTGAGCGCATTTAAAACGGAATTCGACGCCCTAGGCAATTGTGTGAGTGACTGAGTGCAAGAGTATGTGTGGGATCCTTGCACCTACGACTAGTCTACGTGACTTTCATAATCCTTCCACTTGCACTGCGAAAATCACACAACCGAATAAACAATATTCTAAGGGTTTACCACCAGCAAAAACAAAAAACTATTAATTCGGCATATCATATCGTATGAAACAGATACAACAATTGTTGTATTCGACATCAAATTTTATTCTACCAATTTCGAAATATTAAGCGTTGACTTAATAGTTTGAATGGCAACCACAACTCTTGGTGCAACGAAATGCATGTCCATGCAACCGCAAGCCACAAATGCTTTTCATTTGCAATATCAATTTCAGTTACTGCCAATTAGGCCAGCATGCCTTATACACCTAATCTAAGCACAATTAGGTGAAGGAATCACATGTCACTTGGAGATAAATTTCCACATTTCGGCCAGTGCATGCCAAACTGTGATAGAGTCTGTCACGTTACGCGCCATTTTTCCCCCCCTTTCGAAGATTTTGTTATTGATTTTCGCCCACGTACATCCACACGACATGTAACACATTATTATGCCATACTTTTATTTTTCATTTCACTTTTTTTTTCTTTTTTTTTTTTTTGGGCCAGCAACTGCATTTGCCTTAGGCCAACAATGAGGGGAAGAAGCAGAGCAAGATGCAGTGAAAACAGAAGAAGAAGGAAAAAGCCAAGGGAGCGCTTCTTCTTCCTCATGTGACATTACATTGCTTGGCTTTGTGTACGCCTGTGGGCATATAAATACAGTCAAGCACACGCCAACATTGGTGTGGCTGCACAGCGAGAAGTTGCGGGTAATGTCGCAGTGTGACCCTGCTAGCGACACCGTGTCGAAAAGTAGGGCAATCCAATGCGATGTAACTTAGGAACTTAGGAGTAATGTAAATACCCATTTACTGGGTTATGGAACCTAAAAAACCGATCGCAAAGAAATGTAATCAAGCAACTTGCACAGTACGGACTATTTCGTTAGGTGTTTAAAGGCCCCAGCGTTGACTTGTTGTCAATTTCATTTGGCTGCCATGGCAATTATACCCCGAGACTTTCTAATTGAATCGACGCCATTAGAGCAGCGACTGTCCCCCACTTTCACCCACTTACAACCCCATTTGTGATCCTTAATTTATGCACATCTCAGTTGGCCTTGCCCAAGTCATGCAGCACATAATTGGCAAATTGCAATTCCCAGGACCACAAAGACGGCGACCGAGTAATGTCAAATGAAAGTTGCTGCCACGACCACTAGTCCTGCTCCGGGTACCAAAGACCCGACCCTCTCTTCTCCCCTTCTTTGAAAAATTCCCCTCGGTAAAATAAGCCAAGAAGGCAATTAGTCACTCAATGCATTGACAGCAAAATTTAAAGAGTGGCAGAATCTGGAAATCAACAATATGCGAACCCAGTCAACACATAGGGCCATCCCGACTGCTACACAGGAAAAAATAGTATGTCTTAAAGCACATTAATGAAAGTTGCATACGGATTTGGATAAGGATTGTGGGCAAATTCCGGGAGGAATACGAGAGCTTTGGGCCCACAAAACAGGCAGGGAAGGACATGACTTTTGGGCGGCCCAAGCCGCTAATTTCACTTAACTCGGTGGAAATTTGCATACGCCAGGTGCCGCATGAAACACTCCTGTAGTTGTAAGGCACTTTAGCCCACTCATAACCAATTCCCTTTGGGCCGCAACTATAAGCTGACTCTTCAACTTAATTTGGCAACATATTTAAGAGCCAAAGCCAAAAGCAGAGCCAAAGCCAATGGAAGAATGCCAAAAATTCGCTATTCGCCAGGATTTGTTTTTGGAGTTAAACTTATGTACTCAACACTCTTGTTGGCCACTTGACCTTATGGTACTTTAAGCTCATAATTAATAAAAGTTGCAACAATTGCGTAGGAAAAGAGCCCACAAATCGTTTTAATATTTCATAACTTCTTTACAACCTACGTTATTTTGTGGTCACGCCGCCAAGGGTTCAACGAACTGAAGAATAACAATTGTTGAAATCAGAAAATATAACAAAAATGTTTTTTGGTTCCTTTGTTAATAAATAAAAAAAATCCCCTTTTTAGGAATATGTTTACATTAAGAATAAAATAAACTTAACCATTTTAAAAATGTGTCCTTTAAAATTGCATCTTCCCATTTATCCACACATGATTGTGAAAGGAGGTAAAGAGCTTGCGAAGAATTATCCTTAATTTATTCTTACATTATAAGGGATGTGCTCTGTAAATATTTATAGTCTGGAATAAGGGAAACGGCGGAAGAAGAGGGAGAAATCCGCGCAAACCGAGAAAGTTAATTAAATGCCAAAAGGCGAATGGCTTAAAGGACACACACACCATCACATGACGCGGTCAGCTGTCTTTGTGCGTCCACATCTGTGTGTGCAGGCAGCATTTATAGTTTTTTTTTACCAAACAAGTGGCAAGGTCAGCCGTGAATTTTGATGGCAGGCCTAGTCGTCGTCGTCTGTTGCAAAATGAGAGGAGATGGCCCCAAAAAAGGGGTGAAATAGAAAAATAGGAGAGCAAAAAAGCACAAAAATCACAGCAAGGACAACAAGGAAACTCGGCCAGCGCCATTGGTCATTTTGGCGGCCATTCGCCGGCGTACGAAAAAATACAAACAATAATTAAAAACTTTCCCAGAGTAAAATAGAGGAAAATATCTGAGAATAGCTGCTAAGAGAATGCCTCTTTTCGAGTTCAGCTCGCCAAACTTTCCCCACTTCTCGCAAACTTTTCAATTGGTCGAGATTCACAGCTGAATTCCCATCGATGTCCAAGTGGACTTGGAAAAAAGGCATATTTGAAAATAAATGGCAAAGTAATAGGATCCAATAAAGGCGATTCAATTATTGGCAACCATTTCAGAGAAACCACGAAAAGGGAAAAGGTAGTGGAAAAATAGAAATGGCGACGCGGAAAACGAATGCAAATAACAAGGAATCTGCGGAATGCAATTATTAGTCAGCTTAACTTTTCTTCAAAGCTATACTTAAAGCTATTTACTTAACCTTTAAATGCTGGAAAATGGATTAGCAAACACTAGGATAAATTGATATATTCATTTCCTTTGTGCGGAAAGAAGATACCACATCAAGATCAAGGTCACACTGCATCTTGCCACACTCAAACGCACACATGGCCACACTCAAACACACATGCTACGTTTTTTACAGCAACTCATTTATAAGTAGAACAAGTGATGCATGGCAGTCGCCGCAGCTTTATATGCAAATCTTTGCTAGCCCCACCATCCCCCTCTCCCCCTCTTGCACACCCATCTCTTTACCGGGGCAAGTGGAACATTTTAAGCATGTGCAAACACACACAAACACATCGTATCGTGTTTGAGCTCGTTTCCCTCGCTTGCTGTCCAGCTCTGCTGATTAACATAAATGGCAGGCCAAACTGAGGGGACACAACACCCAAAACTAGGGGAAAAATCACAAAAATTCACAGTGAATCGAGATCAATTAAAGTACATTTTCAATGATAAGAAAGAACATTTATTCTTTAGTCATTTGAATTCGAACTCTATAACCGTTAAGCTATAAATCCTTTACTACCGATCTGGAAATTAACAAATGTATGCATTCAAAGGATATTTTTGTAGTAATGTTTCAAGTACTGTCTACATTCGTTTCGGAACTTGATATTGTTCGAAAACATTTCATAATCCCAATGTGGCTTTTCATCCACTGTTGCAAGACAAGAAGACTTGAGATATTGCGATTACAGTGGTCTCTGGGTATAACATTTCATTGCCGCATTGTCTTGCCTCTCCCCTGCCACGCCCATGCCTCGCGAACTGTGGGCAGTAAAAAAACGTGGCATGTGCCCCGGCTTTTGTTTTGTGTTTTGCGTTTTGCGTTTTGTGTGTGTGTGTTCGTTTATTTTTCCCTTTTTCTCCAAGCGTGTTTTGTGCCGGAACAATGCAACAGTTTTTGGCCTGGCCAACCAAGTCTGGCAAACAAAGCCAGCCGTAATAAAAATAACAACAATAATACACATAATACATAATAAGAAGAAAGCCTCCGTTCTCCCACCGCCTGCCCCACATGGAACAACCTCTTAGCGTTGTCTGATATTTCGGGCTCTTTTGTCTTCGGCGAAAGTGTGTAGAATGTAGAATGTGAAAAGTGCAGAGCGCAGCAGATAACTAAAGACTTAAGCATCCGCCCCCCTAGTGGGCGGGACGGAGCCACGCCCACTGCGAAGGAAGTTCGTCGATTTTGGCGATTAGCGAAGGAAAAGTCAATCGACAGCTCGATTGGGGAATACAAATTAGTACAAATTAAAAATATGTTAACTTGACTATTTGCTAAGCGTTAAAAGCAAGGCCAAATAAAAACTTATCAAAGAAAATGGGCATAAATTAACAAACATTAGAGAGCAGAAATGCCACAAAGTTAACCATGTAGAAATGGAAGTGAAATAAATTGAATACCAGGGAAAACATCCGAAACAAAGCCGAATTAAAAGTCGGTCGTGCAATCAATAAGCACGTAGTATTACGCAATCGAAATCAATTAACCGAAAAAATGAGAAGAGATTCTAGTTTAATGGGAGCAGAGCAGAGATTTCGATTTCCCATCGAAGAAATTCGAAATTCAGGCGTAATTGATAATCTAATTGCTGAAAGCGATATGGCATCTCATTTGTGTCCTTTTTCATCGAACGCAAAGCGATATAAATTATTTGATTAACTGATATGTTATTCCGGCTTATATAATTGTTTTTCATTTGATTTCATGCATATGTGTGTGTGTGTGTGTGAGCAATCGATTGGTTGTGGCGCCCGCATTGTTTTGCGGTCGCCGTTGCGTATGCGTAATGAATTTTACGACCCATATTAATCATACGCCATGTGTACGGGCTTTTAGTTGTTCTTGTTGTTGTTATCGCCGCGCACTAACTGCACTCGATTCAATTAGTATGCGAAATTAATCGAAGCGCGAATTACTGGACTCCAGCCAAGTCCAATTAGCCGGGAAGTCCGACGAGTCGTCATCCCAATCGCAAGCCCAATCGCAATCCCTTTGACATTGTTGCCAACGGACGCTTATTATCTAATCAGACAGCGAGTCCTGCTGTCCCGGTTTTCAGGGACATCCTTGCCAGCATTTATCGCCCTGGCAACAGCGCTCTCCAAGGACTTTCCGCGAAGTCAGGTTAGAATTCTGCTTAACACCACGGATTCTTCAACTAAAAAAATAATTGCACAATTAAAAAACATGGCCATTTTCGAAATTCATAGCCCCATTTGCGCAATATAGATTTAAATACTATTTAATTGATTCAATTATAGTGAAGTTATCACCTCTGGTGATGCAATGAGCCAAGCTAGCCGAATTCTGCACTTTAATCCAGCGATATTTTCCTTGCACCGTTTTGCCATATTTTTGCTAACCAAGCAAAAAACAGTGTTTCCATCTTGTCTGTGGTTTTGCCGAAATCCAACCAGCTTCAAACTTATGCTAATCCAAAGTACACTTTCAAAAATAAAGTGTGCTAAAAGTCCCTGGTGCAGATGTTCATTTAATAGCGGGAATATTAAGTGCCACATTTTCGTGGCATTTCACCACCAGTGTAGTTGTGTCCATGCAATTCCTGTAAAAACAAGGCCAACGGGAAACTTTCGAGGCACGTTTTTTTTTAAGTGTGGAACACGGAAAACTGGGCATCCAAACGGAAACCCAGAACGCCGAAAAACAGAACGCAGGAAACATAACTGCAAAGCGCAGCAAAGTATGCTACATAATTTTTTGCAGCACGATAAACTCGTATATGGCGTAAATGGTGGATGCGGGGGCATCTAGTGGATCTAGTGGGGCAGTAAGCTGCTTGGCCGGCTCAAAGCTCACAAAGGGAATGCCCAAGAAGGCGGTGGCGGTTAAAAGTGGGCGTAGCCACTTACCGACTGCCACATGTATGCGAATTGTGTGAATAGTGAAATGCGAAACGCAAAATGCGAAATGCGAAATGCTAAATGGAAAATGCAAAATGCAAAATGGGAAATGTGAGCGGAAAAAAGCTGGCAAAAAGCGGCGGTAGGTGGGCGGGCAATTAGCCAACCGCAGTCAGCTGTTAGCGGATGACCCTTGACCTTGCTGCCACATCAACGACCCTCAATTAAGAGCCAGCCACCCAGGACACTCCACTCGATTGGCTTAATCCCCACCTGACAGCAAAGTCGAGTCCTTTTGATCCGTAATCCGTAATCCGTAGTCCGGATTCCGCCTCCCGGATTCCATTACAATTTCACATGGCAATCCTGGATGGCAGTGAGTGGGTTAACCTCGCTGCGCACTTTGACAGCGGCTGTCAGTGGGTTAAGTCCACCGAAAAAGTTAAACAATATGCAGCTCTTGGCTTTGAGTTTCTCTCGCTCCCTCTCTCGTTCTCTCTCTCTCTCTCTCTCTCTTTCTCCTTCACTTCCTGCCTTACTCGCTCGACATTCTCCTCTTTCCACTTCCGGTTATTGACGGCAGTTCAGCTCCGACTTGGCCATTAACATTCAGCTGCAGTTATTTCGTATGCCATCTGCGCTGATTGAATTCGAACCGTCCAGTGGAATCACTGGAGAAAAACGGCAGTTGTTACGGCCCAAAAACTCGCTGCCCTCAATCAATGTTGACCCAGTTCTCAGGTGTTTCAGCCAGTAGTTTTGAGCGAAGACTGAACCCGTTGATAGCTAAAAAAATTTTGAAATAACATTATTATGCAAATGCGAATAAAACATCGAAATGTTTTCGAGTGCCGACATGCAAGAACATGCCACTCGTTTCTTTCGCAGCCTTCTGTTTTGACAGCCTCTTATTAATGGCGAAAAAAAAATGGCGGCAGCTTTTGATGCTGTTCGAAATTAGAAAGCATGTGGTTCACGGCGAAATTCCACTTTAAAACTAAAAGCACAGGTAGCGTTGCTCAATCGTGAGCTAAATAAGTGAACTTCCAAGGATAGCCATTGCGAAAACACCTCTCGAAATCACTTCACTCACTTAAAACCATTACCGCAAAAGGTTCCGTCTGCAGGAATTTGATGAATATTTTCGACCGTCTTTGTTGCAACCAAAAAAAAAATGAAAAGGAAAAGGAAAATGCGAATCCGAAGAAAAGTGAAGCAAACGTGTGGTGATGTACGGAAAAATGGGAGCATTTCCTCACACATTATTTCACGGGCTTCACATCTGCTAGCCAGGATGGGCTATCCCAACCCCATCCCATCCCATTCAGCGACATAACAAATCGAACCCTTGAAGCCCCTTTCTTTCTGGACACCGATAGATAGATCTAACAACATTCAATGACAATCACGGGGCAAATTTTCGATTGGTTTGCGAGCAACAGCGACATAATTACGCGTAATTGTATTGCGAACAATTAGGGGCGAATCATTATTATTTTCATGTCATTCGAAACGCAAATCAAAGCCGCCGAAGCAGATAAACGAGCCGAGAGAACGGTGAAGATACATCTGCGGACGCCGCAGATGTATATATGTATGTAGATTCAGATTCACGGATAGTCGGCGATGCAGGAAGGCTAAAAAGCGGAGGAGCAGGAAGGCAGCGACCACAACAATCAGCCAGCGAACCAAAACGAGAGTTACGAGAATTATTCTGGCAGTCTGCCAAATATATTAAAAAAAAACAACAAAGCTGCACTGCGCGAAATGAAGGAGTTACCTTCTAATAGGGAAATATGTAAATCTTAAAAAATTCAGGTATTTAAGATAAGAAACTATGCTATGTATGCATGCTGATGGTATTCACGCATACAAAACATTTTTCGACGACAATGTGGAGCATGAAATGTTTGAACTGACCCCCCATTTCGCCGAGTGTGCATACCTATGTGTGTGTGTGTGTGGTCCTGGGTGGGCAGAAAAGCGCCAGAGCAGCGCAGATCCTGTTGCCTCGTTGTCAAGGTCTGGCTGCGACTTGTGCCGGGCTAACGAGTAAAGAATTTCCTTCGTGGCCAGAGCTTAGTGGGATGGGTCGACCGGGAGTGGGTGGTGGGTTACTGGTTGGGTCGACTGGGTGGATTGTGGGCTGCCAGGCAGCCAATTTGGGGCCACTGCCAGCAGCCTGGGCCACAAAACGTCGAGGTGAACGAGAGCAAACAACGAAGCAACGAACCTTGGACTACACCCTACACTACTCGAAAGATGTTTACTTATGCCGCAGGTTGCTTCCCAACCGCTAGGCCTTTTTTTTTTTGAGTGTACGATGGGTGGGTAGGGTGGTTGGGCGACGGTCCATCTCCATCAACAGGTGCCCGTTAAAGCCCTGCAAATTTGAATAAACATTATGTAACTAGCTTATTATTGTGCAACGCTGTAACGAATATTTCGAGCTCGTGTTTTATGCAAACTGTTTGCGTAAGTCCCACCCCGAATTAGGTTGGTCAGTGAACTCCTGCGGATGCTGCACGATTGCATAATGTGTCGGAGCTATAAATACATCGTGATCAATTATAAGGCGGCCTAACGAGTGACGCAAGATGTTGGCCATTGTTGGCCAAAAGATGGCATTTATTTAAAAACCCAATCCTGGATTAATACCAATCGTGCGCTTGGACAAGACAACTGCCAACGAAATGGGTTGGAAACCAATTCAAGGGAATTCATTTGGCACGACAAGCACTCAAATTCAATTGACATTTAATGGTATTAAGAAGAATCACCAACCAATCGAGGCAAAACGGAGCGGCGATTAAACAAAGCAGTAAACTCTTTTGTGGCCTCGAGAATCGACCACCCTCTGTCCACTTGGAAGACAGTAATCCATTGAGGATGCTTAATTCATCGATAGCCATGCCGAGCGTCTTTTGTCGGTGGCAATATTCCTGTGGCGTCTCGCATTGACACATTGCACCTGCCACCGGACGGCACAGTGAACACTCTGGCCCAGGTACGGGTAGCCACGGTCCGGGCTTCACTGTGGAGCACCATAGAGCACTGTAACTGTAACTGGCAGTGCCAACAAATGGCAGTAAGTGCTGCTGGGCCAGGCCAGCACGTTCTGTCCCGATGATATTGATTTATAGAGTGTCAATCTGGCAAATTGCACAGCAATAGCGTAATCAGTAATGCAACAGTTGCACACACTCAGCCATTCGTACACTCTGGCATTTTTCGGAATTTTCCACAGGCGAGGAAAATCGGGCTAAAGCTGTGCGGCATTCAACATGGGGCATGGGGCATGGGGCATGGGGCGCACAAAACAACTTGACGAGCTGTCAAAATCTGTTCGGTCTGTCAAACGGATTTCAATACAAAATATCAACATGGAAATCGGCGGAGCGAAATCGTGAGGCCCATTCATTAGAATTTCGCCCCCGGAATTTCCCCTTTTCGTTGGGTTTTCTTCGCTTATTCAATTACAAGCAAGAGACCAAGACACTAGCATCGATCCAAGATGCGAAGCGTAACAAAACTGTGGAGAACAAAAAGCGCTCAGCAGCTAAATGCACTGAGCGAAATGGGTGTGAATGGAAATAGTCAATGATTCGGTTGCATGCTATTCTAAAGTATTTCCATTCATCGATTTAAACAGAAAGTGAGCTGAAATTACACGATTGTGAAGACCAGCTATTCATTTTTTCCAGTGTAGCCAACTGCAAACAGTGGCACTTTCAATGCCAAATTGTATAAGCAGCTGCAGTGGCTCAGCCAAGCGGCAAATGTCCTGCGGTGACAAAAGCAAAGCACCACCCACTCCGGGAATGCTGCAAGATTGTGGCCAAAAGGTGATGTAACCGTGACCCCCGCCCTCGTCCCAAGCTACCGAACTACCATCTACCATCTTCGCCAGAATAGGCTTTTAATGTGGCCACTTGTCTGGCCTCGTTCTTCCTGGGAAATCCCTAAAATTTAAGATTCATTTGGCTGCTGCTTAAACATTGGGCCATCCGAACTCTCACTCAATTGGAAAACCCTTTGTGGCAACTTAATTGGCCCGGATCCACAGACTACAGTGCGTTTCGCAAACGAAGGGATGCAAATGTAAAGACCACGCTGCAAGTTAAGTAATTCAGATTGGTTGCACTTGCAATTAGAAAATCCTTTGTGCCGCCCCTAATTGGCACAAACACAAATGCAAGCCAACATTAATGAGCTGCCGACACCGGAGTTATGACCAAAGGATTTAGTTTAAAGTGCGCTCTTGAGTATTTATAACTATTATTAAGTGACCCAATTGTTAGGTATTAATGTTTTGCAGTTCACAATAATTGAAATAGGTTCGAATAAAACTTAATTAAGCCCAATTTAATTGGGCCTACTCTCCCGAAACGCACTGTACTTGCTATGGCAACTCTGGGCTAAAGAAACCCCGCAGTGAAAAGTCTTTTTGCTTGTCAAATAGCGCGAAAACTTTTCAAATAGCGTCGCTAGCCGCCAAACCAAGCCCAACCAGTTTTTCGTGCACTTCCACCCGCTTTCCACACGCTTTCCACCCGCTTTCCACACGCTTTTCCGTCACCCACTTCACCACTTGGCCCACTAGCCTTTTGTTAGCGAGCATTGGCCCATTCAATGCACTTCGTCTCGCTGAATGGCGGCTCTTGAGATTCATTTTCTTTCATTTTCCCCATAATTATGGCAAAGAAATATACGAAAAACACGCCCCAACGCCTGCAGATGAGTTTTCTCCCCGTGGCTCTGCGATTTTTCCCGGCCTACCGTAAAGGAAAACACCAAGTCTTGAAACACCAAAAAACTTCGACTGCACTTGTGGGCCGATGAAAATGTTAAAACAATCGATCGGCGAAAGGGCACGCCCATTATTTAGGGCTCAATCAACCCAATTTTCAAGTCGGGCGACGTCAGCTGAAATTACTTTATAATCCTGTTGATTGCTGATTGCACTTATTGCACATTTAAAGCTCCGTGCGACTAACGAATTTAAATCCACATAAATCCTGATTGCCTGTCACTATCCACTGCGAGTAGCCACCATCAAGTGGAATTGACAAGCTATTTGGGGCATTGCAATGCGTGTTAAATAATTGAATTGCTGAGTGTTCAATAAGAAAGTTGATTAATTATTCAAACGGCCCAGCATGTTGGGTTTCGAAATTGTTGTAAACAATCGAGTCCAAGCTCGTTCAATTATCGGCCTGAAAATGGATTGCTCAAGTTAAAAAAATATGCCAAGGGCGTGATAAATATAAAAATGTGCTTATGTGATATGCAAGAACATTTTGATAAACAAATTTGTAATAACAATAATATTTACACACAAACAAGCTGCAGTGCAACAAACCGCTTTCCTCAATGTGATTAAATTTTAGTTACTTTCCGTTGCGGACTGCTGCTAACTTTAAAATGCACAAGTATTTAATCGGTTACCGGAGCACCTAACCCCTTAACCCCTCAACCCCTGACCCCTTAACCCCTGGCCATCGCATTTTAACCCGCACGCTGCAACTGCTGCCAAGTGACCCAAATCAGGGTCTGCCGTCAGCTTGGAGATGCCGAGTAGCGGGATCCAGCATCCAGCCAGTTGGTTATCCAATCCAATCCAATCCAAACCAAGCCAAGCCAAACCGTTCCCAATCCCTGGCTCCTCCACCAGCTTTTCAGTCGCTTTGGAGGGGCTTTTGCGCTTAGTTAGCTTAATTACGAGCGCGAGCTAAGAATCGGTTCGCTGCGGCGATAAGCATCGATTGGCAAATAAGCGCAGAATTCAAGGTCTTAATTACTTAATAATATATCTTAAATATATATATATATATATATCGTTGGTTTTTTGCGCCGTGGGAGTGCTTAGTCGTTTTTGCTAATGCTGCACTTCGTCTGGCGCTGGCGCTTATGCAACCAAAATACATATTGAGCAGTACAAAGCCAGAGGAATGCCCCCAGGGATGCGGAAATGCGGAAGATGCAGAGATGCACAGATGGTTAGCTGGGGGGGGAGTGCGGCCGTGTGGGCGGAGCATATCCTGCATGCATGCATTCGTGTGCAGCGACTACTGGCGAAATTGAAATTCTTATGAAATTATATAAAATGCACTCAAAGGCATTTTTGGGGCAGCTTAGCAACACAAGCAGCAACATGGGCGAAATGTGCAACTTTGGCCACTTTGGACGACCGTCCTCCGCATGGCTTGTTTACGCAATTCCGGAAGTGAAAAAAAATAAAAAGTTGGGGCAAAAGCAGCGAATGGCAACGTGTTTCCTGTGCCATTCCGCCGCCATTTGCGTGGTGCCCAAGTTGCTGCTGCAGTGCAACCAAGACAGGAAGAAATCATAATTTGTCGTGTGCGATTGTCATTGAAGTAATTTACATTCCGTTTAGCCTTGGCCATAAATGGCGCAGAAGAAACTATGTGATGCCGTCATTAAAATGTGAAATCTTGTTTTTCACAAAACGTGGCACTAATGATAAACAAGCTGTGTTTTCAATTGGGAATTACTCCATTTGATAGAAGCAAGATCGTTGGCCGCATCATCAGTAGTTTCCAGGACCTTGAGTCCTTTATACCAAGTGTTAGCTGGCCATTTTAATCTGTTCCTTGTGCAGAGATTACACTTCTCCGAACAGAACCGACACGTAAATTGGAAAAGGGCCAGCGCAACTGTTGGCATTGGAATCCATCACATAGCCCGGCCCGTAGTTCCTCCTCCTGCTGCACAGAAAGAAATTCGTATGTGGCGATCGTTGCCATGCCCGATGGAAACTTACATGGCGCCATGAAAAGTATTTGAAATGTGTAAACAAACCCACTTGTTTTCTTTTCTGCGTGTATGCGCTCCTGGCCGTTTGCCATTTCGCCAGACATAATCCCGACAATCGGTGCGATGTGGGTGATACGAGTGCGAGTGCGAATGCCAATGATATGTGTATGTACATATGGCGGCGTAGCGTGTGGGCGTGATGTTTGCACCCCGGTGCAGCGGGACTATAAATAAGCCGGGTATTTATTAGGGGCAATCATAAACTGCGTTAACGAGAATAAGATCCGGTAAACAAAGGCGCCGGTCGACGTACGTCTCATTGTGCGATAAGCTTTCAATTAAATCTGACCCGGATAACGGGGCGCATGGGTGCGGGAAATCGGAAACGAAAACGAAAACGGAAGCGGAAATCGAAATCGAAATCGAAATGGAAAGAGATCAATTTCCAATTGCAGCCAGTGCATGCATGTCCATGGGTCCAATGCTAATATCCAAAGACAAAGCTCCATGCTCTGGAGGTCGTGTTCGCCATGCAGACTCATTGGTTGGTTGGGTTTGGATTTTGTCATAGAACGATATAACTCGATATAAAGCTGATGCGTTAATAACAAGGTATCAATGTTCGCTTTGCAGCACATTTACTATGTGGTCGATGGCAAAATGACCCTCCTGTCGAACATCCTCGACTGCGGAGGCTGTATTTCCGCCCAGCGCTTCACCCGCCTGCTGCGCCAGTCCGGCTCATCGGGACCATCCCCATCTGCACCGGCGCCCGGAACATTTGAATCCAAATCCATGCTGGAGCCGACATCCTCGCACAGCCTGGCGACCGGACGCGTGCCACTCCTGCACGATTTCGATGCCTCGACAACGGAATCGCCGGGAACCTATGTCCTCGACGGTGTCGCCAGGGTGGCCCAACTGGCACTGGAGCCCACCGTCATGGACGCACTGCCGGATCCGGACACGGAACAGGTTCTCGGTAATCTCAACAGCAGCGCGCCCTGGAATCTAACGCTTGCGTCGGCGGCGGCCACCAATTTCGAGAACTGCTCGGCGCTTTTTGTCAATTACACCCTACCACAAACAGGTAACTAAATCCTAAAATCTTTTAAATCATATTGCAGTATATATTTCTTGCCGGAACAGGACTCTACTGCAATTGGACCTGGGACACATTGCTCTGCTGGCCACCCACTCCGGCTGGAGTCCTCGCACGGATGAATTGTCCCGGCGGCTTTCATGGCGTAGATACGCGCAGTAAGTAACTTAAAAACACTAAAAATTTAGCAGCCGAAAAGAGAACACAACCAAAATGCCGAGTACAATTAGCATAATTAATTGTTGAAGCTGTTTAGCTGTTTAGCAGCCACAAGCGATTATCTATTTGCCAGCTTTATGACTTTTGCCGGCTTGTTAGGAGTCAAAAGACATGTCCTGCGGTGTTTATCCCCATCCACACGGCACATCTGGCGGTCACAATCATACGGATCATTAGCTGGGAATCGGTTCAAGTGCTGCACGGCAAACAATTACTTGATTCCGTATTCATCGAAAGGATGTCAATATTTACATGCATGACTGGGGCGTCCACTCAACCGCACTCCCAGTCGGGGCCGCCGCCCCTCCTTGGCCCCCGAACAACGTACATATACAATATCCCGACGAGGTCACCACGAAACTGGGACGAAAGTGGGCGTGGACATCGCCGGGGGCTGTCCAGGTGTTCCATGTGCACCCTCGAGCTCCGCCAGTTGAACAGGGTTTAAAACACCAGCCAATCGATTGCTTAATTACGATCCTAAATGCTTGCTACCCCTCCGATGATTTAAACGTTCTGCAATCGGGAATTGCTATTTAATAACCATGGGCGAAATACACTGAGCGAAAAGATTCTAAGTAGCTAAGTAGACTTGCCACCCAATTTTTCCATAACTTTAAATGTGCGCTTGTGGTGCCAAATCTGGTTATATCGAACCATATCTGTTAGGAATTCTTCGAGTGCATTATTGAGCTATGGCCTCATTTCTCCGGGCCACGTCTAGATTTTTAGCCCCAATCTTTCCAACTGGACGAGGTCGGTCGCCCATTCGATTGGCATAATTGCACTTGTCAGTCAGTGTGTCAAAGCTCGATTACTGTCATTAATCCGACCCAACCCCCTCTTTTTCGGTTCGCAGAATTCGCCATCCGAAAGTGCGAGCTGGATGGCCGATGGGGCAGCAGGCCAAATGCCACGGAGGTGAGTCCGCCGGGATGGACGGACTACGGGCCGTGTTACAAGCCGGAGATTATCCGTCTCATGCAGCAGATGGGCAGCAAGGACTTCGATGTGAGTTGAATTCCTTCTTTCCACACTACATAATGCAGGAATCATAACACCTGTTTCAGTTAAAAGTATTGTTTAAATCCCAACCCAAATTCCAAATCAAGGGTTTTGAAATTGCCTAATAAGGTTCTAAGATTTTTAGGTGATTTTAAAGGCCTGGTTACATTTTTGATAATAGTTTATAGTAGTAGTTATAATTCAATTTCTTCCAACTGGTTTGCGATATCCTTCAGGCCTACATTGACATTGCCAGGAGGACTAGGACCCTGGAGATCGTTGGCCTCTGCCTCTCCCTGTTCGCCCTGATAGTCTCCCTGCTGATCTTCTGCACATTTCGCTCGCTGCGAAACAATCGCACCAAGATCCACAAGAACCTCTTCGTCGCCATGGTGCTGCAGGTGATCATCCGCCTGACCTTGTACCTCGACCAGTTCCGGCGGGGAAACAAGGAGGCGGCCACCAACACGAGTCTCTCCGTCATTGAGAATACGGTAGGCTTAACAAAGGGATCCCCAAATATGGGTGCTTAAGTTCGATATTATGTATTATACAGCCCTATTTGTGCGAGGCATCCTATGTACTGCTGGAGTACGCTCGCACCGCCATGTTCATGTGGATGTTCATCGAGGGCCTTTACCTGCACAACATGGTCACGGTGGCCGTTTTCCAGGGCAGCTTTCCCCTCAAGTTCTTCTCGCGACTCGGCTGGTGTGTGCCCATTCTGATGACCACCGTGTGGGCGAGATGCACGGTCATGTATATGGACACCTCGCTGGGTGAGTGCTTGTGGAACTATAATCTCACGCCCTACTACTGGATCCTCGAGGGGCCACGACTAGCGGTCATACTGGTGGGTAATATCAACTGTTGATCGCTGTGATCCCCTATTCACCCAACTAAAACCATCCGCATGCAGCTCAACTTCTGTTTCCTGGTGAACATTATCCGAGTGCTGGTGATGAAGCTGCGTCAATCGCAGGCCAGCGACATAGAACAGACTCGCAAGGCCGTTAGAGCGGCTATAGTCCTACTACCACTTTTGGGTATAACCAATCTCCTGCACCAGCTGGCTCCTCTGAAAACGGCCACGAACTTCGCGGTCTGGTCGTATGGCACCCACTTTCTCACCTCGTTTCAGGGATTTTTTATAGCGCTAATTTACTGCTTTCTAAATGGCGAGGTAAGTCATCAAGTACAAGGTACAGCTTTCACTTTTTCTAAATATTTGTTAGGTTCGTGCCGTGCTACTGAAGAGTCTGGCCACCCAGCTGTCGGTGCGTGGTCATCCGGAGTGGGCGCCGAAAAGGGCATCTATGTACTCGGGTGCTTATAACACGGCGCCGGATACGGATGCAGTGCAGCCTGCAGGAGATCCATCGGCCACTGGAAAGCGGTAAGCCTGCGCTTTGTGCACACCCCAATTTGAAACTCCTTACATCAATTAAAAACTCCCAGAATATCACCGCCGAATAAAAGGCTGAATGGAAGGAAGCCGAGCAGTGCCAGCATCGTGATGATCCACGAGCCTCAACAGCGCCAGCGACTGATGCCCCGGATGCAAAACAAGGCGCGGGAAAAGGGCAAGGACCGGGTGGAGAAGACGGATGCGGAAGCGGAGCCGGATCCGGCCATAGCCCGCATTCACAGCAAGGAGGCGGGCAGCGCGAGATCGCGGACTCGCGGCTCCAAGTGGATAATGGGCATCTGCTTCCGGGGTCAAAAGGTACTGAGAGTACCGTCAGCGTCATCCGTGCCACCCGAGTCAGTTGTATTTGAGTTGTCAGAGCAGTAGACCAAACCTAGCCTAACTAGTAGATGTAGCCATAGCCGTAGCCAAATAGCCGTAGAAGTAGCCAACGCCATGTAGCCACCACCACAGTAGCCAGCACCCACACATCGGACCGGAAATGCCCCCAAAGATAACCCAGAACCCGACTATTCCTGCATCTCCCATCGACCCACCAAGAAAGCCAGCTGGAAACAGCACATATGTAAATTACCCCAACAAAATATCGCAGTTCTAATCCCCAAGATCATTTCGAACAGAAAGTAAGCTCATTGTTTTGTAATTCTAATTAAACTAATAGACATTTTATTTCAATAGTTATATTCGCTTGCCCTCCTTCCTTGCTACCCTGTAATTATGTAAATACATACATACCTTTATTTGTGTAAGCCAGATCCAAACCCTTTCCAAAAACTAGAAATCTCCTATCCTTTCGAAATCGGCTAATCCTGCGAAAATTCAAATTTTCTCTACAAGTTTTACAAAATATTTTTGATGACAATAAATTTCCAATAGCGCCACCTTCTGTTCTGGACACGCAAATACACTCAAAAACACTCGCACACGGTTCTTACTCGATGAATATTTCAGCAAAACTTCAGCGGCATGTTCTTTTACTTCTACTATTTATATTTAAATATTAGATTGAAATATTTAAGTGAATTAACACAAACTTGCGGTAACTGCGCAGTGTGGCCAGGCATTGTGAGCCATTAGAACTTATTACATAACATAACTGAATTAGTTTGCCCAAATTGTATTGACATTGTATAAAGAAACTCACCTTTAGTCACCTGGTAAACTTCATCGAATTCCGTTGATTATTTATTTATTTGTTAACAGCTTTCTTATTGGTTGTACTTGTTTTTACTTTCTCTTTGCCACATTGATTTGCTTACACTTTCCGTTCCTGAGCTGGTCACACTGCCAGATGCGATCTATCACGTTCACTGCAACTGCCTTGAATTTTGCTAGCTGCGCTTTGTTGTGCAACAAAAACTTTGCCACAATCGATATTTTACTAATGGGGTCCGCAATCGGAGACACATAAATGCAATAAATATCTTTTTGGCCATTCTCTCCTCCTTGTTTCTCACTCAAAATGCGGCTCTCTTGGCGGACTCTTTTCGTCTTCTTTTTCTTCTTTCTCGCTTTCTCGCCTTTCGTTTGCAGGACAAATGTGTGATGCCGGGCTCGCAAAAGACGCAGCAAATATTCATGACGTCGCAAATGCCGCCGACGTCGACGCTGGCAGCGGTCGCAACAACAATTACCACAACATCAACAACAACAACCGCAGCGGCAGCCAAAACAACAATAGCATCCATTGCAACCATCGCGACGATAACAAAGTCGAAGGCGAAAGCCAAAGCGATTTCGAAGAGCCATCAAATACAAATGCCGAAAGCCTAGTGCATCTCGCTCTTTTTACCGCTCACACCAGCAACACACACCGAAACACAATATTCACGTCCAACCGCAGGCGCAACTGTTCTCAAACTAACTGAAATGCCGCGAAGTATGCTCTCTTTGTGCAAGCAGTGAGTTCGATAAGTCGGATATCGATCGATACACGACACACACACACATACATACATATATCCTATATTTTTGTATATTTACCAACAGCAGTTGGGCCACAGTTTTTTTTGCACATGTGTAAGGGAGTGCGCTGATGAATGTAACTGTTAATCTTTTTTTTTTTCTAAATAAGCTCAATATACATAGATGTAACGGTATTTACAAGAGCATAGATAAAGCATACATATTTACATACCTGTTATTTACACGGATGCAAGCAGAAGAGAAATGCCGGAGAGTAGTTCGTACATCTAATACGAGTATATATGTACATACATATGTGTACACACATAACGAGAGTACAAAGCACATGGAATGGTAACGAGGAACAAACAGAAACAAACGGAAATTGAACGTATCACATCATCTGATCTGCGATCAGTGCGAATGTCGAATATTCATTACCCTAGCTTTAAGCTTACAGTGCATTTTAAGTGGAATATCTTGTGTGTGGAATCGTGTTTGTTTTCAGTTTTTAGTTTTGGTTTCCTACTCGCTTCACGCAATTTCGAAACTAAGAATTCAAGCCGAATTTAAAAAGAGAGGAATCTAAGAACCAGATCCCCAGTGGTCGTCAATGGCAAACTATTACGTGTATAAGGCTAGTTGGAAAATGAATAAACATGATTTTATATGCATACATCTAAACTTCACTCGGCTGTCGTCTACTTTTTTCATCTGGATTTGGGATCGGGCTCGGGATCCATTAGGTGTGCCGTTTTTGGATAGGCACGTGCCGCTCGTGAATCCCCAAATTGGCATGGCTAAATTGGCAATTTCAGCCCATAAGCAGCTTAATCCGATGTTTTGATGGACCATCAAATGAATATTACGGGTCAGATAGTGTGTGCTGAGTATTCAACACACGAAAGATGGGGATACCCTACTTTTGGTTCTCCGTTATGATTCGGATATGATGACCACTCTAATTGCCTACCGTTTGATACTTGCCACCTTTACTGAATACTTGATATTTCTACAGATTTCACAAACACAATAGTTGGCTGGCGATAGAAACCACAAACATGGCGTTTACAAAGGTTACGATTACGGATTGTATTTCCAAGAACGACAAGTGGTACAACATCCGGATCACAACGAACGACAACAATAACGAGTGGGAAGTGAGGTAGCAAAGTTGAGTGATGATTGGGTTGTCAGGTGGAGCACAGGATGGGTTGGTACACATGTGGGTGCTATTCGTGTGTCTAGAAGAGCAGATCCTCGTCGCCGTCCTCGTCGAGTATATTCTGCACCTCCTGCGCTTCGGCCACTTGGCCCAGGAGACGCTGCTCCGCTCGCAGCTTATCGGATGCCTTGCGAGCCTCGCGCTTCTTGTCCTGAATCTTCTTCAGTCGGTAGAACTCCTCGCGCTCCAACTCGTCCAGCTCGCTGATGATGTACTCTATGGTTCGGTTGATGCGGGGGATGATCACTGGATAGGAGAAGCATGTCAGATGTGTATCGTTTCAAGCGATTTAGCGAACCCACCGTGCTCGATGGCGTTGACCCGCCGGTTGGTGACCTTGATGACATCGTCGAGGGTCACAAAGGAGGTCTGCAGGGAGGCCAGTTGGACGAGCAGGCGCACGGCGCTCTGGTAGTTCTTTTTGAGCTTGGCCAGCTGCTGGCCACCACGTGCCAGGCCGGCCAACTCATAGGTGTCCACGCCATCCGTGTAGGGCTCAAAGATGGGCAGCGTTACCCCGGCCACATTGTCCTTCTTGGTGCGGATCTTGATCTGGGCCTTGGTCACGTTCTGCAGCACAATCTGATTGATGTCGCCGGTCGTAAACTTGACCTCGGCCAAGGAGAAGGCAGCCTCCTTCATCACCTGACCCATCAGGGTCTTGGTCTGGAAAACGGGTATGATTGGATAGTAGGCAGCATCTTCGCCGCATATAGTTACACGCTCTCACCTCAATAATCTTGCCCAGAATCAGACGGAAGCGCATCTGCAGGGCATCCGCCTTTTTCTTTAGCAGACCATGTCCCTTGGTGGCGCCCGCCAAACGCGACTTCATCAGCGTTTGTGCCCTACAACATGGTGTATAGAGGTATGGGGTTGATGGAGTTCGACAAGGATTAACTACTCACCCGCGCGACGGGAAGATGGGCAAACGGTCTTTGGCTGCCATCGGAAATCAAACAATATATGCCACTCAAAAAAAAAAAACAAGAGTACAACACGCACCACGCCAACCAAGTCAAAACTATAAATAACAACAACAAAATATTTACTAAATATACGCGACACAACGAAAATAAAATAGACGACAAAGTGGGCTACAGCGGACAGAACAGCACGACGACAAACTGGGCCAGCGAATGAAGACTCATCGAGCGACCTGGCGAGAGAACGGCGATCTTGGGTAGGCATCACATCGGATCGGATCCGATTGGATGGTGTGGTGGCGGTAGGGGGGGATTTTGGGGGCTCGGGACTCGATTCGGGCCCATCAGCTGTTCCGGAACAGCTGTCGCCCGCAGCGAACGATGATGAGTATGGTGTGTCCCCAACGCAAACACCTGTAACTCGGTGGTTCTTGAGGTTCGAGATATGAAACTTGGTATGCGCACTTGAGATACTAAAATATAATCAAATATATTACAAAGAGTATCTTCTGGTCGACGGGGTTCGAGCAACACCACACTCTCCGTGCTAGTGAACCAATGGAAAACTGTCAGTAGTAACAATTATTTAAGCCATAACGTGAACAAATTAATTATTCGTATTCATAACAGATACGCAGCAAACAATGAAAGGCAATAGTTCCAAAATGATGCCGATGGCATGGCTGGATGGATTCTCGACATGAAAATTGCTTTGTTCGGCACTTAGTAAACTTTTTGAATCAAAATTGAATCAAAGATATACTAACTATCCCACTCAAAATTCCAAGTCTGCGCCATCAATAGTATGGGTTTCAAGAGGTTGGCTCCACGGATCCTGAACCATCCCGGTTTCCGAGGTAGAGCCACTGGGATTCCCCGTTCCAAGGTCAGTTAGTGATGCCTTCCCTTCGATAGTCAATCGATATTGACCGTTAGGGCAGATTGATTTCAATTGAATCTGATTGCCATCAATGGATGGACAACAAAGAGCAATAGCCACACGCAGCTAAACGCACTGCGTCACTGGCTATGAAATACCTTTGTACTCCGACGACAATTTGGACGTCTCCGGATCTCAGTCTCCGGTCATGGCTACATACCCTCCCGTCCATCCGGCGCAGAGTCACGCAATTTGAATACGCTTCTTGGTGTCGTCATGTGGCCCAATTTCAACAGAGCGAGAAAATATAGAAGATTCAGTAACTAGACTATTTATTTGATGCATCGAATTGGTTTCGAGTTAAGAGCTAAATTGCTCATGGCCAGCAGAAAGATTGTTTTCAGTGCACTCTGGCCACGTGTCCGCCACAATTGGTCATAGCACACTGGCGATGGAACAACAGGGCTAATAATTAACGTAATGAATATGCATAGCAGGGAGTTGGTTACGCGGCGAGGAAGGTCAAAGTGGGCGGCACTTTTGGTCAAGCAACAGTTGGTGTCTGTCTAGACTCCACAATGAGGCAAGGTCATGCCGACTACCTGTGAAATTCGTCTTCATACCATATGTATATACTAGTTACCAGTTAAGTTATACTTAGGACATGTTCAACCCCCTATTTTTGAGTCGTAAGCGACAACTCATCCCACCTCATATAACCAGAGGATAACACGGGCTTTCCCCCTCACTTAATGGTGCTAACGGCACGTCCTGGTCGTCGAGAGTCAAAATCTGTATATGAGTGCGGCTCACATTGTGCGGCGGAATCAACAGTTGGTGCGTATAGGCAAAGGGCGGCACTTCGCACGTATTTTCCATGGCAAATTGGGGCGGGGGGACACTCTCGATTTCACTGTGCTCCGGCACAAGTCACGAGCAGGCGGCAATCGCTCCCATTGCTCCAGTGTGCGTATGTTGCGTATACGCATGGCTGACACTCGAAGGATACGACAACAACAGGGAGAACTCGGCACCCGCTCCCTGTCCCACTATACTTGCACCCCATCCCAGAGGACAGCATTTTTCTCATGCTTCGGCAATGAGGCAAACACGAGTGCGTACACGCAGCGAAAAGTTGGAGTCAATTGGAGTGGGTTGACCTACAAATAACCTGTGAAATAGTATTGATATTGAAAGCCAATCATTTTCACTTACGTGCGTGCACAGTAATTTCAATTTCCTTTGGTTTGTAAGTTAGTCTGGGTATTTTCTCGACGTGTATTAACGGGAGGATGCTGGCGCTTCGCTTGGTCGGTCGGCTGCTCCAGCTGCTCCAGTCGCATTTCGCATCTGAAAGCGCCCGCAAGTAGGTTACACATTTTTTCGTCGAGCAAAACAAACAGCACTCCTCTGCCCGCCGTCCATCTCATCCGATCCCATTGGCCACAGACGAACTGAGTAAGTGGAACTAACTTCCAAATCCAGCACCGAAATCGGTTGGCCACAGGTGACACCGCTTTGGTCGCGGTGCCTGGGATTAGGTGGCCTAAAAAGTCGCGATTCTCGGAAAGGGGGCGGCATTCGTTGGGGGTGTGTCATTGGGGCAACACAAAGCATAGCGAAAGTGCAGTGGGAGCGAGCGAGAGGCAAGAGGTCGAGAGTTGAAAGGACAGCCAGAGAGTTGCGACTAATTGAGTTATAGGAAAAGAGTCCCAACACATTCGACGAGCACCAAGCCCACATGTGTGTACCTAGACTTTTGCAAACGAAAATTAAAATTAAGAAATAAATAAATAGTGCTTAAATACACAGTAGGAGAAGAAAACCTTAGCTTATGCGCACTTACATCTTAAGTCATTTAGATTTAATAGCAATAATATTTATAAGCTCCTCCCACAGATCTTCATCACCATCCGCAGACGATTCGGCGATTGCAGCGGCTGTGACACCATGGAGTACCAGATGATTGCACCGGAGCACAGTGAACAGGTGCTGGAGCACCTGCGCCGCAACTTCTTCGCCGACGAGCCGCTGAACAAGGCGGCCGGCTTGTGCCAGAACGGCAGCAGCTGCCCCGCCCTGGAGGCGCACTGTGCCGAGGCCATACAGCACCGGATGAGCGTGATGGCTGTGGACGCGAAGGAGAAGGGTGCCTGCAAAATAGTCGGCGTCGTCCTCAATGGCATCCTCAAGCCGGGCGACACGGCCAAGGCGCTGAGCAAGCTGGACTGCAACGACGACGCAGACTTCCGCAAGATCTTCGACTTGCTGCACAGGCACAATCTCAAGCACAATCTCTTCGAGCACTTCGACGTGGACTGCATGTTCGACGTGCGCATCCTCTCGGTGGACTCGTGCTACCGCGGCCAGGGCATTGCGAATGAGCTGGTCAAGCGGTCCGTGGCGGTGGCCAGGAAGAATGGCTTCCGCCTGCTGAAGGCCGACGCCACCGGCATCTTCTCGCAGAAGATCTTTCGCTCCCATGGATTCGAGGTCTTCTCGGAGCAACCGTACAGCAAGTACACGGATGAGGATGGCAAGGTGATCTTGCCCGTGGAGGCGCCCCACATCAAGTTGCAGCAGCTCTACAAGGCGATCTGCGCGGGTGACCAGGATGAGAAGAAGCAGTCGCTTTAAGGAGTCACCCGGCTGGGTCACATTTGGAACAATAATCTCATTTATTTTCTACATATACATACATGCATAATCGTTATTGGAATGTTTTCGTACTACAAATATGAAAATTAGTTGGGGGCGTTTAACGGAAAGTTAGCTAGGAACAATTATTATTGTTCTGTGTTAAACATAACTATGAATAACATTGGATTTTCGGACTTTCCTCCGACGGTTTTTGGCGCGTCAATGGAACGCCTCTATAATGTACGAGTAGACGCTGCCTGGCAAGTTTACATAAATATGTGTGTAATTGTTTTTTGTATGGGGACCAACTGCTAACAATACCTAAATAAAGTACACTGTTGTGCCAAAGTTAACCAGACAGCTTTTTCTCTTACCTCCCACTCGAAGTCCCCCCCAGAAGGCCTCCTCCTAAAGTCCTAATATCACAAGCGCAGATTCCAATCATCCGTTCTCATCACCTGGCAACCTGGCGACGGCAGGTACTTCTGTTCATTTGTTCATCTGTTCATCTGTTCATTTGTTCATCTATTCATCTGTTCATCTGTTCATCTGTTCATCTATTCATCTATTCATCTGTTCATATGCTCCTCTGTTCCTCTGGCTAATCCATCTACTACTCCCTAGTTTCCTTCTTCTCGTATATGAAAATGATGTCCTCGTCGGTGCCATAGGCGCGTCGGGCCGTGTCCATGGACTCGATGAGGCAGCGACAAATGTCTGTGGAACGCAGCCAAAAACGAAAATCAATGAATTTTCAAGGACTGCTAGTAACTGGAATACTCACGGCCATCGTGGACCTCGGGATTGTGGTAGAAGAGCTTCTGGGCGGCCATGTCGTATCCGCAGAGCACCACATAGTGACCGGCATACCTTTTGGGTCCATGGAGGCGTGTATTTTGAGCAATGCAGGGTATGTGAAAACAGCTTTTCATTCGAGTTTGGGGGGTCGTGGGTGTGGATTTAAGGTGGTTTTTGTGAATCGCCGGTGGCAAGAGGAACTCACCCGAACTTCTCCAGGACATTGCGCTTGCACACCTCGCACGTGAGCAGCGAGGCGTTGGTCAGCAGGATGACGGGTCCGTGGCGGGCCAAATGCCGCAGAATGACCTCCATGTCCACGGTGCGCTGCTCCACGCGCAGTCCGTGTGCCCGGGCGTCCTTGAACTTGCGCGTTACGCGCCGTTCGTCCTTGTCGATGATCTTGGAGTAGTACGTGTGCTGCGCGTAGTTGGGATCGATCCCCAGCGTTTGGGTGAAGTACTCGTGGCGCACCTGGCCAAGAAGAGAGTGTCAATGAAGTGAGCGAATACACCTGTGCATCATGGCATGCCCACCTGGTAGCGCATCAGCAGGTAGCACAGGTCGATGGTCCAGGTGCTCGAGCCGAATCCCTCCTCGCCGCACACCGCCTCAAAGTTCCCAAGGAGCTGCTCCCTTTGCTGCGCCGACAGGATCATAATGATGCAGGACAGACCGCAGTCCCAGTTGTAGCGCTGCTGGTAGTGCGTCAGGTTGTAGTGCTTGCTCGGCGGCAGTCCGTTCATCCTGGCCAGCAGCTGGGCTCTTCTTGGCTACTTGTGCTCCTCGGGTCCTCGAGTCCTTGGCTCCGTGTGCTTCGCGTGCTCCTGTGCCCGCGGCTGCGCTCCTTTGATCCTGGCGTCCAATTGGAAACTGAACTGGGAATGTTTTGGTCTGAGAATTTGCTTAAACGCTGGTCAGTGTGGCCAGGTGCAGCGGTCTGCGGAATGCCAATTGTCGCTCATGTCCAGTTGGAAATAATGCCAATTGGAATTTTTAAACGAGTGCCGGATATTTTGTAATTAAATATTATTTATACATACATTGTAAGTCGCCAAAGGAGTTAGGTGTATTATCCTACAAATCTTGGTTGCTGCTAGAGAATTTTTGATTTGAAATCTTAAAGGCGCATAATATGTTCTAACAATATGTAAATACTAATTAAATCTAATTCAGTTAAAATTACCTGCAATTTTAAGACCAAATAACTACTGACAATTGATTTAAATTTAAATGCAACTGTACGCGAAACTTCAAACAAGTATGAAACGATCTGGCAACGTCGAGCTAACTGCATGCAATTTTGCATCGATGTGCCGATGCACCCCCCTTGATTTTTTCAGCGGGAAACTAAGAGTCCCATTCTAGAATCATCCCCCAAGGACGAAAACAGCGCAAATCTCCCTAAAATGAACGGGCAACCGAGTAAACACGTTCCACCACCGCTGTGGCAATCCGCTGATGGTGCGCAACGGTCACATTGACGCGCTGACCAATTTTTAGTTATTAGTGTGACCGTTAGCATTATTATTTTCACGTGTGGCACGCAAACGAGCCAAAAAACCAAGCGGCTATTTACACAAACAAATCGCACGCCCAACAGTGAGAGCAGCCGGTGACCACCGGTAACGGGAGTAGCTGCAGTTAATCCGACAGGCCCAACGAATTCGCCCGCTAATTGGCGGCGTTCCTCTAGCCGGAACAACAAGAAGAAGAAGCACGTGTGCGGCGTGCCAAAGAGAAGGGAAAATAAACAAGGAGGCCAGGCCAAGGAGCATAAGCAGAATCCGCATCCGGAGGACATGGTGCCCATCGGAGCCGTGCACGGCGGCCATCCCGGCGTAGTGCATCCGCCACAGCAACCCCTGCCCACGGCGCCCAGCGGCCCAAACTCGCTGCAGCCGAACTCGGTGGGCCAGCCGGGGGCCACCACCTCATCGAACAGCAGCGCCTCCAACAAGAGCTCGCTCTCCGTCAAGCCCAACTACACGCTCAAGTTCACGTTGGCCGGGCACACCAAGGCGGTGTCGGCGGTCAAGTTCAGTCCGAACGGCGAGTGGCTGGCCAGCTCCTGTAAGTACATACATCTCTATCCACGAGTTTTTGGCGGGAATTTGATGGTATTGAACTGCTAGTGGACAGTTCAGGCAGCTCTGGCAGCTCAGTTAATGGGAATTGGGATGTTTATGTTTTAAATAAGCTTTCTGTAAAGAGAAGAAGCATTTTTAGAATGCACATGGTGTTCATTCGTTCCATACATACAGCATATGCCTATTAAACTTCCACTTCTATCCCTCAGCCGCTGATAAACTAATCAAAATCTGGGGAGCCTACGATGGCAAGTTCGAGAAGACCATTTCGGGCCACAAGCTGGGCATCAGCGATGTGGCCTGGAGCTCAGACTCGCGACTCCTCGTGAGCGGCAGCGATGACAAGACGCTCAAGGTCTGGGAGCTGAGCACCGGGAAGAGCCTGAAAACCCTGAAGGGCCACAGCAACTATGTGTTCTGCTGCAACTTTAATCCGCAGTCCAATCTGATCGTCTCCGGCAGCTTCGACGAGAGCGTTCGCATATGGGATGTGCGCACCGGCAAGTGTCTGAAGACCCTACCCGCCCATTCCGATCCCGTTTCAGCGGTGCATTTCAATCGCGATGGCTCGCTGATCGTGAGCAGCAGCTACGACGGCCTCTGTCGCATATGGGACACGGCCAGTGGTCAGTGCTTGAAGACCCTGATCGACGACGACAATCCGCCCGTCAGCTTTGTGAAGTTCTCGCCCAACGGCAAGTACATCTTGGCCGCCACGCTGGACAACACGCTCAAGTTGTGGGACTACTCGAAGGGCAAGTGCCTGAAGACGTATACGGGTCACAAGAACGAGAAGTACTGCATATTCGCCAACTTCTCGGTGACGGGAGGAAAGGTGAGTTCATATCTTGTGCACACTAAAACATTGAGGCTTTGACTCACAAGCGTCGATTGCAGTGGATCGTGAGTGGCAGCGAGGACAACATGGTCTACATCTGGAATCTGCAGAGCAAGGAGGTGGTGCAAAAGCTGCAGGGACACACCGACACCGTTCTGTGCACCGCCTGCCATCCCACGGAGAACATCATTGCCTCGGCGGCGCTCGAGAACGACAAGACCATCAAGCTGTGGAAGTCGGATACATAGAGTGGCTGGTATCCAGCTGGAGGACGTGCGATTGGAACACACACATACATTTCTTGGATAATATTATTTTAATGCGAGCCGCCTAATCGTAATTGTAACACGCCCACACCCCCCACCACACCCCTTTTTTTTTGTACGCATAATTTAGAAAAAGAAGAGGAACTCTA
This sequence comes from Drosophila simulans, assembly GCF_016746395.2. Classification (NCBI taxonomy): domain Eukaryota; kingdom Metazoa; phylum Arthropoda; class Insecta; order Diptera; family Drosophilidae; genus Drosophila; species Drosophila simulans. The sequence continues at coordinate 2,363,072 of NC_052525.2, forward strand.
AAATTCTACGTTTAAATCACACTTTAAACCTCACATTCTACGGCAAAACGGAAAAATCACAAACAAACAAAAAGAAAAGTGAAAACAAAAAAACGATTAATGTATAAATATTTATTAGCCTATTGTATTGGCCACCATGCAAACAGAATATTCCCCCAAAATTGTTTGTAACCTTTGACACAGCCACGCAAACCAACAAAACTTACAATGATCTTTCGGTGACGAGAAAACTAAATTTAAGTGAAACACATACAACAGGTGCTCGGGGCAAAATCCCAGCGCCAGAAAGAATATATATAAAATACGAAATGTAAATTTTGAATAAAAGAAAACACCGTCTCAGCGGCGCCCAAGTGTCCTTTCAACTTGCGCGCCTTTTGAGGCGAGACACTTAAATGTACAAATTGCATTTTATTCACTCGATAAGAAGTATCAATTCTAAAAAAAGCATATAGCTAGCAAAGTTACGAAACAAACAAACCTTCATTACGGGTTAGAAGCGATAATAAGTGGGTTTAATATATTACGTTTTTCTTTAACGTAACGTTTTCTTTAAGTTATTTATTTTTAAACTTTGGCGCCTATTGGAGTGCAACCCTGAGCTGACTTGCCTTGTAGAGGGCCACACTGCCCGTTCAGTTTGAACGTTTGGCACTGGATTTCGATAACGGCGCGCGACGGTCACTTGGCGAAACGAATATCGAAAAAACCGACGAATCGAAACTCGGGGATCACGGATTCGACTCACTTGATTCAGAACCTTGCCGAATCCGAATGCCATGCGATGCGCGCGCCAATCCGCTGAACAACATTCGCCCAGTGAATTTTGCAATTAATTTGCAAATCAATTTCGACCCGCCGCCGTCGCGCGCACACACACACACGCAAGCACCCGCACCGCGCACACATACACACACACACACACATACACACCGCGACACGCGTAGTGAGAAAAAAAAGTGGCAATAAAAGCAAAAGAAGAGAAAAAATACAACGGTCGTGGTCGTGGGAAAATCGATTTTCCTTTTAAACAAATCGCTGCTAGTTTGGGCTTTTCCAAGCGCCTCTACTGCAATTCCTTTGCTTTTTTTTCTGTGCAAAGTACGCCGAAAGAGCGGCGTGAACCGGTGCAGAGAGAGAGCGAGTGTGAAGAGGTGAGAGAGAGGAAGGTGTTCATCGGCGGAAAATTAGCAAGGCAACAAACGTTTATAAATATAAACACATATATTCCAATATAAAAATCGCAAATATTAATGACGAGACAAGAGCGCCTGCAACAACAGCAACCACAGCAACAACTGCAACAAAAGCAGCCCAGCAACCAGGGATTCTAATTTGAAAATAAACCAAACAAATCCAAATCGGCGGGAGCGACAAGGAGGAGAGGAGAGTGCGAAAGAGAGGCGCCAACAAAAGTGTATCACTTAGCAGCGGCACACCCAGGAACGCGGAAAACTCCCGCCCACCCTCGCCACGCCCCTCGCCGCCCAGCACACCCATTACCAATACCAATAACAGCAATAGCAACAACAATAACAGCAGTCTGTTATTGCAGCGAAGAAACGCCGAGGAAGAGGCAGACGGAGACGGAGACAGATAGAAACCCAAAAGAAACCCAAACATTCGGACTCTCGCTCTTCTTCTTCCCAATACGTTTTGGCATGGAAAACATGGTGAGCAAAGAAAAGCAAGTTGTTAACTTTTCAGGGGCGTAAATCGACAGGGGTTTAGCTAATATTCATCGAGCAAATGTCCGCTTGACGAACTAGTTTAATGAGCTCAACTACCCAATTATTAAAACCATTTAACTGCGCCCTTGGCTAGCCACCCCCTCACCCACCCCCCTTTTCGACGCCCTTGAACCGCCTATTAGCACATTTCGGTTAGCAGCACTCGTTGTCGCCGTGTGTGTGCATATGTATGTGCACAGCGGCGGGCAAGAAAGTAGGACTAAGTACACTGATTGCGAGTAATTATGCAGGATCATAACTGTGTCCTTATTACTTAAGATGAGCCGCATTACCAAATCAGGCATTGGTTGCCAAGAGAAAAGAAAGTCCTAGACTTTGCAGCACAGCCGTGTCTGTTTGCTCGCGTGTTTTTGTGTAATTTCATTTCCATGTGGCAATGTGACCTGTTAACTTGGAAAGTTACCCGTTGGATCTCGTGACTCTCGTCTGCATCCAATATTCATAGCCAGCGGCGAATGTCCTTGAGCAAGGGATTGGCCCCCATTTAACCCCCCGACGGGCGCAGCAGGGCGTGCGCCTAACCCTTATGCCGCCGCTCCCTCGATGACGTACAGTCAACACGGCGAGCGAAATAAGAATGCAGGATGTTTATGATGTTGATGATGTTTATGTGCACATATGCACATGCATAATACAAACATATATATGCTCAATGGCTCCATTGTGGCAGCATTGACAACTCGGCGGTGTAAACAAAGTTAGTTTCGTATTTAGAGCGCAAGAAGGGTTTCCGTTGAACGGAAACGTAGACTTTAGCAAACAATTGGGATTGTATTTCGGTTTCCTACCTAGGTAGGTTTCCAAGCTTCTAAGGCTATACTCTTAGTAAACGTTGATAAACACGAATGGAGGAGCAACGACCATATAATTTCCTACTAAGACAACGCCTACAGCAACTTGATCCGCTGCACTTTCTGGCGAGCTGCTGCAGATAAGGAGAAATGTAGGCTTTAGCTGGTAAACAAACTGGGAGACAGTATAATGTGGCACACCTTTGTGGCGAGCTTACTTGGCCGACGAGGGAACTTTCCGTTTAGCTACCGGCTACTATGTTTGTCATTGTGTTTACTCGGCGGACTGCTCAGTGCGGTCCACTTGTCCAGTTCTTGCCCTAATCGAAGGGCTGGGGGCCAACCGTTTGCATGGCCCCCTTTTGCAACTGGCGGCCTGCACTCGAGGAAACCTGCCCACATTTCACTTGTGGCCACCATAAACGAGTGCCGATTGTGTGCTCTGCCCGCGCTTATCTACGCACGGACACAGACGCATGTTTGTCGCTGTTTGCTCAGTCCATTGCGATAAGCGATGTGGCTCTCTGCCGCTGGTCTCTTTTCTTTCTTGCGTGACAGCCCTCGATTTGTGGCCAAAAAGCTGCTCAGTGGGCTGGTGACATAGCGCGCCTGGTGGTGCTCGGTCCATGTCCTTGTTGCTATCTGCCTCACCTCCTGACCTGGCCATGATGTCATGTCGGGGGAAGCACCTGCCTGACCTACTGCTAATGTGCGCTCCTAGTTTTCGACATGCAATTATCCTATCCGTCCATCTGCTCCGCTTCCAGCGACGCCAATGAACTAGGCTTACAACGAACTGCCATCTGATATCGAGTCCATTTGCATGTCCAGCTCCATGATGATGTCATACTGGAACTTATAGTCCCACCGACCATCTGAATAGGTGCCCTTGACTTGGCATTGTCCTCCAGTACACTCCAAATGTCCTATCTACGATAGTGTATTCAGTGCATCTGCAGACATATATGGGTATCTTTGCCTTTTGGAATCCCCATTTGCCTGGCCCATGACGACATTTCGACAGAAGTAACACATTCGGAACGACTGTCCTACGGAAACCGAGTGCAAATGCTCCGGAATTAGTCACCCACTGTGGCAGACACTCACCGTGGCCATTATCAGAACTCGTTGTTGTGTGATTCAAATGATTCAAGAGGTGGACGGACAGCCGAACTGTGATTACGACGTAATCAAGCAGTACACACAAAGAAATAAGTATGTTTTATTGTTGAGGGCTAAGAACTTAAGTAAATATGCTGGTCTGCAGGAAATGCGACACAATATAGATCACTATTGCTTGGAAAGCGTGCAAATCATAAACTAGATATGGGCACTCCCCCTGGAGAAGCCCACACAAAACATTCAGATCAAATTGGGGCTAAAAGCAGCTAGTGAATCACGGAACGGAAACCACTCAAGTGACGTTCGATGCACCAACGATGAGTTGGCCCAGATCAGGGCAGTTCCTTGCCAGTTGGCTGGATCGTGGCCAAGAGCGTAGTGATTGCTGCAGGCGATTCCTCTACGTGTACCAACCAAGTACTTAGTGCCAACATTGGTTAGCGGCGCTCTGCCCTCCGCTGATTGTGTTCTGTGCTTGATAACGTATTTAATTTATTATTATGACTGCGCACACACACAGACACACACACGGGCACACACGGGGACGGCGTATAGCGTAGCGTATGGGCAGGTGTACCTGGTGTACCTGACCGATTTCCATGGAGCTTAGTGTGCCGGCGACCGTCTTCGGAGCTCCAAGCACGAGAGGAGTACTCACAAATCGCGCGTACTAAACGAATCCCATTCAGTCGAAAACGTGCAGCGAATCAAAGCGAAAAAAAAAACGATACAACAACGAACTATAGTCAAATCGGAAAAGAGAAAAAAAAAAAACAAATAAATAAATAAAAAAATAAAAAAACAGAAAACTAATACGAATACGCGCGATTATGGACTGGTGAGCGGGCCGCTTCGATGGCGTGGGGGTTGTGGGTTGGTATTGGGACCTAAACACCTGGAACGATCCCCTGTGAAGCGGGGATTTCCCATTCATGGAGCACGCCGCTGGACTTTGACATTGACTGCAGTGGTGCGGTGCACGGGGAGAAATGTTGCCAGTGGCGGCAAATCGATATTAAATGGACGCGAATCATTATCACAAATGTGTGCTTGCAGGACTTTGAGTTGAGGATGATCTATGGGGCAGTAACTTTGTGAGCTATATACATTCGCACGATGTTATATAAGGTAGTTGGATAATGCAAGGTTGGCCGCGCGTAGTTAGGGCACTACTTTAATTGGCTTCTAGGCCAGTCGGCCGTTCGAGAGACGTGCTAATTAATGGCCACCGTCGTTCGTCGGATGGGGCGTGGCGGGCAAAGGGGCGAACTATTAACTTGGCTAATGGAAACGCTGCTCGAGTGGCCAACACGCCAAGTGACTCAGGGCAGGTGCTCACGATTAGATTTCCCGCGACCAGGCTGCACTTGGAGAGCTGCTCATCGCTGCCTTCCACTGGAATTGTGCCCGGGAACAATGTGCCGCGGCAATTAACCAGTATATCAGTATATCAGCAATGGCATCGCGCACCACAGTGGTTATCGCAAATAAAAGTTATGCATTAAGTTGGACAATCTTTCGATTGGCACTCGAAGGAACCCAGAGCGATAGCATTAGCCAGGAAGGAGGACAACATCTTCGCACCGGAAAGGTAGTGATCACTGGCTCAGTTTCTTTTCCACCTGTTCAAGCGTTTGCACTTTCGATTTTGTTTCGCCCCCACCGCCCAAACCCATGTGTGCACCAGCCACCCACTGTATTCGATTTTGTGCACTGCCCTGCAATCGCTGGAGCGTTGCATTCATTTTCATTTTCTCGCAGTTAGTTGCGAAAAAAGAAAACAAACAAAGCGAATGAGAGGCGCGATATATAGTATAGTAAAGTGCTATTGTTTAAATGATTGCACCCAGCCAGTCAGCCAGTCAGACAGTCGGGCAGTCTGATTTTGTTTTTTTATATAAGCGCGGACCGGTTATCGCGAGCAATCCAAGTTCATTACGCCCCCAACAACAAGGGCCCGGGTTAATCTGCGGCTGGGTCTCTCCGGAGTTGCCGTTGAACCCGCTCCTCCTCCGGCCGAGTGATTCATTCGCTTGCGGAATCTCGATCGCGGATCTGGCGGTGATAGGCGCAGCGCGCTGGAGTCATTGGATTTGAATTTGGATGTGGATTTGGATGTGGTTTCCAGCCATTTTGGATGGCCTGTCATGCCCGATGGCATCGGCCAGCTCTGACGTACAAACGCATGTATCTGGGATTTCGCAATTGTCGAAGGCCGTCGCTTATCGTCAACGGATTGTAAACTGTGTACTCGTATGCGGGTCCGATTCGCCGGGCGAAGAGTTTCTTATCAGGCTGTCTGAAGTGTCACAATAGCCGGCCAAGTACGGTGGCCACCGGCTAGGGTGGACAGTATGCAAAGACAGTATGGTCGGACAGAAGGGGATATCTTAAATATATACTCAAGTAGGATGCCTTACATGACAAAGATCACAGTTCTATACATACATATATGTATCCATCGAGTACTCACTGTTCCACTCGAAATCGGAGCTCTGTTCCATTTGGAACAGCCCACATGAGCCTCTAATCCAGAGACCCTAGGGAATCGTAAACATTTGATTGTTATAGCCAGCCCTCGATATTGTGTGTTATTGCCGCTGAAAGCGACACACCGCAAAACCTCCCAAGTTTGTGGGTTCCCATTGCTCCTGGGTGGTGGCACCCCTCCGCCAATTGAGGCGATGTGAGTGGATAAATCGATATGGGGCGTGTGTAATCTTTATGTGCCCACCCCACCATTGGACAACGCCCCAGACTGTGGAGTACACTCCCGTGGAACTCGAATCGATGGAAAATTTCGCTGGCACTTGGTCAGATATTTTCGTTATTGGACTTGGACCTGGTTCCCTGGTTCCCTGGTCAAGGGCCTCGATTCGTCTCGATTCCAAGTGCATGAGCATGAGTCAGCCATCATGGAATGGAATGTGTGTGTACAAAATTCCGACCTATTGTGATTTCCCTTTTGTTCAACTTCCTTTCTTTTCCATTCATCAATATAATACACAGTTGTATATATTGCTTATACGAGATTTGAGAATTCATATTTTTAGAATTGGCTCCGAAAGTCGCCAGAATCCAATGTTGGTTCACAAATATTTAGATTAGATTAGGAATATTTTCTTTCAATTCGAGTTAATTGGACCACATGAGATTGTCGGTACTCCGATCCATAATTGTGGTTAATTGCTTCTATGGCACTGCAAATTTAAGTGCGAAGGGAAATCAAGTCCACGAATTTATGTATATATGTTGGACTATTTGATAAATGATTGATGATTATTGGAAACGAGTGTTCTTATCGCCGCCCATTTGATTTCCAGCTCCCCCAAATTCACGCGATAGTGCCAATCAAACGCTGCTAATCTGAGTACTTCCTGGTATCCCCAGTTTTTTTTTTTTTTTTTTTGAAATGCCTCTAATCATATCGCGCTTAGTCACTATGAAATGAACGAGCGGCCAGCGACAAATGGAAACATTTGCAAACACACAATATCACTCGGATATCGATATATACATATAGTTATGGGTGTTCTTTAAATAATACAGATGGCCAGTCCTTATCCGCGTGGCTGGCCGAGATTTAACATTCCTCACCCAAAAAAAATGCCAAGGCAAGAACGATAAACACTCGATATGATGTGTACCAATTGTAATCAAATCGTTGCCATTTGAACCCGCTCAATTGCTGCCCAAGTTATGATGCGGGCTTTATGGAAAATAGATGGAATGCGGAGAAGCTGAATGGCTGGCTGCTGGTTATGTGATCAATAGTCGGGCACGCGATGATGGAGATGATTAACAAGTTTCCATGGCGGTGGGGCAGGGAAGGCCCGCCCAAATACTCAGTTCTAATTCAATCATACGAGTAAATGTGGCGAACGAAAATGTGACCGATGTGAAAGGTTAAAAAAATTAAGTATACTATACAGCCGGGCCAGCAGCACTAATTCATTTTTAATGCCAGATTACGAGTCACAGCGGCGAGGCGGGATGCCAATTGTTTGGCATATTTGGTGGGATTCTGAGGGCTGATAAGGGCTAACGAAAATGCTAGCATGCTCGCTTTCCATCCAGAACTCGATACTAATGCGAAAACCTCTTGTTTCCGTTCCCATCGCAGAAATGTCTGACCAGGAAACAGAGCTGAGAGTCTCAAATGCAAGAAAGCCAACGCCAGCGGCAGCAACCACGTCCAAGTTCACCAACAGCTGAAGAGGAAGCGGAGGAGACGAGACCGCGGAGCAGCACAGCCAGGAGCTGATAGAGCATCCGGAGCACCACACATATTGACCTGGGGTGCCTGGACCAACCAACTTCCGTTCCGCTCGGCGGCAATCGCTGAGCTTCAGGCACAAACAAACTTACAAACCCTTAGTATCTTTAGCCGGGTAGCTGACTCATCCGGGAGTCGGGATCGAACGAACGAACTAACGAACAAACAAGGCAGATAAGGATTCCAGATTGCGGAATTGCCAGATTGCCAGAGCACAAGTCTACTTAAGGCTGGAGGACCATAGCCACTTAAGTTACGTTATTACACACAAAAACTAAGAACTAAAAACAGAAAACAAAAAACCAGACACAACCCGCAAACCAAGATGAACTCCACCACAAAGCATCTGCTGCACTGCGCACTGCTCATCACTGTGATAGTTACCTTCGAAGTATTCTCCGGCGGTATTAAGATTGACGAGAACTCGTTCACGCTCGTGGATCCTTGGACTGAATACGGCCAGTTGGCCACGGTTCTGCTGTACTTACTGCGCTTTCTCACGCTGCTCACGCTGCCCCAGGTGCTGTTCAACTTCTGCGGCCTGGTATTCTACAATGCCTTCCCCGAGAAGGTCGTCCTCAAGGGCAGCCCCCTGCTGGCGCCCTTCATCTGCATCCGTGTGGTCACGCGCGGCGACTTCCCGGACCTGGTGAAGACGAATGTGCTGCGCAACATGAACACCTGCCTAGACACGGGACTGGAGAACTTTCTCATCGAGGTGGTCACGGACAAGGCGGTGAATCTGTCGCAGCATCGGCGCATCCGGGAGATCGTGGTGCCCAAGGAGTACAAGACGAGAACCGGCGCGTTGTTCAAGTCGCGCGCCCTGCAGTATTGCCTGGAGGATAATGTGAACGTGCTGAACGACAGCGACTGGATCGTCCATCTGGATGAGGAGACGCTGCTCACGGAGAATTCGGTGCGTGGAATCATTAACTTTGTGCTGGATGGCAAGCACCCGTTTGGCCAGGGCCTGATCACCTATGCCAACGAGAACGTGGTCAATTGGCTGACCACCTTGGCGGACAGCTTTCGGGTCTCCGATGATATGGGCAAGCTGCGCCTGCAGTTCAAGCTCTTCCACAAGCCGCTCTTCAGCTGGAAGGGCAGCTATGTGGTCACCCAGGTGAGTAATTCCCTCCGTTTCGTTGCTCGATTTGTGGGCGAATGAGTGGGCCTTTGGGGAATTCCACTCACTACTTTCCCAACGGTCTTTTATCAACCGTGACAGCTCAGTAAGCTCTGAACGGAAAGCAATCTAATTCCTGCACTTGCGACACGAATGAGAAATCGCAGGCATTTCCAAGGGGCATTCTTATGGCATTTGTTGTGCCATAGGAATGAAATCACACTTGCACAAGGTTTCAATCATATTATGCCCACAAATCGAACTACAACTACATATATGTATATATATGCGTTTACTAATTAATCTTCATTATGCTAGGTGAGTGCTGAGCGTTCAGTGTCCTTTGACAACGGCATCGACGGCTCGGTGGCCGAGGATTGCTTCTTCGCGATGCGTGCCTTCAGCCAGGGATACACGTTCAACTTCATCGAGGGCGAGATGTACGAGAAGTCGCCGTTCACGCTGCTGGACTTCCTGCAGCAGAGGAAGCGTTGGCTCCAGGGCATCCTGCTGGTGGTGCACTCCAAGATGATCCCCTTCAAGCACAAGCTCCTGCTGGGCATCAGTGTCTACTCGTGGGTCACCATGCCGCTGTCCACGTCGAACATCATCTTTGCGGCACTGTATCCCATTCCCTGCCCCAATCTGGTTGACTTCGTGTGCGCCTTCATCGCGGCCATTAATATCTACATGTACGTCTTTGGCGTAATCAAGTCCTTTTCGCTGTACCGCTTCGGTTTGTTCCGATTCCTGGCCTGCGTGCTGGGTGCGGTGTGCACGATACCCGTGAATGTGGTCATCGAGAATGTGGCCGTCATTTGGGGCCTGGTGGGCAAGAAGCACAAGTTCTATGTGGTTCAGAAGGATGTGCGCGTACTGGAGACTGTCTAGGATATTGTGGAACTGGAGAAGGGAGTCATCGAGTGCAGCCATGGTCATCATATCGCCCCCAGAAACCAAAAACCAAATTAAGCAAGGCAAAAACAAACGAAATTTCGCACAATTCGGCCAGGCTCAGTGCGTTGTCCTGGCACAATCTGATTGATTTACTTTATTTGTACATTTTATAAGCATAAGAGTCACTCAACAACCACACCCACACCCACACCACACCACATACACCACCTGCACACACGCACATATAATTGTTGTTTCGTTCTAAAGTCATGGTCATTCGCAACTTTGCCAAAAAGAAAAGGAAATCAGATCAGATCATCGTAGTAGCAATCAGCACGGATTACAAGCATACCAGGGTGTCCGACCCAAAGAACAAATGCAATAGACAACGTCTTGGAGCGAGATCTATGATCTAGTGCATCACTCACTAGAAGATGCAACTGCAATACAACAACAATTGGGGCAATAACAATGATCCAAGAGAACCACACGCGAAAACTCTCCATTAAGTGTAATTTCATTATATATATATTTTTTTTGTATAGTCTGTAGTGAAAGAAATGCGCTATATACGCCCCCTGAAAATGTGGAGCACGTGAGTTGCAGTCACCTCGTAAATCCCAAAAACAAAAAAAAAAGAAAAGGCGAAAAAGGATGTCGCGTCCACTCACACACACACCACCCAATACACACACACATACAACTGTTACGAAAAAAGAACCAAATACAAAAACAATAATAAAATGTCAAAATATAAATGCATGTCTTTTATATTCGAAAGTTGGGGTGAAAATACGAGACTTATTTCGAAAAAACAAAACAAAAACAGCAAGGTTCTAATTTTATTCCTTGGAAAAAAAATGGGTGATTTTTCTTGGGAAATCCTGTTTTCAAAAATATACCCATCTCTCTCGTAATCATGAATTTTGGCAAAAAAAAAAAAAAAAAGAATTTGTTCTGAATGTTTCTGAATCGAAAAAATTTGGAATAGCGTAAGAGAAGATATAAGTTATTGGAATCATCTGAGTGCTGCAGCTAACCGAATTTAAGCTTAGATGACCCAGGAATGAATTGATGCAGATCAATGGATACTATATTGATAAATTATAAAACATGGATGGGTAATACAGTCTTGGTTGATAAAAAGTTCATAACGATCATTTCCTAAAAGATAACGAACATAGCGAGAACAAAGCGAGTCTAATCTCGCTACTACAATATGGGCTGTCAGGCATTTAGGGCCTCCTCCTTCCTGCACATCTGCTAATGCTCCTCCGTTGACATCCCTGATTGGTTGAGGTTCCCTCCGAATTCAAAAGAATTTCCGCTTGGGCGTGTCAAACGCCAGTCCGGACATCCTGCGAAATGAAAACGAATGCTTGCATTTGGAACGTACAAAATGAAGTAGTCTTGCCCACTTAGCCAACTTGGGTCCATTGAAGTCTTCCCCTGCGTTTGTATCCATCAGCGGTGTGGCCGCGGCCTTCGGATCCTGCAGCGTTCGCTTCGGCGAAGCCACAACTTTGCCGGGCGCTTCTGGAGTGACGAACTTCACCGCGTTCTCCTTGGCGGTCTGGGGCTCGTCGTCGCCGTCATCATCAGACTTGTCGCCATCCTCCGCCTCGTCCTTTTGGCGTTCTTCGTCAAGCGGGTCATCGCCACCCCCGCAATGCGGAGCTTGATCCTTGAGATTTAGGGGATTGTGGCAGTTGCTCTTGCAAACGCAGCTCTCGCTGCACGCATTGTTGCCCGAAAGGCAGCCGCAGCGCTTGGTGGTGCACTTTGTCCGACACTTGCAGGCCTTGCAGCGTTTGCCATCCTCTGTGGCGGATGTGGAGTTCAGCGATTGTATGGATGAGTTGCCCAATGACGTCACGTTGGCATCCTGTTTCTCTGGCGGTGAAATCACAGTGCGGCTATCGGATTGAATCCTCTGCGGCAATGTCAAGAAAATTGTGGAACAATTAGTTTCAATAGTTTTCGAAAGCCAAATGCAAACTCACCTTGGATTTTGATGTGGATGGCACCCAGTCGGGATCGTCGCTAACATCGCTAAGTACTATTGTATCGTTGCCATCCACTATCTGGAAACTATCATCTAAGTCCTGCGGCTCGGACTTAGCTGCCTTGGCTTTTGACTTGTTCTTGGCTCTCAGCTTGTCCAGCTCCTGCTGCAGTGCCTCCCGGCTGCTGAGCAGCTCTTCGAGGATCTGATTGCGCTGCTGATCCTCCGCCGGTGTCTGAGCTGCAGCCCATCGCCGGTTTGCTGTCCTGATTAAAACGGAAACCTTTTCTTCGTAGTCGCGCTGTTGCGCCAGCATTTCCTCTTCATGCTGGACTTGGAGCAGACGAAGGCGTTTGCCTGCCAAATCTTCCTGCTGTTGAGCATCCAGTAGCTGCACGCGCAGGTCATCCAACGTTGTGCGCTGCTCATTCATGATGGAGGCCTGTAGACGCCGCTGCTGCACCAAAGTCTTCAAGAGTTGCTTGCTAACCGTCCTGGACTCGCCAAGGCTTTGGACGCCCTCAGCCAAGGAGCGAATGCGGCTATCCAGATCGGTGGGGCAGACTTTCTGCTGAAGATCGGAGATCTGGGCATTGCGCATTTCCAGCTCCTCCTCGAGACTCGCCAGAATGCGGGCCTGCTCTGCGGCATCGGCGGGATCGTCGACTTTGTCCTGCTGGATCAGATGGTAGTGATTGTTGATTACCGCCCGGTCCTCCATCAGTTGCTCCAGGCTGTGCTCAGCATCTATAAGCGAGAGTATGATCTCCAGCTCACGATCCACCCAGGAATCTGTCTTCGCGTTCGCGTTGGAGGAGCCAGCGGCAGAGCCCCCGTTATCCTTGTACTTGTGACGCTGGGCCTGCGCCGAAGCCTGCCGCTCGAGAGCATCCTTCAGCCTCTTGTTGGCAGCCAGTGCCTCCTCGCACTTGCGCTTGAGGACCTGGCGCTGCTTGGAGTGCAGCGTCTGTTGGCGCACAATCTCCGACTGCATTTTGCGGTCCTTGCTCTTTAGTTGGGTTAGCTCCTTTTCGCGAACCATCTTCCATTGGCGGAACTTCTCGGACTCACCACGCATTGCTCGTATGAGCTTCACCTTGGATTCCTTCATGGTGCGGATTTCGGTACTTAGATTCTTAATCTTTTCACGCTCCTTGTCTCGAATCTTTAGCAAGTTGGCCTGCGTGATCAGCTTCCGGCGCAGATCGGAGATCTCCTGCTCCAAGAGCTGCAGGCGTTTGCGTCGCTCCTCCGCCAATTTGGCAGATGCATCCTTGCTCTTAATGTTGCGCAGCTGATCCATGAGGTCTCGTCGCTCCGCCTCGAGGTCATCGATCTTTTGGTTGCACAGCCGCAACTTGACGTCCTCGTCATCCGAATCCAGTCTGCTAAAGTTGCGCATAATACGCTCGTGCAGCTCCTGTTTGAGGTCCAGCTGGCGATTGATGTTGCGCAGTTCGCCAGCGAAGTTCATTTGCTTGTTGGTATACTCCTCCGAATGGGAATGCAGCATTTCGTGGACCTCATCGCCGCCGCCTTCACCGCCTTCTGTATGGGAACGACTGCTCTGTCGCTGGCGTGTCTCATGGCCCTGGGACTCCAGCTCCTCCTGAGTGCGTTGCAATTCTGCGTGCACTTGATCCACCAGCAGTGAGAATTCACGAAGATCATTGTCACCATTTGTATTCTCGTTTCCGAGTTGCGCCTGTTCTCTTTTATCCAGTTTGCTCTTTAGCTCCGACACATGGCTTCGGAGTTTATCGTGGGCCTGCTCGGCGATGTGGGCACGCATTTCTTTCTCGGTGAGATCGAGCAACGACTGATGAAGCTCTTGCTGTAATTTCCTATTCCTGTCCTGCAGGCTACGCACCTGATCCTTAAGCAGCTGGATCTCGGCCGCATTGGCCATTGAACCAGCTAGTGAATCCTCACAGGAAATGGCACCCAAGCCTACGGCTCCAACAGCGCTGGTTAAGGAACTACTCATCTTGCCGCCCGCCAACAGCTCTACACGCAGCTTTTGGATGACATCCTTCAGGAAATTAATCTCCGCCGCATGGGGATCGAGATTGACCACTGGCTTGTTTTTGATTTGCAGTGCTCGATCCGCATAGCGTAGGGTGCTCAATGTCTCGGCCACGTTGTAGTCGGCGGGGCTGACGCAAGCAATCATGAGCGTAATGGAGTTACCGCCCAGAGAGTCCTGCAGCAGACGTGTTAGCTTGGACTGGCGATAGGGTACGTAGCCAGCGGCCTGACCAGCTGCAATGTATATGGAATTTATGAAAAGGAGACCAGTGGCTAAATGATAGATACTCACATCCCAAGGCATTGATCACGTTGCCCAGGGCCAGAAGACCCTTATTGATGTTCACGCCCTCTTTGAAGCGATCGCCGCTGGCTAGGGTCTTTGAGCAGCGTTCAGAGCCAGCCAGATCCACCAGGTTGAACCTGGACGTGGTGACGGATTGTCTATCGGAGATTGGGGGAAAAATGTGATTAAGAATTAAGTATTCTCGCGAGGTGATGGCGCCCACTTACTTGCCGTCCAGCTTGGTAGCTACTAGCGTCAATGTGAATATGGCATGGGATCTTGAAGAGGATTCATTCATAGCCGTGGCGGCCACAGCCCGTCCGGCTGAGCCGCGGATCAGATGATCGGTCACTTCCTGGGCTGATGTGACCTCTAGCTCGGTGAGCCCCGGCATGATAATACGGTTCTTGACCTCTCTGATGTCTACGGTGGCCTTGTCCCGAGTTTTCGAGGAAAAAAGATCATAGAACTGCTCCTGGTAGAGCTCCACAAAAGAGCATGTGACAGAAAAACGATATTCGCTCTGCATTTCCGCAATGGCTTGGAATATATCATGGACGGCGCGTGGTATAACGCCCACATGATCATCTAGCACTCCGTTGAAGGCGGTGCCCATGGTGTAGGTCTTTCCGGAACCCGTTTGTCCATAGGCCAAGATTGTGACGTTATAGCCATGCAACAGCTTCTTCACTTTGGCCTGCACACACGTCTCAAATAGATCCTTCTGCGAGTCGCCAATGTCGAAGACATAGTTGTACGTATACGACTCATTCCGGTTGACTGTAACCTGTGGCGCTCCATCCGCTGATCGTTCGACGGCAATCCGGCAGCCGCGATCCAACTCGGACTGCACCAGGGGACGCACGCGCAAGGCCACTGCCACGCAGCTGGGATCCTCGCTGGACATCTGGGGGTTTTGGAAGGACAATCATCACATTCCATCACCCTTGCCGACATCTCCACCAACCACTTACCTTCTCTGGGGCACAGCAGATCTGCTCAAGTCCGAACCGGGAAATAGAAAATCGCGCGAAAACTGATCTGATGGCTAGCACTTACAAAAACTTAGAATTTAGGTTGTTCTTGATTTTGGAACAAAGTGGCTTCTCCGCGCGCAGCCCGGCACTCTCAATGAATTCTTTTTTTGAGTCCTAAACTAAACTAATCCAATGCGACGCTAAAAAGAAAAGGCATTTCTGCCAGTATTTTTAAAAATGGCGTGGTTATCGATTCTCCGCAGATGTCGATAAGTGCCTGACGATGGAGGTGCCGGTGTATAACGATTTCGATTGTTTTGGCTCTAAATAGCATCTGAAAAACTTTTGTTGAACGATTTGTGTACAGCGATATGACTAAAGGAAACAGTCTACAGTCTACCTACAAACCTATACATAAAAATACAAGCTACCTAGGTCTACATTTATTTTCACCCCTGCCAGTGATAGTGATGAAAGGCCAATTCTTGTCAACTAGCCAATTCGCCGATAGCCGATAGCAGACAGCCGCACATATCTATCGCTTTTTTGAACAATCGTTGGCAGCAACAGGGAATTGCAGAAACCAGTTGTCTTGGGTTTCGCAAGAATTGAAAAAGGAGGATCTGGTCAAACGGCAGGACATGGAGGAAGAGGCGCCGCGGTTCAAAGTGCTGGAGGAGGCGTTCAACGGCAATGGGGACGGGTGCGCCAACGTGGAGGCCACCCAATCGGCCATATTAAAAGTGCTGACGCGCGTAAATCGCTTCCAGCTGCGCGTCCGCAAGCACATCGAAGACAACTACACGGAGTTTATGCCCAACAACACGTCGCCGGACATATTTCTGGAGGAGTCGGGGTCCTTGAATCGCGAGATTCACGACATGCTCGAGAACTTGGGCTCCGATGGACTGGACGCCTTGGACGAGGCGAAGATCAAGATGGCGGGTAACGGCAGGCAGCTGCGAGAGATCCTTTTGGGCCTGGGCGTCAGCGAGCATGTGCTAAGGATCGACGAGCTGTTCCAGTGCGTGGAGGAGGCCAAGGCCACCAAGGATTACTTGGTGTTACTGGACCTTGTGGGTCGTTTGAGGGCTTTCATCTATGGCGATGACTCCGTTGACGGGGACGCGCAGGTGGCCACGCCAGAGGTTCGACGCATCTTTAAGGCTCTCGAGTGCTACGAGACCATCAAGGTGAAGTACCATGTGCAGGCATATATGCTGCAGCAGAGCCTCCAGGAGCGCTTCGATCGCCTGGTGCAGCTGCAGTGCAAATCCTTTCCCACATCGCGGTGCGTCACCTTGCAGGTGAGCCGGGATCAAACGCAGCTGCAGGATATTGTGCAGGCTCTCTTCCAGGAGCCCTACAATCCTGCGCGCCTCTGCGAATTCCTGCTGGACAATTGCATCGAACCGGTGATCATGCGCCCAGTGATGGCCGATTACAGCGAAGAAGTCGACGGTGGCTCCTTCGTCCGATTGTCGCTTTCCTACGCCACCAAGGAGCCCAGCTCAGCGCAGCTGCGTCCGAACTACAAGCAGGTCTTGGAGAACCTCAGGCTGCTGCTGCAGACGCTGGCCGGGATCAACTGCAGTGTGTCCAGTGACCAACATGTCTTTGGCATTATTGGCGATCATGTGAAGGATAAAATGCTGAAATTACTGGTGGACGAGTGCCTGATACCAGCTGTGCCCGAAAGCACGGAGGAGTATCAGGCTTCCACACTGTGTGAGGATGTCGCCCAGCTGGAGCAGCTGCTGGTAGACTCATTCATCATCAATCCCGAGCACGACCGAGCCCTAGGGCAGTTTGTGGAGAAGTACGAGACCTACTACCGCAATCGGATGTTTCGTCGGGTGCTGGAAACGGCGCGCGAGATCATCCAGCGCGATCTGCAGGACATGGTGCTGGTGGCGCCCAACAACCACTCAGCCGAAGTGGCAAACGATCCCTTCCTCTTCCCACGCTGCATGATCTCGAAAAGTGCTCAGGTAAGTCGCTCGCTAAACGAAACGATTGATTTCACTAAAGGATTCACTGTCGCCGGCAGGACTTTGTCAAACTGATGGACCGCATTCTTCGCCAGCCCACGGACAAGCTGGGCGACCAAGAGGCCGATCCCATAGCCGGCGTCATTTCCGTCATGCTGCACACCTACATCGATGAGGTGCCCAAGGTGCACCGCAAGCTCCTCGAAAGCATTCCACAGCAGGCCGTGCTGTTCCACAACAATTGCATGTTCTTCACCCACTGGGTGGCGCAGCATGCCAACAAGGGCATCGAAAGCTTGGCGGCGCTGGCCAAGACACTGCAGGCCACCGGTCAGCAGCATTTCCGCGTGCAGGTCGACTACCAGTCCTCCATCCTGATGGGCATCATGCAGGAGTTCGAGTTCGAGAGCACGCACACGCTGGGCTCTGGTCCGCTGAAGCTGGTGCGCCAGTGCCTGCGCCAGCTGGAGCTGCTGAAGAACGTGTGGGCCAATGTGCTCCCTGAGACCGTGTACAATGCAACCTTCTGCGAGCTGATCAACACATTTGTCGCCGAGCTAATCCGTCGAGTGTTCACGCTGCGCGACATTTCCGCACAGATGGCCTGTGAGCTGAGCGATCTCATTGACGTGGTGCTCCAGCGGGCGCCCTCGCTCTTCCGCGAGCCAAACGAGGTGGTCCAGGTCCTCTCTTGGCTGAAGCTGCAGCAACTGAAGGCCATGCTGAACGCGTCGCTCATGGAGATCACAGAGCTGTGGGGCGACGGCGTCGGCCCGCTGACCGCCAGCTACAAGTCGGACGAGATAAAGCACCTCATCAGGGCGTTGTTCCAGGATACGGATTGGCGGGCCAAGGCCATTACGCAGATTGTCTAGGACGTGCTCCATGCGTTTTTGCGAGCGAGGGTGGATGAACGGCGGGATACACATCACATTTGAGGTGGTAAACGGAGTCTAAATTTGACGATCACCATCATGTGTCCTTACTGAAATTCCTTCAACTGTTTACCACAAATGCCAAAAGTAATATAATTTGTAAATCTTTAATTCTCCGAATGGTTTCACTTGTACATAGAGAAGTTACAATCCACAAAAGTCGTTCCATTCTTCCCGCAACGCAACACAATTTTTAACATAAGACTTATTTAAATGAATAAAAACAACTGAATCCCATTAGTGCGCCTCTTGTCGCGCTTGGAGAACGAGCAGGTACAGCTGCTCAGTTAGCAGTCTGTGATCTCGGCCGTGGGTGACGGTTAGGATGCGTTGGGCCTCCTCCAGATGGTGCAGTGCCTCCTTGGCATGGCCCTCGTAGAGTTGGATTTTGCCCAGCTTCATGTGAAGCAGGCCCAAAAGTGGATTCCAGGGACCATGGTATTTCCGAAAGCCTGGCAGCAAACGTTGCCCGTAATCCAGGGCGTCGCTCCACTTGCCCACTTCGATGGCTGCTTCGAAGGCCGCATCGAGCGTCTTGACGTACCACACGTTCAGGGGATGGAACACGCCAGTCTGCTTGTCCAGACACACCTTGCACACGTCGAGATCTGTGATCGAGGGAGTGAAAAGGTGCTATAGTATGGAGCTTATGCCAACTTGGCGCAGCTACTCACAGGCCACGTCCTTCATGTTCTCCAGGTTGTGCCGGGTAAGAGTCATCGCCTCGTTGAAGGCATTTCTTAGCTTAGGACTGATACCCGCGTCGCAGCGCGGGCAGTTGGTGCGGTCCACACTGATTCCCACGCCGCAGTTGCGATTGGGACACAGGGCAGCCAGCATCTCCTTCGACTCCTTGGCATCCGTGCACTTGCTGCACACGCAGAGGAAGTAGTAGTGCTCCTTGAGATCCAGACGCCTCTGCTCCGGCGTGTTGAGCAGGTCAATGTAGCTGATGAAGATTTTCGACCAGTCCAGGCACTCCATGTCCTCGATCGCGTGCACGTGCAGCTCGTTGCCCTCGAAGGTGGCGACCGCATTCGGCTGGCAACTGTGGTCCGTAATCGAGACGCCCAGATATATGGCCGTGGCAATTGAGTTCATCTCGGCGTCCAAGATATTGAAGCCGTTGGTGATTAGCTGCAAAGAGCGGAGAAGAAAGAGCATGAGCTCCCGCGTATCTGTGCGCCGGGGAATGTGAACCGAAGCCCTTCCTAGATAATCAATTGACTGGCAGAGCGCCAGGCACACAGCATTGATTGCTATCTAATTTGGGCGACCAGGAGCGGCTGCATACGCCAGCGTCGTGGTTTCTCGATTCAGTACCAGCGCGACGAATCGCCCAATCCGCTCCTGCTCGCTCGCACAGGTGCCTGCACACTTACGCGACCGTAGATGCTCATCAGTTCCGTCTTGTTTGGCACCGTGCTGGGACTCTCGGCCATCATATCGCTGAGGACTGCGTGCAGCGAGTCCAAGTGCTCCAGTCGCATGGGGTCGTTCTTGATTTCGGCGTAGTCTGCGCACGTCAACGGGTATTAGCAAGGAATGAGCATGCAAAGGGATTCGCCCTTTGGCTTACTCACGGGACATGAGATCGCGGAACTTGCGGGAGCCGTGCTCGGTGTAATAGCCGCGGATCAGGTCTCCGCCGTGCTCCAGGCGCAGGATCAGTCGGCAGAGCATTCGGGCAGCATCGGGCACAACTCTGGGATGCACCTTCTTGAGGAAAGGACACTCGTGCTTGTGCTGGGCCCAGGCTTGCATCTGGCAGGAGCGATGGCAGTAGGACACATACCTGCAGTTGGAGCACTTGAGCACCTTGGTCCTGCAACGACGAACCGAAATTAGAGAGCCCACAAAGGCAGCCATATGGCGAAACTTACGCCTCCAGGCAGTTATCGCACCGCTCCAGGCGGTATTGCGACTTCAAGACGAAGGCGAAGGGTTTCTCCGTGAGGATCCGCTGCCCCCTTTTTATTTGCGGCGCCGGATTCTTTCCGTTCTTGGATTTGGATGAGCATGCGGATGCGGATCTGGATGAACCAACGGCGGGGGTGGCCATTTCGTCCGAACGGAGCAACAACAAAGACTTTCGCCTGGGGGCCCGTCTCACTGACGACTGAAAATGAGCGCACACCTGAAGATCAAAAATATTGTTTCGAATGCTTTTTGAATATTTTGCGGCATCTGATTTCTATTTTTGGCCACAAAAACAAACACAATTTACGCAAATCGCTGGCAAACACAAAAACAACAACACCATGGTGTTTATTCGCATGCACACGATGGCGTTGCCAGATCGACTGGAATCATGCTTTCTACAGTGGGCACCGCGTATGGTTAACGCAGTGGGAAATGTAGGTAACTGCATATCTTTAAGAAATACACTTAACAAATCATATTTAAGTTTGTTAAGTAACCAATAAAATATATTTCTTGTATGTGTTGTTCCCAGTGTCTACGATTTGGAGGCCTTGCGTCCTTTAAAACGAGGGAGACAGCTATATAGAGCAAATGCATTTGTATGTGTTGGTTCGCAAAACTAAAGAAGAGCAAGTAAATTTATATCAAATATGGAAAAGATACGATTCCAGATACAATTGTAACCTCACAGAGCAAGTCATCTGGTTTTCGGTGCCCGTGGGGGCTGTTTTAAGATTTATTTGTAGCAAACTTAGCATAGCATCGGGACAAATTGTGTGATCGACTCGAACGGACTCCTATGAGCAGTAAACGCGGGTAGTGGGAACGGGACTAACTAATTGTTCTGGGGCTTGGACCATTCGACGCTGAGGATCAAGTGGTCGTAGCCGTGTCCGTTGAGGATCTCGATGGCGGCGGCCGCATCCTTGCGCTGCTTGAAGTGCACGTAGGCGAATCCCTTGCAGAGTCCGGTGTTCTTGTCGCGGGCGAGATACATCTTGCTCTGCGGCCCAATCTTCTTCACCAGCTCCTCGAGATCCGCCTCGGTCATCGACTCCGACAGATTGGATATCCTGATGGCGGCCGTGTCGTCGCGTCCGCGCATTCCCAGCGCGCCCTTTTGGCTGTCCTTGAGGAACGGCGGCACATACTTGCCGGACTTGGGCGCATCGACGGCGGCCGCGGCGGCTGCCGAGGCCTTCTTCTCCATCATATTCGTGTCCATCGCCGTGCCCTTGTACGGGCAGTTGACCGACCAATGCTCGCCGTTGCAGATGCGGCACTTGGCAATGTTCTTGGTGGGGTCCAGCAGCGGGTCGTTGGCCTTCTCGTCCTCCTTGGAGTTGAGGAACTGCATGAAGATCTCCTCGGACACCATGGTCGTCTGCGAGTTGGGGCCGGGCTTGTCGTTCTTCGACTCGCCGAACTTCGTCCAGGTCCGCCGCTTGGCCACCGTCTTGGGCACCACCTGCTTGGAGATCTTGTACGTGCGCACCACCTTCGTCTTCTTGTCGTCCTTGTTGTACTTGTACTCCGTCACGTACTTCTGCCCGTTCTCCACGGTCTCCGTCGTCGGAGGGAGTCCACCATAGTCGAGCTCCACCTCGTCGGCCCAGGAGGATTTGATCGTTTCAACGCCCGGCATCTGAAAGAGATTGGGGGCGCAGTGAGTGGGGCTTCACTGGGCGCTTGCTTGGGGTGCACTCACTCTGTTTTTCAACGCGATTTGTATGCGAAATCGTAAATGCAAATTTCGCCACGAGTTAAGCGGATTTTTAATCAGCAACAAAAGAGTGTTACCCTGCCGCGGTCACAAAAACATGCCGTGTGTCCAAAAAATATACCGCTAATACCAATTTGCTCTTTTTTGAATATACCATTCGAAATTTCGATACTTTTGGTATTTGTTTAAAAATTTAAATTAAAAACTGGCTGTTTTTACTTTAAATTGCAAAATAAATCATATAGTTAGGAAAGAACGTATTAAACTTTTGATTTTACTACGCTGGTGATCTGCTGATTTTTCAACTTCCGACCCAAATATACCAAAAGGTATTTAAAATACCATCAAGACCGCGTGATTTCAAATTTCACCATTTACTTTAAATAAATTCGTTTTCTTGGATTTACTTTGTGTTTTATTATCATACATCTACAATATTAGGGCTCTAGATTAATAATAAACCCAGAAATAGTTCTGGATAAATAGATATTCAAGATTTGTGCGCATTGTGGTTGCTTTTTCCAAGTTACATATAAATAAATGCATCGAATTTCAGCAAGTAAGTCACTAACTAAATATAATGTACATATGGCGTTGTTTGGTCGGCTTGAGATTACAATAATTAAGTGGTTTGAGATGTGTCTACAACTTCATGTACGAGTATATACAGCCAGGCAGTCGATTGCAACAAAAGTTGGGGAATGAGTAATATGGAATTGAAAATGCACACACCTTGCACAAAAGATGCAAGGAAAATAGGAAAAAATATTCAAAAATAATATTGCACCGTGGAAAATTCATCGGTAAGTCTGGCGGGTCTCTTAGTCAATGAATAGGGAGAAATATAGGTCTCACTTAAGACTAAGACTATCGTTTAACTATTCGAGCTTATGCACACATATTTATAGTATTCGCTTACTACTGGGCTTTTCTTCCATTATGATCTCCGACTTCTCATTACCGCACGTGAGTGGTGCACAAAAGAGGGTACTGATTCCGAGAGTATGTAGTTCAGGTGCGGTTGTAGGGCCCGTAGAACTCGGGCTGTCCCGGATCTCACGCCAGCCATCGCGACTTCTGCAGCTCGATTTGGCCCTCCAGCGTCTTGGCCAAGTAGATGACCAGCAGCTGGATGAGCGCTATGCCCAGAGCATTGCCGGCAATCACGTACAGATTGTGCTCGGCCCAATCTCGGACGATCTCTATGCAGCCGCTGGTCCAGATCAGTTTCCTGGCCTCCGGAACGGGAGCGTTTTGGACGCCGTAGCCGCACATGATGTTCACCAGGCCGGAGGATATGTCGGTGGCATTGATGCAGCAACTGTAGGGCACTCCGCACTTCTCCACCGACGGCGAGCTGCAGTTGAAGTACTCGTTTTTGCCTGCAAAAATTAATGAATTGCTATTAATGGCAATTCATCTGCGTTTCAACTCAAGTTTTATGCGATTTTCTGATAATAATTTAACCAATGTTTCCGCATCAACTCACTCCAGTCCTGGTAGCCCGAATTACTGAGGCCACAGCACTTGAACTCCTGCTGAGCAAAGTCAATGAAGTTCTGCAGGTCGGGATCGTCGCGGTACGAGTGGATGATCTTGTGCGTGAACTGCTTCTCCAGAAAGGTGTGCATATACTGCGGGCACACGAAGCAGACGATGGCTGTGGGCGCAGACAGAGGGGGAGGTAGAGAAAGTTGGTGACATTACGGCAGCGCAACACAAAACCAGGTGGGCACCAGGTGGCGTGACTCACCGATGGCCATCTCCAGCAGGAAGAAGAGCAGCAGGCACATGGAGTAGAACTTCAGCAGGAAGGTGTTCTCGCGCAGTGCGCCCAGGCAGCCGGAGAAGCTGACCAGAAAGATGACCATGCCGGCCAGGATCATCACCAGCGAGATGTTGAGGAACACGTCGTAGAAGTTCTCCAGCCGCACCGATCCGTTCGCCTCCTCCCACTTGTCCTTGAACGCGTAGGCGCCAATGCCCAGGAGCAGGCCGCCAAAGAGCCAGAACACGAAGTTCAGCAGGAAGATCATGTACTTGACGCACTGGCTCACGTAGGTGAAGTGGTGCGGATGCATCACCTCGTGCACCTCGATGCCGCTGTAGCCACGCCCCCCGGCCAAGCCGCCGCC
This sequence comes from Drosophila simulans, assembly GCF_016746395.2. Taxonomy (NCBI): domain Eukaryota; kingdom Metazoa; phylum Arthropoda; class Insecta; order Diptera; family Drosophilidae; genus Drosophila; species Drosophila simulans. The sequence continues at coordinate 2,387,041 of NC_052525.2, forward strand.
CCCGAGCCCAGCACCCTGATATCGGTAGTTGCTCATCCTCGCCGTTTATCTGTATCCGTATCTTGAACTTCAACCACTCGCTATGCCACTGATTTCACTTTGCATCCGCTTCAGTCACCCGTTTAGCTTGTTTACCCAATTAGCATTGACAGTGGCAGTTGCAATTCGCTTGATAATCACTCTTTATTCATCTAATCTCCTTTTAGCAGCGTAGTAATATTGCACGAAAAGTAAAGTGTACAAACAATGGACGCAATCGGATGGATTCGTATCGGTCGTGTTATCGATAAACGATAGCGGCGCACAGCTGTTTGGAATGGGGAGCCACTACACTGTGCAGCAAAACTGAGCAACAAGTTGGACAAGTTTTTTGAAACATAAGCAATCTGTCTTCTGTACTCAAATCAATGAATTTAGTGCCTTGGGATAATAAACTTTGCCGGCCAATCATACGTCGTGTTGTCCAGTGTAATCACTATCATTATCACTCCGAAGCCATAAAATTGGAAACAAAATCGTTTCGGCACTGACCTTTGAGCCGCCGGTACAACGTCTGGGATCGCGGATAGATGGATCACAGCCGTTGCGCCATATGTGAATCAGCAGTCGATAGTGCCCATGCAAATCCCAGTGAGAGAGAGAGGACTTCGACGCGGTGGCCACTATCGTGAATTGGAAACTGGAAACTGGAAATTGGGCACTGGGGATCGGGAAACGATAAGCAATCGCGGATCGGCGCTGATAGCAGCAGAATACAAAATACCTGGCTTGGCTAATTGCTGTTCCAGTTGCAGCTAGTGCTCCACTGCCGCCATGAACATCCTGCTGCGCTTAATCGTCTTCGCCCTGGATCCTCTGGGTCTGGGCCGGCGCTTCCTCATCCGGCCGGCCGTGAATGTGGGCTGGAACGTCTATGATCGCGTGCGCAGCAAGGCGGACGAGAAGGTGGGCACGGTGCGGGAGCTGGTCCTCCGGCTGGGCCTCATCGCCTTCGCCGTGGTGCTCATCATCTGGCTGGCGGTCTTCATGTACGCCGCCTTCTACTACGTCTACATGCCGGCCATATCGCACACTCGCCCCGTCCACATGCAGTTCAAGTGAGTAGCTCCGAATGTGAAGGAAGTCGAAGTGGCTACAGGTTTCTTCCTGAGCTATGTACATGTATCTAAATGGAGGCCATTTGTCCATAAATACAGACCTAATCTGCTTATCAGTCACTGCGATTGGCTATTGCAAGCTAGTTAGTACCTGTGTTATCTCGGCAATTGTCAAGTCGTTTGATTCTAGACTTAGTACCCAATGAAACAATGTCGTTGAATCCCGCAGAACCTGCCTGGAGACCAGCACGCCCTGCACATTTCCGCACGCGCACGTCTCGCTGACGAAGAAGCAGCAGCTCCTGATGGTTGGCCAGGCCTACAAGGTGATCGTGAACATCGACATGCCGGAGTCGCCGCAGAATCTCGAGCTGGGCATGTTCATGGTGTGCGCCGAGATGAGGGACTACGACTCGATGCTGAGGGGCCACTCCTGTCGGTCGGCCATGATGCGCTATCGGTCGCCGCTGATACGCATGATCTCCACGTGGGCCCTGAGTCCGCTCTACGTGCTCGGCTGGAAGGAGGAGTTCCAGCAGGTGCCAGTGGAGATATTCTCGCGCTACCTGGAGGAGCGACAGCATCCCATAACGGACGTCTACGTGGAGATACAGTCGCAGAAGATCCAGTTCTACACGGTCACCCTGCACATAGTCGCCGATTTTACCGGGCTGCGGTACATCATGTTCAACTGGCCCGTCCTGTCGGCCATAGTGGGTATGTTGGCGCATATGCATCCCCATGCCAGCCGCCAGGGAACCGCCGCTAATCCTATTTTTTTCCTTTCCAGCCATTAGCACCAATCTGTTCTTTATACTGGTCGTCTTTCTGCTCAGCTGGTACCACTGGTCCGACGCCAAGTGGCTGCACAGCGTGCAAATCAAGTACGCCCGGCTCACGAAGTCGCTCGAACCCGACGTAATGCTCTCCAAGGCGAGCAGCCTGCGCGACGACGACGACGACCTGGTTGCCTACAGCGATAAGTCCGACATTGCGGACGTGGGCGGTGACACGCTGAGCGACGTCGATGCCGACGACTTGGTGCTGGTCAAGAAATCCCGCGGTGGCAAGCGCGAATCGCCCGATGCGCTGCGTAAGCGTCCCCCCACAAAGAAGACCACCGCGGACCATTGAAAAGTGAAAGGGTGGAGTTGAAACGAGATGAGATGGAACGAAGGAGGGACCACCATTTACCACCGAAGGCTAGACCACCGCCCGTGCGACGCTTGAGCCAAAGACTAAATAGATTTAGGACTAAGTTAGTGAACACAGCGACAGCCCACAGCCCACAGCCCACAGCCAGCTGAAGTATTCCGGCGGATTAGCCCACAGAGCTCAAGCTTCAACTAGTTCTTACTTAAGTGGTGGACAAAAGTGTATCACAGTATAGGTATTATTGCCCCAGTTAGAGATTGCCTTGTAGATTGCTGAGCTGTGCATTTTCGATGCAGTTGCTCATTCGTTGTTACCTATGCCCAGTTGGGAACTGCAACCCATTGAGCCATGCAAGTCAATTAGCTAAACAAGAAAGCATTCCATTTGTACATGAAATTTTACCAACAAAGGAAGTCGAATCTAATGAACTTGTAAACGAACGTGAATTAAACAGTTTCTCTTGAGATTTGGCAAGGAGCACATGCATCTTTAGGCTTCAGCCTCTTCCTGGCTCTTGTCCTTCGGCGGCGATGCGTCTGGCCCCCAATCGGGCTGCTGCCGCTGCTCCTGCGGCAACTCAACATCTTCGTCGAAGAGGAACATTCTGATCAGGGTGAGCTGCGTGTTGAGAATATCCTGCACGTTGACCATCTTCTCGCCGCGATCCTTGTACTCCAGCAGGGCATCCTCGGCCGATTCTTGTCTACGCACTCGATGGGGCCGCAGCCTCTGCCGCATCAAACGCTGCCTGTCCATGGAGTCCAGTTTCCGGCTCACGTTTTCCGCCACCGTACGCCCGTTGCGGACGTAGTTCCTCCGCCAGCAGGGCAGCTTGCGGAAGCGCCCAAGGACGCCCGAGAACTCGACGAGCAGAAAGTCGAAGAAAGTGATGCGATTCTCCCGTTCCGAGTCCCTGATCATCTTCGCCACGGTGAAGTAGTCGTTGATCAGGGACACAAAGACGTTGATCAGCAGCACGATGATGACGAAGGCCAAGACGCCGTAGCAGAGAATGCCCAGCCACTTGCCGCCGTGGAAGAGCTCCGATGGCTTCACCTGGGCACTGAAGCCGAAGGAGAAGCACATGCACATCACCATGCTCTTCACCAGATTGTTGAAGTTGCTGCTGTAGTTGCCGTTTATGGTGACCACGGCGAAGCAGAAGCCGATGAGGAATATGACGATGGCGATCGCGGTGCTGGCCACCGCAGACCAGGCCAAGTAGAGCGTCCTGGTGAACAGCTTGAAGACGCTGGCGAACTGCAGCACTCGCCACAGGCGCAGCGTGGTTATGCAAATCAGAAAGCCGATCGTGATCGTGGTCAACTGGTGCATGCGCGACGGCCGCCGGAAGTCGATGAACTCCACCTTGCTGGCGCCCTCCACCTTCTTCATCATGCTGGCCACCAGGGACTCGCGCAGCACCACCAGCACCATCACCAGCAGGTTGACCATAAAGATGAACACGTCCAGCTTGTTCCAAACGCTCTTCAGCAGATGCGGCTCGTACCACAGCTTGACCGCCAGCATCTGCGCGAACTGTATGAAGACCAGCACGTAGATGAGCAGGGCCAGCAGCCCCGTGTATGGCATCTGGTCGACGTTCTCCAGCAGCTTGGCGCTCTCCACCTGCACGTCGGGCACTATGCCGCCGAATGGCGTCTTCTCCACGCGCAGCGTGCAGATGCTGAACAGATTCACGTCCACGTTGTACATCGTGAAGTCGATGAACACCGCCGACGTGTTCAGCGTCAGCCAGTGGTTCTCCGAGAGGTAGTCTATCACCTGGGGGAAGTGCGAGATGAAGAGATTGTACTAGCAAGTATGCTCGCCCACCTTCATGCTGTTAGCCGCGCTCCTGGCCAGCAGGCTGACGTAGCCCGCCAGCTCCGGGTAGCTGTTGAGCGAGCCCACATGGTCGAAGTTCATGAGCAGGGCGTCGAGGAACTCGAAGTTCATCTTGATGGGTAACCAGGGCTCGTAGATGCGCCAGTACTTGTCGGAGTAGTGGAGCTTGCGGTAGGGCAGCTGCCATTCGGGCATGTAGTATGTGTCGGAGAACTTCGGTGGACCGAGGCCGACTTCCGGATTGGACACGCGCAGCTGGCGCAGTCGCATCACGCCCAGGAGCACCGATTGCTCGGCGTGTGCCCAGCCGGGCGAGCCGCTCTCGGAGGCGTTCGAGTTGAAGGCGATCACCAGGGTGGACTCGATGAAGTCGAAGAGCTGGTTGAGGAAGTACACCTCCTGGAGGCCCGTGTAGTCCGTGTGGTTGTACATGAAGAGGTCCGTGATGATGCGCGTGTTGTGGTAGAGGGTTTGGTCCCTCGTCACCAGCACCAGGCACATCAGGCAGAGGAAGTACGGGCCGTAGATGAAGAGATCGTGGGCGATCATCTTGTACTGCTCGTTGAGCTTATAGTTCCTGTAGCGCGAGGTCAGCATCAGGTTGGCGCGCTTGCTGACCAGGCGCCGCTTGAGGAAGTCCCTGCGTTCCTCCTTCTCCTCCTTCAAATTCTTGTCACAGCGTGGCGGTATGTAGATCCGCGGTGGCCACAGGGCCCGGTCGATGGACAGGATCACGAACTTGATGGGGTCCCCGATGAGGAACTGGAAGAGCAGCACTATCACAATGCTCACCAGCATCGTCTTGAACTTGACGTCCTCGTGCTGGAAGCCGGCGAACACCGCGATGCATATCAAGCAGCCAATTATAATGCCCACCGTGATCGCGAACATGGCCCAATGCGCTTTTTTCACTTTCATTTCGAGCAGTTTTTTATGCCCCGTATTTTAGATATTTTTCGATATTTTCGGCTTTTCAGGCGATTCACTGGCTTTCAAGTGCTCTCCAAACAATTCGAGTTCGGAACTACGAGTGGCGTGAGCTGAAAGGCCAGCTAGACGAAACAAAAATAAAATAACTTTGAAAAGAAACGTTTTTCGAATGTGTAACGTATTTTGGTCTGCATAAGGGTTAATTCGAATTTATCGAGACGCGGCTCATTCCCGCGCACTACGCAGCCAGCGCCACATTTGCTGGCCAATGCGCGCTGGTCACACTGGCGAAAGTAAAATAAAAAAAATTAGTTTTATTTAATTTCTTGCGAGCGAGCCACGAAAATGACGAACGCCTAGCGCGATTGCCCAAAACAACCCACTGAAGCAACCGCACCGCACCGCAGCGAACCGCATCGAAACGAACGAACGGAGGAGGAGCAGGTGGCCGCCAGTTAGAGCAGCCATGACGATGACCGCCTCGGATAAATACACGTACCAGCGGACCGTTCTCTGCCTGGCCCGCGTTCTGGCGGGCATCCAGCCCACTCCCTGGGATAAGGTACATGATACATGTCCACCTGGCCACGCACTCCACCAGCCACTGCGCCAGCCCCCTGGCAATCGACTTTTCGCACTGACCTTGAGCGGCGGCCATAAAACAGACATGCGTGGGCGCTGAGGGGGCGGCGGTGAGGCGGTGGGGCGGTGGGGCAGCCTCGCAATTCGCAGGAGCCCCACACCAAACCAACTCAGTTCGCAAAAGTGCCATTGGAACATCAACAGTGCAGCGAATCTTCAGCTGTTGCTCACCGATGCGCTCACACGAAAGCTGCTGATGATTCAGGCACAACAGAGGTGCAGTAGGATGTAGTTGTCTTCCCATGCACTGAGGTCACCAGCAGTAGACGCTATTAGTTAGGCGTATATCATGAGTAGAGTGTATGGGTCAAGGAATAGGAATAGGAATAGCAATAGCAATAGGCACAAGACACTAATCTATGGCTTCCTCTTGCCACACGCCCACAGGTGCAGACCCTGTTCCGGTATTGCCCGCAGGAGAATGCCGCCGGAGTGTTTTGCCTGGACACGCGGGCCCAGGATGCCGTGATTGCGCTGGGCATTTACTTTCTGGAGGGCGGCTGCCAGCACGAGGGCCAGATTGTGCCCTATCTGCTGCGTCTGGCCAAGTGCCTGCCGAAGGCGGTCTGGATTGACGATGCCCGGAGCAACAAAGTGGAACGTAAGTACCAGCTGCTTGCCACATGAGTGCCTGCCACACAGTTGGCTAATCCTGACTTCCCCACTTCCCTCTGGCAGGCGTTCGCATCCCGTCGGCGGAGAAGTTCAGCTTCTGCTTGAACACCCTGCTGTCCGACATAGCGGCCAAGTGTCCGGATTCGCGCGAGGAGATCATCCTGAACCAGGTGGAAACGCTGAGCGCGCTGGCCAACATAGTCAAGTCGAGCAGGGACAGCAGCTCCGCGCCGCCGCCCATTATCCTGTGCAAGGCCACGGTGCCGCTGCTCTTCGGCCTGGCCCGTTCGATGGGTCGCTATGCCAGCAACGATCCGCCGCTGCTGTGCCGCATCTTCCCGCCCGAGCTGCTGCCCATCCAGAAGGGCGGCGGCCGCGACGGCACCGGCTCGAGCAGCAGTGCCAGCGGCACCTGCGGCGGCTCCTTCAGCAGCAGCGAGCGCCTGGCGGCCACGCACCACTTCCGACCCATCATACCGCGCTCCATGTCCGGCAGCCTGGCGCAGGCCCAGAACGCAAGCTACGACGATGGACGGCAGCGGTACGCGGGCGGCAAGCCCAGCAAGCCCTCGTTGCACAGCTACTTCTCGGTGCCGTACGATCCGCGGACGCACTTCTTCACGCGCTACGGCTCCAGTTTCAACCAATTCCCCAACATGCGCGTCTGCGAATCGCCCACGAAGGGCGGCCCACGACCCCTGTATCGTGTGCCCCCGTTTCCCATCCAGCATCTGCAGACCATCTTCGCGGTGTCCAAGAAGCTGCTCACCAAGGACACCCTCGAACATCTCGACGAGCAGGCCAGCGACATATTCTCGCTGCACCAAATCAAGGGCTATTGCTACAAGAGCTTCTCGGAAACGCTGAACCTGGTGCTGGTGACCCTGCTCCGGGAACTGCTGCAGCATCAGGTCGACCTGCCCACGCCGTTCACCAAGGACGTGCAGGAGTTCGTCAAGCGGCTCTTCCTCAACGGGCAGACGGAGCTGCAGAACAAGCAGCAGGACCAGGAGCGCGAGCGGCGCGAGGAGAACGGCATCGCGGTGGTCAACAAGTACAAGGTCAATGTGATGGCCAATGCGGCGTGCGTCGACCTGCTGGTTTGGGCCATTCGCGACGAAACGGGTAAGCGCACATCCTCGCCGCGGAGCAAGCGATCTTGAATTCCAGCTCAACGCAAAATGCAAATGCAAATGCAAATGGCAATATCCAAGCAGCAACTTATTGCAAAACAGATCGAAAGAGAGAGAGAGAGGGAAGTAGCTTCATGGCCAGTTAGAAGGAGAGAGTTCCATGATTATGCCATATATAAACTAGCTCACAATCCATAGTCATGACCATCCAAGATGCTCATCCATCCTCCTCACTCGAATAACTATGTGAGAGCGGGTGAAGGAGCTACTTCCTTCTGGTGCAGCACATTATCCATTATCCATTTATCGAGTGATTTATGCTTTCCTTGGGTGCTTCTCTATCTACATACTACACACGTTCGACTTCCGATTCTGCCCCTCTCTCTTTCTTCAGTAAGTTTCAGTTATTTCGTTTAATCTCTTTTAGTTTCTTATAGTTTGTTTGTATTGATTTTGTTTTTTGGTGGCCGGAACCCGGAATATGGTTCAGTTGACGTCGACTATAATGTGCCATCCCTGCAGAATGGCTTGCAATTTTTATTGAAGAAAGGTCAAGAGCAGTGTAATCCCCCATAGTTTCGATTCTTGCACCCACAAAACTGATCGTTAAGGGGGGAGCCATCCGAAAGAGCTTTCGTACTAATCCTCCAATTGGGAACACATTCGTTTCGATGAACCTCGATTAATTGGCCATAGTTTGCGTGGATTCCCCCTCTTAACTGGAACTACTTTGTACGTCGGTTTTGTGGCTTAATTGTTAATTGCCTGGCCAACGTTCGCTGCATGCTGCAACAGATCCACATCCTGATCTCCTGATCCCCTTTTTGTTCCTCGTTCCCTTGTTCCCTTGTTTGCAAACTGCCAAACGCCGCCATTGCCGTGTACTAATCAATACTTGCCACCCAAACAGAGGCGGACAAGCTGTGCGGCCGGCTGTCGCAGAAGCTGAACCTGGAGCTGAGCCACAAGATCGTGATGGATCACATGCCGCTGCTGATGGTTTGCCTGGAGGGACTGGGCAAGCTGGCCCACAAGTTTCCCAACATTGCCGGCACCTCGATCTCGTATCTGCGCGACTTCCTTGTGGCGCCCAGTCCCATTCTGGGCAAGCTCCACGACCACGCCATGCAGTCGCTGGCCCAGCAGAAGAAGGAGAAGGAACTGACGCCCTTCAAGATCGCGGTCCAGCACTCGGACTCGCGGACGGCGGTCGTCATCTACGGGGATAATCAAAAGCCGCCGGGCAGCGGAACCGGTCGCAGTGGTCATGCCGCCTTCGAGTCACTGCGCGATGCGGCCATCGAGAATCTATCGATCGCCCTGCGCGCTGCCCACACCCTGGACCAGTTCTGTGTGCCAGCTCTGGTGGCCAACGTCTCCAATCGGCTCTTCACAGCCGAAAAGTCTGGCAGGTGGGTGCAATGGTGCGATATATCTATATATATAGTTGACTCATCCGACCGAGTCATGTTTTCAGTGAATCGCAAGGCGAGTGCCACAAATCCAACCTGGTCAGCCTGAACATCATCGTGATGCTGGGCCACGTGGCCGTGGCGCTGAAGGACACCTCGAAGACGACGCAGAACATCCTGCAGTTCTTTATCCAGCGCTTCTGCAAGGTGCCATCGGAGCAGAACGCCCTGATTGTGGATCAGCTGGGCTGCATGATCATCTCGCAGTGCGAAACGCACGTCTTCGATGAGATCATGAAGATGTTCTCGCGCGTCACCGTGCAGTCGGCGTCGTTGGCGTACACCTCGGATCCGGAACACCGGAAGCAATTCCATCACGTCTCGGATGCGGTGGTCAATGCACTGGGCAACATAGCGGCCAACATTCAAGGGGATGCCGAGATGCTGGAGCTGCTGGGCAAGCTGCTGGAGCTGTTCGTCCAGATCGGCTTGGACGGCGAGCGCAGCTACGACAATACACCGGGCGCCCAGAAGGCCAGCTCGCGTGCTGGCAATCTGGGCATGCTGATACCGGTGATTGCGGTACTGGTGCGCCGCCTGCCGCCGATCAAGAATCCCCGCCAGCGGCTGCACAAGCTATTCAAGGACTTCTGGGCCTACTGCGTCGTGATGGGCTTCACCAACGCCCGCCTCTGGCCAGCGGACTGGTACCAGGGCGTGCAGCAGATAGCGGCCAAGTCGCCGCTACTCATCTCGCAGACCGCCCACAAGTCGGATATGCGGGAGCTCAACTACACGCTGGCCATCAAGAGCGATTCGGTGAACGAGCTGCGTAGCCAGATCCTGGTGCTCCTCGAGCACTCCTCCGACAACGTGGCCACGGCGATCAATAAGCTCTCATTTGCGCAGTGCACGTACCTGCTCAGCGTTTACTGGCTGGAGATGCTGCGCGTGGAGAATGCGGATGAGCCGAGTCTGGAGCCGATCATGAGCTACCTCTGCGACACGGCGCTCCAGAGGGACAAGACGGGCATCTGGCAGTGCGTCAAGTGGTAGGCCTTCTCGAATTAGTGCTTGACTTTCTTTAACCAATCACTCATTCATTTTTCCTTCCCCCGTTCCATATAGCGTTGCCGACCAGGTCTTCGAGAAGTTCCGCAACGTTCTATACGCCCACGACGAGATCCGCGAGAAGGTGCTGGAGTCGCAAGCCACGCTGCTGCTGGTCTACTTCAACCACATCCACAAACCCATCCAGATGGTGGCCGATCAGTACCTCTCCTTCCTGGTGGATCGCTTTCCCCACTTGCTCTGGAATCGCCGCGTGCTGTGGTGCATGCTGGACATCCTCCAGCTGCTGGCGTACTCCCTCAGCCTGGATCCCAACGAGGAGACGCCCACCTTGCGGGTGGTCTCGACGCCCTACACCCTGCAGCTGATGGACTCGCTGCCGGCGCGGGAGCTGCGCCTCAAGGACTTCGCCGATCGGTGCCAGGGCATTGTGAACGAAGCCATGAAGTGGGCGCCGCGATCCACGCGCTCGCACCTACAGGAGTATCCCAACCAGATTCCCACGCCCGTGCTGGCTCACCACAGCGGACTGGCGCTGGCCTTCGACTCGGTGGTGAGCAGCAGTGCCCAGCACACGGGCACCATGAGCAAGCGGCCGAGCTGCGTCAACTCCGACACGCCCAGATTCGTATCGGTGTTGTGCCTGAGGAGCAAATACGCCGGTGAGATCAGTGGCCTGCTGTCCGTACTTAGCGAGAAGGATAAAGCCGGCCTGGCGGACCGACTGGTCAGCGATGTGTGGGAGGCGTGTGCCGAGAAGAGCGACGCCCGCCATCGTGGCGCTCTCTGGCGTGCCACCGCCTACCTGATCATATGCTCGGAGATCAGCAGGAAACTGCTGCACGCGGTGGCCAGTTCGCAGCTGGAGCTGTTCACCGAATCGGCGATGGAGACCGCCGTTGAGTGCTGGCAGTGGGTGCTGACTGCCCGCCAGGATCTGGAGCTGTGCTTCATCCAGGAGATGGTCAGCGCCTGGCAGACGACATTCGAGAAGCGAATGGGCTTGTTTGCGTGGGAGACGGAGGTCACCAATCCCCTGGCCGCCTACGAAGGCTGCAAGCTGGTCAGCAAGCCCATACTGATCACGCCCCATCTGATTTGGCTGCAGCTGCTCTCCGAAATGGTGGACACAGCCAAGTATTGCAACAGGGACAAGGTGGAGATGTTCTGCCTCCTGCTGCACCGATGTCTTCCCGTTCTCAAGAGTAGCAAGCAGAACCGTCAGGTGTCCACCGTTGGCTGTCGCTTCAAGCTGCTGCAGTGCGGACTGTCGCTGCTGCAGGGCAACACCATTCCGAAGTCGCTCTCCAGGAATATCCTGCGCGAGCGGATATACTCCAACGCACTGGACTACTTCTGCGGACCACCCACGTGTCCCAATCAGAGCAGGGAGCAGCTGCTGGAGGACATAATGATACTGCTGAAGTTCTGGCAGACGATGCGCAGTGAAAAGAAGCATCTGGTGACCTCGGAGGTGGGCGACTACGACTTGACCAATGCCTCCGTGAGCTCCACGCAAATGCTGGCCGTGAGAAATAATCCGGAAACGGCATCCCTGATCAGCGGCGGTGGGCTGGTCAACGACTACACGCGCTCCATGAGTGCCAGTGGCAATGCGGTGGGCATGGGCATGGGTGTAGCGGGCGGCGGGAGCAGCAGCGGCTGGTACAACACCATTCCGCACTCCACGTCCACGCTGTCGAAGCGATCGAATCGCTCCAAGCGGCTGCAGTACCAGAAGGATTCCTACGACAAGGACTACATGAAGAAGCGCAATCTGATCCTTGAGCTGCTGGCCGTCGAGCTTGAGTTCCTCATTACCTGGTACAATCCCAACAGTCTGCCGGATCTTATAGTGCCGGGTGAGTTCGGAAGAGTTGGCAACTTCAGTCCAGAACCTAATCGATCCCATTCCCTTTTCAGGCGAGGAACAGATCACGGAATGGCGCAACCGGCCGTACAAGCCGAACGTTTGGCGGGACTACGCGCGTCTCGCCTGGTGCTATAACCCGGCACTGGCTGTCTTCCTACCGCAGCGGATCAAGAACGCGGAGATCATTGATGAGGAGGTGTCGCGGCTGGTCTGCTCCGATCCCATAGCGGTGTGCCACATTCCCGAGGCGCTCAAGTACCTGTGCACCACCAAGAACCTGCTGCAGGAGAGCCCGGATCTGGTGTACATCCTCTCGTGGTCGCCAGTGACGCCCATCCATGCGCTCGCCTACTTCTCGCGGCAGTATCCATCGCATCCGCTGACAGCTCAGTACGCCGTGAAGACCCTCTCCTCGTATCCGGCGGAGTCGGTGCTGCCGTACATCCCGCAGCTGGTCCAAGCACTGCGGCACGACACCATGGGCTATGTGGTGGAGTTCATCAAGAATATATCGCGGCGGTCGCAGATAGTGGCGCACCAGCTGATCTGGAACATGCAGACGAACATGTACATGGACGAGGATCAGCAGCACAGGGATCCCAATCTGTACGAGGCACTCGATCAGCTATCGCAAAGTATTATCGCATCGTTCTCGGGCGCCGCCAAGCGGTTCTACGAGCGGGAGTTCGACTTCTTCGGCAAGATAACGGCCGTCTCCGGCGAGATTCGATCGTTTGCCAAGGGCATTGAGCGGAAGAACGCATGCCTGGCGGCGCTCAGCAGGATCAAGGTGCAGGGCGGCTGTTATCTGCCCTCCAATCCGGAGGCCATGGTCCTGGATATCGACTACAGCAGCGGCACGCCGATGCAAAGTGCAGCCAAGGCGCCGTATTTGGCCAGATTCCGGGTGTATCGTTGCGGCATCACGGAGCTGGAGACGCGCGCCATGGAGGTGTCCAATAATCCGGTAGGATTGCCCTTGCCCCACTTGCAACACCCAGCTCAGGTTATCTTCGGTTTTGCTTACAGAACTCGCAGGAGGACGCCAAGATGACGCTGGGCGTGGAGTCGTGGCAGGCCGCCATTTTCAAGGTGGGCGACGATGTGCGCCAGGATATGCTGGCGCTGCAGGTGATCACCATCTTCAAGAACATCTTCCAGCAGGTGGGACTCGATCTGTTCCTCTTCCCCTACCGCGTTGTGGCCACCGCTCCGGGCGTAAGTTCTCCACCTCCCAACTACCTATAGTTATAGTGGCGTGATATCCTAATCGTGTTTGCTTCATGTTCCTTCAGTGCGGCGTCATCGAGTGCGTGCCGAATGCCAAGTCGAGGGATCAACTCGGCCGACAGACGGACAGTGGACTCTCCGAGTATTTCCAGCATCAGTACGGCGACGAGAGCTCCAAGGAGTTCCAGGCGGCGCGCGCCAACTTTGTCAAGTCCATGGCGGCCTACTCGTTGATCGGCTATCTGCTCCAGATCAAGGATCGCCACAATGGCAACATCATGATCGACAAGGATGGCCACATCATACACATAGGTGACTCACTTGGTTAGTGCGCTGGGCATATCGTTGTCTACAATACGATTTCGTTGCAGATTTTGGCTTTATGTTCGAGTCGTCGCCAGGTGGTAATATCGGCTTCGAGCCGGACATGAAGCTGACCGACGAAATGGTCATGATCATGGGCGGCAAGATGGACTCGCCGGCCTTCAAGTGGTTCTGCGAGCTGTGCGTGCAGGCCTTCCTCGCCGTTCGTCCGTACCAGGACGCAATCGTCTCGCTGGTATCCCTGATGCTGGACACCGGACTGCCCTGCTTCCGCGGCCAGACGATCAATCTGCTGAAGCAGCGCTTCGTGGCCACCAAGAACAACAAGGAGGCCGCCGCCCACATGCTGGCTGTCATCCGCAACTCGTACCAGAACTTCCGCACGCGTACCTACGACATGATCCAGTACTACCAGAACCAGATACCCTACTAAACCCAAGTTGCAGGCGCCTCGCGTTCGTTGTTGTTTGGCCAAAAGACACTTAAAAAAATACACTCCCCATTAGTCCCAACCGGAAATCAGTACACCCCGTACTCGAATCCTTCTATCCGTATTATCAATGTTTCGTTGTCGTATTCCTTAACCCGTATTTCTCCGAGTGTGTGTTTCGTTTTACCTTCGCGTACTTATAAGATGTTGAACTTTTTCCAAGATTTTACGACGCATATATACGTTATACAATATTTATAAATATTAAATCAATTATAGGGCAATATGTTATATAATGGTAAAACAAGAAACGTATTATTAGAGGGAAGTGGATGTCGTTTTTGGTGGTTCCAATAAATAAAAGGTTTTCCTTCAGAAATTATGCATTGCAATTGATGCGGTTGTTCTATTATATATCGCTTTTAAATAACAGCTCTTAAATGGCATATTAAAAAAATAAAGATATTTTATAACATATTTGAATATAAAATTCCATAATTTAGCGATTAAATCAAATTATTGAATACATTTTCAACAGTCGATAAGTATTGTATTCGATAACACCCGATAACAAGGTGGTTCGCGTCAGTATTAAATGGCATTTCTGGTATTCGTGACTGCATTGCGCTCATCTCCTTTTGGTAGTTTCTTGCGATTTCTGCGCACGGTCACGCTTTACAGTCGGACTAAAAAAATATACAGATCTTTTGTTGTAAGTAAAAAACTCGAAAAGTAAAATAGAAGCCATTTGGCGAAACTCGCAGCTGCTAAAAAGTGCCAAAAAGTAACAAACAAGTGACCCAGCATACGGCAGTTTTCCCAATTTTCGCCCCACACTTTTTTTTGTGCGAAGCGAGTGTGAAAGGTACATATATATATATACATATATACGGAAGCAAGGTGTAGCAAAAGACGAAAAAAAGCAGCAGAGCGTGTTTGTGTGTGTGTTGAGTAAAAGAAAGCAGTCGAAAAATGAAACGCATGAAAATGTCACGAAAAGCGATGAAGCCAAGAGAAACGTATACATGAAAGCGCAAAAACACAAAAGGCGAACATAATATTAATAATTTTTCGAAATAAGTGCTCATGAGCACCGCTCTCTCGACGTGTGCCTCCGTATGAGCGTGTGTGTGTGAGTGTGTGTGTATGTATGTGAGCGTGCGTTCCGTTCCTATTTTTTTCACCCCATGCGTGTTCCTTTTTTTTGTTGTGTGTGCGTTTGAATTGCTAAGGAAATGGTGGAAATTCTAGAGAAATTAATACTGGAAAATTGCGATTTATTTTTTGTAGTACATTGCACACACGCACACACCGAAAGGCGAGGAAATTGCGTTACACAAGCACACCCGCTGCCGGCGTCGCTGCCAGCGTCTCTGCCCAGAACCTCCGCTGTGGTGAACAAGTGTACGTGTGTGTGTGTGTGTCGCGTGTCTCTCTCTGCGCGAGTATGTGTGCCTGTGTGGGTGTGCGTGCTTCAATAATCAAATACCATTTTTTTTCGAGTGTTGCAAGCCAGCGAATTGAAATAAAATAACAAACGAAACCAAAGTAACAAGAAAGTAAATAAATTGTTGCAGAAAGCAACCAAACACACACGCGAAAAACGAATTGAAACGAAAACGAACGAAACTGCAGCCAAACTGCGCCTCTACGCCTGCGTCGACGTCGACTGCGCAGCCAGCGCACAGTGGAACAGAATTGCAGGTAAGTGGGCCACAACTACACCGACCCCATTAAATTTAAACATAGCTTTGTTTCTGAAACGTTAAAAATCGGCATTACTTGTGCTGCCAAAAATGTAGGTACAGTAAGGCCCCGAAAAAGTGGAAAGTTCTACATAAATTTACCCAAAATATTAGATTAGCTTGTAGTACCATGTGTTCTTTTTGCAAAGTTAAAACCCCTGTTAAAATTGCTAACACAGGGGATATACCCACTAGTGGTTAGGGTAGCTATGCACTGAAAGAGATCGGTGCAATAAGTGCGTCAAGTGTTTTTTTTTTTTCAATCGGTGCGACATTACTCATTTGGATGCTAATTGATTGAGCAGCGGGATATCCGTAACAACGCTTTTCCCACATCCAATGCAAATATAATGAAATATTTTTTCTTTAATCTTTAATATGTGGAGTTACTTAAATATAGCTCAGTGCATCTTGCGGTGTCCCCACTGTGCTCGATTTCGACCCACTGTGGCTATGGCGACGTTTCCATGAAATTAACAGTCTGCCTGTCGTCGGTCAAAGGAATTTAAATTAAATAAGACGAAATTGGTGCGAAAAGTCTTTGTGTATGGCGTTGTTGTTGTTGTTGTTGTTGTTGTGGGCTCGTTGCTGCTTGTAGCGGATTGTATATCATTATTTTGACTGCAAAGTGCAACGTTTGCACTGAAAGTGACATTGAAAGTGAAGACAACAAGTAAACACCTAAATTCACATGCGTGTGATCGGACTTGAATTTCTTGTGGTCTATTGTTCGTTCTATTTTCTTTTTAGTGTGCAAGCGTGGTTGTCAATAAATGTCAATAAATTCTTTGCTCCTGGAATTATTTACTTTGTAGGCTGGCAATTTGACACTCAACTGCGACATTTTATCCTCAATAGAGAGTGATATTTCTTTCCAGTTTGTAGTGCAGTGTTTTTGAGGCTTCCCTGTAGGGAAATGCCTTCGCAATAAATGTCAGCCTGCATGGTGCAAGGGTGGGCCTAGAAAGCGAGAGAGAGAGAGAGGGAGAGAGCGCGAAGGAAAGAGAGAGACGCTGCACGCTATGCGACGGCACGAGATCCGCCCCACCCCTCCTCTCTTCCTTTCCTGCGACCCACAGGCACATGCACACCAACGCCCACGAACTTTGCAGGGGCACGCACACTCGTGCAACTCCACGCCAGAGTTGTCAACTTCCTGTACACGTGCTCCACTCTCGCCTGGCAACTCCGCTCAGTTAAGGGAAACAAGATTGCGCAAAAGTGCAGGCCACAAAAACACGGGGTGACAAATGATTGACTTTTCACGTTTCATTTCCAAGTCGGGCTTCTGTGGCTCAGCTGTTCTTCCGCCGCACACCCACACATCTGCGCCTGGCTTTGTGTTGTGGTGGCAACACTTCTGCTCAGTGTGTGTACGTGACGATGTCCTTCGCCTGCGCGTGACATTCCGATACTTTGTACACAGTGTGCACGCCGCCAACGTCTTATCGATTATTCCATTAGTCATCGTCTTCTTTTTGGGAACTGGCCGCTTGGAGAGTTATAAAAACATCACATCTTCATCTTTAGTACCGCCACTTAAAGTGCAGGCACTATTAAATTTTGCTTTCCCATTGAAATGATCGTTTTTGAATTACCTGTAGAATTGGCCGAGAAACCGTGAGCGGAATACTAAGTTTATGTGCATATCAACCTGTATTTGGTGGTGGTTTTGCGGCCATTTTTCCGACTGCTGGCCACTAAATCCACTAATCCACAGGACAAGCATGAGCTGTTTATCCAAGTTGATTTATTTGTCCAGTAGTGGGCAATGAGCTTTTTGGCGCGAAGGAGGCGACAGGGCTGACATCATTTTGCAGTCGTTAATCGATTGCAGTGGGAATTTGACATTTGACAGTGTTGTAAAGCGGCGGGGCAGCAGCACTAGTTGCGTCGCGTCTCAGTCGCTGCGCTGTCGACGGCGACGTCCTTGCTGAGCTCCTGTAACGGCTCTCTCGAGGCATTTTCCCCGGACTCTCTCTCAGTTTTCCTCTGCCTTTCCCGTTCGGTTCGTCAGTCGAATTCTGCCAGCAGCGGGCTCAAAATCAATGCAAATTTTCGCGCCGCCGTTTTCCACGCTTTTCACAATTATGCTCGGTTCCCAGCCGAGCGGTTTGACTTACTTTATTTTCAAATACCTATTTTAGTTACAGAAACTGGTTTAGATAGTGGTAAAAATCAGCTGATTAGCATTACGTAATTGTGTGTGTGTGTGTGTGTGTGTCACGTGCGTTGCTCTCTCAAGCGTGTGTAGGTGTGTAGGTGTGTGTGCGTGGGTGCTGCATTTTCTCCTTTTCATTTAGCCGGCAGCCGAAAACTTGGAAACCACTTCCAATCTGAAAACCCTTTTTTCTTCTATTTTTTTGAGTGCACTATGGTTTTCCAACTACGTCATTGAAGAACCGAAAAGAAGTAAGTTTGGATAGCGGAGTGTATAATTTTTAATCTATAAGAAGGACTTTCGAAGATCCCTTTCGACTCATTTGTTTATCGGTGTTAAAGGCAAATAGCTAAAACTAATAAGAAATCCCCTTCAGCGTAATAATCTATTACCACTTTTCGCTGCTGATATCTGCTGATACCATCGAACTGGAAATGTCCTATTGTTCTTGTTATTGTTTTCAAATCATTTCGAAACAATGGAATGAAGTGCAAAATACGACAAATAATTTAAACTCCCCATACTTGTACATACATACACATACCTACGTACGTATATACTGTGCGGTTCAAACGATAAGATTATGATTGGGTTCTTTGTTGCTTAATTCCATTTGAAAGTACAATGTGTATATCATTACTTGATATTGTTACTGGGTTCTTCCATTGATACTGGCCACAGGTAGGGAATATATAGAAATGACTGCGGAATAATTGAGCTGTCTATTACAAATGCGATCAGTAGAAAGGTGGACTGGAAATACACCGTAATGGCCATGTATTGATTTGCGTGATCCAAAAATAGGGGGTTTTCCCCTTGAGCTGACCAACCGGCGGAAAAACAATAACTTCAAAAAAAGAAAAATGTGAAAAACCAAATAGAAAGAGAAAATAGAAGGAACCCAACAATGGCAATTTATACGCTCTATTCGAACGTTTCTTTGGTTGTGTGGGGCGCGTGTATCAATAAATAAAATCAACTAAAAATACGTGTGAAACGCACGCGAAAATAGCCGGCAATCGGCAAATGAAAAGAAAAGCGCGGGGAGGGGGTTGGGGTGGTTAGGAAAAGCGCGGGGGGTGGAGGACAGCGGGAAAATTATGACGCGTTCGCGACTTTTGCGCGAAGGCGGTTGGACCCAGCGAACCCCGCCCCTTTTGCCAAAAATAATCATCACCATTGGGGCGACACTTTCTGCGAAACTCACGAATGCAGGGGGCAAATGAAAAAGACAGGGAAATTGGGGAAAATCGGGTAAGGAAAAGTCGTCGGCACGCAGAGCTTCATTTTAAATTCAATTAAGGGACATCAAGGCAGTTATTGAACTGCCAATAGTTAAACGGCTATGGGAAATCGAAACCGACCGAAAAACATCAAACGTACGAAAAACACTGTGAGAAAAAGTCGGTACAACCATTTATGCGAAAATAAAGATAAAAAAAAAAAAAAAAAAAATATCAAAGAAACGGTATTAATATCAATTTTCTGTTGTACTGACTTAGTTTCTGAGAAAAAGTGAAAAAGTATAATTTTTTTTTTAGCTGTTTTCCCGAATGGATTTTTGATGAAGGGGGGTCTTTCGTCACCAGCTCGCTCTACCCTATCGCCCCGCATTTCCCGCCCGTTTACGGTTGCTGCCAAAATGTTTGCCTTGACGCTTTTAACCTTGATGGATTCGCTTTCGGAGGCGGTGGGCGGTGGGCGGTGGATGTGTGGGTGGTGCAGAAGTGTTTGCTGCTGGAATGCCATAGCATACTTTCTAGAGTGCGGCCACAAACACAACAGCACACACACACACACACCCTCGGGTGTGCATTGATTTTTCTGTTCTCCTTGCTTTCCTCATTTTTCCTTGATTTTGTTGTGTATTTAGTCATCTTTTTTGGGTTGCCAGGCAGCCACCGCAATGCTCACAAGAAGGGTCGTCCTCCTGCGCCCTCTGACCCCTGCGATCGATAATTTATAGAGGCGCATCATTGGCATCGTCGAGTGAAATTCAGATGTTGTTGTTCCTTTGATATTTAAACGGCCAACTAGCAGCAGCACTAGTTTGTATGCGATCAGCTGCATATTTTCTATTTATTAGAGAATTTACTTTTTACCGGAGCTTCCATTCGAGCTCTGGTCCTTGGTCCTTAGTTCTTAGTCCAACATTAATTACGCGAATTGCGATGGCTGGCGCGAATTTACTTTGGCCGAACACGCAATTCGCTGGGGTCAGGTCAAGTGACCTTCGCCCCGCTCTGTGGCGCAAGTGACTAACGTTTTGGTACGATTCTGGCCAAGTCAGTCGAATGAATGAGCTAATTGAATGAATGGAAATGAGATGGCGACCAACGCAAATGTGGAAAGCCTGCTGGCGGGGTCAAAACCCGAGGGGATGGCTGGGCAGTACGGGAAATTGGAATTGGAGAACCTCTTCGACGCTGCGGCGTTTGGTTTTGTGGGTCAAATGGCGGCAGTCGCATGACGACAGCCACGAAAATGAAACCTACGAAGCGTCCTCGTTGTCATCGTCGGTGTGTCGCCAGTAGTTCCCTCCTTTTCTCGTCGTCGTCGTCTCTCTCTCTCTCTCGCACTCTGCGCTGCCCTTTGACCCCTTTCTGCCACAGTCACCCCCCTGCAATTTGGCTCCTTCTATTTACACTTTGGGCTTATTATTTATGCCCTTTCTGCAGCGGGCCACTTGCATTTTTAACGACGACCTTTGCGGCCCATAAAGTAACAATCTATTTCCAATGCAAACCGATTAGAAAACTCATGTTCATCCTCGCACCGAAGGATCCATCGGGATGGGGCGGGGGCGGATAAACGATGGGATGTGTTCTAGTTGGATGTTCTAGGATAGGAGTTAGGACTTGGACTTACTTTCTCATGCCACGTACTCCGCTTGTCCTTTGTATTGTGCTTGAATTTATTGCATGCAGTTTGGCCGCTCGCGTGGTGGAAAGTCATAAATTGGAGGCTCCCCGCTTTTCCGGCCCCGCCCCTTTCGCGCCGCCCTTGCCGTTGATCTATTTAAAATTAAATGGTGTCATTGTCAGGCGGGCAGTCGTCTCTCTCTCGCTCGCTCTCTGCTTTCCTAGCCACTCTCTCTCCTCGTCCTTTTTTTTCCAGCTGCAGGACACTTTGTCGAAGGTCTTGTGGGGCGGAAAAAAAGGGTGGTAATGGATTTGGGCATGCACCACCACTACTGCTTTTGGTTTATTTGCACTGCAATATTTCTGATTCAGTGGAAATACTACTTCGAAGTGGAGATTTTAAGGATACCCAACTGGGAAATGCCGGAAGAGGTTATTCCACTTGTTGGCTGTGGTCCATGCGCATGGAGTTCTCAATCAGATCAGTTGCAGTTGGTCAGTCCGACGGAGCGTCACTGCAAGTGGGTCAATCAGTGGGCGCCACGCCCTAACCTTTGCCCCCGCACCGGGTCCATCTAGCTGATGGAGACCCCCAGTTTGCTTGTGGCTCTTGGAGGTTTTCTCGGCTGAAACGTGGCCACCCACCCGTGGCTGTTGCAGCTTTGATTAACATCTGTTTGCAAATTGCGGGGCAATTTATTTTGTTGACACCGTGTGGGGGGGAGGGGGGAGGTGGGTGGTGTGTTAGTCAGCCCAATTTGTCACTGTGCCCCTTCGATTTCCTTGCAATTTCCAACACAACTAACTGCCAATTTCTCTTTCTTTTGTTGCAGACTGCAGTGCGCCCGTCTCTTTCGCACCCATTTGAAGAGCTGGCAGTGGGAAAAGAAGCGGATTTTCAAGTGGACTGAGAACTTTGTGTATTTAAAAACATACAATAAAAAAAAAACAACTGAAAATAAACAAAAGAACAAGAGCTGTTGTGCAACTATGAAAAAGTCAAACAAAATTAAACGAAAAACCGCGAATTCGACCAAACTGCATTTGTGTGTGTGAATGAATCGGTAAAATATGCAACAACAATTCCCCAAAAACCAAAAACATTCGAAAACGAAAAGGAAAACGCGAAAGCAAAGTTTCTAAAATGAAAATTAGGATAATTAACCTATTAACCCAACCAAATGAACTGAGAAATTGAATTCTTTAAAATAAGATATTAAGTGTTTTTTTTTTTTTTTGATTATTCTGAAGGCTTGTAACCTATATATCGCTAATGAAATCAAATTTTTAATAATTGCAGCCAATGAACAGTTACAATTGTTGAGCCGTTGACGAGTTTGTGTGTTTGAAAAGAGAAGCCGGAAATACAGAACTAAGTTGATTCTTGCCAAAATACTCGAAACAACACTGCTGCATGCCAATGGCCTTGCAGTGCAGTAGAAAAACGCAGCAGCCGAAGAAGTAGCTGTAAAACGTGGTTTTTTTGACATACTCGTTATTTTGTAGTGGCAATAAAACCGAAATCGCAGCAATAACAACACCGCGGCCACGAGCAACGCAGATATATCGAAGCCAGCTGAGCTACCAATTAGCTGAGATAATCACTTCAGAACCAACAGCAAGCCAGCTCCAAAGAGTTATAAAAGCCGACCAAGGAAGGAGCACCGGAAGCAAAGCAGCAGCAGGCGTTACGATGAGCGGTCGTCCAAGAACTTCCTCCTTCGCCGAGGGCAACAAACAGTCGCCGAGTTTGGTGCTGGGCGGCGTCAAAACATGCAGTAAGTAGAGCCAGATCCTTAACGAATATCCATCCCCACTGCAGCGAAGGATCCAAAATCCTGGCATATCCTTTCATTCAATTTTACAGCCTGAGAATTACATACATATTACATGAGTGTAACAGCGATGTAGAACTAGCGCTCGCACCGATTGGGAATTATAAGTGCGCATAGTGGGGCAGTGATAATCGAAATCTAGTTAGATGTTTTCTTGTTACTTCCTTCGTTAGTTACTCAGAATGTAATTTCTGTGCTCCTGATCCGTTTCAGAACAAAGCCCAAGATGTTTATTTCAGCAAATTAATTAAGCGACCAGTTGCTGTAAAGTGAAATTAAGCCTTAATTGAGTTGCTGCTTTATTTGTTAGATTTTGTGTTCTTGAGTAATTGAATTTTATTACTCAGCTGTTTTGGGCACACGGCTGTTTTTGGCCCTCGATACGCGAAAAATGCCATCGTATTATCAGTGCTTACCCCGCCCGCCCCTTTTCGACGCTACTGCTACCACCTGTGTTAAATGTTAAAAGCTTAATTCTTAACAGCGGCTGCTTAGCAGAATGTTCTCTCTCTCTCGCCCTCTCTCCCTCTCTTCACTCACTTACTCTGCCGCTCTCTTGTGCTCTTCTTCTTTGCCACTCAATCGATAAATATGTCCAAGTATTCGTATTCGCCGCTCTCTCAGCTGCCTCTTTTTCGCCGCATTTTCGCTGCGCTCGACTTTTGCGCTGGTATGCGTGTCTGCTGTTTTCTGTTTAATTCGCCTTTTTGCTCGGATTCCGCAGCGAAAACGTCAAATTTTTAGTAGCACGAAATTCGTGGCGAGAAGAACGCTGAAATCGAAAAACGCGCGCCACAAATTAAAGTTAAAAGTGGAAAACAATAAGAGTAAAACCTTTGAATTTGCCGCTCTGCCGCTGTCACCGCGCTGCCTGCGTCGCTGCCCCCCGCTGCGCTGACGCTGCTGCGAATTTAGTTTCAATCGAGATTCACTCGCTGTGTGTTCGAGTTCTCTGCTCTTCGCTCTTCGCTTCGCCTTTGATACCCGAGTTTGCACTAAATAACGCAGGAAAAAAGCGCTGAATAAAACTCGAAAAACAAACGAAAAACGCAGAGAAAGAAGCAGAAGTAAAGCACCTCGAAAACACCGCAGAAAAGGCGAAAAAAACGACGAAACTAAGCCAAGAAGGCAAAAACGAAATCAAACGTCACTTTAATTTTGTTCTGTGCCCCTGTGTGTGTGTGTATTTGTGTGCGCGCGCGCTCGTGTGTGTATGTGTGTCAGTGCCCGTGCGTGTGTGTATCAGTAACTGCTGCGCTGCAGTCGACAGCGCGGCGACTGCGACGCCGTTAGCGCTGCAGAAGTTTTCGCCAGCAGAGAACAGAAATAACAAAAGGAAGTGGCTGAGGAAAAGAAGGTCAACAGTTGAAAACCCAAATCAACCCAAAATCAAAAATCCAAAAACCCACCGAACGACCGACCGACCGCCCAGCCACCCACACTTTCTTCGCTGCTCTCGGCGACCGCGACAGCGATAGCGGCGTCGACGTCCAGCGCCTTTCGCTTCTCCCGTTCTTCGCATCGCATCGCCTCGCATTTCTTCACTTCACCTCGATTCAACAGCGCTTTTCCGCTCCGCAACCTCATCGAGCATGTTGATCAACCGCGGCTCCCTACTCGAAGGTAAATCCGCGACAACAACAAGAACAAAAACAACAACAACAGCAGCAGCAGCAGCAGCAGTACATAAAATAAACAACCAGTTGCGGGGAAATATAAAATAAAATTGAGGAAAATCACACACGAAGCAGGCGCTTTTCCACCGTGCCCTTTGACCCTAATTTCCTTGGCCGTTTCCCAATTGCTCATATAGTTTCTGGAGAGAGACAGAGAGCGAGCGAGAGAGAGAGAGCGAATTAATCGTAACAGATTCAAAACCCAATAGCATCTGTTTTTCGCTGTTAAATGGGTGAACCAAATCGCCATTGTTGGGCTATCAAAGGTGAATCATAATTTACGAATTAATCAAGGTGGAAGCCATCATCTCATCAGCGCTTGGCATTGCAATTTGCAAACGAAATGAAATGAAATGATTGCGCGCGCTATTCCGAATCCATTTCCACGCCGCTTTTCCGACTTCTGCTTGGGATGCATTTCCAGCTGTCTCGCGTCACTCCGCACCACCCACCCAACCGCTCAATTAATTTCGATTCATAATTCGATTCGCAACAACAGGAGCTGTTTCGTGCACCTGACCCCCAGTTTATGCCGCCAATTACGTTTATGCGCTGGCGAGATCGCGAATTTGGGCCAAGTTGGAAGTTTTCGCAGTTGCACAAACACTCCGTTTGATTGCTGGCTGTTTTCATTATTCGATTTTCATTGCGATTAGTAACGCACTAACTACGCAGCTTTAGTCGCCGCTCTCCGGCGTAAACAAGATAATGACCTACATAGTGGGCGGGGGGTGGGAATGGGTGTGGGTGCTGCTACCATACGCCAATGCAACGATCTCTGTTGCTCGCTACTTGGTTTCTCATAAATATTTCTGCCGCTCCGAAGAAACGGAAATTTTAGCCGCCACTTTTTGCTATTTTTATTTATTAAATTTGTACATTTGGTTTTTCTTTGTATTTGATTGCGCTTGGTGTCCTGCGATCGGCGACCCCCAAATGCGTTTTTCGGTTTATATATTGCGTGCACTTGGCGCTTCTCCAAATCCGCCATCCATAATTTATCAATGTTGTTTATAATTGAAGAAAAGCAAATTAAATTTGTCTGTAAATTCGGCTACGAAATTCCTTGCGATCGAGCAAAATAAAAAAGTCTACTAGCAAGGTCACAGACCTCATGTAGCTTAGCGCAGTATCTAAAAACACTTTTCTCAATTAGCTGGTCTGATAAGGCGGGTTGTCTGAATTTATTGTCAAAAATTCTGTTCTACTTTAAATGCCAAAATTGTGTTCAAAATCTTTCGTCAAATATTCCCATAAATTAACTGAAAGGACGGACAGCCACCACTTTTTAGCCTAATTGGCATTAGCATCCACTTTCGCGAAACCATCGAGGCCACTTTGATTTGACCACAAGTCCCTAGAATCAGTAACCATATCGGCCAACAAGAAGGCAGCCAAACAGGGCCCCACCCGCGATGTGAAACTCAAGAGCACGGCCATCGAGAGCGGTCCCTCCAAGCCGCCGCCGGACAAGCATCTGGAGCGGCAGTTTGTCCAGTCCGTGAATAGTTAGTGTCCGGCCGTGTAGTTATAGCTAATTATTAAGTATCCGTACTAATCTCGAAATTTCTTTTCCAATTTCTTTCCAGGTAAGTTGACTTTCATATTACCAAAGTAACTATAAACGGGTAAACGGGTAAGCAAAAGTCTGTTCTCCCACATTGAAGTCTATATATATATAGTAATAACTGCTAAAAGCTAACTTATAGATATTGTAATTATTAGTTAAGTAATATCTACTTAGAATAGAACCGTTAAATGAGTACGAAAATGTTAAGCTAGTCTAATTTTGCAGAATTTGTATCTAGTATTGCCCAAATGGGTTAAGTTACTTGAGGTTATAAGATAAGAAGGCTTAAGATTTCGATTCTGGCGAACATTGAAGGCTGTGGCCTTGGGACTTGCATACTTTCGGGCGGCGCTCGTAATGAACCGGCTGCATTTTTCGATGCTTTCGCAATTAGCGGTGCTTAAAAGACTTCGCCACCCACCGCCCACCCTCCACATTCACCACCCACTGCATTTTCCACTCTTTTTACTCTTCTCTTTTTGTTTTGTTTTGTTGACTCATCGGCACGCGCGCTCTCATTTCGGCCTCTTTCTTTATCTCTTTCTCGGTTACCTAATTTTTGCATAAGTCGCGCCGACACATGAGAAATTCCGGCGCAGCGTACTAACAAATACGCACACACACATTCACACACGTTCACACACACACACACATGCATGCAGCTAGCACACTCACGCACCGCATGCAAATTAGCTGTCCGCTGACTAGAAATTCTTTCGCGCGCGCTCTCTTTCCCGCCCCCTTGCTCTGTGTGCTCGCTCGCTCCCCAAACTCCACACACACGCTCCCCCGCTCCCTCCCTCGTCGCTCACCGTCCATGTGACGATCAATTTTAGCGCACATTGGGGCAAAAATGTGGAGCAAGCTGCCAGCGCTGCTCTCTTTCGGGTCAGAAACAGCATAAATACTTCTTTCATTTATTTCCACTTCCATTTGAGAAGCGAAGCAGAGCTTTCGGCCCACCGTACAAACGTTCAATGCTCCGGTACAGCTGCGGTCAGTCAAATATGTCAAATAATCCTTGCAAGAGGCTAAAAATTATGTGTCATGCCTTGGTGTAGAGACAAGCTTACCTAGAAAGGTAGCTACAATTATAAACTACGGAGACGTTTCTTTAAAGTTGTCGAAATATAGATTAGTTAGGTGGTCCTTCCGTTGCGAGCGCTGCTGTGTTGGGGGACGCCGGCGCAGGCGCTGCTGCGCTGCCGGCGACGCTGTCGCCTGATGTGAATGTGATGTAGATGCCCATGCTTCGACTCGCTCACTCGCGTTGAATCCATCGAGCAGGCGCGTCGTTCTCTCCTCTCGTTCCGCCGCGTTCCATTCAGCCATTCCGCGACTCTATTTGCTTGTTGTTTTTGTAGCTTTATCAGCGACAAAAAAAGAAAAAAAAAAACAAAGCGAAACGAAACATATAAATATAAATAACAACGGCGAAACAAAAAGTGAAACAAAATCGTGACGCGCCTGATTACTTCTTTATTTTTTGTGTCAACAGTGCAGTGTAATGTGTCTTCAAAAGAAAACAAATACAAAAAAAAAAAGAAAAAAAAAAATAAGAAACTAGTCGTATTCAATATGCATTGAAATCTAATTAGTTGCCGCATTGTTGTTTTTTTGTTTTTGCCGCCTGACACCATTAGAAAATCACGAAAAGAGCTATCAACATGGCCTAAAGTGGCCAATGAATTGGAGTTTATTTCACGGCGTTGTGAAATGTGCTCCAACTTTAACCCAAAAACGCACACACACTCACTGCCAATGTATTTATGTTTTTTTTTTATTTATACTTGGGGGAGATATATTTTTAGTGGGGCGAATGTTCTAGAAAGCTCTTTAAAGTACCTCGATTTGTGTGGGAATCTAACGCTCGTTGTGGGGGCAACAACTCGCAATAGTTGTTCGTGGAAATGTTGAGATGTATAGGTATCCACGATTTCAGTGCATCTTCACTACCAAATCCGAGAAGAAGTGCCTTAAAATTCATCAATGGAAAAGTTTTTGCAATCTCCCCGTCTCGCTCACTTGCTCTGGCCCCCTCCATCGCCGCTCTCTTTCCCCCGCAAGGCGCACAACAAGTGGCAAACCGAAGCGGCGGCGGCGTCGTCTTCAAACCAGTTTTGTACTGTAGCGCTGTTGTTGCTGCTTCAGCTTACACGGAAAAAAATGCAGTTAATAGATCTTTCATAGAAGTTAAAATAAATTCGTTCTATATATTTTATTAATTTTCTAAGCAGGAATTAAAAGAGAATATGCAACAGATACATATCTAAAAAAGCGCAAATGATGTGATTAAAGTTTGTTTTATTATCACGACACTTAAATTGTTCTCTGTGTAGTTCTGCGGCTGCTGCGTCTCCGCGATAATTGGTGCGGAGGCTGCCCCTTCCGCCCTCCCCCAAACTCCATCTACCATCTACCGTTCCGCCGATCAGTATTTGCTTTTATGGGCAAAAGTTCTTCAATGAGTGGTCACAGCATTTGCGAAAAGGGGGAGGGGAGGGGGGGAGGGGGTCGGTTGCGGTACGTGCATGCAATTCCTTATTGGCGACAATGTTGAAATGTGTGCCTGTTTGAGGGAAAACACCGGAGATCAAACCAATAGCTTTTAAAATTTTGATTGCCTTCTGATTTAATACAATCAATGGGATGTAGAACTTAGTGCCATCACAGTTATTGGACATATTCTAATTCCAATTTCCAAATGAGAAGCGGCTGAGGTCATGCTGAAAATGCAATTGTTTCTCGTAACGTGAATCGGTGAACAGGGGAATCCCCCTCAATGAACTTCCAGACTCGCATGCCCACCTTTCCCCGCGCAGTGGGGCCAAAGTCCCAAGTTTTTTTCAGCATGGATGGCAGTGCCTATTAGTGTGACCGCTGGTGTTCGTGGTGGCTTGGGCCAAAAGTGAATTATTCATGTTGTTGCTGCTGTCGCTCTGCCAGTGGAAAATTCCCAAAAAAAATTCGCATGAACTGCGCCGGCTGCTCCTCCGCTCCTCCGCTGCCCCACGCTTCTCCTTCCACTCGTTCTTCTTCTTCTTTGAGTGCCCCCCAAAGGCAAAAAGTCGGAGTCGAAGTTACTTGTGTGTTAGTTGTTGTTGCTCTTGCCCACTCATTCGCCTCGGTTTTTTTTTTATTTTCTTTTCTTGTCTTTAACATTTTTTCTTTTTATAAAAATAGCACAGACGAAGAAATATTTGCACACACACACACCACGCACACACGTGTATTGCAGCATTTGCTAATTTTCTTCGTTTGTTTCGCTTGGCGTTTTTTGTTTGTTGATTCGCCTATTGCTTTCCCCCCCTCCCCCAAACACCACCGCCGTCTTTCCGCTCTCGGTCACTTTTGTATTTTCAAAGACAGCAATTTGTATATTTAGTGCGGGGATCACTTTTCTCTCTTAAACCCGACTTTCTCACGCTCTCTTCTGACGCTCTTTCGTCTCCTTACCCCCCACCCACCCACGCCCTAAATGTGTCAATGGTTCAAGGCGGACGAATGAATAATCAAAGAAGAATTAACTCGGAGCTTTTCACATTAAAAAGCTTCTCAATGGTGGAGCTTTGCTTTCGTCAGACTTTTTTCGGGGGCCAAAACTGCATGACGTGCCGCCAAAATCAACAAACATAGTTTTATTTCGCACTTGGTGTATACATATTGCCACACTTGTTTTTTCCATCCAAGATCTTAGTATTTTCCTAGCTCCCTCTGATCTTGATTTCCATGGTTGTCTTCATTATTGAAACCGAATCCATCTCGTTTAATGCGGCTGTCACCGCCTCTAATCTTTGATTTCCCTTCAACATTCCTCCCACTTGCAGGCAGTTGAGTTTGTTTCACTGGCAGCCACGCGTTCCTTGTCGTTTTGATCCTCTTATAAATATTTGCACGTCTCGATTTACATTTAAGCTTGTTGTTTTTGTATTTATGGCATAATGACGCTTACGATGACGCGCTTGAATCGACCAAAAGTCGGAATTATATGGTGGCCCCCCGCTGATTTCTCACGCCCATTTTTGGAAGTGAATCGGAGCTTTGGCATTTTTGATAACCAGAAATGCTGTCGCCACTGCAAATACGAACAAAATATACATAATAACATGCGGAATCCGGCCCATGCCGTAAACCGGTGCAACCTTACTGACAAATTGCAAATGCGAATAGAGGTGCGTTTCATAATGCACTTCCGGTCATAAAACAAATAGTTCCATACATAATAAACTAAGCTTTCGATTGCTAATTTCGTTGTTAAAGTCCTAAGGCGAATTAATTGTTTATCAATCAATTGTTTGTTTTGATACAAAAGCACACATGGGCACAAAGAATCTGCTGACGTCGTCGCATTCTTGTTATCGATCAATTAACGCTTTTCACTTCAATTTGCAATAAAGTAATTCTTACGATAATAATGACAGGGCGGGATTGGATGGTACGTACTCGAATCGGTAATATGAGGCAAGGGAAAGGAACACGGGTAAAAATAAAGTTAACGATATGGCAGTAAACAATGTGGGTTGGACACAAGCTGTCCAAGAAGCCACTCGACGCGACGACTCGGGTTATAAAACTTCGACAACAGTTTTCACAGCACGCGCTGTTCCATTCCGTTTTATTCCTTTCGAAAATTGCCTTTTCGCTCAATTAATTAACTTATTTTTTATTGCACACAATTCTATTAAATGTGTGTTGTCTGTTGATTGGATTGCTGGGATTGTGTGTGGAGCATACAAATCTATTGGGGAATGTGGCCCCCATCATGCTGGCACTAAAATCAACTTAATAGCTGCGCACAGCTTGGGAACATGTTCATTGTGTGGATTTCTTCAGGACTCACTCTTCCTGTATGACGGGAATTAACTCGTCGCTATCCACTCGTCGTTTGATCAGTAACTGTCATCAGGTGGTGGTTTCGATGGAATTGATTGACAGCGAGTGACAAGTTAAAACTAATCTTTAAATTGAGTTCTAAACGAAAATATTGTCAATTAAGTAAGGGAAGGGGGTTGGTGCCAGGCGCTCGATGCCGCTTGCTTTGCTTTATGGTGCCCGTTTTTGCGGAAACTCGTAGCGTAGCACGAAAAACGCAATTAATTTATGCGAGAATGTGGAAATGGCGGAAAAGCATTTGCCTTTGTGACGCACCGCTCCTCCTTACATTTATTTGTGCAGGTGAATGGAATGGAAAAAGGTCTATACTTCTATGACTCGAGTTGAGTATACATTAAATATATATTATACAGTGTACTTGTATCGCATTGAATGCGCTTTTAACCTTTGCGGTTTGGATTTGGCTTTGGCCATTTGCTGTTCTTTTGTTGGTGGGCTGGCTGTTTGGTGTGCGAGTGCGAGGCCAGTAAACCACATTGAAACCAGTTGTGTGGTGTTCGCAACTACGCCGCCCACCTGCCTCTTTCCCATCGTTCCCGCCCCCCAATTGGCAAGGCCGATTATCGACCGCTGGCCGAAGGCTGCGAAGAAAAAGCAAACAACGAGCCGTTTAGAAAGTTACCAACTGTTTAAGTTGCCTTAAATGATCTGTTGCGCTTATTCCTCGTTTCATTTTGCTGTTTCAGGTTAACGGTCGTGCCTGGCCTTGGCTGCGTTCTATTCCGTTGTTGTGCAAACGCAACGTTTGGAATTTAGCCAACTAAAAACTGTGCATTTACATTTGTTTTTTGTTGCGCTTAATTGGTTTCGTTGTAGTTATCACCTCTGCGTTTTATATCACTGTTTCAGGCTAAAGCACATTTGGCCTTGACTGTCCATGTTCCATTCCGATTCGTTCCGCCCGTTCCACTTAGCACATTGCCAGGCGTCAATTAATTGATCAACAGTAGGAACGTTTTGCATCCAAAAATAGACGCCAAATATTATCACTTGCCTTTTGTCTATTTTTAATGCAAATTTCGTGGGCAGGGAATGGGGAGAAAAGGACGTTTAATCAGCGGCGCGTGGCGTCTAACGAAATTATCGCATGACCAACTAAATCGGCTGGCTGCCCCCTCCTCATCCACCGATTACACTGAGATTTTTCGCCGCTCGCCAAAACTTTCCAGTCTGCTGCACAACAATGTGAAACGGAACACGAAACGTTCCTCTTCTTGATTCACATATCTGTACATATAGACCGACAGACAAACGTATTTTCTGCGTTTCGTTGCGAATCTTTTGGCGCAATTAGCGTGCACAATTAGCACATCTCTAGTACTCGTAGCGCCGTCCTTTTCCAGCTCGCTTGCGTGCAAATTTAATTAGCGGCCCATGCCCGGCGAGAAAGAGACGGCGAGATGGGAAGTACTGGATGAATTATTGGATGGAAATTTAATGGCTTCGAGGTGAAGTCTTTTGTCCACGACTCCCAATTATCGATTAAGAAGAGAAAAGAAAGACACACAAATTTTCCACTGGGACGATCTGCAATTAGCACCTCGTTATTTATGCGCCGAATTCATTTTCCGCCTTGCAATTTGCCCACGACAAATATAAACATACAGTATTGGGACTAGCACTTAGCGTGGATCCATCAAAAATCCGCTTATCGCTTATCACGTGCTTCCCCAAACGCCCCCGAGTGTCGTCTATACGAGTATTTGCGATGTCGTTTGTAACTCGCAGTAAATTTCGACCGGACTTTTGTGGGCCCACCGGTGGCGTCTGGTCTGAACCGAATCTGACGCAACTTGGCCCAAGTTGCTTGGGATCGATCTTCCGGTGCACTAGCACCTAGGGCGAAATGTGGGTCTTTCTGTTGTTGGATTTTGTCTGTCTGGGGGGAAATCTTATCGCCCACCATATAGAGTTGGGCTCGCCTGCCGTCTGGTGTCATCAAGTGTCTGCGCCAGATACGGATACGATGTGTAAAAAACTACTTGATGGAATCTTGGAAAGTTTATTTACTACCCAGAATAATATTTCTACTCAAGTACTGCGTTCATACTCGCATATTTTGATCAATGAAAAGTATCGTTCTATCATAACGGACCAATTTAAGTTCGCGCTTTTGCGAAATCATGAAACCTTACTGCATAAACGTACATGGTGCATGAAGGCGGTGTGTCGGCGAACTTTGAAGGGGTTATGTGGCTAACTTCTGTGCTTTCGATTTTAAACAATAATGCGGGGAAGCACAATGAAAATGAAACATAACGAGAAAGAGAAACAAAAACAGAAACAACACAAAGGCGTTTCAAGAAACAGGGGAAGCAGCGAGAAAGAAGCAGAAACTTCAGCATTCGCCTGACGTAAATGCTGCCACGCATTGCGTCATTGTGGGGCTGAAGTGGGAGCGAGAGGGCCGAGACTGTGCGAGTGAGATGGCTGCATGCGTGAGAGGGAGAGCAGCTGCCGTTCCTTCTCTCATGAGAGCATTTGTCGGCTTTTTCTGCTCATTAATGATTCGATTTTTGTTTTATATTTTGTGGTTTTGTGTGTGCCTTTTGTTGTTTTTGCTGCTGTTGGAGATGACACATGGTTCACTTATTCAACGAGGGGGGTGAGCCAAAAAACAAAAACAAAAAGAGAGGAGAGAGGAGAGATTGTCTATAAATAAACCAACATTTTGGTAAACTTTATGCGGTGCAAGCGCTTTTCTCTGTGATAAACTGTGCGTAATTTTTGTGGGAAAATGGGGGAAGAATTGGGAAAATCAAAATTTCATGGTGACCTGAATTTTCGAGTTCACTATCTCTAACGATCGCTTATTGAATTGGCTGATGCAATTCATTGATGGCTTGCAAATACCAATTTGGCATTATGTTTTTGTGTTGTATTAATTTATTAGTTATTTTTTTGGATTTACTTGATCAATAGCTCTATAAGGGTTTTTAAATGTCTGGGTTGAAGGCAGTTCGCTGGCTTACTTTTGCATATTTTTTCCTCTTTGTTTTGTTTCTCGGGTTTCTTGGCTCGAGTTTTTGCATTTGGGGGACAACCCGAGTACTTGGAACTCCGCATTTAGTCAGCGCTCGTTTAATTTGTCTTGGTTTTTTCCTTCGGTCGGCTTTGAATGGGTAAAAATGGGTAGTGACTAAGCCAATGCCAATTTAAGTGGCTTTAACCCATTGGCGCCGCTTGGAGTCGTAGAATTGTTTCGACAAAAATCACTGTGTTAAGCAACATACACACATTCAACCACTCTTTCGCTTTATGAGTTGACTCACTGTGTTTTTGTTTATATGCAAATTGTGTTCCGTTTTATTTTTACAATCGCAGTCGCTGTGACTTTCCCATAAATTCCAAAAAATAAACAAAAATATTTTGTAATTTCTTATCAATGTGGAAAATGCTTCTCCGCTGCCTTGTTTATTTGTTTACATTAAGCAACCCAACATTGTTGTTGTTCGTCATGTAATTATGATAATCAAGTGCAGTAAAAACGAAAACAAAGAACTTGGCAACAAGAAGGGGTTTTTTCGAGGGGGTTTTGGGGATTGGGATTGGCATACGTTCGCGTATATGTATGGTGTGAGGTTTTTAGAGTGGATTGCCGCTTATCATCGCAAGTTAATCTCCTTTCCCAGCTCATATACTCGTTCACGATCATGTACTCCTGTACTGTATGTTCTATATGCATACTTAAAGGCGACGGGCCATATAGATAGGCGATACATGATCCGAGGTGCTTCAATATAACCCCCAGTCCCATTTCACTCGGCTCCCCGTTCCCAATTAACAGGGAAAAGTACTTAGCACAACACACACATGACCAAAGTTCACTTTCGGCTAAGCGTTTTATATTATTTTTGATTAATTAGGCAATTTGCCTGCACAGTTGTTGTTGCTACTTTTTATTTGCTGATAAGATTGGGCCATGAATTGCGACGTGCACGTGTGGTTTTGGCATAAGTCGAGTCCCTCTTCCATGCTTCCGCCCACCAGAAGCAAATCCACTCCAGAATCGGTGCTTTGGTTTGGCGACAACTTGACATTCAGGCCACCAGCCATCCACCTGGTTGGTCGTATCGTATTGAGTGCACAGCTAAGGACCGAAAGTGAATTTCAAGTAGGAGTGGGTTTTTAAGTGGATGAGTGACACGAATAGCGTTATTACTTGATTGGTCATAGTTTCATGGAGTGGAGTGGCTCTCTGGAACTGTTTGGTAGTCTAGCAACATAATATGTGCTCCTACATATATGTACGACGTAGCTTTTCTAGTAACCAATACTATATAGTGTTAGCTTTTGTTTGTATCAGGGTTCTTAGTGAGTAGTGCTCTCATTATATTTCCTCGCCTTGGGTTATATTTTTTTGTTTCCATTGTTTGGCCATTATCTCTTGCTGCAACTATTGATTTCCAGCTGAAATTACTAAGCAATTGATAATGGATTGCTCTTAATGTAGTCAGAGCGAAAAACTTTGTTCTCCAAGTTTCTTCGTTTCCATTTTATCACTTTGTTGTCATATAAGTGGGTTAAACAATTATCATATAATTGCCGTTCTAATGACACGAGCAAACGCATACGCCGATGCCTAATCAACAAATATTGATTGTTTTCATTATACATGCATTCCGTTTACATAGAAGTATTTCTGAATATATATTATATATATTTACATGTGCTCTAGACGACGAGAATCAAGGTATTATTACCACAAATTATCGCATTTTGAGAAGCCAGTTTGGACGTTGAGCTTGTTGTTTCGGTTTTTACCAGTTTTTGGTTGTTCTTGCTGCCATTTGTTTTGGACTAGAAAGGTGTGGGTGGTGGTAATTGGTAATTGGGTGGCGGTTGCCACCAGGGTTGGGCATTCACTAATCGCGTGTTGGCTTTGGCACCACCTCCCCTCCCCTCACATTTCCCCCATCACCTCTCCTTTGTGTTGTTCGCTTCCTTTTCCTTCAGTTTTCCAGAGATGGCTCGTCTTTTTACCATTTTGACGGCTTTGTGTTGGTGGCTTTGTGCCCTGTAGCTTTCCTTTTGTGTTAAATGTCCCATTGTCTTTTGTTTGTCGATTTCCCCGGCAAGAAGCAACTACGCGTCGCAATATCAATTATAAGGGCTTTTTCTAGAAGAATTTCTTCCAATATGGTATAAGAGAAATGTAATAGGGGAAGAATCTTCTTTGTTTCACTGTGAACTCCATTTCCGCTTTTAACCAGTTTAAGTTTGTTTATCGTTATCGCTGTAATCGGTGTTCGCCACCATTGCTATCGAAGTCATATGCCTTTAAGATGTTAATCGACGTCGGTGTGATGCGATGTGCTGCAGTCTGTCATGGGTTAATTGCCTGGTCAGCTCTAATTATTGATTGCCGACTCGGTCATTAGCAGCTGGCGAAGGAAGTCAACGATAGCGATAGCCATGCACAAGCTTTTTCGGTTTCTTTTTATTTTCTTTCCATAGTAGATATGTATGTATGAATATGTTTGTATTTTTATTTACCACCCCCTGCGTAGGGTGGTCTTTTGTGTATCACCCCACCAGGGCCTCCCAGTTTTAGTTGGTTCTTTGTTGACTGTTGGTATTCTCAAGTCTTTGGCAAATATGCAGATGCGCAAAATTTCCTGTGGCGCTTTACTCTTCAATTCTCCTCATTTAATGATTCTCCTTCTATTTCTTTCCCAAATGAAATGCAAATGTTTTGCTGTTTGCTATTTTCTTTCGCCTATTTCATCTATTGTTCTATTTCATGCTGTTCTATGCGCTCGTTGTTGTACTTTCACTTTCGCGCGGTTGATGAGGTGGCCAACAGATGGTGCTGGCGTGCAAGCAACAGGCGTTGATGGAACAGTGGAATGGAACGCATTCGATGTATTTTTGGGTCTCGTTTATTCCTTTTGCTAATTATTTGCTGCTTATTTATATTTCACTTTCGATTTCGAATGCCGCCTCTACAGTATTTTTAGTTTCGATTCAGTTCGATAGCCTAGACCTCAAAAAGGGGCACGGTACGGTACGAATGGCGAATGTTAAAACATGTTTTGCTTTTTGACATTTTTCCTGCATTCGAAATCAATATTCCCCAGCCGGTATAAATAGCCTGTTAAAGCATGTCTTGCGGCAATTACCGCTGTTAATAATACCAACCACGGCAAATGTCAGAGCGCATTATCGACATGCAAGTTCAAGACCAAGTAAACAAGAACCACAGCCGCTTGGCTCACATGCCCAGCCTTTCTCTGTGGAAACCCCACTACTTAAGCCCGACCCAACTCATTTGCTATTTAAATGGAAGTTGACTCGAAGCTGGAACCCACCGGCACGTGGGTAATATCGATTGAAATGGAAAAGAAACAGTATTGTCCTGTGCTGTGGCACATTTCAAAATTTTCCGTTCCCTGCGGCTCCAGATACTCAGAAGCAGTTGTAATTTGATGCATTTCGAAAGTTTTTTTTTTAATTTTTTTTTTTTTTTTAATTTCTTACGTAACTTAGTTCCCAGGTGTTTATTAGATAAAGAACCAATTTGTAGATATTTATTACAATGAATTATTTCTAGAGTGGCTAATAAGTGAATGTCCCTATAAGTCACCTTCTGCTCAACCCAACAAGAGCCCATTCGATGGTGTATACAGCAAGTAATAACTTGTAGGCATTATATATTTAAGGATTGGGGCTCTGCGTCTTTTCTAAGCTCCAATGTCAAGTCAATAAACATTAAAGCAAATGACGCAGTGGCGAACGGAATTGGTTGCTATTAGTAGGGGTTGCTTGTAGGCGAAAGTGCAAGGGGAAAGTTCGTGAACAAGGGACCGATTGATGTTGGGTATAATCTAAATGATCTAATATGATATTTGACAAAGTAAACATCATTATTGTAAAAAGTATTTGAAAGTTGATCCCCGAGGTCCGAATGATAGGTGTGTTGGAACGACTTGTACATTGAACACCCTGTACGAACTACACCACCCTGTAGGTAGCTTTGTTCATCCCCCAACTAGCAGGGTTTCGTGTTTCTGTTTCTTTATCATTATTTTCCCGTTTCTTGTTGTTTTTGTGCCATGGCATGACCTAACCGACTAAGCCAACAAACTGACCCAAGCACACCCTTCACCACTTCCCGTCTCGTCCGCTGTTGGACACTTGTCATCCGTCTGCAAAACCGCTTTCAACCTGAAACCAACCCGTACGCCGTTTAGGGGAATTGGACCTACGGACGGAGACCCGTGCAATAATTGTGTTGCCTCGTTGATGGGGTTTGTCTTTGGTCTATTGCGCACTATTGGTGTTGACCATTGTTGATTTTTTGTTAATGTTTACCTTAGTTCTACGTTTGCCGTAGTTCCTTGTGTAGTAGTTTTCTTGGCAAACTACTCAATCTCATTTAAATAAATAAGACTTGCGGACTCTCCCCTTATTCGCAGTAATGCGGGTCGATATCTATAGATGGAATCTAGATGGTACGATACCAATTGGTATATGTACTGATATTCCTTCTATAATTTCCGTTTTTCATATTGTTCGTTGCAGTACCCTTTTTTTTTTTAGCACATCTTTCCAGATGCCGTTAAGCTGTTGCTTAATTTATAATTCATTCCTGTTTGATTTAACACCTCCGCACTTTAGGTCTCTTGATAAATATGTGCAGTTGTAAATTAATGGGGCCGGCAACAAAAAGATTTCCTACCCGCCCCACCCATAGGCGGCATGCATAAGTAAATAAAAAACGCTGTTGTTTTATTGTTGTTTCTTTTTTTGGCTTTTAGTGTAGTATTTTTAATGTTGATAAATGGCAGTTTAAAGTAGTGATAAGATTAAGGTTTTTACGGCCAGAGGAATAATGGAAGAAGAAGATACCAGGAGCTTATCACATTTCTGTTTGTGCCAGAATTGCATCTGTGTTCCATTCCATCGCGTTCCGGTCTCTGCAGGTGTTTCGCTGCCAAAGCGTTACACACATTTGACCGAGGAAAGTTTGCTCGCCATCTCGCTCTGAATCCGTGCCCCTCTCATTGTTCTGTGCTCTCCCTTTCTCTTTCTGTCACTGCGTTGTGTTACATTCCCACTCGTTCCTCCGTCCATCACATACACATATGTGTGTGTTGGCGTGCGTCAGCGATAATAATTTGGAATTTGAGTTGTCGTTTTCGCTCTGTTTCGCTCTTTCTCTCTGCGTTTCTGTTTCTCGGTTTCGTTTGAGCTTCTCGAGTTCTCAGTTCATTCGCGACC
Source organism: Drosophila simulans (assembly GCF_016746395.2). NCBI lineage: Eukaryota > Metazoa > Arthropoda > Insecta > Diptera > Drosophilidae > Drosophila > Drosophila simulans. The sequence continues at coordinate 2,425,765 of NC_052525.2, forward strand.
TTAAAGGCGGCCGCACATGTTGCACGCTGAGAAAAACGGACCAGACCAGAACACAAATAAATAACCCAAATAGACAGTAAAATATTGAAAATCACAAAGATCTCCCCATTTCTGTTGTTTTTTTTTTTTTTTGTTTCTGTTTCGTGAGAGTGTGTTGTTTAAATTCGAATGCTTTTTGTTTGGCTTTTCTCTATGGTTTTTACGGTTTTAACAAACCGCAGTGCTAGGCTAAATTTAGCCAGAAATTCAAAATAGAACAAATTGGTTTTTGAAAATGCAGCAAAAACAGCAACAATTCGTGTAACAAATCGAAAACAACCACTAATTTGTATACTTGATTTGAATAATATTAGGCAATGTGACTGTGAAGCGCCAACACTAAATAAAAAGAATCGAAACTAAGCTAAAATCAAGAAGTGATTTAAAATACCCAAAACAGAAAAACTGTGCCGCTTTAGACGCTTTATACGTTTCAAAGAACCGAAAAGGAAATACTCTAACGCCTAGAGTATTCAACAGACCATTAAAAACCTGATGGCAACAACAACAACCACGCAGGCAGCAGGAGCTGCACCAGCTCTCAATCTATTGCCCGCCAGCAATAACAACATAAATAATACACTGAACAACAACAATAACAATAATACTAGTAGCAGTAATAATAACAACAACAACGTAATAAGCCAGCCGATTAAAATACCGCTGACCGAGCGCTTCTCATCGCAAACATCGACGGGCTCGGCGGACAGCGGTGTAATTGTTTCCAGTGCATCGCAGCAGCAACTGCAGTTGCCACCACCACGCAGTAGCAGTGGCTCGCTGAGCCTGCCGCAGGCGCCACCTGGCGGCAAGTGGCGGCAGAAGCAGCAGCGCCAGCAGTTGCTGCTCAGCCAGGACAGCGGCATCGAAAATGGTGTCACCACCCGTCCATCGAAAGCCAAGGACATCCAGGGTGCGGGAAAAGCCAGTCACAATGCCACAAGCGCGAAGGAGAGCGGCGCGCAGTCGAACAGCAGCAGCGAGAGCCTGGGCAGCAACTGCTCCGAGGCCCAGGAGCAGCAGAGAGTAAGGGCCTCCTCCGCCCTGGAGCTCAGCAGCGTGGACACTCCCGTGATCGTGGGCAGTGTGGTCAGTGGCGGCAACAGCATCTTGCGCAGCCGCATTAAGTACAAGAGTACGAACAGCACCGGAACCCAGGGATTCGATGTGGAGGATCGCATCGATGAGGTGGATATCTGTGATGACGATGACGTCGACTGCGATGATCGCGGATCGGAGATCGAGGAGGAGGACGACGGCGTCAATGTGGACGACGATGTCGAGGAGGCCGACAACCAGTCGGACAATCAGTCGGGTATTATTATAAACCTCAAGAGCAAAACCGAACAAGAGGAGGAGGTGGACGAGGTGGATGCCAAGCCGAAGAACCGGCTTCTGCCACCGGATCAGGCGGAACTCACAGTGGCGGCGGCCATGGCACGTCGACGCGATGCCAAGAGCCTGGCCACCGACGGCCACATATATTTCCCGCTGCTCAAGATCAGCGAGGATCCGCACATTGATTCGAAGCTGATCAATCGCAAGGATGGCCTCCAGGACACCATGTATTATTTGGACGAGTTCGGCAGTCCCAAGTTGCGGGAGAAGTTCGCCCGCAAGCAGAAGCAGCTGCTCGCCAAGCAGCAGAAGCAGATGATGAAACGGGAGCGGAGGAGCGAGGAGCAGCGCAAGAAGCGAAACACCACCGTGGCATCCAACTTGGCGGCCAGCGGAGCGGTGGTGGACGACACCAAAGATGATTACAAACAACAACCACACTGTGATACTAGCTCTAGGAGCAAACATAACTCGGTACCCAATCCACCCAGCGGCCACCTCCATCAGAACCACAACCACCTCGTTGTGGATGTGCAAGAGGATGTGGCTGATGTGAATGTGGTTGCCACCAGCGACGTGGACAGTGGTGCCGTCAAGATGCGCCGCCACAGCCACGACAACCACTACGACCGAATCCCCCGGAGCAATGCTGCCACCATCACCACCCGCCCTCAAATCGACCACCAGTCCCAGAACACCGAGGACGTGGAGCAAGGAGCCGAGCCCCAAATCGACGGCGAGCCAGATCTGGACGCGGATGCGGATGCGGACAGCGATGGGAGTGGCGAGAACGTTAAGACTGCCAAATTGGCCAGAACACAGTCCTGCGTCAGTTGGACCAAAGTGGTGCAAAAGTTCAAGAACATACTAGGTAAAATATATGCCCTAAACTTAAGAGGAGGCTAACTATAGGATAGTAATTAGTACACAGACTATATAGTATATAGACTTCAAAGCTCCAGACTTTGCCCCTTCATATCCACAATGGATACGAGCTGACCAGTGGGCTTTTCCCACGAACAAGCACAAATAGCAGAATTTCTCTTATCAATTGTTTTAAACTGTGATTTCTAAAGTCTTTCATTTCCTTTCTTCTATTTGTAGGTAAGTGTTGATTGAATGGAAAACACAAATTCCTCATAACTCCCGAGGGTTATCGTATCGGGTGAGATTGTTCTATGTACACACACATATGCACGCATAGATAAGTATTCTTTATACGTTTATGGGTGCGGAAAATTTTCGGAGATTTAATGTAAAGTGCTGGCTGTGCTCTCTGCTTCTATTACTCGTCATTAGTCAGCGAGTGAAATGATGATGTATAATGCAAAATAGTTTGATGAAACATACGCACTTTGTTGCATATTTTCTCTCTCTGTTGGGGAAGTTGGGTCAATAACCCAGCAACGAGTGCATTTTTCCATTTTCCGATAGCTTTGTCTTCAGATAAACGAGGGCGGAGATGATATACGCCTATATGGGATATTATTCTCCCTTTTATTGCCATACGTACATGTAAAATGTGATCTTGGCTTTATTGTGGAGCGCCGACGATAAGGCAAAGCGGAATATTCTCGCTGGGTCTCTACAACAGGCCATTTCTCTGTTGTTGCATTTGCTCGTTGATAAGAAAAAATCCGACGATGGGCAGGGCAACAGCACCGACTTACGCCAGCTGATGTTGATTTCTTCGCCAACTCATCTACATAGTATACTTTATGACTGGCAAACTTTGGATTAAGTGTATAGGTTATAATTATAACGACGAGTAGAAATTAGTGCGCACAAAGTGACCGACGAGTTTTAGGACTGACTTATGGATAATATAACTTTTCCGACGAGCGATCCAGTTACCTGCCCACCTGTGTCATTCGATAGCGTGTTTTTTTAAGATTCCACTACCCACTAAATGGTTGTCAGTTGCATCACTTGGGAATCTTGGCCCGTGAGCTTAGCTAGCAAACGAAGCGTTAACGCCGCGGTGCGAAAAGTGGTGAGTGGTGAGTGGTAAGTGGCTAGTGGCATTCCCCTGGCTGGCTGCTACGATTCCAGCGTATGGAAGGCACTGTGTCAGAGCGTGCTTGTCACCTCGGTATCATCGCCATATCATCATCAGCCCAAGGCGGCGTCGTCTCAGTTCCCATCCGGCAAGTCGTAGAAGTGATTTGCAGCTTTTCGCAGATGCTGACTGATAGCAGGAAGGTTGGCGAACTATATACATATATATTTTTGCTTTACTTCACTCCGCCCAACTCCCGCCCCCGGTTTCTCGCTGTGTAGAGGTTAAGTCAAAGCTACGGCAGGCTGCATGATCAGAGATCGGCAGTAAAGAGATCAAGAGGCACGCGGCTATACTGCTTACAGCGCTGATTATATATAGCCGTATATATAGACCCGATTCCCGTCGAGGGGGTGGCAGGGCAGAGAATGGGAAGACGGGAGGAATTGGGGATTCGGGAGCAGAGATTACGCCGTGTTAGCTGCTGCTGTTGTTTTTTTTGTGTTAACGCTCGACAATCACGCGCTCGTTTCATAAAACGGATGACAGAGCAAAAAACTTTTCCAAAAATATCAAAGCCCAACAACATGCATATATTGAGCAGCTTGTGAAATGTATTTTTACGTATATGTACATATATGTATTATATACATTCGAATATTCACTAAATCTGTGACCAAACGGAGGCGTGTCTCTGTCGTCTTGTTATTTTTTTTTTCGTTTTTTATGCCGCCCTCTCACCTCATTTCCTTTCTACCCTGCCCTGCCTCACTTTCGATTTGGGATTTGAAATGGAAAAATATGTTTTTGTGTTTTTCAGTAAGTAGTTGGGAATATAATATATATATTTGCAACTGGGATTATTATTTGTTGGCAAAGAGGAGGGGGAATCCCTATAACCTGTTGATGCTGACTATTGAAGAGTAAGATTAAATGTGGGCTTGTTGTGGATATTGATGGGTATCTGATAGTACAATACTGCAATTTGTGTATTTGTATTTGCACACTGATAGCAATGCAACAGGTGATTAGTGATTAGTGTTGCTATTTTCGTCAGTTACAGCGATGGAAATGTTTTATTTAGCATTTGCCCAGCTGTTTTCCATTGCCGATACGCGTCTGCTTTTATTTTAATTTGCTTTAGTTGATCTTATGTTATGTCAACTCGCATTCAATACTCGTGTTTGATCAGCTGCGAAAAGAGCATTTTCAATGGGTTCTAGTTACTTACTAGATAGCAGATATCAGATAATAGTAGCTCTCTTTAAAATGCACCTCACGAACTATTGATTTCTCTTCGGCGAAATGGCTTCCTCTGCTCCGATTTGTTTGTGTTTTGCATATATTTTCCGCACTTTGAGGTCTTCTAACGATTGGGAATGGATGGGGAGGCATTTGGACGTTTCGTAGATACAAAAGAGAAGAGTGTTGCCCGATTTTATTGGTGGCATTCAAAAGTATGCTATGGAAAGTTCTGCCGATGCAGCCAAAAGACGCTGCGATAAAAGAGACCGATGATAATGATGCAGGTGACAATGGCTGGTGGATTCATTTCTAGAAGGTTGCCAAGTGCTGCAGATTGTGGGGCATCTCGTGATCTCCGCCCGCGTGGGTCGTCATCTGGCCATCCCTCTTCCACCGCCTCGCTTATCGATCTCTGGCCTCTCTTTTGCCCAAAAACCGTGATCGACAGATAGCTTTCTTAGCCAATAAAATAAAATAAAATCAATTCGATTCAATTAAATGAAGTCTATATATGCAAACTATATATACTGCATATGCATTAGCTAGTAGCACACAGAAAAATGGCACTGATAGAGTATATTTTTTAATAGTCAGCAACGGCAAGGTGCAGATTGCGAATCAAATATATAAAAAATAGTCTAAAAAACAAGGGCTATATGTACTATATATACATACATTTACCCTTCAGACGTTCCAGTCTTGGCTGATCTCAAAGGGTTTATTGTAAAGTGCTTTTCTTATCCCTCAAAGTGGATGGGGAAATCCAAGTGGGGAATATCGTTCTACATCCTTGAAATAAAACTAGTTGGGTGTTGGGTAAAGGTTTTCATTTGAATCAAACACTCAACTCAGTTGGGGGATAGCCTGCTCTAATCGTGGGCATTTTGGGCGTGGTTCAACTGAACCCAAAGTTCGTGCGGCGATGACTCCACTCCACACAGATATCTATCTAATGGTGGGGTTGCAAAATGCCAGTTTTCGGGGTAGATCCCGATTATTGTTTGGTAACGCGCTTTCCATTTTCCTTTATTGCTCCATCCGTCTGCGTTAGCTTCCCCCGCCTCCGCCGTTCCGAATGGGGGGATGTTCGCCCCTCAACGTGGTGGTACTGCGTCATGGCATTTTGCATGCCACCGCACTGCGCCGCCCACAACCGCCCACGCCCCCTTTTGCGGCTGAGTGGTGCCAAATGCTTGTATATCGATTAGTTTCCGTCGACGGTGGCGGCGGCACAACAAATTGCTTTGCCGCTCGGACAGCTCCAACTGTTCCAACAGCAGCAGCGGCCCATGTTCCACCTTTCTGAATGTTTGGCCAGCGGGAGGGGAGGAGTGTGTTTTACCCATTGATAATTTGATTGATTTGGTCGCAGTCCTGTAGAAACTCAGTTGATTAATGTGAGAATGGCAGCGGAGGAACCAAAACAGAAACGATTTACAATTGATGAATCGATCAAATCGATAGATGCACATTGAAATGTATATAACTGTATGTATATTGATCCTTTGCGATTCTTTCGAAAGTGCGAAGGCCACATCGTCGTCTGGCAATAATTTGTATATCGATTGACAAAGTTTATGGGCCAATAAAGTAAATTGGTTAATAAGCTAGCACGCAAATATTTTATTATCAATTTTATTATCATTTACTAAAGCTTTTCAACTTTGAGTACCTTGCTAACATTTCGCATATGGATCTTATCTCTTCGCCGTTGCAGATGCAATGAGAAACAATGTCAAGGCTTTTGGGGCTTTAATTTTCGTCGCATTTGTGATTCTAATTGATTCATTAAAATAAAATAAATTTGATTTGCACTTGCACTTGCATGTGCTGCGTGGTGTATCCTTTGATTGGTCTTCTCCGCCGTATTCTCTTCGAATTCTTCTGGCGAATCTTCGTTCTCCGCTCTGCCTCATTCTTCTCCGCCGCCGCATTGAACTGTCAGTTGTCTGTCGTCAGAAAAAGGCAGGGGCCATAAGGGGGCGTGGCTGTCGCATGCTTGACCACGCTTGGCTGCCACTGTCTTTCTTCTGTCGACTGTCTTCAGTCGTTGTGTCTTCTGCGTCTCCGAACCAGCGTCTTCTCTGCCTTGGCCTTATCGCAATTTTCCCTCAATTAAAATTTTCCCCAAAACCGCAACAAATTGTACGCGATTATTATGATGGGGATGATGGTCTAAGATCAGTAGGCTCTTGCATTTTTTCAAGCGCGTTTTAAACGATCGAAGAATCGGTGGACCGCATTCGTGTGTGGGTCGCGTGTGGAACCCACCGATCGCCCTTCGTGTGGCATTCGAGTGCGATCTCTGGGTCTCTCAGCTGTCGTTCGTCGTTCGTGTTGTCCTCTGCCTTCTTCCATTTTTTGTCGCCAATTGTGCAACGGTAGCTCGAGCGATCGGATCGTTAGATCGAAAGCGGAACGAAACGGACGGAACGCATCGGATCTGATCGGAGGAGGAGCACTCCTCTTTCTCTTTCTCTCGCTTCTTCTTCTCGCCCCTTCTTCCTAAAAAAAAGAACATCCGAAAAATCGAAGATCGTACTATTTCGGTTCGCAATTTTTTTTTACTGTGATATTCCACTTTGTTGTTGTTTTCGGTGGTGCCGCGTGTTTGCATTTTTGCTATTTGAAGATCGATCGATCGATTGATCTGCACACAAAGCGAACGAAACGTCAAGTGACCGAAAATAAAAACTAGGCCAAAGCCTGCCATCGTACACAGAGAGAAAAGCATTTAGAGTTTGTATGCAGTGAACCAACCACATTTGGCATCGCCTTAAAAAAGGCCTATATTTTTTTGCATTCGAAACTGGAAAATTGGACCTTAGATTATCCATTCTAAAACACAAGCACTTGGTGCAGATACATTTTGTATCTTTGAAATAATGCTCTTAGGAGTGAGCTTGCGTAATAAGTAGGAATTAAAGCAATTGCTTACGTACGTTTATACACTTCGTATATTCTCCAAGATATGTTGCTTAAATTCTATAAAATCTCAAATATGTTTCATCCAAATAATGAGTTTCGAATATAGGTTTGAGCTAATTTAGCTGCCGTTCTGCGCAAGCTTTGATTTCATACATACATATTTTTTTGCCGTGTAAGGCAGGCATCACTCTACCGCCACTCGCACGGTGGTTCAGTGGATCAGTAAACCAGTGGTGGCCAGTACTCCCCGCTCAAGGTGGATAAGTCACAGGTGGTGCCCGTGGCGGTGCCGCGCGGTGTCCGCAAGGTGGTGCGAGTGGTTCGCAAAAAAAAGGCACCCGGCAGTGGGTCAGTGAACGAGGCCAGTGAATCGGATGGTGCTGGCTCTGGCACCACCACCTCCGGCAGGCAGAACTCCATAGACGCCAGCAAACCGCCCGCCAAGGTCATCAAGAATAAAAGGGGCTCCCTGGGCGGCGGTGGTGCAGCGCCACCCATACCGTTGGCCACTAAGAAAAAGAACAAACGTCGATCGTCCAGCGATGAGGAGGCGAGCTCCTGCAACGAAAGCCCCACCGAATCTGAGCCGGAATCCGGTTCGGGCAGCTCCTCCAGCGCAGGCAGCGAATCCGATTCGGACAGCGAAACCACCAGCAGTAGTTCCTCCACCAGCGAGTCCTCCAATGCGGATCGCAAGTCGAAGGCCAATGGCAAGCACAAACCCCTTTCCGCCGCGGCCAAGGCGGCCCAGTCCGCCTGCTCGTCGTCCTTGGTGGTGGCCGCCGCTCTGAAGAAAAGCAAACCGCCGAACCGGAGCGGCAGTGGGGCCAGCATCGCCAGTGCCGGCGGAGGAGGAAAGCAGTACAAGGACCCAAGTACAGAGATAGGACCTAGAAGAACATCCCCAATATCCCAGATCCCAAAATGTGAACCACGCACACACCCGACATCCTTTATCGATGTAGATATAGAGATATAAAGATAGAACGATAGAATTTGTTATGGAAAAGCGAAAAGTACGAAACATCTGAAGATGTGTGACCACCAAAATCGACAGTGATGCGAGAGGCAGTAGCAGCTGCCCCATCATCATCATCATCATCGTCGTCATCATGAACATGAACATGGCATCGGCATCTTTGGCGCCAATGCCAAAATTAATTAGCAACAAAAATGCAAAGGGCGCGGTCGCAAATTGCAGGGAAAAATCAGACACTTAGTTTAGTTGCTATCTTATGCTAAATGTATTTAATTAAACCTAATCAGTATGATTAGAGAGATTAGAGAGATACAGATGCAGGTGTGACATAACTTTAATCTCTTTTAATACTCTTTGACTTTCTCAAAAGACTTTATTTTGCAACTTGTACCGCGGAATACACTATCCACATCCTCTCTCTGTTTCTCGTACTCCTAACCGCCAACTTGCCTTGTCCCATCAATCCGAACTCTTCTGTCTGCATCTCCAACTCGTGTTTGTTTAGTTCTTCACCCCCGTGACTCTTCTATCTTCCCTCCATTCCTCGTTCCGCTGTTTTCGTTTCGAGATGATACCTGCACAGGGACGATGACTGATCGTTATCCTGACCATATCTTGTGTGATTCGTGTCTGATTTGTGTGCAGGCATGAAACAACTGATCGGCAAGCTGAACGACCTGTGGCCCGAGCACAGCGTTGCACTGTCCATTCCAAAGGAGGTCGATAGGAGCAAGGAGAAGCTGGAGGGCGCCTGGGAGACGACAGGTGTATAAACCATCAATATTTACTATTTACTATATATATATGTGTGTGTGCCTAGGATGAGGGAATCGAACTTGCTCCCAAATACTTGAACTAACGAAATATCATTTTGCTCTTGTGCCCCCAAAACAAACAGGTCGCGATGGTTCTAAAATCACAACAGTTGTTGCAACACCCGGCCAAGGCACCGATCGCGTACAAGAGGTCTCCTATACAGACACAAAGGTCATCGGCAATGGCAGCTTCGGCGTCGTGTTCCAGGCCAAGCTCTGCGATACCGGCGAACTGGTGGCAATCAAAAAAGTTTTACAAGACAGACGATTTAAGGTGGGTGCATTAATTGAATTGAATCAATATCCCGACTAACAATGGCATTTTCTCTTTACAGAATCGCGAATTGCAAATAATGCGCAAACTGGAGCATTGTAATATTGTGAAGCTTTTGTACTTTTTCTATTCGAGTGGTGAAAAGGTAAGATCTGTTTGACCTTAGGTCAAGTAGCTGATCAAGTAGCAACCTTTTTGGGGGAGGTGGACTGCTGAAGTTGCCAGCATTGGTAATTACTTAGTACGATTTCAGTTGAAAATCCATCATCCACGAGCGAGTGGAAGTCGGAACAAAAAATGAGTTGTGAGCCAATTTTCTTTTGATGGTTAAACCGTACTAAGTATTTATTTTCAGCTGAACTGAGCTTTAGCTTAGCACTTTATGACCGTTTAATGAGTTAAGCGATTACCGAATTGAAACGAATCTCTTTCACTTGCATATTGAAACTGATACTGACTGAACCGAACCCGTTTCGAAACTGAAACTGAATCCGAATCCGAATCCAAAACCGAACTCGAAATCGGTCACTAGCTGGCCGAGTTCCCCATCGATTTGGGCATATTCGCGAGTGTGCTGAAGCCCCAGGTATCCCAGATCTCAAAGTTATCAGTTCTCCAGCTCAGATCATTCAGCGACTTGCTCTCACTCGATCTCGATCTTTCTCTATCTCTCATAAACGAATCCGAACGAATCCCCCGCTATCTATTAGAGAAATGTACAATGAAACGTGCAGAAGATCACACCGCATGGTACTCGTACAATCTCCCGTGAATCAATGATATCCTGCTGCTATGCTAGTTTGCTAGACTCAGTTAAATGTCGCCGACTGTACAACCCCGATCAAATAAAACGCATGTTGACAGCTCGCAACTGCATCGGTCAGCTTCCTCCAAGACCCAGACTCACATACGCATCCACACCATGGATCATTTGCGCCCAAAACACTCTGATGTCGTATCCTAATCGATTCTTTCTCCCCCCTCCCCACTTTGCAGCGTGATGAAGTATTTTTGAATTTAGTCCTCGAATATATACCAGAAACCGTATACAAAGTGGCTCGCCAATATGCCAAAACCAAGCAAACGATACCAATCAACTTTATTCGGGTGAGTCCAACACTGCACTCCGTGTCTACGCACTCGGCACTAACTTGCCTGCTCTTTCGCCCGGTTAGCTCTACATGTATCAACTGTTCAGAAGCTTGGCCTACATCCACTCGCTGGGCATTTGCCATCGTGATATCAAGCCGCAGAACCTTCTGCTCGATCCGGAGACGGCTGTGCTGAAGCTCTGTGACTTTGGCAGCGCCAAACAGCTGCTGCACGGCGAGCCGAATGTGTCGTATATCTGCTCCCGGTATTACCGCGCCCCCGAGCTCATCTTTGGCGCCATCAATTATACAACAAAGATCGGTGAGTACTATATCCTCATAGCATCCCATACCATGTAATCCTAATCCTGCATTTTTCAGATGTGTGGAGTGCCGGTTGCGTTTTGGCCGAGCTGCTGCTGGGCCAGCCCATCTTCCCTGGCGATTCCGGTGTGGATCAGCTCGTCGAGGTCATCAAGGTCCTGGGCACACCGACAAGAGAACAGATACGCGAGATGAATCCAAACTACACGGAATTCAAGTTCCCCCAGATTAAGAGTCATCCATGGCAGAAAGTAAGTGGCCAGTTGCCAGGAAATGAATTGGATCGATTACGATTTTCGATTTCCCTCGCGCTTTTCTCGCGCTCATGTTAACCGCCCCCCTCAGCATTCTTCTCGGGGGAGGAAACTCCATTTTCCCCTGGAGCAAGCACCCAAAGCACTCATTGTTAATTTACCACAAGTGTTTCTAACCGAAAATTGTGTGTACATACAAACTCGTTGCAGTCACTACTCGAACGCACCCAATTTCCAAACGCCCTAAACCAGAAACAACGATTGCGAGTAAGCCAAGAAACGAATTGAAAACATCAAGCAAAAAGCGTTAAGCAAAATGACCAAATTATAAACAAGCACAATGCCAATCGCAGCCACATTTGCTCTTCAAATCATGCAGGGTCGTATCATGACTACTCAAGTGATTGTGGGCGCATCCAGATACAGATTCCCATTCTTGCTTGATCTTGATCTCCCAACTGATAAGCCTGGTGTATCCCAAAAGCTTTCGGGGTTCACTCACTCAGTTATGTATTCACTGCGGGAGCCTACAGATGCTGCCGCCTCAATCAATCCGCATTTCATGCTCAACTGCATACATTGGGAAGGGTACAAGTATCCAGATTCCGCTTGAGATGCAGTTCCATGGCTTAAGGTTCATGCTTAGCTTTTCGCCAGCCCTCCCAGCTGTACAAAGAAGTTATACATTTGATTGATTTATTGGATTTGATTTGGAGTTGAATTTAATTGATTGTTTTGGTTTCTTGCCCTACTGCCTACTGCCGACGTTTGTTTTGATCCGTAAAAAATGAAGAATGGTCGGTGCTGTTTCGTGATGAATTCCGAAACGCGTCGATCACATATCTGTAAATACGAACGCTTCCTCTGTATCCTCGTTTGTGTCCTGTCCATATCTACGATGATTGCCTCACTGCCCGCCCCTTTTGCCCTCCAGCCCAATTCTGTCCCGCAAGAGAGTCCGTGCCAAGATATCCGGTGGTAAAAAACGCTGCTTAACCGAATGCTTCTCCCACTCCATAGGTTTTCCGTATACGCACTCCTACAGAAGCTATCAACTTGGTGTCCCTGCTGCTCGAGTACACGCCCAGTGCCAGGATCACACCGCTCAAGGCCTGTGCACATCCGTTCTTCGATGAGCTGCGCATGGAGGGCAATCACACCTTGCCCAACGGTCGCGATATGCCGCCGCTGTTCAACTTCACAGAGCATGGTGAGTGACCAGGTCGATCAGCCAGGTGGGGCAGAATCGTTGCAACACTAATGTCGCCTTCAATCCGCAGAGCTCTCAATACAGCCCAGCCTAGTGCCGCAGTTGTTGCCCAAGCATCTGCAGAACGCATCCGGACCTGGCGGCAATCGGCCCTCGGCCGGCGGAGCAGCCTCCATTGCGGCCAGCGGCTCCACCAGCGTCTCGTCAACGGGCAGTGGTGCCTCGGTGGAAGGATCCGCCCAGCCACAGTCGCAGGGCACAGCAGCAGCTGCGGGATCCGGATCGGGCGGAGCAACAGCAGGAACCGGCGGAGCGAGTGCCGGTGGACCCGGATCCGGCAACAACAGCAGCAGCGGCGGAGCATCGGGAGCGCCGACCGTGGCTGCCGGAGCCAATGCCGCCGTCGCTGGTGGTGGTGGCGGAGCCGGTGCGGCGACCGCAGCTGCCACAGCAACTGGCGCTATAGGCGCGACTAACGCCGGCGGCGCCAATGTAACAGGTGAGTAAGCGGTTGGCCATGCAGCTCCTCCCGCCTCACGCCTCCTGCTCCCTTTCAACTCCTCTCCTCTCGTTCCCAGTCATAGCATCAGTATTGTATCGTATCGTATCGTTCCTTCAGTTTCTAACTTGTGTGCCATGTGACGGGCACTAATTTTCCAAATCAAGCCTCGATTTGCAGTACAGTTTCCATATTTGCAATAAAAAGCAGCATTTAATCACGATACGATACTTTGATCTTGGCAATCCGCTTGCCACACACAACCCCATACTTCATCCATTGCCCGATCCTTAGCTGGTGACCATCTCATGCTGAAGCAACATCGCAAGTTGCCGTTGTCGGGGAAGCCCTTCCAGCGCTATTCGTCCAGCATTTGATTCCAAGCTAGCCGAGCACCGTTCCTGTATCCATCCATTAAAAGCACCTCCCGAAACCCAAGCAAACCCAGGGAAAGATACGAATAGAAGAAGCATGCTATATGTGGGCAAAGAGTGGAAATCATGAGTCAAGAATTTAATCAAGTATTACGAATCAAGAAAAATAACATTTTGCAGACTCAAGAAGATGATCTCAAAAACAAATTCTTGATGTACTTACATTTTCAGTTAAATATAAATCAGTTATTCCCAAGTCACTCCAGTGGGGTTTTGTTAATGGTTCTTAAAGTGGAGATCTTCAATAGAGTTCTTCGGGGTTGCACTGAAAATGTCTTTCCAAGGTTTGCTACTATCCATGCACTGAAAATCCTTTTCTGCAATTGTCCTTTTCGCCATATTTCGAATCAATCGGAATATAATTATCGATTTTTATGTCTATCTATCGCTATGGAACACTTGATAATAGAACCTTGTATTTCATTCGATTTCATTTGATTTCATTATGTCATGTTTACTTTGGTTTTGGTGTATCAGTAGACGGCTAAAGAATTATGATTTTAATTAGTTTTTTATTTCCTTTTGTTTTATTTACAGATTCATAGGGGAAATAGTAACATACATACACACACTAATATATATCCAGGCATATATATATAGTAATCATTATATATAACACCTACACCCACAACAACAACAACAACAGCAATTATATATAATAACCATAAACAAGAATGGAGCAAGCCAATCCAATCCAGCAATCACAGCAAACTATATACACGAGAATAATTAAATTAATTAATGCAATTGATGAAAGAACAGCAGCAGCAGCCGCAGCAGCATCAACCGCACTTTCAAAAGAACTAGAAACAGCAAAGGCAGAAAATATAACAAAAGAAATATTTTACTTAGGTAAAACATTAAATTTATTTTAAATCTAAAATAAACTAATAAGCATTAAATAATAATACATGATAATGGTAAATAAACACACAATAATTATAATAGTAGAGCGAGCGCTGATCGATTGTCATTTTATTGCTGCCGCGCGTGGCGATATATATCTTTTAATTAATACTTTAAGTGAACCTCTCCGCCACTCTCTTCGTTAATTATTGTACCCTCCTATTTTTTGACGCCTTAAAGAAAAGAAACGAAACATGTATATGTATATTGAAAAGAGTCACTGCATATTTTTTTTACAACCCCTTGATTTAGTACGTTTAACTTATGATAACTGATGGTAACACAATGGCGGGCGAGTTTTGTGTGGTTAGAGCTAAGATCTAACTAACTAAGAGTTTGCGTAGGTTAACCAGGGCATGGTCGTGCAACATGCAGCATGCAACACACTCACACACACACACACACGACCCTAAGACAGCTGAAGAAGGCAGAAGATTGCAGAAGAGGAGGCGAAGATGAAGTAAAGTGGAGGAGAATGAGGTAATGAAGGAGGAACAGAAACAAAGCAAAGCCCCGAGCATAATGTTAATGTTATGTTAAAACCTAAATTTAATGAAAATTATTAACGCAGAGAAAACGAAAGAGAAAAGAAAACAGAAAAAAGAAAAAAAGCAAAAAAACAAAGCAAAAGCGAAAGCGAAACTGTTTAAAAACTATACCTATATAATATATAATCATTATGAATATAAACTATATTTTTTTTTCAACACGCATTATGTATACATACATACTGAATAAATAAATTATTTTTATTTTTATTAAATAATAACTATGATTATTGAGCAACAAGTAAAACTCGATTCACAAGCCGAGAAAGCAGATCGAGCAAGCTAAGCACCCCTAATCGTATATATTTTTTTTCGCACTAAAATATATATGTACAGATACCATTATTTAGCCAGTAGATGAGTTAATGACCACATACGGACATACAGATCGGAGGAGGAAGAGAGCGCAGGCGTGGAGCTGGCGCCTGAGAACCGGCGGCTTAGTTGCAATATGTAGATAAGGTCCAATTACCGGGTTCCCGCCACCGTAGAGCTCCATTATTATTCGCATACATAGTCAGTGTCGTCCTGCCTCGCCCCAAAAGCTCCTTTCCCGCTCCCCCCGCTCGCCACACTTTCCGCACAGAGCTGCTACTGAATATTATTAACAATTTCTTGCTCAGAGTGGCAGGAGGAAGAGAAAAGAGAAAGAGAAGAAGAAGGAAGCGAATTGCATATGCGAAATAATGAGAAATGAGCAAAACACTTATATTTATTTCTATAGCTTATTATAATCGACCTAAAACTAATTATTACGCTAATTATAAACGATTATTGAATACACACACATGCACACACGCAGAATAAAATACATTTTCCTAGTAACTTAGGCACACGCGAGTATAAAAGAGAACAACTGGAAAATCTTGAAAAAATACAAAAAAAAAACCATGGAAAATTAAACACGTTAGCTTATTTTTAGACTCGCTAATTACATAACACAATAACACACACACACACACACGTGCATACACCGACAATTGTATATGTAATGCTGTAATAATCATGATAATATTTAGATTCGTTGATGATAATGAGCAAAAAAGCCGTAATGATAATGATAATAAATGAATACAACAAAATCCAACAAATAAAAAGAGAAACAAATACAATATTTAAACAAAGTAAAACCTTCTGTTGTTGCCTTTCCTTTTGACCACCGTATCCACAGTATCATTTTGTTCAGTGTGTCGGCTGCATCTTCATTTTCCTCCTGGAGCAAAGATCTCCGAAGTAATTGGGCTCTCGGAATGGGTGGGATTCCATCGATTCTAATGGTGTTACCTATTCGCCATACTTAATATATAATTATTTGCATTTTCAGTTAAACATGAGTTTTTAAATCATTTCCATATTATTTCTTACTTAAATGGGTGTGAGCTCCTAGGAAATGGCTTGAAACTGTGTGCAAAGGTTGGGTCGCTCTGTTTGGGCCTCCCAAGCGCATCACCCCCAACATAAAGCTAATGCATACGAATCGCAATCCACATCTGTATATCTTTTCTTTGGCTGACTCGTTTTGTAGGCTCGCAGTCGAACAGCGCCCTCAACAGCAGCGGAAGTGGCGGAAGCGGAAACGGAGAGGCAGCCGGCTCGGGTTCCGGATCCGGTTCGGGCTCAGGAGGCGGGAACGGCGGGGATAACGACGCTGGCGACAGTGGAGCAGCCGCATCTGGAGGCGGAGCAGCAGAAACCGAGGCAGCGGCGTCGGGTTAGCGCGAGCGAGGAGCTCTTTCAATGTAATGTTATTAGCAGGTTTTTCGCTCGGCCCGGGGATTCAGTTAACCCATTTCGGCCAAGAGCGAGATGACAACACCACACACACACACGCAGCTACACTCGAAATATGAAAGAGAGGTCGGATGTTCCCCAGCAGAAGCTATGAGTAAATGAAATGAGACAAAGGAATTCACACACACAAAACGCCCAGTACCCTTACACACCCACACAACAATAAACCCAACCCCACACACACACACCAACACAAACACACACACACACACACACACACATGTATGTATGTATATCTAGCTATATGCATTGGGCGCAAGCAAATATTTAGCATAAAATCGAAATAAAACCAAAAATCCACTTTAAACTATGCATAAATAATTAAAATAATTATCTGTACTATTAAAGACAAAGAGAAATCCCGGATGGAATGTTGAGAAATAATCGGAAGACCCCTCGCCCGCGTCCCCAACCTTCAATATAGTAAATAACACTTAACAACCAGCTCGCGGAACGTAATATAACTTAAGTAAAAATGCAGAAGAAACTCGAATGAATACTTAGTGAAATAAATCAAAATTTTTGCCCATTTAACGTTTATATATATGCGCGGTTATACAAATATATAACGATCACAGCAGTTAGCAATCCATAGTAAAAGTAAACAATTAAAGGCGGCAAGTAAGAGGAACTAGCAAAAGGGCGGATACAACATAAACTAAACTCGCGCAAGTGCATCTATATGAATACGATATAGATATTATATAAACATAGATATATATATATATACGAGATATTAACAAGAGTAGTAGTCCCAGTAGCAACCCCCGACCCTCGACCCGAACCACTCAAACCCAATCCTTGAACCGGAAACTCCCCAGATAACGAGAAAAAGAAAGAGAAAGAAAAAAGAAAGAAAGAAAGAAGAATAACAACTCTCCACGAATAGCAACATTTTCCGTGGCCTGTTCTTATGTAACGTATAGCAAGTACGATTATCTAAGGAAGCGATCGTCAAAATGCAATATACACTAAACACTATACATAAATACAAGAAATATAACAAATTGAGCAACAAGTAAGTGAATGTATGAATGAGTAAAACGCTTTTAGCGCGCGACGCCACCCATTAACTTAAATAAACAATGCAAATAAATGAGGTAATGAGATAGTGGAGCCACAATCTTGATATATGTAAAAGTAATCGACAAAGGACATTTAGCTGCAATTGAAAATTTAAACTAATTTAATACAAATTGAAGTAAAATACAATGAAACCGCTGATGGTTTTAGTACGTAAGGCCTTAGATCGATCAACCGGAAACTCCTGCGCAACTATAGTATTGGTTCCAATCTATCTACTATATATACCTATGACAACCACCCAGTTAAACTGCTTAGATCTCGTTTCCAAAATTATGTCTGCGATTATGTCCCAGCACTTTAACCCATTTACAAGCAACTAAGTAAGCAAACAAACGCGAAAAAGAAACCAAAAGGCAAAGGGCAAAGGGCAAAAGCAAAAGCAAAACCAAGTCTATTTGTATGTATTTCCATAGAACTCCTTATATATTGTACGAGAACATATTTTTTTTTTACTAACTAAATGATACATTTATACAATTAATGAACGTTGAGTTTTGTGGCATCAAAACTAATTAAATTTAACTATATACATATATGTACACACCCACACAAGAACACAATCGAGCATTCAGACATACTCACACGCACATACGTCTATAATTTCAAATAAATTAGAATGAAAAAACCGAAGATTTCCAAACTAAGCCCCAAACATTTTAGTAATAATCTAAGTAAACAGCAGACAAGTTATATAAATCTTTAAACACACCCACTCACACACACACACACCCACACACCACACACACTGTTTTTTTGTATTTGAAAATGTCAGCAGATGGAAAATGACAGCCCAAATCAATATATATTCAAACATATATATGCATAGAAAAACCAACTTATATATGATGAACAACTTCAGCGTTTCGCTTTAATTATGAGGCAACAACCTCATGAGGAATTCAAACCGAACATTAACTTAATTAACAAATAAACACAAAACTAAACTAAACAATAACAACAGGAAGCCCCGAATTCAAAGAGGAAATGAAAATGAACACGAGACAAATGCGTAAAGAAAACATTAATTTAAAAACAATAAAAATTACAAACAAAAATATATACAAATGCGTATTTCTTCAAGTCGGTGTGGTGGAAACAAAATGTAGTATACTTTTGGGCGGCGGAAGGATTGGGACAAATGTCAGCTGAAATCCCACAATTTTCAACATACCTTGGAAAAATGAACATATTTGTGGATTTCTTGATTCTCAGTAGAAGGTCAGAAAAAGTCTACTGAAAACCAACTACCGATCGTGGTCACCTTCTGGAATCCCCGTTCGTCAAAAATCGAATATTTACAAACTCGGTTTTCTCCATAACTTGGAAATATGCATAACTAACTATCACTATCACTTCTTTAATGATTCCTAAAATTTTTTTTTTTTTTAATTTTTCGCATTTTTGATAAGGGGTACCATCATCAAAATTTGCGAAAAATTGCAAAAAATTAGAATTTCAAAGTGTGAATACAGTTCGATTGGGAATTTTGTTACGAATTCAACGAGGTATGACATTCCACTTTTGGACAACTATTTTTAATGCTATTGAGAAAATACAGATTCTTTTTTACCAAAAATAAACAAAATATAAATTGCCAAAAATCTGATATTTACAAACGGGGTTTTCTCCATAACTTGGCCAAAAAAGATATCACCGCTAAAATGAAGACTGTTTTGTGCTGCCAATAAACATAGATAACTATCCCTATCACTATTTTTATTATAATCAAAAAAAAATTTTTAACAAATTTTCGCATTTTTGATAAGAAATGAGAAAATTCACTGAAAAATTTATTTTTGAAAATCAACTTAAAAGTGATAAGGGTAGTTAACTTTGGTAATTAGCGTCACAAAACCGTTTGCTGTTCAGCTTTATGACCATTTTTAGCGAAGTTGTGATGAAAAAACTGTTAGTAAATATCGGATTTCTTAGTAATTCACTTTTCTTAATTTTCCGTCATGACCCTATATAAAATTGTGGAAATTTACTCCGCCCAATCCGCCACCCCCTTCGAGGACGCCTACGTTATGCAGGACTTAGAGGACACTCTGATTCGCCATCATCCAAGAGGACGACGAGGACGACAAGGACGACGGATATCCCCCAAATACCCGCTTATTGTGGCTAGCGAATAACTGACCACAGTGATTGTAGCATAGCGCGTAGAAGAAAAATAAAAAATACATGAATTTTCAATTGGAAATAAACATTTATTGGGAAAATTGGGTGAAGTTTCGATTTTAGCCGGAATTTGATTTTTCAATTAAATTTACCAGGCGAACAGGAATCCCAGAAGGTGACCAACGATCAGTTGGTTTTCAGTATACACCTGCTACTGATTATGATCACTTGGTACCAAAAATCCAAAAATTTAACAAATTCGGCATAAAAACGCGTATTTTGTAATGCAAATTGTTTGATTTTTCGGTTTAAATTACCAGGCGAACAGGAATTCCAGAAGGTGACCAACGATCAGTTGGTTTTCAGTATACACCTGTTACTGATTATGATCACTTGGTACCAAAAATCCAAAAATCTAACAAATTCGGCACAAAAACGCGTATTTTGTAATGCAAATTGTTTGATTTTTCGGTTTAAATTACCAGGCGAACAGGAATCCCAGAAGGTGACCAACGATCAGTTGGTTTTCAGTATACACCTGTTACTGATTATGATCACTTGGTACCAAAAATCCAAAAATCTAACAAATTCGCCACAAAAACGCGTATTTTGTAATGCAAATTGTTTGATTTTTCGGTTTAAATTACCAGGCGAACAGGAATTCCAGAAGGTGACCAACGATCAGTTGGTTTTCAGTATACACCTGTTACTGATTATGATCACTTGGTACCAAAAATCCAAAAATCTAACAAATTCGCCACAAAAACGCGTATTTTGTAATGCAAATTGTTTGATTTTTCGGTTTAAATTACCAGGCGAACAGGAATCCCAGAAGGTGACCAACGATCAGTTGGTTTTCAGTATACACCTGTTACTGATTATGATCACTTGGTACCAAAAATCCAAAAATCTAACAAATTCGGCACAAAAACGCGTATTTTGTAATACTGTTTATTTTAAACCGTAAATTATTTAGAATTAAATTTGATTAAACAATACAAACTATAACTATTGATTCCGGATCTTTAATTTGCACTATTAACTTTGTAATTTATTGGTAGATAAAAAAAAATAGCAAAACGGGGTAGTATTCTATCTCCGGATGCTTTGGCAAAGCCGGTATCCACTTGTTCCAAGATTCCATCCCTTAGATTCCTTACTCTACGTCCTGCGCCGTTTGCCCAGACTGAGATCGGTGGCTCCGCCTTCCGGCTTGAGGCGTCGCTTGCTGCTCCGACCGCTGGCCGACTTTACACCGGATACGGTGCCGCTGATCCGCTGAGTCTCGGCCATGGCCAGCGGAGCAGTGGGCAGTGACAGGGGTGGGCCGGTTAGCGGATGCCCAAGTGGGAGTGGAGACTCCAGGAGGAGCTCGCTTTTGACGACGGCTCCCGGGGCAATCATCAGCAGGTCGTTGCCTGTGTTCCCGTTGCCATGTCCGTGCCCAATGCCATTCCTGTGCATCTGTCCGTCGGTGCGTTCACACTTGATGTGCCGTACAGGCGGAACATCTGGGTTCTCCAGCTCCCCGTCCGCCGCATGGCCATTGGCCATCCTATTGTCGTTGTTGTTCGGCTCCAGCTGAGCCCGGATCGGATGCGAGGGCGCCTGCCGCTGCTGCCACTCGAGGATGCCCGTCAGTAGCTTGATGTACTTAATGGCCGAGCGCAGGATCTCGTTCTTCGATAGCTTCTTGTCCGGCGGATGCGTGGGCACCAGCTTGCGCAGCTCTGCGAAGGCGCCGGACACGTTCTGCTGGCGCCATCGCTCCCTTGTGTTGGTGAACACCTTGCGCACTCCGCCGGTGGCTCCTCCGCCGCTGCCGCCTCCACTAGATGCATTGCCGCCGGAGCCGTTGCCTCCACCACCGCCGCTTCCGCCGACGGAGCTTCCGGAGCTGGCCGGCGCCGTCAGCAGTCCGTTGCGGGAGTGACTGCGCGGCGAACTGGACAGTGAGCGATTCCCTGCGGGCGGAACAAAGGAATTGATATTATGTATATGGAAAATTGGGAATTACGGGATGTACATAAAAGTTGAATGGCGTGAGTAATGTTCTGGTTGCTCTACAGTTCTAAGGATTAAGCCTCACCATCCGCCTGGTTGCCATTCAGAACGATGTAATCGCGAAGATCCTCCTCGTCCTCCTCCGTGTCGTTGAGCGAGAAGTCGGAGAGTTCAGCGTCGCCGTCTCCGTCGGATATGGACTCCGTCTTGGGCTGCAGGTGGGGCGTGGCATGTCGGAGCAGGGCGGGCGGATGCCTGCCGGCGGCAGTGTCCCGCATGCCTCCGTTACCGTTCATGTGCCCGGAACGCGGTGACTCGTTGGGCTGGCTGTGGCCGGAGGATCCGCTCGAGGCGGTGCTCCGTTCGTCCGCGTTATCCGCTCCGTTCGAGCTGCTCGGTAGCCAGGCCATCTCCGCGATTCGCCGGAGCAGAGGATACGTGTGTTCCGTTGCGTTTGAAGCGCCGCAGCGAAGTGAGCAACTGACTGGGTAACTGGCACTGTGTGTCTGGGAACCAACCCCCGTTTGGACAGAGGGCGGAGCCAACGGCGCAGCATTCACCCCGGACGAGGCATACACACAAAATGGGCGTAATCTTACATACTTACGGAGCGTTAGGGTTACCAATGTTGGGCTGACTTCTTAGATTAGAGGTATACCAATATATATATATTATTATATTAGCATAAGCAGCTGGCTTAAAAGTAAAATAAATTCATTATTTAGTAATTTAAAAGTATCCAATGCCAATCCAGTAACTGCACAAATTTTTGCATGCCAGGACAACAAACATTCCCAGTTGTTCCTTTCATGGAGCCCAATGTATACTACTGTTGGGGGTGAGGTATGCCCACATTTAGGCGGTTCTTGGGCTGCTTTGCCCGCGTCTGCGAGGGTCGCGCCACATCGCCCACCTGCTCCCGATCCCGGTCCTGTTCCTTTTGCTCACCCGGTGCCTGCGGCACGGCGGAATCCATTGCGAACTGGGGCGATGCCCTGGGCGGACCATTCGCACTGGGCACGAGCACGGCCGTCAGGTTCTGTCTCATCATGGGTGAGGGATTGACGAATATCATCTTGTCGAGCATCTCCTCGCAGATACCGGCGTGACCCTCGCGCACCACGCGCGGCCGGAAGATGTACGAGGTGGCCGACATGCGGGCATCCGTGTACTCCACCTGCACCTCCAATGGAAAGTCGCTGCCCAGGACCTCGCCAATCTCGAACGGCGCGCTGTCCGCCACGTGCAGTCGCAGCGGCAGTCGCGGCGACATCTTGAAGGTGACGCGTCGCACGAACCGCGACAGGTCGGCGCCATCGCGGCCTGGGCGCAGGTAGACGCCCCATGTCGGCTCCAGCATGTAGGGCATGTCCGGGTCGCACTGCTCCATGCGGCAGCCGATCACGATGTCCCGGCTGATCACACAGCGCCCGCTGACAGCGACCGGCGGACTGCGGTTGCAGCTCACCCGCTGGCAGTCATCCACCACATTCTGATGGCGCAGGAGGTTTGTGTAGCTCATCGCGATTCAAAAGAAAAAATAACTAAATTAAATGTAAAACTAAAAATTTGTCTACGAAAATTTGAGGTGAACTAACTTGTTTGGCTGGTGTGGTGCTTTCAAATCGAGGGCGACAGCAAAAACAGAAGCCCACTAGATATGGATATAATAACTTTCTAGATTTTATCATACTTCTTAAAATTTGTAATAACCGTGGAATGTCTGCTACCTTGTTTTCCCCCTCGCAGAAGATGTTAATCCCAACTTGGGTTTAAGGACCCTCAAAAGTTTCGCGAAAGGCGTTGAAATTTCAACGCCTCCGTCGTCTTACACAGGCCATCTCGGATTTTTTCACGCCCCAAACTGTGATTTTTCTAATTAATTAACGCGGAATTGGTTGGTGGACCAGGGAAGAGTTGGCGGACTTGGGAGCACGCAATGCGCAGACGCCGGAGGGCGGAGTTAAGTGCTAGGTCAGAGGAACTTGGGGTTGTTGCGGCCCGGGCATTTACTTGGCCGGGAATTTTCCGGGCACAGCGGCAGCTGAATTCTAATGTGGACATTTCGAGGATACGAGTGGACCAAGTAACGCCGCTCATGGAAGGATTCAGTGTAATCTGCAGGTGCTCCATGGCCAAGGGACTTTACTTAGAGGTCTGTTTCAATTCCGCCTGATCTGAGCCGCGTATCTGTTATATTTTGTGATGCACCTTCTCCTGAAGTTGCCACCCGAGCAGCTCCTTACGGGACTTCCTAAGGAAACCTAGGTTGGAAAGTTCCCACTATATTTCTGGAGCCTTCTTCAACAGAAGCCTGATGTTAATTACGGACATCTATCTCATCAGTATGTAGTAAATGCTGAAGTAATCTCGCTTGGGTTTGTATCTCCTTTTGTGCTTACAGTTCAGCGCTGGGGCGAAGTTGAGGTGCCAGCAATGCCACCTGATGTGGTCCGTCCATCCTCTAATCGCAATCCATATTCATGGGCAGGTCCTCGGACCTACGCCACTTGGGCGTTCAAAGGGTGGGCCTTGGGAACCCGGCTCTAATCCCGCTCACAGTCCGAGCGACACTCACCCGAAACCACCACCCGGAATCCGATTAGCGGCAATCAAATGAAATCACAGCACATCAAAACGCGGCGGGGAGTGGCGAAGTGCGGCAAGTCAACAGTCGCAGCATCAAAATCAAATTAGCAGCAGTTTGGTGGCTAATTCGAACGCACTTTATCATTTTCGGGCAGGCGTCTGTGACTTGGCGGCACGTGTGTGGCGGCGATAGATAAGAGCGAGCCCCAGCTTGGGCAAACACCCACACGTGGCCACAAAGGAGCTGCGTGTGGAGTGGGCCGGGTCAAATGGATTTTCACACCCACTCGACGTCGGCAAAGCCGCCAATTAATAGAATTCAATTATTCAAAGCCACCGCAGGCCGATGGGCCGGCTGATAAGGCATAAAGACATCCTGGACACTTCCATCGGATTAGGATAATAAAAAGTGCCGAAAAAATATGATTTTATGAGGGGTGCTAAAATCATTTCATATTTATCAGATGCCTCAACTTTTAACCCTTCCATTGCTGAGGTTAAAATCGAAATTCAATGCACAGTAATTGCAAGTAATAATCATTTGTAACTACATATGAGTAGTATCAATATCGAACCACTCGCCCGCTCGGAGTTCATCAACCCCTTGGGGAAAGACGGGGAATCCCCTGCTGGCAGGTATGTGTAACGCCACCTGTGGGCCACAGCGCGCAACAGCCAGCTGGGCGGAGGCGGAAAAGCCGGGGAAAATCAGCTGTCGCTGCCGTCCCACTCCGTACGCGCCCAGGTAGAGCTTCCACGGGACGAACGGGGAACTGAAGCACCCAAAAGCTTGGCGCCACTTTCAACTGCTAGAGAGCCGAGCTGCTGAGACCGATGCACTGCGTTGATCCACTGGCGCTCGGCTGCACTGCTGGCCGCACTTGGACGATGGCCAGTGGGTGGGTGAGTAATGCCGTTGCGAAATGCCAGTGCGAGTGGCTGTGCGCACAAGTCACGGTGGGGGCAGGGACGGGTCCGAGTGCAAAAAGCGTCCGAGAAAGCCGTAGGCAGTGAAAAGCCGCCGCTCACGTGGCAAACTGCGTGACTGGGCCAGCAAATCCGCCGCCCAGCCGGCTCCCCGGAAAACACCCCTCGGAAAACGTGCTGCCAGCCGCCCACCAGGCAGCCCCAAAAAGGCAGGGGCTTCCACAGCTTTCCTTAACCTGCAGTTGGTGCGTGGGGCTTGGATTGACACTTGGCAGCGGAAGTGCCATTCCAGCATAAATAAAAACCAACAGAAAATGGTATTCCATAGAATGAAGCCTTGGAAAAGACAGGAATATGACATTGGGGGTACCTTGCAATGGAAATGGAGTCTTTGGCATTGCAATCACTTGCTTTTGGTGTTCTTGGCTGGAATTCCGAGCAAAAGCTTCGCCCAAGGGTTAATGTTTGGGTCCGAGTATCTCAGCCGACCAGCGATTTCCCGAGCGACTGCGATTCCCCGATTCTCAGCGACGGCGGAGAGCAGCGAGTGAGTGTGAGAAAATTCTGGGAATGCGAGTGCACGGGGGCTTATAGACCGGAGCTTGCGATGCGAGCACTAGTGTTCGTGCGAATTTGGAGCCAGAAGGTCGACATCGCGCGCTCGTCGCATCGCAGAAAGAATCGCCCTATCCCAAATAAATCGAAACAACGACCTGTCGAATCACGCAAACAAACACCTTCTTCGTATTTATTTTTTTTGAGCAGAAACAAACTGTTGTTCTTTGGTGCCAGTGACAGTGTGTCAGTGTGTCCAGCTGAGTGACAGATAGCCAGCCAAAAAGTGAGACATAAGTGAGAGATTCAAACCCGATCCACACCAGTTGGCCACGGAGTGCAGCTGGCGGAGAGCGAGTAGTCGGCGAGCGAGAGTGTAAGTGCAATTGTCACGTTGTTGCAATAAAGCCCCAAAACAAAAAAAATCGCAGAAACAAAATAGTAAGAGGCGCGAGAGCGACCATTATCATATTGCCAATAGAAAACAACGCGTTGGGCAGGCAGCTTACATAAAGAACTCGGTTCATAACGTCTGTATGTATGTATGGTGTTTATTAATAAGTGCACGTTGCACACGGAGCGTAAACAAAAGCCCACATCGCATACCTGACCCTACTGAACAACGCTTCGGGAATGCCCCCATCTTCCAGTGCGAGCGCACAATACGCATACGCAGCGTGGTGCGCCACTGCAGTCGCCGCTTGCCTTCCGGTCACCTGGAGTGCAGCACGCACACTGCGGCTACGTGGAGTGAACTCACATAGCTTCACCTAGCCAATCGATGCCCGCCGCCAATGTGGGTCAGAGCACATTGCGCATACGCAGCGTGGTCCCTTTTGGGCATTGCACCTTGGTATTTTCAGCTTAGTTGCTGCAGATTTGGAATGTCTATTAAAACCCAGGCGGTTTGATAGCCACAGTCGCGTTACACAAGTTATACAGAATACCATTAATAGCTCACCATTCCCGCATTCCCACAGTCTTCCCCAGTAAGTCTTGCCCCCGGGTTATGCGACTGTTATCCATGTCTGCCGCGCTTCCTCTGCTGCATTATCTAACATCCTCGGAATGACGCACGACCAATGTAATCCAGCAAATCCCAGCATCGCGGCGGATTCGATTCGACCAGTTGGCCTTCTTGCCGTGCTGCGTCAAAGTTCACCCACATATGGGATGCGAACTGGGTTAACCACCGAGTTACACAATCCTTGGTGGGGATAAACTGGAAGATTTGGGCAGATGGAGCAGTCGGTTGGAAGCCACTTTGTTGGGCACAAAATGGTATTATCCAATGGAATTTTTCGACACACCTATCAGCTTGTTTACTTGGCCCATTTGGTTATCTTTGCTTTTAATAGAAACTCTGAAGAGCCTGGAATAGGGTCCACCCTAATGGCTGTGTGTCTGTAGTATTTTTGGGTTTAGTTGATTCAGCCAAATCGGGGAGGATGAACCTGGGTCTTATGCAATCGCTGAAACCGAACTCCTCGCCGAATTGGGTGCTTGCTATATGCACGATTACGACATAGTGTGCATTGTGGGAAATATGAGTTCCTCGATGGGTTCTTTTGTAATTGCAGTTTTCACCCAGTCAGCGCTTTTCGTGCTGAAGAATGCGTCTCCAACCAGGGTACATTTGCGCACCGAAGTCGCTTTTGTGCAGCTACGTATCTAAGTATCTGAGTATCTATGTACGTATCTGCGTATCTGGAGCCGGGCTGCATTGCGACTGCATAACGACATCCGTTGGCGGAGCGGCAGAGGCAACGCGAGAGCAAAAGCACATCGCACTGCACGTGAATGCAGCGTCGCGCCGTCTCGCTCTCGCTCCCGCTGCGCTGTTAATTAGCACAGTGAAGCCTCGTTGCAGTCAACCCCCGTGTGGGCGGCTTTGTTCTCTACCCATCGTTCTCAGTCTGAGCCGAGCAGAGAGTATCCACTCTATGGGCACCAAGCAGGTGCAAGTCAAGGTGACAATTTCACAATAAAGCTCTGGCCAATTAGGACCAGGAGTTACCCAAGCCCTGATTCATGAACATGAATGGCAGGCAGTCGGAACACGTGCAACAACGGCTGGTTTCCCCCCCTCCAATCGCTGGGCCTGAGATCCTAGAAGGCGTCGGTGGGTAGCTGGGCACAATGCCTTTGGCGAGCAACGTGAAGACGGTAACGAACCAACATTCGGAATTCGAATTGGATTCTAGGGAATTGGGGGGCTTGCGCGCCGCAGCCCGGTGCCGCAACAGATTTCGTGATTCATTTCATCACCCGGCCGAAGTGAAACTACTCACAACGCAATCGGCTCACGTTGATGCAACAGCGCTGCTCTGAATGAATCCGGTGCAAATAGAATCCGCATTGTGGTGGTCGGTCATTCATTGAACGGGTACTCAGTAGTCCTGTCCTGCTCACGGAATCTCCTCGAAGGAAGGACATACATAAATAGGTTCATCATAGAAGTGAAATCAGTTGTGTTAGTTAGAATAGTGAGTGGGTTATCCCTGATCAAGGTCCCATCAAGGATAACTGAAGTGCTAATGGTCACCCTACGATTTTCCAGCATCTCGCACTAGTCAACGAATTCACTCCATCGCACTGGGCAAGCTGGAGAACCTAAGCACCATGGAGGGCGGCGAGTCCACGGAGTCCACACACAACACCAAGGTGTCCGACTCGGCCTACTCGAACAGCTGCAGCAACAGCCAGTCGCAGCGCAGGTGAGTCCATCTAATGTGCTCCATCGTGCGGAGCGGTGACTAAACGTTCCTACTCCCATCTCCCTTCCAGTGGCAGCTCCAAGTCCCGCCTGAGCGGCAGCCACTCCTCCGGCAGCAGTGGCTATGGGGGCAAGCCCTCGACGCAGGCCAGCAGCAGCGACATGATCATCAAGCGCAACAAGGATAAGTCGCGCAAGAAGAAGAAGAACAAGGGCACCGGCCAGGGGGCGGGGCAGGCGCAGACCCTCATCTCGGCGTCGACGAGCCTGGAGGGCAGGGACGAGGAGAAGCCGCGGCCCAGCGGCACTGGGTGCGTTGAGCAGCAGATCTGCAGAGAGCTGCAGGACCAGCAGCACGGGGAGGATCACAGCGAGCCGCAGGCCACAGAGCAGCTGCAGCAGGAGGAGGAAGACCAGTCCGGCTCCGAGTCGGAGGCGGACCGAGTCGAGGGCGTGGCCAAGTCGGAGGCGGCACAGAGCTTTCCGATTCCCTCGCCGCTGTCCGTCACCATTGTGCCGCCCTCGATGGGCGGCTGCGGCGGAGTGGGCCACGCAGCTGGTCTGGACAGCGGCCTGGCCAAGTTCGACAAGACCTGGGAGGCAGGTCCGGGCAAGCTGGAGTCCATGACCGGGGTGGGCGCAGCAGCGGCGGGCACAGGACAGCGCGGGGAGCGGGTGAAGGAGGACAGCTTCTGCTGCGTCATCTCCATGCACGACGGCATCGTCCTGTACACGACGCCCAGCATCACCGATGTCCTGGGCTACCCGCGCGACATGTGGCTGGGCAGGTCCTTCATCGACTTTGTGCACCTCAAGGACCGTGCCACCTTCGCCAGTCAGATCACCACGGGCATACCCATTGCGGAGTCCAGGGGCAGCGTGCCCAAGGACGCCAAGAGCACGTTCTGCGTGATGCTGCGTCGCTACCGGGGACTCAAGTCCGGCGGATTCGGCGTCATCGGCAGGCCCGTCAGCTACGAACCCTTCCGCCTGGGGCTCACCTTCAGGGAGGCCCCGGAGGAGGCGCGACCGGACAACTACATGGTCTCCAATGGCACCAACATGCTGCTCGTCATCTGCGCCACTCCGATCAAGAGCAGCTACAAGGGTGAGTATCTGCGCCGGTTTGGATTCATCCAGCCATCTAACCATCGATCTCTGCCCCCAGTTCCCGACGAGATTCTCTCCCAGAAGAGCCCCAAGTTCGCCATACGCCACACGGCCACCGGGATCATATCGCACGTGGACAGCGCGGCGGTCAGTGCGCTGGGCTACTTGCCACAGGACCTGATTGGCCGCAGCATCATGGACTTCTACCACCACGAGGACCTCTCCGTCATGAAGGAGACCTACGAGACGGTGATGAAGAAGGGCCAGACGGCGGGCGCCTCATTCTGTAGCAAGCCATACCGTTTCCTCATCCAGAACGGCTGCTACGTGCTTCTGGAGACCGAGTGGACCAGCTTTGTCAATCCGTGGTCTCGCAAGCTGGAGTTTGTCGTCGGACACCATCGCGTCTTTCAGGGTGAGTTCGCAGGCCGACCCAGTGATCCAATGATCCTCTAAACAGGTCGTTTCACCTTCCAGGACCCAAGCAGTGCAACGTCTTCGAGGCGGCGCCCACGTGTAAGCTCAAGATTTCTGAGGAGGCACAGAGCCGGAACACGCGGATCAAGGAGGACATCGTGAAGCGCCTGGCGGAGACGGTTTCCCGTCCGTCGGACACGGTCAAGCAGGAGGTTTCCCGCCGCTGCCAGGCACTGGCCAGCTTCATGGAGACGCTCATGGACGAGGTGTCCCGGGCGGACCTCAAGCTGGAGCTGCCGCACGAGAACGAGTTGACCGTCTCGGAGCGGGACAGCGTGATGCTCGGCGAGATCTCGCCGCACCACGACTACTATGACAGTAAGAGTTCCACCGAGACGCCGCCCAGCTACAACCAGCTAAACTATAACGAGAACCTGCTGCGTTTTTTCAACAGCAAGCCGGTCACGGCGCCGGCGGAGCTCGATCCGCCCAAAACGGAGCCGCCGGAGCCGCGCGGCACATGTGTCAGTGGCGCCAGTGGTCCGATGAGTCCCGTCCACGAGGGCAGCGGGGGCAGTGGCTCCTCGGGCAACTTCACCACCGCCAGTAACATACACATGAGCAGTGTGACGAATACGAGCATTGCGGGCACTGGTGGCACGGGCACTGGTACAGGTACAGGTACTGGAACTGGAACCGGGACAGGAACTGGGACGGGAACAGGTACAGGCACTGGAACGGGAACGGGAACAGGCACTGGAACGGGAACAGGCACTGGAACAGGCACAGGCACTGGAACAGGCAATGGAACGAATTCCGGCACCACCACCTCATCCAGAGGCGGAAGCGCCGCTGTACCGCCAGTCACGCTGACCGAATCCCTGCTCAATAAGCACAACGACGAGATGGAGAAGTTCATGCTGAAGAAGCACCGCGAGTCGCGCGGACGGACGGGTGACAAGAGCAAGAAGTCCGCCAATGACACCCTTAAGATGCTGGAGTACAGTGGTCCAGGCCACGGGATAAAAAGGGGCGGCTCCCACTCCTGGGAGGGAGAGGCCAACAAACCCAAGCAACAGCTGACCCTGGGAACAGATGCGATCAAGGGAGCGGCAGGAAGTGCGGGAGGAGCAGCCGGCACTGGCGGTGTGGGATCGGGAGGAGCCGGTGTGGCGGGCGGAGGAGGATCCGGAACAGGCATAGCAGGCACACCGGAAGGCAGAGCCACAACGACCTCGGGAACGGGTACTCCAGGTACAGCCGGGGGAGGAGCAGGAGCGGCAGCAGCGGCGGGAGCGTCCTCCTCCGTTGGCAGTTCTACGCCAGGACCGTCGTCCTATCCCACCTGCACGCAGAACATAAACCTCTGGCCACCGTTCTCGGTGGGCATCACCCCGCCCGTCCACTCCACGCACACGGCCATGGCCCAGAGCAGCTTCTCCTCCGCCGGCCTCTTCCCGACCTTCTACTACATCCCCGCCTCCTTGACGCCCACCAGTCCCACGCGCTCCCCCCGGATGCACAAGCATCCGCACAAGGGTGGCACGGACATGCCCACCACCTCGCAGCAGGCGGCTGCCGCGGCCGCCCAGGCCATGCCGCTGCAGTACATGGCCGGCGTGATGTACCCGCATCCTTCGCTCTTCTACACACACCCGGCGGCGGCCGCGGCCACGGCCATGATGTACCAGCCGATGCCCTTTCCCGGAATGGCCAACGCTCTCCAGATTCCCGAGCGTCCGTTGGGCTCCCAATCCGCGTACAACAAGTCGGTGTACACGGTAAGTCAGTGGCCGGTGCCGTACCCAAATGACTTAACTCCAACGAATCCCCATACTCATCCACAGACCACGCCGGCGTCCATGACGAAGAAGGTGCCGGGTGCATTCCACTCGGTCACCACTCCTGCCCAGGTGCAGCGGCCCTCCTCGCAGAGCGCATCCGTCAAGACGGAGCCGGGCTCCAGTGCGGCGGTGTCCGATCCCTGCAAGAAGGAGGTGCCGGACTCCTCGCCCATTCCCTCCGTGATGGGCGACTACAACTCCGACCCGCCCTGCAGCAGCAGCAATCCCGCCAACAACAAGGTATGCTATACGAATGCGGTCCATTGGTGATGGTCAGTATGAGGAACATGCGCTCATCCACAGAAATACACGGACAGCAATGGGAATAGCGACGACATGGATGGCTCCAGCTTCTCCTCCTTCTACTCGTCCTTCATCAAGACCACGGACGGATCGGAGAGTCCGCCGGACACCGAAAAGGATCCGAAGCACCGAAAGCTGAAGGTACGTACAGTCCAGTCCACGATGCGATTCAATGTAAACCATTTCTGTACTTTGCAGAACATGAGCACATCTGAGAGCAAGATCATGGAGCACCCGGAGGAGGACCAGACACAGCACGGGGATGGGTAGTAGCCACACCCGCAGTTGCTGCTGACCGACGTACACAACCGAGTGCACAATGTCGATCCCTAGGACGATCCGAGCAGCAGACACCGAAGAGCAGCAGGGTCCTGGAAACGAGTGAGCAGTTGCCTCCGGTCTGGTCGAGCACCAGCCAGTCCCACCAGTTCCCCCCATTCCTAACTCCCCCTTCCATTCCCTTCAAGTTCTCCGAACGCATCCGTGGGATGTCACCCTTCAGTATCCGAAAGCATCAGACGAACTGACCTTGGAGGATGCCCAGAACCCGTGCAAGCCGTGGATAATGTAGATCTCAAGCCAAGCAAAGCTTTTAGATGATATCTGTCCTATGTTTAACCAGAATATTAAGTGAATTGAAAACTAGAGTGGTTCGAACCACCCTTCTCTTCTCCCTAAGGTTTATTTATCCGAATCTTTTTTAGTTATTTATTGTACAATAAATATCGAAAAGCCAACGCCCACACCTGGCCTAGTTGTTTCAATCGGATATGGATTAGGTGCAGCTAGTTAGTTAGTTTAGCTAGAGTGGCAAGTAGTTCGACTTCGATGCGTTCATTCCTCTTCGAAGAACTCGTCATAGGGAATGTTGGCCCACAGACTCTGCACGATGACCCTGAAGGCCCTGGAGCAGGCCTCGTTGATCTTCGGCTGGACATCGAGGGCCAGGGTGCTCCACTCCTGGTTCAGCACCTTCAGCGTGCTGTCGCGCAGCTCCTTGTTGTCGTTGAACAGGTTCGACAGGTCAAAGTGGCCACTAGGAGGAGAGGTTTGAGGTCACCATTCAGTTGGCTAGACATGCAGGCCATGCTCACCCCTTGATCTTGGTGGCCGTCTTGTAGTCGGTGATGTTGAGGTAGGTGTGGCCATCGGAGCGCTTCACTGGCTCGGCGGTAATCCGAACCTTTGTTTGCACATCGTTCATCCGAATGGTCAGGTCGCCCTTGCTGACTATGGGCAGGATGAGCAGCTTGCCGTCCACGTCGTACTTGGCCCGCACCTCCAGTTCCGGATTGTCCAAGAGCAGGGTCAGCTTGAGCGGCCTGGTTAGGTCCTTGGTGAAGCCCTTCAGGCTCTTGACCATCATCGAGTTGGCCAGATTGTAGAGCTTGGCATCGCTCATGGTCAGCTTGAACTTCAGCGAGTCCGAGTGCCCGCCGCTCTCGATGAGCAACGTGCCCAGTGCAATGGGCTCCAGCGCGGCCACCTGCCGCTCCGGAATGCCATTCTTGAAGGCCTGGAAGAAGGTCTGCGCTTGCGCCACCAAGCACGCCTCATCCTGAAGCTTGCAGCGCTTCAGTGGCGATGCTGCCATTCGTGGGTATGGAGTAAACAATTAGGAAACATTAGGAGCCACTTCACATATACTGATTAACGGTTGAAAACTCACGAAATCCTTCGGAGGCGTCCACTCTGCAGGAAGCCCAGCTGAGTAGACCCATCCACACGAGGAACATTGAGGCACCGGTAAGCTGCATTTCTCCGTGTTCCGTTGTCCGTAGTCCGTAATCTCTGTGCGCCGATTTAGCCAAGCGACAACTGACGGAATCCAGCCAGAAGTCGGGCCTATTTATCCTCTGGCGGCGGGTGCAAGTTCAAGTGCGATTCTGCGACCAGATTGAATTAATTGCGCCCAAGTGCGGCTTACCGGCATGAAACTTAGTTTTAATGCGGACTGGGAAAACTGGAAAAACATCGCCTTTGATCAGAGATCATACTTTTCCATTATAAATTTGAACTTAAACGAGTCGAATAAAAGGCATTCTCCTTCCTACATAAATCATCGGCCATAACTAAAGGCGCTAAAGTAAGTAGCTTGCCGGTATGGAAGTGAGCTACGTCCAAGCCGCACTCGGATCATTCATCGTATCCGATCGGATGTGAGTAGAAGCCGAACGCTTCTCAACTGGGTTGCAATGGAGAACTGGTTTCTCTTCTCCATATCTCTCTCGCGTGGGGCATCTCCTCTAGAGGTTCCATAGAACCGCCATGAATATGTTATACCCTGTTATTTAGGTAGCTTCGATCCACCAGAGATACTCTTGGCATCTCAAAAAAGTAAGTTGCGCTCCCCTCATTCAACTCGGATTCGGATACGGACTGCCATCTGGTGACCATCGGACCGCTCGGCCAATTGACAGTGCGTGTCAGGTTCTAGGTCGGCGTGGACAAGTGTGGAGTCAACTTTGATCTCCTGCCATGTCGCTGAGATGACGCCGACTCAACATGGGCGCCAATCAACAGCGAGTTGTGTGAACTGGAACAGTGATGTCGGCTTATCCACAACCATGTTAAGCTCTAAATTAATTCAATACTTAAAATCTAAATCATTTTACATTTAAAGTACTATGCGAACAATAGTTTCTGTAAAAACCTTTAATATATTGCTTTGGGTCAACAAAAAATACATAACAATTTGTGCGCCGCTCACCATCGAGTGCATTCATTTCCGGGGCGTGACAATTAGTGGAGTTGTACTGTACTGTCCGTTAGGTTGTTAAAAGTCGCCTTGCCCGCCGCGACGCGTCTTATTAGCGAGCAATTAGTTAATGAACACGGATCGGAGTCATGTAGAAAGGTAAACAACTTTATTTACATTCAACGCACATGAGCCAGGGGCGGGCGAAAAGGTGAGCGACTAGGGGCACGTGGCGTACGAAGACTATGGTTATGACTTGGTATCTGAGCTGGGATCTGAGTTGGACCCATGGCCTCAGGCTTTTGTGGTGTCCGTGTCGGTGCTTAGGTTCTTCAGTGACTGCTCAAACTCCACGCTCTCCACCTGCCGCCTGCCCAGATCGTATGGCGGGGGTCCGATTAGCTGCACCACCTGGTCGTAGTCCAGCGTTTCCTTCTCCAGCAGAGCTTCGGCCAGCTGACAAAAAGAAAAGCGATTAGTCAAGGCAAGCATAATAAATTTAGCTTTAGCCAATTTATGGAACAACTCGTTTCATTAGGTATTGATTTACCGAAATCAATCATTTTCTATAGTTTACGCTGCGAGATCTCTAACAAATCTAAATTGTATTATCTTTATAGTGGTACGTTCTAGAAGCACGTGAATCTAATAAAACAGTTTACGGGGCATAAACAAAAACCAATTCATCTTTTGGTTGTTAATTATCCAATAATTCTAAGGGGAAGCACAACATTTAAGAAAACTTATAGAGGAGTGGCAACAAACCTTCTCGAGCTTATCGCGATGCGTAGTGAGTATGCCCTCGGTGGTTTGGTAGGCACTCGCCACCACATGCCGCGCCTCGTTGTCGATCATGCTCTCCATGGCCCGCGAGAAGGGCTTCTTGCCACCGCTGCCCATCGCACCGCCGCCCTCGGTCTCATCCGCGTCGCGTACGTAGATGGGACCGAGGGTGTCGTTCATGCCGAACTTCTTGATCTGCGAGTACGCGATCTTCGTCACCTTCTCCAGGTCGTTTTGAGCACCCGTCGTTATGCGGTTAAAGACTAGATTCTCGGCTGCGCGCCCGCCGAGCGCCATGCACATCTTGTCGAACAGCTCCTCCTTGCTGTACAAATGCTGTTCGCTGGGCGTATATTGGGCGAAGCCGAGCGCTAGACTGGTGCGCGGCACAATGGTCACCTTAAGCAGGATGTCCGAGTTGGGCAACATCCAGCCCACCAGCGCGTGTCCCGATTCGTGGTAGGCGATCACCTTGCGCTCCGCCAGCGACAGGGCATGCGAACGTTTCTCAGTGCCGCCTGATTGCAAAGTTATTAGTAGAGTAATTAAATAATCTGCTTGTGCGAGAAGAGAACAACTTACCAACTAGGCGCTCAACGGCGTACTCAAGATTCTTGCTGCTGACCTCCGTCTGTGTGTTCCGCGCCGCATGCAGGGCGGCCTCATTGCACACGTTGGCGATGTCAGCACCCGAAAAACCCGGTGTCAGGCGGGCCAAGCGTTGTGAGAAGGTCGTGGGCGGCGACTCCAGTTTCACCGATGACAAATGCTTCTCAAAGATCTCCTTGCGCTCCGCCAGCGTGGGCAAATCGATGAGAATGTGGCGATCAAAGCGACCGGGTCGCAGCAGCGCCTTAAAAAATGTAACAGGTACGGTATGGTATGGAAATGTCAAAAGATTGGCTTGTTCCGAACCTTGTCTAGGATATCAGCTCGATTCGTGCTGGCCAACATCAGCACACCCTCTTTGGTGGCCATGCCGTCCATCTCGACCAGCAGCTGGTTGAGCGTCTGCTCCGATTCGCCAGAGCTGCCCTGTCCCATGCTTTCAGTTCCCGAACGTTGCCGACCGATGGCGTCTATCTCATCGATGTAAATGATGCATGGCGCCCGTTTTTTGCCTTCCTTAAACAGATCACGCACTCGCGCGGCCCCCAGACCGCCAATCATCTCGATGAACTCGGAGCCGTTCATGCTTAGAAACGGCACCTGGGCCTCGGTGGCGACCGCCTTGGCCAGTAGCGTCTTGCCGCATCCTGGTGGACCCAAGAGTAGGGCTCCTCGTGGCACCTTGGCGCCCAGACGCTGGTACTTCTCCGGCGACTTGAGGTAATCCACAAATTCCTTCACCTCCTGTTTCGCTTCACTGAGACCGGCCACGTCCCGGAAAAGCACACCACGACCGCCATCGAAAGGATCAACTAGCGTGAACTTGGCACGGCCCATTTGGTTCTGGAAGAAATTAACTGCGTGAGATCCGCGGATTTTAAGCCTAAGCACTACTACTCACGAATGAATCCATGCTGAGCGGGCTCTTGATGCTCTTCATGCGGGTGGCAATGGACATAAGCAGGGCGCAGACGAGAAGCAGCATGAGAATACGTCCGGTGGTGTCCGTCTGCCGGTCGTAGGTCACCGGCACACCATCCTTGATGCCCAAACGCTTCTCCACATCACGCAGCTTCTCCTCGAACTTGTTGGCATCGGCCACCGCCATATGAAAGATGGTCGAGGACACCTTCCGACCCTTGATGACGGCTCCCTCGTGCAGAATGATGGTCACCATTTCCATGTCGGGTCTGATGATCAGCTCCTTGACCTCACCCACGGCCAGCATGTGGTGCACGAACTCGTTCCACGACACGTAGCGCGTGGAACCCTGTACAATAGGAAAGATTAAATAATTGAACACCTTTTGCGGGCTCTGACTTACCTCTGGTCTCTCGGAACGCGGAGTAATTAGCAGGGAAAAGAAGGCCACAAACATGTAGATGGTAAAGAGCCACAGTACGGCCTTGGTCAGTACAGAACGCATCTTTTCGTCATTCTCGTTGCTGTTTTTGTTGGGATCTTCGCCGGGCTCACCAATGGTACTGCTAGAACTAGGAGTACTGGCAGCCTCCTCTCCTGGCGCTTTGCTGCTCTTGTCGCCATCCTCCGCCGCGACAGCTGACTTTTTATCCTTCGACGAATCATCTTTAGCCTTGGCACTGCTCTTCTCGGACTGTCCATGCTTTTCCGTCTTGTCATCCGAAGCGGTTGGAGGTTTTGCGGTGCTGCTCAGGCTGCGCAGGTGCATCAGTCTTACCTCCTTGGGGGTCAGCTGCAGGGAGCGCGCTATTAGGCCCACAATCGCCTTGTACTCCGCCTGCAGCTGCATCACCTACAGAGAGAAACAGCCTGCGTAAGTCTCTGGAGTATTGGGGTACCCTCTCATCATACCTGCCGCCGGCTGAGCTGAAGCAGCGACAGTTCCCGCCCAATCCTTGGCGGTTGTCCTGTGGCACTGCGGAGCTGGACCAGCTGAGATCCACCGCGCTGCAGCGCATTCCGCACATGCCGCAGGCCCTTCAACATTATTTCCCAATCGCGGACCGGCTGCGACTACGTAACTCCACCGAGTCCAAGCACAAAACACTATTTCGTTGACAGGTCCCGATTAGGTCGTCAGCCCCTGCGAATACTGATTTATAACCGAAGAGCTCCCTAATTCCCGGGTCACGCTCTTGGCCAGCCCCAAAAAATGATGATTTAACTAAAATAAAAACACACGAAATTTCACGATAGACCTCGATAGGTCACACAAATACCGCCTTCTGATATCGATGTATCGATAAAGGAAGGATCCGTTAGGGGCAGTAGATTTGTCTGCATCTATATCGATATGTCTTCTTTTTGTATTGTTCAAATAAATTTTTTAAATAATAAACGCATTCTTTGGGAGTTGTTAGCCACTTTATGCGTGCAATTTTGAAAAGTTAGCCCATCATTGATGGAATTTCATAAGATTTAAAACTTATGCGTTACGCAAGGCTTTAAATATTGAGTACTTTATTAATGATAGACATTAATTTTTGTTTTGGCGGACTCTTGGCGATTAACTAATCTCCTGACCCAACCGATGTAAGTCGCCTGATGCACTTTCATTATAAACGTGTACAACTTTTAGACTCTTTAGTTTTAATACAACATATCGTGAATATTCGGATATAAACATATTTGGATGGATATTAGGGGCATAATCCAGCAATCCACCCCGCCTATCGCACTGTGCCCACTATCGATGTTATCGACTAAACAAATATTGTGTCCATCGCGCCATTCAAAGTACTGACATTTACATTTTGTTAGCAACGCTTTTCGAGAACAAACCGGTGACTATGAAAAAATCCAAGGACGAAGACAAGGAGGAGTCGCCGGTTCAACCGACGACCCCCAATTCCAGCGCAGGCAGCAACGGCAACGACGCCAAATCTCCAGTGGTTACTTCTGCACCGGCAGCAACTTTATCCGTATCCGTTTCGGATGCTTCGGGAGCTGGAGCTTCCGTTCGCACCACTGGACGCGTGAAGGTGAGTGAGACCCGCATCCCTGCGCCCCACAATTCTCCATCTGATCTTGAATCCGTGTCCTGCAGAAACCCAAACAGGTGTACGATCCCTCGGACAACTATGTGTCCCGCAGCAACCGCAACTCTTTCGGCGGCACAGCCGCATCTTCAGTCCCGGCCACCTCCAGTGTCCAGTCACCGCCAGTCAAGGAGGCCACCGATTCGCAGGACTCCACAACCAGTCCTGTTTCGGAGCAGCAGCAGCAGCTACAGCAGGCCCACCATCGCAACTTCGACACGTGCCAGAAGTGTGGCAAAAGCGAGCCCAAGCGCGGATCTGGCCATAAGAGCAACTTCCTCACTTGCAAGGGCTGCATGCAGAAATGTAAATATCCCTTGCAACTTTCCTACTTCATCACATTACCATTGGCTACGTAAACCATGGCACGACCATAGAGAAAAGTATACTTTTATTGTTGGTCAATGCTATCTACCTTTTGTAGTCGCTTTATCAAAAATGCAAACATGCAACGAAAACAAAACTGGTTTTTAAAAATCCTGCTATTCTTTCCGATTTTCGTGGTTTAGTTTACACCAAACCATAAATTTGCTGTCTATGCATATGTGCAGTAGTTGTTATCTTACACATGTATTTACGTGATGTTCCACTTTGGCAGGTACTAATTCATTGTGTACTTGCATTGGCATCATTAGCATCATAGTGTCTTGCAGTGATAATAGATTGCCATCAGTTCACAAAGAATGCAAAAGGACAATCCTTGTTTTACTTTAACACACGGATATATCTAACAATAGCTAGCGACTTAAGCATATCGTTTACTAGATTCCTATAATAATACCCACATTTTGTGCAATTCTTTACAGGGCACTTCCCGTGCTTGCCGGTCACGTTCCACAACCAGAGCACAGCCCGCAAGAAGTTCAAGTGCGACAAGTGTCGCTACTGCCGGCTGTGCAACGTGAGGGGTCCAGGTCTTTCCATTTGCAGTTTATGCGTGGACGCCTATCACCCGGACTGCAATGATCCCACTCTCAAGCAGAGCAAAACCGTCGAGGACAATCCCAAGTGGCGTTGCTTCCGCTGCGAGGCGTCTAATGTCGGCAGCAGCACGAGTGCCTCCAGCGAGGAGCAAACGGCGGCCAAGAAATCCACTGCTAGCCGCGAGGACCAGGACCAGGCCCAGCCGGTGGTGCCCAGGAAGTCGAATGCGGGTCGCAAGAAGCGCGTCCAATCGGAGCCCACCGGGCAAGAGAAGCCAGCGAAGATTGAGAAGGTAGCCAAACGTAGACAGCCCTCGAAAACAGAAAAGAAGAAAGAGGTCAAAAAGGAGAAGGATGAGGAGCCGGCACCAATAACAGTCAAGGTGGAGAAGGCCGAGCCGGTAGATATGGAGACTGAGCAGATTGAGCAGATTGAGAATATCGACGTGCCTCAGCCAGAAGAGGAATCGTTTTCCTTGCGTCTAATCACACCTGTAGAGAGAAGGAACCATCCAGTATCCAACTGGACCGTGGAACAGGTCGTCCAATTTGTTGCCAAGCGCTATCCGGAGGAGGCGAACGTGTTCCGCTACCAGGACATTGATGGCGCCTCCCTGCTGCTGCTCAACCGCCAGGATGTGATGAACGGATTCGGTTTGAAGCTGGGACCGGCGCTGCGCGTCTTCGAACTCGTGATGTCCCTGCAGACTCAATCCAACAACGTGGGCCTCGCCTGGCTAGAATAGCATCCCCACCTCCTTAGCACCTAAGTCATGTATCAATACTCTCTTCTGCAGCCATCGCAACCGCATCCATTCACAGCCAATGATGCTTATATTAAGTCTTCTGGCTGATGGCTAAGATTTTGCTTTAGTTTTAAGAATTTTCCACAATCCGCACTCGCAAAAGCACATACTTTTGAATGGTATCTGCTGGATTTGCAACACGTTATGATTTTTATTAAGGTTGTTTCTTTTTAGGGTAAAGGCAAAGGTTTACTCTTTTATAGATGAACTAAAGTTCTTCAGTTAAGAGGAAACCTTCCTTTGCCAATAAAGCAAAAAACTGACCCCAAAACCTTTGTTGTGTTTTTACTTTGCCTGGGTGGAAAGTTGTTATTACTTTTAATTGGAGTAAAAAACGCCTCTTATTCGTCTAATATTTATTCAAACAAAATGAAACATACGATATGGAATCACTCTTAAAACGCTGTGCGAATGATGCGACTTTAGTTCAAATATAAATATATAAGTGTGGACTGGTTCATCCTAGGATTTCTCAAAAATAAAGTAATTGGCAATGAATGAATGCACATTCAAGTAGCTATATATACATATATATATGATCTTCTTAAAAAATTCGAACAAAAGTTGTTGTGGCTGAACATCAGGTGTAACTTGAACACTATAAATCGTTACAAATCTTAGTCTAAACTTGAGTGCAAGTGGATATTTACAAAAAGATAGGCACGGGATGTGTGGTGTGTTCAGTGAATACTGCTGGCATTCCTTAGCATTCGCAAAGTAACAATCAAAATGATCAATTCAAGCTGTATCATTTCATTATCTATACTTTAGTTTCGCTAGTGAATACCCTAAATACATTTAAATTACATAAATAATTAAGTATTCTTATCGCTGCTTTACATTACAATTATCGTCTCAACTGAAAGTGCTACGAATTGTCCAGACGTTAATATCCACCATAACATATATACACACAGAACGTGGGGAATATCAAGGACACCGGGTGCACCGGATGCACCAGAGCAATTACCGAACGGCCTCCGGGTTGCGGACAAATACTGTTGGCAGATCCGGATTCCTCCAGAGCTAGACGCGTGGCAGGAGCTTCTCCTCATCGCCGCCAGGACCCTGCATAGTTGGCTTCGGCGCCGACCTGGCCGGATCGTAGCCGTAGAGGAAGATGGAGGCGATGACCAGGCCAGCTCCGAAGCTGAACTGCAGCGTGAGATTGAAGTCGAAGATGTATATGGAGGCCACGCACGAGATGATGATGGCCAGCGAGGTGGCGAAGCCCTTGAGAATGTTATCCGCGTACTTGACCACCACGGCAACGATCAATCCACCGCCGGCCTGCAGCAGGACCAGGTACCAGACAAACAGATCGTAGCCCTTGAAGAATCCCTGGTCGAAGATCCTGCTGCCGTCGTTAACGAAGCAGGTGAGCAGGCCGAAGGGAATGCTGAGCAGACTCAACTGCACATTTCGCATCCACACGGAGATCTCGGCGCCCTTGAGGATCTTCTCGAAGTAGATGCCCGCGAATCCGGAGAGGAAGCAGGCGCCCAGTGCGGCCCACAGTCCGAGCATCCTGTTCTGCTCAGGCGCCCCGCCAGAGGAGGCGGCCGTGGCGGCAGCTGCGGCTCCACCGGCCGAGCCACTCGCCGGACCCTCCGTTTGGGCCAACTGCACCAGGACGATGCCCATCACCAGGAGCAGCAGCGCTCCCCACTGCGTGTTCAGCAGCTTGCGGCGCAGAATGACAACCGCGAACATGGCCGTGGTGAGAATCTTCAGCTGGTACGTCACCTGGTAGGTGGCCGCATCCAAATGGGAGGCAGAGACGTACAGCAGATTGTTCTGAACGATATAGACCAGCGAGGGGACGCACACCTTCAGCGTGTCCATGGGATTCGCAATGATGGTCTTGTGCAGCGAGCGTACAAACTTCTGGGCATCCTTGCCCTCCTCGTTGAAGACCAGGAACAGGCACGTGATCAGTTTGGCGAACTCTGCCATGAGTACGGCTGCGAACGAGGGCGAAAATAGCAATCAATCAAATATGTGTATATATATACTAATAAATCCAAGTATCGCTGTTCGGGTTTTCAACTACAGAGTCACCAAAAGTTTAATGGCAAAATTTTAACCCAAATGTAATTCAGAATGTCAACCAAAACCTCTTGAACTGTCGCGGTTTTATCTAACTATTAGGAGCCAAGTGCGGAAGTGGCTGCTTATCAGTTTCTTTGGCAGCTTCACATCTACCCGAACGACCATTCCCCGCCTGCCGCTGCTCCTCCAACCACCTCCACCTCTACGACTCGTTTGCTTTTACTGCTGATGTTGCTGCTTGCGTGGACAGACCCACGTCGAGGTTTCGTGGAAGTGGCTCTGGGCAACAAGGTGAATCTGCTAAGCGGTGAACCGGCTTGACCTGCTGAGCCCGACGACCTGTTGGATAAGCACTCACCCGTGGAGCTGAGGAAGATGTCGCCTGGTCGGGTGCGGGCGTAGCGCATGCTGAGGCCCAGGATGGCATTCTGCAGGGTCAGCGTCAGCAGGCTGATGTACTTCAGCGTATTGGCGTTCACTGCGCGATGGGAATAGGAATACGTGACGGGGGCGGGCAGGAGCGCCATATCAGTACCGCTGGAGCAACGCCACCGCACTAAAGGCCAAATACTCACTGTGTATGCTGTTCATGGTGCTACGCTTCTAGCTCTTTTGTTGTCTCAACTCCAAAACCAAATAGAAACCTAAGGCAAACAAAACGCCGTAGTTGCGGTGTACACAAAGACTCCGTTCCTGGCCAAGATCAGTTGTCGGCGGGCCGTTCCGTTCGTCAGTTCGTTCCCTTCAAGTTGGCCACAAAAGCAGAAGAGCGCAAATGAAGACGACTCCACCGGACCGGGCGACACGTAAACAACAATCAGAGCCCGAAGCTTCTGCCAGCGGCGGCTTTTTATCGCCGCCTATGTGGTTGTTGTTGCTGTGCGCCAGGGACGTAGTCAGGGCTGGCAACGGGGGTTATAAACGCAAGAACTTCTTTATTGAATGCCATCGAAATTTAGAGCTGCATTGTGCATTTCAGTAAAGTAAATATAGCTTACATATGCTTCTGGGGGATGGACCCCCATCATATAGCAAACTACGCCCATGGCCTGCAACTTTTGTTGCTGTTTTCGCAGCAGAGACAGACTTTTCGATAACCACAGTGCTGACATTGTGGCGGGACTCGCGAAAAAAGGGAAAGTTGCTCGCAAAAAAAAGCTAGATATGCAATAATCGGACTTGATTGCTTAAATTAAATTATATATTATGACTTTATTGCTATTAAAATTTAAGGCGCTTCAACAAGAGAGCATGAGGAACGAAAGTAAAAACCTAGAGAAATACTAATAGACGAAAAAGCGTAAATAAATATTGTGCATGTTAAATGTTTTAGCTCAGCGGAATTTATTTATGCCGCACTAGGTTGGATATTTACTCAGCTGTCGTTGAAAATACGTCACAAAACCCAGTAGATAGACAATTGAAATAAACATAAGAAAACAAATTAAGCCAGTGAATGGTGAACAACCTATTGGCGGCATCTGATAATTGTGATGCATCAAATTTAGAAAACAATATTACAAGTATATTGCCATTTTGGGGGATTAAATAAATTAATTTAATGAAATGCAATAAATGAAAACGTAAATAATTTCCGTGTTCATTTTAAATATATAACTTTTTTGAGTTCATCACTAGCATGTGCTTTCGTCTACCCGCCTATCGATAACACCGCTCGGTGTGGCG
This sequence comes from Drosophila simulans, assembly GCF_016746395.2. Classification (NCBI taxonomy): domain Eukaryota; kingdom Metazoa; phylum Arthropoda; class Insecta; order Diptera; family Drosophilidae; genus Drosophila; species Drosophila simulans. The sequence goes on from NC_052525.2 coordinate 2,470,688, forward strand.
ATTTCGTAAATAGTTTTCTAATTTAATAATGGTAACAGTTGGCCACTTTAGTTGATAATTCATAATTGCAAAAACCATAGACGCCAGGGCACGATGAAGGAACAGCCGCTCAAGGAGATCACCCAGCTGATCCACGCCATCAAAGTGGGGTAAGCCGTCGGTTGGCAGGCACTGCGATTCATTTTACAGTGGCAAATATTCTGCAGGCTGGTGGAGGGATCCTACAACATAACCAACAAGACGCTGGACATCTTCAAGTACATCATCATGAGCAAGAGCTGGCAGAACGCCGAGTGAGTTGCAAGGGATGGCACACCAAGGATAACACATTAACTGATAAAGAACTCCCCCTCATTTGACAGTGCTCTCATGCAGATCGTGCGCGACCAGTGTAAGATCCTGCAGGCAGCTCTGCCCCAGGAGACGGTTACCTCGAACATTGCCAGGCGGATACTCAAGCTGACTCGCGAGGAGTTCGACCTGTTGCACGCCAAGGTGCAACACTTCGCGGACGACTCACAGGCCTCGCTGTCGCTTCACAAGCTAGTCACGCAGACCAGCGAGAGCAACGTCAGCGTAGATTACTCGGTGCCCCAGCATGGATTGCGGGAAGCGCTGCTCGACCACCTGCAGGAGGTGGAAACGGAGCTGGAGACCAGTTCGGAGAACATCTGCGTCCAGGCCGAGGAGCACATCCATTCGTCGGAGATCATCTTGACACTGGGCCATTCGCGCAGCGTCGAGAACTTCCTCAAAAGGGCGATCAAGAAGCGTCAGTTTCTCACCATCATCGTAGCCGAATGTGCGCCAGCCTGCCGGGTTAGTTGGGTCTCTTTATGGGACGACAGTATTTGGGTCTGTATAGATGTGGCTAAATCTAAGTACATGCCTTTTGCAGGGTCACAATTTGGCCGCCAGCTTGGCCAGCGAGAAGAATGTGGAGATTGTCGTGATCCCAGATGCGGCCATCTTCGCAATGATGTCGCGCGTCAACAAGGTAATAATCGGTACGCACAGCGTGCTGGCTAATGGAGGACTCAGAGCGGCATGTGGAGCGTACACAGTGGCCCTGGCCGCCAAGCATTACTCAGTGCCCGTCATTGTACTGGCGCCCATGTACAAACTCTCTCCACTGCATCTGTGCGAGCAGGACGCCTTCAATATGGTTGGCTGTGCGGAGGATGTGATACCCTACGATTCGATTCCAGCGCGCGAAGCCAAGGTATACAGTCCCATGTTCGACTACGTGCCTCCGGAACTGGTCACCCTTTTCATATCCAACACGTGAGTAGTACGCTTATCGGCCTTTCGACTCTTTTTTATTGCATATATTGGATTCTTCTTTTACTCAGCGGTGGCCATGCCCCCTCGTATGTGTACCGCCTCCTTACGGAACTGTATCATCCCGAAGATTTGGAGATTTGAAATCGTGTTTGTCTCCTTGTTTTAACAATCCTACCAATAAAGTCTACAGTAAAATCTACAGTAGCAAGCCCATTTCGAATCGATTCGATTCGGATTGATTTAAATGCATCAATTTCGTAGACATTTATAAACTTTAAAATTCAACAATAATTATATCGAATAAGCTATAACGGTGGATCGGTTTTCGATTAAAGAACACACTACTTTATCTTGCGTTGATATTGCTAATTTCAGGTAGCACGTTTCTAGTAATTTCCCTGCGGCACACGATCCCTAATCTATTTTTGAATATTTTCAAGCAGCTGCGTGAAGTCGGCCAGGCTATCGGCATAGTAGTCCGGCTGGGCTTCCACCGGGGCGTTCAGCATGTCCTCCTTGGTGAGGCAGCCGCTAAGTACCAGCAGGGACTGGAAGCCGCACGCTTTTCCGAACTGCACATCCTGCACCAGGGTGTCCCCGATGAAGATGCAGCGCTTGCAGTCACGAATCTCGAACATTTCGCCAAACATCTCGCCCAAAATGGGAGACGGCTTGCCCAGGAACGTGGCCTCGCGTTGCGTGTAGCGTTTAACGTGCTCCAGGAAGTCAAAGAAGCCGGCCACATTGAGATTCTCCGCCAGTGGCATGATGACATCGCTGCCGCCGGCTATCAACTGGCAGTCGTCGTTCTCCTGAAGGTGCCTGATGGCCTTCGCCAGCTCCACGTACGAGAGGTCCAAGTGGATGTCGAACAGCACAGCGCCCACGGGCTTTTCAATGGCCAGGTGCTCCACCAGCGACGCGGCCGTCAGGTGCTCCTTGACTTGCTGAAGGAGAATGAAATGAAATTTTAAAGTCACACGGAAGCTCTTGAACTAAATATATTGTATATATATGTGTTAGTAATAACCTTCCCCTTACCAGCGATTCAAACTCGATGTTGTGCTTACGCAACGTTTCGTTCGCTTCGAGGGACATGAGGGAGAATACCCGCTCCCCCGGCTTGTGCTTCTTCAGGTACCGGACAATGGTCTTCACCGGATGGACGATGTCGTCCTCCTGGACGTTCTTGGCGCCGATGTGGCGAAACTTCTCCATGTAACCCTCCTCGGACCGGAAGCTGTTGTTCGACACGAACTTGATCTGCTTGCCGGCCGCTTTCAAGGCATTGACGGCGGCTCCCGTGTTGGGAATCCAGCCCACCAGGAGCCAGACGACGCCATCGCAGTCGCTGATCACCAAATCGAAGGAATCGATGAACTGCCGCTGCTCCTCGAGGCTGAGCTTCAAAATGTGTCGTGGCGGCGACATGGAAATGTGTGTTGGTTTGGTTGGTTGGTTTTTTGGCTTACAGGAACGAATGGGATGCTGGTTGCGCGCGCACCGAAATTCCACAGCCGACTGACTGCCATTGCCGGCATTTAACCTTCAATGTCAACGCATTGACATTGTTTCCCCGGTTCCTCGGGCCCGAGCCCACCCAACCCTGCCCTATACAACCCTATGCCTACGTACATACGTGCTAAGTATCTTTTATTACACGATTTAGCGAACCGAGCGGAGTGGCTGGTCCGATAAGATTCCGTATGTAAATATAAGATCTTCTGTGTGGAACGCGGCATGAAAGACTCGTGCGCCTCGTCTATTTCACATTCCCATCTGCCGGACAGAGCGATAAATAGTCCGGAAAACACCTACATACAAATGTATCTCATTTGCTTCCTAGTTGTCGGATTTACAATCAAGCGTAAGCGTGATTATACCAAGTTTATCCTAAGGAACACCTTATAAAATGAGTCTGCTGTCTTCGACAATTTTGGTTGTTCATGCTTTTTGGCTGACATTTGAATTTAACGGAAATTATTTAGAACCATATAGATTATCGAACTAGTTCACTGCAAAAGTGACTGGAATATTTTGGGGTCTTGAAATAATTGACAGCCCTATTATTGAATTCAATTTTATGCTATCAAACCAAAACCACAAACCCAAAATGGCTGTTAAAAAAACTTAATTAAATTTCAAAGGTTTGGCATGATATAAATATTATATGTATTTGGCGATTCACATGCTTCCTTTCCATTCTTCCAATTGCATTCCTTAGAAATCCTCTGCGATGCACGTGATTGAAGGCGATTGGATTGACATATGTAAGTATTGATCGGTGCATCGGCCTTTTGTTGTTTACACCCATCGCAAATGTTGCTGTTCGCTCAAGCTTATAACTATTGCAGGCACAAACATGTACAGTGAACACTCGAGGAAGCATGTATGAGCACGCTTTCCTCAGTTGGAAAAGCAAAGGTACTGTTGACGCATGGGGAAACTAAGCCTGAATGATATGCACAAAGTATGATGACGATCGCGAAGACAACAGAAGGCCTGTCGCCCTACGGAGGTCCCACTGTGCTGGGCCGTAGACCCTGGCCACACATGTCAACACCTTGACATTGATGGCTGCGGCATTTGGCCAGCGGAAGCGGCGAGGGGCAATGGAAAGGGGAAGGCGGGGAATGGAAAAGCCGCCGGAACGGAGGAAACCACAAATGGCCAATAATTCAAATTCAAATGCAACATTTCAATCGGCGGTGTCCGGAAGACGCTCGTGTCCATGTCCGCGTCCGCGGCGGAGAAGGAGAAGGCGAAAGAACAGGCCAACGGGGGGGGTACTTGATGTGCGAGCGCGTGTAAGTCGCGTCGCTTGGGGTTCGGCTGGGTTTTGGTTTGGTTTGGTTTGGTTTCGGCTGCGGCATTTTGGTATATCGCATCACAAGTCCAAATCGATTGCCGGGCCAGCTAGTTTAGTTAGGCGTCTCCCTGATAAGATACGAAAGTACGAGTTGCGAACGCTTGCGGAGAATTCCGCCAGAAGAAAAGCACATTCGGGCACCTGAGCTTGGAGCAACTGTTCCCGGCGGTTATACAACCAGACAACTAGTCAAGAAGTAAAGAAAATTGCCGAAAATGTCTGCCCTGGCCAATGGTGGAAAGGAGGAGGATCTGAAAATTCTGGCTCAGCTGAAGAGCATCGAGCAGATCAACGAGCAGCGCCGCATATTCCTCAACAGCACGATCAACGAGGAGGTGCCGGAGGCGACAAACGGATCGACGGTTCGGGAGGAGGACCTGGAGCAGAATCTGAAGGGTTTGGACGAGCCGCAGTCCACGAAGGTGCCTCCGGAGGAGGTGGCGAAGAAAACGCCTGATGAGGTCCCAGCCCAGGAGCAGCAGAAGGAACCCGAAAAGGTGGAGCCAGCCAAGCCTGTGCCCCCCAACACGCTCACCCTGAACGTGAAGTACGCCACGCTGCCAAGTCCCAATGTGGTGACCCTGCGATCCCCAATCTCGCCGCCCCCCAAACCGCCCATGCTGGGCCGCACCCGCAGCACAGGTCCCGGCGATGGCAAAGGTCCAGCGGGCAATGGAGCTCTCTCGCCCGACAGCTCCCTGATCCGCCAGAGCTTTCCCGAAGGCGTCATCACGCCCAGCAAGCCGGCCAAGAGCCCTGCCACGCCCAGCGAGGAGGGCCCTCCGACGACCGTCTCCGCCCGCCACTACGAGGGACTGATCGAGGAGCTGAGGTGTCCCGGCTGTGCCGGCGCCATGAAGGCGCCCATCCTGCTCTGCAAGAGTGGCCACAGTGTCTGCGAACAGTGCACCCGCATTCTGCTCATGTGCCCGCTCTGCAAGGTAAAAATTGACGTCAGCTCGCCGAAAGTGTTGTTCGGTTATCAATATCATATTGCCCCAATGTGCTCCTTATCTAGTGACGTGCAAATATACATTGGTATAGACTAAGGAAAAGCTACTCGCAGATTGCCATCATCGACAGGCGCAGGACAGAATGATCTCCCGTGGAGATTGCTTTATTACCCAGCCGACCGAGGGTGTCTAATCAATTTTCAAGTGCAACCCACTATCTGCACTACAAGTGTGTCCATAAAAAGTAAGCCTTGTCTTGCTCCAGGAAATGTGTACCATCTGTCCGCAACCTTCTAACTATCCAACCGAATCCGAAATCTGCAGAGGAAGTCGATATTAACTTCGCACTTTCCCATAGATAAACTTGTATGCTAGCTAGCCAATGGACAAAATAAGTACATCGAAAAGCCCGTGTCATACTATCACTATGATAAGTATGATAAAGTGTATAGTTTCTGCAACATCAAGTTCTTTCCATCAATGCTTGAATACTAGGAAATGGGGCATATGATATGGGTAACACACATCGCACTCGAACTTACGCACTAATTGTATGCCAATGCCAATGCGAATAACTTTATCTTGCAGGAACCCTTCACCACCTCCCGATCGCTGACCGTGGAGGCGCTGTGCGCCAAGGCGCACTTCCGGTGCGGACACGCTTCCGGCGGCTGCCAGGTGCGGATGCCAGTTGTCCTGCTGCCGTGGCACGAACAGCAGTGCATGTACAAGCCGATGAAGTGCTTCATGGGCCGCGTGTGGGGCGATTGCCGCTGGCAGGGGCGCGAGGTGCAATGGAAAGAGCATCTGGAGGAGGAGCACGACGACCGCCTGTTTCGGTCAAGCAGCGCCGATTTGCAATGGAACCTGGCCACGCGGCGGAAACCGCTAACCGGCTACTACGTCTTCCAGGCGCACGACGAAATGTTCAACTTCTACGAGATCCACGATCGCCAGCGCGTGCTGTTCACCATGACCTGCACGTCGAACCGGCGGGACAGCAAGTACAACTACGCCTACGAGGTGACGGTGCTGCAGCCGGACAACGAGGCGCTGTCCATGACCCAGAAGTTTCCCGTGCACAGCGAGTACGACAAGGACATCCTCATGGAGGGCACCTGTGTCAGCATTCCGCTGACGGAGCTTAACCGCTTTCTGGACCAGGACAAGGTGAGGAGTACTTAGCACCAAATGCTCAGCATTAAACTAATCTACTTATTCGACGACCACCCGGCAGGTTCTCCACTACCGCGTGAGTGTGCTGGCGGTCAAGTCGCCGCGTCGCGCAAAGCCACCTCGCCAAAGTCTGCCGCAGCCGGTGGACCTGGAACAGGCCCCGAATGGAGGCGTCAACGTGAAGAGCGTGCCGACCAACATGATCATTACGCGCACCTACAAGGAGGCCATCGGCGAGGTGGCCAAGGCGGATGTGGCCAGTCCGGACTCGGAGGAGGATCCGGCTGCCGCCGACGGCACTGGGGCCATTGGAACCGACGGAGCCGGCGGCGTGGAGCTCGAGCGCAAGTGGGGCACACCGCAGCTGCACTTCAACCGGAAATATCTGCGGAACACTCTGAACGACGCCACGCCCGCGGAGGACGAGCTGCGCCCGCTGGCCGCCGATCTGCGCAATGGACATGGCGACGACAAGCTCTCCCAGTGCAGCAACAGCACGAGTTACACGAAAAAGGTGTCGGATTCGCTGCGAAGAAGCTTCCGGGCCCTCAAGGCGGATATCGTGGAGCTGCGCCCGTTCAGCAAGAAGGCAGTCAGGGCTGGATCAAGCTCTCCGGTCCAAACCAATGGCAAGTAGTGATTCCGTGTGTGTGTGCCTCTTTTAATTCGTCAACAGTCAACAGTTGAAAGCATGTAAATATAGCAAATGTTTTAATCTATTGTATATGTACTAAAACCGAAATAAAAATAAAAAAAAAACAAATTATACTCCACACACGTTCGTTACTTGAATCTCAATCCGTAGCGAATGAAACGAGTATGGCTTGGTATTGGTTTGGATGACATGCTTTATCTAGGACTTAGACTACTCAGCTACTACAACGCGACTCCATTCGCGTGCTACAGCAAGCCCTGCATCTCGTTCATGAACTGCAGATAGGCGTCATCCTTGGTGGGCGGCTTGCTGTGCGCTTCGGAGTGGACGTGGTGTCCATCGTTGGCCACGTGCCTGGGCCTCGCCGTGCGGCGCTGATCCTCGCGCTTCACTCGCAACGTGGACGGTACAAAGCGGGTGACATCCGCACTCAGATTCCTAATGAGTAAGTAAGGAATATTTAGCAATGGCAATTGGTTCTACTGCGCCGTAAAGTCATCGAACCCACCTGATTTGTGGCTTGGCTGTAATGGTGGCCACACCCTTGGCTGACTCCTTCGGTGCACCTGCGCCGCCTCCCTGCTTATTGTGGTGCGCGAGGCGCGGAGGCAGGCCGGGCGGCGGTCCTGGCGGCATCCTGATGCCCATGCGCGGTAGTGGTCCCAGTCCATGCGGTGCCCTGGGTCCTGGCGGCGGTCCAGGTGGCATGCGTATGCCGAAGCCGGCACCCGGGTGAGGAGGTCGCATGGGTGGAGGTCGGTACATTATGCCCGGTGGCCCAAGATTTGGAATGGGCGGTAGGTGTGGCAGCTGTGGCGGCGCAGGCACCGACGACGCTGGTGGCAGCGGAATAGTCGGCAATGTGGGCGCTGTCGGAGGAGCTGGTGCGGGCGTTATTGTGGATGATTTGACTGATGCTGGCTTGGTCGGCACTTCGGGCATCTTTTCATCCTCATCCTGGTCATCGTCGTCCTCATTGTCCGTACTGCTGGGGGTTTTCTTATCGGAGTCAGATGCTCGTTCATCTAACTTATCTATATCTTTCCCATTGTCCTCCTCCCGCTTTTTGTCGGACTCGTCCTCTTTAGCCGTCAGTTTTCGGTGCTTACGCTTGTGCACATGCTCCATTTCCTTCATAAAGTCGTCGATATTTTGGTTATTTGGCTCGGCGGCTTCGCTGTTCTTGTCCTTGTCCTTCTCCTTGTCCTTGCCCTTCTTCAAGGACTCTGGCTCTTCCTCCTCGCCCTCACCATCGTAGTCAGTATTTCCCTCGGCATCGGAATTGAGTTCGGATAAGGCAAACAGATCCGGCGGCGGTCCCGGCGGGACACCCAGCCAATCCTTTTGCTCGTTCTCCTTCGATTTCTCCGCTTGCGCCTCGCTGGCTAAATCGCTATTTCTGGACACGCCTGGCGGAGCACCTGGCGCATAAGGCGGCAGGGCCATTGTCATGGGCGGTGGGGGAAGGCGTATGACAACGGATGCGCCGAATCCCGTCACCACCGATCCGCCAGTCGTTTCGGTAGATCCGCCTGGCATGGCAGACACCGGAGCGGGCAGCGGAATTTCGTCAATCTGGACGCTCTGGGCGTGCTTAACGCTTTCGTAGTACTGCTGCTTCTTCAGGCGCTTCTTCTCGTACTCCACCTCCTTGCGCTTGAGGTCCGCCCAGTGCTCCGGCTCGTCATTGTGCTGGAAGATGGATATTTGAGTGGTTAGGTGGACTACCCTATTATAGAGCGAGTTTGTCTTACATAGAGTCGCATTACGCGGTCGAATGTCTCCTTCAGCTTTTTGCGCTTGTCGCGCAGCACCTTCTCGTTCAGCGGCGATGGTTGCAGAACGTTGTACTCTGCAAATTGAAGGCGCTGCATGAGTGGCTGAGGCGAACCCTGCTTGCTCAATGGACTACTCACCCATCTCGTCGATCTTCTCCATCTCCTCAAGTATCTGTGAAGGATCCTTGTTCTTCAAAACGGCGGCCCGCACCATTTGGCGCTGTTTCTTGTTCTTCTTGAGCTCCTTCTTGCGGGCCTCCTTGCCTGAAAGGTGCAGCTAGGTGGGTTCAACATATCGAGCTGAATAGGATCATACTTACGCGCCTGGTCCGTGGGATTCATGTACTTTCCACTCTTCGTGGTGTTTATGGAGCGGCGTCCCATCTTGCTGGCGATTTGTTGTGACTGCAACTAAATAAAAGACTTCACCTAACCGCCGGCGCTTCAATATCGTTACCGGCGTTTTTCTCCTGCCCAACGTTACAATTTGCTCTTATAATATCACTTTCAATTTATTTATTTATTTATTTTTTCGTTTGCAGCTCGATAGGCCGATAGGCGCGTGGTCCGCTGATATCGATGAAAACAGAACAGGGCTCGAAGTGTGACAAAATACATTTGGCGGGAAATAGCTAACAGCTAATACGCTCAAGCGTCTTCGCCGATGCTTTCCATCACTAGCAAGGATTAGAAAAACGATAGACGATTGTTGCCGCCACACAGTTAACGCGGCTAAAGACGCGAAATTGCCAGTGCGATGGCATTCGAGAGCTCCAAAAAGCAGTTAAAGATTCCTGACGAAGGGATGAATGCACAGTGGAACAATAGTGGCGTACAGGTAGGATGTGCACCAGTCGCCAGCCAGGTCAGTCAATCCTAATCCCATTTGGTTCTTTCATGTAACCGCGTGCAAGGCGTCCCATGCAGAAATCGCACTCAATCAGATTCCGGACGCGTCGATATGCATTTCAGACGATTTCCGTACCTCCACGCCGGGAGAGGGCCAGGAGGTCGTGGAGAACCTGAACCGCCGCAAGCTGCGGGCCAAAGGTAATAACAATGTGGTTTGGTTGACACCTGTATTTTCATTCCGATTTCATGCCGCAGGTCCTGGTTCCATTCGTGATGAGAGAAAGACCGCGAAGTTGGCCGTGAAGCGTCTCTGGCCAGACTGCGAGGACGACGAGCCGAACGCCAAAAAAGGTAAGTGGGTCTGGTTATGGGAATATGGGATATGGGGCAACCCAAGCTAAATTCATGCAGGCACCTGCTGTGTGTTTTAAGTCATCCCATTACCGGCCACAAACTTTCCCGCTATGCGCAACATTGCCGTTTACATAGCTTCTCTTGCCGTTGTTTTTCAGCACTGGAATTCGAGCAACTTGTGCCGATATACGATAGGAACATAACGCCGCTGCCTCAAATCGAAAAAAGTCAAAACCGCAAACAAAATAACGAATTCGATTTCGCATTCGAAATGTCCGCGCAGCCGAGTGCCAAACCGGAGGACATGCTGGTCGGCCTGTTCCAGGACTGCAAACTGGAGAAAGATGACGAGGCACAGATTGGCCGCGACGAAGGGGCCATGCCGGCCAGACAATCCGAATTGGCACTGGTTCATTTGAAGTTGCCGTGCAAGACGCCCCAATCCCAGTCCCAGGTGGAAATCCATCAAAATGATTCAGTTGCGGCCGCCAACAGCGACAGCGGAAGCATAATACTGGTGTCCGATGATTCCTCAGCTACGCCGTGCAGCTTCCTTCACTCGTCCGAGCTCTGTAACTCCTCCGACTTCGAGGAACTTCGCAAGGAGTTCACCGAGGACTCCTCCCACATCGATCTCTCACTCGATTCGGCCAGCAGCAGTGAGTGCCGATCAATGAGTAATAACAATAACAATAATAATAACACTGCGAACGCGATAGATCCTAGTGCCACTGAAACCGACATGAAGACACCCAAGCTGGGCGCGAAGCGCAGATCGCCGGAGACCAAGGACCATGTGTTGGCCAAAAGGATTTGTGAGTAATAGTATATAATTGATCTGCAAGCTCCTAAGGTTGCTACCGCCCTAGCTAAACCATTTACTAAATTGCTACTACGCAGCTTACCAAAATCGGGACGAGATGAACACCTCGAATCAGCCCGTGGTGACGCGCAGCGGCCGTGTTGTGGTGTCACGTCCGAACCAGCAGTTTGACTACTCCTCCTCCTCGAAGGACGATGGCGAGGAGGACTCTGACGAGGTGTCGCTGGATGCCGACGACGATGAGTATGAGGAAGAAGATTTCGATCAGCTCCAGTGGACGGACCGCAAACGGCGTAGCTTCAGAAACAGCAGCTTGGCCATAAGCCCCGAAGGCAGCCTCTCGTCGCCGGAGGCAGTGCCTTCGATGGTCTATGTCGAATTGGGCGGCAAAGTCGTGATCATTAGGGACAAACCACAGCCCAACATCGTTCTGGAAGACGATAAGGAACTCAAGACGCAGATGCACAAGTTTTTGGGTCTGATGCCATCACGTCGCAAGCTCTTCGATCCGGCTGAGTACAATATGGATCGGGGGGATAATGAGATGGATGTGTACGTACCGATCAGTATTGTTACCAATCCATCTCTTAAATCCTCACCAAGTCCAGGTACTCCATCGGCCAAGCCACCAATGTGGCCGGAAACAACGCCGACATCCACTTGCTCCAAGTTTAATTTATCCAATTCTACCCACACACCGTCCGAGAATGATCTCCAGGCTAAGAGCGCGGATGACTTTATAACCCAGGTCAATTTGGACTGCTTTCAGGAGAAAACGCCGGGCTTTATCAAGGAGCCCATTGATCTAAGCGAGCTACCCAGCCAAAAGCAACTAGCCACCAACTGCCGCCGGCACAGGAGCTGTATAAACCGCCTGGAGCGGCACCCACATTTCTACGGATTCGTCCAGTCGCTCAGACTGAAAGTCCCGATCAACATGTGCCATCCGCTGGCCATCAGCTTCCGGCGGACCAGTTTCCAGAAATATAAGATGGCAGTGGCCAAGATTCTGTTCAACATGTTCAATCACGCGATCTTCCACTGTGGCCTGCAGGTGCCCATTGTTTGGAAGCACGCAATGAAGAAGCGCTCGAAAGGCGAGCTTGGCATCGACGCCTTCGGCAGGCGCACAGCAGAGATCCTGCTTCTGCACAGCATAAACAGGACGGCCGAGCTCATCAATCTAATGCTGCACGAGATGTGCCATGCGGCGGCTTTCCTGTTTAACCGGGAGTTGGGTCACGGCGACAACTGCCGCAGATGGTAAGATCACCACTTTCTACACATTGAATGTGCCTTCACTAATCCGTGCCCTTCGCTCCATTCCATTCCTCAGGGCCTACCAGGCGAAGATGGCCTTTCCAGAGGTGCCCGCCATCACGGAGTGCATTCCTAGCTTCATGTACACGTGCAGCATGTGCAGCCGCTCCTCCTACGCCTCGGCCGACTTCCAAGCGTACAACATACGCTGCTACTACTGCCAGTTCGAGGTGAGCGTGAAGACCGTAAACAAAGCGAACTTGCACGAGGGCACCCGTTCCGATCGGACGATGACTCCGTTCAAGTGCTTCATCCGTGACAAGTATTTGAAGCTGGGCGAGGAGGGGGGCGCCACACACTCATCGAAGATGGCGCTACTCAACGAGCAGTTCGCGAAGATGAAAGCCGCGACGGATCAGCTGCCAGCTGTCTAGCTGCTGGCACACAACTTGGAGAATATATATTTTATAAGTGAACAACCATGGAAGGCCCCATCAAAATGGAGCAGCCTCCAGTGAAAATGAACCCGCTGTGACCTACTTTATACCTACACTTTACACAAACTTCTATAACCTGTACAATGGCGCACTACGGGATGGGGTATCCACGGAGCCCCAGAACCCCGAGAAGGCGTTCGGCACTAGTCTACGTGTTAACTAGTATATATTTTTTATGTTAACTAACCAATTACATGTGAATACTACTACAGTAAGTCCCGTCGGAACGCTGGTGGCTATTGAATAGCGACATGCTACTATTCTTCAACGAAATCAAACGAGAAATCAAAATTTAAAACAATTTAATATGGGAAACCATCATTAGTCGCATGTTTTAATGGAATGCGTTGTTTGTTTTTTTTTTTTTTGTGAAAACGTTCTGTTTGCCAAATTCTCTGTTATCGGCATCCCAAAAAGAAAAACGATTTAAATACAAATACAGATACACCAAGTAAAGATACTTTTATTTCAATCCACAATCCTCCATCGAGCTGCGCTGCTCCTAACCCATCATGCCCTTGCTGCGCTTGAAGGCTGCTCCTGCTTTGCGATTGTGGTTGGCACGAGATGACTTGTGGGCCTCCTTTTGGCCACGGCTGCGCTGCGTCTGCTGGGACTGCCCCTGGCCCTTGGGTGCGCCGACCACAGAGGGACTTGCTCCTTGTCCCCCACTCTTCTGGCCGTACTTGGACATCTGGCGCTGCTGGTAGCGGGCGCGTGTCACCTCTGGATTCTCGCAAAAGTCTCGGTTGGTGGGCTTCGACGGCTCCGATTCCGAACGGTCGCCGGAGCTCTCCTCGTCGTCGTTCTCCAGCTCATCCTGTGCCTTGTGCGCCGAACTGGAGGCGGCTTCCTGGAGCCTCGTGCGCAGCAGACTCACTGGCGGCGCTTGACCCTCGTTCTGAGCCTCGTAGCTGTCGTCGTACTCGTCGTCATACTCGCCCCTCTCCAGCGTGGTCTCCTCGACCATGGCGTACTTCTGGTAGTGCTCCTTCAGCTGCTTCACGTCGCGCTTGTCGTCCAGCAGCTGTTCCGCATTGCGCGGCGCGCCCGGCAATCCCTTGCCCTGCTTGATAATGCACTCGGGCTGGTCCCGCGTCAGCACGTCGTAGCGGTCGCCGTCGTGGACGTTGAAGTGACGCAGGCCCGTTTGGCGTTGCTGTGTGTCCTGCGGGTCGGGCGGAATGTACACCTCCTGGCGGTCCATCTGCGCTAGATCCGGCGGCAGATTGTCGTCCAGAATGGCGGCAATGACCTGCTCGCTGTTGTCGTAGCGGATGAGGAGGCGCCTTATGAAGCCACTGCCCAGATCGGGCAGCACTTCCAGCACGGCGGTGACTTCCAAGTCGATGTCCCTTGTCGTTCCGTTGGCCGTCGGCGACGCCTGTGGAGAAGTGCGCGAGGAGTCGCCGTTCTTGAATTCCTCGTCCCGGACGTTGCTCGTAACTTGGACAGCGTCACTGGCCATATCGTCGGCCATTATGCCGTTGGGGCAGCTGGTCAGTGCCTTCTGGTAACCGGACACCACGAAGTCCACCTCGTAGTTCTTGCTGGCGATGCAGAGATTGCGAATTAGAATAACACAGGCTACTGGTACTGACCACTGGGCAAGGCAGACAACTCACATATTTGGGCAACGTTGGATCAGCAGCTTCATGTCGTGCTCCAACGGAAACTGCCGCTGGTAGTCCACAACGAAGTTCTGGGCGGACAGGCACTCCTGCATCACTTCCACCAGCTGCTGGCCGCGTCCCAACTCCATCTGCAGGCTGACCACGCCACGAATGATGAAGATATATTGCTGGCGCGTCTCATTCAGCCAGCGCAGCGAACTCGCACCCGGGTTCACCATGTAGATGTTCTTGTACAACATGGGCACAGTCATGTCATAGAAATTGGCAATGCTGCGAATACGAAAGGGAAGGCAATAGAATCACACGGAACGAGGATGCTGGTGATGATAGTAACCTTGGGGCCAAGCGCAGCTGTTCGATGGTCTCCAATAGCTGGGGACAGAGGAGCAACAGCAGGCGCAGCGTGTAGGCGCAGTCCATGGCGAAGAGCACCACATCGTCGTAGGGCGTCTCCAGGTCGACGTCCAGAGACGCCCCGCCGCCAGCGCCTTCGCAGCCCTCGTTCTCCACCTGGATCTGCATGCTGAGGAAGGCGCTCTCGTAGAAGGTCAGCGCTTCCTTCAGATCCTTTAGGTACTCCGGCTGCACTTGCAGCACCTTGTCGAAGATCTGGCGCAACAGTGCCACGTTCTCCGGCTCCGCATCGCCAACAGCGATGAGCAGATCGAAGAGCAGTGGCACAGAGATCAGGTAGTTGCTGTACAGCAGGCTGCCGTGCTGCTTCGGGCTGATCCACTCCGAGTCCGATTCCTCGCCGGTGCACAGTCGCATTATCACACGCACGACGAGATCCAGCAGCTCTCCGTACAGCAGATGGGCCTGCTCCAACTCCTTGTCCCGGCTGGCATCCGCCTGTCTGTAGTAGGGATTGGCGCGCTGCAGGAATGTGACAACGGCCGCCATGGCCGACTCCTCGTACACCATGTAGGACCAGAATCTGGCGGGGATCAAGTGTTAATATGTCTTCAGTATACTGAGCGCAACATGAAGTAGCTTACTCGTGCTGCGTCAGACTCAGCAGAAACTCCATGTCCGCGCGGAAATTGTTCGCCGCGAAGGTCCATTCCTCCAGTGCAGCTCCGGATTTTACGCGTCCATAGGAGCTCAACATGCACAGATAGCTGGCAAAGGGCTTCTCGCGCCGCACCCAGTGCTCGTCCTGTCCACACAAGAACACATATGCATAGTACTATCTCGCCGGAGGTGCACTAACATGTCCACTTACCAGCGCCGGAACGTTCCTGCGCACCCCATCCTTGCCAGAAAGTGCAAACTTGAGTTCGTCCAGCGGCAGTTTCTGTGGGTTGCAGTTGTTGTTGTTGCTGGCGTCGTTGTCCAGCATCTCGCCCCCTTTGGCTGCCAAAACTCTCGAATTTCGTACAATAACAAATAAAATGCAACTTTAGCGAATTTCGTGCGACGCAAGGTGGCAGCACACTGGTAAGGTGGCGCACGCAGGCTCAGTTTGTAACGTCACAAGCTGCGAACAAGAGTTGCCAGACGATCGGAGTGGTTCGATTATCGATATTCAGTGGTAATCGAACTTGAAGCTGAAGCGACAAAAGAATTCAGTTGGTTTAAAATTTCCAAAGCAAAAGGAGATTCTCTCCGGTGAAGTGGAAGGCGATAAAAAAGCCATTAGTGCGCGATTTGTTTATTTACTTGCCGAAGCGCTGCCCGTCACCTCGCTAGCCGTACATATCTTAGGCGCAGCATGAAGCCCATTGGAGATCTCCAAGTGCCCAGCTTCCAGGTGGTGTCCGGGGTAACCACCTTCACGTACGCCAGTCCCACATCCGGAGCAGCCTCCCTCGACTTTCTGGCGCACACCCTGCGGCAAAGAGAGGCGAACACGGGAAAAACCATTTTGATGTGTCAGCAGAATCGCGAGGCCGAGCGCCTGAAATTTGATCTTGCCGAGCGGGATGTCAACACTATTCTCCTTCCACCGCATGAGGCAATGATCGGTCAAGTGCTGCTCCTCTGGTCCAAGGGGGTGAGTTTGAATCGGCGCACTAATATTACGTCAGCAGAGGTTATTGCTCCCCTTTCCAGTACATCAACCAGGCTCTAATTCTCTGCGACGACATGCTCGAGCATCTGGGAGTAGTCGATGCGAGCCTGGTGATCCACACAACGCTGCCGGAACTGAACAAGTTCGAGGAGCGTTTGAAGTGGCTGAGCATATCGGCGGGAAAGGCCGAGATGTTGGTCATAACTCCGTGCGACGAGGAGAACGAAAAAGAAGGCAAGGGAGAGACCGAGCTGGAAGTCGTCCAGCAAACAAAGCCACTCAAAGTAGATGCCCTACATTCCAAGCAGCTTCCTGAAATGAAGGACAAGGCGGAGGCGGATGCTGCAAGTGCTCCAGCGAGAATCCCAAACGACAATAAGGAGCAGGAGATATATTTAAGCGTGGAGCATGCTACAGAAAAGCTCCTGGTGTCCACAAGTCCCGAAACGTCCAATTCACTGGATAAATCGCAGCTCGATCAAGCTTTTTCTGAGTTGGCGACAGTGGACGCATCCTCTCCAGCCGCTGCTAACGCCAATGCTCCTGGAGACTCTCCTTTCGATACTGAAAATCCAACGAAGTCAGCGGACGCCGAGTTTCAAGAGTGGGTAAAGTTGGTGCAAAACGCATCCAAAGACATGAACTTGCCGCCTCCTCCCTCTGTTACCATTGAAGAACCGTTGTCCAGTGCCTCCGCATCTGATCTTCGACACCAGATCGTCACCACTTCGCTGGACTCCATTCGAAGTGTGGAGGATTCGCCTGCCTCGCTAGCAGTGGTTCCCTTTTCTGCAGAGGGAATAACCTACAACAACTATGGCGTTCTCGGCTGGAGTCGCCACGCGGTCGTGCCGTGCTACAACTTGGCCGAAGCGCCGGACATAAGCACCATCATCGCGCGGGCCATGCAGCAGATGGGTGTGGGTAAGTCGCGGGCGCGGGCGGTCCAGAGGTTCGCCTGGCCACATGTCTCGTCGGGTAAATCCCTGTTGGTTGTGGGCAACATGCAGGTGGGGAAGACGTGGTCCTACCTGCCCACCGTGTGCCAGCGCAGCCACGAGGATCTGCTGCGCCGGAGAGATGTTGGCCGCGGACCTACCTGCATCTTTGTGTGTACCAACCAGGGGCAGGGCAAACAGATCGAACGCTGGATGAGCACGTTGCTCCGTTCGCTGGGCAGTGCGGCGGGATTCGAGGATGTGGTTACCCACTGGGACAAGAGCCAAGTGGAGGACATCGTCCGCCGGCTAGAAAAACCCGTGGGAATCCTGCTGACCAGCGTGGACTTGCTGCTCCAACTGCTGACCCAGCACTCGGTCGGCAAATCGAAAATTTTCGATGCCCAGGCGGTGAAGTGCATAGCCTTGGATAACCTGAACGACATGGTTCGTGTCCTGCCAAGCGACATCATGAAGCTGCTGAAGCAATTGCCTAAAATGTTCCAGCTCACCCAGAATAAGTGCCAACTGCTCGTCTCCGGCCGCGTCTGGCACACCGATCTGATGGTGCAGCACATCCTGCCTCTGATGCCCGACGTCCTCCTTCTCTTCGACGACGCCTTGGAGGCGAGTGTCTACGGCGGCGTCCAGCTGGACGTGAGAGTCGTGGCGGAGGAGCCGGAGAAGCTCGACCATTTGAAGGCGCTGATCGCTGAGCGCAGGAACTTTGCCAATGAGCCCGCCGTTGTGGTCTGCTCCACCTCGACAGAGGTACTCCTACTCCGCCGTAAACTGCAAGCGATTGGGGTGACTGCTCATACCTGCGAATCGGAGGCGCGCTACTCCAATGTCACCGAGTGGCGACGCCAGTCCCCGGGTGGCCTGCTGCTGGTCACGGATGACGTGGTGCCGAGACTGAAATGCGGAAAGATCCCGCTGCTCATCCACTACAGCTTTGCCAACATCTGGACGCGCTTCAAGAGCCGCTTCAGCCTGTTCTACGCGAGCCTCAAGTCGCCAGTTACGCGCCCGGTGGGCCAGTCCGTGATCTTCGCCAAGCCCACTGATGTGGAGAACATCTGGAGGCTGTGCGACTTTTACATGAAGCACAAGCTGCCCAGGCCCATCCGTATGCTGGAAATCCTTTCGCAGCGACACCTGGAAGAGCCCCGCGAACCGAAAAGCACAAGGCTCTGCCACCAAATGGCCGCTTTCGGGGATTGCCTGAGGCACAGCTGCAGGTATCGCCATGTGATGTGGCGGCACGAGGTGCTGCCGCCGGATCACTATCCCAAAAATGGAAGGATTCGGTTCTTGGTCCTAGTTGTAAGTACTTTCGATATGATCGCTAACTAGGCCTGCCCCCCACTGACTCCTTCTCCATTTGCCAGTGCTACAGCCCCGCTGCGTTGGCGGTGCGCTTGAGCAACCAGTTCCCCACAGCGATCCGCTTCCTCAACTTCCCGATGAGCGCTCTGGGCGAGCAAGTGCAGCGCCACTACGAAGTGGAGGCGAACCGGCGCATGCACCCCAATCCCGTGCCCGGCGAGATGGCGGTGCTCAAGAACGCCAACCGCTACGAGCGGGTGGACATTGTCAGTGTGGAAAGCGATAGCTTGGTGGTGGTGCAACTGCTGGACACGTCCACCGAAAGTTTTCCCTGCAACACCAGCAAGCTGTACAGCTGCGATGAGATCTTCAAGGTATGTCCATGGATGATGGATGATGGTAGTGTGGATTCACTGTAAACTGTTGCGACTTCACAGGATTCACCCAGAGAAGCGATGGACTTGAGGATCATTGGCCTGCAGCCCGAGAGCCTGGATCGCATCTGGCCCGATGACGCGCGCAACTTGGTGCGCAAGGAGTTCTTTCGTCGCACGCACAACAAGCGGAGTCGCCTATTCCACGCCGTCGTCGAGTCCGTCATCCACCGCACGATCTTCGTTAGCAACATGTACGACGACGAGGGCAACGACCTGCTCAGCTTCGTCACCAGTCGCTTTCGCTCGCATCACGAGAAGCGCTGCCAGCTCAAGCTGGATGCGATGGTGCGGAGCTCCAAGGACTTTCCACATATGTAGCTTCTGGTTTCATCATGGCGCCACCACGGACCACTGACCATTGACCACTGACCGGCAATCTCTTGCGAAGGAAACCAGCTTCTGCAGAAAACCAATTCAATTTCCTATTAGAATACGAATTTATACAAAGATTCTTCAAAATATTGTTTCAAAATTATTAATAATAGTCGAACATGCACATTGCTCTTTTAAATGTATTCCTAAACTTGAACTTAAACGTAAAATAAAGGGCATGCGCTCAAAAGTTTTTTTTTAAGTGTACTGCGTGCTTTTGCTTGTGACATGTTCATAGCTAGCAATCGATATACTCAGTCTAGATCTCCTAGATCTAGATGAGAGAGATTAGCTGCCATATCTAGCCGAAGAACCGTTTCATTTCCGTGTGAAGGTGTGTGTCCATGTGTTAAGTCCGCAACTTGCGCGCTTGATGTCGTTTTCCAATGTCCTAATCATGCGACAGCCCGACGAGGTAGGCTCCAAACGCATCCCAACGTTCCATCCGTAGTGACTCCACCTTGATTTCCAGGGCAAGTGCCACATCTGCAAGCGTGTCTTCTGCTGCGGCAAATGCCGCCAGAAGCATCAGTTCAAAGCGCACGCCATTGCTGTGCGCGAGCCATTGGGATTGAGGGCCGCCGGCGGCGGGATCGTCGAGCATCGCCATCAAATGGAGTCCGGCGCCACCACCATCTATGTGTTCTGTCCGATCTGCGAGCGGCGCCCCCTGCTGCTGCGCGAGGAGATGCACGGCGAGCTGCTGGCCCACATCGAGACCTGCCACCTGCCGCTGCGGTGCCGCAAGTGCCAGCGCAACTACACGCGCGTCGACGACCTGCGGGAGTTCAGCAAGTGCGTGGACCAGCAGCAGAGCTGCACTGATGTCACCGGCGCCACGGAGACATCGAGGGCAACGCTAAAGAAGGCGGCGAATAGCACGGCCATTTCCACGCAAACGTCGCCGTCCGTGACGCCCATTTCACTGATCAACATGCGCTGGAAGGCCAAGAGCCGCGTCACCCACGAGGAGTTCATCAGCGACAGCGTCTCCTCCATACGCAACCTGTCCTCGTTCAGCAACAGCTCCATTCGCCGCTCCATTGGCCACCTGGGCGTGAATGCGTCGGAAACGGTGGGCAAGGGCAAGGTCATACGCTCGACGTCCACGCCACTGCACGTGGAGTCCGTGTTCGCCAAGCCCAAGGAGCCGATTACCTTCAATGCCTCCACTGGCGGCCACGTGTCCAGCATCTACCACGAGGAGCCCAGTCCGACACCCGAGAGCAATCCCGTCCAGCAGCAGCAGCAGCAGCCGTTGCAGCAGCGCGCCTGGAAAATGGGCGCCCGCAACAAGATGAGCGCCGCAACGCCGCTGCGCCAGGTCATGTCCAAGAGCATTCAGAAGGCCTTCGTGGAGCACGGCGGCATGATGGTCCACCAGCCGCCATCCGCAGTGGTGCAGCGTCGCGTGCGCCTCGATCTCAGCGAGCACAGTTCGCACGAGGCAGCAGGCTCGTCCGCTCTGGACCTGCGACTCTCGCCAGCTATGCGGCGCACTCAGAGCGAGTCCAGCGCCTCGGAGGTCAGCAGCGGCAGCAGCTCCAGCTGCAGCACCTCGCGGAATGCCGATCTGTGCAAGCGGCAGTTCTTGCTGTCCGCACAGAAACTCACCACCGAATCGATCATCATCACGCGGACGAACTCCAGCTCACAGGAGACCTCTTCCACGGTGTACAACTCCTGCGAGAGCGTCGAGATCATACGCTCCACCTCCGAGTCGGCGGAAGTGTGCCACGTGCCGGCCATAACGCCCATCCGTGTCACCGGTGCCGGCATCAATAAGAAGCAGATCAAGTTCGAGACGCCGCCCAAGAGCATCCAGCAAATGCGACCGAATGGCGAGGACGATGAAACCAAGGACCAGTTTTTCACGCCGGAACCGGGAACGCCGGAACTCCCAGAGCGTCGTCATCGCCAGGCGATTGTGCCGCGCCAGCTGAGCGGCGAGTTTTCCCCCAAGAAGGATAAGCCGAAGGAGAAGGGGCTGGCGGTGATGGCTCTGATCTCGCCGCCATTGCAGCATCCCAGGGTGCGTCCACCGTTGCGGGAATGCCGTCAGCAGAGGGTCTTTAGCGGCGTGCAGGATGTGGGCGAGCCGGAGGACGTGGACGCGGACGAGGAGGACGAGGTGTTCCGCCCCACGAACGCCTCCACGTGCAACGACAAGAAGCTGGAGGCGCCCAACTCCGGTCGCCTGTGGTCGCTGATGAGTTCCATGATGCGACTGCCGGCCAGCTTGCGCGGCGAACGCGAAAAGGACAGGGACAGGGATTCGGATAAGGAGAACGCTGGCTCGGGCTCTCTCATCCGTCGCTGCGCCTCCATCGCTGGTTCCCTGGTGCGCCCCAGTGCAAGGGACTCCTCCATGGAGAACCAGCAGTGCCTCAAGAGGAAGCGCACTCAGACGCTGGACAGCCAGTACTGCAGCCCGCTGTCGCCGTCCAGCTCCTCGAAGCGCTATCGCATCCGGCCCAGGGAGCCCATCGAGCGCATGCGTCGCCAGTAGGTTTTAGGCTTTTGCTTGCGAATCTGTGTTTTAATTGTGAATTTCTTTTTTTTTGTCGTTTAATAAATGTTTGGTCTTGCATTAACCGTTATGCGCAGCAGGAGTTGGCAGGTTCAGGAGCTGTGCTCGTCTCAATTAGAGCTGCCAACTCGATCTATTGATTCTGTTATTAATTAGAAGCGCAAAAGATCGAAAAGCTTAATTAAGTCGAAATGTGCGCGTAAGCCAGTGGACAACGGAGCGCCCATGCCGAGATCACAAGCAGGCCAGACTGTCGAGCCGGAGGCGTGCAAGCTGTGGATCCACTGCAACAGCTGCTGCGCCCTGTTCTGCGATAAGAAGCACACCTTCTTCCTGCTCGCCTGCCACCACGTGTTCTGCGAGCGGTGCGTCAAGGTCTCCGCCGGCCGCACGCCCAGCGACGCGCCCATCTTCGAGTGCTCCACTTGCCGGAGGAGCGTGCGCGGCCGCCAGTTGACCAACTCGATGCCCAACCACTTCAAGCAGCTCTTCCATCCGGAGCCCTTCACCATCGGCAACGACTTTGTGGAGACGTTCCAGCGCGGCAATCATCGGCACTTCGACAAGTACAAGGAGAGAAAGGAACTGGAGATGGATAAGCTGTCCAAGGACATCGAGGTGGCCAAGTCCGTGTGCCAGAAACGCTTCCTGGAGGCGCAGATGCTGCGCGTGGAGCGCAAGAAGCTGATGCAGCGATCGCGCTACATTAAGGCGGAAGTCGCCAATCGGAAGGCGGAAATGCATCGGTGCGACATTTGGATTCCACTGAAAATAGTTCCCATTAATGCATTCTATTTCTACCCGCCTTAGGATGGCCCAGGCCTACCGAAGCCGCTCGCTGACTTCGCAATCCTCGTCATCCGCCCAATGCTCGGTGCGCGGACGTCCTCGTGGCCGTGGAACAGCCACACAGTCCTCCAGTCGACGACGATCAAAGGAATCAAGGGAATCAGCCAAGCGGCAGCAAATCACCAGCTTTATACACCCGCCGAACCACTCGTTCGATCTGTGAGCTAGTGCTGATAGAGTAGGCTCTGTTTTAAAACCGAGGGGGGTTTCAACTGCTTCAACGTATATATTTTTTGTAAATAATCAGCTTAAAACAATAAAATTGTGCCATTTGCTTTAAAATAATAAACTGCAAAGTTAACAGCGACCGTTAAGTTTCAGTTAACAGCTTAGTTTAACAGAAGTGTTGAAAGTGAATTCGATTAATCGAAATCCATCGATGTTTGGCTGCACCGATAATATCGCATAAGCATCTGCGCTAAAAACGCATAAAAATTGAATTGACCAAAGTGGAAGTAACGAAACGTCACAAAAGCGGCAAATACGGCGCAGTCCGACAAGAACGACAGGGGAAAGCGGATAAGTACGTTAAGATGAATGGCAAAATCGCCGAGGCAGTGGTGCTCAACTGCCGGACGTGCACGCGTGCCTGCAAGCTGCACAAGCCGCTGCAGGAGGAGATCGATCTTGGTTCGGAGGGCAGCACCACGCTGGCCAGCATGCTGAACTACTGCGCGGGGCTCTCGTTCGAGCCGCAAGACGGCGCCGCCATGCCGCAGCACATCTGCCTCCACTGCCTGCAGCTGCTGGAGCAGGCGTTCAACTTCAAGCGCATGGTCATCGAATCGGACGACCTGCTCCGCCAGGCCCTGGACGAGGCGGTCGGCACCAGCTTCTATCAGAGTCAGATTCATAGCCCCGACCAGAGCCAGCAGCACGACCAGCAACTGCAGGCGTACGACTCCGAGGAGTTCCTCATGATCGAGATGCTCAACGAGGAGCAGGAGAACATCGCCAATGTAAGTAGCTGTCACTTTAGAGTGCAGGGGCTCTTGTCCACTCCCATAGAGAATTAACGATTGCTCACAGCGGGCACCAGTCACTCAAATCACTTATACTGGGGCTCTTTGGAATGTAGTAGGGTAGGTCGGTGCCAAATGAGTGCGACCTGGACCTCCATACAATGGATTGGTCTGCTCTTGCTGGCACTTCGTATAAATAGGAGATGGGTTTCATTAAGGCTAACTCCAAAGTAAAATTAATAACACCTTCTTCATCCACAGTTGGAAGAACTAGCAGAGGAGGAACGTCGCATGCAGGAGATCGCCATGGAGGAGGAGGAGGAGGAGTTCCTCAACGAGGCGCTGGATCAGGATGACGAGCTGTCGGAGGAGGAGCACCTGGCTGAGTCGGGCGACCAGCAGGAGGAGCACATCACTATGGAGAGCGTGCATGAGTTTCAGCCCGCCGAAGTCGAGTATGTGACCATCAAGAATGAGTTCGAAACGATTGTCACAGAGGAGGATGAGTTCGAGGATATGAACGGCGCCCACGACGCCATACTGGACTGTCAGATGATTGTGATACCCGCCGAAGGAGCCATAGACGAGGTCATCGGCGAGGAGACCCTCGAAATGGAGGAGGATGGGCGCGAGGAGCACCTGGTGAGAGTGGCCACGTAATATTGCACTAGAATACCATTCATCCTCCATTCTACTACACACAGCTGCCCGAGGCGGAAGATATCTGCGAAGGTGAGGACTTCCTGGAGGAGTCGCTGGACTCAGCCCCGCCGACCGCTGGCGAGGCGCTGCCTTACGTGTGCACCGTGTGCCAGAAGGCGTTCCGCCAGCAGTGCCGTCTCAACCAGCACATGCGCTCGCACGTGGACGAGAAGCAATACGAGTGCGAGGAGTGTGGCAAGCGTCTGAAGCACCTGCGCAACTACAAGGAGCACATGCTGACCCACACCAATGTCAAGCCGCACCAGTGCAGCATCTGCGGCCGCTTCTATCGCACCACCTCCAGTCTGGCGGTGCACAAGAGGACTCATGCGGAGAAGAAGCCCTACAACTGCGATCAGTGCGGGCGCGGATACGCGGCGTTCGATCATCTGCGGCGCCACAAGCTCACCCACACGGGCGAGCGACCCTACGCATGCGATCAGTGCGACAAGGCCTACTACGATTCGTCCTCGCTGCGCCAGCACAAGATAAGCCACACCGGCAAGAAGGCCTACACCTGCGAGATCTGCGGCGTGGGCCTGTCCCAGAAGTCGGGCTACAAGAAGCACATGCTGGTCCACAGCGGCGTCAAGCCGTTCAAGTGTGAAGTCTGCGGGCATGCCTTCACCTTCTCCAGCAACCTCAATGCCCACGCTCGCCTCCATTCCGGCGAAAAGCCGTTCAAGTGCGAATTCTGCGTGAAGGCCTTTCCCACAAAGAAGCGCCTGGTCAGCCACTTGCGCGTCCACAACAAGGAGTCGCCGGTGACGGCCACCGCCGCTATTCAGTCCATCAATCCTCAGAGCCGACAGGTGGGCGCAGAAGGTGCCAGTGGATCGGCAACCAACCTCCACATCACCGAAGTACCTGAGCAGCCGGTGTCCACCTCCAAAGTGGTGATGGTGCTCTAAGCGGGCACCAAGCCGTGGGAGCGGCTCTAGAATGTAAGCCTAGGCTAACGATAAGACACTAAGATCCAGAAAACTGTTTTAGTTCCAGAAAACTGATTTAAAAACAATAAAGAAAACTCGACACTTTTTTTTACATACATAAAAAGTAATTTGTTTTCACGATAACTATCTCAGCAGGTTTAGCCACCCTTATCCAAACATCCTGATTAGATAGCGCACGGCAAGCTCTCCACTTTCGTAACGAAACACATGGGTGTCTTGTTTTTGGTTTCACGGTTAAGTCGTCTGTTTATAATAATAGTATTACGATTAAATTGCCAAGAAACAAAAACAAGCAAGTTTAGTTATTCAATAAAACAAAAACATGCGCCTCGTCTTTTCCCAAAGGAGCAAAAGACAGAGCGTGCCTCCCAATCCTGCTTCCTGCTGTCTGCTGTCTGCTACTGCTTTTGCTTCTGCTTCCCACTACTAATCTAAAGGTCGACGAAAAATATGGCCAGTGTGCTGCTGCAGGGCGTGTTTGTTGCTCCGGGGCAGGCGGAAGGTTAAGGTATGCGTATGGAACGGGTTGTGCGGGATGGCCAGCCTCCTAGCGGCCGAGAATGTTGCGCGACCACTGCTTGACCATGGGCTTGGTCTTGGACTGCTCGATGCGTTCCGCCTCCAGCATTTGCTCGGCCAGCTTGCGCTGGTTCTCCCGGAACTGGTTGATGGGATCGTCGAACTGGCGGTAGTAGTGGAGCACCTCGCGCACGTCCTCCACGTTGTTCTGCGCAATAACTGTAGCGAATTGCAAGCGTCAGTGTTTAGCTTTCGTTGTCACTTGTGGCGCAACTTACTCTTTAGGAAGGCGATGAGGTCCAGCAGCTGGCCATCATCGTCGTTGCCATGCCAGCGGGCCAAGCCGAATGTGTTGTCCGGATGCATCTTGGTGGCATTCGCATCCCAGTCCACAACAATCACCTAAAATACTCCCTTCATTCTAGATCATTGCAATAGAAAATACGCTGTGCATGACTTGCCTTCTTGAGGTCGCGATTAAGGTTGTCCAGGTTCTTCACATGATGGCCGTCCACAAAGTGCGTGGCATCCCTGACCAGGCGGTACATAATGTAGCCGTTGGGATCGAGGGCGTCCAGGATGGGAAACACGGTCATGCCCTGTTCGGCGGTGAAGACGACAATTTCAAAGTCCTTGGCGCACTCGGCCAGGAAGTGGTCGACGCCGGGACGCTTCTTGAAGCGCCAGCCAGTTTGGTAAGTCCAGTCCGGATGCACCAGCACGTCCTTCATCTCCAGCACAAGCGTGTAGCGCGGCTGCACGTACGGCGGCTTGAGCGGATCGGGCAGCAGCTTGGCCCGCGACGGCTCCTGGATCATGCGCTGATAGTAGTGGATGCTCTTCCACATCCGCTGAAGATACTGCTGCACCAGCGGCTTGTGTGTGAACTCGTCCTCGATGGTCTGCCCGTTGGGGTCCACCTCGGGCTTGCCGAACTCGTAGACGGCCCAAAATCCAGCAGCCACGGCGCTGCCTCCGAATATTGCAAAGCTGCAGCAGGAAGTATTGTTATGGTACTCTTAGACATTGAATGGCCGTCAGCTTACCCCAGCTTCATGCGCTTCCAGGCGCGCTCGTTCTCCTTGGCCTCCTCCTCTTCGCGCTTCTGGCGCTCCTGCTCGGCGTTGCTGTCCGCATCCGGCGAGGTCTGAGGAAAGAGTTTGGCCAGCAGCGGGGCATTCGGTGCGGCCTCGGGCGCATCATTGGCTCCAGTGGCTCCAGCTTCCTGCTCTGCGAAACGAAAGTGTCCGAGGATGGATGTTTAGGACTTGGAGGTCTCTACCGCGAATCACTTACTGGTTGTGCTGCTGTAGCCACGCGCTGTGTGCAGGATCGGGAAGAGCGCCGGAGCAGCCGCTGGCAGTGCTGTGCAAATGAATAGTCGGAGGTACTGCTGCTGGTGGCGGAGGAGGTGGTGCTGGTGCTGGTTGTGTTGGTGGTAGTGGTGATAGTGATTACCCAATGCGCGGTGCTGGTGGATTTGGGTGAGAAGGCGCGGCGTGCTAAGGCCGCGCAACATCTGGAGGACGGTGGCCGGTGCCATGCTCATGCTCATGCTTCACCCTTCCTTCCCGATGTCGAGTCCTAGAGCCGTTCACGAGTCCTGCTCGGATGGCAGCGACTTTTCTCTTATAAAAAATTCCAACAAAAATTTCAACTTCCCACCGGCACGGCGTTGGCGTTAGGGATTTTATATACTGTCCACTGCCAGGCGGCACCAGGCGTTAGTACATTTAGCACGTGGCTCTCAGCAGCTGTGAATCGTCGGTTTTCCAGCTAGATCTGGCGGGATTTTTTGAAAATAACTGTGTATGTATGTTGCATTCGGCAATCTGAATAATCATGGTATTATAATTATTATTATTATTATTATTATTATTATTATTATTATTATTATTATTATTATTATTATTATTAAAGTCTTAAAAATATTATGGAAATATACAACCTTTAGTCAACCTCCAAGCCCATGTGCCTCTGGCCATTTCCAAGCTGCTGTGCCCGGCTAGCTATTTTAAGTGCCACCACTAACGCATCAGCTGGACTTTGGCAACACTGTTTGGGACGCTAAATTAAGCTATTTATTTGAGAGTAAGTTATCTACTGCGGATTTCAATCCAGGACAACCATGTCGCCGCCGTCCAGCCCCGCTCCACGCCGGCCGTTCCCCATGGATGCCTTGTGCCGCGTGTGCCACAAGGCATCGCCGCTCTGCCTGTCGCTCTTCAAACAGCTCGACAATCCAATTTCCGGCAAACTTGCGACGCTGGCCAGCGTTTTAAGCTACTGCAGCGGTCTGGAGATCCAAGAGGAGGAGCTCTTCCTCCCCCACCACATCTGCCCGGGCTGCGTGGCCAAGTTGCAACTCTCGCTGGAGTTCAAGCGGAGTGTCCACCGCATGGACAGAATTCTGCGGCAGAGTCATGCGGACTTTTGCCGCAGCAAAAGGATCAGCGCGGTGAATACTAGGCCCAGGCTGTCACCCGAGATTCCGGAGGACATTGTACTTGTGCTCGATGACCAGGAGGTGACTGAGCATCCAGCAGAAACGGTACGAAATGAGGAGGAACTCGTGGTCGTAGAATCAGATGAGGAGGAAAGCCGGGTGGAAGGGCCAATTATACAGGAGGAGAGGCTGGATAATGCACTGGAACAGCAAGCAGACTTTCCAGGTAGGGAGAACAACGAGGAACAACAGAGTCACACATTTGAAGAGATCTACTTGGTTGACAAAGCAGATGACGATATCTGCGAGATTGTCGACGATTCGGATACGGAGCAACGTAGGAGCAGGTTAGGAAGATCCAAGCCGTCGCTGCAAAGTTCCGTGAGTTGCCTAACAGAGTTATAAGTAAGTAATACAATAGTTTCCCATCTTCGGCAGATTTGCGGCAAACAACTGCACAGCAAGCGGACCTTTCAGAACCACATGACGCTACATAGCCCGCATCCCGTTCGCCAAGATGGCAACGTCGACTGCATTGAAGAATCCCTCCAAGTAGAGCCCGTATTGCAGGCCAATGCTGGCGAAGATCTCTACGAGATTGTGGAGAAAACAGCGCAGCCTTCTGCGGCGCAGAGAACTTTTCCGAGTAGGAGCCGGCTGTGGAAACCACTCAATCCCTGCCTAAAGTGCCAAGTAAGTTGGTCATCGCAGCTCGCAAAGAACTCAAAGCCGAAGGTCATGAACTCTCTCTTCCTCAGATCTGCGGCAAGCAACTAAGCACCAACAACTCCTTCAAGTACCACATGCAGCTACATGGCACGGCCAGGCCCTACGTTTGCACGATCTGCGGAGAGTCCTTCAAGACGCGAAACGCCCACGACGGCCATGTCACGCTGCACGATCGAAACAATCCGAATCGGTGCCCCACCTGCTTCAAGGTCTTCCGGCAGGCATCCTCGCTGCGCACACACCTTCTAATCCACAGCGGAATCAAGCCATTCCCGTGCACCATCTGCGGCAAGAGGCTGACCCAGAAGTCGGGCCAAAAGAAGCACATGCTCACCCACACGGGCGAGATGCCGCACGGCTGCGACATCTGCGGCCGCCGCTTCCGCTTCTCGAGCAACCTGGCTGCCCACAAGCGCTGCCACAGCCAGGAGAAGCCCCACCCGTGCCCGGTGTGCCAGGAGCGCAGCTTCGGCAGCAGGTCCGAGCTCAACCGCCACATGCTCGTCCACAGCAGCGAGCGACCATTCGGCTGTGAGCAGTGCGGCAAGTCCTTCAAGCGCCGCATCTCACTCGGCATCCACCGCCAGTCGCACAAGGCGGGCAGGCAGCGGTCAAGTGGTGGTCCAACTGGAGGAGCAGGACGAGCATGAGGAGACCTGAATCTGCACACAAGTCACGACATTTAGTTTTAGTTCATTTCGCTTTTATTTTCGGTACTTTCTCTCGCACAATAACAAGTTTTAAGTGTTACTATTGTTACATACATATGTACGCTCTAGGATAACATTTGTTGTGTTCCCACCGAAAATAAAGCGTTTCATACATACATATATATATATGGTCAACAAACATTTCGAGTCTTCTGACGATCCTTTCGATTTGATTTAATGAGCTTTAGTTTATCAGGTGGAGGCGGGAGAATCTCTATACATATGGAAGTTTCGATTGGGATTGGGGTTGGTGAGGTCGTGGGTGTGGGGGCCTTAAACTAAGCTACTTGATGGATTCACCTTACGCGCTAGAAACCAATTAGAGTAGTGCGGAACGAGTGTGCGAGCGGGTAACAAACAAAGTGGGGCTGGGATTTAAAAGTGTGAGATGGGAGCTACGCGTTACGCTGCCGCGCGATACATAAAGTTAATGTATAAATAAATATATATGTTCAGACAATGTGAGTGCTTGCTAATACTTGGCATACATAAAATGAGTATAGATCACAAAGAGTCGCGTAAAAACATAAATGTTAGTGGGTATAACGTGGGTGGGATGAGTAATGAGTAATATCAGTGGGACATGAGGCTTGGAGGCACACGTGGCTTTCCTTCCCATCGTCCAGCTTGGACGGATACCCATCGTCCTTGGCTCTCATCTCAAGATCCGGACGACTTGGGTACACTCACGAAGAGGACACGACCGGATTGCCGCAGTGGCCACTGCTAATCCTTCTCCTGCTGCTGCAGCAGGGCGGCGATTTCCTGGAACTTGTGCCGAAAGTCCACGCTGCTCTCGCTGATTATCGACATGCTCGACGACGGATCCTGCGGATTGGGTTAGACAATGAGTGACCACAATGAATGCATGCGGTCTGGCTTACCAGTATATCCCTGGTGGCATCAATCTCATCCAGATGCCCCAGCAGCGACGTCAACGAGAAGTCATTGATATTGTCCTCCAGCCAGCGCGCGTTGGATGTTGAATCCCTGAGCAAGTGCATCGGACTCATGCTGCCGTGGAAGAAGCTTTGATCTGCCGCGGAGAAGATAATATAAGATTTATACAAGAATGAAAAGCGAAACCGTGCTGATGCTCCTACTTGTGCTCTCGTCTTGGACCGCCTCGTTCAGGGAACCGCTGACGGCCGTCCTGCTGGTGGCCACGCAAATGTCCAGGTTGGGCATGTCTCGATTGCTGGCCTGCGTGGCCTCGTCGCTGAGGAAGCCCAACGCCCGCTGATCCCCTGGCTCTTGATCCTGCGCAGCGGCCGTGGCACTCATGCTGGAATCGGGTTTTGAGCCGGAGGAGCTGATGCCACCGGAACTGGTGCCATCCACGCGATCAATCGGCTCGAAAAGGCCGCTGTGGAGTTGGCGCACACTCAGCAGATCGTACGGACGATCGCCAACGGATGTGGGGGGCAGGAGACGGCGCTGCACAAGCACCTGACGATTGATCTTTTGCCGTGTGAGCTGGAATGCACGTAATGAATGCAAATGAATGGGCATTTGGGTAACGCCAATGGGAAAGACCACTTACCGCTGAGAGCTGGCGCACAGGATCGATGTTGGATATCGGCCGCCGCACCGGCAGCATCGGCGTGCGGAAATTGCCATCAACCACGCCGGTGGCCGTCGCCTCCGCCAGCTGCTGCGCCTTGGTCATCAGGTCCCGCTTGCGATCGCACGTGTGGCCGCAGTTGCACTGGCGCTTGCGCACGCGCTCGCTGAGATTGGCCACGAGCAGCAGGTGCTTCAGCTTGTTGCTCACCGACGATGTGGTGACGGCCTTGACGCGTTCCACGCTATCACAGTCGTTGGGATTGTAGGGCAGCGAAGTGCTCGAGGTGCTCGATGCGCTGACGTAGCAGTTGGAAGATGCGCTTGTTTGGATGGCGTTCGAGGCGGAACTGCCGGTTTGGGTGGCCACCGACGAGGAGCTGGGCGCTACCGTGTTGATTGTTAGTATGCTCGATGCCATGGCCGTCGAACTGTCCACCTCGCACCAATAATACTCCAGCTCCAGCTTGGAGTCCTGGCCAAAGACCACGTACAGATCACCGATGGTTATATCCGCCGCATTCGCCTGCGTCCAGCCCTTGCGGATTCTCTTGAGTATGTCGTCGCTGAGCAGGGGCTTAAAATTTCGAGCCTGTGCCGCGGCCGCCGCCTCCTTAGCTTCTTTGCGTTTGGAGCGGGGTACGGATGGAGCCGTCAAAGAACCAGATACAAGCGTGGAAGGAGCAGGAGCTGCAGCACAGGTAGTTTGTATAACAGAGGTCACCATGGCATGAGATAGATCAGCGCTGGCTGGATCAGCCTGCAGTACAGGATCGTGCGACGTTTCGAGCGCAACAGCAACAGTTGTGGTATCACCAGTGGTGGTCGAAAGTGCTGGAATAGTGACTGCTTGCGGATGCGGCATGGCCTCCAATATGTCGCCCAGAAACTCATGAATCTCCTCGCCCAGCTCATCACCGCTGCTGTTCTCCATCTTCATCAGATTGCCCTCCAAGGGCCCATCGTCCAAGCTCTTCTCCAGCGGCGGGCTGGCACTCGATTTTGGTTTCTTTGTCTCCGGCGAACGCTTCTCGGAGCCGCTTTCCGTCCGCAGTCGCTTGCTAGCCGCCACTGGCATGCCGGCCAAGTTGCCCAAGGTCTCGCTGCGCACTTTGAAGCCCATGCGCTCCTCGTATGCCGTCAAGCATATGCTGATGCTGCTTAGGTAGGCGGTGATGCTGAGCAAAGGTCGGTGGATGGCCACTCCCGGCCGGGGCTGGAAGCACATTGAGGGATCCAGCGATGCAACCGACGGCTGCATTGGTTCCGTTTCATTGTTGTTGTTATTGTTGCTGGACGCAGTGGATGGCAGGCTGCTGGGAAAGAACGCACTCTTCTCCTCGTGCAAACGCTGATTGGCGCTGCGCCATTTGTACTCGAACGTCTTGATGAAGCTGATTAGTTTCTTGTGCAGCGGAACTATTATCCTGCCGCGCGGGTTCTGCGCCAGGGACTGGACGCGACCGAAGGCCTCCATATTGGCGGGAGTCACCAGCACCTCCACCTTGCTGGGCAGCCGGATATCCTCCAGAGAGTCTACAGTTTGTCATGGGATATTACTGGGCACACATATCGCATGGAAGCGCACTCACCATCCAATTGATTTAGCCGCCGGAGCGCCTTGCACGATGGCGTCTTAATGCGGATGTTCTTGCCCTTGCAGCGCACGGTGATCTGGCCCTGGTAGACCAGCTGCTTCAGCTTCATGAAGTGCTTCTCCGTGAGGAACTGCAGCTTGCGCCGCATCTCGCCGTAGTTGATCAGCGTGTACAACTCCTGGGCGGGCTTTTTCAGTTCTAAAACGATTGATTGAAGTTACAAAATGTCCAGCAATTCGAAATGAACAAGGCCAATGGCAAAATGGCAAATGGCTAGTTGAATTCTGGGAATTGAACGATTCCCAGGAATTCAAAGCACGCGGCACGAAGTTTTTGGCGCCGAAAACCAAGACAAGCGAACTGTGACCTTATTTACGCATTATTTTGCCAATAGCTTGCTAATTCAACTTTTTGGGACATGCCGTATCCAGTTTGACCCTTCTTCTTACCCTCCGAGAAGCGCACATATTTGCAGATCTTGTGATAGGTCTGGTAGTAGTGCTGGCGAACTTGGTCCTTGGTTTTGAAGCTATAGTCGCTGTTGGCGTTGCGCCGCTTCAGCTTGGCGTTGATGCAGTTGGCCACCGCCTCGAAGTCCTTGCCGAACTCGTTGAGGGCGTCGAAGAAGCAGTTGCGCTCCACATTCGTCCAGGTGGTCTTCCCGCTGCCCGTCTTTAGCTGGCTGGGCGTCTTCTGGGCGGCCTTCTCCTCCTTTTTGTTCGGCTCCCGTTCGCTGGGCGGCGGTGTCATCGGGCGCGTCTGGTCCTGCTTCATCTTCTGTATGACCCGGGCACTGGCCCGCGTTCCCGGACAATTGTGCATGGTCACCGAGCCGAGGAGCTCCTCCTCGGGCAGCTTAGCTATCGAGGGCACAACTACTGCTCCTCCTCCCTTGCCATTTGGTAGCGGATCCTCAATGGCCACGGATGACGACGACGGCGGCGGCGGCAGCGGTGGCGGGGGCGGCGGCTGCTTGCACAGTTCCTCCATGTTGGACAATCCACATCCGCTTGCCTCCTAGACGGGATTATCAATGACAATATCAATTAAACTGCGTAGTCTTCCGGGAAAAGTGGGAAAATGGCGCCGAACCGTCCGATTGCTTGTTATTGTCGCCGAACCGCGCGCCCTGGCTAATCCACTGCCGACCAGATGTGATCTCGAAGGCTTTCCTAAGCTCCTACGTGCACTCACCTACAAATCAGACATGGGAAATCGGTGCTAAACGACTATATAAAAAACTTATTAACGAGACGCCAGGGATGTTGATGTTGGACAACAGTGTTCTATCAACAGTGCAGTGTGTGCTGTTAGGCGCGAAGTGGTTGCTGTTAAGTTGTTTTGTTTACTCGCAGCGATGCCCGCCCGGCTGTTTTACAGCCGACAATGGCTAGTTCTAGCCGCAGCTTTCGTTTCCTGGCTGCTTTCCAGCTAAATGCGTACCCTCTGTACTGACCGTTATTTTATTTACATTTTAAATTTAATAAAAATATACAAAATCCACACGAAACAGCCAACTAATAATTTAAAGGGACTCAAAATAGAGCATGCTCTCAACAGCATGAGCTTTTATTGATTTCGTTTACCTGTTGATTAATTGCAAAGTTTCTTCTTGAGGTTTTAAAGTTTATTTTCTTACGTGTAAATTTTAAAATTAGGCCAAAAAAAAAGTTTCTCGCGTGCATCACAAATAAATACCAACAAGGAGTAATACTAACAACACGGCTGCGAGTATCACGATGAGCATTATCTTTTTCTGCAAATACAAGGGAAAATGCCTTTTAGAACCCAACGCTCGCGGGGATTCGCAGTGTGCCCACCTTGCGCGCCTTTTTCTGGTGCTGCTCCGCCTGGTCCAGCTCGTCGGCGCCCTTGTCCACGTGGAGCGTGGCCTGCTGGGCGTGGAACTCCACACGCTGGATCACCTCGCTCTGCTCCATCACCAGGGTCTGGATGCGCATGAACAGGGCGTGGACCTCCTCGATGGACTTCTCCAGGCGGCGCAGCTCGTTGAATCGGTCCATCATTTCGCGCAGTGTCTGCCGCTCCTTCTCCGTTTCCTGCAGAAACTAAAAATACAAAAATTGTTAATATAAAGCCTAAGCAATGCTTGTACGTATTATTTATGATTTGCAAAAAAATACCTTTTGATCTTTATATTGTGTGTTAAAATGAAGGTTAATTAACAGAGAATGTTAGAAAAGGCGGGTAAAGAGCTTCTTTTATTGATTTACCGTTGGTCCTTGATCGTTTTCTCTGCAAGTCTATCTCTTCCCTTTTTCTCAGCGACATCGAACGACGCACGTGATTTTTAATTGTGCGTCGCGAAATAAGGTTTATTGTATTTAGCATTGTCTAGATATAAATGTTTAGATATAAATGTGAGTATCGGCATTGTGATACGAAGCATTGGCGCGCTTTTCTTTCTAAGTTCGCGGTAATTTTGCGTTTTCGATCGCGCGCGAAAAATGCTTGTGTGTATTGAAAATGCGCCCTAAAATCCGCATTTACATATGTATGTATGTATGTGCATGTTAATGTGTGTGTTGCGCTATATAAGCTTCCACTTCTTTTTTTATATTTTTTTATGGTGAACCATCGTGTTTGAAAATATATTCTATTGCCTATGGCCTATTCAATATAAAAATGTATAGCATAACTATACAGCCAATATAATTAATCTGTATGTACATACATATGTATGTTCTGTATTGCAGAACATGATGTTAAAACAACAGCGTGAAACAGAGAGAGTGCATATGAGTTTGATTTACCGTTGGTCCTTGATCGTTCCCTTTTGAGAACTTCCTCTTTCCTTCTTATTCGCGAGCATCGAAATGCGCACGTGTTTTTTAACTGCACGCCGCGAAATTAGGTTAATTGAATTCAGCGTTGTTTAGATGGCGAAAAGTGTTATTATTTGGATAAATGTGGTTACCGGCGTTGTGATGCGAAGCGTTTAGTGGTTTTTCCAAATTTCCTTATAATTTTGCGTTTTAGCAAAATACCAACATACATACATATGTATGTATGTATGTATGTTAGTGTGTGGGTGTTACACCGAATGAGCTTCAGTGCTTTTTTTTTCATTTTTTTTATGTGTAAAGCTTTACTAAAAGCAATATAAAAATGATCGTCTCGCGAAGTGTAGATGCGATAAAGTCAGATAAATGAATATAACATCGAGGTGAGTTGAGTTCTACTACTTTCTATATATTTTATATATATTTAATAGGTTATAGTCCTAGAATTTATTAAATGCCATTTAAAGTACATACTAAATGCCAAACATATTATAAATATATGTTTATGAAACCTTCAATATTATCGAAATTGATAAGGAATCATATCAGACAGAAGACTTGCTTGTTTGTATCATTCTTTCTTTCTTTACTCACATTGTCCACAAAGAGTTTGGTTGTCTTGTTCTCGATGAGTAACTCGATTTCTTGTTCGCTGGCTTCAGAATTAACTGAAAAGTAGATGGTAACGAAGTTCTTAAACAAAATAATTTAATAGTTGCGAATTCTTTAATCAGACTCGTCGAATTTGTCTCACACTTACTGATTTTTGTATGCAGTCTCAGATTCTTTTTGACCTTGGTCTCGTAGTTCTGCAGGAATAGTTCGTTTTTGTGCCACAGATTGATGAAAGTCTGGTGGAGGCCATAGAAAAGGGTTCTTTTCATCCTTGCCTCCAAGCTGTAATCGTTTTCCGCCGGCAGATTCGCCTTGAAGTCGTTGAATCGCGTCATTAGCTGATTGCCCAGCCTCAGGTTTTTGTTGTGAAGCTCATCCATCTCGTTCTCTGCGCATTGGATTTGGACCGTGATGCAGTGGAAGTATTCACAACTTTAGATTCAAATTCTTACCGTTGAAAGTTCGCAGATTGACGGTTTGGGCCATGCGGTTCATCGCCTCCAAGTTGGCGGCTATCTGTGCGAGTTGTTGGCGAATCTCCGTGTACTAAAAAAAGGATACCGTAAAATTCCATTAAAATCGTATATTCACTTCCATTACATAGTAAATTTCCTTCCTGCGGAGGAAGCAGTGCTTGTTTTGCTTTTTGCAAGAGTTTCTCCCGTTGTTTACATTGCGACTACTCTCCCTCTCTTCATCCGCTCTCTTAACCACAATAAAAAACGTAGTTAATGAGAAAAGGTTTTTTTTTCTGGACTTATCACGAGTTTTCGCGCTACGCCGGCAGCGATTGAGTAATACAGCTGATTCATAAGTGCACACAAGTGTGG
Organism: Drosophila simulans; assembly: GCF_016746395.2. Classification (NCBI taxonomy): domain Eukaryota; kingdom Metazoa; phylum Arthropoda; class Insecta; order Diptera; family Drosophilidae; genus Drosophila; species Drosophila simulans. The sequence continues at coordinate 2,507,723 of NC_052525.2, forward strand.
GTAAACCTTAAAAAAGAAAAAAAGGTTTCCCCTTTCTCCTGCTCTCTGATCTTTTATTTCCATTGAGGGGAAGCGTTTAACTAGCTGCTTTGTGTTGTATGTTCTTGCTTCGCTAAGTATTAATAACTTTTAAGATAGCTATCATGGGAGTTATCTATTAACTATTTCAATACTCAAGAATGTTAAGAACTTGTAAGAGGTTGTGTTTCGCATCCACTTCGATCCTTAAACTCACCGGATTGAGTATGTCGTCCACATTCGAGCCATACTGCGCCATCTTTGAACTGGACCGATCCTTGGGTTCGCTGCTGCTGTTGTTGTTGCTGCAGCTGTGAGAGTTTTGGCTAACGATACTGTAGCTATTGTTGTTACCGCCGCTGTTGCTAGTGATGAACTCCGTGGTTCCACTGTACACGTTCAAAAGCAGTGAACCGTTCGACGACGAGTTCGACGAGTTCGTGCTCAATGAGCGCTGGAATTAGTACAGCAAAAATAAGAAAAAAAATAAATAAAAATAAAATAGGTCCATGCGGTCCTAACCAACTGCAGGGAAAAACTGAGAAAAAACTAAATTGAAACTAACAACTTTGGTTGCGTTTATTTACGTTTGTGTGTTCACAATCTGGCGCGGTGTAAATGAACAATAAAAATGACTTCGGTACTGAAATTCACCTGGTGCTAAAAGTTTGGCGGCGGAATCGCGGGGTTGCCCCGCAAGTGTGATGTGTGGCCACATTATCGTCGTTATCTCTGGCCGATCTGATAAATGGCATAGCGAACACCCACCGAACCCCCTTGGCTCACAAGTCGAAATAGTGCCAAAAGCGGCAACAGAAATGTGAGAGATTGGGCCAATTGTAAAGAAGGTGGCAGCACCTTGGTCAGAATGTGTTTAAATGTGCCGCAAAAAAACTTTTATAATGATTACTTTTTACCGAGAAGAGCGGATTTTCTTTCCTGGCAAATACCACCAAATGCATTTCAAATCATCTTGTTCGGTACTTTTTAATTGTGTTGCGGTTTGAGTGCTGCCAAACCACTGTGCCTCAAACTAATTAGCAGTTACCTCATCCCAACCTCCCAACCAACCACCCACGTTTCTAATATTTTCTTACCTGCAAAAGCTCGGGCAGTCGATCTTTTCCCATTTCTGCAACTTGGACTGCCTTTGAATTATGCCAACTTTATGCCAATTACTTGTATTCCTTTCCAGGACTCCAAAAATGTCCACTTTTGTATCCTTTACAGCGGCTTGTGAGCTTTGTTCCTGGTTTGTTGTTGCCGTTTGCCTCCAACAGCTGTTCGCGAATGGGAAAATTAGATTGAGAGCGCAGGAGAGAGCGAAACCTGCTATCAAAGCTTATCAGCAGTTTCTGATAAGAGCCGCCTAATATTTACCGTCTGCCCTTCGGAAAGCGACAGGGTGGGGTGGAAAGTCAGGGAGAGAGAGCGAGAGAGGGAGGCCTAAACACAGATTATCACCTATCACATATTTGCCATTTATTGGCGGCTCTTTGCTCTCTTACTCGCTCTTTTGTTGCACACACACAAAAAAAAAAAAAAAAAATGAAAAAAATTGGATTATTGGAATAACCAGCTTTCTGTATTTTCAAAATGTAACATGTAAATACATTCTGTTACATTTTTTTCGATTTATTGAAAATCAATTCCTTTGTCTTCACCGCGCCGCATACGTTTTCGAACTAAAAAATCGACGCCGGCACAAAAACGCAGAGCCTCCCAGTCGCGTCGAGATTTCTTTCAATTCAAAAAGATTAAAGACGGCAAACACTCTGGCTACAGCCCGGGCCAAAATAATAGGCATTTTAGGGTATAAATTTATTGGGCCTCATCTAAATTCAAATTAGTTTTGAAAAATTCAAAAATGTACATTTTATTCAGCAATAGGATGGTGATTTGATTATGCAGAGAGGTATTCGATTTCGTGAACTCGGGTGTATTTGATATGTACGTTCATGTGCTTTAGCTGGAGAGAGATAAAGATGGAGACTCGTACTACATTATGTGTAGTTAGTGGCGATCTACATTTTTTGTTGTCTCCGAATAAAATGAATAAATCGTCTTTGCCACCGAAATGAAAACTGGTTAGGCGGCGGAGAAAAATGTGTTAATTGTTTTTATTATTATTTCTACACTGTTGTATGGTAAACATTTCTACATTGCTTTTTGTTGTTGCGGCACTTTTCACGCTCCATGTTGCCGTTCAATTGAAATAAAAGACTGAGTAAGAGAAATAAACCTGCGACGAGAACGTTCAAAAGTCACTTGCGCTAATTAGTTGAACATTTTTCTATTGCTGGCTTTGTACGGTGCCTCCATATGCATTTACAGGGTATCAGCGGGTCGCATCTATGTAGGTCATTGTCAGATCTTTTTACAACTTGATTCCTTCAAAACGCTTGTGTTAACTTAACTTCTTAAGCACAGTTAAGTTGCTTGTTTCTTCGAGTGTATCGTGTTTATTTCACATGATGAATTTATTTCTATTTTGCTTGCTGGGTAGTTATATAGTCTACCCGCTTTATATTAGCAATTCTTGCGGTTGCAAAACGAAGCTTATGAACTGCCCTCAACTACGTCAACAACAATAACAAGAAAAATAAAACCATCAACACCAGACAGTTGCGAATTTCCATTTCTCATTTGGTTCGCAATTCTTCTCAAGTTGCCATGTCATTTGAAGAGACGGCAGAAAAGAATCGTGTCGCGAATTCTTCCCTCTCTAATGATTCTACAAAAAGCGTACGTATACGTGATATACTGATACTTTGAATTGAACTGCATGTAGCGCCATAAGGTTAAAATATTTAAATCGATTTGCAAATTCCATGTGGAACATGTGAATTCGCGAATACCCTTTAATGCACCCTTTAACCATGTACATTAACTTTTTATTGCAAAACACCAATTAATTGAGATTGAGATTGCTTTCTTTTCGCTTTATTTTTGGTTTTGTTTTTAAAATGAGTCATATATATGCAAATAAGTTTATTTTGTGACCCCGTGGTGGAATTCGAACCGCCAATCGCTTATCAGATACATTTGGTAGGTTTTGTGAGTTCCAATGTCATTTCTCGTATATCCCATCTGATTAGTCGACGATTTCTTGCCAACTCGTTATTAAGAGGCATTCAATTGCTCGAAAGTCGTGAATCCGCTTTTATGTACGTAATGTACGTATAGAACTGTGACTCAATGGAGATATTGTCACTTTTGTGCTGTAAAGTTTAAAAAAAAAACTGCATAACAAAGCAAAACTCAATTTAGGTGGAGTGGCTATACAAAGCAGTTTATTTTTATCAATCCACGGGATTCATTGAGTTTAGGTAATGGGAATACAAAAAGATGAAATTCTTCTTTTTCCCGCCTTTATTTGCATTGCGGACTGTAAGTCTAAAATGTATTGCAGCTTATTATTATCTATTCACTAATTTTCATAGTGCAAATTGTTGGCAAAAACAGCAACATATTCTCATATTCCCTGCGTTTAACACCCGCTTTCCACCTTTTTCCATTGCTTTTCCATAAACAAAGAGGTCGGAAAAGCGGAGATATTGTCATAGGCAGTCAAGTTTATTGTGCCCGTTTTTTTTTTTTGTTAGTTTTCTCGGCTCTCGCGCTTTCCTTTGTTTACAATTTATTTTGTCATGTGTCGAAAATTGCAAATTTATGAGTTTTTGATGAGTCTTTTTGTGCGTTGTTGTCCCCACCTTAGTTACCACTTCTGTTGTTATTCTTGTTTGTTTTTATTTGGGTCAGAGGCTCACGCACAAAACGAGAAATGGGAACTGGTGGAAAGCGCTGGCGGGGCGGGGGAAAAGCGATAGCTTTGGGAAAATCAACTGGGGCGGTGGGGTGGTCGGCAAGTGTGTGCGCTTTTTGACTTTTGATTAAATTCGCACTCGTCAAAAAAAATAAAACAAAAAATAGGGCAACATCTACAAAAAATATGATAAATAATTGAACTCTTGCAGAAAAGGCTTAGACCTGCCGATATCCTGTAGTTCTCAGTTCTTATTTTAAGCTATCTTCGCACGCCATTAAATAAAATTTTCGCTTGAGTATATACCAATCAGATCATTCCAAACAAATAAATTGAATTCCTAAATTCCTGATTAAACAGTATAACCGGGTTAGCATCATATGCATCCCTTGGCATAGCCGTGCTTGGTTGCCATGCCCAAATGGGCAGAGGAAAATATCCAAATATTTCACGTGCCAAACACAACTGTAGACAAATTGCTTTTAAAGCCTTTAAGGCAAGCTGCAAGTGCAGGGCGATGGGTTAAAAAGGATGAGAACGTTGATCCGCACCAATTTAAATGCGCGCCCAAAACTATGCAACGAAATTTCATATTTCTCTCTACCATTTGCATAAAAGTCACACCAACGCAAAAACCAAAAACCAGAAACCAAAAAAGTACCCTCTCTCCCACTTTCATGGCGTTTCTGGTTCTGGTTCTTGTTCGGTTTTTTTTCCAATGCAAATTTTTGACTAGTTGCGGTCAGGATAAGTGTTTGGTTTCGATGGTTCACAGAGAAGAAGGGTCCTTCACGTGGGGCGTGCACCACATCGTAATGTGAATTATTCATTTGTTTATGCTCTTAGTTTGTGTTTTAATTAAACTTGTTGGATGTCAGGGGCGGATTTGGTTTGTGTTCCCATACATGTGTAGGTTGGTGCCTCGAATTCTCTCGAGGAGACCCACGGGGCGTATGAGTGATGCACGGTTTGATTGTCACTTTTTTATTGCCAAGCAGTATCTTTTGCATTATTTTATATTATATATACTAATTATTGATTGAAGTGGAGTAGTGCAAGTGCTTTTTAGAGGTCTATCCATGCTTGGTAATATTTTATCAGCTCGAAACTTTAAGGTCGGGTCTCCGAAAAAGGCATAAAACCCAGAAAAGGCAATGAAAATTGCCAAGTCGCATTATTTATCGTATACGCATCGGGGAGTATAGCGAGCACACACACACACACACAAGTGCTCTTAAATGCACACACAAACACACACACACACACACATGCAGTGTTAGAGCGGAAGGGGGCAAAACAAAATGGCGCTGCATTCATAATGGCGGTTGGTGGTTCGGTCGCTTCCTGTCGTCGTTCCGTCGACGCTCCGGTTCTTCTTGTCGCAGCGGATGCTTGGCATTTATTGCAGGCGACAATATTTTGCTTTGCCCTGCATCCTCTCAGCGCCTTGGCCCAGCCCAGCCCACCGCCACGCCCCCTTGTCATGCACTGAGAACAATGCGAGTAAGGAGTTCATCATTCAATAATGGAACGAAAATATTATGCACCAACTGTTGAGGCCTACTACTGAATATTATTCGATTATTAGATTATGTTAGGTCGTATTCACTGTATCGGAATGTCCTTTGAAATTTGCAGAGTAAACTGCCTTTCTTGCACTGCACTCTTCTTGTGTGCATCCTGCTTTTGCCCTGTCATTGTCAGCAGGCGATAGAAGCTCGCTGAGAGCCAAGGAAATTTTTACTCCTATTTGTTTATAATAAAGTCACAAAAGGACAACAAAGCACTCTTCGCCGATAGGATGCGAGAAGGTGATGAACGGGGACAGGAAGTGACACGTTCCACAAAGCCGATGGATGGAGATTACGTTATGGGCAGCAGGCATACCAAAAATAAATTAAAGGTGCGTTAAATCCGAGGCATTCGGGGCATTTGTCTCAAGAATGAAGTCTTGTTGAAAAAAATCAACAACGAGAAATTGATTCATAAGCTAGAGAAAGCCTGAAAAAATTGTGTTTCTTTGAGCAACGATTAAGTTTCATGCTGCAAAAATACATAGGTGTCTCTAAGCTCCTTCGTTCGTTCGTTTTCTATTAGAGTCTATTTATTCGTTTACAAGGCCTTATTCACGGTATCCTCGAGGCAAGTTGATTGTATAAAGCAAAACTATAGCCGAGGATACAGCAAAGTAAACAACTTACTTTGTAATCAGAGCCCGGGATTGGGTGCTGCAAGAACATGTTGTTGTCCTGCTGCTGCCACACTTAACCCCTACTGAAAAGGACCTTTTGGCCAACACGTCTTTCCACTCAATGCCCTTCTTCCTACCCAGGCTTCCCTTGATTCCCCTCTAGTTTGCCGGCTGGACCAGCAATTGTCCTGTCCGAAGACAAATTTCATTCTTAGTCCTTGCCGCAGCCAAAGGATTTGTCAAAGCATATGAAGAGACTAAAACTTGTTAAGTGAAATCTCTTTTATTTTGCTTTATTCGCCGGAGAAAATCACTCGCATATGGAGAGGAAAATGCTGGAGAATGCATTTAAGGAAGTGGGCAAAAAAAAGAGGCAGAGGCGAAGTACATCACTTGCCGGCTTAAAAATTTAAGAGCATCCGACAAATTTGCCGCAGATTTTCACAACTGAGTTATCGCTTTTTGACTCATATACTCGTGTGTTGCAAAGGTTACCTCCAAAATGGAAAATCAAATAAAATAATTTATGCAATGTTGCTTCAACAACAACATTAATACTGCCTGGCGAACTTTCCACGCTCGATTCAATGCATTTGTGTGTCATAAGGGCCAGAGTTCCCAAACTCTCCGTTTACTCGCTATTCCAGGATGCCTTGTAACACAACTCTTTGATGATTACCACCATGTATCACTAGGACAACTGCTGAGCGAGCGAAATCAAATTGAAACGCTATTCAGTTGACAGCCCTTTGCCACCCCATAAAGTCCTTTTGCAATCCTCCAGCAACCCATTCCCTACACAGTGAAAATATTGCGATATTTATCGATATTTCAACTCAAGTAATCCACGATCTATTCTTGCCTTGTCATCCAGCATTTCTTGCAGTGCACTTAATAAGACGACTCCTGTTGCTGCCACACAACGTGCGTTCGGGGCGACATTGATTGTGGGATTCGATTTGGCCAAACGCGGGCAATTACATCAATTATTTCGATAATTATCAATTGCAGCCGGGCCGCAAATTAATTGTGGCCAGCTCTTCTATCATGCCGCCTGTGTCCGCGCTGCTATGGTATCCTTGAAGTGAAGCGAATCTCTGGAACCTCTCCAATTTTCCGCCAAGTTGAAGAGCAACATAAAAAAGAGCTGCTTACTTTTCGGCGTCGTTTGCCGTTTGCGAGGGTATTTTTCAGGGTGGACCTCGTAGTGGCCTCGTAGATTGAGTGTAAACCTATTAGAGAAATTGCCAACTAAATGAACCCCTAAGCACAAACACAAGAACAAAAAACACACATACACGCCCAAGCACCTGATCTGGGTCAATTCAATTACTGTGAAACGCGAGGGCGGATCCAAAACTTGTCGCGATATTGAGATACTTTTAAAGCAGATCGTAGGAGCACTGCGAACTGGTAAAACAATCCTTTGAAGTTTCTTAAGACCTAAAGTTCTTCAATGAGTTGTTAAGGGAACTTGCAAGTTCCAGAAACTAGTGAAACCACCCGTGCTCGCTATGATTTGGCTGCCGTGTAATTTAAGACATATCCCCCGCTCTTTGTGGCTGTAAATATTTAATATATTTGCAGGGCCGTTCCCGTAAAGCTTTCACCTTAGCATCTAACCTTTCTGCGGGGCAAAGTCGCCACGTTCCAACGGCAATTGGCATAAAAATAAAGCGAAGTCCTCGAATTTCCTGGACTAGCATTATTATTGTTATTAAATTTTACTGCCGTTAACTGTTGCTGCGGGTGCCAGACAAATTAGGGGAAGCCGGCGGCTACGTGTGGGTGTGTAAGGTCCTGTTCGCAGGACCTCGACCGCCCTACGCACAATGTTTTAATGTTGTGTTTGTGTGCTCATCAATATTTATTGCGGTTCGACTACGTGAGCCGCACACAATCAGCGCAGCTCCACCGTGTTCGTTCGGCCTCAACATTTGTGCAAATATTTTTATTATGCCCGATACCTGTTCTCAAAAAAAAAAGAAAAATCGATGCAATTTCAAATGTACCCAGGAATTTATAATAATAATAAATAAAAGCATAATAATATATTTCCACTAATTACTTGAGATGTTTCATTTATGAGTCACTTAAAATCGCTTAGTTTGAACTTACATATAAACCAAGTTACCCATATTTACCCATTCTTCTACAGTATTTTCTGCGTCGAGTGCATGTTTGCTTAAGCACTTAAATTTACTTACTTTATTTGTTGTTATCGTTGGGTGGAAGGTGGGCCAAGTAAGCCAGCCGGGTCTGACCCCTGAAATATTGCCGAGGCGTGGGCGAAAAACAATGAGCAATTGTGGGCGGTTAATTGCGTTGGAAAGGAGTGGGGGGAGGGGGGCGTGGCTATTGCTAAACAAGGCTCTTATTTACTATTCAAAAAACTTCAATTACCGCAAAGTAGTCGCAAGAGTTGCTGGCAGTTGAGTTGTTATGCTGATTTAGCGCTTTATTTGCGCATAAATATAACAAAAGATTATTGGCTATTAAGTCATTTCCGCCGCTTTTCATACTTCCACGCCCACATTTTCCTTTGCCCGAAAACGATTTAGCCGCACGCAGCTCCAAAAGTAGCCAACAGTGCGATTGGAATCGCCTAATGAGATATCAACGTAATATGATGGACAATTAGTTAAAGCTGATTAGGGAATCGAGAAGGTATCAATTGAATTTTGGCACCCTCTATGAGCCACGTTGCTTTAAACCGGAGGCTACGTGGCCCACTGGCCAGCCTCATCCCTCATCCTTGATCCGTCGACTGAGTCCTCAACATTATTCGCAGCCATCTTTCCGTCGAGTTGGCCACGCGAACAGACACAAACAAATGTGGCGCATTAAATGCAAATGGCTCTTGTCCCACCTGAGGCAACCCGTGTCCATCGAGGTCCGTGGGGCTCCTCTGGAACCACCCTGTCCCCACTCTTGTCTCCGATACCCGAGCTCCCAACTCCTCGACGCTACAATTTCCCTCCAGCAGGGGATTTTGCTAATTAAACTCAAATCGCTATAGTTCACAGCGTGTTAGGCCGAGCAAATTGATTTGAACAACAGGAACAGGAACAGGGGCTTCGGGTGCCAGAGGGAATTGTCTGCTGCACACTGGAAATCGTTTGAAAAATGATGTTTCATTCCAATCTATAGGTTAAATTTCAAGTTTTGGTTCTTGTGTTGCCATTTCTTCGGATACATGTGAAACATTTTAAAGGCAGTTACTTAAATAAAAGAAAGTGAAATTACATATTTGTTATTCATATAGGAATATTTTAGATATAAATTGAATTATATTTACTCCTTTACAACTTCCATTAGAGGGCTACTTGTTTTTTGCGCAGTGTATTACTCGCATTACAGCTAATTAATTCGTTGGCCGCTTGGTTAATTAAAGGCGAGTGACCATGGAAACCGAAGTGGATTCCGCAGCTGATGAGGTGGCTTCCTTTGGCGGGCCTTGCCACGCCTCCTTTTGCTGCACTCCTTCCCACCTGTCCATTAACCGTTGCCTTTGTAATTCAATTAACGCAATAAATGCAATTTGTCAAGGAAGTTTTCTGCGGGACAGGAAACACAACAACAAGGTATTTAAAAATAAAAAGTGCACTTTGAGTGTAATTGTTATGTAAATCAAATCAAAACCACTGCTAGCCACATTAGAACATTAAAACTATGATTTAAAAAATAATGCTGCACCGAATGTGATCTATTAATTAAGCCGCTGTTAGTTTCCACATATTTTCAACGTGTATTTCAACGACAGTCAGGTGAAAGCGGGGCTGCGGAATGGACTGTTCCACTGGCTTTGTTCATTTGCAGTCGGCGGCCATAAATCGCCGGGCAACGCGGCGTATGAGTTACGGAACCTGGTCGACCGAGAAGCGGAGAGCTGAGTGCCAGGATGGCCAGGATGGCCAGGGAGCGCATCCTTCAAGGATCCCGCCGCCGCGTCAGCAATTTTTCATGCATTTAACAATGGGAGGAGGTCGCCGCCAAGATGCAGATGCAGTTGAGAGCGGGCTTGGCATTGACACCTCCTGCCGCATCCTGTCCGCTGCCAGTCACTCGCGCAGCCACTCAGTCACTCGGTCAGCCATTCAGTTGCTCATCCAGTCAGTCAGCTGGTCATTCATCCATTGCCTGGATTGATGGACTAATACCCTGTGAAGGAGGCCTTAAGCTCCGGGCTAAACTGACTATTATTCATCGATTGGAATGGCATAATGGTAGGAGGCATTTCAATAGATGTCTTCATGGCCTTGGCGTTTTTGTATTAAACATATAATTATATACAATATTTAACAATGTAACGTAATACTCGAGTATGAGTCTGAGTAATACTGCTTTCCATTTAGTGGCTTTCCGCCCTTGTTATTTATGCAATGGCTTGACAAAAGTGTGGAAGAGCTGCGGCCATTATAGCTTAATTAAGTTTTGCTATACTAATTGAAACTTGCCCTTGCCTTGACACCTTACTGTCTCCATTTTCCCGTTTTTCATTTGTTTCTCGCACATTTTTCACCCATTTCCCCGGCTCCCTTTTCGATCTCCTCCGTCAGCGAGTCAACCACATTCACGTGCCTCGGCAGTTTATCTTCCCACATTTGTCCTTTGTTCCTTCATTTTGTTTGGCCGGGCCAAAGGACACGCCGCCTTGGTGGCCTTGTCACCGTCTCTTTCGCTCCAACTAGCCGCCTCCCCCTTGCCCCCTCGCCGCTCTGTTGTTTCCCTTTTGTTGGCTTTTTGATTGGAACAAATGCTTTTCTAATCTCAGCTGGAACATTGCCTTCTTCGAGCATTTCTTCATCTCGCTTTGCTCCTCCTTCGATATTTCTCATTTCGTTTTGTCGCCTATTTGTCATTGCATTTTCCTTGCACATTTTCCCACAGGCAACACCCCAGAGTTCCCCCCTCACCAACCCCTTCCCGCCACACACACTCACACACAGATGGAAGGACATAGATGTCAACACCCACATCTGCTGCAGGCCATCTTCAATAGCTTTGCTCCTTGCCTAGGATGGATGCACTCGGCCAAACAAGTAGCTACTTGTGTTTCTTGCAAAATATTTTAGGTTGCATTTCAGCACTTTAATTGCTAAACATTTTCAGCTTGAAAGTATTTCAGAATGCATACATATATTTCCGCGCATAAAGCGCCAAACCTGGTTTCTCTCTCTGTAGAGATGAAGATATGACCGGGTGGCGGAGGGATGGCGGGGGATGGCGGTGCACTGTGGAGCATTGCATTTAATGGCCAGCTGTGTCCAGCACATTTTTGGAGGCCAAAGGGGGACAGTCTATGTATCCGGAAACAAGTTGGGAAGTTGGAAAGTTTCTCCGAAAAATGTTCGATTCCAAAACGGAAGTTTTGCGTCTTTTTAGCTACAAACACATGTCCTTGCCGCAATTCAAAAGGATTTAAGTGCCTGCCGCGAGGGTTGAAAATCGGTCTATTGATAATCTGCTGCATTTCGGTAATATGATTTGCCACAAACTTCAGTTGCTCAGGGCTAGTGTAAATCAATATTTATGATTTATCACATGCTTGGCAAATTAATTTTTAAGTGGATTGTTCAATAAGGAATTTGTTCTGCCAAAATAATAATTTGCTAATGCTGATTGATTATATAAACGATACAGAACACAAGTTCAATTTAAATTAATCCATGTTTGTGTAATGCACACAATGTGTGTCACACATTTTATATAATTTATTAGTCAGTGCGTAGTTTATTCAGCACAAACCCCAATTTACTTTGAAATACCAGCTCGGTACACAGCAAACTGATTATTAAATCAAATGCAATATAAACTATGCAATAGTAAGTAATTAAAGGGAAAGCGACTCGAAATGAATGAAGAACAAGTTAAATTAAATTTCTGGTCCAATTTTATAATTGCAAATAGGTATTGCTCTCCACTGTAATTTTTGGCAAATTGCTCGCGAATCTTCGATATCACTTGGCTACCATAGACCAATTGCCAAATTGACTTAATCACCTTTCACCGGCACTCGTTTATCAATCAATCGATTGCATTGGGCGATAGGTGAAAGTGTGTATGTAATAGCCACTGGGCGCACACTAAAAATCAATGTCTGATGATTCTGCTGGCATTTTGCACTTAATTCCAAGGCAACTTTAAACTGAAGGCTAAAGCTGAGTACATCGAGATATGGAGGAACAAAGGTCTCGGGACAGGCATTCGACTCTGGTTTTTCCACCATTCCTTTCCCTCGCAAAAAGCCTCTTCTTTTGCCTTCCATCCCGACTTTTTCGTTTTGCTAAAATTCCGAAATCATATCCCACACACACACAGAAACCCTGAGATCTGCACACATATCCCAGCCATTTGGACATTTGGTAGTCTCTGTAGGTCGCATTGCATTTTAGTCACGTACCGTCGGAAAAGTTATCGAAGATTTAAACGCACGAACATGGGGCCAAGGAAAATTCAGACAGTGCGTTACGTTAAATTCATAATTCCCCGGAAAATCATACCGAAGAATGAGGATAAGAACCTCTAGCAAATAATTAGGGGTTTATAATGGTCTCGTGCTCGCTTTACATTTGTTATATCAAATGTTTGTAGAAAACTGTTGAATTTAGTTATAATTTGGTAGTACTTATTTTTGCGGGACGCACCTTACGGGAATGCAGGAAGATAGGAAGTACCAAAAGCCGTCATCAAATGCCGTGAGTTATTGTAAAACGTCGAGTTCTTCAATTGCGACTCCAATGCGGACGGGAATATATTCGCACTGGGTTGGCAAGGGGCGGTGGAAATGCGGGGAAAACGAGAAGCGGAAAGCGGAAAACGGAAAACTCCTAGGACTCCCCAAACGATTTGCACGTAGTCGAGGAAAGAGAAAAAGTGCCAACTGTTTTGCTTGTCAAATTGAAATTAAAAGCCAAAATGTCTCAACTTGGCTGATCCCAACTCACCCCTGCCTCCGCCAATGTACAGATATATATATAGACCGCCTGATCAAGCAGCGTTCCCAGTTGGAGTCATAGATATAACCATTTTATAAAATCAATAAAACCGAATAAAATATGTAGAGTCCGCAGTCGAGCGGCTTAGGCGCACTTGGAGAAAACGTATAATATACATAAAAAATGAAGTTGAAAAGTTAGGAGTAATCTGGGCTACCAAATCTGTTAACTGAATTCATGTTATTTGGAATAATCTTTCGTAATCTTCGGAGGCAGTGTTGAGTAGTTTTGTGTGTTTCTCCCAGTGCACGATGTGGCACGTAGTCAGTTGTGGATTCCTTATCCTTGGGACTGGGGCCAGTCCCCGGAGGCAGACGCAGGACGAGACCGAGCCAGACGCGTTGCTGCGGTCAGCTTTGGTTGTATTGTGATACTTTTGCGGTCGCGTGACCTTTGCCCTCCGCCAGAAACTGGCAGCGAATGCGAAAGAATGTGGCAGCCTTACGTGAAGGCGGGGATTTTCGTGTCTGGGTCAGTAGTTTGTCCACCTTAAATAATTCACTTTTCACCGAGTATTTCAAGAAATCTAGAAACATGCGTTGCGTGCATTTGATGTTGATTAACTTTCATGTAGTTTCTTCTCCCAATTATTTGGGATTCAATTTGATATCGAAGCGAACAGCAGCAGTGAATGGTTTTTATTGAAGTCTTCTTGCCACTTCTGTACTCTGTACGTTCCCCACGTTAATTTGCCCGGTGCTCGCTCATTTGGCCAATTGCCCTTCACGGCTCCGCATTTCATTTGCCCCTCGTTGCCTCGCTGCCTGGCTGCCTCATTCGCTCGTTCATATATTGATGATTTAAGTGCCGTTTCGACTTTCGGCAATCCTGTGGGATCCTGCAGCCCCTGGAGGCCCCGTGGTCCTCGGACCCCCAGTAAAATGCAGCTCGCGGCCTGCGAAGCCAGCTTGGCAATTATTCATGCAGCCTAAACACAGAACAGAAGCTGCCTACACATGTGTGTGCGTGTGTGTAGGAGTGTGTGTGATGCTGAAATAGTGTGTGTGTGCGAGCGAGCGAGTCCATGTGGGTGCAATTAAACGGAACTGTCTGTCTGTCTGTCTGTCCATCTGGCAACCTCATCTCATCTGCGCTTTCGCCATTCCAACACTGGCGAAAAATGTGTTGAGAAATTCAAAAAAATGTAGTATGGAATGTGAAAATTCTAAAAGGTAACTACATAGATAGGACACATTTGGCTCGTTTTCTTTCAGTGCTCCTTATGTCGTCTTGCGTTTCGGTTGTTTAGCTGCGTTCGCGCAATTTTCCCATTTCCCGCTCGCTTATTAATGAATTTTCCAATAATTTCTGTTGCCAAAGGGAGGGGAAGGGGCGGCTGTGGTGATCGGGATTTTTGGAACGAGGGGGGGTCGAGCACTCCACGCCCATGTGCTGCTGGCATTTTGGTCGCACTCGGAGTTATTGTTCGGGCATTCGCCATTAAATCATTTTATTTCGACGGCAGACAGATGGTGAGTGCAGAAGAATCTGTTTTTGTTTTGCGCATTACGAAGTCTTTCGTGTTGCGATTTGATTTTGGATTATTACACTACAGGCACAAAAAGAAATTGTTGTTTCCAATGGGTTAACAATTAAGTGAGATAGCTCGCGTAGCAGTTGCGTGAAACGATTTCAATACAAATTTGTTTGAAATGCATGTTGTATTAGTTCATTTTTGATCTGTGGTGGAGGTGCCCTTACCCATTCATTCATTCCTTCATTCAGCGCAGTTGGGGCTCAAACTCAATCAGCGACCAACAACAGCCTGCGGCATTGTGTGCTTTTCTTTTTTCACGCTTTCCCGACCACGTTTTCCCACATTTTCCAACCCTAGCCGGCGCAGCTCGGCAACTTTCATTTGCTTGGGGAATTCGAAGTGAACGTTTTCTGCCATTAGTTAAGCTTGAGGTCGATTGTTGGCCTGCAAAAGGGGCACACGCGAAGAAATAAAATGTTGGAATGAAAACTCATATGTCTATATATATATCGGCTAATTCTGGCACAAACATTCCTCGATGCTCAGAGATATTTAATAACAATTTGGCTCAGTTAGCTCTGTTGCTTGAATTAAATATTGATCGTACACTTAGATTATTTGCCGTGTAACCGATATGGGAGGGAGGTGTGGCAAGTGGCGGAGAAGACGAGGGGAATCCCCACTTGGGTTCCCGGTTGTGTGTTAACGTTAATGCTGTTAAGTGTTAACTCTGGGTCGGTAATGTATGTTTGATAAGTTAATTTTCGCCGATGCGAGGGGGTTGGGAAATCGAAGGGATAGCCGGTAAAACTGGCAGCTTATCATTAAAGGCACTGGAAACGATTCCTTGGCTGGCACACACCCACACACACACGCACAGCCAAAAGGACTCCCACGGCAACAAAGCCATTAAAGCGCTTTGTGTGGGTGGCTCGGCGGTGGAAAAGATGGAGATGGCAAGAACCGGGGGCATTCAAAGTTACCAAGACGCAGCCTTCGCCCCTCCCTGACCTCCGAAAATAACCCCCATTCAGTCACTCATCGTCATTGATCCAATCATTCATTTTCTGTAAGGGGTCGAAAGGGCAGGCCATTTTGATTGCCCAGTTAGTGGGCGGAGTGGGGACACGAATGGCGAAGTCACCAGGCAGACAAAGGCTGACAGTCAGCCATCCATACCCAGTACAGTGGGTTCAATTATATTTTAAATATGTTTGTTTTTAGAGTATCTTATTTCATCACGAAATATTGTGTATTAGGTAAAACCAATAATTGCATTGTAATGTGCAGAAATTGAATTCATTTCGAGTGATTTAATATGTGTATCATTATTAAAATTGACTTGACCTACATTTTGCTCATTACAATTACAAGTCTTAATAATTACTTAACATACTGACAGACGGTCAAAAGTAAGAGTTAATGCAATTAAATTGCACTTTACGTTTTTATGAACAATCCCAAGCCAATGTGCGAGTATCTATTGAAAACGATGGATGATTTGTTTTATTTTTATTTGATGTACTTAAGAAAGTGTTTGCTTATGAAAGTGCTACTTACAGTGCAACAATGGCTGCCACATCGTCATCCCCAACCATGCCGGAGTAACCACAGTTCTGGAGCCAGTTCTCCAATATGCCAATGTCAGGACGAGGAATGGGGAAGGCAGGACGGACCGGGACCAGGACCAGGGCCACGACGAGGACCAAGACCAGGTCCAATAACCATTCCCCCGCCAAATCCCAAATGGCTGGTGTCGTTGCTCGGTTCGCTTCTGTTTGGGTTCGGTTTGGTTATGGCTTGGCTTTTGGCTGATTACACTGTGCGCAAAAAGGGCTTTTTAAATCAATGATGAGGAATATAAGAAACTTAATTGTTACCTAATTGCAAATATTTAACCATGAATATATCCATGACTCATTTATCTGGAGACAAGTGATTCTCGGTTCAAATGCAAACTTTGGATAGCAGTGCAAAACTTTAGCTTGGGAGCTGGCTTGGCTTGGCTTGTTATCCTTTCTGCGCGAGGACTCGCTGGTAATCAATGAAATTACTTTTTAGTTCAAGGCGAGCCAATAGTGTTGCAAAATGAAATTATTGAGAGTAGGACGAAGGAGGCGGCGCTGGAGAGGACGTGGGTGTGGATGACTAGGAGAAGCGGGTCCTGGCGCTTTTTTCCAGAGCTTGCTAATGAAGTGTTGCCAAGATTGGAGGGCGGGATCGGGCGTGAGATATTGGCGGGACATGCCAGCTCACATTTTTCAGTTATTTCAGCTCAGTTCAGTTCAGTTCCAGCTCCAGCTCCAGCTCCTCTTTTTTTCCGGTTGGCTTGGGTGTTGCATACATTTGCGCTTAATGGCTTTGGGGAATTCCGATGACGTTTATAGTCGACGGCAGCCGGAGCTGCTGCTCCTTGGATCCTCGGGGAAATTTGCTTTTGAAAGTTTCCCCCACCCCCTAACCACCCATCTCCTGACCTCCCCGTCACCATGGCCTGGCCGCCTGCTTCCAAAACACTTAAAGCCCGGCTCAGAATAAATGGCAAAGAAATGGCCTGGACATAAAGCAAGGCACAATCTCTGCCCGGACAATAACTCCTTGATGGTCAATGATTTGCTGATGGATGATCTTCATTTCATCCTGGCCTGGATGGCACAAAACCAGACCGGAGATTATCAACTTGTCGGGATGGATGACAGACAGCAGGCAAAAACGATGCACTTACTTAGTTTCTTTAAACGCCAAAAGAATGTTGATATATTGCAAACTTGTGCACTTTTATAGTTGCGTATTTAGGAATTGTAAGTGGTAAGACAAAAGATGCTATCAAATTGCAGTTACCCATGTCCTTTTTTTCAGTCTAGATTTCCATATTTACAATGATAAAAAAATAGGCACTTTGCAAGGATATCACCCAGACGTTCGGTGGTCCCTGGCCATAATTAGTGCGTTCCTTTCTCGATGGTTCACTGTACTGACAACCGTGGCTGCCTGTCCGGATGATTGACTCCGGCCGCGGGGATTTCCGTGGACGGATGGCGGAAGGATGCCTGCCGCCGGGCAGGCGGCTGGGTAGACAGGATGCTTGACAGGAGGGGGAGGGAGATGTGCATGTAGTGGAGTAGACGGCGGAGGCAGGCAGTCAAGGGTTAAGCGGGTCACACAGCCGGTTGACAGTTGCAATTAATGCGGCAATTGCAGTTGAGTTTTTGTGCCAAAGATGATGCTGCATCATCAGGAGATGGATGAACGGGTTGGGGCAGGGCGGGCCAGTGGTAGTAGGAGTAGCTCCATGTCCACGATGGTTATACCCAGTTTACAGCTCCGCCTGCTAATTGGCATGCATCAATGCATCGATGACGTTTATTAGCAGTGCTCAGACACACTCGAGGGCGGTGGGATGGCACTCTCTGATGACGTTATTGTGTGCGCAGTGCGGCAAATTAACTTAATTTGATTTAATGGGCAACGCGAGCCCTGACGGCTGGCGGATAATAATACCAGCGATCCCGGCTCCACGTGCCCATGTGATTGGAGTGGGTAAGTGGTGCACTTCGAGGGCCCAATGCCAAACAGCCAACAATGCAGCCCATTAAAACGCGTCCTAATTGCCAGCGACTTCTATTCGAAAGGCACTACTACTATCTCCACTAACTCTTCACATCGCGCTTTGAATTTAATTGCATCATATGAATGTAAACTTATGATACTATAGTATATAGCCATTGCTCACGTTCTTAAATTCCATCTGATGGCATGGCGTACGATCACCTGTGCATCATCATCATTAGCCCGCGAGATGTAAACACTGGCTCTGGTTTTCCGCCCACCTTCCTCAAACAAAAGCCCCTCGCTCGGGCTTACATATGTAGATGTGTTCTTTGGGCACTGATTTAGCTCCTGTCGCATCTTGTTCCCACTCGTTGTCGTCATCGGGTCGAGTGGCAGTATTTAATGAGGTGCAAATGAGCTTGTCCCGGCATCAGCATCATCACACCGTGTAGCCCAAGGAGCCAGAGTCGCGCCCTTTAAAAAGAAATTAGCTGCCAGGAGTAGGCCAAGTGGCAGAGGAGCGACCCAAAGAGCGACCGGCTCAAGGATGCACAGTGGGAAAAGGTTTGGTGGAATGTCATGGTCATGTAAATAGTAAATAGCATTTGTAACCTGAAAATGTATATACATTGGGTATATTTGGTACGGGTTCCATGTTGTTGCTTCGTTTCATCAAAGTCAACGAAATTTTCTCTCAGTGCACTCAAAATCGAGATGAGTGGCAAATGTTGTTGCTAATTTCCCCACTTGCTCTGCTGTTCTTGTTTATTTTTTTGTTTTTCTTTAACTGTCTGTCTGTCTGTCGGTCTGTGCGTCTTGAGAATTTTACATATTTTCTATGAAAATTACCATAGACACATGGCGGTCGTCCTGCTGCCCTGCCTCCTCCCTCTTGGAGCGTGGGAGCTGGATACAGTGCGGTGGCGGTGTGGGGTTACTTCGCCCCCGGCCCCGCCCCCTTGCTCACATGCCGGGCACGTAGTCGTGGGTGCACTTAACATGATAAGCGACAAGACACCTAACATGTTCAACACGACACCTTCACGACAGCGACGACGGAGCAGCCGAGATCCTTCAGGGTATGGCTATGGAGAGATGTGGGTGGGTATGGAGATGTGGATGGGGATGGGGATTTCCGGGTGGTTCTGGCCCCAACGGGGGCATGACGCTGCAGGAGTTGTGTGTACTGAGTACTCAGCTCGTTTATGGCCAAGACTTTGATTTGATGGGTGACATTTATCACGTTCATAGGTAAACAGAAATAATCAAAGCGCTGCAAAGCTTGTTAAAAATTGGTATCCTCAAGTATATCGTTAATTCCTGGCACTTGTTCTAAGCAATTATTAAACAATTTGATAGTCTTCTCTTTCAATGCGGCAAAACTTTCGAATGGCAGTTGTCAGTTATTTGTATGCAAAATGTAATCAATTGGCGGCATTTGAAATGCAATTTGTAAATGACAGCTACCTGAATACTCTTTATGCGAGCAAAATCCAGGCTATCTCAGCGGGAAACTTTGGATTGCTGGAGGAGCGAGGAACGGGGTGAGGAGATACCACTTGCGTGGTTTTGCTGGGATTTGCGGGTGGTGCGGCACCCAAGGTGTCCTTACCCCTTGCTCCTTCCAGTCTCTGGTTGCTGCTGGTTGCTGCTGCTGCTGCTGACTTGCGGCTTCTGTGTCTGCGGCAGGACTTCTGCGGAATACACCCGCCCACATGTCATATTAAGCCAGTGTCCTAGTGAACGTGTGTGGCATAAGTTGCCACAGCGTTTACACTCGACGCCCACCGAATTCCTACAGCTGCAATTATCTATTTGCGACAAACATTTGCAAACAAAATTTCGCCTTTGACTAATTAGCGGGCTTAGCGTTTTTCCCACACTGTGTGCCAACATTTTCTTTATGCTGCTTTTAGGCGCAAATTAAATACGCCGCCAGTGAATGAGTGCCACGTGTCAGTGAAATTGGCTTTAATTCAAAAAGAGTAGTAATTAAAAGCGCAAATGTCAGAATTTTCCAACGGAGGTGGGGGGTCATTAAAAAGCATTTTCTTGAAACTCGAATTCCGAGGTGCGGGTATTCCTAATTATAAGTTACGTTTTGACCGACTGCGTAGCTTGTTTAAAAATAAAAATAAACAAGGAAATGGAAAGAAATTTGAGTGTTGCAAAAGAAATATTTCACATACGCCTCGTTGCCAAGTGAATAATTTTAAACACACACATATCAGGCATCTGTGCGCTTTAAAACACAAACATTGAATAAGGCACAAAATGAAATGGGCCTGGAAGACGATACTCTAATTAGTTTTCGCAATGGAAATCCGCCTCGACCCTTTTCCCCTTTTCCACACATTTACTGCTTTCATTTTTTGGGGCTGTTGCGAAATGTATGGACAGCTCCATAAATTGTCAAACCACAATGTGGGCGGTGCAGTGGATAACACAAGCCAAACCACAAAACGATTGAATGCAACCACGTAACGTTTTGCCACTTTTTACACTTGTCTACAGTATTTTAAATATACTTTTGCGGTCGGCAGGGAAAGGGGCAAAAACCAAAAGCCAATAAATATAAAAAAATCTGCGTAAAAACAGCGACAAATTGCTACCCAGTGTGTGGAAGTGATGTTTAAGGGAAATTGTTTAAATAAAGTGGAAACTCTGAATGCAAAAGCATTTATTAATGATTAAGTTATAACTTTTATTTGGCTAGATTTAGAACTAATAACTTTTGAATTTCATTAGGTCTGAAGGCCCTTGACATCCTGTGTTTCATAAAAACATAACTAACGTGATATGTACACTTCAAAACGCATAAAAACCAGGCAAACTCCATTTATTTACCTCACTCTCTCGTTTTTCGCCGCTGGTGACTTTTCACGTTGGGTTTTCCTCTTCTGTTCTTTTTTTTTTTTGTTTGCTTTAAGCTACACAAATTGCATAAGGTCGGGGATTTTGGGGGAAACGGGCGGGGAGGCTGACGAGTCAATGACTCGGAATGAACACCTTTAAGCCGCTTAGAAAATTGCAATGCCCAAAAATCACATCACAGCGGAGCGGAGTGGCCAGCAACAACAATGGTTGGACATTTTTCCAGTTGTCAAGGGACATGACATTGCATGGACCAGCCGTGCCTAGTAATACACTGGAAAAAATACAGTGCTATCTGCACTTTCGCTGCATAACCAAATGCATTTCCGCAGCAAATATAAATAGATGCTAATTAAGAAGGTTTAGTTAAAATGCAAATCAAAGTTCAAAGAAATGCTGATATTTAGTAAGATATATGAGATTCCATTGTACACTTATAAAAGTTGAATTTTCCATTTTTGCGACCGGAAGAAAACAAGCCTACAAGTATGGGAATTTTCCGGCATTCTCCTCAGTATATCACAGCCCAGCAACTCCATTTCTGCGACTCCTTTTCCCTGTTGCACTCGCTTCTGTCCAAAAGGATTTCCAAATCAATTTGATTTGCCGGGGGTTAGTGTGTGTGTGTGTGTGTGTGTGTGTGTGTGTTGCGTGTGGCAGGTGGCGGGTGAAGGGGGGAAACTGGCGAAAAGGGGTAGTTTCAGGTCTGCTGCCGTTCGCAATCAATATGCAATACTGTTGCCCATTGTCTCTTGCTTTTTGATTTCGTTTGCTTTTGTCAATTTCCACGGGCGGCCTCTTGGTTTCGTCCTTTTTTCTCGTTTTGATCCCACTGGTCCTGACTCCTCGATGATTTTTTTTTGTATTCTTGTTGATTTTGTTTGCTGCAGAGATTTCATTGCTTGGTTCTGCTTTGTTTGCCCCAGTGCCACTCCCATTCCAATTTCCCTGCGCCCAGCGAAATCACTTTTGACTTGGCATTTTAATGACGTTGACAGGAGCGGAATTCCAGTCGTAACAAGCCAAATTAACAATGTTTTTCGGGCCAATCAAAATGAATGCGCGGAAAATATGCAACATATTCAAATTTGACAATCAATTAAATGGAAATTTGTATTTAAGTAATATTATTTGGTGTTTGTATGTAGTTTTACCATTAAGATAAGATAAGATAATGGTAGTAATCTTAGGTTTATGAAGACCCATGCTTGCCATATGAAAAGAGAAACTCCATTGCGTATATTTTATCAACGTAAAACCTGCAAATTCGCTGTAAACCAATTTATTTTCCAGTTGCTCCTTTCTTCGCAAAAATTTCCACAAATTATTCGATAATAGAAAATCAAATTGCAACAAATTCGCACACAATTGCAACACAAAATGTGAAGGGGGGGAAGGAGGGGGGGTTGGTGAATGAGGAAAGATAAAAACGATGTGAGATCGAAAATAAAGTGAATGCCATCAGCAAGACGCCATTGCGTCAGTTCGATTCTCCCCATTTTCACTTGAGGCGGCGGGCAAATGTAGGGGAAAGTCGGGCTCACTCCAAAGGGCAACAATGTTGTCGCATTTCGTAACTGTCTTGCACCGGTCGCACCCGCAGACACCCCGGAAAATCCCCGGAAAAGCGGCAGGGGCTTCCCCGAGCACATGCAGCGAGTTAAAGAATTCCAATCAGCAGGACCATTGTTCTTGAGACATTCGCCCGACAAAATTGAAGATAATTGAAGTGTAAAACGTTGCAAGCGGAAGTGCAGCAGTCAGCAAGGGGTTTCCCTGGAAAATCACCCCTTGCAAGCACCAACCCCCCTCCCCATCCAAGCTTTTCCCACACTCTCGAGCTTGTGTTTGTGCTGATGTCAAGGCATATTATGCAATACAATTTTGGCAACAGCAGAGTTCCCTCCTCAAACATTTTTGAGTCACGTCGACTGTCGAATGCGGAAATGATGAGACAAAAGGAGATGAGGCGGAAAGAAAGAGAGGGCGCTATGCGGTTCCATAAGAGAGGCAGAGATAGCTGCTCACGGAGGGAGAGAGAGAGAGAGAGAGAGGGAGGACTGTGGGAGAGCAAGGAGACCACAGCGTAAATGGGGGCCAGCAATAAAACTGTTTGCTGCATGGACAGCAACAACAATGACTGTGCAACACTACACTGGAAAAAATCTGTGATTGAAAGGACTAGCAATGGTGCTACTGCGAATCTATTCCAATGTTCCAATTCCAACACCAAAATGTTTGCAGTGTTTGAAGTAAAACAAGAATCCGAACACAATGGCAGCAATATGAAGTCGAGAAATAAGAACAAAAAGCGCAGTAACAAAACAACGATATGCAAATCGCTGACAACGAAGTGAGCAAACAATCCTTGCACCGAATCCTTTTGTCCTGCCAATGCAATTGCCAAATTGCCAACGTAATAAGAAACAAGAAAAAGATTCTGGGGACAGTAAAAAAAAAAGAAAGCGAGACTGCGAACAGCGATAGAGCAGAACAAAAACTTGAACTATTTTCATAGGCAATTTTCCAGTTTTTATGGTGCAGCATTTTATTTGAGGGAAATTTCGCTTTTCCTAAATAATATATGCACTTTACAACACTTTAACCAAAGTAATAGGTGGATCAAGAAATACACAAAGATTTAATCGTGATTTAGTTTTCAAAGGCAGACTTATCTGAATTTGCAACAAAAATATGCCGAAAATGGAATGTAAACGAAAACTGAAAGTAAATCAAAACAAGAAACGACAAAAATCGCGCAACGACATGCGATAAAAGATTGCTTTGCTTTTGTGATTGAAGCGACCGCTCGGGGGGAAATGGGCGTGGGGGGTGGGGGGTGGTGTGTGATGGGCGGGGCCAATGAAAAAGGAGTGGGGAGGGGGGCGTGGGGCATCCATTTTGCCTTAGGCGGAAATGTCATTGGCAACGCGACTCAGATTGGCAACAGTTGTATAAACGATTGGAATGTTTACTTCATAATACGTATAGAAGGTTCGGAAACACACCCCCTTTTCGGCGAGTGTAGGCGGCGGAAAATCAAAAATAAAAACAAGAACATTGCAGCAGTATCGAAAAACCAGGGCTGCAGCAAAATGAAAATTACATCTCATTCCTTTGTATTTTAATATATTTCAAGAAATATTTCTTAATTTTTCTTGTTCGAATAAAATTAAGTTGCTTTATTTAATTTAATTTTTTGTTATGTATGCACTTGCACTTTGAGCATCTGCAGCCCTAGAAAACATAAAAAATTGGGGAAATCCCAGGGTGGAATTTTCAAGGGGGTTTGGGTAAATTGGCATCCATCACCTGGAGCGCATTACCAGCGGTAAAAGCGAAAACGAATAAATGAAATACCGAATGCATGTGAAATTGCATTTGTGCATGCAGATGAGCGGGGAAAATGGACAAAAAGTAGGTGGAAAATCGGTGGGAAACTGGGCGGAGAACAAGAGTTATATGTTGGGACAGGCGATGGGTTTAGAAAAGTAGGCGTGGCAATGGCACTCTTCGAAAATTTTTTCAAAATGAACTAGCTCCTTTTTAAAATAATAATAATAATATGAATTATTTTTGGTTGATTTTGCTAGAAAAACTCATGTTTCTATCTAGTTTATTCTGCGCATAAATCTTTAAATTTAAGTATTCTGTTTCTTGGTATTTTTCCTCGTTTTTGGGTGAAACCTTTTCCGCTTTTTCTGTGTTTTCCTTTAGCCGCCGGCAAATACCTCCAACATCTGTCACTCTCGATTGTCCCCTAACCGTCGCCCCTAAAATTGTGTCGACCGTGTTATCCACTTTTGGGCGCCCGGCTCCGGCTCCTCCTCTTCGCCTTTTTGCGAACCCTTCCTGCCTTCCTGAACTTTGCCGCCCACTCCGCCCACTTCGCCATCCTCTTTTTTCCTGACCATTTAAAGTCAACGATGCGTTGATGCTGCAAAGGATTCCCGCTGCACACAGGCTGCTGTCAGCAGGTGACTGCCCAAAGGGGCGTGGCACATGGGGGAAGGACTCGTTGAACAGACAATTCGCTGACTGGTAGCCAAAAACAAAAAGGATGTACGGAAATAAACAAATACAAAAAGTACAGAGAACAATGAAATAAGCGTACTGTTTTCACTTTTTCCACCTCACTCCACAGATAAACAGTTTGGTTTGAAAATTTAGTTCGGAAAACTTATATAAAATAATAAATATTATGAAACAATAACATATTTTACAATCAAAAGTAAGATTTTTTATATAATTTATTTGCAGCAAAAGCCATCGTTTATTTTTAATATTATTCAAACTGCTATTATCTTGAACTCGGGTGTATTTCTGTGCAGTACGTATGCAGACATAGAAATAGTTTTATATGCACTTGATTGTTTTCGCTGTTTTTGATCAGTTTTTGAACCACGACTGTTTGTGGCAACAAAGCGGAAATGCGATTTAAATTATTTGATTTCCGTGTTTGTGGGCGAGCTATTTATTTTCCCCTGCAGTGTTTTCAACTGCATATATATATATATATGTATGTATGTATTTCGGCGACATTTTTCCCGACTTCAAAGCGATGCATTCAAAGCTAGCTGCCGTTATGCATTTTGTGTTTGTTTTTTTTTGCATTCGCATTTCTTTAATCAGTTTTATGATCTCTGCATTTTTTAATTGTAGACAAAAAATTCGATTGCAGCGTATTTATAAATTCCATACTTTCCAAAACTTTTCCACTGTTTGCACGCTTCGCTCTGTTCGCTTTTCTCTTCTCGTTTCCCTTTTTTTTCGCTGCCTCTATCCTAATGATGGCCACTTCAGTGTTTCCGCTTGCCAGCGGTGGAAAGCGCAAAGGCAATGGGGAAAAGCCAAAAGGAAAGCCATCGGCATTGGCAGCATCAGGGGGCGGAGGCTGGGGGCGGGGGGCTGGACTGGCGTGAATGTAGCTCGTAAATTTGTTAGTTTATTAGCGCAATTTCCGTTGCTAATTAATTTCCAGGCCACACACACAAATACGGCACAGAAACGGAGCAAACACTACAAAAAATTGAGTTGACTTAAAAAAACGGGCTTAAATTGTTTTTGCACAAACGTTGTGACGAAAAGCCAATAAATCCGTCAAAAAGTAATAGAAATTGTTAGTATTGCTAATTAGCTGTCCAGAACAGTTATTTTTAGAATTATAGTTGAAGTTATGATTAATGTGGATATACATTTTTTTTGCAATTTTTGCATAAAGCCGTTTTTCGAAATTTTGGTAATAAAAAAACTGTTTTTTGGCCACAACTTTTTACAAAATAGTCTAAATATAAAATGACATATCTCGTTGAGCTCGTATTTAAATTCCCAATCGAACTGTATCCCTGAATGGGAATTCTATTTTTTAGCCATTTTTTGCAAATTTCGTTGATTACAAAAAATGCAAAAATTGACCCAAAAATTAATTTTCCTAAATCCTTCAAAAAGTTTAAGGGATCGTTAGCATTGTTAATTAGTTGTCCAGAACAGTTATTCTTTCATCTATATGACAATTTTTACCGAAGTTATGACGAAAATTCCGTTTGTAAAGTCGTTTTTCCAAATTTCGGTCATCAAAAAATCCGTTTTTTCTGCACAACTTTAAAAATAATGGCCTGAATATGGAATGTCATACCTAATCGAGCTCGTAATTTAATTTCCAATCAAACTGTGTTCAAAAATGGGAATTTAATTTTTTCGCCATTTTTTCGCAAATTTTGATGATGTTACCCCTTTCAAAAAAGGCAAAAATTTATAAAAAAAAAATTTTTTTTTGAATCTCAAAAATTTTAATACGGATCATTAGCAGTAGTTATAAGCTTTGCAAAACTGTTATTCTTTTACCCATATGACCATTTTTGGCCAATCTATGAAGAATAAGCATTCGTAAATATTGAATATATGCCAAAAATCGTTTGTATATGTTATGATTGAATTATTTCTTCAAGTGTAGCTTAGGTCGTCTCGCTCTAACGCTGGCAGAGATATTAGTGACATGCAGCCTGCAGTTTTTAAAATGCCGGAAAGTGGGGAAAAGTGAGAGGGTTGGCTGAGTGGGAGGGGGACGGGGCGGGGTGGAAGGAAAGGAAGGACGCTTCAAGGATGCTGCGGTTTTGTTCTTGTGCCAGGCAATCTGCTGAGCTGCATATTTCTAATTAATTAACCTGCATGCTGGAGTGTATATATATATAATAAATCCATGTAAATATACTAACACACACACACAAATAGCGAGCACCTATGCAAATTTTCAATTTCCGGCCATGTCTTAAGTAGAAAAGTTGCCAACTGGCAGCAGGTAGCCTGGTGATGCTCTACCGCAGCGATTTAAAATTGAAAGTGCCTCGAAATATAACAACGAAAACTACTAAATTTGAGTTGCCCGCACGCGCTGAAAATTGAATTTATTTTTCGTGTGCTCCAACTTGTGTGGCTAAGCTCATTTCCTGTGCCCTTTTTTGTCTACTTTTCGTTAGAGTATTGTGCCCTATAAAAATGAAATCCGACTAAAAGCGGCTACAAAGGAGGCCGGCGACAAGCTATAAATTATAATTTCCAAGACATGTTTTCGGCACATGGCGCGGGCGACGAGTGCGGAGGGTGCGAGGGGGGCGATGGTGGCAGGGGGGCCAGGGGTCAGGGGTCGGTGTGTGACTTTGACAAGTTTTGATGATGTGTGCCCCGGCATATCGGCCGCTTCATGCCCCCAAACCCCCAAAAACCCGATCCCACTCCCTCGTGTAGGCAACATTTTTCAATTAACAGACGAACGAAAAATGTATGACATGCCACACATAGATACTCACTAATACTACCATGCTAGCCACTCGACATGAGAAACGGTGCCAGGCACCTCCCAACCACCCCCTGCCAACCCTGCCACCCCCCTCCCCCTGCCACCACGCTTCCAACCTGATACACATCATTTTTCATAGGCTTTCAGGTTTTTCCCTTACATTTCCCTCCACCGCAGCGCTTCGAATCAAAGCGCCAAAAACGTCCTGTCAAAAGAGGCAAAAGGGTGGCAAAAAAAGAAGTGGTGTAGGGGGATCTGCGGATCAGAGGGTAACTAACTAACTAACTAACTAACAACCAGCGGACGAAGAAGACGAGGCGAAACACTCTGATCGAATGGCAAACACCCTGCAAACTGAACTGAACTTTAAAGATACTCAACAAATTGTGTTAAGTTTTAACAATTTTCTTAAAATTCATTGAGGAATGTGTGTGTTGGATAAAATATTTAATATAGGGTATCGCAGAACAGTCTGTCTGCATATACATATATACAATATACATATATATTAGGTGGGATTAGTCTGGGTGCCTGTGTGATGTACTTGTGTCATTCGTTTTCGCCTTGGCAAAATGACAAGCGGAATGTTTGCTGCCACAAAATTTCATTTACAAAAAGGGTTATTAATATTATAAAATTTGACGCTGGGCGGCCATCACCCATCGCATAGAGGACTCCCCTTAGTCTGCTTGCGAGCCGTGTCCTGGCTTGTCTTTTTGGGCGTTTTGTGGCGCGCTAAACACCTGCTATTTTATGATTTTATTAGGCACTCAACACGCCACACGAAAAGGGGTTTTTTCGCCAGTGGAGGCGACTCCGCGTTGGCCGGATGGTCTAACTTGACGTGTGGAAAGCGAACTTCACTTGATGAAATGGTTCGTGTCCACAGCGAAAAGGGAATAAAAGAACCATGGCTGGTTGAACATATTGATAAGTTTATACTGTAAGTTGATTGTTAATAAACCATTGGGCTATTTAAATGTAAGAAAGTTGTAATAGTTGCAAGCACACACACAATAACTTTTACAAAAATGTGTCTTGTTCCACAAAATTGTGCCGTGTCACTTTTCCCAACTTCCTTCTCTGCAATTTTGCCATCAAAATCACTTGCCAAATTGTGACAGGAAAAGCAACGGTCAAGTGTTTTAAAGGCCAAAAGTGTCACTATACCCATGTCCCTTTTGTGTAGCATTTCCTGGGGCGGATGCCGGGTCGAAGGGGCGTGGCTTTGCCACTGCCCAGCGGTTGTATAAACGTTTTCCCATAAATAAACTGCCAAACATAAAATATGCATATGAATGCTGGCCTCACTCACTCACTCACACAAAAGGCGGAGCACTCACACACGGACATGAATTTAAATTGATTCAACTTACACGGACACGATACACTGAGCGAAAGAAACAGAGGGTAGTTCGCTGAAAGTTGTTGAATGAAGTTTGTTGCATTTTGTTATTTTTATAAATATTCACTTGGATTCCTTGAACAGAGAGACATATTGATATAATTTAGCCGTTTCCTTTGTTTTATTAGTTTTATAACACTACATGTAGTAACCTTTAATTACTATGCTCAATTACTGGCCGTCCTTTTTTGTTATGCATAATTTAGCACTGCTAAATCAGCAAAGCACAAGAGTTGTTAAAAACATCGCAATCAGAACAAATGGATCCCTCATATTCAGCGACACGGAATAAGTGTTCTCCGCCTGCTTTTCCTTTCACCTAATTAATTTCCAACTTTTCCAACAAATTTCGCTGGAAATCATAATGATTTTGGCTGGTGAAAATTTCCGGGCCATAAAATGTGAGCATATTCAAAACAAAGCCAATAAAAAAAGTGGCCCGAACCCGGCGATGATTTCCTTGGAGACAAATTAGAAAAAGCAGTTGACACACGCACACCGCAAATGCTTTTTCGGGGTTTTTCTTCAGGATCCTTTGGTCAAACATTAATAAACTTGCCAACGCTGCAGCGTTTTCCTCTGGCCTTTTTCCCCGTTGCCCCTAAAAGTTCAGGTCAAAATGTTGCCACTGGCAATTTGGCATTTGTCTTTATTAAAGTGTCCGTGCGAGTGCGTTTGTGTGTTGTGAAAGTCTTTTATTTTCACCGGAAGTAGTGTCGCAGCCAGGCGTTTCCGGCCAACATTGGCATTCTGGGCCGCCTGGGCTAAAACTCACAAATTTCCTCCTAGAAATGGTTTAAAAAATTTAGTAAGTGATTATCTTTACTTCAAATTATATGAGAATACTTCATTTAAATTCGTATACATTTAGAATACACTAATTTTTTCAACACTGCTCACTGTTTCTGTCATTTCTTGAGGGGATTTTATTATGCAGCTCGGTAAATTAGCGAAAATTCGCCTTTTGTGGCACAGATGCGTAACTAATTTGGTTTGGTTAAAAACTAACCAGAGATGAGAGCTCTAAATATGTGCACAAAAAATGGGTGCAAAAAAAGAAATGTGTAAGAACAGGAATCCATGTATATAAATGAGTTGGCTCAAGGGCGTGGGGTGTGTGGGGGGGGGGGGGGGTAGGTTGGAAGGGGGTGCGGTGGGTTGCGCAGGGACAGGGGAACCTAACAGGTGGAAGACGATTTAATGCATACAAAATGATTTACACGCCGCTGGCCAAAGATAATACGAGAGCTGGTTGGGTTGAGGAGGGGGGGAGGGGGTATGTGGAGTACGGGGATGCACGCATGTGTGCCTCCACCTCCTCCCCACCCCCTTCACACACCGCCCATGCCACTGGTCTTCTGTTATCTGCTGGGGGCCCAGTTTTTGTGCTTGGCTAGCAGATGCAACCCCCCAGCTGCACCACATTCTTCCACACTTGCTGCAACACCCTCGGCACACCATGTGCCCCCCGCCCCCCCTTCAGTGGCCGCCAGGGAGGCGGCTCTGCTTCATATAATCAGGCAGCGCTGAAAAGTATGCTACACTTTTTGCCCCCATTGACTGCACTCGCAGAAATGCTCAACTTATTGATCCTTTAAGATGTACGTATATAAACTAATAGTGCTTACAGTTATATTACCAAATGAAGGGCAGTGCATTTAGATGTTAAGTTAACAAATTCCAGAGTTTGCCAAACTATTTAGTACATATGTTCAATTTTTGTAGTGCACAAATAGCTTTCTCTCGCTCCTTTACGCTCTGCCAGCTCTGCTAGCATTTCAAAGCCAGGAGCCTGACAGGCCATCAAGCTGAAATCTCTGATGATACGAAATCAGCATAAGCAACAACAACAACAACAACAAAGCAGCAGCAGGGGGGGGGGGGTCTAGTGGCTGGAGGGGTAAAAAAAAGGGGGATGAGGAAGACTGCGTTTATGGCACAAAAGCAACTGCAAATAGGGTTAACAGCCAGTGCAATTTTCATATTACCAGGCTTTCGAAAAACTGCAGGCGATTTTAACCAACCCCGGCCACGCCCCCTTTGCCCGGCCCCCCTTAACCCTATCGTTGCCGCAGAGAGTTCGTTGAACGCATTTTGAGCGGAAAAAATGGTTTAAAGAGTCCCTATCAAACGCCGCACATGGAAGAATGGGAATTTTGGTTTCAGATTATGGAAAGCATACAAAACATTTGGTCTACTGTGGACTTGAAGCACACTTTCGTGGTTTCCAAAGAATGGCCAAGGAAATCACATCATATCGAATGCGTTTCCCTTAGTCAAAAGTGTACATTAAATAATTTGAGAGCTCTGGTTTTTAGTGTAAATATGTGAAGGCGATTACTACAAAAAGATAATGAGTGACTTGCCAACAATGGGTATTATTAATAGAACACGGAAATGGGAACTAGAGTGATTTGACCGGAATTGAATGCTTCTCAAATCCCCTGACCCATGGCCACGCCCACTTTTCCGCCCAACTTTTTCCAGCAACTCCGAGGATGCGAATGCAAAATTGACAAATCCAAAATGCTTTGTATAAGCACACATTGTTTAGACCCATTTGCGTTGAAAAGAAGCAGAAGTCAAGTAAGATGTTTCACAGCCAACTGAACTGAGAGAATGAAAATGAAAGACAGAGAGAGAGAGGGAGATGGTGTGTGTGTGAGAAAGAGAGAGAGAGAGAGAGAGAGCTAAGGAGTGGGACAGAACGTGCCATTAAATCTCTTTAGAACTCAATTCTTATTCCCAACGCAATTTATACAACAAAATTCCAGACACATTCGCACACAGATGCACTTCACTCATATGCAACCCACACACACACACACACACACACTCAGAGACCAAAAAAGCTACAAATAAAGATTTATGAATGTACGAAGTGAAATACTCTAACTTCAAGAATTTTTTTTTGATTTTGCCTATTATTCTATACAAAAATTAAGTATTTTTGAACAGCGAATGTTCTTAAATTAGTGCAAAATGCACTTTCAATTTAAAAAAAAAAAAAACACACACATTGTACACATAAATTTATTAAAGTGATATTCCTGGCAAATTTTTAAAAATGTCGCTAATTTGTCTTTATGCGTTCATATTTTTTAAAGAGTATATTTTTAAAGGCAAACAGAAAATGATAAAAACGAAAATGAAAAAAAAAAAACGGAGGCAGTAAAAAGCAGAAGAAAGAAGTGAACACGAAAAATTGAAACGATGCACAACAAAAGCACCGCCGCTTCTGCATTTCTCTCCGCTTTCTCCCCGCTTTCTCCTCGCTTTCTCCGTGTCTGTACATGTGTGAGTGTGACATATGGAGCGGAATAGAAAATAAGCGCACGTCAACTGCATGACACAAACACAGAAAACACACGACGCGATAAAGCCGAAAAAGTATAGAAAAAAATAGAAAAAAACAGGCAAACACACGTGGGGAAACGAAAGGAAGTGAGGTGCAAAGGATAAGACGGAGGAAAAGAGGAAGTGAGTCCTCGCGGAGAAAGGAGAGTGCATAAAAATGGCGTTAAGCCGTGGAACATATTTATATTTCAGGCGCGCACGTAAAGAAAAAGCTATTTAAGTCACTTCATGCTGAACCAAAATGGAATAAAAAACGAGTGGAAAAAATAAAAAAAAATTAACATTTAACTAGATTAAGATTTAATTGTTACTCGAAGGTTAATAGATTCCTTAAGTTGATTTCAGGTGTTGACCTCTCTAAATGTAGTAAAAGTAGTGGCAACGCTGCGTATGAGTAATGTATGCAAATTACTCATACGCACTGTGGAGGCAAGCATATTAGAAACATCAGTTTAATAAACTGGGCTTTCATATATATATACACATCTATATATATATATATATTCACTGGCCATTTCCCTGGATATTTTCCATTGCGTTTCTTTGCCTTCTATTTGCCAACTTGTTTCGTACATTATTTTGCTTGCCCAGTTATTATCATTTGTGCGAGAGGCGGCTGTCACCTGGACAAGGATATGGGGAATGCCTGGTACTTGGAGTTGCTTTTCACAGATCCCCCCCTCCTCCTCCTCCTCCTCCACCTCTCGTGTTCCCCGTCCATCAAATGCCATTTCAGGAAAATGCGGGCCAGAGCGTGTGTGTGTGTGTGTGTGAGATCCCAGTTGTTGCTTCTGTTTGCCGTCGTTTTGTTTTTGTTTTCATTTTGCTTGGCTGGTTTGTTTGTTTGCTTTGCCGCCTGCCCTCGTTGGCTCGTTGAATCTGCCACAGCCCCCCTTGTCGCCCCCTTTCCGACTCCATTTTCCGCCCCCTTGGCGACCATGTCAGAACTTTGCCAACATTGCATACTTCAAGGGGCCAGTCGAAATGGCTATACTGCATTCCACAGGACATGAAGATCCTTGGTCAATGGACCACGAATCACTTGCCGCTTTAAATCGAACAGAAAAGGCTAGAATACTAGTGTTTAAACATTTGCCCCATTTGGATACTTCATTCTTTGTCAATCCTAAGCCGTTATTTAGTTAAATATTAACGTATGCCATGAAGCATTCCAAAATTTGTTTAAGTTTGCCCTTAGTTTGGCTTTAAGTTCCATCCTTGCTCTTGCTTCGCGGCGGGGAATTAATTTTTGTGCATATATCTCAAGGCTTTAACACATTTATCACCAAATCTTGTTAGTTGTGCTGAGCCTCATTGGATTGGGGCGGACCCAAATGAGGGGGCGTGGCGAACAGTGGTGCGTCAACATGATTAACGCTTTATTATGAGAATGTGTGCGAGCCTGCTGTCTGTGTGTGCCCTATATGTATGTGTACGTATAAATCCTGGCACATCCTTGCGCCAGCCGCTTTTTCCTGTTTGTTTTTCTTCGCGTCAGTGCGATGGCGCTGGAATAAATGTGAATACTTTTTTATAATTAATTGACACATGTGTGCAGTGGCTCCTTTATCCTTTATCCTCGGGTTAAACTGCACAAATAATTAAACTAAAGGCGCCTGCTCAGCAACGGAAATCGCTGTCAATTCATTTTGCCGCATTTTAAATGCTCGAAAGTAATTTAAAACAAAAAAACGAAAGCGCAAGAAAAGTAAAAAAAAAGCGCCGAAAATAACGAAATGTATACAAGGATCGAAAGGATATCGATGGGATGGCTGGCTGGATGGTTGGAAATTTATTGTTTTTGCCATTAGCGCTGCGCAAATGCGTGGAAAGTCGGAGAAGTGAAGGTGGAAAGGTGGCACGGAAGGGTCTTTTGCCAGAATTGATGTCGATGAGTTTTCGTTAATGTGCGAATATTTATTAAAAGGAATTGGCGGCGTGCAAAAAAAAAACCCCTGAATGGCCGCAAAAGCGATCGCTGTGGGTTAATTGAAATGCGTAATAAAGGGTTGCCAAATCTAAGTTTAAGTTAAAGCGTGAAATCAATTGATGCCATTTGAACGATTGACAATTACACTCTAAAACTGCTAATATATATAAAATGCAAACAGGCGTTATTTTCCATTGAGACGACTTTACTCTTCTACGTTGATTTTTCCCCCAGTTTTTTTTATTTCTCTGCCTGCATATACTTTTTTTTAGCCTTTTATATTTGTGTATAAATTTGTTCGCCCAACTCTTTGGCGGCTGCTCATTAGCCGCTTGTCCAGTTTGCTCATTTGCCTGGCCATTAACCGGCTTCAACTTCAACTGCAGTTGGAAGTCCGCCCCCCATCGGAACCCTTAACCCTCTGACGCCCCCAGCTGACCCAAAAACTTTTGCCACTTGCCGGCCATTGTTGTCGTTTTAAAAATCCAGAAATGGTGCGAAGAGTGCGGAGAAAGGCGGGAAATATCGAGGGAAACTACGGCAATTAAATACTGGGCGTGCGAAAACTTTAAGGCGGTGTGAGGGGCGTGGCTACACTGAAGGAAAATGCTGTACGTACCGATTGCGCTATGTTGCGCACTTATTTAAAAAATATTTTAAAACATGTAAGTCGAATGTTGCAAAGAGCGATCGCTAAGATTGCTACTCTTAGTTTTAAGATAATTTTTTCTCCGCTTCTTAACACTGACTTACCTAATTGGCGAACATGCATTTCGCAGTGCCCTTGGCTTCAGTTTGAGTTGAGGCGAGTTGACCAACAACCGTCGAAGTTCGTTGGCGACGACAATCAATTTACCTGACGCCACTGAAGAGGTGGGTGGTGGGTGGTCTGCTTTTGGTGGCTGCAACGAGAGGCTGTGGGCCAAAGGTAACATCTCTGGTCCCTCCATCGCCTGATAAATGAGAAAAGTTTTTAACGCCGTCCGCTCAGGTCGGCTCATTGGCATTTTTACGATGTCTCTGTGCGGCGAAACGGAGCGGGATGGAAGGGGGCAATGGGTGGGGGGAAATGCTGGGAAAACGCTGGGAAAGCCAAAGGGAAAGCCAAGGGGAGCCATGGACAAATAGGCAACAAATGAGACGAGCCTGGGATGCTTAATAGAAAAACTGAAGCGTATGGGGCTGGCAATGGGTAAAGGGGGAGGGGCAGCGGCATTGTTCGGTTAAGAAGGTGGGAAAAGGGCGAAAATCGGTTGGAAAATCGGGTGGAAAAGCGGCTGGCTGGTCGAGCGGGGCACTTAAAACTTTTTAGCATGCAACCGCGAAACGTTGCAGCTGGCAAACATTTTTTTTTTTTTTTGGGTACAGAAAAAAAGAAGTACACATCCCGAAAATTTGTGTGTGTGTGTGATGGGGGCGTTGTAATGGGTGGTCTCCAGTGGGTTGTTCCTGGTCATGACCAAAGCCTGTCAGCAATTAAAAGTGCAGAGCCAACGTGTCGCCCTCTATCGGCGACATTAAAAGCACACTTCCGGGGAAGAATATTTTTCTTATGTTTGGGAATATGTAATAATACTATGCATGTATTATATTTAATATATATAGTTTAAAAACTTATAAATCTAGTTTAAAGTCCTGGGAATCATGGGAATTTTCGAAGTTATTCCAATATGGTATAGTGCACAGACAATCTATAAAAAGAAGCCGCAGCGTTGTCGTTAGAAGGCTTCTAACAAACTAAAACTAAGTGAAAAACCGAATGAAACGAAAGGGTGAGTGGAAAGCGTCTGACTTCTGACCGCGGGCAGCAAAAGCGTGACAAAAAGCGTGACCCGAACTCTACTACTTTTTTTTGGGAATGAAGAGTAGGGAGGAGGAGGAGGAGTACATAGTTCAGTGGCGCAGAGGAGTTGCGGTCTTTTGTGGCGGGTTTTGTGTCTGCTAACAAATTTCAATAAATTACAGTTACATTTGCCAAAGTCACAGTGCCTGGAGTGGCCTTGGGTGGGCGGCAAGGACCCCTGACCCCGTGCCAATGTCTGTCTCGCTCACTCGCTGAACCCTTTCAACCCACTCTCCACATTTTGCCTTTGTGTCTGCCACTGGCGACTGGCGACTGGCGACTGGGCGACTGCATAATTCAATTTGTGTGAAAGTTTTGCGAGTGCGTGGTGGAGCATTTTTAGGCACTCCCTCGCAGTATTCCATGCCACCACCACCTCATTACACCCCACTATTTCGCCAAAGAGGACCAACTAATGCGGCACATAATTCAAACCAAAGCTAAAAATTTGTGGTTTTGTATGGGGTAGTAGAAATGGGCGAATGACCAGAGTTTCTGGGTTCACGGCTGAAGAAGGGTCATGCGGGCATTTAGCCACAGGCGCAAACCGTGATTATAATTGCAATGTGCCATCCAGTGGCTTTAATTCAACGAAATGTGGAATGTCCACAGGTATTGAGCTATTCAAACTTAAATGCACATGTGTACTTTATACCCAACCTTAACCTCTCTTTAACCTCGGAACACGCCACCCGTCCGCCTTTGAAGATTTCTCCCGATCCTTTTATAGACTCCTGTATCTCGGTGCATTGATCTGATTTTCAATTGTTACCGGCGGACCAGAGGCGAAGAAACGCTGCAAACATTTTGTTGGCAACCGAAAATCGTGTGTCGGCTATAAATCAGGCTCAGACAGAGGCGGTGTTAGGGGGGGAGGGGGGCGGTCTAAGGGGCGGAAAGGCGACTGATTACGTGGTTCAGATCCGGACCGGGCCAAAACGAAACTAACGATTTTACGCTACATTTGCTGCTCGAAGGAAGTTGAAGAAGGTGGGCGAGGGGAGCGGTGTCTGGGCTAGACAATCTCTGACCATGGACATTCCAACCACCTTCCCCCCTATCACCCTACCCTTTTGGCGCTACCCTTTTGTTGTTGGCCATATTACATAGTTGAGTGCATTTATTTATTTGCTGGTATGTCAACCTGTTTGTCTCCTTTTCAATTTTCCCGTTTGGAGAGGGGGATGGATAGAACTGAAGGGCCAGAAACTGACCCCATTGATCCTGGCCAAGTTCTTGATTAACTTATTATGCTCATTTGATTGCTCGATTTAATTTGCCATTTCTTTCATCTCTTTCAATTTTTCTCTCTTCTTGGGCAGCTGAACTTTTGGGCTCTTTGAAAATTGAATTTTCTTTTGATGACTTTTTCAGGCTGTTCGCATTGTTGTCCTCTTCTGCTTAAATTCATTTCCATTGTTGGCGAAATTTAATTTCAAAATTAATTTCATTTTTTATTCCGTTCGATTGTTAATAGCCGCATATGCATGCGTTTATATTCATATTCATATTTCGAACAGACACAAATTGCCTTTGCCTCTATATTTTATAATTGTTTATTGTGCTCGTTTGATTTGATTTGAAAATTTCAATTTCATGTTGCGCACTTTTGCCCCGTTTTCGTTTGAGGACATCTTTTGTCACTAGTTCAATTTGTATACATTGTATAATGGCCATTCAAGTGTTGACTTATGTACTGTCCCACACTGGTTTTCTTGGCCATTTGTGCACACAGTTTTTCTATAATTTTATCATCATCAGATTTAAAATGCACAAACAAACCTTTTTCCAATGCCCCCGTTTCGCTTTTTATGCGCCGTTCGATGCGTAAATCAAACGCTGATTAAGTGCGATTTTTCGCGCATAAATTAAATCAGAATTATTGGCCGAAAGCGGACTGTCAGCGCCCACGCGTCCTGTGGTTTGGGCCACATTGCGAACTGCTTTCGGCCAACTCGGAACGACTCGTTGTCATGGCAGCCAAAAGGACCATGGTAGTACGCAAAATTCAGCGTGCACAACTATATTTTAAATAACTATAACTTAATGCATAAATATTTAAGTGGGAATATAATAAGTTTAAGCAAAGAGATGTTGCAACAGCACGTTGTAAAGTGAAGCTGCATTTGAAGCACGAATTGTGTGACCAACTTGTCAATCAACCCACTGTTGCAGCATTATAACCAATTGGTATTATCAATGTTCCGCCTCTGACCGCCGCTCATACATACATATTTAGTGCCCCCCTCTCCTAGTTGGCATTATTTTTGTTTTTTTTTTTTTTGTTGTTTTCGATCTGGCGGGCTCTGCGTGATTTTCAATCGGTGGCGGTGCAACATGGCGTATGCTTATCAAATTAACGAATTACCCGCCTTTACAATGGCCCCGTCCGACATTTTCCGCTTTCCGCGAGCGCATGCGGTTGCAATAAATGATAATCGCGCAGGGGGGTGGGGGTGGGTGCTGGTCCCTTAACCCGCCGCCGGGCCGCTCTTTAACCCTTGTCGCTTCCTTTTTGATGGTCGCTGCGGCTGCGTTGACCAAAAGTCGTAAATTCCGTTGTTGCCATTTGCCGCAGAAAAACAGTGGGTGCTGGCGGGCTACGGTGGGCAGTGGGTTTTGCAGCAACAATGCAAACAGTGCCACAAATGCACAAAATACGAACAGCACCACCACCTACCCACCACCACCCACCTCCGAAGCCAGCGATGCCAGCGAACCCACCGCTCAACGTTCGACATAATTAAAAGCGCGCGCCGTTTACGCAATTAATGAACTCTCGCCAAATTAGGCTGCGGCAGAGGGCAGACAAGCAAAATGGCCAGGATCCCGGGATCCTGGAACCGGCAACTCACTGCACGGGCCCACATGCACTGGGAGAAAAAAGGCGCCCGCCTTTGCCAGCAATTGCTGTTCATAGTGCTCACTTTAGAGTTCGACACAAGATCGTATTTTCTCACTGTGTAGGAACGCACTCACACAGAGACACTGGGCTTGCGGTTTTCGCGGTCGAGGCGGGCGATGGCAAAATGGAGCTGCAAAAACCGCGCCGCTTTTTGCCGCATTGCAGGAGGCGAACCTTTGTTGCACCAAATGTGAGGTGAGCGGGGGGATTCGGAAAAGCCAGGGGATCCCCTTTTCCGGCCGGGAAATGCTGGGGAGACGGCCAACAGGGAGCCGCATTAATGGCCGCCAGTAAAACAAGGCGACATTACCTAAGCCTTGTCACCACGCCGCCTGCCACTTTTTGGAGTCACCCCAGGGGGAAACCGCTCAAATTCAACATTTTGGTTGGAATGGAACTGGGTGCACACGGTACATAGAGACTTCCTTACTTGTCCACTTATAACACGAAATGCATATTATTAACCATCATTCGTTCTCATTTATTTGTCTTTTTTTTTAGCTTCCATTTCAATCTTAGTCTAAACATAAAAAATAAACAAAAACGGGTCACTTCAATTCCATTTAATATTTCATCTTCTCACTTTTCATACTTACAATTAGGCGAAAAAAAAAATGTGTACTATGACTACATATTGTTGTTTTTTCTTTGCTTATATAGTGTTTGCTTCAAATGTACAACAGTTTTACATTATGTGTAATGAAATGGGGAAAAAGACACACTTCAAAGTCGTTTTGGTGGCTGGGTGGGGGGAGAGGAACAAAACCAAGGGGAAATTTAATAAATAGGAAAAAAAACGTAGTAAAAACAGTAGATATATGTTCAATTGAAATGCCTGGCTAATCAGAAACAGCACACCGATCCGCTTAAGTTTCCTTCTTCTCGGCGGGCGTTTGCGTCGCAGTCGCAATGGAAGTGGTCGAGGTCGCGGTGGGCGAAAGTTTCGATCCGCTCGAGAGGTCCAAGTCACTGGCGCTATTCTGCAATTAGGTACGAGCAAACATATGTGGTTATGTGTGGGAGTTATTCAAAAGATTCACATCGGCGACAAGGGGTTAATAGGCCATGCTATTCACGAATCAATCTATGTAAAACCATATCTAAACAAACCCAATTCGAATACCGAAGCCATGTTAGAAATACACAAATTTAATATTCCAATTTCATATATATATGCGTTAAAGATTGAAGCTTCTGCAGTCCTTTGCCAATTTGCTATTTTGCCCGAAAGAAAAAGGACAGAATGCCATAGTCGCCGCCATTGGACTTCCTCACCTTCATCTCCTTGCGCAGCTTCATCGACTTGCCCATGCTCTGGAGTCGGTAGCGCTCCTTGGCCCGTTCGCGTATCTTCTCGGGCACCACCCACAATGTGGTGGCCATGTTGCCCACGAAGAGCAGCAGGAACAGGCCGGACATGACGGACACGTGCCACGGCGCATCCGGCGGGCTGTAGGCCAACTTGTAGAGCGTCCACGCGTTGTACGCCTGGTAGCCGTAGCCGATGAACAGGAAGGGCAGCAGGAAGCTCAGGCCGCGCCACATCCACGAGTGGAAGCCCTCGATGGTGATGTCCATGTTGTGCCGCTCGCCGAGCGCCTTCAGCCGATAGAGCAGGCCCTTCTGGTAGCCAAACTGCAAATACTGGACTATGCCTGCAATTGAGAGACACGGGATACGCCGCGATTATAATGCATACAAAGGCGGAGTTTTAACGAAATATTCTTGGAGTAGTTAGTAGGGGCGTAGTTTGCCGCAAGCTGAAATGCACAACTCACTGATGTAGACGTTGAAGTACATGAACTGCATCCGGAAGATCTGCCAGTGCTCGCCCTGTGGCCAAACCAATAGAACTCCGGCGGCGACCGTGGAGATGAAGTGGTGCGCCCGCCACCAGCCCTTGATCCTCGAGCCGTTCACCTTCAGGATGGACTCGCGAATGGTCAGGGTGCAGTAGTACCAGACCAGCAGGAATATGAAGGCCAGCTCCAGGGCCCTGCGAAGCACAAGTTGTGAGTGGGTGCAACTCATGGCAGTGCCGGCGAGTGCCACTCACCTGTAGTTGAATATCAAATTGAAGAAGGCCATTATCAGTCCAATTACGTTGAGTATTAATTTAAACTTTTCATAGTCGTCTTTATAGCGAACTTTGTCGTTTCTGTTGAGAATCGAGACATTTACATCGCCCAGGATTATCTGCAAGGGAATGGGGAGAGCAGAGCGAGGAGGTCGCCAGTGAGTTTCAGTGGGTCAACTTCGAGTCAAGTTGAGTTGAATCAACTCGAGTGGAGGAGTGGAGTCCCACTGAAATGTCCGGAACAAGACCAAAACCCAAAGTCCTGCCATAGTCCATAACAAGAGACGCGAGAATTGTCGCGCAGGAAAGAACTTTTTCCTCACTTATTTCCCGTTTCCACTTGGAGGCAAAGTTCTCAGTTTTATGGCCTGGGCGCACTTTTATATCAGAGACTTTGGACCTCGGAACTCGGACTTCAGTGTGTGGGGAACTCACCTGCAAATAGCGGCCGGATTTCGCTGGCAAGGATTGCTCGATTTCGTGCAGTTGCGCTTTGCGCTTCAAGGTCATCTTGTGCAGGTCATCGACCTTCTCCTTGTCCTCCGCCGGAACGGGCCCTTTGAACCTGACAAAATATCGAAGATTTAGACAAATTTTGTACATAACATTTAAGGAAGAAGCGGTGGGCCAATATACACTTTGCGTCATAGAATACAGATAAGATTACTTTCTCATAAATTGAGTGTAAAGATAAAGACGTTGCCTTGTAAATAAATGTACGTAAAATAGCACTATAAATAAGATAGATTTGATTTGTTTTCGGTATTGTAAAGTGCTAAAAAAGAGTATTTTCCGTTATGTAATTACCGAAAGAACACAGTTTGAAGTATATTCAACTGTTAAGTAAAAACAATCTATACAAGACTACCGTTGGCAAAAAATGCGATTAGATTATGTGTATAAAGGTGTACTTAAACTATCGTATCAGTGGCGAAAATTGTTTTGTATTTTTCGTATGTATTTTTTTTTGCTATATTCCCATAAATTAACATAAAATCATTTTCGGACTTTGTTCGAATGTACATTTATTGTTTTATTGATTGTCACACGCTTCACTTTAAGCCATATTTTTGTAATAATTTATTCGCTTATACACGCAGTTATTTGTTTATGGCGGCACAATGGCAACTGTGGGGCAGCAAGAACAATTTCCACCGTCAAAGTTCAATTTAGATGCGCATAATTGATGGCCAAAGTGGGCGGGTATAGTTTATTCGGTCAATTAACAGTTACCATAAACGTATGTATGTTCCGCCTTCAGTGCA
This sequence comes from Drosophila simulans, assembly GCF_016746395.2. Lineage (NCBI taxonomy): Eukaryota > Metazoa > Arthropoda > Insecta > Diptera > Drosophilidae > Drosophila > Drosophila simulans. The sequence goes on from NC_052525.2 coordinate 2,550,177, forward strand.
CATCTATATGGCTCGTCAAAGGTGGATTTATAGTTGTTTTATCTCTGAACACCTCTAATACCCCGTTGAAGCCGCAAGCCGGTGGACAGATAACGTTTACCGAGCCATGGCGATACGGCGAAATGGAGCTGACCATACTAAGTGGTCCGATTATATTTGTTTCCGCTCCATTTGCCTATGGGAACGCAACCCTCTCAGCTACCTCTACTTGCCACCAATATCGTCTGGGATGATGACTTGCCAATCTGTTGCAGATTATTTCGTACAAGATAGTGGGAAATTTCCATAGAAAAGAGCCCGAAAAAATGAAAGAACCCTGCGAATTCAAATAGTTCCTATTGTGAAATTTGACTAATTGTTCATACTACCAATTAGCCCGAAGCACATTCAAATGACTCAAATAAATAATCATAGAGAAAAGGGCGAGTCTCAAAAGTAATCGCAAAATCCTCTTACAAAATCATGGGACCACAAAGGCAAAAAAAAAAAAAACACTTAAAAGTGCAAACAAATTAAAAGCTTCTTTATGTACACACACCCAGCCAACTCTACAATTACAATTAACTGAGATATCTAGCCAACGAAATGGTTACAAAACGCGCTTACCCAACTCTATTTGATCATTGGTGAATAAACAATATTTGAGTGTTGAGCAACGCTGCTAAACGCAATTGAACTGTTTGCCAGTGTTTGCCATTGTTTGCATTCAAACACTTTCTACGGCTAGCGCCACAAAACAGGAGCGAATTCCGTAACTTCGACACCCGATTTGCATGCCTCAATTAAAATTCATTTGGCTTGGAAAAAATACGGCGGAAAGCAAGCCAGCCAATCAGCGACAAAAACATCGCGAGTGTAACAGGTTTTCGTTGCGCACACTTGGAGAAAAAAAGCAGAGTGCGCCAAAAACAAATATAATCTAGCAAAAAGGTTTCAATGTGTATCGTAGATGTTTTATTTTAAACTGAAACTGCTTGTTTCCAATGGAATTTGTGAGTTTTTCGCAGTGTAGGACCTGTCAGGTCAAGATGGTAATCAGTTGATTTTAGCTATTACTCCGCGAATTGCATAATTTATGCGACCGACTGAATGAATGCGTTCCTCGGGTTCGCGGGGTTCAGCAAACGGTTGCAACGTGACGCCAAACACGCGACACAAGGGGCAGTACTACCTACATACATGCATAGTATGAATAGGGAAATTAAAGCTCGCGATTAGCCAGCCAGCAATCAAACAAACGAAAGGCCTCAATAAAAGTGTTAAGAATCTGGTGTTTCATCATCGCACAGCCAGCTATTTGATTTGTGTACCCCACATTTGTGAGTGTTCAAAAGCGCGCCAATGCAAGCGATTTCTCTTCCACTTCCACTCGCTGCGAAGCCGCGCTCAAAACAAATATAAAGTATATAGTATAGAGTATAAAAGCGAAAAGCGAAAAGCCTTGGCCGCACAGTGGGTCAAAGTTGAGGCGGTGTTTTGCATGCGAAGTAAAGCAATTCGCCACCCTGCGGCTCAACAGAGATATTCAACAGATATTATAATTTAAATTATAATTATAATTTAAATCGCAAACGACGAAGAGCGTGCAACGCATTTAAATCGCTTCGATCTATCGATACTATCCACTATATTTAATTTCAGTGAATCATAGCATTTCAACAACAGTGAATTAAAATAATTCCCTTTTTTGTTTTGTTTTGGTTTTGGATTTAATATATACGAAGTTTCAAAAACCACACACTTTGCCCCACTGTGCCTGCACATTTGTGTGTTTGTGTTTGCTGGGATTGCGTGTTGCGCAGGTGAGTGTGTGTCTGTACGATTGCGACGTAGGGTCAAGGGCAGCTGGTCAGCTGGGCAGTTGGGCAGTTTTGGGCTTAATTTGCAGTCCGGCAGAATGCTCCACTCCCCCTTTTTATGTTTCTGCCGAGCGTATCGGGCCAGGGGTATTTTTATGACGCGACCATAAAACACGGAGCCCGAATAGTCGCAGTCTTGAATGGACGGCGGTGAGCAAAGTCTAGGGGCTCTGGTTTATCAGAAGTTTTATCACGGCTAAGAAAAAAAAAAAAATGAAAAGAAAACAGTTGTAAAAACACTGTTTCCGAGCGATTCAAGCAACAACCAACTGTTGCCAGTTCCGCGATAAGAACTGATTACGGCCTGACTAATTGCCGCAAGAACTGTGTTCCCTGCCTCGGCCCGCCTAATCAACGCAAGTGCTCGAGTGCTGAAATGCGTGTGTTCGCCTGATTAGACGGCTCTAATTGATTGAAGTCAAATTCCAATCGTGCAAACAAGAACACACAGCTCAAAATCCCCGCGAAAGCGTTGGACAAGGGGGTGGGAAAATGCCGCCGGTTTTCAAGGTGCCAAAGCGATTGGAATGGAAATGTCATTGTGCAAAGATCGCGCAGCTATATATATATATAAATATATATACATACATAATTGGAGTTGGTTAGCAAACCCATTTAATTGCAAGGAACATCTTTAATCTTTAACGCTAGAGTGGGAGCCCACCTTCCCGTTGCTTCTTCAAAATAATCGAGGGTCGATGACCGCCAATACTCACTGTCGCAGAGACGTCGTTATCTGGTTCATGCGGTACCGCTGATGCTTGATCTCATTGAAGCACATTTGTTGATGGCTGTGCAGCTGCTCCAGCAGCTCGATGTACCGCCTGTTGCAGCTCTGTGATCGGTGGGAATGAAAAGAAAAGGGTTGGAAACGGATAAGCAAGAGACCATTGAGAACACGCACAGAGGTTGCGACTTGGACGCGCGAATTTTGAATACCCTTGCCGAGCAACGAGCAACTCAATTGAAAATAAAGTTCAAAGTTCAATGGTATTATCTTTAGTTATCGTAATAAACAGCCATATAACAACTATGAGTTCAATAATCTTTGAAAACAGGCGATCGGCATTCCATACTTTACTGATATCATATAAGGCAGCTGTAAAATTATTTCGATAACAGCTGTTTTTTTAAATTTAAATTTTGAAAATCTTCTGATTGGAAAAATGAGTATACAATTGTACATAGAAATTGATGCAATTTATAGTTCTTTGCTGATAACAGTATCAAATTCATTGGAAATTATTGAGTTCTTAGCGGATTTCATTTTGGCAAGGGTATTTTTAAGAACAAGCAGCTGTTTTTGTCCAAGGTGAAAGCGACACAGACACACACGTGTGGGTGTTTGTTTGTGCGCTTGCCTCTTTCTTGTTTTCGGCATTTGGTATTGATGTCTATATAGTCTTTGGGCATTACTTCTCGATTCTACAGATATATGTGTGTATATATAAATGTATATATATATAGAGCTTACCTCCAGTTCGACAAACTCCTTGTTGAGTTCCTCCCACTCGTTTTTCAGCGAATCGATATTCATTATTGTGGTTTCTTGCGGCTTTTCTCGCCGTTTATCCTTTATTTGGCTGCTATTACTTCTCAGTTTGTTTTTGTTTTCCTATGTGGCTGTTGTTGTTATTATTATTATTATTTGTTGTATGCAACAGCTGGCAAAGAAGAAGAAGGAGATGTTGCGTTTGAGGTTAGGAATTAAACCGGTGAAAAATCAATTAAATATTTTTCTGCGATTTCCCAACAAACAAACACGCACGCACTCACACACATGCACACACACGCCAAAGCACACCCACACATTCACGTTGCCACGTTGGAAAAGCAAAGAAGCAAAAAAAAACCGCAATTTTGCTTTGCAATTGGAAAATTAACAAACAAAACTCAAAAATCAACACAACTTATGCCGCGTTCTCTTGCCTTTCGCGTTTATTGTTTTTTAAAAATAAATACGTACTCGCGATGAGCACGAAAACAACCGGACCGCTACCGTCGACTAATATTTTGTTATTAACTATTTCCGCTGCACTTTTGTTTTAAATACTTCGGCCAAACACACAAAATACAACACATAAAGCGCAAAACAACAAAAAACACACTGTCCACACGCACACAAAGAGAGCGCGAGAGCGCGCCAGCCAAAGAGCGATAGATAAGAAGAGAGCGAGTGAGCATGGAAGCATGGAACTAGTTCCAGTGGAATCCAAGCAATTTCAAAATAAAATATATTCGTATTATTATAGTTGCTAGTTTTGATAAATAGAAACAACACTAATATATACCCACCAATTTTTGAGATGCGTCTACACGAGGAACAAACACAAATTTTAACGCTAATCACTCCCGGTTAGGTAAGAAAAAATTAACTTAAAAAAAGATAAAATTAAATAAGAATAAATATAGCTGAGAGGGAAATACATACCAATATACTGGAGCGAATTACCTGTACATATAAATTTAATAACTAATTTGTCTTGAGACGAAATGAACCACTTGGAACTACTTGAGCAAACCGAATCGCGCGGAACTAGCGACTGCCGCTCCAAGGTCGTCGAACAAAAGATGAATGTGTGTGGTGTGGTGAGCGGGTGGGATGACAGCGAAAGAGCAACTGCGAAACGTGGTGTGGTGGAGGTGAGTTATGAAGAGCGCGCGCTATTTGAAATGTTTGTATATAAAATATATTCCGGTGTTTTATGTTGCGATGATTGAGTTTTTGATGTTAGGTTTGAGGGTGAGTAAGTCTTTTGGTTGGAAGACAAATCCAAAGTCTACTTGTGGGATGTTCGAGTGAGATTATAAAATTGTTTCTATGGGTCATATCTTGTTTTTATTGACACAAACATAATTACATTGGCTTTTGAGGGGGCAATAAACAGTAAACACGATGGTAATAATGGTAAAAAAAAACAAGCAGTTATATACGGTATGTATCTGTCGGCTACTCCTTGCGCCGGGCCCGAAGTCTTAGGGCCAGATATGCGAGCACCCGGAAGCTCACGATGAGAATGGCCAGACCCACGTAGTCCAGCGGCAGATCGGCGGCGGAGAAGTTGAGCGTCTCCAGGATGACCTTGCCCGAACTGGGGCACGTGGTGTTCGACGAGGTGCAGCTAATTTCGCCCGGCTCCACGTCCGCCCATTGGTTTATCAGCAGACCCTCGTTGGCGTAACGGAACCATGAGAGGTACGACAGCCATTTGAGGTACACTGGCACCGAGCCCGAGTTCAAGAAGAAGCCGCCAAAGAGCAGGAAGGGTATGATAACCGGCGGACCCACGGACAGCGCCATCGAGGTCGAGGAGCTGGCGCAGGATATCAGGTATCCGAAGGACGTGGACACATTGGCCACCAGAGTGACCAGCGCCAGGCAGTTGAAGAAGTGCATCACTCCGGCCCGCAGGCCGATCATCGGATAGGCAATCGCCGTGAAGACCAGCGGCACCGTGAGAAAAAGCGGCAGTTCGGCAATCGTTTTGCCCAGAAAGTACGTGTCACAGCGATAAAGTCGACTTCGGGCCTCCCGCATAAAAACTGGCAGCTCTGAGGTGAACACCTAAATCGAATAATTCATGAGAATGAGGAATCTCAATTATTGCAATATTCTAAGGAAGACTTACATTAATCGTGGCAAAGACGTTTTGGAAGGTCATGTTGGTCAGGAAGAGGAAGATGGCTCCGTTGATATTCATCACACCCACTTGCGTGAGTTGTTGGCAGAGAACTGCAGCCCGCCACTCGCACTCTACGTCCACCCGATAAACACTCGGTACTCTAGGCACCCCGTTTTTTTTGACACCCTACTTGCGGCAACACAAAATACTCGAGTGTTTTACCGACGTTGTGTTTTTGTTACGAGTAAAAAAACCACCCGAGGCCTGCTGCGCAAGAGCCGTTTGGGTGAGTGGACGCACAGTCAACGATCGGCCGCACGTCATTTTTTGTATGCGGGCTGCAGTTCTCTGGTCATTTTTTGTACGCCTAAAATTTGTATGGGAGGAAGCGTGACGGGTATAAGAAATGAAGGGTAAAAGGGAATACCCAAGAAAAATTTCGTGCTCACGTCTTTGATGGACTCAAAGGGTGCCACCCGTTTCGAATCATTCCGTTATTTATTTTTCACACGTCGCTACCTGAATACTCTAATGACAAATATTCTTATATAAAGTAATTTTTGAAATGAATTTTGTGACATTATGTACTATTATTTTTACTATAATCTATATTTAAATAATAATAACGTTATTAATATATATAATATATAATAATATATAATATAATATATATATATATATATTATATTAATAATATATAATATAATAAAATATTATATAATATATATAATTAATAATAATAATAATAATAATATATAATAATAAGATGAAGGGCATTTTACAAAGTATTCGACAAAGTCTAGAGCCACGCCGAAAGAATAGTGTGTAAACGTATGGAGTGTAAAACGCATGGAGTTACGCATCTTGTCTGTGACTCGATTACCTACGAGACCACTCGAGTATTTTTGGAAACACCCGAGTATTTTTGGAAACACCCATGTGTTTAACGGTATACCCACAAGTGTTTTTCTCACTCATCCCTTTTTAGGCAGTGTGTGATCGGCACCCGCGACGCGGAGCACCGTATTGATTCGGGTGCGCGCACAACGGGGTGTCTTGTCTACATGTTCAGATTTATACTGTGTGTTTGTAAGTACCCGCGATGTGCGTGGCGGGTAGCACCCGCACACAAAATTGTAGGGTGTGAGTCGAGTGGTAAAAAAGTGCCACCCTTGCAGTTCTCTGGTTGTTGGCCCAAAAAGATGAGGCCAATCAAGATGGCAACCATCTGGAAATTAAAATGTTACTTGCATCTCATTAATTCATATCCAACATGTTCGCGAGTTAAATGAAATTTATTTATCTTCTGCAAAACTATTACATCTCATTGAAGAAAAAAAACTAAGAAGGGTGTGGGATTAGCCAATTCTATCTAAAATCTAGCGAAATTGTTTCCAAAAATAGTATATCACTTGTTTCCACTGGAACCACTCACCGTTGTCTGAATAAGTCGCACTTTTACGAGGAGTGGTTCCTTGAGCACCGACAGCCAGGATCGCCACAGGACCGCCCGGAACTGCATGAACCAGGTGGCCTTGTAGGTGTACCCATTCTCCGGCTGCTCCAGTGGCTTCTCCAGATTTTTGGTGGCCAACAACTGCTCCATATCCCGGGCTACTTTGCTAATCGCAAAATTGTCGCAGATCTTGGCGATCCGATCGCGGGACTCGATCTCCCGTCCGGGCACAACGGCCAACACCTGTACGTAAAAGTCCGCCGGATTGTAGTTGGTGGGACACTGGGCGCCCACGCTGGATAGGAGTTGAGATGTAATGCAAGATACCCTTAATGAACACACCGCACTCACTAGGAAAAGAAGTCGACGGCTTCGCTGGGAGTGCCCAGGAAAGCTACCCTGCCCTCGGCCATCAGGAGGATCTTGTCAAAGAGCTCAAACAGCTCGGAGGACGGCTGATGGATGGTCAGGATGACGGTCTTGCCCTTCTGCGACAGCTTCTTCAGCACCTGGACGACGCTGTGGGCGGTGAAGGAGTCCAGTCCGGAGGTGGGCTCATCGCAGATCAGAAGCGGCGGATCGGTTAGAGCCTCGGAGGCGAATGCCAGACGCTTCCTTTCTCCGCCGGACAGACCTTTCACCCTGCCGGGCACACCGATGATCGTGTGCTGGCATTTGCTGAGCGAAAGCTCCTGGATCACCTGGTCCACGCGGGCCACTCGCTGCCGATAGGTCAGGTGTCGTGGCATCCGCACCATGGCCTGGAAAATCAGGTGTTCCCTGGCCGTCAGGGAGCCGATGAAGAGGTCATCCTGCTGGACATAGGCGCACCTGGCCTGCATCTCCTTGGCGTCCACAGGTTGGCCATTGAGCAGTCGCATCCCGGATGGGGATACTTGGATGCCCTGCGGCGAACGAAAGGCAAGGGCATTCAGCAGGGTCGTCTTTCCGGCCCCGGAACTGCCCATCACGGCCAAAAGTTCGCCCGGATAGGCCACGCCGCAAACTGGGTTTTAATTAGTATAGGATCCTCTTAAGATTTCACACAGTCTATCCGATTGCGAATAGAAACTCACCGTTCTTGAGCAAATGCTTCCTGGGCGCCGGTATGTGTCGCTCGTTGCAGAAGAGCCCGCGTGTCCGGTTGACCAGCTGCCGCCATCCGGAGCCCGGCTGATTGACCGCCCCGAAGATGTCCATGTTGTGCCAGGCATAGGTGAGGTTCTCGGCTACCTGGCCGCTCCCCGAGCCGGAGTCCTCCGGCGGACTGGGCGGCCGGAGCGTGCCGTAGTTTTTGGCCTGCCCGAAGCCCTGGTTAATGCAGCTCTGCGAAGCGGCTCCGCTGTCACCCTGCAAATTAAGGAGCTCTCAAAAATCAACAAATTATCTAATCCCGAACAAAACGAAGTATCCTATGAAGTAGGTGTATACTTTTTTTTTTGAGTGCATCTAGAAAAGGTTGCAAGCTGAAAACTTTTCAATTTCACGGCGTTCGTCCATAAAAACGAAGGCGTCTGTGCATAAATCTAGCCCAGCCTGGCTAATCCCTGCTCCGTCGTCCCTGTTTCCGGGCACTAACCCCCCCTTACCCCCTTGGAGGAGGAGCCCATCTGTTTAATAAAAATGCCCAAGACCCGAGTTTTCCAAGTTTCCCAAAAAGGAGATGGCGAGGCCTATTTAAAATGTGCAAATTAGGGCTGGCACTTGCTGGACGGCCTTGAAAGTGGGCGGTGGGCGGCCGGGGTCACAGGTCGTTGGGCGATGGGATGATGGGTGGGGAGAGTGGTTCCAAGGTTCCTCCACCATGTTGCCACTTCATAAGACAATTGCGAGTGTAAATCGCCGGCATCTTCGGCTTTTGTTTGGGGACTTTGAGCTCCGCCAGTTTTGTTTTTATTAAATATAAAATTTAAGGATACTTTGGCTATATAAATGGGACCTTTTTGTTTTTGGTTGGTGGTAAAACTCAATCATTGTAGATAAGTGCAATGAGTATTTGTTAATGTAGCTATTTTACTGGAGCATTGGATATTCATTTAAAGAACGCACATCTAATAGTGTTCAAAACTACTTCTGCTATTGAATTTAACCTTATAAACCCGAAATACAAATTGTTATTAAGGTTATTTATTTACGGGTAAAGTGATTTCCAAACCCACTGAGCTGTCAGTTTTCGCCCAGGTGGGGCTTCCCTTTCGAAAAGGCGGTAACCGAAGACGTTTGCGGTATGGTCAAATCGAGCCACCCCCCTCCCGCCCCAACTTTCCGCCCCACGCCACTTCCGCTCGCGCATATTTTCATTTTCATAAACAATTTTCCGTTTTCCATTTGTGGGGTTTCTTGCCATCGCAGCGGCCTGCGGCAAAGCATAAATAACAGGGATCCACTAATTGGCGTCCAGGCAAAAATAAAATGGGAAAACAAGACAAAATGATGGCCACAATATGGAAAGCATTTTATCCACCGCCGCTCTCATAATAATTTGTATAAATAATCATAAAAAATTAAGCAAAAAAATGCAAGCAAATGAGAAAGGCAAAATCCGAAGAAGCGGAAGAAGAAGAGGGCCAAATAAAAAGCTGACATTCAATAAAAGCAAGAAAAAATAATGTCCACCTTGCACTCAGCGCCTGGCGGTCCTGGCTACAGTAAGCACTGCTTAGAACTGTCACTTTTAAAACAAATTTAAAATTAAATTTATTTTCTAAACAACTAGAGGAGATTTCTCGTTTATGTTACATTTTATACATGTCAAGGTAAAAGACTGAAAACTGTTGCATTTCCTCCTTAGCGAGGCTTCACTGCTCATCTTCTGCTGCGATGCTTTGATAGCTTATTCTTCTAGGCACTCAGTGTCCAGTTTTTGGCCTGTTACCAAAAAAAAAGAGGCGGAATTGGTGACGTTACGAGAGGTAGACGCGAAAAAATGTAATATCCGTTTTCAGGCACTCCTCGAGCAGAGCGAGATGGCCATATGGCGGAGAAAGAGACAGAGAGAGAGAGAGAGAGGGAGACCTGGCGAAATTGTTTTCACAACAAATGAGGCCGAAAAATGTTATTAAAAAGTTTTCTTTTCTTTCTGTTTTCGCCGTCCCTTTCCCACTGGGTTTTCTTATCTTCTCCCTGTCTCTGGTTCACTCTCCCACCTTTTCCCTATTTTCGTATTTCGCTGAAATAAGTAGCGTAAGATGCTACATTTCATATTTATTTAATTTTTTGGCTTACTTTTTACTTTGCGTGCTATTTTTGAATTACTTACGAAATGCGAAGGAAACTCCCGGAGTGGGCGATAGATGGCGCTGCGCAGGCAGGCGAAGGAGTATCGCTTTTTTTTTTTTTTGATGAACTTGACAAATTGAAATGACTGAATAAAGAAGCGACTCAATTTGTTCTCCCTCCGGTTTTGTCGATTGTGCGAGTGGCTAATGAGTGCACTCAAAAGTCATTCACTTTGATGGGAACGAAATACTGAAGGAGGCGCAATTATTCAGCGGAAAAGCTCACGACCACTCGATATTATTAGGGGAAATATCAGTAAACAGTCCAAGGTACATATAATTAAATGGTGGTTTAAAATATTTCATACATATCATATTTAGTCTTTCCCAGAAGAATTAAAGTTCTTATCTCTCGTATAACTTTTTGAGACTTTTCGAAATTGTTTCAAAGAACCCGGGGCTAGATATGCATATCGTACTCACTTATTTATTTTGTTATACAAGCCGAGGTGCTAAGAATTTGAAGCAAGATACGCACGCAGATGCCAAGATATCAGATGCTGAGCCTGAAGCATTCGTCTAGCCAAATAATGACCCAGATAAGACAAGATTGTACATTTTTCGTCGAGCGAGACATGCAAACAACGAGGTATTAAGATCGTGTAGGAGATGCAAGTACACAACCAGAAATGGATACGGATACAGTATCTGGTATCTAGTATCTGGCAACCCCCGAGTTATAGACACCCAACAATGTTGTTGGCCAACTTAAGCCGATAAACCAAACCAAACCGACTCCTCCTCCCCCACACACCCTCTGGTTATGCGTCCCTAATTACGATCTACCACGTCCAAATAAATATCTGCTTGTTATATTTATAAAAAAGAATATATTCTTAGAGAAAAGTAATGCCTTTCGATGTCTTGATCATGATATGATCTTAATAGTTGTCTCCTATAACATGTTAAGCTACCAGAATAATCTGTTTCGTGTCACTATTTGTTTGTTCGATTGCGGTTTGGGATTTTTGTGGGTCGCAGTTCTCACGCCGCAGACCATTTGATGTTGCAATCGCTGTTCCTATAGATCCACTGATCTTAAGACATATGCACAAGTACTACTCACATTGTTCAGATGCTCGGCGGATGGGTGTTTGCTGCCTCCGCGAATCAACAGCTCCTGATCCTCTTGGCCCATTGCCGGGATTGCTGCTTTCCCCGCCCAAAACCAATCACCCAATCACTCAAAAAACAAAAAAATATGAAGCGAGAGGAGTTTTGGCACAGCTCTTCGTGTTTAATTGATGGCGTAAACCGCTTGGAGCTTCGTCACGAAACCGCTGACAAAATGCAACTGAAGGCGGACATTGACGCTAGGTAACGCTACAACGGTGGCGAAAGAGACAGCTGACGCGACAACGAAAGAGACGGCGACATGTCTGCGGACAGAGAAGGAGGCAAACAGCGCTGACTTTGAGTGGAATGACATTTTGAGTGAGAGGTAATCGAAAGAACCTGGTACTCCAAATACCCTTGGATGGAAGTAAACTTAAAACTGATCCGATAAGTTTGATGGTTCTATTTACTTGCATACATACTAGTGAGACTAATGTGTTCTGTTCAAAAAAATTTAAAAATTCGACCACCTTTGCACAAATATGATAGTACCCCACCTGGGCAGTACTCATAAGCTGAGTGGCTGTATTTGAATACTGATTAGGGAGAGTGGGAAGCGTCTTCTTATCGTGAATAAGAGAGGTCTTGTTAATCCGCCTGTTGTCGTCCCGTTTCGGGGGTTTGCACTGTACTTTGCATGCATGATTTATCAAACGGCGACTGTTGATGATGCGCACTCCGGCCCCGTTTCCCGTACGCCAACCCGCGCCCGCACCCGTACTGCGGACACTCCGGTCGTTGTCGTCATCGTTAGCACCTCATCTCAGGGCCCGGGAATCATGGACTGCCGCCATCAGCTGTCCGGGCATTATCAATCTTCATCATCGGGCCAGTTGGTCCGGGATATGGATCCCGACTGGAACGGGTTCGCCGGGAGGCTATCAATACCGTTTTCACGGACGATGTGGTAACAGGTTAGCAGTTGCAGTTGCCGAATCTGCAGGAATTAATTTGCTAACGACGATTAAGTGGTCTTCAAATGAAAATGGTTTTATTTGACAGTTCAGCTTGGATACAGAATAATGTTTTGAAAACCTTACTGAAGTTTGATTCGATTTGCAAGTTAGTTATTGTAGAAGTAGTAACATTATTTCTTGTGCCAGTTTTAGTACATATATGTTTTGCTCTAGAACAGCTTTAAAGTTCGAACTAAATGATTTTCCTATTTCACTGCAGATCTTTGGCTGAAACAAAGTCAGCTGTATGTTCGGTTCGTAAGAGACTTCCTTTGTGGTTTGATCTAGCGACAGACAACAAAGAAACGGCAATGTCCCACTCAAATTCGCCAACTAACCGAGTTTTTCGCTCAGTGACACTTTTGGGGCTTCTCCAACGTTGTTTGAGTGGAGCTCGAAGCGGGTTTAGAGCGTCTCGAAGTTCGTGTTCGTGTGTGTTTGCCATCACTTACTCACTCAAATGTTGTAAACTTTTTGCACTTAACAATTTATTGTCACTCGTCTGTCGCAGCAGCGAAAGAGCTGAAAAATGGCATTACAACAAAAAAAAAGTGCTTAAAACCGATTATGAAATGCTCTAAGGGAATGCTGTAATTAATTAGTTTGCCATTTTTATGCGCTCTAAATCAATAATAAAGTTAATTGCATACGTATAAGTATGCAGTTCATTTTTGTGGAGTGGCATTAACTTGATTTTTGCGTATTAGCCCTGCAAGTGAACATTTTAACAGCTCATTAAATAATTGTTGTATTTTTTCCATACCTTTGGATCCAAAATGCTTTGCTATTCCACAATGCAATACGCCACATGGAAAAGCGAAAAGGAAGTAACTTGAACTGAAGCGTAGAAAGTTTTTTTTCAACACACACTTTTATACTCTCTCCGCACACTCACACCTACATATATATATATATATATATATATAGGCAAAGGTAAATCCCCAGCCATTGTCACAGGAAGTGCGGTCTGCGGGGTGGGGTAAGGTGGGGTGAGGTGGGCTGACTTAACCCCCAGATTTTCTTGCCTCTGTACGTTTAACCCATGCAAATTATTGACGCGGACAGCGGGCTCAATAAATCTGTGTGTATGTGTGTGTGTGAGTGGAGAAACTTTTGCTAGCTGCACGCTAATCAGACAGCTTTCTAGTTCATTGCTTTGGTACCCCATTCCAAGGGCCACGCCCCCAAGCTCTCCATCCTCAGCTTGCGCCCACTTTCATCTAAGGCACTCAGTTGGCTGTAATTGCAAAGTAAATCAGCGCTGCCATTTGCCATGGCCAAAAAGTACAGGGGGCAGTACAGGGCAGGGGGGAGTTTTCCGGGGGCCAAGGATAATGTGAGGGGGCTGCTGCCAAAGTTTGGGCAACTTTTAAAGAGAGGAATGTGTTATGGGTTCGGGTCACATAGTTAGTTAGTCGCACAACTTCAAACCAAATGACGTCGAAGCCATGGAGTTAAACGTTTGTCAGCCATCGAGGTGGAGATTTATGTGGAAGTGCCAAGAAAGATGTGAGTTGAAAGTTTACAAGATATTCCTCCGTTTCAACCGATTTAAATTGGCCGAGATCCGTGCAGAGTTGGACAGATGCAGATGCTCAGATACATATATACTTTATTAAATGTAAATTCAGAAGCGTGTGTGCCTCTGTTCAAAGCAAAACCCTTTTACCCACGGTGTGCTCCCATTTATGGGTAAATAAAATTCTATGGTCCCTGGTCCTTTGGACATTTTTTGGCCACCCTCACTTTATTTTGCTTCTATACTTCGCTTTTATGTGTCATCAATTCGAGTTCCGTTTGGCAATTTGTTTATGCAAAGAACCGACTTCGCCGCCAGAACCAATTTCGACTTCATGACAATCACTCCAATCTTCGCCTAGTTGGTCGCTCCCTGCAATAAATGCGACAGAGAGTCGGGTAAATATTTGGATACTTGCATATATTCATTCCCCTGCTGAATGCCCTATCTCTGCGGGTGTTTTGAATTCGTTGCGTAGTTTGAGTCCGACTAGCAAACTTTCTCAGCAGTATGCCTATTGTAAACTTTAGGGTGTCTAAAATTGTTGTTTCTTCTTCCCCTCGAACTGAGTGCCGTTTTCTATTAGAGGACATCAAGCAAATGCTCAGCAGTGCGATAAGGCAGTGTCAGTGTGCGGATGTCAAAGGGGAGGGTGCGTGGGCGTTAGGTGGCAGGAGGCGTGGCCGGGAGTTATAGACGAGGCCTATGGCAAGCGGAAGTCGGCGTTCGCTTACAGCACGCGCGCGTCTCATAAAAACGTATCAAAACATCCGCTGGGAGTCATAAAAATTTTGCACTCTGACTTCGCTTTCCGTCGCCGCTTTTCCTCGATTTTCCCGCCTGTCGCAGCCTCCGCTTAGCAATTTTCCCAGCAATGCAGTTGCTGCTTTCTCCGTCTCCATGTGGGACTACGCGGCGTATGTGTAATCTAATAAAATTTGCTGTTTATGTGGCAACAGGCTCGGCTGTTTCTCTCTCTAGCTAACTAGCTTCCTGCAAGTGGCTTTTCCCCAAGTTTTCCTCGTTTCCTTCTTGTTTTTTTTTGTGTTTTATTCTCATCTGTGCAACAGTTGCGCTGCTTTATGGCACAATGGCTGCGAGAGAAGTCAGGAATGCCAGTTAACTGGCTCCCATTTGTTGCAGTGTATGTGCGCGACGAAAGCGATGCGAAAGTTGCAGTGGGGCAAAAGTTTTACTCGCAGGAAATTCCCGCATTGTTCTTAGGCTGTTGCTAATATTTTTAGAGCATATAATCACGTTATAGGATTAATATTGCTAATACTTTTGCAAACTTCCTCGCTAAACTCGATCAAAACAGTTAAATAATGTTGAAAAATAGAAATTCCGTAGGGCGTGTGGTTTTCAAGCTGTGCATATATATTATTCAATCGATTTCACTAACACTTTAATATTTTATAATTTTTAAATTTTTACTTAAGTTAGTCGAAACGAATTTAACCGATTTCTCTGCTTTAGCGTTTCAATATTTATTTGAAAAAGAAACGAGATGGCAAATTTGTTTTTAAGCGGCTTGTGCCTTAAATGCAATTATCGCATAACAAGCACACAGCAAAAAAAAAACATGTATATATGTATATATCGCGAATCGGTTATGGGAGCACACACATAAATACATAAATATGCATATTTGTCCATGGTTTGAGCTTATCGCGAAATTATTTCCAGGCCATGTTTATAGGCGGACATTTAATGGATGGCCAAATCCCGCGAAATGATGATAAATCTGCCTATAGGAATTTCTTTTCTGGCAATGCTCCTCAAAAAAAAAAATATGTATCTGTATGAAATAGTTTGAAAATAAGAGGATAAAGGCGATTTACATTTTCGTTGCGCATTTGGAAAAGTTGTTAAAGTGCGCCAATTTTGAATATTATTAGATGAACACACACTCACACCAATTCGGGCATTATTTCTGAGTAATATCTCCCATTAATCATGACAAATCGGAAGACAACGACAAAAATAACAAACAGCAGTCAGCCAGTGACATTTGCCGCCTTTTGCAATTTAATTAGATTAAAAATGCATATAATTTATCAAAATGTGAAGGAAAGCAGGCGGCAAAAGGTCGGAGGTCGGAGGTCGGGGTATATGGCACATGTCAGAAGACATGGGCTTTGTCTTTCTGCCTGTGACGCAAACATATAGTAAAATAATTAAATTGCATTAAAAGAATGAAGGGACACAAGGCGAACAACATGAATTAACGCGGCGGAGTGAGTAAATATGCATGTGAATGGAGTTTTTAACGACAATGAAAATGCGTAGCTAATTAGCAAACTGACAGCACAAAGGGGCGAAAAATATTTATAAATACGTATGTATGTCGTCTGTGTGTGATGGTGTGTGTGTGTGTGGGGGGGGGGGGGGGTAAATGGAAAAGCTCAAGGGAAAGTGGGGATAACGCATACGCACCGTTAGACAGGCCAATGAATTATGCAAAAATATATAGAGCCAAGGGAGCGAGATCCTTTTGTTATTTAATTTTCATCCTCATTTCCCTTTCTTTTTGCGGGCTTTCTTTCATTTTTGCTCTCTTTTTTTGGTGCCACAACATTTGACATTATGTCGGGCTTAAAAAAAAAATATTACAAAGGCGGTAAAGCCACGTACTAATATGCCATCTAATTTGTTATTCATGTGATTTAAGCGCGTCAAAGAAGATTAATGGCTAAAAAGCGCCTGGCACCAAACTGAAAAGTGGCAAACAGCCAAAGCAAAGCTCATAATAACAAAAGCCAAGACCGCCTGCGCGGGGGGAAGGGAAATCCAGGGGGGTAGTGCGATTGCGGTGTCTAAGGGATAATTTAATAATGCCCCAGATTGGTTAACCCACAACTCCACAGCCCACACCCCACACCCCACCCACTGGGGCGCTTTAATGCGAAATGAAATTCAATTAGAGCACTTTGCGATTAACCCAAGGAGAGTTTTAAACGTAGAGTGTCGGCATTTTGCGAGGTATCACAATTACAAATTCAAGCTGCCTAGAAGTATGCAGCAGAATTAGCAGGAGAAGAATTCCTGGGGCTGCATGTGTACCTTTGTGAATTCTGGGAAAAATCAGCTAATTCGCGCCGCAGCTTATTCAATTTGCATAATACACCGGTTGGATTTACGTTCGTTCGTTTTCCTTAGCGCACCTTTAAACCGCGCACTCTTCTAGGCCAAATTCCTAATTGAGTCGGATGGAAATCTGTGAAATACTTGGCGTAACAATGAGAGCACAAAATATTGGATGGAAAACCGGAATTAGTTGAGAGAAGGAAGTGCAAGTTTCATTGTTGGTTGTTGGTGAAAGTTTTCGTGCCGCAGCTATTAGCTTTTGTCTGTTTACAAATGGCCCTCGCAGTGGCTCTTTGATGCGGTCACTCGGGTTTTCCAGTTCCTAAGGTTGGAGAAAAACTTTGCGAGTTCTGCTCACCGCAAATTAAAGTGCACAAAATTCTAAAGTTCTCACTGAAATATTTGCGAGACAGCGACGCAGAGTCGCCCAGAAAAATAGCTTTGTTTCGATGGAAAGGGCATGGGGCAGGGGGCGGGGGCCAAGGGGCAGGGGTCAACGGGCGCTGGAAAACTGGCCGAGGGATTTTCTTCTGTGGTTTTCCCTCCCCATCCTCCCTGCAAGAGCAACAGTTCGAAAAATTGCAGCCCAGTCGCCTGCAATGGTGGCCCCGCCCCCTCGAACGGAACTCCGCCGCCAAGGCAAGTCTTGAGAAAATGTGCGGTTTCTGAGGTTCCCACTCGAGAAATCTAATTAAACAAATAGCAAAAGCTAAGCTTGGCTGTAAAATCCACACTGCAGCACACTAAAGGATATTAATAATAAGTTTCGGTTGACTGTACACGCAAAACTTGCCAAGCAACCGGCAAGGAAGCCAAAATAATTCCAATCTATGAAACTTTCGGCATGCGGTCAATAACTTTTGCCAATGGAATTGTACGGTTTTTGGTATTATCATAATATTGAGTTTATATGGAATACCGCAACAGATGGCGTCGTGGTTTTGTAAGAGTCCCTCAAAAGCTGAACAGTATTGGAAATTAACGCTGGATTCATTGAGTGCCAAGTGACGCGGCGGGGGGTAAAGCTATAAAAAAGAAACGTCAAAGGAACTTATTTTTTACATATTTTTTAGTTTCATAATTTTTGCAATTAAGTATAATATACGATTTCCTAGCTTAAACGTTAGTTTTCCCAGGTCATGATTAATATTTCCCTGCACTTATCACTTCAATTCGGCAACAAGATCGCTAACTTGTCGTAAAAAACAAGCGAGATATCTATGTACCACATGTGTGTATCATACAACTGGTCTAGTTTACATCAGTGTGCGTGCGACACATGTCGCCGCGGGTGTGGGAAAACTCCTGTGTTGCGGGGGGGTGGATGGGTGTGGGTGTGGGGTTTTGGAAAAGCCGAAACTCGGAGCGCGGTGCTGGTGACAAAGGACAACTGTTGCTGCCGTACCTTTGCCACTTTTCCGCTTTGCCCGCTTCCCAAAACCCGCCCCGCCCCTTTCCCGCGTCGGCCGGAAATGGCGTCAATGTCAACGTCGACGCCAAAATGCTCCTGTCATATAGATGTCCCCGTGTGGGCGTGCGTGTGTGGGTGTGCCGGCATGTGCGTGTGCGGTTGACAGCAGCACGTTTATGTCTATGGAATGTCCTTGGCACCAAGTTCGGCTCCCCACTCCCCCTCCCCCTTCCCCTTCACGTGCTCGTTCACAGTCATTTATCATAAAAATATTTTTGCACTCTCATTTTTATAAACTGTATTGTTTCACACCAACCACCCAAAAACTCAGTGGCACTGAGCGAGTCGACATTTTTATGAAGCTAATTTGATGTTGTCATTCTTCATTTCTCATTTTTGTAGCGCCGTTTTCATTTTTACAGGCACATGTGTGCGTTGCTCTTACTGCGAGTAATAAGTCAAGTCGCAGGCAACTGGCAACTGGAGCAGAACACTGAGAAAAATCTAATTAAAATTAGAAAATGTTGGAACTTTAAAAGGATCTCCTTGTTCACAAATCCTCTAGGTGTTGTTTTAATCGCAGATAGAAAATATATTTTTCCAGCTTCGCATGCAGTTACTTCTAATTTATTTCTAAGGAAATTAGCGAGCTTTTCATATTTCTCGCGATGTACTAAGAACATATGGAAAACGCTGAAATGTGCCCATAAAGCGCCACCTAACGGCCGTGCACTGAAACTTAACGAGGAACGAAACTCAAGTTTTAACTGTTTTCCACTCTCAATATAGTTGGGGAAATGGGCTCGGAAAATAAGAGGGAAAATACAAAATTATAATCAAAGCACGTGGAATGAAGTGGAGATAAAGCTGCAGACTGTAAGTGTTGTACACGGTTTTGCAATGCACAGGGTTGCCATCAGCAAAGTATATTTATACTCGTTAGTCGCAGAGGCAAAGACTTGTACGTTGGTTCTTGGTTCGTTAAAAAGCGAGTAACAGGTTGGAACAGGTAAACACGGCATAGTAAAAATTAACAAGAAACCCGGCAGGAGTATCCTGATTGCTTTTAATTAATCGATTAAGTGCTTGGGAAATGGCTCACAATTTCCGAGATCTCCCGCGCAATGTGGGATGCTATATCAAAAGGACAAAGGCGGTTTGGTAAGCCGTCGCTTTTCCGGCCACACCCCCCATTTTCGCCGACTTTTCCTTTATGAGGGCATGTCAAAAGGAGCAGCAGCCGATGTGGAATGAGATTAAGGACAACGACGGTGGGGAATGCGAGTATAAAAAGGACTTCCTCTTAGACGACGCTTTTAGCTAAATTGCGACAAAAATGGCAGGATGATTCGGGCGGGCGGGAAGTGGTGGTGGGGTGGCAGCGAGGAGGGGGAAGCAGGCAGGACGAAGACTAAAATAATAAAAGAACAATGTCGAAAAGAAGTTGGGCACATAAATAAGCTCTCAGTGTCCCGCGTGTGTGTGTGCGATTAGGATAAATGTCCTGTGGCTGTGCGTCTGTGTCTGTGTATGCCTGTGTATGTAGGCAGTGGGGTAGTGGCTGGTGCTCGGTGGCCACCGGAAGCGGATATGCGCTGCAATTGTCATCCAAAGCTGGGCCAAAATGCGTGCCTAGGTGGGCGCCATCATAATCATTATCCGTCCTCAGCTGTCCTTCAAGATCCCCGCCTGTCCACCCACCTGCCACTTTTCCCACCCTCCCAACTCGATTTATTTGCGCATTTGTTTGCCTTTGTCGGCACTCATTCATATCACAAACTCACAGCCAGCCCCCCGGAGGCCAGCGAGGGGAAAACTCCCACATATGCTCCAATTTTTCCATTTTATTTATTAATAAAACCAGGGGAGCACAATATGCGGAAGATAGAACAAGTTCCCTGGTCACAAATCAAATATGAATCATTTATTCACTTGGCTTCATTCACTTCGCCTTGTGATTCATTCGTTCATAAACGAGTTTGTGGGCCCAAAATGTTAAGTTAATTTTGTGGAATTAACTTAGCATAGCTTAGCCAATTAGTGAATGTTTTTCATAATTTTAATTTAAATGTGGTTATTTAATATATTTGCAAATAAATTTCTTTTTTATTTTTGCCCCACTTATGGGCTATGTACATGTTTCACCTTGACTCTGTCCTTTGTGAACGTTTCCTTCCTGTGGAGGCCGCTTTCCTTCGATTTTCCTGGCTTTCGCCCACCCCCACCCCATTTTCCACCCACGCACCGCCCGCTTTTCCAGCTGTCATTCAGTGTATTTCCGCCTGTTCACAGTTAATTGCGGCTCAGCAGTTAATCGTCATTACGGACACATGTGGGACGCCCACGCCCTGGGGAGTTTTCCCCACACCGATGAAAATCCCCGGCCACCGGGAGGACCACCCTTAACCCCCCAATGAATGCCCCTCCACCCACATATCACTTACAGGCTGCTCTGAGATGCCGTTTGTCTGTTTGCGGTTTTGATTGTCACTTGATGTGTTGTGATTATGATGTGTGCTCCTATCTGCCACGCCCACTGCGCCCACAGCACCCACTAATGTGGTGATTTGTGTAAATTTGCTTGTCGAATGCCCGTCGATTATGTTTGCTCTTGTTCGACAGGCGTGTATTTTTTTCTTTTTTTTTCTTTATTTTTTCTACTCTAGCTACTCGCCCAACGAAACTTTTTTGGGGGGCAACAAATTTATGCTCTCACCTGCTGCCAAACGCATTAAACTGAGCCAAAGGTAAGGAGGAAATCATAATTTCGCGCTTTTTACTTCTTTGTTTTGAAGCCAAAGTCAAAAGCGAAGGACAAGTGTAGCAGGTGCGTTCAATGCGCTCGACAACTTTAACACTTGCGCCCGCCGGCGAAAGTGGGTTAATATTACAAAAGGTTTATGTGCCCTACTCAAATTTTTCCACCGATTTTCCTTCGCATGTTTAATTTGGTATTTTACAAATTGAAGGCGGGCTTACTTTGCTTTAAATATCAAGAGATGTAATTAGAAAAGATTAGTGTTGGGTTGTGTTTTAATTTTTAGCCATTGAAGTTGGAAAATCGAGTGGTAAAATAGAGCAACCTGCAGTCACAGGTTTCTTGTTGCCTGTCAAACAAAAGCAGTGCACTTGAGAAACAATTTCTTTTTTTTTTTATTTTTTTTTTATCGTTTTGCAGTTCGTGTTTGCTATCTGTGTCATACACTCTACCCTTTCCCTCACTCGTTTTCGCTCCCTCCTTGTCACTCCCGCATGCTGTCCCTGTCTGACATCTTGCCTGTGCATATTTGAATACCCAACATGGCTCATATTCAACTAATTAGGCGAGTTTTGCAAATACATTTTCATTATTGTAATTCTGCACCGTAGCAAGGGGGCGTGGCAAGCTGGGGGGTGTACGGAATCAGCAAGAAATGAATGGGGAAAAAACTGCAGTAGGCAACATGCTGGCAAAAGTTTCCCATATGCCAGACAGGGTGGGGAGGGGGGGTGGGTGTATGTGGGTGGAGAAAGGACAGTGCAGAAGGGGTTCTTTTTTTTTTTTTGTGGGGTAACAGACACCGACACATGTAGGCCGAGGCATTTGCATATGCATACGGAACGAAAAATTCCTGGAGGTAAAATGCAAAAAGCTGCAACTGCACAGCACAAAAAAAAAAAAGTGTACTGAAAAAAAAAATAGCCAGAAAAAAGCAAGCAGAAAAATCCAACTCAAAATAGCAAAAGAGCTCACGTCACAGACAGAGACAGAGAGAGAGGAGTGAAAAAGAAGGAGAAAGGGGGGAGAAGTTGGTGGCAGGGTCTAGTGGTTGGGTTTTCGGGTTTTGCGGGGCAGACTGCGGTGGTTTCACACTGAAATTGGCCCAGACTGGAGAATTGCGAGGCGAGAAGCGGGGGCTGAAAAATCGGAAAAAAGCAGTAGAAGTAGAGATCCGGAGAAGCAAGAAGACGGAACAGAGAAAAGCCTAAAAAAACCGGAAGTGAGACTTACACGCAACCAGAGTTGATTGTCATAAAGGAAGACCACAAATTAGCACGATAAAAAATGCAGGGCAGAAGGAAACAAACAGCAAATAGCTAGCTGGGATTTCCATCAATTTTCATTTAAATAGTTTTGAGTTCAAGATCCATTGGAACTGAAATCCTGCAGGCCAAGAACAAACTGAATGTGACCCTGCGTGCCACAAATTAAGCATATTCATGGTTGCAAAGTATTCCAAGCTTATAAATATGAAATGCGCTCGCTTTTTATGAAACGCGACTGTGGAGCCACCACACCTTTAATATGATATCTAATCTGCTTGGACTGCAGATTTTCCAGTTGTCCATTCTGCGTTCGTCGTCCTTCACTTAGCATACCACCCACCCCACCACCCCAAGCCGCCCCGCCCGCTAAGCCCAAAACCATTAACACTTGTTTCTGTCATTTTACATGAAAAGCAGAAGCGCTTTGTTTCTGTGCAACAAACAAGTTTCCTTGCCACGCTGCCAACTGGCACCTCGCAACCGGCAACCGGCAACTGGCAACTGCCCCTGGCCTAGTCACATTTCCCGCCCGCTCCGCCCTGCGTCGTTCCTTTCATTTTTTTGACACGGGTATCCGTATCCAAGCCTGTGTCCTCCGCCATTTATGGTACGGGAATTTGCCGGCACTTGAGCCTTTGAATCTCGTGGCTGCGTTTGCATTCCAGCAGCTTGAATCAAGAAGTCCAGCTCGAATGCTAACTAGTGACTAGTAAATACAACGTTTGATTTAAGCAATTGTTAAAGTCGTGAGCAGTAATTAGCAGGGGAAAAAATATGTTGGATCCTTCTATATACTTCCTTGCACTTCATTAGGGTTTGAGGACCGACGAGCACTGCTGGCAGCACTGCAAAGGGTTAAGGGCTTGGCATGTCAGCCAGCTGGACGAGGGTTCCGGCCTCCGCAGCTTCTCCTCCGTACGTACTGCGTACTACCCATGACACTACTCATGGGCGCAAACTTTCTGCACAGCCTGTCAACGTCAAGGAGTGGCCAACTGGCCTCCATGGCGGTGACTGTACCGCGCCCCCGGCCTAAAGGTGTTCGAGGAAAAGTTCTTGAGCCTCGTCGACTTGATGTTGGGTCCTCCAGTTGGACCAGCTGATGCCCTCGTGATGGATGGGTCTCATGGCGCTTAGAATTTTCTAGGATTTTTCACACCCATAGCCACTCAGTTTAAATTATTCGCATGATGTTCAGTTTTACGCCGTTTTAATAACTTCAACGCCACATGATTTGTTTCAAAGTTCGCCCGAGGGATTGTCTCCCACGTGCCAGCTGCATAAATTATATGTATATACTAGCAAATATTTTCATCTGCCTGCTAAAAAGATTCTATTAAATTTTGATTTTTTGGATTATAATTTATAAAATCCAATATAACCGATTAATTGCCCATTTTTGGCAGTGTTTCTTTCGCTTTATGGCCAAAAAAGAAAGCATCATTGAAATCGAAGGGAATTTCTGTTGGTCAGCTCATCGAAGATGAGGAGGTGTTGGATACTTGAGCAGGGTAGGAGGAGATGGCCTGAATAGCGATGCTGATGTGGCGGTGGACAAGGATATGGATGTGGATACCGATGATGCCGATGATGATGATGATGATGATGACTGAGCTTGCATAAACGAGTTTGCCCTTAAGTGTATGCGCATGCTGAAGGATGGGGCGGAGGATCCAAAGGAACTGGCTGAGGGGGACTCCAAAATGAGGTGCTGGTTGGTGGTGGGTGGTCAGGGGGTGTCAGGGGGTCGCAAGGACGACAAGCAGAGCGAGGAGAATTTGTGCGTGAGCAGCATATTCGATGTGCCACACATACAACCAAGTTATTTATGCAGACTCACATACAAAGCATGCAAAGATTTTGCATTACCCTTCCATCAGGCAACCACCATCCTTCCATTAACTCGCCACCCACCACTACCCACTACCCACTATCCACTTTCCACTACCCACTACCCACTATATCCAGTTGCCAGTATCTATCAGGCATCCACCCACTGAATGGGCTCTGTGCCAGCATCAAAAGTAGCATCTGCCCGGGAGGTCCACATACAATTAGCTGCAACTGTAATTAAAGCAATTGTATAATAAATCTTTTGCCAAATGGGAAAAGATCCAACCCACTCCCGCTCCTTTTAACCCCAGCAGGTATATATAATCGGCAAGGGGGGAAAATGGGGGGCTTAAGCAGCGGGTGCCAAGTGAAATGCTAGCCAAGGAAAAACTACGAAATTAATATAAATTTAATAGTTTGGCCCCTGGCATTTATGGAGGGCATAAAACGAAGGCGGGTCGTTAAATGCATTCAAATGGATCAGCTAGAAAAAAGGACGAAATGAGTGCAAAGCTATACTTACTCGAGTTTTTGAAATGTGGCTACCATTTTCCAGTTGAGCACAAATTTATTCGGTTTTTCCCCCCACCGATCCAGTTGTCACAATTTGCTTTTGTTCAAGCAACAAAAAGCCAAAAGGCATCAAAAATTGTTCGAATGTTGAGAAAACCTTTTTTGGCGAAGCTCACTTAAGCCCATTTAAATGTCTGACCAGCGATCCCGACGCGTTCGTCGTCCGGCAGCGGAAATAGTCCGCGAACTGAGGAACCTTCGGGCTAAGCCTCTGCGGATCGACGACGAGAACGAGACGTGGGTGAATGGCTACGAGAAGCCAGCCACTCCAGATCTGCCGGTGACCAGTCGCGATCAGTTGGAGCTGCTACGTCTGAGCCGCCATCGAATCGGCATGCTCCTGGTTCGGCCCGCCTTCGAGCAGGCCGTCACTGGGTGCTTTGTCCGCGTAAACGTCAGTGGGCAGGGAGAGTTGCCTGATCATCGGATCGCCGAGGTGCTGGGCATCTGCGAACTGGACTTTGGCTACAAAGTGGAGCAGATACCCACGAATGTGGCGCTGCGACTGCGCTACGAGGACCTGGAGATGCAGCACGAGATCAACGATGTCTCCAACTTGGCCTTCACCCAGGAGGAATTCGAACTGTGGCGCGATAACTGCGTTAACCAGGCCATAAGTCCACCCACCACCCACACGCTGACGCGCAAGAAGGTCGAGCTGTATAACGCGCTGCAGTTGGAGGCCAAGCCTTTAAGCCTGATCCAAAGGAGCTTCTCCTTCGCCCTGAGGCCCCCGGAGAAAGTCGGCATCATGGAGCGGCATGGCGCTGCTTATCCCTGGCAATTGAGTCATCCGCTCCCGTTCGTTTCGCAACCGCCGCCGGAAAATCCAGCGAGGGGAAAAACGGATACCGTAGCCGAGGAGGAAGATCCGGGGGCAGCTGCTCCATTATTACCAAAATCTGAACCAAATTAATAGGCAATTGTTAATTTTTGAACATTTATTCAGCAAGGATAATGGCAACTGGTGGAACTTTTAATGGCTTGTTATCATAAATAATTACAGTCATAATTGTTGTGCGAATTTTTGGACTTAAAATGTGTTAAAATGTAATCCCTCGAACTGGTTGAAATATAATGAACACAAGTGAATTTATTCTATATGAATTAGGAAGGTCTATGATATGGGATATGCTCGAGGTTACCCAAACAAACTTTAATAAGAGGTTCTGCCTGGAGTTTAAAAATTATTTAAGTTCAAGAGTATGGTGTTGAATGCAATTTGAAACTTTCACTTTTACAGCACCCATAAATTCTGGAAATAAAATGTTTAAAATTCAACGATACAATGTGGGAGCAGGGAGTGAAATTGGGGACACTAAAATGCCGTGCAATTAGCAGTGAAAGAGCAAAGAGATTGAGATGGCCAAGGTGGCCAAGAAATTCGACCCCTTTGAACGGCTTTTGTCGCCGGTGTGGCGCCACCTAGCGGCCAGCCCCCGCGGATTTGGTAGCAACTTTGGCACGCTAATGAACAACAAACTTGGAGCAACGTTACGAGAAATGGCAACAAAATATCGTCAATAGGGCAAAAGAAATGACGGAAATTAAATGAAATGCAATTAACCAGCTAAATGAGCGAGAGCCCGCGAAAAGGGGGCGTTCTGCTGGGGGCAGGGGGCGTGGCTAACAATCAAGCGACTGATGAGCAATTAGGAAATGTAAAATTAGCAAGTGAACTTGGCCAAAACGAAGCGAAGACAACAAGGCAATTAATTAATATTTAATTGATTGCAAAAATTCCGAGGCAAATGTTCCACAAGCTTCTTGGATTTCCACAAACTTGTGTGTGAGTGTGTGTGTGTGTGTCCTTCTCTTTTTTTTTTTGTTTAATTTTCCATTGCCTAATTACGTTTGTCCAGCAAATGTTTTTCTCCTGTTTATGTCGCTTTATTATTACATTTTTCTGTTGGTTTGCTTTATGATTATGCCCGTGTTTTTTCCGGCTACTTTATTTTACATACACAAAAATGTCACTTAATAAATTTTACGACTGTTTTATGTTGTCGCTTTGGCCCTAAAAACGGCAACGAAATAGAAGGTGGGATGGCCATAACACGCCCACTACAACACGTAGTATCCATAAATATAAAAAAGGGGGGGCCGGGACACGCCCACACATGTGGAGGCTGGCGCTGCTTAACCCTTGTGTTGTTTGCATGTGCCTCACTTCCATTCCACTCCATTCCATTCTATTCTATTATTCGGCTCTTCCCCCCACTCTCTTTCCCCTTTCGTCACGCACATGCCCTTTTTGTTTCTCATTTTTTTTTGTTATTTTTTTTTTTTTTTTTGGGGCCTACTCCTGTTGATTCCCCATGATTTGGCTAAATTAATTTCGGGCCATTCTGATGTTGCAGGGGCTTGGGCGTAATTAAAAGCCCAATGCAAAAAGGAGGGAAATAAAAACAAAAAAAAAAAAAAAAAAGATTTAGGGCCAAGGAGGGGCCCAAAACATCATGAGTTATGAGCGAGAGATGCTTTCAAGTGGCTTTACGGGGAACCTCGTAAATTTGCCATGAAGAAAAGGGCAAATAGCTCACCCCGGCCTGAAATGTCCTGAAAACTTTTGAACATTTTAATTTGCCCTTGCATTTGTTTCTTGTTTTTTTTTTATATATATATATTTTTTTTTTATTTTTTTATTCACAATTTTCCCTGTCGGCGAAAGTCATTTTCATTGTTTAGAGGCGGCACATGTTTGGTATTAACCCCTCGACTTTGAGTCCTTGACTCGACTCTTTTTGCTCTGTGCTCTGAAACAGTTTGGCTGTTGATGTTAGGACTTTTGGTTGGATTAAATGCGCACTTCCACCTGGTGACATATCCTTTGGCTCCTGTTACTTGTGCTCGTTCTTCTTTCAAAAAATAAATGCACTTGCAAAATGCGCGTTCTCGAAACACAAAGTTTCAAAGCTATTTGCAAATTAATCTTAAATAGATTCCCGTTTACCTTACACGTAATATTGTTGAAGAGTTTGTGAATTAATATTACGAATTGATAATATGTAATTTAGGTTTTTCTTTCAGTGCTTTTAAAAAGGCATGAGAATGAGTGGTTCGGCAAGATGGTCGGCAATCAGCGAGCATCAGAATCCAACGTTGAACTTTTGGCCAAGAAATCATGGAAGGTGGCGGTAGCAGGGGGCGAAGGGGTAGAGGGCGTCGCTTGTCATGGCATCAGTCAAAAACTTTGCCAGCAACTGAATTATGTCATTTGCTTGACATGGTCCCACATCGCTCCTCATGGGATAATATTTATATGGATCAGGAGCTGGAGCAGGGACACGTGCAGGGGCGTCATCTGCAAGGGGTAAATAGCAGCACACGTATAGCATAGAAGTCGGAAAAAACAAAACCATACGGGCCAGGTAGAAAAGGAAAATAAACTTGCGGAAACCCAATTGGAATGAAGACGATGAAAATGCCAGCAGCAGCAATCAAGCACAGTGAAGCGGAAATGAAACATACATATGTATAAACTTAAATAATATTGATTTGAAATGACTTATTTTGAAATAAATTATTTGTAAATATGTGCAATATTGGGTGTGTTGTTTACTTATTACTCAACTTTTCGACGATATTGGTGTCACTGTGCGTGTGACGTGGCCGCTATTACATAGCCGCATATTTTGCGTTTTCACATTTTCCGCTTTTCATTTCGCCGTCGTCCGCCGCTGTCG
This sequence comes from Drosophila simulans, assembly GCF_016746395.2. NCBI lineage: Eukaryota > Metazoa > Arthropoda > Insecta > Diptera > Drosophilidae > Drosophila > Drosophila simulans. Next base: position 2,578,600 of record NC_052525.2, read on the forward strand.
CTGCTTCTGCTTCTGCTTCTGCGGAACTGCCTTGAATATTTTTCTTCAATTTTATTAAAATTATGGAAATGAATGAAATATCTGCTGCATCCCATGCCGTCCAATTCCGCCCCATTCCACACCATGCCGCCCTTTCCCATTTCTGCCCGGCGCATCTTTTGAGCAAAGAATTTATCGAAAATTGCAGCAGCTGCAAAATTGTCTTCCACTTCGTGCCCTGCCGCTGTCCCCGACCGCTTTTCCCAGTGGCTTGCCTAGTGGCTCTGCTGCTCGGTACACACCTGGCCAGTGGCAAGTTTAATAATCCGTTTCGCATTTTGCGTTGATGCGAAATCAATCGATGTGCATCGAAAATTCCCGGAAGGAGCAGCAAGATGGAGCTCCAACGAGGGCCAACTGGGATGCATAAATCCAACTCATTTGCATGGCCAAGGAATCAAGGATGAGCCGCCGGCAATGCCATCCACTGCAAGGATACTCCTGTGCAGGTGACCCCCTGCCACCTGCCACCTGCCACCTTCCTGCTGCCAGCAGCCATCCCACCCTTCAGCAGGGTAAAATATACTTTAAGCAATCAAAATATTGCTATTTGATCTAAAATTTAGAAACTCATCTTTTCTAACTATTAATGATTAAGTTTTACAGCAGGCCAAAAGATAATTTTCACATTATTTAAATTTTAATTTAAATATATATATACTTAAGAAGACTTCTATTTCTCATAGTGCACCGTGTAATTTTGCATTTGCTAATTACCGAACAGAAGCGTGATTCGTGATTCTAAGTTTACAAATCGGATTCATTCCCCTTGGCGGAAAACCCCCCCGCTGACTTGCCACTGACTTTTTCATTTTCTCTACCAACTTTTTAGCATTTCCCTTCCTCGAGGGCTTCGCTCATTTAGCTAGTTAATTGCATTTCATTTAATTTCTGTAATTTCTGTAATTTCTTTTGGCTTATTGACGATATTTTGTTGCCATTTCTCGTTACGTTTTTCCACCCGGAAAACCCTTAAGTTTGTTGTTCATTAGCTGCTCCTGGGCAGCGGGTGCTGGCCGGCAGGTGGCGCCACCCAAGGGAACGAAGGTGTTGAAAAAAAACTCAAAGCGAGGATTTCGTCTTCCGTTTCCTGTGCTTTCCACCCGCTGACTGCTAATTGCTTTGCATTTTAGTGGGAAATCCCCTACTTTTTCATTCGGATGCGTTGACAATTGGATTTTTGGCCATATTTTTGCCATTTCCACACTCTTTGGGGTGTTTGCAATCAATCACAGAAGGGGTCTACACACGTCTATTGCATATGTTACGGCAAATCTATTTCGGTCATATGTGCACTTTCGCTTAACATATCAAAAAATATTTAACTCTTCATTCGGCCAATGGTAGCATGTGATTTTTGTTAAATTTACATATTAATGTATTTAAATATTTTGTTGCATTTGCTTTAAGGTAAATATGAAGCAACATTGATCTGTTATATTTGTGAATATGTAGCTCTCTCGAGCGACCGAATTTTGCAAGCGTTTTTTCTTGATTTTCCTACCGATTTTCCGCCTACGAATTTTGAGACCATCCAGCGCCTGAGGCTTATGGATGACAATTAGTATCTCTGCTGGTTGGCTGCTGCTGGTGGTGGTGCTGCTGATGATGATGATATCCTGGCCATGTCCAGTTCCGGGGACCAGTTGCAGTTGACAGCTTAGAAAAATCACCGCAGGAGCCTCAAGTGTTTTCCTGCGGAACTTTGATGAAGTATTTGTTGGCTAGACAAATGTGACATATCTGTGGGTGCCGACAATACCCTGTACTCAAACACCAAACCGTCACTGTGCACTGCAAAAAAAAAAATGGGCTGCAATAAAGTAAAATTAACGCAGAACTAGTGAATTGGCAACTGTCGCAAACAAAATTCTTTAATCCTTTTAATCTTTTATGATTATTATTTAATGTATCCGCACTTCGAAATACACTTTGTTGGCCGCTTTTCTCAGTACAAAGCCCACGATGGCTGGACAATCTGTCATTAGTCATCTTCAAGTGGCGTTGAGTGGAATTATGTAAAGAGCCCTTCTGCCTTCTGTCGTCCCACACTGAAATTAATCTTATTTCATTTGAATTTTTATTCAAATAATGAAAACGCGTCGCCGAGAAAGTTTTGTTCCTCGCGAATTTCTCCCTTTTTGTCCGGCCCTTCTTTATTATTACTTATTATTAAATGGCCGCGGACAGGCCAGGGGCGTTGGGACCGAGGGGGGCGTGGCACGTGCTTCTTGTGGAACACTTTCCAATTTGTTGGAACCCCGGCAAGCTCGAAAACAATTTGTGACCCCGAGAACTGCAAACAAGCCCAACAATGAGAGCAAACAAAGTTCTTGGGTATATATGATGGGTAGCGGGAGGAGGGGTGGTTGGTGGGATCATATGCCACCTGAGGCGGGGGCGGGGAGTGCTGTGCGCTGGGCCAGAGGGGGTGGCCAACTGGGCGGCAGTCGTGTGTCATTCTGCGGCAGCGCGCGGCACGAAAATGATTTATGAGTGAGCTGGGCCAATGGTCCCCTCTTTGCAGCGCGGTGGCAAGGGGGCCGGGGGGCAGGGGGCTCAGGCGGTTTGGTGACCCCAGAGCAGCTTTAAATAAATGACAGGGTCAAGGGGATGGTATGGCGGTTCACAGGTCTCGGACTCTCATCACATTTGCCCCACGAACGCGCAGAGCTGTGCACTATTTAAAACCAACGCTATTTGGCTTGTGCAGTATACTTAAATAATGACTCAATACTTGTGAACTTTGACCCAATGTTCTGCCACAACGAATCAATTTGATCCAAGCCTACTTTCCAAACTGGAGCAACTGCATCACTAGCATTGCAAGTTTTGAGTTCGAAAGCAGAGCGAGTCCGGGATTTACATTGTTTCCTTTCGAGGATGCTGCGAAATTGAAAGCATTTTTAATTTAATTTTTCCCCTCGTCCGAAGATTCATTGTCCTGGCAAGCTATTATTTCTTATTCGGGTATCCTGTCGCCTTGGGCCGACTTTTTAATTGCATTAACACGCTAATGTAAGTCGCATAATGCCGACAGCTGTCCTCCGACCCCCCTACCCCCCCACCGATTTTGGTTGGAAAGCCTCGCTTATTACATATTTATGTTTATACTTTCCCATCTTTTTGGCCATCCCCCCTACTGCCCCCCCTCCTGCCCCCCGGCAGAACGTTGAATAAATTTTAATTGTCTTTGGGTATCCTCTGGTGTTGTTCCCTGCGCCTCCGGGCGGGGCATTAAAAAATATTGCTTTGGAACATATGGACTGCGTTGGTTCGGTTCGGATCTGCCTTATTTTCGCCGCCATTGCTGGGAAATAGTAAAAGCTGGGCGAAATTAGCAGGACGCCAAGGGGACAGGGGAACATTTCTTTCTTACCTGTTGGCCATAAAATAAATTCCATTATACGAGCCTTTGTTGTTTGTCGTGGGCAGTGTTTTTCGGCTGCGGGTCTTTCGTTGCTCGATTCTCGGTAATAATAATAAAAGCCCAAATGACAAACAAAATGGGGAGTGTTTTAGCTATGCGATTCGGCTGGAGCCGAACAAGATGGAATGACAACCAGATTATGGCGGAGAAATACAATAAAATAAAAAAAAACACGGAGGATTCGTATTTGTGATTTAAAAGCTGGCTATTTGAATTGGGAGTAGTAGTAACTTGGGAGCTATACTTCTTAGGTTCTAGTTTTGCCGAAAAATGGCCAAAACAAGAATTCCCCAATGGATATACATTTTTAAACAGCTTGGAAAACAAAACAGCCCAACGGTGGAATTTAATATATCTGGCACCCAACCAAAAAATGTGGCACCCAGTGGGCTCAAAAAGTGAAAGCTCGAGCAACACTTTCCTCCCCCCAAAAAAAAGGCCATTTTGGGTACATCTAATTTTATCTGCGCCCAGGGTGAAACAAGTTACAGGTGAATATAGCACCATCCCGAAACCATATTGTTTTGGTTCGTTCCTCCTTTAGGAACCGTCTCAGTTTTACGCAGCTCACTGGACAATCACAAAGAGTCTACCACCAAATTTAAATTGCCCGGGTTTGTATTCAAATCGATTGGACTTTTGCCAAAATCTTAGAGTTTTTCTTTATAAGAAGGCTCAAAATGGTCAAGTAACTTAAAGAACACCTGTTTTGTGTAGCTTTCTACCAGCACTAACGATATTTATCACTTTATGGCCGTCTAGGTCAAATTTATTTTTTGATCAATTTTCGCATTGATTGAAATTTCAATTGATTTCGCATCATTGAAATTTACAAAAAATGTCAAAATTTTAAGATGTCGAACTTTGAACACCAACCGATTGCGAATTTGATTACGAGTATATCAAGGTATAACATTCCATATTCGGACCATTATAAACGATTTTATGAACAAAATTCTATTTAAAATAAGCAAGAAAATTACTTTTGGTCAAAATGCATTATTTACTAATGGTTTTATAATCATAACTTGCTTAAAAAAGGTCACAAAAGTATAATAGTTACTGTTTTGCAAAGCTAATTAATAATACTTTCGACTACTATTCACTATTTTGCAGTCTTTGAGAAATTAATTTTTCTTCAAATTTTCATATTTTTGGTAAGGGGTAACATCATCAAAATTTACAAAAAATTGCCAAAATTTAAAATATAATTTTTTTGATGCAAATCGATTGGGAATTTAATTACGAGTTCATCGAGGTATGACATTCCATATTTGGACCAATATTTTCACTATTATGATAAAAACCATCTTATATTTGGACGAAAAATCGGTAAAACGACTTTCAGAAACTTTCTATTTTTGAAAATGGTTTACTATTACTATTTACTATATACTATTCAGAGATTCGCTTAAAATTGTCACATGCTAAAAAAGCTAGTTTTTAATTACAATTTGATTGTTTAAATATGCCAGCAAGTGTTGTAATAAACTGATTATATGCAATATATTTCTGCAGCACTTTGACTTCAAGCAGATGAAATATTTTTGGCTAATTTGCGAATTCCATTTGCCAAAAGTCAGGTGCTCACATCGAATGATGAAAGTACTTAGCATTTTGTATTTAATTTTCATTCCTGCATTTGCATTTCAACTTTTCACTCTCGCCGCACAAAAACACATAGGAAAAGCTTTGGGGCGTTCTAAGCACGTACTTTTATAGTATAGTTGCGTTCAGGAGATTAGTGTTACCATTTAGTTGCTGGGCTTACGTTTAAACAATTTGTATTACCAAACAGAAAGGAAAGCTGTTCACAGAACTAGAACAAGATGTTGCCAATTTAAATATTATTAATAAAAATAGTATATTGCAGTTATTGCTCTCCACATTTCAAGCTTTAAATAATTCCCACTTTAAAATAGCATATGACTTAATAATGCCAAGCTATTGGTTCTATAAATTTAACCATGGGTGTGGGAACAGCATGGCGATGGGATCAGTTGATGTGTCATAAAAACTATTTCCCATTGAAATTTTGTTACACGAGACAAAAACAGAGAGTCAAAGTAATCAGTCGCCCCCCGGTGGGCAGGTGCGGGGTTTTAAGGGGTTAAGGCCCGCAACGACAGTTTCCGGACAAATTGCTCGGCCCGTGTACGGGTTAAGTGCGGGGGTGTCGAGTTCAGGTTGGCGAAACTTTTTACGGCCGAACATGTGCGGGCATGCAAAACATTTGAAAATGTTAATTAAATTTCTCCGTGCACTTCGTCTTCTAATTGGGCGGGAAATTGGCATCGGGCCGGGCGGGAAAGCACGTTTGCCCAGGCCCACAATTATATTTTCGGGCCACTAATCAGGTTGAGTTGTCCTTCTGCGATTAATTAATGCGCACATTTCGTTGGCACTGCAATGCATGCCAATTGTTTATGCCAAAACTACACAGCTATAGTACTGCGATCTGACTACGTACACATATATGTACATATATAATGGGTACAATATTATTTAAATTTCGGCAATTGTTACTGCTATTATGGCCGAACGTAAATTTGCGAGAAATCGAAAATGTTGCGTGCATAAATTAAATGCAATTTATGTCAAAAGTTCAAAATAATCAATGGAGAAACGGCGCTGGTATAAATCGCAAAATAGTTTACAATTTAATCGGGAAAACTGTTATTAAGCAGTTGTAGTAGCTTAAGTTATTTCAAAAGCTGAACAAAAATTCAATGCAATTTGTAGTCATATTGCTGTGGAATTCCTTAGTGTGGACTTCTGTAGTACAAAGCTAATTATTTTAACGATCGGAAGTTTCGTTGACTTCAATTAGACGAAGTGGCCAGGAGGCAACCTGATATTTACTCCTTGCACGGCGGCCACAAAGTTGCAAAGGACGAATCTTGGGCCATAGGAAATCCATTTTGCCCTGCTGTTGCGAGGGGCGTTGGTCAAAGGATTTTATTAGTTTTTCGTTTATTCGCCGACTGCGTTAACTTTTCCGCTCAGCTCGGCGGCTCCTTGCTGGCCGTGTAATTTCTTTATATTTGTGGCTTTTATTGCCGGCCACACAGGACCAAGTCCGAGTCCTTGCTGTTTGCCTTTCGCCGCCACGTTGTTGGTTTTGCTAATTTTTATTTATGTTCTTAAATGCTCCTTGCCGTGCCAACGGGCCACGCATTTTTATTAATTTTATTTCAGCGTGATTATTGTGATTAGTTTGCCTCCCTCCCTCTCGCTCTCTCTCTCTCCCTCTCGCTCGCTCTCTCTCGTCCTTTGGCCGCTTTATTTATTTGTGCGACGACTTTGTCGAAGTAATTTTCATAAATATTTGCCTCCTTTTTCCGACGGACCGGCGACTGGGGAGTCGCCACTTTTTGTTTAGCCAACGCTTTATTAGGATTAATTAAGAGAAATCCGTTGCGGGGATCGAAGGAAATTTGGCATAATAAATTAAATTAGCATATATGTGCTCTTTGAACTGCGAAACAAAGTTGCTACTAATTAAAAATGGCTGCGGAAAATCTAAAAAAAATCATGATCACCAATCAAATCAGTGTTGATTAGCGAGTGAATATTTTGAATATTTCTTTGGCGTTTTCCAAAACCAACCAGTAAATGCGAAGTTGCGAAAGTAAAACGTAGAAAGTAGAAAGTGCATTAAACCTGCGATGAAGCCTATGCGGCGAACGGTAAATCGCCTCAATTTCCACCTTTCAACATGTCCGCGTTCCCGTCTTCGTCCTGCCTGCGCGTGTGTGTGTGGGTGTGCCGCGACATGTGTGTGTGTGTGTGTGTGTGCGTGCTGAGTAGGCTCTTGAGCGGCACAACACTTCCGGTTGCCACTTGTGAGCGAAAAGCTTTTCAGCCTTTGAGTGTTTTTTGTGGCAGGAACAAGGAGACATTTCAGACATCCCCTCCTTTTTGCCTACCTCTCTTCCACCCACTGCTTGTGTGTGTGTGTGTGTGTGTGTGTGTGTTTGTCGCACAATAACATAACTAAACGGAAAAACGCAATGCCATCATCCGACTAAAGGATGCCCTGCAAATTCATATAATAATTTTATCAAGTAGATAGATTAACTAGGCTATGAAAACTTCATTGAAGACTTCCTTAATCCACCTGTTTTTTTACTTCCTGCTGCCTTTTCTCTACTCGGAATAAGTGCTTTTATGACCAATTTGACGAATGACCCCCACTGGAATGGGTTAAAGCGGCCAGTCTCTCTGGTCGTGGAATATTGGAAGTTCGAAGCCAGCGATTTTTGCCTAATTTATTCGCTCGCATCGCTCATAAATAAACCAAAATTGGTTCAAAGCGAACGCAGACGAAGTTGACTTATTGAATTTGCCTAAACGGGGCGGGAAAATAAAAGAACGCCGACGCGGCCGCCAATAAAAACATAAGAGCAACGCGTAATCATCAAGGGGAAATGCCTCAGGCTGAAGGTCGTTGGGGGAGGGGGCGTGGTCGGTCCTAGGAAACGCCCTAATGCCCCATCTAATGGTGCAAATAAATTTCAACTAAGGAATTTTTATAGAGAGAGTCATAAAACCAAATGGCTGCCAATGTTTTGCTTTCCCCCTCGCCGTAGTAACGTTAATAGCCTTAATTGAGCGTCTGCCACGCCCACTTATTTGTTTATTAGTGCGCCCATGCCCAAAAAACAACAAAAACACACGGGCAGATGTGCAGGGGAAAAAGGCATCATGCTGGAATTTTCATTTGCCGTTGACAATAAAAAGACGTGGCCAAATAGAAAGGTGCACTAAGGGAAAACGTATCTTTCGAGACTATGAAAATGTTGTTTTTCAAGCATAAATTATTTGATTGTGTTATAATGCTTAAAAGATTGGCTAATGATGAATGCAACATAAAGCACAGTTGGCTTAATCTTGAAATGAAACTATTTCTCTCACTGCACTTCAGTCTTATTTTCTTACATCTTGCCAGCATTCGCAGATTCCTGCAGCTTTTTCGTCAGTCGAATAATTTTCCACCTGGAATTCGCAGGGATATTTTTTAAGGGTGCTTGGCACGCCCACCGCCCATAATTATCAGCGTGTGCAACTGCTTGTGTTTGTGTGTGTGTGTGCATTAAATCTTCTGCTGCGGGTCAAGTTTAAAGATTCAATTTCCGAGGCAGCGGGAAAAAATCCATTAAAATTGTTAAATGCACCGTTGGCAGTTTTCCACATCCTGTCTTCTTCTTCTTCGCCCATTTCCTTTGCACTAATTTGCGTGTGTGGGAGGGTGTGTGTGTGTTTGTCAGTGTGTGTGTGTGCCCTGGTCGGTGAGGTGTAACGATGTCGCCTGAAGTATGGTGCTGCAATTTGCTCCGAGAGTCAAATGGATTTGACCTTAGCCACATGGGCTGTGGGTGGTTGGGTTGGGTGCTGCAGTATGCTGGACCAGCACTAATGCTTAAGCTGATTTTAACAGACACACACACACACACACATTGCCAAACACGCTCATACACCCTGAAACACACACACTCACGTCGCGGGCAGACTTCATTTGCAGACAGAGCGCAAAAATTTCTGAAACACACTGCCACAGTGGGCTAGTCACATAATAAAAGTACTTAAAAATAAAAAAAAAATACAAAATCTGTTTATTTTTATTGAAAGCAAATAATCAAGTAGATGCTTTTATTTAGTGCACTATGAAATGCCCTTGAAAATCAGTAGAAAGGCATTTGTTTGGAAAAAAGAACAGTGTAGTGCACTGTGCTTCCGAAGACCGGGAACAGTGGGCAAGTATCACGTAGTGCCGCGCGGAAAGCGCATTAACACATTTACACGGCACACACACACACACACACACACATGCAGGTGAACAAAGAAAAAAGGAGAAGAATTCTTTGAAAAAAAGGAAACACGCGACACGCTTAAAAAATCTTTGCAACTTTCTTTCTGCGCCAAAAGCTGCAAATTTCATTTCACACCCAAAAGACCCCAGACATGCCAAACGAATGAAAGAGACGGCAGAAGGGGGACATAGAAAGAGAGGAAGAGAGTTGCGCCAGAGGGAGACAGCAGGCGGAGAAAAGTGCATGGCCACGAATTAAAAAGGTCATTTGGTCGCACTTTAGACAGTTTTTCTCCCCTTCACTTTTTAGGGTATTTTTTCACAAGCGTCGCCCAGTGGATAAATAGGGGAGCTAGGGGTGGTTTAGGGATATAAGGATATAAGGATATAAGGATATACCTTTCGGTTTGGGGACTTGTAAAATAACTTTGGCGCCTGTCCAAATGAGCAGCCCAGCGGCGCGTGGCGAATCCAAAAGGGAAAGAGCAGCGGTTCAGAGGTGGAAAATGGGGGAAAAAATTGGGGAAACAAGGCATGGAAAAGCATGGAAAGCTGTTCCCTTCAGAGTGGAGGGAAAATCGCTTAAATCTTCCCAAATAAGTTAATTTGAATGGCCATTTGAATTGCTTAAAACAGCAGCTACTACTGCCGGTCAATTAGCAGCAACGGCAACCACCAAAAAAGTAACTTAAAGAAAGAATAGTCATCAGATAATTAAATAGATGCTTGCAATAAAAAAAATTAATAAATTCCGTTGCGGCTTTATGTTTGAGGCAATAGTATTTCATTTCACGCTCAACAGTTGCCCAGAAGCAAATCCTACAGGATCCTTGTTGCCGGGACTACGGGAAAAGAAGAATTGTGGCTGGTACGGTAAGCCCTGGCAGAAGGGAACTTTGATGCCGTTTTAAAGTGCATCAAGAATTAAGAAAACGGAAGACGGGTAACGGAAACAGAAACAGAAACAGACGAAGTCCCTGTAAAATGGAAAACAACAGCGTGGTTGGGGAAATGGCGGGAAAAACCGAAAGCGGTGGAGGCGCTACTGGCGGAAGGATAAACAGGACTTAGTTGACCAGGTTGGCTGCAGGGCAAGATAAGAAAATTGCAATTTAATTAAACTAATTGAAAGACGATAGGCGGCGAAAGGTGTCTCCTTCGGGCTTCTCAAGGGCTTCTTTGGCCCGACTTTTCCCGTTCAACTTCAAGTCCGGGCTTTATCCTTATCGCCGCCGCCACACACCAAACAAAAACAACAATAGGTGCGCTGTACACTGCGCAAAATGCTCATGGGCATTGATTGATTGATTGCCCTTGTAAAACAAGAGAAATGAAGCAATCTTTACCTATTTATCAAATAACTTGAAAGATTGCTAGCTATATTAATATTACTAATTAATATTAATATTATACTGCACTGCTGCACATTTTTCGGGCAGTGTATTTGGTGAAAAGAATTAAGTGAAGCCATGCAAATTGCTTCTCATCTTGCCATTCGCCTTCGTCTGGACATTTGCATTCAAAACCAATGCGTCGTTGACTTTTGCTTGAGAATGCCAAGGAAAGAGATGGCTGTACGTCGGCGAGAGGGAGAGGGCATGCTGCCAAATGAAAAGCAAACAGTCTGGAAGCGGAAGAGCGAGAGAGCTAAACAGCGGGGCTGAATGGGCCGAAGGAGGTGCATTCAGGCATACAAATGAGCCCAGGGATTGGAGGTGGACCCAGATGCGGGAGTGGAAGTGGCAGTGGCAGTGGGTAGTAGCCATGGGATGGGTAATAGGCCAGGCAAACTGCACATGGACTAGTGCCAATGACAGGGACGTGTCGGCCAAGAAAATTAACACATCGCCCTTAGGATCCCTGTCCGTTTTCCTTCTTTTTTTTCTACTCCGACTTCAGCTATCGAGTGCTGGTTCCGTGGTTTCCAGGTTTCATCTTCATCGGTAATGAGTTTCTTCTTGCAAATCAATTTCTAAGCAGGAAAGCCAAAGAGCCACTTCCATCAAATGTCATCCGCCTGCACGGAAACAAAAAACAGTGTTGCTCTAGATATTATTTGATATTTATTAGATATCTAGAAAATAATTCAACTTTATTTAAAGAAACATGCTGACTTACAAAAATACACAAGCAATTTGAAAATATGTGAACACTGATATGGTTAACAACGTTTCAATTTGGCAGCTATTGAAGTGAGTTTAAATTGTGCCACAATATCTTTTATTGGTAGCGGATAATTTCGCCCATCATAATCTCGTTCTGCTCTATTACCAAAAAATGTAGCTAAAAAAATGGGGAAGGGAAAATTGCCGGCACTTAATGCGCTTATCTCAGTTTGCAGTTTTGAGCTCTGTGTGCGATGGAATATTGCAATTAAGTGAAGAGGCAGCTTAGGCAGTCTATCTATCTTTTCCCCCGAATTCTCCCTCTGCGAGACTGCTCCTCGCATTCTCTGGCAGCGAAATCATTTTTGTTGCCATTTCCATGGGTGCTTGGTGTGTTTTTTGTACATGTTTTTTGGCCCACTGCTTAACTTTGTTGCTGTCGTCTCAAGCGTCGCCATAAATATGCCGTTACGCATTTCCTCGCTCCATTTCGAACACTGTGAAAAAATTCTTATAAGTTATAAGTATAAAAAATCAGCTTTTGACTTTTGAGTACCGTAAATGAACCAACTACATACTGATAATATAAGCTCGGTTTCGAGTTCGATATGCAGGCGTATAAGGCAATCAAAATATGTTTTTTCCAGTGTATCCTGCGCTGTCTGTCTCTTTCGCTCCTGTTCACACGCATAGTTGGTTCATGCCAAATTGAACTGCCGTTGAGCCAAAGTCAACGTTCTCAGGCTTTGAAACACTTTATAGTTTTCCTTTGCGTTTCTTCTCATGAGGTTTTTCTTTATTATTTTTCTTTTTTTTTTGGCCAAGTGTTTGCCTTTGCCGCTTGTTGACTCACCCACACAGTCATATAAATTATGACGTGCGTGTGTGTGTGTGTGTGTGGGCTAAGCAAAAGTGTTAAGTTGGAAACACGAAAAATGTGCGCGCCGCAAAACTTTGGTTTCCTTCGAAAAATGTAAAAAAAAGAAAAAAAATTGTGGTAAAAGCTACCACAACACACACACAAAACACACACGCACTGAGAGCAAGGCAACAAATTTTCTCAAATGCACATTGATTCGGTTTTCATGGAATTTTGAAACGGAAATTATTTTGGGAACAATCATTGAATGGGAAAATCCTTGTAAAATATTCATTTTACAAACATATGTGCCAAGAAACCTATTTTACTACCATAAATTTGCTTAAATTAAATCGGTATTCGTCCCACTGTGCGACTTCTGGCTGCTTCCTCTAAGGCAGTTCTGTTGGCATAAGTGGATTACCGTATTAAGTTTTTATTATTAGTCTAAATGGGAAAGTCCTCGTTGACTTTCCGGGTCTTACGAAACTGGCGAAAAGTGCGAAGTGGGCGGTTTGGCGAGCCCTTGAGTGCTGGGCTGAAAATTAAGTGTAAAATAAGAAAATTAGCTTAAAATAAATTCTGTTGCGGTTTCGTCGTCCTTCAATATTCATTTGGCTTTTCGTGCGCCAGTGCGAGGATTAATAATTAGAGACGACAGTGTACACATGTGGCTGTGTAACCACCGAGTCGCCCAAAAAAACCACCCAAAAACCACCCACCGGAAGGAGGAAGAATCGCTTTCTGGTTCGCACAATTCTCAGAGCGTTCATTTGCTTGGCCAAAGACGGCATAACTTTCATTTATGACAGGCCCAGTTCGCATATTATGCGGTATTCCCTTCACTTGCCAGTTGTTACACTCGGGAAAAAATTTTGAAATTCTCAAGAAAAGTGTTGTGTAATTTTGCAGAATTTTTTATTACTCATAAACAGGTATGAAATATGTGGCATTTGAAGTATAGATACTCTTTTCAAGACGATGGTAGTAGTAGTAGTAGTAGTAGGCATTTCTCCCAGTGTACACCCTCTCCCTCGCTCCCTTGGCCATCAGTGCATATGCATAAAGTTTATGAGGCACTGGCGATTGCAAAACTTTTACCAACAATGGCGACAGAAAGTTTCCTTTCCTGTTTTCCGTTCTTTCGCCATCTCTGTCTCTCGCTCTGTCTATCGCTCCCTCTCGCTTCCGCCCGCTATCTGTCTCTTTTTGCTGTACCTGAAGTTAAAGACGACAAGCAACATAAGGCGGAATAATGCAGGAAGCGTGAAAACAAATCAATGTGTGTAGGCAAATTTTAATCGAAGTCGAGCAAATATTCAAACTGCATTCTACACACTGCAAGTACAGCATTAATGTTGCGAATCTTGGCCTAGGTGATTTGTATATTTGCAGGATTAAAGTGGCAGTGTTGTGCAATAATGTATGCTGATAACCGGAGAATGTTCTTCCGATTTAAATGGCTTCTCGTTTGTGTGCTCTCAAATGGAGTGGCAAGTCTAATTGTAAAGTTTACTTTAAAGCTCATCAACTTCAAGTGTGATTTGCTTCGTAGTTTCTCGAGTTGAGAATAAAGCACTCTCGAGCGAAAAGCCAGGGATCAACATTCTCAGCTGCGAAAGCCGACTTTATTTACTCAACTGCAAATCCATGGACATTCTATTATCTCGAATTTAAGTTGGCGATTAAAGTTATCCTTCGGTCTACTTCACACCAACCGAAATGCGTTGAAAATCTCAGGCAAAGTCCTTTTCGCCGAGCAAAAGATTTAGAATCAAATTAAATGCTTGTTGACATGTCATCCACACATACACCCGAAACCGGAAAAAGGATTCAAGTTACTTGTGGGGGGCTAAGCGGCGATGGCAACGGGTAACGGGCGGTAAATTCGGGCGATAAGGGTTAGGGGTCGGTGGTTGGAGGTCGGTGGTTGGGGTTGGGGTTGGTGTTGGGGCTAAGCTGCTGCATCAAGTGTCATGCAATAAATATCACTCAAAACTTTCCTCTTTTCGGGGCATGTGTAGCGATAAAATGTATCTAATTTAAGATGTTTTTGCCGCCCGAGCAAACTGCAATCCAAGCCACCCGAACTCTTTGCCCAACTGCCGAGGAGCAGTAAACATTTTTAATTTGACAAAACTTTTTACCTTTGACCGCAGGTGGCTCCAGTGGGTGGGCAGTGCAGTGGTTTAGTTGGGCACATCCCTTTTCCGGCAGCAACGTGAGGTCAATGCGGCAGGTTAAAGTCTGACGTCTGTGCGACGCAAGAGACGCAATCGGGGCACTACAATAAAATGAGAATTTTCAAAATTGCAGTACTAGGTAGCACTGGTGCAGTGGAAAATCTCTTCTCGGACATCAGTGCTGCCAATGTGGCTAGTGTTTTGAATGCATTTAACTATGTGTGTAGAAAAAGATACACTAATTTATGGTTAATGGGGTAATTGAACTTCATAACTTCTGGGAAAGATGCCTCCCCCGTATTGCATAGTTCCCTAACTCATCTGGTATTAGCATAGTTCAACTTTATTCATTTACTTCTGGCATCATTGGCATCTCTCAAGTACGCACACACATGCACGTATGTATGTGTATATTCCATCTCTGTCGCCACGTCAAGTATGAAATTGTTGTGTTCACACTAAACTTAAGTAACTGAATTAAAATGCGGCTAATAGAGTAGTTGCAAACACATGGAGATTAAATGGGGGGAGCGGCTGGTTGGGGCTCCGAGGGGCGTGTGACGGAGTAAGATGACCAGATTAACTGACTAGTTTATGGCAATCCCTGAAACCGAAGGACGGACCGGCCAGCCAGTGTGTGGGCGTGTGCGTGTTTCTGTCACTTGGCTTCTTCTTTTCCTTTATTTTGTACTCCTCTTTTGCCTCTGCTGACAGTTTATACAGGTGGAAGACAGATGGCAGATGAGTGGTGGATGGAGGTCCTTGATGGACAGGCTAAGGAATTTCTGCTTTTGATGGGCTGCATGGGGCTTTCCTGCTCGTGTATTTAAACAATTACGCTAAATGGCAAGGAAGGAATATATCAATACAAATATTTCTAGATAGCATCCCAAATACAATATTCACTGGAAGGATTTATTGAAATCAACAACCTGAATATTCACTGGAAGGATTTATTGAAATCAACAACCTGAAGCCATTTGCTTCAAGTTTTGGCTTCCAAATTTTTCCCAAATCTTTTTGGCTGCGTGCGATTTTCAGCATTGTGGGCTGTCAATCAAGTGCAGGAGTTTTTAACTGCAATTGCGAATCCGAGATGAGAAAAAACAGCGAAACTAAAAGGAATAGTGCGGAAAAGCTCACCAAGATGGCTGGCTGTCCTATATAATGAAATAAAAGTGAGAGCAAATCCGCGCGAAGAATGCAAATTAAAGTGCAAATTGAAATCGAAATGACAGATCCCGGCCAGCCTACCCCAGAGTCCTTCTGCTCCTGCTGCTGCTGCAGCGCGTCATCGTCATCCTTATCGTCATCAAGCTCTGAGATACTCTGAGAGTGAGTTGCTCAAGTGGAGGAGGGTGCCCCATTCGAATGGGGCTCCCCTTTTCCTAAGAGAAAACAATGCGTGTGCATTGTCAGCGGAAAACTTGCGAGGGGAATGCGACCTGCGAGACAGATGCACTATAAAAATGAAGAAATTATATAGCATACTTATGGGCGATGCAGCACGTGCACCTCGAGAGCGAACAGCACTGAAGGGTGGATTTGCAAGATTCTGGCAGAAAAGCGGCATTTGTGATACTCTGCTAAAATCTATAAATTCAGACTAATAATATATGTAAAATAAATTAAAATAATATACAAGTTGCTCAAAACCCAATTGATGGACAAAAAATTCGTAATTTATAAATGACTCGCTTAGATTAATTAAATAATAAAATCGCTAAAAAACATTGCACATTTTTTAGCATTTATTAACGACTTAAAAGGAAAAAAAAACCGTGGCAGAGCTTTTAAAATTCCAATAAATCCACCTGAAGCATCGAAAATAGCTCGTAAAAGTTGCGAATAGTTCTGAAAAGAATTTCACATGAAAATTTGCTCACTTTGTTTTGGTATATCTCCTTAGTTTTATTGCGTACACATGCAAACGCGGTGCTGGCAGTCGGGGCGTATACGTAATCTTGCACAATGTGAATAATCTCTGCTGGCCATTAGGGCAGCCAACAAGTTTTGCTTTTGGCCTTGCTGCACACACACGCACATACATACGTACATATATATACCCGCACAGGTGTAACTGGGTGTGGGAAAGAGAAAGTTAAATTAAAAAATGTCAAATTGCATACATTTAGGAGCTAATGAAATAAGTTAAGCGACAACAACAACTGCAAGCGTTGCCGAGCGCTGAGTACTGCGTTAAGTACCTCTGTATGGGTATGTGTGTATATGTATGGGTGCTGTGCATGTGTGTGCATTGCAATTTGAATTAATTTGACTTTTTTATGAACTTTAAGTATGCCAACAGCAGCCCAAAGCTAAGCTATGCTCCTGTTTTCCTAGGTCCTTGTTGTTGTAGGTCTGGCAGCTATAGTTGTAGTTGTAGTTGTAGTTGCAGCCGCTCTTGTTGTTGTTGTTGTTGTTGTTGTTATTGTTGTTGCCACTGCAGCTGTTTGGCTGCTGTAAGCTTGTGGCCTGTGCTTCACTGTATATGTACGTGTTTGTTGGCCACGTCGAGCGTTGATGAGATGCCAGTTGAGTTAATCAGGAAAACATGGTGAGCCAAAGGCGCCGACAGAGATAGATATATATGTATGTAAAGTGCTGCAACCAGCGTGAGCGAGAGAGAGAGGGGGATAGAGACCAGTGGGGAGGCATGGAAAAATGGTATCCTTCAAGGCAGAGCTCTCAAGGCTCCCTTCGTCGTCGGCCACTTAAAAAATCATAATCATAACCAATTATGATTACGCCAGGCAACCGAGCCATAAGCCAGATGAGCCAAGCTGCCAGCTTTGGCCTTGGACATTTAGTTAGGAAGAAAAAAACCGGGATTACTTAGCCGATTTCATTAGAGAGTGAGGGAAATATGCAGCACAAGAGATATTGGGGCATTTCGGATTAAAGGTGAAGAGTCGTAAGCCTTTCGGGGTCACGCTTCAGTAGACTATCTCAGCCAGCTTCGGTGTATTCGTATTCGTAGCTGCAGGCATAATAATGCCATGTGCTCTCTATGACAGGTACGATTACACACTTTTATCGAACCGAAATCGATTTCCTTGGGCCCCATGATATCTACTTGACCATCATCCGATTCCGATTCTGGCCAACTGTCCATCATCTATCTATCAAAGTATCTATTTATCTTTTGTATCTTTCTATCTGCTTAACTGCGTCATCATCATCGCCATGATGGCCTTGCATTGTGGGTGTGTGTGTGTGGGAATATCTGTGCCATTCTCCCGCTGCCACTGCCACTTCCTACTTCACTTCCCTTCCACTTCCGTTCGTTGTCTTGAGCTTCCTGCGAGAATGCTGCTTGTTGTTGTGGATGGCGTTGATTGCTGTTGACTTTGATTTTTGCAATCTGCTTTCGATTTATTTTATATTTCTTCCAGGTCACTGACATTTGTGTGTGCAATGTCCAGTGTCCTCCTTTCTTCCTCCATTCACTTCCTTCTCCGTCTCGAGCTCATTCTCTTCCCCATTCCCTTCCTCATTCTCATTCACCCACACATGTCCATCATCGTCATTTTTTCACCAGATCCTGCAGCTTCATATTGCTTTTGATTTCTAATTTGGTTCATTGGCTCTGGGCATGTCCGTCTAGTCCTGTATCTTTATCACTCCCCCTCACCCCACCTAACCAGATTTTTCCCCGGTGTTCCCCCTGATTTGGCACACCCCTTCCCCCCAGCCAACAACACATCCCATTGTTGTTTCTGCATGAAATTTGAGTAAATAGCTAAAGCAAAGCGAAATATGTCGACACATGCGGGCAGCTTTCCATTGTGGCTAAGTGTTGGTGTGTATTTGCTGGCATGTGTGTGTGTTGTGTGTGTGCATGTGTGCGATTGTGGTGTGCGTGGCTGGCTGTGTGTGTATTTGTGTGATTGGGGCTGGAAATGCACATTTTGGCGCCCGCATTTTTCAGCACCAAGTGTTTCGATTTGGCCTGGTTAATTTCCCAACCATTTTCATTTCTAAACCAGATACTCAATTGTCTTATTCCGTATTGGTTCTGGTGATAGCTCTTAAAGCATGAAGCCCAACAACTAACTAATTATACGAGGCTATAAATAGAAACACAATTAGTTTTTATCCGCAATTGGCTTTTCTATATTACTCATTGAACCAATAAAATGAATTTGCACTATTCGTAAACACAAAAAATCCATTTTGAATTATTGAGAGTGTTAAAATTACTACAAATTTTTTACCGAATTTGCGAATTGATCTGCCTGATTACTATCAATTAATAGAAATGTTACACACAATTTCATGATATTTACAAAAAATATCCCAACTGTTTGCGCCTCCAATCAATCAAGTCTGCTGGGTATTCAAAATTCGCTTAAACAAAAAATGAAAATGTCAGAGTTTTTAGCCCGGTGGTTCGGTCTTCTTTTTCTTTTGGCCCAGCTTGGGTGTAGAACTCGTTATTGTTTCGTCTGATGGATGCCATGACAAGGTTTTCATAACTTTTTACAGCATGCAAAAGCGATGCAAAATATTCTCTAACACTGGCCCAGGGATTTTTCCAATTGTTCCCCTCCGACCGTTGGAAAAACTCTTTTATTTTTGCTGCCAATCAGCAGAGAACTAAAAATGTGACCACGAAAAATATGCGGGGTTGGATTGAAACGTTGGGGGATTGTTGAATGTGATGTGTGTTTTTGGCATTAATATAAAAGGCAATCAAAATCAAATCAAATGAAAATCGTTCCAGTTGTTTTTGTGTGTGTTGACAAGTTCATTATGTTTGCATTGCGTTTCGGTTAGAGTTGGAGTCCCCCTTTTGTTTGTCCACCGATATGACCAATAATCAATGGCTAATACACACACATGTGCGTGTGTGTGTGTGTGTGGAGGCTGAGACGCAGACAAACAAATGCTTGGGCGCACATTAAAAGCGACTTGGGCTAGCCGCAAATTGAACTAATTTGATGTGTGAACAACGGCTAAAATGGAGCAGGGGTGTCCTGCCATTGATGAGCAAAGCCAGATGGATAGCACTCTCGTCTAAATACAGTTGAGGTCAAGAAAATACGAGTATGTTGCAACTCTGGAAACCGTATATTCAATACCCTTAAATCTGTGCACTATTTTCTATTATAACTAGGAAACCCTTATTGCAAATCTAGATATTATATATCGTTCGATATATATTTTCTTTACACGATATTCACTACTATTTTGACTTCATGTGTGCCTATAATATGTGTGTATTGATTGACAGCCAAAAGAAATTGTGTTCTTGGTCTTGGCAAGGGAAAACGCAGACAGGACGAGTGTCCAGATCCGAAACCATCTCCCGATGCTCTGTGTTATGATTTTGTGATATATATACCGCATTAATTCAATTTGATGTGGAGCTCTTGTTGCCAGACTTCGGCCTGAATTTCGATAAACAGGCCGGCCGGCCAGCTTCTGCTACTTAATATGGATTCCATCTGTCTACGAATTAGTTAGAGCGACTTGGGCAGCTAACGAAGCTGGTCGGTTTTAATAACAAATACAATTTGTTTATCAAAAGTCTCGAAGCATCTGACTGCATGGGAAGTCCGCAAGCCAAGAGTACAAGAGTACGTGGCTGCAGGAATCAAAATTGAAGGAGTCTTTAAGGCAAGTGTCGTACTGGTAAATTGTGGGATTAGCCTGGGACTTGTTAACAATGTTTCGGCGCTGAAGCCTTGAATTATCGGCATATGTGTGAACAAATAATACTATTTTCGAAGGTATTTAAGCTGACTGAAGAACTTAAGTTTGTAATACAAAGTAGCCTTATTGAATTTTAAGAATTTCGCATATATCTGATCGCTATGTCACATGAGCTAGTTAGTTAAAGCTTTTTTTTAACGAATTTTGCATTCGGCATTCAATAAGTCAGACTGATTAAGTACAACGTGTTGGTCTATGGATCAACTCCCAAAGTAGTCTGAAATGAAAACAAGTAGCTGCGCATTTGGGACCGAAGCGAAATGAATTCATCATGTCGAACAAACGTCGAGTTATTTGCAATTATTCCTGCTGGCTTCCAATTAAATTAGCATACAATCAATCGAATACATTTACTATTCATACGGAAAGTGTGTGTGTGGGTGTGTGCATGCTTGCTCGATCGAATGCCCAGATAGATTTATATGTGTATATATAAGTTGATGTGCATCGCCCAGATGTTGCGTATATACATATACACATCATTGTATATATAAATATACAGCATCACAATGAGTTATCCTTACGCTCATTACATTTGGATTAACATGCTAATAATGCCAATGGGCAGCATTCAGTACTCCTCGTCTTTGGTCGTCCTTGTGGGTAGGCTGTATGTAAATGCGGGCCGTACTCCACTCGGGATAAGTCCTGCTCATCCTGACTACTGGTATCCTACGCACTTGACTGAATAATTTAACAAATGCATGGGAGCTGCAAACCAGAATGGGATGGCAAATCGATGTTTGGCATTGATAGTTGGAGTGTTATAATTGTATGTTTGACAATCTTCATAACTGTCAATTAGATTGCCATATTGCCGATGCCGATGCCGATGCTGGTGCCAAGTTGGCCAGTTGGGCCATCGCCAGCCCCCGCTCGCTTATCCCCTGCTAATGTAATTGTTTAACACACTGCTGGGCATTATTATAAACAAATGGCTGTCTGGACGGACAGACAACGTAGATGGATGGACGTACTGCAATACGATTGCCTTGATTTTATTGACTGCACTGCGATTGTGGTGCACAGCACATACTCTTACTCAGCTTATTTGCATATGTGGCAGGTTGTTCTTACCACCCGATCCTGCCACCCCACTCCACTCCATGCCGTGCCATCGCATTCCATCCATCCATCCATCCCAATGGGCTGCCTATTTTGATTTATGGCAGCAAATTGTGCTTTGGCCTTTTTGAGTGGCTCAAGTGGTGCAGTGGATCTGTATCTGTATCTGTATCTGTGCCAAATTCCGAATATCTCTTGAGAGAGCCGTATTAGCATTTAATTGAAGGATTGCCAGGCCGTTGAGGGGAATTAGTCCCGATAATCGAGCATTGCTGCTGAGAATGGTAAATAATTTAATTCGGAGTTAGTTGCAAGTGCAAATTACACGCAATTAATTCGGCAAATTTTAAACAAGAAACGTTGTGCGCTTTAAAAATGCCAGTATTCATATTGAAATAGTGTGCGTAGTTTTCCTTTATTTAACTGAACTTTCGTTTCTATTCCACTGCACTCCGTGTTTTTGTTTTCCCCCCCATTTTCCAAACTGAGATCCCTAGACAGGTGACTGAATAACGCAGTTTGTCCGCCTCAAAGTTGCTTTGAATTTTGTTTTTCGGCCAGGACAATGCGACCAGATGTCGCAGTCGTCCTTTGGCCGCTTGTCAATGTCGCTCCTTGATGGCCGGCAATGCAATTTGGCTAAGGAAAATGGCCAAAAGGATGCCGAGCACACTGAATACGCAAAATACGGAAAATGCGAAATGCAAAATGCAAAATGCAAAATGCTGGGCTCTCACACAATCGGAGGCATAATGCATAATTATACAATGGCCCAGACGCCAAGGACGATCCAAATGAAGCGAGCTTCAGGGTCCTTATCAGGACATCCGCTTTCAGCGATTTTTAATTGCTATTGTTCGAGTTTATTGTTTTATTATAAAGGCCAAGTGAATGAATAGACAGAGCGGGTCTAGGGAAAAAAAAAATACCGAAAGACAGAAAGTGGTCACGAAAATTTTCATTTAATTTCTTTTGTCGCTTCAGTCGGTCGTTTTGGTTTCTTTTTCGCAGCGCTTTCTATTTCCTTCTTTTTTTCGAAATAAATATGGCAACAATTAGCTGGCCGAGGATAAGAAACTTTGGCCAACCATAATTGCAATAAGTCGCAAATTAATTATGTACTGTCAGCAAGCGCTCCTGCAGTCGGCGTGTATTCAATTTGCAGTAATTTGCATTTGAAAAATGTGCTTAAGGACATAATAAGGACCCTCTCTAAGCTACGAAAACATGGCGAATAACAACGAAAACTAATCGTGAAAGGCTTTAAGAAACTACTGAGAAATTCAAAATAATTATTGTGCAATTTGAATAGTTTGTCGAAAAATGCGCCCCCCTTTTAATGCAACAATGCCTTCGAACTGCGCGTCCTTCAGATGACAAGAACATCAAATTAATATGCACTTTTCCAACACTTGATCCTGGCAAGTGGGCATGTGGAGTGGCCGGTGGGAAGCCGGACACACTGCTGCCTGGGCTGGGCTGGGCGGCGAGTATCCCCTGCATGGAGAATAGAAGGACCTGGCCGCAGAGTGCGCAAAAAAGGAGCGAAGGGGCAAAAGGAATTTGTTTACAAATATGGCGAACAAATATAGTTGGAATGAAACAGCAGCAGAGTGCACTTGAAGGGCACTGGAGAGAAGGAGGGCCGAAAAACACGGGCATAAGTGCCAGGTCCTGGAACAAGGACGATGGGAAGCACTGCGTCGACGACGACGACGACGACGTAGCCACTACAATAATCATAAAAGCGCAAAGCAACACAGCCACACCGCACAACACATGTGCTCCGCGGGATTCCGGGGAGTTGGGGCGGAAGTAATGTATTAATCCTGTTGAGGCCATATTTTTTATTGGCATTCGTTTCCCTGTGCCTGCGTGCCACCATGCGTATACGTAATTTGCATTAGCAATCGTTGTCAGCACAGCGCCACGCCCCCCCTTGCCTTTCGGCCAGGTGATAAACCGCATTCTTATTATAACACCGCAAAGAAATAAAAGGGAAGGAAATGCGCACGTTCTTGTGTGTTATAATACACTGAAAAATACACCAATTATTGTGAAAAAGTCAATCAAGAGAGCAGACAGTTCGCTGGAGTTCGTCTGGATATCCGAACGCTTGAAAGAGAAGCCTTCAGCTTAAGAGCTGACGCGAAATCATTCCTTGCACTAGCGTTTCTCTTTGTGTTGATTTAAATGTATTTAAATATATATGTTGTACAACCGACAAGGACAATTTAAGCCCTTTCATAAATATTACTGCTTCGGCGGCGGCAACGCGTCGCGTAATTATTATTACGCATACGCCCCGTTACCCGACGACCCCAAGCGTAATTCAGCGTTAAGCACGGTGGTCAACGGATGACAGGAACTGCGAACGGAAATAATTGTTATGCAATTTAAATTATTCCCTATTTAAATTGGCGCACATTATTAACGCACACAGAACATTTTCAATTATATTTTGCCATAGAGTTATTTATTTCGATTTAAAATGTGCCCACTTTGCGTGCAGTTCAATTGAAGGCACGCAGAATTATTTAAATAGGGTAAATAGCTGATTTTAATAAATAAGATTGCGCTACCGCAGGATTTATGAAAACCTCGTTTTTCATTTTGATTTCAAGAGAAATGTTTCGATTTATTTGCTTAGTGTTTCGCAACCTTTATATATATAAATATATTTATATTTTTTTTAATTTCAAAGTAATGTAGCTGTCAGCCCACTGTTGACCATGGTTGACCAGGAGCAGGTCCTGCGGGGGCTGTACAAGGTCGTCGGTGGCGGGGAGGGGCGGTACATGACGCTGGCTGGCGACAATTATGCGCATGTTGGCGGCTTAAGCAGCCATTATTCCTGCTGCCTCACTTAGCCATTCTCTTTGCCAGCCCCATCCCCATGCCCATCCCCAAACCCATCATCATCCATTCCCTTCCTGGCATTTCCCCTTGCCCGCCCCTCGCCTCGTTTTCCCCTAATTTCCCGCCGTCTTTTACAGGACTTGCACTTCCATTGTTACCGCTTGCTTTTTCATAAATTTAAATACAAAACATATTAAGTTTTATAGCCCGGGAGGGTTAAGTTGTTCGCTGTCCCCTGCGCTCGGAGCCCCTGTCGCCCGAAAGTCTGCATATGTTTGAAATCCAGCTGAGAATTTACTAACTCCGGCATGTGTGGGACCGAACTGCATTCGAGGAGCAAGGAACAAGGAAGCGGGGCAAAAAATGGGCGACCAAAGCAATTGCCGGGTAACGTTAAGCACTCGAAAAGCTTCCGAGGAAAACGCTTAGCAAACAATTTGAGCAGCAGATCCTGAAAACGAATGAAAATTGGAACGGAAAAGGGCAGGAAGGCGAAATGCAGAGGCGTGGGGCTGGCAAATTCACAACGCCGTTTAAATGAGTGGAATGAAATCATATTAATATCCGCATGAGTTGCCATTATGGCCGGGATCGCGGGCCTGCTCCAAGTTCACACAGTTCATCATGGGTTAAGTCCGGGAATCAGATTTAAAATACTTCCATTTGTGCAAACATAATAATTGCATTTTATTTCAATTCGTAGTTTCGTAAAAAATTTCCCCTCGTTCAAATGCATTTTTGTATGCGGTTGAAAGTGGAAAACTGGTGTCTGGTTACTTTAATTTTTTTTCCATTAAATTTAAGTTGTTCTCTTTCTGTCCTGTCAATTTGTTTGTTTGCTTGCTTTTTTCTTGTGCCCGCATTTTTTCGCCAACTGCGCGACTGGAGTTCAGCTATTTTCTTTGAGTCCGAAATGGTTTTGCTCGATGGCTGAATGATATCGAAATAAATGCACAACCCGAGATGCATTTAAAGGCGACTTAACCCCCACCTTAACCCCTCATTGCCATTCCTCCGGCTGCTTCTTATGAAAATTTCGTTGGGTTTTCCTTTCACACGCAAACGGAACCAGAAATATCAAGTGGAATTGCATTGCATTTCCCTCGTGCATGTGTGCGTGTGTGTGCACAGTGAGTGTGTGTATCTGTGTGTCTGGCATAAATACAGTTTACTAAAATTGAATTCATTATGCTGAAAATACAAAAACAGACAGACCGAAAGACACAGCGAAAGCATACAGCATTCGCCCCACATAAACCATATAGGATAAATATATAGCTATCGATGAACCTCCATCTCTATGCGAATATAATATATAATGGAGTCAAAAGCAAAATATTACCATGCATAAATAACGGATAGAAAAACCAATCCATATATATGTACACTCAAATGGGAGTGTATATGTGTGTCACAAACAAGTTTATCCGTTTCTATATCTATTTGTTTATCTTATTGTGGGGCCTCGAAAAATCTATACACGCACACAGAAAGAAAAGAAGTGTAAGTTTCAACAATTCAAAATGGAATGCAATCGAAAAGATTCAACTGGACGCTTCAGCTATTTGCTTGAATTAATAGTTGTTGAAGTGGTAATTGTTTTCAGTGCACTATATAAATACGTATAATGCACCAAAAATGTGTATATAAAGAAAAAAAAAACATGAAACAGGGAATAAAAGGAGAATGCCATTGCAATGGCCCCATTTTGAATGCGACTCCTCCATTTTCGTTTGGCTTTCGGCGCCCACTGTCATTGATTTACTTTCCCAGCTCTGGCCCCTCCTCCTCCACTGATTTCCCCCCCAAACTGCAGTTCCTCCTCCGCCCAAGCTGGCCATTAACTAAATTGATTTGTTTTCAAATAAAAATACACATAACCGAACAAAAAAAAACGGGTCACCCCGTTTGGCAGCACAAAAAATCACCATACCGATGCATCCCGATGCATTGGAAATGGAATGCTATCGACAGGCCAATGCAATTCCCCTTAGATAAGAACGCCACTGAAAGCGTTCGGAAAAACCAACA
The DNA here is from genome assembly GCF_016746395.2 of Drosophila simulans. Classification (NCBI taxonomy): domain Eukaryota; kingdom Metazoa; phylum Arthropoda; class Insecta; order Diptera; family Drosophilidae; genus Drosophila; species Drosophila simulans. The sequence goes on from NC_052525.2 coordinate 2,604,701, forward strand.
ATATGGAGATACCGGGATATCGACGCTTTTTACGACTCGTATTTTTTGTAAAAAAAAATGGCATCTGAAAATTACATAATTCCGAAATGGATTTTCATGGATCGCATAACTTTCGGATTCAGCTAAAGCCTGTTTTCATATTAAGAAAAACTAATTAAACACAACGTTTAAGATAAGATGCCTTTATACTCGAGGTATATACTTTTCTTTCGTTAATTTTTTGCAAAAAACTAACCCATTTACTTGTGGCAACTTGTCGACATGGCCACATTGAGAAATCACTTATCACTTGGCTTCCCCCTCAGTTTTTTTTGGCACGTCCTCTTGTCGCATTTCATTAATTTAACTGCATAAATGTAGTGCACTCCCTCTAGTTATCCCCCCAGTTTTCCCCTAGTTTTCCCTAATTTCCCCCCTCGCTAACCCGCTGCTCACCAGCTTCCTTGTAAACACTTTACTAAAGAGTTCATTTCCGTTTGCCGTTTCGCAAGCCAACAAAAAGGAAAAATCCCAGTAAAATCCGAGGAATAAAGAATGAAAAGTGAAGACAGAAGTGTGTGGCGAAAAAAGGGGTGTACGTATATGTGTGTGTGTGTGTGTGTCTGTGTGCGAGCGTGGGCGATGGCGGCTGGGGGCGTGGCAAGCTTAGTTAGCTTCGACCCCTTGACCACGAAGCCCCTGCAGCCTGCATCCTGCATCCTGCATCCTGCATCCTGGTCATCAGCCCGTCTCTTCGGTTCGTTGAGGGCACGAGATATTTAAAAATTCTTTTGTCCTCGCTCCTTGGTCTTAGTGGTTGCCGCATTTTCATTTAGTTTGCATTATGTTTTAAATTGTCGCACTTGGCGCAGAACGACAAGACACTGAAACAAAAGTTTATATAGATACTATAGGGCAAACATAGATTCCTTGCATAAAGAGACAAAACTAAAAGAGATCAAATTCTTAAAGTTTTTTCCAAACAAAGAAAACATTCTAAATAATTATATTTAAACTATACCAACTTCTTTTTCAGTGGACTCAAAGACACATACTTAATGAGCTACAGCAGAACGTGTTGCACTTCTTTCTCTTATCTGTATGGCCATGTGTTTGTATGTGTGTGTGTGTGTGGTTGAGGGGCAGACAACACCTCTTGACCCCTCAGACCCCCTTTCCCCTTTCCCCCCTCACTTGACCCCACTTCGGTGGCAATGCAGACATCATGACCAAACAACTTTCATTTGCTTACAAAGGATTTTGAACGAGAATCCTTGTCGGGTTGACAAAAGAGTCTTCCTCGGTTTTCGCCTTCTTTCATTCTATATTTATTTTGGCCTTTCTTCGCTGCAAATCAGTTGCGGCTTTCCCAGCAGTCAGCTAGTGAATGTGTGGCTTTTGAGCTGTAAAAAATTAATTGCACTTGTCGATGGCGAAAAAAGGAGTGATCAATTCAATCTAATTCATATGCTAGTCTATATAATGTCTATTCAAATTCAAATTCGTATGTTCATCAAACATACGCGGCGTTCTAAAAGATTTCTAAAAATTAACACCATTTGGCAGGTGTTCAAAACAGAAACGAAAAGAAAGTACAAGAAAAAGAAAGTGCACGGGAAAAGCGTTGGGAAAACTCTCTCTTGACGAGAAATTGCGGGAAATGGGGGCGCGGAGGAAGCTGGTAGGCAAATTCGAGGGTCTCCCTCCAGCTCCACTTGAGCAGCCGCCTCTAGTTGGGCTATATGTGTCATGAGCCATTTAAGCTCATTACGGGCATCAATTTGGGCGGGTGAGCTGGCGGGGGAAAAGCCCCCGAGGAAACTGAAAAAATGATGCCTCGAAACCTTAAGTGCTTTCCACTTGCTGCTGAGCCATCTGAGGAAGTGGTAAATTGTTAATTTTAAGCCAGCTGCTCCCCTTTTTTTTATTTTACCTGCGAATTCAGCAAGTTTTGCGTTTCGCGGTTCTTTTATGGGTCGCGTTTTTCAGCAGTTGGCCAGGTGACACGGATTTCTCCGCTTTCGGGCAATTAAATTCAATTTTATATGCCAGGCTAATTTTTCAGAATATATTTGCGGAGGGGTGCATGTGGCACGTTTGCAAGATAGGGGTTAAGATTAAAAATATTATGTTTTAAAAATAATCAAGATCTCTCAGATTCCACTACTGTTTTGAACCCGTCTGTACGTATGCATGTGGGCAGATATGTGGGTATTTTTGGTCATGTAAGAAGGAATAAGAAATTGAAATCCATAAAGCGCAGCAGCCATAACAATACAGAAAAAATCATAAAGGACGATGGAAAACTGAGGAGGAGGAAAGAAAAACGCGAAATGAATTTCACTTGAAATGTGAAAACATAAAAATTGTTTATGACTTCCGCTACGCTGCCTGCATCTGTCTGTCTTTGTCTGCGGCTTGGAAAAGGGCGGAAAAGCGGGGAAAATCGGGGAAAAGCGGGAAACTGCGAGGTGGTGGATTGGGAGAAAGTGGGCGGCGGGCTGCCTTATCAATTGGCGGCACTATCGAAAAAAAAGTTTTTGGGTTAAAGTCTGCAAGTTGCATCCGACAGTAAGGAGATCCTTTGACTCCACGAAAAGAACTAAAGATGGGCAAAGAAGAACGTTAAGGGTTAACCTGAATTCTGCATTTTTGGCAGCATGAAGGATGTAATAAATATTAAAAAATGTTATAAAACATGCATAAATGCTGCTGAGAAACTTTTAATGGACTTTGGTAATTCTTTATTACCATTTTATTGAAAACCCTTTGTCGCCTCGTAATCAACTGATCAACTCGGACAAAAGAATCCTACGTCGTTTCAACTGGTAGGTTACCCTCACCTGTCCGTCAGTTGGTATGCATTGCATTCTGGCGGGGATTCCCCCACGCACCTGGCTCTGTCCACTCCATCGAGCGTTCCCTCGTTTTGTTCCGGCTTATTGCAATTTGCAACGTTGAACGTTTCATTTAAGGTTCGCACGGCGGTTGGTTTTCGACACGGAAAAAATTGTGATTATGGGTAATCATTGGCAAAAGAAACATTCGTGTGCGGTTGCAAAATGGAAAAGATGTGGATTATGCAAAAAACTCTTGGCGAAGTTTTAAAAAATCGCATTGCATCCAAATTTAAAGCGTTGCATAACAAACATTAACGATCACACCCGAATGTCTGTTGAATAAGTTCTGATAAATGATCCAATTGTTTTTTGCCGTGCACATATATGACTCTTTGGTGGGTGGTGCTGCTTTTTGGGTGGTGCTACTTTTGGGTGGTGCTGCGTTGCCTGACGACGCGACAATGCTGCGTCCCTTGCCATTCGCTTTCAACCAAAAATAGCCGCATGCAATTGATTACAGCAAACGAATGAATGGCGGAGCAAACGGCGAGCCGGAAACAGTGAAAAAGCTGGGGGAAAATGCGGAAAACGGTGAAAATGGATGCGAAGCGGGGGAAAGTCGGGGATGGAGCGGGAACGAGGGCATCCAGCCCATGTATTATTCGATATTTGAACTGAGGATGCTGCGAATTGAAATCAAAGTAATGCAGCTCATTCCATTGCTCTTTAAAAGATGACTGCTAATTTTGGGGCTAATTAAATAAATAACGATTTTAGAATGCAATAGACAGTATTCTAGAAGTAGAAATTTTCTAAATAAATCATAATATAACCATTCAATGTTATATGCACGCTTGCTCGTCGAACTTTCGTTGTGCTCCTCTCGACTTAATTAAATCCTTAAAACCCCGAATAAGTGGATTTATCGAAATAAAAATATTGAAAATTCCGGAAATGCCAATCAGTATTAATCAAAGTTGCCTTTTTGCAACAAATTGTTATTAATTCGCTGAGCCATAATTAAAATGCGCATGGCTGTGTGGCGGCAATGGCTGCATGTGTGAATAAGAGCTGTTTAAAGCGATTGCAATTCAAAGCAATTCAATTCAATTCAATTCGGAGCCATAAAAAGCGCCCCAAGACGACGAAGATGATTGCATAACACTTTAATCGCTCACCGGAAGCGGAAGTCGTGCTGCGTCTGTGTTAGTGTGCACGAAGTGCATGGGTGTGGGTGGTGTGAGTCGCACACTTAACCCATGACAGCCAGGGCGGCATACAAATGTAATTAAGATCGATTATACGCCTTCCTGCAGTCGCAATTTAAATCATTTAGAGCGCTAAACCATTTGGAAATAAAGAGAAACATTACTCACACGCCATCACGAATTCGTTTTATAGAAATTTCTCTTGCCTGCGAGAATGTTTCAGTTCTACTCAAAGCGGACTTACATTTATTTCGTTAACTTGTGGATAACGACGAGTGTATGAATTTATGACGTTTTAAATTCTCGCAGTGAAAATCTTATTTCTAGTTTGAATACTTCTTTTGTTATTCGAATAAAACAATTGGTGGCCACGCCAGGGATGAGCCGACGGGATGCTGCGTCTGGTTCTCCGGATGGGGCTACGTAACGACCATCATTTGTTGCAAAATGATGTATAATTTAATACCCGCAAAGCCAACTCCCCAATGGCGAACTCCCACACCAGGGTGACCTCCAAAACAAGCCAGACCCGGTCGAAGTCAACAGTGTACTCCACTTCACTTCACTTCACTTCACTTGGCTTCCATTTCATCTTCTCGCCGTCTTCTACATCGTCCTCATCCGTTGCCTCATCCCCATTCCCCCAATTCCCCCATCCCCATCCACAGTCATATCCTCATCCACATCCGGGACCCGGCCACGGACCACTAACGCGTCCCCAATGGGCAGCCAACAAAAACCGAGCACATGTGTATATAAAAAATACAACCCCACGAATCGCGGAGTGGGAAAAGAAACTCGGAGTACTCGTGCATTTAGTGGCCACACTGAGCGAAATTCAAAATCACCTGTAGCTAATCAGGAACAGCTCGTTTGGGCCTTAAGAAAATGAAGCCTTCTTTTAAATGAAGCACAGTTTCCGGGAAAATCCATTTTAAAAGGGGTCGCAGGATTTTTTGCGCAGTGCAGGCGGCACTGCTTTTTGTGTTCGCCTGTCGCCGGAGGACCCAAAAGCTATAGCGCGGCCCTGTGGAAATGCGGAAATGTGGGGGGCTATAGGTATCGGGGCTACAGGGGCCACGCCCGGCGGTTGTTTAACTCGAGTGCTGCACATAATTCATGTGTCCACTTGCAATTTTTCGTTTGCTGCGACATTGTTATGCTGGCCATGTTGTAAAAACGCCAAAAACAAAAGAGAGCCATTCGCCGAAAAAAGGAAAGAATGGAAAAGGAAAACAAGGAGCAGCACCTCCCCTCCGCCGCCGTAAAAAGGCACAATGTGATGTGAGGATAGAGAAGCCCAACATCCAGCATCCAGTATCCAGCATCCAAAGAGACGTGTGCGAGCGACTTTATATGCCATTATTAGTGTGTTAGAGACACACACTTTTTTTTTTGTTTTTTTTTTGGCTGGTTGGGTGGAGTGGGTGGTTGGGTGGTGCGGCTGGTTCAGTGGGTGGTTAGGTGACTGACTGGCTGACTGCGCGTGCGAGTCTCGCACACAAAATAGATTACTCAGTGTCGCAGCACTCTATCACGGCGCCAGATCGACTGTCGGCGAAGGAGGGCGGCGGGGGGCAGGAGACAGTGGTGAAAGTGGGTGAAAGGGGGTGAAAGGGGGTGGAAAGGGGGCGACGGCCATAGGTGTCGCACGGACAATGCCGCCCTGATGTGAATCTATTTTTTTTATTCCCAGAGGCCAGCAGATCGCTGCAAATGAAATGTGCAGAAAGTTGATCTCATTTATTTATGAAAACATATGATTTCTAATAAATTGCTGTGTTCATTTCTGCGCATTTCGCTGTTTAAAAGTTTTGAATTTCCCCTTCTAAATAAATGGTGATCCAATGAAGTGACGGCCCAGACTCTTTAAGCCCTCAATTCCCAGCGAATCCCAGTTGATTCCGCCAGTTGGCCATCAAACATTCAAGTGGCAGTAAAGTGCATTTTCACACATGTCACCCGTTGGCCAAAAAGCCCACTTTCCCTGCCGTTTAACCCATGCTGACCACCCTTAGCCGCATAATTTATGGCCCGACATTTATGGCTTTATGGCCTGCGTTTGTCACACCAGACCCGCCGAACACCATTCAGCGTTTTCCAGTTTTTAAACCTATTTTCCTCAGCTCTTCACTAATAGCGAATTGCTCAAAAAAAAAAAAAGCAGGAAAAAGGGGTAAACACTGATTAGGCCTCCAGGATCATTAGTAACTGTTGCAGTGCGTCCTTCCTTCGCTTATCTTTCACTTTGCTGGCAATTATCTAGTCAATCAATTGATAAATGGAACTTTTACTCAGTCCTGTCCCCAATGTCTGGCTAAACGAGTCCTGGGGAAAACTCAGCCAGGGAAGAAAAGTAAAGCAAGAGGTCGAACAAAAAAATAAAAAAATTCAATGAAAAAACATCGTGGGTGCGGAAGCGACTACGGGTTACCCTTTGCCAAATAAATATTAACTACTTATAATATCTTATTTTCAGATTGATCTGCTAATGGAAAGCTAACAAAGTGGAGCATAATTGGAGGTAAGTCCTTTTAACGTCTATCTACAAATATGATATATGAAATATGCAAAACTGACATTCATATGCTGCGAACCGTCTGAAAGAGGCAATATGCCCCAAGAATACCCTGCACAAAAAAAGGAAAAAAGGGTCCCAGTTGGGGAAGTCGACTCGTCACTTGACAACGACATTAGGCGACACCCTTCAATGCCTTTGAAGACGGTCTTCACCCTTTTTAAGTGCCAAATTATCCAGATTCCTGGGCTGTTGCATCGTTCGCCTGATTAATTGCCGCGATACACGATTCCATAGTCACCTACAATATATATATATATATAGATACACATATATTTATAGTCAGGTCACTGCATAGATTTCGCAAATTAATGTTGACATGCACAATAAATTTTGCAGCACTCGAAATCGAGCATTAGCATTAAATGTGATGTCACTCGATGGCTGTCAAACGTATGCGAAAATTGAAAATCCCCCATCGATTCCAGCCCGTCCGTCAAGCCCTTTCGCCTGTCATTTTGGGCCGGGAGCTCATCGAACTGGAAAATTATTTGGTCATTATGTCAATTTAGTGAAAGCGATGTGGACGTGGACGTGGACGGACACCACTGAAAAGGCAAAACCGTAAACGGAACTCCCTCCGTCCGTGAAAAACAACAGTCGAGCACGACTCCAGTGGGAGTGGGTACGAATGAAACCGACCACCAGTGCATTATAAAATTAATTAAATTTACAGTTTCGATGGCGCTTGACGTTGCTTTTGGTGTTCCATCGGCCATTTCTAGTACAAAGGACGACTTACAAAATGATCAGCAGCGAATTTGGCATTATCAATTGATGCTATTCATAACTGATTCATAATTACATCTCATTCAATCAAATATGGATCATATATCTCCATACCTACGTAGACCATCTTCTCTCACAGATTTACAGTTTGATTTGAATTGTGTATAATTAAATTTCAACATTATTCACGTTTCAAGGCAAAATCAACAGATGCCAGGATTTCCAACTTGGGTATAAAATTACCAAAATATAAAGGTGAACGGGGTGGGTGGCGTCTTCGGACTGGTCAAATGTTCCAAAGCCCAATGCTTCACCGAACTGCAAGCTTGAAAATTAATATAAAATTGAATCCTTAAGCGTTTGCCTTAATTTAGTTCTTGGATTGCATCCTTGAAGTTGCTGAAAACGCGTTCAACTTCAATCATTTCGAGCGTCTCTGGCGATTTTCGAACGCCACTTTGCACTAATTAATTTATCGATTTCGCATCGAGTGACGAAGCACGCGCCCATCGAATCGGGCGAGCCACGAATCGGTTATGCGAGGCATTCGATATCGGGTAGCGGTATCGGGCCGTCAGAAGTCATAAAAGTAAATATGTCTGGCCATATGTTAAAATATGTTTACTGTTTCAATTTCGCTGTGTGCACAAGCACATAAAGCAAATATCAATTACAGTTCTCTTTGTTTCGTCTTTTGCTGCCTTTTATTCCTCTGGTTTTTCCCTCCGGAATTTCCCATTTTTTCACTTGCTCCATTTTTTTGGTCTGCACGGCATTAAGCCAATTTATGGGCGTGGCATAGGCCTGGCATATCGATTGTATCGCTCATCGCTATGTATATATACATATGTATATCTGAAGGAAGAGTGGGTTTGAACATTACCCTGGAAACGCATTTGGGATAATTTGCGTACACATCCATTCGGAAAACGCTCCTTCGCATTTCGAAAATGGAAGCACTCGCCTTTTTTTGTGCAAAATTTAACTGAAACTGACTTTTAGTCACATTTTAAATGATGATCTAAATGAGAGTGTAGAGCATTTTGTAATTTATAATTTGCGTTGAGCATAAATACGAATTTGTTTTTGCGCCGGCCAACCGGCCAGCCAGCCATTATTTGTTAAATTAATTAAAATTCAATAATAAAAATGTTGAATGCAAACTCTTGGATTAAAGCTGCCGCGGGGGGATGGGCCGAAAAGGGGGCGTGGCGGCTGGTAGTGCAAATTGCGAAAGTGGAAAATGGAAAATGTTTATTGGCATAAATAAATAATTGCTCACAAATGGTGCGCAATGGCAATTTGTTTACAAATATGATTAATAAACATTTATTAAGCGCTGTCTAAGCGAAGTCAAGCAATAATTGCATTAACATAAATGTGAGTACATATATGTATATGCACATTTTATATATTTGCACTGCCTCTGAATATTTGTTGATTCATTTTTTAGAACACTTGATTTGTGGCTAATTATTGGTGGTAATTCGCAAAATCTTTTCTTTGAAATTAGATGTGCAGCTTCTGTCAAGGGTTTTTAAACGCTAAAATAGTTTTTAAATTTAAAAATATATATAGTAAGTAAAATAAACACATTTTCACTTGAATATCTTAATAAAATGGCGCTGAGCGTTCCGAAGTCGAATCTAAAATGTGTGAGATATTCAATCAAAAATTGAAATGGCCTACAGATTTGAGCAAATTGTGATTGGAAATTTGTTCGGCCGCCCATTTCTGGTGGGCGTGGTCAACTGCTAGTGTGTGCGTGAGCCTTGTTTTCGTTGTTTGTGTGCCTTTGGCAAATAAACTGTAATTGTAAATAAACATAAATTTTAAAATTATTACCAATACGCTTCGCTTTATTTGCAACTTATTTATATGCGTTTTCTCGTTTTTTTTGTTCGTTCTTCTTTTGGGAATGGGAAAGAAAAGCACGGATAGATACAACGCGGCATAATGGATACCGACACGCGATATAAATATTATTCGCTTTCAATATTTTTTATGCACTCTGCAAACAGAATTGGCATATGAGTGTGAACTAAAGTCGGGTATGCACGAATCGATGGGCACTGGACGTTCGATTTTCATTGAAAGGAGTTACTTAAGGAATATGCTTATATAATCACAAAATGGATATTTCTTCCAAAGAAATATGCATATATATTGAAATGCTGTGCTGTTCTGTTTTATTTTTTTAATATATACGTATTCTGTTCTTCAGCGCATTTGTTATTCGCAATTATCTGATGAAATTTGCTCATCTTCAACGCCATGCACTTGTTTTTATTTTTTGCTGTCAACGTTGCCTGTTGCCACGCCCATCGCCCCCTACGGCTGTCTGGTATTCAATATTTTGTTGTTTCTGTATTTTTTTATTTGTATTTTTTTTTCGATTTTTATTTATTTACTTTTTTGTGCCTTTGCCACTTTTGCGGATATCATAAATTGGTTCGGCGCGCGACATTTCCCATGTGGAAAATTGAAATGTGTTTTTTTCGAAGTTGGCCTAGAAGCCGTGGCCACGCCCACCGGATGCGGAGAATGGAGGATGGGCGGAGGATGACGGACTCAAGATGGCAGCTGCGGGCAAATTTACGGGAGTCCCAGAAGAGACGACGCTTAAGAACTTGTTGATACTTAAAGTGCTTTAAAGCAGAAATTATTCAAAAACAAACAACATTTTATACTAAATTGGTGATATCATCACGGGTTTATAAAATGAACTGGTTTTTGAATAGGGATCAAATCAATTAGCCCATTTGTCTGTTTTTTTTTTTTGCGTGTGCATATTACTGAACACGACTGAATGAGCCTGGCAAATGATGGGTGGCAATTGGAGGAGCCTGAAGGGCCCAGGAAGTGGCAGTCCCAGTTGGCTACCGCCTCTACACTCCTCCCTGCGCCACGCCCCCTTGTCTTATTTGCAGCCATGGCCGCCCGGCTGCTCTGCCCACGCTTTCCGCGCATTTTCTCACACGCTCTAATTAGTTAAGCGAAGCGTGGGGGCATGGTCATGGACGGCGTGCAAAAGGGGGAGGGGAGGGGTGCGGTTTCAGCTTACCAGCGGTTGCGTCTTTTGTTAGAACGCGAACGCTTTTCTCGTTGCCAAAGCAACAAAAGCCCCAAAGGTGGGCAGAGGTTTAACCCCTTGATACCACTTACCAGTGCTTTTTCCAGCATTATTTCGGAAAATCAAGGTTTTTAAACAGAAACGTATACTCAAAATACTCCAAATTTGTTCAAACATCATTGGCCACCCACCCAGAGAATAAACCCCGCTGCGAATTAAAGGGTTAAGCGAAAAGGATGGCGGATTCAGGAGTGGGATTCCAAGGGAAAGGGTTGTGCAATTTTTATGCGTTTTTCTTTTTATTTTCACAATAATCGCAACTGCAACAGCAGCAAGAAAGCACTCGATTGCGCCAAAAGCAGCGACAGCGAGGAGGATTAAAACCTGGGGTAGGATGGCGTATCCGGCAATATGCAACTATATGCCCAAAAACTATGGCTGCAGCAGAGGCAGCAGTCCATCTGGAAAACCTGCAGATCCCATCCCCATTAACCCGCCCCCGGAGCGGTAATTAAATTGCAGCTGGCTTTCATTGTTGGGCCTTTTGAGAGTCGAGTGCACAGATGCCTAAAAGCACGTCCCTTCTTCCCCTCGTGGCGTTCGTTCCAAAAACTTGAAGCCCAACTAAATCAGTATTCAGACACCCATAGAAATGGCCAAAAAAAAAGGGGCAGGCTTGCTCATTAAATTCGGTCGATGGTTGAATCTATTAAATTTATCAAATAAACGAATATGTTTAAGAGGAACCTGCTGTCCAACTCAATCCGTAACACTGGTAGGCACTTTATTAGTAATCTACTCCATATGCCAACGCATTTCAGCCAGCTTGTCAACATTTTAAAGCTCTTGTTGGAGCATTTGGGTGGAAGCAATTTGCTGGCGAGAAAGCCGAGTGCATTCAGCATTGCAGCTAGCCAAGATGTTTATTTAAGCGAAGCTCGAGTTTCCCACCGTTTACATGGAAATTATTGTCCGTCCATTTTCCGTCCGATTGTGGCAGATTTTCCGGACAGACGTCAGCCAGTCAGCCAGTCAGTCGGTCGGTCGGTCGGTCGGTCGGTGGTTGGTCCATCCGCACTCCTTGAATTAGTTGAGCGCATCAGTCAGCTCGATTGCTTCTGCCAGCTCTGCCAGCGAATAGCTTCTGTGTCAGATTTGCAATGCATCATCAGCACTATAATTATCGGCATTACGTTGACTGAAGAACAGTGTGTCCTTATGAAACATCCGCAGGCTTAGCATTTGTATTTTAGTGTATTTGGTGATTGCGAACTGAACACTAACAGTTGGCAGACACCCTGAGATGTTGGATGCAACCCACTGTGCGGCTTAGCTGGCAACAATGGGCTCGGCAACAAAAGCGTCTGTCTTGGCCAACATTTGACCAGATTCGGACAATACAAGGCTCCAGACCTAAGACAACCGGCCAAAGGACTCGGGACTTGCGAGCTCAGAGCTCAAGGAGTGCTCCTCCGATCTGGAAAATGCATTCGGAAGGCATTGGGCATTGGGCCCACCGCAGCTGCTTACAATGGCCGCAAGCTGTCTCTGAGCTACTCCAGATACTCCTCGTCCTTGCAGATGCAGTTGCTGATGCACATGGAGATACACTTGTATCTGCGGCAGGCAACACAATGGAATACTTGGCCAACCGAGTGAGTTGATCGGGTTGGGGGCCTGAACGAGTGTTAAGCATTTTAATTGCTGGCATTAATTCAGACATGGAGTATTTACTCATCGCCTAGTAGCATCCCACTCCACACACGTAATCAAAAGTGCCCTGGCATAATAAATAAATGCATTTGGATCGCTCGTAGACTTGCTGCAGACGAAATATGCACACTTACTTGGCTGCTCTGCCAAATGCCATTTAATTAAAACGCTTTGCCATTCATTTTTGCAAGTCTCGAATAATTTGTGGCCATGCTTAGCCGAGCCGAATCGTTGGCCATAATGCATTTTGCCACAGGTCAAAAGATTGTGAGTTCAGATTAAGTTACAATTCCCTGTAGGAATTTGCATGATTTTTGATCAACACACATTAGCGAAAATCTGCATGCTAATTATCACATGTGTCATTATTCTAATGAATTTTGCTCGTCAATTGTTTTATTTCCTTTTTCGGTTTTTAGAACTGATAAACTATAATGAATTCCCCGGCTTACATTTTAATTATCTTTAGTGAAAAGTGAAAAAAAAGACGTTGACAGCCCAATCCACTGTGCATTCCGTTTCAGTTTTGCCCTGGATTCATTAATTTGCCTTTGCTGAATTTTGCTGATTTGTTGCTGCCTATTACTGCTGCTGCTGCTGCTGCTGCTGCTGCTGCTGCTGCAGTTGCTGCTGCAGTTGCTGATGCTGCGGGCAGTAAAACTGCAGCAGTCATCATATTAAAATGCAATTATACAATTGCTTTTGTATTGCCACCTGACGCCAAACCCTTTGCAAATCGCCCATTTTTGTCGCACTCGTGCATAAATTACACAGATTTATGCAAACATGTATGTATGTATGGATATCGAGATGCATCACAATTGAAATGGCCAACCGGCGACAGGCGCAGCTCGAAAATGCAAGCTGCATTGATTTTGGAAAGCCCCCCAAATGAATGAAGCCTCGTTTGCAATCAAAGCTACTTTGCTGCCAGAGTTAGTTAAATTTGTGACGTTAATTGTGCCGTCTATAATATGTTGTTGTATGCTTTAACGAGGCATCACAGTACCGACCGAATTTCCCATGGCTGCCACAAGATGGCGCCAGACGACCAAGAAACCTCGGCCGAAAACTAGGCAATGGTTTTTGGCCAACGAGCAAAAGAGTTAGAAGAAGAAGGCCAACGAAAAAAAAGGAAGAGGGGAAAGCGGCGCAAGAGACTGCAGTAAAGATGGCCAAAATGGGCGGAGAAAAGCAGGGAAAGTGCAGTGAAGTTGTCGGCACAAAGGCGGTGGGTCAAGGGGCGGATAGAAAGAAAGAGAGGGCTTTTCCCCGGAGTTAGGACCAACTTTGGCACTTGGACCGCCCCTTTATCCTTGGCTTTCTCTGCTTTTTTGGGCATTTTAAGCGTGCAAATGTTAAGTTGGTATCCCCCTGCCCCCTTTCCTTTGCCTTTTTATAGAGAAAAACTTGGAGTTGGCGTCGTCGCCGCCCTTTTGTGCCAACTTGACAAACTAAAAATGAAAAAAGTTTCTCCGAGCGGCGCCTTTTTCAATATCCTTTCCCCACAAGAAGGCGCTGCGTGGTGGGACGGGGCGGGGCGGGTTTGGTTCGGGGTCAAAGGTGAAGTAACATGTAAGGCGGCAGAAGCCATGACGATGACTCGACGTATTGATTTTGATTTTGGCCCGCCACTCGAGACTCTGCCGTCGAAATCCAAAATCCGAAATGCGAGGGCAATGCGAGATGGGGATGCCCAGAAGGATGACGTTGTGCCGCGAATCCGAGGAATTTGGCGCATTAATTGGCAATTAGTTGGGTATTTCCTTACCAAGCAATCTAAGAATTCGTAACGTATCCCTTACCGTGTGTTTGTTGGCAATTAGAGGTATCTGCTTATTAACAGGTATCACTTTCTCTGCTGAACACTGATCATACAAACTATTTGTTATGTCTACGATTTTATCTTTAAGCATTGGCTCTATTTTTCTTGAAGCAAAAAAGCCATGTTTAGATTCTATGGCATGATTGGCCGCACCTTGAACAGCTTTCTTTGACCTCCTTGACCTCACAACTCTGCCAAATGATGCTAGATATCTTATCTAGATACTGTAAATCATTCAGCCAAGCGAAGATCTCGTCTTGCTCTGATGGAGCTGATCTTGTGTGAACTCTAACCCAAGCCCATTAATCGATGGAAACCGGTTGGCATTCCCCACCAATCGCCACGATCTGTAGATAAATTTCACAGAACCTGACAGCGCCAAGAGTTCAATTCCCCTCAAGATGCGGGGAATTTATGCGTAATTTGCCAATTTGCACAAATTTTGGGTATTGAAAATATAAACACAGACGACAGGAGAATGCGGAGAAATGAGCGAGCGTCGTACACTGAAAAATGTTTGAGGAAGCATAACTAAATATTCGTTTTTCTTGGAAATCCTATTTGTGCTGCGGTGCTTGGGTTTTAAAAATATTTTCTTAGAAATGAGGTTTTTAGTTAAAGGAATGTTTTGATGTTTCCCCTGCAATGGCTACAATTAATAAGTACGTTTTTTCTTCGCACGTGTCACAGTCTGTTTGAGTCGGTTTTCGGGTCCGGTTCACGGTTTATTTTCACGGCTTATGGGCGGGCGAGATATCCTTGAACTTGCCACAGTCGGCGGCAGGATATCATGTTGCCATATTTCGTCTGGTCCCCGGTTGCCCTTTTCTTATTTATATAAAATTGTGCGGCAAGTCGTTGACTTGGCGGAATCCAAACCTTTTGCCCTTGCTTATCAATTGTTCTCAAAGAACTCGGTGAAAAGGGGGAAAAGGATTTTCAGGTCGCACCATTTAGTTTTACGTGCCACGCGAAAAGTTTCAGGGTCAAACGTTCATATAAAATACTTGCAAAAACGTTCGCACATACATACATATATATACATATATATATACGTACATATATCCGTGGACAAGTGCCTTTTGTTCTTGCCCAATTTGCCGTAAAATATGGCAAAATGAAATTTTAAACCACTTCAAGATATTCCATTATTTGTCAGCACACCTTTGTTCTCTGCTCTTCGAGTGAAGAGTTACGCAAAAATGTCGCTGAAATTTAAATTAAAGCAATAGAAATGTACTTGATTAAACCCGAAGCTTGTACAATGTTGCATAAACTGGGCAATAAACAAACAAAAACTCTATGACTTAAACTTTATTCTTTTTCAAGTAATCTTCTTGAAATCTTTGTTTTATTTAGCCATTATTTTTTGCCTGAAAAGTAAGAGAAAAATATAAACAATTGGCCACTTTTGATTTACTTGTGATGCACATAAGCTGTTCTATATTTTGAATCTGGTTGCTACCATGTTTGTTATTGCACTTAAAAAAATAGAAAAAAAAGAATGTATTGCTACCAATGGCTAAGTTAGTTGGCGATTTGGAAGCGCCGCCAGATGCGCTGCAATCGAGAATCGGAGGTGGACTGACCACCAGCTTGGGATTGGCTTCGATCTTGATGGTAGGGTTCGATGAAGTTGACCGCGTGTTCCGAGTTGCGTTGCTGATTCGCCGACTGCTTTTTGTTGAGCTTCCTCTTCTGATGCCGCTTCTTTTTCTGGGGATGCTTGTGGACCCGTCGATGGGTCTTCTTCACCAAGTTCTTCTTTCTATTACTCAACTGCACGCTCTTCAGATTGAACTTCTGCGACCATTGCAATGGCTTCTGTGGCTGTTTGTGTGTCACCATTTCCTGCGGCTCCTCCTCGCCATCCGGGAGATCCAGGCGATCCTCGAGCGCCCTGCCAGTCATTGTGGTCACTAGAGTTCCCTGGGCCTCATCGTCATCCTGCGGCTGCTGGCGATGCACACTCTCCTGCAGGGAGCGACCCGTACTGTTGGACGTGGGTGTGGTTGTAGTCGTTGTTGAGGTGGTTGTCGTGGGCGAGCCAGTGGGCGTGGTCGTTGTGGTTGTGGTCGATGGCTGTGTGATAACGATCACATTGTCACTGGGCGGTTGCTGAAAGAGGCCGCGCATCAGCATGAACTTCTTCATCAAATCCCGACCAGATCCCACATCCTGCGGCGCCGGACTGCCGGAGGCACTGCGTCCCTGCAGCTTTGGCAAGCGGTAAGCTGATTTGCAGAAACATGAATCAATCATTAGCTACCATTAACAATCACTCACTTACCGCTTCTACGCGCTTCGCAGTTGGCCAAAATCGCCAGAAGGACGACGAGAAGTGCGAATAGGTTCTGGAGGATCTGCATGCTGACGTGGTTCCTTGGGCAATGCTGGGAATGGGAGTGAAGAGCTACGTTCTTATAGCACCTAGCACCTATCGTCCGGTGCAATTAAAAATTTCACCCTCCTCAGAAAGAAGGGAGTGACACATCTTGCGTGATGCCCCGATGACATGCAATTATTCGGGGGCCTAGAACGGGAAGTCGATGTCGGGTCTTGATGGGGAAAGTCTCCGATATACAGACCTACTGAATATGCTCAGGCAAACTGAGGTCTTCTCTCCGACCGCCGGACAGTAAATCAAATCTAATAAACTCGACAATAAACATGCGTTCGCATAAATCTGCACTGGCCAAAGGGGAAAAACTCGAAGGCAAAGATATTCCAGGCTGTATAAATAAATAAACGAACTCATGTCTGCCCGCCACAAAAATACACATTCGTTCAGAGCAACAAGGTAAACTCCCGGCAATTCTATACCATTATGTAATAATATTGTAATAATTTTGAGAAAAGTCTATTGAAATAATGTGTGGTATTTTCGATTACAAATGCTAAGAATATTTATATGCATGCACTTAATGAGGAATTGATTGTTAGTTAAACTTAAAGTTTGCTTTAGCTCAGCTTTTAAATATAAATAACGTGTCCCCTAATTTTGCGAGCTCGATTGTACAGAATTTATTTGCTTGCACATACATATTTATATTACACGACCAGTATCTGTGGCATAATGTGGCTTTCTCGGAGGATAGTGTCGAGTGCGTGAGCCGCACCAGCAGGCAAATAACTTTGGCATAATTCACTTAAATCTTTTTGTTTTAATCTTGAAAAGTGTTTCCCACAAAACTCTCGCCAGCACGCACACGCAGAGCTTTCTGACAGGCGAGAGATACGGAGTACAGCAGGCAAGATACAAAGCACAAGATACAATATACAATATACAATATACAAAGATACTTGTCTACGTGAGTCGGTGCGATTTCCTCGGCCCTCAGCTTTAACACACCCGTCTGGCAAAATGTTTTTCCGTAATCATCCGGAGTGTTGTGTCAATAGCTCGACGTTCCATCCAAGTTCGTATCTACTATTATCGTTATTATTTCTACTGTAACACTTGTGGTCAAGTGGAAGTGCGAGTTTAAAAATGTACAAAATGTTCAGACAGCTTCAAAAACAAGTTTCGTAGCTCATATTCGTTGCAGACATTGTACTACTTGCACAGTAAGTTTATCCCTTAAATGTGCGGAAAACTTTGGCTAGAGATATAATTTAAGGGATTAATTTATGTGCAAGCGCAAAACAGCAGTACAGTAACCAATTAAATCCGTTGCATTTATATTGGGATATTTTACATATTAAAATATGTGAAGAAGCTATTTTTATACATTAATCCGCAATGCTGATGGGAAAATTAAAAATCTACGATTCAATCATAATTTGCAATGCGTTTTCCATTGTTTTTTTACTTTTATTTTTATTTTGCTTTGCTTAAATTTCATTTATTTTGCCTGGCCAATCAATAATTTAAATTGGTGCTCGTGTTTCTGAGCGTTTTATATTCTGAGGGAATTCCTCCAGCTTTGGTTATTATTTTGCTTGCATTTCTGATTAAATATCTTCGAGGGTCTGAGGTCTGTGGCCCTCAGAAGTGGAAGCCAGACGATGTTCGGCATAAAATTCAATTATAGAATTTTCTATTAACTTAAAAGCTCCTTATATTTATTTAATTTGTTATTGTGTCTCAGTCAGGTTTTGGGACTGTGCGAAATGTGGGCGGTAGGTCTACATCTATCTGTTGTAGTTGTTATTATTGAGTTTCTTGACAGTTGGAGAGCCCAGAATGTTGCCATCAATTAGACACACATACAGAAATACGGGGAAACGGGGGATGGGGATGGAAAACGTCTGCTATTTGCCATTTTGCCGTTTGGGATTTTCTTCATTTCCTCCGCAAACATTTGTCAGATAATTTGGCATAACCCTCTCTTCCCACGCTTTCCCCATAAAGGTCCATATTCCTGACTGATTGAATTGTCTTAGCAGCAAATTAAAATCGATCTATTTAGCGCATCTATTTCATTGGGTTTTCCTTTGCAAAAACTTTCTCCTTTCGAGCTCATGTAAAATGCTTATGGGTAATAAGTGAAGCTCTGCTGGAAAATTGAAAAGTTTTCCCTCTGGCCAATGGAAAAACTTATCAACTTAATGTTATTGGGCTGAGGAGTTTCGCGAAAAGAGGTCTGCATTTTTGCACTTCTTGTGTTTTTTACACACAAATGGGAACACATAAATAGTTGCAGCCTATCAAATTATCATATATTTCTAGATAAGGACGAAAAGATATTAAACTGAAAGTTGTCGCATTAAAGGAAGAAAAAATAGGTGATAGGTGATTTTTCAAGCATTGCATTTTAAACCCAGCTGTAGTACAACAATAGTATAAATAGTAGTATGGATTAGTTGGGGTAATTATATTGTAAGTAAATGCTTCCAATTCAAGTTGGTCACTCAGCTGAGTTTGGATTCCAGGGTGTTAGATAGAAAATGAGCATATAACCATCAATATTAAATCTTTCTCATTTCATTTTATTTCTGGTTCGTAAAAAAAAAAATTAAAATCTAATGGTCATCATGGTCATGTTGATCTGGTATCTTGGTCCGCCCATTACTTCCTGACGTACTGCACCCGGCGAATATTCTGGGCCAGTGTCTGCAGTGGTCGCCTCCTGACCAAAGGACGTTGTCGCAGCCGCTGGCCAAGGATTCCGAAGCCGGGTGAATCGGCGACCGAGTGACCAGAACCTGCGACCTCTTGGCCTCCGTCATTGGGACTCTCGTCGAGTACTTCTAGTTCGGGGCCCAAGCCCAAAGCGGATATGTCGTCGTCCTCCAGCTGATCATCCTGCTCCCTGATTGACGGCGGTGGAGGGGGAGCCACCGACGTGGGATCACCGACAAGCTGCCGGAGCATGCGAAGATTCATTGGGACATACCGCACCTCGTTGCCAACGGTGATTGGCACCAAGGGGACGCCCGGCAGACTATAGCCCCCATTGGTGCCGCTCAAACCCAAATCTCCGCCGTAGAAAGCCGCCTCGTTCCAGCGGAGGAACTCCGGATAAGACATCGAAGATCCGTCGTCCTGCCGCTTACGGAAATACTGCATGGGCAATCCGGCCGGGTACGCAATTGGCGTCCGGATAAACTCCGAGGTTCGAGTGCCCGTTGTGGTTGTGCTTGCCGGAGTGCTCACAAAACTGTTGTTGTTAGTGTTGTTGGCAGCGCCACCACCGGTGATCACCACCACGGTGGTGCCGCCGCCGCGTCCAAAGAATCTGCCCTCATTGTTCCGGCCCTGACTACGCTGGGCAATCTGGGCGGGAGTCAGTCCACTGGTCAACAGGACCACCTGCTGCAGATCATCCGCCTGCTGTCCACCGGGACTCAAATCATCCAGACTCACAGAGAACGCACGCGGCTCGGGAATCTCCTGGGACTTTTCCTGCGGCTCCGGGAAATTGAACGTCCCAAGTAGATCGTTCCAAGACATCGGAACGACGTAGGTACTTGTCGCCTGCCTCGGCGCGGTCCTGGCCATGCTAATGCCCAAAAGGACGAGCAAGAGGAGCAACCAGGAGTAAGTCTTCGGTGGAGGCTGCATTTTGCTTTGGCTGGCGGTGGAAACTGTGAGTGGTGAGCAGCAGCTTTCTGGCTTTTATAGCTCCAGTTCGTTGGGCGGTCCTAATGAGGCACCATTTATTCGCGAGCTTATCACTGATTTTTCGCGATTAAATCCATTAATCTCACTTCGTTTCGACTTGTTCTTGACTCGACTCTCGCACCGTATCTCTTCTTGGCCGTCTGGGACGCTTGTTAGTTTTGGCCAAGAGCTGATGTTAATTACACGTACCGCGGATAAGGCAAATTAATGGGGCACGTGGAGTGTTTCTGTAACGCGCAGATTGTTCAATAAGTTTTGGGTAAATAAAATATTTAAGTAGCTGAAGAGCGAATATGTTGACCTAGTTCATGCTGGTGCCGCACTTAGTCCGAAAAACGGAATTTTATTTGCTAATAAATTTATTAGAATTTAATTGCTTTGCCTAAGTGAAGAAATAAAATATGAATGCATTTATCAGTCTGTTTGGTTATCAATTGAATGGCTGGTGCTTTCATTGGTTGGGTTTATTAAATGCATTAAATGCTCCTCGTTTTCTCTGCTTTGACAGTCGGCAATATGCATTTTAGAGTACATTTCTCCATAAGTTCTTTATGTCCACTCTCATTTTGCTTAATGCAACACAAATAAATATTCTGCTGCACTTATTTTCGGGCATTTTCATGCTTGCAGTAACTTGCCACCTCGCCCGTCTCTTTCGCGCAGCAGCTGGCCGTCTCTTTCTCAAAGCTGTCTGTCCGTCCCTTTCCAACAACTGTGTGTTTGTGGCCCTGTGTTTGTGTTTGGCCCAATGTGTCAAAGTCAACTTGGTAAAAAGTTAGCTTTTTATTATTTTGTTGGCACTTTTTTAACGCCGCTTTTGGCTGCATCTTCTTATATTTTTATTTTTCTTTCCTCCTTGTTTTCAGTTCTTGCCTCCTTTAGTTCTTCTTCTTTTTGCTCTACTTCCTGGTCAGATGCTCCAGTTATTTTAAGGGCAGAGCGAAATATTATACTCGTAGTGTTACAAAAAATATAAAATAAATGTATATATAGAGTGGTGCAGACTTGAAACAGTAAACTATTGAATATACAGAACGTTTGTTCCAACGAATCATCATAGTATGGCCACATAGTTCAGTGTTCTCTTTGCGGAGAAATCACTGTACCGAGCAAGAAATGGAAAATGTGGGTGGAGAAGCCTGGACTTCGGTGGGTTAAAAATGTAAGGCCATAAGGCGATTTTAGCGAATTTACTTTTGCCTGATGGCTTTTCCGGCAATAAAAATTTAAGTCGATTTTATGTTGCAGGTTGACGGGGAAGCTTTTTAAGCGGGCTTAGGGGGGAGATTTTTGGCCTAGAAGAACTCTTCGCAAAGTTGCAGTTGCCTTTTTCAAATTTTTTATTTGCCAAAATTACACACAAAGTTTCATTTCTCTGGCGATTTTGTTGTGTAAGGTCTGCGAGTCACACGAAAGAGATAGCGACAGTCAGCTGGAAAGGGATGGCCATAAAATGGGGCAAGGGAGACGGGGAGAGCAAACTGCTCAGAGTTAATGGCATCGTCAAAAAATTGGAAAGGTTTATTTAAATTTCAACTTGTTTCGAAAACGTTTAAAAAGTTTTGCGCTACTAACTGACTGCAGATAACACAAAAGTCGCCCCACCCCCCGCTCCTACTTCAACCCCTTTGCCAACCCCAACATCCACTTATTTTCCGACTTCTTCGGCGGCAAAGAAAACTCCACCCCTTTTTCCTGTCCCGAGGCCAAGTTAAACCAACTGACAAAAAGTTGTTGCCTCCGAATGGCAACGAATCAAAGGGGAAATTGGGTAATGGAAATTCTGGGCTGGGGGAAAAAACGAGTGCGGGAAAACCAAAACGAAGGCCGTGACAAAATTAGCACAAAATATATTTTATTTCCCAGCCAGACAAGTTGGCACCAAATTGGAAAGAACCAGCCGAGATGACAACAAAACGTTTGCTCAGTGGAGGGGGGATTAGTCTAGGGAGGATTAGGGCCACTCTAAAAGTGTCTGTATTAAATTAATTCATTCAACTAAATAGTATATTTCAATCCCGGTTTAAGGTATGCCCCTGGTTTATTCTACTTTTCCGGCCATTGCTTCATTTTTTTGGCTCGCCAATGAATCTGTCAGTTTTTCAAATACCCCAATGCCATTGTGCAAAGTTTCGAGTGGCAGCCACTAATATTGACAGCGCACAAATGTAGAACAAGGGGGTTGGTGCCGCCGGGGGGGAGGTGGTGCTGCAGGTGGGTGGTGGTACTCCACTGGGTGGTGGTGATGTGGAAACGTGCTCAGGCACGTCTTCTACTTAACTTTGTTAAACACAAATCCTTTGGGCAAAGAGTTGCTCCGTCCTTCTCTTTTGGGCCACGCACACGCATTAGGAGCCAGTGGGTGATGGGTGGTGGGTAGTGGGTGGATGTTTGGTGCTCGGGGGGCGTGGCCGGTGGATAGACCAGCAGACATAATCGCATAAAGATAAAACAGTTTAACGGTCGCATTGTACAAAGGCAAGTAATGGTTTTTTCGGGCCGCAAGAGAGGAGTACAAAACCATTCAATTGACCTCCTGCTGATTTTCATGGACGGCAACGGGGTGGAGTGGTTGTTACCAAAAAACTCAGGCTACACAAAAAAAGATGGCCAACGGCGCTCGTCGCAGAATAATCTGTCAATTATTTAAATCGCCTGGCAAAAATCTTTGCCAGGTTTTCAGATCAGCAGGGAAAGCCCTCGGGGTGGCACCCAAAATGGATATTTATGCTACTTTGTTCATAATGAAAGGGCACTGAAGGAAACGATTTGGCTGTGCCAATTATTAAATGTGAAATCCCCAGTTCACCTTTAAGTTACCAAAACCTTCATGTGTACTTTTTACCAGGCCAAGTACGCGCACTTTAGATCTACCACAAATATTAGCTGTGGGTGCTCATAATGATAATGAAATAAGTACTTTTTCTGCAGACTGCGAACTGTTTTTCGGTATTTCGGGGTGTAGAAAACCCTGGCTTAGGGTTGTCAGGCGGTCTGCCAGGGTCAAAGTTCGTTCTAGTGCCGAATCGAAATCGAAACTCAAAGCGCCGAAACGCGAAATGTTAAATGTGAAATGGGCGCAAATTAAAATAATAAATCCGCCAAATTAAACACGGAACTCGTTAAGGCCGGGGTGTCCGCGGGATGTCGGGAAGGACCTTTTGTATCCTGCTGATGGCGGCTTCTTTTGACGTCGTCATTAGCAGCATTTACACGTCGCTCAGGGATAATAAGTAACCGGGCCAAGTGCGAAATAAAGAAAGCGGAAGAGCAGACGCAGAAGCAGAAGCAGACGCCTGCGAAGACTGACACAAATTAAACTGAAATTAGTTGCAACTCACTTCGGAGCATTGTGGATGGGGGTCAACTCTGGCTGCTCCTTTTGGCCATTGTCGAGCACCGAAAAATAAAAGTGGGGCGAAAGAACGCGGACCCAATGACTGGGCTAATGAGAAATGTCTGTTGGGGAAGACCCAGCAAAAGGGCGCAACACTAGGTATTCAGACATGCTGATGGCAACCCTCAAATGGGTGTAGAGTTGCCAACGCATGTCTCTTAACAAAATAATACAACAAACTGAACTGCAGGGTTTGCCATTTTGAATGCATTCATCAATTAAATTGAATCGCTGCTTTGGCATTTTCCCCAAGTACTTGACAACTCCTTGATTGACCGAAAGGGGGCGCCACATCCGCCTGATCAATGTTAATTGACCGAAAATTGTTTTTGCCGTTGACCGCGACGATGTGGGGCTTAAATGCCTCCTGCAGTCGCCGTTTATGACTTGGCCATTGTCCTCGGCCACCGCAAGAGCCATCCTCTCCCTCAAATGCAGCCACGCCCCCTTAAAAATGCCGCCCGGCATTCTGCGGCGACTGGTGCTGCTGTTGATTTTGCTGCTGCCACTGCAGCAGCGGCAGTAACTGCAGTTGCAGCTGCATCTGCGGTTCGCTCGCTCAACTGCCACAGTCAGCGATAAAACCACAAAACAGCAACAGCCATAAGGACACAGTGGGCGGGACGGGGCTGGGCTCGCAAGGGGTGGGGCATCGAAGACAGGGGCGTGCAAGAACAATGAGGTGATAAACTTGCAGGCTCAACGCATGACAGCGATACCCACCAGCAACAGCAACAACAACGGCGGCGACAACGTCACATTTTGATGGCTCCTTGGAGAGGTGGCAACCCTCTGCTGGAAGGCGGCTGCACTGGGAGAAATGAGTGATGAAAAGAAGAATGATTTATTTCATCAGTTTAGGGGGAAGAGTGTGTTACTCATCGCTGAATTAAACTGCTGATTCCAAAGCATAGTTGTATATAATACATAGCATAAAAGGGTATTTAATTTGTAAGCAGCTCCCTTTCTCAAAGTTTTCTATTTCAACAGCCACAGTTTTTCTCCAAGTGTAAGTGCGCAAGCCGGCAAGTGCAGCCATCCTTTCTCCGCTCGTTGTGTGCATGCAAACAACAAAGGAAAATCAGCAACAGCAGTTGGTTGGGGGCGATGTCATAGTCCGCTCCCTAACCGCCCCACTCCCTCTCCCCCTCTCCCCCTGCCCACCTTAGCCAGTCCTTAACCACCCCCCTCCCCCCCACAACCCCTCGTTTTGTGCACTGGATTTTTTCACTGCTGCTCTTTAACGTGTTTCAAAAGAAAGTTGGTTGACTTTTGAATGACTTTCTTGCCGCGCTTGGCTCGCAGCACTCTCGCCCCCCGCCTCCACACCTGCCACGCCCCTCCTGCCGCCCAAAGCTCCCCGCCCGGCGCCCTCCGCCCCCCGTGTTGTTGTTTGTTTTATGTGTTAAGTGCGCTGGGCCCAAGCGCGCAAATTTCTTCGTGTAACTGATGCTGACGTTGACATCGCAGCCCCAAGCGACCCCTTCATTTTTACCCTCCGAAAAACCCCAGAATTATATATACATATATATAGATATACAGCTCCTACGTACACACATACATATATCTGAATGCAAGAGGGTGTGTGCGCACAGTCGAGTCGAAAATCTAGTTACAATTAAAGTGACAAGCTGGCAACGCCGAACACAAAGTCGGTCCCCAAATTCAAACAAACTGCGGTCGCTTTGATCGTGCTCATGCGAGAGTGATTAAAAAATAAGAAACAGGGGGGAGATTTAGGAAGATGTTTTATAGAATGAACCCTCACATTTTAATATTAGTACTTTATTTGTATGGCGTACTTATGCGTAGTTATACGAATGCAATCCCTGCCAGAAAGCATTTTATAGTATATGTGCTGATGGGTTATTTAGTGCTGGAAAAGAGTTTATTTTTAAACCGAAAATTCACATCACTTCCATGCTGATATGCTGAAATGCTGATAGCATGCATTTTTTGCCAGCATTTCCACTTTTTAAGGGGCTATACATACATATAAGCGAAATTGAAACTTTTGCGGGCTTAATTACCAGAAGATTGGAATGTTTACACCAAACCCTTCGCCATATGACATTCGATATTTGGACAAACAGACAAGAAAGCTGTAGAAATAATACTGAAAAATGATCATATTTTCTGGAGTTATCTCCAGTTCATGTGGATCAGATAGAAGCACCTATTTCGATTCCAGTGAACTTAAGTTATTCTCGGACTCAAGCTGCCCGTCCTAGCCACCACCTACTAACCGCCCGCCATCTCCTTCTCATCGTGGACTGCACTTGTTTTAATTACTGCCCCGTGTTGATTCCCCAGGACCAAAAAGACCAACTCAAAGTGAATTTTCCATTTGGGGCTTTCGTTTGTATGTTGCTTTCGTTTCTTGTTGTTGTTGTTGTTGCTTTATTCGGGGAGTTTGTGTGTTCAGAGGTCGTAGGTTGTAGATTGTGGGCCGTGAGCGGTGGGTAGCTTAACCCATTTCCTAGCCCCATTTCTTAACCCATTCAGATGTTGTCGTCGTGAAGGCGACGACGCTGCTGCTGCTGCTGTCGATTGATATTTCTGTTCGGTCGGCGACGGCGTTGTTGTTGTTGCTGCTGACGGTGGTGTTGCTGCTGTCGCTGCTTGTTGTTGTTGTTGTTGAGGCGTCGCCTGTTGTTGTTGTTGTTGTTGTTGCCAGGGCGACGACGTCTCTGCTGCTGGCGGTTCAGGTTGTTGTTGTTGTTGCGGTTGCGACGACGACGCAAGCTGTTGTTGCCGTTGCCGTTGCCGTTGCGGCGTCGCTGCTGCAACTTCTGTTGCTGCTGTCGCCGACGGCGTTGCTGCTGCAGCCTTTGCTGCTGCTGCTGCTGCTGCGGACGACGGCGACGGCGGCGATTGTTCTGCTGACCCCTGGGATGGTTTGGCTGCACGGACTGCTGGTCCTGGTCCTGCTCCTGATCCTGACTATCATCGTCCTGCTGCTGCTGCTGCTGCTCCTGTTGCATGTCCTGCGATTGCTGTTCGCCTTCGCCATCGGCATGGTTTTTCTCCGTGGTGAGCTCGACGCGATCCTCCTTCAAGGGCTTGACCTCGCCCACGCGCACATTCTTGACCTGGTCACAGGGCACATCGCTGTAGATCACCACGTTGCCATAGTTGCAGACAATCTGGTCCTGATCCGCCTGGCGACCCTCGATGGAGCCAATGGAGCCCCGTTTGTCCTCAATCTCGTAGATGTTGCCGGACTTGGTGATGAAACCGGTGACCTGCAGCGGCTTGCTGCCATTGCTCTTCGGAGCTTCCGGGAGCGGCACTTTCTTTGGCGGAGCATTCACTATCATGGGCTTCGTGGGCTTGACCTCCATTTTGGGTGGAGCACTCGTGGAGCTTGTCAGCGGCGCCACCGTTTGACCTTTGGCATCACGGAAACAAAAAATGGGGAGACACGTTCATAAGCCATCAAGTTACAAACAAAGCAGGGAAAAAAAATTTACCGCTCACCAGCGAGAGGTCGCTGGAAAGGGCCGTGGCCCAAATCAGGACCAGGATCATCCCGAATCCCTTGCCGCACATCATTATCTCTTAGCTCTTGTTCGCTTCTCGATCGACTGAATCGCATTTCCAGCTGCGATCCCGGGTTATATTAACTCTGTGGCTAACGGCATTTCGACCAGAATCATTTCTCGGCCTCTTTCGCTTGGGATTTTTGCATAATTAAGTCTGCGAGTTCAAAGCGTGTCAGGCGGAGAATGGTTAGGAGCGACCCATTTAGCCAGGGCGTACACTGTCCCAAAATCATTCCCAGTTTGTTGGGAAAAACAAAAAAAGTATGTGATGGTTTCTAGGGGGCTTTCTACGTTGTATGTACCAGTTATTAAATTAATATGTTTATTTTAAAATAAACATAGCAAAGCAGCTATGATTTCTTTCAGTTATCTAGTGGTAATTCCTACACTTGCCGCCACTTTCCCCTTCCCGTCGAGCAGAGTTCAATGGCTCAAACTAATTAGCATTCATATTTCTTCTTCGATTTTCGCCGCTGTCCAAAAATTCTCGTCTCTTTGCGCTTGGTTTTCTCATATGTTGATTATGCAAATTGCTTTCTTGGTCGGCAGTCCGCATTTTCAAATTGACCTCAAGCCAAAGCTGGCCAACAGCAAAAGAGGTTCAGCTATGCAGAAAAGCAAAAAAAGAAAAAACATAGAGAATACTGAAACGTGTTTACTCGAAGATCCAAGCAAGTCGAATTAAATATAAAGTTGTGTTTCGTGTTAATTTTATTTCCTCCGTGCGAGAACTGCCCTTGTAAAATTGGCTGTTACAGCGTTAGATTTGTGGGTCTTAAAAAACGGGTCTGGTTTTATTTTGATTAAGCTCGAAGCTTGGCGGATGTGTGTTTTGGAAATAATAATTAATCTTAATATACTTGTTTGCCAAGGTAAAAAGTTAAGCGCGACTTGTATCTAATGCAACAAATAAATAAATTGGCCTAATCAGGGAAGCAAAAGCATACACAGATGTGCATATGTATATGTAATTGATGCTACAAAAAATAGACTTTCTCCTTCCGCAAAATATGAATAAAAAACTTTTCCCCTTTTGAACGATTTATTTTGACGTATGCAGTGCTAATGTACAGGCAAATAAAGCTGAAATCGATTACAAATCAAATTTGTTTGTACTTTCTACTATTTCGTTGCTTTGCTCGTTGGAATAGAAACGAAAAAAAGGGAAAATCTAAACAAATTTGATTAGATTTATTCGATTTTATTCAGATAGCTGCCGGTCTTTCACGTGCTCATCCCATGTTTAAATCCATATTCGAAAATCTACGACAAAAATGAATACTTTTGTATGTTTGTATGTTTTATACAGCATGAGTTCATTAGGCCAGTACAAAGCATAAGATACGCTTTTAGTTGAATCGAGCTAGATACTATTATCTATCTATCTACTAGTATCTATCTATTAGATACTATTACGAACAACTTCCTCATTTTCTGCAAATATCATCTTTGATAAGGAAAGTGTTATATTATAGAAGTTCGTACGTAGACAAATTAAGTAGGGACATGTGCTTTTTGTTTTAAAGATCCATTTTATTGGCATACTTTTTGATAAATAATATAAAGCACACTAAAAACAAAGAAAAAAAATGTAAAAAAAAATATATATATTTATTGGCACATTAGTTCTTCTGCTTTTGGTTGTAGTTTTTCAAGGCCTCGGCCAGTTCCGATAGTGCCGATTTCTGGGCCTTCTCCTGCTTGCGCTCCTGCTGCTTCTTCAACTGCTTGCACAGTTTCTTCAACTGCTTGCGCTCCTTCTTCGCCGACTTCTTCTCGCCACTGTCGTCCTCTTCGGACGAGGAAGATCCGCCCCGCTTCTTCCGGCGGCTCAACTCGGCACATTGTTGCAGCAGCTTGGCGGCCTCATCATCATCGGGCTTTGGAGTGGTGGTCGTAGTAGTGGTTGTGGTGGTGCTGGGGGTGGTGCTGGGGGTGGTGCTTGGGGTGGTGCTGGGGGTGGTGCTGGGAGTGGTGCTTGTGGTGGTCGTACTGGCAGTTGTGGACTCTGATTTGGGCTTTTCCGTTGTCGTCGTCGTCGTCGTAGTGGTTGTAGACGACTCTTCGGGCTTCGGAGTCGTGGTGGTGGTGGTTGAGGTGGTGGTGCTCGGCGTAGTGCTCTCCTGTGGCCTGGCCAGAATCGAGGAGCAGCTGGCCACCAGCAGCAGGCCGAAAAACAGTGTGGAAGCGCGCATTTTCGTCTGATTTGGTTTCCCTCGACTAGACAACTAAATGGAGATCATCGCCTGGCGTTTGTTTATATAGACGGCACTTAGCGCGTTTCGAGCCCCAGACTGTTGCCCCGCCCCCTCTGCCCCCGCCCCTTGCATAGGATGGGCGTAGACGGTCCGACTGGTTTTTGGGCTGGCCGATAGAAAAACGTCTATAAATTGTCATTATACATTGAAATTTTTTTCAAGCAATTCTGTAGTTTTCGGGGGTTTTTTGGTGATACCCAACTGTGCAAGCTACCGAGTCCATAGATATTTTGAAAAACCTTCAAAATAATGTTATGGTATTTAATACGTTTTACTTTATATTAATGTAGTTGTAGTAATATTTTAAAATAATAATTTTAATATATAAAGCTAGTTGTAAACTATCATATAATTGTTTTAAGATATTATCCAGTTTGTTTATTCATACCCATCGATTCGTAGACATCAGACCCATTTTGTGCAGGGTATACAACTAACTTATACATATTTATGCATATGTTTGTATGTACCGAGACGCTGACCAAAAGTAATGTCAATATAAACATTTTTTCGTGTAGTTTTCGTTGGTCATTAGCGCTTTCTGAGAATTGGCTGGATTTATAAACAAATTATTCTCGCCTTATCAAGCATTTATTATACTTTTGTATCATATGGGCTTCACATGCTTGCAATAACAATGCGATACCCTTACTCACGTTTATCAAAAGTAATACTTTGGATATTTTGACTTTTGTTATTAAACAGGTTTTTATTTGGCCTAGAGCGTTTAATATTATTTTGTGTTATTGATTACTTGGCTAAAACTTTGTTTAAATTATTATTTTTTGTTTTGATGATTTTCTAGAGTCCAGGGTACACTTCGGTGCGAATTCGTTTTCTTGGTTTGAGCATCGAGTTTCCTTTGTTTATACGTTTGCACATTTGAGTATGCCTTTTTTCGCATTGCGGCTGGCTCATAATGCCGCTAATTGTTTATCAATTACACTTGTTAATTGTTTAATGCGACTGCAAAGTGACGCCTGGAGTTGTGGAACGGTTGGTGGACGGGGAGGGGAGGGGGGCTGGTGAGACGAAGTCAGAGGTTGCTGGCTATCATACAAATTGCAACATTTATCCGCACACCTGATACCTGATATAACGTAGCCGATTACTTGCTCATTTTTTGCTCGCCATATTATTTTTGTCTGTTTGCAATTTGTACAAGTAATTGAATAAAAAACGCACTGCGAAAAACAAGTAATTAATAAAGGACCCGCGAAAGAAGCGAAAGTAGGCGTTGATGGGTGGTGCATGATGGTTTCGACCTTGGGCGGCCTTCGATGGGTGGGGGGGTCAGCAACCACAGCGTAATCAGTGTTGCCAACATTTCTCCAGGGGTACGGTGTTGTAAAATAGCGCAAAAGGCCAAGTTTTCCGCAATTTGAATTAAAAAGTGTACAGGTGTGCAGGTTTGACGGGAAAAGAGCCGAGTTGACAACAGTGCGCGTAATCCATATGCAGCAATTTAAATGCAACAGAGAGAATATGTTAATTGCGTGTGAAACCGCTGCGCGGAGTCTCGTCGCCACCTGCTATATGCATATTCCTTTATTTATTACTTATTATAATTATAATTTATTTCACGCTATACTGTTTTTCTGATTTTTGATCGACTCCATTTGCTTTTTCGGCTATTTGTTATTCATTAGCTGAACTTGTATTTATTCGGCTTGCTTAAGCTTGACAAACAAACTACTGCACATTTAATAAAGGCCTTCTGTCAAATGGCAACGCTTGATATGTGCTTATTTTGATTTAAAATTGAAAATTGGAAACAGGTTTTAGCATCGGGCTTAGTGCATATTAAGCTTCAACTATAATTTTCCTCTGAATTCAGCTGCTGCCCCTCATTAGGGAACTTGCGAGTTTGGATATCTGATCCCCTCAGATAGAAATTCCAGGAACTCGAAAGTTCCATAACCATTCAAGCACTAGACAATTACCCAGTTTAACTTTGACTGAAGAGTCAGTCATTCCGGAAACTTGGAGTAGCTGCCTTCTTCAACTTGTTGAGGCACCCATTCCCTGGCTGCTCAGTCCCAGAAACCGTGTCTTACCGCTGGCTGCCTGGCCCGACTATCTGCAGATGGGACCTCCTTTGCCGGCCAGAAATTATCATCATAAGCGCCCACGTAATGAGGAAGTTGACCCAAACGAAGCCAAGTTGGCAAAGTCTCCAAGTCAAGTGCATTTGCAACTCAAACGTGCAACCCTCCACTCGATCCTACCTTTTGGCTCTATGCTAATTTTAGCCTTCCTCTTTTCGTCTTTTCGTCCTTTTGTCATACCAAATACCAAATAATAGTATTACGCATACGAACATTGCGCATACGCCCTGTGCAACTGCTCCTGTGCGCTGCGAACCGCTGAATGCGACGAGTCCCAAAAAACCGAGACCCAGTTGGTGGGTCACGTCCCAAAATGGGTTCTAAATATTTTTAGAACACCTTGCCGAGCGAAAACCGAGTGGAAATTCCGAAGGACCTTTGCAGGACAAGCGCAGGCGCCGGCAGAGGCAGCGACGTCGGCAGAGTACGAGTTAACAGCATTGTTAACAGAGTGGGAACAGTTTTTCCACACAGTCCGCAAAGAAAATTAGGGGGTGGTGCACCCTTGTGTTTACTTTTATTTTGCCAATGCGTGTGGCATGCTCAACGGCCCTTGGTGTTGCCACAAAAAACGAGAATTATTCAGGAAAATAGGGAAGCACTGCATCTTCAGGTGCAGTTTTTTTTTTTTTTTACCAACATACAACCTACCCCCCGCAAAATGCCAAATGCATTTCAATTGCTTGCAGTTCTCGTTGCACTTCATTAAACTCACTGTCGAAATTCGACAGGCAACGAAGGGTGGTGGTGGCTTGCACTGGGTGGGTGCATGCAGTACGACCACGTGACCTTCACACAACTACATGAACGCGGGGATTGGGGTTAGAGTCATCACGTATTTTCAACTAAGCCCCACATAAAGTACCAGAAATTCACTTTTTATACCTCAGATTTTTTTTTTTAGTGAAAAATTCGTTAGAATTCGTATAAGCAAATTTTAGTAATTACTTCTCGCAGAAAATATATCCATATTGAATTCATAGTTAACAGGCGTAATTTGCCACTAGTTTGTTACTGTTTTCTAGTCAAAAACAAACAATATTTTTTCTACAAAAACCAATGATATGTGTTGAATTTGACTATTTGTAACGAAAAATCGGAAATACAACTAATTATAAAAACTTTTTGGCGATCTTTGAGAATTTTTTTTTTTTTTTGCAATTTTACATTTTTAATCATCATAAAAATGTACAAAAAATTGTCAAAAATTAAAATTTTTAAATTTATTTACCAATTGATTTGGAACTCAATTACGAACTCAAAATGGTATGGCATTCCATATTTCGACCATTATTTCCAAAGATATGGTAAAAATTCAGAAATATCGCCTCTCGATGAGCATTTTCCTCAAATAATCAGATATGATCATGTTATATTCCATATATCTCCCCCCATTTGGCTGTGGCTCTCTGAAAGCATTTGCAAAGTCCATTGGCTTGTGCCATTTACGGTAAATGGCAGGGGGAAAATACGACTCACCTGCTGGGGCCAGAGGAATTTTCCATCCCAAACACGCCTGATGCATTTTCAGGCTTTTCCCCCTTTCATTTTGGTGCATACTTTGAGGCATTTGACAAAAACTCCGATGAGCTGGGACCAATTCCAGGCCTTGATGAGACGCAATCCGGACCACTTATGTGGGTTGGAAAAAGCGCTGGAAAGGCGGAGGGAAGCCTGTTGGAAGAGCACGGAGCACGGTAGGCTTAGTTTGAGAAGTAATCGAATGCTATAATTTCCATTAAACTGATTTCCCACGAGCAGCTGCAAGTCAAGCCAGCAAATGTTGCAATGTTGATGACCGCCTTTCCCGGTTTTCCCGGGGTGTGGGTGGAAAAGTGGTGGGGGGGAGGGACTGGAGCCGACAGTTAATGGCCACATGCATAAAAACCTGCAGCCAACGGAAACCCAAAGAGGACACAGCTCAAAGGGAAAACCGGAGGAGAGGTGGCCTGGTAAATTCATGATGGGGGCGGCGGGAAAAGCGGACAGGTCGGCAAATGCATCCAGTGCTTCTCTCCCAGGACCTCTGGCCAAAAGTCACGAGTCTCAAGCTTCGAAATGAAAAGCAAATTAAATTAAACTACCAATAATACCAATTTTCTGCTGCGGGCAAATTTCAAGAACTGAAACCAGCCAGCATAAATAATAAGCGAATAATTTATTTGGACAACAATCATAACGATATTTAATTGAATCCACTAGCAAAATAAGTTGCTATTTTCCGTTTGAAGTAAAATGTTATCTTAAAAATCTTCATTTCGCACAGACTTTGTGACTTTGTTGTTAAACACAAAATTTATTACTGTTCAAAGAGCTGCGGAATATAAAAGCCCCATAAATAAAATACCAAAAATGCTCGTCAAATGGCCTAAAAAATACCCGACATTAAACATGCATTGAATCAATCATCAAGATGGCAAATGGTTAAAATCCGCTTAGGTTCTCAGTTCGTTTTCGCCACCGCCGGCGATCGCCACGCCCCACCACCCAACCGCCACGGAGGGGAGAAGAGTGCACCCACTACCACGACTCGAGACATAAACAAAATAACCCAACACTGCCCCACTCAAGTGTCTTGTGTTTATAAGCGGCGAACAAAGGAGCCAGGTCTGCGGAGAGTTGGAATCTGTGCGGGCAGTCTTATCACCGCCGGTCAGTCGTCGCCCGTGGTGTACTGAGGGCACTCCAAGTCCAAGGACTCCCCGTCTTGCTCCGGGCACTCCTGTCCACCTGTCCACCTGTCCACCTGTCCTCCTGATTCCGATTCGGTGGCCGGTCCTGTTCCCACCGCTCACCTAAGCCGCTTTGTGCACGCATGGTAAGAGGCAAATCGGACTAAGCCACAGCTGCTGCTTTAAATTCTTTGGGCCGTCTGGCTGGCACACTGAGAGAAAACGTAGCCCCAACGAGTGCACCCAATATTAAAAATGCATTCGGCTGAATGGAATCGATCTCTCAGTGTGTGACTTGTGCTGGGCGGAGAGAAAGGGGAAAGCGGGAAAACGAAACCATGGCTGGGAAAATACAGCGACGACTGTCACCTGCGACTTATGCAAATCAGCAAACGACCAAACAGCTGAAAATAATTTTCCACATTTCCGTTACAAATAAAAACCAATTCACTTTGCTAATATGGCCACACAGGCAAAGACTCATCCGGAATAGAAATGCCGATTTTCCGAGGGTGCGGGAAAGCGTGGAAAAGCGGTGGGCAAACTAACTGCGTTCCGCATACGCAGACCATGCAAAAGTTTATGCACGCAACGCAATAATTTTGTTGCACAGTGTATGCCCTTTAACCGGGTAGGGTTGCTTGATTTTTTAATTAAACTAGAAAAGTATTCATCACATATTAGCAATGGAAAAGCATTATCATTATTGATGTTGATCTACAGTGGCAATAAAAACACACAACACAACAAAATTGATAACGTAATTGAAGTTCAATAAATAAGCAAACAAACACCTTGCTAAAACTCATGGCTGTCGCCTAGAAATCAATATATCAGACAATTCAGATATTTATATAACATATAGTTTTTGGAGAGAGTATTTCCCTCAACGAGTTGGTGCCCCTCGGTCTTGGGATATTTCCATAAGCTGCCGCTTACCAACCCGATAGATGTTTCTTTTTCGCATTTGTTGGATGTCAGTTAGTCAGTCAGTCAGTCGAGTCGAGTAGTCAAGTGGCAGGAGCAGGAGCAGGAGTAGTGCCATTTGCAAGTCCTTAAATGCCTTTGCAACTCGTCATTGTCGTTGGCATTGTGGCTGCACTTGCTGCCCCCCTTCGAGGCGCCCCAGCCAGTGCCGCCGGCTTTAAGCCAGCCAGCCAGCCCCCTTTTGGCCATGTTCCGTGTCGCTGGCATTGTCAATGCTTTCGACTTCCTTCCGCTGTGGCCAACAAATTCGAGCCGCGCATGCAGGCCGCGCAAACATAATCATCATTATTGCTGCAATCAGCATATTTGGCAGGCTTAAAGGCAGCCGCTGTCCTGCGGGAAAAACACGGAAGCATTGTGCATTTTCCCCGCTCATACGAACATATATCGTGCCCCCGGTTTCCCGCAGTGTACCCCTTTTGCTCTGCGTTTAGTTGTGTGGTTATGCTTAATATGCGTCATTAAAATGGTTGTTGTTTTTACCGCACCGCAGCGGCTAAACTGCAAAAAAAAATATGGTACCAAAAGAAAAGGACTGCAGAAGGGGAGCTAAATAAAATATTCTTGAAGATCAGTGGCTTGAATAACTTAGCCATATGCTAGCATCAGAAGTGCGTCTTGGTCACCGGAAGAAGGATATACTTATGGAGTGACATATACACAAAAATTTCAGTTTCAGTGTATCAGCCGGGGGTCGAGTGCAAGTGCGTGGGCAGGCCTTAGGCCCATCACCTGAACTCACCTAAAAAACACAGCCAGCCAACACACGTGCATTATGCAAATATCAAATATATTGCCCAGTGCATGCGATAAGAATCCATTGCGCAAAAATTAATTAGTCAATTTGCATGAAATTTATGTACAAAGCGCGAACAAACGAAACCAAAACGAGCCAACAGGCGGCATTTCAAGGAGTTGGAGTGTGGATTTGGGGATAAACATATATCTGACTCGAATCGGTTGAAGCCTTGCCACAGGCCACACTGTGCAAGAAACATTTTTGAATGGTTTCATATTATAAATTTAAAAGCAAGCAAGAAAAAGTAGCATTCCCAATATTGTACTCATATTTTTGATACTAGATTCGTGTCTATAGTAATAAGCAACACTTATGAAACAGGAATCGTAATCGCAAGTTATTCTTTAGCAGTCTTTACCCGAATAGAGTTCTTTTGTACTTCTCACATAGAGTAGTAGCTTTTAAAATATTGTACTTGCTAGTCTCGACTCATGTATATCGTATTAACCAACACTTATTAATCGGGAATCGGTTTCGGAAGTATTTTTATGGTCACATCACAGTCGCTTTTGTGTGAATAGTGTTCCTTTTTTTGCGAAGACTAGCTTTTCCAGTTTTGCTACCCTCGACTCGTGTTTATCGATAAACCAACACTGATTAACCAACACACTAAAGAATTATTTTGTGCAGTCATTTTCAGTCGTCCTCACCTGAATAATTGTTGAAGTGCTCTGTTTTGATTTTAAAATGGTACATTACCGCACACATGAACCTGTAAGCGAATGGATTATAAGTGAGTGATATATACAAATTTACTGAAATTCCAGAGTGGTTCGCCACCGATGCCCCTTCGCCGCCAGATCGGGCACACGTCGGGTCACTGTAATGTGCGCTGCGACGGCTGCGGCAACAGCAGGATGACCTTCTATCGCTACAAGTGCCTGCGCTGCCTGGACTACGACCTTTGCTCCGTCTGCAAGGAAAATGGGGTCTCGAACGGGTTGCACCTTCTGGAGCACCCGCTCCAGTGCCTAATGGATCGTGAAGCCCTTGAGCTGCATTTCGCCGGCGAGCCGATTCCGACTTTGTGCGCCGACAGCTTCACGTGCCCTGTGTGCGGCGAAATGGGGTTTTCCTTGGAGGATCTGAAGACGCACTGCCAAGACAACCATATCATGGCGCACACAGTCGTTATTTGCCCGGTCTGCGCGGCGGTCCCATTGTCGCAACCGAGACATATCGATCACATTACCAATCACTTGATGTTCTCGCCATCGCATTGATCTGCAGTCGATCCCTTGATGATCTCGCCATAGCACCGCTCTCCAGTCGATCCCTTGGCCGATTCCAAAGATTGGGATTAGCCATAAATCCTTCGCATCAGGATGACGGAGGAGCACTCCACAACATTAAGCGTTTGCAGATTTTGACAACACACCAAAAACCACACAAAAAGAAAAAAACAAGCATTTGTACCGCTAAGGAATTCGCATGCGGAATCAAATGGTTCGTTTTTTTGGTTTGATAAGGAATGACAAATGTTAAAAAAACAAAAGTCACAAAAAAAAACAAAAGGCCGAGCACTTGCATCGCTACGCAATTTGCATACAGAATTAAAGAGTTCGTTTTTTCGATTGATAATGAATAACGAATATAGAGAAAACTATGCATTATCTTTACACCAAGATATATGGTCGTGCGTCTACCTAAAGATATTGCTAAGTTCGAATCAAGCTTCAATTCCTCGCAGCTGCAGCCCCAATTAATTAGAAGGGCTCTCTGGGGCTGGAATAGCCCCATTTCCCACCCAGACGCCCATGGTGAGGTATTACTTGCTACTCGGGTCTGGAGCTGGAAGTGCTTCTGTTGCTTTTGCTGTTCCTGTAATCCGCTTAGAGGTGGAAACCTTTTGTCATTATAAAAGGATTTCAGGCCTGACAGAATTTCCATTTGTTGCGATTCGCTCGACAGCCTGTGCTCAGTTAACTTTTGCCTGCCCTCACAGAAATTAAGATTCAAAAACCGATATTTCGCCTCTCCAATTATAAAGGTAAGCACAGACAAAGCGTTTCCAGATAAATTGCCAATCGAACTAGATAAAATGAGGCAAGTGTAAATAGTGGAAAGGCGCAGATAGGCCACGTCTCCAGGTCCCATCTGCACTGTGAGAAAATACCCGTCGGCATGTGGATTCTGCATATAAAATGAATAACGGCATTTGAAGCACACTTTTTGGATTTCTCGTGTAGTTTTCTCTGTGTAGTGGGGATTGCACGGCAGCGTCCAACCGAAAACAAAACAGAGGAAGCAGAACACCAGCTTTTGGCTCCTTCCTCCTTTGATCCTGGCGCTGCATGCGTGGCTGATGGTTGACAATAGATAGACATGGACATCGACACAGCCGGCATGTCCTGCGTCCTGCGCCCGTCTCCTGCATCCTTCCCGCCATTTCCCCCCGGATATTCAACCCCCCTGCGGAGTGGTCGTTATGGCTAATGAGTATTTTGAGGCAGAATCGGGAGAGTCGTGCTATCGGCCGGTAGGAAAGGGTTAAGGCTTCCAGTCGTAAGTGGTAGCGGAACTCTCAAGCGACCAGCCGCGTGCGTGAATCACGGGGGAAGTTTTTGAAGTTACGACTTCTA
This sequence comes from Drosophila simulans, assembly GCF_016746395.2. Lineage (NCBI taxonomy): Eukaryota > Metazoa > Arthropoda > Insecta > Diptera > Drosophilidae > Drosophila > Drosophila simulans. The sequence goes on from NC_052525.2 coordinate 2,643,061, forward strand.
GTTGTACTTCTTAATAGCTAGGTAGCTTGTAATTACCACTTGCCAGAGCTGGAAGCCCCTTTCTTTGCTCTACTAGGGTTATTTATCTGCATATTTCTGATAATTAGGATCACTTCACAATACGAGTAGCATGTATTTTATTGTTCCATTTGCGTATTTTCCAGCTGCACTTTGGCTGAGCCCTCGGGACTTTTCCCTTTGGCTTGCCTCACGCTGTCATCTCAAGTGGCAGGCTTAGAGCGCCTAAGCCCCCCTTTAATGCTAGTTTAACCCCCTCGGAGGGCAATTCGGGCGCCGCCCCTGCTGCCTCTCCGCACAGCACGCATACAAATGACAATAAAAGCGAACGACTTTGGTTTTTGGATTTTGCGACTCGCCTGCGTTTTTCTGTGTGCGCTGGCAGGGTCTTTGGGGCCTCCTAATCAACCCCTTCCAGCCCCAGCAATCCGCTCCCTATCGGCTCTGCCCCTTGAAGAGCTGCCACAGTTTTGCGACTGAAAGTTGAACCGCAATCGACATCGCTGGCCGCCACACGCTTTCACAATTTTTAATCATTGCTCCGGCATTCAGAGCTGGTCCTTCAAGCCCTACCTCCCCACCTCCCCACCTCCCTACCACCCCTTTTTCCCCGTCCATGTCTAACCCCTCTATCGCCGTCTCTCTTCGATCCAGAGGCATTGTTGTGAGAAGGACGAGAGCACATAAACATGCATGGCAGCAGGCGGAGAACATGCACTGAAGAAAACTTTCTACTGGCAATGACAGCTGCTAGCAATTAGGGATTCGAAAGTCTAGTTGAATATCTTAATCCATAGATCCCGTTTAAAAACTACTTCGAGTACTAAAATAACAAGCGGCATGTACTGAACCAATGAGTTCTCTAGTTAAATTTCCTTCGGTGTAACAAGGAGCAGGAACAGGGTTTGGGTCCTGGATCCTGAAACGTGGGTTCCCAAGGAGCGGGAACGGGCACTGCGACCCCGGATAGCCCAGATACTGGGCTTATTGTCCGGGCTTTGGGTCCTTTATCTTGTTTCTAACTCATTGGATCGCAAAAACGGTCTCGTGTTCACCTTAATTGGGGTAAACATAAGTTCTGATTGCCCCGGCAGGGTTGCAGCAACACAAAAAAAAGGAGTTCCCAGCGACATTTTTCTTTCCCTTCCACCATTCTTGGGTTATCCTCGAAAGGAATTTGCCCGTTGTCTGGCCAGGAAAGTCGAGTCAAGTCAAAAGCCAAAGTCAAAGACGAACGTCGAACATATCCAATTAGAAGGCCGCAAAGGGCGGGCGGCGAAAAAAAGAGGTTCGGAGCGAGGGTGGCAACCCTACCGGCCATTGTTGAAAGCAGATCACAGCGCCCAGATAGAAATTGTTGAACGTGTAATTTTTATTTATTGCATACAATTCTGTTAGAACAAATGATAACAAAATTGGGACGGGTGCTTTCCTATGGACCGTACACCAGAGTTCATAATAATAGGAACCATTCTATTAAATATTAATTCGGTATCGTATTGTGAGCAAATAAAGTTATCAATAGTTTTTTAAAGCAAATGTTATAAGTTAATATATTAAATAAGTTTTAAATGCAATCATCTCGCTTCGTAATCATCCAAACGTTTCTATGACAAACAAACTTTTTGTTTGTCTTTTAAAATACAAGCAATAAATGCTATTGTTTTGCGCACAGCTGTGAGTATTTAAAATAAATGTTCAACTTTGGCCGCACACAAAAAGGTTGGCGCCATGCAAAAAATGTTGGGCAACTTTTGAATTGAAAAAGCGTTTAGACATTGTTCGCCTTTCTGTGTGTGGGCAACTAAATGATGGGGAAACTATAAAAATTTCCATAACAATAATAAAAGCAACGAAAAAGGCACCGCGTCGTTTCAGACCCGAAAAGACATTTATTCATTTCAGTTTTGAAAATTAGCATAAAAGTAAAGGCTCACATAAGGGATGATGTCTGCGTTTGGGATGAAAGGTGGTGGGGCGAGGGTGTTGTAAACTTCTTGGTTCTCCTGTGGGCGGCAGCCTGCGAGGAGGATGCAGGATTCAGGCTCCAGGATACAGGATACAGGATACAGACTACGGTAGAGCGATGAGCTACAATCACAGCTTGCGAACGTTTGATAAGCGTGAAAAACGTGATAATTTTAATAAAACCAAATGAGCCGCAAAATCATACAACCAAATATTACAGAGAACAGGCAAGAACAACAATGAAGAGCCGGGAAAATCGGACTTGACATCGCAGGTTGTGGCACGGTGGTAAGGTAATGAAGCACCCTAATGTATGCCACACTTTCTGTTTGCTAATGCGGAAACTTTGTCATGGCAAACAATCTGCTCGGAAAGAAGTTCTTCGAATGATTTAATTTTTATAGCCAAACTAAGATTAAAAAAAGAGATGGCTTCAAAATATAAATTACAAAGGAGACCAAATCCTGTTTCCAATTAATTAAGTTTTAAAAACCCAGAAAATACAAAATAAGTTTGGACAGGCTTGTACTACAATGATAAACAATTTGGAGAAGCTACGAGTTGGATAACTTGTGCCTCTTTGATGACCACTTCAAACGGATCTGATCCAACTATTGCTAATCTCGTTAGCCAACCAAATTGACCCGAAAGTGTGCAATGAATTCTGTTATTTGCCAATTGACGGAATTTAAGTCCCCAACTATAGCTTAACAAACAAACATGCCAGGTTGGGCCGCAAAAAGCGGACGCAAAACCCCAAGCTAAAAACCCCTGTGTATCTGTCATACCTTTGAGAAATGTTGCTTTTTTTGGCAGCTTGGGGGTGCAGAGGCAATAACTAAACAAAGGCAGAAATGACCAACACATTTTGCGCCCCAATAAAACTGTCAACATTATAAAGCGCCACTTAAGAAATGAACAAAAGACGGACCCAAAAGGTGGGCGCGTCAGTGGGGAAAAACAATAATCATAAAATTAAAGCCAAGCCAAAAAGGCAGGCGAAAATTAAATAAATAACAAAAAAAAAAAACCAAAAAAAAATGGAAAAGCCAAAGCAGAAAAAAAAAAACAAAAAAGCTACAAAAAGTTATCAGGTGAAGGGGTTGGCTTACATGTTTAGCATGTGGCACACACACGCCAGCACACTGGAAAAAAAACGCACCCACCACACACACACAGAAGCGTTGACATCGTTGCTGAAAACTGCCACTAAATGTCAGCAAATGAGGGTCAGCACACACATGAGCCACACCTCCGAGCCAACTAAATATTGTAATAAAACGCAGAAAAAACACACAGGATGGTGCATTGAAAGTCGAGTGATGGAGGCAAAGTATACCCAGTACTGTGTAGATTTCAATTGGATTTATTTATCAAAAATTTCATTTAATAGTAACGAAGAAGCCTATCAACTGTTAAAAATTAGCATTAGAATGCTTACAATGTATTCGATGACTGAAGACAATGAAGTAGTATTTTCTTTTTTTGGAATACCCTCTATGCATTGAGGCTATAATGAGGAGAGAAAACATACAAAAAGTGAAAAAACTTGTTCCGCCCCACAACCATTGTTTTTTGCTATATTTTCTTTTTTAATGAATTGACCGTAAAATGAACTTGTTGATGAGCCTTATGAGCTGACCAAAGTACCACGCCCCCATCCACGTCGCCTCCTTGGCGTGGTCATTCGCAATAAAAAAGGATTATGAGCTGAACGACAGTCCCGAAAAAAAGGCGCACACACTTGCAGCCTTAACACTGTGTAGTGGAAATACAAGCACGGAGCATATAAATATTTATAAGTGTGTGCGTGGTGTGGGAGGTCAAGTGTCAGTGCCATTTAGCAACTCGCCTCACACACACACACACACACACACACACACACACTGGCAGTGAAAAAAGGTGCGTCGCTCCCATTAGCCTCGTCGTTTGGCCTTGAACCCAAAAGAACAGAACCCGAAAACCCTGAGAGACACATATCAACGAACAACCAAACAATAATCGAATGTAAATATAGAGTGTAGTGTTGGTTATTTGAGTTATATGGATCTGGATCACTCATGTATGTATTCATTATATAACTTTATATTTTTAAAATCCATCATCCCCTTTGGGATTTTCTAAAGTTGCCTTCTGATGATTCCCGTGAAAAGCGGAAAAAACTCAGCGCAAAACTTTGATTGTAAAGAATACAGTTTATTGAGGGGCATTCGGCACAAGGAAAAGTGCCCATTCCGCCAAGTTTTGGCAATTTAAGCCCCTGACTAACTGACTGTGCGTGCTTAAACATTTTGCGGGCCCTTTTGTCGAACTTACCGACTGCAATCGCGACTCGTACATCACCGCAACGTTGTTAACTGCTGTTGAGTATTTTTCTATTATAGAGGAACGACGCGGCGCTCGATCAGCAGGATTTTGTGTTTAATTTCATGAAAGTGCCTGCCAACGTCAGCGGCATTTTCCTCGCTTTTCCTGCCGGATGTTTAGTGCAAACTTTAGTTTTTCCACACTTACCCCTGGACCTTTGCCGTTTGGGCTTCAACTTCAACCTTTTGCCGGCTTCTGTCGTGTTTCCTTCTGTTTTCCCCCCCTATATTTTCCTTTTTCCAGCGCCTGTGAAAATTTGTTACGCCTAATGGCCAGACAAAGGGATTGGGTGCCACTATTTAAATACAATAGTTGTATGCTTTTTCATCAATTTTCGTTGGCTGCCAAACTTGAGCATGAGTGGTTCGTGGTGCAAATCAATTTAATATAATGTAAATGGCTGCAGAATTTGGTCACACTTATATTGAAAATAACATGTATGTACATCAAAAGAAAATCAAATCCCTGGGAATTTAAGCAAAAAACAGAATAGTATCAGCTGAATTACCCATTATAAATTAATATTTAAGCCATTCAGATGTTATTTAACTTAAATTTATTTGAATATTTCGTCCCAAGCTTTAATAAGTCTAATTCCAGTGGGACCATTTGGGGGAAGCTACAAAACCTGAAAAGGGCATCACACTTTTAATTGGAGTCTATAAAGGCATTCCACATTCCTGCGTTTCCCTCGACTCCAATGTTCAATTTTGGCCCGGTAGTGTTTCGCCCCCCAGATTTTCCATTCCACAAAATTTTTACTTTACTGGATTTCGCTTTTCCTTCTTCGTCTTTGGTGCCCCCGACTCCTTTAGTTTTCGGGCCAGGTAGAGATTCGTTTCGTGAGTCACGCAAGTGGGGGCCGAAAAATCCAAAAATGAGTGGCAAAAATGCATACAGTGCCTGTCATTATTTTTGTGCAGTTTGCAATTGCAAGGAGTTTGCTACGTAAAAGGTTAAAGGGCGTGATTGAAATTTCCGTTTGCTTAGCCCGGTGAATGGGGCGTACGAGTACTTTTACTTCTCGCATTTCAACAGGGTCGGTCCGGTCGCTGTGTATTAATTACAGGGGGAATCCACGAAGGAAATGGGAACGGGAATACTTACCAAATCATTAATGTCATCAACTTCTTGGCGAATCAAAGTTTTTGGCTTTTGGGGTTTTGTAATTATAAACACGATGCTGTCACCATCAATGTCCAGCATTCATTTGTTTGCCATTGGCTAGCTGATGACACCCAGCTGTCTCAGCTCCCCACCCGGACCCCTTGCTGCCGACGCTCCTCGCGACCCCTGACCCTTCGGGTTGATTAATGAATGTGGCGACAGTCAGCGATGACATCGATTCCTGACACTCTTCGCCGAATCCACCAGCGGTTTTTACGTAATGCGAGGGTCGAGCCGGAAGCGGAAAAGCGAGACCAGACGGCATTAAAAGTCAACAAACACAATGACATCTGCCGCAACGCCTTTGGCTGCACTGCAAAAATAAACGCTTAATTCGGAATTAATGAGCCCTTGGATGAGATAATCTATGTGTAGTAAATAAGTTGTTCGCGCGATTCTCCTTTTCAATGTGAAATCTAAAAGCGACGAACCATTGTTCCGATAAGGGAATTCAAGACATTATCGCAATTTCGGGCAGTGTGGTCCCGCTCTTGTGCAACTTAATGCTCGGCCACTTGACTCGGCTCCTGCACCTCTGGACTCCCTTCCACGCCCTTTTGGGCCCACTCCGCCTCTGTCTGGACGTGGACATTCATTTCGTCTGGCAATTATTTGCAACACTTGCAGCAAAACAAAGGCCAGGATGGAATAGGATGGAGTGCAGCAAGTGGATGCGGATGTGGATGCGGGAAGTGGAGTGCACTGGATCCGAGTGGAGCGACCACATTGCGCAACAAATCTTTTTGTGGCCGGGCACGTGACGAGGGCCGGATCACGTGGCGTATGCGTAATGCTGTTTTGGGCCAAGGGAGCACGAAGAAGTTACCGGCCCCCAAAAACCGATCTGAATGATAAATTGTTTAAAGTTTGCACCCCTGATTGCCATTCAATTTCAAATTTTTAGTTCCTCTTCTTGTGTTTCCTTGTTTTTTTTTTTTATCGAAAATTTGCGACACATTTTCGGTGGACCACAAACTTTGGCCAACTTCTTTGCGGTCCACAAAACGAGAGAAATGCCCCGGGCCAAAGAAAATTAATTTCGGATTAAATCATTAGAAAGAAGTTTTGCTTTTAGCCGGTAGGCATTAGAAAATTAGTGCTTTGGCTTTTTGGACACTTACTCGATTTCTGTGGTCCGCGGAACTTTGCAGTCACTTTCATTACTTGCGTAATTTGCTTATGGCAACAAAAATTATTTTGGGTGTTTTTTAAAAATTAACATAATTCTGTTGCCCAATTTGTATTAATGGCATTCAATGGTATTTAAAAATATTCAGTTGATTTTATATTTATAATCCATCTAATTCTATACGATTTCAGTTGTGTAATTTTCCTCGTTCGCTGTCTTCACAGATCGCCCTCAGATTTCATTCGTTTACTTGCTAAGGAGTTTCATTAAATTCCCGCTTGACTTTTATCTCATGGCTAATTATTCTTCTTGTTCTTACTCTTGCGCTGCAAATGAACTTCGTCTAGAGAGAGAGAGGTGTGTGGGGGGCTAAGTGAGTAGAAAGAGCCGGAGAAATACGGCGAATCTTGGCATCTCCTCTCATCTGTCTCATTTCGCTTTGTTTTCAGTCTATTTTGTTTGGTTCCCTCATAAAACTCAAGTTGAAGAATCCTGACAAGATGGTGGCTTCTGCAAGGGGGTGAGGCGGGTGAGAGAAGGGGTTTAAGGACCCCCAAAACACGGTGGGTGAGCGTTGTTCTTTGAGTGTCTACTTCGATATTTACGACATGACTGAGATTTTAACTTGCGGAAAAGTTTGCCTCAAAAACTTCGCTGCCTTCAATTGTATTTGCTAGTGGTTGTTGTAATTGGTGTATCGTTGTTGTAGCTCTTGTTAAAGCTATTGTTGTAACTGTTGTTGCAGCTTTCGGCTGCAGTTTTTGGTGCACAAGTTGTTGTTGAAAGTGTTGGTGTAATTGTTGGTGTTCCTTCTCCTGTTGGTTTTGGCTTGCAACAAGAATTTTGTTGCTGCTGTGGGTGATTGTGTTGTAGTATTTGTTGTTATTGTCGTTGTGGCAGTTGAAATTGTTGTTGTTGTTGTTGTTGTGACTACAAAGTAAATGATAGCTCCTGCTGCAATGAAGCTGCCAAGCCGCAACTTGTCGCTTGTTCTCTCCTTTAGCCTTGGGTTTTAATTGTCACACATGCTTAGTACATACGCACGTTCATATATCTACACATATGCATACATAGGGCGTTTATGTATAAAGCATACGCCAACGCATACATCATTCCCTGGCCACGCCTACACACATGTAATGCTATCCGCCCACTTGTTTACCGCTCGCTGGCATTTTGTTCGCCCACCCGTTTTCCCCGCCGCCACTCACCGCATGATTTTCATCCAGAAATAAGAAGTGGGCGTTGCGTCCGCCCTCCATGCCCCCACGAAGAATCTCAGTGTCTCAGCATGTGTATTTGCACTTGGCAACTTAACGCTGAGGTTTCGTTTTAATAAGTTTAACAAGTTTCTTGGCATAATTTGCGGTGCGTCCCCCGCGACCCGACTCCTGCACTTTCCCCGGGCAGCGCTCTTGCCACCACCCCCATGCACATCTATTTCCTACCCTGAACTGCATTTTCCTGGCCCGCTAGCCGCGGGCTGCGAACTGTCGGAGGATTCTGCAACAGGTCCCAGCTCGAAAACCAAGTCTCGAGTTTCTCACGTAGCCAAACACGCCTGAAATGCAAGACCAGACTGGTAAGAAAAAAAGAATGAGAAAAAGGGCGACATCACTGTGGGTCGAGAATAATGCTGGAAGATCTCAAGAATAATGGAATATGTGACTGTGATGAGAAAATCTATGCTTTTAGCGACTGCCTGCAAATGGTTAATCAGCAGTGACAGAAAAGGGATATGGTCAGAAATGTTGCACAATTTCTCCAACGGCAAAAGTATCCTCGAGGATACTTTGCTGTAATATCGCCTCTGGCCACACTGTGTCGGTGTTTTATAATTTGAAAGACGCAACCATCCCACACCCACCATCCTTTGCTGTTTTCCCCGGATCCTGCCCTTTGCTCCTCGTCTAACGAAGGGAAATTCCATGCGGCGAGCATACTTTTGTTCTTATCAGGCTGTCGGGCTGCTTTGAAGTCGCCTCCGCCGCCATAATTCAATTAAAATGGCAGCCGAGGTCCAAGGCAGCCACATCCTGTTTCATGCGACTGCGCCCACTCCTAATGTTCCTACTACTACCTACTCGCAGCTCGCTTCTGGCGAGGACATTGTTGTCGGCGATTGGCTTTAAGTCTTTAAAGGAATCGCAGCGCAGACGGTTGGGGTGGGAGTTTTTGGGGGAAAAGTCCAGTCGCACATAGGCTGCTCGGCATTTGCATGCAAACAATGACATGCATAAACAAGTAGCAGAAACAAGGACCAACGATGATGGGACGCCGACATCCTCATAACGGAGGAGCCACGCTCGGACACGCCGAACGGTACATGGGAAATGGGAAAAATAGGAGCACTGTGATAGGCAAGGAAAAGCCGGTCGGAAAACGGGGGAAAAGCGTCTGCATCGCATTTTGTCCATTGTCCTTGACCAGACGATGGGTGTGGGGATGTGTCCAATTGCTGGCATCATCGCGCCTATCGCAGGGCTGACTGCAAATCACAGTGACTAACAGGGATAATATTAATAATAATAATGAAATCAGCACGTATTTAAACTAACAAAAGTTTTTAATCTTTGTTAATATGCACTAAAGTCTTGGCAAAAGTGTATAATATGCCTACGTATATTGTTCCCAGTATATTCTGTGCTCGGCACAGTTTCCTCCTTCGGTTGCCATCACTATTGGGCATATCAGAGTTATAGAATCGCAGCGGGCCTATCGGATTCCACCCATCTTCCCTTCAAAGTCCTGCGTACGAGATTAGTTGGATGAATGATGGCATCGCAGAAGGACACCTTTGATTCCGGTGATTGGGGGATAATGATAATGACGGCGTGACATGGATGGAATTTGATTTCCAATTTTGTGCTGCTCTTGATTTCAGCCGGCAAAATATCAGGTGCAGCAAATATATTACAACGTTGCCAAAGGAACAATGGGAAAGCCAACTTTATTATTTTACACTATCATATTCTGCTTAATCAACCTCACCGAGACATCAACGTTTCGTTATTCCAATCATTGCGCTTGGCTTAAAACCCTAAACTTTCCATTTCCGCGCGAAACTTGAAGAACTTCAATATAAAATCCCTGGACTTCCATGAAATTCAATCAGCACGTGGGGGGGATGGTTCAATGAGTGGATGCTACCTCCCCAAATTTCTGAGCGCAACGCGCCAAAGTCGAGAGCTTAGCGAGAATTTAAATATGCGAGCTGCATACTTTTAGGGGCAGGCAAACAGTGCGTGCGAAAAAGCACCGTCCACGGTGGGTTGGGCAGGGGGAGATGGGGGCGTGCCAGGTGGGGAGGCGGAGGTGGGGTTCAGCGCAATGTATTAGAAGGCCACGTGGCCGCTGTGATTGTTGTTGCTGCGATTTTCAAATCAATTGGCAAACAGAACAACAAAAGCGCAAACACAAACAGGGAATTTAGTGTGTGCTTGTGTGTGTGTGTGTCTGGCTGAGTGAATACGGTGTGATTGTGTGCGTAGGCACTGCGAAAAATTACACAAATTATAAAATAAATTCGCAAATTGGACAAAATTCAAACAGGAATCAACGATAAGAGTTTGCCAGGTGTTTTAAATAAACAAATTTAGCAAGAATATGTAGATTTAGCTGGGAGAATTGGAATATTTCTGGACTTAGAAGACAAGGCTTGCGAAGAATGTTCATTTTTTTCAGGGTTTTTGTCTTTAAGTAAGTAAAATCCCACTGCACAGCTAAGTTACTTACTTTCTTGTGAAGCTAACCACCCAGTTTAACAATCCCTATCACTTTTTGGTAGATCTTAAGAAAATAATTATTTCGTCAATTTTTGCATTTTTGATTAAGGTAAAAAATTTGCAAAAAACTGTCAAAAATTGTAATCTCCAAATTTGAGTAACAATAAATGGCAAATAAAAATATGAGTTCAAAGAGGTATAACATTCCACTTTTGGACCATTATATTCGAGTTTATGATTAAAATTTAAATTAAAAAGGTGCAAAAAATCGACTTTTGGCAAAAATCCATATTTACTATGGGTTCTATCATCATAACTTGGCGAAAAAAGGTCAAAAAGCTGAAAGAATAACCCTTTTGTAAAGCTAATTACCAATACTAACGATCCTTATCACTTTTTGGCCATCTTAGAGAAATTTATTTTTGGGTAACATTTTCGCATTTTTTATAAGGGGTAACATCATCAAAATTTACAAAAAAAGACTCAAATTTGATATGTAAAACCTTGAATGCAAATCGATTGCGAATTTTATTACGAGCTCATCAAGGTATGGCAATCCATATTTGGACCATTATTTTATATTTTGTGTACAAAAATCGGATTATTTTGGATAGAAAATTAGTAAAACAACTTTAGCTACTTTGAGAGTCGCATGTTGCTGCTTTTTTCTCTCAGTGCCGTGTGAGTTGTGCTTTGGCGGCATTTACTCGGTGCAGTAACATAAATTACCACAGGCGGCGACCGCAGTGGATTCCCCTCCGCTGACCCACACGACATAATAAACGGGACAGGTCGCGACCGCTGAAGAGGGCGTCGGTGGGCGGCTGCGGGCAGGGGCGTGGCTGGACGGTGGAAAGGGAGGACCGCAGACGAGCCACTGCAACGTTTTGCGGCTTGCAAATTATTTACTTAATTGCCAACGAAATGTGTCTAATGAGCCAAATGGCGAAATGCAATGAATGCCAATGCGAGCTCCTGGAAATGGCGCACAAAGGATTACCGATGCGAATGAACACCACGGTCATAAAAGTCGGCGGAGAGTTGCATTAAAATCGGAATTGGATGGAGGATAAGTGGTGGTGGTGGCTGGATTTTAAAGATTTTTATTGCGATGATGCGTTCGTTATTCAAAGATTCGAAATATGTAAGTCCCCACCAATTAAGTAAAGTTTATTTCCTTCATAGGGCATTTAAAGTGCGTTACTTCGCTGCGTTCCACTTTTATACTTTGCTTAGCTGCAAAATAATTTCCGGTAGACAATGAACAATCGAGAATCGAATTTTTCGGAACGTCACCGTCAAGGACGAAATAAGGGGGAGACCAGGGGGGCAGGGGCATCGTAGCAGGACGACGTTCAAAATGGTCATGTTTGCATATGTCGCTTGTGTTCCGTTTCTGCCGCCTGGGGGCGGAAAAAGGCGGCGGTCGAGAGGGGGCGGGGGCTGGTGGTGGTGCTCATGCCGAGGGCGTGGCCATATCGAACATTAGCTAAAACTCAAGTGAGCCGCAACGAATTGAAACGAATCGAAATTCTGGCCGGGAACGATGCAAGGAATGTGGGGCACACCAAAAGAAGCCCCCTTTGCGCCCCTCTCACTTGGCCACCGTGTGCGCTTTTACACTGAAAAAATGCAGCGTCTATGTTTGCTGACTCTACATACAATATTAAAAGTTGCGGTGCATACACATACTTTGTGTTGAAGCCTCCAGGGCTTCAAATGAGTTCTTTGGTAGTTGGTAGTGTGAGCGCTTTCGATGAAAACGCATTATTTCTCGCAGTGCATTGGTGGGGCGCAGCATTTTGCGGCGTGTTTGTGCAGTGACAGCAACAGCGACAAAGTTGATTTATCAGTTTGCTGGCCATTAATCATCGCAGCGACAAGTTGGACAGCCAGCGGACCAGCTGGGGTCAAAGGCGCCCCCCTCTGGACCCCTTGGACCCCTTGGACCCCTGGAACCCCCACCCATGGCGTTGCTCGGGTCTGATGGTCAACAATGTCGCTAACGCTTCAGCGCTTTGCCATTTTCTCACTCGTCTTGTTCTTTTTTTTTTGTTTTCCAAATTTTTACTTCTTTTTTTTTTAGGAGATAATAAAACAAGCGCTGGGAGATAGATCGATTGGGGGTTTTCGGACGTGGTCGGGGCACTTCCTAATAACCCAGGAGGACACTGGCTTAGCAGGTGACACACCAGCCAGTGCCGCCCACTTTGCCACTTCCGCCTTTCCGCCCTTCGGTGGGCGGGGCTTTGCATTAGAGCATTTTCTTGGCTGCATTTCAATTCACAGCACATAAATCGACAAATCGCCGCTGGCTGCGAAACTTTGCGGCAGTCATGGGAGTCTCCTTGCCCCTTGAAATATTCTAGCCCCTCTCTGTCCAAAAAACTATTAACCCACTGAGAATCAGGTGCAGGAGTAATCTTAAATTAATTTTGCAAATTTCTTAACTAATTGATGCAATTTGATACTTTTCCATTTATTTCCCAATTATAAAATGAGCGGAAACCTTATATGAGTAGTTGTTTTACTTGAGTGGGTTAAGTATACTCAGTGTCGTATCCTAGTTCTTGGCCATTTATCTGGGCTGCACAGGTGACACGCAGTGGAAAATGTGCAAAATTGCTGGACATATATATTGATCTGCCACTGCTGCTGCTCCTTCCGTACCCCCCATCCCCACCCCCCGTAACCCCTGTCCACTCAACCCGAGGCGATAGATGTTAAACGGCCAAATTCATGGCAACACATGCGAGCCAAAGGCAAAAGAGAATTCGCTGCCATGGGAGTCGATTCCTTGGCTTGGCTTTCGCCGGTATCCTGCTGCTTGCGACCCCTCTCGTCCCATCCCCGTCTCCGTCGCCATCTCCATATCCATTTCCATCCTCCCCCATGCGCCGCCGCCGCCCCCGGCAGTCACGCCCAACCCAAGCCATTTCCCCCCGCCGGCAGCAATTAAAGCGCCGCCAGTTAAAGCCGACAAAGCGAATGCAAACAAGGAAATCAGCCAACGATCTTGGCTAAAGCGGAGTCGGGATGCTCTATTATTGACGTCGTAACACTGTTAGCGAACAATATAGGAGTTGTAAGCTAGTTGGTATGATCCCAAGATCCAATTAACATGAATAGTTCTTGTTCATCGGTGGATTTATAGAGCGTTAAACTATTTCAACTTATCTACTATTGAATTCCAACTAATTCACGTTGAAATTAACCCTTTAGTTAGTTTTGATTCAGTTATTAGAAAAGAGAAGCCAGTAAAAGGCTAGTAGCCACTGCTCCTGGGGAAGACCCACTCTATAGAGCTCATAAACCATTTGTTATTCGCTGCCTGAAAAAATGTGGACTCCGAGTAAGTTATTTGCCGCCCAACGAGGGTCTCTGGTTTTAGTCTGTTAGTCTGGTGTTTGTGCTGTGTGCCAGGCATAAATAGCACATGGCCATATAGCCATACAGCCATGGCCATGCCCTGCCACATATAGAGTCAAGAGAGCCATGGCTATCCTGCACTATCTCCCCGCTCCGCGCTGTGTGGATATTGCGTATGTTTACACGGGGCCGCAACCACCGAAAAGGCAGGGCGAGTGGTGCAAATGCGAGTGGTGCGTCGTCGATTGGCAGTGGGTTAGTGGAGTCACAGTCAGAGTTACAGTTACAGTTACAGTCACAGCCAAAACTAACACCACGAACTATAGCTGCGTGGAGATGTATCGCTTGTGTGCTTAGTGTAATTTCAACTAATTGCTTAATCAATAAATACATAGTTCAATTACTTTTATGACAGGCCGCAAAGAGGATGAGTGGATCCATCCTGGGGATTCACCCGGTGCAATTCACTTTTCCGCTTCCTTTCGTCAAATTAGAAACCTGTTTTACGTATGTGTTTATATTACTGCCAAAATATAAACAATTGCTCGCATCCTAACAGTGTTGTACAGTTCACAAAACTGTCAAAATTTTGAAGCTGAGCCTGCTTAATTTTCGCCCCGAGCGTGTTGCCTTTAATTTGGTCATCGTTTCTAGCTTTTTTTTTCCTCGCGCGGGCTGAACAAGGGGTTTTGACCATGTTTGGGGTGTGAGGAAGTTTTTGGTCAAGCTAAGCGGCTTAAAAATTCGAGCACACCAGTTGGCGACGTCAAATGGCTGCCATCAACGGGGATTTTCGGGCCCGCGGACTTACCAATTCAATGTACCCCCTGTTTCCGCGGGCTCCCGACCAACCCGAAATTCCCTAACGCCCGTAACACAAGCCTTAGCCAAATGCGATCACACAAAAACCCAATTAAAAAGTTTGCATTTTTATGCCTTAGCCCCGCGGAAAAAAAAGAAAGCGAGATGTTGCCCCCAAAAGGGAAAAGCGAGAAAGCGAGGAAAATGATGGCTAAGCGTCGTGGAAAACGCGTGCGGAAAACTGTTTGTCAAATAATTTTTCACAGGCCAATCGAGAGCTTACGCTGGGGATGTGGTATGCTGATAAGGCAGCAACATTGATAGAGAGACAGGAAAAGTGTCACAGGAGCGGAAAATGGCCGCCCATTAGGTGGGCGGGGCCAGTCGAAGAAAATATAAATACGAAAAATAAATGGAATTGTGACATTTACGCGTTTTGCGAGCTTAGAGTGAGTTAATACTTTGGCACGTAGCGTGGAAAGGCGCGAAAACTGGGCGGAAAATTGTGGGCGGGGTTGTGGTGGTGTGGGAAAGCAGCTGTCACCGATCCAGCCGGAAAAGTGGGAAAGTGGGAGACATCTCCAACTTACTTTTCCCAATTTTAATTATTTTTCTTCTCGTTTTCGTTTTCGTTTTCTTTTTTTTTTTTGCCCCAGCCCGTTTTTATTTCGTTTCTTGTTGTATTTTCATTATTTTCTTGCAGTGTTGTTTTTGCGCCGCTCTGGTTGTGTATTTTATTTTTACATTTTTAATTAAAACGCAATTTGCACTTACTTAGAAAATCATTTTGGCTTTTTTTGTGTCTTTCATTGTTTATTTATCTTAACTTGGATCACTTCGACGCCAATAGCTTGCGTTCAAGAATAAGCATCAAGAATCCCTTGGAAAAAATACGAAATAAATTAATAAATACAAAGATAACGTTGTCGAATAATATACAAACAGAACATTTGTTATACCATTCCATTTGGCCATATGTTTTCTTGGCCATTGCACGAATTTTCGCATTTAGTGGGCGTGGCGGGGCAATCAAAAAATTGGCAAATGCAATCGATGGAATTTCCAGCTGTTTATTACACTGCCGCGGCCATCAAATAATCACAAAAGCCAACAAATTTAATAGCAGACCCGCTCGCCATTCCCGAAAATGTTGGCCTTTTTATTGTTCGTTTGCCAAAAGTGGCAAAATGTTTGAATAGTGCGAATTTGGCACTGAATGCGAGTGCATAATTAATATCGCGAGTTGGCTCGGTAATCGGGGAAAGTGGGGAGCTGTGGACCTATCATAATTCTCCTAATATTTGGTCGGGTCGCTGGCTCCAATGCAATTGGTGGTGCCCCTTTGTTTTGCTGCGTACATAATAAAATATATTTTATCTCATTGATCTTAGCATGCTTACACGCCGAAAAAATGGTTTTAGTTCGAGAAAAATAGTCGTTTAAATATGGTAATCATTTTGTGAAATTAATTTAAATAGAATTGTGTGGCCAGTTTTCAAAATTATATGAATAAAATTTCAAGATCTGAAAGTTCTAGAATTCTATTCACGTGTACTTTGAAACAATGGAAAGTGCCAGAGGTGGAGTTCGAGGGAAAAGGTGCCATTCTTTCTGCTGAAAATGTCCACGATATGTGGAAAGTGCGGAAAACGAGAGAACGGGCTAAGTACAGATAGCCTGATAACAATGGCGCAGACTGTACATGCGGGCACAATGGCAGGATAAACAGGCAGTTGGAGAACACAGAGGGAAAATGCAGATCAAAATGCAGAACATAAATTTAAATGTAAGTCAGAAAAATATGCTGAATTGAATGCGGTGTTGTGAGGCAACTCCAAATGTAGATTATAGATTGTCCACATCTATATATGTATATATATATATATATCTCGTCCCAAAAGCCAATTACCAATGCAAGTTTCTGCCAAATATTCAGGTGATAACTCGTCTAAGCCAGCCCAACTTAAATCCCATGCGCAACTTGAAGCCAACCCAACAACTTTTCCACCCCCATTTGGGTCGCCTAATCTACTATAACTTATTTTTATCAGCGCCCTGCTTACGGCCGCATTCAAAAATAAATCCCTCTCATAAAGTGCTGATGATTTTCGGGGATCGTTCGCGAGGCGTTCGAGTCGGCACACAATTTAATTAAAATATGTCAGTGAGCCACCCGAAACGAAACGACCACCACCCCCAAAAACAAGACAAGACAAAACAACAATTGTCGCTGGGATAAAATGGCAAATTGAAACATTTTGCAGCCGTGACAGAAACGGGTGACAATTTTGCGACTGGACAGGACGAAGGCCTCCTTTTGGTGTTGCCATAAAACTTTGCAGCCACTTGCTCCACATTTTGAGTTGAGAGCCTCCCCCCTCTTCTCAGTACACCCCCCCTACCTGCACCCAGAAACCCCCTTTGTTTTTGCGTTTTTAATTTTGCTTTGTGACAATCTCTCTGTTACTTCTCGGGATCCTGCTCCCCATCCTGCTGCTCATCCTTGCCACTTCTTTATTTTTTCGCAATTGTCAACTGCCTGTCGGAAACGCCCCCATCAGCCCCGCCCCCTCTGGACTACACCCTTGTGTTGTCTTCATTTGTGCAATTCTTTCATTTTACTTCGCGTCGCCATTTGATAAGTTTGACAGCGGCTACTTCTCAGCCTCCCCTCGCTGTCGTAGATGCAGTGCTAGAAAACGAGCTGTGATGATATTTCAAAATCAAATATTTTCATTCTAGAACCGTGCTATGAATTAGCTAAATGAAATACTAAACGATCTGCAACAGTTTAGATGAAATTTCGAGTTACAATTATAACGATATATGAAAGTTCGTGTTTCCTTCATAATTTTTTCAAGTGCACTCTTCACTTTGCCCCCCTTTTCGGCACTCTTTCTGCTGTGTATTGTTGTGCAAATAAGCAGCGCTCAGGCGTCAAACTGAAAATAAATGAGCCAAAAGTGGTGAGCGGCTAAGGGCCAAAGAAAGTGGCGAAGAAAGGGGCCAAAAGGATGGTGAAAGCGGGGTGAACGCGGAGTGAAAGAGAGGGCCGAAGCAGCCAGGGGACTGTGGATGATATTCTTGTTGCTGAAGTGAAAACAAATTAACTATCTCACGCTGGGTTTTTGTTACCAGTCGGAGAATAAGAGAGTAAGACAGGGAGCAGCGGAAAGGACTCGCCAGGATGCGGAGACAAAGACGCAATCGCTAGGCTCGGGCAAACACTCGCCGAAATGGCTCCGAGGATTGTCCAAGCTGACAGCTCTGTTTATTCAGCATTACGCTCGAAAAAAAATATTCCTGAAGGCCCTACTGCATCACTACACAACACTATTGAAATATGTGGATTATATTTGCGGTACACGAGGATGCCTGTCAATGTCTGAAAGGATATCTATAGTTATCTTTAGGTAATCAACATAGTATTTACTTGTCAAGTTTGATATCTTTTCTTAAAACGCTTACAGATTTCTAACTGACCAAAGATTTGTATACCAAAAAAGCTCAGTGTATACTTAGCATCCTGGACATGGCTTTCTTTGCTCGCTCTATCACTTTCATTCCGTTTGTCTTTGCCACTTTGCCTCATTGCTTTGAGCTGTCCGATGCTCTATGGCATCTGGAGTCGCTCAGCACTAGAAGTCGTTAACTGTTTTTTGGTTAATTTAATTTACATATTTCTATATTAAGCCAACTAGGCAGACATCAATTAGAATGTTACTTGTGTTCTCAATATTTCCATTTATTTTCCCTAGAAGAGCATTTGCGATGTCAATCCCGTCTTTTTATTCTCCACTGCTCTCCTTTTGTTGTTTGCTGTCCAATTTCGCTGTTCGCGATTTGGTTTCATTTTGTGCTTTTTAGGGACTGCACCTGTTGATGAGCTGCAAATGAGATTTGGCAAACACTGAGGATGATGAAGCAAGTCCCAAGAACAAGATGATGAGCAAGTGGAAGTGCCAGCTGAAGTGGCGTTTTATGTGCACAATTTTATGCTAATGCCTTGCCATGGAATTAGCAAACAAATCCACGCACAACTTTAAGCCAGTTGACACACACAGAGAAACACATTCGTTGGGCGGGGGAAAGTGGGAGTTACATACATATAGAGTTTTCCACGAGACACAAAATGGAAAATATGAAAGGTGCACTGGGGGAAATTGGACAGCAGTCACAAGAATATGGTGCATATTTGCACGCAATTTGTGATCTATCTTTGATGGATTTGTTTCTAGCACCACTCACTTTATTGCCACTTACTTATTGTTAAATAAAGCAGTGAGTATTACTGAATGAATAATACTCACAAACAATTTCTCACCATGTGCTACTCACACTTTCAACAGCGGAGTACCGACTATGCAAAGGGGATTCTGGGCACAAGGATTCTGACACGAAATGGGCTGAAAACTGGGTGGTGGTTAGGAGATGGTGTCGCCCGCCCAAAAGACGACGTAGTCGAGTCGCTAAGCCAGTTGGCACCAGTAACAATAACTTAACAGCCAGCAAACAAGGAAATCTGCTGACGAGCCACCCCCAAAGCACCCCCCTGAGACACCCTTAGCCCCCGCACCCCCTGACCCCCGCTGACCGCCCTCGAATGTAACATTTCAATTGAAAGGATTTACATTCTGTTGTTATGCTTTTCAACATTTTTGTTTTACAGCTAAGGTCGGCCAAAGACAAGTCATAATTGTGTGGTCTGCAGTTTCTGTTTCTGGATTTGGATGGGGATTTAGGGGGATGTCCTTAGCCACCAAGACAACCCCTAAATGGAGGGTTTGTCATCGAGTTGTCTTCGGCTTCGCTGTGTGTCTGCGAATATTTAAAAGTAATTGGGCAGTTGAGTGATGTTTTAGGGGCGAATAAGCTGAAGCATCTGGAAATGTGAACAGCGAAACTGAGTGAAACTTAATAGAATGAAAACACTGCGAATGATATTTCTTTTGCTTTTGTCCTTTTTGTTTTTTTTTTTTTTTTTGAATTTCATAAGCAAAACAAGCTGCAAGCGAAACTCGCAGTCCGGCGCCATTCGCACTTAATTTTCGAGTGATTCGGCGATGATTTAAATCGCTTTCCGACAGCTTCCACGGTCCGTTGGCCATTAATTTGGATGAGCTCGGTGCGGTTCAGTTTGCCCGGATTCATACGAACTCGACTCGAAAATTTAGCCCCGGGTCGCTCGACTGATTCACTCATTTATGCAGTTGCTCGTCTAATGGCATTTTAATTGTCTCATGCGAGTTTGCCAGTTCGCCATTGCCGTCATTGGCGTGCGCCACCTAGCGGTGGCAGCCCGCACCAGTGCCCGCAAAAGTTCCGCCCACAAGTTCGCAACCAGAAGTTTTTATTTCGAAAATAAACTCATTTTAAATACTTTTGCCAACAATTTGCCATAATTTGGCTCATTTCCTACAACACACGACGCTGCCAGCTTTGTCACCAGTGGTGGTGGGGCTCCAGTGGGTTAAATCGGGGGTTGGAAATGCCGAGGGGAAGTGAAATGGGGGCCAAAGCGGTGACTACTGCAAACTTTTGCGTGTGCTGTGCCAGGGGGCGTGGCAGCTTCTCCCCCCGCCTCCTTTTGTTGCTTGCACATTTTGGTATTGTGTGTTAAGTTCTTAAGCGCTGCCAAAAACTTGAGCCCGTGCAGGCAACCCTAAGGCGGCAACCCCACAAGTGCCACGCCCCCCTCCGACGCCCGCCATCCGTCGTATAGAAAATAGTTAAAATGCGACAGTTGCACGTGGAACCGAACCGACCCTGAAGAGACCCTTTCACGAACTGGAAAATATTTGAAACTATTCCATACCATTTGAATATATCAAGAAAGAAACCATAAAACTATTAGTATCTCATAAATATTCTAAATACTCTATTCTTTTGAATATGAGTATCTAGAGTTACCAAAATGTTTTTTTATACCACTATTTTTGGCACTAACACCGTATTTATGAGATACATTTGCAGGCAGGTGAACTTGCGCAAACATACGTAAATTTATTGCGGCGTATTCCAGGGTATCAGGCACAAAAAGTGCCGCCTATGCAGTTATAACAAGGTGGGTGGTTTTCGGGTGCAGTTGCCTGTTACTTTATTACAGGGCAAAAACCGAGTCCGGCGGAAGGAGATGGAAGAGACATCTCATTCTTGTCTAAGGCTCCGTCGTTTTTTGGCCTGTTTGCATAATTCCCAAAGAGAAGCAACAATTGGGGGGTGGAGGGGGCTAAGCAGTAGCACGGGTTGGTTAAGCACAGTGAGAAATTGGGCAGAACTAAGTCACTTTTTATGTCGTGACATTTTGTCCAGCCGAGACCTTCTAGCTTGCCATAAACCACATTTCTTTTGAATAAATATTTTTGAGAAACTGAATATTCTCGTGATTCTAAGTATACGCAAAAATGTTGTTTTCACTGCAGTTGACTGTGTGGCTCTTATATATGTATATATATTGAACCATCTATCCGGCAGACACAAGGGTTCACTTCGGAAGAAGTTAGGAGCGCAAGTTGAAAGGAAAAAGGGACAAAAAGGAGCAGGAAACAAAACGCAGGATAAAGGGAAGGAGTGCCACACAATGGACTCCCTTATGTCTTCAAAAATTACATTTTAAGTTCTGAAATTACAATACAAAATTGAAATATCTTATTTCAGCGCTGCAGTTGGAGGCAATTTTTCATGCGTATTAAGGGGGGAAGGGCCGGGACGAGGACCAAGGATGAAGGACGCAGGACGCAGGACGGAAAGCTAACGAGCCGCATGGCAGACAAAACTTTGCTGAATTTATCAACGAGTGTGTGTTTCTGTATCTTTTGCATTTATGAAAATGTAATAATAACAAAAGACGCAATGCAGACGCGGCAGAAGAAAACTGGAAGCAAACACAGGACGTTCAGGACGAAAACGAAGGGCGGCAACCAGGATGTGCGGCATATGTGTGCGTGGCAACTCTAGACAAACATATGGCTCTTCGAATGCACAATGTATCTGCATCCGCAAGTGCTACTGTATCTCTGTCTGCGTCTGCATCTCGCAAACTTCTGCTAACGAAATTTGCAACTTAAAAAATTTGTCAAAACAAATTATCATAAAATGCTCATCAGTTAAAGGAAAGAAGAAAGTATCGTGCGAAAAGCAAACAAACAAACAGCAATGCCTTGTGTAGTTAAGATAAAAACGTTCTTTAAAAATATCTTGATTAATTTAAATTGTTAAGGCATACATATGTATATTTAATCAAATATAAGTATGGGAAGTCACTTTTGGACCATAAAGGCTAAAGAACTTGACGACTGTGAATGCTGTCAAGTTCAGTTTGCTTAGAAATTCTAGTTTAGGGCATTAGTTGGCAATGTTATTAAATCGAACTTGCCCCGAAAGCGAAAGCACTTACACGCAGCACATAAGTGAATTCAAATAAGCCCGTGTGTGGCGCTCACCTCCGCTTGCCGCCCCCTCCTTTTGCCACGCCCCACATGTGTGTGTTCCCACTTGAAAGCAAATAAAACTCCAATTAGCAGCACAAATCAAAGTCAGACAGTTTCGTTGGAAGGACAAGTGGCATCAAGAACATCGGGAAATGGAAGCCGTAACCAGAAACCCGAGACCAAACCAAAAATAAAATCAAAAAAACAAAAAAAAAAAAGTTACAAAAAGTTAAAGCCGCGTGTCCAGAAAAGTTGTGGGCATTAAATTGATAGAAAAAGAGGGGTAAATATGGGGGCTGGGGGGCAAAAACAAAATAATTGGAACGGGTACTTTCGGGGGGCTTGAGAGTTTGCTGCGATATTTTGCCTTTGATAGAAAAACAATTTTTCTACTCCATTTCACGCGTTCAAGGCAGAACCATAAAAGCTGGCCAGAAAGAGAGGGGGCACTCAGTCAGAGAGGGAGGGGGCTATGTGGGGGAATCGTCAGCGTAAAGATGCCGCCAGACCGATAAACGCTAGAAATGAAATAACAATAAAAACCAATTTTTTATATCGAACACCGAACTGAAGTTTAGTCCTCTCTCGCTTCCCCCCACTCACACACTCGCCGTTTCTCTTTCCCTCCGGGGAAAGTTGTGTGTGGTGTGTGTGTGTGTGTGTGTGTGAGTGCTGACCCAATTTACTATGACCTCGTTGTTGTTACCGTTCGCTGGTTTCTTGCAGTGTAATTTTCGATTTGCAAACGGAATATCAGACAGCGCATATATATATTTTAGTTTTAAATTCAAATATCTGAAACTATTGTGCCAGCTAAATGAAATTGTTGAAACGGTTCGAAAATGATGATTATTTAATTGTTTAAAAAATATACACATGTACCATTTGTAAATCCCATTGACTTGTTTGTCATTAGCAACTCAATTTATTCACAAAGGGAAGAGGAACGCCCAAAACTGATATAAGCATCCATAAGTTCATTAGTAGGAACCTGCTGGCTCAAATTTATTCCACACACTCGCACACGTTGTTCTTAGGACGGGTTTTTTTCTAACCCCTTCTACACGAAAAATCGCTAAAAACTTTTGTCAATAAAAGAAATCATCAACAAATAAAAAAAGAGCTACGAGATAAGACGGGTTTTTTGTTTGCCTGTTTGCTGACCACATGTAGAGGCTGCTGTTTTTTTTTTATTATGCGGGGGCGGAGGCTTAGGGGGGATACAAGTGGCCGAAACGGGGGTGGCACATGTCCGAGAAAGGGGTACGAGGGGCGGCAAACGTGGCTAACTTGGCGCCCAAGTCCAATTGACCTACAGCGCGTTCATTTGAAGTTCAAAACCTGACCATGAAGTCGCAGATGCTCAGCGGAAATCAAAACCGAAACTATGCGCATTCATATGAATCCCCACACTTGTGCTAAGGTCGTTGATGGGATTTACCCAGAAAAATTAAGAGTCACTCAGAAGATTTAATAAGTCGTCTTCTGCAATAAAGGTTTTAATTGTTAGATGGTTGAGTGAGATTTGTACAAACACGAATTGGGAAGAACTCTTTTTCTTAAGCACTTAATCGTTTTTTTTTTGTATAAATTCTAAATAAGACACAAAATTCATTCGAAGTAAAATATCTAACTATTATGTAAGACAATATTATATATTAAAATGTAGAATTTTTTGGAAATATTTCTAAAATGTTCTAAGCTTTGTTCCTGAAGATATTTGTATTGCATGTGTATGCCTGCTAGATCAACAGATGGTCTGGCTTAAATTATCTCTTATCTAGACCGCATTTCACCGCTTGGCTTTCTCCGTTCGATTGAAGATTTTGAAGATTGAACTTAAGGTATTCAAATATATGCCTGGATAATCAGTTAGCCTTTCTCCCCGTGGCAAAAATCCCCCGCGAAAGAGAAAATATCTAACGATGCGGGAACCCCTTTGAAATGATAGCCCATTCGAACTTGTGATCGAAACAGGAAAAAATTCAACAGCGCGAAGTGATGATCAGTGTTTGTTTATTGTTCCCCCTCTAAAACGAGTTAAACGTGAATTTTGTTTTTTTTTTTCTTTTTTCGGGGGTCTGTCGCATCGAACAATAGGCATATTGACGGTTGGGAGTCAAGTCGGGCGTTAATTATTGATTAGTTTAAAGCCCGATTAACAAACCGGCAACGGGCTTAGAACGAAACGAAACGTCCGACGTCCAACAACTTCCATCGCGCTCTCCAAAAACGCGTTAAAAAAAACAAGAAAAAATCTTGGAGGTACACGGAAAGAAAGTTTTTATAAATCTATTGTTTGTTTATGCGCTAATATACTAGAGTGTTGAATGTGAAACGTAACTACATGGTTGTGAAGTCAATATAAAACGATAAATTGAAAGGCTGTCAAGCCTAAATTGAGGAAGTAAATGTAAGCTGTTTTTTTTTCAGTGCACTAAGAGAAGAGCTACGGAGCAGAACTGGCGGAACAACAAACTGAACAACGACACCGCAAAAAACACGGCGGAGAGACAATAAAAGTCGCCCAGCTGCCAAAAAGGCGCTCATTGCGTGCGCTGTTTTCGCAACGGCAACGGAAAATTAGCCACCCGGTTGCGGTGCGAGCGAGATAGCGAGTGTACGGCAACGGAATACGGATTTTCAGAGTGCGGGAAAGTACGAAAAGTACGGAATACACGAGCACCGGAGGCAGGAGCACAAAGGGAACGGCGAACGGAGTAGGGATACGGAGCCAGGATGCGACACGCATTTGTTGGATTAATTGTGTGCTGGCTGGCAGTTTGTCAACCGCAAGGTAAATATTTTTGGAATACGCCATGGCGGCGGGAATCGGGCATAGACAGGATAATGACAGGATATATACCCCACGCACACACGCACACAAGCACACATACTCGGTGCCTTTGTTATTACAGCAATAATTGCAAAATTATCGCTGGATTTTGCGCCTACGTGCGTTGCATTGTCAACAGAAACAGAAAAACAGAGCAATGTGTTCGTCCGTCCACAGAAGGAGAAAGAGATGGGAATATGGGGACGAAAGAGATGGATGGATGTATGGATGGAGCGGCAGAAGGGGACTAAAGGCTTATTCATGTTATAACCGCCTTTTAAGTCGCATTATTGGCAATCAGCGGATTGTACATACATATCCACATCAGCACATGAAAGTAGATATTTGCGACTGAAATCCTTAAGGTTGCAAATATATTATATTAGATCGATCGAAATGGGCAACATTGATAAACATTTCAAAACATTTGGTGAACAAGTTCCCCACTCGTTATCGACAATACCTGTTGCTGGATATCTTCGAAATAAACAATATCGCTGAGATAAACACTAGAAACCAGTTAGAGATCATCCACACTTTCATCTCTTTTCGGCAGCCAGCCATCTCCTTCGTTTCTGTGCAATCTAACAAATATAAAAGCGAACAATACCCGAGAAGTAGAATAGAATAAAATGTGTGGAACAAGTTTTGCCAGAAGATTATAAATGCATGGCATTGGGGGAATTGTGTTTACTTTTGACTGCTGTCAGAGCAACTTGCGTAACTTTCCACTGATGTTTGTTGCCACTTTTTTACGCTCGCTTTAGTTGCAAGCAAAACGTTGAAATGCCCGACAATCGCAGGAAATCCAAAACCGATTACCATATGTTGGGACAACGCGGCGTATGAACAATAAATATTACTTATACGCACCGTGTTACAAAGAAGGCAAACTGAAGTCATTATTTTAAGTACATAAACTCTATGTTTTTTTTAGCTGAGGCGCAGTTCGGCGGCTTTGGATTCCAGCCACAGTTCGCCTACCAGCAGCCGCAGTTCCAACAGGTATACCGCCAACCGCAGTTGCAACCGCAGGTGTATCGCCAACCACAGGCTTACCAACAACAACCTTTGGTTTATTACCAACAGCCCCAGCAGCCACAACAGCTCCGCCAGCGGCAGGGATCCGTTTCCAAGGCGAACACGAATGCCTACGAGCGCCAGGTGGACTTTGGCAACAACCTTGAGTACACCCAGGGTCTGTCCAATTCGAGAGCGGTTACCAAGCAGAATGGCCAGCGGGTGGTGACCAAGAGCCAGGCCCAGACGAGGGATGTGGACCTGGGCGGTCTGCAGTTGGGCAACACCCTGACCAGGACCAGGACGAATGCCAATGGCCAGGTGTCGCAGGGCATTGCCGATCAGTTCCGCATCGGAAACGTGGGACTCGGAGCCTCGCTGTCGCCCCAGAATCTCCAGAATGGCTTCGGACTGCAGCGCGGCGCCGACGGAGACCTTCGCCTGGGCTTGGGTCTGCTCAACCTGGACCTGGACCGCAACGTGGCCAACTCGAACACCCTGTCGCAGGCCCAGGTTAATGCCAACGGCAAGGGGGCCCGGGCTGGATCAAACAGCAACTCCCAGTCGAACACCCAGCACTTCGGCGGCGTCACCGTCACCGATACGCGTGCCAACTCGAATGCCTTCGGCAAGGCGCGAAGGGGACAGACCTCGGCCAGCACCGGCGGCTTCGGCGGCAATGCGGCCACCAATGGCCAGAGTTTCGGTGGTCCCTTCCAGCGAGTGGTGCGCCAGAATAGGCGGCCCAAGCGGAAGGCCCAGTTCATCCCCTTCGGGTATCCTGGAGTTGGTTTCGGCCCTGTCCTAAGTCCCTTGGAAAGGCCGAGGAGGCAGTTCGGCAGGCCGGGCTTCGGTGGACCAGGATTTGGAGGAGGTGAGTTTGGAGGCGGTGAGTCAACATGGTCACGATCATACTGAAACTGTATGGCTACAAATCTTAATATTCTCAGAATTCGGCGGAGGACCTGGGTTTGGAGGACCTGGCTTTGGAGGCCCTGGTTTTGGAGGACCTGGCTTCGAGCAGGAGTTCTACGAGCCCGAACGCCAGCAACACAAGAAGAAGGGCAACAAGAACCAGGCGCATGGCAATGCTAATGCCCAAGGTGGACCTGGATTCAACCAGCAGGCCTCGACCAATAACCACGCCAGTCCCGGCAACACCGGCAGCAGTTCCATCAGCTCCAATTTGGCCAAGGACGGCAGCAGTGGCCAGGTGAGCTCGGCCAACACAAACACCCATCAGGGCCAAACGGCGAACGGTGGCTTCCAGAGTGACCAGAACTCGCAAAGCCAGGCGCTCAACTTCCGGCCGGGCGAGCAGCAGGCCTCCAGCGCGAACGCGAACACCCAGCACACCCAGCAGGGCAACCGCGACACCTATGACTCGAACAGCGGATCCACCTCCACGAACAACAACAAGTTTGGCTCCGCGACGAACACGGCCAACACGAACTCGCAGGTGGTGAGGGATGGCAATCGCCAGGATGCGACCAGCGATGCGAACAGTCAGAGCATCTTCCAGGGCAACAATGGCCAGGGAGACGCCTCCGCCCAGACGAATGCGCAGACGAGCAGCCAGCAGGGGCCCGGAGGATTCATCAGCAACTCGGCCTCCAGCAGTGCCACCGCCACCGCCGGCAATGGACAGTCGGCCAATGCGAATGCGAACGCGAATGCGGGCGGAGGAGCAGGTGGTGCGGGCGCAGGAGCCAATGCTGGCGGATTTGGAGGCGGTGCTGGCGCCGATTCCGGTGCCAATAGCGGAGGCGGCGGTGCTGGAGCGAATGCCGGTGCCAATGGTGGATTCGGTGGCTTCGGCGGCGGCGGTGCCAATGCGAACAGCAATGCCTTTGGTGGCTACGGCGGATTCGGATTCTTCGGACGTTAGTTTTAGACTTTAATTTTCTAAAGACTCACCCTACTTTTTTTTGTCACCCCACGAAAAGCACAAGAATAAAAATGCATTTTGTTAATTTAAATTCCACAATTGAGCACTGTAAGTCGCGGAACGACTGTCTAGCACACCCCAAATACCGATCACTTTCACGTATTCGATGTGTACTTGTTTCATCATCGTTCGGAATGTTATAATAGCACATTGATGTTGGCACAATTTGGTGGCTCCTCTAATATTTGCCCGTGTCTATTTAAATTTCTCAAGTTCGCCAGCGTGCACAGCAAAAGATTCGCTTACAGCGCTGGCAGCCACGCACCCAGAACGGAACTTCATCCAGGAGCACCTCGACCAACGAAAACTTTGAGTATGTGTACTTCAATCGCACGTCGTCCCGCCTCGAAGATCTGC
Source organism: Drosophila simulans (assembly GCF_016746395.2). Lineage (NCBI taxonomy): Eukaryota > Metazoa > Arthropoda > Insecta > Diptera > Drosophilidae > Drosophila > Drosophila simulans. The sequence continues at coordinate 2,671,196 of NC_052525.2, forward strand.
AGCGTGACAATGACAACAGCTCTGGCCGGGATTTGGAGGTGGGTAGGACACCGCTGAATACTTCGGTGGATGAGTTCGGACCGTACGATAGTACCCAGCGTCAGGGACGCACCTTCAGCTTGATCTCCGACTGGATCAGCGGACTTTTCAACTCCTGCGTCTCACCCTGCACCTTGGAGGCCTTCCAGAAGCAGACGTGCTGCGAAACCTACGTGGTGGATCCCTCGTATCCACCACCACCACCTCCACCGCCACCTCCTCCACAGACTTGCTGTGCCCCGGTGAGACCACCCTACCAGCCACCAGTGCGACCCCTGCCACCTCCACCGCCGCCGCCACCCGTGCCCTACCCCTACCCACCGATCTATCCCAACAAGAAGACGCCCGTGATGGTGGTGGCCACGCCCATCAACTGCTGCACAGTCTGCACCTTCACGTACTACGGACCTCCGCCCTGTGGGCGGCTTTACAACAACAGCAGCAGCGGGAGCGACGGCAAGAAGGTCACCATCTATGTGCCACCACCCTACTATGGCCGGTGAAACAAGCAGACAACCATAGTTACGTGCTCATCGCACGAAACTTTTATTTTTAAGTATTTTTTTTTTCGACAATAAAACCTGATTTAATACAAAAAACGAAGCCCACGATATTACACATTTAGCAAGAATTTTCGTACCCTAATAAACATTTGAAGATCATTTAAGTATAATGATGATATGAATTTCCCCCGAACGCACAAATTTTAAAAGCCCCAAAAGTATGCTCGAGTAATCAAAAAAAAACATTCATTCCTGTACTTCTAGGGATTTGAAGTAATGAGATTAATTGCTTATACAGCAGCAGTGGAATATTCTCGGAAATTTGCCATTTTACATATCGAGAAAATCAAGATTTCACGTTTGACTTCTATAAACAGAAACACAGAAAACAGTGCCTTTCTAAAGTTTAAAGCGGAAGGCCTGCTGAATGTGGCAATATTTTTACCGTATGTCTGGCCCATAAGGTCCTTTGTTTTGTTTGTTTTGCGCCTGGCTAATTCGGAAAGCGCTTGCATAATCTCCGTGGGATGGGGCTTTGTTGCTTGGGGGAATCCTGTCAAAAATGCGGCAAATAAGACACACGACTGGGCAAAGGGGCGGCGTGCGGGGTGTATAGGTAAATGCACTCCCGTAGAAATAAAGTTTTGATACCCTGCTACATCTGAAAAGTTCTCAAATTCCAGTTGTTTCATATGAAATTGAATTCGGGATTGAATAGTATTCTCATTAGATTTTAAATTTTGGAAGCCAAACTATAGGATTTCATAGCATATATGTTTTAGTCTCCTATTTCCGGCAGGTTTGTTTCCGCGCCTCAGTGATTCATTTTTTGGCATACGTTTAAGGACATTCTCTATTCGTGGTTCCACATTAGAATGGCAGGTTAACGTGTCCCATCTTTGTGGCGCTTTTGTTGTGCGGCTGCCTTTCTTTGGGCCTCTTGTGCCGTTGACTTTTGCGCCTAAGCAAAATTTGTGCCATGTGTTTTGTGGCTGCTTTGTTTGTTGGCTCAAAATTGCTGGCAGGCTGCCACACGAGGACTCTTTGGGACTGCGATTTGGACTGGGATCGGGACACCGAAACCGAAACTGAGACTGAGACTGAAACCGAGGATGAGGATGAAGTCGAGGACGAGGACGAGGACGAGGCCGAGCACGAAACGAGACACAGACAGGACTTGTCACGTCAGCGGCACAAAGCCCGAGCACAAAGGCCTGATAACTGCAGTCGCCTGATAAGCAGCGCCCCAAACAAGGACCTGCCCACCCACTCGACGACACTGGAAAAAGGGGAGGATATTGAAATGTTTATAAACATAAAACTTCGATTAATTGGCCCCTTTAAGTCCAGTGCTTTGTTGTAAAAAATGTTGGTTAACCATCAAGTAAGCTTTTCTTTTGAAGGTTCTTAGCCAAGAAACTCGCTACTTTGACCCCCAATTTATCCAAGTGTGGCCTTTTTACCCTGAGGCCCACTGGAGACCCTTCGCCACCCGGAAGCACAAGTCGCTCCTTTTGTCATTTCGCTCATAACGTTAATTTATATTCAGTTCAGTCTAAAAAAAAAATGTAGAATAGCCAGTGGTAGTGTAAGTACACCTAGTACAGTAAAGCCCGTGTGACAGCCATCGAGAGAAGGAATGTGGAAGTGGGATAGGTTGCTTGTATAAATTAAAGGATCCTAGTTGTAGAACTGCTGGCGACGGCGCTGAGCTGGAGCGGCGGCCACAAAGCGGCGTCCCGCGTTTCCGGCGGAGTGGCCAGCGGAGGAGCCCTCGTTGGCGGAGTACAGAAGCAGGGGGATCTCCTCCACGCTGGTCTGCTGCTGCTGGGCAGAGTTGCGCACGCCGGAGCGGAGCAGCTCGTCGGCGGAGAGGCGGCGCAGGGCGGGAGCGGCGGCTACAGGAGCGGCGACTGGAGCGGCTCCGTCCAACAGCTGATCCTCATCGTTCTCTGGCTGCTCCAGCACCACATCCTCGGGCTGGGCTACGGCAATGCTGTTGCCCACGGGGGCCTCGCCCTCATTGTCGGCAGCCGAGATGGAGCTGCTCTGCAGCAGAGCCTCGATGTTCTCCAGGTTGGACAGCCCGTTGATCTGCAGCTGGTCGTGCAGCTCGGCAGGAATGGCGATGGCCTGAACATCCTTGTGACCGGAAATTCCATTGGGAGTCGGGATGAACTGAACGTCCTCGGGAATCTGATCGGTGGGGTAGACGGGCACCAGCTCGGCCTCGTTCTCGTTGCTCGACTTCAGCAGGATCAGGGAGATGGGCACGATCTTCTTGAACTTCAGCAGAACCAGCTTCTTGATGGCCACGGCTCCGGGGAAGACTCGACTCTGGGGACCACTGTGGGGCTTCGCTATGAGGGCACGCTGCTCAAAATGCTGCCTGCGATGGTGTCCGCTCACATGGCGGGCTAATGGGATACAAAGACATGGGATTAGGAAATGGGGTTGGCAGACATGGTTTACATTCGCCCTGACCAACTAGTTTAGCCTTTAAGAACATATACTCAAAAAAAAAAGTCAATGCACTTCGACAAAAGTCTGTCATTATGAACAAAGAACTATCCAAATTGGTTGTTTCTCAAAAACTTTGAAAGCAATTTATTAATTAATAACCGCCACTTAATTATGATGGATATTGGAAAAGCGAACATAGTTCATCAAAGATTCTTTTTCGTCTTTCGTCTCCTAAATCACCAACTCACCTTCGCACGCGGCAAAGATTGCCAGTCCGATGGTCAAAAGGGCTACCAACTTAATTGCCATAATGATGGGATATGGGATCTTCTCGTGGACTTGGATTGGATGTGGACTTGGACTTGGGTCTGTCGCTGGACGAGGGCCTCTATTAAATGGTCCATCAAGTGCCTGGCAAAGACATTTTATACAGGGGAGGAACATTCACCTGGCTGGCGAAAAGCAGGCAAAACAGCGTAGACACATAAAAATCACACGAAAAACAAAAGAAATTAGGTGGCCAGGCAGCAGAACAAAGTAAAATGTAGCGAAATTGGTGGGGACTTGGACGATTGGCAAATTATTAAACTATGCAAATGTCCGTCGACTGATTTATGCACAAAAACCAGTAATAGAAAACCGAAAAACAGAGAACCAAAAACCCCTTACATCCCAGAGATCGCAGAACGTTGACTTCTGGTGGCTACATTTCCATTTCCAGTTGCAGTTGACTCTTACCAAAATCGAGAAATTTGCATTTTGGGTCGCCTGGAGAAATACGGAAAAATACAAAACCGTCTGGCGAATTCTTGAGCCAATTTTGAGGTCAAAAGTGAGATTTTCAATAAGTCAAACCGCTTCCATTTGTCACTGTCCGAAGTGGGCGAGGTCCCACTGTTCTTCCCCGCCGATGTCAGAGTTCGAGGCTTATTTGGGCCACATTCATTTGCCGCATATAGCATACACAAAGATTTGGCCAGCATGTGTTCCCCATTCGGATCGAGGAACGGGCATTTAAATCAATCAAGTGGATCGAGTCCATAGTGCGAAATTTATTCTTTTCTCCGCATTAAAAGCGGGCTCAACTTAGCACAAGAGATAAAGTGGCTAACCTATCGAACTATAGGCGGTAAGCTGCGCGAAATAATGACAAGACGGATTATGCTTTTATGGGGTTTATGAGTGTCTGCTCTCTTTTTTGTGTTCTTCTATTGTTGGCTAATTTAAATCGATAAACTTCCTTTTGTTTAGGATCCGTGCAAATCAAAGCCTTAAAAAAGCATTTAAAATGCGCCTAAAAATTGGCTGTAAAAGTGTAGATGGATTGGTCAAAAGAGTTTTGCTATAAAGAACTTTTAAATCACAGTCCGCCTGCAAAATATTGTAAGATCGTAAACAACTAAATCTATCAGAATTACTTGCATTTAAAATTAAAATTAATTGCAATCGCTTTTGCATTTTTCTTCAAATATTTTTGGCTTGCAAAACATTTTTAAAGAACAATAATTTGCACGGAGCGGCACAGCGATAATACTAAATATTAATTGAATGCCTTCAATAATGACTGGGAATCGGAGACCAATCGATTTCCTCAGCCCTGCCTAATTCCGAATTCGGGCCACTGACCACGGGTGGTATGATTAATTTATGTGCTGTATTTTTTCAAGCTCCATGTTTTTTGCCAGCCTCTCCGATGGTTTATCTAATTTATGTTATTGCCGCGGCAATTATTTAAATTTTCCACAGCTACCGTTGGCAGTTCTTTCTAATGACGAGGGCGGACTGGGGAAAAAAGGAAAACATATTTGCCGCCCATTATGGGCGACATAAACAAATGTTTTAATAACCAAATTATGCGAAAAAGAACGCAATGTATTCATAAGCTTGAAGGGCTGGGCGAGCAAAAGAGATCCCAGCCAAGTTATTTGATGCTAATGGAAATGCATAAAAAGATCGTAAATACTCATTAGCAAAGTGTGGTTTCTAGCTATATGGCGAAGAAAGTTGCCCCCATGGCGGGGTCAGCTCATCTCAGCCAATCATTTGCGGGGTCAAAATATTTGGAAAGTTACTGTTGTAGGGAAAGTTCTATTTTTGGACCGCGGCTAAGAAAGGTTCCCAAAATTAGCACACTGATCCACATTCGATGAAAAGAAATCGCAGAGCGGAAATTACTAGTGAATTCTGGGAATTCAACACTTGACTTGCAATCAATCAATATCTCTCGATATTCATTACTAATTTATGCACGTGTACCAAATGATAGCAATCAGGAAATCCGATTGATCAATCAGGCAAATGGTTCTTTTGCCTAACAAGACAATGGTATTGTAATCTATTTGAAGAAATCCTCTATCCTAACTTACTATTAATCTATTAAGACGGTCTAAAAAATAATTTTTATTAATAACTAGTTTTCTTTCTAAAACTTAATGAACTGTATTAAGTTAGCTGGATAACCTATTATATTTTGCAGAGTATTGAATTTCCTAACAAGTAAGTCAAACCAAAGTTCCCTTCAGGCGTGGTCATTTAAACCATAATATTTACGGCTCTACACCCGAACTAGTTTTCAGAAAATATTTCGAACCGCTTAGCATCGCGACCTGCGACCCGATCTCTTTTGGCCAACGGTCAACAAACCGCAAACTGATTTACAGCCCCCAGTGGCAGAGGCAAAAAAATGGAGAGAGCTTTGCCATTCCGAATGGCGCTCTCTCTCCGGATCGCGCGCTCTTTTTGGCAGAACATGGGCTTTTGGCCAAAACCGTTTGTAGACGGCACATAAAAAGCTCGGGTCGCGATGCTCCCCCAACAGTTCGGCAAACGAAACCTCTGTCTGTGGACCCCCAGAAATCGGGAGCTTGATTAAGAACCAGAGCGATACAAGTCGAGAATCCCAGTGCGTGCGTGAAAGTAGAAACCCGAAGAAAATCCCCGAAAAACCATGACCAAGTTCGTGGTGGTGGGCATGTGCCTGCTGATGGCCTTCGGCCAGATGGCTTCCGTTTCCGCCGTGACCGAGGCTCCGGAGGTGGAGCAGTCAACGGAGTCGCCCATCGCCGACATGGCGCTGATTGGTAGGCCCACGGATCCAATGTCTCCCCCTAACCTCCAGAATTTCCATTAATTTCTACCTGTGTTTCTCTTTTTTTTTCATGTGCCGTGTGTTTTGTTTATTTGTGCATTTTTTGTTTCTGTGATTTTTGTGCGGGTGGCGCAGAGGTTGCACCGATGGCTCCCAAAACTCCCACGGAGAAGCCGCCCGTTGTCCAGGAAGCCCCAATGGTGGTGGAGGCTCAGGAGAAGTCCGCGCAGGTGGCCCCACAACCCCATACGGTGGCTGACTTTATCATCCACCCACTGATCGCCTTCAAGCCACGCCAGGCCTCCCTAGAGGAGATCCAGGGCAAACAGGCACCGGCCACACCGGGCTCCAGTGCCCCAGCCTCCCCGGGAACCTGGCTCTTCGGCATGAATCCCGCTCAGCAGCTTGGCTCCTCCTTCTCGACGCTTGCCGGTTCCGTTTCCGGTTGGTTCAACGATCGCCTGGCGGCTGCAGGACAGCAGTTGCCCGGCTTGGTGGAAACCCCGGTGAGGGAGTCCACCACGACCACCAGCACCACCACTTCCACGACCACCCAGCGCCCAGACATCGTGGTGCGAGTGCAGCAGCGTCCCCAAAGGAATGGCAACCGTAATGGCAACCGCAATGGCAATGTAAACCTCAATGGAGGAAACCTGAACAACAACAGGCGTCGCCAGCGACCTAACCGCTTCAATAACCGACTGGACTCCTTCGAGGACGACTATTACGAGGACGATTACTTCCAGGGCAACCGATTCGATGAGGAGTTCGACGACGATGAGGACGAGCAAAGCCTGGAGCAATTCGAGGATGACGATTCCCTGGAGCTGCGTCCTCAGCAAAAGCCCAAGCGCAAACAGACCCAGGTGCAGATCCAAAATCAGCGCAGGAAGTTCCAGCAAGAGGAGCAGGTGGTCAGCCAGAAGCGCCGCCAATCGGTGACCCAGAATAAGAAGCCCAAGGCTCAGAAGAAGCCAGTTCAGCCAGTGGTTGAGGAGTCGCAGGATGAGGAGGAGTTGGAGGATGACGAGAACGAGAACGACGATGAGGAGGAGGAAGAGCAGGTCCAGGAGGACGACAGCCAGGAGCAGGACTTCCAACCGGAACCGATCTTTGGCTCCAGCTCCTCGTCGACTAGGCGCAGCCAAAACCAGCCCAACTTCATCCAGCGCGGCCAGCAGAGCATCATCAGTCAGATCAGGCAGTTCACCCGAGGTCAGACGCCCGGAGAACTGGCTACCACGCTGCGCCGTGGACCCTCTTCGTCATCCTCGGGCTCTTCGAAGACCCGTCGGCCCCAGCAGACTACGCTCCTGGTAAACCGCAATGGACAGACCGTTTACGTGGCTCCTGAGCTGCTGGGCCTGAACTCTCCCTATCCCTACGCTTATGTCCAGGGTCAGACGAAGAAACAAAGGGTTCCCATCAACGGTGCATTCCCACAGCCTCCACTAACGGTGCCGGTGAGGCGTCAGGGTCGTCCCACCCAGTACATCACCATTCCCTGGAGCCAGCTGGGCCTCTCACCGCCCGACCAGCAATCAGTCGTTTCCCTGGCCGAAGGCATCCAAGCGCAGCCCCTCATTCTGAATATTCCGCAGAGCGCCATTAGTCCGGTGCGCGGTGGCGCTAGCTCGGGTGGCCAGAAGAAGAAGCGCCCCCAGCTGACCGCCTCGGCGGTTCCCCTTTTGGCTGACGCCTCCCTTATGGACATCTTCCAGCCTCCCCAGATCCCGCCCTCCAGAACCGGTTCACCCTCTTCCGGATCCTCCATCAAGCCCATCTCAGCCCAACCCGTCCTGATTGCCGCTAAGCCCGTGAAGGCTGGTGGAGTGGGAACCACTGGACTGCTACCCACTCGCATTCGTCCAGGAACGATTGTAGAGAAGGCCCCTGCTATGGAGGCAATGGAGAAGCCCATGGAGGTCAACGAGATGAAGCAGGAGCAGGAGATGATGGCCACGGAGCCAGCTGCTTCTACGCCACAAATGGCAGCCAGCGGATCCGAGCAGCAGGAGTTTATCTTGGTTGGCGATGATGATGAGCCGGGAGTCTCCCGACATGTGCAGCCAGCTTTCGGGGATGCCCGCTATGTGTCCTACGGCGATTTCCATCCGTACTTCGATCTGCTGACGCAAAACAGGCGATTCGCGCTTAGGAAGACCGGCAGGTCATTGGAGATTCCTGAAGATCAGATGGCCCCCAAGGGAGATTTGCAGAAGGAAGAGAACCCAAAGGAGGAGGAGCAGAAGGAGAAGCTTCCAAAGGAGGAAGTCCAGCTAGAGGAGATTAAGAAGGAGGAGCCCCAGAAGGAGGAGCCACAGAAGGAGGAGCCCCAGAAGGAGGAGCCACAGAAGGAGGAGATCCAGAAGGAAGAGATCCAGAAGGAGGAGATCCAGAAGGAGGAGATCCAAAAGGAGGAGATCCAGAAGGAGGAGGAACCCAAAGTGGAATCTCCACAGCCTCTGGAGCAGTCAAAACTGCCAGCATAATTTTGTAAACGAACAGCCCTCCAAAAATCGAACCCAAACGAGCTCGAATTAAAATAATGAAGATAACAAAGAAATATGATAAACAAAACCAAAACCAAACGATTTTCAATCCTCGTGAAAACCACAAAGAAATAAATTTTTTTTACATTTTTTTTGCGTGTGTTAATGCCTAACCAAAAAGTTAAAGTTTTGCTGGCTAAAAAGAGAGAAAACTATTAGCAAACCTAAACATAATTTTTTTTATCGTTTCTTCGGCCAGTTGAAAGTTCAAATCTCTAAGAGCATTGACCCTCGAAAGGCCAGAAACCTGATTTGGTGCCCCGAAAGCGATGGCTTGTTATTGAGACCCGTGCTTTTGACCGATTTAAATATGTATCTAACATTTTCGAACGCCTCTTTTTGGCTTTACCTTAATTAATATTCCCCCAGCGACAAAAGAAATTTGCTGTTGGGGTCAAGCATAAAGAACTGACAGAATAATTCCTAAAATGCAAATTAGTCGGACGATTAACGGTATTTGGCGTAGATACAGTTGCCTGAGCATAATAATCAATCGAAGGCAACCCTGCGGAGCAGTTTTGTAGCGCGTAGCTTTTCAAAGTATTTAAGGAAGTCTTAAAAGTTTACCTACGAGTTTAAAAGAAGATCTAGAGCTTTAAGCTGAACGCAAGGATGTTTTTTCTCATCGTGAAGCTTATGTAAGGATAATGCTTATAGCAGTTTTAATGAGCTTTAAGCCTAATATAACTACACAAATAAGACGAAAGAAAGCATCAAGAGCAAAAGAAACGATAAAGCTAAGACTAAACAATTTAAATATGTAGTTTGCACAACATTAGTTGTGGCATTAAAATTATTATTTCATTTAAAACTAAAGGTCGATAAAATCATATAAGTTTTGTCCAAAACAATGACAATTATATACTCGAGTTTCTCGCCAGCACAGTCGACTTTTGGTTAAGGTAAATAAAATATACACACAAATTCTTTTCCAGCTTGAAGACCCCGGGCAACGTTTAACGAGTCAAGCGGAGCTGGAGCCAACGATCCATCCCAGATAGATGAGATGAGAAGCTGCCAACACTTTTGGCTCGATTTTGGCCCCCAAGCCACAGGGCGGAAATTTGCATAATCATCCCGAAAAAAAAGAGCGGACACTATTAGGCCAACATGCGAGCACTTCAGCTGGCCAGTTGACAACATTATTCCAGCATTATTCGGGCGATCGTTAATTGTTTCCAGCGACAATAGGCCGGGGTTAACGCTCAGGCAAGTGGCCAAAAAGCTGGCTAAAGAAGCTGGATGCCAAGCAGAAAAGCGCGAAGAAAGAGTTTTGGATTCGTATTCTCCAATTCAGGCGTGTGTGCAGATATATGGTCATAAATTCCCCCAGGCAAAGGTCAGCACCTGCCGAATCGGATTTGGCCATATAATTAAAGCCTGAGAAGAGCCAAAGAACGGGCAATGAACTTTCAACTCGATTGGGCCCAGCCCATAACTCGGACTTAGGCCAATTTATTAGCCAGCTGCCGGAGTTGGCCAAAAACTGAAAAGCCAAAACTGGACAGCAGCTTTCTTTGTGCCGTTGTCTCGTTTGAATATGAATTTCTGCGGCCTGACCCCGTTGAACTTCTCCTGCGGCACATTCTTATGGAAATTAAGTTCGCGTTTCTTTTATTTTAGAAATTTTACGCAGTTTCCGCAGCCTGTTGCCAAGCGGATTTCACTGTGACTTCTTGAATGTCTTGAATAAAATAAGCTTGCATAAAATTGACCCAAGTGCTTGTGGATTTCTTTTTTGGGGGGAAAATCGATTTCAAATTAGCGGATTTATGAAATGTATTTGAGACCGTTTAGCGAATTTCTATACAACATATATGCTAATTTTTGGATGGCCCACTTTGGCCCAACAGTTCATAAGAGTTAAAAGTTGAAGCCCACAAAAAAAATTAATTTATGCGTCCCCACAAACTTAGAAAACAATTTCCAGATCTAGATCAAAAAACAGTTACTAAACTCTGTACTCTTCGAACTTGAAAAGTAAAATCTTTTCTTGCAGCTATTACAAAATGAGCTAACATTTTGTAAATTCTATTTCACTATGAATATTTATGAAATGAGATATTATCGGTATATATTAAAGGCACAGTTCCTAAATTGCTGGAGTGAATAAACTATTTTGTTTTCTACAAATACTTCTTTGATCTTTTTAAATTTTTGCCGATGAATTTCGACCTGTTAAAAATTTACAAAAAGCGAAATGAATAGAAACTAGAGAATATGGAATTGGCTTTGGTTCCAGTTTCTGGGCAGCTATCAAAAATGGTAAAAGACCGAAGCAAATATTGCATTTTAACACTCATATTGTTTCCAAACTATTTGCAAACAATTATTAGTTTAAATTAATCTGAATGGCCATGCCTGCAAAATCAGTTTCATTTCTAAAAGCTGTGTGCTTAAAAAAACTCAACCCTGGAAATGAGTCAAGAGGAGAACGCAACCACTGAAAAATTTGTGTTCTATGAGTTCGCATGGCCACTTTTGGCAGCCGTTTTCGAGTTGAACCTCTACAGAATCATCCTTGAGCTCTTGGCCCACATCCTGCTGATCGTAATAGCCGTGGTGGTGGTCAGGAAGACCTCGGGAATGGATGACCACCGCAGCGGCCAGCACGCCCTGTACTCCGTTTTGGGACTGTTCCTGTGCGTGGGTGAATCTCTGATGGTGTGCCACTCCTGGTGGTTAGGAGACTTCATATCCGAAAACCGGCTCAACCTTCTGCACATGGTATTGGGAATAGTGGGACTTTGGCTGGGACTGGTGGGGATTTTCTCGAAGAGCATCTCCAAGAGCAAGACACATGAGACGCACTTTGTTTCCAAACATGGATTGTGTGGCCTGTTGGGATTCCTGCTAATCGCTGGGGCCGTGGCCAGTGGGTTCGCCATGGTGTGCTTCACCCACCTGGCTTTGCACGTCACCCATCGACTCATGGGCTTGTGTGGCTTCGTGCTCCTCTCGTGCAGCCAGTGGTTCGCCCTCAATCTGGGATTCGCACGAAAGGAGTGGAGCACCTGGAAAATTAAGTGGCTCAAGATCTCCACGCTGGGCGCCACCATTTCAGTGGTTGGCTACGAGTTCCTCTGCCTCTGTGGAGACATTGTCCATTTCCTACCCAAAAACTGGTTCCAAGCCATCGGACTGAAAGTTGATTAAATTTTATGACCAAGCCTTGTGAATAACTATTAAATTGCAAAGCAATTGAATTGAATATAATAGAGTAATTCACACAAAATTCACATTTATAAGAATCCTATTCAGCATAACAGAAAATATTAGGATGATCAAACGAAGCTTGTTAATCAATTCCGAAAGAAACATTAGCATACTTTCTGACTTTCAACTGAGAAATTCCTTGGGAAAAGCACTTTAATAACTGTGATTGCTATATGGTCATATTGCATTGTACCTAAGAGTTTAAATATGTTTGAACATTGTTAAATACAAAATAATAAATTCCGTGTCAGAAATCTCAGATCTATTGCAAGACTAAAGAAAAGAGTAAAATTACAGAGGGCTCGCATGTGAAATATTGGCCAACCTTCAGTCTTTCACCTGTAGAATTGGCCATTTCCCCGCACAAGAAGCCTCTTGGCTGGCATATTAATCACGGGACAAAGCCATAATTCCATCCCAACGAGGCTCGATCAATCAGCGGAGCGGGAACACACATTTGCCCCCTATACCATACACCCCTCCCATCGAGATCCACATTGGACATTGGGTATATGACCGGTGGCCGGGGATGGGATGCGACCACTTCGCATGCGTCGCTGACTCCGAGAGCAGGTCCATCATAACCATTCGGATCGGCCCTTGACTTCTCGGGTTTCTCGGCGGTCTCTTGGGATGCCGAGATCTGTGCGTGTCTCTGATTGTTTTGTCATTAGCATGACCGCCGCGCTTTTTTGGGCCTTTGGTGATCTTCGACTTTTTGATTCGGCGGCTGCTGATTTATTCAGCGCTCTTTCTTTTGTCCCACCGGCGGGTCACTGACTTTCGTTTCTAATTCTATTTTTCACCATTTTCTACATTTCTTCCACAAATTTCGCCACTTGAAATTATGCCGACATCGACCGCAATTATGCCCAATGTTCTTGTGGCCTGAGTGGGCTCTCTCTTCTCGGTTTCTATGGGTTCTAGATTATGGATTCTGGATTTTTGGCCAGAACTTTTTCGCATAAAAACCTAATGCCGCCGCCGCAGATCGTACAGTTCTGTTTGGGCCTTGCTTACAATTAGGATCCGGTCGGCAGTAAATCTCTAATTTCTGTGCACTTTACGTCGAAAAACTCTGAAACAAGATGTCCAAGCTGGGTGCTATCTTGGTGGTGGGCTTGTGCCTGGTTGTGGCCGTGGCCTTGGCCGAGCCACGCCTTCAGCATGTTCAGGGGCGCAATCAGGTGCAGGGTCAGAGGGCGCAGCAGCACCCCTACCTCTTCCTGTCGATTCCCAAGGGTCGGGCCAACGCCGGCGCCGTCGTCCAGGGCTTCGAAATTGTCGAGGAGGAGGATGATGATCTACAGGACGAGGACCAGCACGATGACGAGACGGAGGATGACGAGGAGCTGGAGCACCAGCTGGGCCTGAACTTTGCCCGCAGCGGTCTGGCTTACAGGCAGAACCGCGACGACGACGAACAGGACGATGATCAGGATCAGGAGCAGGATCAGGTTCAGGATGAGCTGCCCAAGAAGCAGATGATGGTTAACCGGGACCAGGCTGGCGCCATTATGGTGCCCGATGGCATTATCGAGATCGAGGGCCAGAGTGTCCTGGACGAGAAGACCGGCAAGGCAGCTCTCCTGGTGCCCCGTGCCGCCCTAGACGCCATTCCCGATGGCGCGGTGGTGGCTCTCATGGAGCGATCCGCCTCATCCGCTGATGAAATCGAGGAGGAGCGCGCCAACCGCGTGGTGGTTCGTCGCCGCAAGAACAACGGACGCAGGAACATCCGCCGCCGGGGCATCAACAGCAACAACATCCGACGCCGCCGCCGCCCTGCCCAAAGGCGTCGCCGAGTGGGCGGCAACCGCAGGCGCAACGTACGCGTCATCCGCCCCCAGGGCGGCAACCGCAGGCGTGGCAACCAGAGGCGCCGCGGACAGGTCGTTCTCCAGGGTTGAGACACGAAACGGAGGTCGTCCTAGCCCCATTTCTATATAGTATTATAGTTAAGATCCCCAACCGATCAGGACAAGAAATTTTAGACACTTGATGACGATGCGACAAATAAAATGTGATATAAAAATTATAAATATTTTTTTGGTATTTTTTGTGGGTGGTGTATGATATGAAATTAACCTAAATGGAAAAAAACCTACATGGGTTTGCATCATTAAGTTGATACTAAAGTTTAAAGGTTTTGTCGTATAACTGCGTATACTACTTGTATATTATATAGTTATATTATTTATTTATCATATATTGTTTACCATTTCCTAGTAGTGATATAAACAAGATTGCTTTCTCTCAAAATAGAAGGACGATGCATTCTTACTTTCAGATAACTGCTAACCCCTATTGCTAGAAAAATTTGCATCTATCATTGATTTTATTTGTATCCTGGCTTATTCGAGCTTTATTCGAGTTAATACTTTAACTTCGACCCAACCTTAATTATAAGTCACTTAATGCCCATATGATAACAAAAGTATGATTTTAGATTTAATAACTACAAATTTTGTAAGATTAAGAAAATCAGATGTTATATATAAATAAAAAATGGTAGAGAAACTCATTTGAGAACTTCTCTATAGAACCGTAAAAGTTTCGTAGTAAAAAACTTTGCTTATCGTTCGGCCAACAAAATAGGTACTACCGAAAAGGAATTTGTAAGTCGAGATAAAATTAAATTCCTAGTCGTATATTGGAACCACAGATACTTTTTGTCTAATTCAAATATATAAATTAATCAAATAAAAGTTCTAGGAAGTAAAGAAATAATTACACAATTATTCTTATATAAATACTATATGGAAAATGGAAATAAATATATTGAAATAATTTTATGTCGAATTCTTATTATATTTTGTCATTGTCTTGGGAAAGCAAAAATACAAAAATAGATGAGCACATATTTTGGGATAGTTGTCAAGAAAAGATGTTGTCTCCTGACTATGCAATAAATCGCGAACAATTTATACATTAATAATTCCGAGTTTTAATTTAGTTTGAATTTTATCGAAACAAATTGGGAGACTTCAGTTGAGTACTCCATTCTTTGGGGTGGAAATGCCGAGCACTGAGTGAACTAAAACAAACCCAGAACTGACATCCCATCCCAGAACATCTGTGTAAGCCAGATACTGGCGGTCAATCTCGGCTTGACGTCAATCAATCATCGGCTGCTCGGCGATGGATAGAAGAATGGTTTTGGCGAAAGAGATGGGAAATTAGCATAAAATTCGTACGCCTCTGACCCGCGACCCGGTTCACTTTGACCCCGGGCGAACTTTTGCTAATAGAGCTGGCCAAGAAGTGGGAACTGGAAGGAAATGGGGATGCGGGGCGGATGACAGCCATCGATCAGCTGTACGAGCTCCAAGTGGGTATAAAATCCCGGGTCGGTCCATCAGTTGTCAGTCAGTTGTGAGTGAAAACTCAAAGACAACAAGTGAGTTAGGAACCCTCGATCCACAGTCAAGGAAGCCTTTATCCCGATAAGGAGAACCCATCTGCAGAATGCATTGCCTGCTTCAACTGAGTCTGGCTGTGGCCCTTTGCGCCCTCTTAGCCCCATCCACTACCTTGGGTGAGTCCTCAAAAATCTCGCTGTTCTTTAGTAACAGAAAGTTGAAAGACAGTACACAAGTACTTTCTCATACGTTCCTTAAATATTCAATATAATTTTAAAATATTTTATCTCAGCCGAACGCCGCAATGTGTACCGCCTGGGTGGACGCGCCTCCGACGCTCAGATGGAGGCCCGCTTCACCTCGTCGATAGCCAACAAGCTGACCTCGCTGAAGAGCACCACCACGACCACCACGGCTGCCCCCACTACCACCAGCGTGCCCACCACCACTACGGAGACGACCTCGCCGACTGCACCAACAACGTCCACTGGCACCTCGACGAGCACCACCACGCCCACAACCTCCGACAGCACCACCACCGGCCGTGCCTTCCCCGTAATTCAAGACGATGTTGAGGAAGACGATGAGGAGATGCCCAGGGCCTTCGAAGATGAAGAGGACGACGGTGACGACAGCGTGGAGGACGAAGACGATGACGATGATGAGGAGAGCTATTTTGTGGCCGCTCCGTCCGCCGGAGGCAACAACAATGCCGTGCAACAGTCCTCAGACTCCGGCTCGTTGGTCCGCCCTTCGGAGCTCCAGTGGCGCCAGTTCCAGCAGGAACAGCGCAACCGTCGCCGAATCCAGCGCCTCCAGCGGGAGCACAACCAGCGGATCAGGGCCCTCCTTCGCCGCCAGAGGGTTTCCGAGAAGCGAAGCCAGCAACGCTTGCGCCGCCAGCGCCAACAGAGCCGTAAGCGCGTCTCCCAGCGCCAGCGCCGCAACAGGAACCGCTCCAAGGCCCAGCGCCAGCGCCAGAGGAGGAAAAATATGAACCGCCGCCGCCGCCAGCAGCTGCAGCGCCAGCGCAGACACCGCCAGCAGCAGCGCCGCCGGCTCATGCGCCTCCTGCGTCGTCGTCGTCGTGGCGGACGTCGCAACTAAGGAGCTGATCCCGATCAGATCAGATCCCCAACCGATCCCAGAACCCCCGAAATAAACCGAACTTGTATGCAAAACAAAGGCAATTTTTTTTTTCATTATTACGAACACAAATGGCGAAGGGCAAACTACCATGGTAGATCATTGCATCATTGAGGAATAACTGGAAATGTGAATCTAAGCTACAATGCCTATAGATCAGTCCTGGGAAGACTATATGACAATCATTGGATAAAACTATGGATGAAACCCTGGATACAACCATGGATCATATGAGATAACTAGGATTATTAATATCCCCATGATTATACACCAGCTTAGATTAGATACAAGAAATTTATATTGCTTCTATATGAACTTTCTGCGCTATTGGAAAAACTGCAGTTTAGGATACCAGAGATGCTACACTGGGCAACCATTTATCTGAGAACGAAGCTTAGTCTTGTACGATCAGCGACTCTTTCTTTGCCCAACGTGCGAATGTCTTTCTCCGCGGAATTCTCGGGGGGTCACTGTCTATGCGGTTCATTGACACCTCACCTCCACTTTCGCCCTTTGGTGGAAGAACCGCTGTCTAAAGACAGAGTATCTGAAATCAGAAACGAATATGAATATGCAAATGGTGTCGATTCGCGAGCTATATGCAAATGATTAGCGGCGATCGATCGGATGGCTGAGGTTACGGGTCAGATCGCGATTATTTATGGCATTATGCAAAACGGTTACAACGCCAATAGGCTTGCTATTTCTTGGCCCTTTCTTCGTAGGCCTACAAACCAACTAGCTCTGTCTCCTTTGCACGGCTTACACATCTCTCTTTTGGATTTTGCATATGTTCCTTCTCTTTAGCAAGTCCATTTGTTGTAACCTCTAGGGAAATAGGGCTATGTAGGGGCCATGGTTACATATAAATATGCCGCGGCTCGACCCAAGAAGTCAGTCACAGCAGCTCAGCCATCCAAGAGATACTCAGATTTCAGCCAAGCTAAAGGATAAATAACCCAAGATGCATTTGATGAAGGGACTTTTGATCGTGGCGTGCCTGGCTGCCTTTGCCAGCGGTGGGTGATCTTACAAACAGGGGGACTTCTAAAACGGATTAGCAATGTAACGCATTCTTATCTAACCCACAGCCAAGCCCCAGAACTTCCAGATCTTCGGTCGCCAGCGAGATGAGCCCGCCGCCCAAGGACGCCTGAGCGCCACTCAGCTGACCGATCTGCTGAACAGCCTGAAGGGCAGCAGCTCCTCCACTACAGCAGCTCCCACTACCACCACCGTGCCCACCACCTCCACGATAACGACCACGCCAACTGGACCCACCACCTCAACCGGCACATCGACCAGCACCACCACTCCCACCACCTCCTCGCCCACTGGAACCAGCACAGGTCGCCAATTGGAGCCGCTCGATGAACAGGAGGACGACGACGAGGAGGAGCAACAGTTGGGCCACCATCAGCGCTTCCAGCTGGATGACCAGAACGACGACGAGGAGGAGCATAACCAGGTGGCCCGCTCGCAGGCCAACCGCCGTCGCCAGGTGAACGCCCGCCGTCAGCGTCAGCGTCTGCAGCAGAAGTACCGCCGCCGCCAGCAGCAGCAGCGTCGCCGTCGCCAGCAGCAGCAGCAGAAGCGTCGCCAGCAGCAGAAGCGTCGCCAGCAGCAGCGTCGCAGGAGGCAGCAGAACCAGAAGCGCCGCCAGCGCCGTAACCGCCGCACCAACATGCGCCTGGTCAGCCGCTTCCGCCAGAGCACCCCCAACCGGAACCGCGTCATCCGCATCGCCGCCTAAGGCGGGGATTTCCCGGAAACCGATTTGAAACGACACTGAATAAATTGCAATGATATAATAGTTTTTGTGGCTTTCTTTGGGAAAGGGGAGTCGGTTGACAAAAGACATTCGTCACTTGAGCATACTGTAGTTAATATCGATCTACAAATGTATCTGATATATGTCATACCTCATATATTTTCAAGATATCATCATCAACATATCAACACGAAATCGAGCTTCGATGCGTAGCTCTAATCTCTTTGATCAAATCTCGAAATTCACAATCAACCCGTACCAAGTGAATTGATACAATACGGGTTTCTACTTAACAATTTTGTAAACAGCGGGATCACCTATTCAAGCACACACCTTGGCTCTAGATTTTCTTTTTTTTTTCTTTTCAGGATTTGATCTGAAAAGGGATACCATGGGGTACCACTTTAAAAGTGGAGGTAGTCTTTTTTTTAATATTATAGCTTTGAACGCCCTATTCAATGTGCTATCTTTATTAGCCATTTGTTGAAATCGTTGTGTAATACTTTAAATATCTGAATCTGAATATCATCGGCCCAATAAAAATTGTACATTTTTAAACATAAGCAATTCACAAAACATGCAAGTTAATAATAAATATAAGCCTATTTAATGAACCCTAGTTACAGAAACCCTTTAAATGAATATTTTCAGGATCCTATGGATCCTAATTATTGATGAAGCAGAAACCTAAAGACCAAAATATTTGAATAAAGATTTCCAGGATCCTATGGATCCCGAGTAAAGCAAAAATTCATTGGTATATAAACATTTTCAGTATGGATTAACAGAACGTCATTGTTTTAAGAGCAAAACTTAGTAACTTATTGCACGAATTTTGGAATCTGTGTTTATCAATCAGATTCCAAGTGAAATACTATAGCGAACTTTGGCTAATATATGTCGCATGGGTCAAACTAGTTCAACGATCGGCAAGCGGTCACCAAAATTTATGCAAAAACTTTGGCGAATGTGCAAATTTGCGAAAAAGAAATGATAATGAGAATTATGGTTGCCGATTCTGGGTTGGATTGTTGTTGTTAGATCCGCAACTGGAGCGTGGGGTATATAACCCCGACTGGCCGCTGGCAATATCACAGTCCACCGACGACCTTCCCCCAGGCAGAGTCCCATCGAATCCAATCCTAAGGCCAAGACCAGTTCCGCAGGAAACCCCAAGGAAAACCCCAAGATGAAGATCTTCTACGGAGCTCTGCTGGTGCTGGGCACAGCAATTATTGCCCAGGCGGCTGGTGAGTTTGGTTTTCAGTCGGTTTATCAGCTCCTGTTTAAGCATTTAAGCGGACTATGGACCATTAACTTTTATGAGCTACATTAATGTTTTCACCAATTTCCAGTGGCCCGTTCCAACGACGAGTCCGCCCAGGATACCGACCAGCAGTCCAAGTACCGCCTGTTCAAGCAGCCAGTGCAGATCGAGGCGCGCAGCTTACAGCAGCTTATGGCCTTGAAGAGCCAACCTTGCCCTCCGCCACCATCACCCACCACTACAACTGGGCCTACCACCTCAACAGTGACAACCTCACCCACTGGGCCCACTACCACAACCGGAACGTCCACAACAACCACCACACCCACCACAACTTCCACAAACCCTACCACCTCCTCCACCGGCAGACGTCACTCATTCAACCAGAACAATTCGGTGGACGAAAACGAGAACGACGACGAGGAGTTTGACCAGGAGGTGGAGCAGGAGAAGTATCTGAAGGACGAGGATGACGAGCAGGAGGACGACCATGACGATGACGATAACGAGGACGACGGCTTCCAGCTTGTGGCTCCCAAAGCCTCATCTTCCTCCTCCTCTTCTATTCGCCGTCGCACCAGCGCTAGCAGCTCATACGGATCGTCTGGCAACAAGAACCTGTCCAACAGCGAGCTGATGCGCGAACTCGAACTGCGCCGGCAGAAGGAACTCAACGAGCAGCTGCGCAAGCAGCTGGCCAGCACCCGCCGCCGTTCCACCCAGAGCCGCCGTCGTGCCCTTAACAACCGTCGTCGTGCCCGTCGCCGCCAGCAGCAGAAGCGCCGCCGCCTTTCCCGCCGCAACCAGCAGAAGCGTCGCTCCCAGAACCGCCGCCACCGCAACGCCCGCCGCCGTCAGCGCCGCAACAACCGCCTGAGCCGCCTCCGCCAGCGCCGTCGTGCCAACCGTCGCCGCAACTGAGCGACCAGTGACCAGCACTGACCTCTGACCCCCGACATGTACGATTACAATAAAGCGAATATATATACAAAACAAAAATGCATTCTCTTATCACTATTCTTAGATTCTACTAGAAATTTGCCAAAGAACATCCTATATATGCTTCCTCGTAATCCAGTGCAACTATCATCACATACCCACTCAGCGTATCATATAAATAAACCCATATTATCTATCATACTCGATATAACTAACAAGATATATTTATTATATCGCACACATAGATTCCGGATTAGATAAGATTGAATTTACACGGTAGGGACATAATAATCCTAGTAACAAGTGGATAGTAGCAATGCTATTTATTTTATGCGTAGATACACATACCTACATATGTAAGTTAACGCAAGTTGCACTTGCATCAGGGTTCTCGGCACTCGCTGCCGCATACCTCACCTTGATATGACAACCAACATGCTGTGGTTCTCCAAATAATAGTCAAGATAGTTAAGAGGGTTCGAGTTTACGATTAGCTTTATTTTAAGATTCAGTTCGCAATCTGCTAGCGGTTCCGTTATGTGTCCGTTCGAGACTGGCTTCTCTTCTCCCGTCCCGCTGCTTTTATATACGCTTCCCCCGTTGACCCCTCTACCCCACCCTGAGTGCGACCAACGGCACTTGTTCCGAATGCACACATACACAAACATGTTACTAGACAGGCCCCGAGTCGCCTGCTGACGGGGCCCGAAAACACGAGAGCCGAGCGCTGGTGAGTCCTGACGAAGAGCGCAAGAAGAGGGTTCGTAACTTACACGAACATGTTACTAGACAGGCCCCGAGTCGCCTGCTGACGGGGCCCGAAAACACGAGAGCCGAGCGCTGGTGAGACCTGACGAAGGGCGCAAGAAGAGGGTTCGTAACTCCTCCCCCCTCAAGATCTGCGTCCCGCAGATTAGTGAGCCTTGTTCAGCTCGGTTTGGCCCAATGCTTCTAAGTTTGCGGCAATCTCGCGGACATCGGGCATGCCTTTGGTGGACATCAGCTTCTTCCATAGGAAATAAAAGCCTAGGAATATGCAGATTGCGAGTGCCGCCTCGGTGAGAAGAGAGGCTAGTAGCTCACTCGCCATGTTGGACATCTTTTCCAAATTCTTCATGCTCACGTCGTGGACGTATTCCAGAGAAAGTTGAAAGTTGCTAGCCGTTATGTGGCTCAACACGGCCGGCATCGCCATTAGATGACTGACCGAGTAACTGGAATAGTTTTGACCGTTGACCATTATCGTCTCATTGTCGAATTGGATGATAAAGGAGCCGATCAGGTCGTAGTTCTTTGCAGCCGTTCTTAGAGTTCCGTTGAAGTTGGTCAGGAGGAGCATTCCATCGTCGACTTGCTTAACCACTCGTTGGTTACTTCTTTGATATGAGCATTTGGCCTGGCCGCCCTTCAGTAGCCGAGGGATACAGCTAGCCTCCTCCAGTTTTTGCAGTTCCTCGAAGCCGTCGCTTGCGCGGCCAAGACGGCGTTCCAATCAGCAGCATCTGGAGATCCAGCTACCCATTTCCAAGCCGACCCCAGCCAGTCCTGTGAGCGGGATTTGCGCCGCATGCAGAAATCGCGCTTACAAAAAGACAATTCGTAAATATCTGGTCGTCTAAGTTGTTCTAAGACTACGTAGTGTTTGGGGGTACGGTACATTTTGTGTACTTATATTTTTATTTTTTTATATTTCTTATTTCTTATTTCTTATAATCTGTATTTTTTTATATTTTTTTTTTATAATTTTTTTTGTTTCGGGAAATTGGGGAAATTGTACTATACTTGTTTTCCTTTGAATTGTGGTGTTGTGCATGTGTTTATACAATTTTTGTGCGCTATTCCATTTTGCAATATTTTTTCCTTTCGTGCGTGCTGTTACAGTTTTTTATTGATGACCTCTAATTTATTTCGGCACTGGGCACGGTGGTTCCGTAGTATCCCTTTTGGCTGGTTGCCTACTAAGGTACGGCCGCCACACAACTTGTTGGGCGGTTTTTTTTGGGTGCATTCCACACCACTTAACGTATCCAACAAGCTGCCACACACCACCTTATCACTCTGGGCGCTCAAATTACTCGTACTGCCGCAGGTAAACTGCTGCAATGGTTAATTATTGGTTTATTATACACAATCTTTTGCACTCGCGAATTGGCAAGGAGAGAAAAAAAAAATTTTCCCACAAGCCGTACCGCCGCAGTGGGTTGATCGTGTTTTAATTATGTTATAGGTATCGTACAACTTTTGCGCTCGGCATGGGCGACGTGGCGTCCTCCGGTAGCGGGTCGTTGTTTTATTAATTTAAATTAGGTCTTGGCGCAACATAGGTTTACATTTTTATTTTAGAAATTTTACACCTTTTATTGAATTATGCAATATTTGTTGCGCCCCGGGATGGGCGTAGTTCCCCCCGGCAGCGGGTAATTGCTATTTTATCATTTTATACACAGCTCACGCAACACTTCTTTTTCTTTTATGGATTTCAGATCTTAATCTGACTTATGCACACCACCACTATTTTTACGCACAAATTTCCACAATTTTTTCGTATCACTTTTATCGGCCGGACATTGCCGGTCCCTGTTCGGGCGCCAGTTAACGCAAGTTGCACTTGCATCAGGGTTCTCGGCACTCGCTGCCGCATACCTCACCTTGATATGACAACCAACATGCTGTGGTTCTCCAAATAATAGTCAAGATAGTTAAGAGGGTTCGAGTTTACGATTAGCTTTATTTTAAGATTCAGTTCGCGATCTGCTAGCGGTTCCGTTATGTGTCCGTTCGAGACTGGCTTCTCTTCTCCCGTCCCGCTGCTTTTATATACGCTTCCCCCGTTGACCCCTCTACCCCACCCTGAGTGCGACCAACGGCACTTGTTCCGAATGCACACATACACAAACATGTTACTAGACAGGCCCCGAGTCGCCTGCTGACGGGGCCCGAAAACACGAGAGCCGAGCGCTGGTGAGTCCTGACGAAGAGCGCAAGAAGAGGGTTCGTAACTTACACGAACATGTTACTAGACAGGCCCCGAGTCGCCTGCTGACGGGGCCCGAAAACACGAGAGCCGAGCGCTGGTGAGACCTGACGAAGGGCGCAAGAAGAGGGTTCGTAACTTGTATGTATTTGCTTAATATTTTAAAAATCATTAAACATATTTATTTCAGGCAACCAAAACACGAAAAGAACATAGATTTTATGAGAAAAGATACATGTGAAATATTGAAGATCGTTAGGCACACATTTATGGCACTTTGTGGGTCACTTTCGCAGGCTTTGCGCCACCTTCGACCCAGCGGCTTCAATTAGAAACGGATTTCAATAGATTTTCACTTTTTTTCAGCCCACTCTAGCAAAGGCCCAAGGCGCTGCAGAAACCTGAAGACCAAAACCCCAATTCCAATACCAACTCGAAAAACCGAAAACCCAAAGGCGTTCCGCTTGGCCGAAAACCCATGGGATGACCGGCAGAATGATGACGACGGAGAATTTGGAGAATATACATTATAGCTGGCAGCGATTTGACTATTTGAGCCCTACCACGGATCAATTGAATTTCAATTGTGTACGGAGATTTACCGTTCGGCACTTACGATTTGCATTCCACAGCGTATTTTGCGGGACTATAAAAGGCCTCATTGCTGGCCGATAAAGTATCAAAGCCTGATTGTCCAGCCATCGGCGAGCAACAGAAATCGCAGCGATTTTGGTCTACCCGAAAAGTTCTCTCCTCACCCAGAGTAGTTTCCCGAAGATCCAAAAGAGTTTATAAATTTATCCGATATGAAGTTGTACGCCATCGTGATCCTTTCGGCTTGCTGTCTTCTGGCCGCACAGGCGGCACCCGAGAAGAAGATGGCCCAGAAGTCGCGTCAAGTGGACCAGGACGCCAAGGTGGGCCAGGCCGCTTCCAGCGCTGGTGCATCGACCTCTGCCAAGGATCCCTCCAGTGGCAGGCTGTTCCTCAAAAAGTTCCTGACATTCAAGAACCTGTTCAGCAGCAACAACCAACCCGTGATTCCGATCATTATCACTGGCGCCGGAACCGGGACTACCACAGGAGCCTCACCCACTTCGCCCACGGTGACAGTGACCTCGACAGGCACGATTCCCTCGGCCACTGGCACCATCACCACTTCACCCACAACACCCACCTCGCCAACAACAACGAGCGCACGGCAGACGATTATCAAGGGTGCTCGATATGGCAGCAACGATGACGATCAGGAGCAGAATCATGAGCAGGATCAGGATCAGGACCAAGAACAGGACCAGGAGCTGGCCCAACCCGCACAGGCCTATCCCGCCGAGTTGATGGACGAGCAGGCTCTACAGGCCGCCCTGGCCGCTGGCGCCCAGGAATACGAGGTGGTCACCACCGAGCACGAGGTCCAGGGAACTGGCGGAGCCACCGGCGAAGGCGGCAAGGCCACCCAAAGCAATAACCACATCAGCCTGCGACGCAAGGGCGCCCGCCGCGGCCAGGTGATCAGCGTTCGCATCCCACCCCGCTACCGCCGCTACTTCAAGAACGGCCAGAAGGTGATGCTCAACACCGGTAGTCGTCCCGTCTCCAAGCGCCGCGTGGTTCGCAAGCGTGTGCCTGCCAAGAAAATCAACAAGAACAACCGGAGGCGCAACGGCAACAAGAAGAACCGTCGCAATCGCAACAAGAACCGCCGCAATCGCATCACCGCCGTCTAAGGATCATGGATTCAAGGTCAGGATCCAACGATCCAACGACACACTCCGGCAAGATAATTTTTTTTTCTAATTTATTGTAGCCTAACTTGCTACTGCCACACTTCCTGCGGCAGGATAAACCATAAATAAAGCCCTTCAAGAGTACCAAAAATGCCTTCTTACTTTATCTTTGCGTGGGTGATTAAAAAAAAAACAGATCGCAAAGGCATACACTTTTAGCCAACAAAAAAATAATAGAAAATTAGTAAAATATTGCTCAACAATTAAGTTATATTGAAAAATATTAAGATTGTATTTGTTTAAAACGGGGTAAAATATAGTTGCGAAAAAGTAAGCAAGGTAGAAATTAAACTGAATCTTGCAGAGCACAAACCCCAGCAACAATTTAATTTAAGCCCATTTAAATCATATTAATATTTGTCAAAATTACACATTCACGTACTTTTCTTATACCATTTTTCAGAAAACTTCCCTCTAAAGATCTGAGGTTACAGCGATCAAACACCAAAGATCGTTGATCTGCAGAAGCAAAAAAAAGCAAAAACAGTGGTTGGTACAATCTCCTTTATGGGCATAGAATCAAACAAAAAAAAGTAACGTCTGTGAAAAGTACGCACTTGACCCACATTTTTGGGCCGAGATCACCAAAGAGATCAAATCGTGACGAATGATGGGGCAATTTTCGGGTATTTAAGCGGCTGTTTAGCCCGGGGCTCAGTACAAACATGGCTGGACAGCGATTTCTGATCGTACTGATCGTGGTTTCGATCTTGGTACCATCAATTCGGGAGGCTTCTGCCAGAACCTGTGGATCGAGACTCCAGTTGCGGACTCAAAATGATCCCGTTGACCTCAGTCGGCTGAGCGAGAAGCAGCTAAAACAGCTGGTTGAGCAGTTGGCAAAATTGCAAACTCAGAAGGGCGAAGATAGCGGAGATCTGGTGGAGGAAGAGGATGACCCAGAACAGGATCAGGAACTGGAGGATTCCGAGGACGATCACCGCGGCGGAAGTCGTCCATGGAACAGAGTGCAGCGGATAATCCGACGACAGCTGGTGAAAATACCCAAGAGATATCTCAAGAAGCTCCTTAGGCAGTTTGGATTGGCCCGGAGTGCTGGACATAGCGGTGTCCGGAGTGCGGACTTGGCTGCTCCCCAGCTGGAGGAGTACTACCTAATACCACTGGAATGAAAATATTGACGGGAAATAAACACATTTTGGAAATACAACACTTTTTCGTGCACTCTTTTGGGCGCTGGGCTAAAGTATTGCTCATACTAAATTCTTTTGGCTATCAAATAGCTTTCCCCACCGCAAAAGTGAATAAAAAATATTAATTTTAAACATGACAAAGCGAATGAATTTCCATTTCGTTGCCATCATTATGTAAACAAACTTTTTAAACCAGCCTAAAACTATGTTTCGGCAAACATACTTAAAATTCGTGTACAAAGCACAAATGTTGCTTTTATGATCTTTGGACTTTTAAACTTTTTTCCTGATAAAATTATGGTTCCACCGAAAAGCTCTGACAACGATCGTGTGGTAAAGCTTTCCACCACTTATGTTTCATTTGCTCATAGCTAATCAGCTTTGAAACAGCTGTTGGCCGGCGATAAATATTAGTGATTATATAGTTGTCGCACGACGTTTGAGGGGAAAACAAGTGAAAACTGCTGTTTACTAAGTCATTTTCGGAGCCATGTCAGTGGGAGTACTAGCTGGAAAAGTGGCCCTGGTAACAGGTGTGTATTCGTTTGTTTTCTCTTGATATCTGATCTTTTTTTGTGACTCTTCTAATCTGCGTTTTCAGGCGCCGGATCAGGAATTGGTCGTGCCACCTGCCGCCTTTTGGCCAGAGATGGTGCCAAAGTGATCGCTGTAGACCGCAATCTAAAGGCGGCCCAGGAAACCGTACAGGAATTGGGCTCTGATCGATCCGCAGCCCTGGAGGTGGACGTTTCTTCTGCCCAGAGTGTTCAATCCTCGGTGGCCGAGGCCCTAAAGAAGTTCCAGCAGGCACCCACTATTGTGGTCAATTCGGCTGGAATAACCCGAGATGGTTACCTGCTCAAGATGCCCGAACGGGACTACGATGACGTCTACGGTGTCAATTTGAAGGGCACCTTCTTGGTTACCCAGGCCTATGCCAAGGCCATGATCGAGCAGAAACTGGAGAACGGCACCATTGTGAACCTCTCAAGCATCGTGGCCAAGATGAACAACGTGGGCCAGGCCAACTATGCGGCCACCAAGGCGGGCGTGATCTCCTTCACCGAGGTGGCCTCCAAGGAGTTCGGAAAGTTTGGCATACGGGTGAACTGCATCCTGCCCGGCTACATAGACACGCCCATGGTGGCGGTCGTGCCCGATTCCGTAAAGCAGCAGGTGGTGCAGCGATGCCCCTTGGGCCGATTGGGTCAGCCGGAGGAGATCGCCGAGGTCATTGCCTTCTTGGCTTCCCCGCAGTCGTCCTACGTCAATGGAGCTGCCATCGAGGTCACCGGGGGCCTCAAATAATCGTGAACATATATGCAATCCAACTTTCGTAGATCCTTAGGCTTCTAACACGCAGCTTGTATAGCTGATACTTGCCTGGTTGTTCCATTTTAGAAAAATGGATTTTTTATATACATATATTGCAAGAGTGGAACCAGATTATTGCATTTACTCGTCAAGCCATTAGTAAAAAGTTTTTTTTTTAATAAATATATAAATCAACGTTAACATATGGTTGCTAACAGCTGTATTATATTTTGTTCGCAGGAAAAGCTGGTTAATAAGACTAGAAGGACTTGGAAATATACTCTTCCATACCATCTACAAGCTATCAAATTACTAAAAATGTTCTCCAATCAGAACTTTGACCTCACACCTGTTGATATTGTCATAAAATTCAAACACGCCATCTATGAGTGATCTTTATATCGCGCGGCTCCTAAGTTTATCGATACTATCGTTTAAATCGTAACATGGCAATGAAATATATAGCATATCTTTGGGAGAAGTATTGTAACATCTTTTTAAAGATATGCCCATAAGAATGCCAGATAAGTTTTGAATTGGATCAGCGACTTTGATCAGAAATCTATGCTCTAGTAAGTGAAACCACCACAACTTCCCCATACCATTGCAACATTGCGACATTGCGACCACAAAAGGACCGTCGAGGTGGGAAATGGAATGTGCGACACGGCTTGTTGTGGTTTATTGGCAGGGCTTTTGGGTGGCTATTCGTTATTTGGACCCACCGAAATGTACAATATTAATACATTTCACAATTCCCCAGCTGCTAATTAACTCAGTCGCTTACACACACAGTCGCACTGGGAGATATATGCACGTCAGGCGACTCACACATATGTTTGAGTGGCGGTTGGGTTGTTTGGGGTCCGGGTTTTCCGCCTCTGTGGTCGTGCGTGCAATTTAAATAATGAAGACATTTTATTAATTCAAGAAATTCAACTCTCCCGCACTGGCCACGCACACAGGGACACAAAAACACACACCCACCCACACTCACTCGCACACACACACACACACACAAGGGAAACACACATAGAACAGCAATTACAGTGGCCACCCAACATTAAGCAACCTCCCACCACCGACACCACCGCATAAAGGCTCACACAAAACTTGCCAGCCATTTTGGGGTTAGGGTTCACGGGCGGAAAACCACCCAAAATGCCGCCCATCGCCCAGCGGCCACCATCCACAAAACCACCCAACCACCAGCTGGTAGCTGGTGCGTTTCCCATTTCCTTCGGTTTTTAGTGCATAGTGAAAAACAAAACATTTGCTAATCATATGAAGCGACCCTGAGCTGCCGCTCTTTTTGCTTTTCGTGCACTGCAAGAAATAAAGGAATCTTTTTCGAAACCATCCATAGATAACATCATCGAACAGGAAAAAAATACATTATATTTCAGAAACCTCTTACCGGAAACACAACCTCTTTGATCTGCAATATTATTTATTTATGAGAGATCCCATGATGCAAAGTGGGTCAATGATTTTTCCGAGTGCTTTCCATCCACCTGTCTCTGTCGCTCCTTCGACCACTCTCTTTGTAGCAATTAACAACGCAGTGCGACACAAGCGGCGACGACAAGCCAACACTTGAGCCATAAACCAGCCCAACACGACCCCCGGAACGACCCCAAAAAACCGACCCCGAACCGAACCCAACCGAACCGAACCGAACCACAAACCCTCTCAATCCTGTACCCGAAAAAAACCCAAGGCTTCGGAGCGACCAGCGCTTTGGCACTTGCCATATCTCATGTTAATGAAATCGTAACTCTTCGGGCGCCTCGTGTCCGTTTTTTGCGCCATCTCCAGCCCCGTCCTCCGTGCCCCTTGGCAAAAAAAGGCATCCAAAGAGGAGCCGAGGGAACCTGAAACCCGAAAGGATGTTGGATTGCAGAGTGATTAACGCGACGGCAAAACTCCGCACGACTTCACGGACAATGCGAATTGCAGTTGCTGAAGAAGCTTACTCGCAACTTTTGCCAATTGTCAACGAGTTGGGATTGGGAAACGCCAAGCAATTTTCCCAAATAAATTAAAATTCTGTAAGCATACATATGTGAGGAAAAGTATATTGAATATTCCCACGCAAGTATATCCAGGCTTATATCAAAGGGTACAAGGCTCTATATATTATTAGGAATATTAGAAAATTGCCTTAGTATAGTAGCATTAGAAAGCAATTAATTCAATTAGCATTGAATTAGATTAAAGAAACTGAAGTGAAGCTAGCTGGTGTACTTTCATAAAGGGTTCTGAAAAGGATTCCAACTAATGTCAGTTTCTGTGGCTTTACTTTCACCAGTCTCTTGACATTTGCCAACTCACGTTAGTTTCAGTTTTCGAGAGTTTCCCCTTCGCTTTCCCAATGAGGAAAAAAAAGAAAACGCTAATTAACACAGCCAACCGCAATTGCAACTTCCTTCTGGCTAAGTGCACGTATGTTCGAGCCACCCGCCACCCACCAGCACCACCACCACACCACCACACCCTCCGCCCCAAACATACGACCCACCGCCCCCAGCGAGCCACGTGTGACAGCGAGGGTCGTTCGGTGACAAAGGGCAACTAATTTAGTTTAATGGGCGTCGTGCGCGACTTTGTTGCCCATAGCCGCAGAATTTCTTGCGGCCAACACTTGCCTCAAGGGGCGGCGAAAAAGGGTCCTGAAAATGGCGGGCTGAGGGGGAGGGAGCGCGGGCTGAAAGGGGTCAGGGGGCAGCGGGTGGCGTGGTGAACTGGTGGGTGGTTCACCGGCGGGGGCCACCCTTACGCACTCTCATTAAGCATTTTTAGTCGAGCTTAGCGAGCCGTTTGTTTGCATTGTCAACTTCACAACTCTGGTCAGTCACACTGAGCGAAAATACGAACGAAAACGAAATGATAAAAAAGAAAGCATTAGCCTTAGTACACAATTAGCTTAAATTAAATTAAATTAAGTCAATAACATAAAAACATAGAAGTATTTAAATCAAATATATGGATATTTTTTTAGAGAAGAGTTAAAGACATTTTTCTTTCTTGTTTTAACCTTTTTTATTTCACCATTTGCTTATTCTCGAAAGCCAATTTATTCTTAAATACGAAAACATACCCACCATTTTCCACAGTGCAGTAACTCCGACAACGACGAGGCGACTTGCCATAAATTAACACACATGACTGGCGGTGGTGGTGGTGGTGCAAGTGGTGCCAGTGGTGGAACATTTTCATTTCACTTTTGTTTGTTTGATTTTTGGCTTTTTGCAGCTAACTGACAGTTGGTCCTTCCGACCTGGGCAAATTAAAAATGTTTTTTGCCCCCCACCGTATATTTGTCTTTCGTCTTTGATGTCCAACTCTCAATTCGCTTTCCTCGGCTTTCTTTCTTTTTTTTTTTTCAATAAATTTTTATTCAGTTTTTTTGTCTGTTTTCGTGTTTAACTTTGTGTGTGTGTTTCATGCTGCTTATTTGCTTTTATCATTTGCATTTTGTAAACAAAAAACATTTGTTCGTTTCGCGCTTAATTGGCGACACTAATAAAATGCCCACAGCTAATAAATATAGCAAAATGAAATAGTAATGTTTACTTTTCCGGGGCTCCTTAGACGAAATACGCTGGCTTATCAAAATATAATGCTTAGGCCTATGAAAAAAAATGCATGTATGTATATCTAGGGCTAGGTCTATACTTTAAATATGCGTGTCTATCATTAGTTAGGCTACAACTAGGATAATTAGACCGTTATACACTTAGAAGTACACTTAGCACAATTGAACTGACGAATTGAATACGTTTACGCTCTCATTTTTGTTTTCCTTCCTATATTTGCATGGGCGTTTTGAGATGTATGGGCGTGTCATAAGTTAAGGCGACTGTCAAGATCTAGCTTCTATATTTATTTAACCGTAAAACGCACTATCGAATTCCAAGTCATAGCTTAGAATTTCGGCGAGAAAAGATAATGCTACATAATGCAGAAGAAGTTGATGGGGGCGGTACGGATCCAAAGGCTTTCCCACCCCCGACTTAAATACTATCAGGTACTTTGGCATTTCGTTCGCTTACTCGCTATCCATTCAACTGAATGTCTTCATGCTTGTATATATTTCATTAACATTTAGCATATACTATATGTGTGTATACATAAAATTGAATTCTTTCAATTACCTTTCTATATATTTTTTGCGGATCAAATAGGGGCAGCTGTTTTTGACGAAGGATTATTCTCGGGATTTCAAAATCTCAGGGAGACGCGTTACAAAATAGTTCTAAAATTTCATGTACACTGGGCTGTACAAAAAAAGCAATAAAATTTTTGAAAAATATAAGAGAATGGGAAATATTATTTGAAAGGAAAATAATATTTGAAACATTACATGAAATCTGAGAACATGTTCAAAACGGCTCTCGCATATCCCCGCCCCCAAGAAAACCAATTTTTTTTGTAACTGGAGGTTAAATCACCAATCAGTTAACTAGTACATTAAGGCGTTTTCTCAACAAGCAGTAAAACTTTCTAATCTTCCTAAGATTTGTTTTTTGTTTTTCGTTCTGTAAATGCTTAACACTCATTCTTTGAAGCTTAGTCTCTCTCTAGATCGAACTGGGGATTAGCCTACTGTAAGATCCTTAAGCTAAGAACACAAAAACGAAAAAAAAAATAAAATACCCTAGACCTAAGGACTATAGAAATGATGATGCTAAAGATCAGCTTACGATTATGTCTATATAATCGGATGTATGTGAGCTAAGTGCCTAAACCTAAGCAATTCGAATTTTTGGTAGCTGAAAAAACGCACCACCACGAACAGTGATACCCCCCTAAAGCAGCCGCCGGGGCCTCGGTTCCTTGTGAGATCAGTCTTAGCGTGGCTCAGTGGGTCATCGTTGTTGTTGGCAGTGGTGGTGGTTGTGGTGGTGGTGGACGGTGCTGGTCCACCCTAAACGGCAGTGGGTGGCGGCAGCAGCGACGAGTTGGAGGACCTCAGATAGGGATTGCCATAGATGGCGCTGTAGCGGGGATCCACACTCAGGGCCATCGAGCTGGGCACCACCACGTGGGTGGTGGTGGTGGTGGCGGCAGTGGTGCTCTGGTTGCTGCAGCTGCCATTCGGCGATGAGCTAACCACCGAGGCGGTGGTCGACTGCAGGCTGGGCAGCCCGTTGTCCTGGCGAATTTCACGGGAGCCAATAATACTGCCAGTCAAGCTGCCACCGCTGCTGTTGGTCAGGAAGGTCATCGGCAGGGTCGTCGTCTGTGGGTGGTGCTGGTGGTGGCTCTGTTGCTGCTGCTGCTGTAGTTGCAACTGGTTCTGGTGGTTGTTCTGCAGTATGGTCGAGCTGCCATTGGACTTCGTCGAGCAGGTGGTCAGGTATTGCGGGGGCGGACTGTAGTGCGTACTGTAGTCGCCGTATGGTACATAGCCGCCCGAAATGTCCACCTTCAGATCGCTGTAGTTCGAGGTTCGGTCGCCTGGCTCCAGTTTGCAGCTAACGCCGCCATTCTTCGTGATCTGATGCTCGCTTATCACGTCCGCCGGCGGCAGCTTGGTGCGCTTCTTGCACTTGATGTAGACCACCACCAGAATGGTCAGCACCAGCAGGAAGGCCACCACCGAAATGCCGCCCACAATTGTCATCAGCAGGGAAACGCTCTCTGCGAAAAACACAAGAAAAGTGGCGGAAAATTCGTTTTAATGACGGACAAACTAATAATTAAGTAATTCATTAGGTTTCAAAAACGAAAGCAAAGTATTTTATTTTTTATATAACTTTTGTACGCGATACTCACTCTTGGCTTGCAGCTGAATCTCGGCCACGTCGTTGCCGTAATCGTTGACCACCGTGCAGTTGTACTTGCCGTAGTGGTAGGCCTGGCTGTCCCTAATGATGAGCGTGCTCTTCACGCCCCCCGGCACGGCATCCACCAGGATCGAATAGTCGTGTCCCGATTCCGAGCTGATCTCCTGGCCGTTGAACGTCCACGAGACGTGACGGGCTCGAGGAACACTGCTGGCGAAGCACTCGATCCGGGCCGTATCTCCCACCAGTCCGTACTGTGTCCTCTGCGATCCAATCGCCGGCGAGCCCTTCAGATAGACATAGGCATCTGCCGAAATCTCGGCGTATCCGGGAACATTGGCCTTGCAGTAGTACCTTCCAGCCGTCTCATTGCTCACACTGAACGTGAGATTCGTGCTGGTGCCCACCACCCGGTCGCTGGGATGCTGGATCCAGACGATCTCCGGCTGCGGATTGCTGTCCACCTCGCAGGTTAGGGACACCACGCTGCCCACGTCCGCCTCCATCGACTGCGGTCGCTGCCGGAAACTGGGAGCATCTGCAATTTAAACGAATAAATAATATATTAAGTTGGCTTATTTTAATGCATACATACATATATCTTAAATATTTATTATTGTTCAATACATGTTTGGAGTTTTGCAAGGAAAACCACTAAATGGACATTTTAAATTGATTTTGGCAAAAGAGTGATGCCCAAAGCTATATTGTTGACTTATGGAAATTCACAAATGTCAACAATTTATTTTGATTTTTCGGATATTAATAACGATTTAACAGTAAAATGCCAGTCGCAGTCGCACTTTTGTACTATAGATTGCATTTTATAATCGAAATGATATTACTTCATATACAGAAAATCTTAAATGACGTGCATAGAGTGCTGGACTACTTACAGCTTATGTCAAGGGTTTCGCTGTCCTCACTCTTGCCCACGGAATTCTGCACCTCGCACTTGACAATCGCGTCGTGGAACTTGCGAGTCACATTGCGTATCACCTGCAACGACGGGAAAACGGGGAGAGAGAGAGGGTCGATCCATGAGTTCCAGTTGCGATTAATTGTGGGAACGTTAGGCCTTTCCGGTGGCGATCTAACTGGTTTCAATAATTGCCAACATTATACAACAGCAGGGGCAGCATTTTAATCGCAATAGTTGCTCTAATTATGCGCCAGCCTGCCAAGTGGAATGTGGACCTGTTTTCCCGAGTTAAAATCTCGGGGGAACGACTCCAAGGAGAGGCGCTGGAAAGGCGCCGAGGAGAAATGAGGAGGAGGAGCGCCACTTACCATCTCTGTCTTCTGGCCGCCGATGATCGGTTCGTCGTTTATGAACCAGCGGTACCGGACATCGCTGGGATTCGCATCTGCCCGGCACTCCAAGCGCACCTGCGAGTGCTCCACAATACGGGAACCGGTGCTCATGTGGACACTGCCACCGCCTGCACCACCAACCGAACCAACAGCACCACCGGGAAGTGAGCCCATCACATTCACCTTCACCTTGGGGGCATATTTCACCTGGAAAAGTTACAACGCATATTAAATGGAGTGTAAACTCTTTAAATTCAATATATATATATATATATATAAAACCGTTTCCTAGTCAAAGGCCCACTTGTGCTACCAATTTATGTGCAATGTCCTTGGTGACCAAGGAATTCCCATGCGTGCGCTTCAAGCTGGCCCTCAATCAGCTCAATCAGCTGGCAATCCCGGCACTCCTTGGCCAGACATCTTCGTCAGGGATTTGTCAGCGCCATGGACATGTGACTCCCCCGACTGCACCCCACCTTGCCGAAAACCAGGCCATTGACAAGTGGGCTGAGGTCAGGTCATTGTTGGCTCCTCACTTTCACACCCCGGACGAAATGAGGGGTTCGAGGGAAGCCCATGATGGGCGCCTTTATGTCCGGGCATGAATTAGCCCGTCAGTGTCGAGCCATGTCCGGCACAAAAGCCCATTCAAAAAATACTATCCCCCGGCTTGCAGCTGTCCTCGGGAAAGAAGGGGACTTCCGCAGCGCCTCGCATCACGTAAAATAGATAGCAGGCTCTTTCTCTTCTGCCCCGTTCATGCTATAGATAAGGTAACCTCAGTCTGCGGCAGCATGATGCACTCGAAAAAATTAGGATCTAAAAAAAAGCTATTGAGCAACACTATAGCTGATAAGAAAGCAAGCGGACCTTTTAATTTCCCTACATATTTAATCTATTGACTATTCCCTAAGAACAGCATCCTGAGAGTAATTTCCATTTTTAATTTCCCTCTTAGCCTAAACATTTGTACTAGTGTAAATGCTCATGCAAAACCTGCAGTGACCTGTCAACAGAATGACCATCGGGGGGTCAGCTCCTGGTTTTTTGGCCGGGGGACAACTCACCTCGACACGTATTTTCGCCGAGCGATAGGTGCGGTCCGCCGTGTTCTGCGCCTGGCAGCTGAAGTTCGTGTTGTGGTGCTCCTTTTTGGGGGTCAGTCGCAGGACGGACTTGGCCGTAAAGCGTCGCTGATCGGGCAGCGGTATCACCGTGTACTCAATGTTATCCGTAAGGACATTGCCCAGGCCATCAATCCAGGTAATCTGCGGGGAGTAAGAGTAAGCACGGATGGTCGTACGTTGTTATTTTTCACAGGAGTCTCGATAAAGTCGGTCCAAAAATAACAGCATATTTTTAGGCACCTGCATAGGAGAAAATATAAACAACTTGAGACACTTACCTCAGCAGCCGGCTTTCCGCCAACCGAAACGCACTCGATCTCCACCTTACGATCCTCGGTGGCATAGATGACGTCGCCCTGCGTGATTTTGGGCGCCTCGGGCGGGACGAGCACCGTCAATCCGGCGAATGTGGACCTGATGGCTGGTTGGCCCTCGGGACCTGGGCTCACTTGGCACTGGTAACGAGCATCGTCGTCCAGCATCACTGGGTAAATGTCCAGGGAGTAGTCGCCCTCCTCGTCACTGCCCACCATCGCGTAGCGCTCGAATCCACTCAGATCGCGGGACGTGCCCAGTCCGAAGTCGTCCTTGGTCCATTGGAGCGTGCCCTGTTTGTTGATCACCCGGCAGGGCAGCGTCACCCTGGCCCCAACCACCGCCGTCTGATCCTGCGGCTCCATGGCGAACCGCTGGTTCTGGTAGCTCGTGTACGGCGAGCTCCTGACTATGCCCACAATAGTGGCCAGCAGGAGCAGCTGCATCGTGTGCAACATGGTGCTGAAAGATGTGAAGAGCAGCACATGAATCACTATATCTTGAATGGGAACAATTTCAACGGCCTTTTGGTAATTTTGTTGCACACTGGTTATCTTCCAGTCCTCTTTGATTCGAACACATATGGAGAGATACTTCCTACAGCGCTTTGCAACACGGAACACCGCCCTCCAATGACAAATGTCCTTCAATTAGCTGCGATTTTTGTGCAACAATGGCCGGGGGAAACCGGATTGGATTTTGGTGGAGGCCTTGAGCAGGCGCCAATATAAATATAATGGAGCTCCGAACAAAATTGTCTTTCTTCTTGTTCACACATGTATCTATTTGTTTATTTGCTGTGCTTTTTATGCGCTTTGTTTTGCTTTGTTGCGTTTTTTGGTTTGTTTTTTATCGCGTTTCGCGTTTTGTTGAACAAATTTTTTGAGGGGAGGGGGGGGCCACAATTGCCTCAGGGTCTTATTACTTATTATTGTTCGTTTATTGTTCGCTGTTGGCGCGCGTGTTTTTTTTTTTTCTTGTTTGGTATTTTTTTTTTACTCATGTACTCGTAGTACCCATTTTTATATTCATTCCCATTTTATTCGGTTTTATTCATGTTTTCCAAGTGCAGACAGCCGTACGTGAGCCCCGAAAACGAATTACATTCAAATTAGTCAAAGCAGCAGGAGTTTGGGTGGTGCAGGGTGGTGCTGGGTGGTGCTGGGTAGCGTACGGTCCACCCTCACAGAAAAGGCTTAAGCCGCGGGGCAATACCACAGTTTACGACAAAGGGCCACATAAACGGGGCAAATGTGCAGAAATCTTGCAAAAATATTCCGCAAAGTACCGGGCAAATATGTCGAGCACAAGAATTAAATTAAAAGCGAACAATAAAATTGGAGCAACACAAAAGTACAATCACGTAAATAGTTAAATAAACTGTATTTATTACTGGCACGATTACACAGAGGAAAATAGGTGTGTGTAAACAATCAAAATAATGCTAATGGGAAGCTTAGTTTCCCTGGCCAAACTAATTGTTTAGATCCCAATTTAAATGGCAATTGATTTCGTTTTGTCTTCACCGCCTCGTAGAAATCACTTGGGCCAAATTCCTTATGGTAACCACTTAATTCTCCAGCCAACAAGTTTCAATCTTCATTTTCAGCTCGAGTTGCGTTTAAGGAGATTTGCCTAATAAATTGCAGCTACAATATATGAAGCACAATCTCACTCTAAGTACTAAACTCTCCCTTTCCGCTTTTCCAGCTCCGTTTCCCAGCGCTTTTCCACTTTTCCAGTTCGACGTACAGGTGCCGGCTACCTTGGCATTTTCTCACGCATTTTTCCCAGTTGTTGGACAACTATTTTACTATTTTCTGTATATATTGTCTCGGTGTTTGGGGTCTGCTGGGACTTCTGGGTCTTCTACTCTTTCGGACTGCTTCCGCCTGTCTAATTTCGTTTTTTTGTAGTTCGTCGCTATTATTTGTTTTCATTGCATTTATACGGAAATTGGCGCCTCGAATTAAACGAAATTATAACAGAAAATGAAATAATAGAAGAGGAGAAATCCATAAAAAAATAACCCAAAAAAGATGCAAACGGAGGCAAAAGATTAGCGGGCTTCCGTTGGAAACAAAAAATGTTGGACAAAACGGAAGGGTTAGAAATGCGAGAGGCGGGGCCTGAAAATTACTCAAAATTAGAGTTGTATCCGAAGAGCAAAAACCAGAAATTCCCAATCCGACGCTGTGGGAGAAACTCCATTCGATGGAAATCTTCAGATCAGCACCAACTTCCAGCTGAAGATGATAATGCTGCGTTTGCCAAGGCAATTAAAACCGATTTTAGACACGCTCACGGGAAGTTTTATTTTCATTTGGTGGCCCTGCCTTTTATGGGCGATAAAGATTCGGTTTCATCTGTTTTAAGATTTCGGCTTTAATTTTTGGGAAAGTGTTGATGGCCAGCCAGCGTATTATTGGATCGAAGAAATTGCCTTTATTGCCAGCGAGGAATTTACGGCAAAACCCGATCGTAGCCAAGAATTCGATGCAGGATGGCAACTTGACTTCAAAAATTATAATTATATAAACATATAAGCATGCTCTTAAATTCTTAAACGTTGCTCCCAATCGGTTTTCTTATTAAGACATAAAATCGAACGGGCTTAGATCATTAGATTGCATTTTAAAGCTCGTTCAAAGTCTTCTGACCTTCGGGGAGCCACAACAGATTTTCCTTAAAAATTCTTTAACTTTTTGGCTTTTTTAATTTGCTTTCTTCATGTTGCTGTCACTGTCTCAGTATCCAGGGCATGTCATACAAGAAAACTGCTCCCAATCTCGTGTGG
The DNA here is from genome assembly GCF_016746395.2 of Drosophila simulans. NCBI lineage: Eukaryota > Metazoa > Arthropoda > Insecta > Diptera > Drosophilidae > Drosophila > Drosophila simulans. The sequence continues at coordinate 2,710,119 of NC_052525.2, forward strand.
GTGGTGCAGGGGACGGTTGGCGCAGTGGGCAGTGGTTGGCCAACAATACAAATCACTCCACTCATTGGCCAAGTCCGAGACTTAACAGTAGCAGCTGGCATCTGGTTGGAAAGTGCCTGGGCATCTCTCTTCGCCACGGAACTAAAGCTCAAGTGGTGAGCCCGGGTGTCCCCCTAGCCACCACCACCACCCCCACCCCACCCCACCCAACGCCACCCACCTGCCGAAAAACTTTCGCAAGAGGAAGAGGCAAGGCGAGTGTTCAATATAAATTTTTCAAAGTTATTTGTACCAGGTGGGCCTTTCTTTATTGATTTATGAGAGCCACTTCGACGTGCTTAGAAGGAGCAGCCGTCGTTGGGCGGGGGGCGGGCTAGGGAAATGGGCGGTGGAGGGGCAGGTATCGCAAGGGGGATAGATAAACCGTAAATGACAAAAGTCTCGAAGGAAGCCGCACATCCGCTGCAGCTTGCATCTAATAACCGAAGCGAACCGGCGATAATAATGCGATCGTGGAAACTGGTTTACGTTTCGTACACTGGCTAACAGGGGCGAACAAAAATAATAATTAGCGTCCGGAATGTGGAAGTGCTTCACGGAAAATGTGTAATTTATAATTTAAATTTTGATTTATTGTTTGCTTAAAAAAAAGGCAACATCCAAATCGGATGTTAACTTAAATATATTCCTTATTTAATCTGTGCTTTGGAGTAAGTCTTACTATAGAACATCAATTCTTGGCTTGTCGATATTAATATTTTTCTTTTGATTTCTCGCAACCAGTAACCCTTTTTTTCTCGCTCTGGGCTGACAACTCGATCTCGGGCGTCGTCTTAGCACCTGTTCCCCAACTGATTCCAGTTGCAACTTGCAACTATAAATATCACAACAGATGCTTGGGCTGTGGCATTAAAGGATGCTGTTGGATGTTGGATAAGTGCAGCTGCATCTTGTGGTCAGTGGCGGCCAGGGGCGTATGAAAAGGGGGCGACTGGCAGCTGCAGAAAGGAAGCCCGATGGCCGGGGAAGTTGCTGCCAACTGCCAACTGGCAAAACTGGCAACTTCCAACGTCCAACGACCAACTGCCGACTGACTGACAAAACAGGCAACCATCTACCCATATAGTCCGCAGTATCGGTATCGATTGGATTGTATTGGATTGGATTGGTTCAGATCGGAGGGCCGGGGAGTCGAGATTTATGTGTGATAAGCGTCGCCTGAAAATAATTACTGTATCTCTGTGTTGCCGGAGCTGCGAAAATTGAAAACTGGAGCGGAAAGCGTTCGCAACGGAAATGTTTTTCTTGCCATCGGAGTTTTCTGTTTGCCAGTGATTGGCAGCATGGGGTTAAGAGCGAAAGAGACAGTCCGAGAAGAGGGTTAAGTCCCAGATTGTGGCTTCGAAATCGGTGGAATTATCTTCACCAATGGAACGACAATCTGTTTTTGTTCATTTTACCGACCGAATAAGACGACTTCGATCGCATAGTAATATTTAACACTACACATATTTTTTAGAATAATAATATATAGAATATATAGACATAAGCCCCAAAGAGACCAGGCATACATTTCCTCGTTGCAAAAACAAGCTGCCTCAAATGCAACGTAATGCGTTGCAAAGTAAGTGAATCTGTGGCACACATCCTTTGCTTTTCTTTTCTGTTGGCCTGAGTAAGCTGTCCCAGCAGCCTCGAAGTTTCCCAAAACAAACCGAAAACTCAACTTTAACTGTCAGTTAAAGTGTCGACTGTACTTGAGGACGCCTCCATCCGTCTCTGTCGCACCTACAATGTCCTTCTCCATCGCACACACATGCCCGTGCCCTTAGGGACCGGTTAACCCTTCACCAAAAAAAAAAAAAAATCAAAAGGAAAAGGAAAAGGAAGAAAAAAAGCTCGGCCAAAAGGAAGGCTACTTAAAGGACTTTTGCTGACAAAATGGAAAAGGCAACAAGCGGAAGGGTAAACGGGACAGGAATCGGGGAATCGGGGATAACCGGAAAAGGCATAAAGGATATTGGTCGAGGTCCAGGGTTCAGCAGAGATTAGGACAATTAAAAAAGGGAATGCTTAACAATTAAAATCAATTTGTGCGTATGTCTGTGCGGGCCTCCGCCCTTTCTCTCCGCCCCTTTCGGTTGACAATTTGTTTGCTCGAACAAATCAACTAAAAGGCAACTGCTAAGTGGCAAACGGAGAAAGCCGGGGAGGAGGAGTCAAAGTCAAAGGATGATGACTGCTCCGGATTCCGAGAACCCTCTCCTTCTTTCCTGCTGCCATCTCTGATTACCAGACAAATGTGTGTCCTGGGGCCAAAGTGGGCCAACGGAATCTGGGAGTTGTGGGCCCATTCCAGTGCCAATAAAAAGGCAACTGGCAGAAAAATAAACTTAAATCGCCTATTAATGGGCCACACACCAGAAGTTTTTGGCCCAAGTCAGCACAAGTTAACGGAACAGTAAACGCAAGCTGAAAAGGTCATCGCTCATCCTTAAAAAAGTGGTTCTGATAATTATCTAAAGAGAAAACGAAGCGTTGGGACAAAGTTGAAAGCAACTGATAGCCATAGTATTTGTTAAGCACTTTTAGATACATTTACAACACTGAATTCGCAAAGTAATGCAGTAGTAAAGGAGATATCTTTGTTTTTTAAATCTACGATCAATGTGGATTGCCTAAACAAATGTCTTGAGCTATAAACTCCCTTACTTAGATCAATGAGCCCGAGGCGAAACTTGGAGCCATCTCAGATTTCATAACACTAATCGAATCAAGCCGAGACTCCGTCTTGCCTTAATATAATAACCAACTGCAGCTCACCCAGAAGAACGAGTTAAGTTATTCATCAATTCTTCAAGCTCCGCGGGGTTAAGACCTGGCAAAGGGGGTGAAAAACTTGTTAGCCGTGTATAATTAAAGCATCTCGGCTCGATCGGACTCTCATTAGCATAATTCTAACATAATTCCTGACATGGCCAGGCATAAAATTATGAATCGAACTCGCAGCAGCCGAAACTCCAAATAAAATCATAAGATAGAGATGTATGGGTTTGCTATGGTACTAGTATATATGTACATACATATATATAAAGGAGATGGGCTTGGGGAATGGAGCAGAGCGAATGAAAGTTGCTTGGCCACATCGAAGCAGAATTTCAATCAGTAAATTGAACACCTGAACTTAACTGATTTCGTGGTTGTTGTTTTTTATGCTCTTTTGTGTGTGTGTGTGTGGTTATATTATTTCGATTTTTTCTTTTTCGGCTGACTGAAAAGGGGAGAAGCTGCGAAGAAGCAAAACAAGTTGAAGTCGAGCAGCAGGAAATTAAGCCAGGCCAAGAAAAGACACTGCAACAATGACAAGCCAGCTGGCTTCAACTTGGGTTTAGTCGGGGTTTTGGTTTTGGTTGGGGTTTAGGTTTTGGTTTGGTTTGGTTTGGTTTTGGTTTTGGGTTCCCCAGCGACCGCAGCAGCTTCTCCACTTTACGTTTAGCATTTTTTTCAAATTCATGTTTATGGTTTTGTATTACAAGCGATCGACGCTGCCAGCCAGCCAGCCAGCCAGCCAGCTCAGCCAGTCCGACCAGCCAGTAGAGATTTGTATAACTTTAAGCCTTATTAACATATTTTATGCTCCATTCGAGTTCCATTCCAAGTCCAAGTTCGCCCACACACCGACATTTTTTCATTTGATTTCCATCCATTTCGTTTTATTTCTACCCGTTTTCGTGTGGGCCGCCACTTTGACATAGATCGATCCAATCCGAACCCCAAATAAAAAATAAAATAAACGAAAACCCACCAGAGACGACCATTGGCAAAGAGTGAAAAACGATTTCGAAAGCTGCACTTGACCAGACAGTATTTGAATAGGCGTCATATTGTAAGCATTTATGCTTCTTCAGTAACTATTGGTTTTTTGTGCAGCTAAATGCCAAATAGTATACGAAATTTCTTCACAAAATCTGTGCAGCAACTCGAGTTCCTTGAGGCTATTTTCCAGCCCCAAGTGACAATTGCGACTAGCGTCACGCACTTGCAAGTGCAACATCTAACTAAACACCACACCACGTTGCTTTGAACCAATTCCACAGCACGCCCAGTTCCCATAGGCAATGTTTTCGTTTCAAATTATCATCCACAACGACAATTGCCTGACCAGGAAAGTACGAAACAAAATCGTAAAACCCTCACCTGACAGCTGTCACTGTTTCGGGTACGGGTACCTGTCTCCCAAAAAAAGAGAAAAAGAGAAAAAAACCTAACCAAACCGAACCGAACCCAAACTGAGCCCGAAAAATAAACAATCTTCGCTGGCTACCTCATCTCGGGCTTATTCTTTTGTCCGGCCGTCAGTATCCCCCATTTCCTTCTCCCCATGCAGCTAATTGAGTTATATCCCCACCACATGACACTGCAGCCGCGTTGCAGGCCCCGAAAGAATATAAAAAACCCCATTTTAAATCGTCCCAAAAAAGCGAACAGAGTGGAGTCTCCACACAAATTCGAATCAATTCAATAAACAAGAGCGGGACCTTTCCCATACAGGTTTTATCCCCCCTGTCCGCCCCTCGAAAACGCAAACGTGTTAGAAAAGAGCAGTAATAATGAACACGAACGGAAAGCAAAGGTGCAGAGATACAGACATAGCATATAGATGCAGGTACGATCCGGAGATACTGGGTCGTTTGCAGATATATATTGCGCCGATTCGACGACCCACTCGTCGCTGTCAGTTTTTCTTTCGCTGGCTTTTCCATTTGATTGCCTTGTGGTCGACCGTTACACGAGTGGGTGTGTGGGCGGTATATCTATATATATCTGTCTATCTATATATCTATCTGCTTTTATATATATTTATGTATGAATGAATACACATACTATTTCAGTTGCGGAGTACAAGTGGTGGTGCAACGACAACAACAGTCACAACGAGAACAACGATAACAACGAAAACTTCAACTGGCGACACCTTCGGTCGCTTGCGTCTAACTAAATCCGATTATAACTAATTATTATGGACGCCGAACCCGAACCCAAACTCAAACCCCCAGTCCAAGCTCAAAATGAAGGGGGTACATACGTAGATATATGTGTGTGCACAAAACAGGGGGGTTACAACGGGCCAGGGTTGCCACACTACCTTATTTGCGGGCTTGGCGTGGGCCATTCTTTTTGTATCTGTATCTCTGCTCATTGTATTTCTTGGCTTTATTTTATTATTCTCCTCTTTTGAGGTTGCGACTTGAGTTCGGTTTTGTTATGGCCATTGTGTAATGTCAGTCATGTGTCCATATCAAAGTTGTTTAAACGTGTATACATGTGTCTATAAGAAGGGACTCGTTACAATTCCAACAGGATGATGGATACCAAGTGTTGGGCCAAGATTTATGTTATAAAATCTTTCTAATTTTTACTTTAGTGTGTAATAAATCCATACCAATTGGATAATTCATTAATAATAATAATTTACTCATGTTTGTTTTACAAATGTAATATGTTTTTTATATGATGGTTCATTTTCCGACTTACCTTCAACACCTTTTCAATGGCAGAACTGAAGTCTTGGGTGTCACTTTCTCACTTTTCTTGTTTTCCTCCTTTCTTTCTACTCCTTGCCTTTGGGCCTTGAGATCTGCAAAAAAAGAACAGAAAAAAAGGGGAGCCATAAGTAAGATTATTAATTCAATTCTTCTTTTTGTTTCTGTGCTGCTTCATTTGCCTGCCTCTGTACGTATTAATTGTTGCGGCTAATGCTTCTGTTGGCCCTAATGTTGTTCGTCTTCATCTTGGCCATAAACACGCACAGGCCGTGTTTGGCAGCGACGTTCTTCCGCATTCATAGCCCTTTTATGGGGCACAAAATGTTTATTAGACATTATGTACCCGTAGTCCCCTTCACTACGTACTCACTCACTACTTTCATTCTGGCCGAAAACTTGCAGGGAATCACGCATATTTCGCATAAAAAGTCAACAATCGACATTTTTATGCTATGTTGTGTGTGCTTCTTTATTTCTATTTTTTTTTTTCGTTGTCGTTGGGGCTGAATTTTCCCCACAGGCGACAGTACTTTTCTACTTAATTTTCTATTATGATCTTTCGTAATTGCTGCAATGAAAATATATTGCTGCAATATAATGGCAGAACGCCGCTGGCCGTAGATATTTATTAATGAATGTTCTTTGGAAACAGTGAAGATTAGAAATGTAAACAGTATTAGGTCAATAATCGAATAAACCGTTTTATTGCCAATTTAGTAACATCTTAGGTTGCTTACGACTCTAAATTCCAAGAATGCAACCACATTAAATTGACGATGTTATTCCCAATATTTTCAACTGGCATGCAAAGACTCCAAACAAATTGAAAAATTGATGCCTGCATTAGGGGGTTCTTGCAACCCCTTCTTTCCTATACATATACATATACATATGCCACAGACCCGTAAATATAACCACAGATAACGGGGTACTGCCTACCCCAAAAAACCCCCTTTTTGCCTGCCCCCGCCATGCTCTTCTTACCCCCTTTTTAGTTTGATAAAGCGACGGACATGATTCATGGAGGGTTCCGTTGGCTATGCTCTCGATTATATCCTTGCATGCCTAAGGTTTTCGAGGGGGGCAACCCCCTTCTTCAGGGGCGGAGGTACACAAACACAAACACAGACGGAACATGCAATACAATACAAATAAATACAGAGAAATGAAAAAGTACAAAACGTGTGTGGCACGAAAGCCGAATCAGGCGATTGTCTCTGTGTTTTTATATATTCGTTTTTTTTTTTTTTTTGTATTTTTCGGCAGGCGGAGGGGGGAGGGGGCTTTGTGGGGTGATATCCTGGCTTTGAACGCACTTCAGGACTCAGGACTTTCAGACAGGACAGCTGGAACGGAGCTGAATGTGGCAACAAGCGTTAAGTGGTTGCCTGTTTGTCGCTCGTGTACTTGGAAATGCTTTACAAATTCAGCAGCGCGGATAAAAAATGGAAATAAATAAAGGGAATATCGAGAAATCCACCCGGGTGGGGGTGGGGGCTTTGGCAGGAAAAAAAGGAAAATAAAAGCACCCCGTCAGCTGTTCTCCGTAGACCAAAGTCAGCTGCTAATCCTCGGCGGGGGTGTCCTGCCAGATGACGATGACTCATAGTGCGACGGGGTGACTGCGATTCCTTATTTTCGGTGGTTGTCCAAAAAAATAAATAAAATCGAAACTTTAACTAGAGCAGCCCAGTGGGGTGGTTGCATAATGACTCATAGTCCAGAACCGTATGAATTATTTATTGGACGGTATAGTTGGGGGTATTTTATACGTTATCCCCTTTCCACTTATATTGGTAGTAGATTTAAAATTGAAATACGTTTTTGTATATTTAATACTAAGCCAGATAATTCCTAACTTGTAAGGCAAAGGCAAAGTTACGTCCGTTTTTTTTCCCCCACGAACACTATTAAAACTTTTCCGAATTCTCCTCCCATGTTCTGGGCAACTTTTTTGCTTCCCCCCCAGCATTAAATAGTTAATTTCAACCACTCTTTCACTCTGCCTATTTTAATTGTAATTCGAAGCGACTTGGCATATTCCTGACGGGATTTTCCCAAGATCTTCGCAAAAGTCCGCTCCCATTCCTTGACCATCATCCCGCTATCATCGCTCCGGAATTTTAATCTTGTAGACCGCAAGTATTTCACATGTAGAAGCAGTAGAAGTAGCTCTACTACCCCACCTTTGAGCCTTGTCCAAAGTTTTCGGGCTTATCTAAATGCCATTTTATTCCGGCTGCTTCTTGCCCTGTTCTTGTTTATCTTGCAGATACATCTGAGAATCAGCGAGGACGGGAACATTCTGCGGTCAGAAGTTGTCAGTTGATAAAAATGCCCGAACAGAGCCAACGATAGCCGCCCGAAATCCACTTTGGCTAAATGTAAATATTAAATTTGCGCATAAAAATAATACGGCAGAAAGGAGATAGAGATAGCCCGGACAGCAAACTAAAGTGAATTCACAAAGGAAAAGGAGAGCCATAAAAAAGCTGACTGCGGCAGGACTATGAAGTGCCAGTGGAGGCTAAGGTCCTAGACTCGAATTCTCAATTGACGCGCCACGTCCTCGAAGGCAAGAATATACATACATATACGTATATATATTCAGATACAGATACGGATTGGCGAAGGGGGCAATGGGGAACGGGGAGACCGTGCAGGACGACTCCATAATAATTTTATGCGCTTCCAAAAAACTTCCGTTCAGTCATTGCGTTGTGTTTCCGCCCAAAAGTCGGAGACGAAGACATCGCACATGGTTACTTCTTTCCCGTTCGAGATGGCAGCGTGAATAGAGCAAGATTGGGATATCACTTCGTGGCTATATGCATGTATCTTAAATTTATTTAAGAAAACCTAATGCAACTAATTTTATAACCTATCAATTAAGTACGATCAAAAGATGCTTAAGAACTCGCGATTTTAGTAATTCAATTCAGTAAACTCATCACGCTAGCATCTCTAAACATTTTTCACGTTGCTGCCCAAATTGCCATAGAAATTTCGTAGGTTCTTCTATTTTTTGCCACTGCCTTGCTTTTTCTTTATGGTTCCCGGTCGCCGGGTGCCTTGCTTGATTTTTCCCCTTCCGCGACTTGGTTTTGGGTGGTTTTTGGGTGGATTTTTAGCTGAGTACGGGCTGAATGAATGAGCCGGCGAGCGAATGAATGAATGAATGAATGTTCAACTGTCACTTCCGTCAGTCGGGCCAAGCGGAGTCAGGCCAAGAAAAGGAAACCAGCACCACCCACACGTCGGCAGGGTGAGATGGTGATGCGGTGGTGCGGTGGTGTGGCGGGCCAGTGGGTGGGTAAGTGGGTGAATGGAGACGACAACGCGTCAACATTGTTGGGGAAATGCGGGGGCCAAACGAGTAATGACATATTCAAACGCAGCGCGAACTTGACGACGCCCCAAAGGAGTGAAGATGTTCTACCCGAAGAAGGCGCTTAGCGGAGAAGATCTGGGGGAGAAGCGGCGGCGAATTCGGGGTGGAAAGCCGGGAGGAAAGTAGCGCACAAGTAGCGTTGCCAGACATTCTGACAAAGCTGGCGACAAGGACGTACACTTGTAATAACACGAAAAGGATATTGTAAAACATTTTCATAAGTTCTCTCAATTTCTGAGCGCTTTTTTCTTCCAGCTCGCGTCGCGTTCAATTGCTGATGAAAATGGTCCTTAGAGGAGGGTGTAATCCTGGGGAATTCGCGAGGGCTCAGAACAACTACAGATTAGGTTAATTAGTGTTAAGTATCATGGTAGATATGCAATCCAAGAGCTTTCAATAAAAATCTCTTCGTATTTAACAAGTCAGCAATGTACATATTTTATAATTAAATCCACTATCCATTGATACGACTGTATCCTTTTCTATTGTGATCTATAGCGCTGAGACTAACACTTATCCCAAATATAACATAATTAGGCTTGACATAAATTGGAGCTTCCCATCTGAGACATATTTATTCATCAAACTATCGACAGCTTCCGCTTTAACTTCTTTACCCTCCGAAAATGCCCATTTTTCGAATTCTACTCTCGTTTTTGGGCCATATGGCCATTCATTTTCGGACTTCGTTTTCTTATTCCGACTGTTGTCCGACAATAAGGAAATTTTATGCCCATTTGAGCTCAGCCTTTGAATGTTCCCCCCCCCCTGTAAATCACCCTCTTTCATTTTTAGACTAATTTGATGTTTGTCCCCATTTGAGATACGAATTTCTTGGGTCTTTTCGCTTCTTTTTTCTTTTTGGGCCGCTTGCCAACCACCGAAAAGTCAAGGGAATGGAATCACACATGGCGGCCCGTTTTCCATTTTAACCCCCACTCTGGGGGGAGATTTTCCTGCAATTTTTCCCACCCCCTTTTAGCCTTTTCAAGGCGATGGCACACTTCAGTTTCCCTGCCTTTCCACTCTGGGTCCAACTTTTCCCATCAATGACTATTAATTGGCATTCTCGGCGGGCGGAGAGTGGTGGGCGAATGGTAGGGGGCACCATGAGCGGGGTGCTTCCCAACCCCCCAAACCGATCCCCATGCCCACCCCCTGCATGCTTCACTTGCATTAAGGCGGCGCCATTAAAGCTCATCAAAAATGCAGGCCAAAGTGGCGCACTTTAAAAATGCCGCCTCTCATAGATTTTCATTTTCCATTTCCATTTTGCCCCCTCCCCAGAAAGTGGAGTGCCATGTTTTGAGGTCAGAACCCCCTCGCTTATAGACTCTCCTCCTAATGATGATGGCTTGACAAATATTTATTGCTTAAGCATTTGAGTGCAAATATTTTAATTAGTCTGGCGACAAGACAACAGATCTGGAGATGGAAAGTATAGATGGAACTGGATCTGGGATTCGGACTTCTGGATTCTGGGCCCCATTTCTCAACGCTGATGAGGCTTAATGAACTGCAAAGCGGCCCTCAATTGTCTTCAATTAACCAAATTAACCAAGGGATAAATTGCTTGCCTTTCGAATGCCCTCGTCTGCATTTCTTTTTAGAGATGAGATGAGAAATTAGCTGGCAGATGCAAATACCAGGCACTGAGTATTTTCTTATTGTACCTAAATGATATAAAATACCAATTATTCATTAAACGAAGCACTTTCTCAAACAAAAAAGAGGCAAAACGGATGAGCGCAGCAGTCAAATCGGTGGAACCGATACGGCAGAAACTGTCAAAAAGCCTGACAGCTCCGCTCTCAAGGTAATCCATCCAGCGGTGGGGCAAAAGGGGGTGACGAACATAATTTGTGGCATGCAAAGAACTAACAAAGCGACAGGCAGGCGAAAAAAAAAAAAATGCAAAATCGCAGGGCGAAATTGAAAAGGAAAAATGAGTTTCGACATGCTGACGAGGACGCGTCAAAACGATCCAACAAATGCGGCCTCGCCAATCGATAACACAGCAACAAAAAGTGCAGGAGAAATACAGGCAACAACAACTTGCGACATGAGCATGTTGCACTTCCTGCCACGCCTACCGAACGCCTCTCCTGCCATCCTTTTCCCACACTCCCCATTTTCCTCCTGTCGATTGTTTCAGACGTTTTTAGCAATTTGCAATGCCAGCAAATTGGGCCAAATTATAAAATCCAAAAGCTACACACACGTTCCCAAATACACTTTAAAAATTTATTCTTTTTGGTTTCAAACAAAAAAACTTAATAACGCGACTCAAAATGAATTTAAAGGCGCTTCATTTAAGATAAATAAGTATGAAAATAAGTCAATTTTGATTTAAAAAAATCATTTTTTTTGGTTAGCAGGCTATTTTTTTCTGAGACTAGTTTTCTTAATCGTGCTTTAGCAAATCCCCCAGCCAATCAATATTTTTCCTGTGTTTATCATGCGACATATATGAAACCAGAGGATGGAGCAGAGTAAGTAAAAGGTTAGCTTGCCAAAGAAGATTGAAACTTTGCTTGCTTTTTTAATGACAAGGGACAGGTGCGTGAGTCTGAAGATACGCTTGTATATGTATTTGCAGATGCTTGAGTATCTGTGTGCAATGTATCGACGTATTGGTAAAGCTTCTGGGCCTTTAGCTTCTTTAGCTCGCGTTTCTGTCTTTAACACCAAAGCCGCTAGCAACATTTTCTTCGCTTACAGCTGGAGGGAGTTACACAGAAAAAAAAGTATGAGTAGTAAACAATTTCTATTGGATTTATTAATTAATTTAGGATTTTTGAATGTTTCAATAAGACTGGCATTTAATTTAATCAATGCCAAAAGGAATTAAATGTATTAAAACCAAATGAATTAATCCATAAATGTCAGAAATAAACCATTGAAATGTTATAAATAAATATGCGCATTTAAGAATTACACCAAAGCGCACATTTAATATACATTGGCTATTATGTAGATTATAACTTGAAGTTGAATGTTATACTCATTAAAGTTTATCGTTTGCCGTAAATTATTCAGAATGATTTTAGCATTGTTTAGCATATTCAAGTAGATTTTTTGTTTGTGTACATACTTGTATACTAACAAAAAATCATTCTATACTTTTAATATTAATTTTTCAACTTAAGTGCTTACGAAATGCCTAATCGTTGACTAGCTCTATACATTTTTTATTTTTCAAAGCTATTGCTTGAAATCATAAATCATGCAAAACCAAGGAAAGAAAAGATCGAATCAGTTAAGAAGAGCACTTTTTTCTACAGATGCTCAGGGGTGGAATGGTCAGAAGAAGCTAATTAGGTGTCCAAGGTCTGGAGTTAAAAATCTATTATTGAAGAGGGGAAAGTATATCTCTGATATAGAACTCAACTTAGATTTTTTATAATAAACATAATTTTCAGATTGATAAGAAATATACTTTATTCGAAAGATGATTTTTTTATTAGTAGAGATTTACATACATTTATTTTGAGCAACTAGTACTGCCATTGGTCATTTTATTAGGCAGAAAGAAAAAAATAAATATACTTTAACAAACTCAACTTACAACCAAAAATCTTGCTTCCATTTTCAATTGAAAACACATATTTTCTCCGAAAAAAATACACTCAAGCTAACTCGAAATCCAAATGCCAAAGTGGCCAAAAGCGAAACTTTTGAGGGGCCAAAAGAGGCGGAGACTTGGCCAACAGTATATTATAAACAAAATCAAACGAAAAGGTCAAAGTGAGGGAGCAGCTGTTGCAGTTGGCTCATGAAAAGAGCGAAAACACAGGAGTTTAAGTCTTTAGATTTTACTGGTTAACTTTTTTACTCACACTGTTTGTTTAATCAATTTCGGCTCCTTAGTCCTCTTATATGCATATATCTTTAACTGAATCTGACCGGCCACTGGCACTAATCCATAATCGTTGGGTGACAATTTTCAGCTTGTTTGGTTTTTCGGGCTTTGTTTTTATGATAGCCTTGTTTATTCCATTTTAAGCACTCACTTTTCCACTGGTAATCCACACCAAAATGAATTTTTTTGGCTTACGTTTGCACCAAAAAAAAAAAATACGTTTAGTTATATTTCGGTTTAATTATCATTTACTGAGAGTTTTCTCGGGCGAATATGCGATGCGAGTTCTCGTCTTCGGGGTCTCGAAAAGTATCTGTGAGATACCAGCTATCGAAAGTACGGAGTTTCCGCCGCTGCGAAGCGAACGGTACGAGCGAACGGAACGAAGTGCGAACTCGATCCAAAAATCCGACTTCTTCGGCCGGCGCGGCCTGTCGTCAAACAAAACAAAGCGACGCAACATGTTCGAGGATGTTGCAAGTGCTGTTTCAAGCTCTAACAGCATGCAACAGGGCTAACAGCGCGGCTCGATGCAACCTCTGTTCTATTTTGTTATTCAATTCGAATCTGTTTGAATGCCAAACAATGTTTTTTAAATTTTCAAAATTTTAATAAATTTCAACACATATTTTCAAATCATGCAATGTATAAATACGTATAAATTATATTAAAAAATATCATAAATAATTTATACGAATCAATTTAGTGTTCGCTATACATTTTTTTTTCTGTGCAAGCAAATTTGGGTATATTGCCGGCCGATGTGCCACGATTTTTGGCCATCTGTCTTTTGGCCTTAATTGCACTCTGATTTGCTGTTAGCAGCGCCACCTTCCGCCAAAAGTGTGGACCACCAACTGTTGCCGGAGAAGATGAAGAAAAGATCACATAAAGTATAAACCCTTTAAACGCTGCAGATTGAGATAAAGTAGGAGAATTGGCCGTCAAGAGGTCAATGCTGTCGGGACAGCAGCTGTTCACCAGCATCTCTCCTCCTTCTTCGCACCCACAATTCTTCCCGTTTTGGTAGAAATCTGCAGTCTTTCTTCGGATTGTGGAATGCCAGAAGGGCTGTGAAGAGCGACATATGGTCCTCTTCCGAGCAATTTGAGTAAAAAGACCAAATCTGTGGCTTGACAAAACGGAGGAAGTCCCATGGGAACCACACAGAGAAGTGTTAAACAAAATTTTCAAAAAGCGATTAATTTAACATTAAATTAGCTTTATTTTAACATTAAGCAGCTCATTTTGAAGTGCCAACATTGCTACGCTTTTTGCTGCATACATAATTTAGTTGGATTAAGAACATTTCAAATGTCACACTTGTAAAGCCAAACTCAGCTGAAAACTCAAACTCTGTGGGAGCCATTTTACTAGGTGCGACTTGTTAATCAATCGACTGCATGATGAGTTGATTCTAAGTTTTCCCATAATTGAATCGATACACAAGCTGTGCGCTCCACGAGATACATGGAGATACAGAAGATGCAAAGATACCAGCGATGAAGATGTACTGTTGGATGGGAAGATTTCGGCACTGGAGACATGCAAGACCAAAATAAACAAGTTTCGGGAGGGAAATTTATGGCACGATTGCTGCGAACGCAATTTAAACTACGCGTGTGAGGGAGGCACCGCCGGAAAATCGGAAAATTCGAGGGAGTGATGAAGTGTCGGCTCTCTTCCAATTTTCCGCTCTCTCTTCGCGCCTCTTTCCTCGCATTTCTTGCCTTTTCGAGGGGGGATTTTCCAAGCACCGCTGATTTTCTTCGGTTCCCCAAGTAATTGTCGTGTAATTTATGGCCGCCGTATGGGAATATCAATGCATTGCGCTCTAAATTTACACAAAGACGACAGATAAGACGAACGTTGCATAGTTAGGGCATTTCCTCTCTACATATGCGTAGTCCAAAATTGTTTATAAACACCCCAACGAACTATAACAAAAAGCCTTTCTCGATAAGAAGGTTCATGGCTAGATGCCATAAATTCCATTGGCAAGATAGGATTTCTGTTGCTGCATTTTGAAACACTGCATAACCAATAAAATCTAAATGCATGCACAAGCTTTGTCCTTAAATATTTCAGATAGCTCCTTATCACGTACACCCTTTTTAACCCCAAAACAAATTTGTTATAGCTAATTTGTGGTTTCTATTCCAAAATATAAACTCATGGGATCTATACAATTCAAAGCTACACTTACGAGCGTCTTAAAGTATTTCTTGAATTCAATACTTATTTCCATAGCACATTGAATCAAATCAAAATTAAGTACCATCTCGGCTCTGTTTATCCCTGTTTTTAGTTGACAGTTTTGGCTGCTCATTAAGGTGAGGAAAAGGGGCGGAGGGAAAAACTCTCCATGGCAACTGCAGATGCAGACATTCAGTGCCGTCCCCCATTTGGATTTTCCATCATTGTTGCCAGGCAGCTAAATATAAGCACTCAGACGTGTAAGTTAAATGTCCCCTACCACCGATCCGAAGTCCACATCCCGTATTCCTGTTTTCCGTAACCCCCACCTCATCCCCATTTCCATCTCCCGTACAGCTGTACTTTGGCACGCTTTTCCGCTCCCGATACTCCGGGATTCTGGGATTCAAGGGCAGAAAGACACCGCCAATCTCCTGGAGCGTCGTCCTTCCCCCGGGATTGTTGCAGACTCCTCGAACTATTTTTGAACGTCCGGCCGTTCTTTTCCTTTTTTTTTTTGCACTGCGCCGTGTTCCCCTGGAAATTCCCGTGTTTTTGCCTTTTTTTCGAAACCGATACCCTGGAAAGCCGGGGAGTTATCGGCTAACCCGACTGATGGGTTCCCTGAAAACGTTTCAAGAATTTTCTAAATTTTAGTTAACTTATTTTGAACTATTTATTACAGGTTTTGAATTAAAAAAGATGGTCAGCCACTGAAGTGATATGTTAAATTTCCCGAGGACTTCCAGCGATTGAGTTTCTTTGCATCTAATCCCCATTCTTGCTCCCCACAAGCCCCCCTCGGTACAGAGGCCAATGCCAGCGTCTCTTTTTATGTGTGTTTACTGTGAAATTTATTTTTAATTTCAACGACGCGAACTGCACCCTCCTCCTTCCTCGTTTGATTTTCCCTTTTTTTCGCCTGGCTGTAAAAAGATGCCATGGAAAGGGAAAACATTTAAACAGGATGCAGCATTTCCAGTCGTGCGGCAGGGGATGAGGTGAAATGGGGAAAAATGTCCCACCCAAGTCATGCTGAAATTGCTTAAAAATTGCCAGACAGTGCAAATATGTTCCAGCCAAAAAAGGGGGGGCACCAAAGGGGATGCTGACTCAAAGTCCCCCGGCTACCCCGCCCCTGAAGTTGACAGCAGCGGCAGCAACAAATAGTTTTCAGCCCTCCAAAAAAAAAAAAAAAAAGAAGAGAGAAATAAAGTGAAATAAAAATATAACAAAATGCAAAGCGAAAGGGATCAAGACCTCCTCCTCCTCTTCCCCTGGAAAGCCCCCGCCCATGGCTGTCAGTCTGGGGCGCATTAAAATGCAGAATGAGGAGCATTTCATTTGCCGCCGTCGCCTGGCGAAATTCAAAATCAGCAAATTACGTGCTGGGCAGAATGTAACTAACACTTTGCCAGTCAAACCAAGTTGCCCCCTCCCAACCCACCTCCGCCTCCGCAGTTCCCATTTCACACAACCCCTTCGCGCGCCTAAGACGACATGTAATTATCGTTCAAATGGATAGTTCGCGGGGGGTGGTGACAAAGAAAAAAAAAAGAAGTGTCGCTGAATGGTAGCCAAGAGTAAATAAGCCAAAGGTTAAGCGCAGTCACAGTGACTGGCAGTTGCAGTTTCCAGATTTGAATTCAAGATTATATTATTGAGCAGCTTCACGCTGTGAGGGCATGAGTAAATCATCCAGGCTCTGAGGACATTATTTATCATTTCATAACTCTCAGCTATCAGGCTGGCAAATATACTACAAATTAATTTATTACAATTTGCAGTCAACGTTTTTCCTGTAGCCTGTAACCCAAGTCGTATTTCTTACAGGCCAGACGAAATCCCACCCTGCGCATCAGTTAATTGGGAAATGGTCCTAATAAGACCGGGTGCTTCGATTCCTGGGGGTCATTGGCAACAGCTGTTGGTGGAAATGGTCGCCACAGCGCCCCCATCGTTTTGCCCCTTCCCCCCGCACGATGAAGTCTTAGAGTTTTCTTTGCGAAAAGAAAAGCGGCGGTGCTGAATTTCGGTCCCGTCCATTGGCCTCACGTACGAGTGGGTTTTTATTTTGCCCAAGTTCATTTAAATTTCCCCCGTCCGTCCATCAGTCCAAGCCTCCTAAACCAACTCGTTGCCGATTACTTTCGCTGTCTAAATTATTTGTGCAAAAAAAAACACGGCTTACCGCATACCGAAGACCACATACCCTGGGAAAATGTTTTCAGTTTTAACAAAATAATAAAGAAATACAAAACTTGTAGATACTAAGCCATATTAATTTAAAAACTACAATACTGATTCTAGGGTAGCAAAATGGTTTGTTTTTTGGCTGGGTAAAATACGGTTTTGGGTGTTGGGAGCGACAGGCGGCTCAAGGTGAATGGCGCAACGGTAATTAGTTAAAAAGCAGCTGCCTGCGAATGCGACTCGATGAGTCGTGAGTGCACTGCGAGAAATAGTCAATACAAAAAGAGTTCCTAGCAATATACGAGTAAATTAAAATATAATATACGAGTTAATTAAAATATGAGCCCTCAAAGCGTAGACTTTTATTTGAAGATATTTTAAGGTAACTCGCTGCTTAAAATGCATTGAATTTTAACTATAACATTGCATCCTTTTTCTTTCTCAGTGTACTTGGAAGGCTCGACCGTCTTTGGAGGATTCCGATTGCTGGGGGAATGAGCGGGGTGGGTGCACCGGTTTATAGCACGTTTGGGATCCAACTCTGGCAGGCGGGGGCGTGGCACGGGCAGGGGCGTTTTCGTGGTGAGAGAGGGGCTTTGGGGGGGTGTGCACTTGACCGGCTGCCGTTCGCTTGACAAAAGTGAAATGTAAGTAATTAAAATTGCCAACGTTTTAGCCTCGCTTCATTTGTAACTCGAAACTTGAAATGTATTTGCCAGCCGTCCGTCCGCGTCCTCCGGGTATTCACTGTATGTCTGCGCCGTCGTAATTTGTAATTTGGATTTCCCATTCACTTTCGAAATTGATAAAAAGATAAACTACCCAAAATACTGATACACAAATTCGTACAATTCGTTAATATTTAAGTTAAATACAAGTCACAATATATTGTGTTCAACCCCTGCGAGTTTACACCTTGCCATCCTTCAGGTTTCCTCCTCCGTTTGTGTTTTCACATTGTTGAGCTTGTATTAATATTATTATTATGATATATATATTTTTGCTATTTATTTGTTTTGTTTTTTTCGGTTTTGCCTTTCTGTTTTTCATTATTATTATTTTCGGCGGCAGAAGAGGCTGCAAAATCGCTGAAAAGGCACGTAGCCCATTGATGAAATGAAAAGCGTGGAATGAAGACGCCTCTGGTGGGCAGGGGCGGCGAAGGATGGGGGAGGGGTTTGAGACAGGGTCGAGCCACTTCACCACGTCGCCGCCTGGCACTTGGCTTTCATTTCAGAATTTTATTTGGACTCTGTTCTCATCTTTTCCACTTCGATTTTCCATTTCTGTATGAAAATTGCTGATAATCAGTGGATCCCCTCCATTTCCCATCCTCGTTACCCAAAGTGCGAGCTGATCACTCGAAGGGGTCTTCTGATTGTGATAAGCGTCGGAAAAATAAATGAGGAGTGGGCTGCCAGAATTGGGAATAGAAAATGACAATCGGCGCTGGTGAGTGGAAAGATAATGCTGCAATTAAATTCGATTCATAGTACACCGATTTCATAGATCTTTAAATACAGTTTCATGTGCACATATGCATTTTCTAACCAGAAAGCAATGAATTCTTTGCAGAATTATTATTTTTCGCAGTGAACTAGTGGCTAAAACAATAATTTGCTCTCGACGATCGATCGAATTGATAGATAATTCAATCAGGCATTCATTACATAAATGCGCCAAGCAATTTCCAACATTTTCCCTCAGATTGCGTTTTAAAGATGCATCTGCATCTTGTACCCTTTTGCTTCTGCTCTGGGGTATTTAAACGTATATGCATTTATATACATACATACATACATATATGCAAGTAGAAGATATATGTGCTCAGCCATTGTGACACTCGCTGCGTAAAAATCATGTTAAATAAATGAAATTGTCATACTCGATGGCTTTGATGGGGCAGCTGAAAGCGAAAAATGAAGACGAAGACGAAGATGTAGACTCAGACACCCAGATGATGATGATGATGACGATGGGATGGGGACCTGGGATGGGGTCTTGGGTCTTGGGATGGGGTCTTGAGATAGGATGACTTGGGCTGCAGATGGATTCGAGATGGCTTGCCAATGGAGTGGATGCTGCAGGCTGCAGCCTGACAATGACGTTGACGTTGTGTCGCCCTGATGACTTTCAATGAGTCAACTCCAGGTTCTCCAACTCCACCACCCGAAGATTCTCAGTCCAGAGTCGCCCCTTTCGTTCCAAGAAAAGCCCCCAAAGGCCCCATTTTCCTCCCAATCACAAAGTATTTTTTTTTTTGAGCTGTAATTATTACCCGACATTATCAGCTTCTCTCTTGCAGACCGATTGATAAAAATAAAGTAATCTCGCGGTCTTCGAAATTGTCACCAGCTTAAGTATATTTTTAAGTTTTTAATACACAGCAATAGAGTATAGAGTTTTCATATTCCCATTTAATTATATGTTTGTTTTACATAAGTTAAGACTTATTGTAAATTATAAAAAATATGGTTTCAACTTTTGAACTATGTTTCACATTAATCGAGAAAGTGAATTACATTTAATTTTTTATATAAAAAAAATGTCAGAGCATTGCAAAGTTCGGTCATTAAGCCAGCGGTTTTTCCTCGGTTTTTTTCCCCATTTCATTGAATGGTTGGTTTCATGCACGAAATTTATTGTTATTATTAGGAGAGCAATCGCCCCGATTGATAGGGGAATTTTCGGGGGACACTCTCGCTTATTTCCATCAAAAGCATGAGCATATATACATTAAAGTTTTTTTTTTTTTTTATGATCCGGGGCTGAGTAAAAATTTATGTGAAAATTCATAATTGGATTATGGCACTCGGAGCTCTTGGTTAGCGGTCGTCGCCTTTGAGGAGGTCCCCATTTCTCTGCCGGCAAGTGACAATGAACTTGAAAATGGAAAATGTGGAAAATGTGGAAAAGCGCTCGAGGGGCAGCATGACTGTGTCTTGTGGTTTTCGGATTTTCATCGCTCCGCTCCTTCCCCTTCATTTTTTCACAGTGCTCAACTAGGTTTTTCTGCGATTAAAAAGGGGTTTATTGGCCATGTGACGACTGTATTCAAAAGGTGTACGCGGTTAGATGACTTTGTTTGGCTTCCACACAGCATTTTAAAAAGTTTAACGCAACAGCTGAGTTTTTGCTTCGAAATTTCTTCAGCAAGTGAGCAAGAAAATGAGATTTTTCAATAGCTTAAATGAAATTGTTTTATTCAGCTGCACTTTTAGCACGACGTTGGCAATGTTTCAACCTGTTCGCTGACCTGTCAGAACCCCGTTTATAAATCGAAACCCATCATCGATTACACCCCACTCTTCGGGTTTACAGATGAAATATGCATGTATTTAAATGCGTTACAATAAATTTTTGATTTATTTGCGACGCCATTGACTGAATTTTAAATGACAGCGATTTATTTCAGATTTATACATAACAAAAAGGCGATGAGAAAAAAATTAAACCATCTGCCTGGAGATTTTTTAGAGGAACGGCCATATGAAGCGCTTTTTGTATTTGTACATTTTTTGGCATAGATGCGAGAGTTTTTATAACACGATAGCTCATATATGTATATATATATATGTATATGTGGCCCTTATCTATGTCCATCAGCTTATATGATGAAAAATCAGCCATCATTTTTCACTTGCTTTAAAAATGTTATTTTTGTTAGATTTAATTCGTGACAACTTTGTTTTAGCAGCAGTCCAATCTTGTTCTTTGCCATTTTAATATAATACCATAAAGAAAATGTGGTTCGATTAACTTTGTTGGGGTGGCAAAGCTGCCTATGCTACCGACTTAATTAGGCATCGCCAACGAAAAAACACCTAAGCGCAGCTTTTACTTTTGGCCTGGGAAACTCCGTGTACTTTGCGCAAGTTTCAATGAAAACAACAAATTAACTGAGACGAAAAGCTAGCGGGGCGAGGGGGCTTTTCCCCTCGGAAAACACAAATTATCAAAGCAAAAGGCGCTTGAAAAAAGACTTGAAGAGTAACTGGGGCCTGGTAATTATGCCGTCTTACTTCTGTGGTTTGTTTTTCTCACCTTTTTCGGATTCAATTTCACATAATGAAGTTTACAGACTTTAACCGGTGAGGGCCTATTAAGGTTGTAACTAAACTCCATACCATGCATTTGCTTAAATTGCATGTGTTCATATATTTATTTTAAAGAACAAATCAAATTAGAAATGTAAACGGCCGATACAACGACCCCCACAAATGGCCACTCCCCCTCCTTCCGCCCCCACACACAGAGAAATCCTAAGTGCTTTGTCTAAATATACGATTGCCAGCCGAAGCCGCGCTTGTCTGCCGCATAAATCCCGGAAAATCTCAGACTATATAGGTTATTTCATTCGTCCGACACACTCCCTAAACTAAAAATAACTGCAAATTGTCTAGAATTTACGGAGCACGGGAAATGGAGGAAAAAGGGAAACCGAGAGAATTTCCAACTTGCCTGTTGAGTAATTCTACGAAAGATCGTCTCCGTCTGGGAATTGGTTTTCCCTGCTTGAAGAGCCCTAAAGACATCTAATGAGCATCATTAGGTTGTCTGTATCTCTGTATCTTGTATCTCGGGATTCGGGATCGGGATCGGGATGTGTGTGTATATCTGTCGAACAGGATTTGTTTATAATGAAGTCGAAAAGACAGAGACGTGACTAAAAAGGACGGCTAGAGTGCGAAAAAGAGAGGGCACCAAAGGATCATTTCTCCGGATCTTGACGGCAATTTCAGCTGCAGTCTGCTTGGAAACCGTGTGTGATTGTAATGTAAACTTTGAGATATTTGAATAATCAACAATGATCGATGGCTGAGTGATAAAATCGTTGGGTTTTTGAGTGGGTGTGCGCATTTGCTTGCCCTGCATCCACCTCTAGTTATCTACGAGTACCTTTCCTGTCTTGTTTTGGTCACCTTTGACCTCTGCCGCCCTGAATTCCTCTTTCTATGCTTCTTCTGCTCTGGGCATCGCATCTTCCGGCCTCGCTTGACATTTTTACGATCGCCCTTTTCTTGTTCTGGAATCTTTATTGTCTCTGGTTCTGTTTTTGGTCTCCGACTCTCACACAATCCTTGATATTTTCATTAGTAATTAAATAAAATTTACAATAATTTTTGGTGCACCTACCGCCCTTCTTTCCATTCGACTTTTCCCTGGAATTTGGCTTTTCTCACACGCTTAACCCTCGTGTCTCCGGGGGGCTATTAAATGCCATCTTGTTGCCTCTTTCACTGCTCATGGTTGTTGCAACACACACCTCGCGAAAGAGACAGGTAGTGGGCAGAGAGAGAGAGAGCGGACGATAGCATTTGAAATCCCATTTCTCGTCGTTCACCTTCCGCAGCAGTTAAAAATAATGACAATTGAAATCTGGGAACTATCAGAAGCCAAAGAGGAAGCCAAGATCTGCTTAGGCATAATTTTGATGAAATATTATTCCGAAATATATTGAACGACCGACCGAAGAGAAGTTTGAGTTCCGTACTTCAAATGAGGAAATTTCGGTACATGTGGCATCACACATACATTACATAAATAATAATAATAAAAAAAAAAATGATCGAATATCAAATGAATTTTTGACTGAAAAGTCAATAGATTTTTGTGTTATTTATTACCCAATGCCCTTTATTATAATTCCATTCCGAGCTCATCCATCAAAACCTATGTGTATCCGTATCTGTTGGCCTCATTTTTCTACTTCTCCCGATTTCTCCATTTCTCTGGCTTTGTGCACAGTCAATTGGCAACCTTGTCCCGCTTGAGAATGGGTTCTCGAGCGGATCGGTTGCGAGCAGTAAAAGTTATAACATTTCTGCATAATTTGTGGGCCAGAGAACTGGCGGATTCTGTTGTTCTTGCAGCGGCAACCTTGGCAGAGCCAAAAACCAAGTCAGTGGCGTGTGGGAAAAGTAACTGAAGTATCTGCTTATCTGACGGGAGTATCTGCTCCGGCGCTCTGGAATCTGTGGCCTGGCTAATTGCAGTTGCAGATTTTGCCCGTCGCCGGGGTGTCAATTAAATTCACTCGCAGTCGGAAGGTGCAATATCGCAGCAGCAACACTGGAGTGGCAATGTTTCTGCAGCAGAAGCAGCATCAGCAACACATCTGCAGCACAGCTGCTCCTCAGAGTTCGTCGGAGGTCAGACTGCGAAAAAGATGTGAAAAAAAAGGGAAGCTGAAAAATATGAGGGAGCGGCAGTGCGACAAGTGCAGCGATGGCATCCCGTCCATGCACTTTATACCATTTAGTTTTCCATTACAACATTTTCCTGGGCTCTCATTTTTCCAGCATTTTCTGCTCCGCTTTTGCGATGGGAAAAAATGCAGACCAGCGACAATTTGTAATGCGATTAATGCGGCTGATTAAGTTTTGGCTTTCAAAGAATAGTAACAGTTGGCACAGTGGGCCTGGGCAGGCGAAAAAAAAAATTATACCTTGAAACCTTGAATTAATATCTAATAACATTCAATATAATCAATATATTCCTCACAATATCATAAGTTTCTTAAGCTGTTTGTTTCTGCGCACAAATTCTGCGAGAATATTTCCAATGAAATTGCATATATGGCGACTCCAATTAGAGTAGGCCTGTATACCTCCAGAGAAGCCCCTGTTTAAAATAGAATTCCCCCGAGAACGATTCGATGCTGCGGCTGATAAAATCACTCGATTTCTTACGATTCTCCGCAGATATATTCGAAACACTGGAACCCGAGACAGCTGCGGCTCACACAAATCAGGGAATGAAAATAAAAACGAGACCGAGCAACAGAAACGGAGTAAAAAACGCCAGAACAATATATATATATATATATATGTGGCATGGGCATGGGGAATCCAGGAGAGTGGAAAAAATCGAGTGCAAACGCACGAACTGCATTCGTAGCTGGATTTCGCTGTGGCCCCCGCACCCTACAAGTTGATATTGCTGCTGCTTAGATGATGTTTCTGCTGTGGTGCAATGTGCTGCATTTCCGGTAGCTGCTCAGGATCGACAGGCCTTCTTCTTCTGCCCTCGGTGCGTGTCTTTTACTGGTGCGTGTGTCTCACTTCTGCCCGAATACCCCGGATACCCCGGATACCCGCTTCCCCGATTCCCTGACTCACCGTCTCGTCTCTCGGATTTTCAAACCTTCTAGCCCAGAGAAGACGTGCCTGTTGGGCCCTGCAATTGATTTCTTTGAATTTTTTCGCTCGTTTGTTTTGCAGTTGGTCCTTACTTTTCTGGTGATATCTGTTTTCTACACGGCGAGAAAATCTACGTTAAGTTGTCGCACTTGATATTGTGCAGCTATATATGATCGCTTCTAGTTGCTCAAATTATAACAAAATAAAAATGCATATACGTGATTTAAATTATTTAATTTAAGCGTAGTACGTTTAATTTCTTCCAACACAACTATTTCTTGTGATGTTTTCTTCGCCGTGTTTGTTGCTGTTTTGTTGCTAAGCATTGTGTGAAGTCATTTTGTACCTGTGCCCAGGTAATGGGTAATGGCACCCCGCCTGCGGTGATGCTCGGAAAATACTTCTAGCCTTATTTTCTGACCCTGGGACCTTGGCGACACGGCTTCCTGTGAGCCGGAATGCGTCTGTGATGATCCTGTGAAAACTGCACACACCCATCTGCAATTAACAAACAGAAGTGAGGCTGCCGTTTCGGGATTAGGAAAGCAGACGTGCGCAGCCCGGGGATATTTGGGATATTCGGGATCTGCGAGATCTGCGGGATCTGCGGGTCTTTAGCGTGTCATTGTCAGTTTCCCACACGAATGGACAGACTTCGGACGTCGGGAATCATAATTTGCCTTAATCTATAATTTGTGAAGGAGACGGAGAGGGCAGGATCCCGATGAGATTGGTTTGCGTGTACGACCTTCTGCCAGCAATTAATGTGTCCACTTCTCGGAGGAGTTTTTCCATCTCCGCCAAGCCCCTGGTTAGTTACCTGTTCATAATTCTCACCTCAACTCTTTGCGCCTCATTATGAAAACAAGTCGGGAAGCCAGCCAGCCAGGCCACAAATCAAAGAGATCCGAGCCGGCCCAGAAAAACAAGAGCGGTGCCGAGGATCAGGGAAGGGAAACAACGAGGCACACATATTTATAATAATATAATAACCTTTGGTTTTTTCCTTACAACCAGCTCATCCTCATTTGAAGAGTTCTCTTCGATGAGAGGAAATCATTATTTCGCCATCAATAATTTTCAATTTTAGCTGACAAAAAACAGGCTAGCTCGAATTCTCATCTTTACTGCATCAACAATACGGCAATATTAGTTTTGGACTTTTCACATTGCGCCAGTAATTAACCAACCATTTCAGTTCTGTACGTTGTTTTTTGTGGATTATTGTATTTTGGATAGTTAAATATAAATTGCCAGGTACAAAACGGCAAGCGAATTCAATAAATTAATTTTGTGTCGAGTTTTTTGGCTTCCATGCATTTTACTGCTTTATTTCATCAAACACTTCGCTAGAATAATAATGCCCCAAAGTGCAATCATTTGGCCGAACATATAATATTCATAAACGTATATTTTTTGACATTTTAGTTTCAGCTCCTCTTTGGTGCTTAATTCATTTCATTTCTGCTTAATCATTCGAAAACCTGAAAACGAAAACAGATATCAGAACATTTTTATGCAAATGCTACCTGTGTAATGTGACAATGAGGTCATCGAATGTTCCACAAAAACATCGACGGTTTGCGGATGGATTATGAATTGCTGGAATGCGTTGCAAATTTCCAGTTTATGGCAACATTTACCGCAAAATTTGCGTAGCAATTGGTCAATAATTTTCACCATTAGAGGGCTTCTAATTTGCAACTTTAGAGGACCACCGACCAGGTTGCAAACGCAGTTTTATGGTGGACAAAGCAATTCCACTATTTTGATCATATTTGGGAGCCTACAGAGTTGCAATCATTGGTTTTGATCGTTGTGGTGTGACCATCGCTTTACAAAATACATCAAAAGCATTATAGTAATGTTATAGCTCCTTTAAAATCGAAACAAAATTCTCCCTGTTTTTGGGTGCAGGCTAATTTCTGCCACGTGCCCGGGCAAACTAAGAACTCAGGCCCATAAACGAATGACTAACTGATTGACTGACGTACTGAATTTCCCCGAGGAAAGTGTTTTGTAGTTGCCGGTTGCATAATTTCGTGCCCATCAAACGTTGCCCAAATAGCAAAAAGGACACTTTTCGCTTGAGTGACTCACGGACAAACGGCCTGTGAATGAGTACATACATACATATGTATATCGAAGGGGGTCGCGTGCCCAGGCGCAGGTGCACTGATTACCGCCTGAGTCACTTACCCTCGAAAGCAGATCCAGATCCCTTCCGAGGCATTTGTCAACGTCACAACTCTGCTCCTTGACTTCGGGGGTGGACTTTCTGTCCTTTGTGTTTGCCTTGCCCTTGTTGCTATTGCTGTTGCTGCTGCTTTTGCTTTTGCCTTTTTCTGCATCATTCACTTCCGGTCCGTGGCTGCAACGTGACTCATTTGGCCCGGCGTCGGGGGGAAACCCTTTGCGATAGACGTACCCTGTGTCGCCAGAGGTATTCTAATTTCTTTTTAATTTCCAGGCACCAAATGTAAAACAGGCTCGACCAAATTAAGCATTGAAACCAGAAGAAATTATGGAAATTGCGTAACTTTTGTTTCTGTTCAATTTCTTCGTTTTCATTTACTCTTTTTCATTATATGCTTAAAAAAAAGGGCATTTCAAATGTCCTGCAAACTGTCGAATGTCCAAATGCTAATTGGCCACGCCTACGAGCCGGCCACAGGCTTATGGCAACATCAGCACCACCGTCAGCAGCTTCAGCACCACTGGCACCACCGCCGGGAACAGTCTGCAAGTCAGTCAAGGCTCTTGAAAGTTCGAGCTGCATGTCACACGGGTTTGTTGCCCCAATCCAGGCTGCACTGTACTGCACGGATGAGCAGATCGAGGAACCCCACATGCCTAGCTAAGAGTGACATACATAAATGTATATATAATCATAAATTTCTGAAAATCACAAATCATCATTATGTAAGTACTTGAGCTAGCGCGCTAAATTATTACTGGTGGGATAATTCCCTTGCGTCACGATCCTGTAGCTTAGTGTCGCAGGATGTGGGATGCCTGCAGGATGCCAGGATGTGGCGGATGGCGAAATGCAAAGTACGCTTGATTTACAGTCATTAAAAGGGGTCTCCTCCGTCATCGCCATTGCCATCGCCACCGTCATCTTGGCTTCCTTGGCAAATTGCGCTAGACAGGATCGTCGGGTTTTGTGGTAGGCACAGGCACAGGCACTCTCACATTTGCCTGGCGGTGGCATTTTAATTGGCAGCCCAGGACGAGAAAAACATGGGCAGGAATTCGCCAAAGACGGAAGCGCATATTCTCCTTCATACCGTTGCATGTCCTCGGGTGCATGTGTGTGTGTGTGTATGTATGTGTAGGTGTGTATGTGCTCGCATACCCACCCACGAATCCATGATTTTTTTTTCGTTCGTCCTTTCAGTCGTAGTATTTAGCTGCAGCGGGAATGAATGAAATGCCGAGTTCATTCATAAACTAAATCACAGTCGAGCGCGGCGAGTAAGGCGCGTTCTCTCAATGAAATGGATTAGTCAGCAGGTGGAAAAGCGGGAAAAGTGGGCTGGAAAATGACTGAAGCGGTCTAGCGGGAGGTGGGGTGTGGGTGTTGGAACACGGCAAGCTGGGGAACAAAAGCCAAGACCAAAGCAGGAAGTCGTAGCCAGAACAAGGACAATGGGGAGCTCAACCAAGACCAAGACGTGGTCTCATTAGCGATGCCCCAGACTGACTGTTAGCTGAGTGGCGCCCACACCCGATTACGGAATTACGGGAGGCATACAAAGGGTATATATCAAGGACCTCTCCCCCAAAAAGATTGCCCAATGTGATATTACGCGAATTGTGTTCCCATTCAGAGTCCACATTTCAGCACAAGACCAATTAGAATCATCTAAGCACTTTACAAATAGTTATGCAACACTGAAAATAACGAATATAAGGTTATTTAATTAGAGTATATATACCCTATCAATTGTTTCGCCTATGCTTTTTTCGAGCATCTCACATTTATATAAACTCTTTTTGTTCTGTCTGCTTCATCTGCGACGGGGAAAAAACGAGTTGCTTCTATTTGCCAGAGCGAAATGTTGGTACACTCTATTGACAGTTCACTGCACGACACTTGACTGTTTGAGTTGGCATTCAAAACAACTCACACAGATACGCACGCACACCCACCCACAGGCGCAGAGTGCAAACACAGATACACACACACACACACACCGACACATTGATGCGAACTGAGCCCAACAACTGCAGCAACACTTTTTAAACAAATACAAACAACAACTGACAGCCACCGCACTTTCTTCTTTGTCACAAAAAAGAAAAAATATAAAACAGAAACAGAAACAGAAACAGGGGTTAAGGGGGTCCAAAGAGGGCTAACACGACGCTTTGAACAATGCAAGTTAATTAAAGTGCAATTAAACACAGGCAGACCCACCGACAGATGGACAAAGCCAAGATGCAGATGCAGCCAACGCGATGAGGTCACGGAAGGAAAAGGGAAAAGTGGTGCAATCGTGCAGAATGTGCGGAAAAGCGCAGGCCTGCTAGAAAAATAATCCTTCATTGGGAAATTGCGTTCAAACAACTTAAAGAAATGCAAATTGAGTACTAACTCCATATCTAATAATAATCTATGTAGATATGAGATGTTTTCGTTCTTCGTGGTGAAAAACACTGAATCCCGCATAAACTTGACCGTCTGCAAACCGCAAACCCGAGTTGAAATGATCTGATTCAGTTCAGTTGCTGCCACTTGGTTGTAATTATTTATGGCACCTTCAGGAAACTCTCCTCCATTTGTTTGTTAACACTTCCCAAAAATCCGCAGAAACTTTCAACAAAAAAGAGCTCAAATGCCTAAGGATGAAAACTGGCAAAATAAGGCGAATTTGGTTGTCTGACAGGTGCATGCGTCATCGCTGCTGTGTGCAAAGGCCAAAGTTGTAAATAATTTCGGGTTTGTCTCGGCTTCGCTCGCAAAAGTTGCCCAAAAACAACCTGAGCCTCCGAAATATCAAACGGTGGAAAATCGAAAAGGAAAAACCGAAAATGAAAAAAACAAAAATCACACAGAAAAAAAAACAAAAATAAAATGAAAATGAAAATGAAAAACTGGGTAATTGGGAGTGGCAACACGCCCCCGTCGGCCAACTGCCATGGCAATTACACGCCTCTGACAGGAGAGGTGCACACAAATTAGCCAAAAAAGCCACCAAGACAGCCAAAACAAAGCCAACAGCGAGCGAATAAAATACGGGAGAACGCAGACAATACGATGGCTGAGATGGCTGAAAGCCTCGAAACCGAAAACCCAAAATAAGACCCGAAAGTCGGCCAAAAAGATCCCCAAATGTGGAAAATTGAGGTTGGGCCCCTCTGGGCCGTGGCTTAAATTCTGCGCAAATAAACTGAATCTATATTTTTTAAGTAGCTAATGAGGAGGCACATTTTCAAAATACATATAAAAACTTAGCTAAGTGCAATTAAAAACCGCCAGTGGCAAACATAATTTAATTTTTTATAATATTTAATCGTAAAGTGTCAGTATTACTGGCAGATTTTAATTTAAAAAGTACTTCCATGATATTACATCATATCCTTTGTACGATTCTGATGGCATTTAATTATCGTAAAGTTAGCCACTGTGCCTGCTGTTTTAGTTGCAGTTGGTTGCAGTTAGCCGCTGCGGTTGCTGGCTTTTGGTTTTTTTAGCCAAATAAACCAGTTTCAGCGCCAAACTTTCAATTTCGAAACGCCACCGAAAAAAGGTTAAATGTGAGCGGGACTTTGGTGGGTTTTTCAGGGGGTTCGGCTTGGGGTTTGGGTTTGGGTTTTAGTTTCAGTTTCAGTTTCTGGGTAAAGTCTTCGGCGGGCCTGACATGCCGCTGATAAGAATGGTTTCTGGGTTGGGTTTCTTTTTTTCCGGGCTGTCTTCTGTCTTCCGATAAGATTTGCCTTTTCGGGTTGAGCATAACAAATGATGGTGGCGTGTTTTTTATTTGGTTTTTATCTGCGGATATTTGCACAGGGTTCGAAGGAAGGAACCCCAAGAAATATAAGCCCCAATGCATCACATAATATTGTCACAAGTTTAAAACAATAAATAATAACTTACACTCTTGAAATATTGAAACAAATGCATTTGATTGCCATTAACTACACCCAAATGTTAAAATCAACAATCTTTAATCACTCTGACTAATTCACAATGAACTAAAGATTTTATTGAGCAATACTCTTTAATTGAGGTCATGTTAACGATGATTTTTTCGCAATTTGTCAAGTGTTTCGCCCGCTATTATTGTCAGCTTAATTCCGGCACTCGCACACATCATAAATTCTCACCGCTGCAATTATTCAAATCTCGTTTAAGCCGCGAAAAATAAAAAACAAACGAAAAACCAAAAAAGCTGAAAAACTGAAAAACCAAAAATAAATCCCCAAACGACCTTGCGGCCAAGACAATGCAAAATGCAAGACGCCCCGCTGGTCTATAAAAGTGAACAAATAAACCCAGATTCCCACACAAGTCGCCCCGATACTACTTAAATGGTCCAGTAAAATATATCTTAGCGTCATCTTAGCGTACCAAATGAAATATGTCTTTAATATCTCAGCTTAAAAAAAACAACAAAAAACAGAAATAAGCGCGTGAAAAATGTGTCATCACCTCACAAAATCTGATCATTATGATGAAACCGAAACATTTGCATTCTGGATCTGATTCAGCATTCGTCGGGTGATTTACGATCCATTTGCCAAATTCGAACACTGACTAATTCCAGATGCTCGGGTCTCTCTGGGCTCTTTGATCTTAACTCCCGGGCCCAAGGAAATATAACAAATTGCCCGTGTTGATTAATAAATTGTTTTAACATTTTTTTCATTTGCCGAACGGAGGGACGACCCTTCTTATCGCCAGAAATAGAAACCATAAATCTCACCTTTTTGTCCCATTATTATTTGCATTCAAATTGGAAAATATCCGAGTTAAGCATTTGATGAGTCGTTTGGAATTTTGGCAGCATATAATTAAGCGAGTTTTTATGGTGAAAAATTGCCTTTTTTATATTTTGTTACAGCAGCTAATTAAAAGTATGTCAACTAATAAATAAGCTACAATGACAATCAAGGAAAAAAACTTACAAACGTAAAATTCCTTATCAATAAAACCCATGTTCGTTTTTAATTATAAATATTTAAGAGTGAGCTGCAGCTAACCAATAAGTCATCCATCAATAAATTAGAAATATTTCTTAGCATATATTTCTTAAAATTGGGTCAACTGGCGACTACTGAGGAAAACATGTCATTTAATCATCGTTACGAATTCCCATATTTCTACGCCCACAATTCCCATTCGATAACAATTAGATAATTGATTTTTCTTAACACGTTCGTTGTCCGGCCTCCACAAATTATTTATTACAATTTTCAATTTGCCTTTGACCAAAAACTTAAAGTCTTCGAGCAAAAATCAAATCCAAGTGAGGCTGCAATAAAAATCGGTTGGTCAACTGGCGAAGCTAAAGTCCAAATTAAATGCGCAAAAGTGTACAAATTCAAGATGAAGTTTGGCTTGATTCGACTTGAAAACAGCGACACAATAAAATGCGTTTATGATTTTAAGATTAATTATAATAGCATTAAGCACTGTTAACAATAAGGTGGCGATAAGAATTGCAGTCACTCGAAATCACTTGAAATAAATTTGAAATTTGCCATTACTTTGCTATTATAACCAGAGCATAGATAATTTTTAATTAACTACAAAGTCAAGTGGGAACATGTTATTCCTGTTTAAAAAAAAAAACGCTTATAAAGAATATGCAGTAAAGCTGAGAGTGTCTGCAATATAAACTCCTCGCAAGTTCTTTCAAATTAAGTTGATGTCAAAAGTTAAAGCCCCCAACTGTCTGGCCATAAACTTTAAACTTGTTTTCAAAGTAAACCAAACTCAATTGCAATTTCTGGCAGTGTGAGCCGACACGAAAACTTGTTTTGATGTCGCCCGTTTTTGCTGTTATTGTTATTAGCATTTTTCTCTGTCATTTGATGTTTTCTGTGGCCGGAGCCGAAATATAAAACAGCACAAATGAAAATAAAAACAAAATGCAAAGTTATGGCCCACAGTTGCGGGGCAGGTTTATATCGTATATGTGTTTTCTGTTGTCTGTTTTTTGTTTTTTGTTTTTTGCTTTTTGTCTGAAGACGAAACGCCCACGCGACCAACATTTTTTCGCCCGAACACAAGACCCGCGTTGCGTATACGTCGCGTGGTCTCGCGCTTTTGAAAACCCGTTGCCAGCGAGGTAAATAAATAAATAAATAAAAAATGTGTCTGTATCACGGAGGCAGGGCGAAATAAAATCAAAGTGTTACACGACAATCCGTGCAGGTGTCATTGAGACTTGCGAATGATTTGGCGCCAGTTGATGGCGCCAACATATAGAGAGATTCCAAGTGTCCCCCAGTCTCCGAAAACCGAAAACCAAATCCAAATCCAAAGCCAAAGCCAAAAACCAAAACTTCCCAAATACATTTCAATTTGTGCGGCTATGGCGATAAGTCCAAGTTTATCCTGTGGCAAACTGTCGCAAACTTTCGCACAAATCTTGTGGCAAGGCAAACAGTCAAGTGACTTCAGTCTTTGCAGCCAGTTTGCCATATCTGTTTGGCACAACAGCAGAAAGGAAAAATAAAAATCAGAAGCCTTTTAGGAACTCACTGAGAATATTCTCATTGCCGCAGCAGCTGCGGAACAAATACACACATTGTAAGTCAACAAAATGTAGCATTTCGGCACGGTAAAATAGCAATACGAGTTGACTTTCTTGTAATCGTAGGGCTCGCAATTCATGCATACAAAATGTTTCACAACACTAAACGAATTTCATATGTGTTGTATATTGTATGTAGCAGCACCTTTGGCTTTCAAATCTGGCATGGAGTTTTTGTTTTAAAGCCATTTCGATGGCTTAAACTCTGCTGCTATTTAACTTACTATTTAACCAGCTTTCTGTCGCCCTACAATCT
Source organism: Drosophila simulans (assembly GCF_016746395.2). Taxonomy (NCBI): domain Eukaryota; kingdom Metazoa; phylum Arthropoda; class Insecta; order Diptera; family Drosophilidae; genus Drosophila; species Drosophila simulans. The sequence continues at coordinate 2,743,473 of NC_052525.2, forward strand.
CGTTGAAAATACTCTTCTCTATGCCTATTAGGTTCACAACAGCTATAATTCTGCGCTTCTGGGAATGGGAATTTAACCGCCAATTTAAAAAGAATTCATTTAGTTCAGTTTCAACCAGCCACTTCCGTTTTCAGATCGACTCTGATACCAACAAGTCCCAGCTGAGCTTATCATATTTTACCATTATTATACACAACGTCTTTTGTGCCTTCCCCTTCTTTTTTTTTTTTTTTTTGTGAAGAACTTTGGGTGACCAGCGAAAAAGCTAACGGGCAACGCAGAAGCGCAAATTAAAATTTAAATAAATAGCAACCAGCTGGCAAATATAATTCTCTTTCCCACTTCTGTTTTTTTTTTTATTTTGCTGTGTGTTTTTTGTCTTATTTATTTATATTTTAGTTGCCACCAGATGCAGAAGCTGAGAATACCGAGAAGTCCAAGAAATCCAAGAAATCCGAGAAATCCAACAGATCTCTGTGAGCTGCGTCGTCGGTCAGCAAACTTTGGGCTCTGCCTTTTGGCTCTTCTAATTAAGATGAATTAAGCAAAATCATTTCGATTAGAAAAACGGAGGAGCCGCAGCGCAGCCAGCAAAAAGCGCACAGCGATGGTGAAACAGCGAAAGAAACTAACTGTTCTTTGGGGCGTTTGATGATGAGCCGATGGATGACGGCCACAAAAAAAGGGCAGGGAAAAGAAAAAATAAATAAAACGAAATAAAATAGAAAGAAAAAAATAAGTAAAATAACGTTGACAGATGCTGAGAGATGCTAAATGACGATGAGGGGCCGTGTAATTGCTGTTAACTCTGGGGCATAATAACTTTATTAGGAAGTTCGTCTTGAACTTGCAGCAGCCGCCGCAATTGGGGGCAAATTTAAGTGACCCCTCACAAAAAAAGGAAAACGGAAATCTAGCCCATGGTAACACGAATTTGATTGAAGATTCCGTTGTGAAATTTGGTGTGAAGTCCATTTGCGTGGTCATGTGGAATCGTAGCTGCCAGTCACAGCGTTTAAATATAAAACTATATACTAAATACTATATATATTTGATAATAGATTTAGATCTAAAGTTATATCTCTTGTTGTACTCGTATTCGGTGCCACCAAACTTGACTCGCTTTTGGGCCATGTTTGAATGCCCAGTTGCCTGGCCCACGAACACTTTCCGGCTTGTCGAAGCTTATTGTTGTGCCGTGTATTTTTGTGTATTTTAATTAATTAAGATTTATAAGCGTCGGCCGAGCGCAATTCAGCGGAAATTTAAATGCGAGAGACCGACCGCTTGTTGTGTTGCTCGTCTTCGGCCTTCTTTGAGTTTTCTTCTTGTGCGAAAAATGCCCAAGACTCCCCAGTTTTCGCCACGACTGGCCATGTATTTAATTTAATTGAATTTGCGCCGCCATCAACGAGACGACGGAACTTAACGAGCGAAACGTGGCTAAAACACTGCCCAACGGGCGACCCCGTCTACGGTTACGGACTTACAGTGTTACAGAGTTACGGGGTTACGAGGTTCCGTTCCGGGCAAAAAGTGCGGGGCAATGTGCGGGGGTAATATGATAAAATGATTACACATCCGCCTCGAGTTTGCACCGAGACATTGCTCATACGACACGTTGTTGCCGCCGCGCCCCGAGGGCAGGAAATCGTGTTTAGTCTTCAGCAGCGAGACCAGACCCCCCGTTTAGCCCCTTCTTCGGTCCGTCCGACTTTCCCCCGGAATATACAGTACAGTATATATATGTACTATATATAGAAGCCATTGCGAGATGTTGTGTCCAATGCAATTATGAAAATTTACGAGTTTTTTGTTTCAACAGACAAAGTGCGTTGTTTTCCCTCTCTCTCGCCTGCTTTATTTCGGTGAAAATAATTTACGATCTGCAAAAGTTTTCTCTCGACTTAATGCAGAAAAACATCACTGAATTAAGCTGGGAACGAATCGCAAGGCGAGTTTTAGATTCGCATTAAATGGGTGAAAATTTAAGACTTTTTATTGTATATATATACGTATTAGGTTAATGTAGTTTGTAGCCACCATCAACAATTGTCGGGAAACCGAAGATAGCCCCCGATTTGGCCATCATTCAGGATATTTTCTGGCTTGCATGCCGCAGACAATTTTCTCCTTCTTCTTCTTCATCGCTTTGCAGTTAATAATTAATTATATAATTGCAGGCGGACCAAATGAAAACGGAAAGGGAAAAAACAAAGACGAGCACCGAACGTTAAATTCTCACGCTTGTCTTTCACTGGGGTTACTTTGAAATATTTATTATAATTATGGGTCAGGCAGTTTGGGTTGTCTATTCATAGGATCTGCGAAAATAATCGATATGCATGCGTGTTGCCCCGTCTGTATTATTTTTGTGAATCCCCGTCGTCTTCGGCTGACGAATTGTGTGGCCCCCGAAAGTTGACACTTGGGCAGGTGTAAAAAACAAAAAAGCTTAAATAAAGGGCTTTGCATTGACAGAAAATGAGGGTAGGAAAAAAATGGGTACAAATTGGGAAACCTTCGAAAATGTGTATATCTCGCTTGCTCACAATTCCCGAATATTAGATCTACTCATTGGAAAATGTGCAAATTTCTTGCTGTGGACGATTCTGCGTATCATTCGTCACTAAATCCTTTCATCACACATGAAAACAGGTGGTTGGCAACCCTATAAAGTGGGCTGTGCATTTCGTTGGGGATTTTTGGAGGCGTCGACAGTAACGAAAATGCTGGGCATCATTTCGACTTCAATTATGCGCAATCATTTTTCAAGTTGGCACGCGACAGAAATTAATAATTGAGCGGTGCGACAGGGACAGACGACGTGGGCGCGAAAGCCATCTCTTGCCATTTGCTAAATTGAAAGCAGCAGCTGATGGGGCTTTATAGACGGGGATCGGGATCTCTGGGTGGAATGTACGGGATGCAGATGGGTGGTGATGATGATGATGCTGATGCTGATGCCCAGTCAGACACAAAGTGGCAAATCAATTTTGTTTCACTTTGATTGTATGCAAATCTTCGCTGGGGGAGTCAGTCGAGTGCGAGTGCGAAAGAGAGGGGAAGAGATGCGTTCTGCATGTTGCATGCAAATTAAGTGCAACACTTGTTGCCCCAGCACTCAGCCACCACTCAGTTTTCAGTGTTTACACGGCGAAAAACAAATTAATTTCCTCTGTTCTCTTTCAATATTTTACATAGCACATATTTAAAAGACTATTTTGTGCTGGTGAATCGAGCGCTTTCAGATTTTTGCAGATGCAAACAGAAACAAACTAAAAAGTGAAATGAAAATGTGCTTTCTTCTGTTAGTTTGACAAATTGACAATCAATTCGGTAATTATTTGCTCAGTGTGCGGCATCATCATCAGCACTTTCCCATTGTGGGACAGGAAATGCAACCGAAGATTTGGCTGCAGCTCCTGCTTTTTGCTTTTTGCTTTCTGCTCTTTGATGGCCCCTCAATTTGAGCAACAGGATGCGGTGCGATTACGCAGCCGAGCAGGTGAAAACTTTGGAAAACTGCAAAGTTCGGCCGGAAAATGATTTTCTGATCCGATTTTCTGTGAGTTAGCTGCGTCGTCCAGATTTGTAGCCCTATTTAGCGGGGCAATAGGTTTCACTTAAAGGCAGCTCACTTAACGCAGCTCCTCTGCATAAAAAAGGAAATTTTCAAACCATCTCCCATTATCCTACCACAAAAAATCGCATCGTATATGTACACTCCAATTGCCACAAGATGTGTCCCTATTGCTCATCTCAATTTTCAGCCAGCTGAACCCCGAAAGCCAATTACACTTTAGCCATAAATATCGATTGAACATCTGTATATGGGTATACCATAAACTATAGAAAATTATTTATGCCAAAATAAAAGGGAGGGGGGGGGGGGGGGGGGGGGGGGAAGAAATGAAAAGAAATTGAATCAATTAAATCATAATATTTGCAGCGCAAAAGCGAAATGATCAATGGGTCGAAACCTTGTTGTTGTGTCATTAATTGAGCAGGTGGGGGGAGTAGGGGCGTGGCACTGGGAGGGGGCGGGGCCAAGTGCAGAGGCTCTCTCGAAGGGGAGTTCATTCAAACAACGGGTGGCATTTGCAAAAAGCCACATGAAAACCGCATGAAATCACATAAATTAAAATAACTCTATTAACCTGAACAAATTTATTATTTTGACCAACAGCTCTTTTCTTTTTTGGGTGGGGGGAGGGGCAGAGGGTGGTGAGAGGGGATTGCAGAATGGCCTGAAGTGGTGTGTAGGTTGGGGTCACTTGTATTCGGATTTGCTGTGACAATGAAACGCGTGACTTGGACAAAGAGAAACCAAAGGGGGCCATAATGGAAAATTTGGGGGGCGAGACACAGGTTCCCATTCCTGCAACCCTCACCCCTCCACACCCCCATTTTCAGTTGCCGCTTTTGTTATAGTTCGCCTCGTTTCATATCCCTGATTTCCTTTTTTTCTTTGTACTTTACGGAGCACCAAAATTTATTATCCTTACCGCCTGCTGTGGCACCTACCACCCACAACCATCCACCCGTCCAGAGGCAACCTCTGCCCCCAGGAACCGTGCCCCCACCACCCCACTCCCCCCTTTAATTGTGCGCCATTTAAGCACCTGCTGTGCAGCCCCCATTTCGGGAGGCGCCCCTCAACCAGCACCCAACCGATTTTCCAGCACAGAAAACCTCACATGTCCATACATCATTGGGCCGCAAAATGTTTATGACCCTTATGGCATGGCATGGCATGCCATGGTTATAGCTCCCCTACGCCCATGTAACCCCCTCGAAAAAGCGCCCCCAACGAGCATTTAATAGTTTTGGCGCGGCATTTTCTCGTAATGCTTTATTTATTTTTAATCATAGAACAAATACGAGTCGCCCCTGGCTCACCCCACAAATAAATATGGGTACGAACATCCATATATAGCTGGCAAAAATATGGCCCATCATTTGTTCAACGATATGTGCAAACAATTGGCGCATTAAAGCCAAAAGCGGAAAATAAATTCCCATTTAATTGAATGGAACAAACAACTGGCAATGGTTAATAAATAGAATAATGACTGGGGATCTTGAACTATATAAGCTTCCAAAATAAATAAACTTTAATTGAGTTGGGCGAAAAAGACGACTTCAGAGTTCCATTTTCTCGGGGAAATGGTAAACAATTAAAATTGAAACTAAGAATCATGAGAAAAATGTATGCCACCATTTTGGAATGGCTTTTTAAGTGGTTTGTTTGTTTGCCAACGATAAATTAACTTCTTTATTTAGTTGCCTTAAAATAAAATACTTCTTATGTACATATGTACATAGAAAATAGCTCAAGTGAATTGCTACCATTTCGTAAAGCGAATCTCTCCATCCTGTCTCGCTGTTCAAATAGTTGTACAACTTCATGTATTAAGCAGCTTTTAAACTTTATTACAATAATTTATTGGCTTGCGTTTGACTCAATTGGGATCAAATTGATGTTCAAGTCTGAACGGATTTCGTTTCGTGAGGTATTAGACCAACTTTTCGGGGCCTCCGGGGACTTGGCCGTCACTTCTTGATTCATCGTCGCATTTGAGTAGTCGATTGAGAGGAGTCTCGTTCTGCTTTCTACTTTCCGGTTAAAAGAACCCAGAGTTGTGGCTTAAAGCCGCAGGCACTTCGTCGATTTGAAGGCCATGTAATAATTATTACTGTTGTCATTCTTGTTCTTCGGTTTGTAGCATTTAAATGGCCATTTGATGGGAGTGACCACTGTATCTTGGCGCTCGGAGTGAAGGCAATTAATCAATCATTTTTAATAATTTCATTTTTTTCTTCTTGAAAGAAGTTAGTTTACTAAGAAAGCCTGTAGCACGAATATGTCAAATCTAGACTCTTTAATGGCTGTGTAAATGGAAGTTGGGTAACCGGCAAGTCAGCAGGTTTTTTGTTGTTTTAATAGATGTTTTAAGTGAAAGATATTCAATCTCTTTAAGTTATATGCATAGAGCTTAGTAACAGTGTATATAATGTATAATTGGGCTAAAAGAATGGGCAATAATTAGCCCTAATTGCAGATAAGTTCCAATTATTCAACTTACATTTTTGGCGAAATATTCGTTTTACTAAGTTCTCGACTGTTTCGATCTTTTGCTAAGGTCAATGCTGGCATAGAATGGCCGAGGAAAATTCACGGAAATTGCCAGCAGCAGCAGCAGTTGTCGATTTTTCTGATATACTAATGATATAAATCATAGATCCCAATCAATGCGTGATTTGTAATCCGAACGATAAAGGGCTTCGCAAGCGGCTTAAATGGGCAACCTTTCGAGGGTTTTAAAAGCCACAATAGAGGGTTGGCATGGCACCTAAGGGCCACCGGCAACTGGCAACTGGCAACTGACAAAAGGCGAACGGCGAAAGGCAAAAGAGTGCCCAAGTGAAACCGAAACCGAAGCCCATTTTCCGGAAAAGCGGAAAAACGCCATCCCATCCAGCCCATATCCACATAGCTAGCTCCTCTTCCGTCGCCATAGTCACAGGTTTAAGCCGCGAAATGCACAGCTGCCCCGTTTTCTCGCCTATTTTTTATGATTTCCACACTTCCAATTGCCATTTTCATTTTCTGGCTGCTCCGCTTTTTGTTTGGGTTTTTTTTTTATCATTTTTTTGCGTTGCTTTCTAATTAAGCAATCAGTTTTTTTCTGCTGTCGCAATTTCCCGCTTATGTGGAGCATATTAACCCATTATGCCATCAACAGGTGATTTTAAAATAACATAGTGTGCCAGTGGATAAAAAAACAAAAATAAATAATGAATAGGCATATGGGTATAATATGCCTCGAGAATTACGTTCCTATATATAATCTACACCATTTTCCATGCGATTTGGTAATTTCAATGCTGGCACAGTGGGTTAATGAGGCACTTTATCGTTCGAGTGGCTGCTAAAATTCTGTCCCATTCATGATTTTTGGCATATTCGATCGGCACTTCTTGCCAGGCTTCATTTCTGCCCTCTGTTCCGCCGCCATGTCGCTGAACTTTGATGGGGGAGCCGAAAGTGGAGGTCTTTCAAACGAAGTCTAACATCCAGCGCCCAGTCACACACTCAAGTTTTAATCACAACTTCCTGTATGAATTCATATTTTTGTCTCTGCTCCGACGTTCGCTATTATTTTTAGTTTATGTCTTGGCTGGCCGTGTGTTTTTTTTTTTCTTCCACACTTTTATGTCTGATTTGCTAGCGTGGGAAAAAGCTATGGGCGTTTTCGAATCATGGGTGGGGCAGCATTGTTGTTTTTTTATATTTTTGATGTCAATTAATGTTGTTATCGATATTTTTGTCAAGTGCAACCGTGAGTGCGGGGCCTCGGGGTTTATCGGGAAATTTTTTGGGGATTATGTTCGGTTTTGCGATCCGCGAGCTTTAAAGCGCATTCTGATTTTGATTTTCGGGGGCCCAAAAGGGGCAGCAATTGGCACGGCACGCATAATTCATGTAAATCGCAAAATCGCACTTTGACAATGGCCGGCGGGCCAGCCACGCCCCCTCAGCTGCACACTGGCCGCCCCTTTTAACCCCCAAACGGGGCAGCAGCACCTAATGCGCATAAATTTGAGCATCTTTATGCGCTTGACTGCTGTCCACTGATTGCTGCCGGCGAACAAAACTAAACACTTTTAAGCCCATAAATTTTGGCATCACAAAAGACCCGAGCAAATCAAAACGGGCGCGCGAAAGAGAGGCAAGAGCTCATTTGAATATTGATATGATTTCGATTCGGGGCCTCTTGCATTAATTAAGAGCCCCGAAATTAGCGCTCGTGTTGAGCGCGTGCGCAAAGCAAGTTATTCCGTATATGATATGCATATATATATATATTCGATCCGACCGATCGATCGCATCCGATGTATGTATATGACCCTGTCCGCCGCCTGACAACTCCCCATTAATCCTCCATCGATTTGTGATCTATTTGCATGGAGCTTTCTTTATCCGCCGATGATCACGAAAAATAATGCCTTTGGCCGAAATTTACGAGGCGAGATTTATGGCCCGATTTTGCAAGATCGAAACGGAGAAAGGTCGGAAAAATTTGGCGAAAGGAATCAGTTTTGTTCTAAGCCACTTTAACAAAGTATAGATAGAATTGTTAATTTTTATCAATTTCAAAATGTATTTCATACTTGTAGAAATAAGAATCCGTGCACATATTACTTTTGGCTTCGTGTATCACTTTTATTTCTTCTATTTATTCCACTGGCACATTTACTACAAAATCTTTTCCACATTTAAGTTTTTTAGCAGCGTTTCCGTTTCGTGCATTTTCTGGGATGTCAAACTTTTTTGGTAGCCAAAACGCTTGTGGCCTAATCCCAGTTTGAGCCGCAGCTAGCTTTTAAATCGGCTAAAATGGGCTGAGAGTGCGAGTGCTGGTTACAGAGTGCGGTTATGATTTGATCGGATTTTGTTCATGTCGCCTGTCGGCTTTCGACATCAAATGGGTGGTGTGAAAACAGAGATAAAGATATTCGAGTTGTTTGCCAATAAATTCTATTTGCGTTCGTTCAGACAGCGCAGCCAAAACATCTATTCGTTTATGTAGATTTTGTTTTGGTTATTTCCATTTGACTTTTTATTGATGGCGGGGCTGGCTAATGTTCATTAAACACTTCCGCCTCTGATGCTGTCTGAATAAACTCCCCGAAAAAAATCAACAAGAGCTTTGCATGCTAACATCATTTGTTCCCCCCAAGAGAAGCATGGACACAAAGAACACGATGTTCGGAGGAAATAGGGAAATCTAGTGTAAGATATAGGAAACTGGAATGCCCTTTCCAAGGTTTTATAGGGTTAACAAATGTATTTATATAGTTTTTAAGCTCGTATCATCTAAAATTATATAAACAAATATCTAATAATATATGTATATATATCGCAGATAGCTTACCAAAACTAATGTCGCTGTTTGGCAGTGTAGATCCAATCAAATGAAAGCGCAAATGTGCGAGAAACAAAAGCGTGGAGTTAGGGAACTCCACTGGAAAAAAAAGAGGGGCTGGCAATTGGGCATAAATTTCAGGCACAATTACGCCGCAATCAACTTAATTACTTTGAATAATTAAAGACACAGATGATGGAAATTAAGGTCTCGCGTAAGAGAGGCGCCATCCCGAAAAAAAAAAACGAATGCGATCCGTTCCTTGACTCCTTTATTTTTTTCCATTATTATGATGTGGAATTGGTGGAACGATGGAAATGTAAACAGTTGGGCTGTGGGCGTGGCCAAGGAGCAACTATATAGTCAAACAAAGACGGGCTCTCAAAAAGAGATCAATGAATGGAAGTGAATGAATTAATCAGGGAACGGGGATAAACTCTCCTCAATGGAAGTGGAAAAAACATACGAAATAAGGCAGCAAGAGTTGGGGGGCAGTGCTCCCTTTTGTAGCCTGCCAATTTGGCTCATTGTTGTTGCTAAATTTAAATGAATATGCATGCAAATGAAAAGCAGCAGCTCGATTCCCATTCAAAGGCCTAAATACAATGGGAGAAGAAGCCCATTTAACTAATAATTGCCATGTTTTGTTCCATTTCTCTAAATGGGCGGAGCTGGGATCTGCTGCCGTTCGGGATGGGGTCGCGAGATTATATAAGTGGGGGTTTTTTTCATCCATTTCTTGGGCCCCGACATGAATGACAAAGAAAGAGTCGCGGGGTCAACAGCCGGCCATAAAATCGCTGCAGATTCGAGTCCGAAATGTGTGGAAATTTGAAAACAGCTGACAATGAAGTAGCTATTACAATTGGCCACTCTATTGTTTTTGTTGAATATCAAACTAAAATCACATTAGGGCCACCCTTTTTGAATTCAATCTGTATCTTGATAACTTTGAATTTTAATTACATAAAAGTACCACAAACTTCGTACATATGTGCATTATTTTATAGGTTGAGTTTGTTTGAGCCACGTAATCACCGCTCTCGCGAATTGATAGCCCAGTTGGCAAATGGCTGCCTACGAAGATCCCACCAGTTGTCGGACATTTTCCAGGAATGATCAATGGCACTTACCATAAGTCCCGGTGATAATCACCGGCAATCTCGGCGTAATTTCTATCGGACGCTCTCCGGGGAAATGGAAAATGGAAAAATCCGAGACGATGGCAGCGCAGACAGGGCAAAAAAAAAAAAAAAAAAAAAAAACTAAAACAAAAACAGAAACAATCTCGGTAACAACAGTTACTCAACTTGGCTAACTGCCGACTGTCAGTTGGCCAAAAGCACTCGGCCAGCCAGTCATTCAGCCAGCCAACCAGTCAGTCAGTCAGTCAGTCAATCAATCAGCGTTCAGCTGATTTTTCTCACAATAATTTGTAGACCGCTAGGCTTTGTCAGAGACACCTGTGCTGGCCTTTTCCCATTTTCCGCTTTTCCGAGAGAGATCTTTGCGGAGTGGAGTGGTCTCGAAAGGTGGCCAAATATGAGCACTGCAAACGGAGGCTGGGCTGTTTATAAATCTGTGCAGCAACTTTCCAGTTAAGCAGGTACACTTGCAAAAAATAAACCTACCTATTGACAGGACAAATCACTGCATTTTGTTCATTACCTGCCATTAAAATTATGGAAATTTATATGTTGCAATTTATATGTTATTAATGTTTAGTTAGTTCTTTTTTTTGCTACAGCAAAAGATTTTAAATAACATTTTGGCTAAGTGGGCCACTTTCTTAGTCCAAGACTGTGACTCAGTGGAAGGAGCCACACCTGATCCAAGTTGGGATCTACCATCTATACTATATGCCATGGGAACGGCCTACGCTCCATATATGACCACGTAATAGTTCTATTAGTTGGCCTGTTGGCGCGTCTTTCGCTGCAGCTAATCTCCAGCGCTACCAAGTTTGGTAGCTCCATCACCTGGCCCCCACCACAGATCCCCGCCAGTTCCATGAGAACTGGATGGACGAGAACCGGATGGCGCTAGAAAAACGGTAATGAAAGACTGCCGTCCAGGTAGTTTTCGACCAAAAGTTACCCAACAGCCTTATTATAATAATTTTAAAAATATTCGGGATCCACTTATACCTTTTCTATTCAATATTTCATATTTCAGCTAATCGAAAGGATTATTTTCAAAAATATGTTCATTAGGACACTGTTTCTGAAGTCCATATCCCCCTCAATTATAGAGTATTATTAAAAGAATTACACCAACAGCAAGTTTATCGTATCGTATATTTTTGGCCTGAATAGTTTATTGCTGGCGCCTCGACGACGTTGCCCAATTTGGTTTGGACGAATAACCGGTTGGACTGTGGATTTCTGCGCCGTTTTTGAACTGACTGCGTTTATGGGCCACAAAGGCCGATTTCTAATTAAAAACGGAAATATTTCAAATCATGGCGCGTAGAGTATATTATTGGTTGACAGGTAGACAAAACACAAAGGCCATAATTTGAGCTGCTTTGACAACCACAATCCAAATGAATGTTAGAATAGCGAAATATATTTCACAAAACTGCGAGCTTTAATACGCTTTAAAGATTTTTTTCAAATTTATGAAAGTATTGGAGGGGTTGTAGTATTAATGCAGTTTAATATAAACGAAACATTTAATACATTTGTTTTTGACTACATTTTAATGTCAAAATGATTGATATTCCATGCATGCTGATTAATGAAGCCATTAAATTCACAAAACCGATCACCCAACAAATGGGTTACCCATAAAACTCATCCTATAGAACACATCTGGAGTAAATCAACCCCGAAATAGCAGGCCACAACACACATTGGTTTATCTATTCGCCTTTTGTCCCCATACCCATCCATCCATCCATCTATCAGTTTTCATTGCCTCTAGGCATTTACGATTTTACAATTTTTCGAACATTTACGAATTTCGAATTTTATGGCACCTGCCTTGAATCGGCTCCACCTCGTAATATCTTTTGTTTGGGGGCAAGACCCTTAACCCGTTCGCCCCCCGGGAAATGGAGTTGTCGCTGCGTTTTATGGCCACTTTATCGCACCTTCCCATAAAACTGTCAAATTTTCTACAAATGAAATGCATTTGACAAACGGTCCACTCATTGTTTAGGATGCTTTCAATACTATCCAGAAAAGTTAGAAAATTGGAGCTGCCATACGATTAAGACTTAACCCACGCATTTTCCAAGTCGACTTACGCTAATCTGATTGTTGAGTTTTGAGCTTGAAAGCTTGGGAAATAACGCAGTTATTTGATTATTATAATAAACCCATTCCAATATCAGTATAAAAATATAAAATCAAGACATATGCCATCGACATGGAATAGCCTTTATTGAAGATGACAATTTATGCTGACTATTTATAGCAGTGTGGCTATCAATTACGTGCAAAGACGATGCCATTAGCTTGACAATCCCGGCCCACAGTTCATGTCAGCCATCAACTCATCACTTCAGCCCAGATGTGCAGACAGATACAGCATAACTACGAAACACACTGCACGGATGGAAACAAGCTAACATATTAGTGAATAAAACACGTTATTATTTACAAACCATATTAAAATAGTCACTCGCCACTCTCGCTTTTTTTCTATATAGAAATCAAACATTTTTTTATCTATATATAACAATTGCGAATGGAAATTATTTATTTGCATAATTTAATTAATGTGTTTGCATTCAATTTCATCAGTACCACATCCACTTCCACTTCTATTTCCACCTGGCCACCACTACACACGCACTCAGCTGCACATAGATACCCACACACACACACATACCACACCATTCTACAAAAGTCTTTGTGCAGTTTTAGGGCTACGCGCCGCAAAAACCGCAAGAAATCAATTCCAAGAAATTGTTTGTCTTCCGCTGCCGCATCGAGATCATATAGATACAAACACCAAATACAGTATGCCATCGCAAAAACCAACTTGGTAAATGGCAAACAAAATATATATTATAGAGCTAAATGACTGAACAATTGATTCATTCTTTAGTCACTTTAAACAATCACTTATATAATCAAAGTTACTCAACTACCAGTTTTCACTGTACCAAAAGATATGAATGAAGATACGGATACATGTGCTCCGGGTGATACAGAAAATAAATCGGTTGCATTTAGCACGCTTCATTTGATGGCTTCCAATAGGGTCGTCTCCGTTTGGAAACTCTTGAATTTCCGAGACGTCCGAGTGGCTTTATTATTGATGGTCGATGCGCACGACATGAGGTGTGGATGGGTCATCTTTTTGCCATTTCTTTTTTCTTCCAAAATCTCCCCGCTTTCGTCTTTAATTGTTCTTTTGGCTTTGATAGTTCGAAATAAAATAAAAAAATGAAGCGGCGAAAGGAAGTGAAAATCGGAAAGAAAAGCGAGGCCAAATCAAAATGTTTATTGGGTGCGAAAATTGAAGGCGTGACATTAACCCCTTTTCGTCGACACCTCTCAACTTTGCTGATGACAACAGTTTTCTCGCTAAAAGTTTCTATGTTTTAAAATGCACGTGAAATACGTTGGTCACGTATGTATGTGCTTATATTGTTATGAATACTAAATAAATTCGTAATAATATTCATATAACTTAAATTATGCTCTCTCAAAATGGTAGAGGTTGCAAAAACATTCACCCCTCTTCTGACTAGCATTTTCGATTAAAATAGCTGAGCACAAACACACTGCCATACTTCCACTTCCTGCCTGCAAAAGGACCTCCCTTGGCCACCGGAATTCCTTCCTGGTCAGCGCAAACTAATTAAAAACAAGCGTTCGCTCCACTTGAGCATCATGTTAAAATACCTGTACAGGTGAAATGGAAGGGAGACGGAAGATGGGCGCTGTAGGAGATAGCACTAGCACACACACATACACATGTACTACCTATATATATATATATGTATATATATATATATGTATGTACATATGTACTATATACGGGCCAGCTTCAGATAGAGGTGGCCATGGTAGGTAGGCCACGGAGTCGAGTAACAAATGAGTCTGGGGCCCCAGTCAGCTTTTTATAATTACCTCAGACGAAAGACGCTGCCGGGGAGGAGGTGCTGGCCAAAAGGGGGCCAAAAGGGGGCCAAAGGGGAGCGGGAAAACCTTACAGAAATTGGAAACGAAACCGCATTGCTCATACGTCACATTGACACCACGAAAATTGGCCGGAAAATGGTCAAGCTGGAACAAAGGAAATGGTTCCGTTGACTAATTAATATTTTATATTCAATTTAAACTAAAACGAACCCTTTTTCGCATTTAAGCTGATTGGAGCGAACTTGTGTGGGTTATAAGCAAATAGAGCAATTTGTATTAAGGTCAAGTCAGTCTTTTTACTTAGTTTTTCCTTGAGGTAAAGGCTGGAAGCCTTTATTGTTTTAATAAGTTTCAATACTATATTTAAATACAACATTTGGAGTATCTTTCCTGTTGACTACTGCTGCTCTGCCGTATGTGATAAATGTTCGTATTTAGGCTAATCGCCTGTAAATATATACGACGCCTTATCTGAAGGATGCGGAAGGAAGAGACTAGTGGCTCGGTTCATCTGGTAGTCAAGAGGCCTGTTGTAACCATTACTTCATCTCCTGCTCGGCTGTCCGACTGCGGCTAATTCAGACTGCCGTCACTCACAACAGAAGTCAGTTGGGGTCATTCGTCACCCACTCGACCACCCAGCGCTCTCTACTAGGCGGTGCAATTTTTGTCTGACTCGGCTAAATACTCGTACTTCATTTATTTTATGAATAAAACCGAAACAACGGGGCCAACACGAGTATGCCAAGACAAAAGGGCGGTGATGCAAGGGCCTCGAGGCCTGCCTGCCCGCCTGCCTGCCTCTCTGCACCACCCACTCACACACACTCGAGGACATAGAACCACCCCAAAATACACCCACCCACCCATACAACCACTCGACACACAGGCTGAAGTGTTGGGCAGGACGACGACTTCCTGTTTATCTGTCAAGACTGCATCACTGTCTCGGCTCCGGATGGAGTTGCCTGAATCCCGATTCCAGATGCCAGACTATCCAGAGAGAGAGAGAGAGAGTATGCGCTTCACTGAGAGAAATAATGTTCAAAGCTCTGAAGATTAAATGACAAACTGGACAAAATGGGGATTGCATATGAATAGCTTAACGCCTATATAATAATAATCCAGTTATTCGCATCAAATTGCAACAGACACATTATCGATGTTGAGCCGAGTTTTCTCGCGTGTATTCGGATATTTTTGCAAGTGGCGTCCGTGCATGCTGAAGCATCCACTTTGGTGCCATTCACATGGCGAGGCAAAGACGCCCTGAAGGGGTTATCCTCCGACATCGCCTCGCCTGCTGCGGTTAAGCGTTTTATATTCCCTGCCCAGAATCCACAGGAAGACGAGAACATGGATGTGGACGTGGATGCGGATGGGGTTGAGGATGAGGCAGGTCCACAACCTGAGCTGCGGCTGGGGCTTCTTGCGGCTTAGAAATTCCTTCGTTTATATATTTTTAATAAATTTTAATACTGAAATTGTAGACGTCAGCCACCCCACCCCTTCCACTTCAGCTTTATGGGGTTTCTTTCGCTGGCTTTGCCGCAGAATTATAATTTTTATGCCATACACTTAAAGATAAGATTACAAATAATTCATAATTGGGTTCATGCAAAACAGCACTGCGAGGAAAGGCAACACCATCACCATCCAGCTAACAACAATGGACTCGGAGCTTGGGCAAAAAAAGGGGGGGTTGGCTTATTGTTAGTTGGCTCAGCATGGCTGAAAGGCTGTGGAGTCAACTCAATTATTAACCCGAGAAGCATCTTGCAGGATTTGAAATATGACTGAGGGCTGTCGAGGGTTACGCAATCACGAGCAGAGGGCTGGGGACCTTATCCTTCGTTAGACGCATAAAACACTCGATTATAAGCCATGCTTATGCAGAACTTACAGTTCTAGGTTATGGTAGTTATGTAATGTCAATAGATATTGAAAGGACACTAGAATGAAAATTGAGAATAAGCTAGGAATAAATCTTAATGGGATAACAATCTACGATTGATCTGCGTGTGACCAGGCACTTATCTCATTCCTGTCGATCTAGCCAGACAGTGTGGCCATGCTATTCCGAATCAGGGATATTAACACCTTTAATAAGTGCTCCCGTGAAAGTACCAACGGAAGTGTGGGTGCAATGAGGCGGTTTAAAGTCAAAATTAATAAGCACACCCAATTGCAGAGCGGCAGCTGCGCCAGGAAGTATGCAAGCCAAAGTGCTGAATGCTTTTTGTTGCTGCCGCTGCTGCTGCTGTCGCTGTTCTTTTGCATAAATATGAATAAATTAAAATCAGAATCAACATTTTGATATGCGCATGAAACCCATTTCACCCCCGCCCCTCAGAAAGCTGCCATGAACCCGGAGAACTGGCCATGTCCGGCTTTTGCGGCTCTCCGGACGTACGGGAAAAAATGAAAATAAAAAAAAAAAACAAAATGCAAAGGGATGGGGCGATACAGAAATTAAGGCGAAGGTGGATGTGCGAGTGGGGGCCATTTTGTGGCCAGCAATTAAAAATGGCGCGCTGTTGCACATTTAATTATTGGGAATCGGCTTTCGGGTAATCATTGTTAATGGCAACTACGCTGCATTTAATCTTAACGTTGTTGCTGGTCGGCACTGATGTTATTATTGCTGTTGTTGTTTGTGCAGCCAATCGCCTTTAAGTTGAATACATATTTACACACATATCTGACCGATATATTGGCACGAATGTATATGCACATGTGGACTATGTACATATGTATGTGCATATAGAGATTTTTCATAATTTCGTCGTTTCGCTGCCGTGTCGCTGCTCAAGCAGAAATTTCCAATTAAATGCAATAGCATTAAATAATATGTGCCATAGCCATAGCCATCCCAAGCCTCATCCTCCCCGCACAGGGGCTATTTTATTTTTAATCAATTCGATATTCATACACACACGTCGGGTAAAAATATTTAAATTAAAAAAATAAGAGAGCAGAAAATAAAGCGGAAAGTAGCGAAAATAAAGCAGAAAAAAGTTGAAACAAGTCAATAAAGATGCATAAATAAATACAAAAAGGGCGGCACAGTGGAATTTCTTTAGGTATAAACAAAGTTCGAATAAGAAATGTATCTTGAATATTATTAAATATATTAAATATATTGATTTTGAAAATCTTTTTATATATAACTTGATTCAATGCAACACGTACATATGTAATTTAATTTAATACAAATTCATCGTACCTTTGACCACTGTGCTCTCAGGGTAAATGTTATTTATACAACACTTACACCACTCTCGGTAACTCGTTGCCATCGTAATTGTCAAAAATTTGCAAATTTACTTGTAAAAGCCATTTAAAATATTTATACTTGAAAACGGCATCAAAAACGGAAGAGAGTCAAGGGGAAACCGTTTACGCGGCGTATGAGCAATCTGACAAGAAATCGAGTAGTGCACACATATATGCAACTACGAAAGGAGAGCTGTCATGCAATTGATGCAATTTCAGCCTTAACAGAAATAATTATTCATACGCGGATTCAATTGCGTTTGAGTATCATCAGAAAAACAGAAACCGACGCGGGCAAATAAAACAGGCATGAAATGTTCTCGGTTACAAACATATCAGTATCATAATTTGATTAAGAAAATTAAAGTTACGGTAAGGAAATTGTTAGCCTTTAACTACATACACAAAACTTAAAGGCGATAGTGAAGGGAGTATCCGTTCCTTTGAGTACGAAACATTTGTGCACCCCATTTTGCAGTTTACGTCGAATAAGGATTAAAGTTTTGGGCTCGAAATTTAAAACCAAATCATAAAGATTAAGCCAAAAACACAAAACCAAAAACGAAAAAATCCTGAAAAACTCGAAACCAAAAGGAGAGCGCAAAATTAAAAAAAAAGGGAAAAAAGCAGCAAAAACAGGGGTCTCAAGGATGACAGGGCTACGAGGATAAAGTTGCAACAGACCAGAATAAGGAGCAAAAAAGGCGTGGTAGAAGAAGACCGATTTCTCCATTGCGGTTTAGCAGGTAAAAACGAAGGGCGAAAAGCAAAAAAAGTGGCTAAGAATATACAGCAGGGGCTGCTGTACAAATATTTTTAATAACAGCAGCCGATCCCAAGCTGCATAAATAACATCGAAATATGAAGCCACCGCCGAATCCTTCGTCCTTGGCCGGCGTCTTTGAGCCATTAAGGTATTACATTGCTTATTGCAGTTCGGGCCAACTTGAGGCCTTAATAACGCAAAAAATTATGAGCAAAAATATGTACGGAGGTTTCCTAAAACTTCTCGAAGGTGGAATACCCTTAGGTAATTAGCTTAGAAAGTTTTAAGAAACTAATTTCTCATATTATTACTTTCTACACTCAATGAATGTAACATAAATCAAAAATATATGTTATTAAAATTCAAAATAAAAAGGTAGGGTAATGAATGTCCGAAATAGTAAGGCCTGCATTTAAATGAGCATCTACAAAAAATCAAACTTAAAAAACTCAACATAAGTGTCAGATTCTGGAACCGGTTTGACTGGGGACTCGCATCTTTCATATTGCTATCCCATCAGAACTGTCAGGCTCCGAAAGCAACGAACACGTGTCTCTCCCTAAAAAAAAACCGGGACCATATCGTGCTCCCCTTTTTTTAGCGTACAAAGCCCAGTAAAAATGAATCTGTACCGATTTCGTATAAACTTGTTGCTCTTATGTACCAATATGTGAGAAATATTGTTAATGAATAATCTAACATAGTACAACATATATATTCACTATTTCCATTTGCCTGCTTTTTGCCCACGATATCGAACTGATACGTCCCTTCGCTTATCGCCGCCCATTCCGTTAAGGATTCCTTGTTGCAAGTCCTATTTCTGTGTACTTTTTACTGCTGTTTTATATTTAACATTGGGCGGCTGGCAAAACTTTGCAGCCAATCAATTGCTAAAAGCTAAGCAACATTCTGGCTTTGTTTTTCTCCAAATTCCGTAGTTCAGTTTTTGTGCAAATACCATGAAAACGCATTACACAACAGTTCCTAACTGTTCGGCAAAAGTTGTTCAGCATTTTACGATTTGCCGACTTATTCACAAATCTTTCCATTTTCCCAACTATCAATTAATACACTTCTTTAATTTCTGCATAGGTTTTTTTTGTATGCCACAACTTAATTACCATTGTTTGATTTTCCTGCCTAACCCAAAAATTTCGAAAAATATTTTGCAAACCTTTGGCAAATCAGCTTTGTGGGATGAAAAGGAATCAGTGGAAAATACGAGGGAAAATGTAGCAGTTTACCCTCACAAAACACCGTAAAATGCAGACCCGCTGCCCCCTGCACACACCGATGTTTCCACATCGTCATCTTTCCGACCAAAATGCATTTTGGTAGTGAACTCGAGTGGCGTCCAAAAATGTAGTTAGAGTAATGTTTGTGAGTGTGGGCCATTGTTTACAATGTGGCACAGTTCCAGCTGGTACTTCTCCTGCCCCTAGCCCCCTAAAGCCCCCGCTTGCCCCTAGCCTCTAGCCCCTTTAACCCACTTTGGCCCTCTTAACCTATCCACCCACTCGCACGCACATAAATTGTTGTAGTTGCAGCTAAACATAAGTTATGTGTGCAAAGCACACACACACACACAAAGAAGAGTGACGGCGGGCTGCGGAGGGTTAAGGGGTCTTGCATATGAACATTGCGCGGCCTGCAGGGGGTTAAGCCAACTGTTGCATGTCAGCAGCTAAAGTAACGCGAATAAATGCCTCAAATTTGGTAAATACCCTGCAAAGTTTTTCAGCCAGTGTTTAGAGAGTGCTTAATTTAAAAACGTTTCCAGAAAAAAAAGCATTTTAAAGTAGATCTTTGGTATAATATTATTGTTGATAAAACACAAAGCGGAAAGAAGGTACGAAATGAAACAGAACTTCTTGGTTTTTATTACTACTAAATTCATAGGGATTTTATTATTTTTATTATCTTAGGGCTTCAGCAAGTCGATTTGACATTTGCATGCTAAAATTTCGGCCATTTTAGCCATTTGCTTGGCATGCTGTGAAAAACTTTTTCTAGTGCTCTTCAAGAGCCAAGATATCTGTCAGACTGACAATTTGCGGATTGCTCAGTAAAATCCAACAGCTGGCTGCACATTTTTTTTTTACCTGATCTTATTTCGTATTTGTATCTAAATCCGAACTTTTTTGTCGACACATTTTTTGCAGTTCGGAGCAATTTTCACATCACCATGCTGCGCTTTTCCGGGAGCAAAAGGTAGATAAAAAAAAACTATAACATTATATGGTAAAAAGAGGCAGCTGCTTCTTTTCTGGCTGATTAGCGGCGCTTGCATAATAATAAAATAGAACCGACCACGCTTTTCAGTGCAAATTATAGGTGGCAAATTGCAGGTGGGGCTCTGCTCGAGATGCAAATTGAAATGGTAATTAATTATGGCCATCAGAGGCTGCCGTCCTAGACCCCGAAAACGTGGTACAGAAAAATGGAAATTAGCCCGAGATTAACGTCTTGTCAGCCAGTGTGGCGGTGTGGCGGTCTGGAGGTCTGGGAAATGTTGGCAATTTCGGTTCAACTTGGCCAGCTAGTCAGTCAGTCAGTCAGTCAGTCAGTCTGTTAGTCAGTCAGTCAGTTAGTTAGTAAGTCAACAATGTGAAAATTGCGTAAGACCCCCCGGAGAAACGGAGATCACCGAGCCACAGAATCGTCGTAGCAAACTTTGGGGCAACAACTTGATTTTGGCCAAAACTGCATTCAGTGAAGCTCTCTGTGTTCTGTGGCCCAAAACAACAACTTGACCATTTATCTGATACCGGGCTGGAATTAACTTTGCGGCAGCCATAACTTGTGGATGGCCCAAATAAATGAAATTACCGTCTGCTTTTCGGCTGCAAAAGTCTGCAAAACAATTAGCACTGGGCGAGGAACAAATTAAATTGCAAGCTGCATTTGCTTACCAGAATGCTGTTATGCTTTTTAAGCGCCATCATACAATTACATTTTGCACCGAATAAGTTGTATAGGTCTTTTTTTCGCTTTCTGCTTTCCGTTGAAATCAGAATTAGTCGAATTCTTTGCATCTACTCTCATTAGAGCCACGCCCAGGTTGAATGCAAACACTCTCCCCTACGAGCGGGCCCCCTGGCCCGCCCCCTTCTTCGGCACCGCCCCTGGCTAACACATATACACACACTGTAATCGCCACCAAATTGACAACAATAAAAACGAGGAGCAGGGGGAAATCCATGCAGCAGCACCTGTCAGGAAGATGGAAAATGAAGCCCGGCTGACGATGCTCACGCACGCTCCTTCATTTCATTTTTTCCTCTGTGACTTGAATCTCATGCACAGCATCTTATACACATACGCACACTGAGCGAATATTTGGCAAATTATGAAAGTTTAATATTTAGTTTTTTCCTATTTTTTGAAGCCTTGCCACTTTCAATTAACTACAGCGTAATTAACTCAAGTACACATTTATGAATTGTAATTAAGTGCTTGTTTTTCCCCGTGTAAAAATAGCATTTTTTTTATGCATATGCAGACCAGTTGTTCAGGTTGCCTGGACATGTTAATTTTAAATTGGGTAAGCAAAACCGGAGGACTGCAGAACTGCGAAACCGAAGGCGAAATTGAGTTGCCGCACGTCTTCTCCATCACCGTCACTTCTCCATTTCCATCTTCCTCTTGCTCATCTACTGGTGGCAATTACCGACGAGCAAATCTTGGCACACGGTAGCTCAAAAAAGAGCTGAAAAGAGAGACTAGTGAAAAATAAGAAAAAACAAACGAAAAAAAAGCACAGAGGAGCCACAGCCAAAGCCAAATCCAAATAACAACAAATTTGCGCAAGTGAAACTCGAGAACTTGTGATGACATCGTGCCTCAGCTTCTATTCAAAAGTATCGATAACATCAATTGGTAGCAACATTGTCACACTTCACTAGGCACTTTTTATAATGTATATCTTATGCGTAACCCAGAACCACCAATATCTAAAGTCATCCATGCAACATTTGCTCGCTTTGCTGAGATATTCAAGTAACCGGAATCATTCTGCATTAATGGCTTAGCCATTGGCATACATTTTCTTTGAGAACCGTTCGCCTAATTAATGTTTAATCTTTCGAATCCTCAACTTTTTCCCACAGGTTTTTCGTCCTGCATAATTTACATAGGGATTTGGGGCGAGGAGAAAACCCCCTTAACCCCCTCTCACGTGGCCATCGCCAGTCGATTCATTTCGGAATCCGCTGGCTGTTAACTTCTTAGGCAATTTCATTATAATGATGATGACGACGCCTTGGCCGACTTTCAAACTTTGGCTATCAGTCAGTTGGAATAGAGTGAAGGCTGCGCTTCACTTCGCTCAGATGTTTATCCGTTTTTAGAATATCAATTATAAGGCATTTGCTTGTGGGGCACGTCCGCTACAGTTAACCCCACAGTGGCCCCAAACCAGCCGGCGGTGTGAAGCTGTTAAAGTGCTTTTTAATTTAAGACCCATTTAATTGTGAGAACTTTATTCTATTTGTTTTGGTTTCGCTGCGCCTGTGGATTTTCGGCTTCTTCTTCGCGGACAAATCACATAAAACGCTCTGTCTGATTTTGGGCAATGAGATTTCTCAACTACACAGCCGGTTGTAATTACACTTTATGAGGTCTATTCCCCAAATTAGCCCACTGATTTTCCAGCTCACTCAGATGAAGGCACCACACAAAGAGAAGTCGCTTAATTAACACGACACTTTCCCAAATTTGTGACTGTTTTTTTTATATTTAAAATCTACACACAAAGTTTCTTGAGTATCAACTCGAATTTCTATTTTGCATTGCAAAATTTTAGATATCTTTTTGAATCATAAAAAATACGATTGTACTGGCGAATCTCCCTTTCGACATCGTAAAATATCCATGCTGATTTGACAATTAAATAGAGTTTCCTTGTGATCTCGGATCGCTTCGGATCGTATCGGATCGTAAAATGAGTAGTTAATGGGTGCAACTACCTTCGTCGCGGCGGCAAACCTTCTTCGGAAGCTTACTCGACACCTTATGGCTTTTCGGTGGTCTCCGCCAGCTGTTCGTCTTGCCTTTATGAGCGAACATTAATTGAGTTTTTATCGATCGAAGGATTATGATCGGAGCATTATATGTTCGCGTATATATGGACGATCGATTCCTTGGGGAATCGAAAGCGCCGCACCGGAGAAATGGAGCGAATAAATATTTAATTGATGCAGCAGTTAATTAATTGTAACAAGTTATCTTTTTGTTTCTACCTTTTTTCCGCTTTGTATCGCAGTGCAAAAAGTGCGGATAGATATGAGGCAAAAATCACTGGGGGAATGCCAGCTAAAAATAAGAATAAAAAAGAAGTCAAATCGATGAGGAGCCCCGATCACGAAGTCGTTGTTTGGGGTTGGGTCTGCTTTACACAAAACGGCGTGTTGATGCAAACTGAATGGCCAAGCGCAAGAAAACAACAAGAAAACACAAATACATGTGTGTGGCATGATCGAACTTTGGTTACCCCTCTGTGCTTTGATTTAAATTCAAAATTCAATACATAAATGTGGAACGCAATGGGATAATTTTTTCTTTAATATAATAAATTTTCAATAATTTGCTCTAAGAACATATGGAGACTTCTGTATGCAATATTCGAGTTAACCCATTGATGCCTGATCACTCGCAGCAAGGCCATTAAAAAACTGGCCAAGAAGGAGAAGTAACGAAAGACTTAAGGCACAAACTCGACTGCACGTGTGTTACTGTGTGATTGTGTTGCTGTGTGTCGGTGTGTCGGTGCACTGGTGGCTCGGTGTGTGTTTAGGCCCGGTTTAGAGGAGTGCATTCCGATGCAGCAGGTGTTTAGCATAAGTAATTGATATTCTACACACAATCGGAGAGCCGGAGAGGCAAATTAAACGAAACAACTGAACGCCTGGGTGAAGTTGGGAGATTGAAGGCAGAAAGATGGATAGATAGATGGAAACTCGGGGAACAAATCTTCGTGAGGAGAATCACACACAAAACGATCCACAAGATCTGCGAAACGGGGCCAATACTCCCCGGGTCGAGACGATCTGCTCGTGGTCTCATTATTTACGATTATTGGTAATGAATTTGCATAAGGCGAGCGCGCTGGAACTTCACACAAATCAGAAGCTTATTGGCCGATGTTAAACCCCGGCCCATTATTATATTGATTATTATTCAGCCGATTGCTTTGGCGCCTCGAAAATCCACATTCGCCCGACGTCTGGCGTCTTTTGTTGTAATTTATGTTAATTTTTCACTTTAGCTTTACATAAACTACAGCAGCAACGGCAGACACAATATCGAGAAATATCGTAACGCCCAAACAAATGCCAGTCAGGTCGGTTAGATAGATAGCTTTGGCTCCGTATTTAGTTGATGGGTCAGTGGCGTCTGCAGAAGGTGCAATGCCTACAAATTGAGGGATTTCTCTATTAAAAATAATAAAATAAACAAATAACAATTGGATCTTTGTACTTCCTGTACCCAACACTTAATTTGCAATCAACACACTTGAAGCATAATTGTTAAGTTATGAGAACAGCTAACTAGCTAATGCATATGCTATGCCATTTTTGTTTATAAATCATAACCCCCTTTGGTTTTAAGGCAAGCCCCTTTATATTTAAAGCTCATTGATTGGCGTCGACTATTAACATTTCGCTGGTGCGCCAAATGAAAAATTATGTCCAGCCAGCGAGATCATTTAAAAGAAATATCTATATGAAAACAAGACGTAGGAAAACCATACGCCCACACGGCATGAAACTCGAAATCGACGGCAATATCGAAATCGAAAACGAACGAAACGAAACGAATCGTTTCGAATGCGAAAATAATGTGTCTTTAACCTGGCAAAGATCTGGCATTGGCCAATGGACATTGGACATTGGACATTGGACATTGGACGCTGGACAATTAATGCAAAAGGTCATTCGAAAATCCATCTCGAGTTCTGCGCTTTAGTCGAGTACGATCCAACCCGATCCAATCCAATCCACTTTGTGACCGCCCGATCTCAAGAAACTCGGGGAACTTGCAAGAAGTCGAGACATGGCCTGCGGCCCACTCTAGAAGACCTGCTCCCCCCACCCCCCTTAATGAATCGGGCAAAAAGAGGTAGATACGTACGTAAAATGAAAAAAAAATAATAATATGCATGTGGCGCTGTCAGCTTTTTGTTTGACATGGTCGAGAGTGAGGCAAATGTTTAATTATAACATTGCAAATTGTTTTAATTGCACCAAAACAAACCAAAGAAAATGATATAAGAGACCTTGCCTTGGCAGCTCGGCATTCACTGGACGCGGACTTTCTACACGAGTTGCAAGTAAGAGAAATGACCCACTTTACAATGTGTTTGGGCCACCGTGGTTTTAGGCTCACCCAATGCCTGCTGTAGTTAGAGCCAATGAATTCCAAAGTTATCTATTCATGGTGCTATTTCAATAGGCATTCGAAAAAGAAAAAAATTCATTTGAAAAATATATCTTCAAATTTGGTACTCATGGGCTTCCGTTTTTTTTCTGGAAATGGTTGGCATTTTCATAAACCCAGTTCGAGCAGATAGATTAGGCGACCTTTTCAGCCAGAATGTGTGACCTTTTGGCCACTCTGATTTTATCGAATCGAATCGGAATCAGAATCGCAGCCCACATGCGAGTCCCTTATTTTTCCCAGTAACCAGACAATTTAAAATGATTCGCATTTGTCGTTAAGTGGCCACCCCGTCGGAAAGGCGGAAAAATGAAACTAAGCCGGCAGAGGCAAGTTTCCTGCCCGACTTTTCCTCCCATTCCCATTCCCATTTCCCATTCCATATCCCTTTTTCCCATTTTCGCCCATTGTTGTTCTTCATTCCCCAGGCGAATGCGATGAGTCGGCACAATAAGCAATGCACCCGAGCGATTTTTAGGCATTTTCATTACGAATCCATCTTGGGGCCAAATGAGGACTATCAGTTCTCATTGAACCGTCTGGATAAAGCGCCCATTCAGAGTGTATCCCTTTCAAAAGCCCAAGTCTTATCTGTTCGCTACACTTTAGCCAGTGATAAATGTTGTCAATGCAAGGTACGTGCACTGGAATAAATCAGTAAAACGAGGCGGTCTCCAATTTAATTGAAATCAATGGCAAATTACTCAATTAACAAATCTCCGTTTATCAACGACCGAATTACCTTTTATTTATCTGCTTCGACGCTGCTCGGCAAACAAAATTGGTTGAACTTCTACCGAAAATAACTGATATAAATATAGAGTTCCATCAATCAATTCTGGAAATAAACCCTCTTTCTAGCCACTACCTAGTTACCCCCGACGAAATTTCCTCCCCCAATTAGGCATTGTTTGATAACCCGCACCCCAAAATCCCATATCCATACTATCTCATCTTATTTATAGATTCCTGTATGTGTGCGGCGCCGGCATGCGTTCGAAACTGACCTTTGACATGGGGTTTGCCATTGCCACCCCGATAAAAATTCGCCAAACATCCGCACAGATTTTGTCACAGTATCGGGTTCCCCGGTTTCGGTAACCGTATTCGGTATTCCATTCATTTTCAGGGTCGTCAATTAGGATATTAGAGCACAGGATCTGACCCTTCGAGGCAATTTGTCTGCCGCCTTCATTATCCCGCCACATGTATCCCTTCGTGCGCCCCCTCTTTTTTTTTTTTTTTTTCTTTTTGCTGCTAAGTGACATATTCGGGTTCTATCCATAGTTCCTTGTGGTCTAAATTGATATGCTAAGTAGTTTCTATTTTCTACTATCGGTTCCCATTCCCCCACTCCTGGCACATAGATTAGCTACCTGAGTTGAGTTGGCGTGTCATTGTCATCCATTCCGAATTCTTTTCCGTTGCCCAATTTTCTCGTTTTCCCCCATTTATCCCCCCGCCCCCCGCGATTTCCCTCAATTATCACAGCTTTTTATCAAGCGTCAGGGCGGTCGGCTAATTTACAAATAATGAAACGAGCTGTGGGCCAACCTAAAACGAACCGACAGATACTTTGCATTTCCGCTGGAAAAATCGGAGATTCGGAAAATCCTTAAGGTTGTGTTTCTGGGAATGGGTAGACAAGTGGATACCCCATCGATAAGAAACCACAACAACAATAACACCAACGACCAAATAAAACGCGTGGGTAATAAATAAAAATTGTTTTTAAACAACTTAATCGAATTTGTGTTTTGTGATTGACTATCTTCCTTGGCCCGATGGAAAATTCAAAGCGGGGTGTTCTTGAGAAGTAACGCAACACCTTAATATAAATATAAACATAAATTAAATCACACTTAACCATGTTTCATATTGTAACTACATTAAAATTTGAGTTTTATTAAACAACATTTTTGTTTTATATATTTAACTTGTGCTGAAAACTTTCGAGTCCGCCCTCGCTGACACTCGGCATATCGCCATCTCGCTTCGTTTTATGTGCTCGCCTTTTGGCCTTTGACTTGACATAAAAGAGGCGCCGCTGCAGCCTCTAAAAACAGGGGGCGGGGAGGGTGGAATTTTCTGGAGCGGTAACAAATGCGTTTCTGTTGTTTTGTTACAGCAATTTTTATGGGAAAATGGCCATAAAATTCCTCCCCGGCACCCCGGCTCTTTTCATTTTCATTTTCCGCCTACGCGTCGTCCTTGTGTGATCTATTTTGTGGGCGGATATTTTTCCACTAATGGAGTGTTGCTGTTTTTCCTTTTTCGCCCGCGCCACACTTTTCACATTAAAAAGAATACAGAGAACCCGTGCCGAATTCTGTGCAAATTCGCTTCGCCTTAAATTTACGGATTTGCATTCTTGCCAATGGAAATAAATATAGAAAAATATAGGAAAGTAGTTAATTACAAAATATTGTGCATTAGTTTACTTATTGTAATTCATAGGCTTCTTTACTTACGATTATATTTTAAGTTATATATGCTAAAGTTTTGCAGCAATAAAAAAAAGTTGCTTGGCGATTTGCTGACCACTGTGGCATTTATTTTAAAATTTTTTTTTTGGTTAGTAATGCTTGTCTTGTTTCCCATGTTCGGAGCAGTGGAAATTACTTGGGCGCCACAAAAATGCCAAATCAAGTGAAAGTTTTGCCACGGACAAAAACATGACAGCGGCAACGACTACAGCAACTACAACAACAACAGGAACCACCACAAACAATATTAACAAGCAAACAATTTTACACGTGTCAGTTGGTTGTTCATAGTTGTTGTTATTGCCGCTTTATACACCAAATTAGAAATATGCTTATGAACACAAGGCAAAAAATACAAAACACACATCCATCCATCGAGAAGAAAAACATGAGCACAGAAACAAAAAAAAGTCGGGCATACCAAACAAATGTTTTTCTCTTACATCTTTTTTTTTCTTTGTTTTTTGGTATTTACATCAAGCGAGGGAAATATTTTTATGGACTGCGTTTGCTAATTTACTTTCCGGAATGTTTGACGAGGCCATTATTACGCATCTTCTGAGCTGATTAAAGGGCAGTGCTGAAATGGTTTTGGGAATTATTTGCAGCCAAGGAATGTGTCTTATTTCACATTGAGAATTGTAATGATTAATTAACTCGAAATTGACTTGAAGAAGATTAGTTAAGCACTTATGAAGTTTACATACCTTTCAGTTTTGTTTTGACCAGTGATTGTTATTTAAATCTAGAAGTGATCAAATTACATACAAAACAACTTAAATTTCTGTCAATTTTTTTACGACACAACAACAGCTACGTTTTAAACAAAAACGAGCTGCTCCGAATAACAGGCAAGTGCACTCGAGTGTGTTCATTTTTTATGAATGAATTTCCATCTCAGAACTGATTCACAAAATGTGCAAAGAACTTAGCAGATAAAGAAGAGCGAGCAACAACAAAGAAGTGTGGGCAGTTGGCTGCCGTTTTTCGCGCAAGCGAATATAAAAAAAAAAAAATGAGCGAAAAAAAATCAAGAAAAAAATTACAGGTAAGAAACAGAAGGCTGCGCACGCGCACAGCAGGCGAATGGCGTGCGATCGGCGAGTGGGAGCGAGAGGGCGCACGCCCAGCTGCCCTCTCACTCCCTCACACTGCAATCGGTGGCGAAAAGTGTAAACTTTGAACTTTACTAAGCATTATTATGCGAGGCAACTTTTTTTCCACTCACACAGCTTGTAAACGATACAAATCACACTAAGCAATCAGTGATGGCAAGTGGACAATTAATGATCTTTCCAACACTAAATGTGAATGCTAGTAAAAGTGCTTTAAATGCCTTAAAGCCTTGCCAAAACCAATCTTACATCTGAAAATACGCTCAAGTACATGATATGGGTAAGTTCAAGTTTAAGAAACTCAACCCAACGTCTTGATTGTTCCGATACAAAGCCAGTTATGACGTGAAACTAGCTACTTTGACATTCCTGGCGGCAACCACACGTCTGCCAATTGAAGCACTGCAACAACTTCGCTTGGTCCCCCCTTCTGTTTTTTTGCTCGGTGTTGTTTTGTGCCTTGTATTTGTATGGCTTGCAGCAAATATGCGCCCCTATCGGCCAGTTTGTTGCCGCCGCTTCTCCTTTAAAAAGTTTAGTTATCGCATAAACCAGTTGCCCCCGTCCTCCGTTCGCCGTCTCCCTCGCACCCTCAACTCATCCTTCCGTTTGGCGGTCCTTGTCTGTCCTTCGTGAACTGGCTTTCATATGCGAACGATTGCAACGTATGAAAAGTGATTTCTTTGCATAAAATTGCGCTCGTCCGAAATGCACTTGGAGAAAATATCGAAACTGTTCATGTTGCATGTTCATTTGGCCATATTTCTACTTTATACCCCTCCTCTTTTTGCCCAGTGCATGGAAACGATCCCGATTGTGGGGACCTGAACCCGAACCCGAGTCGCTCGCCTGATGATGATTGGGTATAATGGGTTTTATGGAGCAGCTGCTGCTGCTGTTGCTTCTGATGTTGCGAATGATGCTGCATCAGGCCCCTTTTGCCGCACACCCCCCGCACACCCCGCAGCCCCTTACAAATGAGCCGCCCCTGACCAAGTGGCAAGTCCCCTCCAGAAAACGACTTGTTGGGCTGCTCAAGTTTTGTGGCTCACACCTGTGGCCAAGCGAGCTGGGCTGACATTTTGAAATATTGCCATTGATTTCGACGCAGAACCCCAAACGAAGTACGAAGTGATACAGATTCTAGGTGCGATTGCCCGATTTGCCCGATATTCCGTACCATTCTTCCCATGGCGAATCCATGTGGCCCTCAACTGTTTGCCCACACAATTAGCAAGAACCACAGAAATTACGGAAGACAAAAACATTTTCAATTTTTTGGGTCACAAGCAATTGGAATCGCCTCCCATAGATAATTTCCAGCAGTCAAATCACATGCGTGCACTGAGAGAAAAAATCAGTAAAGTACTGGATTTATTCATTTGTTGATCATCAAAAACAATTGCTGCATTTAACTAGGTTTTAGTTTATCACATTCAAACAAACAAAAAGTTATATATTCCAGTTCAAACATAATTGGGTCCACATTATTTCTCAGTGCCCCTTGATTTGAATATATTTTTATAAGCGATTTACGGCAAATCCAATGTAGCATAGCCAAATTCATTAACATTTTCGGCACGCACAGACTGTAAATCTCTTAGCATAGGCATACAAAACTTTGATTTCTTCTGCGATTGAAAAGCGTTTCTCCCTATAGCCATCTAGCTTCCATCTCGCTCTTTTCATATGATCGCCGATGATCACAAGGGGAACGCC
The DNA here is from genome assembly GCF_016746395.2 of Drosophila simulans. NCBI lineage: Eukaryota > Metazoa > Arthropoda > Insecta > Diptera > Drosophilidae > Drosophila > Drosophila simulans. The sequence continues at coordinate 2,774,307 of NC_052525.2, forward strand.
AACTGCCACTCAAAGTCGAACTTGCAACTCGAACTTAGATTCAGTTGGTTGGCCCAACATGTCGGATCAATCAGGTTCGATGGATGGAGTGTCGTGGATAAGAAGTGTTAATAGATTTTCCTCATTGATTAACACTTTTGTCGTTTTCCAAAACTCTCGCCTCGTTTAAACGGTGTAAAATGGACAAAAGGAAGGGGAAAAGCAAATAATGGGTAAATAGGAAAATGTGAAACATAATTGTGATTCACGGATTCAAGGTTTACTCTATATTTTGCATATGCTATTTTGTTTATACCTATGCATATTATTTCTCTGTAAGTTGTCCACTGTTTAAATACTTTGCGATTAGAACATCGAAACATTTGATTTGAAGTGTTCCCCGGACACCTGCTCAACTTGAACTTCAATCATTTTTTTTTTCTGTTTGTCCTTACCTGATTTAAGCCCCCTTTCGTCCGGTTTTCTTCTACCGAAAGGCTCTCCTATATCATTATTCTGTCCCTGTATTATTTTTGTGTTTTATGTTGATTCCGTCTCCTTTCTTCGTCGGCCTCCAGCTGAATTGTCCAAATGTTTAGTTAGCAATTGTTATTGTACTCCTGTGTGTGTGTGCGAGTGTGCGAGTGTATCGATGTGTGTGTATGCTACTAGCCCCCGGCAGTCTGCAATTCCCTCCGATTTCCCCTTAGACTATGGAACCCTGGACCCCCAGAGCCACTGCCATTTTCCCCACGAGAAGAGAAGAGGAGTCTCAAGTGCAAGTGTACTCAAAGTCTACCTGATGTTTGCTCTCCCCTACTTTCCCTGCCCCTTTCCCCGTTCCAATCCCTGGAGGCAAAATCACACAAAGCTTACGGTACACTGTCAGAAAAGTAGTAAATTCTGTAAAGCGGCAAAATCGAAAAGCAGACAATGGAACTCTTTAATATTAATTGATATAACACATTCTGTTTAATTCAGCAATAAGTTCCAGCATTAACCACTTTCGTTTAGTAACTCCATTTCATTAACTTGCTTCTTTTATAAACTTATAACAATACAAGAATACAGTAACTGATGCAAATCAGCCTTCTTGTTGCCACTAACTAATCAATGATATATATACTTTATAACATTTTTTCCCTGTGCTCATTTTTTAAAGATATAAAGCGTCCATACTCGGTGTGCTCCATCAATGCTCCTCCTCCTCTCCGCCGCATTTCTCCTTTGCCATCGGTCGTTTTTCCACATTTTTTTATCCACTGTGCTGGGTTGCATTTTAAAATTAATATTTGGATTTTAATTAGCAAGAAATTTACTTTGGGCCCTGGTAGTTTTGGGTTCTCGCTTTTGTGTTTACCTTTGCTAGGAGCTCAGCCACGCCCCCCGCACCACTGCGCCCACCTGGGCGAGTGTGTGAGTGTGTGTGCACACTAATTAAATATACACACAGGGGCTCACGTCGATGGGGGAAAAACGGGTGGAAATTGGGTTAACCCAATCATCAAATATGCAACATTTGCTCAGTTCAAAATTTAATTTTCGCTCAACGGCGCCCAAGAAAACTGTATCGAATTTTTCGAATGGCGGCGGTGTACAACACATTCGGGATGTAATTACAATTTTCATTTTCAATTTCCCATTTTGCAACAGCCAAACGCGATTATTGTGTGATTGTTTAATGCCCGACATTTGTTGCAAATTAATTGTGCAGTTTTGTGTCGCCAAATTCTCTTCTATTCTGCGGCCCATGTGCCGTTTTGACCCCCACTGGCCCCCCAACACAAACCATCGGTACTCGTTTGTTTACCATTTCGCTGCGAACACGAAGCATCGAACCGCGGCCAACATGTTGCAAGCTCTCAATCTGTTCGGCTAACAGAGGTCTGTTAAGGGTTAAAGATTCGCAGTGTTGGGTAAAATAAAGAGAGGTTTAGAAGCAAGACGAAAATGAAATTCTATTCTCATAGAAGTTACTACTTGAATTTCTTTAAGCTTTTCCTGTTCGCCAAAAAGCTTTTATCACAATCGATATGCAGGCTGCTGCTTATGCTAATTGCTTGGATAATCCCCCCGGAATCCGAGTCATAGCAACCCCCTGGGTCGGAGAACTACCCCTAAACAAGCTAAATCCCATTTGAACTTTTGCTGGAGTCGCCTTTTCGGCGTTTATTAGATTTCGCGATTCTCTGGTGACTAACAATGGAATTTTAAATTCCAATAAATCTGCCAGCTTCAATAAGTGTTCATTGTCTGGGGGTTGTGGTGCCCGGGATTTTCTTTTTGTACTTTTTTGCTTCGAAGGTCCGGCGAGTGAATGAATGGGGCTTAACTGTTGATTTCCAGACGGAGGATGCAAAGTCCCCACTCTTGCGATGGGGTAGATCCATCCATGCAACCATCCAGCCATCCAGCCAAGCCATCCTGCCATCCAACCATCCATCGTCTGTCCAATTTTTATGGGGCATCAAAAACACCCCGAGAACCCATGGATAAATTTGATTGTCGCCTCGTGGGTGGAAATTTGACAACAAAACATTTTCGTAGCCAAAATTTATGTTGCTCTTGCCATACTTTTTTGTATAATTTTTACTTTTATTGGTTTCGGTTTTAAAATATTCGTTTTAGACCGATTCGCTGGATCGATCGATAAGGAAAGGACTAAGCTCGCCAGTTGTTCAACCCTTGGTTTTAGGAGCGTCGTATAATAGAATATATTATTTCCAGTCGTTGAAATGGCTTAAAACCGCCAACGTTTTGGTATTTCCACAAAAATCGCTTTGCCAAGACATGATAAAAAAGTCTTTAGTTCTTTCCATCGCATATTTAAAGATACTGAGCTCTCTAAGTTGAAATTTTCTGACAAGTTGAAAGGACTTTCATTACCTGTCGAAAAGTAAAAGGAAAACCTTTTTGAAGACAACAGATGAAAAATGTATTTCAATATAATTACAAGACTCTCGGCCTCATTAGGTTCCTGTTTTAGTGAAAAGTGGGGAAATATATACTTTGAAGCACTTTTCCAGCAATTTGCATGTTTTTTCGCAGGCATTCTGACTCAACCACAGCCAAGAGCCATTATCAATTTCCTCATTTTTTCCGGCACAAGAGCGGGAAAAGGCGGAAAAAATATAACGATTTAATTAAAAAGTTACATAAAATATGTTCTTGCCAAGGAGCAAAATCAAAATCATTTTGGTACAACGAAAATAAAAGAGGCAAAGGCAAAGGAAAACGAAAATACGCGCTTTGCCTAAGGTAGAACGCCATCTGGTAACAGTGAAGCTTCATTTTGTCAAACCCACCGATAATATTTGTTAGCAGAAGAAGGTTTCTTTCAAATTGAATGAAAATTCAATTTGTAATTTGCCAAACCCAAATATTGACACTATGCTAAATGCATTAAATATATAAACATATACACTCAAATCGGGCTACTGTAGAGGAGCTTTCAGATTACTTCTAGCTTTCCCCGACGCATCCGCACCGCTCCAGGTGTTTATCCTCGCTCATTAAGTCATCGTTCGAGTCGAGTTATTCAATGGCCAACCTTTTGAGTGCTGAAAGTGGGAGGACAGTTGCGGGCGGCCATGGGTTAAGGGGGCATTTTTATTTTCATAATTTAATGTGCTGTGTGTGCGCGCCTTTTGTTTTTGGCGATGCCCAAAACACTCGACGGGGGAAAATAAACAAAAAAAGAGGGAAACACATCCAACGACAGTGCAATGCGCGGAAAATCTGTGCGAAAAAAAACAACGGCGTGGAAAATGAGAAACAAAAAGCAAAACCAAAACGGCAAGCTCACAATGTTTTTTTTTTTTTTTTTTGAGTCTGCGAAATCAAAGAATGTGAGTGCCACCCGCGCATTTTTCCCCCGACCATCACGACTTTCACTTGTGCCTCAAGCAAAGAAAAGAAAAGCGGGGAAATGGGTCGGGGGTGTGGGCAAAAACAAAACAAAAATTAAGCAACGGCTGCGAAATGAACGCCGAAAACCGTTTACCGCGAGTTGTTTACGGGGTTTTCATTTATTTTCTTCGTTTTTTTTTTTTTTTTTTGTACGAGAACCCCAAACTCCATACCCATTTTTTTTTTTTCAACAGCCATCTGCTGTGGATTTTTCCGAGGGGAGTGTCAAAGAACTCGACTTCGTCTAACCCAGTTAACCAGGTAAATAACATGTGAGTTCAAAGATTTCCATTAAATTATGTTCCGGGGTTGCTCTAGCGGAGTTTCCGGCTTGATGAGGCGTGCGCGGCGTCGGAGGTCACGGGAGATTGCCTAAATGTATGGAAATTGGATTTGCCTTCAATTAATAAATGCTTATGCGATTAAAGAAGCACTTCATCCGCAGAAAGATTACGGAAAATGGGGATAGGAGAATGGGCATTCGTTCATGAAGTAATTTCAAGTGTAGCTTAATATTTCGCTTAAATTTAACTAATTGAATTAAATCATACTAAACTCATACGATTCAAATAGTGAGTGTTGTCTTCTTTTACTGATCAACCCTTCATTCACCGCCCGCATGTCAGAAATTTATTAATGAATGTTTAAAATGTCGCATGACACCCGCTATAAATGCGGATAAAAAAGGAAGTAAGTAAATTTGAATGCAGACTGCAATTAAAGTATCGAATAAAAAGTTGAATGATTTATGTGGCGCGCATTTCAAACGAAATTGAAGCTGGGTCTTGTGAAGATGATATTTTAACAGCACCGTTTTTTAAAAATGTTCGTTCTCGTCATTTCCCCGCTTTTTACGTACTTTTTGTCGTTTTCTATTAGACATTATGACTTTTAAATGAGACGCGTGCCCACAAATAGCAAGCGGAGGATCACCATCGTTTATTCGGCGAAATTGTTATTATTAATAATAGTGGCATTATGACTAGAAATAATTAAAACCCATCAAACGACCCGCGGATGCGGGTGACGGACCGAGGGTCGCCTTTGCGGTTTATTGAAAATGATTGAAAGGCCACCACCAACACAGGCACAAAGGGAAAACACGCACGCACTTTTCAATTAGGCCAATTAATATGCAAAATAATTCAACGTCAAACGGCCAAAAATTATTAAAACACATACAAAGCAAAACATATACGATACGATACGCCGGCATAAAAAACAAACAAAGCGGCCGAAAAAAAAGTGTTTTCAATTCATTTTAATATCTTAAATTTGACCAGCGAATAAACAAACTTCTATTTTATTTATGCATTCCATGAAATCGTAGTATACTCTATTCTAAATTTCGTTGAACTATTCCAGAATAGTGAACGACACCTCACAGCTCAGCAGTGGAAATTGATTTGTGTAATTTTTGGATTGGACATTGGTGCCAAGAGTGTTTGTATATCATTACTTTGGAATTGATATCTTCGGGTTAAGTATGCTTAACCTGTGCATTTTTCCAGTTGGGCTATTTGCTTGACCCGAGCACAGTTCCCCGCACTTGATGATGAATGCCCGGCCCTGGAGAAAAACAAGGAAAAGCGAATGAAACACACCCACATATCATGGCACTTTCCCTCCTTTCCTCCTTCCCTCCCACATTTCCTCCTTATTTTTCCCCGCCGCTCTTGCCAATTTTCCTCTATCTTTCGGTGTTGGCCGTAATGACCTGGACAACAATGAAAAGGAGAAGACAGCGACGGACAGCATGATAATGACGTTGATCAACGCACACACCCAGAGAACGTACGTCCATTTGTCTAGAACTCACCCCCTTCCGAGCCCCTGGAAAATCAGCCCGCTTACCCGGAAAATGACCCCCTCGCCATGCACGCAAAGAAAAATGGGGGGCTGAAAAGTGGTACTTAACCTATCGCTGTCGTTTAACTTTGTAAAGGGGTTTATATTTATATAATTTTATTAAAACAAAATGAATCCCTTTTATTTTCCAACATAATTGATATCTTTAATTAATAAAATTTAAGAAAAAAGAACTGGCAACTCTGGACTTTTTCAGTGTGTACAATATCCTGCTAAGTTTTCAGCGTCTTCAAAAATGTTTTTGTGCGTTGTCTGGCTGACTGCGTGAGGAAAAACCTTTTTTCACGCACACCTCGCACCATGGGGCGGCCACACCCACCGCCCACACACACATATCCATATATATACATATATATATATATATAGATATACACGCCCACATTGAAGTCAGTTGGCTTGGCGCGTCAGCAGCTACAAAATATTTACAATGAAAAATGTCAGCAGGTATTTATTTTTATGGCCCAACATTCGTCAGTCTTATTGTTAGTTGACTCGCAGGACGGTGGGTGGTTCTCTTCTGCGTGTAATGGCGGAGTGGGGGGGAAGTTTATTTTCCCGCCTGGTGGGTGGGGCTGGGCCAGGGAATTTCGTGGAAATCTTGCTTACAAAGGCTTAGCCTGCTTTTTATGGGTTATCCATCAGCGGAAGGCGCTCACACTTCAGCGAAACATATTTTTGGAAAAAGAGCTTTATTAAAAATGCCAAATATATGTACGAGTTAATTATTTATCACTAAACGGTGAATATGGGAAAATGAATGAATAATATTTGTTCATTTTTATTTAGTTCCTCATAAGGCTCAGAAAACAAACTACCAAAGAATATTCATATTGGCCTACACTCTATTCGCCTTGACTTTGCAACTTTGCCGCTCCTGGGTTTGCGCCCCGCCTCTATTTTGCGCCCACGACCACGCCCCCAGCCCCAAAGCAGCACCCCTTGTGCTTAGCCACTTTTATGAATATTTATTCTGTCTCGCATATTAAAAATACAAGCCCCAACATACACAAACAGCGGGCCAATGACTAATAGTTGTATATTTTATTAATATTTGTCTCGCTGTGCTAAAGGAAAATGGTAAGGGGAAATGGTCGCAGCGGTGGAGAGGGGGGGTGTTTGTCCTGTTGGTATTATAAAAGCTTTTGCATGCCTCGGACACTCGCAAAAGTCGCGGCAAGGTGAAGGGAAAACGGAACCGGAAAAGCGGGCAACACACATTTTTGCGTGCGTGGCCAAGAAATGAGAGAGTGGAGTAGAAAATGCTGCCACATGTTTTTTTTATGCCACTTTCGTTTTTTATTTATTTTTTATTCTTTCCTACCCGAATATCTCTCGTACTTTCTCCATGCCCCTTCTTTCCCTCCTCGCCAATTCAACAAAAACTGTCAACGCTGCTGTCGTCTGACTTTGTTTTCTCATTAGACAGTTGCCCTCGTGTTGTTTTTCCACTCGCAGAGCATTTCATAATTGTCAGCCCTCCCAGAAAAGCCGTCCAATAAAAGTCCAGATCTAGATTCAGATTCGGTTCCGGTTTCCCGGTTTCCCGGATCTGGTACCCCCCCTCCAAGCCAAACCGCATTTCCGCACTGGCTCTTGAAGGCTGCCACGCGTTTTTCCCCGGCGTAAACTTGGGTCCTGCTTGTTATTATGATACTACCCAGACATGTGTGATTTATGTGGAAAGTTGTCGAGGTCCCAGAAGGTATGATGGACTTAGCTACCCTCTGAGTTATTATATAACAAAAAGTTATAATTTTTAATAATTTTATTTTACACTTTAGTTCCAAGATAATAAGCCATATATGTAAATGGCATGCAATCCTTCTTAAGAACCAACAGACCCACATTTAATGGGTGATGCAAAGTTCGACCACGTTCCGGAAACTCTGATTTTTCGCCCAAGAAACACAAACAGAAATGCTCAATAGTTGACTCAACAACAACTGGCAAAGGGTTGAATATAACCCCGAACAAATGCGAAATGGTCAGGGTCGCAGCAACTGCTTGGGTTAGGTTAGTTTTTCTTCTGGGTCTACGTGTTGATTTGCGGCGCCTTCTGTGACTCATATTTTGTTTTTCTTATACTTTTGTTTTTTGTTTTTTAAGCTCTACGACGAACATGTTTTATGACTCTGCCAAAATGAAAAGTGGAGGAAAGTCGTGGTGGGCACTTTGCTCGCCTCGCTTTTCCGGCTGATTTGTTCGGGCTCTAATTTAATGACATTAAGCTGGTTCCGATTTAGTTTCCTTTCGGTTTCGAGCCCCTCCAACGCCTTTCGGCCCGCTTTTCGTTTTCTAGTTTCGCTTAACTTGTAATTTGGCACAGCTGCAGTTTGGCGATGGCCAACATTGAATAAATAGCAATTTCTATGCAATGTTTTTCTGCAATTTAAACTTTATTTTCATTTATGGCTACCACTTCCAAAATGCCCGGTTTAAATTTCCCCTTCACGGCGTTCCACCAACTGCAACTTTTTTTGCGGCCTTCAGCTTAAATGTTCAAATATTTCGCCTTTATGCGGCAGTTTTCGGCACCATTAACTATAATAAGGGTAGTCAAGAAATTGGTAAGTGTAAAAAAAAAATAGTGCTATAAATATTTATTTAAGTAAGAATGGAAACGATAATGGCACCTTGCCACAAAGGCGTTCGCACATGGAAGCAAGCGGTCAAATAAATCGTTACATAAAATACCAACTATTGGTAAGAAATAATCAGGTAAGAATAATACTCCAGTTAAATCAAGTTCTTGCCAAACGATCAAGACTTGGTGAAGCTCAAGTTTTGCCCGGACCATTTGCAAGTTTTGATTTAAAAATGTCGGTAATCAAAATAGGAAAAACTTGCTACCATATTCCATTAACCCTACCCCGATTGCCCGTTAACCCATGGGCTGTCTCAAACTTTCGCCTTACCCATCTTATTAAATGTGACCTAGGACAAGGAGAAGACCGAGATGAAAACCCGGAGAAAAAGGAGGCTTTGGCATAGTTTGGCACGTGGAACGGTAGGAACGGTAGGAAAAGCAGTCAAGGGGAAAACTTAACAAACCAACCGCCCCCCCGTTTCGCCCCGTGTATATGTGAGCTTTTCTCATTTGCTGTTGAATTTTTATTACAAATTTCTTCATGACGATGGCAGACAGGAGTGTGTTTTTCCTCTGCTCCATACTGCTGGTGTCAAAAGAGGGCCAAAATAAATAGCCGGCAAAGGAGAGACACGAAAAAAAGAAAGGACGAGGAAAATCATTGCAGTAGGAAATGAAAATGTGGCGGGCGCATTGGAAAATGGTTGCGTGGAAAGGTGGAAAATCAATAGGAAGCTGTGGGAGGATATTTAACCAGGATATTAAATATGAGCAACTGGGATGGCATTTTCCCCCAAATATGATTTTCATCCTGTCCAGCAAGAAAACACACACATATTTTCCGGCATTTCATTTTGTCAATTTTTTCTCTCGCTGGCTTTGACCAAGCCACTTAAGCCACTTTCAATTTGATATCAATAATGGCAAAGTGTCCCCCCCATCCTCTTCCTATACCATCTATGTATCTGTCTATCTCTTTCCCCCATCGCATAGCACCTCTCTCTTTCCAATTTTTATTTCCTGGCGATTTCTGACGTCTGTTGCTGGTTTTCTCGCATTCCTTGGCTCTTTTGGCTTTCCATTTGTTGTGTCTTGAAGAACACTTCCACTGGCTTTGTAGCTCTGTCTCTTTTTAGCCAGCTTTTCCTCCCATTTTCCCCCTGTCTTCCCACGTCTTCCAACCCATTTTCCTCCCGCTTGTCTAACTTTAACTCGAACTATTTATCTTGTTAGCGGAAATCTATTGAAAATGTTGATGTCCTTTGTTGCTACGGTTGGTCTTCCTATACATACATACAAATACTGATATGTCTATGTATTTGTAACTAACAGCGTGTCTAAATATATATAGATATATCCAGACATGTTTTCAATATGCTTTGAGTGCGGAAATTTCACTTTTGAAGGGCCTTTCTTGTGGGCGCCGAAACTTGTTCAACTTCAAGTTAGACTATTGAGTTGCCGAAGTACATTCTATTGATGTTATACAAAAATATCCCAAATTATGAATTTAAATGGCTAAAAGACTAATTATGTTGTTGTTCTCATCAATGGAAATACTCTACACTCATATTTTTCAATAACAACGGAATCTACTTCAGTAATTTATTCACTTTTTTAATCAATCAAGAGAGCCACATTAAATGTAATTCAAAAACTAATCATTTAAGGCACGACCATCGATATTTATCACCAGGTAAATACTTATATTCCCCATCCTCGACTAAAAACCACTATCTCTGTCAAACAAAATCAATAAAATGAGCAGCGCCAAGGGGTTTCCTTGCCTTTTTCTGTCGCCCAGGTGCAAGCAAGAAGGTGAGGGGGTCAGAGTTCATTGGAGTGCTTTCAATTATTTTGCAATTGCGCTTTTTGCGGCATGCGGTCGTAATGGTAGAACTCTTTGCCATAACGGTTAACGGTCCTAGAGCCAACCCACATCGAAGTAGGGGCTTCAAACTGCTAACCTAGAAAAAATAATATAGACCCAACCCCGAAAGCAGTAGCAACAACATGTTATTGTCATAATGTATGCTGGCTCCCCATCCAACCCACTGTTTAGTACACTGAAAAAAAGGCGGGGGTAATGTACAGTTTATACGGTTATAGTTGTGGAAATACCACTTTTAGTATATACCAAACAATTTTCGAATTTAGTATGCGTGCGGTTTAGTATACTTTCTACTAGAAAGCATTTAAATCAGACTCCTGTTTTTTTTCAAGTGCACTTCGAATTTTCAACCCTTTATTGAGACTTGCTCCCTTTTGTTGACTTTTTAGCGTTTTGTCTTTGCATTCATTTGATGTGGCCTCGCTAGCCCCTTTAACTCACTCTCTCTCTCCCTCTCTCTCTTTCGCTCTACCCCGCCTTACTTTCTCCCGCCCCTTTTTTGTCGAATTCCCTTCCCAAGTGCTTGAACCATAATGTTGGCAACTTTATTTGCGGTTTTGTGTGACTGTAAATTACACAAACAGACGCGCAAATGAAACATATGTAACAAAATGTCTCCAATGTATATAACTCTCTCGATTCTCCCCCTTTCTCCTTTCTCCGCTTCCCTGTGACTTTTGTGACTGCCAAGGCATAATAAATTATTAAGCAAAACTGCGAGAGTGTTCAGTGTTCAGTGTTCATGGCAAATGCCAATGCCAAAATGTTTCACACACTCCCCTTTTGACATGGCCCACATGGCGTATGCGTAATTTTGTTTTATTCACCACCCTTTGTCTCACCCGAAATTCGATGTGCTTGCTTGTATTATTTATGCATAGGACGCTGGGAAGATTGCAATTGCTTTCTGGCATATATGCCATACAATTTATCTAGCCAGACAATCAAATACTTAATAAAAATAAACTCCCGCTCCCACAAAAATTGAATCGAAATTCGATTTGGCCAAGCGGCGATAACAAATTCACCTAACATTTGTCTTTGACAAAAAGCAATGAGCCATCTGTAAAATAAAATTGTATAACATTTGCACAAACAACATTTGGTTAGTCGGGAATACAATAGAAATGCAACGTGTACGGGCCTCGAATTTGAGTATCTCTTTTGTATTAATTACTTGTACTATTTAAAAAATTTAGTCCCTTAAATTTGTCAATATCCTTACAATCCAAATAGAATGCCCACCAATGTACACACATAAAAGTGCATATATATATATATACAACTTCTATGTAAGCCCTAGTCGAAGGCAATGTCTGGCACAGATATGTCAGGACAATGGAGGGATCCAGACAACATTTGAGTAACCGGAGCTCCGTGGACAACCCAATCCCTCATAAATTCCACAACATGCCATCATCTTGGGCAGAGAGGCATTGGTCTGGTCTGCATGTGACATTTTGCCACCCCATAACTTGGAAATCGATGTATCGATTGGCGTCATAATGGTTGTTTGCCAACGCTTTTCCTTCGTAAAGTAAAAAAATTAGGAAATATAATACATTTTGTTGATATTGATAATGACACTGATGTCTTTGGTCATTTGCAACCGCCAGCTAATTAGCAGGTCACTTTTCCCCGCATTTTCCCGACACCAAACTATTGGCAAAGTAAGTGAAAAATTTCCCGGCAATTTGCATAGTTGATGATGACTATTTTCGTTCCGTTTCGTTTCATTTCCTTGCCTTTTGCCCACTGACAACTTGGCGAGTTAGCCAACTCGAGTAGTTACTCAAAGCGGCTTGTTATTTGTTAGCATTTTCGCTTTTTCGTCGTCGACTTCTGGCCAACTTATTATTGGTTTGATTGTCGCAAATTGTCTGCTCCTGCGGCGATTTAAAACAGCTGCCATTACTAGTTTCAATTCAACCTGCAGTTTAGTTATTCACAGAAAATAAAAGGAAAAAAAGCGTAGCAATTAAGGTGAAAAATATATAACCATAATCATTAGAAAAATACGTATTCTAACCTACAGTATAAGTGACAAATCTTACATTTTCATAACGAGACAATTTGGAACATTCTCCTTTACTCCATCTATTGTCAATGCGCAATTGCAGCGTCAAGTGACGCACACAAGGTCGGTCAAACGGCAGTCACTTCAAGGGAAAATCTCGGAAAATTGTGAATAGCGAAGGGAGTCGCTGGGCGAAACGCAGCAAACACAGGCAACATTTCTCGCTTTGAGCGACAGCTCGGCATAATCCGCGTTCGTCATAAAAAGTCTGCCAAAGACAAGTGGAAAAATCCCTTTTGACAACTGCAATCCGGAAAACTTTGCCAGCAGCAACATTAACATAAGCAACATCTGCAGCAACAATTGAGTAGAGAATTATGCTTTTAAAGCCGCTATTGCACTAGATATCACATTTGATTTTGAACGACAGCCCTTGACAGAAAACTATCGCTTTGGTTAAGCCAGCAGTTTGCCACTTTTGCATTGATAAGCTCAGCGTTTAAAGTTATTGCAAAATTAAAATTACGTTGGAATAAAGTCGTTGAACCACCAAACAGCAACATAAAACCATGTGAAACCTTCGCTGGTAACAAGAGCAACTGCAACATTGAAACTATCTGCAGCATCACGTAAAATTGCCGCTTGTGTGGATAGCTAAATTTGCACCAGCAACACCTCGAATCCCTGCAGCAACAAAAAAAAAAGGCAGCAACTTCCCGGCTGGGGAGCATCAACATCCAACGCATCCAACACATCGTCGACCAACGGCAGCAAAATGCAATGACATTTTAATCGACAACCGCCAGTCACTCCACCAAATCCCGAGTCCCAAGTCCCGAGTCCCGTGTCCAGAGTCCCGATCCCGTCCCATAATATGTAATAACGCTCTAGTCACCATCGACAGCAGCGTCAGCAGCCAAGAGCAACATCAAGTTGCTCGCCAGCAGCAACGCAAACAGCAGCGACATCATCGGCGGCCTCGCCCTCAACAGTTGTCTAAAGTCTAAAAGCCGGCTTCAGTTTTTCAACGGTTCCACAACTCTGCTTTTCCGCCCTTCTTCTTTATTTTTTTTAATTTTTTGTCCAAGGGGAGCCCTTTATATTTCGGTTGTTGCAACCTGCAACCTGAACAACCGCCAGGACAACCGCAGCAACAGCAGCAGCAGCAACTTCAACAGCACGGCAGCAACATCAGCGGCATTCGTGTCGTCATCATCATCATCATCGACTTGTGCAGCATCAGTGCCTCGTCAAAACGTCAATCGGTGTAATCAAGCGTTAAGTGATTCTGCGGAAGCGCAGCGAGGCCTTTACTTCGCCCCAAAGACACTGAGAGGAAAACAAGCTCAAAAACCTCAAAAGTAATATCTGACATCTACGGAGCTATCATTTAAACAGCAGTTATTCAAATACCAAAGGATCGTCGTAATATCTTCATTAATTGCTTAAAAATATATATAATCTTGATTTTTCTCCAGTGTAGGGGCATACCAGAACTCTATGAGGGGCCACAGAACGTCGGCTGAGTTAGCCCCCAAGAACGGGACGACACAGGGACAGCTGCCAAGAGGGGCTTAAGTCGCCGGCAAGGGGAGTTCGCAACTGTCAGTTGGACTGACTCCCTTTCGATATTTACACAAACAGCAGAACAGAAACAGTGAAATCAAATAAAGCATATTTCCGCTTAGGGGGGGAATACTTAAATTATTTATAAAACCTTGCAATTTAGTTGCAGTGTTTCGTTTGGCAGGTCACCAGATTCAATTTTGGTTTAAGTGATTGCAAATCAAGTTCGTTAGCATGAAAATCGTATGAAAACATTCAGGAGCGAGTACTACTATTAAAATAAAAAATAATTTAAAGTTTGTGTAGCGCAGCGAAAGTCCCTCAAAGTAATTTATATTAAATAATTTAAATAATATGCAATCACCACCAAGTATAAACATTAATCCAAATCGATGTAATGGCTAGCCATTTTCCAATACTTTGATTAATTACAAAACTCGCTCAATGGGAAAAAATTGAGCAATAAATAGTGCGAGATGAAAATGAAGCAATGAAGGCGGAGGTTAAACGCTTGTTAATTTTCCAATGGCCTCTCTATGACATTTCAATTAAACGGGCATAATGAGGCAGACGCGTCCACGTCCCGGCCAGCATCCCAGCATCCCAGTATCCACATCAGCAACATCCCAACAACAGCAGCAGCAGCAGCATCAGGCGGTCCATGATTAATGGGCCAAATGCGAGATCTTCGCCAGGCTGCGAAAGTGTTGACTGCCGGCCGTTGTCCATCTTCTCCCGGGAGTTCTGGGATCCGGGGTGCTACAGGATTCTGGGGGCAGAATGGGGAATGGGGAACTGGGGACTGGGCATCAATAATTTGCCTATCCAGGGGCGGGGTGCGGCAGGGGGCGGGACACTCGGACTGCCCTCGCTCGCTTATCGCCGCCGAGTGATCAGCATCCTCCGTTGAGTCGGGGAATCGTGGTGCCGATCCAGGAAACCGGTTGCTCCGCAGTCCCGTCTTGGATCACACTGAGAGCAAATTCAGCTAAGGAGCTGGAGCTAAGACTCAATTTACTCAATAAAATATAAAATATTTCCACCAACAATAAACAATTTCAACCTCACATGCATATAAAATCAAATTATAAAATTTTGTTCTGTAATTTTCTGATATGCAACTAAGTAGTAGAATCTTGAATTTTTAATTAAAATTCAATTTCGTATGAAATCAATATAAACTGCGTAAATTGTGTAACCAACTTTTTCGCGCAGTGCCCGCATCGAGGAATTACTGAGCAATGTTTTCGCGGCTTATTATTGTCCAGTGTAGCCGCAGCCACCTGTGCGCGAAAAAATACGAGCAGAAACACAAAATCAAACCGAAAAGCAAAGCTCGTTATGTTCGGTTTGGTTTGGTTTGGTTCGGTGGGGCAAGGATGAGGATGTGGATGTGAATGGGGATGGGGATGTGGACCCCATTCAGTCAGGCATTGAACCAGTTTCCAGATGGATGGATGGATGGCCGGCTGCGATGGGGACAGGCCAAAGCCAAACACCGCCAAAGTGGAGCAGTCAAGCAGGCTTTGAAACGCCGCTAAAGCTGCCCAAGTCGACCAAGTGTACCAGGTTGGCCAAGACGCCGTTCCAGTGCAGACAGAACTTCGCCGAAAAAAGGATAGAATTTAGCTGGAATTTATTGACTGATCGAGCATTATAATCGTTCTCAATAGAATAAGTTAAATATAGAAAAAAAACTTTAAGAAATAGCAAGAATTTAACATATTAGCAGCTATAAACAGATATAACCTCATGGATTACTATCTTAGCTAAGCGATAAATTCACAAATAAAACCAATAGCTATTTCCGAGCGATCACCACTGACTCCACAGGTCGCAGGATGTTCCTCACGCAGATCGGGGGATTCTGGAGATCCGGTCGGGGGTTTCGATGAGTGGAGGGGGGGGGGCCTACGAAAACTGGATGCATCGTCTGGGGAGCGGAGATTAAGCGGGCCTTTCAGGCGCATTAGACCGGTGGTAAGGTGACCGACCACCTGGCGCTCTCGACCAATCGCAGATGAGCTGGCTAAATTAGTGCGGACCCCTCTGCAAAAGTAGTCGCTGATTTGAAATGCGAAGCGCTCGGGTTTATTTTTAATATGCGTAAACTTTTACGATCCGAGGGACCGGGTTTTTTTTTATATGTGGGGTGTCTATGGGCGGCGATTTCCTTCGCATTTAATTTTTACCCTTTTCTTTTTGTTTTTTTTTTTTTTTTGGGCGGTCCTCGGACACTTGTACACTTAAGTGATTTAGTGTAAATGATTGTGGCAAAGCGGCGGACCAGGCTAAAATGTGAAATTTTCAATGTAATTGACAAGACTTCTTCACTTTCGGGCAGGTGGAATGGTGGTATCGGGACTCGGATTGGTATCCCGATCGGCTAAGTGGAGCGGGGCTAATAGATGCCCGGATAACACGCTCCAGTTACGAGATTGGCTAGCTTTGGTGGGTTGAGAAAAGTGCCATAGAATCGCGAGGGATTAGCTGGAGCAAAATTGGACAAAGGAGTGAGTAGTCGAACAAAGCTTGTGGTCATATACATTTTTTACGATTATTGTATAATACGGATCTCAGAACGTTTTTAGCACATGTGCACCATAGTCGTGGAAAGCCAGATAGCGTCGCGTGAGACAACGATAGTGGTCCGATCTTGTGCAAGTACGCCCACATTAGTCGCGTTTATCAATGTTTCAACACCGAACGCTCGGAAAAACCAGTTGGACATCGGGACGGTCGGTTGTGCAACAAATTGGATGGGGTGGGGGGGGACAGAGAAATATATAAAAACCAGTCGAGTGACAACGTTTTGTCGCCGACGATGCTCTTTATTATTATTATTATTATTTTCGGTTCGGTTCGGTTTCGGGTTTGATGCTCTTGAATTTATGTGCGCGTTCTAATTTTAATTGCCAATTTGTGGGCATAATTTGTCCATAAACCTTAATTAACGACGAAAGCCAACAACCGGCCAGCCGAAAGATGTCCAAATAAAACAAACACCTTAGCCTCGTCAGCCGTTCAAGCGTCTTGGAGGCCTGACCCCGTCTATATCTAAATGCATACATACATAAGGTATATGGTATATACATATATATATGTATATATCTGTGACAGGCCGAACCCGTCGCTGCTCTATTTGCATGCAAATTAAACGAAACAACACGCTGGAGCTAGGAAAATGGGAAAACTGGGGGAAAACGTCGGCAATGTAGCAGCTCAACGAAGTGGAAATGCTCTTGAGGAAAGGAGTGCTTAAAAAGGGTATTATTATTTAAATGTTTTATTTTTTCCTTACAGGTCAGCTAAAATACTTAGCATTTTGCATAGAGTTCTTTAGCATTAGCCTATTTTGGCTCAGATTAAAAGCAATTATAAATAATTTGAATAGGAATAACGATAGAAATATAATTTAACGATCAAAGTGATCAATTATATTCACTACTTTTCAGAAATATTGAAAATAAATACTTGAGTAGCTGCCGCAGTCCAAAAAATGATTTAAAAAAACCGAGAAGAGAGCTATAAATACGCAGCAACCAAATTAGCATTAAAAAAATTCAACAAAGAACGAGGAGAACGAGAAGAAAGAAAATCAAATAAAAATAAAAATAATACAAAACAAACGACTGCGACAGTGTTTTGATATTTTGAATTTGATTTGATTTTGTTCATCGTTTGTTTTTGGTCATTTCTATTTAAATTCGGTTCGGTTTTATTGCATTTCGATTTACGTTTTACAGCACAGCAGAGGCATAAAAATTAACGAAATAAAAGACGCCCGAGTTGAATTCTGAGCTCTGAGTTCTGAATCATTAAAAGTTTACCCGTTTGTCTGGCATAAAATTTACATTCGATCGACGAACTTGGGGCATAGTAAACACCTTATAAGCCTAATGTAATCTCATTTCGCTCCGTTGAAATGTGTCTTTAAATCAATTAGTTATCATAATATATGGCGGTCCGCCGTCATCTCAATCGCCAGCCTTTCATATCTCTTAATCGCCTGGCCTTTATTGAGATTTCAGCCATAGATAGCGGATTCTATTCATAACTCCTTGCCAACTTGAGCTTTTGGTAGCAAAATCTGCTACATTTGTTAGCCATTTGCCTAGAAATTGCTTTGGGAAAATCACATTCGCTTCAGTCAACGACCTCTCACGATATTTAGATCGATTTTCGATTCTTAACTGTTCTTCCATCGATTTGCCTCTATGGTGACTATAACAAAGTGACGAAACAATGATCACTGCTGTCTTTCTTGACCTCCAAATTATCTTGGTTGAGATTTTTGAGATCAACGTCAATCGAATCAGAAAAGAAGGCGCAATGAGCTTAGAACGGCAATACTGTTTTCCTACACTGGCATTATTTTAATAGTTGGTTTGACCAATAAAACATCTTCAAAGTAAACTGAAATTCATGGTAAAAAACCAAACTACTAATTACGTTCGAAACGATGATAGATAATAAATACCATCGCGGCTTAAAAAAAAAAAAAAAACAGACGCGAAAACGTTTCAACAGTTAATTGGAAGTTGGCCTTTGCATATATTCTAATTGCTATTCAATTTCCGAAAGACAATTTTTCAATTGTTTTAATGCCTCCATGATTGATACGCCTAATTGCTGGCTAGGCGCGCCCCAAGAAAATTGGAGGGAAACGCCAGGGATCTGGTATATAGAGTACTGGAGAATCAAATTGCAAAACGGCAGCCAACTGGGCAAGCGAAACACGTTTCAAAACCTCGCATTTCGCTTGCGTCATTAAAATGAGCCTGATTTATAGCCCCAGCTCTGGTCCCGGTTCAGTCTAGGCCTACACTGGAAAAAAAAATTGTTAGGCAGCACTAGTTAGCCCAAAAATATTATCTTAGGTAATTACTTCTTTCCAACTCTTTTCATATTAAGAACAGTATTTTTATTTTGAAATTTTTGAATACTTTTCTGGCAGTGTAGCACCTGAACCGGGTCCAGGAGCAGGTTGGAAGTGCCCGCGTTTCCACACATTGGCCATTGGCCATTGGCTACCACTTGGGCAAAGACCAAAGACCAAAGACCAGGCCCAAACGCACATTTTCCCATCGGCAGCCGGCAAGTAAACCATAACTATGACCATCGAGGCGGACCCTCCCAACCTGATACAACCTAAGGATGTATATTCGAGGATGAGAACGAGGATGGGGGACTGCAGACCTGTTGCTAGTTGCTCTCGATGTTGCTAGTTGCCAGTTGATAGTTGCCGGTGTGCTGTTGCTGCTGGCAGCGCAAATCAAAGCGCAATATGTTGACTACATTTGACTTCCCGGTAATTAGACGTGCATGCCAAGGCGGCCAAGACGATGAACTAGATGTGCACAGTACGCATAACGAATGCGAAAAATCCCTAGAAAATTATATTCTATTTAAATGGAACAATTTATAATATACAGCAGGAGAATTTCTGATTTTCTGAACATCGAAATATCATAATATATCATATTAAACTTAGCAACATATAGAAAGAAAGAATCTTTCATAACATTATGCTTTTATCGATACAATATACATATTATTACATATCAACTTAAATAATTATAATCTATTTTCTGCACTTTTTGAACGCATTTCAGACCACTGTAGCCATTGGCGTCGGCGTCGGCTGCCATTGATTAAGTGTTTCGAGTGTTTCGGCCGGGGTTCACTTCGCTGGATGCTGCCTGCGTCGCTTTGATGTGAAGTGCACCTGTTTTCTGTTCTCCGTTTCTAAGCCGGGCCAAGATGATGGGTAGATGGCCAAGATTCGAGCGCAAGGGGAGCTGGCCAAGTCGAGGCCGGCCAAACAGAGTCATAAAACGCCACGGCGGCCACGCGCACTCCGCAGCTTCCACAGCTTGTTACAACTGGTTGTGATCGGCGTGCGGAGGGGGTCTTTCGGATGCGAGATACACTCGCAAAAACTGGACTTTAAAATAAAGCACACTAAATGAAATTACACGGAATATTTACAAAGGTTTCCTCGAACCCGTATTATAATATTAGCATAGCTAAATACTTTGGTGAACATTTAAACTACTCAATGCTTTTGCAGATCCAAGTACCAGTATGTGACTTTCGTTTTGGCCAGTGCTGTAGAATAGCTCCAGAATGGGCTGCAGATGGGCTGTGTTCATCCAGCGACGCGCCGCGGGCCGAAGATCAGGAATAAAAAAACAGAAAATGGGCGAGCGTGGGGAAATGGGGGAGCCCGAGGAGATGGAGGAGTGCGGACCACCGAGGAGCGATCGGCGATTTCGATGTCTGCTTGTTATTATTGATGCTGCTGGATCCGACCAAGAAATCAGAGAGCTGGGCGCATAAATAACCCGCCTCATAATCAGGCGCTGCCATTAGGTTTGTGTCCCAGCTAGAGGAGAATGGGCAAAAAGCCGCTGCCTCCAAATATGGAATCATATGAAGCGCCAGTGGTTGCTGCTAGTTGATGTTGCTGCTTGCTGCAATAGTTGCTGGTTAGCTGCAACTGTTGCAGCTGCCTCTTGTAGGAGGCGACAGGTGCAATTATGCGATTTTGGCTCCAGGCGGCGATTTCCGCATACCGCACGCAACATTTGCACATCGCCATCGCATTCGTCATGGGATTCCTTCCAATCGCAAATGGGCAATTTATTCTCAACCCGAATTTCCGGGACATATGAAAGAAGTTCGAGTTCTTACTTAAGTCCAATTGGTCTAAAGGTCAACAAGTAAGCTATGTCATAGTTGGGATAATAGGAGATGTATAAACTAAGGTTGTAACTTCTTTAGTTAGCATAGTTAGTGCACATAGATGGATGTTACTTCCATCTTATGTGGCTTCCCGTGGTTAACCTCAGATATGCCAGTTCTATGGGCCTCTTGGCCTGCTTGGCATCTTTTCTAATGTATTCTAATATCCAACCGCAAGGCTTCTGTTTGTCACACCTACTGTCAACCAGCTACTCGTTCCTTGCACGTATGTATATGTATGTATGCTTATGGTTTTGCCTGGCAAAGGATGGACTTCTTGCCACTTTTATCGACTTGTCTCGAGTTACGCTTATCGATGTCTGCCGATCACGCGCCATGTTGGCAGTTTTAATTATGTTGTTGTTGCTGCCGCTACTGCTGATGGTGCTGGTACATCTCGGCTATATCTTCCCTATATCACCTTCGTAGCCCCCCAAACACACCCTTTTTACCCCTTTACTTGCTGCGGAATGTTGACGAACTGCTGTCGCAATTAATACGCATTTGCTGTCGTCGTTGTCGCAGTTGCTGCAACCGAGACTGTTTAGCCCTGTTCCTCTAGCCACAACATATAAATCCTCCTCTACAGAAGTTGCACCCTTCCGCCCCCGCCCCCCGCCCCCTCAGCACACGACGCCTCTGTCAACAGTATTTGCTATTTATAGACGACGACTTTGTCCCCACGCCCTGTCCCCACAGAAAACAGCAGAACTGAAAAGCAGCAAACAGTTGCAAACTGGTATGCCCCACGTTGCCGATGTTGCTGCCGCTCCTCGCATGCTGCCCCCCCATTTGTTGCTGTCGTTGCTCAGGTTCTTCATGTTGCTGCTGCGGCTGCTAATATTGCAAGTTGCTGCTGTTGCTGCTGCTACAGTTGATTATGTTGCTGCTGCAATTATTACAGTTGCTGTTGCCACTGTAGCCACTGCACTGCGAAAAATATGCATGTGATTTGTATGGTATGGTAAAAACATCATCCTTGCAACACTGGTATTTTCGGTGTTCGAAAAGCCAAGTTGCTTTGTATTTCTTAACGTGCATATGTTGCTGCTGCGGTTTGATTCATAATGTTGCTGCTCTACCTGACTATTGCTGTTGGCCAGAAGTTGCTGCCTTAACTCTTAATATTGCTGCTAATGTGACTGTTATTTTTTGCCTTGCTGCTGCACCTGGCGAGTAGTTGTTTGGCATAATATGTTGCTTATGCTGCTCCTGGAATTCGTTCTATTATTTATGTTTCTGATTTAATTTTCTCAGATTGTGGCGTTCCCTTCTATTTTGCTGCTGTCCAATTCGCAATATCTTGTGATATCCTTCGCATATTGCTGATATGGCATCATTTTGCGCTACGATAAGGTATTAAATATTTTTATACTTGTATTTACACAACGAATCGCTTTCAAAACTAAGCCAAGCTGCTCGCTAGAGATAGGATCTCAGCAGTGGTATTCCAGTTTGTTGTTCTGACTGCAGATTTTGTGTTCTTGCCGCAGTTAGTATTGCAGCACTTAGCTCAGATATTGATATTGCTGTTGCTTGTGTTTCGTCGTTTCACTGGCAATTATTGCTGCTGCTGCTGCTGCTGCTGCTGCCTCTCGATGTTGCTGCACTTGCAGTTCTGCTGCTGTTGTCTTTCGTCCCACTCTGCTTTTCTTGGCATTTAGCATTCTGCGCTCTGTCGTTCTGTCGCTCTGTCGTTTTTCCCTTCATTCCAGTGCCTGCTTAACCTGTTGGAGCCCCCCTTTAAAATCCCCCCAAGTGCCCCCCCTTTATAAGCCGCACCCCGGCCCTAAACCGCATTCTCCCTGCATTATAATGAAATTATTTGTACTTTTGCTGCATTTGAGCCCATGGCTGCCGTCTGGCAGCAACTTCTGTGGTTCGCAAAATGGAAAATGGAAAATGCTTTTCCCCGGCCCCAATTGTTCGATGGGTGTGTACATATATATATATATATATATATATATAAGTATATTGCCCAGCAGCCAACTCACCCCCCCCCCCTGATTTGGATACCCCCTACTCTTCGATTTGTGCAATGTAATTATTTCAAACTGTCTCTGCTTCCGTCGAGTGAATTTCCTCACATTTTTCCCGCTCCGCTCGCTCTCACCTTTTGTCATTTCCTTTTGGCATAAAGTTTTCCTCGGGGGAAAATGGCGCGGTGCATTTTCCGAGGGGAGGCACACACATTTGCCAATTGAGCAATGAGGTTGCCAAGAAGACTGGGTCAGAGTGGTAAAAAAACATTCAAGTGGAGAAAATATGCAGTTGGGGCATTAGAGATGGTGTTATCGTCGTCAGAAATAAATGGTTTAAAATATGGATATTATTCGCTTAGATGGAAAGATATCTTTGATTTATTTATAAATAATATATTGCTAATGTATCACAATTTTCAATATAAAGAAACTTTAAAACCAATCAAATCAATAACATCATCGGTGTTTGGCCAAACGAAAAAGAGGTGGAAAATATTCACGGTGAGGTGGGGGTTGGGAAACCATCGCTTTTGGCTTCGAACCCAGTGCAAAATCAATAAGTTCGTCGGTGCAAGAGGGCCAAGTTAATTTTCGTAATTGGCATCTTAACAAGGTTATCTGCATTCGTTGCGATTTGCATTCATCCTACCCCCTCCCTACCCCCTCGATTTTCCCCGACCCCTTATCAATTATGCAGCTGGCGTGTGGCACGCCCCTGAATTCCCCACGCCTCTGGCTGGCATTACCATCTAAATGCAAAGACTCGAAATGAAAAAGAACTTTTTGGCTGTCAAAATGCTTTCGGATCAAATAACTAAAAATTTCATATTCGAGAGCGTTCGCTCTCTTTTATTTCTTTTATTTTTTATTTTTTCGTGCAGCGACTTCTGCATTTAAATGAAGTTGTAAGCCGAAAGCGAACCGAAAACCGAAACGAAATATATAAGTTTAGGTATGATGAATCCAATGCGTGTGGGCTGCGTGTTTTTTGGGTTTTTTTTTTTATCGGGGGCTTAAGGGTTTCAAATTAGCATATGAACTTTCAACCACACGGCTCACAAAAATGGTAACATTAATACTAGATATAGATTTTTTGAAAATAAAATAATTTAAACTTAAAAGCATACATCTTATGGAGGTTTGACAAACAAGCTTATTATCTACTAAATGGCTCAAAAATCAATTTTGCCAACATTTATTAAAAAAAAACGCATTTTTCAGTGCCCTAAAAGTTTTTTCTGCTTCGTGTAGAAGAAGTTCTTGGCAAACCTCTAAAAAGTGGCACTGCATTAACCATCTCCGCACAATTGAATTAATCGATGTGGCCTATTAGAAAACCAAGGCACGTCGTCTTCGTTGTCAATCATAATGACAACTTAACGCACACACTCTCAGCGACGAGTATCTATGTAGCCAGTGGGTCATACATCAAAAACTGGCTGAATGAGGGGCCTTAAAGAAGAAAAAGGGCAGCAGACAAGACCCGAGAGATTATAATATTATGGGAATGATAAAGATAATTTATGCTGCAGTAGCTAGCTGGTCGAGCATAAATTAAGCAGGTGTATCTGTATTTCTCTTTTGAATGAATGGGTACCTCAAGTGGCCCTCAAAGAACGGATTTAACCGGATTTTACTTAACCTAAACATGACTTACAAAGACTGAAGATACAGATACAATTTAATTGGTTCTCAGATGCAGCTTGCTTTCATAGATTTTTAAATATATTTTGCCCAACACCTCGATTTACTTGAACAAGCATATTGTTTCTTTATTTAGTTATTCAATTATGTGCAGAAATTCATGTAAGCACGGGTATTTTGTGCGGAATAAATATAATATAAATCAGATAATCCCCCAAACCAATCATCTGGCAACTAGATTTCGCTCTCTGAATCAAAACTTTCGTTAGGCCTGCAACAGAAATTGAATTCACCTTCCGCTGGGCCATAAATTGCCGGCCGGCCCCGCCCGCTTTTCCTCCGATTTTCCCACCTTTCCGCCCATCCAGCCCCCCTCCCTTCCCTCGCCACCTCCCACGGGCAACACAAACCAAATCAGTGAAACCAAGTTACATTCTGCGATGTGTTCTTGCTGCCTACCGTGGTGTTTTTGTTTTGGCTTTCCTCTCCGCTCGAGGTCCTTGGGCGGCTTCCAAAAGACGCAGGAAAAAAAATAAAATAAAACGCCAGGATAATCAATAAATGAAATTCAATTTGCTGCGCCATTTGCGCAGACAGTCAACAACAACGGAGGTATCTGAGCAGTGAGCCGATTTCCTTCTTTTTTCGCTGTGGCGCTCCAAGGGGCGCGACGGACCCCAAATTCAAACTGCATTTCACCCGAAAAAATATATATCATGTTTCACACACAATAAATATATTTACATACACATATAAGTTAAATGGGTACAAAAAATGTTATGGGATATGCAGTCTTAATAAATATCAAATAACGATTCAGATTAAAACTTCGCATGAGTCAATCAATTCCTTTCGGTGTAGCCCAGGATCATCCCCTGCCCCCCGCCAAGTCCTAGAAGTCTAGGACTAAACACGAAAGAAGCAGAGCCCATAAAACGAGGACATCTAATGAGTGAATGAGTGGAACGGGGGCAGGGTTGGGGGTATGGGTGGAAAAAAAGGGGGCAGTAAAAGCGGGGGGCGTGAGCCGTGAGCGAAGCGTGACGTTCGTGTATTTTATCGATATTGCAATTTATTGTATTAGCCCGCAAACGACCGAACGGCAAGGGGCAGGATGAAAAAAGGGGGTAAGCGGAGCAATAGGAAAAGCGGGAAAAGCTGGAGAAAAACATGGCCAAAGGGGGGTGGAAGACCTGAAGCAAATATCACCAATATCCCCCCCTACGAAGTTCCGATGATATTCGTTGGCTATAAAGTGAAATATGTGTTAATTTTTGCCATAGATAAATGGAAAAGCGGAAAAAAGGGAAGCAGTCACACCCAACTCCACATACACACACACACATAGATGTATATACAGCATAAATATTTGTTGTAATGATAATATTGACATTGATAAGCGTCCACAAATTTATGCACAATTTGGCTAATTGATTGGGGCGGATCCGTGGCTACGAAAATCCACTGCAAAATGGCAACATCGCACGCAAAAGGAAAATTGTGAAAATGAGTATAATATAGATTGAGTGAGAGATATTTAGGAAGCAGCATTTAAAGTATTCTGGAAACTAAGTAATATGAAAGAAACTTCTTACTATTGTATTATTAGTATAGGTAATTAGAGCATAATGGTTAAGGGGTACAAAATACTCGTTTCTTTTTTTTTTTGTTGAGCTCCATCATTAAGTTGCAAACGATAAGCTGCCTTTTAGTTATTCAATTAATCCTTGAATCTCCACTTGCATTTGTAGCTGCCTTACACTCAAAGTTTCGCCAAAACTTTGCCTGTTATAAAGGAGAGGGTTTAGCCATTTCTCAGCTCCTTGTCCTTGTCCTCGTCCCAATTTTCGTCCTGCGAAGGAGGAGGAGGACGCTCTGGACATGGCCAGTCGCCTGGTTGTGTTTACCTTTCCGGCTCGTTGGACAGGCAGCGGCCTCAAATGAAGCATGAAGTGTTGGCCCAAGAAGACGCAGTCACCGCAGATGCCGGGTTTTGGCCGGCCTTTGGAAGGGGGCTTTCGCCTTTAACAGGGCTTTAACTGGGTTTTGGCCCGCTCGAGAGCGGGACGTCAATGTCAAGTGCACAGAAGAGGCGGCGGCGATGACTTCGATTGCCACCGAGAATTAAGACGGACTTGATGGCTAGGCGCGTAACTTAAAAATCAGACAGCCAAACCGCCCACGCAGAAAGACCAAAGTTTAGGGCTGCAAAAATCAACAGCTTATAAACAATATTACAAAAATATTCATGTCACTAATATACCATTTTCACGAAAGCGAAAGGAACATCTTATTTTAGTGACAAAATTCGTGAGGAAAGAACATTTTCTCACAAAAATTTCTTTAATGGGCTTGGCAACCCTGGTGGTCAGCTCACCTTGCCGCTGGCTTTTGAGCTGGGCGCCATTTTCGACACAAATTGAAAGTGAGCCACAAAAAACAACGCTTAATTCAATAAGAAGACAAACGAAAAAAGACAACAAGCAAACAAACGAACAACTGCAACAATAACAGCCGCATGCGGGGGGGAAAAGTTTATAATAACAGCGGACACAAATTAATTTTGCAAGCCGTCGCCGGCGACACAAATTGCCGTGTCATGTCCAGAGTTGAGTTATCTCTTTTTTTAACTTTTGCGAACGCCCTTAAGAAGGTGCAGTGAGATTGTGCGGAAACAATCGTCGCAGATGAGGCATACGGATTTTCATGTTCATTTCGTGGGTTGCCATCATCACTCGATAATTTATTAAATTATAGCTCATTGAGTGTGAACTAGCTCAAGAATTCACGCTTCTTTAGTTTCTAGCACCTGTAAGGGCATTCCATATTCGGCTTCACTTACGTGTCAACCGTTTTTGTTTCTCCCTTCTTTATCCGTCTGCGTTTTTCACCTCTTGCCGTGGCATCAGAGAAAGGAGAGGTGTGATCAAGGAACGATCTCCCCGCCTGCCCCTTGAGCATTGTAATTACAAGCGGCGAATATCCACGCATCATCCCGTCCCTCTCTCACTCTGTTGGCTATCTCTCTCTCGCCCCGTAGTTGCCCAAAGTGTAATTTTTTTTATTTTGTACAGGTAATTTCCACTAATTACGAGGCAATGAGTTGGTAAAAGCGACTACAACTGCGAGCAAAGAGGGGCCACTACTGTGTCTCGCAGATCTTTAGGCGCATGATTTGCGTTTTGCGGCCATGTGTTAACGGGTAGCCCAAAGCTCTCAACTCTGGCAATTGTGAATTAAATCTTTTTATATGGGTTTTTTTCTGTCTGATGCTTAACACTCAGCGGACGTTGGCAAAAATCGTAAACACAAATCAAATGAATTTCCATAATTGCACTTGTGTCTTGGCGCTTTCCGTTTGAGATAATAATAATAAAAAAAAAAACGAAAAAACTGAAATGGGTAACTGAGAAAATGCAAGAACATTAAAGACATTATGTTTGAATGCACCGCACTACGCGCTTTATTCACGTTTATGTTTTTTATGTTTTCATGAGTTTTGCAGTCTAGACGTGCAAAGTTGTCACTTGGCAAATTTCAGATGCGCTGGGCGGAGTGAATGCATCTGGGTATGGAATAATCGAATCGAATTTTAAACAAATATCCACATAAAGGCAGACAAAAACTAATATTATTGAAACATTTATTCAATATAATCATTTGTTGATTTTGCAGTTTTGCGTTCATTTGTTTATTTCGGAGCTTAAAGTTTAATTTACCATCTGCTTTCCCATTCATTTGGTCCTTTCAATTGCTGAACAAGGGCTTTTGTCATATGTTTCACCCGTAGATACAAATGTATCTTTTGGCGTTTCTTCCTCAACTTCCCCTATTTTTTTTTTTTTTTTTTGGCTTGGTCAAACTATTTTGCATTTGTGGCACTTTTTTGTTCAGTTAGTATTGTTTTTATTCTTTTGGTTTTTTGCTTTTCGGATTTGACAGTCTTTTATTTTAGTTTCTTTATGCAGTTTTTGTGCAGCTTTTACAGTTTGTGTGTGCATGTTTTTTTTTTTCGGTGTTTTGTTTGTCAATTTCACGCTCTATTTGTGAGGTTTGCTATTTGCCTTTGCTTTTTGTTTGATTTGGTTCGCCATTCGCTCCTTCTGTTTTTTGATTTTTTTTTTTTTTCATTTTTGTTTTGGGTTTTCCCCTGCTGTTGATTTTGCGCCTTTGTTTTGGGTCGAATCTTTGATATTTTTGTACTTTTGACCAATTTGCGGCGCACAATGCAAACAAACACAGTCTATAGTCCAGCACATAGATACAAATGTATCTGCAGCTCGTCGGTCGTATCTTTTTTTCATTTTTATTATTATTGTCGTTTTTTTTTTTTTTTTTTTTGGTTTTTGTGTGTTGGGGGTCGAGGTGACAAATGATTGGCAGCTTTTCAATATGGCGCTAATTGAGTTTTTAATTGTTTGACTTTTCACTTGTTGACTTCCTTTTTTACCCGAAATAACTTTGCATCCGAGAGATGCGCTTCAAATTGGTCATAAGATTTTCAAGAGATCTTTACTTTCGAGTGGAGAGTATAAGTCAGTGAAAACTATGGTCAGTTTCAATTATCGGTGGTAGACTGTACCATATATATACTGCGGTCCTTTAACCCACCAAATAGCCAGTTTATTTGCATCGGCATCTTCCCGTTTTTTTTTTTTTTGAGTCCGTTCAGTGCATCGCATCTGCCGTCCGTGGTATATAAGTATTTATAATTTGATACGACAACAACATCGTCGTCAGGCGGCTGCAAAACAGCAATCAAAATCAGGGATGCTCCCCAGACCTGCCCCCCGCCCCCTTTTTCCATCGGTTAACCCTCTCTGGCAACTGGTTTTAATGGCTCCGTTATTTGCCGAAGACTCTTTTCGCTCGCTATCCACTCGAGTTGAAATAATTTTAATTTAGTTGCTCTCGGCCGGGGAACTACGAGTATGTACGCGTATAAACAGGCTCCTGCTTCCAATTCGGGTTGGGGTTGGGGTTGGGTTCCTGATTCCGATACGGATTCGGATTCTTCGTCCTGCTTTCGCCCATATATACATACATATATTCCCTCCATGTCATCAGCAGTTTCCATTGATAAGCAACACGCACTCTCCCTCCCCAATAGCCCACTATATCGCCCGGTCTCCCCGATCCACCAGGTTTCGAAGCCGATGTCGATGATGCCACGTCATGTGGTGATTAAGACTGAAATCTGCCGGGGAGAGAAAGCAAGCACACTGCGGAAAATTGCTAGCCGATTGTAAATTGTTTCAGTTCATAATAACAACAAACTGAAACATAAAGCAAATAGCACAAAATACCAACCAACTTATATATTGTTTGAACTTCCAAAATTATATGATATCCCCTTTTTGCCGAAAGCATTTTCCTATGCATTTCTCAAGGCTGTAAAAACTCTTCAGTTTGAGTCAATGGAAACAAAGGCCTTTTGAAGAAGTAAATACATATTAAGTGAAAGCAGAGTTTTAATGAAACCTATCAGACTACGAAGCGATGCAATTATTGAAACCCAAGAATTGCACAGAGGCTTAAACAAATTGTAACCCCAAATATGACGAATAATTGGAAATTTGGCAATACAAATATGTCAAATTGGATTACTGATAAATGGCTAATAATTTGCAGCAGCTAATGAGCATAAGCTGAGGTGGAATATTCATTTCAATATCGCTGACGTCTGCCAACTAATTATACATCTAATAAGTTTCAACAATTGATTTTTGCCATTGCTGGCATATTGGCCAAGTTGTTTTTTTTTTCCAATCCAAATGCAAAGTAATTAATTTCAATTTGTAAAGTTCGCCAGTCGTTGCCAGCTGCATAACCCCCTTTGCGTACATCCGTACTCTAAGTCCGCCCCTGACTTTTGTGACAAGCTGGAATAATTGTGGTGCAAAAGGCCAACAAGAACAACTTAATATGCATGGGATGGCCAAAAGGGGATGGTTCCTTTCATTTCACAGGCCACAGCAGCCAGGAAATGCCCAAACTTTTTGGGGATTTCAATTTTTTGAGCCAGTTCCCTGTCGCATGTTCTCCAGCTGACAGACTGGACTGAACTGTTGTGTTTTGGGGGGAATTAGGGGGGTTCTTTGGAGGGGAGGGGGGTTGACCCCCTGGCTGTGCAATAAATTTATTTGCAATAAATTTACGACCTGCTGCAATGCAGGCAATTGCAACAACAGAAGCGGAAAACAGAAACCGAATTAGAAACAGCAACAAATGACAATTGAAACATTTTATTCCCATTTGGCATGGACTCTCTGAGATTCAACAACTTTTGACCACGGTTTGCTAATGAAGATAAATGCAAAATAGATCGATAGAATATTTCAACGTTTTTTGCTCTTATTTACATCTAAAAGTATATGAAATTACGCATTCGTTGCATTTTATTTATTTATTTATTTTTATCTGTTGATATATTATCATACACTTTTTGGAGGAAAACCCCCCTACTCTGGTCTCCAATTTCGTGTTTCCCAATTAAAACCAAAGCCGACTCACAGAAAAGCGATCCTCATCAATGGGCATATTTCAAAATTATCATTTGTCGACTATTTTTCATTCCCTTTTCCTCCTCACTTTTTTCATGGAAATGGAAATACTTTTGGTGCCAGGCAAGTGAGAAAAGAAAAGTCGGGGAAAAGGCTGAAAACTAACCCACTATGCCGAGAGCCCAGTGAATTATTGCAAGTGCTTTGGGTAATATTTTATGGGCCTAGTCTGGTGTGACGGTTGTTTTCTTCCTTTTACGCCGTGAGTGTGTCATAATTTACAACAGTTGCTGGCCAAGTTGCGATTAGATTACACTCTCCTTTTCCTGCAAATTGTATCAAAAATGCAGGCCCTAATCTTAGGGTTCCCGTGCAGGATTTACAAAGAAATCTTAAGGCACTTAAAGTTAACTCGGAAAATTACAGGGCTGAGAATCGAACCAAGGGCAGGGGCAGGCCCAATTAAAAATCCATTCATCTCTTTCGAAACTTAAAATAATCACAAACTCTTTCGATAATCGGACTCCTGAAATTTCTTGGTGCACCCAGGCATAAATCTTGATTATCACGAGAGCGACAAACGACACTGATACACAAAAAACCAAATGAGCCGATGATAAATACGGCATCGCGGCATTAAGATATAACAATATATCCCAAGATGGAAGACGCATAGAGGCGCCCCAGCTCGCTCTCCGAAATTTAAATGAAATTTAATTAGCCAACCAAGGAACAGTGGGTCAAAAACAAATGCATGCTGCAGAGATTTCAAATTTTATAAAAATTGTGGTTTTATTGTTTAACTTTTAAATATTTTGCATTGATTATACTTTATTATTATAAGTTAGCACCGCAGTCTAGGTTATAAGTTTGGATATTGGAATTTATAATGACATTTGAGTTTCGACAACAACTCCTTAGTTTGCTGCCCACTGTGCCGCTTGCTTTATGAGTTCATTTCGATTCTGATTGGACCCAGGGCCAGCATTTATGAGTGGCTACCCATTGCTCTGTGGGGACTGTCTGCAGGATTGGGGGATTGCTGAACTGCGGAACGGGGCGCTTTTGATTCCGAGTCCGAGTCCGAATCCGATGCGGAACCTAATGAAGTACGCTCGGTTGTTAAGTTGGAAGTTCTCCTCCTGGTGCCTCGTTTTCATTAGCATTCGCACTAATTGTCCTCCGGCTGGAACCGTTTTTCTTTCCGCACATTCCCATTCGAGTTCGTATTCCTATTCCATTTGCCAACTGCTGCTGATTTGATTGAAACCAAAAAACAATCAGATCTTGCTCCAGCAGCTGCTAATGAAGTCAATCTCATGAATGCACATGCCGTGCTCATTTCCGCTTTTGATTTATGCTTCACAGAAAATCGCCAAAGTGCGACAATGATAATGCGGTAGACTGCGAATAAAATCGATATCAAAAGTATGATGCTACGACTCCATCCTAGACAATATTGCTGATTGGAAAGGATACTAATTGCAGGAATGATAAATTTAATTAAATGAATGTGCTTATTAAGATTGACATAAGAGCAGCAAGAATAATCCATGTACCATATGAATTTCTCAATTTTAATCTAATGTATATTACTTGTGTATTCTGTGATTTCAGTCTAAACATTTTCTTTTCGTGTGGGGTAAGTGGGGAGCAACGGGAACTGTACCAGGTGCTGATTGTGCTGGGGGTTTCCCTCAGTTCGTTTGATTGATGATGCGCGATTGTGCAAACAATAATTGCGAAATTACAGTTATGTTCTCGAAAGCGGCAACCCTAAAAGTGTTTCCAAAACGGAAACGAAGTCAAATTACGATGATTGAGATTGATGGCAATGGCGATGGCGATGGCACGATTGAAGGCAAGGGGACAGTACGCCTTTGTAGTGTGCTTAAGTGCATATGGCATTTACTTTTTGCAACTGCAACCCATTTATTGATCAATTATTGTGGATTTTACAACACACATATTTACATATGAACGAATAGAATCTATCTGAAAAAGTAACCTTCGATTGATGCACTTTTCGTGCCCCAAATTGTTATCCACATGCCTCTCGATTGAACTGTTGATTAAGCAACCACTGGTGCACTCAAATCAACTGATTGATTGATTCACCGCACTCATCAATCATGGGTCACCGCATCTTGAGCAGCTGTCAATCAAATTTAGACAAAAACCAAAGCAATTTCTCAATATATTCCGTTTTTTTCCCTGCACTGTAGTTTTTGGTGTTGCTTTTATCAGCAGAAAACGCTGAGGAAGCCGGCTGGCGAAGGCAACAATTAAAAGCTGGCGAAAAACAAAAGCAGCTGAAATAGTGAACAAGATGCGGGCAGCATCAGCACCAAAAACAACAACAATAGCAACACCACACCAACAAGGAGCATGCCGAAAGATTCGCAACAAAAATCTGCTCAATCACTTTTCACTTAACCCAAACACAAGAACTTCAAGTTGAGCAGAGCAGCGAAGGGAAGGGACGGGAAGGGGGTTGCGAAGAGGATGTCGGTCGGACCGGGGCTCAAAGCACTCTTCTGCGGGCAGAAGAAAGAAAGAGTGTGAGGGCAAAAGTGATGTGTGGGCTTTTGAACACCAGCAGAAACGAGCAAAAAAAAAAGAGAGAGATCGATTTCATACTGCCCATCACGATACTATCCTGCACTTGATCAATCGAACTATATAGGCTATTGTTTATATTTGATTTTCATTATTTTCGATTGGCCTCGTTAATCATTGGACCCATTTATTATGAGACTACACACGTTTGTCACCAAATATGATAGCAATAAAAACATGTATTATCTGAGATCTAAGAGATTTTGTAACATCTTCTGCGATGCTTGCGTATAGAATATACCCTAGGCCTGCTAATGGGTAGCATAAGGAACACGGGGCGTGCAAACAAACAAACAAACAGCAACAACAACGCCAAGCAGGCAAAAAGCAAAAGCAAACTTTACGTGTATGATGATATGCAAAAAAGGCCATGCCCTGGGTGCAAGTGAGATGGATAGATGTGGGGGGCTGAGTGGGGGCGGGGCAGCACACATGTGCCGGCCACTCACTCACACACTCGCACACTTGATATTTAATTCCTACTCCAAAAAGGAGAAGAAGCAGCAGCATAAAAGCGATGGCTACGTCAGCATCAAAAGCAGCACTTGACCCACAAAAGTGCAAAAAAAAAAAAAGAAAAAAAACTAAGAGAGTAGCATAAAGGAAAGCCGAAAATTTGTTCTTGTTGTTTGACCGAAAAATGTTTGCAAGCAAGCAAAAGTCAGGGCGGAAAGTGATGGAAGGGTCAGTCGATAACGGCGATGACAGCGTGAGAATTCATCGAAATTATCGCGATTAATGAATTGCGTTACATTATGTGATTCTATAGGGGTTGGTTGATCTGCCTGCGAAGTGGACAGAGCTCAATAAATGTTATTCAAAATTCAGTTCAATCGATACAGTTTACTTCAATTGCTTCATTTCCATTTTTAATTGCTTCGTACTTTTATAGACTTCGTATCTTTCAGAGCATATCTTTTGGCGCTACGTGACTATCGGTAATCTTCTTATCTATCGTTTTTCCTTTAACACTCTTCACCGATTGCAAGCTTATGCAAAAAGCTTTGGCCCAGACTTAAATGCTCATTAGAGTGCAGTGTGGGGGAACGGAAATGCCCCCTTACCATCCAAAAATATCTGAATCAGAATCTCCCACCTCCCCACACTAATTCCACAGCCCCCTGTTCACTCGCTGCAGCTTGTTATTGTTGTTGTTTCGCCTTGCATTTCCAGCTTCTTAAGGGAAAGAGTTTTCCCAAAAGGGAATGGTTTCCAGGGTGGGCAGATGTGTGTTTGCTATATGCTTTCGACTTATTGGCAGTTTCGAATGTGTCAGCAACAGCAGGTGCCACGCCCCTAAGCCCGCTCCTAATACCCGTTGATGATGAAAGTGCGTCAAATGGTTTTTTGATTTGCTTGTTTGCGTAACTGAGCTACAACTTCCCCTCGGACCCCTCTAATCCTGGGGAAATCTGGCGAAATCTGGGAAAACCTGCCAAAACCCCCTTTTTTCCTAATTGCGTATGCGTGTGCTGAGGCTTCTAGATCCTTGCGTAAATTTAACAAGTTCGCACTTGAGCCGAAAGCAAAGTGAAGCACAAAAACTACGCCTGCCAAAAGGCAAAAAAAAAATAGAGGAAAAGGAAGTGGGCTAACTAGACGAAGAATGGGTCAGAACGGCACACAGAAAACCAGTTGGTAAGTTAAAAAAAACTTGGTCTTGGAAAAGCTAACAGTTTTATTAATAGCTAATAATATTAGCATATTTATTTAAGCTACCCATGAAATCGATTAAAATATGTTTCAGACATTCAGACAAATTTTATAATTTTTTTCCAGTGCACGTAGCGCATAAGGAAGCAAGTCTTTTCTAGGGATTAATTTGATTTAGATGTTCAAGTGTTTTGCCTCAAGTTTGCTCTGTTTTTCCTTTTCAGTCGACTTTTCACACAGAACTGAACTTTTTCGACTTGTTAGATACTCTTGGCAAACTTCTTCTCTTTTTTTTGTAAATGTGAAGTAAAGTCGAATAGAGTTTGTATTATGATATCTACATTTAGAAAGAACACGGGTTTTTTATACAGCATATCATCAAACAAATAACAATACAACAAATTGTGTAAATGGTAAGTTCATAAAACCTATTTAACAACTTTACCAATTATTTGAAATGTCTTCTTGAGCCAAATAATATTTCACTTTGAATATGAACTATAGTTGGGAAATTTACTTTAACTGATTTCTTACCCCTTTTTTTTGGGAAGCAACCAAGTTTCCGTTGACAGGTCGTACCAAAATCAGCAAAAAAGGCAACAAAAAAAATGAAAACACTTAAAACTCAGATTTACGTCACATGTAAGACAGGCAACAACAAACAGCCCCTTCACCCGACCCCCCTCGTTAACCCCATAATTGAAAAAGGATGGGATTTTGGGGATTTCCGAGGCAAGGCATCATTAGGACGAAAAATTCCGTCTTTTTCTGTGGAAAACTGGGAAACTGACTTTCGCACAAAAGTGCAATGAAATGGGGTGTTCATGGATGACGGGGCTACAAATCGATAAGGTGTAACCCCAAGAACCCCTTTTCCCCACCTCCAATACTTTTTTCTCACTTTCTGCTTCTACGCTTTGACAGCTGCAAATTAATTAGATTTAATTATTGGCCCCACTCCAATCACCTTCTTGTTGTCCTTGTATATTGATTGAGCCTAATTAACTGTGCTTGAAGTTTTGTACGCGCTCTGCAAATTTTCAATCATCCATCAAAGCCAAATCAGGACTTGAAGGGCGTGGGAAAATGGGCGGGCCATTGGGTCGGAAAATGGGCGGGCATAATCAGTGCATGAGCTGGTCAGAATGAGCAGGAGCTGATTGGTTAGTTTGCAACTGGTTTCTTTCCGCTTGTATCTATTACAATAGATGTAATTATGAAGACACTCGGAATTAATCAATTAATTTTCTTATCAGCACACATGGATTTAAGTTACGAAATGCGGCGGATGGGCTTAGTTTTCACAGATGAAATGAGAGAATTCGGCTTTAAATTAGCAGCAGTTTGTGCGATTTAAGACTCTTAATTGGCAACAGAATTAGGACTTTTGATTTCGGAAAATGTAAATTCTGTTGATAAATTGCGAAAGCCACTTAAGATAGTTTGCCTAATTAAATTATGCTCATGATTATCACATTTAAACGAATAAATGTGGGTCACTTTAAGCTGTTTGCCGTGAAATGCATTCTCATGATTTTAACTGCGATTAATCCAAATTCCTCTAATGCTATATTTGCTGGACATTTTTTTATCTTCACTAAATATTTTGTGGAGCGACATTTATCAAACGCTCGAAGGACATGTGCATGGCTTTTATAAGTGTGTGTTTGTTTTTTTTTTTTGTGCAATTAATTCGCCAAGTCATTTATCAATCAATCAGCGGTAATGTTTCAGGCAAAACCAACGAAAAATAGACTTTTCAAAACCATACGAAAAAAGGCAGTGAACAAGCGCACTTGACAAGTGTGCCAAAAAGGCAAAAAAAAAAAAAAAGGAAAAAAAGACAAGGTCGTTGTCCACTTGTGAAGGCCTTACCACCCTGCTCGCCTCCGCCTCCCCTGCTCACCCCATCGAAAATTGGCTTACAATTGGTCTTGTAGAGCAACCACAAAAGTACTAAGTAAATCAAACGTCAAGTGGCCAAAGCACCCAAAAACCAAACAGACAAAAAACAATAAGGCCGAAAAAAGTTGGTAGAAAAAACCGGTAGAACAAACACGTCACGGCAATTAAAAGCCAACGGAATACAAGAAATTTACAGAACAACAAAAATCGATTTCAAGAGAGCGGGGGAGGGGGCCAGCCAACTAAGCCACAATTGTTGTTGCTGCCATGTCAATTGACCATTGCTTTGAGGGATTCAAAAAAAAAAAAAATATAAAAAACAAGCAAAAAGCCACGAAGAATTCGAGAAATATCGACAGACAACGGTGAAGAATGGATAAAAAGGAGAGGAGCCGCAGAATTTCATCGGTTTCTACATCTTGCCTGCATTGCCACTTGGACAAAAAATAAAGTGTTAAGACCAACAGCCACAAGTGATGGCAGCGTGACCCATTGTACAAATATATTAAATATAAATAAAATATCTTAAGAAGAAAATGGGAAAAATGTATACATTTCTGACCTTGCCATGCTATTTACTAGAAATTTGCCACACAAAGTGTCATGATTATCGCTGGCAATCCCGGTGCTTCCTGGCACGTGACTCACGCACCCATTCCTCGACTCCCACATTCCCCGGATCCCTTGGATCCTTGGTTCCTTGGTTTCCTGGACCCGACAGGGGCAGGATGCCCCACAATTATGCCCTTTCCTGACCACAGACGTGGACACTCTGCATGCCAAACTTTTCCACTTTGCAACTATTTCAAAAGTGAAGCGAAACTTGTGGCCCACTTAGTCGTCCGTCCATGTCCATATACACACACACACACGGCTAAATGTATTTATGTATATATTTTCGGATATCCCGCCCGATGTCCGTGTGTCAACGCCGCAGTTTGGGTCTCCGACGTCGATTTCCAATGCGGTTCGTGTCTTTGCCTGCTGCATGATTTATGATTTCTGCCTCGAAAAGTATTTGTGGCATTCCATTTTCCCCCGCATTTGTGGCCCTTTCCTTGAGGTCCAAAATCCGCATCCCGTATCCCGTATCCGTATCCGAGTCCAAATCAGAAGCCAAGTCAGTGGCAGAGTCACTGCCAGAAGCGTTCAAAGTTGTCTACTCAAATCATTTTAATTGAAAATTACACATGAGCGGAGCCGAGGAAAAGTAAACTTTTAATCACAAGTAGGCGACTTTCGGAATGCCCTCTAACTTCTTTGGCTCCATAGTATGTCTGTATATATTCTTTAACATTAATATAGTATATAGTATATAATAGAAAACTAGCTAATTTTAAAGCCCAAGCTTTTCAGTTTCGAGGCTGGGAAGTTCGTCTTTGTAGGGCAGCGAAATGTGCTAGACCAAAGGGAACCGGCGAGTGCTTCCAAGGGCAGTGGATGGTGATTTCGACTTTTAGCACAGCACATGTCCTTGGGCTGTGTGAACCTGTGTACCGACCCCACCCCTGGCTACCCCTGCCCGCTACTCAGTTTCCCTCAAAAGGTTTCGCGGGCTTGCCCAGGACCTTGGCTCTCGGTTTTTGGCCTGGCACATGGCACGTTTTGTCCGTACCGGAAATGTCCATTCACTTGCATATTAACAAAGTTCCGCACACTCACACACCAGTTGCTATTTGGTCTATGCAAATGCACTGCGAGAAATAAGCAGCAGTTTTGGCAGCAGCAGTTTATTCTGTTAAAACAGCAAATACCCATTACACTATTTCATTACATTCAAATCTCACTTGTCTGCGCGTTTCAGTGTATGCTTGGTGGCAGCAGTACTTAATAAACTCCCCAGGAAGAGACGCAAAAGAGAAGGCCAACCAAGTTGGTCGTACATCATAGGGTCCTTTTCCATATCCTCGCCATGGGGGAGAGGCTATGGGGGCGGTGGCGTTGCTGGTGGAAAGGAAACAGGAAAGTATTTTGAAGGCACCGGAAACCGGAAGCAAGCAATAATTCAAATGAATTTCAAATCAAATCATTGCAAAACATTTACAAAGTATGTGCGCCAAAGCGCTGCACAAAACCGCACAAGAGCCAAATGCCAGCAAGTTCAACTTTGACTTTTGCCAGCAGCTGCAGGTGGGCGCCCACGCCTCCTCCACCCGGCCTCCTGCCCTTCCCGCCCCCCTCCCGCCATTTTTCACCACCCATGCCACTGTGGCCTTGCAGTGATTAATTTCTATTATTATGACACTGATTAGGTCCACTTACAGGCTCATTACAGTCATGAGCACATAATACACAGCCAGGACACGTGACGGTGATTTAGAGGTTCGCGAAATGGAACAGCGGCGCCGCACGGAGGGGTCGTCCTGCTGACCAGGACGAGCAGCCACGGGAACTCCCCGGGCGCCATCCTGCAGACATTTATCAAGACATTGACCGCCGCATGCAGAGCCGACCGAAGACCGTTTGTCTTGCACTTGACCAGGGGCTCACCCAGGGGGGTTCTTACCGGGCCAGCGCACCTCGTAGACACACCGACAGACGGCCCTTCGAACATGAACACCAGTTGGCCCATAAATTAGTGCAACTACGCCAAAGCCACTGGCCTACACAAATTTGAGGCTTTGCAATCGCAGGTTTGCTCGATTGGAAAACATACAAAAGGTGAGAGAGCAACGATGCCCATGAAATATGCATGTTATTCCAAAGCTAAAATTTAATTATCCACTTCAAGCCTTCGCCATAATGACCGCGAATAAAACCAACTTGGTTGCAGAGTGTAATTGCTTTCAATCATTTAAATAAATAAATAAGGTTGCCTTCTCGCATACTAATAGTAATCATTAAAAAAAAAATCTCTTCGATGGGGGAAAAAAAAAGTTATTCGCTTAACTAAGAAAGGAGGTGGATCCTCTTCTCAACCGCGATTTGGTCGCACCACCATCACCTGGGCCTTGTTCTTGCCCCGCTTGTTGCCACGCCGGCGACGTCGCTGGTTGTTGTTGTTGATGCTGCCACGCCTCTTGTTGACCCGGCGCCTACGGGCGGGAACGCGCCTCCTGTTATTCTGGCCACCGGGACGCACTCGACTGGACACCGCCTGGCCCACGATCTGCGGCAAGAGACCGGCAACGGGAGAGGATCCATAGATGACCTGATTGATGGCCGCATTGGTGGCCGACGAGGAGGAAGACGAAGATGATGAGGATCCCGAGTTGCCCAGGTTCACATAGATAGCTCCATTGGTAGTCGTGGTGACCAGGCCAGTTCCCGTTCCCGAAGTCGTTCCTGACGTGGTTCCCGTCGTTGTGCCCGTAACACCTCCCGTTCCCGTTGATGTGGCGCCCGAGGTGGGACGCAGTTGCTCCAGCATATCCTGCTTATTGGTTATGTACTGATTCAGGGCCGAGTTGATGCCGGTGTTTGAAGAGCCGGTGCTGCTGCTGCTGCCACTGTTCAAG
Source organism: Drosophila simulans (assembly GCF_016746395.2). Classification (NCBI taxonomy): domain Eukaryota; kingdom Metazoa; phylum Arthropoda; class Insecta; order Diptera; family Drosophilidae; genus Drosophila; species Drosophila simulans. Next base: position 2,814,636 of record NC_052525.2, read on the forward strand.
CCCGATGCCAGGAATCTCAGCTGGCCATTTTCGTTGCCATCCTTCACATAGATGCCGGCCAAACGGCTGTTTTGATCCTTGGCCAGCGGATCCTTTTCCACCTTCTGGGCCATTGCTCGGCCACAACTGCCCAGCAGACAGAGCACTAGAATTGCGTAGATCATTTCTGGACGATGGACCATCGAACTGTGTGTGCCATTGGGCAGATCTTTGGCACTTTTATAGCCCACCATGAGTTGACGGAAATCGACTTTCATCGGTCATGGATGCCATGATGCCCGGAATTCTGCGTGCCAATATATATGTATATATGGGTTATAGGTTTTAGAAAGCCTTTCTTCTTTCTTCGCGCACCATTTTTGCTGGCCCCCGAGGCCAAATAGTTGGGCTTTTCGAGTGGCAAGAGCGTGTCAAGAAGTGCCCCTACTTGTAGGCCATTGTTTGCTTTGCCGCGGATCGTGAACCTCAAGTGGTCGCAGCCGAAACCGAAAAGCAAAACCAAAGCCAAAACCGAAACCAAAAACCAAGGAGCCACACTTTAATTAAAATTTAAAATCAGCAACAGAAACACGTCTGCTTGCAGCTTCAGTTGGGGGGTTTTTTCGGGCACAGTGGGTAGTAATATAAATGGGAATTTGAAATCCAAATCGTATTGGCTTATACATAAGTATGTATGTACCTTTTAAGGGTTCTATTAGCATCGAGGATATATACTCTGCACGATACAAAGTTGAACCCATAAACCGCTGTTGCCCTTTTATGCACCCTCTTAACGCTTTCTCTCTCTCTCTATCTGAAAATTGCATATTTTCATTCACTCTATTTTTCTTTTTTTTGGGATCAACCGCTGTGAGATTGTGCATTCGGAATGGTTTCCATCACTTTGGCGCCAGTGTGCCGCAGATGGCGCCCCCTATTGGGGCGCATTTAACCCCCGGAACCCCCCTCGCCAGCCTCATTTCATTCTATTGCCGTTGATGCGATGCTGCCTTGCTGGTGCCTTGCTTCTCAATTTTTCGCCTAAGTTGGCCAACCGACAGTTTTGGGGCTGAATGCCTGGCGGGGGCTGTTGAAATAAATTTCACTTACGCCAACGCTCACACACACGCACTGAAACTACACTGGCCAAAAACACAAGTGCTTCCTCTCAAACTAAAAAAAATAAAAGGGCAATAGTAACGGCCGATAGAAACCAGCCAAGTTAAGCTAGTATTTTGAATTTCAGCGATTTGTGATAGTATGATAGTGTGTCACTAGTAGTAGTAGTAACTAGTAGTAGCTACTAGTAGTTTTCTGCGAGTGCAGCGCACACATGGAGCGCCACATGAACGGAGAGACACATACGAATGTCGCTCACTGTTCGCGGTTCGTCCTTTACTTGGCAATGCAATTACAGGCGCTAACCGCGCGTGAAAACAGCAACAGCGGCAATAACAACAACGGCTGAGGGAGAAACTATCCACACCGAAGGGAAGCATATGCTCCTAAAATCATCTTTAAACCGGACTGTCCTCGCGAATTATAATGCGCGGGCTAAACAAGTTTCGAAGCTAATATTAGATAGTATATAGATAGTATAATATCAGATATATATAAAAATATATTGATAAATATCATACATAATAGTTTGTTTGTCAATTTGCTCAGCGATTTGCAGTGACATTCGGCAAGGCAAGAGTATGTCCGATAGACTTTCCTGCTCCTTGGCCTTCCTCTTGATTCACTTTATCCGGCACCACCCCCTGATTTTCCCCACCCCAACCCCCGGGCAAGGTGAGGCTTCCATTTCCCATTTTCCTGCCACTGAGCGGCTTAAAGCGACGCAATGACAATTAACAACAGGCGACAAAACGACAACGAACGAAGGTGAGGCTAAAAACGGGATGGAGGTTGGGAAAATTCAGAGGAGATACTTTGGGTGGTTGGGGAAAATGCCATATCAATGACAGCGCCAGAAGCCCGAGAAGAAAAATAAAGAGACAACTTCACGCCAGGACTCCTCGCAGGAGATTCCACCCACAACCCACACCCACCGCACAACATCCAACATCCAACAGCCAGCAGGCAACACCCACCTGCCCCACACACTTACGCATATTAACAGGCTTGAATTTTTCAGTTTTTCGCAGACTTTTCCAGCAACACACCAACACACCAACACACCAACACACCAACACACCAACAGCCCCACCCCTTCCATTTTCATTTGCACGTGCAATTGAAGTGCAAAATGCGTTTGGCAATAGAATTGCCAGCTAAAGTTTTCCCCAAACCAACTCGAATTCCCGCTTTTACCCAGACTGCTTTCTCCACCACAATACAAAACTCAGTTCCGTTCTTTCGTCTACTCAATTTTTATTTTTGCTCCACTTCGGTTTGGTTTTTGAAGGGAAATTTTTGTAAGTGAAATTTCAATGACATTTTAATGGAAATTGCAAATGAATGATGAAGTTCGTTGGTGAGGGGACTTGGAGGTAGGTGTACTTAGTGGCTTGGAAAACTGCACAGACCATCGGAGGGGAATTACAGAGTTGCATAATTGATGCCAAACTTAGGGATATCTTGGCACTTAGCAAGCGTAAAGCAGTGCCAAAAAAATAAGGATAAAATAGCACAGCAAACTCAAATGTATATTGTTCGTTTTTTGAATCCTTAAAAAAGAGACTAAAAAACTAGTTGAATTGGGGCTTATACATGGATATCAGTGGCCTAACTCTTGAATGGAAATTTAAAAAATGCATTCATTCAGAACGCGTTTTAATGAAATTTCCCGGCGTACATTCCCCCCTTAAAAGAAAACTTCACACAAAGGGATAAACTGGGCTGTAGTTCGGACCAGACATGCGAACAGAGTCCCTTCAGATCCGTAGATCCCCACATGGCATCACGATTCGACTTTGCCCTCGTGTCTGGCGTCAGCTGTCTTTTCCTCAGTCTTCTGTCTTCTGACTTCAGCCTTCAGTCTGCAGTCTGCAGTCTGCAGTCTTCGGTCTGCAATCCTCTGTCTGCAGATTGCAATGCGCTATCGCTGGCTCGTCTGGCGAGGCCACCGAAATAGACGGAGTCAAAAGAATTTCCAGCCTATGTCAACGTTGCTCGCGATGGGGAGAGACGTTCTGGCATTCTGTTTACCAAAATAGACCGACAAATGTTCCCCAATCCGAAAACGGGACTTTAAGGCGTTGTGCAGTGAGAGAAAATCGTGACAATCATGCGCATTAAATTTTTAAATAAATACATATGTGATTTAAAACATTTTAACCAAGACAACGAAATCTCTTACTCTAAATTGCTTATTAACTATAAATTCCTAGAAGATATTGATATCTTTTGTAGTTTTCACTGAGTGATTATTTCATGCATGCATGCTGCAAATCTAAAACCTTAGATAATTCACGCATTTTCTCGCTGTGCAGCATCCCATGCCGCTTGAATCCCTGCTCCCCTCGAGATTTTCGCATTAAACATGTCAAACGCTCGTCTCGTCGGCTGCAATTAATAAAGGTGCTACATGGACGCGACTGGGGATGTAAATGGAATGGAATGACTGGATCAGGCGACCGAGTTGTCTGCCCGGAGTCTTAAAATAGATCAACACATCTATCCCCCCGAAGCGCCCATATACCCCGGATCTCGCATTTTCCGGACTTTCGCCTGGCGTGTTAATTTGTCCCGGCTTTTCCACCGTAAGTGGGTAGGAAAACCCCGGGATCCCGGGGATAATGCCCCCGACCACGTAATACGCCCCCAACACGATGGCATTTCTCGTTATTTATTTGCCGCGTCTGTTTGTCATTTTCGGTATTTGGTAGTGGGATCTTCAGAGGGTTGCGACCAAACAAAGAGAAATGGGGAAGTTGGACACTTTTTTTATGGCCGAGCGCGAGGCAACATTTCTCAATGTTTTCTAGGGGGAGGGTGAGGGGGCGGGGCTTTGGGCTTTACCTTTGCGGAGGGGCGCGACGATTATTGATCTTTAGCCAGAAGTTTGCTACATTTCCGTGGCTATTTTGGGGCACCCGGGGAATACACAATTGAAACACTTCCGTTAATGCATTGATATCACGTGCGAGGCCATGTTGACAATCTGATTTCCAGATCCTCCACTGGGGGAGCCCATTATTCGGGGTGGGCCCCGGTGCTCCTTTGAAGATCGGGAAGAGTTAGAGGAAGTTCGGTCGTTGTGAGTATTTGGGGAGTGACAGCGTGCATTTTAGGGCACTTTTAAGCACTAGCTTACGGAGAAAAACGGGAGAAACTTGAGGAGCAATTTCTTTTTTCAGATCTGATATATCATGGCGGAAATTAAAATAACAGCTAAGTACAATATGAAAAGTAAAATTACCTCCTCAATACCCATTTACCACTTTTTTTTAATAATAAAACAAAATATTTGAAATTCAAACTGTAAAATTGTGAAATATAATCAATCATCACTTACCTCACTTTAAAATTTTTTATTTAATTTATTTTTCAAGATGTTGGAAATACGAATATGAAAATTAAAATTCCTCAATACCCATTACCCCTTTTTTTAATAATAAAACATAATATTTGATATTCAAACTGTAAAATTGTTAAATATAAAATCATATATTACTTACCTCACTTTCAATTTTTTTTGTAAAATTTAATTTTCAAGATGGTGGTACGAATATTGACTTTTCACTCAATTTTTTTATTATTAACTGAATTTGATAATTAATTTCATTTATGCATTCTTCAAATTGATCACAAAAACAAAAAGAAAACAAAAAACGCAATTTTACTTGAAATTGCACGCACTCTTAAGTGCACACACACACACACGCATACACTAACACACGCGATTGTACCAAAACTCACTTTTCGCCATTTGTGAATTCGCCGTTGCAATCGAATAAAGTAGTAGAAATTGCGCAGTAGAAATTCGCTCGCTCGCTCTGCGCGTCAAACAACGGATAACCGAAAAAGTGGAGCGAAAAGAGCAATTCCAACGGTAGATGGTGACTGCTTTCGCTTTTCCTTCATATTCTCTCAGCTTCTCTTAATGATCATTATTTTTCGGCGCGCCAAAACTATTGCGCAGTTAAAATTCGACCGATGCGCACAAAATAAGAACGGAAAACGGAAAGAGGGAGAGTGAAAAGAGCGATTGTAACGGTAGCTGATGGCCACTTTCGCATTTTTTCCTTTGCTTCTTTATTTTATCTTTGATTTACTTCAAACACTTCAACACACACTTTAAATATTTAAGAAATGATCACAACAACAAAAAAAGAACAAAAAAACACATTTACATTTCAAATTGCATGCACTTTTATGCGTACGCGCACTTATACATACATATATGTACACATACACTGAAAATACATGCATTGAAAATTTTTATTCTCTTTGAAATTTGTCTTGGTGGGACCCTTTGTCTAGGCATTGAGAGTTCCCGTTAAAAAAAAAAAAAAAATGTATGTACACATGAGTTCGTAAGTACACCTGCGAGTAAATGCGAAGTAAAACGCGCCAATAGAATCGAAATATCGCCAAATATCGATAGGAAATTGATTCACTAAGCTGCGATCTATTGTTAAGCTTTTACTTTTAACGCGTGTTACATATTTTAAGTGCGGTCAAAAAAAATAAATTGATTAAATTGAAACTATTGCGCAGTTAAAATACATATGCTCGACTTGTGTTGCGCTTAATAAGAACCAAAAACCGAATGAGAAAACCGAGTGAGAAGAGCGATTCTAACGGTAAGTGGTGGCCACTTTCCTTCATTTTCTCTCCTTTTATTACTTAAAACACTTGGACGCAGACTTTAAATATACGTAATATAAAGAATCACAGCAACAAAAAAGAAACAAAAAACTCAATTTAATATACGTATTAGAAGGAATCACAACAACAAAAAAGAAACAAAAAACACAATTTCCCGCAGAAGTGCACGTGCATTTGCACACATACATAAGTATGTACATACATACATATGTATATGCAAAAACCGCGAATTGAATATAATAAACGGTAAATTTCGAGTGGAAGTAACTTCAACGGGCGACGATCACTTATTACGAACATTTTGACCGCGCTTACCATATTTTTAAGCCCGATTACCTGCGTTAATTTGGTTAAATTAATACTTTTGCACAGCAGTGACGCGCGTTCGCTGGCAATGCTCGCGAAAAAAGAAAGTGTGGGTGAAGGAGGGGGAGCAAAAAAGAGCGAGTCTAACGGAAGCCCTTCATTTTCGCGACTGAGCTCCTCTCTTTGATCGCTTCTCTGAGCTGCGCTCTCTGGCCAAAGAAATTGCGGTACATTACTGTTGGTTTGTACTCTGCACAACGGACCACGTGGTATGTAAATATGTAATACTATTAAAAATACATACATACATATTTACATATTTTAAGTGTTTAGTTTCTCACATGAATACACCTTGAGATAAGTTTTATTTATTTCACCCCCCTTGCTCTGAGTACTTCCCATGCTATTCCAAGAGGTTCATGGAAAACCAGATTATTGCTGGTTTCCAGCGGGAACCACAATCGTGTCTTATGCAAATGTGTGATAAACGCAATCCTTTGAGCGAGATAATTCAAGGATCCAAATGAAATGCCAGCCATCAGCGGCCGGCAACTTTCGTCGCCGGTCATTAGCGACATCCAATCCAATCTCAAGGGGGTCCTGGTCCTTGGCAGCGTCCCTGCCAACGGAGCACTCCAACTAAGTTCGGAATGGCAACTCCACTCAAGTCAACTCGTGGCCCGAGGGTCCACACCCACTTGAGGGGACTTCTCGAGGATATGGAGATCGGGCTGACAGCTGCAGGCGGTACCGACTGCAATTAGGAGCGGCACAAGTGCTTCCAGATGACCATCGTAAATTATGTGGACGCGCGGGCGTAACCCAAACATCCAAAACATGGAAATCAAATTTCGATGGGCCAGCGCACAGATGCACATGCGATGTACGTATGGATGTATGTATGTATTGGCCTGACCACTCGAAAGTATCGGATTGCCGGGGCCGCAGGCGCCTGTGGGCGGGTCCTGCAAGGACTTGCGCCCCAGGATAAATCAGACGGGGACAGCATGGAACCGCCTGCAGTTGCACTCCAACTCTCGCTCGCTCTCTCGAAAAAGACTCTAAAAAATAATTAAAGGCTCTTGGACACCCGAGCCAGGATAATGACAGCCTTTGTAATGCGAGACGCAACTTCTCCTTCTCATTCGCCTCGTCGTTCTTGTTAGCGTTTTTCCTTTGAATTTGCGCCGCAAACTTTTGTTTATTTGTTTTGTCAACATTTCGGGATCTCTATTTTTTAGAAGTCGTCTTGGGTTTCGTAGCAAGTTTCGTATTCGTTTCATTTCGTTTTGGAAAATCAGGAAATGCAACTCAATCAAACGGAGATCCATCCGTCCGTCTGTCCGTCGACTTGTGTGGCTTTGCTCACACGCATTTTTCACGCTAAGCGATCGGCTCTTTATTGGCCTTAAAAAATATGGTATGTACCAGAGAACTGCAGCCCGCCACTGGCACTCTACGTCCACCCGATAAACACTCGGTCTCTAGGCACCCCGTCTTTTTTGACACCCTACTTGCGGCAACAGAAAATATTCGGGTGTTTTACCAACGTTGTGTTTTTGTTACGAGTAAAAAAACCACCCGAGGCCTGCTGCGCAAGAGCCGTATGGGTGAGTGGACGCACAGTCAACGATCGGCCGCAGGTCATTTTTTGTACGCCTAAAATTTGTATGGGTGGAAGCGCGACGGGTATAAGAAATGAAGGGTAAAAGGGAATACCCAAGAAAAATTTCGTGCTCATGTCGGGTGCCACCCGTTTCGAATCATTGCCTTACTAATTTTTCACAAGTCGCTAGCTGAATACTCTAATGACAAATATTCTTACATAAATTCATTTTTGAAATGAATTTTGTGACATTATGTACATAGATTCGGCTATTAGCATTATTACTATTACTATTATTTTTACTATAATTTACATTTAAATAATAAAAACGTTAATAATATATATAATATATAATAATATATAATATAATATATATATATATATATAATAATTAAATTACATATATATATATATAATAATATATAATATAATAAAATATAATATAATAAAATATAATATAATATATATAACTATAATAATATATAATGAAGATGAAGGGCATATTTTACAAAGTATTCGACAAAGTCTAGAGCCACGCCGAAAGAATAGTGTGTAAACGTATGGAGTGTAAAACGCATGGAGTTACGCATCTTGTCTGTGACTCGACTATCTACAAGAGTAGATAGACTGATAGAGACTATAACCCGAGTATTTTTAGAAACACCCGAGTATTTTTGGAAACACCCATGTGTTTAACGGTAAACCCACAAGTGTTTTTGTCACTCATCCCTTCTTAGGCATTTGTCTTTTTCTGACTGTTTGTCTTCTCTACCCTCCGTTATGGGTGCCGAGTATGATCGGCACCCGAGACGCAGGTCACCGTATTGATTCGGGTGCGGGCACAACGGGGTGTCTTGTCTGCATGTGCAGACGTATACTGTGTGTTTGTAAGTACCCGCGATGTGCGTGGCGGGTAGCACCCGCACACAAAATTGTTGGGTGTGAGTCGAGTGGCTAAAAATGCCACCCTTGCAGTTCTCTGGTATGTACATATATGTACGCGTTTGTATGCCCGCTGAGCCCCCGGCAAAGGGCCCTCAATTTGTCATGCTCGCCGGGTTATTTCATCCTATTTTCATTTTCATTTTCATTTTCATTCTAGTTGCGTAATGAATTTGTTTTAACCGAGAAACTGCCGTGTTGTGTCATACACACTTGTGCTTAATTCGATAGTAATTATTATAGATATTAATTATATTTCAGTTAACTTTAAAATGTTAATTTATCTAAAGTTTCATAAGATAACTATTTTGTTCACTTCTTTGTAACTAACTAACTTTGTAAGATTATTACACACACTCATTTCTTCTCGACTCACATCACTATTCACAAGTGGTGCTATTTTTCTGAACACGACTGTCGCTGCCCAAAATGTGTGGAGTGAACTCTCTCTGCATGTGGCGCTTTTCATTGGATTTTCATTAATTTGAGCCGTGTAGTTTTTCCTTCCCGCTGCTTTTTTTGATGCTGTTGTTATCGTTGTTGTAATTGGTGTTGTTGTTATTATTGTAGTTTTTGTGGTTGTTGTTTTTGAAGAGGGCGCGTAATTGATTTGTGGTTCATGCATCCTAAGCAAACAAATTGGATTTGCAGCGGTTGAGCGGTGAGTTTCGGTGTTTTTTGAGGGGGCAAAATTTGGGAGGCAAATCAGTGAAAATCGGGAAAGTCGAGGGGAAGTCCAGGTTTCAAAATCGGCGGGTGACCATTGCAAAAATGTGTATTAAACTGGTTAAAATATTGGGTAATATTTTAGAGTGACATTTGATTGGAAAACAAACAGATAGTACACAAATTCGCAGCTATGAACTTGTGATACTTCTTCGAAAGCCCATCTAAGCATCGATTTGGAATCGCATTCGACATGAAAGTGCCCCAACAAATTATAATCCAATTATTGCTTGCTCCAGCCCCCTCGATGGTGAACAATCCATTATAAGGGTCCTTCCGGCGGCCACTCCACTACAGTAATACCCCCCTATAAGCCACGAATCCGAACCGTTTCATCAATCATCCGCCCAATCAAATTCGCCGACTCATTCGAGTGACTTTGGTGTTGCCTTTGACACATTTCTCGAGCGCCAAATCGATCATTATCAGCGAATGCCGTCGTCGCAAACGCCCCACAAAAAAAAAAAAAAAAAACAATATAGATGTGTATATATGTATCGGTATACCCTTTAAAAGTTATTTTTTTATTGTAAAACTAATGTGTGCTGTAAGAAATTTAGCTGAAAGTTGATTGAAAAGCAATCATATCTCACTTAGGCTATTTATGTGAACTTGCCATATTTATATCTGAACTGATGTACCCTCTTTGTTAGGGTATGATTATTCAAAAATCACCAAAAAAGGAGCGAGCGATCTGTGGAAAGTGGTGGGCAGCTCATTTGGAGCCCTGATTTTTGGTCATTTGGCGTCCGTTTCGTTCGCCTTGATTCGCCCTGTGTGCAAATTAAGTTTTATTAATTTAATTCTTTAACGAGCCGAGTGATCCGCGCCGCGATTTATGACCCCGGATTATATATTGAGACATATTGCGTACGCTTTTGCGGCTTATTTATTTCTAATTTCGTTCAGAGAAGGCATCGTAATGACCGCTGATGAGGTGTTTATGAGCGCGGCCAGGTATCTCGGATATTTTGCATTAGTCACGCTTATTGTCTTCAGCCGAAACGGGGGCGTTTCTTGGCATTCGGTTATGGGTTATGGGCAATAGGCTTTATGGGTCGTGGATCGGCGTTACCCCTTTGTCTTTGCGCCGCACTTCCCGCCGTTTCGAACTCGGGGGCAGTCATTAGACACACAGGGAAACCGCACCAAAATCGAACCGCCAGATGAAACTGAAAACGTGAGAAATTGATTTCGATATGCTGGCGGTGAGTGAGTGAATCGCCGGAAGCCCGTCTCTTAGGTGTGGCTCACAATCACATGCAGGTTGCGTTTTGGGATATATGAGCTTTTAAGTGGCGTGCAGTCATGGACACCATAAAAAAAATAAAAAAAAAATAGAAAAAAAAGAAACTGCCAAGGAGTTTGCAACTCATTTTGTCAAGGTCTCATCGAAAGCACCAAAAAATGGGGGCTTCCATCAGTGAAAGTGCCTCCCGATGAAAGCCCGTGAATTACTCGCACCCATTTGTGCGAATTGGTATAATGGAGCGGCGTGCAGGAATGCCCTAATCGGGCCACTGAATACGGCCATCTATCTATTTGGCCAGGCCAAATAGCCCGGTCCACACACAATATACAGTCCACCCCCCACTCCAAGCGGCCACTTAGCGGAACTCGAACTGTACGGCGCCCAAAAGTGCAGTGCGGAAATCAAACAATGCCATTAGGCTAATAATTGCCGCTCGTTATTGTTGTAATTGTCGGCATTGGAGGCTCTCTAGCTGCCAGCCAGACTAAACGTATTAATTAAGCTATTTATCTAAACTAATGCGAGCATTTAGTGGCCAAGACAAGAAGCAAATTGCACTCATTAGTCCGGCCGTCCGGCACTCCAGTCTTCGATGAGCCAGCCGGCCAATCGGTTTTTCTCCCAGAGATAATTGGCCCGGATAAGTAGCAAGTGGCCAGGATTGAGGAATGTTTTCGGGCCAATTGGAGATATCGTCACTAGCCGGCGGAGCGATCAGCCTGCGATGCTGAAGCTATATCATCATTAAAGCCGCTCCCTGCTCTTAAAAACGGGACAGCGAACACGGCGCACTGCACTCGAAAAAAAAGAACGCTTTCTTCAAACGCAACTTCACTTACAAGATAGTTTCAAGTTAGTTTCGAGGTCACCTTTTCTCGCAGTGCAGCTTATCGGCTGCCGCGTCATTAGCTTGATTATGATTATCAATGAGCACATCGCCAACGCCGTCGCCGTGCCACATTAAATAACACAAGAACTTGTCTTTGTCTGAAAACTGGAACTGAAACTGGAGCCAGGGCTCTTTCCCGGGCTTTTAACTTGGCTTTGTCTTTGGACTTGGACTTGCTCAACTGACCGCTGAACTTATTTCACAAATTAATCGCTTGCCACGAGAAGGAGTCCATTGGCTGTGCCTTGAATTAAGCAACGGAAATATCTTCCTATAATTAAGAAAACTATCTACAAGTAACTTATGTAAAAGAGTATAATGGTTTTATTTGAAAGATCAAATACTTTGCTATTAAGTGACATTTTTGTTAACTTAAAGTTCGAATTTCCTTACTTTTTGTATACTTTAGGGTATTATAAATTCACTTGAATCCCGCTGTCGCCATCGCTCGTTTTAATTTTCGCCTTAGTTTCGTTTTTGGGGCTTTGTAACTCGTTCTCCGATGATTTCAAAGATCTGGGATCTCGGTTTCGAGATCTGGTGCGGTTGATAAAAGCGTTTGGCTGCTTCCCAGGCGGCGTGACAAATTGCTGGGACGCAGGTTTCAGATTGGTTTTTGTGCTACGGTCGCAGGGTTTCTACCAGCTCTAATCATTGTGATTAGCATAATGATGTTGTCGCGGAGGGCGATGTACATACATACATGCATATATAGATATATACATCGATTTTGTCAGCTGTTGCCGGCTTCTGATTTCTTTAATGGAGCCCGGGGACAGAAGCCGGAGTCGCAGGACCCCAACTCCTGCACTTACACGTAATCATAATCGTAATAAAAGGCCACATATGGTTGCCAGGTAGCGATAGCTGGGGTACGCAGCTAGGGGGTCAGCCAGGGATAGGTAAAAGCTGGCGGGGAGTTGGCCACATGTGCCATCCACACACACACTCGAAGCGAGTGAAATGTGCTCATATTTTAGCATTCCCAACCCCCAAAAGCAACGCAGGAAAAAGTAAAGCGAGCCATCAAAAAGGCAACAACATCATCATAAGCAGCATCCCCAAAACACTCGAAGAAATTACCCCTCATTTCGCATACAACGTGAATGTTTGGAGTTTTGAAGTTGATGTTCTTACTTTTAGATACTTGCAATGCAAGCATAAATATAATATATATTAAATTCAGAATTTTGAAACGCATGAAAAGATTGTTTCGAGTGCTGCATGCCCCACCTTTATGGAGCTTCCCCGGCTACAATAAAAAGCCACAGAAACTGTCACCAGGCACAATGTTTGACAGATGGACTTGCTAGCTGAAGCCGAGCTCATCTAATTTTTGGTATTTGTTCTCGCTGCCGCTGACGGGGGTTCCCAAACCCCCCCTCAAACCCCCCAACCCCCAACCCCCCTGCTACCGCATATTCCATTTCCGAAATCAGATTCGAATGCGCTGCTCGTGGATGGATCCTGCTCATCGCGTGTATCCTGCAAACCGCAATATGAATGAAGTTTTAATAGATGTCTACGGTGACACATTAAAGACCAGCCAAGCAAAAAGTGTTTGCGGGGGAATAGATGACAATGGGAAAGAATAATGAATCGCGAGATGCAAAGATACAAAGATACAGAGATACAAAGATACATGGGGTACATGGGCTACAGGAAGATATATGCGGCAGAGGCTGGCAATATGAAAGTACACGGAATCACTCATATTTTACGACCCACACACATCTGGCACTTTAATGGGGATTGCTGGCAGCGGGCTTAAAAGATCATAAACGGCTGTGCTCGCGGTGCGCAAAGTTCATAGTTCGTGGAATTATGGGGGCCCAGAGATTGAATTTTAATTGGCGCGGCTTAAGAGTAACTGCATTTTATTGTAATCGCATTTTCAAGGAAAACGGCCTGTGAAAGAATTGGAATTTTTTATGGCCCAGCTACGGAAAATATGAAATCACAGTTTCACAGATACTAGTTAGTAATTAGAACTAAGGATGAACAGCTGTCCAGCTTAGTAACACTGCTGTTTTCCACTCCCCCCGCCATTTTTGAACGCTTTGTAATTTTTCATGCAACCTTAATGTAATAACGGGAAATATTCCATATCGAAAAGGAATCATTGCAGCGCCTTTTATCGCTGGCAAAGTTTTGAAAGTTAGTCACTTACCTGCGCGTCGCCCCACCACCTGGACCCCCGGCAACCTTTCACGTTGTTCGCCATAAACATAAAAGTTGCCTGCTTCCTTCCGCCGAACAGAGGGGCGGCGAAAGGGGGGAGGAGGGGCGTGCAACTTTTGGCAGGGGTGTTGCCACAAAGCCCCTGCATATTGTATTTATATTTTGTGATTTTAATGCGGCATTTTGTGGCTGCGGCTTTCACTGTGTAAGTGTAAGTGTGTGTTTTTTACACGTGCACTCAGCGAAAAAGTGTGCGTGTGTTGGGTGAAAAATCCTCTTTGTTGCTCCGCCTCATTTCCCTGTGAAAAAGTTGGAAAAGAAGAAAAAGGAGCCACTTCTTTTAGCACAATGACTCGCTTGATTGATTAAGAAACTACATTTCGCTGCGTGTACATGTGCTCAACATTAGCAGCAACATTTTTATGACATAATTTTTGTGTTGTTCACCAGCAGAGAACAGCAAAAGGTGGCACGGGGGCACCCAACAAAAAAGGTGAGCCACCGCCAGACAATCTGCATATGTGGGTACGGGGATTTAGGGATTGCGCCGTGCCCCCGAAAAACTCCCCCACGTAACTTCGATGACCCGGCAGGAGTCTGCAGGTTGGGATTCCGGAATGGAGGCGGTTGCCTTGGACTCTTGTTTTTACCCAGCACCAACTCCCCGTGAATTGTAATTACAAGCATGTAACCTAATGACACGCCGCTGCCTTTGGCCCACCCACTCCAAATCTGCGTCAGATATATATATAAGTATATATGTGTACCCACCTTCGAAGGAAGGGAATCTCTCTCTTTTTTTGGGTTCTTCTTGTGGCTTAAGTGGAAAATGTTGTACAACAAAAAAATTGCGAGGGAAATGCAGGAAAGTGCGAGGTAGGAGTATATCATTGCTGGATTTTTATGCGAAGGATGATGCCACGGGGTTTTACTTTAAATTTCACATTACTCAGAAATAGTACAGCATTAAGCGAATTAAAACAGAGCAGTGACACCGCATGATTAAATAATTTTCCAGCTTTAAAATTTTCAAGCAGCTTAAGTGGAATTTACAAGTGAAATAAAAATTAGTTGTGAACGCTGACTGACATTGACGACGAATCGTTATACGCAGTGACCTCTGACCTCGGCCCGAATTCGAGTGCCTAGCGTATTCCTTTGCAGACAGGACACAAGCTCATTAACACACGGAAAAGTGTGGAAAACAAAAACGCGTCCCAACATCGCCAATTGCAGGTGTAATATTTCAATGTGCGTGGGCCTTTAACCCCCAACTGCCCCAGCTAAATTTATACGCCGACTGGGCTTTGCGCTGCAACAAATACACTGAGCGAAATACAGCACATTTGCATAGCTCATAGCTCGTTGAAACTGAATTCCTTGCCAATTTTCTCGCAGTGCAGGCATCGCAAATCGCAAGGAGGAGTTATGTGCAGCCTAGAAAACAGGCTGGAAAGAAAACCAGAATGGAACCCCGAACACCCCGACCTTGTGGGTGGTTGGGTGTATTATCTTTTGAATTTATTACCTACAAATGTTATTTCTAGAACGTTAGACACCGCGCGTTCGCTGGAAGCTGAGTTGCAAGTCGAGTTTTATGCGCGTTCATTAGGGGCACCATGGAAAACACAAAAACCGAAGCCTGAAAAATACGCACAAACCGAAAAACAGAGGGAAAAGAAGGAAATTGTGCGAAGGCAAGAAGGAAAGCCAAGCCGGGGCAAAAAACATCATTAAATTTATGAGAGACTTCGGCCTGGCAAAACACGTAAAACAGCTCGAAACAAAGCAGCTTTGGGGTTGTGGGGATATATATGCATATATGTATATATATCCCGATAGGGGACCTCAACTTTGGCATAATTATCCCAGGTGGTTCTTAGGCCAAAAACTAAACATCTCAGTGGTTTTCCGGAATTTAGCGCAAGCGAAAGTTTAGAAAGGCGAGAAGAAATTCATTGAAGAAATGTTTTATGTGCATGGCTGTGATTTGGCGAACATTCTGCGCAGAATGACCTTTGTTTTTAACGGGTCAATTCAATATAGTTCACTAGCAAGACACTGGGATTTAAACATATAATTATGAAGAATCTGCTGCTTCGGGCACTCTTAACCCTTTCTGGCTTAACCCAATGGCAGCCGAAGGCCAAACTGTTGCATTTCCGCCCATCTTGCCTTTCCGGTCTTTGACATTCACAACAGTTTTTCCCGGCAGGCGGCGAAGGGGAGGGGCAGGGTCATGACAGTTAGTCATAGCATGTTTACAGAGTGGGTGGTGGGCGAAAAACACACACACACACACGAGCGAGCGAGCGAAAAGGGGTGAGACTATGGGTGGAAAAGCAAGACAGCGACAGCGACCATAATGGCGTCATAAAGATGATATCATAATTTCCTACTTTGCTTTCCTTTTTCCCCATTATTGTGCTGCGGTCTCCCTCGCTCACAACACTTCCCTTTCTTGCCCGCTTCTCGCCGGTTTTCATTTGCTTTTCCCGCTTTTCCTGCTAACTGTTATTTGCTTTGCCCGCATTCACAGTAGGCAATCGCAGTGTTGGAAACTAATCCAAGGAATTCACTAAGTCAACTATCTAAAGTGTGCGGTTTTTATTTAAGATCATTATTTCAGCAGGATTTTTCTTAATGCGTTATTCAAGGTTTCAAAATAAGCCAGCTAAGCCTTTTAATTTTAAATCTTGTAACCCCTCTAAACATTCTTAGCACCATTTTATTTAGTAATTTTGTATAGCTAGTCAACTCGTTCGACTTTTCACTGTACCTTTCCAATTTTCAGTTTTATTTTTCCATTTATGTGCGCTGCTTGTTTAGCGTTTCTATTTGAATGGTGGCCAAACAATTCGTCAATATTTGTCAAGCCGTTTGGTCAAGGTGCCAGCTCCGCCTTAACCCCCTAAAGCCCCCGTGCCGTGGCCACTCTTAATGTGCTTGCAAATCGTTCCAGGAAATTGAGTGAGCTGCACACTCCAAGGAGAGCAAAAAAGAAAAAATAGTAGAACACAAAAAAACGCAAGCAAAATAAATTCCCTTCGTTTGGAAAAATTATATGAATAAATTTAATTTTATCAAGCGCGCAGCAAGCTGGCGAAGAAAAAAAGCCAAGAAAAAGCGGAAATATTTTGTACAACTAAACGGACCATGGCCGCCAGAAAAGCGGGGGATCCCCCCGACCGGAAATACTGTACATTGAGGTCCTGCGATGTGGGCAAGTGGGGAAATGCAGTGGAAAGGGCTCTGTCTTTCGCTCCCCAAACTTAGAATCTATTTAAAGGCGAACGTTCGCCTTAAGTGGCGGCTATAAAAAAGAATTGCGGAATCTGGAATTACGCTTCAGATCGCGACGAGCGTGGAATTCGCGTGTTTAATGGGCTCTACTTGGAAAGTGCATTTCCAGTTTGCAGTCAATATTTGCGGCTTAAAACAATTTCTATAAAATTATGATCGTTAGTATTATTTGGAAAAAGAATTTCTGAAATGAGGCACTAAGATATTATAGATGTTTTCTACACTAAAATGTATATTTATTTGGATGTCAAATATATTTTAGAATCAATTCCAACATGAAAACGTTGCAAAAAATGCAAAGCTCTTAATTACCAATTAATGGGTGGCCAAGGAAAAGCTTTTACGACTCGTTCGTTTAGGCCATATTTCGTGTTAACATTTAACGCGCCCTAAAAGCCACCCCCCAAACCGCAAAATGGCCCCAACTTTAAGTTAATAAAATTTTATTTGCCTTTCATTTTCATTTACTTGAATTTTATTATTTTATTTTGATCATGCTGTCGGTTGCGGGGAGGGGGAGAGGAGTGGAGTGGGGCGAGGGGCAGTAAGCCAAATTGACATGAAATCAAATGAAGAAATTTTTATGAAGCTATTAAAGCGAACAACAACCGAAACGGAACCGAATAAATAAATAAGAAACTGCAAGGACCTCAAGGAGCAAAAAGCCGAGAAGAAACATATTTGAGCGGCGGACGGAAATGGGAATGGGAATCAAATCAAATCAAAGTAAAATTAAAAACCCATAAAAAAGCGCGCCTTAAGCCGGAAAAACAACTGGCGAGTGACAATATTAAATGGGCAAAGACAAAGACGAAACAATGGCAACAAATGGAAATTCGCAATTTATATATTTAAGACTTAATTGCGAATAGATTGAAGGCATAAATTTAAGTCAAAATTCGTATATCATTAGTGTTGATAAGCTCTGAATGAGTAGATCCGATAAAACTGTAAATGCATTCGATTAAATAGAGACAAATATTTGACTAACATACTGCTCCAAATCCAGTTGGCAAATCCCTTGGAGCCGAAACGCAAAGTTTCCCATGAAATTGCCACCAAAAATTTACATTAACCCCATGGAGTGTGAACGTAAATATGTGCCAGCACATATCTCTTTCAGAATAATTAAATGCTAAAGTAGTGCCAGACTCCTCGAGGCTTCGGCGCTGACGCAGCGCGTTGGGCTTTGCCGGGAAAAGCCGGAAAAGCGGGAAAAGCGGGGAAAGCGGGGGAAGCGGGAAAAGTGTCAGCCTCGGTGGGGTTAAATGGCAAAGAAACTGAAAAGGCACACACACTCAAATGAATTAAAATGCAATTGAAATATGGCAAATGGCATGCGTCGGTTGTCGAGAAAACGGCTTGAAACTCTGATGGGTGGAAAATGTGAGGGAAATGCAACAAGCATTCGGTATTCTGCATTCTGCATTCTGCACTCGATGCAAAGATGTCGCAAACATCCCGAGAATACTGAGCCAAACTGAGGCAAATAACTCAGAAATGCTTTACTCTAAATGCAATTATATTATTAAATATAATGTCTGATATAATATTGCACATACGTTTCCTTTTGAGCGATAACTCGCCGCTCAGTAGGACACAAATGTGGAAACGTGTTTCATTTTCACAGAATAATTTAAGCAAAAGGATGACTAGGAAATCGAATCAACAAATCGATTTTCACTTCATTTTTTTGCATTCATAAGCTTGATACAAGTCGAATTTTAATAAAATGTGGGCTGTTCTTGTAATAGATGAATATACACTATTGCCGCTCAACAAAGGAAGGCATTTGGCTTCATTGATTAATTGTTTATAATTTATTAGCAGCTAAGCGCCCAGGAACTTAAGTCTAATATTTCCCAGTAGTTTGCCGCACTCAATCTATTATTCGTGCAGAGCTTATTAATATCGCACAAAGGACATCAATCAAACGGACAAATTGAAAATTATTCCACTGGACGGCAAGGTTACAAAATGAAGTATTGAAATATTGCCAAGATCGTTTAATTATAAATTGGCGCATAATTAAAGAGCAACAATTGCGAGGACAATGCTGTCTCGTCGTCGTTCGCCGGCGGTTCAGCCCGCCCACATTTCCACACCCATTTCTGCTCGGTCCGAGCGACGTCTTAAGCTTTGAAAACACTTCTTTGTGTCACTCTGGTATTTAACCTGGAGCTTTCGCCGCCAGTGGGTGGCTAATTGGAAATTTAAATGCCGCTCCAGCGCCCACTGATGCTGGCACGCCCCCTGCCGCCCACGTAGCGCTGCTGTGGCAACGTCTCATGTCTAATTAAACGTGAAAATCCTTGACCTTTGAACCTTTTGTCGGGTGGCTCGGGAAGACCTCCAGCCAGCGGGGGCAAATCGAAAGAACAGGAAGTGAAATATTTGCGTTGGCATTGCTTTGACAGTGTTTGTCTGCACGCCGTGCACTGAGCGAAAAGGGTGCTAGCTTACGATATATATCAGACTCTATACTTGTACTTTAGACCTCTAGATTTTGTTGGCCAGTGTAGGCAGCCCCTTCGATGCTCTGCAGCGATGACAGTGGCTCATCTCACAAACATGTAGGGGTAAGGAAAACATTTGCCATTGTTGTTCCAAATGGCGTCACTGGCGTTGCAGCAGCAATTGTTGAAAACGCAATTTCGATTCGGGTCGCCCTACTCCTGCTTGTTCCTCGTCTTCATCATCATCATCACTGGGGCTGCCCCTCACTTTTGTATTTTTGTATTTTCGTTCTGGTCCCCCGAGCCACTCGAATCGCATTTCAGTTGGAGTGTGAATCATTTCCGTTCGAATTTGGTTCATTGCATGATTTTCACATTATACTCGCAGCAAGAACGTGGAACGTCGGGGGCCGACAGGGGTTAAGATCTTGGCAGGACCCTCGCTTGATTGTGTTTCCTTAACTTCTTTTCGAGCGCAATTATTGACGTGTGCCCCTTGGAAAAAGAAAAAAAGAAAAGCGAAAATAAAAAATAAAACGCCAACAATGAGCGACTTACAACAGTCACGGTGCTTATTTTCCATTACAACTCCATTGATACTTAAGCAGTTTGCCTACCCTTTTCCTTTAAACAGTTGACTATGCCCGGCTTTTTGATAAATGTGCTAGTTACTGCGAAATGAATTATTGTAAAACTAGAAACGTTATTTCAGTGCATTCATTCTACTGGCTTAGAATCGATACTAAATACTAATGGATAGCACAGCGTCTGCTACGCGTTTCTCGCTTTTCTCCTCCCTCGTTTCTTCAGTTGGTATTATTTGCGCTCGAACGGCTTGAGTAGCATAATAATTGCCCTACTAGCGGCGGAAACGGAAGCGCTCATCACGCATCCCCCCTCCACATCTTCGCTCTCGTTCGCACCCACTTGAGGCGAGCGTAAAAACAAAATTTTCGGCCTGACTAAATAGAAGTATCAACGCCGAAACTCAATTTCCAAACAACAACAAGCGGTGTGGCTGTACACAAATATATCAAACGCAAATACAATAACACGGGCATCAGGCGCTAAGCACACAAAACTTTAATATTTAAAATTTTCTATTGAAATGCCCGAGCAAACAGTCAAATACGAAAACGAGCGGCAGGCAACAAAACAAATCTCAGAAATGTACAAAAAATGCATAGACCAACGGAAGTGCCAAGCATTACAGATTTTGTAGGCCACGATTCGAGGCTGAGATACAGTGGACAAAATAACAAAAAAATATATACATTTTATTTGTTAAACTATGTTACTGAAAAGGAAACTCTTTTCAAGAGATTTTGTACCAAAATTATATGTATTTTGGTCACAACTTTGAAAATAATCGACCAAATGTGGAGTGTCATACCTCGTTAGACTCGTAATTATATTGCCAATCGATTGGCATTCAAAAAACAACATTTTAATTTTTTTCCGTTTTTTGCAAAAAATCATGATGTTACCCCTTATAAAAAATGCAAAAAATGGTCAAAAATATATTTTTCGAAATCAGCGAGAATTTGATTATGGTTGTTTAATTGGATCATTAGCTGCACAAAGCAGTTAAAATTATGGCATTGTGACGCATTTTAGCCAAGTTATGACAAATTTAACACTCGTAGAAATCGAATTTTTGTATAAATCCGATTACTGACTAAAAACGATTGTTAGAAATAGTTTTCAATTCAGTTGATTTCAATAAAATTAAATACATCTTCTGGGTTTTCAACTCGTTTATACCACTGTGCTTGAGGCGGCGCTTCCTTCCAATTTTCAGCTGTCATCGGCCACAAAATAACAAAAACAAGAACGACTCGAACAACTGCAATCATAACAACACTAAAGAGGCAGAACACAAACAAAAGCGGCAACAACGTCGTAAAAGGGCAACCGAAATGAAAAAAGAAACTACCAGAAGAATGTCAGAAAGAATGAAATGGGGGCGGAGAACTTAGGGAAGAAAGATAAAAAATTCAAAGTCAAAACTAAAACTGCTCGTATTCTAGATTTTCCGGAGTGCAGCAATTAGATTAAAGCTCCTTCCTCTCGCTCGTTCACCCACGAAAGCCTTACCTTCTGCGGATCGCATAGCACTGTCTCTTTCACGCCGTGTATAGCCCTCTCTTTCGGCAGACAGCTTCCGTTGTTCCGCCCTCGATTATGCGGAAACAACTCGAAAGGCTCAACTACAGTGAAGATTGCACGAATGCAATTTGTTTCAATTTGTTAAATACTATTTAAATCTTCAAGTTCACTGTTATATGTTTTTAATATTAAGCAATTTTTTTTTATAATATTCTTTATAATCCCTTGACTATGCTACAGATTTGTGTACATATATGGATCGCCTAGTATTCCTAGTTCACTGTACCATTCATCTGCGGCTCATTGGCATTTGAAGCGTCTCGTGTTTCCGTCGCCCATCTCTCTCACTCCGCATTTAGCCCCCTCTCTTTCTCCGTCTAAAGTCGTTTGTCGTTTCCACTAAGTAAGTAATCCCGATAAATAAGAGGAAGAGGCGACCGAGCGCCAAACGAGCATCCAAAATCCCAGGAAATATGCACAAAAATGTACATAAATTCGTTTGCAAGAGGGGGGGAGGGGAGGGGGCTCCCCAAACTGATCCACATGGACACGTGTGTCCCGCTCGGCATCGCAGCACCCTCTACCCGTCCCTGTCGCCCCGCCCAGGACACCGTATGGCCCTCTCGCTCCGTCCGCACCTCGGCATACCGCTCAACTACCTCATCTGCCGTTCTCGGCCATTCATTCCCATTCATTCAACGCTTCATTGCTGCGGTAATTGCTTCCAAATGCTTAAACGCTCGCATTGTTGTTGTCCCCCGATGCACTGAGCGAAAATCAACTAGCTCCATCAACTAATACTAACATTTTTCACTCCCAAATTGCATTGATGCAACTCATGTAAACCTAATCTTATGTTTACTAAATCTTCTTATGCAAAAAAGTTTAGAATGCATTTTCGTGGTTTTTCTCGCAGTGCACTCTGATTTCTTGGTGTCGTCCCCACTCAGCACTATCTCTTCCGACTTCCAGTTTTCGGTTTCAAGTTGGGATGTCCAACATGTGTCGTCGTCATTGATTTGTTGTTGATGGGCATGCGACGGCTGCTGAGCTGTGCGAGTGCGACGGGGCGATGGGGCGATGGACCGGGACATCGGCTGTCTCGTTCTATTGACATTCGTCTGTCACAACCCAGAAATCAAAATTGGGGGGAAAAAAAATGAAAAGCGAAACGAGATCCCAGGCCCCAAAAATTTCCCAAAGACGCCCCTTTTTTTTGTTGTTTTTTCGGTTCTGGTGCAGGCATTTTTTTCTTTTTCCTTTTTTTTTTTTTTTTTGGGAGGCGTTACTCGTAAATTTTGGTATAAAAACATTTCGCACTAGCGAAGATAAAAACGCAGCGCACTGAACAAAAATGTGGCTACGTTGCAGTGACCAAAATTCTTAAATTCTTTCAGTACTTAAAATCTGAACTTAAGAAAATAAAAGTAGAGTGTGTGATGGTTTGTAAAGAAGTGGGCGGTGGGTGGCTAGTGGGCGGTTCGTGGGTGGGATTGGATTGGGATGGAAAGTTCTCAGTTGCATTCTGGGCCAGCTTTTAATTATGGGCCTGGCCTTTGTTGTAAACATCTGTTGTGTCTTCTTCCCATTACCTCCTTTTCCACTCATGTTCTTTTTTGCATGCGCATTTTATTTAAATTTTTAACCCCATTCCCAATCGCAGGGGAAAATAAGAGAGCAGCAGCAGCGTGAATTGTCAATAGTTCTTCGAACTGGAAAAACTGGAGAAAGGGGGGAAAAGCGCTTTTCAAGTGCTTTGTCACGAGATCACAGTGGGAACTGGGATGCTGCCAGGCAGAACTGCAAAAATATGAATAACAAGCTTTAAAAAATTTTAAAAATAATTTTTTTTTAATTCAAATTGATTCGTGAAACATTTTTATTTAAATTAAATCATATTTTATGCAGCAAATGAAACTATGTATATATTAAAGCCCTGCTTGCTGAAAGGTTTACAATTTAATTAAATTCTTTACATAATTTTTAAATCTTAATAATTAGCATATATTATTTTATTGTAATATACTTTAGGCATAGCAACCTGGCGATGCCCACTGTGTTTTCGCAGCATTCGGGTGACCCATTCTCCGGTGGAAGTGGAAGTGGCAGTGGGACTCTTTATGCCAGTTTGTCTTATCAATGTCAAGAGTTCGCCTTCCCATATAACACTTTTCCCCCGCGGGGATGTCGCCTCCAATATATGACTCCACCTAGGTACAGTCGAGTTCAAGCTATTAGCATAATAATGAAAAAACTAGTATATCAATTAAATCAATCTTGAATAACAGTTGACCTAGTTTTAACTTTAAATTCTTACGATTTGCAATGCTAGTTATAATTTATATTAATCGTAATTTGCTAGCGCTTTGGATGGAGTTATAGTTTTAAACTTCTGTATGTATTTATATTTATAGTTTTACACACATTGCGATGTGGGGCATGCTGTTGGCGCTGTCACTTTTGTGTGGCACTTCCGCTTATTTTTTTTTTTTCTTTTTTCGTAGCTGCATCTGCCGGCCACCAATCAAGATTTTAATGCGTCGGGCCCGATGGCTAATTTATGCCGGGCTATAATATCACTTAAGCCCCCCGATATCTTCGCATGTACATATGTAGGAGGCTCCAAAAAACGCTGGGCTGTTACCGAAAGCAGAACTGTTATATCCTTAACAGGGGAGCCGACAGCCAACGACCTGGTTTTAAAAGCACGAAGCTGCCTTCGGTTCACTTCGTTTAAATTTAGTACAAAATGCTAGCGGGGCAACGGACAGAGAGAGCGAGAGCGAGAGGGACAGGCCGCGGAGCGAAAGAGAGGGAGCAACGCTCGGGTATTTTATTTTTAGCAGGCAGTACGGCACGCGAACTCCACTTTTTGGGAACACTTTTCCATGCCGTGCGGCTGCGGGAGGGGGTCCCAAACGGGAACAGTTTTCCCCCCCAAGCATTTCACATTGTTTTTGCATGCGCGTGTGCCTCTGTTAACGCCGACGTCGACGCCGGCCGCGACGCCACGGCAGCGACGGCCAAAGAGCGATTTTCCTATAACAAGTTTTTAGTACGTGTTCCGATGTCGAGTAATTCGGTTGCGTGACGCTCGCAGCAACAACAAGCCACAAATACAACAACAACAGCAGCAAGCACAACATAAATTTAAATAATAAAACAGCCCCACAACCACAAATACTGCATCGCAATGAAATAAGCAACTATCGCATAATGCCAGCAACCAAATTTTTTGAAAGTGCAATCTGTGTTTGTTCCTAGAATTAATCAAGTCTATAATATAAGTCGCGAGAAACCATGCCGAAAAATCGAAAATAAAATTCTCAAAAAAATCTACGAAAATTCTACAAAAAAAAATAAAATCACTAAAAAATCCCCAATAAATCTCAACATAACAAAAAAAAAATTAATTACTTTTTTTTTGTTATTGTGTGTGCCTGTGTTATTGTGTGTGTTGGCCAACTTCCTGTGCAACCGGTCTGCAAAAGAGAAATATCCAGCCCATTCATTCAGCATCCGACGCTAGTTGCACCTGCAACGAAAAAGAAAAAAATAAAAAAAATACGCAACACAACTAAAAAAGGAAAGAGAAGCGTTTTCTAGAAGTAGAAGTTGGCGACATAAACCCGTTTTTTGAGTGGGGGAAACAGCAGCGCCTCCAAGGCCAAACACGATATCCACTTGGTCACAACAACAACAACAACAACAACAAAAGCCAACTCGCAGGACCGCAGAAAACAAAAAAGCTGAGCAAAAAAAACAGCAGCGAGCAACTTTCCACATTTTTCCTGGGCATTTTCCTTTATGGTAAGTCGCGTTTAAAGCACTTAAGTGGTATGCAACTTGTTAAATAATCCAAGCTAAATTCAATTCGCACTAAGCTTTAGCTAACACAATTAATATTTTATCTAATATTTTTAAGCACATTATTTAAATTTAAATTTTAAAGCACGCACACACATAAATGCCTGAAAACCTGTGACTCGCTTGAAACATTTTTAGTTTTTACGTATTGCAATTCCTTGAAGGAGCTCTCACAATGTTTGTTTTATGTGCGATGGGTAAACTTAAAAAAGCCCAGAGGGGCTGGCAAGGGTTAAGAGGTCTGAGCTGGGCTCGAGGACTTTTACTCAAGCCCGAAAAATGTTTCTCCTTCATATTTGATGCAGCTAAGTATGCTATGCTTTATTTCGCCCATTTTCCCTGCGAGCTTTTCCTTTTGTTTAACTTGCATTTGGGGGGCTGTTGCTTGAGTGCAAGTGAAATCCAAGCCGGGCCAATCATCAGTCAATCCAGCCATCAATCAATCAATCAATGCAAAATGACTTGGAACTTTGTTTTCTTTTTTTTTATGTCATGTGGCCGTGGTATGTACATGGCGAAAATGTTTCAAGTCAATTAGGCAAGGCGCCCACGTCATAAGTGTGTTAAAAAGAAATGAAAAAGGTAGGTGGGTACGTGGGTGGAGGTTGGACGCTTTGCCCGGGGGTCAGAGGTCGGATTCCGCTTCCGGACTGCGCTAATGGAATGACCAGAACTGCCAGACTTCCACAGCTGAGCAAACTCACTTGGCTGTGCTGGCTTACAAGGGCTATTTATGTTGACTTAATATGCATAATTATTTAGTGGCTTTATTTTTTCATTTAACGCTGAGTCTGCACAAGTTAATTAAATAGTTTGACCTTCTCTCTCTCTCTTTTGAGTACACTGTGAGCTTTTTTGCCTAACTATTTTACTTGTAATATGACATATTAGTACTATCCATGATAATTTCCAACCATTTTCCTACTAACCATAGTTATTTGTATGCAACTTAAAGAGTTCCAAGCTGGATGGTTAAGAAAAACAACACAAGATAAACCCGAGCTCCTCGCTTTTGCGAAGACAAACTCTTTGTGGCTTGACCTGTGACAGATTTGATTTGATTTGGCTTAGATTCCCGTGCAATTTAATTGTAGTTCGCGAGCGACTCGCTTGAAAGTCGGTGGAAAACCCCTGCGCGTTTCCCACTCCATTAACTTTTAGCCAATTGCCAAAAAATGACAAAAGACAACAGCAACAAACAAAATTCTTGTTTGCCAATCAAATTTTTCAAGTGAAGACCACAACAAAGCAACTGGCGAGGAAGAACGGGTAATAGCGACAACAAAAAAGGGGCGGTCGGCGAGAGGGGGCGGGGGGCGGAGTATTCGGAAAAATGTGGGTGGAAAACCTCAACAAACCAGACCAAAAATATTTCTCTCTTCTCCTGTTTTTTTTTTTTGGTGTTCTTTTTTCGTTCTTTGAGTCATAAAATTTCAGATTTTTTTTCAAGTCGAAACTTTTCTAATCAAATTAAGAGTAAGGCAAATGTGGGAGTTGGCTGTGGGCGGCGAGGGCGTGGCAGTGTGATGCTGTGAAAGTGAAAATTATCTAAGCCAATTTAAAGTCCAGCGAGATATTTAGAGTACAGTGCTGTTCATCAACTTTGGCCTAGTTATCAAATAATAAATTTTAAAATAAGTTAAATATACAAAGTATAATAACTTTATATTAGATATTTAGATTAGACAACCATGTAGTAGTAGTAGTTCTTCAAAAATGGACAAATACACACAGTTGACTTTAATAATCGGCAATAAAAAAATATACGAAACTGAAATGTGGAACAATAAATCCAGCGCCGTAGCAAATGGAATCCGTATCCGTAAAAGTGCACACAACTTCACAGACTTCTCAACTCTGATCCCTTGCCAGTGATTTAACGACGTGAAACGCACTGTGCTGCCCCATAAAAATGTTCATCATCATTTGTTGCTTCGCCCAACTGCAAATGGGCAAAAGTTTACACATCTCAATGACCTTGGGTACCAGGAAAAAAAAATATACCCAACAACACCCACACCCAGCGTCAAAAAAAAAACATATTTATTTATAAATACGATGCGAAAAGCGGAGCGGGAAAAAATAGAAAAGTTTGCTGCATAAAACTGAATTACCGGAAATTGGCCAACAAAATAAAAGGGAAATAAACGGCAATGCGAAAAAATGCTGGAAGCCCTTGGTTTTGGCCAAAAGTAGGTGGCCAAAATGGAGAAGGAAACGGAAAAGTTTTTTTACCTACTTTGAGAAGCGGGAAGAAGCTTGGCAAAAGTGAAAAATACTCACGAGCATAGGTACTTATATAAATACATAATACATATACATAAACAAGAAACTAGTGCCAAACTTTGCTGCCAAAGTACGATTGCTCCAAATCAACCTTGAAAAATGCAGCTTTTAACTATCGATGGGTATTTATATTTATGATGCCAACTGGCCAATAAGAAAGTGCTGTCTTACCACTAAAAGGTATATTAAGTAGGATAACTAAATATTTAGTAAAAGTGCCACAACTAAACTGTGCATAAAGTTGTTCCCTTCTTTACAAAAGTTGTTAAATGCCTAGGACTTATGAAGAAACAACGAAATGATGTGCTTAACTTCTGGTTTTTCCAGCAGCTCGAAAAAAGTGCGCCATAATTTCAGCATTTTCTTGAATTTTCATTTAAATTTGCGTGCCTTTTTGCGGCTCCTGATGCTTTTTGTTGTAATTGCAAGTGCGCCACTTGCTTTTGACACCTGCTTTTCATTGGGTGGCTTTGCCGGCGGGGGGCGGGGGTCATTTATTATGGCCAGCTTCTTGGCTTTAACGAAAACCCACTACCACTCCCACCCGCCCATTTTTCCTTCGGCTCTCTCACACTTTTTTTTGCTGTTGCTGGCTGTCGCCGTTTGTAATTGACATGAAAATTTAATACCATAATTTTATTTTGCACTTGGCCTACACTCCACGCCCACCTACCAACCGCCTACCGCCCACCGCCCACGAACGCCTGGTGTTTGCCTTTGTGCTTTTTTA
Source organism: Drosophila simulans (assembly GCF_016746395.2). Taxonomy (NCBI): domain Eukaryota; kingdom Metazoa; phylum Arthropoda; class Insecta; order Diptera; family Drosophilidae; genus Drosophila; species Drosophila simulans. The sequence goes on from NC_052525.2 coordinate 2,843,046, forward strand.
GATTAGAAAAGTTTGCGTCCTTGTTTGTAATTTTTATTTTTATTTTATGTATACATTTACGTTGCTCTTTTTCTTGTTTTCCTACGCCTATGCAGGCCAAGCTGTGAAAAGGGCAAAGTTTTCGGTCAGCTCTTGAGTTTTTAAAGTGGACAAAACTGCAGTTTTCCCCCATTTCTTCGCATTTTCCCGACTGGCCGAATATTTTGCTGAAATAGATCGAATTCTATTGAACTTAAATGTATTTTACACGATTTTTGCACAAGCACACTTTCAATTTCTGTAAATAAACGTATTAAATTACAATTTTAAAGCCACAACATTTTCACATGTCTCTGCAACCAAAAAACATTGTCAAATAAGCAACCAACTTAATTTTTATTAAATTTTTTATTAATTTTTATTCGCCTGGCGAAAGAGGACTCCAATTGAGCTGCGATTGAGTTGAGTTCGTCTCACTTTGGTTAATTTTCATTTATTTGCAGGGGTGGCATTTTCATTTCGCTTTGCCGTTGTGCAAATGTTCCACTGTTTTTTTCCGGCAGGGCTTTCTTTCTTTCCTGATTTTTGGCATGTTTTTTATGTTACTTTTTTCTTTTTTTTTTTTTGCCCGAAGTTTGTGCCTCCATTTGAGCAGAAAATCGCGTCGCTTGCTGCCGGCGCTTTCTGCATTTGAATGACCTGGCAGCGAGAGAGCATGCTTAATAATTCAATTCATAGGCCCAGTCACGAGAAGGAGTCACGGAATACAAAACATATAGTACAAACATACCTATATATATTTATATATGTATATATATATATATGTATCTGTATCTCTGGGCACATAATGGTACAGGAGAAACAAAACAAAAGAAAGGCAAAAGGCAAAAGGCCGGCACTGAAAGAAGTTGGCCACTCATCCTTCGTTATCCCTGAAGGGCCATGGCATCCTTAAACAGAGTGACACCGTCCAGGAGCTGGCCGACCCGTCCTGCCCTCCACATTAGAGGCAAACAAAATGGGAAACAAAAAAATTATTTCACTTCCTGCCGCTGTCTGTTTCTGCTGTTTGCCTTCATTTGCATATACAATTTTTATCCAACCAGCTACAAGCGTTTATTTGCCGACATCCCGACCATGTCCCTGTCCATCTTATGCTCCAAATGGCGAAAAAATAACCGAAAGGTTGCAAAACATGGAAAATCGTTTCAAAAACACACTCTTCGATCACGAGCATCCTGAGGAATATCAGGTATCGAAACAACAACTCTATCAGATATCGAAATAATATAAATTGAGAAATCACCTGGCATTTAAGTGAGCCAAGTTTATAGAAGATTGCCTAAATGTGTTAAGAAACTTTCTATTTAAATATTTCAACTTATTTTAAGATGTTTCTTTTATTTGGCTGGCTCTAAACTCATATTTTTTAGGCCCACTACATGGCTGACTTATGTGACTTATGTATGTATATGTATGTCTATGTTTGTGTGTGCCAGACAAACTTCTTCGCTGGTGGATGAGGGGGGTATGCGCCCCCGGAAAATGCTTGCTCATTTGTAGCTGGGAAATTGCTTTGGCTTGCAGGCTGGCCGAAATTTAATTTGCCTAAAATTGTTAAATGAAGCCAAACTTCAGGCGCACACATACACAGCTCAGTTTGTACTTACGCTTTGTTAATTTAGTTATGCTCCAAGTATTAAAAAGAGATTTTTTAGCTCATTGAGCTTCCTCGAAATGTTGTGCGCAAAAAAAAAGCAACTATGTATGTGTGTATGTGTGTGGGTTCTTTATTTTACGCATAAAGGTAAACGAACATTTCACATCATGTTATACATGTTTGGGCTTGTCGAGAGATTGCTTTTTGGTCATGCTCCTGGTTACTCTTCTGGGTGTTTCTTCGGGCTTCGGAACGTTCACGGCCGCAGCATTGGCATCTACGGTGGTTTTCTTTGTTGCCTCTTGAGCAGCACGTGTCTTGGCGCGTACAGCGGCCTGTTTGAGAAAATTGGGTTAAAAAAGATAGAAATCAAAAAAAAAAAAAAAAAAGATTACTTACAGCTCTAACCTGATTGAAGTACTTGTCTTTCCAGCTCAAATTTGACCTTTTTAATACTTCATTTGACTCGGATGGTGTTGCCGGCAATTGACGGGCCAATCTTGCCAAAATTTTCTTCCACACACGTTTCTTATTGCGCCAGGAGGTCATTTCGTCTAGGTGTTAACTCTATGAAGCACGCCACAATTGTCAGTGTGACTCGCCACCGACGCGCCAATTTATCCTGCTTACAGTATGACCATAACGCATAATGCAACATTTAATACCAGATATATAGCTGTGGGATGGGCTAGGGGGCAATACTAATTAATGCGACCACTCCACCAATAACCATGTCGCGATTTCAAATAAGTGGTGCGAAAAATTCGGAGTTTCACCCGTGCTCATGATGCAAGGTATGCAAGTTAGGGGGCCCAAAAGGAAAACAGCCTTGAGGACCAGTCAAAAGCTGGAAAATGGTCAGGAAAATGGAAAATGGTGCTAGGCCAACCCGTTGACTATCCAATCACTTACTCCACTCATTCATTCATTCGCTCATTCATTCATTTCGGACTCAAACTCGGACTCTCGGGTCGACTTTGCATTTAAATCAATTTAAGCGTTTTACAGTCAGTTGAACCTTTTGTGCTTCATGTCATGTGCACACCGACACACACACACACACACACACACACAAACACCCGCACACAGGAAAACCCACAGGCATAGAAACGGAAAAATGAAATGGAAAATGGGGGAGGTGGAGGTGGGAAAGTGAACGGTGGCTTCCAAACTGCACAGCAAAGTCGACCGCAAAAATAGAGATGGCTTGAAGAAATAGAAAATCCCCAAAACAGAACGGTTACGAGCGGTATTTTTGTTTTCGAACATTTCCCAGCTAATAATAAGAAAATTTTTATTGAATTTCCAACATTCTTACAGTAGATATTCAATAAAAGAAATACCTACAGCTATGTGAATCTGAAGTTCACGGCCCATAATTCCCGATCAAATGGTATGGGTAGGGTTGCTGATTGTTATGCAACGGTTGCACTGCGATATTCATCGATTCGCATTTCGTAAGCTCATCACGTGCTCATCTCTAAGAAGCGATGCCTGTGCAGAGCAAGAAAGAGATGGGTAGCAAATTATGCAGACACTTAAATATGCCATAAAATTATTCGAATTCTGCATCAATTCTTTGCATTCGTATTCCTACGTACGTTCCGGATACTATCCCCTTTTGTTTTTGCTTTTGTTTATAACTCGAATTTTATTTATTTTTGCCCAATTCGCAGAAAAATATGTGAAAACTTGCGTCTCCACTTGCAGGGTTCGTATTGGAAAGCAAAACAAGCAGTTCACTGGGTCGTCGAATGTGGCTAGGAAATTCAAAGACCTAACAACACTTGGCGCACGAAAATTATGCAGCTAAAAGGTTGCTTAAATCGTTTCAACATATCAAAAAAAAAAAAAGAAAAAATGTTGGAAAAGCGTAGAATTTTGTAATGATCTTTAGTAAGCAAATGGCAACTTAAATTCTGGTGCTTAACCGATTTAAAATGATTTTTTGTGCTGTGGCAGCAAACGGCGGCGGCAGTGATGATTATTATTATTTTTCCTGGCACCGCTACTTTTGTTAAACCCAAACAAGCGTGTGAAAATTGCAGCTGTGTAGGGACGCGAAACAGGATGCAGGACACAATGGCTGTGTGCGTTGTCCTGGCAACAACAATTGTCACAATTGTTAAAAATTTATAATGATACTACGAACTTTTTATGTCCGTCTGGGCACTCGTGTAAAATATTAAGGCAGCCCGCACTAACAAATTTGTGAAAACATTTATTCACTCCGCATTATGTACATACATACATACATACATACATAAACATATATGCAACAAAAACGCGAGCACTATTTTTTGTGCGAAAATTAAATACAAATGCAATTTTTACAGTCGCACTGTGTCAACAACAACACCCGCCGTCTTTCCTTTAATTCGCTTTGCTGTTTCGTTTTAATGAATTTGTATATGTATATGTTAAACACATTTCGGTGCCACAAAATAATGGCAAAGAGAACATAAAACAGAAAATGGTAACAAAAAGACAACAGAAAAACGGCGAATGATAATGAGACGGAGTGGCGGGAAAAAACGGAAAAAACGGAACGAGTTAGCAGCACAAACAGGTTGCATTTTAAGAAAATTACCATTATTTGGCAGAATAACAAATACGCGCTGTTATACAAATTATTTGTTTATTTTACTTAGAGCATTGCAAAGGCAATAGACTCATGAAAACATGCAACACGATGAAAAGTAGAAAACAAGTAAAAGCCAAAATAGTAACATCACTTTCATTACCGCCGAAAATCAATTGATTTGCATGCCGATTTGATTTCACCACAATTGAATCGATTAGCAATCCCTCAAAACTTTTCCCCGCTAATTGCATTCCCTGTAACTTTTTTGCGAGTGTCGCAGCATTCCGCCGAATGCCGAAACAACAATTAATTAATTTCAAAAAAAAAAAAAAATAACAAAAATTAACTTTAATGGGCGCATGGATATTAATTGCTAGCAAGCCATAATCTGTACATCGGCATGCTGATTATAAATATTTGCGCGCCGAAAAATATTCTAACTTGGCTTTTATTGCGATTTGCCGCCGATTGCGAGTGTTGCAAAACCACCGCCGCACAATTTGCGATGATTAATACGGAACAATGGGGGAAAGCGGCGAAATTCTGTGCGGTGGGCAGCAAATTGAAAACCCAATAAAACACTCAATTTATTTAAATTGCATACGATTGACAATCCGCACAATTGAGCGCAGATGCACTCGAAGAAAAGCTAACTTAATCGCTATGCTAGTTTTAGGCATTATACTATATAGAAAATCGAGCAAACAAACTCGATAGTTTTGTATTTATTTGCAAAATGTATTATTGTGACTTAAAATAACTAGAATATTTGGCATTCCGTGTCATTTTATGCCGAACACACTCATTTTATTCCATTTCACGGAGCTCTTCCTTTTTTTCGGGCTTTTTCTCCTGGGCGTGCGAGTGTGTGTGGTATATGTACATGTGTGTGTGTATGTGTATGTATTATATATACAGCTGATTAGTTAAACAGGACACGTAACGCTTACCACAGCAAAAGTGACAACAACAAGCGGCGTAAAAAAAAAACACTCGAATATGAATGACAAGCGGAATACAAAATGCGCGAAAAGAGACAACAGAAAAATGGGCAAATAAAAACGTAAGCAAATCAAAAATTTTAGGGCAATCGGGAAAGCGGCAAAAAAAAAAAAACAAAAAAAAAATAAAATAAAAACCCTCAAGAAAATTGTGCGTTTTCACGAGGCGGAAAACGCTGATTGGGCCAAATTTCCTCTTGACCGAGATTCGGGATTAGGAAAAGAAAAGAAAACACAAGCGATTAGCAAAATGTGAAATGCAACTCTGTATTTCTCAGATGCGAAATTTAGTCAAATGCCATTGGTTTTCAGTTACTCAAACTTAAAGATGCGCTCACCTTGAACTTATGTTACTTTTCCGCTAGCATCTTGTTTGTTCCCATCGCCGAATTCCCGAAACTGCGGCAATTAGTGGGCGTATTGGGTGGCCACGCCCCCCGGCGGCCTACGCCCCAGCATCCCATTTGTCATAAAACATAACTCAGCAATTGCCCATGCTCCAATGAGCCCACGTACGCCCATCAATTGTCGTTTTTATCAGCGTACCATGTCGCGAAATGTTGATTTTTTTTTTACCATACACTCAGAAAAAATGTGCTACGAATGCTGTAGTTATATGACGTATAGTTAGCAAAGCATATAAAATATGAATTGCTTTAAATCAATTAATATATTTGATAAATTTGTGGTTTGTCTTATTTCAATTGTTATTTTTATTATTTTTTTTTTTAATTTTTCTTATTTTTTGGCACATTTTTCGCGCAGTGCCTTTATTGCTGGCTTTCCTTTTATTTTACTCGCCCTCCTAAAAGTAGGCAACAAAAAAGTGGGTGGCAAGTGGGGCAGTGGAAACAAAGTGCGTATTATTGACGCCCCAGCCTGTCTTCTTTGTTGCTGTTGCCGCTGTAGCAGTTACAGGGTATTAAAAAATCGCAATGCATGCGCAGTATTTTTGCGCTTGCAAAGATTAAGTTGTTTGTGGCGCAACAATTGATGAACCAAACCCTTTAAAATGAGCAAAATAGCATTAATCCTATAGCTGTGATATTTCTTTAAGTTATTTAAGTTTCCGGCAATTGTTGCAAATATTGCCGTTGTTTTTCCTATCTATTTGCAGTTTCCATCTACTGAATTTTGATACTGTGGCCCTCATCTTAACTTGGCTAATCAAAAGCTTACTTGTGTGTTTTTCTGCGTGGGCTTCTTTGTCTGCTTGATTTCACATCAAAAGCTGCCAAGCTGGAAAAGTTAAATACGTCGAGCGGATACTTTTGATTTTTGACATGTGTGGGCGTTGCTATTGTGGCATTTTCCGATTATTCAAATTAAAGCCACCTGCAAGGCCATCAAGAAGCCAAGGCAAATTTTTGAGATAAAAGCATTTTTTACACTGCTGGTTAGATAAACAGTTTCTTTTTGCTTTTTCTTGATATTAAACTAGGACTTAACACACACTTTCTTGGTGTAAAACTTATTGTATTTAATTTATTAGCACTAGTTAGTGTTTTTGCAAATTGCATTATTCGGCTTGGCTTGTTTTCAAAATGCTCGTCGTTCGTTCTCGTGTAAAGCGGAGTATATCGCCATGCCCCCACGTATCTGAATGCTCATTAATAATTGCAGTTTTGGCAAAAATAGAGCAGACTGTAGCCATTAGTGCGTGGTCGCCTCATCCTCCCGAAGGACTCATGAAATTCAAAACTATCTCCGCCGACCCACCCCCTTTCTATATTTTCCATCTCCTCAGTTGCCCCTCAATTTTGCTGCTGCAGCCGATAAGGATGTTTAAAGTCGTGGCTGGGGCGTCGTTAGTTCACCGTACGTACGCCATTTGTCGCCCAGCCAGTGGTATATATGTATATGCACACTAGCCGGCATACCCCAGTGCGTATACGCAATATTTCAGTGCCAGCCCCCCACCGACGTAATGCAGAAAACGCATAGGACGGTCTGTGCGAGCTGAAATGTTTGGGCTGCTATCTGTTTTAGGCCTGGTTATCATTACCCAACCCCCACCCCTCCCCCGTGTCTCATATTTTTGCCCACAAGAAAGGCAATGCGTTTTCTGTCTTGTCATATGATTCAATGAATTTTTCACACAGCTCGGCAGCAAGGGGGGTTCATTGTGGGTATGCACTGAGAGAAAGCACACGCTGTTCTTCTTATCTATGCTGCAATAGGGAAAGCATTTTCCAAAAATTTATAAAAATGTATCATAAAATTCAAAAGAATATTCCAATCTAACAATGAACGTAGCAAATCAGATACTGGAATATTTTTTCTCAGTGTGACAATGTCCTGGCCAAATAGCATGACAAATGTATGCAACTCGGCAGGAGCGAGGCTCCAAAGGACGAAAAGGGAGATCGCTTGTTACATGCGAAGCCAAAAAACATTGCAACCCAAGAGCAGAGCCGGGACAAAGGGGGGTTCCTAGTGGCTTCCAAGGGGGTGAGGGGGATTGTGAGGCGGTTGGTGTTATGATTGTTTCACGAGCTGACAAATAGAGCAACATGGCTGGCGGATGGGCAGGGGGGTTGGTTGGTTGTGCAGCCGCACTTTTAGGAAAATTTATGCCCCTCCCTGGCAATGAGCAATGGGTTTTCGGGGAAAATCGCCATGGAAAAGCGGGCTAAGGAGCTGCTAAATCGAGAGATATAATGGGCGTGGCTGCAGTAGGCATATGCTGCCCAGAACTCAAAGTCGATGCCAAAAGTGCTGTGTTTAGTTGTAGCAGTAAACTTGTTCAATTCCAATTAATAAAATTTAAAAAAAATAAAAAAAAAATCAGGCAATTAAATTAATTAATCAGGCAATCTTAAATTAACGTAAAAAAGCATGCTTAAATCACTTGAAATTCATTTACCTGACCAGCAGCTCATCATTGCCGTTAAATTCCCATTCAATTTCCTGTTCAATATCCTTTAATCAGCCCGAAAAGTGTGCTACAAATTCCGGCCTTTTCCTACATTATATCAAAGTATTTATAGATATATATCTATCAAAATTAATATTGCATAACCAAGCTGGAGAAGAAAGAGGAAGAAGCAGAGGGAGCAAAAACAGCCATTTGCCTGGCACATTAATATATTTATCAAAATCGTTTCCTTGCGCGCTTTTCCTTCGAACGAATATTGTTTTTTCCATCGTCCTGCGAAACGACGTGACATAATTAGCAAGGGAAGGGGCGTGGTGGGGGGGCGTGGCCTGTGGCATTAGGGCGTAAAAATATTAATTTCCACTTAAATGAAAAATTATGCTCAATTTGAGTGCCGACGCAGCAAATAAATTTTTGCACATAAATTCCCAAGCGCTAATAACAATAACAATAATAATCAGCGACATTACGGAGTATTTTGTTTCGTGTGAAGGGGGGAGGGGGGGAGTTGAGTGGGCGTTTGCCCAAGTGGGAGTGGCAGCTAATGCTCGGCTATCGTTGGGCGATTAAAATTTTGTTATTAATTAGATGCGCCCGGTGTCGTGTAATAATTCACAGCTCATCCATATGCGTTGCACGTGTGTGTGTGTGGGTGTGTGTGTGGGTGTGTGTGTGTCGGTGAGTTGTTAATGTGTTGGGCATTAGTGAGAATGTGCGCTTGTGTGTGTGCGTTTTATGTGGCAATTAAAGCGCTAAACCAAAAAGTCCTTTAAAAACACGAGAAACATCTAAACTTTGGGTACATTTATTTATACATTTATTTAATAATGCGAAAAAGTATTTCCAAATTACGCATACGCCAGCGTAGTTATAACAATAAAATTAAATTATTTTGCACTTTGAATAAATACGCTTTAAAGGGCCTAACGAGATTTTTATGTGAACAATTTTTTGCGGCCAAAAAAAAAAAGGAAAAATGTTGCTCCAAAATTGAACAGCTTTTCAGCATTTTGCGGCCTTGCCTGCCCCGCCTACTCCTTCACCGCCCCCGCTCCCATCAAAGATATGCATCCCCCCAATAACGCCCCCCTTTAACTACGCCCATGGCCGGGGGCCTCTATCAATTTCAATTGCGTTTACTGCCGCTGGCAGTGTAATCAGTTTTTCGCTTATTGCCGCTAACTTCGCCGCACACAACGAGGTCAAATCAGACACGACACGCCCACTGCCGCCCACTCCGCTGGAAATCCACTCATAGAGCCAGAGTATTGGATAATTGGGCTATGCGAAAAATCAGCAGCCATCATTGGCACTGCGCCCACCAAATCCCCATGTACATACATATGTACACTATTGTCCACTTTATTTACTCTATTTAGTAGCACCGCTTCATTCCCATGCCGCACTTTTCAAATATTTCCCCTGTGTGTTTATTTGTTTTCTTACTTCTTTTTATTTTTTTTTTACGTTTTATAGTTTAGTTTAGCCGAAAAATGTTCTTTTGTTCGATTTGTGTGCCTGCAATTGGCGAGAAATTCAAATTAAATCAATTTTGTTTTTGTAATTGGAGCTTGTCAATTGCTTTGATGTTGTTGCCACACGATTCGTTATTCTATTTTCCGTCTGTTTTCGGTTAAGCAAATAAAGTGCAATGCCACACACACAATGGCCGAGTGGAGGAGCAGAAATATACAAAATTGACATAAACTAAAGAAAAATATTGCTGACAAAATCGTTATAAACATTGATTTTCAACCTGTTTACCTGTTTTTTCTCTTTTTTTGTCCGCTATTTTCAGGTGAGTTGGCAAACAGAGATTTCGAGTGCTTTCAATGGGCTGTGTAAACTTGATAAGTGAGTGTACTTTGGTAATTAAGTTATTTTCACTGCGAAGGTAAAACAAATAAACCCAAGAAAATCCTCATTTATTTAAAAAGAAGCGAGGAAATACGGGAAAAAAATAACAAAACGCCATTCTCCTCCAATAAATTTATTCACATTTTCCGCAAGTTTCCATCTATTTTCCAATTTATTTCAGCCCCCTCAAATAATTTTTTGCAGCTTGTTTCGAAGACAGATGCGGCAAGAGGTGAATTCATTTTTAATTAAAAACAAGCCACGCCCACCGCAAAAAGTAAAGCACGCAAAAAAATTGCGAAACATAACAACTAGGGATAGAATATACACAAATATATAGTTCATATGTACTATGTACATATATATATACCTAAAAACCACAGGCCCCCCTTTTATTTATTTTATTTTTTTGCCATCTTCAGTCAAATTCATTTCGGGTAGAAAAATGTTAGCTGTGTTCAGTTTTTTTTTTCTTTTTTTTGCCAGTTTTCTTCTATATTTTTATACTTTTTCCTGCGACAGCTTTTCATTTGGCCGTGGAAAACCCCGTTCCATTGCCATTTCCATTTCCATTTCCCAGCATCCCAATGAAGCACTTTCTGGCTTAATGCCTTCCTAATTGAAAGTTGCAAAAATTACAGGTGAAAGAGACGGCGGAAAGTTTTTGCCCAGCAAACCGCAAATAATAACAAGAAGGAGTAGGAAAAGCGCCTGCTGGGAACAAAGCGCGCAACGAGAGGAGTGAAAAACGAGTGGAAACGGGTGGAAAATGTCGAGCTATTGACTACAAAAATTCTACAGCAGCGCCCAAAAGAACGCAGAAAGAAAACGCCGCTGCAAAAGATAAAACCAAGGGATATTATGAAAAGAAATGCGGGAAAAGTCTTTCTGTAGATTTGTACATTTGCATAGGATATATATTTCTTTTCCATAAAAAAAAAAAAATAATAAATAAAAACAATCCCTGCTTATTTAGTTCGAAAATCGCTATGAATTTAAAGCCCATTAGATATGTGCATATATTAATTAATCCATTTTTTTTTATTTAAAAAGATATAATTTTTTTTACTTTTCTTTGCGCAGCCAAGTGACACTAATGCACTGACCTTGACTGTGCCCGCCGGCTGTTGAGGTAGGCTAAGCAGCTTATCTGCTGGCAAATGCATTGGCATCGCGTTCTCAATCAGATCGGGTCAGCGCCCACTGACACCCATCTTAACCTGCAAACGCCCCCGGGCAGGCGCTTAACCCATTCCAATTGGCAAGTGCCCATTAGTCGTGGGGCCATTTAATTAAGCGGGCGTGGCAATTGATTATAATCGGCGGCTACCGAAGGCGAACGACAAACAAAACGAATATCGCAATCCAAATCGAAGTCCAAATCCAAATCCGCATCCAAATTGATTGCCAAATTGAGGGCCGAATAACGAATAACAGGCAGATAAATAAATACATAAAAGGGTGTAGGTCAAAACACGCGTGACCTTGCCGAACATTTTGCACAGCAGCTTTCCCGCTGGCCATAAATAATTTATTGCAATTTTCCTCTCTCATTAATTTGCCAACAGTCAAATGGCAAATAAGCGGAGCCCCAAGGCTCCAAATAATTCCATTAACTGGCAAATAGAAATCCAAATTACGCAAATAAAACGGAATTTCGTAATTTATTATGTCAATCAGCCGGAGGTAACACTAGCCAAGAATTATAATCAGTTAATATGGTTAAAATCGCGCCATTTGATTTCCAGCTCAGCACTTTTAAAAGCGTCTCCATTATAAAAAAAAATGGATAAATAAATGATAAAAATGTAACATTTATTAATTTCATCTAGTCATTTTCCATCGCATTTTATTAGCACTTCGCCAAAGGGTTGATTTAGTTTGTTTAACACTTCTGTTTGGTTTTATTCGATTAATTAACAAATTAATTGTGGGGCAAGTGCGGCCTCAACTTTACGCGCCGCTAAGTCAACAGAAATCGAAAACTTTTCAAATTGTCATAATTATTCAAAATCGTTTTCCGCCCAATTTGAATACAGTTAGGCCCGCCACTTTTTTTCTTTTTTATTACTTTTCCGAGCGGCGATTCCAGAGACGTTCTTTCCTTTAATCACGCCTCTTTGATTAATGGCTCTCCGGCAATTGACAGGAATTTGTTGTTTGTAGGAAGAGGAGCAAAAAAAAAAGAGGAGCCACGACAATAGAAATAGGGCTAAAAATGTTGCCAAGAATTTTTGCGGCCCGGCCAGAGACAAGCGACAATGAGACAAAATTGTCGCAGATTTTTCTCTTTCTTCTGGATTTCTTCTTATTTTCCATGCCCTGCGGCATTCAAATATGCAACAGCAAAGCGGCGGAAAAGCAGGAAAAATGGTGAAAATGGGTTGGGGAGAGATGCCTGGGCATGCCAAAGGTAGCTGCCAATTTATTTTGCATTTTCTTGGCTGATATTGGCCATCCCTTTTGCTTTATACTCTTTCCAAAAAGATAAAAGAAAAAAATAAAAAAAAAGAAAAAGAAAAATAAAAAAAAAAAATCATTTTGTTAAATCTCTGATGGAACTTAACTTTTATTTAACGAAAATTCAACCAGCTCAGTTCTTTGACGAATTAAAAATTTAACGCAGAGCATTGGTACTCTATTATTTCATATTCGTTGTGTGATTCTTTGGCATTTTTTTTATTATTTTTTTTTTTTGGTTCTGGCCCGGTTTCTTCTCGTTTTTATCGCGACGTTTTGCTGCATGTGCGAGGGTTTTTTTTTTCAAGGGGAAAGTGTTTGGGGGGCTTGGAATTCCTGCATAAATCGCATTGATACGGGCACAAAAAGGAGCAGGAGGAGTTTTTCCCTTTGTTCGCCGCTAGACTTGGCCACGTTTTATGGCCACGCCCCCTCTTAACCCATGAGAGCACCGCCCTGGTCTGCTTAACCTGCACGTGATGTGAAAGAATCGCTATGCCAGCTGAGCCCAGAACGTGTCCTTCCTCCAAACTCCCAACTGCAACTCCAATTCAGATCTCAGCTGGAGTCTACGTTTGCCCAGTTGCACTGAGAAAAAAAATGTGTAACCTAGCTAAGTTGCACAGGTTCAACATACAGTAGCTCAGTTAAACTGAATATAACTATATTTAATTCTAATTTTTTTGAGATGGTTTCTTGCAGTGTAGTCCTAATGATAAGTCTGAACTTTTTGGGGGGTAAGTTGGCCAGGGGTTATGGTTATATCCGGAACTCTGGTTGCATGTGAGTTCATGTGACAAATGAGCCAGCAGCCAGGATTCAAGAGTGCGGAAAGAAAGAAATTTGTAGATAAAAAGCAGTTTGCAGTTTGGCGGAAGAAGGGGGGCAGTGGGGGAATGCCATGGGAATGCATTATAGCATTGTGGTATCAATATTTGATCAGAGAGCTAGCATCCAATTCACGTTCGTCCATTTACAATTTAGATTTTCATATTTTGGGCGCATATACCCAACTAAATTAAATACCAAGAAACAAGATTAATACTTGTATTTTACACGATATTTACGACACACCAGAAGTTCTCTTTAAGCCAGGCCAAAAGCAACTTTAAGCCAAATGCCCCCCGCCAGTGAGCAAATTTCCCATCACTGATTGACTGCCAAAAGCGAATAATTCAAAGTTCCTGACAAACTTTCCCTTTTGTTCCTGCCATTTCTTTTCCTTTCTTTTATGCTCTCTTGTTTATTTTTTCGGCTCGCTTTCGCCCTTGATTTTTTTTTTTTTTTTGGCTTTTGCGAACTTGGCCCTAGAATTTATTTTTATGACTCACGCACTTTTGCGGCTTCCGCTTGGAGCTGCTGCTCCATCAAAATGGAGCCATCAACACCTGCTTAGAGGGAAAACTGGGTGGAAATTCTGGGGGGTGGGAAGCGAGAGTGAAGGGACCAAAGCGCGAAATATTTATTTCGCTGGCAGAGAAACTTGGCTTTGAGTTATGGCCGGCTGTCTGCGGAACTCAATTTGAATAAATTGTTGAAACAAAACTCAAGCATATATGCACCGGGAAAAAAAGGGTGGGCACACGCGCCGCAAATGTAAATAAAAGCGTAATACACTCGAACAAAACTCAAACAGAAGGAGCAAAGCCATAAAAATGAAGGCTAAGATGAGGGTTAAGTCCTGCGGGCCAGAGGACCTGCGAAATGGGGGCAGTGATTTGCTTTCCATCCGCCCCTCCCGCGTCCTTCACAACATCGCCAAACTTTTCGCGCGGCGACTTTAAAGCGAAGTTTACGGATTGGCAGCGAGTACTTTTCCTTTTTGCCGTTTGATTTTTCCCCCAATCGTTGGGCATTGCAATTGCCAACAGTTGGGAAAGTAAAGTGGCGATGGTAGAGGTTTTTCCATGTGTGAAGAATCAAGGCGCATACATTAGAAAAAAAAAAAAGTACAGTGCGGCTTGCAAAAGAACGACAGCAGCAGCTAAAAATTCTATTAAAATGAAAGACAATTAGTTTGGCTTGGAGTGAAAGTTTTCTTTGCAATAAGAAAAGTGAAACTTTGCTCTTAGCGTGCGTTCACTGTAGCTGCCCACGCGGCTTTTAAGCTTATTTACTGCTTATATATTTTAACACTCCCCGTGCCCCCGAAAACTGGCACAGCTTCCCCTGACAACGCCCCCACCTACCCCCCCACCCCATGAAGTTCCACCTCCCCCTCGAAGTTCACCCCTCCCCCCGCGCAGTGCGAGAAATGAAACCGAATAACAACAACAAACGATTTCCCTCGGCCTGGTCGGCGGTATTGGAGCGGGCTTCAATATATATTTTATTTTTCGGCAGCACTTCCGTGGCAGTCAGCCAAACCTCCAGTAAACCCCCCACCCCCCCTTCTACAGGGGCATCCCGAGCGGCGAATCCTGCAGCCACCCCCCCTCTCGATGGCCCTCAACATGACAAATGGCTGCAAATCGTCTTCCTGTCGCGACCGCCGCGTTGACAGCAAATGGTTTTTCATTTTTTTTTATTCTGTTTTTCGGTGCTGTATTTTTTATCGTTATTTTTCATTATTTATTTATTTATTTAGCATTGCTTGTGCATTTGCGTTATATTTATGCCCCGTTTCTTGCGCCTTATAGGACAGCTCGAAACATTCTTATCTGCAAGTTTTCCGGGTTTTCCGGGCTTTCATTTTTTCTTTTCTTTTTTCTGGCTAGCTGCCACAAAATAGGGGCACCATTAAAGTCAGACTTTAAGCAACAGTTTGGGCTTAAAGTATTATTCAAAAAGCAACTTTATTGGTCTGAATGTAATGTAGGAGCTCGGCAGCCAAGTTGGAGATAAGACTGATTTAAATAAAGCCATTCACCTTGAGAGTAATGGGAAATATTCGTATTAGGGTCCCTCAACCCCTTCCCCTTCCCCTTCAAATGTCGCCCAAAAGTACTCGACTTTGATTTAAGCCGCAACGCCCACTGGCAGGGCTCGATTGAACCCAAAATGAACCCGGGACAACCTTTTCCAAATTGGTAAATTTGCGAAATTCAAGCGTTTTGAGGTTTGGCGACCTTTCAACCCGCCAAATAACCCCTTCAACCCACCAAAATGTCCGGGCACCGCAGTCTTGTCAACTTATTTAGTGCTCGGCCGCAAGACCCAATCACAAACATACGAACAAGATGGGGAATATTAGCTAGAGAGTGAGACGAGGCATATGGAGAGAGAGGGACAGCCATACATACATACGTAGGGTATATGGCGCGGGAAAACAATGCACTGGCAACACGCAATCCAAAAAGTGAACTAAAGTTCAGAGGCGGAAATTTCGCAGCGACCGCAGCGACCAGAAAACAGAACCGAAAACCAAAGCCAACCAACACACCGAGAAGCCGGCGTGGGGTTAACGGGGGCGTTAGGGGGTTAAGAGCGGCTGCCAACTAAACATTACGCATACGCCTCGTTGTCTGCACACCTACACACACTTGACCCACAGATGGGGCTCACATAATAGCATTAAACAGTAGTTTTCATATGCATTTTAAAGCATATATCTAGATATTATAAACTAGATATTATTACATTATTATATTATGAAGATCCTAAAGGTCGCAACGAAATAGCTGGCCAAAAATCCATCTTGAACATGAATAGTGGTTTGTACATAGATCGCTAGACTGGGTTGTATTGTTTTGACCGCGAGTGTATGGACGTCTGACCATTCGGCGGACCAGCGGCAGCTGGAAAAGCTCTCACAAAAGAAGCAAACAAAGCGGAAGGAAATAAAGAAAAAAGTGGGCGACGACCTTTTCACGAAAATTCATTGTCAAGCCGTGTGTGCCGAGAAAAATGAGGGAAAATGGGGGGAAATGGGGGAAATGCCGGGGCGCGAATGAGAGGGAGAGCGAGTGGACCTGCACCTGACACGAAACTGTTGACGAAGTCGGGCCACTTCAAACAGTTTTCGCCCACCCAACGACCTCCCGAGGCCGTTTATTAAAACTAATTAAAATGTTTAAAACATTTATAGAACAAACGGAATGAAGAGGAACGAACGGGAGGGGGGGGGGGGGGTCGTTGGTTCGCCAGCACGGGAACAATACACGGGCAAGGACATTCAAGGGGAGCGAGTCCTTAATTGCCGCAATTAACGTTGGCAACAACGCACCAACCCAGCAACGCCCATGAATTTTGTTTTAGTACCAGAACAAAACCGGAAATACTTTATGCTATTTTTTCTTAAATGCAATATTTAGTGGCTTAAATTGAAGGCAGCAGTAACTGTGAGTGCAAGAAAGGAGTGGCTACTCTACTAGCTCTGCTTTTCTTAGAAGAGATCCTGCGAAAATCGGCCACAATTCGCTTTCGCTGACCTCGTATAACTTTCGTTTGCCGGATTTCGCCGCCGTATTTCCCGCTGGCATCCTTCGGAGGATTCGCAGGACAAAGATCCTTGTGTGTCCGGCACTTCATCAATTCCTGCTGCTCGCCATATCCCTTTCTGAGCTGTTCCCATTTTAGTTTCTGCGAGCCATTCACAAACTGCCAAGGAGCGTGATTTTGCTCCCTTTATTTTCGCCTTTATCCAGCAGATTTTCATTTTTTTTTTTTTCTTTTTTTACTCCTTTTGATTTGCATTTCTGCTGCTGACATCGATTTGGCCGCTTTTCAAGTGCACAATTCTCTTTCATTTCCTTTTCCCACACGTCGCCTCTCTGCTCGCGATTCCTTTTGTTTTCTTCGCGATTTTTTGTTGGTGGATATCGTTGCGCGACATTTGCATAAGCCCGCATAGAGCCACGCCCACCCCGCCCTGCTGATCCATGTTGAGTGTGCACTGGAAAATGAAAAGTCCTTCGTTTGATCGCAAAACGGAGAAGTTGTAGTACTTTATATAGTACTAAAGACAGGGAAAATCCTTCAAGTGATCTGTCTAGTAAATAAAATGTGCATTATAGCCAAATTCAACGATTTATAGCTGACTTTTTTGGCCGTGCATATTGGCTATATGGTTTATATATAACACATCCAGCACCCATTGCACTTTATTATTTACTGCATTTCCAATATCGTCGTCGTTGCACTTGCACCCAGCCACCCACTGCCACTATTTCCCACCCCCCTGCAACTCCCCCGCACCCCCGCAGCACAGCTCCACTCATGCGCAAGGACAAAATGCTTTTCCAAATTGATTGAAGGCGCGCTTCGGCTAGATAACTAATCAATACATTATTGTAATATTATGCCAAAATCTATCAAAATTTATCTACGCAGGCAGAACCAAGAACAATTTAACACTTATTTTCTTTTTTAATGAAATTCCACATGAAATTAAACAAAAATACATTTTTGATGGCCGGAAAAATGTACTTAACTATTCGATGGTAGCGCAAAATATGAAATTCCATGCCACATTTTTCATATTTCACATTTTATCTACGAATCTCTCGCCGATTCTTCGTTTTCGCTTCCAACCGCAGGGCGCAGGAATGTATGCAACATTTTCTGTTATTCAACTGCACCAAATTATTTTGGGAAAAAAAAAATGCAGCAGGCAGTGCAAAAAAAGCAGAGAAACCAAATGCATGTCCTAATTGATGACAGGGCAAACATGGGCCAAAGCAAAGAAATAGGAGAAGTAGTGGAGCCAATAACAACAAAGGGGGGGAAATCGAAACTAAGCAAAACAAAAGCTAAAACCGAAACCAAAAAAGAAAAAAAAAACGGAAAACGCAACGAAGTTTTGCACAATTTAGTGCACATTGTTGCCATTTATTGTTGTTATTGCCGCTGTAAAATTGACTTAACTGTACTGCAACAGCAATAATAGCAACCCCCGACCCCTCAGCCACCCCTGACCTACACTGGAAATAACAGCACGGCACAAAACTCAATTCACGTTTGTAGTCATTGAAAGCTTACTAGTTGTGCAAGGTCACACTGCTGGCTATCCCCCAACAAGCAAGGGCACACTGCACACTTTATGATGATCCCAGCATATTCTAGCATATTTTTAGTCACAGGATTTTTCCATGTGCACAAAAGCATTAGAAAATCCCTCCTTGGTCTAACCCTTTTTTATTTCGTCCTACTGGTTGGGGAACTTTGTGCCCATTATTGATCCACTGCATATAGGAGAGACTATTCCACCTTAACAGAGGGGCGTAACCTCGCTCAACTCTCGACCCCTGCCCTTTCGGAGCCCCTCACCACCCCCCCCCTCCGCCCAGGGGAATGCCTAATACGGGTCTTTATTTAATTTAATGCCATTTTGTGCTGCCACCCCACACAAAAGGGATGAAGCCGAAGGAACAACAACCGCAGGAGCAACAACTTAATATTCATAATAATAATACGAGCAAATAGACTGTGCGAGAGATAGGAAAAACATCAAATGCCACAAAGGGCGAGCAGGATGGGCTTCTTTAAAGGCGGATATAGCGTTGTGTACTCAAAAAAAATAAAAATAAATGGAGCAAAGCGTTGTTTATACCTTGCATTAGGTCGCCTTGAATATAGTTTATATTTATGTGACTAGTGAAAATAGTGCATTAATTTAGCAGTCGCTTTCATTCACTTAAGTTCGCCCTCAAAATGCAGCGACTTCTTGCACTTTTCAATGTGCACTCAGCATAAGCTTTACAATTTCTTTAATATGTTTTTATTTTGCTTGGATCGTGCACCTTTTAGCTGTGCCACTTCCACATGTTGACACTGTGCGAAATGGGGAAATGGCAGTGCTGCACAACAAATTAAAAAGCAATGCTACGATTTCGTACCATATTCTGCACTTTTGGCTCATTTAACTGCATATATTATTTCAATTATTCAATGAAAGTTGTTACAGTGTACTCGTATTCATTACTGCGTGAATGATTCATTCGATAGTCGCTGCAGTTGCAGCTATTCCCATGTAAAAGTTCTGCTCGTGTGTGTGTGTGTGTGTGCGGTGCATCTGTGTGCCGTGTGTGTTTAAAAAAGAGAGATTGTTTATTATACAGCAGACGGCGGAAGGCAGCGGCGCATTCGCCTCCTTCTTGCAACAATAACACAAAAAATACAAAGGGAGCACAACAACAACGAGAAACACATGTCCGCTTGGGCGCCTTGTCTTAACGCCCCGCACCCCTCTAAATTCCCAGGACAACAGGCGCCTTGTTGCACATGAATAGACACGCACACACGTGCAATTACCAGCACCCACCTACTCCCCCCTCACCTTCTCGTTTTTTCCTTATTTTTCAGTACTTTGCTTAAACGCTTTAAATTGTTTTCCATTTTCCGTCTGTCCTTCTTTTTTTTCTTCTTTTTTTGTTCGTTGTTGTTTTGGGGCAAGGAAAATTTGTAGCTAAGCGCATTTGGGGAATTTAAACTCATTTCGTGAGCCTTTTCGTAAATCGCCCAGGACCTCGTCCCTTTTCCTGAATTCCCATTAAGGGAATACACTGAGTGAGCCAAAGATATGTTTATCCAGGGCCCAAGTAGCAATTTTCCAAAGAGCATGCAATAATATGTACGTTTATGTTAAGTAAAAATAATAATAATAAAAAAAATAACAATTAAAAGCTTAACCAAAGGCACTTCTATCGCAACATTCAATCGCTTGCGGAAATAGTTTACAGTTTCATAATTGAAAATGCAACAAAGTGCGCGGCTGGCCAGCGAACTTTATGCAAAATTTCGTTATTAATTAACGCACTTCACGTAACCATTTAAGCCAACAAGCAGCTGATGGCCAGTAATGAAATATTTCGCCTGCAGTTAATTACACACAGTTAACTCGTTCGCTCGCCGGAATTCGCCGGATTCCAATTGAATCAATTTCCAATTAGAATTTCACGGTGCTCAATCACTTCGCCAACGCAGCGCCATCTAGTGTAAATATTGTGAAGCACTTGCACCGCGGGTCAAGAGAGTCCAACATTTGAACTTTGCTCGGCAATACTTAGCAGGGGCGTAGAAGGGGGTCCACTTTTCGTTGTTACACAAAAATAATAATAAAAAATTACAAAAAAATATGGAGAATATGCAAGGAAAACCACCCCCTTTCGCTTGCTGCCAAAAAAAAATAAATAATAATAAAACCCCCCCATTAATAATATCCCTGGTGCGCCACTGATCTATCGCGTATTAGAGGTGCCAAAAGGGAGCGGTGGGCGGCGGGTGTGGTGGGGGCGGTGCGCTTTGCTTTATTGTTATAGCGCAAACAATTTCGTGTCATCCGCAATTAGGCAGGCTTCAGGCTCAGGCTCGCGTAATATCGATTTAATTGCGACCGCTCGCCGATGGGGGGTTAAGATGGCCCGCCAGGGGTTAAGGGGGCTCAGCATATATGCATGAGGTATTCACAACAACAAGGTGGATAATGTGGCCACGGCGGATTGAAAGAAAAGCGAATGCGACACGCAAGCCTTCGAAAGACGTTAATGAACGATTTCAACGATTTGAATACCAGTCATTCGAAGATTTATAATTTATACAATTTTGAAAAGAAATCATTTTTGAAACTACTTTAAGCACAATATTCTGGTAGTTTGGCTGCCCGCGGCGCATTGAAGAAGGACACGTTTCAGGCGCGGATTAATCCGCTCCAGATCCGCCGAATACCAATGCCACGCCCCTGGAACTCTCCACACTACATGCATAATTGAATTTAGTGTACCGCTCGGTCTCATTCCCATTCGAACTGAATGAGGTTCCAATTTGATTGCATTAACATTTGACATCGCACAGGAGCACAGGACTTTTGGTCACGATGGTGCAGACGTGCCAAAATACAAAGGGCCCAACACACGGCGACACTGCGAGAAATCCTTGTGCCCTTGTGGCGCATTTTAAATCGATGTAGCCACTCTGGAGCAAGCTTTCCGGATTGCTTTCAGTGACGATGCCACACAGATGTGTGCATACATTAACAAAAGGTTTTCGTCCTTTCTGCAGCCGCCTGTGCTGCTCCTTTGTTTCCGGTGGCCTTCGCTTAATATGCAGGATTTTGTTATTAATATTCAATTAAAAGGCTTCAGCTGGCGTCGTCGTCTAAAGCGGGCGGTGGGCGTGGTCGTTGGCAAATGCGAAGGCGGCGCGAAAAGTTTTGCTTAGCTCGCCGATGCTTTTTCCTCCTTCGTTTTCGTTTTCCCTTCGACAAACCCCCCCAAAAAAAAAGGAAAAAAATTGATGAATTTATTGGCCGAGCCACGCCCCCTCCTCCCCGACGCCCACGACTAATTTATAGCTGCTACTGATGAGCGGCAAGCAGAGGACCAAGTGGCACCAGCTGAGCAACATAAATTTGATTACGATTTTTCCCTATTTTGTTGCTCCTTTCCCGACAGTGGGAACAGTCACGTGTCCCTAAACTGTTCCCAGTTCCTGCTTTTTTCAACACAAAAATTCCAACTTAAATTATAAATAGTTGATAAATTTCAAAAAAAAAGTGCGGGAATTCAACTGCATTTTGTTGAAATATTTTTTACACCACATCTTTAAGTTAGTCGCTTTGTGAAAGTAAACTTCCGCCAACTCAAATAAAAAAGGATAATAAACACATGACAATCCAGCAAGTACGCGTGCGAGTGTGTGTGTGTGTGTTAATTTGCTCCAACTTGCCAGTGTGTGTGTGTGAGTGGCGTAGTTTTCCAAAGAGGAGGAAAAACTTTTGTTTACCCAATGCTAATGCTGGAAATGAAAGATATTTCCAGCGAAAATTCCTTCGTGAGGGATCTAATTAACATAATGTTGGGAACACCCCCACTCCTGTTTTCCTTTTTTCCAACCGTCTCTATGACACTGCACTTGTGTGGGTGTAGGTGTGTCTGTGTATTTGCTTGTGTGTGTCATTAGCGTTTTCATGGCATGTGTTTTTCCGCTTTTCCTGTCTCCGGTTTAAGTTGCCGTATTACACAAAGAAAAACTGTGCGCTAAATAACTAATAACATGCAATATATGCAGGTTTTTTGTGTTAAAAATCTTTGAGCAAGTATTATTAATTTAATTGCAATTATTATAAATCATTTTTTTTATCACTTATTGATTGCATTGTATCCTTTTTCTATTAACTCTGGAAAAACATTACAGTTTTCACCGAATTCCTAAACTACTTACTTCTCTCGCTTTTCTTTTTTTTGAGCCCGTCTTTTTCTGTCGTCAGTATACCTGTCTCTCTCGCTTTTCCTTTTCTGGTGGCATTTTCAGCACGTGCGTTCTCAACAATAGCAACAAAAACAGTAGTACCTAAACTAAACCAAACTCAAGTAACTACAAAGGCAACAAGAACGCCGACAGTCGGCAATTACAATAAACAAAACAAAACGCAGCGAATTCTGGAAAATGAAGGAAACGGTGGGATGAAGGGAGGGGAGGGGGGGTGTGAGAAAAAGACACAGAAACGGAAAGGAAATGGGTTACTCGTGCAGGGGAAACGACGAGGTGGGGGGGTCTCGAAAAATGTACGATGCCCCGATTATGGTTATATTTCGAAAAAGTACAGTCAGCAGGCAATTAACGCATAATATGCGCATTAAAAGCGATTCTCTAACACTGAATTTAACGAATCCAACGATTATGGAACACTGAGCGGCTAAAAATAAAAGGAAGAATTATGCAATGCTTATAAAAAGGACACACATTTTACTCAATCCAAAACATTCGGATTTTAGCTGCAGGTTAATAAACCTTCATATTTTCCCTGCTCCACTTCACATAGCTCTGGACAATCGTAGTGATTATAGTAATTCATGATCTTAGGGACAATAAAAACCAAGTGACACAGCGATGGCAGACCGAAAGTAATTTTAATGTCTCGCCTGGAAGTACATAAAAGCCGAAGTCGGGGGGCTACGGGAAGAAGAAAGTTCCAATCCTCCGGGTCCCAAGCACGCAAAAGAAAATGCTGAAAGTGGGGAGGGGGCGGGGGGTCTGGAGACTATCGGGGAAGTGGTTTTTACTATCCAACGAGAATCTACCGCAACTAAAAACAAAAGTTATGTGTGCACGAAAAATCATGTCCAGTCATTTCCTGTACAACTTTGGCCGAAGGACCCATGGGGTCCTGCCACACACAGCTGGAGAGGGGGGTGGGGATTGGGGGGCCTACAACCTCCTCCCCCCCCTCTCCACTCAAGCCAAGCCGCTTTCATTCGCTGGCCTTTTATGGCCATAAAAATTTTATTATAATTTTTAATAATTTAGGCAAGCATATTGCTGCCAGCGCAGCGAACCAGTAGCTATCCAAAGTTTTTCCACAGTTTTCCTTTGCCTTTTGTCAGCGCCCTGTTCCCCCCGCCCCCTGCTCCTACCTTTTTATCACCTGGCATATACGCACGCCGGGCATTTCCGGCTCTATATATGCCCCGACTCTTCTGGGCAACGGACAAAATACGGACGGACACGGCTACGGACAGTGGAGCACAGTAGTCGCAGTCAAAGTGCAAATGCCGTAAATCATGGCGCTGGTAAACAAGCAACAGAGGCAGCAGAGCACCACACAGAAAACGGGGCGAAAACAATCAAGAAGTTATACAGCACTGGCAAATATCCTGGAAAACTAGTCCAAGCTATAGGCACTCGTTTTTTACTTTACCCATTTATTGTAACTTTGATCATAAAGAGTTTCAAGTTAAATAGAAAAAGTGGCATATCAAATTTCCTTACAACTCATACGCCTAGTCTAATATACCCCTGCCATTATATTACCAGGGTATCATCATCATGAAGAAAAAGCACAGAAAATAGCAAAAGGATAGCCGTATATAGCTATAGCCGCAGCTAAAGCGATAGTGATACGGATTGTTCGGATATATGTATATGCCGTCTTTCGGCGCGTTTCGTTAGCGTTTTAAGCGCGTTTTGATCGCGTTCTGAGCTTCGTTTTTTTGTTCTGTTTTTTTCGCCGCTTTTTCGTTTTCCGTTCCATTGTTTCCTCTTTTAAACGTGTTGGTTTTGTTTTTTGGCCCTGCGAAGGTGGTGCCAATTTGATGAAATCGTTAGCATTACCCATGGTTAGATGTCGAAAGGTGGAAAATGGGTGGAAAAACTGGAGTCCTTTTCACTGTTTTAAGGATAAGGAAAAACCCAAAACAAGCTCACGATAAGGAGTTAAAAATGTTTAGCCAGAAACCTATTTCGTATATATGCAATTTAACTTATTTATGTTCATAAGTGTGTAACTTATTTGTACTTCTGCTTTAAATATTCTGCGAATAGTACCAATGTACCAATTTTTCTCACCCAAAAAAAAATGAAGCGAAGAAAAATGCGAAAGGCAAACAAAAGCCGCAAATGCCAAGGCCAAACACCCACTGACAAGGGGATGAAAAGGAAAACTAGGGGGTGGTCCCATCCCATATGTCATACATATGTTTGGCGGCCTGTTTGTTTATGGGGGTCCCCATTCAGTCGAGGAAATGTACACAAACCCAACGGAAAGTACAAAAAAATAGACGACAGAATGTGTGAAAAAACGCGTTACAAAATCGCTGGAAAAAACAAAAAAAAACTGCATAAGGCTGCAAAATGCGTGCAAATTTTGCAGCGAATTTTAGTTTTTGGATTGTGAGTAGAAGGAACTCAAAGTTTGTGGCATATTTGAAAAGTATTATTTTGTAGTGTGATATTTCTTGGTGTTTTTGGCTCATTTGTTTGTTTCTTTCGGTGCACAAATGCAGTTACATTTACGGCTTAGCAGCCGTTGCAGTTGCAGTTGCAGTCTGCTGCAGTTGATGGCACAAATCCAGACAACTGACAACCCCACATATTCCGCTCCGTAATACCAGCGTTTTTTTACCCACCCCCCCTCGCAATGCACACTCCACTCCACGCTGGCCTTTCATTTGGTTTAAACTTGACCCACAAAACGAATTTTATTGCATTCGTTTGCCATGCGAGAAGTAAAAAAAAAAAAGTGAAAGGTGGAAAAGACGAAAAGGAAAGGGGATTTTAAACAGTCGGATGTCCTTTGCCTGGCTTGTAATTATTTTTTATGGCATCAGCTTGCATCCCGATTTCATTCATTGCGAAACTGCGAGCTGTAATTCAATTAAGGCGAAAACCATAAATAGCGAAAAAACTTGAACAAACAGGGTGGGGATTACCAAGGAAATGCATTTTCCCAGAATTTTACATAAGTTGCTAACTTTTTCAAAAATGCACTATATGTACTATATTCATGTTTTTTATATTCATGATTTGATTATTATTATATTATTAACTTTCCATTTCTATCTTCACTTTCTTTCAGCTGAGTTAACAATTTGCCGCTGAAAATGAGAAGAATGCGCAGCAGTCGCCTCCTGGTGCTGCCACTGATCCTTGTGCTGATCCTGACGCTGCTCCTCCAACCGATTGCCGTCCACGCCAAGTCAAAGAAGAACAAGTCCAGCCAGAGCTCGCACCACAGTGACTCATCCTCATCCTCCTCCTCCTCGTCGAGTGGCTCCTCATCGGCGGCAGCGTCGTCCGCGAATGATGAGAGCAAGCCGAAGGGCGGCGACAATGGGGGTCAGCACTTTGCCATGGAGCCGCAGGACCAGACGGCCGTCGTTGGTTCTCGAGTGACGTTGCCGTGTCGGGTCATGGAGAAAGTGGGTGCACTGCAGTGGACCAAAGATGACTTTGGCCTGGGGCAGCATCGCAATCTCAGCGGCTTCGAACGCTACTCGATGGTCGGCAGTGATGAGGAGGGCGACTTCTCGCTGGACATCTATCCGCTGATGCTGGACGACGACGCCAAGTATCAGTGCCAAGTGGGTCCAGGTCCGCAGGGCGAGCAGGGCATTCGTTCGCGGTTCGCCAAGCTAACCGTTCTCGTTCCGCCCGAGGCGCCGAAGATCACGCAAGGAGACTACCTGGTGACCACCGAAGATCGCGAGATCGAGCTGGAGTGCGTGTCGCAGGGCGGCAAGCCCGCCGCCGAAATCACCTGGATCGACGGACTGGGCAATGTTCTCACCAAGGGCATCGAGTATGTGAAGGAACCCCTGGCCGATTCGCGCCGAATCACGGCCAGATCGATACTGAAGCTGGCGCCCAAGAAGGAGCATCACAACACAACGTTCACGTGCCAGGCGCAAAACACCGCCGATCGGACGTACAGATCCGCCAAACTGCTGCTGGAGGTGAAGTACGCGCCCAAGGTCACCGTTTCGGTGGTGGGTGGCGCCCTGGCGGGTGGCAAGATTCCCGAGGGCGCCGAGGTGATCCTAAGCTGCCAGGCCGACGCCAATCCGCACGAGCTCAGCTACCGCTGGTTCATCAACGATGAGCTAATGACTGGGGACTTTACCACCAAGATGGTAAGTGCAGCAGCCAATTTCCGTGGAAAAAACATATTCTACAACTCCCTCGATTCCCTTCCAGATCATTCACAATGTTTCGAGGCAATACCACGATGCCATAGTCAAGTGCGAGGTGGTCAATGCGGTGGGCAAGAGCGAGCAGAGCAAGAAACTGGACATCAGTTGTAAGTACTTCATGGCCATTAGTGCTGGCACGCCAGCTAATCCATCCCTTTTTCCACCACCCTAGTTGGCCCAGTTTTCCGCCAGCGTCCCGTTAGCGTGGAGGCCGATCTGGGCGCCACCGTGAGCATGCGATGCGATGTGGCTGGCAATCCGGAGCCCGAAATCGAGTGGATCAGCGAGAACTCCGACCAGGTGCGTCAAACCTTCGATTTACTTAAGTCAATGTGGTTTTTAACACTTTATCCCCTAATCTTGCGCAGGTTGTTGGCGTTGCGGCGGAACTGAAGTTGAAGGTGAGCAGCGAAACGGCCGGGCGCTACTTCTGCAAGGCGGTGGTCAATGGGTTTCCCGAAATCGGAGCCGAGGCAACGCTCTACGTGAAGAGGGCGCCGATCATCACATCGCACAAGGTGCAGTTTGGCGGAGTTGGTGGTCGCGTGAAGATCGATTGCCTGGCCTTCAGCATACCGAAGGCGGAGCACATTCTCTGGTCGTTCGAGGGCAAGATCATCAACATGAGCAGCGCCGATCCGGATATATACATTTTCGAGGAGCACCATTTGCCGGAGGGCGTGCGAGCGGCGCTGATTATCCGCGATAGCAAGGCCACACACTTTGGCAAATACAATTGCACGGTGATGAATTCGTATGGCGGTGACTCGCTGGTCATAACGCTGCTCCGCGAACCGGGAAACATACCCGTCCTGCTGGTCGTTATGGGCTCCATGTTCTGCGTGGCCATCATCCTGATGATCGTGATGATCATCATCGTGTACCGCAAGCGGCGCAGTCGCAAGAAGCCCATGCCGGCGGACGTGATACCGGAGGCGTCGCGCGGCGGCGATAAGCTGAACGAACTGAAGAGCGAGCTGCGCTCGAAGGCCTACGACGTGGAGTACTCGGAGGCGGGCGGCGATGGCCTGGCCATAAATCTCACCCAGTCCCCGATGCCCGATGTCCAGATGAAGGGCGCCACACTGGGCGTGCCACTAGCCGGGCCAGTCAAGTTCGACGAGCGCTTCTCGGGCGACTTTGGCGGCGATCGCTACAATCGACAGTGCCACATCAAGAATCTGAAGAACCAGCAGGAGACCGCCTACAAGGGCAGTCCACAGGCCAACGGCTATGCCCACTACTTCGAATACGCCCTCGACTACAGTCCGCCGGGCGAGGGGGCTGCCGTGGTGGTGGGCGGCGGCAAGGTGAAGAACGGTGGCATGAACTCGGCCACGCTGCCCCACTCGGCGGCTGCCTCCGTGAACGGGGGCGGCGCTGGCAACGGGGGCGGGGCCAGTTTGCCGCGCAACCAGCGACACGAGATTCAACAGTCGCAGCAGGCAAATGGATTTCTCGGTGAGTTACACACATATTCACCCACTTGTGCATTGAAACTGATGTGATCTCTCGACTTTCGCAGGACAACCTCTGCTGCAGAACGGCATCGATAGCCGCTTTAGCGCCATCTACGGTAATCCCTACCTAAGGACGAACTCCTCGCTCCTGCCGCCACTCCCGCCGCCGAGCACCGCCAATCCGGCGGCCACGCCCGCCCCGCCCCCCTATCATGCCGCTCGCCACGGCCACGCCCACCACGCCAACGGCGGACTCAAGCATTTCGTGGGCGGCGCCGTGATCACCACGAGCCCCGTGGGAAATGTGAACGTAAACGGGGGCGGCGGCGGCGGCTCGACGCCCAGCGGCGGCGGCGGGGGCGTGGCAGCGGGCGGCAGCGTCAGCGGCAGCAGTTCGAACCTGACCGCCAGCAGCAACACGCTGGCGGCCACGCCCCTAGCGGGCGGTGGCGGCGGCAACAGCGGCCAGTGCGCCCAGAGTCCGTCCGGCCAGTTTATACTGTCCAACAATGGGAAAGGACACACGCAGAAAGGACCGCTGGCCACTCATGTTTAAGCTACGCGAAGTATATATACATGCATATATATATAGTAAATACATATAGAAGGCACTAGCATAACTCATAAATGTATTTAAAAGCCGAACTTCTAGTGTGTAAACTTTTTTTTGTCCATCGATATTAGCGTAATTCTGGTTCAGGCGGTGTGGACCACTTTCGAAAAAAGGTCTTGGGAAGTGAATGCAACTGACTACGATATATCTGACATGGCTGAAATTGTAAATTTGTAACGTGCAGACCCCAAGAAAAAGAGTTCAACCCTTGAGTAAAAAAAACCTAACCATGTGTAAAAACGAAAAACAAAAAACAAAAGAAAACAAAAACCGTATTGTGATTTATAGCGTTAATTATTTTATGGCTGAGCTCGATGAGTTTCGCAACGGCAAATTATATCAACTAGTGCAAATCTTAAGCTACTTATCGAGTAAAAAATCGTATATCAATTAAACACGAAACGTATCGAACAGAAATGAAACAAAAAAAAGAAAAAACAACTACAAAACTTCAAAAGTTCATTTTAAACAGCGAGTTGCATACAATTTTAAACAAAACCGAAAATCAATTCAATTATATACATTATTAAAAACAAAAAGCCTGTAGTTAGTTGGAACTAAAAAAAAAGGAAAGCAAACGAAATGCAAAAAGTGCAGTAAAAGCAGCAAGCAAAACAATTTTCTAAGCCAAAATTTATCAAATTTTTAGACTTAATTATACGTATACATAAAACGAAACAAACTGAATGCAGTGAGAGAAACTTTTAGAGTAAGTGCTGTGTTTCACCTGTGACCCGATCAAAAAGAGCCAAAAGTAAGAAACATTAAACTACATATATGTACATATATATATATATATTAAAATATATTAAAATATATATATGTATTGAAAATCCGCCATTACTTTGCACAAACACTCGAATTGAATTGAAATCTATATTTTTACGAGATGCTACAGTATTATTGCAATCTAATCGAAAATCCCGCAAATAGCTGAAAAAGTAAATAAAATTAGAACCACCAAGCATAAATAGTTCCCACTTTCCAAACTTGCTGATCGGGTTTCCAGGGCCACAGCATCCAGCATCCAGCATCCGTGTGAAAACTTGAATATTTTTTTGTCTAGCCCTAAGCGAGTAACTGATATTTGAACTTAAATCAATTATGTAAAGAAGCAAATGAAATATTGTATATCGTATATATATATAGAGCATAAATGTGTATGTCAACGCTTGAATTAAATGACTAGCTAAGATTAGAGAGAATGTTTGTATTTTTTTTTTGTCTGCCTAGTTTAGGTTTAAGCCTATTTATAGACGTAAATGAAGAGTACGTGTAAACAATTTTAAAGGTAAAAACCTAAAAAGCTTAGAAACAATTTGTAAAACATTTGAGCGATCTACCAAAAAACGCAAGTAAGTGTAAAGCGTTAAATTTTTAACACGAAATGCTGCCTTATGATTCCTCGTTGGGTTCTTAATTCACTAAGCCAATACTGTAATTATTTAATTTATTCGTTCGTTTTCTTAAATTTATTCTTTTTTGGGAACATATACACAAATATACAAATGTATGTATCTAGAGTAATTCTGAAAACGCTTTAGATGTCCTTCGTTTATCCTGATTTATACACTCGAATCTAATTCTCATCTCATTTCCGCGGGCTAATTGCGCAGAGCTTTTTAACTGGGATAGCGTTCCGAAAATCGGAGATAAGGATGGTGTTACATTTTTTGGATAATTGTCAAACGATTCAATTAAGAGTTCAATTATATAGACGTTACACGAAACGAAAGTAATTTCAAATGAAATCCTATTAAGCCAAGTAAAGTATGATAAATGCGACGAAGATTCGGAAAATGAAAACTAAGAACGTATTGCGGGAAAAAGGCAAAGTACGAAAAAACCTAACTTAAGTCGAGAACAACTCAAATTAGTTGAAATAAAGATACGAGAACAAAAGGAAAATAAAATACTTCAAAATGCTAGAAGTGCGTTTTTCAATCGGGAAAGCGGAACAAATGAATGCATAGTTTTTTTTCAGTGTCTACGAATTTTACTTTGTCTAATTACACACATTTTACATAATGTACTTTCTACATAAAAGCGCCATTCGGCGAAAGGGAGAACCACGCTTCGAAGAGGTTCGCAGCCCGGCTAACGTTATTTATTCACCAACCGATCTCGAAACGCTGCGAAAGAGCGCGCTGGCAAGATGGCTGCCCGCCATACGGTATCTTTCTCTCGCAGCGAGGCGGTCACACCGCCGATTTGAAACAGATCGCTTTTTTCCAGTGGACGAAACGGTTGTGAAAGCGGACGAGCGTAAGGCAGACGAACCTGGAAAGCGCAGAGCACAGTTCTCAACGTTTTTTTTTTTGGAAGTGAGTGCAACAACGCACGCAAACCGCGCAGCCAACAGGATATACAAACAAATCAATCACAGCAAGCAAATGCCATGAAATGAAAAGGATGGCCCCAGCGGGAAAGCCGTTCAGCAAGAGCAAGGAGTGCCTGTCGAAGGGATAGCAACGAGAGAGAGAGAGAGAGGAAGAGAGAAACAAGGATTTTCGAAAAGTGTATCTACCTCGAGTCGCGCGTGTGTGAGAGTGAGACGCAAGCCGAGTGCAAGAAGCGCAATACGCAAGCGTGCGGCGTCGGTTTGAATTTGAATTTGTGCTCGATCCTCGCGAAGAGAAAAGCAAGCAAAAGATACACGAAAAGCGTTCTTTTTTTGCCACTTTTTTTTTATGTTTCAAAGCGGAAAATGTCGCCGTCGTCGGGAGAGTGCCTCCTCTTAGTTTATCAAATAAAGCTTTAAAGTCTGAAGTTCAAAACTATACAAGAGAAAACGCGCTAAAACAAATAATTGCCTAAACTACTGAGACTAGCATACTAAACTCAACCCAAACTCGCTGTTAAACATATCCTCAAAGAGAGACCAAAGAGGAGCGCTAAAGAAACCGAAGCGAGTAGAGGTGAAAAACTGGAAAAGTGGTTAACTGGAAAACTGGATTACAATGCAATCGCAGCGCAGCCGACGTCGCAGTCGCGCACCAAGCACTTGGATTTGTTTTTGGATTAACAAAATGCACGCCGTTGCATCGCTGCCGGCGTCGCTGCCTCTGCTGCTGCTGACGCTGGCGTTTGCGAATTTGCCAAACACCGTCCGCGGAACTGGTGAGTAAAGCGGAGACGCCGATCAGAACGACGAGGGGGGACAGGCGGGGTCGCCCGAAAATAGGGTGGGTGCACAAACTGGAATTCCAGAGGGCTCAAAAACGATCCAAAACGCTCGCCAAAGAACGGTTTTTACAGAACCAAAACTATGAGATAAGATGCTGAAAGATGTGGATCCTAACTATTAGCACTAAATCTAATATCTAGTTGGTCTTAGTTGTCATTTTTAAATAAAGCATACTCGTATTTTCTGAACATTCGAATCAGCTGAAATTGCAATTACAAAATATACTTTTGAATTGGACTAGTTCCGCTTAAACCCGTTGGATAGTTCGCTGCATTGCATAGCTAGGAAATGTTGGTCTATAAAATCGGATGCATTCGCAACAAATAAGTGACTAAGCAATCCATGCAACTGCAATCCAAATAGAAGGTGCTACTTAATCTATTTAATAAGCCCATAGATTGTTGTAAATCCCACCTTGACGGAATCATCGGAATCCCGATGAAAACAGCTCCAAATGCGTTCTCAGTGTTTCTCCACTCCCTTTTCGAGCCTCTTCGTTCGTCTCCCTTTTGGGCAGCTCCTACTGCTCTTCGCCTTCCTTTTCGTGGCTTCCTTTTGCGCTGTCTTCCTTCGCCTCGCTTTGTTGTCGCTTTTCGGACAGGTGGTCGTTTTTTTTTCCTCTCTCTCCTTGTTGTCTCGCTGATCTCGTTCTCGCTCTCGCTCGTTCGCTGTCGCTGTCTCGCTCTCCGCCAACTGCGCATGCTCTCTCAGATTTGGAAACCCACCTTTTCGAAACAAGAAAGACCGTTTTTACCGTCGGCAAAAGGCGAGTTTTTCCATGCCCAGCACTCTTTCCTTTGTGTTTTCTCACTGCGCTATTTGCTCGCCAGTGAGTGGCCAACTTCCTTTCCAGCTTTGGAAGCGAACTCCTCCACACGCCGTGTGGTGCCGCATGCACATGGGGCTCACTTGGTATTTGCATATGGAGCGGCCGTTGTCTAATCACTGAGCAAACACCGAATCGTATCGGATCGGATCGGATCGGTTGTAGGTGTACTTAGGCTCGATTGCCCCAGTAAAATGTCAGCTTTCCACGGAACTCGAAATCTCTTCGGCGGAATTCTCGGCTCAGCGATGAGAAAGTATGGGGAATGCAGCTCGAAGAAGATGTATCATAGTAATTTGAACAAACTTGTTTTACTATTCCAAAATCTAACGAAATCCATCAATCGTTTAACAGCAGTTAAATGATCACTACTAGAAGTTTGATCCCTGAGCACTGGGTATCTTTATTATAACTCTATGATCTCTGCTATTTTTTTAAACAGCTGCAACCGAGGAGCGTTGAACTATTATTTTTATAACTTTTACCTGGGCATCGTTTCCTGAGCTCGGGTTTCCGCCTCCTAAACTCTTTTTTTTTTTGCTGGCTTTATTGGCCATGGGCGATCGTGTGATCTTTGCACAACGTTGTAGTAAAAGGTAAATAAACAGGCGAAAAAAATATACAAATAATTATGCATATGTAGAGCGGGTTGTGCACGGTGAAAAAAAAAGCTGCAAGTAGTAATAACAAAAGTGTAAATTGATGCCAGAAATGTTGCAAAAACTGGGCAACCTTTTCATTCAGTTCACTCGATTCTTCTGCTACTGGAAGTTGTAAAAAAGACAAAAAAAAAAAATCTCTCGAATCTTCATGTGCATTTTCGTACCGATTAAGTTCTCACAAATTTACGCCCCATTAGCTCCAATCCAAGTTTGTTCAACTTTATGCGATCGAACGCCTGCATTTAGCCAACAATTTAGGGTATTATTTTTTGCAGGTTTAATGTGGCACGTAACGGTTTCGAGACCAGAGACCCGAGACCCGAGAACCAGAACCAACCACCGCATTCGATTTCATCGTATATGTAGTAGGAATAAACGACAGCTGGGCTCCTGGAGCCAAAAGTGAAGCAGCAGGAGAAGCAGGAGCAGGAGCAACCCCTGAGTCCTGGCATATTGCACATGCGCGTCCTTTTTGCTGTTTGCTCAAAGATCAAATTACGATATGCGATGGCATGGCACGGCATGATGTGTGAGCGAGAGGGCAAACGAGCGGGCATAGAGTAGAGTATCGCTTCAGATACTTTTGTATCTGCGCGCTCTCTCCTAGCTATTTCCTGTATATCCTGTGTGCACCCCAAAACCAAAGAAGTAAAAACCCAAAACACATTTCTTGACTTTCGTAAGTCACGCACACGGCGGATCCCTAATTAGCCCTCGCCTAGACTTCAGTCAATATAAATATATACTACATAAAGTACTATATATGCACGTATGTATGTATGCATGTTTGTATGGCATGTATGGCGATGCATAACCAACGTGCCCATGGTTATGGGTCGTAAAGTGTGCACTTTATGGTCGGAATGGATCATCCACATAAAGTTGCAACCAAATTTAATGGAAATAAAATTTAAGGGGCAAAGGAAGGGCGGGCACTTAAATTGAAGGATCAACTGGAGATGAGGGTAGGACTAACTAGATTTATAGCTGCGAAATCTACGCACTTAAGAATATAGAGTCATAACTAGGCATCATTAATAAATACCATTTGAATAAATAATGCATTAAGTGATCATTAAAAGATGTGAGAACCAATTGCTAAGAATGCCGATACTTCAGTTAGTGAGTAAAAACCATGCAGTCATTAAAAACCCGCTCAAATGAAACTCGAATTCCAATACATCAACTTTAATCAATATAAATAACTCCGAACTGTATGTCTGAGATGCATTTATAACACCTAAAGCCAAAAACCAGGCCAATTCTCACGAATGCATACCCTTTTCCAAGGACGCGGCACTTAAAAACGCAGATTATTGTGAAAGTCTCTCTTATTTGGGCGTCTCAATTAATTTGAGACAACCACTTATCGACCATTTACTGTCGCATTTATTAATTAATCGACGCCGCCGACGATGGCGAAAAAAAACAGGAGTATCACTTGAAAATATAACTTTCCCATCAGTAACTTAAGAAGACTTAATTAAAAAACGGTACTCGTATACGAAATCGGCTAATTTCTCAAGTGTTAAATCTGCTGTTACTCCTTGCCTTTCGCCTGGCCAAAATCAAAAAAACCTGTAAGTGATAAAGTAAACTTCAAAAAATAAGAAAAAAAAAAAAAACAAAGTGAAGCAGCGGAGTTGAGGAATCTTGTTGCCTGGTGGTCACTTGATATGGCATTGGATGTGCGGCAGAGCAGTTCCGTTCCGTTCCAGACGATCCCGATCCCGATCCCGATGCTCGATCTCGATCCTGTTTTTCGGGACACACCTTTGAAACCAGAATTGGCAAGGCTCTTCAGGTAGAATTTCGTTTGGCAATGTGCAGTCTTCTTCTCGGTATCTTCGCTCTCCGGAAATCCACAATGTTTTTGCTGATATTTGTTATTTGTTCCCATAGTCATTGCATAAACATGAAAATCATTTTCCCAGCCCATCTCTCTCTCTAGTGTATATGTTGACAACTACTTTCCAAGTTTTGTCTTGGGAAAATGCCTCAAATGGCCAACGAATGAATTGAGGTTTTCTTCTCTGTAGATACATAAGTATGTGCAGATATGTATGTACTGTTTTGCTGGCCAAACTAATTATGAAAACAGTCCTCACATGTGTCGGCTGCAATTAAATCCGCTTAGAAAAATCCACGGATTGTATGGATTCTAAATCTCAGCTCGGCTTGACTTGACTTGGCTCTCCAGTCTACTCTGCTCTTCTCTTCTCGGCTTTTATTGACTTTTAATGATGGCCAGGCGAATTAGTGCGCCCTGACTTACTCTTTCTGCCATGGCCAGTTTAATGAGTTTTCTTTATGGCCAACACATGTACGTTTCGAGTCGGCAGATACAGGTACTCACACACAGATACTATTCGAGCCAAGATACAAGATACACACAAACAGAGACGACGAACGCACTGACCGAACAAGTTTTTAGTTTTTTTCCTTCTGTCTTCTTGGGTTTTCTTCGCTGGTCTCTTTGGTCTTCTCTCCTTTGTGTGGCTTGTTCTTGAAGTATCTGAGAGGTACAACAAAACAAAAAAGGCTGACAACCTCAGAAGAACCCCTCCTTTCGACCCAGCCCCGCCCCTTCCCCCCCTCTAAGAAACACACACCAACAGCAATTTTTATAGATATTACCCAAAGTGTCTTGTTTGGTTTGGTTTGGTTTGGTTTTGGTTTCTCTCCTTCGTTTTTGGCCCGGTCTCTTCTTGTCTTCCAGGCTTTTGGGCTTTTAGACTGCGCCCCTGCCACGCCCCCTAGAAATCCCCCTATGTTGCCATGCGATTTGCTCCGATACTCTTATACAAACAGATCTCTCATCTTCGAAATGTGGAAAAGCAGTAGGAAAATATCGATCTTAATGGTAGTAACTTATAGTTTCTTAAAGAAAAAACTTAATTTTCCTCAATTCTTTCTCGTGTATTATTAACTTAGTAGTAAGAATATAAAACTTGAAAATATTTTATAATTATCTCAAGTACAAGAATAAGAATAAGAAATTCAAAAATAATTTGAAAATTGCTGTTGTATGCTAAGTCGCAAGAAATTTCGTTTCGATGCCCTGGTCTTGTCATTAAAGAAATTTACGATTTCCTGGGCAAACGCAATCAGTTGGCATAGAAACTTCATGTTCTTGGCCAGGCCGACTCTGTGGCCTCTCCCTTTCTCGCTCTATTGCTCGCTGTATAGCCGTCTCTTTCCCGTCTTCTATCCTGTTTTGGAGGAGGCAATGAAAAATGACAATCATCATTATATACACTTGAGCGGATCGACGACAGTCGCCGATCGTGTGCTCGTCGTCTTCTCAAGTTGAAACTGAAATTGCTCCGACTTTGTCGTCTCTTCCTTCTTCTCCTCCGCCTTCTCCTTGTCTTCTTCGGTCTCCGTCTCCGTGTTTCTCTTCACATGCGTGTTTGAGAATCATCTGCAGAGGGAGAATAGAGATCGGTCCAAGCTCAAGTGAGTGGTTGACTTGAAGAGATGCATAGATACTTTGGCTTGCATAATAATAATAGTAATGATCGGTGGTCGAAGGAAGAAGCCATGCAGAAAGATACGGGATGATATGGCCGAATGATACTTTTCATGGTGGTCTTGGGAGTCTCAGAACCATTACAGATACCCTCACTCAAAACATTAGCAAGGAATTGTGCATCATTCAATGGCAAAGATACAAGAATTAACTGCAAATGTGGCAGATATGGGTTATATATAACTAAAATTGGAAATCTATTGCTCACTTATACCTAAAAGGTAGATACATTGTAAAGTAACTGGATACCCTGATAGATCCTTAAAAGAAATAAAAGGCACCTTTGAAACTGCAGGATACACAAACACTGAGATAAACACATGCTTCAAGCTGCCACTTGAAAATGTATCTCGAATTTCAAGCGTCTGACACTCGCTGGCTCTGAAGTACTTAAGATGAGAATCTTGAAGGAAACATGTAAAAAGGACGTCTCTGTTTTCGCTTGGAAGTTGAAGTTTTAACTATAAATAGAGTAACTAAGTTTTGATATCAAACTGGAATATTTTAGTATATGTACATATCTGGAATTTAAAGATATTTAGAAAGATGATCGTTAGCAACTGGGTTTCACTTCATCTGAACGCTCACTTAGCATTGATTAGGAGCCATATCTCGCAGATGCATCTTCCGAGTCTGCAGACTCTTTCTCTTTGGCTTTTCCCTTAGTGCTGGCAACCTGCGCGACATTTGCATAAGGCCATTTGCTAGGGCGCCAGAAGAACGGGCGTTTCTTCGGTGACAAATTAGCAGAGGTGGAAAGTAAATATGAATTGAAGACTCTGGCTTTTTTTTCTTGCTTTCGTCCATTTCAGTTTTGTCGTTTTCCGAACTTTAACTAAACATTCACACGCTGCTTTGTTGTCTGCCGGAAGTGTTAAATGCTTCAGTTTATTTAAAGTACATATAGACAAGAGGAGTAAGAGAGAGAGAGAGAGAGAGAGGGAGGGAGACGAGACTCCATACAATATCACTCATATGCCATTATTTTTATGGATTTCCGAGCAACAACCCTTTTTGTTTGTGCGCCTGCGCGGCCTTTTTTCAGTTTGGCGCGCATTTCCTTCAGCCTCGACCTCTTGAACCCCAGCTCTTGCTCTCTCACTCTCGCGCGCTCTCTCTCTCTCTCTCGTTCTATGCATGCATTTTATATGTTTTTGCCCCGGCGAGGGCGGATTTTGTCAAAGTGTCGCATATGTTTTCAAGTGCACTTCAATTACCAAAAAGGAAAAAGAAAAAACCATATACTTGTGTACATGCACATAGATTACTTACAACTGCAGCTGTGTGTCCTTTCCGGAGGGCTGTTTATCACTCATCCTCCCTGCCAAAGCGTTTTCCACCCCCTCTTATCATGCACTCAATTACATCGTCGGGTAGGTCAATTATTCCCATAATATTATCTTTCATTTGGCTAAGCATTATGCTAATCATCCGAGCTTCTCGTGTGGGAAAATAAAGTGCGAGTCGGCGTGGAAAACGGGGGGAAAACGGAGTGATGATCATCAAGTGGAAACAGCGCTCAACTGTGAAAAGTTTTGCGTCTTGCAAATGGGTTTTTTACTTACCATACTTAGTTTCTTTATTAAAGATCATGAAGTTCATAATATTTATGAACTCAACGTTCTTACTCGCTGAACAATCCGACGATTCAATTGAACAGCTAGTGCAGTAATAAGTTTCCTGCTTCTTTCTATTAACAAATTATATATTATTTACAAGTCGGGCTCAACCCACTCATGAAGACATCAATCAGGGTGCCCATAAACCACATTCACAGGCACTTCCCCTTCGGTTACTCGCCCTTTACAACGATCGTCTAATCCGAAATCTATTTCAACATATGTTGCAATAGCAATATCGTAGACCGCAAAAACCACATACTTCCTCCCCCATGTTGCCCCAAAATTATACGTATGAATGGCTTAGGCAGTGGCGGTTGTGTGGGGAGGGGCATTGGAGTTGTATTTTCTATAGTTTGTCCGATTTTTCCTAGTTTTTTTTTTCTATATTTTTTTTTTCTTTTTTTTTTTTTTTTGCTATCGCCGACGACAGTGGCCTATTAATCTATCAGAAGCTTCAGACGCTTCGGACCAAACAAAAGGGGTTAGCAGAGATAGAGATAGAGGGCCGAAAGAGATGGAGGCAGATGGAGCGAC
This sequence comes from Drosophila simulans, assembly GCF_016746395.2. Taxonomy (NCBI): domain Eukaryota; kingdom Metazoa; phylum Arthropoda; class Insecta; order Diptera; family Drosophilidae; genus Drosophila; species Drosophila simulans. Next base: position 2,882,246 of record NC_052525.2, read on the forward strand.
AGAGACGGGTAGAGTCGGTTGGAAAGAGAGGGGGGGAACGAGCCAAGGCAAAATTCCATGCCACATAACCCAAAAAGACGAAAAGAAAGAGCGAGACGTTGTGTGTTTCGTTGACGTCGGTTCCCACACTCGTTTATTCGTTTTACGACTTGCCCCGCTCCACGCCCCACCGCCCCTGGGTGCCACTCCCCCTTTTTCCCGCCGCTCGAGCCCCTTTTGCTACTCGATTCTCCACCGATCTCGGCTACTTTTTCATTAACACTTTACAATCTTTCCGCATTTTGTTGCCTGCTGCTGTTGTTACAACGCCTCTGCAGGCCGTTCATTTTCCAAAGACCCTCGGCATCTCGCCTCTATACTTACAGCCAAGTCCACAATAATATGTATGCTTTTCAATTTACCAAAGAAAAATTAGGATTATAGGTCAATGAACTCCTCTCGATAGCTTGCAACTAAATCCAATGCAAAAAAGATGCAACTTGCAACTAAAGACGAGTTGCCTTCACCTTTCAATAACATCGATCGAAATTTATTCGAGTTACTCGAGCTGCTCTTGATTTTCCCGCCACTGTATTGCTTCTGACCAATTTTCTATTTGCCATTACACATTTATGTAGGCAAAGTACTTATTTATTGCTGGCCCCCGCAGCAATTTGTGATCATTCGCCGGACAGTTCCCATAAAAATAATGATCGCTCGATGATCGCTTCGTTTTCTTTGCCAGCTTATCACAGTTGCAGTTTTTGCGACGCAAATTGTGTTTGAAAATTTCTTTTATCATCTCGCGCCATACGCTTCGAATACAATAAATGTGCATAAATGGACGAGTAAGCCTGAGATCAATCGCAAATGGAAACACTTGAGAGTGCCAAATTGGAAGCCAAATAAATACATGTTGCGGGGGTTAAACGATCAATAAGCAATTAAAGTAAATTTGTTTCGGCAGATAACAAAAGATTCCTTTCAAGAAACGGTTAAGAACAGTAGCATGCGATTCGATGAATATAATTATGTATTTCCATTTCAAGTTAATTGCACATAAGTTAAGATCACAACTACTTTTTAATCACCTACACATAAATTCACGAGTCTGATGACTTGTTGCATCCGGACTTTTTCAAATCCATTTACGAATCGTGGCGAAATTGTCGCCGAATAAAAATCGTGAATAAACACGAAGGCAGCCTGAGAACAAACTGAGTTTCGATAAGGAAGTGGGCCCAGCGGAATGGTGTTGTATGGGCGCGATAAGGCCGAAAAAGCTTCTGGTCCTATAGTTTCCTACTTCAGTTGCAAGTAGATAGATACATTGCTTATCCTTCTGGTTGCACGTGGCACGTTTGAGCTTTTCCGAAGTGGAGAGAGAAAATCTATGATTAATTTAAGCTTTAATTTTATTTTGCCGTCTTATTAGATATCCCAACTTGCTGACATTCTTGTTGATATGTTTTCGTTTTTTATTTTTTTTTTATTATTATTTTTTTTTTTCTTTTTTTGTGCTTAGAGAAAAGCGTGAGAAATTTTTGGCCGTGGTTTGGCTTTTTTGTGTTTGTTGGTGCTTTTCTTGTTTTAGTTTGGTGTGGTTGCTTTTTGTTTTAGTTGTCGCAGCTGTTGTTGCTTATTATGCTGATAGCGTTTGCTACTTTTTCATTGTTGTTTTTTCTTTTCGTATGTGGTAATGCGAAAAATTTAAATTCGATAAGCAGCATTTGTAAAGAAAAAAAAACAGCGGAGATATTTCATTATTGTCTTGGCTTCCTTTTTTGTCGTTCATGTTTGTTTGATGTATGTAAATGTTTTTTTTTGGGGTAATTACAAGTGGTTCATTGATCGCTTGACAATATTTTTCAGTTGGCAAGGGACCATTTTGTAACATCTTAGTTAAATATTAAAAACGAAAAATAACTCGCTCTTGTAACGTGCAACATTTTCTTTCTGTCGTTTCCGTGTCATTTCCATCGATCAATATCACGGATATTTGCAAGTCACAGTCACGCCTGCTTTCATCGGTGATTGTGAAATGTCGTGACTTTGAGATAGCCCCGCACTTGGCCGCCAAACTAAGCCAACTAAAAACCGACAATCTCTATTACACATATCGTTGAGCAAGTTTAATTAGGTCTTAACTCGGTTTGAGCCAACTCAAGCAATTAACAGCTCATTTGTCGGCGGCGATGGAAAAGCGGAAAAGCATCTGCCTAAGCGGCGCATAAATGCCGGCCAAAAGCGATTCCACGTTGATTTTACATGTGCGGTAAATCACACGCAATAAAAACCCATCTACAAAAAGCCAAAACACAAAAAAAAAAAATATAAACCAACTGAAAAACTGAAAATCTTTTCACGCTCTGTCGATGAAGCGTACATATGTGTTTGCCCTCTCTGTCTTTCTCGCCTTCCCTGCCGGCAAATTAATTAAACAGAGCCATAAGCCCAGGCCACACCTCTCGGTAAAAAAAAAAAAAAAAAACCCACTTAAGCTCTGTCCCCAACGAGTGATCTTTACCTGGAATGTGTATAAATTCAATTTCAGACCCATTTGCCCATTCCACTTGGCCACTTTTGTCACACATTTGTCGGCTATCAGCTAGTGCGCTAATATATTTCAGTTTTAATACGATTTTTTAATCAAAAGTTGGCAAGATATAGAATGTTTCGGCTTGGGCAAAATTTGCACATTTGCAGGCTGCACACCCACAACACACTGATTCTGTGCACTATATTTATATCTGTTGGATTTCTCTGCTGGATTTGTGGCATTTGACTATTTTTTTTTTTTTTTTTTTTTTTTTTACACTAATTGAGGTCAATTAGTTTACAAACAAGCGCGCGCACACACACACACTCGCGGACAACGAAGACAATCAAATCAAATGCAGAGCAACATCTGAGCATGCTGCAATATTTTTCCTTTTGCATAAATTTCTGCAACATTGTGCACACACTGGTTGTGACTCAATTTGAAGTTATCTCTTTTTTTTTTTTTGCTTCCTCGCCGCTTTATTTATGCATTGTCATTAGCCAGTTAATCAGGCATATACACTTATATGTGTATATATATATATATCTTTGCGATTTATGCCACGTCTTGTCCACAAGCCATCGATCATCAATGTTTAAAGGAGAAGCGAACAGTGAGCGAAAATGTGGGTTATTAGTGGGACCGTGTATGCTTACAAAATGCATTATTCATTTGGTCGATCACCAAATATTTGTTCCATATAGTTTCTTTGATTTGGTCTCCGCCATTCATTCTTGGAAATGCTCAATTTGTGCACTCAATTGGCGCTTTAGCTTAAGCCTTTTTTGCATTTGATTTGCGCTCGTGTTTGCAAGACAGTGGTCACTCATTCATTGTGTGTGTGTGTATAAATACAGCCCCCACACACATATACCGCCGCCCCCACTGCCGCCCTTATGCCACGCCCCTTGCGGCAGACAAAGCGATTTATTTATCTCCGCCTGACGGGGGCAATCAAAACTTATTGTCGTCGCCTCGAAATGAACCAAATCGCATGGAGGAACTGTGTTCAGCTGAGTTAGGAACCCCTCTACCGATTTTATAGTTTTTTTTTATTCGGACCTCTTTGCAGCGCAGGAAATCGCCACACGCCCAATTAGCAAACATATATAGCACAGTTGGGCGCAAGATATTAGCAGCGAAGGTGTGAAGAGCGTTGAGTGCAGCTTTAAACAATAATGAAAATAAAGAAAAATCCATCATGCAAAATTTGATTAGTTTGAGATGAAATTAGGCAAATATTATTTTTGCATCATGTGCAAAGTCAAAAGTACCCAGCATTCCGAGCCAATCTGTTCATAACTAATATATATTATTTTTCGTACGACTACTGAACCTGAAGAAGTGAAGTGAAATTGGGGGGATTGCCGCTTGTTTGCGGCTTCGTTTGTTTAATTTTGGTTGCCCGATATTTTTCAATGGAATAAGCATAAATTTCGTGTGTGCTCCTTCGCTCTTTTCTTCTGTGTGTGTGTGTGTGTGTGTAATTTATGCTTAATAATAATTTGATTTGATTGCAAACGTTTCAGTTTTCTTATCCAACGACTTTTCTGCAGCGCTGGGCAGTTCAAGTGCAGTGAACTTTTTGTCTGTGATTGGCAACAATGATGATAATAACGATGAAGACAGTGACTTTGACATGCCGCCCGTTTGCCCTTAAAAGGCAGCAAACATACATATATGTGCGATCTCTCTCGATCTTCTGCAAACAGAAAAGAACAAGAATCCCCAGCCCTGTTGTATGCAGCATGTCTGTCTCTTCCTTCGCTTGCAACCATGTGGCATGTTAAGTAGACATAAATGGGCGACAAGTTAGCATGATCTTACAGATATGGCGGTTAGCTTTTGGCATCTATAAAGCATAGAATCATAAATAAGCTAGCTAGTAGTGGGATTTGTGGGGATAACACAAATGGACTACAACTAACAATAAACTTTTCCACTTTTTATCCTTTCAGATACCGCGTTGGTGGCCGCTTCCTGCACAAGTGTGGGTTGCCAGAATGGCGGCACCTGCGTCACACAGCTCAATGGCAAAACCTACTGCGCGTGAGTAAAGTTTAATATTAATTTTAATGCATAGATTTTATTTGAACCACTCATGAAGAAGTTGTTAAAATAGTTAATGGCTCAACGGATATTGGCTTTAAAGATCACATCATTTATGTATTTCTCTGTGGCATTTGCATATGTCAACCAAGAGATCACTTTCAAGGACAAGGGATTTTGGTGTGCTGCGTACTCTTTTTTAATTTAACTCGAAATTCGTCTAGACAAAAGGAGGTACGTTGTTGCTGTTGTTGTTCGGCCAGACAAAAGCGCCCGCACAATCTTCCGTCTTGCAGCCTTCGGTCTGCGGTCTCCAGTCTGCAGTCTTCGGCCTGCAGTCTTCTCTGCTGCGGATCGAATCAAATCGGGCTCGTTGTCGAGCGACATTCCTGGCAAATCGGTTTGAACCTTAACGAGAGTCTGGGAGTCTCTGGTTCGTGCCTTTAGCCCGGTTCGCATGATTTTCACTCGCCTCGTATTTCGATTTTCGTATTTTGTTTCCTCCGTGTGCTGTCTGTTATTTATTTCAGCATTTTTTTTTATTTTTTTTTTTTTTTGGTCTTTTGTCTATTTCGCTGTTGTCTCTGCAATAAATCAAATGCGGCCAAAACAAACGGCACGTACGCAACGCATAACTCCGTTTGAGTTATTATAAATAGAGAGTCCGTTCGGAGAGTCGAGCCGGTGAAACGATCGCTATATCCATATATTTTGACAGACTGTCGTCAACGATTTTTACGAGTCTGTGAAGCGGGCCGAAACCTACATGGCATAATTAAAAAAAAAAAAAAAAAAACCCATTGCAAGAACACACAAAAAGTTAAGATCGAATTGCATTCCAAGCAGTTCGAGGCGAAGACTCATGCTTCGACTATTTCCAGCGATCAACTGGATTTTTTTTTATTTTATTTTTATTTTTATCTGGTATCTGTGTTAGGTCACCAGAGGGAAGAACGGAAACATATATATGCAGCTATGGCAACAGAAAGTTGGCTTTTATGCCTTTTTAAAGGGTTTTTCTTTTTGTTAGCCATTAGCATGTAAAAAGTTAATATCGGCGAATTTCTCCAAAAACTCCTCTCGTGTTTTGCGCGTCTACTCAGTTTTATTTGCCATTATTGTTGCCTTTTATTTAATGTTCGGCTCAACTGACTCATCAAAAAAAAAACACACAAAAAACAGAAAAAAACAGTTTCATACATCAAAAGAAATGTCCGCCGTAAAGGGGGATGCTGAGGGGGCGTGGCTCGACCTAAAGAGATGCTGCTCATTAACATGTCATAAACCGCAAGCGAGAAACGATTTTTTCTCCGCATTTGCGGCTCCTTAGCCATATAAATCAAACTCATTGTTCTGAGATGGCAGAGACAAAATTGAGACCCCGACTACATGACATTTGACATGAGCAAAAGGCTAGATAGATAGTTGTGTTTCGTGGTCGATCGGTCCACTCAAAACGAAAACCAAACCGTTTGGCAATCAAGTCAATTAAACAAACAAGCTGGCAGGCGGAAAAGCGATCGTAAGAGCCACATAAAAGCTAAGGTTTCTCGGACGCAGAGAGGAAAGCCAACCAGAGCAATTCCAAATCAAGAAAATGTGGTAAATGGATCAGCATGGATCAACCGTAAACGATCCGAGGATCAGTTGGCCTGGGCCACGAGACCGAAAAAATCAGCTCTAATAGCTCAAGCTCAAGACAAAAGTTCAAAGCGATCTTATCGCCAAATCAAAAAACAAACCAAAAAATGGCTTACAGAAAGAGGGGCCAGCACATATACACATGGCCATTGGCTTGATCGTGCCTTTGATGATCATCGCAAAGCCAAAACCAAAAGCAAAACCAAGGCAAGGCAAGGCAACCAAAAGAAAGAGCTAAAAGCGAATGAGCAAAGTAAAATACCCACGGATCCCGAGATCCAAGAGTCTGCACAACAACAATATATATATATATATATATATAAACGAAACAAGAAAAAAGAAAAAAACTAAACTGGCATCTCGCAGTTTTAGGCTAAGAGCCAAGCGCTTTTATGTAATTGCCCAAAGATAGTTAAAGAAAGAGCCAGCCAGGATCGGTTGACATGTGTAGTCTCCTCTGTGGGGGGGGGGAGAGGTGAGGTGGCTGTCGGGGAAAAGCTAGAAAAACTCTGTTAACAACGAACGCCGAGATCTTGCCGATCAAAAAAGGCAAGCTGATCAGCCATTGAAACCGCTGTGCTGTTTTAGAACTCAAACAAGATCAGCTTCGATTGATTGTGGAAGTAAATTTAATGAGGAAGAGCGACTAAATTAACACTCGAAATGCAAACTTTTCGCAGAAATACATAGCTCTGGATTGGAAAACTTCCTTTAATTTAAAAGGGTATCTAATCAAAGGATCTAACAATTTCTGGCAACTTGAATTGAATCGCAATTAAACATTATGGCCAGACGTATTTAATCTTCAGAAAGTGAATTAACCGTCGAGTGAGAAAAGTTCGTTGCCTAAGTCTTTTGTTTTCCAGACATGCCATGTGTGTGTGTGCGTGTTTCTAAATGCCCACACACACACACACACACACACACACACACACACACCAAAAACGTTCGCCGCAGGGGAATAATTTACGTTTTTATTTGAACTCTTGGCTCACACGCTTTGCACTTGAAAATGTTCTTTGCTTTCTACCTTGTTCTTGTTCTCTTTCTTTTCTTTTCTTTCCTTTTCGTTTTACGCCTTGTCTTTTCATTTCTTTTCTTTTCTTCTCGAAAAGTGAAAAAGGGGAAAAAGCATTTCCAGGCTGCAATTACTTTAATTAACTGATCATTAAGCACATTGGCCATGGGGCTCGATGCTCGCTGCTCTATGCTCTATGTGTGCTGGAAATGACAATGGGAAAGCCAACATTTCATCTGTGCTGCTGGGATGACACATTTAACTTGCGCCAGGGCAGCCATTTTTATTATATACGTGTGTTATGTATATATATATATCTCTCTTTATATGTGTATGGGTGTACATCCTTCGGATGTTCGGCTAAAAACTTGTTTGCAACCTGCTCTGATTGCTTTTCTGTGTTACACAAGCTCGAAAGAAACAAGGGTCCCGCGACGAGGAGACGGAGGAGCAGCTCGAGCCCATCCCATGAGATCTTGGCTGCCCGAAAAGCGTAGCGAATATTTATTGTGCATTCCGCTTGCATTTTACATTCTTCGCGAGGAGACCCTTTTGCTCCCTTTTTATTTATTCGTATATGCTCTGTTTTTCTCGTATTTTTATTTAATTTTTGTTTTAGCAGTCGAGGCGTTGGCGTACAAAATTCCTTTGGCCAGGTCTTGTTGCCTCTCTCTTTGGTCAAATTAAAACGTTTTATTGAAACTCAATTAAGTTGCGCATTCTCACGAAACGCTGAAGATGGTAGACCAAGTTGATGATGATGGTTGGATGGATGGATGGATGGATGGATGGCTGGCTGGTCGGTCGGTTGATGGCGAAGAGAAGAAGCGTAGAAGGCATAATGTTAATTATTCGAATGTGGAATGATGCATTACATAAATCTGAGCTTTGTCTTCTCATAACTCAAATGAAAGATTTTCCCAGGCTTGCAGCTCTTAATTATGCACATATGGAAATACCTTTGGCTTTTCTTCTACTGCCGGCGACAAATCATTTCAACACACCTCATTCATCCACAAGTCGACCAATCCACATATCAAAATTTGGTTAGGCTTACGTTTTCGGTAACTTTACAACACATTGCATGCTTTTTAAAGTTTTTTTTTTTGGGGGAAAGCCTTTCTTTTTTAAGAGCTTCGTTCAGTAGAACAGCAGAAACTGCATCACAGACAAAACTCAAATTTCAGTGAGTCTTGATGGGCTTATGATATCATCAAATAGTTACATTTAAAAACACTAAATTGAGTGCATGAAAATCGTTTTTTTATGGTCGATAGTTTAGATAGAACTTCATTTGCATAAAACAAACAAGTTTACAAACCGTTTTTATGGTCCATATCGATAAGATGTTTATTCCGCTTTATTAAACCAATAAAAGCTTAATAAAATCAGAGTTCTGTATACGAAGTTTCCAAAAGAGATATCACCACGTTGTGCAATGGAATTTGGTCAGGTATCTTTCGTTACCTGGAAACTGGAACCTGTGGAAATCATTTGACGGACCAGTGTCAGAAAATGCATTTTTACCTGCTCGGCGGACAATGGGAAATCAAACAAAACCCGATCCGAGGCATACCTCGAATCTCTCCACAAACAACAGCTGGCAATGGATGGATGGATGGATGGATAGATAGTTAGATATATGGAATGGTATCGTGCATGGATGGAAACAGAACGGAAAGAAAATTTGTTGGGTGTAAAATTTGAGTTGGTGAGCCGCCGGGGTCACGCATTTCACTTCATTTCAGTTCGTTTTCCACTCTGTCCTCCCTTTTCCCATTGTTCTTGAACAGCTAAGCAAATAGCATGCCTGGGTGAAAGGAAGCAATAGATAAAGGCCCCGGGATAGGGAGAATCGGGAATCGAGGAGTACATGGCCGGGTAATCGGGCGTGTTGCACCTGCGCATGGAAAACCGAACACATTTTCACGTGAAAAACACGGCTCAGCAAAAGCCGAAATGTAATGTGAGAAGTGTGCTCTCGGTACCGAAATATTCTGCCCTCTTCTCGCTACTGAGATCCCTCCATATTAATTCACATCATATCATATCGTACTTTTGTCGAGTTTTCGTTTGAAGCGCGGCAAAAAAAGAAGCTACCATGAAATCAGATTGGAAAGCACAAGTCGCACTTTAAAGACTCTAGAAATGAATATAGTAAAATGATACAGTTTTCCGAGATATGGGAATCCATAATCATGGGAATCCCAAAGCAAAAAAAAAATAGATTTAATGGGATCAAAGCTTGGCAGTAAAAACCCAGTTTGATAAGAACACTTACAAAGTGAGCCTTTCATCGACAGCAAATCCATTCGTACAAATTGATCAAGTTGAACTAATTGGTGTAGTCTTATCAGCTAATTAAACAAATGGCATCACACAGCAAACGACTTTGGAATCTTTGAAGAGTGTCTCGGGATTATTTGTGCGGTGATAAGCAGTTTCTTTGCTGTCCGGCAATTCCCGCACTTCACTTACTCCACCGATCCTGTGATAATGTGCTAAGATCAGCAGAAAGCTGCATGTGCACATATGAAAAGGTATATTACATATATATAATGTGAATGTGGCTTTTCTTGGCGTATGTGTACTGTACACACAAACTTTTTTACCTTTTATTCACAGAGGAAAGATATAAACGAAGCACTAATCGTGTAATGCTAGTGAATTTTGGAATCATATTTGGGCTTATATTTTAGAGTTTTTTTTAGGTTTTTTTTTAGCAGTGCACGAGGCGTGTGAATTGCACCAGGGAAATTAAACGCTCGAAAAGATAAACGCAGAGTCGAGAGGAGTTGTCGCTCGATCTCTGGAAGCCATATACAGTCGATATACAGTGGTGGACAAGAAAAAAGATGAATGATCATCGGGCGATGACATTAAATCATTTGCTTACAAGCCATGAGTCTATGGCCAATACCACCGCCGCCCCTCATCTAGCCCAGAAATCCATAATCCATTCGATACGAGCTGCTGTGGTTACCCATTCAGTCGAGCGATCGTGAGAAGCGAATATAAATATCTATGTATATAGATGTATATCTATGCATATTTCATATTCACTTCATGCCGTAGTTATGATTGTGAACAATTTCTGTCCCGATCGCCGACCGCAAATTGAGTTGGCAGCGGAGATACGGATGCAGAGATGCAGATACAATGATGCGATCCGATCGGAGATAGATTTCCAGTAATTTCTGCTCACAAAGTAGAATACTTTTAGATTCGCATAAGGTATATTTTCACAATCCATTTCTGGTTCGTTTAAAATTCGATTTGATTCCAGTTCGCTTCCTTCACGTGACAGAAGGGGTGACTCATTCCCTTTTTGGCCAACTTTACAAAGGAGGCTTGAAACAGAGCAAGGGGTATGGGGGGTTTGGAATTGGGGAACAGGAGATAAAGCCAGCAACACACACACACAACAACACACCCAGTGGCTGCCTTGGTTTATTTGCCAATGCGAGTCACGTTTTCTGCCAGCCTTCTCTTTCGCCCTCTCAAAACAAGTTAGCAAGCAGCCACTTGGCTGCTTCAGCTCGAACTGAAAACTCGGCTTGGCCTGTGTATAATTTATATTACATTAATTTTTCCATCCAACATTTACACCCCACCCCCTCCTCCTCCTCGGGCAGCAGCAAAAAAGGCTGACACCTCATTTGAATGGGCCTTCCCCACACCTTTCCTTCGCCTTCTGCCAACTAACCAGCGTCGATTGTATTTCTCAGTTTTGGCCAGGTCTTATCAGTGGGCTAATATCGGCTAAATACCTATACGAAGATTTCACTGCAAAAGAACAAGTTAAGCTCAGATTATCTCACTTTTGGTATTATTTTTGGTAATTTTTCCAAGTGTATCTGTGTATGCTTTTCAGCCACTCTCTAAATTCTCGCTTAAAAATTTGCAAGCTGTCCTCGATTGCGATCGACAGACTTTGAGGTTAGGCAGGGCCTCCAAAGGGGATTGCTACAAATTAATGCTAAATCTAAAGCATTTTCACACACTTGTAACGGGAAGCTGCCGCTGTAGCATCGGCAAAAAAAGAAGTGATTCGAAAAAGAAAAGCGGTTTTTCCTCGCCTGCTGGCCGGACCAAGCAGCATCATCCCAGCAGCTTCTCCTCGCCTCCATCGCTTTTCAGGTTGGTCAGCAGCCGCCTTAATGATTATTCATTGCTTGTTGCCGCTGCTTGTTCGGCATGTTGCTGTTGCTGTTGGTGTTGCCACTGCAACTGCAACTGCAACAGCAGCAATGCGTGTAATTTTCTCATTGCAGCCGATGAAGAAGCAGCAGCGGCGGCAAAAAAATTTAATATGCAATCAAGATCGCGCACAAATTACCGTACATAAAAATTGTTTTCTCAAGGGAAAAGTAACAACAAGCGGGCATAATGTTGTCGTCGAGCAGCAGCAACAACGTCGCGTAAAAAGAGAGTTTCCAATGGGAGGAGAGCAGATATTGTTCCATCATGGTCATTACTCAACCAATTTGTAGTATTTTTTATTTCGGTTTATGCCAGAAAATATTGCTTATTGCTTTTCTATATCAAAAGAACAGGGATTTGATTAGAAAAGTAATTAAATATACACATGCGTCCAGTTCAATGGGTTTAGTAGCCAACTTGTCCAAGTCCAAGCCTGTGAAAGTGGTCCGAGGAGCAGAGCTCGGGCGGAAATGAGGCTACTTTGTCAGCTTTAACACTTTGCAGTCGTTTGGGGCTGGGATTTATCAGGCGGCGCAGATCTGGCTCCTGACTTTGGTCCACTAAGTCGACAAGTCGATAAACTAGCCAACGATATGGATATGTGTGAAATCACTGCGGCAAAAAGCATAATCCAGTGGGAATGTGGTGCACGGTGATGTTCCTGCAACGGCGCCACTCTCCAGTTTTTCTCTAAGTGCATATAATATGAGTCTGCTGCTGCCTGGCTCATTGCTCCCATTCAAATCGCCAGCTGCAACCCATTTTAATGGCAAACCCGCTAATCCGCGTCTATCTGTATCTTTTCCAGATGCGATTCGCACTATGTCGGCGACTACTGTGAACACCGCAATCCGTGCAACTCGATGCGTTGCCAGAATGGCGGCACCTGTCAGGTGACCTTTCGCAACGGCCGCCCGGGCATCTCCTGCAAGTGTCCTTTGGGCTTCGACGAGTCCCTGTGCGAAATCGCGGTGCCGAACGCCTGCGACCATGTGACCTGCCTCAATGGCGGCACCTGTCAGCTGAAGACACTGGAGGAGTACACGTGTGCGTGTGCCAATGGCTACACAGGTGAATTGTCTGCCAGGAGAATGTAGCACCAGGAAACTAACCCTCTCTGTCCACAGGTGAACGATGCGAAACGAAGAATCTGTGCGCCAGTTCTCCCTGCCGGAATGGAGCCACCTGCACCGCCCTGGCCGGAAGCAGCAGCTTCACCTGCTCCTGTCCGCCGGGCTTCACGGGCGACACCTGTTCCTACGACATCGAGGAGTGCCAGTCGAATCCCTGCAAGTACGGCGGCACATGCGTCAACACCCACGGATCTTACCAGTGAGTACCGCTCCTCGAAAAAAACTTGACAACCGAGCAACTTGTGTTGATATATTGTCGTTTAACCCATCGATTACACATCGAAAACATCGTTTTTCGAACAAAACAAATCGGTGGACATCGCATTCGAATCCGCCTTGTTGATTATCAATCGAATTGCCGATTGTCAATAAATCGAATTGTCAGCGGATGTGATAACTCAACTTCCCGGTGACAAGTGCAAATTGTTTTCTCTGTTCGACAAAAGATCAAACACGTCTGATTCTGCAGCGTTTTCTTTGGTGCCCCCGCCACAAACCGCAAGTCCCCGAAATCGATAACAAATCATCGTTGCGAAACGATTAGCATATTTATCTAAAGCTTGGCCGCTGGCTGGCTTCCTTTAATTAATGGCAATTTAAGAGTAATAATTTAAAAAATCTCATTTTATTTCGGCGCGATTTGCATAGCTTATTGATTTTCGTTTAGGCCAACAACAAATTGCCAATCGGCCCAACAACATTTCCACTCTAATTAAAACACACAAAACGCGATCGACCTATAGAAAATGAGTCGTCGAACAAAAGATCTCAAATTTCCGGCGATCTTTTGTCTAGAAACACACGGCGTTTTACTCTTTTTGGGAACTGGTTCAGGCACGTAAATTAAATTACTTCGTTTACGTTTCATTTTTCTTTTATTTTGGGTTTTGTGTCAGCTCGAAATCATTTGCATTCTTAATTTGAAACACACAAATTATCCAAAGGGTGCGTGGAGGGAGGGGGTGTGTGTGGGGGGCATTTAAATATATATCTTTACTAAAAACCATTTGAGCAGAAAAGTGCGATGTGAACATGTGTTTGCTGTTTGTTTTAGTTTAGTTTGACTGCGGATGTTTTCGAAGCAATTAGCATACACTCGAAACAATTTCTTGAAAACGTCATGTAATTGAATTTGAATCTCTGAATCTTTTCCAAAGTTGCACTTCAATTGAGATACGCTTCATTTTGGATCCTTTGTGTCTTCAAAATTTACAAAAGCCAAGATAAATCGTTAAGATTGCGATGCGAATGGGGGGCCTAAATGATCTTCTGCCACTGTTGAATGGCTGGCAGGGCAATTAGCATAAATTTCATATTCGATTTGGGGACTTTATGATGTTTCTATGCTAAAAGCTGCGGCCAAAGCTTAGTCATGCTTTAGTTTATGAGGTTTTAGGTTTTCTGTTTCGTTTCCATTTTGGCAAGACAGCGATTTTATTTGTCAACTGTCAGTTGGTGGGAATTTATTAATGGAAACAAACTGTCGAACACAAGCGAATAATTAAGTGAATAGCTAAGGTATTCGTGATTCGATATTCATGGCAATTGGAATGGAACCATTGAATATTGAGCGGTTTAATGCATGAATAATTTTTCACGAGAGTTGGTCAAAGGTGAACTGCATTTTTTCGAGTGCAGTAAATGCTAGGTAAAATATTAGCTTTTTGGTAAATAAAGTCCAACAATGTGGTGATTCATAGCTTGTAGCACCAATAATTGAAATTTGCGCAGATTTCACTCATTAAGGGCCCCACGCCCAACAACAAGTCAAAAAAAAGAAAAGATACCGAAATCCAATCTTCATTTGAAAGATAAAAAATTTGAGAGAGGCCCTTGGGCTATTGGCCTGCTGAATTTCACATGTCAATCAAAAATCAATTTTTTCGGAATGCTTTTCTGTTTTGTTTTCTTTGTTAGGCACCGGCAATTTTCAATCCAATGTAATTTACTCGAAAACCTTTTGGGGAGATGGCGAACTTAGCAAGATGCGGGGTTTCTCCGAAGAATTGAGATCCCCAAAGAGTTCTGTTTTGGCCATGCTGGCTATTTCCAGAGCTGCTCGTTGGTGCCTTTTAATTGTTTAATTTAATTAAATGCTCTTTAATGGTCTTAATTAGCGCTGGGAGGGGCGTGGTCTTGTCCATTGGCCTTTTAAGGTGCTCCCGAGGCGGCCAAAACACAAAACCAAACCCGTTTTAATGGCTGAAAAACATTTCTCAAGAATCCCAGTGCAGTTGGAGTTTCGGTTCGGCTTACAAGGCACAAGCAAATTAAGTTTAAATCACATTATAAAAAAAAATACAAAAAACAAAAAAACGAACAGCATAAGAATGAAAGAAGAAGCGGCAGTACGAAATCAAAGTGAACAGAAACCCGGCCATAAAAGAGAGTCCCAGAGAGAGATACTCCACTGGAGTTTTTTTTTATAATATATCATTGTTTTTTTTTGTTGTTTTTTGTTTTGTGGTAACCGAAAAACCGGTCGAAACTCCTCTAAGCAATATACAAGCACACACACACACACCCGCTCGCATTAAACCCCTCGGATTGAGATACAAATCCAGATCCGAATCTGAATTCGAACTGCAAAACGGAAGTTGAGGCCAGGGACAGATTTTATGGTTTCCCTGGCATGGCAGCTTAATTGGTGTTAACCCGCGTTTAATTGCTCTTCTCGCTTCTGTTCTAGGTGCCTGTGTCCCACGGGCTACACGGGAAAGGATTGCGACACCAAGTACAAGCCCTGCTCGCCATCGCCCTGCCAGAATGGCGGAGTTTGCCGCTCCAACGGTCTGTCCTACGAGTGCAAGTGCCCCAAAGGTGAGTGCTAGTTAATAAGCTAAGCTAAATTCGATATCTACTGCTTCAGTAGGAGCCAGGTTATTGGAGTTAAGAAGATTTTAAATTATTATCAAACAGTGGGCATCAAAGGTAATACAGATTCCCCTTTAACCACCTTAAACCAAAAATATTGGGCACCAAATTATATTATAATATAACCTCTTGTCGCGGACTACTCACATACCAGATTTCATATTCCTGATCTGCAACACAGCTGAGTTACGATGGGCTTGCAATTTGGATATTCGTTGATTATTCCTTTGAGCAAAGTCCACCCGAGGCTTTGGGTTCTCAGCAATCAGGAGAACGTTTCGCCGCTTTCCGATGAGAACGTTTCTTAGCGCCTATCGATAACCAGTTATCGATGATGGTGAGTCATGACTCATGACTGGCCACGAGCCAAGTGGGGAGGGGAGAATGGAATAGTCGCCCACGCCGAAGTATCTGAAGTAGCTGCCACAAGGGGCAAACTCGTTTGTCAGCTAAAAACCCCTTTGCCGACTCCTTTTTTTCGACCGGCCCAGCATCATTCATCAGTTTTTGACTGCAACTTTTACATCGCAGCCCATTCCCAGTGCATTTCGTTCCATTCCGCCGTTCCGGGCGCTTTACAAATTTAAAGATCGTGGCCCCATCACCGCGTCTTTCTTCTGTTTCTTCTGCAGCTTCCTCTCTTCTGGCGGTCGGGCTTCTTTGGCTTCTTCGGCTTCCTTGGCCGCTTGTGTTGCATGACCTCCTTAGGGCGTAACTGTGCTTAAGCATCCAATCCGCCCCGCAGATCATTGGTAGAAGAATTGGTCGGAGATGCGAGTGGATGGACCAAGAAGACGGGGAAATGATAGCCCCCGGAATTAGCGCAATTTTCGACGAGATTTGCTCACTTGAATAAGCTTTTCTGATGTTTAACCGCCTGGGCATGAAACTGTTCAAAAATGAATGAAAGAAGAATGCTGGGTACCAAAAATAGCAGAAGAATTCGCTATATAATCGAAGTTACGATAGGTTACCCACGGAATAGTATCGCTTTGAGATGATACTTTTTTTTTTAGCTAGTCTAATTGTTTATACTCACATTTTATGAAGTTTTAATTTTTCTTCAAAGGGCCGCTTCAATCTTTTTCCTCTTTGTGTTTGTGTTAAATTATTTTTAACGTTTTCCTTGTTACTTTTTCGGTGCCCTCAACTTGTTTTCCCAGCGAACAATTTTAGTGAGTTGCCGCCCGCTGCTGTGCTTTTATTTTTTCTTTATTTTGCATAATGAGTGCAACTCCGACCTGCCCCTCCCCCCTGTCTTACCCCTCCCATTATGTTTTTTGCACTCTTATTGCAACGTGATGTCCACAGGGCGATTCGTGTCGTGTCGGTTTCGTTGTACGTTGTTCGTTGTTTGGTTGTTCACTGGCTGTTGTAATTCGGTTGGAATTGCTCAACATTGGCCAACAGCCTAAGCTTAAAAAACAACAACAAAGGCAGAGTGCGAAAAAGGCGTTATAACATTTCCCAGAGCAATAAATATTGCAAATTCCTACTTTGGTCACACTTTCACACGATCGTTGGCTCAAATCAAAAGCAAGCTTCTAGGCAGTCCGCGTTATAATTGGTTGGAGCTCCAAAGGTCCATCCCTGGATACTCCCATACCCATTCCCACCGAAACCAATTAATACGAGTCCATTTTCCGCCACAAATATTGTCAATTCCTGCTTGGATTCCTATTTTTCACACGATCTCCGGCTGATCCGATCTATTTTGCACTATTCATATGCGCTTTCTGGCTCATTAGAATTTTTGATTGGTCGCAATTAAAAGGCCAGACGAAGATACAGAGCGAAGCTTATCAAATTGTTTTTGCTCCCCTCGCTGCAGTTTGTGCAGCCTGTAAATTGTCGTGTGCAATTCGCATCAATTGAAATGAATTAATTGAAAATTGCACACAAACACACACACACTCACACATGTGTGCTTAAATGCAATGCGAGCAATTTACATGATGAATACGAAATTACAATAAGAAAAACCCTGAATGGGTGACAATTTGCGACAGAAGGTTAAAGAGCTGACGTAGAAAACGGAGGGATAAGACCATCGGACCCTTGAGGATCTAAGATATATGTACATGCCACATTTGAAAACCTCGTAGAAATCAAAACCTTCAAGAAATCCTGAAAACTTTTCAAGATTTCCAAGTAACCGAACATTTTGCGATAGCGGAAGTAAGGTTACTTCGATTGGGTTATTGGTTTTCAAACAGTTTTCAGAGTTCAAAGTGCGGTCACTAAGTGACTGGGTGACTTGAACAAAATCGCAGCAAATATGAAACATGTGTTGTTGTAATGTTGTTATGTTATGCTCCATCCCTCTCTGCTGGGTATATTTTTAAATGTAGGGAAAAATGGTTAATGGTGTGGGGTACACTTAAAATGTCACTTTCATCACTTTTTTTTTTTTTTGGTTTTTTCCTGTTTTCCTTTTCCTTTCCCCCTACGATGCAGCAACAAGTTGCAATTGCAAATAATAAAAATAATAATAAATGCCGCACACGCATGCATAAGCCTGTGTGTGTGTGCTTATGTATTTGAAGCCCTTCTTTTGTGGCATGGACAAAAAAAACCGACCAAGCAAGAAAATCCATTAAAAGAAACAAATCTCGTGGGCGAGAGCGAGAGAGCGATCTTTCTAAAAAATATAAAAAAAAAATACCACTGCAGGCACATAAAATGCGATTTAATTCCTCCAACACACACATACACCAAGAAAAATAAGGCGCAATGAACGAAGTCCAAAAACTCGATCGAGAGAGCAAGAAGAGAGCGAAAAAATGAAGCATAAACGGCATTTTTCCATTGTTGTGCGAGAGGGAGGGCGGCAGTGCGAGCGAGAGGGCAGATGGCTTGGCGCGCATTTGACCGCGGCAGCGACGCAGCCGTCGACTGCGGCAGAGGCTTGGGGCAAGATATGAGACCGTGGGAAAGAACAACGAAAGACATGACGTTGCTGTGTATTTGTGAGTGGCCGCATATATGCTGCCACAGCAGCGGGCACAAAAGTAGTGTACCTTAAAATTTTACAATGCAAACATATCGAATAGAATACAATGTTAACTGAATTTGAACTAAAATGCCGCTTAAATTTATATTACAACTGTTTGCAAACAGCAAACTTTCTTTTATGCTGCCCGCGGGTGTGCGAGTGTGTTTGCTTGCTCGAACGCTGACGGCTGTGTGTGTGCGTCTGCGCGCTGTTTGCCTTGCCTTGTCTGTTTTCACGTTACACTTTGTTTGCCCATTCGCTCCGCATGCGCAGCAGTGCTGCCAGCGAAAGGTTCGAAAAGTAGCCGAAGCGGAGCAAAGAAAAATGTAGCTGACTCTAGGGCTCATAATTGCGGCTGGAGTTGGCGGGAAAAAAGCCAAAGAGGCAGCGCCAGCGCGCAGCCGTTTAAATGCGAAGCGCAGACGCAACGGAGGAGAGAGAGAGCGCATTTGTCTTGATCTCCTTCGCGCCCATGCTCTCTGAGAAACCAACATGTGCAGCACAGCTGCAGAGCAACTACAGCTTTAAGCGGCCCGTTCCTTTTGTTCGATTCCTTCGCTTGCCCGCTCTTCCCCTTGTTTGCATTGTTGTTATTATTGCTGCTGGTCTCTCAACCACTTTTTGTTGCTTTAAACGTTTATTATTGAAGTATTTTTATGATGTTGCCATAAATCTGTTTATGCACTTCATTGCACTGTGGGTGCGAGTGAGAAGGGCTTAGTCAGCGAGGGGGGTGGGGTGGAAGTAGAACAGATGCACGTCAGTGTGACCGTTTTACCCAGAAAACTATTATGTTCTAACAAAACTTTAATTATTTTCGGAATTACCTATTTTATTGGAAAACTTACCTTAAATATGAAAATATTGATCACCCAAATGAAATAGAAACTTGTAAGTGGATTTTCCTACACGTTCGGCCGCCCCTTAAAAATTTGATAGTTCTAAACTAATTGAAGTGGATATCATAGCTTTAAAACGAAAGATCTTCAGTACTAATGGTGACTTTGTGATTTACACCCAAGGTTTCGAGGGCAAGAACTGCGAGCAGAACTACGACGACTGCCTGGGACATCTTTGCCAGAACGGAGGAACCTGCATCGATGGCATCTCGGACTACACCTGCCGCTGTCCGCCGAACTTCACGGGCAGATTCTGCCAGGACGACGTGGACGAGTGCGCCCAGCGGGATCACCCGGTGTGCCAGAACGGAGCCACCTGCACGAACACCCACGGATCGTACAGCTGCATCTGCGTGAATGGCTGGGCGGGCTTGGACTGCAGCAACAACACGGACGACTGCAAGCAGGCGGCCTGTTTCTACGGAGCCACGTGCATCGATGGCGTTGGCAGCTTCTACTGCCAGTGCACGAAGGGCAAGACGGGGCTGCTGTGCCACCTGGACGACGCCTGCACCTCGAATCCCTGCCACGCGGACGCCATTTGCGACACGAGCCCGATAAACGGCTCCTACGCCTGCTCCTGTGCCACCGGCTACAAGGGCGTGGACTGCTCGGAGGACATAGATGAGTGCGACCAGGGATCCCCGTGCGAACACAACGGCATATGCGTGAACACGCCGGGCAGCTACAGATGCAACTGCTCCCAGGGCTTCACGGGTCCGCGCTGCGAGACGAACATCAACGAGTGCGAATCGCATCCCTGCCAGAACGAGGGATCCTGCCTGGACGATCCGGGAACCTTCCGGTGCGTCTGCATGCCAGGATTCACGGGCACCCAGTGCGAGATCGACATCGACGAATGCCAGTCGAATCCCTGCCTGAACGACGGAACCTGCCACGACAAGATCAACGGCTTTAAATGCAGTTGTGCCCTGGGCTTCACGGGCGCACGATGTCAGATCAACATAGACGACTGCCAGTCGCAGCCGTGCAGGAATCGGGGCATCTGCCACGACTCCATAGCGGGCTACAGCTGCGAGTGTCCGCCGGGCTACACGGGCACCAGTTGCGAGATCAACATCAACGACTGCGACTCGAATCCCTGCCATCGGGGCAAGTGCATCGACGACGTGAACAGCTTCAAGTGCCTCTGTGACCCCGGCTACACGGGCTACATATGCCAGAAGCAGATCAACGAGTGCGAATCGAATCCCTGCCAGTTCGACGGCCACTGCCAGGACCGCGTGGGCAGCTACTACTGCCAGTGCCAGGCGGGAACCAGTGGCAAGAACTGCGAGGTCAACGTGAACGAGTGCCACAGCAATCCCTGCAACAATGGAGCCACCTGCATCGACGGCATCAACTCGTACAAGTGCCAGTGCGTGCCCGGCTTCACGGGCCAGCACTGCGAGAAGAACGTGGACGAGTGCATCAGCAGTCCGTGCGCCAACAATGGGGTCTGCATAGACCAGGTGAACGGCTACAAGTGCGAGTGTCCCCGTGGATTCTACGACGCCCACTGCCTGAGCGACGTGGACGAGTGCGCCTCGAATCCGTGCGTGAACGAGGGACGCTGCGAGGACGGAATCAACGAGTTCATCTGCCACTGCCCGCCGGGATACACGGGCAAGCGGTGCGAGCTGGACATCGACGAGTGCAGCAGCAATCCCTGCCAGCATGGAGGCACCTGCTACGACAAGCTCAACGCCTTCAGCTGCCAGTGCATGCCGGGCTATACGGGCCAGAAGTGCGAAACGAATATTGACGACTGTGTGACCAATCCCTGCGGAAACGGAGGCACCTGCATCGACAAGGTCAACGGTTACAAGTGCGTCTGCAAAGTGCCCTTCACGGGCAGGGACTGCGAGAGCAAGATGGATCCCTGCGCCAGCAATCGGTGCAAGAACGAGGCCAAGTGCACGCCGAGCTCGAACTTCCTGGACTTCTCCTGCACCTGCAAGCTGGGCTACACGGGCCGGTATTGCGATGAGGACATAGACGAGTGCTCGCTGAGCTCACCCTGCCGGAATGGAGCTAGCTGCCTGAATGTTCCCGGGTCGTACAGGTGCCTCTGCACCAAGGGCTACGAGGGCAGGGACTGCGCCATCAATACGGACGACTGCGCCTCGTTTCCGTGCCAGAACGGCG
The DNA here is from genome assembly GCF_016746395.2 of Drosophila simulans. Taxonomy (NCBI): domain Eukaryota; kingdom Metazoa; phylum Arthropoda; class Insecta; order Diptera; family Drosophilidae; genus Drosophila; species Drosophila simulans. Next base: position 2,903,727 of record NC_052525.2, read on the forward strand.
GAACCTGTCTGGACGGGATCGGTGACTACAGCTGCCTGTGCGTGGATGGCTTCGATGGCAAGCACTGCGAGACGGACATCAATGAGTGCCTGAGTCAGCCGTGCCAGAATGGAGCCACGTGCAGTCAGTACGTGAACAGCTACACCTGCACCTGTCCACTCGGATTCTCCGGCATCAATTGCCAGACGAACGACGAGGACTGCACGGAGAGCTCCTGCTTAAACGGTGGCAGCTGCATCGACGGCATCAATGGCTACAACTGCAGCTGCCTGGCTGGGTACTCCGGTGCCAATTGTCAGTACAAGCTGAACAAGTGCGATTCGAATCCCTGCCTGAACGGAGCCACCTGCCACGAGCAGAACAACGAGTACACCTGCCATTGTCCCAGTGGCTTCACGGGCAAGCAGTGCTCCGAGTATGTGGACTGGTGTGGCCAATCGCCGTGCGAGAATGGGGCGACCTGTAGCCAGATGAAGCATCAGTTTAGCTGCAAGTGCTCGGCGGGATGGACGGGTAAGCTGTGCGATGTTCAGACCATATCCTGCCAGGATGCGGCGGATCGGAAGGGTCTGAGCCTCCGGCAGTTGTGCAACAATGGCACGTGCAAGGATTACGGAAATAGTCACGTGTGCTACTGCTCCCAGGGCTACGCGGGTAGCTATTGCCAGAAGGAGATCGACGAGTGCCAGTCGCAACCGTGCCAGAATGGAGGAACCTGCCGAGATCTCATTGGAGCCTACGAGTGCCAGTGTCGCCAGGGCTTCCAGGGTCAGAACTGCGAACTGAACATCGATGACTGTGCCCCGAATCCCTGCCAGAATGGCGGCACCTGCCACGACCGGGTGATGAACTTCAGCTGCAGCTGTCCACCGGGAACGATGGGTATCATATGCGAGATCAACAAGGACGACTGCAAACCGGGAGCCTGCCACAACAACGGCAGCTGCATCGATCGCGTCGGAGGCTTCGAGTGCGTCTGCCAACCCGGTTTCGTGGGTGCCCGCTGCGAGGGCGACATCAACGAGTGCCTGAGCAATCCCTGCTCGAATGCCGGCACCCTGGACTGCGTCCAGCTGGTCAATAACTACCACTGCAACTGCCGACCTGGACACATGGGTCGGCACTGCGAGCACAAGGTGGACTTCTGTGCCCAGAGCCCGTGCCAGAATGGCGGCAACTGCAACATCCGACAGAGTGGCCACCACTGCATCTGCAATAATGGATTCTACGGGAAGAACTGTGAGCTGAGTGGCCAGGACTGTGATTCGAATCCCTGCCGGGTGGGCAACTGTGTCGTCGCGGACGAGGGATTCGGCTACAGATGCGATTGTCCGAGGGGCACACTGGGTGAGCACTGCGAGATCGATACCCTGGACGAATGTTCGCCGAATCCCTGTGCCCAGGGAGCTGCTTGCGAGGACCTCCTGGGCGACTTCGAGTGCCTCTGCCCGAGCAAATGGAAGGGCAAACGCTGCGATATCTACGATGCCAACTACCCGGGATGGAATGGCGGTTCGGGATCCGGAAATGATCGCTACGCCGCTGATCTGGAGCAGCAACGGGCCATGTGCGACAAGCGGGGCTGCACCGAAAAGCAGGGCAACGGCATCTGCGATTCCGATTGCAATACGTACGCCTGCAACTTCGATGGGAACGATTGCTCCCTGGGCATCAACCCGTGGGCCAATTGCACGGCCAACGAGTGCTGGAACAAGTTCAAGAACGGCAAGTGCAACGAGGAGTGCAACAATGCCGCCTGCCACTACGATGGTCACGACTGCGAGCGGAAACTGAAGAGCTGCGACAGCCTGTTCGACGCCTACTGCCAGAAGCACTACGGCGACGGCTTCTGCGACTACGGATGCAACAATGCGGAGTGCAGCTGGGACGGCCTCGACTGCGAGAACAAGACCCAGTCACCGGTGCTGGCCGAGGGCGCCATGTCCGTGGTGATGCTGATGAATGTGGAGGCGTTCCGCGAGATTCAGGCCCAGTTCCTCAGGAATATGAGCCACATGCTGCGCACAACGGTGCGGCTGAAGAAGGACGCCCTGGGCCACGACATCATCATCAACTGGAAGGACAATGTGCGCGTGCCGGAGATCGAGGACACGGACTTTGCGAGGAAAAACAAGATCCTGTACACGCAACAAGTCCACCAGACGGGCATTCAAATCTATTTGGAGATTGACAATCGCAAGTGCACCGAGTGCTTCACCCACGCCGTGGAGGCGGCCGAGTTCCTGGCTGCCACGGCGGCCAAACATCAGCTGAGGAACGACTTCCAGATACACAGTGTGCGGGGCATTAAGAATCCCGGCGATGAGGACAATGGCGAGCCGCCGGCGAATGTGAAGTACGTGATTACCGGCATCATACTGGTCATCATTGCATTGGCCTTCTTTGGCATGGTCTTGAGCACGCAAAGGAAGCGGGCGCATGGCGTCACCTGGTTCCCGGAGGGATTCCGAGCACCGGCGGCGGTTATGTCGCGGCGTCGACGTGATCCCCACGGCCAAGAGATGCGGAACCTCAACAAGCAGGTGGCCCTGCAGTCGCAGGGTGTTGGCCAGCCGGGTGCTCATTGGTCCGACGATGAATCGGATATGCCGTTGCCCAAGCGCCAGCGCAGCGATCCCGTTTCCGGTGTGGGTCTGGGCAACAATGGTGGCTACGCCAGTGATCACACCATGGTCAGCGAGTACGAGGAGGCGGATCAGAGGGTCTGGTCGCAGGCCCACCTGGATGTGGTCGATGTGCGGGCCATAATGACGCCGCCGGCGCACCAGGATGGCGGAAAGCACGACGTGGATGCACGCGGACCTTGCGGACTGACACCCCTAATGATTGCAGCCGTGCGAGGCGGAGGCCTGGACACGGGCGAGGACATCGAGAACAACGAGGACAGTACGGCCCAGGTGATTTCGGATTTACTGGCACAGGGAGCCGAGCTGAATGCCACAATGGACAAAACGGGCGAGACATCACTGCATTTGGCAGCTCGTTTCGCTCGAGCAGATGCCGCCAAGAGATTACTGGACGCCGGAGCGGATGCCAATTGCCAGGATAACACGGGCAGGACACCACTGCACGCTGCTGTGGCCGCCGACGCCATGGGTGTATTCCAGATACTGCTTAGGAACAGGGCTACCAATCTCAACGCCCGAATGCACGACGGCACAACGCCACTGATACTGGCAGCTCGTCTGGCCATCGAGGGCATGGTGGAGGATCTGATCACCGCCGATGCGGATATCAATGCGGCGGACAACTCCGGCAAGACCGCTCTCCACTGGGCAGCGGCGGTTAACAACACCGAGGCGGTGAACATTCTGCTAATGCACCACGCCAATCGCGACGCCCAGGACGACAAGGACGAGACACCGCTGTTCCTGGCCGCGCGCGAGGGCAGCTACGAGGCGTGCAAGGCGCTGCTGGACAACTTTGCCAATCGCGAGATTACCGATCACATGGACCGACTGCCGCGCGACGTGGCCAGCGAGCGACTGCATCACGATATCGTCAGGCTGCTGGACGAGCATGTGCCGCGATCTCCGCAAATGCTGAGCATGACGCCGCAGGCCATGATCGGATCCCCGCCGCCGGGTCAGCAGCAGCCGCAGCTGATCACACAGCCGACGGTCATTTCCGCCGGAAACGGCGGCAACAATGGCAACGGCAACGCCAGCGGAAAGCAGAGCAGCCAGACGGCCAAGCAGAAGGCGGCCAAGAAGGCCAAGCTGATCGAGGGCAGTCCCGACAACGGACTGGACGCCACGGGCAGCTTGCGACGCAAGGCCAGTTCAAAAAAGACAAGTGCGGCCTCAAAAAAGGCCGCCAACCTGAATGGCCTGAATCCGGGCCAGCTGACGGGCGTGTCGGGCGTGCCGGGTGTACCGCCCTCGAATTCAGCGGCACAAGCAGCTGCAGCGGCAGCGGCAGCCGTGGCGGCCATGTCCCACGAACTGGAGGGATCGCCGGTGGGCGTGGGCATGGGCGGGAATCTGCCCAGTCCGTACGACACCAGCTCGATGTACTCGAACGCGATGGCCGCACCGCTGGCGAACGGCAATCCGAACACAGGCGCCAAGCAGCCGCCGAGCTATGAGGATTGCATCAAGGTAAGTGGAGTGGGCTGTGAGATCAGTGACGCTGGAAGTGGAAACACACTCATATATCTATTGCAGAATGCGCAGTCGATGCAATCGCTGCAGGGCAACGGTCTGGACATGATCAAGCTGGAGAACTACGGCTACTCGATGGGCTCGCCATTTCAGCAGGAGCTGCTCAACGGCCAAGGACTCGGGATGAATGGGAACGGCCAGCGGAACGGAGTCGGGCCCGGCGTCCTGCCCGGCGGCCTCTGCGGAATGGGCGGCCTGACTGGAGCCGGCAACGGAAATAGCCACGAGCAGGGACTCAGTCCGCCGTACTCGAACCAGTCGCCGCCGCATTCGGTGCAGAGCAGCCTGGCGCTTTCGCCGCACGCGTACTTGGGTGAGTTTCAAGTCAACACACATTGCAATTGGGTGCTAGTGTTTATGTATTAATCTTTCCATTCACACGTTGCAGGCTCGCCATCGCCGGCCAAGTCGCGACCCAGTCTACCCACCTCGCCCACCCACATCCAGGCGATGAGGCATGCCACACAGCAGAAGCAGTTCGGTGGCAGCAATCTGAATAGCCTGCTGGGCGGTGCCAATGGAGGGGGCGTGGTCGGCGGAGGAGGAGGTGGTGCAGGTGGCCAGGGGCCACAGAACTCGCCCGTGAGCTTGGGAATCATCTCGCCGACGGGCAGCGACATGGGCATCATGCTCGCCCCGCCCCAATCCTCGAAGAACAGTGCAATAATGCAGACGATATCACCCCAGCAACAGCAGCAGCAGCAGCAACAGCAGCAACATCAGCAGCAGCAACAGCAGCAGCAGCAGCAGCAACAGCAGCAACTCGGAGGCCTGGAGTTCGGTTCAGCGGGCTTGGACCTGAATGGATTTTGTGGATCTCCGGGTAGGTGGTCACTCATGACCTTAGATGTTTGTGTGCTCTATCACTAGCTGACTAATCGTTCTACCATCTCAACTTGCAGACTCATTTCACTCGGGTCAAATGAATCCGCCCTCGATACAAAGTTCGATGTCCGGCTCGTCGCCGTCGACCAACATGCTGTCGCCGTCGTCGCAGCACAACCAGCAGGCCTTCTACCAGTACCTAACGCCTCCGAGCCAGCATTCCGGCGGCCATACGCCGCAGCACTTGGTCCAAACGCTGGACAGCTACCCGACGCCCTCGCCGGAGTCACCTGGCCACTGGTCCTCATCCTCGCCGCGATCGAATTCCGATTGGAGCGAGGGCGTCCAGTCGCCGGCGGCAAATAATCTCTACATTTCCGGTGGCCATCAGGCCAACAAGGGATCCGAGGCCATCTACATTTGACCGTGAGCGCGAGGTGATCTGGATGATCGGATGATGGACATCGCGCCAGGATAATTGGATGGTTCGCCAAGGATAACAGCAGAGGGACTCTTAAAGAGTCCGCGGCTACGTTCGATCTAAAATGCTATATATTGTAATTCTCTAATCCCTACGATTATGTATTTTTTCACGCGACTTTTTTTTTTTTGTGTGTCTATAAGTTTTAGTTGTTAGTTCGAAATACGCAATTCTAGCGGAAGAAGCGTCATAAATTGTAGTAACTTAAATTATTTTAATGCTTGTTGTACAGTGCGCGCCGATCGCATATATATATATATATAGATATTGATATAGATATATGTATATCTGCTCATAGATATACCAGTTAAGAGCTCGTTTTGTGGCGCATTTTATTTTATTGTCGTAACGTCATCGTAGCTTCCAGTAAAAAAAAGAACAAAAAAACAAAAGAATCAACATAATGAGATGAGGAACTAAACTTAGCGCAAATTCTGATTGATCGATTATACGTTTGTGGGACATTTGTAGTTGTAAGCGACCATTATATCACTAGGCCATAAGACTACGCTAAGTTTTTATCGAATTCTACACTTAATTGTGGCCCACATGCTATATGAATACATAAATTTCGTAGTTCTGTAGGCTTTGAAACTGAAGTGCTTATATAAACAAAATTGTTAGACCGTACACCGCATCGAACCTTTTTTTTTACACCGAGTTTTTTTTTATTATTATTATTATGACTATTATGTATTATTACATACTGACTAAGCTAAACTGTAAAAAGATTCTCATAACTGTTCGATTTAAGTTGACACATACAAATACAAAAGGATTTGCAAAAATTACACAAAAATCACCAATGGAAACGTATAAGTCTAATTGAAAGATGAAAAAGAAAAGGAAAAACCCCGAAATGACAGTAACCAGCCAAGTTTACTATATATATAAGGCCCCTCTACGATCTAAGTTGATGAACAGATATTTTCAAAAAATATACAACAGAAAGAACACACTTAGAGAACTGCAAGTGCGATTTTCTCGTTCGATTTGCACTAATTTTAATTTGAAACGGTATTGCTTTCTTTCGTCTATATTTTGTGTGTAAGTTTTTAATGTGTAAATTGTAAAATTACTTGTTTTCCTAACTTAAACAGCCAGACAGCAAAACGAAACTGCAACCTTTTTGAGATAAATAATAAATATTAAATAATTATTTTAAAAGCCGTGTGTTTATTTCATATTATGTGTGTAGATTGTGCTAAAAACGCAGAAGAAAGGCTGCAATTCTTCAGCTGGAACAAAGTATAACATTTCCACATTTAACCTTTGACCCCCACACGCAGAAAAAGAACCGTTTTTCGTGTGTCAATGTGTACATGTATTTAATGTTAACTATACTTTAAAACTTCTCACCACGCTCACCACGATTGGATTAGTGTTCTTGTGTTGTGTGCGCTGTGTTCTTATGTCAAAAAAAAAATGGACTATTAATATTTGGAACATTTCGACTAGATCTCCTTCTTGGACTCGTCCACTTCCGTTTCCGCTGCAATTGCATTCAATGGCGGATTTTGGGATTCCTCGGCAGGGCCAACACTGGCCTTCTCCGGTTTCTTGGCCCCCGGAACGAAGGGGCAAACGCCGCCCTTGCACTCGAAGGGGAAGTCGGGTCCCTTCTTGATCACATTGCCCTGGGCGTCCTTCTTCTCCCATGGATTCCAGTAGCGCAGGATTATCGGCTGCACAAATTTGTGCCAAATGTACAGAAGCAGTGGAATGATGAAACAGGGCACGCAAACCATTGTTCTGCTTAGAAGCGGGTCAAAAAGGGGCTGGTTATTGGTGTGGCAGTGATTACGACTATTGCGGAGCGTACCTTCTTAAAGTTAGCTTACTGGCTCCGGAAAATCGTTTTTCTCGCTTTGATTTCCTTAATTCAACTATTTATTTATTGTCAAAAATGCCAGTGTAGCCAGTTCACTGGCGTTTGGTATTAAGCCTGAAAACGTGACGCATTTACTGTTATCTGGAAAATATACGTACTCTCTAGCAAAGATCGCAACCGGTTGCACTAATATAGTCCGGACTCGAACCAGCTAGCAAAAACCTTTTGAAATATTAACCCTTATGTGCACACCTTAGCTTTTTACAAAACAGTTGAAATTTTGTCATATCAAATATTTATTTCACTTGCAGAGTGCTTAACCCATCAAAGGGCAGCGGTAGGGAACGCCAGAGCGACAACAGTACTCCCTGCCCGCCTGCAGGTTCGTATTAACCCATTGGTTGTGACAGTTCTTGATGAACAAATAGGCCCGCTCCTTGTGGCAATCGTGACCCAGTGCGGAGCACACTATATTTGCGGAATTCGGCAGGTGTTGCACGATCTGAAATGAACGGGTGAGTTTTATAGAGCGCTCCTCCTCATGTTCCTCCTCCTTCTCATGTACTCACCGTCTCTAGGCATTTGGTTTGACACTGCTTGCGACCGATGGCGTTGCAGGGGAACATGTGATCCAGCTCCTGGTGGATTAGTGGCTTCGTCGGCAGGCCATTGGGGATTTGCGAGGAGAGGAACACGCCGCAGGTGCACGGCACTGGCTGATTATCCTGGGGAGCTGCAGGTAGTCCCGGTGTCGGTGGCAAGGGAATGGTGCTAACCAGACTGGGGGTTGTGCTCAGCGGACTCGTGGTTGGCTCTATCGATCGTGTGGATCCTTCCGACGTTCCGGTGAGCGGGGCCTCGCCAACGGTCGATTCTGTGGTGGCATTGTTAGCAATGGATTCCGAGCTGGCTTCCAACTCGCTGGCGGGCGTTGTCATGATCACAAACTCAACGGCCGTGGGCCAATCCTCTGCGGCTGCTGTGCTGCTGCTGGTGGTGCTGCTCATGGTGCTGGTTTCCAGTTTGACAGGCTTCGTCTTCACACGCTTGTCCTTGATGAGGTTGCCATTGCCGTAGAGCGGCTTCTTGTAGACTATCTTGGAGGCCTCCAGATGGATGGCCAGCAGAAGCGTCAGCAGCAGCAGGGAATTCTTAAAGGCGCCTGATATATGATATGATATGAGAAGTGATCTTTAGCTAATATTACTTTCAAAGCTTACCCATCTTGGTATCTCTGAAACACTGAATACTTCTGCCTTTGCGCCATCCATTTTATAAGCCATTTCTTACGTGGCTTGCAGTTTTTCAAGACGAAGTTCAAGTTGTGAGAACCGACAAATTGTGTCAGGGTTATGTCTGATTAAGCAGAATTTTCACACCGCTGGTGAAATTCATTCATTTAGAGGAAAGTAAGAAGAAAGTAGAAGATTACTTCCGAAAATTATGCTTATTGATTACCCAAAAGTTGTGTTTCAGCTGCACAAAGATTCTCAATTGATTGGATTGCTTTCGAAACTACTTTCCAAAATCTTTTTAAACATCCCGCCAAACTAAAATAAAACTGTTATGATTATAATAACAGATGGATAACATAAACGACCGCTCAAACAGCAATTATTATCCAAATTATACAAGTTATAATATGATAATAGTAACAATCGTTTCAACATAAGCAAAGCTTTGGTTTTTAACCTCATTATATATAGATTTAATTTAATTTTCTTGTTTGGTTTGTTTTTCGTTAAGTTAGTATTTTTTGTGCTGTTTGCGAAACTTAACAGAAATACCAATGTTGGGCGGGCAACATTTGAAAATATATACAGATTATCGATATGCATCTTGACCGAAGTTTTAAATGTATGTTATTTGTTAAGCTCAACAATCCCATAGATTTATGCCATAAAAATGTCAAAATTATCGTTGCTTCAAATGATTTAAGTACAAAATTCGAGTTTCGATAAACGGCTAACAGTGCCGTACTCACCACGGTGCGCCCAACAGCACACGCAGCCGGCTGTGGTGGGTTCGCTGGACAGGCGGTGCGGTGAATATACTAGTTGCTGAAGCTTGCCGCAAAAAAGAAAACAAAACAGATCGAAAAACACAGCAAACAGCAAAATTATACGCCATTAATTGCCCGATAAACTTACCGATGGCCGATAAGCAGCGGCTAAGTGACCCGTAACACCCAGCGATAAGATCCAGATAAGATTGGAGTTAAATTTGGGTTTGGCATCCGCATCGAAATCGCCGCTATCGGAATTCACTTGCCCACCAGCCACCGCGCCGTCCAAGACGTCCCAGTTTTGATCCAGAAATCCGCACACACACCCATACACTGCCAAGATGCCCGAATACGTGCCGGCACGGGGCTTCAAGGAGATGGAGAACCTGATCAAGCTGTACGAGAACCAGCGCAGCCCCATCTACATCTACTTCTACGGCGAGAAGGACAAGGAAGGGCGCAGCTGGTGTCCGGACTGCGTGGCGGGTAGGTGACGAATTCTCCTCGCCCACCGGGGCAACCGACAGTAACTCGTTACTAGTCCACTTCTGCTTATCACGCTTCTCACTTGTGGTTTTCGGTTAGTTAGTTTCCACCCAGGAACGCTTCACGTAGCTATGTTACTTGAGTTGCTTTTGGTTTGATTTTCGCTCTCCATTGAGAGTTCCATCTGCATTGTACATTGTCTTCATCATTTCGCTTCATTTCATCGCAGAGTTATAACCCCAACCCAGTTAACCCCATTATCGCTGATATTTTCCAGCCGAGGAAACTATCATGAGTGCCTTCCGCAACCACGCGCCGGCGGATTGCTTGATCCTGGTGGTGGACGTGGGCAGCCGGGAGTTCTGGATTGGCAAGGACAACATGTTCCGAAAGCCGCCATACTCGGTGGAGGGCATACCGACCCTTATACGCTGGAAGGGCGTGGAGCGCCTGGATGGGGATCAGCTGCTCAAGTCCAGTCTCCTGGAGCTCTTTTTCGAGGAGACCGATCCGAAGAAGTCCAATTTTGTCGCCCAATAAAACGCGATTTGGCTTTGGCTTAAACTCACTCCCACTCTCTCTCTCTCTCTCTCAATCACTCTCTCTTCCGCTGCGGCTCTCTCTTTGCTGTGCGCTCAACTCGGTGGAGAACGAGTGGAATTGTCGTGGGAGGGGTGGTGCGAAAATGGGGGAATGGAGAAACGGGGGAGAACAGAATGAGTCGAGCACTTTTGGCTGACAGCGCGCCGCTCGGCACTTGCTCGTTTATTTGCACGCATGTCGTCGACCAGGACGAATCGTTTGGCAGAGCGCGGCTGAAAAAGGAATCGCAAACGGGGCTGTAACGGTAATAGCGGCACACGCGTCCAACGGTAAACACGCGTGCCAACGCGCCATCTCGCTCGCACGCGCGTATGCCGCGATTTAAGTTTTGTTTTATTTTTTGCAAGTGTTCCAAACTAAAAAGCCTAACAAAACACAAAACCCGAAACAGTTCTCAAGAAATAGGTAAATGCAATGGAAAATAGCTAAACATAACGGAGAAGCGCAAAGTACCGTTGAGTTTGCAGCACACGACCGCACAGTTGGGCAAGCTGGATTAACTGTAAACATGCTGAACATAAACAATGGAGAAAAACGTGATAGATCCTGCAGGAAAGTGAATGCTATCAACTTGTAAGGTTATATATAAATCAAGAATGGGCTGGCAACGGTAAACGCTGTTGCGTTTTTCTCTAACGGTTTGAAAGTAAAATAAATATTAAATTATACTTATATTAAAAGTTTCGTAAGTAAAGTAACATTAAAAATAAACTAAAGGTAAAGGTATAAAATGAGTATATGTTCAATATTTAGCAAATTTAAAAACCAGGCAAACGCATTTACCGTAATTTCTTAGCCAAAAACCCTGTTGCTTCAGCCGCGTTGCATATTAATTGTGTGGCAAGACTGTTGCTTCTCGTCTATGATTTGCTTGGTAACTTTTACGTTAGATCATTGACAAATCAATGAATAAATAAATCAGTAGCCAGAGACAGCAACATGCACCGTGATCCACTTGGCGGCATGGTGCTAAATTATTAAAAACGCGAAGATGACAACAAAATCGTTCGAACGAGTCGCGGCGAATGGTTAAATGGGAAAGTAAAAAACAAATAAATTAAATTAAATTGGCAGCGATCGAACTGGGAGACAGCGAGGAAAATGCTGAAGGTTGCAAAAATATATGATTTTATCGCCTCGCAGGCGCTACAAATTTCGTTTGCCACACCATTCGTTCTATATTATTTATTGGCACTTTCAAAAAATATCACATATTATATGTAAATTTGTTCTCTTTTTAATGGAAACATGCGCTTATGGTTTTAATGGCTCAGCCCAAAAATATGCGTTCATTTTTTTCCGCTTACATAAAGTGAGTTACTGGTTTAGTTGATTTAGATATATTAGATATATATGTATGTATATTCCAAATTCCTGTGCCGAAATTTCATCTATAGAAAGTTGAAGAAAATAATGTATGTACATTTTCGCCATGACTTGACCTTGGCATATTTAATGTGGCGAAAAATTGAATTTAATGAGCAGTCAGAAAACATTGGAAATTTATAATAAACGAAATCAAATTCTGATTTCGATGTCTTATTTCTGTGCGGACTTCGTTGTTCTGTCAATTAAGGCCAGAAAATTCTTAATGAGGCACGTAACAAGCTAGACAGCTGATCGTTTGCACCCCCACCCCCTCTACAAAGATCGCACCCCTGACGATCCAAATTCAGCGAAATGTCATTAAAGAAGCTCGTAAAAATCCGCAATCCAAATTGCAAATAAATTAAACATACGCAGAATACGAAACCGAATGCATATACATATTATTATTATATTATATACATAACGTCCATGCGGATTGGCGGATCGGTAGGATCCACAAATTCTTTTCTTGGGTTCTAAATCTTTTAACGCAACGGATACTTGTATTTATTTTGGTTTTGCCAACCGCATGCACCTGCAAGTGTTTCGATTTATAGTGTCATTGAAAATCATATTTTATTTATAATCTCTATATGCGAGACGAGATTCTTAGGATCTGCATCGTTGTATACTTCATTTATTATTGCTCTTTATATTTAATTGACGCATTTAGTCCATAGGAACAGCAAAAGCAAACGTGTGGTGCATATAGGAACGATATGTGGAAAAGTTATATCTATAATGATGATATAGCTGATACATGTGCCAGTGTGCACATATTTTATATTTGCTGCGCAGACCTCTGCACATACATACATATATATATATACATATATATTTATCGGTCTATATATATTGAATTTTCATAAGCGGATCGAAATCAAAAATAACAGGAAAAAAATGAAATATACGCAAAAATCCAATCAAATGTCACACTCGGTTGGATTTGAAGAGCAAAGAGTGAATTTTTTTTGAAAGGTGAGGGAAAACAAAATATATACATATATTATATATATATATATCAAACAACTAGAGGTAGGATTCAGATAATTCAATTCAATAGTATGAACAAATTCGAAGAAAGATGTTTAGAACTGAAAAATAAAGACATTACATAATTAGTATATGGATTTCTTTTTCGAAAACTGACCCTTCCAGTGTTTGAATTCCGATCGTGTGGCCTAGAAAAAAAAAACGATGAACCTTATCAACGCGCATTTAACCCTATAGTGCCCCCGCTGCCTTCACTTTTTCGGCAGCATTTGCCCCAATTTGGTAATGAGCCATGTGGTCAGCCCCTGGGCATTTACTGACCGATTTCCCCAAATGAATGCGATAAATTAACGTGTACTACCTAAATATGTGAAGGGGGTAGGGGAGGGGGGAGGGTATTCTTATCAGAATGTGCAGAAGTTCCAACTGATAGAGCGTTCGGGGCAAACAAAACCTAAAACGAGACCGAACGAGGCGAAAGTCAAACAAACAACAGAAATAACAATTTTTTGCCGGCAACGTTGCTAATGACGACACTGAAAAAAGGGCGTTGAGAAGGGGGCGGGGCCGAGGTGGGCGAGGGGTGTCAACTGCCGCGCGCTATTTGAAAATCGTTAACAACGTCAATGGCAACAAAAGTGCAGCACATTTTCTGAAGCTGCACTTGGGGAAAAATAAGATAGTATTCTTATGCGCTCATTAGTTGTATTCTATAAAAATCGTAATGTTTTATTATTTTATTTTTCCGATTTTCCAAAGTTATGTGCAAGCTAAACAAACAAGTGCGAAAATAATTACTTTAATTTATTTGTTTATCACTTTATAGCATTTCAGTTAATTCCACTTAATAGCAGTCTGATAGCAGGTGCTTCGAATGATATGTTTAGAAAATTGATAAGATATAAAGAATAATTTATTTATTTCATATCAATGAAAAGGGCACTCGGTAATTAAAATTACATATATTTTTACTGAATATTTGAAGCAATAAATGCATTTCTTTGATTACGATTAGCTATTCCAACTTCTGTTTGTATATATTAACCCATATTTTGCCAATTTTAAGGATTCCTTTTTTTTTTATTTTCCGTATGTATATGTGCACAAGGGATATCGAATATCTTTTATTAATAATTCTAAATTATTTCGGGTACTATTTGTTTTGGAAAGCTTCCGTTAGCCGGTGGTCTTCATTTCAATTTCTTTTGGCTTTCATCGCAGCCCCCTCTTAACCCTACACCGCCCACCCCCTCCTCGTTTTTGTTGACGTTGGCTTAACACTTTCCGACCTTTTTTTCGATGCGGTTCGATGGCAACGGCGCTCGAAACTCAGAATCAGTCGGGCTGCGTTGTCAGAGCGGTTGTGTTCTGCTGCTCGGAACTCGGTTTCCGATTCGATTCCGATGCCAATTGGACTCTCACTGGAGGCACCTAGGCACATACAGTTCCATTTGGTGTTTGTTTAATTGCAATTACAGTACGCAGTGCCAGCAGCAATGGCCATAACCATCATAATAATAATAAAAATAACAATAACGAACGACAGCACAACAGCAGCGCCAGCAATAAACAAATTGATTTGTCACAACGAAGATCGGCAGCCGAGCAATAAAATCAAATAAGAAAGAAGCTCGTGATCGTGATTGTGATTGTGATTGTGATTGTGATTGTGATCATTAGCGAACATCCAACAACAATCAAGATTGAGCGTCGTCGTCGTGCAATTTTTGCCCTGTTTCTGCAATTTCAGATTTAAGTGCAGCATGTGACAACTAGTTGATCAATTGGTATTTTCAATTCAATGGATTCTGCGAATCTAAATCTAATTTTCGAACACTGAAATAACCCTGAAGATCGTTCTCGATCTGAAAGATATCTTATCTGGCGCGCAGCTGTGATAAAGTTATCTAAACAAGTTTTATAATGTAGCACAATGATCATTAGATGGGTACTAACCTGTCTGTATCTTGTGGAACTGATAAGAATGGAAATTGCTCCTACCAGAGATCGTTAATGATAGGTGGCCTGGCCAAGATCACTATCTTCGAGTATTGAATCATTCACACTTTTGATCTTCACATGCTGGCTAGCTAACCCACTTAGTTTCCCCTCTTTAGTAAATCAATCAGTTATGAAGTGTGTTTGCTTGAGTGGTTAGAGCTTCTTGATTGATCGGTGATCAGAGAACTCGGATCGTGTCAATATTTGAGTTTCACTTGTTGACTCTTCGAATTGATTGGGAAATTTGTTCAGAGATCTCGAGCAGCCTTTGATGATGATGTTTTCGCATCGTGATCTTTTACTTCCTGTGATGTGATGGCCAAAGATGGAAACGCTCTGAGCGTTTATTTTTCATTATCATATGATGTTTTGATGTTTAAATATTGCTCTATTTAGATGGATACCATACGTTACTTCAACGGTATTTGAACATTTTCTCTTTTGAGATATGATTAATAAAAACCCCAGAGAAGATATTCAACAAATCACGTAGGTTTAAAGGGTTAAACTTCTATTTGTTGACGTGATCTTTTTGATTTGCTTTAGTTATAATTAAGATTTGTCCGCTTCGTGATTTCCCATTTCCTCTGCTTAGTTTTCTCTCACGTTCCACGACGTTTTCGCTTTCCATTTTCATTTCCATTTTCAATTTTATTATGACTTTTTTGCGTGTGCGATTAAAACCGCCCGTCTCTCTCCGCCGTTCAGCATGCCGTTCTATTTTCTATTTTTTCCATTTTTTTTTTTTTTTTAATTTTTTCTATTTCGAATTCAGAGGCTGTTCGCTTTATTCAATTTCAGTTGGGTTTCAGTTGATTTTGGCGCGTTGTGCTTGAGCGATCATCTCGCCGCGAAACGCGATCCCCGATTTTGGCCTGGAAAAACAGAAAAAGCAATCAAAGCAATGCGAAACTGATTACAATAAGTAGTAGTAAAATAGGAGCACAGAAAGTAATACTAGTAAACTTGGTTCCCTGCAACCGATAAGCCCACTTATCTGTGCGGTCGTGTGTGTTTCTGCATATAATATACGGCATATACTATATGCCATATACTACATACATGCGTAATACGTAATCATTAAAATTGTTTACAGTCTGCGGTTGATAAAGACTTTGATTGAAAATTAAAGCGTGCGCTAAAAAATAATTCGGATTCGATAATAAAAAAAAAGTCTTTGACTTCATTGCAAGGAAGAAGATCCGAAGTTTTGTTAATTTTTTTTTTCGGTTACTGTGCTAATCAAAAATTACAAATCAGAAATTCGAAATTTTTCGGCGATAGGCCAGCGGAAGCTGATAAACAACAGAGAAGCGGCGGCATCTGGAAAATAATAAAACTCGAGGGTTTGAGGTGAGTTCCCTTTTGAGTGTGAAAATCGAGTGGAAGAGCGGCGGCTGCGCACTTCTTATCGCGGGCTTTTCGCACAAGGGGGTTTTTCTCGTCGACAAAAAACTGTCAAATGAGCAAAGAGGCGGAAAAGAGACGAAACAACAACAAATGCAGCGGAACAAGAAAAAATGGAAAGCAAATAGAAAACGACAACAAAAAGCAGCCCCAAACAACAACAAATGTAACGCGGAAAAGGCAGTTTTCTTTGGCCGCAGCAGCAGCAGCATGCGGGAAAATCATCCGCAAGCCGCAAAATAAATATGATTCAATAAATAACTAAACGCAGATAGCAATAACCATGAGCAATATCTATTAAATCCATTTAAATAAACCGCTATATTTTTGTTAAAACTACTTTTTTTTCGAGTGCCCAAGTGTGTGTGCATAAATGTTTTTAAGAAAAGTCACAAGCTGTGCAGCAAAAATTTTAAACATTAGGTGCCAAAAAATTCAATGAAAAACCAAACAAGCTCGGCAAACAAATGTTTAGTGTTTGAAAACCAAATATGAAACACTTCGGGCAACTAAATGAATAAAGTGTCGTGGTAAATTTATACATATACGTGGATAAATCAAGGAAAATCGAAATTTTCCAGCCCAAATGAATATGCAAACCAAAATAAACAACAAAATAACATAGGCGGCATTCTGCAGAGAGCAAGAAGCAGAGCAGAATCCGAGGAGACAAAAGGTAAGTGACCTTCTCCTGCACCACCCACAACACCACACCGCCCACTGCCACCCACTACCACCCACCGCCACCCACCTTCACCCTGCAGTGGCAAAAAATAAAAGAAAAAAACAAACTCCCGAATCCGAAGCAATTAAAAATTCTCAGCTCGTTGCCGCTTGAGAGTGAGTTTGAAAAGGAAAATGTTGCACGAATTTTCATTGCCTTCTCCGTGGAGTCGGAAAAGTGGGCGGTGGACATTGAATTTTCCTGGGCCAAATAAAGGCCAGAGGCTGGCCGCTGTCGGCAAACATTTTGCTGCCTTAGGTTTATTGAATTTTATTGTTCTGTCGCTGGAGAAAAGCGCCTGCGTTGGGAAAACTGCGAGAGAAAAGCGTAGTTGAGTTTGAGACCTGGTGCTTTGAGAGATTTTACAGGGAGGATGTTCTCTGGAGAGAATTGCAAAGGAGAGAGAGAGAGGAGGGAGAGAGAGAGAGAGAGTTATCTGACAAATGAGCTGCATTCTCTTAGAGTTTTTACTCCGAAGAAGCGAAGGAATTTAACTTATTTATTAACAACATAGTCCACCTAATAATTGTAGATAATAATCTCGCTCTATAATATATTTAATGAGAATGCAACTATAATTGTGCTCTAGATTTCGAAAGTTTGTTTACCTAATTCTCTGCTCACAGGAGATCAACTAACAACAACTAACTTGCAGTTTACAATTCCTAACTTGAGTCGAGCTACTAGAGTGGCCATCTGAGTTTTCCGCCAACTTGAGTGGCTGAGAAAAGTGATACTCGGAGACGATGTTCCGAGTGGCTTTGCGGGACTTGAGTCGCTTTTGTGCAGACTTTTGGTTCGTGGCCTACCACACAAACACACGGAAGGGCCGCTTTTCAGCCGTTTTCAGCCGTTTTTAGCCGCATTCCTGGCGTATCACGTTTGTGTGTTGTATCTGCCGGATTGGCGAGGGAGGTGGGCGGAAAAGGGCCGCCCACCCACATTTTGACTCTGCTGGTTACTTAACCAACGGCTCTGGCATCATTTCGCTTTCAGTTTTCCCTTTTTCCCGGTCGCATTTCCCCCACATTTTCCTCGGTAATTTTTTTTTTTTTTTTGGACCTGGCGTCTTCGGTTTTTGCCACTTTATGGGCCCTGTCTTCCTCTCTTTTTACGACTACGTTGTCTTCTCCGTGGCGTTACTTCCTTTTGCTTCCCACTTCGTCCTTTTGTGACGTCTTTCTTTTTGTCCGTTCTTCCGCGCTACTTCCGCTCCTTCGGCGGCAACAACAAATTGGCGCCATTAGTAAAATTGTAATCAAGGCATTAGCATATATATATTTTCTCTGGATAACCGAACATATAGTGGGAATGTCGACCTTTACAAGATGCCACCAAAACTAATAATCAGGTGTGTTTCATTGGAGTAGTTGGCAAGGTCACTTACTTAATGGTGCGGCATTTGTTGGGTACTTTTTCGCCTTCAAGGGTTAGATAAATGAGATTGATCAATTTCTATCCTCTAAAATCTATAATTCAATTATGGCCAAGTTCTTGGCCAAGTTCGATGTTCTGACAGCACAAAGCGAAACCTTCGTTTTCCCAAGTGGCAAAACTTTCCCTTTCTTTTCTTCGCTTCATCGCTCGCTTATTCTTAAGTAATCCCATAATAACACTGATTAGAGGACCTACTCTTTAAAGTTGAATCGACAGCCATTTGGACAACACTGATTTCTTTTATATATCTATTTATTTTCCCATACTCACACAAGTTTCCTTTTTTTTTTTTTGGCTTGTTCAATCAACACAAATCGGTGGAAAACAAGCCCAAATAAGAAGAGGGAAAAGATTTTCAAACAGCCAAACCTTGTCAAATAGTGTAAAGCAAATGTTTTTATATTAGGTGGCCAGGGCGAAAAATAAAGGGAAAACTGGGGAAAATGGAAGAGGTGGAAACCACCGACAGGGGGCGCCACTAATGAGGCCCTTGGGGAACATATTAAACTTCTGGCAGCAACAAAACAGAAAAATCCAAACATTCACACATGAAAATATGCTAGATACACTAAAAAAAAAAATAAACTAACCGTGAGTAGTTAATTTCAAAAGGTATACACACTTTTCCGGGAACTTACGCTAAACATTGTAATGCTAAAAATTAGCTGTAAATAAATGGTATGTTTGGTTTTGATTTGTTGAAAATTGACGCAAAAATTTGAAGCAATAACTTTTCTCTCTGTTGTGCGGCGGAAAATGGGAATGGGTTTTGTTGCCGAAACCGATCGTATTTTCTTTGGAACTCGGGTAACTTTTTAATTTAGAAAATAAACAAAAATGGAAACACGATGGCTGAGATTGAAGAGTGGTAAATAATGAGAGTTTTTCGGCGTATTTCGCTCCTGACTTTGGGCAAAGACAAATCGCAGGGGGTTACCCTTTCTCCACCCAAAAGAAAACCTCCTAAAATTTAGCAATAAAAAAAAATAACAGCCCAGAAAACCGAAAAGTTACACGCTCAACGCAACTGACTTACAAAATTAAAGTAATAATAACTTTGTTTCACCAGTCCAGAAAAACTTGGTTTTCCCTTCAATCAGGTTTGTTTTTCCTTCTTTGCATTTGTCCTTTCGCTGTGCGTGTGTGCGTAAGTTGGGGAAAATTATTCTTCGGCTCTGGAATTCCATTTGACAGAATTATGCGTTTTCCATATTAAAGAGAAAAATGCAAATAACTGAAGAGTTTCAAAAATTTTCGATTAAAATAACATGCTGTGTAAACAATGTGGCCATATAAGGTTAAGTTATGTTGAATAACTAATAATATATTAAAGAATTATTTGATTTAAAATATCATTCAATCCTACATCATAATTTCGAGTTTTAAGATATTTATTTTTTGTTGAGACTTTTGCTCTGACTTACTAAAGTCTATATTTGAAATAAGCTGTATATCCTATATTTGCCTATGCCGGCAAAACTTTTGACTTGTGAACTTTTCCGCGAAAACATAAGAACATAAAATAACACAAAATACGCTGCTGCTTCAGTTGGTTTGTTGTTTTCTTGGTTTGTTGGCTCTGCGACAACACAAGCAAACAAAAAGGCAATACCAGCGGCCAAGTCAAAGTTGCGAGTGGCCTAAAGTAATATTAATGGGCATGGCAGTTCATTGTTTAAATTTCCGCCCCCAAGCCCCAAAAAATTGTACCCCCCCTCCCGTTCTGCCAGGACATTTGCCCCCGGCTTGCTAGTGAAGGAAAGTGCTGAACCCAAAAAAACCTACACAAATAAACGCACTGCAAGAAATACTCTTATGTATTAGAAACATATGAAAGCAGCGAATTTAAAATGATTGCTCTTCTAAAATTAAATAGAAATTAAATATGAGATATAGAGAGTATATAGAGTACACAATAATAAAACATCTGAAATTAGTATCACATATGAAACCCTAGTTTTTAGCAGTGCATACATTTAAGGGGCTTGGGGCGCGGTCAAAGAACACTCAGCAATTATTTGCATACAACACTCATTGCGACTGTGTGTGTGTGTGTGAAAAGCGCGTGAAAATGTTGGGAAAAATAATAAATGAATCAACAAACATTTGAAACAAACTTTTGCATTCCCTAAAGGCCCGACTAAAAAACTAAAGAAAATGTGCACGCATTTTTGCAGATTTTTTTGGGTATTTAATGGTAATTGTAGATTAAAAAAAAAATCAGTACAGACACCCAAGAAATTTAGTAAAATACTAATAGTTTGGATGTGACAAAATGTTGTATTTATTAAAAAAAATAAGAAACTTAAGGTTAGTAGAATTTTAAAAATTGAAGTAGAAAACATATTTTCTAACAGTAAAACCAGAAAGGAGAGGAACTGCTTATTATGCTGGAAATGCCATAGTCGAATGTCAAAATGCCAGGACAAACACTTATTTGTATATACAAAAATAGTACAAAAGAGCGAGAGGGTGCCATGCGCCACTTGGCGGGGCGAAAGGGAGCGCGATAGTCGCTGGAAAAGCGAAGAAGAAAAGCCCCTGGGGGAGGGGTGCGAAAAATTCCTGAGGTTCTTAGCGCTAAGGAAACCGCAAGCCCTCTGGCGGCTCTTTGCCACCCTCCCCCCATCTCCCCATCACCCCTTTCCCAGATTCCCTCTACTTTCTCCCTGCTCCCCTCTTTTCTCGCTGTGTATGTTTGTCCAGGGCTTGGACTGGTATTTTAAGTGATTTAATGTTTGGCTTTAGCTGGAACAGATGAAGTTGAGGTAATATGGGGGGCAACATTACACCACACACCCTCCAAAAAAAAAAAAGAGAAAGTGGGTGAAAGGACGAGGAGAAATTATAGAGCACGCCGAATGAAATTCGGGCGAAGTGGGTAGGTGGTGAAAAATGCTGTTGCTGCCAAAATATTTCCAAGCAAATGTTACGCATACTCAGCATAAATCTGTCCATACACAAACATTATTTTTGGCAAATCCCAACATTCGTAGAAAATCAGTGGGGGGAATTATGGGCAACAATTTGGGCCACAGGTGCTGAATCCCTGAACCGGAGATGCCGTTTTTACCCACAATTAAACGCATTCTCTACGCACCCCAACTACATTTCAGGTTTAGATTCTCCTTTTCCTGGAAAAACAGATGCCGGTTGGCTGGGGGAAAGATAAAGTGAGCGCCGGATTAGATAAGTAGACACGTGGTTGAGCAAAACAGTTTGTTTAAGTCTATGGGGGGAGTGACAAGAAATTGCAGTAAATCAAAAAGTATAAAAGTTGAGTAGTTAAAAGCTCTTTATTCACTAATTTGTATTAAAATATCAAAAGAATTGTATATATATTCTATTTATAATAAATGATTCCATACCGAATCGATGATTCCAACGCTTTATTAGCTACGTAGGCATTAATTTAGCTAACCCAAATACATTTAGTTTAGTTGAAGTTAAACATGGTTACTTTAGGGTGTTCCTTACATATCCTGATGGGATTCATATCCATTAACTTGGTGATATGGTATAAGTGCTTTTGCCTCTTACACCGTCCTTCAATGGTATCAGTAGCCCCAGGATTGGGACAGAGATTTTCCATGCCATCCAGATTTTCCCCATCCCGTTTAGTGCTCCCTTTTTCTGCTGACATCGTCTAATTTCAATTTATTTAGCCTACCAATGACAAAGCAGAAAATGCACTCGAGTCCTTTGGAACGGAGCCTTGGAGTGGCTGGCTAATTTCGATGTCCTCTGGCTTCCTCCGCTTTCCATTTTCCACCCTCAAGTCAGCACTTTTCCGCTCGGCACTCAGAGATTTTGCTTTTCGGCAGCCCGGCAACCGAAAATCAACAAGTGAAAATGCAAATGTGATTATTTATTAAGCGCTTTAAACATTTTTTTTCTCGAGTTTTATTTGAGGGCGTTCTCCCATCAACAGGTAAACAATTTGCTTTGCCTTTGTTTGGCTGTGTCGCATTGAAATGGAAATTCATGGGAAAATTCAATGCGAGAAATGTACAACCGATTGCCTAGTCTTTGTTTTCCTCGGCTATTTTAATATTCTTGTATATTTTCTTTGGGGTAATTGCACATAAGACTGCCTTCTTGATTAAACGTCAATGGGATTAAAGTATTCGTTATGGCTTTCCCTACCGTTTTCCCATTCCTCGCTTTCCACGGCTTTTCCGCTGCTGTTGTTGTGCATAATTTTGGCTTCGAACGGTGAACAAAGATGGGAAAAATTAATAGCGGGGAAAATTTGGCCAATTTAGGGATGCTTTTTACACTTTTACATTTTATGAAATTTTTCAAAAGACTTTGCTTATGCATATTTATACTCGTACTGTAAGCATACCTTTTTTCGTGAGCTTCATCTTATTAAACTTTTTAATTTCCATTTAAACACTCCATATTTATTTATAACACATCTGGGTTATTTCGTATGTTCCAACACGAATTGTTCGTTAGTGACAGAATATCGCTAATTAAATTAAAATTGTTTCAGGCGTGGGGATTACCCCAAAAACGTAGAGTGCGTAAAATGGGGGGCGGGAAAACTTGCTTTTCCCAGGGATGAAATCCTTAATGAGCCTCTGCCTTCGCCTTCGCCTTTTCCATTTTGTCCCGTGTTCCTCAACAGTTGCTCGGCTTCCGTTGCCTCGGCATGCAAATTAATTTAAAACAATTTCTTTTCTGGTTTCTGGTCCTGGCAAACTAATAAGGTATACAAAATATTCAACACCTCTGCCGTACATTCAGCGTTTTCCAACACAGCGCTGAGATACTAGCAAGGTTATGCTAGCTTTGCATACAGTTTAATATTTATGTACATATCTACTGATAAGAAAGCAGGATGTTCGTTTTTAAATATAAATTTAAACTTTGATAGACATGCAAACTGTACTCTTACTTTGGGCTCAGCTGTGGGCGTGTGTGTATGCCACGCACGAAATAAGCATCATTAGGCGCTTGGCAGGCGCGCCTTAAAACGGGGAGTGGCCGTGGGCGGGGTCGCCAGGTTGAAGATGATTTTCCGAAATATATATAATGTTTGCCACTGCATTCGGTAAAAATGGGCGACAGCTGGAAGATGCCTTGAGGGCATTTTCATTTTACACACAGACCGGGCTCAAGTTACCAAAGTGAGAAGGAAAAGCGGCTGGTAAACGGGAAAGGCGGTCCTTTCACAAGAGCAAAAGCATGTCGAGCCCAAAAAAAAAAAATAAAAAAGTAAAAAAAGAAGGTGTTCCAGCAAAGCATTAGAAAGATGGAGAAAGTCGCAAAGGAAAATGATGCACAGGAGCCTTTTTGCGTGTAAAAAAGGACCTTTGTCGGGCATTTTTTCGGGCTCTTTCGGTTTTGCCTTTCAATATTGCGTATTGGCAGCTTCTTTAGCTTAAATGAAATGAAACGCAAAAATGAAGATGGATCGCATAACAGGCACAGCAACAACGCTAAATGGCAGTGTAAAGTGTTGCTAATGGAGTGGGAAAAAAACAGGAAAATTAAGAGGACACTGAGTTCTTGAGGAAACTAAGCTAAAGCTGACAAGCTAAGCATAAGCATATATACATTTCATTAATCTCTCACACTATGCATATTGGGGATTTTAACTGTGTATAATTATTAATTAATAATTAAAAGCAGAAATACATACATATGTGTTATGTCATTCTAATGTGCGTTTTTCTCTGTTTCTTTGCAGGTACGTTTATTCTTACACTCGAACACCCAATTAGGTGTGACCAAAACGTATGTATCTAGGCGTACGAATTGATATACATATATATAAGGTTTATATACACTCCAAGCCCGATCCAAATCCCCCAACGTCGTGTGTTAAACAAATTGGCATTAGTTTAATTGGCAGTGAGCGGGTAACTACTTAGGTGGCTGAGTGGTTTGATCCACAGTGAATCGAACGGTGGCAAATTATGGCTTATAAAGTTCCAAATGAAATTATAGCCATTGAATTAACTAATTGCATTTCCCGTGGCCACCCAAAAGGGGTTACGCCATACACATGCAGTACATACACGCGACAAACAGCACAAACAGGACAAACAGGACATGCTGGACTCCCCAAATTTCCCCCTTTCCGTTGGTTAATCAAGTATAATCAATGGCTGTGTCCTGCTTCTTAGGGATGATTACATTCTGTGGACTGCGGTCAAGGAATTTGAGCACATTTCTGCGTACATTACTTAACATTTCGATTAATTAGCCGTTGCTCACTGTACGCAAATTTGAGATACATCTTCAAATTGCCGCAGTCGAATAAATATCTTAGAAAGTGTGGCACAATCAAATTTCTAGCAAAGAATCAGGCTTTTTGCAGCATGAAGCAACTTTTCAGTTGCTACGTTATGACGTTTAATATCGCCAGCCCTTTTATCCTGAGTCCTTCGCATTTGCCTTGTGGTAGTCCCTTTAATGCGCTTAACATCTCCTCAGCATCCTGAGCATCCTGAGCTGCTGTTCCTTGAGCACACGATTGTGTGTGCCCGATTGTGGTCGGGATTCGGGATCTGGGAGAGCTCAAAACCCTTCGAAGTACAGTAGGCAAATTTTCGATATGCTGCCAGATTGTTATGTTTAAGCAAAACATTTTAATACTACTAAAGAAACATAATTCAGGTGGTACAAGTTGAAAATATGTATCACAACAACTTGGGGAAACAGTGTTTTTCCGACTAAAAAGCATGGTTTCATAACTTGTTTTTTTTTCGAAACTGCTTGATTTGAACTAAATGCTTAACAAAGCAAATACTTTATTCAAACGTTGACTTATTTTCTGCGTGTATATTCCACACATGCATCGAGGGCGTTCTTAATGATGCGCAGTTCGCACTCCAATCTTGAGTTTGGGATTGAACACAGAGACCTGGAATAAAAAAGTGGCTAGAAAAGCGGCGAAGGAATAATAGCTTAGCTGGGGAGCGGATGTGAGGGAAGCCCCCCGTGAAAACTGGCGAAAATGGAGCGCCCTTAAGCCTTTGCCATGGCAATTTGTTTCGCAACAGTTGAACAAATTTAATGCAATAAGCCAGCACGGCGCAAAAAATCGTAATCCTTGTCTGTTAAATATATGTGTTATATATGTAACATTTTTTACCAACACTGGTTCCAATTAAGTTGTGGAAATATGTGCATACTTTTATCATAAACTCAAGAACACGTAATTTCGCCAAGTGTTATTATAGCGCTGCCCCCATGGCAACGCATCGAATCTGTGTCTATATTTTGTGGCCCAAGGATATTTCGTTTAACTTTTTCTGATTGAAATATTCCTTTCTATGAACGAGATGTGTGTGTTTGCTTTTGCCTGGGCCAAAGTTACACAGCGGCTCGTTTCTAATGGTAAGCTGCAATTTATAACAATTTAATTTACACATAACTCAGCACTAAGCTTCAACTAAGCCACAAAATGTGCATCTTCATCCAGCCAAGTGTCAACAAGAGGAACACATAGGGGTTAAGGCGGCAACGGGTTAATAGGAGGGCTACAAATATTTTCCTATTGCAATTTAAAATGTTTACTTTGTGGGGCAGAGCGGGCGCGGTTGAGGACGTTATAAACTGTATTTGCCATTTCGCAATAAAATGAAAATTCGTTGAAAAATGGAAATTCATAGAGAGAAGAGCTAAATGGATGACAACGAGTGCTGATTGTTGTTCAAGTATCTTTCCTACGTAAATGTACATATATTCATATGTTAGAACACATACCATTTAAGTGGTAACCACTCGCAAATTGAAACTGCCCAGAAATATATGCACACAATGTTGTGATATATGGCAATAACCCAATGGCTTGCACCTTTTTCCCATTGTTAATTTTTGTTTATAGGTTTTCGTGTGTTTCAAATTTAATTTGTAAATAAATATTTGTGCGTCTAAACTCATGATCCCTCCTCCATCATCAAAGTCCTCATTCGTCAATCAGTGAATTTGTTAATTCAACTAAAACAGTTGCCAAACGAATAAAATCAAACGATGTGCGGAGTAAATTTCCATTAGACGGTAGAAATTCGCATATAAATCAGCATAATTTACAACTGTTTTTGGAAAACTTAAGTATTTATGGAGGTGGGTGTGTTTTCAGTATATTTATATACACACATACAAATTGATCGTAAATCTTGGCCATTTCGCCGAGTTCTTTTTTTTTCTGTTTTTTTCTGCCCTTGTCCGATTTGCATTTCCCTTGGGCATAAATTTCGATTTTCCATTTCTTCCTCTTTCATCATTCCATTTCAACACGAATTAGCATTTGGCAACTTAATTAAAACGATTTTTTCACATTTTCTTTTTTCATAATTTTTGGGACACTTGTGCAACAAGTTGACGGCTGCCGGTGACGCACAACAGAAATTTATGATTACCGCAAAAACGAAAAACCGAATTTCAGAAATTATGAATTTTATTTATGCTCTTCTCTCCCCAAGTTTGCTGGTCGACGGAATTTATTGGAAAAATGTAAATGAAACATAAATATAAGGCGGTTGACATGTGTGTGCGCTGGTCTTTAGTTTTTCGCTTGCCATCTCTGAATATTTTCCTTTGGCCGATTTTCTTGAGGGTTTTCCACTCTTAAACCATTTTCAATTGCATCGTTAAGAGCTTTGAGGTCATGTGCTGCTTAGCCTTTCGCTATATGGAGGAGATGTATGTATATATATGTTGAAGACTTGGAGGCAGGCACCCGGGTGTTTTTTTGCTCGTACCACAAAACACTAGGATAGTTCTCATTGCCTCAAGTAGAGTGTCAGAAAACACCCGTGCACTTAGAGTGCCAGTGGCTTGCTGCAGTTCTCTGATATCTGATGTCAATATGCATCCGCAAGATAGTTTTCGCATACATTTTTTTTTTCTGCGGATGGCTGACAGAGTGGAAGCCAAGTTAAAATGCAATTGAAAAGCCATTTAAGAAACTCACTGAAAGGGAAAAAGAGTGCCTTTAGGGAAGTTTAAGGGCAGATATCCAAATGCTTTTCTTGGCCATATGCAGAGGAGCATAAAAGCCAGATAAAAAGAGGCTATTAGGCTTAGGCCAAGAAAATGGCAGACTGTCACGACTGCAGGGTGTAAAATTCGATTAAGGGTTTCTACAGCAAAACGGCAACTGTTTTACTGCCACTTTATCGCTAGATCTACTAGCTACGACCATTGCCATTACCACCGAGTTTAGTGCATAGTCAAACTGATTAAGCAACCCAAAGCTCTCACTGCTAATTGATTCGGTGCCCGTATGATTCATCATGGGTTAATTGACGGAGATAACTGCACAACCTCAAGTGTCGAATTTTGGGGCATTGCACTTGCTTATTGCTCAGGAAATGTATTACATAATAAGCCGATCAGAAAATTCTCGTAGTTTCGGTAGTAATTAAACTATATTATTCAATAGCTTCTTCTTTATTATGTTTAAGTTTTTTTTTGTTTGAAAGCGTTGGTTTTAATAATATTTAAAGTATTGTGCCATCTTCGATTCCCAACTGGGAAGGAACTCTCCGGCTTTGGCGACTGCCAATCTAGATTATCCTTTCAGCTGTTTAATTCACCAATTGCAACTGGATAATGACATATCCTGCCCATATGCTGAGTATATCCACTCCATCATCGTGTCCGCCTGCCTGCGTCCTTGTTGCTTGTCGAACTGCGGAATTCCATTGGGAGTCGGCTTTAATGCATTTAAGTATCATGCAATGGGGGCCCCAATGCAATTAGACAAAAGCCAGATACAAACGCAGCAGCAACAACTTGATTAGGTACTACAACTATTGCATAACAATTACGAGTACATAGCCCCTTCCACACATTCGATAACTGTACTGCACACATACTATAAATAGCTCTTGAAATGCTGTTCATAACCAAGTAGCCCATAATGCGATATCATAAGTACGGAAAGTTGTTCAACTAATGTTGCGTTATTTTCCACAAAATGCCAATGTACAGTCTTCCTCTGCATATGGATACTAATCCGTTATAACAAATATAAGCTTATCTAGTTTTTACCTTTTCGAAATAAAATCAAATTGAATTGGTTTAATGGGATTTCAATCTATTTACCCGATTAAGAGCGTTCATTTGCATTACTATTCATGTTTCCCATTCATTTGCACTGAATGGTTTAAACGGCTTTTAAATCCAAGGACTTTTTCCCATTTAGTTCATAATTTAGGAACAACCGAATAAGTGGATCAACAAACTAAATCGAAAGGCGATCAATTGGAGTTTGCATTATACTTGCCACGGCTTTGATCTCTGAAGTGGGCCAATGTTTGCCGAACGCTTGGCAATGCCGAATGGTTTTTTCCTCAACCGCTGGTGCACTTTAGACAATAATCACTGTAAATGCTATTTACTCAAGTGCTCGATTTGTGTTCGGGCTTTAAAGGCGTTTGTTTGCGTTACAGAGCCAGAAATTTAACGCCGTAACCACAAAAACGAATCTCAGCCACATGTGGGCCCGAAACACCCGTGCCCTTTATCCTTTATTTCTGTTCTTAGCTGAGCAAATATTTGGCCCAAACGCAAACAAAGTTCGAGCAACAGCAGCTGGCAAGTAAATTATTGTCATCTGCATGTGCAATTGGGCCAGCTTTTGTGGCTGATAGCAGAATTGCTATCTCAGTTTTATGCGAGCACCAAGTGCAGTTTTCTCCCGAGTGTTTCGGGTTAGAAATTCATACTGACCTATATTTAGGCATTTTCGTATGCATTCTAAATCAAATAAATGCCTAAATAATTGCTGCAATTTTATGCTAGCTGCAGTAATCAATATCCCTGCACTGGAATTGGTGGTTTTAATTCATAAATGGCTTAGAATGAACTGCTAATTGTCTTTTTCTCAAACACGTTCCGGTTTGTAGTGGATTTTTGCGCACTACAGCGAAACAGTGCTGGAAATGGAAGGGTGCAGGAGAAGTGCTGGAAAGCTGCGAAACTGGGCAAATGGGGGAACGCGGGAAAGCGCGTTGCGCGACACGCATAAATTGCCAAGAGCATGTTGATGGCGGTGGCGAAACACAATTTTCCTATTACTGAAAAGGATTTTGTTGCAATTAGAAAATGCACTCTGAAAGGGGTGGGTGAACCAGTGAGCATGATTGGATAGCATTGTTAGACGAAAAACGCGGAAAAAACACGTTGAAAAAACATTGTTGCATTTTTCATGCCATATATCACGTTATTAGTTTGTGTTGCCAACTTCGCCCTAATGAAGCGTATTAGCGAACAAATTAAGCAATAAAATATTCATGATGGACGAGCCATGCATAATTCAGCCAATGCAAATTCACAACTGCAATTTGGACGAGCAACGAAACTTTCCAATTGTTTTGTTTGCCTTTTTTCGCGTAAACTGTCAAAAGCACAGCGGCACTTAAATAAATTGTATATACGATTTAAAATGCAGAGTCTGTCACTTTTGGTCTGCGCAGAAATTCTGCAGTGGGTGTACATTTAATACTACTACTAAGCCAAGTTCTCTTGCTGCTCATAAAGCGTAATCAACTTAATTGTTTATAAATGAACAGCTGTGTAAGGCTGTTTCTACTTGAAGAGAAAAGAATTTTAAGGAAATATACTCAAAACTACGAAATTGATTAAAAATAATCAAGCTTCTTTTGGTGAGCACATTTTTCCATTTACCATTTAATTTCTTGTTTTTATGTCCGATCTTAAACTCGCAGAAATTGGTGGCCAATACCGGGAAAAACACTTTCCCTTCCTCACCTGCCAGAGCATAAAAGTCAAAGAAAACATGAATCAAAAGCGCTGACCGCGCAAGAAAAAGACATGGGGGAAAATTACAGCGACGGAGCGAAATAATTCAAATCGGAAAACATTAATTAAGGCAGCACAATAAAAACTCAAAGCATCAACGAGATTAATATGCGTAATTTGCCAAACTGAAAACTGCGCAAGACACAAAAATAAACATTTGGAAATAATTTGGGCAATTCTTCCATCATTCATTTCTTGGCGCGCTTTCCTTGACTCTTGTTAACCAGACCAATTCTGTTTACGAAAATCTTTATTAGTCAGCCATTCCAACGGCCTGTTAATTAAATGTTCGAAAAAATATTACTTTCGGTGCCAGGGACAAAAATAAACATTCAAACATCTCTATAATTGTCGGCAATTTGTGCCAGAATAAAAACGAATAGAGAAATCATCGGGAATTATTGCTCTATTAATATTTTGACAGACGCACACTGTCCTCTTTAAATTCATCAAGATTTTTTTTATGTTATTTTTGAAGCCAGCAAAACTTAATTGAAATATTTGCTTTGTCGTTGTCAGGCTGAAAAATACGTGTGAAAGAATGTTTTTTAACGAGCTCAATGAAATAAACATTTTACAGTATACACATAATATTGTTGCTACCGATGATTTTGCATTTCGAGGCTATGTAGTAAATTGCAAGAATAATAGACTGATAATAGCCATTCTCAGCTGAATGCGAAATCTCTTAAAGATTTGTATATATATCCCAGCAGAAACCACAAACAGTTGACGAAAAGTCGGCGTTTGGGAAACCACAAATGCTTCAAAGCCAGATTTTTGGAAAACAAGTTTGCGATAAATTTGAGCAGATTACACTGGTCGGCGGATCAGAGCGCAAAGGATATTTACTCGGGCAACCAAGGACCCTCTGACCATCTGACCCTCTAACCCACCTGCTTTCATTTCATTTAAGCCATCAAATAGTTTGCCTTTTCGGCCAAAAGCCTTTCAATTTGTTGCCGTTGTTAACTGCTCGAGGCGAATGTTTGTGCCCCACAAAAAATGGAAGGGGAAAATTCTTATATATATGTACATACACATGTACGTGCATGTGTTGTGTACTTTCTATTGCAGACAAACTCTTAAACTTTACAAAAAACAAGCAAACAAGAGCAAAATGTAAACAAGAACGTGTGTTTAAAATAAGACTAAACTTAAGTAAAATAAAATCCTGCTCTATCCCATAGATATAGTATATCAAAGGAGCTGCTTGATGGCGTTTCTAAATATTTACAAAAAAAAAAAAAAGAAAAAACCGGCAACGATGGAAACTTTATTAATTGCCAGCAAAGTTTCCAACTCTTCTTTCTCGGGAATTTTCGGTTTGTTTAGGTAATTTAAATTATGACCGTGCGTTCTTTTCTTTTGATTTACACAGTTTTGTGTTGTTTTGTTTCCTTTTCGGTTAGCTTCGCTCCACAAGAGCAATTAAAGCTGGCTCTATGTAATCCCCATCCAAATTTAGCATGGCAACTTCGCTGCTGAGGGCCTAATTCATTCCCTTTTTTTATTTCGGCTGTCAGATGACTTACATAAGAAGGAACTCGGACCCAGAGCAGGGCATCTGGCCAAAAGCAAGGCAAAGCCATAGCATTTGGCCACTCGAGCAGCTGAGCAGCTGGAGCAGCCCAGCATATGTGACTACTGTGTCCTGGATTGACACAATTGTCGACCAATGTCAATGCCTTCGAGCACAGCGCACAGTGGTTCAAGGTTCGCAAAAAGCTAAGATTATGTTGCCCAATTAACACAAGCTTACACTTGAGTTGTTCATTTTATCGGTGTTTTTCAGACTGGTTTTTGATTTAACTACTTTAACCAAACTGAGAAAAATATTCATTTTTTGGTTTTGATTTCTCTGAGTCAGTGTGCCTCTTTTGTAATCCTGCCGCTTGGATTGTCCTGCCGGCCCATTCTCTCTGCCACCGCCCACTGCGCAGGCGTTTCGCCCTCTCTCTCTCTCTCTCTTGCTCCGGCGGCTTCCTTTGTATTTGTGTGTGAGTTCCGCTCAAATGAACTCACTCAACTTTTCTCAGCCCGCTCTGGTCCTTCACCGTTATTTGCATCGTGCGTTGCCCTTGTAACGGCGGACTTCTCAGCTCCAGCTGCCTGTGCACTGAGAAAAAAACTAAGCCCATAAATCAGTCACTATTTAATTAATAGACATACTAAAACTCCGTCGACTTTCATTCTTCAAATATAAAATTTAAAAATTAACGAAAGTTATGAACAAATGAGTACAAAAATTCGTTGTTTAAACTTTGCTTTTCTCTGTGTTCTTTCGGTGTTGCTTTTATGTAATTACACACAGAAGAGAGCAATTTTCCTTCCATTTTTGCTTTTATTTTTGGCATTTTGACCCCATTCGACTGCCGCTTACCTTTTCGTAATTCGTGTATTCTTGTTGTTGCTCCACCACCGGCAAACTTGAAGCATCCATAAATTGTAATTAAAGCAAAATAGAATCCTCGAAAGGGCTGATAAAAAGGGGGTTGGCGCCAAATTTCGCTAGGCGTGACATCATTAAAAAACAAGTTGCAACAAACTTTTAATTAGATTACTCAACGCCAACGTCAGCTGTTGCATGTGTTTATACTTTTTTTCTATACTCTTCTCTTGTTTGTTGTTTCATTTTTTTTTTTTTTTGGTTTTTGGGGCAGCTCCAAAAGGGGAATGGCTCCATATTCTGTGCATCCCACACACATTCCTTGGAAAACTTTTACTTCGACTTGCACTTGTCTAGCTTGCGAAAGTTTTTGAGCTCTGTTTTCCAAACTTTAAAATTGCTGTCATCACAGCAGGATATTGGACAGCAGACCAAAAGCTGACGGCTGCGACACTCGATAGCGGGAAAATCAAGTATTAGGGCTTTAAAATTGTAATTAAAACTTGCGGATCAACTTTTTATTAAGTTTGCACAATAAAAAATGACTTAAACAATTCAAACAAAATACAATTGAGAAAAAAATCGTTCAATGTTGTTTTTACCTGAATTTGTCTCACTGCTACAACTAAGTATAGTTTTCGAATGCATTCGAAATGAAAACATAAAGTTGAGCAAAATATTGCGTAACCTTTGATAACCCATAACGATTGAAGTAGATGCGAATTGTGGGTTGCCTGGCGTCAGTGCAAAGGAATTTGGCATAAATTCACTCTATTTGCCCGTCTATTTCGCCATTTTCCTGCTGCTGTCAACCAGGCAGCGCTGCTTTGGGGCAATGGCATTGGGGAAGGTGGAAAATGTGGGAAAATGGGTGGGAAAAGCGGGGTGGAAGCGGGCGAAGAAGCGGACATTGAAAGCAACAGCGAAAGCGGATGCCACTTTTATTATTATTTTTTTTTTTGCTGGCCCCTTGGGCGGGAATCAACAGTTTGATTGCTACACTCGCATTCTATCACTCACACAGATACTCACACTCACACACGGATACACACACCGTGCCCCAAGATACTCACGAACACAGACATAGACATTCCTTTCGCTTAGAGCTACATTTTAGTTCGTTAGCATCGAAGTTTAATGGGCGACACTTTGGCCACAAATTAAATCAATTCATTTTGCCATTCAATAACTGGAGCAACGAATCCATTCACATGGATGACAGAAGTGCGATTGTTGAATTGCACAGCAACAAAAAATATGGTTGAGGTAATAGCAATCGACCAGACTGGGCGTGAATCGATTGTGGCGATACTTAATGGATCAATTAATCGGTTATGTGAGGAATTTTTAATAATATGTCAGTAAAATGCCGTTTTTTGCTCGGCCAATTTAATAAATTCCATTTAATACGTTTGCTTTTGAATAACAGTTTAGTAAACCACGTTTAAAACGGGCAGAACGAAACGAATTTGAATAAAATTCACTCTCAGCTAACTTGGGCTGAAATAAACTCGCATTTCATTCAATTATCTGCGATCAAGCGAATTTCCCAGCTAAAGGTATATCAAATTTCCTTAGCTGCCTCATATTTCCCCGCCTGGGTGGCAAAAAGGTCAACTTCCCTGTAGCTAAGATTTTTGCGATGGGTTTAGTACATACATATATGTAGAGTAATAAGGCGCATTTCTTGCGAGAAACTCTTTAAAAATTGAACAAGAGAATTTGTGCCAGGACCCTTTTTCTTTTATTATATATTATAGTGTGTTTTTTTTCCACATGGCAACCCGTGGAAGCAGACTGACAGTCAGACTGGCATATTGATATCTGTTAGTCATGCAAGGCGTTTGGCGCGATGGGCGTGGCAGAGTCAGGGGGCGGAGCCCAGACAACAGCCCATAAAGGCAACAAAAAGGGAGAAAAAAATCTGGCAAAATAAAGGAAAGCAATGTAGCAAAGGCAGAATGCTAAAAGGTAAAGTGCAATCGAACATTTTGTTAATATACTTTATGAGTTTTTGGCCATGACGACGACGTGTTGCTGCCAAAGACGAACAAAAAAAGTTCAAAAAGGGAATGGCTTAAATAGGGCAATCTATATTTTCTATATGCCCAAGCCTCAACTTGAAGGTTCTCTACCAATTTGGACTATTTATCAAATATTTAAAACTTTTTCTTTTTGATTTGCTATCGTTTTATTACTTTCATAGATTTATTTTTGTATGTATGGTCAGTATTTCCCCCGAAAAGAGCATCCACAAGTCATTTTCCCGTTTGCCAAACTCGATTTCTGACTGACAGCCGTCCATATGGACGTGGGCCTGCCACGTAAGCCCCATATCATCCCTTCTATATTCTTCTACCATTTTTTATACTTTTTTATTTCATTCACCTGAGGGCTCTGGGACGTTTTGGCCCCCAGAGATTTGCGTTGGTCTGGAAAAATAAAGGAAAAACGGAGGCAGCGGAAGGAAAAGGCCGTGGAAAAATAGCAACAAGCTTTTTCAAGACATTTTCTCCCAGCCACGATTCGTTGATATTATTTTTTTATTTATTTATTTCGGCCCACCATGTGCAGAGTCCTTCGATTCCATTTCCCGCTTTATGTTAATGGCAAGGCGAACCGCAAAGGGCTTTTCTCTCTTCTCTTTGTCGGCATGTTTGTGTGCGGAAAAATAGGAAAATTCCGCTTTGTTATTTGGGGAATTGAAAGTAAATAACGAATGACGAGCCGAAAAACCCTTTTCACGTCTCGAAACTTGTTGGGTCTCTGGGAAAAAAAGGACTTCTCTTGCTAATTGGTCATGCGATATGACCCTTAGGTGAGCGGAGGCCTGGCGAAAGGGGCGTGGCATCCATTTCCTTGGAATATGCATAATTTGCTGAAATGCCTTTGGGCCTTGCGGGCTGTGCGACTTGCAGTTTCGTGTCAATGGATTTTCCTCCTTTTAACCCATTTTCATGCTGCACAAATCAACGGATATTGTGCACTGACAATTTCCGCCCTTTTCTCTGTGCTGTCGGGGAAAATTTCAAAAACACGCCAGCAAAACTTTTCATACAAAGTGACAGCACTTCCGACTTCTTCTGCTCATTTTCCATCTTGCTACACTGGCGCGAAACTATCTAAATATCTATCTAAAAATAAGCTCGCTTTGGAAGTATTTTAGGAAGATTTCGTACACCAATAAACATTTTTTATGGAATGAATAAAAATATTGTATTTTAAATAAAAAACATTTTGCTGAAATCCTATTCCGCACTTTCTTGCAGTGTGTGCATACAATCCAGAGCACTCACAGGATCAGGATCCACTGGGAATGGGG
Organism: Drosophila simulans; assembly: GCF_016746395.2. Classification (NCBI taxonomy): domain Eukaryota; kingdom Metazoa; phylum Arthropoda; class Insecta; order Diptera; family Drosophilidae; genus Drosophila; species Drosophila simulans. The sequence continues at coordinate 2,939,570 of NC_052525.2, forward strand.
CGTTGAATGTCAAGCGTGAGTTGTGGGCGTGGCCGTGTCATGGGCACGTCTATCTGTTAGCCCCAAGAAAAGTGGGCCACCATCAACTTGCGCATAATGAAGAATGAAGCTGCTAGTTGCCGGCTGGTGAAACATCGCTAATTGCAATGAAAACACTTGTTGGTAGCGGTGCATTCTACACGGCAAATAGTGGGTTTCAAGACTTAACCCTCACTATTTTGCTCTAATGCTGAAAATAATTGAGATTTTCATCTCTTGGTGTTGCTAACCATGACATTGTGTTTTCCATGGACTTTTGCAGTGGAAAACTTTTCGCAAACAAAATTGATTAAAAGTGCGAGCTTCACAGCAGATGATACCTTTCGTTGGAAAAGAGATTGATTCGCATAAAGTTGATGAGTTGGTCAAGGAGGCATAATGAAATTAATGTTATTATGCATTGTTTATAAATTGTTGCATAGCACAATTTGTGGATCAGTACGATTATCTCTGCTTAAATAGAGTTTGTTTCCAAATCCGATTTGCAATGTCAGCTAGTTGTTACCTCGCACCCTTAATTCACTGTAGCCCCTAATTCCCTGGCTTCTCCGATTTCATTTGCCAGAGCATTTTCCCCCACTCAAAGCATCTGTGGACTGTGCACTTCAATTTGCATTTTCATTGCTGTATCAATAGAATTGGGGGCCATCAAACAGAGTTTTTCAGTTGCGGACACAGATGTGTTCTAATCTCAATTAAATCAATTGCGTCCACATGTGTACGTACGTATCTACCGATTGTGTTCTAGTCTAGTAATTTTTTTTAGAAGCAGCTCATTACACGGCAACTGAACTGATGAATCGAAAAGCCGTCATTGGGGTAAAATTTCACCAAAAATCCCCAGAGCTTGCAGAACAAAAAGAAAAAAAAAAAGGAAAATACACATTGCTACATGTGTCTAACGCTTAACCAACATTTCCCATCAGACATATCAATAGACCAGCTGGAAAAAAATACACTTTCACTGCGGGATAGCTTGGCTTTTAAGCGTGTTGGAGCGTTTTAATGATAATTAATAGTTAACAAAGTCAAATGCAGCTTTAAAATGATTCGAAAAATGGAATAATAATATATTAAATATATCACATTTAACTTTAACCAGAGCAATCCAATAGTATGGCAATGAATCTGAGCTGCAAATCGTTTTCGTTGGCAAGGCCAACGGCGAAAAGCTCTAAGAGTATTATCAGCTTCGTCGTGGACAGAGGAAGATACTTTATTTAGGACTGAATGGGAATATTCCCTTCCGTTTGACGACTTAACAGCTCCCCGGTTGGCAATAAACGAAATTTTAATGCCGGCAAAGTAGCCAATGTAGGCAAAGTAACTAAAGTGGCCGACAGTTCCAATTCTCCAGTTCCAGTTGCCGTTCGAAATTAGACTTTCAGATACAATATGATAAGCCTTTTCTCGGCAGCAGCAGCAGAGGCAGAAGATTATTTGTTTTGGTCTTGGGACGGGCTCAAAGGGAATTTTCTATCGGTTGGGCTGGCATTGTTCCTGCAATCGATACGTGTATATAGCCGCATATATTCGAGGCATTAAAAAAGCACAATAACAGCCATAAAGTAGCTCTGAAAGGAGGCAATCGAGTGGGCGATAAATACATCGGAGGATGGTCAAAGAGTTTTGTTTGCAGACAAGACTGCAAATATTTAAAGAATGCTTCAAAGAGCCAGCATGTCGTATACGTATTTAAATGTGTATACGCACAGTTGCCGGGTGGAAAAAAAAAGTAGTGGGCAAAATGAAGGGATATTCGATTGAAAACGATGAGACGCGGAATAATTTGGAGTATATAATGTCCACGAAATAGACAAGAATTCACGTATATTAAAACGTATAATTAATTATTAATCCTAAATATCTGAAACTTTGTCAGCTGGTCTAAAAAAAGCTAGGAAATTTATGATGCGTCTGATGTCTGGAATCATCTGCTGCCAAAACACATAACATCATATGTATATGATCGTTTCCCCTTGAAAAGATAAACACTTTTTTCGAAAATTTTCCATCAATACTCTTTTTGACGTTTTCCCTCACCTCGCCTCATTTTCATTTTCCATTCCTCAGAAGCATAAAATACTAAATTTAGTTTCGCCTCTGGATATTTCTTCAAGTTGGTTGTTTGGCTTTTGACATGGCCAGATGGTTCCATCGAGAGCTGTGGGCCAAGGTCAATGTAAATTGTTCCCGTCAGATTGTTCAACGCAATTGTAAATAGTCTGTTATCGGAAAAAATCAGCATTGTAATGCGCATTTATCTGTTTATGGATCTATAGGGCTGCCACCATCATAAGTAATTACAATATAATTAAAAGGAAATTATTGCTATTGTTCGGTATGTGATAGAAGCGAAAACTATACTAATGTTCATGTGTTTTTATAAAAAAGATATATAACACAGTTATGAATATTAATCAACTTACTTTACCCAGATCCATTATTTTGAACCTGGCTGTGCTATATCTGTGCTAGTTTCTTTCATTACGTTAATTCGTTTGTAAATATTTTCCTTAACTTTTTGCCAGGCTCTTGTCCTCTTGTTTATTTACCGATTTTCCATGTTTCACCCTCTCCTCGCCGTTTCCACGCCGTAAAAACGGCGAATTTTCCGGGTGAAATTGGAAGGCGTGAGCTGAACGCTCAATTTCATTTATTTTGTTGTCATTCAACGCACAGTGGGATACCTTGGCAATGAAATCTGTACGGGGAGGAGTGGAGTGCGGGCTGTTCTTGTATATCCATTGAGAAAATGATATAATTGCCACAGCGGGGAAACAAAAGCATCGCCCCACTGTCACCAATCAAAGAACGTGAGTTATTCTGCAGCTGACTATGGAGATTTGATCGTTGGACAATTTATATAGTGCTGAACTGACATGAGCTATTTGTAACAAAATTCAACTGAAGTTGTATAACTATTTGTAACATTTATTGTAGTCAATTTAACTATGCAGATATAATATAATCCCACTGTCGTGTTTAGTTAGTTACCCTTTCGTTTTGTGTTTTCCTTGAGCTTTGAACGTATTTACATGCCACATCGAACTCTGACCTCATCAGTCGTCGCATTTCCTGGACATTGGTATTTCCATTGACCCGCTGGCAAATTGCAATTCTTGAATAAACGGCGAGCGGACCATTAATCGCTTGCTATTTATTTTGTTCTTTTATGCCAAAGCGAAATCAAATTAACTCGCATTAAGTGCAGGCAGGCTAAGGCGTTTCCATTATGGCCAGTGGAAAAAGTGGCGAGAGTCTGATTTATGTAAATTGGCCAAGACGCTCGGCAGCAGCGGCAGCAGCAGCAGGGCTTCTCCACTGTTTTACGGTAACTTTTCCCGCCGCGGATGACGTCATCGCAGATGAGAGAGCACAAACAATAACGACGACGAATTTATTGCATTTAATTTGCATGTAAATTTGTGCAGGGAACTGCGCTTTTGCCCAGATAAGTATGCAGCGGTTTATTTTTCTCTGTCTCAAAGTCGCGGTGAAGAATTGCCAGAAAAGGAGCAATTGTTAGAAAAAAGCTTGGCTCAAGGTATGCAAATAAATACCCTTTCTTTCGAAGAAAGTTTAATGTTTCTGGCATAACAATTCCAAGGTTTTTAAGTACGCTTAAAAATTAAATAGAAAATATATACAAAATAGTTTATAACTGGCATGCTTTACGCTAGGGAATAATCCCTATAGTGGCCATTATAAATGGCAAACTAACCAGTCGCATTTATTAGGCAATTCTTCAAGGAAGTCTGGACTCTGGGGCTTGCCTTCAGCTTTTCCGACTTGTTTTTGCACAGCTTTCCCGGACTATTTGGCAGTGGGCGTGGCAAAGGGGTAGCAGGGCGGGGGAATGGCTATTTATTTGCCACTTCATTATAGCGCAAGGTGGCCCAAGGACGACTAACTTCAAGTTGGTAACTGGCAGCTGTAACATTAATTTGAAATGCTGCGGACGGGCAGTGAAGTGTTTCCTTGTGGCAAGCGGGTATTTTGCATTAAGAATTTAAACGAAAATTTTTAAGTAGATTCCGATTGTCCCGGTCGCAGCTGGGAAAACCAAATGGGAAATATGGGCGAGAGATCTATAAAATGCAGAAAGCGGCTTAAGCCTCGATAAATATTCAAGTGCTGAATAATGGGGAAAATGGTAACCGAATAAATATGTAAATTGCAAGCTGAAAAATTCAGTGGCATCCAACGAAAGTTCTCATAGCCAACATAAATGATCGATTGTCCCTAAATGCTTGATTTTTATTGTTAAAATGATAGCGTTTATAAATTTATAGGTATTCCCATTCCTCTTTCTATGCGAAAACTGGCCCAGAAAAGTGAATAATCCCATAAATATTTGTGAAAAAAATGATGCGTTTCGTTTTTTTTTTAATTAAGACGGTGAAAGTGAAAAAAAGGAGAAAGCTAATTAACAGGCAGGCAGAATATCGTTTTGAGCGCGAGGCCTTTGGCTTTCGTATACTTAATAAGTTGAGCATACGCCACGTGGGCTGAAAAGGAAAAATATTAATAAATTAATTGTTGGCAGCTGAGCGAGGAAAAGGCAGCACACACCCATACATATAATCCTGGGCATCCTTTCGGAATCCTGTTTTACCGGTCTTGTCGCCTTTGTTCCAAGCCAACCACAAACCTGCCCATCACACTAAAAATAACAATTTCCGCTCTAATAAACATTTCCGCTTCGTGAAATTTAACATTTTACAATAAATTAAGTGAGAAGGAATAAACATAATAATATATATATACATATACACACACCCATCTGAGTGCCTTTTGGGTGGCTTCTTATCGATAAAATTACGCTCGTTTGCCTTTTGGGGCATTTAAAAATGATTTTCGGTATGCCAGGCTCTCAAAATTAAGCTCAGCTTTTTGTACTCCTTTGCGTGCTATTTTGTCTAAATTAAAATATTCTTTTACATTCTAACTTCAAATGTGAGTACTGTAATGAAAGAGACAGATAATTTATTTACTTCTTTATCTTTTTAATGAATTAGTTTTAAAAGGAGCACAGCTTATCATTGTTAACTAAGGCAACCAGATGAGCAATTAATAAATTTAGCACCGCCATTCAAATGAAAAAGTCGTGGAAATCTCCCCGTTACTCAATTGGTTGGAAAAATCAATGGAAATTACCATTCCACCGACCTGCAAGGCACGGTGAAAATTAACATTCAACTTTAAGTATTTTGTTTCCATTTCATTTGCTCGTACTGCGTGTTGCTTCTTTTGGAACTTGAGATTTTAGATTTTCCGCAAATTTGTCACTTAATGTGCCCACGTGACTTTCGACTGAGGTGCGAAAAGGAGATCCGGTCGAGACTCGCAACTGTCACGTACTTGCTAAATTAAAAACGATTACTTATTCAAAAACAAAAAGTGGAGAACGAACTCCGGGCCCTCTGCACTTAATTTAAATCGTTATTGTTATTATTTCTATATAAAGTCGGTCCGCGGATTCGCCATCAGCCGCGGGCTCTTCCAGTGTTTTCAATTAAAAGGATATGCGCCCAGGATTTCTGTCGGGAACAAAACACGAGGCACAAGAGCGCGGGGCTTCACTTGAGTGCCGCTGACAGAAAAATGAAATTCAAAAATAATACAACACGAAGAAGCCGGCAAAACCCAAGGCAAACTCCTTGTAACGCAAATGGACAAAAATGGAAAATGAAATGCAAAAGTTAACAAGGAAACACAAAGCGATTTCGGCATAATTCGGTGCAAAAGAAAATTAAGCCCTGCCAAAAAGATGGCAACAAAGTCAAAGACAAAGGAAAATAACCGCAGTTTTTAAATTGTGTTGGCCCATGAAATTGCTTTTCTTTGATAATGTGACATATATATAAAGAAATGTAACTGGAAAAATAAATAAATACTTAAGCAAATAATACTAATATGCGTGGTGTGAGCTAATCTAACACACATTGATCTAAATGAATAGTAAATAATATTATGTTGAATTGCAAATACAAAACTGGCAAGAAAAACTTTCATTTATTATGTTATTATTGTTACGCTCATTTCTCATTTCTTGCTAGTATTAAATTTTATGGGTGGAAAGAGGGTCTTCCACTGTGACGTCATTGCGAAGTAAATGAAAAGTTCTTTCGGCTGTATTACGTTTTTCCGCCTTGCCTGTAATAAAAATTGTGGCTTGTCATGCGATTTGGGTCTCCGCATTTAATTCGCCGGAGAGCAAAGGAAAACCTCAAATAACCTTAACCCTTTTACCCACTTGCTTAACCATTGCCCCTAATAATCAGCTACATTACTGATTACAATCTTAATCAAAGGCGAGATTTTAAGTGGAAGTTTCGGTAGTTTCGAAAACTTTTCACCGACTCTTGGGGTTCAAAGCAAATCTTTTAATTGTTAATTTAATTTGAGTGGAACTTTGTTTCGGCACAAGACCTTTAATGCGAAACGAGGTTTCTTGAGCAAAATGCTTTTTGTTTTTTAATTAAATGGGAAAATTCGATGTAAGCTAAGTAATTCAGGTATTTACTTAAACTACTATCTTAAGATTTAATTTGACTTTTTTTAAAATATCGAAAATTGTATTTTTAATTCCATTTTCATGCGAATGCAATTTGTTTTGCGGTTATGGTGAATTGTTAAAACGATATCACTTTAATCGGCACATAGTACACGCGTTTTATTTATTTATTATTGGCGTTCATTGGGCGAAATGAGCTTTTGTCGCCCGATTGAATCGAATGTCAATTTTGCGGTCGGAAAGGCTGTCATTAATTTTCAATTTCAACTTGTTACGTGTATGCAATTAAATGTTGACATTCGAGTGCATCATTTGTCAAGGCGCGGTGCCTTAACCCCCCGCAAGCCAGCAAGCCACGAGTTTAGGGTTAATCGGTCGCCGACACGTTCGAATTTCATTTAGTTAATTCCGCAAAGGGTTAAAGTCCATCTTTGGGGGTTGTTCATGTTTCAGCCCATGGAATAAAATGGGAAAGCTAACAACGAAACGTGACTGAAAATGTGGAATGTGGGGATATTTTCCCGACTACTACTGACTTTTCCCGACTGCCATCGATTGTGAACTCATCCCCAGGTAGGAAAACACGCACAATGTCTGAATTCCAACTAAAAAGTGTTTTCGAAAAAAGCAAGTTGGGCTGTGTAAATAATTAAAGAGCTTTTCGCTTATGTTGACTTTAATGTAGCCATTTTCCACTCAGCGCCTTGCTACTTGCTTATTCGTTTCATTTTCTTGATCTTTGGACAATTTAAAGATTTATGCCATTTTATCATCTGCTGAATTGTTGACATCCTGCCCCACTGGTACTTTGTTGATTTCTGCGCAGGAGAATGCAAAATGAAACTGAATAATAATCCGGGGCAAATGGAATTGCCGGACGGGTGGAAAGAAGGGAAAGCTTACGGAATAAGAGAATGGGAATATGGAAAAATTTGTGAATCGCTTTTGACAATTTAAAACTCGCAGGGGGGTTTCCTCTTCCTTTCGACGAAAGGGGTTGTATAACCAGATTGCGTATACGCAGCGTTTTCCACAAATAATAAATGCACAAATAAAGCAACAGGCCCGGCAAACCGAAGGCCAGACCACAGGATATGGCCACTGTGTTGGGGGGTCCCTCTAAAACTTCATACTATTCCCTTGATTTTCCACCCGGCTTTCCACCATTTCCTTGCATTTCCCCCGATGGCTCGTGGCTTTGTTTTGACCGCAACCTTCATTCAACTGCCGTATGCCACGTATGCCACCGACAGTTAATAGCCCCCCCTTTCGTATAACAAGTAGGAGAATTATTATACATGAAATGGGTTTGGCGTGCGGAAATTATAAAGCGAAATATAAAGTATCCCTGCCAATTAGCCCCATTAAAATGCGCCATTAGAAATTATTTAAGTGCCCATCATCAAGAGTTGAATTATGCATTTGCCTCGCGTTCTGTAACTGATATTTTTTCTTGTCTTTTCAGGTAAGTTGTATTCACACACAATGGCCAACATAAATTTATAATGGTAATATATGAAACATTAAACATTAACATCTACAAAAATGAAAATCGAACTAGCAAAATTTATTACATTTATTTTTCAAGAATTTTAAAGGTTACTACACAGGAGTTTTTCCCAGCAGGCAATCAATTAATGAGTATCCTTCGCGCTCCGCGAAATTAATTAATTTCCGTTGATACTCCCACCCACTCCACAAACATTCATTTCATTTGCGTTTTTCCCCCCTCTATTCAAAGTGGCGGGGAGGGGAAAAACAATAAAATGGCCACAGAAAAGTGTAAATCATATAACATCAATTTTCATTAGATCGCTGACAGGCGGATGGGCATTTTTCGGGACTTTGGTGGCCATTTAGTTGATTTGACTACAGACAAAGGCATCGTAAATATGGAAATACACTGAACTCTAGTAAAAACTAAATAAGTCTGTAGTTTAGGTGATTTTTTTCTATCAATAATTATTAATAATTACTGAACAAGTCGTAAAACTCAAAAAATAGATTTATTATGATATATATACTTTATATATTTATATTATATAATTGTATATATTATATTGGCTTATTTAATTGAATTTTACATTTATTTTGCTTTTTTTTTTTGTCTAATTCCATTTAATTCAGTGGTTTTCCGAAACGGCATGCAATAATTTAAAATACATTTCTTTAGCTCCTGTGAAAATATAATAATTGCAAGTCCCCATTTGGTATTTTACGCATTACCACAGCCATTAATTTTGATCATTTCCCAAGACCACGACCCTGGGTGTTCTTTTTTTCTGTTTTTTTTTTTTTCTAAATTTTGTTTTGTCTTGGGTGAGAGGCACAAGAAAATTAATTGCATACAAATAGGCGTCAGCAGTTGGGTTCTAGGTAAATAAATTAGTTTTAGGGGCTGTTGCGGAGATGTACAGCTTTTGAGGGGGAGCGAGGGGCGGCGACCATCAGGTGGGTGGTGGGTGGGTGGATGGTTTTTCCGGCACATGCCGAAAAGCGACAGGCAAACAACAACAAGTTAAAGCTTTAACGGATGCGACCGCATTGGTGGGAAAATGCGGCGAAAGCAGCTGGGAAATGGGTGGTGAGTGTAAGTGAGTACGCACTTGGAAAATCCTCTCGGGCAGATGCGCCTGGGAAAATGTCATCAAGTGGCAAAGAGCGCGCCAAGATAAGCTAACTGAATATGCCATGAGGTGAAAGCTAAAGTAAGAAATGATATTGATTGACAGTGAAAACTCCGTATATGAGATATAGAGCACTTTAAGTGGATAATTCATACGAAATAGAACACATTCTATGGAAATGCCTACATTTTAACGGCTATTTTGGCCGCTCAATTTTCCGCGCTTGCCAATTAGCTGGCACTCTACTTGCGCAGGTTTTATGCAATTTCGCAGTTTCACGAAAGTGCAACAAAGTTTTTCCATCACGCTTTAGAGCATTTCGAGTTCGTTAAACTTTGTTTTGAAGTTTGCGCCTGACTTTTGTGTCAATGTCGCCAATGCTGAGATTAAAGAGCAGCTGAACTGAGACATGAAAATGAAAATGAAACTGACACTGATTCAGATTCAGATACAGATACAGATACTGAACGCTATGGAACGAAAGGAACGAAGATGGAAATGCCGGAATGTCTCCGTCATCGCTCGCCCCATTTTCCTCATTTATTTCATTTCATTCCATTTCAATTTCGCGCTCATTTCATGCATATGATTTTAATTTTAGCTAAACAGATGTATGTGTGCAAGGACATTGGCTGGGTTTTCCTTGGCCCTGCCCAGATTTTACCGCCCCTCCTTGGATTTTCTCGCACATTTTGCTTGGCTTGTAATTGAATTCGTTCTGTCGAGAAGTGAAAATGGAATTGCCAGCCCGTCAAAATGACTGTATCTGCTCATATATCAGCCAGCTTATACACTGCGAACAAGCATGAGTGGGTTGTTAAAATTTTGAAATCAAAGTTTTGAAGTGCTTTCTATTATTATTTGCCATTATTTTCATATTGCCTATGGAAATAGTGATAATAGTAGAAAGAATTGATAAATTTGCTAGGGAATTTGCTTGCCTTTCTCGCTGTGCACGTCTATTTATCCGCCTGCGTGTGAGCGGACATATGGACTCCCAGTGACAGCTGTCAAGCGGCAGGTGGACCCGCTCGACCCGCTCCTCCACCCAAGAACCCAAGTCAACCAACGAAGTTGGAAGCCAACAAATCATAAATGCCATTGCAAGGAGCAACACAGATGGTGTGGTCAGGAGAAGGTCGGCGAAGTGGAGCGGGGAAGGTGGGGGCAGTAAGAAAAGTGGCGAAAGGAGCAGCAAGGACATCGTGTTGTTGTGGCAAACTGTTGCACAAAATACCATTGCACACTTTTGCGGACAGGTGTCCAATTCCGGCGGAATGTCGGAATCCGGACAATTCGCAAGTCCAAAGTAGCGGGGCAAAATATAATTACCCAAAACGAAGTAGTGAGAGTTTTTGGGTGGTTTTTCAGAATAGTACATCTACAAAGTACATATACTTACGAACAAACAGTTCTTGCTAAGGATTTCCCTTCCCTTATTTCTGCCAGTGTCCTTTTGTGATGGAAACAGGACAACATCTTGAGAGCCGTTCCCCTAGTTGAGCAGCTAGCAGGATAATCAAGCTTAGCCAGGAGCGGGAAGAATTTACGACTGTTGACAATGTGTACGAAAGTTGCGTCACTTTTTACAGCTGCCCAGAAATGAAACGACGTGTGAAAGTTACGGACAGGGGGAGGATGGGGTGGCATGTTTACACGGGGAGTGGGATTCTGAGGCATCCGGAGCTCCGGGACCCGCACTAAATTTATGCAGACTGCTTGGGAATTTACAACTATTTTTATGAAGCCAAGCGGGTGTCCTTGGACAGAACTCGAACAACTTTACGACAGCAACACGCCCGAATATCCTGAAAGGATAACTAGAACAGGAGCCCACACATGTACAGCACACATATAGAACTTGAAAACGAGCTGCAACTATTGGTTTTCGACCCAAAAAGGATTAGGAAATTGATTTCGAAATCAATCAATGCAGAATAAGCAGGAAATATTTCGCCGGCTGGCAATTTTATTAAAACTTTTATACCAATTCGTTTTCGTTCGAAGAAAACGGAACAATTTAAGTAAGTTCAAATGCAAAAAAGTCAAACTATATATTTATTTAAATAGCACACAAAGCAATTGTTTGTAACACTTGAGAGCAACTTGCAAATCGCCTCAGTCACTTGTTTATTTAATTTTCTGAATTCATTTATTTAATTTCTCCTGCCCTGTTAAATTTCATCATATTTTCTCTGATTTTCGCTTCGTATTCGCCATAAAAGCGATTGGATTGCCCATAAAAAATATACCACATCGGCAAATAAAAAGCAGTACTGGAATATGGTTTTCTGGCATAAAAAGTGGTTTAAGAAGCTCTCGGCCACTCGCAAACTGCCCTCTGCGCCAATCCCCAAAAAATTTGTACACATTTAGACACGCATGCAAATGGCAAATTCGCCAGTTCGTCAAATTAAGCCATTTGTATGCCCGGCAGAGGCTCTTACTCCATTTTCATTTTCCCACACATTTCAACAGGCTTGAAACCTTGCACTCAAAGAAACTCTCTATGTTGTTCATCTCTAAGCTCTAATTTGAGTTTGATATTATTTTCCAGTGTAATGTTTGTTCTTATTTTGATAACCAGGCCATTTGTGGCAGCCTCTGGGTGACAAGATCCAGCCACATTATGATGAGGCCAAGTCGGAGTCGAAACATGTCACCATTTACCTCGTAAGGATGGGCAATCTGCTCGAACATTACCCCTTTATTATTAAGCTGAGAAAAATGTTATTTGCTTTTTAATGGTGTAAACAGTTTGGTCGTCAGTGGAATTAGAAATATCATTTGTTTGGGAAATGTGAAAATAAACATCGAAAACTTTCTGCAGCGCCGTTGGGAAATTTTTTCTAATCGAAGAGTGCATTTCAAGTGCTTCAACTTGAATAATGATGATGCATCCATCCACTCAGAAATGTAGCAATCCAGCTGCGGTAGTCTCGGTTACTTTGGAAAATCCCTAAAATGCAGCTCAAAGCCGCTTTAATTGTGTTTCATGGGCCATGAGGGTTGGGCAAAAGGCCATTAATTTCGACCCAAAAACATGGCCATAGAAACATGGCCAGAAGAGAGCAGTTCGCATCAGCTCGATCTATTAATAGAGGGTGAAAGGGGTGAGGCTTGGGTTATTGATTTTCAGTCAGCCGCAAACAAATGTGGTTTACCTGGGTAAAAAAATAAAAAAAAAAAAGAAAAGGAAAAAAAAACAAAGGAACGGAACGGAAAGAGATGGAAAATGTTTGCCTCGTGTGTGGGTTTGTGCACTAAAATAGACCAATGGCAAGGGGAAAATGTGTGGGCGGGGGCAGGTGTTAATTTTAAAGTATTGACCAAAATGCCGGGCTTACCTTCTCAATTAAGAAACCGTTAAAAGGTAAATCCATCAGACAACAAACGCATGGCATTGCATTTAATTGCACATTAAGTGACATTAAATATTTCATTAAATAATTAAAACTAAATAATGCACGGAGCGCCGACTAAAGATATGCAAACACGTTAATTATACATTCCGGGTCGGCTTGCCAACATAACGGAGTCCTTGGGGCTCGCCTAATAGATTAATTCAATAATAATTATGATAGTTAGCTGGCGCAGATTTCAATAGGAGTGACACGCTAACTACATACTAGTTATATGTATAATATTACCCATTAATCCGTGGTCTTGTCTGCGGAATTGCGTGCATTAAAATGTTCCAAAAAGTATACATACGCGTACATATAATCACTTTGTTTGCGGTGCGGTGTGTTTGTTGTTGTTGAAGGTCCAACTAACCCATGACCCCGTGCCACGCTCACCTGTCAACGCATTGAGTGCATGGCATTCTGACCCCAAGACGTGCAAAGGAAAATTGCCGGAAAAGCGGGAGGGTAAAGAATTGACGTGTTGGCAAATAATGGTAATAAGTTAGTATTTTATTGCTAAGAAACGGGAAGCACTCAGAATTGAAACGGCCAAAATATAGATAATTACATTTTGCCTTTAAGCTATAAATTGCTTTGAAATTTAGGATCAGTGGCAGAGAGTTGTTTAAAATATAGCATAAATTTCATAAGTACACCTGCTGCTGACTCATTCCGTTAAATCCTTGCTAAGTCCCCCTAATTCTTCGTATCCCCGGAATCGTTTTTATTCGAATTCTCTTAAATGTGGCAGAGATTAGCCGGGGCTAAATCCACTGATGATGAACAGTTGTAAATGTCGCAATCGCTGTCAAATTGCTGGGGAAACCGAAAGATTGATGATGTTGACTGAGAGAAGGGCGGGTGATAAAGGGAATAATTAGCCCAGCTGAAAGTTATTCAACCTCTTTTTCCCCGGAATTCGGGACATGCCGCAGTCGTCCCATTGAATTGAAGCCAAGTCGGCGTGGATAGCCTGGAAAATTGATCCTTATTGTATTGGAGGCGGCTTTTTGGGTCTTGCATTTGATTGATGCATAGACGAGGCGCGGTGCTAATTGATTGATTGATTGACATCGATTGAAATGCCAGCATAATTGGAGTCACCTTACCAGGAATTTCGAAATTCGGCGACAAATATCCCGGGCGAGAACGAAAATCTCAGTGGGTGTCGTCTCTGGCCGAAAGACGAAAGGTTATAGAGACACAAACACACACCGAGTGGCACAATTAGGACGCAATTCAAACAGCCGGCAGACATGTCAAAAGTTCCTTTATTGGTTTAGCACATTCAGGAAATGGCAAAGGCAATGCCAGCAAAATAACATAACAAAACAGGACAGGAAAAAAAAGGAAGGAAATCCTGGCAAAAAAACAAAACTAGAACTGAACTGAAGTTGAGGGTGTATTCAAAGATAGGTCAAGTAGACAATTTGAGAAATTGTTAATAAATCTACATCTAGTTTACAGATGCAGATATGTAGATAACAGAATTTCACAATACTGCAAACATTATTAACATTCTATTGCAGGGTATTGAAAATTTGCCAAAACCAAAGGAGGTCAGAGGAAATTTCTCTATCCATCTCCAATCCTCCACTTCCGTTTCCCCTCCCACTTTGCCCCTCCATATCCGCCTGTCTGTCTATCTGTCTATTTGTCTGTCTGCGTGTCTTTTGCCTGTCTGCGTTGGCATGTACACAACATGCGGGCTTTGAATCTGCACCGAGAGAAATTGCCCAGCTTTTCCACTTTGAGATTTATATTGTGCATTTGATCGCTTAGATATAAGTAGAAAACGTTTTCTTCAAGCAATATACGTCGTTTATTTGAACGCTTGATTGTTAACTAGTATATTTTCCGAGTGAAGGGATGCCGATGTCGTGTCCGCCTGTCTGTTTTCTGTCTTGGCCAGCACGCAGAGCCTTGACCACACCTACGACCTGACCACGCCCACCACAAACGCCGCCCTTAAGGTTGGCAAAAAGCAGAAGGACGAACCCAGAAAAACCGAAAGAAAAACAACATTCTGCTAACTGATTAAATTTATGCGCCCTTTGCATACGAATTCGGAAGGCAAGCCAGAGAAAAAACCAAATTAGCCAAAGCAATTTGGCCAGAAGTACGAGGGAAGTGGGAGAAGCTAAACTAATTGTTTCTCGTAGGACCTTTTCTTAGAAGACTTTAAGCAGCCTCAAGTGTAACTAAGTTGAGGCAACTGAACAACAGTAGCATTGCCAATAAAAATGGTCTTGAACTTGACTTACTTGAGTTAATTAAGGCAGAATAAAGTTAAATAAGTGAATAAGTGAATACTTATTCGAACATTAGAACATTATCGTTTTGAAACCCAAGCAATGTTTATAATATCTTAACATCTCCTGGAATTTCGATAAAGAAAGAACTGCTAAGTATTCAGTTGACTTTCGTATTATCCGTCACAGCCACACACTTGTTGATTTAAGTCCCCCCTTTTATACTTATTTTCCCCCACTAAGACACTTGTCTCTCTCGTCAGCTCTCAAATTTAAGCTTCACAGCTGGCAGCCATTGTGAGACGAAAAAAAAAAACGAAAAAGAAATCTGTGGAGCTGAAGAACATAAAATTACCCAACATATCCACGGAGCTTATAGTATGTTCAAATTTCTCGTGGCCTCAAGTATTTGCAAAATAATAAGCAGTAAGCTGAATTTCGGAAGAATTGGGCGCTGGTACAATAACAATAATAAGAGAGCAGAAAACCACGAGAAAAGCATAAAAAGTACGGAATAACCGACATGAACAAACAAGGAGTAATTGTATGCCCGTCTCTTTCCACGCCCACATAGCCGTCCCTTTCTTCTGGGTGGTTTATGGGCGAAACACATTTATTCGTATTATTCGTGTGCATGTGCGTACGTACGTACGTATAATATACATGAGTCACGTCGAGCATATCAACATCAATGGTCACAAAGCGCATCATATCAATATACATAAGTACAGTTTGTCCTCGGGGAAACGAACAGGATATAGGATGTACATTAAATGAAGCAATGCAATAAATAACTTCGGTCTAACTTTATTTGAGATTATACCCAGCAATTTAAGGCACTTATGTTTTTGACTATTCCAAATAAGGGGAAATTTTGAAGTTATCGCAGAAGTTTTTACACTGCAGTTGCCTTTTGGCAACCACTGTCTCTAGTCCCCTCTCGCTTCCACCTTTGTCTCTTTCTAACGCTCCTTTATTTGTCAGAAGACGAATGTCACCATCACGCATATTTCTCGTTTCTTTTTCTTACTCCCGCTTTTTGCGCCTCCCTGTCGTTTCGCTGGAGAAATGAAGGAGCAACAATGTTTCTCATACTCACACACATTCCATTTCCAAGGATATGTGTGCATATGTGTACGCATTATAAAGAACTGAAAGACTTGAGAACAATATAGGTGGTTCCTAAATGTATGCGCCACATAGTAACGCCGTATTGCTTTCAATATGATAAACTTACCAAGCGTATTGTGCATTCGAAGGGAGATCGCAGGGAGAAACTCGACTATCAGGTACCTGTTACTCGGATGGTGGGTGCGACCACTGGGTCATAACCACGTTTTATGCGCTCGAATCGCTGATGGGCTTCGGTGGTCGAGGTCTCCGATTCGGATTGGGAATGGGATACAATGAGTACTGCAAACGGAATGGGGCAGCTTGATGGCTTTTGCCTTTTGCCTTTTGCTTGCGTGGTCCTTCAACTTGTTGCTTTTTTATTGCAGCCCGTGCGACGAGGGTGGGCATGACTTCCTTTCTGGGCGTAACTTCAACCCTTCACCCTTGGAGCAACAACAATAGCAATCAAGCTAACCGATTCAGTGCACTCGAATGGTGCCGTTAAATGAAAGTCTTGCCCCTTCCATCCGAATTTTGTTGCTGCCACAAATAAATTGAAAGTGCTTTTGAATATTTTTCATGCAATTACCGGGAATATATTAAATTTGCCGATCCGAGGATCAACGGAGAGTGTTGGAAAAAAAAAAGTTGAAAGTCCTGTCTAGGCCGGAATAAGTGGATTCCCAATCGGCTTCCAGTCTAACCCCTGTTGCGCCTGCGCTGGGCGCGCCTGCGGGCGGCGCGACGCCTCCTGCGTTCGGCACGACGCTTCCTGCGAGCGGCTTTCCTCCTCCTGGCGGCAGCCTTCTTCTTGGAGGAGCTGCTGGAGCTGGAGGACGAGCTGCTGGAACTGGTGGACGAATCGCTGCTGCTGCTGCTGGCCTCGGTGGTGTCCGAGGAGGAGGAGGAGGAGGACGAGGTGGTCGAAGTGCTACTGCCCGCAACGGTGGTGGACTCGGTGCTGGTGCTGGTTTCCGTGGAACTGCCCGTGCCCGAAGTGCTGTACAGGGCACAGATCAGTACGACTGCGAATAGCAGCCAGTGGAGCTTCATATTGAGTCAGAGTTAATCGAAAGACTGGATGGTCTAGTCCAGGCTCCGTTTACCCTATTTATAGGTGCCAATGGGCCTCTCTGCGTCATTGAGGCCTAACAATGTTAACAAAACAACATGCGTTAGAGCGAATTCGGATTTTTTTGTTTGTTTTTTATGTGGTGACACTCGCTCTTTAACAGCTATTTGCACAAATGCCGACTATTTGCCCGGCCAAAAGTCGCAATTATATTAAGCAAGCATGCGCCAACATATTTCGCATTGCCCGCGTACTATTTACTAATTTTGTTCTGCGGGGAATCTTCATTCATCGATTTCGCAGCCATATTCATTGATCAAATTTCGTTGTGCACAGGTGAACATCTGCCAGTGTTGGGTCTGACTTTAAACAAAGGGGTGTTGTCAAACAAAAAGGCCAATTTACGCGGCATTGAATGTGAACTTTGTTTGTTATATATTAGAAGAATGAAACGTTTCGAGGTGCCAGCACATATGTTTTAAAGTATTTTTTGAAGATTAAATATTTGTCTTTAAATATTTAAATACACAAACATCCCCCGATCAAGTTAACGGAGTTCCAATTGAAAGCAATCAATATAATCTCGAAATCGTTCCTTAAAACTATCGACAAAATATTTCAGAAACATAAAAGTCACTTAAGCTGTTGAAAAAAAATGAGACTCATTCAACTTTATGTGAACAATTCAGTAAGTTTGCCATTCTTTTTCCCAGATTTATAAAATACTCTGAAGTAAACAATTAAATATTTAGCTACAGCTCTTAGCAGCTTCGTTCGCTTGTTTGTTTTCTGTGCATTGTAGTAAATGTTCCTTCCAAAAACGGAAACGGAAATGAAAATATGAGTGAAATAGGAAAATGGCACTGGATATTCCCAATGCAACTTTAACTTGAACGATAACGAGCTGTGGTTGCTGGGGCTGCTGAGGCTGCTGGCTTTCCATCAATTAGAATCAATCAATCAACGTGCATAATTAAACTGCTCATTAGGCCCAAAGTAACGCCGGCAATCCACAGGCGGTCTCAGATTCCACAGACGGCTCGAAAACCAAGTGAAATGGCCACATGGCAGCGCCTGGATAAATCAAACTAACTCCCACCTTCAAGCCCACACCATATGGGTCCACGTGTCGCATTTTCCTGCCCATGCAAGTTGGTTTTCATCCTCGTATTTGCGTATTTAATTGGCCCAAACAAACGCGCGCACACTACAGAGGGAAATTTCTGGCTTGCAATGCATATGACTGCCTGTCAGTATTTTGCGAATTTGTTTGGCAAATTACGTCGGCAATCATTTTCGCAAATATTAAAAATAATTCTTAACTAAATAAAAACACGATTGATGTCTCATTACTATTTAAGTGAAACTTACCAATTGTAGGGTAGGGTATTTATTCGATTTAAGTGCCCGACTTCGCCTTGGATCTTTGTTCATTAATTCAGTGGGCGCAGGACATTTTGCCCATTTTGGGGGGCAGCTCAGCGATGTCCCATCGCCCCATTCCATCATTCCCATATCGACCTTTATGTCACGGCGGTGCGTCCGCAGCAAGTCAGTGTTTTTATTGTGATCCATTGTGAGGGACTTGCCAGCAAAATTAATGGCATTCGCTTGTTGGTTGTTTTCTTTTTATTGTATTTTTTTTTGGCAAGAGTAACAGGAACTGGATTTGCTCGAATCAATCAATAAAATAACTCGACACGAGTTTGCGGAGTAACTTTGTATGCAGCATGAAAACACATCGAAAATCGTAGATACATCATACCAACCTTACAGGTTTGTGTTATTTTGTATTGTATATTTTAATTATGGTCAGCATATCAGCACAAACATTATTTATAGCTACCTATGTGTATCGTTGAATATATAAATTTGACCGATAAAACATTCAATTCTTCACAGTACTAAACTACTGTATTCGGTCTATTGTAACGAATTTGTGTATACTGCCCCTGGGTATTGGAAGTCGCATATCAAGACCCAAACACACACATACACACACACACACATATACACGCGGTTGAGAGGGCAAAGGTCGGTGGGGAATTTCGAGGATGTGGCAAAAGGATACGCAGGATGTGGGCCATCTATGCTCCAATGCGTATGGCTGCATCCCCGGAGCAGATCTCGAATTATTTGCCATCAAAACGCTATTGATTTATTAATGCCGGTCATCATTCGACAAGTCGAGGAAGTTTCCCCGAGTGGAAATGCCCTCCCGCATCATGCACATTAATTTTGCAAATGTCTCAATAAAAATCAATAACAAATATACGTATATTCTGCTTTATGGCTCAATCGGGCGTACTGTGCAGGAAAAAAGCTCGTTTGCTGGCAAAAAATGATTGAGGACTTGTCTTTCGATTTGTTGAAATTGCAGAATGTGTTCTCTTGATTTAAGCTATCGTTTTATCATTTTGTTGGCCCAAAAATTGTTGTGTTGATTTTAGATTTTCCCATGTACATACTTCATGTGCTGAAGTCGGCTGAAGATTATGTGGATTTTGAAGTTTCTCGGTTTTTTTTACAATGGCTGCAAAAACTGTGAGTTTATTTCTTGCATATCCAAAGGGCCTCTTTTTAAGTTAGTCCGCAAACTATGCTTTAATTAAATGACAATAATTAATTGCGGAATGGCAACTCACAAGAGTTTTACTCGAGTGGAGTTTTATCTGCCTGTTTGCTCAGTGGTCTTCGTGCTCCAAATATTCTGGGCACCACCTGACGCCTCTTTTGTTATGGAATTTCGTGGCTGTTGTTTTCAGTTTTTTCTCTTAATGTTTTTCCTCACACATACATACATATGTATGTGTACACACATACACATGTGCGGTATCTATGGCAACAGCTTTTCGAATTTCCCCTTCACTTTTTTGGGCTGAAAAGTTTTTGCTTACGAGTATTTTGCCGCTTGCAAAATTTTCCTTTTGGGGCTTTTGCGGGTTTCCTCGAGTTCGGTTTTGTGCTAATGGATTTCAATGGAAACGCAACTTTTGAGGCCCAGAAAAGCCTCGACGAATAAATGTTTAATGCTCGTCTGCATTTTAATCAACTTATTAAAAAGGATTTCAGATTTCGCATTGACATTCAGATGATCATGAATAAAATACTTTTCCTGAAAATTATATAAAATTATTAGCTGAATCGCTAAAGATGTTAAAAATAATATACAAGAACTTACACAATTATGCGCATCATATTTTTATTTATAAAGTACAGGCATTCCAAATGTTTAAACAATTGTGCAAAACAACTAGTTGCCAAATTTTGTTTGGCCAATAGCTGCTTCTTTGTCTGCGGTGACACCATTTGACTGAAGAGCAAAAATCCAGGTGCGAAATTTACTATAAAAGCTGGCTTTCGATCTTCAAGCCAGCATCAGTAGCAAGGCATCCAGCATTTGCTCACCATGAAGATCACCCTGGTACTCGTACTCCTCGCCACCATCCTCGGCTGTGTGATGATCCACCAGTCGGAGGCGGCCTCCACCACCACGACCACCTCCGCCACGGCGACCACCACTACTTCCGCCTCGGCCACCACTGCTTCCTCCTCGGACACCACCACTACTTCCTCCTCCTCTGACACCACCACAACAGCCTCACCTTCAAGCTCCAAAAAGAAGAAGACTGTCACGCACTACAAGCGGAAGGTCAAGAAGCCAAAGAAGGTCAGGAAAATCAAGAGGAGGAGGGGTCTCAGGAGCCGCAATGGTCGCAGCAGCAGAAACCGCAGATCCGATGAATGAAAGATCCAGGACTAATAGGAAATCCACGCCACTCTCGATGCTGAACCCCGGAAACCAACTGTTTTCTATTTTTGTTCTTAGTCCATAAGCTTAACTAATACTACAATAATTCTTTAACAATTATAATTATTCAATTATAAAATCATAAAAAAAGATAAATGTGTTTGTGACTCTTTTAAGTTCCTCATTCCACATTGCAGTGATCACCGATTTTCTATTTCTTTTCAAATTCATATTAATTTCATATTAACATTACAGTCGTATTTAACCATTTTACAGCATTTGGTGACATCTAGCTTTTCAATGTCTATATAATGTGGTGTTAAGATCAATGCTGGACTTACCCTGAAGTGTAAGCCATCTTCAGGTTGCATTTAAATATAATAAAAACCATTATTGATTAACTATTTAAGAATGACTTTTTTCTTATATATCCGATTTATTCATAAAATACCTTAATGCATTATGAGTATTACAACTTTAATGACCTGATAGGCCTAATGAAATGGAATCACATTGAAACAAAATTAAATAAATATTAATTTTTTACTTTCGTTACTTATATCACAACCATAATCACAATGGGTGCCATTTCCCTAAAAATTTAACAATTTTGTTGTATATTTTTTTAAATTTGCTTTATTAACGAACGATATTGCTAAGCTTATAAACTATGAAAACAATTGGATCTACGGTTGTCATTGGAGTTAAATTTGCGGATTTCCTATTGGTCCTGGATCTCTCATTCATCGGATCTGCGGTTACTGCTGCTACGACCTCTGCGGCTCCTGAGACCCCTCCTCCTCCTGATTTTCCTGACCTTCTTTGGCTTCTTGACCTTCCGCTTGTAGTGAGTGACAGTCTTCTTTTTTTTGGAGCTTGAAGGTGAGGCTGTTGTGGTGGTGTCAGAGGAGGAGGAAGTAGTGGTGGTGTCCGAGGAGGAAGCAGTGGTGGCCGAGGCGGAAGTAGTGGTGGTCGCCGTGGCGGAGGTGGTCGTGGTGGTGGAGGCCGCCTCCGACTGGTGGATCATCACACAGCCGAGGAAGGTGGCGAGGAGTACGAGTACCAGGGTGATCTTCATGGTGAGCAAATGCTGGATGCCTTGCTACTGATGCTGTCTTGGAGATCGAAGGCACGCTTTTATAGTAGACTTCTCTTCTGGGTTTATCCTCTTCGGCCAAACTGTGTCAGCCAAAGAAAAGAAGTTATTTTTGGCCAAACAAAAATTCGCTACTTTTCGTATTGGCACAATTGTTTAAACAGATCAAATTTGCACATGTACAAGAGGCATGATAATCTGTTTTTGTATGAAGCTTGTCATTTTGGGAAAACTTATTGACTGTTATTATAAAAATCACCTAAGCCAATAATGCCAACAGAAATCTAGTTTTGTCAACCGTTACTTAGTTATGGAATAAATGCAAATGATTTAGGTTTCATCTATATACGATCAACGCATTGTTAAAGCTGCAGAAAAATGTAACTTTATATTAATCTGCCATTTAAATAATTTCCCCTGAAAAGTATACTACGACTTTTAAAACACGGAACACTTCAGCTTTAAACTTATTCTCTTGAGCAAATAATGGAAAAATTTTAACCAATTAAAATGATTTTGCCATAAATTGTTTACCTTCATTGGTAGCTTGCCTGAATTATAGATACGCACGAATTTAATAATTTCAACAAACACATTGTGTACGTAGTTTAGGAAATCGCTATTATTAACTATATTAAATAACATGTGGAGTAGATAATAATACTTAAGATTATAATATATAGTATTTGTTTTAAGAGTATGCCAGTTATATTTTCTGGAAGCAACTATTTGATCAAAATTTCAATGGAACTTGGCATACACTAAAAGTGATGCCTTTTTTAATGTTTTCATATCGATCAATTCTTTTGCCTTATGCTTTAAGCGGTATTGAAAAACAGAATGAACTAATATCGAAATATTCATTTTATTTGCCTTAAGTGTTTTGAACGAAAAAAAAGAACATAAAGAAAAACTACGTTTTCAAAGGCGTCAGGATCAGATCAGTTGGATTGTTGTACGAGATGCTCACAGGCGCCGTGCACGTCGGGCTCTCCTGCGGCGGATGCGGCTGTTACCACTGCTGCTGCGGCTACTGGTGCTGCCACTGCTGCTGCTGCTGCTGCTGCGGCGACGACGACGGTTGCGAGTGCTGGTGCGATCGGTGGAGCTTTCTTCGTCGGACTTGTGCCTATGGATATGTCGTATCCGCCTTGGCCTATACACATGACTTGTAAAGTGGACCGTCCTCTTCTTCTTTTTTTTCTTTGAGGAGGAGGAGGTGGTGGTTGTGGTCGCCGCTGTGGTTGTAGTTGTGTCCGACGCGGCGGTTGTGGCCGAGGCGGAAGTGGTGGTGGTAGCCGAAGCAGAAGTGGTCGTGGTGGTCGAGGCGCCACCTGTCTCTGCGATTAGCAGACAGGCAACGGTGGCCAGGAGCAAAAGAACACAGGAGTAGCGCATGGTGGATGGCCAGTGGCTGGACAACTGATGTCTGCAGCCAGAGGCCATGGTCTTTTATACTGATTATCACAGTTATGCAATTACGTAACAAAATCTCTCAAATCTTTTGCGTAACGAATATAAATTGCACATATATAATTGGGCATTTCATAAAAGTTATGATATATATTTGCACTTAACTTACTTGGCTGTTTGAACAATTGGGCACAATGAACAATTGGCAATCTTTCGTGTTTTTTGTTTTGCCAAAACGCTCTCTTTGTTTTGGCCAAAACTGCTGACACAAATTTGCAAAAGAGGGTAAACCCAGTTGAGCAGTCTACTATAAAAGCGTGCCTTCGATCTCCAAGACAGCATCAGTAGCAAGGCATCCAGCATTTGCTCAGCATGAAGATCACCCTGGTACTCGTACTCCTCGCCACCTTCCTCGGCTGTGTGGTGATCCACCAGTCGGAGGCGGCCTCCACCACCACGACCACCTCCGCCACGGCGACCACCACTACTTCCGCCTCGGCCACCACTGCTTCCTCCTCGGACACCACCACTACTTCCTCCTCCTCTGACACCACCACAACAGCCTCACCTTCAAGCTCCAAAAAAAAGAAGACTGTCACTCACTATAAGCGGAAGGTCAAGAAGCCAAAGAAGGTCAGGAAAATCAAGAGGAGGAGGGGTCTCAGGAGCCGCAGAGGTCGTAGCAGCAGTAACCGCAGATCCGATGAATGAAAGATCCAGGACCAATAGGAAATTCACGCCACTCTCGATGCTCAACCCAATGACAACCATAGCACTAAAATTTGCATAGTTTATAGGAATAGCAATATTGTTAGTTTATAAGGCAAATATATAAATCAATGAAATAGTATTTATTATGTTGAATTTCTAAATTTTTTCAAATCAGTTTGAAATTTTTTTTGGTTGAGACAGATCAAGCTCAAATTGGCTGAATGTAATGTTTATAGTAGTCGAAAAACTTTGTGTTTTACGAACACGTTAATTATATATATTAAATTTAGTACAATTACGGCTGAACATAATTGCATTTTCAAAATTCTTGGAATTGTATGATTTATCACTCATATATCATTTAGGTTAGTAACTTTTTCACTTATAAAATTAAAGATTCAATTAACACTCTTCCCTCAAAAGTGTGCTACAAAAAAGCTGTCCGAGAGCTTTGTTTTTGTGCTGCTTTCCGCTCTTGAACAAACAAAAGTAGAGATCAACGTAATTTGTTTATCTTAGATTTAATAGCATTCACGTTTAGACTTCGCAAATATCCAAATGCAAAAATTTTCCAAACTCTTGCTGGAGCATAAAGATTGCTACGTTTTCGAGGTCAACAAATGAATACTATATTCTGGACCATTGCAAATGGGTTTTCTGTCAATTGTTTAAATATTTGAATATTTTTGCTTGATTATATTTAAATGCAAAAATGTATGCAAACTTTCTCTTTCACTTGTTCAAAGATGCTTTGTCTTTGTGGCGTGGTATAAATTTAGCTGGTCTGAAAACTTATTTTCGATAATAACCCAGTCTATGACCACTTTGGTCTTTCCCACAAGGCTGTTTAAATATTAATAGTCTGATGAGAGGATAATGTTTTTGCGAAACAATCGTTTGATTAATATTTACCCTTTAAATCTATTGATTTATATTTACCCTTTAAATGTATTGATTAATATTTACCCTTTAAATATGCTTTCAATTTGGTTACTTAGCTTGAGATTTTTTAATTTGATCACACAGATAAATGCAACCCAAACTTGAGCAAGATCATGTTTTTCAACATGACGTTCCAATTTTGCTCATAAGTTTATTACAGATAAAATTATATATGCGGAGAATTAATATTCAACAAACACAACGCTTTCTTCAAGACTTTTTAACAAACAAAAAAATATAAACAAAAAGGTAACACTAGCATACTCTCAATACTGAAAGTAGTCATGCTTCTGGAAATCGGTGAAGGAGTCGATGTAGTCCTCGGGATGATAGTCAATGCTTTGGTAAACGACATCAGGCTCCGTAAAGTCCTCGACCTTATAAAAAATTTTGCAGACGAGCAGCCAGGGCAGGACTATCAGCAGCAGTTTCCATTCCATTATCTCTCGCCCAAAATAACAGCGGTTTCAGCGATGACCGACGAAGTACTAATTAAGGGGAAGCTAAAGTGGATAAAGCTTCCATGTAGCCATATAGCTATATAGCCACACAGCCAGGATGTGGGTCAGTTTGTGCAGCTGGCGTCTGTCCCTGTGCCAGCTCAAATATGTGACTAACCCACTTTCATCCGCACAGCCAGCCAGGTGGAATACTTTCAGGCGGGGAGAAAAAAATCGAAAATGGGGGATGGCAAGTGGCCTTTTTGGAGGGGAGCGTAGCTTATGGCCAAGTCGAAATGCGAATTTAAACGCTAATTGACATAGAAGTGCGTCGGGGAATGTAAAGCTTAACGGAATATTAACCAAAATTGCCATAAAGAAAATATTTAAGCGGGAAATGCAGTTAGGGAAGGGGATATATATGCATATACATTAAATATTCTACTAAGTATTGTCGCCAAGTAAAAAGATTGGTACACAGTTATTTAAGATATTTAAAATTTATATTCATAATAAATTACACTTGTAGTAACTGTTTCCTAATTCGCCGTTTTACCAATTCTTTCTTTACAGATCTCGGCTTGATAGAAAAAAAAATGTTTTCGCGCAACAGATAGCTCCCAACCGAAGTGGGAATGATGCGATTGGCGCGATTTACGCAGGGTTTCTCGTTTAACAAGAATGCGGCCAAGGTGGTGGGGGAATGGGATTTAAAACAGCCGCTTATATGCTCTTTTTCAATTTAAAAGTTTGGTTCTTGCTATGAAATATACAATAACAAAATCATGAAAGAACTTTCCGCTTGATTTAGGAATTGTATATTTTGTGACTAAACCAATCTTAAATATGGTAGAAAAAAGAGAAATTTATTGATATGGGATTTGGTTTCCTTGCATTTTCAGCATCGCGGCAGTGGCAGTAGCAACGGCACCGGAAACGGAAGCGGGACCGGAAACGGCCAGGGATTAGGTGGCAGCTGCAGTGCCAACGGCCTGGCAGCCAGTGGCGGCGTTGGAGGGGGCGGTGGGAGTGGCAGCGGCGGCGGTGGGTGTGGCAGCGGGAGTGGCAGTGGGAGTGGCAAGCGGAAATCAAAGGCAAGAACAAAGTGCTTCGGTGGCACAGTGTTTCGGTGTTGCCTCCCTTGTCGCGGGGGCGGCTCCGCAGCCCCCGCCACAAGTCCGCCCCAAACACCAGCCCAGACGCCGGACGAGCTCAAGGTCATTCCGGAGGATAGTAAGCTGGAAAAGTCCGCGGAGCAAAAGCGCGATTTACAGGAGCGGAACAACAAGGAGGACGATCTGCTGAACCGCACCGGATCCGGATCTGAGCTGGATCTATACGGCGGCGCCGGCGGCGGTACGAAGAAGCATTCGCTGGCAGACACCATCGATACATCGGTGACCACCCCGATCTCCCTAAAGACCCTGATCAACGACGTCGACGAGGAGCTGGACCAGCAGCTGAGTGCGGCGGATATAGCAGCCGCCAGTTTGGCCAGCGGTCTGGTTGCCCGCCGAGCGGAACCAGAAACACTGAGCGACGCCAGTGTCTCACCCACCGCGGTGGTGCAGCAGCAGCTGCAGCAACCACTCTTGCAATCACAACCACATTTTGTGCCCAGCAGCGGCAACATCCTCAGCCAGGTCACCCTGTACAGCGGCAGCAATCCCTCGACGAATCCCTGCCAGAGTGCAGTGCAGAATCAAGGCCAAAACTCCACTCCCAATCCCAATCAGAATCCAAACTCAAATCCGAACCAGAATCAACAGCGTTGCAGTTGCCAGCCGCAGACTTCCCCGTTGCCGCATATCAAAGAGGAGGAGGAGTCCGATCAGGCCAACTTTAAGCACCAGTCGAGCCTGAAGGAGCACCAGCCTCTCCCGCCACCGATCACCATAGCCACTGGCTACTGCGGCAGCTGCGAGAGCGTTCATCACTCATCAGCAACCTCGTCTTCGGCGGGCACAGTGCCCACTGGGGGTCAGCAAACTCAGGAGTACACTGCAGGTAGGTCGGTTGCATCCAAGACAAGATCCGTGATTAATGTAAATCTTTTTATTACCATTCAGGTACCTCTTCAACGCCCTCGCCGCGCATCAAGCTAAAGTTCCGCAAGCCGCACAAGTCCTGCTGGTCGCGAATCGTCCTTGCGCCCATTGGATCGGCGGGTGGCTCCTCATCGGCCACCACTGTCATCGGCAGCAACTCGAACGAGACCTTGGCCTCGAGCAGCACCACCGGCGGCACCGCCACCACCACCCAGAACAGCAGCAGCGTCAGCGTTGCCGCGCACCACCGGCTGACCTCGTCGTCGGCCTCCGCCCTCGCCACCTCGCACCCCAGCAACTCGCAGCTGCTGCCCACCAGCAAGATGCAGGCGGAGCAGGGGTCCATCGGCGACCTGCAGAAGTACCACAGTCGGTACCTCAAGAATCGTCGCCATACTCTGGCCAACGTTCGGTGAGTTCTGATACTAAATGTATAATATGATTCCCCCAATTGGATTCGTTTCAATGTCTACAACGGAATATAATGATACAGGTTTTAACTATGTGGTGATTTTTAGACAAGTTTCATTGGAAAATTCCATTTAAAATCTCATTTTTGGCTAGTTTTTCTTTTCCGATTTTCCGACTATGAATGGTCAGTATTTTTGCCATAAAGCTAATAAAAATGGAGCAAATATGGAATGTCATACCTCCACTGATTCGTAATTAAATTTCCAAACTTTTGACATTCAAATTTTAAAATTTTATTTTTTTCCAATTTTTTGCCAATTTTGTTGATGTTACCCCTTACAAAAAATGCGAAAATTTGGTCAAAAAATTAATTTCACAAAATCAGTTTTAAAGTGAAAGGGGTTGTTAGTATTGGTAATAAGGAGTCTAAAATGGTATTCCTTTTTGCTCTGTGACCATTTTTAGTCAAGTTATGCTTAAAAACCCAGCCTAAATATTCACTATTTTGCCAGAAATTTTTTCCTATAAAAAATTCAAAAATTTGGCCAAGAAGAAAATTTTCTTTTAACGAGCTTAAAATTGATGAGGAACTTTAGATTTGGGCTCCAGTTGTCTAAAAAGGTTTTTTTTTTTTGGGTAAATCACTATCTTCTTAGCAATATGATTTGATTAAATTGCACCTTAAGAACTCGCGTATTATCTGAATTTTACGTGTACATTTAATGCATTCTCGTGCTTGTCATTCAATGTCATTTGAATGAAATAGTAATAGAATTAAAAGCTAGAAAGCCTCTCAACTACCACGCATTTAATATACTCCCAGCCCTTTGAAGCTCTTAATCAGCGGAATTAAAATACAATGGAAACTTTTCGAACGGGGGAATACAAAACAGTCGGCCTTCAAGTGGGTCGACAGCAAAGTGAATTAGAGCGAAAGCCGCAACGAAAAATAAATTTTGGCGAGCTTGGAGAGCGGAGCCCGACTAATTATTTTACTGTTTCGCAATGTTTGTACAACTGTTTGCCTAAATTAACGTATCAAACCCCCGACGTGACCCATGCGTCATACAAACCGACTAGTGGCAACCAATTTTAAGCGGACCAACTTAAAAGTTAGGCCAATGAAGTCGGCCAATTAGCGACTTACAATGAAATCAATTTGCAGTTAGTCAACTTAATCGAATTAGAAAAGTTAAAGTGACAGAAACTTTGAGTCACCGCAGGAAGTTGGCCAACGGAGAAAAGCTGTTGATTTTCATTTTACCAGGACCAAAGTGTGCGTGCGTGTGTCTCTGTGTGTGTGTGTTTGTGTCAGTTGGGCCTGAATAACTTATATAGCCTGGATAATTGAGTAGATTGTGGACGGTTTGAAAGCTCTAGCCTGAAAGCCAGCCATCGATAAGTCATCGACACCTGTTGAGATTTTGACAGGCATTTTGCTCCACACCAACGCACACCACACCACAACACACCACTACAACACACAGCACATTGTTGTAAAAATATTGTTGCCTAGTTTGCAGCACATTCTGTGTGCATTGTGTCCATAATATTTTGTGATTTCAAATTGAAGCTCGTCGATAGGCGCCTTTTGTTCTCGTTTAGAGTGTAACACATATTTGTTTTGGTTTTTATGTCTGCTTTTGTTGAAAAGTGCTCGTATTGTTGCACTCCAAATGTATCTCTTTAATGTGAGAGCATAGTCTTTAAACAGTCATCAGCATTTTTTGCCTCAAACTTTTCGTGTTTACCCACGCGAATTGGTCATGCAGATTGCATTTGTTAATTTCAACCGAATGGGGGGTTTCCTCGCAATTCTTCCCAACCGCTTTTTTTTAACATCACCGAAAAAACACAGTGTTTTTTGTGTGTTTTCGAATCAGACCGATGCACCAATCAATTATTGAATCATGAAAAAAAAATATTTATTATGCATATAGTCCTCATGTTGTTGTTGTGTCAACCATTTGGGCTCTAACCACGCCTCCTGGCATTGTTGTTCCTGCGCCTGTTGTTGTTGTTGGATGCCTTCTTTCTGTTGTTGTTGTTGGACGCCCTCTTTCTGCGATTGTTGTTGCTGCTGGCCCTCTTCCTGTTGTTGTTGGCCTTCTTCCTGTTGTTGTTGCTAGCTCTCTTCTTGTTGTTGTTAGCCTTCTTCCTATTGGCCCTCCTTTTTACGACGGGAGCTGTAGTGGGTGTATCGTAATCCGAATCGGATCCAGAATCACTGTCATCGGCGGAACCATCGTCCACATCGGAGCTACTGCCAGAAGCATCATCTGAGGAACCGGAACTGTCCGAGGCACTGGACTCTGTGGTTGAGGTTGCTGTGGATCCAGATGCGGTTGAATCCTCATCGGAATCGGCGGCCGAATCCAAGTCGGCATCCGAGTCCGTATCGGCACTCACCACCAGGGTTACGAAAAGCCCCAGGCACACGAAGAGCAACATTAACTTTGTCAACTTCATTTCGACACTATATTCTATTTGACTCTGAGGGATCCGATAATGCCATGTCGCCATTTATAGTAGAAGCTCCAGACCACGTTTTATTTACCCAAGCGAAGGCCAAAATGAAGTCAAATATGAAATCTCTCGGAACAAATAACGTTGAAAACAATAGAGCTGGTGATTGGTCTCCCCGATGACGGCAATTGGATGGAAAAATGTGAATCTAATTGGCAAATGACAGGGTAATTCCAAAGTCGTACGATTTTTAATGGTGGAATCCTTGATAGACATATGAGCAAGAATCTTCATCTATGCCAATCATCGCCACAAGTAATAAAATGTTTACCTTAAAAACGATTTGATCAAAACTATTTGATTTGCTCACACCACTAGTATACGCAATTTTTCCACAACTCGAATCAGTCAAAAAAACAATAATAATAAAAACAAAACCACGATCAATATGGAAGACTCCAACAGCTGCGGTTAAGTAAACTCGAGGTGGTGCTCGAATTAAGTTGGTTTAAGCCAACCCGCCGGTCCAAAAATGGAAAACATACCTTTCTATTCTGTAAATATTTGCGGAAGACAAGTTCGAGGCACCCGCACTGCTCTACACTTCACAAAAATATTAATAATTACAATTCACAAACAATTTCGACCAGTTTATCATGATTCAGTTTAAAACGAAGAAATTGAAATTTTTTGTTGAGTGTATCCTAAATTGTTGGATGTGTCGATGGCAAAATGCAGTGGGTATATAAAGAGCATCATGCGGCACTGAATTCCAAAGTCAAGATGCGCTTGGAGTTGTTGGTTGTGTTATTGGTGGGGCTGGCTGCACTCTCGCCGTCATGTTCTACATGCTGTAAAACTGAACCACCCAAATGCGATACCAAACCACCGAGTTGTGTCACCGAACCACCCAACTGCAATACCGAACCACCCAAATGCGATACCAAACCACCGAGTTGTGTCACCGAACCACCTAACTGCAATACCCAACCACCCAAATGCGATACCAAACCACCGAGTTGCGTCACCGAACCACCCAACTGCAATACCGAACCACCCACATGCGACACCGAACCACCCACATGCGACACCGAACCACCCACATGCGACACCGAACCACCCACATGCGACACCGAACCACCCACATGCGACACCGAACCACCCACATGCGACACCGAACCACCGAAATGCGACACCGAACCACCGAAATGCGACACCGAACCACCCACATGCGGCACCGAACCACCCAAATGCGATACCAAGCCACCGTGTGAAGAGCATACTCCTAAATCGCCTTGTACGAAACGCATCAAGCGACGGCGCACAAAAAGAACCAAGCGTCGTCGATCCAGCAAAAAGATAGTGCATCATCATCACCGTCCGGGAACGAAACCAGAATCGGGATGTGGCTGTGGATCGAAGAATGAGTCGGGAGGTGGAGGAAGCGGGTGTATTTTGAAGGACCTGCTAACACCGAAGTGCCCCAAATCCGAGCCGAAGCCTCAAGCCCCGTGCAAGCCTGTACCCAAGTGTAAACCCGAACCGAAACCAAAAGCCCCATCGAAAACTCCGTGCGATACACCCAAGAAGAACAAGAACCCCAACAAGAAACCACGGAAGACCCAGCCACAAAAAGGTGGTTGCTAAGCGGCAAACTTGTTCCAAATACCGATGAATATGAATAAAATCGTTACTTTTTTTTTTTGAATATTATTAAGAAGATTTCGTATTCTTGGGATTACTTTATATGAAACATGTAACTTAAAGCGAATCGCCATTTCCTTAGTGCCTCGAATATGGTGTGGATATTGTCTGCTTTATTGTGCGAATCGCTTGCCATTTCTGCTTCCAGGGATTCCAGAGTTGCACCTGAAATTCTTTTGTTCGGCCCACTTAACGGGGCTTGGGGTCATGTAATTTATTTCCAGCCCACTAAACACAAATTACACATGCAATTGTCGCTGTCCAAACTCCCTGAATGCTGACAATCCCACAGATCCTGTGGCACCACATCCACATCGCGTGCGTTAATGTTGCCCATCAACGAGAGCACATATCTGCGTCTCCTTCCCGCCGGCGACGGGCCTCTCTTTCGCACCCATTGTTTTTGCATTTTGCACGCCATTTTGTGTGGCCACAGCGGAAATGAACTTGCTGACAATGCAGTCAAAGATACACAAAGGAAATTTCCCTCCACAATTGATGTGACTACAAGTTTGTTGAAAAAGAATCTGAAACAATGGTTTTTATAAATTTAATCGACAACCAGACGATATTTGATTTTCTGCGAATCAGATTGAAGTGTTTTGGGAAGCTCCTATCCATTTTTTTTCAGTGCATTATCCCATCCATATGTGTGCTTGTATGCACTATGTGTGTGCACTAGTGAGTGGAAAATGGTGTATTAATTTATCACGGTAGAACCCTTGAGGTGACTCGTACTCAATCATTCCATGCGAATTCAAAAGAGCACATTTTTAATTTTATTAAAATTGTGACCTCTTGCAAAAGTTACAACAAATCTGCCAGTATAAACTGCGTCCTTCTTTCAACTTTCAAATGTCTTTTCGTTTTGTTTTTTTTTTAAGGTCGCGTTCGTGCGAATTATGTCAATTAGGAGGCAATGGTTCGAAAGTACATAATGACTTGGCATTTTGCCAAGAGCAACCAATTGCATACATGTGCATAAATTTTCCCCCATTTTAATTGCTTCCATTTGATGGCAAATTCTTCTGCTACAATTTGATTTACATAATCTTCCCCGATGGCAATCAACTGTTGCGCGCACAACCCTGTGACCCCAAACCCAACCCCAACCACCAAGCATGCATTATCCAACTCTTTTGTGACATTATGGGTCTTGGGTTCGGGTTTTGAATTGCTATTGGGATCGAGGATGAAAATGGGAATGGGGATGGGGATGGGCTCTCTCACAATAATTCACGCCTGAGTGGAGCTCCGCTGTTGCTAGTCATTGAACTTCAGGGAAATGTGGGCACTTGGGTGTTGGGTTAATATTATTTATAAATAAGGGAGAGGCCTCGCGCCTGGCCATCCTGAAATAACTCACAATTAATCAATAAGCAAGCAGGTCTTGAGTGCTGGTCATTTTTCGGCAATTGAACATTAAATCTAAAAAAAAAAAAATAATAATTTGGTTGCCTGGCATTCTATTAATTTTAAATGTATAAATCACATTGGAATTTTATTTGAAATAAGTTAAGCTCATTAATTTACAAATAACCTGCACAATCTTTGCCGCTAAACTGAATTCGTATTGAACATCAAGTATACGCCATGTGGCAGCTTTAAAATGTTCAAAAAAAGCTTTAGCATAAAAGCAACGACACAAGATGTTGGAAAGCTTGATAAGTGGGTGCTTTCGAATGTTCACCATTATAACAGCAGAACTTTCAGCCGAAATAAGCTTTCACCATGACCAGATGCTTGTAGCAAGTAATTCAACCCCTAACAAGCTTGTCAGCTTTTAAGCTCATTTTCAAATAGCCAAATATATCCTGTGATCCCCTGGCGATTCCCGAGAATCGAAAGGAAGTTGCCCTTGACATTTGCCGTATACTTAAGCTCAGCGCAATCCCTGCACTTGACATCTCTGGCTGCAATAAGACATATCTAAAGACCTCTAGGTTCCTTTCTTAACCTTCGACCACGAAGCCTGTCAGGAAAATAGAATCTTGCCCGGAAACGGTACACAGTTGTGTTCGAGTTGTTAGGAGTAGCAGAACAGATGGAAAATAATTATGTGATTCCTGCGAAATAATTATATATATCATTATATTATATATATAATCTTCGTGATATGAACCTATATTCTCCTTATGCTTTAATCTGAATACAAAATATAACGATAATTTTGATGCAGTCGTATGTTTTCAATACACTATTTTTGAGCCAGGTCTAATACTTCAGGCACTACTGTGCAGAGTGCCCACTCGGTCTCGACCAAAGGTTACTCACAGGAAGTGTGGGATATTTAACTCCGTTTGTGCCCACTTTTTGAGTGGACAGTCAGCTCTGCGGTTGTCAGCTGCCAGGTAACTTGGCTAGAACAGGATATTGTGGTCGGTGACGCCTCCTTCCAAGATATATTTTACAAAATCAGTTCAAGTTCAAGTTTAACTCAGCAGTAGCCGTGCATTTTGAGTAAGCGGAGAAAGTGTTCTGGCGTCAACAGCCGGAAATTGTTGCTGCTCATGTTTTATGTTAATCTGCAGAACAATTATACTAAAATCTTCTTGAAGTTAAGTTTACCCCTCTACGCAGTAAGCTTGCACTCGAAATACATCAGAAAAGTTTACTTACAAAACCACTCTGGCGTTGCACTCATGAAAATTCTGTTTGCTTATCAGGTTCATTTTTTCAAATAAATTATAAGGTTCCTTTATATATACTTATGAGCGTGCGAATATATCATTCATGACTCAATTACCTACCATTTCTATTTGTTTATCCTCACCTTACGTACGAAAAGACGTTTGAATGTGGAAACAACATTTTTCGTATTCCACATGAATTTCCTAAGAAATAATGTGCCCAACCCCGCCAAGTGAATTAATAACCATTGTTTTCTTTCTTTTCTTCCAGGTGAGTTCTCCATGTTTTGACAGTATTTTAATATCTATAATGCGCTGTATAAATCGTAAGTAAGGGAAATTACAAATAGTTGTCACATCTGCGTAAACAATTTGAAGAGCTAGCTCATGTTTAATGCATTTACTGCAAAACGTGGCTATGTTATATAGGTTAGGCATTAACTATGTACTTACCAATCAAGGTCCTGTATCGAGCATATAGCACTTTTCATTTACCTAAAAAAAAAGGGAAAAAGAGTACATTTGCCGTGTTCATCAGGGACTCGGTGGCTCTGCTTTAATTTTTCCCAGCTCTTCTCCTTCCCACGTGCATCGCACAACTGTCAGTCCGTCAATAATTGAGGGCGGCGAGGGATAATGCCGGCAAATAGGCGTGGATGGGGTTAAAGGTCCTTTCTCGACATGTTCAATCAATTGAACTGGCATTTTCTATCGCCCTCCGACGCGAATACTTATGAGTATGCAGCCAGCGGTGCATATAACGTATAAAAGAAAGCAATTATATCAAAAAATGGTTCATTTTGCTGCGCCTGCAAAAACTAAATAATGCATGGACGGGGCAACATTCCTCACTCGCCTGAAACATAACTAAGCCAATCAAAAGAAGTGCAATTGCAATCAATGAAGATGAAGCGAATCGGACAAGTTATGCATATAAAGCAGATCCGTGCAAGGTTTCACTGAGTGGATACACCGAACATTTTTTGGCATATTGGCCTCTCTCAGGTATTTGCCATCTTTTGATTGTCAACAAAAAATGTTGTATCGTGATAAATAGTTTTCTCAAATATTGATGTTGTTCGATGTGTGAGTAAACACAGAGAAACTGTTAAATACTTAAGACAACTGCAATGTATCCAAGTTTAAAACTAATTTTCTTTCAATACGCTCGAAAATTATGAATTACTTGGTGTTTATGTTAAATATCACAATAAACTTGCATAATCGCTCAAGTTAGCTTAAGTTCATTACGAAACTTTGCCCAACTGGCCAAGTTAATTGCCATTAAACAAAACGAAACACTTGCACAAACTCAATTGAAATGGAAATAAAAGAAACGAAAGGAACCCGAGCCAACAAAGAAGGCAAACAAACTGCATAACTTTAACTCCATCATAATGGAAGGTGGAAAATTGAGGGCGGAAGTGGGCCAGAAGCTGTGACAAACACACTTTCAATTTCTTTCTAGCTGGCTTGCAAGTGTATTATTTGATTTTAGATTCCCTGCTGCGGCTGCTAAATGTTTGCTAATTTCGTTAATCATACGCCGCGTTGCCCATCTTCACAAAGGGAAGCGGAACAAAGTTACGTCCATTGTTGTCTGCCGATACCCGGGGGAATCCTTTCCATGGCCAGGCATAGGGAGGCAGCTCTCCATCATAAGCACGAATCCTATCACCATTTGCAGTTCCAACTGTGCAGTTTCGGCCGTATTTCTAGCCTTTGTTCCCCCATTTTTCCGACTTTTCCGTGAGATTTGAATGCCCAGCTGGCGAACATGTTAGCCTAGTTCAACGGCAACCACCCGACAACATGTTGGCTCGGTCCCGGGCTATTTGAACTGGCACAGTGTGGCCAAGGCACAGGAAAATTAAAGAAAAAAAATTAGAAAAAGGTTTTGATTTTAAAATATCAAAGCAAAGTGAAAAAGAAACTCTCATGCTATATATGGAGTATACAAATATATTGGTCGGTTCATTTAAATTTCACAATTGAACATGTAGTTTTTAATTCAAGAAAGATTTAAAAGATTTAAGCTATGTTTTAAGCTATTTGTTTCTTTTTTTTTTTTTTTTTTTGAGTTCTCGTAATATTTTCGTTTGGCCCCACTACTGTGTTAGGCATTCGCTTCGCTGATTTTTATTTGTTTGATTGGCCTTACACACTGCCTGCCAATTTTTGGCCACCAGATCGGTGGTTATGTTTCCCGCTCTTGGCCGCAACAAGTTTGAATCGAACCACCACCGTTTGGTGGTGCGATGGTGCGGTGGTTCGTGCCGCAGCCGATTGCCAGTCGGAAGCGGCTTATCGCGTCGCCAGCTGCCAGTTGCGAATCAGACGTCTGAGCAGCAACAACAGCACAGCGGCAGTGGCAACATCGCAGCAACAGAAGCAGCAGCAGCAGCAACAGCAACATCACTGTGGCAACCGCAACAGCACAGCGCAGCAACATCAGCACGTGTGCCCCAGAGTGCGTTTCCATTGCAAAAGCAGTCTTTTTTTTTACAAGTGTTACTTTTTGTCA
This sequence comes from Drosophila simulans, assembly GCF_016746395.2. Taxonomy (NCBI): domain Eukaryota; kingdom Metazoa; phylum Arthropoda; class Insecta; order Diptera; family Drosophilidae; genus Drosophila; species Drosophila simulans. The sequence continues at coordinate 2,976,736 of NC_052525.2, forward strand.
GTGTGCGCAACGAAAGTGCTCGAGAAATCGTAAGAATAAATACGAAATATTTTGCGAAAATAATGGCTTACCACACGAGAAGTAGTACAAGCAAATCAAAGTGCACAACTGTTAAGTGAAGTGAAGTGATCGCCGTAGAAACACTTGAGACTCGGACTATAACTAAACCAGAATGCTTGCTGCAGGGCCCCCATAAAACCTTAAAAGGTAGCCCCGGAAAACAAATAAAAAAAGTACGGGGGCGTCGTCGAGTTTGTCAAAGCCAGATCAAGAATAGCCAAATGACAAAATGCCATAAATAGCGCCTACATATGTATGAAAATAAGAAATGAAATTAATCGCTTTTCAAGATAGTTATCATCGGTTTCCCATAAGCGATTCGCTGATTATTCCACGAATTTGTTGTTAAAAACAAATAGAAGTGCTTGGTGATTAACGATGGTTGGGGGGCAAGAGAAAAGGCTCTAAAGGCGACTTTCCCCAGGGAGATTTGGAGATCAAAGGTTGAGGTGGAAGAGAATAAGAAATTGGGTGGAAAAAAAGCGATTAGCAGAGATTTCCCAACACGGAAATGCAAAACCGGGATGCTTTTTGTGGAATATTTAAGTGTATATATATCAAGAAACTTACTTTATGAATCAGAATTCATAAATTATATAACTTACCTCTGTATAGAACCAAAATACCTTTTACAATCGAACAAATGAGTTTTAGGGGAAACATAGTTTAAATTACAATATACTTTAAATGTTGACACTTTGCAGCCCTAAAAGAAAGTTCAATTCGAGCGGGTTTCCTTTTGATCCCCTTAAACTTCGATCAAAAGTTTCGATGACTCAAAAACAAATCACAATTGCTAAAAAGCAAACAAAAGACAAGAAACTAGTCAAAGTTTTCATATCACTTGCTATCGTTCGCCAAACAGCAACAACAATTAGCGTTATAAACGCATAAACTCTATAAAAAATGTGTCGAATTTAGACCCGGATACCAAGGGGGGTGAATTTCGAGGGGGGGCGGGGACCATATATTAACTGAGAAGTCCACTTCTGGGAGCTTCTGAGTGTCGTTTCATTTGTTTTATTGTTATTTATTTTATTAATTTTTTTTTTTCTCTATTATTTTTCACTTACTTTGCCCTCACTTAGTCAGCCAAACGAAATGCGAAATGCGGCCGACTGTCTAAGAATTTTTGGCAGCAATCAAAATTATTAGACGTCGTCCATATAGAAAGCCCCCGATGGCAACAACAGTGCCACACAATGGGCTATGAAAATTAACACATTTTGACGAACTTATGTGCGGCTGGCAAAACAATTTAAAAATGTGTCTTTTCTTGCCCGCGACCAAGAAAATAAGAAAACTAAATGGGACACTTGCAATTGAACGAATTCGGAGTGCCCTTCTTGAATAATATTCTCTGCTCTTAGCTAGAAAGCCTAACTATTAACTAATTGGGCTAACTACTAATATAAATATCAAACTGAAAACAGAGAGTTTCTGGCAGTTGCCATAAGTCAATTCCCCCAAAAAACCCCCAAGAGAATTTTGAGGAGAGAAACTTCTTTGCTAATCCAGTAGAGAAGCCAAGATGCCCCAAGATGCCAGTGCCGGAAAGGAAAAACCCAAAAAATAAATGAAAACCGACAGGGAGCCAGAGGAATTCGTCAAAATTGAAATGCTTGTGAGTCTGCTGTCTAAGTGCTCGTCTCGCATAATTAACGCATTCCCTGGTGCAATAAACGGTGTACGGCAATGAGGTATCTGGTATCTTGAATCTCGAAGATATATATCTAAGCTTGTGCATGTGGATGAGGTTGAGAGCGAGGATGAGGATGAGGACGAGGATGGGGGTCACATAATCATCATGTTAGCTGGGCTTAAAATTCATTTCGCTGGCAACAAAATAGCGGCGAACACAAGACCGAAAACACAGAACTTATTTATAAAACTGAGCAGTCGAGTGGATGAATATGCCGCTCCTTCTGCCCGCTCCCGTACTTTATTTATTTATTTTTTTTTTTATACTTTTTTTTTGCGTTTGGGCCCTGAAACGAACGGAACGATAAAAATAAACCAAAAACCAAACTGCGGACGAGACAAAACTGTATTTCAACCAAAAAAAAAAAAAAAAAAGAGGAAAACACGCAAAAACACGAAAAGTCGCAAAGGTGTAAAGTATACATATATTGAAAATGTTGAATTTTCCTTTTGTTTGCATTGCGCGTTAATTTCCACAGCAGCAGAGATAAATACATAAAACGCCGGGAAATTCAAGAGAAAAGCAAGAAAAAAGTTAAGGCTAAAAAGCAATTAAAACAAATTGTGCCGTAAGTCAAGTCGGTGGGCTTACAGCCCAGTCGCCCGCAAAAAAAAAAAAAAATAAAATTATATATAGAAAGAAACAAAGAAAACTGAAAACTGAAAAAAAAAACATAAATACACGAGAAACCACCGCAGGATCCGCAGGACAACGTACCCACCGATCCCAAAAGGTAATCTGGAATTATTAAGCTAATATTTCATACGAAAAACAATCTTGCCTCATTGCCGCATACTTTTGGTTCCCCGAAAACCCCGATATATAAGGTTATATGCACATATATATGTTGGAAGCGTATATATTATTTTGCAGTCGATTGCATTTGATTCGATTTGTGGTTCAAATGTTGCGCTACAAACACAACTGTGTTTGAGATAATAGTCGTATTATTCCCAGATTTTAGGCAGAGTAGAAAAATACATACTATAGTACTGTGTTAATAGTTGTAATTTTTCCGAATATTCAATTTTTATATAAATAATTAACTTCTTCGTTTGAAAGCGCACCTAGTAGCTTGCGCACAGCTGTGCGTACGTATGTTTTTGGCAGGCTCCGTTGGTTTTTGGCCACAGAATTGCCGGAATTGAATGCGTATTTAAATACGGTTTGACTTTTTAGGTTCGCTCGTTGCGATTCACTGCAATTTCTTTTGGACAAAGCAAACACAAAGCCAAAACTTGTTGAGCGCGATTTTATTTATTTATTTATTTTCTCAAGAGTGGACTGGGCATAATAAATGCATTTCATCGGATTAGTTGCAGCTGCGAATTTTCACAGAAGCTCGCCAATTAATTCAACGTACTAAAGTCATCCTCAGTAATTCATAATTAATGGCGGTGATTTTTCCACATTTGTTCGTGATTTCAAATATAAAAATCAAATAGTTTACAGGGTTTTTAAAGAACAGTTTGGGGTTATTAAAAATCATACTTCAAGTGCCGAAAAACTATTGATGCCCACATAAAATGTGTTTCGTAATCCGGCTAGTAATGAATATTAGTTGTAGGTCAAGGGTCAGCAGAACATTAAATACATCAATTGGAAAAATGCATTCAAAACAAATGTAAATGTAAATGTAAATAATAACTAATCAATTAGTCTTAGGCCAGGTGTTTATTTCGCCCGCTTAAATCGGTCATTATTCATGGTTAGAATAATTAATGTTTATTGCCGAGTTGTTATTGCAAATAGTAACCAAACTGCAAAGAGAGCTGTAATTAATTTTTGTTAAATTTCCCCAAGGATCCCGGATCCTTAAAATGCCTTTGTTCTGCACTATTTAATTAAGCATTTATGCCCATATCCCAGTTCATCAATATTAACGCTCATCTGCCTCGGGGCCACACGCCAGCCAGACTCGGTTTTAATTGGCCGAATATATACTGCTCATTCGGACGGATCCACTCGTCTGAATGTGCCACTCGATGAGGGGCTCTTGAGGCACACCAGCCCGCTGCCACGCCCCCTGCAATGGCAACCGCAACGCCGCCCCCTGCAGGCCTATCTGAGAAATGCATCTGCAGCAGTGTCTGCCATTCGAGATTGAAGCGATTGAATCGTGCAGCACACTGCCTGCCCCGAAAAAGCGGACATTTCCGAAAGAGTTAGACATCCCAGTGAGGCTTCCTTTTGTCCAAAAAGTATTGGAGTCACTAACTTTGATCATTTGGTCCATTTGAGTTTCATTGATAAAGATACAAGATAGGTACAATATTGAAAATATTGAATAAGAAAGCGAAGACTTTCGGCAGCGAATGTGTTTCGCATCGCTTATTTGAAATATCTCACTTGCTGATTGGCGTAGCTTATTTTTAATTCTGCCATTGCCTCGCCGCGGCTATTTTATTCAAAATTAATCACGAAACAGAAATGAGAAATGTTTCATAATGGATCGGTGGATAGGATAGGTGCTTGGCTGGATGGGGGTGGTCGCTGGCCAGTCGATAAGATAAGCCCGAATGCGATAGAGAGACCCGACGACTTAAGGCCTGAAGTAGGTATTCCGGGGACAAGAGCTCTACAAGCCCCCCTCCCAAAAAAAAGAAGAGAATTATACAATTCAAACAGTAGATAACGCACAAGTTTATTCGAGCGTGTGACATAACCGGGTGTCCACTGTAGTTCGATCAGAAACTGATTGACGTGTGCCTGTTCCCTGGCGACATTGCGACTGCGAGAACCAATGGAATTTACTTACCCCTTATTCATAAGACGGAACCCATAAAAATCTTGACGATTAGATCGATTAGATTTGGTTCTACAGCTTTAGATATTGATTAGTGATTACAATTTCTCCTTTCACTGAACGGTTTTGCTTTTCTAACTAGACCTTAGCTGGTGAAAGAAATGTATAAATGTGATAGGAAAATTAAGGCGATTTTAATATGGGGCCATGTCTTCGACAAAAACAACAGGATAATTGCGAGAAGGGAAAATAAATGCTGCCACATGTGTCTCCAATTTACATTTAAATGGAAATAAAGTGGAAATGTTCGATGCGAACTTCTTTCTGCGTACATTTCTTGGCTTTTATGAATCACATTTGCAAGGCAAATATAACAGCGAGCTATTCATTTATTTGCAGTTGAGTGAAAATGCTTTCCAAATGAATCACTCGCGGAATATCAGAATCGGTTTTAAAAAGTAGATATTCCTTTAGTATATCTACTAGTCAAGTTAGGCCCTAAAGCTACTAATTCCTTTACTTTTTTACTCATTTCGTACTCATTTCTTATATTTAACACCATTTCCAATTATGCAGACATTCATTAGCCACTGAATCCTTTACCCATTCTTTGACTATTTTGCTGATGAGACATTCTCCGTTTGATGGTTCATTTATACCCATTCCCATGCGACACGAACTCCAATTGATTGAAATGTAATTGACAGCTTCCCCTAAGTAGCACCCCCTGCTTTCGCTCCCCCTTCCCCCAGTTGAACCCCCATTTTACATCGAAACACACACACACACACACAGATATCCACGATACAAGTCGCAGCTGTTAATGCAAGGCTAGTCATGTGCTTCGATTTATCGACAGCATTTCTATTTGTACTTTTGCCACAAAATATTTACACAATTGACAGCTGCTTCTGTTCAGTGCCCATTTCCCCTTGCCACTGCCCCCTGCCCCTGGCCGTCCCTCCTTTTCATCGCTTTGCCCCTCCGGTTTCCACCCATTGGATATGTGCTGGTGAGGCTGCTCCATGTGCTCTGCTCCTCTTAGCAAATGAATTATCTAAGCTTATTGTCACATAATCTCTGTCAACATGACGGGGGGAACTTAAAATACCCTCCGCGGAATGCTAAGCTTTTATTCCTTGGTTTATGGACCGGGGAAACCTGTTTTTGGGTGACATTTTAATAGGGTTTTCACCAGGAAATTCTGAATTTAAGTTGATGAACATCTGAAGTCGAGAAATTTAAATGAAATACATACAGGTTTTCTTTGGCACAAGCAGTTCGTGAAAATCCCTTTAAAATGCGAAATAAAAGTAGAAAATTTGTAAATACTTGAGGAAAACCAAAAAGAATTTTGTTGTTTTGTTAAGTTACAATGCCATTGTGTACATGGTGCGTATACGTTATATTTCAAAACACTCACAAACTGTTCAACTACAAATAGTTAATACGAACTGAAAGGAAAAGAGTATTCTTGTGTCTTGATTAAATAATTCTTAAATTCTTCTGCTCTCGGTGTGTGTGCAATTGTGCGTATACGTAATATTTCAATTTACACTTATTTCAGAGCTCGCCCGGCTTTACTTTCCCCACTTTCCTTCGCTTTTATTTGTGTGAGATTATTAAGCACGCCAGGGGAATTTCATTACAGCTCTGCTTTTATTTTTTATATCGTACATTACTTGCCACACACCCAGTGGAGTTCGCAAAGAACGTTGTCTAACTTCAAATCAGCTGAAAAGTTTTGTAATTAAATAGCAATACGAATGCGTTGATAAGAGCCACTTGGCGACAAGTTCAATCAATCATTGACATTCATATTCAATGTACGTTTTGTGTCGTGTTCTGTTTTCCGTTGGCCAAGACAACGGACGGTGTACCAAACGTCATAGATTATCGCCATTATCGATGAGCCAAATTTGCATAGGGAGTCAAGAACAAATCGAAATTGACAATCTGTTGGAAGCCATTTCCGTTTTGGCTCTGCTGGCTAATGGTTTAAATTAACGCCCCAAATTTGTGACAACTGGTCAGTGGCACTCGCAAATGATGGATGCATTTTGCACTTGGGCTGACAAAAGTCAAATACCGAATATCTGAAAAGTCACGGGGTATAGTTAGTTGTTTAAAAGTTTTCTTTTTTAGATTTAAAGTTGAAAAAACCAAAACTATATCACAGTTTTTAATTAGCTTTATATTCACAATTACTTTTCCAGATTTTTCACTTCTTTTACACATTAGTACTAACATAAACAGCCATAAACAATTAAGGCTTTCATCTTTTGTGTATAACCAAACATAAACAGTCATTAATAAAAAAAAAAGAGTTGTGCCGAATAATGAGCATTCTATTTTAAACAGTTCCGAGCCCATTTTATTGGCCACTTGGAAATATTTTTTGTATTTTGCCCATAAAATGTGGTCAATAAAATAAAATCGAATTAAAATTTTTCAAAATTCAGAAAGTCTTAAAAATGTGCATGAAGAGATTTCGAGTGGCTATTTTATCTTCCACGAAAGTGGCCATCCATCAAATGTTTATCGAGTGTTTTCCGTTTTGATTGCTAGCTGACATTGCGCATACGACCTGTTATCTGCTCGAATTAACGAAATAATTGGATTCGATTGTTTGATTTTCCAGCTGCTATTCAATGGCGATTTTTACACCCAGCACACAGAATCTTCGCCATCGATTTCTCGGCGTGAAAATTGTTCGAATTTCTTTATTTTTTTGCCAGCCCTCTACCGTCTGCCCCCTTGCCGCGCCCACTCGCCCCTCAGCGATTCGCTTTCCACTTGAGCCATCGATTTTCGATTTTCCAGCTGCTGGGCCTCAGTTTTTCCTCGTTCCCATTTGGATAGCCTCCCTTTTTATATATTTTTTTTGATTTTGCCCTTCTTTTTTGGGTCGCTTAAAACAAATAAACGAAATAAAAGTGGGGTATGCAGGTCATGTCACTTGTCTCTGTTTCGATTTTAATAATTAACAACCGAAAATGACGCGAAAATACAAGGTTCTTTTTTAGCATAAACGTGTGCAAATTAATTTTTATTGAGTACACAAAAAACATTTGATAAATAAATAATTCGGACACATTAATATAACGAAATGTTACGTTATACTTTAATTAAAATACAAAATTGACACTAAGTGCGCTCCGCTTATTTCGCTTTCGATTGTTTCCTTTTGATCTGCAATTTGAAATCAATTTCGAAGGCAGTCACGTGTGGAAAGACAATGCGACACACATGTTCATCAAATTTACATTAGGATTCATCGTCCAGATTCGCATTTTGGATTTTTGTGGCTTTGGGGCATGGGGCATCGGTTCCCGGTCGATTCCAAATTAAAGGGTCTTTGATTGGGCACGGTTTCTGGGCCGTTGGATGGGGGACAGCCGCGCCTAATCATATCGTTTGGGGAGAAACTCGTCCAGGAACATGTGCAGTTGTCAGTCGAAATTAATAATCGAACCTGGGAGCATGTAAATGGGCCGCAGCTGTCGCATGGAGACGCACATTGGACCAATTGTGGTCTGATTTTGTGGCCAAAATAATTTGCGTTTATGCAATGCAATTTGCAACGCATCAAGCTAGCATGAGTCTTAGGTCTTCCCGTTCGCATGTGGCAATTGACCTTAGCATACAAAGTCCTAATTGAATTCTAAACGAGAATAGATATGCCCGTTGAAAACCTGAATAATTACGATGGCGATGTGTCAATTGCACAGATGTCAATCGTCGGGCATTCCAATGAATTTACATCAATGGTTCATGTGAAGGATTTCACTAATCGCAAGAATCGGAAGCTTCTTAAATCTTAAAAAAATCATTTTATTGGCTTGCCTTTTTAATAATAATAACTTACTTTCATGTTGCGGCAAAGGGTCTGTGCTGTAAATCTTTAAAAGTATCTTAATGCCGTCCCATGATTTGCATAAACTTTGGCTCTTTACCTTCGCAAATGGCTGAAAGAAGGAGCCGTTCTCCCCATTGCCCACTCTGAATTCCTTTTGTTTTGTGAACGGAATTTGTCAACCCTTTCCCTTCAGCCAGCTGGATTTTGATTTGGATTTTACACAGCCTATAAATACATACATATATATGTTTCTTCTACCTGTTGGGTATGAATTTTGAATGAGTTTTTGATTGGCTTTCGACATCCATAAGCCTGAGACTGTAATAGAATGCAAAAGTTTTAGCCCACCACAGACTGTGTGCCAACTTTGCTTTTGGTCAGCAGTGTTGGATATATGCGAAATGAAACATATATATGTATGTATCATGCATTTTGCAGAGTTGGACAAAGTTGTGATAATAATTAATTAGGTTGGAGTTGGTCTGTGAAAACTTTATTCTGCGGAAAAAAAACAACCAGCAAAGAGAAAATACAATTTAATAACGCTTAAAAGAGATTCAACGAATTTATGTTTTGTTAACACAACCGAATTTACAGTGGCAAGCTGCAAATGTTCAAGCATTTATTTTGGCAAATAGGGAACAGAAATTAATTTTTCATATAAATATTTAACAGGGCAATGCAAAATACTTGGTAATTTCGATTGTGTCCAGTAAATATTTGAAGAACTATTAAAAAGCCAGTAAGCTGAAAATGTGAAAAGTGTTAGCAGCAATAACAGAATTTTCAGGGATCTTATGGCGACGAAATCCGAGTGAAATCCAAAGCCAAACTGAAAATGAATTATAGAAGAGATAATGCCGCGCGACAGCTAATCCAGTAAGAGTTATCGCCCTCGCATTTTTGGCCCATATGCGATAGCCGGTTGATGTGCATGTTATTATTATTATTATTATTTCCCGCGTCGTTCCTTTTTTTCTTCGGCTGCTCTCCAAATAAGCTGATAAGCAGATAAGGGCTGTAAAAAAAAAATGAGAACCAAAAAAAGCAACTGCGAAAGAAGCAACGAGTACAAATAACTTGTTAACATGACTTTGATTGTGATTTATAGGACACAGACCATAAACTTATCGCAGCTAGACTGTGAAAAAAAAGAAGAACAAAATAGAATAATTGTAAACTAATCGGAAACGTGTCAGCATTGCCGATTGCCTATGCATATTTTGGAGATATTTCGGACTTACATAATATGAAAAGTTGTTGCTTTCATTTCGAATATTATCACAGATTACAGATCAAATCAAATATAATAATTATTGACTTGTTGTTTTACACACAACACTTTAAGCTGATTTAATTTTTTGCTTCATTGAGGAATTGAGAATCAATTTGAAGCTTTAAGGGATTGCGCATTGCAGTTATTAAGATTATTCGAGCAAAATGAAACGTTTCTCTTTGGGAAAACAATTTAATTGCACAGCACCACAAATCGGGCCGAAATCCTTATTTATCCATTCCAATCAATCGATGGGGCGCATCCTTTCGGCTGTCTTCGCCTTCCGGCCACGCCCACGCAGGAGATGGCAAGTGGTGGGCGTAAGTCTCGACTTTGTGATGCAAATAATTGCCAAGTTTTAGCCGCAAACAAGCATCCCGAGTACTGAAAATGCAACAAAGTCGAGTGCAACTTTCCTGCCCTAATTGAATTAAGCGAAAGTTTTGAATTATCGGGTGGGGGGAGGGGTTGTGGAGGGGGTCCTTGGTGTTAGTGGGGAAAGTGCCAAATGGAAAATAGAAAATGAAAAAGTTGCCGCTGAGTTGCCGGTGGCAACAACATTACACACCGTCCATGTAATTAAGTCAGCCACTGACCAGCTTCAACTAACTTTTCAACCTATTGTAGCCATTGCACCCATAACTGAATGCACTATGAAAAATTAACAAATTAAGAGGATAATCGCAATTTTGGGTAATTATAGTAACAAAACAATGGTAAACTTTTCTGGGAAACTATCTTAAAAATATTTCTATTTGTCAGCTATTATAAACTAAAAATACTAATATTTTATTACATATTTTGTGCTGCCTGCAAATTTTAAGTTCAAGATAGTTGCAACATTAGTACTTCGTTTAGTTGACAATGCAATACATTGTTTAGCACACTTTTAGGCACTGACATTTCGGAATCAGACTTGTACAACAACTTAACTTCGCTACAATATATTTAACATGTATTTAGCATATCTCTAAAATCAATGTCAACCAGACAAAAGCAAGTACTTAATATACGATACTATTTTTGCTTGTTGAATGCATGCATTTTCACACGACTACGTGTTAGGACGAAAGCCAATTATGAGCAGGAGCTTGGGTCTCGAGCAATTTGCCAGCGTTCATTTGCAGACAGCTGGTGGTGCAGTGGGTGGTGCTGTGGGTGGTGCTGTGGGTGGTGCCTCTCAACCACACGTCGACAATTCCACTCAGCTCTAGTAGCTTCGCTTAGCCCGGCTTTTGGCCCTGTTTACGTGTCAATCGAAAGCAGTGGTCTGGGTTAAAGGGGGCCGCAAGAGCCCCATTGTTTCGCTGCCCTTTTGCATGTTACGTTATGATTACTTTGCTACCAGCCAACCACCCGCCGCCCGCCGCAACCTGCCACGCCTCCCTGGGCAACTATAATTTCGAGGCGAGAAAAGTTTAAATGGGTAGCTCCAATCAAGTTCGATAATCGACTTTCACTGGTTTCCTTAGGTAAGCAGGATTTTATTTTTGAGGGTCCTTGAATTTCGACGTTATTTTTGCGTTTCTGGATTAGCATTAAAAACTCTGATTAAATGGTTGCACTTTCTAGAGTCCAAAAACGGTTTTAAATAGCTTTCAATTATCGTTTAAACATCCAGACTTAATGCTTTCCCCTAAGCAAAAACTCAAATACGTGGACTCCTTTCTTCTATGATAAATGAACTCCATTTGCAACTACTTGAAAACAAAAGTTTCGCAAGCCGCAAATTACTTTTAGTTTGCCTGATTCTAATGGCAAAGAGCGAGGGCTGTTAAAAAATGCATTCGCCGGATACTTTTTTCGCTTAACGAAAGCCGAAATGAAAGTTTCGAGCAGGTGTAATTGCATTGGATTCACCTGATCGATCATTCGATTGCAAAGTGCTGGGCAAGTGGAAAAGGTGCAAAAGAAGGGGCAAATGGACGCGTGTCAATTTGATTTAATAATGAATGGCACTTGCAGAAGTTCTTTCAGAGAGGTGAAAACTTTCCTCTGCCTAGATTTTCAATTTCGCATTTTCAATGCCGCACTGCTCATTGGCTCACCGCCTCTCGTTTGTTGATTCGTGAAGCTTTTATGCCTTTTCTGTTGACATTTTATTGGGCTTTCTCTCATCAAGTATACGCAATGTGGCCCGCAAGTCTTTCATCATTTTTATTCGGTTTCTCGTTTATTTTATTTTTGGCTGCCCGCAGCGTATTCAAAAATGTATCAATTCTTGCGGCGAGCCAAGCCATAAATTACCTTTAGAGTGAAAAATCTTTCGGCATTTTTTTCAATATAAATAACCATACAAGGCTTACATTGAATTATGTAATACTCTATATGCGATTTATCAATTTTTGAGACTCCATTTTTTCGTATGTACACTTTTGAGTTAAAGCGAGGCGCTTTTTCTTCTGTTTTACATGATTAATGGCGTGTGTTCAGCCCCTGGAAAAGTTGAATTTTCCTTACCCTGTGCGAGGACATAATGAGCACTGTCATTAACTTGTTTTATGTCGCCTAATCAAGTTGCTTTTTGCCTGACCAGTGCGAGAGTTGGTTTTTGCGACCTTGGGCTTGCGTTCGGCAAACAAATTAACCAGGCATGAAAGAAAAACTAAGAAAAGGCGGTGGAAAATCCGGGGAAAGCTGTGCTGAATGTGCCACGCTCGTCCACTAAAGCGAGTTTGTGTTTGTGCCGCGAGTATCGGCAATTAAAGGCACACGAAATGGCTGGCCCAAATGGACTTAGGTAGTTTTAGTTCGCCAGTTCGACTAGCCTTCTATATTTTGATTCAATATAAAGAAACATATATTTTACACCCCTGGCAAACGCGAATGCAAACAAAGCATAAGTGATTAGGATAGTAAAAACCAGGCAGCAATAAGCATATTTATTGTTTCCGGGGCCACAGTGCGTATGAGCGATGTTGAAACAACTCGTGCACTCATATTTGTTTTCGTCGCGCCGTTGTGCTCGCTGATTCGCCCGGGCATGTCCTTACCCGGGGTCTCCTTAAGTGTCCACTTCCTAGCTGGGATCACTAAGCTCCTCGACTGTTATGCGATGTCCTTGCTGACTGTTGCCCGGAGTTTCTGAGCTGGCGAGCTTCTGAGTTTCTGCTGGAGCCATTAACGTTGATGCGCTTAATGCCAACGCACACATGGCCACGTCCTCGTGCAGATACCAACACAGACTGGCGCACGCGGCAATCCTTTGGCCGTATTATATTTATGTGTGTGCTTATTATCCTTATCGCATGTTTCGTAAGAAGTTAGCGAGAGTGCGAGTGAGTGTGTTCGCAGCGGATGGCTGGCAAATGTCAAGCAGCGACGCCAATGAAGCTACACTCACCAAAATGGTACACCCAAAAATCTCAATAAAACAATATCTAGAGGCAATCATATATGGCTAGCTAAGATGCACAGTATGAATACTGTTAGTGTATTCTGGTTTTGGCCTTTCGCTTTCATTCGTCAAATGATAGCGATTGACAGAAAGTCGACAGTTTGGATGGCTGTCACTCGTTGGTCCTTCGTTCGCTTTCCTTCCTCTCGCTGTTTTTTGTTCCGCTCTGTTCCAGTTCCTGTTTTGTCCTCCACTTGGTTGTAGTTTATGCAAAATATTTGCCCTCCGCCCCACAGTCTCCCACTGTGTTGCCATGTTGACAACTTAATATCAGAGCAACAAACAAAAAAATACAGAAAAACCAAATAAAAATACTCATTCGACCGCCGGAAAATCCTCAACGGAGAAGGGAAAGTGGGCGTGGGTGCACTGCTCGTTTGATGAGATTACATATGTACATATGTCTTCGGCTTCAAAAGGCCGTGAAAATGTTTTCATACTGCAACTTTAGTCGGCCAATCACTGGTCTAAAAAAGAGAAAATTTGTCATAGGAATTTTTAATTTAATTTGCAACTTGTTCTTAGTTGTCATGCTGCTTTTGATGCAACTCATTCCAAAAATGTCTCCTTGAACCAGCTCACTTTTTCACATTTTATTGTTGATAAAGTCCTTGAAAGAGTAGACCAACCAGAGCAGCTAGCCCAAGTGCTCTAGGCTCAATTGCTGCCTCTGCATTCTGGCAGCTAATCAAGTTTACACGCTTTTCCGGGGGTCAGGGGTTAAAGGTGGGCGAGACAAGGAGGGGATGGGCTGGCTTTCCGCGCAACGCGAAATTGTTGACAAGAATTCTTTGATGGCTGCAGGTTACGGTTACCGTTACGGCAACGTGGAACGGAAACCAACCCAGAATCCAGATGAGAACGCTCGAAATTAAAAAAAATCTAATAGAACGTAAAAAACCGATTGAATCGGGGGTGATGGCTGCAATTTGAGTGGAAAAAAAGGGGAAAATATTCATAAATTAAAAATATTAGCCGTGTTAGCCAACTATTTTTTATGAAGAGTCGAGTACCCTGTAGCTTTTCCGTCTTTAAAGCAAACATACTTCATTGTAATTTTAACTCTTGTTTGCAAGAAGTATGAAGATGTAATGTGTTGCCACATTAGCTTTTAAGACATTATTCATAACGACTTATGATTCCGGGCTATACTCGCACATTCTTTTCCCTTTTACTTCACCTGAGGGTAATTTCACCCCTCAGTATCTCTTTTATGTTTTTCCTAGCCCTCATATTGATTTGGAGAGGAAATTGCTGCAAATAAACTGTGATGGCGGTATTTATATATAAGATGAACAAGATGCTCCTGCAATTTTTGTCAACAGGTTGTCTTCTGACAGCCGCCAGCATATTTGGCTTACATAAAACCTTTGTATAAAAGACGGTGGTAAACATGTCCACAGTAAAAAAAAACATCTGCTTCTCAGTTTTATTTCTCCCTATGTTTTTGTTAACAAAAATCCATAGATGATACATTTCATTTTCTCCAACGTTCATATGTTTGCAGTGGAAAATGTAAAATATTAATTTATGTTATTTGCGTGCTGCAAGTATATGCTAAGTTCGATTTGACACCTGCAGTTCTTATTTTCTGCGAACCATTAAGCCGGTAGTAAACTCTTCATATTTCTCATAAACGTATATCCAAAGGCCGGGAAAATTCTTTATGTTTGCCTTCCTTGCGTTTTTCCGGGCACACAATAACTTTTTAATGAACATCGTTAACAATAACGAGCACAAATCAGTTTTCATATTGTCGAATGGCCCCTGGGTCTTTCACCTGTTTTCCCTGGGTTCCACTTTCCATTTCCATTTTCCACAAGCCACCCCCATCCCTCAACCACTCACCACCTCACATCCATCTAATGGGTCCGTTTGCTGACCCTCGAGCGTGTGTGTGTGTGAATTTAATTTGCCTCCTAATTTGTATGAATATTTTGTTTGTGTGTGTGTTTTTCGGGAGTGAAGCACGAGCCCTGCTTTCGCCCACCCACCCCTTTTCGTGGCAACCCTTGCCACTTCCCCTAACAATGCTCAAACAGCTTCCGTTTCCGCTCTTTCCTGGTTATTTGTTTACCTCCCGTGGAGGGCAAGTCTGGTGTATAAGTGTTCCCAGCTCGCTGAGCACACGAGCCACAACAACTACGGAAACATGGAAAGAAATTCAGAGCTCTAACTAAAGTAATTGATCCTTTTTCCGTTTTTTATGTTTTTTTTTCTATATATAGAAAAAAAGAACTTTCGCCAACTTTTGAAGAGTTTCAAGAGTTGCATAAAGACTCGAAATTTATTTAATTTTGTATTTTACAAAGAAAAGTGCACTTGTTTCGCTCGCCTGACATTGACACGCTGCTGAGCAAGTGGCTCCGACGTGGAGGGATGGTTAAATGTGGCAAAAAACACTTCATAATTTAATTAGTGCTGGCAGCCTCGTTCCCATTTACCAAGTAGCGATGCAGTTGGAGAAGCAGGTGGAAAGATGTGGCAAAGTCAAAAGAATGTATCTTTTGGGCTTCAGGCCATACATATTTCAACCACGAATCGTTTTTCCTTTTTGCACCACGTACTGTCAGGTAAAAGTGAACAATTAATAATTCCAATAAAAACAAATCCCGCTCACGTTCAAGTGAAGCACGCACAAAACATAAAGAGCAAACAAAGAAAGCCATTCCCCTCAAGGGTTGAAGAGGAGACCGGGAAATGGGGGCGTGGCCGAAGAGCAAATGAAAATTCCGCTCACTGACATAGAAACATAAACAGAAGACGGCAAAAGCAACAGACGACCACACAGCGCAGGAATATGAAATGTTGTCAGGGAAAAGAGGCGAGCAACAAAAGGAAAATTCGAGGCGAGGAAAATGGAAAAGCGGATTAAAGTGGAGCAAAATCCTATGAAAAGTGCGAGGCCAAAAAAGAAAAGAAAACCATTTCGCACACCTTCAAGGCGAATAGTTTTGGCAAAAAAGTAAATAATAAATATAATAAAAAAATAAGTAATAAAAGTTGCAAAAATATAAGCCTCTAGTGTTTCACTTTTACAGAGCAACGAGAGTAAACAAACGAAAGAAAAATTGAAAGCTTGATTTTTTATAATTATAATTGCTCAATTTTCCGCTTGATAGATCTTAGATGTTTTTGAAGGACAGCTGTTGTGGAAAAATAAATAAATATAAACTTACAATTGGGCGGCTACAATCTCCTATGAATATACAGTATTTGGGAAATCTGAGCATCTTCAATGTGGAATCTTTAACTGGCACAATTACTTTTAAGCTGAGCTGCCAATGAAACCCGAGTGGCCACAAAAAACGAACAAGGAACAGTATCAGTTCAGCAAGTTCTACTTGGATCACAAGCCAAACGCTTCAAGTGAAAACAAAAAGTGAACAAATGCGCCGGCAGAGGAAAAACAACAACAGGCGCAAACTTTGCCTCAGCTTTCACATCCCCCCGTCCCCGTGACAGCGTTCTTCCGTCTCGTTTCTTTGTCTTCGCTTTTTCTTTCATCTCGCCCGACCGCTTGTCATTCACCTTTTTGGCCATCAGAGCATGCATCTTCAGCTTGCTGTGTGTGTTAGAGCGGGAAAATTGGGGGCGTGGTAGGGGAATGGGAAAACTCCGCCTATCACCTGCGCATTTTCCGGCAGAATTGTTCACTTTTTCGTCATTTCATATTTATATTTGCTGTAGTCCTTGTTATTCATTGAATTACTATGTAATTGCCTCCGATGGGGAGCAGGACCCCCGAGGATTCCTCGGCACAGCATTCGCCTTAAATCGCCTTAAAAAATGTGAAAGAGCAGCGATGGCAAACAATTTATCGGGTTGGCCATGTGTGAGCTTGAAGTGCCTATAAATATTTTGATAGCAGTAACTGGAAAAATGAGCAAAGCCAACGGCAGACACACTCACCTGTCCATTCTCCCAGTCAGCCAGAGCCACCTGATAAGGCCACCACAGGCGGCACTCGCTAAAAAACATTGCCTATTTATGGGGGGCCATAAAAGTGAACCAAGGGAATATAGACAGCTGTCGGTCGAATGATGGAGAGAGCAAAGAAAATACTTTGCTTTTTTAAATCTCTTTTGAATAGTGCCAAATGTGAAATTTCTGGCATTCCCTTCCAGCTTTTTGTGGTGTTTACTGTACCTGTCCTAACGGAACAATTCGCCACAATAGCTCGACCCGTGCGCACTCCTGCTCATTTTAGACCGCTTTCTCCCGTTTGCAAGGCAAATGTTTGACTGCCTCTCCTGCATATGTGTGTGTGTGTGTGTGAATGCTGGAGTGAGTGTGTGAGTGTGGAGGCGAGTGAGTGTGTGTGTCATAGATACCAGATGCCCCCGCCCTTAGCCCTCAGACTTTCCTCTTTTGTGGAAAAGATCAACACATGCCCCCAGCGAACTTGAACCGCCCCACTCTTTAAAGCTCTCTTGTTCAGGGCAAATTTCCCCAATCGATTTTGCATTTTTTCAACCCCACACTCTCACCGGAAGAACTCGCTTTTTTTTGGGGTCAGCTTTTTTGTGAACCCAGCGTTATTCTTTTCTCAATTGTTAACCTCCTTGCCGAAAAATGTTGCATGCCATGTTGCGACCCGACTCTCGTTCACCTACTTTTTAGGGGAAAAACTCGGGAAAACTCAATGGGGCGGGGATGAGTGACTGACTGACTGGCTGAATGACTGATTGATTAGGGGCGTGGTCGGCGAGGGGCGGAAGTTGCGTGCGAAGAAGTTGTTTTGGCCATTCTCACAATTCCCCAAAATGTTTCTGTTATGGAAATTAATGGCAACTATCATGAAAGGCAAGTGGGTTAAAGATCGATTGGCAGTGAGCAAATAGTTTACAATAAATTAAAAATTCTTCACACTCAACCCAACTGGTTTTAAACTACATTAATGAAATGAAGTGTGTCTGAATATTAATTAAAATAATGCCTTTTATTTAATGTTTGTCAGAGAGCTCAGCATTTTCCTGAAATATAAACCTTGAACAAACACAAAGCTGGGAAAAGAGCAATAAATAATGGTCGAAAGGGCTGTTTTTCATTTTGACCAAAAACCAAAACACAACCGCATTCGAGTGGCTTTAATACATTTTTTGTCACTCGCGGGCACAACTAAATGGCAAAGGCTTGCCCACTGGCTGCCCTTTTTATTTACGACATTTCGATTTTGCAAATTGAACTCTGAACTTTGGCGTGTGTCTCTGACAAGGCGCAAAGCAGCCGTAATCGAAATTTATTCTGTGCTGAGAAAACTCCCAACTCACCTTCCTCGACGCCCTAATTTCGCCAATTCCTAACCTATTTACTCCTTAGCTTAAAGCAACCCCAAGTCAGAATGTATACGCACACCCCATACCCATTGTAATCATCAAATTGGTTTTGTGGCTTTGTGGTTCGGCGGCTCAGAGGGTCGCAAACTTCACCTCATTGTCTTCGACCTTCCAATTTAGCGATTTTAAAGCGACGGCACGCACAAATAAATTAAGCAAATTTATGGCCGGTCGACCGACGGAACTCAGCCAGTCGAAAAACGCACCTGCCGAATACCGAATACCTCTCATTAACCCGCCGCTCATCTTCCAGCTGGAAAGCTGGAAGCAGGATGCGGATATTGAGTAACCCCTTTGGCCTCGAAGGACATGTGAAGAAGTTATGATATTAAATCAAAACTTTTAAGAGCTATGCCAGATTCATATCGCAAAAGTTTTGTTAATTTCTCGGGCTGCGTGTTGATTTTTATTTGGCTCATGGTCTTAAGGGAAAACGGCCTTGTCGCACTCGCAACTTTCCTGATTCTCCGCTCGGCTTTTGTGCCTTTAGTTTCGGCCTTCTGTTTTGTGTCTTTGATTGTCGTAGTGGCCTGTGCCACGCCCCCCGCCCTCTGTGCCTGCAGCTTAAATAGGCTTAAGTAATGTAGCCGGAAGTGGGTGGTAAAGTGGGTGGTAAAGTGGGTGGCGGTGGGGAAAATGGAAAATGCTTAAAGCTTCTAACATTTCAGTTTTCTTTCTCTCGCATTCCATTATTAATGGAAGTTTGATTGAATTGCCGGCACAAAGTAGCCTGTCTGACCTTTTCCGACTACCAATTTACATCGTCCACTCTTTTTTTTTCTTTTCTTTTGTTTTGTTTTGTTATCTCTATAGCCCTTCTCCACATTTCCCAGAAAATAAAAACAAAACAAAAAATGTCCATTTTTTTGTTGACAAATTCACACAAATTAGCCGTTGCGAGTAGTGCATCCGTTTCGGCATCCATATTTTCCACCTGCGCCTCCCTCGGAAAATTCGATTTTCCGCTAGGCTAGAGATGGCAAACCATGCCATCCATCCATCGCTATGTGGAAAATGCATTAAAATTCTC
Organism: Drosophila simulans; assembly: GCF_016746395.2. NCBI lineage: Eukaryota > Metazoa > Arthropoda > Insecta > Diptera > Drosophilidae > Drosophila > Drosophila simulans. The sequence continues at coordinate 2,996,145 of NC_052525.2, forward strand.
TTACACCAGCCAAATTCACTTAGCCCGGCATGATGAGCACACAATGATGCAATAAGCCCGCGAGGGCGGTCGGGAAAGCCCGGAAAAGTGGGCGGAAAATGCCGGAAAAGTGGGCGGAAAAGCGAAACACGAATTGTGATCTCAGTTAGACTCGACTAACGCGACGGCCGAAAGAGGTACAGTTCTAAAGACTAGTTTTTTGTATAGGTAGTTTCATTCATCTTATGATTATTGCCACTTAAATTGGGCACTCAACAGCAAATTAGTAGTCTAATTATGATTTCCTCTGGCATTTAATTGTCTACAAGCAATTTAAAATTTTCACCGACTAATATTTTCATGGAAAATAACGTTTGGGCCATTACATTAATTCGATTCGATTTGATTTGATTCGATCCAATTCGATCATAACAACCATTCCGTATCAATTACGCCAGTGGGAAATTGTTGCAATCATAGTGCATTATTGACGACGTTAATTGAGTTGGCTGGATAGTTGGAGGATTTTCCATTTCCCATTTTCCTATGCGGTATGACTATGCAATGAATCTAGAAAGGTCAGCGTTGGGTTTTATCGTTTTTTTACATTATAATGCACTTTTCCGCTTGACGCCGCCGCTATCAAAGTCAATTTAAAGTACATTTATTTTTAATGCATGTCAGCACCGATGACCTTGGCCGTGAATTGCCTTTGATCGAAAGTAGAAGTGGGTATGTGTGCGGAAATTTATTTGGCAAATATAGGCTGTGCAGCCCGGTTTTCCAACCAACGCCGAAAATGTTAGGGAAAAGCCACCAGGTTGAAGGTTAATTTATTTCCTTTTCATTCGACAGCTCTTCCATAATCCTCGAGGGGAAAGAGGAAAATGGCAGCAGGAAATGGCAAAACATAAAATGGTTTGCCTAATTCTAAGGTCTAAACTTATTCCAAGCGAGGTCTTCAGAAAGTATCTTCAAGATACACGAATAGAATGTTGCATTGTAAATAGTGATTAGTTTGTTTTAGATTGTAACATATCTCTGCAAATTTAAATGCGGCTTTAACTTGCGTCCCGAAGTCAAGAAGTCGTAAATTGTGGAAATTTTTAAGTCATCGGCCTTTTTTAGCACGCCGCCTGCTAAGGAAATTCATTGGGCAGGCATTGAAAGTGAAGTTGATATATGGCTAATGATGTTGACATGTGTATGGGTAATGGGTATGGGTATGGGTATGGAGAAAAGGCTTTGTTAACTATGCCACACACTCACACACACATGCACACCCACAGAACGGGGGCGGCGAGGGCGTGGCAATCAACACATGAAGCTTATTGCTTTCGCCTTGTTTGCCGTAAATGCAAATTGGTTTTGTTGCCGCTCTGTTGTTCCCCCTGCCTCGCATTTGTTTGTTGGCGGAAAGGAAAGCGAGCGAGGCGGGCAAATCAAATCAAATATGCACTCTATATAGTCAAGGTGTAATAAATAACGCTGCAAATGAACAATCTAGGTAATGTGCGCAATCGCATCGCATCGATTGCAAGAGTATTATTATCATAGGAAATTTCTGGTGCAACTCAACCTCGATTGCAGGCAATTGAGTTGATCGAATCAGGGTAACAAAACTCAGTTTTCTGCCCGCTTGGTGGCAATTACTTTGAGTGCCAGGACCCCAAAAAAAAAAAAAAAAGAAAACCCGAATAGGTGAAGTGTCAACGGAATGCACAAAGAGATAAGTTGGGAAGAAGAATCCTGGCAGGCGAGCCTTCAGTTCGTGGTAAATTCCTATTCTACACTGAGCGAAGCGAACGATTTCGAAGGGTTTCACACAGTCAGCACACATGAATGTAGCAGGAACTTCATCTATTCCAGCCCAGTTTCAAACTTCTCCTTCGCAATTCACAGAAAGGAAAATCTCTAGAAAGACTGGTAACGTGTTTTCTCTCAGTGTAAATTGTCGTCATTGTCGTTCCATTTCTCGTGCAACAAAGCGAGCAAAAGGTACCCATTTGCATAAAATTGCAGTAACATCCTTTCGGCCACTGTGTGTGTGTGTGTGTGTGTTGCAAGCGAATTGGCCATGTGTGCGTGACTGTTGCACAAGATGTTGGCCGTTGTCCTCTTTGGTTGCCCCTTTTTGTTGTTATGTGACAGTCATTGCAACTTAACGAGTCCCGACCTTCAATGTGACTTGCCGAAATAGTGAAAGGAGTTCCGCAAATCGCTGACTAAATGAAGTTTAAGTAAGCATTTTAAAGGCAAAGGATCAGAGGGTAGCGCTAATTACTTTCAAGCTTTAAGCACTTGACACATTTAAAGTAATTAGAAAATAACATGCATTTTTAATGGATTAATAGATTAAATCACATGTTTGATGACCGGCAATGATTTTTCTTTGACCTTAAGCTTCCTTTTACATGCATTTCCGCTAATGAAATCAAGTTGCATCTGATTGGTTTTCTCCGGTAAATATTGAAAAGCGGAAAGGGAAAAGGAAAGGGAAAGGGAAACGGAAAAAGGACCTCAGACATTCGCGCAGAAATCTCGTGAAAAATTGCGTTTGAATCCTGTTGCCCCATTTCCTGCTTTCCATTCCTGTTTCCACTTCAATCCAAATCGAAGGGAACTTCTCAAACGGAAGGGGGGAAATGAGCAAGGGCCGGAATCTAGAGTCGGAAAAACAAAGTCACGGTTGTAATCAATGTCGGTTAATAAAGTATGGCTCTGCAGAAAAAGACGAGATGTGGTATAAAACACAAGCTCGTGCATTTCCGTTTGTTTTTACCAAATTAAAAGCGTATTGTTGTTAGTTTGCTAAGGCCAGCTCAAATAATAATTCGCTTTTCAGCGTGCACTGGCTGCTGGGAGCTTGGAGCTCGGAGCTCGGAGCTCGGAGCTCAACAGGGGATGACCGCGACGAGACACAGGGGCGGCGAAATTGGCAAGGGGGTGGCTCAGAGTCATGGTCACGGTTCACAGGTTAATTATGCAGCTTGTTAAGGCACACCAGCAAAAAAAGCCACGCTCCAAAAAGAACACAAAAAACAACGCACAGTCAAAAAAAAAAAATAAAAACGAAAAGAGAAAACCAAAATGTTCCTGCAAAAAAATCAGAAAGAAAGTGGAAAACAAGAAAATTTCGCCAACGGCAAAAGGGGGGGGGTGGAAAATTCTGGGGGGTGGCGAAAAACGGGGGCACTACATGTTGCGTTCGAGTTCGAAGCCAACTTTGGCCATTCGGGAAATGCTCCACGAACTTTGCTAATGAGGTTTAACGAAATGATTTTATTCTGAAATGTGTGAAAATCGGCGCAAAGTTAATGCCTTTTACTTTGGACAGCTAATAATGCTGCTAATGAATTAACTTTATACTCCTATAAAAAAATCTGAGGAAAGTCCTTAGTCCTTAGAGACAAATTGTTGTCTGTTTTCTAGAGAACATAACTAATTGAAAGTTCTCGGTAGAAATTCTCTGCAGTTTCATAGCAAATTTGTGCTTTAATTTAAAGGGAATTTTTTGTTGCTTAATTAAACATCAACTCTTTCCTGCGGTGGCTTTGTTCCCTCGTGTTTTGGTTGGTGAATCTGGGTGGGAATACTGAAAATAAAACACTTCTGCTGCGACAGACGGAGATTCCACTTGTGCCATTCAATTAACCCAGCTCCAAACGACCCTAAACCCAAACTATTCACCCGCGACCCCAAAAAGTATGCAATGCATTGAGGCAAGAGTGAGAGTTTGTCACTCGCGCAGGGAAAATTAAAAGCATAAATTCTGTTCCCCAGAAACGCACGCGAAAAAAAGGTGAAATAAAAGGAAACCATGTCCCAGGAGAGTAATGGTGGCCCAGCAGCAGGAGGCGGAGCAGCAGCGCCACCACAATACATAATAACCACACCCAGCGAGGTGGATCCCGACGAAGTGCGCTCCATGGCCGACTTGGAGCTGGGATCCCCCGAAAAGCAGGTGCAGGTACAGAGCCAAAAGTTCTCCAGCACGTCGAGCACCACCAAGGTGGCCACCCACTCCTTTTCGATGAGCAGTAGTGCCGGCACTACTGTGCAGCAAAGCAAACAGGACAGCGCCCAGCAAATCCAGCAGCTCCAACAGCTCCAGCAGCTCCAGCAGCTCCAGCACCAGCAGCAGCAGCAGTCCCAGCGAATCATATCCAGCTCGACGAGGAGCCAGAGCCTGCAGTCCAGCACGATTGTGGGCGAGGCCACCACCATCACGAGCGGAGCCGCCCAGATGCTGAGCTCCTCGGCGGCGGCCTCGCTGGCCCAGCAGCTGAAGGCCCAGAGCTCCACCTCGATCATCACCAGCAGCGAGCAGAGGACCAGCACGAGCACCAGCAGCAGCAGCAGCACCCGGTTCATAGCGAGCGGCTCCAGCAACCTGGCCGGCGGCAACTCGAACTCGGCCAGCTCGGCCAGCAGCAAGACTCGCTTCCAGAGTTTCCTTCAGCAGCCGGAGGGCGCCCACGGCTTTCTGACGGCCCATCAGAAGCACGTGCGGCAGTTTGTGCGCTCCACGTCGGCGCACTCGGAGGCGGCAGCCGGAGTGGCTGGGGCACGGCCGGAGAAGTGCATCCGCAGCGCCTCCACCCAGATCGACGATGCCAGTGTGGCCGGCGTGGTGGAGTCGGCCGGGAACTTGACTGACAGCTCCGCCACCGGGGGATCCATGCAGCTGTCGATGAGCAAGCTGGGCCTGCAGCAGTCCTCCTCCATTCTGATCTCCAAGTCGGCCGAAACGATCGAGATGAAGAGCTCGTCGGCGGGCATGCGCACCCAGTTGACCCTGAGCGGTGGCTTCCTGGCGCCGCCGGGCAGTCGCAAAATAACCATTTTGAGTCCCATTCACGCGCCGCCCGGTCTGCATGACATGCTCAAGCGGGCCCAAGGACGATCGCCGCTCTCGCCCAGGATCAGCTTCCCCGGCAGCGATTCGGACCTCTTTGGGTGAGTTCATATAACTGGAACAATGTTCTCCGCCCTTTTGAATGGTAATTTAGCAAAGAGGAAATACAATAAATTAAATTTCTATGAAGGTCCGCCAGCTTGTCCACTGAATTCTTCGTAAAGCCTGCCTTTAAATTCGTCCATTGTGCTGGCTCGAATTCAGTGTGCCCCAAGTTTCCCCTTTGCTAATGAACCTGTTTATATCCTTGCCCGTGTCCTGGACACTAATGGCACATTGAACCCGCTGCTAATTGTTGACTTGCTGTTGCAAGTTGTGGGGGGTGGGGTGGGGGGTAAGGGCCTTTCATCACAACGAGAATTGCTTGCCCCCGAAAGCGTTGTCAAAATGCCAAAATTGTTTGTCATAGTCGTATAATTAAATTTAAATGTTTTTTATTTTCCGCATCCTCTCTGTCTTTGCCTGTCTCTCTTTCTGGCAGCGACAGCAGGTATATATATATATATATATATAAATATGTTAATACCAGCAGGCACAGAAAAAAATAAATTTGAAAATAAAGAGAATAATTTTAATGAACCCCCAAAAGAGATGAGGAAGGGGGCGCGGGGTAATTGAAGCTGCCAGGCCATGAAATTTTAAAGCGCAAAGGAAATCGAGAAAGGGAAACTTAAACAATTATTGGAATTACGTCCATTAAATGTATTTAAATATAATGGCAGGCGAAGGAAACGAAATGCAAATAGGGCCAAGAGAGAAGTGAGTGTTGTGTATTCCGAAAATAAATCGGTATGAAGCATTATACGCGCTAATGGTTAAACACGAAATAACTGAAGCGTAGGGAAAATGAAGGAGGGGGAGAGGGGGGGGGGGGGATTAACCAGTTGACAGTTGTTGCTCAATATTTGCATATTTGTTTTTGAAACGCAAACAAATATCAAGCGTAATTCTCGGACAATTTTAGACAGTGCATACTCGTATATATAGCAAAAAAGGGGTAAAGTCGGAAACTGACTTTGAGCTACGAAAGTTAAAATTTCTAAATAAATAGTTGTGTATTTCTTTGTATTTATGCCAAAATGTGCAGATGTGTTCTTATTCCCTTCACATTCGACTAATCAACATTTAAACTAAAGTCTAAAGTTATTTATGCTCTCGTCCTAAGCCCGTAAATAAAATCTAATAAATCGCACGGATAACATGCCATTTTGCGGTGGCTTCTTATCAGTTGGCCAACAAGTCGGTGCTCCACTTCAGTCATAACATTAATTCCCAAATCAAAAATTCCCTTTGGAATTAGCCGAAAAATGGGAAGTTATATAGTGGAGGAGCCAAGGAATTTTGGCTGTTCTTCTGAAGGAATAGGAAGGGGGGGTGGCTTCAAAAATCCACACAGATTCGCCAGCAGGCCGCAACATTTGCATAGCTTTGGCCACAAGTCAGGGTACCCCCCCTGGGTGCCCTCACCCCCTCAAACCCCTGACCCCTGGCACCCCTCATAAATCCGGGGCTGAAGCTCAAGGCTCAACTTTCGGCCGGTCTCTCGGTATGCGTGACTTATGTTTACAGTTTATTTATTATTAAAAACACACAGACAAATGGTCCGAGAAGAAATGTTTATTATTGTTGCTGTTTGCCTCAGTCAAACAGGCCAAAAAAAAAAATAACAAAAAAAGAAAACAACACAGCACAAAAATGTATACAGTTCTCCGGGATTTCGGCGAATGGAGTGGGCAGGACGAGAAGTCCTGGGGGTGCTCCTCATTTATATGCCATGTCAACGTCGGCGGTTTGGCTGGCAATGAATTGAAAATTTCGACGCCCCAAGCCGGCGAGCTAATGTCTATATAAATTATACTCCAATCTTTAAGCTATCAGGGGATCGGCTCGGTGACGCAGCCCGCATTTTTAACAACTTTAGAAAGGGGTATTCCCCCAAGGAAATCCGGCGCTTTCGGATTGCCGACTTGTTTGTCGGTGGGTTAAATGGCATTGAGGGATTTTCTGAGCGCCAGAAGTTGCAGCCAAAAAGATTTGAGTGAACAAAAGTTTTCGGACATTTAAAATGTGATAATTGTCGCGGCTTCAGGTTTTTTTTTAGAAAGATTTAATGTGTGAAACTTTCAACGCTAACAATATGGTAAAGTGTCCCTTTCATTAACTTTTTTTTTGCCATTGCTCCTATTTTCAGAAAATAAACGAATCGCCTAAGGTCGATTCAAAATTGTTAACCAATATCTAGGTTAATGGCAGGGTGCAATTTTCCATTAATGTACCAAACACTTTGCCAATAACTTTTGGGTCTTGTATCCTTAAGGACAGGCCTCGAAATTGTTTTGAATTTCTGTCAATCAATCAGCCCACGTAATTTGTTAATTAAGCCATTGAACTCTTGTCGGCTAACTGGGTTAGTTAACCCTTTAGGGCAAGCACTTCTCTACACAGCATGAAATTGTTAAAGTATATAAACAAATTTTGAAAATCAGTTAGGTATCTTTATGCTATATTTCAGATAAATAACTTTAAGCAGCTACAACATATTATTCTTCATGCGTGTAATAGTCATCTAACAGTCGTTTCCCCGAGGAACTTCAAAAGTTTCCCCTTTTCAAAAATGAGAAAGATGCAGGCAGTCGGTTTTCCCTCGGGAAGAAGTGTCGACGAAAAGTGGTTAAAGGGGACTTAGTCGGTTAGGATATGGGCCTTGCTCGCCTTTAAAACGTGCCTTTGTTTGCATATTTTATTTTGGAACTCTTCGTCCTCCCCACCGGCGAATATTCAGTCGAGTGTTGCCCACTTTAAGGCGCTAATGAAGGTATATTTACGCAACAAAAGATGAGAGCAAGAGAGCCGCCAGGACCTTCATTACTGTCAGGATATTAGTTAAAGTTCGTAAGCAACTCATTAGTTTAGACAGTTCCGATATTTAATACGTTACTTCGATTTTCTAAGTAATTAGGAGGCATAAGATAAACTATGAATATTACTATTTGGGCATTGCAAATAAAATGCACATGAAATTCGAGCCAATCCAACAATTAGCAAACATCATGCATTATTGTGCTCATACTGACTGCTATTTAAATTGTTGTTCTTGCCTGACAGTCGCTTTCAATGCGAGCATTACATAATAGCATGAATAATATTATGCATACGACACGTGTGACATTTGCAAGGCCATTTGAAAAAGGGAAAAGAAAGGCAGCGGCATCTCGAATGGCCATTTGAAGTATATCCCTAAGATAAAGGCAATCCGAGATGGGAAAATGCCGGGCATGGGCGAGAAACAGAAGGTGAGCCCTCGGATGCCAAGGAATGATAATAAACTCAAAACCATTAAAAAGAAAGGAGCAACGAGCGACGAAAGAGTTGGGGAATTTAATATATTTGCACTGCAAGGGCGGAATGAAGAAGCCAATTGAAATGGAGTGAGATTCGGTTCAAAAAAATTGACAATGTACAACATCTGTGTCCACTTTCTTATAGAAGATGTAACAATATTTCATTTTGTTTAGCTTTTATTTTTTGCAATAAACCAGGTTATTTCATTTGGTTTCCTGAACTGCTTGGTCCTAATTAAATCCTTCTTGTTTCCTCCTTTTTTCCTTAAAATTTCCCTTTTTTTTTGCCAAAAATCCGTGGATTGGCCCAAGGGGTAAGATTTTTGCTTTGCCTGCTTTTTTCAGCTTTGCAGTGACTTTTGGACCGGTTCCCTTTTCCATTATCCTCGCTTTTTTCTGAGCTGCTCACCAGCTGAGCTTTAAAATCCTTGCTGCACTTTGACAAAAAGCTGAAGGAAGCGAAGGAAAAGAGCGGAGATCTCAGGGAGCTAAAGAATTATTAGTCCGGTGCCTCATTGTTGGCAAATTTAATTAGTATGTTGAATGCTTCCTTACGGGAATTTCTAAGGGAATTCCTGAAAAATTCCAGGCAAAAGGTGAAAAAAGTTCAAAGAAACCCGCATACTTTCTTCAATGAAGCATTCATCTTAGAAAGAATCTAGTCCATGAAAGCTCAATAGCAATGCGACGAACCCGGAGCTTTGGAAAATTGCTCACAACTTTTTCCACAGCTTTTCACCACAGTTGAATTTTCTGGAAAAGCTGTCTAAAGCTTTGAAAGTTGAATAAAACTTGCTTAATGTTATTTTTGTTGCTTAAGGTCAGGATTTCAAAAAAAAAATGTGGAAAAACCAAAATAAGAAAATGTTTACAAAGCTTTGTAAGTGATATTATTATAGGAATGTTTGATACGTGTTTTTTAAAATGTATTCTGTTGCTATAAGATAAAAAAGTATATTTTCAAATTACTAATTTATCGTATTGTCTCTTTTTCTTTACAGGTAAGTTGATTGAATGCATACGATACGTTTGTGATTAATTAAGCGACTTGGGTAAGCTCGATTGCATCTGAATTTTCGGCCATGGAACATATTTTTAAACTTTAAACGCTCGACAAAAAAGCTCTGGGCTTTGTGCGAGCGATTATTGCGTATACGCGGCGTGCAACTGGTTGGTGGGCGTGTCGGTCCGCCCTTTTTTCAAACGTTTTCCCCCCTGTTTCTCCTGAATCCCTTTACCCACTTCGTTTTAACAATTTGACACCCAGGAGAAAAAACAATCAGCAACACGTTGAACCTTGGCATTTTCACTCGGCGTTTTTATGATTAACTTTTCGGTATGTGCAGTGGCTAGACAAGGAAACAGAGCTGACGCACTGAAAAAAAAAGTTATATATTATAGCAAATTCTTTCGTGGAATATATAGTTTTGTGGAAATAATCACTATGTGGGTATAACCATGACACAATTGTAATGTAATTGGTATTATGAAGTCAGTTTAGTGTATGTTTCGAAAATCATCAACTTTTTTTTGTATATGTATGGCTTTGCGAGACGGGGGCGGTGCGTTTCGCGGGGGCGTGGCAGACCGCCCACCTGGCGCTGCTGCGAGTGCAACTGTAAATGCATCAGGCAACTGAAATGGGAAATGAGAAATGAGAGACGCGTGCAATTTGTTTGTCCGCCCGCCACGCCCACGGCCCATCAGCCGCCCAACCGCCCGCTGGCTGTACCGTTAGCTGTGCGTCAATGGGGCGGCGTGGTCGTGGGCGTGGCTGTTGGTTTTGGGTACACACGCTCAGCGGGCGGGGCAAAAAATCTCTAGCGAAAGCGGAGCTCAAAGAGCAGGAAATTGAAAAATATTAAGCACGAAAAAAATCGGAGCAGGAAAATAATGAAAAATGTTTTCGGTTACAAACTAGCTTGTTTGAAGTTCTCCGCAATCGATAGCAAAACGTTCGAGTTTAAAAGCAAAAAGATGCAGTAGCAATTCAAGGAATGGAAGTCTTCAGTTTTGGTTTCCAAATGAAATGTATTGCTATCAGCTAACAAAATTAGGCATTTTCTATTCAAGGCATTAATTGAACCAATAAAAAAGTGAAAAACAAAACACAAAACCATTCAGGTAATTTCACCTTCATGAGCCTCATGAAATTCGAGTTTCCCGGGTCGAGAAACACAAAACCACCGTTTTTGTCACAAATATTTGACTCACGGCGTTCCCCCCAAAAAAAATCTCTCCAATAAACAACGAACTGAGCACCCTCCCCGGGTGTTATATATGCGTTTATATTTATATATGTATGTGTATATCTATATGTATGTATATCTCCCAGATGCCCAGATACCCAGGACCCCTGCCACGCCCCCCCATCCCGCCTATCTCTAAAGCCAGCCCCCTTGGGTGCCATTGCCATTGCCCATTGCCCATCCATTAGTTTTCCGCTTTTCCCCCGCCCCTGGATTTTTTGTTCCTTTTTTTATTGTTGTGGCTGTTTGTCAAAGCAAAAGTGGACACAGGCCAGCGGGGAAATAGATTAAGGGGGCTCCTTGACACACGGGGTATTAATAACGTTTTTGCGAAATAGAGTTGACAAAAAGCGAGGTGCAAATAGATTAAATATCACCTACGAATATTCTAATTGACAACACTTTTCGGATTCAAAATAAGTTGGTACCCATATATAGATTTGCATTAGTAATTGGTTAAATGGTTAATGTTACTATAGGTGCACAGATACTTTGAAGAAACTCTGATATCAACCCTCGCTGGGAGAGTCACTTCCTTTCCTGGATGAATCTCCTTTTCGCTGTTAATGTACAGGGAACTGTAGAGCTGCGATACCATCTGGTTTGGCGGCGGTCATAACCATAACGCCGAAAAAGGCGAAAGCTGCTCGGGCTCCACCTGTTCTCCCTTTTTAGCGGTCCTTTGGAAAACCTCACCCAGCTCAGCAGCAAAGTTTCATTAGAACGAGTGGCGAGCGGCATTTTTGATGGATAACTCTCGCAGGATAATTGCACTTCGAGCCCGGGGCTCATTTCAGGCCACTTTCACCTTCGCCGACAGAAATTTGAAACTTTCAGATGGCCCCCGACCCCGGATGCTCCGTTTGTTTGTGCGTGCAGCACCTTGAGGCACCTGGGGCAGCTTAAGAGCTAATGCCAAAATGCCGGAATGCCGGCAGTGAGTACTGGTAGTAGTGCAGCACGAGGTGTGCTTGTGTTTGTGTTTGCTGGCCGGAGAGTTTGAGCTCATGGGTGGGGTCAAGTCAGGGGGTCATCTAATCTGGAAATCAAAGACGCCTCGGGTTCTCGAGAGCCAAGTACGATGGTCGCACAAAGACAGATTTGCTGATGCTAACGCAAGCTCGAAATAATAATAAAAGTGAAGCAAACCCAAAACCGCGTAGTCTAGTGTTAGTGAAGACGTCAACCACTTGAGTTCGCCGTCGAACGCTGCAATTGCCGCTCTGCCGGCGTCGCTGCCACCGCGCCCATTACTTGACCCCAGATTAGTTATCACTATTGCACATTATCATAAGGTCTTGCCAATATCCAAAATGCAAATTGCAAAGCAGAAAAGATGCGTGAATGAAGTTTTCAAGTGCAGTGCGCAACAACAGCAAAAAGACAACAGCTAACGGCAGCGACGTCGACAGCGCGGTTCTGATAAGAATGCACGGCGGCAGAGCAGAGGGCTGATTGGAATCAAGAGCGCGCAGCTTTCTGCGCAAAAGAGAATTCTGAACTGTCCGCTCTCTCCAGCAAACAGTAAATAATAGTTAATGGTCGCGCAAATAAACAATAATAATTGATGACCAGCAATGTTTCCTCCGCCAACTGACAAAAGCAATTCTTTGAGAACCTAATTTCTCAGGAAATTCTTCAAGTTGGTCCATACTCCGATAATGGTGCTCTCTCTACTACTACTTTGCGCACTTCATTCAGTAGAAAAGGCGGGCCATGGTCGCACCGCACCTTAAATACTCTGCAAATATTGAGTGAGCATAAAAAAAGTACATTTCGCAGTCATTTGTGCTGGCGCTCTGATCAGCATTTTGGACTAATATTTAGGGCATACAGTTAATATATCTCTCGTGAAAAACAAGCTTTCTAGATTAACCTTGGGCAATGATATAATTTAATTTGATTTATATACACTTAGCATCTGCGGTCAGAAACTATGTATTTTGATGAACGCGTATTTGTATTCAACACTAGACAAAATAGATTCATTCACTTCTTACGCGCACGCGTTCATTTTGTTCATCTTCTTTTTGCGCTCTTTCGCTCCTGCTCTCCGAAGTCGCCGTCGCTGCCGGCGCAATTCGCCGCCACTTTCTGCCTTTCTCTGCTTTTCCGCTGCTTTTTGCGGCAGTGTAGTGCGGTCGCTGCAGCAGAGAGCATCGCATCGGCATCACAACGCATATCGCATTTCGTGTGTGTGTGTGCGTGTGGGTGCGTGTGTGTGCGCGCGCGCCGCCTAAAAATAATAAAATAAAGAAGCACCACATCCATAATCATAATAATAATAAACAATAAATTCGCGTAGTGGTCGCAAGTGCTAAATAATCGCTTAACAAAACAGCATTGCCCGTGAATTTTTTTGTTCTTGTGCATTACCTTTTTTTTAAGTGCTCCTCGCACGTGTGTGCAAAACAACAACAAAAAGCAGGAGAAGGGGAGAGAAAGAGAAGCTGTAAATTACATAAAAGAAGCAGCAGAAGTTAAGATAACAGAGTGAAATGATAAGCGGCGGAAAATAAAGCTACACAATAATACACCAAAAATATGGCCAGTAATTACAGAAAATATATGCAAAAGTCGTTTAAAAGTTAGTGCAAAATAAACAAAACAAAAACCAAACAAAGGGCGGCATCAAAAAATGCAAAAGGCGTGCTAACAAAGCACACGCAAGTGAACACTAAAAACTGATAGCAACAAAATACTTGAAAACTACCAAAACTCTTCCACTTAAAATCGTAAAGCCAAGAAAATTGCCAAAGTTGCAAAAATAATAAAATAACTATACAAATAATCAAAACTTCGATGTGTGTTACAATAAAAACCCTCAGTGAAAATACAATAAATCTGGAGTACTCCATTATAAACAAGATAATACACGAATAACAGATAATTGTATTTGGAAAAGTAGACCATATTCAAAAGAAATATTGAAAACAAGAAAGATAATAGTAAATGCGAGTGAGTATTCAACACATGTTATTAATCAAAGCAAATATATAAGATTCTCCAGAAATAGGTAAAATTCCATATTGGAACTAAAGAAAAAATGCAAGAGTGGTAGCCACCAAAAAAAAAATACTAAAATTCGTACTGAATAACTATAGTTAAATAACAACATAGTTGGAATCTATAACAGAAGTTGACCCAAAACGAAGTAAATATGTGAAAATGCAAAACAAATACAAAACCAATATAATAAACTTAAACCACCGCAAAAACTGATCTTAATATATGTGTATAACGAAACCAATTTAAATTAGTGATAAATATCTTGTCAAAAGAGAGCTCGCTAGACGATAAAAATGGGCCATTTCTTACAAATAATATAATACCAAAACCCACAAACAATCCAAACGACTTTCATATTCAGTCTGATATGAACGAAATTATTCAAATATTATTAATAAGAATGCTAAAAACTGTGTAATTGGGCTAGAAAATGTTTTTTTTTTTTAAGAAAAGAGAGAGAACAATTTAGAAACCTGATTATATTGAAATTAAAATCTATTTGCGAATGAACTAAAAATCAGCGCGCGAATTTAAAAAGCTAAAATTCCCAAGAATAATTAAATAACAAACTCCAAAAATTCCCTAATGTCTTCTTAAAAATGCAATTAATTCTTCAACAGTTCTCAAAGTAAAAAAAAAAGTATTTAAAAATAAATATAAGATTTCAATTAAATTATTTCAAATTCTAAAATCAAGTTTTTAATTCGCCCAATATAACAAGAGTATCGAAATTCGCTCAATCTCTAAAAAAAAAAAACAACTTTCGTAAAGTTCTAGAATGCCGCCGCCGCGACGTCGACGCAGTGCGTGATTGTGTGCGTGCGCCTAGTACTCATGTGTGTCGTGTGAGCTTCTGAACTGGCGACCAAAACTGACGACGCCGTCGCTGCCTCTGCCTCAGCCGCAGTCGCCGCCTCCGCAGCAGCAGCAGCAGCAGCAGTAACAACAACTACAACAACAGCCACCAGGGCCGCAGCAACCACACCAGTTACAACTGCCCCAACAGCAGCGACACCAACAGCGATAACAACAACATATAGATCGCGGAATCTGCTGAAAGCCACCGCCAAGGTGAAGAAGAAGAAAAAGTGGAAGCAAATCTCCTTCGTCGACGACCAGCAACGCTTGAAGCAAGCAGCGACGTCGGCGGAGCGCAAACGCTCCACCAGCAGCGCCCCGCCCGCCCTCGAGAGCAACGTACCGCCGCGGCTGGGGCGCTTTCTGCGGCAAAAGAGCAGCGAAACCAGCAGCGCTGCAACGTCGGCAGCAGCGGCAGTGGTGACAGCGGAAGCGGAAACAGGACGCCGGAAATCGTCGGCGGCCTCGATCATCGCAGCGGCAGCGGGCGCTGCTGGCTTGCACAACAACAACAGCAGCAGCTGCGCAGCGACCGCCAGCGAGGAGCAGAACTCGAGCGGCACGCTCACCGGCAGCAGCGGCAATACTTCCACGTCGACGTGGTGCGGCAGCATCAACTTCCTGGTGTATATGGTGTGCTCGTTTTGCTGCTGTTGCTACAACTTTCGCAATTCGCCGTCTAGGTGAGAAGCCGCGCCTATCGATAAGTAATCGCGATTTATCGATAAGTAATCGCAATTTATCGCGATTTCCGTTTTTTCTTTTTTTTGCAACTTTGGCTTGAGCTAGTCCCAGAATCTTTAAAGCGAAAGTTTACTTTCTTACGAGAATATCGATAACTTATCGAAACGTGAGCAAATTTTTTCATAGATGGAGTTGCACAAATCATCATAGATATACTTTGCGCTGCCACTGCGACCAATAATTTGTCAATGCTTTTTATAGCATATTCAGTGCTGACATTAGCCCCTGATTCCATTCCATTCCATTCTCCCTGGGGATCTCTCTCCAGCGATATCTATAATTAAGTTGTTAGAATTCTATTCATAAACTATACATCTACCCGCGAGTTGTGCCATTTGTTTAATAAAGCATGACCGAGTCCCCATTCAAAGCGAAGCTTATCTAACAGCAAAAAAGACAACAAAAGCGAACAGAAATCAGCAAAGAGTGAAAAAAAACTACGTTCAAATTGCAGGCAATTTTGATAGCTCACACGATCTGCTGGCGCATGCGATGCAGAGCGCCAAGAGGATCAATCAGAGCATGTGATGTTCATTAGTTGATCAAGGCATCAATTAAGTCCGGAAAAAGCCCACTTTTTGGTGCTTCAATCTCAATCACAATCGACTTTTTCGCATCTCTATTGGTTGAACTGCAGATGTGAAGGGTTAGAAGTTAGGCGATTATCGAATGAATATGTGAATTAATGAACTAACTCAATTACGAGTGGATTTGCCAGCAAATACTTGACTCAAGGCATTCCAATCAGGCGGATGATATCCTGCTGGCCATTATCCTCAATGATTCGACCACTCGCATCGCCCACCTCCCGTTATCCGTTTTCTGCAATCGGTAAGCTGCTTGCTGCGAAACCCACTTGGGACTAATTATTACTTGGCCATCCTGCCATATATCCTTCAGAAATCAAAGGAAAGAGACGGCAACTGCTGTTGTCGCTCGCCAGAGAGAGAGGGAATGAGAGGGAGAGAGAGAGAGAGGGCAGCTGTGACCTCTGCTCAGGTGGCATTGTGGCGCCGGCAGAGCGAAGCGAATAGAGAGGCCTCTTTCTTTATTTTCGTTTCTTTTTTTTTTTTTTGTTTTTTGTTTTTGGTGTTCCGAGCAATCAAATTTTAGGCGCAGATTAGAATGCTGCGAGGTCAAAGTTCAAGGTTGCACAAACCCCCAAAAAACGGAGGGGTTGATTTTCCAACACCCCACTGCCCTTTCCCCATTTCGCCGTCATCTGTTTGTTTCACATTTGGCAATTAGCATTTAACGCCTGTTATTTTCCCTTCGTATTAATTGCGTAAAATGTTAATCTGCTCAACTTGTCACCGAAATAAAGTAAAGAACAACAAAGGCAAACAAAAACCTCAAACCCCAGAAAACTGAGCAAAAGCAGTTGGGAAACCAACTGGGAAGCTGAGTACATCGGGTTCCCCTCCTCAAGTTCAAACACTTCAAAGGTCGTTGATGATGCACAGTGGTGCCTCGAAAGGCCTGCTCTATAAATACCCCTTATTATTATTATTATTATCTGTATTATCAACAAAATTCTTGAATGACACTTGCCATTTGAAAATATCTTACATTAAAGCTTTTGCAATATCTAGACCTTATAATTGATTATTTATTTCACCTTTCTCTTTACAGGTAAGTCGATTATGTGCCTATCTTTATTGTCAGCGAAAATCTTTGGTAAGCCTATTTCGTCGGGAAATCAAAGTAAAGTAAATGTAAGCTAGATATTGCGCATACGCCATGTGAAGCGGGAAATTCCACGATAATGGTGATTCAGTAGCAATGAGCTGCAGATGCGGCATAAACCTAAACAGCATTCTCAAAACTGGCTTTCATGTTTTTGGACCCGTTCACTATATGTGCTCCATATATTTGTTTGTTTTTTTATTTTTTTATATTTGAAGGGGGCCGGTCTGCATTGTTAGCGCTTTTTTGTTTTTGCTGCTTTTGAGATAAGAGCTTGGCTGGTGTTGTTGTAGTTGCAAACTGATAAGGGTCCAAAGAGTCGGCACGCTTTGTAGAATCCACCGAAAGCCCCCAGAAAAGCAAATAAATTCGAGGCTATTGTCGATTTTATTTTTTATCACATGTGATAAATGAATATGGGAAAGCAGCCAAGCGATTAGCGAACCAAAGGAATAAACCGCTGAGGATTTCACTGTTTTTCTTCTTCAGAACTTTGCTACTGATCAAAACATACTATATTTTATATATATAGTTTGATGGCTGCGTAATTACTTCCTAACTTCGAAAACAGTTGCTTTTGCGAGTTAATTAATTTGAAAAAATGACCATTAAATTGATTGCGCATTTGACTTGATTGCAGAAAAACCAGAAAATGGCTTAATTTATTAAGCTGGCAAAGTATGACACCGAATTTATGGCTGCATAAATCACACATGTGTACTTACATGTGTGTATGCGGATTATACATGTGTCTGAATTTGAATTCCCCAAACAACAATTGAAAAGTCCCCCCACTTTTTTCTATATATCTAGATATTTACATTTACATATATGTATGTGTATATTTTCGCCAGACTTTTTTGCACACCCCAATTTTCCGGCAATTTCTTTTTTTTTTTTTTTTTTTGAGTTTTTGTGCAAGAAGTTAAAAAATGGAAAAGTAATGAAAAAAGCAACGACGACGCTATGTCTGCCCGATCTGCTTATAATTGGATTTCCGCTGTGTGCTGAAGGGAGAGGGCTATACTAGAGGGAGAGGGCGCTACTGTGCGAGTGAGTGGGCACTAGGCGGCGGCAGCTGTTTGATGATGAATCTCAAGTCGCTGTCTCATTACAACTTTCAATTTCAATTGCTTCTTTCGCTTCTATTCGCCCTCTCGTTTTCGCATTATGCTTAGCATCTACGCTCTCACGCATGGCTCTTATTTTAGGCTACACTGCGAATAACTTTCGTAATTTTACAACCTTTAATGGCGAATTATAAGTGTCTATTTATGCATCTCAATTGCCTTCTATAGTTCACCTATTAATTATGTTTAATTGATTGGATTTGAAACATCGATAGAAGGCATGCTCAGTAGTTCAACAAGTATTTCTCTCAGTGCCGTAGCCCCCTCTCGCTCGCACTCCCAGCTGTGTTGGCGCCTGGCTCGCCTTCGCCTCAATTCGAATTCGTTATTCGCCTCGCTTCGTTCGTTTTTCGCCGCCAACTGCTCTGCCCGCGGCGACAGCGACGCCGGCGCAGGGTCTCGTTTTCGCTTTCGCTTCGCATCGTTTTCATCGTTTTCATCGTCTCCGTCATATAACAACGTTCGCCGTTCGCTCCGCACACACAATTTGCGTTTAAAAAATTCCGCAAAAACGCAATTCGCGAAAATCGTGCACAATTCGTGAAACGGTAAAAAATCGGTCGAAAACCGCGGATTAATCTGAAAAATCAACAAAATATAACGGCGAAAGCGTAGTGTGTGCATAATATTAAGGCGAAGAAGAAGAGGAAGAGCGAAAGAGGACGCGGTGCTAAAGGAGGGAAAATGGGATGAAAAGCACAGTTCCAAAAGGCGAAAACAAGTGGAACAGACAAATAAACAAAACAGCGAGGAAGAAGAAGAGTGTGTGAGAGAGAGAGAGAAAGGAGGAAGAGAGAATTTCAGGAAGAGTGAGAGCGGGAGCGCAAACTAGTGCATAAGAAACAAAAACAACTCTAAATAAGTTGAAATCACACAACAATAACATATCAAATTAATACCAATCCAAACCAATAAATAAATTACATAAATTTATTAACAATTTTTTTTAAGGACACAATTATGCAGGTGACAAAGTAAACCAAATATGTATATACGAATTGATTAGGAAAATGAGAAAGCCTAAGGTAAAGCAAACAGAAAAAAACTTAATTAATTGAGAAAAACAAAATGCCAAAAAGAATCGCAGCAAATAGAAACAAAACCGCTGAAAAACAAAAAAGGCCACCCAACCTCTGGCAAATTTTAATGTTTTCAATTAATTGCTGCGGCCCAGTTTAAAAGTGGCGATAAAAAACCAAAAGCGCCAAAAACAAACAAAAAAGAAAAACATTTTTTCGCCGGCCGCATAAAACGGCTCTGACGTCGGCGTCGACGTCGGCAGAGCAGCGACTGTTGATTTTTATCAGCGCAACAACTGCGAACCGAAAAAAAGTACAACACTCACACAAGTAAATGGGAAAAATCTTTTTTGGAAGACATATTTTTTTTTAAGTTTAGCTCTTTTAATTTAGAATCGAGCATGGGTTTTGTTATTTTATTATGTATGTGATCAGGATTATTTTCAAGTGTATGTCTAATGAGCGGGTTGCTCCTTCCCATCATCAATTCAGTTCTTTCGTTCAGTTCGTTCAGTTCGTTCAGTTCGTTCTTTTAAGGCTTTGTGACCTTGAACTCGCCCAGCTGACACATGGGCAGAAATGATCACGTTGTGCTCTATTGATCGGTTTTTTAATAACTTGCGATTTCCATTGAATGGTGGTACTCATCTTTTGCCCGTCTCGAGTCCTTGATTTTATTTTCCTTTTCAACTAATTTGATATCATCTTATTCTTCCTCTCTGCTTCTGTTGTGCATTCAAACGAAAACGAGAACGAAAATCAAATCAAATCAAATTGAATTTTCAGCTCCCGTTTTCCACTGAATGGGATCCTTCAGACCTCCTCCTCCTCCCTCCTCCTCCCCCTGCCCCCCGTCGCTCGCTCAATCCGCATCTCTTTGCCGCCTGCGACGTTGCCGCTTTTCACTGCGAAAAGTCTAACTCCATCGGCCATCGCGCGTTGATTTCTTAAATGTAATTTACCACGGGTCCGGCATTCGGATCCGTTTTTCCTTCCCGACTCCCGGTTCCCGATTTTGCCGCTTTCCTGGTTTTGCCGACCTTCAAGGACCACGCCCCCAACATTTATTCCATTTATTTGCGAGGCAAAATTCTATTTGCTGCTTGGCTTGGCCGAAGCAAATCGAAATCAAAGCGAAAATTGTAAACAAACGGGTGGCTGAAAATCCGGAGTAAACATTCTGTTTTGCATAAAGTCCAACAACTCTCGGCTTAAACAAATCAAAAGTTTCCAGTTGAAACGAGAGGAATCACAAAATCCTTGAAAGCCTACATTCTCACACTCGCCGAAGTAGAACAGAAAATAATCAAGAACTGCGTTCCAATTTTTTATTTTTTAATAATAAACCTTTAAGTTCGAGAGATAAAACCTCACAATCGCCTTTCCCTATCACGATACTATCTATTACAAGATACGCTCTATTCTTTTCCACAAACGTTTAAATATTGAGTTGAAACCAAATTTAGGATGTGTTTTAGAAAGCTCTGCTTTCAATCCCCCTTCCAATGGAACGTTGAATAACATTCTGCTTTGTCACACACAAAATGGGCAATAATTCCAAGTCGTACTTCTAGTCACGTATCGGCTATTAATAAGCCCCCGAGACAACCCACGGAATTCCGAGGCGTCTTGGTGCCCAACTCACTCACCCTTCTGCAGCCTCGCTGATCGTGCGGTGGTTATATTTTTATGGCCATGGCTGTGCAGTTGCTTTGGGCCCATCAAAAATCTTATGAAGCTATTGAAGTCTATAAATAGTTGCAGTATGGGTTGATTGCATTTTTATGTTCGCCATGCACTGTGCAAAAAAAATATGACGAACTGAATGTTCGAGAATATAGATTTGTGACCGCCACTGTGAACTACACTACACAATCGCATGGTTGGAAAACCAAAAGGGCAAAGTTCAAGTGATCGTTTTGGATCAGATGCGATCTGATTTCGATTCCAATTGATTGGATTGGATCGCTTTGTTTTGTTTGGCGCCGTCTGAGTCTCTTCAGACTTTCCGCGCTAATCGGCGGTGTTTCTTGGCTTTTATGGCTCACTGTAGTGGCCAATTGTTGCTGTAGCTGTGGCTTTCCATTAGCATTTGAATATTGATTTATGGCCGCGAGTGTTATACAGATTTATGGCTAATATGTGTCCCAGCGATTGTTTTGGTAGCTCCAAGTTTTCGGCTTCTCGAGAGGTTTACTAGCGCTATCTCGCTTTAGCCATAAATCATGCTGAAGTGTGCTTAGTGGGTTAAGCAAAAAACAGAGTGAGAGAGAGAGAGAGAGAGGGAGAGAGAATATACAAAAAATGCAAAAGGAAGGGGTGTGAGCTACTTTCGTCACTAGAATTGCTCTGACGATAAGCCATTATCTAATTGATAGCAAATTGCTGACTGATGTAAACGATTGAGGGCCGCTCGGTGTCGGACATTTATTTGATTGATTAATTGATTGATGGCTGGATGCACTCAGCTGTGATTGACTAAGCCGGGGGGGTCTCCATCGTGTTAGTTGTGCAGGGAGAGAAATAAGCTGGGAAGTTCGATAAAAGCAAGCTGTTTAGATTGAAAACACTTTATTCAATAGCTTATCAATTTCATTCGAAGTGCATTTGCAAATTTCCAATTTATACACGATGATTTGCCTAATGAGAAGATTGTTCTAGTTTCAATGCAGTGTAACCTCCCTGGGAGATCTTCCAGTGTGTGCGTGTACCGACTTTTTAATGTAGTTTTATGCGATGATTTATTGGCCAATTGCATTATCATGCCGTCCTCTTTTTGCACGCACTGTGTGGTTGCAGATTTATCGATTTTGTTTGGCGGTTTTGCAGTTTGCTTCTAAAAGTCTGACTCCCGCCCCTGCCCCAAACGAGTTGCCGTCTCTTTCTGCGATGTGTGCGTGAGTTAATTTAAGCCTCTTTTTTTCTTTTATTTATTTTTGTTTTTTTTTTTTTTTACCCCCCTCTTACGAACCATAAATTTTGTATTTATTGATTTTCATTTATGCCTTCCTTCCTGCTAAACAGCTGCTACACTTTACGACCCATCCACCGCCCAATTCGCATCTTCAATCTCCATAACGGTAAGCAATGGGAATCTGTATACCCGTCGCTTTCTAGTGCCCATGTGCCCGTCTCTTTCCCGTGGAGCAATTACGTGTTGTATGAAGTTCACCACAAGCACTCGCCCGCCCCTCTCTTTCTATCGTTGAAAAGGCCCCCTCGTTGGCTCGTTTCTCATTTTTATGATTCTCATTCCATCGACAAATAGGGGAATGCGATTGGGGCGACGAGGGGTTAAGAGGTTTGAGGTTATGTTATGGGCTAGGTGATAAACTTTTCGACGCGCGCTAATTGGATAACTCAAAAGTTTTGATTAATTCGATGCGATAGCTGCTTGCGAAAGGTCGCAGGGGAAACAAAAAGTTTAAAAGCAAAAGGCATCAAAAGCAGCAAATGTTTCGAAAGGTCAAAACTATTTTCAGACTAACAGATTAGGAGTAAAGGATATACATGCATTATTTATTAAGCATTTGGTCGCAAGTTGGTAAGGCCGCTTAAATATATATATATTTATATATATATCACCTAATTAATAGCTCCTTTATGGATTTTCTTCTATATCATTGCATTGTTTTCTCTACCCTGGCTAAAATCGCCTCTTAAGTGCTTTGAAGCACTATTTACATTGAAAATTCCTGTGCATGTAGAATTTATCCCAACATTCTCGGAGCAGACGCAGCAGGAGCAATAATTGCAAAATGCCAGGAAAAACCGTTGGGAAAATGCGAAGGAAAATGTGGGGTTCAAACCATGTGTGTGTGTGCGTGAACTCATAAGCGTGGTAAAATAAGTAAGTTGAAAATATCTAAGAAAATTTGATGGCAATTATATTTTTTAATCAAGTGATTTCGCCAGAATGCTTCCTGTTGCTTCTTAAAAAATTAACGAAAAATAATGCTCGGGAAAAACTAGGTCGCCTGCTCGCTCCACTTCTGTACATTCCCCCATATCCTTGGCGGAATGAGAAATTTATGCTGCTTCCAGCGCAGTTGGAAAAGAAAGTTTGCATTTTTTTACTCCATTTGCGTGTGTGTGCTCCTGCTGGGGAGCCATAAAACTGTTTGCGGAATGAAAATAAATCGCCCGGGGGCATAAAAAAGAAAGATCATTTGGAAACGGAGAGGTATTAAAGGAATATTTAAATAGCAGCCGGAAAGTCTTTAATCGCGTTCAAGGGCCTATGGTTAATTAACTTTTGAAGCGGATACATTCCAGGAATTTTATATCCTGGCACTGGAAAGTATAGATTTCAATTTCCGCTTTCCGTCACATGTTGCCTGGAAAATCCACATCAACGTCAAAGATTTGTGCTCCGTCCAGCGGATGTGTCTTTGTCTCTAAAAGAGACATTGATTTGAATCGCAAAGTGAATGTAAATGCTAAAATGTCACGTCATCTATCTATTGATATAAACATTGGATCCATTGGCCCAGACATTTCTGTGCTACCGAATCCATAAAACTGGATTTTGATAAATTTCCTTGTTTGCCATTTCATTACTTGGCTGTTTTTTTCCCCCGTCTTCGTGATCGTTATAAAATTGGTTGCCCTCATATCTGGGCTTTTACAATCTAGAGAATGGAATGAACTTGCTAGACAAGCGACGCAATTTACAGAACCCCATTTATGAACCTGGTCTGAGTTTTATGGTTGTGGAAAAACCAAACCATAAGCCCCCCCTATAAATGCTATTTATAAGGTCTGGTTTTCGAGAGAGCTATGAACATATTATGAATGTGATTCCCTTTGTGTTTTGAAATCTGACGTTCTATAACTTTGATAACCTGCTTTGCATATTTTATCGTGCGATATTCTCAGTCTTAAACTATCAATTTAGAAATTGTTTGTTTAGCGTTGATATAACAATGTCGCACCATTTTGCGGTTATTTATGCACCCGAAGCCACCATTTTAGGGGCACATTTGTTTACCAACTGCGAGGCACGATTACGATTATTGTTGAACCAATTTTGCGAGGGCCCAATTAGCCGGGCTCATCGGCTGCCGTTTTACGATCCGATCCGAGTTAATTGCCCGATCTTTATGGCTTAATGACCGATCATTTCTGCTATATATCTGTTGCCCAATATACAATTACCGATATGGCGTGGCGCGATGCAATTTCGTGCTCGCCCAAAAGGTGAGTCGTGAACCTTTTGAGCGCAACTGTACCATTTCGGGGGAACATCAGTCTGTGTTAGGGCGCAACAACTGTCACTCTAGTTGCTGGCTTGTTTTTTTGACTGGTGGGAAAGCAAAACACATTTCCATTTGCCATTTCCCTCGTACTCTTGTTTTCTTTGGCCCTCTGTCTCCTTTTTTTTTGCCACTGCCAGTGCTTTTGTCTTTGAGTCAAAGTTGTTTGGCAAAACTTTTGCACAGCAGCCAAAGCAAAGTTTCCCTTTTCGGTCCTCGCCACTGGTTTTTCTCTTCCTGGGTCAGGAAGTATTTTCAAATTGCATAAAGTCGCTTTCAGAGCCAAGATTTCAATTAAAGTTGTTTCTTTTGCATTTTTGTTTTTTTTTTATTTTTTTGAGCAGGAGCAGGGCTGGAAATTCGATTGGTAGCAAAGTGGCATGATAAAAATGCCAGGGCTTAGGGATCTTTTTCTTTTAAAGCTGATTTCAAAGCCCTTATAAATTAATTGTAGTTGCCGGTCTTACTTATTGAAAAACCAACGTTATTTCCTATTTTCTGTTCATCTCGCCACCTCGAAATCCTTACTTTCCCATCATATCTGGTCCAGTGGGACAGAGACGGCCGATGAAAGAAAGACAGAAGATCTAAGTAAATAAAAACGTGGACTGCATTACATTAAAGTTGATCTAATGACCGAATACGTGATCTGACTTATGAAAAGGTGGATTGGAAATGGGAGGGGGGCGTGACCATTAATAGCCGCAAAGCGAATTAGCTAAAAAAAAATAAGTACTGCAAAAATATAGAAAAAAAGTGGTCGAGAAAAGTTTCTTGAGAACGAGGAATTAAAGCCGTAAATGCAGCGATAAGCCAAATTATATTCGAATCGAATTATTGCATAAAATCCACGAGCCGAAGTGGCGTGGCGTAACCCGAATCATCCTCCAAATAAAATTAAAGCACTTACAACATTTTCATTGCATACATTTTGGGGCGGGGAGGGGTACGGATTCGGAGGGGCGGGGCTAGCGTTATGAGCTCTCTGACGTAAAAGCTCTCACACAGATACGCAGATTGTCGGCAGCATCGCATAAATATTAATAAAGACATAAAGAATTGATTGAATCGAAAGCGAACGCACTCGTGAGCTGAGCATTACGTGAGGCTTAGAGATGGGCGCGTGACAGCCGCACAAATTAGGGATGGGAATATTAATTTCAATCAGAGAACTGCAGCCCGCCACTGGCACTCTACGTCCACCCGATAAACACTCGGTCTCTAGGCACCCCGTCTTTTTTGACACCCTACTTGCGGCAACAGAAAATATTCGGGTGTTTTACCAACGTTGTGTTTTTGTTACGAGTAAAAAAACCACCCGAGGCCTGCTGCGCAAGAGCCGTATGGGTGAGTGGACGCACAGTCAACGATCGGCCGCAGGTCATTTTTTGTACGCCTAAAATTTGTATGGGTGGAAGCGCGACGGGTATAAGAAATGAAGGGTAAAAGGGAATACCCAAGAAAAATTTCGTGCTCATGTCGGGTGCCACCCGTTTCGAATCATTGCCTTACTAATTTTTCACAAGTCGCTAGCTGAATACTCTAATGACAAATATTCTTGCATAAATTCATTTTTGAAATGAATTTTGTGACATTATGTACACAGATTCGGCTATTAGCATTATTACTATTACTATTATTTTTACTATAATTTACATTTAAATTTTGAATATATATATATATATATATATATATATATATATATATATATAAGAATTAAATTACATATA
This sequence comes from Drosophila simulans, assembly GCF_016746395.2. Lineage (NCBI taxonomy): Eukaryota > Metazoa > Arthropoda > Insecta > Diptera > Drosophilidae > Drosophila > Drosophila simulans. Next base: position 3,022,063 of record NC_052525.2, read on the forward strand.
TATAGTAGCATAATATGCTTCACATATTACGCTTACAACCATTGTACATACAATCTTGCACATGCACAAACACATAAACAACCAATTCACATTTTTCTTACATATCGTTCTATTTCATATTCTTTTTCGTTCACCCACAAATACACTGACTAGATATTCCCGTTTCTCGCGACTCACTTCGAGCCGATAAAACTCTGTACAGTAGTCTTAAGCTGACATTCTTGGAATAAAGACGTTAACCGAAATCGTTCGTGTTTTAATTTAAAGGTTTCAGCGTTGATCCTTGTTTTTGTTATTAACGGATCATTTATTCGACTAATAAATTAATAACTACGTAAGTGGCGCAGTCGGTAGGATGATACTAATTGATGCGATATTAAACATATTCAATTCTCTGTGTATCATCCGCTAAAGAACTACAACTACAACTTCGAAAGCTCGCGTCGGTAAATCGGTACAGTCAGTTCAGAACCAACAACATATCCGAAACCACAGAGTGATAGTGAAATTGAAAAAAAAAAAAAAACTTAAAATTTTATCAAATTTTAAGAAGACGCCTTTGAATTCACTGAGTAGTAAATCCACAAAAGGTTACTCAAAACAATGTGAAATGGCTAAGTGCGCAACAATAAATAAACGTAACTACAATTAAGTGAACTTCAATAATAACCGATAAACTAAGCAAAAACTAAGTAAACGTAACTACAACTAAGTGAACTACAATAATAACCGTTAAACTAAGTAAAAACTAAATAAACGTAACTACAACTAAGTGAACTACAAAAATAATCGTTAAACTAAGTGAAAACTAAATAAACGTAACTACAATTAAGTGAACTACAATAATAACCGTTAAACTAAGTAAAAACTAAGTAAAACGTAACTACAACTAAGTGAACTACAATAATAACAGTTAAACTAAGTGAAAACCAAATAAACTTAAACACAAATAAGCGAACAATAATAATAACAGTGAAAATAAGTGGAAATTAACCCTTTCGCGCCCACCGTTGCTTGTGAGCAATTTCTGTTTTCAGAACTAACTGTAAGCGAGCCCCTTGTTTTATCGGCTCATTCTTTATGATAGCACCGTGCTTTTATGTGCCTACTCTGAATACGAAAAGCAATAAGCAAAGACACAAACCATTAGTTAGAACACAAATTCTATCCAAATCACAAACCTAAATAAAGACACTAACAAAAAAAATTCAAACCAACAAATCACGATGGCCGTAGCAGCACCAGCACAAATAGAATTGTCTGACTCAAATATGGTTCAAGTAGAAAGACAAATACACGCAATCGAGGTTTTCAACGGAGATCCCAACACTTTGTACACTTTCATCAGTCGCGTCGACTTCATCTTGGCTCTGTATCAGACAACAGATGAAAGACAAAAATTAATAATCTTTGGACACATCGAACGGAACATCAGTGGCGATGTTATCCGCACTCTCGGAGTTACCAACCTCAGCAGCTGGAGCGAACTCAGGACTCAGCTTATACTTAACTACAAGCCCCAAGCACCGAACCACCAACTTCTGGAAGAATTCAGGAATATACAATATCGAGGTAACATTCGACATTTCCTCGAAGAAGCTGAAAGAAAACGACAGATACTTATAAGTAAATTAGAACTAGAAAATAATACTAACGAAACCATTCTCTATACTAGATTAATACAAACCAGCATCGAAAATCTAATTCAAAAACTTCCAAGCCACATTTATCTCAGAATAGTTAACTGTAATATTCCAAACCTAAGATCGCTAATAAATATATTACAAGAAAAAGGTCTTTATGAGGCACCAACCTCAAGTAAAAATAATATAAAGCCAATTTCAATGCCAAACAAAATAACAACCAACCCCCAAAATAGACAAATGAATAACCAAATTAGACCCTTTGTACCCTTACAACCATTCTATAATAACGTTTATCAACCCTATCATCAAGCACATTCTCATATGCCCAGGTTTAACCCAAACACGGTTCCTCAATATCAAAATAGGCCCATTTACCCACAATCTAACATACCCATGTCACAAGTACCCAGACCAAACCCAGCTTTTAACAGACAAAATATTTTTGACCAAAACCGATTTGGACCTAGCCACACTAACATGCCCACAACATATCCTCAAAACAGAAACGTACAACCCAATAACCCAACAAAAAGACCGAGACCATCAGACAGTGGACAGTCTAAGATGAGCACAGGAGAGCTAAGATACCAGGAAGTAACGTCTAATCAACCCGAAAATCCTTATAATTATAACTACTATTATCCCTGCTATCCAGAATATTTGCACCCTCAGCCTTATCCCTACCAATTGAATTATACTCAAGAATCAATTCAGTTTCCACCTGAACAGAACTACGACAATTCAGAGATAACAGAAGAGGAATTACCAACAACAAATGACAACGAACCAGTTGACCTTGAACAAGCAGAAAATTTTCGGTTAGTAGCCCCGGATCAAACCAATATATAATGATAAAACATAATAATACTGAATTGAAATGTCTAATTGATACAGGATCTACGATAAATATGCTCACGCGAAATATTTTCCAAACGCCCATACAAGAAACCAATCAGCTAATCCACACTAGTAATGGCCCACTAATTATTAACACACTTACGAATATACCACCTAATAACTACTTCCCTGTTGCCCAAGACTTCTTTATCCACCAGTTCTCGGATCATTATGACATGCTGATTGGACGCAAATTGTTGTCCGAAGCCAAAGCAATAATCGATTATAAAAAGAAAACTGCTACCCTATTTAACAAAATATATAAGATAAAAGACAGTAATAACATTACAGAACGGAATCATATCCAAATGGACCCTTCATTTCCACAAGACCCCACCTATTTAGAAACCTCCACACTTCAGGAAAACTTGTTCCGACTAGAACACCTTAACGTAGAAGAAAAACAAAAATTAATTACCCTACTAATAAAATACCAAGACATTCAATTTCACGAAGGTGACACGCTCACGTTCACAAACCAAGAAAAACATGTTATCAACACCACACACAATATCCCCGTCTACTCTAAAGTTTATAGTTTCCAACAGACATATGAAAAGGAGGTAGAAAAACAGATCCAAGACATGCTAGAACAGGGTATTATCCGAGAAAGTAATTCACCGTACTGTAGCCCCATTTGGGTCGTACCTAAAAAGCTAGATGCTTCTGGACAGCAGAAGCTTCGTATCGTAATAGACTATAGGAAATTGAACGAAATAACAATAAACGACAGATACCCCATACCAAACATAGATGAAATATTAGGAAAACTAGGGAGGTCAAATTATTTCACAACAATAGATCTAGCAAAGGGCTTCCATCAAATAGAAATGGACTCACAGTCAATAGCCAAAACTGCCTTCTCTACAAAATATGGACATTACGAGTACACGCGAATGCCATTTGGGCTTAAAAATGCCCCCGCTACATTTCAACGATGTATGAATAATTTACTCCGTCCGCTTTTAAATAAATGTTGCCTAGTATACCTAGACGACATCATAGTTTTCTCCACATCATTAGAAGAACATCTTCAAGCCTTACAGGCTGTTTTCGAGAAATTATCACAGGCAAATTTAAAAGTACAACTAAACAAATGCGAATTCTTAAAACAAGAGACAACTTTCTTAGGACATGTTATCACTAAAAACGGGATTAAACCAAACCCGGATAAAATAAAAGCTATAGTCAAGTATCCATTACCAAGAAAAACTAAAGAAATTAAAGCCTTCCTAGGACTCACAGGGTATTATAGGAAATTTATACCTAACTTTTCTGACATTACCAAACCACTGACCAAGTGCCTAAAGAAAGGAGCAACAATAGATATAAACAGTTCAGAATACTTAGAAGCATTCCAAAAGTTAAAATTATTAATCTCTGAAGACCCGATCCTAAAAATACCGAATTTCGAGAAGAAATTTACACTAACAACAGATGCCAGCAATGTAGCTTTAGGAGCTGTTCTATCACAAGACGGGCACCCTGTTAGCTACATCAGCAGAACATTAAATGAACATGAAGTCAATTATAGCGCCATAGAAAAAGAATTATTAGCAATAGTCTGGGCCACTAAAACCTTCCGACACTATCTGTTAGGACGACATTTCGAAGTAGCTTCCGACCATCAACCCTTGTGCTGGCTATACAAACTAAAAGAACCCAATTCAAAATTAACAAGATGGAAAATTAGACTTTCGGAATATGACTTCGACATAAAATATATAAAAGGAAAAGAAAATTATGTAGCAGACGCACTTTCTAGAATAAAGATAGAACAAACATTTTTTGGTGAATCTACACAACATAGTGCCGAAGAGGATAGTAACAATTTGATCGGACTATCAGAAAAAGCTATTAACCAATATAAAAGGCAAATCATCTTTACTAAAGGTTCCAATAGTATAGAAATAGAAACTTACTTCAAAAAACAAATTATACACCTTTCTTATAAAGAAATGACCCCCGAAATAGCCAAACGATATCTACTCGATTATTTCTGTTCAAAAACCAGCGCTCTTTACATCGAAAGCGATGCAGATTTTGAAGTAATTCAAAAAGCATATAAGGAGACAATGAATCCAAGACATACAAAAATTTTCCGAAGCCTCATCTTACTAAAAAACATTCCCACGTACGCAAATTTTAAAGAACTAATTCTAAACACACATGAAAAACTCTTACACCCCGGAATACAGAAAACTGTAAAACTTTTCAGCGAAACATACTACTTCCCAAATAGCCAACTCCTCATTCAAAATATAATTAACGAATGTCAAGTTTGTAACTTAGCCAAAACAGAACACCGGAATACAAAAATGCCACTGAAAGTCACCCCTAAACCCGAACATTGCCGCGATAAATTTGTAATAGATATCTACTCCTCTGAAGGAAATCACTATTTGAGCTGTATCGACATCTATTCTAAATTTGCCACCCTCGAGCAGATAAAAACAAAAGATTGGATAGAATGTAAAAATGCTCTAATGCGCATATTCAATCAGTTGGGAAAACCAAAAATCCTAAAGGCAGACAGAGATGGCGCATTTTCTAGCTTAGCCCTTAAACGTTGGCTCGAAACTGAAAATGTGGAATTACAACTTAACACTACAAAAACAGGTGTTGCAGATATAGAAAGGCTTCACAAAACGATAAATGAAAAAATCCGTATTATAAAAAATTCCGATGACAATGAAGCCAACCTCAGTAAAATAGAAACGATTCTTTACATTTACAACCACAAAACCAAACACGATACTACTGGACAAACTCCTGCCCACATATTTATTTATGCTGGACAACCAATTTTAGATACACAACACAACAAAGAAATTAAAATCAACGAAATAAACAAAGACCGAACAGAATACAACGTCGACACTAGATATAGGAAGGGACCGTTGCAAAAAGGGAAATTAGAAAACCCTTTTAAATTAACAAGGAACGTCGAACAAACTGACGAAGACCATTACAAAATCACCAATAGAAATAGAGAAACACATTACTACAAGACCCAATTTAAAAAACAGAAAAAAATTAATAAACTTTACATTCCACAGGCCCATGGTTCATCATAATATTCCTCCTTACGTTTTCAAATAAACAACATTGATACCTTTTATTTTCCGATAAAACAATTCAAGTCCCGTCAGAATATGAACATCATTCTTCGCGTAAACCTTTCCGATATAGATAACCTAACTCACTATTTCAACAATAAAATAACTAACTACACTAACATTCCCCAAATTGACCTTTTATACAATAAAATGCGAAGAGAACTTAGCGGAATAACTTCACACCAGACAAACAGGCAGAAACGAGGACTAATCAACATAGTAGGATCTGCGTTTAAATATTTAATTAGTACCAATCAAATACTTCTCATAGCACACATCCCTATTAAACAAAAAACCGTTCACACCATTAACATAATACCCTACCCAGATAATAACGAATATCAACTCGATCACAACGAAAAAGATACTTATTTTGAAGAACATGGCAAAGTCTATAACCAAAATCGTAAAGAAATAAATAAGGAAGGAATTAAGAACATTATAAAAAGAACTAAACCAATATGCAATTTCATTCCTACAACAGTTAACCAAATAATTAAATATGTAGAGCCAAACAATATCCTTACTTGGAATATAAAAAAAAAAAAAAAAAAAAATACTATTATAGAACAAGATTGCCAAGAAATAAATAAAAATGTAATAATTAATGGCAACAAAATAATAACAATAAAACAATGTAAAATCAAAATAGGAAAAATAACGTTAAACGAAAATCAGCTGAATCCCGAATTAAATCTAACACCATTGTACACACCCATCGAATTAATAAAAATAAAACCAATAGAACATAAGGACATTGTAAAACTAATATCAATTAATAATATTACAGGCTTTATTATCATATCACTCATTAGCCTCACGTTTTGTATAGTTTGTATCAAACCCAACTGCATTACCAAGATTATATGCGTCAAGCCCATTACAAGCATAAGCTTCCTTTTAAGGGGAGGGAAGTAGCATAATATGCTTCACATATTACGCTTACAACCATTGTACATACAATCTTGCACATGCACAAACACATAAACAACCAATTCACATTTTTCTTACATATCGTTCTATTTCATATTCTTTTTCGTTCACCCACAAATACACTGACTAGATATTCCCGTTTCTCGCGACTCACTTCGAGCCGATAAAACTCTGTACAGTAGTCTTAAGCTGACATTCTTGGAATAAAGACGTTAACCGAAATTGTTCGTGTTTTAATTTAAAGGTTTCAGCGTTGATCCTTGTTTTTGTTATTAACGGATCATTTATTCGACTAATAAATTAATAACTACGTAAGTATATATATATATTAATAATATAAAATATAATAAAATATAATATAATATATATAATTTTAATAATATATAATGAAGATGAAGGGCATATTTTACAAAGTATTCGACAAAGTCTAGAGCCACGCCGAAAGAATAGTGTGTAAACGTATGGAGTGTAAAACGTATGGAGTTACGCATCTTGTCTGTGACTCGACTATCTACAAGAGTAGATAGACTGGTAGAGACTATAACCCGAGTATTTTTAGAAACACCCGAGTATTTTTGGAAACACCCATGTGTTTAACGGTAAACCCACAAGTGTTTTTGTCACTCATCCCTTTTTAGGCATTTGTCTTTTTCTGACTGTTTGTCTTCTCTACCCTTCGTTATGGGTGCCGAGTATGATCGGCACCCGCGACGCAGGTCACCGTATTGATTCGGGTGCGGGCACAACGGGGTGTCTTGTCTGCATGTGCAGACGTATACTGTGTGTTTGTAAGTACCCGCGATGTGCGTGGCGGGTAGCACCCGCACACAAAATTGTTGGGTGTGAGTCGAGTGGTAAAAAATGCCACCCTTGCAGTTCTCTGATTTCAATGCCACAAGTTTTGTGCATAGTTGTGAATATATATTCTTTGTTTTCTTTCTTTGTTCTAACATTGTTCAATTCTTTTTTTAGACAAAACTTTGGAATATTTGTATACTTTTGTGTACAAAAAGTATCTACCAAAGAACTCGGTTAACTCGCTTTCATCCCGAAATAATATATTGCCCCTTTTTAATGTTATAATTTTGAGGGTTTACAAGTTGTCTTCTAATGAGTTTTGTGTGCTCAAATTGAAAATTTCAGCTTGAGCAAATACAGAACACACACAGCACTCGGAGTGGGGGAATGGGGCATTCGGCGGGGATGAAAAGCTGTAAATTGTGCGGTCGGCGTTTCGGGATCCCGAGTTCTTGATTAGGCGATGCTTCACTTGATAAACTTGCCCGAAAATCGCCCTTCTTACCCGCCAAGAGCACACATTTTGTTTTTCATATGGAAAATTTCCCTTCACTTTCTGGGTGTTGAAAAGTTTTCGGCACAAATATTTTTATGTAAATTGTTCCTGGCATTTATTCATTTATATGTGTGGGTGCCGGTCTCCATGCGACACATGTACATTGTTCTTGACATTTTCATAATTTAACTTTACTTAACCAAAAAAAAAAAAAAAAATGAATAAAGGGAATGAAAACATATGCATATAGAAAACAACACTTGACTTACAATTCATTTGAAAGTTGATTAGTGCGAAAACTTGTATTTCATTTTCCCATTTCTTTATTTTTCCTCATTTCCCTTATTGTCTCATATTCTTCTCGAGACATTCTTCGTTTGTTCTCAAGAGACTTTTTTGAGATGAGCGAGACTCAAGCACGTTTTTTGACGTTGTTTTCCCTTCAACTTGATGCTTTTATTTTCTTTGCGCATTTTTGTTAATGAGTTGTTGGAAAGTAAAGGAAAAAGGTAGACGAAGTGGATAAAGTTTTGATTTTTTCCGGCAGCAGAATGCTTTTGCTGAATGCTCTTATTGTCGGAAATAATTATATTGCTAAAATAAGGTTGCCAGACATTTAAGGTTTTGTGCCTAGAAATTGACACCTATAAATCAGTATTCATTTTCACAAATTGTTTCACAGCCCTTAGCACAGTCTTCGTTTAAAGTAATATTGCTCAAACTAATTCCATTTAGTCCTGACAGATTTAAGTTGAATATATGCATGTAGGCCCCAAGTGTCCGCAGGACGTTGACAGCTAGCGAAACTTGTGCAAAAATGGCACATAAGAAGCAGATCTTCAGGTGGCAGGGGTGGCTCAGTGGTTTCCAAGGGGCTCAAGGAGAATAAAAGGAGGCACGACAAAAAAGCAACGACAACACTTAATGTTGCATACTTTTCGAGGTCCTTGTGCCAGTAACGTTTCCGTTCATTCTACTTTTACGCTTGCTTTGACTGTGTGCGTCCACATGGACACACATGGCCAGCTGGAAAAACATGAGCAGAAATCGCACACACACAGGCTTACTTGCGCCTTTTGATTTGTGCGCCTACCTTGAATTCTCCCTCACTTGTGGCTGCTCATGCTCTAAATTTTACTCAGACATCGCCGCAAATCTTGGCAGTAAAATAGGATCTTATTTAGGTAATGCTTCTTTTATTTTTAATAGATATCTTAGCCCTATATTCTGATTTCTAAGTCTCCATCGGGTGGCTCAGCTTTTCCAAATGTTGTTTCCAAACTTCAAAACTTTCATATTTCGCATTCCATTAGCTCGTCTTGTGTCGCGTGTTCTCGTGAATTTTCATCTGCTTTGCATCCGCTCAATTCAATTCATCTCGCATTTCACCTTTTTCCGGGTCTTTCTTTTCCACCCGACTTTCCCTTTGCTTTTCCCCTTAACAACTCGTGACAACTCGTTCTTACACTTGACTTTTCTTGTTTCGCATTGTTCTTATCTCACTTGACTCTCGGCTCTATCTGCGCTTTTTGCACTTTTGCACTTTATTACACTTCCGCTTTTGCGATTTCAGCGCGCTTCTTTTGCTTTTCCGCTTTTCCGCAGTCGGTTGTGTGCGGCGCCTTAAACTATGCTATGATTCTTTCATATGCAGTCGGCTGCTCTGTGTGTGTGTGTGTGCGGTTGTGTGTGTTTTATTTTTCATATTGTTGGCTGGATTGGATTGCGACTGCCACTTTACTTGCGGGCCTTAGGTTTTCCACTTTTCATCTTTTTCAAAGCCTGCAGCCATTTCTTTGTCTTCTGCTTCTGTGTCTCTTTGAATGTCGGACGGAGAAAAACTGAAAGCAAGCTGCGAAATGTTATTAACAAAATGCATGGAAACATGTCTTAAAAATACACTTTCTTTGGTTGAAATTATGTGTTACTACTTTAATGTTTTTAAATTAATATTAATTCGAGTCTTCCGATGCAACTTTTCCCAACCATTTCGAATGAAATCGCCAGTTTTGTCCTTCACATATATTTTGTAGTCACGTCGTAAAAGGAATTGTGAGTGGGTGGTTAACCCTTTCATGGAAGTGAGTGCCGTCAAACAGAAATATATATTAATATACCTCAATGTGACCGCATTTATATACGTCTTACTGTCTGCCTGTCTCCCTCTCGCTTTCCCCCATCGCTCACGTCGCCTGTCAAGCTGTCTCTTTTGCTCCTTTCACGTATTTGCATTTGTATTAAAAACGCTTAAAGTGGAATTTTATTTCCTGTTTGGCCCTTTTAACAGCCTCTATTGGCCCTCTTTGTTTGGCTTCTCCGTTTATTGCTGCGTCCCTCGCTTTTTGTATTTCTAATGCCATTTTCATACGCACTTCCATCGCTTTCCTTTTGGCGGCTGAAATGTTCTTATACGATATTTTTTATATGGCCAACCAAAATTGCGATGATGTGAACAGAGAACTGCAAGGGTGGCACTTTTTTACCACTCGACTCACACCCTACAATTTTGTGTGCGGGTGCTACCCGCCACGCACATCGCGGGTACTTACAAACACACAGTATAAATCTGAACATGCAGACAAGACACCCCGTTGTGCGCGCACCCGAATAAATACGGTGCTCTGCGTCGCGGGTGCCGATCACACACTGCCTAAAAAGGGATGAGTGACAAAAACACTTGTGGGTATACCGTTAAACACATGGGTGTTTCCAAAAATACTCGGGTGTTTCCAAAAATACTCGAGTGGTCTCGTAGGTAGTCGAGTCACAGACAAGATGCGTAACTCCATGCGTTTTACACTCCATACGTTTACACACTATTCTTTCGGCGTGGCTCTAGACTTTGTCGAATACTTTGTAAAATATGCCCTTCATCTTATTATTATATATTATTATAATTATATATATTATATTATATTTTATTATATTATATATTATTAATATAATATATATATATATATATATATTATATTATATATTATTATATATTATATATATTATTAACGTTATTATTATTTAAATATAGATTATAGTCATAATGTCACAAAATTCATTTCAAAAATAACTTTATATAAGAATATTTGTCATTAGAGTATTCAGGTAGCGACGTGTGAAAAATTAATAACGGAATGATTCGAAACGGGTGGCACCCATTGAGTCCATCAAAGACGTGAGCACGAAATTTTTCTTGGGTATTCCCTTTTACCCTTCATTTCTTATACCCGTCACGCTTCCACCCATACAAATTTTAGGCGTACAAAAAATGACCAGAGAACTGCAGCCCGCATACAAAAAATGACGTGCGGCCGATCGTTGACTGTGCGTCCACTCACCCAAACGGCTCTTGCGCAGCAGGCCTCGGGTGGTTTTTTTACTCGTAACAAAAACACAACGTCGGTAAAACACTCGAGTATTTTGTGTTGCCGCAAGTAGGGTGTCAAAAAAAACGGGGTGCCTAGAGTACCGAGTGTTTATCGGGTGGACGTAGAGTGCGAGTGGCGGGCTGCAGTTCTCTGGATGTGAATGTGAATGGAAAGCGAAATCGATTTGGTTACGAAGTACAAGAAATAAGGAGCATCTTAGGCAGAAATAAAAATAAATATTCATATATTTTTAGGCAACTTTCTACGTGCTTTGTACTTATGTAAATTCACATATTAAAAATATACTTTAAAAAAGATTAATAATCGAGATACGTTTAAGTGTATTTTAATGTATGTGAATAAATACATCTACTACTACTACATTGCTGCGCCTTTTGGCGCAAACTGTACCGGTTGTGTGTGCTGTGTGTCTGTCCCGTTTTGTGTTTTTGTGTGTGGTGGCAACTCTTTTATGTTTGCGTCGAAATCCTGCAGGGATTTCACCTACTTATCGGGGAGAAGGCCCAGTCCACTCCACTCGCACTCATCATATCATTCTGCTCTGCTGCTCGCCGGGCATTTTCAATTTCTTTTCATTTTGCCGTTTTCATTTTCGTTATTTGGTATTTTTTTTTGCCTTTTCCGTTTTTTGCCCAGCAATCAACGTACTATGAAAAGCCATAAGCAGGATGAAGCAAGTGGATGTTGTGTAATGGTCTTTATTGTGTCTGTTAACGGATTTTGCGAGATTGCCACTGGCCCACTTTTAGACGTCGCTCCCTTGTTGCTTTTAATTTTAATAAATGCTCAGCGGCTTACACAAATCATCGCGCTCTTGCTTTTAAAGCAGACTTTGGGGCTTTGGCCACACTATAGTGTTGATATAACGATCAATGAAGGGCATTAAGCCGCATCCCCACATGCGTGCGTGCATTAAATATGTAATCGCCGGGCCGGAGATAATTATGCCCGAAGGTAAAAGGCAATTGACTTGGCTTTGGCCTGCTTCCTTCACCCGCCTTGAGCCGCCAGCTTTACACGCTTTTACCTGGATTTTCCCTGCCCACCTCCTCTTTCTGGCCGCCAAGGTCGTCACCATCAACGCCTTTTAAACATTTAATTTTAATTTAATTTATGCACACACTGACAATCACTACTATCACTTCCACCTTGTGGCTGCTCGTCGCATCTCAGTTCACCGCACACCACGCACAGAAAAACCAGCCATTCACTTGGCCATTCGACCCGGAAGCCACCCGTCCACCCACTCAACCCACTGGGCGCAGGTGCATTAAATGATTATCAACTCGTTAAGTCGCCTGTATCAGCGATCAGTTGACTGAAAAGCTCAAAAGGGTTTCAATTTCGTTGCATTTGAACGTAATGAACAAATTGTAGTTCTTTGGGGGAAAGTAAATTATAGAACAGAACAATGAAGAGAAATCCGCTACGAAAATGAAAGTAGAAACACGAATGGAATTGTTGGCTTTTATTTATCAATGTTTCAAGTTATTTTAATACTCTTAGTTAGTTTGAAAATGTATAAAGTACTTGCTATTGGCCAACTGAAGTTGTGTTTTTAGGATGAGTTTTTCCGTATGTTACGTTTCGCGAGCATTGTTATTTTCCGCCTTTTTTCTGGCTCTAACTACTTGCAGTTTATAACGCCTCGCAAGTGCCATTAATGTGCTCACACAGATACCGAAACGCGCACACACACACTCACACAAATACAGCGAAGCCCACAGATTCGCACGCACACAAAAAAGGCTTTGGCTTTGAGGCTGACTTGAGTGCTTATGCATTTTTGTTGCTCCGGCATTAGTACAAACGCACACTCAGTCAACGGACAGACAGACAGCACATCCAAACGCACTCATACATACACAGATACAAAGGCAGATACAGATACAGATACTCATGCAGATACAGATACTGGAGGGAACACAGATACACACACATAGGCAGTCGATTGTAGCTACAAGCATAATCGTTGCTTATTGGCAGCTGCTGCCTGCCATCGTCGAGCGATAAAGATGAAAACGCTGATGGCGCAACTGTGCGAAAGAGACGGCCAGCAGTAGGGCGGCAGAGAAAGAGAAGGAGATATTCTCGCCATCTCCGCTTTAACGAAAGTCAAAAGAGAAAAATCCACCTGATTGCGGAAAGTACTTTAAGCGCAGTTAAAGGTTTTCGCGGGAGTTTATTCTCGAAACAAATATTCTCTTCTCACAAAAACTTTGCTTTGTGGGACAATTTTCGCAGTCTATCTTCATAGAGTGCTGTTTCCTCGGCCAAAAGGTGACACTTTGGACGCTTGATGAAATTAGAGCAAATTTCGCTGATGGAACGCCACTCGCACACACACAACGCACACCCACACCCACCTGACTTTTAGAGTCCTCCCCTTTTATGGCCTTCAGATCTCCTGGCCTTAATATGAATCATACTCTTAGGCAGCGTTTTCACTGTCACATTTAATTGAGTTTCCCTTGGCTGGCGCTAAAAGCAACGTCGTTTACAGCACCCTCCCCATGGATCCGATGAGCATTTTTAAGATTCCACAGCTGCGCCTCTTCTGTGCCAGTTGTGCCACCATGCTCCACTCCATTTCCTTCATTGTTCTCGTTGGCATCATTTAATTGTCATAAGACTTCGTTCCTTTTGCCAGGGGATGTGCCCAAAAACGAGCGTCATATGTATATGCTGCGATCCAAGCAATTTTTCGGACTAATTCCATGTAAAAAAAAAAAAAAAAAAAATACAGCTGTCTGTCCTGTCCACTTTCTCTAGAAGAAGGAATACCCATTAGATCACATGCAATTAGATTTTTAAAAAAGGTGAATCCTTTACTACGTATGATTTTTATGTTTAAATAATACATTCGACAATCATATTATAAAATCCTCCCAGCTCGCTAAAAATACGCTTTGCTAGGGTATAGAAAGTCAGCTGTCTGGCAATAAACTTCTCAGCGTTAAGAAAAAAAAAAAAAACTCGAGAAATGTGCGAGGAGTCCGCTTTGACGTCATCAGTTTGCTATTCAATTTGCAGCTACAAAGGGAAGTACGGCTCATAAAGCGAGATGAAAGGCAATCGATGATGGGTGAAAGTGGTGTGGGTTAGCTCGTAATTCTATTGAGTTTCATATTTAGCTTTAATGTAATAAATTTCTCAGAAACTTTCTCGGCCTCCGGCTAAATCAGCTTAAAAGTAGGCAACACAATTTGCAGGCCAAACTAAAACGCTCACACACACACACACACTCTTGTCCACTGCTAACCCGATTTGCCAACACTTTTAGTCTTAATTATATTTCTACATAATTTAATTGCAATCTCTTCTGCTACTTTTTATTTGCCTATAGTATATGATGAGTACGTGTGTGTGTGTGTGTATTCTCCTTAAAGTGCAAAATACATTTTTCGTGAATTATGCAAGGGAAAGGGGCGCTTAGGTTACGTGTGGCAAGTGGGGCGTGGCAAGTGGGTTAAGTGTGTTAGCTAAAAATGCAGGGCAAACAGAGAGAAAGAGAGATAGAGAGAGGGAGAGAGACAGAATTGCACGGCGAACATCAAATTAAAATATATTGCAGCATGGCATATTGACGCCGGATCATAGCTGGGCATATTTATTATTTAATGTCTCATGTTAATGAGGATTTAATAATATCGAAGTACTTAATAACTTATTTATGAGAAATAAATGCATCCGAATCTGTGATTTGGTAATCGATTTTTTTTTTCTCTAAGTGCAGAGCGAGGGAGAGCAGGCATTTGACACACATATGCAAATTGCAACGCCATTAACGGGGCTTCTCCGTGTGTGCGTGTTTATCCCTGTGCCTGCGTGCGTGTGTGTGTGTGTATGCACTATGTAGTCAATACGTTTTGACACTAATTTGGTCAGCATTTGCATTGAGACCCATTGAGAATGGCATTCGCCAAAGGCCATCGTCAACATCATCGGTTCCATCATCAGCATATCGGCATTATCATGATTCGCATTTCCATTTCCAATCACCTTTCCCGCCAACGCCCATCCCCCCGCTCGGATGCCATATCCATGCTGTCCATGCTGTCCATCCTGTCCAGCACAAAAGCCTCAAATTGCAGCTGGGCCAACAAACTGACACATCTAAGACTCGGCAGGAATGCGAACAGGAAATGATGCAGCCCATGCGGCCCATCCGAGGGTTAAGGCAAGTGGAAAGTGAAGTGGGAGTTAGGGACCTTCACTCTTGGCCATTCTGGGGCTCGTTAGCTGGCCAAAAAGAGTGGAGAACAGACAGGGCGAATAAATGCTGGCCATCAAGAAAATATTATTATTTCTTGAGAAATTCGATATCTAATCGTTTTTATGAATTATCGGAATATCGAAATTATCGGAATAACTATTTTTCGCCTGTATTTTAACTGCTTGTTAAAATTACTTAATTGGATGTGAAAAATCTACTGATGTAATTAAATCCATTACGTTCGTTTTATGTTTCATATGTATATATTATTTTCTCTGCCAGTTAGTTGTACTTCTTTTTCGTAACGGTCACAAGATTTTGTTTCACATTCTTCGTTTAATTAAATTTTATTTGAGCATTTTTGAAATATTCCGACTGCAAGTGTGTAGGTGAATTGTGAATGTAGTCGTCGTGGGCATCTCCTTTTTTTTTTGCTGGAAAAATGCTTTGTATGCCTGGGAAATCATCTCATGTGAAAAGTGCGTAATGAATGCAATTCCTGCAATTTTTCCAAAGGAAACCAGATACAGAGCGAGTGGGAGGGGGACGGGGAGAGTTATGCTTGTTTGCTGCATGAAATTGTACTATTTCGCAAGCAAATCCGAAACGCAATCATTGAAGTTTGAAGGTTTTCCCCATGCACATTAAGCATACGCAGCGTTGCTTTGGAATAGCTCTTCGCCCCCGATTTTAAATGCTTTGCCAAATATTTTATCCATTACGCCATGCATTTTGGCCTTGTCCCTTGTTCCCCGCCCCAATCCCCTCCCCCCTCCCCCTCCCCGCAAACTATGCGCATATTTTGAAAGATGTTTTGCATTAAGAGGGGTAGCATTATTTATGACGTCGCTGGCAGCGGATATTAGGGCTGATGATAATGATGATTGCGATGGCGATTATGATTTCTCTGGCTCTGCTCTGCGCTGCGCTGCGTTGATGATGTTGTTAATGGAAGGCAGTGCACTCCCCACCCCCACCCGTCACTTGAGTTCCACTTCTACACACACTTTGAAGTGCCAAGTAGTTTGAACTAAATTTCGAGTGATGGATGCTGGTTTATGGGGGCTTCGAGTGGGCCTTAAGGGCTTAACGGGGTTCAAGTAGAGTGCAGCAGCTTTTGGGATGAGTAATTTTGAATCAATTTGACTTGGCTATTTTGGATTCAAGCAACTTAAGCTGGGAAGCAAATCTCTGCGCATTCGATTGAGTATGCCTTAGTTCTACTTGATTCAATTTAACATTATGACGCATTCTTCGGTACTTTTAAACTGTTCCAGTCTTCCGCTTCAGTTCTTGAAGTTTTATTTTCTTTTTCGACTGTCTGCGTGGATTTGGTCAACTTTTATTCTCGGTTTTTCCCCCTTTCTTTTTTTTTTTTTTTGTTTTGGCTTTGTTTCTATTCGGTGTGGCGGCGCCGTGCAGTCTGAAAGTTTTTCTTGTTGTCTGACGAGATTCGTATTTCGATTTGTCCCCTTTTTTTTTTTGGGACAGAGGCAGCATTTTTATTAATGAAACACTGTGTCAACACTCTGCGAGGAAGCGAGGTGGCGAATGGAGAGCGACGGAGAGGCAAGAGGGCTGCGCACACAAGTACAATGTATAAATATTATGTAAACACGCAAACAATGAAGTGATTTGTTGCTACTTAAATTTAGCCCCCGAGAGGGATCCACCAACAACAAGCAGGAGGAGGTGGCTGGAAATAGGGGGAGGGGATGCTGCACACACACACACACACACACACACAAAGGCAACGGCACTCATACACAAACAGTTGCGGGCAGGACAGTAGAACTACCTAAAAGAAGAGGAGTATAATATTTTTTGAATTTGAACAGCAGTGTTGGAAAACGTAGTCTTTCTTTAAAAATTATCATATCAGGTTTTAAGACATTGTCCGATTTTCAAACTTATTTGCACTTTTATTTTTGACAATCTGGCGTCTGCACTATTGACCGCTGCTGTAGAAGTATGCGCCTAGCCAGAGTGGAATTAGTTGCAAAAGAAAAGCAGAAAAAGCAACAGAGAGCTGGAAAAAAGAATTGAAAGGAAATATTTGTGTGGGTGTCTGTGTTTGTGTTTGTGGACCAGTGGCAAAATGTGTGTGTGTGTGTGTGTGTGGCTGAACAGGCGCAGTCGCTGTGAAAGTAGCAAACAGGGCCCAAGGCATTCCTTGAAAAAGGGGCTGATGTACGCTCGAAAGGAGAAAGCGAAGAAAGCGGAGAAAGCGCGGCCCTGTTTCCAGCTTGTTTAGCAACACTTAGAAAAAATGGGGGCCACAAGGGTTGAGCAGATGAGGAGATTGAGGAGGGTCTCGAGGGCAGATGGAGGCGAACCCTGGAAGCCAAGGATTCGAAGGATATTGCAGTGCCACCTGTGACGCAGGCCTCTCACGCTAGATGGCGCTGCAATGCCAACTGGGAAATAGCGAAACGAAGTATGTAGTAGCACTCATAGATGCTGCAGGATCTTAGAACAGCATGCTTGAACTACAACGTTCTTAGTTTTAAATTGCAATTAAAAAACAAGCTAGTCTCTCTAAAAATGCACAATTTTTATGGTTTAGTATCACTTTAATTCTTAAATACACATACGAAAAACCGAATTGAATCAAAGTTGCATTCAATATTACTTAAGGAATACCTTTACTTACTTAAAGCTTATTTGCTAATTAAATGGAAATATTCTGCTTAAATTATTTCCCAAGCTCCCCTTGGACATCGCTCACCGGTATATATGTACATTTATTTAGAAAAAGGAATAAGAAACGTGTTCTTGCTGCTGCGCTTAATTCACTTTGGATGCCACATCTTGCCCGCTTTTCCTCTTGCCCCTTCGTGTCAAGTTTTTCCTGGCCGCTATTTCCAGGTTTTACCTCTCGGGTTTTTCTTTTTTAATGCAATTTAAACAAATTAAAAAGTAGTGCGTGCCATAAAGGGGAAATTGCACGGGGGTTTCAGCAGCAGCAGCTTCATCAACTTCTGCCTCCATTAGAATTCGTTACGCTTCCTGCGCTCGTAGCCTTATGACAACTTTAATTAATCGCAATTGAGTTAGGTTAATATTGGCTGTAAAAACACCAGCTTTTAAGAATTAGCTGTCTGCGTTGCGATCTGCTTTGTTTTAAGGAATGCACGGTATATTTTGATTCGAGGTGTACATGGTAAAATGCTTTTTATTCTTATTTAATATCTTAGAAGTTGGCACGTGAAACTTTCCTTGGCCTTCCAGTCCGGAAATCTAAAAACCCACCTAATCCCTCATCCTTAGCTTTCCTGCTTTCCTGCTCCCCTCGTCGCCCCTTTGCTGCATTGCCGGCTCATTGTTAAATCATTTCAATTATGGTTGAACTAAAAAGTAGCTAGTTTAGGTCAACGGCAGGGTTGTGTGCAGGATGATGGAGAAGATACTGAGATAGCAGTAAGGAGCATCATCAGTTGGGTAAGCCGCTCAGGCAACAACAACAACGCCAGCAACGATGAATGCCTCCTCTGGGTGTCCTTAATGCCCCCTTGGTCCTTGTTGTCCTTGTTATTGTTGGTGTTGTCCTGCGCTCCCCCACACAACATGGACAATTTTTGTTGTCTTCCTTACAAGGAAAAAGAAAAGAAACGAGATGTGGGAACCTTTACAAAGCGAAAACGCTACTCGAGAGGGAAGAAAAAAGCGAAGAGAAAGGAAAAGTTGCCCTGCACTTAGAGTCCTTTATGCGCTATATCCCATGTCCTGGTGTGTGCATGTGTGTGTGCAATAATTGTGCATTGATTATCATAATACGCTCGCAGCGCCATCAAAATTGCGCATAAAATTCACTCGCAGCCAGATAGACAAGCGTCCATCCAGCAGTTTATCCGCCAGTTTGTCAGTCACACGGAACGAAACGAAGGATGCGATATCTGTACTTTATATATATGTATATATATCTGAATGAAGCGTGGATCAGGAAACGGCAAACACGCAGAGATTGGAAAATGTAACAATGTAACAAACAAATTACGCTTTTCAAGTCCTTTTGGGTTTTCCTCCTGGAACGAAACATAATATTAAGTTAGTGTGTTAGCCCGATTTTCCTAGTCGCACAAAAGTTAAGCAACGATTAAGAACCTAAGCTTAAGTAAAATAGAATGTACAACGTGTTGCTGAGTGCAATTTTTTATTGTTTTCAAATGTAATTTTAAACTTCATTATTAGTGCCTGGAACTGTGATTCTCTTTCCTGTTTTCCCTTATTTTCCTGGGCTGTCAGCGCTGACCGTTGATCCATCATTCGGGCCACGTGTCTGTCAACTGCAGCTCCAATTTTCCACCCTTCCATCTTCTGTCTCGCCTCGCCTCGCATCTTACTCTTTCTCTTTCTGAAAAATAGAAAATCGTAAACGAACTTAGTTTAAATAAGAGCAAGTGCTAGAAAACGACATAAGTGTTATTAAGAAATTGAAAATCCGACGACGAAATCAAAATGCCCAAGGATGTGCGCGCCATTTTCTAGAGGACGAAATAGTCCATTGGGAAAGAAGTAGAGATTTTGTGCCAAGATGATAGCCACGTTGTTCATCATCTTTGCATTTATTCGCGCCTTTCCGTGGAGCAGAAAGCGAGGTCGACCTGCCTTGGCCTTGACCCTGATGCCGGAGGGCGGGGAGGATCATCGCGGCGATCTGAATCAGAAGGGAGAGAACAACAACCGGCCGAGACCCTCGATTTCGCTGGGCAACAACGGCGAGGCAATGGCGCCGAGGACCCGTCGAAAATCGTCGAAATTCCATGAGGTCACCTTCAGTGGAAGCGTGGGCGGTGGCGACAGCGATGGTGGCGGCGAGGCCATCAATGGTGGCAACCTGGATGTAAGCCCCAGCAAACGACACTCCTTGAGCACCACCAGCAACTCCAGCTCGGCACCCTATCGATATCTGAGTGGGAGCAGTAGGTCCCGCGGCTCCCGAGGCGATTGCCACGAGTACTACCAACTGCAACAGCATTCGTCGTCCCTATCGAACGGAAATCGTGGGAATCGGGGACTTAGTCAGAGAAGCGATACCATGGCCACTGAGGCGGAGGGCGAGGAGTTCGACGTGGATCCCATGGACGAGGACGATGAGGATCAGACCTACGACCGCGAGACCGAGGAGTTCTACAGCAATATACAGGATGCCACGGGCACCGGATCATCGGGTCGCAGCAAGAGGTCCTCGCTCTTCTCCAGATCGGATAGTTCCGCCACCACCACCTCGTCGAGCGGCGGTGGAACCTTTACAGGCGGAAAGCGCAGATCGGCTGCCTCTATCCTGTCCTCATCCATGTGCTCCGATCTAATGACCAGCGATCGCCGGAGCTCCACGGCCACAGAATACAGCGTCAAGTCGGTGACCACCGGGAATACCTCGCAACGCAGGTCGAGCGGACGGATCCGTAGATATGTCTCCCGGATGACGATCGCCGGTGCCAGGAGACGCACCACGGGCAGGTAACAAATGAAGGGTGTTTATGTGCAATATATACTCAATTTATTAGACATGTTTTATAAGAATTAGCTCACAAGAATACACACTTACCACTACTCAAGTTATTGGCTATACAAGCTTCTGCCAACATTCAAAAAGTCAGTTGAAATTATCAAACTGGCTTATATGTTTTATCATAAACTAAAAAAAAAACGTACACAATATATTTATTTAGTTGCTTTTAAAAATATATCAGTATTCCGATAGTCCAGCCTAGGAGCCGTTTTCCTGCTGCCACTGCTCGTGCTTGGCCAGCAGCTTCTGGCCCAAAGGCCGCACTTGCCGGAAGGCCTTCTCCACATTGGCCTCGATGGCTGCCGGCGATTCCTTAGCAAGCAAGCCGGTTGGTCGATCTCCAATCTTGGTGGCACAACGCACCCGGTGCATGCTGATCTCCTTGCAAGCCAGACGTATTTCGTCGCCGGTGAACTGGTCGGAGATCTCCACCAGCCGCTCGAGGAGTCGTGGATTCAGCGATATGCTGCTGCCCAAAAGTCGGTTAATCAAGCTGCTTCTCTCCGCCGCATTGGGCAGCTGGACCAGCAGTTTCTTCTCGAAGCGCCGCAGGAAGGCCTCATCAATGTCCCAGGGCAAGTTGGTGCTGGCCAAGACGAAAACGCCGTTCAATGAGTGCTCCATGCCGTCCAAAAGCTGCAAAAGTTCGTTCTTGAAGCGCTTGGAACTCTCGTGATCCGTGGCCCTGTCCCTTTTCGAGGTCAAGCTCTCGATTTCATCGAAGAAAATGACGGATGGTGCTCGTTTTGCTGCCATGTGGAAGAGAACTCGCAGGATCTTCTCGGATTCTCCGCGCCACTTGCTGACCATTATGCTGGCAGTTATATTGAAGAAGGTCACTTGACCCTGTGTCTCGGAATACAAAGCCTTGGCGAGAAGGGTCTTTCCGCTGCCCGGTGGTCCATGCAGGAGCAAGGATCTCCAGGGTTTCAGGCCATGTGCGAATAATTGGGGAAACTCAATGGGCGTTAGTACCGCCTCCTTGATTAACTCAATTGCTCGCTGATTACCGCAGACATCCGACCACTTGATCTTTATATTCTCCTGCAATATGGAAGTCTTGACCAGTTCCGCCAGGGATTGCCATTCCAGGGAGGAGAACAGAACATCATCACCTCCCAAATGACCATGTTCGATTTCACAAGCATTGTCCTGGCCATTCGATTCCGTTGCAGTTTCCATTTTCTTTATCTGCAACGGCTGCTCGTTACTCAGGGCCTGTGTGGCTGCGCCGACACCTATGTGCCAATTGGCCAGAGAAGCGTCCGTGGTCGGTGGTTTCTTGGGCAACTCCTTGGCCGCCGGCTTTTCCTGCGCCTTTCCACCCACTTCCACCTTAATTTTGGCTCCCACTCTTTTAAGGATTTTCGGGTATTTACCAAATTTCATGTTGTAATAGGTGGCATACTCCAGGTACATGGCATCCAGATCGATATTGTCGCACAGTTCGTACTCGTCGGAAAGAAGTCCTTCGGCTTTCAAGGACTCGGCGCTCGCATAGTATCCATTCTCCACCAGATATCGGTGCATTAGGTGGAGAATATTGCGGCGACGTGTGGTGAAATTCCTCACATCCTCGCAAAGAACCTGAGCAGCCGCCGTGGCCGTCACTCCGTATTTTCCATGGGTCTTCATTAGAGGCTTTTCCGGGAAAATTGCGCGTACAACTGGGATGTGCTCTCGGTTGTTTTGAGCCCCGGCAATTTGATCAACTATCTGGCGTAATTTTCCTGGCAGTCTGTGCTTCTCAGAAATAGTTTTTGCATGAAAATGAAACACTGGGTTGTCATAACGAATGTCAGGGGTTGCCATGTTACGCGTTAGAGGCTAACGTTTTTTTTTATTACATTTTCCAAGGCAACCACTGGAAATAATAAAGCTGAAAAACTATGGGTAGTAATTAAAAATGCAGGGTAAGGCAGGAAAACCACTAAAATCTAATACTTGCAGTGAGTGACTTGTGGTTTCTTCATTGTCATGATGCTAACTTGGTTCAAACAGCTGCAACTTGGAGATGAACACAAAGAGAACATGACTAACTAATAATTTAATATTTAAGTTATATTGTTTATTTGCTAACTGCCCTAAGCTCTGTGATTTCTGTTCACTATTTTCCACTCTGAGCTTTTAGTGTTTACCAAACAAATTCTGAACTAATCCAATTCCATGGCACGCAAATTGCCGGATCAGTTGGCCGCAATTGAGTCCTCTCAATTGGTTAGTGCACTTAATTGTTCGTTGTGCATTTTCCACTTGATACAGGGTTTTCCCTGCCATTCCATTTCGCATTTCCCTCGCTTTTCCTCCGAAAATGGTTGCCAAGAGCTGGCTACATGCTCAATTTGGCGAGAGATGACGGCGCCAGATGGTTAATCAAATGCACAACGCAATGAAATGAAAATCAGCGTATCCTGTCCGCACACAAACACACATACACGTACGAGACACGCCCTGTCAGGTGAAATTATTCAACATGCACATGCAACATCCACCCACCGCCCACCCCCCATCGCCCGCATTTTCCATTTGCAGCCCATCCATCCATTTCACCTCGACATTAAAAAACATTATCACACGGTGGAAAAACCTATGAGTCTCTGTTCGTAGTTCGTGATTTGTAGGTACCTAAACTTATGTGATTCCAAAGTACTATTTTGTAATACGATTTATGACTAGTGTTAATAGTATCTAAAACATGTAACTAAGTTTGCATTAGGCACTCGAGAACTTTTTCTCTGTGGAAATGTGTTGGTTCACGGGTGGCTGTGCCCATTTTTTTTTGCTTCGCAATTTTAATTTGGTTTTTTTGCCACCCTGCCAACCCTGTCTTCCATCATCGTCCAACCAACCTCATGGCAGTCAGTCTCAGGCTTTGTTAATGGCCTTGTGACAGTTTTTCTTTCCTCTCACGAGCCACCCACTATCCACCCACCTCCCTTTCGCACCCACAGTTGCATTCGTTGCCCTGTCTCTTTCGCCTGCAGTTTTCTTTCAGGCTCTGCACTTTGCTTTGGTTTTTGGATTTTTGGGTATTTTATTTTCGAATTCTTTTCGGGCTTCCATTTGCCCTCAAGGTCTTTCGACTGGCGGTATTTTGGTGCATGTGTTGTGGTAGTGAGAGCCCACTTACCACTTGCCCTCGATGTGCTTGTGGCTAAGAAAAATCCTTCAAGACACGCTGGGATATGTGATTTCAACTAAAAAAAAGGGGTACAAAAAGTAGGCTCATACTATAAGCATAAAATTCACTCATTTTTATGGTATGAAAAATGCTATGAACTCTTTCAACATAGTTTATTGCTTCAGAAACACAACAGAAAAACAATTTTCCTTTATAAATCATCCGCTGTTGTTGAAAATGCTTCTGTTTTCCTTTGTTTTCCCGGACTGGCGCGCCATTTTTCCTGCCAAAGGGCTCTCACAGACACCCTTTGAGTGCATATATATGCGTTTGTGTGTGTGAGAGCTGCGAGTTTAACAAACTAATTAAGTTGGCGCTGGGCGTTGAGCTTAGCGCTCTTTTTTATTCGAAAGAGCCAACCTTTTGTCTTTGGCAAACATCTATGAGACACACACACACACACACACACACACGCACACGCATAGAGCTGTGCATAAACACGAACCCTAAACACACAGATGGCTGTTCACTCACACACACTCAGGCACACTCACACCCACACAATCAGTATGCGTCGTTCATTTATTTGCACATATAATTAGGCACATGAAGAGCTGCCGTCGGGCACACTTCCGTTTCACCCGACTCCTCCATCCTGCCACTTCCTGTTCGTCCTCCCCCCCCTCCCGCTTTCTCCAGCTTATCCGCCCCATTCCCCACCGCATTCCCCCGGCACAACAACAATGCCAATCTTCCGCCAGCCAGCTACTTTCGCCTTCATCCGGCTTGAGTGCGACTGTGTGGCTGGAAGCACGTCACGGCTTAAACGAAGGAAAACCCACTCGGCCACCCAAAAAAAAAAGAGAGAGAGAATGAAAGAAATTGCCCAACAGCACCACCCACCCACTCGTACGTAATTGTGTTTGGGTGCGCCTGCAAGTATGCAATTATAAATAAAGAAAGTCTCTGGAAGTTGCTCAAAGGATAAAGACGTATGTGTTTTAGCCAGTCGCTAAATAGTGGGTAGCTTCAACCCGAATTCCCGAATCTATAGATATGTGAATTCGCAAGGATATTCGGGATGAATGCAAATCTCTTGAGACATACAGCTACCCATAGTGGGCTATAGCTTTCTACTATTGTAGCGAGTTTAAATTTTCCAAATTATGTTTCTCCAAGAGCTGAGTAGTTCGGACAATGGTGCTTCATTGTAATACTGCCGTCTCTTTCGTTGGCTACTCTGGACCTCTCTTTCACACGCCCTATAATTGTCTTGCCCCATCTTTTGTTTTCTATTTGGCCTTTCTTCGCGCCTTGCTCACATTTTTTGTTTGGTTTATCTGCGTTTTTTGTGCGCTGCCTGTGACAGGACGCTTTATGAGCTCGAGTGTTGTTTTTTGTCTCCATGTTGCGCGAGTTCTTTCCGAGTGTTACGACAGGTCCTTGGGACGTCAGGATAAGCAGGCGCCAAGTATTCGGCGACTTTGAAGGGAATGAATGCTGCATTCACGGTGCGAATGAATGCACGAGTGCATTACAAAGTAACTAAATAAATATTGGGCACAAAAACAGAGAGACAATCGGATGAGTGAATAGCGGCGAAGAGTGGAAGAAGTTAATAAATATAATATTAAATGAATGAAATGGTATATCCAATGAGATTTTAAATACTTTAATACCTTGATAAAATGAACACAATGAATTTTCTATTATTTTCATTCGGCTTGTGTGGTTTTGAATTTTTATTAACAAAAAACAACTCGCTTTGCCATGCTGCACAGAAAAACAATAAAATAGTATTTTATAGAGTGTACATTTCTAGTTCGTCTTTAGACCAAATAGAACACAAGAAAACTAGTCGAGAACCAAATCAACAATGGCGAAATTTTCCTATTTCGCGGTCGCAACTGTTTTGACTGTCAAAAAAAAACGAAACAAAAAGACTCTTCAATGTAGAGCAACAATAAAGATTGCTCATAGCAGCATTAAAAATACAAAAACTGACAAAATGAATGGCGGGAAAGTGTATGCCCGAATCTGGAAACCGAAACTAAACTAAAAACAGTTTGTCGCCGGCGCTGCTGTTAAAATAACTTTTGCGGGAAAGCGCCACAAAGTATGCCAGGGAATCTGGCGACATTGTTGCTCACCGCCGCCACCCCCTTTTCCAGCATTTTCCCCGCATTTTCCCAGCACTTTCCAACCCCTCAAGAAAAGAAAAAACCAAACAGTGGCAGTAGCAACAAGCGGCAACAACTTTGTGCCAAGTTTACTTAATGACCCCGGTATAAATTTTACTTAAAACATCATTTTTCTTTACGACTTTTCCTCAGCGAGGCGAGGAAAATGAAAGGGAGGTGTTGGGAAAGCTCAAAAAGTGGGGTGCTAGTGCTCTTCAGCAGTATAAAACAAGAAAGTTGCGAATAAGTGTCGGAACCCTGCGAATTGATATTTTTGCCGTTACCAATTCGGCTAGTTTTCACTTCAATTTTATTGAAGTCTGTTTCTTGATACACTCTTATGACCTTGATTATGTTACTTCTGTTTATTGGTTAAGCTCTTGCATCTAGATGTCAGATTAAATTGGCATTAATAAAAGTGGCGGCTTAACCGAGGCTGATTATAAGTTTTAAGGCGCCACCTAGCGGCAAATTGAAGCACGCCCTTTTTTGGTCAAGATGAGCCGGCAGTTTTAAGGGAGTTTCTTTTATTTATTTTTTTTTTTTAATATCTCCCTCAAATTGACTAAACTTTCCTTTCACATTTTCTGGCAAACCGGACTGGACTGACTTTTGCTTTTTTTGTGCTTTTATTTGGAGGGGGGACCGAACTTGTTACAAGAATTCTGCCAGCCAGAAAAACTTTATGCCGCAGACAACTGAGCTGAACAAAAAAAAGGGGAAGTGCAAGAGATGACTAACGAAATGAAACTTTAAATGTGCCTTGTTAGGCGCGCTTCCGTTTCCGGTGGCTCTGCCCGCACATTTTAGGTCCATTTCTTTTCCGACAAACGATATGTGTCATGGGTCTGTAGCAACTTATACCAACATCTACAATTAATTGACACTGCAAAAGCATGCTAATCTGATTTTCCTAACACTATCGTTTCAGTTTCGATGTAGAAAATGGCCAGGGCGCTAGATCACCGCTCGAGGGCGGCTCTCCCAGCGCCGGTTTGGTACTACAGAATTTGCCGCAGCGTCGCGAATCGTTTCTATATCGCTCCGATTCGGACTTTGAGATGTCGCCCAAGTCCATGTCCCGAAACTCAAGCATCGCTAGCGAAAGGTAAGTTCCTAACGAAGGCTTTGCACAGCACTTGATTTCCCATTCCCCCATCTATATATAATTCATTATTGCATAAGTTTTGAGTTGGATATTTAAGCTGATTTCTCCCCCGTTATTATTTTGTGAATGCAAACCAAAAAACATTCACCTGTCCAATTGGAGCTCAGATAACGATGATGCTGGCCATTTTCGACACCTTTTCCATGTTTGTGGCTCCCCCTTATCCGAAACGGCTTTGATTATCGTTTTTCGCTTATGGTTCCTCCTTTGCTTTGTTGGGCCATTTTTCTGATACTATGATTACTACGAGTCCGTTTAGTGTTGTTTTCTGTGGTGTTTATCTACACTGTTACCTATACAATTCGATACCATTATTCGTTTTGCGGGGGACTTCTATACTGACTTTCTTTCTCTGCTCTACTTGGTCTTTACCAACACCATATAATCGTTTATGCCTGTATTCTCCTTATTTTTTAAGCGTGTCTTTCTCTATCTATTTTAAAGATGGTTTCCTACTGTTCTGTAAATGTGTTGTTTTTCTCGACTCTACCGGCACTATATAGAAAATATTTCATTTTATGATGACTCGCTTCTCCGTTTCCGCTCCCTATCTATAATTTCTACTACTCTCTTTAAAACAAATACAGTTTAAGCTTTCTTTCGGTTTTACATTCTCTTATAATTTACATTTATATTTTTCACTTCAACAATTATGAAATAAGTTTTATAATAAACAAGGCTTTAATAATACCATTTTAAGATGGTGTTTAAAGGATTTTTAGCCGTTTCCGCTTAGAGCACACATGAACTTGACGAGAGATATTTGAATTCGAAAGGGCATATGAAGGGATATGAGGTGCGAAGCTAGGGGAACTGGCCCTCTACAAAGAGCCAGCAAAATTCCAAACGCACACAGGCGAAAAGTGCAACAACTTTGCTGGCATTTTAGGCTCCAAAGCTTGCTTTCCATTTTTTCCCCGCAAATTTTTCCCTCTGCTTCCCCTCCTCGACACTCTGTGGGATTTCTGTGACTTGGCTGGTCTTCCGACCTCTTCGTTAAACCGTACAACCTTAAATTTAATCTCTATGTAGATGCATTTTTCGCACTGCATCTGCTGGCTGATGCTGGGCATATTTTGTGCACAGCTTTTGTAGCGCCGAAGGCTCGAACTTCAATTAGTTAGTCACAGTAGTTTCCCTCTCCCGAAAAAAAAAACAGTCATTACACATGCATGGCCAAAATCGCGTTATGCAACACTGGGGCCGGAAATCCACTTTTTTTACTTCCGTTTGTGTTGCTGTATGGGTTTCATAGTGAGTGTCAGTCTTTTTTTTTGGCTAGCATTCTGGCTGCTGTATTTCTGAGTGCACCCCCTGCACTCCCACTATTTTTTGCCGTTTTGGCACCGGCAATGGGGCCACGCTAACACAGACAAAAGAGAAATTCCCTCTCACACACACACACGAACCGAAAACTTACACGTACATATGTAATATGCACAAAAACAATACCCCCTAATTACACATGCAGCTGCAATAACAACAACAACACCAACAACAACAAAAGTGGGAGGCGGTTAATGATCACCACGAACAGATGGGAAAAGGGGCGAAAAGCGGGGGAAAATCGCGAGCAAAGGCTGGCAAAATATTTACATTTTTACAGCGCCGAAAGTGAGCTTTGCCTTTGCCTTTGCCACTTTTCAGTTTTCAGTTTTTCCACCTTCCCTACTTTAAATGTATGGCGCAAATTATGGCTGTAAAATTACAAAAGCAAAAATATTTGGACCGATGGAACACTTAAAAGCAGGGCGGAAAACATCTTGAGTCGCTAGAAAATTTGCGATCAAAAGGAAAACTCAATCAATCAATCAATATGGCTAACAAGCTGAATTTTAACAACAAAAACGCTGTTAATAAAATAGGTTATATTTAGTACAGCAATTTGAAGTTTATTAAAACGGGAAATCACAAGAAATTCTTGTAGTATCTGTTGTGTAATTCGTTCAAGTAGAACCAACTCAATTTTAGTTGATATAGGCGATAGGCGTTTTGTTTTCCCCAGTTGCTCGACCTCCTTCTTGGCCATCCCTATTGTTGTTGCTGTGGTTGCTTTTCCTCAGGTGTTGTTGTAGTTTTCCCTTTACGGTCAAATGTTTTTGGCAGGCGACAGCAACGCAATTTGCATTTGTTTTCGGTGTGGCATGGAAGCCGAAAACTTTTGTCTGCCTTCAAAGTTTTTCGGCCTGCCAAACTGTCCCTCCCCTCCGCCCCCGCGTCCCCTGGGGAAAGAGTCGTGGGAAAAGCAGAGAAGGAGACGGAGACGTGTGGGTGGGAAGAGCAGAGAGAGGGGGCAATCTTCACCTTTCAACGCACGCTGCGTTTGCTTTCAATCAAGTTGGAATATTTCTAGGGGCTGCCACTTTCAAACAATGTTCCTGATGAGCTGTCAATTACACACACACGTATTTATGGATGGAATGGGAATCCTGAGCGGAGCGAGCACCATGCCCAAGTACTGAAACCATCGACTGACGACCGACCAAGTTTCATAAAGATTTCAACACTAATAACAAATAATTAGCCGACTGTCCGAGATTCTGTCTTGCATACCACCATAAAACAACGAACCCACCCACATACAGCCCATCCATCCATTTGGCGATTTTGTTATTTTCCGTGTAAATGTCAAGGTCGTCGTCATTCGAGCAAAACAGCTCACAATTAGTCATAATATTTTGTTGTCGGCATATCGGGATGTTCCATCTCACATTTTCGGACAGCCACCCCGAAAAACGAGAAAATAATCATGGCAACAATAATAATAGATGCAGTTAAGTGGAATTGTTTTCAGCAAATGGCAGAAAACAATTCTTGTAGTGGGGTAGGATTTCCAAGACTTGTGCACTGCAAAAAAAAAGTAGCAATACAGATGGGGAGAAATGCTAATAAGATTCAATAGAGCATTTCCCCCTTGAAGTCCCAAATTCTGGCCTTAATTTATCCCCAAAACTGAGTCAGGTGAATGCGAAAGTTTTCGTCCAGCCAACCATGCAAATTCCTTTTGAAATTCATCCTGTTGGCTGCAACTTGCGTTGCCATTAACTTTATAAACTGATGGAAAAACTACTGAGAAATGGCAAAATAGAAAACAAATTGGAATAAGAGTTTGAAGGAAGTGCAGGAGATGGGATGTGAAATCCTTTTCGTTGGATTTCGGCTTCTGCGGTGTTTGTGGATTAGTTTCGGGTTAACTGCGGTGAACACTGAGCTGCTGGCAAACCAACTAAGTTAAGCGATTTAATATTTCCTCCAAAGAAACAAACAATATTATAAATTTAATGGCAACCAAGGTTCAAATGAACGAATGCCGTACAAAATAAATCCTACGACGAGCTTTCCCTATTGCCAAACAAAACAAAGTTAGATAACGTAATGTCGCCAGAGGTCCGATTAGTTGACCTCCTATTATGTAAAGGGCCTTTGCACTGCGCCCGCCCCTTTATTTGCGCCCAATGACATTTGCACACAAAGTTCTAAATGCAGGAGACAAATGGGCGGCAAAGTCGGTTGCCAAAAGGGGCGGGGCTGGTGGTTGGTGGCTGTTGGCTGGGGGGTCCTTTTGGCCATGTGCTTAAATGTCAACACTTCAACTTCGACTTTTGTGCAGCCCAGCTCCTTTTCCCTGCTCCCCACATTTTGTTTGTCTGTCTGTTTGTTGTGACGTGGTGGAATGACGTCATTACGCTGGATTTGCACTGATCTATGCGGCGGGGTCATTGTCTGCGTCAGCGAAAGTCGTCGGGCATTGCCGCCCCACTTGCCACCCGCTTTCAACCCCCCACTTTTCACCGCTCGCCCACTTAGCATTTGGCTGCACGTGACGCATCAATTGGTCTCTCCGAGAAAATACACGTAGAGAAAAGGGACTCACTCTGAAATGTATTATTCATTTATATATAGGTTATTCAGGAGAGAACTTTCGCATTCAAAGTTGTATTAGAGATTCCCAGCTTAATCATATATGAAATAATCTAGAGTGGTTCTTCATATTTCGATATAAACAACACAGTTTTCTTTTCGATTAAACAGTGTAATATTAAGTGGTTTTAGTGTGCGAACTGTTCGTTTTAGTTTCGTGTTCGAAACATAAACAATTGGGACTAAAGCTGGATGCATTTCGAATTATTACCCGGGTGTGACGGACGGACTTCTTGTTTACTGACTTCAGGTAACAACATAGTTTCCATTTGTAATCTCGCAAAGAGCTGAACAGTTTTACATTCCCTGTAGAGTAAAGTGCGTGTTATATTTAATTAAAAGTTTAAGGACTATTCGTATTTTTATTTGTGTTATTATGATTTTATGATTTGATTTTACATGTTTAGTTTGCCATCGTATTCCCTTCTGCGTTCATTGTTTGCTACATTTGCCGCCTAGTTTCCGCCTATTTCTCCCATATTCTAACCTATATTCCCTCTATTTCCTTCACTTAGTACTTAGTACAATTCTTATGATTGTTGTCTGTATACTCGTTGTTTATTAAGATTGTAACCCTTTTTCCAGGTTTAAAGAACAGGAAGCCTCTATACTCGTTGACCGATCGTACGTATGCCGAGAGAATTGATCTGCCTATATCGCTCTCTCTTTCTCTGTCTCTCTCTATCTAGCTATCTATCTATCTCTATCGTTATGTCTTGCCTGCCTTTGCATTTGATGTTTGTATGTTTGTTGTCCTTTTCATTCTGCCATTGTCGTCCTGCATTTTGTGATTTGCATGCGTTTTTTGTTTCGCTACTTGAATACCCGATAATTACATATAATTACATATTGCGAAATTCTTTTTGCGGACTTATTAAGGCTAATTTGTAGCTATTTTATCATGGATTTCCATTGTTTTCCACGATTTTTCAACATTTTATTTGTTTGCGTTGCTTGCTTGCAATCATTGATAGATTAAATCATAGTGTTTATTGGGTACGTTCAATGTACATATGTTGTAAGCAACAATGGTAATGTATGAAATCTATTTTCTATTAAAGGGACGTAAAGTAAGGAATATAACAATTTTTCAATTAAGAATTAGTTCGGAAATATTTTTGAATATGTTCCAGTACTTTGTAATATTCCTTGGTTCAATGAACTTTGAACTTTACCCCTCGTAGAATCGAATCTTTCGACTCACAACGCTCACACGTTGGCCATGTCCGTTGAGTCATTCCCATTTTTCTTGGACGGTCACGAGTTGCAGAGGAATTTCGCACATCGAATGACGCTGACATCTGGCATATTATTGAGTGCAGGCCAAGCTAATTTAAATATGAAAAACATTTCCTATTTCCTGTCCCCAAGTGCCAAGGCCCAAAAAAAAGAGAAAAAAAAGTGGAATGTATATAGAGAAAATAAATAAAACGGAATAATTGCTGACAGAAGTCAATCAGGGGGAACTCTCTCTCTCGAAAGTCACCCGCTGTGGTCGCAGTCTAGTTGCCACATGCAGTGCCGTGCCACCGGGCGTATACGTTCCTCACATTACTCATACGCAGCGTGACACCGAAGAAACGCTGGCGCACGAAACAAGACCAAAAGCAACGCGAAGACCCCCATAAAATATGGCCCAAGATGAGGCAGCAGAAGAGGAATGCCTTTGCCTCATCTTCAACTAAATAAAATACATTTTTGCCGTGCATTAAATTTGCTCTGCCACCAGTGCCTCAATTGGCTCAAAAAAAAGAAGGAAAATAAACTGTGAGTGCCTGAATATGATTCGTGAGTGCTCGTGATTGCGGGCGCATAATTTTAGCTTTAATATACATATGCGAGACACTATATACACACGTATATATACATATATATGTATATACGGGAAAAATGCATCGCACATTGCAGATTTGTCATTCACACCCAGCGGCGAAAAAATAGAAATTCCTTTTTATAGCCGTGTGTGTGTGTGTGTGTGGCATGGAAATGGCAGGCTGGCCGGGGAAAGCGGAAAATGGTAAATGGAAAATGGAAAATGGCTGCGCTGAGCCAAAAGTGAAATGCAAATTAAGTGCTTTAATATCGGCAGCTCGAAGTGCATTCTTCCATGATATAGCCAAAACGAATAAGGGCCAAATATAAAATATATTCTATATTCCCGATCGACAGGCAGTTTTAGACGCCACTGAGGCATTCAAATATTTATATATATATTTATTTGTTTGAATTGTTTTTTACCTCGTTAAAAAGATATTTGTTCTCTTTAGAATTCTTTAGAAGCACAAATTTATAATTTTGTAAAGTTCGATTCGATTTTAAGTCACAAAATTCTTGGAGTGTATTTCCAGAGTCGCACTCAACACATTTAGAGCAGCAAAGCTCATTCCGCATTATATGAATTAATGGACATTTGAAACGGTTATAGTTTTAGTTGACTGGTTTTCAAGGCAGCAGCCAAATGTGAAATGTGGTCAGCAACTGTTTGATTGCATAAATCTCTGTAAATCTCTGCCACCAGTCAGATTAAGACAAATGCCCGAAGATATTCCCCCGAGAATGTTTATTCGAATTGCTTAGGCACTCGAGTAGAGTGAGCTTTTGTTTATGAGTGCACTTGAGAAAAAAAAAGGTTCGATTTCGAATCAAGTTTTGATTAAATGGTGCATATATAGATTTAAATCTGATTTAAACTACCATTTACTGTTTGAAAGTGACTTGATTTATCTTGAATGTTTAACTAATTTTTCTACGTGTACAGATTAGACGTCGTTTGAGCTTTGTAATGACTGCAATCATTCGCTCAGTCAATGCAATAAATGCAAAGCCATTTCGGCGCACGGTGCGCATGAGTAATGTGGTCCTCATTACCCAGTTATCAGCTTAAGTGCTGCGTAGGCAAAACTCAAAAATCGCTCATAGAATTTGTATTATTAGAATTCCTGTAACATTATTCTCTGTTTAGCTTTTTTCTTATTTCTCGTTTTCTTATTTCTTTAATACAAT
The DNA here is from genome assembly GCF_016746395.2 of Drosophila simulans. NCBI lineage: Eukaryota > Metazoa > Arthropoda > Insecta > Diptera > Drosophilidae > Drosophila > Drosophila simulans. Next base: position 3,056,459 of record NC_052525.2, read on the forward strand.
TTCTTCCCTATCATGCGAAAGATATTAAATTCATTGCCGTATTTAAAAATGAATGTGGACGCTATTTTGATTTTTTTTTATTTCGTTGCTGCCGCTAATGAGCGTTAATCAAATGCCAACAGCTGCAGAAGCAAAAACAACAAGAATATTAATACTATTAATATTAACCAGCGAAAATAGAGAGGGGGAATTTATTAAGCATTAGCGTAGGTAAGTGCGATGGGAAAAGCGTCGACGGAAGGGGTGGGGGGTGGGGAAATGGGGGGGCGGGGGGCATGGCAAATGAAAATTAAATTATTTGAGCGTAGCTATCTTTTCTCATGCTCATCATGAGCATAGTTGCGTTGCCTATGACGACGCCGATGGTAATAATGATGAAGTGCCAGAGAAGGACGTATTCCCAAAAACAGGGTGCTTCGAAATAATTAAAAAAAGAAAAAAGAACTCACGTTCTCTTGGCATTTTTGCACTTCAATTGCACGCACTTTGACCTTACAAACTGACTGCAAAGTATGGCATTTACATATTGCACTAATTCGCACCCTGTATCCCCATAATTGAGCAACTGCTGCTCCGTGCGCCTGATGAAGATGAAAAGCAAGCTGAAATCTTAAGCGAGATGAAAATAAGAAAAAACACTCTCACGAGCGACAAGTAGAAATATTTTTTTTCTTCTTTTTTTATAAGTTGAATATAATTTGTGCGCTCCGCTCTCGCGAGACTCGTCTGCGATAATTTTTCTTTTACGTGTGTTTGGCCACTGTGTTTTCTGATTTCTGTATTTTTCTGCCGCGGGACGCGCTTCATTCTCGTTCTGCGGTTGCTCGTGGAAATTTCGAAAAAATCTGAAACCAGCCGCGGAAATCTCGAACCGATTGCTTCAAACGCAGAAGAACTGAAGAATAAACAGGCGACTTAAAGACTTTCATCAAGCGGAGCACAGAATTTCGAACCAGTGGGCCCATGGGGGCCAAAAGTGCTTGTTAATTTCATTTCTTGTATTATAAACAGCATTGCGTTTATTTTATTTTATTTTTTGTTGCCGTTCCAATTGTGCAAAATCCAGCAAAATGCTGAACAAAAACTCAGCATCGTCGCAGTCTCTGCCGCGAGTGCACAGTTTCTTCAATATGATACCCTCGATCATGCAGGACGACTTGGCTTTGACCATTCTGAACGATCGGGACAACATGTTCTCCATCAAGTCACAGCGCAGGTATATATCAAGGGATATGCTGGCGCGATCAGGGCCATTTATGGCCAGCTCTCGAAATAGTTTTGCCTCCTCTATATGTTGGATACACGAGCATATATCTTTTCGGATACATACATATTTATCGAAAATACAGCAAATTTCAATTTTAATGACATCCAACAGGCCGCGTGTCTTCTATATTTGCCTCCATTAATTATGATCTATGGCTCGCGTTTATTTCCATGCGAGAATATGTTGGCAGAGCTTTAGTTTTATACATATACCACTTACTATATTTAGTTTTAATTTTAATTAACATTTTATTGACTGGGACATTGTTTTCCTGCGTTCTGCGGGAATTCCCTTTCTAAATCTGACAAATACCGTCTGGCTAAAAACATTTTATTTCAATTTGAGTGAATGTCATTGCGTTTCAAATAGGTTTTCGCACAAATTCCCAGAAACTATACTTATTTGCCATTAGGCTTTTAGTAGTTGTCATCATGGGAAATTTGAGTTAAGCTGTCCAATTTTATAGAATCCGTTTGGATTTGTCATTTAGCTGCAAATAGTGGGCCTTTGCAACAATAGATAGTGATTAAAATTTAATTATGCACATCAGTCTTTCATTTGTCTACTACACTTTTGATGAGTCACGCCGTGTTTTTAACTAAAGAGGCGATCTCTTGGGGGCGTGTTGAAAATGCGTCGCAATATAAATCCACCGAAATAGCTGGCGAAATGGCACAGAAATAATAAGAAATACTCAGGGGTGGACGCACCCCCACAGTGTCTTTGAACGAAATGACAAATCAGTGTCAACAAAAAAATTAACCATCATGAAAGTTCTTCTTCGCGTACAAAAGGCAGACAAACAACCCATTTGTTTTGAGCGTTCGCTTTTCCCGCCGTTTTCCAGTGTTGTTTGCGGTTATCGATGGATAATGTCTGGCACGATTTTTCTGCCCGATTTCAATGAGCGCCATATGAGCGACGTGCCAAAAGTCAGGCAAGCCGGACAAAAGTGTGTTAAGCAAATAGCGTGCGACAGGCGACGAGTGAGGGGAGAAAAGTGAAAAGTGCCCAGAAATGTGAATTCGAATAGGCTGCGTTTTCATTGTTGTAAAGCGGTCAATTTTACACACATTGAAATATCACTCAGTACTTTCACTCAGCGCCTTTTCGATTTACGTTTCTGCTAATTGAAGGTAGTGAAAATTGGGGGTTTTTATGCTTTTATGCTGATCTATATTTCGATGAAATGATAGAAAAAAAGGTTGGACCATCCCTCACGTTCTGCTTTCAATTAATTTTAATTTAAATTCTTTGGCGCCGTTTCACTGCGTTTAATTTGTCTACCGATTCTCGTGACGGCACCGATGTGAACGCCCCCGCAACTTGGCACACATACATATACGCATACATAGCTATACACACATCTGTCTATATGTATGCGCTTTTTATACTTAATTATTTATGCCATTTTTTGTTTGTCAACGTTTTTTTCGTCGTGTCTCCTTGTTTTTGCTCCTCAATGCGATTCTCGGTATTTCTTCGTAAATGTTCGGCTTCCTTTTGCTTTATTTTTGGCACACAGCGAAAAATCTCAGCGACTTTGCCAAGACGGAAAAGTCCGGCCCATGAGCCACGCCCACGTCTTGGAGGTCCTTCCAGTGCCCTTTTTATTTCTACATGTTTCCCGCAATTTGCGTGGAATTTTCAGCATAAAAAGGGCGGCGGATAGAAACCGAAACTTGGCCGTCGCCATGGCGTCCCTTTTTTTTTGCCCCTCTTTTTTATTCGAGGGACATTCACTGACCTCTTCCGAGCACCGTTTTCGATTTTCACAACATTTTGCCATTTAAATTCTACTCAAAATGAATGCCAAACAAATTACATAGTTTCGACAGAATACAGCAAAATGAAAAAGATCGAAATTTAAATAAATTAGCAAAATTTTCGTTTAAAATTCTTGGTGTTATTTATGGTCTTGTTTTCGCAGCTTTTGGCAATGCATCAAAGAGCCTTAGAAACTTGTGCGATGTAAGAGTATTCGGTTGACCGACTTTTATATGTTTCCAAACACACTGTGCAATTATTAAAGCATATTACAGCGTAATGAGAAAAACATCAATAGTTTAGCAAAAGGTGTTAATACGGCTGGCTCAGAGCATTCTTGAGATATTTAAACATCACTTTTTTCTCGATTGGTTTTATTTGCAAAAATAAGAAAAGGAAAATATGTTCAATGTCATTGTGTTTCATTGGATATACTTAATGTTCTGTACTTCAAAGGGAAACTTTAATTTCTTGTGCATAATAATAATATTAATTGTAAAAGCTTAGATATAGTTTACATAGTGGGTAATATAATTGCATGGCTTTACACGGCTTATCTCCTCTTGGTTTTGGCTTATTTTGAGGAATATTTCCACCGGATTTCAATTCAAACTAATAACATTCCACCTTTCTCCACACTTTCTCTTTCACACTTTCTTGCAGCCACGGCGAGGATCTCATTGTGACGCCTTTCGCCCAAATTTTAGCCAGCTTACGTTCAGTGCGCAACAATTTATTAAGTCTGACAAATGTTCCAGCATCAAACAAGTAAGTGTATTGTGACCTTGACACGCCCCTTTTAGCACCACCCTCTCACCCACCCCCTCAGCCCCTCAGCCTCCGCAACCCACGGGAGGCATTCAATTTGTTGTGTACTATGTATATGCAATGTACTTGACCCCGAAAATATGAAATCTCGCTCTGTTTTAACCCCCTTAACCCCTATGTGTGCTGCCGCCTGCTCTCTGCTCGCCTTAACCTACTCACTCTCTCTCTCTCTATCTCCCTCTGACTCTCTCTCTCTCTCGCTCTGGTCTTGGTGTGTGTTTTTTGTCGTCTCACACTTTAATTAATCAAAAGCAGCGACCACAATGACAACAAACAAAATAACACTCGCCTCCAACAATAACTTTTGATGGTCGGTCCATAAAAAAATGTGGAAAAACAAAAACACAAATAGATTAAATGAAAAAATATAAATAGAACCCAGCGAAAGGTTGGAGGTACGCACGACATTCGATAAAAAACCCCCTACTTTTCAGAAGTGACGCGAAATGTTCCAAAAATACAACAAGTATATCGCCAAAACAAGTGGGACAGCATCAGAATTTTATACGAATTTTTTCGTGGAATATATCCATGGCGCAAAACTTAAATTTAGAGAGCATTTCTGTTCAAAAGCGATGAAAAGTCAATTTTCCAAAGAACAATTGCTCAAGCGAGAAATGTTTGTCTTGTCGATTGCTGCTTACAAGTTAGTTGTTAGTTGATATGATGATTTGAAGAAATTAATCGATATATGAACAAATTTACTATGATGATTTGAAGAAATTATATCGATATATGAACAAATTTACTTTACGTCAATAACACTATTAATCATATAATTAATTGTAAATAAATCCGTTTGTTCGAAAAGATGCACGCCTTGAAGAAATGGGTTAAAGCACATAACACTTAACACCTTAACACCCTTAACCCCCTGCAGGCCCCTAAAAATCCCTCAGACCCCCTGACTTTTTAGTGATTGCTGTAAATAGAAAGTTTAACCCTTACGACCATCCCCCCCCCCCAAAAAAAAAAAAAAAAAAAAAATGATGAAAATTCACAAATATAAATATTTTTTTCTCTCTCTTCCGCTCTCTCTCGCTCTCTCTCTCTCTAACTCTCTTTCCGATTTTGCCATTTCCATATGCGTCTATGTGTGTCACCGATACTTTTGCAAAATCACAAATCTAAATGTCGTGTTCTCCTCTTGCCACACCCACACCATGCTACGTGACATTCCATATACCATAATCCGTACTCCGTACTCCGTACTCCCCACTTCCCCCCCTCCCCACTGCCCGTTTTTATTTTTAACAACTATTGTCCAATTAAATCGTCTAAATTTTCATATTTGCTTACCATGCTCCCTTAAATGTTCGTTCGATTGTTTGTTGATTCGTTTGTCTGTTTGTTTGTTTGTTTGATGATTTTGTTCGTTTGTTGTATCTGCACCCCGAACCCAACCGCCTACCCCCGCCCATTTCCCAATCCCCCTCTCTATGTATGTGCGCGCGTGTGTGTGTGTGTGTGGAAAACTGTGTATTAATCCATCAAGATCCAGGCGGCCCAACCAATCCTCGTCGGCCTCGCGATCGGGAAACCCCCCAGGAGCCCCGCTGTCCCAGGGCGAGGAGGCCTACACCCGCCTGGCCACCGACACAATCGAGGAGCTGGACTGGTGCCTCGACCAGCTGGAGACCATCCAGACCCATCGCAGCGTCTCCGACATGGCGTCGCTTAAGGTAGGATCTTAATATTCACTTCACTAGTTACAAATTACAGCGAGTAGATGCAAAATAACTTGTTACATTGCGAAATGTTTATCGAAGTTCGATTAGTAAGACCATTAGTTAGTTTTAAGTTTGGCCTTATTCATTAGCAAAACTTGATTAACTTAACTCAAACTTCCCCCCTTTCAGTTCAAACGCATGCTCAACAAGGAGCTGTCGCACTTCAGCGAGTCCAGCAGATCGGGAAATCAGATTTCCGAATATATATGTTCCACATTTTTGGGTGAGTTTCGATATGCTAGTTATATATATATATATATCAGTTCCTCCTCAAGCAAATCAGTAATTCAACTGAAATCCCCCAATCGATTCGTTTCAAGTTGGAAATTCATTTCATTGCAAAGTTTTTGCAAACCAATACCAACGCTCGAATCGTTTCCCGTGGATTTTCAATTCTATTTACCCCTTATTTGCGATTCCGCCTCGTCATCAACGCCACAAACTATGAGTTTAACCCATCAAAGCCCCTCCGCAGCTCGCTGATGCCACGCATTCGAGGCTCGAAAGTTATTCAAGATGTTTTGCGGCTTTAACTTTCGCTGGCTGCAATTTGTTTCGGCCTGCCTTCGTCGTATTTTTTTCTTTTTTTTCTGGCTGCTCGGCTCACCAAAGTATGCAATAAAATCGCATTAGCCACCGCGGCGGGAAAGAGCAGAAGAATGGAGTTGAAGTAGCTAAAGCCTCGAGCCATCAATCTGCTCTGCAGAGCCAACAAAATAGAGCGGAAAAACTCGAAAAAATTATGCAAATCCATTTGGATTTGAAACACTGAAAACAGGTCGAGAAAATATAATACCCTTGAACGAGTATATTTAATGTACATTTTATATTCCATGTAGCTGTAGTTTTTGGAGATTTCGAAGGCACAATAGTTCATTCGCTTTTGCTACCCAAATTTTCTCGAATTGAAAGTGCAAAATTAAATTATGCAGAGCAGCATAAAAACAGATGAAGTGGAAATTTCATTGTTTAACCTGCGAGCCAATCCCCCAAAGCGGAGACCTCATTTTCCCCGAAAAGTTTTCCCCATTTTCCCGTTTTGGTGGCACTTTGTGCGGGAGCGGGGATACATTCCAGGTTTAAAAAGTGACCGCTCGTTTATACAGAAAACAAATTAAATTAGAAACTATTTTTGAATTTGTGATTTAAAATAAATCAAGAACTAAAAAAAAAAATAACATTTAACACGATTGATAACAAATAGTTATCTTCTTATCAACTTCATGTTAGCATTTTCCAAATTATTTTTTTCCCGTGCAAGGTGGGCGGTGGGCGTGGCGTTAGCGTGGACAAACAAAGGGGCCGCACCTAGTCAAAAAGCAGCAAAAAAAAAAAGTTAAAAGCGTAGGAGAAAAAAGTGGGAACAGAGGGAGCGAAAGGATATCGGGCATATTTGCACATTTGTCCATATTTCTGCTTCACTGAGCAGCCACTGAAAGAGGGGCCACAGAGGGGGGAGGAGGGAACCCCAGCCGGGGGATAAAGTGACCTTCTCGGGATCTAAACCCACCTTTTCACTAGAATTTTCAGGCCTAACCCAACTAACTTGTTGTTGTCGTAGTTTATCAAGCATAAAATCGCATTTGGGGGATACACACAGTGAAAAAAATACACCCCACACACACGGCTGCCTAATGTCCATTTGTAACACTTCATTTGAAACAGAAGCCTCGACCTCGAAAGTCAAAAAAAAAGAAGAAGAAGGAAGAGGGAATGGGAAAGAAGGGTTGGAAAATGCCCCAAAAAATTATGGTGCGCCAAAACAGATTTCAGCACCTGAAATTCGCCCTAGGAGCAGGAAAATCTCAAAAAAAAAAAAGAAAAGAAAATCAAGCGAAGAGAAAGTAAGGACAGCATATGCAAAACAAGATTCTGCCACACACATATCAGGTGAATAAATTTTCCGTTGAAAGGAAGAGATTTTTGGAGCATGCCAAAAAGAATCGCAAGGAGTGGAAAACCAAAAAAAAAAAAAAAACAGCTTGACTTTAGTGCTTTAAAATTTGGCTTAAAGTGTGCAAGCTGTCAAGAGTTGATCAAATGTGGCAACACATGAGCCACATTAAAAGGACACAAGCTATGCTAGCAAACAAAACATTATTTATGTTTGATGTGTAGTTTTAAGTTTTCAGTTTTTACCGGCCAACGAAAACTCAACGCAATTTGGAATTTGAAATGAATATTAATTTATGCACAGGCAATTTGAATTTGAATTCGCTCTCCATGCCACAAACAGCGACAAACAAACAAAAACAATGGGGCTGCGAGGGGTTAAGGGCTGCGGCCCCGAAAAGTAGGCAATGGAATTTTGAATGGGAAACTGCAAAAGTTTTGCTTGTTTGCCGTCGAACGCTTGAATATTTATATGGCTATTTAAGCACCGAGTAAGAAGCAAGGCCCTGAGCAATGCGAGTTGAAGGACTTGGGTCGCTGCTCCACATCCGCATCTTCCACATCCCTTGGCCCACATTTGCCTGCCCCATTCGGTTATAGAAATATGCAGATGTAGATATACGCACACTAGATCCCTGGCCCATGTGTGTTTGTGGCAGACGGTGATGTCTGACTTTGGTACCAAAGAATCGGAATCTATTTAATATCCATCCCGAATAGAAAATCGTACACCTGATTCACCTAATTAACTCTGACTTGCGTTCCAACTCCTTGCAGACAAGCAGCAGGAGTTCGACTTGCCATCACTGCGCGTGGAGGATAACCCCGAGCTGGTGGCCGCCAACGCGGCCGCTGGCCAGCAGTCCGCTGGACAGTACGCGCGCTCCCGCTCGCCGCGCGGTCCGCCCATGTCGCAGATCAGCGGCGTGAAGAGGCCGCTGTCGCACACCAACAGCTTCACCGGCGAACGGCTGCCCACCTTCGGCGTGGAGACACCCAGGGAGAACGAGCTGGGCACCCTGCTCGGCGAACTGGACACCTGGGGTATTCAGATATTCAGCATCGGCGAGTTCAGCGTCAATCGACCGCTCACCTGTGTGGCATACACCATATTTCAGGTGCGCAGAACGAAAATCATAGCAAAAGCATCATTGTTTGAAAACTGTCTTCTTCTCTTTCTCATTTTCCGCCCCACAGAGTAGAGAATTACTGACCAGTCTTATGATACCACCGAAAACTTTTCTTAACTTTATGTCTACTCTGGAGGACCACTACGTCAAAGACAATCCGTTTCACAATTCGCTGCATGCCGCCGACGTGACCCAAAGCACCAACGTGCTACTCAACACACCGGCGCTGGAGGGCGTGTTCACGCCGCTCGAAGTGGGCGGGGCGCTGTTCGCCGCTTGCATCCACGATGTTGATCATCCCGGCTTAACCAATCAGTTCTTGGTTAACTCAAGTGCGTGTTACCTCAGTTCGATCGGATAATCTAATCTAATTATGCAACATATCTATTTGCCCGCAGGTTCCGAACTAGCATTAATGTACAATGACGAATCTGTTTTGGAAAATCATCATTTAGCTGTTGCCTTTAAATTATTACAAAATCAAGGATGTGATATATTCTGTAATATGCAAAAGTGAGTTCATCATAGTTAGCCCAAATGCACACAAAACATTGTACAAGCCACGTTCAATCTTTTCGAAAGGAAACAACGCCAAACATTGAGGAAAATGGTTATTGATATTGTGCTGTCCACGGACATGTCCAAGCACATGAGTCTGCTGGCCGACCTGAAGACAATGGTGGAAACCAAGAAGGTGGCCGGCTCCGGAGTACTGCTGCTGGACAACTACACCGATCGCATACAGGTGAGAGTTGTTGGTGGACTTGAAAGTGATCACTTGTGCTTACACTACTCCTCTTTTCGACTAGGTGCTTGAGAATCTGGTGCACTGCGCCGATCTGAGCAATCCCACCAAGCCGCTGCCGCTTTACAAGCGCTGGGTAGCCCTGCTCATGGAGGAGTTCTTCCTGCAGGGCGACAAGGAGCGCGAGTCGGGCATGGACATCAGTCCCATGTGCGATCGCCACAATGCCACCATCGAGAAGTCGCAGGTGGGCTTCATCGACTACATCGTCCACCCACTATGGGAGACCTGGGCGGACCTGGTGCACCCGGATGCCCAGGACATACTCGACACGCTTGAAGAGAACAGAGACTACTACCAGAGCATGATACCGCCTTCGCCGCCGCCATCGGGCGTCGATGAGAATCCGCAGGAGGACAGGATACGCTTTCAAGTGAGCCCCTCCTCCCCTCCCCTTCCCCCCCAGAAAGTAGAGAAATCAGTTACTGACATGGTTATATAGGCATTTGTGCTTTCAAAATCCATGTCAGTTCTGAATTCAAGTACCAAACGAAAGTCACACTCGCAATAACATTGATGCATTTCGTGCAACGAATAGGTAACCCTTGAGGAATCCGACCAGGAGAACCTCGCCGAGCTGGAGGAGGGCGACGAGAGTGGCGGCGAGAGCACCACCACAGGCACCACCGGAACCACCGCCGCCTCCGCGCTAAGCGGGGCTGGGGGCGGTGGCGGCGCAGGCGGGGGAGTGGCACCAAGAACGGGTGGCTGCCAAAACCAACCGCAACACGGTGGAATGTGACGGAGAGTCGTGGGAATTTATCGCAAATTGCAGGAAAAGGCTCACAACTTTTTCCTATTACGTTAGTGACTACTATTAACACAGAAAACCAAACAAAAACCTAAAACGAAAAACAAAAAAAAAAACAAAGAAAAACTCTTGGAAAAAATGCAAAAAAAAAAAATACAAAAAAAAACCAAAAACCCAAGTAAGGAAATATTAAACCAATGTTTAAACGCATACAAAAATCCAAACAGCAATAGCAAAACTACCGTTAAACCTATAAAGTCTAGAGAAAATCGAAAAAGGAAATTAGAAATTTACTTAATGGAACCCGAGATTGATGTTGAAAATACACGGAAAAGGAGGAGGAGGCAGAGCTAACTAAGATAAAATCGTACATATTGTTAAAAAAAAAAACATAGACACACTAAATTCAAGACAAAGCAAAGATAATGAGAAAAAATCGATAAGTTATAATAAGACGATACCGAAACTCCCGCCCCAAACCCAAAGAATCCCCAGTTCCCCTGCCCTTTATATATATACAATTTTTGTTGCATGTGTAGGTAAATGATTTTTGTCAAATTCATCTGAAGTAGTGCATCCATCAGAGGAAGCCCCCTAAGCTGAGTCTCCTCTTTTAATCCCTTGACTAAAGTGAAATATTTAAAACAGAGCATCAGGCGAACGAAAAGGAATAATTAATATGACCTAGCTTAAGAGAAGTTATTAAGTTTTTAATGTTTTGCATGCCCAAACAGATTTATTTTACTTGATTGATAACGCTAGACCTAACCGATAAACGATAACAGCAACACATGGAGTTTTTTTTATAATTTAGACCACAGCGACAGAAGCGAAAGAAAATCAACCATGTAAAGTGTAAGAACCCAGTGAATTAAACCAAAATTGAAAGCCAACCGAGTTGAAACCAATTTAATTCTAAATCTAAATCTAAATCTAAATCCACAACCCAAAACCCCAAGCAACAAAAAAGAAAGAAAGAAAAGAAAGGAACAGTCTACAGCCAGACTGTAGTTGTATAGTAATATATATGATATAAATATTTTTTTTAATATTATTTGTAAATAATTTAAATGTTGGACTCGAATTTAAATCAAGCGGCTAGCAAATGTTGCATTGCAGCTAAACTAAAATGAAAACAAAGCCAAAAACACACATAAATAGGGAGCTAAGTGGAAAATGTGGAAAAGGAAAAACTATTGTACAATTAGCTAAAGAATTTCCATTTCAATTTTCAATTTGAATTGCAATTTGATTTGCTTCCAGAAGAGAATGAAAGGAGACAAGAGAACGTAGGGAGATAAACCGAAAATTAGTTTCAAACGCTGTCTTCGCAAATATTTTTCGCTATATATTACTTATACCATTATTTTACTAGTTACTAAGCTACTTACTGAGCCACACAAATTTAAAACGAAAGAGACAAGACACCAGGACAAGAAAGAGACGGAGCTTTCATGAATTTAGTGAACAAACATAACACACACAATTTACAAAGCGAACACCACAAAAAAAAAGACTCTTCAAGCACAAAAGCAGTTTAGTTTTCCAACTGTAAAACCAAAGCAAAGCAAAATAACAACACAAACGATATAATCCCAAAAAGTCATTGGCTATAATATGATTACTTAACCTAACCTATACAATATATAGATATATCCTATATGCATATGTAAAGTCACGATACTGGCGCTGGTGCGCGGATCGATCAATGTGGCAGGCCAAATTCTAAACGCGCATAATTTAACTATTGTTTACATTATGTTTTATTGTTATTAATTTATTACCCAAAAACATTATTTTTTCAGACCTAGTGCTATAAATTTCTTTTTTGTGTTGAAGCGGGCAGGATCCGCGCATAAAATAGTGTTTTTTTTTTAATTACAAATATATATAAATATATATATATATATATATAATATGATATGTGAATGAAATGTAATGAAATGAAGTGGAACCTTGATGGTCTAAAAATATCATTAAAAGCGAGATGGAAAGTTGAAGAACAAGATACTTTATAGCAATTTAAGCAGCATTGTAAATGTGCGCTTCAGAACTACTTTTTTCGAAACTTAATCGACCTTCAGCAAATACAGCAAGATATATTACCTACATACAAACATATATTATTAATTGAACCATAGTTGCGACAAAAACAAAAATGACGGCAAGTCCATGGCAAACTTAAACAAAAACCAAAAGCTACTTTAACAAATTGAGTGAAATAAATAAAAGAAAGAAAACAAACAAAAAAAAAACAAAAAACAAAAACAAAAACCATATGACTTTTTTCTCCTCTCACAAAATAAAAGCGAAAAACAGAAAAATAAACTAGTATTGTATTGTATTTGTAACACGAATTTTCCTGCGAGTGAACTCTTTCCGCAGAACCATAAAGCCGGAAATGAAAACCTACAGAGAATCCGCAGCAAGCGCGGCACTGGTGCGTGTGTAGCTATAGCTATACGATTATGTAATTTACCAGAGTATTAACCGAACATTTAAATTTATATGCATATGCATACCAACACACATATATAGATATATACTAGGAATATATGCAGTAACGGACATTTGATGTATACTCGAGTTTGAAACATAACCTAACCAGATGTTGTATGTGTATGTGTAATTCGATGAACTTAAAGTCCAAGGCCACACGTGAAAATAACCCCAAGCAGGGCGCCCCATAAGAACAAGCAATTTATAGTGAAAAAGTCGAAAAGTATCTAAATGTAATTGTTAGAAAATGCCAAGTAAATCCGAAAGTTACCACAGAGTTAAAGAGGCATCTATCTATCCTATCACCCCGTCCCCCAAATTCCCAAATCCCCAAATCAATTTTTGACTGAAATTGAATCGTCTAGTAGAGGCACTCGATTCGTACTCCTTCCTCCCCTCCAATCCCCTCCCCTCCCCATACCATACCCCTTCTTCCCCAACTACTGTACTTTATCCGATTTTTCCTATCGACGTGCCGCCAATTATATCAGTGTATATAAACTATTTAAAAATCACGCATATATGCACACATAGAGTTTTGTAGCATCATATGTCATTGAGGATACCCACTAACACATATGTGGCGGGAAATAAGCAAGTAAATATTTACATATATGTGTGGGTAACGAGAGATCAGCATTTGTAGCACAGGTTGGCCAAATTTATTGGGAATAACGAGTAAAGTTGCCGAAGAAAAACCAAATGAAAACTGTTTGTTGTGCTGTTAGCCGTAAATGAGAACTTTTTTTTGAGATAACTTAATACCTATATATATAAATATGTATTACAATATATGTATCTATAAATATATTAAAACAGGCGACAAACAAATTAAACCAAATACCGGAACAAAAAAAAAAACAAAATCGAAAAAGAAAAAGAAAAAGAAAAAGAAGAGAGAGAAAAAAATAATACAAGCGATATTGAAAATGGCACGTTTTGTACTATAATGAAATGAGAAAACACCAAAGACGAATGCAAAACAAAAATGCAAACACAAAACAAAAAATATACAAGAAATATTCTTAAAAGAAATACCATAAATTGTGCGCTGGCGACGACGGTTGTTTGAAAGAGAGAAAGAAAGCAAAGGACATGCCGCTTGAAATGCCGATCGTTAGCGAGTCCTTTCGTCTCGCAAGTCGTCGGCATTTCAATCGAGCGGAGAATCGGGAGATATTATATACATATAGAACACGTAACGCTGGCGTTACTGGGCAAACAGTTAGGCATTTTTTTTTTTTTTTGGAAATTTATACAATTACATATACAAAAAGCTCACCCACAACAACAAGGACAACTACAGAAGAAACAAACACACACATACATGGCAACACTAACGAGTACACGGACAGCGATTTGCCGGATCAAAATTCTGGGGATTTCGATAAACGAACCGAGAAAGGAAACGGAAATTAGAACGCGGAAAGTTATCGGCAAGTTATTTACCACGGAAACTGATCGGGTGTACTATAGTACCAAATAGGGCTTACCCAGGCTGATTCACCCAAAATAATAAATATATACATGTATGTAGTAACGAGCTGGCTTTTGTTGTTTAGTTATGTATTGTTTCGGTTATGTTTTGCCTCTCTCAGAATTACCATATGCATATATATATATATATGTATATTCTATGTATATATATGTAGTTATGTATGTGAAAAGCGTAATCATTTATGAAACCAATGAAAATCTAACCTGAAAACAAAGAGAAAACCCCAAGTCAAATACATAATTGCATGCAAGAGTAAGTAATATTAATGAAATCTAAGAACAAAGGTCACTCCCTGGCTTTAAAAAAAGGCCGCATGGCAAATGATAAATGGTAAAAAAAAAATGAGAAGGTGGCATTATGAACAGATTTGAATGATTACGGAATACAGACTAAAAATGAAAATGAAAAATTAAAAAATCCAAATAAATGAAAAGATAATATTTAAAAATATTCCAGTTGCTTTATTTATGCGAGGGCGGTTCTAAAATTCGGAATTCTAGCCTTTTGAATGTTGTTGGGGAATATAGTTTACTAAGCTTTTTTTAGTTCATTTTTAAAGTTTAGCGCGGCCCAAAAGCATGCAATAGATTTGCTGCAGCGCAAAAGTATGCTGCAAATTGAGCAGCGAAAATCATACTCCCAGCGACAGGTGGCGCTTTATGCGTGGTTGTGTAGAATGTATGTATAAATTTATACTTTCTACTTTAAAAAACAGTCACAGCAAACGGTCTTCATTTTTTGTTTAGTTTTAACAAACAGCAATCTTTTGCAATCTTGCCATTTCTCTTACTTAAATACAATTTAAAATCATGTATTATATAATTATGGAATTTATGCCAAACCATGCTTGTTGCGTTGGTTCGTTTAGTGCCCACATTTGCCACTTGCAATGCAACCCTTGATCTCACGTTGCCGCCTGACTTTGACAGACAACACTGTCAATTTCCTCTTGCCATAATTTTTGGCACTTTATGTGCTAGCAGATAAGACATGCACACTCCATAAGTATGCATCCCCGATCTTTTTTGGGTTTCTTCACTTCTGCGTTTTCTTGATTTTTGGGCTGCTCTTTCAAGTGTTTAGCGTTAATCGCTTCCTCTGACCTCCGCCTATTGATATGCGTTAGTGCTTGTCGGCCGGAACGTTTATCCTTTTTTTCCCATTTTTTTTCTAAAAATGTTTCACGTCGCTTTTGCCACTTCACTGGAGGATCTCCATGTCCCTTTACCCCCGCCTCTTGCACAAATCTCTTCAATACCAGGGCCATCCGTTTGTCTCTCCGTATCTTTTTCCATGCCGTAAAAAATCGGAATCGAGCCCAAGAAACTCTCATCAGTAGGGGGTCGTGGCTGCTGATTGGAGATTTTCCGTAAGTGCATTCAAGTACGGTTTAGATGCTAAGTTGAACCCTTAGGGAACACAGTGGTCAATCGTTGAGAAAGTTCTCCAAGGAATAGGAATTTAACTCAGATCATAAGAAGTAATGTTTAAGATACTTCAGTATGGTAAATAAAACAAGACATTACTGTGAATTTGAGTAGTAATATTAACCCGGTACTACTGTAAGCATTCCTATTCCCTTTACTGATCGTCCACTGTACTCCATTGATTATGTTAATACGAAACTAACCCCTGATCTGCCACATATTGTCCCCTTTCCCGTCCCCATCCCCCCGTAACCCAATGACCAAAGACATTCACAATCTCCGCGTTGTTGTCAACGGTTTCCCTACTCCACATTATCTGGCGTCCCCGCCTCGTCTCCGATTTTCCCCCTCACCCCGGAGCCGCAGGTCACGTTCATGTCCCCGATCCCGTTTTCAGTTCCCGGTTCACACGTTGCATATGGAAAATTTCGGTAATTATATATGTTGATCAGTTTTCCATCTTTAACATATAAATGTGTGCATTTTCAGCTTATCGCTCGGCTTGTTTTCCTTGGGGTTATTTTGTTCTCGGTGACTCCGATTCCCGATTTACATGTGTAATGGCTGTTTCACAACGTACACACATCGTTTTCGTCCTTTAGGCAATGGGAATCACTGTAGTGTCTCTGTGTGTGGGGGGCCAAGCATTTTAATTGAATTGCAAGCGATGGGGATTGTAATGAGCCATAATGCGATGTGGTGGTTTGGGAGCATTTGCATTTGGTAATTACTTTCTTGAATATTATTTACCAATAAATGTTTCCCCCACAGTTCGATTTTTACATTTTAATAACGCCAAATAAATTATATAAGATGCTTGCCAATTTTGGCTATATATTTCCCCTGTTAACCCAACTACTCTTCCCGTTCAATATATATCTTTTTGTTTCTTTTACCTACCCCAACGAGAATTTGACCCGCACATACAACACCATCGGAAAGATCAAATCATCTGTGACTTCTCAATGACTCCCTCGCAATATTTTCAAGGGCAGGGGGCATGGGCAATTGAAACGAAGGCAATTGGATGCCCTGTAAGTGGATACTTCTCATTTGTTTGCAATAAATTACGACTCTCACATCCCATTTCCATGTGCCTGGTTTTGGCCTGGTCAGAGAAATAAAGCAATTAAACGCGTCTCTGTCACTACCCCTGCGCATTTGTAGGCGTTTCAGGAGCATTTAAAGCATTGAAAACGATGAGGAAACAGTGTTATTGCCTACACATGGAACAGATACCAATATACATACATATACATATATATATACATATCCTTCTGATCCTCTCCCCATACATACATATACCTATGTATGTATGTATCTCATTTGCAACCTAATTTTTTGCACTTGGAAAAGTTCAATAACATTTCTGCGATAATTTGCATTCATGCGGTGCGAATCTTTTTCCATGTGAAACTTCTTATCCCAAGTGAATTGCGGAACAGGCGCGACTTCCTTCCGCAGGAGACGAGACGACTTCCTTAATAAAAAGGGAAAACCCGGCACACTCCCTCAACCCCCCTCGTCAACGAGTGCAAAAGGGAACAAGAACGATCTGCATCGATTTAAATGAAGTCCAAAGCTCGGAAACACAGAGAAAAATATCAGACGAAAAGATATCCTACAACAATTATAATAGGGTTATGTTTTGGAATTTGGAGAATGTAGCTAATTCTTATAGAGGCAAATATTTATTTTATAAAGTTTTTTCCTCACATCTGATCGAACTTTGAACTTTTTTTGTTTCAGTGCAACGCAATTCTTGACTCAAGCTCCAATCGGTATGGATGATATCGGATCGGATCTGTGGCACATAAAACATGTTAATGTTGCAAGCTGCAATTTTCAGCAACGCTGCATACATCGTCTTCTTCCTTTCGCTCTGCTTTTGCTTTCTTTGAGGATTGAAGAATGATTAAGGATTACCCTAAGCATCAAATTAACAAAAAAAAAAAAAAAATAACAAATTTTAAATTCAGTCTAAAGAATTGCTTTGAATGTTTGGGAAGATTCTTTTCAAGAAATTCTTTTAAAAGGTTTTACACGGTATTATGAACTTCGACTCCAGATTTCGCATCTTGTTTGGCGTAAGCTTTCAGTTGTGTTTGCATTTCTTTTCTTTAGTTTCGCAATATTCTCTTCTTTTCTTTTCTTTTCATTTCATTTTTTTTCTTGCCAGGGAACCGGACCCCGTTGTCTGCTTTATTATTTTTCCTTCGCTCTTTTTTGCCAGTGCGTGTGCGCATGCGTGGCTGTGTGCTTACAACATAATTTTAATTTATAGCGTCAGCGGCAAGTACAGTTGAACCCGTCTGTCTGCGCCGATGAGTCAGTAGTGCAGAGGAGTCTGGACGAAGGGGAACTTTGAACTTGGGCAGGCGTGGCCGGCGTATAGAAACGAGAATCAAAACAAAAGCTCAAAAATATACAAGATCTTGGAAACTGGAAACGCGACGAGGCCTTTGAGTCGAGGATCCTGTTTTAGACAAACAACAAACGACCAGGAACAACATCACACAGACGAGCCGTCTGGGTTAATAACCATCTGTAAGGATACCAGTTCCTTTTGTTTTTTGTTCCCCGGGATGCCGCACACAGATCACTGTGCTACAGTTTGTTCACCCAAGGTGCGCCCAAGACAAGTGACCAAACTATTTCCCAAAATCCCATAAAGCGATACCTTAACTGTGACATTAATTTCAAATATAATTGAATCCCAAATCTGCAAGTATATGCCAACTGTGATCTGCCAAATGGCAACAGAGGCCCTCTTAATATTGGCACAAGTACAGTAGGCCCTGGCACTTGGCAATTACCGAGTGAGGACGACAACAACAGCTGTCGCCCGCAGATGAAAACGAGTTTCGGTGTTCAGGGGTCCCCTGGAAGTGACCAGAGCGTCCAGACGGACAAGACATCCTCTCCAGACCCGCTAATCATGGTACCGAGCCGATTGACGTTTATTGGATGTCGGATCGTTTCGTGCACCCAAATTATGATGGTCATACCCATACCCTGCATCCCCGTACTGTTTTTGGGCAAATTGCCTCTGCTTTCGTCGTGCGTGTGTCCTGCTCCAGATGGCTACTAGTTGGCCATCGAAGTGATCGTGGCCCTTAGCCCACCGCACACATCAAAAGATCCCCTAATCACAATCATCTTTTATGGATTGCGATTGCCGAAAAATTAGTTGGCGAAAACAGTTGAGCAACAAATCTCATATTCCCCAGATTGCTCAAAAATGACACACGCAATTGGACTGATTGGGGAATTCCTTAGTGAAACAAGTTGCTCTTGTTGTTTTGATTTCAGTGAATGAGGCTAAATAATAATCTAAAAACTCTCGGATAACTTCAACCGCAATTACTTTCTCTCATTGTATCGCATATAAAATCTTGGTTCGTGACTTCAAAGTATTTTTGAATAACAAATGAAAAACGAACCCTTCAGATACACATATTTGGCCAATTAAGCCAGTTTAGATTTAGAACATTTATCAAACTTACCTGAAGTATCCGATGTCCTCGATTAATCGCTGATTTTTTCTCTTATCCTTGTTTGTTTGTTTGTTATTTTGTGACTTCTTCCTACAAAGAAAAAAAGAAAGAAACTGTTAATGGACAAAACCCAAACTTATTTGTTTTTGACAAGAGAATTATTTCCTAAGCCGGCGGAAACCGCAAGCTGTGATGGTTTAAGCCTGATACTTAGGGTGTTTTCCCCTGTTCGACCAAGAGGTGTTGAACGTTTCTTTGGCACTCGGCACCTTTACCTTTCCATAATCCCGATTACTTACACTTTTTTTTTGTAGACAGCTGTGTTTCGTATTTGCAAGGACACGAGTCAAAATCCTGGTGGAAACTCAATAGGGAGTACTCAAGAGTACTCAATCCCCGAGGACAATCAATCAAGAGACCAGCAGATCGATCATGTACGCACTACTAATCTCACTCTTTTCGAGTAAATGTTTCTATTTTTCAAAGATAGTTTGCTTAAATTGGATTATTTTAATTCTTATCTATCAAGCAATCGCAAGATGTTTCGCGTGTACAAGAATCTAACAATCTACCCCCATCCATTTAACGGCATTATTTCGCTCAGTGTGACCATACATATCTCGACGAGTGTGCAGAGGGAAAAGGACGAGTGCGAGAGCCAGGACAACCCACTCAAGACCAGTTCCTACCTTCCTACCTTCCTACCTGGGGTGTCGCCTTACTTGAGTTGTCAGGACGGGTGTTACATCGAGAAAAACCCAATTCCAATGGCAATCCCCGTTCCAACAAATGTTGCGGTCATCTTCAGCGAAGTGTGACCTTAATTAGCAGCCTGATATGTACAGAGAATATTCAGAATCTCAAGGGGCCTCACCGCAGGACATCGGGCGGCTTAAGCTGCTGCGATCTGCCCTCCAGCATTTTGCAATCACTGGGAATATGGTTAGGAAAATAAAAAACACCTAATATGTTTGTAAATATTTAAATTTCTAAATTACAGCTATTTAAAACAACACTTTTACTGCCAGATTTTAGTGGCTATTTACAGACATTAAAATCGAATATGGAAAAACTTGAATAAATACACACAAAATGTACCAACTAATTGCTGCAATAGTCTTCTGCACATTTCTCGCATAGATTTTCTTTCAGTGCAACAATTCCTGCACGATTTTTATTGAGGCACCTTTGCGTTGGCAGCCGCCGCAGAAGCAACATCTCTGTTGCAATTGTCGGTCATTAGCACGCTGATCCTCGACTTGTAACTTGACCTCCCCACTATATAGACACATCCCCCCGCCCCACCCAAGATTTTTTTTATAGGGGGCGAAGTTCAGACTTTCTTCGGGGGCCCCTCTTTTCTCTTTGCGTTGGTAAATCTTCTGCCTTCTTTATTAGTTTAGTGTGGTCTGTTGTTTCCATTCCATTCCATTTTTTTTTTTTTTTTTTTTTTTGTGGGGTAACCTGGGGGATCTGTAGCTCGTAGCTTGGAGACACATTATTTTGTGAATGTCTTGTTAATTGAGTGATGTGCGGCAAACAGCTGACTTGCGATAGTGATAATGATGATTAAATTTACCGTGCGTTGCCAACAAAAGCGGCAGAAGTACAAAAAATAAAGTGTAGCAGCCGCCAAGTCATTGAACCTTAGAAAAAGTTATTGAAATATTGAGAGACCCAAAGAGCCCAAGGGTGGTGGGCACCAAGGGGTTAAGGGGGTTAAAGGGGCCCCACGAAATACACACAAAATGTCTTTTATCACTTTCCTGCCATGTTCCTCTTACGATATTTTGTCGGTGGTTTGGTTTTTTTTCTTTGACACAAACTGAACTGAACTGAACTGATTGCCAGCCAGCCAACCAAAATACGGAAACTAAAAAAGAGGAAAACCAAATCGATACCCAATAAGTTAAGTGATCCACTGAGTTGAGTACTGCTGCGAAGTAATTCAACTGCGAATAGTTTAGTCACGGTGACAATATTCATTTTGATGTAGCCACAATCTAAGAATATTATTAACCAAGTTAGTTCTGTGTTGAAACAGATAAACTCTTATGATGTTCAACTTTGATCCCAAGCACCTTTTCTTCGTTATCATAGAGTTATTATCAGGTACAAAAGACGAAATATTATATAAATACCAAGTGTTATATAGTGCGACAATACACTTGGCACAACTTACTTTTCAGCCGGCGCCGATTGATAAATTGGTCTGCATAAGGCGGCAGAAATGAGTGGGTTTCAGTTTTAGCATACATATATTATGTCTTATATTATGTAGTTGAAATTTTCGCTTCTGCTGCCGCCTGTCAATCCACTCGCGTTTTTCCGTATGACATATTTGACTAATTCCCCGGGGTCGAAGACCTCTCTTCATGAGACCCGAAAATAATGGAAGAAGGGTGGAAATTGTCCACTCGCATAATTAGCAAAAAGCAAAAAAAAAATACATATATATATAGGGAATGCAGTCATTTGGACCGATGTTAAGTATTTCGCCAATTAAGTGGCAATCAAACGAGTGTCGGGGGATATATACCCAGATATACCATTATATGGTGCCAAGTATTCCCTTTGCGTGTTTAAATTAAAAACTCGTAAAATAGTCGTATCAAAAACAAACGTAAATTGCAGCATAACAAGCATTTTATGATTCATAAAAACCATTTTCGTGAACGGGAGGAGGGGCAATTCTAGGGGGACGGGCTCTGCATTAGGGTAATTATGCAATGAAGGCACCACAGCGCGCGCCATCAGCTTAGAACCAAAAAAAAAAACATTATAACATTGCCAAAGTTCTTGACAATAAGTACATTATTTTGAAACAAATGAACAACTTTATTTGAATAGTAATTATTTCAATAAAAATATGTTTGCAATTAGATGCTATTGTGTTTTATTTGTTTTCTGCAATGGGAATTATTAGAAACACTATATCCATGCCCCACACTGTAGCGCCCCTAGACTCCTGCGATGTTGGTCCATTCATCGCATGCCCATCGTTTTAGGGACCCTTTTGCCAGCAATGCGGGATTGCACAGAGCGACGAGGGGAACTTCGCTACTCCGGGGGTTAGTTCCCAAATCCCAAATAAAAAAAAAATGCAACGCTTGCCGAAATCCAAAAACCAAAAACCAAAAACCCCAAAAACCGACTGCCAAAAACCGTAAACCCCTATGGCGAATCTGCCTGACTGACTAACTGCCTGGATGAATGACTTTCTTTCGATGTCTCTGCATGTTTGCCTTTTCCATTTCCCATTTCTTGTACATGTATTTGTATTTGGATTTGTATATGTTTTGTTTTGCTTTTGCCTTGGCTTTCGGGTTAAACATTTCGTGACCTGCATTTTTGTTGTTGGAAATAAATTGGTCGCCAGTTTCCTTTGGCATATGGCAAGCATGTGGCGCACGTACAAGCCACTTCACTCCTTTCAATTATGTGCGAGGCAACAGCAGCAGCAGCAACAGCAACAGCAACAGCAGCAACATCATCAGCACGGCGGCAGCATCAACGAAAAAGGATGAGTCCAGTCGCAGATCGAATATTGCAATACCCTTGCCGTTTTTCGTCTGAGTGCAAAATACGATATTTTTCAGTTTCAAATATGTTGCACTTGAGTATTTGTAGCAACAAATTCTTCAATTTATGTTCATTAAATACCAGCAAAAGTATCAAAAATATTGCAGTTTCATACAATTATGTCTCCCTCGCTGTATTCACAACGATGTAAAGACCAACTTCACTACAGACTGTCACATACCCTGCATACCCTAGACTCCTTTTGCATTAACTGCCAGATCCTCTACCCTGAAGCCCCTCTGCCCCTCGTTTAATTACAAAGCACAAAATGCTTATGACACGATCGAGGGTGCCTTTAATTATTTTGTGTTTTTTGGAGCATACACTTCACGAACGCCACTTCTTGGCGAAGTTAAGATCGTGATCCAAATCCAACACTTTTCCAAAAGACAAAAGTGAAAAGAACGAAGCAAAACTATTAGCAAGTGACCTGGATGGTAAATAAAAACTCAAAGGATTGATATTAGAAGAGGAACAGAGCGAAGATCCCACAGAACTCCTTCAACGAAGTTCCGAGCCATATGATGATGACCTATGATCCCAGCAGAGAAACAGAGAAACATAACCAGCGAGATCGGAAGTGCTGTCCACTGTCCACAGTAGGAGCCCATTGAGTGGAGCTAATCGGTGTGTGATATCTCCACTCCCTCAAACAAAAATGGGCCTGCTGTGACGTCAGTGCTATACTTTCCCAAGATCCGGATAGGAGAACCCCGCTTGGGGTCTTCGCCAGTTCGCGATTAATTTATGCCGTCTCGGCTTTGTCTCTCTGCTTTTCAGCTCTTTGATTGATGATTAATCCAGAGTCAGACTTTGACTTTTGGCATTGACGGGCCCAAGCAAGAAGCCTGAGAATATATGAATAGGGCCTCTGTGTGGGCTGCCCAATGGTATTTGTTATTATATTTGTTGTTATATTTGTTATTATATTTGTAAAGAACGATTCGCAATACTGGCCCCACAGCTATCGCACCTAATGATACCCTTTATAAGAGATTATCATGCTGTATTCATAACACATAATAAGAACTTTCAATTATACAGAGAATAACAAGGTTTGCAGTAACCATTATAACCAATATTATAATAAACAATAACCATTTATCATTATAATAATAATTGGAAATGCATAAATTAAGACTTGCGTAGAGAGTATGCCCAGTTCCACAGCATTTTTGGCTTGGATTTGTAATTGCAAATATGAGCGGAAACGCCTGCTTTGAATGGATAACAAACTGCGACCGCAAATACGACCCTTGCTGGGGTTCTAAGAGGGTCGAATTGGGGGGCTTAAGAGGGGCCTAAGCGGGTTGGGAGGGTCCATTGGTGGGGGCATTGGTGATCGGGGTTACGCACAAGAACCCCTGTTTGATTTGTTTACACTTCATTCCCCTTTTTCGCACTTCCAGCTAAACATATCAAACATCCCATGGGGCCGAGAAGTGGAGCGTGTTATTTGGGAGACCTTTTAAGGCATATCGATAAGGTCCCTACTCGGGCCGCGATTAGTGCTTTTTAATTCCTTGGGGGATTTCCGGAAAGTTTCATTCGCCGCGTCATCAGAATTTCCGCTGCATAACTAATCTTTCAGTTCGAGATATGCTCCGGATATCGAAACTTATTTCGAAATTCATACGTTCACATTGCTTTCGTTTTGTATTTAGCTATTGGCAACGAGCAAGTGAGCTTATAAAATGCTGAATTTATTATTTGTGGCTTTTCGGTTTTATATGAAAAACTATAAAGTTGGAACAAAAATTTAAAACTAAAAATGTTAATTAATTTCTGTGTAGAAATAGACTTTCTTTCGAACCCAAAAACAAAAAAAATAGACTCCGCCCGATAATCTTGCTTGGGTTTACTCTCGGAGAAATCCAATCAAGATCCATTCAAAATCCAACTGGTCGATGGAGCAGCCTTAGATCGTAAAATACAAAAATGTTTGAAAGACTCGTAAAATCAAACAAAGGCAACCTTCACAAAAACTAGAAACTATAAATGTAAAATGTATGCGAAGTGTTAGTCTTTTTTTTCTTTTTGCATACCTTTTTGTTTATTGTGTTTGAGAGCAAACACAAGCGTCAGCAAATAAACGTAAAAATAGCGAAGATCGCGGGGATTGCAATGGAATTGCTTCATAATTAGTTGCTGTTAAACGATCGAAGATCTTGGCGATGACTGTCCAAAAAGGGGAAAAATCAGAGATCAAAGCACACACACACTCACGACTCATTGGGGGGTGCGGGGCCAATGACATCTGGCATTTTTTGTGCTCCTAAGTAGTTTGTCATCCGACAGTTGGAGAACCCAGAAACATCTTCGACCGAAATAGACGGCGATTGCTCGCAATTCAATAATCTCTCGACAGATCACCGAGCAAAGTTGAATTTGTTCCCCAATTGATGTGAAGAGTAACTGCCTCATGAAGACAGTTGCAAGCAAAACTAAATATTCCAAGTAGAACCTTCTACTAATGCTTTACATTTTTTACATCAATTTACATCACAGTCATCGTTGGAATCATCCCTAATCAAAAGTTCGTAAATACAGATAGCTATTGAAACATTCGAAAGTATTTTCTTAAGATAATCACAAATAAACCGAGCCAACCTTGCGCGATCCCAAATGATTTGAGGAATGCATGTCAGCCTATCAGCTGCACTGTAAATATTTACAGTGTGCAGCCGTGGAAAATTTGAAATGGAAAATTGGGTTACCTTAGGCCACCTAAATCTATGCGGGCTTGTTTGCGGATATGGATGGATATAAACACTTTGTTTACAATTCGCATGACATTTACGGCCGAGTTTACGAAGCGAGGACACGAGTGCCACTACAACTTCATTAACTTAATACGTTCCGTATTCCGTCTTTTGCCCATTTTTTTTCCCCCGCTTGTGGTACACACAAAAAATTAACAGGTGAGGACGGGAGTAGGTTCAATGCTCTGCGGCTACTAAATATTATTATTGGCAGTTCTACGAAACGGGGAATTAACTCATTCATTAAAATTTATACAACAGCCTCTAAAACAAGATACTGTATCTGAGCATCTCCAACTCGCGGCCCTACGCTCATAAGCATAACGCTCATAACGAAACCTGTGCAACCCAACAAAAAAACGAAATAAAAATAAAAATAATAAAAAAAAGCAAAGGAGACAAAAAATAAATAAACTAACGAACCCCGAGCCTGGTATTAATTGTCGGCTAAATTCTGTTTGAACACCAGATTTCGGATCAGAGAACAGGTACCCGAGGAGCAACAACAATGGAGGCGAGATATAGAAAAGAAAAAAAAGAGTCGGGGGAAAAGAGGCCGCTAAAGGTCGCCTAATGAAACATTCTAATAGATGCAAAGACTCCGAGGGAGAGTCGCCGACTTGGACAGAACATTCGGCTACACTGGCGAAAAAGTTGTGGTGAACAAAATGATTCTAATTCGGCGGGTATCAACTTATCCTGCAAATTAGTTCTGCATCATTGTAGCTAGCTATTTTTTTTATTTTTTATTTTTTTTTTACACTTTTGCTTCAACCCTTTTCTGCCAGTGCACTTCCACCTGTATAGGCCGACTTCTTGGCAACAGGTACCCAATGCCTCCATCCCCCCTGTCAACCAATCCGAATCCCATTCACCGTCTCCGGTTTTTCGGTTCGTCATTTAAATAAAACTTAGATTAGTGTCGTTTAGCAATTTGGAATTTTCTCGGCATTTCTGGTATTCATTCCTCTCTTTCGACTCGGCTCGGTTGCCTTTGCGCGTGCTAAACTGGACTGAATCGAAATTATTTAAATGCTTTTCCCATGAACTTTCGGGCCATATGTACATGCATATGTATGTGTTTGGCCACTGATTCACATTCTGATCGCCAGTGAACAAGCATATCGTTGCGTAGTTACATATCAAGTGGATCAAAGCTAATCCAAAGCATAATTGTATCGATATAAAACAGACTCTTATTTCGATCGTAATATAAGACCCTAATATGATTCTCTCGCTTATGCACCACATAGAAGTACGCCTTGACATTTGACACGCCGAGTCGTAAAATTAATCAAGAAATGCTTTGCCTTACTACTACTACCATAACTACGGTTATCTCGGATGGCTCAAGGGGCCTACGGCCAGTTCAATGAATTCAATTCCACCCGAAACTAGAAACTAGAAACTAGATGAAAAAAAAACTATGCATGTACCACTATCTGTGTGGGTACTTTTAATTTTTTATGATTTTTATTACATTCTGAACGATAGTTTAAACCGAGGCGAGGTCAGCGGAATTGCACGATTAGATTAGAGAGTGGGGCTGAACCCTTCCCCGATTTCCAGCCAGATCGATCGGTAAACTTTGGAGGGGGCACAGAGTACCGGTTTCGGGATCCAATGGGCATAAGTGGCCAGTCACTCACGCACTCGAGACTCGAGGCCCCCAATCGCAAGTGGCCGCACTAGCGCGTCCAACTTTCGTCACTAATTACCGCTAAGTGTACCGCTAAGTTACAACCTATTTCTCTCTATCGGTTGGGAAAATTTTCCAGACGCCCCCACGCACGCAGCCGAAAACTCGAGGGGGAAAATTCCGTCAAATTTAAATAATTCACGGGGTAGCAGACGGAATTTCTCGCTTATCAGTATATATGGCAACACATATAATGGGTAACCCCATAAAATAAAGTTGTATTGGAATATGTTATGTTACTTTCAGTATATATAGCAACACATAGTGGGTAATCCAATTATATATAGTTGTATTAGAATACGTTTTTGATGAGTTAGTATGTTGGTAGTATTCAACTACAACAACAGATCTGCCAACTGGAAAATAATACTACTGAAAAAATGTTCTTTGCCGAAATGAGCTATTTTATTTTTTAACATTATATAAACATTATAAACATTAAACTAACACGTAACTCGCAAAGCGTAAAGCGAAAGGGCTTAAAACCTAATTTATCAATACCGTAGGCAAACTATCCAGCCGAATGAATAAAAATATATATATATATCAACCCAAAACCCGATTGGAATTGGACTTTCGAGGAGGGCGGCGGTGGGGGTTGGGGGGCGTGGCGCATAGGCCTAGCAACCTGATACGCACCTGTTGCGCTATACGTTATGTTATGTACATATATACATATAGAACCCCTCGCCAGCGAGTTTTGTTTTATGGCGGTGGGCTTTTGACTCTTAAGACTCGCGTCGCCGTTGATATCGATATGGAATCTTAATAGCGCGCACAAATCAATCATAAAAAATTAAAAACTAGCGACGATCACAACGGTGGTAAGAGTTTTTCACTTGTAAACCATACTATATCAGCTACCCCCAATTCCAATTGAAGTAAAGCGTCGTAGGTTCGACTTTCCCATTGACTTTGTGGCCAAGGGTTATCAATGGAATTTAAGTGTCGAATGCCGATTCCATCATGGTACATGCAACTTTTACCATCCCACTTAACGAGGACTTACTGTTGGAAAAACTGTCTCAAAGTGTTTGACTACTCCGCCTTCGTTTTCACCGCAACTTTTTCTAGGTGTTTAGTGTTTTACGATTCGCTGACGCAGCCATGGAGTTTATCGAGCTAATATTTAATGAATTTAACTAGAATCCACTGTGTGTCTGGGGTGTTTCTACTCCATTGAGCTCCTCCACGCACCACTTCATCCAGCAGAGTTTTATTTCTTCTATCTGCGTTCCCAGTTTTTTTTTTATTTTTTCCTTTATCAATTTCTGTTTACACACAATTCAGTGTTTGCATTTTCTTTGATGCTCTTACGTTTGGTTGTCATCGCACTTGTGTAATCATCATCACGATTGTCATCACCACCGAGCCCGTAGACACCGATAGACAGGTTAAAAGGGGCGGAGGGAGGCGGTAGGTAATACATATGTATGTATGTACATAACAAAAAAAAAAAAAAAAAAAAAAAAAAATGGTTATATCTTTTGAAAACATTTAGCAAATATGCATGCACAGTTTTAAAATTTATTTTGAATGACATTTAATGCGAAACACAACCGAAAATTTCTTCAAGTGTGTCATTGCACCACGTTTGCCATCCATTTGGAATGCTAATCCCTTGGACAAATGCCGTTTTTGGCCCAGTGCAGCCTCTGGTCGAGTGTAATCAAGAAATTAGAGCAGCGAGCGAGTATTTAGTGTTTGTGTGAGCCACATTTGATATGTGTGAGAGACACGGGTGTATCTATGAGATAACGCGCTTTTTGTCTTTACTGCAGGTCGGAATTCCCAGCGAAGCGATTTTTTCTTATATCAGCTGTTTTGAGCCATTCCACATCCACGAGTTGTCAACGGGCCAGTCTTAATATTTGATTTAGAACAACCGCAGAAAAAAACTCACTTATCCAAAAATTTAAATTATACAATTTATTTTTCTTTTTTTTTTGAAGTGAAGTTCAGCGAATTGTATCCGAATCTTTCGGGCGTCGTTGCAACTGACATTTTGGGCGATATGTTTACACGGTACACAGATATAAGTATATGTATCTGGGCGACACTGAAACATTTTCCACTGCGCAAGTGTGTGTGTGTGTGTGCCCAGATATGCTCTGTTATCATTGTGTGTTTGTATATTTGTCCGTTTTCTTTGCTCACAAAATTCTCACGTCTGTCAAATGAAACGAAAAACCCTAAGACGACGACAAACGATCATCATGATAATGATAATGATAATGCACACGAGAAGGAGACGAGGGGCAAGGCGAGGAGAGGTCGGGAAAGAAGGAGCTATTTGATCCACCCAAGATTTACCATTTGCCCGAAAGATACGAAAACGGTTTTGAAATCAGAAAGAAAGTCAAACAGAGGAGATCATTCACACGCAGATCAAGTTTATATAGTTAGTATCGAATGAAGTGAATATTTTAATGAATATTGTATGAAATAGTTCGAAAGGTGATGGGTTTACGTTATAAAATACAAATGATTCCGCTGACGATCTCGTCCAATGTTGCTTTTCTCGTTACACATTACTCGTTACACATTTGCTCGTTACACATTACCAGTATCAACAACCGAAACGAAAGTGATATGCAAATGTTGACAGTGGCACGAGACCATCATCATCATAATCGGCATCCTCAGGCTACAACTTACCTACACACATGCATAGGTAATAGCTATATGGTAATGATAAGAGCAAATGCCAAGAGCCCCCGATGTTTGCACTTTGAGAATCTGGTCCACGTCCACCGGGGGTTACGCGGCCTATGAATTTTCTTCTTGTTTATTTCGGGGGTTCGCACCAAATTAGGTGGTCAGTTCCATTGTGGGCCCTCTCGTTTTTAGCGTATATTTAGAATAGTCGAATTAGAGGCATATATCCAAAAGCAAACCGAAGCCAGCTGCATGACATTTATCTATTGTTCAAGACGATTTTTAGCCCGTGCTAAGTATCTAACATGGAAAACTCGTATGCTCGGCTATTTATTCTATCCATTCGCCCGAAATGCCCTCGATGGAAAATGGTTTGGGGTATGCCTCTTTTTCGGCACAGAACAACACCGGAGAATGTTGATTTGGATGTTAGCCTAATGGATCAGCTTAAATTGTTTATTAGCAATTTGAGCCACATTCGATTTAACATCCGTTATTTAAGTTAGTTACTTAATTTCAGGTCATTTTGAAGTTGATCAGTGTGCCCAAGGCGGCGTTCGCTTCTGCTTCGCCCGGCTTCCTGGTTACACTTATTTTTGGACGCTGTCGCCGTTGTCTGCAAGTGATTCCATCAAAATCACATAAATCCAAAACAAAACGTTTTAGTCGCCAGCCGCCGACTCAACCTCAGCCCCCTTCCCATGCCCCTGCCCCCGCCCCCGCCCCGCACCGCTCCTTTTGGGAAACTGCCGCCTCAAAAATAGTTTATGTACGAATTTTTGATTTGATGCCAAAATGTCGCCGAATAAATATGTTTTAGAACACAGCGAGAAAATCTGTGATGCCGCCAAACTGAAATTCGCCGTACTTTAACCCCTTTTCTAGCCACACGAACCGTCTGCCTATAGAGTTGTAACATCAATTTAGCCCCTTGGTTCATTTTACTTCGATTTCATTCGATTCCATGGGACTCCAAACATTTATCGGCAATTAACATTCGACCGCGAATTTCTTGCTTCCCTTTCAAGTATTTCTATTATTATTTTTGTTGTGCCTTTGGGCTGCCAAAATCCATAATGTTTGCTCGCAAATTAGTTTTAAAGACTTTCCAGTTCGCAGACATAGGCATAGGCGCATGTGAAACATATTTGAGGGGGCCTGCTGTCCGTGGGGGGAGGGCGGGGGGGATTTGTTGGGGCAGATAGGTGGGCCAATGATCTAAACGCCGAAAACTCGTCGTCAAGAGCCAAAACTAAACAGAGGCGGAAAAAACTACGCTAAAGTAAAACATTCACTGCGGACTGACTATCTATCTATCATCATCGGCATAGCCGACTGCAAAAATCTCATACAAACATTTGAAAATCTAAAAATCAAATACGAATCAGATAAAATGCAGCACTGTTTACGACTGTAGTTGCACATATTGCTACTAACTAGTGTTGGAAATGCATATTATTTATGACTTCAGGTTAGGCTTCATAGATATTTGGTCTCTAAAAATCACAAGCCAGATTACCATATTCCCAAGCTTCTAAAGCTATTACACAATTTGTGTTTGATTACTATTTATTGTTTGTAAAGATGGTGCACCCACCCAACTTTGCATACACTCCCTGAAGAACCATAAAAGACCCGCCTTTTCCGCGTAGCGTATCGTACTTATAAAAAACGAAACTGTAGACGAAATGTAGGAACAACAACAGCAGCAACAACAACAACAACAACAACAGTGCAAATAGAAACACACTAAAATAACAACAACAGGTAGGAGAGTATAACAAAAAGATTTCACGACTTTTTCGGCTTTGTAATAATTTCATTTTATTTTCTAATTCTGGCAACAGTTGGATACCACACTCGAGATAAATTTATTATTTCATGCTAATTTCTTTATCTTTGACATTCTGCTTAAAACTCAGCATACATATTTCGTTGGATTTCGTGAAGGGCGTTGGCAGGGCGGTGAAAAGGGGGCGGTGGAAAAGGGGTCTCCACCATATTTTCAATTGTTTTTTTTTTGTTGTATTTTTCTCATTTTTTTGTATATTTCTTTGCTTATCACCAACACGTGTCATTAATTTGCGTTTGCGTTCACTTTTATTTGTATGTTTTATGTATTTATTTTATTTTATTGTATGGAAAATTTACCGTCTGAACAAGTTTCAACCCGATATATTTTAGTACCTCGAGAATGCTCATAGGAACAGGTACATAATTTCCAAAAAAAAAGTTATTCTTAATTAAAAAGAAAAATTTGAAACATAACTGGCAGGCTTTTCATCGGCAGGAATACTATGTAGTATACTACGAAATTAGTTTTTGATTTTTCGTCGAAGCCAAGACAAGAAGAAAACGTTCGAGCAATTCATGAAACTGTGTACTGTATTTTATTGGCCATCTTGTCTTAATTTTTGTGTATTTAAAAACAATCACCGATGGAAAATTTTCCACCAACTTGGAAACAAGTTCCCCAGATATATCTCTGAATTATGTATAAGCATACACATATTATATATGCCATGCCATTTGCCTTTTTTTATTGACTTGAACTCTGAAGCAACTGCGTAGATGTTGAATTCAAATCCATGACAGAAATGTTCAACTTATTCTGCCGTGTCAACGAATATTTTTTCTCGTGTCGTATAAGGTGACATTTCCTGCAGAATCGGCCTTCGAAGCATTTTCTTTATTTGATTTCATTTTATTTTATTTTATTTCATTTCGGGTGGTTGTTGTGTCTACGGCGCAGTTTGGTACACTTTGGTCCCTTGCTTTTGGCCAACTTTAGCTGACACTTTTTTCCGTTCAAAAAAGCGCAAAAAATGCAGAAAAATGCACAAACCCAGCGAAATTCAATTTTTCACATCGCTTGAGAAACGGGAATTATTGATTATTGAAAAGACACACAATGAGCCCTGTAATTCAATAACAATAATAATATTGTTTGGCATTTATTAATCGAGAATGCCTAAACCTCAATTTGCCAACTTGTAACTTTATATTTCGAAAGGTGATGACAAAAATAATTTGGGCGATTTACAAACATTTTCGAGACGAAATTGAATGAAAATTGTATAATCAAAGAAAACTGCAAAAAATATTTAGAATAAGTTGCACAATTTCTTTGAATTTTCTTTGTATCATAAACCAACAAAGAATATTTTTAATAAAATTGAAAAACGTATCTCTGCAGCTTACACATAAATAAATAAAATAAAAAAAATAATGACAATAAAAATTACAATAATATATTCTTTAAAATTCTTTTGAAAATATTTTTGCAATTGAAAAATCGTAAAACCTTTACGTTGCTTCCTATTCGCAATTATTTCAAGTGGTTCTTAGCCAAACCCCCTGCTCCCCCTTTCGATTTGATCTATCAGCATATATTTATGTTCATATAGCTTTGCACTTGAAACCAGCGGAAAAAACCGATGCGTTTTAAATTTCCATTAAAAACGATTTTCTAGAGTAGGAACTTCGTTCTCAAGAAGCGAATTTGAGAAGCCCGGAATGTCTGACTTCGTGAGTTCTCTTTTTTTTTGCCAATTTTTGTTTATTTCTTAATATTTTATTGGACAAAGCGGAAGGTCTTACAATTTTGTTTCCACGCGCCAAATGTTTTTTTCTGGCTTCATGCCTTATTGGCCAAGAAAGACAGTGTTGTTAAGTGAACAATGCAACGCAATAGATCGAGGATGTTATGCAACACACTGTTACTTTTCGATTAAGGACAAGTGGATGGATCTCTGGGTCCCTGCACATGTGTATGTACATATGTATGTACCTATATCCCCAACATAAATCGTTATCTGTAGCCGATTCGTCATGCGTGTCAAGGCTGTGGGGCAAAGTGCGTGAAACTTCTTAAAAGTTAATCGGACACCAGTGTGCGTGGAAAAGCTGACAAAACACAAATGTGATAAAAGCCAGCGAATGCTTAACCCTCCATCGCCTATCTGGCCCTCTCTTTTTTCCCGTATTCCTTCGCCTTCTGTGCGCGTGGGAAAATAGAAACTCAACCGCAGAGTTTTATTTCGTTTTGTTATTTTGCTCGTGTTTTTGTTGAGTTTCTTGTTGCTACAGCAAGTTAGATAAAATGGAAACAAAACGGCGGAAAACATCGTTCTAACTGGCAAAACCAAAAGGGTATACGAACACTGGATACCCTCTTTCCACCTCAAAACATTCGATATACACTTTACAGGGCGAGGTGCAATTTTAATTCTAAAGGTACTTAAATTTCTTACAAGGAATGTCATAATTAACTTCAGATATAAATTCTGGTATCTTCTCACTTTCGAATTATATTCGTTACGATTCTTTCTAATCAAATTAGGCTGTCTACAACCTCTTTTGTCACGTGTCACGAGCCGAGAACCAGCGATCAAACCCGGAAGACTTGGGTGTTTTTTTTTTGGTGGTTTTGGAGGAAAAAAAACACAGAAATTTGCTATTTCAATTGCAAAACAAAAGGGTATATGTTAGTTATTTCGCTTCAAAGTTATCATCGATTTCAATATTTTCAAAAATATCATTATATTGTGTGTATTTTTTCTTAATTTGCACTTTGCCAACGTTTTTTTTTACGGTGTACGTTCTGAAGGGCTGCGAACCGGAATGGACCAGTGGGCCACGCTCCACACTCAATTGATCAACTGCCGCTTTGCATATGGATTGGATTGGCTTAATATTAAGAAATATAATACATTTCTGTGGCAAAATCAAGGAATGTGTGAGCTGGAGGAAACACTGTGGTTGATCTACAGTTCGTGCCCAACAAAAGTGACTTAATATATTATTTAAAAATAGCTTTCAATCTGTATTGCCAGTGCTTACTATTATTATTTTTTTGTGATAAGAAACAAGCAGCAATGCTTGTTAAATTGTAACTATTTATGAATTAAATATTTTTCGAATGAGTTGCTATATTATTTGTACTCTTGATATCGAAACGTCAAGCGTTTGGCTTTTATCTGCATTCTTGAAAAATTTCAGAGATTATATAAAACGGAGGTTTCCGCTATTACAGGAAACTCAAATACACATGTATGTACATATGTACATAAGTACGTTTCGTAATTTTGACCAAGTTTTCAAAATATACCATTTGGTAATACATTCCGGGATTTAATCGCAATACTATATTACTTATTATATTATATCTTAGATGTATTAATAGCAACAATCGTTACACAAGTAGCAGAAATATAAGAACAGTAACAATAATCAGGTATTCCGTTCTCAAATTTAATTTTAAATAAAGTTTTAAATTACTCGAAAAATAGGTTTCGGCCCACCGTTTGCAACATTCGTTCGCACAACAACAAATCGTACAAAAAACAATACGAAAAAACGAGGTTCAGGGTCAGCGATGTAATATTTTAATTTATTTGGCGTTCTTTCTTTTGCCCACCACATTCGCCACATTCGAGTTTTTATTGTTGTTTGATTATTTTTTATTTTTCTCACTTTTCTTAGCACAAAGCGTTTGTTTTTCTGCTGATCTTTTTGTTTTGCTTTTCGATTCGTAAGCTTTCAAAACTCTTCCTTCTGGATCGGCGACCCAAATTTAAGCCCACTGACATCTATTATTTTAAATCTTTCAATTTTTCTTTTTTGTTTAATGACCCAGGAAAGAAGTTAGTTTCTAGTAAAATAAATCATTGCAAATATTGAGCAGCAAATGCCATGACACAATTATTAGGGCTACATTAAAATAATAATAAATAAAATAATATTTAAAATAAAATAATAATATGGAATAAAAAAAATTTATAAAATTGTTGAGATTTTATTTATTGCAAGCAATGATTCATCATATTTTACAATAATATTTCCCCACTGTGCTCAACTTTAGGTTTTCGCGATTTCCCATGGCCTCTTGTTCATTTGTTCATTTTGTTCATTATGTAGAAACTTTGTTTCGATTTTCGGGGCTTTCGGTTCGATTTGTCCATTAATCTTTCGCCTCGTATTGAGTGGTTAGCCCCTCTCCCTTTGTGGCCTTTGTTCTTCCAATTTGCTTAATTAACTTCTAAACGTCGCCTTTTTTTATTAGTGTTTTTTGCACGCTTCGTTATTATTATTATTTTTTTTTTTTTTGCACTCAACTTCTTTTTCATCTTTTTTCATGCCCAAAATTCCCTTTTTCGGCCAATTGGCAGTTTCGTTTATGCCTTTTATCTCTTTAAAATTTGCGTTCTCGAATTTTGGCTTTTATCAGCAAAATGTGTGGAATCTAGATGATTTAACCCTTGCGCGGCAGCCTCAAACATTATTTCGCATTTTAAGATTTCTAAGTACACTTAGCTCACCTTTTTTTGACATATTTTATGGGACCATCTTAATCTACTTCCTTGGTTCATCATCTAGTAAATTTCTGTGCATATCTTTATTAACTTAAGATCGGCTAAGTTGGCAGTTAGAAGCTGATAACAGCCCCTCCTTGATTGTGACTAAGTAAAACACACATAAAGAAACATATAGTGACCTTGCTTTGCGTTGGCCAAAATTTATTGCTGCTTCTTTTTTGGGGATTTTTTTATGGTCCGATATTATTAATAAAAAATCAAAAAGCTGCGCGTGAAAAAGTGCGAAAAAAATGCGTGAGGAGCAAAAAATGTTTGAAATGTGAAAAAAAAAGGCGTACGCTAAAAGCTTATCGCGGCATTTATTTCTTTTGCGGAATCGCGCGATACGGACCTTGATTGATAACCAAACTATATATAACTATAAATATATATACTAAATTTACCTATAGTGCTGCTATAGCAACCAATGCTAAAGGCCTTCAAAACGGCAAAAAGACGAAAGAAAAACGATGAAAATATTTCAGAAAAACGAAAAAGTGATAGTAAATTAGTTTAGTTTAGTTTGAATTATACTACGACACTTAAGACTGTGACAATTGATAAGATTTCATTGGGGCAGATATAGATATTGCGCTGCCAACTAAATGTATAACTATATATACGCACGTTTCTAGATACGGATAGCATTTCTTCTAGATTTCAGTGGAAGGGGGAAACTTAATTAGCAACTGATTAAAAAGGGGAAATCACAGCAAAGCCTCTTTCGACTTCAGTTAACTAATCATCTGAGATAAAAAGCCTAATTACGAAACCGAATCAAAGGATCTTTACCCACACAAGAACAAATATTTCAAGTACAACATTTAAAAAATGAAATTAAATGAAATTAAAATTTAAGTACACATTTTGTATTCGTATGAGCAACAAAAATATTGAACTCACGGTGAAAAAAATCACCCTTGGCGTGATTTTTACCCTGACATTTAGCAGTCGATTGACTTAAATATCTCCCTCAACTTTCTATTCAAACGCAAGAAAACTCAGCGAGTTGTATATAGAAAAGCGACCCCAGGTGGGCTAAAATTAACATAGCCCCAAAGTTGTTCGGTGGCCAGAAAATCCCGTCTAAGGCTGACCAAAAATAGTCCATCTATCTTTGCATCTCCAACTCTATCTGCATGTGTAGCTTGGTAATTTGAGGCACAGAGAAAAACCCTAAAGTTTTCCGAAATTTTGCGATTTTCCATTGAAGTAAATATTTGACATTTTGTATTACCAAATGCATACGGTGTTGAAAAACACCTTAGAATTATCGATCTATCTTTTCAATTTCAATTCTTTTCAAAGTCTGCCGACTTTATCTCAGTGCTATTGGTTTAGTGCTGTCTTGGGAAGTTTGCTGATATATATTTTTGTTGGTCGCCAGCGCGAAAGGTCACGCTCTTGGCGATCAGAAAGAGACGGCAGCACAGCGAAGGAAAGAGACGCCCAGATGCCGAGTGACAGACGTGAGTGACAGAGAGCAAACGGAAAACACAGAAATGGAAAGCGCAAGAAAATTCTGTTATCCGAAAATAAACAAGAATATTATCTCGGCACCCAGACGTGGAAATATTAGTTTTGGAAAGCCGAAGAGAGCTGGATTTTCCCGCTTATCGTGCGTGTGTTTAACGATTTTCCCCGACGATAACCTCAAGTGCAACATTGACGAGACGTCGGGGGTCTGAAGTGGAGAAGTATCTAAGTATCTAAGTATCTAAGTATCGGTATAGGAGCAGAGGAGTAGCAGGTATAGCCAGTCCAATTTCCTTCTTCCCTGGGGTCTTTTTTGTAGAACCCCTTAGGTGTCCACTCAGGGGTATTTCGTATATACAAACGCAGTTGGTCATAGGGGTGAATATAGTTTTTTATAAGCGTATCCATGGGTTAAAAACTCGAGTTTTCAATTTAAAAAATAACTAACTTCCATCAGAACTACACCAATTTGCACGAAGATCAGGCTGTTTGGTTTTTAATTTTTTTTTTGTTTAGATACATTCTGGTTTAAATGATTTTAAAAGGTATCCAACAGTCGAGACAAAAGTTTTTTGTTCTTATAAATATTTTTCTTTTGTTTTTTGGTGTTGATTGTTTTCCCCCGTGGCTTCAATTTGGAACTCCTCAAGTTTCCCCTGTCGAGTGGGTCCTTTTCTCTTTATTTTGCCCTGTGCCACTTGTGTGTGCACCACTTTTCGGGCACTTTTCCCCGGAGATCACAAGTGCACGACTGTCCAGGGAATGGGGAAATTTTGGTTTTTCCCTACCGAATTCAATCAGTGAAGCTTCAAAATTAATCAGCGATCAAGGGAAAAGAGAAGGATCCCCCAAGTTAGAGTTTGCTAAGTAATTTAGGAATCGATTGATTAACAACTATAAGATAGTTACACTTTTTTACAGAAACAGCTAATAAATGATAATTATTTTCATATAATCTTATGTAATAAATTTGTAAACACAACTTGAAAACTGAGTTTCATTTCGAAAGATGGTAGAATACTATTGATCAAAATACAATAATTTAGATGCATTTTCTTTCCTAATATCTATATCATAATATAACTTCACTCTCCTTCACGATTTTGGCCATAAATTTTGCTGCCCCAGCCACTTCCTTTTGGCGGGCCATTTTCGTTTTCATTTCCAATTGCGATGCCAATACCGAATTCCCGACCCAGACGCACATTAACCTGGCCCACGGAATGACCTTGAACCTGCCGTGACCTTGCAGCCCAGCAAAGGATAAATATGGCAACAAAAAATACGAGGAAAAAGGACAGGAGGCGTCCGAGTGGAGCGAGCAGGATGCCTGTCTGAAATCGCAGAATCCTTTGGAGGATTTCTTGATTGCGCAGGACATGCAGAAGAAGAGGATAACGATGCCGGTGGAGGGGACGTGGAAGTGTCTGTCTGGCCCTCCTCTACGCCCTCTTCCCCCGCCCACTTTTGCGCCCCTAAGGCCGCCCCTATTTCGCCCCTATCTCGACCCACCACCCCACCACACTTTCCCATTTGCGGTTGAATGTCCTTCTGCCCGTCTGACAAGTTTGTTTTGCTTTTTGGCCCGGGTTTCATTATCGTTTTGAAGGTCGCAGACAGTACCGCCACGCCCCCGAGCCCACAGCCGCCCACCCTCCTCCAATGCGCCACGCCCACCCAGCCGTGTGGAAATTTGTGCCAAATACGCAGACGACGGCAGCAAATGGCAAGGAAAAACAAAAATAAATAAGGGATAAGGATAGAGAGAGGATGTCCTGGGAAGAAAACATCCGCAGACACTAAAATAAGAACATATGCGAATACAAAATTGTGCAATTCATGTACTATAGGTTTTGTATCTTTATTTTAACTTTTTAACTTGTATCCTATAGATATTATTACGTGATATTTATGAAATTTCTCATAAATGTTAGATTGTTGTTAATAATACGTTACTTTTGATTGGATTAAAATAAGTTGGTAACTGAAATGTACGCTCTTACTTCATTTAAATTAAAACTGGAGTGGGAAGACTATTAAACAAGTCGTACTCATTTGAATTCCTTACTGTTGTGCAAAACTTAATGTGTGTTTGGGGATGGGAATGGGTACGAAGCGAAGGTGAAAGTGAAAGCGAAAGGTGGGTGGGCATTGGGGATGCATAAAAGGGTGTCGGGGGAGGCATTGTGCTACAGGCAAACGCCTCCGAAAGAGAAATAAAATACGCTACATTATTCATGTAGATCGAGAATCAACATTTCACATTAGTTCTTAAAAATTCGCCGAAAATTAAATGGTGGGCACATTTAAAACGCCTATATACCTAAATATATCTTCTAAAACAATCAACACTCCTTTAAAAACAAATATGCTAAATCCTTCTGCATTATTTTAAGTGCGTTTTAACATTAACATTACAACATTCATATGAAATCTTACTTACCTTTTACTCGTCAACATTTCTTATCAACATTGTTTCGGCAACATTTGAGTTTGCTTGGCCGCGGTGTTTCTGCAACAAAAACGGAAAAAGAACTCACTCATTTTGTTTTTTTTTTTTGTATTTTTGCGCCAGTATTGCTTTTGCTTAGCATTGTTTTGATTTTTTTCATCTAGAGTGCCGTTATAAAAGCGCCACGCTGCACTTTTTGTTTTGCCTTTTACGCTCTTGGCGAATTTGTTGTGTGAACATGTGAGTGTGTGTGTGAGCGCAACTGTACCGGCGTCTTCTTTCTTTGTCCTTTTATTTTTCGTGACGAAGCTTTTTGTTGTTTTTGCAGCTGCCGTTTTCGCCCTCTCTATTCACCTTCCAACATCTTATGTTTGTCTTCACACTTACATTCTAGGCGTAAATTTGGAAGTGCACATGCAAAACGGCAAAAAAAAAATCGACAGCGGAGATAAAGAGGAGGAAGACAACGAAATAATTTGTAAGAAAGGAATGTGTAAATCAAAGCGGAATAGGCGACGAATGGAATGTCGACCACATTTGCATTGTCATTTAAGTTGAGAAACTGGACTGCCAAACCTGACACATAATAAATAAAGGATACATATGTATGTACATATGTACTTTATGAACTAACTTATTTAAACTCTCATTTCTCTTGCCAAATTTAAATATTATCAAGGAGTATTTAAAAATGGAATAAATATTTATATTTATACCACATCACTAACAGTAATCGTAGAATTACGATTGTGACCTTCAATAATTCAAGTGTTCCAGTAATTACGCCTATGAATCAGTTGTGCCAAAATACTCGAGTCTTGAGCTCCTCAAATAAATTATAATTGAAGGTTTGCACATGCGTTCGTTATCTTCTAATACGATTGGCGTCTAAATAGATGGCGCCAAAATGGGAATGACAAATAAACACATATGTACATACATACATATACACGTTTGTACGGTACACCTTGCAAGCGTTGAGTTTCTTTGAATATTTGTATGAATATTTTAAGTATTTATGTAATGATATAATAAAAATAACTACAATTCGAAATAACACTTAGAGAAAGGGTGTGATTTTTCGTCGCTTTAGATTCGAACGTATTTTTACGTTTTTGTAGTAAACTACAAATACAAACACAAATACGTAACGAGAAAAAAAAATAAGAAGTCAAAGATAGCGACATTGTTGCAATGGAAAGACTAGTGCGCAATGCAATTTACGATTATTCGGCTTATCAATGGACGGCGATAGTTTCTGGCCTACGTCGAGCATAACTGCAACTGCAAGGCCCCGGCATTATCATCGCCACACAATTGCGCCGGTTACACCTGTCGACGCTGGCGTCAAAGTTACATTGTTGCTGCACGTGTAGACCGTTAAATGCCAAGTCAAATGCGCCCGCGAATGGGATGAACCGCATTCTAGTACTATCAATACACTCAATAAGGTCGTGCATACAACGTAACTTGCTTATGTACATATGTATGTATGTGTGTATGCATATTTATTTATTTACTTACATATCACTTTGCTAAGTTGCGTTTATTTTCTATGTTTTTTTAATGTTTCACATAACACTGCCCGTTTATACGATTTACTGCAATTGCACTGCAGACGCGACTACGTTGCGTCCGTTTTTTGAAAACCTCTGCAAATTCTGGACAAACTCGATATGGAAACTCGGCATTATTTACGCAGTTGTTTTATTCCGCCATGCACACTTTCCATTTTCGCGCGAAACGAAAACGGTGCAGAAAGAGTGTAATACTATTACAAAAACAAGCAGCGTCCAAACACAAGAAACACATATTGCTTATTGAAATCGAGAACTTGGACAAAAGCTCGCAAATTGCGGGACAATTTCTTTTTGTACCCTGTAAAAGTGGAGCATATCGCTACTGCCGTCTGTTTGCGTGCTCATGCATACTAAAGCGGAACTCTCGCTGCGTTTATTAATTTGCATTGGGCTGGCAGAAGAATTAACTATTTAATTTTTAACTATAAACTATTTAACTATTTTTTTTGGAATATATGTCGCCTTTTTGTACTTAACTATAGTATGTGCAAATTGCAGGGTAGTACTTGGGCGAGTTGGCCGCGTGCATTTTTTTTTTGCTGGTTCGCTTCGTTGCAAAATCAAAACAAAATCCAAAGCGTGCAAACGTGTAAAAGAGAGGGCAGATGCACGCGCCAAAAGCGCTATGTTTTGTACACTTACAGTTGTGGAAATGGAAATCAAAGCGAAACGTAACAAAATCGGGAGGAACTTTGCGTCGGAACCACCTGATGATTTAATACACTCTAAAAGGGTCAAAATTATGTATGCACATTACTCGCAGCAAATGCAGGTCCTTTCAAGTCGATTTTCAAGAGTTCATACATTAGTACATATATACGTTTGTATGCATATGTGCGATATGCACAGTTATTAATTCCCTTCAATATGTATGTATGTATACATATTTTCAGAAGCTTGCTGGAATGTGCATATGTATGTGCGTATGCTTGTGCACAGTTATAAATTCCTTTCAATATGTATGTATGTATATATATTTTCAGAAGCTTGCTGGAATGTGCATATGTATGTGCGTATAGTTGTGCATGTTATATTCTATTTTTCATTCAAGGTCCCCTTGCTGCCTTCCCTTCGTTACTTTATCACCCTTTACTACTTCGTCCACAGCTTCTTCTTACCATAGTTGTAAATTTTTGGCTGGTGTTTGTTCCTTTCCCTTTTCTTTTACATTTCATTGGCATTGTTTAATTCGACTTGAACTAGGTGCACACACACTGGAAAAAAAAATGATTGACTCTTGATTTGTTTCTAGCCTGCGGCCAAACTTTTTTTATTATTGCTAAATCAATTCTGCATTGTTTATTTTCGCCGCCACAAAGTTCACAGGTTCAATCAACTTGACAAAACGGAAAATGAAGTTGCGTGGCAGACAAAGAGGTGACAAAGCACACACGCACACACGCACACACGCACATAAAGAAGTACGGTAAATGCATGCATAGATAAAGGAAAGGGCAAGGAGGAAATGAAGAAATGTAAGGCGCTAAAGCAAGAGGGAATGAAGAACTTCTCGCAACTTCTACGCAAAAAGGAACAGAGCTTAAAATAAATCGATTTAAAAATAGGAAACATTTATGCGGCAAAGAAGAATCTCAAATAATGCCAAGGAAAAGCAATTGAAACCTGTAGTTTTATGCCGATTAACATTTATATGTACCTGCACTTAAATATGATAAACGTACTATTTTTTATTGCATCGGAACTCTTCTAACTTTTAAGTACTATACTCCTCTAATTTGGAATGTGAATTTGTACAGAAATGCATATATACCTAATACAACTAAATTGTTTATATTTATAACTGTAATTTCTATATTTTTATACATACCGTAAGTTAAATGAATGAATCAAATTTGGTTTTGATTTCCAGTCAACTACACATTGTTCATTTGGGTTCGTATTGCATTTATTTCACAGAAACCTTTTGAGTCAGTTCAAGTTAATTGTTTATGTTTTTATTTGCCGAGCAATTTGCGATTTATCTCAATTTTTGTTTGCGCTCAATTATTGTAAACACCACTCAAAAATCTTACTCTCTTTCACTCGAAAAAACCGGCAAAGTGGTGCTATTATGTGAGAGAGCAGAGAGAGAGGCAAAGAGCAAAAATCATTTTAATTGCACTGCGTTTTATTTATTCCTATTTTCTTATTAACAAATTGTGATGAAATATCCAAATGTCAAAGCAGAACTTTGTAGAAAGCGGAATTCCGCTGCAAAATGCAATAATTTGAATCGAAAAGCTTCTCTCTCTCTCGCCGCACAGTTAGAAAAGAGCAGTGAGCGCGCGAGAGTAAAAGAGCAGAGCAGCGCGGCAGTCCGGCACGCTGAAAATTTTA
The DNA here is from genome assembly GCF_016746395.2 of Drosophila simulans. Taxonomy (NCBI): domain Eukaryota; kingdom Metazoa; phylum Arthropoda; class Insecta; order Diptera; family Drosophilidae; genus Drosophila; species Drosophila simulans. The sequence continues at coordinate 3,100,453 of NC_052525.2, forward strand.
TTTAAGGCACAGACCGCACGAAACGGGCACTATTTCTGTGGCGTCGCGTGCTCAGTTCACCGCGGGTATTCGCTCTTCGCTTTGTGGATTGGATTTTTGGCTGTTTTCCGCCCGATTAAAAAAAAAAAAAAACCAACCGCTATATTAATAGTTCTGTAGTTTAACCTGGAGCAACACGTTTCAAAATACACAACTACTACTCACAACTGTCACAGCCAAGTTACAAAAGTGCTAAATCCCAGAAATAACCTAAGAGCCGACTAAAAACCGCGCAAATACATAAAAAAAATCTTCTCCAAATCAGAAACAAAAACTTGTGAAAAAACTAGAATTAAAAAAGATTTTTAAAACAAATCAGCTAGTGCAAAATAAACGGGAAGAATTTTTTTTTGTGTCCCTTTTTTTGGTGTTTTTTCTCCGTCTTTCCCCTTCTTTGACGCAAAAAAAAGTGCGCAACTTGCTGGCGGCGGGAACGGAATAGAAATAGATATAGCCGAAACCGACTGGAAAGCAAAGGAAGCTAACCAAATTGGATTACAATCAATTGAATATAGACGGATACGTGAACTATGTTCAGCGAGGTGAGTGCAAAAATATATATATATATGTGTACGTATTATTTATCGGAACACGACTTCAAAAATCGCGGCACTACGGGGAATTCAAAATAGAATTTCTGGGAAAGGAGAAATAGCTTAACTTTTAACGGTGCTCTCACACACAACGACAAATCAGTGATCATGACCGCACAAGTTGATACGACATAACGGAATCTAGGAACTCAAAAGGAATGTTAAGAACCAAGTGCTTACAACAAGGAATTAAGAACAAGAAGTGAGGCAATAGAAAGTATATATCTGGAAGTGTACGAATTCCGCAAAACAAAATTCTACAAAGTTCTGTGAAATTCTTCTGAATGTTGGCAAATATCATAATGGTCTTGAAACGAGTTGGTAATGTTCGAAAATTCCAGAATTCTGGGGCTCCAAAGTAATTAAATAAAATGGACACAGTTTTTACAAAAGTATCAAAATAATTTAAAAAAAATAAAATAAAATAATAAGATGTTAGCATGATAAATAAAAAAAGATTTGAATAATGATTTAAAAAATGTTGATTTTCTCAATTTACCATGATATTCGATTCTGCGAAAGAGGTGTCCCGTTAGTTTTGGCTCGTACTTGTTTACCGGAATGCAACGGTTTCTACGAAAAGGGAAAAGCACAGTAAGCTTTGCGCTTATCAGTAAAAGGGACTGTTTATTTTTCAGTAACTGGAATCGGGTATTTGATATTTCGTTTCCTTTTTTATTTTATTTTATTTTATTTTATGTTTATTTTATTAGTTTCTTTTTGCTATTGTCAAGAGCGCGAAAATTGACGATGTTGGGTTCAAATGGTTAATAATGTATAAATAAAGCTATAGGCTAAATTAGCTTTTGATAACATTTGCTTGAACCCTCGTCGTCGCCTGACGTCATTATAAGTGAAATCTGGCACAGTAGAACATGACTTGATACAATAATATAATTAGAGTTTAGTTACTCTTACTTTATGGTTAAAACATCCTTATTTCGAGGAAGTTGTTCAAAGTGTGTGGACGAAGACGGCATACAAAGATATTGGCCGACATATTTAGTTAATTAAGTTCAAATATAGACCATGCCTACAACGATTTCCGCCTTACCTATATTTTTCAGACAGGCATATAACTCAGGAACTAATATATAGAAAAAAAAAACCAGACAACATAATCGCAATGGCCCTTTACCGCTCTGATCCGTATTCTATAATGGACGACCAACTTTTTTCAAATATTTCAATATTCGATATGGACAATGATCTGTACGATATGGACAAACTCCTTTCGTCGTCCACCATCCAGAGCGATCTGGAGAAGATTGAGGACATGGAAAAGGTATTTCAAGACTATGACTTGGAGGAGGATATGAAGCCAGAGATCCGGAACATCGACTGCATGTGGCCGGCGATGGCCAGCTGTTTGACCAGCGGAAACGTGAATGGAATGGAGAGCGGAGAGAGTGCAGCCTCGTCGTACAGCGAAACCGGTGCCGTATCCCTGGCCATGGTTTCCGGCACTTCGAATCTCTACAGCGCGTATCAACGATCGCAGACGACAGATAACACCCAGTCAAATCAGCAGCAGGTCGCCACCAATCCCGAGAACATGCCGGTGATCATCAAGAAGGAGCTCGCAGATCCGGACTACAACATAGTCTGTCAGAAGCGCCTCCGTTTGAGTGGCGTTGAGAAGAAGTCGCAGATCCAGGACGATGTCCATTTGATACCGCCCGGCGGAAGTCTGCTCCGCAAGCGGAACAACCAGACGCTGGACATCCGCAAAGCTGGCGAGCTTAGCGGCGGCGATAGCATTAAATACCAGAGACCCGACACACCCCACAGTCTCACCGACGAGGTGGCCGCCACGGAGTTCAGACACAACGTCGACTTGCGTGCCTGCGTGATGGGCAGCAACAATATCTCGCTGACCAGCAACGACAGCGATGTCAACTACATTAAGCAAATCAGCAGGGAGCTCCAGAATAGCGGCAAGGATCCGTTGCCCGTGCGCTACATACCGCCGATCAACGATGTCCTCGATGTGCTCACCCAGCATTCCAATTCGATGGGTGGCCAACAGCAGTTGAACCAACAGCAAATGGACGAGCAGCAGCAGGCCATCGATATAGCCACTGCACTGCACAGCACAGTGGACTCTCCGCCGACGACCGGCTCTGATAGTGACTCCGATGACGGTGAATCGCACAACTTTGATCTGCGCCACCATCGCACTAGCAAAAGCGGCAGCAACGCCAGCACCGCCAGCAACAACAACATCATCAAAACCAAGAGCAACAAAAGCAACAAAAGCAGCAGCAACGGCATGCTGCACATGATGCACATCACCGATCACAGCTACACGCGCTGCAACGATATGGTGGACGATGGGCCCAATTTGGAGACCCCCTCAGATTCCGGTGAGCCCATATTATCCTTCATATGCCCATTTTCATTAATATCGCAAGTGCTTAAGTCCGAATGTCTTCTGGTCGTTGGAGATGCATTGCATGGCGAAGCAGTATAGTTAGATAGTTAGATCCGATCCCTGGGGATGCATAAAATGTAGTTTACGCCTCAGTCTAAACGCCTACAAAACGTGGCATACTAATTACAGAAATAGCTCGTCGTGGGGCGGCCGATTAGTTTACAACCGCCACATGCCCACACAAACACACACCCACCCACCCGCACAACCATCCTTCGGGTGTTGCACATTCAACTAGTGTTCGCACTTCCGTTTCGTGTGGGTGCAGAGTAACGCCCAAACGCACAAGTACGCTGTACACCATAGGCAACCGGAAAATCGATTGGCGGAAAACGCCTACGTCAACAGCAAACGTAGTAAACTTGTTACGTTGCACACAAAAAAAAAAAAAAAAAAAAAAAAAGGGGGAGAGAAACCCGCCCACGCGACGCCGGCGTCTGTCTGCGGTGGTTTTCCATTTCCCATTGATTTTTGTGCTTTTCGCTGCGATGTGCTATGTACTCTATGCTCTGAGCTCTTGCTCTGGACTTTCCTTTATGATTTTTCCCACTTGCCACCCACAACGGGGAAAATGTTGGCGCGTGGCTTTCATGGCTCATTGTGTTTATTTGCTCCATGGCGTCATCCTCTCTCTTCCGAAAAACTTATCACCCGGGGGATGATGATGATGTTCTTGCGCAGAACTACGCCCAGAATAAAAAGAACCCATATATATATATATATATCTATATCTATATACATATATATGTACTAGAGTCTCTCTCTTTTGGGCCAACACCCCAATTTACTTGGCTTTTCCTTTCCGGGCTGTTGTTGTGCGAATTTCAAGGATGTCTGGTCACTGGCCACGTGGCAGACAGCCCCAAAATTTTCCTACCTCCTTGGCGGCATTTTCTATAACACTCGTGTATGCGCCGAAAATAGGGGGTATTTGCTTGCGACTAGAAACAAGAATAAATCTTGCCCATCACAAAAAGATTTATTATGCCATTAATAATGTAGAAAAAAATATATATATATATATTGTACTTCTCAATAATTCAAGGGGAAACTGCATTAAAAAAGTCCAGCTAGAAAATACGTGCTTTTAATATCTACATTTTTATGGTAGTCCTACTTGTTTATTATTTGCCGGCGAGTTCAATGTCTGGCTCTCTCTTTCTTTTTGGCGCGCAAATCGTTATCCATTGAGCAACCCTCGCAAGCTTACGTCACGTCAATCATCTTGATTTTTACTACGTCTTACGCTACAACTACAACTGCGCATGCAACTACGTGTGCATTTTCTACTACAATGACTGCTACTACTACTACTACTACTACTACGCTATGGGGCCGGTGTGGGCGTAAGCTTTTTGCCGCCGCTCATTCAAAAAAAAAAAATAAAAAAAATATGGTAAATAATAGCGAAAAATCAAGGGGCTGTTGGTGGGGCAATGCAAGGGTTAAACTAAACTTGGATTATAAAATATTTACCAATTTTTGAACCATTTTAAACACGAATGAGCCGTACCGGTTGTGCTTTGCAAAAAGCAAGAGCAGAAGCAAAAGCAAAAGCAAGAGCAAAAGCAATAAACGCTGACTGCGCCGCTCTTTCTCTCTCGCCCGCTTGTTCTTCGTTTCTCTCTTGCAATTTGCCGAGTGCAGTTAAACCAAGAAATTGCAGTAACAACAAGGTTTTTGCACGTTTGTTTTGGTTTATATGCTTTGCTTTTTTTTTTGCGCTTTGCTTTTTGGGTGTTGTCTGCTTTTGCGTTTTGCGCGCTTTTGTTGTGTTTTTATGCTTTTACTTCGTGTTGCCAAGCGCTCCACATATTTATTTAATTTCTGCCGCAACGAACGGAACGCAAAATAGAAATAAAAATGTCAAAAAAAAAGAGCAATATGTAAAATGCTTATCATAAATTGAGGAAAAACCGCCCACGCTTGTGTTCGTCTACATGTATATGTATGAATTTTAATTACTCAGAATCAGAAAAGCAAACTTTCGTAGAATTGCTAATATTTTATGATCGTTTGTCAAAATTTCTGAACATTAACAAAACCGCTCTAGTAACCAAGAAGCGTTACGTTGGCAATTCCACCAAATATCACCTTATCATCATCTTAGTTTGGTGACGAAATCGCATCATAATTTTCCACTGCTAATTTGGCAAACTAAAAGCTTGACACAAGTGGCTCGAGATTAGTTCTTTCTATTCTTTTTGCGTGCGCGATTCTTGTTGGAAACAGATATAGAAATAGCAGAAGAAACGGAAAAAGAAATCAGGTGCGTGCCGCAGATTAGCAAATCGTTGCCCTCTTGCTCGCACGCGCAACCCGTGAGGCCTGCGGGAGGGAGATGGCGCTCTTCGAACACACGCACTTGTATCAATATCAATTCTTTTCTTTCCTTTATTGAGGAGGGGGGTTGCTTTCTTTATCGCTATGCTGCAGTCTTCTAATTAGTATAAAAGCTTACGTGAGCGAGCGAGACGGGGCGCGTCACGTGCGAGCGAGAGGGGTGGTTGGCAACAACGCACGAAATTCGGCAAATAGATAAGGTTCACGGGGGAGTGAGCGAGACACCAGATGCCACATGCCTATGTTGGCGCCTCTATAAAAGTGCGTACACACGCACACACACATACATGGCTGGCTGTACGTATGTATGTATTTACCTTTTGGCAGTGCGTGCTGGTTTTTGGCATTTCGCACCTTGCGACTGTGTGTGCGTTTGTGGGTTTGGAAAAATGTTAATGAACTGAACCAAGGTCAGCCATTAGCCGGAAAAAAAGTGCGTAGAAACCGAAAAGTGGTGTGGGGGTGCGGCAAAAAAAAAAAAAAAGAAACGTATGGCCAAGTCAAGTTGGCTAAAACAATATTTCCTTTTCTGGCCTCTTCGCTTTTCACTTTCGATCTCAGCAGCTCTTCTCTGTGTGTCTTCAGAAGAAGACAACAATCGAGAGTCGAGAGAAAATGTGAACCAAATTAAATTAAATTACGCCCAAGAAGAAAGAAGAAACTGAATGAAAAAGTAGTAGATAATAATAATAGTAATACACAAATAGTGGTAGATTGTTAGAAAGACACCCTTTTGTAAAGGCCCAAAAGGGAGCTCTTAACAATGGGCCGTATGTTCTTTTTTCCGGCTGGGGCTATAGTTTTTTTTTGTCAATTTTTTCATACACATTTCGGCAGTTTCCTTCGACTGTTGCTAGGCGTCTCTCTCCCCGTCCTTATCTCGCTACATAGCGCAATCTCTTTCTGATGTACGAACTGCGTCGTGGTTGTTGGCTTGTTGTTGCTTTATTCGCACACGTGTAGCAATAAATTGTTATGCTCAAGGTCGCAAGAGCGGCGACGTCGGCGTTATAAAAAAAAAAGCCAAAAGCCCATAAAGAGCAAAGCTTTTGCGCCCCCCTCTCGCTCGCACGCACTTGGCACAGCTTTATTTATTTATCTTTTTTTTTTGTTTCTTAGCAAACGAGCCTCCCTTTTGGCGTTCATGAGAGATTTCCTGTACATACATATAAATAAGTGTGTGTATATATGTACGTCTGTATGTACAACGAAGATGTATCCACGCCCAAGAATGTTGCCAAAAGCTCCAATGCGAAATGTTGCCAGACGCATTTTCATAATTTATGTGCCAGTCACATTATTACATTAGGGATGTTGTCGTCCCCCAAACCTTTTCTAATATCCATATGGTCTGGGCTCTGATCGTCGTGTTCGATGTGTCGCATTGCGACGTTGTGCAACATTAGTCATTATTTTTGTGCTTTTAGGGGGGTGGGGGGTTTGCTTGGAGTGTGCAGAGGTTTCCATCGGAAAAGGCTTAACTTGATGACTCACATCCTGCTTTTCCTCCGATGATGAAATTCCCACTGACTACGTCACAAAAAAGGAAAAGGAAAGGCCGAGAAAATCAAATGGGCGGTGGCAAAAAAAAATATATATATATAATAATATTAAAGGAGGAAAAAGTGCAAGAAATGCGCGTGGGAAAATCTTACAGTGCAGCGGAAGCAATGCTTTTCCGCAATTGTTTAACACAGCGGTGGTTAATGTTATATGATAAATAGTTTTAAGTTCAAATATTTTTGATTATTTCTGATTGAATGTCTCTATGCGAAACAGCAGTATAGCATTTGCTTTGATCTGCTTATTGCTGCAGGACTGCAGTTGGAAGTGTCCCTGTGTTACGACGGGTTACGGGTGTGTGACCTATTTCGCTGGCCGGCGGTGTGGCAAGTTGCGGTTGAGCGACATGTTGCCAGCAGATGTTGCATCTGCGGCGGCAATTTCTGTTGCAGCTATCGCTGGAGATGCAATTTCTGCTGCTGTAGCGTCGCTGTCCCTGTCCCGTCTCTTAACCTTTGCCAAAAGTGCAACATGTGTTGCTGTTGCAGTTGCAATTTATTTGATTTTCATGCGAAATGCCAACGCAAGAATATAGGGTGGTGAGGCGTGGGAAAACCAAGAAGATCCATATTTAGGCATATGTGTGTGTGTGTTTACATTCCTGATTTCTCACGGCTTCCACGAAATCGTTAATCGTTTGCGCTTGTAAACAAACACGAGAATGCAAGGCGTGAAAAAGTACAAATTACTCACTGATGATCTAAACGTTCGAATTCTTCCTCCCCCCAATGAACTTTCTTCTAAATATTCATTTATTTTCGCACACGTACACATTCGTTGTTTTCCCGTCGAGCATTTGCACTTTTCATTGGCGCGAGTCGGAGCCGGAGATGTGTCATTAAAGTCGCAGACGTGGAGCTTAGAAAGCAGCAACAACAAAGTTTGTTATTAAACAAATTCACAAGGGCGGCGACTCTCCAAGTCGAAATTGTCGAATTTTACGACTTGCGGCAGCAGCACAGTGGTTGCTCCCAATCAAAGGAGCAACACACGAGTCTAGAAAACATTTTGAAATAATATTAATAATATTACTCGAATGTAAATTGGTTTTAATGAGCCCTGCGCCTCATCGATGATGACTGCTGATGAGTAATTTCTAGCGAATCATTTTTGTCTCCAAGTGGTCGCAGTTGTATCCCACTGTATTTTATTTGCCGACTTATCGTTGCCTTTTTCGCTGTCGCTCTTTTATTTTTATAGGCTTTTTAAAACATTCTTGTCTGTATTACATCATTTGCCATTTCCATTTCCATTTCAATTTCATTTGCCTGACACAACTCAACCCAAAAGATATGGGGTATTTAACCCGTTCGCGTATATTCACAATGTTCACGAAGCATCTTCTTTCTCATCTGCTGCATCATTGCTGTTGTTGCATTGACGATGCACTTGTCCGCGTTTTTCGTTTTTTTATAATTCCCTCTTTTAAGGTCTACCCTTTGGGCTGTCTGTCCGCATCATCTCACCGCACCCCCCTCGTTCCTATGCTAATTTTATAGGGCAAAAGGCGTCTCTGCTTATCATCACACACATGCATACTGGTATATAGATAGATATACGTGTGTATATACTCGATGTATACCTATCGTGTGTAAAAACCCAGCCCACCGCCTCCCCCTTTTTCCTGCACAAAAGTTGCGCAACATGTGGCGGCTTGTGTGCATTTTATTTGCAATTGTAATCAACGGCAGCTTCCTCTTTGGAATTCGATACCCTAGCTAAAGGGTCGACTCGAATTCGAGTCGAAGAGGAGTTGTTTGTGGTTATGGACTATTAAATCAATAAATCGTGAAACGTAAACTGAAACGCGCAACCTCGTCTGCAAACTTTGGTGAGGGGTATCCAATAGTCGTGCTCGGATTTCTTGCACGCTACTCTACTCTCGGCTTTTGCTTTATTATTACGATTTGATCTTGGCTTCGTTCGCTTAGCAACAAAAGTTGCTGCTGCCGTCGCGAATAAATAATAAAAAAAAAAATAAAAGTTGCTTTGTTTGGTCTGTCTGCTTGTTCGTTCTTCTTCTTCTGCTACTCGGTTTCTTGTATTTTAATGCAGCAAACGAGTTTGTCTGGTTTTTATTCGAATTCGGTGAGAGAGGAGAAGCGGAGATATATTATGGGATGGTAGCAAGCGGCAGCATCCGATTTGTGCGAGTGAATAACCGTTAGTAAAACTATGGCAAAAGCTTGCGGCACAACCCCAGTTTATATTTTTATTATTATAACCGAGAGAGTATCGCTCAATTGAATGCACTTTTGCCGGGGCAGCAGATGCAGATGCAGATGCAGTTTGATGATAGTAAACAAGTGAGGGAAGCTTGCACTCTTGTTTGTTTTTTGTATTTTGTTTTCGTTTTTTCTTTTTTATCATTCATTCATTGTCTATCGAATGCGCGGTGGGCTGGGTCCCAGTCGTCTGGAAATTCCCCTTTCGATATTGAAATAGCGCTCTTCGCTGGAAATCTCGCTTGACAGTTGTTACTTTGCATATTAATTGATTTAAAGCGAAAGACGAGAGTTGCTTTTTGGTGCATGTGGCGTTTACTAGAATTTTAGCCTGACAAAATTCCTCGAACCACTTGCTGCTTATTTATTTAAAATTTATTTCATTTCATTTTTATATAATATTAACTCCGGATTTCCCCATTTAAGCGCCCATTCCTGTGGCATTCCGCAGTTTGCTGTTCTCTGCGCTTTTTTTTTTTTTTTTTAAATCCTTAAAATGGCCGTCGAAGAGGCTGCATTCCAAGATTTTGTCGAGGGGAGAAGACTTGGTGGTCTGTTGGTTGTCTAGCCAAAGTGAAGCGATGACGTTGGCAAAAAGAAAACAAAAAAAAAAAAAAACCTGTCAAGAACTCGCTTGTGGCTCCTTCGTTTCTTCTCGTTTGGTCGGTCTGTTGATTCTCCTGAAAGAATCTGACTCATGCCCACTCAGGCATTTCTTCTGCAGGTTTCGATTTCGTTGCGGTTGCCACCAGTTGGGTTTTATTCAATGTTTATTTTTGCCAGTCTCCCATGCACTTGATCTTGCAACTTGCAACTTGCAACTTGTTGCTCTTGTCAGCTCAGCAGAGTTTACCCCTCCTGCTGCGGCTCTCATTCGCATTTACCTTGTTGCCAAGCGAAGAATTAGTCTTTTCTCTGCCATTTCTTCTGCTTTGCTTGCACAGTTGCCTGTTTTGCTAAACAAATGAAATGTTTAAACAGTTGACTTGAACTCAAAGCGCGGAAATTTGATTCATTTGAAGGCCACATTTTTAGCCGATAAAATAAAATACAATAATGCATAAAATAATATCGAAAAAAGATTGAGAACAGAGAAGTAACAAGTCTGCTGCTATTATGCTCATGCAATTCGTGTTCCTTTCGAAAGCCAAAGCCCTTCAAATGTTTTTCCTTTTGGCGAAAGTTTAATGACCTTTGACTAGAATTATGACTTAGGTGGGCGTAGGAAAAACAAACAAAAAACTAAAAGTAAAGGAAATGAAATAAAAGAAAAGAAAAGAAAAGGAAGAAATCAGCTAAAGCGGATTAGTGTGTCAACGTTTGGGGTATAGTTTCGTTTCTCTGCCGTACTCGTAGTCGCATATATCTCGTATCTGGAGTATCAGACTTCAGGAAGCAATAGATTTGCACGGATTTCAATTTCAAGTGGCGTCGCGACAGACAGACGACGCCCTTTCGTGTTGACGTCATTGGTCTGTCGCCGCCTTTTTGTTTTGCTTTGCTATGCCTTTTCCCCATTCCATCCATTTCTTCTCCTCCCGCCCCCCACTTCCCCACATCGCGCACAATTCCGCCTGGCAACAGAGAAAGCTGGAGGCTTGTAGGGATTGCCCGATATATCCATTGGATGGGATGTGGGGGGCACAGCCCAGAGCAGCTTTTGCTGTACTTCACTCCTCCGTTTCGCTAATTTACCGCTTCCGCTGCGACCATTGAACCAAGAAAATGGAGAAGAAGAGCAGAAAGACGCCGAGGCTGCAGCACAATACATCACTACAACTATACATAACTACATAACAACATAACACATAACAACATAACAACAACTATATTGACACACATTATCAAAACACATTATGTTCAGGATATCGATGATGTCCATAAATCTAAAACAACACATTCGCTAATCAAAAACCCAAATTTTTTTTTTTACTATCGCTGTGCAGATGAGGAAATAGATGTCGTGTCGTATACGGACAAGAAGCTGCCCACAAATCCCTCGTGCCATTTGATGGGCGCCCTACAGTTCCAGATGGCCCACAAGATCTCGAGTGATCACATGAAGCAAAAGCCACGCTACAACAACTTCAATCTGCCGTACACGCCGGCCAGCAGCAGTCCGGTGAAATCGGTGGCCAACTCGCGTTATCCGTCGCCCTCGAGCACACCGTACCAGAACTGCTCCTCCGCCTCGCCGTCCTACTCGCCGCTGTCCGTGGACTCTTCAAATGTCAGCTCGAGCAGCTCCAGTTCCAGTTCGCAGTCAAGCTTCACCACCTCCAGTTCCAACAAGGGACGCAAGCGATCCTGTCTGAAGGACCCAGGCTTGTTGATCTCCTCCAGCAGCGTCTATCTGCCGGGAGTCAATAACAAAGTGACGCATAGCTCCATGATGAGCAAAAAGAGTCGCGGCAAGAAGGTGGCCACCTTGTCTGGCAACACATCTCCGATGTCGTCTGGCCAGGATGTGGACCCCATGGATCGTAATTGGCAGCGGCGCAGCGGTGGTGGAATTGCCACTAGCACGACCTCCAGCAGCAGTGCCCACCGAAAGGACTTCGTTTTGGGCTTCGACGAGGCCGATACGATCGAGAAGCGCAATCAGCACAATGACATGGAGCGTCAGCGCCGCATTGGTCTGAAGAACCTCTTTGAGGCTCTGAAGAAACAGATTCCCACCATCAGGGACAAGGAGCGGGCTCCCAAGGTAAATATCCTGCGGGAGGCGGCCAAGCTGTGCATACAGCTGACCCAGGAGGAGCACGAGCTCAGTGTGCAGCGCCAGCTCTTGTCCCTGCAGCTCAAGCAGCATCAGGACCTTCTGGACAGCTACCGGTCGGACTTGAACAAATCGCGCTCGGTTAGTGGATAGTGTTGTCTCATACTATCGGCTTAAAGCGGCGGCGTAGAGCTAGGAGAACCCCAATGTATATACAAGATCTGTATACCCTCCTAATTTTTGGCGATTTACTTTGATTTAGCTTCGATTCTTTCTTGACACTAAGCCCTAAATATGAGTTTTTGTGGAGAACTTCAATATCAGTTAGTAGGTTATGTTTAACGAATTGCTTGCGCTTTTTTTTCTTCTTTTTTTCTTTTTTTTTTTTTTACCATACAAGGGGTTAGAGTTTACGAGTGATTTAACAAATTTGATTTCTTCAATGTGATATATATATGATTTTCTTTCCGCGCGATTTGATTTGGTAGGGAAGTTAACGAAAGCGGTTTTATGAAATCAAGTTGAAGTGTTTTTTTTTTTGCTGCATATATTACAATATACACTACACGTATGATTAGATTTAATTACCAATTAGCGGTCTGTATATAACATATGAAGTAGAATATCTTAATTATTTTTTTGAATTAGTTACTTAACCATGAAGTAAACAAAAAGGAAAACATTTAAAAAAACACAAAAATAAGGACAAAGAACCAAACATTGAAAAGTGAAAGGAATAGTTCGAATGACAGACCTAGCGGAGAAACGAAACACAAACAAACTGAAGGGAAACACAAAAAGAGAAAAGAAAAACGGATACGGAAAACAGACAAAAGTTACAACGAAAGAGCCACAAAGAGGAGATAGAGCACACAAAGTCGGAAGCGAGAACGATGAGATATATTTATATATATATATATCTATATACCTATATATAGAAATTAGTATAGCTTAAAGTAGAACTTTTGGTTTCGTACCCCAAAAGCAAAAAGCGAAATGAGCCGGCTTCAAATAGTTCCAGACTTCTTGACGAAGCAACACGGAACACGATTTATTTCGACCTTGGTTCGCTAGTTTACCTAGAAATTACCTATTTAAACCATGGACATGTTTTTTACATGCGTTTTTTTTGGGTCCTATATTCTTAGAGACGCATCCTTGGAGCAGAAAAGAAACCCAAATGCATCTGCATGCATCTGCATGCAAGACACCTCAATGCTTTTGCTTAGACCCCCAGGTATCCCCTGCTATAACCCATATATTTCTATGTGTATATGGATTATAAATATATATACATCTGTTGGACGACGCGAAGATGAAAGAGAAACGCTTTTTATATACACCCGAAAACAAAAAACTTGAACTCTACTGCCTATATTGAGAAAATACATTTTATTTGCTATGAAGATTCGATTATGAATATAGTTATATATACGTGTGTATATATAGAAACCTTTTTACAATCATATTATCATTTTTTTTTTGCAACACCTAGGGATATATACATATATATATATATTTTTTAACTGATAACTATGCATATGAAATGCGCAAAACTTAACGAAAACAAAACGGAATTAAGGAAACATTAAACTATATAATAGTGCTAAGCCTACTAATTAACCTCTCGAGATATATAGATAGGAAGAGAGAGGACGAAAGAGTGTAGAATTTGGCTGCAAAGTTTGTGATTGGAGTTAAGAGAAGAGACCCAGAGAGATATATACACCCACGACCCAAGACCCAAGAAAACTCAAACTTTTGTGAGCTGTTTAACTGTCGATTTTTTGCTAATAAGTTATAGCCTTCCGGCGATATGTTATATATGATTAACGATTCTACCAATTGTTTACACGCATCTAAGTATCAACTAAATAACTACTACTACTAAACTAAAGGACATGAAACATACGGCAAATGCAAATGAAGTTAAAACCGCATGCAAAATATGTAGAAAAACACGAACGGGATTCTAAAGAAATGTCAACTGTTATTTAGGTTTAGGCACCAATACCCATGATATATATGGATATTCGATTAATATATATGATGACCAGAATTTGAATGAGATCGGGGGAGGTTATATAGGTATATACATATATAACGTGAAAATTTCTATAGTGTAGGGCGTCGTTTCAACGAAATTTTTCATGTGAGTTCTAGGCTATAATGCCTACTATACCTATACCCAGATATACATATAATTCTTATATTTTTGTTTACTAGTAGCTTAACGTTCGAACACATGAAATATTTTTTTTACCTTATAAATTTTTTTAAGTACGCCGCCGCTAAAACTTTGAAAAACTACCTACTTAACTCTTCATTTTTTTAAATAAAAAAAAAAACAACTATAAAACAATTGTTAAATGGAAAAAAATGATATATATCTACGTGGACAAACAATTAAAGAGTATATTTTTTGTATTGTTTCGACCAAAAAATGTGTACACACTGTAAATAGCAATCTCGTTAAATAATAGTTACACACGCCTACAAAATAGCGAACCCAAAACCCAAGAAATGGAATTATTTTTATAGAAAACACAAAAACCCGGAGAGAAAACACAAAGCAATAGACTTAAGCGAATTGTACAACGCGAAACGAAAACAAAACTTCAATAAACCAACAAAAACACACACACACACTTATATATATATATACATATACAAAACCACACACGAATGCACCTATTTTCCTATAGTACATACAACCAGAAATAGTTTGACGAAAAAAACCATGTTTTCTTTCAATAATTTCAACAAACAAAACCGTACAAATTTACAAGAAACAAAAATACGAAAAGCAAACCTTTTCTTTGTTTAGTCCTTTTATTAATTTATTAACGAAACAACAAATTCAAGTGAAAGGGCATTTTTAAACATAATTTTGCATTGTAAAAACAAAATATATACACTAAAACTATGACCAAAACCAAAATCCTCGCAAACAAAACAAAAAAATATTAAATTTTTTTCTTTTAAAATATATTTATAACAAAAACAAACAAAAGTTTTTAAGTTTAAATATATTTTTATGATTATGAAATTTTTTATATTATACACACACAAACTACTATTTGCATTAGTTGTTAAAAAATTTATATTATTAAAAAAGAAAAACACATTATTTGAAGACAAATAACATAAAAAATTATGTAAAAAAAATCTGAAAAACTCATGAAATGAAAGCAAAAAAACTGTTAACGCCGTACGGAAAATATGAAACTATAGACGACCATGCTTGAATTATTACATGTATATTTAAACTTTTTTTTGAGTCATAAACGTATGCGAAAAACGTATACGCCTATGACTACTATACATTTGAAATCCCTATTTTTGATTTGATGACAAAAGAAGATATGAAAATTCTGTTTACTTTGGTTATTGCTTATTACATATGTGTAAAAATCGCAAAATTATATCGATATATCTGGCGAATCAAGCTAAACAACTATATTAATATATTATCTAATAAATTTTAACTCGTTATGTAGTTACCTATTAATGAAAAACAAATTAAAAGCAAAAAAAATGAGAAAAGTAAACACAATAAATTACATTTTATGTACCTTCTACATATATAAACTAAATATATATTACACAGAACACACACTTATATATATACACACACACAACACTACTATATATATAGAATCCGTTTAAATATTTTTTTTTTCAAAATTTCTGATAATGGAATTATATACATTATACAATAAAAATATTTCACCAAGAAATTACTTATGATTTTGTTTTTATTTATCCGCTTGATTCTTATCCGTTTATATGTACATATTATGCAACACTGAAGCTTCCCAGATCTTCCAATTGGCACAAGGATTTCCTCTCACAGACAGATTTGTTATTTGCGATTTCGTTTTCGGATATTTGCAATTTTGTTGCACTTTTCTGGACGCTTTGTTTTGTTTTATTTATTTTCAGAGATTTTCAAAGTGTTTTTGATTTGATTTCTAGCACATCGTATTGTATCTCACAAACTGGCTTTCAAACAGTTTTTCCTTTTGATTTGGTACTATCTATCTATACACCTTTCTTCACTTTCATTTTCCTACCGCGCGAGTATCAAATTCGCAGTGAATCATTCGAAGTGATTCACTTTTGTGGGTGGTGGGAAAATTGCTTTTGTCGCCGTTTCTAATCTGGCAGTTCAACGTATTTTTTCTCGTTGCCTGGGTTGTTGTTGCCTCGCTCATGCGCCCACCAGACAAATTAAGTTAATTCAATAAGAGTTGTTGTTCACTGTTGTTGTTGTTTTACCGGCAAATTTTTTTAATGAAATCAAAGCGACAACAAAGCACAACGAAAAAGGAGCAACAGCAGAGAAGCCGGTTGGGATACAGTCACCGCCATGACAATAACAACGATCATGACGATAGCCATAAAATAACATTTTATTTATATGTACGTGTTTTGTTTTCTTTCATTTTTGCTGGCTTATTATTTTACTACAATCATTCAGTTTCGGTTTCGTTGGTTGAATTTTTTTTTTTTTTTTACATTTTTTTTTTGAGTGATTGAGTTGCAAAAGAAAAGCAAAGCGAAAGATGAAAGGGAACTTTCTGAAATGAACTAAACGAAATGGGCGATGCTCTTATTCGAATGTATAATATATAAAAAGTGTTGTATAGTGTTTTATGCTTGTTCTGTGAAAAGTGTTTTGAATTGTTGGGATATATTTTTAATGCATCCCATAAAGTTTTTTACAAATGCTCAGTTGGGTCGTTAGTACGGAAGATGAAAATGGAGAGCTAAAAAAATAAATAAATTAAACTTAGTTTGCAGTTTATTATGACAGTGGGGATACCGCATTAAATAGAAAGGGTAGACAGATAAGTAGCCGGCAAATTCGCAAACACACGAAGAGGGCGGCGGGCCAAGCAAAACAGAGACAACGAAATTGGCGTGCACAATTGTTTAACTGCAAAAAAAAGCAACAACGAAATAGCAGCAACAAAATTTTTTTTTTTTTTTACACTCTGACCGCGGTCGATCGCTTTATTGGGTGAAGGTCACGCCGGCTGCGCTGCCTTTTGTTTTTATTTTTTTGTTTCTGCTTGCTGACACTTCTGTTTATCTTCATTTATTGTGTTCTTTATATTCGGGAAACTTTAGATAACATTTTGTATCTGCTTTAAGTAAATTTAAGTGAAATTTAACATATTTAATTGAAAATTTGTTTCATATAATATTAATTTTTTAGAAATTTCATTGTTAGATTTAGGTTTATGAAACGTTGTTTTCATTTAGTTAATTGCAAATTATAAAAAGGTAGAATATTATTTGTACAATATTAAAACAATAATGTTATGTTTCTCTTACCTTTAAAGAAACATAATAATTAGGTCCATTATGATAATTGAATGGTTGTACAGCTTAAAATATTATTCATGACACGATCGAAGCCTCTAAAATCATATTTAATATTAAGTATAGTGTACCAAATTTGCATTTTACAACATTAATCAACGTGTAAATAGTAATATTATTTTTATATTTTTTTGCTTTGCAATTATTAATTTGTTCGCGATTTACAGTGTTTTTTTAAAACATATTTCTTAGATTTATTTGAGAATTGATATTTTGCTGGATTCAAGGTCGTTTCACACTCACACATATGCACTCGCACCCACATAGATATACACACACACAAAGAAAGGTCATGCAGAATCAAAAGTACAAAATAGTCATAGAAACATGGGTGTAAATAGTGAAAGAGGGAAACTGAGAATAGTTTCAACAAATGCATATATTTGATTCAAGAGATAATAAAAACACAGAGATCTGCTTACATAGACAGCTTTAACCATAAAACCAAAAACACATAACAGGCTTCAATAGTTTAACTACGAAAATAAGCAAACAAATGTTTTGTAAATTTTGTATTTTTTCGAAAATATTTAATAAATGTGTTTTACATGCATATTTATACATACATATAGTATAATGAAAAAAATAACAATATATTGATAAACTACCAATTATTTGAAATCAAATATATTCTATATTATATATTATATACGATATACTTATACATTATTCAATTATATATTTATTTAGAAAGCAACTACAACAAATTATTTATATTATCTAAATAGAACATTAACAAATTTGTATGAAAGCGAGGCGTATACGTAATGAAACAAGAAAAAAGACGAAAGGAAGAGCTTAAGAAACAGAAAACTTTTGTAAGTAAATATTGAATAGAAAATATAGGATATGTGAAAAGGTGGAGAAAGTTGAATAAAGAAACGCGCAGCCACACACACAAAAACGATAAGTTTTTAATTTGAAACCGTTGATTAACTGAAGCAGGCAAAATTCAAGGAAACCCCTTGCCAAAGGTCCTTAAAGTTCATATTCCTTGCGCGAGTACGGGTTATTTATCCACTATCTGGTTCTCCAGGCAGATTTCTTTCTTCTGCGGACAGATGCATTCGAAGGCGTCTTTCAGGGGCCAGCTGTAACTTTTTCCCTTATGTTTCTTGGCTTTTTTTATGTATGTATGTACATACATACCTCCTTTGTATGGGGGTTCGAATGTCACATAACTGGTCTGGACGAACGAGGATATCGTACTCGTAAGGGCAAACCATCTCGTTAAACTTTCAACGCACTGCCCTCCTTGTGCGTTTTTTTCTTTTAATTATGTATAGATTTCGGTGGCTTGCAGCTTGCGCGCGTCTCGCAAAGAGGGCTTAATGGTGAGGGGGGCTGGGGTCGGAGTTGCAACAGGTGCAATTCGTCGATCGATGAAGTTAACAGTGTTGAAATGAAATGAAGGCGAATTAACATTGTACCCTTCCACGAATGCGGGCCTTTAAGCTGGGCAACAGCCTGAGAATTAACGGACTTCAAGTTCAAGTTGTTTAATAATTTTCTAAAAATTTAGATTTGTTTCGAATGTTACACTTAGGAGAAGCTATAAAACATATAAAGGTGTGAGTGCACTCCGATGATTTTTTTTCTTTTTTTTTCTGCCGAGTGGATAGGGTATTTATAGGGGCAACGGAGAAGTAAGGAGCAACACGAACACTGATTAGGGCGAGATGGTGTGCGTGCCGCCGGCAACCTAATTGGGCTTAATGCAGGTTGAGATGCAATTATGCCGGCCCTGCACCTTTACTTAATGATGACATTCGGCGGCGTCCCGTCCTCAAATGATCCGCAGCGAGTGCTCGACGTGCTCGCCGAGCGCCACCTCGAACACGCTCTTCACGCAGCAGACCATCGCGACGAAGATCGCATGCAAAACCAGTGAGAGCAGCGTCTGCGGGTCGAGCGGCAGTCGGCCGGTCATCACGTCGAAGGACCACAGGAAGCACTCCATCGATAGGACGAAGCTGGTCATCAGGATCCACGGCGACATGGCGTGGGGCGAGATCTGCAGTTCGACGAAGGGAAACATATCATAAGAGCGTATTCAAGCTCGCAGCTTCCCAGCAAAACGAAAAGTTTCCTTCTTTGTGGAGTGCAAGCATTAGTATACCCACCGTTAAGATTCCGTAGATGAGCATTATCCACGCCATCAGGATTATGGCCAAGCTCAGAAGTCGGGCCTTTCGCAGCGCCCAGTGTTTCAGGACATGGAAGTGCCGCTGGCGCCACATGGCCAACTTGCTGCAGGGACAGGACCACACTTTCATCAGCTCATAGCAATTGAAACACGCTCCAAAGACACTGAGGAGCACCACCAGCCAAAAGACAATGGGGAATGACTCGACGCGGCACAGGTTGCAGGATTGGAGCACGGGCTTAAGCTGCTTCCAGTTGGTCATCGGGCAAAGGGTCCAGATGGAGTACGTGTCATAATTGCCGGGCAGGTGGAAGGTCTTGCGCAAAAGTGTGCGGATCCGGGTGGTAATATGTTGCAGCTCGAACATTTTGGTGTTGGAATTTGGCAAATCTAATTTTTGGAGTTTCACTTTCTCGAACTCTGATTCAATTCGAATGACGGCTCTGCCAGAGGTAGAGATGTCGCACTTTTTAAAAATTACTTTTATTTCACTTTTATTTCACTTACGAAACGGTTGCAAAGTCTAATTACTTGAGAACATGTGCATTAATAGACGCATTTTGAACTCAGGAAGTGCTTTTTATGGGTGCCAAAGGTAACCATAACATATTCGAGACCCTTGTGATGAACACAACACTTATGTTTAGTGCGACACATCTGAGATTTTCAATCTAACAAACTGTTAGATTGTTAGTGCTACCTTTCCATAGCTACTACCTGTTGGGATAGTTTCGCCCGATCGTTGCGTATCAGAAGCCTTTCTAAGAACCAAATATATATATATATATACATAAATGGTGGTTTAATGGCGCCTAGCACACTCTCTCCGTTAACTCAGTGGAAATCTGCAGATGAGGTCGAAGGTGAAAGTGCCATAAAAATGCGACATCCTGGGCATTGCCATAAAAGTGTATGCGCGATCGTAAAAACATCTTTCGGATAAGCTGAAGACGATGATAATAGGCCCTTTCTATATGCTATATGTCAACCCTTAACCCCTAAAACTACCTGTCCAAATTTTTTCTTTTTTTTTGGGTGTGTACTCGCGTATTTGCAGGTGTTTTCCCGAGTGCAGATGAATCAGCTTAGTGAGTGAGTACAGAATAATTATTATTATATTGCAATGCCCCCCATACCCCTACACTTCCTCAGATAGTTTTTGTCGACACTGAGAGAATTAAATGAATTATTAATATTAATATATTAAGATTTGCAAGTAAGATATTGCATTTGTAATGCAACTTAATGTGACTTTAAATAGAGATTCAATTTCCCCATCGTTCATATTCATTTGCGACCAGATTTTCTTTCTCAGTGCATAGATAGTTTTTCCACTGTTGCTGTGTGGGGTGGAAATGACCAGGGTAAAAGTCTGACTAATTGAAGACCCGAGATCGCCCGCTTCCCAATTCCCCTCCCCTCTGGCATTATTTGTTTAATAAATTTTTCTATTTTCCTGCTTAACATGGCGTGGGCCATCGCATCGCTTACGGTTTTAATGACACTTTGTTTTGGTTGCTTAATTCCGCTTTTTTTTTTTGTTTTTTTTGCCGGCCTTAATTGCCACTATTCCACTATATTCACTAAGCTGATTCATGCGGGCTAGCTGGTCGACGGAAAACTCTATACGAGAATGTGCTACACTCGCAATATTCAACAAATTCAATAATTCATTGATGGCCCGATGATGTGGACGGTTGCCATTGTTGACTCAAGCGAAACACTTTGCAGGTTTTAAGGTCTCGGGTCCCTGGGATTTCTCATTTGTCACGACTCCTGGTCAATTGAATGGTCCGATTCGAACGCTTCTTGGCAGCATGACAAGTGCAATTTGGCCAAGAAAGCGTTTCCTGTCGCATGTGGCATTAATAAATGTGGACGGGCATAAAGGCTGGGAATTCATCACGGAGTTGAAGGATTCAGGTTCCTGGAAAGCAGATCAAAGGGTCTCTTTCTGTGCAAGGATTTCACTGCCATTTCAATACGTTGTCCTGGGGAATTGTTCTAGATTCTAACTGCAATTTGTATTCGATTTGCCTGGGAATCTTTGTGTCTTTGTGGACATGGTTTATTGCTGGTAATCAATTTATGGTAAAGTTGTATACAACAAGCCTAAACACACACTTTTCAAACATTTGATGTAGTTCTATGAAAAAGGGTATACTTTTAATCAATATAATTAAATTAAAAAAACCCCTATTGAGATGCGCATCTGCATGAAGTTTGAACGGAGAAAAAACTTTAGCCCAACCCCAAACTCATGACCATTAATCATAATGGGATGCCAGCTGTGAAAGCATGGGTATTATACATATATATTGACAGCAAAAGTATGCACTGCAAATATAAAAAAGAAAAAAATATATATTTAAATAACTGACTAATAGATAATTTCACTTTGCAAGTACTGCTTGCCAGTATTAAAAAACATATTAATTATTAATTTCAGATCATAGCTCAATGATATTTTAACACGTGATCATTTCCCTCAGTGTAAGCCCATTATATACTGATCTATGAGGGCGTGGCGTTACCCACAGTCCCGTAGAAATTTCGCCATGGTCCCAGTGGCTAAATCATCTTCATTTCCAGTGCCTAGCAACACGCACAAAAATTTAATTTTTCCACCAAGAGAGCAAAAAAAAAAAGAAACGTTTCTTTATTTTTATTTATGTTCTTTTTTTTTCTTTGCAAAAATTTCAAGAAAAGGTGTTGGCGGCATAAAACAGAGAAAACCGAGGAGGTTGTATTATATTATTATATAGAAGATGGAAACCGTTTGCTGCTACCCATTATTTTTATCGCCTTTTTTTTTGGGCCCCCAAAATAGATTTGACCTATTTTCCGCACGTTCCGTCAATTCCCCAATTCCTTTTTCTTCATTTTGCACACCGCTTCTACATACATTTTGATGGTTCATATTAAAATTGTACAGCGCCTTATAATTAAAAGATTTATTTTTTTTTTTATCAAATTGGTAAGCCGATGGGGCCAAAGGATTATGGTCACCTATTGTATGTATTTGTTAGCTCAAAGGACAATCCTTGAAAAACATTTAATTTCCAAAGTTACAAACTATGTCTTCGAAAAAGTAACTCTAAAGTAATTTTGATGCTTGCTATGTTTGTTACGCCATATTCTTTATTTCTAAATTATGTTAAACAAAAGCCGTTCGCTTGATATATGTACACATTTGTCATCATTATTATAGTAGCATATTCTTAAACTGCTACTTTCCAATATATCCGGTTATAGGATATATTTCAGTCGATCCATCGCTGGTCGTACTAAAAATTCTAGTCGAATAAAATGCGTTGTTTCTTTGGCGGCTTCTATTCTATTTTACTTTTTTGGCGCGCATATATCGCCTGAAGCGATACAAAAATAGCGCCTACTCGCCGAGGGGAAAAATTAGAAATGCGAAATTAAATAGATATAGAACGGATACCATGGGGGGCTATGCGCCCAGATCGTACAATATGCAAACATTAAAACATACGTATAAAAAATAAATAGAAGCCGTCTTGAATAAACACACGGATGCCCGTCACACGCGCTGATATAGCGCTAGAACGGTATTTTTAGCGAAAGCGAAAGATACATGGCCGGCGCAGATATGGGTATAGATACAGATGCGGATACGGATACGGACATGGATATGGATATGGATATGGGCTTGAAATCGAGTTCGAGTTCAAGAGAATATGGATTAGAAGCAGGGCCGATCGGATTAGCAACGATCCTATCTACATGTGTGTGTAATTGCCCGCACAGCTGACCATCCTGCAGATACAGATACATTTGGCTAACTAGAAAGTGTTTCAACTGGAGATGCGCGCGTGAGTCTCCGTTTTAGATATTTCTTAATATAACATCGTAAATATGTACGATATAGAGATCATACTATTTTCTATTGTTATGGTATGAAATATTCACAACTATTTGTTACTAATAAGTTCAATAGTCTCACGAGTCCATCGCTAAATGTAAATGGAAAACAAATTTGGCTTAGAACTTCGTTTATTGCATTTGCCACAAGACACATTTGGTGTACTATGGTAATTACGACAACCCCTGACAATCGGCGACAGTTGGATGATTTGAGGGGTGGCTGCTAAACGGGAATATCAATCGAGCCATCAATCAATCAATCAATCAAACCGCACACTGAGCAAAACGTCGTGCGAAGATTTACAACGGGCCATAAATGTTCTAGGCGAACATATGCGCTATATTCTTCTTCCAGGAAATTCTTAGTTTTTCCTCTCACGCAATTTAACTCGTTTCCAATCTATGGTAAGCATTGCTTCCACAGAAAATGCATTCGAGCAGCGTTGAATGGTATTCAAATTACCTGGCACTGTATCGATTTATTATTCTTTTGTTTAGCACTTTTCCAATCGGTTCAATGAAAACGGGTCAAGTTAATGGGAATACATTTTAAATACTTTATTTCCTGACTGTGTGTTCCAATTCCATGCCGAAATATCATAAAGATAAATGGTTTTGCCATTTTAAATCCAATCAAAACAAAATAAGACTCTTGTCCTCAAGACGCAACCACAAAATAGCCTGACAGTTTCACTTTCCCTTTAATTTAGGGAAATCGATCGTAGTGTTGGTGAACAATATCCATATCAATATCCTGGCTAGTTATCGATCGACTTCCGTATCGGTGGCACTGAAATTAGGCCATATCCCATTACCAAGGCTTAGAATCCGATCCGAACTACCTGAGCTCGATCGCTATTGTTAATTGGGCATGGGATCGGATTGAATCGGTGATCTGGGCTGTGGGATCGGGAATCTGGGATCTTTGTTGCTGCGGCTGCTGTCATTACACTGCTCGCGATCGGTTGGCAACAGAGATCCGAAATCGGAAATCTCTGAGATACGCAATTCGACAAAATTTAAAAAAAAAAAGATCGCGTCACGTCGAGTGGAAAAGGTTGCTGGGGATTTATGGCTAGTTGAAGTCGGAATGCCCTTGAACGGAGATCTTTTTGTTTTTGGTCTTTGCCTCTGTTGTTTGAAGAGTGTTTTGTGGAAAGGTAAACTGGATGATGTGTGTGTGTGTGTGCATAGATACTTCAGCACAAGCACAACAGATCCAAAGTATCTCAAGTATATCTGGGTTTTCCTGCAAAATCGTAATCCCATCCCATGGTAGGTGGATTATAATTGGGTTCTGGGCTCAACAATAATACACATTTCAATACAGCTTTCGTCCGATATTATGCACTAAATATATACAAATCAAATGAAAACGTTATGTGATCCACACTCAAATTAAATGTATCACCATGCTAATTATTTGCAAGTGAATAAGTCAAGTAGTTGCAACATCATCCCGATCAAAATCGAGCACTCGCGTTCAGGAAGAACCTTTCCAATCGAATTTAATCGAATTCAAAGGTTGATTGGCCAAACAAAGGTGAAGCTTCTTTGTTCTACTTTTCAATGTTGCGTCTTCCACATTTTTATGCGTTCCCCTTTTTTTTCGAGTATGGTGTTTCACATGGCCAAGTTTCTCCCCGTTTAAGAATGGATACTTAAGGAGCCACACGGGAAGAAACCATTGTTAATTGATCTACTTAATCTCGATTCAAGAGTTTGGCCAAATAAATCTTAAATATAAATAATAAATCTTAAATCAAAATCAGTCGTAACTTAAGATACAAATCTGCAGAAGTTGCCTTTTTTTCGTTTTGTGTAAATAAAACTTAAATTTGCATGTGTGCATGGGTGGGGAGGAGGGGGGGAGGGCGCTTAGTGTGTTTTTTTTTAGGGGGCGAACATTTGTTAGTTTGTTGCGGCAAAAGCTTCCGCATTTGATAAGCGTCGGACGTCGACTGCGCTGCCAGCGATTTCGTTTCGGTATTTTCTGGCCTGGCAACACCTTTGCCGCCCCCTGCCGCCCACTTCCCCCCCAATTCCGCCCCACATCCCCCGCCCCCACGACACCCCTTTCAGTTGGCTTTCTATTCGTTCTGCATAATTTGGAAATTTAGTATTTGCTTTTCTAATTTGATTTCGGGGCTGTGCGCATAAAAAATCCAACCACCAGAATTGAAAATGAGAAAAAACTTTTTGGCAAGGTCAGTGATAGCGTTACTTGTGCGGCACAGTAAACACTGCTGACGAAGAATTAGTTAATGAAATTAATAGTCAATCTTTGCAACTGTGCACCTATTTACATTTCATCACATAATCTTACGTTTTGTTAAATGTTTCATGCTAATGTTACACGTTACTGTAATTTGCGAAATGTATCTTTTAGTTACTCAAGTGCGAAATAGCTTAAATCCAAGCTGTACTATCCCATTTACGCGCTGCAATCATCACGAGACTTTTAACTACTTTGTACCGTGTATGCTTTAGATAAGGAATATACCCTGTACGCTGAATCTTTGAAAGTGGATTTCTGTGACGCATACCAGAAATAATTTGCATAGCTTTGGCATTATGTAAAATGGAAAATGAGGGAACTTGACTAGACGAGTTTTCACTGTACCTGTCCGTTTGAAATACCCGTTTGCTGCTGTCCTAATAAATTCAATTTAATTGATTTCTTTTTTATGGACTCTTCTCTCTTGCGGCGATTGTTAAACGTGTATATATTTATCTGCATTTAAGCAGATAGTTCTTCGGGATTTGGTTCATAGTTTCTCATCCATTTCCTTGCCTTCTTTTATATATTTTATAATATACGCACATACATACATATGTAGATTTAATTTCTTTTTCATGGTCGCATGTTGCGCACGCTCCTCGTACCTCAACGCCCACTGATAGCGCATGGCGCCACTGGCGGGGAGGGATGTTGTCCAGGGGGGAGGGGCATTTTTTTTTTTTTTTTTTTTTTCCAAATACTGATAGTGTGGGGGAAAGTTTCAGCGTAGTTTGGCATTGAATCATGGCCCCTGATAACCACACACAGAGCACAGCCATCATCACAATCGGATGTCGGTGGCAGGTAGAGAAGTGCAAGAGGGGAGATGGGTAGAGCTACTTAGAACCCTAAAGATTCTTTACAATTCCCAAGAGAAGATATTCGACAACAATTATGCCGCATGACACGGTCAAAATGTGTCGCATTACAAGCTAAATACATATAAATGGCTAGCAGGCAATTTAATAGAGCGGTATTGTTAAAGATACATCGGAATACTAGGGGAAGTACCGATGGGGTGTAAGCTATACGCATTCGAAGTATAGCTCTTGTAATGAAGATACAACTTGTATCTGACGAATACTAAAATATGAGAAAATTACTTGTTTAATGATTTATTTAATCATTAATCTGTGTTGAATTTCCTTTAAAAGAACAATTAAATCATTTTGCCCAATAGATGAGCGCTGACAGAAGTGATGAAACAATATACGCAATCTATACATCTATGTGTCGGGCTGTAAATTCAAATGTGTATGTATGTATGTACATTTGTATGTACATACATGTGTGTACGCATGGGGGAGCCGTGATAAATGGATCGATGTACAGATCGAATTGTGTTTATTTGATGTAGATCATATTAGGCAATTGTTATTACATTTAAATTGAACCTTTCATACACAATCGATTGTTGATCGCATTCATCACAGTTTGGCAAGTCAATCACTGACATATGATTTAATACTGTGTTTGCTTTGGTTCGCCTTTCAATATCTGAAACTTATTGGTGCACTATTAGCGTGTGCACTTTTTTCTTAGTTAAATAAATAACGATAATTCATTGATATACACTTTAATGATCGTCTGCTGTTGCGGCTGATAAATCAACCTGTTGGCTTCTGGCCAAGAGCAAAGTTTTGGCGGCGGGCAATTAGCCACAGTGGTGTCATGTATGCAGTGGGCCAATCTGGCAATTAGGCGGACATGGACATGTATATGTACAACCACTTCCACCCTGGATCGGAACCGGTGGCAGTTATCAAGCGGAAGTCGTTCTCGTTCAATATGCGTATCCCGTGGGTCTGCGCTGCTGACTTTTAGCCAACGGCGCGTGTCCATTGCGTAGGTATTAACGCATGAAATTGGCCACTACTGAATCACCAACGCCGAACAATGGCCACGTGCATTAAAAAGTCTTTAGGATAATTCGAGTGGTCACAGGTGTCGTTGGGTGCTGCTCCTGACCGCACTAATTGATTGAGTTGTAGAGGCAATGTAAAGATAATTGTGGGTCGACAACAGGTAAATTAAATTATGGTTAAACGACCTGGATTATGGTTACCTTACTGCGATCATATTTCGAAGTCAATTTGGCACAATTTTGCACAGAAAAATATTTGTTCTAAATGCGTTTGCCAACGTTAGAACGCAAATTGGTTAGTCAACCCTATGCATATATATAATTTTAAAAACTGCGTTGTTCTGTTGCAAATTTTCCACTATGAATACTGTGGTTCCGAGGGATTTCGCATTATTTTCGTGTTCTACCTGTGTGTTGGTAAACAAAATGCGACGCACAATAACAATAATAATGCAAAAAAAAAAAAAAGAAAAAACGCTAAAAACTATAGCCAATAGCCTTGAGTTGGCCGACTACAAGTTGGCGATAAGTCGCAAAGAGCTGATACGCAATCAATGGCGCAGCAGTTCCAGCAGTATTTCAAAGCATTTCACCTTCGACTTTGGATGGGAATCGGCGTCGAGAACGGGAGAGTGGTCCAACCAGATCGCCGATAGATAGTCGAAACCACTAATTTGCCAAATTTAATTTGGTTCGATGGAAGATCAGGAACTTTAATCGCGCGCAGAAGGTCGATGAAACAACTTTCTCTGAATTGAAAGCAACTGCACAATTAAGGGCCATAATCGATTTGATTCAATAGGGAATCGAATAGAGTAAATGACTTACCGTTGCTTTTAATAGTTTAATTATTGGGAATTGTGTCAACAGGCAATTTAGCTATGATATATTTTTAGACAGTGTGTAATCTATTAACCAGTTAGTTTTTTGCCATGCAATTAAATGAGGCATGGAATCACTGAACTATTTCCATAGCAAATTGTGTCAAATGCCAATTTAGCCAACTTTTTTGCTATTACCTGTTTGCAAGGTGAGTCGAGTCTTGTTGTTGGCCAAATTCAACCGACAACAACGCCCCTTTCCAGTTTCCAGTCAGTTGCAGCAACTTACTAGTGTTACTATGCGTTCATTCATAGAAGTTTCGTAGAGGGCAACTTTCAAGAAACATTATACAAGCATTTAACAATATATCGGTAGAAGTAGTAGATACCAATATGTTGTTAAATGCGTCGCATTCTGTTAGCGAGGCTAATATCGTTTTATATTCTATAGTAGCGCTATTCTGTTTAGCGGGCAATTCCGATTTCCGATCCAGCTGGCAGCAGATCAATCTTATGCAATCCATTGGGAATTTCAGGCATTCTAGGCGATTCAAATTGGTTTTCCGCCTACAAAAGTTCCGTTTCTTGGCTGCTGGAATTCTGGCCAGAGAAATTTGCATTTGCCAAACGTGTTAAAAGTATACAAATATTAAAATCAATGGGGGTCGGACGTCGGTTGTCGGCTGTCGGTTGTCCGCTGTCGATGGGATTATGTAAATCGCAGCTCAGAATTAGTTAAGGTGGCACAGGTTGATTGCGGGGAAAACCCTTGGAGCTGGAAGGTAACCCCCCCCAAGGGGTTTCTTAAATTTTTGGCCATTAGGGGTCGGTAATATTACGATAACGAATATTTAATAGCATTCATTTATTTATTTCCATAAACCTTTCGTTGTGCAGGTGTCTTTGCGTTCTATTCTATTTACAGTATCTAAAGGCTATTATTCACTACACTTCAAATACATTGTAAATAGAACTAGATTTTGTTGTGGAAGCCTATCCCATCGAGATGCGATGTCAAAGTTTGGCTTTACAGCCACGCCGCCCACATCCTCTTTTTGGGAAGCGTCTGCGGTGGTGTTGGTGGTGGTGCGATTTGGTGGAGCGGTGGTGCTGCTGTGGGTGCTGTCATCCACATTTTGTGGGGGCAAATAATTTGGCACTAAAACATACAATAATAAAAATCAAATGAAATGAAACGCGCAGCGGAAAGGCCAAAAAGCCGCCGAGTGGTGGCCAAAAGCGGCTCAAGTTGTGGCCATTTCAGGTGGGCACCGCACACTCTTGGGGCCAATGTACGTACAATTTGACCACGCATTTTGATTTTAGCCATGTCTGCGACTACGTCACGTGCGCCGCATTTCAATTTGCGATACACCGCCAACAGCAGAAATACACCCATAAAGTGATTCGAAGAAGGGCTAACGTGCGGTACAATCTCCCGACTATTGAATACCCGGCAATCCGATATTCGATATTAGATAAAAAACCCAATCAAATTCGTATTATTTAATGAGAATAATATCAAGAGAGAGTTTTGGGACAGACAGGCAGAACCTTATGGCGATCATATACCTCTATAATCCCAAATTACAGGGTATGAAACAATTAAACGAAGGAGGAGAAATACACAAATGCTATTGTTACTTTGATTTATGAATGAATCAATGAATCGAAGAATAGGAATCGTATTTTATTGTGCAGTCCAAACTCCACGCGTAATAGATAATAGAGAAAGAAATAGAAGCCACAAAATGGTCTGCTAAATAAAGCAGGGATATTGAAATAGAATAGCATTAAATGAAATTAAATTGACAAATTGGCCAGGGCTCGGCCGACTACAGTGGAACCTCTAACTGCCCGACAGCTTTTGCTGTGGTAAACTAAACTATGATCCCTTTTCCCCAACTCAAACCAACTCAAACCAATTCATTCCCATTTACTAGTTGAGTGCACAGATGTGGTCGCATTTAAGATTAAATCTGAAACATGGTGTACGTATATTTAGATTTAACGATATAAATACTAAGTGAACAGTATACAATACTGTTTTGAAATTAATAAAGCGCTAAATGCTATTTATTTCTATACACAAGAATATATATTTTCCAACTGCTATTACTTTCGCCCCAGCTGTGTGGGATCGCATAGATACAAAAGCCAGACAAAACTCGGGAAACCAAGTCACATATAAGGAGCGTCGGCAAACTTAATGATCCGCATAAGTAGAGGTCGAAAAAGAGACGCGGGCAGCGTAGGTGTTAAATTTGGCCCTCTTCTTTGGCCAATTTTGTTGGGTCTGTTATAATTAAACGAAAGCACCCACAAAAATGGTCCAAATCAGTCATTTGAAGCAGTGTGCTGAAAGAATTTAAGCAAATTATATAAAAAAAAAATGTTTGAAAATATTTTTATGTGAAATTTGCAAGTGTTTTAAAATGATTTTTTTTAACATTGAGACCTATTGAAATGGGGAGTGAGTGCAAAGGGTTAGGCCAAGATCGAGTTGGTTAGGGTTGAGTGATCTGCGAGTTGAGGATCGTGTGCATGTGGCACGAAAACTTGGAAACTCGTTGCTCGTGAACACCATGAATGAATGAATGAATGAAAAGCTGAATGAGCGAGTGAGTAAATGAATGAAGCCCACATGCAATCCGATTGGAAGACGGAACAAAAATCCAAGACCAACCACACCAACTCTAAAAGTCGCGGCCCA
Organism: Drosophila simulans; assembly: GCF_016746395.2. Lineage (NCBI taxonomy): Eukaryota > Metazoa > Arthropoda > Insecta > Diptera > Drosophilidae > Drosophila > Drosophila simulans. The sequence goes on from NC_052525.2 coordinate 3,131,476, forward strand.
TTCTTCGTTTGCGTAATTATGTACATTTGATTTGATGTTTTCTTCGGTTCTTCTCTGTTTTCACCTTAGTTTTATTGTCCCATTGACCCAACACCCAAGACAAAAGAACGCCGAGAGCAAAATAAAAAGGAAGAAGGCTCCCCAAAACACACGAGTAAATAGGTGTGTACTAATGTACCCACATTGAGCAGGTGTGTACGACGCTTTTGTAAAGTCGGAAACGTAATCAAAATAGAGAAGAAATTGCTCCCGGAATGGAAGGCCAAAACAATAATACGAGAATAGCTGATCTAGACGACACGCATTTGTCTGCGTGCCGAAAAAGAAATCACAACACAAAGCTTCAAAACTACAAATCAAAATAAGCAGCATACAAATTAAAAGTAAAGGAAATACTCGAAATACAAATAAAAAACAGGGGGGAATTCAAGAAAGCCAACCCCCCACCCCCCACAGAGCTTAGTACACCCTTACACTGATCAAAGTCAGTTTGACATTTGTATCGTATTCGAAAAGACTCTTCTACCTCACAGATTTACTAGCAAAATGGCAAAAAAAAAGTACTTTAAAACAAATACACATTTATTATGTTTTGAGTTTCGTATTGTCACAATACCCCTCGTATAGGGTATACAGCGAATCAAGTTGCCGCCTTCGTCTTGGGTTGCCAAGAGGCCTCAAAATGGAAATCAAAATAAACGAATCTGTGGGGCGGGCAAAGGGGTTAAGGGGGCTACGAGGGGCTCTGTGGGGCCCAAAGCTCCCTCCGCCCCTTCATTTCGCTGCCTCTCGGCCCGAATTGATATGAGGTTCGGATCCGTCGCGATCAATTTACGGCATTCAAAAGCTGCGCTTCGAAAGGGGAGCTTTTGGGGGCTACGAGGTGGAGTGGGGGGGGGGTGGCATGTGCGTATGGGCGGTAGTAAACGATGATTATGATTATGATGATGCGATCATGTGGCATCATGCGTGTGTCTACGCATTGTCACAAGTTGATCCCTCACATTTATGAATGAATTGCCCGGGAGCAAGTGAAATGCGAAAACTATGTGAAATTAGCAAATGGGCGTGGCATCAAAACTGATACTTGGATTCAGATACATTGCCATACAGAGATCAACCGCCTCAGTTATTGTTGGCTGATTATTCCATTTTGATGGAATGCCATCTCGCGAATGCTTCAAAATATACAATCGATTTTAAATTAGTTCGCCCGATCAAAAACTATTTCCAAACACTGCTAATGAAGTGTTGAAAGAAAATGGGAAAATTTGTTATTTTAGGTTGGTTTACTTTTAGTGTTGCGTGGAAATACTGGGAATGTGTTCTGATTCAAATATCGAATGGGCTTGCTTGAGAAAATTTGAGTAATTAAAAGTTTTAATATACTTAAAACAATGAATGTACATATATGGTTAGATCAAAAATGCAATTGGCTCTACATGTGGATTTTGAGATCTCTTTACTTTGACATTTGCCATTTAATCGCATAATTATTCAAATAACTATGCAATTTATTTATTTTCCATTTCTTATTACGAATTTTGTAACATAACATACGCCGAGAGTCAAACTGTAGCTTTCGACTTGACAATATTAATTACTTAGCAAAAGAAATGAGCAATATGAAAGCTGAAAGAACCCAGCCTCTGAATGAGATCACTTCTGATTGATCATCAGCTGCCCGAACAAAGAGATCATATGTGAGTAATATGGATCTGACATATCGAGAGTTACGGAAATATGGGTGGGCTAAACGGCCCCAAACTGGCCTGGCGCACTAATCAACTCCTTTAGTTGGTCTTCGTGAAATAAGAATGGGAATACCGAAAACTAACGATTTCGAAGGCGATGGCGTAATACATGGATCGACGGCGGTTAACTTTTATCGCGTATTGCGTAAGCGTTTTCTTTCCCGAGTGTGTGTGCTAGTAATAAGAGTAATTTATGTGTACACCCGTGTGCTGTGTGTTGGTATTACCATATAATTAGATACTCGAGAGTTTCTTGACACTGCGTGGAGCGTGTTACCTCGATGGCAACTTTGAATTTCGAGCCTCGAAATTGTATCGAACAGTTTATCAGCTCTATTAACAGATCTCTCAAGTGCTCGAGCTGGTTTTTTGTATTTTTTTTTTTTTTTTTAATTTTTTTTTTGGCCAACAACGCGAGTTCTGAAGAGAACAAAAAAAAAGATACTCGGTTTCTCGGAGCTTTGTTCAAGTGGTTCTTTGCTTGAATGGTTGGAGCCAGAAAAGTAGTTTCCCCCCGAACCTCTAAACCATTCTGCAAATCGGAGCCCGAAACTCTTCATCACCGGAGGGGATGGCTTCTTGGAAACCCCCCACAACAAGAAGATAACAAGAAGTTGGCAAAAAAAAAAGAAAAAAAAAAACATAAATGGTAAAAATAAAACTAATTAAAGCCAGGAAGTTAGGCGCAGGATATTTAATTGAAATTATTATTTTAAAATATTCTTAATAATATTATTCTCTAGTCTTTTATTACCATAATTTTTTTTTTGCTTCTACGCTCAGCTTTCGTGATCATTAAAATCCCTTTGACCATAATCTAATAAGCGATTCGAAAAACCAAGCCAAGCTTGAAGTTCAATTGATCGGAAATCTTGGTGGCTTCTCTAATTCCCAGGAAAATAATTTTTTTGTCAACAAAAAGTGCGTAAATTGCACAGTGGAAGAAAGAGACAACAAGCTACGAGCGAGAGGGAAGGCCAGTCAAGTATGTGAACTTTTTCTGTTTGGGTTTTCGCTGTTCTTTATTTATTTTTTTTTTTTTCGTTAAACATTTTTTTTTTTTTTTGTTTCTGGAGGGCGGCAAATTTTGCCAGAAAGGGAAAACCTGAAATGACTGAAGTAAGAGAAAAATAAAAGAAGCAGCAGCCATAAGCAAAGAAACAAAACAAAAAATGCGAAGCGAACAAAAAATCTCATATTATTTTGGCCTTCAAAAATTTTTGGCGGGCAATGAACCAACAACAACAGAGAGAGCACGCACACAGACAGACGGGCGGAAAGAGAGGGAGACAGTCGGAGGCAGCGGTTTACATACCAATGAAAGAGATAAAAGGGCGCGGGGTGGGTGGGTTTCAATGATATTGGAGGGGGACGGATGGGGCAGGGAGGCACGGCACATTCCCCAGTATGTGAGTGTGTACACAGAGCAAAAATACCTACCACTTCACCGCGCTACTCAAAACACGAACAGTGTTCGTTAAGGAAATTGCTTTCGATGCGAAATATTCAATAATAGTTATATAACAACATAATATGTAACTTGTTCACAGTGTAGCTGGAACAGCTTGCACCACCACCACGCCCCCTTTTACGCCTCACTCCCATCTTACAGCACATTGCGTGCAGACTTTCAAGTAGACAGCAACGCAACAATATCAGAGAAAGAGAAACCCAGAGAAGGCTCCCCTTCTCGGTCCACAGTCCACGACGACTCCTTCTTGGCCGCACGTTTTTGGCACACTGTGCACGCGAATTCTTTAGGAAGCATTTAGGGAAATTAGGGCAAGGAACCAGAACTAAGTAGTTTTAATTATGATTATATTTGGTAAAAATAATAGTTAGCCAGAACTGGATAATCCACTTTACCTTCAAGTTGCACATTTGTGAACCGCATTTTAGGGCGCCCTTGCACCACTGTGCCCGTTGGGTGGGGCAGACAGACACAGACATGGCCAAAAGACTGCCGAGTGGTTCTGGCAGTGGTGCGCCAAGGAACTTATGCGATATCCATAAAAGTACAATGTGTGGTAATGAATTGGGGGGGCAGGCCGGGCGGCCAGGATGCTTGGCCAGCAGACAGGGTCGCGAAAAGGGGCGGGTAGGGGGGCTTGGTCGCAGGGGGAGCACCAGAGGCAGACGACGGCGGCTTCGTTTCACACGGTCATGCTTTACATGGTAAGTAAATTTTGAATGATGCGCTGGAATGAAAAGGAACTCAATAAGTACACTGGCAAAAAATATCACATCTTAGGCGCTTCTATTTTCTCTCGGTGAAGTTGATTGAGGTTATGAAGAAGCGTTTTATTTATGTCCAGTGCTGGTTAATACCAATGAAAGCTTTTAATCGAAACTTGATTTCGTATATCAGGCCAACTAGCCTTCAATTTCGCTCAGTGCATTTGGTCTCGAAGACAGCAAAAACAACATTATCATCGTCGTCAACAGGGCAATGTCTACGAGTCCATCGCTCATCGTCGGCTCCACTTCACAAACCGTAAAAATGTTTAACTTGTGTCTAATTTGTGAATACAAAGTGAAGGAACTCTTCCTGCCGTGCATTTAAAAGCACGACGGTTTCTTGAAATCAAGGAGGCAAAGGAGGGCGTGGCAGTTGCAGCAGCAACCTGTTGCCTTCCCTCGGCGACGAACCACACCGAGTTGGACTCTCCAAGATGGATTCCAGGCAGAAACAAAAGCCTGGCCTGTTAATGGAGCCATTCAAGATGTGGTTTTCTGGCACTTAATTTCGAGTTCAAAAATTGGAACTTTTACTACAATAGGGATCATTTTTTAGGTGTACTTTTTTGTAGACCATTTTCCAAATTGAACTCGAGTGATGAAATAGAGCGGCGACCAACTGCGGAAAAAGAGTTAAGCCCGCAAAAAAATAAAGGAATCATCATATAAAAGTCGGGGCACGCTCTGCTGGGCAAAAGAACTTAAAATTCCGCTTACGTTTTGCCTGCTTAATAGGATTCCTTTTATTTCTTATTTTTTCGGACTTTCTGCGCCTTCCTTAAAAAACCAGCGAACGTTGAGGAGGTGGAGTGATCACTTCCAGCTCAAACTGTGAACCCAACTCAACGATTTTTTTTTTAAATTCGTTTGGGGCTTACCTAAGAAATTATTTGGAATTTTCTAGCGATAGCTTTGTCCTCCAAGTTGTTTAAAATATTTGAAATTACTTCAGGAACATTTGATTCGGTTCTTGCCGAAATTTTTGTTTGTATGCCTCTGAGCGCTGAATATCGCTGAATTAGAAAGCCAATGAACATTTTTGTTCACTAAATGAGAAATGTTTTAAAAGTTGGGAAAATTGGTTTATAAACTGAAATCCTTTGTCTTAATAGTGTTAATACTTCATTTATCGGTGGTTCACTTTATTTCCTAAATTATTAACCGATGTGATCATAGCGTGTGTTTATATAAATGATGTTTTATGAATGAATGAGACGTGTTAAACAATTTAATTACTGCTGCTGTTACCTAAGCCTGTTGTCAGTTATATAGTTATATAAATTTAAATGAAATAAATAAATTAAAATGCATTAAGTTAACTTGCTGCCGCAATATTGAAGTGACAATCATTAGATTTCTGGCCAAATATAATTTTCCCATGTGCCAAAATCGAATAAAGTCAAATAATTGCCGATCTTTGTTATGTATGCCTCTTACACCGCCCCAATTATTTGCTGAATTTTTTATACATACTTTTTTTTTTGCCATCTTATGAGTCGCCAAAAGTCTTTATCAGAGAATTCGGCGATTGTCAAAGGGGCGAAAAAAAAAATAGAGTCAAATCAAATCAAATGGGCAATTAATCAATCAAAAACGAGAAACTACAACTGCGAACTTTGGAACAATTGTCACTTGATTCGGTGGTGCCTGGCCAAAATTTCGAAAAGAGAGATATGGCCAAAAGCAATTCGATGCGGCCCAAACGAACTTAGGCCCAACAATTAGTTGGCAATTGTAAGTACCTGCTCACCCCCGAAAAGTGTCAGAGAAATACGCATTATTTTCCTGATTGCCAACCGTGTCTAAAGCGATATGCGATTGTTGTTTTAGCCACTTCTTTTTTTTTATAGCGGCCTGCTCTCGATCTGAATCTCGATCTCGAGCCGAATTCAGATCAATTTTCGAGCGATTTGATCTGAGCTGTTGCTAGGCCAACTTAACGGGTCGATTATTAGGCAAATTAAGGAATTTCAATGCATGTGCTTAGCATATTCAACGCGACAGGTTCGATATTTTGTTTCTGTTTTTTATTTTTTTGTCGGCACATCTCCATTGAATACGATTTCTAGGGATGATGCCATGTCCAACATTCGATCGGAATCTATATACCACATGCTCGTGACTGTTTGAGATACAAATCTAAACGAACCGGTTAGGGGGGGGTTTCTTCAAAAATCAATGTAGATCATCTTTATTTAAACACATTTGTATATTCATTATGTACATATATGTACATACATAATTGAATTTATTAATCATTCGTATATCCAACTACAGTAAACTACAGATCGTGTCACGCTATCACCTCTTATTCGTAGTTCTTTTTCTGCAGCAAAAAAAGAAAAAAACTTTAATTCAAGTCGATCGTTCGGATTAGATTGAGATTTCATTAATTAGTCAATGTGTTTGAATGCCTGTCACAGCGATTTCGCCCGATATGCTCACCTAGTTGTTGTTGCCAAGGGGTCTTTCGATATTCAGTCTTCGATCTTCTGGGGCAGACTCGATCCACCTGAGCCGTCTCGTCTGCCTGTTGTCAAATCAATGCCATTTCAAACATTTCGTATGCAAATGAATCGTTTGAGGCGTCGCATAAATTATAAGCATAAAATGCCAACTAGGAGTCGAGCGGAAAGAGGTTTCAAATATTATTAACTGACCGCATAGCAGCAGCACGTGCGGCTCGAAAACGAGTTATATTTTTTTATTTCAGGGGGATGTCCGGGGAAAATTGGCATTTTGCGTAGGCCAAGAGAAGTAACTGCCAAGATATATGTGCGAAATGTTGCCACAATTCCCATAAAATCCGGCCAGCAGAACACACACAAAAAAGCCCGAAGTCGTGATAAGGAAGCAGGAATGAATATGTTAGGCGGTTCGAAACGAGTATTTCAATACTCTTATGCACACTTAAACGATATTAATTGAATGAAGTTTAAAAAGCTAAGCAACTAGAATATGAATTATGTAACAAAACTATATTCCGTAACTAATTAAGTAGAATGGGGTCTGGCGGTTTTCAGTTTCATGATTCAACTGCTGCTTAACCCCATTGGCAGAGTATGGACACAGAGTCTGGAGTCTGCGGTCCTCGAAACTTTCGGTCCTTAAAGTCTCCAGCCGCGGCAACGTCGTCTTTAAGTTCAAAAGGAAACGCCAGAAAGATATGCGAGGAGTTTCGCGTTTTGTCTTCGTTTTTTTCTTTATTTTTATTTTTTTTTTTGGGGCTTTGGCTTTTTAGGGCAACAAGATTTCATTCCATTTTAACTGGAATCAAATTACGAAACCGACGACAATCATGAAGACGATGATGAGGGCTAGCAGCGAGTCGCCAAATAAAAAATTGTGAATGGACCGTATCAAAATGGAGATTGTGGGAAAGGAGTAAATGACTTAAAAGCTTTTATTCTTTTTTTTTTTTTTGTGCTAGGAGACAAAATTCATCGAATCCCAGAGGTTTTACAGGATTTACTTGTATAAGGTTCTTAAAGATATATATAGATATTCTTAGACTACCATAGATTCGTTTAACACAGAACTCTCAATGCAAAAACTATACGTTTTGCTTCTGTGGTTTGCCAAACCTTTTTTCCACATATTACACAATTTAAAAATCTCGCAACATCTTAAAGCCCAGCCCCATTTTTGTGTTAATTTTTCACAAAGTGAAAGTTTCTATTGCTTTGCCAAAAACGAAAAGGCGAAAAAACTTTTTCTCAGCAAGCCCATAATACCTAGCCGCGATATTTTGCCGATCATGAAAGGAAAAAAAAAAGGCTTCGAGCATCTTAGTTATTTCTTCTCATTTTTTTTTTTTTTTTTTTGTTTTGGGGCAGGAAGCGAACTAAGATCGAGTTTTGGGATCTGGCGACCGTCACACAATTTGGCATTGACAACGGTGGCGTCCCCCCACCTCAACCCGCTGTGAGGCAAAAAAGGGTTAAGAACGATGGGGGCCGGCGGCCAGCAAGGGGTTAAGGGAAGTGGAACGCCGCGGGCATAAAGTTCACACTCGTAAGTAAATAAATTTAAATGGCGGCACTTCTGTTAATCTTCTTCTTCAGCTTGTATTTATTTTGAATTTTTGTTTTGTGTCTTGGCTCATTTTTTTTTTTTTATTTATTTTCTTGTCTCGTGTGCCTTTTTGTGATTTTTTCCTTGTAGATTTCTGTGAGCTTCACGAAATGTTTTTCGTAAGAAATTCAACAGGCAAGCTAAAGATTTCGTTTCTTGAGCGAGTTGGGCATTAAGATTTTTATGGTTATTAATTTGCTAAGTAATACGAAGACGTTAAGGAAAGATCGTTGAGGTTGTGCAAAAAAAAAAAAAAACCAGGTTGAGACCACAAAGGGTCCCGAAAAGCGAAAAGAAAAAAAAAAGAAAAATTTAACCTGGGAGGGAGTTCTGTGAATGAAGAGCACTTTGCATTGAAAACAAGCATTTTTTCGCTCGAAAATCTCGCGCAGGAATTGTGCCTCATAAATAACAAGGACTTAAAAATGAGGTTAGCCACTCTCAGCTTTAAAGTTGTATTTTATAAAAGTTTTATTTTATAAAAGCGAATGAACTTTGACTGTTTGATACGTTGAAGTAAGAGACATACCTTTCGTATGTCAATCACCTAGTTTATTAGTATTAAAACAATTCTTTACCTTGATGTTCCGATTCCCCTAAGAAATCTAGGGTCTATGATGGAACAAAGTGTGTTAATCCTCATGGCCACAAATCAACTTTAAGTGGCTTTCAGCGCGAAGTCTCTCTAATTAAATTCTGAACGCAAATAACTTTCAATTTCCTTCGGGCCACAAAAATGTATACAAAAATGTTGGTATGTGTACAAACATGAGCAAACATAAAACATCTGACCATATAATTATAAGGGCTCGCTTGTCGCCCATAATAAATACATAAATAATTAAGTGAAAAGAAAACAGAAACATAGCTTGAGGCCCAAAGTCGAGCCCAAAAATCGAGCCCTTCATTGTCAACCCGCTGTCGTTTGATTAGACCTCCTCGTATCTGCATACATACATACATATATAGATACGTATATATGTATCTATATACATTTGTACATAAAAAACCTGACAAATCAAGTTGGCACATGACGATACGATCCCGAGACCCCCAGCGATTCACCATAAAAGCGATCCAAACGACCAACTATGCATATACCACCCCGGGCACCCAGATACAACACCTCCCCCCGCATTTTGATCTATGTGTGGGTCGAGTATGTAAATGGGTGTTTTAAATATTTATAAAATTTAATTGCGTTTGTTATGCGTATTTGCCGACTGCCGCCGAATGTTGGACTACCTCAAGCACGCACATTTTTTTCATATTCACACTCTGTCACTGGCCACAGGCGACGAAACTGACGAAAGCCAACTCTTATAATATACAGATTTTTTTTTTCATTTTCAGAAGTTCATTAACAAAAATATTCACCAATAATGGACAACAGTTAATGACTGCTTCTTATTCGAAGTGCTACTAAATTGCTGGGCAAACAAAAACTAAAAAAAAAAACCAATAACATAAAACTAGCTTTGTTTAAAGACAGATACTTCATTTTATTGTCGTATGTATTTTGACCCATGACAACTTTGTCGCCTCCATCATCGATGCGTTAGACTTCAGATTGTTGGGCCGAAGAGCGAAACAGAACTTAGATATTCCCCGCGATTCCCGTTTCGATCCATGGCAACCATTCATGGAGCAAGCCAATCTACTCACCAGAAATTTATGTAACTGCGCAGATAGATTGTATTTCTTTTGCCTTTTTGGTTTCGGTTTTTTATTTTTTTTTTAATGATTTTTTTTTTTTTTTTGGGTTCTGAACAGCTGAGCAGCACACGAGTGCTTAGAACCCAGTAACCAGTAAGCATTACGCAGTTCCTATTCCTTTTGTTAATTGTAAGTGGCATTTTTAATAGGGTTTTTTTGTCGTTCAGTTCTTTGAAAGTTTTGTTGCCCGTGTTTGTGGGCATTGTAGTTTTGGCCAGATGTCTGAGAGATTTTCGATCAGGTTTGCCCAATGGCTTTGAAATTTAAATTTGTGAAAATCAAACCGAACTTTTTCTTAAGTATATGCATTTATACGAACGTATTTAGAACGTTGAAAGGAATGAGTTAGAAAAAAACTAAGATTAGTTTAAGCGTTTCTTGCTGCTTAAAAAATATGTTCATTGCAATTATTATTCGATTGTAAAAATAGCTCAAAGATTGTGATTTATGCAACCCGTAGGCCGTCTGAGATTTCTGCAGAAGACCCTGGTAATGAAAAATCGAGTTGTGGCTTTGACAAATCGAACTCTTTAGATGAATGCGTGTCGCGAATAGAGAATGATAAATAGGTGTTGCCGGGCAATTTGAAATTCAAATCATTATTGGCTTTCCCAAAATCTATATAAATAAATATGTATTAAAGGTGATTGTTTCGCCGGTGGCCGCCGGCTGTTTGGACCCGAAGTTGTAATTGGTTGGAGAGATGACGCCACCAGGTCGGTTTTCAGGGGCTGGATGTGGGTCTGGTCTGCATTTTGGGCTAAGACGGCGTCGTTTGGGGGCGTGAAAGACAGACACTAGCTTAACGGCTCGATACTCACACGCCGCTTAATTGACTGCCATAATTGCGGCCCAGAAATCGTTTTCCAATCATTAGTTGTGCGTTTCCAAGACCATTCGGTTAACTCCTCCCAAGGCGGGCCGAGTACACCCAAAGAAATGCAGTGCCAAAGGTTCGGATAGCTCTTCAAATCTCTATTGGTTTACACACGAAAAGAAGTTGGCATTTAAGCCATATTTGCTTTGTATTGTAATTGTAATGGTAATTTCCTAGGTTTTCTTCGAGTGCACAAGTGGAGTAAGTGTATCTAGTGGGAAATATCGAGACGATGGCAAAAGTGCCAGGTCGCTAATTGTAGCCGGGGAAATTAGAGCGGTTCGTCTCTAGGATTTGTGTTAATTTCGATCGGATTTTATTTTACTTTATTTTATTGCATGTCCCGAGTGCTACCTGAAGGTTTTGGGCCCGGGTCGGCTTCGGTGCTCTTTGGTCATTAGGCCTAGTTTCCAGATTCGCCGCTGTATCTGCAGCCATAGATACACATGTGTTTGCCCAGAAATGTATCTGTTTCGGCAAAGCTGTTGGCATAGGCAAAGGTATCGGTTCGTTCGCACAATGTTTGCTCAAGCAATTCATTAATCATTGATAATTACATTAAATGTAGGCCTACCTGCGCATGCGTCGCCTAATGAACATCAGCCCGAACTCAAGTTTACGGATAGTTTCTGAACGTTTAGTTTCTAATTTTTTTTTTTTTTCTTTTTTGAACTTGTTGCCAGGCCAGCGGACCGCACCGGACCGGACCGGACAGAACTTTGTTGTTTTTTTAATTGCCCGTGAATTATAGAAACACGGGACACTCGGTCAGGCCCGGTTTTTCAAAGTTGGAGCGTGTTTTCTGCTACGTGCAGGGGCATTATCAAGTCTGAATCTATTTAAACCCTTTTCTGCGGAAAGCGTTTCGGCCAAAAACTTTGAAACTCAAAAATAGCTCGAGAGATTCAGCGAAGGTAGCGCACAGACATTAGCAATTGCATGTAAATCGGTAACACTTGCGAATAATTACTAAACGTATATATTGTTGTAATTGATAAGAAGTACTTCAATCAATTTAAGGCAATTTTCGCAAAAATTACCTGTTTTAGTACCCTGTGCATTGCCGAACGGCGCCATTGCCAATCCCATTTTTAGTCGCAATCCCTGATATTCTGTAGATACATCCACTTGAACTCCGGCCAGACAATAAAGCACTCGAGAAATATACATGAATTTTGGGCCTGGCCCGCGAAATCGGGGCCAAAATGCAATGGCAATGGGGGGGAAAATCCATATGCCGGCGCTCTTCCACTTGCTATTTTCCTAGCATTTGTTTTTCCTCCTTTTTCTGTCACTGCCACGGCATGAATCATACGCTGCGGCTAATGCATTTTCATGCCAAAAGGAAAAACCTGCGCACCAAATGCGTCGACAGCGATGTCTTTAAGCAGGTTTTTTTTTTTTTTTTTTTTTTTATGTCTTAAGAGGGGTTTACATAAAACATGGTCTATCGAGGGGGGGGGGGGGGGGGGGGAGTGGAGGTTCGCGTTGGGGGCAAGGAAAAATCAGTGGCAGCGTAGTTGCCCACCAGATGGCGTCATCGTTAGCGTCAACGCCACCGGCCGGCCGGCTTAGTCAGACTTTCAACATTGAATCGATATTCGCAGAGGGTATTTTGCCAGCGCTCCGTGGGGCATATTGTTGCTAAGGTGATTTAAGCACATTTTAAAGTGATTTCCAGACATTTGTGTGCTGTTTTGTACACTGCTACATATATGCATGTAGATCTAAAAAAGTCTTTGGCCAAAAGCGTGATCTGGGTATCAAGCGATCGACCTCTTGTAATACCCACTTGTTCAATGACTCGCCGCGAGTTCAGCAACTATGTGGGCAGCGTGCAGTTCAAACGAATTGCCAAGTCATCGCCACAGTAAATTCTATATCTCTATATACATGTGTATATAGAAATCTGTATCGGCTAATTGGGCGCTTCTAATCAATGCTTACCCGCTCACTAATTCTGTTTTTAGACCACTAAAAGCAGAAAAAAATAATAAATAAATAAAAAAAGAGATGTAAGCATGAATCTAGTACATTGCGAATATTACACCACCAATGTCCAAAAGCGAAACCATCGGGCGAACGATTGGCGCCGTCGCCACAGCGGTCAGTAACCGAAATTTTGAAATTCAGATACATCCATAGGTGGTGGCACTCGCCGCCATTCGCATTTGGGAAATCACCGCTGCAGCCGCATTATGAATAATGCATCTGTTAATTTGTCTGGGGCTTCTGGCCATGTAATGCGTCAAGCGAAGAAGTGTCAAAGTGCCCGCGGAAAACCCGAAAGCCTATACCACTGATTGATTCGTGGAGTTTTCAAGGCAGCGGAGTTTTTAAGTGGCTGAAACAATATAATTGAAACAGATCTTTTGGACTCTTATCGCGTTTAAGCTGTGCTGATTTCTGGTTATAAGAAATGTGTATTGAAACGAGTTTATATAAGACTAGACTGCGGCTTGCAAACGAAGCTCACTGCAGATAAGATCTCCTAGGTATAATTATTAATGTGTGTCCTCGAAAAAATGGGCACAATTTAAACGAATCTAGTTAATGCCCAAATGAATTATTGTCTCAATGCGACAGAGAAGAAATCCCCCAAAAAATCTACGGCCCATACTGGCACAGGAAGTGGGGCCTTAAATCAAAGCGCCTAACAATATCTATTTAGGAATCAATTTTGCCAAGTCGTTCTCAACTACAACACCCAGAGATACAAAAATACAAAAATACCTATCTGAGCAGTCCATCTTCGTGTTTGGATCATCTTTGTCATTTTGGGTCACCTAGTGGGCCATGTAGGCCTTTCTGGGAATATCTACTGCTTGTCGCGATCGATATCTCGCTTGTTTGGGGCAGTTGTTGGATGGTTTTGTTCCTCGATGGTCTGACAATTTAATTCCCGATGCCTTCATTCAAGTCCGTACTACAGCTCTCCTCTGTTTTCTGCTTAGTTTCCATTTAATTTTATTTTTTATTTTTTTTTATTCCCACTTTTTTCGTGTTGTCGAACATTTTCGAGTTTTTCTAAAATTTTGTTGCTGCCGGCAATTAACACAAAAACATTAATTAAGTTACGAACTAATGTCTTTTGGACATCAGTATACCCGGCCCTGACAGACAACCAGACGACATGACTATAAGTCCATAGAAATATTGACAGCAGCGGTCAGGCAGGCAAGAGTCCTTGTACTTCCTACAGGAATTATAAGTTAAATTAGTGTATTATTAATTCCTTAAAAAAAAAGCAAAAACGAGTGATATGCGAAAATCTCGAAGGCAAGCCAATCAATACTTCTTTTGACCATACCTATTGTATTGAACACAGCTGTATGCGTTTGGCTGGTGTGAATGAGTGGAGATGAGGCAAGAAACATACGAACGATTTGTTTTAGGCCTGGCTGCCGCCAGTTCCTCCTGGCTGCTTAAACAAATTTAAACATTTCAATGGTGAAATACGTTATAAATGAATGGACGTTGTAACGGGCAGACGCCACTGGTCACCGAAGGGGGGGACCTCAATGGAGGGGGGGAGCGGCGACACACGCGCAACAATTGTCTCGCAAGAAGGCCAAAAACGAAAAAAAAACATGGCGAACAAGTGTCTGGGATGGGGATGGGGATAGGGATGTGGATGTGGAATGGGGATGCTGCCCCCGGCTTCAGCTGTCCATTTGTTAGTTTTCCAGTTTCAGTTTTCTTGCCGGCACTCCAAATAGGGGTATACCCAGCAAGCGGCTTAAAAAGTCGAGCAATCATTAATAGACTTTAAAAACTACCATTCTTATTAGTACAAATCTCAATTAATTAAAAAATCGCACATAAATATGCAACCATGTAACAAATTTAAACTAACTAAATCCATCTGTTTAGGTGTATACGTCGATGTCAAAGTGATTGCCAAATTATTGAGGATGGAAAGACCTCCAGGCTGACTTCTGGCTCTACAAGGTACTATTGTAGCTCATCATGCTTCTCAGACAGACAATGAACGCGTGCTGCCACAGGGTAAGTGGCACATCCATAATGACGAGCATCCATGTCCATGTCCAGTGGGCTCTACCAACTGCCAAAAGCAGCTCGTAGGCATTTCGCTAATTGAGCCGCGACAAGTCCGCGTAAATAAAAAGTGTACATATTTTTTTTTTTTTTGTTTTTTTTTTAACCCCACGTCCATTTGGCTGTACATCCATTCATCCATCGCTTGTGAAAATTTGTGTTAGCATTTCCGGCCCTAGTTTTAGCTCTGGCCATCTGTAGAATCGGGCAACTTTTACTTTTTGGCTGTGGTTTTGGATTTGCCTTTGCGTTTGGTTGTGCCTTTTCGTTGGTTTTGTTGTTTTAGTTTCTACAATTTAATATCTAAGTCCGTATTTTTAACAAAGCCCTTCATGGCCCTCTGTTGCCAAGCGCGTCGAGTTAGCCACCATTAAAGGGCCGCTTAAAGGCCAGCAAAACGAGAAAAATTAATAGAAAAAGCCTAAGTGAAGGCCGGCCTTAACTGTGCCCCAAACATTTGCGCGTGTGGCCGAAAAAAAAAAAGAAACACAGAAACAAAATTTATTACGGAACCGCACAAATGGAGCCAAAACCGAAAAGAAAAAATTAACGAAAAAAAGTTTTTGTTTGTCAAGCAAACACGAAAGGAAGCTCGTTCGAGTGTCAGCGAAGATTCGATACTCTCAATGAATCTGCTACAATATCGGCATTTATATTGGTGAATTCAATTTGTTAGTATTGAATATGAATATGAATTTAATTTTTTTTTTTTTTTACAAATTAAGGGGCGCAAGATTTCTATATAATTAAAAAAAAAAAATTAATATTTCTTGAATACCTTGCAGTATATTGAATCGGTAGAAAATAGACTTACATTTCCGTACTGCTAAACGATGGGCTTTTTCGATTCCACGGTGCTTTTCCCCCACCCTGTATGATTTCAATCCGGTTGGGTTAATGCCCCGGATCGCCGACACACTCCGTACTCCGGACTCCATTCGATTCCCAGTCTCTCACGCTGACCATTCACAAAGATGTCATATCTCGCCCCCTGTCATATCACGTGACACAAATCAAATTCACACCGCAGTCAAAAAAAAAAAAAAAAAGGTTTATATGTACATACATATACATAAACGTCGCCCTGAATTCATTTCAATGGGTTTTCTATCGCTGGGGGAATGGGAGATGGTTCCGGGGTTGGCCTATGGCAATTGTGCAAATAGAAACGACAAGTTTGTCGACTTGATTAACGAGATAATGACCAATGAAGTGCCGACTATTGACCAATATACCATGCCACCTTCCCGCTTCCCCAACTATATAGTCAAATATCATCACCGTATTTGAGCAGAGGGTCCAAACCGCTGTCAATCATCTGCCAACCGATAAGCGACCCTCAAGAAAAAAAAAAACAAAAAGGGAAAACCCAGCCAAAAAATATATATCAATCCACTTGGTAGGTTCTACCGAGATTTGAACTCGGATCGCTGGATTCAAAGTCCAGAGTGCTAACCGTTACACCATAGAACCGGATAAATGCGCTGTTGCAAAATTCCAGGCAACCGAAAATCGGCGCATCTGCAGGCGAGAGGGAGAGAGGTGGAGTGCAGCTCAGGCTCTGGTTTTATAAATAGTCCGGTTCGTCTCGCTCACTCCCACTAGGCCTGCGATGGGAGCCAGTACACGGAGAAAAAACGGGGTCTTTAGGTGACAGGGATAATCAGAGTAAAGGACTAATCTGTAATATTTCGAATATTTATGAATTATTGTATATAGTATAGTCTGTTTAAAGCGTTGTTTATACTCTTAATACTAAACTTTTGTTTCTTAAGACTATATGTTCTTAAATCTATAATTTTATAAATCGAATTAAATAGTAGTTTTAAGTGTAGAAAAAGAGAGCATCTAAAAGAGAGTGAGAGAGCGAATTGCATGCGGGAGCCGAGATATGAAATCCCAGTTGACGTCGAAGGTCCTTGGTAGGCGAATGTGTGGGTGCCTCTCAATGTCCTTCTGCGTGGTGGTGCAGTTCGTCAGTGGGAAGCGGACTATTTGCAATCTGATTATTCATTTGATTACGTAATTACGTCAAATATCATTTAGAGAGATACCGTATAATTGGATTAAGTGCAGGCACTTTAAGAATCTGATTTAAAAAATTGTTACCTGAAAATCATTCGACAGAGTATCGAAATTGCGTACGCATTTCTCAGCTGATTATTTATTTGTATTTGTATTGTATATTCCTACGTCAAATATTTACAAACATACTTCGTTCTTCCGCTCTTGAGGTGAAAAGGGTCGCCGATCGAAGTATCGAGATAACCCCTATTTGTTGTCATACTTTGGCTGGGGTGAGGATCTGCACAAGCGAAAAGAACAACACTCAGGGAAGGTCCTCGAAAACGGTATATACGCAAGGGAAAAGTCCCTACGTTGAATACTTATGTATGTATGCACATATGTATGTACATACCATATGTTCAAAGTGATAGTAATGCACGTGCTGTGCTCAACAAGCAACATGCGTAATTACCAGAGATTGGGACCACCTTTTAAGGAAAGCTTCGAGAATTGTTCCAAGAATATGAAAATGTGGTTATACAATAATTTTTTTTCAACACTGTAATTTCGAGCAGGGATTGCATAACTTGGGGTGGTTCCTGGCACCCTTTCTACAGAAAGAGAGAGAAGCAGCAACAGGCTGCGACATGTCTGCCCCTGACAAGGGTCAATTATGCGCATCAATTAAACTGTATTCAAACTGAAATTAACAATTATGTAGTCTGGCTCCTGCATTTGCGTTGTAACCCAAATAAGAGTAGTAATCAAACGGGGAGGGGCTCAAACTTTTGTTGCCAAAAGGTACAGCCTCTAGAAATCCAGACAATTACAAATACAATTACATTTATGGCGGCGCAAAAGACGCGTTTTTTTTGTTTTTGTTGTCTACCCATTATCATAGTCGACCCCAAAAGGTTGAGATTCTAGGGCCGCCGCCGATCTCGTCTTTCGAAAAAAAAAAAAAACCGAAAAAAAACAGCATGGTTTCTGTTCACGAAACTCAGACACGTAACTGTGAAACATAAAAATTGACAAATCGAAAACGAGTTGTCCGCACGCACCTCAACATATTTACACCTGATCATAGGCCCCCTTTTTCGACTCTTCGACGCTTTATGGGTTTTGCGATCACTTCTTGGGCCCCATGGTCACCCATTGAATTCCTGATTCAGCACGTTCTCTTCCACCCATCTAGAGTCATAAAAATTCTCTTCGATTCTGTGACCCATACTAAAGACGATCATTAGCATTTGGAGTGGGATTGCGTCATGTAATGCAGGGGGGAAACTAAACTACTACCATACGATCTACTTGAAGAGGCCGCAGAGGAAAAGTACAAAGAAATTAACATGCGTGATTGGGAGCAATTCTTGAAGTAAGATACATGTGTCATGATCCTAAGCCATTTCGGTTTATGTCTTATTAAGTATAAGCCTATTAATACTTCGATAATTAATATGCCCAATATTCGGGCCATGGTTTTATGCAATTGCTACCTACCAAGATAAGCTAAGTTGGTATCATAAGAATGCAATGAAAATACCAGGTAAACACACTTTTTCCTAAGGCAGTTGCTATCTACCCCGACTTCATTGAGCGATTCAGGCTGTAAATGACAAAATATTTGTATTTCATTTTCGGGGAACTCACTGATAAACGATGTCGACTATTTTAAATTAAATTTCTTATATATATATACGTATACATATATATGTTTTATGACCGTTTTCATAAACATTGGGTGCCACCCTCCGAGTTTGTCTGGGTAATATTTACACTTCTGATCGCCCGGGGGCGATAAGTCCTCCTTCGCCGGCACATCGAAAATAAGTGGTCAGTTGAAGCTGGTATGCAACTACAGTGGTAACCCTAAGCCAGATGTATTGCAATTTAAATAAATAACTTTAATACAGTTAAGCTATTTAGGTTCAATAGGTTTCCACTTGATAATGCAGGCTAGCTTTAAATCATACTTATCGATCGTCTACTGTGCGGCATGCGTACAAACTACAAGAATCGCGTCTCATTCCCGTTTGGAATCGACACGCATCTAATCTCACAATAGATATCATTCCGTATGGGAATAGAAATATATAAATTTCTAGCTAAAGACAAATTAATGGCGCAAATATTTGCCATGTCACTCCGTCAAGTGATTTCAATATCATAGCCTTTGGCGGGACTGTACCATTAGAAGGGTTTTCCTTTATTTGGCTTATTGTTATCCAAATTTCGGTTACCTACTCGGAAGCACAAGGACAAGCATCTTCTGTGGTGATGAGAAAAAAGGGGGTTCAACCACCTTTTCGCTTTTTCGATAAATCTGAATCTTTTTGTTTCCCGGCCATTCATTACGCTTTGATTATTGTTTGCCAACTGAATGAAAGTTTGTCCTTTTGCGGAGCACTTCAACTACTGGGCTGTACAGGTAAGGAGAATGCCTTTGTCTTGGCTTCTTTGAGGATTTGAGCTTCTTTTGGTCTTTCGGGTTTTGAATTTCAGCCATTTCAGATTTTTTTTTATTGCGATCGCCGAAAAGAGCGGTTCACAGGCTCGTCATAATGACGCATATTATTCTACATCATGCCGCATATTATTCTATGTATATTATACCCGCGACCCACAAAACTGACAACTGAAAATGCTTTTCAAATGTTTTCCCCAACCCATCGCGCGCTTTTCCGCCTTTCCGCTTTTCACATTCGTTTCTATCTAAGTGCCGGCGTGTAGAAAATGTGTCAGATGCCTTTTGTGTAATGCCTAGCGACAGAAAATGAAGATTCTTCACTTGCCATATATGTATAGTGTCGTCCAGAGCTAAAAGAAGAACAGATCGCGAAAATTCGGCGAAAATAGGAGAATCTTAGGAGAATGCTAAATGTATTTCTAAGATAGAAACTTTACAGAAATGTGATAAATTACAAAGATTTTTGTAAATATTCAGTTCGTTAGCAAATCCAAATCAAAGATAAATTTAAAAAATTAGGCATTTTATGGACGATCAAAGTTAGATTTAATCTGCAAATAAGCTAATGGCCATCGAAAAGTTTTTAAAACATAAATGCATGTATGCTAATTTAAGCGTTTGAGAGGCTCGTCTGCCAAAAAGAGAAACCTACAACTATTCCCAGAAAACTTAAGCAAAGTCGGTTCGGCATTCTTAATGTGACAATCGTGGCGAGATAACTAATTTAATTAATGCATAACCATAATGATTATTTTCGTAATTATATACACACAGCCGATGAATATGCAAGCGCAAAGATGAGACCAAAAAAAATATATATACATATATATAAAACTGGATATCTCTATAAAACGATAAAACGCTAAAACTCGTTTGCTAACTGTGGCCAACTAATGACGAACCAAGTTTCAAGTTTAGGCCAACTTGGCGACAGGTGCAGGGCCCATCCCAAAAAACTCCAACAATCATGACGTCATGGTCATCATAGACATAGGATACACGCAGAGAAAATGTGTATATATATGATATTTGCAAATAATATGAACGCGAAATATTTAATTTTAACTCACCTAAAATGCTATTATTTTTAAACGTCATAATGACTTTCTATTTATAAGCTAGTACATTTTACTCTAATAATAGGCTTTTTGTTTAGTAAATCTATAAAATGTTAACATTTTCTGTAAGTGCAAAATTATGCATATTTTATTGTGCGTCCAAATTAAATGGGCATTCAGATATGAATTAAGTTTAATCAATGCAAATGATTTGCACTAATTTAGCAACAAGTTTTCGGTGTCAGTTTTCTTAACTTCCTAGTTTGCCCGGCACAGTGTTCCCTCGTTAACAGGTCCCTCATAATGAGCTAGGGAAATGTTTGTTAACTCGAACTCGCAGTGGAGATCGCAATTAACAAGTTATTACTGCCGAACTTAACTCGTTTGCTAATTGTAAAGAGCATTTCGTTCTTTCGCAGCTGGAAATCGCCGTTCAAGGACCAAAATGTATCTGCTATCTTGGATCCAAAGATCTCGAGAAAAAGTGATTCATTGGCGCTGGGTTACAAGTTGATTGGAATTTCTTAGAACCATTTCGCGTTGTTTTGTTCTGTTTCGGATCTCTGATTCATCGTTCTCTATGCAGCAAAATATTAGCGTATTGAGCAAATGTAGATATCATTCGGATATTTACAATTCCATAGAAATACGCCTGATAAGACGGATTAATAGGAAATAGTTTGGATTTAGGCGTTTTAGGCCTAAGTTCAAGTTGTAACGCAGCTTATATGAATGATGAATGAATATGAATGGGAAAGTGTATTGTAGTAAATGAATCATGGCCATTATCGGATCTATTTAGCCGGTTGCCGGCCCAGCAGCACATCATCGAATCGGTCAAGTTAGTTGACCCACAATTGGACTCATTCGCTGCATTGCCATTCCATTCACAATTCACAAAGCCATCTGAAGTAATAACCCGAAAAGCCGCGTATATACCCACGGTATGGTTGCCCATTCACTTGCAATGGCCAGGTTGTCGGCATCGTGATCGGACAATCAATTTAGCTGCATTCGTCGTAGTTCTGCGAATCGAGTGATTCACTCGGGTGTATATAGCATGTAGTATTATGTGGTTCACATCATTCATGCGAATGCAGCTCTAGTTTTTGCTCTCTCCCACGCCATCGTAGTATCTGAATGTGTCTGACTTTGAGTCACTCTCCGGCTGTAACGGGTTTTTTTGCACAGCGAGAAAATATTGCTACTACGCTGTAGCTAAAATTTTAAAACGAACAAAAATCTTCAATCCTAAGCATTCGTTATTGGAAAATCCCTACATTATACACTGTGATTGAAGCTTTCTGACATCCAGATCGCTTTCGCCCAGTGCAGCGCCCAATCATTTCGCAATTATTGATTTTGCCAGTGCAAATAGATTGGCAAGCTGTGATTCCTGGGCCGCGTTTTTTGTGTGTGCGCACAATATTTGAACGGACGACGCCTTTTCTTGGTAATTTAAAACATTTTGTGTACACAGTTTGTTAAGATTCGTAAACAAATCACGTCAAACAACAATGCGCAAGCGCAGCTGCGTCGGCACGCAGCTTTTTTGAATTTCGCGCCGTCGCCAAAGCATGCAATACACATGCACACGGCTACAGATACAGATGCAGATACGGATCGAGTATATATAAACTATATGGTACATATCGAGAGATGTCGGTTGCGTTGGCGTCGCCTCGCATTTTGACCGTTTCTTTTTGAACACATTGGCTGGCATTCATTAAAGATATGGCGACAAGGATAGGGGTAATCGGGGCATATTCAATTATTGGTCGTTTGGTGCATAACATACAGTTATAGAGTTACGTTTTATATAATATTATATATAATATTTATTATTATATATTATTTATTATTATTATTATTATTATATTATTATATAATATTTAGGGATTGCAGTTTGTTTCTATTCTACTGCTCATTTCTGAATTGCATTTCTGATATATATATATATACTGTTTATCAAAATTAGTTCAAAAATTATTATTATTATTTTTTTTATATTAGAGGGTATCTTTGGTGCGTTACTGGGCCTTTTCATTCGTGGCCTCTGTGTTCCATTTCGCATTCATTAGCTGTATTCGCACTCTTTCCGTCTCTCCAATGTCCGCATTCATTTTGCATGCATCGTTTTTTATTTTATTTTACTCTGTTATTTTGTTATTTTTGCTCTGCCGATCGGAGACTGCGCCAATGCCGGCCGGCTTTTTTAACCGACTGAGTCACTGCAGGTTTTTGAACTTGCTAAACGCTGCGCAGTCGCATTCAGCGCGCTCTTTTCCTGGCTTCTATGTTTTTGTATCTTCATTGTTTTATTTTGGTCCTTTTCTTTTGCGCTTTCTGTTGTTTTGTGTGATTTTTTGCATTTATGTAGAAATTTCTTGATTGTTTCAGCGGTTACAAGTTTCGCAGTACAGTACTCAGTCGATAGAGTGGAAAATAGCTAAGTAGTTAGCTCTATCGATTTGTATATTGCATTATTGTAACAGTAAACTGTGTTCTATAGTGTGTACTGTTCCAGTGAATATTATTTATTACGCATACGCAGTGTGTACGCCCAACCAATTCGTTATTATTGGTTATTTGACAGTAGAAGATGAACATCTAGTGTAGTCTTTCAGAATATTAAATATTCGAATATACTGTTTCGTACTTCCTTAAAATTATCTGCGACATTGTCTCTTTAATTTTCGATGCGCGCAGCTTTGATTCAAAAAAAAAAAAAAAAATAAAATAAAAAAAAATGTATCGCCTTTTAATTGCACAAATGAGTTTGTCTGTTGAATGTGGCTCCCTCCGGTTTCCTCGGAATCCCCGCAGCCCGTTGAAATGCAAATGACGACATGATTAGCGCCAAAGGGGGGCAAAACCGATCTCCGATCTCCGATCGCTCAGAGCCATCATAAAAACCTGGCGACGGGGTCCCGCAACTGGCAATTAATTAAAATGCATAAATTATTAGCCATTCGCCGAGTTCGCAGCTCTTTTCCGCTCTTTTTTAATGGCGCCGGTATATTAGCGTTCTGCCCCCGAGATTGACGCCTCCCGGCTCCCAAAAGTAGGCCACATTTATTTGGCCATGTCCTTGAGTCGCTCCCGGAAATATTTCCCACTTCTTAGCAACTGTTTTGGATATGATTTTGAATATTATTTGAGAGGCGGTAGAACAAAACCCAATTACTCATGCATCTTTGTATTTAATTGTATATATTAAGAGCACGTCCATCTTAACTCAAGCCTTTTATTCAGTTCCTTTCATTTTATTTTTTTTTTATTTTTTTGGGTTTTGAATGGGGATCAGCTCATTTGGCTCATTTGGGGCTCGCCGCTGACGTTGTAAATTGAAGCTAAAATGTTATCCCCAGCTGGATCTCTCTGGATCTTTGGATGATGGAGGTCGAGTGCTGGCGCTGGAGACAAAAGGGGCAGACAAAAGAGATGGAGACACTTAAGTTTTTTGGTCGTGCTGCGAATGTGACAAAACAATTAATGTTTATTTTTGCATTTTAATTTGCCAACATTAATTGCAAGTTTATTGAGCTGAAAGCCAACGAACCTAACCGCTGGCCTTGGATGCGGATAGGTTATCTTCTGGGAGGTCTAGTGGTCTTCATTTCGCCGAAAGGGTCATGGTCATCAGCAGGACAAACATGGAGTGGGCCAGCAGGGTGAACTCGGCACCTAGTCCCTTCCAGTAGTAGTCGAGGAAAGCGGAAGCGTAGCGAGCTCCAAAAGCGATGGCAGCCATGGCGCCGTACATATTGTTGGACTCGTTGACGCCCAGAAAGAGCAGGGACACAACGTTGCCCACCAGTGTGAGTTCCTTCAGGGTCTCCGTGGAGGTGTCCTCGGTGTCGCGCACCTTGGCCAACATATCGTAGAATAATGGCACCACAAAACAGGAGTGGGCCAACGCCAGGCCCGGATTGGTGGACTTCAGATAGAGCTCGATATTGGTCAGGGGCAGCGGCACTATCTCCATGATGCCCGACGTAATCAGTCGCACCCGATTGCACTCGTCATCGTCGTTGCTCGCCGCCCGCACCATCCCCAAAATTCCGTGGACCAGGCTCAAGGCCGCTGTTGCATAGCCATAGGGCGTTTCGATTGGGTGAAGGGTGTACATCGCATAGCCGGAACTGACCACCAACAGGCTGTTGAACAATGCGTCCATGACCAGCATCTCTAGTTTTCAGTTTCAGTGCCTTTAAATCGGATACTCTTCAGCTGACCCTTCTGACATAGCTTGTCCCCTCTGATTTTCGATTTTCGAGAGCGACGAAACGAACGAAAAATTTTGAGCTAGCCAACTCGCCTTTAGCCCATTTGACAGAAGAGGCAAAGCTAACCTTACAAACTGTCATGTGGCTTTTTGCTAAGAACTTAAGAAACAGAAATGATATGCTTCGAAAAGATCTTTTTTGAGTAATAAGCTTTAATGGTCGGATCGCTTAAGATGTCAGGATGGCAAGTACATATATATAAATATATATATGGTCTAGTCGGAGCTCTTGCTCGTCTTCAATGGGCTCGCTGGGATGCGATGAACCAGACCGGTCAACTTCTCATCTGGCTGAGCACAGAGCAGCGAGCACCTCCTAGCCCAATGTCCCCGTTGATTTATGGCATCAAGGGTGGGCAGCTTAATCCGCTCGCATCCACCTGCGATCCACCTGCCGGCGGCAGATGGCTCAAAGTCTCGTGACTCGGAGCCCAAAGTCCAGAGACTTAAGACCCAAGACGATTGAAGACGGACCGGGGACCACAACCACAAGCTCGCTTTAATTATTAATTTAAATCGCACCGTTTATATGATAAAGACACTGGGACGTGCCGCTGAGCATTAGTGCATGTTGCAAGTGAAGTGGCAAGTGCACCAGCGCGGCCAGGAGCGGATCAGGGGCCCAGTTCCAAGTTCTATAGGAAAATACAGCAATCATTTTGTTAGTTCAATTGCGACTTTTACCTTTACTCGTGGTTTAATTCTATTTCTCTTGATTGATCACAATTTTCTTCAATCATAACGCTTGAGAATAAAGTAGTTTTGAAGATATCAAATGCCCGATCCTCTGAACCGCTCCTCATTTCAACTACACTGAGTGGCGTGACAAAAGTTGTTGCTCGAGTGCCTCCCCCTTTGCAAAACCCGCCGCTGACCCCGGCTCCGCCCCTTTTTGGGCCCCCACCCCTGCTCGCACAGACAATATATGTACATATGTATATGTGTACGTATGTATATGACCAGCATGAAGTCTGCAGGCGAGCTCTGCAAGCGTAAAAATATAAAAAGTGCCGCAAGTGCAACAAGTAAAATATGAAAATACGAAACAAAAAAAGCCAGAAGTGCAAGTGCAGGCAACTCGGCTCAGACACTCAATTCATAATTAATCAGGCTCTTCTTTCCACTTTCTGTGGCGAGCTTAACACTTCCCTTGGCCACACTGAGCGAAAAAGTTATAAAAGTGCAGTGTTGTATAGTGCCTTTTAAAACTGGCATACAGCAAAGCTTTCGTTACGTATACTGCTGCATGTTGGGAATGTGTTTCCCCAATCGAAGCCCCGTTTTCTAGCAGTGCAGAGACAACCCTCGACCCTCGACGGAGTTTCCTGACTGTGCGCCAAGGTTGAGCGAGCATTCGTGATCCGGATCTGGCGGGGAATAGACCGTACCATAAGCAGGCCAGACCATCGCGAAGACGCTCTCTGCAGACTGCAGCTGGCTTTGGGCCCGACTTTTTGGGATCCGTTCTGGGCCAGTTTACTTTTCACTTGCGGACTCTTTTTGTGGCTCGTGTGGCAGCCAAGGCGCAAAGGCCTATTGATTTATGGCCAACTCGGCGCCCCAGCTAATCAGCGGCATTTGCATGCAGATCGCAAGTGAGTTTTTGGCCAAAATGTTTAATGAGGAACGCACCGAAGACAAAAAAAAAAACCTGCGTGGCCAAATATTTTCCGGCTAACAAAACCAAACCAAATTGAAACGGGCCAAACAAAAAAGTCGACAAATGCAAATCAATAGTGACGTCGAGTGGTAAATACTCTTTTATTTGTGCTGAAAATATCATTATATTATATATTATATTGTTTTAATTCGGTGAAAAGGGAGATTTAGGCAATATAATCTTTAACATTCACAAAAACTAGTGAAAATTCGTAGGTATTATTTGTAAATTGGTGATTGGCGTAGCTCAGATACTCCTTATTATTAGAGTATCTGCAAAGGAGACGCCTCGACCAAATTGATCGGGGCAGTCCAAAAAAAGTGCGTGAGCGATGCGCAAATATTTGGCCGGAGTTTTGGAAGTGAAATAAATGAAATGAGCTGCGTTTGGGGCTCTCGAGCTGCTTGAAATGCGCACCAGAAACCCTACGCACTTCATAAATTATTTAACAGCTGCCCTGGCCAATTTCTGGGGGGCTTTCGAGGGGCTTCCATGTGGGTTTCGTTGGCGGTTCAAGGGGTTTTCGAGGGGCGGTGGCCAGCGGAAGGGGACCAATTTTAATTGCCGGCTACACGACAATGACAACACACCATCGCACGCACTTTTTGGAGGCCGATCGAGCCAGAAATCAGAAATCAAGCCCAAAAGAAAAAAACGAACCACAGCGACTCAGAAATGTGCGAATTTTTGACAAGTGCAAACCGAAGTCGAGGCATGTACAACATGGCTTTGTACACGATTGTCGCCCCGCCTGATTTATGGCAAATGCCCCGCACAAGTTTCCAGATCTAAGCGATCCGTGATTCATATACAACATACAGATTGCCTCATTCGGGTGCTGGGATGGGATAATGGGCTTTGCCAAGGGAAGCACTTACGATAAATACAAAACACTTGCCACCAAGTCACCAAAAAAAAAAATAAAAGTATGTCCAAAAACGCTGAAGATCGGCGCTATCAGATGGAATGGGCTGGTGTAACAATGTGACAGGAAATGGTTAATTAATACGCACTAAAATCCCCCAGTTGCCATTGCCAATTTGAGTTGGTCAATGAGCTTTTGGGGCAATGATATTGGCATTAGTTGAATAATGAAATAGTTGTTCCAAATTGTAGGATGAAACGATTTATTATTGATGTTAGAATGAATACATCCATTCCACCCAATTAATTTAAGTGTTTCGTTCGGATTTCTTTCATGTTTTCAGCGATTAAGAGTGTTCAATTGACGAAGAAACTTTTTCATTTAAATGTCAAGTAGAGCCGGAGTCATCCAATGCAAATAATAGAACTGGTTCAAACACACTTCCAGATATCGGGCTGTTGATCGTTATTCATGCTAGCTACCAAACATACTTCTTAATTTTGAACATCGTTCGTTGTCAGATTAATCATTCGCCTGCTGGAGGAGCATCTTTAATTCGACCACTTGATTGTGGGCGGTAGTTCCGCATCCCAAATTGGCGGGGGGAATCGCCCCGATCTTTCGATAAATAGCGCCAGTTGCGAGATCAAAATAAACCGAACAATAAGATAGGTTTCAATTGTGTGAGCATGCCTGTAGGCTAATTGCACAAAATGCGGATGTGTATTTCACTATAAAAAATCCAGCATTTTTGGGGGCATTCTTTTCGCATTTGATTTGATTTATTTTGCTTTGTCGGCCGCTCAAGGATTTGACACTTTATTATTCGTATTATTTATGGCACTTTGCTGTGCCCGGGCCGACACATCCCCATTCAAGTTCCCATGGCTGCCGTCCATAAAACATATAGTTCAAGTGGCCCAAGATCCATTTCCAGGAAGTCTTGCTCAGGCTCTGGATCGGATCCAAGCGGAAGTTAGAAGTTCAAAATTCTGCGAACAACAAATTTCGCCCAATCATGAAATTTGAATTTGTTTTTATTCCATAGTACGATCGATAATGATCGGCTTAAGCGAAATATTGGGTTTGCTCAACAAAAAACGCAACTACAAAAATCTGACTTGCAAAGTCCGTTAATTTGAATTCATTTGCAGTCGCATAAGCCCACTTAAATGGACAGGAGTATCTGTCAAATGTGCAGGGCGCACAGAACCAACAAGTTCCATCATCGAACTGAGAGATTTGAGTTGGGTATCCAGCCAAAAATAATATTAAAACAAGCAAAAAAAAATACGAAAAATGTTGTTCTTTGACGCTGCATAAAATTAAGGCAGTGAGGGTGGCAAAATGTACACATATTTATATGTATATGCTTATGATATATATATATAAATAAATGTTCTGTCTGCCTGTCAAATGTCAATGATGTACACTTAAGCCTTTTATTCGCTATCTGCGATTGTATCCCTCCATTCGGTACAGTATGCCCTCCATTGGGAGCCGCGGCAGTCGGCAGACAGTGAGACAGTCGATTCCTTTATTTCGGGCCAAAAGAAGTCATTAAAAATGCACAGAATGTCAATGTAAAACGCTGATAATACGCAATTATGCATCCGCCAGATAAATAACACGGCCGAAGGAAGCTAATGACAGTTGGCAGGAATATAAAAAATGATGATGATGCCTGAAATGGAGATGTCGGCATGGGAACATATACTTATTTATGTGCTGCGCCACATAAGCGAGGCAAAACTTTCAACATAATCAAAAAGTCGTTGGCACGGACAAACGGGCAAAAAAAAGGAGTATATTCTCAAGATTTTATCAGTGTATATATGTATATATATTAGTTTGTTAAGCACTCTTGAGTTTTATGGCTGCATGGCATTTGTTTCGAAGTGCAAACAGCAAATCTGAAATTCAATTGATTATGATGCGAAATGATTTCACGCCGCACACTAGTAATAATTTGTTCAAAATGCGCCAAAATATATTTGCGATGTCTGGGTGATGTAAACATGGCCTCAGCCGCCACTCCACCCATTTATCCACCACCCACCGCCCAGCAACCAGCACACCACACAACGCACCGCACCACCCAACCACCCACCCACGAATGCCAAACACGAGCCACTGGCATGTGCGATTAAAATTGTTTTACGCAGTTTCCGACCGGCAACATTGTAAGCTAAAGCATTTAAAATAGTTTCGCTGCCTCCACAATCGTGTGCTTGCTTGTGGGTGTGCGATTTTCTTTGAGTGTATGTACGACGCGTACACGTGCGAGACCTTTGCCACATTACAGCAATAAAAAAAAAGGGGAAAAAAAAGAAAAAACTAAAGAAAAACTATACCAGCTAAAACAGGCGAGCATCAGCCGGCGTCGCATTTGCCGCGCATTTTGCATTTAAACGGAAAAATAAACATAAACGAGTGAATAGCCAAGTGGGTCGAAGCCCCAGATACTCTGCTAGTACTTCCCGTACTTCTCAATAATCTTTCGTTATTTTCTCTCTTTTTTAAATACGAAAATAATGAAAATAAATATATTTCCTAGTAGTTATAGCTGTTGCTAATGGTGGGTCCCTGAGGGTTTGGGGTTCGGGGTTGGGGGTTCGCACTTTTCAGGGTTTCCAGGGGGTCGGTCGGGGGCCCCCAACGCGCGTCATTTGCATAATGCAAATTGAGCAAAGCGTCGCCATTCGGGTAATTCTCGTTAGTGTTTTGCAATCATTCATTCATTCATTCATTCAGCGAGTCATTTCGTCATTCGGTCGCGTTTTGAAACAACGGCACAAATGAGTACCGACTACCCGCAGAAATTGTATTTTTGCCGCCCATTTATAATGGTTTATCTATTAATGGCTATGCAACTCCGATCGGGTGTTTCCCAGCGTTGTAAATATTTTGTGAAAATTGCTTAAGTTTAAGTTTTTCGACTACTTTTTATATATTATATTGCCTCCTAGAACGTCACTTAATTACCCCAACCTTCGAATAGTTTAGCATAGCAAATTGTGATTTTTCCAGTTCGAGTTCTTACATAACTTAGAGATGCACTTTCTGAAGCCCATTTTCAATTCCAATTCATTTTATATTTTACAGAACTTTGCATTTGGGAATTTTTGATTTTTATTCGAAAACATATTGAGTGCAGAAATATGAATCAAATGAATGAATAGCCGTTCAATTTGTTTCCTTCTTCGAGACTTGCGATACCACATATTGTATGTTTAGGATACAGTACGTACACCTATGAATGTACCAAAGCTATTGGATTTCATAGGCTGACGCTTCTGACGACCGGCGGTAATCAGTAATCTTATTTATGGCCCCCTCTATATAAGTAGTGTTGTGTATATGCACGGGGGCTATATGCTGAGCGATTATAGAAAATAAACTGGGTCACACGCGTTCTTCGGCTTTCACTTTTCCTTTCCTTTCTAACCGAAAAAGTGGTTCTGCTCGAGGATATAGATATTGATCTCACTCGATAGTGCGTCAGTTCAGCAAGAAACCGATCCCGTTGAAGAGGCGGCGGATTTAAACTTATATTTAAACTTATAAACATACATAAATATGTAGGCACATACGTGATGGCTATTCAGAGTGCTGGCAAGTGGGGCGTATGAGCAATTATTATTATGTATACGTATTCCTTTATCGCCAGCAGTAATTTGTTGTTGTAGCCGAGAGCTCGGCATTAGCAACAAATAATGCGTGTAATGCAAATTAGTCGTTGGACTGATAAGAACAGGCGCCGATTGTGAAACGAGGCGGTAAAAATAAACAGATGTTGTGTTTTATGTTTAAAAACGGTGTAGACCAACTAGTACTCTTCCTGTTTTGCACTTATCTCCAAATAAATTGTATTTTAAATTACATAACTACACATCTTGCTCAAATGAAAATGCATAGATGCGCTTTGAAACTATTGAGACTGTTTTGAATACATATATATTACAAGCAATAAATTAGAAATAAAATGAACGGCGAATACAAATCAATTTATATTGAATACGCTCCTATTGGATTGTTGTTTGTAAACATTGCTATTTCCATGGGAGCAAAGTAATGAGTTCATTAAGAGCCCATAGAAGAGATTCATTCACACTAATACCCATTCACTGGTTGTGTAAGGAACGAAGGGCAAGACCACATAGCCGATGGGGCAGGGGCCCATTATCACCGCCATTATCGCCGCGGAGAGCCAGAGCCTCGGTTCGCTTCGATCCGTTCGACGGTCGATTGCGGCAATTGAATTTCGCCAGCTCGAAAAAGATGATTTCAATTAGGCAGCAATGAGATTTATGCCATGCATTAGAGCAGTGACAGATACGAAGCCACATGCGGTCAGTTTGGGACTTGTGGTGTACCCAGAGGTCACCATCCATCCATTCCATTACCGAATCGAAATCGAAATCGGACTCGGAATCGGGTTCGCGATCGGGGATTCGAAGAATCCAAAGACCAACTGCCAATGGATTGCCCCATGTTGTAATCGCCGATCGTCCAAACCTGTCAGCGTTTGCGATTCCACTTAAAATGGCGCCAAATGGCTTATCACTTCTCACTTGGCCCCAGCATTATTCACCGATCGTGGCTGGGAAATTCACTGCCTACCTCAAAGACTCGCACAGCCATTTTTGGGTTTTTTATTTTATTTAATTTTTTTTTTTATTTTTAGATTAGGCATGAGACATTTATAATAGTTACATTTAATTCAGCAACCAAATCTTTGGTTTCAAAAAATTAAGATCCCTCATAAGTCAACATTGTATTCTACTTTAAAATATTATACCTAATAAATATAATTGAGGCCCTTTTGATAACTAAATGTGACTGGCAAGTTATTATCGCATACTGATGATTTGCAAATTCTGAAGCTACCATGCAACGCAAAGATACTTTTTGAAATACTTTCGTACGTCAATGGTTCAATTGAGCTACCCGAATGGTCCACCCCAGTTATATAAACACTTTGTTTCCAAGGGACAACATCTGCATATTAATTTTAAGATAAATCAAGAAGTCTAGATCTGTGGGATGAATCACGTTGAATCTAGTTGAAAACTGTGCAGGTGAGCGAAGTGGAAGATGCGTGCTGATAAGCGACTGATAACGATGACGTTTTTGTCTCGTCTTTTCGACGGTTGCCAAGACTGAAATCATAATTATATTATACTCAGCTGCCTGCGTTATCAGAAATATTTACGCAAGTGGCGCACTCTTCCAACACTCTCTACATTTGAGATTAGCTCAAAAATTCTATTTGCGAGTACCCGTGCGTAACGTAATCAGCAAGTCCCTTGAGCGAACAAAATCAGAATATCAGAATAGTTTTTTTTTTGCACAGCAACGGTGCGTATGAGTAACGATAAATTGGGAAATTTCGATTGGAGCGATAGGGGCGCATGTAATTAATGGGAAACAACTGATAATTTGACAGACGGCCGAGCCACTTGAGGCACGCGATTAACTTGACCAACAATAAATTGCCTTTACGGTTATATTACCCCTTTCTGGGGAGGAATTTCACAATTATTTGTGGATGATATGACATTTTGTAGCTTCGGTCGCTTGGAAGTCGCCAGACTTTTTGCGCACAGCGTGTGGCAGTCGATAAGATCAATAACTATAACTATAACTAATACTATTCGGCGGGTGCCATTTTTGTGAGAAACCCGCCCGGCAACCGTGAATACTTCTGCAGATTGTCCGCTTTGACCACCGGATATGAATCGATTCGGGTGACTATGTGCCCCTGAATCTGAATTTTAATCGTATAATTTATTTATATAACAATTCAAGCGCACTGCTGACGTAAACTGGAGTACATAGATGCAAATTCAAAAGCACACACTCAAAAAAAATTAAGTATACTTCAATGCTGATTTTATGAAGTTGCGTATGCAATTAGAATTACAACTTTAATTAAATTGCACGAGGAAATCAAGAAACTGAAGCAGGGCAACCTCTTCAAATCGAAACAAAAATCCCCACTTCGACACGAGATTTATAAGCCGGAAAATGATCACCAATCAAAATTCATTATTTAGTGCATGTGACTATCGTCTGTGTGCGTGAGCCTATAAATAATACTATAGCTATACCGTTATCTCGAAAAGCGGGCGCATTGCAAAAATATTTTATCTGCACATCAAATCAATGTTAAGGAGCCAGTCTCTATTTTGCAAACTAAAACCACACCAACTTTTTTGCACACTGTAACTGATTTAGGCATTATAATTTATAATTATTTTTTATATTATTTTTAGTGTAATAGAAGATTAATTAAACGAAATGAAAGTTGACAAAATAGGATTTTTAGACGACTTTTGAACTTCAAAAATGGGTAAATTCCTTTAAACAGAACAGATCATTCGAACATATCCGCTAAAAAGATTGCAAACTATTTCGGAACTGACCAACACTGGGTTTGTGTGCAGGTGATTGCCGCGCACACGGCAACCACTCGACGCCGCCCAAGTAGAACTGATTTGTTTCGTTTTTGTATTTTGATAAGAACGCGCGCTCTTATCAATCATATGAGGGCATGGTTGGCATGCTGGCATGGCGAATGGTAACAAAGTTGGCCATAAATTGCTGGCGCTTTTTTTTTCTAATCAACGAAAAGTGCCTACCTACATCAAGTTTGACCTAATTTTGATAAGCGAAGACTTTGCGAAAAAATAAAAGAAACTTGAAGCGAGTAAAAGCATGAGGAAAGGAGCGACGGCAAGTGACTAACGCGAATAAAATAATTGCCGCGGCGTGTGCGAGGTTGAACCATGGATTCGTGAATCGGCGGGGAAGCGATGTGGTGCGGATGGCCATCCATTCCATCTGGCGATAGCCAAACAGCCAAGTGTTGAACATCTTCGTGTATAGTGAGATAATGTAGTATATAGTGCGAGTAAAACAGCATCTTGTTGCCATTTGGGTTTTTTTCATTTGCCATTGGGCTGGGCTCTTATCAGTTGCCTTAGAAAGCGCATCGGATCGGGAATATACATATGTATATTGCTAATTATATATAGAAATGTAAAAAAAACGGAAGCAAAGATAGCGACAGAGCATCTGTTGTGTAAAACAAAGTTTTCAGAGGTGAGAGTTCCCATTGAAATGAACCCATTTCAGAGATTACAGTCAACACAACCTTGCTGATTACAATTAGTACTCATCAAACATTTTTATTCGCCGTAAATTAAATATGAATCAAGTTGTCCACAGGATTATGCAATGGCTCTATATTGGTTACTTTGTGACTTATAGCTAGAACCCAGTTATTGAGTCAGATTTTTATCATAACAGTAGCAATCGCTGTTATGAAAAGTTTGCACACACACCAATGCAGTGAGTCGCCAAAGGGCGCCATGTGAATGTAAATATTTAACCATAATTCATTCAGTTCATTTCAGTTCATTTCATTCATTTATTAGACAAATGCAATGGCAGTGACTTGGCAGCTTTGTAGGGGGAATCTTGATTCGTGTCGATTTACAGCTAAATTGTCTATCCCCCTACAAATTTATAGATAAACCTATCTTTGTAGCGATCAAATACAACTTATGCATATCAAATCGCCGGGTTCAAAGAGCCGCTGGCTAATTGTGTGAGTTTTTTCCGCGGAACGCAGTGAGTAAACTGGCATACCCTTCCGCCTCGGCCCGAATTCCTAGATACACCACTCACATACTCGTATTCACACCTCTCAACTTGTCGGGGAATTATCGCAAAATGCCGGCAAGACAGGCGCCAGTTTTCATTATCTAAGAAAGTAGTTTCCACGAAACCCTTTCGCGGGGAAATCACCCCAACCACAACTGCCGAAACGATCGCTCACGGAGATATGGCTTAAGTAATAATTCTGTTTCACTGGGAAATCGGATATACATGTTTACATATGTAATACCACTTGTTTGAGTTCAATCAGATCAGGCGGTTATAGTATAGTATCTAATCGTCGATATCGAGGACCAACTGTGGCAGTGCAATTATTGGCCCGCCATAAAATACTCGTAAACAAAAGACCAAAGCAAAACAAATGAGTGGAGAATGGGAGCCGGCAAAAAAAAAAAAATAAAAACAAAATCAAAAAAAAAAAAAAAAAAAAAAACCAAGTCAAATAAAATACAAACACACAAACACAAGCCCGAATTTCCCCAGCCATTTACGATCCCACATTACTCTTTCTTTTTTGCACATTTTTTTCTTTTTGCCATCTTTTCGCGCTATTTCGGCATGTTTACTTTGTTTTTCTGGTGTTCCGCTTTGTTTTGCCCCTGTTGTTGCAAAATGTTTACCGAAAACCTTGAAAATTGAAATTATGAACTTGACTTTGGTTGTATTTGTACTGTAGCTGGCCCAGAGATAAAGGAGTTACAGCAAACAGCAGCGAAAGCATCAGCAGCAAGTAGTCAAATGCTGTTTGCCAAATTGTTTTTTTTTTTTCTTTTTTCCAAACGGAAAAAGTCAAAAAGTAAGAAAGAAAAAATAGGCAACTTTAAGGGTACAGAGTAGAACACCTGTGGGTTTTGCAAAATGTTCTTGAAACACATTTAATAGGATACATTAAAGAGGTGGGTATTATAAGGTACACATCATAAAGCGCAATCAGGTTTTAAAGAACTTGCAAAATACACAAGTTAAGTTTATACCAAAATTATGGGTACATATCAATAAAGTGAAATATTTGCATAGAAATAACTAAGAATATAAAATGTAAATATAATATATAACTTAGTGCTGCGAAAGTTTATGAATTTCGATGATTTTTTTCCGGTGTAAAACTAATATTGCAGTTTGCTTAAGCGGCGGCATTTAAATGCGATTTGGCGGGCATATTATGCACATACTTATTCATTTGCATTTGCATATAAGCAAAGGGCCAAAGTTGCTCGTGCAAATGCAATGGAAAATGCGATTATTGAGCGACACTACTTGCCAGGCGGCACCTTGCCGCTTATCGGCGTAACTGTAAACTGTATTAGCGGTGGGCGGTGGGCGGCGGGCGGGGCGTGGCCAAGGTGCCGTGCTCCCCAAATGAGAGAAAATGGCGCCAAGCCGAAGCTCCGTAAAAATGAAAGCCACGTGCATGGCTAATTAACAGATGTCCTCTCTCACTGCAGCCTTATCAGCTGCACTGCAAGAAAAAAACCGGACTAGTGATTCATTTAGAATAAATTTCAGGATCTACGTTCGTTTGTCATGTTTTCTTTTCCGAGTAACTGAGAAGAAATGTTCGAGTTTTATCACTTGATTCACATTTCAGCACATTTTTTGCCTTTGGCGCCGCTCCATCGCCACGCCCACTGAACAGCAGCGGTGGGCGGCGCTCGCTGGCGTTTCCCACATTTGAAATGCTGATGAAGCGTCTAAAACAAAGGGAAAAGTGCAAGTAATGAGCGGCCAGTAAGGAGATACCCCAACGTTGTTTTGTTTATGTGTATGTATCATATATACATATATATATTTATATGTACATACATATGTACATACAAGTATCCCGTTTAAAAGGGGCAATTGCGACGGGAAAAATGTCTGGAAACCGATTAGGAAAATCGTTTTATTACATCTAATTGTTAAGAATTTACAAAAAATTTAGAAACTATTATCGATATCAAGAATAATTGCTCTAAAACTGAGCGACTTTTTCACCCCAGTCCAAAATGCCCATTGTGGAAATGGAAATCAATGGGTGGCGAGAAAAACAAACAGAAATTTACGATAACTGCACCTCTTGTGTTGACATTTTACACTGAAGGAAAAGGGGGGGTGCAGCGTAGCTAATTTGCCAAATGCACAAGGAAAACAACAAATAGGAACCAGGAAAAAAAAACAAACAAAAAGCGACTGATAGAAGGTGACAAAGTGCAGGGCAAAGTAGAAGGCGAAATAAAATTACGTAAAAATGCTAAAAAAAAAAAAAAACACTGCAATGGAAAATAGCCGCGCGATTGGGCAAAAACAACAACAAAATATAAACAAAGACGCAGCCGAGACATAATAATAATAATAATAATAGTACACACGGCGCCTGGACCAAGTCAATCAAAATAATCGATCGGCGAATACGAAAATAATAACAATTAACAATCGGGACAACTTGAGTGTAAATTCCACGAACTATTGCATTATTGATAACACATACATACGTGCATATGTATAGTTTTTGGGCACGAGTTATGGGAAATTGGTAATTGCAGATATGAAAATAATTTATTTTTGGACACACTGCTTCCGAGCGTGAGATCACGAACTTGTTATCAGGTTTCAGTTTCAGTATACTGCCTTTGGAATGTATCAAGTGTGTGTGTGTGTGTGTACTCAAGATAATGCCAGGACTCAATCGAGCTACCAAAAATAGACTCTTATATTGGTAGTATAGCCATTGTATAATTCTATTATGACTCCACTAGATACCATCCTGGTTATGCAACTGCCACTCATCTCTAATAGTTCTCCCTCTCTCGCTGAAAACTCTATCTCGCTAGATTTGTAATCTTATCTGCGAACTATCGTACCCCAATTTGTCATTCAAATCGCAGTTGAGCTGATATTATTCCTGAACTCAATGCTCGGCTGCAGCAAAGCTATCGTCGTATCCCGGAACTGATGAACCCTAGACATAATCCCATTAACCATTAACCATAGCATCATAATCTTTGGCTCGACTGGTGGAGGGCCAAGGGCACGCTTGTCGAGTGTGCAAATGATGTACGTATGTGTACATACATATGTACATGCGTCACTCGCTGTTTCCAACGAACGACGACTAAAAAGCGTGCACACATTTGCTTATATTGGCACTTTTATTTAAAAATGACTTTACGACTTATTTTCGCATGTTGCATAGCATGTAAAAAGACGCGCCAGGCATTTAATTTTTTAGAGAGCTTTTTACATACGTATGTACATACATATGTATGTACAATTTATTTAGATGGAGCCTTCGTGCGCCGCGAAATATTAAATGAAATAAATTTTAACTGCAGTTGACAAAGTTCGGGGACGGATGTTGGACGGGCAATAAAGCGAGCAAAAATAAAAAACAACACAAAAAACAAACCAAAAGCGGTGTATGCGAAATTTGAAATTAAAATAATTAAATCAGCGAAAAGCATGGGGAGAAATCTCGAATTCGAATGCACGATAATAGACTTCCATATAGTATGAGTAGCTATAGTAGATGGCTGAAGTATACGTATGTACATATGTATGTACATATGTATGTCTGGTGTGCATTTGTCTGTATAATTTATGTATGGTGCTGATTATGACCGCCCCTGCCGGCTAAATTTGCACTTGATGCCACTGGCCTGTCTCTAAGTCCAATGCGAATGCGAAATTCACATTAATCGCTCTCGGAAATACAAAGTAAGAATAATTGTTCGCTTTTCATACGGTCGGTGGCAGCACGTGTGGCTAGCAGAATTTCATAGCCTTGCGAATGCTACCCTAATACGGAGCAATAAAACTTTGTCCGATCTTAGTACTGCCACTCAGGCTACAGAATGTACATATGTATGTACATATGTATGTATTTACATACGTGGCAGACCCCCTTCAATCAATTTCAAGATCACGAACTTCATCCTTCCATGCCCACCGAGTTCATCTAATTGAGTCAGAATGCGGAGCCATAAATGTCGCAAATGAATCAAGAGGACGGGGAAATGGGGCGGCGATTTGGGCGTCAGACGAGCTAGGGGCTGTTGGCGACGCCAGTTTTAATCAAAAATTAACGTAATAAATAATCATAAAGAATGCATAAATGTCAAATTATAAATTTGGACCAGTTTTACGACGTCGCACCGATCCGTATCTGTATCTGTATGTGTATCTTTAGCCGGCTGTAACATAAATATTCGCACAACCAAATGGGCGTGGCAATCGCGGAAAAAATCAATGGATCTCCATCTTCGCCCTCCCCCCTCCCCCCCTCCGAATTTTAGGACGCCGCCGCAATTAAATTTGTCTGGGACTCTCGTCTTCTCCACCCCAACTTTTATTTGTTTCGTTTTTTTTCTGTTTTTTTTTTACATTTCTGTTTTTTTTTTTTTTTTTTGAGTATTTCCATGGGCCCATTTTGTTGGTAACGCCAGTTTTCCTTTCACTCACGTTCACGACCGGGCCGACAGAAACAGAAAAGCGGGCGGAAAAGAGGGAAATTCGCAGACATTTCGGACGACGCCCACGCCGAGGGCCAACTAAATACCTGATACCCTATCCATGGAGAACTTTCCCACTTGCTGCTTTAATGGCTCCATAAATGCTGGCCATTTTCACAAGTAATACAGCTCTCTAATTGCAAAATAACTATATTTTTATTTGCAGGAGCAAGTGGATTGTATGACCAACTCAACTAATGATGTGCGTGATTGGGTAAGTACCGTTTAAAAAGTTTGGCTTATACATGGATATATTGTTGTTAAAAACTGAGAAACATTGAAAGATTCCCTAACAACTGAAACTAATCTTTAACAACTAAAGAATGAACAGAATGAATTCTACGCGGTCTCGAAATGTGAGTGAACGATATACGTAGTAGAGTGAAAGAAATTTCAATTTCGTTTCTTGGCGTCATTTGGAAAATGGCAATTGTGAAATTGAAAAGCTTCTTTTGCCGGCTGAGCTTTTTTCATTTTAATCCCTCTACTCTTTTGCAAATTTAGCGAAGAGAGGAGAGAGAAAACAATACTGCTTCGCATTGTATGCGTTTTCGTTTTTAAAGCATGAGATAATATGAAGTTCTCTCTCATTATTTTCACGCGCTCTTTTGAACTCTTGAGTGTTTCTCTTTGAGTACTTTTGCTTTGTTGTTTGAGTGGGTTGTGTTCTTGTGTGTTTAGAAACATTGTTGCTGCAACAATTTGATTTATTTCAACATGTGTAGCAACTAAATGAAATGAAAATGCACAAAATCTTTAAAAAACTAGTAGTTTTTAGGTACAGATGTTACACAATTTTTTTCGGTTAACCTTGTTTCTCTTCTATCTCGTTCACACCATGTTTTGTTCTCAAGACTATAAAATTAATTTATATTTATACACCCTTTACACTTGGTATTTTATCTTAATGCACAGCATACACTTACTGTTTTATATTTATGCACTGTTTAAACTTAGTATTTTAGCTTTATACACAGCTTACACTTGTTAATCCCAAAGTTGCCGGCATTAAAACCCTTTTCTACCCATTTAAACTGATTAGCATATCGGCGGCATTCCAAGATGCAACCAATGAATAATCGCATTTGAACGCGCTCGAAGTGTTATTTATGCGACCGATACGATGTGGTATGCGGCCATGTGCTCGCCAATCCTGATTAAAATATGGGTTAAGCGAATCAAGCGAAGAATTCTTCAAACCAAAGGAACGTAGATGATTTTTCCACA
The DNA here is from genome assembly GCF_016746395.2 of Drosophila simulans. NCBI lineage: Eukaryota > Metazoa > Arthropoda > Insecta > Diptera > Drosophilidae > Drosophila > Drosophila simulans. The sequence goes on from NC_052525.2 coordinate 3,171,939, forward strand.
AGCGCATGCATATTTACATATGTGCAGATCTGCATTTCGCCTTGGCATATTGCATACGGATGGTACCTGAAGTTGGCAATTCATTGGCAATGTGTCAAAGCCAAGTGGCAGTTGCAACCCCCTCCCCCCCCCCTCCCCACTGGGTTGGAATTACGTCACGAGCAAAGCGCCACTGCAAAAATCAGAGGCAGCTAGTGCAGTAAGCTGCGTTAGCCGACTTCTGCATACCCTATCACCTCAGCAAAATGTTACCATTGTGTGTCATTTCTTCGGAATTTCATTTCTTCCAATTGAAAAAGAATTCTTTGCATTCTAAAGAATTAATTCGTGCTGGAAAAAAATGATTATTATTATACAAATATATGTGGGCATGATTTATGCGAGGGTATGAGAGTACGAGACTGAAAACGTAAAAAACTGAAGCCGGCTTGCATGGCCAGTTTTCTGTCTCTGTCGGCGGCAGTTGTGTTCTCTTTCGCTCTCTCTGTAGCTTTATCTATCTTTGTCTCTGTCTCTGTCTGTGTTTCTGTTTTGCATGCCGTTGACAATTGAATTTTCCGATGAAAAGCTGAAAATTCAGCACGAGGTCAGGAATGGGAACGAAAACGAAAGACTTTGGCCACAAACTCAAATTCAGCGGTGCGTTAAACCAGCAGCGCACGTCTCCTGCTGTCTCTTTCGCACAACGCCTGGCGCGCGGCTTTATGAATGAAAACTGTTGTGGCGCCAAAGAGAGCAAAAAAAAAAAAAACAACAAAAATTGGAAAAATGTTTAGTTTTGCCAGTTTGCTTAACCCTTTTGTGACCCACACATGGGCACCGAGTGATACGCTCTCTGATTTCCCGATCAATGCAATTGCATGCGACTAACTAATTTCTCAGACTAATTTTTTGTGTTTACCTTTTTGGTCAATTATTGAAATCATTTATCATTGCATTTGTTGCTATTTCTGTGCTATTTTTTGTCGTTGTTCATGCCTCATGCCATTGTTGTTGGCGGCAATTTAGCAATTATCTTTTTGTGAATTGTCATGTCGGATTAATTAAATTATCGCACCCGACGGTGAGGGGGGGGGAGGGGGGGGGGGTGTGTGTGGTAATTTCGGGCAGATGAATAAATGATTGTGGCAATGGGTTAAATCAAATATACATACATATGCATTTGGGCAATGGGAAATAGTGCGGTAAAATTATATTAATTGTTTGCATATTATTACTATTACTAAGGGAATTTGTAAACATTCTTACTAGTTTTAAATGGTAGCTGTTGGTTCTAGGAAAATTCACACTTGTGTAGAATGCGACTGGCACTCGATCAGATCGCTTTCTGAGGGACATAGCTCACACCACTTGCACAAACGGAGTCAATTCCACTCCACTCCATTCCATTCCATTCAATTCAATTCAATTCAATCAAAACTGTGTCACTGGGTTACGAGTTGCAGGCAATTGTTGGCGTTGCACATTGAGAGGCACGGCAGCAACAAGTTTTGCCAGCGGCAACAGGCAACATCAGCGGCCAAAACGCTCGCCGTTGTTTCCCTTTGGGCCAAAGCGGCCAATTAACTTATCTGATGCATAGAAAAAGATACAGAGAGACTGCAACAGCGATCACAACTACAGGCCATGGCAATTCGTGGTGCTTTTGTTTGAGATCCTCAATCGCTGCCTACGTACAAATATTCAAGCAAGTCTTGCGCTACACGGAGAGAAAATGTGGACGCAAGTTGCAGTGTTGGAAAAGCCTTTTAATTGGTTGGGAATGGATATCTACTGCGATATTCATTCATTTGTTGGCCATTCTTGCTTGTAGCCCATTGATTTCTCGCAGTGCAGTCAGCCTTCAGCTAGAGGGGTTTTTTTTTCCTACCATTCATTGAGTTTTCCCGGCTCTAGCCGTCTCTTTTCATTCGCCAGAGGCCGTCTCTTTCGCACCAAGCATCCGCATTGCCGCAGACGGTCTGTCTGGTGAGCGACGGAACGAAATGGCATGGAACGAAACGAAATCACTGGGAATCAAAGTGGATCGCATAAACGGGTTTTTCGGTAGATCGGAAAATATGTCTATTATGCACTGGGCCACGCCGATTTTCCTGCTCAGTTATGTATTTCACTTTCGACGGCCCGAAGTCATTTTGGTGGGTGGCCTCGCCCTTCCCTTTTTCCTTGGCTGGAAAATAGCACGGGGCGTGGCGAGGAAAACGCTGGAAAAGCGGCGCGCCCACAAAATATTTGCAAGCTAATTTCGCCAGAAATGGTCGAAAGGCGGTTTTATTAACCAAATATATATACAAACAATTATAACAAACTAATAATAGCAATTCTTTAGAAACCATACATGTTTTCAAATAATTCTTTTCTATACAAAATAAAAAGTTTTCTCATCGCACTTTAATTGGCCATCTCGAAGTTCAAAGCTAGAGAATGTTACAAATTCCTGAAAATTCTGAAAAAAACCTGGAAGTCGCACTCGGCATGCCAAAATGTGGGCAGCACTTGGCTGCTGTCAATCAAAGTTGCATTTTTGTTTTCAATTTTCCGTGGCCCCCGCTCTCTTTTACCATTTCACCATTTCCCACCTCGAGTGGAAAGCGCTGGGGCCAAACCGGAAAAGCGTGTGTTAATAGGAAAACTTCAAAAGCCGAAAGGGGTGGAAAAACATACCGTATTGCATTTGCAGTCGTTGTCACAGCAAGGCATTAATTATGCCATCAGCAAACCGACGACGACATCGCAGCAGACATATCCTGTTGACAGCCCCCCGGTCCCGCCCCGCCCCTCGATTTTCCAGCCCCCCGATTTCCCAGGGGCGGGGCGGTGCGGGGGTAAGTTTTTCGCATGGCAACGGAAGTCACGTCGGAGTTTTTCCTCTGAAAATTCCCAGCACTCGCAATTATTTAATAACACAAGTACAGTGTAGTTTGATCAAACTGAGAAACCACACACACAAGGGGCTGAGGTGGGCGTTTGGGTATGGCCTGAGTTGGAGGCGTGGCAATAATTAAGTTGCTGCATTGCAGAACCAGTGCCAAAATGAACCCAACACTGGACGGCAAGCAAATGGTTTAATTCCATTAGAGCAACTAAAAAAAATTAATAAACAAAAGGACAAATTGAATTACGAGAAACTTGCTGACACCTTCAACTAACTAATCCCACTGAATTTATTAGCAAGCAGCCCTGCTGACTAGTGTATTCCAAGGCGCCTGGCCATTAAAAAAAAAAATGAAAAGAAAAGCGGAGCAGTGTAGTGTATTTAGCTGTATAAAAATAAAATAGACCGTTTTCAAACGGGGAAAACTCGCCGAGAGGTGTATCTATGAGATGTCCCCGCTGACAAATAGAAAATTCCATGCAAGTGTAAAAATAAACTTGGGGCAATGTTAGCTTTTCCTCGCTGCGGAATTTTCCCCCCGGAGATAAGAAAATCGTTCCCATAAATGTCAATTAATTTATGTGCGTCCGATGGCAACTAGACATTTTCCTGGCCAACTAAGATTGAAGTTCGGCCAAATGGAAAGTGGAATGAGCTTCGCTATCGGAAAATGTAAGCTGCGAAGTGGGCAGGGGAAAATGGAAATGTGGAAAACGGCTGCGACTGCGTTGGCGGCCTTTGGCGACGCTGTCGGCGTTCTGGGCGATTAGTTGTCTTAAAAATAGACTCAGACATGCGGAAGAAAGAACGAAGAGATTCTTTGCACTCGAAATATTAAAATGCGAACATAACATTTTCTCATTATTTTTAGCATATAACGCTTAAGCTTTGAATAATTCACAAAGATCGTATCAAATTCATGATAGTTAAGTTTTGAGACTAATACCGAAAACATGTATGCAAAGCACTTGCTTGGCACTAATCGAAATCGGATTCCTTTTCGCGCAGTGCACGCGGTTGTCAGGCGACATCTTCATCTCTCCGCGTCTCGTCCATCCATCCAATCCCACCCACTCATTTCCACCTCCTCAAAGTGTCGGCTCGGCTCGTTTCGCTTCTGTCTGGCTGTCTGTCTAAATATATTCCCCACTAATCCTACACGAAAACTATTTCGTTGTGTTAATAATCTTCTTCCGCAACTCATCGCTATGCGATCCGATCCAAGTCGATCCGATCCGATCCGATACTAGACAATAATGCTCCTTTTTACCTCGAAAGTGTGGGATTAAAGTCGCATATATTATTCTGATTTGCCGAAATCTCGAAGCAACTTATTTGAGAATTTACTTTACATTTTCATGTTGCCAAGTGTTAGGAACCTGGATGTCCCTAAATACTTTGGCATTGTCTCAATTTTATATTTCTTTTGCTTTTCTTTTATTTCACTTAAAGAAGAGAATTCCACCCACGTCTAAAAATAAGCATAACTTCCTGATCTCACATCCGTGTCCCCATGAAAAATTCGACCCATTTGAGGCTTTAACTGCCTTTTAGCCGACTGGCGATAATTTGTCTGCCGGCCTCACCGCAATGGCACTCATATTTGCACAGTCAGCCCAAGGGTCTTGGTCTCGGTCTCGGTCTGGGTCTTGGTCTTGCTCTTGGTCTGGGTCTTGGTCTGGGTCTCTCTGCAGGTATATCTTTTCTGCATCCCGCTGTAGTCGAACATAAGATATATACATTGCTATATCTCATATATCTGCTTTCGTGAACGTATCGTGCCGGGGCAATTTTCATGCAGTCATTCCTCATTCATTAAAACGTCGCATGGCGTCCGCTGAAGAAAGAAAGACAACGAAGAAGCAGAAGACTGGCGAGAAGAAACCAAAGATGAGGCACGCAGGCGGCAGCTGGGGGGGACTCTTTTGGCATGGCATTAACCCGTAGAACTCCTTTCACTTTACATTCTAATTCCAAAAGTTCCAGCATTCGCATACCAAGACCCTGTTGCCTTGGCGAGGGGGGCGCGGCGGGGGAGGCCGGCATTCTTCGCTCCGGCTCCGGCGAAACCTGAATGCCCGATGAATGCTAATGCTAATACCTCGTACCTGGCCAATTTTCCCCTCGGGCGGCCCATAAAATGTGTCCGTGTGTACGAGTGTGAGTATATGCAGCGCACACGGTGCAAAAAAGTGCGAGTATCAGCAAAATGGTTAACTTCATGTTTTCCGCGATAAAATGGCCGTTATCGGTGTCAAAACGACATGAAAATTGGTATGTGTACATAGCTGTCCAGTTTGAAAATTCAATACACTGTAAAATTGATTCTAAGTTAGTCTCACAATTATTTCTCCCTGTGCGCTACCTTAAAGAATTCCCTGCTAAAAAAAAAACCCCAAGCTATTGATCGGAGTTCGAAAAGCGGCCAAATCGATGGCACAAATAAAATATTTAATTGCCCCCAGGTATTATGCATTATTAAGTAACTGGGAAGCGTGGATGAAATATAAACAATGGCGCTCCCCACAGCTAATTGCTTACTCCTGGCAAATGTATTTTCATTTGGTGAAAATGGAGCTGGCAGTGGAAAACGTGAATGCAACTGACGAAAAATACAATCGTTCGATACGAGTAGATATACTAAAGCAATATAGATAACTGCCCGGCTGACAGGTGTAACTGGGGGCGGCATATAAACATATAACCCTTCACCGGGTTCGATAAGGGCCATTGGAGGCAGGGGGACTTCAAAATGTACTGGACACACGTAGATATGATCAGTGCTATAAATATTACCGCAAAAGGCCCACAACTGATATACTGATAGACGGGCCCAGTGGCTGCGCCACTCGAAGTATTTCGCTGCCAAAAAGCGATTAATCATCTCCGCCGCCTGTTTAGAGCACAACAATAACAAGAGATTAATATAGCCGATGTCTGAGGCTGATTTTGGTTCTGATTTTGGTTCAGATTCAAGCTCCGAGGCTGTGGGAAAGACCACAAAGGAGTACCCGTACACCAGGAGAAAATAGGGTGACTGAAAAAATATAGTAAACCATTTCAAGTTGTTAAAAACAAATTAGCTATACTTTTGAGCAGCTAACCTTTTGGTTATATGCAATGCTTTATATTAATATTATTTTATTTTTTATTTTTATTTTGATAAACTCTCAATTCTATCCCAAATGCGGCTTTCTCAGTGCTTTATTTGGCAAGTGGAGCCGCTGAAGGGGCCACCGGCTCATCTGGAGTGCCACTTGCCACTTGCCACTTGCCGCAAATTCCCTTAATCATCGCCTGGTGTAATAAATCTAATTTCCCCCAGAGCAGCCAGCAATCGATCGATCTACATATGCGGACACAAAAACCAATCAACTTACTGGCCATATCTCCACTCCATCCCAGAGTACTTCAGTTCACGTTCAATGGCTTTGGATAAACAAGCTGAGCAGAAAACGAGCGACAAAACTGACGTGGATAGTGCAAATACAAGGAGTTATTGAACTCGGAGTTACACAAAATGTAGCCCATTTTAATATTTAGTATAAAGCTGGGAAAATGCACTCGCCGACTGGCGACATTTGAGTTTGGATGTGGCGCCGTTCTCCTGCTCTCCACAAATCAATCTGATTTTTAGCAGGCGGATGTGATCGGCAGATAGCAAGAGCGCCCAGGGTCCCTGATCTCCAAAACTTGTCCAATGCCACGACTACGCACTCGCGAGGCGGGGAAAAGCGAAAGAAAAACAGACAATGCCAGCCAATTACCAGCGATAACACAAATATTTCTGTAACAACCAGTTCTTGGGCCGAGTTTTCAGTTTCAGTTTCGATTTCGTCAGTCGGCCAGAAATTAGCACGTAACTTCGGCTTGAACCCCACCCCAAAAAAAAAATACCAAAAACCCATTGGCACTAAGTCATAAAAATAACAATGAACAAGACACAAGACACGGCCCAAAAATGTACAACAATTTTTATTATATCTTTACTTCTTTTTTTTCGGCTATTTGGCTTTTGTTTTGTGGCTGTCATGCTCATTGAGCACGCTTTTTGCTTTTTGCCTCTTGCTTCTGCCCTAAGACAGGGCTGGCTGCCCTGGTAGCCGGGCTTCACTGTGCGGATTGTGCGTGCCCCTACTTACCGCCGATTTGTTGACATTAGGTCTTAAAATTTATTAGTTCTTATTGTCAATGGGGCGGGCTGGCTGTACTTCGGTTTTCGGGCGGGGGGCGGCAAGCCCTGGGCGTGGCCAATGGGCTTTTGGTTGCCCAATGGCTCGGTCACAATCGAGTCGTATCGATTCGAGCGGAATGCAATGCCGCAACAATTAAACAAGCCTCAATTAAAAGTGTTCGCTCTTTGTCACGCCGAAATAGCTGCCCATTTGAAAATAACCAACATCGAATCGATTTCCCAGTTTCCAATTAATGTATATTTCTTAAATATTAAAGCCAAATGATTGAAATATTAACGAGTCGCCGCAGCATCAGTCCAATAATTTATTCATCACCTTGCTCGTCCAAGATCGAATGTGTTGGGGTCCAGGAAGAGGCGGAAAGCTTTCGGGAAAAGAGGCTATGCATGGGCTACTGCTGACTCAGCTGATGGCTAGGAATTGCCCAGATTCCCAGATTCCCCTATTCGGCCTACTTTTCGCCAGAGACGGCCATGGCGGTGAGGAAGTAGAAGCCCGACCAACTCAAATAGTTGACCGGCTCGCCGCTGCCCTCGCTGATCTGCTCCTCGAAGAATTTGGCACCGAACTTGGCCATGAAGGCCAGGAAGGCCATGCCGCCCAGGTTCCAGCTGCTCTCGTTGATCGCCAGATACGCCAGCGAGGTGATGTTACCCAAAATGGTCAGGGTCTTCAGGGTGTCAAGGGCGCCTCCTTCGCTCTCATCCCCGCTTTCGCCCTTGAAGAAGGTCAGGATCACGCTGACGGCCAGCGGCACAATGAAGAGTCCATGGCCCAGGGCGATGTTGTTGCTCTCGGCGGCTAGATAGAGTTCCACATTGACCAGCGGCAGCGGGATGATCTCCATGATCGATGTGGTCGTCTCGGTGACCTTCTTGGCATTGTCATCGCCGGTCAAGCCGCTAACCAAACCGAAGAGTCCATGGCAGAAGCCGAACACACAGGCTGTGAAGGCGTAAGGGTGTTCACTGGGTCCAATCTTGTAGAAGCCAAAGCCTGCGGCTCCGCAGAGAACAACGTTGAGCACACAGCTCACGGCCGAGTTGTCAGACATCCTGATGTTATGTCACTGTTTGAGTATGTCTCCCGAAAATATTACTACAAACGGTCTTGCTCGACTTGGAACTGTGCGTAGGTGCTAGAATATGCTAATCGGTTTCGTAGTTCGTAACTAGTCTATCCTTGTATTAGTACCACTGCTATTAACTTACCTTTAGCAATCTTGCTTGCTACGCGAAACGCCGCTTTCTTGCTTTGCGCGTATTGCTTTCGTAACAAGTTGAGGAATGCCCGCTGCTGGCTCGGTTGTTCGGTGGTTTCGTTTGAATACACTTTTCAACGCAATTTTATCGAAAGGCAACTAAAAACTTGTAAAGAAGGGACAGAGTAAAATTTACAATTTGAATTTGTTCTGGTTTTACGAATAGAGAGTGCTTCAGCTTGACTCGAGAATGTGTCGACCGAAACGTTGAACGAGCTGTGTGATAATGCCCTACACGGAGCTCTGACAAATCTGGAGAGGCCAAAGTTAAAGTCAATGCCTGCTGCCAGTTTACAAAAATCGCCATTCCAATTTTTAGGAAGGTACTCAAACTAAACCATTGCATTGATAATGGATTGTCCATTATGTGCGGAAATATCTTGTGTAGAAGGGGTAGACTGCAAAGCAATAAAATTTCGCATGTGTGAAACTTAAGGACGAAACGAAAAATGTTTGCTTAAAAGTTGGCCGTGAAAAAACTTTTTGTTGATGCAAATCAAACAAAAAAAAAAAAACAAATTTTTTATAGTGCTTATATATATTTTATATTACTTCGCTGGTGCATTGGTTTCATATATAAGTGATAATGTTTTTGGACAAGTCGAAGAAAAGGCAGTGGAATAGCATACTGGAAGAGTATGTAAGACAGACGGAGCAGGATCAAGGAACGACGTCGGCACAGGTCAAGAATGAGCTGGAGGGTTCCAACAAATTGCTGACCCCCAACTGGTATTGGTATCGTTATATAGATGAACAGATCGTCCCGCTCCAGATGAGCAGTAGTTTGGTGCAGGTCGCCGAATCCAATTTGTTATCGCCAATCTCCAATTTGAGGTCAAAGCTTTGTATTTCGGTAAGCAGTGGGCTTGATGTCGCCAGCATGGCGAGCAGCGAGAGTATCAAATGTCCTCCGCCACCGGTAATGTTTCCGAAAAGAGTTGATTCCGATTTCTCCGTCGTTTTGACCATTTCACGACAAAGACGCTTTCGAAATAAATACAGTTCCATTCGCGTCGCTCCGCTAGGTGCGGAATCTATCCAACCTAGCCCTGACGGGGATCCCATCCTACGAGCCGGTGGCACTTTCCGCGACTATGAGGTTATCTGGAGGCCGATGAGCGCCAAATTGGACGAATCCTGGGCGGAGAACATTTTAAGGAGTCACACAGGTCAGATGAGTAAGTTCCGCAACATCCTTAGTTACATTCAAGGATTACCACCTAACACATATTCAGGTAATAATGAAATCATGTGGAAGGCGATAAGGATGTGCTGGTTCGACGACCTGGAGATCCAGATTGAGTCGCGGTTCCTTTTCGTGAGCCGTGTTGTGTTCACCCATTTTGCCAGAAATTTTCGCAAATTGTCGAGTCCATTTTTGCAAATACCAGTGCAAAGAATCGAAATGGCCATTTTAGCCCGCATCTACGAATGGATGCTGGACGAGGAAGAAAGCTTCCTCGTTAACCAGAATCTGTTAGCGTTCTACGCCGCAGCCTATTGCTTGGGCGTGAAGCCGCTGATGAAACAGGCCTGGAACATCATTTCGTCGAATGAAGACTACGACATTTGGGAGATAAATGCCTTTCGAACGTATATCATGGCCAGGGATTTCCGCTGCCAGGACATCATGGTTGCAATGCTGTCGCGGTTGCGAAGGAGTTTTTTGCCAATTGTGGCATCCTGGGAGTTTCTCGAGTTCGATGTCAATGAAGTGACCTCTCTGCTGGAACAGGACATGCTGTGTGTCAACAGTGAGGACGAGATATTCTTCGCCGCCTTCCACTGGCTGGATTACTCCTGGGCGGAGCGCAAGAAGTTCGCGGCCATGGTGATGCAAAAAGTCCGCTTTTCACTCGTGTCACCCTGGTTGCGTCGATCCATTTGCAACGTGCCGGAAAACGATCGCATCGGCGAGATTGCCCAAATACCAGAGGTGAGCGTCTGATTAGTGGGAAAACGAAGCAATTCGATTGGTATTCCGAAATGCAATATATATTGGATTATTTTTCTAACAGATTTGCTCCTTGATTTGGGAGGGCACACTGTTGTGTCAGGCGATCATTGCCCTTGGAGAACCGGAATGTCGAAAGTCGGCGACCGTTCGTCGTATGCTAAAAGACTTCGAAGAGAAAACGGTCAATGAGCGGAATTGGGTGTTCTGCGAGGGACTTCCGCACCATCATGATAGGAAATGCGCGCGATATCGGGAGCTGACCTATGAAAGCTTCAAGAGATTCCTGCACCGTCTGCACAACCAATCAGTTATCTTTATGGATAACCTGCAGTTAGTGCCTAATAGGATCACTAACACTTACTGCTGCTGCATAGACGTCAAATTCTGTCCTGATGATGAACGAACCTGCCCCATGCCGCCCTTCTACAGGGAGCATTTGGCCCATGACAAGAAATGTCCCCCTTTCTGCAGTTCTGGTTAATGAAATTCAACTTTATAATGATTACAGGTTGCAAAAATTTGAATTCGATGTATTTAAATGAAAAGATATAACAATATGCTGGTTAATAGATAATGGAGCATCTATGTATATATCCAAGCTGCAGTTGAACTATTTCATTGCCAAAAACTGATGACACATGCTCGTTGGATGCAAAGGATTATAAAAGTTTATTGGACTATGACCTGAATGTCGGACGCGTCACCACCCTCAGAGTCCGTGGTGGGAACGCTTAAGCTGTCATCCATGCTCTCATAAAATCCGGCCAACTGGCGGTCGTCATTCGGCCCTTGATTCCGATTGTAATTGGCATTGGCCCGGGGATTCTGCGAACCGTCGACGGGGTCTTCCCTCATCTGATCATCCCTCCTTACGTTTCCATCGGTGTAGTTCAAAACGTTACGCCCTAGGCGGCGGATATATAACTTCTGGTTGAGGTACATCTTCAGCAGTCCCTTTATCCCGATATAGGCAATACCGCCATAGATGGTGCGCTGCAGTGGGTCGTCAATGCTCCTGAAGAACACATTTCCCACCGTGGTGACAATAGTCGGCAGAAAGAAGGCTCCGCAAATGAGTCGAGAGATGTAGAAGGGTTCGGCAATGGACGGACTACGTAGGATTGGTGGAAAACTGCCTGTACTGCTCGATATACTCGAACTGTCGCTCGCGTCATCCAAGTCCCCCGGTGCAGCTTCCGGCTCCTGGGTCCTGTGGAAAAAGGGAAACTTGCGCAGAATGTTGTATACGCTGCGCATGGCCCTCAAGACGACATCTTTCCAGCGCACCAGTCGGAATAGCATCAGCCCCACGGGAATAAAGGGGAAACCCACCAGCACGATGACTTTATTCTCCATCAGCTGAAGTGCGCGTTCTTGACCCACCACCTGGATGACAGTGATGCCTCCGTATGTGACGGCAACCCAGTAAATGCAGCAAAAGAACATTCCGATCACCAAAAAGGGGCAGGTCAGCCTCACTGCGTAATCCAGCCTATCCAGCACCCTGGCCAAGGGATTCATTTGGGGAAAGACCATTATATACTCAGTTTGGCATTGCTGGCAAATCACCGGCTGCCGGCGGTTGCCCATCTGCTTCTCGTCGATCCAGCGGTACAGACAGCTCTGGTGGACCCACTTGGTGTCACCGCGGCACTGGCACGGCTGCACCCAATAGGCATGTGGGTTGTCTTCGCTGGTTGCGAAGCATATCCAACAGGTGCGCTCTCCATCCGCGGCCGACAACTCGGAGTCCTGCGGAAAGGGATTCGATCCGCCGCTGCCACGCGTCTCCGTATGATCTGAATCATGAATATCAAGGACAAGGGCGTGTTGCATTGCCGCTTGATAACCTTCTGCTGGCCTGATTCTACTACCCGGCTGGCTGTATATCTCCTGATCTGGTTCCATTGAAGCTGAATGCAATACCACCGAACGGGCTGGAAAGATAGCCCAACGAATGCAGTTAACGAGCAAGTTAGAGACAACGAATTTTGGATGAACAATAAAAGCTGTGCACGAGCTGAGCTGATTATGCGGAATGAACTAAGTTTCACAGGCAATATGATCGGGGAAAATAGGGTACGATTTTCAAGGGTTGAGAATTTTACATATTTTTCCTATATCTGCTCAGTAGAACAAATTGTATTGATAAAAAAAATAATAATAAATAAAAATTGTGGTAACTTAAGAGCGGAGAAAGATATTTAGTTTATTTTTGTTTGATAACAACACCAAAATTACTTAATTTTTTATAGGGACTTATTTTTCTTCTCTAGCGTTTCTGCTTGCTTTGGGCTAGTGTGTTGCCTACTTTTCTGCGAGGGACTTCCCCTAAGCCGTATGAAAGTGTTGCATAAGTTTGGGGGGCAATGCAGTAGCACTTTAGCATGCATGCCCAAAAACTTGCTGTAAATCGTCAAAAGTTAAAATCATTAAGGTCTAATTCGTTTTTTATTTCTTCGATATTTCTTCGATTCACATATGAACATGTTTTATTCTTTGTGTGAGTGTGTGTGTGTCGTTTCCGTTCCGTTCCGTTCCTTTTCGTTTCGCATCCGTTTCCGGCTCTAACTGCTCTCAAATATCACAACTGTTAATAATAAGCGACTACAAAAGTTGCGTACAAAAAAAAAATGTCTTCGATATAGATTTAAAAAAAAGCACTATAGATAGAAGAAGCGTTGCAGCGTTTTCCTCAGCAGTTCGGGCACTTAACCAGCCCGACTTCATCGCAGTTCATGCACTTTAGGGCCACGAACTCCGCCGTAAAGTGATTCCGGTGCATCGACTTCTTGGATCCGTTGCACGCGGGGCACGGCAGCATGCGATATCCGCCGCACGTCTGGCACGTGTACGCAGTGGCAATCGACTGTAAAAGCGGCGAAACATTTCATTAACCCATTAGAGCGAAAGTATTAGGGAACTCACTTTGTACGGTCTCAACAGCTGTCGTAGCTCGCCACTTTCATTCAGCCGCTCCACGACATCGGCATCCTGCGGATGATGAATTCGTTAAGATCTAGATTTACATTCAAGAATATCCGCATATAATTACCCCGATGTGCTGACCCTCGACGAAGAGCTGTGGCACCCGGATGGTCTCGTCGTGCATCCTTTCGCGCATTTCCTGCTGGTACTCCACGCTCATAAACACGTCCCGCTCCTCGAACTTTATGAGCAGTGTGCGCAGAATCTTTTTGACATTGGCACACTTGGCATATGTGTCCCTGATGATGCCCATGCTGGTGGTGTACAAAACCACTTTGCCCAGATCCTTCTCCATATAGTTCTGAAATTGGTATTCAATTAGGTTTGGATGTTAATGGATTGGGAACTTTAGTAAAGTTTAGCCAAAGGGGTCACCACCGAACTAAAAATTCGAATGTTTAATGATGTTAATGATTAAAATGAAACAAAATAAGCATCATTCATTTTTGTCATGAGCTCGATTGCTGATTCATACCCCCAAATAAGATGTCTGTTACAAAAGCCAACTTGTAGCTAGGCCAATGGATCGAGGGCATCTTCGGCCTGCTCCATCGCCTTTGTCTTTAACCTTCCCCCCACGGAGCCGCAAAATGGTAACAGCCTTGGCCAAAACACTTGAGCCACATGGAGAATTGTGGTTACAAATCGCCCGCTAATTGCCGAGCAAAAATACTTGTTAAACGAAACGGAGCCAGTTGCTTTGCCAAACTAATTAGCGGATGCCACTTAAAGCCTGGAATAGAGAGTTCTTTCAGACGGGTTCTTTCAGTGCCATCCATTATAATGCGTTGATACTAATTTAACTGGCGGCAATCACAACGGATCCAATTGAAAATTACGCATAGCCAATTTGTGTAAATGGCAAATGAATGTCCGAAGTGAAAACTTGGCACAATGCGAAACATTTTTCTCGATTTGGCCGACAAGTTTTTTTTTTTCGCCTTCGGTAGGTGGGGTGGTAGGGGGGTCTCTTCCGTTAGTCAGCCTGATTAACTAGATTTTCATCGGCGAAGACTGTCGATGATACCTTAAACTCGATCGAATTTCCCGAGGCGACTAGTTGCCTCAGTGAGTTGTCGAATTTCGCAATGATTTATTGGTATAGGAAAAATAAATTAATAGAGCAGGACATTTGGCAACTAAACAGAGAGTTATGATGGTGAAATGTGATCTGAACATGAGAAATGGCATCAAATTAATTGCAAAAGTCGCTTTTAAAGCACTCTCACAAGGGAATTGGAATTGATTAATAACAAATGAAGGCTATTTATTACACTATTTGCGTCAATGGGGGGAATGCGATGCGAAATTTTAGAGGCAAGCTGGGACACATTTCAAATTTGCGTTCAAACAGACTGCAAAACTTTAGCGTGATCCTGAATCCTGAAATGAATGTTGTAGCCAGCTATTTGCCAGAAATATGAAATCTGAGCTAATAAAAACTGCACGGTACCTAACTCGTCGACCACCTTTCTGCCTTTTTTGAACTGCATCGGCGCATTGCACTTGCATAAGCTGCAAGTCCGCGTCGAATTTCCAGTCCCCTGCCACTTGATCGCGGGTCCCATGGATCCCAGTCGCAAGATCGCCTCAGGTGGCGGTTATTTAATATATGGCATATAATATCCAAACATAACGCCGCTCGGGAGGGGCATAAACAAATGTTAAGCTGGTAAACTGGTACATTAATAGTGGCCATTTGCCATTAAGCGTCATTTGTCGCTCCTCCGCCGACGAGAGTTCAAAGCCACTGAGTGTAATGAACATGTTCGCGAGAATACGGCAAGCGATACCCAGCGGAATGGGAATGAATATGAATGAGGCTGTGAACCGCAGGCCAAATCACTTCAAAATCTGGCCATTCAATCTAATGGAAAAGTAAATAAACATAGCGCACAAGCATGAATGTGAATGCGAATGAAAACAAGGCTTTGAACTGTGAACCGCAGGCCAAATGACAACTCAAAAATATGGCCATCTTCTGAAGAACTCCAAGCACAAAAAAAAAAAAACATTATCTTCAACTGTTTTTTAAGAGCAGCGAAAGAGAAAGCAGGTCAGTTGTTCGACAAGGCAGGGTTTTTGGCAATCTCTAGCTTTTGATCTGGGACTCAAAGGAGCCCGAAAGTTGTGCCCACCCAAAAAAAAAAAAAAAACTCAATTAATACGTCACACTGCGTTGCATAACCCTTTCGCGGACCTTCGGATGGCCATCGATGGATTTTTGCCGTTTATATTTCGCTGGGCAGCGGCCACACTTTTCGCTTTTGCACAGCATCGATCTATTCAACACTTTGACCTAATCCCAAAGCCCAACGTAGGCACTTGTCCTATGGCATTGAATTGAGTAGAGGCACCGCCATGATCTGTCTACAAGTCGGTTCTCACACCCAACTCTACCGATATATATAACGATGTATATGTGCAATATATAAATATATGCACCAAAACCCATTTCTTTTTGCATAAATTTACACACGTACGCGGACCGAGTGGAAACATTTCACTTTCGTTTGGTTGGATTGGGTTTTTTGTATTCAGAGTTTCCAGGCTGTGGTATTTTTTGTAGCCATGCCCTGGACGAGCTTCAATTTGGCAATAATTGGACGGATACCTTAATAAGCCCATTTCGGGTGGCTTTCTTTTGGCCCTGAATGCAAATTGTAATTGAAATGCAGCTAACGCCCCACAAGCTTTAGTTGCCTAATTGCGCGAAGTGTATCTTTATATATTTTACTCTCGTACGGCGAAAAGATCATCCAAAATATGCTATAAATCTGAAACTCAGTCACGTACATTTTCGTTTGCATTTTCACTTTCGTTTGAAGGCACATAGAAATATGCATTGTTACTTGAATGAAAATATTTTTCTACGCGGGATTGTTTTGTTTTCAAGTGAATCTTCAATAACAAATTTTTGTTTGGATAAAAAGTGCAGGATTACTAATTTCACAATGCCCAAATACTTTTATAACTATTAGCAGAACAAGATATGACTTTTTATCTAATTTTGAGGCTTGCTATTTATGACTCGAAATTACTCCATTGTCTATTTATCTGCATCAAGTTCATTTGCTTAATTGGGAGCAGCTAAATGGTTTTCCTACAATTTAAATATGAAAATTAGTGGTAAGGGCAAGCCAGCAATTTTAAATATTATTTCGTGTTGTTGAAGGGTCTTTTTGCCACATTTTCTGTAGTGCTGTACAATGCTATAGCAGTTTTTGGGGAAAAGATTCAATTTCGGTCTGTGGAAGGGGCCTTTCGTGTGCAAGTGGGCTTGTCATCGGGTCATTACACACATAAACTTTCGTTTTCTGGCCATACCGATTAGTGCTTAAACTTAGACATGATTGTTCACAAAATCATATTAGTAGATGTGTATGTACATATGTATGTTTGTTTGTGCCTGTGCTCAAACTGAAATTAGCTAAATGATATTTTAATGACACCACTCCAAATGCAAAAAACTCGTCTCTGAAACAAAAGGCAAAAGGAATCGGCTGCGGCCCATAAAATATAATTCGATCTGTCTGCTCAGTATATCCGATTTTGTTGCTGTTGTTGTTGCATAATTAACGCATTAGTGGCTCTTTATTATGATAATTTGTGTGTTTCTTGAAAAATTATGCAAGCTGTTTTTAGCCAAATAATTTGGTATCTTTCATTTTTTTTTTTGGCAATAATTATACATTGATTTTGGTTTCAAGGTTGGCTTCGCTAATTTGACTAAGAAAAATCACCAAACAAAAACGTTTGAGTCGCACAAGAAGTTGACATTTAACTCGATGAGACAGTCAAATATTTGATTGAGTCTTGGATGAAATATTGATGAACTTCAGGGGTCATTGGGGTGACAGCCCTATGATAAAGTTGTCGTATTTTATATATGAAATCGTGAAGGTTGTTTAAAGCCACCGAGGTTTTGGAATGTACACAAGTGGTAAATAGTTTGGGTATTAGAATTAGATAATGAAAATGTACGGATACTCGAAATTATTGAATAACTATCTTGTATCTTGCCCGCGTGTCACTTAGCCAATCAGATCGGATACCAATATTAGGTAGATGTAATAGTTGCTCAATTTCCAGGGCTAACTCGATACCGCCTGCCTGGTAAATTGATTTCGCAAACTCACATTAAAAAGGCGTTTAAAAGGGGAGAAAAAAAGCGATATTCAATAGCCCAGATCAACCCGATGACAGGGCAAAAAATCGAGGGTATTTGAGAAGTGCGAGCGTGGCCAATTCTGGCTCAATAAAACTGCGATTCGACGCGCTTCCCCTCCACCGAAAAATGGGTCAATTAATTTTGGTTTTTGTTTTGTTTTTGGAACCCCCATTTAGAAGAGAACTTTCCCAAAAAGAGAAACCCGAAATCAAAAGTTTGAGAAATATGACAACGAGACAAAGAGACACTTGCAATTAGTCAGGTGGCGGATCATTTAAGGCGGACTTTATATAACTTATCTAGCCGACTATCTGGCCTCGTACTTCCGTCAGCATTTCAGCTTTCTTTTGCCTTTTCGGATTTGTATCCATATAGAGATGAAGGGCGTATGCGACATATTGAGCCGCTTAATGGCGAATCAAGCAACAACAACAAGCTCCGCAAATAGACAGCGGCAGTCAGGTGTTAATTGTCTTTCGAGAAAGAAATTTCTCAATAATAATCGTAATCAAATAAAAATATGAAAACCCAAGAAAAAAACAGGCGGCAATGAATCACCGAAAAGTCTGGATTCACTTTCACACAGGCCAACAAACGATCCCTCACATGCAATATATATGTATATATATACACACACATACAAATCGGCATTGCATAATGCATACTATGCTTGTATCTTTAGTTTCGAATGCATCTCTAGATCTGCCAGTGTAGGTGTGAAAAAGTCAGCGACCCAAAGACAAAAGTTAAACAACGAATACAAAAATGTTCAAAAATTACACACACAAAATAATAAAAAAGAAATCCATAACGATGCCGAAAACTTTCTCAATGAATAACCCCCACATGCAATTGAATGAGTGTTTGTGGGAATCATCTGGCCAAACGGAATATTCAAAGTTGGCGCATAATAGTTTTTTGGCATTCAAATACGCCTCGTCGAATTTCTCATGCGCTAATTTAATGCAAACGAAACTGAAAATATTTTTAAGTTTGATAATTTAATTTAAGGCGTACATAAAAGCTTTAACTTCTCGGAATTGACATTCTAAAATGTTTGACAACATCGCTTCTGTCATTTTTTATGCATTTTGAGTGCCAGTGGTGAATGCAAGTGAATTTAATGACTTTCATTGCTGAAATTGTTCACTTAACACAGAAATGCAATTGCAATTAATGAATTCGCTTGATGTATCCATTCACCGAACTCATGTGCAGATTGCACTTTTCCCTGCCTTTTGATTGTTGAATGGGCTTTGTTTCGCTGTTTTTCCCATTTGAAAAGACTAACTCAATGTTTGCACTAGCAGACCAACTTATTAAACTTGATTTACTCGCTTACTTATTAGCAAAACTCACCTTGACATTGGGCTGTTGCAGTTGCAAGAAGGCGGCTACTCCATTGCGCACACGATTCTTGACGCCACGGACGGTTCCCTTGGCAGATCTAATCGTAGAGTTGGCGGGGAGCTTGACCGCCGTCCGGATGTCCCGATAGCCGGCAAAGTCCTCACCCGGCTGCTCATCCGTAAAGGGCTGTGCCTCGTACTCCGTCGAGGAATTGGAACCAAAACTGCGGAAATTCTCGTGCTCGCGCACGTGGAATGTGTAATAGCCATCCGATTCGAATTGCAGCGGTCTGCCATCGACTTTGGTGACCAGTGGACCGGACGCTCGTTCCCTGAGCCGAATGTCCCGCAGCAGGGTAGTGGGCAGCAGACCACCGGAGTGCAGGGAATCACAGCTCAGCGAGGAGTTGCTGCTCTCATCGCACTCCTCGCTGTCATCGGTGAGGCTGTATGCTCGCTTCGGAACGGGACTCGGTGTCTCCAGCGGGCTGTGCTTGTGGTCCGCCTCCTCCTTGACCATCAGCCGCGTGGTCTGCAGATGCAGCTCCAGCTGCGGTGACCTCACCTGCTGCTGCTGCTGCTGCTGCTGCGGATGACCCTCCAGATCGCTGCCCGTGCCACTGTCCAAGGTCTCGCAGGGCGAGTACTGGCCACTGGTGTCCACCAAGTAGCACAAGTGCTGCTGCATCTCCTCCGCGCCCTCGTTCAGCTTCACCACACTTATCTGCTTGCCCAGAGTCCGCTGCTGACCCTGGCTTTCGATTTGAATCTTCACCGTGTTGTTGTGTTGCAATGTTGCTGCTGTGTCCGCTGCTGTTGCTGCTGGCTGACTGGCGGCAATTTCACCATTGCAGCTGATTATGGTCGGTGATGTTGCTGCTGATGCTGCTGTTGTTGCTGTTGTTGCTGCTGTTGCTGTTGCACCGGCAATTTCTCCGCCAATGCGCAGCAGCAACTGCGGATAGATTTTGGTGGTCCCTGGTGCTGCTGCCGACTTCGCCGCTGTGTCGTAACTAGTTTCCAAATTATCTTTGGTTGTTGCTGCTGTGTCGCCAAATGCCAGCAACATGCCAGCCTGGGACTTGAGCGACATTTCAGTGTTGCTGTTGCTCTTGGCAGTTGGTGCTACTTGTGTTGATGCGGCTTCTGCGGCTGTTGCGGTTGTTGTTGCTGCTGCCACTGCTGGTGGTGTTGCCGCAGCCACTTCTGGCGATTCGATGATTATGGAAATACCGCGCATTGGCTCCAATCGCGACACATTGCTAGTGATTGCCGCCATGGTTCTGCAGCATCTGGTCGTCGATATCCGATCGCAGATATCCAATGCCTATATCTCGTGGCTCCGCTCCAAGCTGATGCAATCAAGTGCCGGCTAATGATGTTGCTCCTGTGCGTTCCACTTGCCACTTGCCTCTTGCCGCTGCCGCTGCAGTTGACCGTTGCCAAGTGCTTTACAGTTAGAATGCCGCGTGCATACGATCGCAGTAATTGCTGTTGCCGCAGTTGCTGCAGTTGATTCTGCAAGGATGATTTATGAAATAAATATGAAATAGAATTTAGACCAAAATTTAGACTAAAATTTAGACTAAAAATTAGACTAAATTTAGACAAATCCTCTACAAAATGTGAGGAAAGCCTGACTTTTCATTTCTCTAAGTGTGTTTTAGCCGCCACACGAGCTTGACATTTAAGTCGAAGATGATGCCGAATATAAATGTTAAAGGCTTTACCAGCGTACTAAAAATACAGATGGGAAACCAGAAAAAATAATAATCATAATAATGATAAACACGAAACCGCAAAACGCAGACAGAACTGGCAAAAGAATGCCGTAAACAAAAGGGAAACCCTGAACACCCTGAAATTTGCGCAGCTTATGATAGTAGCTCATTTTTTCTTTATTTTCTATGCATAGTATATGTAAATAAGCAATTAATTGATGGATCACAAGTTAAGTATAAACAAAGGATAGTTGTTCTAACGAAATCAGCTGCAGATATCATATCATATCAAGTCGGATCGGTTAGTGCAGCAACTTCTTCGGTTCGACAGGGAATGTTCTTCGAACTTAAGAACGAGTCGGGATTTACATTTAAATGGCTGGGGAACTTGAAATATTGGGCGCGCTCAGCCCGCGGCATTTTTGACTTTGGTTTTTTCCGTTTTTTTTTTCTCTTTGGAATCTGGAAACTGGTTACACTTGAACCTGGTATTTCTGTTTTTTTTTTTTTTTTCATTCGTTGTTTGGAAATATTTGAGCGGCGCTTACCCGTTGTTGTTGCTGTTGTTGTTGCTGCTGCTGGCCTGCATTCGCCGCTTATTGCACACAATTTTCATTTGGTAGCTTACCAAAAGACACACACAAAAATAAAACAAAAATCAAAAAATTCGGAAAAACAGTTTTACACATTCAGAGATTTTTCTTATTGAGCTGCGTTTTCCATATATCGCACACACGCACGCAGTCTGTTTTTCTTTTGGGTTTTCCGCTGCTGTGTTTACAATCTCTGATTTCATTGGGATTCTTCAGTTACTGTGTATATATTTTGAAATCGGCTGGAAAACACGACTTTTGAGAACTCGCCGCGCGTACAACCCATTCAAAATCGCGCTGGCAACTGAAGCCGCAGCAACAAAGTCGCTTTGGGTTGGCGTGTTTCGCCAGGGATTGTTTTTTACCTCTTCTTCTACTTCGCATAGTTGCCTCTCTGTCTGCCGCCCATTCGCCGACTCTTTCTCAAGCCAGTTGTTGAGGTTTTTTAATTTTTGCTTTCAAGAAACTCACAAAAAAGCAGCAGCCGCTGAAATTACCTAAAACAAAAATAAAAGAGCTTCGCGTGCGCAAGGCGATGGTTTAAATACACTTAAATACAATACATCCCAATTATTGCGCTATTATTTAGGAATATTTACTTGATACACATTTGCTTAATTGTTTTTAAATTATATTATTAATATATTATATATTATTAAATGCACAGAAATGCGTTGAAACTATTTGACATAGCCCGTGTTGCAGGATGAGTGTAACAGTCACCTTACCCCAACAAAAAAAGGGCAACAAATATGCGCCGCTGAGAATTTGTTTACGTGCGCATGCGCAGCCGCAGTCGACGGCGCTGCCTCTGCCGCAGTCGCTGCCCACGTCGACGTCGGCACTTGTCCGCCGCTTTTATTATTGTTATTGTTGCTGCTGCTGCTGCTGGCGGCGCAGTACTCGTTTGTTGCCAAAGTTAATTGTTTGGTGCCACAGCTGCACAGTGGGACATCGAGAGTGCGCGGGGCACAGTGGGCAGCGGCAGTTGGATGGCTGGCTGGAATGTGGCAAGGCCTCAAACTGGTTTTCGGTTTTTAGGGGCTCAGGTGCGACGATGCCGCGATTGAGACTTCAACTCGAGAGCAGGAATTCCGATTCCGCTGGCAATCAAAACAGCTCGCCGATAAAATTGGTCCAGTTCGAACCAAGAAATATAAGTACTGTCCGTCCGTCCAACTGTCCGTATGTAGGTACATACAGCTGCGGTTAAAATAATAGCACTACTGCAGGTGGAAAGTTCATTTCCTAAAAAAAGGTATTGAATGTTTATTTTTTTTAAAGTCTGATTGCATGAATAATAAGTACCATATGTTGTCTCTCTAAGCAAGAAATTTTGACTCTCTCAATGTAACGGTTCTTTTTGTTTTTGGGCACTTTCTGCAAAAGGGCGCTAAATGAGGCGGTAACAAAAATAGCACTGACCACGTTTTTGCTAAATAAAATTAATAGGAGTGATTGCTTTGGGTTTTTTTTCGACATATTTTGAAAAAAGGAGTTGCATTAAAGGTTTTAATTGAATTTTTTTCAAAAGAAGACCAAAAATTCTCTAGTTATGGGTCGGGGAAAGCATTTTACCGTCGAAATAAGGAATTTGATTAAAAACATGATCTGTGAAGGTAAAACCTACGCTAAAATGAGACGGTTTTTTTTGTTTTTCAAACAATATGATCCGCAATGCATTGCTGTTTGTCGAAAATAACGAAAAACGTGGAAGAAAGCCCTCTATGTCCAATGTGGAGATCAAGCGCTTGGTTCGGCAAAGCAAGAAGGAGCCTTTTAAGCCGGTGACGGAACTGAAGAAGGAGCTTCAGATAGCTGCAAACGTGGAAAAAGTTCGCAAACACTTAAGACAAAACAACCATAATGTGTGCAGTCCCAGAAAAGTCCCGCTTTTGACTGTGAAGCATGTGGCAAAGCGAATCGAATATGCCAAGATACGCAAGGACTGGCCTGTGGAGAAGTGGCGCCACATTTTGTGGTCAGATGAGAGCAAAATTGGGTTTTTTGGTTGGAAAGGCTCTCGGTCTTATGTTCGGCGTCCACCACGAACTGAAAATAATCCTCGCTTCACCTTTAAGACGGTAATGCACTGGGGATCAAACATCATGGTATGGGCGTGCTTTTCATACTATGGAGTAGATCCGATTCATATGATTCAAGGCATCATGGATCAGCACATTTACACAGATATCCTGGAAAATGTGATGGCGCTATATGCCGAGGATGAAATGCCGCTTTTTTGGACATTTCAACAGGATAACGACCCAAAACACACGAGGAAGAAGGCTCGAAAGTGGTTTGAGCAGAAATCGATCCGAGTAATGATCAGTCACCCGACTTGAATCCAATCGAAAAACTTTGTGCGGACGTGAAAAAAAGGTTTCTGAAGCCAAGCCCAACCATAACGAGAAACTTTGGATTCATGGGGGATCGAGGATCAAGGATTCATGGAGAAAAATTCCTCAAAAACGGTACCAGGACTTGGTGGACTCCATGCCAAGAGGATGCGCAGCTGTCATTGCCTACAATGGTCACGCAACCAAATAT
Organism: Drosophila simulans; assembly: GCF_016746395.2. NCBI lineage: Eukaryota > Metazoa > Arthropoda > Insecta > Diptera > Drosophilidae > Drosophila > Drosophila simulans. The sequence continues at coordinate 3,195,600 of NC_052525.2, forward strand.
TAAGATTCTTTAAACATAGTTCTTAAGATATAATCCATTTGTTGAACTCTTATTTTATTTTTTTAGTTAGTTTTAGCAAAATACGAGAAACAGTGCTATTTTTGTTACCGCCTAAATTTGGAGGTTTTTCTTTGTTTTACCAATTATTTTTAAAATATCCATTAGATCTGTTACCAATTTTATTATTTCAATTGAAAATCATTGTAGTATTTAAGATTAGTGGAAAAAATTTTGAAAAAATTTCAGAAAATAGAGAAACGATGGGGCAAACACGAAATGTGCTTTTGGTGCTATTATTGTTACCGCAACTGTATGTACATATACTATACATATGTACATATACACTTCTGGATCTCTGGATTAGCTGTAAAGCTAACGAGTTGACCCCATGCTGATTCTAATTTCAAACGAATGCCCACAAATGGGCAAATGCTGTTTTGTCGCCAAGAAATTTCCGCCTAAGAAATATGCACAATTTAAGCATAAGCAACAACTTTCCACGAAGCGACTCCGTCGCTCCGGCTGAACAATTGCCAAATGGATTTCAGCTTTTAATTATATTTAATACCAAAGTGTTTATGCAAAGGAAAGAAAAACCGAAAGAAAGACGCCTCGAATTTGTGTGTGCAATCAACGGAATGTAAAGCTGCACTTGCAGTATGCAGAAAGTACGAGTGCAGCAGCCACATGCAACAGGCGCTGCAGCTTGTAATTTACCGCTAATTCGATGCAGTGAGACGTCCGACGATGACGACTACTTATGTATGTACATGTATGTATGCATGTATCTCTGTGCCTACCGCCGCCACCCGTACCGCCCCCAGTGGTGCAGCTACCGCTCCGCCCAGCACGGTGGCCGGTCACTTGGCCAGTTTGTTTCCGCCTGTTGCGCTCCGCTGAAGTCACAAGGGCTGCTGCAGGCGTTGGCCAATGCAGATTACCGTTGCACATGCGCACACACACTCACACACTTTGCTGCACTGCGAGAAAGGGGAGCCACTTATCCATTGATTGCCAATGAAAATGAATTTTTAAGGAATTTTGTCGCCTTTCGTTGCTTAAAAGCCCTATTTTTATATGTTTCTCTATTCATTTATCTGCATTTAACAATTTAATTCCATTTTTTTTCTCTGTGTACCACTTCTATTCAGTGAAAAGAAACTAGCCAAGCTTCACTAATCGTGGAGAAGCTGTTATGAATTCAGGATTTGTAAAGGAGTCGTAGGAGTCACAATCCCAATTTTGTGTGGCCAATTAAAATACCATATGAACCTAGGTTTTTGTTATTTATTGTCATTTAGCTGCAATTGTTGTTATGACTGATCAGTTGCAAGTTTAACATAAGTTAATAATGATACGTTGAATTATCTATATCATAGTTTCATGTGTGCAATGCGTATGAAAGAATTTTACATCAATTAGAAGTATCTTGCGAGCTAGCAAAATAAGGATAACAAATTCCGTAATAATAATCGAATTTTTTTAGCAATGTAATTTTTATTATTTATCGTAAATATATTACTATTCATTTGCTAGTTTGGCAAACTGGGTGTTCCATCTGCGTATTCTTTGCGGGTAGTCGAAGGTCGCCCATATATCTCAGCTCCTTCGTTTTGGTTTAAAACTCGTTTCGTAGGGGTTCCTTTATTGTCAACATCAATAACATTAAATACATGTATAATATATGTTTTCCTTTCGATCTAAATAGATGTGTATAATATATCGATGTATATGTATAAATATACCATAAAGAAATGGATAACTTATAATACAGTGCAATCCATTGCTGCAAGGAGGAGTGAATTTATTTTCAAGTTGTTTTTGATCGATTCTAAAAATGCCCAGAAGTGTCCAGAACTGTGTTTCAAAACGAATTCACGCACCCATTAGCTGCATTTCAAAACACATAAATATATGTATATATATTCGTTAATTTGTATAATAATAGTTCTTCAATGCTATAATGAGTCGTTAAACCTTAAGCTGCCATCTCCAGTTATGTATATGTATATCTTTATAGGGTTCCCTTTGCACCTATTTGAACGGTTGCGTTTGCGATTTGTTAATGTTTCTTTTAATGTTAATGTATAATGTAATGTGTATAACTACAGATATACCTATAGGCCGTAAGTACAATGGAGGAGTGTGGCGATGATAACGGTTACCAACAAGTAATTTTATTCGTATAACTTTCGATTAGAGCAAAACATAACTCCAGTAAAACATATTCCAATATACATATCTGCCCCATCAATTATCTAAAACACTGAGACTTTAAAGTGGTTTTTAGGTTTTAAGCATAGTTTCGAATGTGATATGATTTCGTGAGGCCGCCTACGCGAGCGAGCGGATTAAACACAGAAAGCCGAGCTGATCACAACAGAGAATGAACTGTGGTTGGTATAGTCACTGTATAGTTATATATCTCTTATATAGGTGGTGCCCCGATGTCCCTCGCATGATATGGTCAAATCAAAGAATTAAGTCTAGAATACAGCGTAGTTATCGAATATAGTTATCATATATGTATATATATCGTATATAGTCAGCAAATTGTGTCTGTGGCAAATTGTACGTTTTCTCTTTGATAGCGAAATCGGATATGTAGACCCTATAAGGGTGGCCATATGCCATATAACAACTCTACGCTCTCTCTGCCCTTTTCGAAAAACCAACCGAAAGAAGAAAGGCAATGGAAAACAATAATCGCGTATATATATGGCCACATGCTAATGAAGTTATGCGGAAATATTTCCATTGATTTCGGCCTTTTTTTATGCTTTTCTATAGCTTTCTGCTTGAATGAAACCGCGCATCCAGCGTCGAGTTTTACCTAGTATTGCTATTTTCCTATTTTCATTTTCCTTGTTGTGGTTGCTTTGCATTATAGTTTTTCGGTTTTGTTTCTTTTTTTTTTCGCTTTATCTTCAAACAGTCTTTGGGACCATATAGGAGTGTTTTGATATCGACGCCGCCTAACATCGGTGAGTGCTTACTTATTGTCCATATTTACATCGAGATTCATTATATATTTCATCATCCGTATCTATGTTCGGTCTGGGTTCGCTCAAGAATTCATCTGGTTTTATTGTCGTTGTTGTCTACTTTTCTTTGGTATCCTGTGTCTCCTGTCTACTCCTCCTCTTCCAGCGACTTCTCGGGTAGTCCGTACTTGGGGCAGCACATGCCCTCCGTACCGTCCATGTTGAAGCAGAAAATGCTGCGCTCCAGTTCGGTTGGCTCGTGTGGCACGATGCCGTGGACTTCCCTTAGCTCCGCTTCGGGAAACCAGGCGGGGTCCGAGTCCTCCACCACCTTGATTCCGCACAGACTGAAATAGGAAATGTGTGTGAAATAGTCATGAAAATTAGGCTGACTGCTTACCGCAGCACCGCCACAATCGGTATCCACAGAATGGATGAGAGTATGAGGAAGAAGGCCACGACGATGCACCAGTGGGGCCACTCCATGCCCTCAGTGGCTCCCTTCGCTCCAATCCAGGCAGGATAGCTACTGCCCTCGGTCAAGAGTTGATAGAACGAGGCCAGCAGGATGGTGACCATCGCACAGGGCGATAGGTATTTCCAGCAGAACATCCAGTAGAAATTCGGCCGCGATCCGGTCATCATCTCAATATCGTCCGAGAACCGGCGTACCCCGTATATGTAGCTAATCGAAAGGCACTCGAAGAGCGCAATGATCAGCAGCGGGAAGTTGCCTGCGAAGCTGTCCATCAACTGAAATATATAGCTCCCAGCCCCATTGGCGAAGCACATGGAGATCGTGCAGCAGGAAAAGCAGAGTGCCTGCGAGGGAAATGATTTCAATTATTATCAATTTCACAAGGAAAAGGTCAATAAATCAGCGCAAAGCAGTGGCAAATGTACACGAATAGCTCACCCCCACTATATATTCCTTGGGCAGGTTGGGAAAAAGTTTCATGTCCACCAGGGATGTGACCACGCCCTCCAGCGTCCCGAATTGCGAGTCGATTCCCAGGGTAAAGAGCATCAGAAAAAATAGGACGGCCCAGAGTTGAGCACCCGGAAACTGATTGATCGCCTCCGTGAAGATGATGAAGGCCAGACCTGTTCCTGAAGCACTCTGAAATAGTAAATATATATATATATATATATATATACATATATATGCGTAGAGAAAGGTAACTCACATTGGCCAGTTCCGTTTGAAGATCGCAGACAGGCAGGTTGTGCGTCTTGTTCTGGGCCAACAGCCCATTACGCTCCTCAGTGCAGCGATCAAAGGTCGCCGTGGCCTTGAATCCGATGACAGAGAATACCACCACTCCGGCGAACATGGAGGTGCCACAATTGGTGAGCGATACGAGTATGGCGTCCCTGTAGCAGTTATTATTCGCCGGATTGTACGAACTGAAGGCTATCAGACCGCCAAAGGCCAATCCCAGCGAGAAGAAGATCTGGGTGCCGGCCTCCAGCCAAACGACTGGATCCAATAGAGTTTCCCATCGAGGGGTAAACAAATGTGCCACCCCATCTGCAGCTCCCTTTAAGGTGATGCCCCGGAAAAAAAATATTATGAGCACCACATAGGGGAATATGGCCGTCATATAGACGATCTTGCCGGATGACGTGATGCCCTGGACCATGCAGATGTAGACCAAGAACCAGGAGACGATTAGCGCAATGGCCATGTGGTAATTGAAGTTCTCCGGCATATCCACACTCTCCGAGCACTGCAGTGTGGTGCGATACCAGTAGAACTGCGTCGGGGAGGAGGCCACGCACTCCGGCTCGTGGTCGTAGGTAAAGTTCTTATACAGCCTCGTCGGACAGTCCGCCCAGGGCAATGGCGATTCGAAACTGTGCAGCAGATAGATCAGGCACCAGGCGATTATGGTGTTATAGTACAGCGCCACTATATAGCTGACCACCGCCGATGAGATCCCGATGCCGCCCAGATACGGCGACACCTGGCTCCAAACGCCGATGGCTCCTTTTCGCAGTCGCTGGCCAATCGCCAGTTCCAGGTAAAAGATCGGTATGCCCTGGATGCACAGCATTATGAAGTAGGGCACCAGGAAGGCACCGCCGCCATTCTTCTGGGCCAAATAGGGAAAACGCCACACATTTCCCAGGCCAACGGCATAGCTATGCGAAATTGAAAGTAACGAATTAAATGGTTATTAACGTTGCCTATAGCTATGAAACATACCCAATGGTGGCCAGCAGGAACATGATCTTGCTGTCCCAACTCTCCCGCTCCTCGCCCTCCTTCTCGCCCTCGACGATGTCCTGCTGATCCGCAGAGGCAGTCGCGATGGCCACCAGTTCGGCCTTGGCCTTCGAAGTGCTAGCCTCGGATCCGAAGGGCGGCGGATCCTGTTCCAGTTCCGAGGACTCGTCGAAGGCGTCGGACATGAAGCCCTGGTTGGTGGCCCCATAGAGCGGCTGGTGGTGTAGTGATGTGTGGTGGTGGTGGCTGACGCCATGCTCCTTTGACACCAGGCGACCTCGGAGTTCCTGGAATAATTAACTGATTTCAGTAATCTCGCCAAAATGAAGGAATTTTCTCCAAAGCGTGTGAAAAAAAAGTAGTGAAAATACCCAGAGTGAATATATTTTATTTATAGGTTAATCTGTTATTAACTTTTTTTGCGCTGAATACCAATCAATCTTACCCTCAATTCCAGCTGATCGATGCTCTTCTGGCTTTTGAGGATTATATCCCGGGAGCTTTGGCGCCGCAATAGCTGAGCTGTGTTGGCCATGATTGTGTTTTATTATTATGATTTCAATTTATTACAGGGTATTATAGGTGTACGAGTGGGTGCTGTGCGGGTGTGTGTGGTTGCCTAAAAGTGCTCTAAGTCCGTGCTTCCGCTTCTCGAATTGTCCGCTGATTTCACTTTCCTCGGCGCCACCTAGTGTTGCGTTCGGGTAACTAGCAGCTCACTGGACATTTTTCGTAGCATACTTTTTTAGGTGGCTGTATAAATCGCGCATTATTATTATCCCCTTGCTGTGCGTTTAGTTTACTTTTAGCTGGGTTTTATTGTTTTTTTTTTCTATGGCTTAGTGCTTTTGTTAGTGCTTAATTGCAGGTGATAACGGTGCATTAGTAGTAGACGCCATCGCAGTGCCGCAGGCTGCTTTTTCTAGTGGAATACGTATTACTAATAACTGTACTTAGCATGCATGCACAGAGGAAAACGGGAATGGAAAATGAATTTAGTGAAAAAAATATATATTTTGAAAAGTAATGAATAGAACATATTTTAAAAACCAATTTAGGATTTCTTTATGTTTTTGTAATTATTTAATCGCTGAAATGATTTTTGACAACCGTTTATAACGAAAATATGCTACTTAATGGATTTCTTAAACATAATAAATACTATTACACAGATAGTTAGGAAAAGAATGTCAGCTTATTGCAGCTTATTTCAAATAGCTGGTATTTTTGACCGTGTGCTTTCCATCAATCAAATCATGCAAAAGGAAATACCCACACACAGCAGGACATGTGCGTGGTTTGCGTGTCTAGGTCCACACAATAAATCAATCAAAGTGAGTCCTGCCCAACCGCCCACCGCCCCTGAACACTTTCCGCCCACTTACTAATGCAGCTTAATGGAATTCACTTTCTTTTTGGCCCTGCAATTAGTGTAGGCTGTGTTTCCCAGGGCGATGGGAGTACGGGAGTACTTTACATCGCTGCCATGGAGACCTACATTATTACTCTATATGAGCATGCTTTTAAGGATACTGATTTTGGCAATCTTTGGCGTGCAGCATTACTTGTATGTGCCCTTCTCAAAGGTGAGCTATATCCTTTTAGACTGGCTTTTTTGTTGCTCGCTGAAATCTCACTTATATAACCGAAGCAATCACTCGCGAAAAATTGAAGTCGCACTTAAACAAACAGCGAAGTAAGGGAGTCCAACAAAGGGGAGCGATGGGCGCGGGGAGGGGGCCTATTGTTCGATTATCCTTGGATTAACAGTTGCAGGTGGTTGCATTAAAACCTATTTAAAGGCCTATTCCGTCGCTCCTTTCGCTATCCCGTGATTCTGATTGGGATAACGTAACGCTGTGTCGTAACGGGACGTTGGCAGGAAACTGTTGAGCAGCAAAGGACGTAATAGCCGAATGGCAGGACGAAAAGCATAGCGGTTAACGGGGGAGGCGACAACGGGAGAGCAAGGAAGCAAAATGAAAAGAGCAGCGCAGACGCGGCACGCGCCACGTGAATCCAAGAGAGAGGGAAGATGGTAAACAAAAGAGGGAGAAACATAATGTTAAAAATATTCACATATTCGAAGAAATCAGCTACTTTGCATTATACCATCTAAAGCCCAAAATCAAGTATCTCAATTTTAAAATATGTCGAATTATTCATTTGATTAATTAAGCCAATTGCAACAGTCAATTGAAGTGCCGATAGAAAAAAGCGTTAGTGATTTTTAAAAAATGAACTGGTCATCGAACGAGTTCGTTTAGAAAGTGTTATCGATGAACTTTGTGTGATTGCAATCCACAAAGTCACGAAAACTAATACAAAAAATATTCAAAACCACAAACCATACAAACTTTTAATTGCGAAATGTGTGTCAGTAAAATGGTTTATTTCCCACAATGAAATTAATAAATTTATAGCCATACTGTGACTGCCTCACTGCGAATTTCTGTTCATCTCTGAAATGAACTAGCGGTGAACCAGCCGTCTAATGAACACTTGCCGACATACCTCTCATAAATTGTTTATGATTTCGATACGAGAACGGGGAATTGCGTGGATTTATAGAAAAGATGGTGTTCAAGTGCCAGGAGGACAGTTTCCTGAAGGAGGTGAGCCCTCAAATGAAGCGCAAAGTACCTAATTACATAACTGTGATCTAATTTGCCGCAGTTCAAGACAAAAATCGTTAGCAGCGAGTTTGCCACCTTCGATTGGACAGATCCCAGTGGAAAGGTCGAGAAACTCAAGGGCTTCAATGTGATCTGCGAAGACACGATACTGTTTCCCGAAGGCGGTGGTCAGCCCTGCGATTACGGAACATTAGGCGGATTCCCCGTAAAGAATGTCCAGAGAAAGGGCTTGACTGCTGTTCATTTTGTGGAGTCCCCAACGAGCTTCGAGCAGGATGCCGAAGTCCTTCTGACACTAGACTACCAGAGAAGACTGGATCACATGCAACAGCACTCAGGACAGCACCTGATCACCGCCCTGTTCGACAGGGAGTTCAAGTACGACACCACCTCGTGGTCCCTGGGATCCTCAGTCTCCTACATTCAATTAAGTACGCCTCATTTGATAAGTCGCGAGTCACTGGACCTCATCGAACGTCAGGCCAACGATCTGATTCGCGAGGGCCGTGAAGTTACGGTGCTTCTGGTGGATCCCGAGGTGGCGCAGGAGTTCCAGGATGCCAGGGCTCCCAGGGGATTGCCCAAGGATCACGAGGGTCTGGCCAGGGTGGTGCGAATCGAGGGCATTGAGAGCAACATGTGCTGCGGCACCCACGTCACGAATCTCTCTCAGCTGCAGTGCATTAAGCTGCTTTACGCCGAGAAGGTGAAGTCGAATGTTCTGGTGCACTTTGTCGTGGGCGAAAGGGTGCTCGTAAAGCTTGGCGAGGTCTTTCAGCGCGAACAGCAGCTAACAGCGGCTTTAAAGTGAGACTCCCAAGGATGTGGTCCAGTTTTCTGTAACTAATCATCTGCATTTCACAGAGGTGGACCCGGTCAGCACTTGGAGCTCGTCCAGAAGCTACAGCAAAATGTGAAGGGCAGCCGGAAATACTTCCAGCAGCTGCTTAAACGCTACGCCACCGCCGAAGCCGAGCGTCTTTGCGATCTGCCCAAAAAGGATCGTCCGAAGTATTTCTCTCTCCATCGACGCGACGGCATCGAGGTGGACTTCATAAACACATTCTTGCGGGTGGCTCCGGAGGAAATCTTCTACTTTCTGACCGTTTCCGAGAGCGTGTTTGCTGGCAGCAGTGCCAAGGGACATCTGGTGCTGCGCGGAGATCCAGAAATTGTCGGAAGGCTCGGTCCCCAGTTCGTGGAAATTCTCGAGGGCAAGGGAAACGGCAAAGAGGGCAATTTCCAGGGAAAAATCAACAACTTGGCTAGACTGGAGGAATGCCAAGAGCTGCTGGAGGCGGAGTTCAAACCAAAGAGGATCATCGAAGCCACTCCTGCAAATGGAGCTCAGCTGGAGGCAGAGGAATGAAGTATTTTTGGAGTGGTCGAATATACAATATTTGTATGCGCTACTAAAATTCGAAAATAAATATTGACTATTTTTATAGCAAATAGTTAGTCATATCGCAATCCGATGAGAAAGAATTAGTCACACGTTCTTGTACTAAAAACATACATATATTGGTATTCCCTCGATTGACTTAAGCAGCAAACACGGTACTGGGGATAACGAAAGCGTTAAGCTTTGTGGTGTGGGATCACAGGTAGTTGACATCGTAGTTGCGCATCTTCGAATTGAGTCGCCAGTATTGATTCCAAAATCCCACATCGATGATCCGTTCGTGGAAGTTGAAGACGCCCACTTTGGTGTATTCACAGATGGCCGGATAGGTGCAGTCGTCCTCGTCGTATAGATCCACCCAAAGGATCGTGCAGATGCCCAGGGAAAGGAGACGCAGTTTCTTTTGATTGATCGCCCTCTCCAAGGTCAGCAGATAGTCGGCGGACACGGGATTCTGGAGTTCTACCGGCACTGTGATCATTCGATTTGTGGCACCCCTTAGCAGAGTCATAAAGGCCTCCTCGTCTGGGTTCTTCAGACTGGCTTGGTACATGAACAGCACTCCCGATCCATAGAGAAGCGCCTTTTTGGGCTTCGTGTAGGATTCTCGCACAACACCCACTGCCACCTCCGTGTAGTCCCTGACCAGGCCGTTCCAGTACTGCACCCACTTCTCCACGAACGTGCCCTTGAAGCGCTCCGGCATCTGAGTTCTGTCGGTCAATCTCTGACGCAGGGCCGTTATACGACCACCCACGCGGAGGAACTGCATCTCCTGGCGGGTTTTCAGTGATCAATTTGAAAAAAGCCAAAAAACCAGGTGGAATTGAAGTGCTAGAGTTATCAAATCAAAAAAACAGCTGTTTAGTGTGACTGTGCGCCGGAAAAATATCACCGGCGCGACGGTGATATATCGATATCACCTGATTAGTCGAAAATAATTATATTTAACTGTATAATATCAAATATGTATGGGACCATTTTAAAATATTGTGCGTTCAACATTATATTGAAAACATACATATATTTATTTTTATGGGAAATATCAATTGGGGTGGTCTGACACACGGCCACATTGTTCCTTCGATAGATCCAGGCAAATTATCGATGACAAAATATACAAAATAATTGTTTTTATCGCGAATTGCCAACGCTCTGTACAAGTGATGTACGAAACGAGTTAAATACAGCACAAACCGAACGGATAAAAGCTGCACGCTGGGCGAATCGAGATAAGGAGGGCGTGGCGAATCGAAATATAGTACCATCCAATCCCCAGAAGACGCGGCGTAAACGTAATATGCAAAAATCGCTACCATGAAAAAGGGCAAGGGATCAAGCTCCCTTGGATCGAAGGAATCATCTGGGAGACCATCCTCGTCAGTCCTGGTGTCCAAGGAGTGCGCGAGACTTGCGGACTCTTCAGGATCGGCGGGGATCCAGCAGGACGGCAAGAAGCAGCTGCCGGAGCGGGATGACTCGCTGGATGCCAAGGAATGTAAGTACAACGCACTTCCCCTTCCAACGCGATACAAGTGCTCATTCCCATGCAAACACAGTGGTAGGCATACTAATAGAAGCACAGGACGTGTGGTTAGCCAGGAGTATTTAACTCCTATCTGTGATAAGGAAATTGGTAAACGAAAATATAAAAATAAAAGCTGATACCTTCAAAAGGGCACATGTTCCTATTCCTAGAGAATCACAGTAGTCCAGTCACAGTAGTCACAGTAGTCCAGTCTAGTCCAGTCTAGTCACAGTAGTAGTAATATTTCACAAAACACAACGCAAATACAAAAACTCAAGCGGACTTGAAAATTTTTAAAGAACATTTAAATATTACCAAGTTTACCGTCTTCAGCTGCAGGAATGGAAAAAGAGTCGATTAGCAATCGGCCATCGAACGATGAGCCATTGAAAGATGAGCCATTGAAAGATGAGCCATTGAAAGATGAGCCATTGAAAGATGAGCCATTGAAAGATGAGCCATTGAAAGATGAACCTAAACAAAGCGAGTGCACTGGCATTTCCACCATCCCGGCGATTGATAAGCTACGCCGCTTCTGCTTTATTGGCTCCACGGACGAGCCCGTCTATGCCAGGCCCGCACTGGACCCTGCTGTCGAGAACAACTTCGCAACGCTGAAGGAACTCTGCTCCCAAGTGAGCGAAAACGAGCTGGTCGAGTGCTTGGTGAGCGTTTTGGGCAGCGGACCGAATACGGAGCACCTTCCCCGACCCGACGAGCCGCTCCTAATCCTGGCTGTCTTCTTTACCACGTGCGAAGACGAGAAGAAGCGAAATGCAGTGCGAAATAGATTCACCGACCTGATCACCAGCGAATCGGATCTCCTACTGTTCGTTCAGCTGGTCAAGCGAGTCCAGAAGGTGCTCGAACGTAAAACGCCCTTCAATCGCACAGTGCGGAAGGCCGTCCTCAACTGGTATGGCACGAAATCGGTTGACCGCCTTCTCCACTTCTGGTCCGTAGGCGATGGAACTCGTTGGCCTGCGCGTCGCGACCTGCTGTACCGCTGCCATTTTCGGCATGCCAATTTTTTACCGGAAATCCATGCTGCCTTAAGGCTGCTCTCATCATCGCCAAAGGAGCTATCGCAGTGGCCTGATTTTTTGACGCCCTTGACCAGCTTTCGCGAAACTATTGAGGGTGTTGTGAAGCTTCGGCTCCTCAAGGATCTCGGACAGGCTCTCCCCATTGTGAAGAAGTTCTCGCTGAGCTGGGAGCATGTGCCATTCCATTTGCTTCACGACCCCAGGCTGGCGTATTTCCTCGTTCCACGCATGAGCTACGAGCATCTTCTTCAGAAATGGCCACGCCTCTCGCGACTGCACTTCCGAGTGCCCCCCTTTGCTAAGCAATTGCTGGACCAGAAGAAGCTTAAGGCGAGCAATGTTCCGCCCGTACGTCTGCTGCTGGAGGATATGCGTCTCACGAAGACCAAAAAGATGGTGAGTGTGCTCCCCAAGCCACTATAAATCAGTTGCTACTACCTCCATCACTCAAAAACGAAAAAAAATTAAATTCCAGTGTCCAACTTCGATTCAAAGGGCGAGTTTCCTGTATAGCGTCTATGAGATATCCTTTGGCCTGAACAAGGCACTCGGTAGGCGACTGCACATTACGCTCAATCTGGAGCGGACCTACCTGGGCAGTAAGTCAAATGGCTACTCATTAACTATTCAGATTACTTCAAACGTACACCCCCAGAATACCTTTCTGGTCCATGTCGTTCGCTCAAGTACTTAGACGCCCTGGTGGCATTGGCTTTTGGCTATTTCCGCAGCGACCCGAAGGTGACGGTGGAGTTTTGGCACGACCGCAGTGGCCAGTTGAAGCCGCTGCCTTGGACAAAGGAGATGTCTGTTTCAGAGGCCACGGCCTGTTGCGAGAATCAGAAGGTAATCACTTTGCACAAACGATCCCCGTCTTTACCATTGATCTTCGATGCAGGTGGGCAAAGTCAGGCAATCGCTAAATGAAATTCTGTCCAGGGCGCTATTGGATATGCAGAATACGTTCGACGTGTTTTTGGTACTCGTGCCGGGTGCCGCGCGCGGAAATCCGGATAATAATTCAAAGTGCTTGGCTGCTCTAATGGACGAATATCGCGAAAAGCGAAACTCCAATGCTAAGTGAGTGTTTTGCATTGGTAATTACAATTAATATGGATTAACATCCTTTCCGTGCACAGATTTATTATGGTGAGCCTGCGGCAGCATCAACGCTCCATGATATATTCCAGCCGACGAAACGAGAACTTGTTAGAGTTGTGCAGCCTGGATAAGCACACTCCGCGTGTGATTAACGCATTTGTCCGCAATATGTTCTACTAGGCGGAGAAATGCACTTCAAAAATCCGACGACCACTTCATCGCACAACTGCAGGCGCAAAACAGTTCCATTTGTTGAATGCCGGTGGCCATCGGTTAGTTGCCATCGGACATCTCTCTCGCTTTCATTGATGCCTGGTCGTTCGCTTTCGTGTAACATATATAGGCCCTTGGTGTGTAATCGTTTTAGAACCAGGCCAACTCAATGCTACATTCATATTTATGTACTACTAATTGTAATAGTTGCATCCCGGAATCCAAAATTCAAATTTCCTATCGGGCTAGTAAGATATTATTATCGCTCGTTTTGTGTAATGAAATTTGTATTAGTATTTGTAATTTTTACTCGATTTGGTGGATTAATTTTGTTGAAATCAAACTGAATCAACTGAACTGAACTCAATCTAAATTCAATTTGGATTTAAAACAATCTCAATGAAATCGCAAGCGCAAGCAACAACAAAAAACCGACATAAAAACCAAACAAATTGCCTTACAAACAAAAATGTTAGTAAAACTTTCATTTTAGTTTAGACTTTTTCAAAAATTGAATACTGGAACTGAAACACAATTTATGGCATTTAGATAAAGTTAAAGTTAAATATAAACTAATCGTATGACCTATGTATTGAATATTAATCTAACGTAACTTTAAAATAGTCCAAGTCAAAGCAATAATCACCAATCACTAAGCAAATCCAGTTATAGCCTCAGATCTTTTATAGATTTTTGTTGTGCTCGAATAGAATCGAATTAAATTAGCTAAATAGTTGAAACGCGTACAAGGCAAAAATTAAAGGAAAAACAAAAACTCCCAATGTGCCATACACAACCCACAGCCCACAAAACACATTCACCCCAAACACTCGATCAGTATACATATTTATTAGGTTCGTGCAAAATTGCCGAACCGAAACCAAATAAAGAACAATAACGAAACGACAAGCAAACGCTACCAATTTGACTAAAATTAGTTAAGTGAAATTATACTCAAATTACGATTAAATTACATTTACTTGTACAGAAAGCAAAGCAACCGATTTGGAAGATAAGCAAAAGCCAACTGAAAATAGGAAAATTGAAATCGAAAATTAACTAACCAGAAATCGAAAGGACAAAAAAAAATAGGAAATATTTCCACGGACATTTCTAACCAAATGTTTCCACACGCGTCTGTGAAGTAAACCGTTGTGATCGCTTTAGATTTTGATTTAAACAAAACATAAATACAAAACTACAAACTACTAAATACTGAATACTGGATACAAAAACAGATAAGCCGGAACATGAGCCGCAACAGGCAGCTATAAGTTGTTTTATATATTTTGTAAACTCGAAATCATTAGGAGCGTAACCGAAAAGTACCTATACAACAAAAGCTAAACTAAAAATGAAACTGATACTGCAGAGCCAACCGATTGAACTCCAAAAACCCAACAGAATTACGGATAATGTATTCAACTGCCCGAGGTAAATCCCGAAAATGATTGTCGGTAGGAAGACGAGAGGATCTATGGACTACCGCAGAGTGTATGCACTTTACAGATTTTGAATTTATTGTTACTAATGTTAAGGCTAAGTTCTGACCTCTCTAAACGTTTTGACCCTAAGAATTATTTGAAGATACGCAACAGAATACCACAGTGAAATGAGTAGGGATTCGAACGTATTAGTTCCTCTCTTATTATTTATTTCACATCCATTTAAGTTTGCTATCGGCTTTAGCCCATTAAGATTACATGCGTATGCGTAAGAAAAATGCCGAGACATACATTTTTACGCATTCCAATTTTAAAAATTGTATTGATTTTTGTATTATTAGATTTAACGCGTTTATTTATTGTAAAAGTTACAATTCAGTTTGTAAAGTGTATTTCACCCAAACAACAGTACAGTAGCCGAAAAGTTGAAGCACTGAAAAAGTAAAACAAAAAACTGAAGCCAAGGAAACACATTTCAGTTAGAGAAAATTTTAATAATGAAAATT
This sequence comes from Drosophila simulans, assembly GCF_016746395.2. Lineage (NCBI taxonomy): Eukaryota > Metazoa > Arthropoda > Insecta > Diptera > Drosophilidae > Drosophila > Drosophila simulans. The sequence continues at coordinate 3,210,691 of NC_052525.2, forward strand.
ATTGTTGTTGATCAAATCAAATCAATTTAAAGGAAACTAAAAATAAAACCAAAACTGAAACTGAAATCGACTCGAAACGAATTGAATTAAATCCGTAGTAAAACAGCAACAAGAAGCAAAACATCATGTGATATCTATTTCAAAAATAAATCGATTGACAAACTAAAAGGAAGACCTTACCATACAGAAGCAGATTATAGTAAAATTAGCCTAAAGCCACGAAGCGTTCAGAAAACGGAGTTTCGAAGACGAAATCGATTTTTTTATAGTTTTTCGTTAAAGAGTTACGTAAGATCCCGAACCACAGATCCATTTAGTAAAAACCACATCATCAGTAATATGCGGCTCGACTTTGACTCTCTCTTTCTCGCCCCTGACCCCGCACTATCAATGTATCTCTTTCTGTCTTTAGTGTTAGTCGAAATTCGGATTGTACGCGAATTTCCAAAATGTTCAACTCCTTGCTAACGTATTCCAGAAAGTTTTTATAAGCATATACATAAACGTATACATACTTCTTATACACTACCCTAGGCTAACGTTGAATAAATTCTGAATGATTCGAACAGCACTCACCATTCGCATTTACTGGGTATCTTCGATCTCTTGGATTAACCAAGATAGTAAGATGTAGTAAGTTAATTTAGATAGTAAGATCTTAAGCAAATAGAAAAGAATAATCAACGCACGTTGGTAAACGTTTTATTGCTGCCGTATTATTTTTGAGTTTACATAATACACTTCAGGTAGGCACAGAATGAATAAATTCTTAAAGAATCCAAGCAGCACTAACAATTTACATTTTCTGTGACTACCAAGGTGGGATTTTTCATTGGCTTTTCCTCCTCCTGGTTTTCTTCTTGATGAAATTCCCCATTTGCGTTTAAGAGTATATTTATATGATCATCAAGTAAAATGCGTTCCATCTTGCCACTCTCTTTAATCCACGGTATTGTTTTCTAGTTGATAAAAATATAATACGATCGTTTTTTTGCCTTTTCGCTTCTAGAGTTGTAAGCTAGTCCCCTTAACTTCATTTTGTTTTTGAGTAAGATTTGTTTCTTCTGGTTATAGATTCAAGTACCCTCGTCTTTGCCCGCCTCGAAATATTTTCTTGATCCGACTTGTGAATTTGACTTTTCCTCAGCAGGTCCTACTTATTCTCGGTGATTATTCCCGCAGGACCGCACACGTACAGCTGCTGTTGGTCCCGACTCCTGATGGGCTTAAAGCCCAGCTCGTCAGTGGGCACACCATACTGCTTGAGCTTGCACTCGTAGGTTTCCAGGAGATCGTCGTGGGCCTTTCGGGCCTTGGTTACCTCGTAGCGCAGGTCCAGGATGATCTTGTTCTTCTCATCGATGATGTTGCCCACCCGTTCGTCCAAGCTGGTTAGCTTTTCGGCGAAATTGGGGGCGCAGGTGGCAATCGTTTCGTGTAGGACAATGCTGCGCTTCTCATCCTCGCGCATCAATGCGGCGATCTTGCGCTCCAGAAGAACATTTTTCAGTCCCGTCTTCTGCTGCAGCTCGACGATCACGTCGTTGAAGCGCTCCTTGAGTCCCTCCCGTTCCGCCACCAGAGAGTCGTTGCGCAGAATCAGAGTTTCCGCCTCCCAAGTGAGACCCTTCACCTTCTTCTCCAGCCGAGTGTTGCGCGTCTTGAGGCGACTCAATTGCTGCTTATCCCGCTCGTAGAACTCCAGCTTGCGCCGATACTCGTTCAACTGGATATTGGCATGCTCCAAAGGCTCCTTCAGCCGCCGATTCTCAGCTGCCGTGTCCGCTGCGATTCTGTCGGATCTCTCGGCCTGTTTGCGCAGATGCTCTAGCTGTTCCTTCATGCTGCCAATCAGCGCCAAGTTGTTAAGCGTGATATCGTTGTAATAGTTCTTCATGTCGTTGAAGGCCAGGTCGTGGTGGTCCTGCAGGTCCTTTATCTGCTGGTTCTTCCGCTCCTCTACCTCGAACATTTGTGTGCCGTAGAAAAGGTCCAGCTTGGCCTTCTGCTCGATCATTTTCTCCTCGTGGAGCATCTCGTTGTCCTTGCGCTCGCGTTCGAAGGTGATGCGCTGCTCTCTGCCAGAATACGAAAACAATGAAAAAACGTGAGCATAGGATTAATGTTTCTGCGATTCTACCTACAGCAGCTTCTCGTTGAAGTGAGCCTCCATTTGGCGCAGCTGCATCTCGCTCATCTCCATTCTTTCGCGGAGCATGCGGCGCAACTGGCGCTTGTCCCTCTGAAGCTCGTTTTCCTGTAGAACATGGTGCTCCTGCGCCAGCTTCAGTTGGGTCATCGCCTCAGCCCGAACCTCGCCGAGCCTATTGTGGTTCTCAAACTGCAGATGCTTCATCTGCTGCATCACATGCTTGGTGTCGATATCCGCCAGGTCCTGTGTGGCCTCGATCTCCTTGTCCTTCTGCTGCAGCTCGTAGCGGGTCTCATCTAAAAGGAAATATAATTAGTGAAGCCAAAGGAAAGGCGGAGCAATCCCCTGGTATTCACTCACCCAGCTGCTGGCGCGTGATCTCCCAGAAAGTGCGGATCTTGTCCCGCTCCAACTGGAAGTAGTTACGCTCCTCCCGCTCACGATCCATTTCCGCTTTTAGCCGGAGGGCAAATGCCTCCAGCTGGTCGCGAGTCATCGCCGAGGTGTCCACTCCATCGATGAGCACTAAGCAGAAACACAGGCAGAAGAAATTTAGATATTTAGGAATGAAAACAAGGATACGACTTGAGTATTTGGTGGTACACCCATTAAAGCTAATTACCAAATGGATTTTTGACTTGGTTTTTTTCTAATATTGGGCCAGGGGTCCGTTGAAAGTTTAGTCCGCATATTGGGGGTTCCCGCCCTTATGGCTATTTAATGAGAGCGGCACGCCTGGTTACCCCCTCCTTCCCCTTTTGCCCCTTTTTCGCCCCTTTTTAGCCCTGCCGCGCGCCTTCCCTTAGCCACTGCCCGCATATGTGACCCAACAGCAGACCGTGTTGTAATTGTTTTCTGTAATTGGCATCGTTGGCCGGCTGGTGCCAGGACTTGGCCTAGGAAGGGCTACTAGGACCACCAGGACCACCGGGACTACCAGGAGACGAACTAGAAGCCACACGGAGGAAAAAAGACCAAAGACATTGCATTCTAGTAATTATTGAATGAAGTGGCGGTGCGCGGGCAAACTATTTAGAGACGTGTGATAAGATAAGTGTAGGGCATAAACAAATCTAAGATATAACTGAATAATAGGCGTTTCCTTGTGTATGAGTATGAGTAAGAGCGTTTTTCAGTGCAGGCACAGAAACAATTATGTGCGTTAGATGTCCCAGAGAGCGAAGGAAGGTCGGGGGTTTGGGGAACTGCAGTGTGCTCACTCGTGCAAATTAAGTGGTCAGTTTGGCCCCCCATTTTTTGCCTTTAAATTTTCCGACTGCAAGGCTGCGCCAGAGCAACTGCATCGGGAATTTCTTGTCCTCGGCGCTCCTCCCGTCCCTTTTGCAACCGGGCGGGCCCTGCCTTCTCCTTTGCTTCTCTCCTCACGCAGATTATCGTTATTTACTAATTGTTTTGCTTGGCCTTTATAAATTGCCCTGAATGACCAATGTCCGCCATTCCGGCTGCCCAGATATCCAACTACCCAACTACCCAGTGGCACCCTGCTGCCATTAATGTTCCGAAAATGAATTGCCAGGCAGTCCTCGTCCTTGTTCAGTTTGTCTACTCGTGGAGGGTCTTTAACAGCCGGTGTTCTTAAAGAGAGCACTGGATGAATTTTGCAACAATTACTGATATCCTATCCCACTTCAATAACCGTTCAAAGCAGTTAAATTTGGGAGTTCATAAATCTATGCTGAAGTGCAGTTTACTTCGGCTCTACTTACCTGGCAATTTTTTGCCTTTTTTGCCCTTCTTCCCCTTTGGCGGCTGTAAGAAAATAAGTTTGAATGAAATTATTATTTCGATTTTTACTCAGAATCTCTGAAGAGAACGCACGTTACAAGAGAAAATCTTATTTAATTCATTTAAAGGACCTAAGCCGAGCTGGAATCTCAACTTGAAGTCTCGGCTGAACTTGCACCAAAGAATTTCCACATTTGTCTATGCAAATTGAAAGAGTTCTCCTCGCAGGAGAATGGAAATGGGGGACTGTGCAATTGTCGTCTGCAGCTCGCCACTATTTTTCGCACTTTAAATCCTTTAACAACGTTTAATTCGATTCCCTTCACGTGGGAGAAAGGCAGCGAAAGGCGGAGAAAGCGGGCGACTGCCATCGTTGCTTTAAATAATGTGATGGCGCGGCTTTCAAAACAATTTCGCAACAGCTGTTGGCTGTTGGCTGCTGGCTTATTGCATATTTTATGACTGCAAATTATTCAAAAATTTTCGAAGCCGCCTGCGCCCGTCGCCAACCGCGCTTTCGCATGTCCAAAGGCGCAATGTATATATTTATATATATAAATATAAATATAAATATATGTAGCCGATGGAAAAAAGGCGGATATATGTTGGGGGCAGGTCTATACATAAACAAATGATCGAAAATAGACAACCAAGCAGGAGTTGGAGAGGAGGACTCCTGCTTGACTGCTATAAATACACAGTGGAGCTACTGTAAAGGGATAGTTTCGAATTCTTTGAATCTTATGGTTATCAATAGGTTCTCCCTATCTATGTACTTATATAGGCAGAACTATTTAACTAGTATATTTGTTTTGAAATGAATGCTGTAATACAAGCGTTGACATTTTGACTAGCAGCAACAGGACAGCCTTGCCGAGGCTTCACTGTAGCCCACTCGCAAAGTGCAGTTTGTATATGCAGCAACAGCAACAGCCTGGCTTGGCATGAAAAATTGAATGCGCCGCTTGCAGTGCAACTGAAAAAATCTGAAAAGCTGAGACTAAAGGAGCAGCGGCATGGAACCGGAAATCGGATAGAGGCGGAAACTGCTGGCCAAGCAGTGCGGCCATAAGGCGGCCGAATGGGTGCACTTCTTTGTTAATGTGATTTAACAACTTATTGCTCACCATACTGCTGCCGGTGCTTCTTTCTTACGATTCCTCTGCTGACAATAAGAACCACTTCGGTTTGGTCTTTCCCGACAACTGAGTCTCTGGCGTCCTACGGTCCAACAACCAAACAAACTTATCGATAAAGCAGTTGCCAATGTGTGCGTGTCGTGTATTCGTGTGTGGGTGTCTCCGGGCAACCGAAAGAAGAGGTTAAAGGTTAAAGCGTTGTTTTGTCGGCTCAGTCTTCTCTCAATTATATTCTACGGCAGAGACAAATGGGTTTGAACTGGCAAGATTCAAAATTTGGGGAAACTTTTGCAGTTATCAACTGGGTTACTAGGGGCAGATTTTTATGTGCTGAAAAACATTTTATTAAAGCTTACAAATATATTCGAAACATTTTTAAAGTGCGGGAAATCATGTTATATACATTTCTAAATACAAAATGCAGGTATACATTCACCATAATAAACCGCATCTACTTTGGTATACGCGTGCCCGACATTAGTTTGCTGCCCAAGCCAGTGAAAACCGAAAAGCCAGCCCAGACCAGACTCTTTCTCTTGTCGCCGTCTGCTGTCTGCTTCCTATAAATGGTCTCTTGAATTTTCCCTGCCCCGATTCCTTAATTTTCCACCCTGCACACTGGCCTCCAAATTTTCCCTGCATCTGTTTGTTTATGTGCCGTTTGTTGGGCGGACTTTAAATGCTGGTGGCACTGCAGTCTCTGCTCCTGACTACTGGCTAATTTGATGATTTCGTGAAATACGATATTATCAGGAAGCTGACAGATCCTCGGCTCCTTTGAGAATTGCTTGATGGTCCTGAAAATCTCGCTCGAATCAACTTTATTAGTCCGTTCCACAGCACAGCACCTATGGCCTGGAATTTCCCCAGAAACTCCGCCACTTTCCCGCCTTAATTAATGCTGGCTAGGGGCGGGGCAAGTTGGGTAAACAAAAGGCGGTGGGCTCTCCGGTTAAATGCTTTAATTGAAATTAATAACCGCAGCCAGTTTTGGCCAGTTGAGCAGTCCGTCGGCAGTTGAGACAAGTACCCCGTGGCTTTCGCATGGGAAAACATTTTCGGACCCGGCACATAGACACCGAGAATTTTCAATTGTTTTCATTAAAAGTCAATTTTTGATAGCAAAGACGCTGTGGCTGGCTTACAGACAGAAAAACTATTGTTTCCACGTTATAAAAATGTTTATAACCGAGAATTGAAGCTGCAGACCGACATCGATCCAAATACATATGATTCAACATATAAATGTTTCCCATGTTTTCTTTTTTGCAATCCAAGCTGTCAAGTTGCCCAATTTTCCCCCTGTGTACCTTCAACCCTTTTTAGACACTTCTCCATCTGCCCTGCATAATTTTTGTTTCATTTCATTCTTGCCAACGGCTGCGGTCGGTCATGGCCCATTGAATTCCGTAACGGCTGCCAAGGGTTAAAGGGGTGGCATAATGGGGAGCCGCTGAAAAAGCACTGATTGAAAGTGAAAGCATTTAAAATATGATTAGAAAATTTGCTTATCAGGACCGAGGTGTGCGCGCTTTAAGGAGAATTCTTTAAGAAGCACGAATAAGCTAGCAATTAATAAGATGAGCTCCTTGCTCAGAGATGGTATCGTCTATGCACGATCCAACCAAACATAATGCCATCTCGTGTAAATCGTAGAGAAGTCGTGACACAGCTTCAATAACATTGCGACTCCCCCCCATGTTTTTTTCAATTCGGTGCAATTCCAACCAGCAGACACCTGCTGAGATATTCTACTAATTCAATTGCGAAAATGATTAAATTATTATTATTCCTGTTGCTTTTCACATACTGCAAATATAAAATAATAAAACCACAAAGCCAATGCATAATATGTATATATAACATAACATATAATTGTACTTTTATTGTAATCAAATTAATGTTTTTACGTCTTGCGTTTTCTTTTGATTATAATTGAGTTCTGTAATTACCTTTTAATGAAAATGCAATCTGTTAAGTATTAGTTCTTTTATTTCGTCAGAGCTATACTCTGGGAAAAAGTTTAATAAGATTTATACATTTAATTAAATGGTTTATTACATATTGTTTTCGTTCTCGTAGCAGAAGTCCAATAAATGCCAACTCAGTTGATGCAACTTGGGTGTGTTGCAGCTCGTGGGATTTTTCGGAGGGGCCAAGAGTAGGTGGAAGGTTAATGGAGAAAGGGGTGATGGGGGGAGTGCAGTGCTCATTGCGGTGGCAAAAGTTATTTGCTGTGTTATTTTCACAACAACTTCCGCTCGGCGCAGAAACGGATATCCTGCCTCTGAGTGAGAGATTCGGATTTGTACAACTAAATATAGATAAAGATGGGATGAGGAAAAGTTGTTGGTGCAGCTGGTCGGAGGTCTTGTCTTGTCTGTTGTTAGCTGGAAAACCCCTCAAACGCCCCTCGTCGTATGCAAAATTCTGCTTTTACAACTCCTAGGATCAAACTTTGACATGCGACCCAAACTCTGAAAATTTAAACTTTCTGATTAATTTTAATAAATATATTTTTGTCCTTTATTTGTAGAATTTGTTCGTTTACCATATAATATATATAATTTGTCTTGTATATATATGCTTGTTTATTTATTATATATAAGATATACTTTACTTTATGCGTTTACTGCTGGTTTATATAGAGCGGCTCTCAAATTTTTCAGGGAGATTTATCAAGAGAACTTTGATTAAGCTTCAGTTTTTGGTTTTGTGTGAACGTAATTGATTGATTCTTAAATCCATCCTAAATACACATTACAGTTTATCGTCGTTGACTATATACAGTTTATTTTAGCTTTAACTTTTCTTTATTATGTCTTATATACAATTTTGGGCTTAAGATCTAACAGTAATTAAAGAGCAACGAAATGAAAAATTATTTGTTACACATTTAAATGGATTTTAGCCACAACAAAACTATATACATAATGTGAAAAGTCGAAAGATTCCAGGATTCTATAACATTTCCTCTAGTTTATCTTATTTATTTTCGTTCAGCATTTAGTTCTGCTTATAATGGCACATAATGTTATTGTGTAATTCGATTTTTTGATATAAGTACAGTACCATAAAGGGAGATATATCCCGCTTAGCATATGAACAACCTTTAATGGCTCTGATTCTTGTAGAGTCCATTTTAATAACTATGATTTGCATTAAATGTAAGCCCTAATTAACAAAGTTCCAATACGAATTTAGCATTTGCTTTATACATAAACCAAAAGAACTGGTCATCTGCTGCTGTTTTCAAAAAAAAAAAAAAAGATTTCTAGTGCATTTTTAAAAGAAACATTTTAAATTAAATTCTTTTTTTTCGCCGGGTGTTCTTTAGGGGTACTTTTTAAAAAATGATTGGTCATTTCGATACGAATAAGTAAGTAAACCAATCTACTTTAAAAAGTACTTTCAATACTGCAAGGAACTGATAGCGTTTTAATTAAACTTTTAAAAAATCTCAGTAAAACTGAACCAATTTATTAGGGCATTACTATTATTCGGAGAGCAACGGTATGACCACCTAAATTTCTATATACGCACAGGGGGTTGCTCAGACGTTGTGGCTAGATTTGGTTTTATTGTTCCAGCGACAGCACAAAGCAGCTCTTAATTAAAATGCAACAAATGCACAAAGGATACTGCATCAGGACAACTGTTGCACAATGGGTCCGAGCAGGACTCGAATAAAATTTCAATTAAATCAATTCGAGCATGTTGCCAGAGGGGCCCAGTGTCAAGTGTCCTAAAGGCCGAGTGCTCAGTGCTGAGAACTCAGTCCTTCGTCCTGCGTTCTTCGAGTGCTGCCCACACATACGAGCAACATGCAACCAGCAAGTTGCAACCAGCAACCTGAAGCAGCTGTAATTGAATTTCTGCTGCTGGAGTGGCTTGTTATCTCGTATTTGTTTAATTTTATTTCTTGCTCGGCCGCCCGGCAGTCATCACAAACTGATGAAAAGATACGGCTGCAAGCCAAAAATTTGGTTCAAGCTGGGCTATTGGCTTTAGCCAAAACACGTAGAAAAAGGGGGGTCTAAAAACGTGATGCAACAAACAAAGAAGCGTATTGAATAGGCAAGTAAACCAAGCGAATCAGTGGAAAATGTTCTCGGAAAATAAATATTTTTATACTAATAAACTGAGAACCATCCTTCTGAATCCTCAATGAATTAATTTAAAAAAAAAAATGTACATAAATCCATCGACAAGCGGGCTATTCTGATCCTTTTCACTGGGCTATACTATACCATAACAAATATTTGATTTAACTTAACTTTGTAAACAGCTCCTATGCAGCATATTTGAGCAGTAATTTTGGCAAAGTTTTTAACAGTGCTTCACTTATTTATCCAGCTGTTGCTTGACAGCCGCTTGTCAGTCATTGAGACATTATAAAGCGAAGCCATTTACCGGGATACAAGAGTGCATACACGCACACTAACAAGCTGCGCACCAACACATACTCACACCCCCAGCGTAATACATATACACTTAAAGGAATATTCAAGACGACACTCATTTCGTTATTAAATCAAAAATGTTGAGTAAATTTCAGCCAGCGGCTGAGAGACTCCGCACTTATGTTGCTCATATTTTCGCTGTATATTTTCCTTTTACTTTCCGCAACGTATCATCCCCGCTGCCCACGCCTTCCAACGCCCCTTTATGTGTGTGTAACAATTCAACTTGATTGCCATTTGTTTTAGCGAGCTGCTGTCCTGTCTTTTCCCGGAAAATGCGGAAAATGTTTTGCGGCCAACACACGCACACAAGTACATTTTCCCCCGCCCATGCCACGCCCCAATCCCCGGCCACCATCAAGTAAGCGGTGTATTCAATTAAACTTCCGTCAAACATGAAGCAAACTCCCAAACTCCCCCTGAATTTTCCTCTTGCCTTGGGGTTATAAAATAAACATGTTGCCACACACAAAATTTAAATAGATACAAGTTCGCCACACTGCATAACACAATAAGCCGCAGTAAACCAAAGGCGGTTGAAAAAAAGAACGCCAAAGGAATGGACACCAAAATTATGCCGAAGCCAGTTATAAGTCACGATAAGGTTGGCCTAGGAAGGTGCCTACGAAATATTATTAAAGTAGAGCCTGACTCGGAAATTCATTGAAAAATCTTGAAGGAAAATAATTGTTATGAAACGATCTTTGTAAGAAAAATTCGCAGAGACACACTTGCGAGATGCCACGTCGCATATTAAAACCAATTTTCTTCTTCAAAACAAAACCAACTTAAGGACAGCAGTCACAGCCAGGAATGATAAAAAGGGAAATGCGAAATTAAAATACAATTTGACGGCATCAAATAGAGCAATTAAGCGCTTCTCCTCCCGCCACGCCCGCTCAACGCGCTGTTTTCCCCGCCCACGAAGGAAGAGAACACTTGGATTGACACAGACGGCAGGACTCACACGCACACACACATACACACACACACACACCATTGTGCGCAGGAAAACTTGATTACAAGTGTCGCGGAAAGCCCCAAAAAACAACTCAAACTGTGGCTCCATAACAATCATAAGCACCGAAATGCACACGTACACTGGGAAAAAGGGATGAAATATTACAAGTAGATATACTCGTACAATAAATTTGAGTTGCGGTGCAACGACAGTCAAAATGTTTGAAAAGTATTTGGTAAAACCTACAGGAGCAGTTAAACTAAATCAAATTAACCGTAATTTCTCCCGCTGTGATTGTCCTTTTGTGCATGATTGTCTGGTATTATTGCTGCTGTGTATTTATATTTGTTGTGCTATTTACGCAACGCAACAAAGGACAACAAAGGATGCGCTATTTTAATAGCATCAAATGTGGCAACAGCAGCATCATCAGAGATAACAACAAAAGAAGCTGCTGCAGAAGCAACTTCCCGAGTGAAACGAACAGCAGCAACTTCGCAGTTGCAGTTGCAAAATCCCCGCAGCAACACCATCCTTAGAATTAGTCCGTATGGCACTAATATTGGATATAACCAAGCCAAATTGGAAAAGGAATGTGTGTATCCATTCAATTCTTATGTTGATTTTCAAGGCTACATGTTCACGTAGTTCAATTGAAGCTCTTAATATCAGCTCTTAAGATCAGAAGATAAAGATTATGAAATGTACGTTTACAAATCGTATGTTTTTACATTTCTAAACCAAATGTTGGATTGTAAATTACAAAAAAAATAAAATCAGTTTTTAAATATAACGAGGATAGTGCACAACGAAACGAGCCCGATCGACATGGCTTCTCGAAAATTATTCCCACTCCTCGGCAGCCTCGACGTTGAAGGCCCTTTTTCAAAAACCCCCCGCCATTCTCTGGATTTCCTCTGGCGAATATATACAAGAAGATATACAAAGAATGGCGGGAGAATTTTTGAATAAGGGCTTCCAACGTCGAGGCTGCCGAGGAATGGGAATAATCAAGAACCGTGGAGCATACATAGATATACAAATAATTAAACCTAGGCAACTAGGATTGACGGAGTTTTGTAGGCGATATATAAACACTTTATAACAGCCTAAAAAAATGTTAAAAACAATTCGTTACTATTGGAGTAGTGTGAGGAGCTTGCACACACAATGCGTCCACAGCATCGAACTATAATGTTTTCTGAGACCTTTCCAGAGGAAATCCAGCGACTGGCTGGTGAATTCTTGAAGAGTCGTATCTTCGTTACTATTGGAGTAGTGGGTGAAGTTTGCTCAGACATTTGTGGGACTTTATACCTTATAAAAACGGGTTCCCGCGGCCTATAAGGAAACGGCGCAAGCGCAGCTCGAGACCAGTCAGTTAGTTAACGGGGTCCGCTGTCAAGGACGAAACGGAACAACGAAGGAAATACGACGAAGAAGTAAAGCCGCGCGGAAGACGGCGTAAGTTGCGAAGATGCGGAGCCCATTATCGAAGTGTCCTGACAATGAAGCTTATCTTATCTGAGACCCTGACTTCCGTTTGGTCTGCCAATCGCACAAATCATAATTTTGGTGGGACGAACAAACAAACTGGCTGAGCTAGTCGTTGCAATTCGAAGCGAGCAGAAGGCAGGAAAACAGTTTGTCACAGCTGGCGCCCAACGTGGGCGGAGCAGAGCAGAGCCTTTCCTGCAACATGAGCAACATGAGAAGCCCGACAAACATCAACACGAGCAGCAACAACATCATCAATGGACAATGGTGGCAGGAACAGCAACTTGCAACATCAGGAAAAGTGTTGCTGCCGGTTGACTAGTTCTCGATGTTCTCCGTTGCAGCTTGGCTTCCTTTTCTTGGGTGTCCGTGCAATGTGTAACAACGTAGCTAAGACAGCCCCACATTTTGGTTCGGATTTGGCGACATGTTTATTTGGTCTTTTGCCGCCTTTTGCTGCCGATGTTCATTTGGCTGTTGCTGCGGTTGTCAGCGTCTTATTATCATCATCAGTGGCAGCTTTTGGCGGTTTTGTATATTTGTAGCTGTCCCGTTGTTTTTTTTTTATTTTAGTTTTAAGTTATGGCAGCGGATTGTTTTGGGTTTTTGGGGGTCTCGAGGTTTGGGAATGCTTACAATGAAATTCACTTTGCCAAAAAGTTTTCATTTCATTAAAAACGTAGCTGTGTGGGTGTGATGTGTGTGTGGTTAACTGACATGCAAGTAATTCATCAAAAGCAAATGCAACGCAGATGGGAGCCGAGAGTTTTCTGTGTCCACAACTTGTGCCCCACAGCTGCCACACACACATTTGAAAAAAAAAACACACACACATACATAGCACCACGCATAAACACACACATACTCAGCTGCAAAGACAAGACGTTGCCACAAAAAAAGAAAAAAAAAACACTTCTCTGCAAAGACTTGGGAAATAAAGCACGAGGAAAGAAAAACTTTTGGCAAACACCAAGAAATAGTTGGTAAGAAGGGGTTACAAGCTGTGTATGAAGGGGTTAAAGGGCATCGCAGTTTGTGTGTAAACCATTTGCATCGAAACAAGAAATGTGTTTATATTTTAAGGCACAGCAGCAACGCATTTAACAAATCTGCTGACAAAAAATAAATTAGAAAAAGTTCTGGGTCTATTTATCATAAACTCACACCCTTTCGCGGAACCTCACAAGTGCCAATCAAAGTTGTACAAATCAACAAAAGGCAGCTGGAAGTAGCCCAAATCAACGAATGACAAACGCAAAGTAAAAGAAATTGGGTTCCTCTTGTTCTGTGTTACTTTTCTATATTAATTGACCTTTCAAGAGTTTTGTAAATCGGTTTGGGAAATTGGAAATTGGCAAGAAGGTGTGACAGTCGCCAAATATAAATGAGAAAAATCAACAAGAAAGGGTTGATTGATAATGAGTACAATCAAAGTTGTGGACTTGAAAGCAATAAATAAAGCGTTTTCTCCTATCGCGCTATCTTGGTACAAAATTCATTTCATATTTCTGCTCTAAAAAAAACCCCAAATTTCCCAATCTGATTTTTCTTCACTGTAAATGCTTTAGGGAACCATTTTACCTTAGGCTAGCTGTGATTCATTAACCGTGCAACACCCTTAAAAATGTCTCAATAACACTAGAAATTCTTGCGTCAAATACATTCACTAAATATGGATGCGTGCAAATACCATCCCTGTTTTTTGTTTTTCCCTTACGTTATAAACAATTTAACATTTTCTACTACAACATGTTTGTTTTATGTACGCGATCTCATTACGGTTGAGAAACTGTCTGTGAAAATGTCGTTGCTGAACGATTGGTATGAATGTAGTTAGATGCTTAGAACCTTCGACCTTCACACTATAATTTGTGCTATCTGATCGAGAATGAATTGCAAACCTCTTAATGTGTGTTGTGTTTCGTTGCCGAAGTTTTTAGACAGCGTTCAATTAACTCCATTGTAGGCGTTTCTCGGATGCATATGTGCGTTGATGAAAGTGTTGTTGATATCCTTAAACTGAGTGTTGCACACTACCACTAGCTTTTCGGTTGATAGTGTGTGTGCTTGATGAATGTCCTGTAGTAGGGACCGACCCTAGGACCACGACTTTCTTCGCTGCAGTGATGTTTTGTTGATTCTCCTGTCGAATGTACTGGTGGTTCTATTAGACTGCGTATTATAAGAGGCTGAGCAAAAGGCCGGGCAGGCTAGCCTGCGACAAGCCCATTATGAACGTATGTCGGCAGTGCCAACTCCTGACCAGGATGAGCCGCGCGAATGGGAGGAGGAGAATGGGCCAGTGGTGACCTCGACGCAATCGCGAGTCTCCGGAGCCTGAGCTCATTTCGTTGTTGTCAATGGGGCCTCGCACTTCCGTATTGCCACCGTAATATGGCGGTGGCTTGCGGGTGATGCCACCCACTTCGCCATCAAATGACCCCGACTCACCGCCAGTTGGGCCACCACCTGCCCCACCACTGTGCTGCTGGTTGTTGTGGTGGTGGTGATGGTGGTGCTGCTGATGTAGATGCTGATTGCCGCCGGAGTTGCTCGGCTTATGTGTGGCCGGTTTATTGCCGCTGGTGTAGTAAACGTGCGGCGATAACGGCGTCAAGCCCCCGCCCTCGCCACCTTCCGCCTCGAAATCCTCGGCGGATCCGTACTGCAGCTCCTCGTCCTCCGGCTGGTAGGTGACTTTGACTTGTTGTTTCTGCTTCAAAATGTCATTGGCATCCGCATCCAGGCTTCCGCCCGCTCCACCTCCCTTTCCGCCGCCGTTCAGCGGATTTTTATTACGATTCGGTCCGGGGATTTCTGTAGGGCAGCGCGAAAAAAAAACGAAAAAACGAAGAAGCGAATGAGAAAATGTAATTGAAACAAAGGTGCAAATACGTTCCATTTCGCGGATTCCAGGCCAAACAATGGAGACCACGTAAATAGCAATGTCAAAAGGAAAATTAACTATTTAAAATCATTCGGTCATATTCCTTTGCCAAACTGACTAAAATAATACATTTGAATATTGCTCTTATAAATGTCGGTGTTTTATACCAAACCGAAGGAATGCACTTAATTATTTCACCTCCACTGTTGGGCCCTCGTTTATTGCACATTGATGGAGAGGTGCTGAAAAACTCACCGTATAAGCGGATACTGCTGTCGACTTCGCCGAGTGAGTTTTTGGCAATGCAGCGATAGGATCCGACATCGTCCTTCTGGAACTTCCTGACTATCATTGACATTTTGGTCTCGTACATGGACTGCGAGCTCTCCTGCACATGATACTTGCCCGATGTCACAATCATCTCACCTGGTGGATGGTTTTAACAATTTTAACAATTCATCATTCATAGATTTATAATTTGTCCTTCCTAGCTCTAAATACAGCTCTAACAATGTAACTTGCGTAGAAATCATATCAATAGAAAGTAAGCTGTGACTCGAAATCTGTCAAATGTTAGCATTTCTTACGGATCAAAAAGTTAACTTCATTTTATTTTCTTCTATAGTGCACATCTCAAATAATTTTGTTGAAAAATAAGAACATTTTCCCAAGGAAACTCTACTGTGGAAACTTGTGTGAGTGAAAACGAAATAAAATAAGTATAATAAGCATCCTCTTTCAACTAGTCTAGTGTAGAACACGCATAGGCGTACTGAGAATGCTTGAAATTTAGGTATTCCGGGGGATACAGTCCGACCCGGAGTACTGGAAATCCCCGGACCACCGCCACCAAACTGCACCACCTGCAACGAGCGAACGTGCCGCAATCTGACAACTGACTAATGACAATGCCAAGCGCTTCGATTCGAATCGATGTTGGAGTAATGATGCGTTCGGCCCCGGAGCCCGACATCTGCATAGATGTGTGTACCCATCTGTCCGTATAGGCACATATACATATGTATATAAATGACCGTACATATTCATATATATATATATTCGCATACGTATCGGCAGACCGGTCTCGGCACTCCGCTCGCACTCACTTACCCGTGTCCTTAATCCAGTAGTTAATTGATTTGGGCGAGGCTTCGACGTGACACTCGATTTGGACATCAGTGCCAAGTGGTGCGCCGACTAATTGATTCGGCACTTGGATGACCGGATGAACTGCAACGAGATGAAGGTTTGGGCATGAGTTTGGTGGCTCAGCACTGTGAGGTGTTCAAGTAAAGCAAATGCTGTCAAGCGATCGGCCATCAAATTGGCTCAGATTGGTCAGCTCGGTTGAAGTAATTATGCTCTCTACTTCACCAAACACAATCAACACATTTAGGATGTTTTTATAAACATTTCATTGATCATCTCGAATATCAATCGTCTAATATTTCCCATTCATTGTGATTGTCATTAATTTGGATGATTACATTTTCCTGCAGTGTCGAGAATGTCGGACTACTCAAAGTTCCTGTCCAACCTGACGGATCAGCTGGCTATTCTGCCTAGAGTTGCGCCCAAAGGATTGGGAGGATTGGGCAGCCTGGGCAACTTGGGCAATAATCTGGGCAGCCTGCGCCCCGCCCACAAGGCTCTGATGTGCGTGGGCGTGGCCACTGTGGCTTGCGTTGTCCTGGGCGTCACTGTTAGGTCCTTAAAGGGAAACAGCCGCAAGGACAAGGAAAGGATCATCAATGTGCGAATCGGAAATCCAATCAAGCGGGAACTCGAGGGGACTGATAAGGACGAAGGATCCTTCGGGGAGGAGGAAGAACTCAAATAGCCAAGGGCTCCCAAGAAACTAAATATCCCCATCACTATATATTTTGACCTCGTTTTGTGCGATGCAATGTTGTTATATTTTGTTATTTCAGACCGTTAACAAAAGCGATTTTACAAATGATATTTGTTCCAAATTAAATGAATGCACGTTAACATCAAAAAGGAATTTTAGAATCAAGCCACTTCTATAAGATCGCTTTCGGAATAATTTTCGACTGCCGTTATATAGATATAACGTTTATTAATAATATTTTATACACATAGCTCTGTATGCTAACTAAGCCCTTCAATATGGCAACCATCGGCCATTCAAAAAGGACTCCCTTTGAGGGCAGAACAAAAGTTGGCTAGCGCACTTGAGGGCCAATTGAGTGTGGCATAATTTGATGGTGTGCGCTCCTGGCTTTTTCCGCTTTTCCCCCGACTTCCCTCCGCCAAAATTTCTCCACTCATTTTCCAGAACTCATCAGAATGCAGTTCATGCAGAGGACGTCGAACGGTGCTGCATTGACAACTCTTTTGCCGATGGCCCAACTTTCGTATTTATTGTCACTTAGTCCGGGTCCCGAAGGGACTGGCATTTCGGGGGAGGTCCTGACCAAAATTGGTGGTTTTGTAAAACCTGCCAGAGGACCGAAATGCGAGTACCCTGCCCCGCAGCTAACAGCTCACAGATTGCACATTGTCTTCATCTATTCTCCTGCTACCCACTTGCCCCTGCCCTTAAGACATTTGCGGCCATGTGCATTGATAGTTGATTGCTGGTCCAGCAGCGTGCAACTCTGTGTTTCGTCCTGGCGCAAGGACTTTCCCAGCCAGAGGATTTTAATTGATTTACATGGCCGACTGCGCTCTGTCTGAGCCATCAACTATCTCTATAGCCGCTTGTGTTTAGCCCTCTTAAATTTCATTTATGCATATAAAATAACTAGGTTGCAATTTTGCTTTTTGCCAGCGCCGAAGCACACATGATCAATTATTTAAAATCTGCATTCTCCAAACCTTAAATAATATAAATTTAAAACTTTATAAAGCGACAATTGAATTTATAAACAATAATATTAGGTGTATTAAATTGATTTTGAATAGATGCATCAAAAGTTTCTAGTGCAATGCCATTGTATTAAACAACAAGTAAATTTGGAAATTCATGTTTACATTTTAATCATGTTTCATAATTTTCGAATATATGGCATAACTTTTCCGAGTGAATACGGCAATGTCGTCAGCTTCTGGCCATGTCGCTGCTTTAATCCATATGTGGATCGGGGATCCGTGAACTGGGGAAGAGTCCTGGAAACCTGCCACATTTAGGGTCTATCCTCAGTGCATTTATGCCGGATAAAGGACCTGCAGTCCCTCGGCACTTTCGCTGGGCGATTTGCAATTTTGCAATGATTATTCTGAGCATGTTCCTGCCTGGCCAACGGCCACCTTTCAACCTTTCACCTTTCACCTTTGGGCCATTCAGCCATTTGGCCAGGTGCTCCTGCTCTGCAGCTCGCCCGCTTTTGCGGCAAACAAAGCCACAAATATGCACTAATGACGTCGTCAGCTGCTGCCACTCCTGCCACTGCTGCCACACGCCCCTGGCCCACGTGCTCTCTTTTCCTTGCCAACTGTCGCCCCGAATTTGCCCAGTTTTCACCCTAAAAATTTCCCAGCAATCTGGAGCACCAGACTCGCATTTCGGGCAATTGTTTTGGAGAGCTTGAGTTGGCCGAAGGTGACAAAAATTCTGAACCCATGCGTGCTGTAAGCGGTTAGTCGGCTTACAGTGCGCTTCACGGGCATAGGATTGGACCTAAACTGTCTGAGTGACATACATCGAAAGGATAATAAGGTCCCCGAATGATCTGACGCTTTAAGGGCGCTGGGATCTGTAAGGGAAGTGGTCCAAGCTCGTCGGTTTCATTTCTTTTCTCTACTCTGCACTCTTTTGGTGGCTTTCAAACGAACGTGATTTTTGTCATTTTGCTGCGTTTATTTCCTGTGTGTTCGGTTTACAACTCATGACGGGAGCGTTGCACAAAAAAGCAGGCGTGGGAGGCAGGGAACCAAACGTGCCTCGTGACCAACACTGAAAATAAGGACGAAGATGGTATTTCCAGTCCGGTTAAAGATACAGTGTTACACAAGGCAAACGTCAGCCTGCGCGCGGGAAGTTGCATGTTGCTGCTGGGATGCGGCACGCTGCCAGTTCCTGTTGCACATCCCATAGGTGCAGCTAATTAGGGGAAACGGCTAAAAGGCCGCCGAACGGAAAACACAGTGCAACGGAAGCGTGAAAGGCGGAATGCGGCAGACTTAAACACTGCAAAAAAGTGTGTCCTACTTTAATGTTGAATAATAAAGTCTAAAAGATCTTTCAGCTATACAAAACAATGCAAGGTGAAAAGCCAAAGCCACTAGAAACACGTGTGGTTGTACCTTATATATCTTCTAAGCCGCAAGATGATCACTTTTTTAGCCGTGCATTTTTATCAGCTACTTGCAGCAGCGGCAAGGCATCTGCAACTGAACCATCTCGTGCAACTGACTCCACCAAAAGTTTCCGGACCCACCAACTCTTTGGCAAACAAATTGCAAGGAAGTTGTTGCAAAATGGCAACAGGAAAAGTAAACACGCACCGGAAACGGGGTATAGTGGAGGGGGCAGGGAAATCGGGGTAAAGCGCGGGGAACTCGCTACTCTCGAGTTGATCAAAAAGTTTTCCCAGGTCTCTGCCTCGGCTGCTCCTTGCAGATAACTGCTAACCAGTGACTGTTTACTGCTGACAAGCGGTCCAAAAGATTGCACTCAAATGGTTGCGACCACAGTAATACTCCCCAAAAAAATGTGTCCTCTGATGCTGCCAAATCGTAAAATTGTTGCTAAACATACAATTGTTGGGTTCTAAAATGTAGAGTTGCCATTTGCCAGTAAAAAGTTAATTGGTACAACTTTATATAATATCAAGTTCTGGAAGAGCCAAGTGGATTACAAAAGAGTTTAGAAAATTAAATATATAAAAGTGAAATGTAATAATATTTGTAGTACATTGCATGGCTCAGATATTGTATGTATTTATGGGACAAAGGTTAAAGTTGTGCCGACACACATGGACGCAGTGCCGCTTAAAGACCGCATTAACACAATGTCAAAATGTTAAGAGGCGTGATTTTGCCACCTTACTCCTAGGGTGGACACGAAGAAGAAGTGCTGCACTGGAAAACGATCCGAAAACCAAATAGGGCGAAGAAGAAAGAGGGGCAGGACAAACAAACGCAGTGCCACCCACAAGCCGCCCTTGCCACACCTCTTTTGACTGCCTTGATGATTGAGTGAACTGCCACATGGCAGTGGAGTCAAAAGTGCAAGGGTGGGGCCGGCAGAGCGACGGGGCAAGCTGGCAAAAAGGGGGCTGCGAAAAATAGTAGGAAGTGGGCAGGAGCAGCACGTGCTGCAGACAGTTTGACAAAAAAGCTGTGGCCCACCGAAGAGGGGCAGACCCGTCTCCCCACCTGTGAAAAAAAGAAAACAAAAAACAACAAGCAAAGACGAAGCAGGTAATGCCCGGTATCAGTGACAGGATTTAAACGGATTACAACAAGGACAATCGAGTTAGCACGGCACATAGAGCAGCATAGGGCCCGAGTTTACCTTCTGTCTTCTGGCGTTTGCCTTTTATCACACCGCCCCCGCATTATTCCCATTTACTCCTTGCGCCACCGAGGTCTTTCCGTACACCGAAGAAACGAAGGAGTTCGTAGGTCAGATTCAAATAAAGTTAGCAACCCGCTTCGTTAAAATATTTAGCAAAATATATAAATATTTGCAGGGCCAGGGATCCTACAGTATGGGAACTTTTCAACGTTATCCAATTGTTCGCCTCTTCCCGATAATCGCAGTGTAGAACCCTAATGTAAGATAAACGCCACAGCTGCCGTGGCCAAAACCCAGCTGGCTGACTGATGTTCATGATGGCGATGGGGAAGATGATGTGACGGGCTGCGGATGTGTATGCGGCGGAGGATGGACATGAGGATACAACACCAACACCGACACCGAAAAGAGTTGACCAACCGCAGGCTTCTCTAATTAATGGCGCAGTGCCAGAACGAGGGAGGCAAATACTCACAGTGTATGCTGAGGGAGATGCGCTTTGAGACCGATGGGGGTACTCCGTTGGAGGCGATGCACAGATAGGAGCCCATCTCGTTCCTCGAGATCTTTGATAGCTTCAGCACCTCGCCGCGAAAGGAGGGCGCTGCAAGTATGCGGAAACGAGAAGGCGGGAACAATAAATATACGTTTAGCCCGGAAAAGCGCAAATGTCCTGCGAACTGGATACTTACCTAGGGTCTTAGTGCCCACATTGTCCTTCAGGACAATTTCGTTGCCGTCTTCGCGCCGCCAGGTGACAATCGGTTCCGGGTAGCCGCGGGCCCTGCCAATAAAATGCGACAAGAGTACAGTGAGGGATCCATAGAAGCTGGCAACTAAAAGAACTAAAATTTAAAAAATGCCCACAAATGGATTTACCTATGCTCGCCCTTTGAATTCAAATTGGCTGTTTTTCAGGTAACACTTTCTGTTCTCAACTGCGGCTCAAGCAGCTCGAGATCGGAAACCATTTAGGAACCCATAAACCATGAACCAACTGGCCACGCCCCCACAATGTTGATGGCAAATGGAAATGGGAAGCGCCAAATGGAAGTGCCGAGATGCCAAATGGAAAATATTCAAGTTCAGTGGCTTATTAAATTTAATATGACGATGCTTCAGCCGAGGACTCCATTGTGCCTCGGTTGGAGCAAAAACTTTTGTGCAATGCGAAGGCTGGGTGGGAAAGCGGAGAAGCGGGCAGGCAAAACGCTTGAAGCCAGCAGGCGCTCAAGTGTGTGGTGCACTTTGAAAACCCTTCGAAACACTGATCGACATCTCGACTCTCTTTGCATAATATATATTATATCATACAAAATATTTCATTGGTATTTCCTGGATCTGCTTCTGTAAACCTTAAAATTCAAACCTTATAAATAATGTACTCAAACGCTTTTAATGTTCGAGGGAACTGAAATCTACCAATCGCCTAGACAACATACCCTTCAATATCGAGCAGTAGTAGGTACGTCCTGGAGATGCGTGTTAAGACAGCAGTTGTTCAACAGCAAACCAGACACGGGTGTGGTAAATTTTTATGATGCCGCAAACAGATGCAAAATGGCTAAAAAGAAAATCAGCCAAAACACAGATACACAGAAACTCCTATACACATGAGCAATACAATGGGCCAACAGTTAGCAGTCAGCGGCAGTTTCTTGGCCATGTTTAGCCGGGCCAAGACAGTCTCTCTTTTTTAGCCCAACTAAGTGCAATTTGCATGGCCCAAGGACGGCTAGACAAAGCAAATTTCACTTCGGTTCAGCAAGTTATACAACAACTCTCGGAGTGGCCCTCGCTAAATGACCTTCTTGGGTTCGTTTAAGGGAAGACTCTTTTGTCTTTAATCTAACAAAATTTAAGGGAATTATGACTGTCTCTTTCGGACAAAGTTAAATTTTGTTCGCCGAATTTACTAGCTAGTAAATTTCTTTCTATTCAAGTACCTCCGCAAACCATGTAAATATTTCAATAACTCTCAACAGGAAGGTTTAATTTCGTTAAAGTTTACCAGTCGATGCTTTTAATGCTCGTTACGTAAAAGTTGAATTCATTTTAAGGGATTTGCACTAAGTGGCATTAAAAATGAACAGAAAACAAAAGAGGAATTTCGCAGACAAGTCCTCTAATAGCTTTCCACACTCGCACATTAACACATGGAAAAGCGGGAAAAGTGCGCTTATCGCCATCGTTTCATCATTTTGCGGTTAAATCGTTAAAAAAAAGAGAGCAACACTTCGTGGTTGCGGTCAAGTTCATAAATCAGCCACCAAAAATCACCCCAAAACCAAGAGCACAAATTAGAGACGGTTTTTGGTAATACCCTAATGTCGTAGGACCCCTTAAATGGTACGCACGCTTACAAGTCGAAGCGAAATCCCTGCTTGTTCGGAAAACTAGCATACCCGTCGGCGGGCTTAGCCCCAGGGTGGCCAAGGAGTTTCGGTGCTAAATCAAGAGAAATGAAGTGTCACTTAATTTGTTGACATTATTACACGGAAGGAGAATGGAAGTTGAGAGGAAAAAGATGGAAACGTAGATTGCGAATGGAAACTGGCATTTAATAGCCAAAGTCAAAACTGAACTAGGTATTACTTTAAGTCAATAAGAAAATAGTTTATGTAACGATATACTTGGTATGCTCCTATTTCTGGAAACGATTCAATGGGCTTATCCCGTTGAATGGTCTATTCAACTATTTATTGAAAACAAGTATGCGAATGCTAGGACCCAAGCTAAAACCATATACGGTACATACTCACCGACATGTCAGTCGCACGGAACTGCCCTCCGGCACAATCACATCGGAGGAGGTGTCCTCGCTGATGAAGTCCGGCGGAATCACGACGTCCAGGAAGCCAATCTACAATTACCAAAAATAAGACAAAACAGAAATATAAGACACCAGCGAGCAAAAACATTAGCACGCACCGGATTTCATTCCACTCACTTAAATGATCACAAATTACTGAAGGGACAAGGGCAGAGCCAAGTACACGGTGAGAAAATCCCAAATCTTTCTATAATTCTTTATATACTTTAATCTTTATAGACTTTAATTCGAAATTTTGTATTAATGAAATGTTTGGGAAATTAACCGTGAAATTGTAAAATAATTACTCGATATTTGTATTGCTTATTTTCTATTTATGAAGAAGAGTAACACACGAAAAAAGATTATTGAAATTTTCTCCAGTGTAATCTTGGCTGATTATGCAAGTGGCTCGTAAAGCAGGAGTAACGGCAAAGTGTTTTATATGGCGAGTAAAGCGGAGTGATGTCGAAGCGAAGTGATGTCGAATAAACTAGGAATAAACTAAGCCAAGGTAAATAGTTTAAGCCGGGACGGTGCGGGTGTGGCAAAAGGGGCGGGCAGTGCGGTGCACTTTGACCCTGCTGCCGTTGTTGTTGTTGTTGTGAGGAGCGTAAAAGTGCAAATAAAAATTAAGGAAGCATGAAATACACTTTATTGGCACCATAAACTTCACTTCGCTGGACACACGAGTGTACGTGTGAGCGGACACACCCATTCACACACGCACACACGCCGCAAATACGCACACAAACAAACAAAATTTATACACATATGTGTGCGCACATGATGCTGCCAATTTATATGCCCCAACATTTTCCTCCTCGCCGCTGTTTTCGCATAGTTTTCGCATTCGATTTGCTGCGCTTTCCTTTCCCCAAACAAGTAGAAGAATAAGTAGGTGGAAAATGTGGGAAATCAAAGGGGGAAGGGGGAAATGGTGGCGAACAAACAATAACAGCGGCAAGTACAACAGCTCAATGCATTCGCATTTCCCTCCACCGTTTAATGCCGCATGAAAAGAATGGATCGGAAAATGGGAATATCATTTTCACCACAACGTGCACAACACCGATGAGGGTCGTGCAAACAATCTGTGAGATATGAATTGAAAAGCAGGGCAGACAGAAAACTAATCAGAGTTATGCAACCAATTTTCAAATTTTCGTTTGAATATAATTGTTGAACCCCTTCAGTTTCAATGCGGCAATAAAGTAGTATAGTCTTAAAAACTAAGCGAACTACAGTGCGTATACGTAATTTTATCAAGTATACGGCAGTGCATCTGAAATTAGCAATTAGCAAACTCACCTGGCTCTTCATCGGATCCGTGTTCAGTTGGCACATATAGCCGCCGCGATCCTCCTCGGAAACCGCCTTTATGTGCAGATTCCACGTGTTCTGGTCCAAGTGGCTGACCGTGACGCGAGGATTGTGCGTGATTACGTTCTCGTGGATGGCTTGGATGGCCTTGGTGTCGGCCTTGAGCCAGCCCACCTTATTGGAAAGTATGTTTAATTCGACATCACAAACTCTCGGAAAATACTTAGTTGCATGCTGGATGATTTCCAGTGCACTGGCGCTAACTGATGACTTACCCGATAGCCGCCCAAATGTCGGACGTGACACGTGAAGGTTGCATCGCGTCCGACGGCCACGGACACGTTGGAAATGCTCTCCACGAACTCCGGCTGAAAGGCGCCAATTGCTGCAAGAATGAAAAAAAGGAGCGAGATTAGAGTGCAGCGGTGTGTGTTTTTCCAGCTGTGTGTGTGTGTGTGTGTTTGTGTATGGCAGTTAATGATATCGCGCCAGTTCACTGGCAATGCATTCAAGGCCCTTCCCTGCGCAATAATCCCCCCAGAAATACCATGCCCGCCGCCTCCCATGTTGCGTCTGCCAAAAAGTCCGTGATTTATCGCTTTTAAATGTGCCCCGTAACCAGCCTTCTACCCACCAGCTCACCTCCCACCCACCCACTGCATTCCGGCCTTGCCAACAACTTTACTATGCCAGACGACCGGCGGCAGACAATTTAAAGAGCTGCGGCGGCTAATTGAAGATCGACATCCGGCTGGGCTGCCTGGCAGTACGACTACGGCACTTTGGCTCTCCGCGAAACGAGAATCCGGAGCTCGGGCAAGTGGACGGACGAGACAACGGGTGCGGATACGGATACGGTTACGTAAACGTGAACGGCTTCGGGCACGGGGCACACGCAAATATAAATAATTTATTGAATCATCGAAAATCAAACATTTCACTTGCAAGTGCTGCAAAAAAGTTTTCCAGGCCGTAAACCAAAGAAAGAAAATATGCAAATATTGAAGGAAGACAGCGAAGAGGGTTAATACTCTTACATAATATTCATTTCTGTGGGATATTTTAGAAAATAACGATAACTCATCAAGCCCGCTAACTACACTAGTTTATTATAATGAATCTAATGGCCGATTTTAAAGTTGTAACGATTGTAAACTAAAAAATGAAGATGCAGAATCCGAGGGACCCCGTTTAGGTGTATGAATGAAATTGAATGGAGTGGATCGAAGGGATTCACCAGACAGCGACTGCTGTACGCACGACTGCTGTCCTGGCCGCAAACTCCACCCGAAAACCCGAGAATCCCGCTTCACCGGCGTCTGCATCATCGTAATGCATGCAAAAAACTTTTGGCAAACTTGAAATTTAAATATTTATAGACAGTACCGTTGGCTCACCAACGGATTGCCGGAGATCGGGCGGGTATTGTGTGTAGAAATATATATGCGTTTAAGTGTTGCAGGGCGAGATGTGCTGAATTGACTCAATTGGCCAGAGGCATGATTTATCGCACTTTCGGTGACTATGTGTGTGCCGCCTGCCGCCTGCCTGCCAAATGCAAAACGCCGACCCAGGAAGTTCTAGAGTTGATAATCTGGATAATCTACTTGCCGGCCACAAGCTAAAAATATTCAAGCAAATTTATTCCGGCGAGGGAATGCATTCATTGGCGAATTAATTGCTGCACTGCGTGTTGTTCGAGATCGCACTGATTGAATTCATTATTGATTTATTGGCAAATTAAATGTTGATATGCCCGCAAAGCCGTCAGTGAGAAACAATGGCGGAATTAACAAAGTAAATTTATAGCTGCCGTTAAAGTGCGCAGCAAATATTTACCTTTCTTTGAAGATTTTATTGCACAATTGGCCGAGCCTTTGAAATTGTCATTTCAAATGTCAACCATTTGAAAAGCCGCAAGGTTATTAATTTTGCAGCTTATCGTATTCACTATTGATAAAACAAAAAAGTATCAGCACATTATTGCTGATTAATTTTTTAACAAAATCTGTGCGTTAAGTTTCAAGTGCAGCAAACTCGGAGATTTGGTGTCGGAAACTCGCAACCACCCCAAAGTGTTGTGCATGCGGACGGTACAGTGAAGCCTGGCCCCTCGCACCTCCGGCAAATGGCAAACGGCAAATGCTGTTGCTGCTTGGCTGACTGCGGCTTGTTTGTCAATCTGTCGTAGAGTCTCTGCATGCAGGCGAAGATGTTTTCCAGCATTGTGCCAATCCCAATGAACTTGTCGCCGCCTCCCCGCTCCCCCGCCCCTGGAGTCCAACCACCACTCGATGCCTCTCATCCAGTTGTTTGTGAACTTTGGCCTGACTTCTGGTCGTGGGTCAGCATCCTTGGAGCCTTTCTGCCGGGCAGATTTTCAGATGCCAGAGGAGCCAGAGTCAATTAACCCCCGGGCTTGGACCACTCAAAATACGAAATCCAGGTCCCCCGCCTCATAAATCTCCGCCTTCATTTCAATTTTCGGCTCCAGCATTTCGAGTCTCGTCTTGTCAATTTTTGGCTCACATCCCGGGGCGCCTTTTCGCATTTGCTCGGAAAAAAGTTTAAATCACACAACGACAATGAGGATTTGCCGACGCAAATTTATGGCTCGGGACATTGGCAAAAGTTAAGCAAGGAAACGTATTAGATTTGGGCGGCTGGCTGGGTGTTTCACATGTGTGGGTGGCAAGGTAAACACACACGATCCGATTCAAAGATACAAAGATGCCAATCTGCATGGGAATGACAGTGGGGACTGGAGACCAGCAACTCTGATTTCTGCACTAAAAGAAATAAGTTCGTTTACAGAACAGCAAGTTTTTGCCATGGACCTGGATAACAAAATTGTAAGCCACTTAGTTCGCAAGGAATATAGGTTTCAATGGTTTCTTTCACTGTACCATGTTACCTTTTCACTGGCCCTTCGTTTTTTATGGCCTCACACTTGAACAGGCCCACAAATCCAGTGGCAAAGCACCAATGATAGGTGATAATGGCAAATTTGAAAGCCAAACAGAGTGGGTTTCCAGACCCAAAGACACCGAACCTGCTGCAAACTGAAGCTGAAACAGAGAACGAATTTGGCCTTAAAGTCATGCTTTGGCCAAGACAAACAAATGACTTGGGCCAAAAAGGAACGGCATCAAGGAAAAGCCAGCAAATTGACTGTCGGTTGGCATTAAAATTAGCATTTTTACAAATCGTTTTCGACTGAACTTACAAATTTCCCGGCGAAAATTCAATTTAAATTTCTCGGCTTCTCCCCTTTTTTCCCTAACAAATGTCGCGCAATTAATTGTGTCTAGATTTCTGTTTCACACTTTCCTGGAATATATTTTTTGGTGTTTTGAAAAGGGTTGCCCTATAATTGACAAAGTTTCTCGTGCAAGAAGACAGGTCCATTCATTTCGAAATATTTAAAAATGTATCTAATATTGTTTTGGTTATTGCTGTTTATTTTAAACAAAAAACTTTAATAAACCTTCAATTCCATTCCTCATCCTCGTGCGATTCGCTTACTTCAATCCCAATTCCTTTCTCCCCTATTTTCGAATTTTATTCTTTGGGCGTCACATAAAATTAATTACAAATTACGTGCATTTTTCGGCGCAGAGCAACTTTTCTCGCAGGCAAGCGGGAAAAAAAACTAGTAACTCCGTCTGCGGCTTTTCCCGCTGACCGCAGGCGCTAAAAGCCGAAGAACCGCCGACGAAAAAACACATGATAAGTGCAGGATAAAGGGAGTTGTGAGTTAAAACTTAAAAAAAAAGAAATGCATAATACACAGTAAATAAAATAATGTGAAATAATGACACTTTGGTATGCCACAGGAAGCTAAAAGTACGCAGCCAACGATTTTGAAGGCGGCATATTGAAAAATTAAAGTATTTTTTTTAAATACCACAATTATAGAAAGATTGAAGTGAGAGAAACATATTTTTTCTGTTATGCGTGCAAAAAATCGTGGTTACTGCCGGTGCTGTTGGTATCAATTAAGTCACTCGGGGGACGGCAACAGAATGGCCATTAATGGCGCTATCTCGCTCCCGCCATTTGGCCATACTGCGGTTTAGCTTACATTTCACATCCGGTGGGTGGGCGGGGGTGTCCTGTTTGGCAATTAATTTGCATATCATTGATATGCACACACAGTAGCAAACACGCACATGCACATTATATTTGCTTAGGATTATTATCGGTTATTA
The DNA here is from genome assembly GCF_016746395.2 of Drosophila simulans. Classification (NCBI taxonomy): domain Eukaryota; kingdom Metazoa; phylum Arthropoda; class Insecta; order Diptera; family Drosophilidae; genus Drosophila; species Drosophila simulans. Next base: position 3,239,367 of record NC_052525.2, read on the forward strand.
ATGTTGCTGTAATTGAAAATTATTTTCACTTTTATGTTTATCATTATCAGCTGCCAGTTTACATCCTACATCCACAGCATTTCCATCTGCGGCATTATCGTCGCATGGGAATTATTGTTTGCCGTGATTTAAGTGCTTTAAATATGCACATCTGCATGTATTTCGTATTTATGCGGACCGAGGACGAAGCGTGGGCCACGTCCATGCATAATTATCAACATTATGGGAATAGTTTTGCTACTAGTTGGACTTCCTGAGGTTTTGTCGAGCCATTTTCGCACCATTGACACGTGTTAAATATTGTAATAGATTTTGATCCAAAGGCTGGTCAGCATTGGATTCATATTTTAAGTAACCTTTAATATTAAGCGAATTTTAATATTTCGAAACGATTTAATCTAGGTTTAATTGGTACAAGCCTCGAACTACATAAGTATTCTGTTCTCAATTTATGTGCCATAATAAACAGTTTAGCACGCGTTGATCTTATAAGTGGCGGCTTGTCTATTAAAGTTTTATCGAGTCATAATAAAGCTGATTTCTAAATTAGTTCGGTTTACTAGCCATCCAAATGGCTAGGGAAATCTACCTCGGCGCATTGAAAGCCCCACAGCGAATCAAAATTAATGATACGATTTAACCACATTGACTGGGGAATAAAACAAAGGGCCAACTGTTTTTAGAATGAATCGCAAACAATAAAGACCGCGCCGTAAATATTTAATGCGAGGAAGGAAAGTATTTGTGATTGTCGCGCCGACGTGAACAATTTGGCACTTCATTTTTTACAATTATCACACGATGGGCAGACAATCGGAACAGCAATCACCGGCGGCCAGGTGAAAATGTGCCCAGGGAATATTGTGGTAAGAGGGGAGTGACGGCGGGAAAATGGGCAAGGTGAAAACATAATTTTTACACAATTAAAATGAGGCGAGAAATATGTGCGCACGATTCAGTGACCAGACAGTGTATCGCTAAATTAAACGACATCTGAAGATACTTTTAATAAAGAGACAAACATTTGTTGTCTGACGGGAAAACGGTTCAATGCATTTTTGTATCGCTAAATTAAACGATTTCTGAAGGTAGTTTTAATAAAGAGACAAGCATTTGTTGAACAAACATTTTAAAAATCTTAACAACAATGTATTTACTATGATTAACGGCAATTACGTTTTAAGCCGCTCTATACTTTCGAAACATACTGTACTCGCGTTGAACAGATTTGGCTCGAATCCTGATATCAGTGGGATCAGCTCTGAAAATGTGAGTGCAGATGTAAATGTAAATGTAAGTGGATGAGTGAGTCAATTAAAGCGCCATTGAATGGCCAGCGTTCAGTGTTCGATGTTGCCCGTTGTCTTTTGTTTATTTATTTATTTGTTTGTTATTTATACGTTTTAATGCCAAATGGCAATTGGCAATGGCAACAATGCAGCGGGCAAAATGCAAAATGCGAAATGGAGAATGGTATCCATGACAGTGCATTAAGCAGTCCCCAGCAGTTATTAATCGCCTGTTTTCCCCGCTCTACCCATCATTTAGGGGTTTCAATAGGCCCGCAATACGGCGAAACAATTATCAAGTCGGTTTGCGTTCGCTTTCCCGCCGGATTCCGTCCGTCCGTTCGATTTCCGTTTCCGTCGCTGCACAACACTGATTGCAGGGTTGCACTCGGGCAGAATGCGGCCTCGATAAACACCTGATAAGCTCGCGATAACACCCATAAGCACTCTTCAAACGGATCAGGCCAAACGCCAGCCCACTGACCAGATCTGACTTTTTTTTACTTTAATACTCCGGTTGCATTTTACAGCACCAAAAATTAAGTTTTCAGCTGATTGAACAAGTTTTACAGATTTTTATACTGAAGTAAGAGCAATTCAATAGATCTTTATAGTTGATGAGTGTTTGCTTATTTTTTTTTATTAAAATGATGCGGAATCCGGGGAGAAGTGGAATATTTCTCAATTATTTTTAAATGAGCGGACCGACGGTAATTAAAACGATCCGCTTTAAAAATATTACATACTATAACAAATTAAACTTTGAATACGAGAATATTTTATATATGACCATTTTCCAGTTTATAATTATTATCAGAGTCGATTTTGAAGTAATACTATATTCAATAATTACTTTATAGGAAATAAGTCTGTCGGAAACGTTTTACAGTTTCTAGTTTACTGTAATTGTAAAATAACTTCTTTTCGGGTTTCTTTATTTTCAATTCGAAATATTGTATAAATCAAGAACACACTCAATAGTTCTCAACATTTTGTACAATCCATTTAAACTCAGTTTTTCGATATTTTTTACGCTCTAATGATCCTTTTACCTTCCAGAAGCGAAACGATGAGCAGCAGGTGAATCAGCATTTTTCCATTCCGATCGCACCTGGTGAACTGAAAATTCAGAAGTAAGCGTTTCGCCGAGACTGGCATTTGGTTTTAATAACTTCACAAACACATTTGCGATCGTCACGCGGAAAAAAAAACAGCTTCACTGCACTAAAAAAATGGTAAAAAAATATTCGCTGCTATAGAGTATTTTTTATATATTAATAATTATTTCTTAGGGACGCGAGTATTCCGAGAGTGCAGCTTCGAGTTCCGTTTGACCGTTTTTCAACCAGCCGACAGCGCCGACGTTGATCAACTGAAGATGCAGCTGCCGGAATAAGCATCCTGTGGCCTCGAGGACGACCGAAAACGAACAACTCGACGGCACCGAAATGGCACGAGTTTCGAACGAAGCGACACGAAGTCCTGTCGTAATCGTTAGCCGTTGGATACTGTAAAACCGAACTGCCGTCCCGAATGTCCTGCTGACGAACCCTCGTTGCCAATTGTCGAAGTGGATGTTCGAATCGAACGCCGTCCACCATGTGCCGAATGCGATCCACATGGCGGGCACGTGGTGGAATGCATAGCCCGAGGATGCCGGCGGGGGGATGTCCTGGCAGCGCAGGCGCCGTGTCCTTCGGAGGAGGAGTGTCGTCCACATTCGTCTGACAAATGGTACGACAATTGCTACAAGCTGTGGTGGCATTTGGCCACCGCCTGGCAGAATCAGAATCTCCTGCGACCACAGCGTCCAAATGGAGTGACAGGAGGGTCCGCGCGTGGGGCGCCAGTTGTGAAGAACTCGAGATTGCGACAGGTCCCTGGGATACCCCATTTCACCAAGAACTCAGATCGAGTTAGTGGGACCACTATTATTTTAGCAAGCAATATATGTGCAACTTCATTTAGAAAGCCTCATTGCAATAGGCCTCAACAAAGGTCAAGGGTTACCGATTTTGCTAACAGATATAATTTCCAAGCAGATTATACAGTTTTATAATCATATTATGGTTAATAATGACAAGTAAAATATCTATCCAGAAAACGTAACCTTACGATTTCAAACAAATGAAATGATATATTCTCAGCTGCAGATCAATTACTTGATTTACATTATTGAACCCTGACTTTTGTCCCAATTTGTTTATACAACCACTTAGCCACATCCCACATCGATTCATGTATGCATTTAGTCTACAAACTGCGCTTAAATCATTTTGAGTTTCGCATATTCATGGCCAATTACTTTTCCCGGAGGTCCTCATAAGTTGTCCGTTTCGAACTGGCCTCCAGCTGACATTCGGTGGTTGATCAGCCGCCCAACCTCACACCACCCCATTTCCATTTGGCCATCGAAAGGAGCAACTTTGCCAGCGATGGGCGGAAAAAGTTTCGAAGTGCATTCTGCATTCTGCCAGATAAGCAGGCGCCACAATCCCAATCGAAATCCCAATTGACATAATTTTCAATATTTCAATGTCGGGAAAATAGGAAGATTGCACTGGAATTTAATTGAACTTTAACTGTCAGTTTTTTGGCTCCTCAGAGGCGTCGCCAATTCGCTGGGGGACCACATCTTTGGCCACGATGTGACAGGACCGAAAGTCAGGGCTGTCAAAGCTATCACAAAGTGGCTTAATTATCCAATAGACGCTAGATTCTAGATGTCAGCGGATGCCAGTCATCTTAAATTGTGGATAGTGTCTTCAACTTTTCCGTTAAATAACTCAATTACGCCTCAGACTTTTGCTGATGAATGGGGCAGGGGTGGAGAAATGGGGCTGGGCTGAGGCATAATTATGCCATTACGCAATTTTTACCACCCGATCCGCTTAAATGAATTGCAGCTGCTCCGCCATCAGCTGAAATGCGCTGCAACAAATCAAAGTGCGATTCCTTGAATGCCACGACGAAAACTTTTCGGCAATTATCCACAGGAAAAGCGGAGAATAGCGAAGAAAATCGTTGGAAGTGCGCGGAAAAAAGTTGGATGGGCGAATTTAAAATTACCAGGAAGCTTTGAGGATGATCCAAATTTCCATTAGATCCAATTCTCCGAAAGAGTTCTAGAAATTGTCGCCAGAACTACTGAAAGTGCCCAGGGTCTTGTTTAACAAGCTTTTAATTAACAATCAAAAGTTTTTATTTCTTCCTATAAAATTAGACTTTACAAATTAGATCGACTTCTTTTATAATCTCAGTTCGAAAGTGCCCAATTTAATTTTGAGATTATTAACACCTATACAATGTGGCGCATATAAGTCCTCGCCAACACACATGGTTAACTAATCCTAGTCTTTTTGCTTCACTTTTCTACAAACTTCTGGGACAACGAAGAAACCAAAACCAAAACTTTTGTTTCTAAAACTCGTGTTCCAAGTACCATGCACAAAGGAGGCGATTCTGGGCGAGGATGGGGCCAGGTGTGTGTGAATTTTGAATTTGAGTCCCACCCCTGCTTTCGCCCTTGTCTGGCAGACACCTGCTGGAGCTGTAATAAGTATGCAGCGACTACAATTTCCTGACATATCCTGGAAGTAGATGACTGCAGGGGTATACACTTTGGATGCCACTATGTTTTTTGTGAAAAATCATACATCACATAATTGTATAGATTCGATTTTCAAAAAATAAAAGTACTACAGAAAACGAAATAGTTGCTTGTAAGAAGTGAAATGAAATTAAACGGTATTTTATAGTCAGCAAAGAGTAGGCTAGGAATTGTTCTTGTTTTTTGGTTGTTAGGTGTTAAAGCGGGCGAAAGTTGGAGGCCATGTAGACAAGGACGATTGTGGGCGGGTGAGAGGGGGTGCCGAAGAAGGCAGGAAGCAGCTGCATGTGTCGCGTACGTGTGCGACAACAAACACAAAAACAGCACTGCGAACAAGCGACAACAGTGTGACCAAATGTGCATGTGAGTAGCGACGTAGGTACGACTGTGTGCCTGTGTAAATCGCACATTTCAATTTGCATGTGTTAGCGACAAACTTTTGATAAGTGTTACTCACATTACACAAAGGGATGGAAAAGGAGAGCAGATCCACAAACTTATTGTCAAACACGAACAGGAACCATCACTCCCACGCCCCATACATATGCAAATTCTGTTGCCACATACACAAACACAAGCACACGCACACATATCAATATTTTTCAGACACTACGTGCTCGGCGAATTTCGCACACCTCGGGATCGATGGATAATGAAATAGCATTGAGTATATTATGGTGAAAATTTTCAAATTATCTGCGAAATTGGTTTCGCTGTCGAGCAATAGCGATAAAGGACCAAAGCAAAAAGTCAAAGTCATTGCTATCATAAAGGTATGATTGTTCAAACATTATTCATGGATATGTAGGCTTCAAATTGATGCAATTACTTTCTGTTAAGTTCTTGGCTAACAAATTGTAGAAACATTTAAATAAATTGTGGACTACAAGTTTTCCTGTTAACCTATTTAAACCAATCGCTAAGCAATCCTTAACCCGCTGATAAATTCGTAACAATAAGCCCTCTCAACCAGGCCAACATTTATATGTGTGTATAGAGGTCACTTGCGGATGTGATTCTCCTGTGCCACCAACTAAACCCACCAAAAATTTCCCAAATCATTTCCCACCCAATCTTCCTCCGCTCGTTGAACGTTGATGAGTGCTCCGGTTATCTGGCATCCCTTTTCCCATGTTAACTGTCGCCTTTAGCGGGGAAAAGCTGGGAAAGCGGGTGGTAGTAAAGGGTGTATGTCAGTTCGGGTCCTTACAGAATTATGAACATATCCTGTGAATTGAAGAACGTCATCAAAGCAGACAAAAGGCAAAACAAATTGAGAGCAATGCATATGCTCAGACCGCCGCTCTTAAAATTCACTCAGTCTTGGATCGTTTTAGCTATTTTCTGCTAGCAGAAATTTAAAACGAAAAAATCAAGACTTATTTATACTGAATAATGTAAGTGCTAAATATTTACTAAGATAACTAATGATTGCACTTTAGCGACGCGCATTGAAAGTAGCTAAACCAGTATCTTAAAAAAAAACCCAAAGTATTTAGTACAAAACTAGATTTGAAATAATTCCAAAATGATACTCTAACGATATTATTGAATAAATCCAGTAAAATCCAATTGTCATAGCTCTTTTTCTCGGCAACACTGTTGGCCACATTTTTAGGTGCACCATAAAAACTACACCCATTGACGTGTTATCTCTCGGCTGTGCGTCATTTCACAAGGAAAAGAAGAAGAGGCAGACCGCAACAAAACAAAATCTGACAATAAGTGTGAAATGCCGCCCCCTCTTCACTACTTTTCACTTCCCCCCATGCCATGCAAAACTAAAAGAAAAATGTTTAAATATTTCCTGCTTTTTATTGTGGTAACAGTCGCAGCCCCTCTCTCTCTCGCACTTTATCTATGTCTCCCTCTCTTTTGCAAAATCAAAAGCTGAAGTGAAGCTGAAAAAAGGAAAAATATCAACCACAATGAAGAAAGTGGCACACAAAAAAACAGAAAACTCAGGAAGTGGAAGAATAAGGAGCTTGCACAAAGGATAGAATATACGAATATCCTGGGATTTCGGTTTAAAATTCAAGGATTACTTCCATTTGTTTTTGACATATTTAATATGTTAAAATAGAAGGCAATCCAATAATTTAAGAAAGCTCAAAAGATTGTTTCTTATAGTTTTGAACCTCATGGGATTTCTAAGAATATTACATGTAATATAATTCCGATTCAAACAACTAAACTGGATTTCTCATTTCGCGTTTAGGCAGCTAAGCATGTTCGACTTCATCGAGGGTATCTAAAATGTCCTTTTACCACATATATCTGCAACTGAACTATCAGTGAAACAAGAAGAAGAAACAGCAGAACAAACGGGAGCGAAGCGTAAAAAATAGCAACATTTTCCGTGTGCTTCGCTTTGTTGTGGACTGCACTGGGAAAAAATGAGTAAGCTTGAGCTTATGGAAGGTTCAAAACTGCAGGTATTCCAAAGGATATTTAAAAAACAACGACGTAAACATATCCCGAGTAGAGTGAAAGTAAACTATGTGTAAAATTAAAAACCTTTGAATGGCTTTTTTCGGCGCATTGCTGTTATTGTGTGCTGTTTATTTTTATTGTTGTTACTGGCCGCGGCGGCGCTGGAAAAATATGAAAACTTTTGACAGGAAACAGGAAACTGATAAGGCATTTTTGCGCTGTTGCCCCCGTTCGCCCTGTCTCTTTCTGCGCCCATGTCCGTCCCTCTGTCTCTTTCTCCCCCGGCTCGTGTCATTTGCTTTGGGCGCTTTCAGCGCTTTTCTTCAACGGGTTGCTTCGCTCTCCTGCCCAGCGAACTTATTGTGCGAGATTTATTTCACAGCCCGCAAGTACGGTGAAGCCACACGCACAACGGAAATTCACAGAAAAACCCCACGTGTCGCCATTAATTTAGGACATTTTTACACCATTTTATTGAGTTGCCACATAAGTAATTGTTAGAGCTTTAAAGTGAATGCAAAATTCAGATCATAGCACAGGCTTTTCTTGAGTGTTTCCCTAGTGGAGAGTTGCCTGTTCCGCGCACATGATATGTGGTTTTATGTAGCTTCTTTTTATGGAAACTGACAGAGTTGGGTGCTAAAACATGATTCTTTTGGCGGATTCTCCACTGTATCGTGTTAGTTGGCATCGTTAAGCCATGGCCACGCCCCCTGGTGACACTGCCTGACAATGTGTCTCTTGTTGCCGCCCTACCGCCCTCCCGCCGTCCCAGGCTCTTGTGGTCTGACCCCCTTTTTCTGCTTGCCCCTTGGCGGCAGCTGTTGCAGCAATGTTGCAGGCTGCACACTTTTATCAATTCCAACAAGCTTTAAAGAGATAGGGAAAAGGTGGCAAAGATGCAGTTTCACCACAAACGAATATACATATGCCATAAATATATCCGGGCAATTTATGCACTTTCATACTTAAAAATATATTTTAAGCAACAGCGCTTCGATAGCTTATTAAAGTCACCATAGAAAGTATTTGATATCTAATGATATTTGCATTTAAAAGACTCTGGATTCCTTTTGCTGGCAAGTGTCAAAAATCAGGGTGTTCGCTGCTCATCAGCGTTAAGATTTACAGGCCTAGTGAGCGAGCTTAGTGGACTTAACCCATGATGGCCAAGGGGCTTACCAATCCAGGTAAGCATTTTAAAGCCCAACGCGGCAAAGCTGATTTAATTAAATAAGTCATCTGGCATCAGTTTGGTTAAGCCAGGCGAAGTCATTCCATTTTTAGGGGGTTAATGCTGTTGTGGGTTAAATAAAGACAACAGGAATCTGCTTATTTACCAAACACTTTCCAGCATCGGCATGCCGATGGCCAATAAAGGTCCTACGCGCTGTCATTTTTTGTCCTTTCTTCTGGCTTTCTTCTACCGGTTAACCCCTCCCATTGTCCGCCTTTTTTCATCACAGCATCGCCTCTCTGCCCCAAGCCTCTGTCCCCTGTCCCCTGGCCACCTGTCCTTGCCACATAAAAACACGACCATGAATTAACGTTAAAACATGGCCAAAAAGGCAGGGACAGCCAGCCCTGTATCTGTGTGTTTCACAGCATCTGTGTGTACGCGTGGTGTACACGTCTATAGATGTGTGAGTGCTGGCCGCAAACAAACACATAAAAATGGCCTGCTTCGTTCGAAGGACTCCGTACTCCGGAGACTCGCCAACCGGCGTGAAAATCATTTAATTTACAACACGAACACGGCGGCAAATGGGTGGAAAATGGTGGGGTAATCACAGGGGGAGCTCTGGAAAACGAAGAAGGAGAAGAGGGCCTAACAATATGAAGTGAGTTTTCATTTAATGGACTGCAAGCGGTGAAAACTGGAGGGGCACAAGAGCGAGCAGGTGCAGCAGCATAGATAGTCGGCAAAAAATAGGGAAATATGAGTGCGAAAATAGGAGAATAGTGGTCGAAAGGGAAAATAAGAGGAGCCTAAAAAAGCTAGTTGGGGTGGAGTTAAAATCAGAAGCACAGCTAGTGGGCAACATGGAAAAGCTAAGCCACGTTATGCGGTTAACTAACACACCGCAAATCGCACACACACACACGCATACGCTTAACACCTTATTGCGCCAGCCTCCTCCTTAACCCCTGTCATTATCCTCCTGCTAAAAGCGAAAGCTGTTGGTTTTTCGCTATCAACTGATGCCAGCAATTTATGCACTTTGCACAACCGACTAACAATTAACGCTAAAACCGCCGGAAAGCAACATTTAAGCCTTACCTTGCTTGAACTCTTATCATTGGCGAGTTTTATGTGTGTGAAAAAATACTTAAAATGCAGAGAAACTTTAACAAAAGTGCATTTGCTTCTTTAACAACTATTGCTCCTGAAATGCAAATGCAAAAAGTACAGGAATAAAGCTGGAAAAGGTAAACAGTAATCACTCGCTTGGGCAAACAGCAAAAGCCGGCACTTAAGCGGATGATGCACACGTCGCTTTTCGTCATTTCTTCGCACCAACGACCCCCTGCCCCATTTCTCCAAGTGTGTGTCTCAGTGAGCTTCTGTGTCAATGTTTGTCTCAGGCATATCGTTGTTCTTTCCCTTCGAACGCACGGCCAAATGTCAAACAAATCCAAAAGTAAGTTGGCAAAATAGGCGGTGGTATGATCATTCTGTGCAAATATTTAAACATTTTTCCCTTTTTATTATCACGACACGTTGAAAGGATTTGCGCAAAAAAAAAAAAACAAATAAAACAGACGGAAAGGTGATATGTGTGTGTGGGTCAGTAGTGGACAGCTGGAAAAGTGGGCGGAATAGGGGCGGCGAACAGGCCAATTCATCCTTACACAAATATTTGCAGGCGATGGATCAAAAAAAAAAAGGAAAGGAAAGGGCTTCGTTTGGGAACAAAGCCGTTGACGCGCTGTCGTCGCTCTGACCAAGCTGATTCCCTGATTTCCGAAGGCACTGGCAAAAATATATTCACTTTCACAATCCCGCACACTTTTAATAGATTTTCCAAATAGATTTTTCTAAAATCATAGTGCAATTGCACTTGATTGCTGGATCGAACTGGGTCCAAAGTTCATTAAAATGTCTCACCAGAATTACTATATTCAACTATTTTCAGTGCACCACTTTCGGCATTGCTCCTAGCTGCTCGCCAAAGCCCCTCTTTATCCCCTGGCCATTGCCTACGCCACTGCCCTTTCCTCAGTCGCTGCGTGTAATATCAGGGATTCAATAAACACTTCAAACATAAACTTGACGATTTATTACAACTGAATGGGCAAGCGTCTGCTAGCAAGTGAAAATGTCTATATATAAAAGCACTGGGAAAAATAATGTCAAATACCAAATGCTGGATCAAACGAAAGTGGAACATTCCACCTGGGTCAAGTGTTTAAACCCTTTGAATAAAAAATAAGTGGCCTTTTGCCATGACCTGTCGTTATATTGATATTCCTAATCAATCCCCCCATTTGGTTCAGTGCCTCCGGGCAGATACTTATTTGCCATTGAGTGTGTGTCTGTCAATATGCCATGTGACAGTTTGCTGTGCGTCTGTCTACTGGTGGCAACGCGATGTTCATATACGCAATGAATTATTAATTCGTTGGCCCGGCTCCGGGATTGCACTCCGGGTTTTGGAGCCGTGTCCGTGTTCTGTTGGTTATGTTGGATCGGATTCGGAATGGGTATGGGAATCGGAATTGGAGTCCCTGCACGTCGGCTGCGTCGGCATTTAACTGCTGACAAATGATAAATTTATTATTTACCAGCCGTACGGCAAAGGACGGGGATTCGGGTGAGCATTTGCTAGATTAAAATATGTTTTAATATTTGCTTTCGTTACGCTCCGGCAGAGCCACGCACACAGAATCGCCGCCCACACGTGACATGGCAACCTTGGCCACCCAACCAACCAACCAACCACCCACCCACCACCATACCATACCACACACACAGCACCCACTTCACTTCACCCAAAATCCACCCAGCGGCGTCCTTGGAAACGCCTTGAAATGCGATAATCACGAGCATTTGATTAATTACCCGTGTCGTCGTTGCTTCTCCAAGAGATTTTCAGACTTGGGCCAGTATGACACTGGGGTTAACAACTAGTTTTTAGTTTTTATTATTTTTTAAAATAATAGAATGTATTTTTAATTTTAAGTGTGTAAATGTGATTTTCACTTAAAATGGCATTGCAATAATAAACTGGTTGATACTTTATAAATTTCACGTTTCAGCGATCATTGAAACAGTTTCAGTTCCACAGATTACCCCATACAAATTATGTTTAAGAAAAGTTTGCCAAAAAAAGACGCTTCAGAAAATTAACACTTTCACTAGCGTGTGTCATGCAGGCATATTCCCATCTCCGAAGCACACTTAATTCTCAAGTTCAACAGGACGCAGTAAGTTTTCTTATCGTCGACACGAGTGCCGCGGAAAGTTGCAACTTTTGAGCATCGGGTAATCGCCGCAGTTGCCGCACCCCTTGACCCTACCCTCTGACCCTGAAGATTTTCCCCATATCCTAAAGAGCCAGACACTCGGCGGTACGTGTCCAACTGTGAATCCGACCGCTTAGTGCCTCAGTAATTGTCAGCTCCGCAGGATATTTCGGGCCACCACCTGCAGGATAGCTCCTTGTCATATCACTCATGATTCCTTGAGATACGGTATGGCAAAAGTGTTGATTAGTTGCGGATATTAAAGGGTTTAAAGAGCTGATTATTTTCGACTGATTTTATTTTGGATTTTAATCTTAAATCTTAAACAACACAACCATACACCTCATCTTTAATTTGGCCACCAAAACCAGATGCCAAGATTAACAAACGCAATCGGAGCACTGCGAAGGAAATCATACAAATGTTCAAAGAGCCGACAAAAAGGGCAGAATGTTATCATAAAACGTTTTTCTCACTTAACGATGAAAAGACGAGAACAGAAGGGGGGAACTGGGAAAAAACTTAAATTATTGCAAATCAATTTGGGGGTCCGGTTTGCCCGGGAATCGTGAATCCTTGAAGTTGGAGCGGCAGCTGTGCCGCTGCAGAAGGGGTCCTTTCTCGAGGAGTGAGCAGTGAGGTCCCGAATGGAAGGAGAGGAACTCAACCTAGACAGAGCCGGCGACCCCGTTATTCGTTATTATTTTCTCCTCGCTGGCGCAGCCATAAAGCACATTTTATTGAGTTGTCGAACTTAAGTACCAACAGCAACAAGAAGTAACATAAAAAAATGCTCGAGAAATAAGAACAACTAAAGTAATGGAGCAGGAGTGGTCTGGCATTTTGGGTACGCATGTGGTTCAAGCCCTTTTTTGATCCCTCCGTCCTGCCCTTTCGTGGGGTACACCAAGCTCTGTGTAAAACTCCGCATTGTAAATGACAAGCTCAGCGAAAAAACAGATTAAAGTGTTGTTTACCAGCTAAAAGAAGTCATCAGATGGAAGCTAATTGATTTTAATCATGTTTTTTTTTTTTCAAAAAAGGGTGTTTCTAAATTCTTCATGTTTTTCCAAGCCATCTAGTTGTTTTCCTTTTCGGTTTTCAAAATGTAGGGCAATGTGGCGCATAGACGGCTCAATAATATGCCTGTTCCCCAGTAATGGGTCCTTTTGCCATCCCCCGCCCTCATTTGGCACCCCCTCACCAAATTGAAGCACACAGACACCCACACAGACACAGGCGATTGGCAACATTTTGGCAACACGCACGCAAAACACACACACATACACAGTCAGGATGTCGATAAGTGTTTGTGTCTTGCAGAGAGAAAAAAAAATTAACCTTTTTTAAGGTTATACAAATACTATACATTCCTAAAACTTGATTAGCTGGAAAAGGCTAAGATAATTTAAAGGTAATAATGAACTCTAATAATTTAGAGCTTAATTACGTTTTTGAGTTACCGCTGAAAGCAACATTTTTTTTTTCAGTATTTGAAAGCGTAATCGTTTACAGCTGCTCGAATGAGCAAATAATTTGAAAGAAATGCGCCTCTGGATGTTAGTACACAAAAACCTATTGTTCTAGACCTGAGCTATTATAATTTTTAAAATTTAAGTTCTAAGTTTAGGAAGAATTATATAATAGCCTATTTAATATGCTGTATATACATAATTATAGTTATTTAAGTCTTTCGTTTTATACGCAGTAATTTAGTTTAAATTCGATTGCGCCACAACACTATACACTTTATTGATTTTTAAGTAAATTGTTGTTGTTAAACTCACCTCATTTCCATATGTATGCAATACATAAGTATGCTTAAATATCACTGTACGCCTTTGTATCTGCTCGCTGCTCATTAGTACACAACCAAACAACATTCAGCTTTTTTTTTTCCTTTTTTTTCACCTTAGAAAAAACACACACACATTGCTCCGTCATAAATGACTGACGCCAGTTTGAAGGGGTCCTTTTGGAGAGAGAGAAAGAAATTGAAGAGAAATGAGTCAATGAACCAACACTGGCCAAATATAACTGTTTTAGTAGAAATATATATTTCAATTTTGTATACTTAAGTCTTCACTATAAATATTGAAAAAATGAGAACCTCATTAAAGCATCTTAAAATAAACTTCACAAGATATTTCAAAATATCAGCAATTATTTCTCTCCGTGATCGACAGCTTGGCCGTGCCACATTTACCCGAGTTTACCAGAATTTGGGGGCACGAACTCGCTCGCCCCCTCATCGAGCTATTATTTGATCATATTTAAAAAGGAATTTTCGGTGCTTTTATATTTTGCGCTCTGGCTTGTGTTTTTTCCACCGTTTTTGGACCCCGTTTGGTGGGGCTCGAGCCATCAATAATTCACTTTCGCCTAAGAGCCAATTAGGGGAAGTCACCACATGTGCCCCATGGATTCCCCCTTTCCGGGATCGTAAATTTGACAGTTTATTAATTACTGCTGCAATTACAAGTACCGCAAAATATCAGTGCAGCTTAAAATCGCCAGCAGTTAAGTTAAGCCACCGTAGTTTTGTCACCAAACTTTGCGTTTACCTTTTGTCCGAAACAATTACAAAGGACGAGTTCTCAACTGTCGATACCGTGATACGCTTGTTGTACTTTGTCAGCGGCGTGATTAAAACGGCAAACAATGAAAGTTTTCTTGGCGCAACTGTACCGATAAAGTGTTGTAAGATTCAGTTTGCATAATTATGATATATACTATTTTAAGAAGATAACAAGCAATGGAAATGGCGTCACAGTAACACTGACACAATTACCAGACGACAGTTATCGCAGTTGTAAGTCGAGCGGTCAGAGTTCATTTCTTGCCGACGACGATTAACAAATCCCTTCCCTTCTTTGCAACAAAAAAAAAATACCCGAAAAGGGAAACCAAACCAGAAAATGCGTAATGAACTGCGAAACGCGTCCGGCATCAGACATCAGGATGTAGTACATCCGGACATTGTACATCTGATATCGGAGTGTTATTCTTGGTGAATTCAATTGCGGGAGATTTTAGTATTCATCAAGCGTTTTATAACTATTTTTCTTAACGCATTTTATTGGCGCTTGGGGGCTGGAGGTCACTCGGGGGAGTGGTTTGTGATGTGATGGGCGCTGGGCGGGTGAGCGAGTTCTTGGTGGCTACGACACTCTATTTAAAATGACACGCCCGACGACCTAATGGTCACTCCTTCATACCCTCTAATTCATTTGGTATTTAAGTTTCCTAACTACGTTTTCGAGTTTGGATCAATCGAAAAAAATCAGTTCTGGAGATTTATACAAAAACAAAGGGTTTGTTTAAATAATAACATGTTGTTTTGGAAACAATATAAATAAGATTTAACATATTCTATCGGGAAGAGGTATCTTTGAGTCGGCTTGCTACGTCGGTTTGAATTAAGGGCTATTTCTTATTGTTTGGCTCATCTTTTCCCCCCGAACTTTCTTTTTACCATTGCCATATTGAAACCGCAGTGACGAAAGGGGGTGCTTGGTAAGTTGGCAAGGCCGTGCATGGCATTTTCTATTAAGAGCCATCTCTCAGAGTTTTCATTTTTCGGCTGCCCCCTTTCTTTTTTTTTTTTTTTTGGTTATTGTTATTTGGTAAAAGCTACAGACTCTCACAGTCAATAAGGGACACGCTCTTGGAATTCCCAAAATATTGTCACAATGAAAATGGTTAAAAATTGTGTCCCAGTGCCATAAATATTTACATCAGCCGCAGGAATTTCCCCACTCCCATCTTTCGGTGTGCGTGTGCATAATTTTGGGTGGCATGCTGCCTCCCAATTTCCTTTATTTTCCCTTGCTGCAAAGTCCAGGCGACGTGTTTGTCATAACTAAAAAGTACACAAATTAGGGTCAATGCAAACAATAAGAAATTGATAATTTGCCCACATCATTTTGTCCAGAATAAAACAGGGAGCAATTTCGAAATGAAAATACATACATAAAATGCATGGTTAAAGGACTCTGCTCGCGTTGTCGCCAAGTGTCACCGGCATTTCAAGCGATTTTATAGCATTTAGTGAAGTGAAAGCGCTAAAATTAGCAAAAAAAAAAAGAACAGTAGAGAATCTACAGGCTACAGGGAAACCCCTTAGTCACATTTTAATACACAAGCTTGCCATGTTCTTGGAATATCTTAAGCTACGCTTTTCCTAACTTAATTCTGAAATGCATTTAATAAAATGCTAGTAAGAACTGGAAAATCATTTAAGGCCATGCGTTTTGCCAGACATCACTGTACAATTTATACTTCCGCAAATGCATTTGGTGCCAGGCGGTCCTCTTCAGACGCACAAAAAGCGACGAGCAAAATAATTTTGCTTAATTCAATGCAAAGGAATTACTGGGTGCGGATTTCCCGGTTGGCGGCAGGTGGAGTGGCGGGGAAGTGGACGTGGAAGTGGGAAAATGGGGAGTGAAGATGCCGCCGCCTTCCTGTGACGCAATTAGTACTACATTGTTGACATTGTTTTTTGTTTATCCAGCGCTTTTTTGCCACCCTTTTTTGCTGCGTATTTTTTTGTGTTGTGGCTGCAACATGCCAATGCCACGGGTCAAAGGGCAAGTTTAAGCCGCCTTTAAAGTGGTTTGGCTTCTTCTTAATTTTGCCATTCTTCTCCTTCACTTTGGATAAGAAAGAAGCTAAGTGCATCAATCGGATCTGCTTTGATTTTCCTTGTTGCGAGCTTGCAGAGCTTGTAAACTTATTAATTTCTTCTTATTTTTTCACAACATTTAGGCAAGTTGTTTCTTTTTATTTTTATTAATACCTACCATGTTTCATTTTTTCTTTAATCATCCGCCATAATTTCCATCTGATCCACTCGATTAATAATGACCGTGTTCCACTTCGTTCTCGTTTTTTTCCACTCATTCCCTTTCCCGTTTAAATTGTTCCTGTTCATTTAGCACTCGTTTCGCATTCCTTTCCAACCATTCACCAATCCTCGCCCACTCGACTTTCATTACCTCTTCCCGACTTTCCCGTTCGCTGTTTCGAGGACGCTTAGCTGATGAAGCTATTGTATGCCAATCCTATCCATTCCGATATATTCCCAACCATTCCTCTGCAGAAATACAGAAACCTCTTGGATGATTCCACTTTAAGAGCAAATCACGCGTGAAATGAGCCGTGCTTTAAAACTCGAAATTTGTTGCCACATTCGCAGCTTACTTTTCAATTTTGTTGGTGGAGTTTTATTCATGCATACGGAAAAACAGGCAGCTGGGAAAAGTATCGAGTTTTCTTTTGGCTATGTAACCAATAAGCGGGGAAATTGGAGGCCAGCTGCAGGGCTAGAAAGCAATCAGAAGCAACAAAAGTACGGGCCAAGAACTTTGAACTGGAATTTATAAATTCCAATGCAAAAAGGTTAATGGAAGTTGTGTTGGCAAAAAGACAAAACATAACAATAAATTTAAGGTATGTATCGAAAACTGAGAAGAGCAGCCAGTTTCATTTTAGTAGAAGAAGTAGAAGATTATCACAGTACTATCAATATATTTTCCAATATTAAACAAAAAAGCGATCAAGCAGGAGGGGGGAAAAGCCCCCTCCAGCGCGCCTCACAGTATTGTTTGTTAATTTGATTTGGTTTTTTTTTTTGGATTTTTTGCTTGTTATGTTTGACTTCTCCAGATCAACACTCTGATTCTTGATTGCATAATCAGGAAGCATATATATCTATCAATCAATCATTACATTTGTCTTCTCAACATTGACAATATTTCCATCTCTCAATTACATTGCATGAGGACCGATGGGACCCAACACGTCGGGACCAACGACGTAATCCCACCAACTGTGGTTTGTTTGCGGGCTCTTGGGAGCCCTCCTAGTAAAACTGGAGCCATTAAACCTTTTTTCTGCGTTCATAAACATACATATCATCATATAATATTCTCTTTACACACCATGGAGGCGGCTTTTATACAAGTACAACATAGTTTCTTCTTCAAATTGTTTTTGCCACAATTAGTGAGGAACGTGGCCAACCCTTGATATACTGTGAAGCGCTCGACCGCCGAAATTCTTCTACTTTCATGCGCTATTTAAAGGCACCACTTCCGGAAAAAGTATTTGAGAATTATAAAACCTCAATCGAACGATAAACGAGAGAGTGCAGCAATCGTATGCCGGCGAGAAAAGTGGATGAAGAGAGGCATGAAACTTGTGATACCCTTACAAATCTCTATCTTTTCTTCAACAAACGTTGAAGTGCTATTTTTTTCTGCCGCATTACGCAAACCCTTTTGTTTTTAATAATAAATATATATAACATGTTATATTAGATATCTTTGTTTATTATTCGTGGATGATCAAAATTGTTAGGGTATGTGCTCAGAGAGCCCTGCAGTAGGGAGAGGAAAAGAGAGAAAGCATTCCACCAGGAAAGTGCGAAAAAGAAGGAAGATTAAGAGTGAGCAACGAGTTTTGCGACTGAGATCGACTGAGTGTGCTTGAGATCGGGAAAGAAAAAGAATATTGCTTCTGTTGGCATTGGGCCCCCTGAAGTGATCGGTTGGAATTTTTGTTCATACATAGAATCCATTTAAAGTTCTAAAGACAGATATTCAAAACAAAAACTATATAGTGAGAGCTTTCGATATCTGTGCATACATTTTTGAGTAACAAATGTATTTATTTTATGTGCTTACCCAAAACTAAGCATGCACAAGAGTTAAGGATAATTCAGTGAGGAAACTCAACGGACTGATCCATACCCATATCAATTTCTGTCTGAACTTCGTATTATGTTGGGGCTAAAAATAAGTGCCAACCCAATTTTCGACGGTTTTCGGGAGCTGGAGGCCTTGACCAGTTGAACCAAACCGCAGGGGCGATCGAAAGGGAAAGTTGTGGTGCGAGTCCAACAAGCGCTTTTAATTGATTTCCCAACTAGAACTCGAACTTTTCCACACACACAGAAGCACACACACGGAGGGGGTCTGAAAAGTTTACAATAATTTTTGAACATTCAATGGCCGCAGCTAAAAACGCCAAAAACGATTGGAAAATATGGGGGCACGGGCTGGAGCATGAGGAAGCTGACAAGGGGTCAAGGGGTTACTCTCCGGGTTTTCGATCCACAACTGAGACCCGACAAAAAGCGATGACAAAACGGAAAATTCGGGAAAATCGTTTTGGGGGTGGGTGAAAAGTTTTGCCCAACATTCTGTCTGTTGGCATATTTTGAAAAGCAGTTTTCCAAAATGCACACACACACACATGGTCCAGACTGGGAGTTCAAAGTTCAACGCATGATTGTGAAAATGGAATTGCCAAAGTTGGTAAAAAAAAAGTTGCAACTAAACAAAAAAAGGAGCAAAATTCCCCCTTTTATTTGAGATTTTTTTTTTTAACTTTTTATCTACATTTTCTTCTGCGGCTGAAATGTTTCTGTCACTACTTTTTTGCATAATTTCCGGATTCCTCCCTTTTTTCCTTGTGGGCTTGTTGTCATTTTCGATGACAGCTGCCTTTTGTCCACTGTGCGCTGACCAAAGCCACCCACCGTCAATTCAAATGTGTGCTTAAATATATAAATTTATATGTATGGATTTGGGCAAATACGAAGGCCGTGACCAGCTGTGTGCGAATTATTTTAATTTCATATCTGAATGCAATGTTCCTAATTGGAACATTCCCGTGGAAAGGGAAGTCGGAAAAAGAGAAAAGCAAGAATACAGAATAGGTACTGCAAATGCTGGTTACCAGCAACCAGCTTACAGTTAACAGTTTGTAAGCTTAACTCAAAAAAGTGGCTTAAAAAACGAATACGTTGAGGACAAAATGCAGTTCAGAATTGGGTCACACACAACAGATCCAAAGAGCAGTTCGAATAATTGGCAGAGTGTCGATAAATTACCAGGAGTCAAACGAAAAAGGTCTTTCAAAAATAGGAAAACGAAGAAAAAGTGCAAGTATTTAATTTCAATTACAGGCAAGACAAAATGCTGTCGCTTAACCCACCGATGACCGCCCACTTCATTCGCATTAGCCCTTTTGGAGCAGCTCCTTGCCCCGCTCTAGTCAACTTGTCCCATCAATCCTCATCGTAGAACATCATCCTCATCCCAGAGCACTGGAGAAGTTCGAGCACTGAAAATACCTCAAGTAATCAATGGACCTGGCTCTCCCTGTCTCTTCTTACACCATTCGCCCCCTCTCTTTCGCTGCGCCATGTTGTCGTCTCTTTCGCCGCAATCAACATAAAACAAAGACGAAAGCAACTGTATAAAAATTAAGCTCAATTACCAGAAATTTACAACATCAATAAAATAACTGAAGAGTGCTCAACACAAAATCACCGCACACACACACACATACATTCAATGTGTGTGTGTGTGTGTGTGAAGGGCGGTGGGTGGCCACTGGAGTGGGCGTGGCACGGGCGAACGTAGCAAACTCATCACCGGATGCTGACATATTGAAACACGTACCGACAACATGCTACACCAAAATTATAGTCACTTCCTTGATTTTGATTTCAAGTACTGTTGCGGGGGAATTTTCCGGAATGGGGAAGTGGGAGGCGGTAGTTGAGCTGGGACCTTGGTAAGAACACCAATCCCCCCACCTACACACGCGGAGAAATATAATGCATTTATGGATGAAAAATCCCTGATTTCATGGCATCAGTTAATATCTGATTGTTTACTGCACAGTGCTTTGTTAGTTCGAAACACATAATTTTCACATCCAGTTTGTAGTCAACTTGAAAATGCTAGAATTTTTTGCTCAGTGTAACGCTGCCCCATCTTCCGTAAGCAGCCAGTAAGTGTTGCAAAATATGTTGACTCAACTCATAACAAGCCCAAAACTGAACGTAACTGAGAACGTGGCTGTGATGACGGCCCGGGAAAACGGAGTGGGTGATGGTGTGGGTGAGGCTGGTGCCACCCAACGGCAAAAAAGTGGGAAAAGTGTGAGTGAAAGGGCGGAGGGCGGGGGGGCGTCGTAAGCGGGAGCGAACATCAGTTGAGGATTTCCTAATGAGTGCTTCATGAATGAATTTCAGCCACAGAATACTAATTCGATGGAAAATTCATTTTTCCACACGATTGGCAATTAAAAGAGATTTTCTACCACGCACACACACACACCCTAGGGCGGGAAAAGGGGGCGTGGAAGGGGGACTCATATAGCTTTGTCTAGTCATCGAGGGAATTGACAGGCGAACGAAGCGAAGCGAACGGGCCAAAAACGTTTAACGGAGATATCCGAAAACTAGCCAACAAATAGTACCAAGCTGGTTAACGCAAGGAAGCTAACTTGGTCTGCAGGCTATCTTTGGTTAATTAAAAAATAAAATTGAGTTTATTAACAACATGGCGTGGTTTAAGTAGCGCCCCAAAATTGGTAAAACAATATTTTATAGCCGTTTTTCGAAGCTAAGTAATTTATTCTATCAATTTTCAAGCCAAATTGAGATGGAAATGCGCAGTTCTGTTGACGAGTTGCATGTTGCTAGGCGGTGGAAAGTTGTGAGTTGGGTGTTGGTTCGATTGGTTGACTGGACTGCTACTGCTTTTGCTGGTTAGCGTTGTTAGGACTCGCTGTCCCGCCTCCCTAAGCTTTTCCCCCACGCCCCCCACTCAACAAACACCCACCCATTTTCCGATCTGTGTGTGTGTGTGTGTTTGTGTGTGTGTGTGATGACTTCTGCTGTGCGAAAGCCAACTTGTCAATGTGAGACGGCAGTGAAGCAAGCAGTCGACAAGCGTTGACGTATTTGACAAACATGCAGCAGAGCTTCAAAAGGTCAGGGGTCAGGGGTGATGGGGCATTTGTCACCTCATTGCAAGGTTGCAACTTGTGGCGACGAACGAAGCGAGGCTAATTACTTTAATTGGTTGTTGCTGTCCCGCTTTAAAGTGTCATTGCAATTGAAATCGTAGCTGTGCAAATGCACACGCTAAGAAACCAGCACGCTTTTCGATGGTAAACTGTTATATAATAGGAAGTTAGTTGCACACACATTTGATTAGCATTTCACATTTACGTAACACACGAGCATAAAGTCGATCAATAAAGATAAACAGGTAATGATCTTGAGCGTTCGAAATTTTCGCTCTGTAAAATACAAAACTCTCGGGGTGGCAATCAGCTTGAACAGCACGAACCATTTCGAACAGAAAAGTTTTGGTTGGAAAATCTAATAATGCCTCTAGAATGCCAACTACTTAAAAAGTGCACGACAAACGCATAAAAACAATAAATTTCACAAAAAGGCGGGTTGCGGGGAATTCCCTTTCAATTTGAGTTAAATAAAATGCGACACAGAGCGAGCGAGATGGCGATGGTGAGGGGAACCGCAGAGGGCAACTTGGAGTATAATAAAGAAGTTTTCTCGGTTGGCCCCTAAAAATCCACCATCCTGCCCCGAAAAGCTTTCTACTTATTGCACAAAACACAATTTGACAGCTGCAGCCAAAGGGAAAGCGGGCTGTAAAAAAAAAGGAAAGGAAAGGAAAATGCAACAGCGATGCCAAGAAAAACAGAATTGCGGCATAGCATTAACTGAAATCGATACAACACAGCCGCTTCAATGATTTCCTACTTACTCCAATGACGTTACACCGGATATTGCCATGAAAAACTATTGAAAATTGAAACAAGGAGTGTTGCAACAAATGGCTATGTTTACGGTACAGTACCACAATTAAAATAGGTAATCTTTTTTCATTTGCACGTTGGTGCTCAAAAGCTAACAAGCTAATGATATAGATCATTACAAACTAAGCTGACTAGAAAAAAGATTTCTCTCTTACATAAATGAGACAATTACTGTAGCTCCAACTTTTAAATAAATCACTTGAAACTGAGTTTCGGGAAACGCCTTTAAGTAGAAGTGCAGTGCCTTTTTCCGCCAGAAATTCAGCTGGAAAAATCTGCCAAGACAACTGCAGGCGGAAATAACTTAACTCAATTACGCTTAATTATTTCCTACTTCGAAAGGAATTTCTGCTCCTTCCAGTTGTCCTTTTGGCGTGTCCCTAAGTCTCCCCCGTTCGCCGTCTTTCCGAACGGACAATAAAACTTTCGTTTCGTTTAGTTTTCCTATGTAACACGAGTGAAATCACCGAAGGACAAAAGGAATGGAAGAAACGGGTCCTTACACATGTGACCCGACCCCTGCCATGGGCGGGGGGCTACAGGGGGGGTAGGTGTCGGGGAAAGCCCACTTCTGATGATTATTATTCACTTGGGCATTTTTACGAGCTGCTTTAGACAAAAAGTTCGCCCCGAACTATGCCAAATGTCTGGGGTGCTTTCCCCACTGTTTTTTCCACTTGCCTATCTCAATTGTTGTATACCCTAGAAAAATAGGCTCAATGTGGGTAACATGCTAGTATCGCTGTATCGCTTTAAATTCTAAGAATCTTACTATATTTATATGCCATTATATCAATTAAATAGTTCACTTTGAGTGTGACAATTTTCCAGGGTATATTCAAACCTGTATATTTTTTCAAGCTCTCTCTTTATGTTCAACTCTAAAAATCCAACGTCGTCTGTGTATTTTTATGAGCCCAGCTGCTGCTTCCTCTTCTTCGGATATGGATATGGGCTGTCCTTTCGTTCTGTTCCTTCTGTTCCCTCAACCCACCGCCACATTCACACCCCCAGTTCGCCATCCATTTTAGAGCCTTGAGAATTACAAATCAGACGAATGCCGACACTGCCACCTATAAAAAGTGCTAATAAGTATGTGTGTTTTATTGTAGTCGACTTTATTGCCACGTAAGTTTTCCCGATGTCCTTACCCCCACATCCTATGCCAGTCCCTCTGTCCGTATCTCTTCTTGCCCTGTTGTCCTGTTGACAATTTGATGCTGATATGCCTCTGCTTATTTCCATGGAATGTGTGATATATGTATGTACGAAGGCGAGAGGCTGTTTAGGATTGGACCAAAAAATACCCGTGGGAAAAGGTCTGAAGGGGAAAGGATTTAGGTGTCCGTATGGAATGAAACATAAGGCAGGACATATGTAGAGGTAGCAAATAAAAGTACTGTAACTAGCATGAACATTTTAGGAAATCAAGAAAGCCATACCTAAATCAATTATTGATATGCCTCTAAAAGCAGCGATAACGATGTTTATATTAAGCGAAGAATTGAAAGTGGTAAATATGGCTTTCCGACATTAAAGCATTTTATTGGACACGCAAAGGCGAAATTACAGGGCCTGCGAGAACAGTTCGCACAGAAGTCCGAAAAGGAAGTTGTGCGAGCAGCTCCCTGAAAGTTATGCATCCCGAGTAAGGTTTAAATATCAAAGGGAAGCAGCAGCAGCAGCAGATGATAATTTTCCTCAATAAAGTTCTGGCCGGGAAAAGTTTGCGCAGCCAAGTTGGTTGGAGAAAGGGGCGAGGTCAAAGGTTACGGCCAGTATAATAACAACAGCAAGCAGCAGGCCTGCACTCAACGACGATCATTATGATGATAATATTTATAGGGCTCCTCAAGGACACACGACTGGGGAAATGCGGGGGCACTTATGAGCCACAGAAATTACCCCAGTGGCTAGTTCGGTATTTTTCACAACTTGGCCACAATTTGTGCTTTAATTTGGCCAACGAAAGAGTCAAACTTTTTTGGAATAACAAAGGGACGTCCGTAGGGGGGGTTGAAGGCGAAAATATGCCCCAAGGATTTTCGGGATTTCTCTCCCAGTTCTTTGCCACAAATATTGCCGCTCATCACTTTTATTTGTTTGCCTTCGCCACCTCCTGAAAACCACTCAAGGGTATTCGGTGGGGTATTTTTTATTTATTTTTCTTCTTTTTTTTTTTTTTCCTGTGGCCCTCTCACAACACGAAAAATACAGAACAACTTTGTTTACCTACAAAATTGAAGTGTGAAATAAGTAAAGTTGAATTATTCCTGGCGGATATGATAAACTGTTGGCCAGCGGCATTGGGAAAAGTGGGCTGAAGGACCACTCAGCATTTTATTTATGTCAATTTGTGAGCCCCGACTTTGGGTTAATGCTCCCAGTTTGACTTTGACCCCTCAAGTGGAAGCAAATGAAATAGAATTTTGGCTCTCCTCTTCTGGGGTTGATGATTTTCCTTCAAATCTCAGGCAAATTATTATTTTAGTTGGCACCCGAGTTATTCGCCGTCAATGGCTTATTGATGCAGATTTATAGAAATTGAACAACTCATAAATATCACTTAAGAAAAAAATATGTCGCTGTTTTAATTAGTTAAAATATTATTAAAATAAATAAGCAAAAATTGGCTCATATGTATCAAATGTATCATCGCTGAACCTAAGTTGTTCGAATCGAACAAAGGACATAAATTCATTGATGTGCAGGAAAGTACCTCACGAATTTCCGCTTCCCACTTTTTCACCAACACACACACACACTCACATACACACAGAGTGAGCGAGAGGGAGAGAGTCATCGAAAACATGTTTCTTGTTGCGCTGGCAAAGTTTTCCACGAGCTGAAAAAAGTTTGTGGACCCGCAACGGATAATTTGATTTCGGGGCATTAATTGCACAAAAAGTCGATTTTAATTAGGTGAGCACGACTTGGGCAACGGACTTAATCGAAAGTGGGCCAGCTAATAAAATCAGCCACACGAAAAGCGGATGCGGATGCGGTTCCGAGTGCGGATTTTTCCGACTGTCCTGTCGCCATGTCATCACCCATAATTAATGGCAGCGACATGTTCAAAGTGGCAGTCACGATTTAGCTAATTCTTTTATCGATATATGTCGATAAGACGTGTCTGAACATCCCGAATGGTCAACAGCTGTCTGTATTCCAGGAGGAGGGGTGGAATGGGATACTTAAGGGCCTGTAAGGACTCCCACGACCTGGTCGAAAAAAAGTAGAAGAACTTGGAAGATTCCAGGCAATTATCACAGAACCGACACTCTGGGCAGTTCATTAGGCAGTGGATTGGCGGCTGAGAAAGAGGCGATTTTTATGCGTTTTCGTACCCTGTAAAATGCGGGCTTATGGGCACAATTTAAACATTATTATTATGTAAGAAATAAAGAAAAACAAGGCATTTTAAGAAGCATTACAAAAGTAAATACTAAATGAATTTGTAGTTCTTTAATGCCAAGATAAAATGCAAGAAAACTTAAGATACGGAATGAAAACTGAACAAATAATTTACTGTAATAAATCACGACAGAAGGAAGAGGTATGCAATTAGCCCATCAACTCATACTGACAGCTCCTATTGTTGTTGTTGAAGCAAAAATAATTATTTTGGGCCAATTTGCAGTAAAAATGAAATTCTTTTGTAAACGTTTTTATTAGCTGTAACTAAATCCAATTAGCCTGGCAACAGGATCAAAGGCAGCCAAGGAATTTTCCAAGGGGGGAGGGGGTGTGCGTTTTTTGGGAAATGGGCGGTGGATGGAAAGTGCAGCAATGGCGTCGGCTGTCGCTAATGCCTTGTGGAATTTCTTATGACAAAACTTTTCGTCCCAAAATAAAATAAGAGAGATATTCCATGAAAATTAATTAATGTAAAATGTGCAACTAATTAGCGACCAGATTTGGGCTTTACTTCGCCAAGAACCCGCAGCCCATTCCTTGAATAAAGCTAATCGTTTAAGATACATGTAGGTATGTATATATTTTATATAAAAAATCATTGAAATAATTTTAAAAATATTTCAACTACCTCACATAACCTCAAAATCAAGCGACCGGAAGGGGAGAGAGTGCGATGGAAAGAGATGGGCGGAAGGGACGGAGAAACAGAGCTAAGCTGGCGATTAAACAACAATTGGCTGACAGTTATTTACACAAGTAGCTGGCATTGCAGCATCGCTGCATTGTGTATATATTGATCACTCGGCAATTCAGTGCAGTCTGCGGCTTAATATGTGCTCCAAGGAGGAAGGAGAGGGAGGGAGGGAGGGAGACGGGTATATTACTGGCGCACCGCCGTCTATTGTCTGCCATAGAAAATACTCCACAAGCCATTGGCAAAAAAAAAGTAGCGGGACAGGGGGTTCGATTAAAACACAACAATTTGCTGATTTCTTATGCAACCGAAAAGGGGAGCGCGAAAGAGATGGGCGGAGCGGCCCAGAAAGAGAGGGGGCTATAGCTGGCGAACAAGGGAGCTCACGACAATCGACGCCGTCAAACCTTATCCACAGCGTAAACACAGACGA
Organism: Drosophila simulans; assembly: GCF_016746395.2. NCBI lineage: Eukaryota > Metazoa > Arthropoda > Insecta > Diptera > Drosophilidae > Drosophila > Drosophila simulans. The sequence continues at coordinate 3,266,360 of NC_052525.2, forward strand.
AAAACTGCTAAATCATTGCAATACAAAACCAACAAAAGCCGCTGTCGATGGAACCCCATCTTAACCCCCAGCTGCCCCCCTATTCGCCGCCCATCTCCGCCACCGATATCGCAGAGCTTATGACTATATGACACCGACGCGAAATCGAAAAATAGTTAAAAAAAAAAAATAAAAATCAAAGAATTCGTTCGATAAAAACTGCAAGACTGCATTTAATTGCACACTTTTATTTAAAAAATAATTGTTAATTTAATTTACCGTGTGATACTAGCACTCTCTCTCGCGGTGTCATTCGCAATTCTGGCCCCCCTTTTCCTCCTGCTCGCGAGCCCCTGGAGTCTATTCTTTGCTCATTCTTCTTGCCGCTGCGCAAATATTGAAAATACAATCCGTCTATGCGGAATATTGATATGCCGTGCCGTCTATATCTATCCATATCCGCATCCAAGGACATGGAGGGTTCGGGACTGGGACTGGAACTGCGAGCAGGGGCCAGGAGAAAGCTAGCCCCCGGTAGGGGCTGTGACTTGCGGCTGCCACGCCACTGAATCGCACACACAGAGTGCTTTTAACGCTGTCTGCTCGCTCAATGATTTATTGATGTGGCCAAAACGTATGCGCATTTAGCAGTTGCAACAAAAGCGCCAAAAACCTTAAAGTTGCTGCAAGGAAAATGCGGAAAGCGTATCGGGAAGAGAGAGCCACCAACCCAAGCATTCAGTGGTAATTACAATTAAACTGGCAGTCGAAACAATTCCAAATTGACCTCAACAAGCATAACTTTGAGCACACAGTCGTAAAAACCGCTCAAGAAACTTACAACGAAGAATCAAATACCCTATGGGTAGCATAATATATACAACTATGATTTCAGCTTATAATGAGAACCAACCAAATAAGTGTGCTCAGTTTTCTGTGGCTGTCATGTAAACATTGTCGAAATAAACATGCCGAATTCAGAGGGAAAGCCCCAACCCCCCAAAGGGGAAGTCCAAGACTCGGGCTGTAAGAAGACAATTCAATTCATTAGCAAAGTGCATTTTCTTGTATGGAATAAACGCTTTTTGCTTCTGTTTTATTTGGTTCCCTTTTTTCGTTTTGGTAACGAGACTCGTCGCTTTGATATGAGTCATGCACACGCATTTTCCGAACAATTCTCTGGGAGTCTCCCTTTTGCACTTGCCCACTCGGATGCCCATTTTCCTTGAATCGCCAGCTAACCAATAAATAACGGCAACAACTCTCGAGTGAGTAGAGAAATTTGGTAATGTTTTTGGGGAAAATACTAAGGTGGTTGGGTGAAAATCGCAAGGACGCAGCACTGAATGGCCGAGTACAGCAACAAGCAAAAGTAATAAAAACGTGCTTAAAAATCATTTATTGAATTCGTGACAAAAATACCAGGAAAACGAGGGGCCAGTTTGCCCCGTTCCCCACCGTAAAGGTTGAAGAAAATCACAAACAAATCGGTTAGGAAAAAGAGGAAGCAAAAAAGCGGGCAGAAAAGTCGGGCGGCGGCTAAGAATGCGACTGCGACTGTCAAAGATGCGACTGTGCTAAGACAATATTTGCCTGCACCATGACTGAAAGTCCTTTGCTATCTGTCTGTTCGCCCCTGCAAACCTCCAAGGAAAGGACCTCCAAGCTGACAGGACCAAATTGAAAAGGGCCGCAAACAAAGAATCATCCATGGAAACGAGATAGCCGAAGGAAAATGCTGTGAGGAAAATTCTGGAAGAAACGCAAGCAGACTCGACTTTTGGCCACTGGCATTCAAATCGCCAAAATGCGACCGAAATGCAAATAAAATAAATAAAAAACGTGGTATGATTAAAATATATTATAATAATATAATAATATTACTAGACAGGAAAGACAGTGAAGTGAAGAATAGGCAAACTAACTGCCTGACTGGCCGATAAGTTGGTCCTGCTCTATTTTTTTGTTCTGACCATTTATCCAGCCGCGTTGCAGGTGCAAAAAAGCAACCGAGGCGGGGGAGGGGGGGTTGGGAAATTAGGTGAAAAAGGAGGGCTGCAAAGCCAGCGGGGAAATCGGGAAACACAATGAGCGTCTGCCATTTTCGCAGGTCACTGCGCGCACACAAAAGACAAAAGCCAACAGCCGACATTTGGCACAAATCGCTGAATGGATTTGTTTCCAGCGCTCACCAAAACGGACCCCCCTTTGCCCCATTCCATGTGCCCCGCCGCCACCCGTGCATTCTGAAAACGGGGGTCGCGGGGCAACAGTTCTTTGTTGGCATCGCTGCAAGTGACAAGCGTTTTGCGTGTGGCACACGGTGTAAATTGTCGTCCAGAGCTGGAGAAAGCTTGAAAAAAAGAACTAAATAAAAAACAGGCAGCAGAAGCTGGAAGAAGAGTATGGAAAAAAGTAACCACGGATAATGCCATAGAAATTATATTACTAACAAACAATTAACAGCTTGAAATCGAATACTTTATGCCTTTAAATGTATCCAACAATTGTGGAAATATGACATTCTAGCTCACTTCAGGCGCACACTGCGTATACGTTATGATAAACGAAATGCCATATCGAATTATTTTGTGAGTATATCATATTACTGTCCTTCATTGGGATTTAAGCTTGCAATTTTTCGAAAACTTTTTGTGTGTGCCAAGCAACGGTGTTGGAATGTACAATGTTATCACAATTATTATTTTGCCGGATTGTTGTTCAGCTGCTTTTCTGGATTTAACCAACACCATTGTTTGAGGTATTTTGCGAACATTTTTCGGCCACAATTGCAGGCCCATTTTGTTGCCTTTGTGACCTCAAATGAAGCGTCTACAATTGCAGCTTGAGGTCAGGTTCGTTGGGATCCGATTGTTCGCATACACTACACTGCACTATGTGTGTGTGTGTTTGTATGTATGTGGTCGTTCGTAGCTCTGCTTGTAATTTGTATGCAAACACACACTCTCAACGGCACACACACACTTGCAAAGGCTGCACGTGTCTGCCAGCAACAACAACTGAAATGGGCGCACAGAGAAAACATAATTATAAGCACATGTTGCGCCCACCCACACACTCACACACACAGACCCGCACACCCACACACACGAAATGCACTTGCTGCAGTTAGCCCCATCTCTTTCTGGCACACATAAATTACCCTATTGAAGGGTGCACAAAAGTCTTGTTTCAAGTCTAAAGAATTGTGCACATGTTTACACTGAAAGAATACAGCTAAAATATATAGTAGATATAAAATATAAGCTAGGTGCTACAATTATAAAAGACGTAGTTCTGCTCAAAAATTAATTTATAAGTGCAGGTGATATAACCGCCCCTCTTTCCTTAATTTTCTCAGTGCACTTGTTGGTGTGGGTGCATTTCTGGGACTTTTGAATTTTTGCTTTGTATTGCGTTACATGATTCGAATTTCTAAAAGTTTTTCGATTTGTTTTTGTTTTGGACGAAGAGCAGAGTGCTGACCGCTTGTTTATTTGCCCAACATCAGCTCGGCGAGCTCATAGCTCATCATTCGAGTATCGGGTTCTAGTAGCTCGGACCTTCCTTCCTGAATCTGACACTTTTCAACTGGCTTCTCCGAATCCGCATCTCCTCTCAAACGGAGGACCAGGTGAGTATTTATGGACACTGCAGTAATTAGCCAAAAACACAACTTTGTGCTACTGCTACTGCCGAATGGAGCGAATTAATGCCGATGGTCTGGGCTTAAGTTTCCCAGGGATTTAAGTTCGACAAGTGGATATATGCACCGTTTTGCCGGCCAAGATACACATTCTCCAAATGTTATTTTGATCTTTTGGCTTTTGGTTAGCTTTAGAGCTTGTTTTATATATTGTAGGTGCAATACGTAAATATAACTAATTCTGGGAGAAGCATTGGAATTTTAGAAACAACATTAAACTGGAGCTAACTGAACATACAAACATTTCATAATTAAATATACCGGCATTCATGCATTCAAATTGATCAATGAATATATGCGAGTATAATGTATATGCATTCTTTTTAATGCCCTTATTTTGAAATGTGCCAAATGGCAAAAAGTCTTTGCTACATTTTAGGCAATTATTTTTTCGCGGTAAGCCGCGGCATTCCCTTGGCAAGATCCGACAGTCCAACAGATCTCCGGGGCATAATAATTCCAAAATGCAAACACCCGACTCAGGTGACAGTTTTGCACATTTTTGCGAATGCCAAAGCCAATCGCACTTATCCAACGTCCCAGCAGAACTCAAAAAGTATAGGTATGATTTATACAGCGCTCGCGAATTAATTTTGAATGAGAACGAATTCTGGTGACTAATAAGCCGTGGGGAAAAGGAACGGGGTTTCCTGGGTTTTGCGCGCTCCAGAGGGCGGGATGAGTTGCATTTGAGCGGTAGCAAGTGGAAATTTATTAGTGCTCTTGACAATCGTCAGCCCAGAATGTGCAGAGCGCACATTTTTCATTCGCATTTCAATTCAGATGGTTCTAGTTAATGTCGCCGCCCCCCATCCCCCTCTCCATTGCCAGCACTGAGATCAGGGGCGTAGTATTACTCCCCCTTTTTTTCCATTCCCCGATGACAAAATCTGTCCGCTTTGCAGAAAAATGAATTTCTATAGCTTCGCTCGTTTTTTTTTTTTTTTTTTTATCCTTTCCAAAGCGACTGTAAAATATGACAAACAGCAAATTGCGCCAGTTATTAAATCGAAGCGGCTCAATAGATTATTACATTCAGGCCCATAGTCCATATACAATGAGAATGCATTCGCAGGATAAAAAGTGGAAAGTATCCGCCTGGCTGTCGCCATGGAAGCGGCCAAATTGCTAATGAATTGGGTTATTTATAACATTATTTAATTCATATCAAAGTGCTGCGATTAGTGCGCGCTGTTTAGTCATTTTTGGGCTTAACTAACGCACCTGTTTCAATAATTGGCAAATCAACTCGGTGATACCTCTTACATAGACGAAATCTTCTAGTTTTGCGTTTAAAAAAAAAAGAAACCTTTTTCTTTTTTATAATATATGTTGAGTGAAGAAGACATCATGCCCCTAGACTTTAAGCCATCATGCTGCTGCAGTCCACAAATCCATCAGATATTGAGCCATTTTACGGACTTATTGAAATACTTACACACACACTGAAAGAGGACTGGGCTCCGTGGATGTTGCCGAATAAAAAAGCGAACACCGATATATGGAGTGTATCGCCAAAGGAATACAGGCGGGGTTACAGGGGGGGCGTGGCATGGTGATAAGCTCTCGAAAAGAAGGCCATTGTAGAATGCAATTGACATCTCAATGAGACATCGTTTTCTCCAATCCCGCTCCGCTTTCTATTATCCGAAAAAGGCAAACTGAAACTGACGTTCCGGCTTCGATTAAAGCAACTCGAACTCGCAGCCAGTTGCTTCCAGATATCCGGACTGAGATCAATCAAAATCTCACAAAAGCCCAAATTTGTACAGCATTTGGCTATCAAAATGATTTAATTGGTTAGTGCACTTTATTTTTTTTTGTGTTTGCTCCATTTTATTTTTGGCATGCCAACGATGGATGACGTCTTTGCACTCGATTGACCACAAATCAACGAACAATTTGGGGGACAAGGGGTATATCACACACACAAAAAAAAAGGGATAGAGGGGGGCTCTTCCTGATGGGACAAAAGATGAGATGGCCATATCCACCTGAGTCCGTGTGCATTTGTTATTCATGAGCGGCCATCAACACCAAACAATGTCCAACAGAAGCGAAAGCAACAACCACTATTACAATTACAACAAGAATAGGGAAAACTCGAGCTTTTCCCGGCCACGTCCACAGCCTGATTGTCCAATGGGCTACTGACGTTTCCGCTTGCCAAATGCAAACGGAAATGTCACAAAAAAAAGAAAAAAACGAAGAATGGACAAAAAATTTAAAATGAAAAAAGAGATTGTTGAAAAAATTTCCCTACGTGGGCGGAAAAATGTGTGGAGGGAGCGGCGACTGGCAAGCGGCTGCAACTGCCAACTGCTTTTGTTATGAATGATGATGGAAAATCTGGCAGCAACAGCAGCAGCAGCAGCAGGGCAGTGGAAAGGCAGCATTTCCATGGACCAACCAATTACACTGTGAGAAATAACACTTTCTGGCGGGTCAAAATTAATGACCACTTATTATTTACTCCTATAGTGCGACTTTTTGGAGCAACTATTTAGGGAAAATATTTTATGCTGTACACAATACATATAGGCTGGTTTTCCAAACCCCCTACTTAATTAACTAAGCTAAACAAAAATGTTTAAGATCTGGACTGCGGCCGCAGTGCAAGAAAGCCGTATCGGATCCTTTAGCGGAATGATGAGGAGATTGGCGGGGATAATAATTTGGGTGATTCAATTCAGTTTGTGCAACGAGCAGGCCAGCCAAAAACTTTGTGTGCGGGAAAGAAATCGGATTGCTTCTGCTGGTCACAGTGAAGGAATGAAAAAAAAAGAGGAACAAACGAAGCTCTCGCTCTAAAATCTGCCTGCTTAACCCCCCCAACCCCCTACGGACCGTCGCCTAACCCCTTATTGGGCATTGAAATGCAAATGGTCGCTGGCCTGCCGAAATTAAATTATGTGGAAGTAATGATAACCCTTCTGTCTCTGTCTGTGCCTGTGCCCCAAAACGCCACCCACTTTTGGTAGCCCCTCATCTCTTGATTTTCCCCTCGCACTGCGGGTTCTTCGTTTAACTGGCGACGTAACGCCTTTTTTGGCAGCTGTCTTCATTGCGCCCTGCCACTGCCCCCCTCTCCACATTTTCCACTTTTCCGCTCATCACCGGACCTCGATTTTCCCCTGTGGAAAGCTGGTGTTCTGAGCGAATGCAAAATGAATTGGGTAGGTGTGTCGCCAGCAGCCGCTAACGGCAATTAATTGTTTGCTAAAGTGTCTTCGCACTTAGTGCAAGTGGAACGAAGTGGGTGGATACTGGGTTTTCACAACCACCCACCACCCACCTCCCCCTGTTGGAAAAGTTGCCGGAGATTCATTAGGGCCAAATGGGCTGTGATTGAAAGGTGTGAAAGATTTGTGGCCTCGGAGAACTGACCATAAACTCGGAAGCCGTTTCATTTGATGGCCATCAAATGGTTAAGGTATTACCCAATCAAGCCAAAGAGCTTGGTCTTGTTAAGCGTTTGTTTAATCACAATAATGAGCAGTGTTGAGTAATAAACTATGAGTTTATAACTTTTTTGGCAATTATACAATATTTAAGTATTTCCACGAATTATATTCTGAAGACCTAGAAAGCCCGGTTGGCACGATGTATCTTCGTTCTGGTTAGCCATGTTTGTGTTGTTGCTTTGCTTGTTTGTTTGTTTCGATAAGGTCTTTGTGAACATATACATACATATATGCACATACATACATATGTTGGCCCAGTACATACGTTTCATTTGTGCATTTACAAGCCGTTCTCTCAGTGCGGTAATGTTTTCCTTGGAATTTGCTGGCCCCGGGGGATATCTTCACTTTATATATGTGAAGAGACATAGAACAGAGCAATTTTGTCATTTGTGTTGAGAAATTTGCTGGAATTGTGGCAAGTTTTTGCCTCGGCTTATTTAAATAGAAGCAACTTGCGCATCCTTTCGGCATTTCGGCAACTCGGCAACTCGGTCTCTGTTTCTGTTTCTGTTTCTGCAACTGTGTGTCAAGTGTGGGCCTTTTGTGGCCATGGATATAAGAAATAAACAGAACGCACCGTAGGCGCTCCTACTGCACTTTCCAACCACTCCTCAATCCATCCATTTAGTCAACCATCCATCCATCTATTCATTTATACAGCTATTCTCACACGGAGGCCTATTTACATAGCAAATATTAACATTGTGTAATTTAGTTGCTCTACAAAATGTGTACAAGGATATAGGCGAGTGCCTTTAAGTAAGTGGCAGCTACAGTGCGTTTCTGGGACATAAGTTCGATTTTGAATAGTAGCGGTTGCAGTATATATATATGTAGTAATAAAGTACCCCAAATTAACATTGCTATATAAAATCAATCAAATTGTCTTGTTTTGCATTTACTGTATTAAAATAAAGGACCTTACAGAAGTCTACCGCACTGTACAGCTCCCATCGCAACTTAACTTGACCGAGCAGCAAAATTTGCCAAGACTTTTCTGGCGGCATTACCATCTGGGCGAGAGTTTCACTTCCATTTCGGTTTTTAGCCTGGGCAAACTTTTCACATCCCACTCAAAATACACACAGCAAAATGGGGGATGTACTTCGAGTATTTATTTAAAGGCAGCCCAGGCACAGGCACTTGCTCCTCACTTTCAGCCTCTCAGGCTCTCAGGCTGTCATAAGGCATTTTCTGCCTCCTCATCGCCTGCCATTATAAACTATTATTCTGTCTTGGCTGTTGATATTTTTCCAAATTTAATTGCATTTCTGTCCAGGCTCTAGATTACACACTACACACACACAGAGAGAGCTAAGACTATATATATATATATATATTTGTAGGCAGGACCGATCTAGGAGTGGGCGGAATTGGGTCGGCAGTGACAAGACAACTCAATTTGATGGCAAATCACATCATATGCTTTCCAAACACGTCCCAACCAGCAGCGACAGTAGCACGCAAAAATTTAAGTCACGAAAACAATTTCGTCAATTGTTGTTGTCTCTGCGAGGGCCGGACAAACTGGCGGACAAACTGACTGACGGACAAACAGACGGACGGACGGACGGACGGACGGACAGCGTCCTTAAGTGGCCAAGCGCCTTGAGTGGATTACAGCGCAACGAGGCGACATTAGTGTGCATCCCATTCCCCGAATACGCTAGACTGCGCCATCGTTATGTACACTGAGAAAAACTTGGATTTCTGTCACAGAAGCAGCATGATGGAGTTTCGAGTAAGTTGAGCACTAATAACCTCATTTTTAAATACTATTTGTAAGTTGTTCAACAGCTTCAAAAGGCTTTCACAAAAGTGTCAAATTGTACATTTTTCCAACACTGTAACATTTTGAAAAATGGCTTTCCTCGCAGTGTTTTTGTCCGTTTTTTGGGGGGCAATGGTTGCTGCATTTATTTGTCTTGGCCAAAAATTTGAAACAATTGAGTCGCGAATTAGCATTAAGTCAATCACTTGTCTAGCAATGAAATATCTGGCTAACGCAGAGCACGTAGCACGCCCAAAGATAAAACAATAAAATGCTGGTAGATTTATGTTCGTCTGAGGCAGGTCTTCTGTCTCGAAAGTTACTGCCATTCGCCGCTCTCGCAGTTTCTTAATAATTTTAACGATTGCTGATTATTGCTAGTCCGCAGCCATTGAGAGAAATTTTTAGGTTTTTTCGTCATTATTCCAATCAAGTATAGATTTTCATGTCCTTTACTTCATTTCTTTCGGAAAGTCTCACACTTAACGCAAAGATGGCACTAATAATTTATCTAATGAAGAATTGCACTCATCTTGAATGATATTTCACATGACCTACATTCACATCAATTTCATTTCCGGAAAACCACCAAATACTAATTACTAAAACGATTAAGCAGCAGAAACAAGCCAAGATGCTGGCTTATAATAGTCACAAGAATAACACAAGTAAAAAGCTTTGGGATCGGGCGAAATGGAAATAGAAAACCACAAAATGATATAATGTCCCATTGGATAAGCCCCCACATTCGCACAAAAAGGGACAGACAGCGAGAAGCTTTAAAACAATTAATTATAAATTTATGGGATGATGTGAAGAGTGGGGGGGCAAGAACAAGGAACAAAAGCATTTAAATAACTCGGTAAACAAAAGCCAACTGAAAAGGACGAAGGACAAAAAGGAGTGAAAATGGATTTCCATTTAAGGCGGCATGTTGAGCACATTGTTTTTATTAAGTGTCGCATGATATGTGCGATAAATATGTATGTACACACACATGTATGTATGTATGTATATGTATCCAATGGTAAGCCCGCAGTGCCAGTCCATTCACATAAACACTTCAAGTGGCAACATGACGTGCAACTAATCCGTTGCCGTTGCCCAAAAAATATGTTACAAGTGGGCAGGAGTGTCCGGAGGTCGAGTGTCCGTATCCGGATTCGGATTTAGCCGGACAGTGCGACAGCCGGACACTGTGGCCCAACACCGCAGTGTCCAATTCAGTTCTTAGGGTTACATAATTAATTCAAGGGCTTAACTTAAGTAGAAAAAGTTATATGTTCATGGTATCAACCCTGCGTGTGTATTAGTGTAGCAGGCGGCAACAATGGTCAACAATTTTAATATTTTTCCAATTCACTTGTTTATTTCTTGTTCGTGCAACACCCTTTGGACCCACTGTGCCAAAGGGGACATAATAAAACAGCTGCCGACCCTGCACAAAGATGATGACTGCGACTCCTGATGATGATGACCCCTTGACCCCCGCCCCTTCACTCTATATAATGCACGCTAAATACATAGTTTGAAAATAGTTTTGAACCCTTTCATCAGGCAGCCCCAGAACTCGCAGCCAGCCGCAAACAAACAAAAAACCCATGGGAACTCGACTCGTGGCTTTGGCACCAGCAGCCAAAAAATAGGGTGGTGGCAGAATGGGGAAATGTGGGGAAGAGTGAGGAAAAGCGGGCTAGTGACAGTGGCAGTGGCAGTGGCAGAGCATTGGCTGTCATTTTCCTTATTCTCCTCTGTTTGTTTTATTTCTGCCATATGACCTTTTTTGTCACATTTAGCCCGAGTTACATTTTGTCAGTCCTTAACCAACTCATCAGGGTGGTCCTAAACTGCACTGCTTTGTGCTGATAAATGAAAGGCGAATGTCTGTCTGTCCAGCCTGGCTTCCTCCTCTTTCCGCTGGGTTTTCCCAGCACTCTCCTTGCATTTCACCAACTCAATCCAACCTAGCCCTCTGACCACATCCACAGTCTGCGCTGCGTCTGAGCGAACGAGTCTGTGTGAATGGCTGCCGAAATGAATGTTGCAACTAAATGAATAAATGGAAATTAGTGCCGAAAAGGCAACGATGCGCACACAATGAATGGACGACCGGACAGCGGACAAATCACGACGGACAGATTTACGGACATCTGGACGAAATTACGGACAAAACGACCAAAATTTGGCGGAGAACAGAACTCGCAAATAAAGCATCTGCCCAATGCATCTCTCATTGCCTATTTTCATGGCCTACTTCTAAGTGCTTGCTTTAGGATTAGGATTGTTTCTCCGTTTATTTTTTCGGATTGTTCATTAATAATTTTCAGTCGTAAAACACACACAATGCCTATAGTTAAAATGTTTTTAATAGCTGTTTAAACGCCAAAGCTCTAATTTAAAGCGCCAGACCTTCCAGAAAATAACAGAAATATTATCGTATAACTCAAACAGGGAAGAGAAAGCGGAGTGAAAGCGGAGAAAGGGCAGAAAGGAGCAGGGCATTGAAGCGAACGCATATCTATCATTAATATCGCCGCAGTCAGCTGCTGTTGTGTTAAAAAAGGCAGCAAAAATGGGATATCGAAACGAAAATCGCGTTGAATATTCAATACCCTATGCTTAGAAAGCAAAATAAATATATGAAGAATCAGCTACATTTAAATACCAACGAAATTGTGCGAACAATTAAAGTAAATTCAACCGAAATTTTAGTTTTCAAACTTAGCTTTTAGGCATAGATTTGCATAGACATTAAATAAAGAGAAAGGTTTCCAGGTCTTATGAATTAAAGTAGATAATACAAGACCTATTAAATTGTTCATACTCTTGGAAAATAGGAAAATGGCAAAGGGCTGGGGAAGAGTAGAATTTCGCTGCACACACACACACCCTTGGACGGCCATGAATGCTAACACACACCACCACCACCAGTGTGTGTGTGTGTGTGCATTGTGAGGTTTACTGGGCTGCATTTTCTGCATTTTCCACAGTAGCAGCGGCGGGAAAAGCTGTGGCAGCAACTGACTGCTGAACTACTGCCAACTGCAATTAATCATTTTTCTATCATTTTCAGATTTTTTAACACACACACATAGTGCCTGGGTATATATATGCATTTACGTATATATGTACATGGGGTAAGTTATGATTTTTCACGACGTTGTGTATTTCAAAATTCGAGAAAAGAATTTGGACTTGATTCCCGTACTCTAAGGGGCTTAAATATAAAAAATGGTGATGCTAAAAGAAAAACGGAGTTACGAAAGCCTTGCAATTAACTCTAATAATACAGAAACGTTTCAGCAGCACCTCCATGATAATTTGACGGCTTGTCTGTGAGAATTTCACAGACATGCAAAGCAGAACGCAGTAATGTGTGCCTATGGTGCACCCCGTAAATATGTGCAGAGACATCTGTCTGCTATTAGCCGCCGTAAATTGCATCGTCGCCATCGGCCTAAGCGATTTCTAATGGCGGAGCACAGCGGGCAGCGTCACACGCCTCCCAAATCCAAAACCGCTCCCCAGTCTCACTGACAAAAAAATCCTATTCTAACCTCGAATAGGCCTACAAAATCAAATAAGAATATTCCAAAATACTCTTATGCAACGGCTTAACAAATCGCGGTGATGTATAGCATAAGTAAATGAATTTACAAATCGATCCTACTCACTGTTTATTTGTTTCGTCCAGTGTTCCATTGCAGATCCTTTGGAGTACATGTGCCTTGGACTATGCTGGACATACATATGTACATAGATTAGGTCAATTTGCTGGTAACTTTTGATGATGCCCCGGCAGAGAAGTTCACATCCCAAGCCCTGGCCAAGTCGCAGACGAAGGGGAAACTTTCGGCCTGGTCACTCATTGATGCGGATACATCCGGTGGTTCGGTGGGTGGTTCGCCTGGCTGGTAGTTCGGTGGGCGATATGCTGGGTTACAACAGATATATGTACATACGCAGCACACACATACACACATACGTAGGTGGTTCGAAGGGCATCGGACATCAACTGCTAACAAGTCAACAGGACCGGCTTGGTTCAGTCGGGCATTCGCATTCCCAGGGGACATTTGGTCAGCTCGGTCAGGTTAAGTGTTTTATGAACTTGTTTCAATGGAGTCGAGTTGAGTCCTCACAAAGTGCGTGTGTGTGCAGGTGCCATGTGGTGACATGTGGCCAGCAGGAGGAGCAAAAACAGGACCAGATCCAAGTCCTCGTCTGTTGCCATTGAAGCTTTTAATTTGATTTTCGTTCAAGTGTCGTTTTCTGTGGTTCCCCAACCAACCGTCTGTCTCTTTCTCCTGACCATCTGGACGTCTCTTTCTGCCGAACTGCTACCATCTCATTCGCCATTTGTGCGTTTGACCATGTTGATTGTAGCAAACTTGAGCCTTTGGCCGGCTCAAACTTCTCCCGCTTCGATTGGGGGATCCCACTTTTTGGCCGGGACTTGACTTGGGCTCCTGTGACGGTTGAGGACTCTGTTTCTGATTCTCCTAATGAGGCATTCCTTTGCGTCCGAAAATTCTCTAATTGCATTGCCGCCATTCGAGGCTCAAAGTTGGCAGGACACGTTGGCGAAACGTAACCTAAGTAAAATAAATAAAACGTTCAACTAAATATGTAAGCTATGCAATTCTTGTTGATTTATATGTTAATGGAAGGGTAGGTATATCAACTCTTTTTCTCTACTACTAGGTAGTACACGAAGTGCTTGCTCAGCCAAGTAGGTGACATTAAATAAACAAACTTAATAATTTGCAAATGGAAATGGGCACAAATAAGTAGAATTATGGGGGACTTACAACTCAGTATAACTTTAACCGAAGATGCGAGTGCCACGTAATCGACGAAGGGCTTTCATTGGGAGTCAACAAAGGCGGTCTAGGCCGCAGCATTTGCAAATCACGCTATCCACCTGGCGCAGAATCTTGTCCAGAAACACGGACGAGTTCTGTCGCAATACCACAATCCATGGTTTAAAGTATATAAACAACAGCAAATTGCGAAGCAGTGATAGGTATTGAAAATTGTAATTGTAAAACAGATAAGTTTAAGCTAAACTTCGTCATCATTTTGAAGATTCTTTTTCGGAATAGCCCTTTTAGTGGTGCTATCGCTCGCCATTTACTTAATACAGGACGCCTTCGATAAATGGAACACTAACCCGGTTATTGTGGGCATCGATCCGGAGCTAACTTCCATTGCCAATGAGCCTTTTCCGGCAGTGACAATCTGCAATTTAAATCAGGCTCTGGCCGAAAGGGTCGAACACTTTTCCAACGATTCCGTGGAGTTCGCAATGCTGCAGTTGCTCTGTCGGCGGAAGGTGAACGTGGAACTGGTAAAGAGCAACGATTCCCGCTGGGAGGAGTTTATACTGAATGTAAGAAACGTTTCCAAATCTATTTAGTTTGGTATATGTATTGCGACATCCATTAATCTTGGATAAGAACAAGCAAAAAGCTGGTGCTATCTGTTGAATTTCTCAAGACCATCCTTTAGATACTTCTCCAATATAAATACCTCGTTTGCTTACGTGTTTTAATCATACAGATCTCACAGCCCTGCAAGTCAATGGTTATTCACTGTCGTTTTGGCGCCGATGATTACGAATGTGCACGTTTATTTCACCCCATTGTGACCGACGAAGGTCTATGCTGTGTTTTTAATATGCTGCACCCCAGGTTTATGTACCGGAAAAGGTGGGAGCAAAAGCTATATTTATTTAAGCTTAAGATATCTTCAGTTCTCTCAGTTCCTTCATTTCGTCAACCCTCCACAGATTAAGCTTTTGAAAAAGCTGTTTGCGTAGCACACTTCTAGGCTCCAACCCTTTCAAAAGTTATGAAAGCTTTGGAGCCCGCTTTTAGGCAGTTGCGAACCCTGGGCTATGGCTTTGGTTCCAGCTTTTCAAAGGGTAGACAAGAAAGGAACAGATTTACACTCCCATAAGCAGACTTACTAACAAATGCTACATTTTCTCGATCATAATCCCCCAAAGAGTTCCCTACTCGCATCGGAATATAAGTCTGCCTGAGGGATTCCATGCAGTCAATTGGCATGCCGAGTTGGGCTATCGCAAGCGAGGCTTTCAGCCGGACGGGGATAATCCACTTTATCCGCGACGAGCCCAAGGAACAGGGGAATCATTGGGGCTATCGCTGACCCTGGATGTCCAGGCGGATGCCTACTACTGCTCCTCATCCAGCAGCGTTGGCTTCAAGATCGCCCTGCACAGCCCGAATGAATCGCCGAATGTCCGGGAGACCGGAGTCCTATTGGCACCCGGAATGGAGACCAAGCTGCGCATAGATCCGTCGAAAATCCTTACGGAGAAGCACCTACGCAATGTGGACCGTCGGAGCAGGCGTTGTTTATTCCACAATGAGCTGAAACTTCGCTGGTTCGCCCACTACACCCAGAGAAATTGCGTGGCGGAGTGCCTTTCCGGCTGGCTAATCCGCCACTGCGGCTGTGTGACCTTCTATATGCCCCGATTGAACGCAAACGACACTATATGCCCACTGCACAAGAGGGAATGTGTGGAGCTTATTCGATTTAGAACCATAATAGCGATGGAATCCTGTCTTGACGAGTGCCTGCCATCGTGTTTCGATCTCACCTTCAGCGCAATTGCCTATTCGACGAGAATATCGCAAGACGGCTTTAGGGAGACACCTTCGAATGGTGGTTGGAACTTTACCGATGCCTATGTGGAGCGCAGTGTGGCGGTGGTGAATATGTATTTTAAGGACCCAACTTTCCGAGCAAACAAGCAGACCGAGTTCATAGGCTTTTCCGATTTTCTATGTGAGTTTTCAATTTACCTGTTTCTCAGCCAAGAATTCACACGTACATTCCTGCAGCTGGCGTTGGAGGTCTCATGGGATTATTCCTCGGCTTCAGCTTTCTATCCATTGCAGAGTGTGTGTACTTCGCCTTGATTCGTCCCTGTCGCACTTGCTCGGAGATTCGACAACTTAATCAGCCAAGGGTACATCAAATGAACTTAAAGAGGGGTCCGACCCCTGGCAACATCAAATACATTTCAGCAGCCGATTGGTTTCAGGCCGAGTTGGCACATCAGCAGCCCAATAACAGGCAGCACTTTAATCCTGCTTAAACTTAGCATAGTAACACTAATCTAGATGAGGTCCCAGTACTTGGTCACGAATTGGTTTTTAGGCAAAGCCAAATTGGTAGGACGTTCGTAGTTCAGAGCAAATTGTTTGGCCTTCGACTGTAATTCGTCGTCGAAAATCTAGAAGAGCAAAATGTTTCAATTAATCAATATTAAAAGAATCATTCATTTTCTCCACTTACATTGCACTCCTTTCTGTCCAAGAGGGGTGCTAAGTCGAATTCCATTACGGGCAGCGACGAGTTGATAAACCGGGCAGCATTGGCCACCTCTGGTACAACGTGTTTCTGCAGCAGCGTGATTTCCCACAGCGAACTGTTCATGGCCTCCGATTTGACGGGATCCGTTTCTGTTGGGTTGTAAGGATCGCTGAGCTCATCGGCTGCATGACTGGCGCGAATCAATTTCTGCAATCCAGTATGTCTCAATAGCAGGTTGCAAACGAATTGGATCATAATAACGGCGTCTTCGGTCGGCGATTGAAGGGCCAGGCGGGCGAGGCGCTTGACGAATGCCGCCACCAGATTTTCTGGCAAGTGGGTGGAGGTCAGGAAGATATCGGCCAGGTAAAACAGGCGTGCCTTGTACTTGTTATGGAACATCCGGGGATATAACATGTTGTACAGCTTCTCATACACATCTGGATAGGTGATGTTCTGCTTTTGCATGAGCGTGAAAATTCCCTGAAGAGCCAGCAAGGCAATGGGGCCATCTGAAAAGTGGGAAAACAGAAAACAGTCGTAAGAAGGGATCGGGTTAGTTTAGGAAACAAAATACCAACCAAACTGGTGCAGGGAGTCCATGAGGAAGTCGGTCAGCTGGATGGGATCGTTCAGGTGGTTGATTACGCGCTCCAGCAGCACCACCAGTATTTGACGATGCAGTTTCTCGTCCACTTCGTTGCCCTTTGCCATAATAGTCACCCAGAGATCATTCAGTCTTTTGCGATTTAACTCGTAGTTGAAAGTTTGTCTTTTGGCGCTTTCCACGTGGTAGTCCGCCGCGCTCAGCACAGACTTTCCCATATCCAAGAGGTTTACAATGGACAGAAAGTTCATGGCCTTAATGGGGCTGTCCTTGAAGTCCTCACCGGGCACCAAGGATTTCAATTGCTTCAGGGTTATCTCCAATACATCTAGGTTCTTGCAGTATTTCCCATAGTTTGCCAGTGCTGTTGTGGGAGTTGCATCGCAATTTATTAGGGTTTCCAGCATTCCGCGAATCCGGTGGGTGGGCCAACCCTTGTTGGGTGCTATCGGATGCTTGGCCTCCACCTTGATGAGCTGCATGCACACTTTTACAGCAACGGAACTCTCCGAGTCAACCAGGAGATGCTCTATGAGGAGCAACCAAGTCTCCTCGTACAGTTCCTGGATTTTGAGGCCCTGCCTATCGGTGCCGGCGATTGCCTTTCGCTTCAGCAGGTTCTTGAATATCACCTCGAGTGTATTCATCACCTCGCCAGCTGGCATATTGTCGGGCGTGTTCTTCTGCGCGCAGATAATTTCATTTAACGTAGTTAATTATTAATTTGCTAAACTTACCAGCAATTGTACGAATCCCTTGAGCGTTTTGATGTCCACTTTCTCGGCATTTAGCAGGGAGTTGGCCTTGGACTGCAGCTGCTTCTTGGCCAAAGACTCCCCGGTGTCATCGTCCACTTTCACAGTTGGGCGTTTCATTTTCGGTTTGGTAAATGAGCTCTAAAACATATTAATACGCACAAACAAAAAAATAAGATGAATTTATGCCGCGTGCTCCCGCGGAGTTGCCAGCTCAGCGGAAAACGATACACAGAGTGTCACGTGTGGTATTTTTCATATACCACGCTTGGGCCTATCGATATTTTGCACGCGCATACACCACGCTTTGGCCTATCGATATTTTGCACGCTCACACACCACGCTTGGGCCTATCGATATTTTGCACGCGCTGCCAGTTCAAAAAGTACCATCGCTAGGGCGCCAAGTGGAAAATATAAAGTAACAATACTCATATTTACGTTTATACCTGTGCATTTTATTAAATGTAAGTTCTCGAAAGACAAATATTTGTGGATATAACAAATTCAGCTGCGATATATACATATATAAAACAATAATTCTCTGCAATCGTTTTCATTCACAAGGAAAGTCACTCAAGTTTGAGTCTCACTCACCAATTTTGCTCAAATTCGCTTTCGGCTCCCAAACGAAGCCGCTTTGTTTACAAATATTTTTTGCTCCTTTGGGAATTTGCATGCGCGCCTGTTGCGTTCTTTTCGATTCCGTTGGGAACACTGAAAAGGAACTTGAAATATATGTAATCTCGTATTCCGCAAATTGAAAAAACATATAATTAATTATAAATACCCTTTAAAGCGTCGTTTGTTTTAAATAAATATTTTTTCACAATTAATTTTTTATATTTTAAGGCAAAAATATATTAGCCATATGTGCAGTCATATCTTTAAAAATTGTATAATGCTTGAACACGTTCCATAATTGTTTTCATTAATCAAATAATTTACATATAATAAGATCCCAACTCTCTTGTTTGTGATGCTGAGTACTGTAGTATTTCATGAAATAATAAAATAAAAGTTCAAAAATATGCTGAGTGTTTTTCGTAGGCGGCCACGCTCGAAAACGCTCAACTCGAGTCACATCCTTCGGGTCCTTCGGCTGAGACTTCGTCCTGTGTTTTGGTTTTGCGCCCACTTGCGACTGTTTCGATTTGGATGGCGCGTAGTTCGCTGGCGAATGTCCTGACCGACGGTTGTGTGGCGGACTAGAAAGAACACTACGGAATCGGGCTAAGGATAGCATTTCAAAACGGCAAAATCCAATTTCCAAATTGTATTGTACATTTTTAAGAAATATCTGAACAATTCACATTTTTCTTGATTTTTTTTATGTGCTCTATGAAATAAACAAGAATGTTTGCCTGAAATATAAACAAGCAGAGGGAAACAAATTACTTCAACAAGTTTTTAAGTGAATGCAAAAACCGTGCCGTATTTTTTGTGCCCAAGTTTTTCGACCTTTCCATTTGTTTTTGTTTTTTTTTTTTGAGTTTACAACCACTGTCCAGCGAATTCGAGGAATCAAATCAGGTGAGTTGCTACTGGCGGCGGAAATTGAGTCAAGAAGCCGGTAATTGAATTAAAACCAACTTCGAAAGTGAGACTTTTCTCCAAAAGAGGCTTGGGATTTTTGCACCTTTCCCTTTAATGAACCTCTACATCCGGCGACAGTTTAAATTTACTAGTCATTTGATTAATGAAACCCAAAATGATTCTCAAAAAAAAAAAAAAAGAAAAAGGGAAAAATCACAGGGGTACAGGTCAGATTGGCGTGGCAGATTTTAATCGATTCCCAGTTTAAGCTTTAATACGGTTATTAAATCTTAATCAAGTGTACAAATGGGGTTAAAAAAGGTCATGTGCATAGAATTTCACTTTCATTGCTGACGAACCCGCGGGAATTAATCCAATTGTTCTCGTGACACCATTGCACTCGCCACTTTGCCAGCGAATTAAGTATCCCTTGGCTGAGGGCGCGGTCAGTGCATCCGTTTAAACCGAAACCAAATCCAAATCCAAATCAAAATCCAGGTATCCAGATATCTGGCATTAGCACGCGATGCGATGCGATGCGCCACATGCGACATGCATTTAATTTCAATTTCAGTTGGCCGCCCAATTTACACATTTAACGTGTGTAATTTGCAGCTAAATTTAATTGGCCTAATTAGGTGCGACATGGCCGTGAATC
This sequence comes from Drosophila simulans, assembly GCF_016746395.2. Taxonomy (NCBI): domain Eukaryota; kingdom Metazoa; phylum Arthropoda; class Insecta; order Diptera; family Drosophilidae; genus Drosophila; species Drosophila simulans. Next base: position 3,286,188 of record NC_052525.2, read on the forward strand.
GTGGCGTGGGTGGGGTGCAATCGAGGTCCTTGAGCAGCGGGTACAGAATGCATGGGCGGGCGGTCGCCATTAAGTGTTTGGTTAAGGACCTGGCTCAAAGCAAACGGCAGTCGCGTCAATTCAGGTGAAATCAACTGAAATAATTGCGCACTTCAACTGTCTCCCCTAAAGAAATTTGCTTAATTGCACTGGAAAACGCTTTAAAGGGAAAAGCGAGAATGTTTAAAAAAATATCTGGCGTATGGTGTAAGATCCTCTAAATATTTACCAAACGTTCGTAAACATATAGATTTAATTCCGTTCGAGAAGCAGGCAAAATTATTGCATTTATTTTACAAATTGATAAAAGTTACAAAAGAACATTGATGTGGTATCATTAAGTATTTTGCCACTTGACCAACCTTGGCAACCAAAAAAAAATAAAAAATTCGGAAAAATCCGAGAGGCCTGGCGGGCGAGATTTCTTTGGCCGGATTCCTTTTAAAGCATAAAAAGAATGGTGCAAAAAGTTGTTCATAATATTTTAACAAGAATTTAACGCTGCAGGCAAGGACAAGGCACACAAGTCCTAAAGTCCCGCCGAGCCCCCTCAGCATCCTTAGCCCCGCCCCCATCTCCTGGCAAACATTGTCCAAGCGACCAAGATGTGGCATTAAAAATGAAAAAGCAACTCAAAATTCTCTGTCTAGCAAATGGGAACGCAGCAGTAAAAATACCTAAAACGCATAGTCACAAGGCGGTGGGTGGGTGGGTGGTGATGTGGGGGGTTGGTGAAAAGCTAAGGAAAAGCGGTGGCATGCGTTATATGTAACTGAAGCCTTTGGATTTTTGCTCCATTCCATTTTTTGTTTTTTTTTTGTTTTTTTTTGTTTTGTCTAGGTTCCGGGGTCCAGGCCTCGGCTCATCTGAGGCATGCAAAATGAACCATAAAGTGCAGTCAGTCAAGTTGTTTTGAAGCCCTTGCCCTTTTCCGACCCACCCCGATCCACCCTCCCCTTCCCTCACCCCACCAACAACTGATAAGCACTTGACTCGAAGGCTTTGACCACTTTTTTGCCCCTCCTCGAGAGCCCCTCATGCCACGCTACTCCAGAAAGCGCATATAAACCCGAAGAGCCCGACGCCGGGTTCATAAAGTCGGACTCATATCTTTCCCCTTTTCGGAGAGGGACTCGCAAATGGCCCCTCTGTGCGGGAAAATATTTCGAAATTCTGTGCCCTTTGAGGTGCAATTTTCCTAGATAGAAAAAGACACATTTTCATTCTCCACCGAGGACATTGGCAAATTGGTACGTAAAGGGTTGAATGGCGTGCAACTTCTGGGTAATTAGGAATCACACTGAATTCCAAAGCAGTGAAAAGATGTACGAACACGTTCCCAACGGAAATTATTACTAAAATAATATGAATATGTATTTTTACAAAGTAATGTGCGACTGTCAAATTGTTTCAATCATATGCCGCAATTTTTCATCTTAAATGTATAAGGTGGAATGCATTAAATATATAGAATATAATTTATATATTTTGTTCCAATTTCCATTGGCAGTAGCCACTGTAAGAGGCCCGGAAAATCCACAGTTGTTTTCCGGACTAATCAGTTGAGCCATAAACATTTAGCTGGTTTCATTTGCTCTTAAAAGTTGACTAAATGAAATGCAGCAATTCCGGCAGTAATAATAATGTTTGCCATAAAGCTTAGGAATTACACCTCAGCCAAATGCAAATGTTATTGTGCTGTCTGGGGTCCTCAGTTCTCTTTCTCCGCCCAGCTTATCCAGCTGCCCCGCCCACTTTTCCACACACTTTACCGCCCATCTTACCACTCATAAGCTTACTTTACACACACACACACACGGAGGGCAAAAAGACAGGGGCGAAACAAGATAAACACGTTTACAAATTTTGCTGAAGCTTTTCCGCAGAGGAAAAATCGGAGGGCAGGAAAAACGACACACAGGGACACACGCGAGTATCATGAAAAATGTATAAAAGCGCAGCCAGTGGCTTTCCACACAGCCTCTGTTCTCGCTTTTATATTTGTTTTCCTTTTTCCTGGTGTGTAAATTTAATTGATTGACATCACTTAAGCGTAAGGACAAAAAAAAAGGCGGAAAACAAGGCGAAAAACGAGGACGAGAGCATGTAAACACAAATGATTTGTGAACTGCCTGCCAAGCAAAAATGATAATCGAAAAAAGTAACGCACATCTTAATTTGTTTTAAATGCAAATGTTTGTCAAACCCAAAAAACGTTTTTATTGACGGGATTAGTTGCCACTTCAGAAGTTAAGAGCGTGCGAAAACAGGCCGTTTTCGTGGAAAATTCATTAAAACAAATTCAATTGATTGGTTTTGGAAAATGTTATTTACTTTGGGAAATTACGCAAAATACGACGAAACGTACAACATTTTCCATACTCCAGTTATAGAAGGGAAATGTTTCTCATAAAAATGTGTATATTTTTAATATGGCTTACTTGAAATTCATGTACTATAAAGTCTTAGTTCATAAAGCGTATTATTTGTTAACATAGTATCCGCAATCAACTTGACAAAGGTAATTTCAGCTAAATAGTTTGAGGCTATGCCATTTGGCAGCCCCTGGAAATACCAGTGGTTTTTCCCGGAAATAGTTGAGCAGGTCCTTGGGCTTGGGCCCAGATCCTGTCGCAAAATATGAAATGTCAAAAGGAACAGAGGCACTTTTCAAGAACGCCTTCCTCACAATTAGCTAATTAAGTTAAGCTCGCGTTGTCGCTGGCACATCATCGGGCGTCATCCCGGCTGCTCATCTGGGTTATCAAGATGAAAGCAGGCGGCGTTTCGCGTTTTCCCAGAAAGTAAATGGAATCGAGGGGGTGCCGGAGTCACTTTGAAGTCCATATCCACTCCACACATCTCCGCCTTTGCTGTTCCTGGCGATTGTGGTGCTTTTGGTGCTTTTGGCTCTGTGGCTGTCGGCGATTGCTGCTGCATGCTAATCGAGTGGGATTCCGAAGTGCCTTCGCACTGGTAAATAATTGATTAATAAATTACAAACTGTTTTGCCTCGGCAATCGTCTCACACATGCCATAATTAAGGCCATGTACACAAAAGTATGCCCGCTGGATGAAAGGGAAAGTTGTTTGTTGCTTTACTGCATATTTACAATGCAAATTTGGCTGCTTATTTGCATTATTCGAAATAATTTGTTACGTAATTTCGGTGAAGCTGCAAATTGAAAAAAAGAAGAAAATAAATTGTATTAATTACCCAATGTTATACCCTCTACAAAACACATGTTTATACATTGAACAATCCAAGCAAAATATCTTAAAATATTGAAAATTATCTATGGTATGCTGCTGCAATCAAATTCAAACTCAATACGAGTCCAATTCATTTTAATTCCAACACATTCCAATTAGCTGCAATTCATTCTAGTCGGAACACAATCCTAGGTGCCACTCAGTTGCCATTTCCCACTTACCACTCACTTTCCATCCAACCGTGGCCATGAATTTCCCGGCACTGGGGACCCGAAAATGTAGTTGCTTCTGTCTGTTCTGTTTGCCCAATGCGAAATTGCGCACATTCATTTCCGGAATTCTAAGAATTTTCTGCGGCCAGTGTCCATTGAGAGATCTGTTGAGCTGGGGAACATGGGAAACTGGGGAGAACTGGGATACTGGACACTGGACACTGGATACTGCAGAGCCGGAGACAACCAGGACTCACAACTGGACTGCTAACCCGAAAGGACGAGGACAAAATTTAAGGATGATGACGGGGAATCGAGGAATTCCGGGGGACAGCAGGAAGTCCATGATGTTGTAGTTAGCCACTTGGGTACTTAATGAACTCTGCGGCTTTTCGGCGCCTGTTCATTTTAGTGGCAAGTTCAAGGATGTGTTCCTCTCCGCAAATCTATGCATCTGCAATGTTGCAATCTTAACAATCAATAAAAAAAAAAAAACAAAAAAAATGGTACTTAACTGAAATGGTTTTGAAAGTTGTTACTGGTCTACCAAAACTATAAAATTGTTGGATACACTTTTGTAGAACTTTTTGATGATCCCTAAAGTTTGATTTCTTTCCTTAAAGGTTTATTTTCATGGATCAACGAATCGATTTTTTTCATTGCAGTGAATTAAGAAATGATATCAAAGCAACAAAAATAGAAGTTACACAATGGAAAACAAGAAACTCCTGAGGCTTTTAGAATTTAAAGTTAGGGCCACAAGTATTTGTGTATCAAAGGTTTTTTCTTTTCAAATTTCTTGGGATTATCATATATTTGAAAACAGCAACTAAAGCCTGTTATATAATGTGTGCACTCAATTTAGGCCAAATGCCCTACGCCAACAAATAAATTTCAATTTCATTTTGCGAAGGGAAAATTGTAACCAATTGTTTGTCACTTTTAAGCCTCAATCCGGTATTCCATTAAACTTTGTTTTCCCACTCACTTAACTTTGCGGAGTGAAACCTAATCCCGGCTCAAGTGAGGGAATTTGCTATTAGAAGCACCAGCAGCGCCTTTTCATTTTCACAAATATTTTCATTGAAATAAAATTATAATGTGAGCTGCTGCCTTGCCATCATTTTCCCAACGAATAATCATAGCTTTGGCATATTCATTGAAGGCTCTGAAAGGATGCAATCTTGAGGATGCACCGAATATAACCAACCTGCGGCTATTATTTTATGTTTATGCGTCCTTTAAAGTGCCGACAAAAACTACCTACTACTATTTTTAAGCTGCTAATTTGAAGTTTAATTTTGGCAAGTGCGAACTCCTCGCACATGATTAGCCACGACTCAAATTTTAATATCGACGTGTTGGTCCTTTTGCTGGCATGTTCAAAATTTATGATCAATGTATGTTGACGTCGGCTTGCGCCTTTCGTCTCCGCACTTCATTTTGCGACTAAAAAGTTTTACAACTTTAGGCGAAAATGCCGAAAATTATAATTTTTGTTCGCCACCCAAGTAATAAAACTTTTACGCCCGAAAGTATGCAGTGTGCATGTTACAGTAGTCACTGTCAAACATGTCCTTGTCGGTGTGGGTGTGTGGGTGTGTGGATGTAGGTGTGTGTGTGTGTGTGGGTGTGTGCGTGCGACGAGTCAAATGTCACAAAGGATTGCTGGTTGCTTGAGCAACAACAAGAGGGGAGCAAGGGAGAACTGGGGGAAATTCAGGGAATGCGGGGCCAAGGGCTGAACAAAAGAAATGTGAAAATATGCCAGCGGGTTAAGCAGCAGCCGCCCCCCCTACTCCTCTTGGGCTGGTGGGCGTGGCTCTGGCATTAAATTATGAAGTCAACAATGCATGTGTCGTGTATGTTTGTAGATGTATGCGTGGGCGGTGCTGGGCCAACGTAATTGTGGGCGTGTCTAACAACCAAGAACCTTGCTATTTCGGCAACATTTTTCTCTTCCGCAAAGGAGAAAAAACTCTGAAATATTGCAACATTTGTAAACACTCTAAAAATACGCAACTTTAACTTCATTCGAAATAAAATATTTTTTAATTGTAATAAGATGATATATACCTAATATTTAAATCCAATGGCAAAACCAAGCAGCGTTCCTGTTTTTATCCAAACCCCAGCGAAATTGCTTTGCGGAAAAACCCGCGAAGCCACGCCCCCGCCCCCCTCGACAAGCATAACTCCTGCTTAAATACTAAGTAGTTCCGCCCATAGAGAAGATTAATTTGATTTTATTAATGAAATCATTAGTGGGGCAAAGGTAAAGAAAGGAAAACGAAACGAAAAAGTCCCCGAAAAACTGGGCAGCGGTTGAAGTTAATGTGGCATGTGAATGTTCCTAACTTTCCACTCCTCCCCCAACGCCGCCCAATAATTTTCCCACCGATTTTCCGGGCTCCGAGTTTCCTCGCATTCATTCATTTGGAGGGTTTTGCGTGCCGGTTTTTTGTCATGCCAGGCGGCCATTTCATTCATTTTGGGGGGTCAGACCTTTTGACCCGCATGTGTTGACCACTTAGGACGTAACGGTAAACATAGACACTGAGCGAAATTGAATAAGATAAGTATCATGAATGTATTACACTTATAAAAAAAGTTTAAGTCATATATGAGCGTTAAATAAGCTGGAAGGCAGTCGGTTTTTGATTAAATCAAGAATTTATCCTTTTAATTTGACACATTTTTTTTTATCACTTACATCAAATTTATTCTAAGTGCATCAAGGGGCGACCAACGACAACGGATGTGGTCATTCGCACAAATTAAATATTTGCTTACGCTGTTGTAAGTGAAGCGTCATCGCAGGACATCAACGACATGGACGACGAGGACTTTCACTTTCACTTTCGCCTTCTTTGACTTCCCGCCCATGGCCACGCCCCCCTCCATTTTCGCTCGTTTATTCTGGTTTGAATTAATTGAAGCAAATTTCGAGTTTTACCTTCAGAACCGGACAGTCGAGCAAATGAAAACAGATAACAGACAGCTGACATTTCTCCATTCCTCTCGCTGCTGCTTTGAGTCCTTTGATGGACTCGCTGAAAAGGATTCTACTCTGGAGATTTCTTCTTCCTTCAATGGAAAATATTCAAAGTGGCAGTCGATGAATAGCATTCAATACTCAAAGCCGATTTCAATCTGTCAAGCAGCTAGTTTTCGTAAGGAAACTTTCTAAACCTTACGTTACATTATCAGAATAGTGAAGATGACTAAATCATTAAAAAGGGTGATAGGCTTCAAAGAAAAAAGTGTGTTAATTATCAATATAATTTACTAAAAGTATAGAGGAATTACCCAAATAGTAAATAAATTGTTGATGAATCTAAAAAAAAAGTTACCAAAGTCAATTAAAAATGTGTTCATCCTGAAACTGAAATCCCCTTCTAAACGCTATAGACCTTTGCAATTTAACAACATCCCAACTTGTCCATCAAATAAATGAACTCAATTGAGGCGAATTCTATCACTTGTTATCCCGTCGCACACTCCAATTCATTCAATTTCCTTTCACTTAGTTTTTTTCTCCTTTTTTCCGGGATTTGCTGGGGTCGATTAAACTTTGATCTAAGCGCTCTCGAACTTTTTTTTGTTCTGTTGGAACGGTAAAATTTTCTTTGAATCGAGTCGTGGCCTGGCGGCTAAACATTTAAATAGATTTTTTCTAGCACTGCCACGCTTTTCTGCCGCTGTCATTGAGTGGACACAAAAACCTCAAGGATTCGCCAGGAATTTCCTCGTGCGGCTGTTTTTAGGCTCCTTTGTTGCAAAAGGCTTATGGAGCGAGGCATGTAAATAGATTGGTACGCAATCCTTTGTTGCCGGTTTGTTTGCCCAGTTACCTATAGGCAAACAGATATATTCTGTATGGTCTGCGGCCCACTGGAAGTCAGCCAGGCGCACGTACATATGCATATACATATACATACACATAGCATACATACATACATATATACATCGTCACCCACGCGGATTTCCCACCCATGCGAAACAAATCAAATGTGGCAAAGGCTGCGATATTGAGACGCGTTGAGGCGATAAACGTGCTGGCTAAATGTTAGTCCTTCCCCCAAAAATAACTAGATGAAGATACCGAAAAACGGTAACGGTAAACGAGCTTTATCTCTGCTGCCCCCCCAAAAATCCCACTCATCCAAGGCTGATTGCTCGATACTTGATATTTGAGGACACACTCAGCGAAAATATGAGTCTCATGGGCGTTTTGTGTTTGCCGTTTAGTGGACCTATTGTTTCTTAAATATTCATATAATTCCATCATAAGATATCGTGAAATCTTTAATCGAAGCTATTCCGATATCACCGATATGCATAATTCGACGTTTTCGATACCTTCCTTTCCTTTTAAATACCCGTTTTTGCAGTGCATAACGCCGCTAAGACAATAACCGATGCTAATGTATTATACGTGTCAATGTGGCCTCGGCATTTGACTGATATCTGTCTTTAAGAAAAAAAAATCGGAAGGAAAGAGATAGCCAGTCACTGTCGCTGTCGATTTGTGACAAATAGCAGTCGTCCTTGTCGCCAGAGTCCTTGCACAATGGGAAATGAAATTGCAGAGGCTAACAAGTTGCCACGCCCTCGCACTCACGCCTCCTGGCAAGGATTCAATGCTATCGATTAATCACGGTCTATCGATAGCCAGCCGGCGGCACTAGATTGATACCATTTGATGAAAAGACAAATGGGCAGCGTCTCGATTGGATTCTCCAGTGCCATAAATCTAACTAGTCTCGATTTGGCGAATTTGTCAGCCAAAAGGATGGAGTGAGCTGCCAAATAGTAGGGCATGTTCTGCTTTGTTGCACTAATTATCATTATTAATAAATAAAATATTCACTAATTACCCTTTTGGGCAATATCTTTAGCTAATTTGCGAAGTTATGAACGTAGATTCTTTTGTTTTATTAATACGCACTTATAAGGCAAAGAATTGGGGTTCCCAACGCAGTTTTCGATTTAGAATCTGATTGCCTTTCCACTACCAGTAAGCTCACGTACAAAGGACAGTTTGCCACCCTAGGGAGGACATTTTCTCACCTCTTCCCTACTTAATATGCCCCTTTTCGCACCCCCAGCCTGTCCTTTCCCCGCCTCATTCGCCCTACATTTTGTAGACCCCATTCTAAGCCTAAGTAAGAGATAAGCTAGTACATAGACACGTACATAGCCCGGATATGGAGAAATATATGGTCGGGGCCATGATGTATGGATATAGACACCTACGCAGGCAGGCAAACATTTATGGCCTTCCCCTATTTTGCATTATTCTTGTGTTCACATTTAAATTGAATCAGACCGCCTCTATATACTATGCCTGTACAAATGTATATGTATTTGTGTTTGCCATTCTGCCGGGCCATAAGCCCTAATGAACCCGTTCCGGATTTAAGTGACACTTTCTTTCTTTTCCCACCCGGCCATATATGTTTGATGCAATTTTCATAAAGTTGTCAAAACTTGGTAGCGCCTTTCATTTGTGCTTATTTTTATGCCGGTTTCATTCGCACCACTTTTTTGGCACTGCAAAGTTCTTTGGCATATAAAAAGCAAAAGTTTAAACAGTTTACAGCTTACTGCTGGCCTTTGGGGCAATTCGAGAAAATGGGGGCAGAGAAGACGCGTTAAGGGGGGAGAACACAAATTTATGTGGCCAACGCCCAAAAGGCGGCAACAGTTGTTGAAGTCAGGGGCCGAATTTTTGGCCGCATCAAGCATACGCACTGTTGTGCGCCCCGCTTTCCATTCCCATCGAATGTCAAAAATTAAACGAAGCAATAAATTACGGCGCTGTCAATGTGCGTGAGTGTGCGTCTGTCTGTGCTTAAATATCCCTTTATATATGCAGATTTCCCGCATCCTTTAGCCACAGTGTAAAGGGTTACCCGATACCCTGCCATGTGACCCCTGATCTCCGGTTAACTTCGGGTGGCCAAGGTTCGATGAGCGGATTGATTTTCTATTCAGGCTTGTGGGCCCCAAAAGTGGACATCAATCATTTGGTCATTTGGTTTTGGGAGACTGACGACGACCTACAAATTGTTTCGAAATCTTCAAAGGATTTGATCAAGTACCAATAAGTTATAAGTTATAAGTTATAAGTGCGTATGGAAAAATACATTTTCTAAGCTTGTAAGGGCATCTTGCCATCGGTAAGGCAATCCAAGAATTTTGTTCCTCAACTATTTCCTTTCTTTCGAATTCGATTTGCCAGATTTACAACTATTTGGGATTTGAGAAAGGAAGAGAGCTGCAAACTTCTGATAGTTCTAATAAATGGGTGCAAATGTTTAAGACTTCAGCGTCCCTCGGTCATTTCGTTTAGCTTGGCTTGGGTTGACAAATTTCAGCTTGTTCAAAGGATTTGGCTTGATTAAATATTTGTCATAAATGCCTTTTGCTTTTTTTGTTTTATCAAACGCACCCTCGTGTTGGTCCCCATGTAAATGTGTTCATTTTGTGCCCGATTTTCCCTGATTCGAAACATAATTCGGTCTTGTTTAATGCGCATATTTATTCCACACCCCCGTTTTGTTGTTTTTTCGGATACTCATTTTTATTTTGTCGTGTATTAAGTTAATTAATGCGAGGCATAAGCCGTCGCTTCTGCCATTTAGCTCGTCGTCCTTGTTGTCCTTCGTCAAGTCAATCACATGATAACAGCGCCAACAAACATTTCTAATGTTTTCCAACTTTATTTCGGGGCCATTGTGCTGCTTCTTTTTTTGTTTTAATTAATTTTGCGAGGGATTTGTGTGCGGCTTATGAACTTAAAATATTTAACTTCGTTTTCCCTTTTCGACGGCCGCCCAGAATTGGAAAAGAACACAAAAACAGTAAGGAGCCAGGGATAAGTGTTGGAAACAGACGACGAAAATGTCGAACTCAGGTGCTGAGGATAGTGAATGATTGAAGGGACCAAAACTCTTTAATATCACTCATACGACATGTTGGCAATAAGGGTTAAAATGTAATGCTTTTCCCTTTCACTTTCTACAAAGTGACAATAGGGCTAATTTGAAAATGAGATAATTTAAGACATCGAAATCACCTATACTAATACGATTTCTTGTGAACAGAAATCAGAAGAGCCACCGAGTGGAATACTCACTTTTCCGGCAAATGGAAGATTATCCGTGGCTTTTCTGCTTTGCATTTCCTTTTAACGCTATCTACTCTCCTCTCCGTCACTCTATTTTCTCCCTTTCCCACACATACATACCATCGTATTCTTGGCACCCACACATTGACAGCAAATGTATTCCACATATTAAAATGCTGCCACTCAGTGAAGCCAAGAACAGAGGCGAAAAATATGCAAAGGCAAGAGGAATGTCCTGTTCCTTTGGCCAGCGGATATGTTGGTAAAACAATATCAAAATGTAAACAAGTCACGATAAATATCAAATAGGCATACGTCCTGCAATTGACATTGTGTGTGTACGCGCGTGTGTGTGAGTGGGCGTGGCTGGGAAAATTTTTTCAATTATATTGACAGCGGCAAAAGTTTTTCCCACACGCCACCTTCTATGCATAAATTTAAAATCACAGAAAAGTTGCCAGCTTTTTTCTTATTTATGTTATGCTTGCTACAAATGTAAGAAGAACTGGGCGTGCTCCTAATGTGTGTGTGTGTGTTTCCTTGTGACATGTGTAAATTTGATGGGCGTGGCAAATGCTTAATTCAATACGCATCAACAAATAATTTATGAATTTTTATTGAAGCTGTGCTTCTGTTTTGATGGCGAGCGCACAGCCAAAAGAAATATGGATCATAAATTATCCATGCCGAAAAATAGATGCGAACCGAAATGCTGCAGTAAGCAAAAGTATACATATTTGTGTATGTTTTTTTTTCGGTTTTTCACGGCTTTTCTCAGGAGTGTCAAGTGCGCTCTTCTGACACAAATCCTGGCAGGTTTTTTGTATCGCCTCCATTACCGTAAGCAAAATACATAAATTATTTCGTGTAAAATGCCGCTACATTGTGGTGCGGTGTTTAATATCTTTAAGATAAATGTACTTCTATGTAGCACAAAAAATAGATCAATAAAAGGAAGCAATATATATTCATATATTTTAGGATATTGCTTACTAGGATAAGATGAAAGCATCTTAATTGGGCCAATTCCAAAATTAAATGCAACGCTTCCTTCAGTTCAAGGTTAACATTGTTGTGCTATTTATAATTATCACTTTCTGCAACCCTTTCACCCCATAATAATCTGATATCAATTTCAGTCGGGTATACAAGCTGGCAGGGGTTCAACAACATTGTCCACAAATCTCGGCGAATATAAAGCCATCAGAACGGATGAGGTCAGGGTCAGGAACCCGTAAGTCGCGCAAGTCCGAAGGGCAAAGGAGAGGATTTCTGAGGTCAGGTCGCGGCACAGTTGATTAATTCCCCATTTTATTTGGCATTTTTATGAGCCACTGCAGCCAGGCCCGAATCTTCGCTTCACCGAAAGCTCCTGTGCCCTGTATTTTACCACCACCTCCCATTTATTTGATTCTCCTTCGGTTTCTGCTTTTCAAAATGTTGCGATTTCGTTTGCCTCGGTCTCGGGTTTCGCTTTTCGGCTTGTTTTTATACCACCTATCAAATTTCCACACGCAGCACCAAGGACACTTGCAGAAATAATCCTTAAGATATCAGGTTCCAAGCCAAATCGAAGCAAATTTCATTACCTCTCACACATTTGTGAGTAACCCCAAAATATACCACTGCTATATTGTTGCAGGTGTTCCAGCTATTAGATAGCTTTTTTTCTCTCAGTGTCTGGACTTGATTTGGTGGTGTGCAAAGTGTGGCCAGAGGTGGGTTACGCCGAGCTGGTTTTTTCGGGCCAAAGCGATATTTTATTTCACCATTAATCGTAAAAATTGTTCGCTTTATTGCTTTGAAAGTGGTTTGCCGTTTGCCGGCTGAACTCATCTTCTGCATTTTCCCCAGAAACTTAGCATGTGCCCCTTCTATTGTTCTATTTTATTTTATTTTATTTATTTCGCCTACAGAACGACAAAAACAAAAAAGCAAGAAACACGTACCTACCGAACACAAAGCAAACATCGCCAGGTGTCGGAGGAAACGTGGTAGAGGCTCGTCATGCCAAATGCTAAGCATAAATCGTCGTATTCCTGTAGGCCGTGTATCCTTGTCCAGGATATTCTATATCGCCTTTGGCTTTGACTTTGACTGATGGCTGACAGAAATGCGGGCGAGGCGTGAAGGTGAGGCCATTGCATTGCAGCTGGTCCCATTTATATGGCTATATATCATTTATTTCATTTATTTTTAACATTTTCCACGTTCTTAGCACGCATATTGGCAGCAAAATTGAGCAAAACAAAGTTAAGAATATACTCTACCCTACTATCGCATTCAACTAAAACAAAAGCAACTACAGCACTCTCGATTTGATAAAGCAATAAGAAGAAGAGCACAGTTTCAAGACCCGAAAGGATGGAAAATCAATTTCCATAATTACGCTCACAATAGTGACCGTAAAAAGTGCAAAATCAGATGTTGGCACTATGTAAATATAAGCTCGCCCCATTTTCACTGCCCAAAAATTGAGGCAACAAATTTATTTATGCATTCAATTAGCATACCATAATGGAGGCGGTAGGTGTGGCAAGGGGCGTGGCCAGTTGCGATTCGACCGGTGATTGAGAAAATACTTTAAAAAACAAACAGCTGGCGTTGAAGAAAAAACAAAAAAAAAAGGAAAAGCGCTGCTGCCTGCTCTTTTTGTTTTGTTTTCCTTATTTTCCCGCTCCACCAGACTTCGTCCTAGGAACCTAAACAAATTTCATGGTGAGGTCTTTCTCAGGAACATGGCCCCCGACTTACATTTTTTCCTTATTGGAGTACTTGGCAGCCGCATTTATTACTCATTTACAGACATTTTCGTCTTTGCTCCTTGCTCCCAGGTCCGTTTTTTATTTCGCTTTGTGCGAGCTTTACTTTTGTTATTTACTTTGCCCGCGAAACGAGCAAAAGTTTCAAATCTTTAAATGAATTTAATATGCATAAAGTATATGAAAAATGTTACCACGGAGGCTGTTTTCGGGCGGCTCGGTTGTCGGATGGGCTGCCTCCTTCTTCATCATGGCCCATCATCGTCTGGCGGCGGGTCGTCATATATATGATTTCTGGATTATGTTTATTAATATGCCGATATAATATGCTTTGCAGCCCCCCTTGCTCAGTGTGGGTGGGGGAGGGCGTGGCAGCTGCTGGATGGCGTCGTCCTGACGGCAGCCACAATAACCGCAAAAAGGGTTCCAGAACTGAGATTGCAGGACTAGGTGTACGGCACCAAATGGGGGCTTAAAGGGCTTCAAAATGGGGCCCAAAGGGGCCTGGATTTTGTTTTTTTTTTCAACACAGATTCGAGGTTGCTTTGAGCTCTGCTGCTAATGTAACACCTCGCTTTCCCTCCGGGATGCGCCTATATTGATGGAGGAAGGCCTTTCAGATTGATGGCAGAATCCTGGCTGAGATTGCTTGTACAAATATGCTGCAATCGACAGATCTATTTCAGTGTTTGCTTAACTCAAGAGCTTATATGCTTTTTAAATTCAAATTAATATTGTTTTTTTTCGCAGACAACAAATATTTAACAATATCAATGTTATCTAATTAGAGCCCTGAATATAAAAATCAATGGAAGGGTGAACAATTTCGATTTACTTCCCACCCCGTTGACTGTTGAAACCTTCTCGACTTGGTGGTTCCAGTTTATTCCCCACTCGCCTAGTCCACTCTCGTCCTTAGTGTTTTAAGGCGACTTAACCGTTGACCCAGGCATCCTGTTCATTGCCTCGAGTCGTCGCCTCCGCTCTGAAGAACTTTCACATCACTGCGCATTAATAAAGCATTAAAACCAGAAACAGAGAAAGGGACTAAGACGGGTATTATTGTCCAGATTTAACGAATTGTGAAAAGGCAATTCCAATGAAAATGAAATATTTATGGCATCCACCGTCTCCATCAATTCGGGCCATATTTTATTCAACGTTTTCACATGCGGCCACGTGGCGTATGAGCAATGCACAAACCAACACCCACACACCCATTCGAATAGGTGGGCAGTTGGTCCTTTGGAATGCGATGGCTGCGATTACCAATCAGCATCGTAATGCGAGTTATGGAGTAGCACAAACATATCCCATAACAGAACATAACTAATCCAGGGGAATGTTAATCTCCAGGCAGCAGGAGAGAGCCAGTTTTGTCCCGTCGGTAATGAGATGGTGGTGTGTCTGGCAGAGCTTATGCGACATCTTAAATACTTTATTAGCTTAATATAGACGAAGGCATTTTTGAACAATAATTAAAAGCTTATGATATTTACACATGTTGGCACAGTGCATAAGTAACCATGACGTATACGTGATATAGTCTCCAATCGGGCCATATCACGCATACGCCACCGGTTATCTGCCAGGTATATTTCTGCATTTTTGCTGCTCTCCCAATTCGATCATTTTGTGAAATGACTATGGGAATTTCCTCCATTTGCGATTCGATTTGCAACTTTGGTTTGGCGAAATTTTTAATTGGTTGGATGAACTGCGAATAGAGCCCAATGAAGACAACAAAAAACCGAAAAATGAAGCGGGACTGAATGAAATATTGCTATTTGCCCGCTTTTCGTTTCCAATCCGAATCATTTTGGGCACTTTTAAGGGAAGGTTTTCCAGCTTTTCCCACCCCTCCTTCTTCTTCAATCCCTTCTCCGTTTCAGCTAAGCTGCAGAAAAAGCCGCTTAGCAAATTATCAAACTTAATTTGACATTTTCGCCAAATCTACCACACAAAGAAACAAAAAGAGGGCAGAATGACGGCAAAGAGAGAGCAAAGAAAACGGACAGATTTTTCAGAAACATTTAAGGAATTAATAAAGCCATTTGTTTCGGTTCGTTCAGCTTAAGTTGCCCAATTTAGTTATTTTCCTTTTTTGGCCTCTAAAAAGCCACTTGGCAGTTCATTTGGTTTGAGATTTAGTTGATGAATTTGGGTATATTGGTTACTGGTTGAAACATCAACCCCTATGAACATGTAATTTTAATTCTCAAAAGAAGGCCTATAGCCAACATAACACTACGAGTATTTGTGCAACTTGTGTTTTTATTATTCCTCAGCCCATGTCAGTGGCGCAGCAGAGTATCTTGAGGTCCTAAATGGTTACTTAGCACTCTAGACTATTTGCTGGCAGCCTAAGTAGCTTTCACCCATACATTGCGGAGATGGAGCGGAGGGCTGGAGAAGGGCCAGTCTGGGTGTCCAGCATTTTCTTGGCTGTTGATGTAGCCTAATGTGCTTGTATTTACTTAAACGCACAAACGACTTTCCCGCAGGACCCTCTCGTCCCCAATGTCCTGCATTAGGGCCCACATCTCCCTTTCTAAACTCCCTCGGCTGATGAGCAGCAAATTGAATTTTATTGACTTGATTCGCGTTGGCTGACCATTCCTGCTTGGCGACTCTGTGTGCTGGTGTGTGTGCGTGTGCTCAATAAATTGATTTCTGATTATCATTGCATAATAAAATGACTAAATCCGTGAGGAGAAAAAATGGCAAGGAACGCCAAGCAAGGGAAATGCGAAAAAAAAGCGAAGTGCCCGCGTAGACAGAAGTTTTAATGAAGCGTATTAAAATTTAATTAAATAACAATTTGCACAAATGTAAATAAACATGGCGCTGCTTATGTAAAGCAGCCCACGACCAAGCAGCTCCGCCAGGACATTCTCTTGGCAAATGGCAACTGGCAACTGGCGACGGGCAACTGGCAACGCCCTGTGCGGCGAACTTTGGTCATTAAATTAAGTGCACGAGACGCCGCCGTCGATGGCGCTACTGAAGATGGTGGAAATGGATGGAAAAATGGAAAGGGCGGAAAATGCGGGGCGAGTGGGCGCTCCGGTGCTGGGTAGAAATGCGGCAGCCACAGGTAGAAATGCGGAAAACTCGAGGGCAACTGGCCACATCCGAATCTGCTTAAAGATCGAAAATAAACTTCCATTATGTTTGCTTTCATGCTGTGACCCAATTAGAATATTGAGCAATTTTTTAATTGCGGATTAGGCTGAGACGCATCGCCTTAATTTAATACGGCCTTTAATATGATTTTTAATTTCGCACACATTCTGTCATGGACCAACACACAGGCAGCTTCAAAGGCGGGTTACGCCCGCTCCACTGCACCACGCCCCCTGGTAACTGTTTTAACATCGGATCGCATCACTCATACGCAACGTTGAGCGCGTTGCTTTTTTCACTGTGCCTGTCTGTTGCTCCTGTGCGTGTTTGTGTAAGTGAGTGTGTTTTTGGGCGTGGGACTGCGTACGTGTGTGGGCGTGGCAGGTAAGGTCTTAATTGAATTTGCTTTTTTCCAGTTGCGTTGGCCGGGCAACACCCCTTCTTTCCAACCACCCACCTTCGCGCCCAAAAATTCCAGCTGAGCCTACACACAGAGGGCATTTTTGTTGTTTAATAAGAAAATTAAATAATTTTTATTTCATTCCCTGTTGCCTGTTGCAATTTGCTCTCGCTATTTGATTTTTGTTGCCTTCTACATTTCGATACGAAATTCGTATATATTTTTTGGATATCAAGTGTTTCAAGTGTTAATGTAAATATTCAGATTGCATTAAGACCTTAAGTCTTAGTTTGGAAATGAAAACTGAGCCATTTAAAATATTTCAACAGCAATGATACACATTTCGAGCGATTTGCTTTTAAAGACATTCAATTCAATTCGAAAAACCCATAAAAACGAAGAAACCAGCAAAATTTTAAGCGGCTTGAGCTCAACTTTTTATGGGCTACCTTTTGCTGTCACACTTTTTTATTCCCAAGCAACTCTGTTTCTTATCAACTGTTTGCACTTACATACTTCGGAGCTTCTCAGCCTGTTAAAGGAAACCATATTAAAGTGTTCTAATTTCTAATAGGATTTCACATTAATATAAGAAAATAATAAATATCAATATGCATACCAGCCAAAAAGAGAAAACGAAATGAATAAGACAGTAATTTGGTATAAATTTTCAAGTTCAAGTTCGAGAACGGAAATACACAAAGGGTCTCAAAAGTCGCTGGGTGATCATGTGAAGATGATTTCGAATAGCCGACATTGCCAATGAGTCAGCGGTATATCAAGTGACACAGAGCTCAAAGTATATCAGGCTAATGACTGCGTTTCGTGTTCATTAGACGGCGCAGGCCAAAAGATAACGGCCACGTTAACTAAGGTGGCCGAAATGGGGACGAAAAACCGCAGGCGCGGTGTAAATAAACGAACTTTCAACTTGTCGCCATGCCAAGGAGTCGGGCTTAATCCCTTTGGGTAATGGCTGGTAATTATCCCTAATTAGTTGTAAAATATTGAAGTGAAAGTATTTCGGTTTTTTGCCATTAGCAAAAACTTTTCCAGACCCTTTTCCGTAATAACGATAATCATAATAATGGCATAATGCTGGGATACTAAGTAAAAATGCGATTACATCTGCGCATCAACCGTTCCGTGATGAATTTCCCTAGCCTTTTGTTTTTGATTTTCCCTAATGTCATTTTTCACAAGTCGAAAATTAATTACCAAACAAAATTCATTACGCACACACTAGCAACGCGGTTGGTAGTGAATAGTTCAAATTGCTTTTCGCCATTATGAAATTTCCAAAAAAATTCGCCATTAACTAAGGAACACCACAGTCCATTTTAACTATCTGATAAATTTAATTTGCTCTTTAGCTGAATATTATTAAAAAAGTTTCATATGCAGTGAAAAAAAAAGTTTTATCATGTATTCATTAAAACACTTGGGACACCGTCGGGTGTGTGCGGTGGTATCTGATAGTCGTGACACTTGACTTTCGGTTTCGCTCTTGTTTTATACTCAAAAGTGTTGACCAGAACACTGTAGTTCCGCTCTATTTTTTTTGGCGCGTTTCCCGAAGCTGCGTCATAAATTTAATTAACGATAATATCCACGCCCGCTAACGCTAACGGGCAATGTTTTTTGGTCACAGAACACGCAGGTGGGTGGCAAGGGGTGGATTCGGGTGGCTGGGAGGTTGGTGGTTTCAGGTGGTTGGGTGGCTGGGAGGTTGGGTGGCTGTGTGGTTTGCCAGAGTCAACCTGCTTAAGTGACATGCAAAAAGCAAGCAAACTGAAGGGAAAGTGGTGCAAAAAGAAAACGTGGAACGCTTTTAAGCGAGAGTCACGCGTCGAGCGGTTTGCCTTTCTACCCTCTCTCTACACTGTAAAAAACCCGATGGAAATCACTGATAGTAAAACAATGTACAAAGAATATGAAAGCATTTTGTAAACTGAAAATAATGAATATTTCTAAATAACTTGAATTCAGAAGTATTATTACGAACATATGCGATTTTCCTCAGTGTCCCACCATCCATCCTTTGTGTTGTGCGTTACTTGTCCAGCTGAACTTTTAGCCCAGCAGCTGCTTTTCCCGCCAACATCCTAAAAATGGTGGAAAACCAGGGGGTCGAGAGTGGGCGGAACAGACAGCTGGCAGGCAGACGACACTTTCCATCGTCATCACCATCTTCATCAACTTCCCCGGCAGTTTTGCCTTTGGTTTTTTGTTTCTGTTTTTGTTTTTTGCAGCCGGAGCGACGGCTGCTAATTAAAATAGTATGCAGGCAGCATCAGCTTAAGTGCAGCTTTTACGGAGAAAATGTTTTTCCTTCTGGCCAAAATGGGCCGCCGCAAGTGAGCCGCGTGACAGGAAAAGCCGAGAGCAAAGTGTTAAACGCTGTGAGAAAATGGATGTCATGCGATCAACTAATGATTATTATTCGGTTAGCTAAAATAATAAAGTTATTTCATGATATTTTTCATAATTTTCTGTGCAGTTCCCCTTTCAGTTTTGCACTTATCAGGCTCTGAAACTGTCCCTTCCTTTTTTTTCCCCTGAATTCAGGCCACCGCAGGTGTTTGTGGTCATTTCCCAGCTGACTGTTTTTCTCCATTTCCCTGAGAAGCTTGTGACTTGCCTTAATTGCATTTTCCTGTAGTTCAGTTTTATCTTCCGTTTTTGTGCCTGTCACTTTTCGCCATTGTTTTACGAGCCAAGAACTAATGCCAACTTAATTTTCCAATTTACACAAGAGCAAACAATGGGAAAACACTTGGCTGGGGGAAGTGAAGTTTAATACGCTAAACGGGGGGAATGCTAATTTATTTTAATTTAACCAGGCGCTTTCCTACTGCTTTCTTCTTCTTACAAGTGCATTTGACGACTGCCTTTTGCATTTTTATTAGGACTTTCGCCAAAAAGTCGGCAACAGTTTTCAGCTGCAGCTTTTCCATGACCAAAGCCTTCCACATTTTCCGTCGGCTGGGATTTTGAACAAAATGCACGCAACTTAGCTTAGCTGCGACAAATTTATTGTTCAGAGTGCATTACATTTTCCCAAGACCCACGGAAAATTGCCAGCACTTAAATAAATTTATGAAAATATGCATCGTGCGGAGCGTGTTTCAGGCAATTCTCTGGGTTTTTCCCGCACCCAATGAAAATGCTAATGCCGAAAAAAAAGGAATGGCTGGAGTAAAATCAGTTAAAGTGCTAGATTAGTTGGCCATTGCTCGGTGGCAGTATGAATTTAAATTTTTGCTCGGACGGCGAGTTTGCCCATATTAATATTGACTTAACTGCAAAATAGTCTAACAAAAAGGAAAAATACTTTCCAAAAGAAAGTTACGTTGCGAGGGATAAGCCTTGAGTTCAACCCTTACTTATGACGCAATTCACATGCGTTGACAACTTTGCCAGCGGAATGGCGCTATTTTTCATCAGCTTTCCAGCCAATTGACTTGTTTGTTTGAACTTTGAACGTGCAAATTTTCCATTGTCATGTGTCAATGGCCCGCCGTCAGTGTTACCGAACACCGTTGGTTCCAGCCACCCATTTTCCACCCCATTTCCAACACCGAAAGTCTTTGCTCTCTGCTGGAGCCTGAGTCAAATCACTTGCAATTTGACTAGACGATGTCGCGACATTTTTTTGTTCTTTCAACGCTTTGTTTTTATTTTCGACTTGGTTTTTGTATTTTGAAGAATTTTTTTGGTGACAAATTTCCATTGCTGCGTGCGGGTCACTCGGCTGGATTTATTTTAAACTTTTCTCGGTTCTTCTTGCCGGCTCCCTTTCTTTTTTTTTCAGCGGTGATCCCACGGTAAACTGAAGCGGCACCTGACAGTTTTCTTATTTATTTATTCGCTGAGAAATTGCATAGACAAAGTCGCAGCGCTTTTCCGCCGGCGGACCTTGTGCTCTCAGATTAAGCCAACTTTATCAACTTAATTTGTATACAAATTCATATATTTCATAATATTTTCACCTGCCGCTTTTCCTTTTCCTTTACCTCGGCTCTGGTTCATTTTTCACTGCCATTATGGCCTGCGGAAAGTTTTCGCGATGTGTCCTTGCTGTTTGAAAAAATTGTATTTGAAACTTTGTGAAAAGTAGCAAATGCTCTTTGTCAGTGGCGTTGGCATTTTCCCCGTGAAGGGGGGAGGGGGCGTGGTATAGGCACGTGCCATAAGCCATTTGTCAACAAGAAAAACTGATTGGATTCCACGGCTAAGTGCGGTGGTTTTTGGTCCTCTAGTTTGGCCGAGAAAACGCTTAGAAGCAAAATGTAATCACACTTGGTTAACGCCAGTGAGTGGAGTGCGGCAAATGAAAATGAAGATGAAGTTGGGAAAGCTGGATAGACAGTTGGAGGGAAAACAAAAGAAAATCAAGGGCAAAGCCGTTAAAAGGAAAGCAATTCAATAATAATTGCGTAGCCCCGTTTCGACAAAGTTTGCCAATTAATGTGGAAAATGCCTGGGGTCAAACGAATCCCTTTGCAAAAGTGACGCCGAAAGGTATGTTGGGCCTACCTAAATTTTCATTTTGCTCAAAATACATGCAAAAATTAAATTCTTAAGACATTATAAAACTACAGATGCTATATTGTCCATAAAAATATTAGCTTATGTATTAGCAAGTACCCTTACACAATAAAATTTGTATAAGTGTACCACCAACTTCATACCATTTATTTTCAGTTTTCCCATTTGGCAAACATTGCCAAAAATAATTTTGTTTGGACTTGCAGCTGTGCGTAAAGTTCATCATTTCAACATGTTGGGCCTTTGCCTGTGTTTTTCTTTCATGAAGCCAGGGCCTCGCTTTAATTAGCTTTCGTCCTCTGGCAACAAAGGGTTCAGAGCGGGCGAAAGAAAGTGGATCCTTTGGCCATGGGTTAAAGAATTAAATTTAAGAATACATGGGTTTCGAAACAATGGGTATTCGTACATCTGCGGCAGCATTAATTTCTGTAATTTGCATCGCGTTTAGTGTTGGTAAACGGTGTGCAATCATGAATCATTAAGCACGCAGATGAACCAGTTGAAATAGTTTCATACTAATCGTTTTGCGAGGACACATGGATTACCTGCCATACGATATCGGTTCGTAATGGCTTTTAATGAAGAACTCGGTGCACAACTGCAAATGCAGGCCACACACATTAGCCAGAAGTTGGACTCCATCCTGTTCTGTTCTGGGTCACCCAGTGGCATACGGGGCGTATGCATGATGTAACAGAGTTCAGTCCTTTGCAGCATTTGAATGCTGTTTTTCTCTTTTTTTTTCTTCGCTGGGGAATACAGCGAGTGAAGAGGGTACGCACTTTCCCCGAACGGTAAACAAGTGAAAAACATTTCCATTTAGTCCGCACACACACACACATGCACGCACACAGCCAAATAGAGATGGAAAAACACGACCGTGTATTTGCCATGTTTTTAATCCACTTGAAGGCACTTAAGGCAGATCACTGCCAAGCGTAAATGCGCCAAGTGCGGTGGGTGGAGCCAAACAAATTGTACAAGTTTAGATAACTACCGAGCACCCACAACCCCCTTTTCAGCTTGTTCAAACTCATAATTCCGATAAAAAAGAGAAAGAACACGAACCGGGGAAGAAGCTGCGACAGCGCAGACAACAAATGAATTTAGGCAAAGGGTCAACATAAATAAACGACCCAAGGGATACTCTTGAACGGACCAACAAGATTTCAATCTGGAATAAATTAAAAAAAAAAGAGTTATGTATGGCAGTCAGAAATGGTCAAGTGTGAAATAATATAATGCTTGTAAAAACCTTTAAAATCAAAACATTTTAATCTCATTTCTATTTAAGGGTAAATTCAACGTTTTTTGGGCATCCAAACTTCTTATTGAAGTTGTATTAATTTTTGTAAAATTAACAGTCTGTCCTATATGATCGTTGATATCCCGCACTTTCGCCATGAATATAAAACAATGTATCATTTGGAAAATGCGTGTGTGTAAACTATAATAACAGTAATAACAACTATACTCAATGGCAAATGACAGTTCTCAGTTCTCGCTGAAAAACCCAGACCCCCGCCCCAGTTTGCCCCACCCCGCCCATGGATGGTGCATAGATTACGTTGCCATTTTCCCTCGGCTGACTCAGCGGAAAAGCAGAAAGAGAAAACTTCTGACAACGACACACGTCTAAGATTACATGGGCGGTAGGGGAGTTTTCGGAAAATAGGGTCGACCAAATGGGCGGGGGGAGTGGGTTTTTACTAGCTCCTGATCGAAGGCATTTTCCATGACGGGGAAAACGGAACGGAAAATGGCGAGGCACGTTCGAAGCTTCACTTAATTAAGCGCCTTTTTGTCTGCTGTAAGTTGATAATTGAGGTTTTGCCGGTTTTGCGGCAGGCAAAAGTTAATCCCTCCCACTCATCAAACAGCCCACTTCCTGCCGACTCCCTTTTCCGCATTTCCCCCACCACACTTATCCGAGTCCCAAAATGTGAAAAGTAGTAACAAAAGGCGGCCAAAAGAAGCCGCCAAAATACGATTGAATTGCCCACAAATAATAAAGAAATAATTCAATTTGAGCCACTTTGTTTGCCAATGGAAAAGTATAAAATAAAATCGAAAAACAATCTATCTTTGTTGGCCATAGAAACACCATTAAGTGGACTTAGAATAATTATATTTGGTTATCTTCGATACAATATAAGCCAGAGATTTAGTTGTTATATTGTATATTTAATGCCTTTTTGTTTAACCCTTTTGCCTAGTTGCGAGCTACGATTGTAGTCTTAATTTATCATTAAATATTTATATCTGGAATTACATATAAACTCGGATTGTTTTCCTTGATAAAATTCCCAGTGCTTAATGCTCTAAATAACAATCAAATTCTAATTAAAAACTTTGTTTGCCTGCAGTCAACAAATGCTTGAAAATATTTTCAGTTTATTGTGCCAAAAAGTTTACTCTATGGCCACTGGACACTGCACATTATTATATGTTGAAATGTGCGTTTAATTTTACGCTCGTATGTGGGTGTGTGTGTGTGTGTTTTTTTTTTTTTAATAGAGGTGTGTATATCTTGTTAGCCTTATATAAGCCGGGATTTCCCGTTTTCCACCTTTTTGCAGCTTTGGTGCAATGCCACTGTTACGAAACGTTAAAAGCTTTATGTGGATTATGTTTTTATGTCGCCTGGTCAGGAGTGGAAATCCCGACGATCCGGGTCCAACTTCTTGGCCCCTTATGGCAAATATTTGTATTTGCTGCCAGTTTGTCGCAACCTTTGGCTACCTATGCCTCATTTTCCCCCAAACCATTTTCCCTCCTGGGAGACACAACAAATATGCCAAGAAGTAGACTTGTCCGACTGAATTAAAGACTAAATTAAGTTTGCTGATCCCAAATTGATTACGGCCAGTACAGTCAACACTTTTAATGTTTAAACTTGCAAAAGATACAGGGACAAGTGTTAGAAGGGAAAATAAAAAGCACTTACTGTGCAATGAAGATAAATTTAATTTGATTAATAATTCTTTAATAAAATGTACTATTTTCTGATTAAGAACTTTGCATTTTCTTTGGGCTTGCTCGTGTTTTTCCAAAACTTTTTCTCAACAACTAAAGAAAAACTTTGAATGAATTGAATTTGAATTTGAATTTTTTGCGGGTTATGCTGGTACGCTTAGTGGCTGTATCCTTTCGGGCGAAACTTTGCCAACTTCATTTTGCAGTCCAATAAACGCCAGAGACGGCAGCAATTTTTGGTGAGGAGGGGTTTTGGTTTTGTCGGGTTTCGCATTGATTGAGCTACGTGCCGATGGGTGATGGCACCTGATCGTTCCCCAGTTTGTTCGATAAAGTACGCAATTTTTTGGCACAAATATTTGCAAGGCACTTTAATTCGCCCGCCGCACACTGAGCGAAAAACTGCGAGAGACCAAAACCAAATATGTTTCTTCGTTTCGGTTATTTTCGCTGGCAGATGAAGGGAAGCGGTCGGGATGGATGATGATGATGGCGGCAAGGGGCTTTTCATGCTCCGTGCGCCGTGAAACGAGATACGACACTCTCACATGCGTCCAAGTATGTGGAAAATGAAACAAGTTTCGGAAAAGCCGGGGAAAAGCGGAAGGGGAGCGACATCGGTGGCGAGGACAAAGTTACTCGAATGACACAGAAGCAAGCTGCCATTAAATGTAGACAGGATACGTCCACACACTGTTGTCCAAAGCAGCACTAAATATCCGAGATATTTACGTTTAAAAAAAATCACAAAATTAGCTTATTTACAAGAGTTGTAAAGAAAAGGATTAATGTAAATAAATCCATTTGACCAAAAATATATGTAAACAGTTTTAGCTGGCCTAATAGAATTTAGCTTAAATAGAATCTTTTTTTTTTAATTGAAATACATTTTTCCGTATTGCCTTCATTTCGCTGCTAATATTGTGACCCCGGGTGTGGACCCCGCACAAACAGTGACATGTGTAACACCTTGTTGCCGGTTATAAAAACCACAACAGACTGAAACGCCACTCACAAATCGCCTTCAAGCGTGAGATCCTTGCAGTCCCTGGAGTGTGAAGGAGTGCAGCTCGGGGGTTAAGTGGGCGGCTTTGGAGGGGCCGTTTAACCCACGGCATACCCCGCACACTTTTTGTTGTTACAAATTAGCTTGGCAACCGAGTTTACCTTTCTTTTCTGTTTGATTTTTTTTAACCTGTGGTTTGCTTTTAACTTGACAGCAAACGGAGCAAATAAGATAAAGGACAAATAAAACTTGTGCAACCCCCACACGACCCCCGCAAGTGTAAATTGTTTTATTGACATTTTGCGTTGAAAGCTTGTGTGCAGTTGTTGTTGCTTTTCTTGGGCATTTTAAATTTGCTAATGAAGGTTGTATAAAAAGTAGTAGAAGCCCCATTTGAAACAAAAAAATAACAGCTTGCAAAAGCTGAAAATGAGTTTTACTTCATTGATACTATCAAATGCAGTCACCATTTTAAATGACCAAATTTACATATTCATACACTTTTGAAATACATTCATTGAAAATACAAGCCAAGAGTCACTATACACATCAGGTGGCAATTTTCGATGCTACCCGACTAACTAACTTATTTAGTGCCATTTCAGCCAAGATAGAAAAAACGAAGAAAAACACATTGAAAATTCACGAAATCTAGCCCCGCGCGATTTTCCAGCTTCGGGGCTACAAACGTTGTTAGGAAAACATTGTCGACTGTTGCTGATGCTGTTCTTTACACATTTAACGTGCTTTTTGGAACTTTCTAAATATATTTTTATGGCCCTTTGCTCCGCTCCCTTTCCGCCGAAAAAAAAGCAGTTGAAATTTTAAAATTTTTGCATAGCTGAACCGAAAGTTTTGTGCCGATTCTGCCCTCTGCATTTTATGAATGAAAAATCTCCCTTCGTTTTTTGCCAGATGCCCTCTGTTTATGTTTGTTCGGCTATTTTCTTTTTCTGGCTAATTAGATTTCGTATTTTGTAGCATAACAATAGCTCCCTCTACATATAACTGGCTGATAATTGGTGGCATAAATCATGCGGGCCACGCGGCGTATGCGCAACGTGTGAATGTGCAAAATGAAAATGAAACGAAGCGAACAGAAAAAGCCGCTTACAAATTGCGAGAATGGAGCTTGCCAAAGTATTAATAATAGTCGGGAGTTTGCCCCATCGCAATCTGTTCTCGTTGTAACAACCAACAAAAAGGTGGCACCGTGACACGCGATCTAGGGATTCGATATATTATAACATTTTTTTTGGTAAAATGTTGCGTAAAATGCAGGTATTCATAATATTTGATAGATGGGCCAATTGTAATTGATATTTTCAATATATTCCTGAAGCAATCAATATCAACGTGCTATATTTCAAGTAAATACCTTTTGCTCCACTGTTGTGTGTTGAAGGCTAATGAGCCCAAGTGCAAGCTCCTGCTGTGAAGACTTCGCTCTACATTGCTTGGCTTTTTCCGTCGTAAACGCTTTTCCGGGCATTTTCGGTGGCTTTTGGCATCGCCTCCGCTGGGGAAACACTGCTCTCCACGGAGGGAGAGGAGGGGTCATAATTCATTTCCACATAATTTGACTTGCACACGCGCGCAGCGACAGCGCTGAGGATGCCAAAGAATGGATGTCAGTCGCAAGACACTGTGGAAATGTAATCACAATCAATTCAATCAGTTCGCCGCGACTTCAAAATACCATATTAATAGTGCAGAATTAAAGTTGTTGCAAAAATTAAGGATATTAAGGATCCAGGATCCATATCACCGTTTTTAGACCTAACTGATATTGTCGATTAAAGTGATAATAGGTTTCTCGTGGAGACCAAGTGTTTTTTCCAGTGAATATTGTACACAGAGCGTGGGGAGTGATGGCCCGGGGGCGTGGCACCTGTTTGCCCGCCCCCAGCGTTGCCGCAGACAGCTGTCACTTAAATTCACTTCTCGGCTGACAACTGCGTCGAAGTGGCATCCTGCCGATCCTTCGCAGGCTTTTAAGGACCAGGGGCGTGCCTATAAAGGGGTGCGGACATAAAAGGGGATTTTTCTTTTAACGAGGGGTGCGCGCGAATTGTTAAAAGCTTTCCGCATTCGATTTTTCTTTGTTTTACCATTTTTTCCTGGCTCCAAATCAATATCAATATACTATAACTGAAGGAGAATCCATTTGCGAGAAATTAAGTAACGCGCCCAAACTAAATTTCTGAACATATTCATAGGTATGAGTATAAACAAAATCGTAACAGTAAGTTGTTTGGGTTTTGGAAAGAATATGAATAATAGGATTTTATGCGAAACCAACTACAGGATTAGGTCTTACAACACTGGCTCTTCTGAAAATTTCCGCAAACCATTTTGCCTCGCAAATCCTCACTCAATTTGCCTCAGTTTGCCTCTTCAATTCACAAATGGATATTTCTGCTCTGCATTTATATACATTTTTTGTGAGGAAATAGGATTGCATACAAATGTTGCATACTTAGCCGCCCGTTTTCCCCGATTCCCCCGCCCCCCCACCACGTCGACATGCTCCAGTGTCTGATCCGCTTGCGTTGTGTGCGAAATTCCAGTGAATTTTCGCATTAAATGCTGTGCGTGCTCTCTTAACAAACGAAACAATTTAAATGGAAACCCTGTACCGCCAAGTGGGGTACCGCCATGGTGACGATGAGCGGGGGCGACGGGGTTGAAGATGCATTTGGTGGCCATCATTGAAAGTGTCAGAAGACAAAGTGACTGCACAATTGACAATCTCTGGCTGTCCTTTGGATTTTGCTCCTCACAGTTCACTCAATAAAATTCACGACTCGGCGACAGCGATAGTGCTGAACAGAGACAGACTGACCGACCAGAAAGAGACGAAAGTAGCTGTGAAAAGTTTCGCAAGTGTTTATCAGTACAAAAAAGAATAAATAAAATGCTGTAGCCGACTATCATGTGCTCTGCTTATAATTAATATACAAACGCAAAGCTTTTCAACCACAAATTGGGAATAAAAAATATTTGAAAACTATAAATACAATACTATATACTATGAATTTATATACTTTACTAGCTAGTACTATTCAATTGCTCTGCAAATAACGGGTATATAAACCATGAATATATAAAGCCAGCTTGTTAAATTATTATCTCGACACAGCTTTTTGTTGCAGTGCATTAAGGATAATGCTGTTCGTCAATGTTTTTAGTGCTTAATATCTGGGACTCACCTGAGTAATCAGGCAAATGACAGTCATAAACCACTAAACATGAAAAACGGCGAATGGAAGCCATTAAATTGTTGAATTTGAAATTGTAGCTTGTGGTGTCATTTTAATGCGTGCATTTTATATCACAGATCCGTCATTTAAATGTTATCACTTTCATTAAAATCCCAATATCGCTACGAGATTTAAAGGATTTAAAGATTTAAGACAACTCCTTTTTGCAAAAAATAAAAAAAACCTAATATACTCTTTAGGCACCCATTAATTAATTCATTAACATCGAATACTCCATTTCATTCCGTTTGATTTAATTACTTTGGCTCACTTCATTCGAGGTCGGTCTCCAGCCGTCATTGTTTTCCTGCAAGCTGTTGCCCTACAAATATATTTTCTCTATGCAAGTATTTTGACTGGAACACATCGATCAAATGGTCCATCAGTCAGTCTAGTTAAGTGAAGTTTTGGGTTTGGTCCGGGACATTAGTCAAAATGCTAACTAAATATGGCTTCAATTGTTTAACTGCTTCTGACAGCGGTTAGTTGAGGGACACACAGCCGCACTTGCTCATGATTGAATTTTGTAGAAAGCGAAAAAAAGAAAGCGAGAACACGAAGCGTTTATAAATCATCGGATTAAAATAAAAACAAAACAAAAGGCACAGCCGCCTGCTCACATTTATTGGCATTAGCCTCGAAGTTGTCGACGTCCGTGGCCAGCTCATTAATCTTAGTTAGCCCACGATGCTCTATATACTCTATATAGCAACCAAAGGACCTCCTCCCCACCTGACCTTAACCCCTTGCTACCGCTTAACCCATTCTCGCCGCTTGAGAGCCTCTCGCTCACAACTTTACACAATTTTAATTCAGTTTAATTTGTTGGCTGTTTATCTTTGTGACTGAGCTCCACAGTCCGGTTAAAGGACCCTCCGCCAGCGTGTCCTTCACTCTTTAAGTTGGTTTAAGCAGCTGTAAGCCATTCATTTTCGTCGAGTACCTTATTCGCGCCCTCTCGCTCCCACGCCAACTGCAGTGGGAAAAGAACGTTTGTGAATCATTTCGAAAATGATTTCTTTGCAGGCTGGAAGTTTTTAAAGGAAAACAATGCTCATTGCAAGCGTTTTCATTTGGGCGCTTGAAGTGGAGCCATTTTTATTAGAACAGCGACGTACATAGAACTTCATTTGATAAAAGCCCAAAAGGAACATAAAAACCAGAAGGTGAGAAAACAGAGAAATATCTGGATGGGTAAACTATATAAGTAATTGGTGTTTGTGTTGACGGCACGTGTCCTGCGCAAGATGGCCATCAATCAAACCATCAAAGCGGCTAATCAATTGAAGCTGGCCAAAGTCAAGGACTCGTCACCGAAGCTAGGGCCAAAATACACAAAACACAATTTTCTAGTTCATTCAACTCAATCATTTTAATGGGCTTAATGGGTATTTCCTGTGCTCCATTCTCAAAATTTATGTATATTAAAGATGCTCCAATTTGCTGCCCCATGTTTACTTTATTAACTCCCGCAATTGTTTCCCAACTGGGAATAACTTTATCACTAAATTGGTTACCAAAATCGCCTCCATGTCTGGCTATATTTTTACTTTGTTTTTTTTTTATTTTGTGTGTTTTGTGAGCACTTTTTGGCAATTTTCCATTTGGGTTTTTAGGTTGCTTTTATTATATTTTTGTTCATTTCCAGGGCTTATCATTTCTATGAGGATCAGAGCATAAGCCAAACTGGGGTGTGGGCAATGGGAAAATCGCACAGCAGAGGCTACTGCAATTTGGTTGTAATTATTTGTGGTCAGACTAACCCCCGATTTCCTTTTCTTCTTTATGTTCTTTTATCTTCTCTTGTTTTTTTCGACTTTTCCCAGCACTGGCAATATATTTTCTATTTTTAAGACTTGTCTGTTTTTGTCCTTTTGCAATAGTGGCAGGGGTTTATGGGGCAATGAAAACTAGAAAAACTTTAAGCGAATAGCATTGTTTTATAACAAATTCTTCTATGTACACTACTAATTATAGTATAAAGAGTGTATATAGAGTGCCCATTTTTTATATAAATATTTTCATTTAATTTTCAACATCATGCATACGTCGGACAAGAGCGCTCAAATTTTCCCCATTGCTGTTTGCACATTTTTCGATTTCCATTAAACTTAAGTTTATCGCTCGGAGGTCATCGGGCGCGTCGACTCCCGGGAAAACCTCTGTTGACTTTTCTTATCCCCGCGTCATCGTTTGCGGGGCATTAGCGGCACATATGTATGCTCTCCACATATCAAAACCCTCGCATTCGTATTGTTTCTATTGGATTTAGTAGAAGTTGGGCTTGGGTTCGGTTTGGGTTTCGTTGGGTTGGGTATTTGTGTTTTATGGTTATGTCCGCATATTGGAGGCCATAAAAACGGGCCAAGGAACTAGAGTAGAATAGAGATATTGTCCTTTGTCGGGGCAATTTACATTCCATTTTCGCTTAGTTTGTTGCAACAAATTAAGGCTGGGACTTAAGCTGTATTAATCCAACAGT
Source organism: Drosophila simulans (assembly GCF_016746395.2). Taxonomy (NCBI): domain Eukaryota; kingdom Metazoa; phylum Arthropoda; class Insecta; order Diptera; family Drosophilidae; genus Drosophila; species Drosophila simulans. The sequence continues at coordinate 3,317,353 of NC_052525.2, forward strand.
CAATTCATATTCAATTGAAGCCCTTTTTCCCCGAATCGATTGCTCATTTGCCTTTGGCCCGGATTTTCACACTTCGATATATCGTTTGGGTGGCAGAAAGGGGCAGGAATAACCACGGGGATCTGTGTCCCACTCATTTATCCACACATATATGTATGTGTGTATATATATAGTAGTATCCACCAACCTTCCCACTTGAGTGGCTCAAGTGGCACTTGGAGCAAAAAAGGCGAATCGAAATGAAATGCGTGTGCGGCAGTGGTGTCGATTTGTCCATATTCGAAGATATCTGCCTTTTTTTCAGTATATTGGATTAAATATAAATAATTAGTGAATAATATCGACTTCCTCTCACAGGAAAATTAATTATTAAAATTGCATTTTTACTTAACCGAAATATTTAGAAGTCCATCGATTAATATTTTAACAGATTTAAAGTGAAGAAATCCTTCTAATATAATAGTTTACCCCAAAAGAGCATAGTTTACCCCGATATATTCTAGTTGACAGCACTGGCTGTGACACATACGGCCATCAGCCCATTCTCCTTTCGGACCAATTCCATCGGGCTCTCCCTCGACTCATCAGGAAAATATGGGAATGGGCAACAGTAGACGCTTTGATTATTCAAATATATATAAAGTCGTTCGACTGATTCGATTAGTCCTCACTACGGACTACAGACTCCAGACTCTGTTCGAAATGTGAGAGCATAAAAAATAATGAAACATGCGCCGAGGACCTGACTTTCTTGGGTTCCATTCGGTTTTGTGATGACATAGGCAATACTATGCTGTTACCTTTATGTTATTAGGTAATGCCATAAAACATAGTGGATACCTATGCTGAAATTGAATTTTTGTCGGTAGTAAGACAAAATTATAAATCTTGTTTCGAAAGTGATTAACTTTACCATTGGGTGCTGTCCAATTTATATGATGTAGCATTTTCTTGATTGTGTTGGATAAATAGAAAATTCCCTGGAAAAGGGTGCTAAGGCATTGGAAGCAACTTGCATATGAGCAAACAAAAAACTAGTAACTTTTATAATATTACATATGGGAGGGTCAAAATGTGGAGTTCGGGGTGACTGGCACAAAAACCTAAGTATCCCTGATCTACACAGAGAGTAAATTACGTTTCCAACACTTAGATTGCATTCATCGAGGCAAATGTTACTTTTAAAGTGCCTGAAACTTTTGCGGATTTATTCTACTACGATGCGCTAAAAAGATATATTACAACTTTTAATTGTTCTCTGACTATCTCTCCGGTTTCTGGCAGTGTAAAAGCGTGCGAGTGTCAGCTGCCACGCCCCTGCACTTTATGCGGCCTTCATTATTGTCCTGCTGCCTCGGACTCAACTTGTACGTGCACTCATATCTCACAGCTGCCACATTTTATTCTAATCATGAGGGTCTGTCCAGGATATGGGATAATTCACAGGACGACGTGTGCAAGTCATTCGACGGACATAGCCAAAAACACATTTTTAGGCAATTCCACGCATATTGGCCCAGCAGCAACTTTTCCCATTGCCTTTCGTTTACTTTGAGTGCCTTTTGCAGAACTGGAAGATTGTACATTATGCGTGTGTCGCCTAATTGAAGTAACGACCTCCCAGCCACGCCCCCAAGAACACAACAAACACATTGAAATGTGCCTAATATAATAGAGATTCTACTACTTTGTTATCATGTGGATATACGTGTTTGGAAAATGCTGGCTTAAAAACTCATTTGTACTGGGATCTCCAAAAACCTGTCAAGAGCTTAAAGGACCCCAGCCCGCATTTTGTTTGAAAATAGGATAATTGAGCAACGGGTCATTACTATTATTTTGACCGTAGCTGTGCGAACACGCTGCAAATTGCCATTTCATTTGCATCTGTTGATGGAATTTTGCGGTGGAAGCCGCCCACTACCCTCCTCCATTCTAATGAGCTGCACAATCGTTGCCATAGCCACAAAATGCGGCCAAGATTGTTGCCATGCATGTAGATGTACATATGCCACATGGCCAACAACATCAGTTAATTGTGGCTTGGCTCGCTTAATTCCATACACCCACGCTTTTGAGCATTTCACAATAATATTTGATATTATTGCGGTTGCATTTTAATGGTGGTAACCATAGAGATGCATTTTGTACTTGGGTGTCTTCAAAATTCAAGATTAAGTTACTTAAAGATAAATCAGTGGAATCGAAGTTGAATAGCTGCGAATTTACGAATGGGTATGACAAGAAGACTACTATATGCGGTTCGCTTTCATTGAAACGAAGAAACTCAAAATGAATTTCCCCCACTTATCGCCCGACAATTTCAAAGAAAACTGCAATGACAACGAGCACAAATGGCTGTCATAACTGTCAATAAAAACATAAGCGAAAACAACATAAACAACAAGCTGCCAACAGCAACAACAAAATAAATAACAAACGATGGGCGGGCAAGAACAACAACCATGTGCCTTTGGATAATAAAACTCACAAAAATCAAGCAACGGCCAACAAAGCCAGAAAAATGTTAACGATAATATTGCCCGCAAGAAAAAGACGGATACTGAAACTGAGATACTGAGACCAAAGCGATAAACCAAAAATGAGAATCCGAATTTTTATGCCAAGCATCGTAAAAAAAATAAAAACAATATTAAACTTGCTGCTTAATTGTGATTTGTCCTTACGCTGGCAAAACTGCAACGCATCCCAAAAATATGGCTTAACTTACTATTTACAACTATTTAATATTATATACATAATTGCATTTTCCAATCCGTTAGCATTTCTCTGATTTTCACCATTGATGGATGGATTGCCATTGCGTTTTCCACCATCAATTATGATTGGCGAATGCCACGCGCAATTGAACGGAAATCAATTTTTCACAGAATTCCATAGCGATCTAGTAAATGTTTGATTGGCCGCGTTTATGAATAAATAAATAGCGTATAATTGCGAAAACTGTTCGATTTCTAATTGCAGATACGTTTCCCATTTGATGCCCGCAATCACGGATGCCAACTAAGAAAGTGAGTGAGTAAAAACTTAACTAATTTCAGTGGAAAACTTTGCCGGATTCCTCCTGGCTTGTGCCAGCCCCATTTAACATGGCCCAAACAAGGGAATTAAGCCGGAAAACGGGGGAAAATCCAGGTTGAGATGGGGAGGGGACAAAGCCAAGAGGCATTTTATGGTTATCCTGCCTCCTGTCGCAAAGGTGTAAAACTTTGAACATGAAATGACATGCCGATTAAATTAATGTCCTCGACTGCGTGGATTTCGAAAGAGATGGCAGGCGAAGACAGAGACAGGCAGAGAGGGCTAATAAAGTTGCCTTGGGGCACATGAAGAAACATCATAAAAATGAAAATAACCAGAAGAAGGCTCGTTTTAGATGCCGACTAACTAATGCACTAATTTCGCTGTTTAATGCCCTGATTTAATCTGCAATTTATTATATAATTAAATATATATTTAAGGATTGAATTCATTGAGGTCTTGATTAATATTCTTAAGAATATCACAGATTTTTAAACTTAAATTAAGTTTTAGAACTTTAGAAGCCCTGCTAAACCCAAACTTAAATGCCTTTTTCACATATGTACATATACATACATATGTATGAATGTGGTGAGTGTGGGGAAATCTGGTGAAAAGGGGCACCATTGACACCAGTGACCTGCGACATTGGGAGAGGTGTGAAACAGGTCAGCAGGAACGAAGGGGCATGCAGGCGCCACATGGCGGCATCATTAGAAAGGGACATCGTGTGCAACATATAATCGCAGTAAATGACAATGGCCGACAAGCTGGAGCCTCTACCTAAAACGAAGCTGTTTGCGAACGTTTCAATTTCCTTTGCAGCTACAAAAATTGTTAACAGAATATTTTGACCATAGTCGAATAAATAAAGACAGCCCAAGCGAAGCACTTAAATGCCACGTTTTTGTGACGCCACAACAACCAACTTTTTTGGGGGCAACCAAAAACCAGAGATCCGTCAAATAGAAATATCAAAACAAATTACATTTGGCCCGACCGCGGAAATTGCAATCAACACAGGAATCGCATATGAAATGGTGACTTGCCACCGAAAGGCAAAGCCATCAACATTTGCCACCGAATTTTTGCAACATTTTTCACGCAACTTTACAACGCTGTTTTTCGCTTTTTATTATTATTTTTGACGGGTTCCAAGCCAAAAGCTGTGCAAATAGTTGGGCAATTGAACGAGCTCCTTGCCGCGTAAACGTTGCCACATTAATGTCAACATTAAAACCGAAATTGCGTTTGCTCAAGTTGTAATTTCCTCTAAATTCCATTTCTGCAACAAGCCACCTGCCACCTGCATTGCAAATAAATCCTCAAAGCAGATGATGGGGCACTTAAAAGATCAACTATTAGGCTTGATATATAAGAAAAATCATATTAAAAAATAAGATTTATTTCAATTTTTTTGGTAAGCAACATTTTCTTTTGATGATGAAACTTAGTTGTATAGCAGTGCACATTTCCGTAGCTAAATTTCCTTTCAGCAATAACAAATCCAATGACAGGGTCGAAACCTTTCACCACGGATTACGTCGTATAAATAGATGGAATGGAAAGAAAACGTACGAGTATGTTTGTATATTCAAAGGCCATAGAAATCAGCTGGCATTTATTGAAAGGATACTAATATAAAATGCTAAAAATATTCAAAGCTATCTGACGGCGTTTTGTAAATATAGCTCATTGAAGAGGAAATGCGGATTTAATTAAAAACTCAATTCGATATAAATACATAAATGCGCATATACATGGCATACATACACATAGCTACGTATATATGGAAATCAGGAAAGTGGCTATGGAATTCCCCCATCGCAGCCAAAAGCGTTCCCCCACACACCCCCTGGATTTTGGATAAAGGAATTTTCCTAAATAAACTTGGCCACCGAAGGGACCACGAACAAGAAGCTTGTTGAGATGGTGTGGGTTGGTCCTTCGTCCTTTTATTCCGGCAGGGCAGCAGGACAGCAGGACAGCAGCTGTTGCAGCTTCGTCCAGCATTTCCCGCTTCTCTATTATTTAATGAAAGCACATGAAAAATTAAATACAAATACTTGGCATGTGCGACAAGTGGACGGGCGGGCAAAAGTGTACGAGTATGTATAAAGGAAAGCCATTAGCAAACGGAGGGAGGCAAACCGGAGGCTGTGAAAAGCATTTAGTTCACCCGTTTAAATATGCAAATGGATACTCGAAAACTATTTTATTCACACACGCACATTCCGGCCAGTTTTTCCGAAATACAACTTCTTATTTTTCCATATTTCGTGTATGTTCCTCTTTGTTGGCCAAGAAGAACCCGCCCTCGGCAGGCTGTTTAGTGTTATGTGCTGTTTACGAGGCCATAAAAGATGGGAAAGCGGCAGGCGCTTGGGGAAAATGGGGAAAGTCCTAAATATCTTCGTTTCAAGCACACCGACGCTTACTCTACAAGTAGTCTTAAATATGCACTAAAGCAATTAGTAACTCTGCCTTTGAAATATTTAAAGAAATAAATTTTATCGGATTAAAACACCTTACGCCCTTGACAAATCCTTAAAGATTTCGGAAAGGCCAGGTACAGATTTACCGCTTTTAAAGGTTTTCCCGAAGGCCGGTAAAGTGGTTAGAAGTGCAGGCCTTCTGCGTGACATTGCGCAAGCAAAAAAGAAAACCCCACGCAGACAGACGCTAAAAAAGATGGAAGACGAGAGGAAAACCCTCGGACACGAACATTCCGCATAAAAGCCATCGACATCATCGACAAGCTCTGACCAATAAGCCGGCTAGACCAGATCCCAACCGTAACTGAACCCGGCTCAAATCATGTCAACTTAGGCCACCAGCGCTGGGACTCGGCCCATTCGTTGATACCCTGGCAGGAGGCATATTAGCCAAGCTGAAATCAAGTCAACAAATGGGAAACTGTAATGTAGGTAAATCATAGGTTCAAAAATCGCTAGCAAGTGTCTCAAAATAATATGCTTTCCAAACAACCTGTTTGAAAACAACTAGGTATGTTCGTCTTCGATTCGGCTGACAAACCCAGCGCAGTTGTTTCGCAACCCTTTTGGCCTCCGCCTCTGGCTTTTGCCATTCCCAGTTCGCATATTTGCACGGGAAACGGAAAGCGGAAAACGGAAACTGTTCAGTCCTGTCCTGTCTGTCCTGTCTGCCCAAGGGATGTTATAGGGCCTATTGTGGGGCAGTGGGGCGTTGGGCCCTGAATCTGGGGATCTGAGGTTATGGGGTCCTGGGAAACTGGGTAACTGGTGGTTCGGAGGCTTGGAGCAGCGGAAATGATTTGCCCTCTTATACGCCTGAGCAACGGTCGCGAAATCTTTTCGAATTTTTCATTTCAATGAGAAATTGCTCTGCACTCAGTGTTTACGCTTCGTTTCTACATTTTTTCCTCATCTTTTTATGATAATTGGATAAATACGTTCAAGTCCACTGATGTATTCATTGGTGGCTGCTAAATCCACCTGAGTTGAGTTGAATTGAATTTTTGATCAAAGATATCAGTTCATTGCTCTTAAGTTAAATTATATATATAATACGTATATTAGTCGATATTTGCGATTGCAAGTATGATTACTTCATCTTTTGGATTTGTTAGAAAGTTATTAAATAAAATATATCTCATTGTGTGTTTTTCCTTAAATGTTCACTTCTTACGTTTAATAACAGAGCCGAAAAATGAAACCGAAGTAAATAGAACTCAGTTATTTTCTTCATATGTGCGGAATTCTGCGTCCTTCTGATTTTTGTTTGTTTTTATTGATGTCACAAATGGCGCATTAGATCCTTACTTCTGCTATCTTCCACCACTTTTTTGTCTTTATTGTGACGAGGATTAAAGTGGCTATGGATTTGCCATTACGGGAACATAATGATAACGTGCACTGCGTATAAAATCGGGAAGTACAAATTAAATAGGTCGTATGTAAGTCATTTCAACCTATCTACTATATGTCTTATTGCCAAATATCGACCATAATATCTGCAATGGAAGAGGCATAGGGAATGGCTTATTGAAATGCTTTCAGCCAAAATAAAAGCGCAAGAATCGTTGCCACTCCTGTAATTTTCCAATGAAAGAGAGTGTGAATTTGTTGTTCATTGTATGTATTTTCCAGAATTCCAGGCTTGAAAGTATATAATGTAAATACCCACATAGCTGGCCACACAAGTTCACACCTCGTCTCTCTAATAGTTAATTTGAAATTGCAACAAAAGAGAGTCGAGCAACTCGACTATCAGATACCCTTTACTCAGCCAAAGGAAGTGCGTTCATTGCTTAGGTCACTGAACCAAAAAGACAAATGGGTCCCTCGAAGGATGTTCATTCAGGAGCGGCATTTCAGGAAAGTTGAGGTGGGGAGCCGCATGGTTTGGTTGCCAAGAAAAGAGCGCCCCTGGCCAACTTTTGAGTTGTGTTTTTACAGCTGCTCAACGTGCGCTTTTGCAGGTGTTACGCCTACCTCCCTCCGCCCATTTTCACTACACCCCCCCACCATCTATCACCACCCTCTAAAGCAATTTTCACCATTTTCTAGTGCGCTGCGAAATTTATATGCGTTGACAAGTTGAGCGCAAGGCCCACGACCACTGAAAGGTACAAACACTCAGCAGGAGAAATATCCTGCTGAGTATACAGTAAGAAAAAATTCACATTTCGCATTTGTAAAATATTAGAAAAAGTATAGAAATAACTTAAAAAATATATATAAATAAATATAAAAATAAATACATAAGAAAGGCAAAAAGTTTACTTTTGGTAATCTGTTTTGTGGGTCACACAATTTCACTCAAGTAGCTTGTGGCTTACAAATATTATATAAATTTCAACGAAAATGTTGTGAACAACTTTTGTGTCAACCGAAAAAGTTTAGACCACTCATATTTGACCCCTTCAACATAATCGAAAGTTCAATCAGCTTGATTGCACATCACCTAGCTGGGAATTTTCCCTTAGTTTCGCACATCTCTCTTTCTTACCCGCTTTTCACATGCTAATAATCGAGGGAAAACGGGAGAAAAGACCGCTTTCCCCATTCTAATTCTCTAATATCCGTCTCTCCATGAACTTATGAACTACATGTCGTATGCGTAATGTTAATATGCATAGAACTACAAAGTTTTTAAAGCTGCTAAGTGTTTGTTGGTAAGAGAGATGGAGCGTGGTTCAAAAGGGACTGAAAACTAATAGGGAGGAGATGGAAACTGGGGGTCAGAGGCTCGGCAGTGGGGGTGTGGGGGGTCGGGCTATGAAAGTAAAACTTTCGCATTTTGTGGGCGACATCAATGTGGCCACAAAATTGTGTGGCGCCAAAGTCAGGGGACCAGAACCAGGAGCAGACATTGCACTACACAGAGAGATAATTTTCAGAGGAACTCAACTGCCTAGACCCAAGTCGTAGCAACTACTGTGCCCATTAAAATGCATAACACCAGGCTCTTACAAATTAGGTTAATATATAAATAAATACATTATTAATATTATTTGAAACATAACATAATGTTTTGCTGTGGATAAGGCAAAGGCTTGGCCTGCATTACTTGTTTTTTCCGCTGGCCACTTGCTCGGTGAGGAACATTGTCCCCTCGAACCACAAAAACCGCATCCCCGTTTTTACCCCGCATTTTTCTGTGCTCGTTTAGTTGCCATTTGATTTGTAACATTTAAGTGGGCAGACACAAAAAAAACTTTTCCAATATAGCGGCACAATAGCCCCACAATTTCCACCCAATTCCCAAACATTTTCCCGCTTCTCCTGCCGCTGTCCCCTCAACAGGTAACCGCAAAACTGTCAGCAGACAGTAAACTTTTCCATCTCCGCCTTTTTCGTAGTTGTCCGATAAAGTTTTTCCGTGTTTTTCTCTCCTCTGCCGCTATTGATTGAGTGTTGAAAATGTCATCTAACGTTTAACTGCAGGCCGAGAAAAAAGGATTCGAATTTCGACATCTTTCTAGCTGAAATGTACTACTTCTAGATGTACTAAGTTAAGGCAATCCGTGACCTTTAACAAATTAACAAAAATGTGTATTTCTTAATTTATGATACTCATACATTTATTCATATTTCTTGCTCTCTGTGTTCGCCTTGTGACTTTTGCCATTGTGTGAAAGCTAATTTGCCAATTTCTAGTCATCGCACCTGACCTCAGACAAAAGGAACGGAAAAAGGACAATGGCCAAAAAATTCATCTCCGCTGTGATGGTGTTTTACAATCAAAACTCCTTGCACGTTCTCGCCTCTTGGACACACTTTTGTCTTCGCCTTTTATATTTTTTGGCTGTTTTATCTGCACATTTCGTGGTCCTTTGTTTGGTTGAAGGATAGAAGGGGCCAGGGAGCGAAAGCCGAAAGAAATTAAAATGCAGGCCAAAACCTAAGCTGCATGTGATGACATTTCTCACAGGACATGTCCAGGATTCCCAGACAACGGATGACGAAAGACAGACAGGACTCCTCACGAGGGAATGGCATTTGAGTCGAGGAAATGGATTTGAAAATAGCACTGGAAAAGCAGTTGAAGCCAGTGTATGTTCGGTAACTTTAAGTTTCGAGCTTATTTGTGATTCGAAATGGTTTAAGACATTTGCAATGTTGCGTAAGTATACGATGAACCATAAATAAGTCATTCCCGCCTCCATTTAAGTCACACAGTAAATAGCTTTATCGAGAACTTTTAAATTAGAACTTGGTCTGCAGGGTACTTTCTCGCACACAACACCACCACAAAAGCCCCATTTGGCCCATCTTGTGCGAATTGAAGACCATCGATTAACCGAAATGCAACCAATTGAAATGCAGCCCAATAAATGGGATCCTTTTTATGGATCCCGGCCACTCACTATGAATGAGCCATATAAAAAAAAAAACTGGCGAAAAAGTCTTGGATATTGCAAAGACGAGCAGTGAGTGCAAAAAGGATATATATATTTATAAGAACTCAGAAATCAAAAGAAGAAGTCCACAGCATTCATTCATCCTGGCATTCACGCACGACTGAGCACACACGACAACCCTAGAACCTGGGGGCATGGCAACCCTGCCAGTAACTTTGATTTTCCCACTGCTTCACCACTCTATCTATCACCGTTATCCCCACTCTTTCGATTTCTGTTGCCATTGAAAGTCACTTTTCCTCAAAGCCTCACCAGCGAAAATTGGGCAGAGGAACGCGCACGTTTTCATCGCATCTAACTTTTTTTGGGACCGAGCTCACAGACTCCCGGATACAGTAAAAAAATAAATCTGTTTTGACCTTAAATCGTAGTTAAGCCGAAAATGTTCAAATTAAATGTGTCTGACAAAAGTCATATTTCATATCCGTTACTATAAGATGGAGAAGTGGGTAACTTTGCGGACTTCAACGACTCTTTATCATAACAATTAGGCAAAGTGCTTTGCAAATTTGTGCACTTTTATAGGGGCTATCGCCCATGGTGACTGTGCGCCGCATATGGCTGCCATTATGAATGGACTCGTCCACTCAACCACCGACCACCCGCTTTTCCGCCCGTCCGCTTTTCCCACCATTTCCCACCATTTTGCCCCATGCTCTCACATGAGAGTAAGTGTGCTTTTGGTTGGCGGGTGTTTGTGCTGCGCTTTAACCAATTAGGAAATTACTTGTGTAAAGTGTTTGCCACAACAGCAGTAAAACAAATACCAATAGGAACTTTTCCCTTACCCACCGGGAAAACGACATCGGAATGCCCGAGAAAACTCTGGTCTAAAACCCCTGGGCTTAAAGTTCAGCCAACGATCGTTACCCATGTTGGCTTCGAGAGTCTCCGTCTCCCTAAAAATCAATGGAAATGCTTCAAACTTTCTGCCAGTTGAAAACAAGAACTAATTACCACAAAAAAAATTAATAAATATATATGTATATATGTATAAGGCAACGAATCTGAAAACTATTGACCGCAATTTAGCCTCAGAGATTTTGAGATCTTAAATGCCAGAGCAATAAAGCTTATTAAAGTAAAAAAAGTTTATGAACCAAACATTTCAGGTACTTAATATCATATATAACTTACTATTAACTCTTTACTTTCCAATTTATTGCTTTAATTAATACCCATATTTGCACGCAATTTACCTTTGGTTTCTACTTAACTCAACTTCCTAAAAATCTCCTGCTTTTAATTATCCCTTTTTTATTAATCACTCAATTTTTCTAGATACCCCCTCGTAATTTAACATCCACTGAAACTTTAGACCGACACAACGCAAACTTAAAGTTCATTTTTAGAGACGAAGATGGAAAACCCAAATCAAAACCAGCGAAACCAACGACCGTTGGGAATTTGTTGCCATAGCCGAGAAGCAGATTAAGTTTTTTAATTAATTCTTTCTAGCAGGGCGGCGGTTTCTGGTTTTGGGATGTGGGGTGGCGGGATTGTAGCCGACTTTAAAGTCAATTAGTTTCATAAATCCGCGTTGACACATATTTGATTAAAAAGTTGTGCCCCGCCAACCCGAAAACCAAGCAAATGCTGAAAAGAGTCGAGGTGACGGGAAAAACTAGAGAGCTGCAAAGAAATGTGTGTGTATATACACACACACACACCAAATTGGCTTTTAATTACATCTAATCTAAAGTTTTCTCTAATAAAAAGAAGATAATGAAATCCTGGCAGCTCACTGATTTTGTTTTAATGCATTGTTTTAGAATTGTAATCCAATGAAAGTTAAGGTTGATGCGTAAACGATAGCTTGGAATATTTATTGATACTTAGTTTAAGAAAATAAAACATATTTAATGACAAAGCATATATAATTTCCACACACGCCGTATTATAAAAACAGTCAGTTGCTTTGCGGTAGTAAATTAATGCCACTGATGACCGATAAAAAGTGATTAATTAATAAGAAAATATTTTCGCTGACTGAAAAATCAGTTTCTCTTTGGTTTTATGACATTTAATTATAGAGGACATTGCCGAAGCAAATTACGCAATCTGTTTGGTTCCGTATGGCTGTATATTAACTGCCTTTTTGTGTGCCAGCCTTGGAATTATTCTATTGTTTTAATGAATTCAGTGGTTTCATATTACGACTATCATCAGCGCGTTGGACTTTAATTTGTAATTACATTTTTGTGGCTTTTTACCGTTGACCATTCCGTAGGCAATTTGATTGAAGCATCCGTTTGACAGTCAAATGGCAATAAAGCCGGGACCCACCCTCAGCTAAAATTCAATAAGAGCAATAACGATATCAAGTATACGCCACGACAGCCCGCGAGACGCCTTTCCTGCAGTTTGCCCACCCTATTGCTCATCTTGGCCATCTATGAAAATAGCTCAATGACAAACATATTTAATTTATACACACTGCACTGCACATGCACTATTTCCCTTTAAATGGAAAATTGTTCCAAGGGCGAGGGAAATGAGCAGTGCGTGGAAAGTGCACATACTCGTATTCATATGTACATACATATTACTTCTCGCATTTCATCGGGTTGATCAGAACATTGGTTGAATTACTTATTTATATGTTATGCAATGGTATTTTTAATTAAAATCGTCGACGACCGTTGTCTATTGCAATTGTAATTATATTTGATGGCGAAATAAATATATTATGCATATAATTATAATTTAAGTTCTTTGATTTTATTTTTCATACGGGAGAACATATTGTTCTGTTCAAGTTTTGAGTTACATTATTATTGATACTGTATCGAATTATTTTTGTTTTTATTTTTCTAGTAATTGTAAGTGGACCCTTTAAAAAAATAATAACAATATGTCTTAATTATGCGCTGTCTGTATTTTTTGTATTTTTTATCTACTAGTCTCGCCTGAAAACATTCTTACACTTAGAGCTAATTAATTATTAATATTTAATTTATGGCAGATGTGGCCTGTGTTTGGTTTCGAATTTAATGATGATGTTATTGTTTGCCGCCTGCCTTTTGGTGTTTTTGCTTGGCTGACTTTTACGATTCGCACTCGGGCCATAAAATCGCAATTAGATTGAACGTTACGTACAGAAAAGCCACATGAGCAGTGTCCCCCTTTTTCTTTTAATTGAAATAAATGGCATATTCATCGACCCTCAAATAATTGACCAAAGCTCGAATTGCTTTTCGGCCGAATTGGAATTTGCATTTGTGGTGCACAAGCCCATTGTGCGGAAGTCCATGGCCGAGGAATACTCACTTAGGGGGTTGCTTACATGATGCAGATAACAACGCCGCGTATACGCAGTCTCTGCATCGGTGCGTATACGTAATCTCGTCGAGCCAACAATCCAGTACAATGACAGATCGAATGATTGACTGACTGCCCACTGGCATTTGGCACTGAACAACAAACTGAGCCCAGATGTTAAAGAATTTTCAATTTTATTCATATTACTTTTGAAATATTAAAGCAATGTTAATATCACTTTTTAAGGAACTACAGAATTAATTTTGACTCACGCTGGTCGTATAGTTTTGTTCTCAGTGTAGTAATTGCATTGCGCTGCGATTATTGCAGGACGTAGGCTGTCATGAATCGACTGAACAGGGATAATTGAAGGATTCCTGCTCTCAATGCCACACCAATTCCATTAACAAACGATGGGCGATAAGAGGATTAAAGGCAGCTCTAATGCATTCACAAACACCATTCATTGTTTGCGGCTAATCAAATAATTTTCTTACACATCAAAATTATACAATAGGACCTTAAGAGTCTTAAGTTTTAATGCCATAAGTTTGATCAAAATTTAAAAATGTATATTGTAACACACATCGTGCGTAATTTTTTCCTTTGAATACATTTAACTTGTGAAACTAACAAATTCAATTTCAAGCCCCTTCGTCGCATTTTCCGGCGGCGGAAAGTCAAGGAAAAGCTTCTGGGAAGAAAGAGGAAACTCAAGACAGAGCCAGTAGCTCCTTTATATGCCTCTTAATCCTTAAACAGTTTGCCACAAAGCGAAATTTATCTGGGAAGCCGTAAATCAAATCAGCTTAATACGCTTAACATAAATCGTGGAGTTTAGAGATGAAAAAAAAACCATTAAATCGCTCTTACCAGTCTATAATTGCTCAACGCAGATAGCGTCGCCGAAAAATGAGTAATAATATCTGCGATAAGCAGAGACAAACGGTTCATAATTATGGCTTGATTTAATTAAAAGCACTGCGGAAATAATTTACCGGCACGACTGGCAATTTGTGACAACAATCACAGAAGTGCCCTCGATATCATCTGCATAATTTATAGTTGGCAATTTCTTTGAATGGGTCTGTCTCTCGCAAAATTGTTCGCACACAATGCCAAATTGATTCTGTCTGTTATACATTTATATTTCTGTCTGACACTTATTTCGCCACCGAATCGCGTTGCTGTTCTCGAAAACAAAATCTGCAGCAAAGATATGGGATCCTCAGAGTTTTCTTGTTCAATTATACTTATACATATTCACTTATTAAGCTTAGCAGTTTAAATCCTCAACGCTATTCAAGCTAGTTTCGCAGTTGAACAGACTCTTTTGGGATTCCGTCAACGGAATTCCTTCATCTTTGGACGCACTCAATTATGGCGCCTCGTCCTTTTTTCTCGTCATCGTTTGTCAATCCCCCGTTCGAGCTCGTTTTTGCTCTGTTTTGTGTTACTCGCTTAATAATATGTTAATTGACAGCTTAAGCCAACCGTCAGCGAAGGGTGCGTGCCATTTCAGACGCGACATGACAGCACATATGTCTCCTCGATTAGTAGTTAAAGTGTAATGCCATTGGACAGCAAAACGAATAAAAAAAGGAAGCAGCGAAAAAAGGAAAAAAGAGGAGGATAAGGCGGGTAACATGGATACAAGTGTTATCCTTAGGCGGCTAATTGATGCAGCGCACGTGGCGTATGCGTTATATCCCGTCATGGATTTTCGACATCGATGTTATTTATTTAACTATGCAAATGTGATAAATATCTGCAAAGGTCCGCTGTCTGTTTTCCAGAAATATCCCCTTCTTTCCTTGTAATGGAATTAAATTAATTTTACATAATTTGGTACATGGCCATCCAGATGATGTTCTGTGCAACAGTGGCATTCAATTAGCATGGATGGCTGCAAATTCAATAAGTCAGTTTAAATTAACGCAAAGGGAAATGTATTCGATTTCTCAAAAATTAGACAACATTCAAATTCGACAGAAATTGTACAATTATAAATAAAAGGCGAATGAAATGTTCAGCCCACTGTGCAGCACATTCCACTTTCGTTTATTGGGGCGAAACAAAAGGAAACTTATCGAAACGCCCACACACCGACGGCCTTGACTGTCCATCTATTTTGGGTGGAGGGCGATATGGATGTAGATTTATTCTTTATAGCATCTGCTATGGGTATACAAACAAAAAAGTATCTGCATCTGCCAGTTCATATCTAAATTATTTATTACACCACTTCAATTTGTCTCTTTCAGGGCGATATAACTCACGGATATGCAAATGCCGAGGTGGGCGTGGCCGGGGGCGTGCCGCAACAAGCAAATGCGAGAAGCCAAACAATAGAGACAGAGTCATCCAATTAGAAAGGCCCTACAGAATCGAATAATATATACACACATATATTTAAGCACGATAGGCATCTCTGCCAAGATGGCTGGCCATCAGTCGCTGGCTCTCTTGTTGGCCACGCTAATTAGCAGCTGGCCAAAAGCCTCTTGGGGCGCCACTGGAAACGGTAGCATCATAAGCGCCAGCAACAGTAGTGGCAACAACTATGCATTCACCTCGGAACACACGGATCACTCGGACCACAATGCCAACGACTCCATGGAATATGATGCGGAGAGTGTGGCCCTCGAACGGATCGTATCCACAATAGTTCCGGTGTTCTTCGGCATTATCGGATTCGCAGGACTTTTGGGCAACGGTCTGGTTATTCTGGGTAAGTGGCAAGCTCTCAAAATTTATTTCGATATCACTTCCCAATCAATCTGAAAGTATAGAGATGATATCGGATAGATACTTACCGTAGTAGCTGTTTTTGCATTGCTGACAAAATCCAGTTAGCTATAATCGTAGATATCAATCGCAGTTCGATTTCAAGAGTGGGTCTTGCCCCATTTTCTGCGCAGTGTATGCCCCCTTCTTGCCATAAAAACGCGGATTCGCATCCGACGAAACGCTTTCATTAGCGACCTCTGGCAAATTATGCGTAATAATTGCAAATGAAGCTGCAAAGGACGAGAAGCAATAAGGATGAGGTGCTGGAGAGCCATAAAAACATAAAATCGCTTGCAAGAGCCGCGCGTTCACGCGGAAGCTAATTGATTTTTTATATCCCATTAAGGGAATGGGCGAATAACGAGCGGAGGTGTGAGGCTGGCATCGTTAAGATTGCAATTTGCTAGTATTGCAGAAATTTAATAGGCCAGCAGAGGCACATTGCGTTGCGATTCATATTCGTAGTAAACAAGAAGTGGAGAGTGCAGTCTCCTGTGTTAACAAAAAAGCGTGAAAATCAAATAAATATGCCTTAATTTAATCTTCTCTCTTTCTCTGCAGCAAAAAGCAGGCAATGAAAGAATGTCAGGGGGCCAAGTGGGTTAACACGAAGAAGGGATCTTACCTCAAACACTTGAGTGCCCCTCTGTGTGTGTGTGCAAGTGGACAAGTGTGTGTGTGCGTGTGTGTGTGTGCTCTATCACCGACACAACAGACTAAATCTCAACAGGCAAACTCATTTTGCATGCACTATTTTTCGTCTCTTTTTTTCGCTTTGTTGTTTTCTCGTTGCAACCTTGGTGTGAAATTCTCAGAGGCCATCTTACCACACCTGCAATTTGCCATGTGTGTGTGTGTGCTTGATAGTGGGTGTGTTGGTTGGCCGCACCATCTACCCACCGGAAAAACAAAAACAGCTCGAAGCAAGAAGAATCTAAAAATAAGAAAATCACAAGGCAAAAAAAAAAAAATAGAAATAAAACTGAAAAAAGGCGGCTGCTCTAAGTGTAACGGTGAAACTAAACCCCCGACGTCGAGCACTAAGAATACAGTTTTTTTTTTTTCGACAGCCACCTCTTGACTATAAGCTTCAAGCCTTTCTGTTAAGCTCGCTTCCGCCATAAAAGTGAAAATGAAAACAACTTGCAGTAATAGAGACATAACCAGACTCAATTAGAACAAATTCACTTTGCTCTGGACTTCATCCATACGAATTGTGATCCCATTTTTTACAGATAGTTGAGGGGTGTAATATTTGCATCGAAAAATATAGCTAATATTTACATTCTGCTGGCCTAAAACTTAATTATTTTTGTATTTGCTTTCTTAACTAGAATTCTAGAGTCTCGGGCAAAGACAAATGTAACCGAGAACCCTTGAAAGTTATCCAAGAAACAAATGAGTGGGTCAAAGTGCAGGCGTTGGTGGGCCACGCCCACAGCGGCCGAGTGAAAAGCGTTTTCCATGTCGCTTCCTATCGCATTCTCGCCGCTGTCAGGCCAATGGAAAAGTTTTATTAAAGTCGCTAGTGGCATCCAAGCATCCAATTGCCCACGACAACCACCCACAATATTTCCCAGTATCCTGTTCAATTTAACTCGGGATGCTGCTGTGTGGAAAAGCCACTTTGTCAGCTGCGTTGGCGGCATTATGATAAATGATTTGCAAATGAACGTGTGGATTTTATGGCAAATTATGAAGGCGAAAATTAGAGCCACTCAACTGGGAGAACTTCCGAGTTTGCCTAGTTCTAGGCAAAGCCACTAGTCTCGAGAATACACTGAAAATATGATGGGCTCGTTAGTGATATGCTGGGAAAGGTATGATGTGCGTTGTACAAAGACCTATCTAAAATATTTTCAAGTGGACATATATTTTAATGTGAAGATTTAGCTGCCTGCGGTGCAAAGTGCAAGCGTTTACTTATGGCTTATGGAAAGATAATTTGTCAAAATGCCACATGACCAGTTGAAAAAAAAATCGCCAACTGACATCATCATCATCATCATCAGCAGCAGCAGCAGCAGCAGCAGGCATCATTACAACATTATCCGTGTGTGGAAGATAAGGTGCTGCATTTTATGGCTGATAAGTACATTTTTACACCCAAACGCACACGACATATTGATAGATGGAAGGCCTGCCGGCTGCCTTGCATGGGCATTAAGCTGAAATTGATTTAATTTCCGCATGGCTCTCGCCGCAAAACTATGGCATTTCCCCAGATACTTTTGGCAAATGTATGCATAAGTTTACACAACTCTGACACAAACTGTCAACAGCAATTTGTGTAAATCTGCCGGGCGAGGCGAACCGCAACACGAATCCAAAACTCACAATCCTTTATGCTTAATTATAATTTATGTTTCAAGAATATTCGGGCGACGCATTGTCACTTCAATTTGCATTGGCCCCTTGTCGCTGGAGAACGGTTCGGCTTGGCAGCGGTTTTGGTCTTCCATTTGCCGAAATAAATCCGGGACAGTGGCGAATGTGTATCCCAGTTGAGGGGCCCACAAATTCAGTTATAAAATTGTAATTGCCTAGACGAACAGGAACGTGACTCAGTGTCCCCAAACGATGATCCTGTCTCACCGATTTCCACTACGTTTCCCGGCCACAGGAGCGGCATGCAAAGTTAACAGGATTGCGGATGGAGCTACAAAGTTTTCAAAAGGCTTTTGGAAAAACAGCTCAAGCTTTTCACACTTTTTGGCCAGCGAACAGGCAGAGCATATTCATATTTATTTTTTGGGAAAATGCTTGCACCTATAACAAACTCGAAATTTAATTCCTATGCACTTATATACGCTTTGAAATCACTTTTTCCTAAAGAAAAAGCAGGGTAGGGTATGTGCTAGTTGAAATAACTTCCGTCGTAGCCTCAATACTTGTGTTTTTTTCTGTTGTCCTGACGGAGCTGGCAAATTTGATTTGGTCCCAAACCCAAAACATGTTTCTCATTCGACACAGCTTCGACCCCCTTTCTCTCTTTTTTTTTTTTTCGCCTGGCATCCTTTTTCGACAGATGGAACCGCAAAATCAACTTAAATGAGGGCGTAATACAATTTCGGGGGATATATAACCGAAAGGGTTGCGATTGGATGGATGATGGCGTGAAGAGGGAGTTGAGAAAACCTGATCCACCTGCATCCCGACATCCTGTGAATCCGTGAAGGCCACGCCAAGGACGCCGGGCATAAATTGTTTGCACTTTTGCCATTGTTATTATGGCTTTTCGCTGGAAAATGCATTTACCGTTCTCCCGATTTCCCACCGCACATTTGCATGTAAACACGGCTAGGGGATTTCTCGATTGGTGCATGGTGCACCAAGAACAAATTGCTTGGATTGCCACACATGATTAGAAACGGAAAACTCGATTGCCCGCCTAACAAGTTCTGCGAAATAGTTCTAAATCAGCTTCAATTAATAGCATCAATATTCATTTTTCAATACCCTTAAATGGAAATCTTGATGAATTCGATTATTCCTGTTATATACAGAGTATTTCCACTTGGTACTGGCCCAGGTATGTTTTACTTCATCCTCTTGGCTACAATTTTCTTTTTGTTGCTTATTTTTTGAAAAAATACTCGAACATAAAAGCAGCCACACATGTGCACCGGATGAGTCCTGATGCGAAGGATACACCTGAGTCTATGCTTCAAACACTTTATTATCGGAAAATGCCGAGTACTTTTCTTTCTGGCCAAGCCTCAATCTTTCGAGGGGCTTTTGCATGTCTCCTTCAGGAACTATATGTATACTTTTTTTTTTTCTTTAAAAAAAAGAAAATATGTTGCAGGCTGCACGTAGTTGCAATTTGAGGGAGCACATGCGAGTATTTTAGTGTGAAGCCCCGTAAAAACGTACGCACAAAAGTATGCAATGAAAGAAGCATTTAAGAGGCATATGGCCACATGCGTGTGTGGGTGCGTTGCGGTTCTGCATGTGTGTGTGTGTGTGTGTGCGTTGGGTAAATTTACACAAATCCACAAGGCGTACGAATTTATTATCCAGCGTTGATAGTGATAAAATTTATAACCAGCATTGAGCGCACTGCCTAAAAGCGGGCAGTACAAACACAAACACGGCCGCACACAGACAAACAGACAGACAGACAGACAATGCCCAAGCGAGCCACACACAAACATACACACACACACACACAGAGGCAATTGTGCGTGGGTGGATAGGACACTCTGTCCCACTCACTTGCTCTGTATATCTCGCTTCCACTCTCCGTACATTCGTCATATTTATGCTTTTTTATGGGCCATGTACAATTTTATTGTTTTACTTTTCAATGCAATGTCTGCCGGGGCCTGGCACACACACACTAACTCACTCGAATGTGTGCACATACACACATACATGTACATGGCACAGCATTGCGCAAACAAGTAGTACACAAATTGTTCCTATATTGCTTTTGTGTGAGAAAAAGTTTTCGGCTGCAGTGGTCTGTGCTTGTGGTCTTTTGAAAATCATTCGAGTAAAGAATAGTACAAGTTGGTACTATTTTCATGACCACCACTGTATCGAAGGACTCGGCAAAGGGGAAGATACCCACTGAATACCGGAATACATGTACTGCTTAGGACCCCAAAACCATTTTGGCATGGTGAACAAAGGTATAAAATACCAGAGCTTCGCTGTCTTCCTGCTCAGGATATGCATAAGGACAGGACTTTCCGGCTTGCGATAACGTTGGAAATGAAATCTCAGCATTTTACATTCAGAATAATCTATAATATTTCAAATTTCACGCTGAACAAGAAATTATTGAAGGAATAATATTAATATTCATTAATTGAATACTCAAAGCTTAAAAATCTTAATAAGACTGTTTCAGTTTTGGGAACTCCCTTCTTTAGTTTTATTTGCCAGCTCTTTTGTGTGCATTTCTCCGCATACATTCTTTTGTCCTAACCCCCCCATTTCGGCCCCCTTTTTAGGCCCTTTTCGACCCTTCTATGTCTTCATCGTTCGCACACACTTGTGGCGCACTCTTGTCAACACATATGCGCCCATGATGGCCGCACCATATGGCCAGGTGTCCCCAGATCCCACAGCCACATCCTCATCCTCGTCCTCGTCCTCGTGCTCATGCTCGTCTTCTTCCCATCCCCAAGTGTCCTTGGGCTTTTTGGCCCCTGGCAAGTGGCCATAGGTTTTTATTCGCCCGCCTGACTGATGCAAATCCCATCAATAATCCAACAATGCTACGCCGCTCAAGACGAGATGTTGGTATATAAAATAGAAACGGCGACAAAGAGAGAAAAAACCGAAAACAAAAGAAAGCGGACCTGCTTTAAATATTTTGCCCAGTAAATTGGATATTCAAAGGGTTCTTACATTACAGTAAAATGTTTTCAAAATATTCTATGAAACTGACAGTTGTCAGTTTCAAAATTCAATACTGCGCTGCGAAAGTTTACTGTGCACGATGATTGACTGCTTGTCGGGTTGACTGATTCACATTTGTTTGTCAATGATAATGATGAGCTCACGACATTGATGTACAATTCCATGCTGCTACCATGTATTGTTGTCAATGTAAAGGGTGAAATGGCATTGTTAAACGAGTGTCTGTCCAATCTTCACAGATCATTTACCTTCTATGTACCTGATATATACATAGATATAGATGCCCTATAACATAGACGTTGTGGTGCAAAACAAATGAAATATGGCAGCTTATCCTATGTCCAATATTATTAAGGCATTAAGGAATATAAGAAGATTATCTAACTAGAATATGTTCGATACAGAGAAGCTTTTGAATTTGAATGACATTTGAATTTATTGCCCTACGGCTGTTCAATTCAATTTTAATGAACTCAGGAAGTCAGGTGCATTTGATTGGATTATTAATGTGTTTTGATGGGTACTTAGTTAAGGTTGACACTTCGTGTGGTAAGTGATAGGAATGTATCTTAAAATTAATTAATAGACCACAATTTGATTGCTGAAGCAATTAAGATATACAAATAATTAAACCAAAGTGTACATCTCTGATTCAACACCTGTTTCTCAACCTTGGACAACGCACTCTGTAAAGCAGTTACTCATAAATTATTGACAAAATAATTATAAATTAGATATGAAAAAGATTTTTGAATCGATTGATAAGAAAATGCTCCCATGGGTTTCATCACTTAAACAGGACCTTCAGTTGAAATAGTCATTGTAACGAGAGTCCATGGCTCTGAACTCAATTCAGTCTGTCCATAGGAAAATGTTTCCCGGAAAATGTGCTCTTCCTTTTTTTGATTTATCTAAGTTTCCCCCGAACTCGCCCTTCCTTTGTCTGGCATTAAATATGTATTTGTATAGGCTGGCAAATGATGCAAATAAAAGCAGGGAAAGTAGGGAAAACAAAACAAAAATAATGAAGCCTGGACATCGCTGATTTCAGAGAGCCTGAAGATTGCAGAAGGACCCACAAATGGGCCAAGAAAAGGACAATGGACCGAGGGCCTTTTGTAACCGGATATTCATGTGCCAAAACAGGATATCTTTCTAGCTGTGCTGTGCATTAAAATTTAAATTAATTGCCATAGCCGAGGGGACTGTACTTATGTCTCTTCCCTTGGCAGCAACTGCAGGACCCGAAATATTCCTGCATATCCTGCATATCCTAGGAGCAATCATTTATGCACTTAATGGGCTTAAGCCCACACACTCGGCCGCCTTTAATTGGATCATAAAACAAAGGCCTCTGCCGAACATCTAAACTCGAACGGAACTCTTACTTTGAGATAGCCAATTTTAATTGAGAATAAGTTTCTATGCCATTAAAATTATGCCTACCGTAATGGGTCGTGTCGAAATAATCAGCCAGTGTGATTTCATTATGCTCAAAAACAATGGGCTGAAGACTCGTAAATTACTCCACTTTAGTGCTCTTCAAAATAACAACAGCATTTTTGATTACTTCTGTGGAAAATCCTGCGAATCAGGAACCTAAGTCCGCAGTAATTAAATCGCTGCGCACTTGAGGCGTGGAATTTGCCCACTTAACTCCTGAGCTGCCTGTAATTTTGTATTACTCAATAAACGTATTTCAATTGTTCGAATTTCAATTGTTTGCTTGGCAACATATACTAATTTCATAAAATAAATAAACCAAAGTTAAACTCCATTGAGGTTCCAATCAAGGAAAGAGGCAACACATTTAAAAAATGTTGAAAACATTATTTCTTCAACTTAAGCTTGAAAGTTAAGACCTATCCTCACTTTTGTCTACTAAATCAGAGCTCAAATTGCGTATACGCCGTGTCGACTTGAAGTGCATCAATAACAGGCTAAAAACAGGAAGGAAAATGCGGGCAACAAGAGGGCTAACGAAGGGCGGGGGAAATGGGTGGGCATTAGAGTGACATTAAAGTTCAATAAAAGTGAATTTATGCCCCCAGATGCGAGTGAACAGGAAATCCTGTCTAGAACACAGGCAAGCACACACACGCACACACCCATGTGTGTGTGTTGTCTGAATATTTGTTTATTTGTAAGCTCCTTTAGAACCAACATGACACGCCCCTTTTTTTCCTTTGCAGGCCAGCATTAAATAACAAACGTTTTTTTCGCTTGAAGAACTTTTGCCGCTTTTGCTGCCGTGCCCCATAAATTATGCTACACTTTATTATTTTGTAAAATTCCAGCCAGCCAAGAAGGAAAAAACAAAAAAAAAAGTAAAAATATAAAACTGGCACACTTTTTCTGTAATGGCGGGAAAAAGTTAATGCCCCAACAAAAACGCCACATTTTGGACCCTTTTTTGTGCGAATCCTTCTCGTGTGTCAACAGGACCCGCAAAAAGTTGGTTAACCACAGGGACTAGTGGGTGTCTAGTGGTCAGCACCGCCTTCTGTTAATTGATAAAGCCTCAGAACAAAGTTGCCAACTGAACCCCATTTAAAGTAGAAAAATGGACGCAAAATATGGATTTTCTTTTGTTCTTTTTTTTCCACAGCTTGTTGCTGAAACATAAATATCTTGATTAATTGGGCACAATGTTACAAACAGTTGTGTAAGCGCCTTAACCCACGAAATAAGAATATAAATTTATATATATTTTTGATGCCCTATCATTTACTTAACCCATTTGGCAATTTCATGCAAATACTTATGCCAAAACGGCAAAAATTTGCTACCAATCTGTTGCCAAAAACTATTCAGCAATAAACAAGCTGAACGCTAAGAGAAAAGTTTGGCAAGGGCTTAAACGGGGTTACAGTTGAAGCAGCTTATGTTACACATATGTTGACCTTTCCTATGTGTGCTCATATATAATATAATATGAAATATATTGTACATTTTGTATTATTGTCACCAATTTTTTACTGCTCCAATTGCCATTGATTCTCGCATATTCCTGTTCCTGCTGCTACTTATTACTCTATTGCCTGTTTTTGCTTATTTTTTGTCGAGGGGGTTTTTGCGCTTTTTGTTCACCTTGAAACATCCTGTGCTAAATATATATTTGAAAAGGAAATTGATTTGCGGGCGCGGCATTCTGCTCTGGCTTATGCACTTGGAACGAAATGCCGCGAGCATCGGCAGAGTTATATAAACAACGATTTTCTTTCGTATTGTCAAGTACGAAAGCTGTTGTGATTTTCCGCAGTGTACTCCGCGACATTTCCCATTTCCTCGGGTATTTGCTACCTGTATTGCCTGCCGTGCGTTTCCTCTTCTTTTACTCTTAAGTGATTGTTAGCCTCTTGAGTTTGTACTTCCTTTGGCTTCGTGGCCCACATCAATCCATTGGCATCAACTCATCGCATCTTCGTATGGGCGAAATAACATTTTGTTACAGTTCAACACTGTTTTAGCCCCACTTTCTTTCCTTTTCTATATATATTTTCTTTCTCTCTCTTTTCCTGGATGTCTTTGTCACGCTTCCTTTGTGTGGAGCTACATAAATTGTTGGCTAATTGCAAGTGGCTCCTTTGGCCAAGGGAAAATATATATAAAAAAAAATGTTCAGAGAAAGCGGGGAACCTTAAAGGAGAAAGGGGGGGGGGGGGGCTGTCTTTAAAGGCGGAATAAAGAAAGAACTGCGTTCGGGGAAAGCGAGTGAAAAGTGAAAGCTGAGCACGACAACAAAGACTCAAAATGGTAACAATGAAAGACTCCTGTTCTATCGCCATCCCACCTTTTTTGACTTTTTACCCCGCGCACACACACGCTTTCACCCACCTACACACATACACACACACATAGACACACACACACATCCAAGCATTCCGTCTGCGTTGTTTGCTGCCTTTTGTCCGCGTAATTGGTGGAAAAGAAAAACTGGGGGGAAAATTGTGTTGTTGGGGGCTTGCTCCCACAACAGTAAGTGAAAGCTGGACCATTGCCATGACAGCAATATTCTTAACGTTATGAGCTTTCATTTTATTTAAGAATTTTCTATGGGGAATAAAAACTCGCACACCCAACTGGCGACTATAGCACATGTGAGGTTAAGCTGCATTTGGCCCAATTTGATAAATTTAATAAAGCAGCCAAATATGAAAATAAAATTGAAAAAAATACGTATATTTGTATGCACGTTTATTACTTAACAGCAAAGCATTTGATCTTAAGAACGAACTGAGCCTTAAAATGAAACCGATATACATTATGGTTAAGGCGTCTTAGCCCGTCTTGAAACAAGTTTATATCCCAATTTGCATGTCGTTGCAGTGGTTGTGGCCAACCAGCAGATGCGCTCCACCACCAACCTGCTGATTATCAACCTGGCCGTCTCGGACATTCTGTTCGTCATCTTCTGTGTGCCGTTCACGGCCACCGATTACGTGCTGCCGGAGTGGCCGTTTGGCAATGTGTGGTGCAAGTTCGTCCAGTACATGATTGTGGTTACGTGCCACTGCAGGTGGGTGCCCATATATATATATATAATATATATGCATATAACCTCTATCCCGACTTGTGACTTGCAGTGTTTACACGCTGGTGCTGATGTCCTTTGATCGCTTCCTGGCCGTCGTCCATCCCGTGACTAGCATGTCCCTGCGAACGGAGCGCAATGCCACACTGTGAGTATCTCATCCAACTCGACTTCTTTCGATGCACTGCGCGAATAGCGCGCGCTTGAAGGTCAATCAAGTGCATCTCCTGGCCTAATCACCCAGCACATTCAGTGGCCACATGGCATCATTGTCTGGAGCAGGAATCAAGTTAAGAAACAAATGAATAGGGCGCGCGGAGAGGGCACTTTTGGTTCTAAAGTGCAGGTCATATCCCACATCATCTAGAGTAATTGCATCAATTTGTCCGGGCTTTGTAATTAGCTAGCTCTGCCTACCTGAAAGCCTTGTTCCCTGGCCTCTGACCTTTTGCCTTGTGCCTTCTGCCTTCTGCCAACGGTTTCAAAGACACTTCGTCCCAGTCACACAACTGAATCTTTCAAAGTGGAAAAAACTTTAGCCGATAGCGAGTCGTCAACAAATTTCTTGGCCAACCGAGACAGATTTGCAAGAAATTAAAACCCACAAAAAACCGACCGAGAATCTTGTAGAATTTTTTACCCTAAATCAAGTTGAAACTTTGTGGCATGTTCCTTGATTAAAAAACTTGCAACGCGTCCAAAGAAACTTGAGGTAAAAACGAGGAGTAATGAAGGCGAAGTAATATCTAAAAAAATTAAAAATGTATCCATACCTAAATGCACAGTGCTGGTCTGATGATTTATTTTCATGAACAGCTCCATTCAAAGGTCCGAATATATTGAAACCCTTTAATATATGTCACTTCTTGCACATGTCTCTTCCCCTTTCCCATTTCCTTAGGGCCATCATGTGCGCCTGGATAACGATTGTGACGACTGCGATTCCGGTGGCACTTTCGCACTCGGTGAGGATTTATCAGTACCACGGAAATGCTGGCACCGCTTGCGTCTTTTCCACGGAGGAGGAGATCTGGAGTCTCGTCGGTTTTCAGGTTAGTTTCTTACACCAGCTTCTTACACAACGAGAACTAACTGACAACTTTATGAACTTGGGACAAACGTTTTCATTTTGATATATGGTAACGAAAAACCAACTGAACACACAAAAAAAACTTTTAACAAATGGTTAGCCCATTAGATAGATTTTGTTAACTAGTTTAGATTTTTTTAACTAGTAAATATTACCCTTATTATGCTCAGTGTACGATTCACATACTTTGTTGTGACGCGAAATCGCTTATTGTCGAAATCAAGTCATGTTTTCCAGCGCTTTCCCAGCAAAACTGCAATATATTTGCTACTTAGAACGAGCACTTGTCTCCACTCCGCCCCACGCCCACTTTTAGTCCTTCTATTGCGAAATGCGAGGACAACTTGTCTAGGTGTGTAACATATTAGCGAACCCCAAAAAGCGAGGATTATATAGATATTTATATATAGAGGGATCTTAAAGTCATGTTCAAAAACGTGGATTCACAACAAACAGATGTGTGCATACTGCTTAAAGCCATTTATTTGTGTGCAAGCAGGGAATTTAATCAATCCTCCCGCAGTTGTTAAAAGTGTGACCATATTTTTGGTTTTATTGCACTTTTGCCAACTCGCAAACGAAACAGTGGCCACACCTATGACTAAGTCACTGTGCATCCACGCACTGCATTTTTGCAGATCCCCATTAAGGGTCACATCCTTTCAGCAAATTGGCAAACTGCAGAGTGGTCAGGGCCATATTTTGCAATTATTCGCCCGTTTTCTAAGCGAAAGATAGCGCACAATTCCATCATCATTATGGTCTAGATTCCCCCACATAGATCAGCGTTATCCCAAATGGTTTTTCCGTTCGCTTGAGTTGCTCATATTTGTTTGCCCCGAGTTTGTTATGTTTATTACTTGAACTTTTGTCTATTAATCAATTCGGGGACTTCGAAGGTCTTCGAGTGTAATTTCATGCCGGAAGGATGTTACACCGGAAAAGCTACAGTTGTTTTGGCCCTCTGGGCGCCGGGTGAAGGGAAGTGGTTGGAACGAGCTTTGTCGTCTATTTCCATTCACACAGCGAATGAATAAGCCCCTGGCAAACTACACTGAGACAAATTGAATCAAATAGTAAAATAAACGAAGAAACGCTCAACTGAATGACAATAATGGTATTACTTGTGGTAGTAGGAAGCCAATGAGTGCGTTATAAGTCGGGTGAATTTCGCTCAGTGTGCTCAGGTGACTTACTGACTGACTGACTGACTGACTCCCTGAGTTATTCGGTATCTTCAGCTAATATGCACCCGAGAATTTTGCCGGCTCACCTTTCCACTCCACTCGAAAACCAACTGGCACGGCAAATTGCACAGCTCGCTTCGCCCCGGGTTTTCCGACACTGACACGGATAAGGATACGGAGACACGGCTACGGATACGGCGTGTGCTTCGTCCTTATGTCCCTGTCCTGCCACACCCCCAAGCCCCCACTCCCCCACACACCCCTGACTGTGCACATAAATCGCAATTGCTTTGGAAAACACGAAAAGGAAACCGCAACTTTGGGAGCTTAGTACAAAGTGTGAATGCTCTTTAAAGGAATGGAAATACCGCAAACACAATCGAAACTCGGCAATTAAGCCGGGATTTGGGATTATGTTCAAAAATGTTAAAGATTATATTTTTAGGGCCACCAGTATGATTTGCTTATGGTATTCAATTCTATCTATTTTAGAAAGAGCATTAAAACTGCAAGGAAACGATATTGGAGGCGGGTTGCCATACTTAGTTGGGATTTGATTTTCCGCCTCTGGAAGTGGCCATTGTCAGGGTCAATACCTACATACACACACACACATAGTGTGTTATTTCGAGCCTTGTCTGGCAATAAAATAAAAATGGATCAAACTTGTGCGGCGCGGCGCATCCGTCAAAGCAAAACGAACAGTGAAACTAACGACCGAATTGTTGTCATCGTAAAGAACTCATAAAACTGAAACAAATAGTCTGGAAAGGGGCGGTGGAAATGGGAAATGGGAAATGAGCGGAAAATAGTGTTTATCTTTCAATACTGTGAGTCCAAAAAAAACCAAAATAAGAGAAGGTACACCCACCCTCAATGTTTATTAAAGTTGACTTCTGTTTCTGTTTGCCGGAGAAGTCGAATTGAACTTACCATAAATGGCTTATATTTAACGAAAAATATTTGCAAATATACATGCTTTTATGTCTGACGAATTCATTTTGCTATGACTAGTCAACTTTATTAAAGCTGTAAAAAAAAGGCAATCATTTGATGTCCGCAATATGGCAGCCAATTTATAATTTCAATCATCTTTTTGGTGAATTTCCTGGGGGTAAATACATACATAGATATATATATGTATATATATATATATATATATAGGTATATATTTCGAGGAAAATTTGTGTGGAAACGAAGCACTCATCAGAGCCCGTGGCAAGTTGATTAATTTCACTGAGTGTCAAGTTGCGTTTATGGACAAATCCCAGGCGCAATTTTTGGGTCATGCCGAATATTAAGTATACGCCCCCAACCATTTATCATGTGGCACACACTTCAGTTTATGGCTTTTTATTAGGACCAGCATAAAGTTAAAGGCCGATTGAATGAAAAAAAAGGAAGGAAATACAAAAAGTTCGCTGCTCAAGTTTGGCAACTTTTATTTATGGCGATTGTGCTGTAAAATTTCATGGTGTATATCCATCGATTCCGGGCATCTCTGTATCTTTGTTTTCTGGCATATTTTGCATCTTTCTATTTCCTAAGTGGAAGTTATATAACGCCCATGGCAAAGTTTATAGTTTCCCAACTCCATTGCGAGCTTAGATCTAGATATATTATACGCACTTGTCTCGGACCATTGACACAGCAAAATGGCTGGATCATCCATTTCCAAATGCAATTGGGCCCAGCAGAAGTTCCATTTCGAAATGTTTGCTAATCATTTGGCGCGAAAATGACTTTCAGTTTTGTTTCGTTTTCGGTTTAAAATGACAATTTGGCTAAAAGCAGCTGAGCTCACTAACGGAACAAGTTTTTGGAAGACAACTAGCTGATTTTGAAAGTGGCTGAGAAAAGCTGGGAACAATTTGCAAATCAGAGTTTTCTCTTTTTTGCTTCAGCTTACCGATTAACTGAAAACAATAATTAAAATGCCTTTCAAATATATTAATTATCATTTTCGAACAAAATAAGTGAAGGCATTCCATTACAAAGCCGATTAAATTCTGCTAGTCCGCTTGATTGACCGCTGAAATCCAAAGGTGGCACTTTCAATCAGGGAAAGAGAATAATTAAAAGTATCCACAATGCATGCCATTGTCTTGCGATTGGGCGATAAACTGCAGAATTCAGCAGATATATCGTTAACATCATTGTCGCACATTACAAACAATTTCCTTGGCAATCAACACTTTAATTAATGCATCGGTAATCCCACCCTCAACTCAGCTAAATAAATAAGGGAGTGTGCAGGTAATTCGTTATGGGATTCGAATTGCGGATACTTCTCTTCCGAATTCCAGAAAGTAAAACATTTAATTACATATAAAATACATAAAATATATGAATGTATATAATGGCTTGCAATATTAATTGATATTACAGCACCTTACCTATGCTTCTTGTTTACTAATTAAGTAATGGGTGCCAAATCTGGTGAGTGCACAGTGTGACATCCGGATACGAGATCCACAACACAATTGGATGGATCCTTATTCGGGGATACGATTTCGAGAAGTGTCAGCACGGATTATGTCACTCGTCCTGGTTTTCCTTGCCGTTGTCGATAACAAACGACATGTTCATTGGCCATGGCCATGGGTAAATCCCAACAAAGTGATTTCGATTCCGTATTCCATGGCTGTCAGGCATTCGCCCACTGCCCACCGCCCTCCGAAATTTATGAATGTGAAGGCGGGCCAACGATTATTATTAACAATTGCGGTATGCGCGATTTCATCGGTGCACCGGCACAAAAAATGTTCGTTTCAGCACATATTGATATTACAAAAAAAAATTGTATATATACTTTTCTTTTTGTGTACTCTTCGCGCTTCCTTTCCTTTTCCGTTTCATTGCTCCCATTACGTAGCCTACAATTGATATATGTACATATATTTTGACTTGCACCTTTGTGCATATTTTGTTGGTCCTCATTGCCAGTTTTCCGATTTTCCTCCGGTTTTGTGAGGGGTGTGAGCGAGGGGGCGAGGGGGGGATGTGCCTTAATCATTTACACCTGGCTGCCGACTGCCTTTCACAAAGGAAAACCGATTCCACTCGAAAGTTGAGGCGCCGCCAAATGAGTTTTAAGCCTAGCAGCTCAATGGAAATGTATGCAGGGCCCCAGAAAAACCGAATGAAGCCTCAAAGAATCCAACCGGATTCAAGACTCGAAATACTTTAAATATCCATTGATGCTGGCTGCTCTCGAAAGTTGATGAAAGGTCCAACGAGGCAAACAAATCTTAAAGTTCGTTCATCAACTATTAAGTTGATTTAAAATGGCTTCGAATTAATTTTAACTTCGTAATAACTTGAATTATCCTTACAATTATATTCCATAACGTGGCGATTAATTTCAGTGCGATTCAAGCGAAATACACACAGATATTCAACCGGAAGCCACCAGCAACTACTCGAATTTTCCGCCAGCTTTACCAACACTACTATCTCATGCACACGCTCATCGCATGGATATACATATATATAATATATATGCATATATCTTTTGGTCTGTTGGGAATACGGCTAAGCGGCAGCTGGTAAATGGAAATGGGGGCTTTGGGTTTTTTTTTTTTTTTTTGGTTTTTTTTTTTGGAACTGGCAAGTGTCTGGTACTCATATCTGGTATCTGGTCAGCATTACGGGTCAGCGCTTCTGACAATTTCCATGCAGAAACAAAAGGAGCTGACATGGCAGCAGATGGCAGAGGAAAAGCCTTCGACCAGTTACAGCAACGTAAAACAAAAGCAGTTGTACAAAAAAAATGTATAAATAAATACACAGCTTAACTGAACTACTATGGTTATGTTTTTGAACCAGGAACTATTCTTGTAAGTTTAAATCTAAAACTCCAGTAGAATGGCCCACAAATTTGCAAGGCAATCAATCTGTTCCTGATCTTGCAGTCGCATCAGAGGATATTAACACGTTTTCCGCACTTTGTATCTTATTTCAGGTCTC
The DNA here is from genome assembly GCF_016746395.2 of Drosophila simulans. Taxonomy (NCBI): domain Eukaryota; kingdom Metazoa; phylum Arthropoda; class Insecta; order Diptera; family Drosophilidae; genus Drosophila; species Drosophila simulans. The sequence goes on from NC_052525.2 coordinate 3,349,506, forward strand.
ATTCTTTCTATCGTCATATGTGGCACCCTTGACGCTGATTTGTTTCCTGTACATGGGAATGCTGGCTCGTCTTTGGAAAAGTGCTCCTGGCTGCAAGCCATCCGCAGAGTCACGGTGAGTAAATGTGTACTATGAAATGCTCCTGTGAGAATCCCAACACGCGAATATCGCGTATACGCCATGGGTGCGGGAATATTCCTTCCGCTTGTTTCGTTCGTTGTTTTTTTTTTCGTAGCTACGCACCTGCTGCATGCATGATGAATGCCCTTTTATTAGGCTGTGTGCAAAGCTCAGGAGCTTTGGCTCATGCATTTTTAAGTGGCCAGGTCAACGAGACCGAATCATAAGTACAAATGTGAGCGATATTCCCGCAGGTTCAGGAAAACGAGACTGATATGAGCGGCAAAAAACCAGTAAAATGTCACATTTCATAATAAAACTGAAAGTTTAAACATAATCATTGTTTCATTACTTGTAAGGTAAAGCTAACATTTTAAATAGCTTAAACTTAAATTGCTTCAACTGCGCTCCGTGGATAAAGCGAAGAAGTAAAGTTAGCTAAGCTACTCAGACGTGATCGGGGTCAGCAACCATCAATTTGAAGTTGAACTTGCGGCCACTTTAAACTTTTGAGAAATACATATACCTTGCCCCAAGTTCGGTTTTATCATAAATCGAAAACTATTAAATTGTGCTCGCTCTTCAGATGAAAGGAATTCAACTTTAATGGAAATACTTGCACATATACCACATGCTGCATCTTGTAAATACATATGTATATACTTTAGGGTGCGTTTTAAATTTGAATGGAAATGAACTGGCGACGAGTTCGCAATCCGCACGCAAAGTTCATAAATCACAGTGCGGGCAATGCAACTGAACTGCGGCATAATTTATATGCACCCCAGATATCCAAGTCTATATGTGCATTGTATATCTATATCTATATTATATTTCTGTTTCGATTTCAGCAAGGGAAAACGGCGCGTCACCCGAATGGTTGTTGTTGTCGTATTGGCATTCGCCATCTGCTGGCTGCCCATTCATGTGAGTACAATAAAACACCTGCCATAAAGTGAAAATAATCAAAAATGCAATGCAATGCACAAGGTGCATCGCAAATTTGGCAAGCAAACAGTAAGCAGTCGATTTGTGCTATAACTAATTGGGATTGAACCAGCAAATTGGCTCATATAGTTAGTTGTATATAGGGTAGTTGTTAAAAAGAAGAGCTCAAGGTTAGCTTAAAGTACTTTGTGAACTTTATTAAACTTCCAGGCATTCGGATAGCAAAGTTGCAAATTAAATTCTCAGCCTGCGTTCCGAGAAAATTATAGGGCTCATAATCGATTTGCTTAAAGTTTGAGTAGCTCAAATTGGCAGTGGCAACAGCTGCTGGCAAATTTTGTTGGCAAACACACTGGATAGTTGCGATAAATTGACATTTGCGATAGTCCGATATTCCGATATTCCGGACCCCCCGTTTTCCGGATCAGGCTCCCCAGTTATTTGCTGAACTGCTTAATAAGCCAGCAGCTGCTGCTCCTTGAGTTGCCAGCACTCAAAGTGTTTGCACAAAATCAATGTGCTAGCAAATTACAAACGAAATTACAATTACACAGACACTCCGGAGTGCAAGAAATGCCAACTGCATCTGTCAATGGCAGCATATGGAAGCTATTCGCAAATGCAGGCATCTCAAATCGAATGATGAACTATAATTTCGAATGCAAATGTGCTTAAAATGTTTCAATTTTAAATGGTCTATCGTTTGAACTCTGCGTATTACTCCTTTGCAGGTCATCCTCGTGTTGAAGGCACTGAATCTTTATGGCGGCAGCCACTTGTCGGTCATTATCCAGATTATATCCCATGTGGTGGCCTACACGAACTCCTGCATCAACCCCATACTGTATGCCTTTCTGTCCGATAACTTTCGCAAGGCATTCCGCAAGGTGGGCATCGCATCCATCCATCAATCCCTTTATCATCATTCGGTAATAACGAGATATCGATCAACTTGCAGGTGGTCTGGTGTGGAAGTCCGCCTCCTCTGATGACCAATCAACAGGTGACCAAGACCACGCGCACTGCAACCGGAAACGGAACGTCCAATATTGAAATGCTCTAAGCGGGTATGTACACACATACATATGCATATGTATGATCTTAAACTCCATTGAAAATTTCAATTGAATTTACCCATAATATTTATTTATTAATATAAAACTTATCTTGTGCTTGCAGCTCTTGAAAGTAAACTAATTGAGATGGTCACACCATTTTTGAAGGCGACTTACAAACTCGAAACACAAAATGTGAATTTAAAACTAACAAAGAACACAAAAACATTAAAACGCGGCGCATATAAGTTAACTATAGTGTATATATAGTAAACAATGTATGTCTATGAGGAGAATATAATTTTCCGAATAATGAAATGTGATTGTTTTGATAGTTTGAAATGTGTACGCATTATTTCCCTAAAAATAAGTCAACCGCAAGGTATATTATAAACACATATATTCTATGTTAAATTTTAATACGATTGGATTCTTATAAAACTTTGAGCGCCGTGTAAGTTTCATTTGTGGCCTAGAACTTAAGTATTTAACATAAAATTTAATTTTTCGAAAATAATAATAAAAAGAAGAAAGTTAAAGCTTAAAACTCAATTGGTTACATTTTGCACCTGAAATATTGAAAATGGCAAAACAAATCTGCAACAGATATGCTGTAAATTTCCTGAGACAGAAATTGATGAGAGTTGACACACTAATTAATGAATAGAATTGATAGGCAGTGGGATTTCTGTAACAATTTGTAGATTTCCGTGTTATAAGCGAGTCATACGTCATTTATTCATTAAGCGTTTAATAATATAAAATTATTATTAACAGAAAAGACAGGAAACAAAAGTTATTACCGATTTACATGACCATATTGAGAAGATTAGATTTAACAATACAACCTTTGGAATTTAAATGAACGATTTTCGAAAACAAATTGTTTTTTCTGTTTTCCATTGAAAAAATATTTTGTTGGGCAGAGAAGCACAAAGATAGAAGAAATTTATATAGCACGTAAGAAAGTTTTTTTAATTACCAGAGCTGTAATTTTAGATGCAGGTAAATGTTTCAGATTCGAGGTCTAATAGAATTATTCTGGTACTAATTTCTCGTACCAACGCAGCTCAATTTCATAGAAATTATCCTTTTCGTTATGCAAATTTAATAAATCATTAAATAAAGCAGATTAGAACAAAAAAACTGCAGATAAATACAATGCTTTCATCCGCATAAATTATAGAAACATTCCATTTCCTACTCCAATTATAATTAATTCACAAATTAGACAATTGTTGACCATGCGAAGTTGGTAAACGTTTAAGTTAATCATGTAAATTACACGTATATATAGATACAACAATTTATACACATTTGACTATTATATAAGTGACATTAATAAAACATTTATATTGCTTTGTTGACTTTTCATTTTGCTTGTCTTCGGCCTTGCCGAATTTAAATGTGGCACAAAAAAGGATATACGAAAATGGGAGTAGGTGTTCCTAGTGAAAAACTACTCGAAAGCTGAAATATGGAACATAAAATATTAAAAAACGAAATTTTCTTAAATTAATTTCTAGATTAGTTTACTCGATTTTTATGAAAGCAATTCAGATTGCACAAATATACTATTAAAACAATTGGAAACACATGCTCCCATTTCAGTATGCTACTGTATTTAACAAATAAAACTATTGTAACTATATATAAGCTTATGTATAGCAACATAAATGCGTATATATATATATGTATATATATATATACATATATATATATATGTATATATATTTATATATATGTATTTGTATTTGTAAATGTATTCTACTGCATTCCTAGCACAGTTGTGGAATTGAACAATATTTGAATTTAGAAGGAAAACAACCGAGAAATAATGGCAAAATTGAACAGAAGAAAAGTTTAAATATTCTAACTATAAGCGTAAAATAAAAAAAGTTTTTTTGTGTACCCTGTAGGGTATTCGCTAGCCGCCTATTCTCACGAAAATCGAAACAAAACTAGCGCATAAAAAATGCATTACGAAATGTACTCATCATTTTCCCATTTCATTTATGCAGCAAATAGTTTATTGCGTAAGATGAAAAGCGGAACTTATTGTATTTGTATATGAATGTATATGTACAATAACATTTGTTCATTGTGTTAAATAAAATTGATGACTCTGTGTACACAATATAAATAATTTTTTATTCATTGGCATGCCATGTGGGCTTCACTTCATGCAAATGAATCGTTTAAATCCATTGATTTAAAACTTGTAAGTTCATTAAATTTGTTCATTAAAGAAATGCCTGTTTACAATGGTGTTAAGTGCCAGGCAAACAAATTCCGCATTAGTTTCACCCACAATTTGTTTACTCAGTGATTCCAAATGACGGTTTGTTTGTCAAACGTAAATATTTGGCTTTGAAACCAATATAAACTACCGCGCTTATTACAACGTTGGGTATTTAAACACGTTAAAGATTTTGTATCTATGTATCTCATTTTCTCTATTTGAAAGTTCAGTTCGAAAGCACTTACAAAAAAATTCTGGAAATTAAGGCTCCCAATAGGCAACCAACCACCGGCAGTGTCATCCAAGAACTGAACTGGAAAAGCAAGCAAGGAGGAAGGACCTCCACTTGGAGCTGCTGGAGCATTGTGTGCAGAAAAGGTGCATCATAAATTCTCACGGAACGTGTAAACAGCGACATTATTTAGCTAAGCTATTGTTTCATGTGGGCGGTATCTTTTTTTCATACTCGCACAGTGGGCGCAAATAAAATCACCTTCGTAATTTTGAATAAATCTTTAAATGTATCCTGACTTAGTTAGCATACCCATTTGTTATTTATTATTTATTTATTTATTTATTACATATTTACATATTACATATTGTTATAATAATATCCCTGCTTTTAGCCCACTGTTTCGCCCACAGTATTGAAATTCGAGCAAATATTGCAAAATTTATGCCAGCTTCGAAATAAAAACAAGTGCCCGGCATTCGGCTCGTTTTACGAGGCAAACAGCGTAACTTGCCGGATTTTATGTTGTTTTGTTAGCCAAGCAACAGGTTGCAGGTGGAACGGCTGGAAGGGCAGGTGGAAAATCTGCAGCTGAACCACATACATATGTGGAGAAGTGGCTCCAATTTGCGGCCGAACGGAACCGCAGATAAACAAGGCAATAAGCGGACAACGGGCCGCATACGCAATTGCTGCCGTAGCTCTTCATTAGATTGGATTGGCCTGGCCGGGTGTGGAAAAGGGTCCTGACCCGAGCCTGGGCCTCATTACTTCAAATAGAGCGCTGACCAAACGATTTAATTATACCGCCGACGCCCGACAGTTGGCCGCCACTCAGGTGGAGCCCGGCTCCGGTTATATTTCAAAACCTGACAACACACCGGCCAGAGCGCTCAGTCGGCACGCGTCCGCCGTGTGAGCCGCACCAGGATCAGGATCAGCATTCCGTAGCATCCCTTCAAGCGCAATTCGAGCAGGAGAACTCCCGATATGACCAAGATGATAATACAAAACTCGGGCAGCTGGACGCTTTGCGGAGCTCTACTCCTGTTCGTCCTGCCGCTGATACCCACGCCGGAGGCACTGCAGCACACCGAGGAGGGTCTCGAGATGCTTTTCCGCGAGCGGTGAGTTGGGCTCCATTGACGCCGATCGAATTGCGTGAGCTTTACGTCCGGAGCTGTTCCGGTTTCAACCCACCCACGTCTATGTCCATCTTTTAGTTCCCAATCGGACTGGGAGAACGTGTGGCACCAGGAGACGCACTCCCGCTGCCGAGACAAGCTGGTCCGCCAGCTTTATTGGGCCTGCGAGAAGGACATTTACCGACTGACACGGCGCAACAAAAAGAGGACGGGCAATGATGAGGCTTGGATCAAGAAGAGTACCACGGAACGTAAGTGAAATCCCTTCCAACCAAAGACATTGAAGTCTATGTGACTCCTCCTGGTGCCTTTCCAGCTGATGGCTCAACCTGGCTGCACGTGAACTATGCCAACATGTTCCTGCGGAGTCGTCGATCGGATGGAAACACTCCATCGATATCGAACGAATGCTGCACCAAGGCGGGCTGCACCTGGGAGGAATACGCCGAGTATTGTCCTTCCAACAAGCGACGCAATCACTACTGATTGGCCATCGACGGTGGATCTGCTTAGATATATACGAACAAATATATATTCGCTTTTTTTTCGTGGTTGTTGTTGATGTTCTTGTTGTGGTCAAATAAAGTCTTATTGAAAATAAACAGGTTTCGGTTAAATAAAAAGAAACTTTACTGGCTTTAACTACAAATTTCGCATAATAAAAGCTAGATTTGCATGACATAACAAATTATATTAATCAATCAATGTAATTCAATTTAACAGCAAAATTGTCTTTGCAGATTAGAATAGTATAATTTAAAAAAAAATTCACTTTATTCGACTCACAATGACCCTACTTTAAAATGCCCTAAATATGTCCTTAAAGCTATCTACACTTTATACCTCCTCAATTTGGGGCAGTAACAATCCTCTAGTGCACCTATCACCTAGTCAACAATATCGTCCTCTTCGTCCTTGTCGTCCGCATCGATCTCCTTACGACTCTTTGCTGAACCCTCAGCCTTGCTGCAGCTGGATGATTTTCGTGGCCTCTTCGAGGCCGATCCCTTTTCGTAATGGGTGTCCAGCATCTCGAGCAGGCTCAACTGGCGGCCACCTGAACCTCCTGATTTCGTGGCCGAACTGCTGGTTTTGGCCGTTGTGCTGCTGTTGCTTATTTCTCCGCTGCTTTTTGCTTCCAGACTAGCGGCCTCCATCATGGCATTCGCCTCCTCATCGTCCGACAGCATAAGAAGGGCCTGATCTTCCGAAGAATTTGAGTTATCTTGCGATGATTGAGCGGGCAATAGATCGGTACTTTGTTGAGTTGTGGTGGTTTGCGGTCGGGCTGGATGCTTGTTGAGTTCTGGCGAGGATTTCGCTGATCCCGAAGTCTTTGTTTCTGATTTTCCTTCACCTGATCCAGCTGCTCTAGAGCTTCCAGCTTCGGTGGATGCTCCTTCTCCGGGCCCATCTCTGATCTTCTTAAGTTCCTCTTTAATAAAATCATAAAGCTTCTTTTTGGATGCCTTACACTCACGCGGCTCCTTGGAGCTCTTCTCCTTTATAACCCTACTGTACGACCTCAAAATACTCCAAAGCTGCTGCACCGTAGTCCCTTCATTTCGAAACAACAGCCACATTTCATGAAAATCATCTCTAAACTCCACATTTCCAAACGTATAGTAGGCCAAAGGTCTGCCCAACTGGGCGCAGACCATGAGTTGCAGCAGGGCTTTCAGGTAGGAGTCCCCGCCGAATGCGCCGCACCCCCAGTTACCAGTTGCCACACCCGGTGGTGGCGTCACCATCCAGTGAACAAATCCGATGTACGCCTTGTTCAGCTCCCTTTCCATGAGATCCTCGCGATACTGATGATGTGACTGGGCAAAATGAAGGGCATCGATTGCCACAATGGCCGTTTGTCGACGACCTGAGCTATCTCTTGGCGTGGAATCCTCAAAGTTGCCGGACCACTCGAAGCTTCCAGCATATCCCGTATAGTTACTGTACCTCTCGGCGCCCAACATCACCAGGGCCTCGAATGGTCGCAGACACTCCGTAAAGAGTTTACCCACCAAGAGCTCCGGACAGATGACAAAGCGTATCTCCTCCTGAACGCAGCCGTGTCCCAAGACACCGCCACCCAAATATTTGTTGGCAAAGTCTACTTGCAGCAGTCCAATGCCCTCATCCTCGATCGTTCCCTCGGCATCCACATGCAATGGCACATCGCCCAGCGGCGCCGCACTTTGGCTCCAGTCGACCAGATGTTCCGGCAAGCCGCTCCGACGGACAAAGGTCACCACACCGGTGGGCACATTGCTGGCATCCCGCTCTGTGGGACACACGCGACGGAAATAGTGCATAATGCATTTCAGCTTCTCCAGCACTGCCGGTCCCGTCGATTGGTAAAGCCTTTGATAGAATGGAATACATTTTACATACTTCGACTGAAGATATACGAATCTGGTGGCCGCTTACCTGTTAAAGTTGATGTCCGGAAAAGTGCTGTACTCGGACTTCCTCTTGAGGGTGTTTCGCCGGGGAAAGGTGCACAAGAAGGCATTGGCCAACAGGCAGGAGATCTGCTGTTGGCTCAGGCTCAAGGAGGCGTTCTTATGGTGCTTGAGCAGCGGAACTGGCGATTGAATCAAGTCCGGAAGCCGCAGTGCCAATCGGATAATGCGTGGCAATAGATCCTCGAAGAAAACCCGTGTTTCGCTCTCGTCCAGTTCCTCGTCAAAAAGTTGATGGAGGGCACGAAAGTGCCACTGATCCCTGTAGGTGGTATTATATGATAATATCGCCGCCTGCAGTTCCTCACTCGTCTCTATGGGCTGCAGAAGGGCTCGTTCGATCATTTCCCAGCGGGAATCGATGGTTGTGCTGCCATCCAGGTTCTCCCTCGGATATTTCGACTCGGGCGCACAGGGCAGACGCACATGCTCCGAGTCCCACTTTCCCGGTGATTTGTAGGGGCGTGGTGGTGTTTCTCGAATTGGCAACTGGTACATCACCCGGTGGAGATTGCCGGCAGTCACTGGTGGCAAATTCTCCAATTCGAAGGGCTGCCGATTACGATGTATAGCCTCCATAGACACTCCACGCCACGAATCATCCAGGGAGTCCGCCACATTTGCCGGCTCCTCCTCCGTTTCTATTTCGGAGATCCCGCCATCTGGAGACTTGGACATCCTGGCGCAGCTTAAGCACAAGGCCTTGCCCAGTCGGTTGGTCAGCACGGACGCACTTGCCCCGCGTCGATTTGCCGAAGATTTGTAAACCTTTTGGAATATCGGAAAAATCAAGTGTGACCTGAATTCTTGCATACCGGTGTTTTGGGGATGAGCGATAGCTGTGATGAATATCGCACTTTAAAAATACCACACACTACGATTAAAGCGTAGTGAATTAAAGTGTTTATATATCAGAATATATCTAAATAAACGTTTGTATTCGCTTCAGAATGAATCAATAACTAATTCAAAATTACATTGCCTTGAATTTGGCGGGCGAAAGTGTGACCATTACATGTGGTATTTTCCCACGCCTTGTCGCTAGTATTTAAATACCGGCACGAGAAATACCAAACATCGAGTGCGTTGCAATGCGAATTGCAAATATAACCGCCGAAGGGACAACAACAAACAAAGAGAAAAAAACAAAACTTCCAGCAATTTGTCAACTATTTTCTCTATTTTTTTTAAAGTGTGAAACTATCATAACGAGCGCCGAGTTTTAAGTTAAGTGAAAGGATTCTTTAGTGTCCTTCGTGCGGTAAAAATAATATGAATATATACCCAGGGAAATAAAGTTAAAGACGTCTGCGGAACTCTTATTAAATGTATTTGATACTCAAAAAGGTAAGAAGCGGCGAAAAGGAGTTGCTGTTTTCTGTTTTTATAAGCACTTTTACCAACGAAATGTTTTTTTGTTGACGTCAGTGGTCAAATCAAATTTTTTTCAGTTTTTAACCCTTAATGTGGCCCTGTCACTCGCATCTATGCATATATTTATGTGGTTGTGGTATTTTTCTAAAGCTTACGTGTTGAAAAGAGGAAGAGAAACCGCTGCATACACGTGCAAAGATTCTGAGAATGGTCACAAGAGAGCGAGAGAGGGAGAGAGAGAGAATTGTTGTTTGTTTTGAAAGCGTCGCAAAAACAATACAAAAAAGGTCATAAAAAATACGCACACACACTTGCATCTGAGGAAAACGCAAAAGCAAATTCGCAGCTAGCTAAAAACCAAAATAAATATAATTTATGAAATGTACTTTTGCTAAAGTTCAACACACCTTTATCTCTCCACGAAATTTGTTTGCACCATCTCTTTCTCTCCTTTTTGCGTAAACAAACGAAAAAGCTTGGCAAGGAGAAGCAAAAAAAAAAAACACAAAAACAAAAATCGAATTATCAGTAGAATTCTACAAAAACGAGACGTTTCTCTTCATCGCTCTTCGTACCTGAGTGTAGCCTTCAAATTTGCTTAGATTTCGCCTTGACCATAACCTAGAAATACTCGAAAAAAAGTACTGTCAACGCTCAGTAAGATAAACGTTTGATTTTCAACCAAAGAGAAAACCAGATATTAAGTAAAATTTATTTCACTAAATAAAAGAAGAAGGTCTGAAACCCGAGCATTTAGATTTCGGTGGTAAGCTTTAACGCAATGGAGTCTGCACTGTACCTGTAGCGCTTTCTCTTTTCTCATTTGCGTCAGCGAAAATAGATGGAATAATCGGGGGTGGCGTTTGGGGGGTTAGCAAAAAAACAAGCAACAACAAAAATGCATAGAGCCGAATAATCGCTTGGAAAAAGCAAGCGACGAAAACGCGATGTTAGTAAACTTTTTCAAGGTCACCTCAAAAGCATGAACTTATACTAATCAACAGCTGAAAGAAGCAGAAGACTGCACTTCTATGAGTCAGTTTCAAAAATTAAACAAAACGAAGAGGGGAAAAAACCAATTTGAAAATTCAATTTAGATATTTGTGGAAATTTCTGTTTTTCTAGAATGTAGATACTTTATTCATTAATGTAGAGATTTTGAAGAAATAATTTATTTTTGTATCCGAACTCTGATGCACTTCACACATAAAAAAGAAAGTTTACCTTAAAATATTTGCTAGACTATTTAATTAAAAACTAAAACTATAAATTAAAACTAAACCATTTGCCTTTTTAAGTTGATATTAAGTATGAAGTGTAGAGAATTAATAATATAGTAACAAAGTGTAGAATAATAATAATAATATAAGAATAAGGTGTGGAATAATAATAAAATAATATATATTATAACAACAGTGTGTTCTTTTTACGAGTGATCACTGTAAACGTATTTATGTGCGAAAGTCGAATTATATCATGTGATCCCGAATTGTTTGAAATGTTTGGGCTTAAAAGTTCGAATGAAAACATGTGAAAATGGATCTAGAAGTTATTTATTTTGTTAACGCCTCAATTTATAAGTATGTATATTTATTCGCATTGACTTGCTTTTGATTGGGGGAGGCTTCAGTTGTATGCAATAAAAAAAAAAACTGAAATGATAAATAAAATTGCGTTTGCTTTTGTGCTTCGACTTTTTTCTTGGCTTTTGTCAACGCGACTTGGCTCACGTTGACAAAACAAAGTGCAAAATGCTGAACGAGAGGAGGGAGATAGAGTGGAGAAAACCTTGCAGTTACAGGCTGCACTGGCTATGTGCAACTATGTGTGATTGGGACCAAAGCATATACAATCTATCCACTGAATCCATGCACTCCAAGCCAGAATAATAAAGCCAGAAATAATTTTAAAAAAAATCCTTCAATTGCTGCTAAGTACCCCCCTTTAGCACCATCTTGCACACAAGTGCAAGCAGACAGAGAGAGAGAGAGAGAGAGAGAGAGGCAAATAGCTAACTAGAAAGAGAGGGCTGGCCACACGTGTTGCTAAGGAGGGTCGCTCAACTTTATCGCCCAGCCACCGGACCCCTTCGCATACCCTGCAAACCCACAATTTATTTATTTATTTTTTTTTTTTTGCCAGAAAATATTCGCACACTCTCGCAAACAAAATAAGAACAACAACAGAGTGCAAAAAAATAAAATTCGCATGCGCTGATGACCTTGAGAGTTCTGCGAGTATAAGACGGAAAAAGCGAAACTGAGAAGACGCCTGCAATGCGAAATGGGCAGGAAAAAATATACAACAAATATCACAAACAAGAGCAAATTTTCTTTTCAACAAAAAAACAAATACAGTTTGCGATTTCGCTTGTTAATGGGAAAAATTCTTTAACGAATAAGACGCCTTTGATTTTTGGTATCTGAAATTATGTATTAATAGCAAGTATATTATGTTCAACATTAAGTGCAGATTATGTGTTTATGTCTTGCATCATCACCAGCACGCATAAATAATTTATCTATTTACCGTTATTACTAATGCAAAAGGCCCCTATATGTATATGTACACATACATATGTATGTATGTATATATTCGTATTTTTTAACTTTTGGCAATGTTCACGCCCCCATTTAAGCAAAAAGTGAAATCGTTTTTACGTAGTATTTTGCTGGTTTTTAAAATAAAAACCCAACAAGCAAACGAAACAAAAATTCACAATAAATAAAAATAGTACATATGTATATGTACATACATATGTATGCAAAAATCAGCACAACAACAATATAATAAAAAAATATAAACAAAAGGTGATGGCCAGACAAGAAGGCCTTAACCCCAATAAATGTGTAAAAACAATTGAAAAGCAACCAGCAATAGCAACAACAACCCAACAAAATACATAACATTGCTAATTTATTGCGATTTGTGGGTGGTGAAAGTACAAAAATGGAAAGGGCTTAAGCTACCTGACAGATGGAGTCTTTCACATTAATCCAAATTTGAAAATTACAGACAAGAACATTCAATTTTATCATACAAAATAACTTGCAATTAAAGATAACACAACGGAATGCCGACAGATGGCGCCACCTGATGATATCAGACAGAAAATGCAACGCATACTGAATGTATATTAATCTATGTACATATGTAGCTACTTACATAACCCTAAGATACAAATGCCAGATTTTTACAAAAAATCAAATAAATACATTAAGGAACCAAAACGAGTTCAGTTACGATCGTTATATAACGAACTGGAAACCCGAAAAACCTTGAGACACAAAAAACAAAAAAAAAAAACTACAAACAACTAAAGCAAAAAGTCGGATTTTTTCAAGCTAACAATTGCAATTATTTCAACATTAAAAGTTATTTGGCGGCTGCAAAAATTAATTCGATTTTAATTTGGCGCGCATAGGGCTGTGTTGCTATCTCCCTTCCGCTTACGATATCTGTCCCTGTTCAATTTTGGTCATATGTATGTATAGAGGAGATATAGCTATAGGTTTGTCGATCCGATCAGTAAGTACATACATTTTGAACTGGGGTTGGGTAGCTTATCATATTTGATTTAATTAGTTACCTTAAACAGTTCAAACAGTGCATACATTTAACTTACATTAATGGTTTCCGTCTTAATCCCTTGAGTTAACATTGCAATTTATTGCTCTGTTACGCCGCTGACGTCAGCGACGCCGGCAGCGCTGCAAGCAGAGGCGTTGTAACAGAGTCTCATTTTATGGGGGGGTCTAGGAAAGGGGGGCATTAGTCACTAGTGACAGCCACAGACTAAATGGCACTTGTTGTTTGTTCGTAGAGAGAAAAGTGGTATTCGTTGGGCAGGGGGGTTGGGTGGGGTGGTCTAAGATTGGGGAGCCGAAAGGCCCACTGACTATAACAAAGTTAGGTAAAGCGAAAGGCTGATAAGCTGAATAGTGAGTAATGATCATACAATTTCAAATGACGAATTGCAGGTGTCTGTATAAATTAGTAAAAAACTTATTGTGTTTATAAAATGGAAGACAAGCGTTGAACTTAATGATTTTCAGATCAGTTTAGTACAGAAGAAAGTATAATTTATAAAAACAATAACAAAGCTGCTTGCAGCAATTGTGTAATCAATATTTTTATCAGGTTTTATCATACATGCTGTTGCAAGACTAAAATGCAATTACGAAGAATCAGTAATATAATTTTAAATAATTGAATTTGCCAGAATCGAAAACAAAAATTTAAAAAATGAAAACTCATAACTGAAGAATTGCTTTCGAGCTGTCTTCAAAGGAAATTTTAAGTATACAATTTTCCCACACGCTTGTTAAATATTAATCAACGAAAACCAACAGCAAACTGCCGAAAATTATAAATAATTATTTTTGTCACATTTTCAATGTCAACGTTGTCATACATTTTCAGCACACAAATTAGCAAACTTTTTTTGTTCTTAGATTTTTCTCTTTATTTTTGTTTTTGTTTGGTGCACTCTGAATTTTCAAATTGTTTTTGGTACTTGCGTCACATTAAAAATTCTTTGGTTTTTTGTATATAATTTGATGTTTTGTTATATTAGGGTAAACCAAAAAATTGTGAAATTTCCATAAGTTGGTTGTTTTTTTAAGTTTGTTCACATTAAGGAATCATTTTTATTTCTTAAAAGTCTTTACCCCCAATTTAATTATACAATTATTTTCATCAACTTGTGTTGCTGTTTACTACCAACCATTGTTCGACCTGTAAAGAGAAAGGGAATGAGAAAAAGAGAGTGGGAAAGAGAGTATATATTTTTCACAATGTGCACATGCCTCGATGAATGTGTGCGTGAGTGTGTGTGTAAGTTTTGTATCTGACATCAGCGACACAATAACAAAGCAGCGTGCAAAGCTAAAACCAAATCGAAAAAGAAATGAAACGAAGACAACAACAAAAGGCAAACCAGTAAACACGTCAGCCAAGTCATTGAACACAAAAAACCATGCAAAGAGAGATATAAAGAGGGGCGGCAATTACAGTGCGATGAAGAGCAAAAGAGAGGGAGAGGGTCGTTTGCGTGGCAGCTTTTGGTTTGGCACAAGAAAAGGCAAACAAACTAAAGCTGACACGTGAGCTTAGCAAAGAGCGGAAAGAAGAGAGTTGTGAAGAGCTAATTATTCACGAGTAGCGTTCAAAGAGAGGACGAAGAGCGATTAAAGATAAGAACAAAATAAGTTAAAGTAAAGTTAAATTACAAGCTATCACAAAAATAAAATAGACGGAACAACTCAAAGCAATTGGATTAAATATTTTTTAGCATAGACAAACCAAGAAGGATAGAATCATAATTAAAACTGCAAGCGGGCGTTTTGCAGAATATCATAGAAATTATTTAAACCTTACAAACTGAAACAAAAAAGCAGCTAGCAATTTAAAAAAAAACTATGACTAAGTGTTGTCTCTCTTAAGAGAGAGAGCGACATCTGCATTTTGCATTTGCAATGACAACACCCCAAAATGCACACACGCAAGTACAAAAGCAAACAGAAAATACAAATGCTCGTTCTCTCTTTTTCTCTCTCTTGTTTTTGTTTTTGTGTCGCGTGATTTAGGCGAAGCCGAAATAGCGGTAAAGACAACACAGTGATAACACAAACACCCACTACCTCTCCCACCCTCCCACGCTCTTTGTGAACAGCCCATTCTCGTCGGTCTCTTTCCTCTTGGCCTCTTCCAGCTAGTATAGCCGTCTCGCTTGTGCACGCTGCCAACGCCTGACGCTTATTATTGTAGGTCATAAATGCATGCACATGACTGCACTTGGTGCAAGGGTGAGGGGGAGAGTGAACGAGAGAGGCTGGATCTCTGTGTGTGTTTGGGGCTACGTGTACAATTTGAATGCGCTACATTGCTTTTGAGGAGCGCTTAAAACCCGAAGATGAATCATGATGAGAAAAAATTGAAGTTATTTCAGATACGTGGTTACAGTGCGGTGGGAATTTCCGATATCATTTTGGCTAGACCTCCCGCCTTTTCTATTATAACCCATTGTTGTCGTATTATTTTATGTATGTATAAAAAATAAGATAAAACAGTAATTAGGAATCATTTTACAAGCGAGATTCATTAAATGTTTTAAAACTTCATATACATTTGTTTGTGTAGAGCATACTTGAGTTCTTAAAAGGCCGCTTAATCTGCTCTTCTTCTTCCCTGCTGCTTCCTCTTCTTCAACCGCTGTCATAATCAAAGCGAACGCTCTGTAATTAACAGTGCCTGCGTGTGGGGAGTGTTGAATGGGGGCGCAAGAGAGTCGGTGGCAAAGAGAGAGAGAGAGTAAGAGAGGGAGAGGAGACTGTGGTTTTGTGACTTTCGTAAAACGTTTGTTTTTGCTTCTGATGGCAAATGCAAGCTATCGCCTCTCTTCTATACCCCTTCTTTTGTTATTTGCCAGCATCCAAGTCAATGTTACTTGACATTTATCTCGAAACGCTGCTAAATAAGCTTATTTTCTAAAAACTAATGTACTAACCAGTTATGAATTGATGACAACAGGCAGCATAAATTATAAATGAAGATGCTGCCATGTCAACGTGACGTATGCGCAATGTCCAATGCATTGGGACAAAAATCAAGAGCAAACGCAAATAAAGAGAGAGAAAAGCAGCGACTGCACTTTGTTATTGTTTTTCATGCGCCTCAGTTAATTAATTTTCATTTTACTCCTGATCATTGTCAATGTCTGTCTTTATCTACGCATTCCTTATTGGCTAATTACTTTACTTTTAAGCTCAATTTTGGCTTGCACTTTTTCAGCCCTATTTACGGAATTTCTGCCAAACATTGGAAAATTGGTCGAACATATTCATTCAATTTAATTTTTTTTTTTTTTTAATTTGCACTTACCCAAATGCATTTTCCGTAAAGACGATAAGCCAAAGTCGAATATCTAGTCGAAATGTCAAATAATGGAATTGATAGGAGAAGTTATTGAGGTGCCCTCCCAAATGTATTTCAAACATTTCGATAATCGTCGAAACTATAAGGAACAAGGCGACTGATAGTGAAAGAAGAAATTGTGTGGGTTGTGATAAAAGGAAGTGTTTTACGACTTTGATAAGCTTATATTTCAACAAATGCACATTCAAGAGCGCATTTCAAGGTTACTATGTATATTAATCTACATTCTAGGTTTCAAATAAATGAGTTGAGTCAACAGTAAATTGAATTAAATACCAAATAAAGCTGGTCAAAAACTATTTTGCAGTTTATATTTTATGTGTTGGAAATAGATTACTATATTTTACACTGTTCGACAAGTTCCTCTTGCGCCAAAATAAACAAGAAGAGCAGGAAAATAGAGAAACGTCAGCGAAGAAAGAGGAAAATGAACTCGGTAAAGTGGCAAACTGGTTGAACGTGCCAAATTCCAATTAGTTGGGCACTTTAGTGGCTCCCCACTGTGTTTATCCCCGGTAAACCCCCCTATCCCCCTTATCCAACCCTCCGTCCTACTATTTGCAAAAAAAAAAAAAAATGCCCTGGGCCAAAGACAAACTGCCTGAAAGCCAAGTTTACTGTAAACTTTTTTAGTTTTGCCCTGTTTTGGCATGGCTCAATATGCTACCCTTGTTTTTTTGGGGCGTATTCATTGGTGTATTTTAAGTAATAGGTAATAATCATTTTATGAAATAATTTATGTTTAAGATTAATGTATTTCCATACTAAACTTATTAGATTATGTAGTATATACATATACCTTACTCTTTATAGAGCTCCTCCTGTTTCACTCTTTTGGCCCTGAAAGTCTGAAAGGAAAAATGGGAAAATACGAGAGCATGAAAAGATTCTCAACGGCCCTCTCCTCCTTTTTTGCCATCGTAATCCCCACTCTCTGTTGTTTTTGCTGTCTTATCACCGCGAACAAAAACAACTGCAACAACAGCATCTAAGACACATTTGCTGATTATGCTTCCGCCTTTAAAGAAAATAAATAAAAATGCATGAAAAACAAAAAAAAATAAAATAAAATCAAAAGAAAGAACAGGCTAAAGATGAAGACTGCGAGGAAGAAGAGGCTGAAGGAGAAGGAAAAATACGCCCTCATTCAGCTCTTAATCTCTCTTTCTCTCTCGCTCTCCCGCTCATTGATTCCCTTTATCTTTATCTTTTTTTCGCCTGATAAGTCTGCTTTGTTTTGCTTGTGTGTGTGTATTTGCACTCTGACATTGGTGTGCGTGGATCAGCTGAAGCTAAAGGCCAGTGCATTCTGTTTGGGAAAATCCAAAGTGGACTGCACAAATACATTTTTGATATTATAATATTAAAATGTGCAATTTTTAGTGATTAAATCTATCCGTAAGATATGGCATATATGTAACCCTAAGCCACTTTCATTCCACCAACAAGCAAATTGCTTTTTGCATCGATCAAAGGTTATCCGTACTGCTGACGAACTCGCCGAATTCAATCCGTTTTTGTATCGGCTTACGAAGCCGAACGACTTTTGCTTTACCCTGCCATATCATGTACCCGGAAAGAAGAAGCAGCGGCCGAGACGGCGTTTTAAAAGTGAAAAGTTGAAAACAGCACAAATTGCAACCCCTCATCCCCAATTAACCCTCTTTGGCACACACCCCCTCCCAGAATTCGCCACTTTGGAAATTTGTTTGCTGCTAATTAGAGTGCGGCACTCTGATTACACACACACACACACACACATGTTCACCTTGTGGGGAAAATGGAAAAAACGAAGATACTTGATAATGTTGATAAAAACAAAACAACAAGAACAGCCTGAGAGAGAGAAAAGTGTTTGCTCACGTCTTGCTAAAAAAAAAAATGTTAAAAAACAGGGCAAAAAAAGCATGAGGGAGTTAAGATCTTGAGCAACCGCAAAAAAAAAATTATATCGCATTTTACAATTAGAAGTTAGAGATGTTAAGAAAGTTAGAGAATTATCAACTAATTGAAAAAAAACACGTTGTGTAAATACTTTTTAAATTCTTGATCGACAAACTAGTCTCTCACTTTTAAAGCCACCTATGTAATGAAACCATCCCAAAAGTCTTCATAGTCATATATGTATGTATATAAATAGATTACTGCAAGGGTATCTACGCTTCGGCTTGCCTCTTTCTTGTTTGCCCATGTGACAGAGCCCAGAAAAACCATCGTCATCGACATCAGACGTCGGTTCACTTGGCCAACCGAAAAGTGGGCGCTGCATTTTACACTCGAGCGCTTTTGTCACTCGGGTCAGAGTGCAAAGGGTTCGGAAAGCAGGGCGAAATGGGCGCCCTTTTTTTCTTTTTAGCAACACGCACACACACATACATATATGTATATGTGTGCAAACACTCAGCTTGATTGATTTATGCATGCAAATGCACTACGAGGAAAAAAGCAAGAGCAGCAGAACCAGAATAAGAGGTTTCAAGAAGACAACAACAAGAAGAGCAGAAGCGCAGCATGAAGACCGCATCGGCTTTTTATATTTTCCACAGAAGACTTTTGCTATTTTTAACCGGAATTTAATTAAGTTAAGACTGCTCTTCTCATAAACCCCCTCCCCTCGTTGTATCGATGATAACGAGAGCTGAGATAACTTTTCCTAGTTTAATTCAGTGCCTTACTTTCGATGATTCGAAAATAATCGTGTGTGCTGAATTGCAGTCGAAGTCGGAATGACGTGGAAAGGCGAAAAACGAAACCGAAATCATCGAGCCAAGTTGTTGCCGCCCCTGCGCCCCACCCACCGACTCTTCATATCTCTCGCTCTTCTCCATTTTCTATCTCTTGCTCGCATTCAGCGCGTGCTGATTGCATTTATGTCAACGTTCGTTTTCAATGTTAAATGTCGCACTCAAATTAAGGGGGTGGCAAACATGCAGGGGCGTTACTATGAAATGAAATAAAAGTGGAGGGGGGGGGGGGGGGGGGGGAGGTGTGCTGGGGGCTTAAATGCATAAAGCAAAGCGAAAATTATGCATGAAATGTGGCATAAAAGTTGCATATCGTTGCCTCCGCAACGTTCTCCGCTGCACGCTGTCGCTCTCCGATTCTCCGTATTGCTCTTCATCGTTTACTTTCCATGTGCAGCAAACATGTCCAAACACGCACACAGCCAAAGGCCGATTGCATTCGCCAGTGTGCGCTGGTGTGCAATGTAAATGGTGAACGTAACAACAGCTAAATAACAAGTACAATGGAACGAAATCATGTGATTCGCCAGAAAATTACTCATGCTAAGAACCATACTAACTAATGTCAAGCAATCAGATATGTATATTTAGTTTTGATATGCATATGAAGACGTACATATGTATGTACATGCTTGCTGTATTTAAATCGCAGTCATTTTGGGGCAGTCGGGACCACTGTGCCGTAGGCCCGCATAGTACCGAAAGCACAACAACACGTGAGCAACAACAATCAGACATTGATGATGGGGCAAGCCCATATAATCAAAGTCAGGAGAGTCAGAGTCAGGGCTTAGTGGCTGGGCAATCAGTCAGTCAGTCCGTCAATCAAGCGGCTATATATAGTCTCGAAAACTGCACTCACACACACTAATGCACCGACGCACTGGGCCAGAGCGAGACGGAAAGAGAGAGAGAGAGAGAGGGCGAATAAGTTGACCTGTCAAGTTCATGCGATATTCGTTGCATTCAATTGAAAAGTCGTCGCATTGTAGGAACAATTTGAAGGTTTTTTGCGAGCGAATAATCTCCGGGAAAATGAAAAAATGAAAATTCTCAATCCCGAATTGAAACATATTTAATACGCAACATTTTCACCCTTGTTTCACATACATGTGTACATATATGGGAGCTAATTAGAGATACTTTATATCTTATCTTTTGTGCAGTAAGTTTAAGATTAAATCGAGCAGCTCTTTGGAAATTTCGCGTTTCTTTTGATTTATGGCGCGATTACGAAGCTCTCTCCCATCTGATTGATGTCTAACCCCTTGACGCTCCCCTCTTTGTTGAAGTATTTCGTTCAGGCAGGATTTGCGGGGTTTCCGCTTTTTTTTTTGGGCTGCTTTGTTGGCTTCCTTCAATTTAGATTTCGTTTGCCTTCTTTTTTTGCAGCATGAAGAGGTGGGTTGCGACTTGCAACCAGCTGTCGCCTTTGGGGTTATCAAAAGTGTTTGGTTACTCCTGTTTTTTTGTTTTTGTTTGTTTTCACTTGTAAATATTTCATGTGCACTTGCTCATTCGCCGTCTCTTTTCCGCATTACAGCTGTCGGAAGATAAAGAAGAAGCAGAAGAGCAGCCAATTTAAAGACGACTCTTCTCGCTTTATTTTCGCCTTTTGCAGTTGCAGTTATTGGGTAAGCTGATTTTCCGAATACCCTTCTTTTTTATTTAAAACAGAGAGTCATTTGGCTATGCGGCTTACTTTAACTAAGTTGCAGCTGAAAAACCGAATAGCACAAAATGTATTAAGGTATTAATAGAAGAATCATCACAAATCTTAAAAATAGACTTCTTAACTATTTGGCTACCCGTTTCAAAAGGGTATAAGGGTTTTTCTTACGCTTTGGGCTACCTGTCTGTCACTCTAGTCTTCCACCCTTTTCTTTTTTGTGTACTCTTGCTTTTTGTTTAATAATTGAAATTTTCTGGAATGCCAGAAGTAAAAACACTTGCATCGTAACCCGTCACTTGTTTTGCCTGCATTTGTTGGGTTTTATACATACATACAGGCATACGGGCATATGTACATACATATATACATGGGCGCTACAGAAAGGAAAGGGCAAAAAAGAGAGAGGAGGGTTGCATTACTCATACGCCACGTTGTACAGCCGCACACCTTATTTATTTTTTTTTAGTAAAACACTTTTTGGCACGCATTTTTGTGTGATTTGTTGCCAACCGAACGCTTTTCGTGGGCTCTTTTCATTTTTTGTTCAAGTTAGTTAGGCTTACATAAAGGTATTGAAGGGGATGACGAGGGGATTGACGTGATTGCTGGGGTCGAAACACTAAATTTTGTTTCCTTCTTATTTTTTATAAGCTAGCTAAAGTTGCTTGTTTTAGTTGAGAAAATGTTTGTTAAAAAGATGAAACCTGTTTGGTTTAGACTCGCATTGAAATTCATTTCTAACTTATACACCTTTTTATTGAATTGGTTAGAAAGCGATTATGAGCCCTTCAATTTCTCTTTAATACTGCAATATGGCGTTATTGTAGCCGAATAAGCTCATCTCCACTTGTAACGTCCCTAATTGCCTTCTGACCACATATGTGGGTGGTGCCACAAACACGTGCATGTTGCACCATCTAGATCCCTCTCGCATTCCACATCCCCTAGCCAAAAGTCGATTAATGAGCCCTTGGCCCAGGCGACAAATGCAAATAGATGGCTTTTCTAATGCGCTCTCTGGTTGCAATGACACACAAGGAAGGGTTAAGAGGTAAGGAGGGTATAATGTAGCAGGGGCTATGAAGTTCGGCTTAATCTTTGTGTACAGTTGTGTTCAAAATAATACTAGCGAAATTAAAGCAATCTTAAAAACCTACAAATTTCCCATATAGTAAAATCAGTTTTATGTACACTAACCAAATACACTTATTTAACTTATAATGTAAGCCACGTACATTTTATTTTGGGCTTGCTTACATTATTCTTACATTTTTGGCTTTAATTGCAACTTTATGAGCTGCTGAAGGGTTGAGAGGGGGGGTGGTGGGAAAGCTGGGAGCCAAAGTCGTGTTAGTCGTGAATGTGAATGAAGGATGCCCAGGACAGCTTCCTCTCTCTTTCTCGTTCTCTCCTCACTCTCTGCTTCTCTTTGTATCAACATGTTGCGGTAACAAATTGTTGCACTGTTATTGTTGTTTTCATTAGTCCGACTCTTCGGTTTTCATTCACTTGTTTTCTCGCCTTCTCTTTCACTCCTTTCAGCCCGGTTTTCGTGCTGCTTGGCGCTTCCCTTGGCTCTCTTCGCTTGCTGCGCCGTCGCTTTTGACCGATTGTCTTCCGGTTTTTTCCACTTGCAGCTTGTTTTTGCTCTCCAATTCTCCTGATACCCTTTATACTGATTTAAAAACAACTCGAATATGATCAAACTTTCTCTTTAAGGCCATTGCCTTATAACTTATAACCCCGAATTTGTTCAATGATAGTTACGATTTGAATTTCTAAGGAAACAATGAGAATCATTCATAACATAAGCAAAGGTATTGTTGAAGGTATTGTTTATTATTAATTTCAAAGGGCTTATCAAAATATCCATTCAAATTCCTTTTTAATGTCGAATTTCGTTGGTGCTGCTCTGATTTTTCCCCACCTTCTCCTGCTCACGCACACACACACAAACATTTTGACATCCTGGCATCGCACCTGCGCCTTATTTTTTTGCGTCGCATTTTCCTTTCGTTTTACGCTCTCTTTCGTCATCCTGTTAAGGCTGGCTCTCTCGCTCTATTTCTCTGCTCACCCGGTTTTCTGCAAGCTCGCTCTCCCTTCGTCAAATCGCCCACGCTGCTTTTTCCTCTGCTTCTTCTTGCCGCCAGTACATTTGTGTGCGTATCGAACTCCAATTAGAGCTTGTCTTGCCTTTCTCTCCACCTCTTCCTCTTTGGACTTGATTTCCGTTTCGCGACGTCATGCACTTTGAACTTTTTCTTTTTTGCATTGCACCTGCCCCTTCCCGTCTTCAGGTCTCCGTTGTTTATGTCCCTTTGCGCCTTCCTTTTTGTTAGCCTCTTCGTAGCTTCCAAAGGAAACAAGAGGCACCAGCAGAATTGCTGAGGACGGGGAGAAGAATTCAAGAGGGTTGAGAAGAATTCCCGAAGAAGTTCTTAAGGAAAAGATTTGGAGCGAGCAAAACAAGTTTTTGTACTCTTTTTTTGTCCTAGTCCAAACGATAACAAGAAGAGTTCTTCTGGAGTGTCATCAATTATAGTTTAAAAATATTGGTGTTTTTCTAAATGCCTAGAAAAACATACAATGTGCATGTGCATACAAAAAATGTAAGCTGAAGGACTCTTCTGAGATTCTGCAGTCTATAAATGTAGACTCTTAATGTCGTTTAGCAATTCCTGGGACCAGTTTGGTGGTAGTAGGTTTCGGTGTGGTGGGTTACGGAGTGGTGCGTTTTGAAATTTTTGGTTTTAAAAAGTTTTCAAGCACTTTACACTTTATATGACTAGCTTGCAAAAAGTTTTGGGGTTAAAAAGATTCAACAATTAATTAAGCACTTAAAATTCTAATGATATTCCGAAAACAGTTTTTTTTTTAATGTTCCTTCCCGAGGGCTGGAAAGAAAAACAAAATCCGAAATTGTAAATTTTGACCTAGAAATGCGTGCTGACCAAAAGCTAAAACAAAGCGCAGATGATAAAGCAATGGCACAGGAAGGGCTGATGAACAAGGGAGGAGGGAAATGGGCGGGACTGGAGGCAAACACAGAGATCCAAAAAAGTACAATGAACCCTCGGCAATTGTTGAGTTGTTGCTGCGAGGGCAACATTGTTGCTGTCCCGCCCCTCACCGCCCCTCACCCAACATGCTACCCAAATGCACAGCCTCTTCCAGAATGGAAATTATGAAAACAAACAGTTTGCTGGGCGATGTTGCTGCTGTGGCACGCTGCAACTTTTGCCCGGGGCCCAGCTTTTTTGGACAGCAAGAGCTTGGCCATGCAGATCAAAACAAGTTCCGTTCCACACAAATGCCAGCACGTTTCGAAATCGCCGACGTCGACGCATCATAACAATAACAAAAGTCCCAACAAAACACACCAGCAACATCAGCAACACCACCACCGAGAGCAACGTGAGCGAGCAAACAGTTTGGTAGCAAACGAAACTACAGTACACACACATCGCGATGAGCTGGGAAAGAAGAGAATGTACCGGATAACGGGCTAGAGTGCGGCAAGCAACGCTGTCCAGGATCAAACTTAGTACACGCAGCTCAGAGCTACAGAACCATATTCCGATCAAAGCTGTAGTTAACTTTAAGAACTTATTTTTTGACCCACATGTAGATTTGCTTTTAGGCAATGTCCACCGTATATCTGCTTACATACATATGTGCATGAAACGATGCATTTACAGTGGCAGCGACGTCGACTGCGACAGAGATGGTGTTGGTGCAGGGGCGGATAGAGCGGGAGCGGTGTGCAGATGGGGGTAGGAAGCAGCGGAAAAGTTGCCGTGGACGAAACAATGACGCAGCAACAGCAGCAAATGCGAATGACAATCTAAATGAGAATACGAAAGAGAATGTGGAGCCCAGGCGAGCGCAGAAGAAGAAGAAGAAGAGAGCCTTTGCAGCATCTTAGGGTGATCCCAACAACAATGATACATATGTACATATACAAGTGCCAATAATTAATTATTATTATTTCGTTTGTTGGTTCACTCTAAAGTTCTTGGGTATCTTTGCTTGGACTAATAGTGTTTCCATTTTTTTTTCAAAAAATATATCTGCAAGTTTATATGATAAAGTTCGAATATTTATGTATGTAACTCCTTCGATATTTGTATGTGCTACGTGAAAATATTTTCATTTTTATCTGCCCCCGCAATTTGATTTAAAAAAAAGAGCCAGATCTGACGGGAAAAAAGCTGAATTGACAGAAGTGACAATTACACTGCGCTGCTGTTATTATTGTTACTATCTTCCTGTTTCGCTATGCACAAGCGCATGAAGAGCAACATCAACAAACGGACAAACAGACACAACAGCACCAACTGGTCGACAGTTATGGTCACCTAAATATGTAGCGAATGGTAACATATCCTATTTTCCAACACAGCAGTATCTATAATGTAAACCATTTCAAGATGAAATGAAAGAAAGAACTCTAAAGTTTAGTTCAAGACGGGCATTAGAAAACAAAATTTTCGTTTTGTGTTGCTATTTGACTGACCGATGCTATATTTGCAACGCGTCACGTGCGCTCTCTTTACGGCGCTCTCTTTGAGTCTTTTCTCTCGCCCGTCCAGCTCTCTTATGGCTGCACTCGTACGCCTTGCGAATGATGCGACTGCGACGCCGGCACCGACCGCGGCAGAGGCAGCGCAATCGAGCTGGCAAAGTTAAAGTTAAAATTGAACGGCGGCAGCATTTAGTTTGCTTCTGTCATTGCATTCGTCGGGTAGGATCACAAGAAACAATAAATAAGATACGAGAATTAAGAAATACAAAAAAACACAAGAATCCGAATCCGAAACCGAAACAGAAGTTATATACAAGAAAAAAAGCTAGAAAAATTTACAAAAGAAACCTTAGCTTGCCTTTACTTTTTTTTCACGTTTAAGTGCAACCACAAACGAAGAAGCAGAAACAAGAACAAGAAGAGAAGCAGCAGCAGCAGAGTGGTTAATAATTCTAACGGTAAATAGTGAGCGTAATATTTAGGTTTAAAGTGCAAAACGAAAAGTTTTCTGCTAGTGTGCGTGTGTTGTTTTTCTTTCATTTGCTTTGTCTCGGTATTTCATGGTGAACGTTTTGTTGCTGTGCTATTTTTTGTCTTTGAATTTTGTTTTTATTTATATGGTTTTAAAGACTTTTCCATTATTGTTGCATAGATTTACCCCGCTGTCTTTGTTCTTATATTTTCGTGCATTTGGTCAACTGTTAGTTTTTTCATTCGCTCAACTTAATTTGGCTTTGTTGTTTTTGTGTCTTTTTAATTTGCTCCCATTTGCTTTGCGTTCTGAAGTAGTTTTTTGTTGTTATCGCCTTACAGAGTGTCTGTTTGTTTGTTTTTGTTTATATGCAACCGATATTGCCCGTACGTAGATTAAATTTAATTTTAAACCTAGGCTCGCCTTGTCATACCGAATACTGTTTTCTTTTTGTGTAGTTTATATACATAGATAGTTCGCAAGTGTGTACTTTTTGTTTAGCTGAGAGACCCGTTCTTCAGCTTTTTATTTTTGATGTTTTGCTTTGGCTTTGTTTTAGCATGTGCCCTTTTCGAGAGTGTGTGTGATACAGAGAGAGGGTGGGGTTTTCTTTCGCTTTTGTGTTTTATTTATTTTTTCTCCAAGCCATCTGCCATGCACACATAAATAACAAAAACAAGAAGAATTTTACAGTGGAGCGCGTGCTTTTTTCTGCTGTCCCACTAGGCACGCCATTCGCCCACACACACAATCGTAGTCAATCATTTGTGGCTCTCTTTGGGCGCTCTTACGCCGTTCCACTCTTGCGCTCTCTTCTGCTGCCTTGGCATTTTCAGTCGTTCGCTTTGCGTTCCGTTCATCCCATTTCATTTTACGTTTTTTTGCCGTAGGGTGCGCGTCGCCGTCGCCGCAGACGTCACACTCTGAAAGTTGCGTCAGTTCAAAAAACTTAAATAGTTATTAAAAAAAAAATATACAAAAAGTACGCGTATTTTTTTTAAGTTGTCAACCAAGTTTGTGCATACCAAAAGATATAAAAGTATTTGGAAATACAAGAAAAAACACATTAAATAATAATATTGTATGGGTATTCGTGATAAGTGTCAGCTTTATTATTTAATCGTGCGTGTGTGTGGGTGTTGAGTTAAATTTAAAAATAAGTTTAAAAAAATTTATTTTTCATGGACAACAAGAAATGATGCATTCGTTTAATACGCCATCGTAAATCTAGAATACATCACCACCCTCAATGTTTTCTTATTGGATTTTTATTCTTACTTGACCAAAATGCAATGAACAACAGTGACTATATACTGAATTTGAGTTTTGAAAAATAAATCTATTAAATGTTACAGAAAATGAAAGAAAACTAAGGGAAATAATTTGCAAACGCGAGTGATTTTCGTTTTCTATTTTTAAACGGGCAAAAACGAATTTTTTCTTCATTTTTTGCACGCTTCATCACTCTTCATTTCAAAATTAGCAACAAAAACACATGACGAAAACCGTCAGCGCAAAGGAAATGCAAAGAAAGTGCGTAGAGTGGGAGGGAGAGCAATCAGTGAAAGAGAGGAAAACCCCAAGGAAAGAGAGCTTTCAAAATCACGGGGAAGCAAGAACTTTTTGTTGTTATTGTTGTCTGTTGCTTCCTTCTTTTGGATTCTACTTTCTTTTGCCTGTTTTTCGCAGAGAGCTTTTATTTCATTTTATTTTGTAGTTTCCGTCTGTACAATTTATTTGTTGTTTGCCTTGAGTGCATTGTTTAAAACAAGGCCCCTTTTTATACACATATATATGTATATTTTTTAATTTCGAGTAAAAAATGTTAAGATTAATCATCAGGTCAGGTATCCTTTCCCGAAATTGCCCAAAAAGGATTGAGTTTCCCGAAACCTTTTTCTCAGATTACAGATCTCTCTTAGCTTAGGTCAAATCAACCGCAAAATGTTCCATTAAATCGTTCGCTTATTCTGCCCTTTTCCCTATCAACTTTTTGCATTTTGACTTTTGAGTTTCAGTAGTGTGTTTAATGTGATTATTGGATGGGGAATCTCAATCACCTCTTGTGTGTGCAACAACCCCTCTTTCGAGTCCTGTTCCGGTTTTGTCCCACAAAGGTTTCCCTTTGATTTCCGCACATTCCGTTTCGATTCTTACGCGCACAGAAGTACCTCAATAAAATGGACCTTCCGGTGCTAAGAATCGCAATTTCCCAGCCAAGGCAGTTCGAGATACTATCGCATAAATACATGCAACAGCTTCTGGTTTGTTCCTAACATTGCAAGATAAGTTTACCTTTTGGTTGCAAGAATTGAAATATAGAAAATATTCTTTGATTTCCATCCACCCTTTGCTAATTCGTGTTAGCTAGGCTCTACTGTCCTTGGTTCCTTTCACACGCAGGCCAAGAAAGCTGGCGAAGAAAGCCTGACAATGGGCCTATACCCTATGAGGCATTTTCGAAAATACGATGACGACCCTTGGCCCTCAAACTGCGAACCCTGGGGTGGAATTATTCTCCTGTTCTCCTGTTTTTGGGTGGTTTTCTGTTTTCGGTTTCAGGTACAATATACCTCATATATGATGCGTGTGTTATGTATATGTACACACACATACATACGTCCGTACGTACATATATATTCTTTGGGTTCTCGAATTCACGAATAAGTTGTACGTGCAGTGTGAGGTTGCGTGGGTGTCGCAGTCAATTACTGCGATTTTTTCCCTGTTCGTTTTTCGGGACGCTTAAAGCGATTTCGATTTGAATATTTAATAGAATTTGCCACGCGCCACAGGCTTTCTCCGCCATGTCTCATCCTCGCTCTCTCCACGGCTCTTGTTTTTGCTCTTGTCTCAGTTGACAATGAGCAATGTCACCCGCGCTAAACCAAACAATTGACTTAATATATATTACAATAGTTCTATTTGAGTCTTTAAAATATATATAAAAAAAACACCAGGTGCTAATTTTTTATATTTCATTAAAAAAAAGTGAAAATAATCAATTGGATGGCGATTATTTTATGTCTAGATAGTGGATTGTAGGCATTGGATGCCCAAAATATGTATCTCTATTAGTGGATATATTTGGCTTATCGAAATAATGAGGGGTGTGAATTTGAGTGGGTGGTTAACGGAGGGTGTGTGTGTGGAGGAGGGTGGGGGGTTCGGTGGTTCGGCCATTTAAAGCGCGCTAATGTCAAGGCAGCGTCATTCGCAGGTCTTTCGGTCATGTCGCGAAGCTCTCTCCAATTATAGCATTTTCTATGCGTTTCTCTCTTCAGAGGGAGAGAGACACATTGATGGGGAGTTCGGAAGAGAGAGCAGCTGCAAAGGCTAAAATGCAATAAAGCCGGCTGCAATGCCCTATATCGTTCTCTTTCGCACGCGCGACCCTTGACCTTTTATCAAAATTATGACAACAACAATAAGCACAATGCAACATTATTTTCTCTTAATGTTTTTCGCCGCTCAGTTGAATGCCCCACACACACACACACACACACGTACGCGCACATGGAAAAGCAGCAGCTGACGAAAGATGAAAAATGGGAAATGAAAAAGAGGGGTTAAGGGATGGGGAAAGGAAAAGGGACCGGGTGAAGGAGTCGGAGAGGGAGGAGAAGATGCCTGCGCGCACGCGCCAATCTTTCATTTTTTTTTGTTTCATTACTACATTATTTTATCTCGCCATCTACGGTGAAAACTCAGCTATGTTGATCCAATTTGGACATTTAATATGAGTCAGAATCTTTTTGTGCATTTGTTCATAGTCCAGAATTCGTTTAAAATTTTGTGGCAAATAATATACGCTTTACTGGTCCACCCTAGGGAGAGCACTCTGTTCCTGTGGCTCTCGTTTATTCCCCTCAATAGCAATTCCGTTTCTGTTGACTGCAACTTGTTGGTTGGGGCTCTCTCCATCCCTCTCTCTCTCTCTCATTCTCTCTTTTTATTTGCTATTTTGTTCGGTGTTTTGTTTGGTGTTTTTGTCTGTATTGTTGCCACGCAGCTGTGCACAATTAGCGCAAACGCAACAGCTGCTGACGTCGACGTTGGCAGCGCCGCTCAGCTGGTAGCAGAGTGGCAAGAAGATACAAATAAACTAAGTGGGCTTGGAGTCGACCAATTTGAACTTGTTACCAACTGTAGATGTCAACCAACCTTATTTATTGCCCGATTTTGTGACCTTTTTGTGTGTGACGTTGCGTGCTAAATAATATTAGTATCAGGTTTTCGAAATACGTGTAATTTTCCTTCCAATTAGGCGGTATTGAAATCGATAAGCATCTGGTTAGGTTAAAAAAAAGATAGTATTATTTACGAGTACGTAGCCTGTAGAGAAAACTAACAGCCACTGTGACTTTTTGTCATTCCAGCCAAATCAACTTGAAACAAAACGCCCAAATCATAAGCAACAGAAAGCTAGAACCACCGAACAATCAACATCTAAAGCGGCAAAAAAAAACTCACCAACTTCGAAGCAACAAAACAAACCACAATCAGCAACCACTTTTAACAAACAATTTTGTAAACAATATTTGAAACCAAAACCACTTTCAAGAACTTTTAACAATCATTTAAGCAAAAACAAATACGAAAGATTCAACCAAAATTTATACAAAAAAAAAGAACTGAACCAATTCTCAACACCAATTCAACAACTATTTCAACAATAACTGTAAACGTGTCGCAACTTAAAGCTCCTCCCGCTATCCTGCTCTCTCGCGTGTACTCGTCGCCATCGTCCTTTTCCGTTGTGGTGTAAGAATTTTGGGGTTTTTTCTCCAAAATATATATATTTATTGTTTTACGCGTTCGTCCTTGTCCCGTGCGTGAGTGCTCGTGTGCGTCTGTGTGTGTGTGTGTGAGCGAGAAGAGGAGTGCGGTAGTTTGTGTATGCTATGTCAGGGATCGGGGGCATTAGGGCGCTCCTCCAGGCGGCTCAATTTCTCGAGCAGCATGAGAAGCTCCCGCAGGCGGGAGGCGGCGGCGGTAGCGCCCTGGGCGTGGGCGTGGCACTGCCCCAACAGCAGCAGCAGTCGGTGCACTGCAAGAGCCACTCCATTATCAACAACAACAATAGCAGCCAGCACAATAGAAATAGCAGCAGTAGCAGTAACGGGATTATTGCAACGCCACCGTTCACGAACGGAAATGGCAACGGTACCGTCGGCGTCGGTAACGCGAGCGCCAACTCCAACGTTACCGTCAATGCGAACGGGAACGGTCTGAGCAACGGTCACAGCAGTCCGCGCAGTCAATTAGCCGCCGCAGCCGCTGCCCACGATTACGAGTATAGCGCCGCCGGAGTTGCCAATGGACACAGCGAAGGTCGCCCCCACGTCTCGGGTAAGTCTCTCCATTTTGACCTATGACCCACGACATCCATACCCACAAGCCCGACCGACCCTTCATGAATCCCAGAACTCAAGTCGGAGTTTTACCCAAGTGGACACTTTGTCTTAAAATTGCTGCTTCAGGCCTTTTCATTTGAAAAACTAATTGGACAACAATTGGTGGAGAAAATTCCGACTTACCAAAGCAAAGTCTCAAACGACCAATTCTTATCACTCATTATTAACATCACATCACATTCACCCAAACTGTTACTACTTTTCTGCCCACTGCTGTGCGAGCATCGTCTAACACTCTTCTCTGGTGCAACGCCATCAGCTGCTTAGGTCCGCTGTTAACTGTTGTTGGGCTCTCTCGTCAGGCGACAAAAGTTTCCAAACGGAAAAGGAAATAGTGTCGAGAAAAATCGCACTAGCTTAGTCGCTTTCTTAGCTCTAGTGCGTTGCTAAATGGCACTTTGCTTGCACGTGTGTATGCAAATAATTGAAATATTGGTGATAAAAATATCGCAGATAACGTTGCTCAATTTTGAACTTGATTGATTATAGAAGGAAGGTGTAGTCAAATGGTCGATCGCAGGCGATAACCCTTAATAAACTTGTGTACATGCATACATACACACAAATATAGATAAAGAGTTCTTTCACATAGAACACGAACCAGACACCTAAGGAATGTAAACTAATATTTATAACGAGATATTTAAAAGTAAACAACAGCCACTTGATCATAATTCGAAGCAGACACTTTGGTCGCCTTTACCAAACGAAACCGTCTCTGCTCTCTTTCTCCATTTGCTTTTGCTGCATTTAAACTTGTTTTGACCTTGTTTGCGACGTCGACTGCATTTTGCGTGGGCGTGCACTGTACCAAAAAAAGTTAAAATTAAATACAAACCCCAAAAGACAACAACAGCACGGTGCTCTTTGTCTCTCTTTCTCTCTCCTGCGCTCTCATTTTGGCACAGGTTGCAAGCGTGGCAAGCAGCAGGTTCTGTTATATTTTTAGCTCGCTGCTAGCTGCGACGTCAGCGTCGACGCTGGCTTCGCTGTCCAATTGGCATGTGCTAAATTGTCATGCTGCGTTTTTGTTTTTGCCTCTCTTTGTTTTTGTTGCCTTGACTATCGGAAACAAAATTTGCAACGTCAAAAATACAGTGAAAATAATGGGTTCAAAATGTATATCAAAGTTTAAATTAGATGTTAGCCGTTCAATTGATGCCATCTCAAAGATGCATTGCATACATATTGGAAAAAACAAATCAGATCGAATTGAAATTGAAATAAATATGTATAGAAATGAAATAGAATTACATACATATGTCCTAAATAGGGTGAAAAATGAAATGCGGGGGAGAAATTGTGTTATAATAATAATTTATGTGCCCAAAGAGGTCCACTGTGTTTTGAATTTCTGTATTTTGTTTTCTTTTGCCTTTTGTGCTCATTTCGGTTTTTGGTTTTTCGCTTTTTTTGTCAACATATGTGTAGTTTGTTGTTCATCTTGACTACTTTTTTACATTTTTTTTGCGTTGCTATTTTTTCTTTGTCTTTTTTCGCTTTTGTCATGCGCTCGCTTCGTTCGTATATTTTCGCACGTACGCTTGTACTTGTTGCTGTTGTTGTTGTTTGGGGTCACGTCATGTGCTGGCTCTCTCTCTCGCCCCGTCTCGTTTGCGTTAGTCATAGTATGGTCCGCCGAGTAAAAGAGAGTTCCACGTGAGCCGTTTCTCTTTGAGCTCAGTTCTCTTCAATCGTTCTCTCTTTTCCACTGGCACTCTCTTCCGGCTGCTGGTGTAAAGCAAAGTCAATGAACTTTGTACGCATTTTTTGTTATTGTTGTTTTTGTTTTCGGCCTGCCTTTTTCCGTGCCCATTTCGTATTATTATTTGGCCTTTCTTTAAGGCTTATATGTTTTTTGTTTTCATCACACTTACAAATTGTATTATTTTGTACGGCGTGTCTCTTGGCGTTGCATGTGTAATATTTAGACAGCTGACTCTGTTGTTTAGCCTCTCTCTTCGGTGTCTCCTCGTTTCCTAGTTCCTAGTTCCTAGTTCCGGTTTCTGCTTTCCTTTTCCTTGTTTTGTTTTATGCATTTTTTTGTATCTTATAAATTTCTCTAGTATTAGATATTGGGCAATCGTGAAATACAAAGATCCATTTAAATTGAGACATCATTATTTTCGGGGCAATATAGCTAAATCACTTGATTAACCCGAAAATTGATTAGAATGCTGTTGCCCCCTTCTTAAGCGCGCCGAAAAGCTGTCAATACAAAGTGGCGTATTGAAATTGACCAAATAAAAAACTGTATTTTGCAGTAGCCCCGTGAGTATTCATGGTAATATGCAAAGAATATTCCCTGTTTTCCATTCGATTTGCATTATATGGTAAATGCAAATTTCAGGCGGTTCTTCGATTTTGATGCTTTAATTTTCCTGCCCAAGACTTGTTCTACTCTGCTTCACGTTTTTCCACTCAGCGCTCAGTTGTCGTCGATTAGCGAACGGGAAAACTGCGTTTCCACTGCGATTTTCCATCCAGCAAAACGATGTCGTCGCAACCAGTCGACAACTTGCATATTACCGCATCGAAACGGCAGCAAAATCAATTCACCAACGACTTGCTGGGACAATTGAGTGCTCTGCAAAGTTTGCTGCACTTGCAGCAGCAACATCAAACGATACCCCCGCCCCCCAAAAAGAAGTGGATATATCGTCATTATGGCTATGGTACACAAAACGATGTTTTGATTATAGACAGATTGATATCCAAGTTACACCAATCACCATGGATTAAACATATGTAAATGCCAGTTATGATAATGCAATTAATCTATACTTCACATGGATATAGTGGACTCTTATTTAAGTACGCCGAAGCAATGTTTCTCTCAGTGTAAATCGAAATGGTCGAGTGTGATACTGTGGGTTAATAAGAGTGCCACCGATGTGGTTGCTGCTGCCACGTGCGCCTTCGTCACGTGGCACCGTGATGTGGGTGTTAAATAATGTGGCAACAAATGGGAGAAAACGGAGAATACATGTGCACAGAGTACAAAGTAAAATAAAAGCATATAGAGAGAGAAAGAGTGAGAAACGAGGTTCGGTTATAATCCGCCTGGCACTCAAATGCCTGGAAAGTATGCTACGTCGAACGGGTGGAAATATTGAGCCCGGTTGAAATTGTCAATTATTTTAAATCGAACTAAGTTCGAAATTGCATTCGAGAACTGCTAGGATATATACATATGCGCACCTATTATCTGGGGCTGGCATTCAAATTAGAATGTCACTAGATATTAGCCAACACCGCCCACTAAGCACCTAGTGAAAAAGCAGCAACCACCCTGCATAAGAAAAAAGAGCGCAACAACAAACGTTAATAATGCATAATAAACTAGATTGCTGGTTGTCTACTATTGTGTTTGGACCTGATTCGTGGAAATTTGCATCGGACTTTCCACGAATGCGTAACTAATTCATCGCTAACACACACGTACGCTACACACACACACACACACTATAATATACTCACACACCCGCACTTAATCGTGTATAATTAACCCACCAAAGGACCTTCATCGCCCCTGATTGTTGATTGTTGGCTGTTGGCTCTGTGTTGTTGTCTTTTGTATTCAACCCGAGTTAATTTGCATTCATTAAACACCGCTTTTGTCTTTTTTCCGCCGCATTGTGCTCTGATTTTAGCCCAAGTCTTTATTTAGTACATAGTACATGCCATTTTCGTGGAATTTGTATAGTTTGAAATGATTTAAATAATTCTAGAAAAAAAACAATAGACTGTAAAATACATAGGTGTCATATAGGTGCATAGTTTTAATCTGAGCATTGCAAATATATATATTTTTATATATCTCACATAATCATCATATCATCAGGGTAGAAACAAATTAGAAAGCCTATCGAGGGAAATTGTTTTACATATGTATGTCATCTTGGGTGCTGCATTCATCGCATTTCATTTTTAGTTCCACTCACTCATTTTCATTGATTTTCCCCGCGACGCTCTCCCAATTTTTCTTTGTTTTGATTTGTCTTTTTATTTTGGTTTTTCTTCTATTTCTTCTTTACTTTTCGGCCATTGATAGAGGACGATAATTCCTCAATCGACAACAACAATACCCATCCCCCACAACAACAACAACAAGAACAACAACAGCACAGTGCTGCGGGGAGAACGACAACAACAAGTATAGCGACAACACCAGCAATATTAACAAAGTTGATGGGAAATTCAGTCACACCCGCCTCAAGCACCACCTCCCTCCCCACAAGCACCCCCTCAGTTACCACTTCCCCGCCCGCCTCCACAGACTTTATGCTGCTGGCAGCGGCAGCGACGAGTGCAACGAGTGCAACACCCGCAACAGCGACATCTGCTGCTGCATCAGCAGCATCCAATCCTGCCAAGCACAAACTGGGCCCCATCGCCGAAATACCGCCCAAATTTGTTGTGGTATCAGATGCGAAAGGAGTCTATCCCGCACCCACGCATCCCAATGGCTTCGCCGCCGATTCCCTGGGCGTGGATTACAACGAAGCGATGATCAAAAAGCTAATGCAGAATTTACAAAGGCAACGCCAGCAGCAATCGCTGCAGCAATTGCGTAGCTTGCGACCAGCGGAAATTTCCCTTACACCGCCGCCAGCAGCCACAAGAAAAGTGGACATCAGCAACTCACGGACACGCTCTTACTCAATGTCCAATGTTTCAGCAGCCAGGGATCAGCAGGACCATCCGCAGCATCAGCAACATGCCAACCATATGCAGACCCAGCAGCAATACGGCTATATGAGGAGTGCCATTGGCGGCGTGGTCTATGGCTTGCACAAGGACTCCGTCGACTCTGCGGCATCCTCGGCAGGTGGAGCGGTGGGCATGAGCATTGCCTCCTCGGCGCCAGCGGCGGTATCTCAGCTATCGGCGCATCATCACACGGGACACGGAGGCCGCAGGCGCACCACCAGTTCCAATAGTAATGGGTGAGTTCGCCTTTTTCCCTCCTACTAATATTGAGTATTTGTACTTATTTGAATTTGTAATATCTTTCAGAGCGGGCACCCGGGAGGTGCACAACAAGCTGGAAAAGGAGCGACGCGCCCAGCTAAAGGAGTGCTATGACCTGCTCAAAAAGGTGCTGCCCATGGGGGACGAGGACCGAAAGAAAACATCCAACTTGACAATACTTGACACGGCCCACAAATATGTCAAGGTAAGTGTGACCACGATTGAATGCAGAGTACATTGAGTAATGGTTACCGCTTCTGGTTGCAGGACTTGATTCAGTATGGTTGCGAGCAGGAGGCGACGGTAGAGAAACTGGCCAAGCAGAAGATTGAGCTGCAAAAGCGGCTAAAGCAACTGAGCTTAAGGAGGGAATCGCCGCCCACCGATCAGCAAAGCATTCCACAGGCCGACAAAGGTTTGAGCTCCTCTATCAATTTGCTCGCATCTTAGATCTTGAATCTCAGATGGAGCTACACAGCCGAATGTAGATCAAGTTTTGCATGCGAACGTCCTTCGGGTTATGCAACTGCAACTGCAACAGCAATTCAATTCGAAATTCGATTCTCGCCACATGCATTCGCTAATCTCGCGCTTTCTCTCTCTTTTTCCAGCAGTTTGTCTGGCAACAACAGCCACACCAGCACCACCAACGGCGGCCAGTGGTCACAATGGAACCACAATTCTATTCGATGCAGGCAACGCCTGTGCCACTGGGGTATGTACATATATGTCGTCAAGGAATAATAACCACCTGATGTGTGGATATGCATTTAATAAACAACGTAATACTTTTTGGGCTGTATGCTCTCGAAATATGTAAAACGAATATGTTTGTTAATGCATTATTGGGATTGCATTTCCAAAAAAAAAGATGCACCGCAAATTACATGCTATAAGTTTTTAATGAATATGTTGTTTTCATCCAGCAGCAGCTAACAACTGTGATAAACAAAACTAATGCCACACCGGGAGGAGCAACCGCAGCAGCCAGCAGCAAACTCAATGGCAACCACACAGGAGGTGCAACAACCACACTGACTCCGGCCATGGGCATCATGACAATTAAAAACGGCAATGGCAGCAACGGCAACATACTGGCAATCTCACCAACGGCCAGCCAAAATCAGCAGTTGCACCAGCACCACAACGGCAGCCCAGCGGGCAGTCCATCGGGAATAGGAGCCACAACTGGGGCCACCATCACACCTGGCTCGCCAACGCCATCGACTCCATCGCCGTCGCCCAGCTCCTCGTCCAGTGGCGTCTCGTCGTCGGCCTCGTTTATAGGCGGCTCCTCGTCATCGTCCTCATCATCCTCATCCTCCTCCTCATCATCATCTTCCAGTTCGTCGTCCAGTTCTTCGTCGCCCACGCAACAACAGCAGATTATCACGCCCACGGCCACAGCCCATTTAGTGGGTGCCCGTAGTGTTGGCCTAAAATTCCATGGCGGTGCGGGCGGAGCTGCCAACGCTTTGAATGGCGGTGCCACCATTGTGGCCGCTGCTGTGCCCGCTGGCGGAGGTTCAGTGAATGGTAAGGGGATCCACACGATTCATGTAAAGATCCACTGACTGACACTTGCAATAATGTATGTATAGTTCCATTGCTGGAATGGATATATACATTTATGAATGAAAAAAACTTACACAAGTATTAATGGAAATGCATTATCAGTCAGTGAATCGTACATAATAGTACATATAAGAGAGTTTAATAAGTACTAATACTGGTTGTAAACTTTTAACAGGGTTCCATCAGGCCGATAAGGATCGCAAGTACAATTTCCTGTTGCTCAGTGCTGGGACAACGGCACAGTAACCCAACAACCATAAGCAGACAACAAACAACTACAACAATAACGAAAACAACAACAACAACAACTGAATTGTGTGCAACAGCTCCCACCTTATGAGAAAGTAACAACTAGAAGAAGGTTCTCTGAAAACTCTTTTTTTAAAGCCAGATGAAAACAAGCGTATTTTCCACACTTTCGCACACATTGAAAATATGAATACAAAAACGGCAGCAAACAACAAAAGCAAGTCATTAAGCTGCAATTTTGTAAAAAAGAAAACAAAAAAAAAAATAATAGATAAAAACAAAAGCTATCAAACAGTTCCGCCCAACACTTAGCATCGATTTTGAAAATCAACAAAATGAAGAGAAAAATTATTTTTTAATGAATAATTTTAAAGCAACAACAAAAACGCGAGAGAAAACGCTAGCAACACCAACAATAAACCAACAACAACAAGAGAAGACCAATTAAGTGAATATAAAACAGCAACGACACCGGCACTCAACCACAACACCAACAACAACAGCTTAAAATTCCTCAACAACCCACAACACACCGGCCCATCAACTGCATATATACTATATAACTATATATCTAATTATACTACTTTATAGTAAAAACCAAGAAAAGAAGAGAAAACACACCAAGAATAGCACAGTTAAATGTAAAACAGGAAAAAACAAAACCAAATGCGCTGTTGAAACAGAAACCACCAATGGGTAACGCTTTATAAATATATATATCTCTAAATATATATATATATATATACATACCTAAAAATAAGAAGAAGAAGATTATAAATTAGAAATATGTAAAAGCAGGATTTCCAAAATTCATGTGGCAAAGAAAAAAATGATAAAACGAAATCAGATAGAAGTCTACTTTCTTGACCAAAACTGAAAACACAAACAGAAATAATTTCTCTTGGATATACTTTCTTCTTCTTTCAAAAGCGAAAAATTAAACAACAAAAGTACAGAAACAAAGCATAAATCAAATCAATAGAAATAGATCATCATATAGCTTGTATGTCAGATATGTGAATGTTTGCAAGCCACATATTAACCAATAGCATGTTAAATTAAAACAAAAACGCTGGCGACGGAGTGTTGTATCTGTGTAATACCCATTTGAATTAGATATTAATGTAGCAATCAAAGAAAACATCGTAGAACAAGTGTAATAGTAATAGTGCAATAAGCTAACATAAGCCACACCCACACTAACTTGTTCCCATTTTACCCATTTTATTTTTTATTTCTAGAAAAACTTTGTTCTTTGATCTTGTTCTGAAAAGACACGCATATAAGACATTATCATATAATATGTTGTGATTGCGTAAAACCACAGCGTTCTCTTGCAATTTAAATTTTTGCCTTAATGACATTGAAACGGAATCAAAGTAACAACAGAACAGCTAATTCCCCGAAATTAACACACCCACAACCAAGAAAAGCTTAAAAATATTTATATACAAGGAATGATAAAGAAAGAACGAAAATAGTTTAGAAATAGACAACACAATTATCACGATAAGGAAAAGAAATCTAGCAAAAAGCAGTAACACAAAACTGAATGTTATATTTTGGAGCATTTTTTTCAATGTGTATGTCTTAGCATATATATTACACATATATATTATACCTAGGAAAGTAAAAGTGGATTGATAAAAGTATTAGCAAAAGATATTTCGTGAACAATAACGAAGGGCAGATGGAGACGGAAAGAGTAGGCTGTCTCTTTCTACTCCCCTAAATATTTGCAAGTTTTTTACGTCGAGCATGAATATAAAACTGTATATCATCTAACTATATATTTGTATACGCGAACTAAAGTGCGCAGGTTATGTATCGTGAAATTTTCCATATTTTTTGTAAATACTTAAAAAAGAACAAGCCTTACGTTTTTCTGTCGTCACGGGGGACTTATAGTTTTTTCTAAGAACGATTTTTTCCACCAAAGGGACAGCAAATAAAAAGTTATTTTCACACAAGGATGTTTTCTATAAAAGAAGAGGAGCAAATAAATAATCTTACAAAATCGAAATCTATTGTCTAGAAATATATATATGTGTGTGGATCGTATGTGTAAATGTGTTTGAATGTAAAATGCTTTAGTCACATAAGTTGAAAGAGAAAATTGAAATAACTATATAGAATTACATGCCTGTGTGTGTCACTCGATTTCTGTTACTAATCATAAAAGAAAATGTAAAAAAATAATAATACAAACACAACAATTTGAACTTTAAAACTAGCTTTTATGTTATCTAATTTATGTTTTTTTTTCGTTGTATTAACTAAAAACCACTGAAAATGCGTTTTCTGATTTTTTTTAAATTATCCTTTGTAAGTAGGCAAGTAACAAATGCATAATATTTTTTTGTGTAATTTTTACTAAACAAAAATCAAGCATGGAAACAGCAAACAACAAAACGATTTCATTTTAGATATTTAAGCATAACTTAACTAATTATTAATGATTAAATAAATTTTTTCTTTAAGTTAAAATCAAATCGGGAGTATTGCAAATCATAATTATCATTAATCCTTACACACAACAAAAAACCACACAAAAAATTAACAAAAAAACTATATTTATAGAGACAGCAACAAAAACAAGAAATGATTATAACAAAAACCGTAAAACAATTTCAAGCAAAAAGAAATCAAGAGAAATTCTTTTTAGCTGTAAATGTAACTTGTAAAATTAATTTTAAACGAAATGCATACAAAAATAAACAAACAAAAAACAACAAAATCGTTAGATTATAGAAAGAAGTAAAAAGCGTAAAAAAAGAATATATATAAAGAATGATATATATATATATATAATATAAATGTAAATGTGTAAAGAAAACAGAAAATGCGTAAAAAAAAATAAAAGAGATTTCAAAGCAAAAATAACACGTTTCATTTCTGAATTATTACAAAACACTACCGTGCTAAAGTCGTGACACGGCCAGAAGAATTCTGCGATTACCCATCTCTAGAACATAATATTAATGCTGTAAAAGGTACTGCTCACAATACCCTGTTGTAGTTTTGCAACGAAATTGGCCAAAACTCCAAATATGTAAATTCGTTTCTTGGATCAAAATTGATTTCGCCCCAAAAATTCTCTCTACGAGTAACGGGTAAATAACAGCGCTGTTTTGTTTCATTCGATGCTGCGATCTGACACCTGCTGAGCTTTCTGTTTGCCTGGTGTCCGAAACAAAAAAACGACTGACAAAATAAGTCCCGGACGGCTGAAATTTCCACGAAATCGAAGAGTTTTCCGATTTTGAATACCAGACAAACAGAAATCCCAGTAGGAAGCCAACAAATCGGTTTTTATGCTTGAAGTAGAGATGCCCGCGTGTAACTGATTTTTTTGTCACGTACCCAACAACCACATGGGATATTATAATTACTTCGTGCCTATCGTGACAAGTCGTGAAAGCGCATCTAGAACAATGCGACTGCGCATCTCTGATCTGCCTTTTGTTGCAAAGTAACGGTATTGCTCCTTAGAGCTCGTTTCCTATTGGACACAATGCAAATGGCAGCCATCATGAAAAATATCAGCTGTTTTGTAAATTCCGGCGCGAGCAGGTGACACCTCCTGCTGTGTTTTCTGGTTGCCTGGTGCCTCTAGACCAAAAATTTACCAATGTTAAGTTCAATAAGCGGATGTATAAGAAATATTTTAAAACTCAACCATTAACCATTAGTAAAAGGAAAGAAATAAGTGCCGAAAGCAATTAAGCGAGGGTTAAAGGCAACAAATTAGAGTGTCTACGGGTTAACAGCATAGATGCTGTTATGAGACTGCGCATCTCTGATCTGCCTTTTGTTGCAAAGTAACGGTATTGCTCCTTAGAGCTTGTTTCCTATTGGACACAATGCAAATGGCAGCCATCATTGAAAATATCAGCTGTTTTGCAAATTCCGGCGCGAGCAGGTGACACCTCCTGCTGTGTTTTCTGGTTGCCTGGTGCCTCCAGTCCAAAAATTTACCATTACAAAACGGAGAAAATGGAACGGAATGGATATTTTGATTTTGAAGCAATGACAAGGAATTTCCGTAAATGGGCGAAAGATCAGTAAAATTCCATGACACTGCATACTTTTAGGCAGGCCCAACAAAGTGTAATTAATTAGTCCTGCTTAGTTTTCATATTTTTCGTTTTATTTCTGAGTCAAGCTAAACGTACACTCCATCAATCGACATTTTTAACTCTCGTAATTGTAATTTTTATATTTATATACATGCATGTATATATTATAAAAAAAATGCGTCTGTTTGATTTTGTTTTGGATATTCGCATAAGTCCGTAAGGAGGATAAAACAAATGGTTGCGTGCTCTAACTGTGGTCGAGATTTCGTGTGTGTTGCACAAATTTTCACAGGGGAAACTAGGAATATGCCTCATACATACATACAAAAAGTGAACCAATCATCGCTTGATTGCATATATAACTTATATATTTAATAATAATAATTATCATAATAATAATAGCTTAAATATTACAATACAGAATGCAGTTATACAAAAGTACACAAAGAAGCAAATCAATCGGGAGTAATTGCTAAACATACATACATACATATATTGGATGTGTTCCAGGGCAAAGAAAATAACTGTTCGTGAAGGAAAGTCTCCAAAGCTTTTCAGAAACGTTAGTGTATCATTCCTCATTGGTTTTTTGTTGTTTATAAATCCCTACACATTTGCTTTCGGTTTAGAAAATTACAAAAATTGCATTAAAAATTTGTTTCGATTCACTTCGTTTACCATTAATAATTGGAGATATTTTTTGTTTTTCCCGTTTTCCTCTGTTGTTTCTTCGCTAGGATTTTAAGTGTTTCATACTTTAAACTATTTAATATATATATTTAGATATATTTATAAAAAGCTTTTCTGTGTGGTTTCTTGTTGGTTTGTGTGGTTTGCATTTTGCTATTAAACTTTAAAAATATTACAAAAAAATGTATGCGTATATATAATTAAACAAGAGAAATATCTGTAGCAAGTTTTAAATTGCATAATTATTATGGGCTTCTTTAGGTGTCTACGATTGATTATATTTAATATGTTTAAGCTTTAGCTTCAGCTTTAGGTTTTAGTTTTAACATTTTATTATACGGGGGCAACACAAACATTGATAATTCAAAAAAAGTAACTAAAAATAAACGACAGAATTCGTAAGTTGCCTGTCTGTGTGCTTTTCTTTTGATTTTTTCGAAAAAAATTTGTTGCCTAAATCATATATTTATATTTATGTATATTACAATGCAATTTAACTTGGATTATGGATTGGAGTTCTGAGTGTGGCAAATAGTATTAATATCTGTTGCTGTTCGTATGTGTACTGGTGTTCTCAAAGTTAATTAAATTGTATTAACATATGGTTCTGTTCGCCATATCCTATCCTGTGTGTTGGTGTTATCCGTGTGGCCGTTGTTGTGTTCCAAGTTGTTGCTGCTGCAGTTGTTTGTTGTTCATCGTATGGTTGTTGTCCGTTGTTGTTATTCATCCTACAGCAGTTGGCAGCAATGAGAGTTGGGCTTCGGCGGCTGTTTCACGTCCGTCTGACGTTGTTTTTTACGCGATGAAATATCCCTGATTAGATCATAAAATACCTAGA
The DNA here is from genome assembly GCF_016746395.2 of Drosophila simulans. Classification (NCBI taxonomy): domain Eukaryota; kingdom Metazoa; phylum Arthropoda; class Insecta; order Diptera; family Drosophilidae; genus Drosophila; species Drosophila simulans. The sequence goes on from NC_052525.2 coordinate 3,393,258, forward strand.
CGCATACAAAGAATTTATTAGTATCTCATTTTGTGCAGCATTTGATCCTTATAATTATTTTTCAGGTAGTGGGGTTAAATCGTTTTTCTATAAATACAGAAATTTTGAAAAGTAGCTATAACCAAAGTAGAAAAGATCAATACGAAAGCAAACTTTAAAAAGTGCCTTAAACTACCTTTATTCACCAGAGAACCGGCTTCTCACAAGCGATACAAAGTTAGTTTCCGGACAAAATTGAGAATAAAATAATCATGGATTCTATAGTTTCCGTTGTATTTGCGGTTTAAAAAATCAAAAGAAAGTTTTTAAGAAATACGACCAAACCAATAAATGAAGTGTAAATTTCAGGCAATTCCAACAGCAAATTCAAATGAACTGAAATGCTGTCAAGAATTCGAAACAATCTTGTTTGAAAAAATGTGTTTTTGTATAAGCTTTATATAAGTATGTGTTTGTACAGATGTATGTAAGTATTCTTGTTTAAAGTGTTAGTGTCCATTGAAAAGTTATTTCGAAATATCCTCACTACAATCATATTTTGTATTATAGAAAAGTAACTGATCTGAAAATCCTGTGTAAAAACCTAGCAGTCTCCTGGATTTTTTCCCTGTGTAAATATTTACACATTTATACAAAACGTATTTCATAAAGTCCATTAATAGTGAACATTACCCAATATGGCAGAAATGTAATACTATTCAATTCTATTTGCATTACTGTCGTTGTTTGTGCACCGCCAATCCAAATAATTTCTGTGTTAGTCCTATTGAGATGAAAAACTTTCACGTTAAAAGTGGCGTGTTTTACGGAAAACACCTCTTGTTTGTTAGTTTCATGTGTAGTGTTGGCCAACGTAAGAAATATGATACAAAAAAGCATATAATTAAATTCAACAAGCGGATGTGTAAGAAATATTCTAAAACTCAACCATTATCAAGTTAGTATTAAAATGAAAGAAAAAAGTGCCGAAAGCAATAAAGCGAGGGTTAAAAGCAACAAATTAGAGTGTCTACGGGTTAAGTAGGTGTGTTCATATACTCAGATAGGATACATAATATAGATCGTATTTCATAGTGGAATAGTTGTATGCACCTAATGCCTAAAGTAGGGTACACTTAAGTCTCCGCTTCTTGCATCTATCTTTAGCACGCCCGCTCGTGGCTTTCGAATCTTCGGTTTTTCGTGATCTTATTTCGCGCATCAAATCAAAAAATACCTGTAATTGTGGATTGGGAATAAAGTCATATACAAAGTCAGCATCAGAGTCAATTAGTATTCGCAAATTATTACATATATAAATTAAGATGATCAAGGACCGAATAATTACAAACGCACACATCCTTTGTTCCTTTCCGACAAAGAACTATTAGCTTTGGCAATTGTCAACAAGACTATGGAATTAAACCAAAATAAAACATATTTGTTAAGGGCAACAACGTTGAAAGCATGGTAACTTGGGCTACGATATTTGGCAGTGCGTTTATATGATGTAGCTGTGTGAATATTTGTGTGTGGTTCGCTGTGTATTTGTGCTAAGGTAGCTAACAAATTGTATGGTCTAAGGAAACTATGAATTCATTCTTTGGAAGAGTATGCTTGAACTATTGGAATCCTAGTTCATTAGATATAATTACAAATAATATAATTGGAACTTATAGTTCCTTTGGTTCCCATTACAATATAATTTTTCATTCTGTTTCCTGATTAGACTTTTATATTTTTAAATGGCACAACACAACTGCTCAGACGAATTTTCAATGGCATTGTTATCTGAACGACGCCCCTTATCATTCATAATTTAAAACGCTAGAAATGAGGGTGTGCAACTATAGAAATAGATGGTATTTAGAGAGGAAATGGCAAAGAACAAGCTTTGAGTTTGGATAAGCCCTATAATATTTCAAACTAATATTTAAATTTCAACAATTTCAAAGAAACTAATTGCGTTTATGAGCCGTATTCAATTATATTTGTTTTTACGGAATCATCGCCTACTAGTAAATAAATGCCCCTTAACTCGCAAAAACTCTTCGTTGAATGAATGTGGATTTTTCTTATCACTGTGTCTCTATAAAATGAAACTTGAACAACTTGATAAGCAAACACCACTATAAACTGGCGAGAGCATTCTCAACTAGGCTCAGTGATGTTCTCGTTCGTAAGTGAAACAAAGAAAAACAAATCACATTTAATAAACTATGTATGAAAACTAGTTAAACAAAAAACCGTGTGCAGTTTTCGTTTGTTCGATAAACATTTTAGCTTGCCAATTTCCAAAGAGTTTTAATTTTTTTTTTCGTGGACAGATGGATCGTATCGGTGGTTTTGTGGTTGGGCGAGTTGGCCACTCCTCCTCTGAAGTGATGGAGCCAACTCATCTCGGCGGGATCTACACCACTCACCTTGTCCACATTTTCGCGGGTTTTAGCCGAGGTCTCCACATAGGGCACCGCCCACTGCTGCGCCCTCAGCTGGCACTCGCTCAGCGGCACCTTGCGCTTATCATTCAGATCGCACTTGTTGCCCACCAGCAGGAACGGTATGCTCTCGTCATTCTTTACTCGCAAGATCTGTTCTCTGAAAATAGCAACAACAACAGCAAACGTTTCGTTAATATTATAGCACTCAGTATACTTTCCACCCAACGGATTTGCCAATGTAGAAATAAATACCTTGACAACACTAATGGATAGATAAGCGCACTTATCACCACTTCGATAGAAGTGACTCAGTTCGTGTGTCACTCCATTTAGAAGCCAGAGCGCCAAGCAGATATATTTATGTAAACACACTGACAGTGGACAGGCGGACGCATAAATAGTAGGGATCGAATAAATACGGATATACATATGTATTTCCCAGGCCAGTCACACCCTGTCCTCTGCCGACGTCTAATAACAATTTTCCAGCCGTATTTATGTGCCCGCAGCAATATTAGGTTGCCAAGTTTGAATACTCAATTAGGTCGATGGAAAAGGGGCGCTTTAGGTGGGAGTTATGGCAACGAAGTAGCATATTCATCGGTCGAATTAACGGTAGTAGGCACATGATATGGCATACTAAGAGCAGGACTATCAACTTCAGTGCCTGATGTGGCATTCATAGGGGTTGGGATAGTAAATAGTTTTGAATAAAAAGTAATAAAAACAATATTGCACACCAAGAAATGAATAAAGATTAATTACACATCGCACAAAAGAAGAGGAAGCTGAACTGAACTGAACAACTTGGATGACTAATTAGCACCACAGAATAATAAAAGATGGAAAAAACTGAAAAGCTTGTGTGCAAAATAAAACCGCGACACTTGTCAGCCTGAGAGGAAAGCAAAACGCGAGACTCTCGAGAGACCTCAGGAAAATGTTAAAAAAAAAAAAAAATGCCGGGGGCTAAGGGGGGAAGGGGTGGTAAATTGCGCCCAGAGAACCGCTTGACACACTCACCTGAATTCCTGGGTTGCCTGGAAGCTTTCGTCGTCTGTGATGGAGAAGACGCAGAGGAAACCCTCGCCGCTGCGAAAGTAGTTATCTCTGATGGCGGCATAATCCTCCTGGCCAGCCGTATCCAATATATCTATTTGTACTTCCTCGCCGTCCAGCACAACCTATGGGTGATTCGAGTGAGATCACTTGGACACGCAAGACGCGGGTGGGGTACTCACCTTTTTCCTATAGCTATCGGCCTTGGTGGGCTCGTAGTCCTCGACGAACTCATCGTACATGAACTGCAGTGTGAGGGCGGACTTTCCCACGCCGCCACTGCCCACCATGATGACCTTGTGGAGCGCCGGTCCGGCTGTCGGCTTCTTGCTCATGATGGCGGGATCACTCACTCGCTGTATCTGTAGGTAAGTGAGGGGATATGCGAAATAAATAACTAATTAAATAAATCGCTGCTTCCTGTTTGAGCAGTCAGCTGGGGCCAAATACAGCGAAATGTACGCATATTTCGCCTTGTCGTTTGCCATTTTTCACATATGCGGCTGCAGTTCACTTATGTACATACATAGGTATGTACTCGTAAAAGGTGCGATTGGTTTTATGTAAATGGTAAGTTATGAATGGACAACGGCGAAAGAAAGTACGATCGTATTTGTGTTACCCCGAATAAGATTGCAGCTGTCAACTTAAGAGTCGGCTCACAGGTTTGCTGATTGTTATTGCCTCGGCTTTTCAGCTTTTTAGCTTTTCTCGGGGTTACGTAACAAACGAAGGCAATAGGAAAAACCGTCAATAATTCGACAAAGTACTGCGTACACTTTCAATGCTCTAGCATTTGTGGATAGCTTTCCATATACATATATGCTTATTTATGACATGTATAGATTATAAATTGGTTAGCATGAAACCTCAAGTTGGCTCACTGCTTACGCATAGGGTATCCCATCTTCGACTTGAAAATTGCACACTTTCTGCCTTGTTTCTTTCGCTTGGTTCGAGTCGCAAATGAAGCATAAAATGAAAAGTTCATTGAACTATTTACACATGGCGAAGCGGGGCAACAACGGCAACATAAAGGCCAACATACAGCAGCAGCATAATGCAGACCGGGCCGAAATGACTCTCGGGTTTTGTTTGGCCTTTTTTTTCTTTTTTTGTAGCCGTAGCTGCAATTAGCCTTTTGTGACCATTCCCCAGCCCGTTTTTATTTGCTCACTGCGTCATCGATTGCAGTAAATTGAGGAATTGAATACGACGCATTGGGGGAATATATTCTCCATAAATGAGCCAAATCGAAATCGAGACACACGTGGCCATTTGGCAGTTGGCCAATTTCCATTCAAGAGTTCAACCATTCAGACTGATTTCTCACTTTAGTTTGCTTTTGCCCTCCAGCTGAACGTTGTTGATTAATCCGCATTTGGATCAGGGTTTCTAAGTATTTAAGTTACCGAAATAACCACAACGGTTGTCAGAAGACAAACACACAAACCGCATTGAGTTCACTGAAATGCAACTGAGTTGAAATCATTTTCCACGCTTGTTACCCGAGATAACTTAGCTGCCTTTTCATGGTTAAAACCGAAATAATAAATCCCAGAATAAATGAGCTAGTTGTGAACCTGTGCCAGCTAAATTGTCAAGATGGTAAAGGGTATTTAACAATGTAGCCAATTCCCTTTAGCTCTATTTCTTCCGCCTTTTCCTTTTTTTTTTTATTTTGCTTTTCTAGCTGCCATTCAGTTTGACGCGGCGGCGGTGGAAAAGTGGAAAATTGAATGGAAAGCGGGCAGGCAGCTGCGTATGTCGAATGAATCTGGAGGCAACAAGTAAGTCAGCCAAATGAAACAACGGCCAACGATTGTCAGTCAGTCAACCAGTTGGGCCGCCACTGCGTATGAGTAATCAACGTTAGAGCTGCACGTCAATCAATTTTTTACTCGAGAGAGCGCAAATAAAAGGCTTAAAATTGGACGGCGAAAAACTTCCCACACCCATGCTGAGTCAATTGAATTGTCAAGGAGGATTGTTGGCCAATTGCTAACAGCAACAGCACCTGGGAAATAACGCCGGCGAACTTGTTTAATTGCATATTACTCATACGCAACGTTGCGCGAGCTTGACAACGCCAAGGTATTGGTGGCCGAAAAGTTGGGCATTTTTATAAAAATATATCGTAAAAATACTGCACAGCTACTACGAATTCATAATATTATGGAGCACATATAATCGATGATTCCAGTACTATTTTCAGCCACAATTTTACGGTCTTATAGGCGGAAAGCGCACTTCTCCTAAAATTAACATTATGGCCAAGAATTGTGCATTCCAAAACTATTTATGGCCAGCAAAGGAGAAAAAACTGGAAAGTTACTGCTAGGAATCTACCATATCCAATTGAAATATGGCCGTTCGATTTGAAATCAATTTTCCTGCGTCGAAAAAAAGTTGACTCGAAGCTAACCGTCTAGTTAAACGAGATATGGCTCCCATGGCTAAGAGTTACCGGTTATGAAAACCAATTGAAGAACCCGAAGTTATCATATGACGTGAACCGATGATTTCCCAATAGTTCCCCCCAACTTAATCTACATTTGATCTATTGCTCTTTTTGTTGTTCCTGAAATTCAACTTCGTGCACTTGCCATTAGCAAATAGAAATGTTTGCCTGTCTGGGGAAAAACAAGCAAAGGTTTTGTGGTGATTCTGCCGATTAGATTATGTGCCGATTTGGCATTTGGATTGTGAAATAAATATAATTTGCCCATATCGTAAAAACCAATTTAATTGTCATAATAAAAGGAAAAACAAAGCTCCATAGAATTTCTAGTTTTTTATGGCTGGCATTAAAAAGATTTTCCCAACCCCCAATTAAAGGCGGGCAAAAAATAGAACGGATTGAAGAATAAAAGTACCAAAGTTGTATACTTGTGTGTACTATATGAATATATCCAAACATTTTGCGTCTAATTTCTGCGCTTTGCGGAAATTTCATTTGTTACCTATTGGTGAAAATAATACAACTTGCCATGACGTCGGCGTTTAGTTGTTTATACTAGTAGTACACCACCCCTGCAAAAACCACCCAGCTTTGTGCATAAATTAACCAAAATTCTTGTTTGGACTTTAAACAAAAACGGAATATAGCTGCTTCTATTTGGTGTGTCAATAATAGTAGTCCCAAGCACCTGTTGGCAATGGAAATTGGCAACTCCTATTTATAGAGTTTCCACCTTTTAAGATTTCCTTCAATAGTCCTACAAATGAATCTGCAGATTTCATATTGCTATGAACTCATTTCTCACTGTCAAATATTTGCACTTCAGGCAATCAAGCAGATGTGTATGTTATTTAAGCTTTTTGTTTTCATTATTAATCATTAAAAAAACGAATTCTGTTTAAATATACCATTTGATACTTTAAATTTGGCTTATACATTTTTCAAAATATTCTTGCCAGAGAATTTTTCATGTTACCATCTATATTTTCAAAAGCACACTTCAAATATTTGCTAAACACGGCATTTATCTTTCAGTACATCAAAGGCTAAAATGTTTGATTTTGAGTCTAGAATATCTTTTCACCTTTTCTCGCACGAACAAGCCACACACTGAAATACATTCGTCGGCAACAATGTTTGCTTTTCCTTTCAAAATGTTTTTCCCTTACAATATAAACTACCTAATCGCGATTTGATACACTTTAGGTGAACTTTTCACCCGGACCAATTATTTGGTATGAATAATCGAACTGCTTGGCCGATATTTATTTGGTTCCAAGTGATTTTGAACAGACCCTAGAAGCCAGCGATCGAGCGAATTTATGAAGTTCTTTCGCATTTCTCTGATAGAGATATATATGTATATATCTTATGTATATATATACAAAACCTCCCGGCTCCGTTGGGCGCCCGATTTGTTTATTACTCATATTATGGTTTCGCCTGTTTTGCCATTCGATTTCGATTTGATTTTTCCTTTGTTTTTCCGTTTATCCCCCCTTTTTATGTTATTTTTTGGTGGTGGGTTGCCAATGACGTCAGTTTTCAGCGTCTTCTCCTTCTGAGTTTAGTTTTTCGTGCCTTTTCATGGTGCTCGGCCACGGTTAGCTTTTATTTTTATTATTACAGACAAGCCTCTCCCATTGAATATGTGGGTAACTTTGAAATATGTTTCATAACTATCTTAGCTACTCTACCAATCGCTTTTCTTTTTCAATGGATCAATCATGGAAACCATTAAACTGTAATCGAAATCCTTAAGAGAATCTATCGGTGTAGTATCACCCCCAACGCACGTTATCGAATGTTTACTGTACCTTTTTTCAACTATTTTTGTGGGTGGTTATCCAAGCATGATGTGTGGCATGTGCAACTCGAAGAGTTTAGTTTAATGCTTAAAGTGCACGAAAGTCTACGAGTTTACCGCTATTACCAGTTCCCACAAAACGGGCCTTTCGTGCCTTCTATGCTTCTTTGCTCTCTCCGTTCTTCTCTTTGCCACCCTCTATCCACTGTTTCTGGCCTTTAGCACTGCCGTAGTTCCTTCGTTGGCATTATAACATTAGTGGGGGCAGGGTTGCTCTAATGACACCTAAAAGGGGTAAGTACTCATACAATATGTACATATGTATATCAGGTGAGCAGTTTGGGGCCACCACTCCCATGTGATTTATAAAGATTTTCCAGTTTTTGAAGATTGTTTTATTTTCGGCTCCTCCCTCATTTGAACATATGTAGATTTGGGTATCTTCAGATACTACCACTTTTTAAATGCTTTTTTTGCGAATCGTTTTCCAGCTTTCGGATGCGTGTTGCGTGTGCTTCGTGAAATTCGTGTCAGAGTTCCATATTTGCTCTGCTATATATTTTTTCTTTGTTTTGCTAGTTCCATTTTCCAGCCTAACTGTTAAATTAATGAATTTATTTTCAGTTGATTTCAGTTTACTGCGGGCCTTGCTGGCGTTGTTATGGCGTTATTGTTATTGTTGTTGGTTGACTGCCCCCATGTTGTTGTGGTTTGTTGGCTATAACCTTGAGGCGATTTCGTGGTTAACGAAGTAACAGTTAGTGCAGAGAGAAAAATGCCGTCGATCAAACCACAAATTACTAATAATAATTATAAAAAGACGAACAAATATTTATTATTAAATATTAAAATTTCCCGTTTTCCCCCGCTGAAAATCTTCATAAGACTATCCTACAAGTTTGTGGGCAACGCTGGAACGCTTTTTTATGGCCACAACTCACATGCCTCAAACCTAAAAATTTTAAAAAAAAAAATATATATATATATATATATATATATATATATATCCAACCAAAAAACCTATATATGCAAATGAGCCACGCCCCCTATTTTCTGCCAAGTTTGTTGCCCCTTTTTCTGTGTTTTGATGCGCCATTGGCGGAATTTGCAACCAAGTGCAGCGCTTTCTTGTCGCCGCTTTTCGCTTGCATTTAAATTCATTTGCACTTTTTGTGCTGCATTCTGCAAAAGCGGAGAGGCGTGATTTTGTGTAACTTCCGCACAAGATTAAGTTCAATAAACCGCCACATGTGCGGAAAAAAGAAGCGAAATCCACGCATATTATTCGCTCATCTTGCTCCCGTCTATTTTCCTCAACTTGTCATCGCAACTTCTTGGACTTTGTGTGGGAATTTAGTCTTTCAGTCTTTTCATTCTATTCCCTTTTTTTTGTTTCTGTGCTTTTTTGTACATCATTAAATGCAGGTCTGAGTAGAAGAGCACAACAACGGAGCACAGAGTGCATTAATCAAGCAGCAGAAGAAATCCCAGCAAGTGAACTTTTCTTACTTCATTGAGGAGATAGCTGCCATTCCTCCGTTAGATCAGTTCAATGCACTTTTGCGATTAGGGCAAATCACACTGACACAAAAACCATACACATACCCATACACATATAAAACGTGGAACGAAAGGCATCTACATCCGAAAACCGAGATCATTACTCGACTCTTGTATGATTGCCAAGCGAATCGATTACGAAAATATATCTTATTGGAATGCAATATCTTTCGACTGAGTCACAAAATATACGTATTTAAATCTGAGGCATTTAATCGACGATTTCAACGCCGCTGCGCAGTCGCGTGCAACGCTGTCAATGTCAAGTTTAAAATTCGCGTTTACAGAATCAAAATATTTATACATCATTTCAGGCAAATATATTTGAAGTGAAGTTTGATAGTGAGCTCTAGTATTTTAACTTTGTAATTGGGCATAATACAAACATTTATAAATATTGTTGCATTTCAAGGACTTAAATGTATAGTATGTATGTATAGTGTTGATCAGTTCATATTTATCAGTATAGTATTGAAAAACAGTATTGATACTACTGAAAATATTTCTAGAAACTTTTCCAGCGTTATTCTCGCGATATTCAAATGGTTTCTGCGGCCCTGACTCTTTGAACTTTTGTACATTTTCACTTACCCCTCCCAGAAACTGCAGAGTAGTTGTTAGCCTGAGAAAGTGTTGGGTAAAACTTGTTCATTTGATGTACATTTGTTACAACTTTCTTTGGACAAGTCGAGGAAAACTTGTCAAGCGAACTGTGTGGCTCAGACTCATTTACAAAGTGTTTTATTTGGCCGAGCAAGTTTGATCTGCCTTTGCAGATAGCGATACCTATACCTATATAGTGTACACAAAACAAAAAAAAACTAAAACTTAATTCACACCGAGTGGTATATAAAAAATAGGTACATATATGTACGAACAATGCGTGGGAAGTGTTTTCTGAAGCGAGGAGAGCATAATTAAAACCTAGGCATAGTCAGCTGTGATAAAAGATCTTGAAATGCGATGGAGCAACAACAAGAGCCATGGGGAACACTTGAGAACCTGGGCATGAAACAAATAAAACCTGTATAAGGTAGAAATGTGTCGGAGAACTTTGGAGATGCTGATACGATGATGTAACAAACTAAAGTCAGCTAACAAATATGTGATTGCGCGCGCGACTTTGTCAAGAATCGTTTGTTGGAAGAACTCTCAAGATTTTCAAATGTTAAATGCTTTACAAACGGATATCGTAGATCGGTAACGGACGATTAATCATTTAATTGGAAAATAACAAAGTCATTACACGTGTTTAATGCACAATTCATTGATAATCAGGTATATAAAACGTATTTTGAAGACGTTCGGCAGTCATAAAATCGCGAATTATTTGGCCATTATGGACCATTATCATCAAGTGTGTATAACTTCTGCATTAGGCCAACATTATTATTCGTAGAAAACAAACTTTAATGTGGCCATAATAGACTTGGCCTAGAAGAAACATAGAAATAGAACCCATTTCCCTTGACAAAACTCCATTAGAAGTGAAATTAGAGCAAATCACAGCTTGATGGCTATAAATTAGGCTAAGTTGGCCGACGTGCGCTATCTTCTCCCTTCTGGCCAAGTTAGCAAACATGCCGGAGATGCCGAACAAAAGATGAGAAAAATACATATATACGAAAACTGTGTCACTGCGAAAGATCGTGAAGATTATGAGTCAGTGTTTTAAACTCGTGCGCTACTCCCCTCTATTGTTAATCTATTCTCACCTGCCAGAGATTTGAAAAATATTTGAAGAGGTCAGAGGTGAAACAGCTAGCAAATTGCTCGGCTATATCTTGCAAGTAATGTAAGATTTTGTTTACACTTTTGATAACGATTTGATTTCTCTGGAATATGAATGGCTCATATTCTACAATACGACCTGGAATCAAAACTGGTTTCGCATTTTGTAAATAATAAGGCAAACTACACAAAGAGCAGTTATTGATTATTTAAGCACTCAGTTTTAAAGGAACTGAGAACGCATTTTTCACTTCCCCCGTTCGCATTTCGTTCAATTGGTGAGAGCTTTTAACGCCCCTTGGCAACCAAACAAACAAATAATTAGGAAATGTTGGTGAAAGGGGTCAACACATACGATTAAGAACAAATCGTTCGGAAATCATTTGGATGTGAGTGAGTCATAGTTGAATTAAACTATTCAATTTAAAACAAGCTGGCACTCAAATTGATCTTGAACTTGAGCTTAATTAGAAACTGTAAAACCATTTTTCTATGTCACGTTTTTCAGTTTTCGTCATTTGCTTCAGCGTGTTCGATAAAAAGATGGAACATTCAGATGCGGATAAAATTGAAGCGGATTTACTAACGATGACCATCATGATGATCTAACGCTAATGTCAAAATGGTTCTCCGATTAGCAACAGAACCCGAAAATCGGCACGTTCGTGGAGATAATGAGAAATGGGGAAAGGGGAAGATGGTAGCGGAAAACGGGTCACTGTGAGAAAATAACGCCCCAGAGCGAATGCCATCAAAAGCGATCTCACAAAATAACAGAGATTAAAACCAGACACCGTTTCTGCGAATTTTCTTGCATTTCAAACGACAATTTTCGAGTGCCAAAGAAGGTTCTTAGAAATTCGAAATATGTGATTAATCAAGAAATGTGCTTAATAAAGTGGTAATTTTAAGTAAAAAGAACTCAACTGTATTTAACTGTTGGTTAAATAATATTTGTATAATGTTAAATTATTACTAATACTTGCGAAAATTCGGCAAATGTTATTTAGAGCGGCGTAAACGAGATCCCAAAGCGGAATTGTGATAAAGAGAGGTTCAAAAAGCAAAGGGGCGATGGGGGCGTGTGCGTGCGTGCGTGTGTGTGTGTGTTTGTGTGTATGAGTCAACGCGCAAAATGCGGGCGGCGACTGCACCTTGCACACCCCGCAAAAAGAGAGGGCGATAAAGCTGGAGAGAGCGGCAACGAGAGCGAGAGAGAATAAGGTCAAGCGGGGTGCGGCAACAAATATTTCTGCTGATAGCCGTTGATAAAAGGCTCTCTCCGCCCTTCTTCCTTTCTTTCTCTCTCTCTCTCGCGCTCTCCCTGCGCTCATCAGTCCGCTCCTTTCCTTTATTTTGCTGAATGGAGCACACACACAAAAATGCCAAGCGCAATGCCTTTTATTTAGTTTACATTTAAATATTCAACAAAGCAAATAGCAGCAGAAAGATTTCACTTCTGAGTTTTTTTTTCACCTCTTGCTTTGCTCACACACATATACACACACACACACATCCACTTTCATCGACGTCGACTGCAACGCCGGCAGCGGCGCCTTTTGGCGGCTTTTACAAATTTTGTTTATGAAACAAAAAACCTGTGCATATTCCTTTCTTGGATTTCATCGGTGTATACACCCAGACAAAAAGAAAGCATCTTTCCACACGGCAGACATCATGAAGAACTACATACGAAATATGCGTAATCACTCTAAAATGCTTTAGCTGTAAATGCTTTTGCTTCTCTTTCCTCCTTTTTGCGTACTTCGTTTTCTTCCTTACTTTTTATTGTATTTTGCGCGTCCGCTTTGGCCTGTCGCTTCGTTTGTTGTTGCTTTGCTGTGTTATCTCGCACTTGATGCACTAAACTAAACAAAAAATTTACAGGCGCGATCGGAGAATCGGCAACTGATGAATTAACAGGATCGGAACGCAACAGTAAATTGGCTGCTTTTCGGTTTCTCTTCTCGTTCGCCGCACACCGCAATTAAAGTTCCGCTGGTTTTGCTTGCTTGAAAGAAACTAGTGTGAAAGTGGAAAAATACCACATAGGTGCACCAATGTGACCGCTCTGCCATCGATCAATTATACCAAGCACAAACATCACTAAGAATAACACAAAAATACCAATAAGTACCGGCTCATATTGAGGTGGGTGTGATCGCTAAGGCTGGTGGGTGTACTCGCCAAGCTGGTGGATGTACTCGATAGGCGAGCGAGCGAGTCGTGCACTCGCTGGCGAGCGGTTTAAGTTACCGGTAGCTATAGGTGGTGCACTCGCTAAGTAACAAGTGACCGCCAAACCGCTACTTTAACAGGCACAACTGTGCATGTTAAGCGCACTCATCGTTCCGCCAGATGGCTTCTTTGCACACTCGTTTCGGTATTTTTTTTTACACCAACTTACAGTATATTTTTAGGCCATTTCTGCGTGTGTGCGTTCGTGTGAATATTGTGAATATTTTTTTTACTGTGAAAATAGACAAAAATCGGCTGTGGAAAACCGAAGTAAACACATTTGGGAATCATGGCGATTGGCCCTTAACCTTAACCCTTAAGTGCCGTGCCGACAGTGCCACGCCACAAACCCAAATCCCAAAGAAACAAAAGCGAAAGAAAAAAAAGAACAACAAAAAGCTATAGTTGCAGCCTCTGAAAGTTTAAGACAATCGCCGATCCGATCGGAAGCGGAAGATATATGCTCGCCACACCAAATGGCATGGTAAACACCTCTCGTTCCTCTAAATGTGATGTCGATGTCGGAAAAGCCGTAGAAATCGTACAATTCCTAAAATCGCAAACTTAACCTCGCAGCGTTGTGTGCAAAAACGGTGGGGGGAGGGGGGAAACAACGAAAAAAAAGGCAACGCAAAGCAAACGAAAAGCGAAGCGTGTGCGAGCGAGAGGCGAGTGAATAGCATTGTTGTTATTGTTGTAGTGACTTTTATTTTATCTCAGCCGGCGATTTAATTCTCTCGCACTCACACATATTGACGCGAATAAAAGTAAATTCAAATAAATACACTCGCAAAAACAAATTGGCACCGGTAACAATTTAGAAAACTTATGCACATGTGTGTGTGTGTGTGTGTGCGCTTAGGAGCAGTAGGAGGCGTGGCATGTGTGTATGCCAATTAGTACGGCTAGTTGTTGGGTCGTTCATTTTGCTCCTTTCCGCTATCAGACTCGCTCTTTGGCTTGCATTTTCTCGCCGAGTGCAAAAGGAAAATAACAAAAAACCTCACTCCAATCGGAGATTCGAGATGCCGATCTCTAAAGCGCAGGCAGGGCAACAACAAAAGCGCCAAGAAGACGGAAAAGGGAAAGATTCGGACTAAAACCTATTGGGATTTCATCTTGGAACCTTAACCCTTAGGCGGGCTGAAATGTTGTTGAAATAATATTGAGAGATTTCCCAATAAATGCGTATTTTATTTAAAAGGACAAGTGTAGTTTATGAGCGTGTTTTTAATGAAATACCTAAACATGGCCAGGTTTTGGCAAAACCCCTGCTTGCATTCAATTATAGCACACACAATTATTTCACTGAAACTCAATTGATAATACAATACATATTTGGTAATTTCTTGTTTGCCGCTATGAGCAAAACAAAAACGTTGATAAGATGAAATGCCTTTAGATAGGGGCCTTTATATAAGCCACACAGTGCGTGCTAAAAATATGCATGTGGCAATTAGTGATATTAAATTGTTATTTATTAATTTTTTCAGATGAATTTGTCACTTTATTATTGCCATGGCTCTGACAAATCTTGTCGCACTCGTTGCCGACATTTGCAATCGATCAATATCAAAATATTGAATAACTAAACCAACCACGAGCTAAACAAAATTTCAGAAAAACTTTTGTATCTGAATCGAAAACAAAAAAACCAAATTCCTATCGGCGCTTATAACCACAAAGTAATGGATCAATTTCAAACTTCACTAAATCCGCGGAAACTCGAGCTTCTGGAGTCTCGAATTACTGGAGTGAGGGTAAGTGCGAATGATATTGTAGAATTGATTTATTTATTTATATGAACGAGTACAAAGTATGTTATGTCTTATAAATTGCCTGGGCTATGTAGCTTCTTTTCAATTTGGTTCCCCATTATCGAGGCGAATTGTCGCTGTGTATGACGTCGCATAGATCGCCGCGATTGGCTGTCAATGGGCTGGCCCCTGGGGCCGTCGAAGGGTTAATGGCAAACGGTTATTGCACTTTGGAACTTTTCTTGTTTCGTCGAGATGCACATGCAGATGCAGTTGTTGTTGCAGATGCTTTTCCGAAGTTTTTGCCCCTTAATGTTTTCTTTTTTGCACTTCTTTCTTGGCTTTGTGCCGCTTTGAAGCGCAAGAGGAGGTATGAAAATGTGGAAAAAAGCGAAAATAAATTAGCATCGGCGGATGGGTGAGCAGAGAATAAGAGAAACAGAGAAATTGGGAGTAAAATGGGTAAAATTGTTGGGATAATGCAAAGCTGTGTGTGTGTGAGTTTCTGTGAGTGTTGGATCCTATGGAGGGGTTGTGTTGTTTGGTGAGGGAAGATGTGGTATGGTAGCCACCCAACCCTTGTTGTTCACCACCCCACCCCTATATTACACCCACTTCTGAGCTGCTCTTCTATGACGCACACACCAAAACAAATCGCCCAGGCAGTTTGTATTCAATTCATATTGAAAGCAACTCAATGACCTCAACTCAGGGCGTTTTTTTTTTAATTTAGAACCTTATTGTACCTTGGACTACAACTTGGAATCTATTTGTGGATTCGATTTGATTCAATAGCATGGTGTCACCCCATTTTTTTTTTGTCAGTGTAGGACTTAATCGCAGCACTACCACAGACACACACATGGTCCTCACCTTGTCGCTGCAGCATGTTGTTGTTGTTGTCAACATTTCGTCACACACACACAAGCACAGCCAATACATACATATATGCACGGCACTAGCTGTACATAAAAGCACATAAAGATGGGACCACGGACACATACATAGGCATATTCGCACCACCCACCTGAGCAACTCTCGAAATGCCTGTACACCACCCACTTTCCCCACCCTCTTTTTTTTTTTTTTTGGTCTATTTGGTTTTTTTGGGCACTGATGCATTCTGCCACGTCTCTGCTCTTTATTTTTAAGTGTATTGGTATGAAAGTGCAAATGAAAGAACAGCTGACA
This sequence comes from Drosophila simulans, assembly GCF_016746395.2. Lineage (NCBI taxonomy): Eukaryota > Metazoa > Arthropoda > Insecta > Diptera > Drosophilidae > Drosophila > Drosophila simulans. The sequence continues at coordinate 3,409,482 of NC_052525.2, forward strand.
GAAGACTCAGCAGAGAAAGTCCGTTTAAATAGCAAAAGTGGCACTAATATTCAAAAAATTTTTGTTTGAAAATTTAAATAATTGGTTTAATATACGGTATACCTGTAAAATTTGTTACTAGCCATATCTAGTGATAAATGTACAAGCATTGCTATTTCGCTGACTGCGAAATGCTTTTCAAATATCGGCGGCCCATAACGAGATATCGATAACAGCGGGAAAACAGAAAGCGAAAATAACAGCGTGCAATGCACTTCCGCATGTTACTAACATTGCCACTGACGTTTCGCCTGCTGTCCCTCTCTCTCCCTTTATTTTTTGCCATTCTTTTAGCCTTACTCTTCCTCGCGCTCTCTCGCCCTCTCTTTCGCTCTCTCTTTTAATGTGGTCGTAGGTCGGGCGCTGTTCGCTCTGCCAGCGTCGACGTCGCCGTTCCTCCTGTTTATTTTTCTTTCAAGGAAAGTCCAAACGAATATAAAAGATTAGAAAATCAAAATGATGTTTACTCAAATTTATTTACTATTATTTTAAATTGTAACGTCATCATAATATAACGATACAAAAATATAAGTAAATCAAAAATTAGAATATGTGTGTGATATTGACGATCTTTAAACAAAATTCTATACCACAAAAATAAATTGTCTAACAAGCAAATCCTTTCAAAAACGTTTAATGCTTTCATTTTCTTAAAACTATACAATATTGACTGAAAGTATTATTATTTTAAACACAACTAATAGTTAAAGTTGATCAAGGATTGTATTAAACAATAAGTGACCAAAATCGATTTTTATTTACACACATTCATATGTGTGTTGGAAATTACGGCAATTTTCAAACATAAAAGTTGCGTAGAATGAGAGGTCCAGAAACAAGAGTAAGGATTTTTCCAAGGATATCTAAAAAAAAAAAGGGCAACAAAAACAACAGCTTTTCGGCAGCGAAACCTCGCTGCCGCAGTCAACGTCAGCAGCGGCTGCGGTAGAGGCAGCGACAGAGGACGTCGAAGCTGCGTTTTTGGCGACGTTCACCGGCAGTTGTAAGCGGTTCGTTCTCGTTGTCGTTTATCGCAGTTGTCCTGTTTGTCTTTTCCGATTTTTCGCCTTCTAAGCAACAACAACAAAAACAGCCAAGAGCAGGAAAACCAGCAGACGAAGAAGACTAAGAAGCAGTCAGAGAAAGCGGAGCAAAGCCCGAGGGACGTCGGTAAAGCAGAAGAAGTTGCAAAAAGAAAATCCGGCAAAAATAAGCCACAAAACGGACTGGCAACTAAAAGCGAAGAGAAGACGGAAAAGTGGTTTTACAGCGGCGCACATTTCCACACTTTTCCACGCCTCAATGGAGTTTCTGTTTTAGCCGCTGCTATCGTTATCGTTATCGCATCACCGCTTGTTGTTGTCATCGGCGCGACGAAGAGAGCACGAGAACAAAAGAAGCGAAGGAAGCTAACGGAAAAGAGCGAAAGGCCATTGCAGAAAATGCAATTTCTCTTCTGATTTTTTTGAACAAATTTTTTTTCCGTGCAGTGCTTGATAGTGCAAAAATGTATTAGAACAAGTATACAACAAGAAACAAGGGAAATTTAAAATATGAAAAGAAATCCGTGAAAAACGTGTGCCACAAAAACCAACTTGCTCCAAAAAAGTGGAATTAAAATAAAATAAAATTACGAAATTCAGAAAAAATACAAGTTGAAAGAATAAAGATAATAAAAAATAAAACAATGTGTAAAATAAAATACAAATTGTTAGATCCTCACATAAGTAGTGAATAAAGCAAAGATCACAAGTTCGTGTTAAATAAATACATTAAAATAGGGAATCCAAGAAAAGCTGGAATTTCTAAATCAAAAGCAGAAAGCACCAACAAAAAAAAAACAAACAAAACTAGAGAAAGAAATAAAAAGAGGCGGCGAGAAAAGGAAAGAAACAACGAGATGCCTGTGGTAAAACAGCGGAAAATGAGCCGCTTTAAGGTTAGTAAATAAAATCAAAAGAGATTCGTGATTGAAAGGAAAATAAAAATGGTCAATTGAATAAGCATTTTTCATGTAATATTAAAACATATAACATATTTCTTCTTTATACACATAAATATCTGTATATTGTATGTTTATAGAGAAAACTGATCAAAATATTGAAGCCTGAGTGGCACAACTAGAAACCCTAAATTCTCTTTTCTCTAGCTCTTAATCTTCTCCGGCTACTTCTTATACTGCCACATAATTCTTGACCATTCCGATGAAAAAAAATCAAATACACCACAAAAAACAAAAAATTCGAAGTAAGGTGAAAAAAATTCGCAAGTTCAATGAACTTGCCATGAAAATTATACGCTGCCAGCTCACGACAACAGAAGAAAAGGCCAAAGAAGAGGGGCGAGCTAGAAAAGGAGGCGGAGAAAGAAGCGAACAAAAAGAAGATGGGGAGAAAAAAGGCAAAACTAGTCATGCGTCGCTGCTGCTGCATAGATTTTGCGAGTGCGACCTGACCTAAAATGCAAAAGTACTTTTTTCTTTCGTTGAGCTGTTAAAACGACACGTCTCTCCGAAAATGACTGTTACTTAACAGAAGATAAGAGGAAGAGAAAAAAAAAGGGTAAAGAAAAGCTGGTAGACCGAGTTCAAGTGCGAGACAAAAAAAAAACCTTAAATGAATGCTAGGAAATTAAGCACTGTTGCAAGATATGAAATTCTAGACGTTTTAGGTTGACCTAAAGATTAAATAGCAGAATCTGGGTCAAATTAAAGAATATAATTTAAGAAATTAAATTAAACATCATATACTTCTAACAACAAATGCCAATGTTTGTATATTTTTTAAATTTATTCACTCTTCTCAGATAAAAGTTGTTCCAGAATAGTTTCCGAAATTTTAAAAGACATTAAAATAAGCATTCATTTAACCTTTGAATATTTTGAAATCATACCTGCATATATGTTCTAAATCCTTTGCTTCTTATCTCTCATCCTAATTGAATATATTCAAAACTAGTGGATCAATTTGATTAAGTAATCAGGTGGAAATGTTTCGTTTAGAGTGAAATTTGCTCTACGGAGCTTTTGAGCGATGGAAAAGTGTGGTGTAATATGTATCCTAGAACTGGGTTGGGGTTTTCGGGAGATTTTAGGCTTTTGATGTCCACAAAAGGCGACGACAACTGCGGCTCACTGGCGCCCCCTAGAGGACAATACCATATATGTATGTTCCTCCTCTCTATACATATGTATATGCACGTACTTTTTTCATTTTATTTTGCTTATTTCTCGCTTTTTCTTGTGCTGTTACAAAGGAGAAAGGAGAGAGGTGTGGGATGGGTGGATTTTATAGAGAGGATTTTGGATCGGTTGGGTTTTCCAAGGGGATTCGCATTCGTCGGTGCCGCCATCTGCCGGCTTTTTTTTTTTTTTTTTTTTTTATGAGTTGACATCACAACGGATATGGAATTTTTCAATATTTACGGTGGCTGGCACTGCTTTTGTTGTTGCTGTTGTTGTTAATGTATGCAGCTCACACAAACACTGCGAGAAACATTTTTGGTAGGGGCTGGGTGGTGCGCAAAAGCACTTCCCTCGCAATGTCCCTGTTTTTCCTACGCCCCTTGAGAGTCTTCTCTTCGTGCTTATGTAAGAATTTTCAGCATGTTTCGTTTTTATATACTTCGAGTGGGCGTCAGCTGGGCGAGGAGGGAGAAAATGGGGCGGGGCTGCCCACGCATAACACCCTTAGCCTTATTTTTCCCATTTTTTTTTTCCTTTTTTTTTTTTGCCATTTCCAGCAGCCGCACACCCATCTTCATTTTGCTATTGCTTTAGGTTTGTTTTCTTTTTGGTTATATATTTGTAATTTATTTAAATTTTACATCCTCATCATCGTCGGTAAATGAAGCTTGCTGCAAGAAACGCATCTTAGAGCATAAAAAATTGATGCATTTTTAAGGTGCTCAATCAGTATTACGCATACGCCGTGTATGCGTTCACGCCTTATGTTTGCTTAGTAAAGATTATAATCTGCTTTAAACTTTCGCATGCCTTAGGTAATTAACCCCATGATTGTCATGTGCTGTGCAGTTTTATTTGCAGCGAATCAATAGGTTAAGTGCGTGAGCCGAATGGCCGTGTAAAACATGTTCGACTTTTTAATTTGGTTAATTTGCATATTTGGTTGGTTGAAGGGGGCGGGAAAGGGCGGGAGGCATTTGCGAACAGATTAGAAGCTGCCTGCAATAATTTGGGCTAAATATGTATATATGTATGTATATATATATATGTATATGTTCTATGTACATAAATGAGGGGGAGGCGCTGACATATAGACCAGGAACTAATATAATATGCGTTAAGTATATGCTGCTCAACGCACACACACACACACTTGCCATAATTCAAGCGTGTGTGTGCATGTAAGTGTGGCTTTTGTATAATGAGAATCGTTGGCCATCGCATTATACATATTTATATAATTGCATTTTGTTTGCTTATAAAGGATGTACCCACACCCACAGAGATGTGTGTGTGCACACACACACAGACACACTCGCTCGCTCGCTCAAAAGCACACATTTATAATGAGGCGAGGGCGGTTTTAAAACTTCTGCTTTTATAACTTATTTCAATTTTTACAAGCAGCCTACGGCATTCAATCTGAAATGTGCACCACTAGCCCTAAATACATAATATACACTTTCTGCCCGCTGTCAAGTAGTCTGAGAACTTTATAAACTTCCCTCGACGCCTGTCGCCCGTTCTGTATGTACAACTCTGTGGTCTCCTCAGTGTTTGTCCAACATTTGCCAGTCATAAAACCCCCCAAACGACACAGATGCATGCAACATATATAAGCCATATTCACAGCACGGAGATTACGATTTTCGCATGGATTTGGCAATTGAAAATTAGCGGATTAGGGCTGATGCCTCAGCGAGGCTTCACTGTGATGCTGTGCGGGGGCTTCAAGGGGGCTTCGTTGCGGTTTTTGGGGGGTAATTATTGCTAAATGGTTATCACTGTTATGCTTAAATATTACTGGAGCAGTACGCATGTACACGATGTGCGCTTCCACTGTAGAATTCACGACAATTTGTTGGTTTTGAGATCGGTCTGCAGTCCATTCTTCGCATGCAGCTTAAGAACTCACACAATATTAATCGTCCTTCGAATTAACACTGCTCGCTTTAGCTAGTATTATTGGCCAACTTAGGAAAGCCCTACTGTATACTTTCATGTCAATGCTTTGGCCTCTGTACCAACTCACGTGCTCATCTCCGTGTGTCCTGCTTCTGCTCCTGCCCCCTGTGTGTGTGTGGGTGGCTCTGTGTGTGTCCTGTGGGTGGGCGGCTCTGTGGCTGGGTGGCTTAGTGTAGTGCCTCGGTGGCTCGGCGACTGCATCGCAACGCAGCTCGACGCATTTCAGCCGGATGCCTCCAGTGGCAACCAGTTAGTTTTGAGAGCACGGAGAACTTAGAATGGGATGGAATGGAATGGGATGGAATGGAATGGGTGGGATGGATAGATGGCTGGATATTGTGGGCGGCACTAATAGGTGCGGGGTCCGAAACCATCGAAACATTGCCCAGGCAGAGGCTATGCAGGCTACAGGCTACAGGCTATTCCATTTCCCCGGCACTTTGCACATAGTTATAAGCCCCGCATCCGCCCGATCTCGGCCCCCCTTGTGGCGCGGCTACAGATGCAGATATACAGATACAGATACAGACTGCTCTCGGCTCCAGATGCGGATGCGGATGCAGATGCAGATATACGTATATCAGGTTGCATATACATACACATACATATGTATCTGGTGTTGGCGGTGGCGATGGCGATGGCGATGGCGATGGCGGCGGCATTCGTTTCTGGTACATAGAGCACATCTATGCCTCCACTGTGTGTATCCGCCATGTATCGGCAGCTCAGCTCCTTGTTAGTTTCCCTCAATCGCATTTCCTTCTTTCACTTTTCCGCGACAAGCTTTCCCCGATTTAGCAGCCTCCTTTTTGGAGCATACTTATTCGGTTGGTTTCTTGAAGAACGGCATTTAGCGCGGAATGAAATAAATACTTTTAAGAAACTTAAAACTAGGAATATATGTATTTTAGACGCAGGACACAACCTACACCCTTAAAGACGCACTACTTTGTAACATTTTTCATTTTTCTATTTAGGAATTGAATACGAACATAAAGTATTCATATGATATTCTGGGGTTCATGAGAACATTTTACATTTTACAATTTATTTTCAATCTCTTGTTAAAAATTTGCAAAAAAAACTTAAGTTTTTGTGAGTGCGTTGCAAATGTGGGGTTACAATAGAAGTTTTTGTGCAAAATATATGTTTATATACCATCTGCTTTTGATGTTTTAAAACTTTTACTGCTCCCCCTCACTACTTTTCTTTTGTGTTTCGCTCTTTTATTTACTTTGTGTGCAAAGCGAATTAAAAATTCAATTTTGTTGTGAAACTTTTGCACTTTGCAATGTCTCCTTACCTTCAATGAACAACGAAGGACCCGCCCGTCTTATCCCTTTGCCCTTTGCCCTTTTTTCCCCTTTTTGCAAAATAATCTGATGTTGCGTGCATTTGTGCAATATGTTAAATAATTGAGAGTGAGTATGGCAACTCATAACCCTTGCACATTTTCCTGGTTTCAAAAACCTTTTTCCATTTCTCCACATCTTACTCCCCTGTCTCCCCCTTTATTTATCCCTTTGCTTTACGCTTTCTTCGTGTCCTTTTGCTGTCGGTATTTTTCCTATATATGTATGTGTGCGAGTGTGGTGCACCAGCCAGGCAATATTTTGTCTTGCAAAAAGTTCACCAGTTTCTTTTTGGTGGTGAGTGGCAACCCTGGTTGCACTCCCTGTTTAATTTGGAAGATTTCCACACGGCAGTTCCAATTCATGAACTGAAAACGGAACGTAAATATGGTTTTTAGCTTTTGGTTAAAAATGGGCATCTCTCTGATAAAAATCACTTATTTTCATCAACAATTATTAATATTATTTAAGCGAAATATTTACTAGCATAAAAGCAAATAGAAATTTCATCAACAAACTTAGAAACAACAGCAGTGACCACACGAGGAACAACAACAACATCAAAGAGAACAACAACAGGATAAAATAGCAGCAGCAGAATAACAACAACACCTCTAATTGCGCACATTGCGTTGCAATTCTCGGCATTTGCAATGGGCTGATGTTGCTGCTGTTGCTGATGTTGCTGCTGTTGCTGATGTTGCTGCTGTTGCTGCGGCTGAGACGACGACAACATCGCTGGTTGCTGGTTGCTGGTTGCTGGTTGCCGGTTGCTCGTCGCTAGTTGTTGTTGCCTAGGTTCACATTCTCATTACAGTTCATTCACCCAAAAGATACGGCTTTATGTATCTATTAGTTATGTATGTGCCTCACAGCCTTCAGTTCAGTTCAGTTAAGTTTCGTTGTTGCTGCTGTCGATGGGGCAAGCTGCAGCAGCAAACAGCAACAGCAATGGCAATAGCAACAGTGACCATATCAGCAGCCTCCGCCTGCAGTTTCAGCCAAGTTTTGATTTGTGTTATGTTGTAGATACACACGGACAAGCACACATATGCGCGAGCCGTAGGCAGCAGCCGCAAATGCAGATACAGATACATTCCTCTTGACCATCTGTCGTCGTCGTCGTCGTCGTCATCTGTCTCACCTCTGCCCCTCAGCCAGCAATGCCTCCACCCTCTCCCAGTTTCGCATTGTTGTTCATCTCGCAAGTCAAAAAAAAAAAAAAGAAAAACAATTCGCAATCTTGGGGTTCAACTCTTGGATACTTTTCGAATCATTTGAAATGCCTCGACTTTTTAAATAGTCTCTGGAGAGAGTTATAAGATATCTTCAATGAGATATGTGGTCGGGCTTATATAAACAGTTTCTATTCATAATGTAATATTGAAAATAAATCTATATGTTTCTTTTATTTTGCAGGTGAGTTTTGGAATTCCACTTTTAAAATTTTAAGCTGTTAACAAGCACTTTAACACATATTTGAATGTAAGTGATAATCTTTAGTTATTGGAGAAAAAGCAATGAATATTAAAATGATGATGAATAAACTGGGATACGGGCAACAGCTAATCTCTGTCCTCCATTTTACCTACTTTATCACGTTTTTCGCCATACTTGTCCTGCTCATATCATATATACACACATATCTGTATTCGCCAAAAAAAAAAAAGAAAAAAAATTGGACTTTTATTGTTGTTTTTGTCGTTCCATTTGGGTTCCTTTTTGCCTTTTGTTATATTTTGGTGAAAATAGAAGAGGAACTGATGGCAAGAGAGCTCTGTTTTCACCGCCCTCTGTATTTTTCCACCTTCTCACTTTCCGTGGCGGGCTTAGTTTTCCAATGTGCAACATGCAGCATCTGTGGCAGAAAGAGACGGGGCGCAATAGAGAGAAAGAGAGACGGAGAGAGAGAGAGGAAGCTAGAGCGATGGAGGTGGAAAGTGGAGACTGCCATTTCCAGTGTGTATTTAGCAAAATGTTTTGTTGCTGTTGTAGTTTAGTTTTCCCACTTCCAGGCAGCAGTCAACTGCTGCAACTGCAGCAGCAACAACAGCGATAGCAACTAGCAACCTGCAACACCAACAGTCTGCAACCCGCAACAACAAAAGGGGGCTCCCTCCCAATTCAACACAGAGCTTTTCAAACAGCCTCAGAGCCTCGGTTTTGTGTCTATTACATACAGAGGAAAAGCCATACCCTTCCCACACCCCCGACCCCTCGATAAACCCTCTCGCACTGAATTTTCCCACTCGCCACCCCAACCGAAAACCCCCCTTTGGAATTTTCCAAAGACCCCCCGTCCTCCCTTTTTGTTAGCCAAATGCAACCAAACAACTATGATGACGAGCTGACGGTTGCAATGCCTCGCCCTAGAAAGTCCCCCCACCCCCCCCTCCACACTCCTTCTTGGAACCCACCCCACCCACTTCTCACCTCCCAGGGGCACTTTGATTTGTGGACCCCCTTTGACCCCACCCGTCCCTGGGAGCTTAGTTTAGTTTTTGGGTATACATACATAAATCAAAACCTCCTTGCAGTCTAACGGCGATTTTTAAATGTTTCGTTTACACTTAAGAAAAGGGACATTTAAGTGACTTTAAACGGCATTTAAGTGATGAATGGTTCTTAGGTGCTTAATGCAAAATGTCTGTTTTGCGAACCACCTGCAATGCCTCTTTAATTGCAAGTGATTCCGCTTAAACACTGTGGCAATTTAACTGTCTTACCGACTGCATTGCCTTTCAATCAAACATCATCAGCCATAACCATCATGGCAGTGATCCACTCCACCTTAGGCTCAATCTTAACCCTTTCAAGCTGGTCTTCCCATGGGTGAACATTGGGAATTACTCACGTAACTTAGCCGAGGGGGAATCACATAATAACTCGATTCCCAGTCAACACACGTTGATGGTTGGGCAACTCCTCCAAATTCCTCCTGGTCAAAATCTTTTGTTCTAGACCCCGATGTGCGAGGGAGATGGCCACGGAGAGGAGGGAGACAGAGTGAAAGAGCATAAAGTTGGCAGCACTCACACACATCGAGAGTTTGGCTAATAAGTGAAGTATCCATAATCGCTAATGGAAAGAGGGGCCGTGATAGTTACCTATCTGCCAAAGTCTTCAAGACACGATCAAATAATATATTTGATTTAAAACAAATTCTAGATCTGAAAAGCTTAATTAGTGCTCAATTGATGAGTGACCCACATTAAATATTTATAAATTATCGATAGTATCGATGATTTGGTCGGAATGGTTATCGATGATAACTGAATACTTTTTCATCGTCTGCCATAAGTTTGGGGGCCACTGTGCTAGCCAAACTATTGAAATGTTGGAGCACTCTGGCTATTTGTATCTTTGTATCGGTGAGCCTGTGCTATAACTGTGTGAATATGTCCTGGCCGAAGGTGTTTGTGTGTGTGTGTGAGTGTGCGGGATGCGTGAGTTGCATGAGTGCAGGATGCGCGCGCTGCACACACGCACACCAGTGCACTTGGACATGAGGAGCTCAAGGAACAAACGACGACGATGGTCCTCAATCAGGAATTTCTGGGCGAGAAATGTGGGGGGGGTTATTGCGAATGCCCGGGTGGCGAATCGTTGGAGGATTGGTGGAAAATCGTGGAAAATTGTCGGCAGCCGCCAACCCATTAACACGATGGCTACGATGTCGGCAATGACGCTATGACGAGCGCAACTCCACTTCGGTTGGCTGGTTTTGTTTGTCGTCGCTTTTTGGGTTTTGCCTTTGTGTTAATATCATGGCATGGCAACACTGGAACTGGACCTGGCCCCCATCTGCATGTGTGTATCATCTATGTATGTATGGTATGTGCATAGTAAAGTATACAGGCATTTACATATGTATGTACCAGGTCCTAGCAAGTGTCAAGTGCAGTATAATAATAAACATACGCTGGCATAATCGTCTTTGACCACTTGGATAGATGAAAACAAACTCATTTATGAGGTTACATACCATATAAAGTATAAGCTGGTCTTAAAAACACAGTCTTTTAAACGTTGCTGGAAATAAGAAATTTTAAACGAAAAAGAATTGAATTCTAGGTTTGCGATTCAATTGAAATTGTATCCCGACAATTAACTTTTTGGATAGGTGCTTCCCAAATGTCTTAGTCTTGAATCCTCCCTTTCAGGATTTTTTCGTTCCAATTTGCATACGGCGTCCAGGTCAGTTGTATGGCATTTGAGAAGCTTGTCAAATTGCTGGCATCTTTTGGCTGATTTTCAAGACATTCGGAAAATGTTATGTTTACTTTGGAGACATTTCCCTGAATTTTCGCTTACGTCGACTAGCGGATAATTCAACCAAAATTGTACTTCAGTTTTTTTTCACGCACTTTGCCTTTTGCTCTCCGCATATTTGCTTGCCTTTATGCCCTTTGTTTGCTCACACACTCTTCCTATCCTTAACTTCCCTGGTTTCCTCCCGTTCGTCCTTCTATGTTCTTTAGATTTTCTCCACCCACTTTGCTGACTACTTTCGCCCCCAGTTTTTCCGAGCATTTTCTCTCTGTGGCAGCGTCCTTTGCCTTTTGTCAGCTGTTGCAGGCATCAGCTTCCTCTTTTCGCCGCCATCCAGTCCGTTTTTCACGGGAGGAAAAGCTTTCCAATATTTTCGGGGTCCTATTTTTGTCGGATTCGCGGTTGCGTTTTTTAAAATGTTTTTGTTTGCGGCAAAAGGTACCTACATATTTTTTTTTACCCCTGCCCCTGCATCTTTCAACACCCCACAAAGGCCCCCATTCGACCATTTATAACCCGCTTTTCTCTGCACTTCTTGTTGCATCGGGTGTGCGGGGGCTAGCGGGGAATGTGGGGTGGTTATTGCACTTCGGTTTTGCGTTCGTTACCGTTGTCACGAGCCAAAAATTGTGCGCTGATTCTATTTTGTGTGTGTCCATAACTCAGCAACTACCCAGTCAGGCTGCTTTGTCCCTCTCTTTCGCGCCACAAGCACTCGGATAGCCCCCTCTCGGTCTCACGGCCACTATCGCCATCTCTTTCGTCGAGGGGCACATCGAGGAGGAAGAAGTAGAGGAAGAGGCGTCTCTGGAGAGAGAGAAAGGCTTTCTCGCATCCAGAAGTTGTTGGCACTTTAAGTTGGTACCGTTCGCTGTCGTTTGTCGTTGTCGGGTTAACGGTATCCCAAAGAACACACACACAAACACATTCACACTGCACCCACACATTGAAGACACGACCGGACAAGCGCGCACAGAAACATGCAGTAGCGAAAATTGCCGGAAAAGCCGCCTTAAGACAAAGGAAGCCGCAAAACAAGAAATAGAAACCCACAAAAGGGGAGCCCACATGATACTCAGAAATCTGCTGGTAAATATTAATTACCAAAATTGTGCTAAAACACAAGAAAGCTGAAAACCCTAAATTAACTTTTACTTGCCAAGTTTTAGTGAGAGTGTACAAATGTAGGTGGCTGTGCGTGTGTGTGGTGTTTGTGTGTGCTTAGAACGATGATAGACAAAATGAGAAGTCCTGCAACAAGTGGGAAAATCTAGCTTGTTGTTAGAGATGATGATTTTGAAGATACATCTCACAGATATCAACTGAAAACAAAAAGCTTTAAATTCGAATGAAAAAAGTAATTGCCTAGCAACAAGTGTTTAGAATGGAAAAGCTTTCTTCTAATGTACTTCTCTTGATTCATCGGGTGATAAATGATTTGGTCACAATGCGAAATGAAACACAGGCACTGAGAACGGAAGTTCATTTGCCACCCAATTAGGGTTAATTGATAAGCATGAACTTAAAACTAGCTTCAAATACCTGCTAATTTGAAATCGCTTTAACCTCTGATCTTGTGTTGAGTGATTTACCTGGCTACATAAGTATTAAGCGCATTTGTCTTAAAAACTGACCTAGCTCAATCTAACCGCACTTGAAATCGTGATTGACTGCTGTTCGATTGCGGTTCGATTACTTCCGCTTGTGTGCAACATGCAACATGCAACACGCAACGTGCAACATCAGCTTTCCAAACTGTGTCACAGAGTTGCTTTTGCCCGCAACTGACAGAACCAGTTGGGTGGCAAACGAAAATGCAGGGAAAGCAGCAGCCACAAAGGGAGGAAAACTGCAGTTGCAGATAGAGACAGGCACTTGGCACTTTCCAATGAAAGGACCACGGAAAGATAGGATAGCGATGAGACGTGCCTGTAAATCTGGGCACAAAGAGTTCACCGCTTTAAGAGAACAGCGGGTAGAAGAATAGTAGCGACTACCACAAAAATTCCAAAATTTGTACTTTTATTAACACAGCTAGAGAAAGATTTTCACATCTCAATTTTACAAAATATATAGAAAAAAAAAAATGCATTTAAAAAATTTAAAGCCAAATTCAGATGATTTGCAAAACAATAAAATTATCTCGTTTCAGTTATTTTAGTTTAAATTTATATAAATACGTCGTGAAATAAGTGTGGTGCTTTTTTCTTCGTCACCATTCACTGGCTGGGCGACGTGATTGCCACATTAGGAACTGATTTTGTGACCAAAGTTGGGGAATGTATTAACAAAGTCCTTTCCCTCTCTTTTCTACCCACTGTGGGCTGCCCATTTTTCTCGTTTTTCACGCCTCACCCCGGATTTCTTCACTTTGCCCCTCCATTCGCTAGCTTTTCCTTTTATTTTGCGTGCTTTTTTTCTTTCTTGTGCTTTTGGCTTTGGCTTCTTTTCTATTGCTGTCGCCGCCGTTCTGCCGCCGCTCCGTTTTCGTCGGCAGAGCAGCACACACACACACACACACAGACAGCGCTCACCAATACCGACGCACGTATTTACTACATTCCTCAGTACTTGGAGCGCCTCCGGAAGTGATGGTTTTCATCTCTGCGGGCGGTGCGTCGCGAATTCTGAGAGCGAAAAATAACAAAACAGAAAATAACAACAAATACCGCAGTGGAAGAACCAAAAATCACGAAAGTGGCGATGAAAGGTACAAAGTGAAGTAATATTAGCCAGGGATTCGGTTTTCGTTGCGCGTAGCAAAGAAAAACTCACTGCAGCTCGAAAAACTTTTCTTTTTTTTCTGTGTACTTCCACTTAGTTATCTGATTAAATATTCAAACAAACAAGAAAAGAATACGAATACATACATACTCCAAATTCCGTAATAGAAGTGAAAAAACAGTGTGTTATGTGTGTGTACGGCTGTTAATAGTTGTTGAAGAGAAAAACGAGAAGCAGGAAAAAATCAGCAGCCGGAGAATGCGCAGCAAACGTAATACCAGCGATTTGGGCCTATTGCAGCGCACCTGCATTGTCGGGGGAAAATCGGTGAGCTAATAGCAACAAATAAAAATACATACAGACATATATACTAACCAATAAGCTGCGCGAATTAAAGTGGAAACTATGGCCACATTCAAGAAACGCCAAACAGCAAGGGAAATTATAGGAAGGTTATATTGAAATCTTAACAAACATTTAAAGTGAATTTATATCGATACATAAAACAATTTGAAATACGTGTTATATGAGTTAAAGGAATAGTACAAATTTGGTTCAGATTTAATTTTAATTTAAATTGCCATGATTTGTTTTTGATCATTAAACTAGGTCAACTTAAATAAAACTCTCAATAAGAAATAAAACTTGTGTGGGCTCTAAAGAGACACTTACTAACAAACTAGTTCACTTTAAATTAAACAAATTTTAAAGTTTGTTTAATTTTCTTCAGGTGTAGCCATTTAGCGTAAATTTGTTCCAATAAAAATGTTATTGTAGTGACCCCCTTGGTCCAGGCCCAATATCACCCTAAATATCTTATTGCTTGCACTGGCAAGTCTACAAATTAAATCAAGACGCCAACAAAAATCCCATTCATTTCTATGCCAGAAATTAATAATTAGACACTGAGTATGCTGCGTCCCTTTCCCACAGCCGGAGTTTCTTCCTAAGCCAAAACATGCGCGAGAGAGCCAGCGAGTAGAGAGAGTGAGAGAGAACCAGTGAGACCGACTGAAAGAGAGATAGTGAGAGAGGAGCGCGCGTCATTCGGACTCGCTGCTTTTTCCTCTCTGTGTGCTTCTCGTTTTTCAAGCTGATGTCTGTCGTTCTTCGCCGCCGCTGGGCGCCTGTTACTTTCTGTAGACTGCAGCGTCATTGCAGCGGCGCTTGCCTTTTCTTTTTCTCCTAAATCTCTTTTTGGTATTTTTAACAGCAGCTACGCTAAAACGTGCGACGCGTCGACTCGCCAAAACGTAAAAGTAAAACGTAGAGCCTAATGCGAATAACCGCAACAAACTTTAACAGAAAAAATAAAACAAAAAACAATTCGAGGGAGATAGCAATACACAGAAGAGTCGATTGTTTTTACTGGCCGCTGGGGGGCGCTAATTTGCCCGATGCGACTTGGGTCCTCACAATGCACAAATGTAGTGTTGTGCAAGGGCAATCTATTATTGTTACACCCAAAAATATTACCCATTTAGGCAACATAAAGTAAAAAAATGAAAATTTTGTATAACCAACATAACATACACATTCTGTATATTTCGAAAGGGTATTATGGTGTAAAAATTACTGAAATTGCTATAGCGTTTTCACTTATTTGTCTGATTTATGGAACAGACACCAAATGCTACACAGTATCATAGCAGATACAAGTTATTTTACTTTTGGCAAGCCAATTAACACGATTTACACACAAATCCGTTGTGTATTTGATGGGGTAATAATATAAGAAATTGTCTTCTACGGCTAATCATTTCTAATTTGGTAAAAATATTTCCTTGCATATTAGCCATATAAAAGTTTGCTCATCATCGTCATAGTCTTGTTTGATATTTTCACTCGCTGCTCGGTGGAATTTTTGAAATTTTTTGGTAGATATTCGCCTGCTGTCGATTTCTTGACACCCGGTATTTCGCATTTGTTCCATACAACAAATACCATGGGTATTTGCTCATAAATCGGGCGTAGGCAAATATTAGCAGATTTTCGTGCTGGAGATTAATTGTAAGCCGACAAAATAAAATACCGAATCGGACAAAACATAAAGAGTTTAATTTGCCCCACCAACATTTGTCATTAAGAGCTTACGACGTACTCCTAACGGAATCCAAAACCCGGCCACGGTGCAAACAAGACAGAATGCGGTATCGTCAGAGAGGGGAACCTCTCCAAACAAATTATAACAGTGTTTGAGGTGGGAGAATCAGAGAGCGAACATGAGTGCAGGCGTAGGAGTGTGCAGGGTTGTCAAGCCATGTTAAAAAAATGTCTTAGCGAAATTGGAAAAAAATTAAAGACACTTATTTGGTATATATACATCTTAGTTTTAATCAAGATAGAATTTTTATTACACTGCTTTTGGCATGCATTTTGTGAGGCCTTTGGCAACCCTGCTGCTAGTCGCTCTCTCTTTTTCTATCGTCGTCTGTCTCGCTCGCTCGCTGGCCCACATCCCACAACCGGCGAGTGTTTCGTTGCGGTCAACATTTCGTTTCGCTCTTCGGTTCTCCTGTTCACTCGCTGTTTGCCTGTTAAATTGGCGGTTAGACGCGCGCGTCAGGTAGAAAACACGTATCCGCCACGGATGCAGCTGAGTGCGGTGGATGACGACGCTTCCTATTTCTATTCTGAGCGGTGGTTGTTTGTCTGGTTTTAATTTGTTCTCTGTTCTGCTGCTGTTTTTTTTTATTGCACTGCTTATCAGCAAGTTTATCGATTTTTTTTACCGCTCTCATTCCCTCTCCACACAGTCGACATGACTGCTCTCCCGTCTCGTTGCTTCGGACGCTGTCTTCACATTATGGGCGCCTGTTCTTTCCCTCGAATATCGAATCTCGATTTTCGATGAGATTCTGTTACTAACTATACCGCGCGCATACCAAACCGTACCCATAAAACCCATCTCCATAATGCCTGACCGCCTGGCTGCCCCTTGAAGAATTATTTATTTATTATATGGATTACAAATGTGCCCCTTCAAAAGAGTGCAAAAATTTCAGACGGTCTGGAAATGGAATTCTTCGCATCGGTCGCTTGTCGGCTGTCGGTCGGTCGTCGCACTCACCTTCACCACACACAAAAACATCTCTATATCCCCGTATAATGTGGTGTATGTTTATATACAATAGGGGATACACACGACAGCTGCTGTCTCTCTTGGTCGCCTTGATTTCATCATTTACCATATTTAATTCCATTTAAATGAAAATGAACTCAAACCGATTACCCCGGTAAGAGGTACAGTGGGCATAGCCCCCCTCCCCACTGCCCACCCCACATACACGATATTATAGCCCGGGCAGCAGACTTCTGGCAGACAGACGACGTGCAAGCGTCGTGCCTTGCAGCCAGCCAGCAACTGAACTGAAGTTGATAACAGAACACACGCGAGCGACTGGCAACAGAGCAATATCGAATGGGGCTACACTAATACACCCAGGAGGAAACAACAACGACAGCAACAAGAGCACAAGAACAACAGCATCTACACCGACTACAACGGCAACGAACCCCAACGTTTTCAACAACAACAACACCAGCTACAACAACAATTGGGACTACGTACCACAACAACAACAGCCACTCAACAGTCAAGTGCTTGGCAAAAAGCAGCGTGTGAAATGTTTCCTATACAGGAAATAAATAGCACAGGGAATAACGAATAAGGTGATACCCTATGAGTTCAGTAAAAAAATGTTTTTTTTGCATACGTGTTCTCAAATTCTACTGACTAAATGGTTGTTTTAAATGCTTGTATAATTTATTCCTTGAACGGATATATACCCAACATTTGTAGTTTCGGCTAATAGGTATCAAAACTCCGCGAAAAAAGCCGCAAAAGCAAAAAATCGAAAAGTAAAACGGACCAACAAAATCGCAAGGCTCTCAACTGAATTCAACATGCGCGCGCCTCCAATGCGACCCAACCGTTGAGCGTTGAATGAATGTGAATGCTCAAGCATACGGCAGCGCGAAGCACCAATACCAATGCTACCCGCACTCACACCAGCACACACTCGCATAAGCACAGCCCGCACAGACACGAACCGACAGCAAAGTCGGAGGCTCTCACACAAATCCGACAACCAGAACACATGATTAGCCTAGTAAAACGAGCCATAGGCGGCCACCGACAACATTTCCAGGGGGTGGTGCAGAGGCGTGTTGATTAAAGGGGGTAGGGTAGCAGTCGAGCTTTTGTGACGACATTGCTGAAACAGCACGGTGGGAAAAGTTATTATTTAGGTGGACTTTAAATAAAACTACTCTATTTATTCAGTTTTCTTAATAATATTTATGGTGCAATAACGATTCTATTAAAAGGAAAATATTAAAACAAAAAATAGTAAATAAAATTAAAGAATAAATTTTTTTTTTCTTAAAAGTATGTGTTCTGGGCACAGAGCAAGTTGATACAAATGAATGCTTTCCAATAAAATAATTATTTAGTTAATTTATAATTAAGAAAAACTATGGACTTGGATCATATCATCGAGAAACTATGTTTTAGGAAACCTAAATATCCCGATAAGTATGCTATGTTTTTGCTACCTTGCCCCACTGTGCTTATCGTGATGTTTCCTTATTTTTCCCATGTGCGTGCAAAAAAACCGGTTGCACTGTTTACCGACATTTTCCGCTAGAGAGAGTGTCTGCAGTTTGATAGGGGTCGTGAGTGTGATGGTTGCTGTGGGTTGTTGATAGGTGCGGAGAGGGAGGAAGGCTTGTTGCGAGAGAGACCGAGAGAGCGCGGAAGGTCGTCGTGTTGTTGTGTTGTTTTACGTTGTCGGCAATCCGAACAAGTGCTCGTCGTGTGTTTGTGTGTTCGTGCCCGTGCATGTGTGTGTTTGAGCTTCGTGTGGGTATATGTGGTGGTGCGGCTGCCATAACCGGAAGGTCGCCTTTACCACAACATTTATTATGGAAAATCGCGTAATCACTGTCGTATCACCTTTTATTTTTTATTCTTTCGAGAGAGCAGAAGAGCGAGAAAGAGCAATGGGCGAAAGAGAGCGGACTACATCGGGACATCTCTTTTGGCTCGGTTTTTCGATTTTATTTTTAGCTGCGACTTCAAACTTGTTGCAAGTTGTTCGCGTGTTTGATGTGCTAACTCTGTACAAACTTCGCGCTTCTTGTTTTTTTCTATTGTTTTTCCTTATTAATTTATTACATATTTTTAGTTTTCTTTTCGTAAGGTTCTTATTTCCCTTCAAATATTCTTTTGGCTCTTTCCACTTTATTCGTTTTGGGTTTTTCCGCTTTTTCCCTTTACTTCTCCCCATCAGGGCATTAAAGCTCTCGGCTCTAACATTTTTGTTATGGCACTCGCTGATTAAATGGAAGGCGGCCGTATTTTACACTTATTCCAAATAATCGGATGGCAAAGTTTTCACATCAGTCAGAATCATAAAATGCATTAAGGGGATTTCCCATCAAAGATAATTTTCTCAATAACAATATTTGTTTATTGGAAAATGGTATGAAATAAATATATGGTATATATAATATATAAATATATTCATTACCATCTCATTTTAGTTTTACTCGCAGTGTAAAATAATCATTCCCACTGTTTGCATGTGAATTTGTATTACCTGACACATTTACTCGTCGGTTTCTGAAGCTTTTTTGGTGTGTGCCAGTTGTTGTCTATCTTTCATTTTTTTTCGGCCTCACTTTACTTTCGGTTTGAGCTTCGGCGTTGTTACCTTTAACCCCACCTCTCCCACCAACAGTACCCATCCCAAAAAAAAATCCATACCCTCACACACATTTATACGTAGAGCTGCAGATATTTTCCAGTTCTGGGGACTTTGCCGATTTTCCAATGCAATTTTATTCGGTGCAGAGGCGTGGGCGTAGCAAAGTGGGCGTGGTGGCTGGCTAAGTGTGTGCGTGTATGTGTATATATAATTCTGTGTGTTTTCCTTTCCTTTTTGCTAGTGCTGCTGCATTTTTTTTTTGTTTTCTGTACTGAGCTGGAACATGGAAAACACACCGTAGGATTTTCTTGCTGCATTTTCATTTTCACACTGGAATATGTCTCTGATGTGGAGCTGGAAAAGCTCTCAAGTTGCATGTTGCACGCGTATGTGGACGACACCCCATTCTCGTCCCCTTCGATCCGAGCCATTTTTGACCCAGGCTGGAGCCCGGGGAGACCTCGGATCCGGATTTTGTTACCCGGGCCCGTAGCGCCATTTCTGATGATTTGCAAAGTGGATTTTGTGTATTTGACGATTGTTCGATTCCATGTTGCTGGTGCTGCCGTTGCTGCTGTTGCTGCTACTGCAGCACCATTGCAAAACTGGTTACTGTTGGCTGACTGCAGTTGGCAACTATAGCTCTCTCTCCCTCTGGCCAGCCTCTGTCTCACTTAGCTGCTGGCTGGTGGTAACCCTTTCTTGACGTACTTTGCTCTTTGCTCTTCCTTGGAATTGCC
Organism: Drosophila simulans; assembly: GCF_016746395.2. Taxonomy (NCBI): domain Eukaryota; kingdom Metazoa; phylum Arthropoda; class Insecta; order Diptera; family Drosophilidae; genus Drosophila; species Drosophila simulans. The sequence goes on from NC_052525.2 coordinate 3,429,469, forward strand.
CAATAAAGATACGCAATGCACTTTATATTTTCTTTAAGTCTCCTGAGCGTGAAGGGCACTTATAGATACAGGTGCTACGTAGGAATTACTGTATCACTCCAAGATATCTCCAAGTTTGTTTCCAATTATTTGGGCTAACCGAGTTGGTGCTCGTAGCAGCTATTGGCTAACTCACAGTTAGCGATGTCATTTTTATTATACTACCCAAAATACTTGTGAATATGCATTGGCTATGTATGCATGCCTATCCACACCACTTCTTGCTGGCATCTTCATCGACTGTCTTGGCATTATAATTAGCCGAAACACCGACCTCTGAAAATGTGAGCACTAACGCTGCCACCTTCGATTTTTGGCCCATGTGCCGGGTGCGGGGGCATGTGTATGTATGTATGTGAGAAGGTATGCCCCATTGTACATTATACATATACATATGCGTGCGTATTCGTATATTGTGTACATATGCCACGAGTACTGTACACAAGTTTTGCAGTCCATTTTGCTACACTTAATGTGCGCTTGTTGCCGCCGTTGTTGCTGCCGTGCGTTTCTGTTGGTGTTGCTGCCACAGCAGCAACATCTTGCTGCTGTTGCTGCTGCCTCTGTTGTTGTTGTTGTATGTGCGTGCGGAATATTATGCGCCGCGCACAACACACAAATCTATGGTGTATATGTATATATGTATATCCGTTGGAGAGAGTGGTCCAAAGGGGAGAGGAGGGGGCTCGAGATATATACACACAATCCCATCTATAAAACGACGCATGCCGCGATTGCGATGCGACGACGTTGCTGCCGTGCTGCTGCCCCTGATGATGCTGTTATTGCTGTTGTTGCGTCGTCTCGTGGTTGTCGTTGTCGGCCACTTCATCATCGACAAGCAGCAAGAGCAAGAGCAAGAGCAGCAGCAACAGCAGCAGCAGCAGCAGAGGCACAGGCTGTTGGCTAAAACAAAGCAGAGGACCCGGACCCGGACCTCGGCCGACAAAAAGGACGACTTGTGTCCTGTGTGTACGTGCTCTGCTCGCACCCCCTTTCTCTGACTGCCGCCCAGCTGTGGATGGCCAAAGAGCAACGCCGACAGAGTGCCCCTGCTCCTTCAATTACCCTCGAAAGTGACGGAATGGCATGATGGAATCTTGGATGGTCGTCCGGCCACCGGAGGCAGCGAACTCCGACGGAGTGAGCTAACCTAATAACTCCTAATTGGAAGACCAATTTCATGCCCTACTTTTTGGGGTAGACATGGGACATAGAGTATTATAGACCTAAACCGACTAAGCTTGAAGAGCTCTTAACTCTTCTTCTGATTCAGATATTTATATATATCTAAAATATATCGCGCCCTGAAAGTCAAATTAAATCATAAATTAGGTAAATTTGTACTATGATAATGATAACTATCACATCACCTGTCACTCATAACAAGGCTAGTTTGGCAGTAACTAGCCTGCGATTTACCCTTTATGATGGAATCCCGTCCAGTCGAGTCGAGATTCGCGCTGTGTACCAGGCGAATAAATGTATCTATGCAGTCCCTGGGCTGCAACGCAATTGTTGCCACCTTGTTCTGCCTCTTCTCGGCTGAAGAGCGAGTCAAGCGGATGGATGAGATGAGGGGACGCGGATCTGGGTATATGGCCAAGACGGATGCCAAAAGGGGTGCTAAAGAGCAGGTGTCGAGTGGGGGGTGTGTGTGTGTGTGTGTGTGTGTGGTGGTGGAGTAACCACGATGAGGCCGCGAACCTGGCGACGAAAACTGAACTGGCTGAAAACGATGCGAATTTAGTGAGTTAAGTCTCGTGTTTGGAGGGTTAACATGGGCACACGCCGGGGGGCAGGAAAAGATAATCGCAACAGCTGTATTATGTATATTCCTTGAGCGAAAGAGTGCAATTTAAATGGCGTTGTTTTTACCTCTGTAATATTTCAATTCAATGAATAATACCATCTAATGATGAAGCTTGTTTATGCTATTTCATTTCAAATATATTGTAAATATACAAAATGATATAAAAAAACAGATGATGATATAAGTACAAATCATACGTTTACAAAGCAAAACAAAAAAAACACTAAGTGGATATGGTGGCTATACGCTCTTGACCGCTGCTGTTTGGCCCGGACCTGCACGAAGAAAAAAGCAAACAGTTTGCGAAAAAAAAGTGTGTGTGCGCGAATGGGCCACGACGTCAGCGTGGGCAGCGCAGTCGGCGTAGCTTACGCATTTCGAAGTTTTTAGCTAAGTTGACGTCGCTGCACTTGTGCGTTAGTGTGGGTGTGCGTGTGCGCTGGTGTGTGTGCGAGAGTGCGTTTAAATTGAAAATGCTGCTAGGCGAAGTGGAAACCAACCACCTCCCCCACGTCCACCCACCCGCATCCCGCCCACCCCTCTGCACCCATCGCCATCCATGGCAGCATGCAAAGCGAGCGCTGACGTCGCCGTCGACGTTGACGTCGGCAGAGGGGGTGAGAGACAGGGACAAAGACGAAGAGCGAGCGAGCGAGAGAGAGGATGAGAGAGGGAGGGCGAGAGAGAGAGAGAGAGATAGAGAGAGAGCGACAGGGCGACAGGGAGAGGGACAGAGAGACGTGCAGCATCAATTCAGTTTCGGTTTCAGTCGCAATTCAAACGCCATCAAAATCAAAACGGTAACGAAAAAACAACAACAAATATCAGCAGTAACAAGCAAAAAGCACAAATGCAATTTCCAAGTGCCAAACCAAATAAAATGAATAGCAACAATCTAATCGAATGAAAATAAAGGGGAGAACACACATACATATGTAACACGGCTATGTGCTGAAAGAAGAAACAAACAAAAACAAATTAACATCATAAAATATCCAAACGCGTTGTGCTTTTTTTTCCTGTGTACCTAGTGCATGTTTCATTTTATTTAAACAATTCAAATTGTTTAAGTAAGAACAAGTCTAAACGTCTTAGACCGCTCTATTTTTGTTTTCGTGTGCTTTTTGTGTGAGTGCCACCGGTTCCGGCCAAATGCAGTTGATCTAAAATATTGAATTCAACGAAAAAAAATAAGATGCAAAGCAAAATGAAAAAAAACGGAAACATTCAATAGTGTAGGCAAAAAAAGTTACCAATAATAAATGTGGGCCACATTTTTGGGGATGTTTACCATTATTCGAAAGAAGTGATTTTGAATTTTATTGAACGGCAGGGAAAATAGTTTCAATTCCTATTTTGGTTTCTCATAGATACAGATACAGATTTTGTATACAGATTGTATACAAAATAATTTTGTCTACAACAAAAATGAAAATCATAATCTATAATTACGAATTGAGATACATTTTCCTCGGGGAAAATAGAAAAAAAATCTGTGAGTTTATCCTGTCCACAAAGGACGCAAATTTCCCGTCTACTTTCCCTGCGCTGACAAAAAAAAATAAACAAGGGATATTAAGTTAAAATAAATTTGTACATCGAAAAGGAATGGAAAACCCTTTTTTCCGCATAGGAAAAGAAAATGCCCGAGAACTGGCGAAAATCACGAACAAATAGGCAGCAAAAATGGAATTTTTTCAAAGCTTTGGTGCTGCTTGCCTTTTTTGCCTTTCTTCTTTATTTTTATTTTTCATCACCCAACCCCTCCTCCCATGCATTTTCATCATCATGTGCTTTGTGTATACACTTTGTGCTATTTTTTTGCACAAAAAAAAGTTGTTTATATGTAAATTGTATCTGTACATACATATATCGCGTATCTGTATTTCGCGTATCTGTGTATCTAGTATCTGGCAAGCATGTCTCGAACAAATCACGTATTTTTCTCCAATTTTTATTGTTGCTGTTGCTCGGCGCCAGAGATAACGGTTCGGCGATCTCGACTCGCAAAAGTATCTCGCGAATCTGATGGATACACACACAGAAATTGATATTGCCCCCTCAATTAACATGGCCAAGTAGCTCTTGCTTTAAAGCCAACTTCTTGTTTGCCCCCCCACCCCCCACACACACACACTACTGTAATTGCTATAGTAGTTACTGTTGTTGTTGTTGGTGGTGCATCAGCATTGTTGTCAACCGTCTGCCAACAACAACATTAAAGCAAGAGAAGCAAAAAGACGGCTAAAACCCAACGAGATAGCCACCGAAGCAACGGCTCAACTTCAACAGAAAAAGCAGCTAGGCCACAAACACACAGTCGGCCTGTCAACGGTACAGTGGCCACTCGCTAGTAGTAATTTTGAGTTAAACGGCCAATGAGGAAAGTAAAGAAAGTTTAAGAACTTAAGACTGCATACACAAATCGGTTTCCTAACATAATTAAATATATATTGAACACAACGAGCAAATTCAACTTGAACAGAGTGGTGGCTAATATGCTTTCATCTGCCTTGTGGCGAGTCCACTGTAAGTTGTGCTGAATATATTCATGCTGCAGACGCTTTTTCCTTCTTATTAGAATTAATACACACAACTTCGGATACACACAAAGGGGAAAGGGGGAGAGGGAGGGGGGCTGCCGGGGCAGGGCCGTCGTTCAACAAGGGGGTGGGGCGGGGCGAGAAGGGGCTTTCAAAAAGTCAGTGGTGGACGGGCGATGGGGGAAGGGGTGGGTTGTGTGCCGTTGGTATTTGAACTAAATTCAATGCTTGGTCTTTTCCCTCCGTCGCCGACTTTGTCTCTTTATATTTTTTCCATTATGTTTATTTATTTTTTTTTTGTTTTTGTTTTTTTTTTTGTTTGGCAGCCTTCGTGGCAAGACTCGAAGTCGAATCCCCGAGACCGATTTCGAAGTTGACTCGCGTCCGAAACTCGGCGCAAAATGAGCGAGAAATTATCAGAAAGGTGTGTGGTTGTTTGGTGTGGGGTGTGGGGTGTGGGGTGTGAGGAGGGGTTTAATCGAGCGACCGATGGACACAAAAATAATAAAACCCAAACACAGCCGAAATTTGTCGCTGCCTTAGAGTACATCCACACAGAGACCCATAAAGATATACATGTATTTGGAGTGCTTGTACATTATATATTTATGCGTCAATATATCCGCACGCACCCAAGTACATAGCACATATGTCAGGCATAAACCACCGATTCGCTGGTGTATACATAATTTTTTTTCTGTTTGAGATTGAAGTCAACACAAGGAACAACTGTTGTGTTGTCGCTCTATTAAATAAACGCTCTTGTTTCATTCTCGGGAATTATCGATCAAATTGGGTTAGGATACCTAATACATACAATGTAAACAGAAGGAAGTGGTCAGCTGACTATGAGATACACTGATTGACATTAAATAATTTAATTATATACCATAATATTTGATAGTATAACATTTGAGTTTTAGATGCATATACACATGTACATAGTTTCTAAAACGTTGGATAACAGTTGGGCTTTTAGACTTTCGGCTGTCGACGTTTCCGAGGCTTATCGCTGGAAAGTTGATGGTGTCTCTGGTGTTCCCTAGTGGTGTTGCTAGCTGGGATGTTCTTTTTCTTGGGCACCGACTTGTACAGTGGCAAATATGACTTCAACCGGTTCAATGGTTGAAGCTCTTCGCCTCTTCCTCCTCTCCACTTTTTTTTCGTGTCGCTTGTTTAGATACAGATACACATTATGTACACAAGGCGATTGTTGTTGCTGCGTCCAAACAGATACGTGAATACTGCATATATACAGATATACAGCAGATATACAAGAGCTTATATATATATATATGAATATATATATATTATATATTTATACGTATATAAATAAATGTACACAGACCTATATAGCGAAGAGACCAAGTCTTGAAGTCGACTTGAGTCGCCACTGTGATGCCTACAGTTTACCATTTCATTTTCAGACGGCAGAAAGTACACACATCTATACATATGTATATTCGTATTTTTTCTTTTCTTTTTTCATATTATTATAGCAAAAATGTTTTTCTCCTTTGGCACGTTGCTTCCCACTCAATTTCCCCTCATTCCATTCTGCATCATTTATTCATGCACTCATTTGCACATGCTCCCCGATTTCCCCAATTCCATTTGACGCTTATATTGTTTCGCGCCCCCTTCTATTTCTTCGTTTAATTTATAAAAATAAAATGCCAAAGGCGGCAGAAGGGAAAACTTTTATTTAGGGGTTGCTAATTTGTTGTTTAATTAAATATACATTATGCGACGAATCCTTAGATCTGTGTAAAGAATTCAAAAATATTAAAATAATGGTATCGATTTTGCGAAAACCCATTTTTAGTGTGACCAAATGTATATCTGCACAACATCAATTCATTAGAGCTTTCAAGAAAAATTACTAAAACTTAAATATTTATTTAATTTCTATAGATTCTTTGAATCATTTTGATGGTGTAGTTGATGATGGGCTGAGTCAGAAAATACCGATGAGAGAATCTGAAAAATATGTGCATGAGACGGCGGAAAAGATTCAAGAAGACTGTGGAATTTATCACTCAGTTGACTCATTTCGGGGGCATAAATTATAATTCGATAATGCCACACATGCATAAGTATGATGTATGATATATATATAATATCACCGGATCGAAAAAAATCGTCTCACCATTTGGATCAAACTTAAACTTTATACTCTCACGGTCGTTGTAATAACTATTTAATGAACAACTCATTTAGCGGTGATTTGTGTGAGCTTAGATAAGAATATTATTGTTAAAATTTTGGATCTGCGAATTGAAATAGTAGTTCACCCTGTTTACCCCTATATCACCCATTTTCGAATATTGCAATTGCTTTCTGGCATACACATTATTTCCGCCTGACAACAACAATGCGAATACGAATAGGACGAAGAAGGAGAGAAGACGAAGAAGAGGATAAAGGGGAGGTGGCGGATGGTAGGTGGGTTTCGAGGGGTTTGGGTAGAGGGGGGTAGTTGGAGGCAGGGGGTATGAAACCCGAACAGTTATGCTAGAACATTTTGGTTGTTGCCTTTGCTACAATTTTTGCACTTGCGTGAGTGCGTGTGTGTGTGTGTATGTGAGCTGTATCTGTGAGTGTGTTTGCACACAGATACAGGCTTATGTGCTCGTGTTTTTTCCCCATTTTTTTTTTTGCTTGCGCGCCACGAAAATTTTTGTTTTGCTCTCAATGCCTTTTCTGCTCGTTTTGTTTTATCAGTATATATGTGTGTGTGTGTGTGTGTGCTTGTGTGTCTGCGCTGTCTTAGTATGTGTGAGTGCACTTCTGCCGCCGTCGGCAGAGAGCGTCATCATTTCGGTTTAATTATTTATTTTTCCTCAGCCGAAAAAGTAAAATAAACAAAACCACAATAAAACACGCGACGCGAGCTAAATATAAATATACGACAACATTGACAAAAGATTACAAAATTAATGCCAATTAAAAAACAACCCAAATAATTGACTTAAACAAAAAGGCAACTGAAAAAGTATTCCTAGTCCAACTGTTGGTTGCAAAAGCCATCTTTTCTTATCAGTTCTTCTCTTTGTTCTTCTCTTTTGGTTAGGAAAAAATTAACCAAAACTGTAATATGGCATAATAGTGTTAACGGCTGGTCGAATTTTTTTCAAGTGTTTTTCTCTGCGGACTTCGCAGTCGACGTTGACGTCACTGCGGTCGTTGATACAAATTTTTTACCTTGAGCTCATTTCAAGTTTAAACAAGCAAACAAAAATAAATAAACCAAGAAATAAAACGAAGCGAAAATCGGTAAAGCAAATAAAGGCAACAAGAAGGCAATAAAATATTAAGTAAGAAAAAGCAACGAAAATCAAACGAAAGGCAAGAATAGGTTTATATAAAACTATACGGTTAAAAGTGCAGCGACGCATAAAAAGTTTTTGTATCAAGGTCTTTGTCAAATTAAAAAACGCACTAATAAATGCTAAAAAAAAAGTGTAAACACGGATACAACCCGGCAAAAATAACTAAAATATAAAATGTATATATAGATGAATGTATAAATGTATATACATATTTCTAACAACAAGAACGTAAAGTCAATTGTGTGTGTGTGTAATTTTTTTTTGTTGTGCTTCTTTTCCTGCAGGCAGTTAAATTTGAAAAGTTCCAAAAAAGCGATACATAAAATAGATATATATTTACATATGTGCGGCGGTTTTATCTACATGTGTGTGCAATGCAAAATTGGCAATTGCAGGCGCCCAGCTATCAACAACATTTTCATCATCAACATCTTCACCACCACCAACAACAACATCAACAACAACATATAACGCAAGTGCAACCACAACAACAGCAACTTTTGGTATTGCCACAGCAGCAGCAGCAGCAACAACAGCAACATTTGCGAGTGTGCAACAATCAAATCAATAACAACAATAACAGCAGTAATAGCTGCCAAAACAGCTATCAATATAGTTATAACAATAATAATAACACCAACACCAACACCAACAACAGCAATCAGCAGCTGCAGCAACAAATTGTGAATAACAACAACAATCTCGAGGACGATGTGTATTATTTATTTTATAAAGATTTTTATGTAAGTTTAAAATTTCTGGAACAAGTTTCGTTTCTAGGGGTCACCTTACTTTTGTCGATCTGTCTCCATTCATTACTCACTAATATGGCTAATCTAAGGTTCAACTTGGGTGGGAAATGGGGTAATATCACCTGCATATGTAGCGGTTAAGTTGGACCTCACCTTATGTTCAAAGGACTCGTTTATCTATCTACCCACCATATCATTTCTATTCCATTGCGTTGTACTGTACATATGTACATATGTATGTGGTAGTTACATGTAAAGTGCCCTTATGGCACTTTTTGTTGTGTAAAATTGAGGAGGTAGCAGCAATAAGTGCATTTCAATGTCAATGCCAATAAATCGTCGACACTGCCTTATAGAGAGTATAATATTTGGTGTATTTTGTTCTGGTTCGTTGAATATACTGTGTCAAAATGAAACAATATTGTGTTCCAGATAGATATGTATGTATGTACCTAGACCTGATTGCTTGCTTAATTTAAGTGCAAAGAAAATGTGTATATTGTTACTATATTTCTACCCGCCATCGTACTGACTTTGATCCATATCCATATCGCATTTATTGCTGTTTATTTAGCCAAACTAATGCGTCATTTTGGCTGCATTTATTTTTCACTCACTCTCCATGAGAAACGGTTGGGGAAATAGAACCCCTATATACTGTATACTACTGCTACTGCCGATGTTCCTCGATATGATTTAGTTTAGTTTTATTCGGCGTGTGTACATACAGCTGTGTTCAAAAAAATAGCAGTGCGATGGAAACTAATAAACACAAATGTATTTCTCCATGTCCCTTTTTGGAATCCACTTTTTTTTCCACTTATTTTTGTAAAATGGAATGTATAGATAAAGAAAAAAAGAAAATCCCGTCAGTTTTTCATGTTATCCTTTTTTTATTTACATTCTTGAGCAAATTCACCACTTTTAGGCTGTTCATAAAAATAGCAGTCTCTGGTTTCGTCCATCGTAAAGTCTCGAAATGATCAATATTTTCTAAAAAGTGAGTTTGGTTAAGTTAATTCGTAAATTTTAAAGGGCAATAAATTAAAAAAAAATTTAAAAAATTTTATTTTAGTGGGTAGAGGACACCACTGCTCCCAGGAGACAAGAATGTTAATTTTTAAGCTTAGAAAGGAAGGAAAAACATATAAGGACATTCAAAAAACCCTTGAATGTTCTGCTAATATGGTATCCAATGCCATTAAATATGAATGGAAGCCCGAAAACCGTGGTACCATACGTAAAACCACAGATATAGAGGATCGGCGCATAGTTCGTTACAGCAAAGTCTATCCTTTTGCATCCTTTGGGGACATAAAGTCTGAGTTAAACTTGGGAATAAGCGTCGTTACTATTCAGAGATGACTACTGAATCAAAATTTAAGCGCAAGGAGTCCACGAAAGGATCCCCTACTTAGCTCTAGGCATATTAAGGCAAGGTTAAGCTTCCCTAAAACCTACCTAATCTGGCCAGTCTCCAAATGGCGTAATATCCTTTGGACTGATGGGTCAAAAATAGTTCTATTTGGTGGAACTGGTTCACTACAGTATATCTGATGACCTCCAAACACGGAGTACCACCCAAAACACCCACTGATGACTTTCAATCATGGTGGACCTAAAATCCTGGTATGGGCTTGTTTTTTTTACAATGGTATGAGTCCATAACATATGATTTATGGTATTATAGACCAAAACGCATATGCAAATATACTTAGTGATGTCTTACTGTCATATTCTGAATATAATATGTCCTTAAAATGGACTTTCCAACAGGATAATGATACGAAACGCAGAAGCAAATCGGCTAAGAATAGGTTCAGCCAGAATAGAATAGATGCAATGCCGTGGCCAGCATCATCTTCCGATTTAAACCCGATTCAAAACCTGTGGGGGGACATTAAACAATATGTGTCGAAGAAATTCCCGACGTCTAAGGCTCAGATTTGGCAAGTTGTGCAGGATGCAAGGTCAAAAATACCCCCCTAACGTTGCCAGGACCTGGTGGACTCCATGTCGCGTGGGTGTAAGGCTGTGCTGGCTAACAAAGGCTATCCAACCAAGTATTAGGCCCTAATTAACACATTAAAAAGAAAAACTAAGTTCGTTCTAAGTCAAGTTGATTTTTTTTTACTATTTTTTCATAGCACTGCTATTTTAGTGAACACCTGAATTTCTGCCTATTATGTTGTTTTAATCTATATTTTCGAAACTGTTGAAGAAATACAAGTGAAACATTTGCTAAATTGTTTGAAATTAAATACCTAACGATATTATAAAAAAAATTTGACCATTAAAATTGTAAATCATAGGAATTTTTTAACTTAAACTCGCAGGTCCCAAGCACTGCTATTTTTTTGAACACAGCTGTATATATACATATGCGTACATATTGGGTAAGCTTTCGCAACACATTTTTTTTGCGATGGGTTCCCAATTTACACTATTTGCTCTGGTGAAAAAAGATGCACATGCACTTAAAATGCTGTTTGCTTGTATTTTCGGTGAAAAGAAACGTCCATGTTCACATAAATCTTGTGTTCTGTTGTTTAACTAGATTTCAGGCAAATTGAAATTGATAGTCATGGTGAAAAGATGGGTATTACTATACAATATTTATTTCTGGTTTATCACATGCTTTTTTTAACTAAAAATAAATAAATATTTAATGTGTTTCGTCGTGTGAAATGGATATGTAAATGTAGAGAAATGTGAATTTATAAAATTAAATCGAAGATATTTCAAATCTGCGTCCATCACCTGCAAATGAAAATGAAAAATCAGGGAACATTATGGAAATTAACAAGAGCCCAACGAAATTCTGTATTCAGATACAAACGTATCTGTGTCCGGGCCTCTATCTTTATCTGTATCGGGCGGTTTTTTTTTTTCGTGGAAGGTAATTGAATGAACGATTTGCAACCACTAAAAAGGGCAAAAACTTATTGTAATGCGTATTTTTCTCAATCTACGTCTATCTCCCTCTCGCTTTTCCTTACGCCGTCTTGCCATCTCTTTCTGTGCGTCTGGAACATGTTAATTACGCATTAAATGTGACAGGGCTTACATCGCCAATTCCACTTTCCAATCGAAAACAGAACACAATAATAATACAAAACTGCGCACTTCATTCAATCCAATCACCTTCTTCTGCGCTGTTGTTTTCTTTACACAAGCCCACGTGGTGTTTCATTCCCAACCCCAGAGATCCAAATTGTCATCGTTTTTAGAAACTTCTAGTCGTCCATTGATGAAAATGACATTGACGTCGTCAAGGCAGGGGAAAGAGTGGAAAATGCAAACACGAATGCGACACAATTTGAGGATTACATAATAAATTGGTTAAATTTTCTCTTGATCCATTTATATCAGCATTTGTATTTTAATTATACTCCAAGAAAGAAAATCTCGAATTAATGCCAAGGTTGTCCTATTTGTGAAACTGGGGTGTAGAGTTCTTCACATACACCGATGGAAGAAATTATGAAAAGAACTTTTAATCACTTTTGTATGTCTTAATTTCTTCGCCTTGGTTTTCTCTGAAATCCTAGACCAAATTTGGTCTAGTAGTCCCATGGTGCTTAGTTTACTATGCATATTGTGTCAGAATTCATTTGGCTCTACATTATATATTTTTGCTATATCGGACGAATCTCTGTACCGGGTAGATCCTGTAAGTTTATATTTTTTAGTTTTATTCGGCGTATATATTGGGTAAGCTTTCGAAAAACTTTTTTTTGCGATGGGTTCCTATTTTACACTATTTGCTCTGGTGGATTGAAGTGTCCGGTTTGGACCACCCAAATACGTCACTATATTTATTAATACTAAGTGGTAAGCGAAAGAAACGAGTTCAAACGTTATTAAACGTTTGAAAGTTTTGAAATACATATAACCAATGTGATTACAGAAGTATTGTTATAATACCTTCCAGCTTTACTTCTACTTTACCAACACTAAAATCATATACACTCTAAATCATATAACTATTGTGGACTCCTCACTCGGATGTCGAATTGAAAATGGCGAGTAGTTGGGAATTGTTCACTGGCCGCCTTTTCAATAATAATACAATTAAATAACAACAGTTATAGATCAGCGAGAGTGTGTGCATGTGTGTGTAGCGGTGTGTGTACATACCGTCAAATACATTCGATGTATATGCAAATGCATCTGTATTTGCGGGGCACACTTGTGTACACTTGCGTACACTTGCAATTGGCTCTCTAAAGAGATCGTTGTTGCTTGCTGCCAATGCAATCAATGACCAACTTGTTGTCGACACAAAAGCAGCCGAAATGCGAAACGCTTCCTTCTACCTGTTACATACTTTGCAACGAAACTAGTTTACTAATATAAACGGGTATAAAAATTAAACTTCGAGTGAAACAAAAAGCAATTAGTTTCCATTGATTTTCTGCCCAGTACCTGGCAATTTGTAACTAATTAGCTGTCTTCGGGTTTATTGGACATTATTCGCAGTTCAAAAAAGAGTTTACAATAAATCGATTTTATTGCCTAATGATGGACATGTGTACTACTTTAAACTTGGCTTCCATCGCCTAGTTTTCAAACAGCTTTTTCAGTTTTAAAAATTACAATCCATTTGAAGGGAATTGCGATGACAAAGTTGCTAAACTATTCAAGGTTTTTTAGTTTCAACCTCTCTGGCTTCGCTTATATAGTATATGTGTATACTATATACATATATGTATGTATATGTACCTCTCACGTTGTGATATTTCTTGGGGGGTTTTAAATAAATAATGCATTAAGTCAAAGTGCAATTCCCAAACAGACTTCTAAATTCCACTCTTGGTTTAAAGTTTAAAATTCATTTCGCACTCAAGTTAAGTTGAGAAGTGAAATAATTGCTGGGCAAACAATTGTAGATAAGTTTAGTATTTAACCTTTGATTTGGGGATAGCACATTGCCTGGGCTTGGCTTTAAATAAATATCAGAATTCGTTTAGTTTAGTTGTCTAGTTGATGTTCTGGTTACATTTTTTTATCCTGAAATGATTTCTATTATTGCTTACCACTAAGCATATTTTATTTTCTTAGCCTATCGTTTACCAATAAAATGTGCTGTGGTTGACTAGGCGTATACTTAATAAGTAATTATTAATACGCCGCGTGGTCTTCTGGTCGGTTTTTTTTTTCTCTCAATGTCTTTATTGCATCTTGTTGTGTTTGGCCCACGAAAGGAAAGATGATATAATATTTAGCTGAAGCAAAATTGTTAGCCAACCACCGAAAAGCATGGTACGCCATGCCAAGGAAAATCGAGGACTGCGAGTGGGTGGTGAAAATAGACAGGAAAACCAGATGAGTCGAGGCGACGACACGAAGGATGCGATGTCCAAATGGCAGTGGAAAGCGACTCGGAAACAACACCCCCCCCCCCCCCCCAAAAAAAAAAAAAAAAAAAAAAAAATTCCTAACCAACGCCTGCGTGTCTCGCGTCCTTCGTTGGGTATTTTTCCCTTTTTCCCTTCAATTTTTCCTCTACTCTGTTCCACCATCCACTTTTTATACTTCTTTCCATATTTCCTCATACCTTTTGTCTTACGCTCCGGCTTTTTCAGCTGTCTGTGCGACTCCATCATCTTGTTGGAAAAACTTTAAATAATTTAACACTCCAACCCCACCCCTTTTCCCCTCCCCAATCACTTTGCGGCTGTGGTGAATAACAAGTGTCGAACGGAAAAAATTAGATCTGAGCGGTTTCGGTGGGTTGGTGGTTTTCCATGTGTTGAAATCAGAGTCATGTTGAGTTAGTTTTTCCGCCTGGCGGTTGACGGGGCGGGGCTTTTCCGGACATAGTGAAAATGTGCTTTTGTAGCATATTTTGCTGCGCAGCATTTTGCAACTTAGAGATGAAAAATGTCGTACAATTACTCGTTGTTTAATGAATGAATGAATGAATATGGCTCTAGCCCTGAATTCTAGTTCTAGCGTAGCTCTGGTGACATTTGCTATATAAACTTATTCTTTTTACCTTTCTTTACTTTCAGGTAAGGATATAAAGAGTTCTCTTATTACTTGTGTCTAAATACTTTTTATGTAGAGATGTATCTGTCCTATGTGAGTATTATTCGCAATAAGGGGGAAACTTAGTTAGGAACTTGACTTGAATTTATATGTATCGGAATTTCATATATGTATGCTTATGTATAATTAATTAATTACTTAATTAATTAATTACCTATATAGTATAATTGACTATATAAGTGCCAGGGGAAAAGAGTTGCACCATTCTAGGAAAATAATGTGTAAACTGGAAAATGTCAATGCTTGCCAGAATTTTCCCAGTTTTAGTGTGGTAATTTATTGTGGTAATTATTGTTGTTGCTGCTTTCGCTTACACGTCTCTAGGCCATGTCCGCCATTTTGTCCGGGCAACACCCCCCGTGGGTCACTGCATCCGCATCCCTGGTTATCCCTCTTTTTGGTCCGTTGCTAACCAATAAGTTTGTGACTTCCGCCAAATAGCGCGAGACACGCACACTTACTCACGTTTGCTGTGTGAATGGGGAGGGGGGGTGGTGGGGGTTACTTTCGCCGAGTGCCCGAAACTTTCCCCACCCCTTGGCCATCACATGGCAACATTCACTCCGCCATTTTGAAATTGATACACAGCTAAAAAGAAAAAAAAAAGGAGCTGACGAGAAAAAAGTGCTGCATAATGAATGAAAGGGGGGACACAGCCAAAGAACTAGTATATTCCTTCAGTAAGCTTCGTAAAATATATATTTTTAATTACGAAACAGAAGCTCCAAAACTCTCCGAAATGGAGAATGGCCTTTTTGATCAAATTTTTTCACGTGTAGAAAATGGGGTGGCCAAATTTTGTTGGACAAAGGGGCATGGTGGCTTTGGAGTGCAGCAGGTGCAGGAGCGCCGAATGCATTTGGCCCAATGCATACGACCACACACACACACACACGTAGATGTTCTCCAAGCTTACACACACACACACACACACACACACACACACACATACAGACACGCACAGCAGTGCAGAAGCACGCAGCCCACACGCAGACAAACTTTCCATATTTCCAGGCGAGTTTGAAATATTTGCTTTGGCTTCGCTTGGCCTCTGTGTATTTGGCAGGCCATTCCCCCACCCCCCGTTTCTGACCCACCCACTTTTCACCTCTTCAGCCGCCCGCTGTGGCAAGAGTCCTATGCCACAAGCCAACCACCCCCACCCCCTGCCACCCTTTTCCTTTCTCTTTGGCTCTTTCCCGCCGCTAGTTTTTCAGCCTCTGCTGATGATTGCACTGCTTTCTCCAGCTCACACATACACCCCAACAAATCAATTACCTTGAAACGCATAAATAACAGCCGATGTTTGCATTTCGTTTGCAAAATGCAACATTATCCATTGTTCATGAACGAAGAATATCGGAAATTTGTTTTCATTTAAACAAGACATGGGAATTTTGCTCAGTGCAGTGCCCCTGTTCTGCTGCAGCTCTGCCGCTGCTCTGCCCTCGCTTTAGTTGTTGTTTTGTTGGCTCTCCACTCAGATGTTGCACTTGATGTTTGGCTACAAGTGCAAGCGAGACGAAAAACAATTCCAGTGGCAGTTGCCTGGTTGCCTGGTTGGCAGCAGCAAGGATGAGCCCTCCTTTGAAACAGCCATCCTATAATCGTTAACCCAAAAGTGAGCAGCGAATTTCGGCGAGAGCCAACCAAACCAACCCCGCCACCCGCCACCCGCCTTGGACAACATTTGAAATGATAGTGCGGGCGGTTTTTGGCGGTAGGGTTCGTTTGGGCCAAGTGAGGTAGTGGATTTGGGGGGGCGAGCGAGGGAGGATTTGGTGGTGGAGACCAGCACCAGCTGTGGCACCAGCCACTGCCAATGATGATGGCTCAAACCAATCAAACTACAGAATGCCTCGAACACCAGCATCACCCATACGCCCCGTTGGCCAGAGAGTTTTGAACGCACCAAGGAAAACCCACTAGAAAACCCACTAGACATGGCTGGATTAGGCCCAGGGTCGGAAATGTATGGTTTCCACCTGCTCTGATAGTTTCCATCGAATCTAGTATGAGTTATTATACGTTCAATTCAAATATGTTACAATTTCATATATTTATTTTTTTTTTTTAACATCGAAAAAGAAGCTGGCTGGGTCAGAAAAAAGCTTTTCAAGCTTGCGCTTGGTGGATAAAAATCAAGAAAAGTCGCTGGCGAATCTGAGTGTACAATCGGAATCGAAAAATAGAAGTTGTGACCAAAACGGACGGCAAAAAAAGGCGAAGGCGAAACAAAATGAAGAGAAGAGAAAGAGAAAGAGCAGCATGAACTTCCAATGAAATTTCGTATGACTTGCGTTCATTGTTGTTATTATAGCTGCTGTATATAGTGCCCCGATATATAGACAGACGCCAATACATCGGTCATATAAGTACGTATATATGCATGCATGTATCTACACATGCATACTCTTACACACGACTAAGTATGTCACAATTAGTCTGACTGATAAATATTCACGAGTTGCTCTTTGATTGAAATTTCAACTGAAACCAGAAAAGCTGCGAATCGCATTGGAATTCGCGTTAAATGCCCGACATGACAGATAATTGAAAATGCTGTCATTCAAATGCAATGAAAGATTAACAACCCTAATTAACCGCCCTAAAAACCGAGTTCTTTGTGTTGCCAACTAAAAATCGATGTACATACGTATGTATGTACATATGGATATGGGAATATTCCTACCATACTATTTCGCTCAGTATTTTCGGGTTTTGCTTCTCAGTTTGCTCTTTATTTGCCTTAGCGCTGCATTGTTTGTTCTAATTAAATCTTATCTAAACAATTTTAAGCACAAATTGTTTCAATGGCAATAAAAAGTAGAAAAAATCACAAAAGCTCGGCGAGAGCACACGGCAAAGTCGAGGGCAATGTTCTAAAGCAAAGGCTATATAATAAGCGCACCTCGATAGATTTTCCCATACACACTATACATACATATATTGTACATTTGGTTACATAAAAAAAAAACAAACTGCAAGATAAGGGAAGGGGAGAATCCGAGGGGCACACAAAAATGTGAGAATCAAAATCAATAACTCAATAGGCATTCGAAAAGGAAAACAGAAATAAGCGCAAAGCGAAACAGATTCGTTCAATAAATAATGCGTATACGCTTCTATATATGTATGTTTGTACACATGCATAATGTGATATACATATTTACATATACATACATACATATACATACATACATTTACAGGGAAACAAACGGGTTGTGTTTAACCCACAGCCAAAAGGCAATCGAAGGCTATCCTGACTTCTGGCTTCTCAGTCTTGGCTTTTGCTTTTTCGAATACTGACTATGACAGTCAGCCGATAAAGATGATCGGCCTAAGAGTCGGTCAAATAATGTCGGTTGGAAGGGGTGTACCCCGAGTCGAGTTGAGTCACCAGCCACTACATGCCCCATGCTCCAAACATGCGCTCATCCCCAGAATCGTAATTTGTGCCTCATTTATACACACAATTTCAATGACAAATCGATTGAGGTGCTCAGTTTGCCGATTTCTGGTTTATATTTATAAAACCGATTGGTAATCTACGCGGAATGGCAAGTACATACATATATACATACGTTTAGAAGGAAACACAAAATCGCAAATAGCGCTAATCAAGTTGGAATTGCAACAAACCCCATAATTGAATAAGATTTGTACATACATATATTTTACAAACTTATATTTATGTTTTTCTAAGCCTTTTTGGTAGTACCTTGCTACCTTGCTCGAAATACATATATGGGGAATGTGGCTCCGAGAATACACAATCTCTGGTGTATTCCCCACTTTTTCAGCTGCTTCCTCTGCATTCGTTATCTTTCTCTTTGTGTACATAATATACTTGCTTTCACATACATATGTATGTACATACATACATGTTTGTATATGTACGTAACACATTTTCCCGTTGATAAGAATAATGAAGTTAACTCAGAGTCATTCCGTTTCCGATTCAATCCGCAGTTCGATTCTTCGCTTTTTCATCACTTAATTCGCGCTTTTTTATGAAATTCAATTTTTATCAATTTGTACAAATAAATGTCCTATGTCCTGAATGCCTAGCTTAAGCGATGATTTTATAATGTTTTTCAAGAGCGATGAATTATGAAACTGCAGGGATAGTATAGGATGTATGTATGTATGTACCTATGAATGTATTATGCCCCATCTTTTCGATACTCATTTATTTTGATCTCGCTCTTTTCTCTGCCCTCTTGAATACCTCTAAAAATAAACTAATTTCCCCTGCAGTTTCGTTTTAATTTTATTTTTTTAGTCCTAAACAATTCCATTCTGTTGATAATTGAAATTTTTGTCAAGATTTCTCACCTATGAATGTACACATCATGGGTTTTGGATGTATTCATGAATGCTAGAAAAAAAACAAAACGGGGAATATTATTCATTCCTACAGATGCGGTAATGTTTCTGTTCTTGCTCCCTTGCCTTTTTTTATAATTTTTTTTGTTGGCAATTTTCAGTTTGTTTTGCTTTGCCGGGTATATTTATACATTTGTGATAAACAAAATATGTATATTTCACGTCGACAATGTCGGTTACCTCATATTTGACTCGGCCAGCAAATAAGAAGCGCATTTAACAATATGCCACGCCCCTCGCCCGTCGTCTGGCCCAAACGCCCAATCCCAATAATATCGGTAACTTATGTTTAACTTTGGAACAACACAAGTCAATTTAGAATTAATTTTCGACATTTATTTATTGAACTTTGACATTGTAAAGTTTTCACTGAGGATTTGATAGGGTATTCAACTTTTGGTCTTTTGCTTTCCGTCCGTCATTCGTGAGTTTTTATTTTGTGCGAATTTTCTGTTCTGTCGTCTTTTATTATTATTACTACAGTTTTATATATTTTTTTGTGTGAACCGTACTCTGCCGACGTCGCTGCCACTGCCAGCGCTGTCGCTTTGACGATTTGCGCTTTGCGTTGCGCTTACTCACAATCAAATCTCACGCCGCATTTTTAGTCTCAATAATAACTGAAACGAAAAACACGCGCAGCCGAAACGAAGCGCAAACCAAAGAGTAGAGCGAAAGAAGCAAGGAAGGCAAACGGCGAACAAAAACGCAAAACGAAAACGACGACACGTCGTCAAACGTCAGTTGCCTTTTATTTATTTTATTCCGCCACTCTTTCTTCTGTGTCCGTTCATTTTTTTTTTTGTTCCATTTCTTTATTTCCCAATGTTTGTATGTGTATGGATGTGTGTGCTGATTGTTTTTGCATTTCGCGTTTGCTCAAATAGTAAATTAAACTGTTTTTAAGTTATCCACAAAAAAAGGTCGGGGAGGGTGTGAAAAATAGAGGAGGCGAGAGCAACTCGTTCTTCGTCACTCGCTGCGTTTTTTGTTGTCGTGGGTCGCCGTCTTTTCCACTGACTGGGTCGCTCTCTTTCTCTCTTATCCCCTTCTCACACCTCATTTGCCTGTTCTTGTTATAGTTGTATTTGTTGGTTCAGCATAATTAGACGACTCTGCGAGAGTAACAGTGCTGTCAGTTCAACGGTTTTCCCCGCCAGATCTAATTGTAAGACAAATGAAATTTACCATTAGAATTTACACACTTTTATTGACGTCGAAATGAAAAAAATATTAAGTCGATTTTGTTATACAAACCGATATAATTTTTATTTGAAAGCTCTACATAAGATATGAGCTTCCAAATCCATCCATATTTTATAAATATTTATTCCAAATGTAGCACAAATAATTATATTGAGCAACACTGTTGCTCTCCACTTTTCATTGTGCTGTTTTGTTTTTGGCCCTCTTCGCCTCTCCCACATGACGTTCTCTATGTTTTTTCGCCATTGTTGTGTTTCTACATTCGCGGCATGTTAATTTGTTGATTCTCGTTCTCAATGCTTTTTTGTAGGTTTCTTTTGTTTTATTTGTCATACTCGCCGTTTGTTATCAAAAGGGAAACAACAAAAGGCCAACGACAAGCAAAGGCAAACAGATAAACGTCGAAAGCTTGTCGCATATTTAAGGTATTTGCCTGGTTTCATCTCGTAAAGCTTTTAAACATTCTAACTATGCTTTCCATTCGTTCCGTCTTCTTTTTTCTAATTGATTACGCGTTTTTATAGAATTTCCGATCGGAAATGCCGAATTAAAGTCTAATTAGGGGGGTATGCAGAAAATGTAGAGGGAAAAAAAAGCAGATTTCGATATTTATCAAATAATTTTTCTTATCTTTTTCGGTTGACCCAGATGATTGAAATCGTATAAAATTCTTTTAAATCTTGCCTTTTAACGTGTTCGATAACATATCCCTTCATATGTTTGTTCGTGATTTTTTCAATCTTTTTTCACCTCGTCTTCTTTATCTATCAGTGTCTCTGTTTTGCTCACTTTGCTTTGCTATTTTTCTGATTGTGCGACAACTGCTTAACAATTCACAATTATGTACATATGTATGTACGTATAGATCTACAGTAAATCCTGTGATTGTATTTATTGTGTCGCCCAAATTTTATGAATTTTGTGTAACATCTAGAAACTATCTATAAGATCAAAAATATCTTTTTTGGAATGGTGTTTACTTCTTTTAGATAGATAAAATAACTCTCGCGTTTGTTTTGAGGAGATTTTACTGTCGTTTCGTGTGCACATCTGACTATGTAGTGTCCGTGTGTATTTGTTGATTGACTCAACTTGACGACGGAGACACACGCGCGCCCAATTCACAAAACTTTTGTTTTATACACCGAATCTTTTATTTTCTGTTTTCTTATTTGTTATGCTGTGTGATTACGTCAGCTGGCATTTGGTTTTTAATTTTCGAAGACCTGGGAAAGCATATACAGACAAACACACAAACACTCTCTAACTAACTCACTCATATGCAAAAAAAAAAGGAGAAAACAGGTACATAAAAGTGTGTAGAAAAATTTAATCATTTTGCTCTGGCACAGTTGTTGTTGACTTGTTTCTGGTGAAAGTTTCACAAATCAAATGGAGGAAAAATCAGCGACGAATCGCAAAAAAGTGCAACACAACTCATCCATTAAAAAGTAAAAATCGCTGAAAAATCCTAAAAAAAAAATAAATAAAAGGGAAGAAACCAGGGAAAATTGCAACTTAGAGTTCATTGATTTTCTTTTGCTTGTGAAAAACCGAAATATGCAAAAATGAGTATTTTACCTATTTTACCTATGACCAATACATACGTATGTATGTACACCATCTACACCAATGACTTTATTTGTGTATGTGCCAATTTAATTTATCTTCTCCCTTAATATATCCCAAAACGAATGAAAAAAATAGACAGAGAATGCATAAAAGTGCCTACAGCCCCGCATTATTTCTCTGTCTCGTTTTTTTTGTCCCCCCTCTCTGTCTTGCTTCATCACCTGTCATTGGCAAGGCAACCGTTAGCTTGCATTTTGTCGGCGAAGTAACGGCACAAGTATTGCCTTCTCTCTTTCATCTACAATATTTGTGAAAATACTAGAAAGTGATTCGATATTATTTTATTAAAAAGTGTCGTCATTTTCAGTTTTATTGTTCTTATTTATTTCTCCTAAAACGTGGTAAAGTGTATGTACATACATGACCATAAATATCTATTAATCCATAAACAATAGTTTTGTTGTGGCTATAATTGTGATAAAACAGCACTGGAACTGATTAATACGAGGGTTTTCTTTGTTGCGGTTGCTTTCGATTACGAAATGTACATACATGTGTATGTATGTATGTATGTGTGTATGTATATGCGTTTTGTATGTGTTAATATTTGCATTCTTAACGTGAGCTGCGCAAATTGAACGAAATAATAAATGCAGCCATCAAAAAATAAAAAGTCAAACGAAGCTCATAGATTTGGATATAAAAATGACTTAAACTACATATGTATGTGAAATGATTTACAGATATACCCCGAATAAAATGCTGTGGATAAGGGGATTTAAAAAATATGTAATTGCATTGCAGTTAGCGAATGTGCAAGCTTTCTAACCAGAGAACTGCAGCCCGCCACTCGCACTCTACGTCCACCCGATAAACACTCGGTACTCTAGGCACCCCGTTTTTTTTGACACCCTACTTGCGGCAACACAAAATACTCGAGTGTTTTACCGACGTTGTGTTTTTGTTACGAGTAAAAAAACCACCCGAGGCCTGCTGCGCAATAACTATTTGGGTGAGTGGACGCACAGTCAACGATCGGCCGCACGTCATTTTTTGTATGCGGGCTGCAGTTCTCTGGTCATTTTTTGTACGCCTAAAATTTGTATGGGAGGAAGCGTGACGGGTATAAGAAATGAAGGGTAAAAGGGAATACCCAAGAAAAATTTCGTGCTCACGTCTTTGATGGACTCAATGGGTGCCACCCGTTTCGAATCATTCCGTTATTAATTTTTCACACGTCGCTACCTGAATACTCTAATGACAAATATTCTTATATAAAGTTATTTTTGAAATGAATTTTGTGACATTATGACTATAATCTATATTTAAATAATAATAACGTAAATAATATATATAATATATAATAATATATAATATAATATATAATAATATATAATATAATATATATATATATATATATATATTATATTAATAATATATAATATAATAAAATATAATATAATATATATAATTATAATAATATATAATAATAAGATGAAGGGCATATTTTACAAAGTATTCGACAAAGTCTAGAGTCACGCCGAAAGAATAGTGTGTAAACGTATGGAGTGTAAAACGCATGGAGTTACGCATCTTGTCTGTGACTCGATTACCTACGAGACCACTCGAGTATTTTTGGAAACACCCGAGTATTTTTGGAAACACCCATGTGTTTAACGGTATACCCACAAGTGTTTTTCTCACTCATCCCTTTTTAGGCAGTGTGTGATCGGCACCCGCGACGCGGAGCACCGTATTGATTCGGGTGCGCGCACAACGGGGTGTCTTGTCTACATGTTCAGATTTATACTGTGTGTTTGTAAGTACCCGCGATGTGCGTGGCGGGTAGCACCCGCACACAAAATTGTAGGGTGTGAGTCGAGTGGTAAAAAAGTGCCACCCTTGCAGTTCTCTGTTTCTAACGCCGAAGTCAGCGTGGGCAGCGCAGTCAGCGGTCTTGCCAACAAGAACAAGCGCGAAACATCGCGAAGCAACGAGAGCATGGCAGAGCCGCAGAGCAGCAGAGCAGCAGCGAGAGGAGCACCGCTGAGAGCAGAGAGCAGAACGACATTTCGGCTGCAGACGGCGGTGGTGTCGGTGTCGTTTTGGTTTTGTCGGCGGTTGCTAAACACAATTTAAGTTCACTCGGTTAGCAGACATTACACACTGCCTGCTCTCATACATATTTACGCACTTGTATATACATGCAATGTGTCTGTGTGTGCGCAAGAAACCAGAAAAAACGAAAAGTACAACATTCGTTGAGTCGCGTTCGGCTTAATTTTTTTTTTGTGTTACCGTGTGTGTGTTTGTGCTTTGGATTTGCCAATTTTAGCCGACTGGCTCTCAGTGTCGAACTTAAACTTAAAGAGCGAGCAACGTGACGTGTCGCCCAGTGTCGCTTAAAATTCGCGCACACAACTTCCTACTACAAAAAATCGAAAGAAAGAAGGAGAAAAAACGTTAAAGGCGAGACTTGTTTTTTTTCTTGTGCATCTCTGTGTGTTTGTGGATGTGTGAAGAGAAACAAAGAGAGGGAGATAGACGGAGAGTCGCAAAGCGAGAGAGCTAGAGCAGCTGATTCAGCCGGCAAGTGTCAGCTGTTTCGAGCCTGAGCGAGATAGAGCTAGTTTAGCGCGGCGAACATGTTATGTCTTGTACGCCGTCTCCTCTTTGCGGTTCATTCGCTCTAGCAATGCTCCAGCAACAACAGCAACAACTGGAAATAAGAGAAGCACAGCAAAGGCAACAACAGAATTCGCGTTTACAACTAAATAACTATTATAAAGATATACCCCAAAATCAACATCATATGCAAAACTGTCAGGATTTTCTACAAGTTCAGCAAACCGTAGAAATAAACAAGTTGCATTTTGTACAAAAAACACAGCAGCAACAATGTTATATGCAACAAATTCACCATCATCAACAACAGCAACAAAGGCAAATCGTTGATTATCAGCGTGTCAATGAAAGGGCGCACATGCAACACACACAAATATCATTGCAAAGTCAGCAAAAAATATCAGAATTGCAACAAATACAACGTTCGGAAAGAAAACCAGAACTGTTGCAAATACCAGAAATACTACAAAAACAGCAATTTCAAACAGCTCAACAAAAGCAAACGAAAAAGCAAGGTGCAAATACAGCAACGATAACATCGCTTAACAGCAATAGTAATAGCAACAATAGTAGCAGCAGTTGCAAGAACTACAATAACACTAGTAACAGCAACAAAAATAATATCGACAATAATAGCAGCAATAGCAGCGGCAAAATAATGTTAGCCTCTGCCAGCGCCTCTGCCTCCGCTCGGAAACGCAGTCGCAGCACGAGTAACGGCAGCAAAAGCAACAACAAAACTGCCAGTGGCCGCATATTTACAAAAAGCGTGAGTATGTTTGGTTGTTTTTCCTTTCTTTTCTCTCCGTCTCTCTCTTTCCCTCTCTCTGTTTACATTGAGCTGTTTTGTCCGTGCACGTGCTAGACGATGTAGAGAGTGAGGGAGAGAGCGAATACAATAACAGCTCATTGTGCTGAGCGCCCAGCCTGCGTCGACTGCGACACCAGCGTTAACAGCGACGCTTGCAAAATTGGGCCACAAAAAGCAACAAAAAGAAACTATGTTAATGTTAACCCGATGGGAATTAATAAATAAAGCAATAAATCGCTTGGGAAAACAAAAATAGAAACGCGGATAGGAAACCCATAAAATTTTGAAATTTCTGATTAAATAGAAACGCTTTAGAGACTCGTAATAATTTTAATGATACGAATAATGGACAGAAAATTGAATAGATAGCTGAACCTAACGTTGATTTGTGGCGAAATAAATTCGTAATAAAGAAATACAATACTTATTTTAATAAAACCAAAAAGTTGAACAAATAAATAATAATTGGTATAAAAATCGAGCTCGAAACGCTGAGATTAGTCGGAAATCCATAATCAAAAATTTCCCACAAATTTATATCACCCCTTCCTTTTTTAAAATGGGTAAATTAAGTGCTTTTTATTGCAGCACCAATTCATTTCCCCCTTTTAGATAATGTTTATATATTTAAATTGCCAACAATTTCAATAGCCTAAATTTAAAGAAACAACAACGACATTTATTCATTCATTTTTATAGCGGAGCAGATGTTATATCGCTCTCTCGTAGCTTAATCAGCCGCTCTCGTGCAACTTCGTGTCCTCTTCGGCTCGTCATTCGGGTCTAAAAATAAAACAGCATGTGTGTGTGGCCGCTCTTTGGTGCCATTTGTTGTTGTGTTTTTTGTCTGTAAGCAAAAGGCAATGAAAACGAAAATTTGCGTGACGTCTCTCGACCTTGACTCATCGACGTGAACTGTTAAACTGCGCCAGCAGATGCGGCGCGACTGAGAGCCGACAGCGCAGTCGAGCCGAGTCCGAGTTGCGGTTCGATGTATTTTTGCTGTGCTTTTTCTGATGTGTGTTTGTTTTTGCTGTTTTACTGCTTTTTCTTTTGTTTTCTTTGGCTCGAAGTCAACGTCTCTTGCGGGACAACAGCAAACCAGTTTAAAAAATACACGCTTACATCAACATTGCCCTATCAACAATATTGCCAAAAAACCCGAAAAGAAACTGGTTCGCTTAGTATTTTCTTCCTTAATTGCCACTTTGCAACTAGGAGGTACCAATTCTTGAAATATTATTTGGGAATAATAAATATAACTATTTGACTGTAAATAACAGCATAACAGACTTTTCAAGCACTATTGGAATGTATCTCTTCATAATCATATCTCATCCTAGTTTGCTCGTCCCGTCACTTCTCTCTCTCTCTCCGCCATCCTCTCGCACTGAGATTTTCTCTCAATAAGAAATGCATATGCGTAATGCATGTGAGTTCCGTTGGTTTTCAGTGCCACACCCACGCAACGCCCAACCACCCACTTGTGCCCGTCTTCCGGTTTCCTTCCCTTCTTTCTCTGCTACCCTTCCCTTTTTTTTCATCCTTCCAGGTCCATGTACCCGTATTCCCTATTTGTTTTGTGTGGAGAAAAAATTAACTTTATTTTTTTATTGATATCTGATAGCTTCTATACAAAAGAAATTAAAAGTAATTAGAGTGAATCAAATTAAATGTATAAATTTCCAGTTCACTTAAACTTTTATTTTAATTTATACAATTTTACATCGAGAGACCTAATTTTTGGGCTGTGCAATTCCATTCCATCTCGGTCCGCATTTCCATTCCACATTGGCTCCTCTGCTCTTTTCGCATGCACCTCTCTGCCTCTCCCTTTCGCACTGCCCCTCACTCTCTTCTCCCTTTCGCACTGCAGTAGCATAATCATCATCATAGATTTATCTCATTCGCGCCCACGTGAGGCAAAGGCACGGCCCAAAAATTAAGTCGTCGTCGTTTGTCGCTTTGGGTTTTGCGCTTCTCCTTCTACGTCGGAACACACTTCTTGTTCTGCTTGGCCCCCCTTTTCCGAACCCCCCTCGTTATCGTCAGCTCATTTTATCGTCTCGCTTCTCGTTGTGCAGGCTTATTCTCGGTTTTTCAATTTTTCTCAGTGTTGTCAATTTTGTGTTTCGCTGGCCGTTACAATTTTCATGCATTAGCCATATTTGGAAAAACTTTTTTGTTAGTTCGCCCCGCAGCTTTTCCTAATGCTTCCGTTTGCTGCTGCCTGCCTTCTCATTCTCATTCTTTTGGTATATGGTTTGGGAATGAACGGCAACCATGCGACAGCTATTGTCAAATGATAATGAGGGGTGAACTGAAGAGAAACATGCTTTCATTTTAGATCTTCAACATTAAGGACACCGCTGAATTTCCAATATTAATTTACGTTAGATTAATAACAATTTGATCAGAAAATTAGGGAAGTGAAGTTCAACAAAACGAAATGTTTCAAATTGTATTCACATTCTCCTTCTTGCAACGTAAAATTTAATATTTATGTTCTATGCTTTGTATTATATTCCTAACCAATTAAATGCAAACTGACCAATGGAACGCATTGCACTACTTTTTTTTTCTCCAATCCAATCAAAATTATTTCTTTGATTTTTGGAGTTTCCATTTAGAGTTGATCATATGGCTATTCCATAGCAACATAGTCTATATATATAATATATTTCGTTCGAAAATTAAAAAAAAAAAAGAACGATTTAAATTGTTTGACAGTTGTGTTAAAACCTCTAGCTAGTTTTCCAGTTATCTTGATCCTGGCTGTATTACTTCTTTTTCCATAGTCGAAGGGCAGCACTGTTGCCATGTTGTATTTGTTTGTGGTGTTGTGGTAATGGCGCCCTCTGCCGGCGTCGTCGCTCGCGAATTGACAAAGACGCCGGCTGTCTCTCGTCACTCTCTCTCTCTCTCTCTTGGACTCCTCTCTTTTCACTCCCCACGGTGTCCCCACCCCTCTTCTACATCATTCGGCTAGCAGCAGCTGCTTTCCGTTTTGGATTGGAAGTTCGTTGGAATGGAAGGCAGCAGCGAAAGAAGAAGAAGAAGCTGCAACGCCGCGAAGCTGGCAGCGCAGCTTGTATTTGTAGTTGTAGTTGGCGGCGTGTGTAGTTTGCTTTCGCTGTTGTTTTTAATCGAACGCGCGCACGGCAGATGCGCAGAAAAATATTTATCACCCAAAGACAAAATAGGAAAAAAAGCATTCAATATAGTGTATAAAGCAATCGTGATAATTTTAAGTGTACTTTTGTCCGTTTTCGTTTCGGTTTCTTTTTCGTTTTCGCAAATAAGCGAATAGTTACACTCGCTCTTTTGCTCGTTCCGTCGCACTCTCCCTCTCGCCGCTCTTGTTCTTCCTCTTGGCTTGCTAACTCTCTGTGTGTTTGCACCTTCTTCTTTCTTTCGCTCCGCTCATTACCATTTTACAAACACACAAGCGCACGATGAGAGCGACTGCAAAAAAATCGGAATAAACACGGTTATAATATATATATACAAATAAACCATATATATGTGTTTATGTTATGTATATATACATAAAGGAAAATAACAAGGCAAATGTGAAAATTAGTGCAAACTGAACGAAAAGACAAAAATAAAACAAAAGGAAAACCAAATGTGATAATATTGTAATAGAATGTGAAAAGCAAAACACACACAAATACACAACTCACGCACTTAGCCACGTATGTGTGTGCAGAAAAATATGCGGCGCTTAAAAAAGGTGAACGGGAATTTGACTGAAAAATTGTACCATTAAAATACAATTTTCATACTAAAAAAAAAAAGAAAGTTTACAGAAAATTGAAATCGAAAAGTGAACCAGTGCAAAAAAACAAACAGGAAAGGGTCTTAGTAGCCATTTTCATTTCCAGTAAAATTGTTCAATTTTTACATTGTCTGCGCTTTGCTTTTTAATAAAACATTACATACACACATACAAATGCCGCTGCATTCTGGCTCTCTTTCGCTGCTGTTATTTCCCTCGCACTCTTGAGCACGCAACGCATGCCGCAGCCGCGCTATTTTCGTCCCGCTCGCACCCGTGCACTTATTTTGCACATTCTCCTTTGCTGCCTCTTCTGTTACCACCGCTCGGGTTGCCACCTAGTCGCGATTTCCGAATATCGTGCATGTGGCAGCACTATCTCACCCAAAGCGAAAGAGAGGGCGAGAGCAACTGCAAAACGAAAGAAGCAGCGGAGCAAAACAAAAGCGGCGGCAGTGTTGCAAAGTGCATAAAGCCGTCAGTGAGAGACGGAGTGTAAATTATATCAAAGAGCTAAACGAATAAAATTCCATCAAAGAAGAAAAATAAATAATAGAAATCATTATTGTTGGGGCAAACATATATTCACACCATTCCATACGATAAATGCATTGAATTGCAGAATTAAGCCATTGCAGACGTAAAAGAAATATTTATTTTCGAACAATTTTGAGTTTACAACAACAAAGAAAATCAATTATTTTAATAATTTATGTATTAAAAATTGTTCGAATCGCTGGCAAACAAAGCTATTTAATATTCGAAAGTTATAATTTTTTTTTTGTTATCAAAGAATGCTCTTCGAAATGGCAACGTCATGTGCAATTAAATAACGCACGTTTATTTTAATAGTACTAAGTATTTTAATCCAATACTTATGAAAATATTTCTTTGCTTTGTATTACAGATGTCCCCCGGCGCCCATTTGCAGATGTCCCCGCAGAACACTTCGTCCCTAAGTCAACACCATCCACATCAACAGCAACAGTTACAACCCCCACAGCAGCAACAACAGCATTTCCCTAACCATCACAGCGCCCAGCAGCAGTCGCAGCAGCAGCAGCAACAGGAGCAACAGAATCCCCAGCAGCAGGCGCAACAGCAGCAGCAGATACTCCCACATCAACATTTGCAGCACCTGCACAAGCATCCGCATCAGCTGCAACTGCATCAGCAGCAGCAACAACAACTCCACCAGCAACAGCAGCAACACTTCCACCAGCAGTCGCTGCAAGGGCTGCATCAGGGTAGCAGCAATCCGGATTCGAATATGAGCACTGGCTCCTCGCATAGCGAGAAGGATGTCAATGATATGCTGAGTGGCGGTGCAGCAACGCCAGGAGCTGCAGCAGCAGCGATTCAACAGCAACATCCCGCCTTTGCGCCCACACTGGGAATGCAGCAACCACCGCCGCCACCACCTCAACACTCCAATAATGGAGGCGAGATGGGCTACTTGTCGGCAGGCACGACCACGACGACGTCGGTGTTAACGGTAGGCAAACCTCGGACGCCAGCGGAGCGGAAACGGAAGCGAAAAATGCCGCCATGTGCCACTAGTGCGGATGAGGCGGGGAGTGGCGGTGGCTCTGGCGGAGCAGGAGCAACCGTTGTTAACAACAGCAGCCTGAAGGGCAAATCATTGGCCTTTCGTGATATGCCCAAGGTAAACATGAGCCTAAATCTGGGCGATCGTCTGGGAGGATCTGCAGGTAGCGGAGTAGGAGCGGGTGGCTCAGGAAGCGGGGGAGGTGGCGCTGGTTCCGGTTCTGGAAGCGGTGGCGGCAAAAGCGCCCGCCTGATGCTGCCAGTCACCGACAACAAGAAGATCAACGACTATTTCAATAAGCAGCAAACGGGCGTGGGCGTCGGTGTGGCAGGTGGTGCGGGAGGCAATACCGCTGGCCTCCGAGGATCACATACCGGAGGTGGCAGCAAGTCACCCTCATCCGCCCAGCAGCAGCAACAGCAGCAGCAAACGGCGGCACAGCAGCAGGGAAGCGGTGTTGCGACGGGAGGCAGTGCAGGCGGTTCCGCTGGCAACCAGGTGCAAGTGCAAACGAGCAGCGCTTACGCCCTTTACCCACCAGCTAGTCCCCAAACCCAGACGTCACAGCAACAGCAGCAGCAGCAACCGGGATCAGACTTTCACTATGTCAACTCCAGCAAGGCGCAGCAACAACAGCAGCGCCAACAGCAACAGACTTCCAATCAAATGGTTCCTCCACACGTGGTCGTTGGCCTTGGTGGTCATCCACTGAGCCTAGCGTCCATTCAGCAGCAGACGCCCTTATCCCAGCAGCAACAGCAGCAACAACAGCAGCAGCAACAGCAGCAATTGGGACCACCGACCACATCGACGGCCTCCGTCGTGCCAACGCATCCGCATCAACTCGGATCCCTGGGAGTTGTTGGGATGGTCGGTGTGGGTGTTGGCGTGGGCGTTGGAGTAAATGTGGGTGTGGGACCACCACTGCCACCACCACCGCCGATGGCCATGCCGGCGGCCATTATCACTTATAGTAAGGCCACTCAAACGGAGGTGTCGCTGCATGAATTGCAGGAGCGCGAAGCGGAGCACGAATCGGGCAAGGTGAAGCTAGACGAGATGACACGGCTGTCCGATGAACAAAAGTCCCAAATTGTTGGCAACCAGAAGACGATTGACCAGCACAAGTGCCACATAGCCAAGTGTATTGATGTGGTCAAGAAGCTGTTGAAGGAGAAGAGCAGCATCGAGAAGAAGGAGGCGCGACAGAAGTGCATGCAGAATCGCCTCAGGCTCGGACAGTTTGTTACCCAACGAGTGGGCGCCACATTCCAGGTAAGAATTAAGAAAATATGGTCTTATTATTATTGTTGGTGGCCTCGCTAGAATCTAATTGTTAACGAAAACATTTAATCGTAAATTTGCAGGAGAACTGGACGGACGGCTATGCGTTCCAGGAGCTGAGTCGGCGGCAAGAAGAAATAACCGCTGAGCGTGAAGAGATAGATCGGCAGAAAAAGCAGCTGATGAAAAAGCGTCCGGCGGAGTCCGGACGCAAGCGCAACAACAACAGCAACCAGAACAACCAGCAGCAGCAGCAACAGCAACACCAGCAACAGCAGCAGCAACAAAATTCCAACTCGAACGATTCCACGCAGCTGACGAGCGGAGTTGTTACCGGTCCAGGCAGTGATCGTGTGAGCGTAACCGTCGACAGCGGATTGGGTGGCAATAATGCGGGCGCGATCGGTGGCGGAGCCGTTGGTGGTGGCGTTGGAGGTGGTGGTGTTGGAGGCGGTGGTGTCGGAGGCGGCGGTGGACGTGGACTTTCTCGCAGCAATTCGACGCAGGCCAATCAGGCTCAATTGCTGCACAACGGCGGTGGTGGCTCGGGCGGCAATGTCGGCAACTCGGGCGGCGTTGGCGACCGCTTGTCAGATCGAGGAGGAGGAGGTGGCGGCCTCGGCGGAAACGATAGCGGCAGCTGCTCCGACTCGGGCACTTTCCTGAAGCCAGACCCCGTATCGGGTGCCTACACAGCGCAGGAGTACTACGAGTACGATGAGATCCTCAAGTTGCGACAAAATGCCCTCAAAAAGGAGGACGCCGACCTGCAGCTGGAGATGGAGAAGCTGGAGCGGGAGCGCAATCTGCACATCCGAGAGCTCAAGCGGATTCTTAACGAGGATCAGGTGCGCCTAGTTTCACACTGTGCCCATTTCCTACATGCCACTTATCTTACCTTTGGCTATATTTATCTCTCTATGTACCTTTCAGTCCCGCTTCAACAATCATCCCGTGCTGAATGATCGCTATCTTCTGTTGATGCTTCTGGGCAAGGGCGGCTTCTCAGAGGTCCACAAGGCCTTCGACCTGAAGGAGCAACGCTATGTCGCATGTAAGGTGCACCAATTAAACAAGGATTGGAAGGAGGATAAGAAAGCTAATTATATCAAGTGAGTAGTAAAACAGAGCAGGAAAAGTCAATGGGGGAATGCAATGCCAATTGGTTAGACAATAAGGATATAG
Organism: Drosophila simulans; assembly: GCF_016746395.2. Classification (NCBI taxonomy): domain Eukaryota; kingdom Metazoa; phylum Arthropoda; class Insecta; order Diptera; family Drosophilidae; genus Drosophila; species Drosophila simulans. The sequence continues at coordinate 3,462,404 of NC_052525.2, forward strand.
TTTTCTTAAAGGTCACGTTAGCTGCTGCTGCTGTGATGTATTAAAAATATCATGGTACTTTTAGATCAGACTTTTTGCGTAGATGATATATATTTTTGGTGCAATACATCTTTCTATCAATTATAATTGTATCGTAAAGTGAAACAACACACACTTTAGGGATAAAATGTAAAAGCTCAGCTTTATATTCATATAAATATACTAAAGTCTTCCTCTTTTGAAACCCTCGCTAACAACACAAAATTCAGACACGCTTTGCGGGAATACAACATTCACAAGGCACTGGATCATCCGCGGGTCGTCAAGCTATACGATGTCTTCGAGATCGATGCGAATTCCTTTTGCACAGTGCTCGAATACTGTGATGGACACGATCTGGACTTCTATTTGAAGCAACATAAGACTATACCCGAGCGTGAAGCGCGCTCGATAATAATGCAGGTGAGTTTGTTAAAAATCGCAAAAACAATTCAACGAAAATAAACAATTCAAATTTCTTCGCCCAGGTTGTATCTGCACTCAAGTATCTAAATGAGATTAAGCCTCCAGTTATCCACTACGATCTGAAGCCCGGCAACATTCTGCTTACCGAGGGCAACGTCTGCGGCGAGATTAAGATCACCGACTTCGGTCTGTCAAAGGTGATGGACGACGAGAATTACAATCCCGATCACGGCATGGATCTGACCTCTCAGGGGGCGGGAACCTACTGGTGAGTTATTGGACCACGTTGTTGTACCAAATAACCAATAGATTCGAGGACCCATTATTAATGTGTAAATTGTTTATATTTAAAAAAAATGTTCAGGTATCTGCCACCCGAGTGCTTTGTCGTGGGCAAAAATCCGCCGAAAATCTCCTCCAAAGTGGACGTGTGGAGTGTGGGTGTTATCTTCTACCAGTGTCTGTACGGCAAAAAGCCCTTCGGTCACAATCAGTCGCAGGCCACGATTCTCGAGGAGAATACGATCCTGAAGGCCACCGAAGTGCAGTTCTCCAACAAGCCAACCGTTTCTAACGAGGCCAAGGTGAGTTGTCTCTGACATTTAAAACAAAACAGAGAGCTGTGTTGTTAAGTTCTTATTATTATCATTATTGTTATTATTATTATTATTATTCTTATTATTCTTATTATTCTTATTATTATTATTATTATTATGCAGAGTTTCATTCGGGGATGCTTGGCATATCGCAAGGAGGATCGCATGGATGTGTTCGCACTGGCCAGGCACGAGTACATTCAGCCACCGATACCGAAACATGGACGCGGTTCGCTCAATCAGCAACAGCAGGCGCAACAACAGCAGCAGCAACAACAGCAACAGCAGCAGCAACAGTCGTCGACGTCACAGGCCAATTCTACAGGCCAGACATCGTTCTCTGCCCACATGTTTGGCAATATGAATCAGTCGAGTTCGTCCTAGCTGCCAACCAAGCGCAATTCGAACTCATAATTCGCCGCCGCCGCAGTAGCAGCAGCAACATTAGCTGCCAGTCAACAGCAACTTCAGCACCAGCAACAGCAACTCCAAATCCAGCAATACCAGCAGAATCAGCAACTTCATTTGCAAAACAGCAGTAGCAACTATGCGGCCACGCTTCTAGATGCAGCGGCCTTTTGCTACGAAACCGTGATGGATGCAGCCCACTTCCAAAACAACAATAATAACAGCACCATCGTCAAGAACAATATGCAGACAATGCCGGCAAACGCTGCCAATGCTGCTGCAGGGGGAGGGGGAACACCGACCTATCAGGGAAAATACAAGCGCTGGCAGCAGCAGCAGTTACAACAGCAGGCGCAACTCCAACAGCAGCAGCACAAGCTGCTGTTGCAGCAAGAGCTGCTCTAAAATATGAAGGGAATTATGACAAGCGAGTTTAAGAGAACGAGGAGCTGCCTGCAACACTGCCGCCGTCAGCAATAACAACATCCGAAGAAAATTCACAGCGAGTCGCAAAGCATCAACAAACAAAGCAAAAAACGCAAAAAAGGATTATAAAGACGCAAAAAACAGGGGACATTTGCAATGGGAAATAACAAATGATTGCATTATCTGCTGGATTATGTTTGCGGTTCAAACATTAAAATTACACTCATACACACAAGGTAGACACTGCAGACTAATTTTGCCTTAAAAGAAACAAAACGAATAATGTTAACTGTAAATTTTCACTTTGTGTCCATGCATAGTTACTAGTAATGATGATATAAATGTATAAATATATATAAAATATAAAAATTATATAAATATATATTTATATATATATATATATATCTGCATAAACATTCAAGCATACTAGTAAATCTTTATAAATATATTTATATATATATATTTATCTCTTCCTTTTAACGCTTTTAATCGGAAAAAACATCCCAATTATATTTTAATTCAATTTGAGATATAAAAGTCATTTTTGTTTGTTTTGTATCAAAATCCAAAAAAAATTGATTTAAAAATAAAAGTACCATAGACATAAACACCACACACACACACAAACACACACATATATATATATATATATATATACATTTGTATATAGTCGTATCTGAACCACAAACGAATCCACAGATATAAAAACTGAAAAATTCATAGAATCAAACCATTTTTTTATATGCCACAAAGAAAAGAAAATAAATAGAAATGCAAGAAAAATCGAGAAAATTCATGAGATCAGATCGGATCAGAAAAATCAACAGAAAATAAACCTATTTGAAGTAAAATACTTCTAAATACATAGTAAACTAATGTAATAGTTTTTATTAAAATTACACATATATGTATCGATATATATACATGTTTTTTTTTTTTAATTTTAAAATTATAATTGTAATGCACTATGCGTAAATTGTATTAAAAATTAATATCCAAGGCATATTAATAGAAATATATATACATATATAAAACCTGCAAAAAAACATGAACTACCAAGCTAAATGTTTCAATAATATATAGTTCTATATGTATGTAAAACCGATATGAAATCTGCCTACAGCCAGACAAAAAAAACCTTAAAGAGAAAGATCAGAAGAGGAAAAGAAGAGTATGAGCGGGGAGTGAAAGATGCAAGATTCATCCAAAAACGAAAAATATTTTTTTCTTAAGTCTACGCAAAACAAAATGAATGAAAAGTAACCCGAAATTAGTTTTTAGAGTATAAGTGAAAAAAAAATGGAAAATAACGCGATAGAAAGAAACAAAAATGGACGCAGATATAAGGACGGAAAGCAGAACAAGAGTAAAAAAGCAGCGGCAACAACTCCCTAAAAATAGCAAAGAGCATTGTAAATATTTATATAAATAATTTATGCCTAATTAAAGTTTAAATTAATGAAGAAAACCAGCAAAAAAACATAAGAAACCAGAAGAACCATTTCAGATTTGTATGCAAATTTGTATATGTACGTACTTTCCTTTAATTTTAGCCAATCAGTTTGTAAGATTACAATTTTTTTTTGCATCTCTATAAAGAATAATGATATGAGGATAATGATTCCGATTTTTTTTTCCGTTTAATGTAACCGTTAGAATTAGCCCATAATGGTCGATATCTAAATGTGTGTGTATATCGATGTGATGTCATCGATTGTCGATAACGATTGGATGCGAGAGTGTGTTAATTTAATTTGATAAAAGATAAAGAAAAGCAAGGAATGTGAAGATAATGAAAGGAGATGCATAGAGGATGAGAGCGAATCTATCTATTATATAATTATGTAAAATGCACATCTTTAAATTATAAATTATACATATTTAAAAGGAAACTATTATTATTATTTTGATTACCATTACCATTATTTTTTATTATCACTTAACGGTTTCGGTTTGATCCACAGCGAAACCAACAACAACCAAGAAACAGAAACAACAAAAAGAGAAACAAAATAAATAAGCGAAATGTTTGATAAAAAAAAACCACGAGATGTTTTAATTTATTTGTCTTTAATTCTTCGATTTTATTGAGTTTTTCATAGAGAAAGTTGTCACACTCAAGAACACACACGCAAGCGTATAAAGCTAAACAAATTAATACCTACTAAGTGTTTAAATAGTACTAAACGAATCAAAATATAAATACTTAAAAAGAAAAAAACGAAAATAAAAATAAAAACAGCAGCAGAAAAAAACGATGAGACAGTTGAGGCAGACGAGAAAAACAAAACCCATTAAATTATTTGTTGAGTATTTTATTAAAAAATAATTACGATAATAATTAAAAAGTTTAAATTGAACGAATTGCGAAAAAAACTGAATATATATATATATATATATATATATTTATATATATATGTGTGTGTATATATACATATATGTATGTATTATATATAAACAAATTATTTAATAGTTATGCTAAAAAATTATTTAAAGTGAACGGATATGAAAAATATTTGTATGCGAGCGAGCATGGAGAGAAGGGCACTCAGAATAGGCCATCGCCACCACCCACTCCCTTCCGATAACCGAACATCACCACCAGTTTTCACCATTTTCTGACCCTTCACCCCTTCAACCAGACACACCACAAACACAAGAAAAGGCGAAGAAAGCCGAAAAAGAACAATGCAAACACGAAATAGGCGGCGACGACAGAGATAAGTGCGAAGAAGATACTAAATCAATAAGTAAACATAAAAATTAATTAATAAATTAATTCCATAACAAAATGAAAAAAGCTAAAAAAAACATCAACAAAACAAAAGACAAAGGCAAACAAAAAACATGACGAAACATTGAAAATAAAAAAAATACTAAAATGATTAACAGAAAACTGTTTTAATGTCAATGGGGGCACACATAAACTTCTTCAGCAATAGTTATAGACTTAATTGTGGCTCATTACATTCTCGATCCTATGTGAATATGTATATATATATATATATGTATATGTATTTAGTTTTGGGGTATGTGGCGGAAAATTGCTGTTATCTTTTTAAAAGTTGTCACATTTTCCAGCACTATCGTACGCACAAAATACTGAAAAATACAAGAGCAAAGCGATAAATACCGACGATTAATTCTCAGTACTTTTTCATGGTATTTATGCATGCCAATCGATAGGGCAGAGCAAAAGTGGACGTAAAGCTAAGCAAATATTGCAAGACACCAGATCTGAAAACATCGAGACAAAACGGAATTCAGTAATGGCTTTCACATTGGAAACCGGGGATCTGAAGAAGCTGAAGTACTTCATCGACTATGCGCTTGAGAATCCCACCTTCTTGAACATGCCGCAGCTGCAGTTCGTCAAAGATTTCGTGGAGAAGTTTGGTGGCACGGTGCCGCCTGGCCAATTCAACGGTGGCAGCGCCGGAGGGTAAGTTAACCGCACTATTTGACCAATTTTCAAAACAACACGATTGTATGGTTTGCTCATCCCGCGGCTTGTTTTTCCAGCAAGTGCCCATTCGGCGGCGATGCTGGTGCCAAGGCCAACGAGCCGGCCAATGCCTCCGTGGATAGCGAGGACGAAAAGTCCCTCTCCGATCCTGAGTCGGACGTGGAGCTGGACATGGAGGGTGAGTGTGCAAATTCTGCCGAGTCACGTGGTCATTGGGGGTCACAACCCTGGACTTTGATGCGTTGCTGTCGCAGTGCTGGCAGTTGCTTTATCATATATCCTTTCGACACTGCAAACTTAGCGTTTACCCAAATTCAAATCCTGCAGTATTAATATATGTAATACGCCAATTATCCCGATGCCTTCAGGTGTGATCGAGGCGGACAGCGACCCCGCCCAACCCATGGGCAACTACAGCAAGAAGGCCACCGAAGAGGAGGTGGAGCAGGCGAGCGAGCTGCGCGCCCAGGCGGCCTCCGCCTACGGCCAGCAGAAGTTCGACGAGGCCATCGCCTTGTACACCAAGGCCATTGAACTGAGCCCGGGTAATGCCCTTTTCCACGCTAAGCGTGGTCAGGCCTTCCTCAAGCTGAAGAAGCCGAATGCCTGCATTCGGGACTGCGACATGGCGCTGGAACTCAACTCGGATTTGGCGGCTGGCTACAAGTTCAGGGGACGCGCCCGTCGCCTCCTCGGAGATTTTGAGCTGGCTGCCCATGATTTGCGCCAAGCATGCAAGCTGGACTTCGACGAGGAGACAGACGAGTGGCTAAAGGAGGTCACTCCGAATGCCAAGAAAATCGAGCAGCATCGCGTGAAGCAGGAGCGTCGCCAGGCAGAGCGTAAGATCAAGGAACGCCAGCGGGATCAGAGGCGCGCCCGTAAGGAGCAGGAAAAGCACAATGTCAGTTCTGGTGGATCATCCGGAGAATTTCCCCCTGGGGCTCCTGGTAACATAACTATATCTGATATACTGGGCTTCATGCAAGATCCCGAGGCGTCAGCCGCCATTCAGGTTCGTGAATACGACTTTTCTATTTCTATTACAAATGCACTAATGGGATTATTTATCAAATCGTTGTTATTTATTAACTTTCGTAGGACATTTTGTCAAATCCGGGTAACATCACGAAGTACGCGTCGAACCCGAAGATAATCGACCTTCTCAAGAAGATGGTGCCCGGTTTCGATGTGGGTGCTGCCTTTGCCCAAGCGGCTGAAAAAGCTGGAGAGCCGAGCGAGCCAAAGCCTAAAAAGGACTCCGCCGACTTCGTCGATGACGGTTTGGACTAAGGTTTAGAAATGGGGAAGTAGTAAGACTGAAACATGCGTCGATAAAAAGAAGTTAACAACCAATCACACGAAATCGAGCGAGATTACAAAACAGCAAAGAAAGAGAAAGAAACAGAGAGCGGGGAGGAAGATGGACTACACGAAACATAAAAGGGAAAGCGGCTGCCTTACACATTTTTGCAGCTGAGAAAAAACAAACATTTCCTAAGCTTTAACTTAACCAACACGTAAAAGAACGGGCGACAATGGAGAGAATTCAAATATTCAAAATACTACAAGCAGTCAGAAGAATAAGCAACATTTATTTAAATCGAGCAGAAAGAGATGTTGGAGATGCTGGAGATGCTTCTTCACATATTATTGAAAAGCATACTTGCGATACTTGCGGCCATTAAAATGGCAAATGAAACTATACAAAGGAGCTAGAATATGCTTAAAAACTTTTCACACTTGCAGTTCACAGGGAAATCAAAAGATTGTCCTGTGACGAACCAAACATGCATGTTTAGACGTCAAGTCAGATTCAAGGGTGCCGATCGATCTAGTTGAACTAAAGCTCGAGAAACAACCAAAACAAAATAAAAAAAACATATTCAATAATATTAGCCTAAATTACCGAGAACGAAGAAAGGGATAAAACTAATCGCATCATTTTGTCAAACAAAATTGTACTGAGTAGGATTTAAATAATATTGTACTAAGCAAATGCATTTAGCCCCCCAACATGAAAGCAATCGCCCACTCACTCGTATTCCAAACTCATTCACACATACATTCATACACCAGTTATCAATGGAAATTAATAAACGAATCAACAAGAATCCGAATTGCTAATGTCCATATTTTTTGGTAAACGGTTTTACTTTGCAAAAAGTGTATTCCTTGATCTTTGCTTGTGTTTCTGGGTAAAAGGGGAGATACCTTTGCTTTCTTTTCGAGCGGGTTGGACAGATGGAGCCCTAGTCCCTTAAACTATCCGGCGCATCACCTGTGCGGGTTGCTCACTTTATATGAAGGACATTGGGTACGCATGGTGTATGAAAGCGTCGATTAGACGCTTCAATGGCTGCACCCTGCACCCTGCACCCTGCACCCTGGATCCAGAACCTATCTACCGCACCCCGCCCCATGTCAGCGCGAAATTGGCTAACGGACAGCTTGGTGCACATGTTCGATTATGGCCAAATCGAGCGACCAAGCAGAACCAGCGGCACATGACCTGGGCTCAGCGATGCCAAGACCTGGGTGGTTGTACCCAGAGGTACTTGATTGCTTTTTAAACTCAGCTTGGTACAGTGTACACGACGATTATTGAGAATCTATGATAGCTTTCTTTGCTTTGATATATTTCACATCCCACAGTTATGTAAATATGTATTTATAAGCAGGTGATATGGTCGATACATATATCAACGAGTATGTCAAATATAATACAGCGAAGTGTCTGCATAATTTTGTTGTACCTGCGCCATCACAGGTACGGCTCCTCTCTCCATCGACTGCAGACGTACCGCTTATGTGCTTGACTGGGTGTCCGGGGTGGTGGATGTGAATGTGGATGAGTGGCAGGAGGGCGCAGGCGCAGCTCAGAACAGCCAAGTTGGTCTGGACTCCTGGCGGCCCATCGCATTCCGTGGCCAGTCGCAGCGCGAGACGGTTAGCCAGTTAGCCAGTGCGGACCGACTAATTCCCAATTTCCGCTCTTGACTAAACTAAAGATTAGAAATAAAGAAAGAAATATCCTTCGTCCGTCCCCTAGACGAAGCAGGTCAATTTTTTTTCCGTGTTACTTGCTCTTTTTCGCCAAGTGTGAGTTGTGTGTTTTGGTTTGGCTTACGTGATTGAAATCGAGACAGCCGGGACATCATGATTGTCAACATGCCCGTCAATGGAACGGGCAGTGCATCCAGCCCCACATCGAATCCCAGCAGCAACAACAACAACAATAGCAGTACCACCAATCAAAATGATACGAACAGTAATCTTCCCGGTGATTACAACTTTCTTAAGCGCAAGTTCGACGATCAGGAGGATCTGGCTTTGGGCCACGACTACGAGCCCATCGGGGCGAATCCCTGGAAGAAGCGACACTTGGACTACGATGCCGGGGATCTGCACTTCCACCTGCAGCTGGAACAGCCACCTAGTAATCCGCCAACCAACGCTGCACCCGCCCAATCCTCGACGTCCTTCATCAACGATCTCTTTTCCTATGAGAGCAGTCTTCTGGTGCCCGCCGTCGCCTATTCGCACTGTCCACCATCGAGTGCTCCTTTGGATGAAAATGGTGGTTGGACCGGTGGCGAGCTGCTTGAGCTGGATCATCGCTATAACTCCGGCCTGCAGGCGGAACTAGGACAATTGAATGCCACTTTGCCGCCGCCACCACCAACATCATCATCAACTCAAAATGCATCCAATCATACGCACCAGTCAACACAACAGAATGCCAGTCCTGGACAGAACCCTCATCAGAATCAACATTTTCTGGTGCCGCAGAAGCAGCGGATACAGTCGGCGGGCCGACGCACCTCATCCGGTTCGGTTAGTGGGGCCAATGAAGCCACCGAGGCGGACTTCGAGGATAAGAACCTCTCGTGGCTGCTCAACTTTAAGTTCGACGAGTTCCCGCACCTATCGCCGCACAATCAGGTTCACGGACAGGCGGTCAATCTGCCGGAGGGCAGTGTTCCACCTCATCCACAATCGACGGCAGTGCCAATCGCCACGTCGCCCTGCAGTTCCACCTCGCCATCATCCGCCTCCGCCGCATCGGCATCCGCATCCGCCACAAGCACAAATCAATCCCTCGGATCGGGTATGGTGGATCAACGGGCCAGATCGCCCAAGAGCTGCTCCAGTGCAGCGATCCCAGCGGCATTAGCAGGAGGAAGCAACGGCTCCGCTGGCGCTTCAGCAGCGGGGGGCGTGGTCGGCGTGGGCTCCACCAAGACTGGGCGCAAGTTCGAGGAGCTGGTGATGGAGGTCACCTCGGAGATGGACGGTAACGACATGATAGTTGCCGAGCACGTTATCGTCGAGGATACTTCGTCCAAGGCGTAAGTGTTGCAGAAATAAAACAATATGACAGTGTCAACTGCTAAATTCTATATTTCCTAATTCTTTTGAAACATTTATTTATACCCGTTGCTCGTAGAGGAAAAGGGTATACTAGATTCGTTGAAAAGTATGTAACAGGCAAAAGCGTATCAAATATATATATATTTTGTTGATCATGATCAATTTTTAAATTTGTTCTCATTTTATTCCCCAATATCTATCGACATCCCAGAAAAATGATTACATTTCGCGTTTGCATTCACACTAGCTGAGTAACGGGTATCTGATAGTCGGGGAACTCGACTATAGCATTCTCTCTTTTGTTTTAATATATTTTCAATCTTTTTCTCTGATTTGTGCGTTCTCCATTTGCTTTCAATGTCGTCCTCCAATCGATGCCGCCAACGAATTTCCCCAACCACGCAATCGCCGATCCACCAAACCACCGAACCACCCACCAATGTGGCTGAAACCCAAAACCAACCACCGCAAAACAAGCAGGCCAAAGAAACCACCGTTCACCTACACGGAGCTCATCGAATACGCCCTCGAGGATAAGGGTGAGCTGACTGTGTCGGGCATATACCAATGGATATCGTAAGTACTGTCCCCCATCGAACCACCCACTGAATCAGCCACCACCGCCCACAGCCCATTCGGATGGACGCCATTTTGTGGAGTGCTAGCCATCCTGTTATTTTTGTTGATGGCAAAAAACACCAGCCAGGATGCAATTAAACAAATCTCAAGCATTTCGTCTTGGCCGTTCCCGTTGGCCATTTGATTTCCTCGTTCGCTGGGTATTTCTTCTTACCATGTTTTCGTTCCTTGGTTGGTAACCAAACTTAAACAAAGTGCCACACACCGGCAAACAAACGATAGCGGCCACAATGAAAGTGCCAAAAGTTAGCAGCTCAAACTAATTTATGGGCTAGAAAATTGCATTTACCTTGCCTTCGCATAAGGTGAAAAACAAAAATGTTGTTAACCAAACTATTTGTGGGTTGTTCAACAAGTTGTTTATGCCAAACTGGTATTCCCTGGTATTATAAGCTAATACGGATAGCGACCCATTAATTTGGGCTTTAACTATGTGTCTGTAGGGATTGTATAGTGGCAATTGTTGAGTATACCAAATTCTTAGTTTTATGTTGATAAGTGCTTAATATTAGTTAGGCATTCAATAGTATTCAAAACTAGTTTATCATTACCTACTTTTCGCACAACGTCCAATTTTTTTCCCGTCATCTTTTTAAAATTCCCAAAATTCCATTCTGGCCACGTTAAGTTGGAAAATATCAATTCGTCGAGAATCGCTGACGAAGAAAACAATAAGTTTTAACACATTTTTCAAGGTTCATTAATTTGGCCCTTCGCCCCCACTGCTCCCCACCTGTTTTTTGTTATTTCTTTCTTTTGTTGTCTTCGAATACCCGGAATCAGTGTAAATATTTGATGCCGCAGCCGCGAATGTTGCGTGTAAATATCCTATATAAATTTACATATAAAACCACCCCGCTCGGGAGGGGAGGCAAATAATTTATGACATTTGCCCATCACCTGCGCACCTGCACTCCGCACCACCCCCCGCATTTAATGTAATGAATCGACAGTCCAAGAAGTTTCGGCTCAGTTCGAATGGGCGTGCAGTTTGGGTAACTTTTCATTAACCATTCACAAATTTACCTTGCGGCCCCCAGTTGGCTGGTGCGTTGGCAAACAGGGGGTTTTCGGCTTTGGGCTTTGGGTTTTTTCGATTTTGGTTTTGGGTTTTCGCAGGGTGGAGCAGGATGGGTTATTTCTCCTGTTTCATCGGGGCTCGAGTTCCAGGGCCGTGTCCTCGCGCAGTCAAGGCGAAAATGGCGCCTTTCAGCCATCAAAAGCCACGAAAGAACTTTGGTTGGCCAAGCCACCCCGATATATGTATATATATGTACATATTTTTTTTTAATTTTAAAATTATAATTGTATAATTGTATGTAACCCGAAACTAGTTTTTAGAGAATAAGTATGAACAAGAGTAAAAAAGCAGCGGCAAAAACTCCCTAAAAATAGCAAAGAGCATTGTAAATATTTATATAAATAATTTATGCTTAATTAATGTTTAAATTAATGACGAAAACAAAAACATAATGAAAATAATGAAAAAAAAACATAATTCCAAAACAAAATGAAAAAAGCTAAAAAAAAACATCAAGAAAACAAAAGACAAAAGCAAACAAAAAACATGACGAAACATTGAAAATAAAAAAATACTAAAATGATTTACAGAAAACTGTTTTAATGTCAATGGGGGCACACATAAACTTCTTCAGCAATAGTTATACACTTAATTGTGGCTCATTACATTCTCGATCCTATGTGAATATGTATATATATATATATATGTATATGTATTTAGTTTTGGGGTATGTGGCGGAAAATTGCTGTTATCTTTTTAAAAGTTGTCACATTTTCCAGCACTATCGTACGCACAAAATACTGAAAAATACAAGAGCAAAGCGATAAATACCGACGATTAATTCTCAGTACTTTTTCATGGTATTTATGCATGCCAATCGATAGGGCAGAGCAAAAGTGGACGTAAAGCTAAGCAAATATTGCAAGACACCAGATCTGAAAACATCGAGACAAAACGGAATTCAGTAATGGCTTTCACATTGGAAACCGGGGATCTGAAGAAGCTGAAGTACTTCATCGACTATGCGCTTGAGAATCCCACCTTCTTGAACATGCCGCAGCTGCAGTTCGTCAAAGATTTCGTGGAGAAGTTTGGTGGCACGGTGCCGCCTGGCCAATTCAACGGTGGCAGCGCCGGAGGGTAAGTTAACCGCACTATTTGACCAATTTTCAAAACAACACGATTGTATGGTTTGCTCATCCCGCGGCTTGTTTTTCCAGCAAGTGCCCATTCGGCGGCGATGCTGGTGCCAAGGCCAACGAGCCGGCCAATGCCTCCGTGGATAGCGAGGACGAAAAGTCCCTCTCCGATCCTGAGTCGGACGTGGAGCTGGACATGGAGGGTGAGTGTGCAAATTCTGCCGAGTCACGTGGTCATTGGGGGTCACAACCCTGGACTTTGATGCGTTGCTGTCGCAGTGCTGGCAGTTGCTTTATCATATATCCTTTCGACACTGCAAACTTAGCGTTTACCCAAATTCAAATCCTGCAGTATTAATATATGTAATACGCCAATTATCCCGATGCCTTCAGGTGTGATCGAGGCGGACAGCGACCCCGCCCAACCCATGGGCAACTACAGCAAGAAGGCCACCGAAGAGGAGGTGGAGCAGGCGAGCGAGCTGCGCGCCCAGGCGGCCTCCGCCTACGGCCAGCAGAAGTTCGACGAGGCCATCGCCTTGTACACCAAGGCCATTGAACTGAGCCCGGGTAATGCCCTTTTCCACGCTAAGCGTGGTCAGGCCTTCCTCAAGCTGAAGAAGCCGAATGCCTGCATTCGGGACTGCGACATGGCGCTGGAACTCAACTCGGATTTGGCGGCTGGCTACAAGTTCAGGGGACGCGCCCGTCGCCTCCTCGGAGATTTTGAGCTGGCTGCCCATGATTTGCGCCAAGCATGCAAGCTGGACTTCGACGAGGAGACAGACGAGTGGCTAAAGGAGGTCACTCCGAATGCCAAGAAAATCGAGCAGCATCGCGTGAAGCAGGAGCGTCGCCAGGCAGAGCGTAAGATCAAGGAACGCCAGCGGGATCAGAGGCGCGCCCGTAAGGAGCAGGAAAAGCACAATGTCAGTTCTGGTGGATCATCCGGAGAATTTCCCCCTGGGGCTCCTGGTAACATAACTATATCTGATATACTGGGCTTCATGCAAGATCCCGAGGCGTCAGCCGCCATTCAGGTTCGTGAATACGACTTTTCTATTTCTATTACAAATGCACTAATGGGATTATTTATCAAATCGTTGTTATTTATTAACTTTCGTAGGACATTTTGTCAAATCCGGGTAACATCACGAAGTACGCGTCGAACCCGAAGATAATCGACCTTCTCAAGAAGATGGTGCCCGGTTTCGATGTGGGTGCTGCCTTTGCCCAAGCGGCTGAAAAAGCTGGAGAGCCGAGCGAGCCAAAGCCTAAAAAGGACTCCGCCGACTTCGTCGATGACGGTTTGGACTAAGGTTTAGAAATGGGGAAGTAGTAAGACTGAAACATGCGTCGATAAAAAGAAGTTAACAACCAATCACACGAAATCGAGCGAGATTACAAAACAGCAAAGAAAGAGAAAGAAACAGAGAGCGGGGAGGAAGATGGACTACACGAAACATAAAAGGGAAAGCGGCTGCCTTACACATTTTTGCAGCTGAGAAAAAACAAACATTTCCTAAGCTTTAACTTAACCAACACGTAAAAGAACGGGCGACAATGGAGAGAATTCAAATATTCAAAATACTACAAGCAGTCAGAAGGATAAGCAACATTTATTTAAATCGAGTAGAAAGAGATGTTGGAGATGCTGGAGATGCTTCTTCACATATTATTGAAAAGCATACTTGCGATACTTGCGGCCATTAAAATGGCAAATGAAACTATACAAAGGAGCTAGAATATGCTTAAAAACTTTTCACATTTGCAGTTCACAGGGAAATCAAAAGATTGTCCTGTGACGAACCAAACATGCATGTTTAGACGTCAAGTCAGATTCAAGGGTGCCGATCGATCTAGTTGAACTAAAGCTCGAGAAACAACCAAAACAAAATAAAAAAAACATATTCAATAATATTAGCCTAAATTACCGAGAACGAAGAAAGGGATAAAACTAATCGCATCATTTTGTCAAACAAAATTGTACTGAGTAGGATTTAAATCATATTGTACTAAGCAAATGCATTTAGCCCCCCAACATGAAAGCAATCGCCCACTCACTCGTATTCCAAACTCATTCACACATACATTCATACACCAGTTATCAATGGAAATTAATAAACGAATCAACAAGAATCCGAATTGCTAATGTCATATTTTTTGGTAAACGGTTTTACTTTGCAAAAAGTGTATTCCTTGATCTTTGCTTGTGTTTCTGGGTAAAAGGGGAGATACCTTTGCTTTCTTTTCGAGCGGGTTGGACAGATGGAGCCCTAGTCCCTTAAACTATCCGGCGCATCACCTGTGCGGGTTGCTCACTTTATATGAAGGACATTGGGTACGCATGGTGTATGAAAGCGTCGATTAGACGCTTCAATGGCTGCACCCTGCACCCTGCACCCTGCACCCTGGATCCAGAACCTATCTACCGCACCCCGCCCCATGTCAGCGCGAAATTGGCTAACGGACAGCTTGGTGCACATGTTCGATTATGGCCAAATCGAGCGACCAAGCAGAACCAGCGGCACATGACCTGGGCTCAGCGATGCCAAGACCTGGGTGGTTGTACCCAGAGGTACTTGATTGCTTTTTAAACTCAGCTTGGTACAGTGTACACGACGATTATTGAGAATCTATGATAGCTTTCTTTGCTTTGATATATTTCACATCCCACAGTTATGTAAATATGTATTTATAAGCAGGTGATATGGTCGATACATATATCAACGAGTATGTCAAATATAATACAGCGAAGTGTCTGCATAATTTTGTTGTACCTGCGCCATCACAGGTACGGCTCCTCTCTCCATCGACTGCAGACGTACCGCTTATGTGCTTGACTGGGTGTCCGGGGTGGTGGATGTGAATGTGGATGAGTGGCAGGAGGGCGCAGGCGCAGCTCAGAACAGCCAAGTTGGTCTGGACTCCTGGCGGCCCATCGCATTCCGTGGCCAGTCGCAGCGCGAGACGGTTAGCCAGTTAGCCAGTGCGGACCGACTAATTCCCAATTTCCGCTCTTGACTAAACTAAAGATTAGAAATAAAGAAAGAAATATCCTTCGTCCGTCCCCTAGACGAAGCAGGTCAATTTTTTTTCCGTGTTACTTGCTCTTTTTCGCCAAGTGTGAGTTGTGTGTTTTGGTTTGGCTTACGTGATTGAAATCGAGACAGCCGGGACATCATGATTGTCAACATGCCCGTCAATGGAACGGGCAGTGCATCCAGCCCCACATCGAATCCCAGCAGCAACAACAACAACAATAGCAGTACCACCAATCAAAATGATACGAACAGTAATCTTCCCGGTGATTACAACTTTCTTAAGCGCAAGTTCGACGATCAGGAGGATCTGGCTTTGGGCCACGACTACGAGCCCATCGGGGCGAATCCCTGGAAGAAGCGACACTTGGACTACGATGCCGGGGATCTGCACTTCCACCTGCAGCTGGAACAGCCACCTAGTAATCCGCCAACCAACGCTGCACCCGCCCAATCCTCGACGTCCTTCATCAACGATCTCTTTTCCTATGAGAGCAGTCTTCTGGTGCCCGCCGTCGCCTATTCGCACTGTCCACCATCGAGTGCTCCTTTGGATGAAAATGGTGGTTGGACCGGTGGCGAGCTGCTTGAGCTGGATCATCGCTATAACTCCGGCCTGCAGGCGGAACTAGGACAATTGAATGCCACTTTGCCGCCGCCACCACCAACATCATCATCAACTCAAAATGCATCCAATCATACGCACCAGTCAACACAACAGAATGCCAGTCCTGGACAGAACCCTCATCAGAATCAACATTTTCTGGTGCCGCAGAAGCAGCGGATACAGTCGGCGGGCCGACGCACCTCATCCGGTTCGGTTAGTGGGGCCAATGAAGCCACCGAGGCGGACTTCGAGGATAAGAACCTCTCGTGGCTGCTCAACTTTAAGTTCGACGAGTTCCCGCACCTATCGCCGCACAATCAGGTTCACGGACAGGCGGTCAATCTGCCGGAGGGCAGTGCTCCACCTCATCCACAATCGACGGCAGTGCCAATCGCCACGTCGCCCTGCAGTTCCACCTCGCCATCATCCGCCTCCGCCGCATCGGCATCCGCATCCGCCACAAGCACAAATCAATCCCTCGGATCGGGTATGGTGGATCAACGGGCCAGATCGCCCAAGAGCTGCTCCAGTGCAGCGATCCCAGCGGCATTAGCAGGAGGAAGCAACGGCTCCGCTGGCGCTTCAGCAGCGGGGGGCGTGGTCGGCGTGGGCTCCACCAAGACTGGGCGCAAGTTCGAGGAGCTGGTGATGGAGGTCACCTCGGAGATGGACGGTAACGACATGATAGTTGCCGAGCACGTTATCGTCGAGGATACTTCGTCCAAGGCGTAAGTGTTGCAGAAATAAAACAATATGACAGTGTCAACTGCTAAATTCTATATTTCCTAATTCTTTTGAAACATTTATTTATACCCGTTGCTCGTAGAGGAAAAGGGTATACTAGATTCGTTGAAAAGTATGTAACAGGCAAAAGCGTATCAAATATATATATATTTTGTTGATCATGATCAATTTTTAAATTTGTTCTCATTTTATTCCCCAATATCTATCGACATCCCAGAAAAATGATTACATTTCGCGTTTGCATTCACACTAGCTGAGTAACGGGTATCTGATAGTCGGGGAACTCGACTATAGCATTCTCTCTTTTGTTTTAATATATTTTCAATCTTTTTCTCTGATTTGTGCGTTCTCCATTTGCTTTCAATGTCGTCCTCCAATCGATGCCGCCAACGAATTTCCCCAACCACGCAATCGCCGATCCACCAAACCACCGAACCACCCACCAATGTGGCTGAAACCCAAAACCACCGCAAAACAAGCAGGCCAAAGAAACCACCGTTCACCTACACGGAGCTCATCGAATACGCCCTCGAGGATAAGGGTGAGCTGACTGTGTCGGGCATATACCAATGGATATCGTAAGTACTGTCCCCCATCGAACCACCCACTGAATCAGCCACCACCGCCCACAGCCCATTCGGATGGACGCCATTTTGTGGAGTGCTAGCCATCCTGTTATTTTTGTTGATGGCAAAAAACACCAGCCAGGATGCAATTAAACAAATCTCAAGCATTTCGTCTTGGCCGTTCCCGTTGGCCATTTGATTTCCTCGTTCGCTGGGTATTTCTTCTTACCATGTTTTCGTTCCTTGGTTGGTAACCAAACTTAAACAAAGTGCCACACACCGGCAAACAAACGATAGCGGCCACAATGAAAGTGCCAAAAGTTAGCAGCTCAAACTAATTTATGGGCTAGAAAATTGCATTTACCTTGCCTTCGCATAAGGTGAAAAACAAAAATGTTGTTAACCAAACTATTTGTGGGTTGTTCAACAAGTTGTTTATGCCAAACTGGTATTCCCTGGTATTATAAGCTAATACGGATAGCGACCCATTAATTTGGGCTTTAACTATGTGTCTGTAGGGATTGTATAGTGGCAATTGTTGAGTATACCAAATTCTTAGTTTTATGTTGATAAGTGCTTAATATTAGTTAGGCATTCAATAGTATTCAAAACTAGTTTATCATTACCTACTTTTCGCACAACGTCCAATTTTTTTCCCGTCATCTTTTTAAAATTCCCAAAATTCCATTCTGGCCACGTTAAGTTGGAAAATATCAATTCGTCGAGAATCGCTGACGAAGAAAACAATAAGTTTTAACACATTTTTCAAGGTTCATTAATTTGGCCCTTCGCCCCCACTGCTCCCCACCTGTTTTTTGTTATTTCTTTCTTTTGTTGTCTTCGAATACCCGGAATCAGTGTAAATATTTGATGCCGCAGCCGCGAATGTTGCGTGTAAATATCCTATATAAATTTACATATAAAACCACCCCGCTCGGGAGGGGAGGCAAATAATTTATGACATTTGCCCATCACCTGCGCACCTGCACTCCGCACCACCCCCCGCATTTAATGTAATGAATCGACAGTCCAAGAAGTTTCGGCTCAGTTCGAATGGGCGTGCAGTTTGGGTAACTTTTCATTAACCATTCACAAATTTACCTTGCGGCCCCCAGTTGGCTGGTGCGTTGGCAAACAGGGGGTTTTCGGCTTTGGGCTTTGGGTTTTTTCGATTTTGGTTTTGGGTTTTCGCAGGGTGGAGCAGGATGGGTTATTTCTCCTGTTTCATCGGGGCTCGAGTTCCAGGGCCGTGTCCTCGCGCAGTCAAGGCGAAAATGGCGCCTGCGCAGGGCCTTTCAGCCATCAAAACCCACGTTTTCCAATGGCAATTTACGGAACTTTGCTTGCCCACGCGACCCGAATACCCTCCTTCCAATCCTTAATCGTTTCGCCCTGGCAATTGCCCATGAAATTTCCACTGCTCACAATAATTATTAATTGCGGGGGTTGGAGGTGCAAGTCGGGGTCCTTCCGGCTTTTCTACACCTTTTACATGCATCATTGCATCCCGGGGATCAGGTGTTTGACGTACCCATGCCCATGCCCATTCGCATTCCCATTACCATTCCCGTGCCTATGTTCATGTCCATGCCCAAATGCTAGAGAGCAATTACCTGGTCCGGGGTTCGGGTTAAGGGGTTAAGTGGGTTAAGCGGGGGTTGGTAACGCCGCCGCCCCTTCTTCCGGTCAATTTCAAATGCATATTGAGTGTTTATGGGATGCGGATCATGCTTGATCGGGCAGGACATGTGGCAGGATCCCCACTCCCTTCGGCAACCGCAACTAGGATACCTATCAGAATTTATGGGTTACCCTTGCCTAGGCTGCCTGTCTGACATGTAAAATGTATTTTTCGAATGTACAATACTTGCCCTAACACTGTTTTTCCGAGCTGTGTGTCTAGTAAACAGCAATCAGCTCTTCAGCTTAAGATACATATGATTCATCCTAAGAATAGAAGGTCAAGGCTAGCTACGATTTCGTCCTTAACGAGTTTCGTTGTCAGTCAAGTCAAGATATAAGACGGAGAAGGCTCTCTTGCCATATGTTTCTTGGCTAACCCAACTGCCACCCAAGATCGAGTCCGATGTTCTTGGGATAACTTCGGCTTTCGATTTACCAGCTTTTTCTGGGGTTGGGCGTGGCTGGCCACAGTTACGCCCGCCGAGAACCAAAGGAGAAAAAAGCAACGAAAAAATTGGCAATTGCCATTAAAAAGTTTTTCATTTTGCACAGCCCGAAATGTGGCAACTTCTACTTTCGACTCTCCTCCTGGCCATAAATCCAGGCAATTTCTTTTATTGGCCGGGCAGAGCCAACGAGCCGCAACAATTTATGAACTGACTAGCGCAGTGCAATAAATACAGTGTGGGCCCCACAACCATTCAGATATATACTAAACTATAAATTCCCATATATATATATATATATTTATATGTATACATATAAATACGGATCCGGGGCCAGAAGTAGTTGCCCAGTCTGGTAGCCTGGTCCTTGCTGCCATGTACAAAAAAAAAAAAAAAAAAAAAATGAAGCGCCTGAGTGTGTTTGAGGTGGCTTGCGTGCCTGGCACTTCCAGACACGGCCCGGCTCGGGCCGGCCCATTTGGGCCTCCAGGTCTTTAAGCCTCTCGTCTCTGGCCTCCAGAGCCTCCAGAGCCCCTAGAGCCTCTAGAGCCTCCAGCCCCTGGGCCACCTGGGCCACCAACTAGTCCGAGCGACCATCGCAGCCTATCAAACCTCATCACGGCTCGGAATGGTTGCCTTGAAGGCGAGGCGATTTGAATGGGGCTGCTATTGGGTAGTAAATTACATAGCAGTTTTCATCAGGGCTGGACACCTGCTGGATACCAAAAACTTCATTTTAAATCTGAATTTCAGTTGCCTAACAGGCATATTCGTGGCTTTTGAATAATCAAATACCGAAGTAGACATTTTTCGGATCTTTCAGGCATAAGCTTAAGTTGTATTCTAGATGATTTAGCTATTATCAGCAGACCAAATGGATAAAAATTAGGGCGGGCATTCCGTGTATTTCGACAATTTCACAGCAGAGCCAGCTAGCCCTCTCCATCGCTTATTCTTTTTGTAGTCGAGGCAAAGTCAGTCATTCAAATTCATTGACAACGATGACGACGCTGATAGCGGGTATTTGATTTTACCAAATGTAACAAAGCCACTCACTCAGGAACCCAGGAGGCAACCCGCCAAATGAAGGTGGGTGGGTGCTTTGCTTTCTACCCCGTAAAATATCCCCTTCGAGTGGTGAACTCTACGTGCCTGAAGCCAAGTTGACAATTCGACAAGTGCGGCAGACAAAACATGATATACACACTTGCAGTTTTATACAATTTGCCTGTTCTGTCAGATACACATACACATATACTCGTCTATATACATACGTACTATATGCTATCGATTTGCTCGGTGCATGATTAAGACCAGACAGTCATGCAGCGCCCATAAACATAAACTATCCCATCCGGATTCCGGACTATCAATGGCTGACTTAATATTTTGAAATTTACAAGTGGGTGTGGTAAAAAGGATGATGTATACCAACTAGATTACGAATTGAAAAGGATGATTTGTTTCGAGCTAGACTTGTGTCCTGGGCGCATTTTTGGATCTTAGTTTTTAAGTCTTCATGCTACATTCATATGTCATCCAGAAGCATACCAGCTGAAAACTGGAAGTATATTTAGAAAGCCAACTCGTTTCAGGGGCTAAACCAGCCAAGTCACCAGCAAATGGAGTTGATTCCATTCATTGGGATATTAGATCCCAACTACGGCGCGGGCAATTTCAAGTGCCATATCATGGGTTGATGCGTCATGACGGGCTGCGTGCCAAATCCCGGCAATAGTTCCCATATGTACCTGTATTCCGGGGGATTCAAAAGAGGGGGGATACACACATCGTAGTTATCAGGACATTGCCGAGGGGTCATTAAGGGGTTCGCTTTCAGGGAATGGGAATATGCCGTGGATTTTCATATTTTAGTTCATTTCTCCATTTATGAGTCGTCATTTCTCTCCCGAAAGTGGGAGGAAATCCGAAAAGGAAAATACGGAAAAGCGAAGGAATAGGTGGGTGATTTGGGGCCATCAAAGCCAAGCTCCCCATTTTCATGGTTCGCGTGCTGAAATTTTTTGGATTGCTTTCGAGCTGAAATGTGGGCGTAGAAAGTGGTGGAAAGAAAAACCCCCGGGGGCAGTGGCAGTTAACCAATGACATAGCCTGACCCATTCGGGGGTTGTTTTTCCTTCCCGGCGCGTGCCGCCCACCCACTCCAATTCGCTGTGTGTCGTAATTTGAAATACTTTCCATTTTGTTGTCCGCCAAAAGCCCCCAACCGAGCGCAAAGCCCACAGCCCACAGCCCAAAGCCCAAAACACAGCGAAGAATCCTGGCACGCGATGTCCTTTCCGGTCGTCGTTGTTTCCTCTTTACATCTGAAAAGTGGGTGTGGGTGGTGGATAGCGGTAGTGGGCTGATTGCGGCCTCTTCCACCTGCTAGACATGGGGCATACATACTTCATTCTTTATTTTTTTTTACCACCCGAAATCGCTTGTTCGTGACTGACTGAGCAAGTAAAAACGAGCTAGAGAACCCAGGGAAAAAGAAAGAAACTACGCATAATTTGTGCCAGCGTCCGTCCCTGTCCATGTCCTTTTTTCGTTTTCCGTGTCCGTGTCCGTGTCCATGTTCATGTCCGTGTCCGTGTCCGTGTCCGTGTCTGTATACACCAGTCAGGCATTCTACGGACTAGTATGGGTCTGCCGCAGTGCTGTTCAATGACGTGTTTTCGTGAAAATTGCCTCGTTTCCGTTCCGGATTGGCTGGTCGAAATGGGGGCTGAAACTTTCATTGCAATTGGTCAACTGGCCAGTGGTGGGTGTCTGTGTCGGAGAACCAATCCTAAAAGAGATGATACACATAGTTCTGTTCTGTTTAAGCCTGTCTCTAATTCCATGTTATCTCAACACTTTAGCGATCGTTTCCCCTACTACAAGTCGAATGATGACCGCTGGAAGAACTCCGTTCGACATAATCTATCGATTAACCCACATTTTCGGAAGGGAGTTAAAGCGCCCCAAGGAGCCGGTCACCTGTGGGCCATTTCCAGCGGAGATTCCGCCGAGAACGTTCTGGCCTGGGAGCATGTAAGTGGATATCCATCAGGCACCCGCATACAACTTCTATTAATCCCATTGCATTTGCAGAAGAAGCAGCGGCTAGATTTGTTCTTCAAAATGGAGTCGATTAACCGTGAGCGTATACAGCAGCATCAGCAACAGCAGCAACTGCAGCAGCATCAGCAGCAACACCAGCAGCACTCGCCGCAGCAGCAACAACATCCGGCGGCACAGCAGCAACATATGCCGCAGGCCAGTAGCTGCATGTACGATGAGGCGGCGGTGGCAGTTGCTACTCTCACCCAGGAAATGATGCAGACTAACAGCGGCGGTGGCAGCACTGAGGCAAGCCAGCAGCAGCATCACCACCACAGCCACCAGAATCACCAAAATCACAATCAACACCACCAAAGACTGCTGCCCTTCAACGATCTGTTGAGCGACGATGAGCTGCGAAAGACGGCAGGTCAAATACTGAATGGCATCCATCGCGAGGTGGAGGTACAGTCGGTCAACTCTATTATCAGCACCTACCACGATGTCCTGTTGGATAATGGTGAGTTGACACTAATCTTGTTCATACTGATCCCATGATTATTCAACGAACTCTAATCTTTTCGAAGACTATTTGAATCCCATACACAAGGACGTGGTGGTAACGGAAAGTGTCCTACGGCAGCAGCATGGCACCAACGTGGGCGGGGGCAGTAACAACCAAAGTAACCAAATGGGCGGCCATAGCCACATGGGTGGCGGCAACTCGCAGTACTACATCACCGAAATTGATCCCATGGAGCTCGGCATTCAGATGTCGCACCAAGTGGAGCCCTCCGAGGAGGAAGTACTCTTCAGCGACGAGTTCAACCTTAACTACTTTGGCTATAATCCGGGTAGCGATATCGTCGCTTGACCGCGCAGACAACAGACTCCAGTGTCAGCTCCTCCAGCTCCCGCTCAGCCAAGCAATTGAATTACCCATATATATATATATATATATATATATGCATATATGCATACTTGTATATATATTGCTCGATCTTGCTCCATTCCATGACAACAATCGTAACTGTAGCCGATCTACTCATAAGCCAACTCTAAACAAATACTAGTCACACTTGAACAACACTTACATGTAACCACCTAAATCAAACCCTACTTACCGTTTACCATTTAGACCATATGTATAGTCTAGTCTTCAGTGTACCAAAAACACCCCTAATCCATATTTTTTTGTCTATACTTTAGTTAAATATTTAGCCGATAGGTAGCTTTCTAGCCCTAAGTACTTATTCGTTTATCTGCTCAAGTATCTATTTGCAGAGGTTACATACATAGATCTGGCTCCTTTTCGAATTTAGTTAAGTGTTTTTACATGTAGCTGAATATCCATGAATACTACCAGGCAGAATGATATCCTCTCCACTAAGATGTTAACAAAAATTGGAGCTATAGAGCAGTCGAAGTAGTACTAATCCTATAAGGTGGGGAAAGTGTTTATAGTTTCCCTTACCTAAATCCGTAGAACTAATGGCACCTAACTGGTTTTATTCATTATGGCAAAATATACCTTTTTTTTAATAAAACCATTTGAAAAACGACTTTTTCGGATTACAAATTGAAAGGCTATAAAGGTAGAAAGCCACATTTGGGTACATTTTATTTACTTCCGCCGCCGAAAAAGTGTTTGGAGAACTGAACGGTTACACTATCAGAGGTAAAGTCTCCAAGTGGGTTTGAGCCTTGGCTAAAGAAAATGCCCGATCTCTCCGCTGGTGGAAGTCTTTACCGAATGCTTATTGCGTTTCTCCACCATCGCGATTCTCCACCATTGCGTTTCTCCACCATCTCGTTTCTCCACCATCGCTGATCTCCACTGCATTTTCAATCAGTCGTTCTTTACTCTCGAAACCGAACGGACGTACTGGTTTGCTGGCGGTTTGTCTTGATTCATAGCGGCTGCCCTGACTTTGTTTGCATTTGCTGACAGTGTCTTTGCATTTGCGTTTGCGCAGTTGGCACACAGTTGTGTTTTTGTTGACGTGCGCGTGTGTCTTTGATAGTTTGTTTGTCTTTGCGAGGCCAAACCACTAGTTGCCTGTTTTGCCAAAAAAAACCAAACCGCGATTGCAAACCTGAATAATGAAGATGAAGATGAAAAATAAATAGTGGCCGAGTTGAGTTTGTTTTTGTGTGTTTGCTGAGTTTTTTGAGTTTTTGTTCAAGTGAAAGCGTGTGAAAAGTGGCCAACTCTCGGGGCAAAGCCCTCTCGCACTCTCTTCTGGCTCTCTTTTGGCAAGGGAATATATAATATACAATAAACTCAAGAGCAGACATCCACCGATATCCAGCGATATCCATATCCTGCCTTGCGGCCAGCCGAAAACATCCGGTCAACATGCAACCGCAATTGTTGCATAGCCGCAGCCTCCGCCCTTCATTGCCACGATCTCCATCATCATATTAGCCACAGGTGTAGCCAGGTAAGTGAAAACCTATACCTATACCAAATCGCCATAACCATGCCGGGTTATGACATCCAGCTAATCTGATTAGGTTTGGGGGGGAGTAGTTGATATCTGAGATTCGAGATTGGAGGTACTGTGCGCTGGGAATCCATCAATCATTCACTCAATCGCTGATCCGCCTGGGAAGTGATTTTCTACGGTTTGCCGGGGAAAAGAGAATCCCCAAGGAAAGAAAATGACTTCTAGAGAGGCGTCATTTGACCGGTGATCAGGGTTTCCCGTCAAAGGTGAAACAAATTTTACTCGATTTTCCGAATGCCATTGAAAACTTGCTTTTCGAACACCGGAGACCGAAACATTAAATATCGGTTTCCTTTAAAAGTATTTACATTATTAGCAATATCAATCATCGAGTTACTTTAGTTAGGCCGAATTTCGACACCGATTCATGGCTTCTTAAGGTCTGTACACAGCGATTTTCTCCGCCAATTTTGCCGGGCTCTTTTTATTTTGGTTTGTTCTGGTTTCACATTTTTGGCAAACGTTTTTTATAACGTTTGTTGCTTCGGCTTCTTTGGATGTCATTTCATTCGGAGACAAGTAGATGGGGCTTTCTGGGTCAGTACATGTATGTACATTCGTGATGGTCGCGTTTTTTTTAATGTTTCAAGAGTAACTGATTGATGGCAAAGTTTTTGCTTGAGTTATCAAAGTTTTTGAATGTTTGCTAAAAAAAATAGGTTTCGTACTAAACTAGTTTTTGGGAAAACCGGCCAACGCCAAAGTTTCCCACTTCGCATTTTTTTTCCTGTCCCCAATTGCGTAAAATTTGCGTAGCTGCCGCCTGGGATATTTTCTGAATCTGTTCGATTTTCACCTGCCTCGGCAACGCCGTCAGGTGCGTAGCTCCGATCAGGTAATCGATGCGTTCGTTCGCATTTGCAAAATGTTGTACCGTTAAGTGTTGTCGCCGCCAAAAGATTGTTAATTGCCGCGGTAGTCGCCAAACCCGTAGTTTCGTGGGCTTTGGGGAGCTAAGGGGCATAGTCTGCGAGCTGCCGTGTAATTAAAAACCATCAGCGATCATCGTAGGTTGCTTGCCAACTTCTCATGGCAGAGCAAAAAGAACAAAAATCAAGTCAGATCGATATGGTCGAGTGCTTGGACTGTGGTGGATATAAAGAAATAACTTTTTTTTTAATTTTTGAATGGAACTCTATTATATGTATATACATATTACATTTCTTATAAGGACTACTAACTTTCTACTGAATGAAAACTCATGCAAAAGTTTGTGGATAGTGCGAGTAAAGAAAAAATTTGCCATAAACTATTTTGAATTGGAGCCACAAGTAAGACACATGGACACACAAACAAATGTCAATTCAGCAATTGTTCAAAGCAAATTGCGTGAGACTCAAACGACTTGAAGTCGCGGCGGTTGACCTAATGACAATTCATAGGAGTTGTGACCGAACCAGAAGAGTTTGTGTATTCGAAGAATTGCGAATTTTAAGGAATAGTAGTGCAAAGCCAAGAGGGAAACCCAATAAAAACAGCCAATTAAGGGAGTCCAACAGAAGCTTTATGGATAAAAATGGGAAGTTTTGAAAACTCTCAAAAATGATCTGCACTCCTGCCCTATAAACGGTCTATAAAACACAAACAACATTCCACAGCACTACGATTATAAAGTGCAACAAGACTCCCCACATCATTCTTCCGTTTGGAAGTACACTGCAAAGTATTTTCTACCCAAAAATATCTAGTCATAAACTTCCACAATATATCTACATATATGCCGAAAGCTGATTCAATTTAGATATATTCCTGTAAAGTTATAAGCTGCTTATCAACTTTTGCTGCCCTGCAAGTTCAATTCAAATGGTAGAGCGATCAAATGCTAGGCAAGCCAAAAATAAACGAAATCAGCACTTTTAGGGAACCCTTGGATGCTCAATTTCCTTTATTCCGTGGAGTTAAAGGGGTGGTGGGGGTCAATGGGCGGGGCACGTGCCTGGCTAGCTAGAAACGATCTGGATATTTGGGAGAAGGGACGCATCGTTGATGGTTCTGCCGGCCAGTGTAAACAATAAACAGATCTTTGATTGCCGCTGCACATGTGCAGGGCATAGCGATTTATAAGAGTATGCATATGTATCGATAGCTGCGTGTGTGTGTGTGTAAGGTGGGGGTAGGGTACACTTTTGTGTGTATCTACATATGTATGTGCTGGCATTGCGCTAAGTACGCACAGCATGTACTTAGGAACTTGCGAGCTGGCCCCTCTAATGACCAGAATCAGGTTCGGAGTTCGCGGAGTTCACTTGCTCGCAAGATTTGCTTAGTTTAAGATCTCATTTGGTTTGGCATGGGCATGGAAAGTTTGCCCGACTCCAACAGAGGGGTTCTGGGATTTAAGGCGGCTAAAGCTTTTCCAATAACTAACACAACAAGGGTAAAGTCAAGGTCCACATTCACATTCAAAATCGGGAGTTTCATCATATTGCTCTTATTCAAAATCGCCATTTAAATATATACATAGTTCAAAACTATGGAAAAACTTTCCTTTCGATGATTGGTGTTTCTTAGATGTATCTTTCAAGATACTACTTGTACTTGTGTATCTCATGGGTGCAAAGAGAAGACGGCGAAACGACAAAATTTTAATGGATTATCACAGTGACGGGCTGTGTGATGCGATGATGATGGTTATCGCGGAACGGGGCTGTCATTGAACCTGCTCCGTGGCTCCACGGTTCCGTCGCAAAGCATTGTCTTCCATTCGGATCTCCCATGGAATTGCCATATTATGGTTCTATCTATCTATCTTTCTATCTATCCATCTGCGGATGGCGTTGCCATCGACCATTTGTCATCTAGTTGGCGTCGTATTCCTATTCGGAATCGGAATTAGAGTGAAGTGGCCTGGTGTGTTGTCTAAGGGTCGAACCCAACTCAAGACGCGTCGAGACTTTCCGACTATTCCATTTTTGGGTGCTTCTCCGCCGCCACACGACTCGTAATTATGTATGTTCGATCTGCGTTCCATGTTGCGTGTTGTGCTTCTTCTGCTTTTGCAGGGCTTTTTCGCTGGCGGCATTCAAATTTCAACATTCAACAACATTCTCAACTAAAATGTGGACACGACAGGAGTCGTTGAGGAGACCTGGCGTTTCCTTGCTGTTTTCACATATGGTATTTCCCTTAATCGAGTTTAAATTGGCGATTGAGTGATTGTACTGGATTTTAATTTCTGGCTATTGAGTCCTTTTGTAATGCGATCGCTGCACTTGTCCAGCGCCACTTGAGATGCATTTTCCGGAAAATGCGTTCAGCTCAAGTGGTTTGTAGTTGAACTTTCACATCGCATCGCATATAAATTCTCGAATGTTTTCCCATTTGAAGCGCCTTGAGCTGTGTGCGAGCTCCATGTGGAAGCGATCATTATTCCTATTATCATGCAAGGACTCTCAGTTGGAAGAATTCTCCGTCAGATGGCGCAGCGCGTCATTCTTATCAAAGGACCTAAAATCCGTAAAACTCCTTGATGAGGACATGCGATTTCTACTGCACATGTAACCGCTTTTACCCCAAGCCAAACCAGTGGGCCAACGTTGAGTGCGATCGGGTGGCCCAAACTTGTTCAGATCAATGGATCGGCGATCGACTTTTTCCCAAAACAAACACGCAACTTGTAGCGTTTTTGGGTTGTTTTTTTTTTTTTTTGTTTTACGCAAAGGAAATCTCACATGTAGCATGACACGACTCTCCTCCTCTGTCGGGCCTGGCCTAAAAAAGAAACCCATTAAAAAATGTTAATTTCCAAAAAAAAAAAAAAAAAAACAATCGTCTACAGTGGGATGGAGAGCGAGAACGCCTGAGAACCGCACGTGGCTAGGAGCCACAAAATTTGTTTAAAAGACAACGTACGTTGTCTGTGTGTCTGTAAGTCGGCTTTTTAAGCCATATATACTGGGGTGATTATGCGCGGCATTTGCATAACACACCCACTATCCAAAATCATCAGTCCATGCCTATCAATAGATGAATTCTGTATCGGCGGATGGATCTTGTTAGGAGCACCTAGCTTGGATTTATGGCCAGTGCCATAATTAACTGGTCGAAGGTGTTGCTAATGGCCAGTGCCAAACCGATTCACTAATGAGTCCTACATCTGATAGGCCTCCACAATGGCCAATTTGCATACCTCCATGATGATCGTAATGATGATGAGCATGGAAATTCCCGGGACACCCGAGATCCAAGATTCAAGATCCAAGATCGGAGATCCGAGATGACCGCTGTCATAACTGACAGCTGCGGTTGTGCCGCCACACACAAAGTTCCGATTCGCTACGTTTCCATTTGATTGGCTCCTCACGCCACAGTGGACACATACCGTAGATGGAAATGCTGAAAGCCTAGGCCTGCAGCTGAAGATGAATCCATGGAGATGGATCTCGCGACTCTCGGCAACTCTTTGTCGGCATGAAAGTCAAATGCCCGGCTGCGACGCAGTTCAAAACTATAAATTATGCTGTCAGTCACAATCAGCCATTGTCTTGGCAGTTCTCGATTTCGCGGTCGCCAACGGACAGTTTAGTTCACAGTGCCCACAGCCCCTTTTCACCCAATCCCGATCCTTGTCCAGATGGAGCATTTATGTTGTAGACGCCCATTTTCTGGGCAGCAGACAGCCAGTCCGTTGAAGTTCGATTGAGCTCGCCTAACTTGGCCGTACTTTGATTCAGTGGAGCTTATAGTCAGCGAAATAATACAATACTGTTTTTAATCGACGCTATTATTTAAATGCCAGCAGGCTGTGCGTAATGTTTAATAAAGGTTCTCAGTGCGGCAGGTGCAT
The DNA here is from genome assembly GCF_016746395.2 of Drosophila simulans. Classification (NCBI taxonomy): domain Eukaryota; kingdom Metazoa; phylum Arthropoda; class Insecta; order Diptera; family Drosophilidae; genus Drosophila; species Drosophila simulans. Next base: position 3,492,348 of record NC_052525.2, read on the forward strand.
GGGCGTTGTGTGGGTGGTGTTCCAATAGATAAACGCGTTATCTCAACGGTTACTATTGCGTGGGCGCCAGTTCCGAAACAAAATGTTGGTGGCTTAGTTGTCAAATTAAAACGTTGAGAAGGCAGCAACAACACGTGGGCACATTTAGCTCCCACTTTCTTCATTTTTTTTGTATTTCTTAGTTAACAGCTGGTCAATTGAAGCCCCAAGATATATTTATATATATGTATATGGTTTGCCATGGTAGAGATGCTTGCTTTGAGCTCTCAGCTCCGGCACGTTCAGCCGTTTCATTCGCATTCGCAGTGCAGTTGAGCAAAGTGAACTAAAGTCGAGTGGAGTCGATAAACAAAGGCAGGCGAAGTGAAGAAACTGCATCGATTTCTCAGGGTCGGAGACAAGCCACTGCTTGCCTGCTGTGGAAATTATGCCAACAGGTGCTCAACATTCTCGGCATAGTTTCTAGAGCAATTGGTCTCAATCATCGGGACGGGGCAAGAGAGCCAACGGAGCCAACATGGAGATGAGGCCCGGTCTCGGAGCAATTTGTCTTGCCAGCCAGGTGACTGTTGTCTACTTGATTGAGCTATTGTAATTGTCAGTGAGGCAGACTGGAGGTGCTTACTCCGGGGAGAAATCCGGGGGAAATGCAGGGTCTAATGGAACCACAAGAATCTGTGGCAAAAAAAAAAGAAGAAAGTTCCCCCAATCCCAAGCTTCGAATCCGTCTCTCAGGTAGGCCACAAATTATAGTGATCCATTTTCGATGACTCTTCACATTTTGACCAAATATTCAAAAAATGGAATGGAAGGGAAAGAAACTATGATTGAGCTTTTAGTTAATAAATTTCCATAAATTTATAAAACCAAAACCAAAGTATAGAATACGCATTGATATTTGGTTTAACCAGAGATTTTGGTATTGAAACCAAGTTGAAATGCAAACTTCGAACTGCCATTGAAGCTCTTACCAAACCCATTTTTATTTAAACCAATTCATTTAGTTTCAATTGTATTGTGGCCAGCAAACCACTTGGGCGATTATCTGCCACGGTGTGATTTGCATTATGTCACGTTTTCCCGGCGAGGTCAGACCACTTCCACTATCCACCGTTTACAGAGTATGACTATCCTTTGGCCAGTGCCCACTTATGACTAATGGACCGATCTGGTGGCGCCAGCATGGGCTAAGACATGGCTAAGATATGGGTAAGACTCGGACCAAGACGGAAGACAACAAGATAATGAGTGGCCCGAACCCATTAGTCCCAAGTCTGCGTAATTGTCGCGAAAACTCGAGTGCGTGACCGACCAAATGAAGGGAATGTATACATGGTTCTAAATGTGTGTGGTCCAGTGTATTTTGTAAGCTGAAAGCTTGAATAAATTTCACTAATACTAGTTTGCAAAGTTTTGGTAATAAGCGAGAGAAAACTCATAAAACAGTTAACAATTAACCATTGCGTGAGCTGCATTGCTTCTTTTTTCTCAGCTTCACTTGCAATTTATCAAGAATTTCTTAATTATCTTAAAACAAAAGGAGCAGTGGAAAATTATAAAGTTTATCCGCACTTTTGATGTTGCATGGCCCAAAAATAGATACGAAAATTGAATTGACAGCGAGACGATGTCGAATGTTGATTGGCCGTTGTTGCTGCCACAAATTGTTGCATTTCACGCAAGAGCAATTGAAAAATGCCGCTGCCCCCCTCCCCTTCCCCATGACGACGTTTTTCTCTTCTTTTTATTTTTTTTTTGGATTTTCCAACCAACTCGATTAATATGCAAAACGGTTTTGGTTGCAGGTGCAACTGCAGCTCGGGAAGATTATGCTAATTAGGGTGCAGCGGATCGGGGTAGGTGAGTTTCTGAGTTGCTGCCCTATGGCAGCATTTATCAATTAGCAACGTTCGGCGCATAAAACCCAAATTGACCATTGGGAATTGGAGAATCGTTTGACTTCTGGGCTCGATTTTCATGCACTCACAGCTCTCAGGTTTCACCTAAAAAATTGATTCCGGGAATTGAGGGCAATGGTTTGGAATTTAATATTAATAATGTTCGGCTATCCGTAAAAACTTATTTATCAAACTGATTTGTGACCAGAATTGGAAATGGAAATTACCATACATTTAACGCAAAATAAGCTTATCAACGATTTTTAAATGGGTGCAGCTCACATAATCGAATATATTCCGGGAAGAGTATATGTACATATATATTAAAAACAGAGTGGAAATATTTAATCAAAATTCCAGATATGTTAGGAATTAAACAGATTCAGCATATTTATTTTGAACAAGCGCTGCTGGCAGCTAAAAATAGCTCTAGAAACCGTAAAGAAGAAATTGATAAGCACCATTCTGCTCGTTGGTTGACATGTGGGTTCCATGGTGTAATGGTTAGCACTCAGGACTCTGAATCCTGCGATCCGAGTTCAAATCTCGGTGGAACCTAACGATGTGTTTTTTTTTTGTTAAAAAATATATTTTTTCGAGAAAGTTTCTTCGCCATCTGGTTAGGTTCGCATTGCCAAGCAGATAATGTGGGCAAACAAAACGAAATGGAAGCACAAAAGATAAAAAAGTGTCTCGGCCGCGTCGTGCAATTTGATGAATGAATTGCGAATGACGACGGCTGGCCTGCAATTAACGGTTGCATAATCTCTGTTGGCCATTTCCGCCAAGTGACACAAATACTCACGGCACAATATGTATGGCACTCAGAGGAATATACTATGCTGGTTTTCTAGACTTTCACTCGCAGAACTCTTTGAGCTGGAAAAAACGAGGAACTATGCGGGGAGCATTGTTTCCGGTTTTGGCAATCGTCTTGTTTTTTAAGGATTTCAGCCAGCACCGATTTCGCTTCATCAATATTTATAAACGCACTTCTCTGGAACAAGCAATCAATAACCCGTCCGTTTGACTCTGTACTAATTAATGACAAAATGCGATTTCCACTGAATTACGAGTATCGGGAATTGTAGCTGTAAGCTATAATTCATTTTTAAAATAATTGAAAAACTAGATGTATTTTTTTGAGTTACAAATTAAGAGGCCTCCCAACTTAGCTGCTGTTTTCGTGTGTACTACTCAAATTCCACCTTCGTGATCATGCTTCTCCTCCGCATGAAGGAAATTTCACAGCTGCGACTAATTGTTGGCGACACGTCAGGGCCAACCCACATCATCTCGGATCTCGAATCTCGAATCACAGATCTTAAATTTGAAATCCGTAGTCTTGGTTTCTTCACTGACAATCGGAGATGTTTGGACACCTTGGTTTTGGGTCAATCCCAAGCTGTCACGAGGGATCCGTTCGTAGATGATTATATGTCTCTAAGCTCTCTTTTCTTTCCCTTTGCAGCTCAGTTTTTGATGTCAGCCCGCAGTGGACGCAGAATGACCACGCCGGGCACACTTTATCGGTTGGCCAGTGGCGCAGCTGCCACACCAGCCACCTCCACAAACAGCCCTTATGGGCAGCCGGCAAAGCCATATGCGGTGGGTTCAATCCAGAACGGATCGGAGCGGAATCGCATTCTCGAGTTGCTGAGAGCACCCAATAGCTTGACCTCGCCCACGCTGGAGCCCTCCTCTAAGGGACTACTCAATGGACCCGGGCAGAACAACTGCTTTCTCAACTGTGCCGTACAGGTGAGCATTCTACAGCTAATATGCGATATACCTATGTATAAGTTTATATATATGTCGCGGATCGAACATTGTTATCGATAGGCTAGTATTTTTGAGAAGTCCGAATGTGGACGGATTTGTAAGCCCATATGTGTCTGGGCACATTGTTTTCGCCATTGTAAATTGCCGGGAAAATTTAGCTCATTGTCGTGCAAGAGTTGGAGGACACACTGCGGTGAGCTAATAAGTTAAGTTAGTTACAATTGTAAAACATTAATTCTTCCAGAATAAAACGCTTTCTACTACCACGAATTAGTCTGCCCTTTCTTTCGGGAACCAATGCGTGGAGTAGCCGTTTAAGGCAACTCCTTGTGACGCACGACGACAACTTTTTATTCGCAGTCCTAGGGCGACTGCAGGGGCAACTTGCGCTGGAATGACGGTTTAGACGGCCAGCTAGAGAGTTGCCGGAGCTGGAGTGACGGTTTAGACGGCCAGCCAGGATTTGTGTGAGCGCAGCCAGCGCTACGTACCGGCAGAGGAGTCGCAGCCAGCGACAGTGGCGTCGCAGTCAGCGACATAGAGGGACGCAGCCTGCGTCGAACGCCGGTACGAACGAGTCGCAGCCAGCGACAAGGAGACGCAAGAAGCGTCATTTGTGGAGACCGCAGCCAGCGGTCAGAAGGCGTCAGAGACGCCATTTTGGAAGCGCAGAGGCGCCACCATTTGGAGCTGGGGAAGATGCAGCATTCCCCAAGGAAGAGTGCCCGGCTGAACGGAGGGGAAGCCACCCCTATAACAACAGCGAGTCAGCAGCCAGCCAGTAGTGGAGCAGGAACTCGGACGCGGGTGAACATCACGGCGGCGTCGATTCCTTGCCCGGCCACTACGGTGACTACAGTAGCTTCCCAACCCAGAAGTACTGCTGTCACAGCTGCGAGTTCAGTACCGGAGGTGAACCAGCCCCTCGTGTTGGAACTCATGGAGAGGATCGCAGCGTTGGAGAGGGAGCTGGAGAAGGCTAGATCCCTGGAAAGTGTGAGCACCGCCAATTGCGCGCCAATCGCAGTTGGCCCAAGCGCAGTTGGCGCCAACAGTGGAGCGTCGGGGCGTCCGCCATTTTGGAGCGGCCAGCCAATACCCACATCTAACGGAGAGGCCTTACATAACGGGGTCGGGTCGGTGCCATACAACGGTGACGGTGCGAGCGGTGCGGCCTGCACGCTGCCGCCATCTTCGAGTGGGCCGCCATTGCTAACGACTAGCAACTATTTTGTGGAGCCACTGTGTGCAACAGGCACTGCGCAGCCAGCGCATGGACTCGTGCTACCGGGCGTGAGCATCCACAATGCGGCAACAGCATCGCCACTTGTCGGATCCTACGCCGCGACGACGCCGAGTGGAATCCAGGGAGCATATGGGCCAAGGAAGCTTCCGGACTTGCCTATATTTGGAGGGCAGCCCGAGGAGTGGCCGATCTTCAGCTGTGCGTTCGTGGAGACGACCCGAGCGTACAACTGCACGGACCTGGAGAACAACCAGAGGTTGTTGAAGGCGCTGAAGGATGAAGCGCGCGAGGCAGTGAAGGCGCTATTGATTCATCCAGGGAATGTCAGCGCCGTGATGGAGCAGCTGCGCTTTAGGTTCGGCCGACCGGAGCAGCTTATCCGCAGCCAGCTCAACAACGTGCGAGAGGTGCAGCCAATTTCGGAGCACAATTTGGCGAAGATCATTCCCTTCGCAACTCGAGTGAGTAACCTCGCGGCCTTCTTGCAGTCAGCGAAAGCGGAGCAGCACCTGGGGAACCCAACCCTCATGGAGGAGCTTGTGGCCAAGCTGCCAACGAGCAAGCGAGTGGACTGGGCCAGGCATGCTGCAACGATTGCGCCCTTTCCCACTGTAGTCCACTTCAGCGCGTGGCTACAGGAGTACGCAAACGTGGTGTGCACGGTTTTGGACGTCGAGGGAAAGGAGCCGAGGCGCCGACTTCTACATGCGAGCGTCGACCATAATGAATGCGATCAACAGGATGATCGGCATGGAGGTTGTTCCATCTGTGGAGGACAGCATGGAATATTGAATTGCAGAAAATTTATTGCAGCTTCGCCACAGGAAAGGTGGAGCAATGTGAAGAGGCATCGGCTCTGCTTCAATTGCCTGCGAAGCGGGCACACGGCTAGATCCTGCTATACGCAAGGTGAGTGCCAGATTAATGGATGCCGAAGGGAGCATCACCGTCTGCTACATGGTGCGGACGAGGAGCGAAGGCCGCTGCAGCGAGGTGGCTTCAGACGCCACGAAGGGAACCAGCAGCCAACAGTTTCCAGACGCAGCCCGGCCAGGAGGCCTTCGCTACGAGATGGTCACAAGGACCAGAAGAGGAACCGGCAACCAGCCGTTCCCAGCAACAGCCTGGAGAGAGGAGCCCCGCGTGAAGCGGGAGCGCCCATGCAGAGGAATTTGAGCTGCGTTGACGCCGAAGGAGGCCGTCTACTGTTCCGTATACTGCCGGTTACGCTGTACGGAGCGGGGCGAAAGGTGGATACGTATGCGCTCCTAGATGAGGGATCCTCCGTCACGATGATCGATGACGAACTACGAAGGGATCTTGGAGTGCAAGGAGAGCGTCGGCAGCTAAATATCAAATGGTTTGGAGGTAAGGCAACCAGAGAGCCTACCAACGTGGTGAGTCTGAAGATAAGTGGAGTTGGAAAGCCCACTCGCCATGTATTGAGAAACGTTTATGCCGTTTCGAGTTTGAGTTTGCCGATGCAGACATTGAGCCGACGAGATGTCCAGGGCGTGCACAGGGATGCGCGTCTGCCGATGAAGCCTTACAGCAACGTGGTGCCGAAGCTGCTCATCGGCCTGGATCACGGACATCTGGGATTGCCACTTAGGACGAGGCGGTTCGCTCGAGAGGGACCGTATGCGGCCGTAACCGAGCTGGGCTGGGTTGTGTTTGGGCCTGTAAGTGGGCAACCGACCACGCCGTCACCGAGGTCCTGCCTACTTGCCGTGTCAGTGGATGACGCGATGGAGAAGATGGTGGAGGACTACTTCGACATGGAGAACTTTGGAGTGAAGACCGCGCCGCCGGTCGCAGCCAGCGACGATGTTCGGGCCCAAAGGATACTCGAAGACACCACGGTGAAAGTGGGGCGCCGCTACCAGACGGGATTACTCTGGAAGGACGACCACGTTGTGCTGCCATCGAGCTATGAAATGGCGTACAGGAGGCTGGTCAACGTCGAGAAGAAGATGAAGCGCAACAAGCCGTTGGCGCAGGAATACGATCGGATCATAAAGGATTACGTGTCTAAAGGATACGCGAGGAGGTTGCAGCCGGAGGAGGTCGCGGTAAGGAGCGATCGTCTATGGTATTTGCCACATTTTAGTGTCGAAAACCCAAACAAGCCCGGCAAGGTACGGCTTGTGTTTGATGCTGCAGCCAAAGTTGGAGGAACCTCGCTAAACTCGGAGCTGGACAAAGGGCCTCAGCACTATAAGCCTTTGCCAGCTGTGCTCTTTCATTTCAGAGAGGGAGCCGTCGGAGTCTGCGGTGACATCAAGGAGATGTTCCACCAAGTGCTGATCCGACCCGAGGATAGATGTTCCCAACGATTCCTCTGGAGAGATGGCGACGACGAGAGAGATCCGGATGTCTATGAGATGAACGTAATGACGTTTGGAGCAGCCTGCTCGCCGAGCGCTGCGCATTACGTGAAGACTATGAATGCCCTGAAGTATCGGGATTCGGATCCGAGAGCGGTCAAGGCCATCACCGACTACCATTATGTCGATGACTATGTGGACAGTTTCGCTACAGAGAGCGAGGCTATCAGCGTATCTACCCGAGTGAAGGAGATACACAAGGATGCTGGATTCGAATTATGCCAGTTTTCATCCAGCTCACCCACCGTGGAGACGGCTTTAGGACCTGGTCGAGTCAAGAGCGTCGGATGGGGTGAGGCTGAAGAGAAGATCCTCGGAATGCGTTGGCAAGTAGCAACAGATGACTTCAGATTCAACGTGGAGTATCATCGAGTGCCAAGCAGCGTCCTGAGTGGAGATCGAGTCCCTACGAAGAGGGAATATTTGAGCCTGGTGATGTCAACGTTTGATCCCCTGGGATTCCTGTGCTGCCTCATGGTTACAGCGAAGCTGCTGCTGCGAGAGATTTGGAGGCAGAAGATCCAGTGGGACGAACCACTACCGGAGGAGTTAAGCAAAGCCTTTGCGATTTGGCGCAAAGAGATGGACGCCGTGGGACAGTTCCGATGTCCGCGCCATTATTTTGGGCGTGGAGCAGTCCGGGCCGTAGAGTTGCACGTCTTCGTGGATGCCAGTCAGGCAGCATTCGCGGCGGTGGCCTATTGGAGGGTCACATATGAGGACGACGACGTGCAGGTGAGCTTCGTGAGTGCGAAGACGAAGTGTGCCCCAATGAGAACGATGACGATCCCACGGCTGGAGCTACAGGCAGCAGTTCTTGGAACCAGGCTGATGAACACTGTCAAGCAGGAGCACAGTGTGGTCATCACGGACCTGGTGTTATGGACTGACTCTAAGACGGTGCTGAGATGGATCGGCAGCACCCACCGCCGGTATAAGCAGTTTGTTGGCAACCGAGTGGCGGAGATTTTGGAGTCGTCGAAGGTTTCCCAATGGAGATGGGTGCCTACAGCCGACAATGCGGCTGATGATGCGACGCGGTCCCAGAAAGGAGTCGACCTTAGCCAGGAATCAAGGTGGCTAAGAGGACCTGCATTTTTGAGGCAGCCAGCAGCCAGCTGGCCGGGGCCTGAGGAAGGAACTGAGCGTGTTCCAGATGCCCCTGATGAAGAAGAGATGCCCAGTGAGTTTGCATTAGTTGCGGCAGACGATTTTGTTATTCCGTTTCAGAGATTCTCGAGCTTCAGTCGCCTGGTGAGGACCACAGCCTGGGTCCTACGGTTCGCGCGCTGGTGCCGCAAACAGCGAAACGAGCTCGAGGAATACGGCCTTACTGCAGCAGAATGTAAGGCCGCGGAGAACCTGTTGGTCAGGCAGGCACAATTGGAGTCGTTCCCCGACGAGATGAGGTCGGCGGAAACTGGACAGGACGTCGGTAGATCGAGCGACATTCGAGGATTGGTGCCCTACCTAGACGAGGACGGGATTCTGCGAGCTTACGGCAGAATTGATGCCGCACTGTGCATGCCGTACAGTGCGAGGAGACCCGTATTACTGTCACACAGGCACAGTCTGACAGAGCTGATTGTGAGAGACTTCCACGCCAGGATGAAGCATCAAAATGTGGATGCTACGATTGCGGAGATCCGGACAAAGTTCTGGGTCACAAAGATGAGACGTGTGATGCGGAGAGTCATCTCATCGTGCAACGAGTGCAAGTTGCAGCGAGCGCGACCGATGCCGCCGATAATGGGACCCCATCCGGAAGACAGACTGGATGCGGGTGGATGGCCATTCAAATACACAGGACTGGACTACTTTGGGCCACTGCTGGTGACTGTGTCCCGTCACAAGGAGAAGCGTTGGGTCGCCTTGTTTACGTGTTTGACGACAAGGGCGATTCACCTGGAGCTGGCGCATGACCTGTCGACGGATTCCTGCATAATTGCGATCAGGAACTTCGTCTGCCGTAGAGGGCCAGTATATAGACTGCGCAGCGATAACGGCAAGAACTTCGTGGGAGCTGACAGGGAAGCCAGGCGCTTTGGTGACGTATTCGAGATGGAGAAGCTTCAGAGTGAGTTGTCAAGCAGAAGCATTGAATGGGTTTTTAATTGTCCAGCGAACCCGTCTGAGGGCGGAGTTTGGGAGCGCATGGTGCAGTGCGTCAAGAGAGTACTGCGTCATACCCTGAAGGAAGTTGCACCGAGGGACCATGTATTGGAGAGTTTCCTGATTGAGGCGGAGAATATTGTAAACTCGCGTCCGCTCACCCACTTGCCTGTGGATGCGGACCAGGAGGCGCCGTTGACGCCAAACGATCTACTCAAGGGAGTAGCCAATCTGCCGGATACGCCTGGATTGGATGCGGAGCTGCCCAAGGAGGGTTCTACGAGAAAGCAGTGGAGGATTGCTCGCCTGCTACGAGACCGTTTCTGGAGGAGGTGGGTCCTGGAGTACCTGCCTACGCTTGTGCGCCGCGAGAAGTGGTGCCGCCGAACGGAGCCCATCCACCAGGGTGATATGGTCTTCGTCTGCGATCCTGCCTTGGCCCGACGAGAGTGGCGCAAGGGCATCGTGGAGGAGATCTACAGCGGAGCTGATGGAGTCGTCAGACGCGCTAAGGTGCGCGTGAACGACAACGGCCTACCTAGGACAATGATGCGACCCGTCTCTAAACTTGCAGTTTTGGATTTGAGTGAAGCGGTTCTTCACGGGGTCGGGGATGTCGCGGATCGAACATTGTTATCGATAGGCTAGTATTTTTGAGAAGTCCGAATGTGGACGGATTTGTAAGCCCATATGTGTCTGGGCACATTGTTTTCGCCATTGTAAATTGCCGGGAAAATTTAGCTCATTGTCGTGCAAGAGTTGGAGGACACACTGCGGTGAGCTAATAAGTTAAGTTAGTTACAATTGTAAAACATTAATTCTTCCAGAATAAAACGCTTTCTACTACCACGAATTAGTCTGCCCTTTCTTTCTAAGGCAACTCCTTGTGACGCACGACGACAATATATTATAAGAAAATAGTTACTCAAATTCGGTTTACAATTGAGCGATGCCACTAATTCATCGATGGCCTCTAGTCAATATGTGACAACCTTCAACATCATCACCGAAATTGTGTTAATTGGCCGCAAAGTTTGGTTGAAGAGTGTGTTGTGAGTCAGGTCAACGATGTGGGCGCCACCAGTGCACCCACTATTTGGTCTTCAGTCTTCCACGGTGTGGGTTCACTGTCTCCGTTTCATTTCTGAGTCAAGGCAAACTTTTCACATGGCCAATTGTCGGGTTGGTTGGGCAAAAGTAGAGTGGTTCTCTTCGGGGAACTGAGGGCGCCACCCAGTTGCATAAATTTAGTGAGCAGCTCTTAATAAACATAAATCTGTATATTAATGATTGTCCCGGCAGTGGCTCCTCCTCGAAAATGGGGCTATGCCGAGGGAATTATTCAAAACCCGAGTTCGTACAGCAATTAGTCCGATTGCAACAAGAAATGGGATGTCAGACAAGACGGGGACCAGCTCTTGTTATTCCCTATACATGTATCTAGATGGGAGATGAACAAGTTGAAACTTTCCCACTTATCGGTAACACGTTTGAAGATCCCTCAAGATAGCTTAATTCGCTCTCGTATATGTAAATAGATCAGGAACGCTATACAGCATTCTAAGCGTATCGTTATTTATATTTAGTGAAATTCAATGAATACCATTACTACAGCTTCGTGCGATTTCATAGTCCGTTCTGGCAAGGAATAATCTCCTCCCATATTAGGCATAAATGGTGATGTTTTGGTACTTGATCGTCTTCACACCCATTTGCATCCGATAATGGCCTGCCATTGTGTAACTGTCTTCGGGCGTTGCTGTTCAATTATCGATTGGATAAATCCAGATCGTCATGACTCACTTGCAACCAGATACAGTAGTTTACCCCTTCCAATCGCCCAGTTCGAATGGGTTCGAATCGTCAGCACTTGGAGTTGAAATGGGAGTTGGTATATAAGTGTTAAGAGTTGGGAGTTGGAGCTTGGGGTTTGGGGATCGAGAGTTGGGATCTTGAGATCTCGAGGCGGGCGAGGCATAGGTGCGGCCACTAACATTAAACTAATTGCACGGACGGCATGTGCTCTTATTTCTCTTTTTTATTTCTTACACGGCTGCTGCTTTTGCAACATGCGAAGCACAGGGCGTGGCATCAGCATCGGGCGACACGATATGTGTCGAGAGGCTTGCAATCCAAATGTAATTCGAACTGGATTTGGACACTCAGAGGTGCCCTCTAGGAAAGTCCCATATCTTCCAGCTATGAGTACACTTTACAATTTAATTTTTTTTTGTAAGAGAAAAGCGAACCATTCCTTTAATATTCTCAATAAGTATTGGGCTGATTTCTGAAAGGCGAACGCGAAGTGTTACAAAGACCGATTAAAACCAATACACCCCGATAAACAGTCGCACGCAGACAATGCCAGGTAATGGAAAATCGAATGAAATCACTGCGAGACAATGGCAATCAAATGTGGCAAAATCGCGTGGGCCAAGCCCAAAAAACATTTGTTGACAGTTGCCAGCTTTGATTTCGGTGCCATCTAAAGATCCCATTGTCTAGGCGAGATCTTCAAGACGAAGCGACTTGATTGTTTTTGGCATTCTTCAAGATTGTTGGTCAAAGTCAACAGTTTTTGTTGCTTTCTTTTGGACGCTAGCTTCCGCTGCAACTGGCAACTATAAACTTGCAAGAAGCAACCTGCAACTTGTAACCTGCAACGGACAATCGCTGAGAACACACCGATGATTCCACTTGATATGCTTTTAATGTGTTTCTTTTGCCGGAGTCGGGGGCACTCAACTGCGACAAAAACGATATACACTTGTATATACATATCTCAGGCAGCGAAACCTTCAGACGAACTTCTTGGCTCTTTTGTGGTGCCGAGTGTAATAAAGTAGCTGCAAACAACTTCCAGTCGCACCATTTTCCTGGGCTTCAATTTCAGCGTAGACGGTCAACAATCGGTCCATGATACACATCGGACGGGGCACCGAGGGGGTAGTGTATTATGGGGGAAGTATTATGCTCATGGGCTCGCACATCATTTCACAGCTACGACTCCAGTTCCGAGACTTGAGACTCCCCTTAGATTAGTTCACACGATAAGCCAAACAAACGGGTCGGGTCGGCGGATCGGCGGATCGAGGGGGTTCCACTTGGTTGGCAACTAATATGAATTTGATATTTATGGCCAAAAGCAAATGATGATTTCCCCGCTGCCTCGTCAGCCATTGGCTATCGTTACGAATGTGAGAAAACTTTCAGGGCAGGTGCGTATGCCCACAAATGTGGCCAAAAAAGCTTTGTAAGCTGAGAACTCAAAATTCGTAAATTGTCATAGATGGTGAACAATTTGTACCTTATTCTGTAAGCATTTAACGAGTAAATCAATTACTTGTTCTAGTCGCGCGTTCATCGAACTGTATCATCGACCCATTGCTGAAATTTTGAACTCCGCTGTATGTAGATATGTGGGATTTAGGTACACCTGTCGCTAAAGCAGATGCCAAAAAAAAAAGGCGAACAGGAAAAAGTTGATCCAAGACGGTTCCGCTCGAAGACGCTGCCTGTGAAAAAGACCGCTTTCGGCCGTCCGAAAAGAGGAACGTCTTCGTCTTAACTCCTGTGTGGCTTTAAACTGATGTAAAGTCGAAAGGGGTCTTTTCCCCCTTTAAAATGCTCTACAAACACGGACCAGACTCATAACTGACTTCGTTTAAAAAAGAAGAAGCAAGCTTGACAACCAGAATGGGGGTTACAAATGCAAGGCAGGTTACACGAATTAAACTGTTTTGATAGGGGTCTTAATGCTTTAAAACACAATTCCAATTTTGTTATATTTAAAATGAGAATATGCGTTCTAAAGTCAAGAGACGGACTAGTGTACATTTTGTGGCTTTACGATCTGACCGCAAAATACGATTTAGTTCCTTAATAGGTATTTTGTATTTGGCTCTCGGGCAATACGACTTGCATTGTGCATTATCAACTTAAACGTTTGTTTCCGCTAAAAATTCTAGAAGTATTCACTGAAATATATAATTAAAATAGTGACTTGCAATAATGTTTATACATATGCATTGTCCAATTGTATTAATTATCTTCTCCGAAAAGTACTTCAATCCATCCTTCCTAATTGTTGTTCACAACTCATCAAAGCGTCCCCCAAAACCACAAAAAATGACAAACTTTATTTAAATTTGGTAATCGTTGCCAACAAATGTAAAGTCATGAGCACGATATGTTATTTTCGGCCAGCATCATGGTTGGCATTGTTATTTCAGGGCCAGAAAGCGAATGTTGAGGTGGTAAAGCACCCGCATTTCGTATTCCAAACGAACAGCAAGACCTCTTCGGTCTTGTTGTCGGTAATTGTGGCAGCAACACGGGGCAACATCATGTTGTTGTCCATTCGAAAGTTGCCCATGAGTTGTCCATGTTCAATGAACCTTTTAAACTGTTACCATTCCTCGTTTCGAGTTCGTGTCCGAAGTCTTTTGTTTCGCTATTGATTTTCTGTGGAACTGTGCGTTGCTCGTGGAGACATAAAAACGGTAGCCCAAATGGAAAGTGTTTTCCGGGCTTACATCTCTCCCAACCCATGTCTCAATTAGTGCTCTAATGAAGTAGTTGCCAAGAACAGGAAAATTAATGCTGATTCCAATCCCATTATGGATTACATTGTGGTGCTCTCATGCATATTTATCGCTGCCACTTCCTATGATCAAATTCAAGATTGAAAATCAAGAAAGCAAAAAAGTGATTAAAGGTGAGAAATTTTCATTTTCATTTCATTTTATAATGCAATGTTCTGTTCAGTTTGTTTTAGTGTAGCATACCCGTTTATTTCCTTTACCTATTGCATTTTGGTATCTCATTAGCTAATCGGCTGATGGTCCAGACCGAAATCAGATGAATCTCATTAGTTTGTTTTCCATTTTATGCTGAGTTGTCACAGCAGGGGCAATTTGGCTATAATTGAGACACAATCAATCACAAGGTAACCAAAATCGAACCCAATTCAAACTCGATCGCTGCACTTCCGCTGGGCCATTGTTGCATTTTCAATTAGCCCGCTCGCCGCTTTGTATTTACAAGGCATTTACATTCCCATTTACATTTCCGTGGTCAGACGTTGAATCTTGGCCAACACCGAAAAAACCGGACTCTATAAAACAAAGGTGAAAGCGTCGACATTGGCGGCTAGATTAGAAATTCTTTTTCGTGTCTCCCTTTTTTCGGTGATAATGGTGTAAGTGAAATAGCTATTTTCTGTTTGTAATTGTTATTGCTGGCTTCAGAGTAATGCCCATTTCCTGACATGTTTTGTTATATTTCACTTCGAATTCAATTTTAAATTTGGTGTTTTGCTTTCTTTTCGGTCCTTTGCCGTATTAGCCTGTAATAATATTCACAACGATTCCACCTAAAGCGATTTCAAAACGCAACTTTGGACTGAACTAAGAATATTACCACTTCAGTAACATTAATTTAACCCACAGTAGCCTCCAGGTGAACCGAAAAATAATTCGCCAGCCTGCGGGACTTCTGATCCAGATTCCACTTGATTTCATTGGAGTCTAGTCGCGAAAACGCGCTTTGAGCCATGCTTGGGGGCAAGTCAGTTTTAGGAGGCCCCTCTGCATCCCGCATCTTATTGTGTGCGAGTGTTCGTTTTCTATGCTTGGGAAATGGAAAAGCAAGAAAAGTGCATATCGAATGTGTGGTCCGTGGGTTTTGTTCAGGCCATTAGCCACCCACAGAATGAAGCTAAGCTGGGATCAGAGGGCATTGGAGCAGAAGCAGACCACCCGGGAAAACAAAAGACCAGAGACTTGGTTTTTTTTTGGTTTTGGGTGGGGAATATCGGATGATTGATGTTGGAGATGTTTGGCAGATAGGAAAGATGGATGATCGGATGTGGATGTGGGCTTGGTCTTCGGATAGCAGATCAGCGTGCCAACGATCCACGATCAGCGATCATTGGCATGCAATTCAATTAGCCAATTACGCATTGCCAATTGCCAACTGGCGATGCACTGACATTTGTAATTACACCTGAGTGATGCCATAATTTGAACAATTGGAGCGCGGAAGTTGCACAAGTTGCGGAGTTCTGGCCAAGATTGCCCGCTCATGGTCTGTCAGCGCTCGCCAATTGTGGGCTCAATCAAAACGGAAGTTGGCATTGGGTGGAGACCGCTGCAAGCACTTGGAAAAACCACCATAATATAACCGCACCACCTATGGATACGTATATCTGTCCCCAACACCGATCGGATGTTGTTGCTGGTCGATCAGCTTCCGTTTTGGCGCCATTCGAGGAGCAGAGGAAGCGATCTTGGATCTTCGATCTTCCCCCCTAATTGATTGATTGCGCAAATTGCAACACTGGCCAGGAATCGAGCAGCCATGGACGCCAGACCGTCATCCAGTGCGTGAAGATGGACATCCACTTGTTGCCGTCTATTATTATTTTAAATTATCAGTATTATAAGTCATTTAATGGCTGACGTACATAAGATAAATCATAATTTTAATTCGTTATTAATTGTTTTGTACATTATGCTGTTCTGGACTTGAGAGAATCCATTTTCATTCGCATAACAGCTATTGTTAGCTTTTCCATTTATAAAAGTAGTACAAGTATATTGGTAATATTGACTTAATTGTTTTGAATTAATTAAGAATAATATAATGTCAAGGCATAATGTGTAAATAATTGGGAATTCCCTAAGTTTGATTCAAAGTTTTTGATCTATTCTCAGGCCTTCAAAGATTTTGCCCCACCTAAGCGCAAGAAGCGCTTTATGGGGTACGAAAAAATTACAAACCTTAAAAATGGGCTTTAGGCCAAACCCTTGAACAATTTGTCTAGCTGCAAGCCTCGCCCAGGTGGCTAATTAATAACGAATTTGAATTGGCCGCAGAAGGGGCGCTACCCTGTGACCCCAATCAAAAACCTGAGCATATTAGGCTTCTAAAAAAGCTTCGGGTTAAATGGTACGAACACGAATAGAAGTACACATTGATTTGTGGTCGTGGCTGCCAGTTTTGTAAATTTATTGACAATTAATCGATTTACGGCTATTAAATTATGATCTCTTGACGTAAGAGCATGCGTAAGACTACAGTAAGGACTCCTTGAGAATCTGCGTCCATTCTTTTGTTTTCCATCTTTATTTGCGGTCGGCAGTCTAGCGGCACTCTTGTCGTAGGTGTCGCTGATCGTCGCCCTCGAGCGGTCTCCAGAAGCCCCACAAGATCTGAAGAGTCAAGCGCGAAGAGAGTGTGGCGCAGAATTCTTCGCACTTGTTGTGTTTGCAATTACATATTGAGAACATGGTCTTCGTATTGCCTATTTCGCCGGCCACTTTTGTAAGGGTTGCTTGGCTCGTTGGTCTAGGGGTATGATTTTCGCTTCGGGTGCGAGAGGTCCCGGGTTCAATTCCCGGACGAGCCCAGGATGATTGATCAATCCACTTTTTTTTATCCCCCCGATATATATTTTTGCCTTCCTTTGCCAAGCGCGTGATAAGCGCATTTCGCGGGCAATCGTTGAGTTGCAATTTCGGGTTCGCTCGACGGGAACTCAGTTGTTCAAGAGTGTGTCCACTGGGTAACTGACTCACCTGGTTGCGGATTTTGTGACGAACAGGAAGACGATCCACGAGGAACAGCGTGCGAACGCATAATGAGATCGAGGAAGTGACTCACGATCGAGGAAGTAGGGGAAACAGAGTTTGCACAAAGGTCTGTTGGCTGCATTGTACACACAGACGATTCTAGAGTAATTAATTCCCGGTTGAAACAAAAAGTGCCTCTTTATCTCGAAAAACATACGGGACAAGTTCAAATATTACTGCTCATTACTAAGCTCATCATTTGCTTTATATTTATTTGGTATGTTTTACTCCGTTTTTGTTTCGCTTTTAATCGCAGTTAGTGAAAGTGATATTTTAGTTAGGCCAAAGTATTGTCAGGAGAAAGATGTCAGAATTTATAGAGCCTGACGAATCCGGCTAGTTTAAGCCATACAGCAGCCACGCCTTGTGGGCTAGCCTGCCCCTAGCCGAGTATGAAGTTTGGCAAGACCTTCGAGTCCCACCTGACGATCGAGTGGCGCCAGCAGTATATGCGATATGGGGTAAGCTGAATAATTGTGTAATTGATATATATTCCTGTATGTGGACCTACCCAACCTAATCACGCCGCCAATAGGATCTCAAGGAGCTGATCAAACAAGGCGTGGAGAACGCCCCCTCTCCGCTTACTTCCTCGGACTACGAAATTCAGGCCTATTATAAGGCTTTTGAGGAGACCTTTCTCACCGAATGCCAATCGGAGCTGACTGGGGTAAACAATTTCTTTCTTGAAAAACTCCTGGAGGCCCGACGCAAGCATGGCCATCTGAAGCTTCAGCTTTTGGCCTATTCCCGGGAACCCGGACACACCGGCAGTGATTCCTCGCTTTCCCAGCGACCCGAGAGGAGCCAAAAAAAGGTTATGACCACTCGCCAGTTGAGATATGCCTATGCCGAGTTCTATCTGAGTCTGGTTCTCATCCAAAACTATCAGTCGCTGAACGAGACGGGTTTCCGTAAGATCTGCAAGAAGTACGACAAGAATATGCGATCCGTAGCTGCTGGCAGGTGGTTTGTAGAGAACGTGCTGGATGCCCCCTTTACGGATGTACGTCTATTGCAGCGCATGACCATCGAGGTTGAGGATCTATATACGACCCATCTGGCGAATGGGGATCGCTCGTTGGCTATGGAAAAGCTAAGAGTTCCGCCTTTGGGCGAGCCCACTCCTCCATCGATGGTCTTTCGTGCGGGAATCGCTCTCGGCATGCTAATCATGCTGCTCGTGGCCACCGCCATCAGTTGTAGGTTGTTGTGCGAATGCATTGCTTTCCTCATCCATAAATGCCCAGTAGTCCACATGATCTATGCCACAACTCGAAGTATTGCTCAGGGCGCTTCATTTAGCCACTAATCTCTTGAAGAATAGTTAGTCGGTATCCGTTGAGATGCCCATATACTGGTCATTTTTGGCTTGTAGGACATGCACCGGAATATAATTTGATTCGCCCTGTTCCCAATTCCCAATTCCTTAGACTGGAAACGAGCTCCATTGGAGGAACACACTCCGGGTCTGATGCGCCTCTTTCGCGGCCCATTCACCTGGGTGATCTTCAACTTTTACATGGCCGCCAATGTGGCCGGATGGCAGCAGGCCGGAGTCAACCACATTCTTATCTTCGAGATAGACCCCAGAAGTCATCTGCAGCCGGCCACGTTTCTAGAAATTGCCTGCACCTTTGGCATTCTTTGGGCCCTGTCCATGTTGGGGTTCCTGTACAACGACTTGATAGGCGTCTCGGATCCCTATGTATTCCCACTGGGACTCATCCTGATCATGGTTGGCCTGCTGGTGGTGCCTTTGCCTATAATGAACTGGCCGGCCAGGTGGTGGACCATTAAGCTGGTGGGTCGCGTCATCACCGCTCCACTGCACTACGTGGGATTTGCCGACTTCTGGATGGGCGATCAAATGAATTCGCTGGTGTCCTGCATTGTGGATCACTATTATACAGTAAGGTTCTATGCGATAAGTTGGCTGCGATATGATCGGGTGAACAACTGCTTTGAACCGGATGTGATGGTCCCAATTACCATGTGCCTGCCCGGCTGGTTTCGATTTGCTCAGTGCCTGCGAAGATTCAGGGACAGTGGTTCCAAGTCGATGAGCTACCTGATCAATGCGGGAAAGTACTCAACCACATTTTTGGTCGTCCTGTTCTCCACGCTGCGCAGCAATTCGGAGGGTAATCGCTGTTCGCCAATGAATCGAAATCCTGTCTAAAATCCTAACCACAAATCCTGAAACCCTGAAACCTTCGCCCGCAGGTGGGTATGCCAATACGTTCAGCAACCCCTACACCTGGCTATTCCTCTCGAGCTGCGTGGTGGCCACCGTCTACTGCTATTTGTGGGATGTTATTCGCGACTTTGGGCTCTTCAGGATTATGCGCGGCGAGCGTATATTCCTTCGAAAGCAATTGGTTTATCCGCAGGCCTTCTACTACTTTGTGATCGTAGAGAATCTGGTGCTGCGGCTCTTTTGGGCCGTCGAGTTCACCATCCTTTACCACAATCTGATGACTCCCTATAATATGAGGACCATTTCCAGTATCCTTGAGATCACTAGGTGAGAGGAGTTGGGGACGGGGGGACACACGAGTGTTTTACCTTAAAACAGCACTTTAATAATTCGGAAAAGCGCCTTTCAAGTTGGAATAAATCCTGAGTTCTGTTATCATAGCTTCAAAGCATTCCCGTATGAATTGTGAAGATTCTAAGAAAGTTGAATGCGTTTTTTCCAACTAGTTCAATAAGCGTCCACATATTGTTAAGTGTAGTATGCCCCTTTGCCCGCAGACGCTTCATATGGAACTACGTCCGTCTCGAGAACGAACACTTGTTCAACTGCGGAAACTTCCGCGCCACAAGGGATATCCATTTGGCTGCCCTGAATCCTCGCCAGGAGCGAATGCTGGAGAGCATGATGGACGAGTCGGATGGCGTGTCGAATCGCCGCAAATCGAAGGAGCGAATTCGCCTGGGGAAGGAGTACTTCTAAAGGCAGCTGCTGATCTTTATTTCCCCGCCAATCCGCTCTTTAATGGCCCGTCGTCGTCTTTAATTAATTCATTTGTGCAAAATACAAGTCAGATGGAAAGGCTGAGAGACAGGGCGACTGGAGAAAGGGAGCACGAGGAGCACGAGGAGCACGCGCCAAACCGGTTGACCAGCTGCACCCAAAAGTTGCAATTCCCCCGGACTCCCTTCTCCATATGTACATACATATTATATTTATAGAGATATATCGCCTGGTCAGGTAACAATCGTCATTGCTTGAAAGGAGGAGCAGAGGAGTCAAGAGCAAGGAGGGGATCCTCGTGTCGAGCTCCCGATCTCGGATCAGCATCGGCTTCGAGCAAGCTGTTCGACAATCTCTTAATTGACTCGCATCGAGCTTTGATTGACCCCATAATTAGCCAAGAGAAAGAGAGTATAAGGAACCCTGGGATGATCACCGGTCACCCATTCCAATCTGGAGAAAGGCATTCTAATAATAGGAATGTTTCGGTCGCATCAGCTCATTTATATAGAACATCATTTTATCAAACTATATTTTGTAGGCTTAAAAATTTTAATTGTTTAATTATTTCTATACCATTTGTGCACCTTCCTTTCTGAATCCTTTAATCGGATAACATCATTGCTTTCAAAGTAAATAGAGAACTTAATGCATTTGGGTTTGAATAGTTTATTGCGTTATTATCTTATTTGTGCTCCGAGTTTAATGATTTATTTCTAATCTAACATTGACTTTTGGAAACAAAATCCTGACCAATAGGCTTATCTAAAAGTTAAGGATTTTTGTTTGCGAAGACCTTTTGTTTGGGCATTAAAACCTGAGGCACCCCAATATCGGATAAGCGGGAACAAAGGATGGATCTTTAGAAATTTCCTCGATCCTCTTTCGCTGTTTTTTGTGTAATTTGATATGGAATCGAATTCCTTCATCTGAGGATCGTTGATGCGAGAAGAAGGCAATCAGGCGGTCAAGCTATCGATAAATGGACGCACTTAGAAAAAAGTTAAAACCGAAATGAGTTTTACCAGCATGGGTTTTCAGTTAGGAAGCCTTTGGAATAATTGGTACTGTTCTTTTTACCAAAATTGATTTGTAAATAACTGGTTTTTACACCACAATTCAATGTAGTCAATGCAGCTTTTTTCCGACTGCATCTTATTCTTTCACTCCAAGCCAGTCTGCAGTGGTTGATTTGAGCACGAGTCAAACATAAATTTGCCATTGACTTGTTGACGCTGCTGCTGTTGCTGCAGTTGCTGCTGTTGCTGCAGATGCTGGGTAATGGCAACTGCAATTTATGCCGCTTGTCGCGACTGGCGACGGTCACAATGTCTCCAGAGAAAAGCGGAGAAAGGGAGACGGTGGCTATTATTAATTGATGCCGCTGCTGACGATGTTGCTGCCGTGTCAATTAGGCTGCCTGCACAGCAGCCACATTGCAACACTGCGGTACATGCCGCAAATGCTGTTGATCTTGGTACAGTTGGCCGTGTTGCACACGCGCCAAACGCGGACCAAACCAAACAAACAAACAGGCAGACAAACAAACAAACGGGGCAACCAAACCGAATAAACAAATAAAAGGCAAGCGAGTACTCATGCAATCCCAACCGAGCCTGGCCAAAAGGCGACATCAACTGGCCGAAAAAAAACACAGACGGATTTGAGCCCGGTTTTCTGTCGGGAATAGGTCTGAATTAATAGGTCTGAATCAAATCAACAAATTTATAGTGACTGATTAAAGGGGGCTTAAAAGCCTTATTGGTACTCGTTGTAACTATAAAATATATAACTGTTCATAATTCGCAGCCATGCGCGTCCTATGATTTACGACCACTTCTTCTATTCCTGCAATGTGAGTGCCCTCAGTGGCCAATGTCCAATGTCCAACTTTGGGCCAACAGCAATACTCGTACTTCACACATGTACTGCACACTTAGATGGCCAACTGCAGTTGCATTTGGCTGTTGTTTACTATTTGCTGCCATCGTGTAGCTCCAAAATGGCGCGCAAAACAACAAGCTTGCGTACAAAGTCCAAAAAACTTCTCTTAACTTGGCTTTAACCCTTTCTTGTGGCAGCGTTTCAAGCCAGCTGAGCTTGAGCTTGATGGCCAGCTCGTGCTAAATTTAGCTAAGGAGCATAGGACATGTTGGCTTGTTTGCTGTTTGCTGATTCTGTTTCGGCGTGGCAAAGACGAGACTCTCCCGCGGGGGAAGAACCAGTTTGCCCAGCTTCGGCTCCTTTTCCTGGTTTCAGGTTTTGTGAGCGCGCGCGCGATGATCCCTCCTCCGCTGGCCCCTTGGATGCCCCCCATTGGAAATACCCCTTGGAAGCCCCCTCCTCAAAGACCCCTTTTATGGAGCAGCACGCGTCCATAAGCTCGATGTGCTCCCCGATTTCGCCGATATCCCCGCTTGTTATCGCCAGTTTCTTGGCCTCAGCGGGGATTTCTTCTGACGGAGCTCATAAATTTATGTGGCAGCCTTTTGATTGCCTTTACGCTGCCGTTTTCTTCTCTCCCTCTCTTCTCCTTTTCGCTTGTTAATTTGTGCACATAAATTGGCTGGCAGCCAAGTTCTAAAACCGATGTGTACGTAGTACGTATCTCCCCTACTCTTCCGATCACTTGTTGAGTATTATCTTCGAAATTTTGGGCAGCCATCTGCCCTTTTTTTAAGCTCCAGTTTCAGCTGCAAGGACTTTTAGTCCTGCAAATGCAGGTGGTTTTGAAATGGAAAGAAGTACAAAGAACGTGTCCGATATGTTTGATCACATATAAGGAAGCAATTACGATTGTAATATAATTTAAGTTCATATACAAATACAAGGACTTAACTCAATGCACTCCATGCTGGTAGTTCTAAGACAATTATCGTACGTTTCGATTGTTTTCCCCCAACCCAAAACTTAAGCTTGCAACCAACCAATTCTTGGCCAACAATTTAGATCTGTGCAACAACTCCACCTGCTTTATTAGCATTAACCAGGCGAAACCAACTCGATTGGGCAACCGGCTAATGTAGATCAACTAACTATTGCCGAGCTGCGGTGACTGGAGGCGACCTTCCTCCCATTTCCAGCAGGCCACGCCCCCACTGCGCCCAGTTTTGGCCTGTCCATAATGAGCTGATGGATGTTAGCCGTTAGCGGTTGGCAGCACGGAAAATTGCAAATTATTGCGACGGAGAGAAGTAGCAAATGTTGGATTTCCTTGGTTCTATGGGGCAGGGGGAATCGAAGGCGACGACAAGTGATTTTGCCGAATCGGCAGCTGCGGCAAATGAATTTCAATTTAATTAGCCAACCCACAAAACAGCAGGTGTTTGTGTGTTTTACTCTGTGAGTCCGAGGAATGCCAATGTAATTGCCACAATTTGTTGCCGACTATTGCTGCACGATCAGCATCTACACACAAAAATTATGATAATCGTCAACGTTTGAGCCGAAATCGCAATTGGCAGCTGGGCTGGCCAACTAAATGGTGATGAAATCTCCAAGTGCTCAGTCAAATCTATACTTTTCAATTAATGTTGCTCTAAAAAAGTAAGTTTCTAATAAAAGCATAAATTAAAACTAAAATGTGACACATATTTTTTGATATGAAATATAGGTGATTTATGTTAAATTCATGAAGATATATATTCATCGCTTATCTCTTGGCAAGATGAGAGGGTTTCGGCGTTGGGTGGAGAATAAGTCCCTAAGCGGCTTTTGGCCAGCTCGCGTCTTTTGTTTAATGATAAGCTTGGCTTGGCTTCGATTTTCGAGGCTTTTGGCGCGCAATATACTCCTCCTGACTGCCCCGAGTGGCTCATAAACAAGGCTTCGCTGCAGAATTGTCGAAAAGCCCTGGAGAAACTGGTCCCACAAACAAAAGCTAATGGGCCATGAACCGAGACTGGGAAAAGGAGAAGTCAAAAAAGCGAAGAAGACGATAAAGAAGCTACCTCTGCCTCCAGGTCTGCAGCATCACGAGCATATACCTTGCATACATATGTATGTATGTACATTCTACATAGGAACCCGCTAACAGCAGCACCAACAACAACAATAGCAGAAATCGCCAGAATCTGCCCCCGCAACTGCCACGCCCCCCCCCCCATCTTGCGCAGCCCACTTTGGCAACCTCAATAACAATGTTTTTTGTTGTTATACGCGTTTCTCTCGGTTTTCTACCTTTTCGGCTGCTGTTGCACGTTGATTTTGGAATAGTGACTGCGACAAAACTCGTTAAGTCCGAAAACGTGTTTTTCTTCGTTCGCTCTGTGCCTTTTTCTCATTTACGTATTTTGCTGTCTATCTGTCTTTATGTTTTTGTCGTTTTTTATGCCTTTTTTCGTTTTCTTTGCTGATCTTAACAGCCGCCATTTTGTCTTTGTGTCTGAGTTTTCGAGCAAGCTGTGCTTGGGAGATATCTGGTTTTGCTATAAACTCTTCCAAGACAAGCCCCAAGTTGACTTGGCCTGAAAGTTCATTCGCCGGGGGAATTATTGCAGAGAGAGAGAGAGAGAGAGAGAAGTACCAAGTTGGCTTGAGAGAACGGGCACACTTCCCCTGCCACTTGGGAAATATTCTCATCATAAATTCGAATTCGGTTTGGGAAAATAATTAAACTAGACTTCGAAGCTTAAATTTAAACTTGAGCAGAACCACTCGAACTGATCCAGTTTTCTTGTTTAAATTTATAAGCGAAGACCATTGTTTGAAATTATTCAACCCCATTTAAAAGGACCTGATCTTACAATGTTATCCCTGTATTAATAACTTCTAGAAATTTTGTACCAAAGACTCGTGCCTCATTGAACTGCTGTCCCGTGAAATAATTTTCATTTTAGTTCAGCACCCAGAAGTATGCAATCAATTTTTGCTGCTTCCTATCGACAGCTTGAAAATTTCCCCAAGGCGCGAGAGCGGTGAAATTTCCCTCTTGAGCCGCCGACTTCGAACGCGGGAAATTATGTTCGCTTGGAGTGTAGTGTTTAGTATTGTTTGCGCTCTCGGCTTCGAAAGACGTTCGCTCAGTAGCCGTCGCAGCTTCAAACAAACCATTTTTTTTTTGGTCTAACAACAAACAAAACATTTTTTTTCAAAAGAAACAAAGCAATCTTTTTGTGAAACAAATGGGAAAAGAATACATTTCTTTTGTACATTGTGCTGTACTGTTTTATGAGAATTAATCGAAGACAAAACATTTTAAGAGCCAAGCTGCTCTTCAAAACCGTCTGTTTATATGTGTGTGTGTGTGTTTTTGTGAGCGTGACATTAAAGCCGAAAGAGTCACAACAACAACAAACGATAGCCAAGCTGTGGAAAAGCTAAAAACCTTACAAAAAACTAGCTAAGTGAACGCAAACAGGTGCGAAAAGTACAAAAAACGTACGAGAAGAAAACGAAGAGGTTGCCCAAGAACTCCAAAGGGTTGCGGCAACTTCCCTTGCTGGCTTCTTATTCATGTGTTTCCCATTTTGCGGAAGTTGTCGAAGAGCCCAAAAAAACACATATACAATGTGCTAAGAAGTTCTCGAGCAAAACAACGAAGAACCTTCGATATGGATACGGCGGCCATTAAAACTTCGCTGCCACATGCCCCACTGGCGGGGCAGCAACAACAATTGCTGCTGCAGCAACAACCGCAGCAGGCGCAGACAACAACAGCTATACTGCCATCAGTAGCACCAACAACAATAACAAATGCCCAAACATCGGCAATCAATGCCAAAAACAACATTGGCGCATTCTTTCAGACCTGCAAGGTAAGAGGAAAATTGTTAAATCAAGAAAAGAGGTCATTTGGGGTCAGCCGAAAAAAACCATAACGCAGCCATAAAAAAACACCATTTTCCGACCACGAAAATTGTCAACCTGCCCATTTAGAGCCACCGAACATATCTTTCTCTACCTAAATACATTCCCCTATCCCTTTCTGAGGAAAGTAAGAAATTAAAACGCGACTGCAGTTGACAAAGCCACAAAAGTGTAACAATTTTCATTGTAGGCGCACTTTTAATTGTCTCCATAGCTTCCCGTCCCAAAAAATTAAATAGTGGCGGGCAACAGGGCATGCAATACATCATTCTATTTGGGGTTGAAGATATAGATACACTCGTAGATATAGAATAAGAGGAAGTTCTGTAGAGTATGAGACACACAAGAGTTCGGGGATTCGGAAATTATTTACCATGGAACAGTATTGTTGGCGTCAAAGAAGGCTCGTTGTTTAATTTGATTAAAAGTCGCTGAAAGTTAAAAACCAAAGAAGAACTGAGTTTGAAACTATTACACACCACCAAATGGATTGCAAAATGAATTAAGCCCTGAAGATCTGTAATGATCTAGGCATCACATCACATCTGGCTGGTGGGATGATTATGCGTTCGATTAGATTGTATGTCGAGCGGCAAAGTGCAAAAGTGTCGCATAAGACGATCATGTAACGGTATGGACCTTTCCCAACCGCACCCAAAAACTTGCGAGTCCGTGAAAGAAAAACAAACACAGCGAAAAGTGAGGCGTTTATGAGCGACCAGTTTCATTTAAGCCACTTGCATAATCAAAAAAGCGAGTACGGTGACTATAACTATAGCAGTAACTGTAACTAGTGTGTATGATATGCTACGGTGCACCAGGAAAAACAAACAAATGTTAGTGGACAATTTGAAACAAGTACCAAATACTATTTTCAAAGATCATTCCAAACTTGTAATATTACTTACCAACAACCAGAAACGTAGCAATCACAAGTGATATGAATATACTGCACAAATATCGTGCGACTCCATGTTTTCGCTGAGTGTGGCAGGCGAGGGTGGATCGATGGCTTACGCTATATCCCGGCTCACTCAGCGGGACAGCACTTGAGCCTGCCGCAGATCAGATCTATGCCCCAGATGAAGTCCCTTCGCCGACCTTTGTTTCCCGGTTTCCCAGTTTTCTGAGCTGTGTGCTATGTGTGAGCGTTACACCATAATGCTGGGAGATCGGAGCAAGGGATCAGCATGGAGACATAGAGACTACCTGCTCTCCTCGACTACCTGTCACGGTTGCAGCTAGTTGTTTATCCTGGGAAATATCTAAATGCTTGTGCAACTGTTGCCCGATTACGATTCGGATTCGGATTCCGAATCCCCTCCTACCTACGCCGCGTATCGTATCCCTTTTTCCTTTCCCTTGCCCTTTCCCGAGTTGTCACAAGTCTCGTTAAACATTTCGCTTTAATTTAATTGAATTTCCTCCACCGCCGCGCTCTTGTTGTTTTTTCTGTTTAACTTAATTGTGTCGGCCAGCGCACTGCACGCATTAACCCCAACGTGCCGCAATTGTTTTACGCTCGAGCAAGAGACTCACACGGGCAGTGGAGTGGGGTGCATATTGGGGGGCGGGGTCGGTGCTGCAGGAGTGGGTGGTTGCCTCATTTAAGGCGCGGAAGTGGCGTACAGCCGAAGAAAAACACAGCCCCGCCAGACACCTTATTGGTATGCTCGTGAAAATATTTCACATTTATTTATAAAGAAATTCCACATAAATAAAACTAGTATGCTAATCAATTCGAATGAGGCTGCGATTGATCCACGGATGAGGAGGGAATGCTATGCCATACAATACACTGAAAAAGATGGCATAGCTAAAAGTTTAATTGCTTTCTTCGATTTGTATTATACACATTTTGTTCCTAGACTTCCAACAGTCTGGTGTTCCGCAGTATATTCTCATTGGGTCCATTGTAATTTACTGTCAATAGCGCAGTCTTACCAGTTTTTTTTACCGTGTAATACGAAGCGGTTTGGGGCCTTAACAACAACAGCAAATATGCGCAGCTGCGGCGATCGAACAAATCTCAATGTTGCTAACCAGCAACAAACATCCGAAGCCACAGCAACAGGTTGAGCATAAATTATGATCAAAGTTAAAAAATAAAATTTTTTCAATTTACCTACCTCTTATTCTTCCGTGGCCGACTTGTAGCCGTTCAGTTGTTGCTGTGCTGTAAGATTGAAGGGAAATTTTTCGGGCATTTTTTGGTTGGTTTCGTTTGGTAACTTTCACAAGCACATTTATCCATTCGTTTGTTGGTCAAAGAAAATACAAATAAAAATAAAAGCTGTGGCTGAAAAAAACTTGATGGGAGGTGCAACGGAAAAGCGGGTATGGCAGTTTTCTCTGGCAGTTCGTCGCCTAAGTCATTTGTTTTTCCGTCTGTGGTTTCGCACTCACTGCAAGTGTGCAGTAAGTTCTTCTTCATCAACCCGAATCTTTTGGCTGTTGGCCCACAAAAGCCGCTTATGTAACCAACAAAATCAGACTGTCAAGTCATGGCAAAGACTAAGTGATTCGCTGATAAATGACTAAAATGCGGGAGATTCGAAAAATGGAGATAAAAGGATTGGGAAAAGGTTGGTTATAACCGAAATAGGTTTATAAAAAAGAAATAAAAATACATGACACTATAAATTGCTGCAATTTGATATTGGTTACTTTAGTTTTTTTTTACTTAGTTTTCCAGTTGATACAAAACAGTAACAATAGAACCATTGTCTCAGTCTTGACTTACTAGAGTTAGTTAGGTTTCTTATCAGAAGAATCGGTCACGATTTTCTCCCTCTGTCACTTGTAAATAATCTATCAGTTGGCCATATATCACCATCAGAATGACCTGTGGATGGACACCCACAAAGTCCGCTGGTTTCCCTCCGCTTCTTTCCACTTCCGCTGAAAAAGCACGTGGGCGCTCCAACGAGCCACTTAACCACTGGAACCACCCACATATTGTGGCCAATATAAACTATATTGAATTCGATTTTAGATTTACCGCCTAATTGGTTCGTTTTACATCGTGGTCAAGATGGTGTGTGTGGGTTGTAGGTAGGCGTGGGTCGTTAGCTTTAGTTTAATCAGCTGGTTTAGTGAATTTAGTAGCTTAGCACGTGCTAAGCTAAGCGTCATCTTCCGGTTGTTAGGGGGAGCAAGACAGAGAAAGAGGAAGGAGAGGAGGAATAGGCTCCGCTAATGACTTCCTATTTTGGTGAACTTGTCAATTGACCATCGATGGGGGATTAATTAGCCTGTAAATGCCCAAAAAGACAGGAAATCATTTTCTTTTCCCCGCTTTATGCATAGTGTTTCTATTTTCTTCGCATTTCACCGCTTCCTTTTTTGTTTCGTTTTGATTCTCAGGTTTCCCGACCCTTTCCACCAATAGTTATTTTACTTATAGTAGCAATCCTTAACTTAACGTTTTGAAAAATCATTATAAATTGGAAATCTTTTTCCACTATATCATTGATATCATTGATATATCATTGATTCAGCTTGCAATATTTGATTTATATCTTAGTTTAATACGCAAACTGTTGTTATCCGTAGACATGAGTGTACAGACACACTTCTGAGTGTCTAAAACCTTTCTTTCGGCTGAGCAACCGTTTCATTTCGTTGGCCAAAAAACAGGCTCGTGCTCTGAGCTTGGGGATTTTGTGATTTGGGGGTCTATGTATGTATGTGCTTTGCAGCTGCTTCGACTGGACATGATGGGTGCCTAAGTTTTCTAACTGTTCGCTGACCGGTTTGTGGTTTTTTTCAGTTGCTCCAAATTGAATCGTACTCTTTGGCATTAGAAGGGCGAGGGGCTTTCACTGGTCGATCGTTAATTACAGCCCTTG
This sequence comes from Drosophila simulans, assembly GCF_016746395.2. Lineage (NCBI taxonomy): Eukaryota > Metazoa > Arthropoda > Insecta > Diptera > Drosophilidae > Drosophila > Drosophila simulans. The sequence goes on from NC_052525.2 coordinate 3,522,046, forward strand.
GGACGGCTTAATTGATAGATCTTACGCAGGAGGGGGTCGTGATTCATCCCAGGTGAACTCTGACTTCAAAACGAAAACACCAGCGAAAATGAAGACAATATGAAAATCACCGAAAAGGCCGCCAAAATGTGGCGATCGAAGAGAAACTCCAGACGGGTTTTCCAGTCTCGATCGGTCTGCTCCGGCCACCCAATCTCAAAAGGCTGCGCCAAGCTCGAGACCCACGTCTGAGAAGGCCAAGATTTGGCTGGTTTTGCAGTTTTGTGGCTGTGGCTGTGGCCGAGTACGAAACTGGTTTTTGGCCAGCATTTTGTGGCGCGACTTTTGGGCAGGCAATTCAGTTCTCTTGAGTTTTAGAGCCTTTGTCTAAGCAAGCACACACAACAACACACGCACACAGCAGATCTCGGCGGGAAGATGGCGTCGCCTTAACCGGTTTGGGCCTCTCTTTTGTTATACACACAGAGATTTTGTGGAGATAGCCCCTTTCCTGTCCCCGATCTGTGCTCTCTTCTCTGCTGGCCAAGTTAATAATGCTCGCCCGTTCTCTTTTGCAGGTCTTGTGGCACTTGGACGCCTTTCGACGATCGTTTCGCGGCCTAAATCAGCACGTATGCGGTGGCCAAGACTGTATCTTTTGCGCTCTAAAGGTGAGTTCGAATTGATATTCAAGACACAAACCATTCGAAGATCGTAAGACATTGCTGAGAACATTTTAAAAGTTATTATTAATGAGGGATTAGAATTAAGAAACGCACCATAAACATTCTAACAAATAATTGAAAGATAGTCTAAGACATTTCTTTGATTTGTTTTACAACGTATTGTAGATTTTAATAATGTATTCTGGCTAAAATAATTTGGTATCGGCATTCGAAGTTGACGGTCAAAATAAGTGAAGCATACTTTTGGGCCTCGCAATAGTTATGCCTGGTGGATGGCGCAACTAATTCATGCCAACTTGCACATTAGAGAAATTCTCGTCTGTAATTTTCGCTCGCACCCAAATAAAGCAATTAAGCGCCAGGGTCAGGTCAATTTTCCCAGTTGCCTGTCTGGCTTTTCCAGATTTTCCACCTCCGATTTTCGACTGTTCGGCTGCACCTTAATTGCCAACATGCAGCCTTGTCTGCCTTGGAAAATCATCATTTATTCACACGCAGGGTGAAAATCTGTTCAGCTGCTCAAGTGCGTTTTGTTTTGTGATTTTCCCCAGGCTCAATGTTTTCCAGTCTTACTTTCCCAGGGAATGGGGAAAACCGGGGAAAAAATTAAATCCTTAAGTCGGCATGGCAGTCCCGAAAATGCAACATTCAATGACTCTACCTGGCGGGCAGGTTCACACCCCCTCCACACAACCTTGCGTGTCCGGGGCTGTTTAGATCCTGTTCCCGGATAAGTCCTGGGATCCTGTAGTCCTGGCCACTGGTCACGCCTGTCAGGACCTTTGCCGGACCCTCTAGCGTGACCGGCACTCAACGCCTCGTTTGTCCTGTTCTCACCTCGTAAAACCTCGAATTAAACTCGAGTCAAGTGCAATTATGCAAATGCCACTAGATTCGTTTGAACTTGATATAACAAAAATAGCTTTCCCTTCCGAAAACAGCTACAAGATACGTAATTATAATGTTATAAAAACCTCTTATTTGCACAACGGCAGTTCACATTTCATTTGAGATAAACCAAAACGCAGCACTATATCGACTGACTTTCGATATTAAAAAAAAGTGCATAATTACTCCAGAACGGGAAAACCAACAAGTCATCGAAAAACAAAAAAAGGTCATGATAGGCCGAACCGAAAAAAAAAACATGGGGACTCGAGAGCCATGAGGAAAACCATAAAACAGTCACCCTCTCAGGCGGCTCGTGCAATATACATACATATAGAAACCAGACCAGCGGATGATGATGATCATTATTATTATCTCGCTGATCATTAGCCAGAAGAGCAGAGTGGCAGAAAAGCAGAATAGGACCCAAACTCAAATATAGGCCCAAACGAAAACCCGGAGTAGCATCTTCCATCGTGCTAACCCCTGGGCAAGCGACAAACTCGTGACGTTCGGGAAAAACTCGGCCCGCCAGCAAACAAAAGGTTAACGACTGTACGCGACTGTACTTTTCGGGCCAAGACGCTCTGGCCACAAACAAAAAAAAGAAAAACAGGGTGCACACTGTGCTCACTGTGGGCCCGCTCTCCGCAGCGTTTTCCCCTTCGTTTTTTTCGCTCCTTAAACATTGATGACGACGAAGTGGAAAGTGTTGGTGCCTCTTCTTCGGTTTGTTTTTGTTTGACTGTTTTGTTTTGACTGTTCTGCACCTCCATGCCGTCGTGCAGTGTGCCCCCAAACCTCCCGACTAGGCCCTGGAAACCATGGCTGCCACTTGCCCACTTGTTTGCTGCCACATATTAAACGAGAAATGAGAAACGAGAAGGGTTGCCCCTTTTGCCTTTGCCTTTGCATTTTGCATTATTTATACGCGGCCCGGCTAAATTAATTTTTACTCCACCTTTCCCGCGGGAAGAAGACTATTTAATTATGAAAATCGTCGCACTGAAGACGTTGGCCTTTTCGAGCTGGGAAACTCCCACGATTGCGATCGCATTTTGACCGTTCCCCACGCTGATTGTTTCACATAAGAGGGCTAAGAACTTCTTCTTGATGAAAAATCGTCTCGACAGTTTTCTCGGCGCTGCCATGCTTCAATGCACAATTCTCATTAGGAAGGGCCCAGACTTTTCATTATGCATTTCCAGAAATCCACACAACCAAAGGACAAAGTCATTAGAGTGAGAGGCAACCAAGAAGACAATGTCCTCTTTAGCAGGAAAACGATCCATCCAGGTCCAACCAAAGTCCATGCCGCAGACACTTGATGATCGTGTGCCAGTTGCATGGGCTTCCACTTATCGCCAAGCTCTGTTTGCCCTCCAAGTACATATGTATGGTATATGCATACTCCAGATTTGGATTTTTCGGGTACTCTATAATCTGGATGGCATCTAAAGCAAGTGCAAACAGTCTTTTTTTGGGGGTTTTATTTTTTAGTTTCATTGTTTGTTCAGAGCCACCATAAAAAGGAAATCCAAATTACCATGAACAAAGCCAGAGTTGGAGGTGTGTATTATGTACTATATAGTAGTGCTGGTAGTATGTACATACATGCATATGTAAGATGGGCACGAGTGCAGAAGGTGCTAATCGGAGATGCAGAGACAAATCCATTTCCATCATCGCCATATCTCAATCAGTGTGATTCACTCTTCAGCAACGATCAAAAAACCCATGTATGTACGTTGCCGATCTTTACCTTTAATTTTGTTAAGCTTTATTTCGTTTCTTCTGATTTTCGTTGTGCTTTTTTTATATGTCTTCAATTTATTCGATCGACGTGCGATACGAAGGTTTTTTATTCGTACAAAAATACGACAACTTTTTATTTACCGCCTTGGCAAAGAAATGCAGTCAGTCGGCGACAGAGAATCCATCAATTATTGAATAGTTTTCTCAGTTTTTGTTTGATATTTTAGCCAAGATCGCCTTTGACATATTAGAGAAAGAAACCTCAGCGTGTCAATCCATCAAAATGGCCCAGTGTTTTGTTTTCGGGCTATCTAGTTACTATACTCGCCAAATTGGTCAAAACGTTTTGGGTAAAGTTGATTGATCAGTTCTGTGTCTTGGCTAAAAAAAATTATAAAGGCTAACGACATTTCAGTTGGTGATCATCCAATATTTATCACTATATTTTATCTAACTCTCAAATATAAATGGAACTTGCTGGGTATTTTACATACACAGTTGAGTGACGTTTGTTGCCTTGCATTTGTTATGCAAGTGTGTCCAATGCACATCTGCATCTTGGTCTTGTGTGCAGTTTACTCTGACCCAATCAATCAACTGACGTTACACCTTCGTAGTCTGGCCATGAGTCACTGTTTGACTCCAGTTTCGATGCCCCAACTCTCGCTTCTTTTTGAGTCATGGACTCGTTGGCGGGTGGCTGGTCCTAAACTTTTGAACCCAGAGAAGAAAGAGGCCTTTTGTTTACTCCTCGTTTTGTTTTTTTTTTTACTTTTCGGCATCGGAGCCGCAGCATCTCCTATCTTACTTTTACCGCTCCACTCAGCTACAGCAAATACAACAAATTTGGGCTACAAGGCTTATGGACGATCGAATATATTAGGGCTTTCCATGGAATCGCTCGGGTTTTTTCGTTTCGTAGCGTTTGCACATGCGCACGCGTTTCTCTGGCGTTCCCGCTTTTACAGGATGACTCATGAATCTCAAGATCTGCAATCTGCGCACCAAAGACAACCATGGCCACAGACTCCAAGCTTGGTCTTAGACCTATGCCTACCGTATTCTTGGGGTTCTGGTCTATTATTTAGGCTGCAAGATGATGCGGACTTTTCTATATACCGCTCTGCCTGCATTTGTCATTTTGACAAAGGTATATCCGTGGCGGCATACAGGGTGCTTCGTCTGTAGAAATCTGAGAATCGAATCGTAGAGCTGAGAATCTCGAGAGAAGAGTGAGAGAGAGACGCTGTTTACCTGCTCGGGCAAGACATTTACCTGTTTGGCCTACTACAAGACAAACTCCCCCGTTTTCGAGTTCGGATTCGGATTCGGTTTGGGTATGGGTTCGGGTTTTTGGTTAGGGTTTGCTCAGGTGAGTTCGCTGTTGATATAACTGAAGTTCTTGTTCCCCTGGAAAACCAGTTTCTCCGGAGAGCCAGCATTGCTGAGCACCTTTCTCTCTCTCTCTCTCTCTCTCTCTTGTCGGATGGCCAAAAGCCAAGCGGCCAAACGAGTTTCAGTTGCGATACATATTTCCCAGTCGGCGGACGTGTTTTCATCGGCAGTCGGTCGCTTTTGCTCCATCCACAAACCCCATCCAGAATCGAATCTCAGTGGAAATCAAAGTGAAGAATTGCGCGCGCGGCAAAAAATAACGCTGATTCCTAACGAGTTCAAATAAAACTGATTTTTTTTTTGTGCCTGGTGCCTGCAAAAGTTTACTTAACAAACAACCAATACCACTGGCTAAGAGATCCAGAGTTGTGCTCAGATCGAGATAAATCACTGGATTACTTTTATAACTACAAAACAGAATATGCTTGCGTAAGTTGAAAACTTAAACAAAGCTCAAACAGAACTCAAGTTTTTGGTCAGTTTTGATTATTAGAAATGAAACAATGGAGTTTGGGATCGCAGCTCAATTCAAATGGAATTACCTGTTTCTTTTCCGTTGGTTATTGATTCTTTGATATTCGGCGAGCATGTGGGTCCGGTCCGCGTCAAAAATCATAGCGGTCCAAATGGCTTAAGACCGCCAACCGCCAACTGCCAACTTGTTTTTTCCTCACCTTTTGTGAAGATCTTTTGGTATGTAAATGCCTGGCAGCCCGCAGCCTTCGTGGAAACCTGCTACGAACAGGTACAGTGGGCACTCGCCTAATGCATTTATGCTGCTTATTAAAGATTAATCTGTGCGCCGCACGCAGGCTCTTTTTATATACTCTTACGTATGCACACACATATATCTCTTTCTCAAGACCCCTGGTTTCCCTAGGGAAAGTCCAGGGAAACACGCGATCTTCAAGTGCGATTTTTTCTTATATCCAAAAGGGGAGTGTTTTAGTTTAAAGTTTCAATTTGCATGGACTCCCCCCTGCACTCCACTCCCGCAATTGAAATGCAGGCCGTCAACCCGATGTTGGGCTCCTTCTTCTTTTGGCCCAAGCCATATGTCACTAGCCCAGCCATCATTATCATTATCATGGCTATCAGAATGCCGCGACTTATTCTCCTTCTTCTTGGACTCCTCTGTCCCAGTCGCATATTAAGCGGCAGATTTGTGTATTTATGGGTAATTCTTGGGCCTCCAACGCCTGCCTAGCATATGTAAACATGGGGCCACTTGAATACAGTCATTAGCCAACTACTTGGGAGTCGCCTCACGTGCGGAAATCACTGCTACAGGTTGCCGTTGCAACACTCCCCCTTTCACCTTGCGTCGCACAGGAATAAATATGTATATATCTAGGATTTGAATATGAAAACGTATTTCTGTACATCCAGAGAGTTTTCTAAAAATTCTGCTTGTATTTTTCAAAGTAAAGCATTACGATATACTGAAAACTCTGCAGGCGACGACAAAGCATTAGAATAGTTTTTGCCATGTATCTCAGCATGTTCTATGGCTCATAGATCTGCCAGTCATCGCTTTTTCGCTGCTGGATTCTCGGCCTGAGACATCTGTAGCATGAAGTGCAAGCTGCTGGCGGCAGGTTGCCAGTTGCTAGTTGCAGATTGCTGGTGGTGGGCTGTTGCACGTGTGGTGTTCCCACATTTGGCCAGATAGCCCAGGTAGACTCACTCTTTGTCTCAATCTGGCTGAGAAAAAAGGTCAGTTCTGGCTCTTTGTTGCCGCTGTAATTGCGGAAGCAGAAACATTCAGCTACAGCCAGCGTTTTGGCCCCCGCTTGTGGCTTAACAATTAAAGCCCATAAATCATCAGGCTTGCAAAAAGATAAATAATCATAAAGCACCAACAAAAACAACAGAAGCGAGCAACAATAATAAGAAGTAATAACAATAAATGAAAACATTTAGCTGCAGGCCAGCTTGTGTTGCCAACTCGTTTTGCATTCGACAACAGCTGCCCAAAGCTCTCAGTATCTGTATCTGTATCTGTATCTCTAACTCTGGTGTGTATCTGCGATCTATGTACGTTTAGAGGTGTGCAAAGCCAAAGTCCCAAAGCCCAAAGCCCCGATCTATAAATAGTGTCGGTTGGGTTAGCGTCTGTCTCAATCTCAAGGACTGCCAGTTCGGTTTCCCCGCCAAGTGTCGCCTCATCGAATCTCGAATCTCGAGACTTGAGACTTGAGCGAAACTCGTGTTTCATGACATGATCCACAAAATGGAGGACAAGGCATCTGGATATTGCGATGCAATTTTGAAATAACGTTTTTTTTGGGCAAAAGCAAGAGACTCTAATTTCAATTTGTTGGCCTAATCACCTGTATAATTTCATTTTAATTCTCACACGTAACATGGTTACAATCCATGAGGCTAGCGCCATTTTACAAACCACTGTCATTTTGTTGAAGACCCCTAGTAGTTCCATTCGGGGAGCTACTCGCATTTCAAGATAAGCCCCTTGTGCTCTGCAGTTGCGCACTTCGCGCAAATCGTTGGCCAATTGCCGGCTAATTATGTACATGGCCTAAATGATTCGCCAACTTCCACGTTTGTGTGGCAACAGTGTGGTCCAGTGCCTCAAAAGGCCCAAAAGCGGGAATTAAAGAGCGTGACGTTTGATTTTGTGCCCCGGACTAATTAGCATGCAACTGTTTTGTCCAATGAATGCCCAATTATACAACAACAATTGAGCAGGGCGGGAACGCCCATTTCGCTGCACTTTACCTGGAAAACGACATGTATTAGTACAGCACTACCACTGGAAGTCCGAACTTCCGCTCGCCAACGTCGGCTTTTCCGCTTATTAAACATTTTCGGAGTTTCGGGTCAGAACGCTGGCCATAAAATCCAGAATTGTCACCCAGTTGTTGTTACTGCGTGTGGCACTAAAAAATACATAAGCCACGTTTATGGGTCTTTAGGCGGGCTTCAGCCATTGGCTCTTCATTTTTCGGGAAAGATAACATAGGTTTTTGAGAATTTTAGCTAAGAATGCACTGCTGATTGTAAGTTCACCTGGTCTCTACTTAATTGCGTTAATATTTGTGAGTTGTTTTTTGTATATTTGTCGTTGTTTTCTTTCTACTCGAACTTGAGCAGTCGCTCATGCGAAGTGCAAACTGATGAACTCACAACTCAAACTTCTTCCCCCGAATATTTCGTCCCTTTCACGATCTCGCTCAAAACTCAAACAGTTGACAAGTGTTAATTGTGCCGACTCCACTCCCAATTTCGATTCAAGTATTTCGTGTGCAAAACTGATCTTTGCGTATTTATTTATGGGGATCGTGTATACGAGTATGCGAATAAGACACTTTAAAAATCGATTTTCGAATTAAAATATGTTATGTTTGTTATTCAAAAGGGAAAATTGCCCAGCATAAATACTTTTTTTTTGCCCTTTTGACATGCTTAAGATGATAAACGCACGGTCTTGGCAAATAAACATACATACGTACGTGTCCGCAACAATAATGGCTTTTTAATCATTTTTAGCAAGAGAATTGTGCTCTGTGCATATCAGCCTGCATTTAATAATTTTAGGCCGACTCATTGTTCGTGTGTCGGGTTGCCGTTGCTTTGGCCAAACAATTGTAATTGACAGCAGAAAAGGCAAAAGGCGTTTACAGATCTCAGCCATATGTCGCATATGGCGTCATTCTGGGACCCCTAATGCCCCGCCGATGCCCTGGTAGCTCCATTAACTTGGACCTGCGGCTCCAGGTCTCGGGTTCCATCGAGTGGCACTTCATTTTCGAGGCGTCAGCGGTTGTCAGGCGGCAACATTAGACCGTTCTGCCGTTCTGCCGCTGTACCGCTCGGCGCTTACCGCTTACCGCTTAGCACTGCACATGCAATTTGCTGTTTTCAGCTTTGCAGCTTAGCAGTTTTGAGAAACCGCTGACTGACTTTTCTTGGGGCTGGAGAACTTTGTCTCGGCGGCTTGGAATATGGACCGGTTTGCTTTTTGCTGGCGAAACTTTCGATTGGCCGCAAATGAGGTCGAGAGCAGGCCAAAAGCGAAAGTCAAGTCCAGTCGAGTTGCGTTTAAGGCTTAGGGTAGGGTGTGCCAAATGATGGTTAAAAACCTGTCGCAGCTGTTATCGTGCTAGTATCGACCCATGCGATATGCCAAGAAGTGCTCGTCTCGTACCTTTAATTGCCTCGAATCGCTACTAACTTCCTCCTTAATTGCTGGGGGTTGCAGATTGCAAATTGTCGTTTTTTGGGGGCTGACTTTGCACTTTAGTTCGCACTTCCGCTGGCTGACTTCCCCCTTTTTGTGTTTTCGAGCTGACTAGAGTAAAAAACACTTAACACCCTGCCTGGCCAAAAACTTGAGAACTGCATAAACAGGCGAGCGGAGAGGTAAAAGCTAAGCAATTTTGTAAAATCATTTCCACAGTGCCATGTTGTGACTCTGATTACCGGATAACAGCAAGATGATCAAGTTCCGCTACAAAAGGAAAGAACCCACGAATGTGGTGGGCCTAGCAGCCCCAACTGGAGGAGCTGCAGCATTGGGATCAGGAGCACCCAGCACCCCGTGCACATCCCCAACATCACCTGTTTCCGTACCCGTTCCCGTTCCCGTTCCCGTTCAAGCCCACCATCCGCATCCCCAGTTGGGGCACCTGATCAGCAACAATGGAGGCACCCTGCCAAGGAGTAGTCCCCGCAAATTGATCCTGGACGGAGCCGACAAGTCGGCCACTTTGACCCGCCAGCAGTCGAAGCAGAAGTCGGTCAGTGCCTTGGCCAAAGTGGCCAGCAGCGTGGAATTGGCCGTAATGGGCTATAATAGCACTGGCAATGGCAATAGCAATGGTCATATCAACAGCGCGGGAAATTCGGAGAGGGATCGGTGCATCAATGCGGTTATCGTAAGTCTAGGGAGTAATATCACGTGGGGGAAGCTCTAAATTATCGACTTGTATTAGTCTAAGGCCAGAAATGAAACGCACACAAGTGTATTCACATATTTTGTTTATTATTTAGTAATCTAATGTAACTTAGGAAATACTTTATGTGAAATAGCTTACATAATCACTCAGCATTGTCTTTCGAAATATTCTTAGCTATAGTCATTATTCTAAGTTGAAGTCTTCTAACCAATTTGTTCCCTTCTTGCAACAGGAACTCTTCCAGCAGCTGCAGACCAGTTCTGAGCCCGCCTTGTGCCCGGAGCCACTGCGTCGGGCTTTGGCCAGTGGTCCTTTGGCTGGACGCCGATTCCCACTCGGCTGCTTGGGCGATGCCGCCGAATGCTTCGAGCTCCTTCTCCACCGCGTCCACTCGCACATTTCGCCGGATGACGGCGACTCTTGCGAATCCTCCGCCTGCATCGCCCACCGAAGGTTCGCCATGCGCGTCATCGAGCAGAGCGTCTGCAAGTGCGGAGCCAACTCGGAGCAGCTGCCCTTCACCCAGGTACGCAGTGTAACCATTTAACGAGAATCTTATAGGATAGGATTCTTAATGAAGGCATTAATCAAAGCTCCGACAGCAGTACTTGCAAAGCAATGAACAAAGCAAATTTTACTCGGCGATTAAATGGAGTATATAGAGTTCGCTTTAAAGTTTAGCCTTTTTTAATGCGAATTAAATCATTGTACAACGCTTTTGCAAGTGTAGCCAACCCGTTTTTTCTGTTCCTCCGATTGAAGCCATGAACCGCAGATACAATCGCCGATCGAATCAGAGCCAAACTCGTGGCGTGGGTTCCACCAGTTTGGCTCCGAGCACCTGCAACATACGATGTTGCACTTGCCGTGTCTTGAGTGTGATGAATGTCTTGAATGTCCGCGACTTGTCTCTCTGTCCGAGAACAGTTACCGATCTGGGCGGAGTAAACGGGTTATGCGACATTGCCGTGCACATGCAGATTGTCTGCGAAAAGCTGCTCGGACCAGTTGGTCCCTTAAAAGGGGCCGTATAATCGATGGCTAATGCGTATATATCTCGGGGTGACGTCAGCGCGTGCCTGGAGAGTCGCAGTGGGCGTATTACTTCCGTCTTGACCATATTCCGCTGTTAACTAATTGACTTGTGTTCTCCAATCACACACAGATGGTGCACTACGTCTCTGCCTCGGCTCTGACCTCCCAGAAAAGTCTGGCCCTGCAGTCTCATCAGCAACTGAGCTTTGGCCAGCTTTTAAGGGCCGCCGGCAACATGGGCGACATACGCGACTGTCCGGTGAGTTGTCAACTTAACAATTATCCATGCTGGCGGTTGAAACTCATATTGTAACTCTCTTGAATCCTAAAACAGAACACCTGCGGCGCCAAGATTGGGATTTGTAGGGCCCTGCTCAACCGACCAGAAGTTGTGTCCATTGGCATCGTTTGGGACTCTGAGCGACCGGCGGCGGATCAGGTTCATGCCGTCCTGAAGGCAGTGGGCACCAGCCTGCGCCTGGGTGACGTTTTCCACCAGGTCAGCGAGCCACGATGGGCCCAGCAGACCCAGCACGAGCTGGTTGGCATCGTTTCCTACTACGGCAAACACTACACCACCTTCTTCTTCCACACGAAGCTTAAGGTGTGGGTCTACTTCGATGATGCGAACGTGAAGGAGGTGGGGCCCAGTTGGGAGGGCGTGGTGGACAAATGCAGCCGGGGAAGATATCAACCACTCCTGCTGCTGTACGCCGTTCCCCAGCAGCCGTCGGTGGGCAACGGTGCAGGTGTCAGTCACGTGGATGTGGCCATGCCGGCGAGTGCTCCATCGAGTGCTGGCTCAGTGGTTCGCCGGGCAGTTACGCCCAGTCCGGAGAAGCCCAGCTTGGGCAATACAAGGAGGGCCATCACTCCGACTCCGCTGAGGACACCACCCAACGACTACCAGAACCTGAGTGTGATTCAAAAGAATATCTTTCCGAGCAATCTGGCAATGGGCACGGATGAAACGGATGCCTACATCAGCCGCAAAACGGTTGAACACGTGCTGAGTGCCCAGTACCAGAATTTGAGCGTAATCCAGGACAAGATTGGAGGCGGCAATGGAGTCGGTGTTGGCCAACAGAGCGTGGATAAGGATGGTGGCTTCCTGAGCCGAAAGCCCATCGAGGCAGTGCTGAGTGCCCAGCTGGCGAGGAGGCAGCACCTCCAACTTCAGCGCAGTCACAGTGCGGAGTCAAGCTCGGGCCACGCCTCCTCCAACGGCAGTTCTCCGCCCAGCGATGGACTCACAATGCCGGAGCACCTGAATCAGCCACGTCGTCGCGACTCAGGCAATTGGTCTGGCGATCGAAACAGCGCTAGTTCGGCCAGTTCCACGACGCTGGATAATCCCTATCTGTACATGGTGGCCAAGAGGGGAGTGGCAGCAGTGCCCCAGAGCCCCACGCGACATGGTTTGCCATATGACCCGGGCTACGACTCCTTTTCGCTAAGCTCCACGGACTCATATCCGCCGAAGCATGCGCTAAATCCACAGCTGGCTAAGATACCGGAAGCAGCCATGGGCGTCGTTTCAAACGGAGGAGCAGTGCCCCATGGACATGGCAACGGACAGCTGGCCTTGTCTGGGGACTGCGAAAAGCTGTGCCATGAGGCAGACCAGTTGCTCGAAAAGTCCCGACTGGTGGAGGAGTCGCATGATCTGGAAACAGCCCTGGTGCTCTGCAATGCGGCTGCTGGGCGGGCACGGGCCGCTATGGATGCCCCGTACAGCAATCCGCACACGATGACCTTTGCCCGGATGAAGCACAATACTTGCGTGATGCGGGCCCGTAGTCTGCACCGGCGGATTCTGGTGGAGAAGGGGGCTGAAACAGAGGCTATGCCCGAACTGAAGCACATGCGCGAAGGGAGCACGAGTAGTGTGAAGCACGTGCGCCAGAATAGCAAGGATCGCACGTTAGAGAAGGAGCAGCAGCAGCTGCAGTTCCAGCAGATACAGCAGATCCAGCAGATCCATCAGATCCAGCAGCAGATCCCAGCCAGCATCGAAATATATGCCACGCTCCCGAAGCGCAAGAGTCCTCTGAAGGCCTTGGTCTCTGCGTCCGCGTGCGATGACAACGCTATCGAGTACGAGCAGGAGAAGCAACTGGCCACCAGTCCGGGAAAACCGGAGCGGGAGAGTCGCTCGCTGTTCGGGCGCAAGGACAAAGAAAAGGAGAAGCGGAGTCGCAGCGAGGATCGCAACAAGCTTACTCGTGAGTTCTCGCTCACCGAAACGCTTCTAGTGAATGCCAAGGACACGCTGAAGAAGCATAAGGAGGACAAAGACGAGAAAAAGGAGAAGGACAAGAGCGGCAAAAAGCAGCACAAAATCAGACGCAAGCTCTTGATGGGCGGGCTCATTCGTCGCAAGAATCGCTCCATGCCGGACCTCACGGAGGCGGTGGACGACTCGACGGCCAATGCCGGCATAACCCACCATCCACATTATCCTGCACAGGGCGTAACTACGGCGGGCACTCTCTTGGGTGCCTCCGTAGACGACAGTGCCGTGGGATTGGGCAAACACGGCCACGGCATGAGCGGCTACATCTCTGAGGGGCACTTTGACTACTCGGGGTCCGGGTCGGGCTCAAATTCGGGAGCCGGCAGCAATCCAAATCCGAATCTGGAGAGGAGCAAGCTGATGCGCAAGAGCTTCCACGGCAGCGGCAGGCAGTTGACCATGGTACCAAAAGTGGCTCCACCGCCGCCCATGCGAACCAGCTCCACTTTGACCCCACAGCAACAACAACAACAGCAATTTCACCATGAGGCCAACTTGTCCAACATCTCGGCCATGAGTTCAAACACCTCGATTAGCGAGGACTCCTGCCAGACGATCATCACCACTTGCGCGCAGGTTCACTCGGAGCAGAGTCCTCTAAAGGATTTGCAAATGCTGGTCGCTCAGGACGAGCTGCCACTGCCGCCGCCAATGGAACTGCCTCCGTACCCAAGTCCACCGCACTCTTCCTGCCATTCGCGACAAGCTAGCGAAGATTTCCCGCCACCACCACCGCCGGAACTGGATCTGGAGCCACTCAACCAGCAACTGAGCCAGCTGCAGGCACTGGAGGCGGCCAGTAAGCAGCAGCGCCAGCAACTTGAATCCCTCGAGGGCACCACCAGCATTTTGGCCCAGCTGCAGCAGCGCCAGCACCTGCTCAAGCTGAGAAAGGAGCAGGCCAATCACCCGGGAGCAGCCACCACCGATGCCACCTGGCTGAAGGAGCTGCAGGCGAAACAGGCCAACGATTTGAGAGCCATGCAACGTAAGCTGGAGGCCTCGTCGCCATCAAGTGTCAGGGACTTGACCCATCGCTTCGAGCAAACCTCCATTCGATCCTACGCCTCGCAGGAGCTATTGTCCCAGCCGGGACAGTCTCAGCAGATGGGGCAGCTGCGCACCCAGATGAACGGGCTGCCGAACGGCAATGCAAAAATGGATGTGGATGAGGTGGACGCTATGCCGCCGGTGAGAAGCTCCCTGCCCGCCGCGCTCACCGCCCACCAATTGCTGCCCAAGCCCAAGTACGAAATGACCCAATCGCAGATTGCAGAGGAGATTCGCGAAGTGGAGTTGCTGAACACGATGGTACAGCAGACACTGAATCAGAACGGAGCTGCCGCACTACCTAAGCGGGTAAAGAAAAAGAGCGTCTCCTTTTGCGACCAGGTGATCCTGGTTGCCACAGCTGGGAACGAGGAGGATGATGATTTTATACCCAATCCCATACTGGAGCGGGTCCTGCGGACTGCCCAGCATCCCAACGAAAAAGTCACTGCTCAAATGATCCAGCAGCAGCAGCAGAACATGATGCGATTGCAAACGGAAGCGCAGCCGCGACAACAGCAGCTGCAGCAGCTGCAACAGCTGCAACAACCATCGCCCATGTTGGGCAGACCAGCAGCAGCCACAGCAGATATGCAGAGATACGTCCAGAGGATGCAGCAACAGCAACAGCAGCAGCAACAGCAGCAGCAGCAGCAACAGCAGCAGCAGCAACTACAGCAGCAGCAACAGCAGCATCAACACCAGGAGTTGTACCGCCAGCAGCAGCTACATCGCACTAGTATGAGCGGCATAGCCAGCCAGCAACACTTGCAGCAATTGGATGCACAGTACACTACCATGCCGCGTCCCTTGCATCATTCACAGCTTGGTAGCTACTCTGTGACTTTGCAGAAACACCAGCAACTTCAGCAGCAACAGCAACAGCAGCAGCAGCAGCAGGCTCCGCAGCAGCTCAGCGTGGGCTACTTTAGCAATGGCAGTGTGGCGACTTCAGAGCAAGTGCCACTGCCTTCGCCCTACCAGCGGGTGCCCCTGCCACATGGATACCAGCCTGCAGCAGCAGGACCCTACTACCCGCTACCCAATGCCCAGCAGCATCTGCAGCAGCAACAGCTGATGGCCAAGCCCGTGCAGAAAAAGGTGAGCTTTGAGCCAGGAACCAAGGGCGAAGCCGATTGCTTGCCCCCACCACCGCCGCCGCCGCAAAAGAACGGCTTGCCCGAGACCGGATCTGCAGGATCAGGACACCCTGGAGCAGCACCGGGGGCAAGTGTAGCGGGCGGCACCACATCGGCCGGCATCACCGCCATTCCCACCCGCGTCTACAACAATGCCATTGTGAAGGCTTCTGCCAAAGCCGTTGAGTGCAATTTGTGCCGCAAGCGGCATGTGATCGCACCGGCGGTATATTGCACCAACTGCGAGTACTACCTGCAGATGCTGAACCAGCGCAGATGATGATGATTCGACCCTCGACCATCGACCATCTCTAGTGCAACTTTCTAGCCGTACATGGAACCCGTTAATCTCAAGCATTACAATGCTGCCACGTCGCCAATAAGGATCCGCCAAGGATGTACATAGCATGCTTACAAATACGTAGGTGTAAGGATATAAAGTGTTGCCAGCTATCAGGCAAATTGCATGGACCCGGACTCAAGGATCAGGCGGAATGCGGAAACGGAGGGGAAACACAGTCCTTCTATGGTTCTACATGAGAAGTTCCCGCTGTGACACATAACCCACCCACTAATGCCACCACCACCCATCACCACCCACATCAATGCCAATGTCCCCAGCACACGCACACAAGCATATTGTACACGCCCACTCATACCTACACATATACTTGCCCAGGAATCGTGCGAAAGCTTAGCGATGCAGCGGTACCACCGAATGGGATTACAGTATAGTCCAGCCGCTGCATCGCTTACAAGCTGCACAGTGCCACCCGTCGCCCCATTGGACATCGATCGCTTGACTAACTCCACATTTTTAAACACCCAAAGCCTGACCAGTCGTCCGCCTCCATAGACCACATTATTGTTTTTTGTTTCGACACCGAATTTTACTTACATTTTTTACCTAAGCTAACTAAATACGATTTATTTCTCTGTGTGAGACGCCAGCAGTTTGAAACTTGGTCGTTGAGCTTCCTTGTGCGTGCTGTTGTCCAACGACACTCGCATTCCCATTTTTTTTACATCTTTTTTTGTATAATTTTTAGTTTTACTCTAAATCAATTAAGGCATTTATTTTTTTATTGTCGTACTTAATTATGTTAAGAATATTTTTTGTGTCGTCTTGCATTTAAACGAATAGTGTTAATATAACTCTTACATATAACATAAATTTTATAAGATTTTATTTTTCTATAACATTATTAAGAGATACTTTGCGGCATATGAACAACGAAATAAGAGATGTAGAGCATCCACAAGAATGGGAAAACATTAATATTTTTTAAATAAATGCATAAAAACAAAATCATAAAGTCTTTTTACTTCTGTGGAGCACCATAGCTCTATAAATTAGTATTTTCTCAATAGCATTAAAAATAGTTGTCCAAAAGTGAAATGCCATACCTCGTTGAATTCGTAATAAAATTCCCTATCGACCTGTGTTCGGAAACGGAAGTTCTATTTTTTGCCATTTTTCGCAAATTTAAATGATGGTACCAAGTGATCATAATCAGCAACAGATGTATACTGAAAACCAACTGATCGTTGGTCACCTTCTGGAATTCCTGTTCGCCTGGTAATTTAAACCGTAAAAATCAAACAATTTGCATTACAAAATACGCGTTTTTGTGCCGAATTTGTTAGATTTTTGGATTTTTGGTACCAAGTGATCATAATCAGTAACAGGTGTATACTGAAAACCAACTGATCGTTGGTCACCTTCTGGAATTCCTGTTCGCCTGGTAATTTAAACCGAAAAATCAAACAATTTGCATTACAAAATACGCGTTTTTGTGCCGAATTTGTTAGATTTTTGGATTTTTGGTACCAAGTGATCATAATCAGTAACAGGTGTATACTGAAAACCAACTGATCGTTGGTCACCTTCTGGAATTCCTGTTCGCCTGGTAATTTAAACCGAAAAATCAAACAATTTGCATTACAAAATACGCGTTTTTGTGCCGATTTTGTTAGATTTTTGGATTTTTGGTACCAAGTGATCATAATCAGTAACAGGTGTATACTGAAAACCAACTGATCGTTGGTCACCTTCTGGAATTCCTGTTCGCCTGGTAATTTAAACCGAAAAATCAAACAATTTGCATTACAAAATACGCTTTTTTGTGCCGAATTTGTTAGATTTTTGGATTTTTGGTACCAAGTGATCATAATCAGTAACAGGTGTATACTGAAAACCAACTGATCGTTGGTCACCTTCTGGAATTCCTGTTCGCCTGGTAATTTAAACCGAAAAATCAAACAATTTGCATTACAAAATACGCGTTTTTGTGCCGAATTTGTTAGATTTTTGGATTTTTGGTACCAAGTGATCATAATCAGTAACAGGTGTATACTGAAAGCCAACTGATCGTTGGCCACCTTCTGGAATTCCTGTTCGCCTGGTAATTTAAACCGAAAAATCAAACAATTTGCATTACAAAATACGCGTTTTTGTGCCGAATTTGTTAGATTTTTGGATTTTTGGTACCAAGTGATCATAATCAGTAACAGGTGTATACTGAAAACCAACTGATCGTTGGTCACCTTCTGGAATTCCTGTTCGCCTGGTAATTTAAACCGAAAAATCAAACAATTTGCATTACAAAATACGCGTTTTTGTGCCGATTTTGTTAGATTTTTGGATTTTTGGTACCAAGTGATCATAATCAGTAACAGGTGTATACTGAAAACCAACTGATCGTTGGTCACCTTCTGGAATTCCTGTTCGCCTGGTAATTTAAACCGAAAAATCAAACAATTTGCATTACAAAATACGCTTTTTTGTGCCGAATTTGTTAGATTTTTGGATTTTTGGTACCAAGTGATCATAATCAGTAACAGGTGTATACTGAAAACCAACTGATCGTTGGTCACCTTCTGGAATTCCTGTTCGCCTGGTAATTTAAACCGAAAAATCAAACAATTTGCATTACAAAATACGCGTTTTTGTGCCGAATTTGTTAGATTTTTGGATTTTTGGTACCAAGTGATCATAATCAGTAACAGGTGTATACTGAAAACCAACTGATCGTTGGTCACCTTCTGGAATTCCTGTTCGCCTGGTAATTTAAACCGAAAAATCAAACAATTTGCATTACAAAATACGCCTTTTTGTGCCGAATTTGTTAGATTTTTGGATTTTTGGTACCAAGTGATCATAATCAGTAACAGGTGTATACTGAAAACCAACTGATCGTTGGTCACCTTCTGGAATTCCTGTTCGCCTGGTAATTTAAACCGAAAAATCAAACAATTTGCATTACAAAATACGCGTTTTTGTGCCGAATTTGTTAGATTTTTGGATTTTTGGTACCAAGTGATCATAATCAGTAACAGGTGTATACTGAAAACCAACTAATCGTTGGTCACCTTCTGGGATTCCTGTTCGCCTGGTAAATTGAAAAATCATTAAATTTGCCTACAAAGTTTATTTCCAATTGAAAATTCATGTATTTTTTATTTTTCTTGTACGCGCTATGCTACAATCACTGTGGTCAGTTATTCGCTGGCCACAATAAGCGGGTATTTGGGGGATATCCTTGTCGTCCTTTTCGTCCTCGTCGTCCATCTAAATTTATACAATAATTATAATGGCATCAGTATCTCCTGACCCTCCTCAAAGGAGATCGGAGAATGAGGTCCCTCGCTTGTCTTCTGTCAAGCCTCATTGGTGGGCGGAGTAATGCCCATGTCATTTTCCAGCCGATTCCTGCTGGTTAATTTCGTAATTTTTTTTAGAGACATTTCGATTTCCATAAATGTTTGTTGCTACAACTGTTTAAATTTAACCGAAAGCACAAATTCCCAACCATAATAAAGACCATTGTTTACTTCATTCAAATCTCGTTTAATTTGGCAGTTCAAAAATTTGCAAGCTTCACGTGGAAAATCCCATGCCGATTCCCAAAGAAATCCACATAACATTCGCTCTCCGCAGTATAAACATATTTTGTTTCTTTGCGAATCGGCTCAGGCGTATAACGATATCAATTTTCTTTTCATAGTTTGGGCACTTGGTGAAGATTCGTATAACGTTTCCACACATTTTTACTTGCTTTGGCTGTGTTCATTTCAACATCTTTTTAAGAACTGCGTAGAACGTTGATCAGCAAGTTTTTATTTGTTAGTAAATGTGTTTTTCTTTTCTTTTTTCATTCTTTTTTAGTTATACTTCTAGAACCGTAATGAAAGCGTAGGCTTTCAATACCGTTCCATTTATTCGTTTTACGCAGTTCAAAATATGGCTTATACTTGATTCCCATTTCGGAAAACGATTTAAAATTGCGCCTTTTAGAGCGTTTTCCGAAACACGAACCTTAGATAATAATAGTATGGTTGGTGATTCGAATGGGACACGAAGATATGTTAAAACATGGAAAATTAATAGAAAGTCAAGGGGACTGGGTAAAATACAACCGAAGATACTTAGATAACACAACACAACATAACATAAAAGAAACATTTTAGAACAATTGACGAGGTGCTGAACACAGAAGGGGTTAGTTCACAGAATATGATCTACATCTGGTCGGATCTGAAAGATAGCAATACGGTTAGTATAATCTTCTCTTGTATTAGGCGGAGCTTCTTGGCTATGGCCTGATGTGGGGTAGGACCGGATTTCATAGGCTTTGTTACACCTGCTTGCATATCACATTCAGAAGAAAGCACAAGTCTGTAATGGGTTTCCTCTTCTGGAGGACATTTGCACAGAAAAGGTTCAATTGAACAGAAAAAATTCTTGGCACAATGTTTCAAGCTCAAGCAGGGACCAACGAAGAAAAGATGACTTTTGAATGGAAATTTAGGTTCAAGAATTAGTCGGCTAATGTTTAAGAATATTAATTAAATGGAAAATTAATGGAAATCGACTCGAATACAGGCAATTAAAAACAAAAATCAATTGAAAACTTTGGCTCCGCGAGGCTCCAAGTTTCGTCTCTGTTCAAAACTCATCTGAAAGAACACACAGCATAGAAATATGTTAATAATCAAGGCCAATAGAATAATAGCTTTTGCTTGAATCCCGGGTGGAAACGCATTGTAGGTGCCCGGTGTAAGGATATTTATATTTTTTTTTAATTTTTTATTTTTTATGTTAACAAGCTTTGCCATAAGTTTAAGCGAATAGTTTCAGCCATTCGCAAATCAAGTGCTGGACAAACGATTGAACAGCACTTAATTCGCTTTTTGATATTATTTTTCATCATTCGTTTACAAACGCATGTTTAATCATCCGTTTGAGAACATTTATTCACTTTTATACGTTTTCTTCATCGCATAACTTTCGACCAGCTTGTATAACAGTTTCACATTGGCTTCTTTTAGAACTTTATATTTGTATAGGTTTTTACAGGCTTTGTCTGGCCTATTTCCTTTAGTTGGGCCCCTACTCAACGTTTTCCAAGAATCGAAGACAAAAACTCACCTCCTGGCAGTTAATTTAAGGGCTTTTTCAGTTAATAAACTGATTAATTTCTGCAAGCAATATTTTGGTTAGTTCAAAACTAAGGCACAAAATCAAAGCAAAATAAAAATGTCCCTTTTCGAGCGATTTCTGAGTATTTGTTAAAATGGCAAAGCAATAGAAAAGTAAGCTAGACTGATTCATGAATTAATATTTTGTGTGGTTTTTGTGATGAATAGTTCGTTTAGTGGCCTAGCTTGAGATTTTGAACAGTGCTAACGCGGATAAAATCTGATAGTTTCGATGGCCTTCAGTCGGTGGATAGCCATTTCAGTTCAGCTTTTTTGCTCATTTTAAGAATCTATGCAGCGGCAGTTTCTTCTGGGTGTAGCTTCTTGGCTTTTAGATCTTAGTTAAGCGGCGGCATGGCTCCTAATTCTACAAGTCCCTCATAACAAATACTTCCGTCACTATAATCACATAAATTGATGAGTTCCTAGGGCAGTGATAACCAACAATTTCAAATGAAACATAATCTCTTCAATACTGCTTAGCACGAACCAGAAATGGACTTTGATGAAATGTGAAGAGTGGTGAACGTTACGATGACACTTTTTGACTTTAATAGAGCGCATAGCTCTTGCTTTTGTCAGATTCGGTTTGAGTTATAGCTGCTTTTGCAGTCGTTTACTGCATTATGGGCGATTCTAGGCTCCTGGCCAAGCATTTCCTACAGATTTGGCCGGTCTTTTCAGAGCGGAGCGGTATTCGTGAGTGCGGTCTGAACACTTTGCTTTCCGAGGGATGCCCATGCGTTATACGCATCTTTCGATGTGTCGATTATTGTTTATCGGGGTTATATGGCTTTACCGCTCTCTTTCGGGACTTGCAGTCCGCCCTATGGCCGTCTCACTCCACCGCTTGCGATGCAAACGCCTGGCCAGCGCGACAGAGAGTGATGGAGAGAGGGAGCCGTCTCTCCTTGTCTACAGTATCATTGTCTCGCTCGCATCCGCGTAGCGCCACATGCGTTCGATAGAGGTATGCGTACGCGTCTTCTCGAAACGCAAGTGGCGACAAGCGGACGCTCTGGGTTCATTTGTCTCTTTCGTTCCGGCCAGACTTTTCCATCTCAAGCGTTTTCGGTTCATTACTTTTCGGGCGGGAGTATTTCTCCCTCCGGATTTATGGGCCACAGGGTCTTTGTAGGTCTGCAAGGTTCAGTTTATATGGGGCTCATCCACTCCGCTGGCAGTGGCACAAGTTGCACCACTCGCACCACTTTCGCTCTTTCAGATAGCCGCGTCTTCGATGCCTCGAAGACGCCACCCCTAAGAATTGCAGCTCAGGCGAAGAATCTCTTACGTTTTTAGTGTTTCTTGGGTTCATTAAGGTTTAATGAATCTATGGAGCGAGTACTGGGCTTGAAGCTGGGCTTATCTGGTCACATGTATTGAATTGAAGTCGGATTTTTAAGGTTGGGGATGCCAAGAAGTTATCACTGCCCGATGGAGCACATCTCGCTGCTGTTTCGTTAGGTCTCCCTATCTGTAGCTAATTTCACCTTTAAAAAAACGCACTTTAAAAAAATATAACAAAAATTCCACACTTGGCACTCCTCCGGGAAGAGTTTCTTACGAGAAGTTTCCACTTAGCCATGCCGCCGAAGACTGATGATCGATTTAGCAGCGGTGGCAAGAATGTAGCCTCGGTTTTCGGGACTTCGCCTACCTGAGTCCAGTCCAACCCCTATAAGCCACTTGGGTTAGGTTCCCAGGGTCTCTATTGTCCGGGTTCGTCAAGGCCACGAACTGCAGCTGCCACAGGCACGTTTTCTGGTTTTTGCCTGGATGCCTGCATTCTAAATGGCTTCTTTGGGATTGCCTGCGATGATGGCAGTGCCGTTCGATGAATTTTCTTTTGACGCTACATCTTGCCTTATGAAATATCCGAAGATTTGGATGTTTAGGTAATTTTTCCTCAATTTAAATTTAATTTTAAAGGGCAGGCCCGGTTACTAACACTTCTCTTCGGTGACTACGCATTAAATGCTTGTCGGCGAAAAAACGACGGCCATTAGGGCTGCCACTTGTCGAAAAAGCCGAAGGGGACAGCTCGTACGTGAAACTACGCCCATGTCTCTAATATCTCCACGCTTTTCGGGTGTGGTGCCCTGGTATCCGATTAAATTTACTTACAACTGTTGTGTATTTGCCTTACAAACTTGCTTAAACGTATCAAGCAATTAATTATTACCGATCGATCACTACATATTTCACTGAATTTCCATTTTCAACTCCGAACGCAAATGTTCTACGAGATACAGTTCTCAACGAACAGCCCCACCACAGTATCTTTTTCCAACGAGCCGGTAACGCCGGCCAACTGCATTTCTGTTATACTTGTATTGCACATAACAGCTAACATTAACAGCAAATTTTGGGACATAGTTCAGTTTCAAACCCTAACTGAAGTTTTAAATTGTAGATAGCTAATAGCCAATATTATTGTATCGTGAACATATTAAACAGTGCCAATTATAATAATTAGTAAGTATTTAAATGCCAAACATATGTAATAAAACGTATAAAATGTATTTACAAAACAAGTGGGTAAAAAATGCATCTACAGAATACTAGTACAAACGAAGGTATTTACAGCCAACTACATACATAAATAAATGCGAACAAATAAAATAAATAAAAGGCTACGACTACGACTAAATGGGAATGCGGGCGACGCTCTTGATATGGGTATGGACTTTAAGTACGAAAATCGGGCATCTAGGCCTCCGAGAAATCGTTGTCGTAGGCGTGATTGCGGTAGGCTCCGTATCCCGGTTCCGCCTTAATGCCGCTTGTTTTCCTTGAGGTAGTATCAACTGTAGTGTTGGGCTTGGGCTTCGACTGCATAACACTATCGATTGTTGCATCGTCGTCGTCCTCGAAGTCCTCGCGCTGATCCTTGTACTGGTAGCTGCGGGCTAGCCACAAGAAGATCATCATGTCCACCAGCATGAGGCTGGCGAACAGGGTGAACTCTCCGGATTGCGAGCTGGTGAATTTGAATTCGGCAATCACCACGACAAGCATGTTGCCAATGGCCACCGAGAGCAGCCAACAAGCCTGAAGAACACTCTTCATACTGGGCGGCGACTGTGAGTAGGAGAACTCCAAGCCCGTCACGGAGAACATCACCTCAGCTGCGGTCATCACGACAATTTGGGGCAGCTGCCACAGAATAGATACGGCATTGGGGGCAACCACCTCGACCACGTTGTTTTGGTAACCATCGCGGGCACTTCCCGTCACCAGAAGGCTGTAGAGTCCACCTTCTTTGGCCTCGAAGCTGGCCACCTGTGTGCCATTGATGTCTACCCGAGCGAAGCCAGGCGTGATCCTGTGGAGCTCCGGCAGATTGCCTTTGTTCAGGGTAAGCGGTGGCTCCTGGGATGTGGCTGACTCAGTTGATAGAAGAACAGGTCCCTCGTCGTCTGGCGTGTTTAACAGAGCTCTCACTGAACTGCGACCAGTGTCGGTGGCGGACATTTGCAATCCATCGGCGAACTCGACGAGCTTGTCCTGGGCTAGGAAGTAACTCACTGACTTTCCTGGTTGCAAACGCAACTTGCCGGTGATGGAAGGGCACTCTCCGGATACGGGCTGAGCATTAAAAGTGTATTCCTTGGACTCGGGCATCTGGAGTGATAGATCCTCCCACACATTCAGAGGTTCGATAAAGCGAGAAGTTTGAACCACATCACTCGAGATTTCATAGCGACAGGGCATGCCATTGTATATTCGCAGGTGGGCCATATCGGGCTCTGTGGGCATGGCTCTGTAGGCAGCCTGCTCCATCTTCATCTCAAGACCCGCTGAGAGGAAAAATCCTAAGGCTGCCAGGAGAAGGCCTAAGGTGAGCTTCTGCAGTGGTCTCCTTATTCCACAGCGTGCCAGAACAGGGTAAATGATATAGTCGAATAGTGGCAGAAACCCGAGGATGAGCAGGGGATTGACCACCTGCATCTGATCGGGCTTTATCTGAAAACCAAACACATTGCCGTCCATTCGTGTGGCCTGGAAGGTCCATCGCGAGCCCTGCTGATCAAAGAGGGCCCAGAAGACGGGGAAGGGCAGAAAGAGTCGTAGGATTCTACCCAGGCACTTGGTCTCCTGCACCATTCGCGAGCCCACCGTCGGCTTGGCATAGTCCAGAAAGCTCTCCATTGGCTCCGAGTGCCTGCGCTTTTGCCATCCCTTGAACGCATCCGCAATGCAACGCGACACCCCGAAGATCATGTTGCCAGCAGGTGGCTGACACCTATACAACCGCTTGCCGGCCATGAAGATTACCACCGAAATGATCATCAAGATGGCGGGCACGCCAAAGGCCAGCGAGAAGCAATCCTGATCGCCGAAACAATGGACGTCTGCCCTCAAGATCGGGGTGAACGTGGTCGAAATCAGAGATCCTGCGTTAATGGCAAAGTAGAATAGCGAGAAGAACTTTGCCAGCTGGAGACTTTGCGCGGGCAGCGAGAACTGGTCGCCCCCAAAGGCGGAAACGCATGGCTTGATTCCACCGGTCCCGATCGCAATTAGTAGGAGTCCCACAACGGTCACAGCTCTAAATGGCGATAAATTACTTTATGATGACAACCATGCTATGCGGTATATACTCACTTAGTTGGCATCCCCGATAGCGGAACGGCACCAAAGGATACCACCATAGCCCCTAGGCTGTACACCAGCGATAGATATAATATAGTCTTGTACTTTCCCAGCCAGCCATCGGCGATAAGAGCTCCGATCAGGGGAAAGATGTAGACCAGCATGGTGAACGTGTGAAACAGTACGGTTGCCGTCTCCTCATTGTAGCCCAGTTTGTTGGTGAGGTACAGCACCAGGATGGCTGAAAAGTAAGAAATTTATTAGAAAGGACAACATGGATATGTCGCCGAGGTTACTCACTGCGCATGCCATAGTAGTTGAATCGCTCGCAGAACTCATTGCTGATGATGAAGGCCACCGACTTGGGATACGGAATGGTTGGCTAGTCGGGAGAGGTAGAAGAACTGTCATTCAACTATCGCGATCTGATTGCCCTTTGTAGCACTATCTCCTCTACATTTCTTTATCAATGTCCCACCAGTGAGAATATGTCGTTTCATGGACTGACTTGGCAATTATACGCCAAGTACCCATGTCGATAGAATTAAATACAACACGCGACGCCAAAAGATCTTTGGGTTTTAGGTGCATATGACATTCCATCGCAGAGAGGCTAAAGAAACTTTCTATGAGTTTACTTTGTTTTGTTGAAACTTCTATGGATTCTAACAAAGCAGTGCCATAAATTAACTATTATATGAACGGCCTTTTCAAAGCGTGATACTCCTAATCTGTTTATAATAGTCTCGAACTAGCATGTGACTATTTATTTATTTATTTTATTAAACAAATTGTTGTGATTTTACAAAGAATTACAAGGGTTAAATGTACAAAATTTAACCAATTTAATTAACATTTTTATAGTTGTGAGAGTCTTTGATTTTGAATCCGTCGCATTAAAAACGATTGAATAGTTTAGCTATTATGGTGCTTTTGGAATTTGCCTATGGCTACGAAATCCCCGTTTTCATCTTTTGATAATATGGAAGCTTACAAATATGACTCGTAACTTGGGGGAACTTTTCAGTATGTTTAATTGATATTGGATTGGAGGCAGTTCTCAAGTGTTAGATGAGGTCATTTTACTAGGGTATTTCTAAGGTACATACATATTTCGGATGGCCCTTAACTTTTTGGCGTTTTCTAAGCCTATTCTCATGGAAATGCTGCTTTCTGTCGTCACAACGCCTTCTTTTCGATTTGGCTTTCGATTTTGTTGGGTTTGTTTTGTTTTGCTTGGCTATTTAGTTTTCTGTTGTGATTTACCGCGTCTCTTGGCCAAGGTGAGCAACGAAACGCAAACGGGTTTCTGTCACTACCAGTGTCTCCGTTAGTCAGTGAGTACGTTAACCATTGATGATTGAGAATTCTGTGCACACCACGGCCTAGGCCAAGTGCCTCTCCTCATCCTCCTTTCCGATCCCTTCGATCGCCCCAGCGCTCCACGCTCTTCGCAAGACTCACCGTTGCCGATTTGCAATTCTCCGGGCCAACAACTGCATTGCCGACAAATGCCATAACGAGCTTTACGTAATGATCGCTACACTGTGGGGTTTCTGATTTTCGGCTCGAATCTACACAAGACTTCACTATGCACCCTACTTTTTGGCCCCCTCAGATTTTCTGGTCTTGAGCTCCCGTCTGTCGGAGACAACGTTCAGTATCGAACTAAGAATTCTCCGGAGCTGGCCCCGAGCTTTAAAGTTCGATCTGCCACCCGTCTTTCTTCTCGGCCTTTCTTCCGCTCCCAGTCCCTAACTGCCACCTCGAGCAGTAACAGTTGTTAAGCATAGGCAAATAAATTAACAAACAATAGAAGATCCCCAGAGAGTCTTAAAGGGTTGGGGGCTTTAAAGGGGGGCTCGAACAGAAGATGGTGAGATCAAAGCTACAGCTGATAGTCTCTGGCTTGTCTAGACTCTAGTGTCAGACTCTATTCTACACCATATCGCCGGTAACTCCGGGCAGGCGAGCGGACGAAGAATGATAACAGAGCTCGGGTAAATGCATTTGTGTAGCCCGATCCGCAAACTGGGTCACTATCGATTTTACTCTTTTTTCACAAGGGTACATTAGCTGCAACAGTTGCTGGAAAACGTCCCATTACAAATATGCAATGGATTGGTGGTATTTATCAAAGCTTAGCTACTAATTTTAGCTCCTCAATTATTCAACTGCAATAAATAGTTTTAATTACGGTTGTCGTGTAAAAAATTGAATACAATAAAAATGGTATAAAAAAATAATTCGCATGCCGTTTAACCTTGATCGACCTTAATTGCTTAGCAAACATTTCTGTTGGATTAGTAAATGATTAAAGGGTATTTATTGATCGACGCTATCATGGAACAAGACATATTCGATTCTTGTTTTGATTCTGACACACGACGATTAATTCAATCAATTTGCGGGCAATAAAAGGATCTCGATTTGCTGTCGCTTTTGGTTGACACACATTTATCGATCGCCGGGGGCGTTCAAGGTCAGCTGCGCTGCCGCTGTGATCAATAGCCTTGGGAGCAGAAGAAAGCGAAGCAAGTGGCGAAGAGAGTAGAAAGAAGAAAAGTCATTGGAACTTTGTGCGCTTCTTTTTCTCGAACACCCACTGCACGTTCAGTTGGGCAAATGTGTATGTATGTGTGCCTTTGTGTGCACTGTACTTTCTCAATTGACAACTAAATATGATAAGTAGCTGTTCTTCGTGCTCTCCGCTTTTCACACCGAAAGAAAATCCATGGTTGCAGCACTCCCGCTCATTGGGATGCAAGAATTGGGAAAATGGAAGGAATGGGATCTGCTATCCTCGGCCACTTCTTCACACTCTCTCCTCTTATCATTGCACCCTTTATTCAGCATTTCGCTTGATGGCATCACTTACCGCAATCTGAGAATCGGACTCCTCTTTTTGTCCGTTTTTAACGTTTTGTCCGTTTTTACCGTTAGTTATTTCACTTGCCATTTTGGCATTGGCTCGCCTTGTCCTCCTCTTGGCTACCTCTTAATTGCGCTTTAATGAGCTCGAACAAGAGTCACCTAATCGCGCTGGGCACTTTGGAATTTTGTCGAAGTGCCCCGAAAATCGAGAAACGGAAAACACACGCACACGTTTTGACACAAAAGGTTTTTTGCACCGATTTGCGTTGCCAAAAAAAGTTGTACAGAGTGTACTACATTAAAAAAGACACTGGTGAAGGGGGGTTGTGGGGAGGTGATCAACAGGTCGACGCCATAAAACGATCGCCGTCGCTGGCCGACGATAAATGATGCTCCGTCCATTTGCAAGCTGCGCTTTTAAGCTTGACTCGCAGTCGGCGGCTACGTTGGCAGCGCAGTCGCGACACCGAAAACCAAAAAAACAAATAATACACAATTCGAGCAAGAACAAAAATCAAATTAAATTTTTAGATAAACAGGTGGTGATGGGGTGGAAGGGAGGGGGGGGGGGGGGGGCGTGGTGTAGAGAGGGTGCAAGAGAGCGAGAGCAAGATAAACTCTGCTCTCTCTTCAAGCTGTGCTCTCTGCACTAAAAAAAAACCATGTGTAATCTACAAAATATAACATTGAATTTGTGAACCTATTATTCAGCCAGAGCGACAACATCAAACAGTTTAAATAAAGAGCGAAGTATAATGCCAACAGAAATTAGCCAAATATTCATTCCTATACAATGTTTCTCTCCGTGTAGCTCGCTCTGCAGAGATCATTGCAGCTGCAGCGGCGATCCCTTAGTATTACTGTGGGGGTGTTCCCACCACCGCCCTCTCTTTCGCGCAAAGCTGCGGCAGTCAAGTTCAATGCTGTTGGAATGACGAGTTGCTGAATTAGTGGACACCCCGCCCACCGACGGGCGCTATCGCTGGGAGTCCCCTAATCGGGCGTGTTACAGCTGTATTCCTCCTAATTTGTGCGAGCAGTGTTTCCTGTTGTTTCAGAAGGCTTGTGGAATGTGCATCCCTATCTGTGGACACAGTGCACCCGCAGTATTCCAGCTTATAGCCATTGTTGTGTCAACTGTTTGGCGTTTGGCGTGCTTAAAAGAGAGAATGTGGTTCTAGGAAGCCATATCCTATTTGCGATACCGTTGTTGTCAGATCTAACGTTATCTTGTGCTCAATATGTTATCTGCGCTGAATCTTGTGGATATCCCCTCGCTTTTCTTTAAGCCGAGCCAATGAGCTGGCCGGTACGAATCGATCTTATCTCGATCATATTCCTATCCCCTATCTGGCGATTAAACCCCTGGCCGTGCAAAATGGTCGAGTGCCAAGTGCCTGTTATCTATGTTTGTTTTCTTTACGGCTTTGAGTAATTTGTTGGACTTTCCCAGGCAGCCATAAATCTATCCAGCTGTAAAGATTTATGGTCCGCATTAGCTATTGTTTCGCGTCGAGATTGCTAAGGTTTTTCACGAAAACGCCGCGCTACACCACAAGATTGCACAGTTCCGGAAATATATGGATACATGTGCCGAAAAGGTTGTCAATTTCGCTCTGCATTCCAGTCCAGACCTCAAACTCACCTTTTGGAAGCCGTTGTGGTTACCTTCGACGAAGTGGATGTGCTGCAACCGATCGTCCTTAGCTCGAAGGCGGGCGAAGTGCCAAGCTGTAGAAAGTACATACATATGTATATGGGTGGTCTTTGGAAAACTGATGATACCTACTGCGACTGAATTCGGAGCTGCTCATCGGGCGACTGGATTCGCAGCTCGAACTGCATATGGATGTGGCTGTGCTAGAGAATTCGGGATTCCGCTGTCTGTGAAGCATACTTGAGCTGTAGCCTGGATTTCTGACAACTAAGGCAAAGGACAGTCACCCTAATTATGAGAAATTAGTTATTTAGATTGGAAATGTATGGGGAATCTTTATAATAAATTGTAGTTTTGAAATTGACGTGACGTCTTTATATCTTTGATGTACAAATCTAATCAGTTGGGCAAACACTTCACCGCCTATCTTCATTGATATCGGACTCCGAGATCTTGAGATCTATAAGTACCCCTCTATCAGAAGATCGGAGCCCCTTGAAGCACTGCCCTAAGAACGAGTATGATTGGGTGGGTATCTGGCTATCTTAGGCAAGGACATCGGCTATATCTCGCTTTCGCTTCGCCCTTTTAGCCCGATTACTTAATCGGCACAAAGTGCGATTTGGTAAGCCCCGTGCCGAGTTGTGCGATTGGCCCACCTCTTAGGTAGGTTGGTGGTTGCGATTTAATCGAAGATACCCTATCGCCGCCTGACCACCAGTTTGCTAATTGATAAGGTCTTAAGTGTAATCCCCAGGCTGAGCGAAGAGTTTCTTGCCCAGATACGACGCCAAAAGTCCATGGATACGAGATGCATAATAGCTGGCTGGGGATACGAGTACTCGATGTCTGTGTGTGTCAACACGCAACCCGCTCAATCGACACACAGACCCCCAATGCCTTGATGGCTTTAATTAAGTGTTACTCAATCGATCGCATAGCTGGCATTATGAAGACTAGACACCATGCAATCTGGGAGCCAAGTAAGTGACAATCGTAAAATCGAAAGCAAGAAGCAAAACAAAAAGTTCACTTGTCGCACAGTCAGGGCCTCTCGTTGAGCAATAATGGTTAACGTTAACAATAACAATAACAATAACAATGTCGGGCTACGGACTATCGCAGATCGGCCGATTGGCTATGGCCAATAGATGTACATATGTATATACTTGTTTCTGGGCATGGCATTAATGATAGGCGGCCATAAATACTATTCGCAGCTATCGACGCAGCGATTAAGTTCATAAAACAAAAACGCCACAAGTTTTGCGACCACATCCGATTAGATGCCTATCAAAAGCGGTGAGCCAAACGGGGTTAGATGATATAGGTTTTCCTATTTAAGGGGTCGCAGGATTTATAAGCCTTTAAGAACCTATGTAGTATTCGATGTGATTCGCAGGTTTGGCTTAATAAAGTTTCCTCATTACTTCATAAGGGATTATGATCATGATCTATTGGGAAAATTTGCCAATTTCGAAAGTTTCCGGCCTTAAATGCCTATGGATTGAAAATTTCGGAACGAGTTCAACGAGATATAACATTCCACATTAGGCCAACTATTTATTACCAAAGTGGTTTTCAAAGTACTAATCTTCAGGCGGAAATCAGAATTATAACTTTTGTCAAAAATTTAAAAAGGGTTAGGGTTAGAAGGTATTGTATTTATTTCCCTTTCCACCGTTGAAATGAATTATACTTATGACTAATCTGATATGAAAGACGTACGTACTTTTGAAACGACTGTTTGTTTCGCAAAAACTTATTGCCGATGTGATAACTTTATCGGCCATAAAACTACTTAATAGATTTGTAATAGTTCATTTTCCTATTACTATCATTTTAAGGGGCTTAATATAATTTATTGTATTGCTGCCAAAATACTGCCAATCATTTGGGTCTTAAGTTATGTATGTATGTACGTCCGTTGCTTACCCACGGAAAAGCGTGAAAAAAGAAAGTCATGTAGCTCGTTAATATGCAAGTCATTAGTATTAAATACTGGACGCGTTGCTCTAAAAATGGTTGGCGTACTTTCTTGAAAAAGAAATGGCTGATTAGTTACTTTTTGAGCAATATCAGTAAGCAATTTGGCTATTTATTGATGATTAATTGCCCGATTAACACACAGTTCAAGCCATTGAAGATTCTGACTAGGTCTCCTTACGCCACAAATTTCCTTGGCCAGCATTATCTTTTCTATTTGGCGTTGTTTTTTTTTTATCAGCATATAGACGTAGTAGCTCTTTAAATAATTATCTTTAGACCATATACTAGACTACTTTTCGATTCATGACTTACGGTGGGTAAAGTTGGGAAGCTCCCATCCCCCAGACTTGCAAGTAATGGCCAGAGATAACCGTTTGGGCGTTGAAAATATTTAGTTAATGATGGTGCGCAATCTGCATCGCCCACTACACACCACCCACCGACTGATGACAGACGGGGCGTGGCAGGTGTGATAAGCGGAGCAATTGTGATGGACAGCGATCTGTAATTGACAGGCGGCCAAGGGCGGGAAAGGGTGAAAAGTCAAGTAGATATTTCGGTGGGTAGTTGTGGGCCATAAATAACAATCGCGAGAGCTGCGAACTGCGGCTCCATTCATTGTGGGTAAGCGAACACCGGGCCGTAAATACTTCCACTTGCCAGTCGATAGTACGATAACACTGCGATTAGGCTTATCAACTCAGTCGTTCTAACGCCTTTCGCCATCCTTCGACGTCGAGCACGCGCGCAGTCGCAGCGGGCAGAGCAGTGCGGCAAAGCGGCAGAGCGGCGAAACCGTCAACGGCTTCTTAGCTAAGTTCGTTCACAGTCGACTTCAGTCTGAGGCTGTTGATCGCCGCTTGCGGACGTGGTCGCTCAATCCTGCTCGATTCATAACCGATTCAAAACCGATCCGAACCGATCCCAACCGAAACGACGTGCGTTCCAATTTTTTTTTTTGCAGTTGTTAAATGTTTTAATGTGAGTTACGAGTGCGCGAATGCAATGAACAATAAAAGCAATAACGATCCGAAAGCTTTGCCAGAGAACGGAGAAAAAACCGACAATAAATGAAAACATTATATTATGGAAAGATCTTACGAAACAATCAAATCCTTTCAAAGGCCAATGCAGCTAAGCAGGATTAGATTTTGTATACTTTGAAAATCAATTTGCAATACAAAAAATCAATTAAAACTATAAATAATCTGAATGAGATCTAATTGCGATATTGTTGGGTTAATTAATTATTTCGCAGTGGCAATTGGAAATTTCCCTTTAAAGTAGCCAACTTGTGGTCTTATATACATAACTTCAGGCGAGGATCAGTACTTTTTTGCTTTTATTGTCTCTTATTGAAAAAAAAAACATCAAAATTTACACATAATATATATGTGCATATTTTTTGTTAAATTAAAAGAAAGTTGAGTTTATGCAGCCCGGTCAATATCTCATACATATGTACATTCCTACAACGTAATGATTTTTAAAGCAAATTTAATATTTTTCTTCGATTTCAAGTGACGCGTAACGGATGTGAAGCGATCTCCGGGTTCCCACCATGACGGATAACAAAAATGGTATTGTTAATTACTAAAAAAAAACCACAGATGCATAATTATAGTTTCTACAGAGGGGTGGCGATTATACACACTACTGAAGCGAGATTTATGGCCCATATTTTTCAGATGCTCGAGTTTTAGTCACTGTTTCGATTTCTAGACAAGCAATATAAGCCACACAAAATTCCCCTCACCATAGATTGCAGTTGTGTTCTTATTTAGTTTATTGCGCCTATTTACTTCGATTCGCACCCATCCGTTTTAATCAGGGTCCGTTGGGTAACGTGCATGTTATAAGGATGGCCGGTAGTGAC
The DNA here is from genome assembly GCF_016746395.2 of Drosophila simulans. Lineage (NCBI taxonomy): Eukaryota > Metazoa > Arthropoda > Insecta > Diptera > Drosophilidae > Drosophila > Drosophila simulans. The sequence continues at coordinate 3,555,664 of NC_052525.2, forward strand.
TCAACGGAGGAACGATTCCCAGAACTCCAGGCTCGCAACTACGCTAATCGGCTCCCTTGGCCGCGTGTGCAGTTCGCAAATCTAATCGCTCTGATAAGGGACTTTGAGTGGCTGGCCCCGGGTTTTAGCCACTTGAGCGGCTCCAACACAAGCAACAAGCAGGTCCAAATGTGGATTTGCTTTTGACGGTCCCCAAAAAAGAGCTGCCAAACTTGGTCAATTGGCACGGACGAACCTTGCCTATACTTGCCCATTCAAATCTCAAAAAAATAACTCGACTTGCCTACACCGATGCAAATTTTCTAATTTGTATAATTGTGTGCGCCTGCATTTCAATGTCAGCCGCCGGCTTCATTTGCATATTCGTAGGCAAACTGCCATTGCGGGTGTTTAAAACAAATGCGATTACGATTTCGTTTGGTATTCCAAACACACACACACACACACTCCACTTGCTGACAAATCGCTGGGAGAGCCTGTAGTAAGTGCAACCTCTTGCAATTAGTGAGTGAGTAGTTCGCCTGGAATTTGCCATTTCGTATTTGGTTGCTCGGTGCGGAGCAGAACCCGGTCGAATTGAATGGGGCGGTGCCGATATGGGATCGTAATTGCCACTTCGAACGGAACAAGACAATCAAAGTTTTGCTCACTACCGAAAACAGCGAACTTATCTATCTGACAACTTCCATTGAATAATTCTGTTTCTTCACCGCCGAAAAAAGCATTTGTAATTAAAACTGGGCCAAAGCCCCTGCTCCTGCGCCGCTTATCATTGCGCTGGACCAATAAACATCGCGCTCGTTCTAATCGCTTGTAAATCAGTTGGAATACTTTTAGACCCTCTTCATGGCGATTATGTTATTGGGTAGGTGCGAAATTTACAACCTATTCGATGGCCAATCGATGAACAAACCGACGATTATGCGATAACGATGCCGATATGCAATGTCATTAAAGAATCACTCACTACTATATATTTGATATGCAACATATAGATAACTCACTTGTAAATAGCACTTTCAACTTCACTGTATTCTTGTCCTGTGTGAGACTATCCAATTATGGCCATCCGTTCTCGAATTCCAGAGGAATTTCTCTGCATATCACAGTTAGCGATAGTTCAACGCGTTTCAGCATCATAACCACCTATCAATCAATCAATCAATCTATAGGTCCCAGGGCTCTTAGAGCTTAAGTAAAGAAATCTTAAGAAAGTGAAATTGAGAACACTTTCACAGCACTTTCCCTCCGACTCTTTACAACTGCACTCAAGGCATACCAGGCTTATCTAATTATTTATAGGTAAAGCCCTCACTGTACTCATTTTTCAATTAGCTTGTTGGAAATTACGGAGTATCAGCGACTACGATTGGTCTACGCTTTTTATGGAGACCAATCGAGTGGATTGGAAGATCTGTCTGGAGATCAATTTTCCGTCCTTCGGTGACACTTGGCCAGTTCCCTGGAACTAAACACTACGCTATTAGCGGCTGAAAATGAATGAATGAGTGCTTTTGAGTGTGAATGTGAGTGGCAGGCCTGGTCTCCCGACTTCAAACGGCCACCGAAGCGGGTCAATGCTGTACACGTCTGGTACTTGTATATTTTGTATATCTCTGTTTCCCTGCGATAAGGCGCTTTATGTTAATGGATGTTTGATGTGAAGTGTAGTGCGTGCAATAGCATTGTTTCCACGGTTTATGGGGCCATGTGATGGCTACATTACTGCCTCAAATAGCGGTCATAAACGCTGATAAAGCATCGATGGATTAGCTGCGAACCGATTCTGGATATCGCAGTTAGATAAGGCCTATTCATTGGCCGCCTTTCGGGACTTTCGCAGTTCGCTTCCTGAATCATCAACCATCGAACAGATACAGATCCAGTTGTCCGAACATGGCCATGACCATGACAAGATGCAATTACCATTCGATCTACATGGACATGACCATTAAAGCTCCAGCAGACATTTAGACGCAGCATTGTCAGTAATCAGCATGTTGTTTATGGCGTGGAAAGCCATGCTCCCAGCCAGTTTGTCAAAGTGGAGGCGATCGCCGAGAGAGCTATCTTCCCTAGCTGGGTTATCTGACGCCCGCCACTGCCGTAAACCTCGTAAAAGCTCGGGGCCTAAGGCTGGATAATTTATGCCGGGCCACCGAATTCACACGCCCACCGTTGAAGTAAAGGCCTGGCCAAATATAGAACAGTCCTTATCTGTGGCGGAGGTGTCAAGCACAAGGCCACAAGTCTCGGTTTCGGTTTCTGATGAAATGTCGCCGATCCTCAGATCGCTAACGAATCTCAGTGGCCATATGAAATGGAGCTGCCGGTGGAGCAAGTACCCCTGCTGGGTGGGCTCTCCAAGTTTTCGATGATTGTATTTCGAATTACTTACCTGGATCCTTCTCTCTTCCGCAGAAATACAGCCAGCGGCTGAGCCTGTGGCTGAACCAGAGCCTACTCCCGCGGCCGAAGTAGCTCCTGCAAGTCCCGATGGTTCCGGTCCAAGTGTTGCCGAAGAAGTCACCCCGAGTGTTGCGACCGTTGAAGACACTACCCCGACTGCAGCACGTGCAGAGAGTCAACCGTCCGGCGAGAGCAACGGCACGGCGGAGGACAAGATGCTTCCCGAGATCGCCAAAAAGAATGGCAAGGAGCCCGAGCAAAATGACAAGGAGCCCGACCAGAATGGCAAGGAACTGGCGGAGGCCAATGACTTCAAGAACGTCTCCGAGACTGAGGGTCAGCAGAAGGTAATCGTTATTATCAAGATTCGAAGCGAACACTGTACTTACCTTTTCATTGACACCCACAGAAACTGCCCTACCCCAAATCCGTATTCTTCATCATCAGTAACGAATTTTGCGAACGTTTCAACTACTACGGCATGAGGAGTAAGTTAATCGCAAAGGATCTTAGCATGGAATCACTGCTAATCGCTCGTTCTTCTTTCAGCTGTTTTGGTTCTGTATCTGAGTCGAGTTCTGGGCTATTCTGATGACACCGCCACCGTGGTTTTCCATATCTTCACCATGTTCGTGTACTTCCTGTGCGTTTTTGGAGCCATCATTTCGGACTCTTGGCTGGGAAAATTCAAGACTATCCTGTATTTATCGCTGGTTTACATATGCGGATCGGTGCTGCTGACCCTAGGTGCCATTAGACCACTTAACCTGCCCATGGAAACGTTCACGATGATGGGCCTTGCGCTAATTGCCCTTGGTTCAGGTGGCATTAAGCCGTGTGTGTCGGCGTTCGGTGGCGATCAATTTAAGGTGCCGGAGCAGGTGAAGCAGATCACTTCGTTCTTCTCGCTCTTTTACTTTTCGATCAATGCCGGATCGCTGATCTCCACCACGGTGACCCCTATACTGCGCGAGGACGTGTCCTGCTTTGACGACATTAACTGCTATCCATTGGCCTTTGGAGTACCTGCCGTACTTATGATTGTGTCGGTGATCATCTTCGTTTTGGGACGATCCCTGTACAAGATGAAGCCACCGGCCGGAAATATGGTGGTGCTTGTGAGCAGTACCATCTGGACAGCCCTGACCACCAAATGTAAGGAGAAAAAGACCAATCCGAGGGAGCACTGGCTGGACTATGCCGATAGAAAGTACGACCGCCAGTTGATTGACGATGTGAAGGTCCTTATGCGAGTCCTCTTCCTCTACCTGCCACTTCCGGTCTTCTGGGCACTGTTCGATCAGCAGGGCTCCCGTTGGACCTTCCAGGCCACCCGAATGGACGGCGACATGGGCTCCTGGGACATCAAGCCCGACCAGTTGCAAGTGCTCAATCCTCTGCTCATCCTAATCTTCATACCGTTGTACGATGTGGCCTTCTATCCGGTCCTGAAACTAGTGGGCATCCGACGGCCGCTGCAGAAACTCACCATGGGCGGCATCCTTGCGGGCATTGCTTTCATCATTTCCGGAGTGGTGGAGCTTAGCTTGGAGGTGAGTAATTGTTCGAAAATGCTTGTTGGCTTGGGACTTAAAGCTCTGAAAGGATTTAATTGGGAAGTTTTAAAGTATTTTTAACTACTGTGCTTATATATATTGTATTGTACTGTACCTGCACCTGCACTTTCCGTTTTTCTTTCGTTGCACGCCTTGCTGTCGTTAGAAAACCTATCCCGACCTGCCCTACAGCCAGAACGTCCAGCTGCGCATCTTCAACGCCGACAACTGCGACTACCTCTTCACCTCGAACATTCCCGGAGCGGAAAGTGTGACGGTGACCTCGTTGAATGCCTATACCAACAAGGATATTTACGCACCCGGTTCACTGGACGTGGAGTACTCGCTCAGCAGTACAGATGAAGCTTGTGCCATTAGCGCCGACAAAATACGTAAAGTCCTTACTGATAAGACGGCATGGTCTCTGTTCCTCAATCCGCTGAATGGTAGTGGGTACTACTGGGAGGAGGATTTTGTGGACAAGCCGAGCCAGAGCCATCCGCTGATCCGAAACGTCGCTAATGTGCCGCAGGGGCTATCAATTCGTTGGCAAAAGCCTAGCACGGGAGAGGTGGTTTATGATGACCTGGCTAGCAAAACGTTGCTCACTCGTGTGAATTCGGCGGAATATGAAGTCCTGGTGGGCGAAACGAACGTCGGAACATTCGATGTCCACACCGGCGGCGTGTACACACTCCTGATTAAAGATAACAACAACAATTACGAAGCCAATTTGGTGGAAGTGACGAGCCCCAACTCGGTAAAGATCCTTTGGCTGGTGCCGCAGTACGTGGTGATGACCCTCGGCGAGGTGATGTTCTCGGTGACGGGACTGGAGTTCTCATACGCCCAGGCTCCTCCCAGCATGAAGAGTGTCCTGCAGGCCTGTTGGCTGCTAACGGTGGCCTTCGGCAACGTCATTGTGGTCGTCATCGCCGAGGCCGCCTTATTCGAATCGCAGGCCAGTGAGTTCTTCCTGTTCGCCGGCCTCATGTTCGCCGACATGCTGATCTTTATGGTGATGGCCTACTACTATGTGCCCAACGATCCGAACAAGGCGGAGGAGGCCCAGCCCCTGACGGCGGGCGATGCCAAGACAGAGATTCCCGCGCTCGAAGGCGGAGTCGAGAACAAGGGCAAGGACATCACCGAGTAGACCTCAATCCGATTCGTCCTGCTTGCTCCCGCGTTGTGTATTATATATATATTTGTACTTGTAGATGTGTATATGTATGTAAATCCTTAGTGGCCTTTGTCCTTTTCCAAGCTAAGTGTAAGTGAAGCTGCGACCGGGCATTGTTGCATATGAAAAGACATCCAACTAGTTAATCTAATAAAAGAAACATAATAATATAATCCGTCGTTGTTACTATTCCTGCTCTCTCTCTATCTGCTTGAATACTCTTAATTGTTTCCTACGACCTAGACTTTACTCAGTATGATAGTCTTATAAGATATCATTCCGGAGATTTCTGGTATTGCTCCGATCTAATATATTCGTACCAGCTTGCACGTTTATCTTCCACCCTTGCAGCACACTTACCCATTGATACCGAGCAGTGGTAATACCCAGCTACGCGTCTTCAGCGGTATTCCCGACTGCGATTATCGCTTCAGTACGAACCTCGGAGCCCGGGAGAGCTTCACCTTAAGGGGGCTGGACTTCTACTATTCGGGTAGCGTGGCCACGAGCACCGACGGTACCTTCCAGTTAACATACTCCGTGGAGAGTCTAACTGAGGGTAAGTTACCACGTTATCGCGATCCTCATATTCAAAAGTCACGTAAGAACCCGTGAATATGCTTAAAGCCCACTATCCTCTTTGGAGCGTTAGGCCGAAATCACAATTTGAATCACTTCACTTAGGTTGCGTAATCCTGGAGGGCGGAACCCAGCAGTTGTATGAGGCCACCGCCCACTCACTGTTCCTGCGACCTTCGCACGCCATCACTAAGTATTGGTACGAAGACGAGGTGCAGAAGTCGAATCGCTCGTGGGCTTTCGTGCGAAACCTGGCGAATCTCTTGGCCACCACGCGTGTGGTTTGGCGGGAGGATTCCGGGGATACGGTGGCCCTGGATTTACCCGCCCGCAATCACGATCTCTACGAGCTAAGTACGGGCGATTACAACGTTCAGGTGGCGGATCACAATCTTACAAGCATAGAGTTACGCGCTGGAGGCGTTTACGCCCTGCTGATCGGCCAGAGTCACGGGACATTCGTATCGCGACTCATCGAGGTGACCAGCCCCAATTCGGTGCACATGCTCTGGCTGGTGCCGCAGTACGTGGTAATGACCCTCGGCGAGGTGATGTTCTCGGTGACGGGACTGGAGTTCTCCTACTCCCAGTCGCCGCCGAGCATGAAGAGTGTCCTGCAGGCCTGCTGGCTGCTAACGGTGGCCTTCGGCAACGTCATCGTCGTGGTTGTAGCGGAACTCAAGTTCTTCGACTCGCAAGCCAGCGAGTTCTTCCTGTTCGCCGGCCTCATGTTCGTCGACATGCTGGTCTTCATGTTCGTGGCCTACTACTATAAGCCATATGATGAGGTGGCTGCCCTGGTGCAGAGGGTAAGGGCTAGACGGGAACGGAAATGGCAGGATCTGGACCGATTCAAGAGGGACTAGGAGTACGGATGCCTGCTTGTCATTTGAATCTGTGCGCTTATTGTATCCTTATGTGTAGTTCTTTTACGATACGAAATAAATATCCCAAAAATACGGCAAAACAAAGACTTTTAATATCCGCTATCAGAAGAAACATATCATTATTTCTTACTTTGTTACTATTTCAAAGACGATCCTTTGAATTGTTGTAATACCCTATGTTAAGTGTTAAATAAGTTATATTGAATGTTACTGACCATTTCCTTTCCATTTATCCAGCGCTCAACAAGTTTACTACCGCTTGCGTCCACTGCACTTATATCATTAAAATATAAAATGTACAATTATTTTAATATAACTGTAACGAATATTCAAGCTCGCGCGGAGTTGCCAGATCGCAACTTAACAGCGTGCTGTTATGCGCATGTTGTCACCTGACATTCCGCAATTTTTAGTATCTTTTTCGCTGACATTTGGTCGAGAAAAATATAAGAAGAAGAAGAGTTGAAAATCATATGACTTGTCGATCGATAGAGAAAAAAGGTTGAATTTTCACCGTCGCTCCGTATCGAACTGCACGCCCTTCGCCACACAATTCGCGCAACTTTCGGTCGAGCGAGAGCAGTCCCATAGAAAGGAATCCAGCGCAATTCGCCACCTCTTCAACTTCCAGCCAGCTCCTCTGCGTGTGTGTGTGCGTGTGTCATCAAGATGAACAGCTCGGGCTTTATGTTTAACATCGATAATGGATATCTGGAGGGTCTGTGCCGTGGCTTCAAGTGCGGCATCCTGAAGCAGGCTGACTATCTCAACCTGGTGCAGTGCGAGACCTTGGAGGGTAAGTAGCAGAGCCATCGCAAGCGTAAACCGAAAACCCCATTTTCCCACACGCCCCTGGGTCACATGACCAGCGATAACAGAGTCGTGCGTGTGTGTATATATACATGTATGGCTGTTAATGTATCTTTGCACCGGTGTGTGTAAGCTTGTCTTGTGATTTGTTGACGTTTTTCAACTGGATTTTCTTTGAATTCATATTTGGAATTTATTTGTATCAAGGAACATGTAGCGTGATTTTCCAATAACAACTAAATAAACGCCGGACAAGTACTTTGGCTCACCATATTTCGTAGAAAACAAATTTTCAAATGATGTATTAAACTTGATTTCACTTTGGATTTTACAGATCTCAAGCTGCATCTGCAGGGAACTGACTATGGCAGCTTCCTGGCCAACGAGCCCTCGCCCTTGTCGGTGTCCGTTATCGACGACAAGCTGCGCGAAAAGCTGGTCATCGAGTTCCAGCACATGAGGAACCATGCTGTGGAGCCGCTGTCCAACTTTCTGGACTTCATTACCTACGGCTATATGATCGACAACATCATTCTGCTGATCACTGGCACGCTGCACCAGCGACCCATCTCGGAGCTGATCCCCAAGTGCCACCCTCTGGGCAGCTTTGAGCAGATGGAAGCCATCCATGTGGCGTCCACTCCCGCTGAGCTGTACAACGCCGTCCTCGTGGACACGCCACTGGCGCCCTTCTTCGTTGACTGCATCTCCGAGCAGGATCTGGATGAGATGAACATCGAGATCATCCGTAACACCCTTTACAAGGCCTATCTGGAGGCGTTCTACAACTTTTGCAAGAACATGGGTGGTGCCACCGCCGACGTCATGTGCGAGATCCTGGCTGTAAGTGAAATAATTTTATAGGCGTATATATAATTTACTTAACATATTGTTTCATTTGAAAAATAAATACTGTACATCTTACCATTTCAGTTTGAGGCCGATCGTCGTGCAATTATCATTACCATCAACTCCTTCGGCACCGAGCTGTCCAAGGACGACCGTGCCAAGCTGTATCCCAACTGCGGCAAAATGTACCCCGATGGCCTAGCCGCTTTGGCGCGAGCCGACGACTACGAGCAGGTGAAGACCGTGGCCGAGTATTATGCGGAGTACGCCGCGCTGTTTGACGGATCCGGCAACAATCCCGGAGACAAGACGCTGGAGGACAAGTTCTTCGAGCACGAGGTGAAGCTGGACGTGTACGCCTTCTTGCAGCAGTTCCACTTCGGTGTCTTCTACGCATACCTCAAGCTGAAGGAGCAGGAGTGCCGTAACATCGTCTGGATCGCCGAGTGCGTTGCCCAGAAGCACCGCGCAAAGATTGACAACTACATACCCATTTTCTAAGCGCGCTAGATGATCGCTAAGCATTTGGCATACAAATAATATTACACGTTTTTTTTTCCTGCCTTTCGATATGCGTTTTTTTTTTGTTTGTCCCCCTACCCTTGTTATTGAATTGTTTAATGTATATTATATTATGATACCGAGTCTGTATGTTTGTATGTAGCGAGTATTATTGCCGGCCCAGGCAAATTTTTGTCAAGTGTTCAGACCCAAGCCTAGATTTCTCAGTTTCCGCGGCTCCTCCTCCCATTGTTATCAGCATTGGCCCCATAGATAACTATATAATATGTATTCGGGAGACCCATAGTGTCCCTTCAGGGCTTCGTGTTTGTGTACATATGTATAATTATCGAACGGAACGAAAACAGTTCAAATTGAATGTAGAGAAAAGAAACATCAGCACCATATGTTAACTACTATATAGAAAATGCATACTTATACAAGAACTACATATGTGAATGATAAATCAATTATTAAAACATGTTTTCAAACATTCCCTTAAACGCCGCTGTCTAATAACTGAGTTATATGACTCTGATACATGCCAATAACAAGTCAGGCATTTGCTTTAAAAAAGATAGCTCTGACTAAACCGATGGCCTCTGATTCCAACTTTCTTGTTTGTTTTTTGCATAATCTAAAAGCATTTTTCTTTCGATCTTAGTTTTATACATATTTTCTCTTTTGGATGCTTAAGTAGCCAAACTTAAAATGCCAATCGGTTGGACAAACTGTCACGGGTCGTTTTGGGGTTACATAAAAATTGGATAAGATGCCAAACAAGTTATTGGCTATCGAATGAATTCAAGTTTGTTGTTGTCGTAGAAAGCATTTCCAAAAATATGTTTTCTGCAGAATGATTGTATTTTAATCAGTCCATGTACGAGCTTATGGTATTTTTTAAAAAGGGAGCAGACAGTAAGTTTAGTTCTTAGTTCTGGTTAATCCCTCTGAGTCACTTTTAAAAAAGGTCTACGAGTAAAGAGATTTATGATAAATGCAAGTATGAGAGGTATTGTCATGAAGGCATCACATATTTCACTCAATTCATAAAGAAGACAGTTGTCAAGGATATCCAGCTACTCTTTGTCTGCTCGCGGAGTTCAAGGTTTCCATACTTCCAGGGTGCGTCCACTGCTCCATTACTCACCGGGGAATCTTTTGGGCTAGACAAAGAAATCCTGCTTTGTATTCCATCAGCATACACTGAATATACATATGCATACCATGCGTTAACTTCTTGTCATTTAAGATATTCAAAAGCGGCGATGATCTGAGCTGGAAAGACATCATATGTATGTATATATTTGTGCTTGGCCAAGTTGTGATGCCCCGGAGATGTGATTTCAGATCTTTGCTTTGATTATGCACAGTCAATGGGAAATCAATAGCTTTTCTTTCTGTGTCGTGGGTTAATTGCGTGCAGCATGCTACGTGCTACGTGCCCGTAGAGCGCAGCATTCCCGTTAGGCAGGCCTATAGCTGGCCATAGCTTCGGATCTTGGCCCAGTGCGTATGGCGTCGCTATGGAGCAGGTGCCGCCGACGAGCTGAAGAACCGACTAGCCGACCAGCCGACCAACCAACGAACCCCGAACACGTTCGATGCGAAAAGAAAGCTGCTGTTGTTGGCTCGATCAGCTGGGGGAGCGACCCGTGGAATCGCCCATAACTCGGCCTGGTGGCTCCAAGTCCGCGCAGTCGAGTTCCGCGTCCCCGAGCGTTGAGTTCAGTCTTATAAAGAGCAGCAGCATCCGATTTCCTGGCAGAGCGGGAAAACCAACCGTCACGCGCGCCAAGCCAATTTCAAAACTATTTTCCAACATTATTTTTTTTTTTGCCACACACGGAGTGCTTCTGTTTTTTTGTTGTGTTCCAAGTGCAATACGGAAGTGTGTCGTCTGACCAGCAACTGGAGTTACAGCAGGATAGCAGGATACTAGGATACTAGGATAACTGGATAACCCACTCATAGGTAAAGATATACGCAAAGAGGTGAAATGCGGTCGGCACTCAAGTGGGCCAATATGATGATGACCGCTGGAGTTGGAAAAACCAACGCGCCAAAGACGGCCAAAGAGGCAATTGCACGTAAAACCCGCCAGTCGGCGTGGAATTGTTGAATTGTGGAATTGTGTCAACCAGTTTGGCCCCGCACTTTGCGAGTACGTCCCCTCGAAGGCCCGCAAGACTCCCCAGATCTCCATCTACGTAGTACGTACATACGTACATATGTGGCCGGCCATCCATCCGCTTCTGCCTCTGTTTGCTGTGCGTTCTTCTTGCCTTGTCATTAACTTATTTGAATTTGGCAAAACAAAAGAGACGCGTCGTCGTCGTTTTACTTTCTACAACCCATCACCGCATTCTTCGCCGCCCGACGTCCCGTGTCCAAAGTCGCAGGTGCTGGAAAGTGGAGCTGTTTGTCCGATGTCCGTTGTCCGATCGCTTTGGACCAACTGTGGGTTTTGGCCAATTGATAATCAAAGTCAGCTGGGAAGTTTATCTGTTTTGTTCTCACAATAAGGTCCAAAAAATCAAGTGTTATGCAACATATACGTAGGGAGGGATATGCTTTTCTCCTAAAACACGTCACGTTTCTTATAAAGCGTTCATTCATTGAATATTTCATCTGATTGGAGTAGGTGATAATACTCACATTGCCATATCTGAAACTTATGCTATAGCTATATCAAACATTAACTGCGGGAATCCAAGGTTTTCAGCTCGAAACGGGCTAATTTTCTGGTCCATTGGGTCAGCCTTGACCGGAAATGCCGACCGCCGATCGCTGCCCCTCCTCCACTGGTTCGCCCTGTTCCCCCGCCGCCCCACCCCTCCCTATACGCCACCACTTCGGTGGGGGCTACCCACGCCCATGGCGAACAGAAATTTCACCGCTGGCTGCATTAAAGAACTTAACCTTAATTTTGGCATAGGTCTCTCGACATGGTCATCATTATTATGGTAACTTTGATTTTACCTCCTCTTCGCTTTGTGTTGTTATTGTTGTCGCTGTTGCCGTGGTTGTTGTTGTTGTTGTTCTTGCTGCTGCCCAGCGATTTCACCCACACACTGGCAGAAGAAAGTGGTGAGCACACACATGAACACAGGGAGCCAAGAAATAACACAAATCAGGCAGAAAATCTCAGAGCAGTCGTAAAAAAAAGACAAAAACAAAAACAACAACAAAAACCGAACGAAATTATGCAAATTTCTTGGGGTCTAGCGACTACACACATACATACATCTGTATGTACATATGTATGTACATATATGGGGTTATATAAACCACACCGAAGGATGTAAAAGTCTGACAAACTGTTTAGCATAATCACAGCTCGCTGGTTTCGCAATCACCGAGCGTGGATTAGATGCACAGATGCTGTGGCATCAAAAATCCAAAAAAAAAGAAATATCATTATAGAAAAGCATTTTTTTTCCTTTGAAATTTTTGCATCACTCTTACACTTTCGCTGGCGCACTGAATAATTAACAGTTCGATTTCGATGGACGAGCTAACCTCCGCCCAAAAAAAAATCTGATTGTATTATGATAATTTAAAAAAAAAAACACACACAGCTAACCACTGTCTCACTTTCTATTTTCCTATGCGTTTAATAATTAATTAATGCTAATAACTTTTCACAACCGTTATAATTTATTGACAAAATTCGAAACTACTGCTCGAAAACAAACAAGATGTGTGCGGTTATTGGGCGAGGGGTGGGGAGGGGAGGGGAGGGGAGGGGAGGGCACACACGTGGGCTTTTTATAATATTTTCGGTTCGTTTCCAAATGCAATATGCCAAACTGGACTTTCGAGCGTTTCGATTACGTATTGGAATTTGGGATCGGCTTTTAGGTGAAATTATTATGAAGCCAGTGCATCGCCAAAGTGCAGATTGCATTTCAAACATGCAGCAATGTGTGCCAAAAGCAGAGCAGCAGAATGGCTACAGTGAGTCCTGCCTGAAGCGAACCCCATCTCAATAGCAATAACAAGCTGTTGATTATTCTTATTCCTAACTTTACTTCGATTATACAACTAATTCTTGAATTTGAACTTGCATTGCATTGCCCCCGATATGGGTGTTGGCTTGAGGCAGTCTCCACTGTCTACCACCTGCCCATTGAATTCGGTTCGGTTCCAAGTCGACCTGCGATTACGAGCAAGTTACTTCGACTGTGGTCACATATTGCTACTGCCAGTGCCAGTGGGCATTATTACGGACACTCATTCTCGGAATGGGACTTTGGCCACTGCCATATTTAGCCGCACACACTTTCTTTGCCCAAACAGCCACCAACTGGGTCACAAATGGTGTTTGTTGTTCCGCCCAAGCGGAAGGTCATCAATGGAATGTAATGTCCAGATGCCACATATCACGCTGCGAGCCACGTACGGTTGAAGAGGGCCCAGAAGCCGAGAAGCAGGAGGCGGTGCCCAGAAAAATGAAAGTGGAACAGTGTGGAGCTGTGGAGCTGTGGATCTGTGGAGCAGGTTCAGCTGGCCGAGATTTCTGTGCGTTGTTTACCGTTTCCAGACAAATGATGAAAATGAATATGAAAATGATGTAAGGAAATGGGCACCATTAGAATGGGCGGCAGGCAGCGCAGATAATACGCGGTAATAAGCCGGTTATGGTAGAATGAATTACCATTATCCCCTGCGGCCCATTCCCATCCAGATTACACAAATTGTCCACGCCGAACAGTGTGAAAGATAAGAAACAGATAGGAAAAGAGAACCATAATCGGCACAGTAGGGATTAATGGTCAAAATATTAGACCAAATCGGTCAAATCCATGCAGACCCAATCGAAAGCAGTTCTCCCGCAGAAAACGAATGCGTTTAATAGCATGGAACCAACGAGCTTTTCTATGAGCTCCATCTTTAATTGTAGTATTCAATACTTTGTTTTTTTTCTTCGTTTTTGTTTAATAGAAAACTTGATTTAGTTTCTAGGGCGTGCCCGTGCCCCACATCCAACAACTGCCATCCGAATCGTTTTGCATATTTATCTTGAAATAGTTCTGGCTCTGGTCCGAGCCCTTCGGGTTTCTCCGCCGGTTGAGCTCCAGTTAAGAGCCGCTAATTGATTTGGACATCTTGGGGCGCTTCGAAATCCCCCTGCCCCTGCCCCTCCCCTTCCACCCTCCCCCCGTGCCAACGAGCACTTGAGGTAAATGAGTCAATAGCTGAAATTTCACTTTGCCATCGGTGACTCCCCCTGCCACCCGAAAAAAAACTCAAAAAAACAAAAAATAAAAATGAAAAATGAAAAGAGCCCAGTTGGAGTTGGCAACGAGCTCCAACTTGTTGGCTCTGCGGAAATGAATGAATTTCTGAGTGGATACATACATACATACATACATATGTATGTAGGTATGCACACAGGTAGTGTTAGTATATGGGGGCTATTCTAATGAGCCAACCCAATTCGTCAATTAAATAACTCTGCAGAGAGATTTCACTCTCGTTTTTTGTCTCTTCGCGTTGCGTTGTTAAATTCGGCTTTTAGTTTTCAAAGCCATTGGGTTTCGCTGTTAATTTGTTTACTTTGCATTTGGAAGTGGGGAAATGGGGGGAGGAAACGCAAAAACCGAAGATGAGATGAAAAGAGAAGTGAAAGAAATTATGTCAATATTTATTTAAATTCATTTCTTTTGCAAAATACGAGGCGGCCAAAAACGAGACGGAAGAATGCGGTGAAATTTAATCGCTGGCCACTTGAAAGCGATTTCCGAGCTGTTGACTTTTGGAATACCTCTTGGTTTTGTGCCCGCATCCACCTTCCTCAACCGCTCCACTTCGATTTCCATTTCCATTTCGATTTCGATTTCGATTTCGACTTTGAATTCCGCTTCGCAAACGAAAAGCAAAGTGAATCGCCATGGAGCTCGCTTTTTCACTATAATTTTCACTGTATTCATTCTCGGGAGTAGTTTTGTTAACTTTAGTATAAAATACCCATTACAGAGTCAACAATAGTGCTTTAACTTATAGCATATGTACTTTGTGCATAAGTGTGTTAGTTGTAAAGGGTTTTACGGGAATACAATACACAATCCTTTATGTCAGCATACTGACTTTGATTTGGGTGTTTCGTTACAGATTCGCAAAACAAGATGACCAGCTCGAGGAACATGCTCCTAATGCTGCTCCTGGTGGCCAGTGCCTCCATACTTCAGCTGGAGGCCAAGACCGTGTTCCGGCGCACCGACAAAATATCGGAGAACTTCAAGCAGTTGGATCTGCCGCCAGAGGAGATCGATCCCAATGTGGCGCCCCCGGAATCGGAGCCGCCCAAGGTGGAGGATGTCGCCGATGTGGCAGATGAGGTGGTGGATGCCGTGTCGCCTGCTGCGTCCATCGACGAGAGTGCCAATGAGATAGCCAGCGGTGACGTGGAGACCCCAAATGCTGCCGCTTCCGTTGCTGACGCTGTCGCCCCAGCCGCTGCCGTTCCCGAGGTCGCAGAGGCAGCTGCTCCGGCGGTGGCCACCACTCTTGCGGCCAAGCCCACCACTGCGCCGACCACCGCCAAGCCGGAGAATCCCATCAGCAAGTTCTGCAAGTGCTCGGAGAGCCACTGCGACTGCTGCCGGAAGTTCGGATTGCCATTGCTGCCCAGCGGACCTGGCTGCGCTAAGATAGCCTATGTGGGCAACGACGAGATGAGCGTCTCCCTCAAGTACGGTGGCATCACCTTGGCCTCCCGCCGCATCTCCAGCAAGCGGGCTCGCCCCATTTGCGTGGGCCTGCCCGGCGGCTACTCCAAGTTCTGCGGCAAGGTCTATGGTCTGTCCCGTTCCAAGGAGTCCAAGGACTTCAAGGCCTGTCTGGCCTTTGAACTGCGCTCCGACGACGAGGTGGAGGCCTCCCTGCGCGTCTCCTGCTTCAAGTTTGGACCGGAAGGAGTCCGGGTGGCCGAGGCGGAGCCGTTGCCTGTGAAGCCCAGTTCGGACGACGATGATGACGACGATGATGACCTCTTTGGATTTGCCGGTGAGTTGGCATGCTCATATACGTATACATAATATTTGTTCGATATATTGCGTATCCGCCTAGTTGAACTGACTCCTCTAGTCCATGCTAAAATATCTAATCTAACTCTTTTTTTATATTTAGCTGGTGGCGATGATGACGAGGATGAGGAGGACGACTATGACAGCGACAACGATACGGATGCGGATACCGATGACGACGATGACACCGAGGACTATGCCGATGATGACGAGGCCGAGGCGCCAGAGGATGCCGATTACGGTGGCTTTAGTTTGGCCGGACTTCTGGACGAGCTCGACGATGACGAGGATGAGAAGCCGGCTAAGAAGCCAGCTGCGGCTGCGGCTGCGTCAGCAGCTGCTGACCAAACTCGCGAGCATGTGATTGCCGATGGCCAGACGACCGCAACCACGACGAACGGCGACCAGGTGCAGAGCAAGGACGATACGGGAGCTCCTGCCGCTGGTGAGGCTGTTGCAGCTGCTGCAGCTGCAGCACCGATTGAGGGTGAAGTCGCCGCAGCGGTGACACCGGCAACTACTGCTGCCGCCGACGAAGACTCCACCACGCCCAAGTCCAAGAAGTCCAAGAAGGCGAAAAAGAACAAGAAGAAGAAGACCGCCGCCGAGGCGACGGATGAGACTGGATTCGCCTACGAGCTCCTCAACGGCATTCTGGATTTTTTCAACTGAGCGGCCAGCGCGAGTTTGCCAACATGCTGGGCAACAGTGTAAATACCTTGTACCGCCGCAGCTGGTCGACACAAATTTAGTTCATAGTTCGTAGGTCGTAGCGCTTAAGGGCCCCCGAAATTTCACATATTTATTTCAACTATTTATTCGATTCGATAATTTATTTTAAATTTATAACGAATAAAAAAGGAAAAATGTACTACCCAACTAGAATTTTTATTTCTTTCTCTGCGAAGTGACCCACTCGGTTGCTGGACTTCATTTACATCTAAATCGGAATGCTGGCCTTTTTCGGGCTTTTGCGGCCAACATTTCTGATTTGATTGAGGTTTTGCAGTCAGTGCTGTTTTCGCTCCTGTGGCACGTTTCCCGTTCCAGGCCCTCCACTTTGATCCGAATTAGTTTGCATCGAGATTCCAGCTGCACTGCGGAACTGTGGAATTAGCCGCAGGCCAACAGGAGTTGACAGGATATATACAATAAGTGCAAGAACCCAAGTTCGCCACAAGTCACAGGAGCTGCATTTGTGAGTTATTATGTATTTGACAATGATTCACAAAACTCCGGGGTAACACAAATGGTACACATATTGGACAAAAGATAAAAAGGGCCACAATAAATGAAATATTTTAGAGCCACTAAAACGTAGCTACTGTTACCACAGAGTCGACTCGCCTTCTTGTAACTAATCTGGGACTTAATTACAAGTAAAAGGTACTCCTTTTTTACTGAGCCAGCGATGACTACGGCATTTGGAGTTCCGTTCCCTGTAGAAGTGTAAGCATACATATAGAGGATGGCCACCATTGAAGCAGCATAATTAATGTTCCAGCCAGCCATTATCCAAGTTTTTATTCTCCTACTCTTTCCGGGGGTCTCGGCATCGCTGGCATTTTGATTAGTCATTTATGGGACACACTTTCGCCCTTGGTCCTGGTCCTGGTCCTGGGCATAACTTCCAGCTCGGGAATCCCGACTAAGCCGCAGAAAACAGCATTTTTGGAGGTCGAGATGCTGGTGCTGGTGCTGCGTTGATTAAGTGCCTGACCATTTGTCAAATTCCGGGATGGAGTAACTTTTAATTGGAAACTATGCGTTGCAGTTATGCGGCCGGGTGCGTGATGGGCACGGATCGAATCCGTAATCCCTTTGGCCTTAATTGCCCGGGACTGTTGGTCCAAGCTCCCACTTTCCCCCAATTGAAAGACGGGCGGTTAATGCTGAAGTATAAGCTGTAATTAATTACACATAGAGTAAAATATTTATTTATGGTTAAAAGTGCCCATTCAATTTGATTGAATGAAGGTTTCTCGCAAAAAAATATGAATTACAAATGCTTACGCATACGTACTAAATCGTGGTTACTTTATATGTATTCTATTGTATATGCCACGTGGAACCATCATTGCCTTTGCTCACCTAAACCAATTGCTTTGCTTGGAAACTTCAAAATCACTCGGAATTGAGACGGGAATTAAGAGCAAATTGTCGTTCAGTATATATATATGCATATATATATGTACATATATACATATATATGGATATCAATTACAAATAGAGGTTCTTGCAAACACACACATATCATAAATGTTTAACGTACATCAAAAAATCTCAAGTATTCATAGTGTATATTCGTGTATAATAGAAACAACTACAGCGTCTTTTGATTTGTAAACAATTTTGTAAGGAAAAAATGACACTATTTGGGAACGTTTTTTCGTTTTTTTTTTTTTTTAATTTTTGATTTGATTCGAACGGAGTGAAAGTGGGTTGGGGGAGGGGCAAGAAATAAATGACAGGATGGTAGGGAGCACCAGTTGGCTTTCTATAACTAAATCTCCGTTCGCGTATCACACTTAAGTGATATATAAGAACAAGTTAACCATTAGTCAAATGGATTCCCATAAAAATGCCGCTGAACTTGTCCGAAATTCGTATAAAGTTTGGTTTAACTTAACTTATCGCACTCAAATGGCACGGAGTAAAACTTGTGTGTAAATATTTCATCGTATATATTTTGTATACATATATGTATATAATAGGGTATATAATTATATAAGATATATATTTGTATTCAAGTAGTTTTGTATATGCGACCTTATCCAACCGATAGGTTCTATAACTTGTAAATGTATTCTTAAATTATCGTGTTGTCGATAGTGTACGCGAAATAGGTTATGAAAGTTGAAGTTCAGGTTGTCAGGTTGTCAGGTTGTTGTGATATTCTTCCGTTTCCGGTATGTATGTATGTATGTATGTATACCTTGTGTGTATACTTTGTGTGTGTGCTGTTTAGGGGAGGGGGGGAGCAGTAAAATCAGTCTCGATTTTGAAGTAGTAGGTAGTAGTGGGTGAAGTTCCGAAGTGATTCTGTCCGTTAGAGTGAGCGTCCCCAGTTCCTTGTCCAGGGTTTCTTCCCTTGACCCAGCTTATGTCCAGTTTCTGTTGCCCCAGCACAATCGAATTCGATGCCCCATTAAATCTGATCCAGTTAAATATATTCGCTAAGCCTCCTGGCCACTGGACTTTCAGCTGAGTTCAGCGCAGTCGTTTGGTTGGAGTTATGGTCGAAAGAGGTTCAGTAAACTACATGTCAGATTGGAGTTGACGAAACTGACTTGGATATTAGATGTGGTGTCATACGCATTCGCTTCACTTGCACTTAATCTCCAACTTAGGTCATTCACGATTCGTTGTTCCGTTCACTGTGTTTTTTTTTTGTTTTTTTGCCATTTTTTTCTATTTTGCCCATTTCTAGCGCTCCCGTTTTGCTGGAAGCTCCGATCAAGTCTGGCCAAGTACTTAGTTAGATGGCACATAAGTCACCGTCTCATTCCCCCGAATTCGTCCAATGTCTTGCTTCTCGTTTTGAGCAATACCACTCTGCCTCCATTCCTTGCCAGCGTTTTCCATATTTTTCAATTGTTTGACAGGAGTGAGAAGTGAGGAGTGAGCGGGGGAGTTCTTGTGGCTGAGTTGAGTGTGTTCTTTTTTTTTATTTCAATTTGTTTAAGTTTTTTTGTTCTTGACTTTGTGTACCTAAGTTACTTGTTGTTGCTGCCGCTTGTGCGGACAGCACAAAAATAATGCTGGAATGTATGACTTATTCTTTGTTTTGTTTTCTTTTCTTTTGTGTTCGGTTTTTGAAGACCGCCTTTCCTACCAAAAACTTTGACAGCTTTTACAACGTCAGTTGAAAGCGATTACCAACGAAACTAATAAGGCAAGTAAATAATTTAACCAGCTGTCAAAATGCAGTTAATGCACTTAACAGCTTGTATTCACCTAGAACAAAAGGCAATAGAAAACGAAAATTGACAATTTAAAAAGTTTAAACAAAAATTATTAAAATTATTGTGAAAACCCCGTCGCTTGGTCGATATTCCATTTGCTATATTTCTGAGTTTGCGATAGTAGCCGCTAAGAAATTTCCAAAAACACCAATTGTGTACATTATTTCGTGCCTGTTCCATTTGAAGACAGTATTGCAGGCTTTGGTTAAGCGCATTATGGTTTTTGCCTGAGTGGCTGGCGTTCCAACGACCGACGGAATTACAAAAGCAATCGGAAAAACTTAGGGGGTATTGGAGGTACTTCATCTCCGCCTCCGATGTCTTGGAGGATGAAGATTTGACATTAATAGTTGCTCTTTTCCTCTGATTTAGCATTCATAAGCTATTAATATTGAATATTCTGTGTGTTGTATAGAATCCCTCTTCGGGTGCCATTTGCTGTAACTTTTTGTATAACTCTTTGTTTCATTGTTCAGATGGTATCTGCTTTTGGTATCTTTTTTTTTATGTACTTTATGTAGTGCTTTTAGTGGTTTCAGTGTATTTTCGGTATTCTTACCACACGACATTTAGAAGTGTAAAATACTTATTTGCCTATTCTTGATCAAAGACGCGCAAAAAAAATGTTTTTTTTTCTTAAAAACTCGGCGCTAGACAATTATTTTTTTTTTCATGTATCAATAGATGTATAGTTCAGCAATAGCCAAACGAGCAGCAGTTCCAAGGGTGCGCATCTTACAAAAAGCTCTCAAATTGCTTTATTGTAAATTGCAGTTAATATAGGAAAAATATATTAATACCTAAATTGTTGGTGGAAGGTTGTTTTTTTTTTTTTGTCTTTTTTGGTAAATAAGCAACTATAAGAGTATCACAAAAGAGGGTAAATGTAAAATAGGGTATTTAATTGTATACGATAATGTTTAAAATGTGTTAATAGTTGAGCCATTAAGTTGGACCATTGACATTATGAAATCGAATTTCATTAATATGCTTGCCACTCTAAAAAAAAATGTGTTTGGACTATTTCATACTGCTCTTTTTGGCTTTCATTTGTTTGCCAGAATTCCTGTCTACATACATCATATGTCATATGTCATGTTCATTGGTTGAAAAAAAATGCATAATTGCACCATATTACTCAATATATGCATTATGTTATAAAGTCAATTCATTATTTGTTTGAAACTTGTCAGAAACCACGCGATTAATCATAACTAGAAACCACAAAAACGACATAACAAAATAGAGTGCAATTCCTTGCCCTGTTTCTCTACATATGTATGTATATTGCAATTGCGGTTTTTCCTGTTTTCCTGTTTCCTCGAGTATGTATGTATGTGCCACTCAAACAAAGCCGAAGTTTGTTTATGTTTTCTTTTTTTTTCATTTTAGCTGCATTTTTCATTTTGTTTTCAAGCGGATAGGATTCGATTTTGCATAAAACGTGCTTAACCCTTTGTTTTTCGATTTTGGATTTTCGATTTTGTAAAATTTGCTGATCAATATTTTTGGTAAGAAAATTATTGTCCGCATTTGCAGCGCCACCTACCGGTTGGGTTCGTGGTAAAAGGGTATGTCTTTTGCTTTTTAATGTTATGTTATATTCGCCTGTTCAAAACTTTCTAGATGCTTAATATCACTTACATACGTTTCCAAAGGTTGTCTACAATATATTTTCAGTCCGCAAGTCGCACGGGCATGGATAACTAGACCACTCTTTTAAATGCCATTTCAAGTGATTATAAATTTCTAGAAATCTGTTTGGCCCAGAATTTCGTATTGCTTGCCTTCGCCCGACGAGTTGCAGTTGCCATCAAAAAGTGCAAAATCTATAGCTCTGAATCTGCAAACGTCCGTTGGCCAATGAAACGGAAAATGTCCCTGTAGTTTTTGTGGAATATGCAACTGGAAACTTCCTCATAAGTTGACCTCCTTTACTCCTGCACTTCCGTGTTCGACTCCACCTCGGTTTGCGCTGCTGTTTCGTTGTGCCTGTCTGTTTTGGTCTCTGGATCTCCTGGTCTGGATGGTTCCGGTTCCGGTTCCGTTTCCGCTTCCGCTTCCATTTCTATGCTCCCACTTCGCCTCCTTCTATACTCCGTTTATGTACATTCAGTCTATGCTTCCTATGCTTCCTACTTCCTGTGCCGCCGCCGCCAACCGTTTAGATCACGAAGAGATCGCTGCAGCTGGAGGAGTTGCGCCGCTTGAGGCTGATGGCCTTCTTGAAGCGCAGCACCGACGAGATGAATACCTTGGTGCGGGCGGTTAGTTTCTTGACCACCTTGCGGTTGCAGGCATTCCGGTGTCCTCCATCCACTGCCTCCTCACCGTCCTCCTCGTCATCGCTGTCGGCCAGTCCACTTCTCTCCCCGAAGCGCTCCTCCGTCGCTCCTGCCAGCCGTCCCTCCAGCTGCAGATCATCCATGGCCCGGAGCTGATAGCGCCGCTGCAGTTCGGCGGCTGCATCCGCGGCTGCAGACGTGGAAACGCCGCCGTCGAACGAGCGACGCTTGCGGAATGGACGACGATGACGTATGGAGGCCGCCAGCATATTGAACTTGCTCAGCTGCGACGACTTGACCACATCCTCGTCCTCGTCCACCTCGCTTTCGCCCATCTTCAATATGCTTTCCAGGTTTAGGGGCTTGCGGTTGGGATTCTCGATCCGCGACCGGCCGGCCTTCGATGTGCTAGGCACTCCGTCCGGATCGTCGTTGGCCTCGCCGTTCTGCAGCCCCTCCGGCAATCCGCCATCGAAGATCTCCCCGTCGCCCTGGCAAACGCTCATTTGGCGGACCATCCGACGCGTCTGCAGGTGCATTCCACGGTGCTTCTGGATGGTACTCTGGAGATTCAGGCGCTGCAGCTCCAATTCCGTTAGCAATCGCAAACGCTGCGGATTGAGTTTCACCTGGGCCACAATGCCGACCAGCAGCTCGTCCACATTGTGATCCAGTCCCGAGGACGTCTCGATAAACTTGCACGCTATTTCCTTGGCCACCTTGCGACCCACTGGAATTGAAGAATTGGTGGTGTGTGACCAACTGGATTAGTTCTTAGCCCTCATTAAAACAGTATAGAATATGTTCTTGAATGTCGTTTTACAAATAAAAGATATGGCTGTGATTTAATCCCGTCAATCAACACACAAAAATTAAATAGATTGCTTACTTTGACGGGTGACAACTCGGTGTCGCTGCAGATCCGTTTTGTTGGCCACCAGGATGGCTCCGCGGGACAAGAGCATCTCGTTCTCCTTGAGATACTGCAGGACACGCTCGGCTGCTGCGAAAGTGTTTCGATCTATCACAGAGTAGACCACCACGAAGAGGTCGATGTTGTAGGTGGCGCAGAAGGCCTCCGTCTGCAGGCGAGAGCCAATTTTGTGGTGGAGAAATAATAGAAACCAAGAGTGAGATGAGCCATATGGCGCAGAAAAGTAGGCTACAAAAATCGTTCTAATGAAATTTCAAGCTGCCTGACGACGAGCTGGGTGGGTGGGGCCAAAAGGGATGGAAAAGTTCACGTTGTTCCAGCTGAGACGCCTGACCCCTTGCTCAAATTAAAGACCCAAAGCTTCTCTCAATGCAGACTTAAGAAATCGCACATGGGTTAACCGAAAATTGCAATGGTTTTGTGTTGAACATTTGCTAATTGCAATTGCAATTTACTTTGTAATTTGCAATACTTTGGTTTCATGCCATCACATTGTTTCCTCTTTAAAGTGACGACCGACAACGTGTAAAAGGTATTTGTCAGTGGCAGATGGGTGTAAGTCCACAGCTTGATCCACTTAACCAGACTGGGAAAATCGGAAAATTCGGAAAACGGAAAAACTCCCAGCCAGATGAGAGGGGGCAGTTTTCAGGGGAATCGGAACTCACCGACATCTCGCATGCGGGATGATCAATAATCTCCAAGTCCGTCTCAATGTTATCGACCAGCACCGACACCGTCTTCTGTCCGTAGTCATCATCTAAAAAAGTATATATATAAATGTGTGTATATATAATACATATGGGCATACAAAAACTAATTGGTAATTATATTACAACATAACAAAGCAGGCAACGTGAAGTGCATTGTTCAAGCGTGTATTTCGAGGAGTGCATTTGCATTACCATCAGAAAAAATGAAAGGAAGCGCTGAGCTCTGAATGTTTTCACGGAAATCAAAATAACAAGTACTCGAATGCAGTTCTAGGGTCTTAAATCGATCAAATTGCACCAAGGGGGCCAAGGGGTGGCAACAACCTTCGTGGGCGTTGGAGGGGCGTGCCGCCCATAAAACCGTAATCAAAGTGATTTTATTTGCCCAGCAAGTTAATGTCGCAATTGACGCTCCCCTTTCTCTGTCCACATTGACTTGTTTTTTTTTTAGCCCAGCCATGAAACGTGGAAAAAGGACGCAGACAGTGAACTTGGAGTGGAGGCCACACCGGGTGTTGGCAACTGGGAACCGACCCTCGGTGCTCCGTACTCGCTACTCTGGAGCCGTAAAGCCTTCTTGTCCCTTGGAGCACACGGAAAGTGCTACGTCACACTGCAACACTGCCAGAAAATTAAGTTTGGAAATTTGCCTATTTTAACTAATATTTCCAATGTAAAACTTTACTTTCGGTAGAAATGCGATTTTTTTCAAATTGGTTTTTTCTATCATTTGGCTAAAAAGTGTCACATAGGTAAAAACGAAAACGGATTTTTACAGAAATTTTCATTAGAAAACGACGGACACCACGTTTTGGATTCATTTGAAAAACTAAAATTTCATCGAATTTTCGCATTTTTTATAAGCGGTTACATCGTGATTTTTGCGAAAAATGGCTTAAGTTGAAATTTTTCAGGTTTTAATGCACTTCGATGGGAAATTTCATTACGAGCTCAACAAGATATGGCACTCCAGATTCGTGTTACTATTTTCCATTTTGTGAATAAAACTAACTAACTGTTTTTTCACGGAAATCAAGTTATCAACTTTTTTATACGGGTTTTTGCTATATTCTGACTAAAAACGCTCCCAGAACTAAAACAAATGCGGATTTTTACGGCTAATAACCTTGGGGAACTATCCAAATCTCTTTTCGGTTGACTCTCAAACGTATTTTTTTTTTATATATTTTCGCAGTTTTTGTAAAGGATTTTTTCCGAAAAATAGCCAAATTTGAATGTTACCAGATTTAAATGCACTTCGATGGGAAATTTAATTACGAGTTTAACGAGATATGGCATTCCACATTTGGACCATTATATCGAATGTTGTGCATAAAATAAGGGACTATTTAGGCCTAAAAATGGTGAAACCCTAAGAGCGAACGAATTTAAATGACTTCTCGCTGAATCTTCTTATTTTTCCTTGAAACTCCAATTAGGCACGATTTTTTTTGTCAGTGCACGAGGACCGCCTCCCATGTACGCTTTGTCAGCAGTTTGACACGAGCCAGCAGGATGAAGGGGCAGCTTGGGTGGCTGGAGCAGCGGAAAAGGACGAAAGGAGCTGGGCAGGAGTCGCAGGAGCAGACAATGACTGCAGTTTGCGTCCGACTCTGTTTGCATTCAGCTGTGGCAAATATTTAGACGCCAGTCGACCCCCTGCATCCAAATGCTGAAATGGTGAAATGGTTAAATGACTAGAAACAAAAAAGCCCACACACTTCGCCGCTTAATTTGCATGTTGCAAGTAATTTACCATGCGTGGGCGGTGCCGCACAAATTGAATAGAAAAAGCAAACGTGCTGTATTGCCGTTGTCGGTGGTCGAAGAAGCCCCCTTCTTCCTTCCAGTGTGAGCATGGGTCCTTCGTCGGCTTAGCCGATTAGCCATGCAATTGGGGAGCGGCAAAAGGCGAACGGCGAACGGCAACCGCGAGTCATTGCAATGCAATTATCCAAACGCCTGTGCAAACAAGCCAACGGAAAGCGGGGAAAAGCAGGAAAAGCTGGGAAAACCCCATGCGATTCTGGTGAGATTACACGCACTGGCCGTCCCTAAAAGCAAAACATTTTGGGGGCGTGTATTATTAGCCACTGATGGCTAAAATAAGTGCGGTGTCTGAAACGGCTGAGGATTATTGGGGCTTTCTAGAACAAGTCAAATATAGACTGTAGTCTATTTTCGTTTAGATGCCACAGGTACAGTTTTGGGTACAGTTGTGTTCAAAAGGTGTTTTGTTGTGTTGCTCTACAATAAGAGTTGTTGCATAAATGTAACTGAAATCAGGGCGATTGTCCAAAATCAGAGGCACTTAGATTTACTCCAAACGGACACATGGCATGTAATAAATTTACCATCTGCTTTCGAGGGCGTGGCCAAAGCAGTTCCGCCGCCCACAGATTTCTGTGGTCATGCAATCCTGGCAGCCATTAGCGAAATATGGCTAAGATGCCGCTCACACGCAAAAGCACACAGCAATTTGCGTGTGCTGCAGGAAAGCATTCGAGTATCGAAACCACACACGCAGCCCTCAAGCAGTGCAAGCAGTGGAAGCAGTGCAGCTGGCAAGCTAGGAACCAGTCCGTAGGACAACTCATCTATGTTAATTGCCAACAATGGTTGGCAAGCAAAAGGGCAAAGACCCCCAGCACACACACACACACTCGCACACACTCGCACACACGATTGTCATAAAGTTCGCCCCTCCTTGTGGACTAATTAAAGCTCCCAGTTTTATTATCTCCACAACACACACAATCCTGCACAAACGACCATGGCAATGCCACTTTTCGGCCCTTTGGCCTTGTCCAGCTGCAAATGCCAGCGAGGCGAACAGAGACCAATCGGAGCCCGTATTGCACAGGAAAGTACAATGAAGCTTGATGATAATGATATAAGTACGCCGTACTCCATTAATATAGAATTTCCAAATCGCATGCGGGCGCTTGCTTTCTGACCAGAAATCATCCGCTGGCAACTGTTGCTGCACGGCGACACACACATGTTGCGCCGCTTGCAGCAGGAATTATCCGCTGCTAATGAAATATTGGGTTTCGGCAACTTTCGCCATGATCGGATTACTCCAGCCAGAACTCAAGCCGTTGAGCTTCCAGCATCCCAGACGTAATTAACTCAGTGCCAGAACACAAGTGTGGTCCATTAAAGTCCGCTGCTCAAAAGGTAATTCGATAGTGGCACAATTCAATTAATTCGACTTCGGAGCGGATGCACTAGCATCTTTTGGTCTGACTAATTACGTCAATTTTCGCCAGACCCCGGCAGACAAAAAAAAGGAAGAGAAGAGTTTTCCGGCTTTGAGCACCGCTCATCCATACCATGCCCGTATGGCACTTGAAAACTGAACTAAGGTAAGACTAGAGACTAGTGACTAGAGACCAGAAACTTTAAATCACTGCAGTTTCCCTAATACGCTTGATAGGCATTGCCTTGCATCGTTCTTGGAAGTAACAATAACAAGCCATGCCATGCCAAATGCTGAATCGAGAGGGGAGGGACTGGAAAACACTGCATCCCAGTCTATTTGCGACTAATGCGATTTTCTGGACGAGAAGCGGGACACTAAGCCGATGGCAGTGGAAATCCTTCTCCACTTCACTCTGAAAATCCACTTAACAGCTCCAAAGCCGCTATTAAAGTGGTTGGCAGCCAACTTGGCCATGTTCTCTAGCGTTTCCACACTCCGGGATCCGGTGATATGGTCGCGAAAGTTAATGAAATTAGCGCCGGCGGTTTTCATATTTTATGACTTTGTGCCATAATTAAAATGCAAATGTGTTTGATTAAAAGCCGCGTAGTGGAGCGCCAGGCGGGGGGTGGGGGGCGTGGTGGGGAGGTGATTCTGAAAGGGCGACTTCATTTTCAATTACATTGCCTAACGTGTGCCTGGACAAAAAGTAAATTTCGAAATTTACCCAAACTTAGATAGCCATTTAGGTACGTGATTCACTTATAAATTTTATACAATTTGAGCAATTTCTGAGCATAACTAAACATACATTTGATATTTGGTTATTTAAGTATAGCCTTACACTTGCCCGATTAAAAGAAGTGACAATTGAAAAGAGCCTGGTGAATAATGAATTTCGTACACCGACTTACCGAGACTCAGGTCGTAGGCGCATATGTAATCGGAAGTGGTGAACTGGTAAGTCAGGGTGGTCTTGCCCACTCCAGAGGCGCCGAGCATGGCAATTTTGTAGGCCGGAACATTGGGATCCCCGTCGATGACTTCGCCCGATGCCCCCGATGCGTTGCTACGAAGATACAGGCAATACGAATAACATTAATAAGCGAATCAGCGAGGCACAGTGGAGCAACCTAATCCATAGGCAATCAAAATTAAATGAATATATATTTATGTGTTAACTAATCTTTGGTACCATCAAGTGGAGTAGAAACAGAGTTTAGATGAAATCCATACCAAAACAATAAGTAAAATACCAATTAAAGCGATTGTTGCCACTGTTCAGGGAACGCGTCGTTTTCCTCGTCAATGAGATGGAAAACGCTTTGGCATTGTTACGATTCATCCCCATCTTGGGTCCCCAAGCTCCAGACTCCAAGATGCCGTTGTTAATGGCAGCGGAAAGTGTTTGGCGTGGAAATTGTATGAAATTAGTCAGTCTATATAGACGCGAAAATGCCGCACGTTTCGCATTGTTGTCGCCATGTGAACTGTCATTTCATAAACAATTTATTGCCAGCCAGCCACTTTTGTTCGCCGAACATTGAACACTGAACATGTGAACATTGAGCATTGAACGTCGAGCGTTGAACCACTGAACTCACCTATTGTGTCGATCCACGCCGCTGTTTGAGGTGCCGGTGGAAGTCACGGAGTTGATCGAACGTGACCTGCGGCTTCTGTTCCAGGAAAATAAAAAAAAAGAAGAATAATAAATGGCACAGCCTGACAAAAGTATCAGGGCCTTCGGAACTTGCCTCAGGGAATCGCCCAAGTTGCAGATGCCATGGGAGGTGATGCTGAAGCTCCGCAGACGGTAGTAGGTCATGTCCGGATCACCGGCATGGATGGCCGAGCGTCGCATCTCCGCCAGACGGGGCTGCAAAGTGAAAATAAAATAGCAAAATGAAAACGGAATGATAACATTTTGAAAATAACGCATACGCCATGTCAGCTGCCTCCTAGGCGTATACGCAATGTGACACTCGAAAAAATTACGCATACGCACCGTTGACATCTTGTCAACGAAGCATACAAATAAAACCATTTTTCAAATACATTTTATCATAATGATAAGAACATATACATATGTGGGCAAAAGCCTACAACTGTTGGTCCTGCACAGATATTCGATATCTTTTAAGCTGCCCAATATGGAGTAAGTGCAGCCTTTGCAAATGGAAAACATACGTCGAATTTAAGACACCTCCAGCAGTTTTGGGCCCGAAACGAGTAGGGAGCACAAAGTACCGGCTCCTGTTCCTGCCAATTGCAGGGCGGTTGCCCCCGATGGGCTTACAGGACACACATATTTGCGGTTGGCCTTTCGGGCAATGGTGGCACAAAAGTTTCTGCACTTTTTCGGCTCCCTTGGGGGTTTCAGCCTCTCTGGCTTTATTCCTTTTTTGTTTGCTTGCAGGCGACGGAAGTGGCGGTGAAGTGTGAATGGATGCGGGCCTGCAGTCGACAAGTTTGCTCCTTTTTTGGTGTCGAGTGCGACGCACACTTGACACTATTAGGCATTTAATGCTGAGCTCCGGACTCGAGGCAAATTCACGGCATTTCGCCGGTGCGACCCATCAATGTGCTTGCCATTGATACCGTTTGAAGGTTTTCCCGCTCACTTTGATTGCAACCAGCGCCCATTGCAGAGAAATCAATTTCCAGACGGCGCATCTCTGTATAAGGTTCTGTGCCGGAAAATGTGAAAACTTCGGGTCAATGCCCCCGGCTGGCCCACTTTCTTGCCGCTTTGAGTCCCTTGCGACTGTGGCAGGTGCAGGTATTCCAGGTGGCACGTAGTTTGCGCAGCACGCGTTGCACAATTTTCACTCGAGTAATTTCACAAACTAATTACATTAGCTGCACCGACTAGACAAGTGCAAGTCAGCCGAGGAAGCGTGGGGATTATGAAGCCCACGGCCGCCACCGCAGCCATAAATCCACGATAATGGCACACAGCCAAAGGGACAATTGAATGAGTCGACCTTTATGCACCTATTGAATATTTATAGAGCTCGGAAGTGACAAAAAATGTCCTATAATACCTTAAAGGCAAACCAAATGGCATGAGTCCTTTTGCAAATATGGAAATGATAGAAATCAGTTTTTTGTTCAGTGAAACTATCTTCAGCGTCTAGGGAATGCCTTGATAAACAATAAGTATATATAGTACACATATTATATATATATGGTGGGAGTGCACTCAACTTGCCAGCTGATTGTGGCGATTTTTCAAGTGTGCCAAAAACGATACAGGAAGGCACAAGGCACAAGTGGGCCTGGATCTGGCCACTGGGGGATGGTCGGTGGCAGTCGGTGGTCGGGGCATGATAAGCTTGGCAGCCAGGCCCACTCCTACCGCTCCCTAAAAAGCAACTCAGGCAGCCAATGACCCGGGGGCGGAGGGCCAAGAGCAGAGCCATGTATCAAATGCTTACTCATGCTGAATGCTGCAAACTTGGCCGAGTCGCACAGCCACACAGAAGTAGACTCCCCCGATACATGTGTAATCTTCGGTTCCTTCTTCGTCTGGAGCACAGATCAAGCTTTTCTTTCGACTGCCGGCTACTATTAAGCATATTTCAGCGCTGAGTGGAGTGCTAATGGCTGTCCTTAAACGACTTTTGTTCCCCGGTCCGAGTTTCAATTACTTGTCGTCCCATGTCGGTGCGATAATCCCCACGAGCGTGCTGGCCGAACTGACTGAATTGGACTATGCAGTTGCCAGCTGCCGAATTTGGGCAAAAATAAATAGTTTCCATGACTGGGCAGTTTTGCGGAAGCTTGGGATAATCGTGACTTGAATGTTTCGTATCGCATCCGACGATTGAGTTTAAATACTACTTGTTTATAAGTCATTTGTCAGAAATATAATTATATTGTCTGCCAAGTGTTGTAGCTTCTTTGGAATATTACTCACCCTTCTACTTTCCGCCGGCATGCTGGATGTCCTTAAGCGTTGTCGCTCCGTCATCGGCTTGCCGGACTGGGTGGCCAGGACGACGGAGGAGGCCAGTTCGGCGATGGCGGTGCCGGATGTGCTGGCCCCCGAGGACTCGCCCACGCCTCGTTCCCGCTTCATGGGCAAATGGGTGGGCAGATGCTGTTGCTCCTGCTGCAGCTGCAACTGCAACAGCTGCTGCTGCTGCTGCTTTTGCTGATTGCTGGGAATCATGGAGACCGGGGACGGGGAGTCGGTGGAGTCGCCATTGCCATCCGGTCCACTAGTCACCTCGGCGACAGCAGCCAAAGTGGTGCTGGAACCACCGAGAAACCCCAGGCCCACCGTCAAATTTAAGTTGTGTGAAGATCCGCCACCGCCAATGCCATCGGATCCCACAATTCCCGGCTGCCCGGCTTCACCAGAAGCGGGTGGCTGGGGATTCAGCGATCCCACTGTGCCATACTGCGGTGACACAGCTCCGGACATGGCCTGCTGAAAGGTCAGGACTCCGGCTAGTGACATGCGATCCCTGGAAGCAGCAAGAAATGTAAATGTTAATTGCAAATAATTGCTCTTGCTCCCTTATTGAGAACTGAGTTATTTGAGAACCCTAACTATAGATTTAAGTTCGAAAATGATAATTGCCCTCTGTGTATCCGCACACGCAGTGTGTGATTCAATGGTCACGGCTTGGCTTAAGGTTAATTGCGTTTCAGCTCATAATTAGGCTACTTAGCAGCGAGCTTGATGAAAACTGATTGAAAATTGCCCCAGACCCGCTGGCTTTTAGTGTAATTAGCCCAATTAGGGCGCACAGCGAATATTCAGCGAGAAAAATTAAACTCTTATTAAATTCGGAAAGGTTATTCAGGATGGAACTCGGATCAAACAGCAGTAGACGTTCCATTTTTTCCCCCAAAAGCTGACGCTTCATTCAGCGCTTTCAAATACCTCTTAAATTGCTCGAGAGCAAAGAGAGGCGACTGGCTTTAAGATTTTCATGGAAACTTCTGGCTTCGCCGGCGGGAAGCGATAGATGTGGCAAACTGTGAACTCATTAAAAAATTCCTCTTTTCCGGAATGGAATGTTGCAAAAGTGCACTTGTTTTTATTTTTTTAAAGCTAAATGCAATTGTGTCTGAAGCTCTCACAAGCCATTTGCTAGTGAATTGTGAATGGAATAAAGCGTGAAGCATTTGAAAAGCCATTTGGCATTAAAACCAGCACAGTTTCCATTTTGAAAAAACCCATTGGGCCAAGGTCGCGCTGGGAAGCCAAAGACAATGGCCAACAACTGTTGGCCCACAGGGAGGCGACGAGAGGTCACAGTTGAAGGCTCTAGGCGGTCGGGGTCACCTAATTAGGGTGGCCCTTCTGCTCTACCCACCTGCCTGCCTGCTTGCCTGGCATTGTTGCAAACTTTTTAATTATCATTTTTACTTGTTTATGACTGGACGCCTTCGAAGAGGACTTGTGCCCCCAGCTGCAGCTACTTTATCATCAGCTTAATCTTCCTCGGAACTGAGGCTAAAAAGTTGGCGAAAGTCATCACAAATTGGTCTTCTAACAACTTTAGCCGAATACTGATTCGCAACCATGGAATAATTAACATAACGAACCTCGACACCAAACATAATTGAACTTGAACCTAGAACTGTCCATTCATACCTGGCACTGCTGCTATGCGAAATGCGCTGAAAGTCGTTGGAGTCGATCGGAGCTCCACCGATGCTATTCCGGGTGTACGTGTAATCCGAATGCAAAAGATTTCCGGCTATGGATGAGGCGCGACGCCTGTTCAAAATCGGCGACTTCTGGGCCCGCAGACTCTGCTATGAATGGTCATGGTATGGTGAAAAATAAAGAGACAAGTTGTAAGGGGTTAGAGGTGTCGCTGAAAAATAACTTTGTGTTATAGGAATGTAAATATTTATTGCAGCACACACATTTAATTATTGAACTAATTGGCTTTAAAGTGTCTGTTTGGCTTCAAGCATGAATATGAGACCGCAATCCAATAACGATTGACATGAATATGAGACATTTACGCAAACAAACTTTGTGGCAATAAATAATAATAAAATCGATCAACATTTTTTTTTTTCAACAACAATTGTACGTGAATAATATTTCAGCGATACTTACACGACTGCCAGTTGGATTTTGAGCCGCGTTGACGAAATCGTTGAAGGTGGTGAGTGGCGGCACAATCTGAGGAGCAGGTTCCTCATCCAACTCCCACTCCGTATCGTAATCAAGCTCGGTGTCATCCGCGTACTGCTGATGTTGCAGCTGATGTTGCTGCTGATGTTGTTGCTGCTGATGTTGCTGCTGCTGATGCTGCAGCTGCTGATGTTGCTGATGTTGCTGTTGCAGCTGCTGCTGCTGCTGATGTTGCTGCTGATGTTGTTGCTGCTGATGTTGCTGCTGCTGATGCTGCTGATGCGACTGGTGCGGCTGATGCTGCTCGAACTGCAGCTCCTGGTGAGGATCGTAGTGCAGCTGCTGCTGCATCTGCTGTTGCTCCATGGCCTGGTTATAGCCGTAGGCAGATGCCGAGGTGCTCGGCCCCTGGTTGTAATAGCCGCTCTGCTGTTGCACCCGCTGCAAGGCCGTCTCACGCGTGTGGTACGCCCCCTTTCCACTGTGGGTGGGCGGTGTGGGCAGCAGGCGGTGCACCACGTGCACCCCGGGGGTCGGGAGCTGAACCTGCAGCACGGGCTGCTGGTGGCTAGCCTGCGTGTGGGGGTGTGCCTGATGGGCAACCACTTGGTGCTGCTGGTGGGCACCTCCTCCTGGATGTTGCTGGTGGGTCACCTGCTGGTGGGGCTGATGGGTCACCACTTGATGCTGCTGGTTGCCCAGTTGCTGATGCGTCACCTGTTGATATTGCAGCTGCGTAACTCCTTGATGTTGCTGTACATTTACCTGTTGATGTTGCGGCTGCAACATTGCCTTCTGCTGCTGCTGCTGCGGCTGCTTGAGGATCGGCTTGAGGACATTGTAGGCCAGCTGGTGTGGAGCCGGCGAGGGCACGGGATTGTGGGTGCTGCTGCTTATGCTGTCGCTCTCGTCGCAGCTGGCATCTGAGCACCCGGACCGGAACCACGGGCAGCAATCAGGATAGAGTAAATAGAACGGCGGAAGTTTCATTACAATAAAAGCGAAGCCATTTTGTAAATAAAATACTCCTGTACAATAGTTACTACTACAGCATTTCGGTATTCCTTAAAATTCAGCTGAGTGCCAGCCTGAAGTTGAATTGATCTAACAAGATTCCAAAGGCAATTACAGATTCATGCAAAATTGACACAAAATAGCTTGGGAAATTGCTGGGAAAATGACAGAATCTCAGCAGTTGAGTGAAACAAGTCGTCTGTTAGTTTCATAATTGTCTCTCCATCGTCCAGTTGACAGAAACCAACCGCAACGATGTGGCCAGTTCCACTGGGCCCATCCCTCTACGCTTTTCATCCTTATCTATGTTATATGGGAAAAATGTGGGCAGGGACACCTGGGCCACCTGTGCCACCTGTTCCCGGGTGTCTATATATCGCTTTTGCGTTGTGTGTGTCTGCCTTCCCC
This sequence comes from Drosophila simulans, assembly GCF_016746395.2. Taxonomy (NCBI): domain Eukaryota; kingdom Metazoa; phylum Arthropoda; class Insecta; order Diptera; family Drosophilidae; genus Drosophila; species Drosophila simulans. Next base: position 3,590,102 of record NC_052525.2, read on the forward strand.
AGGAATTATGTTTCCCAAGTTGAAGTCAAATATGAAAATGTTTTGCCAGAACCCAAAAAGCAAACTTTTCCGAGACATTTCCCAACGACTTTCTGTTTGCAAGCGTGTAAGTGTGTTTGCTTTCTGTTTACATGTTTATAGCCAAGCTTAAGTTTTCTTTGCTGTTTCCTTTTGTTGCTGGGCGAAAAAAAAATTAATAAACTTTGGCTCTTTGTGCGTCGGTGGGCGCCATAAAAATTGTCGGTTAGACCCGGAGCATCGCTTAAAATATGGCCACATATGACAGGCTAACAGACTCGACCTCAAGAATACCCAGTTTAATATTCATTTGATTTAAGGAAATCCTGTCACTCAAAAGTCACGATTTACAATGGCAGTTCAAGTTAATAGTTTATAAGAACTGTCTAGATTTTGGTCTCCAAAACATTTGGTTTAACGATTGGATGCGTTTTAAAGTGCACAATTTCCTCATCAGGCTACATTCTCATTATTTTTTAATTTTCTCTGAGGAATATACCCAGGAAATTTCGTCCTTGTCCAATGGGTGGCCATAAAAATTGTTTTCAACATATTTATGATTAAATTTCATGGCCCCCGAGTTTGCCTAGGAAACTTTCTGGGTGCTTTCTCTTAATTAGCGTGTGGCACATTTCTTCGTCGACAGAGCTTAAGAATTTTATGACGCAGCCATCGTTTAAATTTTGGCAACTGTAGCTAAGAGCTGGGAGTCTATTAAATGGTTTTCTTAAGACGGCATCTATTGTATTGTGCCCATTGGCAGTTCAATCATTCGATTAATGGGCATGCCATTCGAAGCATTTGTCACTTGTCTTTGTTCATTTGAGGGCATGATTTTAACCAGATTTAATTCCGTTGATCCCGCCGATTAATCATAACGTTCGGGAGGCTCTATTCGGTTCAAACCTTTTTCAGCCGCATTCAGTCAAATTAATCACCATGAGGCGCCCATCCATTACAGCAATGAGTCGCCGGTCCTTTTATCGAGCGGCTCCATTCAACAGTTTACCAAATGCAATTAAGTGGACAAAGGCAGAAAGTATCTTAAAGTTGGAATCCCTTCACCTGACAAACAGGCACCCGCCCACCCAAAAAAGGAGCCGATTATCCATGTAACCCGTCAGTGTCACCCGCCTCCGATTCGCCCCCTCAAAAAAAAGGGGGAAAAAAGACCAAAAAGGCTTCAGGACAAGCGACGGGTAAATGTCGGACCTTTTTCGCTTTATACTCTTCATTTGCCACTTTTTAAGTTGATGTTTAATTTTCGTTTTTGGGCTCCCTTCCGGATCGTTTTTTTGTTCTTCTTGTTTTTTGCCCCTTTCTTGCGGCCTTGACTTATCCGTTTTATTATTTAAAGCGAATTTAAAGCGCATTTACCAGCAGCAAATGGAAGGTGGATCCTTCGGGGTACTTTATCCATTTGCCCAATATCCGCTGTTCGTGGATTCGCACGTCGCCGGCTGACACAGGTACAAAATTCAAGTTAAAGTGTATTTTCCAGCTGAATTTTCGAGAGGAAGATTGCAATGTACACAAACAGCCATTGTCAGAGTTTCCTTAACGACATTTTCGGATTAAATGAAAACACTTTTTAAAGTCAAGTGGCTGAAGCTAATGCTCTGAGCAGATTCCCAGCCAAATTAAATTAAGTTAAAGAGCTTTCTTTATGTCAACTTGGGCGGCATTCGGTTAATATTTTCCCTCTTACCAACACCTGCGGCTAACATCAATGAAAACGGTTTAGTTTTCGAACACTAGCTAGCACGCTAAAAGTTGCGCTCTTCAAAAGCTAGCCTGGAAAATGAACCAACGTGTGTATAATAAAATGGCCTAAATTCACGCAGAATGCATTCAACAAAAATGGCAAATTTGTCAGCTAGTGTAATGTGCGTCCGGAGCAAAGTAGCAAAGTGCTTCGAACGGACGGACACAAAGAACTCAACTCCTCGGGACTTGTCCCTTAACTTGTTGTCAGGTGCCACAAAACAGCCACAATTGCATCAATGTGGCAGCCACCACAACGAAGGCCAGGCAAAAGGGAGTTGCGATCTGGCAGGTGACTTGCGGCCTCGTTAGCCGGAGTCTGCAGTCCGGGGACCGGAGAGCCGGAGAACCGGAGAACCGGAGCATGGACCACGAGGCACGGAGAACGAAGTGTGCTCCATGTCATTGTCACCGTAAAGAGTCACTTTGTGCCCGGAAAACAAGTCCAGGCAGCAGTCTTAATTAACCTGCCAGCCGATGGCCGTGCAGCATGCAAACAGGCAGCTCGTTCTGCAATTGGGGCCACCGCCCATGGCACGCACTTCCGACTTCCGCACTTCGTTGCAGGACATGCTCCTTGAAAGGCTTCGTCCACTTCGTCCGCCCTTTTTGCTGCCCAGTAACTGGTGACTAATTCCCTAATCAAGAGCCAACCCCTGCAGCGCCTGCATTTCCGTGGCGATAATCCAGATGGCCGAGATTTCCCTTTTGGCCCGCTGTGGAAAAGGCTTACATTGCGTGCGCTTTTAATTGCGCTTTACAACACTGTCAAGCGATAAGCAGTGCGGATACTTAATCAGGAAGAAAGAGCATTTCTATTTTAAAATTTTGCTTTTATGCTATGTGAATTTGGCTAAAAAATAGTTTCCTAAAACACTATTCAAAACACGCACATATTTCGGGTATATATAAAATAAGTAATATTTAAGATGTGCATACATATGTACATATGTATATCTTGTAAAAACTCACCGAAATCGAAGGCCCTTTCGAGGATGACCGACCCACGTTTCTCCTGCCGCTCCTGTCGCTCCTGCAGATCCTTATTCTTCGATGCTGCCAGCTCGGCGGAAGTGAAGTTGCTCGTCTTGTCGATGGACTTCCCCTTGGGCGTCGGGGGTAGCATGTATCCGCCAGAATAGCCCTTCAGGTAGTTCGCACCGCAATTGTCCTCGCCATCGGGTCCGGAACGGGCAGCCTTGCCACTGCCGCAAACGCACTCGCAACAGGCCATAGTCACGTGTTTCTGTCCAGAACCGAGTTGCTGATTCTTGAGCTGCTGCTGGAGTTGTTGGATGCCATCTGCGGAATTGTCATGGTGCAGGGAACAGTACTTGATGTCACCGCAATGAAATTCACCATCGATTCCAACGAAGAGTGCGCATCCACGGTCCACCGACGAGTTGGTCGCCTTCAGAGCGGGCTTCAGGTTCGACTTTGCGGGCGAAGGATACACGTTCTGGGCACCGCATCCACCTCCGCCACCTCCGTCACCAGTCCCAGTACCAGTGCCACCCGGCAAGGTCAAGTCCAGGACGCTGCCGCTGCTGCTCGAGCTGACATTCGGTGCAAGGGTCACGGGTCCCAGGCCCAGGGCATTTAAGCCATTGCTGCTCAGAGTGGTCAGCGATCCTCGCGAGCGATTCCTCCGCAATGAATTGACCCGGTTGGTGGTGGTCGAGAAACTTACATTGCGATTAGCATAAAGGTCAACGCTGCTGCCACTGCCGCTGCGACTGCGCGACTGAAAGACGCGCTGCTGCAGGCATACATCGGTATATCGTCACCAAGTCATGTACATGCCACATCTCATCTCACCTGTTGGGTGCCTTGCTGCTGCTGCTGTTGCTGCTGGTGCTGCTGCTGCTGCTGCTGGTGATGATGATGATTCTGGATCTGCTGCTGGTACTGCCGCTCGGCGCGACCCCTTCGATCGGAGCGGTCGCCGCCGCTGTGACTCCGCATGCTGCCACCGTACCGCTGCCGCTGGGGCTGCACGGGGCTGTTCTGGCGCGGAATCACCTAGGAACGTGGAGGGAAAACCAAACGAAAGGAGGGAAAGAGAAATGGTTAATATGCAACTGTTATGCTAGGACATGTGCGCTGTCGCAAAGTCGTCCGAAAAGATGTGGACGTGGGTCGCGGGCTACCTTATCCTCCAGCAGATTGGCAAAGAGCCCCACATGATCCTCGTCTTCGTTCATCATGGCAAAGAAGTTCTTGAATGTGTCCGGAAACGAGGCCGGAAACTGGCCACGCGCCTCCAACTTGGTATCCATGTCGCGTCTACAACTCTGCTCAATTTTCTTTTATATATTTTTTCCTTCTCCTTCTCACTCTCTCTCTCTCTCTCTCTCTCCTCTCTCTTTTTTTCTTTAATTTTTTCTTTTATGAACAACTTTTTTTTTTTTGATCCGTCGTCATCGCAAACCAAGTAACATGCAAGAAGAGAACAGGCATCAAGGTTAGAGTGGGACAGCGAAAGCGAAAGCAATAGGTATTGGACAACTTATAATAAATAAAATAAATGTTAATTCAGAACTTTTCTAATTCATCGCAGCCCAGTCCTTTGGAGATCTGTGAAACCTAAGAAAATTCCTCCTGCAAATACAGGTCTATTCTAGCGAATTTGCAGCTCAGAATTATTCCTATTCAAATGGAAATATGCCGTAGATATATTGTTAATCCTCGCAGCTTTCAAAACCACAATACTGCCCGCAAATAAATAAAACTCAGTTCCTTTTGTACAAACATTCATTCAGCAGTCGCAATCCATACTCCATGCCGTTTATAGGGTCTTCGAGATTTAGATTAAGGCCAACACACAAGTTTCCCCAGTTGTTGAACCTTAATTGAAAGCGAACGTCTTTCAAGCGCAGCTCAAGGGTAAGGAAGTGGGTGGCAATCGGGGTGGAAAATGGGAAACGGCCGGTGGTGTAGCCGTCGTCGATATACTTAGCATACTTTTTGGGCACCCCTTTGCCCCATCGCCACATCGCAAGTTCGCAACACCGCCAACTCCCATTCAACTTCCACTTCATCTTGGGCTTTTCCTCCGCGGCCTCTTTACACTCTTTTTCCAAGCGGCTAAATTTGAAAAGTTATCAGACCGCCGCGCCTCGCAAAACTGATGTTCAAGTTGTTGACGTTGGAGGTGTCACTCCAATGTGTGTATACATAATATATATACATCCCGGAACAGATATATATCCCCATCTCGAGAACTTCACGAAAAAGCAGGGAACAAAAACTTATTTAATGGCGGCTTTTTTTTTTGCCGAACTGGACGCCGAACAACTTATTCAACTTTTATGCTTTGCAAATGGACTAAACCCACCGCCTCCACTGTTCAAAACCAAAAAAGTATCCCGTCGGCCATGTAAATGAGGTGCAGATGTGAGTCCCAAACCAAAAAAAAAAAGAAAAAAAGGAAACAAAAACATTGTCACTTTGAAACTTTGGCCAAATTCCTTCAGCACACTCCAACGCGCCTCCGAATTTAGCAGTTTTGTAGTGTAGTATGTGCCTATGCAATATTAAGAACAATTAAATAAAATAGCATATTAACTTATGGCAGCACTTTGTTGCTATGTTTATGTTTATGTTTATGCACGCAGTTAGGCCAGGGCGGATGTAACATGATCACCCACTCGAAGGCCACAAAGTATAAGTGCATTGCCCACTTGAAGGCCAAAAAGTATAAGTGCTTGGTCAGCATTCACACGCCGACCAAATGCATATTACATACGTACATACTTAGCTCGCTCTCCCGATAAGCCTAGATATATAAGATATACATAAGAACGCCGCTCCGCCGCTGGCGTACCCGGCAGCGCAGCTACGCGGATTAGCCTAAGTCCAAATATATTCAAAACTGTAAAATCAGAGACTCTGTAGACGTTGAGCTGGCAGAACCATTTCTGCCTACTCTAAAATCAAAAGAAGAAATTGAATAAATATATGTCAGCCCGACGGCTGCCTTCAACTTAAAACGGACTTGTGTTCTTAATTGGAGTTCATCATTACATGGCGACCGTGACAGTCGTCCAACGCTGGACGAATTGACCAAAGCTGGTGAAAACAAAGGAACAAAGGAACACTGGACTGGAAGAAGACTGGACTAATTAAATGGAACTGCAAAAACCAAGGAAAAATCTGAGTGAGTAGAGTTCTATTGAGTATGGGCAAACACCGTGGCGGTTTGAAAACTAAGCTGAATAAACGTATAGCCCACGTAAGGTGGCTAATATACGGTCAGCAAACGCCACCGGTTTGGTCGAAAGCTCTAAAGCTACATGCAGAGCTAGACCACTTGTTGCAATATCAGCAAGAATTAAAGACCCATAAGCTCGAGAAAACTCACTCAGATAATATTAAAAATATACCCACAATTAATGAAGTTCCAAAATACCAGGCATGTCCAGCACCAGCACCAGCATTAACAAAACCAAAGAAGTCCTGCCCCCCTGGCTGCGAAGGAATCTGGAGTCCCCACTGCCTGGGGACTTGTGAGCGACCATCGACGTCTTCAGCGGCGAAGAAATAGACAGCAGCGAGGGAGTGTCAGCGTGCCACCCCCGGCGACGCCCAGCTGACACCCAACAAATAGACAGCAGCGAGGGAGTGTCAGCGTGCCACCCCCGGCGACGCCCAGCTGACACCTGATGAGCATCATCAACAGCAGAATATAATAATAAATATATATAAATATAAAGTAAATATAAAATATATATAGATAAGAAAAATTGTAAGAAATATTGTAAAACGGAGCATATACTATTATGCCCTGTTAACCCAATATGGCCCGTGAAGCCATAGCTAGAATCAGGCAGGCAACAATGTAAAATACAATTTTTTTTTACTCTTGCGAACATTGAAAGATTTTATAAATAGATAATTCCAAACATAAATGTCTATAGAGACAAATGAAATAAGTAAAACTGAAAATAAAAGTATATACAAAGGAAATTTTCTATTCTATTCTCCAAAATATAAAATTAGTATACCCAAAATGGGTCTAATAGACACTAAAACTGTGGACTCTACAGCCAATGTAATAAATAAAGTAGAAGTCCAAAATGCAGACTTGTTCTGGATAACCATAATACTAATTGTAATTGCATTAATTATGGTATCCAATGCATTAATAAAAATATACAAACTGCATAACAAGTGTCTTAAGAAACGATACCGTAGCACTGCTAACGGTATAGATAATATTTAAGGAAGATCTTTAATAAAGTCAATTATGAATGAAAATATGAGAAAAATTATATGAAGAAAAAATAATAAATAAAAAAATATAAAACGTAATATTGAATTTATCTACATTAAAAAAAAAAAAAAAAAAATATATACAAATGAATAAATTTGAAGTTATGAGTATACCACAGCATGGACTGGGAAAAGCTTGTTGATCAGATAAAAGATCCAAATGAAAATTTCAGAAAATCCTATAAGTGCTTAACGCAAAACAGATCAACACAAGCTGTAACAATCAATGCCACTGGTCTAAGCACCAAAGAGGCAATTGAAACCATGATACATCGTGCTGAGCACGAAAGTATCAAAACAGTACTGGAAGCAGGGACTTGCACCACTATGGATGCAGCGATAAGCGCATACATAAGAACGAGTACAAGAGTTACCGGTGACATCAATAAAGTGATGTACTTTAGAGGTAACAGACCCAATAGAGGATACGGAAATGCCAATAGAGGTAGTAACCGCGGTAGAGGCTTTAATAACAATAGTATTAGAGGCAACTACCATAACGGTTACCAAAATAACGGTTACCAAAATAACGGTTACCAGAATAACGGTTATCAAAACCGCTATAATGGAAATAATAACCGTTATAATGGCTATAACAGAGGCCGTTATAATGGAAACAGAGGCCGTAACAACAGTCAGAACAACTACAACAGAAACAATGCCAATGTACGAGTAATCCAAGAACAGGGAAACTCGCAACAGCCTTTAGGTACTCAGTAGAAGAAGATCGTAGAGTATACACCATCAATTATAATCTCAACATATTTTCTACATTCATTCATGCCAAAACAGGCGTAAAACTAGTTTTTCTACTTGATACAGGTGCAGATATCTCTATTCTCAAAGAGAACTCTGACAAATTTTCTAATATTCAAATAACCAATAAAATAAACATTCAAGGCATAGGCCAACAGAAAATTCAGTCTCGAGGACAGACTTTTATTGAGATACAGACAGGTAAATATGTTATCCCACACGATTTTCATTTAGTAGATAAAAACTTTCCAATACCGTGTGATGGAATAATCGGAATAGATTTCATAAAAAAATATAATTGCCAAATCGATTTAAACCAAGAAGAAGATTGGTTTATAATTAGACCAAACAATTTGAAATTTCCAATATATATTCCCATAGCATACAGCTCTGGTATTAACACAACGTTATTACCAGCAAGATCCCAAGTTGTCCGAAGATTAATAGTATCATCAAAAGATGATAACATTTTAATTCCAAACCAGGAAATTCAAACTGGTATTTATGTTGCAAATACAATCGCAACATCAAGTAATACATTTGTCCGAATTTTAAATACAACCGATTCCGACCAATTAGTCAATATGGACACTCTAAAATATGAGCCACTTTCGAACTACAATGTAGTTCAGGCAAATAGTGAACACAGAAATAAAACTGTCTTATCTCAATTAAAGAAAAATTTCCCCGAATTGTTTAAATCACAATTAGAAAATATATGCAGCGAATATATAGATATATTTGCATTAGAATCAGAACCTATAACAGTTAATAATTTTTATAAACAACAGTTGAGATTAAAAGATGATGAGCCAGTATACACGAAAAATTATAGAAGTCCTCATAGTCAAGTGGAAGAAATACAAGCCCAAGTTCAGAAATTAATAAAAGATAAAATAGTTGAACCATCAGTTTCACAGTACAATAGCCCTTTGCTATTAGTACCCAAAAAGTCAAGCCCGAATTCTGATAAAAAGAAATGGAGATTAGTAATAGACTATCGCCAAATTAATAAGAAACTTTTAGCTGACAAATTTCCACTACCGAGAATAGATGATATTTTGGACCAACTTGGTCGAGCAAAATATTTCTCCTGCCTTGATTTAATGTCAGGTTTTCATCAAATCGAACTGGATGAAGGCTCGAGAGATATAACATCTTTCTCAACCAGCAATGGCTCATATCGTTTCACGCGATTGCCATTTGGCTTAAAAATAGCGCCTAATTCATTCCAAAGAATGATGACTATAGCATTCTCCGGAATAGAACCGTCTCAAGCATTCCTTTATATGGATGACTTAATAGTCATAGGTTGTTCCGAAAAACATATGCTTAAAAACCTCACTGAAGTTTTTGGTAAATGCAGGGAATACAACCTAAAGTTACATCCTGAAAAATGTTCATTTTTCATGCATGAAGTCACATTTTTGGGACACAAATGCACAGACAAAGGAATTTTGCCGGATGACAAAAAATATGATGTCATTCAGAACTACCCAGTTCCACATGATGCGGACAGCGCTAGACGTTTTGTAGCATTTTGCAATTACTACAGACGTTTTATCAAAAATTTCGCCGACTATTCGCGGCACATAACAAGATTATGTAAAAAGAATGTTCCATTCGAGTGGACAGATGAATGTCAAAAAGCATTCATACATTTAAAATCTCAGCTAATTAACCCAACACTCTTGCAGTACCCAGACTTCAGCAAAGAATTTTGCATAACAACAGATGCAAGCAAGCAAGCGTGTGGCGCAGTTTTAACTCAAAACCATAATGGCCACCAACTCCCAGTTGCTTATGCATCCAGAGCTTTTACGAAAGGTGAAAGCAATAAGAGTACAACAGAACAAGAGTTAGCAGCAATTCATTGGGCAATAATACATTTCAGACCATACATTTACGGAAAACATTTCACTGTGAAAACAGACCATAGACCATTGACATATTTATTCTCGATGGTGAACCCCAGCTCTAAATTAACTAGAATAAGGCTTGAACTAGAGGAATATAATTTTACAGTAGAGTATCTAAAGGGCAAGGACAATCATGTAGCAGATGCGTTATCAAGAATAACCATCAAAGAGCTAAAAGATATAACTGGAAATATATTAAAAGTCACTACAAGATTTCAAAGTAGACAAAAATCCTGCGCAGGAAAAGAACAATTGGATTTGCAAAAGCAAACCAAAGAAATAGCTTCAGAGCCCAACGTATACGAAGTCATAACAAATGACGAGGTACGAAAAGTAGTGACATTGCAATTGAATGACTCGATATGTTTATTTAAACATGGAAAGAAAATTATTGCAAGATATGATGTTGGTGATCTTTATACTAATGGAATTCTTGATTTAGATCAATTTCTCCAAAGGCTTGAATTGCAGGCCGGTATATATGATATCAGCCAAATCAAAATGGCACCGTGGGAAAAAATCTTTGAACACGTTTCAATAGATAAATTTAAAAATATGGGCAATAAAATATTAAAGAATTTAAAAGTAGCGCTACTTAACCCGGTGACCCAAATAAATAATGAAAAAGAAAAAGAAGCTATATTGTCTACATTACATGATGATCCAATACAAGGAGGGCATACAGGCATTACAAAAACCTTGGCCAAGGTCAAAAGACATTATTACTGGAAAAATATGAGTAAATACATAAAAGAGTACGTAAGAAAATGTCAAAAATGCCAAAAAGCAAAAACAACAAAGCACACAAAGACTCCAATGACGATAACTGAAACACCAGAACATGCTTTCGATAGAGTTGTTGTGGACACAATTGGTCCACTACCCAAGTCAGAAAATGGTAACGAGTACGCAGTCACTCTCATATGTGATTTAACCAAGTACTTAGTTGCCATACCAATAGCAAATAAAAGCGCAAAAACAGTCGCAAAAGCTATATTTGAATCTTTTATTCTAAAGTACGGTCCAATGAAGACGTTCATAACGGACATGGGAACAGAGTATAAGAATTCAATAATTACTGACCTGTGTAAATATTTGAAAATAAAAAATATAACATCAACAGCTCATCACCACCAGACAGTTGGAGTAGTAGAAAGAAGTCATAGAACTTTAAACGAGTATATGCGATCCTACATATCGACGGACAAAACCGATTGGGACGTATGGCTTCAATATTTCGTATACTGCTTCAACACGACCCCATCTATGGTACATAATTATTGTCCATATGAATTAGTTTTCGGTAGAACAAGTAATTTACCAAAACATTTTAATAAACTACATAGCATAGAACCAATATATAACATAGATGATTACGCTAAGGAGAGTAAATATAGGTTAGAGGTAGCATATGCTCGAGCAAGAAAACTTCTTGAAGCACACAAAGAAAAAAATAAAGAAAATTATGACTTAAAAGTAAAAGACATAGAATTAGAAGTAGGAGACAAAGTTTTACTAAGAAATGAGGTAGGTCATAAATTAGACTTTAAATATACGGGGCCCTATAAGATAGAAAGCATAGGAGATAATAACAATATTACGCTACTTACTAATAAAAACAAAAAACAAATAGTTCATAAAGATAGATTAAAGAAATTTCATTCATGATTGAATTTAAACTTATATTTTCCTTAATCATTTATACAAATTTTCCATACACTACGTATATTTTTATCTTTGCATTATAAAATCAACTATTGTTGTTCAAACAAAAACACAAACAAAATAAAAATAAAAATAAAATAATTTGCATTTAATAATCAAAATAACTTCACTAGGTTACGTTATTTTTCAAAAGGAGGGAGATGTAGTATGTGCCTATGCAATATTAAGAACAATTAAATAAAATAGCATATTAACTTATGGCAGCACTTTGTTGCTATGTTTATGTTTATGTTTATGCACGCAGTTAGGCCAGGGCGGATGTAACATGATCACCCACTCGAAGGCCACAAAGTATAAGTGCATTGCCCACTTGAAGGCCAAAAAGTATAAGTGCTTGGTCAGCATTCACACGCCGACCAAATGCATATTACATACGTACATACTTAGCTCGCTCTCCCGATAAGCCTAGATATATAAGATATACATAAGAACGCCGCTCCGCCGCTGGCGTACCCGGCAGCGCAGCTACGCGGATTAGCCTAAGTCCAAATATATTCAAAACTGTAAAATCAGAGACTCTGTAGACGTTGAGCTGGCAGAACCATTTCTGCCTACTCTAAAATCAAAAGAAGAAATTGAATAAATATATGTCAGCCCGACGGCTGCCTTCAACTTAAAACGGACTTGTGTTCTTAATTGGAGTTCATCATTACAGTAGAGTAAAAACGCTGGCAGAGCCGAAATTTAACCATTTCATTAGTTTCACTGCCAGTTAGTTGCTTTGAGCATTGAGTTGCTTCCGCGATTCAATTGCACATCGACTGACTCAACAAGTCGCCTTTGTTTTCGGGGCGTGACCATTATGCTTCGCTGGCGCTGTGGGCGTGGCCAGTGCCGTCTAGACTGGAGTGCCAAGCCCAAGATCCCCGGCCACGATGGGGTCATTGGTCGCGGATACCGATTAATTGCAAGCCAACAAGTTACTCGACTCCAATGCAAACACACTTGAAAAAGTGCAGCGCCAGGGGATGCGAAATAAATGTTTCAAATATAAATCATTAAATCTAAAACGAAGCGCTTGCATTGAGTTAATAATTTATCACATGACTAAAAATATGTCAGTTAGAATATCGAGAAGCTAAATTATTTCGAGTGTTTTGGGCGAAAGTATGCGCTCGCCTAATGAGGGGATTTCCTAACCTAATCCGCTTTACGAAAGCGTTTGATCTAACCGCTGCCGGGCTGTAATAATAACGAATAACCATAATGCCCTCTAATTTTCCACTGCAGCTCGAATTTGCTGCCAATTTGCAGTGGGAAAAGTTTATAATGGGCGGGGGGGAGGTGTGGGTCGAAAGTCCACCCCCGAAACCCCCGGAAGAACCGCCCTGCGGCAATTTGCGAGGCGTCAGCGGAAGCAAAGCAGCCCCCATTTCCCTTCCATTTCTGCTTTTTTATTCGGTCTTTTTTTTTGTTCGCTCATACTGGGCTGCAAAACAAGGAGAAAAAAGTTAGCCTCTTTCGTCAAGTCCCCAGCTCAACCATGTCAAGTGGGAACCTGGCCCAGACTCTCGCGTCGGGCTTATTAAAAAGCTGCGGACACAGTGAATGGCTCTTTGGGGGAGTGTAGGTGGGTGCACAGAGAGAAAAGTCGCCCGGCTTCAGTGCACACTTTCGGAAATCTATCGGAAACTTTAAACTACAATCGACCGATAAATGTATGAATGTACATTTTTGTTATTATATTTTATACCCATTGCTTATACATATGTACAAATTAATCGCCTCGGTGTGGCAAAAAAATGTAATAAGGGTATAGGCTAGGGTTTTTGCGAAAGCGTTTAGTGTCCTCAAATGATCGTCGGAAACAAGGACAGAATTTGAAAAAGAAAATATGAGCATACCTCAAATGCAGTGCCAGTGCCGTCCTGTCCTGTCTCGGTGGCCTAGAATCCATATCCCAAGATTCCACATCCCTGCAGCCCTTTTAATTAGCAAGCCGTATGTAAATTGTAAATTCCCTCAAACGAAGGAGAAGGCTTCTGATTTGAGATTTCTGCTGGCAGCAACATATTATATTCTCTGTCTTATGGTTTATTCAGTCATATATCTATATATGTACATATGTATATTAAGTGAACGTGAAGTTGAAGGCGCAATAACATGACTACAAGAGTTTATCGAGCCAAAAAGGCAACGTGCCCCAATTTCAGTTGCAAACGCACTCCCGTTTTGGCCTATCCATCATTTTGGTTAGGCGCACAGTCGCGGTTACCATATTAGTGAAATCTTGTAAAAAGTATAAAGTATAAGTTGAACTCCTGACTAAATACAAGCGTTACTTGCTTCAGTTTCTGCACTGGCTGTTAGATACGTACATAGTTGCCTGAGGTTTAATTCATGTTTAGCAAAACCAAAGACATTTATATTACATTGGCTGAACCCCAGTTGTATGATGCATACGAGACTCGAGTTTGTGTATAAATTTATGGCCTGCCCAAATAGGTATGCTACCAAACGGCAAATGAACCACAGCCTGCGGCCAAAGAGGGGGCTCAAAATATGGGTAAAAGGGCCAAAAAGGGGTTGGAGAATGGGGAGGGGGGAAACAGCGTGAGAAGCGAACCAATTGAGGGCTCCTAGAGCAAGGGCAGTAATATGAAACGATGGGGCCAAGAAGATGTTGCAGCCGTCGCTTTCTGGAGGTTAAGTGCCAGCCCTGAATGAAACTGGGTTCTTGCGGTTGGCTAAGGACCTTTAACTAAGGTCAATGCAAGTGCAGCATTACTATAAAACTGCCATATACATAGGTCATATCGTTTATTGGTACTAAACTACAAAATATCATCGAAAGCGGCCACTGCAACAACTTTGGTTCAAGCTAGTTGCAAACTTCTAGATTTGCGTAGTGAAAAACTGCGCGTGGTTTAAAGCTCAAATATTCATGAGTATTCATGAGTCCGGTGAATGTAGCCAGTGAAAAGCCAGCAGTTCATTGACACGTTCGACTGCAGCTGCTTAAATATTCATTTCCCTAAATAATTTCACGGCTTGCCAATCAATTCTAGTGGCAAATAAACAACCTTTTTTTTCATTTTTCCCTTCCGAATTCCAACCATTTCCCAGCACTTGAACACTGAACACAGTGAGTGTGTATACACAACAGTAGAGGTTTGTCAACTTTTCATTTTGAATCTCGTGCACTGGTAAAATACTGACAATACTGTGACAATCGATTCGCGTTTCATTTTTAACCGAACAAAAATTTCGGTTAGAAGTGAAGTTAAGTTTAGAAGTTAAAATAATTATTTCCAAAAGCTGGATTCTGTACGAGTATATATGTATATACAATGCACAGGTGCCTAGACACCCAGTGTTTAGAGTGACAGTAGCCACTGGTTCTGCTGCAGTTCTCTGATATGCAATGTTAAAAATGTCCTTTAATGTTACATAAATTTTGACAAAAATTCGTTGAAATTTGGAGCGCTTCACAATGGATCCCTTGACTTTTGTACAAGCCCAAACCCCACTTTAACCTCTAATTTTCGGAATCGAAACTTTTCCGCTGATTGTTTGCATAGGTCGCGACAGTATCCGAATTCTTTGATAGAACGATCCCATCGGACGCTGATAATTTATACCTAGCTGACCCAAAATCGAGAGGTCGCAAAGAAACGTCTTCGAGTGGGGGAAAGATACAAAAAAAAAAGGAAAAAAAGCCAAAAAAGGGCAACTGGACGTGGAGTGGTACTTGGACATTGGACGTTGCGCTGGGCAACAAACTAACACAAAACATAAAACTGGCCAAAAGGAACCAGAAATAAATAAAAAGGCGCATGAAATTGGATTTGCACAACTACAACACATGGCGGGAAAGTGGACAAAGTGCGGGAAAGTGTAAGGAAAATGAATGGGCTCCATCGGAATGAATGAAATGAATGAATGGGGCAACGGGAGCGGACAGCAGGGGCCTGAACCTTATAAATGTTTAAGCAAAACCTCTTCCCCCTCTAGCCTTTTCACATCTACCGTCTACCGAAAAGGAAAAACAGGGTAAAAATTATGAAGAAGAAAAGAATAACAGAAAAGCAGCAAGAGGCACTACGCACACATTTTCCCAGGGAAATGCGATACACAAGGAAAAATCGAATGATTTTACAATGGAAATCTGTCATTAATATTACAATATCTTCGCAACAAACTCCAAATTAAAGTGCAAATCAATTCGGAAACATTATTGGGGCTTAACTTCCCAACTATAGACTATCATCATAACATACCTCATCTATTTTATTTCCGGTTTTGTAATTTACAACACTGGAGATCACTTGAAATATTGCATTTCTCAGAGTGCTGACCCTCGCACGCTTGAGCTTTTCTATGAATTTGTTTCCTCCTTTTACATTTGCTCGTCATTCGACTGGGACAAAGAGCTCGGAGCTGGGAACTGGGAGCTGGATGCTGGATATTTATCCAGTGAGAAGGCCACTTGCGGCATGTTGATCTAGCTGTTAAGGCGTTTGTAATGACAGGGATAAAGTTTTATGACAACAGCCACCGGGCAGTGAAAGTTTGGCTTTCACCTTCCACTGATTTCTCGGTTCGTATTCAGGACTCCGTATCCTTAACCCACCCACATAATCCAGATGCTCGGTAGGAGGCACTGGCACTGGCACTGGCCTGCAGCCAACTGGGCAATCAACGAACCTTTTATGCCATAACATTTGAGATTTGAGCCGAGCCGAAGCAAATGCATGAGCATAGGTTAACTTTTGGTGCCCACAAATCGAGATGAGTAAATAAACAGTCTGCGAACGGTTTCAATGCCAAGTTGGGCAGCTGGGGAAGCCATTTTGAACAAATATGTGGATTCAGGACATATTAAGTTGAACCAGTCCAATGGTATGGAAGTTGTGTCAAAGACTCGGCCTTTTTGTGCAAGAACCGAAATCAAAGGAGTTTCTAATAACTGAGATCCGAGCATAATGTTGACTCTGACCAAATGACGTTTGAATGATTTTTTTTACGACCCTTTGCTATTTTTAAAGTAGAGGCAATTTTTGCGTTTCTGTTTCAAATACGTATGCTAACTGAATTCAATCAGCCATATTAATTGGTAGCTTATTCAGGGGCTTTTATTAGAAATAACAGAAATGATTTCGCTCGAAGATACAGCTTCCATTTGATACACTTTTTACTTATTGCAATTTACAACTTTTGTTGCAACTTCACAATTCCATTTGCCATTGTGCAAAAGCGGCCAAACAATGCCTTTGCTTTTCTGCTCTCGAACAAAGGATAAACAAAGAGAGGCACCGAATTCCCCGGATCGAATGCAATAAATCAAATAGGGGCCATTATAATGAGACTTTCAGAAATATGCAAAACGAAGCAAATAAATTGGCAAATTAAACTATAATGCAACCGATTGGCCAGGAAGTAGCTACTTTGACTCGCATTTATTTACGGATGCTTCCGTTTTATGGCTCTATTATTGCCTTCGCTGGTGGTGACCCCGATATATTGTACCGACAGCCGCAAGTGGGTCACCGGGGCTAGAAATAGAAGTACAACGGACGTAGTTACATACAACCGGAAGCAAATCTCTCATTCGAATCTTATAGGGCATTTGTCTAAGTATGAAGTTAAAGAACATATAGGGGAATATGTATGTACATATCAATAAAGCATAGGGACTTCAAGCCAAGGAAGTTCGACTTCTGAGAAGTGCATCTTCTCTATAGCTGAAGCATCTCGAAATCACTTTCCACTCTGCCATTCAATTCCAATTAATCAGACGCTAATTGGAGCCCATTGCCGATATTAATTGATTCCACTACAGACACTTCGGTTTGGATGGGGCGCATTAAGATGCCTCTGGATGTAATTGAACACATGGACGGGCATGAAACACATGGAAAGCCAGTGAGGGATGATAAATAGTTTGCCGTGCAGCTTCAATGGCTTCGCGGGTCGTTAATTGGTTGGCCGGACAGCACTTTAATTGCGACCAGATCGGTGGACTTCTAGAATCCCTATATTACCCATTGATTGTGTCCTTATTTTTAGTCAACTACACATTCCATCTTTTGCATCCACTTCTTAGTACCTGTTGCAGAAATTTGAACTGCAAACAATACAATCGCAACGCGTAACGAAGTAGAGTTGCAGCTGAGCGGATAAAGTCGGCAAAACAATAGAACAATAGGTAACAAGCAGAGTGTGGTGTAGTGTCGTGTAGTGCAGCGTAGTGTTGTGCAGTGCAGTGCAGCGTAGTGTAGGGCAACAATGAAGTCGGGCAACCCCATGCGGATAAATCACGGCGAACTGACCGACTGGATCAGATTGCAATGTATACCAGTTCGCCGGGCAAATCTTTTTCCTTTCGCCATCTTAATGCATTCGAGACACGGTTGATTGACTGCCAAGCACATTGAATAATCCAAAAGAGCGACGGCGAACACAAAAGCCAACCAAAGTGTTGATTGCAAAATTTATCCCCGTGCATTTCGTATTCCCTTCAATCCGGCTGAGGAGTTCGCCGATGGGAAGGGGAACGAAACTGGGAGCGGTAGCGGGCTGGGTCTATACCCTCTGCGGTATTCCCATCCGCCCAGCGGGTTGGCCACGAGTGGGGTGTGTAATCAGTTGTCAGGCATCTGTCAGGCCATTGGCGCCCCAGCCAAAAGCCAAAACCTGTCACCCGAGGGCTTCATCACTGTCAACTTGCTGGCCGGATCATTATCGCGACGTTCCCGCCGCCAATTTCTATGCAAAAAGGGGAATTTTATTTATTCGCAACCTTCAAGCCAACGCCAGGCAATGTCCCAAATATTACGGATAGTTTTGTTCATTTGCGCAGTTACTAGCCAACTAGCTTGAAATGGGAAACAGGAAACAGCAACTTCTAGGAACGTTTTACAACAACTTAAGTGTCATGTAGATCTGAAATATTTCGAATTTCTAAGCCCACCACCACGCTCACTTCGAAGGCTTGAGATATTTTTAATTAAAATTAATTTCACATAATGAAGTGCACCAGTTGAAGTGCCAACTGCGTGGGGATTTTTGGGGACCAGAGGACTGCGGACTGCAGTAGGTAGGTGAAACATTTCAAGCGACTGTCAGGCTGGCGTGCCACTTCATTTGTACACTTTGCCACCCACATTCTCCGCCCACTTCCCGCCAGTCACCACCCAATGCCACCCCAACGGCATTTAAATACCAGCAACATCAGCCACGTTGCATTTTAGCTCTGACTCCCGGTTTACTTTTATTGCACGCAACAATTTCGTGCACATTTCCCCAGAGTGCACTTAAAAAAAAATCAGATATCTGTGAAAAATGCATATGCATTTTGGAGAGTCAAAGAAATTAATTAAAAACAACACAAGTACATTGTAAAAAAAAACCCAAAGATTGGCAATAAAGTCCAATTGTTTCACAGATAATTAATTTGTTTGCAAAACTTGAACAGAGATCTTGGAAACAGGTTTTTTCCTTGGTGTAGAAGATGGGCGACGAATGATGCCGACAGCTCGCCTGGACGCTTTCCTTTCGAGCGGGGAAATGAGAAATGGAAGCGGAGGGTCGACCGTAGAGGAACGGGAATGCGGCTACAAAGCCTCGCTCCTTGGAATCAACTTAGCCGCAATGCGCCTCCAGGTGCTCAACATTGTGTCCCACCATTGCCGGGACGAAGCCAAGGATGCGGCAGATGGCTGTCTTCCTGGTGCCGCTTTGATCCGCCAAGTACGTTGAGCCCGGGACACTGACACTGGGAAAATCCATGAGGACGAGAGAACGAGAGCAGCCGGAAACGGTTCATGCAAATGATCCAGCCCTTGAGGGTCCACCAACTGTATACATACTGTATATTCTGCGGTACAGTGAAATAAACACAAACAACTTGGAGGGTCTGCTCAATTGTCAAAAAAACGTAAACCGTTTCGCAAAGGGTAGCAAATTTCCAGGGTATATGCTCGAATGTATTTCAAATCAATATTCCAACGAACATTCAATATCAATTTTCTTCATTTAAATTGAAAGGGAAATTACGAATGTATTTCCTTTGCTCTAACAACAGAGATAGTCTGCAGACATTCGTGGTAGCACAAATATGTATATAGAAATCAAAATATGTATCACAGAGACCATGGGACCATTAGTCCTCGTTTTGATTGGTTGTTTTCGGGCCGCAAAATGATTTTGTATTATTACTTTGCATGACACACATTAAACATTATTACACTTTTATTTTAGCTTGTTTTTCACTCGCTGCTGCTGTCCCTGCTGTCAAAAAATTGGATCATTAATCACCATTAAACTAGACCAATGTGACGCCTACGGGGTTTTCTTTTTTTTATGGTTTTCTTCTTCCCTTTGTTTGGTTAGAGAGCGAGTACAGTTGCTTTAAATCACAGGGATTGCATTTTGAAGGACCAGTGAGATTAACGAATTATGATTTATTGCGCTGTGTAGTTGGTCATTGTTTGGACCATCTGGCAGTCGCTCAGCCTCCTTGGGTTTGCTAAACTGGCCAAAACATATATCCGCACTTAGCCAAAATGTGCAGTGACATTTCAGAGCAAACTGATTATAAGCAGGAACTTTCCGTCAAAACCCTTGACGAGAAATTTGCCAATTTACAATACCACATCGCAAGGCAGAGAAGTATTATATTGTGAGCCACAAGTGCAAGTCTTATTGCCGAGATAAGTGGCTTGTACTTTGTCAATTTACATTTGCAAGTCTGCAAAGTGGATAACATGTATGCGGAAAGCGACTAGAGAGCGAATTTTAGGCACTGAAACATTTATCGAATCGATAATTAGTCTTAAAAGTTCAACGCCACTCAGTTAAACAAACAAAAAAACAGTATAAAGAATTAGTTTTGACGAAAACTGCAATGACACTATTGTTAAGCACATTTAAGCTGAAGCTGCACTTTTTTCAACGGCTTATTGCTTTTGGCGCAACTGTACTCTGGCACGCACAAAAAGTGTCATTAGAAAATGTCAAGGAATCTATCGTTATCGCTGTAATCGGTTCGAGTTAGGGTTGCTCCCTCTACCCAACTCCCGTTTTTCTCATTGACTCGGCTTTAAGGACTAAGCCCGTCACAATATCAACAGCTGCGATGAAGTAACTTTAATTATTGATTTTTATTCGGCTGCCGCAGGACGACGAGGACGTGGAAAGACGTGGACAAGACGGTTAAGTATGGCGGCTGATGTATCTGGGTGCGTGCTGCCGGCGACACATTTTTATTATAGTGCTGCTTTACCTTAATTACATTAAATCGATATTGCCCGTGTGTGTGTGTGTACAAGGTGGCTTGGATGAAATGAAGCTGCAAATGGAGTCCCAAGTGAAGAGAGCTTAGCCGCAAAAATAAAAAAAGAAAATATAATGTGAAGGCTGCCTTTTCATTTGGTTCGCAATTTATGCACCCACACTCATATTTTATTCAGATGGCAGGCAGGGCACCAAACAAACAGCTCCTGTTGATTAGTTTAGACGCTTTTGTGAAAGCTGCCACCACCCCGGGCGGAATTGTAAATAGCAGACAGATGGCCGGTGGAATTTAAATAGGCCTCTATTAAAATTCGGTGAGTCCTGCCGAATCGAAATGCGAGGCGGATTTGGTGTAAGCCGAATAAACAAAAGAGCGTGAATAATACCGAAATCAGCCATGTACATATACAATAGAAGTAACCATGATTTTAATCACATTTTCGTTGCGTGCCTAGCCAAAGTTGTCACTCAAAAATGTTTGTTTCCAATGGAATGGAAGTGGTTTTAATTTTCCAGATAAAACCATACGCACATGTCATATTAGGTGGGCCGGGCACACGATTGAGTTATTTTCGTAATAATTGAAATTATTAATTATACAACGACTGTGCTGGTTTTTCGGAACTGCCAAATGCCTGCCACTGACAGATAAACAATTTGTAATTATAAAAATTCCCACGAATGTTCAGCAACACAAATGTTTTTTCGCATTCGGTTTTTGTGCAAGAGACCATCGACAATTATTTCTATCCGTCCATCTCTATACCTTGGCACCTTTGCACTTCATTAGAGTTTTCGATTCAATTCTTTTTAAAACACATTTTCCACATCGCTGCCGTTAGCTGTCACAGGATATTCATTTTCTTACCTACACGTTTTCGCACTTCGCTGCGATTGGGCACACGCACTTGTAAAATCGCTACCTGTCACATTCATATTTCAATTTACAGCGAATCCCCCGCCGAAATGTCATCGCCAATCTGTGTAACAGGTGTTAAAATGATTTTAATTGAGACACAAATGGCATTTATCAACTGGGTTCACAGCCAATGTTGACAGCTCGCAAAGGGTTGATTACAGAGACCAAATCGCACTGACTGATGATTTGCAATGGTTTTCACACCTCGAATGTCCAGTGAATAACTATTAACCGGAACCCACGCAAATACGCAAATGCGCAAAATACGGTTTCAAAATACGAAACATTTTCCATCAACCTGATTCAAACAGACTGATTACGGTGGCCCCAAAAATACCGACGCATTCCATGAGTCATTCTCATATTTTCGGGACCCATTTTCTGTGTATGAATTTTTGTTAGTTACCATTTTGTAGGGGGTGGTTGGTAGGGGTGTCTGCTAGCGCGTAATTAGTCGAACCGTGTATTCATATTTGCCCGGAGCAAATATTGGCCTTACAACCAACCACTTTATCCCCCAGCTGGAAGCCACTTAACTCGAAAGGGGGGGTGTGGGTGGTGTCTGGTGGGTGGTGAGTGGCTAGCCGAAAACCCCTTCCTCGCACTCAGTACTCCATTTTCCTCTCGAGTTGCGCGAGTTTTGTTGTGTTTCCGGCAACTAAAACCTGGAGTTCGAGTCGCTGGAGAGGTTACATGTGTCACCCACATCCCCACAAGCCCACAACCCCAATGGACCTCAACCCCCACACTCCCCCCATTGAGAGCACTCGAGTTTCTGGTTTAGATAAAATGCCTGCCTGGCTGCCAAAAGATAAGATATACATACATACTATATGCACAAAAAATGCCTGATCGAAACGCTCGACTTGTTCCACGTACACTGCCAGATGGGGTATTATGCTTTTTAAAACTCCATCCCAACTATAGAAAACAATTCAATTTGAATGTAGTGACCAGAATAGGAACATATTGTGATTGACTTTTGGCCAAGTCCAAGGTCTGGAGGCACGCAACACAATTGTACACCACAATTAAGATGGAGTTTTCCCGCAGTGAAGAAATGGGTTCTCACATCGCGGGGGCTCCAAGATTCGGTAATGGGGAAACGAAGTTACATGGAAGTGGAAGCTGAAGTGAAGAACCGAGTCCTTCATAATTAGTTTGCAAAGCGGGGGCGTTGGATTTAAGTGGGCTTAATTTAAGCGCTGCTTGCTGAACGCCCTTATCGCCGATCAGCAATGGCATTTTCAATTGTATCAGCGGGCGGCAAAAATCGAAATGTGTGTTGATTGAGCCTATTAAGTATACGCTCCGTTGGCCACCGATTAATTATGAGCAACGATGGCCGGGAAATGGCCGAGTGCCACAGCGGGTAGGTACCTTCAACAGCGCCGGGGCTTAATTTTATGATTGATTAATCCATAAATATTAGATCAATAGCAACAGGAAGCGGCAGCTAGATGGCATGAAATAGCTGGGAATCTTTCAATTTTATAGCACATACCCCTCCTACCTGCTACCTGCTACAGGCTACCGGCTAGTCCATTTAAATGTCAATAAATATCCAGGGACTTTTCTTTCCCACCCCGCACTCCCTCGGGGAAAGCCCTCCTAGCCACTTGGCCTCTGATGGAAAACCTGGCCCCACGTTCGAGTGCATTGACTTCGACGCCTTAATGGCTTTTTGACTCGACTCAACGCGACTCGAGTTGAGTTGCATTTTTTCTGTATTACTTGATTTTTTTTTTATTTCTGCAGACGGTGGCGCTAGGTGGAAAATAGCCGTGGAAAATGGCTGAAAATGTTAGTAACCGGGTGGAAAACGCTCTGCAACAGCGCACATGAACGCGCCAGCTCGACTGACAGGCAAATAACAACAAGCTGAATACACGCTTCACAAAATCCTGTGCCGAAAAACAGGAGGTCCTTGCAATAAATTCAAATCTTGGCTAAGCACGTGAAATTGGCAACTCAATGATGATGTAAGACGCAGCCATCTACATTTAGCCCCCGTCGATGTCAGCGAGGCTCTTATCCAAAGGAGGGGATAATCTCTTTCGATCATTTCTTCAAAATCAATTATTACACAAAAATACCAATTTGGAGATTCCCATGCGCGCACGAAACGAAAACGAGGGGAAAAAAATATAAATAAATAAATCCGAGTCAAAAATTCGCTTTACGCGCCGTGATTGACAAACTGAATCCGCCTTTTTCGACGCTTGACTTGGCTGCATATGGATTGGCCTATTAGGCGGCCAAACCCGTAGAAGGAGCCGCCAGGTGTGGCCCAGGTGTGGGATTGTGGGTGGTTCTGGCATTTGGTATTTCGTTATTTGTTATTGTGGCTGGGACACGCACGCCAAGTCAAATTGGCTCATTTATCTTATTTCACATTGCTCAGCTATTCGAACGAAATGTTTTTCAGCAAGCGGTTTCTGTGGGTCGTCGCTTTTAATGGCCTCGCACGGAGTGTCCTTATTTCGTCTTGACTGCGAACAAGATTTAAATATTTCTTAAAGCATTTCGCAAGCTGATAATCCACACGATATTGGAATTTTCATTTGTGCTGGCTGCATTCTGGGCATTCGGAAACTCATACGCACGGATTTGTACGATGATGTTTTGTTTGTCTTGAAAATCGCACACTTGTTTATGAAGTAATACAGTGCGAACCATAAATATTTATACGCACTGTCGGCGGCAAGGACGACGATCAAATTTGACTGCCATTTGCACATTTTCCAGGGGCGAGCGGCAGTTTGCAAAGTTTTCAGTATATATTCGTGTGCGGTATATGATATAGACACGATTTGAATGATTTTAAACGCATTAGCATATAAAACACATATGTTCCTCCCAACGGCTCCCATTTTTATTTCGTTTTTTTTTTTTTTTTCCTTACCAACACCAACAGCTTTTCGACATTTCACAGGGCCAAAGAGAAGCGTCAAGCTGAATGAATTTTCAAACACAAGACAGATATACGGAGCACACACATGTGCAAAAACAATACGTACATATACACGGGGGAAAATCGACATTTGAATTTATTTTCATCACTTGAATGGCCTGTGAATACTACTGTGTCTCCACAATACTAAGCCACGCTTTGTTCTAAATAATATTCATTCAATATACATACTAGTTAGTTAATTCGCATTGATTCGAAACACAAACTCATACAATTCTCTTGCCGTGTAAAGGAAATTCAGCATGTTTCGCGTACTTTTTCATATGCGAATGTGAGCAATTTTGCCAGTGGGCGAAGACTTTTAATGCGATTGCACAGCTGCCAAAAAAAAAAAAAAAAAAAGGACAGCACTTGTTTGGCCTTCTTTGGAACTCCTTTAAACTAGTCGTCCTTAAAGTTTTCATTTGGGGCGGGCAATGCAGATGCGAGAAACTTAAGTCCGAGTTGTTTATTGACTCTATGACCCAATGAAATTTGAGTGCACGCTCTTTGTTGATTTTTCCCCCAAGCACTTTCAATGTGAATTGTAAACTTGTTGACTTGGCCGTGGGTACTTCTAAGCAAAAATCTAGAATCCATCCCGAAAATCAACGTATCGAACGTGCAGTAAGTAGAGATAAACGCATTATTGGCTGAGCCACAAATGAGTCACTTCCTAATATAAATATTTCCATAATCAGTTCAACCATTCAATTAGTATAGCTATCGCCAACGATAGTCTCCTAATAAACTTCAATCAGATTGATCGCTTTATCGCCGAAAACGCCCCAAAAAGGCAGGCAAACAACTCAACTGAAAGAGGGCTTCATGCTTTATGACCATGTGATGTGTACATATCCGCGAATCCCCATTTTACCAACCGTTGTTTCCAGAACTTTGGCCAATGCCGTTTTTTGTTGTTGATATTTGTTGTTTTCGGCAAAAAAAAAAAAAGAAGAAAAAAACAAATGGTAAGCCCCTTTTGTGGGTCAATCGGCGGAGGAGAAGGATTGAGGGGAACTCGATTCGGCATTCAGAATGGAAGGAAATTCTGGGCGAGATTGTTGGGCATCTCAATTTCGCGGAATGGTATATGAGGTAAAAATCCGGTTAGCCAGATTTCTGGAATTCACGTCCTTGCAGCAAGAAAGTGGCATTGATTGCTGAAAACTTCAAGAGGTTATAGCCATTAACAAAGACGCATGTATTTAACAAACACATACTCCCTCCACTCAAATCAAATTGCAATAAGTGAAACGTTGCCACTTAAATCGCATAACGATAAAAAGGGGGAAATAGCGGGATGGAAACGGAAACGGAAATGGAAATGGAAATCGAGGGAAGGATAAAGGATAAAGCTTTAAATGGGGAAGAGAGACGGAAAGTGAAAGCGTTAGCGTAACTGGACATCAAATAAGCAAAACAAACAAACAAACTGGAACTCCAGCTCCAAATAAACCAAAAATATATGCATGTACATATGTATGTGCATACATTCATATATAAACAGATATGCACATATATGAATAAAAATAATCGGAAAAAACAACGACGGCAACAACAACAAAAGGCCGCATCGTCGGCATTAACAACAGCTTTTAAATTTCAGTTATAAATAATGAAAAACCAACAAACAAACAAACAAACAGCAAACAAGCAAAATGGTCGGCGAACATAAAAAACAAAACCACCCAGCGTTAAAGTGGGCGAAAAAAAACGGAGAGTATAAACCGCATGCAACTGAAGTGAATATTAAAATTGAATTGGGGAAATGGAATATGTATCGGAATAACCACAGCAAGAGTTACAATAAGAAAATGTGGCGATATTACACATATGTATGTAGATAATGCTGCAATGCCAATTGGCAACGAAATGAAAAAGTGAATTCCAGGTGAATGGCGGTGGTTAATAACTAGCGAAATCGGATATCAGGATGCGAATTTATGTACTATTTAGCTACCCAAAACTCTAGTTACTTTTTCAACGATTTACTTGCGAGACCGACGCGATTTTCAACTTGTTGTTAAAAACATCTGAAACCGGGTGGTAGCCAAAAGTAAAAAATGCCCTGGGATCGTTGAAAAGAAAGCGTTTTAAGTGAATTCAATCTAAGAGCAGGCTCAGACATGTCAGCTTTGATTTTTATTAGCAGCTCCACTTCCACTCGCCGTATTCTCCACTCGTTCTCCACACTCGTTTCATTCGCAATGTCCTGCCCACCAAGACCAAGACATTCGAGAGCGAAATCGGTAGTGGAAGCGCACTGGAGCCAAATTGAATTACCAGGCCCAGCAGATTCGAACAGACCCACTGTCGTCCGTCCGTCCCATTGTCGTCGCCTCCGCCTGCCAGTTTCATCCCCACTGCCATCAAAATATTTGTATATATTAGTGGGAGCAACAAAGAAAATATGTGGAGCAAAACGCCAAAGGACATGGCCGGCATTTTTGATTTTGTTTACATTTGGCATTTTTTCATATTTCTGTCGGTTCTTTTTTCCTTCGCCCATCTTTCGGCTTCGAGTTTCCCGGGGCAGATGACAACGAAGGGGAAAACAAAAGTGTAGCATACATTGCGGTGGTCTGGAGTGCCAGCATACCCAGCGGAAAAACCGAGCAGTGGGTGGGTGCAGTGGATTTTGTTTTTGTGCGGCACAAAACTAAACACTTCAAAGACTCAAATGGGGCAGGTGAGCAGTTGATGTGTTTTTGGAATCGTATTTACATGTATAATTGGAAGGAAGTGATACGGAGATACTATTATTGCAACGTAACTTAAGCTCTGGCCCAAATAGAATGTTACAAACCAATTTCCAGGCGAAAAGCAACCAACAATCAAATTCATATTATTCCGCCAGCGAAACGATGGTTGAAGGCAACAATACCAAGTCCATGAAAAATCCACTCGTGACAAAGAAGAAGCAAGCCAAGGAAAATGGGGTAAGGATGTGCATAAGGGGAGGCCACCAGGCAGATGGTACCCTCTTGGCAAATGCAAGGACACCGATGTCCTCGGGCCCTACCAAACAGTGTGGCGCATACACCGGGGAAAACTGCAGAGACTTAACTGCACATTCACATATAAAAAATAAAAAAAACAGCGTCATTGTATCAAAGGTTGTTCACATAAATTTAATGTGATATCATAGCGGGCCGCGCTGATTTCGCTCAGTGTAGCACAGGAGTGGTTGGATGGGGCGCGAGCATGTGAGGAGAAAAGCCCAAATTGTAGGCAAGTCGTGAGTCGTCTAAGCGTCTGTCTGGCACAATCAAAACAAGGAGCCGTCAACCGGGCCAACGCAATTCTAATTAACTGCCAGATACACAAGGACACTCGCACATCCAAGCATCCAGCATCCAGCATCCAAGCTAACCAAGTAGACAAGTTTCCAAGTGGGCATGGCAAATGGTGAATAGTGAACGGTGAATGTTGGAAGGTCTGCGTTTTTAATCCACAAATTAAATCGAAACCTCGAAAATGTTGAAAACAAGACACCCAACTACTGGCGACGCTAACTTGCCGATGGGTACTCCATTCCGCACTCCATTCTGCCAACGTCCTAAGCACTTGCCTCACTAATGCGCAGTAAAAGGCATTAAGAGGCCAGCTTCCTCAAGTGTCCTTCTTGTTTTTCCCGCTCGACTGGATAGACTGGCTCGACTCTGGCAGAGGATACCTGCCTTGGGTCCGCAACTTGCTCGTGCTCATGTACTCTTCATTAATTGTAATCGCAATAGCATTTGTAATTGCAAATGACATAAGTAAGAGCTACACAGCGATGATAATGATAATGATAACAACGATAACAACGAAAGCAACAACACAGCAATGGCAGTGCCAACAACTTAATGACAACGAAATTTAATTTGAGTCCACTGGTCCCAAGGCTTCTCACCTGCGACTTGGCGTTGTCCTTATGTGATCACATATCCTGGGCGGCTCTGGACACTCATGATGAATATATTCGTCTTGAAATGAGCGCTCAGGTTGCAAAGCATCGATGGGACTACATCGGTTTGATGTAGCGAAATGCGACCGCGATTTGAATGTTCTCAATTTCGGAAATACAGTTTATATCATAAGTTCGGGTTTGAGTTCGATATGGTTCAATATGGTTCAAGTTGGGCTCTCTATGAGGTGTCTTGAAACCGGTTTTAAAAACGGTGGCTTGTAATATTGTTATTTTTTTCAATTCAGTTCTTTACTCCGATAATTCGGAAGTGCGCTTTGTTTTCTTTCGCAATCGAAGGAGCTCGATCAAATATCGGGTTATAAGCTTGATCTGATATCGATCGCTATAGTAACGATCAAGTATGGGATGCATTTTTAAGCTCTTCTTGTATGTTCATTGATTTCAATGGTTCTTAATGTTCTTAATAATATTCAGCGTACTTTCAATAGCTTTTCTCAATGGGTTTGTTAAGACTATTCGGTAATATTTGATTATGGTGTATTAAGAAACAGATCGTACAGAACTATAAAATTGTGTTCACTTAGACTTGTCTATAATCTTTATATTATTGAGTAGTTCGATATAGGTTTTCTAGTCTCAATCAAGTTGATTGCACTCTTGGATTTATGTTAATCATTGATATATTTAAGTGTTGGTGAATACGATTGCATTAAGTTTGAATATTTTTGTATATTACAATCGTTCTTGATCTTTTGACACTCTTGATCGTAAAGATTTTTATAAAGATTAAGATATATAGATTTGGGATTAAATATGCGATTCACACTAAATATGTGATTAATTATAGTGATTATATATATTTGATATTTGCTACTTGATGCTTAGTTAAATTCAGATGATGGTAAACGCGAATTCAGATGTGTTTTTGATTTCAGAATCCTCTCAATGCCGTGATTTCCTTCCTTCAGTTGTTTAACACTGAATGTAAATTTGATAACGGTTTCCAAGATTTCCTTTCAATTCGGATGGTATTCACTTTGCATTTTCGTAAGTACATATGTTTTAACTGATATGTTAACTGCAGCAACAGGAAAAAACAAGACAAAAATATAAAACTCAATAATTTCGATTGAATGCAGGCACTTGGAAAACACTCGGCATTAGGCACTGAAAACGCTTCCTTGGCACTTCAAACACGACAAAAAAAAAAATGGAAAACGGTTTAGAAACCACAGCAGTGTATATGCACGTTACACTGGCGTCTCTTCTGTTGGGCGCCAATTTGATATTTTGAATATTTTGAATTTTTGAGGCAACTGCCGAAGGAGAACAAATTTTTGGCGCCCAACCGATTTTTTGGCGCCCAATCGACTGGGAGGCGGTGGGGCTGCTGTGGCTCTAAATGCTCCTGTCGGAATGCCAACGAACCGTTTCCAAACACTTTCGGCCGATGACTGGGAGCCGCCGCTGCTGAGCGGATGGATTTAAATCATTTTGCCTCGGCCCGGCGAGCTGTGCATCGGAAAAGCCGAGTCCGGGCGGCTCGGAAAAGCTTGGCAGCTCCCACTCAAAAGCGTTTCTTTGCGGCTCACTGACCTGGTTCGCGGCCAAGGAGAGCGGCGACTTCCATGGATCCGGATGTGGGGGTGGAAAAGCGGTGGAAAAGCCACTTGTTGACGCCAGCCGTGAGCTTTCCAGCCAGCAATCGCAGACCAAAGCTGATCGCCGGATGAGCTTTTCACTAATTTAAATTTTTATAGCTCAATTTCGAATTCCACGTTTTTAGCATTTTTTGATTTGTTCATCTTGAGCTGCTACTAGTAAATTACCATGTACTGAAGGCACACGTAAATGTCATGTAATGATATTCGAACTAATTCTAGTAGGACTCTTTAATAAGAGTTAAACAATAAATTAATTAGGAATTTTCCCCAAGCAATACAATAATTTATATGCTGCATAAAAAGAATTGACTAATTGTAGAGCCTATTTCGTGCGATTCGCCTGCCTTAAAGCCTTAAAACCGAAACATTTCCCAATTAAGAGGGGACAAACTTCTGTTTGTGATGCGAATTAAGTTCTTCATTAACCGAGAGTGTGTGTCTACTTATTTATGCAAATATGTACCTTTGCAGGCGCGTGGAGCTGTCGCAGTTTCACTCCCAACTGCCCCCCATCCACATCCGTGTGCTTATCCACATCCTCACATCCTGAGGGGCACAACTCTTTTTGCTTTCGCGAGGTGAATGAATGCTTTTTGTGAATGGAAAGCATGTTCTGCCACCACCCGCCGCCTTTCCACACTGAGAAAAATGTCGGCAACACAAATGCGATTATTCGAAATGATACTATATTATATATAGTACTAATATATATACATATATGGGTCAATAGCAGTGCACCTTGGCTGCCATCAGTCCCCGAAACACGTCCACCTTAATTCAAGACATCTTACCAGCAGCAGATAGTTCTCCACAGTGCAGGACTTAGTTGCAGCTTGTTTGCAGCATGTCAATGAGCACAATTCCTGCAGCCTCCTCCACGCGCCCGCATTGGAGGATGCCCAGTTCAGTGGCCGCCAGTCCAGAGTTCAGAGTTGC
Organism: Drosophila simulans; assembly: GCF_016746395.2. NCBI lineage: Eukaryota > Metazoa > Arthropoda > Insecta > Diptera > Drosophilidae > Drosophila > Drosophila simulans. Next base: position 3,621,183 of record NC_052525.2, read on the forward strand.
AGCATATTTTCCGAAAAGTGTGATAAATTTTCCGGCCAATGGCTTCCGACCGGCGGTGTATAGTGTGTCAAATAAGTGTATATCCATTGCTTTATTCTCTTGCTTTATACATACATTTGGTTTGCCGCTGCTTGTGTTTGAGTGTGAGTGTGTTTGGTTGGGTGAGTTTTTAAGTAATTTGTGCAAAATTAAATTAAGGCTAAGTTAACCCTAGGTTGCATACATCGGCGCAAATAATTCCGATATACACATACATATATCATATGTGTGCCTACAGTGCGTTTCAGAACCATAAGAATATTGTGCAATTGCAGGTAAAGCCGTATTTTCTGTAATTCTGCTGATGTCCCATGAGAATAAAGAACGCCAGCTAGCGAATTAACTTATTAAACAAACATATACATATGTAAATATTTTTTTTTTGTGTTTTAATCTAAAAAATGAAATTGCATTAAGTAAGGTTTTACATCCCATTTCGAGAGTTGACTACGATTTTCTTCTTATAGCTATGACACGCACTTTTTAAACTAGGGTGGTTCGATTGCTAAACATGCAAAAATAAATATACTTGAACTGAAAGTTATTTGATCACGACTCGAATCGAATGAAAATAATGAGGTAACATTAACAAATTAAATTATTGTCTTGTTGGAATCTTAGCAAAAATGCCAGATCACGGGTTTCTTAGGGAAAACGAAAACAAATATTTGACCCAAGGCCTTAGAGTTAAGTATCTTTTAAGAAATAGCGAGATATGGCAAAAGGATTATAAGGTTATAAGCTTAAATACAGAACCGTTCCACCCTGAAGTTAAGCAATTAAGTTCGCTCTATATTTGCCGAATAGGCTATGCTATCTATCGAATACTTTGGGTCAATACCTGGGCGGCAATTGGATTGCGAATCGCTCAGGATCAGAACATGCCATCCGATCGGGCGACGGGTATGAGCACGATGAGGAAGATCACGAAGTTTCGCATGACCAGACGCCAGTCGCTGGGCACCGCATACGGTAGCAGGATTTGGGTAAGGCGATGCACCTCGTGCGATGCGCACACAAAGATGAACGATGTGATGATCATGTTGAGCGTGGGGAAGCCGGGCAGCAGCACCAGAACTCCATGCCGATCGGCGGCCAGCCAAATATGGTACTGGCAGACGAACAGCTCCAGCGAGATGCGACCAAACCAGGCGAAGAACGCCGAGTATCGTGTACGTAGAATACCCGAGATGTTCCTGAGGACCACATAGCCCACAATCGGGATGAACAGTATATACGAATGGATCTCCTCACAGTTCTGAACGTTGCGGCAAAGGAACGAGAACGAAGTGTACACCCCGACGCCCAGCAGGGCCAGCAATGTCACTGATATGGATGTTCTTCGCGAGAACAAATTCCCATGGTTGTTGTCATCGAACACATTGTACTTTTGGGCAATGTGAAAGCAGGCGGCATATATCATGCCAAAGGCCACCGTATACCGGTCCAGTTTCCACTGATGCCACCACTCGTGGAGGTCGTCGTCAGTGGTCACAAACAGCGCCTTCCACGGTCGCGTTACGAAGATCCGTTCGAAGAATACCTCCGACATGAAGAGCACCGTGATGCCGCCCAGGCAACCAATGCACTTGCACACCAAATACAGATAGTGCAGCGGATTGGCGTCCACCGATGCGGACGAAAGTCGTGGCGGCAGTGCGAGCACAAAGTATACGATGCACAGCCAAAAGGATAGAAGTGGCACAAAATAGTAGAACTGATACGGCCGGTTCATGCAGAAGCACAACAGTACACTGAGAAAGTTTGCCCGGAACATGGCCTGGAAAAAGCGTACGAATAGGGAGCCACTGCCACCCGTCTGCCACATGTGCGTGAAGTGCGTGTATCCGGTAAGGAAAAAGTAACCTGAGATCAACAGCTTAATGTGCATGTGAATGGGCAGCACTCGCTGTGCTCCGGTCATGTAATATATAAGCACCACCAGCAGTATCCAGCCACGCAGCTCATCCGTTTGATCGCGATTAAGCACCTTTGTGAACCGTGAATCTTCCGTAAAAAACAGTCCGAGTGCGAAGACATAGCCCACTGGTATCCAGAAGCTAAACTCGGAATAGTATTTGTTCTCCTTCATAAAGAAGTTTGTGCGATCGCAGAGGTAGAAATAGGCCAAAATAAGACCCAGCAGTGATAGCGCCACCATGGGAGTGCCATAGTCAGTTATCAGAGCGGATAAGGCATTGCTCGGTGATCCTCCAACTGCTCTTCCCCCGTCGTGAGATTGCTGCTGCTGCAAGGGCACATACAAAGTCTGGCCACGCAGGTGAAGCAACCATCTGCGCAGACACATGCCACACACAAGCGTCATGCAGACGCCAAACAAGGCGTATGCCACTATTTGCAGCGTGGTGTACGGCTCAGAACTGCTGCAGCAGGTGCCATCATTGTAGTTCATGTAGTCATTGCAGTACATGTTCCACAGTAGCTGAACCTCCAGTCGCTGGCCATGGGCGCACAGCTGATGACCATCGATGGCGTTGTCCAGCAAACCATTGGCTATGTGCCAGGCGGATTCCCAAACACTTGCCTCCGTGTAGCGAAAAACACCTCTGGCCACATGGTTTAACCGATCGATTTGCTCGTTCTGGAGCAGCTTCCAGTGCGGGGGCAATTTCTCCTCGTCCACGCGGTCTGCTAGCTTCCAGAGGACCCGCGAAGTTTGCGCCACCAGGCGATGAAACGGAGCCACCAGCAACGTGAGATTGGCGGCATATTGCCGCAGCACATCGTCTGTGGTGTTGCCGGCGAGCAAGCCGGCATAGGTGAAACCCACAACGTACACGGAGGACAGCTGCTTCTCGGCCTCCAGACGGTACAGTTGCTCCACAAGCGACGGACTCACCTCCTCCGCTCGAATGTATTGGGCCAGCATATGCAGTTTCTTGTCCTCAAAACGGGCTGAGCCATCAGTCACCGAGGCGTTATTGTCCTCCTCGTCGGCCATCTCATCCGCGGCCAATGGCTGGCGCAGTTGCTCCACAAATCGTTCGTAGAGCAGTCGGATACTCTCGTCTCCAATGAACACAAAGTTGTTCTTGTTGTCGAAGAAGGCGAGGTAACGCAAACAGCGCCTTGTGTCACTGTAAATAATGAGAATTTCGGTTTGGGTGACTCATTAATTGGGGGGTTATCTTGTCGGGAATGTGCTTTGATTACTCACGTGAGGGAGTACTTGTGCACCATGCATCCGTACGGCTGCCACTCGTTGTCGCCCTTAAATCGGCCCTTGGACAGCAGCCACTGGCAGGAGTCACTGCCTGCGGGAGAAACAAAACAAATCAATATCCATAATAAGGTTACAATGCCAGCCAATATCCCAAATATGAACCATACATGGCGTTAATATTAATCCAACCAACTGCAGAGCTTGGACACTAATCTTAAAATTCGACATGATTATCTATATTTACATAAACGTTTGAGATTACTACTTTGTAAAAACCTTTTTCACTATTCAAAATGTCCTCATATGGTCAAACTGACTTATTAAATAATTGACAAGACTGTAAGCTATTAAGCAAGACCATGAGAAGAATATGTGCCCATTGGTATGCAATTGTGATCTTAAAATGGGTACGATTCCGTATCCACATCCATTATAAATTTCATAGTACTTAGATCTTTAAGGAGCTTGTAACCTTGGACCCACCGTAATTCCAGTTGAGCAGGCCGTGATAGACGATGAAGCCGAGGACCAGAAGCAAAGCCACCTTCTTGGCATTGGTGGCGTTTAGTTGTTCCATAAATATATCAGCTCTGGTGGGCATACGCTGTCCGCCGGCGGCGCCTCCAATGCAGATTCCGCCCAGTTCGGGACTAGGGGCTCCATTCACTGGCGCTCCGGTTGTAGCTGCTCCAACGCCTCCTATGCTTCCACCATTTCCACCGCGCAGTTCGCGTAGCTCCATAATTTATAAGCTGTCTGCCGCCTTCTCCTCCTCATCCGCCACCACCACACGGTCTGCGACGGAAAGTCTAGCCGATGATATTGATAATTTGGCCTATTGCATGGGCATGGTTTAACCCAGTTCCGCTTGTTCCTTGGGCACCGACCGACTCCTCCTTTCGTCTGCTGTTTTGCTTTTGCTTTGCTTTTATTTTACTTTACTTTAGCATTGGCTTCGCCGGCCGATAGACAATAGCGTCTATCGCCCGCCACCCACACGACAAAACTATCGATACCGAACAGCTGATGTGTCTGCATTGTGGGCGAACAAGAAAGATCGTTAATAATATCAATTATCAATTATCGAAAAATACACTACTATACTTTATAGCAAATCTCAATTTATTTTTTACCTTTTAAACTCAAGCATTTGCTTCGCCGGGCGATAGGCAGTCGCGCCTATTGCATGCCACCACCAAAACCAGACTATCGATAGCGAACAGATGATCTCTCCTCATTCGTGACGAACGGGAAGATCGCTAATAATATTAATTATTAATTATCGAAAAATACATTACAATACTTTCTAAATATCTTCAATAATTTTTCGCTTAAGTATAAATGCATATCATGGGAAAATAATTATAAATAAAGTTAAATAAATAAAAATAAATCTACATCAAAGAGTCTAATACAAAGCAAAATTTTTTTTTTCGGGACATCTTCAGTTTCAAAAATAAATCTTCGCACGCAAGATAATCGGTACGCAACGGCAAACTATCGATTTCGTATAGTTATCTGACGAGAAGACGCACATAAAATTGAATTCGTTCGGAACAGTTTTGGCAAAACACGAAATTTCGGCAGCACGATGATAACTGCTAAGAAGCACCCGCTGGACAATTGTCAGTTGTTTGTCCAGCTGAAGAAGTTATTCCATGACTACAACGAGAAGACCCAGTGTCTGAAAAACATGATTTACTGGAGTGGTAAGTGAAGTGCCAGAGGTTAGTGCTCAAATATGAACATTATTTGTTCTCAGGAAACGATGAGCACATTGCAAAGATCTGCGACCAAGTGACGGACCTACTGTTGGAGCACGATCTGATCATACAGCCGCCAGAAACCATGGATCCTTGTGCTATGAATCACCTGCGTGGACTACTGGTGTACCTGGTGCTAAACACCGCGCACGACGATTTCTTGTGCGAATCCCAGTGGAGCGCCAATGTCATCCATTTGTGCAACCAGCTGCCGCCTATCCCACTGTTTTTGACCATCGCGATAGCTATTAAATGCTGTCTCAAGGAGCCGCTGGAGGAATTCCTTGCTTGTGGACCCCGCTGGCTGACCATTAAGTATTTTGAGTCATTCAATGAGGCTCTGTCGCATATTAGTCCGGATTGCTTGAAAATACTACCGCTGCTCTCTGCCGCCCTCAGAGCAGCCGGTCGCGCAATTGTCAACTACAATTTGCCCGCAGAAAATAAGCGACTGCTGCGGCAGATAGCCTGCATGGAAAATCGTCACATCTTGGATTCTAAACAGCGCCTCCTTACGCTGCCGCGTCCATCCACTCGTAAGACTTACCTGGCCGAGGCTATGAAGCACCTCATAGAAGTCCTTTTGTATACCCTCAATGATCCACTAAAGCGGGAGAAACCAGAGTGCTTCGCCGTCTACAGCCAAATAACCGTGGACATCAGTGACAGCAACTCAAGCGATCCCATGCCTGATCTGCGGCACTTCGCCCAAATACTGCTTGACGTTCTGCAGCGTATCTTTCAGCTCGTTAGCGTAGACACGTTCATGTACTGGCATGAAATGAAATCGAAAAGTGTACTGTATAGCTGCCAGGAGCTAATCTGTAGGCAGACGGCAGAATTGCTTAAAGTACTCCAATCGGATGAGGTGCTCGGGCAGCATCCGGTTTGCAAGCAGATGCAGAGCTTTGCGGATGCAGCAAAAACTTTGGAGCAGCGCGTTGCCGAGATGAGAATCGGTGAACTCTTAGCCTTTCTTGATTCAGGTATTGCCACCCATAAGGAGTTGCTTGCCGGATTGGACAATCTCTTTAGCCGCTTTATAGCCTTTGGCAACGACGAGTGCCTGGAAACGATGGCAAATCATTTAAATATGCTCACCAAGAATCATGCCCAGATAATACTCAGTTTCCTGGGACAGGTGGTGGAGTCCAAAATGGAGGTCGAGGACGAGGGCATATCCGTTACGGAAGTAAATCAGGCGGACGACGAGGACGAGACCTCGTCCAACGATGAGTACGAAGAGCTGATAAGCCTAGTACTGCGCCCCTTATTTATGCAATTAAGTGTCAAGGACAAGATGGAAGTACTGCTATTGCGCGATGAGCAAAACGTTACCCAAGGATTTAATTTCAAGGCTCCCGATCATCGGGAGCGTCGCATACGCTTCTTTAACCAATTGGATTATAGAAATCGCTTCCCGATATCCGAATTTCTGGCACTGTGCTTTGAGAACGCAAAACAGACCTGGATTGATTTCTCCCACTTGGGCGTGGCGCATTCATGCTTCTCGCAGCTATTCTGGAACATAGCTCAGTATTGTCCCAAGCATACTGCTTTTCATATTTCCGCCTGTGCCGATAACATCTTGGTGAACGAGCAACTACTTCAAAAGCCGTATGCCTTGAGGTTTACACTCTACCTATATGGCCACCGACAGATCCTCAACGGTCTCCACACGTCAGCGCGACAACTGTGCGTTAGTTTGAAAGACGGACCGTGTCCCTACGGAGAGGATGAGCTTAGGCAGGCGCAAAATAGGTTCCTACAGGCGTGTGCCAACGCTTTGGCCAAGTTTATAGAGTCAATGAACATGCACAGCTTGCAGGTAATCTTGAAACTGCTCCAGCATATTTGTCTGGGTGAAAGCAATCTAATCACCCGAGGTACTTCAGAATTAAATGCACTCGAGAAGGAGCACCCGAAATTGGAGAACGGAGACGATGCACCAGCTGTCAAGGTGGCCAAGCACTACACATATCTGCATGCCAGTTTGCCAGAGTGGCGTTTGAAACACTGGAAGCTGATCTCCAATGTTATGAAAACCATTGATGCCCTACGCTGGGACTTGGCCACCTTTGAACAGATCCGAGTGGACAATTTAGAACTGGCGTTGTCGTATTGGCAGGACGGTCTGTCCCATCTCACATTCCTAGGCACTGGTGCGTTCTTATAAATGTAAGTCCAAGACGAAAGCCTATTAATTATTGCTCTTTCACAGAATTCCGTCAGAGGATCTTGAATCAAGTGAGCAAATTGAAGCACAAGGACTTTTGGATCATCTACCTTGAAGAAGACGCCTTAAAGGACACGCGCTCCTTTCTCAAATTGCTGACTCAGTCCAGTGCACCGGAGGCTAATGAACTCTTCACCAAGATCCTTGAAAGCAGCACCGATTGTGCTGTTATGAGCGATCTAAGCGATGCGGTGGTCAAGGTGAACAGCGAGTCCGCTTTCCTGGCCTTTAGATTCCTATTTCGAGAATATTTGATCGCCTTCCGGAGCCACGCCAAACACAATAAGACCACCGCGAAGCGCCAGCATTGGGATCATTTGGTGGCCGTTGTGGCCAAGGCTCCTCTCTCCATTCGCAACGAGATTATGGAGCTAGCTATTAAAGCCTTCGCTGTGCGATTCGACATCGATATCCAGGAGCAGCAGACGGCCAAGTGTTTGGTCGTTAAGGAGATGCCGGTAGAAAAGTAATATTCTTAAGCCAAATCGAATCGCCGCCGCTTGTCCAACACCTGAAAGAATTTTTAGGCAGGCAGATGTCTATTTGACCAAAAACATGTATAATATTCATAACGCTAGGATTGAACATCAGAATAATTTGATATCAGATTATTTACAACATTGTATGTCCTTCAAAAGGACGACTGTATGCACATAAGATATGTACTACTACCATGAAAAATTGTTTGTCTATTCAGCTGAAAATTATTGCAATTTTGCATGTTCTTCATATTGTTCGTATACTTATGTATTATATATAATATACAAAACGCTATGATTGAACATCAGAATAATTTGTGTGAGGAGTCTTAAAACTCCCCACAATTCTGGGTGCAGGGGAGCGGCCTAGCAACAGCGTGGACGGCTGGAATGCAAGAAGAGTTAAGGGCGGTCAGGTCGAACGGTAATTAATGGACCTTGGACCGCAGCAAAGCAGAGAGACCGTGAACTAACGATACCGCGCTGGCCCTTGGCCTTGAGCCGGCCAAAGGCACGGAGGTCAAACGGTAACGGTGCGGACTTTCGACCCGCTCAAGAGGACTCACCGTGAACTAACGGGAAAGTAGTTGGACATTGTACACGAGCGGGCAGTGCGCAAAATGGTAAAAACCGGGATCCCCGCGGCCTATAAAGGGACGGCGCAAGTGCAGCTCGGGGCAGTCAGTCACACCACGCGGTCAGGACGCGGCCGCGCAGTCGGAACGGTGTCTGAAGACGGGGGAGTAGGCTGGAACGTCCGAAGAGAGGCAGTGCGTTAGAACGCGTGGAGAAGTCAGTGAAGGGCAAACTGTGAAGTGTCGGGCAGGGAGAAGCGCTCATGTCCTTTAGGCCTTATTTACATAAAATATGTAATACTACCATCAAATTTTTTGTGTGTTGAATAAATACTTAGGAAAGCTTAAAATTATTTTATTTTTGCATGTTCCTATAATTATTCGTATTTTTATGTATTATTTCGACAGTACTAAGGGGCACATCTATCTCTCGATTTAAAACTCAAGTGGCGCATGCGAATCGCAATATTTTAAATACTTTTGATAAATAGGACCTCTGTTTAAAAAACTGCAGTTGACTTTGCAGAAATCGCAATATTTATAATATCAATTATTTATTATCGAATAATACATTACAATAATAATACCAATTAATTATTAATTATCGAATAATACATTATAAAATGTAGTTTTAAATATTTTATAAAATATCTTCATTTATATTTTAGCTGACCATACATATCATATGAAAATAGTAAAAGAAAAATAAATAAAGTTAAAGTTAAATCATAGCATGCAGTGAACAAGTCATTTTACTATCTACATCAGAGAGTATTACAAAGCGAAATATTTGTTGTCGGGACATATTCATTTTCAAAAAATATTCTTTGCACGCAAGATAATCGGTACGCACCGGTAAACTATCGATTCTTGATAGTCATCTGACAGAATACGCACATAAAATTGAATTCGTTCGGAAGAGTTTTGGCAAAACGCGAAATTTCGACAGCACGATGATAACTGCTAAGAAGCACCCGCTGGACAATAGCCAGTTGTTTGTCCAGCTAAAGAAGTTAATCCATGACTACAACGAAAAGACCCATTGTCTGAAAAACATGATTTACTGGAGTGGTAAGTGAAGTGTCAGAGGTTAGTGGCCAAATATGAACTTTATTTGTTCTCAGGAAACGATGCTCACATTGCAGAGATCTGCGACCAAGTGATGGACCTAATGGTGAAGCACGATCTGATCATACAACCGTCAAAAACCATGGATCCTTGTGCTTTGAATCACCTGCGTGGACTGCTGGTGTACCTGGTGCTAAACACCGCACACGACGATTTCTTGTGCGAATCCCAGTGGAGTGCCAATGTCCTCCATTTGTGCAACCAGATGCCGCCTATCCCTCTGATCTTGACCATCGCGATAGCCATTAAATGCTGTCTCAATGAGCCGCTGGAGGAATTCCTTGCTTGTGGACCCCGCCGGCTGACCATTAAGTATTTTGAGTCATTCAATGAGGCTCTGTCGCATATTAGTCCGGATTGCTTGAAAATACTACCGCTGCTCTCTGCTGCCCTCAGAGCAGCCGGTCGCGCAATTGTCAACTACATTTTGCCCGCAGAAAATAAGCGACTGCTGCGGCAGATAGCCTGCATGGAATATCGTCACATCTTGGATTCTGAACAGCGCCTCCTTACGCTGCCGAGTCGATCCACTCGTAAGATTTACCTGGCCGAGGCTATGAAGCACCTCATAGAAGTCCTTTTGTATACCCTTAATGATCCACTAAAGCGGGAGAAACCAGAGTGCTTCGCCGTCTACAGCCAAATAACCGTGGACATCAGTGACAGCAACTCAAACGATCCCATGCCTGATCTGCGGCACTTCGCCCGAATACAGCTTGACGTTCTGCAGCGTATCTTTCAGCTCGTTAGCGTAGACACGTTCACGTACTGGCATAAAATGAAATCGAAAACTGAACTGTATAGCTGCCAGGAGCTAATCTGTAGGCAGACGGCAGAATTGCTTAAAGTACTCCAATCGGATGAGGTGCTGGGGCAGCATCCGGTTTGCAAGCAGATGCAGAGCTTTGCGGATGCAGCAAAAACTTTGGAGCAGCGCGTTGCCGATATGATAATCGGTGAACTCTTAGCCTTTCTTGATTCAGGTATTGCCACCCATAAGGAGTTGCTTGCCGGATTGGACAATCTCTTTAGCCGCTTTATAGCCTTTGGCAACGACGAGTGCCTGAAAACGATGGCAAATCATTTAAATATGCTCACCAAGAATCATGCCCAGATAATACTCAGTTTCCTGGGTCAGGTGGTGGAGTCCAAAATGGAGGTCGAGGACGAGGGCATTACGGAAGTAAATCAGGCGGACGACGAGGACGAGACCTCGTCCAACGATGAGTACGAAGAGCTGATAAGGCTAGTACTGCGCCCCTTATTTATGCAATTAAGTGTCAAGGACAAGATGGAAGTACTGCTATTGCGCGATGAGCAAAACGTTACCCAAGGATTTAATTTCAAGGCTCCCGATCATCGGGAGCGTCGCATACGCTTCTTTAACCAATTGGATTATAGAAATCGCTTCCCGATATCCGAATTTCTGGCACTGTGCTTTGAGAACGCAAAACAGACCTGGATTGATTTCTCCCACTTGGGCGTGGCGCATTCATGCTTCTCGCAGCTATTCTGGAACATAGCTCAGTATTGTCCCAAGCATACTGCTTTTCATATTTCCGCCTGTGCCAAAAACATCTTGGTGAACGAGCAACTACTTCAAAAGCCGTATGCCTTGAGGTTTACAGTCGACCTATATGGCCACCGACAGATCCTCAACGGTCTCCACACGTCAGCGCGACAACTGTGCGTTAGTTTGAAAGACGGACCGTGTCCCTACGGAGAGGATGAGCTTAGGCAGGCGCAAAATAGGTTCCTACAGGCGTGTGCCAACGCTTTGGCCAAGTTTATAGAGTCAATGAACATGCACAGCTTGCAGGTAATCTTGAAACTGCTCCAGCATATTTGTCTGGGTGAAAGCAATCTAATCACCCGAGGTACTTCAGAATTAAATGCACTCGAAAAGGAGCACCCGAAATTGGAGAACGGAGACGATGCACCAGCTGTCAAGGTGGCCAAGCACTACACATATCTGCATGCCAGTTTGCCAGAGTGGCGTTTGAAACACTGGAAGCTGATCTCCAATGTTATGAAAACCATTGATGCCCTACGCTGGGACTTGGCCACCTTTGAACAGGTCCGAGTGGACAATTTAGAACTGGCGTTGTCGTATTGGCAGGACGGTCTGTCCCATCTCACATTCCTAGGCACTGGTGCGTTCTTATAAATGTAAGTCCAAGACGAAAGCCTATTAATTATTGCTCTTTCACAGAATTCCGTCAGAGGATCTTGAATCAAGTGAGCAAATTGAAGCACAAGGACTTTTGGATCATCTACCTTGAAGAAGACGCCTTAAAGGACACGCGCTCCTTTCTCAAATTGCTGACTCAGTCCAGTGCACCGGAGGCTAATGAACTCTTCACCAAGATCCTTGAAAGCAGCACCGATTGTGCTGTTATGAGCGATCTAAGCGATGCGGTGGTCAAGGTGAACAGCGAGTCCGCTTTCCTGGCCTTTAGATTCCTATTTCGAGAATATTTGATCGCCTTCCGGAGCCACGCCAAACACAATAAGACCACCGCGAAGCGCCAGCATTGGGATCATTTGGTGGCCGTTGTGGCCAAGGCTCCTCTCTCCATTCGCAACGAGATTATGGAGCTAGCTATTAAAGCCTTCGCTGTGCGATTCGACATCGATATCCAGGAGCAGCAGACGGCCAAGTGTTTGGTCGTTAAGGAGATGCCGATAGAAAAGTAATATTCTTAAGCCAAATCGAATCGCCGCCGCTTGTCCAACACCTGAAAGAATTTTTAGGCAGGCAGATGCCTATTTGACCAAAAACATGTATAATATTCATAACGCTAGGATTGAACATCAGAATAATTTGATATCAGATTATTTACAACATTGTATGTCCTTCAAAAGGACGACTGTATGCACATAAGATATGTACTACTACCATGAAAAATTGTTTGTCTATTCAGCTGAAAATTATTGCAATTTTGCATGTTCTTCTATAATATACAAAACGCTATGATTGAACATCAGAATAATTTGTGTGAGGAGTCTTAAAACTCCCCACAATTCTGGGTGCAGGGGAGCGGCCTAGCAACAGCGTGGACGGTTGGAATGCAAGAAGAGTTAAGGGCGGTCAGGTCGAACGGTAATTAATGGACCTTGGACCGCAGCAAAGCAGAGAGACCGTGAACTAACGATACCGCGCTGGCCCTTGGCCTTGAGCCGGCCAAAGGCACGGAGGTCAAACGGTAACGGTGCGGACTTTCGACCCGCTCAAGAGGACTCACCGTGAACTAACGGGAAAGTAGTTGGACATTGTACACGAGCGGGCAGTGCGCAAAATGGTAAAAACCGGGATCCCCGCGGCCTATAAAGGGACGGCGCAAGTGCAGCTCGGGGCAGTCAGTCACACCACGCGGTCAGGACGCGGCCGCGCAGTCGGAACGGTGTCTGAAGACGGGGGAGTAGGCTGGAACGTCCGAAGAGAGGCAGTGCGTTAGAACGCGTGGAGAAGTCAGTGAAGGGCAAACTGTGAAGTGTCGGGCAGGGAGAAGCGCGCATGTCCTTTAGGCCTTATTTACATAAAATATGTAATACTACCATCAAATTTTTTGTCTGTTGAATAAATACTTAGGAAAGCTTAAAATTATTTTATTTTTGCATGTTCCTATAATTATTCGTATTTTTATGTATTATTTCGACAGTACTAAGGGGCACATCTATCTCTCGATTTAAAACTCAAGTGGCGCATGCGAATCGCAATATTTTAAATACTTTTGCTAAATAGGACCTCTGTTTAAAAAACTGCAGATGACTTTGCAGAAATCGCAACATTTATAATATCGATTATTTATTATCGAATAATACATTACAATAATAATACCAATTAATTATTAATTATCGAATAATACATTATAAAATGTACTTTTAAATATTTTATAAAATATCTTCATTTATATTTTAGCTGAGCATACATATCATATGAAAATGTTTATAAATAAAGTTAAAGTTAAATCATAGCATGCAGTGAACAAGTCATTTTACTATCTACATCAGAGAGCCTATTACAAAACGAAATTTTCTGTTGTTGGGACATATTAATTTTCAAAAAATATTCTTTGCACGCAAGATAATCGGTATGCACCGGTAAACTATCGATTCTTGATAGTCATCCGACAGAATACGCACATAAAATTGAATTCGTTCGGAAGAGTTTTGGCAAAACGCGAAATTTCGACAGCACGATGATAACTGCTAAGAAGCACCCGCTGGACAATTGCCAGTTGTTTGTCCAGCTAAAGAAGTTATTCCATGGCAACAACGAGGAGGCCAAGTGTTTGAAAGACATAATTTACTGGAGTGGTAAGTGAAGTGCCAGAGGTTAGTGCCCAAATATGAATATTATTTGTTCTCAGGAAACGATGAAGACATTACAAAGATATGCGACCAAGTGACGAACCTACTGGTGGAGCACGATCTGATCTTACAGCCGCCAGAAACCTTTAATTTTTTTACCATACCAAATGGTCTTCGTGCTAAGAATCACCTGAGTGGACTACTGGTGTACCTGGTGCTAAACACCGCACACGACGATTTCTTGTGCGAATCCCAGTGGAGTGCCAATGTCATCCATTTGCGCAACCAGCTGCCACCTTTCCCACTGTTCTTGACCATCGCGATAGCCATTAAATGCTGTCTCAAGGAGCCGCTGGAGGAATTCCTAGCTTGTGGACCCCGCTGGCTGACCATTCAGTATTTTGAGTCATTCAATGAGGCTCTGTCGCATATTATCCCGGATTGCTTGGAAACACTACCGCTGCTCTCTGCTGCCCTTAGAGCAGCCGGTCGCGCAATTGTCAACTACAGTTTGCCCGCAGAAAATAAGCGACTGCTGCGGCAGATAGCCAGCATGGAACATCGTCACATCTTGGATTCTAAACAGCGCCTCCTTACGCTGCCGCGTCCATCCACTCGTAAGATTTACCTGGCCGAGGCTATGGAGCACCTCATAGAAGTCCTTTTGTATACCCTCAACGATCCACTAAAGCGGGAGAAACCAGAGTGCTTCGCCGTCTACAGCCAAATAACCGTGGACATCAGTGACAGCAACTCAAACGATCCCATGCCTGATCTGCGGCACTTCGCCCAAATACTGCTTGACGTTCTGCAGCGTATCTTTCAGCTCGTTAGCGTAGACACGTTCATGTACTGGCATGAAATGAAATCGAAACGCGTTCTGTATAGCTGCCAGGAGCTAATCTGTAGGCAGACGGCAGAATTGCTTAAAGTACTCCAATCGGATGAGGTGCTGGGGCAGCATCCGGTTTGCAAGCAGATGCAGAGCTTTGCGGATGAAGCGAAAACATTGGAGCAGCGCGTTGCCGAGATGAGAATCGGTGAACTCTTATTTTTTCTCGATGCCGGTATGGCCACCAATAAGGAGTTGCTTGCCGGATTGGACAATCTCTTTAGCCGCTTTATAGCCTTTGGCAACGATGAGTGCCTGGAAACGATGGCAAATCATTTAAATATGCTCACCAAGAAACATGCCCAGATAATACTCAGTTTCCTGGGACAGGTGGTGGAGTCCAAAATGGAGGTCGAGGACGAGGGCATATCCATTACGGAAGTAAATCAGGCGGACGTCGAGGACGAGACCTCGTCCAACGATGAGTACGAAGAGCTGATAAGCCTAGTACTGCGCCCCTTATTTATGCAATTAAGTGTCAAGGACAAGATGGAAGTACTGCTATTGCGCGATGAGCAAAACGTTACCCAAGGATTTAATTTCAAGGCTCCCGATCATCGGGAGCGTCGCATACGCTTCTTTAACCAATTGGATTATAGAAATCGCTTCCCGATATCCGAATTTCTGGCACTGTGCTTTGAGAACGCAAAACAGACCTGGATTGATTTCTCCCACTTGGGCGTGAGGCATACTCGCTTTTCACGGCTATTCTGGCACATAGCTCAGTATTGTCCCAAGCATACTGCTTTTCATATTTCCGCCTGTGCCGATAACATCTTGGTGAACGGGCAACTACTTCAAAAGCGGCATGCCTTGCAGTTTACACTCTACCTATATGGCCACCGACAGATCCTCAACGGTCTCCACACGTCAGCGCGACAACTGTGTGTTAGTTTGAAAGACGGACCGTGTCCCTACGGAGAGGATGAGCTTAGGCAGGCGCAAAATAGGTTCCTACAGGCGTGCGCCAACGCTTTGGCCAAGTTTATAGAGTCAATGAACATGCACAGCTTGCAGGTAATCTTGAAACTGCTCCAGCAGATTTGTCTGGGTGAAAGCAATCTAATCACCCGAGGTACTTCAGAATTAAATGCACTCGAAAAGGAGCACCCGAAATTGGAGAACGGAGACGATGCACCAGCTGTCAAGGTGGCCAAGCACTACACATATCTGCATGCCAGTTTGCCAGAGTGGCGTTTGAAACACTGGAAGCTGATCTCCAATGTTATGAAAACCATTGATGCCCTACGCTGGGACTTGGCCACCTTTGAACAGGTCCGAGTGGACAATTTAGAACTGGCGTTGTGGTATTGGCAGGACGGTCTGTCCCATCTGACATTCCTAGGCACTGGTGCGTTCTTATAAATGTAAGTCCAAGACGAAAGCCTATTAATTATTGCTCTTTCACAGAATTCCGTCAGAGGATCTTGAATGAAGTGAGCAAATTGAAGCACAAGGACTTTTGGATCATCTACCTTGAAGAAGACGCCTTAAAGGACACGCTCTCCTTTTTTAAATTGCTGACTCAGTCCAGTGCACCGGAGGCTAATGAACTCTTTACCAAGGTCCTTGAAAGCAGCAACGATTGTGCTGTTATGAGCGATCTAAGCGATGCGGTGGTGAAGGTGAACAGCGAGTCCGCTTTCCTGGCCTTTAGATTCCTATTTCGAGAATATTTGATCGCCTTCCGGAGCCACGCCAAACACAATAAGACCACCACGAAGCGCCAGCATTGGGATCATTTGGTGGCCGTTGTGGCCAAGGCTCCTTCCTCCATTCGCAACGAGATTATGGAGCTAGCTATTAAAGCCTTCGCTGTGCGATTTGACATCGATATCCAGGAGCAGCAGACGGCCAAGTGTTTGGTCGTTAAGGAGATGCCGGTAGAAAAGTAATATTCTTGAGCCAAATCGAATCGCCGCCGCTTGTCCAACACCTGAAAGAATTTTTAGGCAGGCAGATCTCTATTTGACCAAAAACATATATAATATTCATAACGCTAGGATTGAACATCAGAATAATTTGATATCAGATTATTTACAACTTTGTATGTCCTTCAAAAGGGCGACTGTATGCACATAAGAAATGTACTACTACCATGAAAATTGTTTGTCTATTTAAAAATACTTTGGCAAGCAAGGAAAATTACTCAGCTGAAAATTATTGCAATTTTGCATGTTCTTCATATTATTCGTATAATTATGTATTGTATATATAATATACAAAACGCTATGATTGAACATCAGAATAATTTGATATCAGGTTATTTTATAACTTTGTGTGTCATTTAGACCGACTGTATTTACATAAAATATGTAATACTACCATCAAATTTTTTGTCTATTGAATAAATACTTTGGCAAGCTTAAAATTATTGTAATTTATCATGTTCTTATTATTATTCGTATTGTTATGTATTATTTCGACTGCTTTACTTCCTGTTGCATTAGATCGTAGACGGAAAATGGTAACTTAAAACTAAGAAAATTTATTTTAATACATGCATATATATAATATAATTAATTTCACGTACTGTTATGTTATAAATTTAACTAATTTTCATTTTGTCAAAAGCAGTAGCAGTTAAATGGCAATATTAGGGGTAAGCACTATTTTGGTGCAAATTGTTTTTAATAACACATTGAAATTACCTAAATAAAAAAAAAATAGGACAATATATTTAAAAAACAATATATTTTCTAAGGTAATTTAACGACCAATGCTTGACAAGTATCGAAAGGTCGCTTAACGAAAAATATCGATACCCGATGCATCGATATTTTTTTTTACATCACTAGCTGACAGAATATATGGCTTTTTTACATTTTGCGTTTTCAACTGAAGTTTACGAAGAAACTGAAGCGTGGTAAACTACTGAAATCGAAAATATCGACAGAAAAGCAAAGGAAACTCGGTGAAGAAGTCGCACGTTGATCGTTGTGTTTTTTTTCTCGAAATTTTCTGCAAAAAGCCCGTGCGTGCGTGAGTTTCTCTCGCTCTTCCTTTTTTTCCATGCGTGTGTGTGGTCGCATAAATTTACCGATATTTCGCCTGTGAGAGCGAAACGAACGAAAAACGAAAGAAAAAAAAGAGGCGAGTAAAGTAAAACGAAACAGGCATAAAAACAGCAGCAGTTTTCTTAATATATTGGGCTAAAAAACGCAAACGTAAGCGAAAAATTTGAAATCCCTCTTATAATTTACTTGTGTGCCTGTGTCTCGTATCTATGCGTGACAGCAAACAGCGAGCAAGAACAACAAATAGCTGGGCAAAAACAGGACGCACAAAAAATAAAATCAAAACGATAAGAGGCGAAAAGCGGAGAGAGTGAAATTCTCGGCAGCAAGAACGACAAGAACAACACCAGAAGCAGCAGCAGCAACAACAACAACAACAACAAAAGCCGCCACAATGAGCAAATCACTCTTTGATCTTCCGTTGACCATTGACCCAGAACATGAGTTGCGTTTTGTAGGTAAGTTTATTTCACATTATTTTCGCGTTTTGGCGAAAAGGTCGCTGCATATCGACCAAAAAAGCCGATTCACCTCCAATTTCTTGCAAAGAGCAAACTGCAAGTTTCACTTTTTCTCTCTCTCACGCGCACATTTAATCTCCCTCCCTCTACGCTTTCTATTGCCATCTCGCTCGATTGGCTATCAATAATTTCCGTTGTTTTCGTGGTTCTTTTACATACGACACCTTTTATTGTTGTTCTTTTCGGGGTCTACGTGTATCACTGCTCTGCTTCTTTCCG
Source organism: Drosophila simulans (assembly GCF_016746395.2). Classification (NCBI taxonomy): domain Eukaryota; kingdom Metazoa; phylum Arthropoda; class Insecta; order Diptera; family Drosophilidae; genus Drosophila; species Drosophila simulans. The sequence continues at coordinate 3,639,550 of NC_052525.2, forward strand.
TTCTTCTTTTCTTTTATTTTTTTTGCGTCAGCTCTTTAATGTATTTTATTTTTTTTATGCCGGCAGCTGGCGTCGCTCTCTTTCTCACTTGCACTCGCCATCCCTCTCCCTCTTGCTCACTCGATTGGCGTTTTTGGCTAGCATTATATTTTTATACGCAAAAACTTGTCATGAGCCATTTTCATTTTTTCTTGTCTTTGGCTCCTTGAATTTTGCCCAAAAAGCAACAGCAGCAATGGCAAAAACAATGCAATGTGACAGGAAAAGAGCTCGCACAGTGGGTGCGACAAGTGGCACGGTTGTCAACACATTGTTATTGAACGAACTCCTGTTGCCAAGCTGCATTTTCCAGTGCATAAACATTTAATTTTTTTCGCGAAGTATGCACTCGTTTTATCACAGTCTCAATTGCAGAATGAAATTTCTACTTAAATGACCAATCATTGTTGATTGCGATCCACAATAATGCACCAACAACCATTCAACATTTGTATTTTGTCCTTTTGTAAAAAATTTAGTTAACTTTTAAAGTATTTTCCTATCGCTTCCAATGTGCGCAAATATTTTAATATCTGTATGTGTGTGAGTGAGCCTTAGCCCCATTCTTTTGCAACCCCCCTCGCCCACGTTTCCCGTTAGATCGTGAAGGGTGCGGGCGGCGAGGGGTGGAAAACACATGCATGACGCGACTTTGTCTAATGAAATTTCCTTGACACACACTTACACCAAAGAAAAACACGCACACGCCATGTTAACAAAAAAAAAAAAGTTCCTTATATTCTTTCGTTATTTTTTGCCCATTTCCTGGTTTGTTTTGCTTTTCTCACCAATGTGGCCAAAAAAAAAAAAAAAAAACTATTTTAGCAAGTAAGACCCCGCGATCGATTTTTAATCGGTTCGAAAGTAACATTCTGAATTATACTAGCGTTTATGAATCACATTTAATCTGAAGTATTTTACCATATTAGCTTGTAATTTCATAATAGTTGCAAAATAATTTACACATTTTTGTAGTGTAACCAACTTCAATATGTAGGGTATTCCTCGATATTCATTTTACTATTCGGCTTTTGTGCCCGTTTTCGATTTTGTTTTGCTATTAATTCAATTAATTTGAACTTACTTTGACCAATGACGCAATGAGCGTGACGCGACACAAAAAATCAGGTAGAGTGGGGAAAATCGGGAAGGTAGGAATGGAATTTGGAAAGTGCGAGTGCTGGGTGCTCGATAGTACGGCTAATCGGGTGCATTCAATAAAGATCACATAAATAAAGCATTCAAAGATCATGCCATAAAGAAATCGGAAATCAGAAAAGAATAACAATAACAAAAACAATCAATTGGAAAATATGTATGTACATATGCTTTATATCTGCGATGAAATAAGTAATACTTGTTCCTAAGCTAACACTCATTTGATATATTCTCGCCTTACAGGTCCCTTCACCCGACCCGTCGTCAGAATCATGACTCTGCGCAACAACTCGGCTCTGCCTCTGGTCTTCAAGATCAAGACAACCGCCCCGAAACACTACTGTGTACGTCCAAACATCGGCAAGATAACTCCCTTTCGATCGACCCAGGTGGAGAGTGAGTATTTCTCAAATTGAATATAGTTACCCTGATAATATCGTTACTAATCGGTCTTCGCCCTCGTCCTCGGTATGTACATAGTCTGCCTCCAGCCATTCGTCTACGATCAGCAGGAGAAGAACAAGCACAAGTTCATGGTGCAGAGCGTTCTGGCACCCTTGGATGCTGATCTAAACGATTTAAATAAATTGGTAAGGAGAAACGGATAGAACTCTTAATGATAGCATAGTGTTTATATTAATTTTCTAATCAACGTCCTATTCTACGCACGCAGTGGAAGGAGCTGGAGCCCGAGCAGCTGATGGACGCCAAACTGAAGTGCGTTTTCGAGATGCCCAGCGCTGAGGCAAATGCTGAAAACACCAGCGGTGGTGGTGCCGTCGGCGGCGGAACCGGAGCTGCCGGAGGCGGAAGCGCGGGTGCCAATACTAGTTCAGCCAGCGCCGAGGCGCTCGAGAGCAAGCTGAAGCTCTCCATCGAGGATAAGGTATGTTAAGTCGAACAGGCAAAAAACCCCTCGCATCATAAATAACGCCAACATTTTACCCAGTTAAAGCCATCCAATTTGCTCGATACGTCTGAGAGTCTGGAGGCGCTGTCCGGAGAGATCAATGCGCTGCGTGAATGCAACAGTGAATTGCGAAGAGAGAATCTTCACTTGAAGGTAAGCCAATTCCAATATGACTCTTCATTTGTTCTCCGAGTAGTGCAATGTCGAAGTTACTGCTACCACCCAACTTCAAGTCTTCGAAGCGTTGTTCGTCGCTTTCTCGTCGCACTTCAATACTTTGAAGTAAAAACGTGGATTTAATTACTTTGAAGTTATAACGTGGATCTAAATACTTTGAAGTCTATCAACTTAAATCTGGGAGTTCCTTGGCAGCATATCAAGATTTCTTCAATATTGAGTTTTGGTTAGAATGATTCTATTCACCCATAAGGAGAAGCAGCCCTCTGATTTTTTTCAAATTACATGCTGACAATTAATGGCACTATTAGTGACAGTTTCTTGCATTAGGCTGATGTGGGCTGAAATTGCATCTGGTGCACTAAAAATAATCAGCCTTAAAATATAAATTAATGCAATGTGGTTACTCCAAGAATAATGCAAACACTGACCTGTTGTGCCTGGGAGTTTTTTGGGCGTTTGATATATTATTATTATTATAGTACTTGCTTCAGTTGGGGTGCTGATATGCTTGAGTTTAAAGAAGAATACATAGGTTAATTATTTTGTATCAATCATATCAATTTGTATCAATCAGATCAATCCATATCCATTGGCGTAAATTAATAAATTTCTTAACCCTTTGCAGGATCAAATCACACGTTACCGGAGCTCGCCGGCCGTCAAACAGGTGAATGAGCCCTATGCCCCAGTCCTGGCTGAGAAGCAGATTCCGGTCTTTTACATTGCAGTTGCCATTGCTGCGGCCATCGTTAGCCTCCTGCTGGGCAAATTCTTTCTCTGAATGCCATAAGCGAACGCCAGCAACATGCTACATGCAACGTGCAGCAACAGTAACAGCAAGAACAGCGGCAACACCATCATACAGCAACAACAAAAGCAGCAGCAACTAACAACAGCAACCACAACGAAAGAAGAACAACAGCAGCAGGAGCATTAAAATATCCTTAATTGGCAGAAGAAGCAAACCACAGAGACGAATGTAAAGCTGACTAAACCCGGGGACCGTATACATTTAAACGGTTGTATTAAAAATCAAAAATAATCATTGTTTGTTAGCGAAACAAGTTTCGCTCAGAATAGTATGGATTATAATGTGAGAAATGTTGTTTGGTTCCTAAAAATATTGCTCAAAGTCAGATTGCAGTTCTTTTTTAATACGAATCATAACAAGACTTAAGTGTAAAGCATCATTTTAAGCTGTATTAACGCTTCATGTATTTCAACAAAAAATATTTAAGTTTTTGCAAGATTTCGCTTGAATTGGTCGCAACCGGACTTTGAGTACTTTGAGAACATTTGGGCCCTATAAAATCCCTCACATCATAATCAATACTTAAAAAAAGAAAACATAACGAATGATTACTTTTGGTACCTGGGCTAAACAAAAACAAAAAAAAAACAGCATAGAAAGGGAAAAATAGGAGAGACTATCGTATTTTCGCAAGGGGGAAAATCTCTCAAGAAATCTTTTAAATCCGCTAAGATCCATACGTATATTTGCTCAGATTTTCGATTGCATTTTTTCGCTATTATTAATTTGTAGAACTTAAGTTTAAAATGCCTCACAATTCGTTTTAATCATTTTTTTCGATGTATTTTCAAAATGGAAAAGTCAAGTATTTCAAAGAATAACCAAAATTATCGTTAATCATACCTTCTCGACGAAACTAAAAGAAAAACCAAATTGTTACTTGAGTGCGAGAATAAACTTTAGTTTTATCAATTTATTTTTTATTATTTGCTTTATTTAAAAAATCAATTTTTTGCAACCACATAGACCTAGATGTAAAATTTAAATCGAAAACAGAAACGCAAATGACATGAAAAAAAAACATTTCGCAAAATGCAACAAAAATTAAGAAGAAACACTTGTATGGAAAACCAATCAATGAAAAGCTTCAAAAAAAAAAAAAAAAAAAAAATGCTCTGCAAGGCCGACGCTCTCTAAGAAAGAAAAGTTGCTTCACCTCACTCCTCGTCCCATCTCTCTTTTTCATTGTCCGTCTGTCTCTCTCTAAATTGCGGACGCCGTCTCTATATATACATATTTATATAGAATCATTGTTTTTGGTTTTTGGTTGGCATTTGCATTTACAAAGTTTCGTTTTAGTCACTTCAGTGGTTACATTACTACATATACACACACACACCACTCAATGAACGCTATATATATATATATATATATATATGTGTAAATATATATATATATATTATATGAATATACTGAATTTCTGTAAGCAAACCTTTATGTAATTTGTGTTGTTTGCCAAGGTCGAATTGAACGATTTCCAGCCCAAATGGCACCGAAATTGAGAAAATCCTTCAACTTTATCCGACACGCCGATATATATATACGATCTAATAAGTGCAAAAAAAAATCAATCAATTTTCTAAAAAAAAAAAAAAAAGAACGAAAAAACCTTTACTAGAAGCAAAACAAACGCGTGTTGTTCATGGTTTACACTGCACCCGCGGATCCATTAGATATGGATCCATAGATACACCCACCCACCCACTTGGTTCCTTTCGTAGCGCCTTCTATTTAACTGGCGATGCATCTTGTTTCACACTATTGTTTCCCAACACATTTCATTGCTATTGTTCGTGGTTACGACTTTTTTATATAGTTTGCAAAGCATTGAAAAAGGGTATATAGATTTATACATGAATATATATTCGCCGACATGCATGATCGCTGTAATTTCATAGGCATGTGGAAAACTCGTATTTAAATGTTTAACTAGAAATACAGAAAAGAAAAGAAAAAATGAACTAAAAATAAATAAAAGGAGATGTGGAAATAAACAAATGATAAAGACAAAAGCAAATCATAAGCAAATTGTACTTGATGTCAGCTGTAGCAAAAACAAAACACAATATATATGAACATAATATTAATAATAAAATGTGAAAACGGAACTTAACATTCAAAAATTGTTTCGATACATTTAACAACATTCAATTGCATTATTTGATTGAAGTCAACCGACACACACACACACACACACACTTTACTCACACCCGAAAGTCTGTCTCCTCGCGAAGTGGGCGCAAAATCAAAGTTGTAGAAGATCTGGAAGCTGGAGGAGATCGCCACATACACACACACACACATACACACAAGAGAAAAACAATTATTATAATATTTACAGCATGAATCTTAAAAACTAAGCGTTTTTTTCTCAAAGGAAAAGTAAAATGAAACATTGTTAATTAAACATCAAATATCATTTGAAATAAATTTAAATAAAACGAAAAGGAAACGCAGTGGTGTCTTATTATATACATCCGATGTCTTAGCTTGTGCTATAAATCCCATTTAAAAACCAGATTGTAAGCCCTATAAAAAAAAACGTTGGTTTAGTTCTTAAATTCTCTTTAGTTAAGTTTTCTGTTTTCTGGTTTTTCTTCAGCTTCGTTTCACAATTCGTTTTGTTTTATACAATTTTTACATATCTACAACATAAAACGTACGCGTTTGGAACAAATCGGGAATACGGCTCGAATGGCCAAGGGGAGAGCTTTTTCAGCTAGCCAAGGTACATAATATCGTATAAAGAACTCTAATGCTATCGCCATTGTCCGCACAAGGAAGGCCAGAATCGAAGTAAAAGTAATGATTTGTTATTAAAGTGCTAGTCGTAGGAATCCGGGCTGTGGTCGTTCTTGCCGCGAAATGGAAATGGGTTAGCCAGTGGCTTGGTGGCCCGCCTCCTCCTCCTTATTGTTGTTGCCCAGTATCCAGTCCATGAGCATCATCGATGGCGAACGCAATCCGGATTGAGCTGTGAATTTGAATTGGATTTGGTTAGGGACAGGGCACTTGCCGACGCTTTAGTAGCATCCACTCACAGAGATCCACGCCTATTGCTGTTGGAGCTGCTGATGTTGGCGCCGTTGCTGCTACTACCCCTGCTCCTGCTCCTGATTGCGATCCCGAGCCCTGCTTGGCCATGTCCTTCTGCAGTTGAAGCATCTGCTGCAGGCGCTGCTCGCGCTCGTCCACGATGACCTTGTCCTTGGAATGCTTCACCGTCTGCAACTCAGCTAGCCTGAAAAGAGCAATAATCACCATCAAGCCTTTGCTCCATTATCTTGTGGGACAGCACTCACTTCTGCTTGAGGTCACTGCCTGCTGCACTCGTCGTTCCCAGAAGCTCGCTGTTGCTGCCCGCACTGCTGATTTTGCTGGGACTGCTGCTCGAGGCGGCTGATGAGGATGCCGTGGCACTTGCTGCTTCGCAATAGAGGAGAACAAAAGTTAGGAATGGATCGGATCATATATATATATATATACTTACGTTCATCGCTAACGCGACTCCGCTCAGTTTCCAGCTGTCGCAGCGTGTCCGACAACTTCAGTTGCAGGTGATCACGTTCCTCAAGCAACTGCACCAGTTCCACAATCATCTCCTCGACTCGCATGTCCCGCTGGTGGAGCATCATGAGGGCGTAATCTAGATCCGCTTTAAGCACATACTCGGGCAGTGGTTCGTTGGCAGTTAAGGACGGTGGTCCACCAGCTGAAACTGTTGTCGAGGCAGGATTGCCCCCACTGGCTCCTCCTCGGTTCTGCAGCCGGAACGGATCGTATTGGGCGGCTAGACGAGCGTACTCGGCTGAACGAATGGCCAGCTGTTCCTTTAGCGTCACAATCTCCATTTCCTGCGTTTCCAGAGCCTTTTGCATCTTTTGCATTATGTCGCTGGTGGCCTCACCTTGTGTGGACTGCTGACTTTGGGGCAGTTCCCTCTGCTGCTGCTGGGTAACCTCATCAAGTTGCGCCTTGAAGGCGGCTTCCCTTTGAGAGAGATGTTCCTGCCAAATTCTGGCCACCTCGCCGCACTTTTGCTCCACCAACTGTTCCCACTGCTGATTGATAGCTGACAGATCGGGTATTTGCTGTGCAGCGGGACTCTGGCCAAGATTTTGGCTTTGCAAGATTTCTAGAGAACGGCGCAGCTCGGTGATTTCAATGTTTTTGGTATCCAGCTGGAGCAGCGTTTGCTTCATCCTATCCTCCAGCTCTAGGCTGCTAAGAACATGATTGTTAAGCACACGCAGTTCCTCCTCCATGTCCGATTTTTCCTGCTGGAGCTGTTGGCACAGGCTTTTTAGCTTTTCAACGGTCTCCCCGTCGTCCTTTGGAGGAGCAGCGGACACCTGCTGATCTTCCTTGTCCTCCTCCAATTGCTTGACCTGCATGCGTAGTAGCTGCAGCTCTTGATTTTTGGTCAGGATCTCGAAGACAAGCTTCTCCGTTTGATCCTCACGCATAAGCTCTTCGATGCGTTGCTTTAGGTGCACAATCTCTGATTCCTTCTCCTGCAGTTGAGCCATTTGCTCATCATTCCCGGAGGCCATGTCCACCGAGAGTTGTTGACCCTGACAACTCTTACGCAATGCTTCCAATTCGGTTTGGTCACGTGCGCGCAGAGCTTCCAGTTCGATTAGTTGTTGGCGCAGCTGTTGAAGCTCCAGCTGTTGATTATCCTGCTGCTCAATTGCAATCCTTGCCGCTTCATCGTGCCCCTGGCTACTCTGACGCAATGCTTCCAATTCGGTTTGATCGCGTGTGCGCAGAGTTTCCAGTTCGACTATTTCTTGGCGCAGCTGCTGGAGCTCCAGCTGTTGATTATCCTGCTGCTCAATTGCAATCCTTGCCGCTTCATCGTGACCCTGGCTACTCTGACGCAGTGCTTCCAATTCGGCTTGATCGCGTGTGCGCAGTGCTTCCAGTTCGCTTACTTGTTGGCGCAGTTGCTGGAGTTCCAATTTTTGGTTGACTTCCGCCTCATCGTAACCTTGACTACTCTGACGCAATGCTTCCAATTCGGCTTGATCGCGTGTGCGCTCATCTTCCATTTCAATTAATTGTTGGCGCAGTTGCTGGATCTCCTGCTGTAGGCTCTCAATCCTCGCCGCCTCATCGCCGTCTAAGGATGAAGAGACAGTCGCGGCAGGCTCACCCCACTGGTCTAGTTGGCTAAGCTTTTCTTGGAGCTCCCGAATGCGAGCCTGGTACATTTGCACATCCATGTCCTGACGCTCCTTCATTTCGGCCATACGATCGTTTCCTGCTGTCAGTACATCGATGCGTTTCGCTAACTTCTCTTTTTCCAGGGCGTGCTGTTGCGATATTTCTTCCGCTTTGCTCAGTCGGGACTCTTGCAACTGGAGCTGATGCTTCAGCTCCTCAATAATGGTTGAGTCCAGATCATTATCCACTGTCACAGTGGGCGTGGCGGTCGTTGTTGCCTTCGTTTTGTATTCCTTCAGACGCTTCATCAGCTTGGCAGCTTTGGTCTGGAGTTCGGTCTTTTGCTGCTCGGCATTGGACAACTGCAGCTCCAATTGAGCGATTCTCGTGTGCAGGTGCTCCACATCGGTTTGCGGCGCTTCGTTGGCGGCACTTGCCCAGGGATCCTCGTCAACGCCCCAATCAATAGTTTGAGCAGTCTGCTCTTGAATTTCCTGCTTTGGCTGGCACAAGTATGCCTTTTTGGGCTGGATCAGTGGTTCCACCACTGGCTCCGTTTGCGGCAGACCCAAATCCAAATGGTGACTAACAGCATCGGGCACTGTTTCCTCCGCTTGACCGCCAAAGAACATGTCCAATGTAGGCGCTGCCGCCGGTTGGATAAGCTTCTCCAGTGCCGCCAAGCGATCACGTTCCTCGTTGGCCGTTTGAATGTCGGCCAGCTGCTGTGTCCGTTCGCTCAGCAGGCGCTCTACTTCCGAAAGGCGCTGCTCCAACTGCAAACGTCGCTCTTCCTGCTCCGCCAAATTCTGATTTCGCGCCAGCAGCTTCGTTTCCAAATCCTGCGCATGTTTCTCTAGATCAGAAACATTGCGCTGAAGATCCTCGATTGTAGGTGGTGGAGAAATAGGTGGCGGTGCACTTGCCGCTAGGGAAGAAACCCTCAGCGGTTGGGCAATCTCATCGAAGGGCGAGGGGGCGGCCAAAGCATCGCCACCAAAGAACAGTGAAGCCGGTGGAGGATGCTGCTGCGATTGAACAGCAGGATGATGATGCTGTTGCTGCTGCTGCCTGGCCAGTTGTGCCTGCAGTTCGCTTAGCTGCTCCGCCAACCGTTTGTTCTCCGTTTCGATGTAGACCTGATCATCAGTTTGATTCTGACCCAGAGTGTCCAGCTCAGCGATTCGCTGCTGCAGCGCTTGCAGTTCCTGGCTGTGATTGGCGCATAGAGCATCTATCTGAGTGCGCAGGTTGTCCATTTCGGTCTTGTCCTGCATGGCCTGCATGCGAAGTTCCTGGAGCTCCAAAACGTCTTGCTCAGCACTGTCATGCTGCAAACGGAGCAGTGTCACTTCTCTACTCAAAGTGGATCTCTCGCGTTCCACCTCCTGGAACTCTTCGTTGAGTCGCTGTAGTTCCTCAGTTTGTTGGTTCACCAGTTCTTGGGACCGCTCCAATTGCTGGCAAAGATCTCGCGTTTCGGCAGCAGCTCGTTCAACATGGCTATTGAGGTCGCATTCGAGTTCATCGAGTTCCGTGGCCTTGGCTGCCAGTTTGGCATCGTAAACCTGCCGCTGACGGTGCAGATCCGCCTCCTTGACGTCCAGTTGCTGTCGGAGCTCGGCCAGCTCCTCCTGGCTGTGGCTGCTCATCTGTTCCCTTTCCGCCTGGGCGGTGGCTGTTAGTTGCGAGTGTTTGGCCAGCAGAGACTCGTAGTCCGCTCGCAGGCCAGCCAGGTGCTGCCTGCTCTCTTCAGCTTCGCTGGTGAGCAACTCAAGTTGGCGACTTTGAGCTTGCTCCCGTTGTCCAAGCTCATACAAACGCTCCTGGAGCTGCTGATCCTGTTGGCGCTGCTGCTCTTCTTGCTCGCGCTGTTCCTGCAACTGTTGCTCCAGTATTTGCACTTTATCTTGGGACGCCGCTTGATGGTTAGCCTGATTGGCGGCCTGTTCCTCAAGAGCAGCGCTTCTGGTCTGCAGTTCCGTATTCTGGGCCTCCAGCGACTCAATGTACGAGGCATCCTCCTGTAGCTTGGCTTGAATCCCTTCGTGAAGTGTCTCCAGACGAGCGATGGTCATCTCAAAGTTGGCCTTATCGCTGGCGTACTGCTGCGCCAACAGAGAGTGTTGCTCCTGGGCCGCCGTAAGCTGGACACGAAGCTGTTGTAGTTCTCTCTCTGCCACTTGGAGGGATTCCGCTTGTTGTTGCTAAAATAGTTCGATTTGTTGCTTTAGAAGGTAAATTATGTTCAAGTTCAGAGTTCAATCTCACCGATTGTGATTCCAATAGTTGATGTGAGGTCTTGGTAATGGTATCATCGCCTTCACCAGCTGTCCTGCTCTTTTGGTTTTCCAGCTTAAGAATCTCTTGTCGGAGCGCAGTAATCTGTTGAGGGTGATTATTATCTTCGACATCAAATATGGCTAAAAATCGTTTACTCACCTCCGCATCCTTTTCTAGACGCAGTTGCTCTTGCGCGGCCCGCGTGTTCCGCACATGATCCACCTCGCTGTCTTGATCCTGTTGCAGTTGCTGTAGCTCACGCTGGAGCGATTGAATCGTGGCATTACGAAGCTTAATTAACTCCTTGGACTTTTCAAATTTCTTCGATTTTGCCTCTAATTGACGACGCAATTCCTCGACAGCAGTGGGCTCTTCATTTACCCTCTGTCCAAGATTACGGATGTCCTCTTGGAGCTTGGAGATTTCTTCCCTGAGTCTGGAGTTCTCCTGGCCCAGTTGAAAGACTTCCTGGTCGGCTTCTTGGCGCTCGCGTCGCAACTCCTTGCTTACCAGGTTGGCATCTTGGAGCTCTGCATCACGTACTTGGATTAGTTGCTCCTGCTCTTGGATTTGCTGCTTTAACTGACGCAGGGCATCGCGATTTTCCAGGTTGACATGGATCTTGGCCTTAAGGTCTTCGTTAAGCTTGCTGACCTGTTGCTGCAGTTGTTCCACCCGATGGTTGTCGACGATGGGTTCACGTTCCACCTCTTCTTTCTGCTTGACGAGCTCCTGCTGTTCTTGAAGTTGACTAGTAAGCTCCTGGACCTTCTGCTCGAGATCGGCATTGTCCTGTGTGCGTTTTTTGAGGTTAAGGGCATACTTCTTGAGTTTCTCGCGCAGTTCGCGGTTCTTGAACTGCTCCTCTTTGTGGGCCTGTTCTAATCCTTGATACTCCTGGATTTGCTGGTTCAGGGCATCGACAGTCTCCTGGCTGGAGGTCAATTCGCTGACCTGCTGGGCAACTAAATTTTTGCTAACGCGCAGTGCCTCTCGGAGCTGATCCGGATCCTCTTTGGCTCTCAATTCGCGAAGCTCCTCTTGTGCTGATTGCAGTTCCAGCATCTTAAGGTTGAGAGCGTGCTCGCTTTCGCTGACACTCTCAATGAGTTGCTGCTTCTGCTCGGCAACTAGAGTCTGTAGGATACTCAGCTCGCCTTCCAGAGATTCGGCTCGGGCCTCTAGCTCTCGACGAATCCTTGTTTGCTGCTCCAGTTGCTTCTCATGGCTCATTTCCTTGGAGTTGAGCAGCTGATCAAATTGTTCTGATTGCAGCTGGAGTTGTGTGATCTCGGCACTCTGCCTGGCCACCAATTGCACCTGTTCTGCTTCGGTTTGACGCAGCTCCCTGATTTGATCTAGCTGCTCTTCGATCTGCTGGCGTTGCTCGGCCTGCACGGAGCGAGCGTCCTCCAGCTGAGATTGCAGTTGCAGGATTTCATCTTCTTTTTGAGCATCGGAACCAACTATGGCCAATGGCGCTTCGGTTTCAGGATAGCTTTCCCGCAATTCATCCAATTCCTGGCGCAAACGGGAGATCACCGCCTTGAGTTCCGCGTTCTGTGCGTTTAGCTGCTCGTATTCCGCAAGAGCTTTTCCATTGGGAGCGGTCACGGCAACCACGGTCTCCACAACGGTAACAGTTTCTACCGCGGTGCTTGCTTCCTTAACCTTGTGGAGAAGTTCGCTCAACTGGGTGTGACAGTTCTTGGCCTCCTTCGCCAGTTTCTTGGACACATTGAACTTGGCCTGCCTATCGTTGGCCTTGCGATAGGCCTCCAATTCAGAGTTGAGTTTGCTCAGGGATTTCTCGCATTTCTCAAAGAGCACGGGGCCTCCTTCGCCAGCGTCCAGTGTTGCGACCACTTCGGAGGAGCGTTGCATTGAACTGAGTTCCTGCGAGAGGTTGGATGAGGTGGACGTGGAGGAGATCAGATCCTTCTCACGTTCACGCTGCAACAGCTGAAGGGAACTTGAACTTTCCTCCAATCTTGCCTGGAGTTGCAAATTCTCGGCCGACAATTGCTCCAGCTTGTCCAATACCTCTCCGCGCTCCTGGGTGAAAAGTTCGAGCCGTTCTCTAAGCTGAGAAAGAGTTTCGCCAGAGGAATCCTCCTCCTCAGTGTGTTCCGTTTGAGTGAGCTCGCTGACGTGACTGGGTCCTGGTGGATGCACTTGCTTCTGCTCCTGGGCGTCGCCCTCGCTGGCCGGACGCCGTTGGCCTAGGCACTCTAAGTGATGGCGCTCCACTATTTCAATGGATTCCGCTGAACTGGATGAACTGAGTAAGGCCTCCAGGGCCTGTTGCAATTCCAATTTCTGCTCTTCCAGCAAACGAATTGTTTCCAGCTGCAGTGGATTGGACTCCGTCGATTGCTCTGGCTGGCGATCGTCCTCCTGCATGTTGGCCAACTGCCATTGCCCCTTCTCGTCCTCGAGGACGGCGATCCTCTGCTGCAGTTCCTCGTTATCAGCCAACAGTGAAGCCAACTGCTGTTGGCCATCTTGGGATTGGAATTTCTGCAGCTTCTTTTCCGCCTGCTTGCATTTCAGCTTTAGCTTTATGTTGGCCTTGTTCGTTTCATCCAGCTTTTGCTTCAGCTGCTGCAGATCCTCCTGCATCTGCTTGCTGGCGGCACTGTCCTCCGAATGGTCCTCCAGAAATAGGGGCTTACTGCGACTGCTTTGCGCGAGTTTCTCCTCAAGCAGACGCAGATTTACATTGAGCACATTGAGTTCCGTTGTCTTTTCTGCGAGTTCTTCGTTTTGGGCAGCCATTGCCGACTTCTGTTCCTGCAGCTCTAGAAGCTGCGCCGCTATGGTGGCTTCCAGTTCTTCAAGGCGCTGGGAAACAATCTCATCGGTCACCTGGAGCTTCGCCTGGACAGCAACTTGCTGACGCAACTCCTCATTAGTCGCCTGTAGATCAGCTAGCTGGTTGGTGAGCTCCTGGAGCTGTTTGGCGAGCTCCGCGCTCACCTGTGCATCGGTAGACGCTGCCTCCGATTGGGGACTGCGGGAAGCCTTTTCCTGCTCTTGTTCCAACTCTAGATTACGCTGTCTTTCGCGCGCCGTGGTCAGCTCTTCCTGAAGTTCACAGCGGGTCGTTTCTAACAGGTCGTTAACGTTTTCCAGCTCTGTTAGTCGTTCTCTTAGGACTAAAACTTCTCCCTGGAGGCGGGAGTTCTCCTGCACCTTCAGGCTATCCTCTCCGGCCTGGACCACACGCAATTGCTCCAACTCCTCGTTTCGCTGGGTGAGCGTGCGCTGTAATTCCGCACCGGATAGTTCCAATCGCTCGATGAGTTCAGCGCGCTTGGCCAGTTCTGTACGCAATTCATGTAGCTCCTGTTCCTGACGGCCCTGCCTGAGTTCCGTCAACTTCATACGACTCCTGAGCAACTTCACCCGGCTTTCGTCCACCGCCTCCTGACCCTGGGCCTCCAAGTCCAAGGCAGAACGATGGCGGGAAACGGGTGGATTGGAGGCAGACGCCGTGTGTCGCAGGTCCGTCATGGAAGAGCCCAGCTCGGCTGTCGTTTGGTGGCCAATATTCGACTTTACAGAAAGAAGAGACTTGGCCAGATCCCTCTTGCGCTGCTCCAACAAGGCACGATTTTGTTCCGTGCGCTGTGTGAGCATCAGAAGCTTCTCGCTGCCACTGGTTTGGAGTAGAGAGACATCACTGGGGTCGCTTTCCTTTGTGGGTGAGACCAGTGGAGTGGAAGAGTCGCCGGAGCGCGTCTTCAACACAGTGAGCTTCTGACCCAGTGTCTTAAGCGATTCCATGGAGTCACTCATGCTAGACTTGTGTCGCCCATCCTGGGATTTCCTTAAGGCGCGTTCTTTTAAGGCAGTGAGGCGCTCCTGAAAGCAATCATTTCGAGTTATTTAAAGACATGAACCACTTGATTCACAGCGCCTAACTCACCTGCTGCTTGTACAGATTCTCTTTCAGGCTGTCCAAACGGCCCTTGCCTTCGGTGCCTCTCGTTGTGCTGGCGGATACATTCTGTAGGGTAGATTCAACAGATTACAATGGATCCTGCTTCACTTGTGGGATTTGCTCAGATTTACCCACCTGTAACGAGGACAGATCGTTGGAGCTGCCCGCCAAGCGTATATCCGCCTCGCCATATTCGTGATCGTCGGGCTGCAAGTGATCATGATCAGTATGCACGCATGTACGCACAGGGAACACCAAGTAAAACCCACCTGAACGATGGAGAAATCGTAGAAGCTCTCCAAAGCACCCGAATCCTCCGCCATTGTCGTTTCAATTACAAAATATTACTAACTATCCTAGTGTACCGGACCAAATGCAGCAGCAGCAACAACAAAAAAAAAAAAACCAAAAACAAACAAAAACACAAATCGGGGGGAATCGGGAATATATATGCGGACTGGCTATCTGAAGGACCGATTATATATCCACGGTGGCTGCGGAGCGCTAGCTATCGACATTGACTGCAACGAGAGAGGGTTTACCATATAGCTAGCATATAACATCAGCTTTCGATCGGCTCGAATTGTCTTTAGCTTTAAATTTGCGTTTTTGTTGTTCTTTTTACTTTATGGAATTCGTGGCACTGACGTGTGCACCTCTCTATAGATGTGTGCGTGTGTGTGTGGCTGTGTGTGTGCGAGTGGGGCTGTGTATGTGTTTTGTTTGCTGTTTTTCCAGCGCTTGTGTCGATTTTCGTCTGGTTTCTGAGTTACAAGCCACTAAGCACTAGATTGCAACGTAAGAGCTTTCTTATTTGCACGCTGACTGAGGTATATTTACCAATTCTAATTAATGCCAGCGTAAAAACAATTCGATGCCAGGGCTGCGCAACAACTGAATTGGGTCACATAGCCCTGGTAAGTTATCGAATAACAGATGGCTCGATAGCACTTGCGCTTGATTAAAAATCAATCAATCGATTACAATCTAATTTAAAAATTTGTCCTTACTTTCAAATTGACTTTATTTTATTTCATACAACAAATTATACTAGTATATACCTTGTTATACAACCGATTACAATGTTCGATGTTTGATTTTAGACACTTAATTATTCTCAAATGAATGGTTAACTTTTGGTTTTGGCTAATAATATTATTGCGTTCAATGGATACATAAGTAAATAAGGACTACTTAAAAAAAGGTCAGGGATTAGTTAAACATTTCGACACTTAATAATAAAAACTAGCACGACAACATCGTTAATATGCGAGTTATGCACAACTGATAATAAGGAACCATCAGACTAGATGCAACACTTAAGTACAAAAGAGCTCGAAACTCGGGGTGTCGCAGCATAATCTGCTAAAGAAATAACCCTAGCCTCCAGTGTTTTTTTTTTCTTCATGCTGTAGGAACGAGGTATGTATGGTTCGGTAGAGATTCCTATGATTTTAGGGCCTCCATAACCGCTGCGTGTCCGCCGCGCTCCGCATAATCCATGGCGGTCAGGCCGAGCATGTCCTTCTCGTGCGGATTCTCGAAATAGGGCAGGACGTACTGCACCACCTCCGGAAATCCGTGCAGTGCTGCCACGTGCAAGGCCGTCCTGCCTGAAGGATCCGACTGGGCGAGATCGGCACCGGCGTATTGATAGGACTTCAATCTGATCATCGATCCCCTGGCAGCTGCCGCACACAATTGCTCGCCCACCGCTCGCGAAGAGCCCGTCAAATGGGCACCACAGTTGATCAGTAGCTGGATGATCTCGTGGCTATCGGTGGCGACAGCCTCCAGAAGTGGAGTGCGATCATACCGATCACGCACGTGCACGGACACCCCGTTCTGCAGTAGGTACTTGACGATCTCGACGTTTCCCAGCTGACAAGCCAAGTGCAGGGCCGTTCGCTGGTCATGATTCGTGCCCGACAAGTCGGCGCCATAGGCTTTCAAGTTGTTGATCTTCTTGGGATCACCTTCGGCCACAGCGGCGTTAATCATGGCCGGAAAGAGCGTTTCGCCCAGCTGATCCAGTTCTTGGGGCGAGGACAAGTGCAGAGACCGAGCCACTGCATCCACCAAGTCGTAGTCCTCTATTTTGGCAGCCTTTAAGGAGGTCAGTTCGCCCCTCAGGTTTGACTGCATCATCTAAGAAATGCACACATTGTCGATTATCCATATTTATTGAACTATGTTCAATATAGTTCAACTATAGTCGAAACTTACCTGCTTCTTTATATCGAGTGACCACTCCTCCTTGCCGATGACATAGGCCAGCTTGGCCAGCGCCGCCTCGGGCGTCATATCGAAACCGGGAATTACACCGACATCGCAGAGCACCTTGCCCGTATCGTAGATCTCCGCCACTGTGCCATTGGGGCACTGCGTACAATTGATGATGATAACGCCTCGTTCGCCAGCCGCACGCAGTTCATCGATGAGGTCTGTTCGGTTCGATGGTATGTTTCCGGACCCGAAAGATTGCAGGACAACGCCGCGAATCGGTGGCGCCAGGAATGCCCGGAATGTGGAATGCGAAATGCTCGGAAAGATTCGCACCAAGCCGACGTTCTCGTCGAGATTCAAGTGTACGCAAAACCTTTCAATTGTGCATGGCCGGAATATTAGGCGGTAGTCGACGTTCACATCAATGCCGATCCTTGCCAGCGGCGGAACATTCGGTGAATCGAACGCGTCCAAGGCATTCGAACTGACCTTCACCGTCCGATTGCCGCGCATCAGCTTGTGGCCAAAGAAGATGCAAACCTCCGGAATGATGTAGTTACCGGCAATGATCAAGGCCGACGTAAAATTGTCCTTGCCATCGGTTCGCGTCTCAAAGATCGGTATTTGGGAGCCCGTGATGATCACGGTCTTGCCCAGGTTCTCCAACATGAACGACAACGCAGATGCGGTGTAGGAAAGCGTGTCGGTGCCATGGAGCACCACAAAGCCATCGAAGAACTCGTACGATTGCTAAACAATAAATTAGAAAGGATTAATATTACCCTCCACATATACATATATGTATGTATGCATGTACCTGAATATCACTGGCGATTCGCGCCCAATCGTTCATCGTCATATTGCTGCTGTCCAGCAGCGGTGTATATTCCGCGATCTGGTAGATAACCCGGCGATCCACGCCCTGCACAATGGGCAGCACCAGTGGAGCCATCGATGCAGATGCTCCAAAGCGTCGCAGCGCGTACTCCTCGTCGTGGATGTTCGGATATTTGCGTATGCTGCGCACCAGGGCATTGGGAATGGGAGCCAGCACTGGAGTAGTTATGGAATATTATTTAAGTCACAAAAATTAGTTCACTAAACAGGATGATGCTTTATGGTCACGCTTTTTCGTGTGGCAAATGTTTACTAAAATACCTGATGAGAACACGTAATAGCGAGTAAATAGGTAATACAAGTAAATATTTAGACAGCAACAATCTGTTGACTGCCAATTGATTTGTTTTGTTTACTTTCCAACAATATCAACTGCATTCAATACTGCATACAATATCATATCTGGCCATTTTCGGGGACTCCCCTTGTTTGTAAAAGGAGGATATCATCTAGATGGGCTGCTTACCATTCCGCTCGTTGCGCACCATGCCGATGGTGCCGCCAGTGTAGATGACCTTCACCCGCGCCTCCTTGACATCCTGGGCCATGAGTTTTCCGTCACTTTTGTTCCTGCGGATCGTCGGACTCGGCAAAGTGGGCGATGCCGGCGGCATGCTTTTGTCCAGCGAGGCCAGCCTCTCGTGACCATTGGTCTTCAGGACGGGAATATCCATACTATACGGTAAGGAAATGGGGAAAATAGACTGCGGAGCGCCGGTTGCGAAGCAGCCTTATCACTGGGCTGCTCAGTTGGTGTCGTTCCGAAGCGTAAACAGCAAATCCATTAACAGCCCGTGCCGTTGATGATTATTTGGCCAACTCGTTATCGGTCTAATCCGGATCGGATCCGGAATACTGAAATAATAATTCGCGGGGGGCGCCGAGATAGCACGTGGTATTGGGACTCTATCGCAGAGGAAATTGAAACGAAAAGCCCAAATCACGGCGGCGCAATCACTTATATATAGATAACCCGCGCCAGACTTTGGCCCACGACGTACATGACTAATCTAATGAAATTCAAATGAAATTCCGCTGATAGCAATATTTTGGCCATAAATAAACACCCAATCAGCTGGGCGACTATCGATAGTTCGCAGTGCATATAATCGCAATTCCAATTAGAATTCAATTTTCCAATTTGAAACCAAATTATATATGTATATATATACATATATATTGCCATATATATATTTTCTGTATTGTTTTGTTTACACATTCTTTTTACGTCGATGGGGCAACGCCGAACCATCAGTGTGAAAATACCCAACACTGGCTAACTGCTCAATACCAGAGGTCTGGCAACGCAAAAGCTTGTCCCCGTCTGGCAGCTCTGAAATCCCGTTAAGTTGGCGGTAAATGCGCAAAAAATTTAAGTACAGTACAATTTATAATTTGTGGTGGAATACAACAATTGAATGAGACAGAATGTGAATTGCATTTGTACAACGACTTGGTGGACAACTACAGCTCGTTGTGGCCGTGACTGGCGGGCAAATGGGGCTGCAGGTCCCGCCAAAAGTCGACCCGGTGCTGCATAAGCTCGTTTTCAAGTCGAAAAATGGATGCGGAGTCCTCCATTTTGGTGCCCAGACGGGCGAATTCCACTGGATAACTGGATGCGGGACTCCAGTTCGGCAGTTGGAAGGTAGCATTCGTGGGATTTGGATTGCTGTGGAGAATGTATCATTAGTTTCGTTTGAAAAAAGTTATGTTTAAATGGCATATACCCGGTCTTCGCAAAGCTAACCCACAGATGCAGCATCAATTCGCGGAGCTCCAGATCCTTTTGCGTCGGCACCGCACTCACGAATAGCTCCCGGCCAATGGGGAACAAGTACTGGAGCTCCTCGGCATGGCACGCTCCATAGAACTCGTTTCGGCCGCCCTTGAAAATCTCCGTAAAACTGGCAGCTCCCTTGTGATCGAATAGGTATACATAGGTGGGAGCCACGTCCTCGTGGGACATGCGGAGGCGCAGGTACTCATCGATTCCGGCCACAAACCATCCATCCGAGATCAGCTAAAATGGAGTAAGGAGTTTGCACACATTAGATTCACTGATTAGATTCATAAACTCTTAATTCATCTAGATTGGCGATCCTTCACTCACGTCGGTCAGGTTCTGGTGGTTGGCCTTGTCGTAATCGTGGCCCGACTTGAAGTAGAAGCTTTCGATGCGCTGCGTAATCGCTTGCCGCACGGAATCGTCATGGTGATCGTAGTTGAGCACGACCGGCAGGACCTGCTCAAACTGAGACTTAAACTCGGCCAACAGCTGGGGAAGATTGAGCAGGGCGGCGGTCTTCAGGAGACCTTCCTCGGCGGTGGCGCCCACCATGAGTGGAAGTTGCAGTCCATGTGGTTTGGCCGCCTGTCGAGGTGCCACTGTGAGGAAGGCGCCATCGTGCTCCGGTTCGATCACGGGCGGAAATGGTATCATCGGATCAAAGTCCCAGACCTGCAATACAAAAAAGTCAGAGGTAAAGCTTGGCCTTCCCTTCACCTTATTTGATTAATAACAGCTTGAATGGCTGCATTGTACTCATTTTTGGTCAATACCATCTCTACCACAAAAGTCTTGCTGGTGACACTCTCCGTTTTGTATATCAATTGTAACAAAAGTAATTTACATAAGTGGGGCGAGTTGGAGAGCCTTCAATGAAATTGGTTATAAGACTACGTCTAGCTTTGAATTCAAATTGCATAAGAACTATCAGGTTAGTTGAAACTCCTTAATCTAGCGAATTAATTAATTCCCTGTCCAAATCTTTCGCAGATTACAAGTACTTACGAACATGTCGTATAGGGAGGCCACTATATCCTCCGCTGGCTTCTTCCTCAGGCACTCCAGTTTTTCCGGCCATTCACCGGCGTTGCCGCAGCCCACTATCTGGGCCAATTTGGTTGCCCTTCCAGCGGCCACTCCCTTATGCGCAGGCTGTGCCCAGGGATTGAAATAGGTGCCAGACTGGGCGATACCTCGATGCAGTAGGCCGCGCGACTTCTCCGACAGCATGTGATAGGTGACACTGGCACCTCCGGCGCTCTCGCCAAAGACCGTAACACTGTTCGGATCACCACCAAATGATGCAATGTTCGCACGAACCCAGCGCAGAACCTCCAGTTGATCCTTCAAGCCATTGTTGCCGGGACAATCGACCGTCTCTGTGCTAAGGAATCCCAAAGGACCCAATCGAAAGTTGGCCGAAACCAAGACGATGTCGTGGTCGAGCAGGAAATCAGGACCGTAGAAGCTACTAATACCGGAGCCACACTGCCAGCCGCCGCCATGGAACCACACCATCACAGGCAAAGTTCCATTTGTTCTCGGCCTCTCCGGCGTGTAAACGTTCAGATAGAGGCAATCCTCGGAACCCTCCAGTATCATGTCGCGCCGGAAGGGATCGCGCTGCAGACAGATGGGTGCATCCTTGATCGCCAATCGTTCACCCTCCCAAGGGGCCTTCGGCACGGGCGGACGAAAGCGAAGATCGTCAAGAGGTGGCTCCGCATATGGCACACCCATAAACGCCCGCATGTGCCGGCCATTGTGGGTCGTCAAATGGCGTCCAATTAGCCAACCGCCGTGGGATAAACGCACGTGCAAGCACTGCGAATTGCGTCCATCGCTCCATTGGATGCAAATGCACAACAAAATCACCCGGATCGACCAGAGGCCAGCGTCTTTTGACATCGTGCTCCTGCGCTTGAAGTCCGAGTTCAGACTGATTTCGCTGGTGCACAGCACGCGTAGTTTTAAGATTACAACACCATCATAAAGTCAGCTATCTCAGCGCGCCCGCTTCCGAAGCGAACTTGTTTGCCGAATTTTTTGTTAAGCGGCCCGTCTCTTAGCTCATTAATTCTGCTTATTTTCATACCCTCAGCGGAGTATTTTAAATATGGTAAGCAATCAACAAGCTCTGTGTACATTATGCATGTTTTTATTGTTTTCAGCTGGAATGCCTATTAATACCTACCAAATCAGAGGTAGAAACCGTTCAGCTACTTGTTAAGTTTTTTTTTGTAAATTATATATCTCTTGCATTTAGCACAGTAATTTTGCAATTACAGGAAACCATATTACAAGTGGAAGGGTGTGCAGACGCCAAGGTGCAGCAGCGATATCTTTCTTGCCACTTTGCTGCGTGATCGGCATCAGCATCAACATCGCCATCAGCACAACATCAAGCATCGACATTAATTTCGGATGTTTAGGTTTCGTTTTGGGACACTGCGCAAATTTGGTCAAATCGAGCCGAAAACCGTGGTTTGAGGTGTGTCATTTGGCCATTTGTGTACTGCACTTTAATTGATTTGATTGTGGTTCTTGCTAGTGTGATGCTAATTGATCATGATATTATATTTCCGTTGCTTATTTGCAGGTGGTTGGATCGATGAATAGTGGTTTGAAACATAATGAAATGCCAATACTCTTAAATGCAAGTGTCTACAGCAAGTAAATGTCAACAAATTACGAACTGTAAGTGACTTTATTTATTTATTACAATATTTCTGTTATTAATTTAATTTTAATGGGCCTATTTTAAATGAATTTATATTGTTATGGGAATTATGGTTTTCTGGGGCATTCAGCATCTTTAGTTATTTACTATTTCCGCTGTTTTTAATTTTGAACTCGACTTAACCCACTGTTGTTGGCGTCTTAATGATTTAATTTGGTCAACGTTGGCTTGTCAATGACAAGGCATATCAAGTGGAGAACACGAGAACGATACTACTACGACTATAATGTATTAATGGCATTTCTGAGCAGATGCAGATAACGTTCCCCCCACTTTGGAATGTTGTTATAACGTTCGTGATTTTGGCCTTGGATCAATTCGGTCAAATTAGACCTAAAGTACAAGCAAAATCTATAAGTTTAGCCCACTTGCGTGGAAAAGATTGAGGCTAGAAGTTGTTTTCAACCGTCTCCGCTTTTTCCAAGTGTAAAAAAGGCCTATCGGTTGGGAGGGGGACCATAACCGATTAGCGAATATGCTAATTTACATTTTTTCGAACTCATCTGAGCATATTTATGAGCGGTATAAAATATTTGACGATGCGCCGAGCCCACCGAACACAAAGAAATCAAAAAAGAGCGCAAACTTGAAAGTTGTTGGAACAGCATTAAAATGCGACAGGGAGACAAACTGACCCGAGATGAAATGCCCTGTGAGATAAAGAAGGGCACCTGAAAAAAAAATGCCTTTGCATGCCGGAAAATACCATCGAGCTAATAGGTCCCTTTGATGTTGCCACGAAAGAGAGCTGCTGATGAGGTAAAAAATTACAGAATTGCCGCATTCCTAATAGAGCGAGAGAGTGTGGCTCATAACTTTTCCTTCGCTGGGGGAGGACCCTTTTTAATTCATAACCTGACTCGGGCTTTTTGTACTTTTTGTGAAACTAATATGTGGCACAGACACAGCCTCTTTGCCATCCTGACAAATGTCCAGACCCGGGCACACAGATTTATTTAGCTGCAAACAATTTTAATCCACTTGAGTGCCAATTTATCAGCCGGCAAACAAACAAACGAGCCCCACCAAATTGATATGTGCTACCAAGTAACTACATATGTATCCTACATATATTATTTGGCTGCATTCAACTAGAAGATGGGCAGCGGCGACCGCCGTTGGCCCAAGGACTTAATTCATTTTCCTCACCCAACCGAAGTATCAGTTTCGTTTGCTCAAAACAAAACTGACCGGTTGGTCTGACAAGGTTTTCTTTAAAATATGCCCTCAACCGGTTTATTTTACTACTTTTATGCATCTTACTTTACTTTGATTATAAGGAAACTAGTGAAATATGTTTCAAAAGTTCTACTAAACCAAATCCTTTACTTTTTTTATGGCATTTTACGCTGTATTTGCACAAATTTTGTATTTAAATTTGTTGAATTTTAAGTATAGAAGGGGGCAAAGCTCTTGGGGTTGACAAGAAACCCTTTATTTTTTTTTGGGGCGAAGGTGTAAAGGGGATTTGCTGCCCAACAGCGAAATGGAAAATGATTTATTGAAGGTGAAATATTTATTGTTGTTTGTTTTATTTTTTTTTTCGCTCATTTTTTGTGTATGATTGCTGGGCTGTGTGTTTCGGTTTTGTTTCCACAGTAAACAATGGCTATGCGGCATCTTTTGAATTCTTTCCACCTCCTTCGATGGAAAAAGTGAAATAATTATTAACAAAAACAAGCGGCAAACATGGAACAACAGATGCTCCGGCGGACGAGACGGGAAAACCCTCATCCCTTCCTTAAATATTTATTTATTCTGCGTTTTGGGTCAATTCCTCTGGTTTCATTTAATTAAAAAGAAAAGCCAACTCGCGAGGCATAATATCAAAACAAAAAAAAAATGGAAAAGGAAAAGAGGGAAAAGGGAATATAAATATCCAGTCACATGCATGGATATCTGGGTGTCCTTTTTAGCTGCCGCCCGGCTTGTCCTGGTATTTACTTAGGATCAGGTGGTGAGCTGAGCACTCATCCCAGCGCCGATTTTTCCCAACAATGCCAAGAAGCCGCCGCGGCAGGCGAAGCCAAAATTTCAATTTCGCGGTTGCTGCATATTTTCCCAGCCTTTACTTCTACCCACTTTGCTTTTGACTTCGCCAGCCAGGGACAAGCCACTTTCGGCAATGGAATTTAAACGAATTTTTAAACAGGCCAAGTTCCAAGTTCCAACTCCACAACTCCCCAACTCCATGCCCATCTCAACTTTAAAGCCAGTCCAAAAAGCCAAAAAGAGGCACAACGGAGAGCTTAAGCGATAATTGGCCACTAGGAAATGTCGATGATGTTGAATCGGGAAATGCAAATTGCCAATGTCCGGAACGGGCTTAGTCGCCTAAGTCCAGGAATCCAAAATGTGGAAAAATAAAAAGAAGCAACTTCGACTGTGGGCTTAGACCAGGCCAGGCCAGGCGACCTGACATGGATCAGTTTAAGCGTTCCAAGTCGGAGCCAACAAATTGATATGCAGCAGATGTTGCCAGGTTTACATCCATAATAGTAATAATAATCAGAGACCGGGGAAAGATAATGGCCAACCACCGTGAAGTTTGAATACACTCACTGGCGCTATGCAGCCTCATTTATCGAGCCATTGCTTAATGTTGATTATTTTATATATTGGAAACCAACTGCCTGAAGATATGAATTTATGTAGAGTTTAGCTGAAATATGTCTGGATTTTGCCTGAATTTGCTTGACCAACAAATTCGCTCTTGAGTGTACGCTTCGTAAAATGCCAGAGTTAGAGCAGCAACTGATTCGGAGTAGGACATGGGCGTGTGGTGATGTGGCTTTGGATGTGGCTGTCGATGCCTGTCAGAGGGATTAGCTCGCCTGATTGGACACGATGTGATTAACTTGTCGTCAACGCGGTGACTCCGTCGCCGAATGAGAATCTGAATCCGACTTTTGGTCTTCTCGCCGACTGTGTCGTCGACACGTTCCACGCGCTTAACCGGAGGAAGCACCATCCACTAGCGTGCCACCACCCAAGCCTGTCCTGTTCCCGCTAAACAAAAGTGCAAACATTGACAGACGGCTAACGAGACACGGGGATGGGATATGGGTATCGCAATGGGTGTGGGCATGGGCATGGTTAGGGAGAATGGGAACGGGCCAGAATGGGAGGCTTGCGAAAAGAGTGGGTGTTGCGGAATTGGCAGGCCAAAATTAACCCATTACGCACTCCATTAACGCAGTTTGCCTATGCATGTGGGCCCCGTCTAATTAGTTGTGGCAGCTGATGCTCCACACTCCGCACTCCGATGCTCCAGCACATGTGTACTTAATGCAATTACCAACGGCAGACTGGCGAGGAAATGGCAGACGCAAATCTAGTTATTCAGCTTGGTTAAGTCCAAATCTAGTGCAACCGCCCCTTTTAATTCGATATTGCAAATCATCTGTTTACAAACGAAATCATACAGGCTCTTTGGAACTAAATACATATTCTCATAAGCTCAAGAATCGAATGGCTTTAACTTACCTGTTACGTAATAATTGAGCTCATCTCTGGGCGAAACAATATATTTATTGTTGCCTTTGAGTGCGATTATTGTTTTTCGTTTTCGTTTTTTTTCGCTATCGTGCCAGGCATTTCTTTGCCATTAATATTATTTTCATTTGTTTCGCTGTGCTCCTTTCAGATTCTTTCATTTCGAGTCAAGTGAATTCTCAAGTCGTTCTCTCGATTGCCGGCTGCGGATTACGCGCCAGTGCATCCGAATGCCTGGCATTTTGCATTGCCAACAATCACAACAATTGGCCAACCAACAAGCAGCAGCTAGCAGCCAGCAGCCAACAACCATATTGTTGGCCATATGGCTGCCGGTATGGGGATTGCGGTCTGGGATGATCCGCCCTGTTGGCTGCCCAACAAGCCGCTAACAATCAAGTGCACAATTGCCATGAGGCCAAAAAAAAGGGGGCACGCGGTCCAGGAGACAGGGAGTCCCATTAAATTGTGCTTTATGGGCAGCAATTTGTTTGGTTTGATTTGCCATCAAATATTGCCCGGCAAAATATTTGATTAGGCTTTAATTGCTGGTAATGATCGAATGCATCGCCACAAAAAACGACTGAACGAGTACCTTCCATTGTCCAACATTATTTTCACTGTTTGATTGGCCATTAGGTAGGTGACTCGCTTCGCTTTGCCAGCAAGCTGTTGGATTTCAATCTGGTCTTGTACTTTATGGATGGGACAGCACACGTCCGCTTCTTTATCCAATTATGAATTTTTGTCATTACGCGATGCCGTGGCCATGGCAATGGCAATGGCGATGGCGATGGCAATTGCTGCTTCCGTCGGTTGGCACTACCCCCAGACCAGACGAAAGCAGGCCATCCCATTACCATTTCCAATCCCCAATCCCCATTCCCATCCCTCTGCGGCGACAAAAAACGAACGCAAAAATCTCATTATGATTTCATTTCGTTCAAATGAAGCTCTCGTGCTGGGACTCTGCTCCGGCATCCGCGTCCGCAATCCACATCCGTGTCGGTGTCCTCCGCTCCGTCCCCGTCCACGTCCGCGTCCTTGTTCTCGTCCTTGTCCAGCTGCCAGCGGGTGGCAGTTGCTAGCCCACTGCCCCGCCTACAGCGCCACACAGCTCCACCCAGCTCCCGGTCTCATGTGTTCCTTGGCTGTCCGGCAATCGCCGCTATGGGGCACTGCAGCCGGAGCCAAAGGAAGCAAAACATGAAATGTTCCGACAAGAGAACACCGATCAATGCAATGCTCTATAGCATTGAAAAATATAAATTGATGATCAGTTCATCTTCCTCGCAGATCGCAGAAAAGTGAAGTCAATTTTGCTGCTTTAGGTCTTAACTTGAATGAGGATTGCGTTGTCGCTGGAAAAGTCGTGATACCCCCTATCAGGGTATTGGAAAACTTGACTCTGGCGCTGTTCCTGTTTCGGTTTCTGTTCCTGATATTCCTGCCGCGGCTGCCGTGGACAACGGATAAGGCGATAAATTTATTTTAAAATAAAATTTACTTCCCCACTGTTGACTGCGTTTCCCCCAACCAAAGCCCAACCCAAACCCAGACCAACCCAATCCACCCAATCCCTGTCCCATTCTATTTCGCTGTTTAATTTTGTTTGCTTCTCAGGCGAGATCCTGTTTAAATATGTATTTTTTCGCCCGCTGTCCTTGCTGCCCCCATCGTTGTTATTGTTGTACCTTCTGCTTACCTTAACGGCAAAAAAATATTGTTGTGTCCTGCCGTATTTAAATTAAAATGTTATTTATGTCAGCTGTTTGATTTCTTAACTTGGTCGCCCCTGCAACCACCAAACAAGCAAAACCCACCCACCCACATTCCCTTCTTTTTTTGTTTTTTTTTTAGCGCTCCCAGGGACACAGGGCATTATTTTCCTCGCTTCATCGTTTTCTTTTCTTTTTTCGGGCGCTTTTCTTTTGTTATATTAGAAAATCGCAGGGAAAGTAAGCCGCTTAGTTAGTGTTAAACGGCTGGTGGAAACTCGAATGAGTAGGGGTATAAAGTTGGGGCGGGGGAGGTCCTTTCTTGCACTTGGCCACTTGACAAATAATAAGCGATTGCAATTCCAATGCGATTCGAAGTCCATAGTTGTAATCATCAAGAAATATTTTGTTTAGCTAGAGTAAACTTATATTAAGGATATAAGAAATATTCATAAAAGTATGCTATTACCAATGGCGTTGATTTGTTATTTAGAAGTTATTACTATTTGAAAATCGTTCACGTATAGCATCGGCATCCTGATGGCAGGAACATCGAAACAAAGGACTCTACGCACACATACACATGTCCTTTTGGCAGTCAGTTGTGTGCGTGTGAGTGGGTTTTTGTTTGGGGGCGGCAAGTGTGCGGCTCATTTGTCAGTTCGTTCGCTTGGATAATTGTCCTGCGATAAACAAAATTAGCAGCAATTTACGCGAAAATAGCTGAATGCCTATTTGACGGCCCAAAAAGGACGAGGGCGCAGAGGCCGAAGGACAACGGAGTGAATATGGAATGGGAATGGCAATGGCAATAGCAATGGCCAGAGAACGAACGGCGACAAATGCCATCAGCAGCGTCATCAGCGCAAAAACACACATTTTGCCGCCGTCTGTGTCTGTTACTCGGGGTAAACCTAACCCAAATTTATAGTGCCAGGATATATTCATGTGTCTCTCACGCACTTCGTCGGGAGTGGGCTGATGTGGGGCTGCGAACCGATTTGGGATGGCCGGGGGTTGCTTGGTGGACCCTTCAACATTCGTTATAGTTTTGATGAGTGGCATTAATGAGTCGTCTCTGTGTGCCTTCGTGTCTCTGCGCTTCGTTCTCGGGGGTTGGCATTAATGACACCCACACATGGCATCCAATTTGACAGTCAACACGACGACAAATTAGTGAAATCACAACTGCCACTGGAACACCCCGTCCTAGCCATTTCGCATTCCATTCCATTCACTAACCAAGTTTATGCCGAATGCCTTTCCGGCATTAAAGTCACTCAGCAGTTAAAAAAGTTCTAAAAACCTTTGGCCAACTCTTTTGACTAGCAATGCTCGTATTTGTTGAGTAGTAAAATAGATATTGAATCTTTAAAGAGGAATCTTTTAAGCTTAAATTCTGAAAACCGCTTCATTTCCTGCTTAGAACTCCCGATATCTGGTATGTTTATAACGTGTCCGTAGAGATCTTGTTATGCGGCAATCGCGGCGTTGAATCTAAGCCAAATTTGTTGTTGACTGCCGGAGGCCTAAAGCACCCACTTCACTCCACTTGGCCACTTAACCTACTGAGGATGAACCACCCCAGCGTATCGTTCGAGTCCCGGCTATCTGAACTTGGACTCTATTAAAAATGCTTACAAATGCGCTTAGCAGCTGAAATAAATCTCCATATGTAAGATGACAGCTCAGGATGGGAATAGGAATGGTAATGGTAATGGCATGAGGGCATACTACTTGCTTGGCCAATTCGGATGCGGAGCAGATCTGGCTGTCACTTAAAAGCCATAAATAACTCATGTCCTTAACTCATTTCGATTGCTGTCGATAGCTATCGCTTGGCGAGAGATTTGCGAGGTCTTCGAGGCCCAGATTTTATTTGGTCAAAGGCAGCTGACGCCACTCACATGGCACAAAAAAAAAAAAAATAATAGAAGGTGGATTGGGATCAAAGTAGTGGGTGCATGGCAATTCCAGCACCAAGATCTGTTCCAAATCTGGAATCCCCAGTTCGAATGCCTAACAGCATTCCTAAGAAGTTTTTTTTTTAATTTCCCTAGGACAAGTAACACGATTTAGTCCCCATTGTAACGTCTCCAGTGTTGCAATTTGGTTGTCTCGCCAAAATGATTGGTTAATAAAGACGTTTTCTAAGCTCATCGAAGGAAACTCGAGTGCATGTCGCAAGTTCAATATTTGACTTTAAACAGAAGGACAGGTGCATATGGCCATATGGCCGTATGCCATAAAGACATTTGGTTTGTTGGGAGCGGAAGGGAGGCCACATCCAAGGACTGCCACAAAGGATGTTTGTTCTCTTTGCTGGCGCTCGTGTGTTTGAGAATTTTACTTAATTTTATTATGAAACCAAAGCCGGAGTGGGGATTTTCGCTGGAAATTTCCCCTGCAGCTGATAAGGCAGCAGCGTCTTGTGACTTTGACTTTAATGACTGGATTTATAGGTCCTTGGAGATAATCTCGGGCAGCTCGGTGGCCCACACTCGCGCACACAAGCGCATACTACATATACATACATAGAAAAATTTGTGGAGTGGAGTTCGGAATAGCTGCTGTTTTGTTTACCAACTGAAGAGCAAGAGCAGGCTGGTGGGTAGTTCAGGGCAGGGGACTTTTGGGCTGGAGTCGGGGTGGGTGGACAGAGGAAGACGTCGTCGTTGTTACAGGGTAATTAACATCAAAGCCCGACAAAGCTCATAAAAAGAAGCCAGCAGCTAGAGAGCTGGCGAGATAAACAAGCTTACATGAGAGACTTCGACGGCGGAGGACAAAAGCGATTCTAGGGGGGATAAGTTGGGGGTAGTGGAGGTCATCAACTTGTCTGGAGTGACGACGTGAGCGTTTGGCGACTATTTCCCGGCTCCTGTTCCCCGATTTTCCCAACGTGAAATAATGTTGACAGCGCCAAAAAGGATGCCAGACACACACATTCACACACTCAGTCTCACACACTTTTATATACACTTATACAGCACACTGAGAGATAGAGAGACAGATGTGCGAGGGAGTGTGTGGGTGCGGCAGAAAGGACAATGATGTGGCACGCACATGTTTGAAGCAATTAAAATCAGATAAGTTATAGAAAATGGCCTGTCGTCGACATTTAGACATGGAGCCGCTCCAAAAAGGAGCAGCACCGTCGTAATGTATGTATGACGGAATGACACTGATGGGGTATATCACTTTTGCCAACAAAATTCGGAGTTATATGGCAAATCTAGTGGCTTAGTATAAATGTAGTTACCTATTTGATGATATTACATACAGCTGCTAGAATTGGAATTAGAATTGTAAAATTGAGATCTTTAAATCATGTCATGTCATCAGTAAGCAGTGCAAGTTGTATGGTTAGTTTCCAGACCAGTGCTAACATAGCAGCATAATCAGTGTAGTGTTGTGTAGTGTAGTGAAGTATAGTGATGGGTAACAGCGGTCCGGTTCCTTTCCGTTGCTTTTCATTCGCATGTCTGCTCCAGTCACACGGGTCTGTCCGTTCATCCGCCTGTCCGTCCGTCCGCCTGTCTGGTGTCTTCCGTTACGTTACGTTACGTTTGTCACGCTGCCTTTTGTCCGCCCACCGCCCACACACCGCCCCGCCCCAGTCCGACGATGACAACCGCTTCTCCTTGCCTTGCCATAATGAATTTCAACGAGAGCTGCGAACTGCAAAGTGCCAGCGCAAAGTGACAGCCAAACGAGCAATCCACTGAAGCACATACACATACAGCAGAGGTCGGGCAAATAGTAGTAGAATTCTTCAGATATATTAAAATATGCGGCTTGCAATGATCAAATCAAATGTGCATAAGCTTGTAGATTACCTTGCAACACACGTCTGTTTAATAGCTCCAAAAAAGTATTTTTAGTATGATAAATAAATAATGTAATATACATAAATATATTAACATTAACCAATACCGAAAACATTTCAAGACGCAAAGATTTAAGCAATGCTAATAACTTGGTCGCAACTGTGTATATCCAGGTATAAATCAACCTGCTCTGTACGTGTGTGCATAGGTGTGAAATATTTTTCGGGTTCAAATGATGGTAAACATGGAGACATGGCATTTGTGCAATCCGCACAACACCCCAAATATGCCATACCCCCAAACAAAACCAACTCCCAATTGCAGACTCCAACTCGAACGAAAGGCTCCAATTGGAATTGTAGCGACAGTGGGTGGGCCGGTGGGTGGTGAGTGGCGCTGTGATGTATTCATGGCCTTGACGTTAACGGAGTGACAAAGTTCGCACCCTTCACTGCAGATGAGAGTGCGAAAGCAGCCGAGAAAAATAATGGCAAATTGCCAAGCAATGCGAACTTTGAATGCTCTACATTGGGCGAATTATATATTATCGAGGTTTTAATTATTGAAAAATTGGTAATATTTCACTTTAGGCCTTATAGTATGTTAAAATCCGAATATGTTGGAAAATTTAATTGTTAATAGCCCAGCTAATATACCCCACATGAGTTTAAATCTGCGAAAAGCAATAAAAGCAGCCACCTTCGAAAATTCGCACGCTCTTTAGTGTGTGTGTGATGTCCTGCCCTCTTAACAACATTTTTTTTTAAGGGGGGTCATAACCAAAGCCCGAATCCTTAGGATTCCTTAGTGCGCCATTTGGTGGCACTGCGAAGGTGAGATACCTTTCAATGTGGCTGGCCGCTAAACGATGATGTCCTGCACCAAATGGTGTCCTTAGATTGGAGTCTGTCATAAAGCTGCGGAACGGAGAGATTGTGAATCCGTTTAATAAGCAATGGAGCATTGTTATCCGCTAGATTCTAGGTAATCTTTTGGAATTGTAGCCTGCATTTGCTGATCAGCAAAATGGACAGAATTTATGGATGAATTCTTACCAAAAAATAGTACCAAAGTGGTTAATTATGCAAAGGACCAAATCAGTTGATTGGGCGATGGATATGCAAATATTCAGTCGAGTGAATAGCTGCATCCCCAACTGTATCCGATGGAGAGGCCAATCATTTCAAGTTTTTTTTCCCGCAGTTCAAGTTGCCAGACAAGTAGGATCCATTCCACCTCCTGAGCTGGGTGCACATGTGTGTGGGTGTGTTATCCTTACAGTCCTGGTTTCCATCTGCCGACTGCATTTCGCATTTCCATCTCCATTTCCATTTCTGCCACTTGAGCTGCATCGCCATCAGTGTTATCCACATTCGCTTGTTGGTTTTTCCAGCTGCTTAACAATTTTTCGTTTCTTTCCCAGCTTTTGCCCGCCGAGCCCCTCACCCATGGCCATTATCCTGACAGGCTTTTGTTGATTTCTAGCTGACTGGGTCCCCAGTTCGTTTCTCTTTTCGTTCCTCCTTCACTTCTTTTTTGGCCCCTCGGCTACCTTCTTTTTTCCTTCTGCTTTTTTTTTTTTTTTTTTGCTTTATTTGTGCCTGTGCGTGTGTGTGTGTTGTGTTTTTTTTTTTGTCATTCACACAAACATATCCTGCGGCACTGAAAGAGAGAGAGAAGGACGAGAGCAAGAGGGATCTCCAAAGTCCCGACTTTGGCGAATGTGTGTGTGTGTGTGCCTCGATTCTGATTGGACACATCAGTGCGACACCCACACACATGCGACACCCACCCACACAGACACACACTCACGCAAATACATATATCCTGGCCATTCGGAGGCTCCACCCACATCGGTATAGGTCTCGCCTTTATGTACAACTCACGCGTTCGGTACATAGGATCCACACCCCCTGGGCAAGTCTGGGGTTAAGGGGTGTCCTTCCGCTGTGACGTGTGTGTGTGGAATCGTGGTAGGTGCTCCTCCTCCATCCCACCATCCTGCGGCCCAATAGAACAGATAAATCGATGCCGTTTTCGGGCTTAAGCTGCCATCATCATCATCATCGCACTACATACATGTATGTAGCAACCCACTTTTGTTTTCACATCCATGCGGTTGATTTGTAGCCAACGAAAATAATCAAAAGCGCATAATGAAATTAAACATATAGCATGCGGTCATGGCATGCCATTTTGTTTTAATTAAAGTTGCAAACTTTTCCTCTTTGTCACAAAAGCCTTTCAGATATGAAGAATTTGACTAATAAACGAAGGTATTTCGTTCATAGCAAAATAGATGAAATTCCTCTACCATTGCATTAAACATAGAGTGTATTAAACACTTTTTTCACGCGTAACCAATTAATGAGATGAGGTTACTTTACTTGCAGCCAACTTTACTGCAGGATTCTTACAAGAGGTTTTCAGAGTACTCCTTGTTGGCTGGCAGATCCATAATGAGTAGGATGGCCGCTGATGGCTGCCTTATGGATTACATTTCCTCCTTTGTCTTTGAGGGATGCCGCTGTGTGGGATATTGGGAGCACTGAGACTAATTTGGCATTCCGCTGGCAATCGCTGGCAAGTGGAGCACGAACACACAAAAACACACGGAGCATTCGGCACGAACCGAACTTAATGCGATCATGCACCAGAAGCCCAAGGTGCGATTTTGGACTAAGGGAACTCGACTGACTGGTGACTGGTAACTGGTAACTGGTAGCTGGTAGCTGGGATCTGGGATTGCCTTGGCCCCCTCCGTTGCTGCCGATAATCCTGGTGAAAACTTGAAAAGAGCAAAAGGAAATGATTTCATTACCAGACACGTCCAGCTGCACTGAGAGAAACAGGAGTAGCAAAGGCTACTGCAATTTCGAAATATGTGGCCATGGTTGCTCCGCATACGCTATACATCTGAGTAACCATGTAACATACTCTTCTCTTCTGAATGAACTAATCCCTTGGCATGTATGTATGTATATGCATATGTCCATTTGTTTTTCTTTGAGTGCATCATTGCGAAGGGCGAAGTGTGTGCGAAAAGTCTTAGAACTGGGCGGCACGTACGCTTTTATTAAGCCCGTTGCGAGCGGAGCGGCATTGATTACCAATTCAGCGGTCATCTAATCACGGACGGAACGGCGGTCGCCACCGGAACGTGCCGCCACCATCTCCGGCTCCATTGAGTGTATATCCTTACCGCTGCTACCTGGCCCGATGGCAGCTAATTAAAACGCACTAAAGCGGCTGCAAAATGTCTCGTTGGGGGAGGGGCGAGGCAGAGAGCTGCGGCGTGTTGTGGCATACAAAAGCCAAAACTGTTTCAAATTTCGTAGGGGATGCGAATGGGAATGGGAATGGGTAGCAGCAGGGTGGCAGATAGTCGTCACACTACCCATGCGCGAATTATGAGCCATAATTTGTGTTAGCGCCAAGTGTCGCCCATACCCAACACCAAAGCTGGCTGGAGAAACGCAATCCAAATCCCCGATCCGAGCTCCTTTTCGGATGCGCGAGCAGCGAGGAGCGACAAATGCGGCGGCAATTTAGTTAATTGCCTGCAATTATCCTAATGAGCGCCTTGCCTTTAGCCGATGTCGCCGCCGCTGCCGCCCCCCCTAAGACCTCCAGCCCCCTCAACCCCCACCCACCAAATCGCTCGTATATCTTCCCCAAGCTGACTTATTGTATTTATGACCTTATGGCGTTTTGCCATGCATAAAACAATTAGTGCAACAACAACGGCGCCAGCGGAGGGTACAATGTGCACGGCTAACGTAAATGTCTGTTCAATAAGATCGAATTCATATATCTCTAAAGGAGTGCATTTGCATCACATTTGGGTATATATTATATTGGCTAATCTAATCGGGAACTAGTAGTTCTTATTCTGGCAATTAGCTATAATTTGTATGTATGTATGCTTATATTCAGTATGTACTCATATTTTTCTTTCTGTGTTGTTTCCTTACTCTGTCTGTCACATATTGCCCATAATTAGATAAGTTATGTCAGCACTGAATAGCATTCTGATTGAACTGGCATCAATCAAATGCGGGCTAAAATCTGGCGCTTGAACTTGGCGATATGGGGTGTCCTAACTTATGTTCGCAGATATGCATAGTTTGTACTACACTATATATACTATTATATTATTATGTCGATTTTTGTGCACTGTCTTTGTACAGGTTTTCCACCTGTCAATGGCACGAGTAAAGCCAATTTCTCAGACCCGCGCTGAAGTAGTTTCCAATCGCAGTTCGAACAGCCAGCTGAAAATGCAATTTACTCGAATTTGATGATGTGAAGGAAAACCATTTAAAAGACACACACACATACACACACACACACACGCTAAGTGGAAGGACATAACCGCATGGATTCGCATGTGCTCCTGACATGCCGTTAGTCATGTGTGTCGCCGGAGCTTCGTCCTGCAGCGCCGTGCTTCGTCCCAAATGACATGCCATTTAATGTTAAACTTTAATGTTTTCTTGTAAGTGAAGTCATAATTTTGTCAAGCGGTTGTGCCAGCCGAGAGCTGCTCCTCCTCCTGCTCCTCCCTTGCCACGCCCCCATACCAAGCTGCCACCCACTGCCGGCAGCCTCACATTTGCAGCCACATCGAAGGCTCAGCACAGGTGGCATTATTTACGCAGTTCGCTTCCTGCCACATCTTACACTGAAAAAGATGGGGATCCCATCGCTCAACACTTCACCTTTCCGATTGTATGGTCATGTACTAACTACTATGCACGTGTAGACCAAGTTACTACTACTATCTTTGCATTTCATAGCCCTAATTTTTCCGAGTGCCTTCGCAAGTCGGTGGGCTGTTGTTATTTATATGTTGGCAGTAAGTCCATTTCGTGGAGGTGTACGG
This sequence comes from Drosophila simulans, assembly GCF_016746395.2. Lineage (NCBI taxonomy): Eukaryota > Metazoa > Arthropoda > Insecta > Diptera > Drosophilidae > Drosophila > Drosophila simulans. Next base: position 3,675,626 of record NC_052525.2, read on the forward strand.
TGTTCGGTGTTCGTAGTTCGCCGGGTGGCCGGGGGAAAAACCGGGACGCGTTGACTGTAACGACCTCATGAAATAATGCGCCAAGTGGCGTCCTCGTTTTTTGTTTTCCTTCGGCGGCAAAGTGTTTTATGCCATAATATTTATCTGTGCGCGTGTGCCCCTCATTATGGAAATCGTGGATTTGCCAAATGCTTGCACGATCATTTGTCATTCTTTTTTACAGTCTCAGCCAGCTACTGCTGACATGGCTCCGGATTTTTATCCGTACCCCATCTCCTTGTAAATTATTGAAAACTGTTGGCTGGGCGATTCGGCGGCGGCGGTAGCATCATGAATGAAATATAAGCCAAGCCACAGGCTGTCATAGCGGCTTTCGCCGCTAAGTGGCGAGTCCTTGTCGTCTCGATTCCCTGGGATTTGCAATGTATGTATGTGACAATGGCTGTTTTTCTTTTCTTTTCATGATTTTCTTCGAGGGTGCACACAGCACACATGTACGCTTTTAATGGGCAGTGTACATATGTGTGGGTGTTTTGGGGTAAATTGCAATCGAATGATTGATCAGGCGGGAAATGGCAACGGAATCTGTAGTTTGGGAATACACGAAATATCATTTCACTTGCAAGTCCGGCACTTCACCTAACTGAGTGGTTAAATAATGCATGCTGAAAAATTGGCAGTGAGAAGTCAGAAACAGCGTTTCAAACTAATATTTTTGTATGCCCCTTGGGATGATACCATCTAAATTCAACCATCTAAATTTGTAACGAATCCAGCGTTTATCTGATTAAAATATCTCTTTAATTCGAAGCCCAACATTTACGCACTTTTCGCCAAGTCGACGACTTTTATTGATTTTCTCCTGTGAGGACTCTCGCTGGGAAAACCCTTTTCTGGTCCACGCCCCCTTATCTCTGGCCGCCCACTTTCGGGAGTTGTTTCGCCCGAGTCGAGTTTGAGGCACATTGAGCAACTTTTCAAAAACACAAACACAAAACTTCTGAGGTCTATGAAACCATTGCCGTCGTCGCCGCCGCCGTTGAAGAAGTTAAAAAAAAAAAACAGAATACAAAAAAAAAAAAAAAACAAGAAACAAAAAGTGCGGCGAAACTTTTGCGACGCACTAAATGTTATCATTTTTGTTGCTGTTCTTGTTTTATTCGCGGCGGCGTCTAAGCCAAGCATAGAACCAAAATAACAAAAAAAAAAAAATAAAAACAAAAAAATAGGCCACGCAACTCTTTAAAGCGCCACGCCCCCTTGGCACCCGCCACCCCCTGCGATATCAAAAAGTTTGCAATTAGGTATTGTCAAAAGTTTGTTCTTGTTGTTGTTGGCAACTTTGGCGACGGCTCGGCCTAATAATAATATGGGGAAAGCCACCGCCGAGTGTGCTTAAGTTTCTTTTTAAAGTGAACGAAATGAAAAACGAAAATCAGCTGATCAGCCGCTCTCCACGCCATCTGTGGTATCAGCAAACAGCTGTTCGGCGTGGGCTAGGTTCGGTTTTGGATTTTGAGTTCTGTGGAACACGGCGGAATGGAACGATGCGATACGGGTACGCATGGGAATGGAATGGCGGGGAAAAGTTATATCAGGAGGGATGCCCCTGCCCCCGGGTCGGTCGAAACTTTTGTCTCAACGCAAAGTTTGCAGTCGATGGGGACGTGGAACTGGGATAAGAAGAAGATAATGGGCGCGAAGTGGGAAAGAAACAAGGAACAAGAGCCAGAACAATTTAAGCCTTTCACTTTTACCATTATAATCGCAGCTGTTGGGGTCAATGGAATGGGCTTTACCAAAATAAGGCGGTTCCACAACTTACTTTTCAAGGACTTTCGTTAAGTCTACTAAGCCGAATGGAGGGCGTACTTTCAAAACATAAAGTCTGATCAAAACATAGCAATAGGATCGGATTCATAGTTATAACAGTAAGCTCTTTATCTCCAATTTCGATAAACTTTATCAATGATCTGGTGGATCAATATATCGACAGTGAGCGATCGCATTTCGAAGTGTATTTACTGGGTATGTGTGCGTTATATCGGGGACTTCCTGTTTGGTTGAGTCGCTTTTATACGTTGCTTTTTTATTTGCGGCTGGCAACTTTTTGCCGGGTCAAAGTTCAATGCTCGACGCGACGTCGTCGGCACTTTTTGTTATTTTGTATAAAATTTTGCTTAAAACTGGCGTAAGTTTAATTTTTTCTTGCCCAACTTTAGAACAAAGTTTCCGCTCTCTCTCTCTATCTCTCTCCATCCTGCTCGCACTTCAAGGCAACAGGCTCTCTCTTTCCCACCAAGCAGTGAGTCACTCAAAAGTTACGTCGTAGGGGGCGTGGCGGTTGGGTGTTCGGTATGGAAGGGGTTTTTGGCACGCCTTAAAGTTTAGTTGCTGGCCGCCATACGCAAAGTTCTTTGGGATTTTTCTTTACAGTTACTTTTCCCAGTGTCAAGGTCATTTCGAAGTTTTGTTGTTGTTCTTCTTTGACTTGTTATCGCTGTTTTTGCTGGCGCTGCTCATTAAATGCGTAGCAAAAACAAATCCAAATAGAGGCGGAAACTTTGCTTTTGCTTTGCTTTGGAAAACGGATCAAGGTCACCAGAGGCATTATAGCTCCCAAACCCATCAAACTTTCACCATTATCAACTTTCTTCCGAAACGCCGCGGATATTGCACAGAGGTAAAGTTTGCTACACGCATAGAGGAACAGATGGATAGTGTTTTCTGGGTATGGTGATGAAATGTGCATGAAATTGTATGTGAGCAATCGATGGAGTACTTTAAAATGCCCCTTGATTGGGTAGTGAACCAATGGAGCATCTTAAATCTTAAAGCCTTTATAGAAATTGACCTGCTCGTATTTACACCCCATTTTCATTCGCTCTCTGGCTGCTAAGAGCACCAGAGATTAGCTGGGAAAGCAAAGGTTTTGCATTTCAGCTTTTGTGGCTGCTGCTGATGTCCTGCGACATTTTCGCCATGCTCCACTCAACAAGTTCCATTTGCTGGCCCACCAACAACAACAGCAACAGCAAGAACATCAGCATAATCAAGAGGAGATTATGTAATTAGTCTGCAGCTGATTGATGAGTCCTGGCAGCTGTGAGCTAAAAAGTGTCCTCGGCCCACAAATCCGAAGGCAATCAGGGGTCCTTGTGATAAAATTTAAATATAGAAAACCCCCCTCACAGCCGACGTTCATTTTGCGGACGGTAAACAAACAAATAAAAACAAGATTTTCCCTTGGAGTCCTGGAAGTCCTCGGAGTCCTTCTCGTCCTTCCCGCACTTCCCAACTCCTGCAGCTCATCAGCAGGGCATCAACCACCAAAGGCGCTGATGATGATGCCAGGCAGGTGGGGCAAAGGCATTGGCTCATCCACTTGTCTGAGCGAAATGTCACAAAGGACTCGTCCCCTCCCCGTACCCCGCCCCCCCGAAGCCGGCTTTTGTGTCCGGTAAAACTTTATTAAGGATATGCAAATATCCTTAATTCGAAAATGATTTTTAATAGGATCGAATGGAATTAGTTTATTACTTTTAATGAATTTTTTATGTTCGGCCTTCGTCCGTCGTCCTTTATCGTCCTCGTCGAAGGCACTCTCAGCTTTTGTTGCGCATGAATATAATGCTTTTCATTTGGCCATTCCGGGCGGGGATATAATTTCTAAAAGCCAATCACGTGGTTTTAGCCTGCGAATCGGCCAGAAAAGGAATAAAAATCTTGGGGGTAAGAGAGCTGGCAAGGACAACTTGGGTCGAGCCGTGTCCAAGCAAGACTAATGGTCGGTCTTTTGACCCACCACCCCTTTTTTTGTTTTGTTTTGATCCACCCACAACAGTCACCCAACTAATTTGCTTGCAGATGATTTATTGATTTAAGAGCTGGGCCACATTGAAAACCCCATACCCCAGCCCACCACATCCCATCCCATTCCACTTCATCCCATCTCATCCCACTCCATTGCATCACATCTCATCATTTGGAAAGCCAGGGCCTTTGTTTATCTTGCTATTTTTATTTCTATGTGGATTTTTTCGTAGGCAGCTAATTGATTTTCCCTGCCAGCTAATTTCCATCCAAAAGAGTTTTTCCCTACTCCTATTCCCCGTTTTTCTGTCGCTTCTGAGGTAATTAAAATTTTTGCCGCAATTCGAAGGTCCATGAGTCAATGACTTTAAAAGAGCACTTGATATTATTACAAAAATTTAGAGAACACTCGAGCTTAAATACAATTTAAATACTAACTGGTGGCGAAGGTGGACTAAGTATTGTTTTAGCTGTAATTTCGATTGGCAATGCGACATGTTTACCATTTGATTCACAGCAAACCCATTAATATCCATCAGCTGGTCAATTTTGCATCGATTGTTTTTGAATTTCCATCGAAAGTTTCAATTTCCAAAGAAAATAAGGCCCGCCTTTTGGTCTGCTAGTCACAAATTGTTGGCTCATTTCGATAATGGCCATACTAACTTAACCTAAGCCCCCACCCCCCATCATCATCATCATCAATCGCAAGAGCCTTATGCTATTTTGTTGATTTTCAAAATTCATTTGAAGAAATTACGAAATTTATTATGCCCGGGCCGAGGCTGAAGCGAAATTTGTCAAACAGAAATGTGGCCAAGTCGCTTTTGGCCCCAATGCGGATGGAAATTGGATCGGCTGGGAACGGTCCCTTTTAGCCAGGTCCACCCACTCCTTGTTGTTTTTGCTGGCAAGCAAATGCCGCTGTCCGCAAAAACCCAAACACGTATTTTCAATTATTTCCGTGCCAACGTCAACGTTGTTGAGGTAGACACGTAAAACTCTTGGCCACCGCGGCACTACCACTCCAAAAACTACCGGAGTTGCAGTTCAGTTCTCCTGGACTGATATCGATGAAATGGCCGGGGCAAAAGTGGAGAAGCCATCGCCGGGCTTATGGAAATTTCGTATGCAAGACATATTTGGCCAAGAAACAAAAGCCAACAGGACAAAGCATTCAGCCCCAACACGCAGAGAAATGGCCAAAGGAATCGGAGAATAAGAATATATAAAATATATAGATATATATACATTTTTAAGTTTTATATCCATTAGCTTATTTTGGCACATTTCACCGATCCTATTGGGATTTGCTATTTTTAAATATATCCGTATACCTGCTGGTTTCTCTGTGTACTTATATACTTTCCATACCATCGCCTCGAACGTCTTCGCTGTCCTGTTGTCGTGTCATCAGCCTGTCGTCTTCTTGCCCAGAATTTAGTCATTGCAATCTACTTAATCATTTTCGAGGAGCAGCCTCGGATGTTCCATGGAATGGGGCCTGGACAAATGGGGCAGACAGTTCCATGTGGCATTCGTAATTTGGTAACTGCAGCTCCGTGAGGACAGTTCTGGTTGGGTACTGGGTTCGGGTCCGGGTCCGGGGAAAATTCCTTAATTGTTCCGGTTAGCCGCACAATCCATTCTGTGCATTTTACATTTTAACCTCAGCATCTACGACAGCAGCAGCCGCGTCCAGGTGCCACTGACACTACTGACACCACTATGCCCAGCCAGTGATACCCATTCCCGTTTCACGATTACCTCCCATCCAGTCGAGAAATGAAAATGGAAAATGGTAAATCGAGGGGAGTGCGGCGAGACGTGGCGGGGGCAAAGGTAAACCACAGAAATACAAATCAAATTTTGTTGTGCGGCCAAAAAGCGTTTGCTACGTCGCCTCGGCAGCTCCTTCCACTTCCACTTCCCCTTCCAGTCCTTGTCCCTGTCCTGGTCGTTGTCCTGGCACTCCTGCTAGTTGCTGTGGCTTTTTAAAACCATTCCAGGCCAAGGGAGTGGTGTCGACTTTTGGAAAGAAAACTATCATATTAGAATTAAATTTTGTATACATTTTTAAGTTCCAATTCTATATATGTAAATACATATTGATGGAAGTTAGAAACAGGCTGTCATGCCACTTTAAAGAATATCTATTTATTAATGATTTATCCAACTTATTACATTTAATCCTGAGTACCCAGTGCTTCGAATCCCCATGGCAGCCACTGAATGGCATTTGGTTGCGTTTGCAACCTGCACATGTACGTGTGCTCGAGCTAACTAACTCACCTTTGCCCTTCCGAAATGCGGTTGTGTGTAATATGCTGGGGCAGAATATGTTTTATGCTTTCGCATTTGGAATCTTATTTGGCTGCTCACCGATCTGGTTGGCGTGCACACAAGGTGTACATGTTTATGTACATATGTATGTAGTATGTTTTTTGCTATTTGAGAGATGGCTTGCACTGGCCTGGGATGTTGTCCCCGCCAGCTAGCCAAACCAAACCAAACCAAACCGAACCGAACTGAACCGAAACGAAACGGAGCCGGGGCACCGAGAACTGACAGCGACTGACTAACGCACTGACAGCTGCCACCCGCAGATCCCCGAGAGGCAGGGCGTTTTTCGGGGACTTCCCGGCCAGGATTTTAGCGGAATTGGATGGTGGATGGTAGATGGAGGGTAGTGGGTAGTGGGTAGTCGGTTTTCACCCATCGACAGGAGCGCGGCTATAAAACCTCAACCTTAATTGTGCGGCGCGCATTCGGCGGTTAGTTTTACGCAATTCAATTTGGCTGCAAGTGCTGCGGGAGCCGAAATTTATGCAAGACGACAGGCAAGACAGGGTTTTGGTCCGCTTAAAGCGCTCTTAAGTGTATCCCAACGCAAGTTGTTTGGCCTTTAAGGAGCTCCTTTGGCTCGCAATTAAACGAGGTGCACATAGAAAAATAGGGATGCAGTTAACAAAGACATTTTTGCAAAGTCAAATGCTAGAGAGGATTGCATGCGATTTTACATAAATATTTAGAGATTCATTTGATAAGTCAACGGATGCACTACTTACTACCTATTTGTAATCAAATATTTCCAAAAACTTATCGGATTGTTTCGCCAAGTGCGTCGAAGGGAAGTCTTCGCTTGGCACCCTTTCTTTTCCGTCATTTGGCCGCTGGCAATTGAAAATGTAGCCAGTTTTCAGTGCTGGCCAACAGTTAGCGAGAAGAAAAAGGTCAGATAACTGGAAAATATTATTAAAAACGAGTGAAAAGACGCCGAGACCGAAGCTGAGGCGCCAATTTAGATTGGGTTCGAGTTGGGCGGCAGCCTGGCTCGTCGGTATTATCCCCGAGGAGTTTTGCTTTGCTCCCCAGAACACCCCCTCCCCCCCTTTTTTCACTCAACAAAATGGACCGGACTTGGCCTGGCCTATCCGCAAATGAATTAAATTTCAGTTTTATTATTAAATTAACTTGGCATGAACACCTAAAGATCCAACAACAGAAATTTTAACCCCATCAGCGGCAGGAAGTGGAAGTGGGCGGACCTGCAGACTGAAGGCTGAAGGACATTCACCGGACGGACGGTGGAAGGGGAAAGGGGATGGTCCTTCTGGATTTTAGATGCTGCCCGGTGTGGAATTGAATTTTGCCCAGAACTGAACTCATCTCCTGGCTCGCTCAGCTGTAAAGTGGAATGAAATGTAAATTTTTAATAAGCGTTTTCGCTAATGGCTATTTAAAACTTCGAATTCCCTCCTGCGCACCAACCCTACGAAAACCCTTTCCATTTTGGCCGCCCGAGGTGGTGGCTGAATGGATTCGACTGATTCGACAGTTAGTTCCCGGGTTGGTTGAACATTTTTGGAACACCGAAAGAACAAACAATGCTGTTGTCTTTAAAACATTATTAGAATTCAATAGAAACTATTAGGGATAAGACTTAAAAATCTTAACCAGAAATTGTATACAATTTTCCCTTGGTGAATATACTTTCGAATGCCAAATGAGTTGGCTTAGCACGCTTATTTCTTTTCAGTGCAGCCAGCCAGCCAGCTAGCCAGTCAGCGAGCAAAAACTATAAGAAAGCAATTTTCTCATTTGCGTTCAGTTTGCTCAATTGAAAAACTGTTGAAATCATTTTGGGGGTTCGGATGGGGCTCGACACGGGGATGTTGTGTACAGGCAAGGGTTGCTGGCCATCAGGACCAACGGGAATCGGGATCCTCTGTCCACTCCAATCCCATCCACTTCACTCCACTCGACTCCACTCCGCGCTGACGCCAGTCCGGCAAATGCGTGCAAACAATGAGCGACTCAAAAATCCATTCAGCGGATGCAATCCGGCGGGAAGTGGGGATGTCGGAAATATGAAATTCGAACGCCAAATAGTTTTCCAAAAATTTTAATGGATTTCTGAAGTAAAATCACTAAAAGCATTCATATATAATACATTGGGGTGGGGCAGTTAATTTAAATTCGCTAATAGTAAGATGAAGTATGCCCAATATTAAATACCTATTATTCCATATTTCATTTCGGATAGTCAGCTTTAGTTTTTCAATCTCAGCCGTTGTCCTTGGCAATTCTGTCTCAGCTGCTTGTAATTTAAAGTACCAGCAGATGTGGAGTGGGCATCCTTCAGAATGGAATTGGGGCTGGAGTATTATCTCATTTCAGTATTTGCTAGCTCATTTTGTAGGAAAGGACCGAAAAGGACCAGAGAAGCCGATGAATACCCCCCGCCCCCCTCGATTTGCTGTTGACTCTGCTCTCTGGGATAATTTTAAATCTTTGGCAACATTTTTCATCATTTATCATTTCATCGAAAGCCAAACTCAAAATGACTGACAACGAGCTGATGCCACCGGAAGTGGCTGTGTGGTGCGCTGTGGTTGGGGAAGTGCTTTTGGGTGGTTTATTTGTGGTCGGGGGGCAACCCGCGGTGCGATGTGCGATGACTGACGACTGAATGGGAAGTGGGAAATGGGAAATGGGAGGTGGAATGGGATCCCTCAGCGTTTAAGCGCTGAAAAAAGTGTCGCGTATACTATGGCTACACAGTAAGAAAACAGGAAGTTGGGGGGCAGATAAATTACCAAACACTTAAGTTGGATTTTCGAGATTTTTATCGCCCCTGCTATGGATTAAGTGACTACGCGGCATTGTCTGCTCCTTGAGGTTCAGGTTCAGGTTCAGCTTTAGGTTATATTTCAGTTGTGGATTCGGAATCTGGGTTCAGATTTTGGCCCAAAGATTCCCGCTGCTCATTTGGGCTCCAGTTGCCGTCGAGCGGGGCGGAGTGGTAAAAGTGAAAAATGTGCCAATTCATTTGGTTTAAATTAGCGACCTCCGTCAGGGGCGAGCAACAGTCTGTTCCGGATATATTCGCTCGCCCACCTTCAATCTGAAAAGCCGCTTGTTTTGTTATTGTTGGAGGTCGCGGTTCTGATAACGCCCCATTCCAATGGTTTTGATTAATGCGCCCAGATAAGCGCGATAAATTTCATTAAAAATTGCACGGCAATTCATAAAAACCATCTACGAAATGAGTTGCAAATTATTTATCCTGCCACAGGAGGAGGTCGAGAGGCAGGGTCTAATTGAGGTCTGGCGTAGATACACAAGGCACTGGGAGAAAAGGGGTTGCAATAGCGTAGACTAACAATATGAAATAATCGAAATATTGCGCATACGCCATGTGGTCTTCAAAAAGTTTACTTTTAAAAGAGAAAGTAAGCTGGAGATGTTGTGATTATTACTCATAAATGCAGCAAAACTATTTTGTTAATATGATAGCCTATTTTTTTCTGCCGTGCACCTATACATACATGTATACATGCATATGCATCACGTATAGGTGTGTTTTTCCGTGTGCACGTGTATGTGTGTGTGTGGAGCACTAAATGCTGCAGAGGAAATCAAATTTAAAGCCGAGCAGAGCGCAACAAAAGCATCAAATAAACTAGCAACAAAAATGCGATGCCCACACATACAAGCGCTAAATCAAATGCAGAAGAGAAAGGGGGAGAAAAAGTGAGATGGAGAAGTGCAGCCAGTGGGAGGAAACCAGAGAGAAAGAGAACGAGAGAGGCAGCTGCCCCCACAGAAAGCGACAGCGAGCGAGAGGGAAAGCGCATTGCAGGCAGAGCCATCGAAAGAGAGAACGAACTGCAGACGCAGTTGCCGTCTCTGTCTGACGGCATGCACCCCTCTCTCTCTGGACTGCATGCTGCAGGCGAATGGCCCGAAAGTTCCAACGTTGCGATAGGCGAGGCCAGAAAAAGAAGGCGGGTCCATTGCCACGGCAACGGGAAAATGGGAAACTGGGAAATCCAGAAAGTGCACAAAAAGCCGTATCAAAAAAAAAAAAAAAGAAAGAAGGAAAAGCCAAGGCGGCAGCAGCGACGTCGACAGCAAAGAGCAGCATACAAAGAATTAAAAAAAAAAACGAAATGAAAAGAAAAGGGAATAGGAAAAAAGAAGCTGGCCATCTCGCTCTAGCCCCTCTTTCTTCTCTCTTCCTCTGCTTTCTTCTCGGGCGTGTTGGCCGCCATTTTGTACGATTAGCGGTATTTTTTTTAGTTCTCTCCGCAGTCCTGGCTTTCTTTCCACTTTTTTTTTTTGCCTCGCATTTCTTTTCTGCAGTGGTTGAGTGCAAATTGCAGTGTGGAGAGGGTAAAACGAATGGGAAACAATCGGGTAGAAAGAGAGGCAGAGAGTGGGGCACGGTGAAAGGGAGATAGAGTTGGGGCTGATAGAATTAAAGCTTAAAAATTTGACAATTGAAAAACAATCGCCGTGATCGCTTGTTGGATGGGGGATTATTGGAATTTCAGTTAAAAAATAAGTGCTGGTCTACAATTAAGTGGATAACAAATCATATCTATCTCAAACTCAACACTTTGTATAATGAGATTATATAGTCTTATTCAAACGATATACTATAAATACATCATATTGATGATTTATTAAATCTCAAGCTAGAAGTTAGATATTTTTGCAAATATGAACTATATGCTAGAATTTCACGGTTTAAAGTACATTATTTTTCATTTCAGTTGAGAAATCAACTACAATTAAGCTGCCCCAAAGTGTGTGCTATGCAAAATGTTGAAAATTCCTGTGATTTTATTGATTGACTCGGCAGCTGCCAAAGAGCTAATTGTTATGGTAGAAAAGTGGAAAAGCCCCGGCGGCCCCGCCCCTTGACCCGCCAACTGTGACGGAAAAGGGGGCGGGTTGGGGTTGCAGAGGCGCGTAAATCGCGCCAACAATTGCGCTGAAAAGTATGTCATAAATTCTGACGCTTTCGCCAAGAGCAAGGGTGGGGTTAAAAGACGACGGCGAAGAAGAACGTGAGGGGGGCTCCTTTAGGGGGTCGGGGTCCAGGCAACAACAATGGGGATAATAACTAAGGCCAGCCGAAGGACCAGGCCAGCAAAAGCAGCTGCGCCAACGACAATTGCTGGCAATTAAAATGTGGCGCGCTTTTGGGACAACAACGGCAAATTACACGGTACAAACAAAATGTAAAAAACTAAGTGATTTTCATTATGAAACGTTTGGATGCTTAATATTTGAACAATCACAGGTTAATACCTAAAAAGAGTCAACTTTTTGCTACCTCAGTCAGATATATTCCTGTTCAGAACACAGGTATTTTTCGCAGTGTACCGAAAATAAAAACAATAAACGCAGCGGCGATAAGCAGGACAATGGACAATGAAGCAGCGAGGCAATCTTTGCGAGTTTTGCCTTCGCCTTCGCCCATCGGTGGTTACACCCCCCAACAGCCCAAGCCGCCCAACCACCCCCTCAAGGCCACACCCCCACAGTCCATTTTCTGTTCGCTGTCATTGCCATTGTTAATGAGAATTTCTTGTTTTAATGAAAACAAATCATTGAGTGTAAAAGACTTGGATTTTATTTTTCATTTCCGTGATTTTGTTTGTGCATTTAATTAAGAAAATGGAATTAACGCATTTGCCACTACTCTCGCTACCACTCGTTGCCACATTTCCTCCCATCACCCCTCTGTTGCGTCATTCATTGAAATTGAAGTTCAATTTCGGAACAACGGAATTTTTCCTTTGCGCCTTTCGTCCTTTGTCCTGGTTCTTATTCTTTTCTCGCGGCATTTCCCCTCAGTGTCCATTGTTTTTCCTATTTCCTATTTTTCGGTGTTGACGCGGGGCGTGTTGGCTTATTGGAACAATAGTGGGCCAATAAAGGACGAAGGCGGGTTTTGTGGTTGCAAGAGATCCAGCAAAAAAAAAAAATAAAAAAAAAATGTAAATCTGAAATCATAGAACACAGGCTTATAACATTCATGAGCCATTTGTTTATTAAAATTCTTGGTCTCTATTTGTAGTTGAATTATTTTCAAAAGTCTCCTTACCTTAAAATAAAAGAAGGTCTTTAATGGTAAAGTGTTTTTCAATGCAGCTCGTTACAAAACGCGAACTCCCCCAACCGAAGTTGTTGACTCCACCTTGGCCGCCAAATGGTTTGGTGTAAAACGAAATTCGCGCATAAAATTTGAGCCGAAACATCTGCGCCGCGAGTGAATTAATTTGAATTAATTTAGCAGCGGGATAAGCGGTGGCTGTGCTCGAGAAGAAAGTGGAAGGGGTACTTAAGTAACTGCCACAGCACTTGTGCACCCACACATTGAGACACCCAGAACACATCCTTGGGCAGAAACTCAAAAATCTGCGCTTCTTCGGTACTAGATTTTATTTGAAGTGTGCGCTGGCAATGGTACTATCCGAAATTTTTGGAAACAGTTTTGAAAATGCGTTAAGAAGAATGGTAATTTTCAAAAAATAAAGTCCTTAAACTACTACGTGAGCTCCTTGTTTGTGCCACTGTGCGTAATCCGCGCTTTTCTTAAGTATTTATTTTCCAAATGCGGTAATTTGGTTTTTCTTTCCCCAGAAAGCTGGGGGAGAAACAAAGCAGATGCAAATGAATAAAAATCCAGAACAACAACTCGAATGCGGCACCACCTGTCTGAAGATTGTTTTTGGCTGCTCTGGCTTTTGGTAATAATTTCAAATTGGCAACCGAATGTGTGTGCATATGTACGAGATTTATGTCATTAAAAAAAAAGTGTGGCGGCAAAATCGCAAATGGAAAAAATGTTAATGAATCCCAGAAAACGAGACAGAAGTTCGGTGGAAAATGGGGGGCTTGCCAAGTGGATTTGATGTGCGTGTTTGTGTGGAAAAACAAATGCCAGACACATGAGGCAGCAAGGCAGATTTACACTTTGGCTTTTATAAATGAGTGCGGCTTACGAAGGAAAATGAGTGGATGGGGCAGGGGAAATCCCCGAGCCATGCAACCTCAATCGGGGTTTTCACGCCCGAACATTTCACACAACTGCAGGCGGTTTTTCAATTTTCGGTCACTGAAAAAAGGCCCCCTTTTCACCCATTTGCTGACACCACCCGTCTTCAGACCCTCTTTTTTTACCACACGCTGCGTGCGTCCCAAACTGGAATGAAATGCGAATTTGAATAAGGGGCTCTCCATTCTCCGTTTGCATTGTAAGTGTTACTTAATTTGTGTCTATGTGCCTCCAACGCCCAGAAAGCTGACCAACATGGATTTCGACCGCAAAACAGTGGCAGTGCCACCCCCAAGTTCCAAGCCCCCGGAGCAGGCGGGGGGTAAAGGGATGGCAGGCTGGGGCTCTCTGGCCACAACCAAAGTTAAATGCAGCATAAATAATGTGCGTGAGCCCGCCCGGCCAAAAGGTCAGGCCCCAAAAAGTGGCCAAAAACTTGTCTTTAAACGTATCTCCGACTATTTCCAACATAATTGTTGTGAGTTCGCAAGGTATTTTAAATATAAATCCATTCATACTTATGTATTATACCCAAGTTGTCGTTTTCTTTTTAAATCACAAAGATGAAATGTGGGAGCAAACGTAATTTGTTACATTCTCCATTGTTTTTTGTATCTGCCCAAAGAACGTTCATTCCGCGTCTCGCCACAGTCCAGACACTTTAATTATTATTATCAGGGGGATAATCGATTTTAATCATAATCGCTGTGCCGCTCTCTTTAATGTCATGCAAATGTCTGGCTTAAATGGCAAGAAGAAGAAGAAGAAGAAGAAGAAGAAGAGCAAGAAGAAGAAGAAGCGTTGGGAAAGTTGAGAGCCAAAAGCAAAGCAAACCGAAACCAAACCGAAAACTGAACCGAAACTTGACGGAGGCCTTGTCCCTGACCTTGCCCGATTTTTGGGCTATGGTAAAGTCTAAGAATAAGAACCGGGAACAAGTACAAGAAGAACAAGTTAAAGTGGCAAGAAGAAGAACCAGAAGCGCAGCAGCGGCTTTCATATGGCAAAAACCCCAAAAACCTAAAACAAAGTTATACTTTACGGGCGTTTAAAGCGGCCAAAAGTGAGGCGGGGGGAAAATCGGGGAAGCGCCGAAAAACTTTGCTTTAAAACTTTGACGCTCCGGCCCCCCATCCGCTCACCCCTTTTTACCCCGTCTGTCCGCTGTCTATCTAACCATCTCTTTCGCACGGCCCTATCTCTGTCTCTCTCTGTCTGTCGCCTTTTTTAAGTTTTGCGCCTTTTCGACAAAAGTTTCGTAGTTAATAATAAAAATTAAAACTTTCGCGCCGGCAAATAATAACAATGAAAAGAGACAGAGCACTAACAACATAGGCAGAAGAGAGAGCGAGCGAGTGTGAGAGAGAGGGGGAGCGGCAAAGTTTAGATGTGCTCACGCCATCTCTGTCGCACCAACTTGTTGGCCCAATTTTCGGGGTCAAAAATTTGAGTTTCCTTAAAGAGTCTTTGGCCGGGATATCCTTGATATGTGTGTGACTCGATTTCTTCGCAATATTATATGGAGCTACTTGTGCCATAATTAAAGTTTGCATATATGTACATACATATGCAAATAACTAGGGGAAGGAGTTTGTTTGTGCACACATAAATTAGCAAGAAGCCAAAGCGAAAGTCAGCCAAGCGTAGCGCCAAGTTCTCTAGTAAATCCCCCCATTGGAGTGGGTTTCCTGCACCAAAACGACAACTTCCGCCTCTGTGTGCGCCCCTTTCGAAACTGCATGCACTTCCGTTTCCGCTGACATTGTGACTGCACAAGAAGGATCCTGTACTCGTACGATTGCCCCATCCCAATGTTGCCGATTTCGCCACCAATCTTCCCATCCCTAGTTCCACCGAATCCACCTGCGAACCGTTAGCGGATTCATCTTACCGTTAGTTATGGCGTCTGAAACAACTATCTCCCTCGCTCCCACCCCCCGCCGTCTGGTTGGGTTGCATTTGCATGCGGAGCAAACAAACTGTTAAAATTTTGTATCTGCCTTTGCTACCTACCACCCCTCCCACATCTAGCGATGACATCGTGAGTGGGTCACGCTATCGTCTCGAATGCAGTTCGTCATACCCAAAGTCTAAGCTCTATCACGGTTTTCTTAAATCTATATTGGTAATCAAACATCTACGCATTGGAAAGGTAGTTAACACCTCTACTTAACAGCATATTAAGCGTACACTAAAACTACAAAAGCGACTTAGATCACGAGTCACGATTTCATATCCTCGCGAAAATCGCACAAACACAGCTAAGAAAGCGTCGCTCTGTATGCGCATAATTACCCAATTAAACTAAAATTACGTTGCGTGCTCAGACATGTTAAAAACCTTTTGAATCAGTGCAGACAGAACTCGTGCACCCCTCCGGAAAAGACCACCCCGCCCGCTCATCCCACGGATTCAAAATCAACTTTAGCCCAAAAACACCATCCACTTTCCACAATTATTCGCTTGACAGCGGCGAAATGCAAAACACGAAATTCGTTTTTAGCCAGTTTTGCGCCAAAAAATGCCCCAAGATTAGATGGAACAAAGTCGGGTGGAATGTTAAGGGTTGGCGACCGTTGCCATTAGCTGCAACTAATAGGAAACATAACTATAAATAATTGGCAATTGGAATGCGGTTGTTGAATGGCTGGTGGTGGGGGCTTCCTTCGCAAAACTGCTGTAATTGTTTATTTATGAGTGCTTGAGTGCGTAATAAAATTACAAATATTTGCACACGCAATCCCCGCACACATGAGCATTTCCTTTCGAAGGGCCAAAGATTTCGGACTAATAAAAAAATCACTGGACATGATTTCGTTTCCGGGGGCAGCAAGAGCCCAAAAAAAAAACCACATGAGTGGATAAGAAAGTTGAGTGCGTAACGCTACATAAAGCACGATTACACATGGAGAAAAAAAGGGGCGGTGGCCAAGTGGGTGGACATCGTGTTACAAGGACATCAAAGCGCATTTTGCTTCAATTTACTAAAACACCAAACAACAGCAACAATGAGCTGGGAAAAATGGAGGAAAATCAGGAGCTACGACAGCAATATCAACAACAATAAAAACACGAGCCCCGCAGATACAACAGCAACAACAACTCAAGCAGAAAGAAAAAGGGAAACCGGATAAGAATGCTTATAAAAAATACAGATACAGTGGAGCCCGCTTAAATGCGATAACGAGTTCGAGTTCAACTCCGTTCTTATACTAGAGTACTGTCGAAATCGAAATTCCTGCAAGGAAGCCCTACTTCATGGTTCCCTAACACGACGAATACCGAGTCTTCACTGTAGCATTAAAAAGGCATCCATTCGACGGCGCCTTGATAGAGCTACAACAATAAAGATGGACAGATGTTGGCGATGGTGGGGGGCTCGGCGATATGGAGTACTCGTTGGACACAGGGATGAGGCTTATAAATATATTTGCCTCACTTAAAGTGACCAAATTGTTATCATGATGATATGTGTTAAGATTAAAAGGACTTTCTTGTCCCTGTCCGTTTGCTGCTGGCGGGCATGAGGAGGGATTCAATGGACTTACCAGAAGGGCGACCGGCTCATCTTTTCTTCTTTTTTTTCACATGCTGATTCCATCTCTGAACAAGCTAAATCACCCCCGCCCGAGAATTTGCCTTCGTCCTGGATGGACTTTTACGCTGATTTTTATTTCGTGGCAATAAATTTTTATGTGCACTGGGTCACTTCATAATTCGCTTGAGCGTAAGACACATGACCAAGTCGCCCTCTCGTTTTGGGCTGTTGCCTTTCGCTTGTTCTGTGCCGAATGCACTGGGAGAAATATTTCATGGTAACGAAATCAATAGTAACAACAGTAATTGGCCTTTAAGTTGTCAACCAAGCAAACGGAGGTATTTTCCTAACCGAAAACTTCAAAGGGCCCAGTTTTCTGTAGCCATAAACAATGAAGCATCATTTCGCGCAGTGTACAAACCGCCTTGAGCTGAACTTGTGCTTACTCTTGTGCCCTGCTCTCTCCACTTAAATCGCTGCCCGGCGGTCAAATGCAGAGTGGATTGGAGTGGGTTGGTGGGGTGGGTGGGTGTGTTTTGGGCGTATGGTCTCCGAAGTGGCGGTGGCGACCCCTCATTTCCATGAACTGTTCTTTATCATGGGAATTTGCCTGCTTGAGTGTTACTTAAGGCAACAGGAAAATGCTGGTGGGTTGCCTCGTTTCCTTACATTTTTCGAGAGCCATATGCAAATGGCGAAGCGTTTAAAACTATAAACAGCTTGACGGTCTTATCGGGGTCTCAGTGGACTGAGGTTCTGGTATTAAGTGGTATGATGATGGCGTGGCACGGAGTGGAGTGGGGTGGGGCTACGGTTACCGGGATGCCTTGGCAAGTGTCATTCCACGCAGCTCGGTGCAAAACCTTCGCACATTTTCAACTTTTGATTGCTGTAAAAGCTTTTTAATTGCCAGGAAATTGGAGGGGGGAGTTTGCATATGGGGCAGCTGCAAATGTGTGCAAATTTAATTAATTTTCGAGAAGCAGCGCGCATAGAAAACCATGTGCATGTGTGTGTGTGTGCTGTAAATCCTTTTTTACTCAGCATAATTAAAAAATATGAGTAGCACACACACAAAATTAAAAATCCTAAATCAAATTTCTGTACAGCACAAGGGTTAAGGGGGTGTGCGTGTGTGTGCTTGTGTGTGTGTGTTGATCTCAAGGGCATAATGTCGTCGGGGTTAAAAATAATTCAAATGCTTTTGCAGCTCATTACGAAAGGAAGTGATGAGAGGGGATTGGTGGCAAAAAATGGATAGGGGGGTGAAAAAAAAACAAAACCCCCAAAATTCCGCCCAGACCCGTAGGTTCGTTTAGCCTTAACCCATTCATGCCCCCACTTCTGCCATCTACCCACCACACCCGCCCCACCGACTCATTTTAACATTTTCCAATTTTCAGAAAACCCTTATCATAAATTAAGAAGTGCTCGTCAAAAACTGTCTGCCCAGGATTCCCCAGAGGAGATTTTTCAGAAAGAGTGAGCGGTGGGTGGTGGGCGGTGGGCGTGGCCCGCCCCACGCATGAGGCGTGCGTGTTGTTTGCTTTGGATGGAAAATTAAGATGCGGGCTCGAGGCATTGATGATGAATGTTAGGAGCGTTGGCCAAAAAGAGGCACGAGCAGGAGGCAAAAGGAAAATCACACACAAATCACAGATCACAGGAGCTCAAGATGAAGACGAAGATGAAGATGAAGCCGGCTCTCCACACAGATACACATGCAGATGGGAGGCAAATCGTGGTATCTCTGCTGGTGGAAAGGGTTGTGGCCACGCGTGCCCTTAAAGGGATAGGATTGGTTACACGTAGAAAAAAAAGAAAGCCAAAGAAACCATATTCATCATTTGAATTTTAAAAATATATTGCTAGAAAAAAAAGAAAAAAAATAGGGCACGACTTACTTATGAATCTTATTTCCGATACTGAGTGCACGGGTTAATTATGATGGAATTTTTGTTATCGTGTGAGGAGGGGTGACATTTTACGGAATAAGGGGTCTCCTGTTTGCCTTATGCTCGCTTGTCGCTTATCAAACGCCGAGATGCCGCTAATGTTGCTGCGGGTATTCGTGCGGGAGCAGAAGGAGTGGGTCAGGGACGGTGGCCTCGTCTGGCGGTCTAATCAGGAGGCGAGCAAACAGCCGCCGCCTGAGATAAAGATACTCGGATACCCAGCCACCGCGCTGTCAGAGACAACGGAAGCAATGCACTGAAAGAAATAGCAGTGCCAATAGTTGACATATAAAATAGCTAAAACTGAAGCTACGATCTAGCAATCTGCCTGCCACTTAATTGAATATTATAATATTCTTTGTAGTATTTGATTCATGTGTATTGCTACCATTGGCTCAGTGTAGGAGGTCCTCACGCACAATGAACTGAGCTACGCAAAGAGCCAATCCTTTTGTCTTTAAACAGCAAACAGAAGCTGGGAATGTTGGCAATGTTCTGGAGAGGCACACGCATAACCCTTATCGGGGCACCAGGCACTCCCATACCCACACCAAATCCAAATCGCTGGCAGGGGAATGATGGCTTGGGGGAATGGGGTTGGCCCAGAGAACGGGTTGTATTATTTATGAAAATCGTCGACGTTATCGGGCATTCTCAAATATTTACAACCAAAAGCTTACGGTTGCCATAATTAAAATTGTATCCGAAATTTGCAACCCCTCAGACCAGAGATTTAAGAGCCCGAGTAACGCCATCCCCATACCAAATTTTCTGGCGGGGAAGGGGGGAGTGGGTAGTTGTTCGAGTGGCGGCGGTAAGAATAAGATTTTATGGCTTACTTTTCATAATTTCAAATGGGCTGCGAGTGCCAAGCGTTTTCCACAACTGAGCTGGGTTGGGGGGTTGCCTCCAAAAGCAACCCCCCAACCCCCATGATTTTGGTATATGTTAATCGACCTTAAAGCCTGTTTGGCCACGTTCCAGGCACAAATCCATCAATTCAATTAACCCGAAGGGTTAAAGCATCAGACACAGAGAGATTTGAAGACGAAGCACTTAAAGTGGAATGCAAATTTCGCAGGCGGCAACATGGCAAGGGGCAGATGGTTGGCTGAGCAGCTAATTTAAATGCCGGCCGAAAGTGGACTACGAAAATCGTTTCTTGCAGGTGTCCGGCTGCGTCTGTTGTGGTCGTGGTCAGGACAAGGACGGAAGAGCAAAGGATGTCCTGCCAGCACTTGACAAGGGTTTTTAATGACTGAATGAAAACGACAAACTAAACCGGTGCAACAGGACAGTGCTGTCCTTGTCCTCCTCCTCGTCGTCGTCGTCGTCGTCATCGTCATCGTCTGTGACTTTGAAGTTTTCCTGGCTTTCCAGGGCCTCACCTCCTCGCCAGGAAGCCATTGGTGTCAACAAAGGTCCAGTCCGTCCAGTCTGTCCCGCCGGCCTAAAACATCTTGTTCACACTTGTCCAAATGGACCACCACCGACTTGAGTTTTTACACTCTAGCTTTTCCAGGGGGCAAATTATTTCGGCAGGATGTGTTGTGACACTACAAGGAAAACAAGCTGCTCGGCCACGCTCCTTGCGTCCGACCATTTTCATTTTCATTTACCATTTTCCATTTTCACCATTTTCACCGTTTTCCCCCCGACCGTAAAGTGTCAAACATTCAAAGTAGTCAAATCAAGTAACCTTTTGTTGTTCACCGGTTGGGGGGCCATCCTCTAAAATCCCACCCACAAAGGACTCCATGTTTGGACACTTAAGGTAAACTTTGCTGGCTAATTGGTTGTTTTGTGGAAATTAATTGCCTTAACTTGATTTTTCCACTGACCAGACTGGAAAAACCAGACCCCAATTCCTGCACTTTATGATGCATGTCCTGGCCGCAGACGCCCACACCATCCATCTGGACAAGCAAAAAAGCTGCCCCACCGAAAATATTGATATTGACTTGGTTCTCCAAGCCGCAGACGCCCCAAAAATCAAAAGCAAGGAGCAGGGGGGCGTATGCATAAAAAAAAGATGTTACGAGTCTCCTTTTATTTTGCACGGTATTTTAGGCAAGCGGGGAATATTTGAATATAGGTTTTTAAATGCATACCATGAAAGTTACATTCGTTGTTATTAGCAAGAGCAAAGCTTGACTTGGATATGCTCAACATTAATGCACTCTGAAATACAGGGTATTTGGAAGTCCCGACACTCCACTATTGTTATTAGTTCGTCTTGTTGCTTTCGTTTTTTTTTTTTCGGCAATGGTCAGGGCCTTGCAAGTTATTAATATTTGCTTTGTACTTCTCCGTGGGCCGCTTGGCGAGGCTTATTAAAAAATTGAATGTGTGGGCTGGCCGAGAAATTTTTTATTTCTACTTTTTGTGGCAACCAAAACCGTGGGCTGTGGGTGGGGGTTTGGCCATAAAACAACGGCCGACAAAATTGAACAGCCACAAGTGCGCCGAGTGCCGAGTTTCCCCCATTCCGTGCGTCCACTTTTTGGCTTTTGGCAGACTTTGACTTCAATGAAGGGACAGCCGTCGCCGGCTGTCAATATGGAAATTCATATCAGTTGCACTGCAACACTGCCTTCCAGGAGGGGATTGGTCTGGGTTTGGTTTGATTTTTCGAAGCAACTTGAAGCATTCACCTTGACGAAGGTTCCGATCTGTGCGTTTGCGGCTTTAAGATGCTGGCACTAATTGAATTTCGTTGGCCTCTGCCAAGTCGGAGCACGAAACTAGATTAGTGCTCGAAACTAGCTGGCAAGGACAAAGTCCTGCCAGCAGCGGACGAGCACGTTCCACTGCCCCCACCGTACATTTGACATTGGCAAATTTACTTTGTGGATTGATTGCCGGCGAGCTGAGTTCGTAATCGAAACTATTCCGTACTTCCAAGACAATACGAGTATGTGGCTTGAGCGGCGAATGGTTCAGGTAATGCAATTTAAAATTAATTGAAATTACGGACCACATTGATTGACCATTCGCTTAAAACCGGGCTATATACCCAGTGTGCAGGATGCTTATGTTAGGATTTAATAACAGTGTGCTCGAATCTTCAATATTTCATTGCTCAATCGAAGAAGAATCTTATGCGGAACACTTATATATATGTGTGTACGAATTTGTAATTGAATATATAAAACCCATTCCTTCTGCAGATAAAGGAGATTTTGTCTTGGAAGAAGACACATTCCTTGCTCTCGCAAACACACATGCTGTGCCAAACTAAAGTGCATTAATTGAGTAATCTTAAGGTTGAATGTAGACATTTACCTTTTAGCCCGGGCCACCAGCCTGGCT
Source organism: Drosophila simulans (assembly GCF_016746395.2). NCBI lineage: Eukaryota > Metazoa > Arthropoda > Insecta > Diptera > Drosophilidae > Drosophila > Drosophila simulans. The sequence goes on from NC_052525.2 coordinate 3,697,599, forward strand.
AATGCCCCTGTCTTCGTCCTGGCCACTTTGGCACTTTGGCAATGATGTGGTGGTTAGCTGTTCGGCTGCTTCAGGTTCGAACTTAAAGCCAAAGCCAAAGGCAAAGCCACTGTCATCTTGGCCACCGCAGTCATAACCATTAGCCCTTTTAGCCTTGGCGTGTCTCTTCCTAATCAGACGGCGAAAGTTGTCTGCCGAACTGCCGAAATCCCCCCTGCCAGAAACTGAATGGTGATCCTTTTTCTTCGGTCCTTGTATTGATTTTTGTTTTGGTTTTTAAACTGCCAGCCACATGGAGCACATTGCACAACAAATGACTTTTGCGGCTGCCAAAGGGGAAATGGGGGCGTGGTGCTCGGTTTACTGGGAGAGGGTTAATTTGCTTTAATGTCTGTTGTAGGGGGGTGTGGGGCTTTGGTACAACCATTAGTTCGCATATAACTCCTCCTGAGTACGGGCGCAACCCCTCCTCCTCCCCCATTCCCCCTTTGTTCACCACTTTCGAAGAGAGCGCCAAAATTCAAGATGTTTACGCAAAGGAAATCCCACGTAATGACCGTAATAATCGCAGTTAATTAGTCGACGTTGTCGACGGTCTTTGCTGTCTATGCAAAACACACAACAACAACAACTAAAAAGGGGCGCAGGGCGTCTAGCGAGGGGCGTGGCTGGGGTGGAAGGCATGGGGTTTTGGGGGATTGGAAGATGGGTGACTGGCAGCTGGAACAGACAGCGGCGCCGGAGTACGGAATGCTGCCCATTGCCCGGAAATGGCAACAAAACGCACTACAAAACACCAGCCAGCCTCTGTATATCGCCCTCTCTTTCTGGCCTCCTTTCAGTGTGTGTGTGTGTGTGTGTGTGTGAGGGTCCTGCTGGTGGCATTCCTTGTGCCTTGCGCCTGCTTATGACTAACTGCAATCGCAACAGTGGGGTTAACGCCAACAAAAAACCCACCATTTTTAAATTTTAGTCAAAGGAATAGAATTCAGTTCAGAGCTCTTGGAGGCAACTATAAATGTGGCGAGCAAGGATATAGTAATATAATAAATTTAATATGTTTATTAAATATAATAACAGTGTTGTGTTTGACCCACTGTAACGCTGTTGGTGCCCCTTTTTTCTGGTCGAGCGCTTTCGCTGATGGCGCAGATAGTCCTGCTGCCTCTCGTCTCCTGCCCAATCCGTTACTCCGTTCTCGTTTTCTGTGGCCAGGACACTATCGTATACCCCCAGTTCCGGGAGGAGATTCCTCCACCATCGCCCGACTCCTCCCCGGGCGCTTTTCTTGCCGTTTCGTAGTTTCGCCGTGTGAGAGTTTAAAATTTTTCGGTTGCGTTTATTGCGTTCATTACCCGGGGGTTAAACTCCCGGGCAGGAGGAGATTTCTGTGGGGGTAAGACTTTCAACCGATAGCTAACTGACTGTCTGTCCACACAGTACAGCACAGCACAACCCAACCTCCCCCGAAAAACAGAACTGCCTTTGATTATTTTCGAAAACTGAAAACTGAATGCCGAAAAAGCGAAAGAGCCAAAAATGTTGGCGTTATCTTGGGCGAGAATGAAAAGTCATTACCGCCATTCGTTCCAATGGGGTCGATGGGAGGGGGTGGTTCCTTGGGTTGGGGAAGGTCCTGCCATTGAAGCGGAAACGGAAATGCGTTGGCCTAGAAAGGAGGGTGCGGGCATTGAGTGCGACAGCTTCTCGAGGGCTTTTCTCTGGCCAAGTTGCTGTGCATTAATAGATTAATGGTTTACCAGCCTGTAATTAGGGTTGGGGTTTCTGTTTCGCTGCCCGAGAACCTATTGAAGTACGCGCTCCAGACCACAAAAAACATCTGAAGCCAGAGAGGGATCGCACGATGAACGGTTAATAATCAGATGCGGGCCACATTTAATGATAGCATTCAGCGAGCGCCCATTAAAACAAAGTGGTCAACATGCCACGCCCACTCTTCGGTCACTCCCCAAATGTGAATACACAGGAAAAAATCACAAGCTATATATGGGGATATATTGTATTGCTACCATGCTATTCTTTTATTCATCGTTTGAATATATTTTCTTTTACGTGTGGGTAAATTTGTTTAGAGTTCATTAAATTTGCTGGCGGCCAGTTAGCGTTTCATTATGGGCCAGGCCCAAACACTCGCACTCGCACACGCATTACCATTTCCATTTACATTTACATACGAGTACATGCACATCCTTGCATGATGTCCTCGTCCACGGGTAATTACGACTTCCGCCAGGAGCAGCGAAGTGGCCAGCGTAATGATACACGGACAAGGATATCGAACAGCGAGTGGGGGGCGGGGGCGATGTTTGCGGCACTTCCTGTCCGGAGCTGACCTGTCCCGGGAACTGTGGTGAGAAGTATGTTAAATTCGTAAACATTTTTGTATATAACATTATTTTTGTTCAATGAGTTTAGTGTGTTTCAAGCTGAGAACGTATATTTATTTAGAATCATAAACCACGGCTCCTTTTTAATCGGTATTCGAACGATACCATGACCAGTGTGCAGCGTAGCAGCTCCTGTGTCCAAAAGCAGGTCCTACAAACATGCCCCCAACTTCTCAAGGACCAGTGTCCTTCGTCCGTTTCGTTGGGGGCGCACTCTATTAACAGCTGCACGCGCCGACTGACCAAAGGGTCCGTCGTATTATTGCATTTATGCATATCCTGTGGCCACCTCGTGTCCTTCTCTCCCCGCTCCTTTGCAGTGTGCGTGTGTGCTGGTGTGCTCTTTGTGTTGTATTACACATTGAAATGTTAATTGTTTTGAGCAATAATTAGGATTGCAATCAAATGGTGCTGCAGCCCCCTTTACACACAGAGAGAAGTGCTCCTTGCTGATCTGCTTGGATTTGATATGGGATATACTAAACACGCCACACGGTTTTTCCTAGTGTATCGTCACGGTTGTTGGCCTTACACTGTTGTTGTAATGTTTGCTTAGTTACCGTTGCCGTTAAGTAGCCACACACATGCACATACACACGCACAGGCCCATTAATTGTATTTGTATCAATTAACAAAAGGGTTAATTTATGGCGCTCAAGGGCTACTGGCACGACCTGTAACCGCCTGCCTGGGAAATCCCCGGACAGCCCCCGCTCTCGATTGCATTGTTTTTGGGGCCACCGTATGCTGCCATTAACCCTTTGGCCCCTCGTGGGGCTCTATTTGTGCGAGGTAGATGTGGACACCCATGACTGGGTGTGGTTGTGTGTGTGCTGCCCGGAGGCTATTGCATGGGCTCTCGTGGAAAGGAAAGGGTTGAAGAGCAGGCGCAGGCTAAACGGGTGCACGAGTTTGACCTGCAGTTACACTTAAGTTTGCCCCGACTATGTATGTCGATGATGATGATTGCGATTACGACGATAATGTGCTTTTATTATTGATACCAACACTTGTCACCAAAACACACACACACGCAAACACACAGGGAAGACATTGGATTATTAATGTTATTTGCTTGTTTACATGCACGCGAAATATATCAATAAAGGACTGTATGGCCTCAAGGAAATAACCCTTTCTCGTCGGGTAGCCAAGAAAACAGATCATAAAAAATCTATTAAGCAACCACATGGGTAGCAAATGGGATGCGTGTGGGGGAGGAGTTGCTGGCTTGAAACGGGCCATAAAAACGATAAAATATCAATCGTTGGAAAACAAGAAATCAAACAACCATCAAAGCAGCGTTATGCCAGAGCGACCCTGACTGACAAAATGTTAACCGTAAGTGCACATAGCCAACCCCTTTCGCTCGAACCCCCTCCGCTTTGCCGTGCTGAAAGTGATTGAGTGTCCTGGTCGTTCCTTGTCGTACCCCTTTTGGGTTCTGGCTGTTGTGCCTTATTTTATTCCCGTTTTGTTTACCTCCCGCACTCATCTATCAATGTCAAATTATGAAGTGATCATATTTGGATTTATGCGGCCACAGCCAGTCGTCTGGCTTTAAGAATGTAAGCCAACCTGTCGCACGGATGTCCCACATATGAGCCGGCAATGGGATTAGCTTCCTTTAAAGAGTGCTTGCCAAGTGGTCACAGTGGGCTGGAATAGGATGAGCCCAATTCAGCCAGACATATATATAAATTCAATGTATAAAGTCGCATTAAAAAGCTAAAGATAAACTGGCATAGAACGTATCCTGCAGAGTAATTTTTTGATTTTATTTGCATATTTTTAATGATTTTGCACCACTGTAAGACACACGAAGCTGGCATTTGTCAAAGGGGCAAGCAAATAGCGAAAAAAAAGAAAAAAAAAAAAGGAAGGAAGCGTGCAAAATGCGAACGGGCAGGAGAGGAGAGTACGGAAAGGAAAGCCATGGCTAAGCCCATAAGCGAACGTGTTCATAATATTTACAGTTATTGATATTTGAAAAGGCGGAAAATTTATAACGAGCGACATGTGTGTGACAACATGCCGATCCAAGCGTTCTCCTCGATACGCGATATGCTGGCATATTTTCCCGGCTGGTCGGTGGGCCAAAGGACATGGCACAGAAGGGTGCCAGGCGCAATATTCAATCAAAAATCGATTACAAGCGCTTACGTGGGCTACGTGTGTGTGCGTGTGTGTGTGCTGGATGCAGAGTGGGGGAAAGTCGGTTGAGTGTATTAGGGCGACCTCCTTATGTGTTGTGCAATGCGAGGCCAAGAGCCAGCTCAGCTGGTTAATCTTTGCCACGGGCATTCCTTTCCCCCGATCCCTCTGAATTCCTTATATTTTTTTTTTTGTTTCTTTTTCTTTTGGGGCTGCCACATGGCCATGACAATGAGTTACGGCTGGAAAGGGATCCCAGTGGGTGGGTGGGACCTCGGACTGGCTCCTTTTTGTCAGGCTATTTTAAAACCTTAATTCACATGTGTAAATTGAAAGGTGCACCTGTGGCAGGACCAAGAAACGAGGATGGAACGCAGCTGCACTGCTCAAAAAGTTTCCTACTCGTACCCACGAAAAATGGAACAGATGCGCTTGCCCATGGTCCCATAGATATTAAAATAAATATAGATAAATTACCAATTTCTATGTTTCCTATAGCATAGTGTTATTTTTCGTAGTGTAACCACACATCCCAACTTCCACTACCAATTTTTCGTCCTTCGCCCGGAATTTTGGTAAGCAGCCTGCTGCTGCGGCTGTCTATTCTTGATTTATGGCCCATGGGTGGCCAAATGGAGTGGGTGTTTGCTCCTGCCGATTGGGGGAGCGTAGATTTTTAGCTGACTTTAAGTTTTTTTTTTTTTTTTGCAAAGGCATCGTCCCCCGTCGCGCATAATTCTTCATATTCGAGTGCTTAACTTCTCAACTGGCTGCAGTTCCTATTCCCAGAACCATACCCACATCCACATCTACACCCATTCCCGAACCGAACCGGACCCTCATCCCGGTGCCACCTTGGGTGCCCAGCTGGCGTGGATAATTTGTAATTTAACCACTTTTCAGCTTCAGTAGCCACCTTCCATCGCTGTTCCGCTTCCGCTGGGCAACTTCCGGGTCGCAGGCGTACCTTTTCGCTGGCGGAATTTCGCGTTTTTTCCAGCGACCGCGATGTGTCCTTGTTTGGCGGTGGGCCTTTTTAGCTCGTGGAACGGGTGTTTTTCTTTCTTTTTTTTTTTCGTGGAGCTGGCAGTTTGGAGGCAGGTGGTCCTTGCCTGGGGGCCAAGTCAGAGTCGACTACCTGGCGTGTGTTGTCGTTGTCCTCATCGTGCTCGTCATCGCTGAGCAAATTAAATGAACATTTCTGCAGTGACACAAACTTGTTTATTTTGACATGCACACAGGCACAGGGACACATCCATGCCCTGGGGAAAGCGGTCTGCAGGCTGCGGCTGGTTTAGCCATACTCTTTCGCAAAACGTTGACATCGCAATCCATGAAATACGAACGATTTAAGAGAGGTTATCTTGTAAAGATATAATTTCATTATTCCCATGTTGTGGCGATTGAATTGTATATTACATCGAAGCTTTTTAAGAGTAGTTAAGTTCAAAGCGTTTTCTTTTTTTCTTTTTATAGAGTATTGGAGCTTCGGCAGTAATTGTTTCCTAAGTATTCAACCTATTCGCCTTTATCCTCCCTCAATCGTTAGCCGCGATTTTGTTTTCGTTTTGTAATTCAGTTTTTTCCGCGTTCTCCTTTGGTGTGTTTGAATTTTAATTCGCTTAGCGAAAAAAGCAAATTGGCAAATTTAATAACGACAAACAATGACGACGAAGGAGACCCCTCGCGAGTAGCAGAGTTATGGGAGTGCAAATCAAATCTGGCCACATATGCGTGAAATCGACCCACAATCCCCCCACTCATAAATATATATTTTTTTTAATTTGCAAATTTCGCGATAATCAGTTTTTATTGAGTTGCGGTCTTCAGTCCTTGAAGGAATGCAAATGAGGAAGTCGTGCTACTGACAGCTGTGCTTCAGTGGGGTGGCGAAAGGCGAAATGAAATTAGGACTGTGATTCGGTTAAGGGATTTCAATTCAATAATCCAAATGAGCGCAAACAAATCAAGGCTGTGCGCAAAAATAACAAAATTAATATCGATTGGTGTCTTTATTGTTTCGGTTAGTAGACTCTACAAAAATTGTGACTTAAGTCCATCAAATTGAACCATTAGCATTTCAACTACCCTATCTTGAGGAATCCATCAAGCCATGTGTCATATCTGAAAGAATCCATCAGCCCAGCAAAGTTTTGGGCTGCTGGCAACAATTTGTTAAATTGAAATGAAATTTAATCCTTGCAATTTGCACGGCAAATCTCAGACCGCACCGGATTGCCCTTAAAAATGTCTTTAGAACCCGAATGGAAAACTGCCCACCCTGTCATCCCATGTGTGGTCGGTGTCGTAATAGATGATGAAAGGGTCCTGGCCGCAGATGGGTGGGAAATCCAGAAGAGGTGAAAGGACCAAGGAACAAGGACCAAGGACGACGGACCATGGACCAGAAGAAAAAACAAAAGACGACTGCATGCTAAATAGAAGGCGGTGGAGTTGAGGAAACGAGAGATGAGTGGCGAAACCCAAGAAAAGCCAAAGCCAAAGCCAAAATACATATTCCTCGGGTCCTTTGCATCTTTCGAGTCTTTCGTGTGGTTTTGGATTTCTTGGCTCAAAACTTACCAGCCAGTTGAGGCTTTCTCCATGTGGCGGTGTGAGGCGAAAGATGGCAGATTGGCATTGGTGTGGCCGCAAGTTGCAGTTTTTGAAGTGCTTTGTGGATGGTTTTTCTACCACCCCCATCAGCTGGCTTCACCCACCGCTCCTATGGCTTCCTAGAAAATTCTTTAAGATCTTCGACTGTGGTCGTTTTGACAACGAGACACGTAGGAGGAGGAGGAGGAGTCGCCTGTGGTGGTGATGAAAAGTGGGTTGCTGTGGGTCACCAACTGGACGGCAAATGCAAATATAAAGAAAGTCCGCTTGCCGGCACTTCATGCAATATTAAAAACGTGAATGAAACTGAACGGAACCCCTCAGCCTGCCAAAAAACAAATAAACCAAGACACACACACATATGTGTGGCGACTCATCAAAAGAACTTCATTCGCCAGTTGTCAATTAGAGCAGCGGCCTGTCGATATATCGCTTTCCTATTCCGATCACGTGACTTGATTCAATTAACCGATGCCAAAAAGAGTTGTCGTCCCTCATTCCCTCTGCCCACCGGGACGCCCAGGATATCCCCTAGACCTTCCAGGAGTCCAAGTGGCTGGCCAACTTAATTGGAAGTGAACGGCCCCCGTCCGCAGAACGAACCCTTCCCTAATTCACATGCTAAAGGGCGTTCGGGCCACTTAAGCTCGTGGCCTGGTTCTCCGCCCCTGGCGACGACCATGGTTGACCATGCCCGAAGGGACACGCGACTACCATTGACCATCGGTAACCGGAGACGTGAACTTTGGTGGGAAGTTGCCAAAAAGTAGAAACAATATTCAGAAGCGCATTCCAGTTTACTTTACTTAATCATATAAAGCTGAATAATATTTTATACCCAAATGTATTTAAACATTTTGTTTTTACCATATTTGCCCCACTGTGCTTGACCAGTGGGAGACGGAGATCCACTGGTCGCTGGTCAGGAGTTCCTTTCTCACAGGGGCGCTAAAAAGGGTTATTAACTCGTCAGCTCGCCTAAATGTCAGTCAGGTGGTTGCGCTCGCCCGGAATCCCTGACAAAATCGTTTCTGATGCGTGGTCACGCACCATTATCGCTGACCCCTATCCTCCTTGACCATACGTACGTATATACATATATATATTTGATGTGTATATGTGTAAATATATGGTAGATGTGGGGGAGTTGGGACAACCCAAGTCCTGAGTGACCGGAACACTTGATTTGGCAGCCCTTTGGCTGCCGCCTATCAATGAAGTTGTTAATTGTGTACTTTCAACGTGGCCCCATGTGGGAGTGAAAAAAAGGGTTAAGGCTTAATTATTTCGTTGTTGTTCTTTCGGGTTAATGTGCATGGCCCTCGTGGGCAGAAGGTGGACGACTTTAATCGGTGGAATGCTGGAGTTCCGGCGACCAAGGACTTAAAGGTCTTAATAAATATGAACGCTCATTATCTAAGCCCACGGTGCTTTTCAAAGTTCTCCCATCACCACGAATCATTTGATTGGAATGCAAATTGCCCGCCCAGGTCATAAACCAAACTCCGGACCCCAAAATCCCGGGTACGATAATAAATTTAAGTAACCAAATCTTAACAATTACAAAAGCGCATCCAAAGACGGGCTAAAGTCAAACACATTCACCCATGGCCACGTTTTCACCCACATGCACACATGGTAGAAAGGTGAACTGGCCGGATTTCCTAGCACCCTACCACCATTCTTCAAGTCTCAGAAAAGACTAGGACTAGGACGAGGACATGGACAGGGACAGGGCATTTAGAACGCTTCGCAGGACCCAATAAGTCTACGGTAATAATCGAGCATAAAGCACAATTTATTTTCATAAAACCTCAGCAGCAGCAGCGGCCGTAAGCCGGGTGCTGATCAGACCATCTACATAGCATCCCCCAACTTCCAAACCGAATCCCTAAACTGCACCCATTCCATTCTGACCAGAAACCGGTGAGATTTTCAAGTGGTCAGGTTGTCGACGACTAGGCGAACAGCCTAGATCCAATTAATTGCAAGTGCCCACTTGTTACTGTGGTTCCCAAAATGTTGTTGTTCTAAAATACAAATAAAATATAAATATAAAACGTATCGTGATACATGAAACGCTAATACTCCTTTCGTCTTATAACTTATAGGGTGCAGTCAGCGAGCGAAGGACACTCAGTTGGTCCTGCCCGCCCGTTCTATTCCGCCAACCCGTTCCATTTCGTTCCGCCCCGTGCCGTTCGTTGCCCAGCGTTCCGACTTTTGATTTTAAAACAGTGACGGCCATAAGTAGTTGTAATGGCAGTTTTGGCCAAAAGGTCTGAGGTCCGGGTCTACAAGACTGTCCCGTTGGACGACGGCGTCGGCCGGTGGGGGTAGTCGAGTCTGGCCGGGTGCTAAATCAGGCTAACGCTCTCGCCGAGATGCTTGTCCTGCTTTTATAAATGTCTGGGTCCCAGTTCTGGGTCGCAGTTTGGTTACTTTCTCTGCTTTCTTTGCGGCTCAGCAGAGCTGTGGCACTCAGGAAAATTACACATGCATCTTAATGGTAGCAGCTTTGATTTGAAGAGTATATATAGTTGTGTACATTTCAATAATCTATAGAAAAGTTGGCAGTTAGTTGAAGTTATTTCAGCTTAAAACGATTTAAATATAGCAGGACATAACTGTCGAAAAATAATGATTTTTTTTTTCTCCAAGTGCACAGAGCTCCTGTTTTCGCTCCTAGCTTATCCCCTGTTCCCTGCCACGGGCTTGCATGGTTCTGCTGGTCTGGGCTCAACTGTACAGAAACCGCATGAGCGCGACGACCGTCGCCATGTCCTCATCGTCGTTGTAATTTTATGGCCACCCACTATCCTGGAAAGCGCCCGGCTCCTGGTAAAACCCAAGTCGTGGCAGAGCTTAACGAACATTTTACAATGCCCATGATGCATTAATATCCGAGACCGAGACCGGCCGAACCTGCCGCCCCTCCACGGCCCCCCCTTTTCAGCAGGCCAGACTCACCAGCCAGATAACAACAATAGTGGCGACGTAGCTACCCCACCCACTTGCCTTTCATTTTCCACTATTTTGGATGTGCGCAAATGTGTAGCATACATTTTGGGGCAAACTAAAAACTGTAGCGCTTCCGTGGGTATAGTTTTGAGGGGGAAGGGGGGGTGGGGAGGGTGCCAGGACTCGGGGTTAGTGTCGTGCCACGAAGGCTTATCGTTGGAAATTAGCTACCCTTTTCCAAACAGTCACAGACACACCACACACACACACCCACACACATACTCACACTCGTACAAAAAGCCATTCGCCTGCCTTCGCACATGGTCCGTATTTTTTCGGCTTCCAGACTCTAATTTTCGTTGTCTGATCCCACTATTTATTAAATTTCAATAAATAATTTCGTTGCTGGGGTGGCCCCAAAAACGAAGGGTTGGAACACAGGGACAGCAAGCCTTTAAACAGTAGTATCTTTTCTCCAATGTAATTATATATATATTTTCAAATAAATAGATATTCATTTTCTTTTTCTCCATATAAAGTTAAGATCAAACATTTTTCTGAGTGAAATTGTAATAGATCGATCATATAACATTTTGTTTCTCCTTCTGTTGTGTGTGTTTGTTTGTATAACCCTAATTGTAGTTGGCCCTCAGATTTATGATTTCGGCAACGAAATGTGGCCCGATGTCTGGCTAAAAAGGTTTCTGGCGGTTGGTGGGAGGGGCTGGGTCCTTCGCTTGGGCCATCAATGTGCACATTGATTGCCATTTGGGCCTGCTAACTAAGCGTCTAACATTCTGCCACGCCCCCCCACCCAACTACCCACCACCAATCCTCCGCCCATGCGAAAGTATACGGGTTTTCCCGCGTTTTGCTGTAACCGCAAACAAATCAACAAAGCAATCAACTTCTATTTGTATTTTCACACTCGCACACATGTGAGTTTCCAAAAAGTGCAAATCAAATTCTCTGTTCCTGGCCACAATTTGCACCGAAATGAAGCGGGTACATAAGCCATTTACCAGGATGGTTGGGGTTCATTTTGTTTTTTTTTTTTCAGTGGCAAGGGAAGTTCGTAGGTGCCCATGTTTAAGACCACTCCCCGAAAATTCTAGTCCGCCTGTGAATTCCGATAAGCGTTTAATTAGTGCGAAACAAATGAATTGGCAAACTTTTTCTGCTCCAGCGAAAAGTTGGCCAGTTTGGAGTTTTGGATCGAACTGGAAATATGGATAGATATTTGGGTATATACGGTCTTATCTATAAAACTACCTAGCATACATTGAGAAACTAGTTAGTGGTAAATCGGAAAATGGTTCAGAGTATACAATTGACAAATTTCAGCAATATTCAGCAAAAATATTTATTCTTTTGATATCATGAAAGATTTAAGAAAGTTGAGTATTTTCCACTTCAAGTTGGATTTTCTTAAAATAATGTCCACAATAATAAATCTTAACTTGCCACCCCCATAAATCACATATCTGCAGGCCAGACTACAAAACGCGATGCAACTTATTGAGTGTGAAAATATGCGGGGAATTTCCTTTTTGCATTCGCCTCTACTCCCCCGCCGCGAATTTTCCGGGGATTATGCCTCTATTTGTGCGAATCGCCAGAAACCAACACGAACACCAACACCAGAAGGACAACAAAAGGACTACCCAGGAGCAAGAGTGGAAGTTGAAGAAGATGAAGTAGAGGCTGGAGGAGAACAATACAAATTATTTCCGTCTTATTACGCAGCGATTGCATAAGCCAACCATAAGCAAGCTCATGAGGCTTTTTCCCCTTCACCAATCCCCCACAAATCCATATATATAGACATATATGTCGAGGGTGTGGAAAAATCTGAAAAAATAACAGAAATACAATAATAATAATTCCGCAGCTCGATAAGGGTTACGATTGCGGAGGGGCGATTATCTGGGCTTGGTTCGCTGGGGAGGCAAATAGCCGCGAGTGTCTATTCAATTCGAACCAATTGAATGGATATGGAGCCGCACATCCACATTCACATCCACATTCATATCCACATTCATATCCTCATTCAAATGGTCAATGTCGTCCCATATCCTTCTGCCCTGCCCTGCCCGTTTTCGCTTTCGATGCCGCAGTTGATGTCCCGCTGATGTTTTTCTGAATCCTTGCGGACTAGGGCGGAGTATGGGGTCCAGAGATTACGTAAGCGGCGCGTCATAAACTGTTGTTCAGTCCATTCAGTCCACATCTCACACACCCATTGAAGAACTCGTATTGTTCGCCTTGCCATTGGCATTTCCACTCGCTTATTTATCTGCGAAGTGACATACCGAGGATTTGCTACACTTACACACGGATATTTTCCCTATTTTCCAGCACTAATTTCACATGTGTTCCAATTTCCACATGATTCGAACAGTTAGTTAATTTCGAAGCAGGTGTGCAACTAGCCTAAACCATCGATCGTAAGGGTATTAAAGGTTGTTATTCTTGCGAATATCTCTGCATTTTATAAATATTTTTTTATTATGCTGCCTTTTTCCGATTTCTCCGACTTGTTCGACTTGTTCTCCGGCTGCTGGACACACTCGACATTTGACAAAAGCGGCGGGCAAACAACGAATCCGGGCAAAATAGGGTCGGGACTGAGTGGGCGGGGGTCCAGAATTGAGTCGTCCTCGTCGTCGTCGTCGTCATTGCCGGAAACACAATGAAGTGAAAAATATGATGGGGCGTCCATGTAAACCATTCCCGTGTATCGATGAACGGAATGCTGCCTCCCCTTTTGCTTTTGCTTTTTATTATTTATTGTGATTTACAGTTGAACGCTTGATTTGATTTTCAAGTGGTTCCCACGCCGCCAAATCTGGGGGGTCAGCTCAATGTCAGCAATTTGTTTGGCAACCCGGGAACTGGAAAATAGCAACCCGGAGCGAGATTCATGCCGGCTTAGTTAATTAGTGGCCATCAGTCAGTCGAGGTCCCGGGGTATTCATTGTGCCAACAACTTTTCAGGGTATATTAGACCCCGCGGTTTCGGGTCAAGTGAGCGAAAAGTGGAGTGGCTTTCGTAGATAGCTTCAATTCTTCAATAAGGAATAGACTCTGAATTACTGGAAAGTAAATCATAATCTAAACCTCTACGTTTCAAATCTACCAGATCGAATTGTTTTAGTGTTGTGAAATTCTATCGCAATCAAAAGAGTGACATAAAGTCAAGGTTACGAGGTATCAGCTCCACCAATCATTTTCTCCCATCTGTGACTTATGATTGGGCCATTTTTCAGGCATTTCTCCAACTCTTGGATCTCCGATTCTTTGTCTGGCAACTAAAGGGCAAATGTCGATACAATAAAGTTGCAAATATAATGCGAACTCTCGAACTCCCGCAGGTTGAGTTGCGGATGGCTGTGTCTGCAACAAATTTGCATATGCTTTCGTTTCTGGTGTGTGTAAGTGTTTTCGCCTGATTCTTCTGCATAAATGGAATTTTCGAATTTTTGTCATTCACCCCAGAATGTTATATCCCCCCACCGCTCGTAGCATTCGGATTTTGGATTTTATCGATGGCACCCTGGGGACGCATACGTTAGGACCAAAATGCCTGGACAACAAATCATCGATGGCAATGTGGAAATGTTGTGTGCCTGCAATGCAACATTTTCCTCGGCTCTTTATTAGCCGAGTCTGGTTTATGCCGCTTTGATTGTCTCACGTGTGGACAATTTGTTGGCAACAACTTTCGTCGCTCCATAAATTGCAGCGCATTAACCTATAATTTTTTAATAGATTTTCCGACCCTTACTCTTCCATTTCTTTTCTTCTTTTTTTTCTTTTTATCCCGTTAAGAGCGTCACAAAAATGCTCCTCACGTAGCGGCGTTCAAAGTGAATTTCGTTCAGTGTACAAGGACGAATGCATGTGTGTGTGTGTGTGCGTGTGTGATAAGAAGCAGACTTATTGGCTACGCGGCACGCACACTATCGCACACTTAATGGCTGGAGTGAGGACTCTTGAAAATATTTATTGAACATTTTAATTCGTTTGTTGTTGCGAATAAATTCTGATTTATTGGCAATAAAGCCACCAAATAGACAGGCAGCCAGTGCAAATAGCCAAATGGAGGCAAACAATATGTTCAATCCCCCTCAACGCTCCTTTCTTTTTTTTTTACTATTTTCCAAATGGTCAATGGAAAAAGCGGAGAAATGAAAACATGTGCGGAATTTTGAGTGTTGCTATCTGTCCAGCCGGAATCGTCCCATCCCATCTTTAAAGCAAACTTTGGCTTTTTGGGGTGGTACAGCCATTAACCCATGGTCGCCAGTCGTTTTGTTTACTTTACAGTCGAGTTCTTAACTAAAAAGAAGCTTGATTACATACGAGTAGTGCACTTTAATTTCTTTAAACTTTAATTCTAGCTCAAAATCCTATTCGAATTTTCATAAATTGTTTTTGGCTCAGTGTATGAGTGCACACACACACACACACACATGTCGCCCATCAGTCATCGCACACAAACACACACTGATGCAAAGCGTCTGGCATTGTCAATGCGGCACGTCGATTGTTGTTTCTGCCTTTTTTGCATAAGTGCCTCACGTGTGCTGCTCGCCAGTGTGTGTGTGTGTGTGTGGCAGGTTCGTCAGGTGTATGAGTGTGTGCTGCTGCTGCTGCTTCCTTCTTTTCCTTTTGTTTTTTCATACCACCTACTGCCTGATAAGAAGGGAATATTATTTTATTCGCTGTTTTTTTTTTTATTTTTTGAAATATGTAATTTGGTATTTGTGAGATCCCATTGCAGTTCCAATTTTTTTTTAATGTGAGCTTATGGCAACCCTGAAAGTTTGCTTCTTGCCAATAGGGTATCTTGTGGTCCTTAGACTTTTTCGATACATTTTGATGCATGCATATTGTTGGCAACGTCTGCTACAAAAGCGGTAGCAGCAAGCACAGACAACAACGAATTTTCGAGGTTGTTGACGTCAAGAGCCGACGATGACGACGACTACTATATGATGATGATGACGATAATGATAATGATGATGATGACAACTGCTGCCGCTGCTTACCTTAATGATAAGGCGCTTGTCACTCATACGGCGACGGAAAGAGACAGGTATACGGGGTGGGCGAAAGAGACGGGGAGTCATCGTCAAATGTTGCTGCGGTGCTGCGGTTGTTTTATGCCATTTGAGGGGGGATTTTGAAGACCGTGGAATGGAGTGGTTCTGGTTTTGGTTCTGGTTCGGGGGTGTCAACATGTGTGCTATGCTCCGCCGTGCCGTGCTGTGTTTTGTCAAAAAACATATTTGCCTTGTCTCCGCAGGTTTCGTCCTTTTTTGTCCCGTGGCAGCCGCATCCGCACAACAAAAGCACATTCACAAAATATAATTATTAAACATGTTGCCAATTTTGCGAGCGCTTTTTAATCCTGTTGTCTGCGCTCTCCTTCCATCGCAGAACACAACATAACAAAAAAAAAAAAAAGTGAAATTTAAAATACAGAAGGAAGGTGGAAAAAAGGACTTCCTCAGCGGTGGCATATAAATAAAATTCTATTATGTGGTTGCGGCTTATATATGTTGTGATCGTTACCAAAATTTTCCACTACGCCAGCGAAATAGAAAGGATTTTTGCCAAACTGCGGTTTGGTTTGGCTTGTCTGCGGAAAATGTAGTAATTGGTTGGGTTTTCGGTTCCAGGTAAATCCCTTTAGGAAACCCCATGGATGATAAGTAGAACCGAATGGGTACACATTTGTTGAATATTTACAATTAATAAGAATAGAAAAGTGTAATCCATTATCAACCACCGAAAACGGGGCAATTCGTAGGAATCCCTTTGGTATTCCACATAGGATTTCCCCTTTCGACCAAGTCTTCTTTGATTTTGTACCAATTTACATTTGTTTTCATAGCAGTACATTTGCCGCTGCCATCATTCCAATCCGGAATTCCTCGAATTCCGTTGACCTCTTTGTGGTCCGGACAAAGCATTATCAGTGGGGAATAAATTAAGTTGAGAGCTGGAGAAGAAGCAGGGTGTTTATAAGGCAGCAGGAAGCATTAATTTTAATTTCTATCCCAGTTCTCTTTGTAACGATGTGAAAATCTCTTAAGTACTCTTGTCATTGACACTCAAACCTCCATTTTCCTCTCGCTGTCTGTGAGCCTGTGTATGTGTGTGTGCATGCCAGTGTATTGGTGAGGGTAACCCAGGGCTTAACCTTAGTTAAGCTGTCGCCCGTCGACTGGCAACTCTGACACAATCTCATCAACAGATCACAGCGATTTCAGCGCTTCCATTGCACTGCGAAAAAAAGTGTTGAAAAGGTCTAAATAGCTTGCTTATATATGTTATAAAATATTCCTATGCCTTATATTCTAAGCTTTTTTTTTACAAATTATTTTAATATTTTTGTTACATGTACATCATGCACTATTATATTTGCTCTCAGTGCAGCAGCATCTTGTTGCGCCACCGTTGACATCTGTGGCATTTGGAACGTGCGACGTGACCGGCATAGCAGTACTTTCAGTTTCTATTTTTTCCATCGCTCGTGTTATTTTTTGTGTGTGTGCTTGTTTTTTTTTTGTTCCCTGTGACTTTTTTGGCTAACATTTGACACGCGCCGTGTGGTGCGGCCTTCTTAGTATGGCGGTCAGCTCTTCACGTTGGTCAGCAGCCCCTCAGCTTCTGTTACAATATTAATTTTCGACTCTGGCACGTCTAAAACACACATGTGTGTGTGCCTGTGTGTGTGTGCAGGGGTGTGGCAGTGGGCGGGTGGTCAATGATCAGGGGTTAGGGGTCAGCGGTGCATTTGCCCCTTTTCGGCGCTTCCAGGATTCGCTGGAAATTGCCCCAATTAGCGCAAAACACAACAACTCAATTTATCACGCACAACTAAAGTGATTTGTTGCCAATGCCAACGATGCTCCCTCAATTTGGTAGCAGAAAGTACATAAATTCCCAATTTGCGACTATCATATACCCATTACTGCAATGCAAGTGTAAATTAAATGAGCTAAATTCTTAGTAAATCTAAACATTATACCAAGCACTTAAATTAGATAATGCACCATTGGAGATACTAACATTTATACCATTTTACATACATTATCTATGGCAAATATACCCCAAACGTAGTGAATACCGCGCTTTGCGTTAAAAAACAAAACACAACGAACAACGAGGGTAGGAAATTGTTTAATCAATTCATCATCAGACACAACCTGCCTGCATAGATGTGTGTGAAATGCCGTTTTTCGCGGCAATAACAAACAGGATATTAACTTGCACAACATTACCGAAACCTCGAAGCCTTGACTTTGCCGCCAAAAATTGAGCTATTTGACTAATTACCGCGACTGAGGCAGATATCAAACGTCCGTGCCCCTCAGAGATTTATACATACATACATATATATAGCTTGAGTGTATGTGTTATGGCCGAGTTTACAAGCAATCAATTTGTCAAATGCAAATAGCCAAATAAACCCAAACCACAGGCTCTGCCAATTGAAAAACGATTCGAAATCAATCACAGCTGGCTACCCCAGAGCCGACCGCAAAAACCATCTAGATGGAGTCCAGTTGGGATAGCGACAGAGATCCATTAATAATTCCTGTGGCGTGTTTTGTTGTTGTGGTTGGAGATGGCAGTGGGGTGAGCAGGAAAGCGGGTGGACAGGGAAGGAATCCTTTCGAAGGACTTTCCATGCATGCAAACGTGACTTTCAACTGCTGACCGCGTGCCAGGCCAAAAAAGGGGGGAAAGGCCACAACGGATGGATTTCGTGGCAGGAGCAGCTGGATAAGGACCATGGATGACCATTTATTGGCATGTTTGTTGCCGATGGGGCGCAAGGTCATGTGGGCGGGGCCAGTGCTATCGCGCAGGCAAATTGATGGCCAGTCATCAATTTCACTTGTTGTTCGGCGAGCTCCATCTCCATATTCCCCCGCTCATTTCGCTGGGCGTGCCAACCATTTGTCAACGCGCTGGAGTGCCAAAAGTGGCTAGAGCGCCAAGAATGGACGCCGAGTGCCGGAGTGCCGAGTGGCTCGATGGTTCAGTGGGTGTGTGTGCACTCAATTAAAGGTCAACGGCAGGTGGAGGTGGAGGTGTGGCCCCCAATGAATGCTAATTCCCAGCTCATCCCCGGATAAATGAATTGATTTGTTGACACACAACCACTGGTGGCCAGTTGACTTCTGTGGCCAGGCATTATAAAATGTTCATTTCGAATGATTTTTTCCCAAAGGAAAGCAGGAATTACTTTGCCTTTAAGTTTGAGTTTCCTGTTACCCAGTGAATATACTTAAACTATCGATTGGGCTTGCCATTCGCAAAACTCCGTACACATTTTCCGCAGAGCCCTGACTTTGCCCCGCAGTCAGATTCGCATTAACTTGTCAAACCGCGGAATGCAAACATATTTTGGGCATTTGCAGTTCACAGTACACAGCGGGGTTTGGGCGGTGCATGTACATCATATTTTTTTTGGTGTTTCACTCTTTGCACGATTTGCGCACGATTATAAAAGCTTTTCGCGGTACGACCCCCATAATTCATATGATGTCGACTGGAAAATGTTTACAACACCAAAAATATGATTGCCACCGTTCGCGGGGGTGGCGGCATCCTTGATATCCTTGCCATCCTTTTGCCGTCAGCCTAATGCAGCGGCGCCCATTTATTTGGGCCCGCCTCATATTGGAATCGCAAAACGCAAAACGCAAAAGGAGCAAGGCATAAGGAGCCGTTGGCAAAAGGGGATTTTCGCCAAGAAGAAGGAGACAGCGAAATATTCAAATGAAAATTTATGTTTGCATTATGAATTTTTATATAGTGTTGCTTGCGCTCTCCTTGTAGGCATTTTATGGCTCTGTCTATATTTGTGTCTGTCTGCGTGTTCACAGTGTGTGCACTGCAAGAAATTCATCCCGAATCCATTCTCGTGCAAAGGCACTATGTTTGCGTAATACAATCGAGCATCTTTAGCTGAACCTTCGATTTTTTTTCCATGTATATATGAGGTTTTTCCCTATACCAATCACTGCTTTTCAAGTTCGGCGAGACGGCGGCGTGTGGAAAATTATTAAAATGTCGTATATAATGGCGATGCTAGCGCCTCGTCAGAAAATTTATGCGTTTATAGCTTTCATAATTTTCGAATTATTATTGTTATTTTCTACGGCCGCGCCATCATCAGAGCTAAGTGCGTACACCCCATCTACAGCCGCTCCATTACCCACACCCAGTTTTCCCGGAAAATGAGCCAGTGTAGGCAACGTCGGTGACCAAAAAAATAAGCGAAAAAGGAGCCCAATCAATGAGGTTCCCACTTCCACTCCCACTCCCATGCCAGCTCCACTCCGTTTCATTTATTTCAGCCCAATCCCAGGCACATGTTGCATAGTCGTAAAAATGAAAGGAAATCCATCCCCCAACCATTTTCTATTCTTCCATCCAAATTTTATTCCCCAAACAACGGTCCGCGAAAGTTCATTAAGCGGAGTTTGCATTGTCTGCGGATTTTATGACGTCCGATGCGCCATAAAGCAGGCAGGTGGATCTCTCGTCATTAGTCCCGGATTTAGTCGAGATACTTAACCCGCAAAACCAACGAACGAACTGCCACTTCAACTGAGGATACAATGTTAGCACTGAATTTATGGAAAACGCTGCTTAAAGATGTGAGTTTTCTAATGCCACATGCCCTTTTAGCGAGAGCGTACGTTATTGCTCAAGAATTAGTTCAGTTTTAGCTCGTTAAGAGGTGTTTTGGGTCGATATGGGATTACGCGAGAAATTTACCACCCTCATAAAATCTTCTGTCGATGCACTGCACTTGGCAATAGATAAATCTTCCAGGCGAAGCAATTTATTTGTAAACGGAATCGATTAAAAAGCAATCGGTGCATGGAGCCACCACTGTCACTGAATGCCCACCCGATATCCAGCTCGAAGGACCAAATCCTATACCTACACATGCGGAATCCCCGAATCCGCCAGACGACACCTTTGTGGCGTCCGTTAGTCACGTTGGAGGTCTCCGAAGCAATTCGCCGAGTGACAACAGCACGGAACAGCAGGTGGCCCATTGGATATTGGATGGATGGCAAGTGCTTGTGAGGAGTGGCAATCAGTGCCTCGAGATGGGACACCAACCAACTCCCATATACCCCAACACCCCCTCGATGATTACATCATCTTGTGTGCTGTGTCTTTGGTAATACAAATTTCTTATCGAATATATTTTGTCGATTACCCCCTTGGGTAAAATTTATTTGCTTCGAATGGCAAAAAAAAAGGGGCCAGCGGTAGGGGGAGCGGAACGTCGAGCGACAGTTAAAGGATTTATAAGTAGACCAAACTGGGTTACGGCCCCATCCTTTCGACTGACTTCCCCTCCCTTGCCGTCCTGTTTGGGTGAATTTATTAAAAAATAAACGCCCGGCTCGGGAGGCCGGAAGTCGAGTCAAGTTTGGAGTTTCCGCTACCCAGCCGGAACATCTTGTAAACATACTTAGCTGCAGCTCAGGTGTAATAAGTACGCCTTCAAGTGGTTTCTGGGGCGGGTCGGTCGCTCTGTGTGTACCGGGATCCTGGGATTCGGGCTGGCCTGGCTTTTTGGGCTCTTTTTGGGGTCCAGAGAGTGGAGTTTCGGTCACGCTGCTAATTTCTTTCATGTTCGCGGTTTGCTAGCATCCTCGATTTACCGTTTCCTGGGCTCCTTGCTCACGCATTACACTGAGATGTCAGTTGTAAATGTGATATACTCATTTAAAAATGAAAGAAGATTATATAACAGTATACTTCCATGAACTTTCATGGTCCATTTAATTTTCACATATGTGTTATTACAGCGAAAAGCAATTGAATTTTTTCCAGTGCAGCGCACTTTGTCTTATATCTCTCACATTAATTGTGAATTGAGAGTGGCAGTGGAAGAGCGGGAAAAGCGAACTCGAGGAGGTACTCTGCTTCCAGCTGAGGCCGCTGCTTTTTGAGCTGCTTCCGTATTTTTCGATTTTTTTTTAATTTTTTCTTTTTTTTTAATTAACTGTGTACATGGCAAAGTTGTGTTTGCCAGCGTGAGAGAGAGAAGAGTAGAGAGAGAAAAAAAGCAGGATAGCGACGCATTTTCCCGGTTGCAGCAGCTCAGGTGGTCCACCAGCCACCCAACCGACCACCACCCACCGCCCAGTCGAGGTTGTTTGACTCGGTTTTTTGGTTTGCATTGCTCAACAGCGCGTTAGCCAAGTGGCGCTAAATGAACAGAGTAGGTAATTAAACCCTTTGCCAGCTAATGAACTCGCTGTTCACTTAAGGCCACCACCCACTCCCTCCCACTTGCCATCGCCACCCGTTAAAATCCAAGAAGGTGGGTCTCTCTGGGCAGCACGCGCACACTTTTATCTTGTGAACTGCAGATATAAATGTAAATATTTAAGTGCGCTGCTGTAAGGGGGCATCCTGGAATTACTCAATTACCTGGGCATCCTTTGAGCAGAAATGGGCACAAAGTTGAACCGACCGCTAGTTGAAATCGTCGAAGGAAAGTCAAGTATATGCCTCTCTCCTAGAACTCGAGACTCCTTTTGTTTGACTGTCATTATAATAATTTCTTAGTGCCAATCACTTATGCCAAAGATTACCAAGAGATTGAATGAAGTTACAAATTTGAAAGCCAATTTACGGAAGGAAAGGCGCTTTAAGGTGGCTTTAATGTTCCGGGGGCGAAATGCTGAAAAGGTGAGGGGTTCATTTGCAGTGGAGTGGAGGGGGCTGGTTGGGTGATTTTGGCTGCTAGAGGACGAGAGTCATTTGTTTCCAAAAATTAGTTGTGAGCCCGTTTTCCATATCACAAGCGATTGTTGCTTTGTTGTTGCCTTTTTCTGTTGCCCATGGGTTGTTGTTGTTGTTACTGGCAAACGTGTCTGGCCCATCGTCCCAGTGCTTCCTGTGACCCTCACACACACACACGTGCATGGCAACAATGGTGGCCACAACAATAGTTACATGTCTTGTGCTCAGACCAGAGTTATGTTCTTACCACTTTTAATCCTAGTTCTAGCTATCCATATTCCCAGAATATAACGCTATAGAAAATATTCGGTATTTCATTAACTTTGCTATTTATGCGAAGTCGATTGTTTTTTCAAGCAGCTATCCCATTTTGGGACTCAGGCGACGTAATGAATGTGCGCGTGTCTGTATGTGTGTGTGGTTAGCTACCAGTTGGATACAATGCGGCCCCGGACACTGCCACCACCACCCACCAACCGCCACCCACTAGGCAACCCCATCCGCCTTTGGCTCGCATATGAATATGAATTTTATCGAGATTCATGGCAGATGATAATTTTCCCTTGATAACTGTAAACTCGTCTATAGCTCGAAGCGAGGTTGCTCGGTTGGTTATACCAAGATTTTGCCATCGTCTGCGTTTGGGCCAACACACACACTCAGTCATTTGGTGTTGAATTTTTTGGCTACCCACACACACACACACACACGAACACATGCCCGTTTCGTTCATTTCCTTGTGCATTCATTTGCCTTCATAAAATATAAACAGCGTATTAAAATGTATGAATATCTCAAGCGTCGCCCCTGACCCCCCGAAAAGGCCCTATTGGCCCCATCGAAGTAACCCCGCCCCCGCCCAGCCACGCCCCTGGCAACAGCTAATGTTGATAAGTGAAGTTATGACTTTGCCCGCCAGACAAACACACACCAGAAAAGTGAACTTAGGATGTGGAAAAGGGGCAAGCAGGAGTGTTCCGAATTCTGGCTATAAGGGTTTGAGTTATAAGATCTATGCTGCAATAGTCGTCCAGAGATATGAACTTACACACATACGAATGAGCCAGCTAATGAAAGCCCGCTTATATTGCGCAGAGTTTCGTTTAAATTATAACTTTAATATTGATACGAAATTAATAAAATGCTTCTTCGTTAGTTTAATATTAATTTCTTGGCAATTTTCCGTTTTTAAATGCCGAGTGAACTGCGCAACCACCCCTATCGTTACTACTTTACTTTACCCCTTGGCTGTCTGCTATTTCCATTAGCATAACAGGCACAAGTTTTTGATAAATTAAGTGTTTATCCATGGCCTGAACTCTCGCTGAGCTAAGCTAATCTCAACTGAACCGAACTGGCATGGATTGGACTGGACTGGATTGGATTGGGTTGCCTTAGATGGGACGGGATGGGATGGGAAGTGCCGGCGCACTAATTTGACTCACTTGGCACACACTCAGCTCACGGAGCTTGGGTTGCTTTTTTGCCTCTGCCGGGGAAGGTGTTGACAGCTCAAATATGCCCAGGATCCCCAGGATTCCCAGGATCCCAAAAACACGGTCCCTGGCCAACAGCGTTGACCTTTCGTGCGGCGAGGGGGGCTTGGAAAAAAACGAAAAAGCCAGCTACAAAAGGTGGGACCGCATATGCAAATCAGCTTGGTTAGGGCCCATTTCCATACCCATTTCCATACCCATTTCCCGACGAGTGCATGCGGTTAGCGGACTTTGAAGTTGAAACTCAATTACGCAAAATTCTCACACGTTGGCGCCTCGGAATTGGGGATGGTGACTGGTTGGTTCGACCCACTGGTGATGTGGGTGCACCTGCTTCCCGGTAAATTGCAGGCGGCCATTCACGACTATCAGGAATCATCTGCGCTCATCCCCAAGTACTCAGCTCATTCCGCAGCCGCAGCAGCTTCGGTTTCGGTTACGTTCATCGCTGGCTGGCCATAAAAACAATTTGGCTAATTGGCCGAGCTTTTTTGGGCCGTGACTCAGGTGTCGCGAGAGCATCTGGTCCAGAAATCGCGGTCTTTCACGGCTGCCAGGAGCCATAATCTGGCATTTTTTTTTTTTTGTTTACTGGACTTATTAGCGCGT
This sequence comes from Drosophila simulans, assembly GCF_016746395.2. Classification (NCBI taxonomy): domain Eukaryota; kingdom Metazoa; phylum Arthropoda; class Insecta; order Diptera; family Drosophilidae; genus Drosophila; species Drosophila simulans. Next base: position 3,721,645 of record NC_052525.2, read on the forward strand.
AAAAGGATTCCAGTTGAGTGCCTGGGTTGGCTTATATTACAGATTTCATAGTTTCAATAGTTCCACTTGAAGTACATATTCTTAGAAAGCATCGATCATTCCATTTCCATCACTTTTTACTCCGCTTTCTTGTTAGCATTGAAGATTTTTCTAGATAAAACCAAATCAGATCAGATTCTACTTGTTGAACCGCCGTCACATATTTTCTCGCAATCACTGGGTGCTTAACCATTTTCTACCCCGCTTAGTGCCCACTAATCTCCATCTGTTCCCGACTCCCAAACTCGACTTTGCATATCCAGCTAATTCCTGCGATGAGCACACACAATGGCCCACTTTGTGCCGCAGCAAAAGTGGAACGTGCCCGGTGGAAAAATGGGTGGGAAAAAATCGCATATCTAAAAAGGCGTGAAAATAATTTGCATAAATTTATGCCCTTTGATCGCTTCAATTGCTTCAGAGCCCGCGAGTTCTGGATGCTGGGTGGAGAGGCGAATGGGGGGCAGTGGGGAGTGGGATCCATGGGCGTTCTAAAAGGGGGTTCCTGGGATGGCACTGAGTGCCACCTAATCGACGGCCGTCATGGGAACAACACCAGCAATGGACGAAGGGCGTTGGCATCGTTTAGGGATGCGCTCGTTCTCAAGTGTTTACTCTACAGCTGCCACGCCCCCTTGGGCTATTGCAGTCGCAAAAAAACAAAAAAAAAGTGAGAGAAACCGGTGAATCGATGTCCTTGCTGCACTAAAGAAAAATATTCCCTTTGTAATTGCCAAGTCTCTTCTATAACTTATAAAACATTTACTTTCCCACCTTCTTGATATGTTTGGGTGTTTTGGCAGGTATTTTCCTCAAAATTCTCAGTACAATTTTCCTTCAAGTGTACCGTTCTACATTCTAATTTGTCGCCGACTGCAACTTTGAAGTGCTGTGAACGCTGGCTGCTGGATTGTGGATTCTGGATGGGTCGCCACTTGAGCTGCCTAAAATGGCACTTTAGTGCCTTTTGGGGCGTGTGAAAACAAAGGCGCCAAGTGTCGTGTAGCGTCATTGAGTTTGCCGACACTTGCACACAAATACCGACAATGCCGCCCATCTCATACTACCCCATACATATATATATATAGGGTATATATATATTTATATTTGGCCCCTGGTCCCGGGGTTCCTGGCAATTTTCACGTTTAAGCATCTTGAAAATTGTGTCAATTTGTTGAAAATGTCGCTGGAGAATTTGCTGTGGCCGCCAGCATTGGCCCCATCCACCCTCCACCACTGCCTCCTCCACACTAAAGTAGGCTCATGGGAGGAGTGGGAGTGGACAACCTCCCCTGGACGCACACACACATTGTCCGGTTTTTGGGGCTGGCCCAAAAAAGTATGCTACAACAAAGTAAATATCAATCTAGCCCAAAGTCTGTGGCGAACTAAGGGTCGGGGGTGGTTTAAAAGCGGGAAGGGGGAGAGGTTGCTGCAGAGAGAAAAATATAAAAGATGTCTTTCAGCTAGATTTTGGATTTTCAACTGTAGCAAATTGCAGTCGCTAAAAACATGTAACTTCCAGGCAATCTTGGTAGAGATTCCTTTTATGAAGTAACAATTTTGTATAATTGAAATGAGTTTTTTGTTTCGCTGGCACCGCAACGTATCCTTTAAAGTGGATGTCATGTCTTTTTGTCGAGGGATGGAGAACTCGAATTGGAAATGAGTTTAGATGGTGGCTTTTGCTCCTTGTTTTTTTTTTTCGAATCTGCCACGCCTCGAAAACAAAATCGGATAAGGGGCAGGAATGCATGAATAGAACAGCTGTGGCCATTTGCCTTCGACGGCTTTCGGCTTTTGCTCTCCGCAACATCATCCATCCCAAACGAAGGACAATGAACGATGGATGAGGTTGACGCACATTAACACACATTGTACTTAGAAATAAAGGATTGTATGGCGGGCATTCAGTCGACTTTGAGATACCTTTCAATGTCGTTCATATCTACAAAGTCTCCACAGCTGCAACTCTTAAAACTAATGTAGTTTTTAACATAAAGTTAAAAAAAAAAAAAAAAAATTGCCTTGAAAAATTAGTTGTAATCGTACCAAAGATGAGTCATCATACCATCTACAAAAAAAGGTACATAGTTCAGTTTTACAAAGTTTCCAAATGAAAATGTCCCAGAATGAAAAAAAAAAAAGAAACAGAAGCTGTTTAAATGCATATACGTATGAGGGGTGAGAAAGGGATGCGAACGGGTGGGTGTGTTTGTCCTTTTTGCGAAAATCTGATTAAAATATTTGAAGTTGCCTTTTAATGTGATTTCTGAGCATAATAAAAAGCCAGGCCCAAAGTCCGTTTCTATTTTTTGGATCCCGAAAAAGAACTGTTGCCGTGTCCGGCGTTTGGTCAGCACCGGATAACGGCTGCAAGGGGTTGCTCTCCATCCGGACAACGGACACTGGACTGCGGACATCGGACTGTGGACTCCGGACTGATTTAGTTGCCATTTGGCTTGCGGAATGGCCAGCCCTTTCTCACCCAACCATCCATCTGTCCTTCCTTTTTATTGCTAGTTCTTTTTTGATGACTCCAAATTGCCGTTCGGATGGCTAAAGGGAAAAGTAAAATAAAACAAAGTAATTTGCGTGTAATGAGGGACAAATGAAGCCCTTCATCGATCGATTGCACTTCGATCAATGGGGCCATGGAGCCGCCCATTCCTGCATCCCATCACCATCACCATCTCCACATCCCACCTGCCAGCCTCTGGTCATGTGAACTTAATTAATTAAGGCCCTCGGTCGACAGCTGCTGGTCCGCAGACCCAAAAAAGCGGTGGATTCACTCAAGCGTTCGTTAATGCAAATCAGTGCCCATGTCTTCTGTCTGTTCCTCTATCTCCGCCCCTCCATCGTAATGGTTAAAAACACTGGGAAAAAAAAATTAAAATTATTAATCATTCACAAATTGAAGTAATTGAAAAGTTCATCTCATACCAACTTAATTTTATGCAGTAAAAATGGGAAAATGCATTTTGCTGTTTAAATTTTATCACTTGAAGCCTATAGATTTGATTTGATTTAGATTTAGATTTCGCAGTGCCTATTTATTTTTTACATTTTACATTCTCATATTTTCTTTGCCGGGGCCTTTTCCTTTGGCCAGCTTTTCCTTTTCACTTGATGGTTGTTTGTTAATTTGCGAAAGCCCCCCTCCCTTCCCCCACCATTCGAAAAGTGAAAGGGGGGAGGGTTTTTGGGCTGTCCGCCCATGTGGCTATAATTTGTTGACGTTTGACTTTGTGCGTCTAATTGTGAGATGGCCGAGTTCTTTGGGGAATGCACCACTGGACGGCGGCTTGGTGGGATGGGGATGGGGTCTTTAGGAGATTGGTCACTTTGATGTGGCGCCGCTGTGGGAAACGCGTAATTTACTTGCCCTCTTTGCGCGCTCTTTTTTTTTAGCTCTTCACATTTCTGGTTTTGCCCCTCGCTAATGAAGTGATTATGCATTTTTCAGTGGGAAGTGGTGGGGCTATATAGTAATATATATATATAAAGTATATATTTATATATATATATGTATAGATTTTGGATGGGACTACCGCTTTCGGGTGCTCCAGTATTTACGGAGCGTAAGTAAGTGCCAGAAGTGGAATATTAATTTCCTCGGACGATCTTAGCACAAAGCTAAGGATGGCTAAGGCAAGTCCTAGTCCTTAGCCCAAACCACTTTTCCCGTGGGCAGTCATGCGTGTCCTTTCGTGTCCTGGACAGTTACCAACAGGGGGCGTGGCAGGGATGTAGTGGTGGGCGGAATGTACATAGTTGAAAATTCGTTAATGGTCACTGCGCAATGTGAAGTTTCAAGTCAGGGGCAGTGCAAATGAATCTTGGGTCCACCCAGAAACACCCGCACATACACACTGCCACACTCGCACACACACACACTGGCACACTCGAAGGACTCTCTGGCACACATGCGTGTGTGCACATTTTGGCAAGTTAAAGTTCTTAGAAATCCTTGAGTGCACACAAAAACAAATAAACAACGAAATAGACAAACAGAATGGATGCCACCCTCTCCTCCAAAAAATGTGGGCGAATGGGGCGTGGTGGGTCAGTGGGTGGTACTCTGCCATGTTCTGTGGTTAATTTGTGTGCTTAAAAGCGCTTTACGACTTTGCTGCATTTATGCCCCAAGAATAAGTGCAGAAATATGGCGGAGGGGGCTTGCTCTGGGAAAAAGGGGTGGCTTTTCAGTGGAGCTTGGGATAGTTCGGGGGTCATGAGGTCGGTCAGCAGCAGTGACAGTGTCCAAAATTTATGTGCATTGCAAGTGTCAAACTATTTCTACTCACACGAGAGGAGCACATGCAAACGAGTCTGCAGATGTGGTGTACATGTGTGCTTGTCTAGCTAGGGATGGCAAAGAAAATCAAATATTTGAGTTTGAAAATAATTTCGAAATCGAAATGGATTTCAACGAGAATTTCAACTCTGCTAATTTAAACAAATTGTGTACCAATTGCTTGTTACTTGGAAAGTGAGTTACGCATGGATTTGACTCTATTTTCCAGCATAAATACTTTCGAAACTGCGCAAAAACAACTTGACTTACTTCCGATAGTTGCCGACTGACTTTTCGACTTGGCCATCTTCAGAGCGCCCAGCCACACGTATGCCATGGAATTTTCAATTTTCTTAGCCAACCCATGTGTGTGCGTCTTGGGCGTTTTGGCTAGCGCCTGTTGTTTGGCCAGCATCTGAATGAATGACTTTAAATTGAAATGCGATTACATGACCAGGACACGCACTTAGAGCCGGCTTAGGACAACAGAAACAGAAACAGCCAGGAGAGGACAGGACACGGAAAGGATAGCACAGGATAGGACACTCTGGCTGGTCGGGTGTGCAGGAGGTCAAACGTTTTGGGCCAACCAGAAACTGCAAGACGGATGGGAGACTTAAGAAAGGAGTCCTGGACCCGGAGGACTCGAGGACTCGATGGTCCTGGCTCTAAGGATTCCTGCCCAGCTGCTTCGGCTGGCTGAATTGCTGGTATTTGTTGCCAAACTTTCAGCCAAGACGTGTGTGCGTCTCGAATGGTTTTAAATTTCATTAAGTTTAGTTTTATTGCACACAAGCCAGAAGCAAATTGTGTCCTGCCCAGGGTCCCTTCGTTTGCATGCCATTGCCCAGCCTCCACGGCCATCAATTCATCTTAAAGATAACTTAAAGAAAATCAAGAAAAATATAAAAGAAAACAGGGATAAATACCAAAAAAAAAAAAAAAGTGCAGAAGGGAAAATGTCTCGGCATAAATCGAGGGCGCTAGGGCGTCATGATTAAGGGGTTTGCTGCTTGTCGCTTTTAATTTTTTATTTTCGTTCTCATTATTCGCGTATTTTTTTTGTATTTTGGTCCGAGATTCGGATCGAGATCCAGATATCCTGGGCTCCTTGGCCGGCTGGTATCCCGCGGATACTTCCGCTTAACGGTTACATTTATAATTACATTTTAATTAGATTCATTCGGCTGTAAAGTGTCCCTTTGTGTGATTCTCTCTGGCTGCTTAATGAATGAGTCCTGCGCATCCCGCGAATCCGCGGATGCGAACGCCTCTCCTCTGTTACCCAGATATCTGGCCACAGCTTAAGGCGACCGTCGTCCTTTCATTCGATTTCCAATTTGTATTTTACCTTCACTCGGGCCAACCATGCTTCTTGATGAAACTTCTTCTTTTCGTCGGATTGTTTGTTAGAACTAACGAAATAATACAATTTCTAACTCATATTTGATGTCACACATTCAAGTTGCAAGCTAGAAGAAATAAGCTGAAAACTCTTTTGATTTTTAGCTCGCTTTCCTAATTTTATGCTGATATGTCTAGCTTCAACTTGTAAATGTCTAAAAGAGTGTTTTTTAAAGAGCATTTCCAGTTCTGCGTTCTTCTGACGGACGCGCCTCGTGTTTTTTTCCTATTACTTCGCTCGCTGGCCTTTTTTCCATTCACTGGCAGCTGCATTTTTAATGACTCTGATTTATTAATGGCGGCCGGCTGATTAAGGCCTACAAGCCCAGTGGCCCCCCAGCTCCCGGTTGCTGGTTCTTTTTGGAGCTCCATAACCACTGAGCCGTGCCCGCACTCCTGGAATCGTTGCTAAATATAAATTAGACAACGTTGGCTGCGTCTTCGACCTGGCGGCAAACAAAGGCCCCGGACCAGGACTTAACTCTTCCGCCGTGGATACGTGGATCTTTATATATACGTATATATAGCTATATATGGAATGGACAAATATGTGTGTGAGTTAGCTGGTAAATCTCAGACTTGGCCGACCAAAACGCGACGACGTGCGACGCCGCTTAACTGTTTAATAACATTTGGCTGCTTCACGGACCCTTCTGGTCCTCGTTCTTATCCTGGCTCTTGGTCCTGCTGTCTTCTCCTTGGTCCTGCCGCTACCTTGTTTTCCCAGTTTGCAGGGGCATATTGCGCTATTTCGTATCTCGCACTTTTCCTTGTGGGAACTACTATTACTGTTGGTTCATTTAGTTAATAATAATAATGTATATACCTTGGCTTTCGTATTAAGCGCCTTGTAAGGGATGTATAACTGGGATTGCTGGGTATATCTGGGTTGGTAATGTCAACCAAATCCTGGCGGCTTGTTCCGGTTGTGGGAGCTGCATGTGAGACGTCGCCGGTGCCGCCAACGACGACTCATTGTCTCTGGCTTTTGCCCTACTCCCCATTTTTTGTGGGCCGGTCCATGGGAACGGCTTGAAGTTCCACGTCGTTGATTTTATTAGTCTCCAGCGAACAATTCGAAAAATTTGTACGCTCTGCCCGAGAAAAATTTCGGGCTCTGGTGTTCTTTTATTTAATTTTTTTTTTGTTCTATTTTTTTTTTTTTTTGGGTTCTTTATTCGTCGTTCTGGTTCTGTTTCTGCCGCCTTTTGGTTTGATTTTATTTTATTTCCCTGTTCCGGTAAGCCTTTGAGCCTGAGAGCCTGGAATCCAATAGCAGTCGATTTTCTTTGGAATTCTTTGGCCCTCGTTGGTGTTGTTGTTGCTGATGGTTTGGTTTTGGCGGCTCAGGCAAAAGGATTGCGAATGGCGGAGGACCAAGGAGCAGGGAGCAAGGACTAACGACTTGCGCCCGGCGACGTCGTCTAATGGCAACTTGTTAAATTGTAAAATTGGAAAACAAGTTGTTTTCGTTCCTTTTATTAGGTTGCCGCCTCAATGCCTCAGTCACTCCCCCATTTTTCCGCCGAACATCAATTGCATTAGAGGAAGCAAGCCCATCCGAACCGAGGGCCAAGAACCCATCGCAACCCATCCATCCATCCATCCATCCATCCAGCCATTCACCCATTCATCGTCTGCCGTGTTCCACGGGCCATTTAGCTTTAACCCGAGCACACGCACTCGCCTCCAACATCCGATATCCTGGCAAGGAGTAATGGAGTAATGGAGCTGATATGCAGATGTGTCTAAGGTATTTAAAGCATCAACGTGGGGACATTAAGTTCTTCTCAGTTCTGGAAGAACTTCTTTGAAGTCTATGCAACACCGAACGAATAACATTAATTGGTCGACTTATGCAACCAAGAAGTAATGTTTGATTATATCAAAAACAATAATTTACTTTACTTTAATCAAATGAAGCAAGCAAGTCGGCGTAGGTAAGTGTACTTAATTGATTAATAAAGTCGCCAACGAGGTGTTCTAGTTTGCTCATTAAACCTCATCCGCGTGGCATAGACAACTACGTTTGGTCGTCTCCGGAACCGTCTGCGTTGTCCGTGGCAACGGGCCGTGACAATTACGGCCGGGAACTTCAAAAGAGACGTCCTCTCGACGGCTTTTTAATTTCCAGCCGTGTGTCAAATGGGTCGCCGCCGTTGCTGCTCATTTACTGATTTACTCCTGGCTTCTGGTTTTCGGTCTTATCCTCGCCTTATCGCCCCGAACATCGCCCATCGCCGTGTTTGATTTCAAAGTATCATTGGGAAGTCCTTTATCTGCTCAAGTGCCAACTACGATGGACTACGATGGAAAGGGGTTAATGGTTGGAGCATCGTCTCCACAGCCTGAGCTCATTTTCGCCTTTGAGGGCCGAAAATTGGAGGAACACCCCGGGCGAAGTGAGATGCCCTCCAAGATATCAATGCCTTTTGTTGGCCATCCTTCAGCCCGGAGGATATTGTTGCTTTCGCAATGCTCTTGTTGTCGATGACACCTGAAGGTCCTTTTGGTTACTTAAATGCAACCGGGCGGCTTGTTTTGATCCTCCACACCAAGTGATGGCTGCACGTAATTAACTCAGGTAAATAAAGGCCAGTTGGATGGTTGGTGATTTTGGGGGAGCAATCTCTTGATTCGAAATTTTGTTGCGAACGCTTTCATTTCTTTGGTTGTTAGCAAACGCCTATGTTGACAATGAAAGCCCAGTGCACACAGATTGTGCGGCTTTAATGGCAAGTAAAATAAGGCCATAATGTGAGATTGTGTGCTTGGCTTAAAGCTTGATTTTATGAGTGACTATCTTTTTTGGGGGCTGCCAGGCATCAGTTGAAAATTCGATTAAATGCTGCAATTTAATGCCGCACACACACACAGATGCTGCGGTGCAGACACTCGACATTTGAGATAAGAACTCCTGCCAGGTGAAAGGGGAGCGTGGTTGGGTTTCGGGGCTGGGAGGGACATGTCCTGGCCGAGGACGATGAGGGGCACTCCCCGGCAAAGTGAACGCATAATTAAATTACGCAGCGAGAGGAGCAGCAGGCAAGGCGAAAGAGTTAGACAAATAAGCTCAGGTATTAACCTCTGGCACGCTAACACACACACACACACACACACACACATATACATAGAGAGAGTGAGCAGCAGACGGAAGCCGAAGGAGCAGCCTCCAACCAACTTCCCCTGGCCACCGTTTCGAGGTCGCCTCCATTGTGCGCCACAGCGTTCATTAATTCGATTTCCATAACAATTTATTCATAAGACAATGTCTGGCACCGTTATTTTATCTGGCGATGTGCGGTAACGGTAACGCCACTTAGCCACCCCCAACCCCACGAACCGCCCAAGGAAAACCCAGTGCCGTCGTCTGCAATCCTTTCTCGAGAGGAAAGCGCCATAAAATATTTTTATGTGCGAACACTCTATAAATGTGTTGGAGTCACCGTGTTGGGAAAAGCGCGGGGAAATGTTAGCTGCAAATGCGGGAAAAGCGCCAAAAGCTGGGAAACCGGCAGCGGGAACCTTTTGGCTACCGTTGCTCTTTGCGGTTGCCATACACACGGCAAAAGGCAAAATGCACTGTCAGAAAAGTGCATCGACTACGGACCAATTTATAAATAAACAACTAGGTACTCTCAGTATGAATGTTTGTAATATTCAAAGATATTCTTCAATTAATTTGAACTATTCATAAGTTCTCGCATTGAGAGAGTCCGGACTAATTAACTGGCATTTTCTGGCAGTGTAATTAACATCATTTATGTGTGTGCGTCTGAGCTGGGACGGTGTGGTGGTAGTGTGGGTGGTGCAAAAATTATCTTCAACACCTTCGAACTTTAAAATTAAATGAGGATTAGCGCCGACAACGCAAAGCTCCAGCTCCAGCTCCAGCTCCAGCTTCCCAACTCCAGCTCCAGATTGGGTCTTACCTATGGATCCAGGACGTGGCTGGTCCTGCGTGTGTTCACCCTTCCGCCGTCGCCGCCGCTGCTTTTCATTAAGGCACTTGGGATCCGGGATCTTTGCTGTCTGCATCGCTTTCTTTCGCAGCTTCCACTTCAGTTTTATGCCGCTCATTTGCATTTTTCGACTGCAGCACACAGTCACCAGGTGACAGGTGGCCAGGTGGGCAGGTGAGCAGGTGGGCGCTTAGAAGGGACACGAGCGGAGAGTAGCTGGGATCTTTGGCCAGGTGAGTGCGTGCCGGATTTATGGCAAGGAGCTTCACGGGTTTTCTTAAAGCACTCACCTACACCTCTTTCCCATTCGATTCGTTGTCCTGGGCAACCGGGACAGCGGTTGGCTAAATGGAAACAAAAAGGCGAAACCAATTACCTGCATATCATTGCCACGCCCACCGCAAATTAACAATATTATGGGGCGGCTGGTGGTTTTGCTTGCTTTTCTTTTCATTTTCCTTTATTTTTGTATTTTTGCGAAGCGCATTTCTGTGGCCGTCCAGCCGCAAGTGCCTGGCACCGACAGGCAGCGCCAAAAGTGACTTTATTGCGCCTGTCGATTGCGAATATTTTGGTTTTTGGTTTCCTATTTTTTTTATTATTTTTTTTTTTATTTGTATTTGCCACTGTTGCATGTCGTCGATGGGGACGCGGTGGAATGGCGGTTGCAAAAGGAGGCGGTTTCGGGGCAAAACACTTTGCCAAATTGGCAAAGAAATGCAAAAGTAGTACTTAATACGGAGTACTTAATACCCTGTAATATTGATGTTTATGGTTCAGTATCCTGAAAAAAAAAACGTAAACAAATCCTGGGAATATATTAGCATTTTCCGGTAGAACAGACAACAGTTTGCAGTACAAAAACTATTGCCAACTTTAACCTTTCGATTTTCGGGTTAATATGCCCTCGCTACCCTCAGTGAAAATAAAAATCGAGACCCCAGACATCGTCGTCGCGAATTTCCCGTTCGCCGTTTGCCCTTTTCCGATTTTGGCATTGCGATTGTAAGATTGCAAAACAACAGGACGACCTTAGCTCCATTAGCCCGATCATAGTTGTAGTTGTAACTCATGTGGGTGTCTGTCCGCATGTCCTTTAATGTGCCCGTGTGTGTGTGTGTGTGTGTGTGTGCGAGGATATGGCTGCAGGCGCTGGGCGATTGGCTTGCGATTTGATTTGTTTGTTCAGCTGTTGCCGCTTTCCGTTTGTTAAATAATTAAATTAAAGTAAACGGAACGAAACGAAACGATTTGGAACCTGTCGTCCTCATCATTGTCGTTGTCATCCTGGTTGTCTTTGTATTGGATTGGCTTCACTGCCTTACATATGCCACATGATTCCAGGAACTTGGGCAAACGAACTGCTCTCCTCAAGTTTCGCAGGCGAACCGAAGACGAGGAAACCTCAAAGACAAGATAGCCATGGATATCTAATTAGTTGGCAGTGAATACGTATTGTTTGATATTATGAAATTCCCTGGCAATCAGCAATTTCACTTGGCTTTTCTTTTTTCCTTATAACTGATAGTATATGTATCTGTCGCTGATTCATGCAAATGTTTCGCGTTCAGGTGACCATATCCATGAAGTCCCCCCAGCGACTTCCATGCGAATCCTTTGTTATCCAGTCCGATGGACACGGGATAAACATGTTGCCAGACCACCCTGTCCAGCTTCCACATTCCCCGATGGATTCCATTCAGCAGCCGAAAAACAGTAACAGTAACAGAAACATTGGCCAACGCGACGTCCGCTTCCTTTTCCGCATAGCTGCGATCCTTGACGGTCTGGCCTGTGTCCCAGGGAATTCTTTGTATTTATATTGGGTTCTCTCTTGCTTTTTTCTGGTCCGTGGACTCTGTGTGCCTTTTGAAGCCTTTTCACAGCATCGGACAAAGGGAATTGCTGACAATGTCTGCACTCACGAGCCACTGGCTGGAATGGGATCTCCAGTTTTGCTTCTGGTTCGGATTGGAGCTTCACAAATTTCAATTAGCAACCAACTGACGCATCTTGACCAAGTCAGTTGCTTTACTTCTTGGCAGGAATTTCCTGAAATTCCGCTACCCTCTTCTTTTTTCCTTGTGTTTATTTGGCAAGTGCTTAATTTTATTTGAGACACCCATATTACACAAAAAAAAAATTGCTAAAGAAAATAATAAAAAGGCAGCTGTATTTTAATGCACTGCTCAGCAGTGGCTTTTCCGCTCGCAGCGGGCGATTTTTCGCCAGTGGCAAAAGAAAGAAAAACAAAAAACGTATTTACCTCAAATTAAACATTATTATGCCAGGGGAGGCTGGTCATTTGAGGGCAGCCGCAGGGGGTGGCAGGTGGGTGGCTGGGTGGCTAGGTGGCTGGTGGTCGCGCGCGCTCTGGCTGACCGCAGTAAATCACGCCGTTAAATGGCGGCGACCGCTGGGCAGCGAAGCTCCCACTTCTGCCCCCCATCCATCGACCACTCGTCGTACTTGGGCATATGTGAACGCTTTGAAGCACGTCCTGCTGCCGGTCCCTATACCCTTTTCATTTTGAAGAACTCTGGGTATATGGTTGTTTCTGGAACTTGCATTCACACATATATCGTAATGCCAATTTTTATACAAATCGCTTTTAAGAAGTGATCCCTAACTTTTCACTTGTAAATAGTAAGTAGTTATTAATCGAACTATTTGCGCTCGTCGACTGGAGGTATCTGCTAGTCGAGTTGAGCTTATATCCGGCGTCCTGGTCTGCATTTTGTCCCGGCACTTCCTGCTGGTCAGCGAGGCGACGCAAATGTGTGCTTTGGGCGGGTCATTCGCAGCCATAATGACATCCCCCCACCGCCGTCCATGTCCGAGTCACATTCACACAGGAGTTTATTTTGTAATTAACGCCTGCCGCCGTCGCCTGTTGCGCATTGTGCCCCTAGGAAGCAGGGGCGTCTCTGGGCAGCGCCGTGGACAGGATGGGGATCGGGGGGTGTCGAGGGGTCCAGGGGTCACACACATGATGGGTGGTGGTTGGATGGTTAATGTGGGAGACTGACCCCGCTTTGTTCTGGCTTCAACCGCTGCGCTCCTTTTCCTGGTTAATGACGTTGACAGGGACACCCACTTTGCCCCCTTTTTTGTGCACTCGCCGCCGCTCTTAATCAACGCCCCTTTGCTGTTGCTGCGTCCTTTCAACCGAGAACTGTCAACACCTTGCCACTACGACCACGCCCCCGCCCTCAAGTCATTAGCCGGGAATGGCAGTTCCGCCAAGGGAATGTAACAAGGAGCACGGATGGCTGCAAAGGATCAGATCCTTGAATATCAATCGGATCAGATGAGCATTGCTCTTTAAATATGTAATTTAAATTTACATTAATTCTCTATCAATTCTCATTCTATAGCACTTATAGACCTTACCACGCATCCTGCAGCGCTGTTGTCCTTATTGTCCCATTCTCTGTGAAGTTAGTTTGCAGCATATGAAGTGAACATGAAATGAAAACGAACGAAACGCGAGGTGGCTGTGCCTGAGTGAGTGGGTGGGTGGTGGGTGGTTGGAAAAGAGGCTGTTTCCAGCGTCTGGATGCCGCCAACAGGTGTAAATGTGAATTAATTAACCGCAAACACTATAAACAACACCTCAACTAGGTGTGGGTATGTGTGTGTGTGCCGCACGGCTTACAAATTGGCTTGCCGTTTCACTAAATTGAAATGAAATTCATTAGGCGACGACGCGTTTGAAAATCGCGGTTGTCAATACACAGTACAAAAGCAGATGTTAAATGAATTCAATTTTGTGAATTGTGCGAAACAATATGACTTAAAAGTCCTATTTGTGAGTCCACTTGCCATGGCATTTCAATTGATGCACATATTTCTGTTTGTGTAAACAACAGCGACACAAAAGGCAAACAATATGTCGCAAAAGTCAAACTTGAATAGATGGCAAATGAAAAAAAAAGCGATGAGGTGGGGGAAAATGAGTGCGGCTTGCCTTGATTTCGAGTCAATTCAAATCAAATCATTCGGAAGCAAATCATTTGATATGTGGGTGGATGGGCAGGAGGAGGAACACACATTTACAATTGCTCAATTCGATTTCCGTTTGAGTGCGTCGCCATCATCCTCATCAGGACGTACTCATCGTCCTCATCGTCGGCGGTTCAATGGCAACTTGATCTCTTGTTGATGACGGCGGCAAACTGTCGCAAAATTGCCGAAATTGCCAAACGACGTCGCGCTCGGAGTTTCCGAATTTTCCGGCACACAGGTGAGTGGCTTTAATGGGCTCGTTATTCTGGGACGTGGATTACGCGATTCCGCCAATTCGGCCAATTCCGCCGGTGCCGTGCCTTCCAGAATGTCCTTATTAAATGGTCTTGCACTTGATTTGCTACTCATTGAAATCAAAATAGAGGCCTACATGCAGCTATGCTGTTCATGCTTCGGCCTTTACGACTTAGGAATTCCTATTTGTGACGTTCCCTTGGACAAAGTTTAGTCTCCTATTGGGGATCGTGGTAAGAAAACCCCTTTCACCAATCGATTGATTCAAAGCGATTATATCCTTTGGTCTCAAAGATTGCCCAGATAAATTCTTAAAGGCTTTACTGCTATTCTTTTCATTTACTGTATGTTTAAGAAAATATATGTATTTGCAGAGTATTAGTTTGTTGGCTAAACCAAATGCGTTGCCCAAATGTTATATAGCCCTTTTTGGGATCTGTTTGATTGTCATGCCATTGGTCCTTACCAAGATGGGGGAAAAAAAATACCCTGAAGTGGCACTGTTATTTTTATTATTGGATAACATTTGCCCGATTACGCGCACTTGAATCGATTTATTGTTATTGAGGTTCCCATGCCAGGAACCAGGGACCAGGAGCCAAAATCGAGAATCCCAGCTTCTACGCGCCACGAAAGGAATTCGTTTTGCTGGCCATAATTACAAGTGCCAAGGGAAGTGGAAGTGGAAGTGGAAGTGGTAGTGGAAGTGGCAATAACAAGGAGCACGTTTCAGGTAAAACCGCGAGGGGCTTTCTGTCGAATCCCATTGAGTTTGGAGCTGAAGAAGTTTGGGCCGGTGGTTGCCAATGCCAATGGGATGATTCGGTTTTCGCTTATTATTTAATTATTTGCTCAATGGCAATTCCTTTACCGCATTTCCTGTTTCTCTATCCCTGCCCCTCTCTAATTATATTCCTATTTCTAATTTAATTTCCTCTGGTTGCTGCCTGCCAACCTCAGGAAAAAATGCTCTGGGCAGGCGGAGATTCAATCACATTTGCGCCACATTTCCAGTTCATCATTAGCGCCGGACATTGACAGCATAGCGTGGGGTTATAATGCCTTCGGCCTCATCATAGTTTCGCAATTATTAGCACCACCCAAAGGCCACCCATCCACCACCGCCCCACCCGTTATCAATCAATCATAATTACAGTGAATTGCAATTATTGTTGCATAGTTTTCGTGCCTCTGACAGTAAATTGCAATTGACGAGTGTGTCCCGGCTAATGGATTGAGGTGATTAGTGCACCCAGTTCATATAAAACCATTTCGGATCCAATAGTATCGGAGATGAAAGACAATGTTTAAGTTAGCTTCTTTTAGTATTTAGATGAAATGCGGTGCTCTACTGAAGTTATTTCAAATCTAGCGTGTAGCAGGAGGTCAAGGGTCGGCCTTGTAAAAGGGATCCATAGATCGGATGGGTCGGCATATCGCCAATCGACTTGGCAGACGGCTACTGATACCGATAATACTTGGTATGCAAATTTGATTTGTTGGCCACCCAGTACGTGAGGGTCTCCCGTCGTCGCAAAGGAGCTGCTAAGTGATGGTCGAGGCCGGGTGGCTTCTGCACTTTGTAACTGGTTGTGTAAACACTCCCAAAATGTATATAAAATGTACGCAAAAGTCTAAGGCCGTAGGACCGTAAAAGGATAAAAAAAAAAAATAATAAAAAAAAAATAAGGAATCGAGGACAGAAAGGGTCAGGATCCGTCAGTCAGTGGAAGTATTCGGGTCGCAAAATCAGCATCCAGAGCGCGTCACATGGAGCGGCTTGTCGTGGTAATTGCGTAGCATTTCCATAGATTAAGGGATTTACCCAGACTACCTACCGCCCGGCTGCCCTTTGTGAGCTATATTACCACCAGACGGGGTCCAAGACAAAGAACCAGAACCGGCACCAGCCGAAGCAGGGAGGAGAGCAGGCCCAAAGATGAGCAACTGAAACCAAAACCAACAGCAAAGAAACCCTCCGCTTTTCTTTTTTTCCTCTTTTTCCACGTCGAAAAAGGACAGCTGAGAAAGAAAAAATAATGTTGAAGTGTAGTAAAACGCTTGTGTTAAATACTTTTATTGAGATGGTAAGCCTTTTTATTAGCTCAGACCTAAATAAACAAGCTGAAAAGCGGGGGGTTCCTTTCTTTTTTTTTTTTTTTTGGTTTGGTTTGGGGGCGCGCGCACGACTTTTATCTGTCCAAAGGGACCGGCGGTATGGGGTTAAGACCTGTGGGATGGTCTTAAATGGGGACTTCGTCGAGGTCGCAGCCTCATTTAACATACTTTGAGCATGTTATGGCAGCCCTGAGAGCTGGAGAACAGATCTAGAAAAAAAAAAAAAACGAAAAGAACGACACAAATCCCATAAATTCGCTAAGAAAACAGTGAATAATACAATGGGGAAATATGCAAATAAAAGAAGGCACAAAAAAGTAGCGTTAAATTACCATTGGAAATTAAGCAATTTCCACTCTTTCACAACAGATGAGATTTTCTCCGAAATTGAGGTAATTGAAGGTGTGGGCCCTTAAATTGAATAATTTAAAGTGCTTCGTACTCAATTGGATTTTAATTTAGGTAGATTTACCATTTTTTCTAACGGATCTTCATTTGAAGATAATTCAGAAGTTATTAATATATAGTATCAAATCTTAAATAACCCATATTCGCGACTTTATGTTCTATATGTGTAACTTCTCCGCCCGTGAGACCATTTTAAATTCAATGTTCAGTTGATTAGGGGTCGCACATGCTGAGATTTACACACACATGGCACACACACACACACACACAGCCATACCAACACTTAAGCAAATCGTATGGAGGAAAGTCATAAAGTGTTGTTTAATGGTATTTTTCAGAGAACTGCAAGGGTGGCACTTTTTTACCACTCGACTCACACCCTACAATTTTGTGTGCGGGTGCTACCCGCCACGCACATCGCGGGTACTTACAAACACACAGTATAAATCTGAACATGTAGACAAGACACCCCGTTGTGCGCGCACCCGAATCAATACGGTGCTCCGCGTCGCGGGTGCCGATCACACACTGCCTAAAAAGGGATGAGTGAGAAAAACACTTGTGGGTATACCGTTAAACACATGGGTGTTTCCAAAAATACTCGGGTGTTTCCAAAAATACTCGAGTGGTCTCGTAGGTAATCGAGTCACAGACAAGATGCGTAACTCCATGCGTTTTACACTCCATACGTTTACACACTATTCTTTCGGCGTGGCTCTAGACTTTGTCGAATACTTTGTAAAATGCCCTTCATCTTATTATTATATATTATTATTATTATTATTATTAATTATATATATTATATAATATTTTATTATATTATATATTATTAATATAATATATATATATATATATTATATTATATATTATTATATATTATATATATTAATAACGTTATTATTATTTAAATATAGATTATAGTAAAAATAATAGTACATAATGTCACAAAATTCATTTCAAAAATTACTTTATATAAGAATATTTGTCATTAGAGTATTCAGGTAGCGACGTGTGAAAAATAAATAACGGAATGATTCGAAACGGGTGGCACCCTTTGAGTCCATCAAAGACGTGAGCACGAAATTTTTCTTGGGTATTCCCTTTTACCCTTCATTTCTTATACCCGTCACGCTTCCTCCCATACAAATTTTAGGCGTACAAAAAATGACCAGAGAACTGCAGCCCGCATACAAAAAATGACCTGCGGCCGATCGTTGACTGTGCGTCCACTCACCCAAACGGCTCTTGCGCAGCAGGCCTCGGGTGGTTTTTTTACTCGTAACAAAAACACAACGTCGGTAAAACACTCGAGTATTTTGTGTTGCCGCAAGTAGGGTGTCAAAAAAAACGGGGTGCCTAGAGTACCGAGTGTTTATCGGGTGGACGTAGAGTGCGAGTGGCGGGCTGCAGTTCTCTGGTATTTTTCTTCCATTACTTACCGTTATTATGCTAATGAGGTCGTTACGCGTATTTGTGCGTATATTTTATTTATGTATTTTGAATTGTGTGCGCCCGCGTCTTGTTTCGCATTCCTCTCCAGGATACACGGCAAAAAAAAAAGATGTGGCCACAAATGTATGAGAACTCCACACACTTGAAACTCGCATAAAACACGAACTTATTAACTTTTTCGCACAGTGCCTGCTTGGGCTGTATTTTACATACTCCCGCATGTACTTCCTGGCATTTAGACATCAGCATCATGAACAAAATCAGCATAACATCCTTCTAATTCAGGACCATTTCAACTATTTAAGAAAGCAGCAATATGAGCAATGAATTGTAGTCTTGTTATATAAGGTATCCCTTGGTCTAGTCCTTAGAATTTTGTTTTTTTTTCTTCATTTTTTTTCTCCTCTGCTATGTTGCTGTTAAAGTTTCGCGATGAACTGGTGGTGGAGTGGTGGCAGTTCGCCAGCGGCAACTAAGACGACGACAACGCGTTATGAAGACAACAACTTGCCACTTGCCGCAGCAGCAAAGCCAAATGCGAAATGCAAACACAATGGGCACAAGTGGCAGGGGGCATGGGGCATGGGGCATGGGAGTAGCTAATTCTAAGGGTTTGAGGCAGGAATTCTAAAGGGGAAGGGGAAGGGGTCTAGGGTGCTCTAGCCTAGCCAGTCGACAACAACCGCATTGACGGTGGCAGCCAGCAAACGCGAAGCAACAAAACTTTCCTTCTGAATACGTAAAATGTTTTTGCTAAATGTGTCCCAAATGTCGGGCGGGTACCGCAAACGATTTGCAATGGAGCGGGCAAAGCGGAGGAGGAGGGTTCTCACTGCGGGCTGTGGAGATAGGAGTGAGGAGTGGGGTGCGGGTAGAGCGCGACTTTTCATTCGATTCGTGGCTAAATAACTTGGTTTTCCAAAACAACCTTGGTCGCTGGTCGATAGTCGTGCGGTTGTTGTCTATCGCAGCTGTTTGGATTGTTGCGCTGCCTGCCGCCTGCTGCCGCTCCGCTGCTCTGGAAAAACCACCCAGAAGACCACCCAACACCACCCACCACCACCCCCTGCAAGGGCACTTCTTAAGCGCTTTCTTGTCCTGCGGTGGTCGTTTGTTTGTCGTGCACATAAATCCTGGCGCGAGCTGTCCCAAAGGCACTGCCACTGGCAGCGGTGACAGTTGTGTACGTCTCCTGGCCCACGTCCTTCGTCCGCAGTGCCGGCGCTGCTGCCCTGCTGCTTGTGCTCCTCCGGTCGCCATCGCCTTCGCCTTCGCTCCGTGGGTTCCCACACCAACCCATCCTGCTGCACATCGGTGTGCGTGCTAACCGCATACTTAATTATGAAGCCCCAGTCGATGGCAAGCCCGAAGGAATGGTATGGAATAGACCAAAAGCCACCTGGACGGCATAGGGCTAAAGGACCAAGGACCAAGGAGTCCCAGCCAAGAGGACGCAGCTGCGGCTGACTTTAAAGTCATTTTCAATATCTCGAAGTCCAATTGTGCACGTTTAGCGAGGCCTCAGGTGCACTGTGAGAAAATAGCTTGTCATTCCACTATGAGTGTTCTATAGGAATTAAGGCTTAAATAAGCTCCATTGCATCGTAGTATGCTGTATTTCTTCGCCTGTATCTTAAGGATTGCTCCTTTTGCAGTCTCTTCAGCTATGCGAAGCCACTGGGCCTGTTGCTTAACAAGGCTAGAAAATCCACTTCAGAGGAATGGAGGCGGGGTGCAGCAATGGTCTTGTTTTTCTTTTTCCCACCTCTGCTCTTTTTTTTCACTTGCTGGCTGCTGGCGTGGCGTCAGCTGCTCGACTGGAGATTTCTTAATCTGACGTTCTAATGAATGTCATAAATTTATGGGCAAGTGCTCTCGACTTGAATCTCGATTTTGGACTGTTTTCCGTGGGATTGGCTTCGTTTCGATTCGATTGGATTGCTGGCCAGTGATTTGCCCCATTGTCTGTGTCGCCATGTTCCTGCTGCTTTTCCCCCGAGGCCAGGTTGTGCGATTTTTCGGGCCAGGAACAGGGTACATTGAGCGCAGGGAACGCAGGGAGCAGGGAGCAGGAGAAGGAGCAGGGTCCACGTCTGAAGTGGTCAAGTGAAAAGTTGAGTTTTGGCACTTGTCCGATCCCGGGACCCCCAAGAATATATCAGCCCGAGTATTGTTTTGTTTTGCTTTCGCCTCTGACATCATCATTTTAATCATCGCCTGATGCTGGAATAACAGTTTACCCCCCGGACCTCGTCCCTTACTGCCTGTCAATTTGTTCGATGAGCCAGCGCAGAGTTGTCCAGTATCCAGAATCCTGAATCCTCGGACCGTTGTCCAAGTGTCCGAGATCCGGACTATACATATGTGCCGCGGAATGAGGGGACAGACATGCGACATGGACATGCACGCTACAAGATAATCACATTAAAAAGAGAGCTTCGCCAAACCCGCACCCGAGTGTCCAGTCTGGGAATCGTTGACAGATAAGGGCGCTTGTCTCTGTCGCCATGCATCATCCATGCGAGGCAGGGATGCCAAATTGGCATCTTTATCAGAGGGCCCTGTTTGTACTTTAATGAATTAGAAATGGAAACACAAGGGTACCAAAAAAAATATATATATTATATTGACATTTTTGCACTGAAAATGGGAAAACGATTTTTTCAGAAAACTTTGAAAATTATTTATTGGCTTTTATCGGTGTTCAGTGTTTAAATTTGCTGCAAGAAAGAAACTACAACTATTCGATAGAATATCGAATATATAGATTTTAAATAATATCCTAGTTTCTTCAACTTTTGGCAGCACTAGTACTGCTCAGTCTTGACAAAAGTGGACTCAGGGTGAAGTTGGCTTTTGTGTCCGTTATCTGGACAGCAAAATATTGGCAAATTGCTGGCTAACAATGCCCGATAGATAAGGGGGCCGCCCAGACCCACTCGATCAAAATGCTTTTTTGTCCGCCCATCGAAGGGGGCAGATCCGGCCGAAAAGCCACCAGACTTCACCATGAACTCCTGGCCCATCAGGAGTCCCCTGGCTCATTATTTCATTTAGGGTTTTTATTGTTTTTCGCATGCCATTAGTCAGTTTTGATTTACATGAACGGTCGAGAGGCTTGGGCAATAAAAATAATAAAAACAACTGTCGCTCAACTTAATAAGAAACACAAGCAGAAAGCCAACCTAAAAAAAAAATAAAATCCAGATGAAAATAGGCAAAAAAACAAAATAAAAATGAGAAAACAGGGAAAAATGGGGAAAGAAATTCGGGAAAATTGTTCATTTCATTTGACGTTTTCTCGAGAGTAAGGGGCCAGGAATCATTCAAAATAACTGAAAAAACAATGAAATTAGGCCGAGCCAGGGGACTCTAGCACTGAGAAATCTAATTATTCATCCCCTTGTTTTGGTATTTTCTTGAGTTTTTTTTCATTTTTTTTTTATACGTTGTTTACTTTTGAGTTTCTTTCGGGGAAACCCACGCCAAAAAATAATGAGGAGCCGCAGACATCTGCTCAACGCCTGTCCGTCTGCCACTGAACAGGATTCTCCGAAAGCAGCGCATTAAGTAGAACAGTTGGAACGGCAAGGATTCGGACTAGTGCGAGGTGGGGAGCTCCACCGACTGAAGGACCGGACCGGGGAATGAAAAACCCGACAAACGTGGCCGGCGCATGCGCGAATATTTCCCGACTTTGGTGACGCCTCCGCGCTTTTCCATTGGGAGGCGCCCCGTTTTTTGGCGCTGGGAGCTCCAACGCTTGCGCCTATGAGGCGATTGCCACGCCTGCAATTGCTACCGGGGGTTCACTGTACATAAGGCTCTCACGCTGCGCTCTTTCCGTCTCTTTCTGCATTCGTCTATTACATAAAATACCTTTTTGCAATCCATCAAAGCGGCCTTAACCTCACACTCTGCAAATCTTCGCTGCCCTTTCTCCCCAGAAAGAAGAAAGAAAGAAAAAAAATAAAATAAAATAATCACCTGCAATCGCCTGCAGTCGCAGTCCGTCATCATTGATATTTGCCCGGGCAGTGTGGTTCAGCTCCAATTAATTAATAACCTGCCAGGGCTGCGCAAACCTTTCAGATAAACCGAGAGCGATCTTAAAGTTGGCTCTTTAAGGCCCGCTCCACGTTGGGCGCCAAATTTTCAATTATGGCCTCAAAAGTTGCTTGGCCAAGGCGAAAGTTATCCGGAACAATTTCGGGATGGCAAACTTTGGAGCGCGACTTTTCTTTAATTTCTCTTTCGCAGTGTCTGAATGTGTTTGGGTGCCTAAACTTAAAGTTCTTTTACTTTCGGCGCTCGGAAAGTTGGCTCAGTTCATTGCCGTTGGTGGACAGGTGCAATGGCCCAATAGATGGTGGTGCTGAGGGGGGGAGGGTTCCAAGGAACAAGAAGGGCCATAAATTCAATCTAATATCGAATTAATCGATTATACTCGTATGTAGCCCTGTCGGCATTGCGTTTCCGTTTCCGCAACAGGAAGCCCCGGCACGCACACCCAAAACTGTAGCTAAAAACAGCAACAGTAAGCAGTAGCAAAAGCAGAAACATAAGGCAAAGGGTTAAAGATTTATTAATAACCTGCCGTTCGGTGGGTAGAGGGTGCAACTACGTAACCCCAACTCAATCAGGACCAACAGCACCGCGAAAAAACCAAGCTGGCAAAGTTATCAGCCTTATTTTGAACATTATCTCTTCAAAAGTTTCGACTTTAATTTGCTTAGGCGGAGTATGAAATTTGCAATTAAAACCTTATAAATTAAGGCGTCTTTGACCTTTCTCTTTCACTTCGAAAGATTATATTGTCATTTGCACACCAACCGCCTAAGTATTAAGTATGCGATAGAAAACTGTTTGGAAAACTAGCACACAAATGCTTATATTAATTTTATTCTACAACCGCAAAAAGTTGAACGAAACTTTTGAAACTCCCACATTTAGTTTAAGTTCACATTTCTCAGAAGTTTAGAGTGAACTTAAAGTGAGAAAGGTTATTTACTTCGCGAGGCATTGGATGTCGAACAAAAGCTGATCCTCGGTATCGAAATGATTGGAGCTCGAACTCCGATTGAACATTTTATAATATACAACATTATTTAACCGAATCTACCATAATCGCAATTAGATACTGATTAAAAAAAGTGATATTTGACCTTTTTCGTTTTTTTCGGTGCAATCCCGTTGACGTTGTCCTCATCAGAGCCGGAGTCACAGTCATTTCGTGCTGAGTTGGCGCTTCTGGTAACGAGCGGAACCAACAAATGTCCTGGAGACGGGGCTCAGGGGATCGTTTCGGTTTTTATAACGTGACAACACGCAAGGTTGGGACTCAAACCGAGTATGGAACTGAGACTGAGACGTGGACATGTCGGAGGGGGGCGAACAGGAATAGCAGGACATGAACATGTCACCGAAAATGCCGCCGCGAATTTGATGGGAGTGGAATTAAACCCTTGCACATTACCCTTAACTTCTTGCTGTTGCCATAAATTCGACGGGGACACAGAAATCAATGTATTTCATTAATGGCCCGAATGTGTGCCGGCTGTAATAGGCTTTATTGCCATTGTTGTTATTAATATTGGCATGCAACAAGGTCGATCAGGACACGCCAACTAAAAGCCATCAACGGAACACCAGGCAGATCCATACGGAATACGAGAATCCTTCCCCTGCCGCATTCGACGCATTTTGGAAATCCAATTAAATTCGGCTGGCAGCAAATCTTAATGAAATAATTACAAAAAGCACCGTCAACCGAGGGGGAAAATCAGTCGGGCTTTAGAAAAAAAATATAATTTTTTGGGTAGGTGAGAGGAGGGAGTCCTTCAGAGCTTTGTTTGTTTATTAACTGATATGTAATTTATTCAAAACATTTAGATTAGTCTCTCTGCTTATTGAATGTAATCCTTTCTTATAGTTATCTGATTTCATAAGATATTCCGCTACCCATATCCTCCTAGGGATCGAACTGGTGAACAAAAATTGCCGGCCATGTCCGGTCATGGGTTGCTGGTTCATTGGGTTCCAATGGGGTCACAGGATGTGCTTGGCGATGGGCAGAAAAAAAAGGGGTAAGGAGCGGGTTGCGCACTTAACAAACTCGTAAATAACCAGAACAATGAGTGTGGCGATCGAGTGACGAAGGCCCAGGCGGATGTACCACAAATTGAATAAAATGCAAATTGTATTTTTCATTTTTATTTATTTTTTCGCAACACACGCGTGTTTTTTTTTTCTGTTGTGCGCTAAACAAACAAAAATAACTCAATGTGTGACAATTTGGGAATGTCACAAACATTTATGTGTGTTTGTGAGCACTAAAGAAAAATTAACTTACAAGTTAGTGCAACTATCGAAATGATCAGCTTTTACAATATTTTCGATTGCGCTATTAAAACAATTAAGCTACATTTGAGTTGAAACAAAATAGTTTGAGAAAACAGCATGACGAATCATTTAAAGTGTAATTCCTTTAGATTTTTTAAAATCCATTTGTCACAGTGTCGGCCTGGTTGGCCTTTCTATTATTTAGATATATTTTATTCAATTTTTTTATGGCCAGCCGACATTACGCCCGGAAATATTAACGCATGTGCGACGTCGGCAAACATCGACGACTGGGTGTGTGTGGGTGTATTTGAATGTTTGAATACAAATTCAGTTTGCCATTTTGACACACATGAATGACCAGCGAGTGGACGGGGCCCTTTTTATTATATGTATATGTACGCTTGATTTTTTTGTGCGAAATTCCATTTCCAATGTCCGCCTCTCATATTTTTTTATGCGCACAAATTTCTTTTTTTTTTTTTTTGTCGCTTCTTTATGCTCGTATGAATAAAAAATTCGCCTGGCGACTGCAGCGAAAGGTCCTTGCGGTCCTTGCTAGACAAAGGACTATAGAAATAAATTGGAGTGGTCTTTGGCTTGGCTGCTGGGTAGGTTAAAATCAATCGCTCCGTTTTAGCGAACGCATTTATTTTCATTTCGCCGAGATTCGGACCGCTCGATTTTCATCTATAACGCATTCAGATTCAGAATCAGATTCAGATTCGGATTCGAATCCAGATCCAGATTCGCAGATACCCCGATTTCGTATTCAGATTGTCCGAACCCTTGGCCTGCGGGTAATCCCCCAGCCTTTGGACCCCTGCTACCTTTTCATATTTGGCAAATTTGAGCATATTTTATCACCATTACCGAATGCCGTGACCCGCAGGCAGGGAAATCCAACCGAAACCCAACTGAACTGAACACCCACTAGCCAAAGGACTCACCCACTCACACGGAGTCCCAATATTGGCACCCGCATATGAGGCTTTGTTTAGTAAACCGACAACCCTTTTGCCAGTCGAGCCCGCATCCCCACATCCCCACATTCACATCCAATCAGGATTTTCGGGGTCCTTGCTGCCACTTAGGCAAATAAATAATATTGGACAGCCTGCCAAGAAGCAGCAAAAAATTTGTTTAAACAAACTGGAAAATTTATGAATATGTTGAAGTTTCTTGGTCGCAATATGGAGTGGCAGACCTAGTCCTAAGAAATTGGTTAGAAGCCTTAAGGTTGAGTTAATAATGTTCTGAAGTATTCGTTATATTTCGTTGTGAATCGCATAGTTTAGTATAGTTTAATCTGCGCAATCAACCTTTGATGCTCTTTAAAGTGCGTTACATACATTTGAAGTACATATCACTCTAAAAATCGCTGATTGACATTTGACCCTTTCCAAGCCTGAAGAACGACTTTTGATTGATTGTAACTAGTGAGGAGTCCAACCAGCGCCAAGAAATGATTGGAGTAACCTCCTGATTCGCAGTCCCAAGCCGGAACATTTCCCCAAAAAAAAAAAAAAAAAAACAAGAGCATAAAGTAATAAACACAGATTGGCTCCGGAGGACTTTGGAGCAGATGCTTTTGGGCCCAAGAACAATCTAAGGAGTGCTTTGGTGGCTCCACGGCAATGAAAGAAAAGAAATGTTATTTCATAATGCAAATTGTGTCTGCCACTCCTCCCAAAACGAGAGGTGGGCGGAGGGGCGATGGTATTAATGTCGAATGTCAAGCGAATGAAGTGACGTCCAATTGAGGCAACGAAGGTTATGGAAATGGGGCAGAAATAAGAAAAATGCGGTATTTAATGTGAATTACACCACTGTGACCACAAGGCTATTGCAGTGCCCAAGAATCGAGACCAAGACCCTCGATCATCGTCATCGCTGGCACAAATGTAAATTTTCAATTTAAATGCAAATATCAATTTGTCAATGCGGCGCTGCGGCGCTGCGGGGCGGCTTCGAAGGAAAAAAAAAGAAATCAAATGGGGAAAGCGTCGAAGGAAAGGCGAAATCCTTGCATTTTAACTAGTCAGGCGTGGCCGGTCAGTGGAGAGAAATATTCCAGAGGTCTGGAGCGCTCAATTCCCACGTGGCCGTGACAGTCAGTCCTGGCATTTAGCCATCATCATAACGCCAGGAAGGCCCACGGACTCCATCCACCCAGCCATCCACCCAGCCATCCATCCATCCAACCATCCATCCATCCATACCCATCCCAGTGGATCCATCCTCGCTGAATGGCGAACAAACGGCGCTGATTTCCTTGTGGGTTGCTGCTGGTTGCCCATTGCCGCTGCTGTTTTGTGCCTAATTAGGAATTCACATCATTTTTTATTTGGGTTAAAATTATTCAAAAGTGGCAAAGACCCTGAGCCGCACTCGCATCTAGCCATCTCGCCATCTTCGAGGCGGCTTTTATGGCCAGCCGAGGAGCTAAATCTGCGTGCGGTCAGGACAACCACCCTCCTGGTCGACGGACGAAGCACCCAAGTTCTTTGCCCCTGGCCATCAAAGGAGCTCCTCAAATGAACTTCACCCAACTGGACGCGGCAGTTATGAAAAAAAAAAAAATAACTGATGGTAGGACAGATCTCTAAATAGATCAAAAAGGGTATCTAGGATTTAAGATACATCAATATTTGCTAAATCCACTGCTTGGCTTTCAAATAGTTTGCAGTTATTTTCATTATTAAAAAATATATTTTTGTAGACAGACCAGCATAGCTATGATACCCGTTTCCTTTCGCCGATAAGAATATATAGGTGGAAAATTAAACATATTAAAAGTTTTTACACCTTTGATGATGAATTTTTTGTTCTTCGACCGCCGCTGCTGGGGCAACCCTTTTTTGAGTTTATTTTTTCCACTTTTGCCCCCTCATAATATTTGAAACCTTGAAACCCTTCTGGTTGGGGCACTTAACAAACTGTCGCGGTGGCGGTCGCAACTGAGATGGGAGGAGTTCGTAACTGGAGGCTTGAGATGGAAGTTGTTGGCCTGGCCAAGTAATAAAAATGCAATTACACAGCCCGGTTAGAACGGCCCAAGACCACACTTAACCCCTGCCGCCCGCCTCAATTTGATTCACTTCATCAGCAAGTAAACCGACGCATTAAAAAATATACTTATATATATATACAGCTTGCATGCAAAATGAGCCCGGAGTAATAAAAACCGAAATAACCCAAAATGGAAATAAAAGGCGGGCGCTAGGAGCGGAGCTGGAAAAAGGTGAAACGAAACCGTAACCAGTGGCCATTTCACAGGAGTGGAAGCGTTAATGAAAAGCGCCGAAAGGGTTAAGCCAACTCGCCGACCCGCCTACAGAATGAACTCTAACCTTCGGACTGCCCCGCCTTCCCTTCCCCGCCCATCCCTGTGTCAGTTGGACATGTGACACGCTCGCTTAACTTGGTCCAAACTGTCAACAGGTTGATGGTCGCTCCTGCCAACTGGAGCTGCAGGATTCAAGCAGCTCCTGTCCTGTCCGTTCTGTCCACTTCTGTCCACTCCGGGCCCATCGTCATCATTAACATTTCAAACGACGAGTCACGCAAGCGGCGGGAGCAAAGTAAAAAGTATAAAAAATATAAATACCCCTGGAGAAGGCAGATTTTGAATCTGTTTTTCCCGATTTGGGGGTGGAGTTACGGAGCATGGACAGTCAGCCGGATCGCGTGTCAATTGTTGCCGAAAAGCAAAAGTCGTCAGTCAAAGTGAAAACGAAAAAAATGAAAGCCAAAACGACGAAAAAAACAGAGCACAGAAAGTTCGGCAATGCCGAAACGAATTTGTATGCTCTTTCCATAATATTGAAAATGAAAAGTTTAATACTTTTCAATACTATTTTGAAAATACCAAAGAGATGGTTTTGGATTTTGATTGCTGCAAATTTTCTCAATTTCCATTTCGAACTAAAACCTTATAGTGACAGTAAGAAAATTCTAACGAATATATAAAATATTTGTTTTTAAAAACTATATCCCGTTCGATTTGGAAAATGGAAAACTGTTCATCCAAGGAGGATACCCCACTTTAATTGAACGTCATTGCCATGGGAGAAATACAAATAATTACTTGAATGTTATGCTACAGCTTTCACTTTTCACATTTCACATTTTCCACGATTTCCATGCATTGCGTGGGCAATTGCGTGGGCGTACTTTTCCAAAAGGGGCATGGTCGCGTTTTCATGGGCCGTGAGTTGGTGGAGTGAGGGAGGGATAGGAGAGGGGAAGGTGGGTTCTGCCATGGACAGGTTGAGTTTCCCGCTTTCCTTTGCCCAAAATTTTTCCGTTTATTTTTTGTAATCGCTGAACTTTTTTTTTGACTTCCGCTTGACATTGTTTGATTGTCGTTTAATTGAATTTAATTAGCGTGAGGCGCAGCAAGGACGCGGTCACCAACCCCGCCCCCATTTTCCGTCCGCCGTGCCAGCGCCCCCTTAAGAGCTCCAGTTTTCCATCTCTCTTTTCCACTTATTAATGGCAGTTTAACTTTTATGAGTATGTTGTGGCTGACAACCGCGATTCCGAGCTCCGCTCGTAATGAAACATTTTTATACTTTCGTGGGAACTGGCTGCGGTTGTCCAAGCCACCCTAGTGTTAAGTATATGAGTCCTTTATCCTTGGACGCCCCCATCCAGTTCGTTTGCCAGCCATTGAGATTGCAGCTTATCGCTTTTCAATCAACCGAAATCGCTTAAGTGCGTATTGTATATGCGCTTGCCACGCAATTTTCTTGTTACCGAAAGCTCCTACACATACCGTACATACCGCCCGGGCCTTAACCCCACAGTGCCCCCACCCAGCCACTGGCGATGGCACTTAGCACCTTGGTGACTTAACCGCACTGGCGAACGCACTAAATGAAGCTTGGCACGCACCAACAAATACTTACATATGCCTTTCACTGAGTGCTGTGCACTGTTTACTGGAAGAACAACAGCCACCCTCGACTGAGGTGTATTTAAGTTTTAATTGCCGGCAATTAAAAGTACATAGATACAGTTAGAGCCGCCCACCCACACACGCACGCATAAAGGATGTGTGTTAGATGCAGATATGAAAACGCGCCCGTAAATGTATGCACTTGAAAAAAGCCATTCTTCCAGCTAATAATACAGAATTCATAGAGTACATACTGGATGAATTGGCACAGCAATAGACTGTTAACTATCCATTTAACTATCTAGTTGGAGTTGCAAGGGGCTGGGATTTTCTTGCAGTGCAGCTTCTGGCTTTTGTATCGCATTGAATAGCAATTGAGATCCAGGCAAATGTAAACACTCGATGGCAGGACTCCGCCAAAGTCGCTGGCAATTAACGTTTGCGATTATGACACTGATGTGGGAATGGAATGGGAAAATGTGTTGGGCAAATCGCGTAGGTGTTGCCAGCAGTTTCTAAATTGCAATTAACCAGCTTTTTGCTTTAAGAGGAGAATCAGCCCGCATCCGAGGGACTAATTAAAGAGCAGGTGGATGGTTGGGGGTGGCACTTCCAGAACGCCCACTGCCAACTAACTGGAGAAGAACCTTGAACTGGAACTGGGATCGGTGAAGTGGTGGGCAGGGAGCTGCGCCAGAAAGTTGCGACGACTTCCCAGACACAGATGCAGACACAATCCCAAACTCCCAGCTCTTTTTGGCCACGCTTGGCATATTAAAAATATGTATAAAGCACAAACTTTTGGCCGCCTCTGTCGTACTTTCACACTTTGCCTGATTAAAACGCCGCCAAGAAAAGTCGAGGAAAAGCCAAGCCGAAGGAAATGAAAGCGAGTGGGGGAGTGTGGCAAAGTTTTTGGCACTGCCAGCGTTTGCGGCAGCTGCGAAAGGCTTTAACTACATTGCAAAGGCAAAAACCAAAGCCAAACAGCCGGTGTGTCCTTGAAAAAGTCTCGCAGGACGCAGGACGCAGGACTCGGGACGGGACACCGAACTGGCCTATGAAATCTCCGTGTTTACGTACCGACAACTTTCCGCTTTCATTTCCATAAAAATGCGCTTGCTAATTTCATAACTAAGTCAGCAAATGCAAGGTACACCGAAAGAATTTTCGCACAACCTTAAGAGCAACCGAGTGCCAAATAGATGATAATGTTGGTGTTCAACCCTATCACTATCCAGCAGATTTTCGAAAATTCAATTTTTAACAAATATTTACAAACGGGGTTTTCTCCATAACTCGGCCAAAAAATATATCACCGCTAAAATGAAGACTGTTTTGTGCTGCCAATAAACATAGCTAACTATCCCTATCACTATTTTTATAATAATCAAAAATAAAATTTTTCACACATTTTCGCATTTTTGAATTTCCGTTTTCGAACACAAGTCGATAAGGAATTTTGTTACGAATTCAACGAGGTATGGCATTTCACTTTTGGACAACTATTTCCAATGCTATTGCGAAAATAATGATTATTTTTTACCAAATAAGCGGTATGAAATATTTCGGCATCAATTCGATATTTTCAAATTTGTTTCTCGTAAAAAACGCGTCCAAAAATGCCCGTATTTCGTTCAGTGTACTCTTTGGGCAGAGCGGACAAACTAATTGGAAAGAAAATACACGAAAATCCTTTGGATGCGGACTTGAATTTGGATTCGGATGCGGATGCGGATTCACATGCAGAGACTCATTAGCTTTGCTTCAGTTAATGCAAAATCAAGTTGCCACCATGGTGGCCCAAATCCCAGTCCATTTGTCTGCTGCGTGAGCGTTAATCATCATCCTATACGCGTAATTACAGAGTCAGCGCGAAAAAGAAAGTGGTGGGAGAAAGTGGTATTCGGCTGTGGAAAGGAAGAAAAATGTGGCAGCAAGGCTGGCGGACGAAACTCAAGACGCAGCATCAACGGAATATTAAAAGGACTTTCAGCATGGAGTTGAAAGGAGCTCCGGGGAGATGGTATTGGGATGCTTCTTTACATTCGCCAAAAACCACTGCGGTTGCAGTCACTTTTGTGGCACTGGCCAAAAGCCGCAAATATTATTAACCACGGAATCAGGCGTATTCAGAAATGCCATCCCCCGAAATCTCTCCTCCCCGAAAAGCCACTTCATTAGGCCAAAATGGAATCCATTGAAGCGGTTGCGGATTTTCGTAGCATACTTTTTGGAGCAAGCAGTTTGGGGAATTGAACTACCATGGTTGTTTATGGAGACTTTATTTTATTTTTTCTCATTTTATTAATTGTTTATGTTTTGTATGTTACTTTAAAACGAAGCACTATTCCTTTTCTAGTTTTCAATAATTCATAGTAGCCAGCCTGTCCTAATTCGCACTTAAGCCCTCCGAAAATAACCCCATCAAGTGGCTGGGACTTGAAGCCGCCTTTGGATTTAGACGGAGTCCGACTGCAAGATGAGTAGGTAGCGCCAGGACACGAACTGGAATCCGAGGCGGAATGTCAACTAAGAGTGTTGAGTGTCAAAGACGGATGCCGGGGCGCATTGCTGGCAATCAAAATCCGAAATCCGCTCAAAGCTCGAGAAATGTGGGCAGATGGGGGGAGGAAAAAGGGGAGACAACTGTGGCGATAACACCGAATGCTCGGAACAGAAAAGCACTTAACTCTTAAAGGCGAAATGCTTGTAAAATTTAAGCCCTACTTAATTTGCGATATACTCGTAAACAATTGCCCGCGGCAATCTCATTGTGGCACTTGTCACTGCCCTCCCGCGGTGGGTGGGTGTTGGTGGGCGCTGGGTGCTGGGTGGAGCTGTGCGTGGTTTTGAGTGGCTTGAGAGCCGTGCCGTGCCAAGACTCGCCCCCAGCCCTTTTCCCACGATTTTTACTAATTTTAATAAAGCTTGAGAGACAAAGGCGTCGCCGGGGTTGCTGGATGAACTGGCAAAGACGGAAGGCGATGGCGAAGGCGCCGCAACTCGATATCACAAGACAAAGGCTCACATCAAGAGGAAACCACAGGCTACGGCTACACCTATGCCTCCTGCTCCTTCTGCTCCTGCTCCTGCTCCTGCTCCTCAGACACACTCCCACTTAACCCCCCAAAGTGTGTGTGCCGCAAAGGGTTGTGGGTTGGAGGGGTGGCGAAAGGGGGGCTGCCACATAGCATTCCGGCTTATTTCTTTCAATTTCGGTTTTTACTCATTTCGCGACGCGGTTTCTCATTATGCAGACATAGCTCAGCAAATGCCGCTAGAGATGGCAGTTGAAGACTTTCCCTTCATACCAGTGAAAATTCCAGTTAACTAACCTAAGATAAGGACACAATATATAGTGGGCTAAAAAATGCATTTATTAACGGTAGATAAATAAGTTATTGGGCAATTATCAGATCTTAAAATATGCATAAAACTCCATATTGGACACGAATTTTCCATCAGCGTTGTGCATTTTGGCCAAGGCCACCACTAGCCCCAAATGAATTTTTCGTGTTCGTCGGTGGAAAGCTGGGAAATTCGAGAATATAGGATATAGACGGGGGATGTGGGGCGGTTTAAAAAGGGAAATGTCTTTCTCTTGGCAGAAACCGCGAGTCCTCGCATCAGCGGCACATTTGTGTGCAGTGCTGTCGCCGCAGCCGCTGGGAATTTAACCCTTTACTCCCCCAAAAACCTGCTCACCCCCACTCTAACCCCTTTCAAAATCCTCCAAAACCAAAAACCCCACCACCCCCTCCCCCCGTGCCTTTTTTGTGTGTGCCAGCCAGTGGATTACTCAATTAATTTAATTATGCGCTGTCAATCATTTCGTTGCCTTGGCCCAGGAACTTCTACTTACTTTCGCTGCGACTGTCTGCCCACCGGCGCCACGCCCACTCCTAGAAGCCTTCTTGGCCCATGCCTCCAGCTGCCCACGGCCATGGGGTCTGGGCAAAAGTGACTTATTTTCTTGTTGGCACTTAATTTTTGTTGTCCTTAGATTTGCGCCAACGTCTGTGGCCGCTCAGCCGCGGCCTTCCGCCCCCTTTGGCCGCCCACGCCACACCCCTTTCTCACCACTCCCGTGCATATTTTGCCTACACTTGGCCCGTGGCACATCTCAGCGGAGTGTCGGATACTGTGGAAAAAAGGCTTTAAAATCTTGGGCCAATGTAATCCACTGAAAAATTAAAACCAATAGTATTATTTTCTATGAAATGCCCAAATATTATTTGACCAAGCTTGATTTATTACCAATATATGTACTGTAATTTTGGGCAGTGCAGCACGCCAAATGGCAATGGGGGGCACAGGACGACCCCCATCCGCTTAAGCAATCTTCCCCCTCCAAAGATGGGCCTCGAAATAACCGCGACCGCTTGGAAATAAGAGAAATCATTTGCGTTTTTGCGTTTACGCAAGGCACGGGTTCCGAGCTGCTAATCCCACCCCCCAACCTCCACACCCCCTCATCGTCATCCCAAAAAGAAACCCCTTCTTGGCGGCATACATATATAGAATCCATCCTTCCTGATCCCGAGCTGCAGATTCCCATCAGCTTTGTGCTCTGCTCGTCTTAATGTTGACTTTTCCATTTGCCTAGGCAATTTGTGGCACTGTTTTTTCCGCTTCTTCAGCGGGTTTTCCTATTTTCTTATTTTTATTTTTTTGCTTTCTTTGAACCCGTCTTCTGGCGTCTTCTGCGAATATCCTGCGGGCTTTGTTTGCGCCTGTATTTGTTTAAGCTGCACATGTCTGCGTGTGCAGAGTGTGTGTGTGAGTGAGTGTGTGAGTGTGTGCACGGTGTTTGCTTACATGTGTAAATTACTTTTCAATCTTGTGATTACTTTTTTCCACATTTAATTATTTTAATTACGACCCAGCGCACACAAGCAGCTTCCGCATCTTCGTTTGCGCCACCGAAAACCCTTTTTCCTGCGACTGGTTCAAAGAACCCGGATGACGGCTCCCAACTCCCACTCAAACTCACCTTGCTCCACTTGAAACTTGAACTTGGGGGAGCCTAAACTATTCATGAAGAAACTGAGCATGTATCCCCATCAAGACGATTTTTGCTAACGAAATATTGACTATATATTTAAAGACTAGCTTTGGCTGAGCTCAGTAACATGAGCTCTAAAAACTTAAAAATGAATCCCTAAACATTCGATATCCCAATTGATTAATTCGTTGACTTTGGAGTATCTTAATCACTGAACTGCAAAAAAAAGCACACGTTCGCGCACTAAACCAACCAGCTGTGAATTTTCGGTTGCAGTGGTGATTGATGGATTGATGACGGCGGCCAATGATGGATTCGCCGGTTCTCGTTGCGATCGGCAGGCGGATGTGGATGTAAATGTGGATGTGACCTGAATCACCTGCTGGAAAATGCGTCAGATGGCGCTAATGGGTTTGCTAGCCTGGATCGCAATCAATGCAGGTGAATTCTGGCATCTGGATCCGAATCTTCAGCGATCTTAGCTGGGCGATGGACGACGGACTGCCGTCCACGGAGGAAATCCCTGCACTTGAGTCGTCGACGGGATAAAGTCGTTTGTGGGCTGCTGCCGACGTCGCTGCTCCGAGAGTATATCCTCGAAGTCCTCCGAAAAAGCAGCCCTGTTTTCCACAGGCCTTTCGGAAAAGGGAGTGACGGCGACCAGGACGAGCTCCAGTGCGCCGACTCGCCAGACTGTTATACTGTCATACAGTGCCGGCCAGGGGGTGAGTACATCGGCACTTCGGGTTTTACTCCGAAAACGGCGACAGCGACGGCGACTGTGACGTCGACTGCAATTTTCAGTGCGTTCGAAAGTTCGACAACTTTGGAAAACTGTCAGTTGGCAGCGAACTTAGAACAGGTAGAGACGCACACGTTCCGCCTGGAAAATCGGTACAGAAACGGAACAGGCTAGAAAGGAACATACATTGCCCCAAACTCACCGACACACCGTATTGGGAAAGCCGAACGCTTTTTTTTTTTGTTCCGTTTTGGCGCTCGGAAAACGTGCGTCGACGTCGACAGCGACTGAAAGACGGCGACTGAAACGGCGACGATGTAAAATTTTATTACCCCAAACGCATCGAGCAGTCGGGTTTTGGACGTCCGGACTTCACCGCCGCTCGCTGCGACGCAGACTTTTATTGCAGCTGCCATATAGAGTGGGCATATTCCATTGGTCTGGCCCGGAGATCCCAAAAACTTTCTGAAGACGGACACAAACTTTTACCAGAGTGCGGCATAAAAGTGCAAAAGTTTTTGTTCGCAGCGCCCCACGAACTGAACTAAAAGCAAAACTTCCCAGCCGCCGCGCAAAAACCCCCTTCACAAATAAGTAAAATAAAAACAAAGTCAAACCCAGTGCAATGCAAAACAAAAACCCACGAGTATAAAAAAAAACCAAATGCGAAAAAAGTGCGTGATCTAATTGACATCAAGTATACGCCACGTTAGCCGGCCTAAGTTTACCAAAACAATAAACATTTTTCGTAGACATCATCGCCGTCGCGTTGACAAAAAGTGAGTTGAGTGTTTGTTTGTTTGATTTTTGTTACTGTTGTTTAACCAGTTTTAGTTTCGTTAATTTTTTGTGTTGGTGAGACATATCCCATATAAGAATATATATAAAACATATAGTGTTTGTGTGGAACAAGAAAGCGCAACAGCAACGTTATCAGCCAGCAGCCACATCATTACCAGCAAAGCAAACAAAAAGATACAAACAAATGCCATGACCGAATGGTCAGCCAATAAGTGCAGAGTGTTTAAATAAATCAAAGCAAATTAAAAACAAAATCGAAATCGATATCGAAATCGCAATCGTAATCGCTAAGACAACAAAATCGAAACAGAATTCGCCAAATAGGTAAAGTTCATATATAAGTATTTGAATCTTGTAATATCCCCAATAGAACTTGCAAATTTTCGTATCGAACTGATAACTGACAGTCTATAAATATATATAAGAATACATATATATATACATATATATTGTGTACACTCTATACCATGCTGATCCTCACCCAGACCCGCCCCCCTGCCCCTGTGAAGGCATAAATTTCGAAACGAAAACAGAAAAAATCAACCAGAACGAGAAATTAAACAAATGAATTATAACCAAACAGGAAAACAAAAACAAATAGTATACAAGTACAAGAAATTCAATGCAACAAGAATAATCACATTGAGATTTAGACTAACAAAATTGAAAATTGATCTAGCGCAAATCTCGAGTTTCGACTCGATATTATCCTAACCATTTAGATGGGAAGCTTATGTCACGTACCCACCCACTAACTAAAAATCATATTATTTCCATGCT
The DNA here is from genome assembly GCF_016746395.2 of Drosophila simulans. NCBI lineage: Eukaryota > Metazoa > Arthropoda > Insecta > Diptera > Drosophilidae > Drosophila > Drosophila simulans. The sequence goes on from NC_052525.2 coordinate 3,758,167, forward strand.
TATAGGCGATCTTCTGTGGTTTAATATTATTTAATAATATTCTTTAAAATTATAAGACTAGCCCATTTTGTATAAAAGTTCCCCAACTAAGGTTTAACTACATTTGGAGACCTTTAGGTGTTGAAAAAATTTCATGTTATTGTCTTCTAATAACATTATTAATAGTTTATAGTTTATTGTTTATGTTACCAATAAGTTGAGCACCATTAAGCAGACAATTCTAGCAATAAACCAAATTAACCAGCTGACACAATACTAGTAGTTTTTGCTAAATTTTAGAGGTTAGTTGATAAACGCTTGACTTATTGTGATTTAAAGGTGGCCTTGTAAACAATAATGACTTTTGTTTTAAAAAATTTGTTTATCTAAAAACTTTATTGTTTCCGTTCAAAACAAACTGTCGATGGTATCAGTTTTTTTATTAGAGAGCTTGTTTACTGAAAATGGTTTCGATTTTGTTAAGTCTGGTTATATTGGAGTAAAATAAGTGTGGATTTCGGTTGCTGAAGCCGAAAAATTATAATGGTTATGATAATGTTGCAAGGGTGCATCCACACAAACGTCATCCACTTCTGTCTACAGAAACCACCACAATATTATAGCATACGTTTCGTTTGACTTTTCACCTGATCAGCGGAGCCAAAGAGCCGGAAACACGGAATAGCCACCGGGAAGATGGCGCTTTCCAAGCGGCCCCTTACAAAGGACACGCCGTTGTCCGAAAGCAACGGCAACCACACCAATGGCAATGATCACGAGACCTCCATCAAGCGGCGCAAACGTTGCAGTCGCGACGACGACTCCAGCCTGATCAACAACAACAATAACAATAATAATAACAACAACAATAACAACAGCAATAGCAACAACAACAACTTGCCGCAGAAGAAACGCAAACAGGGCGGCCAGGGCCACATCGCAGACAGTCCGGAGAGCCCCACCTGCGGTTCCCTGCCCACTCCGCTGGCCAAAAGCAACACGGATGCGGACCAGGACGATGAGACACTCATCCGCGAAACACAGGCGGCGCTGAAAAGCCTATCGGGCAGCTGGCCCGACTCAAGGGGGAATTTGTATCGGCTGCAGGAGCAGGACGAGAATCCACCGCCCTTCCAGAATCTGTTCGAGGAGAAACAAAAGTATGAGGCCATCGGCAATCCCAGCCATGCCATACAAGCACAAGCCAGCTCAACAAATCCAAATTCCACACTCTTCTCACGTTTCCACAGACAAAAAGAGAACGACCAGGCGCGCCTTAATGCAGCCAGCGGTGCTGGTGGTGTCGTCCATCTGGAGGCACAGGCGCGCGGCAAAAAGTCGCCCGACGAGGATCAGGATCCGGAACTGGAGGATACCTCATCCTCTGCCTCGGGACAAGGCGTTTACGCCCAAGCGGCCTCGGCCTTCAAGCCGCCCATCGATATCATCAAACGGAATTATGTGGCCGCCGCTCATGCCCATTATAGTGCCTATAATGCGGCCGCTGCAGCGGAATCTGCCGCCGGATTGGCCTACTATGGCTATGCCGCTGCCGCCGCCGCTAGTCAACAGCAACAGCAGCAGCAGCAGCAACAACAACAGCAGCAGCAACAGCAGCAACTGAGTACCGCCTTCGATATTGCCAGTCAGCTGGGCGAGAAGCAGCGGCCCAAGGAACCGATGGCCGATGGCAAACAGTACACGATCCTCCAGCCGGCGGGCATCGGCAGTCGGGCTGCATCTGTAATGCAGGACATAGCATCGCGTGAAGGCGTTGTGGGCGTTCCGCTTGTGGCCACGCCACCATCCACGGCGGCCGGCAGTCCGGCGGCAGCGGTACCAGCGGCAGGACCGTCGACTCCATCGACACCGGCACCAAGTTATTCGCCGGGTAGCCAGAATCGCGGTAAGTGGTCAAAAATAGTAAGCCATAAACAAAAACCAAAACCAAAAAAAGAGAAAGAGAGTGAATTTCCCAGTTGATTGTGATGAGTTGGTGTGCCTCGCTGCTGAAAAGAATCCTGTGCAACTGTACTGTATTGTTAACAGAACTGTTTTACGGCGCAACGAGTGTGAATAGAGATTTCAGCAGTGCTGTAAATATCACTTTGATTCAAACATAAAATAGTACTGTAAATGGTACTACGACCATAAACAGTTCTGTTAACAGCAATGTAAACTGGGTTTCATTGGTTTTGAAAGATGCAGTACAGTAGTTCACCTGCGATTCGTTGTGGTTCGGCTGGGTTTCCGTTTCCGGTTCGACTGAACGACCGGTTGATGTGCGAGACTTCTTGTTGCATTGAGTTTACCGCTTCAATTGGCAAAATCTGAGTAAAGTCCCCTGTCCCTACCGCCCCCCCAAAACCAACCCACTAACCACTCCCTTAAGAGAGACAGAGACGGACAGAGAGAGAGAGAGAGAGATAGAGTGTATGTGTGAGTCTTTTGATGTGTGTATGATCATTGAACGAAAGAAAATAAGAAAAACTAGAGAGAGACACTCAATTTCCCTCGGTAATAGGCAACATTATGACGATTATTATACCGCTGGTTTTTGTTGTCATTATTATTTGCACAGACTCCTGCCCGTGACTCCTGCCCCTGCCCCACATATCTAAAAATAAAACCCTTTTTGCAGCTCATTCAGCAGCCAAAAAGACATTAAGCGATTTTGTCGTTATGAAAATGGGATCGGTAAGGGGGGGTGTGTGCTGTACAATTCGTTGTAGTTGGGGGTTTCGAGCGCACAGCAACTAATGGCTTGTAAACCCTTTATGCCACACAACACAGAGGCACATGGACAGACATCTTTTGGTTGAGTGCCTGAGCCTTGAGCTTTGCCTTCTACTAATTTCGCAGTACGATTTCCACAGGCGACGGCGATGAGGATGTATGTAAGGGTGGGCGTGGTAAGTGGGTGGCCATGATTAGATATAAAGCATTATGAGCACGTTTTCCTTCAAAAACCACATTTGCATATTTATTTTGTCATTATGTTTTGGCATTAATATGCTCAGCCAGAAGCTGGAGCTACTTTTCCTGCTGTGCGTATACTCGTATGTCCTTGGTATTCATATAATTTGAATGACTTTTTAAATAGTTGACGTAAGCCGTAGATTCTAAAGCTCGCTGCGTATACGTAATAAGTCATTAGCGTGCGGCGGCAAGCCTTATGGTTATTGTTTTAGCCTCTTTGCTAATGTGGCTTATTAGGATTAACCCTTCAGAGTTTGTGGGCGTCTGGTTTCTAGACTCCTCCCCTCTCAATCATTAGTTTTCGCCATGTTTCTTCCTCTTCTTTTTTTCTTCTCTGCTGCTCGCACCACACACACACGGTGGAAATTTTCTAATGCACAAACACTTTAGACCCCCTTACCGTTGGCTTTATTTTAATTAAATTCTAATTAGAGACGAGTCGGTCCTTTTACCTTTGCTCGCTCGCTTCTCCGGCAGCTGCAGTTTGACATTTTGTGCCCGGCCACGTAATAGACAAAAACAGGAGTAAAATATTTCGAAAAATATTTCATTAACCAACCCCCCATATCACACACACACCATACGTACATAAATCAGAAAATATCGGGGGGCTTGGCATTCTATCTTCGAGGAGTTGCGCTTAGAAAGCGACCAAGTTGTTGGGTCTGGCCTGGCCTGGCTTGGCTTGGGTTTGATTTTTGAAGCTGTCTCGAAACCCGTTCCCTCCCGACTTCCCCGCTGGCTGACTGTCATGTGTGCGTGAGCTTTTTAAAGTAAATAATGCAAAGCTGTTTTCCATCAAATTTTAATTAATTATTTAGGGTAAAAGAATTCGTGTTGCCTGCTGTTGATGATGATGATGCTGCTGCTGCTGCCACTGCTTCTTTCGCATTTGCTGCTTTTTAAGGTTTTTTTTTTCATTCGGGGTATTCTACGTCAACTTGTCTCTCGCTGTATAATTAATTAGAAAATAGTCACCCTCCCACTCAATCCACCTGTCTCATTCTGGCATGTCTATATATGCCCTCTCGCTCTCGTTCCTCTCCATCGTTGAATTTAAGTTATACTGTTAATTGGTTAATTGTAGATGGCGTCAAATGCCCCACGCCGCATTGTACGGGCCAAGGACATGTCACCGGATTGTATTCGCACCATCGCAGGTACCCATCCAAATATGTCCCATCCAACTGTCCGTCGGTCACAGAATACAACAAATGTTCTTTTTCTTTATATATATCATTCGATCTGCCATTAATGGGAACTTGACAGTTTGTCGGGTTGTCCGAAGCGCGATAAAGTAACCACAGAATGTAAGTTTTCCCAAGAATACAACAAGAAAATACTTCCGTTCCGCATGCCCGTGTATGCCTAGTAGTCGCTCTATCTCTCTGTCTCTGTCTCTGTCTTTCACCAACTCATTGTCTCTCTCTAACTGTCAATCTGTCTCCTGCTCTATTCTCCCTGTCTCTGTCATCGTATTCTTAGCAAGTTTTGAGTGTGAATGTTTGATGTGTATGAGCGGTCTATCCTCTTCTTCTTTCAGATTCTCTAAAACTTTTCAATACATGCTGTGCTCTAAAATATCTAGTAGATCAATTTTTAAGTTATTTCACCTTGTTAGGTCACAAATGAATATAAATGTAGCTTACATTGCAGAACGAAAGGTTTTGTAGAAACGTATTTTATTGCGCCCTTTCGCGTTTCTTTCTTTTAAAATATTCTAATTCGTGTAACCATTCATTCATTCTAAAGGAACTTTTTCCAATTTTAGATTTACTAATATTTTCAATCCTTAAAGAAACTCATTTTGTAACTTTATGAAGTAACTTTACTTTAATTAAAGACTTGCCCACGTCTATCCATCTCATTCCCATCTTTGCATGATCTTAGATAGATCTAAAGTTTGTCTACAGCGATAGAGTCCTTAATTCTGTTGTTAGAATGCATGTAGCTAACCATTAGCATTCGAGTTGGATTGGATCAACGAGATCTTTTCCTGTGGCTACAACGTAATTTTGACATGACCTGATAGAGGATCTTACTGCTCTTTCTCGACCTTTCTCTGTCTTTGTCTGTGTCTCTGTCTCTGTCTCTGTCCCTGTCTGTGGAATGCCTTGTTGTCGTAGTCGTGCCATTACCGCTGATCACGCTGATCCTCTGAAACTGATAATTCCCATGCACTTGCAGTGCTGGCTTTGCACGAGCAGATCCTGAAATGCCCCACGCCCGGGTGCAATGGTCGTGGCCACGTGCAGCCGCATCGCAGCGTGCACCGCAGCCTCTCCGGCTGTCCGCGGGCGGTAAGGCGCTCGGGCGGAACCAGCCGCCGTCCGGGAGCAGCTCCACTAGCAGCAGCAGCAGGTGAACCACCCTAGCCATTCTAGCCACTCTAGCCACTGAGCTTTCAACCCAACCCATCCAATTCGGGCGGCAGTGTGTGAAAGAAACTCCCAAACAGAAACACTATTCGAAACTGATCTGTGTAACGCCCTTTCTCTGTTCTATCGCTCCATGTCTTGCTCTGTTCTATCTCGCACCATCTAGCCGATCTGGAGAAACATGAGAAGGAGCTGCATCCACTGGACAAACTGAAGCTGGCCTCCAATCACTATCTGAACAATAACAACAGCAACTGCATCAACAATAACAGCACTAAACTGAGCGGCTCCACAACGATGCCGATTATCAAATCGGAATATAGTCCTGTTGCCAGCATCAAATCGGAGTATAACAAGAGCCCCATGCACTCATATCTATCGGGGGAAGCGGCCGCGCCCGCCCCCGCCGCCCCTTCATCAGCGTCCGCCGTCCAAGCGCCGCGTTCCGGATCGGCAAGCGGTGCAACAGCCGCGAATGGAGAGAACAACCTGCATGCACCGCATCTGAGTCGCTTTGTGGGTCTCCAGAGTCCGCCACATCAGCCGCATCTCAATCCTCACGGTCATCACCAGCAACAACAGCAGCAGCAGCAACAGCAACAGCAGCAGCAGCAACAACAACAGCAGCAGCAACAGCAGCAACATACGTTGCACCAGCAGAGAGGACCCTTCATAGAGGGCAACGATGTCCCAGATCCTTCAGCCAATTATCATTCGGAACACCAGCAACAACAGCAGCAGCAGCAGCAACAGCAGCAGCAGGCCGACGAGCGACAGCAGCAATATGAGCAAATGCGATATGCCCAAAGTCATGTTAGCGTGGGTCCAAGCGGAGAATTAATGGCGCCCAATGGAGGCGAACTATCGCCGGGTACGGCGAGAAGCGCCTACGAAGCGCATCCCGGACACCCGCATCCACATCCCGGACACCCACATCCTCATCCGCCCGTCTCGCTGAGTTCCCTCAGCTCTCCAGCTTTTACGGTGGATGCTGTGACGGCAGCCAGTGGAGCGGGCTTCGAGCGTTACGATCCCAGCGGCGTCTGTTGTCCCAGCAATGGGCAAAGGGCCACCGCGGCAACAGCGGCGACGGCGGCGGGCGCTTCTGCGGCGGCGGCTGCCTATCATTATCTGCCCCAAACCACCGACGAGATGCAGGCCCAGCAGCAGAAATATCTGCAGGAGCAGCAACTAATGCTGGCCAAGGCGGAGCACGAGGAGTTGGCCAACGGCGGACAGCCTCTATATCCGCGGCCCATGTATCACTATGATCCCACGATGGGTCCTCTGCCGCCGGGCTTTTCGGCCATTAATCTATCGGTTAAGATGGCCGCTGCTCAGGCAGCAGCTGCAGCAGCCGCCTATCAAAATCAACAACAGCAGCAGCAGCAACAGCAGCAGCAGCAACACCACCAGCAGCAGCAACAACAGCAGCAGCAGCAACAGCAGCACGGCAAGCAGAGCAGCTCACCCGCACCCAATGTGAGCGGTGTGCCGGCGGTGGATCTCAGTGGTTCCACCTCGGTAACGAGTAGCAGCCCGCACGGTTTCAATTCGCCAGCCTCGCACAACCAATATACCGCCCAGCGCATGGGCAACGGCAGTCCGCAGCCGGGAGCTAGTCCAAACATAGCTAGTCCCCAGGTGCCCAGTCCCCAGGGACAGACCTTGGACCTCAGTGTCACCCGATTACCCCACAGGTGAGTCATTGCTTCAGGTAGCCCTTCAAAACATATGCGTGAAAACCCTACCCAGACCAATTTTATTTATCACTTGACTTATTCATCCGCAGCATTATTACGAGCCCGCAGTACGGTGCCGATGGCCTGGTGGTGGGTCATGCTCAGGGTTTTGTGAGTGGAGCGACAGGACCTCTGGGTCCGGGCAATGGTGGACCACCGCGATCGCCGCAAATGGAACCAGTGGACTTCAGCGGACCGCCAAGACCCCTGGGTTTTGGTCTGGTGGGACACATTAGCGGTCCACGACCTTACAGCCGCGAATCCACGCCAGACAGCGGCGGATCTCACTATATCGAAACGTATCGGGATCCCAGTGGTCAGTATAGAACCCAGAACCCAAACGACTGATGTTCGAGGAATATGTTTGACACACCTCGTTTTTTAAACTTCACTCTTTCCAGGTTACTCACCGCACCCTGGCTATGGTATGGTGGTGCAATCGGACTATCCACCTGCTGGATACCACGGTTACGGTCCGGCTGCTTATCAATGCAGTAATCCGTACGCCACGGCAGTGGGTCCCGGTGGCTATCCCACGCCCGTTTCCGGCGGATACTCGCCCAGTCCGGCCACCTGCTACTCCATGCCACCGCCACAACACATCCCGCAGCACGACAAGTCCAAGGACGGGTAAGTCTCATCCACCCCATAGTCGATTCTCCAGTGTGGCTAACGATTCATGTAATAATTGGAGGAAAAGTGTCCATCCATCTATGTTATGACCACCGCTTCATTTTTGCAATCCATCTTTGTCAAAAGAAATGTGTCTCCGCAACACCTGGAGCTCATATAAATGAACCCTTTAACTTAGTGCCCAATCTAATTACCTTAGAATGTGTGCTTTAAAACTCAGAAATTAGACACAGAGTTCAAGGGAAAAACTTTAATATAAAACAGTCGACCTTATGAGTGATAGTTGCCAAACAAAATGCAGTGCTTGGCTTGGGCTTTGGGTCCTTCGTGGACACTAAGGACGAGGGTCGAGAGACTTTAATATTTATGATTACGACTGAATGTGGCCGCAGAGCGGTCGTAAAACCATCCCCTCAGCCACCCCGTGTGATTAAATGAAACTTTAAAACCGAAAGTTTCAAGTCCAAAGTCTTAGCCGCACGAACAGACGCAGACATATGGAGTTCTCTTATCTGAGGGCGACCACTTGGCCTGGTTTAAGTTCCGGGAGTGGGCTTGGGTCACTCACTAATCCTTCGACCGTTCTTCTTCTTTCGCCAGATTGACGGGCTGCTCGCGCTCGGACCGCAACCATCTACAGTCGCACTCGCAGGAGCTCAAGTGCCCCACGCCCGGATGCGATGGCTCCGGACACGTGACGGGCAACTACTCCTCACACCGCAGCCTCTCCGGCTGTCCAAGGGCTAACAAACCGAAGAGCAAGCCTCGCGATGGCCAGGATTCGGAACCCCTGCGTTGTCCCATCCCGGGCTGCGATGGCTCCGGCCATTCCACCGGCAAGTTCCTCTCCCACAGAAGGTATGTTCTTGGTGTCCGTCGGCGGTTGTGGAACTGAAGCTAAAGGTGCTCTCCTCCCCTCTAGTGCTTCGGGCTGTCCGATTGCCAATCGGAACAAGATGCGAGTCCTGGAAGCCGGTGGCACGGTGGAGCAGCACAAGGCCGCTGTGGCAGCAGCCACGGCCATGAAGTTCGATGGTAAGTACATTATTAACCCCTTACTATTCGTGCATCGTGAATGTCATCGGCATTTAATTGAATTCTTCTACCCTAATCTCCATCAACTTTCCATCTCTTTTTTCAACCCATATCTATAGCCTGCACCACGGTGGGGAGCCAGGGCATAAAGAAGCCCAAGTTCGATGAGGTCACCATGGTCTATCCAAAGGGTTATACAGGTGAGTGGCCCGATCTCAGACGCTTCATCTCGCTCTCCTTTTCTCTCGCTGTCTCTCTCTTGCGTGTATTTTTCTGTTATGAACTGGGCTTAAGGCTAGTATACCATATCCCTCCTTTATCGAAAAGAGGGATTGGGTAATAAAGTTAGCAACAAACAGAGAAGAAAAATAAGCATCGGTTACCTAATCAATTTCCCACCATTCCAAACGAAAAAAAAACACCGAAAATAAAGCCTACAAAATTATCCAAAATTACGATGTTCTTCTCATTTGTTGCTCGCTTTTTGTCTTGAACGTTTTCGGTTGGAATTTTGTGTGCGTGTGCTAAAGTCAAACGAAAAAAAAAAAAATGAAAGCATTAAATAAAATGAAAAACGGAAAGCAAATATTCAACAAGAAATAACTTTATTTTTGGTTTTGGTTTCGGAAAATGCAACACAAAAAGAAATTTTTAAGCTAAATTTTGCAAATTTCCATTAAGTTTCGAAATCCTTCGAAATCCCTCAGCCTCCGACAACACCAACTTCCCTTGAAAGCCAAACACTCACTCGAAATATCCTCTGAAAATCCTCCCGATAAACCCGGTACATAACAAGAACCCATAAATATCCAATACCACACACACGCACAAGTGCATCATCATGTGCATGTGTGAGTGTGTGAGCTACGAACAAGAGAAACAAAGCAAAAGCAAAAGCAACAAAGAAGCTGATCAAAAGAGAAAGAAACAATTAAACTCCTAGTTTTCTAATTCTAATTTAATTCTGTGTTTCTTCTTTTCGTTTCGTTTCATGTCGTTTTTGTTGACGTTTTCTTTTAGATTACGCAACGTTTTGTATCGGTGCCGAGTATCTACTGTAAATAGAAAACGAAACCACTGAATCGCAGTCAAAACTGTCCGAATCGAATCGAATCGAAAATCGAAAATCGAAAATCGAAACGAAACTGAAACCACAACCAGCAACCAAAAATAAATGCAATGAAAATCCAAATGCAGCTGAATAAAAACCAAACCAAATACAATACATATTTTAAGTATCTGTATATATGTATAACCGAAAGACAACAATGCGAACAGACCACAAATTGTCATACCAACAAATAACACAAATCAGAGAATTAAATTAACAATAAAAATGTACATACAAAAATTGCCAGGGAGTCTGTCGATCAAGGTAAGCCCGAAGATAAGATGATAAAAGCCCACTAAAACCACCTACTAACACCTAACACCCACTCATTCACAAACACAGCAAACTCATGCACACACACCCACATTGAGTCAAACGAAACGTGTCCTAAATTTGATCTTCTATTATGCAAAAGTGACTAAACTAATGCCATAAGCTGTGATCAAGTACTACTGTGATAAGGTTGAACAAGAAAACGTTAAAGTTGTTAAGTATAAAGTGCAAGTTGTTTATAAACGATGCATTGTCTGTTCCGCGTCAATGTCTGTTGGAGATTGTATGCTTGGCACAAACCGCTGCACCGTTTACAATTAGCTTAACAAGTTAAACACCAGTGTCCTTCAGAATATTTGTGACTTACACCATCACACACCTTCACACAATACACACAACATCACACACCAACTCACACTAGTGCCAATTGAGTTGCTAGCACACGCGCACATTGACGAACCGAGGAATGCCAGACGATCCCCCGGATCAAAAAGAGAAAATACATAACAGCATAATGAGCATTCCATAGATCGTAGGACCGTATCATCCACTAACAAGCCTGTGCATTGCCCTTCTATTCACTTGGAACAGGCGGCAGCGGACTGGACATTGTCATGGGTGGCGTAGGAAGCGGTGTCGGCGTGGGACTGGGTCTCAATGTTGGCATCGGGGTCACCAGCAGCAGTAGCAGCAGCAGCGCCGGTGGAAATAACAACAACAGCGGCAGTAGCAACACCGTCGGAACCGATAAGAATCCATCTGGTGGGGGTCCCTCATCGGGCGCCAATGGCAGCGATGACTTAAACACGTTGGAGGCCGAGATATCGGAACTTCAGCGGGAGAATGCACGCGTAGAATCGCAAATGATGCGACTTAAGTCAGACATCAATGCCATGGAGTCGCAGCTGAGCACCAGCGATCGGGTATGTAGGCTCAGGTTCGTTGACGGCAACAAATTATGAGACCAAGTCCATTTCCCACTACGCTAAGCGCACGAACTTTGCAGACGATGGTCACACTGAAAGTTTTGCACTACCTCCCAAATAACACCACCTACTAATGCCCAACCATCCCTCCGCCCTTAAAACTTTCGACTCAAACGAGACTTTGAGTGGAGTTCTTTTTACCCATAGTATATCGCTTTTGTTGTTTTGAGTTCGGTCTGTCGTCACCTGAGCGAGTTTTGTCTTGGCACTTTTCAAGGACGTCTCTAAAACTCAGCAAAAAAAAAAAACAATGAACAACAAGTGAACGAAAGTAAAGTTAAGTAAAGTGAATAAAACTTAGGGTAAAGTTGAATCGAAAACGAGGGCGCGAGCGAAAAGTTTTATCAGCCGCCGACGCAGACGTTAAATTACCCGGGATCTTCTGATTTCAAGCCTAACCACTCATATTTGCATGCAGAGACCAAAATAAATGCAAACGAAGAGCAAGGAGCGATGAGATTTCAGTAGCCTTGACTATATCCAATCAGCTCATATGTTCGTTCGAACATCAGTGTAGCAGCATTTTCTCTTCGTGTAATAAATCCACCCGAAATGCAGTGCATTTCCACTCCCCACCCCCTGCTGACGTCAGCCAATCGGTGACGTTGCATCCTTGCTGCATCGGTCGGCGAATCAGAATCGGCGGCGTCAGGGGCAGGAGGCACACACCCCTAAGCACACACGCCCACGCTCACACCCACAGCAACATCCACGTCCACATCCACATCCACGTCTCCCTAGAGCGCACGAGTGTGCTGGCGTGTGTGCGCTGGTCATGCGCAGGCCATGATGATGTTGCAGCCCAACAACGAGGCGCCAACAAATCGCAGGACGCCATTCGATTTGCTCCTAAAAGCTGGGAAATGGGGCGAAAAAAACGACGAAGAAAAAAGTACAACAAAAACGAGAACAAGTCCGACACGGGGGCAGCAATAACTGTGCTACAAAGGCGCCGGCAGCGACGTCGACGCAGCATTAACCTTTGTACTTTTGGGGCACCCCCAGGCCCCCAAAAACTCCGAAAACGCCACTCTTTCTCGCTCTCTCCTGCTCTCGCCAGATTTCGTCGTCCCGTTTTGCCTGCGGTGTTCGGGTTGACTTCGTTCAGGATTCGTCTCTGTTTTTTTTTCTTTTTTTTTTGCCTTGCTCCCCACCCCATTTCTTTTTTATTCCACTTTTGTGTGTTCTGATAGCGCGTTCTTATTGGAACTCCCATACACATATGTGGCACATGAGCAGGGATTTATGTACCCGGGGGAAACCCCACCCAATCAAGTAAATTGAAAACCGAATCGTGACCGTCGTCTGAATTGCAACACACTAACCACTAACCATATATGTATACATTTGTCTTGTGCCGACTATAGGAGGCTTCTCCATTGAGTGGTCACCAGCAGCAACAACAGCGTTCCTCGGTGGCTTTGGCCTCGCCGAGCGGGCAATCGCCATTCGCCAGCGTCAGCTCCACCAGTGGTGCCAGCTCCTCGGTCAGTGGCGCCACCACAAACAGCAACAACAATAACAGCAGCTCTGGCGGTGGCACCACCAATGCCAACGATCTCAACCACTCGATCAGCAATTTGGCACCCAGTTCGGGCAGCAATCCCAACCAGCCCATTGAGGGCGTAGGAGGAGCCCCACCCAATGCCAATCTGAACAACTACTATGAGAGCCTGAGAAATAATGTGATCACGCTGCTGGAGCACGTGCGTCTGCCGCCACCACCACCACCGCCTGGTGCGGCCACGCCCAGTTCGTCGGCATCATCGGTGGTTCATGGACTGGATAATGTTTGTGGTGCCGGTGGTCAGTTGGTGGCTGGTGGATCGCTAGTGGGTGGAGAGCATGCGACAGCGTACTCCACACTCCTGCCGCCGCCACCACCACCGTCGTCGGGCGGTGCCGCTTCCGTCGGTGGAATGTACGGTGTCGGTGCTAATGGAGCCACTGGCCTCCATCAGGGCACTGGCTCAAGCAATGGTGGAGGACTAGGATCTAGCGGAGCCGTTGGACCGCCACCAGTGCCACCGCATCATCATCCCTACACGGTGCATCATCCCGTTAGCTACGCCCATCCACATGGCCATCCGCATGCACATCCACACCCGCACGAGCACTTCGACTCGTATATCTCCAAACTGCAGTCGCTATGCGTGCCCCCCGATGTTTATGCCCTGCCCGAAGATGCGGACCGGCCCGTCTACAACTCCGTGAAGCCCACCATGCACCAGGACTACGGCAAACTGATGCCGACGCCCATCTAAGAACCCTGAGAATCAAAAGCCCAGTACTGGTGACCCCAAAATAGAGCCACATCCCGTCCAGGGCTCAAACACGTAAACATGTACATAAATACTTAGGCACAAGCAGTGAGAGGTAGGATGTAAGAGGTAAAACTGACGTTATCCATAAGCCTGACTTCAAGGCAGACTATGCAAATTGAAATTGGGACAGAGTGTCGGGGTCACCCGTGCGTACTCGATGCCCCATTAGTAGATACATAACGCTAGTTCTTAGGGATAGAAACCTAACCTAACCATTTAGTTGGTTGGCACCATGCTAGTTCCAGTCTTAGTAATTAGAACTGTTCCACATCCTAGATCCTAGACGCTTTCGTCGTGTGTTGATAGCAATGATGTAAAAAACAAGAATACAAAACCGAACATAAGTGTGTAATTCGATTATAAATTGCAATTTTTTTTGTCTGTATCAAATACTACAACTAGAAATTATAGAAATCGATATATTATATATATATAATTATATGAAATAACAACTCCCAAATATGTTTAAATCTAGGGCATTTGTTTGCTGTTGATGTCTGGTCAATTTTTTGCATACGGAGCGGAGCGCAAGATGTTCGCCACTACTTAATAGACCCTATCCAACCTCCACGTAGTGACCCTCTAGCCCATATCCCCGCAGGCTAAGTTAAGTTTAGTGGCAAAGTCGAACACCAAAGTGAAGAAAGTGGAAAACGCAGTAAAATACAATATATAAACACGTGCAAATATAATCAGTACTAGACTTAGTGGATGTAATCGAGACATATTTTTTTGTTTTTTTTTTTTGTGTAACTGTAATATTAAAATGTAATAGTAATAGCAAGCGAATATCTAAAACTATAAAGGGTAAGTGTGTGGAAGGAGGTGAGATCGTTGGGTTTGCGAGGCTGCCGCAATACATACATACATGAAATCGGGAAAGAAAACACGCGTACATATGCAGATTATATCAGTATGTGTGTATATGTATATGTCTGCTTTTCTATAGGATCGTAAGTTTTAATGTTACCCCTTACGAAATCGGAGAAGAGGCATTAACGAAAACCCCTAAGAAAATAGAACGGAAAAGTAGATTAAAATTCAGTGCAATACGTTCAACAGAATGAAAGCAAGTCGAAAAACCAAAATCGTAATTTACTAATTGTGTAAGCCTAAGTAAACCAAGTAGTTGAACAAAAAGTCACGTTTTTTTTGTATCGTCATACGTCTAATCTTAAACCTAACTTTAACTAAATAAAAAAAAAGAGTAAAGCGTAGATCGGAGATGAAAACCCAGGCCGCAAGGTAATTTAGACGAATTTTAAAAAAATAAAAACCAAATGGAAAAAGTTTAAAACACAAAAAACAAAAGGCACGAGGCAAATGTCGAAAAAGTATGAAAATAAATAGCAGGCTTAACGGAAATCATTGTATTAAACGAGGTAATACATTACGATGATTAATATAATTACACTAAACTAAATATAAAACTAAAATATATATATATAATATAATATTGTATTGTATGACAAGAAAAAATTCTGTAATTTACAAACGAAAAATATTTTATGTGATCATTGTCTTTTTTTTTAATATTACAAGAAATAAATAATTCGAATACCAAATAAAGGATATACACAATAACGAAATGGTTGTTTGTCTTACAAGGGCTAGTTTATTTTTATTATCAATAAATTATTATAAATTATAATTATTACCAATTATTTAAATCATTTATTCGGGAGGTTAAACAGAAATAAGTATGAACTAGTTTTCAAGTGTTCTTCAAGCTCGATTACCCATCCTAATTGCCTTGCACCCGAATTCTCATTTTGTGGGCTTTGCATTAGCATAAATCAAGGCTAAATTGCTGATTTTTTTTTTCTTTTTTTTTGGGTGCTATGCTCGGACAGTGGTAATCGAATGAAAAATGCGCAGCAATTTCTTGGCAATGTTTTTAATTTCAATTAGCCACTGGCACTGAAAGGCCGCCAAACGATGAAGGATGCTGGTCAAGCAAATGGACCAGGAGCAGAAGCAGGAGCAGGAACAGGAGCGGGATGTGCTGCCACTTGATTTATGTGGCTTCATTAGACATTCCGCACATAGCTAGTGGACCAAGTGGCCGGGGGCTAAGTGATTGCCAAAAACTAAAACCGAGCACACGGCCAAACGCAATTAGAAGCGAACTTCAATGAGCGATAAACGAAGGGATGTGCCGTGGTGGCCAGGAATTTGCCCTTTTCCGGGGAATTTGCTAGTTTTCCGATTGACCAGCATGGAATACTTTTGGTTGCCACCTCGAGCACTCAAAGTGCCGACGAAGGGCAGGAAAAAAAGAAATTGCTGGGGAAAAGGGTTCCCGGGTCCGGTTTTTGGTTTGTGTTTAGCCCGTGTGAGCCGCAAAAATATTTGCATAGTTACCTTTAATGTGGTTCGGTTTGGGATGGTTCAGGTCGGTTCAGAGTTCACAGCTCACAGTTTGCAGTTCGCAGACTCGATGCAAAGTTCTTCGAAAACAAACGAACAAAAGTTTTCTTTGCATAAACACACACACACACACAGTTGCACAACAACTCGTACATGCTGGCATGTAATTTAAAATGAAAAATTCTATTCTTTTGACGCAATCACAAACACACACATGCAGACGCACACAACCACCCACACATACATACGTCAGCGAGCATTGATTTCATTTGCATAAATAAGGAGAAAGGCGGTCTGGAGGGGGGAGGGGGGAATGGTCGTGGCGAAGGCGGGATCTGTGGCGGATTGGGGCCAAAGCGAAGGTCCTCTGTGCCGCCGATAACGTGGGGCAAACGAAACTATTGCCTACTTACGGGCGTCGAACGAAAACAGTCGCCCACCCGCACAGTGGGACAAAATGCGTGGTGAACAGCTGAAAATAATTTGATAATTTAAATTGAAATTATGAAGCAATGAATTTGATTTACATCACAAATCGACTGCCATGAAAGAGAACTTTTTTTTTGATTCTTCTCTCAACTCACGCATATTCATTTTATACATATGATTGAGTCCCCATTAAGTGTGTGAAATAAGCTCGTCCACGGTGCCACGTACTGTCACTCCGCCACTCCGCCACCCGGAACCCATTCCCCTTCCCGTTCCAATTCCCCTTCCCCAACCCCTGCCCCATCCGCACCCACCATGCGTACGCCGAAGGGCGGCGGCAGTCAAAAATCGCATAAATTAAAAAACTGCACACACTCACGCACAGACATGCGACGGATGGGGGGTGGTGGGAGGCAATGGCAACCCTTTGTGCCAACTCCCCCTGCCCCCCTGCTCCCGGTCCCCTTGCCCAGCTGTCGCTCACCACCAAGGAAGTAATAAAGTATCTCGAAAGTAACTTATTAACCATGCTGACAACGCTGCCAGCGAAGCTCCTGGAGCTCCAGACACACAGCGAGCTTCGGGATACCAGGACTGCCAGGATCTGTCTGTGCACCACACGCATACACACACTCGCATTCCACCGCTGTGGAAGAGGGGTGCCTCGTAGTCATGTTTCATGTTTGCTAATTGCAAGTCGATTTTTCATTTCGCATTTCTCTCCAGAGTGTCGTAGTGGACCAGGGACCTGGACCTCAACCTGAAGCCAAACCTGAATCCCCATCAGAACCTGAGGTCCGCAGCATGCACTGGGAAAAAGGCGGGGCTAGTGCTAGTTGAATCTTCTTTTTGAATGTGATCAGTGTTGTTTCTTGGGTATTTACCACAATATATGTACCTTTATAAAATTGGATATGATTTCTGGATTGCATAATCTCCTTCAGAATATATGCAATTTTATTAACAAATACTCATTGCAATTTTCTTTTTTAGTGCCATAAAAGGAGCTGGACAAGGAACTGATTGAGTCTGTGGAAATTGTTGAGGTTTCCGCTGACCCACTCAACGCCGGAACCACATCATCCCGGAAGGGACTCACTCAAAAAGGCAAAAATATTTAATTTAAAGCAGCATAAAAACAAAGGCGACGGCGACGAAGAGGATGGGCAGGTGGGGTGAGTGTAGCCAGCAAATGGTTAATTTAATTACAAATTCTTTGCTTTCTTTTCCATTCGTATTAAATTTTCATGGGGTCCTGACATCAGCTTCCTGTGCGTGCGCGAGTGTGTGTGCCCATGTGGTAGTGGCTGTGCGTATGTGTATGCGAGGCACCTGCTGTCATTGCCGTCTTTGTGGCATTTTGGCCGCTTAAATACCCAGGGGACTTGAGAAAGAGCATCCACACACACACAATCACACACACACCCACTCAGCCCTTCACACGTACACGCACAGAGACACACACACGCTGATTGTCCTTTCAATGAAAAATAGCACTCATTAATGTTGCTCATTAGCAGGACCACGCATCCTGCTTCTTGACTCTGCCCTGCCAGTGACATTCCCTTACGAGTCTAAGGACCTTTGGCAATCCACCCCCTCTCCGCAGATGTCCTGCGACCACCTCCAGCCTCTTGGCCATTCAGCGAGTGTCAACTGGCAAATGATTTGCCATTATTTACTAATAAAACTCATCGAGTTTCGGGCCTCTTCTAATCGAATGTGTGCTCGGCACCACCCAACCACTTTGGCTTCTATGTCCTGGCAGGCGAAGGACTCTTAATTCGAAGCGACTCACACGTTTACGCTGGCAAATGACCTCAATCAACGCGGTCGAAGTATCTCAGCTGCGGGAAATTAGGGTACTTGACTTGTATAAGAACAAATCCTCAAAAAAAAGAGGAGAAATATCGAATCTCAATACCTTAGTAATTTAAAAAGCATTTAGATGCTCTCTGCAATTTCTAGTTCCCATCAAATTGCTGACAATGGCGCTGATCAACCAGTAAACAAATTGCGACCAAAACAATTCTTCCCCTTCTTTGGAACAGAAGTGAGTGTCATGTTCGTAAGAATAACATCACTTCCCGGTTCCATTTGTCTGATTATATATTTTTCTTTTTTTTTGTCCAAGCAACGACTTCGGTTGACCAGACGGGAGAGGGTGCGGTAATCTTTCATATCGATTCAATAGCCGGCTTCCGGTTCGATTCCGGTGCCTGTCAATCAGCAGAGGTCCC
Organism: Drosophila simulans; assembly: GCF_016746395.2. Classification (NCBI taxonomy): domain Eukaryota; kingdom Metazoa; phylum Arthropoda; class Insecta; order Diptera; family Drosophilidae; genus Drosophila; species Drosophila simulans. The sequence continues at coordinate 3,776,646 of NC_052525.2, forward strand.
ACATGGCTGACCGGAGGGCGGGGCTGAAGTCCCCGAGATCCTTTTGTTAACCCAGTGTCCTTACTTGGACTTTTGCCTGCCAGTCAAACTCTTTTCGGCTGCCCAATTCTTTGCATTTAATTTCGTTTATTCATTCGAACGACCACAAAATGACATTTGCATTTGGGCAGCAGCGGTCAGTGGCGAAACCCGCATCCAGAATCCCTAACCCAGGTCTCATGTGTTGGCCTCCGGGGATTTTCGTTGGCCCGGCATGGGTAAGGTCTCCGGGGTTGCGTAACAAATGAATGGCTCAGTTGCAAAAATTTGTTTTGACAACTGAAGACGCTCGCAGCAGGCCAAGTGCAAAATTTATAAAGCGCACAGTGCGAAACTATGAAATGTCCAGGCGGCATGGTGCGGATCGCAATGGATCGCCAGTGGAGTGGCATGGAGTGGAGGGCATGGAATGGAGTGTGTGTAATTAATTCTCTGCTGAGTCGACAAACGTAGGCCCAGCCAAAAAAGCACAATTAAGTGCACAACAAAAACAGGAGATTTTCTGGACGTGGCATGACCAACTACACTGGCTGCCAACCGAATTCCATGGCTTTTCCTCATTTCCAAGCACTATGCAAATATTATAAAAACTGCAACCTATCATTTTATGGCTTCTTTCGAGTGTAAGAATGCACGCTATATATTATATATTTCGAACTTTAATGTGCATGCCAATTTCATTTGGTTTTTGATAGCCTAAGGTCCAGTGTGCGAGTCAGCTAAACTGCAAATGGATAACTACTATTTTTCGGATGCTGTAACTGTGGCCCGTTGCCGGATATATATATATATGTATACGTAGTTCGAGGCCATCGTCATCGTCATCGTAGCCGTGGCCAAAAAGCAATTAGCAAAGTTTTCAGTCTCCAAAACACTCACTCCTCGCATGGAAGACGAACGAGGTGGGATGAGGCCAGGCATGGGCTTACGGCCAGTAAGGATGATGGGATAGAGAGGGGGAGCTGGCCATCCTAAGCCGACCATCATCAATCTGGTGCAGTTGCGCACCCAATCCGTGCCACCCCATTCCAGTTCCAGTTCCAAATAAACCCAATCTCCGCCTCGATCGGATTCCATTGCTCCAATGCTGTTGCACCTAACCATCAGATAGATGCCATGGACAGCGAAAAATTACCACATTAAATTCACTTGGAAAGGAAGCAAATCGCACATTATGGAAATCAAAATATACATATTTCGATCTATATTTATCATTTTTATGTATGTATATTCAATTAATTTTATATCGACATTGGTTTCGGCTTTTCTCGCTGTGCGACAGGCGCAATTATTCATGGGTAATCTAACCCAAAATGGGACGTTAATTACTGGCGCATGTCAGTGGCATTTGACTGGCCCCTGACCCCTGGAGTCCTGTGCCCCTCACCATCGCCATCACCCATCCTCCCTTTCGCCAATGTGTAACTGTGCTGTGTGGCGTGAATCGCACAAGTACGGCCAGCAATTTGCTTTTTTGTTCGACTGTAAACAGTACGGAATCCGTACGCCCAGGTCCCCAGAAGTCCGCTCTACGGCCATTTACCGGGTGATTAATTAAGCTGCAAGGACCTGCGAATGCAACTTTCTGCCGCTGACAACACCCAGGAAAGCGAGGTGGCGGCGATGGGGGGCCATTGAAGATTTCCGCAAAATATTCAACTTCGTAACGCAAGGGACGAGTTGACCCCATATCAATCATATTTTTTCTTAATTAAATATATCTTAATATGTATAATAGTGTGGGTCCGTTCAATGCGAACCCACATATAAACTGGCTCAAGTGGAATCGGAAATGTTTGAAATTTGAATCCCGTTCGAAATGAAAGATCCTTTGGAAAATAAAACAGTTTCATATACGTGTGTGCTCATACGCATGTATGATGCTCTATGAATATATAATAGTTCGTAGTGATGGTCGAAAGAAATTTTGTATATATGATTTAGGTCATGCGGATCGTCGAATACTTAAGTCGAATAAGTAAAATGCATGGATCCGGTGTAAAATTTTTAGATTAATCCTAGGCGTGCGGGGGAAGTTAAAAAAAAAAAAAAGAAATAAGAAAGAAAATATCCTTATGTATAATTAATGTATAGTTATGGCTAAGTTGTGTTGGCCTAGCTGTGGCCCAGCTTGTCCGCAATGAACTTGACGAAGTCGCTGCGGAACAGGATCTTTGGATTGTCCTCGGTGGCCAGCTCATCCACCTGGCGCAGGTCCGTCCACTTCCAGAGCAGGCGGCACGAGAAGCTAAACCGGAACGAGGCGAAGATCTCGTTGGCCTTCTCCAAGGGTATCTGATCACTGTAGTACGACTCCTTATTCCTCACGTTAAAGTAGTACAGCTGACCACGAGACCGCGAGTGGGCGGACACGTAATTTTTGGTCAGCTCGCAGAACATCATTATGCCGCCGGGCACAAAGAACTTGTTGTCGTCCAGCGCAATTCCGAATCTCTGCGAGTTGTCCTTTAGCACATAATGGCGCATGTTCGCAAAGAAACTGCCCATATCCTGCAGGCGAAAGAGGGGCTTGCTGCGCAGCGCTCCAAAAGTGCGCTCCTTGCGGTACGGCTTGTTTAGGCTCCTGGCAAACTTATCGCACATGCTCATGCGCTCGCGGTACGGACGTCTACGGATATCGATGCCGCCCAGGCAGATACCATCCATAATGTGCAGGGCAGCCATTCGCTGAATGGTCCTGCCCTCTCCGTAGAACTCGTACACAATCTGGCCGAAGAAGATCGAGCGCGGCTGCACCTCGAAGGCGGTCTCCACCAGCTCCCACTTCTTGTGCTCCGTGTAGCGCAGCAAATTGCCGCGGGACTTGCACAAAAACAGGCTGCATGCATTAATGTTCGTCTCCTCGCGCCCCACCGGCACAAAATACCAGTCCGCAACGTTGTTGATGGTCGAGTTGAGACTGGCCACGCCTCTCATTTCGGTGGCCGGCAAACTCAGCCAGCTGCGTTCGTTCGCCCAATTAGCAAGGAGTTCATCGAGCAGCCTGTCCGTTGGCTTGTTCTCCGGTGCCTGGCGCAGTTTATCCGGAAGTTTCCAGCGCTTCAGGCACTCCTGCCGCACCTCCGACTGCTTGGTCTCCTTCAGCTCCAGATTCTGGGCGAATGCTGCTATCTTGCGCAGGCCGACGATCTGTTTCTTGCCAATGGCGTTATTTGAATCGATAATGTAACGCAAAAAGTCCTCGTCCTCGGCCAGCTCGTTGGCATTAAAGATCTCCAGCACGTCGTTATCGTCCAGTTGCGATTCATCGGACAGCATCAGGTTGATCGTGTTCAGATAGGCTATGATGCCCGCCGTCTCCGCATCCGAACGTTTGTACTTGCAGACCAGGTAACGCTCCGAATTTGCCGGACGGCTGCTGTTTGGCTTGATGATGGCAATCTGTTGGAAGCACTGGTACATCAGATAGACCAGGCCCACACTGAACGGTGTGAACAGGTCGAACAACTTGCAAACGAAGCTGCCGTTCGGCCGCAGTATCTTCAGGGCGGTAAGGAACTGACAGAGGTACAGTTGCTTGGACAGGATCTCCTGGATGTTCTTCTGACCTTCCACTGAAAAGCCACCGTCGGCCATGGCAAAGTGAACGCCCTGGGGCGTATGCATGCGGATATACTCGTTCAGCGAATCCTGGTTGCTTTCATCGAAAATGTTGCCATCGTCCTTAACGCCGTAGAACGTGTCAAAGGACTCCGGTGAGGCAGCAAAGAACTTTTCCAGCTTAAAGTCGTTAGCGCCACGAAGCGTGAAGCCGAATCCTTTGGCCTCCCACGATTTCCGGTACAGAACGTACTCGGAGAAGCCGCCAGGACCTGTGTAACAACAGAAAGGAGATCAGGGTTATTACGTGTAAAACGAGTTTATTGAGAACGATCCAAATTTGGAAAGTAAAGCGAAACGCAATGTATTCACCTGCACACATGTCCGTGAAATAGAGGAGCTCATCGCGAGCCACCAGCGTCTGGCCATCGGGATCGCGGGGATTGGTGAACATGAAGTCGCACATGGAGTCGATGTTGGCCATCTTAACGGCGGCGCGGTTGAGAAAGATGGAGCTGCGGATCGTCTCGAACGGATTGCATCGGGATCTTGCCCGTCGTTTCTCGTTGTCGTTGAGATCATCGAATACGGTTTTGGCATTGAGGATGTGATGCAGGATGGCCGGATCGCAGTAGCGTGTCTCCCCGTCGAGGGTCACCTTCTTCTCACCGGTGACCACATGACCCATCAGCTGATCAAGAGTGTATGCCTCCGCACGGCTGCTAGGATTGTGGAGCCAAAGCACCGGTTCGGGTATCTCGAGCACCTCGCAGGCAGGATCCCACTGGCCAGCCGACGACTGGACAGTGTCCAGTTTGAGTCCGAAGCCACGGCGACCATCCTGCTGAACGGCGATGATGGGCTCCAGGCGACCCTGGTTGCTCTTTCCCAAACCCTTGTCATTCTCGTAGCCCATCTTCATCATCATTTCCATGGCCTTGTTCGAGTAGCTCTTCACCCATTCCCGCTTGATCTTCTTGGGCGTAGGCTCCGAGTTCTCATCGTCCGAAGGTTCGTCCATTTTGAAGGCCGCGATGGAATCTGATCTGTGCTCTGGGATTTTAGGCGGCTCGATGCTCGAGTTTGTGCAGCGTATTAATTGATTATATACAATAACAGTTATATCAGCTGGATGGATGGGACTTTTCTTTCAGTGGCGATTTATTTGTGTTTACAAAGATATGTGAGGAGCGACGGTTTGGAATCGTTGTGCACAGTCTTTTTATTACACTAGATCAGTGTTTTCCGATCCCGCACCCGGATCGGGCATCTAGATGGCTAAGACTGCGTTGTCAAGCGTGATTCAGATCTAAGCACATTTAGAATAACTTTTTGGTCTAATTTTCAGCTGCAGCTGATTCGATAGGTGGTGCGATATGTCCAGACAAATAACGCTTCGTGTAATCGATAACACATAGTTCTTGTGAACCTACGCTGAATGGCGATAAATACCGCAGCAAAAACGTGGTTAAATATACCGCAAATATATTCTCCGCGGGGAATTCGAAATTTCTTTAATTCCGAATTTATTATTTATTATAGCTTTCATTGCTATTGAAATTTTTTAAAAGGTTGTCATTTTCTCTCTAGTTCGAGCAGACGACACTTGGTCAAAGTAGTCTCTGAACTAGATCTCCACAGGGTAGTCACCCCTTTCTGTCATTACAACACATCTAGCTCGGTCCAGTTCACAAGGTTTGCTAAAATTCCTGGTCTGAAAATCCAAATTGAATATTGAATTATTAATATTCTACCAAAATGGACGGGCAGAATGTTGATGAAATGAACCCCAATCCGCTGTCGCGAAAACTAAAGTTCTCCGGTATTTGTAAGCTAACCGATGAGGAACTGTCGCATCTCTACAAGCTCGACGAGCTGACAGACGAGGAGCTGGTCTCCTTGGGCCTGGAGAGAGGCTCCCTGATCGATGACTATCGTCTTCTGCACGAGGTTTCGATGATGAGGAAATTGGAGAACGAAGCCGCAAAGCCCCCAAATCCCCCAGAGCCCCCAATGTCTGCAAGCCTCTCCGAGTGGGAGTTGCACGAACAGCTACAGCATATGGATTACATACCCAAGAAGGTATACAAATTTGAGTTGCTTAACAAGTTGGTCAAAGTCATGAGTATCGAGAAGGAGTCTGGGACCATCTTCAGCGAGGAGCAGTTGCGGCTCGACTTGAACTACATTGAGCTGAACAGCTTTTTTGTTCCGCCTCAGGAACTCTTGGGTCTCCGCCTGGAGTCCTTCTACAATTACCTGGACAACATGTTCGTCAGCGGCGATCGCAACAAAGCCCTCGAATTGGTGTTGCATGGCATCCGCCGTTTGAACAGGCGCCACAATTCGCAGGACAATCTTCAAGAATGTCTATATTTTTAAGTTAACATTCGCCAGGGGAAGCACAACAGCTCCCGGTGCATTATGATTGTAACAAATTTCAGATAAATCTTCGCATTCCCAGTTCAATTTGTTTCTCTACCAATAAGTAATAAATTTGCTAATAATGTTTGGGTTTTTGTGCAGAAAACTTCTCGTTTCTTGGCCAAAAATGGTCGCACTGCCAAAATAATGCGCATCTTGTGATTTTTCTGCTTTTGTACTGCTTATAACTGAACTAAACTAAACTAAAACTCGCATATTGGATAACACACACACAAAACGTGAGCACGGTTGGAGTTGTGGGCACCACCTACCCACCCTGCTTTTCCAACGACCCCTTTATCATTTCACCGGAACTGCAAATCTATTCAGAATGCATTATAATTTATTCCCTTAAATCTAACATTAAATAAATATTGCATTTGGCTGGACAAAGAAATGCAACTTACAAGCAATGAAACAATGTTACACCTGTTACATACTTTTCAACGTTTCAGTATACCCTTTTTACGGCATTCTGGTCAAGGGAGGCGCGAATTATTGCCACACAATCCGATCTCTCCCCCACACACCGTCATGTTGCTGAAACAAAGGTTGCGGATGCACCCGGGGACATATCGCTGCGTTGCAATCAGTGTTGCTAGCAACTAACTTCCAGATACATTTGCTGGTACTGGCGCACTTACAACCCAGTAGAAGGTTGGGAAAAGGAAATCACAGCAGCCTTCAGTAGACTTTAGTAGCCGTTGAGTTAGTCTTCCAGAAGGCAGTCAATAGTTCCAGGCACTCGAACAGCACAACCTCACTGCTCACACGTTTAAAAGTTTTAAAATAGCTGGCTTAAAATTCAAGTAAAGCACCAAAATATCCCGGCTTGTGTGTCGCCAACATGGAGGGGCGTACAAATGATAGATTGAATCAGATTCCAGCTGAAACTCCCGAACGCGGAACCATCGAATCTGGAGGAAAGTTGATACGGAACATACCCAACAAAGAGTACAAGTTTAAACTGCTTGAGCAGTTGGTCAATGAGATGCGTTTCCAGATGGAACCGGAAACCGTTTTCAAAAAACAGGAGTTTGCGGTTGATAAGGATTACCCCGGCGTATCCGACGAGGAGTCCGCCTATATGACGCCCATGCAGCACGTGTATCGCCGCCTGCAGTCGTTATTCTATCGTCTGGAGGAGATGTTCGTCGGCAGCGATCTCAACTTGGCCAACATGGCCATCGACGTGGTGTTCAACGGAATCAATCGCTTGCACAAGCGCCGTCTTGAGATATTCGCCAATTCGCAGAATGAATAATTCCACGCAATGTGAAGCCATATACAACGCGACGTTGCTGAAATGGACCAGAATGTTGTTTTAAACCAAATTCAAATCACATTTTAGCACTTGATTCATGCGCATTTGTGTTTAGTTCAATTACAAAATTCACTTAGAATTCACTAAACTAGGTTTTTAATGTAACATGAGTTTACAAAGTAAGGAACTTAAGATGGTGGCAAAAAAAAAGGGTTTTCAGTTTTCGATGGCTTTAGATCCAGTCGACGCTTGGAGGAGGCGACTGTGTGCTCTGCACATCGACCTACATCTTCTCGTAGGTCTCGCTGTACGGACAGGTGAGGCAGGTGTGGGTGTAAGTGTCCTCCTCCTCATCGTAGGTGTCCGGTCCGAACTCGTGCTCGTGAACTTCGTGCGTCTTCTTGGTGTAGATGCTGCTGCGCACCTCCATGCGCAGCTGCTTCATCTTCTTGTTGTACTTGCGCGCCTTGCCCTCCTCCCGCTTGTCCTCGCGCGCCTCGTGCTGGCGCACCAGCTCCTCTTCGCTGCCCCAGACCTCCAGGGCGCGCTGGTGGATCTGCAGATGCAGATACAGCTTCATCTCGCCCCAACGCACGTTGTGCGGATTCTTGCGGCTTATGTACCGCAGCTTGGGCTCCCGCTTGTCGAAGTCGCAGTCCTTCAGCAAGTACTCTGCCTTGGCCTCGGTGCGGGTAATCAGCGCGTAGCGCTCATCCTTGTCCCGGCACTTGTCGCACACCGAATGCCCAAAGTTGTTGAACAGATAGGAGTCGGCGAACACGTCACCGCACTCCAGGCACTCCTCGTACTGCACTGGTATGGCAATGGCGTCGTCCAGAATTGGCGGCGCCTCCTCCCCGGACTTATTGAGGCCCGCTGGTCCCTCGGCCGTGGGCAGAACAGGCTGTTCGAGCAGGAAGCCCCCGCCGGAGTCTATGTACTTGGTGCCCTGCACCTTGATCACAGAGCTTCCCTGGCTGAGAGCCGCTTCCGGATGGATGCCGCCCTCCTTGTTGCTGTCGGGGATTGGACGAACTACGGGTTAGGTATAATCACTCGGGAGTATTGGTTAATGGATAGCCTACCTGGCCAGCTCCTTGAATGGATGCGAAACCAACTTGGCCTCCCGCAATTTCTGCGCCTTGGCCTGGTTTCTTTCGATCCGCGCCTTTTGGGCATTGGTCAGCTTGGACTTCTTCTCCGCCGGCGGAGCAGCTTCGTTGGTAGAGACCTCCGCAGACATGGCGATTTCACAAGCTTTAGTTTTTTGTGCGCGCAACTTCTCAGAAAGTTTGTTTATAAAATGCTTCTTTTTGCCGATTTGTCATTCCACGGAAATTTGTTTGTTCAGTGCAGCCAGCTTTTACGCGGAGTAAATAACTGTTATTGGCGGAAAAGTTAAAATATGTGAAAAGAGTTTTTTTTGTACATATATATATATCAATGTCACACTTCTAATTCAACTCTAAAACGACTTTTTCGATTTGTAAGCACTCAATTTGTATGCTTTTAGTCTAAGTTATTTCATTTCTGGGCAGTACTATGGATGGGCGTTTGGTATTTTCGCCGCATCACGGTCACACTGGCGGATTTGTTTTTATTTTGGTCGCCATGCAAAGTAAACACCGCAAACTGCTGCTGCGCTGCCTCCTGGTGCTGCCCCTCATCCTCCTGGTGGACTACTGCGGCCTGCTGACCCACCTGCACGAGCTGGACTTCGAGCGGCACTTCCACTACCCGCTGGACGATGACACTGGATCTGTGTCCGCATCCTCTGGACTGGACAAGTTCGCCTACCTGCGAGTGCCCTCGTTCACGGCGGAGGTGACGGTTGACCAGCCTGCGCGGCTCACGCTGCTCATCAAGAGCGCCGTGGGCAATTCGCGGCGGCGGGAGGCCATTCGCCGGACTTGGGGCTACGAGAATCGATTCTCAGACGTCCATCTGCGTCGCGTGTTCCTGCTGGGCACGGCCGAGGATAGCGAAAAAGACGTGGCTTGGGAGTCCCGCGAGCATGGCGACATTCTGCAGGCGGACTTCACGGACGCCTACTTCAACAACACGCTGAAAACTATGCTAGGAATGCGCTGGGCTAGCGAGCAGTTCAATCGCAGCGAGTTCTATCTTTTCGTGGACGACGACTACTATGTTTCGGCCAAGAACGTGCTCAAGTTTCTGGGCAGGGGGCGTCGGAGCCACCAGCCGGAGTTGCTGTTCGCCGGGCACGTGTTTCAGACATCGCCGCTCCGCCACAAGTTCAGCAAGTGGTACGTTTCGCTGGAGGAATATCCCTTCGATCGGTGGCCACCGTACGTGACCGCCGGCGCGTTCATGCTGTCGCAGAAGGCACTGCGCCAGTTGTATGCTGCCAGCGTTCACCTGCCGCTCTTCCGGTTCGACGACGTCTACCTGGGCATCGTGGCCTTGAAAGCTGGCATTTCCCTTCAGCACTGCGACGACTTCCGCTTCCATCGGCCGTCGTACAAGGGTCCGGACAGCTATAGTTCGGTGATAGCCTCGCACGAGTTCGGCGATCCCGAGGAGATGACGCGGGTGTGGAACGAGTGCCGATCCGCCAACTACGCGTAGCAGCAAGAACAGGCTGCACTGAAGAGCGCTGCAGATTGTACATATATACGAACGAGACAGCACCTAAACAACAGCCTTATAAAGTGTATTAGGAGCAGTGGATGATACCTCAACCGTTCAGTGAGACTTTAAACCAGCAGCTGGTGCTAATAGTGCAAGATCGCAAGAGTAATTCATTCTAATTGTAAGCATAATGATAAAGCAGTTGATTCAATTCATATTTATAGAGATTATATGCAAATGTCGGATAACGTATGTTTGGGCTGATTCCTTTCAATGCAATAAATTGTTGATTAGCATAGGAAAGCGAATAAAAAACTTAAAATAAATTATTGTATTTCAGCGAATTTTAAAATTGGCGCGCTCACGCAAGGTTGTTGTATCAGCTATATGGGTTTGTGTCTCCGCTAGCGAGAATGCGCCAAATTCGCAGTGTGACTGTATTTCAGCGAAGTTTAAAATTGCCACGCTTAAGAGTGGTTGTTGCATCAGCTAGATGGTTCGTGTCTCCGCTAACAGAAAGGCGCCAAATTCTCAGTGTGACCATATACAAATACCACCAACAGGGCCCAGTGTGACCACGCAACCGCCCAGCAAAAACGTCGCAGCCACGCAAACGCGATAGTATCGCTGCCATATAAAAAGCGGCGCTCACCGCCGAGCGCCAGTATTAAATTTGTGACGTCGAGAGCTCCGCTTCGCGACCATCGAGGGCCCAGCTTCGCCAAGTGTACATACATAGAGACATACATCAGGCCGACCCCGCCAGCATCACAGCTTAGTAGTCCGCTTCGCCAATCCAAAAAAAAAAAACCAAATCAAGGTGAGTTTCATTTCCACTTGCAGATTGAAATTTTGATTTATGTCGATTTTCGTTAAGTTTGGGGGATCGCCGGTAATTTCGTTTTTGCCATTGTAAGAAGGGGCAGGGGTAATTGGGGAATCCTAACTGGTTTTTGTTGACTGCGCTTCTTCATTGATTGCGAAAATGGCAGCGGATTTGTTATAAATATTTATTGTGCTGGTCTAGTCCGTTACTTTTTGCTCTTTCTCCTCGTTTCCATTTCTTTTCTGCTACTTTGTAACTTTTTTCTGCAGCTGTTGAAGCGCTTTTGTCGTCGCCCCTATTGTTGACTATTATTTTTTGTTTTTTTTGTGTGGCTGAAACTTCAGATTTGCGCGTATGTGTGTGTGCTTGTGCCGGCCGGCATTTTTCACTTCTTTTTTTCTGCCGTCTGCTTGCCGGTGTGTGTATGCATGTGCATGTGCATATGTGTGCGTACTTGGGCGGGGCGCATGTGTTGTCGATGGCCAATATCCTCCCCCACAGTGAGCGGCACGAGAGAAGTGACACTATGTCCTGCAAATTAATTAATTCATTTAGTGCCTTGAGTATCGCAGACTTTGCAAATATAGCAGTAAGTAGTCCAGGGAACTTGGAATTTGAATTGTTAAAGAGGCGTTCGTGAAACTCTCGCTACTCCAAAGTAGAGCCATTTTTAAATCAACTAAGTGTGAGCACTTCTTGCTGGCGAATAGCAACGAAAAGTGAACTTGGAAAGATAGCCATATGTAGATATGCACATTTCACAAGGATGAAGTCACTATCTGTGCGACCTCGACTGTGCGATGTGTTTGCTGGCGAGTGGCGAATTGTGCTGGGCGTGGTGCTGTGTCACTTGGATATCCAATATCCAGCGATTTTGAAATTGAATATATGACTAAACGCAGCCGCCTGCATAAAATGTGTATATAATGTGCGGCACAACAATGTGCTTAAAATTCATTGCAAGTCGCCGATTGCGCCTCCCTTTCGCTCTGCCACCCCCATCTCATTCTCTCTCTCTCTGTCTATCACTTGCTACACATACACACTTGTGCATTTCTGCAGGAGTTGAGGGTGTAAATGCAAAGCGGACGTGTCTGTCATTTCTCATTTCCCCATCTCTCCGGCGCTCCAGCTCCTTTGCTTTCCGCTATCTCCACCCTTTCTTCTCGCCTCCTTTTTGCACTCCGTTCGTCGGCTGGTTGCCACGCATCAGCGGCTTTGACTCATTTTATTTTACATACATATGTATGTAAGTCTGTTATGTACGTATATACGTGCAAATGTGCATATTCATATTCTTATTCCCAACAAATTTCAGTGTCTTTTGTTTTTAACGGTCCCTTGGCGCCGTCTCACTCACACCCTCGAAAAGAGCCAAAAGATTTACATATGTTGATATGTGTGTATATCTGTTAGGGAATTAACCAAAACAGGAAGAAAGAAAGCAGAAGAAAAGCTTACAAAGTCGGGCGAAGAAAAAGCACAGCTGCGTGGGCAACGATAAATTCACCAACAAACATATGAACATACGTACATATCTATGTTTGTATGTATGCAATGTGCGGTGATTCATCGGCGGCTTTTAAGCGGGACGACCATATTTCGAATTTCGAAGTTGGAAGTTGATTCACGGCGAACTTCATTGCCCCCACCTCCGTGAAAATCACCTCCTCGTCGCCCCGAGTCGCCATCGCTCCCACTTTGTATGTATGCGACGTTGTTGTTGTTGTTGTTGGCCTCTCCTTTGTTCGGTGCAAGGAGCTGACTAATAAGAAACTCGTCGTTTACACGATGACCAATTAATCGAACTTCAGACGGAGCGATCTAAAACACCATGTCTACAAATAGGAATATACAAGTTTATGCATTTGAAGCGATCACAACTGATAAATGTTGTAAAGCTTTGGACGTTCAGTTACCGCAATCAAACATAGTTTCCCAATGAGTTTACATATTGAAAAGAATGTGCAAACATCATTTCTGGAGCAGATATTCTTTATTGTTCAGTTGCCGTTTTCTAATTATTGGCTCACCGCTGTTATTTTGGTCCCGATAAAGAATTGTGAGCAATTCACAGCAGAATTATCAGAACAAAGATTAGCGGGCCAAATAATGTTGAATTAATCATCATCAGTTGCTGCAAATCAATTGATTTTTGGATTAGTCAGAGGAGTAAGGAATATTTGTGGGATTGCAGCAAGTCGGGCCTAGATTCGTGATAAAAGTGCTGCATGAACCGAGCGGACCGAGCGATCCGCTTTTGCGCCGGGGGAAGTGGAAGTGGGGAGAGCGGGAAAATCGTCGGCCGTTAGTCAGTTAGTCAATCAACGTGATTGGCCAGCCGCTTGAGGCGCAGCTTTCCGACCATTTATGGCCATAAATGTGCAAATAAATAAATATAGATTCGCGATGCCTTTTCTCCGCTTCTCTGCTTCTTCTCCGTTTTGCTTTTGGTGCGGTCGCTGCCCTTGTACCGATTGCATTTCAGCGCAGCTGTTCAATCGAATGCAATGCAGTCCCAATCCGACTGATGACTTGATACCAATAAGATATCGGTGCACAAAGAGGATTCATTGTCCGGCGCAACTCTGATTGGAACTCGGGGGCATGCTATGTGGCACGCACACTCGAATTTCGCAACTAAAAATAAACGTGATAAAATGCAGTTTAACCGCTCGACCAAGTACACATGTCTTCTGATAAGAATGCCAGTGCTAAAAACAAAGGCCAAGAACGGCAGCAAAGCGAATTGGAGTCTTAATCTGTTTCCAGTTGGAAAGGTTCGCTGAACTCCTCGTTCTCTCCGCTCCGGACCGCTTCCTCTTTCTTTCTCCCTGCTTGTGATAGGAACACACACTAGCATGACTCGTCCTTGCTGCGCCTGTGTGTGTGTGCGTGCCTTTGAGTCATCGTTATCGCCCCACATTTCTCCATATGGCTATCGCTTAAGAAATCAACGGTCAACAAAGAGATATTACGTTTCTGTTTAAAGAAAATGAATTATTTATTAAGGCGCAACACAGTATCAACAAAAGCAAACAGTGAAGAACAACAAATTGTCAATCGGAAAGTTGGCTTCCTCTTACTCACCAATAACATCGATATCCTCTTCCGGCTTGGCTCCAATTGGATTTGTTGTTTCTAACTTGAAATGTTTACATGGGAAATTCGTTTGCTTTTCAATTGTTAATAAGCTAACAAAAAGGCGAGCCAAGCCAAACAGTAACTGTAACAGTAACTTTTTGTATGCTTCGTTTGTTGTAGTCTTTAAATTCCTTTTTCCCATGTACTATTAATTTAGTATCAATATTCTTTATAATTTTGTGCCTAAGACTTTGCTATCTAAGGTGAAACCACTATCATAATTCCCATATCAATTGGGTGTGTCAGCAAACTGAAACGAAGATCTTAACTAGTGATCGATCAGCAATTAAAGCTACAAGAAAAAGAAATGATCCCAATGAATAGATACGTTTACTATCAAGGCAAGTAATTTGAAATTCATCAAACAACTTTGTGTTTAGATGGCCGCCCCAGCACCAGCACTCAAGGATCTACCCAAGGTGGCCGAGAACCTGAAAAGCCAGTTGGAGGGATTCAACCAGGACAAACTGAAGAACGCCAGCACCCAGGAGAAGATCATTCTTCCCACCGCCGAAGGTGAGTAGGCTATTGTTGGTTGGTAAAAGGCCGAAACCGTGAACACCGAAGTCTAATCCCCTTGACTCACAGATGTGGCTGCCGAGAAGACCCAGCAGTCGATCTTCGAGGGCATCACCGCCTTCAATCAGAACAACTTGAAGCACACGGAGACCAACGAGAAGAACCCGTTGCCCGATAAGGAAGGTGCGTTCATTGTAGGCCATCTAGTATGTGGCATATTGTACATACATATGGTCTGGCCATAAAAGGCAGCCTGCCTTAGATGGCCAATGCAGGCTCTGTAATTGTGTTGTTATTTCTCTATTTCTCAACCTCAAATTGCAGCCATCGAGCAGGAGAAGGAGAAGAATCAGTTCATCGCCGGCATCGAGAACTTTGATGCGAAAAAGTTGAAGCACACCGAGACCAACGAGAAGAACGTGCTGCCCACCAAGGAGGTGATCGAGGCCGAGAAGCAGGCTTAAAATGGGGGCTCCAATGTGGTCCACTCCGATCCGAGATCTGAGATCCGATCCGATCTGATCCTCAGTCACCCCATCTCTCTTTTTCGACTCGCCGCATCTCACTCTTTATACGTATAAAGCTATTCCCTCTCATTTTTCAAATGCTACCAAGTTATTCGAACCGCTGCGCATGCGCGTGATAGCAAAAGTATTTTACTATTATCGTATTTCGGTTGTCCGTTTTTTTTTTTGCAATATTTTTACATATATATATATTTTTTGTATTAACAAGCAAGATAGCCAGTCTCATTCCTACAGCGTAATTAACATAAAATAAACATTCGTCTATCCCATATATATTTGTGCATAAATGTTTCCAAAACACACGACAAACACACACATCATCATCAGAAGAAGAATAAAACGCAGATACAAAGCAATACGACAGCCAACTCACTCAAGAACATTTACACAAGAAAAGACAGCAAATATATGAGAAATACTTTTTAAAAGACACGCAAAACGTATGAAGCGTATAAAACAGAAAAACAAAAAGAAATACGGTAGAAAAGCATCTATATAAAGAGTATGTGTAATTTTTTAATGAACTTTTTTTTATATACTTTACATACGATATATTTATACTGGGAAAAATAAAAACATAAATGTAACATTTTATAACAAAAACGTACTAAAACTGCACCGACTTTTGCTCTCTCCGGGTCCGGAAAAACTCTCAAATAATAAAAGAAACACACGGTTGAAATTCGGGAAGTATAAACTCTTGATTCGTGGTAAATATGCTTACATATGCTTTTGCTTAAATGCTAGATGTCATAGGTACTCGCGACAAACACTAACTTTTGGTGGCCACCACTTCGGTGTCCATAGGTGTGCCTGTTGTCTCGGCGGCCACTGGGACATCAACAGCGCCACTGCCAGAGGATGTGAACTCCGTGGCGGAACCATCGACGGAGGAATCGGCTTCGGCCTCGGCACTCTTGCCGGCTTCAGCGTCCGCTGCAGCAGCAGCCGCCACTCTCGCGTCCTCGTACTTATTGGTCTCAAACTTGCTGAGATCAGCGCCCAGCAGGCGGAGAATGTGGATGGTCTCGTCCTTTTGGACATAGGCGCGCAGACTGGAGGTGCCGCGCCAGCCCACAGTGTACAACGTGAACCGCTGGTCCACGTACTTAAGTATGCAGCTGCCCACACCTGAAATGGAACACCATTATTAGCCCACCGTCAGAGCATAGGAACCGGTCGAACTTACCCAACTCCTTGCAGCGCTCCTGGGTTTCTTTCTTTAGTTCGTGAGTCGACGGCGGCTGCGTGGGATCAGTGCAATTGAGCATCAACACCAGGTCCTCCCGCTCCACCTGGATTCTCCTGCTGGCGCCCATGAAGGCATTGGAGGTCTGGAGGCCCTCCTGGGCCAATCGGAAGGGATGCACCGTGTGCCGGTTCTCGCAGCGCACGAATGTCTTAACGCCCGTGTTGATGATCTTGATGCGGTTTTCGTTGTTGAGCACCAAATCGCGGATGGGGTCAGAGCAGTAATAGATGTTCTTCTTTTTCTCCGTGATACAGCGAGTTAGGAGACATCGTTGACTAAGGGATTCGTCCAGCTGGTAGAACTCCTTGATCGCCTCGTAGTCAGGGTCATTTTCGCCGAAGAAGACATAAGGATCTTCCTTGTAGCCATGCAGACGTCGCTTCTTTCGCTGCGGTCCCCACGGAACGGACTTCTCCTCGATGGGCTTTCCATTCTCGTCCACTTGCGGCTCAGCTGCAGGCTGCTTGGCCGTCTCGTTCAGCTGCACCACCTCCACCACATCGTTCTTTTCGAAGCTTAGCTGACGACGCTTCTCCAACACGGCTACAAAGAAGCCGCCGCTGTCCTGGAGATGCGGCAATACGCGGAGGCACTTCTCCAGCCCAATCTTGGCCATCTCGTCAGCCGGCAGAGGGAACATACCGGGCCGTATAATGGTATGCAGGCTTTCAGGCACCTCCTCGAAGCGGGTAAAGATCTGGTCCACCTCCTTGGTGGCCAGCTTCCAGTCGGTCATGCCTGGCTTGTACTTAAGACCTGGCACCAGGTGCCCCGCATCCACCAGCTCCAATGCACCGTCGGCGTCCTTGATGATCCGCTGCAGCACCGCCTCGTTCTCGATGGGATTCAGTGAGCAGGTGGAGTACACCAGCCGACCGCCAACCTCCAGCATCTCAGCGCCACGACGTACGATGCGGTATTGAATGCCGTGGAGGTTGTAGGCCTGTGCCAGGTTCCACTTAAGCCAAATGTCTGGATTCTTGCGCAGTGTGCCGTCGCCGGAGCAAGGTACATCGCACAGGATCTTATCGAACTTAAGGATCGCCTTTGAGCCGTCCGGCTTCGTGGTCAGGAGATTGGGAAAGGCACTGCTGTCGTGGTTGGTCACCAACAGGCAGGGCGAGTTTAGGCGCTTGGCTTGGTGAACCAGCATGTAGCAGCGGTTGTTGTCCACATCGTTGGCCAGCACAAAGCCGGGCGGAATCTTGTGTTCTTCGGGAGCAGCGTGCAGAGCCTCAATGAGCTGGGCTGTCTTCGAACCTGGCGCAGCACACATGTCCAGAACTTTGTCCGTGGGTTGCACATCCAGGACAATTGGCGGGATCATGGATACGGCCTCCTGCCTGCTGATGCCGCCCGCCGTGGTCTCCACAATTAAGAAGTTGTGCAGCCGGTAGAGCGGCTCCGAGCGTCGAATGTCCTTGCGGGTGAGGTGCAGCTGGTAAGCCAGCCCGTTTGGATACCAGGGCAGGCACAGCGGCCGTTCCACATCCTCGGGCGCCTTCTGGTGAAGCTCGGCCACCGCCCTCACATACTCGGTGAATAGCTGCGTCTCAATAATGGAGAGCAGGGCTTTGGCCTCGTCCCTAAAGCCTGTCACACGGAAAGTAGTGGGCAGGTTGTCCCTGATGGACGCAAGGAACTGCGTCCACTCCTCCTCGGTGGCGCAGATCTTCTGCAGTTGGTAGTACTTGATGAAGAAGGCATTATCCCTTTTGATCTCCTCATACGGCAGCGCCTGATTATCAGGACGATTGGAACCCTTTACGACAGAAAGTATATTTAACAATAGAATCTAAAAACGTGGAATGTTTCTTTTTTCAAATTGAGGTGACTCACATTCTCCCGCTTTTGACGTTTGCGAGCAGCGAAAACATTTTGCTTCCTGTTTCGACCCATTTATCAATATCAAGACCAAGTTATTAAGTCCGCCGAATACGTTTAAAAAGAACTAAGCAAGCGTTTTTATATTTCTAAACGAAACGAACAATTAAAACGTGTTCGCCGGCTAACTGGCAACACTGGCGCGCGAGAGTCGCCGGACATTTAGTGTTTGGAAGGGAAGGTGAAATATGCTTCTAAAGAAGTGAAATTTAATTGAAAGGGAATTACTTTTTACAGTACTTGTTTTTCGTGCCGAAAGAGTGGTGCATTGAAACGTTAACTTTGCTTGCATGGCTTACATTTTTAGCCCCAAAATCAAGATCTGGTTTCCCAACTATCGATAAGCAAAGTCAAACAACTTAATTCAGTTGTCAAGAAACTCGAGTAATCTGTTAGTTTATATAAGGAAATCTACATATTTTGTTGTTTACATTTTCTTATTATTTTAAGATCTTTTTTTATATAGCTATTAATAGCCAGATTTGACCCGAATAGCTACGCGCTCATAATTAAAAATAATCGCCGTTAGCTGATATCGAATGTTTCCGATAGCACCTGCGAAAGCGATAGCGTCGACAATCGAATCCGAATTTCCCACTTAAAAACTAAGAAATTTTTGTGAGCCACAATGGAAACTCCACCCACTCCCACCACGACCACACCTCCAGCATTAGCAACTGAGGGCACCATGGACGACATCCAATACCTGCTGCACCTGGAAGCGATGCGCCGTTTTCAGGAAGACAGCCGCAATGTAAAGCGCCAGGTGGAGGAGCAAGTGCGCATTTGGCTGGACGCCAAGTGTGAGTATCAGCGGGACTTTGGGCGGTTGGCGAGGCTCCTGAAGTGCGGAGCCCTGCAGGCGGCCGTGGAAGCCCATCGTGTATCTGATGTGAATCAAGTCGAACAGGCGGCCAAGGATATCGCTAGTCTGCGATCCAAACTGGGCAGTGATCTGCGTCCCGCCATTCTGGACTCCAACGATGTGAAGCAGTGCCTGGAGCATCTGAACACCACCCACAAGCCGCGCCTAAATCTATGCCGGCAGCAACGGGAGTTCGCCCAGAACCAGGAAGCTCTAAGAAGCTTGCGTACCGCCGTCGATGGATTGGAGAATGGTATGGAGATGGGCATGATACAGGCAATGGACCGCCTGGTGGAGGACCTTCTCCCACCGCGAGAAACAAACAACTAGCCGGTAGTCTCAAAAGTATATATGATATTGTATGATATAAACTAGTTTATAACATTAAAAACGGAAACTGTAAATGAAAACTATAAGCTACAACGAAGCCAGGTCCATCCGACGAAGAATATTGGTAGCGGAAATCTAAAAAAAAAAAATACATTCACACATTTAAACTCAGTTATTTATAGGGAGAAGATGAGGAGATTACCATTTGGAGCGCTTGGACCAGTCTTTGGGTGTCCAGTGCAGGCATTTTGAGTCGATGCGGATCTTGCGTTTGTCCATTGCTCGTCGGTGCTGCTCGATGATAACCCGGTTGATGCACACGATGTACTGGCCCTTGTAGTAGTTGATTAGGTTCAGGTTCTGCAGCGTTGAGATAACGTCCTCTTTTTTGATGGATGTGCATTCGCAGATGTCGCTGTGAAGAAAAGTTTTGGGAGCATGATTCTATGGTTCGCGAATGAAGCACAATCTCTGTAGATTGAAAATGTATTACATTAAGCTTAGAACTAGCCATACTTTATAGTTATGGTGGGCTTCTCGCCGTCCGTGCTCGGGTTTTGGCTGATAAATATCTCCAGTATGGTTTGCGCCCAGTACGATCGATAGGACAGCAAACCCAGATCAGACAATGGTTTCTCCGGCGATCCCGTCTTGCCCTCAAACTTGGACAACTCGTAGCTGAACTCAATGAGCAGCTTGCCGTAGCCCTTGCGCTGATACGGAGGCATTGTGAGAATGCATGCCACGTTGTAGTCCTCGGTGCTCTCCTTCTCCTTGGAGAAGTACCCTACTATGTGAAAGCCGCGCGAGTCGAACTCTGTCATAACGTAGAAGAGAAACGGATCGGTATCATAGTAGAGTGTCTTGTGGTCGAGAAAGAGTTTGGCAAGCAGGCACAAGTTCTGGGCATACACCTTGTTTTTGCGGCCGTCGATTTCAAAGAAGGAAATTGTATGCTTGCGATAGATCTCGTTCCCCGGCGGATGCCTAAGATTGCATTTGGACAGGTGCCTCTCCAGGCACTTCCTGCTCTTCCTGTACTTCAGGCAGAACTCGCAGATGTAGATGCAGGGCATTTGACACAGCTCTTGCGGATAGGGTGAGAAATACCAGGGCTTAATGCGATGTCTGCCCAGCTCGATCATCTCCACGTTCTTCATGCGGGTGACCACGTCGTCCTGGTGCGTAACCATGCTGCCCGACTGCCTCGGCGTGGGCGTCTTGCCATCCTGCGATCCATCACCATCCTCATTGGCCGCTCCGCTTATCAAACCGTCGCCGGTCACATGCGCGGGCGTAGCCGTAGGTGTCTGCGGAGTTGTAGGATGCGGATGTGACTGCTGCTGTTGACTAGTCAGACTGTGGTGTCCATGGGCCGAGCCTCCGTGGTTTTTTCGCTTGCGATTGATGCGTTTCTGAAGGGCTGCGGCCAGATTGTTGCCATTCACAAGCTCTCCCCCACTGCTGGGTGTTCCTGGTGGAGCCACAGAGTTCGGAATGCCAGCAGGGGGAGGAACACTCCCTGATGCACCAGTAGGAGTCTGGGGGATGGCTGCCAGAGCCCCCGAACCAGTGTGTTGTGGTGATGTAGGCCGAGAAACGCTGCCCGCTAGGGAATGGTGGCGCTGGGGTGTGGTCACTCCAGTGCTGGTGCCTGTTTGAGAGCCGTCCCTCCGCGGAAATTGCACCTTTCGCGTGTACAGATCCTCCTCGTTGACCCACTCGTCCAAGCGCTTGTTGACTGCGAATTGGCGGTTATACTATATATGCTCTCACTGAACGACCCGGTACTCACAGTCCACATAGTGCACGTAAAACTGCCGGCGCCCATCCAGCTCCTTGATGCTCACAATCTCCGCCAGTGGCCAGTCGTCCGTTTTGTGCATCCTGACGGGCAAACGACATCCCTCGGTTAGGGCGGCCTGCATGTTTGCGGTTAAAACCATTAGAATGAACACCCATAACACACCAAGGCTTAGCGGAACCCACCGTTGACTCGCATATGGAGGCCACATCGTCGTCGAACTCATATTTGTGGTTAATTTTCATTTGTTTATATTTTACTCGTTTTTTTTTCCCCCTAAAACAGCAATATTGCCAGATAGCGAAACGGAAAGAACTATCGACCAATCGATTAGCGTCACAGTGAATCAGCGGTTTAAAAATGTCGATGACATGGGCAGTGCTGCGCAGCGTCGCATCGCCTTTTCAAAGTGCTGCACAACAACAATTCCAAAGAGTTTTTCAATTCGGGTTCGGTATTTTTTCTCATGTGCCTACTGTGCTATTAAGCAATTTCACCCGCATACAGACAGCTGTAAAATATTAAGCACAACCGTTCGACTCAAATGCAGTTGCTAGAACTTGAGTGCGCGGTTATGTGCTCCCTTCTTTTCAGTTGCCAAACCAAAAAATTAAAACGCTGAGAAGGTCAGAGAAATGTACACAGGCGTAAATTTGTGTGCGTGTGTGTGGGTGCGTACATCCGTGTGCGCTCGTGTGAGTGCGCAGAAAGTTATACAGCTGTCATCGACTGGCGTATTTATCAATAAATGACTACTGTGATCAGCGAAAAACTTCAGTTACTGGGTAATTGTGACCACAACTTCTGGGCAACTGTGCCGCAGTGCCCCAATGCTGACGAGCTGAGACAGAAATTGGTGAAAAAGCTGGTTCAAAATGACGTGTTTTGCGATAGTGTTGCCACTGACAACAGCCGCAGGGCTGCCAACTCGATGGTCATTTTCCACTAATTAGTTGCAAAATGGGCAAGCAATCTCGTGTTGATTAGTAGATGCAAGCCTAGAGCAAACGCCGATTTAGAAACCTAAACGGCTTGCCCCTTAATGCAACAAACAGCATTTGTCAACCCTGGCACGCAGCGCAGTTAGCAACACTGCTTGTTAGCAAAAAAAAAAAAGAATATGGAAAGAGACCAGTGCTTTTTAAAGAAATTCAAAGTCAGTGGGCCGCAAGGGGTCGCCAAAGACTAAACAGACGCACCTGCCACCACCCACCGCCCCTTGTCGCTCGTCCACATGACCAGAACAACAACAAATGCTGCAAAACACTCAGTCAGTGCTCCAATGTCTCAGTTTCAGTTTTAGTCTCAGCTTCATCCCCATTTCCCAATCAATTGCAGATATCCGTGCGCACACATTTCCGTATTCCGGTCTGTTTGCAAGCAATCCGCATCTCCGTGCCGAGGAACCTACGTAAATGCCGCTGGCAAAGGTTTGAGCCGGAGGAGTGCTACTGACGACAGGCCTGTCAAGTGCAGCAGGATTCCAAACTGATACGCAATAGGTGGGCTCCCCTGTGCCTCAAGCCGTCTGGAAGTCGGGAGAAATCGGTAGGAATCGGCGGAACAGCCTGCAGAGCACTTGCAGTCGCGGTGGCAACCACACGGCGGCTGGGCAGCTGGGCTACCTGAAAACATCGCGAAGAGAAGAAACAGTTTGTAAGCAGTTAATGGGAATACGAAATATAGCCGTTTACTAAAACAAACTCCCACCACCCCCCAACAGATTCGAGGAATTCGAATGGCATTTGTTTTTCTCCTTCGTTGCATGCCACCACACGAAAGAAGATGAACAATGAACAAGCGCCGTCATCATCGGACACACCGGCGGATCGTGTGGCATCTGGTGGAGCAGCTGCCAAATTGCCAACGATCATACCGGACACGCCCATCGTCTCGATTGCCGCTGGCACGATGAGCGAGAGCACCACGACGACCACCGTCACCAAAACGACGCCGACGCCGTTCCCACAGGAGCAGCTCATGACCATGATGTCAGACCATGTGGCCAAGGCGGACGCGCAGCTTGACGAGGCCTGTAGGAACCAGGGCGCCAAAGACGAGGACAGTCAAGGAGCGTCACCAGTGGCTGCCAACCATGTAGCCACCAGCGGCAGTAGCAGCAGCGGTAGTGACCCCAAGAAGTCATCATCCTCTAGTAGTAGCCATAGCACTGGTAACCACGACGCCACGGCAGACGCCGCCAAAGGCTCTGCAGCAGAAGCAGCAGCAGGCGATACGTCCTTCTCGCAGGTCTTTGCCATGCTGAAGGATTCGCCCAGCGCTGAACTGTCGCGACCAAACCGCAGGGTTCTCCAGTACGGGGCCACTGCCAAGGGCAAGACCCAGGACGATCAGAATGTCGGCAAGCGACAGAAGAAGAAAAAGGTAAGTGCACTCTGGCTGAGTTGCATCTTAAGGTGGAAATATAGTGCATGTTAAGCAGAAAACGAGTTAAGTTATTTGTTTTATTAAGAAAAAGGTATCGTTATGTTACTCGCAAAATTTCACATTTGTGTGCGTCCTGGAGTTCTGAGGCTCTATGGGGTTCGGACTTTCATATTTTAGTTATAAATGGGCAGGCTTGAATAGAGCTCTACCAGGGCGACTAAATTGAGAAACAACTAAGTAAACGTTAAATTTGAAATTAATTTCGATTTCAGGTGGAATTACAGTATTACCACCAAAACGATAGTGTATATAAATTAGACATCAATATTGCTTATTTGCACACTAAACTAGAAACTAAAATAGATTCTTACGCTTGCGGACCATTAACGTTGTTCGAAAATGATTTTCTGACTAAGAAAATGCCGAAATCCACTTAAAACACGACCTTTGGAAACACATTTACTCACTCACACTGCCGACTACTCACACTGCCGACTACTCACTGACTAAAAAACACTTTTTTATCGAAAGCCAAATTTGATTCAAAAAGAAAGAATAAATGTTGCCACTCCAATTGCATCTTCCTAATGAACACATACAAACATACATGTATGCGAATAGAAGCCAAAGTACCGTTTACGAAGTTAAGGGCAAAGGAATTCGAAATATGAGCATACGGTCATCTCGTTCTGGCCAACTGGGATTGTGGCTGTCTAAATAGTGCCGTTACATTTGACCCGATCAAGTGTTCGCGCACACAGGAACTTCGATTTCTGATCACAGTCGGTTTTTGACCAGCGCCTTCGATAATTATTAAAATCAAGACCACGAATCGGGCAGGCAGAAGGAACGGATAAAACCGCAAAACGTTTGTTTATCTAATAACAGCATTGGCGACATCCGTGGCGTTAACCACAAAAACTTCTCGTCTGTTCCCGTTAGATTTCAGTTATTGTTTTTTTTTCTGTTTTCTTGTGTTCGTGTGCAACACCATAAAGTACATTTGTGTGTGCGTATGTACAGCGTTTATTTACTGGAACCGTGTGCCATTTAATACTTCTATTGCTCTGCGGTCGGTACTTCATCAGTTCGCATAAGGAACTCGGAAGGGCATGTGTTTGGAATAAGTGGAGCCGAGAATTCTTTTGATTTTTTTTAGGTTAAGTCGCGGCGATTAATGTTTTACACGCATATGTGTTCGTGTTGGTGTCCGAAAAAATCGCAAAACTAATTGCCGAATATGTTCTTTGACGCTTTTGCAGACAAAGTACGATACCTGGGAAGATAGTGATTTTAATGATTTGGACGACGCATCATTGAAGAAACTTCTCGAAGAGGCCTACTGGTATCGAAATCCTGGCGATAGGAAGAACAAGAGCGAGCGATTTCTGGTAAGTTTTGGCTCATGTATGTGCAACATGTATATGTGTGTATAAATATTTCTGCTTCACGTCTTTTACGCCTGCAGCAAATGCTAAAAAAGGCTGAGTACGACGAAGAGATCTCTTATCGTGCCATCAAATCCTGCCTCACAATCAACCCATCCGCACTAACGTCCAGTGCAACAGGCTCGAGCGGCGGGAGCAGCAGCAGTGCAGGGCACAACAGCAGCTATAACTCCACCAATCATCGGTCAACGGATCCCGGCCAGCGGCACAAGCAGGGCGGCTCCCTGCAGGATCTCGTTGAGGCGGCGCACCGCAGCGAACTGGCCACAACCTCGGCAGCGGCGGCGGCAGCAGCGACAGCGGCAGCAACCCAACGTTTCAACTGTGATTACCAGCTGAGTGGCCGCTCCAATCGCCGGCAGCAGCAGCAGCAACAGCAGCACAACCAAAACGCCACCTCCTCCGCATCCGCATCCAAAAAGATCAAGAACTTAAACGTCTCGGGCCGGCAGCGCGAAGGAGGCAGCCTGCCCAGCAGTGTTAACTTTGAGCCGGCATCGTCTGCCATGGAAGCCAAGCAGAATAAGCAACAGGCTCAGCCTTCGACAGAAGCTGCAGGGGGCTCGTTTTCGGGATCGGTTGGTAACAAACACCACCACCGCAGCAGCACCGGCAGTTGCAGCAGCCTGTTAACTCAATCATGCGACGCTGAGGCAAGCAATCAGTTTGACTTGGACGTGGACATGGACGATGCGACGGGTGTCGGTGCCAGGGCCGCTGTCGGTGCCAGCGACGTCCAAGACGACAACATCTTAGGGGTAAGCGATGCTAAGTAGATCGACTAACGGACGAGTTTGTAAGAGACAAACTTCTTGCATCGACCTATACTCTGACCTTTAAAATTGGACGTGATTTTGGGATCCATGCAGATGGGGCTGTGTTCATACATTGCTAATTCTCCTGCTTTCCATTTCATGTATAGCAATTGGATCCTCAGAACCCATCGATGAAGTTTCTGATTGACGCTCTAAACGACAAGCCATTAGAGGCCAGGTACACCGGTGCCGGCAAAAAGTTCCTAATCGACGACCGGTTGCATTTTTCCGTCCTGGAGCTCTCTGCCAGGAGGAAGCTGCAGCAGCAGGCACAATACCTGGCCGCCCTCACCGGACAATTTGGTCTCGGCCTGGAGGAGGAGAAGCGCAAGGTAGAGGCCGGCTACGTGTCGCTCAACGACAACTACACGGCGTGCTCCTCAGTTTACGGCGGCGGTGCAGGTTCACCAGCTGCCGTGGAGGGCAGCAAGCCCTCTACCTCCTCCTCGGCCGTGTCTGGCGGTGGCAACTGCGCTGCCTCCTCTGACTCACTGTCTACCGATCTGCGGCCTGCGAAGATTGGACGCATGGTCCCCGCCGCAGCGGCAGTGGCAGCTGCGCCAATGGGTGGCAAGACGACTACGGTGAGTAAACATAAGGGTTACAATTACAGGTCTTTCGACTGCTAATACAAACTCCGAGAATTCTAATGTTTACATCATCATCCTTTGTTTTTTGTTATTTTATTACAGCGGCAGCTAGACGAGAATGGAAATGCATTGGGCGATGGCTTCGGGGGCAGTGCAGCCAGTGGAGCCAGTGGCGCCAGTGGCTCCAGTGGCGCCAGTGCTGTCGCCAGCAGTAGCAACGGCAACGGTAACGGAAACCAGTTCACAGCTCTAATAACCACCACGGTGGGATCCAGTGTACCCACCTCTACTGTCGCTCACCGTCAGAATAGCGTCTCCACGCTGCTCTCAACGGGAACCAACACTACAACAACGGCCATGGCAGCGGCGGCGGTGGCTGCATCCTACAGCCAGTTGCAACAGGCACCGGTCGGAGGCGCGGCTGGAGCGGTTTCTGGGATCGGCATTGGCATGCAGCAGCCCACCAAGCAGAAGGCGAAGAAGAAGTCGCAGCAGGAGCGCAACACCACCACCGTCGATGTGGAGTCGGTTGCCGGCTATAGGGGCAATGATCCTGTTGAGCAGCTCGTCAAGTACATTGAAAACGATGTCAACGGTGGCGGAAACAGTGCCGCTGGACAGCGCAAGAAGGAGCGCAAGAAGCAAAACAAGCTTAAGAAGAGCAACTCGTTGGAGGAGCTGCGCACATGCTCAAAAATGGAGGTGGACGATCTGAAGCGCCAGTCGGCGACCACGGAGATGATGCGCCAGAAGAAGGGCACGAACAATGCGTCCTCGGGCGGATCGTCGTCGACGGCCTCTGGTTCCTCAAATAGTGGCAAGCACAACTCGGCATCCGTGGCGGATATTAACAAAAACTGCAACAAGGAGCAGCAACAGCAGTCGACGCCGACGGTGCAAGTGCGCAACAGCAACAATCCAGGAACGCAGCAGCGGAAGGGCGAGCGTCGGTCCTGGGGCACCGAGGAGTTGCAGTACCTGGGTGACCACCAGGAAATGTCCGCTGCCTGGTCGGAGCTGGAGACTGTGGGCCAAAAGCAGCTGCCGCTGGCGCTGCCCGCCTTGTCGCGCATGTCCGAACTGGATGCCTTGAATACCGTCTTGTCGGAGACCGCTGAGTTCCATGTGGTTACCAAGAAGAAGAAACCAAAGAAGCAGCGTGCTGTTACCATGGACGATGCGGCCGTGGCTGCAGCTGCCGTCACGGGCGGCAATTTACAGCGCATGCAGCAGATCACCAAGTCAGCGTCCTCCAACATTATGTCCCAGCGGATGCACTACTATACTACGTACAACAGCAACAATGGTGGAGGCAGTGTCAACTATAAGCAACAGCAGCAACAGAGCCAACAGTACCAGGAGAACTACCAGGTGCCACAGGGGCAGCACCACCATCACCACCACCATCATCACCACCATCATCACCATCACAGCGGCTCGGCGGTTTCGAATCAGGTGGATAGCTCACGGCGCAAGTCTACGTCGTCTATGCCGCCATCCGAGAAATCTGACTCCAGTGATCTCGACTCGGTCCACTCCCTGCCCATCCAGACGGGTAAGAAGAAGAGCCTTGGCGGTGGCAACAACAAACAACGGGGGGCGCCGGCAGCCAGTCAACGCCAGGCCAAGCAAAACAACAATGCTGCAGCCCCCATTTCGTATGCGGATATCGCCCGGAACAAGCAGGAGGCTCTAAACAATGCCACGGCCAGCGACACCGAGTTGGAGCTGGGCGACAAGATGCAGAGCAAGAGTGGCGGCAAATCCAAGTCGCGGCCCGATTTCCCGGAGCTGCCAGGTGCTGTTACGACAGGGGCTGCATGTGGAGGTGCAGCCAATCAGGCGACGGTTGTCAGCAACCAAAATACGCCACCATCCTCGTCCAGTTCTATCAGTTATTCGCAGAGTCTCAATGCAACGCCGCCCAGCAGCAGCAGCGATGCGGAGTCCACCAACTCGCCGGAGCTGCTGGCGCAGGTGCAGATACCGGCTTACAGCATGGTCACGCCAACCCTAACAGCCTCCATGATCAGCAGTGTCAGCAGTTCTGCCGCCAGCACCTCTTCCACATCCTGCTCACCGCCAGCTCTGCAGAAATCCAAGAGCGTGGAGCACGACACCAGCTACAGCTGCAACAGCAGCAACTTGGATCAACAGTATCCGGCACTAGAAAAGACCGTCAAGCGGCATAGCACCAACAACGTGTCTGTGGCCGTCGCAGCCTCCACCTCGGCATCGGTGTCCTCCTCGTTGTACAACTTTGCAGCGGCAGCCAAGCAGGCAGATAACGCCCATTCTGTCGTATCGCCGTCAGCTGTAACAACTACCTCAACCGTAGTCGCAGCCTCAGCTCCAGCTACAGCACCAGCTACAGCTTCAGCTCCAGCTCTAGCTTCAGCTACAGCTACAGTTACAGCTCCAGCTGTAGTTACAGTTCCTTGTTATTCCTCATCCTCGACACATGGCTCGACTCAAACTTCATCTTCTACTGCATCGTCTTCTATAGCAGCTTTACCCTCGAGCAAGGCCAAGACCAAGCCAAAGGAGCTATCTCCCAGCAGGAGTTGCAGCAAGAAGCCAACGAAGCCTAGTCAAGACGTGCCGTCAATCAGTCTGTCCATTTCCACCACGCCGAAGGCGACCACCAGCACCAGCACTACTACTACACAAAAGACCACGGCTGCCACGCAGACCGAGGGAGCCAAGAAGCTGATCAGCGGGATCCACAAGCTGCCCAGTAGCAGTTGCATTGCCAAGGGAGCCGGAGCCGTTTTGGAGGCCACCGCAGCCAGGCGTGCTGTGATCATACTCAACGATGATCGCGAAGCAGGCAGGAGCAACAATGAGTTCATATTCGGCGATTTCAACGAGGATGAGCTAAA
The DNA here is from genome assembly GCF_016746395.2 of Drosophila simulans. NCBI lineage: Eukaryota > Metazoa > Arthropoda > Insecta > Diptera > Drosophilidae > Drosophila > Drosophila simulans. The sequence continues at coordinate 3,805,800 of NC_052525.2, forward strand.
GCTCTTCGACGACAACTTGGATGATGAGGAGGAGGGCCAGCACAAGCAGTCTTCAAACAAGAAACAGCAAACTGAGGCGGAATCTGATGTAACCCAAGATGACACCGAAGACGTGGACCAAGATATGGACAAGGAACTGGAATGCCTGGGACGACGACCAGAGAAGAAGCAAGAGCGACAGCAGGATGTCAGCGCCAGCAGCGATCAGCATCTGAATGATTCTGGTGCGGCTTCGGATGCAGTCAACAGCTCAGCCAGCATTGACATGCTCTCAATTTCTGCAGAGGCGGCACAATCGTCACCTAATGCGGGGGCAACCGCTACCTCATCCAGCGTCGCCAGTCCCATTAACTCGTCCACGCCCTCGGGTGCTTCGTCCGCATCGGCAAGCACTTCCACCTCATCGTCCTCGGTCTCGATTTCATCATCGTCGGGCGGCAACGGCGCCGCTTGTCTGGCGTCCGTTTCCGGTATGCTTGGTGGAGTGGCCAATCAGTCGGGGGACAGCGGCATCTATGCTGCCGCCAACACGTCCATTAAGGAGCACGTTAACAATTTCCTAAGCAAGGCCAGCAGCAGCGAGGAGACGCTGCCGAGTCCCAACTCCATATCGATGCAACAGCTGGAAACATGCAACGACATCGAGGCGGCCATCATAGCCGCAGCCCGTGCTGCCGCTGCTGCCCGGAGCACCAGCTGCAGTCGCAGCAACTCTCAGGAGCAGGACGCCTTGCAGCCGCAGGTCAAGACCAAGGCGACTCCCAATCCCAATCCGGAGGCGAAAATGGTTCTGCCTGTGTTTGTGACCTACAACAACAACGACGACGCCGAAGACGAGGAGGAGGACGACGAGAGCCTGCAGGAACTGAGCTTCATGGCCGATCTTAAGGCGGATGCAGCCACGGAGGATATTTCAATGCAGCCGCCACCGCCACCGCCTTCATGTCCGGCGATGATGACCAACACGGAACTAATCGTCGACTACATCGCCAAGAGTGAGTATTCGGTTTGGGGTTTTCTTATTTCTTTTCTTTTTTTATTCACACACGTTTGTGCGAACATCAACTATTGCCTCATTATTAACATATCGTTGTGCACTTTTGCAGCCTGGAATGCCATTTCCAACAGTAAGTACGTAACGTACTACAACGAGCAAGAGCGGGAGCAGGAGACCTAGAAACCACACAAACAGCAATCGCTGCAGCGCCAGCGAAATCGAAATCAGCAACATCGGCGTCAATCACAATAGCAACGTCAGCAATATCGGCAGCAATCTAACGAGAGCATCCAACGTCGGCTGAAATCAGGAGAGCAGATTAGTTGGAATAGGGTGTTCTAAAAGTTTAAACGTTTTTTTTTTTTTTTTTGCTAATCCATCGTTTTTATATCTACCGATATCGTACACACACTATATATTATTGCAATAATGATACGCTCTAATGCTAATTAATGTAACGAGTCGATAGACGAACTATTGATTTACTTTGGCAAGCGCTGCAGCCGTGGATCAGGGTAGACATCTAACCGATGGGGTCAGCGTTGTCAAGGAGTATCATCAGGTGTTTGTATTTCCAGTGTGAGTGCATGCGAGTGCCTGAGCCTAGGAGTATAGGATCCTGTCGGCTCGGGTTCCGGTGCCGCATGCCCAATAGGTTAACTATTGAAGAAGGGATTTAATAGAGAAGAAGAGCGTTCAGCTGTGAATTAGAAGGAAATCATAACTAAATCAAGTGAACTTACGAAAGCTTAAAGTGAATATTTATTTAACATAAGTTGACCGAGATTTAAACGTTTTTTTTTTTTTGTCGCCTCAAGATGCGATGGTCAGATAGTGATGTTCAATCAAGCATTTGGATTTGCTTTTGTTAATTTACAACCTTCTGGATCCCGAAAACGCAACGTTTTACCATTACTATTACTATTATTGTACTTTAATAATTATTATACAATTATTCAAACGTTTTTTCGTCATTGTTTCATATGCCCAATTTTTGGGCGCATTGTTGGAGGAAATCCTAATCCTAGATATTAGACCGAGTCAACGTCGCGTGTACATAGTGGACCAGAAGTCGTGTAGGCAGTTCGATCTCTGTGTTATGGATTAGTAGAAACAGAACAAAACAGAACAGAATAATAGAACAGAGCAAAACAGAAAGCCCCACGGAAGATATTTGATATGTGTGTATGATAACGACTATTTAAAGTAAACTATGTAAGGCCGCTTCTTTGCTCCGGCTAGCCATAAATAAGCCTCAAGAGGAGAGTATGTTACCGAATAACCGAATGCAAACAGAGAACCACAAAATACCGGCAAAAACACTATAATGCACTTACGAAAAATGCCGCCGTTTAGCTGGAAGAGCCTCAGAAGGTCTCTCCGAGGGTATAGAAGTATAGATATCGTAACTATTTAAACAAGAATTAATTTAAAAGTAACAAACACGAAAAAGTTCGGTAGAAAGAGAAATGAATTGGAGTCGAAGGCGGATACGGAGTAACAAACAAACAATAAGCGTTAAGTGAACTCGTAAGTATAAAAAGCGCAACTAAATTGCTATCAATAGGAATATACATTATATACGTGGATCTATTAACGTAACTTTTTTTTAAAAAACGCAAACGTTAACCGTTTAAAATTTAACGGCAGGTAGCAGTTAGGTGAACAAAAGTCGGAATAAAATTACGGAAATAAATCATTAATTTAAAGTATCTAAAGTACGAATCGAGAAAGCCTATTTAAAGCTAATCATTAAAACATTTAGAAGTCCCATTTGGAATGCCCAGGGAGTGGGCATGTCCGAATAAACAGAACAAACATTGCGAAATGTTTTTAGATATATGTGAAACTGTTTTGCTTCAATTGCTGTATATTTTGAAAATAAAAGTTAAGTAATATGCCGAAAAGCGGGACATGTATTCAACACCACTCAACCCCGAGTCCTGACCCCTTGACCCTCTAAAACTCCGCATGCAACACTCGGCCAGAGCTGTTGCTGTGCTGCTCTAAACCATGTTAGCCATCCGCAGCAGAATCAAAAGTCAGAGCAGGAGAATTTTAACTGAGTTGCTAGGAGGACGACGATATGGAATATATTAAATATTTGTATCTCTACCACACACATTAAGCAGACATTAAGGAAACACACACTAGTTTACAAATTTGGCCTTTTGGCGGTTACCCTAAAGAGCGTTAAATTTTCTAATTAATTGGAGGCTGCTGAAAGCGAATGTGTATCCGAACCCATCTTACTATAGGTTTATCATACGAATATTAATACCAACCTGCGAATGGAATAACCTGTCTTAAATTGTTTAGTGAATTGTATTTCAAACAAATTATTTAAATATTACGTGTTTTATGGTCGACTGGTTATTATACCCGTTACTCGTATAGTAAAAGGGTATAATAGATTCGTTGTAACAGGCAGAAGGAAACGTTTCCGACCACATAAAGTATATATATTCTTGATCAGGATCAATAGCCGAGTCCATCTAGCCATGTCCGTCTGTCCGTATGAACGCCGATATCTCAGGAACTATAGAACCTAGAAGGTCGAGATTCAGCATACAGATTCTAGAGACATAGACTCAGCATAAGTTGTTGCCAATGTTGCCACGCCCACTCTAACGCCCACAAACAGCACAAAACTGTCACACCGACACTTATAAACAATTTATTAATGTTTTAGTTTATTCCCCAATATCTATCTATCTGAATAACGGGTATGTGATAGTTGGGGAACTCGACTATAGCATTCTCTCTTGTTTTTCGCCAGTAAACATTACTTCCTTTCACATTCAACGCTCTTTTCGAAAATATCAAATCAGTTTCCTGTTCTGTTTAGAATACACATGTTTAATTTCAGCAAACTCAAATTAGTCTAAGAAACGTGTTTTAAAGACGTACATCTTTCGTGTAAACTAGTGTTATATATGTACAACCACTAAGTCAAACTAAGCCAATGTACACTGCAACAATTTTAGACAATTGAGAACTAACGAGAAACAGAAACAAGATACACAAAACCGAATATATGAGGGTATGGAAAACAAAATGAAATTAAATTATACGCTAGGCCAGTAATTGAACATAATACTGAAATATTATAAATTACTTATAAACAAACAGAAAAAAAAAACACAAAAAAAAGTTTCTTATGTGTGTATTTATGTAATATATATATTGTAGTTGTGTGTATGTGTATATAAATAGTAAATTGTGACTCGAGACAAAGAAAATCACAGAGGCATACGAAGAAGGATCAGTCAGGATAATCGGACATTCATTTTCCCCGCTTATAGTAAACCGCCTTTTTCGTAGGACGAGGGCGGCTCGAGCTTGGAGTTTGTAGGTCGAGGCATCGGCCAACAGACCAAAACTAGGATTGTTTGTTTTAGTTTGGCCTTTTGTTTTTACGTAGCTAGCGTATTGTTCAATTTATCGGATATTAGATATCGGAGTAATCGCTCGAGTTGCGTACAGTCAGTTCAGTCTGCATTATTTCCGTCTTGCGTGCACTTGTTGAGTTTGAAATACAAAATAACAATAATTGGGAACGGAGTGGAGTGGCGAGAATTGAAGCAGCAGAGAGCACAGTGGGAACTATAATCATAGATATACATACATGTAACAAAGTCTACGACTAAGTCTATTTACTACTGATGAACCTACTAAGTAACCCCCTGATTCCCGATTCCCCAAAATTCCAACCCATCCCTATATATAACTTATACATACCAATATTTGTACATGCGAAACAAGCGAAAGGCTTTAGAATTTAATCGTAATGGTCCGAAGCAAAAGCAGCAACTGAATGGGAAACCGAAATTTAATTTATAATTTGTTTAAATTATCATATACTGGAGAGAAGTGTATTTCTGTGGAGAATCGAAATAAAATTTAACAAAAAAAGAAAACAGCTGCATTCGATTTACAATGAAGTTCGGGGTTTGGGTACACATAGGTATTGCAGGTTTAAGTGTTGATGAATGGAGCTGATCTACCCCTTGGGCACCGGCAGAAGGCAACTGGAGGACATCATCTAGCGGAAATGCGACCGGCGTGTTAGAAATTATGCTATTATTATTATTATATTATTTATTTATTATTATTATTAAGACATACGATATTATTTATACAATATTAGTGAATAAAATATTAAAAACGAAAAAAATATGTGAGTTTTTATTTTATTTCAGGTGTCTGCTGGGAACAAAATGAGCGTTAGTCACTTCCTGGCGTTTCTGTTTGCCTGGTGCATGGGATAGGTTTTTCACCGATTTGTACTTTAAAATGAGGCCCGACTTTCGCGGTTTTGGGTTGATTTCCCATTTTTTCGCACCAGGCGATCATAATTAGCAGAAGGTGTCTGCTGGGAACAAAATGAGCGTTAGCCACTTCCTGGCATTTCTGTTTGCCTGGTGCATGGGATAGGTTTTTCACCGATTTGTTCTTCAAAATGAGGCCTGACTTTCGCGGTTTTGGGTTGATTTCCCATTTTTTCGCACCAGGCGATCATAATTAGCAGAAGGTGTCTGCTGGGAACAAAATGAGCGTTAGTCACTTCCTGGCATTTCTGTTTGCCTGGTGCATGGGATAGGTTTTTCACCGATTTGTACTTCAAAATGAGGCCTGACTTTCGCGGTTTTGGGTTGATTTCCCATTTTTTCTCACCAGGCGATCATAATTAGCAGAAGGTGTCTGCTGGGAACAAAATGAGCGTTAGCCACTTCCTGGCATTTCTGTTTGCCTGGTGCATGGGATAGGTTTTTCACCGATTTGTTCTTCAAAATGAGGCCTGACTTTCGCGGTTTTGGGTTGATTTCCCATTTTTTCGCACCAGGCGATCATAATTAGCAGAAGGTGTCTGCTGGGAACAAAATGAGCGTTAGCCACTTCCTGGCATTTCTGTTTGCCTGGTGCATGGGATAGGTTTTTCACCGATTTGTACTTCAAAATGAGGCCTGACTTTCGCGGTTTTGGGTTGATTTCCCATTTTTTCGCACCAGGCGATCATAATTAGCAGAAGGTGTCTGCTGGGAACAAAAGGAGCGTTGGCCACTTCCTGGCATTTCTGTTTGCCTGGTGCAAATTGGGAGATTCTAGATTTCAGACACTGAATGCCAGGAGTAGACTTGCAGAATTTGAAATTAAACAGATAATATAATAATAAAATATAATAATAATATAATGATAAAACACGGTAAAAGTTGTCTGTTTTGTTTTTATTCTTAAAATATAGTATACATTTCCTATAATAAACCTTAAGTGTAACGATACTGGAGATGAAAAATATCGATAGTTGCCCGGGTCTTGATGGTGCGACCGTTCGTTCCGCTAGCATGTCGTTATTTAGGCACACACGGGTCGCCGATTTGTTTGTTTTAACAAAATTGGGTTTTTACCAACTGCCGCAGGATGTCGGAGGTCCGCATTCGCCCGCGCCAGGTCCTCATCCTGATCATCGTCTTCCTCGTGGTGCTGATGATGGTGCACCGAAACGGGAAGCGCACATGTCAGGGTCCAGAATTCCTCCAGGCCATGTTCGTCCAGGGCGACACGTTACCCACGACTTACGCCGTAACGCCAACGTATCCACGGCCCGCCCAGAAAGCCGAGCTAACCAGGTAGAGTAGGTATCATAAACATACCTCTAAGTAACGCCCCGTATTCCAACAGACTATCTCACCTCTTTATGCTGCTGCCGCACCTGCATTGGATCATTGTGGAGGATACGAACGCCACCACTCCGCTGGTCAGAAACCTTTTGGATAGAGCCGGCCTGGAGAAGCGTTCCACGTTGCTGAACATCAAGACGCCATCGGAGTTCAAGCTGAAGGGCAAGGACCCCAACTGGATTAAGCCACGAGGCGTGGAGCAAAGAAATCTGGCTTTGGCCTGGTTGAGGAACCATGTCGACGTCGATCGGCACTCCATAGTGTTCTTCATGGACGATGACAACTCCTACTCCACGGAACTGTTCGCCGAGATGAGCAAAATCGAAAGGGGTCGCGTGGGCGTCTGGCCGGTGGGTTTGGTCGGCGGTCTGATGGTGGAGCGACCCCTGCTTACTGAGGATGGCACCAAGGTGACCGGATTCAATGCCGCTTGGCGACCGGAAAGACCATTCCCCATCGACATGGCCGCCTTCGCCATCAGCATGGATCTCTTCATCCGGAATCCGCAGGCCACGTTCTCGTACGAGGTGCAAAGAGGCTATCAGGAGAGCGAGATCCTGAGGCATCTGACCACCAGGGATCAGCTGCAGCCACTGGCCAATAGGTGCACGGATGTACTCGTCTGGCACACGCGCACTGAGAAGACCAAACTAGCCGCCGAGGAGGCGCTCCTGAAGAAGGGCCAGCGATCCGATGGCGGCATGGAGGTCTAACCCGGGACCCACTTGTATATATAGCAAACTATCACCCTAGTGAATTTACTTAATGTGTTCCGTCTCCTCATAGTCTAGCCCAATTTATTTAATACTTTTTACTTCATTTCTATATATTTTCAATATTTCTATATATTTTATAAAAATATGGTGTAGGCAAACATTTTGATCATTTAACCAGACATTTTCGGATTGAAACCAAATGAGATTTTTTCTAACTACACCGCGTAGTTGCGCAAATTTTAGATATGAAAACACTACTAGTTGTACAATGCTCAAAGAAAAGTTGTATCATATCTTCGTAAGATAGTACCTAGTCTATCTGCACGAAGGTTATAATTTTAACCCAAATGAATTCTAATTCTTTGTATTTGTTGTACCTAAGCTATAAGAACGCTTTAAGTTGCCCCATTGTATTGTATATACGCCTATAGGTTTCGCAAAACTGTAGGAGATAGTTACGTTAGAAATATAAGCTTCCCCTGTGTGCCTCCCAATTGATGCAAATAAAATTGGTAGTGTTATCGAAACCTATTTCAAAAAATGTTGTTTCATTGACAAGGGATTGGGTCAATACTGGTTTATTATTACCGCCAAATGGGAATTGAAACTACATCGATTGGAATTATAGTACAGTAAATAAGATTTATTTCCCCCGTTTCAGTTTCAGTGTATAATTTTTCATCAATTTTGTTTAGTTCATATAAAAAGCTACACTCTGCCGCCGAACGAAGCTGCGTTCGGTTTCTTGCAAACATATTTCATATGCTCGAATGACCAGCAGTTTTTCAAACAATCGCATCCAAATTTAAATGTATATAGCCTCCTGTAATCTCGACTTGGGTTCGCTTCGTGGGTTATTCAATAGGTCGTTCATAGAGTATTGTGTATATTTATAGGTAAAAAGCTCTGACAAGGCGCTTGACTTAATTGGCAACAGAAGGTACAAAGCTCATAGGCAAAGAACTGAAAAGTGGGGGATCTCAGCGTTTTCAGGGATTTTTACGGCTATCAAATAAAAATGCGTTAACGTACATACATACATTCAGATCGGCGTGATAACATATACGTAGTTCGCTTTTGCTTTTGGTTTTGTTCTTTTTTTTTTATTTTGTATTATCTGTTTCGTGTAGAAAAAAAAACTTACGAGTAACTTTAAATACATGTACATACATATATATATTTTTTTAGATTTATATATCCGTTAGATTAATGCGTTTCAGATCTCTTAACTACAATTTGTTTAATTTTTACATACATAAGAAAATACTTTTAACACAAAACTGAGCGATTTGCAGTTGTTCGATGGAAGTGGGATGAAAGGTTATGATAGGTCGTTAATGTTTGGCAATCTCGTAGTTCTCGGATAATTCTATAACTTAGCATAGATTCTCTCATCAAGATTGATCTTGTGTGCTATGAACCGGATGCGGAGGTGGTTCGGGATGCTTATTTCCGTTGTTCAAGCAGCTAAGCAGTTTGTAAACATTTTCAAATATTCAATTTCTTCAACATTAATGTACATTGAGCATTATTCAATAAGTGCCGTCTGTGGGTTACACTTTCTGGTGGTTAAGTATACGAATTAGCAGTAGGAAACCAAGGATTTCGATATCAACTAAGTATGTTATTCAAGTCCATTCTTTTGCTGTTCTTCCTCTAATCTATCCAATGTCATGGTTTTGTGGAAAGAAATGCTCGCAAGTCTTTTGTTTAGCGTTTTAAGTACTACGAATTGGTGGGGGATGATGATTAGGATCAGGGGCAAACTTAATGTTAAAACTTATTTATGGCATGTTTAAGTTAGTTATACTAAAGAAATCGGTCTCATTCCTTGCGGCTTACATGCATAAATCCCTCCTCTGCGCTTTAGCTGCTAAATAATTGTAATTTTTTGTTTGTAAGGCATTAATTTAAGATTTCTTTCTTGCATACATTCATATATATATAACTTAGGCTAGGTCCTTTCCATATCATCTCTTGCTCATTCATTTACTTCTCCAGCTTGGTTCATCGTTATTTGTAATTTCTTGTGTTCATTTGTGACTTTTTTTTTGGACTAAGGAAAAACAAAGCAAATGCAGCGATATAAAATACTTGTTTAAACTAGAAAATGAAGCGACATTGAGTTATTATTTCTTTCTTCTTCTTCGTATGCTTGCTTGCTGGTTTTTCGAGCTTAATGTGCTATGTTTTAGATGTTAGATGTTGTTAAGATATCGTATGCGTTATAGTAAGACATTTAGTAAGATTTACGCTGTGTACGAAAGTAAATTAAAACCAACTTAGTGTGCCAATCGATCGATATTCAAGTGCTCTTCCCCCAGCTTTGGCTTTGGCTTGTTCTCGCTAGATCATCATACATATATGTGTATTTCCATATATCTTCCCTCCTCTTTGTTTTGTGCACATTGCGGTCGGACTGTGGAGTTCCAGGACAAGGTGGATACCCTCCTTACACCGCCGAGTTCTTCCCGATTATCTCGCCACTGCGTGAGTGCACGAATCGCCCGTCGAACTCGATGGTCGAGTTCTGTTTGATGCTGCCTGTTGGCGTGCGGAGCGGCTCCTTCTCGTCCCTGCGAAGTTAGAATTGGTTAGTTGTCACTTGGAGTTTCAGTCTCAATTTCTACTGCACGCATGCCAGCTACTCATGCATTCCAAACTAACTTTGCTCTAGAGTATGACACTTATGTATCTGGTACAATTTCAGGCTGAAGTTGCATTGCAGGCTAATGATTATTGTTTCAAAATAAAGCTAATTAAAATCATCAAATGAACTCCTGTGTCATACGCTGAGGTAACTCTAGCTATAGTTTAATGGTATGCAGTGCTGGCTGAATATGACTTATGAGGTATCTTTGACAGGATATAGTAGGTGATGGCAGTTATCGAAAGGAAGAAATACAATATGCAACAGGGATGCACAGATGCAGAGATGCTGACCAAGCGGCGGCGGAAAGAAAGAAATGCAAAATGCAAGCGCGAAGGTAACGGAAACGGAAATGAAAATAGAAACAGAAGCGAATCGAAAACGGATACGGATACGGTAGCGGAAGTCGGGGTACGTACAATGGCGTGCTCATGGGCGAACCGCCCAGTTTGACGGGCGGCGGCAGTGGCAACGGCGACGGCGGTGGCTCCTTTACCAGCTGGCCACTGCAATAAGGTAGCGGAAAACGCCAACCGTAAAGACTGCTTGGTTAGATGGTTTTGGGTTGATATTGTGATTGTGGTTCGGTTTTGGTTGGATTTGGTTTGATTTAGTTTGATTTGGTTTGGTTTGTTTGGATTTGTTGGATGTGTGATTGGATGATTGGAATAATACATGATGAGGTTGATTTAGTATCGAAAAAGAGTTGAATACATAGATATGGATGTAAGTGACCAAAAATGATTAAGAAGATGAGAATGAGTATGTATAATTTTAAGTGCATGGTGTTGTGTTTCTTTTACATTGATCAAATTGCTGAGAAAATAACGCGGATAAATATTTGTTTATTGAATATAACGCGCTTATTATTTTCTCAATCATAACTCTTAACTAGACATCTTAAACTTCTTTCAGCTGGGAGCAGCAGATAACTTTACTTAACACACACTTAAAACGCAACAATCTTTTACAAGTAGTCAACAAATTAAGCAAATGATTTGAAGCAAAATTGGGTGTTTCTGTGTTAACGAGTGTATAATAGGTAATTGATCTAAATTATTGACTGGGTTCGTGTTGTTCTGTTTTTGGTCTTCGGATTACATTGAATATTGCACTAAAAATTCCATGGCAAACGAAAAGTTTCATAAATGGTAAACAAATTGAATGTTAAATTTTGTTAAGTCCCTCTGGACTTTCCGGACTTGGCGAATCGCTCAGACGGATATCAGGGAATTGCGATTGAACAATAAGGACTTGGGCCGCGCATAAACCCAATTGTATTCGAATTCCTGGCGAGTGTGGCTTAAAATCGCAAAATAGGAGCGTGTGGGGGGAAACACAAGTAGAATGCAAAAAGCATAAGGTTAAATTCGAATCTGATTCTGATTTTTAGTGCAATATTTCATTCAAAAGTTTTCCACTCAATTAAGGTAAAGAAAAAAAAAACAAAAGAAAACAATAAGGTAACAGAACTAAGTGATTAGCTCAGGGTTAATTTCGCCCTTCTTCTTCGAAAGTGGGCTTAGATCAAATAGTTCTCGGCTTTATCACTTGGTTCTGCCTGCGATATAGATTCTACTCATCGATGGAGCTTACCTGCCCAGCTTGGCCTCGTCGTCGATTTCGGAGGGCGATCGCTTGGCCTTGCGGCACATCGTGGCCATGACGCCCATGTGGACGGTGATGCAGCAGAGGAGGTCGACCACGAACAGGAGCAGGAGGACTCCGCCGAGTGCGATGCCCACGATGGCCGCCGAGGAGAAGACCTGTCGCTCAGCCACCTGGATGACGTCAATTCCTGCATTTTTTTGTAGCATATTAGAGGGGAGCAGACGAAGGGTCGGCGAGGGGAAACAAGTGTACTCGATTAGTAAGTTCATTCATTGAGGTCGACGTATGTATATTGGGGAAGGAGTATTAACTGTACGTATCTCTAGGTGGTACGGTGCCAGCACCTGGCTCACTAGCCTAGGAAAACTCCTCCAATTAACAGCTAGTCTTACACATTTAACACTCGGATTCTTAATCGCTTAATCGTGGTTAATCGTTCAAAAGTTTTTTTTTACATTTTTGTGTGTGTATTAAATTTGTGGTTGAAATTAGTCGAAAGGTTAATCATAACGAAATCATAACAGTAATAACAATAGTAGTAGCAATCATAAGATCCAAAAACACAAGAGGGAAATCAATTTCAAATTGCACCAATTGACATAACATGAAAAGCATTTTCAAACAAAGCAACAAACTGAGCAATACAAATTTTCATTTCTCCTCGTCGCCGGATTATTTTCATTTTGCCGTATATCAAAACTGGGGGATTACAAATAAAGCATGCAGCCGGGAAGGGGAAAAGTGTAGAGTTTGGGGGGCTTTTCGCTCAGCACAAAGAGAAAGTGAGAAAGTGGGCGGTGATAGTGAGAAAATTAAGCGTTGGTTGGTTGAAGTGTTTTAGTTTTATACCAATTGCAAAGTACATAAGTAGTTAGCCAATATGCAAAGTATACAAGCAGTGTTAAGCAGCTCAACTTAGAAATAAAATTCATTGATACCTTATGTTATACAGAGGTGTATTTGTATGTACATTTTGTGTGCGGGAGGAGGATTATATAGAAGGTAGGGGTATCGTTTGCCTAGAGTGCCTTGCTTGGGTTTTAGAAACTATAACATAATCAATCAACAATTAACAATTAACAATGGGGATTTTATAAACAGAATTCTCTTAGTTTTCGGGTGTACAATAATTGGTTTTTCTGGTTATTTAATTGGTAGTGTCTGCGGTTGTTCGTGTGCAGTGCAAATAAACAGGTTATAATACATAGATATATAGGAGTTAAACACATCCTTTTTTGTTACCTGTCGGCGTCCAAAATGCTGATGACAACCCTGTCCCAAGTCACACACGCACGCACTGCTTCTGTTAAAGTTTTCTCTTTATTACCCAAAATGAACTGCTTAAGTGGTAGCCTTTATTTTCGTTTCCGTTTACCAACTTCGTTAGCGTCTTTGTGTTCGATTTCAATTGCTTACATCATTCGTGACAATGTTTCAATGTGATCTGTGTGAACAGTGAAAGGTCCTACTGCTTGCCCAAGGGCGTTAAAAAAAATCGCTTTCCCCATCTCAGCAACGTTAGGCGGGCTGAATTATTCACTAACTATATGTGTATACGTATGTATAACTAGATATTGTAAAGGTATAAATTGTATTTATGTTTCTGATTTAAGATATATATTTGGCTAGAAAAATCGATTTCGCTTGCTAAAAAAACGTGTATACAGGAATATCGGTTCGTCTAGATCGAGTTGCATTCTAGTTTTGACTTACTAAACGCTATCAACAGAAGGTAAAACACTCGAGTGTGGAAAAATTCGTAATGGCTTTAACTTAGTTAGAGTTACTTATTGTCCCCTCTTAACGTTTACGTGCTCAAAACAGAACAGAGACTCGAATAACCGTTCGCAACTGCCTGAAAAAACAGTGTTGGAAGAAGCTATTTGGCTAACTTTAGGAGTAAGGTATGTTGTAAATGTAATTGTAATTGTTTTCGTAACTTGTACTCGTATGCATTTGATAATTTTTCTTAATTTTCTTTTAGAATTTCGCTAAAGTTTGGTATATATAATTTGGTGTTTTTTTAAATCTTTTTTTCGCTTGGCAGTGTTGTAGAATTCACGTTGAACTAAGCGGAATGGGTGTACGGTACCGGAATACGTTCTATAAATGCTCTCGCTATACACATACAACTAAATAACAACATAACATTGGCTTAGTGGTGAAACAAGGTCTCTAGCGGTTAGACATAGGATTAAGGATACATATAAGTACAATTTTTTAGCTTTGTAAGCATGTGTTTCGGTTTTGGCATTTCGATTTCGTCTTTCTCTTTTTAACTAGGTACTATCATAGATTTTCGTTTTTTATTTGTACAGTTAATGGAATCGTGACCCGCCCTAGGTAATATATTTAATGATCATATTCTCTACTTGAGCACATTTAACGTAATTATTTATGTCCGCTTCTTCATGTTTGTTAGGGGTATGTTTTATTTTTTTTTTTTGCGTTTTTTCATTTAGTTTTCTTATTATTTACACATTGACACACCAAACGGAAACAAGAGAAAGAAACCCATGATAATTTGTCAGCGGAAGGATCCTCCAAACACTGCTTCTTGATGGCTGGAAGCGGAAGCATCGGCAGCTAAGGTCGTTTAAGCAGTGTGCGTCGTCGGCAGCAAAATCAGCAGCATTGTCGGCAGAGCAGTGAAAATTACAAGCAGTTGGGCCAGGGGTGCAGCGCCACTCGTCGAGGGATGGGGATTATCTGTTGGTTTTTTCGATATTGGTTGTCGATTTTCGATATTTGAATGCATTTTGGCATTTGTACAGTTCGATTTGATTTGATTATAGTAGTAGGAGTTGTTGTTGTTGTGGTTTTTAGCACATACACACCATAAAAGAGAGAAAAACAAGGAAGAAAAGTGGTAGAAGAAAAAGGAAGAAAAGGAAACACACAAAAGAACATTTCGTTGTTGTTGGTTGGTCTTGAATTTTTTTTTTTTTGTTTACTGAGAAGACGACGACGTTGGATCAAACACAATGTGCAAAGTGTTAGTTAGTTGTTTGTTAGTTTGCATTGTTTGTTTTTGTTTGGCTCGGATTCGAGTTTGCGTGTGTTTGTGTTTGCTTTTGAGTGTTTGATTCTCTAACAAAAGGGCCACAGATGTGTTTGTTAGTAAAGTATTGTGGTTGTTGTTGGTTAGAATAATAGCTATGACTAAATGCCTAATTAGATGCACACACTAAGTTCACTGTTTAGCCAAAAGATCAAGGTTTAATTTTGGATTGGAGGTTAGGTTTCGGTACAAAATAGAGGTTACATATGTCTAGGCAAAAGCGGTAGGAGTGGGTAGTTTGGGGAATAACGGTATACACAGAGAGAAATTGACAGCTAGAGAGACAGCGCACACAAACACAAAGGCTTTAAAAACACAAACAAACAGACTACGCACAACATATATGTACTTAAAATTAGTAAAGAAAGGGACATCAAATCAAGGAACAGAGACGACACAGCGAGAGCGACAGAGAGGACAAGAGCGTGAGTGGGGGTGAGCGAAAGAGATAGAGACAACGCAGGCAGAACGAACCGATAAAAAATGAGTACGACAGCAGTTGCAGTAAATTACAGTTTGTTCCATTGGTTTTCTTTGAATGTTTTATTTGAGAAACGTTTTCATTTTCATCGCTTATAATTCAAAAATTTAACTAAAGAAGTAGTCGCAGTATACAAACAAATTCAAATCAAATTAAATCACTTCAAATAATAATCGACGTAATAAAAAATAATAATGAAGAGCTCTAGTGCGGTAGTAAACCAATTTAAAAACAGAAAATAGTTTTTTTTTTCATTACATACTAGATTTACATTTAACAGGGTTCTTGTTTCGTTATACGTATGTGATGAATGCAGACACACACACAAAAATATAAAATATAAAATTATAATCATAGTTTTCGAGTTTTTCATTTCCATCATTTTGTGTCACAAAAATGTCATGTTTAGTGTGTTGGTAATTATAATTAAGTAAATGCTTAATAATGATAATAAAAAAAAGAGCGTAAAGTAAGCTAAAATTCAATTCGGACGCGCGCATCTCGCACTTTTCTACATATCGTACAACGGCTGACTGGCGAGAGTGTGGTGGTATGGTGTGGTGAATTTCGCATTTGAATGCGAATTATGAATGGATTTTGATCTCAGAGGGACGACAACACGATCTCGAACGAATTGTAATGCTTAGTCAAATGCGTTGCAGTACATCTGCCATTTTTTTATTGGCTCAGTGGGTGTGTGTGGTGTGGACATTGCGATTGGAATGTATACATTGTAATGGATCAAAGGATTGTTATCAATAAAAGAAGTTAATATGGTTAAGATGCTCGAGACAATTCAGAACTCACGAAAACATGCAAACGTAAAAGGCTTCGAAAGAAAAGACAATGAAATTAAGTCATTACGTTGAGCAAATTAGGTCAAAAACTGGGAAGGGGGGTTCGGTTTTGGGATTTGGGTTGGACATTACAGGGTATGGGGGTGTAACACTGAGTGTAAACGAAAAACAACAGTTGAAACGCAATTGAAATAAACACTACAAAAATGTATGCAAAATTTATCGATTATATCTGGGATATTTGTATCATATTCATATATAAATATATATATATAGAGCAGTAAAAATTATGTCTTTATCTAGATATCATGTAGATGATGTTCGTGTGTGAGTGAGTGTATGTTTATATAGAGATTTTTCAGTTATATTTTTGATCTTTTTCCTTTTTTACTGGGATCTTGTAGACTCGATACGATTCGATTCGATATTTTCGATATATCAATATCGAACGACCGCTTAGCCGAAGAATCAGTGGTCGTATGATAGTTCTATGCTCACATTTTGGAATAGCAAAATGCAAGTTCTTGTGTACGAAGATACCTATATTCCACTGCGTTTGGCTGATTGATCGATCGATTCTTTTTTTTTGATTTTTTTTGTTGGATTTTTTAGACTAACATTGAGGCTAGGACACTAAGTAATGTTATGCTTATTGTGGTGGCCAGCGTAATGATTGTTGTTGTTGCTGTTGTTATCGATGTGATTGTTGTTGTTGATGTGGCTGTTGTTGTTGTTGTTGTGAACAGTCGTTTGTGTAGCGCACCGACACCGGAATTAAATCCGGCCGAATAGAGCAACGTGCCGAGATTGTTATTAGCTGAATCGGACTCACCTCGTGTCGTCTTCATGATAATGGAAGCAGGCGAGGAATAGCCGATGGCGTTGTGCGCCTTCAGTTCGATGCGATAGTAGGTGTTGCCCACCAGCTGGGTCATCTCAAAGGATGTGGTCTCCATCACCTCAACGGTGTTGCAGGAGTTCTCCAGTTCCGTCCATGTGCCGCTGATCTTAACGCCCTGCACAATGAATGAAGAATGAATTAGTATGACTTCTTTTAGGAAACGCAACTGCCCCACCAATCCAGGAGTAGGGGTATAAATACCATTACAACGATATGGAAAATCACCACACTTACCGGACAGTATTTGATCTGGTACCTATCAATAGGCTCTCCGTTGTCGGCGGGCACGCCCCAGCGTAGCTCGAAATGATCAGAATAGGGTGACACGACCACCGGTTCCTCCTTGTCGTGCTGGACGGGATTATGCAGTGGCTTGGGCTCCTCCGGAGCCGATCGTCGTGGTGTCGACTGCTGCTGATTGACGCCCCAATTTCCCAATCCCACCTGATTGCGGGCGGCGAATCGGAAGCTGTACTCCGTCTGTGGTCGCAGTCCCTCCACAATGTACGGCGAATCTGGTGACCAACTGCGGTTATAGGCCGTCGACCAGTCCGGATTTAGGGCCTCCTTGTACTGCACACTGTACGCCAGAATAGGCAGGCCCAGTTCGGTTGATGGACCCCGAATGTCGAAGGTCATCGTGGTGGCGGTCAGTTGACTTGGCTTGGCTTCGGACACAAAATCAGGGACACGTGCCTCCTTCAGCTGCATATCATGTTCGGCGGTTCCATGGATGTTAGTCGCAATGCACTTGTATCCTGAGTAATACTGCCTCGTTACGGGGTGCACAATCAAATCGCTGCGGGGTCCAGTGCCGACAATCTTTAGATTGGTGTCGTACAGATCCTTGATCTTGCGACCATTCCAGTGCCATTCGATTGTGGCATTGGGGATGCCCATGGCCAAGCAGCTGAGATTCGCCTTGCGCTGCTCCCACGAGAAAACCGGAGGCAGTTCCTTCATGTGGCTAAAGTCCGGAGCAAATTCAACGGTAATGTGTCCGGTCTTGTAGGCATCGGCTCCCTTGTTCCGGGCAATACACTGGTACAGTCCATCGTCGGAACGCTCGGCATTGGCGATGCGAAGGGTGCCGGTGCTCTCGCCGCGCTCCTCATCGAAATTCGGCTCCAAAATGATGCGAGGATCGTCATCCTGCTGCCCGTTCGTGTACTCCTCCTGTGTTCCCCAACGACGGAAGGTAATCGCCGGTGCCGGACGTCCCTTGGCACGGCAGGTTATGGCAATCTCCTTGGTCCTGGCCCCGGTCACATTGTACAACTCATAGATCTGCGGACGCACCAAAACATTCAGCTTGGTCTTCTGATCCACTACACCGGCCCTATTCTTGGCCAAGCATGTGTATGTGCCGTAATCATCCTGGCTAACGGAGCTGATGGTAACCAGGCCAGTTTGGGGATTCACTTGGAAGCGATCGGCGGTCGCCACGTTCAGTTGTGTGGCATCGCGAATCCAACTGATCTCCGGAACTGGTTTGCCTCTTGCTGTGCAGTTGGCTGCAAATGGCTTGCCCTCGACGGCCTCCAGATTGGTGGGAAGCGATACGATCTCCGGCTGAATGAAGACCTCCACGCGAATGGTGCGTTCCAGTAGCTCACCAGTTTCGATAACGGCTGCACGGCAAGTGTAGATGCCTTCGTCGCTTTCCTGGACATTTCGGATGAGCAGGCCGTTGGTTTGCACCACGTACTTGTCGTTGGTCGTGCGGATCTGCAATGATGAATTATACCAGTCAGTTAGTTGTGCATCGTGGATCGGGTCGGGTCGTGTCAGGTGAGATCTACTTACCGGGTCTCCGTTGCGCAGCCAGTCGATTGTTGGATTGGGATCGGCCTTTACCTCGCACATTACCACATAGTCTTGGCCAAGAGTGGGGTACTGATTCTCCGGTGCATTTGTCCAGGTAATGGCCACTGTGAAAAGGCAAGAAACCAAATTAAACAAATGAGAAATATGCCAAAAATATGATAATGATTATCCTGTTCTGTTGTTACTGATTGAAAAAAAAACTGATTCTTGCTAGGTGGACAATAAGACAATTGCCAAACGAACACAAGGACTGCAGTCCCAAAGTCCTTAAGATGAGCAACAAACAAATTCCTGAGCTAGGTGTGCGCAAATTGTTTGATTTCGCTTCGCATTCATTTGCACAGCACACAAACGTAGAACAAGAACAAGAGAGGAGAGGCTCGGAAAAATGCAAGCCAAGCAGGACACTATTTTTCCTGGTCATGTTGACAATTCAAGCGAAGCTGTACGTGGCGAATACGTAATATAATTTTAAACAAACTGTCGGGCACATGGAAGCAATTCAAGTCCAAGGCATGTGCGCGGCATTTTCTCCCCTTTTCCCAAGGCTCCCTACTAACGAGCTGGAACAAAAAAAGGGGGGCCGATGGACGCCCCTGCCTGGCTGCCAATAAATCTGCACTGGCGAGATGACTTGGAAATTGAAAAAGGGGAGCGAGCAACGGAAAAAGTGTAACGTGGTGGAGCATTGCAAAAGTGAAATTCCTAGATCAAATACTCGCAAACACTGTGCCAAGTGCCAGTAATAAAAGCAACAAGAAGCTGATAAACGGGGTCGTCCTTCTCGGAAAGGCGGACTATTGAGTAGTAACCAGGTGTTGCGAAATCAAAGCCCAGACTACCAAATGAAAGCCGAGGCGTGAAGCGGAAGAGTACCTTAAATGTAGGAAAATAGTCAAAGGGCCCGAAAGGCCAGTCAAAGGAAGTTCCGAAGGTAAACTACTGGAGCAGTTGGATTCGAAAAGTCAGAGGCAGAGGCAGATGGAGATGGACAGTGATTTCGGTTGGCAGCCTAAAAATTGATAAAGCACCATAGATACCCATAAGCTTACTCACTAAATAAACAATTTATTACCCTGAATCGATAGCTTTGCATTTGAGATTTGCACTGGGTTCACTTTTATTTATAGATCTACTTGCAACAAAATTCCATAAAATATAACATATCAACGTATGGATAATCCTACGAAAATGCAACTCGGGGTATTTCAAATAACATGTTAATCAGAACATGAAATCTACCTGTCAGTTAAATTTCATTTCATATTTTATACTCGAAATCTGGCTTAGGTTTTGCTTCTTTTCTTCGGGCGAGAAGAACCCGTTTGTCAACGGCATTCAGGTGGATGTGGATTCCACAGCCCACTTAAATATGCCATCATATTTTGCATTTGAAAAGGCAATCTTGGCCAAAAAGCTGTTAACCATCATTGGCAGCCTTTCAGTTCCAGCTTACGTATGTGTGTTGGTGTGTGTGTGGCTCAAATATTTACACTTTATTTATAAATCAGTGTAATAACAAGCCATCTATGTCTGTCGGCCGGCTGTCAAGCTTCCACATATCTATGTAGTATATACATACATATATGCGACCGAAATCCATATATATACACATACATATATATATTGGATGTCCGGCCAAAGGCAAAGCCAAAGCCAAAATAACGGAAAGTTGTGTTAAAAACATTTTCTATTTGCAGTTTTTATTGGCAGTGTCTGGCTCGGGATGTCCTGTATCCTTCTTCGCCCTGCCAACCGAGCTCCTTTCCTGCTGCCCCTCTGTTGCACCCACGCAACATATAAAATAAATAAAAACTTGCTGCTCCTGTCATTTCTCTCCTTTCCCCGGGATTTTTCCAGCATTTTTCCTGCCTCATCCCTGCCCCTGTCCATTTTATCCCCTTGCTCTTTTCTGTTTGGCTGCATTGTCGTAGCGTGTGAGATTTTGTTGTTCAAACACTTTTCGCTAGCTGCGTTCGTTTCTGACGTCTGATGGGCAGCCGGCACATATATATATATATATATATATATTTACCGATTTATATATATCCAGCCAAACAGAGAGGGAAAAAAAGATGAACTAGTTTACGATTTCATTATTAGTTTGAACAAGGACAAGCCTGAGTGCCGGAGTCCAGGAGTCCAGGAGTCTGGATCCGGAGCTTTCTTTGCAACGAACATGACTCACAACTTATTGAAAAAGTTGCTGCAACAACTTATTAAAAAAAGTATACAAAAAATAATGGATAAAGCCAGCGATGGGGGACCCCGAGAGGGGAGCTGCAATTTGATTTGGGCCCTGTACCGGCAATAGGTTCAAATTACCGCTGACCAGGTCGGAGGAGTCCGGTCCACAAAGTGATAATAAAATCGAACAGATTGCTGTACTTTCAGCGATTGAAGGCAATTTGTGCACACATATGTATGTATGTACATATCACATGTGGTTGTGACTTTTTAGAAACATATTCTTAACATGTCACGTCTGCATTTCCATTTGAAATGCAAAAGCCCAAAAGGTTGTTACACCAATCTCAATTAATATAAATATTAATTTATCATTTTTGCCGGATCCTGTATAGTATGCTATAAATCCTTGTTTGTTTTTGTAACTGTGCGGCAGAAGGATGTGCACTTCCGTTTGCGAATATCTTTAAGTTACTGACAATGCAAAAAGCTGCATGCCATTCTTGCACTCCGAAAACAGGAACAAGCCAATTGGTCAGCCAGGGCAGTAAAATCGAATCGAAGAATATATGCTTGCCAAGTGCAAACTCTCTAATGCCTCCAATCAACATTATTAGTGGCAATTACATGGCCGACAATGCCAAGGATGTCGACCATTTGAGGCCAGCGGATTGAGTCCAAGTATTAAATTGAGATATGTATGTTCGAGTGCACAGGTATAAATATTGAATTAATGCACTGCCTCCATTCGATGAGCTAATGCGCTTTAATTCCCCTAATTGCGAGCTGCAAATAACAAATTGCACAAGATAACTTAAAGTGCTCGAAAACGGAAGTAGATTCTATTCTGCCTTGCATGCCACCACTGTAACTGTAGTTTGCGTCTGTTGATGCTGTTGCTTTTCTGGCGGAAGTTTGTTTTGAGCATATGCATTTATTAAAAGCATAAATATTGAAATATTAAGCTGTGACTGGCACAAACAACGGTATGTAAATATGCCATTCCCATCCCCCCTCCGAATTCCCACTCATGTGTGCCGTGTTTTCTTACACTGAAAGCAAAGCTCAGCTGCTTATCTGATTTTCACGAATTTAAGGCTATGCGTATTAAGATAAATACAAATACAGGTCAATAGATTAATGAACTGTGTTAAGAAGCAGGGATTAACGGATGATCATTTGATCACTTACGCAACTATTTGCGTATACTCTATTTGCTGTATTTCATATATATATATATATATATATATATATTTCCCAGTGTAGCAAAAGTAAATCTTGCAATTTGCCTCCAGCTCTCTGGCTGTCTGTGTCGCAGTGTGTCTGCTTATTTGCTGAACTAAATGCAACTTGTGAGTTGTCAACACAATGCCAGTTACTTCTACGGAACCCCCCCGTATCCTGGCCACATCCTTGCCCAAACCCTTAAGTTGCTCCTTGCTGGTGTTGATAACTAACTGCTGTTGGGCTTTGTATTTGAATGCTGGCTGGCTGGCCAACCTGGTTTCGAACTCATCCAAGAGAGCAGGGGCTCTTAAGTCGGCTTAGCACGAACATTCCGACCGCAGAGTTGGAGAGCTCTTTAAACTGCACCTCTGGCTTGGCATTTGGCAGCACTCGCGCTGACCAACACTGCCAACACTGTCCTGGCATTTAGTCAACACTGACTGTGTGCAAATGCGAGACTGCAGCACTGGCCCATTGCAACACGCGTGTTTACCTGCCCCTCATTGTGACGATGGGAAAAGGAGATTCCATTCCGAGGCAGTCATTCCAAGTCAAACAGTTGGCCTGACATCGATCGAGAGTGGAGTGCTGCCAGCAGTCGTATTGCTTCCATGCACTACAAGTACATACTACCACTCCTCTAGTCCTGGACTAGTCCCTGTGCCCATATCACCGGGCACAAATTGTTGCCCGGCAAAATATTTGATTTCATTTCAAACGCACCAGCCTGGGCGGCCTCTCCATACGGTTTGCTCACTCTCTACTAGCGCAATAAAGGTACGCAACTGCACGGTTAGAAATATGTCGGATAGCTACGACTTGGGATCAATGTATTTCAATACGGCTAAGCAGTTGCACTTGGTAACAGCGCTGAGAACTGATGGTTGGCATCGGTTTTATCCTAATGCAATTACCTAATCCAGTTCATTCATTCCTTTTTCCGGTGTACTCCTGTCGTGCTCCTGCAACAGTCCAGAAATTCTCACATATCACGAGAACGAGTATTGTTGCAACCCCCCCCAATACTTCTTTACCTTGGCCAGCTACACCCTTCCACCAAATGTGTTTGTGCATCCGGCGCAAGTAGATAGGAACAGTCGGAGCTGGGGCGTTCCAGTTGTTAGCGCCCAGTGGTTTTTGCTCCGTGTGTGCAATGAGTACGAACTTTAAATTGCTTAGAAAAATCAATCTCGTAAAAGTTTTGAGCTGCAGCGTCACTTATGTGCAGTCGACTGCAGGTAGGTGGTGAACAGGAGAAGGGTTCAGGGGCACGGGCTTGGGCAAAGGAGCATGGAAAGAGTTGCTAGAGAGTCAACGAGCCAGCAAAGTGTGTGTGCAGGTGAAAGAGGGTGTGGTGTGTGTGGGTGTGTATTTTTTCTAGCTGCTTATTGAGGGACGTGTTCTGCTTTGTATTGTTGCTGTTTTTTTTTTTTTTTGAGAGATGAAAGTGGGTGGACGCAGAGGCAGATCCTCGGCGATTGCTTTGTACTGAACGCATCCATTTTGTTTTAGATTCGCTTACAATGCTGCTCATGTAATGAAATCCCGGCAACTGTAATTTCTTACTGCCGTAACTCTGGGAACTCTGGCATTCTGGCATTCTGGCCGTCGGGCACTCTGGCACTCGAGCAAT
The DNA here is from genome assembly GCF_016746395.2 of Drosophila simulans. Taxonomy (NCBI): domain Eukaryota; kingdom Metazoa; phylum Arthropoda; class Insecta; order Diptera; family Drosophilidae; genus Drosophila; species Drosophila simulans. The sequence continues at coordinate 3,829,569 of NC_052525.2, forward strand.
GTGCAGGGGACACAAATTGCTAACAAGATAAATGAATCATGCAGCAGAGGAATCACGTCGAGCTTTTCCGCTCTCAAATGGCGATTACTCACAGCATGCCGGACGACGAGGGGGAGTTCAGATGGTCCCTAATCGATGGCGACAACAAGTCAAGCATGCTCGGACATGTAATGACAAATTTCGGCCACCCGAACACAACTGTACTTGGCTCGGAACAAAGCAACCAATGCGACCTGCCCAGCCACAGATTTGCTATTTCTTTTGTGGCTTCTACGCATATTTGTCAAGATCGAATCGCATAAGTAGCACTCACTGGTCTAATCTAATAAGACTGTTTGAATTCTAAACTGATGAGTTAATGGAGTGCTTGTATTACATTAAATGCGAAAAACATAGTACAAATGTGGATTATCTTTACATTTCCCTGGCATTGTAAAATGAGCGTAACATTTTCCCATATTAGATATTACACACGCTTGCCTGAAGGTCAGGATAAATAAACTAACCGAAAACCAAATGGGAAGAGGAAAACCCCCGAAAACAATTTGCGGCTCTGGCGCTGGAGTGTTATTACATTCTGGAAGTGCGGGACTTACCGTAAGTTTTAATTGTGACGCCCTTCTCGAGGATCTCCGTATTTGCATAGGAGGCGGTGCAGTAGTACTTGCCGCCCATTTCCACCGACAGCGAGGTAATCATCAGGGCCAAATTTTCGCCGGGCAGCGTTTCCGTGTACATCGGCGCCTGGTTGCGTCCATTCCTTTGCGGCGGGAAAGCGCGGAAAATGCCGGAAAAGCGAGTGTGCGAGGTCGGAAGAGCGGGCAATGAAAGCGGGTTGAATGTGTATTAGTAACGGAATAATATGCATTTCATTTGTACGATTACGAGTAAAAGGAGTATGGGTGTCAGTAGTACACGGGTACTCGGTATAATTATTATTATTATTATTATTATTATTCTTATTACGATATTTTTTAATGCTTATGCTTATAACAATTGCCATTGCTGTTAGTAAATTCCCTGCTCCCCTGCTCATTTGCATGCCTCGCAGAAATGTGTTACGCATTTTTCCCCATGGCAAATAAACATATATATATAAGTATATATAGCGCATTTTCTGCAAATTTGCCACGCCAACTTGAATGGGAAATGTGAAAATTCTTTGGCTTCCACAGCAAGTGCGGTTCCTGCTTTTCAAAGCGGAAGTGAGAAACCAGTTCGACCAAATCGAAGTTTAGATCTCTTTCGATTGCCCCAATTGCATGTAAATATTCGGTTTTTTTTGTGTGCAATTGATTCATTTCGTTTTGATTATAAAACACTCTGTTGATTATAGCTCATAACTTGCACAAATCCCGCTAAAATAGTGAAAATATAAATGACCTAACTGCGCTGTGCGTGTTTAAGCGATATGCTATAATCAGACCTCGATTCGAATTCCATTTCCCCACCACAACCACCATCACTCGCTTTTCTTTTGCATTGGTGAGTGTGTGTGCAGTTTTCCGTGACTGCTCCCAGTTTGCTTCCCTTGAGTATTTGCGAATTAGCAGCAGTGAATCGCAGATCGCTCCCCTTTCGACGCCCCCCGAATAGTGGGAGTTATTACCAAAAAAAAGGAAAACTCCAACTATTTTCAAACTGCTGGCCATTGTGCGACTCACGTACTAATTAATTAAAAAAGTTTTCTTCGTGGCGCAGAAACTAAATATGCATAGAGGCGGTTATTATTATTGTTACGACTTTGCCAGCTCCAAAAAGTGAACGCAACAACTACAAAGACCAAGATACACAATGAGAAAAGAAGGAATATGGGCAAATGCAAAAAGGAGTTGCATTTTCCAGTGTCCCCCCCCTTTTTTCCCGAGGAAAAATTGCAATATTTGGAAAAGCGGCAAAAGTCATTGAAGGCCTCCTCCTCCTTCTTTTTTTTTTTTGGTTTTTTTCGGCGTTGGATTTCAATTTTTGACAGTCGCTCGTCTTTTGTTTTTTGCATCTTTTGTTTTTACGACTGTAATTGGTTTTATATATTGCGCATTGCACATGTGTGTGCGAGTGTTTGTTTGCATTTCCTTGTTTGTGTGTGAGCCCAGGCACAACCTGCGTTCGATTTGCGATTCGCAATTGTTTGCAAAAATGCAAAAACCGAGAAAATATTCCGAAAAGCAGAGAACGCTGCACGGTTTTTGGGTTGCCACACACAGCCGTGTTCGCAAAAATAGCACCAAGTGCGTTCTATGCAAAACGGTCTCCACTTTATCATCCAAACTTTCTGCTTTATACAAGCACCATAAATTGAACAATTTAACATAATAATGGATTTAAAAAGCTCAAAATCTATTTAAGCGGAAATCGCGAGCCACTTGTAACTTGGACCGACTTGTGCGCATGGAAAGCCGTCACTGTCGAGCCCAAAATTATGCTAACCAAAGTTGTTGACGCAGAAAAAAATACGACGCCTCGCAGGAAAACCGCAGCAGCGGGTGGAAAATGGAAAATGTGGGTGGCGGGGATGCTGGTGGGTTGTGCGCAGTGGAAATGGGCGACTCTGAAGACATTGTGCAAAAATTTCGCTGCATATTTGCGTTGGATTTTTAATATTGCGCCAAGCACCGAGAGCACATTGAAAAAACGATGAAAAAAGCATTGAAAGCGGAAAAATAGAAGGAAAATGGAAAAGAATAGGGATGAGCAAACCGTTACGCATACGTAAAAATCACATTTTTTTTGTGTGTGTGTGTGTGTTGATTGTCTCTCGGGAGAGTTTGGCGCCTTGGGGAACCGGGCGGGCCATATAGAAATTTCTACTTTTTATTGCATTTCTTTGGGTTGCGAATAAAGATGTCGCTGCCTTTCCTGTTGTTATTGCCATTTTCGCTGTTATTGACTACGCAATGAAGGTGGGGGGTTTTCTTAGAAGCGCCCATTTTCTCCATGTCCCGGCATTTGTAAATGGGATCATTGGAAAAGCGCTTTCCCCCATCCCTAACCGTAATTACCAAACGAAGCTGACTTTCCGTTGAGATGCACACAGATGCATCCTGTTGGCAGCAGGCTTCCTGGAATTATGCCTGCACTCCCCTTGGAAGCCCCGTTGCACTGCAAAGATGCTGACCAAAAATCAAAAATGGGAACAAAAAATGGCAAACCCGAACCGCCGCCAAAGGCCGTGCCCAAAAATGCGAGCAATGCTCGGCCGCAGAACTATGCCGAACTTAATCGTTTTAATTAACTTGGCCCCGAGTATAAACGGTCCTACCATTTTCCACCGTTTTCGACGCGCCCGGGTGGCGGAAAGAGGCCGCTTGGCCGGCTTGTCGGTTGGTTTTTGGCAGCTTAATTACATTTCGCGCCTGCAAGTATGCACTGCATACTATGCGTAATGTGGGCGGGGAGGCTGGATGTAGGCGTGTCCAACAAACTGGCCAGGAACAACAACATACTGGCCACAGAGTAGGAAAGAGGAGCCACAAAACCAAACCAACACAATACAATCGGCAGTTGGCGGAGAGGTCAGGTCAGGAAACTAAAGGAAGAGCGATGGAAAGCGAGGTGTGGGGGTTGTCCGCCAGTCCAGAGTTGCCACAGCATCGTTTGCAATGAAAAACTGCATTCACTTTTGCGTGAATGGAATTGAAAAGCCGGCTATCCTGCCAGGGTTGCCGCAATCATAATTAAAACGGGCTTTGCCAAAGCAGAATTGATGAATGAAATGGACTAGAGTAATAGAGGAATTTGGAAAAAAATCTATTTGTGCAGAGACCACAACAAAAATGTGCACAGAATTTAAGTTTTTTTTACAATTGGTCATTTCTTAAAATCAATTTAACCAGCTTCTGGCCGAACTATGAAACCTTTTCGCAAAGGTATACAACCAATAAAAAAATATAGAATGCGCTGGAAAAAAAACCCCCTTCAAACTGAACCCAAGCCGAAACACAAATTTCCACTCGCCTAAGTTTGAAGAGGAAACGGGGCTAATTGGCACGCAATGGTGGGGCGGAAAATGTCCCGTCCGGCAAAAGCCCCTTGAACCCTTTCACGGGTTAAACGGGGGTCAGGTGTGAAACGCTCTCGAGGGACCAAGAGTCCTTTTCTTGTATTTTCCGTGTTATGCTCTGGATTTCCCACTCTGGTCAGTCTGCAGGCAAATTAATTAACACGATTTCGCTTTTCACACGCACACACAGCCACTGCCACACACACACACACACACACCCAAAAAACTGGGAGTTGAGATTTCGATCTGAATATTTGACCTAAGAATTCCCATTCGAATTCGCCTTTCACATTCCCTTGCGCGTTTTTCTGCAGCATTTTCCTTTGCCTTTATTGCAATTTCGTCCTTTTTTGTTGTCAAGCAAAGCATTTCACTTGATTTCGCAGAGGAGAACTTTTGTTTAATTTTATTTTGTGTGCGAAAACTTCCTTGGCTTTTCATTTACCTGCTCATAAAATATGCTTTTAATTTATCTTGCATTTTTATGGAACGACAAGCTGATGAATATGAATAGGGTTAAGCGAGAGCTCCAAAAAGTTTGACAAGTTAAAAATATGTAATTACTGGCAGCAGCCCTTAGTTGTTCATGTTTGCCAAAAGTGTCAAGCTGGGAAAAATAATTTTTCTGCAAATATGTGACAACCGTAGTGATAGAAAAACCGACCCTAAACGTTTATTTTAGCTTCTGGCGCTCAAATAAAATTCAAAATGAAGGCTCGAGATGAAGAATTGTTAGTACAACAACTAATAGGGGGATATTGCATGAGGAAATGGGCGTGTGTGTGTGTGAGTGCTATTGTGTCAATGTCGAATGGAAACGGAAAATGCTACTCTTAGGTTAGGCCCTCGAAAAAAATGGGCCTGGGCAAAATGCAGCGAGGTGAGTTAACAACAATCAAGAACAAATCAAACAATTAATCATGCCAAAAACAACCATGGGAAGAGGGGGATGGGCAGAGGCAAAGCTAGAAGTCTAGAACTTTGGTGTTTCAGTTTCAGTCGCAGTCGATTTACCAGAAAATAGCACAAGTGGCCGTCAAAATTGCCAGCTACTTAAAAATGTCTGTGTTGCAGTCGGTTAGAGTCCATTGGGACTTTAAAAGTTTCGTGAGCAGTTGTTGTCAGAGGTTTTTGCCAAATTTTGGTGCTTGAACTTTTGAGGACAATGTCACAGGGTTCCCGATAAAAACGGCCGTTAAAGTATCGGTTATCGGTATCGGTTACTGTCTCCGTTTCCGTCGCAGTTGTCCAATTCTAATGCTTGTTGCAGTTGCATTTACTGATTACTGTTGCAGTTGCAGTTAAATTACTGGTTACTGTTGTATACTCTTGCAGTTGCTGTTACTGATTTACTGTTTTTTAATATATGTAGACGTTCGCCTCACTTACTCTTTCTTTCTATTGCCCTTGGAATCATACAGTGGATCGTAATTCCTACAATTCGATATACGATACAGAAGTGAGTGTTGCGGTGTATATTCATTTGTATGTGTTGCATGTTCGTGTTTTTGTGTTTTATTTTTCGAAAAAGTCACCAATAACCGGAGGTTAGGAAAGCAACCCGAATTCAATACTTACGGCTTGGGCAGAATGGTGTTGTTCCGGTTGTCCTTCCATTGCAGATCGGCGACCAGGGACGGCTCGGGAACTGTGGGCCGGCAGGTGAGGATCAGGGGCTTGCCCACTGGCTTGCGCTGGACTTCTTGTTTGGGATAAATCTCCAGGATGGGGGACTGCGCACGGGTCAGTTCTGAAAAAAGATAGTGCAAATAAAGTGGGTAATTATTAGCAGGGTTGCACTCAGAGAAATGCATGCGATAATTTCAGTTTTATAATTACGTTAATTCTGTTCAATATATTTTAGGTACTTATGATAAAGCAACAGCACAATGTTGGAAAACGCAGAAACAGGCCAATCTGAATCTGAATTGGCGTTTTTCTACTGATTGAGTGCTGTGGTCATTCAGTCTTTGTTTTCATTTTATCTGCGCTTTTTCCGTGTGACTCATTTGCACAGGCGAGTAAATTTTAAATTAATTTTAATTGCCTTTGCTGGTGGACGCTCACAAAGGGCGGCGCTCTTTGGGGGCGGGCAATGGGGTTTGGGGGTGTGCCAGCTGGGGACCTTTGCAATGTTCGCCCCCACTCATTATGCACGAATATCGACGGGAGTGTGTGTGTGTGGGTGTCTCAATTAAATGAAATTATTCCAGCGAAATTCCAAGTGAAATAGAATCGACATTTTATAGAAATGTGATGGAAATTAGGCGAGCACACTTGGCATTGGAGTTATTCCATCAAGAATTTAATAAAACTGCATGCGGCATTTTGCGCTGGAAAATTGTAAATTGTTAAATGAAAGTTTACTAATGGGAGGCATTTTGAAATCGATATCGTTTAAAATGTCCAAATTAAGTTTGAAAAAAAAAAAACTAATTGTGTTAGTGAAAATAATAAAGTGATGTAAAACTTGTCCCCCAAACGGAAGCTCAATTAAAAATGTGCGCAGGCACTCGTTGAAATTTATTGTGAGCTTGTGCATAAAACTTTATTTAATATTGCCATTAAAGCGATTTAAATTATTGTTGTTAATATTTTCATTCCATGAATGCTTATATTGGTTGCTTTCATATGAAGCCTGTTAACATTTTAACGACAAGTTGTCGTCCGTTGATTGCGTTTTATGTGAAATACTGTAACAATTAAAAATCATCAATTTTCCTCTTTTCAAAAGGTTGCCAAGTGGATGAGGGAGATATGGATGAGACCATTAAACGGTTGACAGTTTGATATTATTATTAAAAAATTTCAGACGAGCTAAAAAAGAAATCTAGCAGTTAACCCTGCAACCCATCTGCCCGGAACTTCACCCAAATGGTTAGTGCATCTGCTTTATCCTCGACAAGTACTCCATATCCTTTGCTTATATAAGCCAGTTACCCGTTTTCTGGGCCAGCTGCTCTTTTTGCTGTTGGCTGCCCCTTTGAAACTTGCTCCATGGCGACTAAAAGTTGGCCATTGTTCATCTAGCTAATTACCGACAATTAAACGCTCATGAAACCCTTTGTTACGAGGTCGTGGACTGCCATATGGATGGAGGAGCTGCAGATCCTTGGGTGCCAAGGAGTAACCAGACTATCCGAAAGGCAAGAAGTTCCAATGTTTTTGCCTTACATTTTCATTTTCGCCCTCGTGCCCATTACAATTAAAAGCCTTTCTGGCCATTTTCTTTGACATTTTATTGGACAGTCTCAGTCGACTTGGCAGGATGGCAATTTTGGGTGGCAAGGATAACTGCTTAGCCCTTTGGCCAAGTTCAAATTGTGCCCGCTGCCTAATAGCCAAGTGTCTGCACATTTGTTGGCCAACTTAATGTGTGTGGTCAAGATTAAAGTGGCCCGAATGCAAAAAAAAAAAAGGAGACTGGGCGGGTGTATTCAGTGGGGTTTGGGGGCTGTGTGCACCCGCCCACTGACAGTGGCAGCTGTGATCAGTCCGTTCTTTTTTTCTTTTTGTCAAGCCGCAAGTGGCACACACAGTCGAGTGCATAAATAATTTAATGTAAACGAATCCGCTCAGGGGCGTGGCTGCATAAGGGGCAAAGGCGGGGTAACGAGGAGGCATGCAACAGAGTGCATTAAACTGCCCCCCAGCTTCTCCTTTTTTTTTGTTGCTGCCCCAACGTCCGTGTCTCCGCTTCCATCTGCAGCTCAGGCGAAATTAAATATGAGAAATTTATGCGACGTTGCCTTTTTGCATTGCAATTAATGCAAGGCAACAAAATGGCGCCACCAACTATCCCGGCAACAAAAACAAAGAAAGGCGCCGCAAAAAAAAACATACACAAATAAAAAGTGAATAATAATGAAAAGCTGAGGGCGAGTGGCAAACTCCCACCAACTTGGGCAATGAAACTATCAAATGCCCTTTTTTTTTATTCCCATCCAGGGGAAATACTCATTAAAAATATAGTTACTCATTAAGCTAAAATTGCTATTCGTTCACAGGGAAAAAAACATTGCAAATATTTATAGTTCTTCTCTTTCAAAGTGCATGCACTGTTAAAAATATATAGTATAGTTCAATGCGTTGTTTCGATTTAGTTTCATTGTTTTCCACTGTGCATGCTAATATTTGTTTGCTTATTTTTTTAATAAAAATAATAATTTTGTTGTTGAATAAATTGTTGCTTGCAACGTTGTATTTTGTAAGGAGAAATGGAGTGTGTTGATAGCGATTAATGGATTTACTTGTTTATTGATGTTTTTATTTAACACCCATAAATGTGAGTGTTCAGTTTGGCTTAATGCTAGCGAAAGCGCATTGATAGTTCAAACATCCATTTATCCTCTTAATGCGTTTTTTAAACGTGTAAATCGGATTGTTGTCTATGGCGATTATTTAATGCCCGGTATTTATTACATTTTAACAGCTCCATCAAAGTCCCCTTTAAGTTCGCCATAATTTCTGTTTTTAAGGCTCTTTGTGGAGGAGCGCAGGGCATTTCCTTTGGGACTCGGGCTATGCTTAATTTATATTTATTTTATTTTAAATGCATGCTGCATAAATAAAGGCGGCAGGCTCACACATACGAATGCACATTATCTTTCTACCTCTCTGAGCCCCCGACTTTTCCCGCTTTCCACGATTTTCCCTGGTGAATGCGTGTTGCTTTTCCGGCGCCGCATAAATAAACAAGCGGTTAAGAATTATCGCGAGGCTCTGGGGAAAGAGACGGCCTGATGTGAGCCGGAAAGAGATAGGGTGCGGTGTGGGCGTGGCGGCAGCTCCTCCTGGACAATGCGCCCACTTCTCGAGCAATTAATTCATTTCGCCCGGCCAGAGAATATTGTTGAAAAACAATTAAAAATTGCACAATAAAATGGGCAAATTAACAAACACACACGAGAGCATCCCACATACATACATACATATTTGTAATGGCTTTAAGTCTTGATTTCCTTTTTTTATTACCCCACTTTTTGTAGCTGTATTTGTTTTTTTTTTATTTTTTTGTTATTATTGCTTTGGCCGCGCAAAAGTTAAAATTAATATTTGTTTGCTTGAAAGTTTCTGGCGTTTTTTCGGCCAGCAGAAAATGTTGATTTATGTAATCCCCCTTTCTCCTACGAAAAGTTAGTTTTCTGAATTATGGCTGCAAAATAGTGGCCATCTCCGTCTCGCTTGCACGCAAATATTGTCCAGGCCCTTCGGTTACCAAACAACCCACTGCCTCCCACTTCACCTTCTGGCCAGAGGCGTGCTCAAGTGGCGCCGACCTGGAACCCGGCTCCAAAAATAGCATCTATTGGTTATCGAGAGCAGCCTAAATTTACACAAGCCACTCGAAAATAAAAACCGAGATCAAAGGAATCTCGCGACGGGCTGTTTGCTTATGCCATCGTAGTTGGTAGCTGGAAAGTAGAAGGGGGGCATCCTTTCTGATAATTAAGCCTGGTGCTGGGGCACATTTGATATCACCTGAAAAGTCAGCTTTCATAATTTCCAAGTAGGATATATAGTACATATACATTAGACGCCGTTTCGGGCGATTCAAGGCCGAATTTATTTGCACAATAAACATTAAAGGGCGCCAGGAAGGCGGCAGCCAGCCAGCAGCCAGCCGCCCCTCGGGGGCGCCTCTTCGCTTTGGCCGCAAACATGTTTGGCATACTTGATGGCGTTTCCTTTAGGCATGCATGCGTGCCAGCAAACGATTGCAGACATCCTCGACATCCCCAGTGTGTTTTATTTGCACTCGTTATAATATTTCCACGTTATGTTTGCGCTCCTTTCTCGCATTTCGCATTTCGCATTTCTTGCGTTTTGTTCTTCGCTCAGACATGTTGCATACTTTTGTGCGCGCTGGCGACAGGAAACTGGAGCAGCCGCCTCAAGTGGTCGTCGATGATGCCGCCCCCTGAACAACAACTCCCTCTAGATGTGAGCTGAAAATCCAGGATGCGTTTGGATTTTTTTTTTGGGCATGTGTGGTATGCCTTTTGAATTTTTAAATAGGCCACAAGAGTTGACAAGGGGGCGCGAGTCAGCGGCATTGACAGTCGGGCTTCGTTTTGAATACCCATTAGGGCGAGGTATCTGGGATTGTATGGGCTGAGAGGACAGTTTGGCATATCAAATGTAGGCAGCTGAAAGTGGCATTGCAAGGGTGTCCCCTTTGTCTGAACCCTCAGCTTTGAGCCGCTCTTTAGTTTGGGTTTTTCTGATTTGACTTAAACTCGCTTTTCGTGCGCTCTTCAGGCCAAACTCAAGTGGGGCTTTGAAATGGCAAAGTGGGGCGGGGGTTTGGGGCTTGGGGTTGGCATTCTGACGATTGTCTCCGTCTGTTGCTGTGGCTGCACGGTAATTGCTGCCATTTGCACGCCTCAGATCTCGCCATATTCTATTCCATATGTGCTGCCGAATCGGACACCCAACGATTGCGCCAAATGTGCGCCTGCATCCATTAACCAACAAACATTTGCGTCTGGGCTTGAGTGGATGTTTACTTGGTTAATTGAAGCCCGATTTATGGAATTCCTCATGTAAAGAAAATGCCAAGTGACTCATTCGATTCCAAGTGGATTGCGATCATGATCTTTATATCCTCATCTCGCATCGCCTGTGGTCGTAGATACAATTTATTGCTGTCTAAATGGGCGCAAACCGTTTGCGCTCGGTCGTTTTGCACTTGAAAAAGTCAGTGACCCAGAAACCCAGTAGCAAGTGAAGTCTCTCGGCCCCACCCAAAAATTAACCCACCCACAGCCACAGTTGCCCGCCAATGTTTAAACAAATGAGGTCATTATGAGAGCAACGGAGAGGCGAATGGCGAATGGCAAATGGCGAATAATGGCAGCAGCCAAGTGGCGACAAAGTAGTTAAAGTTTTTATCTCCCTGAAAAAAAAAAAAACTATAAAATGGCAAATGAAAAGTTGATGAGCATTGAACAAGGCAACTGCGACTGCAAGTGCGATGCAACTGCCAGTGCAACATCCATTGCAATTGCCCCTGCAACTGGCAGTTGTTGAGCAACTGAGTGGCAAACTGCTAAGTGAGTACTTGGCACTTGGATGCACACGCTCCTCCGAAAGCGGCGAATAAAGGGATAATATCTACCCGAAAATGGAGGAAGGGGGGCTACTAGGGACGATGGTGACATCCAACGCAAGCACGTTCGCGGCCTTCCAAAGATGCAACTGATTTCTGGAGCAATCGGTGGCAATTAAACGGATTTATGGCAGCAGACTGCCGAAAACAGTGCGAAAAGACCCCCCCAAAATGACGGCTAATTAATGGGGTAGTTTTGGCACAGTCAGCTAATACAGCTTTCAAAAACAATCAAATGTATTTGAACACAGTCCCCTTTATACTTATACATCCATTATAAGTTTGAGCTCCCCCCATTGGCTGAAATACATTGAAAGTTAAGTATAATTTGAGCGTATATGTGTATTTATCAAATAGCCCCAAAGCTATTTTCCAAGTATTTTCCAAAACGCGATAATGCGAGTATACGACTGGCACAAATCGCCGCATAAGACTTCTGCTGAACGGTCCCAGATCCCCCCAAGCAATCCATTATAAGTAGCGGATCAAACTCGTGACTTTTGGTGGCAAGCTGCCCGTGGAAAGTTTTTCAATCACAGCAACGAATGAAGAAGAATCAGGTGCGAGGCGAAAAGGACGAAAGTCGCAAAATATGAGTGCGAAGGGGTCAAATTCTCTGCGGTGGACAAACGTTGCATATTAAAAGGAACTTTCCAGCGAAAACAGAAAATGGCCAACAACAGCAACAGCTAACAAAGAAGGCATTGCGGTGAAATGCTTGGATATTAAGCGCTTGAAACCGAAAGTTGGAAGAAATAAAAAGTAAACTACGAGTACACGGAAAAACATCAAAAATTGCATATAGAAGCTGAGCTTATTATGCGCGTAAAACTTTTGCCCGTCTCCGTCATCGCCGCTTGCTTTTAACTTACTTTGCGTATTAAGTAAACTTGGCTGATAAAGTTCCGACGACTTGGGATGGAGAATATAAAAAAAAAAAAAAAAATCCAAAATCCCGGAAGAAAAAGACGCGAACGGAACCACGCGCAATGTGTGTGACCTCTGAAGATTCAAGAAGAGTGCGCTTTCACTGCTTCTTCCAACTGCATCAAGTCACCTCAGGTATGAGTTGTGCAGAGGGAGAAATTCCCAAGGACTTGTGGCATGAGAATAAATTAACAGATTGCATAAGTGTTTGGTTATCTATGGTTATAGTTATAGTTATGTTTTTGATTGTTCAAATCGTACATATGAATACATTTTACAGCGCCTTTCTCCAACTGCTTGAAGAAATTCTACCCAGCTATATCGTTCTTTTAACGCATTTTTTCCCGCTTCTCTCCCCTGGCGTTTTATTTTGCTTTTAAGTGCTTGAATATGTCTTGTTAAGTAAGCAGTTAGTTTTTTGGGCGCACGCTGTCCCTGTCCCTGTGCCCGTCCCTCTCCCTCCTCCCACAAAGCCCCTGGCATGAAATGTTTCGCAAAGTGTTTCCACCAGCACCACCACCCCCCCTCACCCGCAAGGCCTACGAATTTTCCTGGCTAGCAAGTTTCAACTCCTGCACCGCCTGCAAGCCAAAAGTTACAGCGTTCACTCTCCATTTTTTTGCTCCTCGCTTTCTTCAACTTTTTTTTTGTTGTTTTACTTCTTTTTTTTTTTTTGGCCAAAAGTTGTGTTGCCTCTTATTTTTCTTGGTTGGCCCTTTTCTGGGTGTGCTGTTCTTTTTTATTTCTCATTTGCGGCGCTAGAAACTTTAAACAAACCCGAAAAGTCAGCTTGGTTAGAGGAGCCAATGGGAGTGGGCAGGAGGCAGTTAGGAAAGGCAGGAGGGCCGAGTAACGAGAGATGAGTCGACATAAGTAAGCCTAAGAGTGTTTTCCCAGAATCTTTCGGATTAGAGATGCCAATGCTGGGGGAGGGCAACGAGGGAAAGCAAGAAAGCCTGACTTTCGATAAGTTCGAAACGGTAAGAGCAAGTGGTTAACCGGTTTCATGTTGGCAGCGACTTGCAGAGAGATTTAAAGTCACTTCAGGGATCAAGAGGTAAATCCCGGCAGGATAAGTGGGACCACATCGAAACTAATTGATGTGCATGCATTTTGCACGATAACATATCGATTTGTTGCTATCGATCACTCTAGTCATTCGATGGTAAGTGGAAGATTCGCTTAATCCGTCGTGTGCTTTTATTTTCAAAATCAATGCACGTAAAGTGAGCAATTAAAGTTCAATTTGAAAGGGTTCAAGCAATCGTTATCGATGGCCCTTGACCAAGTATTCTTCTCGGTTTTTCGCTCGCTCTTTTCATTATTTTCCCTCTATTCTCGTGCAATTTCCCCTTGATTCTTGCGCTATTGCCTTTTCTCTGTGGCGCCGAACAAAAGTTCAATTGCATAAATTAACCAAAAGCACACACATCTATCTACACACACATATATTTCACATTCCACGTTCTGCTGCCACAGCCGCACAGCATTTGCTTCTTCTCCATTATTGATGCATTCAATGACAATTCGTTGGATCTATGGGGAGATTGGATGGCGGGATGGATGGATGTGGAAATGGCAATGGAAAGGGTTGGAGTGGTTTCGCTCGCCAGTGAACTCATTAAAATGCCATTTAATTAATCATCGCAGCGACGACGGCAGCGAAGCCAACCAAATGCTATAATTCAACGCTCTCCTCTAATTGTTATTGGGGTTCCAAAGGCGCGAGGGGCTGTCCAGAGGGAGGTTCCAAGGGGGGTGGGCGGTTGGAGCGTGGTGGCTTCGTGGGCTATGTATGTACATATATATGGGTGGCTGTATCCCGCGGTCGATTGATTCATTCTGCGCTGCTCTGCTCCGCTTGTCCGCTCATTAAACATTGCCCATTGCAGCAGCTGCGGCATCATCAGCATTATTATCATCAACGCTGCATATCATCATCCTCATCAAACGGGGCTTATCACCGACATATATACCAACCAACCATCAACAGTTACTCAGTTCTCCCCTTCTTGGCGGCCACGGGTCACTCACATCGTGATTTCACCGAAGCGCACTTCTTGTTTTCAACCCAGAAACTTATTATATCTTTTCTATCATCTTAGGCCATCCCGTTCCATTTTCCATAACTTTCCCGTGCATTGGGACGCGGACGTGGACAATTCCAATTAACCGAGCAACTTTTCGCTCAATTGAATGTCTTCGAACTACACTGGGAGAAAGCAAGCTAGTTTTCTAAGGTACTAACTATTAAATTTGGACTAAGAAATGTATTATAAACATACTATGGTGTGCACTTTGAAAGCAATTTTCGATTTGGAACTATTTAATTGTTTTTTCTGTGGAGTATTGCTGCACTTTTTTGGCAAAGTACACTCTGTAGGCTTAGCCCATGGGCAGTCAACACTTTGCACTGGCCAGTTGGAGTGTCCGAGAGATGAAGCGAGCTATCAATCAGGTTATCAATCAAATCCGCCGGCCCATTTCTCCCCTTCACCTCGCCACTGATGATCGATTTGTGCTAGACAGCTAGACTTCTGGGCTACCTGCCCACTGCCCCGCCCACTTTTCCGGACAGCTGGCGGGCCGGCGTTTGCCACCGCCTGTTCCCCTGGACACTCCCGGGGGAGTGGATTTCGTCTCTCTAGCTGCAAATTATGCAGCCCGACGGGGCCATCGATCAAAAATCCGTATGCAGGAGCAGCTGGGTCGGATTCCTATCTGCGGCTCATATTTTTTGCAGTCATCAATTTGGTCTTTGATTTGCCTCGCTTCTCGCTACTCGCTCCTCACTGCTAGCATTCCCTTTTCTCTACTTTTTTTCTACGTATTTTGTTTGGCCGGTTTTAATTCTTGGCTGCAACGTTTGCATTTGGGATTTTAGGCCTCGAAAAGGGGGCGCCCGGTATTCGATAGTATATGCTCAATTGAGCCACCATGATGGATGGGTGGTGGATTGGTATAGTATATTGCAGGGGCCATAAGTCGGCTAAATATGACAGATGAGCCATGCCCCTTCGGATTTCGATTCTCGCCCTCGTGTGTCAATTTGCATTCAATCGCAATTTCAAATTGACTTAGAGTCTATGGAGTGGTATAATAAACTGATAAGTTGGCATTTCTTAAACATTAGATTTATTCTGTGGCCCTATAATATAGTAAGCATTTCAATTGTGAAAGTGTCCTTTTTGAAAAAATGATATAACCGTTTAATCCGTCCGTAAATATATTCCTACACAAAAAAGTAAATTCAAGTTCAGGCGACTGAAAGAGCGATTCGTTTGATTGATTCAGTTATTCCCGTGCCTGCCATATAATTGCTTATCAACTGGGTGGATGGCCAATAAAAACCAAATCGACGACTATCAACAGCGAAATGGCCAAAACAATGAGCGGCGACATCGTATGCATTAACATTAATGTCTTTTCATTTGCATTCACAAAGTTGCAGCCGGAAAGAATGGGGATGCTGAATGGGGTTAAGTGTTTCAGTACAGAAACATAGCGAGATACAAAAAAGAAGCACTCAAACTGAGCGTAATAAACACGATTTTCTTACTGCCGCCGGGCCTATTCTCAATTGATCGGAATATATTCTGTACATAGAGCGTTTATGTTGTCGGTCTATGACTTGCCCTGCCTCTTTTCCCATAGAGCTAAATTAACACCATCACACAAACTAATTGACTTCAATTAAAACAAATAATGCCAGTGCAGACTGCAATAGTTGAATGCTCAGCGTTCAATGCTACGTACATAGGATGTTGAACGGAATCCGAACCGCAACGAGTAAATATTTCTGTTCCATTTATGCATACCCTGTAGTTGGCCAGGTTACTTGGGTATATTTCAGAACAGTTTCTGAAGAAAGAAAAAACCATTTCAGCTTTGTCCGTCTCACGTTTAAGTATCCCAAAATATTGTACTATCCTTTTAGCTCAAGCTATTTTGAAATACTAGGTACCTCTCCTTCGACACCTCCAGCATCGAAGCTCTCGTTACTTCTCGTTTCGAACTCGCAAAAACGAAAACATGTAAACAAAAACTTTTTGAATGCCCCCAGCATTGTTTACCCCTTTTTTCCCTTCTCATCGTTTATTGAACTATAGTGGAGCGCAGAAATATAGATGGTTTCAGATATAAACGCAAACAATTGCTCCTGCTCCCCATTTGTTCATTTGGAATTCATTTAATTTGGTGGCGTAAGTTAATATAAACAAGCATACATATAAATACGAAATGCAGGCAACAAATCATGTAAAATGTGAACAATATGTTGCTCCAATTCGATTCCAGTGCAGATTGCAATGGGTGAGTTGCCGCAAAGGTTGTGGGAGTCGAAATGAATTCAATTGTCCATTATAATTAACAATTTCATGTGGTTTTCTTGCGCCTTCTCGTTTCCATTGCAATGGCAAAGTTAATGAACATTGAACATCGAACATCAGACATCAAACACGAATGTCCAATGCAAGTGGAAAATTAGTTCAAGTCGGTAATGCCATTTGTCAGTTTTAGTTGACGAATTTATACACATTGAAACGAGCTTCAAATCGATTGAATGCCATTTGTACGGAAATAGTTTGTTTAATTGAATCGCAAATTGAAATTGATTGGGTAATGTAAGTGGAGGGCATGATGAATATTGCAGGGAAAGTTAAATGTATAGATATATTAGACTGCTGCAAATTGTTGAGAGCAGCAATTGCTGCCTTGATTGACCGAGCAAGTGTTTGTTATTGTGTAATTGTGGAGATGGAAATTCGAATGTTAACCTAGCTATTCAAGAATTCCACAAAAAAAAAGCAAACAAAAATGCAAGTGCCCTTCAAGGCACTTCGGCATTGAATGTGTGTTTGCATAGTATTGAAGGGGTTGAATCCCAAAACTCTTGCGGTTTTCTGATGCTTTTCCTGTGGGCCGTGTGGGCGCATTAAATATTTAATTAAATTCGGCCAAAAAGCCGCAGCAACCGTCTAAGAAAGTAACCAAATGAAATGCCTTTTGCGGCTGCCATTGAAATGAAATGAGCGGGCGACTTGGGAACCCCGAGCCCTTCGAGTCTGAGTCTCAGTCTGGAACTCCGACATGGAGACCCCGACATGGAGACCCCGACATTCGACCCCGAACTCTGCTGCAAGAAGCACTTGAAAATGCCACTGACAACCAAAGGAAATTTATAGCAAAAATTTATGTACTCATTGTTGCTGCTGCTGCTGTGCCAGTGGCAGTGGCAGTTGCAGTTGCAGTTGCCGCCGTTGCCTCTGATGTTGCTGCCGCTTTGCGGCTGATGTTGGTTGTGTGTGGGAACGACAGCCGCCGCATTTGCAGGCGCATCAGTGCGTTGGGCAGGGGACCAGCCAGCGTCTACGCAAAATATTTGCATGCTGTTTATACTTTTATTGCAAATATCTCATTCGCCAGTTCTCGCTCCTTTCCCGTTTTTTCCTCCTTTTTTTTTTGCCTGACAGCAGTCCCCAAACAGACATGTGTCAAAGTTTGGGACACTGGCTGCTGCCCGAGGGCCGTTTTTACACCGAGCACAAACGGAGCTCGATTATAGGCAGCTCTTATATCTCTTATATATGCTAACTCTTTTATTAAACTAAATGTTTTATAAACTTGTATTGTTAATATAGCTTTCCTATTTGTTCAGTTTTGCATTAGCCAATTTCAGGCAACACTTTTCGCAGTGCAAATATATGTGTTCATGTTTTTAAACGTTGCCCCGCTCGGAGGCTCATAAATCACTTGGTAAAATGTTCTGCGTCTGGTCCCGGATTCGGATACGGATTCGGGGTCTGGGCTTTGGGTCTCCACGGCAGTTCCATCTGCAGAGCAGCCCCAACTGCGAGATCCTCGCCAGCTAATTCCGCCTGATGCCTTTGCAGCGAAGCATGGAAAAGGAGGAGGGACTTTCGGTTATGCCTCATTTAAATGCGGCAACTCTGACACTTTTTCAGACCCAACTCCGCCTGGCTCCCCCCTTTACCCGCTTCCCCTTCCCAACACTCCTGCCCCACCACACGCCCGAAAAAAAGGGAAAAACTTTAATTGTAATAAATTTGCCACATACTTGCGTGCGTCGGTCTGAAGTTTTACCTCCCCAGTGTAATGAAATGCTAAACAGACAACAGACACTTGTTGCCGCCCCCTCTTTAGCTTTCGGCCACGCCCATGGGCACACACATGTCAGGCGAAAGGGGGGCGAGAACACAAAGGATAAGACAGTTGTTCTATTTTATGACACATTTTGGGCTGTTTGTGTCTGTATTGTACAGTCAAGTGCGGAATAAACAATTAGGTCTTCAACTTGATGGAAGGCAGTCATAATTGAAGCCAAGTTGATAGGCAATTGAGTGCGTTGAGTTTTTCATCCGAAATGGAAATGAATGATGGGAAAAGTGTGGAAATACCCCATATTTACATCACTTTAATTGCTTTTAATTGAATTGCTAAACAGATGATGGAACTATGAGTATTTATTTAAGTACCGTTTGCCCAGCGAGTATTTACAAAATTTGGATTTGAAATAACTCTTTGCCCTGAGACAAACACAACCACTAAGTAATTAATTAAAACCATTGAGACGTGACTTTAGCAGATTAAAAGCGATTTTATAACAGGCAGGATAGGCAGGATTGCAATAAAAACAATGGTTAATTTTCGAAATCGGCTTATGGCCTTATGGCTTAATTAATTATTATTTGATGCCATTTACAAGCACAATGGGCCCGCTCCATTCAAACCGGTCTATTGATTGTTATTATCGCAAGGCAGCAGGTTAAAAGCAGCTGGAAACGGATTGATCCGAAGGATAATGCCGGCTCTCCGCAAGTTCAGTACTTTGGCTACCAGTTCCCCAGCTCTCGAGTGAGTTGCCTTTCAATTGGGCGATTGAATAGCGCAGATAGCTGGCATTTGAGCCATTGAAGCCATAAGCACCACATTATGCCGCCCCTCTTATCATCGCTGGAAAATCTCGCACTCTGGGGGAGTCCATTAATTGGGCCACACACACATGCTCTCACACACGGCTCGGAAAAGTGGTGAAAAGCAGCGTGAAAGCAGGAAAATGTCTCATACAAAAGCTTCCATCTGAATGCAGACGCTGCATGGCTTAATGGCATAAGCGCAGCTACCGAAGTGCTACTTAAGACGCCTCTGGATTCCTTTCGCCCATGTCATACCACCCCACTCCTAGATGCATAGATAACTCCTGGATAGATCCCCCACCCTCCCACCTTACCAACGTCCTGCCAATCCGGGCATTGAGCGAAAAGGATTTGCCATCGTGAACCGACAGCTCCTGCTCCTCCTGCCTTGAATTCCCACTCTGACTTCGACGTGCCGGCGTCAATTGAGGAAACAAAGTGGGAGAGACCCGAGGAAGTCCCCTGTCTTGACATCCTCCCGCCTCCGAAGGACAGGACCACGTGTGTGTTCTCCACCATCCAGTCCCGTGCACAGCGAGAAAAGTATATGATTTATTATGAATTTAAATAATCGGTGTGAATGTTCTCGAACTCTTCACATTGTACGACTCTTTTCAGTGTACTTGCCACTGCTTATCCTGCTCATGCATCGCTACTCTTGCGTTTTTTTCGCCCAACTCGACACACTCGCTTCCTTTCAATCTTTTCTTTTAGCTCCCTGCTTGTATTTCATCAACAGCGCCTGCATAATATGGCACTGCATTCATTCCGGTTTTCTCGCTTTTTGTTTTTTTTCTCTTTTTTTTTTTGCCCCTTTCGATAGGGATGTGCCGTGATGTGAGTGCCCCATGCAGCGTGTGGCGCTATTAACACTTTTGTCATTATCGGGCAATGGGCTGCTGCAGTGGCAGCCTTCAGGATCTGCAGTTTCACTGCTGGAGTGGGAAACGCCATGCCGCACACCAGCCATCCATTGCCTGCTTAAACGTTGCGTTACGGTTAATGTTACTCAGGTGAGAGGCACGGAAAACGGAAGTTGAGACTTCCGTTTGTCGCTTCTCGTTTCTCGCTCCTTCCCCTCGATGATGAAGCCATTCGATATAAATGCTGGTGGCCAGCCCTTCAGGACCCCGGCATCCCCACCAGAAAGTCCCCCATCGGACTCCCCAGCCCATTTCGCATTCATGTGCTCCTCTGGACGTGGCATGCGTATTCAAGTGTAAGCGAGTTGAAGTGTCATTTGGAATTTGGAGCACGGTTTTCCACGACTGGGCGGAATGGAGGCGGCGAAGGAGGGGGTTCTACGGATTGGTCCTCTGATTAGGGTTGCTGCACTGCCTCACAATGGCCATGGAATGTGACATGACGTGTACAAGTGCTGCCATCCCAACGGAAGTAGCGTGCACAGATACTTTTCAAAGGGAGTTCAGATACCAATGGAAAATTTAGGTTACTTTACAAGGGGCAGAGAAAATGGATCCTGGAGTTGAGGGCGGAAAAACGCTGACGCTGACAAGGATTCGATTACTTGAGCAGCAATTTAAAAGTATTTACTCGAAATGAGGTGCACTAAATTAGCTTTGAATGCTAATCGCAAATTAATCGAAGCAATTGAAGTTTTAATTGATTACAGTATTTATCACGTTTATTTGTATAATTTGTTGTGATAAATGGCAAAAAAATTAAAGTTTTTAGGCTTGATGTTTTCAAATGTTGTTTTCATCAAAACTTGACCAAAAAAAGGTCGCAGAGTTAAACTAATTATAGTTTTGTGCAGCTAATGAACATATCTAACTATCCCTATCACTATACTGATAATTTTCGGAAATCAATTTTTGAACCATTTTTTTTTTACTTTTTATCATCATACAAATTTGCAAAAAATTTTCAAAAATTTAAATTTCCAGGCTTGGATACAGATCGATGGGGAATTTCCATTCCACATTTGGATAATTATTTTTTTTGCTATTCAAAAAATACTAATATTTTTTGACCGAAAAAACACAATATCAATGTTTTCAAAAATATGATATTTTCGAAAGTTTTTTTCTTCGTAACTTGGTCAAAAATGGTGGCATCGCTAAGAGAAAGACTGTTTTCTGTGGCTTTTAAACAGAGCTCACTATCCATATATTCAAATATGCTAAATGAACTGATAACAAATACAAGTGAGGCTGACAAGCCGCCTGCAACCGGACTTTAAGAAAACCAAATGCATTCGAATTTGCATCTGTTTGCTAACCACTGGCGATATGCAGATGCATATCGATATCCGATATACATACGTACAAATAACCACTTCCGCGTTCGAGGACGCCGGGAAAATAAGTGAGAGTGAGCCACATGAATTATTTATCGATTGTCTGCCCACCGCACTCTTCCGTTCCCGCTTAATTTCATATGTAATCGGATTCTGGACGCGGCCATCGGACTTAAGACCCCCAAAAGCAGAAAGGGAATCGTTCACGCACAATCGATATTTCATATGCATGGCGTCTGCTCTTTTCTCTGAATCTGGTTTCCCAAATGGTTATACACTGTCAAAAAAAAAAATGGTCAAGTAGTGGTCAATTGGTTTAGTGATGCTGGGAGTATAACTGGGTAAAAGTTGTGTCTAAATGAATTCAATTTTAAATAAAGAACAATAATATTTGGCTTGATAATGCATTTCTTTGAATAGAATCCAAGAAATTAAAAAACAATTTGAAATTCCATAGACTTGGTAAAATTTCTTTTTTGAGAGTGCCCGCACAACATTCACAGCATACTGTAATTCATTTTTGACTTTTTTACGCTCGGAATTATCTGCGCTTAAGATTTATGCACCGAAATTGTGTGTCAATTTACTCCGTCGATTCCTTATGGACCCACTGCGCCGCATCCGCCACATTTCCCCCTTATTTTCCCTACCGATTTTCCCCCCGCTCCACAGCTCCACCCCCCCACACATGCAAAGTAGGGAGGAAAATTGCCGGCGTCGTTGTCGCAGCGGCCCAATGATGTGGAAAATGTGAATTTATATGTGAACAGCAGCGAGTACGCGGCAGCATAAGTAATAAAAGAAAAGAGGTGGTGGGGATGGGGGTCGAGGAGCGAGGAGCTGGGGAAATCGACAGGAGTTCGCCCTGGTATCCTTGTCACTGATGCCAGTAAAGATAATTTTAACGATGTCGATAAACTTCAATTTCCATTGGCAGCCAAGGAGAACTCTCGGACCGGCCATTTATGAGGAACTTTTTCGCTTTTCTCAGCCTGCTTTCCTTTTTCCAGGACATTTTTCATCATTTTCGAATGGCGTTTAACTGTGTAACACTCGGTAAATGCGAGGACAAGACCGATGACGGCAAAAAGAGGTGTCACACCATTCTGATTGAGTCCCCGGGCGGTCCGGTCCGGTCCACTTTGGTCCACTCCCGTCACCGTTTCGATAATAATAATTCCTTATTGCGTTGCCACCGAATGGCAATTGGATTATTACGGGTATGAATGCGGTTGTCATTGGACAAGGGAAAATCTGCAATTGGAATGAATCCCTGCGATCCTTGATCTCTTATGTTGTGTAAAATGGTATGTATGCTCCACTGGTGTCCAATTTATAATTCATTTTTGGGAGAACTCAAATTCGCTTTGCAAACATAACTCAGTCCGTTCGCATTATTCGCATTTTAATAATAAAAAAGGATAGAAGAAAAATAATACAAATTTAAAATGAAATACATAATACACATCTCCGAATTGGTTACAAATTCTCGCCTACTGACACACAAATTGATACCTTTGAACGTTTGCATTTTTGCATAACGCTTTGAATCTGTTTGCAAACGAAGGATTTTCTCAATTATTTTCCATTTTCCGCACTTCCATTTTCGGCTTATCAATTGCATGCGAATTCAAAACGACAGTGGCAATTAAAAGTGAACCCAGTAGAGCTATGAAAAATCACGGCCAACAATTCGTTGGTGGTTTGCAATCAAATCAGATTCCACTTTGACCAGGACCGTAGAACCAGGACTACAGGACAAAAAACAAACGAAAGGGGCCTTCAACATTCCGTAGTTATTTAATGGGTGCCGTTTGCGTTGTCGTATTCAATTCATAACCACGCTCCAAATGGAATATGCATTTGCTCGTGCACTGTACAAAAATTTAGGTAACAGAATGGACACTAAAAGTTCTTGAACAATACCAAAACAGAAGTCATTAGCTATTAAATCCGAAATTGGTGAAATTTTCTGCGAATTTAATTAAAATATAAGCAATGCTTAGTTGGTAAACTAAAGTTGCATCATCTTAGCCGTTTAGTTGCAGTGCTTATTTATGCTGAATGCACGTTTATCTGCCCACATAACTGTAAGCCCGCTGGCTATTTGGGATTTTTTTTATTATATGTATATGCGCCACTTTTTTGCGGTCAAATGATTTTTATTTCGATTTCAGGAAAAAAAACCGGTGAAAATTGAAGGATCACAGAATGGCAAGAGGAAACAGGAGTCAATGGCAGAGGATGTCTGATGATGCCGACAATATTTTCAATAGCTTTTCCCCAGCGGTTCATTTCATTTTGATTTTATTATTTAGACTGCCTGAGTCCTGCTCGATTTTTACTTTTTACCACATCCCTATCTCTTGTTCTCACGATACTTGCTCCTTTTATTTGTCTGTATTGCACATTTTTCATGTCACTAAAAAGGTTTCCTCGATTTTCCCCTCGAACCAAAATGCCATTGCACAAGCCGTCTGCCTGCCACTGGATAACAATTTACCCTATTTTTGCATTTTCCATAACTTTTCTCCTCTCCCTTCTGGGGTATTGTTTCCTAAAATAGGTGAGTTTATTTTGGGGGGAATTCAATTTATGTCCTTTAATTTAATGTTTTTAATTTTTTTGTATTGAAACCACACAGTTTGCATAAGATTTATAGACGGTATTAATATTTGCATGTGGTTAGTTAGATAATCAATTTTCTCTTCGTTTTATTTGATTGGTTTTTGCAGAACATTTTTAAAGCAATCTAGAAGCCCCATGCATTAATGTGTAGGAGTGCAGAAAAGCTAAAGCACTTTGGAAATGTTTCAGGGATAGGGTATTTCTGCCATACTCCTTTTCTTTCTGGCTGAATCTAACAGCATATAAATATTGGATATATTGAAAAAGCAGAGAAAACGGCCAGAGAAAAAAAAGAAGAAAAACAATGTGTATGGAAAAACATATTCCCATATATGCGCTCGTATCTGTCTGCTTTAGTTTCGGAGGGTCGGAGGCACCTCGATCCCCGGACGACCCGTGCCCCTGCCCCTGCCCCACTTTATTGCTCCCCCATCGCCACCGGCTGCCATTTAATAGCATGTGTCAAGTGCATTGAAAAAGTCTATTTACGTTGCAATTGCAACTGTGGCAGTGCCACTGTCAGTGGCAGGCACCACCCAACCCCACCAGCCCCTTCCGGCGCCACCGGCAACACTTTGCACCACCACCACCATCACCACCTCCACTACCACTACCACTTCCAACGCCCACAACCCTTTTCCTTTATGCCACGCCCAGCCATTCCGATTTCTGTTGATGATTTTGTATTTTTAGGATTTGCAGCCAGCAAGAATAGTTGCAAACAAAAAATAAATTCAACGAAAACACATAGATAGCCGAAAAACAAAGGAGGCATGAAAAAAAGGAAAGAAAATTAAATTTGATGGGGAAAATATTGTTTTTGCGGTTTGGCGAAAAATCATTTTATTTCGAAATGGTGGAAATTTGTGGTCGAAGTGAAATTTATATTTCATAAACAATAAAGGTAGCTGCATCAGTGATTGCCGGTGGCAGGGGTGTATGCGCGCGATTTATCGATAATCGGACGGAGTTGCCAGGCACGCATATGAATAATGGCGGGGAACCGCCTGCTTTTGCTCAAACACATTTCGCAGTCCATTTAAAGAGCCCTGAAGTGGAGGAGCATTGGGTGGCAGCAAGTAGGGTGCTGCAGCTGGCAACAATTTTGCACTTAAGTGAGTTTTCTTCCCCCAGCCCCAAGTGTGTTTACGAAATATAAAATTGAAAATCAAATTATTGTACGAACTATGAGAACATTTTCTTAATTTCATTTTCTCGAGGGGAAAAGTCAAGCGGTTGCCAGCACGTACCTGCAAGAGAAACAAAGAGAGAAAATTAATGGGTTAAAATTGATGATTAATCGAGGAAAAGTTATGAAAATCAAAGTAAAAGCGAACGCACAAAAAGCACAACCAGCGTCCTCATGATGTCATCGCTAAATGGCAAGGACGAACTTTCACTTTTCCCTCCCCTCAATGTATGCTGTGATTTCGTTTTTCCACTCCGCTTTTTGTTCTTATTTGGTTCCCAGTAATTGACAGTCGTGATTCAGATGCAGTCGGGAGATAAAAACTTTGCGCGCTTCCCCACCAAAAACAATCAAGACATAAAGTCACCCAAAAAACACCACCCACCCAACAAACAGTCGCCCGTTACACACAACTTCCCCTAGTTTTCGGCAAGCAATGTTCGTTATGAAAATTGAAAATTTATGGCCAAAAACCAAGAAAGGAAAGTTGCCTTGTGCTGTCACTTTCCCTAACCCCCGCTCATTGTCCTATAATGTGACTGAAATTAAATTGTATTAGGACAAAGTTTGCATCGCTCATTCTACGTTTTATGGCCCACTTAATGTTGGCACATTTTAGGGCTTAATGAGATGAGATCACATCTTTGGCTGACATATCATTTGTGTTTTTGTAAATTTAATGTCCCCCATTGGCACACAAAGAAATGCATTAGGTATAGTAAAGTGTATCCCCGAGCCGAGTTACATAATGTAGGATCAGCTTTTGAGGGCACAACGATTTCTGCTGCTTATGAATTCATGACACTTCAAAGAGATGTCAACGCCATTTGCTCGCTTGCCTCTCATTGATTCGAGATTCCGATGCGGAACTTGCCACTTGCCACATTGCAATGCCTCCATCCGTATCCTTGTGAATCCCTCTGAAAGACCCACACCCAGATCCCCCCTAATTTCACCATCAAGCTCTGTGTATCGACCCCTCTTGGCTGCCACTAAATGGGTCAACTTGTCTCCTTTAGCCGCACACACAAAACGGCCAATTGTCACTGAGTTTGGGAACAGTTTTGTGGCACAACGGCAGACGGGAACACAGCCAGAAGCGCTTTTCGACGCCAATCGGAGCCCCACTTTTTAATTTTTTGTTCAACTTAAATGCTGTCTCTGAACTGAACTTTAATTCTCGCTTAACATCGAAAAATACCTTATGAAATTTATATATTAAGGTTTGAACAATAAACTATATATTATATCACTTATATTCCATTTTCGTTGCTTAAATAAAACGACGGTTTCCTCGATTCTTCCAGTGTGCAAATATTCCTGAACAAATATATATCTATATATATATTTTTATATATATATCCCGTTTAGATAGTTCTTTTCTTTTTGCTGACTTTGCATGTCATCTGACTGCGGCAGCTGAGGCTGCTCCTCCAGTTGATTTTCCCCAACTCCATGGTAGAAAACTCAGCAGCGCGTTTTAAGCGGAGCAATCAACTTGTCCGGAAAAACAGACAGCCAGACAGACAGGAAGAAGGACCTACGGAGGCCTTGACATTCAGGAAGAGACTCAATTATTTTCGGAGAAATCCTCTCCGCTGGCAGGAGATTAAACTTAAACAATCAGCTGAAAAAGTTTTGGAGTCGCTTTTGCCTATGCTTTTTTGCCTTTTTTCACTAGCTCAACGTTCTTCACAAAAGAAGCCAAATGAGCTTTTAATTAGTCAGAGAAGAAGCCTTCGATGTGCTAATCAACTTTGTCTATGCTAAAAGAACTACAGAGATTAAGATTTAATGAGATAGACCACAATAGAAAGCCATCAGAATGAAGAATAGCGGGAAAACATAGAGAAAAACCTGGAGACGGAACACTAATTTTTTTTGTTATGTAGGTACTTTACCCATTAGATAAAAGCGGCTATGATTAAATATCAAGATTTTAACTTGACACAGAGATGAGTTGAATTAGATGACCATATTTAAGCAGGAAGTACTGGTGGCAGCTGTTCGTCATCATCGTTGAATTGAAGTCAATTGATGAGGTTGCTGATGCATGCCTCATATTGGAACGTCCCTCTTTATTCCCCACCGAGAGAGAGGCATATGAACACACTCCCTACTAAAAAACAAAGTTGAGACCAAAATACCCCATTCCACAATTCCTCAGATGTCATTTTGTCGGCACGACTTTGAAGCAGGTTGTGCCCCCCTATTTTCTCCATTTTCCGACTGCCTCAAGTGGGTGAAAGAAGTTTAATTAGGAGGCGCCCAAGATAAAAGGGAGAAGAATATAGGGAGAGAAAAGTTCGAGCTGCCACAAAAATTTCGATTGTATTGTCATGGTAAAATAATCTTCTATAAAAATCTTGTAAATGTGTAACATTGCATTAAAACAAGTCAACAAAAAACTGTAAGCGTGTATTTAATTGCAATGTTTTAATGTAACAAAATTATATTATATGAGCAAAATAAACATGTCAAAACAAAAATATAAGACAAAGTTTTTAAGCGTGCAACATAATTTTGTTTTATGAATATAAAACTGTGCAAAAATAATGTTTTACACTGAGATTAAATAGATGCTAGATTCGTTGTTATGAAAGTTATCAAATCTGATTTTGAAACTACTTCATTAATTTCTGCTAATTGAAGGACAGTGACCGCAAAATGCAAATGCCAAAATTTGACCGATTACAAAGTTGGAAATGGACATGAGATCGGATTACCAGTCTGAAGCACTGTGCACAATGCAGCGCAAAACGAAACATTTGTAAATTAATTATGCAGCGAGTGTGGGAAGCCCAGTCCCTATGGCTGCAGAATGAGCAGATCTAATTGAGTTTTGAATTACCCGAAAAGGGATTTCGGTCGGATTTTGAGTTTGCAACTTTTGTGACAAACGCGCCCCAGCATTGTTGGTCATTTTAGCCACACAACACACACACAAACACATATCACTCACATTAGATTTCAGGGCAAAGTTTCCGTGCAACTCGAATGAAATCGTATTATTTTAATAATGCCCTGACAGTTTGCAAAACTGTCAGCGGAAACCGGAAGCCGCAACTGCCAGAGTTGCCACACCTAACTGTGTCGCAAAAATGACTCGCAGCAAAATGCGACACATTCTGGACGGTTATAAAGGAAAGCTTACAAAGTCAGTGATTAAACTATTTATGACAGCTTTTTAAATGGCCCCTGGTTCGCGTCATTTCCACTCTCAGTGCGGCCATAAAAGTTGTGCCCGCTGCCAGGGTTGCCAACGCGGTCAGCGAAACTTGCCGTGGCAACAAAAACCCGCAAAGGGCAATAAACATTTTCTGGCTGGCAAGGAAATTAAGAAAATGAGCTCGAAATGGGGCAACAAAATAAAAGAAAAATAGTGGAACATAACAGGAAGGCAGAAGAAGTTAGCAGATCCCAATGTGCGGTTGGCAACACTGTTGCCGGTGCTGCCACGCCCCTAAAATGCCTTCACGTCCCAGACACATTGTTGCTGTTTTTCGTGGCGCTTTCGCTTTGGCTGCGTTTGATTTTGATTATGAGGCCCTTTTCCGCGAGAGCTGCCAAGTACAGTTGTGCATGAAAGATGCTGAATGCAAATTTAAAACTGCAGCGCATAACATCTTTTTATTCGAAATTGGATTAGGGCTACTTAGACGCAGTTTCCTGGCCACCATAAGAGGCCAAATTAATAGTTAATTTTTTATTATCTATTCACCGAACTTCAACATTCAACCGATATAACCATTATTTGTAGCTACGATATGTGTAGTGCCTCTAATGCCCAAATAGCACTATTAATATCTGTTGAGCTTAATTCGAGACCTAAATGAACCATTAACACGAAAAGCCGGAGCCAGGTACTCCGTTTTCCTTTCAGTGTAGTCGCGTGTGTGGCATTTTTTGCTGACACCGAGTTGCGTGACTCGACAGTGAGCAATCGATGTTGGATGTTGCAGGTTGCCAGCAGCGATGTTGCTCGCCGGCAGCGGCAGCAGTACTAGTAGCAACATGCAACAATGACTGTGTGTGCCCATTTTCTTCGAGAGTTTGTAACCGTTTTTTTTTTTGTTTTTTATTATTTTTCTACTCGACAGCGGCAGAATTATTATCACAAATTGACCTCGTGCCGAAATCGAATCGAGAAACTGCATCAATTTATGACCCAATTGTGGCATTTACCCATCGAGTTTCAAGGGGGGATCATGACTGTTGAACGGCTTGGTCGCACGTTGAATGTCATCTGCATAAAATTGACATTTTGCTATGACTTGACCTTTGATCGCTTTAAATGTTGTCCTGACTCCGACTGCTATGATTTGCAAATTCCCCCGAAGCTAATGACAAAATCGATGGCAATCAAGTCACTAAAACACAACTAAAACGGCAAGATTCTGAAATGCTGAGATACTGCCCCTCTCCTGGCAATTAAAAGGCAATTAGCTGGCAAATGCTATCCGGCAGATGCACAGATTCAAAATGCATGAGGTCTGGTTGGTGTACAGGAAAAACAATTCGATTCACCCAGAACAATCAATCTGAGATACTCGAATCGAATCAAATCAAACCGAATCGTTTCGATTCGAGTTGAGTCGAGACGTACCTGATGATCTTTTAATTAACACATAGCCCGTTGTTGAAGGATTCAGGGCATTGCAATTGAGGGCTTAACCCATTGATGGCAATGAAGGTAGCATAAACACAATATTGATTTCAAAACAGGTACGTTAAAGACATATTTAGAAGTTAGCTTGGATCAGAAGTAAATCCCGTTGAAATTACCTTATGAATACTACTTAGTGGGTTAACCCAATCGATTTGCCTAAAATCAGACAGTAAGAAAAGGATTTCCCGATGGAGAACTAGTCTTTGAAATTGAGTTATTAAAGACGAAAGCATTTTCATCGGATTTGAATTTTTCCCATGCTCCGAAAATCAGACCGACGATGATGCGGAGAAATCTCAAATGAGTTATGTGTGTCGGTCGGGCACATGAACATATATGTACATATATCATCTACGAGTATATATCTGTCCGCACTCGGCACTCTTACAGCTCGTATTTCGACAAATTGATTTCACACACAATTCAGACGGTCGGTTGGATGGATGGTCGGTTGGTTGGACCATCAGCAGGGCATCATCTCATCTCATCTCATCTCGCATTCTACATTCTACAGTTCTCGCATTTACTCCAACGAGCTTCATCAGCAAAAAGGCATCCGAATCCGAAAGCTGCAAGAACAATTATAATGCTGATGTTGCTGCTGGCGTTTGCTTTTTTTATACCATTTAATATGCATATAAACAAAACGCAAACCGAAATGAAAACAGAAAACAGAAATGGGGGGCAGTATAGTCATTATGAATCTCATATCCAAGTCATGGGTGCCCCATCTGTGTCAGTTGTTGTGAGAAAGTTGTACAAATTTTGTTTCGGAAAGGGGATATATATATAGCGGGGTAATGTGACCCGACATTTGATCGATGTGGCAAATGTTGCCCAACTCGTAGCTCTAGGCGATTTCCTGTGAATTGAGGCAGAGAACAGCTTGCAAGATCACAAATCATAAGAAAGTGCAGATCAGCAAAATGTGCCAAGTTCGTATTCAATTTGAAGACTGGATTTCTTGAAGAAATAATCACAGCTCCAAAACGAAAGAAACCCCAAGCAAATATTTAGCAACGTTTCCCAGGATACAATCAAACCAAGTCGAAACTCAATTCTGAGCCTCAAATTCAATTAAGAAGTGCAAACAAAAATTCAATAACTTTTGACTTGGGCCATTATGGACGGCAACCAGTGCCACAATTTTGTTTATAAGAATCTCTTGGAGACGCTTGAAAATCCCCAAATCCCCAAATCCCAAAAACCAATCCAATCGCCATCATAAACAAAGGATAAAACTGAGGGCGAAACAATAGTTTCGCTTTTGTGCAAATAAATTTCATCGTCTAAACAATGCAAGTTGATGTGTCAATTGTAGACGGAAACTTTTCAGCCAAGGAAACAACTCGGCAAAAGTGCAAAGAACGAAACGAAAACAATAATACTCCATCGTTTCATTGGGCATCTCAATCGCAATCTTGCATCTATATATCCTCCTCATTCCCGTCCATCCATCCATCGACAGTTTTAATAACTTTTTTTTTTTTTTTTTGGTCATGTTTCCGAGTTGTTTTGTTTGGACAGCGATTGGTTGGTTCTCTATCGTTTTGTTTGCCTAATGGTAAATGGGCAAATGGCAAATGGCGATGGCATGATGAACCAAAATATTTGATGGCTTCCTTTCTGCGCTTAATGAAATTCTCTTGCGGTTTGTTTACAAATCAAATTTGACTAATGTGGTTTGATTGATTCTGAATCTGTTGTTGATGGCTTTGGCAATGTCTTGTTTTCCTTTCTTTTTTCTTTTTGTTTAAGGCCGTTTAAAGTTGGCCTGGCTGCAACGAAATCTCTAAATCCCCAAAGATACATTCGCAAATATTTCCCCTTTTTTATTTTTTTGGTTTTGCATATCCACACTCTGAGCTATTTTTTTTTTACCTTGCGTTTTTTTCGCCCTGCAATTATACAAACAACCCGTGTGCGCAAACACAGATACAGATACTCTTACTGTGCAAACTTTTCAAGCGTATAGTTTCACCCCCTTGCTACCCAGCAAAAAAAAAAGTAAAAACCGCCGACCAGCACTGTGTTTTTCGCATAGTTTGGCAATCCATTGGATGCGTCGAAAGCATTTAGATATTTTCCCACTTTTTTATAGATTTTTTCTTTTTTTTCGGCCAGCAAAAGCAAAAATCGCAGTTAACACTTTCTTGTTCCCAACCGAGAGCACTTTTCGCTTGAATTGGCGATCCATTTATTGTTTCCTTTATCAGTGGAGTGTGGGCTAAAGCTGCTGCATGGTCCACTAGGTAACTCTGGGGCACGGAATAATCAAAGCCTCTTGCCACTTAATTGGGGAAAAACTCTTCGGATATTATACATATAAATTTCTTGGTTCATGGCCACTACTGTCTGCAAAAGATATAACTAGGCTTTAAGCTAACTTAATTTGCTTTGGTTGAACTTACAAAATGGAAATCTGCCCCAATCAACCTTTTTCTCGAAAGATACAATGTTTCTAGCCACATGATTGGAATTTGGGCATACATCAGCATCTGATAGCATTTCCCAGGCAGTTAATGAGGCAATAGACGCCCAGTTGTTTAGTGGCTCCCTTTCACAAAGAAAAAGTCGAGAAAATAGCGGGGAGAATTCCCAAGACTGGCGCCTGACCTTTTCATAATGTTTTCAATCAATAAGACAAACACAAAACTGAGCCGCTAAAAGCCAACAAAGCAAATTCCCACCGGCTTGACCCAAAAAGCCATGAGTAGGCTCCAAAAATATCCCCCAGTGCGTAGATACTTTTGGGTCTGAATCGAATTCAAGTGGCGAATGTATACGCAACGCAACATTTATATTTTTGGCGACACCATCGCACACGAAAATGGAAAATATTTTTAGCCTCAACGAGAAAATCAATTCCAGAATGAGCTGCAGGCACTTTGAAGTCCAACGGATTGTGAATGGAGAGGCGATATATATCTATATATATACACATACAGAATTATATACATACATAGTGAATGACGTGTAGTGTCGTTGCCCCAGCTGCCTTAATTCATATCTAAATCTGACTGAAGCTGATTTAAATGCTCGTCTTGCCGCTGTTGTTGGGGCATAAACAAAACTATAAAAGTTCTGTTTTGGTTTTGCCAAGGCGCCACAAAAATTGAGGGGGGTTCCATGCCACCCGGCATCTGTGTTTGCGTTTGACCCGATTTATTTATAAAGAATGCAAAGCGAAGCAAAGGAGGAGTTTGCGTTTGAGTTTGAGCTTGAGATTGGGTTTCGGGTTTTTGGGCTCATGCCCAGATAGAAAATGCTGCCGGGGCCTAATTGCATTTGTTGCGTGTCAATGAGCAGCAACAACTCCCAGGGGCGGTGCTTTCAATTAAAGAAGGGATAAAGGAATATCAAATAAAATCAATTAGGAGAACAGGGCCGGGGGCCTAGATTTGTTCCTCAAAAGTTCCCGATTCCCCGGGGTGAAGTTCGGCTCAACGTTATTCGGTTTGCCAACGTTATTTGCCCCTTAAGCTTTTCCTACTTGGAATGCATTTGGAATGAGTGTAAAACTTTAAGCCTTGCACATGATGCCATCTAAGTACAAGCTACTAGTGGCTTTTCCATCAATATTGGGTGTCTTTGTGCAGCTCAGTAGCAACGACAATCGAAATGTATCTGCCAGATACATTTACACATGCCGTAGTTCCCCAATTCCCGAAGGAAAGAACACCCCAAAATCCATTTCAATGTCAATGCAGCTGTTTGCCATTGACAAAAACAAGCCATCGCCAACAACTGGAACATAATTGTGGCACACACACACACACACACACACACACACACGAGAACGTGTCAAATTAATTGCCACTTTTAGTTGTTCGCACCTCTGAAGAGCTGGATATTTCTCAGGAACTCTCTCCTCGGCGATTTTCCTAAATATACTTATGGCTACCTAGTTTCCATAAATTCCCATTCGTGTATGACAGGCAATTAGAGGGCGTGGCAGTTGGGCTGTCGCCACATTTGCATTGTCACCTTTAATGAGTTTTTGCCGGCACACGGAGCATAAACAGGCCATAAAAACGCGACATATACATTCTGTTGGTAATATTTTCCCCATTCCCAGATTCCAACAGCCCCACCAAAAAAAGAATGCCGAACATATATAGAACCCAAACCTGGAGGTGTGAAATCATCAATCATGACTTACGAGCCGTTTTTTGTGTTGTGCGTGTGTTTGCTTTCTTGCCTCATTTTTTTTTTTTGATTTTTTTGATGGCCATTGACATTGACACTTACCTGGAAGGAGAAAAGTGGAAATGGTGGGAAAGAACATAATTAGTGAGGTGTTTTCGTATGTCTTATAAGATTGGTCGGTATGCTAACAAAGATTTGCAAGATTTGCTTAACTACCTTAGGATATAAACAAAATTTTATGTTCGCTACAGTTTTGGCTTAAATTTGATTTGAAGCCCATAAAATCGAGCAAAGATTATTCAAAGATTTTCTAAATTAATACACAATTCCAAAAATTAGATTTCAGAATGCTCACCACCGCTTAAGTACAGATTTCCTGCATCCTGTTAATTGAATTGTTTATTATTTTAATCCCATCTTAGAACCTAATGCCGGAATTGCTTTGGGGCAAACCAATTTGAAAATCCCCCGGAATAATCGTTGGACACGTGACAACAACCACTTGATGGCATTTGTAATCTCCTTCGCCTAATCCACTTCATTTCCGCACTTTGGCGTGGGGTTGTGGAAAATTGAATTGTAAACAACAATTATGGAACGCATCGAATGAGGCGAAGTCAGAAAAGAAATCCGGCCCTTGGAGAACACTGAGCCTGATGATGACAAAGTGACAGCCACCCTTAAAAAAACAGCAACTAATTGAAAATACTTGGGCTGCTGGAATGCCGAATGCTCCTTTTTTTGCTGCTGCAGTATCTGTATCTGTAGAGATATTTCAGCTTAAATGAAGTGTTAACAGGCTGCCAAGAAATGCCTTTTGGGCCGCATAAATCACATTCGCAATTTGGCAAAGTGCAGCGGCGGTTTTCCTTCATTCATTTTTTTTCGGGGGTGGATGGGTTTTGCCCGAAAATATCGAAATGGAGAAACAAAACTTGAATTTTGATTTAGAGACTAGACAAAGCAAGGCGGGCAGGCAGGCAGGCAGCCAACCCTCAAAAAAGATGTCAAGCCGCACTCTGATTTATGTGGCTGAAAAACAATAATAATAAAAAAGAGGAAATCAAATTAATATGTTGGCTAACCCCCTATAGATATAGATAATGCTACCAAGGCGCAACGATGGCCCACCAAGAACTATGCCAAAATCGCAGCGGGTCATAAATAAATGAAATCTATGGAGACTGGGTAAAAGCTTTTCCGTTCCACACACACACACTTAATCCAACCCCCAAGATGTTGCGCCTTTAATTGACATATTATGTAAACAGGATAGTTAACATTGCTCATTTCATTTGGACTCATTTATTCGCAGCTGTATTTGTTCAGATGCCGTTGAAAAGGGGGCGGAAATTGGGGGGTGGGCTACAAAGTGCTCCGTTGTGTCCTCGATTTATTCCTATTGTATTCGAATTGCGCCTCCCAATCCTATGGATAACCTGAGTTATCAGAGTGCTCAGATAAAAGAGCAAGAAACAGGGAAATGACTTAATTATATATTGCCGATTTCTTATCTTTGTTTTCTAATTGGATAGTTATGTTTCCTGTGCTCTCTAAACCAATTCAAATTTGTTGATTGTGGTTGGCTTTCCATCTACTCTTTCAATCTTTTCTTTTTTTAAGCAGTTAGCATGAAAAAAGAACACTGCACCGAATTTCCCCCACTCACTTTTCCACTCTTTAACGGTGGTGTGTGCAATTAAGTTTTCGGAGAATGTTTTGTCAGTTGGCTGTCTGCGGAGCGATTAAAGCGTTTGATAAACTGCAGCTGCAGTTCGAAATTCATTAGATGCGCTTTCCTATCTGCTCGAATAATTAAACCAAACAAACTGCCAACTGTCGCCGAGGCAGAAAAACTTACACGAATTTCCATTCGGCGATCAAAAAAAGTAGTAGGGGTTTCGGTTTCGAATTGGAATCGAGGAGATCGATGCTTGTCCCGCGTTTGCCACTGTTGCATGCTATTTTTGAACACTAATTGCGGAGAGAGCATAAGCATGAGATAAATTTGTATCCACGGCCGCTTTAAATGCCGTCTGGGGAGCAGACGTCACTCGGATTTTCCTTCTGTATATGGCAAGTAAACGCAAAGGGAAACCCAGACATGGGCCCCCTAAGAAAATCGGCTCGTAGCATAATTGGCATCCCTAGAAGAAAAGCCACTTGCGGTCCATATATCATGGCAGATCCGTACAGTTAGGGGCAGTTGGGGAGTGTGGGAAAAACGGGCGGCATCCAGATGGAATCCCATAATATCTGTTTGTTGTCGCTGGCACTTTTTAAAAGCAGCTCTAATGATGTGATCCTGGTGTTTGTTTGTGATTTCTTAAATGCTCTGTGCAACGTTTCGTTCAATTAGTTGTTTTATAGCTAAGGAGCGGGCGTAATAAGATCCTCATGGGATCTGTTCCTTAATTTATAGTTTTGAAACAATACGATTAATATGTTTTGTGCACTTTCCAACACACTGAACTAGTGTTCACAGCCAGTTTCGCTTACTTTCGCTTCCCATCAGAGTGAAACTTCCTGTGCAACCTTATAGCCTATCAACTGTCGCCATATCCATACCAATATCGAATGCCTATCCACTGTTTTCACGCATCAGTTGGCACCGAAAACAAGGCAAGTCAAACACCTGTTGGTTCTTTTCAGCGGTAACAACTTTAAACATTGCACGCATCGCTGGATGCATTAAAAGCGAACGAAACCGAATTGAATTTAATACACGGCAAACAAAAACACGCCGAATTAAAAAACATTCGAGTGTGTGCAAGAGACTGGGAGGATAAGGAAAAAAAAGCGAAAAAACATTTATGATTCATTGAGTGCAAAATGTCGTGCTCAGTTGTACGACTTCCGGCCAAGGGGGCTCCAAATAACGAGTACGAAAAAATATAAACGAGTATTACGTACACAAAAAATAGGTGACCATCAAGTCAAGAGTCTTATGTTGACAAATTGACGACTACAAAAAAACGGCAAAGGAAGTCGATTCAACATCATTAGGAGGCCACACAGAGTCGGCCACGCCCCCTCTGCCAACGCCCAGATCTCTGAAGCGACAGTTGCTGGCCTTTTTGGAAAGGGATCAGAGGGTAACATACTGCAGGCGAATCGCTAAGGAATATAAAAATTAATGTTGCACTAATGGCTGACAAATAAAACTACAGTATTACACTCGGCTACATCAGTGAAACCCCATAGTTCTGTCAGCACACACATGTATTTTTGGACCAACTACAAGTTATTCGATGTCATAGGGAATATTTTTAGCTATGGAACCATCAAATGGGGTGGAAATTGAGGGGATGGAGTTATTACCAAAGGTCGTTAAGAGATAGTAATATAGATAAGCTGATTACGATGTTACGCAAAGCGAAAGAAGGTTTAGAAAGTTTGGAATAGAGTTATTGAATGGTAAACAGTCATATTTAAACTCAAAAACTTCCCCTCAGCGACACAGTTTCTTTTCTTTTGGTTTCCCTGGCCGACTTTCTGCAATTCTGTACATTCCATTCGGAAACAGTTGGCCGAAATGAAGCCGGAGGAAAGGGAAACCAGCAGACTTTTCCAAGGACCCTCTGGACGACGACTGTAATTCCCGGAAATGATCCACCGGGGAGAGGCACTCAACAGTAAACACTCGGCACGCGTGACTACCATAAACTATCTACGGATGGCGAAAAAAGCTGAATAATTAATAAATCTAGAAACAAATTAATGAGGCCGCAACACGCGCAACGCATCTAATATTTTCCAAGACCCGAGTTCACTGGGGTTAAGGGGCTTTAGGCGGTTAAGGAGGGGGTGGTAAATGGCCCGGGCGCATGACTGCAGTACGTTAAAATTTTCCGCCTATTTGTTTGCAACAAAACAGAATTAAAACAATCGTAAAAACAAAAATAACCAAGTAGCAGCGGGCATGTGGCACTCCCCGTTAACCCACCAACGAACCTCCCCTCTTAACCCAATGGTGCCGCACAATATTTCGCTGTCGTTAAAACGGCACGCGTCAGAAATCAAATGTCAACCGACACACAATACACGACTAGAATGGCGACTACGAGTAGAAGGGAATATTGGAATATTGAAGTACACACAGTCGAAGGCACTCGGTCATATCCTGGCAGGCAGGCTCTACATCCCCCCAGGCACCTTTTAACACTGGCAAATTTATTCGCTCCGATCGAATATATATATATGTATATACACATGTATCTGCGGAATTGGCATTGTGCAGCGGCAATTATGTAAGTTTGCTGCTGCCAATTGAAAGGCGACGACCGACAGC
Organism: Drosophila simulans; assembly: GCF_016746395.2. Classification (NCBI taxonomy): domain Eukaryota; kingdom Metazoa; phylum Arthropoda; class Insecta; order Diptera; family Drosophilidae; genus Drosophila; species Drosophila simulans. The sequence goes on from NC_052525.2 coordinate 3,867,728, forward strand.
CGTCAACAATGTGGCACAATTGCATCCGGGGGAGATTCCGGAACCAGGAGAACTAATAACCGAAACGCGAGGAACAAGCTGATTTGGATAGGCTAAGGCACAAATATAAAGATATGCACTATTCTGGCTTTGAACTGTTTTCATAACAATTTAGTCGCTACTATGTCTATTTTTGCAGACAGCTTAGGCTAAGAGCTGCACTTGGACAGCATAAAATTCGATATAAATGGGCAAAGGAGGGACTTGCAACAAGCAAAAGCTCCTTGTCCGAAACCTTTTTTCCGATTTCGGGCTTAATCAAACCAATCGGAAGCAAACTCAATTTGCTTTACATTCCAAAACAATTTGGGGCAGTCCCTCCACACACACACATGACGATGGTTTTAATAGACCCAGGCCATAAACCAAGGCAGGAAAAAGAAACCTGGCGCAGACCGAAGGAAACTGAATCACCGGAATTTAATCATCAGTCAGTCAGTCGGTCCGTCGTCGTTTTGGTCCAAAGGAGTGTGCGGCGATATCTGTGTGAAAGAGTGCTTTATCTTTATGCGCTTTACTCAGAATTTGCTGCAGAGCTTAAAACATAAAGTCCGAAAGTGACGACAGACATTGGCAGCGCTTTCGCCGGAAAGTGGGAAATCCGAGGCTGGGCCTCTGCCAGTCCACAGATAAAACTGCCTGAGTTATGTGAGTGTGTCCAGCGCCTCGACGTTTTGCATTTAAAAAAAAAAGGAGCAGAGCACACAGGTACCCTGGAATAGGTCCCATTTACATTATGGCCATAAGATCATTCATTTTCTTTTGGTTCAACTACCCGCAATCTTTAACGTTCCGCTTAAAAAACAACCAACTATTCTTTTTGTTATTTTCGCTACAAAGAAAGCTGATCCTTGATTTACCACGTGCGAAAAAATACAAAAAAAAAAAAAACGAGCAAGGAAAGGTGAGTCACTAACAAAGTTTTCCGTTCTGATAAAAAAAATGATAAAGCTCTAAATCAAAGGATATAGCCAAAGATGAGGGCGAAGCAGCAGACCAAGAACTTTGCCTGCAACAAAGCAATGTGAATGAACTTTTACTTTTAGCAGACATCAAATCACCCAGCATCGCTTTCTCTCCATCTCTTTGCTCGGGCCAAAGGTAAAGGCCATCATTAATCTTGGCTGTCCACTGCTTTCCCTACTCCGCCGTGCTCCTCTCCGTCGCCCGATCCCTCGGCACAGATAATGCCCGTTAGCCGTATCTGTATCTGGGTTTGCTGACTCAGTTTCCCACTGCCGTGTTGCAACATTCTTGGGTTATTAATGGGTTAAGCTAATTATTGACAAAGCTGTTCGCCCCGCTCCTCCGCCGCCGGCGGCGTTATAAGTTCTGGAATCTGTACTCTGGATCCTGGCGACTGGATACTGGATACTAAATTCGGAATTTCCACTCCCGACGACTCGACTGACTAATGTCCGAGTGCATTATACATCCTCCTGCAGCACCGAACAGAACACAACGATAACAATCAATTTAAAATTCTTTCCAATACATTTGCTGCTCAAATTATGCATGACAAATGCTTAAAAGTTCATGACTAAAATGCAAACACAATGAAGAGGGCCAAGGCGGCGAAAAGAGAGGGAGGGAAGCGGGGTAGGGGTCCTGAGTTGGCCTGAGTTGATTGTTGTTATTTTGGTCTTTTCTTCGCTCCTTTTGTTGGCCGCATTGCGAATGCGCATGTGAAAAATTGCCATAAAATTATGAAAATTTACGCTAAACTATGCCCAGCGCCAAAAGAGGGGGGGCGGTGGTGCAAGGGGTGTCGAAAAGGGGTTTTCTCAGGGCCCCCAGCCAACTTGGCGTCGGCTACAAAAGTTTTCGTAACTTTGGGAATGGGATAATGATGAGAATGAAGCCGGCACACGGCTCAGTCAAGAGGTTTCCACAAGGGCGGGAGTAAAAAAAGAGGCGCCCTAAAAGGGAGGAGTTCCCGTCAAAAGAACTATGTTCCCGAACTAGTTATTTTCAAGTCGCGGCACTAGTTTATCAACAAACTCCTTGAGAACTTTTGCCCGCCCACGATACCATATTCTTTATAAAGCCAATGTTTTTCAGCAGCGAAGTAGGTTATTATATATTTGAAATAGCCATTAGCACTTTCGATTAATCAGTAAATATATAGTAGCCAACTAAACGAAAGGCTATCTCTTGGAAAAATGTATATAAACTCCGAATTTCAGTACCTTAGCTTAACTAGAGAACCCAGGTGATGCCATAGCATTCCAATACAAGAATATAAATGCACAACGTTGGAAAAAACAATTTGGATGCCCAGGTGAGTCTGAGTACCTTCTACAATCCCAAACCCAATCCCAATTCCAATCCCAAGCCCCAACCCAATCCCATTGCTGTTGCATCGCATCCCATTTCAGTGGAACCGAAGGGGAACAGGCAAAAACCGACAGCGGAACATGGGAGACGGTGTTTTGGGGACCTGGTCCTGGAGATCTAGTGGCGAGCGAATGGAGGCGTGGGGGTAAACGTTGATAATGACGCGGGCAGCCACTGAGCACATCATATGAATGTCAGTGAGGCACTGGCAAAAGGGTGAGAAAAATTGAAGGGCGCAGAGAGAAAAACTTGCTCGGTCCTAATCCTTTTAGGAACTTTTTTTTTAACGATTTTCGAATCAAGTTCTCTAAATAACTGGAAAATTGCATTGCCTTCGAATTGCTTTAAATGTAAAAGCATTACATCTCTTTAGTTTGCAAGTTGCATCCCATTTGGCTGAGTGTAAGCAGAGGGCAGAGAGCATGCAACGCTGCCGACAGAGGTTTATTTGGTTAAATGCTGAAAATTGCCAAAAGCAGCGGAAAGTGGCGGTGTGCAAAATGGGGCAAAGGGGGGGAAACCGAGGGGAATTGCCTTATGCTTGCACTTTTTGCAGCTTTTCGTTGTTTTGTGCACATCTTGATGAGCTGCCGCTGATAGTTGAGCCTTAATGGTGGGAAAAAAACAGAAAACAAAGCGGCAAGGCAAGATAAGTGCTGCGGATGGGATGGCCTTTTGAGGATGGAACGAAATGGGATGGGATGGGGACTCGGATTGGGAGGACGAGCTGCGAGGCTGCCAAGGGCGCAAGGTGCACGGTGCATTTGGGGAGGAGGTGGAGGTTGCGGTGGGTGGGAGATTCGTGGGAGTGGAAGTCACTCAATTTGCAGTGTGGGAAAATTAATGAGTGGCGCGAAGAGCGACGATTGCGAGGATCAAGGGTATGCAAAGTGGAGCACGACTCCGTAGCAAAAACCCAAACGAAGACAATTTAACCTCCGACCACCGCCAAGCAAAAATCATGTGCAGTGGGACACTCGCCAACTGGGAACTGTATAAACAAGATTTCACACAGAAATCTAAAGATGCAATCACAAAAAGTGTTTCCATATCATACATATAAGGAAGGCACAGTTCACTCAAGTTCATCTTGGCCAAACCATTTTGTCCATATACACACACTTTCGGAGCGGACATCTCTCCCTTTAACGGACAGTAAACGAAATAGGAACGAATTGATTAAAAGACCGGGCTACAGAACAAAGACGAAAAGCGAGACAATAAAGGGTGTGGCTTGCGGGGGAATGGACGAAAGGACCCAAACCCAAACCCAAACGGGCGGTTGGGCAGACAGGCGAACGGACCGACTGGAGAAGTTGGAACCTGGCCATGCACTTTGCATTACCAATTAGAAGAACCCGACGAACGGACGACGAGCACAGAAGGTAACAAAAATTGACAATTGACGCCGCAATCAGGAAGGCAAACACACATGGGCGGCGAGGAGGTGAGCGGAGGGTGGGTGTGTGTGTCTCATTGTTATGCAATTGCAATGGGGCAAGTCAATTAAAAACATTCTATTCCATTGCAGCAACAACCCTCGGGCTCGAGCTCGGGCTCGTCTGGCTACCGATGACCGTTTGGATTACGGCCAAAGGCGGATATCAATGACCTAACCTCACTTTCCTTATTTCCCTATGCGACCATGCGCATCTCCCTTTCTTGCCGATGACCAAACCAAGCCAAACCAAACCTCCCCCGATCAACGGCTCTCGTTCGAGCAAGACATAATCCAATTAGCAATTAGTTGTGTATGCCGGGGCGTCATCGGGTTACCTGAGCACCTCCCAGATGGTTCGGTTCCGATAGGATGGAAAACAGGTAGGAAAAGGCCGGGGCCTCAAGGAATGGGTCCCAAATCGAATGCCTGCCAATTGGTATAACTCAATTTCGGCTGGTTATTAGGCCCATCACGTCTTGGGACGTCGTTTCCTGTATGTTAACGTCTGGCTTTGTAGGATCTTTATCTCAGCAATACTTTAATAATTCAGTAACGTCAGGTAGCATTGGCAAATACATCAGTTTTTGAAAAGATAGTGTATATTTTGAAAAATTCAAGATTTTAGTGAATAGAACGTGCTCCTCATAATCCAAGTAATGAACTTTTGGCTGAAGACTCCAGATTGGGCGCGATGCGGGCGATGGACCGGTAGACACATGTGGCCCAATCATTTTTTGTGTTTCGCCTGAATTTTAATTTAAAATTCATTCATCATACTTGAAAGATGGTAAAACACGAGTGGGGGAAAAGCGAGGGTCGTCGGTGGTTTAACAACAATCCTTCATTTGTATTTTCTGTGCATTCTTTGTTTGCTGGGCTGTCGTTTTTGTTTTATATGTACATACTATATATACTCTACTACAGGAATGTATCTTGTCTTGCTCCGCTCCGACTCATTGTTTAAGCTTCATTGGGATTATGCGGGCTTAACCCCTCTTTTTTTTGGTCCAACTCTCTCCTACCCACTCTCACTGCATTCCATAATAAGTAAGAGCAACTTAATGTCTTGCCATATTTTCACACTAATTTAATTCTTTTATTTTCCCTCTTAAATTAATGTTTTCTCCTTTTCTCAGATTATTTGAACATTTTTTTGTAACACACGTGCGATTATTATGCTGGTAATATGCAGTGTTATGCTTAGGTTGCTGCTTTATATATTTGCATAAATATTATTAAATGCATACATATAAGCCACCACTTTTCTTTATGCTTTAAGGTACTCTGTAGTAGTTTTTTAAAGGCTTTTCCAGCTCATTTGCAGTTAATTTAAATGGTTTGGCCTGGGTTTTTCTGCAACAATGCCTGCTAATTATGGTGAATTTTTTTTCGGCTTCACGGCTGCATTGAAAAATCAAGCACCCATAAAGATCTGTGGAGAGATTGCCACCTATATACAGATATATATATAGGGAGATATATGTAGAGAGATATAGCACAGCAGAGCTCATTATCATTTCTGCAATCCACTTGAATCCTTTTGTTTTGCTGTCCCATCCGAAATGTTTTGTTTTATTAATTAAAGCGAAATGCAAGGCTTTCCGGGCATTACTGGATTAAAATTAAAACAAGGGAAAATCGTGAAGAAAAGAGGAAAGAGCCGGTGAGTGAGTGAGTGAGAGGCAAACAAGAAGCGGCAACAATTCTTTTCTACGCACGGCCAGACTTTGCAACATAATTGGAATTTCCTTTTTCCTGCCCATTCCCATTACCCCTCTCTTTCGCTCCCGGTCCAGCCCTCTCTTTCTTCAGCATGCTTCATCTTTGTCTTGTCAAGTGGCACAAAAGACAAGAAAAGAAAGAACTCAAGAGTTGCCCGCTTGACCATAAGCTGTCCCATTCAGGCAACAACTTGAGCAGCAACCTGATGTTCCCTTTCCCCTTAGTCCCTCTCTTTCTATAGTCATCTGCCCGTCCCTTTCTCCTCGCTCTTAAGAAAAGGAGGGTGCAGGGGGCGTGGATGCGCTGGGCGTGAGAGACTGACTAAGAAGTCAAAGAGCCATGAGTCAGAGTATTCTGAGAATGTCCTCAGTTCGAGGAAGAGGTATTAAGTCGAGTTCATGGACTTGGGTTATAAACTCAAGACCCTCTCCGAACGCACAGCTTCCTCATTGGATCTCCACTGGATCTCCATGTTATGGATGAGGTAAAGGGTTCTTAAAGCCCACTCGTTTATCTTAACAACTTGCGAATGCGAATTAACCATTTTCAAAATGTGACGCATCAAATAAGAATATACTTATATTAAAGTCAATAAACCAGCTAAGCTTCAGGTTTATCCTAAAATATATTGCATTTGCCAGTACTTCCCTTTTTGGGTCATCTTTTGAAACACCCGTGAAAAGATGAAGATGCAGTGCACAGCTCTCAAGATTCTGCTGCCCCGTTCCTCTGTCCCCTCTTGGATTTTCCATTCATCTCAAGGCCCTCATCGCCCATTAATGGTATGACGAACTGTCTTACTGGCAGTTTTCCCAGGCGCGATGCCCGAAGTGAAAGCGCCACCCAATTAAGCCAGTTTCGGGCTTAGCTAATTAGGACTGTCCACCCTTTTTCACTATTTCAGCTCTCCCCCCTCCCCTTCTCCCCTTTTCACTGACCATTTTCTTCAGCCTTTCTTCAAAGTGTTTTTCTCACACAAAAATATAGAACAAGCTCCCGTTTGGAGTTTAGAGTGCGGCAAACAAAAAAAAAAAAAAAACAAGAGCGCAGTCAACAAAAGTTTTTAGTTTACTGCTCGAAAATTAGAGCCCAAGTGACCACAAAAGAAAGGGGAGGGGGGCATCTTGGATGTTTTCTCACTTTCTACAAAAGCGTACTGAGCAAAGAAAAGTGCTTAAAACACTTATTTCCAACTATCCAATTCTTGATCATCTACCGACTGAGTCATCTTGCAATGATTTAACCAATTTCTTACTCTTCTCTGTGAGAATTTTATCTCTTTTTTTGAGGGGGGAAATTGTAGAAAGGGGCGAAGAAACTGAGTTAATTAAATTCGACTTTCTGCGGTATTAGAACATTTTAAGAGGCCTCGCCGAGAAATTCTCGGCCAGCTTCAGCTTTTTTGTGGTCCAAACCGGATGCGGTAATTGCTGGGAAGTCGACGCTGGACTCTTCTTGACTTCACCAACTTTGCCAAGAAGTTTGCGACCCAACAAACTGTCTGAGTTATGAATCTGCCAAGTCGATATAACTAACTTTAGATTTGCTGCTAGTCAGTCCGGTTTAATGGGTTTAAAGCTAATTTCAATCTGCGTTTCTATGTTTCTATCTTTTGTCCATCAGTTAATAACTATATAAGCTGTGTTAGCACCTTGTTTTTGGTCTTAGGCCTAATTAGCTGTTTATCTTCAATAGTTTCTTTTCAGGAAATGTTCCCATAATCCAAAGCATCTTGTAGTGCCTCCTCATGGCAACCAAGTCTTATTTATCATTTAAACGGGCAACTCTTGCGCAATAGTTATCAGCGTTTGTTTGTCCAAATTTTACGACTCCAAAGTCAGGTGCCGGAATTTTAGGAGTATCTGCGATTGTAATTCCCTCTTGTTAACTGAAAAATTTACGATATTTGACCAGCCACGATATAGTCTGCTCTAAGGTAAGATAAATATTGACTCTAGTCTTCTCGGAGATTGCGATAAGGAAAAAAGATGATTGTAGTTTTCGTGGGATGTTGTTTTCTTATATTTTCTTATATTTCCTTAGGTCTCTATTTGCTCAGCGTTCGTTTCAGGGTCGCATATCATCAGGTACATTAAGTGCAAGTGCCCAGGTAATTTGTCTGCCCACATCTTGTGCTATCTATCACATAAGGAAGCAACAACGTTTTGATATGACCCTGTCGACTGATAAGCGGATTTAAGCTAAGTCGAAATACCTCTGTCAGCCATAATTGTGGCTTTAAACAAACGCTTGCCGTTGGTTACATTGGTATATTGCCAACTAAGCTAATGATTTGTCAATTTTCGGAATGATAGTTACCAGCCAGGTGGAAAATTTAGGGCATCACAAAGAGATAAAAGGTGTTAATTCTATTTTTCCGGCTAAGTTTTTTCAAAGGAGTAGCGATATTTGCCTTTTTTTTACCCATTGCAAGGCCATAAATATTCGACTTTAGCACAATTCATGCCGTTGGGTTCTAATGTTTCTAATTATAATACCAAAAAGCACATATTGGGGATCTTGGGGAGCGTTTTTATAACCCGTACTCACCTATTAAAGAGCAGCTGCAGAGGAGCAGCGCCAAAAAGACGCCGACTGAATTTGTCGGCAGTTCACCCATTTTTATCGCTGTTTTTGCAGTTGTAGTTTTAGTTTTCTAGTTTTCCCCGCTCGCAAATAGCGCTCTCTTTTTAACTTCTTTGGTTTGTTTACGGTTGCACACGAAAAAAATGTTTAAAAAATTGCAGTTTGTTTTCGTTGCTCGTGATTGCACAAATTATTCTATTCTGATTAACACTTTGCGTCCGGTGTCTTTTTTTTTGGCTGTTTTGGTGTGTGAATCTGAAAGTATATGTATAATGAAAGAAAGATGAATTAGCTAAGATTTTAATATTAATAAAGATGGGGTTTTTTTTTAGTTTAAATTTGATGATAACTGGCTTTTGTGGTTAGTTAGCTCGAGCCTGAGAAGTTCATCTGCATTTGATATTTGTCATAACTTTAGCATTTCAGCTTCAAATGGCAAATGTTGGCATTTATTGGCGAGAAGAAGAGCAAGACAACAGTGCGAGCGAGACAGCGCGACCCGATGTTGTGTGCGTGTGTGCCTTGTCTCTTTTGCATTCTCAACGGCAGCGAAGAGAAAAAAAAATGAGAAAGGAAAACGAAGAAAATAAAACCTGCTGCGCCGCCGACTTCGCACATGTTGGCCAGTTTTTGTAACGGAAATTGCGGGGCTCTCGGCAGTCGAAACACGTAGAGCGGGAAATATGGTGGGGGCAACACTGTCACAGGGGGGAAGGGGCTTAGGATAAGGTAGGAGACGATTGCTTAAGCTGCATTTTATCTATAAGTTTGTGTTCTCTGCAGATCGTTATCTTTTGGGTTCGAGAGCGAAATGTATATTTCTTATCGGCACGAACTTATTTGTTTGCGTCTCTCCAATAATTCATGACTCAAGCTTCGCCTCTCTCCCGCTCTCACTCTCTCTCTCTATGTCTACTGAAGTTGCACCTATGCTGAGCGTCCTTGGATTGCAACAAGTTCTAAAGTACAGTTATCACTCGCTTCGGAGAATTTCGCAAGCCAAATAAAAAACGGTTGAGTTATAGAATTGAACGTGACTTCAATGCAATGACTAATAGTAAAGGTAGAATAAGTGATCAATTAAAGTAATGTTTCATTTACAGTGACAACTTGCAAGCAGTGCTCTTTCCAACAGTAGTGCGATGCTGCTCTAACACCCTTTTTTTGGAATGCTCTTCCCACTTTCGCAAATAAATCCAGTCAGATTTCAACTCACAACAGTATTATAATAAGTATTTGCATGCAGGCGAGGCAAAACTGTAGTTGCTTCCTCGCGAGCTCGTCTTGCCACTAATCCCGCCCACTTTCCCACCGCCCCCCTCATTTGGCTTACGGTTATTACAGTTACTGGATAATCGATATTTAGGGCAGGCCTTGACTTTTTTCTATAGGAACCGCGGCGCGTATGTGTGTCTGCGGCACGCGAAATATTCTTGAGAATATTCCTCTTTCATCTCGCTTCATTCTTGCTTTTGGCAAATTGAGACATTGTTACAAAATACCCGGGAAGCAGTTTTAAATATTCATAAAGTTTCGAAAACGCTAATTATAATGAGAGACTTGGCCAGAAGGGAATTTCTGGCAACGGTAGAGTTTTTGTGAATCTGTTCAAGTTGCACAAAGTTTAGAAGTTTTCCACTTGATATTCGTGAATTATTAATGCTGTCAAATGATTTGATTTTGACTTTCGGCGCGGCCGACAAATTGTAATTACATTTGCCGTTTTCATTTGATTGCCTAGAATTGGGCCAACAGTGTGGGAATTGAATGCGATTTTGTAGTCTTAATTAAAATATTGCTCGGTTAAGTTTGAAAAAGCGCAATAAACTAATTTATTAATGCGCAACTAACATCTTGTTCGCAAAACTGCCAAAAGTAAAGCGGCCAAACTTTTCAAATATGCACGCTATGAAGTCGATGAAGTTAATTTACCAACTTTCAGTTTATTCCGGCTTGTTAACAGTTTAAACAAATATTTTTAATCACGTTAAAACTTTTGCAGAAAGCCGCAGCAAACGAAATGAACTTTTTGTTATGCGACAATAAAAGGCAATTTTGACAGACAAAGGAAAAATGAAACCGACTGAAATTGGTTTTGAAATTTGAGGATCTATTCTTTTCTATTTTTTTTTTTTGTTTTTGTGGTCAACATTCCAGATTCCAGTGGAATCACTTTGGCCGGCTTTTCCTAATGCTTTACGCGTTTCTTTTTTGTGTGTTTCATATTTCCTATTTTCCAGCTGCAAGTGTGAGTCAATTTCCAGTGCTCACTGTTGGTAGTAACAACAATAAAGTTGGCAGCGAAGCGGGCCCAAAAACCTGTTTTCCGTTTTATTTTTCTTGCTTTTCAGGTGATGTTGCTCTTTTTTTCATATTTGTTGTATGCACTTTTCCAACTCGATTATTGGGTGAGTTTTCAAAGGGTTTTCATGGAGGTTTTCATTGAAATAACTTTTGCACGTGACTCATTGGTATCTTGGGCTAAAACAACAAAACAGCATAGAGTCAGCAGAGCGAGAGAGATACATTTGTGTTATTTTTTGTCACACGCTAAAAAAAAGTTTCGAAAAAAAATATGTACAAGAATGCCGCCAGTTTATTTTTGGTTTTTGGGGAGCTGTCTCGACATGTTTTTTGAGTTCCTTTCCTCCACGGCCAAATAATGGCTGTTATGAGCAGTTATTATTATTATTATTATTTATTATTACCAATTTCTCATTGTTTAACTGGCACACTAACACAAACGCACACGACGCGCCACGACCGTTAACACAGACGGTGAAGAGAGCGCGAGAGAATGCGAGTATGAAGAAGAAGAACCACTTCTGCTGTCTCTATTTGTGTTGTTTTCTCTCAGCAAGCAGAGCACTCGACGCGTTGGCCGTCGAAACGTAACTGAAAGCACCGCTAGCGCTGCGGCCGCAAAATACCACAGCTATTGCCGCGCCACAAGATCTGGCAACCCCAAATGTTGCCAGCAGATGCGTGGCAGCATGTTGCCAACCGAAAGTAAACGAGCAAGGGAGACAGTAAGAGTTTGTTTAAGAAGCACAAATACCGCAAATATGAATCTGAAAGCAATTTATAAAACCAAAAAATTGAGCTCTTTTAAAATGAAATTAATTCATTTAACGTCATAAGTTCATGGAAATATTACTGTCAGTGGATTAACCAAATATGTTTTCAGTGGAGACTAAAAGAGATGGAGAGTGTCTACCGTTAGGCGGCAAAGAATTCAGCCGTTTTCTTCTCGAGTGTCAGCAAGGTCAAACGACGATGGGCGGAGAAACTGGGCGGTGGCACTTAAGCCCCATTTCGTCACTTTTACGAGCGACTGGTGTCAGGTTTTTTGACACGTTTTTGTTGCCCAATCTTTGTGAAGCTTTGTCCACAAACTTTCAGAAGGAAGCATTAAAAATGTAACTACTTTATTCGGAGGCACATTTAAAAGAGCTACACGTATATTACGCAAAGTGTGCTATCGCGATATGCAAGCTGAAAATCTCACACTTCGATAAGTTTTATGAGAATATTCGGGAACACTATCTAAACATCCTTCGAAGTTAGCAGCATGTTGCCGAAACCTCTTGCAACATTTCGGCATGAGGAAAACCAAAGTTTAACGTCTTATTTTTCGGCATAGCATTTTACGATCTTGCTGTCGAAGTAACCTCGCGAATGGTTGGGGGAAAATCGGGCGGGAATGCAAGACGAATTTTCCGGCTGGCAACATTTCGGAGACGGCCACTTGTTGCCCGCGCAACATCGAGATTCGATTCGAAACAAAAAACTTCTTTTATGTTCAATTGCCGCGCTGTCAATTAAACCAGCCTGCGGAAAAATCGCAACGAGGCGGGTGATTTTCCCGGTTAAGTGGAAACAAAAAATCGCAGTTACGTTTGAATGCGCTGTGTGCAATTTACTAAATGAAATTGCGTATAGATGCCAATGCGATGTATTCTGCAGTTAGCATTGTTGTTTTGTTTTGTTTCGTGTGTCGTGTGTGTGACGGAGCAATTTATCACCCTATACAGAGGGATATATGTATGTACCTACATATATCTATATACCAGCGACACCCCTCCCCCGCTGGAATCACCAATAAGTGATTTATAGGATTGTTATTTTGTCGTTGATGTCGCACTTTCGCTGCGCTTTATTTATTGCTCGGCATCATACTCTATCTCCCACCCACGAAACAAAAACCCGATACGCCCGATTCGCCCGATTTGGAGTGCGTTAATTTTATTTCACAGCCGCCCGAATTTTCCGAACTTTTCACAGATGAATATTAAATTGATCGGGGCTGGCTGTGGGAACTGTGGTGACAATCGCACTTCACGCTTAATTTGCTAATGCGTTCGACCTTTGACCCACGATGTGCCAGCGATGTGAACATTTTGGTTATCAATAAATAAAATGTAAGCATAGTTTCGTAATAAACAAGAATGTAATATAACGAAATTAAAGCATACATATAAATAAATAAGTAATCATTACAATAAGTAATAATCTGATGTAAAAACAAAGGAAATATGCCCATTTCCCGCCGAGCACCACAATTATTTAACAATTATGGGAACCAGTGAACAATGGCGATAGTTTACGTTGATCAAGCCTACTTGAAATGGTTTCGCCTGACCTGTGACCCCGAAATCCGACTATCTGCTACCTGATTTGATGCCAGCCAGCCAGACAAATGAAGACGTCGATTTAGTTTTCAGATGGGTGGTCCTCGAATCAATCTCCAGCTATCTCGGCAATTCTGTTCCAATTTGTAGCCCGGATCGAGTTCGTTTTTTTTTTTTTTTTTTTGGTGAACACCTGCATTTTTTGGTGGTGCATCGAGAATAGGTTCTCAAATGACGGTAACCGCAGCCCGGAATCATTAGAAAATGGTTAATAACTCTATAAGCAATTAGATACGAAGAGCTCCCCGCGCAATCCGCACCATTTTTGACAGGTTTTGTCCGCACCGAAGAACCAAAACTCAATTCCAATCTCGATCTTGGCCAGCAACTTCAGCTGGGAATCATTAGTCCACAGGAACGACAGCCATTGAGCGGCCAAAATGATGAATTATGTTTTCAAATCGAGCTCACAAAGCACAAATGTCGGGTGCAGATACGAAGTGCATATCTAAAGATACACTGTGGCACTTACATACATATATGGACCAAGGGCCGGAGGTGCCAACGTCGGAAATTAATTGATATTTAAGCATTCGCATCATGAGTTCATTTTACCAGGACTTGACGGCAGAAATCAAAGATGCACTCAGCCTGGAGCAAACAAAGGAAAATGTATGGTACTATGCCCTTGGCTTTGATCAGATTGATTCTTGAAGGATGTTGCCCCAACTGAATACAATAAATTATATTATCAAAATAAATCTTATTCAGTTTTTAATCACTTCTTTTACATTAAAAGAGTTTTAAGGGATCGTTTGTACTATTTTTGTAATGGCACTGCTGCTGTTTTTCCAGGAGTTTATTACAATTAAGCCCTCGGTTGCCACAAATGGGTTAATGAGTATCTATTGCCATGGACATGGAACATGGAAACCCCTCAACTTTTTGGAGTGCGCCCACAGAACCCTTCTGTTATTATTATACCATTAAATGGCCCACTCTTTTCTCCAAATAACCCTTGACCCCAGCAGCACCAAAAACAAGTCGATGAGCCTCATCGCTTTGGTCTTTTCCAAAAGCAGTCTCATTAAACCATCAGGACAATAAATGGACACGAAATATTTTCACAGTTGACCTTTAATGGGCTGAACCCCGAACCCCGAACCCCACGCAGTACGAAAATACCCTGCAACGTTCTAAACTTTCCAACTTCCGTCCGAATGGCAACCGCAAAAATCCGAACAACTATGCTAGGTATTCTTGCTATTGATTGCGATTTGGTGGCACAGACGACCCTTATTTTTCAGCACCCCCCAGCCCGAGTTTTATTTCTATTTTGCTCGGACTATGGATTGTTTATTTGTTTGTTGACCTTTTAGCTCTTGGCGCGTGACTGTGACCATTTGTCTGCTTTTCTTGCGCACGCGTGCCCCGATATTTGTACTTCATACGTCTATCCGGAAAATATTTTGGGGTGCAATCAGCCGCCGCCCCTTTTGTTTTAAAAACATTTCGACCCCTTGCAATATTCGGTTTTCAATTAAATTGCCAAAAATTATTGCTCGTGGGTGTGTGGAGAAAATGATAGTGCGAAAAGGAGCAGGGTTTGGAAAATGGAATTTTTCAATTCGACGGGGGGTTCGTTGCGCCGAATAGACGGTGTCGGGGTCACCATTGTGTAACGGCTATTGCGACCAGTTCATTTCCTGTTGCGTATTAAGCGATTTGATTTAATTTAAAAGGCCTGCGTTGGAAAAATCGGAATGGGATTCATTTGGGCGGCGGTCAGCTGAGAAAGGGTGGGTATACCAAAACAAAACTGACTTAAAGGACGGAGGAAGCGGATTGATTATAGAGCCAACTTGATGTGTTCTTCCCTGGCTTATAGACAAAGTACAATTTTAAGGGTCTTAACACAAAATTTCATCACAGAATTTCGTTTCCCAAAATCTTTGTCCAAATGGTGGAAGCCAGCAATCAAATCACCTGGCGACAGTCAATCTGAGCCAAAACGTCGCCGGCATAATCCTCCGAAATTGTGCATTCAAAACAGACTGAAAACAGGAGGACGAATTCGAAACCAGGAATTTGGGAACAATGGACAAAGGGGTGTGGAAAGGACAATTAGCGTCGGCCGCAGCTAATTATGATCCCATCGCCGCGGGTGGTGAACAAACATATATGTACTATATACTCTACTTACAATATAGGTGAGTCTGGAGTCCGGAGTCTGGGGTCTGGGATCTGGAAACTCAAACTCATTTGCGGTCCAATGCACCGGGGGGAGACCCAATTTCACTTTCCCTCGTTGCGTTGACATTTTCCGCATAGATTGTGAAACCCTTAATTAACTTTCGAGGGCAAATAAGGACCCCGGATATGTCCACTAATCCGGAGAGACTTTCGTTTTGTTTCGTCGTGTTTTGTTTGCCGCGCTTGCAATGTGAGCAGGACATTCGAGACGCCACCAAAGGACCAAAACAAAGCAAACAAAACAAGGACAAACGGCCCATCCCCAATCTCCCGTTTTTGGTTTTTGGTTTTTTGTTTCTCGCTTTCCATGTCGCGTGCTCCTCATCATCCACATATCCTCTTTAGTTTAGTTTCCCGAGAATACATATATTTCCTATAAAAGGACCTTACATTAAGAACCGCTAGCTAAATACGTAGAGTACTTATCGAGACCGTGCTTTTCAGCTGCTCTCACTTTTAAGACTTCGGAATATTTTAAGAATATAATTCCCTTTTTTATTTGAAAATAGCCCTCTATATATATCTTTATAACTTTTAGATGTACTTTGGTTCTTTTTGATTCCAATTTTACATTTTCTGGCCATCATCTAGACCATAATCAATCAAAACTCGGCTTCTGGGCAATTATCCAGCCTGTGGTATTCCCAATTGCACGATTATTTTTCTCAGTACAGTTGGCAGAAGGGGAAATAACATTCGAAATTTACACCTACTGCGGCGAATTGGGAGGGCAGTCGCCGTATCCTGACCACAGACATCCTGCCAAGCACCCGCACCTCCTGGCGGAAAACCCACCTGAGTCCTTCGGCTCCTTTGTCCTTTGCCGGGCACTCATTATGCCATGTGGTCAAACACAAAGTATGTCTGCATGTGGTGCGGTCCAACAACGTTACTTTGAAGCTATATATATATTTATATGTATTTATATATATGTATAGCCACGCGACTGTATCCATGTACATATGTACATCCATGTATTGTTATATGGCTATAGGCGGTATGCGAGCACAAAAAAATGTAACAAAATAATTCCCATGCCAACATTTCCGGGAGCTGTGCAAATTTAGGGCTTCTCACCCGTGCGAGGAATGTGTGGATAATGCGTTGCCATTTAACGCATTACTGAGCCCTGCTCATCGCAGAAAAAAAGGACGAAAAGAAGGCGTGGCTAAATTCCAACTCCAGGATACTCCGGGCAAGATGAATACTTCATTAGATTGAAGCATTTTGCAAATCTGATGCATTATAAATCCTGGAATTTCCTCTCAATGTCACACCATCGAGCAATACTTATATTTCTACCTAAATAATGTATTATTCGAGTATACCCTTTGCCCTTGAGCGCTACGAGGTATAGAAACAGCGTCTGCGGCTGTGGGTATTTTTTTTTTTAGCCTTAATTATTAGCTTTTGGTTGGATAAGGCGTCGCTGGGTCTGGCTGTCTCGCAAGGATGCTTTGTTGCGGTCAAGGAGATGGGATTTTACCCGAGCAACCTGACCATCCTTTTTTTCACTCCTTGAGTGGCAGGACAATGGCCAGCTCCATGCAGGCTAAAGTTAAGTTTTATGTGGCATGAGATCAACAGCTCAGCGGAATTTTTTCATCAAGCCTAATTTTGAACAAAATGATTAATTTAAAGCTCTATACTAGAAACAAATATTTTCAACAACTCCAAGATTAAAATGCTTTAGCGTTCCCAGAAATATCGAAAATCAGCCGAGCCCTCTTTACTCTTAAATAGCTAATGGTCAATTAATCGGAGCATTTTGATTAGATCGTAGCTAATTGTGTACTTTATTACTCATCAGAGGAAAGTACCAGCATAGTTGTATTATCTAGCCAGCAGTTGTATTATCTATCTGACCAGGGAAACCAGAGATCCGTGCCGCGCCAGTTCGCTTGAGAACAAGAGCCGTGCGAACGTAATCGGATCGCTTTTTTGGGCATAGGAACCTTGCGTTACCATCCCATTTCCAACAGCTCAAAGAAGCTGGGTTCGGAAAAATCGAATTTTTGAAATTTAAAAGCTGGAATCGTTTGCCCATTTTTTGCCCATGTTTGCCCACCAATTAGTTTTTTTTGCCCACGTCCAGTTTTTGAGATATGAATTTTCGAACAAGTTCGAAAATTTTCGAAGATCAAAAATTTCACTTTTTTCAAAATTTTTTTTTTTTAATCGCAATAACTTCGTTTGCCCACGTTTGCCCACCCTTTAGAATTTTGAAATTTTCGAAAATTTTCGAAGATCAAAAATTTCACTTTTTTCAATTTTTTTTTTTTAAATCGCAATAACATCGTTTGCCCACGTTTGCCCACCCTTTAGAATTTTGAAAAAATGTATACTTCAGAAAATATAAGACATTCAAGTTTACCTCGGTCTACTTCGCAAAACCTTTAAATTGAGTTTATTTCGTTTGCCCACCCTTTAAAATTACATTTTAACGTTTGCCCACCCTTCAAAATTATTTTTTTTCGTTTGCCCACTCTTAAAAATAAAAAATTTCGATTGCCCACCTCTTAAAACTAAATAATTTCGTTTGCCCATCCTTTAAAATTAGTTTATTTCGTTTGCCCACCCTTCGAAATTAGTTTTTTTCGTTTGCCCACCCTTCGAAATTAGTTTTTTTCGTTTGCCCACTCTTAAAAATAAAAAATTTCGATTGCCCACCTCTTAAAACTAAATAATTTCGTTTGCCCATCCTTTAAAATTAGTTTATTTCGTTTGCCCACCCTTTAAAATTAGTTTTTTTCGTTTGCCCACCCTTCGAAATTAGTTTTTTTCGTTTGCCCACTCTTAAAAATAAAAAATTTCGATTGCCCACCTCTTAAAACTAAATAATTTCGTTTGCCCATCCTTTAAAATTAGTTTATTTCGTTTGCCCACCCTTCGAAATTAGTTTTTTTCGTTTGCCCACCCTTCGAAATTAGTTTTTTTCGTTTGCCCACTCTTAAAAATAAAAAATTTCGATTGCCCACCTCTTAAAACTAAATAATTTCGTTTGCCCATCCTTTAAAATTAGTTTATTTCGTTTGCCCACCCTTCGAAATTAGTTTTTTTCGTTTGCCCACCCTTCGAAATTAGTTTTTTTCGTTTGCCCACTCTTAAAAATAAAAAATTTCGATTGCCCACCTCTTAAAACTAAATAATTTCGTTTGCCCATCCTTTAAAATTAGTTTATTTCGTTTGCCCACCCTTTAAAATTAGTTTTTTTCGTTTGCCCACCCTTCGAAATTAGTTTTTTTCGTTTGCCCACTCTTAAAAATAAAAAATTTCGATTGCCCACCTCTTAAAACTAAATAATTTCGTTTGCCCATCCTTTAAAATTAGTTTATTTCGTTTGCCCACCCTTCGAAATTAGTTTTTTTCGTTTGCCCACCCTTCGAAATTAGTTTTTTTCGTTTGCCCACTCTTAAAAATAAAAAATTTCGATTGCCCACCTCTTAAAACTAAATAATTTCGTTTGCCCATCCTTTAAAATTAGTTTATTTCGTTTGCCCACCCTTCGAAATTAGTTTTTTTCGTTTGCCCACCCTTCGAAATTAGTTTTTTTCGTTTGCCCACTCTTAAAAATAAAAAATTTCGATTGCCCACCTCTTAAAACTAAATAATTTCGTTTGCCCATCCTTTAAAATTAGTTTATTTCGTTTGCCCACCCTTTAAAATTAGTTTTTTTCGTTTGCCCACCCTTCGAAATTAGTTTTTTTCGTTTGCCCACTCTTAAAAATAAAAAATTTCGATTGCCCACCTCTTAAAACTAAATAATTTCGTTTGCCCATCCTTTAAAATTAGTTTATTTCGTTTGCCCACCCTTTAAAATTAGTTTTTTTCGTTTGCCCACCCTTCGAAATTAGTTTTTTTCGTTTGCCCACTCTTAAAAATAAAAAATTTCGATTGCCCACCTCTTAAAACTAAATAATTTCGTTTGCCCATCCTTTAAAATTAGTTTATTTCGTTTGCCCACCCTTCGAAATTAGTTTTTTTCGTTTGCCCACCCTTCGAAATTAGTTTTTTTCGTTTGCCCACTCTTAAAAATAAAAAATTTCGATTGCCCACCTCTTAAAACTAAATAATTTCGTTTGCCCATCCTTTAAAATTAGTTTATTTCGTTTGCCCACCCTTTAAAATTAGTTTTTAACGTTTGCCCACCCCTTAAAATTTGTTTATAATGTTTGCCCATCGTTTAAACTTAGTTTTTTCGTTAGCCCACCTCTTTAAAATAAATATTTTCAGTTAAAAACGTTTGCCCACCCCTTAAAAATGTTTTTTTCGATTTTCCACCTATAAAACCAAATTTGTACACATATATGTATGTAAATAAATATATATAATAAATATATATATATACAAAAAACTATATGTATATGTATGTTTATCAACACTTGCATGAAATTTATCAATGATTAAGAAAATTTTATAAAATGTAAGCGAATGATTAACAATATATAAATATTAAAGAAAAAACCATGTAACGGGTTTCGATCTCCGTATGTATGTTCATCATAATCATATAAGTGCTTCTGTCCGCCGATCCTTACAGTTATTACATACATATGTAAAAATTTGGTGATGATTATGATTATATGATTATGATGAACATACATACGGAGATCGAAACCCGTTACATGGTTTTTTCTTTAATATTTATATATTGTTAATCATTCGCTTACATTTTATAAAATTTTCTTAATCATTGATAAATTTCATGCAAGTGTTGATAAACATACATATACATATAGTTTTTTGTATATATATATATTTATTATATATATTTATTTACATACATATATGTGTACAAATTTGGTTTTATAGGTGGAAAATCGAAAAAAACATTTTTAAGGGGTGGGCAAACGTTTTTAACTGAAAATATTTATTTTAAAGAGGTGGGCTAACGAAAAAACTAAGTTTAAACGATGGGCAAACATTATAAACAAATTTTAAGGGGTGGGCAAACGTTAAAAACTAATTTTAAAGGGTGGGCAAACGAAATAAACTAATTTTAAAGGATGGGCAAACGAAATTATTTAGTTTTAAGAGGTGGGCAATCGAAATTTTTTATTTTTAAGAGTGGGCAAACGAAAAAAACTAATTTCGAAGGGTGGGCAAACGAAAAAAACTAATTTCGAAGGGTGGGCAAACGAAATAAACTAATTTTAAAGGATGGGCAAACGAAATTATTTAGTTTTAAGAGGTGGGCAATCGAAATTTTTTATTTTTAAGAGTGGGCAAACGAAAAAAAATAATTTTGAAGGGTGGGCAAACGTTAAAATGTAATTTTAAAGGGTGGGCAAACGAAATAAACTCAATTTAAAGGTTTTGCGAAGTAGACCGAGGTAAACTTGAATGTCTTATATTTTCTGAAGTATACATTTTTTCAAAATTCTAAAGGGTGGGCAAACGTGGGCAAACGATGTTATTGCGATTTAAAAAAAAAAAATTGAAAAAAGTGAAATTTTTGATCTTCGAAAATTTTCGAAAATTTCAAAATTCTAAAGGGTGGGCAAACGTGGGCAAACGAAGTTATTGCGATTAAAAAAAAAAATTTTGAAAAAAGTGAAATTTTTGATCTTCGAAAATTTTCGAACTTGTTCGAAAATTCATATCTCAAAAACTGGACGTGGGCAAAAAAAACTAATTGGTGGGCAAACATGGGCAAAAAATGGGCAAACGATTCCAGCTTTTAAATTTCAAAAATTCGATTTTTCCGAACCCAGCTTCATTGAGCTATTTCCAACCGCTAATCTTGGCGGCGGGGAGTCGAGTCTTCTGCGCTATTTATCGATGAAAGCGTGGCCTTTATTTCGGAATTCGGTTTAGGGTTTCGCTTTTGGAGATCCGGGTAGAAAGGAAATGTCAATATTTGTCATTACCGCGTGGCATTTTCTAGCGAATTTCTTCGACGCTTTGTCTACGGATATTTTTTGTCTTTCCTTGTTGGGGTTTTTCGGGGTTTGGTTTCGTCGGCTTTTCCTTTGTGGCCGCAACGGCCATAAAACCAACAAAGGCGAAACAAAGGCCGCCGTGCGCCGTGTGATTATGTAAGACGCAGTTGCATATCGGGCTCATATTTACTTTGGCCAAACACCACACATTGCAGGCGGATATACACAGCCAGAACCGGGGATTCCGGGCCACCAGATCCAGAACCAGAACCAGAATCAGAATCAGAAACGAAACACCAGGCAGGGCAATGTTTGGATTGGACTCTTCCGTTTCCGATAATCGGATATGGCGATGTTTGGATATAACTACATATATATTTAAATGGTGCGACCAGGAAACAAAGTAGTCGTAGTCAAAATGTTTAGAAAACTTTGGCTGTATAGACATCATGTAGGCAATTGCTTTATTTGTCAAACTCGAGACATTACAAAAGTAATTTTGCCCGACGACGATTTATAAAAATTGCAAAATTTGTAAGTATTTTGAGCATTTAAATATTTTATCAGGCATACTTATTGAGTATTCATAGTAAAACCATGGAGACGAACGCAAAGGACATAGTCCCGGAAAATTTCGATTTCGAGGAGGAGATCTCTCGCCTGATGATCGAACACAACCAGATTGCTATAGTTGACCGGGATGAACCCATTTCGGAGGAAAGCGATTTGGATGACGACTCCGATAGCCGCTTATTTTCTACTTATGAAGGTGACAGCTTGTTAACATAATGGGGCATTTCTCACATTTGCACGTTGTTGCTTATCAATAACTCCCAATAAAGTGCTGTACCATATTGCCATGTCGTCATCCGTCATGATCTGCTTTCGGGATCGCTTATTGTCCCTTGGCTCATCGCTCACTTGTGCTCTAAGCGGATTAGGTTTCACCCAAAAACGTGTACGGGACAATGGACTTGATGGTGGAAACTAAAAAGTAAAACAAAAAGGGAAACGCGGGCAACCCTCGAAACAATGAACCATGTGGCAAGTGGATTGCCAGCTTGTAATCCGCCACTCCGCCTTATATCTCCCCATATGTATGTATATCCTTAGGGTCGAGATCCCAAAATGCACTTGCTACATGGTTATTGCATCATCGCCTTATTGTCCTAATGCGATTAGCATTCATTTTTAATCGGTCCTCATTGGAACTAGGTTTTTTGTCTAAGTCTTTCGAAAGTCTTGTCTTTTCGCATTTCTAGTGCTTTTAAACAAATGGAGACGATGAAAAGTATTGAAATCAAAACCCAGTTTTTCGAAAGATTCAATTTTGAATCTACCTTGAATGTCATTTAATGCATAAGCATATTGCAATTATTTTATAAATTAGATTGAACGTTTTCAAAGTCTATACTTTGTTGTGCCAAGTATATGACTTAGCTTTGGCTGCTCATTACGCAATTTTTCGGGCGGGTGTTCTTGTGTGAAGTGGTCCATTGTCAGTGCCCTAGACCAGAAACGCAAACTGTCTCGAGAGCGAGCGACTTGAGGCCGACAAAGTTGTGGCAAGAGTACAGTCACCACCGTTGGCCACCAACTCCTGGCCCCTGACCCCTGACCCCTCGGCAATGACAACCCCCGGTGGAACAATGGCGTTGAATGGTCCGCAATGGAGTGGGTCAACGTAGAGCGTGCTCAGCCTGTGAAATTGCAAACCAGAACAACACTTTCATCGATAATCACGAGGGTCACTCGGTGGGTCAAGTGTCGTCGCAGCGCGTGCCAAAAAACCCTTTAAAAATGGGGGGTAGAACACGTGGAGATCTGTACAATTTAAGTATTATCATTATAGATGCAAATCAAGGGGTAGTAAGTGAGAAAACGTAACTTAATTTATTTGAAATATCAAGTGAATATGCTAAAAACCGTTCCCAGCGAATCTGTTCACACAACCGCCGCCCGTGAGTATGCAATAAATAATTTCAAACTGATGGGCGGAAAAATGGCTGGCAGCCCAAAAGCGGGCAACAACAAACTGATTCCATTTAGATATTCGCTCGGCTTCAATTGCAAAATTTATAGTTTGTAGCTCCCATCTGCAGTATCGCTCGATCTATTTCCGTTTGCACTCGCGGTGTTTGCTTTTAACTAACGTGACACAGCCGCATTCAAATCAGCTTAATTAAATTGTAATTGGATATGTTTTTTCGCCTAGAAACTGACACAAACAAGCGAAAATCGAGGGGTCTGGCAATGGAAACTGGGAAATGGGAAATGGAATTGATATGGTGGTTTGATGGCTGACGCTTGATAAGCTCATCGCGTGAATTGTCTTTAAAGCTGCGGACAGGCGTCTCCACTCGTCCAGCCATCCATCTGTAGCTATTGCTACATATTTATATGTACATATATGCATATGTATATGTATGAATGCCCACCCACCAGCCAAAGCCAACCCTTATCCCATCAGGAATAGTGATGTCAACGAAACTGTCAAAAGTAGTCAAACTGCTATTCGTTTTCCACTACGTGAGCCTGGCAGAATGGTTAAGCATATTATTTGGAATTTAAAACAATGCATTGTTTATAGCTCTCATTGCTGTCAACGAAAGCTCTTTAGATTGCATTTGTTAGAAAGTAGTGATAAATTCAAAAATACCACTCTCCTAAATAACTCCATAATAGCTTGATAATAGGAAAAAACTTCTTGAAAGTAAAATAATATATTTAAAATAGCCAAATTGGCAGCATTTTAAGTAGAGGCTGTTGCTTCTTGTTTATGCAACGAAACTAATTTAAAGTGCTTCACGCGGCGGTCGCATAATCCGCTGCCATGGTGTGCGTCTGTCCCCCTCCCCCTCTCGCTACAACACTTTTCCCTCTCTGTCTCCTTGGCTCTGTGTGTGATAACTTCGTTAAGTTGTTGACACGCATACATACACACATATATAAGTCCGCATATGGGGGTAAATAATAATAACAATATAGTCAGTAATTAAATGACACTGGCACGTGGCGCTACGAAGCCAACAACAAAGTTCACAGGATAGCCAAAGGGCACACCCACCCACATACACACGCACACCCACCCACAGACGGGGATTCAAAGCCACGGACAAGAAAACATATATATCAGTGCCTTTGAGGGCCAATATAACTAGGTTGATTACCAAATCGCTATATTACTAATAATTTCTGTTAGCATTGAAAGTTCTACGTGCACAAAGTATGATTCCAAGTACTCTTGTAGACCATTTAAGCCTAAACCCAAATGAAATTCTACAATGTATATGGTCATTTCTTTTCTAAGAACTGTTTTGATTCAATCATGCCTTATAGACTTGCAACGCATGTGGCTGCCGACTATCATTTTGGATCATATATAAAGCGTAAATATTTTCGTTGCAGATTACTGCGCCCATTTGATTAGAATTTCGAGACCGTCCAGGGTGCAACAGTCAGGCATATTTGCGGCTTCGTTTCATTTGGCCATTTCGTACGACCAATGCCACTGCCACTGCCACAGTCGCAGTTGCAGTTGCAAATATCGAAATGGAGAAAGGGGAATCCAACTGTGGATGCTGCGGCACATCGTTGACATCATTCAGATTCAACTATTTGCACAACAAATTCAAGTAAATCTTTGCACGAATTAAATTCCATTTGTTTACGACTCAATGAAAAGCCACAAAGCTTCTGCCAATAGGCTTTCGCTGTCAGTTTGGGTTATATATGTACATATATGTATGTACATACATACATCCGCTGGTTGAGATACTGAATTTATAGCCTGTGTTTTTGGCACAATTAAGATTTGCGCACATAAACGCCCCAACTTGTGTTGGCATTAAGTGCTTTGCTCAAAAACTTTTAATTGAAATAATTTGTTAAGGCCTCTGGCGGCCGAAAGGAGACTTCAACTTTTGAACAAAAAGGCGAAACACTTCCTCATTCCACACATCCAAAAAACACACACGAACGTAAATAATTTTCCAAACGCTGCAGGCATTTTGACTTACAGCTACAAAACAATAATGGTCCTTCAATCACATAGTTTATGCCCGAATGCCACAAGGACATCAAAACGTTACTAATTGATTCCTTCATCATTGGCTTTTAACTTGAAGTATTGATATTGCGTTTACCCATTAATTTCAAGAAATTATACTTTTTATTATCAATACGTTTAACGTTTATTCGATCTAAACTATGTAACCCTTGTCGTTGCTAAACTTGTAGCAGAAACGCTTGAAGCAAATCCTGCGCCTCATCGTAGTTGGATTTGCTTCGGTGGTTGTGGTTGTTGCGGTTGTATTTTCGCTATCCACCGCTGTGGCATTCAAACTGCTCGTGGTCGTATCCAAGGCACTCGATGTGGAGTTAGTGGATGTTTGCGAAACCTCTGTGGTCACTTCTGTGGAATTTCCAGGTGCCGCCAGAGTAGTGGTCTCCAAGGTAGTGCCATTCGAAGTTGGCGGCAATGTGGTTGTTATATTACTTACTTCCAGTTCCAGGAAGTTCAGCAAAGAATCCATGAATTTCTGTATAGAGCTACGATCCTCGGCTGTGAAGGTTTGGGCCTCGGAAAATTCCAAAATACAGCTACTTCCCACGAGGGCAACGATCCATAGAAGCGCAAAGTGGTGATCCCGATTGAAGGCTGTCATTTCGATCAAGTTAATTGTTCTAAGTTCTTTAGGCACTGCACAATTTAGCTGTCAGCTTTTAAGCATTTATACTACTACAGGTATCGCTATGCGGAAATTTCGGGGCAGTTGGGGTTACGTGCTAACAGCGCCAAAAAATATGATAGTTCTTTGGATTTTCGACCAGCTGGGTCACTGGCTAATCTAACAATTAAACTTGGCTTCCAAACATTCCTTGAAGATATTTGCTGGTGTTAATCATCAGTGCTTTTGTGGTTTTTGTAGTCAATGAAAAACGCAAAGCTATGAATGAACACACATAGTAAACAATGTTTAGTCTCAAGAAATGTGGGTCATTAAGCTTATGAAGTTATAAATTGAGTTTAGCGTAATTATTTATTGAGTGAAATACTTAAACACTTGAAACTTTATACATTAAGGAATATATAATATGTTTTATAAAGTTTTGGAATTTGCAATGCAATCTTTAAACAATTTCTCCTAAGAGAACTAAACAGAAGCTGCTTTGGACTAATGTAACAGCTAACTGATTTAAGCTTACAACCCGTGCAGATGCCCAAATCCAAATCGATGGTAATCTTGGAAGCACATGGCTTTAAACCCGATTTCCTCAAGTCGAATATCCAACTGATCAGCACCCACTCATTGGCCGCAAAAGATAAGCAGAAGATCGGTGCGGAGCATGCCGAAAGAATTCTGCAAGCGTATCGACAACGATATTGATGTTGGGAAGGCACGTTTTACAGCATGCCAGTGAGATAATCTCACTGGGCTTGATGGCGATAAGCCGGCAAAAGTCGTATAAAAGAGCTGGGAAGAGCAGCGTAGTCTATCAATCACCATCAACTCAAGTTAGCGGCAACAACCATCGAGATGTGGCGCCTTCATTTGTTCCTACTCCTGTCCACCTGCTTTCTGGTGCCCCACGATGCCAAGCCCACGAAGCGATCCCCGGTTGGATTTTCATCGAGCACACTGGCCTCGCTGCTTTTGAAAACGGAAACTAGCAATGGAACCACCGATGTGACCACAACTACTACTGAAACAACGACCCCAAGGACTCAGCGAGTGACAAACATTGGACGATTGGCCTCCAAGGATCTGGCCGATTTGCTTTTGGCCAGCATGCAGGCACGAGGTGCCAAGTTGACCTCCTCCCAAGAATCCACCATGAAATCGCTGCGCACCGAGCAGGACAAGGATACGAAGGCCAACAATGTGTTCCTGCACATTGGCATGGATGTAATCATTGATATCTTGATTGGAGCTCGTGATAACGCCACTTGTGGAAGGATCATCCAGGACATCGATCAGTCGCAGGACCGAAACAGCCTGACCCTGACACTCAAATCCTTTTTGGCTCTCTGCTTCTTCAACGGCATCGAGTGCGCCAAGGATGAGGTGAGCCAGGTGATCAAGAGCACCCACTTCCGCCAGAGGCAGCAGAACACGATCGTTCAGGATGACCATCAGCAGGCTGAGGGCTCGGGCCTTCGCACCGCCCGTCGTGTGGGCGTGGTCAAGGACGACCGCAATTCGGTGCTGAAGTTCCTGCAGGCACGCAACATCAAAGAACTGAGCTCCATCCTTAATAACCTGCTGCAGTTGTGCGGAGCCTCGGGCGGCGAGGCCCACAAAATCATCAGGAATTTGCGAGAGAGTAAGTATCCGGCGAGCAGGACACCTAGTATAAGTTTGTATTCAATTAATTCCTTATCCTTGCAGTGGGTCCCGACAGCGTCAGCTTGTTGCAAGTGAACGCTTTCAGCATGCTATCCGTATCCCTTTTGGACAGTCTATCGACCATTGCCGAGGGTAAGATCAGCGGCTTGTGCTCCGCCACCCCCGAAAGCTGGATCGTCCGCCTGCTGGCAATGGGCGTGGACAAAGTGGTGCTAATGGGCCTGATGACCGCCCTCGATCGCACTATCGTCAACTCCTCCAGCGCTGAAATGACCAATGCCGCAGCGCTCAACAGCATCAATGGTGGCGATTTCCCAGACTGGAAGTCCAAGGTTGACCAAAAGACAGCGGCCAAGCGAGCCATTCGTAAGTAAAATACAAGTATTAATCCTTTGAAAGGAGTTCTCTTTTTCTTCTTTACCTTTTTCAAACCCTAATATTTCATTTAAATTTTTCCAGTGGATTCTGGCGCGGGTAATGATTTTAATCGTAAGTTTGTCGCATGTATTCTATAAACGGGCTTACTAACTTTATTTCCATTTATAGTGGCCCCTTCAGTGCAGGAAATCGGAAATCTGAATACAGTCAACGATCTTGTTAATGCCAATGTGCCCGTTGGAGCTAATCTCCCAGTGTTGAGCAACATTGATGGGTCCAGTCTTACCGGCAACACCCTCAACCGTTAGTATTGGAGTTATTAATGCATATTTCCGTACAAACTTAATCTTTTATACTTTCTATATTTCAGAGGGCTCTGATGTAATCCTTGATGGAGACTCAAACAATTTCAACCGCCTAGTGGGTGCCAAGATTCCCGTTCTAGCCAATGTTCCAGTTTTGGCTAATGTAAAGAGTGGAAGCGGCTCTTCGGGCGTGGGTAACAATTTCAACTGTGAGTTTTCCTCATCTTTTCCAATACGCAGATTTTTACAATTGTATACTATTTTAGTGGCACCATCAGTGCAAGAAACTGGAAATTTCAACACGGTCAATGATCTCATTAACGCCAATGTGCCCGTTGGAGCTTCTCTTCCTGTGTTGAGTAACATAGACGGATCTGGATCCGGCAACACCCTGAATCGTAAGTAGTTTTACAGTCTATATTTCAACATTTGATTATTAAATACCTATATTGTCTTTGCAGAGGGATCTGATGTGGTGATCCAGGGAACACAAAATAATTTTAACCGTTTGGTGGGCGCTGGAATTCCTGTTCTAGCGAATGCTCCAGTTTTGACTGACTCATCGGGAAGTTCATCTGGTGTGGGAAACAATTTCAACTGTGAGTTTACCCCACTTGGACCAATTGCCAGACTTACAACATTTTAATTGTATATTTACAGTGGCACCATCAGTTCAAGAAATTGGCAATTCCAACACGGTCAATGATCTCATTAACGCCAATGTTCCAGTGGGTGCTTCTCTGCCAGTGTTGAGTAACATTGCCGGATCTGGTTTCACCGGCAACACTTTGAATCGTAAGTTCGAATCGTGATGAGGTCTATATTTTGTATATAAAACTTCTGACTTTTTTGCAGAGGGATCTGATGTGGTGATCAACGGAACAGGAAACACGTTTACCCGGTTGGTGGGCGCTAGAATTCCGGTTCTAGCGAATGCTCCAATTTTGACCAGTGAAAGTTCCAGCACCTCTGGTTCCTCCTCTTCGAGTCCATCCACTAGTTCCGGATCTTCTGGGTCGTCGGGCTCTTCTGGCTCTTCAGGTTCGGGTTCCACAGTTTCCTCCTCTGGCACTCCGAGTTCATCTGGCTCGTCCGTAATTGGCAACAATGTGAATGGTAAGCTACCTTTCATCTTTTATAATTTCTTCATTGTGTGTTCATACGACTACATCAAATCTATCATTTTAGTTAAGGGCGATACCATAAATGGAAATAAGAATTTCCTTTTCAAACTGCTCGATCTTGGTCTGCCGGTCTCCTTGGCCGCTCCGGTTTTAAGTATCATTAATCAGGGCTCTTCCACTGGTTCCTCGACTGGTACTTCCTCTGGTTCCTCCACTGGTTCTTCCTCTGGTTCTTCAGGCGTTACTTCCACTGGTTCTTCGAATGGTTCTTCAAGTGGCGCCTCAGTGGGAAATAATGCAAACAGTAAGTTGACGCGTTTCTTTTGCCCATAGAGAGTCACCTATGAACTTGAAATTACTTTTGTTATAGTCGACCCCAGTGTTGATATTGTTGGAAATAACAACCAAGTTACCAAGGTCGTTGATGCCAACGTTGATGCATTGGCTAATGTCCCGGTCCTTAGCCAAATAACTGGAGCTAGCTTTGCCAATAATCTGAATCGTAAGTACACTACTTCGAAAAGTGGTTGTGCAAAAACTAATTGGCCTCCCATGTTTTAGAAAAACCCAATGTACTTATTAGAGGTGATGGCAATTCGGTAACAAAGGTTGTAGATGCCAATGTCCCTGTTTTGGCGGCTGTTTCGGCGCTCAGCAGCATCACCAATGCCGGTAAATCTTCTGGAAGCGGATCCAGCAGTGGATCTTCTGGAAGCGGATCCAGCAGTGGATCTTCTGGAAGCGGATCCTCCTCTTCGGGTCTTTTGGGTGGACTAACAGGTGGCTCAGGATCCTCATCAGATGGCCTACTTGGTGGTGTCCTTGGCGGCGTGGTTCCCGCTGTTGGTGGAGTTGTCGGCGGCGTTGTTCAAACAGTGGGACCCGTTCTTGGTGGAGTCCTGAACACAGTGGAGCCCGTTCTCGGAGGTGTCCTGAACACAGTGGAGCCTGTTGTCGGCGGCCTGGTTGGCGGAGTTCTTGGTGGCGTGACTGGCGGCTCTTCTGGCTCTTCGAGTCCTCTAGGCGGCGTAACCAACCTTTTGGGAGGTGGAGGTAGTTCCTCTTCAAACGGTTCCTCTTCTATAATCGGAAACAATGCTACCAGCGGTCCTAATACTTTGATCACTGGCAACAACAACAACATCGTTCGACTGGTGGATGTCAATGGATTGGTCCTTGCCGACATTCCCATTTTGAGCAGCATAACTAACCTTCTGGGAGTGACAGGACTAATCGGAAACTCAGCCAACAGTAAGTTTAAATGGTTAAACAAGTGCGTAATTGGAACATCCTCTAACCCTCATTTTGTTACTCTTGCAGAGGGTCCCAAGACTGTGGTTATTGGTGACAATAATCGTATTGTCAAGCTGATCAACGTTGATCTGTGGGTGTTGGCCTTCCTCGACGTTCTCAACATAATCCGCGGTAGTGGAGGTGTTTGCAACCAGCTTAACTGTAAGTGAAGATAGTCGCGATGATCTGTAATTATTTACTGAATGATTTTACCCCGTTCTCAGCTGGACCCAACACAGAGATCATTGGCAATAACAACGATGTGGTACAACTGGTTGATGTGGATTTGAGCGTGTTGCTTGTGGTTGATTTGCTGAGCCACTTGATCACCAATGTGGCCAACGACTGCAGCGGCAAGACCACTACAGTTAAACCCATCACAAGTCCACCCACTGAGCCCCCAACTGAACCGCCAACTGAGCCAC
Source organism: Drosophila simulans (assembly GCF_016746395.2). Taxonomy (NCBI): domain Eukaryota; kingdom Metazoa; phylum Arthropoda; class Insecta; order Diptera; family Drosophilidae; genus Drosophila; species Drosophila simulans. The sequence continues at coordinate 3,898,494 of NC_052525.2, forward strand.
CAACGCAGCCTCCCACTCAGCCACCTACTCAGCCTCCCACTGAGCCACCCACTTACGGGCCACCCACCAATGAGCCACCCACCGTTCAGCCTCCCACTCATCAGCCACCCACCGTCCAGCCACCCACCGTTCAGCCTCCTACCAATCAGCCACCCACCGTCCAGCCACCCACCGTTCAGCCTCCCACCCATCAGCCTCCTACCAATGAGCCACCCACCAACAGGCCACCCACCGATCAGCCACCCACCAAGCGCCCACCATCGCCCAGTCCCAACAACTGCTATCGCAGATACTGCCGCAAGTGGCGCACCCGTCCCAGCTACTTGTGCTACAAGAACTGCGGTGGTGCCTTCGTCTACAAGCCCTAAATCAGCAAGCGTGCACCGCCACCACCACCGAAACCGAGAGAACCACCGAAACCACCGGCTGCACAGGTACTCAATCTTGTTATGCGTGGCTCTGCCAGCCTCCCTGCCTTTGGGCATTTATTTATTTTGTCTACTTTCTAAGCTTTCTAAGGTTGTTTAATTTATTTGAAATATATTTTAAAAGTTGAATCGATAATTAAAGTGTTGTTTCGTGAAAATGGGGGATTAAACAAATCACTTTATGAGATCATAAATTATTACTTCAAAAATCCAAATTATTTACCTAAGCCATGTCGCTTTAGGTACAATTTTTTGGCACTTTATTCAAACACCAAATGCAATTACATTTACCCCCGCAACAGGAGGAAAGTTTAAACGAAAACAAAAAGTTACGCTTTATAAATAAAAGATAACATTATTAACAAAGACCACCCACAGACGAGCGCCGCATCAAAATGCCCAAACCTCTGAAGTTAGACAAATGGTCGTCAACCGGTGGAAATTGGGGCATTTTCCGGGGGGAAAAGCCATCCGGAACGTGCCTCATGCCTCATGCCGCATGAAATCATAATGAAAGCAATAAAAGCATCACCAACAACCAGAAACAGAACGCAGCACAGACAACCCAGAGCCCAGAGTCCAAAGACCAGAGAACCCAGAACCCAGAAACAGAAACAAAACCATTCAAGAGCGATGTCGGCGCTTGAGGTGCGAGTGTCTCACCTCATAATTGATGACCTAAGTAATTTGTTATGGCTATGAAACGTGTGGCAAACACAAAAAGCGCTGCCGCAGCACGACAACTGCGGAAGAGCGAAATATTGAAGCAATTATAAAATTTACAGCAAAAAAACAAGCCTACGGGGTTGACACAAAATGCGGGAAAAGTTTTCCCTTCCGTGGATGGTAGATAAAGTATCTTTTTGGGCTGCTAATGATAACCATCAGTGGGTTTGTTGGGTGTTAAATATTATGCAACACCTCGGGGACGCAATTTAGTTGCTGCCAATGATTGTCGGCACCTGAGGAAGAACCTCAAGACGGCAAATGGCCATTCGGGGAGGTCAATCCACTGCTCAAAAGCGGTTAGCCAGTAAAGTATGGCCCACTTAAACCACACCTCAACGTCTTATTTTGGTTGCGAACTGGATTTTTCTTACTAAATTATTTATTCGAATTTGAAAGCGCCGTTAAGCTCGTACTCTGAATGCCAATGCTATGTGTTTTAAACCACTTTTTAGGATCATAACTTAGACCAACTTAGTGGAATATTAGAGAAACTTCTTATGGGTCACCTTTCGGCACTTTTAAATGTGAAAAATAGTGCGCTAAGCCTATCTTTTTCTTCTTGCTAAATTTAGTCCATGAAGTTTATACAAACTTTCCAACACTTGTTGCCTGCTTGTGTTGGTGGCGAAACCCAACCCCTTCTCCTCCAGACTTCAGTGGGAAAGCGAGACAATCGATAGCCAGCACGGGGCATTGGGCATTGAAAATGCAGCAGACTGTTAGGCGCAGACATGTTTTATGTACTTGTCAGTCAGTCCGACAGACAGACAGACAGTTGCAAGGGCGGGGGGTGTGGAGTGGATGTTGCACGGCCGTACAAGTTACAAGTTCCGCACAACAGTTGCGCCCATTCTCGTCTTACTTTCGCTCTGGATTATTCTTCTTTCCGCCGTTGCCTTTTATTATTGTACATAATTTGCACGTGCTGCGAATATCTAAAATTTACGACCGGCGTAGAGATACACCGAGAGCGAAAGTGCACAGGTTGGCTGTCTGCGGAGGTAGCGGGGTTGGTGGGTGGTGTGGGTGGAAATGCGAGTGCCAGGGGGGTTGGTGTTGTCGTGTACATTATTTTGCTTTCAAGCGTTGAAATAAAAGGAAAAGTCGCCGAGCTTTAAATGAGTAGCAGGGGCCACAGAGAAATAAAAGAGGCATATATCTATATTCTCTCTAGATGTTAGCTATAAGAATATTCTATCTTATCGTAACTCATAGTTAACTTATGAAGTTATCACTTGGTTTCAGTTCTTTTATTTCAATCTGTTGTGAAACATGTTCCAAGCCATTCTGCTTCATATTTTCTCTCTGTGCAGCCACCGTCCACTGGGTCGATCCCGCCCCATATTTCCGCTGTCTCTAGGTGAGTGAAATCTTCTACAAGCTGCCCCTCGGGATCCCCTCGGCTCGTCTGCCCCAGCCACCATCCCCACACCCTCCCCCCACTTTATGTCTAACTCTGGCTGTCTGGCTGTCGGGCTGACTGGCTTGCTTACTTTTACACGTTTTATGTCGAAAATAAATGTGAACTAATGCATTTTTATTAATATATACAAGCGTGCTGGGAATTCCAAGCTAGGAAATGATGTCGGCTGTGGGGGATATATGTATAGATACACCACGCCCCCGTGTGAAAGCCACCGCCCGCTGACGATGATTAAGCGTAAAAACCGCAAATGTTTTTTAAATGCAGTGCAAATGCTTGTGGGTCATGCCCGGTGCTTTGCTTTTTGGCTTTGGCTTTCACTTTGGATTCTAGCGGAGTGCAGGGTAGTGCAGAGGAGAGACACTTCTTTTTAGCCAGCTAAGTGAGTAGTTTGTTGAATCGCGTTGAAATATTTAGCACAACGCGTACGTGCCGACATTGTGTGGTCGCTCTCATCTGCAATTGGATTTCGGATTTACAGCGAGCCAAGCCAAGCAACGAGAAATTGGAAAATAAAAGTGTGCCCAGGACACATATCGCATGTTTGGCCGTAAATGGATATTTGGCCCACAGAGGAAGTGCGAAATGCCCATCAGCCAGATGCTTCATTTGGTAAAATCAAATGGATAGGCACTTTAAAGAATAATATTTTAGCAATAGCCTTGGTATCAACGCACAAATGCACATACATATATTTATGTATGTGGATCTTGGCCCCTTCTACCGTTATTATCCACTTTATTTCAATGCGTCGTCCACTGGCAAGTGAAATGAAAAAAATGAAAAAGCCAACAAAGTGTCAATGAGGGGGGTGTTTCCTGGGGGGACTGGCCAGGACTGGGGCGGTTGGTGGGGAGGGATCTGCGAGGACGGCACTTTGCATACTAAGAAGTCGCACTGTCGAGGGGGCGGAATAAATAGGAAAGGCAAATAGCGCGCCGCTCTATTGACATTTTAGGGTTTCATTGTAAAGCAATTTAAATTATTGTGTGTATTTTCTATTTCGCTCAGCTTCTATTTCTTTTCTTCGCCTTTATATGCTCCGTCTTCCCGTTCTTCATCTACATTATATGTGTGTGTGGTATGTATGTATGTGTGCCAGTGCTTTTAGGGTAAGAAACATTTTCAACTTAAGCATTCAGGACATCGTGTCCGCGACTCGTGTCCTGTTCTGCTCTGTTCTATTCTCTGGATCCTTTTGGCTGGATTTTATTTTGTGCAAATTTTTCAAATGTTATCCTTAATTTAGTTTATAAGTAGATGCCAGGCACGTTCCAGGCAAATGACATTTTATTTGTGGATTTTTATAGACTTTCCTTATGCGAACACTCGCTCAACCCCAAGATACGCCCCATTTTTTGTGTTTGTTGTAGCGGGAAACCCGAAAAATAGGTCGTAATTTGTGTTTTTTTCTTGTGAGTTTCAATTTTTTTTACCATGTCCTTGCTGTGGATTTTATTTTCGGGTTTTTGAAGGGCTGGAGCACATGTGTCTTTGATGAGTCAGGCAGGATGTGCTAGGCGTTGGAAAATGGGCGTGGTCATTGGTTCATTTTTGGGGCTGATTAGCATTTTTTTTAATAATCATTTCTATAGAAGTTACACAAAGACTTCGCGGAGCTGATATTTCCCCAGTTTGCCTTGCATCTATCACATTGTCACATTGAACCACAGTCATATTCATAATTTCATACGGTCACATGATTTCTGGTAAAGTATTTAGGTATTTAAAACTTTTGATGCGTTCTAACCGCCAAACTGAGCAATGCCATTTATTTTTTCCTTGAGTGCCCGAGCTTTACATCCAAATAAATCTAATGAAATCCAGAACGAACAAAACCAAGAGCCAGAGCAAAGGCAAGCATTTTTTGAAGGGGGGGAGTGGGAATGGCCCAAGGTTTAAGCTTATAGGTGAAAAGCAGGAAAAGGGGCAAGAGGAGAAGGGTGTAAGGCGAAGGCTGACGTGTGCCCCATGAAATTTCTCTCCTTGGCTTTACTGCTATTCACACACTCGTACGGGTTGGAACATAAATTGCGCACAATAAAGCAAAAATTAAAAAGCGTAAACACAAATTGCTTGCCTTCCCCAAAAAACCTTCTCTTTCAATTTCCCTTACATTTTCCCCCGTGTTTTCTATTTTCCCCTACATTTCAAGCTGTCAGAGGCGGGATTCCGTTTTGACTGCCTCCTCCCTGTCAGAAAGTGAAAACAATATGAAAACTAAAAAAGGTACATGGCATTTTGCCATGAAAACATTCTTTCCTTCAGGCAGAGCAAAGCTTATTAGCTTACACATTTGAAAAATATACCCATTATATTATAATTAAATGTTTTTCGTTTGAATATAAGTTTCTTCGTATAAATTCTTTAAATAGAATGCGTTTCCAATTTGCTTTTATACGTACAAATGTAACAAAATATGTGAGCCAAAAAATTTGTATTTATTATTATTCAAAGCTTTAAAAAGCTAAAGGCAACAAAATATATAAAGTAGAAAAGTCGGAAATGGGACGAAAACGGTGGGGATGGGAGGATGAATCCCTTATTGGGGGCGCTATACAATGGCCCAGAAAGAATGCAGGAAGATACGTATAGACACACACCTTTATTATTATTTTTACACTTAACTTCCGGTTTACGCCTATTACGCCACCCATCGCCCCCGTGCAACAAAAGGAATAACCACAACCACCCCCCCGGATCAAATTACAAAATACAACCCCTGCTCACTGGTGTCTGCCACCTCGGAGCTCCTTTCTCATCCTGGATGAAGTTATTGTCCCCTGACATTGTGTTGTTACTTTTTTGCTCGGCAGGACCGGTGTATCCTTTGTGCCACGCATTTTCACGTGTTCGTTCCGCATAGTTCCGTTTGATACGCCACAAAGGTGTCGCCGTGTCTGTGCGACTTCCCCGCCGGAATCCGACTTGGGGAGGATGTCCTTCGGTGGCAGGATGTAACCGGAAGCCGCCGATTATGCATACGGATGCGGATGAACCCAGCCTGGAACCTGAATATCAACGACTCCATATAAGCAGATAAATCCTATGCATTTTAAGGATTTCCAATATGGTATTTTTAATTTGATAGATTCTGTTAGATTGTAGATTGTAGCTGTTATCAGCAAATCACATGTATAACTTTTTCAAGCTCTTAATTTCATATTGTTTTCTGAATATATTCATAATCCTTAATATATTCATACGCGAACTTTAAGCCCAAGTCGTATGTAACCAGTCTTCCGTTGCGGACAAGATACATCCCTGGAAATGGGACACATCCGATACATAGTCAAGGCCTTTCACGGCGCTTAGCTAAACGTCAGGATCGTTTTTGATTTTCTATTTTTTTAAAACTTTTTTTTGTGTTTTTGGGGATACCGGGGTTTTGAGACTAGACGATGTGGGTTTGGTTTTTTGGGGGTCGGGCGGATTTGCAGGAGATATGTGAAAGAGAAGCGGCTGTCAGCTTTGATTGATGCGCTGCAAACTTCGCGTGAAATTGCACACCAAAAACCAGAAACGGCGGTGGTGGTGGCTAAAACAAAACAAAAAAAAAAAAACACCGGAAAGCAGTGCGGCAAAAACAAAGTGAAACGTAGCACTCAGTGCACGCAACGTACACCTATGAAACAAATTGAAATACATTTACCAAATATTTCAGTGAATATGAAGAACGTTTCAAAATAACAATGTAATAGATCTAAGCTATAAACATGGCAAAATACTGTAACTTGATGGTATGCATTATCAATTCATTATCATACGTACAAATTATTCCCAGTGCATCATGTACACACACACACGTGTATGACAGTGTGTGCGTTAGGCACTGTATTTGTGTAGGGCGAAATGCTTGGCTGGGCACCGGAATATCTGGGTATCTGGATATTCGGCGGGAGGCGGAAATGGGCTTTGCTCAGTCCTCGAGTGATGCGCTTTAAAATGGGGAAATTAAAATTCCAATAATAGCATCGCTCCCAGCAGAGCCCAGGTGCTTAGCTATCGCCGCACTGCCGCCTTTTCCATTTGCCACCTACCACTCCAAACCATTTTCCGCCCGACTTTCCCGCCATCTAGTATGTATGTTTGTATGTATGTAGGTATATGTATCTATTGCGGCAGCAGAGCCTCTAAGTCTGGGCGCTTTCGCCTATATCTGTGGCGCTGTGTATGCGATAAAAATAAATTAAGCCACAAATTGCAATTTAATTTAAGGTTTTCCTTAGCCTCAATCCACCCACAAAGGCGGAAAGAGAAGTTGCGACACTTTTTCGTGGCATATTAAAATAACTTGCCACATATTTCGGTGTCGCCACGTTCCCTGTGGTGGGCGGTGGGCGTGGTGGTTGGGCTGGTAAATTTATGGCATTGCAATTGCAAATATAATTAAAATTTTCTCTCTCGTTTTTCACAGCGTTGGTTTCGCCTACTTGTGTTTGCCTTTTGGAAATTATTTTTAGCGCCTGTCATCTTTGGGTTTAGCTAATTGAAGCTTAGCGGCGACTTAACAATTTAATTGGAATCGGCATAGTCAAAGAAATGGGAAGATCTGGATGGTAAGTTTTCATCCCATATAGAACATTTTTAAATAAAAAGAGATATCGGGCTTGGTAACTTGATTTGATTGGCGACATAAAAATGTGTTTAAATTAATTAATTTCGATTTGAAAAACCTTAAAAAAATTCGAGTGAAGCCCCCGAGCAATGTACCTGAGCGTTTACGTGACTAAAAATCGCATCCATGCTCCCTGAATAGTTGATATATGTAATTTACTTAGGAACCTGTGTTCCCATTTTATGGCCACGTGTTGCTGCATGTTGCATCACTTTTATGTGCGGCTCCCGTAACTTTTAGCCCCCAATAAAGCCAAGCGTACATACAACAACGAAAAAAAAAAAAACAGCAGCCACCCCTCGTGACTTTCGTCTGAGACAAGCTTTTATAGTTGATTAAGGCATATCAAATGTCAAATGTCACTAAAGTCGACAGCAATGCCTGTTGTAAAAACTAAACAAAACCCATTGTGGGCTGTGCGAAGAAGCGGAATGCGAAGAGGGGCATATGTAGCTTTATGGTGCGGTTCAGGTATATCTATATCAACCCCTACCGCGTTCAAATCCACCGCCCTTTCTGAATTCAGTTTGGCAATAAAAGAAAAACAAGCGGAAAAATAAAAGGAAATAAGGAGTACGCGAGCTTGCAGCTTATGTGGCGGATATCGCTTTGTTACCGAAAACCCCCAACTCCATTTACCCCCCCAATCGACTGTCTGTTTGTGTGTCTCTTCGGCAGCTCAATTGCCAACGAGCTCCGGCAAAACTCCGTGGCCCCTCAAACCGGAAGCGGAAATTGAAGCATAAAATTGCCAAGTTTGCCGCAACACCAAAGCATCCAAACTCCCAAATGCTGGAATAATGGCGGAAACGCGAAATTGTTGTCGATTATCTTAGGAGATGGATCTGAAATGCAGTTGCAATGTAGTACAAATAAATTATGAAAGTAGTGCTAACTGAAGCCATGACTTTATAATTTTTCTTGTGCGCTACTTAAGCAAAATGCGACCAAATGTTTGAATCTATCGATGAAATTAATCGAAAAATGGCAAAAAAAATAATTTGGCAAAAACTAGGTATTTTTAAAAGTGGTTTTTACAATAACATGGCCAAAAATGGTCGCAAAGATACATACATACATATTTAACTATCCCTATTACTGTATTGCAGATTTTTGGAAATACATTTTTTGATCAATTTTCGCATTTTTGATTTTCATCATTTTTTTGCGAAAAATTGCACAAAATTAAAGTTTCCAGGCTTGAATACAGATGCTAGGGAATTTTATTGCGAATTCAACGAGGTATCACATTCCACTTTTGGATAATTATGGAAATCGGAAATCCAATTTATAGGGCCCGATATAAACAATTGAGCCAATCTGTCAGGTAAATTATCCATTTGATTTGCCGCGCTACCCATCCCCGCCTCCCCCTTCCCATCACCCGGGGGCCTTGAATGAGCGATGGATAAATGTTTTGGCTCCTGGCGGTAGATCCAGTACCCCTTATAAACGCCCAAACTCTCGTAACCGTTTTGGTGGTGACTTCTAGCAACGATAATTAATGAAATCTGACATCAACTGGGGTAATGGTTGGATCCCCCAGACTGACCAAAAGACGAGGGACATGGTGGACAAGGGTGAGTACACAGAGGAAATTAAGAGCTTCCAAATATGTATGTAATGATAAACTTGTAAGTGATCAGTTAACTAAATATTTGGTTATCAAAAGAGTAAGAACATATATATCAAATCACTAATTTCACTTTCTCTATGCAACTATCTATTGTTTTTCTCTATGTGCACCAATGGACAGTGCGATCCGGGGAGGGGATTTTCGAACAGTGGGGTTTGGGGGTCTGTTCGAGTGTATCGATGAGTGAGACAGCGACGTTGAATGCCCTTAATGAGAAATCGTTTTAATTGAGTTTGCATGTTTATGGCTGCCTTTTCACTTGAGCATCGCCTGCACTTTTTGCGTGGCTGAGTGTGTGGCTACCCCGTCCGTTCAGCAATCACTTTAAAAGCCAAACCTTTGAGTGGGTTTCTACTGGGAAGGGAGCGAGGTATGGAAAATTGGGGATTGGGGATTGGGAAAGGGGGATTGGGGATTGGGGATTGGGAACCGGGCCCGACGAGGTCAGCCACATATTGTCATGTACAATGGCATCGTTTGTGGGCTGGAACGGAACACAGGATGTAACCACATGCTGCTGCTCCTGATGAGGGTCAATTGTCCATTAGTGTGTGTGTGTGTGTGTGTTTATGTCCTTGATGCCACCCTGTAGCTGGGTGCTTTTAGTCGGTGGGTGGGGCATCTCTGTGGCATCTTGGGGGGGCGACATGTGCGGCAGGCACAACTTTTGACATGTCCCCGCCGAAGATCCACCCTTGGGTTGGCGGCTGCCTGCTGTTGCTGTATCTGTCGCATAATTATTTCTTGATTATGTAAATTCGGAACTCCATTGATAGTTGCTTAGCCCAGTGACTGGAATTCGCGTTCAACGGCGAGCACAAAGACAGCATTCCCCGAGAGACATGCCAGTGTCGTGCTTTGCTTGGTAGTTTTGGATATGTTAGAGAACTAGTTAGAATTTCCGGGTTTACTTGAAAGTGATATGAAACATTCTCTTACTGCCTGGAAAATGCATTTCACACAAGTCTTAATATCTTGCATTAAGTATACGACTGTTTGGCCATCATTACTTTTTATGTAGCATACTTATATCGGCATATTATTAAGTATACGCCCAGTGGGCACCATAACTGTATGGCTATAAGCTGAACTGAACGCTTGCAAATAAATGCAGCTAAGCGGAGACTTTTGGTGTCAGCATTTATATATATCCCGGCAAATGGAGACAGCGTGGGAAAGGGGGAAAGGGGGCTGCGAGCGGCTGTTTGTGCAACAAAGCAAATTGCTGTAATCCATTTTCCGGGCGCATCAGCTGCTGTTTTCCACTGCTGCAGCAGCCGCTTCTCTTTTTTGCCCGCCGCTGGCCATCAAATGAAATGGATTTTTATTAGATTTTGCTTGTAAAGAAGATTTAAATTTATTTCGTTTTTGTTTGCTCCGCTTGTTTATTCCCGGAAAAAACAGTTGTTCCCAGAGCATCTCCTACTTGTTGTTCTTATTTATTTGTTTCTTATTTCATGCTTTCCGTATTTGGTATCTTTCGCTCAGTTTGTTTACTCCTTTCGCTGCTTTTTTGCGCAAGATTAATGACGGTCGCCTTGGGGAAGAAAGTTGCGCGGGTGGCAAAATCAAGGGTTTAACCCACACGGCCATCGCGAAGCGAAAGTTTCAATCGTTTTCCACGTATTTTTCCTTTACCTTTTGCGATTACATGGGGCATTTCCTTTGCTTTAGTAGTTTTTGCCTAAGCATTACTTGTTTATATATATTTCGTATGATTTTTTGTTCTTAAGATAGATAGTCTTTCTGTTAGCGCCCACCCATTACTCAGACTGCTGTGGGCTGTTACTAATCCCAATCATGGATTGGCCGAGGCAGACGGCACTCGACGACTGCAATTACAACATGTTAAGCATGGATTTCAATCGGCCCGGCCCACCGATATACTGTTATTCGGGTTCGGGCCATGTCAGCACAAAGCGAATGCTGGCGGGGAATTGGGGTGAAACTGGCGCCCTGTCAGGACTATAAAATGTGCAACTAATACGATTACCAGACGAGACGGACAAGTGGGGAGCTGGAGCTGGAGCTGAAGCTGGAATCCGGATGGCCGAGTCCGTGAGTTGCAGCTTTAATGTGGCCGACTGCTGGTGGAAAATGGCATCAAATGGGGGAACCCTCGATGGCAGCATGGCCAAGGGTTGGGTTGACTAAGCTTAGTCAAATATATTTTAAATTATGATAAATTGACTTTCGGCTAAGGAAGTTGACTTGGCAACATCAATGCTGGCGCAACTTTCAGCTTGAAGTTCAAGACTACACTGTTACAAAAAAATAGGTGTTGAAAATAGGTGTTTTAAGTGAAAGCGGGTGACCCCCATGTTCTTTCCATACTGAAAATTTGCAAATATATTAAATATCTTTCGATAATCTGGTACTTTTTCATTGTATTCGTATTTTTTCTCTGTGTACCATGGTAAGTGCTGCTGGTTTGGGTGGTGCTTCTTGTTTGTCGTTTGCTTGCCGGCCTCCTTGTCATCTTATTATGCAGAGTCTGGCAAAGCGTGACAATGAGACAATGTCGTCAGCATCCACCCCACATCCACACTCCCGTTCACATCCACATCCGCATCCGCCTCCGCACATACATCCACATCCGCATCCGCATCGGCAAGTGCATTAACCGGAGACTCAAGACAGCGCGTGCTAGTTGAATTTATTGCGCCACACTCCCCCAGAACTCAACTGGATTCTGTGTCCGAGAGCAATTTGCAGTTTTACGCTTACTTAAATTGTGTCTAAAATGACAAGGGGTTGCTGCGGCTGAGCTCCACAAACAAAAAAAGACAATATAAAAGGGGTAACAACATAGCATTACGCAACAGAAAAAAAACCACCCAGAAGCTGGCTTCCCATTCCCCAGGAGGCGTACAATTTTTATTGTTATGTGTTTCATTTTTTGGAAAACCCGCCATTTGTTGTTACCATTCTAAGCGTTATGTTTATGTCGGTTTACTATGCCCCACAATCGATATTAATATTCGGGGGGCATAGAAATTGAAAATTATGAGGGTGCTGAGTGGATTTGTTGCTATTTACTCGAATAACTCTGCGAATTGCTCCGATAAATCATACTTGCCACGCTGTGCATTTTCTAGTATTTAGCATCTAGCAATTGGTTGAAAGGATTGGAAATATAAAGAAACAACCTCAAAAGTCAATCTGAAATTTAAGTACAAAGAAGTCTTGAATAAAAATAAACTGAAGTAATTGCTCTATTTTTCTTAAACAATGTGGAAAATCTTTTGCACTTAAAGCTGCCATGATGATTTTCAATGCCGATTACATATATATATTATTATGGTATTACTACAGATTTTTGGGACTCAAGCGACAGCAATAATTCGCTTAAAGCTCCAATAATAAGAGGTTTGTGGGTTGCTAAAGTGGTTTTTTGAATCCGATAAGGAATGCGTTTCCTTTGCCCTCGTCAGTCGATTGACATGATTTGCATTTGAAAATCTTGTGGAAATTAAAATGGGAAAACAAAGAAGGGAGACAACCGCAGCTATCGGCCCTCTTGGATCTCATGTAAGCCGACATATAGGATATATATATATGTATATATATGTCCAACCCCCAAAAACAAAATGCCACCCCCAAAATGCAGTGGCCACGACTTTTTTTTCTTTTTTCGTTATTCGACACAAAGTCTGCGGCCTGTTACGTAATGTGATAAGAATGCGGACCAGATAGTCATCATCCCCATGGAGTCGCAGCAGTCCCTTTCTTGGAGTACGTATGGATAGATATATATGTATATATGGGGCTGCTTTTACTTTCAACTCGATTTGCATAATTTTATTTGTTTTCATTTGCTGCTCAAACAGACTCCCCTCCACTTCCCCCATGCGATTTTCAATTGAATTTTGACATTAGTGTCGAGTGCCCTTTTTGTTCGTCACACTGGCCAAGAGTATAGGAATCTATGGGGAAGCGAGGCACAATCTGACAAATAGCCGAGATTTGCTACTTTATGGAGGCTTTTTAGGGGTTTTTTTTACGATTTTACCTGAGCAGCCGGGCGTGACAGGTTGGGTTTTTGTGGGGAGCCCCGGAAGAATGACTCACTTCATGCGTAAATTCGAGTGGACATTTGAAGAGTTTCCTTTTGTTGGCCACCTGCCAAATCCGCCTGCTAATTGCCTCAACTTTTGTCCGAACAAAACAAAAAAAAAAAAAAACAAAAACAAAATGATGATGGTAGTGCGGTACCAGGATATCAGGGAATTGTGTGTGACACGAAATGCGCAACATTGAAGCATCCGCCAAAGGAATTTCCTGCTGACATTTTTTAATTTTACACTTGACTGAGTGAATGGCGCGGGGGGTATGGTGGGATCGGTGGACCCCGGGATAAAGCCGCCCCCTGGATTAAATCCGGATTATTTGAGGTGCTTCGGGTGGCATCACAATATCAGCTCAAATATAAATATTTTTCTCATATTTGTGCGGCTAAAAAAATGCATACTCGTACATACCCCGTTTTCCATCAATGGTTATTGGTCCTGGCGATGGTGTCTGAAAGTGGAATCAAAGAAAGGAATTTCGATTATCAATCAAAAATAGTGTGTCATTATTCAGTGAGCTGTTGCTTAAAATTGCTGCTGCAATTTAATATGCTATCGATTGGCTTCCATATTGCTTTCAAGTTACATTTAATTAAAAAATGCAAAACCACGCAGGCAATCATCTCTCTACTTTCGTATTGTGTCTTTCCACCCATAATTATAGTCGGTAATTCCACAACAATCATTCGCATTTCCCTGATGACAAAGCCAAACAAACAAACAGACTTTCGACTTTCGACTTTGTTATGGTGAACAGATTCTGCTCTTGAGATGACCCCTCATTGTGAAGGGTCCAAAGTCTGAATCTAAAGTCTGAAATCTATGCAAATTGCGCTTCCTTTCGCTCTCGTTTCGATAATTATGCACTGATCAGGGCCAAAAATCCCTTTCTCTGCGTTTGCCTGTTGCTAACAGTACATATTTGGACGAGGTGTCCGGAAAATGCGGGGAAATCACCACCCACCACCCATCACCCATCGCCCACTGAAGTTGTCTGCTCCATCAGCATGTTTTCGGAGTCGGTCTCGTGCACTCATTGAATGTTATGAAGTCATTTGCATATTTGTTGTTTATGTTGAAAACAAGATTTCGTTATTAACTTTGCTTAATTTGTTTGCCAGCGAGAGTGGCAATGGTAAGCGGGAAAAGCGGGGAAAAATGAAGAAAAGCGGTCGAATGGCGTGGAAAACGAAAGCGAATTGAGCCATCGAGTCGAGCGGCTGAAGAAGCCGAAAAAATCGTGTTGACCGAAGCGGTTTCTTTGCCTCAATGCGTTTTGGATTTGTTTGAGCCGTTTCCCTTACACAGATAAATATAATAATAATAATCAAATATAAATATGCATTAAATAAGGTTTAAAATGTGCTACAAATACCAAAATTTTTTACAAAATTATCATTTATTCATATTTGGTAATGCCTTTGTTTGTAAATCGTTGTTTTTTTTTTTTTGAAAGTATGCAAGTTTTTTGTTGTGTATGCTGAGGGTCCTTATTAATTGCAATTTAGATTGTGCATCCCTTAACCCTCCACTCATTTTCAACCACAACCGCCAACTCTGCAAGCCCAATCCCAATCCCAATCCCAAACCAAACCGAGTCTCCAGCCAAATCGCAATTCTGAAAACTCCTCGAGAAACAACGAGGCAACAAAGAGCCAAAAAGGAAGCCATAAATAATGCCAAGTACTGTCTGCTCTCTCTCGGAATTGTCCGTCTGGAATCCCAAGTCCGGACTTTGGACGGGAAATTTGTGTTCCATTTAATTGCTGGCGAAATGGGACGAATGGCGGTTGAGGATGCGGGTTGGGCGGAGTAGATAAGATTGCGCCGAGATGGAATGAAATGCTTAAGTGGAAATTTTAGTTTGCATAAATTATGCGGCAAACGTGCAGACTGACCCCTAAAGAGAGATGTTGTGCTGCTGCTGTATATCCAACCCTTATTGTCTTATATAGATATCATATCTTTTGAAACGCTTCAGGAAAATCTTAAAAGTAACCTACTAGATTTTTATTTTCGGTTACTTTGTTTGTTGGAATCAATGTGATACCTTTTCGATTGTCTGTTTTCGCTCAAAACATTCGAAACTTTCGGCTTTTTTTTCGTCTCTGTCTGTGTCTGTGGACTGTCTCGCCGTCTGTCTGTCTGTATCCATTGGCCCATTGCGTTGGGTCGAGAGCATCCAGTCCTCCAGTTCACTCCTCCAACTTTCCCTTTTTGTGTTCCGCACTCGGAACATCCGCTAACATCCTCGTACACATCCGCACACATCGGATGTTGCTTTGTTTGGGCAACTAAATGCGCGTTTCCGAGCCCATTTCCACCTGCTTTAATCCGCGCCCGATGTGATTGGATTAGAAATATTGAGGAAATGCTGGAAAGTACACCAGCATCAGCTCCATCATCATCATCGTCATCACCACAACTATCATCTTCATAAACTGGAAACCAATTTCCGTTCATCCTGGGCAATAAAACTTTGCCTTCAGCTGCAGGCCTCTCAACGCAACGTCAACTTCGGCCATGTAGCAAATAAGAAATAGAAAAAAAAGCGGCCTGAAATAATAGCCGCAAAGTATGCATTGGCAAAAACCCTAGTCCGGCAACCCTGAAAACTTTACCAAACCAAACCAAACCGTCTTGACCAGAGCAAAAAGTTGATATCATTTTGGTCTTGCACTTGGACTCGCAGTACCAAATGGCAGCAAAAACTTGCAGCATATATTGCGGCGTGCCAGAGGCCAAAAGAAAGAAAAAAATAAGAAAGCGAGGAAAAGCATCAACAACAACTGCGGCAATATAAGAACATAGAAAACAAAACTACAGTTCGACTTTGATAAGCTCGATATTATATATATACATATATTATATATTCCAAAAAGGATAAATTTGACCGAAAAGTGATCTTAAATTGGATTTCTACAAAGAAGGGTCCTTATTCGATTTTTTTGTTGTCTATGTGGCCAAAACCAGTTCAAGTTAAAGAAGCTCAACTGTGAGGCGGTCGGTGGAACTTTGCGGACTGGCACGAAAGTAAAAACGAAGCCTCCGTACGTCTGACAGTCCACTGTCAAAACTTTTTTGATTATCTTAATTGCGATTACAGGACGACTGATGCCCCATTCCCCTTGGCCGCAAAAGCGGAAGAATGAACCCCCAAAAAATGCCACCCGATGCGTGCATAACCCCAAAAAGTAGCCAGACAGACAGACAGACAAATGGTAGGGAAAATACAATATATATATATATATATATACAATCGGGTGGGGACTTGAGTTTTTGGGTTCGTTTTTTTTTTGGGGGGGGGGGCCCCCAAGTGTCTGCTTCATCCGCAGAGCTGAAATTAACAAGATTGACCCCCCAGTCGCTGAACTGTAACTGTGGCCAGCAATGAAAGAAATTGGGCTATCAAAGCGGTGTGGGGGCTTCCCCGACCGAAAAGGAAACTTTTGGGCCAAAGGATAAACAAAGTTTGCTCTTCTTTTTGTCCACTGCAATTACAAGAGCTGACCGCTGAAGTCCAGACCTCGAGCAAAGTCAGTTCCCAGAGGAGTGCCGCCTGATAATCGCAATTCGAAAATAATAATAATAATAGTGTTTCCCTTTCCCCTTCCCCTCGTCGCTCCGCACTCAATGATTATCTATGGGACAGGGAAAACTCTCAGAAGACGGCCACCCCAATAAATCTAGTAAATCGATAGCTACAATGTTTGGCTATCGAAGTGAAAGTTGACTCGCAATCCGAAATAAAGATGTTCAAGCAAAACGTTGATATAATATATTTAGCCTAATATATTTGAACTTCTCGAAAGGGAAGCCAAAGCGGTAGAAATAAAAAAGAATTTTCTTTGGTTTCGGCTGAACTTTGACTTGGGAAAAATGCCCAAAAATATGCAGGCAAAGCTCTGTGAATCGATTGAGCGATAGTCGGTTTATCGATGTGAAAGCGAGTGGCGCCAGAAAGAACGCAATGGTTTTTTAATTGCACTCCATGCCACGACTCAATGGGCAAATCAACATTCATGGCACAAAATTTCCGAGGTGAATCAGTTCGTGCAAACACGCACACACGCACACACTAGTGCACTCTTGTTTCACACAGATACTGGCACACACACACATGCACAGAAAGGTGAGTGCTTACAAACCATGAAATGCTTTTGGCCCGAAAATGTTTGCTGCCTCAGCATCAGGAAGCGAAAAACAAACAAAAACCCGAATTATTATTATGATTACCATTAGCTGCTGGTAACGAGGATGTATGCGTATGAATACTCCGCAATTTTTCGGTTTCGCAAATGTTGCAATGGATTCCATTCCATTCCCACATAACCCCGCTTCCGCCAAATGTTCCCATTGACAGCTGGAAAAGCATTTCCATGTCAGTGCATATATATATATATATGTATATGTATGTATGCAAGTGCATATGTATGCTGATAGTACCACGAACTGTGTGACAGAGAATGATTTGAAAATTGTGGAAAAGGGCATAATTTCAATAGCTAGTTTTGCCCGTACTCCATATGCGTTCAAAACCCAATTCAGTGCAGTAATATAATAGGATAAATGAAAAACAAATGATGATGATAACTGGAAATCAACCGCTAGTAAATGGTAGTCAGCGTTGCGTATTAATATGTACATATGTACATACTTTCGACCGATGCAAAAACAATTAACTACAGAAACAAAAAAAAAAAGAAAATGTAAACAACAATGAGGCCCGAGTTTGCTAAAATTTCACATGTAGACAAAACGAGAACGAAAGTGCTTGTTGCAGCACATTTTACACTTCTTTCACTCTTCAGTGCAGTAAAAAGCAAAAACTTACGTGTTAACTCGCACAAATGTGTACATAATGGCTTGATTGCAATTTCAATCTGTGATTGTACATACATTCAACAAAATGCTGCAAACTGGAGCATTCATTCTGGACATGTTTGAGGCAAATTAGTGGTTTGTTTGGCCTATTAATAGCAACATGACAGGTGCAAGCTGAATGCAATGACGACGTGACAACTTAAATTGGTGCTAAGCGGGGAAAAACATTTCAAAATGAATTAGGAACTGAGCGATCTGCAGGTGGGCACCTGCAACGATGGCATAAACCACTTTGTCTGGGTCCAAAGACACTCGATCCATTCCCCATCCGGTGTGCCTCCTATGCAAATAATGGGCGCAATGTGTCACTGAGCCACCAACTGACAGTTCGGATGAAGTGTCGCTGACAGGACGCGGATGTGGATGTGGATGCGGATGCGGATACGGATATGGCAGCCAGTGCCTGCTGTGTTGGTATGCGGTATGATGGATCAATACCACACATAGACATACACTATGCACCGCACAACACACCTCACACCAGCTACCACCTACCACCTCGCTCCCAGCCAAGTGCGAACATAAAATGTATAAAATATTGGCTGTCTACACGATTTCTAGGCAAGAAACCAAACCGAACCGAACTGAACTGAACTGAAGCGGAGAATTCAATTTATATGCAAATGATATGCGAGGCGGGCTGAAGACAGGCGGCAGCAAGCCCAAACCAATACGAATACCAAAAACCGAACCTGAACCTGAACCTGAAACCAAGCCCCAAAACCGTTGCGAGCGGCGTTCAGCTATGTGAATTTTAATTATATTTATTAAAAAATGTAATTATGTTAAAAAGCAAGACAGAGCGACAGACGGACACGTCGATGTGACAGGCAGAGAAAATGCAATAAATAAATATACGTCCATCCATCCGAGCCAATTAGCTGGGTTCTCGTTCAGGTAAAGTAGCGAGTGCCCTCCGACGAATCGTCCCTCACATCGTAAATTGTGGGCAGCGAATAGGTTGGTCTGTCGTAGCTCTTGCGTTCGTAGGTCTTTCGGCTGGGTCTTTCAGTGACTTCCTCGGACTCCTCGTATTCCGCCTCGGTTGCCTCTGCTGAGTAGTATTTAGCAGTGTCCCGTTCCTGGTCCTGGTAGCCATAGCAAGGCTTCACTGTGGTCTTCTTGGACTTGCTCTTTTTGCCCGACTTCTTGGACAACTTGCCCTCGAAGAAGGCCAGCTCCTTCTCCTTCTTGGCCTCGAAAAAGGCCAGCTCCTTTTCTTTCTTTTCGTCCCACCACTGCTTGAACTTCTCCCACTCGTTCTCCTTCTTCTCCAGCTTGGCCTCCTCCTTTTCGGTGAACAAATTGAGGAAATCCAGCTTCTTGAGCAGCTCCGTCTGCTTCTTGCCCTCGAACCAATCCAGCATTGCTTCATCCTTGGCCTCCTTGGCTTCTAGTTTCGCCTCCAGCTTGGGCAGCTTCAATAGCCATCCGTGGGCCATCTGCAGAGCTGTGGGTTTTTTTCGCCACAAAATATGACAAAGCCATGAGCTATTGTGTTCCATTTAGGTTCCTTGTTAAAAAAACTCACCAAAACAGGCCATCGCCAGCAGCATTAGTTGTGGTCCAAATCTCAGCATTGTCTTTTGGCTTTCGGTTGGTACTTGGAGTCCAAAACTCTTGTTCGGCTTCTGTTCGGTCACAAGCAGATGGTCTGGCTACTTATAACCCGAAAATCCGAGCCACTGCATCTGGGAGCACGTGCTGCCTGCCTCGCCACTGCGATAAGCACGTGCATTTCGGTTGAGAAATCTATCAAGCTCGCGGCATATTTGGGCCTTCTGCGATACTGGGTTCAATGCTCTGCGTGCACCGCAAGAAATAATACTTTGGATAAACACTAAATTGGTGTACACAAATGATTGCGTTCCCCGGGTCTTCTTACTCGCTACATTCTAGACGCTTAGTTTTCGCTCAGTGATGGTGGTATGTTCTGTCCCCTGGTCAACTGTCGCTCTGATTAGTCCGGCAGTTATTTAGCAATGTCTTTGGGGGACTTTAGGCAGTTCTGGCAAAGATTTTAATGCACTGGCCGGCGACTGCGAGTCGAAAAGCAGGCGCTGCTAATTGAGTCTGCCATTATCTAGTGGGTGGTGTTGCCTGGCTTGTTTTTGCTGATGTGTTGAAAGTGGAAGTTAAATTGTATTTGTTTAGTGCGGCTCATGCACACGGAAACCAAAAACCGGAGAGGGAGGCCTTTGACTCTGCAATGTGTGTTTGTGTTGGGCAAACAGTTTGCCAAATTAATTGCACACCAACTGTTTATTTGCCCGTTTGGCCGTTTGTGTTTTATGAGTTCCTCCCCTGGTTTCCTTTCCGAGTTTCTATTACCATTTACCTAGCCCGTTTGCTTTCTCCAACGTGGCACGTTAATGAGGCTCACCAGATTGGAATGTATTGCTATTGAGTTGCCTGTGCTTTTTGCCATACAAACATAATTATGCGCATGGAAAATTGTCTCGCAAAACTAAGACTTTCAGCAAAAACATTGAATGCGGACAATGGCATTGGCTCAAAACATAATTGTTGAACATTAGTGCTTTGTGCGTTCTCTTTGCAAAGAAATTGATAGTGATTAAATTCACATAGGATTTGTTATCATTTTACAATGTTTTTATTGCAATAGAAACCTGAATACTTCAGATATCTTAAAACATTATTTAACAAAAATCATAATTATGATCATTTCTGCAAATTAGTTTTGCTTAGTTTATCGTCCGTTTTTTTAATGACGTAAATCGAATTTACTACCGAATAATTGCAAGAACTCTTTGTTCTTCACACGCTCATTGATATGATAGAAGATAATAACTTTTACACAAGTTTACACAAGTTATGACTGTGACGAACCATCAACGACATTGAACTTGCATTTTTTAAAACAAATACTTTATTAAATACGTTGACAAACTTAAATTGGTAAAATACGAAGTAAAAATGGGACTCCAGTTATCAGTGTCAGTCTCCTGGAGGATGGATGCAATTGAAGTGTTACTTGGGGATTCTGTTGTTGTCGATATTTCCTAAATCGAGAGGCAACTCTGGAAATGGTTCCAACACGTTGTTCGAGTTGAGTACGAGATCGTCGTAGTCCTCGCTGAAGTCGTCAAAGCCACTCAAAGTCGTCCTGACGGTTGTTGTTGTGGTGGTGGTGCTGGATGTCAGTGGTGCCGGGGTGGTGCGACGACGGGGTCTCCTGCCTCTGCGCCCTTTGCGTCCTCTTCGCAATTTTCGCTGTGGCTTGGCAATCTCGTTTGATCGGCCATATATATTGGGATAGGGTTCCATGGTGTAAACGGTGTAAGCAATGGGTGTTGTGCTGGTGGTTGTTGTTGATGTGGTGGTGCTCCGAGCAGTTGTTGTTGTAGTTGCTGTTTCAGTGCTGCTCGTAGGTGCTGGAGTGGTTGTTATTTCGGACTGCGGTGTTGTTGATGCTTGTGTAGTTGTGGTTGTCGTTGTAGGTTGGGGTGTAGTTGTTGTTGTGGTTTGTGGAGTAGTTGTTGTTGTTGGAAGTGGAGTTGTTGTTGTTGTTGGAAGTGGAGTAGTTGTTGTTGTGGGTTGTGTCGAAGTTGTCGAGACTTGAGTGGTTGTTGTTGGAATGGATTGTGGTGTCGTTGTTGATGGTTGTGTAGCTGTGGACGTTGATTGTGTTGTTGTTGTCGGAGCTTGTGTAGATGTGGTTGAAATTGATTGCGGTGTAGTTGAAGTTGTGGGTGGTGTTGTTGTTGTTAAAGGTTGCACGAGAGTTGAAGTTTGTGGTTCTGTTGTTGTTGGTGCTTGGGTTGTGGATGTTGCGGAAGATGGTGTAGTTGTTGTTGACGGTGCTACCGTTGATGTCTGAGTAGTTGTTGTTGAAGCTTGGGGAGTTGTTATGGTTGTTAAAGTACTAGTAGTGGGCAGTTGCGTTGTCGTTGTTGTGGTTGTCTGTATTGTTGTTGGAGCTTGTGTCACTGTAGATTGTGTTGTTATAGTTGGAGTGTTTGGTGTAGTGGATGTGTCTGCCGAAATGGTAGAGGTCGACTGTGTACTTGTGGATGTCTCTGTGGATGTGGTTATATCTGCTTGTGTGGTGGACGAACTGGTTAGCGTTGTGGTTGCTGGCACTGTCGTTGGTGTTGCAGATGATGCTGTTGAAGTCGATGTAGCTTCTGTAGTTGTCACCGAAGGTGCTGTAGTGCTGGAGGATTCTGTAGCATTTGATGCCGCTTCAGCCGCTGCTATTATTTCACTGATGTTAATTGTAATGGTTTCGTTGTTCAAGCTAGTTCCATTCGCCGACTGAAGCTGGTTGTTTGAACTAGTGATCGAGGCCAGAAATGTAGACTCTTGGCCCACAGTTAAACAGACTGAAATGAACTAGAAATTAGCATCCGTGTTTAAATCATGTGAGCCACCACTAATTACCTAATGTTGTCACCACAACGAAGGCAATTAAATGATTACGTGACGGCAGCATTGTTGGTTGACGTGCTGCTTTCCTTTCCGTTTCCTTAATTAGCCCTGAATTGAAGGCTTTAGTCGAGGTGTTGCTTCTGTGACTGGGCGTACTGCTCTATAAATTTGGCTAATTGAACTGATTTGCTGAGTGCTCAGATGGTCCAGTTTTATATCGATGTGCACTGGGCTCCACGTCCGGAAACGTGTGCTCCGTACGTGCGATTGCCGATTAACTTATCGCGTCTTCAGCCGATTCCAATCTCGATGCGCCAGCTGTTTCCACTCACTCTCACTCTCAATCCCCGGTTTCATTTTGCACTTTCCGCCCCTCCGCCATTGAAGAAGATGTCTTCTGCTTGTGATTCTGAATTCCGATTCCGGAAGTGGCTTACACTTGTTGAACTTTTTAAAATATGTACTACGAACAGACCGACCGGATGCATTGCTCTTGCATTCGATTAGCAACCGGGCACGTAATCTTGGACAACATCGAAAACAGATGGTCGAAGTAAAACACAAAACAAACCATTTCGAAGGCAATGCGTTTAAATGCGTTCATTAATGAAGTTTTGGAAAAATTATGCGATGAGAATTTAGTTTAGTATACAGTAGTGGCTTATTTAAGTCTAATGCTTAGTATATTAAGGCATGTAAACTGTTTTCTTCGCAAAAAAAACCTAAAACGAATAAATCAAATTAATCCTGAACATTATGCATTTACAAGCACTTAGGTATTTCCTGTACATACATAAACATTTCAGTAAAAGGGAGTAAAACAGCAATTCATTAAAAAAAGATATATAAATATATCTAACGCTTAACTAATTCCAGTTAATTGTAAATGTGATAAAAAGTGATTCAAAAAACCACTATGAATAAATCGAATGAAATGTAAACAGACAATGCGGCATCCGATTAGCTCTGATAACAGCGGCGAATGCAATGGGAATTATTTAATTGCTGGTGTTCGAAAAAGCAAAAAAAAATACTCACGCAATTTTTAATTATGTATTTACATGTCATTCCTAGCCCGCTTTAAAAGCTGAAATTGGTAATTATTTGGCTGGGACGTGACGAGAGGCAAATAGCAAAGTATTATGAAAACAATTCGCTAAAACAGCAAGCAAATAAAAAGTAGTGCTAAATGTGGGTGAAGCGACCCTTTTAAAGGGTGAGTGAGATGTAATCTAAACACAATATATTACAGAATTATAATATATGAAACCCACAAACAAATTGAAAATAAGCATATGAAATTCATATAATTTACTTTAAGTAAATTTATAATTTGAAATAACTGAAAAAAAAAAGAATTTTCTTAAAAGCCTTATAACATTTTTTAATAGTGTAGTTCCATTTCTTTAAATCATTTTTTGATGGTGCAGTTTGGGCCCATTTCGAAGACTAGATGTCGTATGACGTACTTGTACAGTACTTGTACTTTGTATAACCAATTCCCAAGCAGTGATAAATCGTAGAACATGCTCTAGCTCTAGATAGTGATAGTAAATACGTGAGCTAAGCTAACGAAAGTTTTCCACTGGGGCAGTATAAATAGCGGAGTCGATTCAGTTGGGTCAAGTAGTCGATACATTCGAAACGTACCAAAATGTTCAACAAAACGATTGTCGTTGCCCTCCTTGTGTGCGGTGCGTAGTCCTTCGATCGCAAGGACACAAGTTGTTTTATTTATAAGCAAATTTGTATTTTTCCAGCCTGCTACCTTGGCACTAGTGATGCTCGCCCCGGACTTACCGATGTGGCCACTGGACCAGTTGGAGCAGCCGCGCCATTGGTAACTGGAGCTCTTGGTGGCCTAACTGGAGGAGTAGCTGGCTCCGCTCTGCCTCAGCTGACTGGTTCTCTTGGCCAGTCAGGACCTTTGGGATTGGGCCAAGGACCACTTTCCGGACTTACCGGTTAATCCCTTGAACACTTCGGAAGCTCCTAGGCAACTTTTTGTCAAACAAAACAATGTTTCAAGCAAAGAGTATAAAATTTAGCATAATTTTTCGAATTTCAATTTCAAATAAAGTGACCTTTTGACCATTTAAAAAAAATGTTTTTAGATATTTTATTTTCTTAGTCATTTAACAATCCTTCGGGAAACGGGTAACCAGTATGGAATGCTGTTACCTTTATAAACTTGACTGCTGTTTTATTATTTAAAATATATTACAACATAAGTCTATACTTGCCGCAGAGAAAATTGTGTATATTGATTTTATTGAAAGTTCAAGTTTTTAAGCTCTTTAAGATTATGAAGAACAATTTAAAACAAGTAAATGCGCACTTTGCTTATTGCATAGAATAAATTTGTTAGATATCTACATATAACTAAAATAATATTGTTATCCTACCAACATATCTTGAAACGAACATGTATTAATTTTTAGTTAAATCAATTTGTAATAATGAATAATATAATTTTTAAGCTTCACTGTACTCCTGAAGCTTAAAGGTAGAAAAATGTAGGCCTTTAAAGTCCATGAAAAGCTCAGGCCTTACGTAATGCAATAACCAAGTCTAAATAAATCTCAGCTACGTGAGCTGTCGTAGCCCAAAACTCCACGTAGGACCAGATTTCCGACTATTTATATACGGCGAGCTCCCTGAATAGAGCTCAGTTTGCTATTCAACGATGTCAGGCCAAAAGTTATTGTTCATTGCTCTGCTCAGCCGTAAGATATTTCATATTTTCCCATAAGCTTAAAAAGAAAACTTAAACCAACATTTTGAAACAGTGATGATGACAGTGGCCTGGACTTTGCCCACTCAGTCATTGAGTGTGACGAACACATCGTCGGCGAGAAAGCAACTCATCAAGGAATTTGTGGCTAAGGTTCAAGAATTAATAAAGATCTTAATGCAAGATTTGTTGAAACTTCCGGTCACGAGATAGGATTATCACTTGCAAATAAAAGTGTATTATTTTGTAAATTTCAAGTGAAGTGTGCGTCTTTAACAAACAAAAGTCGCCGGAGCATTATCTCAACAGCTTGTATTTTCTCGAGTCACCACATGCTTGTGGCGACTGTACCGCCATGGCCCAACAGCCATCGGGAAAATGCCTAAAATTATGCCACAACCCGAGCGAGCCAGAAGCTCACACATCTTGTGTTCTTGCACAAGAAAATGTGTTAAGAAAATCTTAACGAAATTTCTCACGTTTGCCATAATTACGAGAAAAATACGTGACATGTGTCTTGACTGCGAAATTTACCAGGGATTGGGTTCTGTGGCCAGTAACTACGGTTAAAGTAATGCATATGCAGCAAGGTCGACGCGTCGCAGAAAGGGGGAACAAAACGGGTGCCGAGTTGTAAATGGCAATAATACCAATAAAAATCTGTGTACAGAACCCCCACCATTCCCCCTATCGGTGTAATTCATAAAAATCTCTTGAACAAATGTTTGTGACTCTTGGTCGTGACTCGCCGCCTTCTGGAGTCAAAAAAAAAAACATTAATGCCGTACGCACACACACAGAATGTTGCCTTTTGGCAGGGCCTTCGATTCCATTTCGATGGCTTTGAATAATTCAGGCAAATGTGGTGTGTTCCTTCCTTGGGAGTCGTCTTAAAGTTCCCTGAAGTTTGTCCTCCTCGACGCGCTGGCGAGGGAGGAGTGAAGAGGGGATTCTCTCAGAGGACGTTGCGTGATTGAATTGCGGCCTGATTGACAACTGACAGTTGAAATTGATTTGGCTGCAAAGTCGAGCGGTGCCGGTGGTTGAAACAAACCATCCGGATCCGGCACAGCCAAGATGGATACATGAAGCTGGCGAAGCTGGCGTAGCTGGAACAGCGAAGTGCGAGTTGGGGTGGCGCTGCAAGGAGCCGCACTTATTAATCCCCCGAGTGCAGGCGTGCATAAGTATCGGGCAAATGGATTAGAAACTTTTATGTGCACCGCGGTGAAATTGAGGGCCTGCACCGCGAAAAAGGCTAGGGAATCCGCAGAGGTGCTTGCACTCAATAGCAGGTGGCAATCAGCCACAATTTGTGAAGCTTTGCACAACTACTTCTTAAAATGACAAATGTAAATGCTTTAGGAACTCAATAATTGCTATAATGAGCAAATAATAGCATATATATATATATATAGATTCAGTTGAAATGCACGTTGGGTATTAACCCTTTTTTTTTCTGGGTGTAGGTGATGCGATTGTTGGCTAACTTCTCGGACCAAAGGATTCCGCACCCTCGAATCTGATGCTATTTAATTAAGTTGAACGGACGAAAGGGCTGGGGTGGTGAGTGCTAGCATATGTACGGATAGAATGGGGTGCACCACCACCACCACTCACTGTCCTTCAACAACCCCGACCACTACACACATCTCACCCACTGGCAGCCTTCCACTTTGCCACATTTGTGTGACAGTTAATGAACTCCCGTCACTCTTTCGCTTTTGTTTTCGCTAATCAAAGACACAAGCGGCATGTGAGCGGCATACGCAATGAGGCGATGGAGTGCAGTCAATTAATTGATGGATGATGTGCATAATGAAAAGCGAATGGGGAATTGTCAAAGGATCCTTTGGACGGACGGGCAAGTCCCCCTCTTTGGGCATTCTCCAACTTCAGGGCTGCAACAAAACTTAAACATCAGAGTTCTTTTTCCACATTCTTTCATCAAGCCTATACAAAACTTCACTGGCGTACATGTATGGGTTTTTTTTTTACCTGCCCACTATTCAATGGCAGAAGCTCATCAAGGAACTCCGCCCATCGAATGCCGGTCCATTCAGGTCGATGGTTGCACATCCGGGTGTATTGATTGCTTTGACAAATCTGAGGCTCGTGTAATTTCATTACAAAACCCCCGAATCGGCTTCAGCATGGGATTACCACAAAAGCATTTTTCGAGTCGAGTCGAAGTCTATATATTCCCCAAAGTAAGGAGAGAGATGGGCCAATGTCTGGTCTGTTTTGGTCTGGTCTGGCGTGGTCTGGTCGGGTTTTCCAGATGCTTTTCCTCGCCGCCCTCGTTGTGTATGAAATTAAATTCAATTGTGTGACAAGTTAATCCTATTTCTCATCTCCCAACTTTTATTTAAGCTTCATTTTTTATGCATTACATGCGAATTTCGTGGGTGAGTGAGTGACACCGGTCTTGGTTTCCAAGGCAGTCGGCGGTCCATCAATCAGTCAATCAGCCAGCCAGCCAGTCAGTCAGGCAGCCAGTCCGTCAGTGAGTCAGTCACTCCTTTGGCAGACGTCATAGACTGTCAGAAATGTTTGATATGTATGTATGCTGCCCGCTTTCTGTCTTGGAGCCCGTTTCAAAAAGTGAAAGCGAAGGGTTGGCTGTCTGGATGTCTGGGTGTCCCAAGGGTCGGGGCTTTTGAGTGCCTCCCTGACTCCGACGATCCAGCAACACTTCATTAAACGCATAAAGCAATAAAATGTTCTCTCGATAAGCAAAACAAAGACCATCCCAAATGAAACCCCATAGAAAAAGGCTTCGAACTTCGTCTGACAGCTTGACGTCGCCTGCTAATGGCAGGAAAAAGAAAAAAACAGAATAAATAGAATAAAGGACGGCATCTACCTACCCGAATTGATACTCTCGAGTCCCTGCAAGTTGGTCCCAGTGATTGGGAAGTCCTAAAGCTGCTAGAAGGCTATAATGAAAGTCAAACACCCACTAAAGTTCCTATGGCTGCGCTCGAAATTTTCTTTGATTATGCAAATGTCACAGCTGAGAGGGCAAAATCTGTTTCGATTGGCATCCTGATTTGCCGACAATTGGAACAGGCACCTGGTCTCATCTACATATGTGTGTAGAAACTTAAGAATGAATGCATTAAAATAGAAGCTTTCACTGATAAGTTCATTTAAGGATGAAGTAAATTAAGTGCTTCTATTGGCGTTCACGTTCACTATACTTTCTATCTTAAATTCATCTAGAATTCGGGAGTAGTTAACTAGTGCAGTTCAATCAACTTTTCCATGCGCTTTTCCCGTATGTTTGTCACGCCCCCATTAACCCCATGGAAAAAGTGACAGACAGGAATCAGACTTGAGCTGGGGCTTTATTCATCACATCAGTGCGGAAGAGACCAGTCATCATCATCATTATCGTTGTCGTCAGTGAGCTTGTTCCCCTCGATGGCCACCATCGTTGCCCACTGACCAACCGTTGTCATCCCCGTATCCGAATATAATATAGAGTAGCGGAGTTGTATCTTTATTACGATAATTGCCCATTGAACAGGAAATTATTATATGCGTCCGGGCTCGGCATGTCCTCCGATTCCAAAGCCCATCAAATTCTTGGGGAGATGGAAAAATCATCAACCCAGGACTCAGCGGGGATATAATAATAGCACAATATGCGTCCGAACAGGGTCCCTTCTTCTCGGATGACTACTGGTTCAGGTGGGAATGAGTATGGAAGTGGTAGTGGATTGTGTTTGAGGTTTCGGGCCTTTTAGCTGATGATGATGGCATTTTTCTTTTTTTTTTTGCGGACGACGCTCGGAAATGAAAAAAAAGTACATCACACACGCACAGGTAGGGGAGAGGCAAAAGACAGTGATGGCAAGTGTGGTAAGAGGAGGTACAGATCCTAGGGGTTTGGTGGCAGTCCCGGCAATGGCGGACCATTGTCACCTGCTTCATTACCATGGCCACCGCCATCAGCATCGCCCTCGCCCATCAAACCGGTTGGCGTCGGAGGCTCCCTCCAGCTCCACACGAAGATACTATCGCCGGCTCCTGTATTTAATTCGGTCCTCCGTCGATGTAGCAATACACGCATATTGATCATGAAACGATTCACATCCCGCTGATGATCGATGCGCAATTGGATCGGTGGAATTTGGGTGATTGCACCTCCATCGGGGGAACGCTCCATAATGCGCTCTTCTTCGCCCCGCACGCGATCCATATTCAGGCGAATGCGAAAACTCTGACCTGGATTTGGCCGAAATGGATTCATCTTGCTTCTTGGAATTTCGTTAATTGTCTTTGGTTCGACTTAATCGATAAACGAGATTTGGTTTGGTTTTGGATATCTGTTCTAACTGGAATTTCGATCGAAAGGTTCTGATGCTAATGGGGGATTTCGAATAACTGAACCCCTGCTGACACTGTGGACACAAAACCGATTGATAGAAATCTCAACGAACACTGATCATCTGAGATATATAACAAAACAAAAAGAGCTAAATTATGGAATGGT
Organism: Drosophila simulans; assembly: GCF_016746395.2. Classification (NCBI taxonomy): domain Eukaryota; kingdom Metazoa; phylum Arthropoda; class Insecta; order Diptera; family Drosophilidae; genus Drosophila; species Drosophila simulans. The sequence continues at coordinate 3,927,909 of NC_052525.2, forward strand.
ATTAGGTGAAATACAAGAGATAAACATTGTTATGATAGAAATTAATCAAAAAATTTGCCTAACAAAATCCGACATTATCAGATTGGGGGACTTCCGGTGAAATATCTATGCGATCTATGTGGCCCACAAGTACACATACTTGTGTACGCTCGATGCATATTTAATTAAACTTTCACCTCTTCAAAGACGACAAAGATTCTTTGGCGGGGGCGACAGGAGACAAGTCCAGAACACTTTGGTCTCTCGCCTCAATCATTTTCATGGGGTGGATTGGATGTGGATGCTAGTGGATGTCCTAGCTCGAGGACCTGTTACTCTCATCCTGGTTCCTGAAATACTTAAAAGGCAACACGACAAGCTTTAATTAAATCAGTTTTAATTAATGCAAAATGCGAATTTTCAAAAGACGTCGTTGAGCCAAGCGCTGGCTCAAATTGCCGACAACATGGAAAACAGAACACAGAGGCGATGAGCTCCAAAGGACCCCAAAAAGGATCCGCATCCCCTCGAACGCAACGTTTTGTTGTCGCATAATTACAACTCAATTGTAATCCAATTTTGGCCAGGCATATAAATCCGATTCAGGCACAAAGTCACGCCCCCGGCCTGGTGTCTGTGTCAACTTTTTCGGTGTCAAATAAATAAACTTTTGACAGTCGGCAGACAGGCCAGCGGGGTTTTTCCGAGCTCCAACTCCGCCCGAAAAAGCCCATCCGCACACCTTTCGCTTTTCGCTGTGGCCACCACCGGAAATGGAAATTTGTTAACAATGGCGAGGGGGTTGGGGTTGGTGGCATGTACATTAGTAACTGGGATACCAAAATCAATGCCCCAACAGATGGATTAGATACAGACATCTGACCACGAGCTCATCCGTTCAACCCCGTCGAAGGCAGAACTCTTGATAACTGCAAATTAGTTGCACATGTTCCACATGGGCCACAACTCAAAACAAGACGTGTTTGCACTAATTTGGCCAAAATCAACAGCTGTGCGTACATGTGCTGCCATCTTCTGCTCGCTGTGTGAGTGAAGAAAACTCATCATAACTTTCTTATCAGAAACTTACTTCTTGCTCTTCAGATACCCAACAGAAGCGGTCCCAAAAAAATAAAATAAAATAAAAGAACGGGGGAACTAGCGAGATTCTGGGGCGAAAAACGAGAAGGAAAACAGAAAAATTGCCTAGAAAACTTGTTATAATTACACACTGGCACACACACTCTCACGCGTGCTGGATCGCCGTATGTGTATGTAAGTTGTGCACTGAAAGAAATGAAGGAGACTTTGTCTTTACAGAAAATTAATAATATGTTTAAAAATCTTAGGATTTCATCAATGATTTAACTACGTATGAAACTATTTTATGAGATTTTATAACCCTTATTTCATACCATTATTTTAACATGATTCTTTCATCTATTTTCTCCATTTGTATGACTAACTTAGTGACTGCAGGGCAAGGAATTTGGAAAGGGCGGACGCGGAGAGGGGGGGAGAGTACGAGGGCATGCATGAAGAGGCAACATATGTTGGACTTTGGAGCAAACTTTTGCGAATTTTCGGGGCGCCCTTCCACTTTGCCCCTTGTGGCAGCTCCATATATTGGCACCTCCTCATATCCTCATCGCAGGATTTCGCCGAGTGGAACTTGTGTGTTTTGTGGTTGAGTAGACGCACAGTTTAGGCCCAGAATGCAACAGCTGCGAGAATCCCCATTCCGGAGGACGAAAATGTCCCGGCCAACTCATGGTTCGAGTTTTGCCTGTTGCCGAGAGAACCCCATGACAACTTCCTCACTAATCTGCCCGATGACTCACGATAAGATAGATAATTGCATGGGGTAAGTCCTCTTAGGGTTGCTAATTTTGTGGCTTTGGGGAGCTAACTTTGGTACAAAAAAAAAACAAATCGTATTTATATTACTTTATTTCAACGAAAATATGTTGCATATTCATTCACGAACTGGCATCAACAAACTGCAATAAAAAGCAAGGGTTTCCCAGTGTCTGAAAGGATCCCCGTTAACAATCGACTACCTGATTCCAATACCATTGTTTACCCCTCTCAGAGTGCCACAAAAGCCCCATAATATCTTTAAAAAATAATAATGACAACAGTTTCAATGGAAGTCTGGAAACAATCAGAGCAACCGCCACATGATGCCAACTTTTCAGGGACTCTTCGCAGAAATAAAAACTCGCATCGAAAGCCGAGGGAATTGTTAACGAAGGCTTAAAGAGAATGGGGTAAATCCTACGAAAAAAAAAAATAAAGGCACAAACTTTTGGGCCAACTTTTTTTGGTCAAACAAAAAAAGAAAAGAACAGTAACGAAAAAAAATCTATGTGGACAGCGCCAAACTGTCGGAAAATGCCTAAAAATGGTCCGGGCCAATGGGAAAAAATAAATATGCCAATGAAATGGGCTGTTTTGCCAGCCCTGGAAAATGTGCTCACTGGATGGGGGTGTGCAAAACTGATGGCCCGTCTGGGCCAAAAGCAAAACCAGAGCCAAAGAGAAAGCCATGTGCTCGCAAATGCGGGACACGTACTTGCGCTATAATTATTTCGTACGTGAGCACGTGAGCCCGCCGAAAGACAATGAGTCGCCGTAGCCGGAGAAATGGAAAACGCAGCCTGGAGTTCGAAGACCTGAGTCCGGAGAGCGTCTGCTGCGTCTGCGGCCGGAAGAAGACGAGTCGGACGCGCTAAGGTTAGCATATAGCACATCAGAGAGATTAAAGTGTGGACTTCCTTCGCATAAAATAATAATGGTAATAAACAAAAAGATTTCAGCAAACTAACAAAATAAGGAATTTGATCATTGATATTGAACGAAATCCTTTTTTCTAGCTGTGCATCATAAGAACCCGACAAAGGCAACACGTGGCTACAGTTTTGGTCCCCCAATCGCTAATTTTCACACAGCCCCACAGCGTGACATAAGGTATCAAAAAATGTTTTGGACTAACTCCCCCTCCAAATAATATCCGCCTCAGGACATCGGAGCAAAGATCTTTAGCTTTCCAGCTGCCTTTAAGTATTGCCTACGTGATGGTTTTTCTTCCAGGAAAAATTTATTGTCATTACCTTGAAAGTTGGCCGGAAAGTCTTGGCGTCATATTGGCAGATTTATCATCGTTTATATTAATGGCTCTTTATTACAAGCTTTCATATCGATACGGAATCCAACTTAAGCAGGTGTATATCCTTTATATAAATTCCGAATTTTATTTTAACCAATTCTCTTTAAAACTAGTAGAATATACAACTTCCTGCTTTGGATAGACCTCATCCAGAGTCAGCACTTTGGAAGCATATATCTAATTAAAGGACTGTCCCCTTGGTTCCCAACTGGTCCACATCTCATCCACGTCGTCATTAGCATCGTCATGATCGGAATAAATGAAAGCACCCAACCACTACGACCGCATGCAGCTTAATTCTCATAAAAGTCACATAAAGTAAATAAGTTTGATTATAAGCCACAGAAAGGGGAACACAACAGAGTGAAAAAATGGGTGCAAAGGAAGTACACAGCGAGAAAAATACATAATGAATTCATATTGCGAAAGCAGAAATTTAATTGTTAGGCGGTCATTTAAAGGACTTATTAAAATACTTCTTGCTTCATTTCAAGTTTAATGATAGGATTTGATTTATGTTTCTTTTGCAATAAAGATTAGTTTCAAATTAAATGCATGAATCCATAGTTTTGCTCAGTGCCAATAAAGTGTAGATGTGCCGGACAGCAGCTTCACTGGCAGGTCCTGGACCAAAACAGATCCTGGCTTTGGCAGTTGTCACCGCCGCTGGAGTAATTAACATTCACAATGAAAATGAAAACGAGCAACTGCAGCGGTCTGGATGGGCGAGTGCGAATGGGTGGGTGGGCGTCGTTTGTCTCTGTGGGCGGGTCTTTGAGAGCGGTAAAAGTTTTTAATAACCCGCAACAACAAACACGACTGGGACCACGAAGGACACAACCAACCAAGCCAGTAGGGGCGAGGAAAAAGCGGGGAAAAGGCGAGAAAAAGCGGGCAACGGCGGCACAGAGCAACCGCCAACAGCCACAATAATGACACACAAAACTTTGACAATGTAGTCGTGCGTGCAACGCGCCCCTTCGGAACACAACACCCCGCACCACCCAACCAAGCCACCCACCGATCACAGTGGCAACCCCAATCCATACACCTCTGCCCGCAGGACCCACTTCCGCGTTCAGCGGAAAAGGATTTCTGCCACAACGAAAACAGCAATGAAAACCACAAAATGTTGTCCGCTGGCACACAAAGAAAAATGAATAATATTAATTAATATCGAAAAGTTAGTAAAAGAAAATTATATTATGATATGAAACAAATAATAGCATATATTTCAAAATATCTAGCTTCACAATTGAATGTTCCAAGAAACTTTTCTACGCTTTTTTTTCTCAGTGCAGTGGACTGATCTGTGGGTGGTTCGGGATTCAAAGGTTGGGGCGGTACGCGGCCAGCATACGCAACATCAAATTGCTGACCGCACACACAGACGGAATGGCTTGAATGGGTATTCAATCGCATCGACTGTGCAACAATTGAAGCGGTTTTAAAATAAACGAATGCGGCTTATTACGCACATGTAGACCACCCTCACCACCCTACCACCCACATCCACCCATTGGACCACCATCACTGCCATACGCACATTGAAATAAATGTCAAATTGAAATTGACATGCTGTGACGGGGGAGGCTACGGTCCAGAGGACCAAAGGAGCCATTGAGGAGGTGTGACGCACTGCGTCCAAGCGCTCAACCGGATGCGGATGCGGATGTCGTGGTCAGCTTTTCACACTGTGACCAATTAAAATTGGATTAGGCCTAACCGAAGTTCAGTGAACTTTCTGCAAGTTTCTGGGTAGAAGTGCTCAGTTTACATCAGCCAATCCAACTATAACTTCATTTGTAGCACATCTTGCCATCGAAGATGAGTAATTATTTTTCAGCTCCTCAAGAACATTAAACAGTCAACCGAATTCGATAGTCGCCCTGTTCCAAGGACAAAACCCTTATCAAAGTGTCATTAGCGATTTTTTGGCGTCACCTGGCGGGATTTTGGATTTGGGTGCTCGGACTTTGCCCCAAGCACTTCCGCTTTAAGACTACGCCATTCTTTGATCAGCGCGTGGCTAATAAGATTTTAAAGGGCATTTATGGCAACAAAGGAGCCGGCGAGCGGCAGAAATCGAGTGAAAAATGGTAGATGGGAAATGGAAAATGGAAAATGGCAAAAGGAGGGGCATGTTGGTGCTGGTACTGGTACGGGTCTAATTTTATTAATGTTGCCAATTTTCAACGGGTGGTACGTAGCGGGGTTACAGGTAAGTGCCCCACGGGGGATGGAAAAAAAAGAAGATGTGGGGTTGGTTGTAGCAATAAATGTGCTGCTTACGCGCGCAATTAAATATGAAATATTTAAGAGCTGGCACGGTTCCTTAGCTCTTAGCTGGTACTCCCCCCCCCCCCCCCCCCTCCCCCAACCACGGCATACCCTGGAAAAGCTGGTGAAGAAAATTATCGGGGAGTGTGGAAAGCGGGCTCTTAGGGTGGCGGCTAATTAATAATTTTTAGGCAATTCAGCAGAATGCCAGGGCTAAGGACTCCGCAACTCAGGTGGCAAAAACTTCGACGCAACTCGACTTGACTTGATTAAGTTGCTTTTTAATGAAGTTCAAAGTGATTTTACTTGCAATTAAGACACCTCACCCTCGCAGGTGTCTTTCATTTTCCAATCTCTCCGGCGTTTGCCCCATTTTCCCCCACACCCACAATGATTGATGGCCGGAAAAGCCGCCCGAGGTTTGGTGGAAAACTTTGGCTATGGCTAAACTATTTCCGGGATTCGATTAGGTGGCTCCAATCAGAAATCACACAGTATGGTGGGCAAAATTAAATGAAATATGCATTGCATACATTATTGTTAATGAAAAAAGTTGTTTGGTTTCGACTATTTGGCGACTTGTGAAAGAACTTGCGAAGCGGCTGATGGACAAAGTCGGCTGTCAGTTGTCTGATTAATCGCCGGATGTCGCCAGGACGAACAATGCCCACTCATTTCGAAGGATAACACTTATCCGCAACAACAACTAATTGGAGCTGCAGCAAATGGCTCCAATTCCAAAAGAATGGATGCGGGATCACGGCAAATCCCCATAGAGCATATAAATAACCATAAATGCCGAGCAACTAAACCAACCCAGCAGCAAATTTTTGCGGTTGAGTTTCTTTCCTGGCCAAGAGCTCCTTGCAAAAACATCGAGTGCCCGACAATTATTTACACTCGAAAGTTTTGCCAAGTTGGCCGAGCACAAATGAAGTTGCAACTGCTGTAGCTGTAGATGTAGATGCCAGGATGCTCGAGGAGATGCCGGTAGATGTCAGGACATGCGAGCATGTGTATTCACCAAAAGGGGACACGAGTTATTCGCAGGTGGATCAGGTGGCTCAGGTGGGGAAGGGCATGGCCAGACAGGATGCGGCTGGAGACGAGGGCGAGAATTATGCAACTGCTGTGCTGTGGAAGCCACAGGACGGCACTTCTTGTTGTCAACCTGGCTCCAACTCCAAGTCCACTTCTTCGAACTCCGGCGCTATTTCTGCGCTCCACGCCGCTCCCGTTGTCCTTGCAGACAATTAAGCAAGGACAATGCGCCGCACAGGCTTTGTAAAAGCTCATGCATGCACACTGGCATCGCAGGTCTGCAAAATCTACACGCGAAGAAAATTAGGCTCTCATTTTAAGTGAGAAGTTAAAAAAAAGCAGTCACACAAGCTATCCTAAAGTACTCGTCGGCATTTTACATATGTACATTTTTTTTTATATACGTATATAAAATAAATATTTTCCTCTCTGCACGGAGCACACACCTGGGCTCCTTCTCCGTCCGGATGTGTTAAGCCGTAGAGCCGGGGAAGTTCATTGCCGAAACTTTCTGTCCTTGCAGGAAGCTGCGTCCGTCCGTTCTTCTGAAGGCATGAACGCAATTTGCCTGTCAGTGGCTCAGTGCGTTTTGCCTGTGGCAAATTACAAAGCATACCATGATTTACCTAATTGCGCCACTGCATCTCCTGGTAACACCACCCAGGTATCATTGCCTTTTGTTATCCACTTTTTTTTTCTCGGTCCTCGATCGGAGAGCAAGTAATGCTGTAGAATTCGCGCTGCCGTAGAACAAGAGATCTCATCTCAAAATTAGAAAATATTTCCATTTGAATTTCGTTTAAATTCGGTCATGAAGCCATTTCAGTTTTAGTTTACCAAGGCTGTACGTACGAACAAAATAGAAAATCAGTTCTGTGATTGCAGCATACTCTCCCTTTCGTCCCATGGCTTTGATTGTGGCCCAATTTTTGCAGCCATGACAAATGTCCAACAATTACAAAATTGCCCGCACACAACCGCACACACAATTTGGCAAACAAAATTTACAAAAATTTTCCAAACCATCCGCCCACACACGCACACACACACATATGGCGACGGGGTAAAATTGAGTAAATTTGCAGTCGCTTTTTTCTCGCTTCTCGTGGTTCCAGCTGGGGCTCGACTTCATTTGCCATACAGCCGAAATTCATGAGCATGCTCGACTGGGGGTCAACTATGACCACCCAGCACCGCACACCATGCACCACCCTGGACCGCCCACTGCACCACATCCCACGACCATGTTGATGATGATGGCCATGGCGATGGCAATGATGACAACATGTGTGCCTAAGCGCCGACTATAAACTGCGTTGGAAGGACCAAAATGGACGCAGGACGCAGGACGACCGGACATCGCGGTGGGCGTTGTTGGCTTGTGGACGAACGGGCGGATGGGTGTGTGCTGTAGCGGGCTGATTACTGTACTAGTGGGGCGGTTAGGGTTAAGTGTCACAACATGCCATTTAAAATGGGCGGATGGGTGCGGCGGCCAGCTGCCTGATAAGCGAGATGAGCGAACACTTTGCTAACACCATGAATATGAATATGAGTATATAGGCAGGTAGGCCTGACAGCATACTAAATAATAAATTACTAAATAATTTTAACAATACAAAAAAATGTTTCATAATTTATGTCTATGCATTCCATAATGGTAATGAACAAAATGTTTAATTTTTTTTATTCAAGAAATCCACAACAATTGCTAAAGAATTCTCTTGTAAAACCAACATACCTTTTTCGACTAGTTTTTATAGCCAATAATTTCACTTTTATTTGTATGAAAACTTTTATAGAATTTGCATTCAACAAAAACTGGACAATAGGATCAACCAAGTGGAATGAATCGAGCCAAACCACGAGGCCAATGTGCCCAGTCTTCTTGCGTCTGGGCTTCTGTTTATTCCCTTTTTATAAACATTATGAAATTATTGCTGTCGCAGGCAACATCAGCCACTAAACCTCGACCCCCAACCCCGATCCCTGCGAAGATAGCAACAGTGTGTCTGCCCACTTAAACATCGCTCCCGTCCACCTTCCACCGCCCACTGCCCACGACCACACCCATTGTTACACGCTGCATGCAATCAGCCACATGCAGTGATTGTCCACTTTGGCCGCCCATGTGCGATATGTCGAGGAGCCACTGTGGCAGCCGGAGGCAGGCATTGAACCGCAGCCATCGGAACCGCCCAATAAACAGCATGATGGCGGGAATGGCCCAAGGGTTTGGGCGCTCAACGTTTATCCAGGACGAAGGAGGACCAAACAGAATGGCCGGGCCGAGCAGGGTAGGGCATGCAAATCGATTGATGTTGATTAGCATAAATTGTCTGGACCGCATTGTGCAATGAATAATTTTGGTGGCGCTGACGTGCCACGCCCCCGCACGTCGCCGATCGGTGGGCGGTTGGGCGGTTGTTCGATTGGGCGATTGGGGGGTAATGCTTTTGTGCACCGCTTGCAATTTTGTGCGCCCTAATGCAATTTTGTTTTGCTTAATTTGATAGGCGTTGTCAGCTGAGCTGCCAGCCTGACAATGTGTCCACCTAACAGGAGCAACAATGGCAAAATTGCACACCAGCAACATGCAACATGGTGCAGCAGCAGCAGCAACTAAGGGCCCGGCTGATTGGATGTGCTTTGAGTGTGTTTGCTGCTGGTGTGTGAGTTGTGAGGGCTACTACTAAAGCTATTAACCACTGTGTTTCTGGTGTCGGCCAGACAGATATTACCAAAATAAACGACACACATACATGGATAGATAGATAGATAGTAGACGTTGGATAAGCAAAAATGCCTGAGTAATTTATGCAGCTTAGCTTGAATGCATTTACTAAGCTGCCTCTTGCAATGACAGCTTTTTGACTAGACACTTCCACTTGGGGTTCTTGGAAACCACTTTTTTCGCATCCTTGCACTCTGATTAATAACCCAAATTCGATTGCAAACAATACGAACGAAATGTATACAGAAGAAACTCTTTCAAAGTACTTCACACGACTAGCGAAATTAGTTTATTGTCCAATTTTCTTATTACCAACTGGCATACGAACGGTTTCAATGGTATTTCCACGCCACTAAAAACAAATGTGATACATACTATGTATGTATGTATCATACATTCAATGTGCATGCAAACAGCACATTTGGGTTGGATGGGCTGTGCCGGAGCATGCGGTGCCAAAGTTTCGCATCGAAACATCTTTAAGCGGCGAAACTTTTCTCATAACATGCGAGCACTCACACTCGCACTCGCACTCACACTCACACTCGCATTCACACTAACACTCACGAATATCGCACCACCCAGCCGCACACGCCCCACGGCGAAATCTTATCAAACTGACATCATTTTCATTATGTTTTGCACTTGCACAGCTTCGACTAATGTGTGTGTGTGTTGTGGCTGTGTCCTTCGAGCTCGAAGTCTCCAGTCCTGAGATGGTAATATGTCCTTCTGCTTCACTTTGTATCTGCTACACTTGGCGAAATAGCATAGTGGTTTGTAAACTCACAGCTAGTGTTGTAATGCAATTGATATATATGGCAAGTGTTAGTAAGCCACGTTTCAATGTTGAATACTCAAGCAACGTTAGAAGGGCAGCCAGTTTTTTCGAGTGCATTTTGCGTCGAATTATAGGCAATTCGGTACGGAATCTCCGCACACGCGATACGCATTACACACACATGTGCGCGCGCCTCGAGTGCGTGAGTGCTAATCTGGCCCGCCAATAACTGCAAATTAGATTAGCAACGCCTCGAGGGTGGAGCTGGACTCGAACTGGCTGCTCTGACTCCCCCTCATCTACCATCCTCGATAGCTGACCACCGCCCATATATATCCATATCGACATGCAGCCAGCAATCCAGCAACTCGAACATCGCGTGTGGCGTTGATAAATCTCGACCAGCAAGAGGACAAGGCGAAACCCCAATGACCAATGCCCAATGCCCAATCTCCAATCCACAATCCCCGATCCCCACTCAATCCAATCCAATACAGTCCCCCGGATGCCAATATATATTACGACAGGGGGACTCTCACTGGCCATTTGTTTGGCATCCCATCGCGAGACGAAACTAATAAAAATCATAAAAAGTTTTCCGCTTAGCGTTGCCATTAAGATGCCTGCCCGCCCCTCGAAGATTGTTATTATTATTAGTATTATTTGAGTGTGCCTCAGCTCTGTCCTTGGCTCACTTACACTTTCACTTTCTTCCACACGCACTTTCACCTACCCGCGCGATAATGTTGCCACACTGAAAATTAACTTAACTACTTACTGAAGATGGGAAATTTTAGGAGCCAACTTTGGGATCGTTTTCACCGTCGAAAAGTTGCGTCATGTTTACGATTCGCCTGTATTTGCAAATACAGTCATGGTCAAAATTATTTTCACAAAGTGCATTTTTGTGCATGGGTCACAAACAGTTGCTTGTGCAGCAAGTGGGGGGAGGTGAAATGCAAAAAAACTTTTGCTTTTGCAAATTCAAACCTATGCAGAGTCAGATGAAAGAAGAATTGAAAAAATAACTGTTCCTATGCGCAAGGAAGAGGCAAATGAAGAGATCTTTATCAGTTGTCAGAAGTATTTGCACACGGTTTCGTCGCATCACAATTATTTTCACAACGCAATTTCTTCTTCAGTGATTGGTTTAGAGTGACAAGTGCCGGTTTGTTTGCTTAAATACATTTAAATTATTGAATAAAAATTAGATTTAATCATTTTCCTATTACAGTTATTAAATAAAATGCCCAAAACAAAAGAGTTAACAGTTGAGGCCCGGGCTGGTATTGTTGCTAGGTTTAAAGCCGGTACACCTGCGGCCAAAATAGCTGAAATATATTAAATTTCGCGTAGAACTGTCTACTACTTAATAAAAAAGTTTGATACAGTTGGCACATTAAAAAATAAAAAAAGATCAGGCCGAAAACCTGTGCTGGACCAAAGGCAATGCAGGCAAATACTTGGAGTTGTGGCGAAGAATCCTAGTGCCAGTCCGGTAAAAATTGCCTTAGAATCAAAAAATACAATTGGCAAACAAGTTAGTAGTTCTACAATTCGTCGCAGGCTAAAAGAAGCTGATTTTAAGACATACGTTGTTCGCAAAACGATTGAGATCACACCAACCAACAAAACAAAACGTCTTCGATTTGCGTTGGAATATGTTAAGAAGCCTCTTGACTTTTTGTTTAATATTTTATGGACTGATGAGTCTGCATTTCAGTACCAGGGGTCATACAGCAAGCATTTTATGCATTTGAAAAATAATCAAAAGCATTTGGCAGCCCAGCCAACCAATAGATTTGGTGGGGGCACAGTCATGTTTTGGGGATGTCTTTCCTATTATGGATTCGGAGACTTGGTACCGATAGAAGGAACTTTAAATCAGAACGGATACCTTCTTATCTTAAACAACCATGCTTTTACGTCTGGAAATAGACTTTTTCCAACTACTGAATGGATTCTTCAGCAGGACAATGCTCCATGCCATAAGGGTAGGATACCAACAAAATTTTTAAACGACCTTAATCTGGCGGTTCTTCCGTGGCCCCCCCAAAGCCCAGACCTTAATATCATTGAAAACGTTTGGGCTTTTATTAAAAACCAACGAACTATTGATAAAAATAGAAAACGAGAGGGAGCCATCATTGAAATAGCGGAGATTTGGTCCAAATTGACATTAGAATTTGCACAAACTTTGGTAAGGTCAATACCAAAAAGACTTCAAGCAGTTATTGATGCCAAAGGTGGTGTTACAAAATATTAGTATTGTATTTATATAAAATAAAGAAATTCTTATGTTGAAATTAGATGTTAAGCTGAAATTTACTAAATTAAGTTGAGTGAAAATACTTTTGAAGCGCAATAAACATGTGAAAATACTATTGACAACTTGCATGCATATTTTCTTTTGCTTTAAGCTTTGTACTATGAACCGTTATCTTTCGTATTTCTTTTCGACTACCTTCTGCATAGATCAAGCTAAGCGATAAGAACTATTTCAGGCAAATCGGACAACAACAAGAAGAAATATAACAAAAAGAAGTTGAAGTTTGCAAATATTGTGCGTTGTGAAAATACTTTTGACCACCTCTGTATTTACCCACTTACGTAACGCTCTTATTTTGCTTGGCAAAGAAAATGTTGTGGGAAAATTATGTGCGCTCATAAGCTTTAATCGTCCAAAAAAAAGGTGGCAAATAGCTGGTAAGCACGATTAATAATATGAATAGAACTAGCAGAGTAGAATACGGATTATCGAAAGATAGTTTTAAACTAATTCTGAACATTAAATGCATAGAAGAAATAGTTATGATACGCTTCTTGGTAAGATAGGCCAACTTCGATGTTATCCTTATCGGGGGTTGAGAATTACCTCCAACTGTCGCCCTTACATCAATAACTCACTGTACTCTTTATTGCCCGTCGCTTTTGAATGGCAAAACTTCCGCTGGTGATGGCGTCGAATGGAATTGCTGACGCCAGCGACGCCGCTTTTCCAATGGACAATGTCCAGTTGCCCATACAGTACGTACTGTACATAGCATATGGCACATGGCACATGGCACTTATTCACCGGCCAGCGGGTAAATGACGCCCAGTTACTTATTCGCATCGCTGGCCAGAAGGAAAAGGGGGCGGGGCGGTATGGGGCGGTGGCTATATCGTTGTCCCGCTAATCGTAAAATAAATTATTTTCCATGTGTGCGCTGCTCGCCTGATTCCGAGTCATAATTCTTACATCACTCCTCTCCCCCAAATGGAGCATAAAAGTTTCAGTTAATTGCATGAGTGAGGAGTGCACTGCGAAAAATGCTCGATGCTGAGGTAACTGAATATTATCTCCAACAATCCAAACTATTTAACACTAAGCTAAACTATTAAGCTGGAAATTATCTTACTGCACATTACAATCCCTTTTTACCTTCGCGATTGAATTAGTAAAGAAGTACGTGATTTGTTTCCGTGTCATATGATGAGATTTTTGTGGGGGATAAACTTTTCCAGCCACAACTGGCTGGCTTTAATTGTTACTAGTCGCATTTGGAGCCCGGCCTAATCACTGGCGCCGGATTAGTCAAACTTGCAGCCACTGGACGTGGGTGGTTGGGTGGCTGGGTGGCTCGTTCGGTCGGATGTTGGGTGGTTGGGTAGCAGTTGAGTGGTGTCCAAGTGCTGAAATGTGTAGCGCTTGCCAACGCTGTCAGTCATAATTAACACTCAGCTGCAGCTCCAGCTTTGAGTTCAGTTTTAGCTTTGGAGTCGGAGTTTGAATGGGTGGAAAATAATATGAAACCGAAATGGATGTGAAACAAAAGTTAGCTTCGTTCCAACTGCTCAAAGTTGCTAATCAAGCTTGACAGCTAGCTGCTAAGGGGAATATGGAGATGGTGATTGGGTTCCAGTATAAGCCAGTCATGTACAGATGCACTGAGAAATATATTTATATATTTATGCATCAGTTGGCAATCGTATCAAATGATGAGCATCTAAAGAGTGCAATTTAAAAATTATAAAACCAAAAAATTACATTAAAAAATTTAATTAAATTAAATGATAGCATTTAAAACTTAATGCCGACTTGATTCCTAATTTTCGCTGTGTATCTCGTACATGCTGCCGACAGCTTTCGCAGCATTCGATGGTGTAATTAAGAATGCAACGCACTTTGAGATACATAGCGATGGCGAACAGCGGTTTCGCGGATGGCAAACTCATTAGCCACCCCTCGCGGCCAGATAAATGCGATTTTGCAATCGCGGAGATTTCAATCGGGTTGCGGTTATTGTGTTATGCCTTGCTTGCCCAACCATCCAATCCATATCCAGCCATCCATTTCACTAAAAATGTTCTGCTATCTTAAATTCCGAGCGACACGTGCCAGACACAACTACAATAACAACAAATTACACTAACAATGTTGCGAAGGGCGCTGCCACACCCCCCTCCCCCGCCCTCGTCGGATGCCATGCAAATTTGAAGCGCCTGTCGCAGTTCCTTCTTTGTGTCTATGGCGTCATCGGCTCTACTTGTAGTCAGTCCTCCGCATTTGTACTTGATTACCCATACACACATACACTTTCACCCAGCATCCGCATCCGCATTCGCATCCACATCCGCAGCAGCAGTAGCAACTTTAACTGTAAATCGATATTCAGACAGTCTGCCTGTCTGCCCCCTGCCAACAATCTTGTCCTGCCCTTCGAACTCTGACTAACTTACAGTCTCGACACCAAAGTCGGTGGTTGCGACTTAAAGATACTTGATGCCTATGCATATTAGTATTGAAACTCTACTACTCAAAGTTCAGAAATGGAAATGTTGAGGTTTAGAATTTACTGTTTACTTCCGTATAAGGAATATTTAGGGTTTAACGCAATGTATACATTTTAATGCAATTTGAATAGACCTAAAAGTATCTCGAACTAGAGAATGGCAATCGTTTTGAAATAAAAACGTCGAAAAATGCGACTTTAAAGTTAGGGTTTCCATGACTTTTCTGATACGAAAGCTTCAGGCGATTTAGCAGTCGTGGAGTTATCTGTCACATCAACATAGTTACATATTTTAGGCAGGAACTCATTCCGCACAGAGCACACCGATCGTAGGATGTTGCACAGCAGCTACAATCGGGCACCGCGCCGCAAACTCATTCCGAATTTGTTTAGCAACATTCTACAGGTGATCGCCGATGCCGACCATCCGCTCACCGAACCCGAGATCATGGAGGCGGTCGCCGATCGGTTGGATCGCAGCGACGAGGAGCTAAAGCGCCAGATCACAGTAAGCCTCCACGACGCCCTAATCTACGGCTATCTGCGAGTGAAGAACTATCGTTACTCGATTGTGCCCAGTCGCCTAGACCCGGACGAACATCGCGACCATAACGAGCCCAGTTCCTCCATTACCGCCGCCCCGGAACATAACCGCCTGCAGGAGAGGATCTCGAGTGGAACCAGTGCTGCCATGGATGACAACCAGGGGCGCGATGAAGAACTCACACCAAAAAGCACCCAACCACTAAAGAGGGTAAATGCTGAGCCGCAAGGGCAAACTAATTGATGGAGGAAAATTTCAAATGTAAACCTTTAATAAATTGAACTAAGTTAAATAAAACCAACTTAAGGGAATATAATTACACATTAAGTGCTAGCCAGATTTCTCTTTGAGCTAAATCCATTTGCGACTATAAAGAACACGGTAACGAGCGAATCAACTTCCTGTAGGTAATAATTCCTGCGAGTAATCCCCAATTAGTTTCGCAGATCCTTTGGCAGGTAAGCTAAGCCCACAAACGACTGCAGGATGGCCGCTTGGCCTGATGGCCTGATGGCCGGTGCGGTCCGCAAAGTCCACTCCTTACATCTGATCGACGTGCGGCGAAGGCAATCCCTGAATCCCAGGCGACTTGTGTGTCAGCTGCATTGGGGGCCCACTGCCTCCTCTCGACCGGTTGCCAGCAGCTAAACGGGCTAATTGAAATGCAACTCGAAGGCAGAGTGCCCGATGTCCGATGTCCTAGACTCCACCCCGCGACCCCTCTGAGGTGTACACATTCAAGGCGGCCTTCAAAATATAGATGGTAATCGATAGCCGATTACTTAGGGAGCCCTGGTTGAAAATCGTGGTAACGCTTTTTTAAATACTGAAAATTGGTGATATAAAAATATCCTTTCTAATAAAGTAAAATTATTTAGTAGGCATTGACTTTGATTTCGCATTACTTATCATGTGCTCTTTTAGATATTTTTAGTTTTTCTCTAGATCTTAACGATATACATTCCAATTCTACAACAAATTTTTTTTACTTGGAAAATGTGTTGTTGAATTGGACTGTATATCGTTAAGATCTAGAGAAAAACTAAAAATATATAAAAGAGCACATGATAAGTAATGATAAATTCCGCCGGGCGCAAGTACATAAGAGCGATGCATCCCGGGATCAGTGCCCAGGAAGTGTTTGTGATGGGCAGTGAGATGTGGGGAGTCATGGTCGATGAGGAGAAGGTCGTGTGGCAGGAGGCGGCACGCACGGCAATGGCCGATTACAAGAAGAAATTGGAGAAGTGGAATACACTCAAAGAGCAGTCGGAGGTATGTATTTCGCAGACGTATCCCCATAACTATGAAGCTCAGTTGTCCTCTCGATTCTAGAAAACTACCCAAACGGATGAGACGGTGGCTCCGATCTGCATGAAGTGCTTCTCAAAGATCTATTGCTTTCACTAAACGTTTGTTTAGTACGTTTGTTAAATTATTGTTGTAGTCACATCCACTAGCAAAAGTGGCGGAATGTTCGATAAACTTAAATATTTACATGTAACTTGCTAACAACAAGTGTCAAAGAAATCTTGTGTTTGGACTTCGGCTTTCCCTTTTTCCGGCTCACGTTCATTCTCCGCCAAAAGCCAATTGGGTTTTTGTTCTTGCTGGCACAAAGTGCCATGTTTTTGTACTGGCTGGTTTTTCTGCTCCATGCAATTAAAGCTGCCTGTCTTCGTGCAGGCAGCATTAACACTTGTGGTCATGAAAAAGGTGTTTTTAAAACCAAATGTTCATACCCTTTGTGAGCATAAATATTACATGTTACTAATGACATTGTTTTTATATAAAATTCGTAATCATGCGGAGCAATTTGAGGAAAATAAGTAAATTAATAATAATAATAAATACATTTTTATTAAAAATTTTCCTTCCAAGCTGTTAGCAACTATATCAACTATATATGACACATTTGAGAGCCTTGAGCTTGCGGTCATATCAACAAGGATACGTTGACTAAGACGGGACTAAGACCTCAATCGCGTCCTTTGTGTTTGATGTGGTGTCAGCTTCGGGCTCAAATCATTTACCTTCCCCTGTCCGACGTGCTGTATATACCAATGTATGTGCAGTACATATGTGTAAATGCTTCAGTTCGGTTTGATTAGCGATGGCAAAGATAAACACTAATAATAAACTCTAATAGATAAAATAGATCATTATCTAACAATATTGTATCTGATTTAAGTGATAACCTCTTTAGCTTCTTCAAATCGATGTACCTATCTTATCAGCATGCATTGCTGTTTCGCCATCCCTAGCAGAATATGCGAAGCTATTAGTTCCTGACTGAATAAGCGATTGTGTGCGGGCAACTGTTTGAGTTCACTGATTGTTGCGACACCAACTAGCATTTAAAGGGTCCAAACAGAATGCGGCCATGGTCCTCCGTGCCATCCCCATTAATTCCACACCCTCGAGGGAGGCGGAAGTCACTGCGCTTGGGGTTTAGTCACGCTTATGTCCTTGGCCTTACGTCTCTGTCCCACACACACACACGCACACAAACCCCCCACCCCCTCCCCCTTCTCATGTGTGATAATACCTGTTTAGTCTTTGGGAGCTCGGAGCTTCGAGAGGTCCTAGGTACCTAGCACCGACTACGTTGTTTTCACGCCCGTTGAGCGGAGCAAGCGAGCGTGAGGCGAGCACATTACAATGATGCAGCACCACCAACTCTTTCTCCACAACCATCCAACCAAACTCCCCTCAATCTCTTGGGCAACTCATTTAGTAACTTGTGTGTGTGTGTGTCTGTGTGTGTGTGTGCAGAATGCTGTGCACTCTGGACCCAGTGTTTAGTCCAGTCAACTGGCTTTACTCAGCTAAATTAGATTTTGTGGTGCGTAATTTGAAAATTGTGAAATTACCCAACACTGCGGCGGAGTAGTCGAGATGGAGAAGTGACGTGGCACATTAACACCCAACGATGCCAACTGGTTATTCATTGAGGGTCGCTCACTAATGTCGGATTATCCGCTCAGAGCCTTTCTAAGAGCACCCAAAAACACACGAAATTAGTGCAATCCAATTGCCAGAGCCCCAAAATGGGAAAGAGCAACCCTTGAGCAAGATTGGCTATAATTCAAGAACGAAATCCAATTCTTGTGATTTTCGCACCTCATCACAATGGCTAAAAACAAGCCCGGGGCGCTCCCCTTGTTCATTTGCTTATCGCATAACTTTTGGGCCCTCGGTGGCATATTGTTTTACATGTTGCTCCGTTGGATAAACGGATTCGGCTTGTTTTGGCCTGCGGAAAAGTGGTCCTTTTTGTGTCGAAAGCGACCCAAGCGAAAAACTGGAGCCCCAAAATTGTTATGTTGTTAAGTTTTTTCGTTTATTCCATTATTTATGTACTGCACACGTTTGGGCAGGCATAAGGCGATTTTCTTTCCTTTCTTTTTGGGAATAGAAGTAGTACAACATATTTTTTAGAAAGTAATATATTTAACAAATAAATTCATTAGCAAGCACAGTAGGCAGCGATTTTTCCGTGTACGTTACTTGACGTAGGGCCTTTTCTAGGTATACATAACACATACACCCTCCATTCGATCGGCAAAATTTATCTTTCGGCAACATACTAAAAACTGTTGTAAATTATCGTATCTGTATCGTGTTCTTCTGTTGGGTTATTGGTCCCAAGTGTGTAGACGACTGCCCGTTTTCCGGTTTTCCTCCAAACCGTAATAAGACCGCAGAAAAGTCCAACGAAGCAACTCAGCAAAAATTCAAAAAATAATACCGAGAATAAATATCAACTATCAAATACATCAGTCCAATAGTCAAATTAGCAAGCGCTGTCCTGTAACCAGCATACCACGCCTTTGGGTATATCTATAGTGGCAGAGGACGAGCAATGGAGGATTTACATTTAAAACTCGGCGACCTGCCCCAGGAAGTGTTGGCTGCACGGCACAGCATGATTATGGGCCAAAAATTGGCTGGATCACTTGGTGAGACACAGCATCACCTGCAGCATGAACACCACCTGAATCACCAACTGAACCAGCTCAATCAGTTGAGCCACTTGAATCAGTACCATCATTTAAGCCAATTGAATCAATTGAGTAAGCTACACCAGCATTTACAACATAAGATCTCATCGGGGATGAACCTAAATTTGGACCTGGACCATGAGATAGAAACGGAGATGGATATGGGCCTTGATGGCCTTGATGTTGATCTGGATCTGAATCTGAATATGAAGCTGGGAGTTAATCTGGACATGAATCCGGAGGGCAGTATTACCAATAGTACCAGCAGTACCAGCAGTACCAGCAGTACCAGCAGTACCAGCAGTACCAGCAGTACCAGCAGTACCAGCAGTGCTAGCAGGACCAACAGTACCAGCAGCACCAACACGTGCAGCGATCAGGGGCAAGGACATGGATCTGGGATTGGACTTGGTGACCCAAAGCGGGACCAAAGCCAAGTCCACTACGCCCATGACCCTGCCCAGGATAATGGCGATTCACCGAATGTCAGGAGTTGTACTGGAATGTGCAGCCATCAAACAGAGAGCAATATGATTTGGGGGGATTCCCTAACGGTTACTAAGTCTTCATCGCCGGAGACGGGCAAGGGGGAGAAGGATCAGGAGGAGCTTAAAGAGGAGGAGGAGGAGGAGGAGGATGTTAAAGAGGTTACGGAGGATAAGAAGCATAAAGAGGACGTTTTGATTAAGGCGGCCAACTCCAAGCTAAATGTCAATGCCACTGTTTACACGATGCCAGGCAAAGTAAAACCCCTTCCTGACGGACGACACTTGCCCCAACCGAGTCCCACTGCAACCTCGCAGGCCACTGGCGACTATCGCCTCAATGCCCAGGCCCCTGTATTCGAGCCATCTTTTCTGTGCATTAGCTCGTTGGCTTCGCCGGTGGTTTTTCAACGACCACGTCCAATTGTGCTACGGCCACCCCCACCGGAGGTATCGCAACACCAGATGTCGGCCATTTCACAGCCTCTACTGCCGACACCGCATCTGATGAGCCACGAGATGTCAGCCCATGGTTTTCATTCAATTCAAAGATCGGGCAATAAGCCAAGTGGCCGCTGGCGCAAACAACCGCTTCCGGACTTGTTTAGCGCCGTCATGTCACTGGTGACGGAACTGAAGCGATCGGTAAGCTATCCGGAGATCATAGGCTGCCTATCCAAGAGACTCAATCGAGAGCAGGTGGAACTGAAGCGCCATGTACCGCACACACTGCACGCCGCCGTTAACAATGGCTACTTAAAGAAGGAGGGCAATCGCTATTCCCTGCTCCCCGAAACGGAACAGGCCGAGATCATGCGGCGCAACATCGCGGCTGCCATTCGGGCCAAGGAGCTGGAGAAGGAGCCGTTGTCCTGGCGCAGGCGTTAATGTTCGCAAAACCAATCTTTAACTACGTTCACAACCTGGCATCTACACGACGCTTTCCGCATCCTGCATCTTCATCATCACATTTCGTATCCTTCTGCTTCATACATTTTATAATTAAGCTTGCACAGCACTCGAGGCTGTGAGCATGTAGTCCTGTGCGTTGCACAACCCAGAGCCCCGAGTCCTGTGCTGCCGACGAGCCCTGCAATTTGGTTTTACTGTACGTGACCTGTGTCTGCGATAAAGCGGTCCGTGTGATCCTCGATGCGTGGCCTGTGCGTAAAGGCACGCAATCTTCGATCCGCGATCGACGACCGGAAGAAGTCACGATGACAAAAGTTTATATTGTATACAAGATCTACGCAGTTATACATCAACAATTCATATTTAATTTCCCCTATTCATTTTGTATTTGATTGGTCTGCTACTGCTCATTGAAATTCTGCTATGCATATGCATTCAACTTTGTGTTTATCAATTTAGTCAGTCGTCCATCCATCTCAGGCATTCCAGTCAGTCAGGCAGTCATTTAGACGGTCGGCGGTTGTTCCGATCTGTACAGTTAACTAGCTATTGTGTGCGGAGTGGCGAGTATCTAGAGCTCATCATGATTGTTTTGTAATTGGAATGCGACAATGCCAGGCCAAGAAGGAGGACGGAGATGCTTGATGGTGGATAGATAGAGGATGCCATCTCCCAGTATGCAAGGACAATAACAATAACAACAGCAGCAGCCACGGCAAGGATGGGGGGCTGTGGGTGGTAAGTACGAGGACGAGGACGAGGACGAGGAGGAGGAGGAGGAGGACGACGAGTGAATGCCAACTCAACTAACAATTTGCTTCAATTATAAAAAGCGTCGCGACAAAGTGGCGCCAAGCAAGCGACGTGCGGGGAGGAGTGGGTGGTTGCATTGGGGCATGAATGTGATGCTGTGCTGTTGCTCTGGTTGTTGCTTTTTCCTTTGCCTTACTGTTGCTGCTGATGAAATGGGTAAACAGTGGACAGAGTGGCCCGGGGGTATGGCCTGGTAATCAGCATGGCGACGCACTGCTCCTTTGAGCCCTGAACTGCCTCCTTCTCGAAGCGAAGCGGCTCTGTGCTGCCAACCATAGATCGCAAAAAGCAACCGAGAGTACTTCAGAATTGAAAACCTATATTTAAATTTTACTCAATTTTAGTGGGTGCAATTTCTGAATGTAAATTTGCCAACTAAATGTAAGGGACCATTATGTGTCAGATTTTGAGGTAAGCATCTACAATTTAGCTAAAAAATAGCCAAATGGGCAATTCCCTCGAGTCGAGGAGAGGAAAGTCAACGACTCTGCCATGCAGCTGGCCTCGACCGGAATGAAAGTGGAACTGGAACTGGAGCACCGAGGAGCCTGCTCTGGCGTCAACCTCAAACCATCCTTGCCAGCTTTGTCTGTGTATATGGTCATCAACTTATTTGCATGCTGCAACTCCGGGCCCTGTCATAATTGTATTTTGTTGCCGCCAGTCAGGGATCAGCACTTCGATATGCCAGGGTCCTGTCCAAAGTTTGTTGCTTCAACGCCATTGCCACCGAACCGAACTTGTTGACTCTTTTTCCAACTGGAGGAGCAGACAGATGACAGGAATACGGGGAGCCAGGAACTTAACGCGCCCAGCAGGGAGATGATTTACTGAGCTCGTGTGATTCATAAATATTTCTTCCCAACGCCGAGCTCAGGAATCCCTGTGTCCATTGTCCTTTTGCCCTGTTGTAAATGTGCACTGAGGGAAAAGTCGATAGAATACGGATTTTCATTTCCTATCACACAATTTGCAGTAACTCTTATATCTGTTGTATCTAAATAATATTCCCCAACACTCTGAAGCTAAAACTAAGAGTCCTTATAGTATGTTAATGAACTGCTTGTTGTTCACTGTGTAAGGGAAGAGCTTCAATTCAGCAAGTTTCATTGCTGCTCCTAGGATGAGCTGAGTGTCATTTGTCATGACATTGCATGAAGAGAAGCGTGAACCAAGCGCCGAGGCATGTGTGCGAACGGAGTTGGGTTTAAATGTTAAATAGTTCACAGCCAGCTTGATCCTCCGGCACTTGAGCTGGACTGAGCTGCCCTTAATTTTGCGTGTCAACGGAATGCTGAAACTGAACTGAAATCCACGCACACGCAGGGCAGATTAGCCGATGATGCAGCTCCTGACTGCAATTTTGGAACACAGAACGAACAATGCTCCCTCAGATTCCTGCTTTTCTGCCATGTAACCGCGCTCAAAGAAGTGTGAACTAAAGACGGCATGAAACTAGTCAAGTAAGTTTCAAAATGTAGCAAGTATAAGAACAGATTAAAAAAACGTGACAATAAAATACAAATCAATTGGCAATGATATAATAAAACAAGAAGGCAACTTAAAAAAAAGGAACATATAAATACAAGAAGAAGCAGTCAGCTGCAGTAACTAATTAAACAAAACAATAAGGTGGAATTTGAATGGAATTTGACCGCCGAAAATTAAACCAGCACCAGCACCACTTCCTTCCTGCGGATTGACCACCCAATTAGCGAATTAACCCCACCGCCCCACACAGTTAAATACCTATACAATCGGCAATAATAACAATCATTTAATTTCAGGTTAATTGCACATACTTTGGTTTGTGTCGGGCCATAAATTGTGTGCATTCGTCGGCTGGTCCGCTGCCTGGTGTTTGTGTAATTTATTCGCATATTTCAGTGGAGCGTGGAGTGACAGCCTGAAATTATGCTACAAAATGCCAGGAATGCCTACCCCCGTTAAGTTTTTGGGGAGCGGGCGTAATAGATGTGGCCCCAAGTCAAGACAGAAACGAGGGCAGACATCCAGCAGGGGCACACACAAAAAGTCTGCGCTGCTAAACGCATTTACGTGTCAGAACTAATTTAATGTGGCGCCCCAGGGTGGATTGAAACGAACTAAAATGGAACGGAACGGAGTGGAATGGAATGGAGTGGAATGGCGTGGGGTGTAGACCCGGAAAAGGAAAACGGAAACGCATACGCAGCGAGCCAGTGGCGCCTGACCATATTTTGCTTATTTATTTGCCTTGCAGTAATGCCCCGACACCACGACACCCGCCCTCGCACATTTCTCACCTAATAAAATTACAATGGCCACACATCCACATCCTCACACCCCCTGCAATGCACCCTCACATGTTGCTGCTGCCCCGCTGGCCTTTTCGTTCCTTTTTGATGTAAATTTAATTTCGGTTTTCACATTTTGAGGTTTTCATAGCCGCATGCTGGCATTAGGATAGTACAGAGGGAAAAATCTTACCAATCTATGCAACTTTCTTTATTCGGTATGGGATTTTATAAATGGGATTTTTCTTTACTTCAATTTCAAAAATACATCAATCAGTTTATTTAGAACATTTATTTTTATATTAAAGACCACAATTTTTCTAAGTGTGCACCGTAGTCCTGAGTTTCGAGTCCTGAACTCCAAGTGAGTGTCCGTGTCCGGGTCCTGTCCTCCGAATTCCTCACCCCTGGTGTCGTAGTGGTGTCCCCGGGGATTCGGGGGAGCATATTCAGCTGCCGTAATGCTTCTTTCATCGCTGCTTCCTTCCACCCAGCCCCTGCTCCTGCTCCTGCTCCTGCTGCTGCTGTTCTTTTCCTTTGCCCTGTCACTCTGTCATCAGCGTCACATATTGTTCGCCTTTTGTCCTTTCGGGGGGATGGAGTAGAAGGTGGAGAGTTGGTACTGCGTCCCCCATATGAATATGTCAACTCGATTCCCTGGCGTGTGCTCCGATTCGAGTTTCTGTTTTTTGCGCATTTTTCCCCCTTTTTTCTTCTTGGCGCTCCTGTTTCCGCTGCCGCATTGTCCGCCCGGCTGAACTGCGATTTCAATTAAACCCCTCGCCAAACCGATGTAATCTCAATCTGATTTTCGGGGCATATGCGGGTTCCTAATCGAATAATCCGCAAAACTCCCCGTGTCGTGCGGTTAACTTTGTTACCTAGCAGCAGCTACAAAGCACTTGTGCTAAACATCAACTGGATTAGATTAGTAGATGGTCAAATAATTCATTTTCAAATAAACGTATTCATTGGGAAATCGCCTGGCGAGTTCAGTGACCGAAGCCGGAAACGATTCACATACTGCCATCCTTTTGGAGGAAGTTCACATGGAGGGACTTGGTAACGGAGTGGAGTGAACAAGACCCAAACAAAGTCTGACACTCGACACAAGCTTAATTGCTGGGCCCAGAACCCGATGCCCACCCAGATCCCGAGCCAAATCCTGGGACTCCAACACTGACTGTGAAAAAGCGCCAAGTGCACTCGTGGTAATTTGATTTAATTGTGCGTGCCAGCCGGCAGCAACAACAAAAGCACTTAGCCAACTTGCAACAGCCGGGCAACTCTTGTTCATATGTTTGTGGTCGCCATTTTTTATACCCTAAGAGATGGTGTAGGCTTATGCAAGCATTGTTTATTACCTCTCTATTTGATGGTATGTAACAACACAATGAATTAAACTTTATTGAAAGTGTTTAATAAAAAATAAGCTATATTATTGCCCTTTCGATATGTTTTTCAAACTACATATAGTCCGACTTAAAAGAGAATCCTTTCATACTGATACTTTTTTTTTTTGTTTTTCGCATTGGTGCTCATAAGAAATTTACAAGTGTCGGGTGTTGGCTCCTTTTCCTGGCTTGTGGGTCCCAGGTTAAAGGGCCCAAGTCCAAGTCTGAAGCTTTTGAACTCCATTCAGCCTTAGGTAACCCCTGCCCCTTGAACTTGCTACTTGCAACAGCTTCAAGTTGCAACTGTTGGTCCGCTCGTTGTTTTTCCTCATGTTCGCCATGGTCACCATTGTCGGTGTTTATTAACTGCGGACCTGCTTTTCTTATATATATTTTTTTTATTTTGTTGCCACTGGTTTCTCGGCTCCTGCATAAATCATCAACGGAATGGCCTTTAATGCATAATTTATCTACCGTTTCAGGATGCCCCCAGCTATCTCTGTCTGCGGTTTTCCTCTCGTTTTTGTATTGTTTTTGAACATGCTCGGTTTTAGAGCTGAGCAAATTTATAGCTGACGAACATTTCCGCTTCCGTTTGCAATTACACGAGCGGCTAAAATAATAACGGACAGCGATTGCTGCATCAAGATGTCTATTATACCACTGGGGACGATTCATGAAATTGTAATCCATATGTATATGTGACGGGACTTCCAATAGACTTGGCTTACATCTTCACTTACTACCAGTAGTAAATATGTACCTTGATTGCTTTCATGATTCGTACTAGATTGGTTATGCTTTAAAACACCCATTTCGCAGCAGGTTCATTCGGTTTGAACTTAGCTTTGAATTGCTTGCCTAGTCCGAGGCTATTTGCCATTGCTAATCAACTGAAAAAACCCATACGCATTTCCACCCATTGATATTCATAATTCAAAGTTCATAATGTCACTTTGCATAGGGGACCGAAGAGAATCCGGCACGGGGGAAAAGTGAGTTTGTGAAAAGTTGCCCTCCCCCACCACTCACACACGGTAAGCAACTTGAAATTTTAACATTACCATCACTCCGTAGAATGTTTGATTTTCACCGCTTAATTTATGATTTAATTGCATATTTGACGGTGCAATGCAAATATTCACCCCTCTGTGGTTGGCCTGCAATGCCACGCATTTCATTTAGATAACCACAAATATTTGCCACAGAACGCGTCTGCCACCAGAGGGCCAATCGGGCGTGGATAATTTGGTGCCAAATGTGAATTATTGGTGCACCTGCACATTAAGGCAATTAAATCAGAACAAAAAGCCCCATGCGACAGTATAACTTGTTAACTGTCCGACCAAATAATAACCAAATAAAACAACAGGATCTTCTGTTATATTCTGTATGTGTACGCTCTGTTTCCGAATATATCCCAAAGTTCATCGGTTTGGCGAGGATCCAAGAGTAGACACCAGTTCTCCCAGGCGTCGGGATCGCAGCGAAAACTGGTTGCCCTGGCGCTTCAGAATGCCATATTCGACCCCATCGCGCAGATTGACTTGCACTTGGCGATAGAACTCCGGATCGTTGCGTCGGTACTGGATGCCCAGGACGAAGTTCAACTCTGTGTCACTCATGGGTCGGCGCGTCTCCTCCAGGACGTGTAGTATGGACCTCAGTAGGTTGGGGACCAACTTCCGCTGTTGCGGCAGTGTGCGAATCCTGTAGGTGACGGGCATGATAATACAATTTTTTACATTTTTTTTGTTGCCTTTTATATATATATATATATATTCTTTTTTTTTTTTTTGGGAAACCAAATGTAAAAGTGTAGACAAATTTTGTGACCGACTCGCCGCGCAGCCTGAGTCGTTATGAGCTAGCTTCGGAAACGAAAACCCAAGCTACGTGTGACAGTAAAAGTCAAGCCAACTAAATGAATTTCCTGCCTGCTTCGATCCTCGAAATTTTCACCATCACTCCGTGGAATATTTGATTTCACCGCTTAATTTATGATATAATTGCATATTTGGCGGTGCAATGCAAACATTCACAAGTATTTGCCACATAACGCGTCTGCCACCAGAGGGCCAATCGGGCGTGGAATTCGGTGCCAAATGTAAATTATTGCTGCACCTGCACATTAAGGCAATTAAATCAGAACAAAAAGCCCCACGGGACATGAAAATTTGTTAACTTTCCGACCAAATAATAACCAAATAAAACAACAGGATTCACTGTTCTATTAAGGACTAATTAATTTGCAAGATCTTCTGTTATATTCTTAAAATCTACATAGTGGCGGTTTAAGAAACTTCATCGGCATAAAGATGGTCCGAGACTGCAGCGAAAACAGGTTTCCCCGTTGGATCAGAATGCCGCGTTTGACGCCATCGCGCAGAATGACGTGCAGTCGGTGATAGAACTCCGGATCGTGACGTCGGAACTGGCAGCCCAGGGTGACGGTCAGCTCTTTGTCACTCATGGGTCGGCCCATATGCTCCAGGAGGTTTATTATGGACCCCAGTAAGTTGGCTTCCATGTTAGTAAAATTGTTTAATTTTGTTGTCGCTTTTTTTCGATTTTTTTTTTTTATTTTTTTTTTGGAAACCAAATGTAAAAGTATAGAAAAATTTTGTGTCTTACTCGACGCCTGGCCTCAATCGTTATGAGCTAGGTACGGGAACGAAAGTGCCAGCTACTTGTGACGTTAAAGGCAATGCCAACTACATGAATTTCCAGCCTGCTTCGATCCTTGCTTTTTGGCCTTCTTGCCGGTGTTTTTCAACAGCAGAGTTACTTCCTCATGGCCAATTAATCAGAAGGCGACTGTGGCGGGTTGAACTTGAATGACCTCGAGGCATAAAAACGAAAACTGCGACAACAAAGGCAACAGCCAGAAAAGCAACAAAGAGCAGGAAACACAGCAACTAAAGGAATGCCGATCGAGTTGGTAGTATCTTCAATAAATTAAAATACCCACTAAAGTACCTTGATTTGCAGCTAACAGTGCGCCTCTTATTTTGCAACTTCTTGATTTTGCGTTGCAAATACACAAGTATATTTCTATTGCATCTTTGGGTGCAACAATTTTCCGAGTGTAGCCAGGAAGCGAAGGGCCCACAAACATCAAGTGACATTCGAGCAGAGACAAAAAGTCATTATCACGGCGACGTCGGGCCGCTCTCATCTCCACATCTCCGCATCTCCACCACCCGTGCCCCCGATCTCGGCCATATATACATATATGTGTGAATGTATGCCCAGATCCCCTTCGCATTCGCATTCGCCTCATGTTCAGCATATGGAGCACGTGGTTTGGAGTCATAGTCATCGCCATAGTCGCCACCGTCTTTGTCGCCATGTTTTTTGCCTTTTCCGGCATTTTGTTTACGATTACTTTTTGTTTTTGTGCTTTTACGTAGCATCTGTGGAGCTCAGGGTTGCATTGAAAGGGGATCGGTGTAATTTGAGTTATTGGTTATTGGTTGCCATACAGTAGAATATAAAAGGCAGCAAAAGAAACCGCCGGTAATCATAACAGTTTTAAGTTTGTGACAAAATCGTACACAGCATATTTGCTGATATGTTTTACTGTATAACTAATTTATCCGAAACTCTTCGTTCCAAGCACTAGGTATCGTCTAGTCCAAACATCAATACGATAACTTTCTTATTTGTTTTATTTGGCGTAGAGTTCTCTGCGCTCCCCAGCGTACGCGGATTTCCTTTCGAGATGGAGTTGACAGACGGCAGTTTTCCCTGAATGATTTTCACTTGTTTGTTCTTGTTGTGTCCTCGTTGGCTGCTTTGTTCGCTTGTTCGGCTGGCCCAGGAGAAAGCCGACCCTGTTTTGCAGGACCTCCGTCCGGGATACATACACATACATACATATACCGACCAGTATTACTCTGGGCCCCCTTCATCAGGAGCAGCCGCCAAGTGCAATTGTCATAAAGTGTCATTGGCTGACGTCGCGTCCTCGCGTCCTTTGTACAGTTGTTGGTGCGGTGAATCAACTTAAATGAGTATCCGCTTTGTAACTACAAGTGCGTGGCTTCGTTTTGTTCCCTTTTAGCTAACATCTTTTAGCCAACAACCGGCGGGGAAAATAGAAAGAGTGAGTTAGAAGCCGGCCAATTGGCTTTGTGCGCGATTTAGCTTTGTTTTGGACCCCAGGTCTAGGTCTAGGACTAGAGCTCGACTGAAGGATAAGGGATTCGGGCTACAGGATGCATGAGAAAAATCGTAGACAAAGGGCTCCCATTTCAGTGAAAGCAATTGAGCGAAAACAGTCTACAAGTCTTAATCCAAAACAACCGAAAAGTGTTAGAATAAACGCATTTTAAGTACAGATATCCACAATTAGTAACTTTGTATTTATAAAAAATCATTATATGTATTAGAAGCTACTAGACTCTATAAATTACAGTACGATTCACATTTGCTCATCAGCACCTAAGAGCTTAAACACACATCTTTTTTAAACCCCGAGCGCTCCAATTACAAATCTATTCTGCAACTTTTTCGCGCGAGCACAACTGTACTTTTGGCATCTATGCAAAAGCGTGGGATAGCAAATGGAAAAGTGATTTATGTAGCAACACTGCCGCATCGCACGGGTTGGTGTTGAGGTGGGGTCGGTGTTGAGGAGTTCAGGAGTTGAAGACGAAAAGGCTCCACTGTCCTTAAGCGGCTTATACGTAACTGCATGGGGCGAATTATGCTGCATCGCCGCAGGACTCGCATAGTGCTCTCTTCCATATGGCAGACGGCCAGTCGCCAGTCGCCAGTAGCTAGAGTTCCACCGATCCGATCCGATCCGATTTGGTCCTCCGAATCGGGCACAACGAACTTGGCCAACTGGCACTCGGCCAATGCAATAGCCCCGTTGAAAGTGACAGCGACAGGTGGAGAATGTGCAAAGTTTGTGCGAAAAAAGTGGGGAAAAAAGACTAATAGGACGCAGCTAAACAATGTGAAAGATACAACAGTTTCGGATTCCCCATGGGAGGTCCCCAGGTTCGCGGACATCCTGCGATGTTTTCTGCGAATTGAATATGCCGCGTTCATTCCGGGAACAGGGACGGAAACAGAGAAACAATTATAAGAGGGCTAAGGTAACGGCTCCAAAACCAGCTCAAACACATAAATGCCAGCCAGGAATGATAAATTGACGCTTGACGGGAATGCAAGAATGCCAGCGAGAGCGGACTCGCGATGGGATTAAGCTGGCAGATACGACAGCCACTGGGGAATGGGATCTGCACTGAGAAAAGTGCGGAAAATTGCCAAATAAAAAATTGCTAAGTTACTTACCTATTATATATATAATATTTGTATGTTTATAGTTCATATATTTTTATTTTGATCAGTTCGCATGCAGTGACTAAGTATATAAGGAAATTTTGGTTTTTTGTGAAAATTTTACGACAATGCTTTTCTTTTCCGTGTAAAACTAGGAACTGGGGTTAGATTCGTTCGGGTTTGAGGGCCAGACAACGGTCGACATTGAGCAATTGCCATGCATAAATATAGCGGCACTCACTAACACATGCACGGCGAGCACACACACAAACGCACATGGGGCAACCACCTGTCAGGATGGGCAAAACATAAACAAGCGACGCAAATCAAAACAAGCGACGGCGCCTCGAATAAAATTCCGCCGAAATGAGAGTCCGGCAACATGTTGCACGTGTGTGTTGTGAGTTTCAGGACATGCGCATTTGGCCAGCAACATGTTGACCACTCCGAAATGTTGAGCAACATTTCGAGGTTGCCAGAGGATAAATTGGCAAAAAGGTAAATGCCAAGCAGTTGCACCTGCGTGAAGGAATTTTAAGTTTCACAGTTCACACTTTGTCTTGCCAATGAACTAGCAACAAAGCTGACTTGATTCTCATAAAGTTTTTTTTTCAATATTTTATAAGAGAAGGATCATAAATACACAGATACGATCTGCAAGAGTTCCCGCTTATGAAAGGCCAACAGAAAGGGAATTCTATGTCGGAATTAGGTGGATTGGTGGCCACTGTTTGGTCATATAATTACTGTGGAATTCCAAATTAATGAGTTGCCACTTTAATCCGCGCCGCATGAATGGGTTTGCATTATGCATGGAAAAAACAAAAAGTTATGCCATCGCCGTGTATCTATATACATATATACACATGTACATATGTATTTATATGAATATTTATTCGAATATAACTTTATATCGTTTGTACATCCATATATGTATCTATGTGATTACTTTTTGTATCGCTCCACGTGTGGGATGAGCGAAATTACTCGGCAAAAAGAGTGTTTAATTAGCATATGGCGGCAATTAATTAATTTGCAACGCGGCCAGCACACCATCGAGAGAGACCCAGCAACGGGCCTCATCCCCTTATGCAATTTTCATATTAAATCAAAGATTATTCTATAATTAAATGTGTGCAGCGCACAAACACACGCACACACACACACAGTCACCCGGAAAAAGCGAGACGAGTGGGGATAAAGTAGTGGAAATCCTTTAAATTGGAGATGTCAGAAAAGTTGCAACTTACAACTGATTGAATAAATAAAACTCGAGCATTCCACACTGATGAGGGCCATTGAAAGCATCGACGATTGGTTAATTGTCGACTGGATGAAAAACAGAAATTAATGAGCGAAAAGAGCTGTTGGCAGTTTTATTTGCCCAGCGAACACACGGTCCAGAAATTGGTCGTACAATTTCGACGGGTTTGCTGTTGCTGTTTGGTTTTTGGCCACCGCAAAGCTGTTGACAGCATAATCGACTTGCACTTAAAAGCGACAGGCGATGTGTTAATTGAATGCCACATTATCGCAGTCGAAAAATGAGCGGCTGCTGAACCGGATGGCAATTTACCAGATCCGTCAAACCAGACAGCATTCAAATAAAGCTGCCAATTGGTCCGGAAATTCTCGAATTGATGGCTAAGTGATTTGCGCATTTTGAGCCAGCTCAGCCACATACATATATGTATATATCTATGTCAATGCTGTATTTCAACTAAAAAATCTTTTTCTTTAAAAACGCTCTCCTACTTAAAGGTCCTTGCGGAACATCGAAGACATTTCAAACCAAAAGAAAATACATTTGAATAAATTAGCTGCGACACATATACCATCATTACTTATCAAACACAAACCACCACCCCCCCCCTCCCCCCTTGGGGTGTATCCCCTCCGCCATCGGCTTTATAATTTGCCTGCAATCGTGATTCGTTGCGGTGGAAAATTAGTCGAGGCTTTTGTCTGCGGCAACCGGATGACAGAATTCGGCTTGCAAGTCATCGCAAGTTCATTGACATGTCATCCATCTCAATTTGGAGCCAGTGCCAGCGATAGAAAGACAGGGTAAGTGATGTTCCAGGCTCGATGTCGACATCCCCAATCGCTTTTTTTTCGCCTGTGCGTGCCCCCTGTTGCTTTTGACCGAAATGACACACTTTACGAGCGCTTGCCTCATTTTAATGCAAATCAATAAATTTATATACAACAAACATTCGAATTGCTCGCACAGCTGTGCAGTGAGTTTAGCATGCAGTGAAAGAAAAATAAGGATTGTCCATATTGAAAAGTGAAGAAATCCGGCTGATCTTCCTTGATTCATTTAATTTTTCCCAATTTCGAGCACTGAACCCACAGAATGTCCTTGTTTTTTCCGTGTGGTTGAAGGGCATCTACTGGAAGGGGGATTTTGTTACTGGACGGGTGGTGGGGTGGGTGGTTGTGTCCAGAGCCCCTGGCACTTGAAGTTTTGATCTCGTAGCCGATGTTGCTTTTTATTTCAATTTCCGCCCACAAAATGAAGAAAAAAGTGCCCGAGAAGACAACAACAAAGACAAATTTATGCCACATTAACAGCTAAAAGCTTTCAAAATGCGTTTTGCTTACGCCAGAGGGCATCGAGTGGGGAAAAGTTGCCGTGGTGGGGGTGGGTTGGGTGTGTATGGTTTGAATGTCATTGCGGGGGTGTGATCAACATCGAGGAAAAAGGCGAAAGGGGGCATTATCCTGTCCTGATGGGGCGACCCAAAAAACAAAGCGCATTTCTTACGAGTTGCGGAGCTGAGTATGACCAAAATTTTTGGCACATCTTGTGAACACCCCACACACTCGGGCAGGAGTGTGCAGAAGGGGAGCAGAAGGGCTGGGGGTTGCTGAAATGAGGGGGCAAAAACAAAGGCATTAAATTTAACGCGCCAAAACTTGTGCCATTTTTGGATGCCTTCGCCTCAGTTGCTGCGACAAATTTCAGTTAGCTCATCCGTCGAGCGCTGATACACTCAGAGAAAGCAGTCTTATTTGCATTTTATTGCATATAATCAAAGTAGATATCAACTTCTTGCGATAACATCAATTAGTCAATCAATTAATTCGGTATTGAATTTCATGAATTTCATAGGCGACTCAAGGTGTAACCTCTTCGCTATTTGGCTAATTATGGCAGATGGAAATTATATTTCTCCGTGCCTAGCCCCTCCTTTTGGCCAACTGTTTTGTGCCCGGCTGGCGGGAGGCAGCTTGTAGCGTCAAAAGTGCAGCTCAAAACTTCAAAACGAGCAATGTGCCAACAGCCTGCCACCGTCACTTTTACACAGACCCCAACCCCTCGTAACCCCCTCCGCCGACGACATTGCGTTGTGGCCCCAACCACCCTGTTTCCGCCCTTAGCCAGTTTAAATCCTGTCCTTGCATGCGCTAAAATTAAGATTTATGGAGCCTGTAAAAAACAACAGCGTCACCAAAAGCAGCAACAACAACAGTCCATCCGTTGACGAGCGAGTGAAAGAGACGGAGCAGGCGATGTGGCGATGAGGAAAGGGGGACGGCAGCAAGTGGGAACACAAGCAATGAATGCGCCAAAAATTTTTAACACCCAAATGATTACAAATGAATGGCGAGTGCAAGGGGTGCGACAGGGGCAGGGACAGGGCAACAGGCCCCCAGCGAGCGAGCGAGCGAGCGAGAGGGCAGATACAACCAGCACAGTTGTGCCCGTCAATTATGCGTCCGTGTTCCATTCCGTTTGTTCCGGCATTATGTCGTTGGCCAATCTGTTTAACGATCCACTTGGTGAACAGCAGCTTGTGAGGATTGTGGCCGAAAGGGTTTGAGAAATACTTCTTGGTGAAGGATATTATCTTTAAGGACACATATCTATAATATCACACAATGCCCAACAATTATAGATACCAATCACTTAATATTATTATTATTCAATATTACTATACATACAGTATTCATAAATTTTATTTTACATTTAAATTAGTTCTAAGAACCAGAGCACTTTTAATTTACATTTCAAGTCACACAATCGAGGGCGTACTAATGCGTAGGCGTGGCATGCTAATTAATACGACCAGTTCGCCACGACCCGCATAATTAATT
The DNA here is from genome assembly GCF_016746395.2 of Drosophila simulans. NCBI lineage: Eukaryota > Metazoa > Arthropoda > Insecta > Diptera > Drosophilidae > Drosophila > Drosophila simulans. The sequence goes on from NC_052525.2 coordinate 3,962,495, forward strand.
GCCTAAAAAATATGCCAATTCAAAAAAAAAAAAAACAGGAATTTTAAGCGAATTTATTTTCACAACGCATTTTAGATGTATGTACATATGTAGTTTCAATTAAGCAGAGATTAAAAATTCCATCTATGAAGTGCATTAAACCAAACAAAAAGCCAAGGCGCATGGACGACTCCTTCTCTCCTGCAGCCAAGTGAAAATGTCAGAAATTTTCATTAAACTAACCGATGGAAATTGAAGATGACCGAGCAAGAGCCGGGGTTGAAGCGGTTGCAAAAATGCAGGGGGAGATGTCAACGAATCTGTCAACACATGAACACAAGTTTGCGGCCCCAGGAGGGCGGACAGAATGGGGAAAGTTCCTTTTGCGACCTGCTTCTTGATTGTTGCGGGAAAATGGCAAAGCGGGAAAAGTGGGAAGGCGGGGGAAAGCGGGGCAACATGGACACAACAGCCACATCATGAACGGCAGCCAGAAACAACAAGGACAGCACCAAAAAGCCAAACTAAGCGCAGGTAAATTTAATTATGCCAACGGGCGAGCATCGAGAAATAATAGAGGAATTCCCCAGAGAGTGCAGCATCGCACAAAAAAAAAAAAAGTGTAGCCTTAACAATTCGCAGTGTAATTGAATTGTTCTGCTTTTTAGCAATTTAAGTTCAATTGACACCGCTCAACATGAGAACTCTTTTAATAATTGCTTACATAGATTAATCATACGCACCGTAATCGAAACTCGAAACTCGCTTTTCAACAGACGCCATTAAGTTGCCATTAGTAGGAGGCACCTAACAGATCGCATATTTCTTGCTGCCAGCGCGCAGAATGCAAACGAGTACCAAAATTACACCCTAATGAACCGACCGCGCTATTATGAATATATATTTTCCTGGCTTTTCGCTGCAAGCGAAACTGCATCTTGTTTTGGCCATTTTCGCGCACTGATAATGTTAATGACTTGGCGGCAAAATATTTAAATGCCAAGAGAGACCCACTGATGACACATTGTCTGCTTTCGCCAACGAAAAGGTGGGTGGAGCTGTCCCCGCCCCCCACAGCAGATAAATAAATCTTTGCGCCCCCAGCAGGGAACCTGAAAGCCCGAACCAGGAAAGGAACCTGAAAGCAGGAGCAGGACCACGGAGCCTGCGGTTTTCCAGCTAACTTATGGCTGGCTGCAGTACTAACATGATAATAACCTAGCTGCTGACCCGACCACCCAGCGGCAAAAGTCCTAATTCGAATTTATTTCGGGGTATTACGTGTTGTGCGCTTCAATCGGGAAAACTTGGGAATTATATCATATTTCGTAGGCAATTTGCGGAGCAGTTTTATCATAAAGATTCGAGTTTTTTTGTTTCTTTATGCAATAGTTTCGAATAATCGCAGTTAAAATAAGAATAATACAGGAATATAGAAATAACAATAGGAATAATAGTAATAATACAGAATAAGACCAAGTCGAACCACAGAAGTACGATTCTTTACTAGCATAACTGATGCAGGCGAAATGGGTGAACAGGGTGTTAAGAGTGGACTGTGGCAACTCTGGCAACATTCTGACAATCCGACCGGCGGCATTTTTCATTTTCTTTGCTGCAGTTTTCGGGTAGCACAATGATATACGATATGGGCCAGCGCCTTCTGCTTTTCCCCCGATTTTGCCGCGTTTTGCCGGATTTTTCTCGTCCTTTTTTTTTTTTTAAACTTTCCACAGCACTTTCACTGCGGCCATAGAGAAAAATGCCGGCTCGACCCAGTTGAGTCGCAAATTAATAATTATTGATATTGGCCATATCATTCGGCCGGCTAAGCGCTAACGAGTTAGCAGGTGGCACATCCAGACGGAGGAGCACTTCACCACCAGCCTTAACCCACTGAAGCCCCGTCAACCGCGCTGCCAATTTGGCTACTTAACAGCCAACTGAAACAGTTAACTTGGAATTTGGAAGAGCTGCTGGAAAATTGTCTAACTTTATTGTTTAGCCCCAATGCCCCTGTTTATGAAGCACAAGTTAACATTGTTTTAAGCTTGAATTGCCAAAAACAAACTATTAACATTTTGCAGTGCTTTGGAATCAGCTTTTTTTCAGCTATAAGCGATTTAATTTAAGCGATTTTTGTCACGTTCACTTTGACAGCATTCGCTATCCGTTGTGTTGGCCATGTTCATTCGTGTTTGGGCCGTGTTTAGTTTTCCGGCGTGCGGTTTTCGCGGTTTCCGCTGCCGTTTTGGTCTGTGCCGCTTTGGTAATTCGGTAATACATATTTCATGCCCGAATATGAGGGAACACACACATGTAATACGAACATATGTAGTAGTACATACATAGCAGTAGTAGTACATGGTACAGTGGTCGGCCGCTTTTCAGTGGCCAAAATTGTTAGCCGGCATTTTGGCTTTTAATTAAATTAAAACGTTGGCCGCGAATTCCATATGCAGACGTGTTGAGAGGATTTGCCGAGATTTTCGCCGCTTGTCCGAGGACTTTGGCGCCGATTTATAGTCTAATTTGTGTGGCAGCGTTGCAATGGGTAGCGGGAATAAAAACAATTACCCAGAGGACAGGGCTTATCGGTGTGCTAAGCCGCGTATAAGCCATGTTTTCTCATTTAAGCTACGCCACGACTGTAAAATAAATGAGCCATATTGGCTGGCGCTTGTGGCCGATGGCGAAGCCAGTTTACAGGATCGTTACGAAAATACATATGCTTATGTTGAGTGAAATATAACTACCAACAAATAGAAGGTAACTTAAGCTCAAAACGATAAATGTACATATAATAAATGTAATAATATAATACTAATTAATTAATTTCTCTTGTAGCGGTTTGAAATGGAATAACTGTAAAAAATCACTCACCAGCTCACCAGACCACCACCAGACCAATGTACACAGATCACTAAAAACAAACAAAACTTTCTCTCTTTTTCATCACTAGAAAAAAAAGGAACAAAAAAAACACACAAGGCAACTTAATGCTTCTTCATCTTCCTTTTCGCTGGCGTGAGCACATGCAAAAGCGCACGCTTTATTTCACAATCTGTGCACAGATCACCTGAAAAAAAAACCTCACTTTTCTCTCTCCCTCTCTTCTTTTATGCACTTTCTCACCACTTGAAAAAAAGCAACAAAAAAAAAACACACAAAGCAACTCAATGCTTCTTCTTCCTCTTCTCTGACGCCAGCACATGCAGAACTAACGGGACTTGATCCCGTTTCATTTTACGCTTTATTTCACAATTAAGCGGCTTTAGACTAAACTAAAACACTTTCGATGAGCACCTGCCACATTTTCTTATGATTCCCCGCCGTTGTAGTTAACGCACTTAACGAGGATAACTTTTCCGGCCCGTATTGCAAAAATCAACGATCGGCCGCAAAACGCGTCTGTTTCCAATGAAAAAACCGGCGAACTGAACTTTTCAAGCTTCTCTTCTTTCCACATTCTTTTTGTCCTCTTTCTCCTCACTCTCGCTCACCTAGTAAAGATGGCGCACGTGTATTTAGTGCTGCCTCCGGCCCACAGATGGCGCTCTGTCGTCGCTTTGATCTTCAGGTGGCTAAGAAGAAGAAGAAGCGAAATAAAGTTGGCAGCAAGATGACAGATTTTTGCGGCGACGTTTTAGGGCTGTTTCGCAGTGCTGATAATGTTTCGACTTTCACCTGGGGGCGGTGGAGTACCTCCAAAGGGGTGTGGTCGTGGGGGGGCGGGTGGTAATGCGAAGTTGCATGGGGCATACATAGTTTGTGCCTGGACTTTCTGCTGCAACAGATACTTGCGGTGCAACTTCCACTTCGGCCACATGCCAAACAACTATGCCAAAAGAAGTAGGAAAATGGCTACAAAACTTGAGCCTAGCTTGGGGTTTTCCAGCCCCCATCCCCCCGAAAATCGCACACGAAAATCCTCCCAAAATTCCCACTTTCGTAAAGAGCGCGCTTCCAGGGAGTAAATTTCTTGAGACATAAATTTATGAGTGCCCAAAACCCTTTAACTCCAGTTTGAACTATTTAAGCACTCTTATTTCGGGCATTTCTGTGCGTATTCCAAATCAAAGGATATAGGATCATAGGATATATATTTAAACCTAACACAATACAAACTTACTTAAGTTGTATGGGATTGTTAATGCATTAGGCTCATGGAGGGGAGAGTATAAAAATGAACGCGGATAAATTTTGGAAAATACTTTCATCATCGTGGCTGAAAAGTTTTACTTGGCCAAAAAACAAGGCTCGAACACAATTGAGCCAAGTTCGCGGCGCATAGGCAGCTTTCCAGCTTAATTCAGTGATGCCCACTATAGATTATTCATCTTATTTACCAAGAAATTACGCATGGGTCCTTACTCATTCAATCATATTCCGCTGTTTTAGTATAATTCTTGAAAATAGTTGAGTTCTGCGCTTAAAAGCTTTGATTTCCGCTGCAAACTGGCCAAATTAGCCACTCAGTGTCTCAGTTATGACCAGCTAGGGATGCAGTGGCCAGTAAGGATCGTTTTGGTTAGAGGATATATAGCCACATACTAGCTAGCGGGCAATTACGGCCTACATGTTACCAAAAGAATGCTCGAAACTGGGAGCCGGAGTTGAGACTCCGGAAATGGCGGACGTGTGGCGGCCATAATCTCGCCGAAATAGACAAGAAAATCCGCTGTAACTCCGGCAACCAACCACGCCATGCACATACGTACATACATATGTGTACATGCTGTTTGTCCCAATTTGCAGATGCATTATGTGGGATTTGGCCTTTGCATTCGAATAAAATATCAAGTTGCCGAAGCTCGACTTTTGCAATTTCAATTTTCGCCATAAAAACAACAAAACTTTATCCCAGCGGCGGCAGTGGAAAACAAAACCAGGAAATGGAAATAAATCCAGATTGCAAAAAAATATGCGAACGGGCATGTGGGGAAAACTTGGCTCTAGTTTTCGCTGCACTCCATGCACTTTCGACTCGAACTGGCCAAATCTAATTACATCTGAAGCAGGACCACCAAATCAATTGCATATGTCATAAGTCCCAGGAAGCCAGAAAAAACTTTACTGATTACCTTGGCCAAGTTAGCAACTTTGGGGTTTCTTTGGGACTTGATTTTCCAGAGTGCATATTATCAATTTAGCATGCGAACGAACGGGTTCAAATGGCCAAAAGATATTGGCTTGAAACGAAAGAAGAAAAAAAACAAATTTTCGATTTCCATATCAATCTCTGTCATTAGCATAATTCGATTTCGGGCCTTCTTCGCCATATGTTACGTCAATTGGCGAATTGGCCGAGCCCACAAATCGTTGCCACTCAGTTGACTTTTCGCAGCGCATCGAATGGTGAAATAAATCCCAGGATATGTAATGCATATATGAAGATTGCAATGTGGGTTTTAGTTTCCCGCACATATTTTATATGCACAAGGAGGTCACTTGGAAATTGGGAATGCATGCATTATATCATCTTATACCCTTTAATCAGAAGGTCGATTGGCAGCCTCTTGTCCTTCGGACTTGAGTCTTTGATTTGCAGGAAAACCAAACCATATATATATATCTTTTTTTTAATATGAAGAATTAACGAATTCGCTTTTTTCGTTTGTTATTAACATTCGGAATAGCATACTTTTGGGTCGAATAAACGTCTGATCTGATTACAAACTTGTAGTTTCTGTGTGCGACTTTTTGCATTTTTTGTTTCCCTCCAACCAGCCAGCTAGATTTATGTGACTCACTTTGCCCACTTTCACCCGGCGGGCAAAAGCAGCTGCATCTGCCCCAGCCTTCTTCCGCCATTTCCCCTGCTAACCCACCGCTTTTCCTGCGCTCTCCAGTTTCATCTTGGGCTTCATCTGTGGCTTTGGCTGCTACTTCTTTGGCTTTGCCAATGGCTCCTTGTGTTTCCCAGGCAGCCACTTCTGTCCAACCAAAATGTCATATGAATATTTTCGCGCTCGACTGTCGCAGATGTGCATAGTCAAAAAAAAAATGATACTATAATTATAATTAGCTAAAGAAAAAGCCAATGTGGAATATATACTAGTATATATAAGGTTTGAAGGTAGACTTTGAGTCAATGCAATAATCGGCATAGTGCAGGCATTTCTCGCAGTGTACCTATCATACACAGCATCTAACCATTTCCATCTCTATCTAAAATTGTTTGTCTACTTGTGTTTTGCACAATTTTTGTGCATTTTGGAGCAGCTAACACAATTTGTGTGTGCCTGATCTTATGATAGCCCCGTCTACGTTTCCATCTACGTTAGTCAGCCATGTGAGCCCCGCACCCTGGCAGCCCATGCCGCACATTATGTATACCCACCTACATGTACATATATCCCGCCTGCTGCCTGCCACTAACTACAAGCTGACTGTCGCTATAATTTTCCAAAAGGATTTACAATGTTAAAATTACTTCCTAAGCCATCCGACCATGTCGTCGTCGTTTCGTATGAGGAGCTCCAGCTTGGATTGGGCTCGTAGTGGGAAGGACTGCCAGGACGGGATGAGCGCTCGGGCAGGAGGACGACAAGGGTCCTGCCTGGCTGAGAAGTCGGCAAATGGCAAAACTCGCGAGGCTTTTCGTCTTTTTCTCTAGTTCCCAGCTAAGCGCAAATCCGCGCTAAAAACCAATGGGCTATGGGCGATGTCATCGTGAGTCACGTCCAAGTAACCATTTAAATAATAATAAATAATAATAATAATATATAGGAAAGTTATACTGTAACTAGAACACTTAAAAGTGCAGATTATCAGCTTGCAAATAATTCCTAAGCTTTGAAATATATTTTATCTATATATATGTTTGATGTTGCAACGGATTGTCACGATCCCCTCTCTCCCCGCTGCCATCAACTTTCCCCTGTTTGTTTTTCGCTTTTGGCCAACACGCCAATGTCGTACTGGTTCCTGCTTTCTGGGCTTCGGGAGACCATTTTTTAGCCATCTTTCTCCTTGGTGAGCTTTACTTTTTACTTTTTTCTTTTTGCTCGTTTTTTTTTTGTTTGTTTTTTGCGGGCATCTTGTCATCCTTAGGCTTTTGGCGTTGTTCAACTTTCGCCAGACGCCCACATGAAATGGCAGATGTTGTCGCCGCCCCGAATCCTTCTGTTGCCGCCTGATTCTCCTATTTCCTCGTATGCCTAGACCTCATATCCCCCTTGATTTGCCAACTTCCCCCGAAGGCCCAAAAAAAAATGAAAAGAAAAGAAAGGGATTGCGTTCTTCTCTAAGTCATTCTGTCGTTGCCTTTTTGAACTTTAATATACTGCAACATTCATGTGTTTGCGAATGCGACACCCTATATATATATAGATGTCTCTTTCCCGTGCTCTACTGCCGTCCCTCTCACAGAGTGCCCATATTCAGTGCCCTCTCTTGTCTGACAGAAGCCCTACCCTTTCGCACATTCTGCCAAAGACAGAGGACAACTCAATTTTACAAAAGGCGTTGATGTAAGCGTGCCACCACACACACACACACAAGCACACACACACACACCAATTAGAGGGTGTGAAGGAGAGGGGCTATGTGTGCAAAAGAGAGGGCAGAGGACTTCTAATAGTAATTCCATTTATAATTTACTGTCGTCGATTTATAAATGAGCCTAAGCCATCAGGACTTGAGCCGGCGCCTGTGCTCCATGTCCTTGCTCCGGTTGCCACCCCATCGGAAGGATAAAGACTTTCAGTCCTTAACCCCACGTCCCTGCCCTCCTCCATCTCCGTAGATTCCGTAGACCAAGAGCAAAGCTGCCAAGTGCTTAACATAATTTTAGGCGCATTTGTGGCATTAACATGGTGGCATTTGCATATAGAGCAGGGTACCAGCCAGTGTGTTCGGTGCACACTGAGAACAATTGCAAGCAACTTAAGAGGGTAATACTCTATCAAATGTATGGTCTGATTCAGTTTCTGCCCGTGCAGTCGCATTAGAGGCCACAGGTGTGGCCTGCAACGGAAGCTCTTAAGCTGACCCCAAGTCTGGCATTTGTACAGCCCGTAAAGGCAGTAGACCCGCATATATGTGGGCATATATATATGTATATATATGCATATACCCGTGTGCGGGACTAATCGCGCCACATGACACATGCCGCACACTTATTAGAATTTCATAAAGTGGCCGCCGCATGCTGCAGGATGCCGCAAAACCACGCTAAAATCTCAGATTAATGAAACGTTATAAAATTGCTCAACCATTTTTGGCCACAGAGTGGGTTATGGTAAAAATTGCTGCATTTAGCTGGGTAAATGCAACTTTCTTAAGCCAGAACCAGAAAAAAAATTATACAATTGGCAAGCATAACAAACACATATTTGGTGGTCAGCAGCGCCTTTTAAAGCCCTTTCCCCATTCGATTGGCAACAAAATGTAGCCATACCATTTCACTAATGGGTTCTTTCCACCAAACGAATAAGCGCACACAACGAGTATATTTAGCATATTCACAAAGCTTTTCGTAATTTGTTATGCTCGTGTGGCAGAAGACGACTGGAGAACCCAAGTCCCAGTTGCAGTCGCAGTTTCGAAACTTATAAAATTATGATACCCAGAAAGCAACAAATTTTAATTGCAGCACAATTTTCGTAATTCACGCGAACAGAAGAAGGAGAAATGTTTTTCTTTTTTTCTTGCGGGATTTGCAATGAGCAAACCGCATGCATGGCGGCAACTTATCGTTGAATGTAGCACCAGTGCCAGGCTCCACTGTACCCGCACCGTGCACACGCCACAGTAAGGCAAGACAAACGCTCCAAAACTCGCCAAAGTTTTCGGGGGCTATGCAACTGTAACTGTGTAACTTTCTCGACTAGTCTGTCTGTCTCGTGGATACCCTGGAATTTGAGCGGATAAGGGTAAGGGTATGCATGATGAAAGTACAGCAAAGTATAAGCTTTGGAAATTTGCAAATTATATGTGACATAATAAGCCTGTAGCTTTGTAAGCAGCATACTTTTTTCTCGTTTATTTTAAGGCCGAAATGTGCAATTAAGAGGTATTTCGCTGTCGAATTACATCGAACTTAACTGCACCTTTCTACGACTGTGTGTGCGCATGCTGGCATTATAAATTTATTTAGCAAAAGCGCGTAAAGCGCATAAATTGCTGAGCGCAAGCTGCTCAAGGGCTGGCCTTCGTCCTTCGTCCCGCGTCCTGCGTCCTGGGAAGGGGAAACGCAAAAAAGAAGGATGAATCCAGCGGAAAACCCAAGGAGTAAAATTCGCCATGAATGCGATGTGTGGTGTGTGTGTGAAAAATTGAAATTTATTGTTACTGTAAGCTCCGTGCAAAAGCACACACATACCCAGCGCAATTGTGGGGTTAAGGCGGCCAAGGGTTAAGGCGCTGGTTTCACCTTTTTACCGCTTGCCGTTGAATCACTCCCAGTCGCCGACAAAATAATAATGTAATAATAATTTTTCCAACTCGTTAACACATGAAAACGTGTATGCTCCACACACGCACACACACACACATCCTGAACACACACACACACACACACACACAGAAATGAAGAGAGCATCGGGGATTCCCCGCGTGGACAAAATTAATGATGCGAAACCGTTTGTGGGCGGAAAAGAGAGGCTAGCTCTATATGCCCCTATAAGTATTATAACATTTAAGCTAAAGTAAAGATTTGAAATCTTAGCAAATTATTTATTACCAGCAAGTGTCCTTTTTTGACCCCAATTCGCGACACCTGCTCCTTTCGATATTGTTCCAAGCAGACACAAAAAAGGAACACAAGAAATCCATTTGTGACAAGTGGTCTGCGGAGCGGGGAGCGAGGAGCGTTGACAGGACGACCGCGCAAATAATTGAAATCAATTCATCGGCATAAATTGCTTTAATTAAACGAGCGGAAATAATAAAAGCGCAGTGATAAAAACGCTTAGCACAGCTGTTTGGGTTGAAAAATTGTGACAGCTATTGGGGAAATTTTTCACCAATCATTCACCAATCAATATTATCGAATTCCAAACTGAATTTCAAACTTTTTCAAAAATAGATACACACAATGCTTTTTCGAGGCATTTTATTTCATGTGTAGTTTACAATCCATAATTGATAACTCCAAACAATTAGGAAATTGGCCGGTTGGTTTATGTTAACTGTAATTTAAAGGCTGGATTGGGGGGTTTATATTGGGGGGGGGGAGTTGTTGGTGGTTAGGGGATGTGTGATTATCCTCATATCATATATAAAATATATGTACATATGCATTTAAAAGGGTAGAGCTTCGATCATTCGCTCGGTATCGAGCACAAAGCTCTCCATGGGACGCACATGCTCCTCGGTGGTCGAATTCTCGGTAGAAACATTGGCTTTCGGCGGGACCAACAGCTTCATGCGGCAGACATGCAGAAAGTAATACGCATCGATGGTGTCCAGGTTCTTTGCGCGCAATTCGGAATCCATGTTGCGAAAGCGTTCTTCTTGAGCGGCTTCCTGTGCTGCGTAAGTCATGGCCGTGGGAAATATAAGTCTCGACGCACCGGTGGTAATGACCCCGGGCATTGATGCGCCTTCACGCTCAAGATTCTGAATGCGTCGGCCCAGTTCCTCCCAGTAGTCAGTAGTTCTATGCTGGTCGTCCACCATTTCGTTCAGTAGTAATCGTATGCCACGGAAGTGGCGAATAATGTAACGTTCGCCATCCTCTGGCAGAGGTGGCCATTCGGGCAATTCTGGCGCCGAAAGCCATGCGAATATATCCGCCTGCTCATCATCCTTGTCCTCGGGCAGCTCACTGATGGTCTGTAGATCATCGGAGGGCGGCAAGTATGTACAAGCACGCCGGGGCCAACGCTTTACGGTTTCCGTTAGCTGCTGAGCCTTTTCTATCGCGTATTTCGAAATGACTTCAGCGCAGACTACTTGGGTGTAGGGAGCACCAGGCCTCGGCAGATGATAAGGGCACTCCTCATCGTATATCCACTCCCTGGGCACATCGACGAGTAAGCACTTGGAGCGACAGAAGGCGAGAAAGTCGCGACGACGCGTATGCAATTGCTGCACTTGGGCCACAGTAATCGCACAGCTGATCCTCTCACGAATGTGGATATTGCTACGAACCACGTTCATGAAGGGCTCGTCGGGCACCGGTGGTGTCATGGCGCAGAGCCAAAGCTTTTGCAGAATGGCCATTGGTAAGAGAGTGAACCGAAGGCAGCCCAGCAATTGTGGCGCTGCCGTTGCAATGCACTTCGTCTGACAGCTCAGCCACCTTATAATGGCCACAAGCACCTCCAATTCGGTATTGACGCCCAATGCGTCCTGCTGCAGCATGGTCATCACATCCTCGACGGGCATTCGCAGAAAATCATCACTGCCCAGCACAGACAGAAAGGCAGCACCGATCCTTTGCAGCATCAATTTGCGCAGCTCCTCGAGTTGCGCATATTTCAAGGCCCTCAGGTAAACCTGAAAGGCGGACTCCTCGCGGAAGCGATCGGTGCACAGTTGTTCATAGCACAGCGCTTTCAGTGCCGGCATCTCCAGCTGCACGGCCGTGTGCAGGAGCGTCATCAGCTTATCTGGTTGCATGAATGGATCCAGTCGCTCCTGCCTTCTCATCCAAGTGTAGGCAGATCGAAAGCCCACGGCAATAAGGTCGATGCCCTCGCGAAAGCAATTCACCTAAGGTACAGTACAGTACTCAGTTATCGACATTCACAAATCGCGCAATAAGCTATATCATTGATAAACGATATCTGGTACTTACCGGACAAATATAGCGATAGAAATAGTTGCTATGACATTGCAAAAGTGAAGAAGTACACCAAAATGTTGATGTGCCAATGCAAACGCGAGTCATGGCACCCATCGCCTCACGGAAGTCCATCTCATCGGTGCCTGGCTGGATGGCCTCCCCGTGGCGGCGATGGGTGGGTGGAGAGAGAAAGATCTCATTGTTCCATGGCACCACGCTATTGAAGGCCAATTCGCTGGTCAACGCGGGACGAGCGCTCCCATTCAGATTTTGTGCGCGATTGATGTGTTCCATGTTTCCTTTAGCGGCAATCAAAAAAAAAAAAAAAAACAGAAAAAAATAGAAAATTGTTAACGCGTAGAACCCACAAAATTTCAATTCCAATTATTTTCTTAAGAGTGCGCACAATTAATATCCGGTTTTGAAAAGCACACGCCGCGAGGCATTGCGCAATTCGATTATGCACGCCACTTCACTTACCGTTTCACAAACGAGTGCAGTAAAATATATACAAAACTTGTAAGAATTATACACAATGACTGAAACAAATGTCTGATCACCAAAAACTGACAGTCACCAAAAAGTGACAGCCACTAAAAGCAAGGCATGCCTGGATTTGGCTGACATGGGCATCTACGATGTTGGGATTTAATGATTTCACAACACAAATAATATTCTGGTATACAGAATATTTATTTTATGTATATATATATTATATTATATTTATTTATTTTTTATTTTATTTAGTTTATTTATTTTTATTTATTTTAGTTGAGTTTAAGTATCCAAATATATGCAGAATCACTGATGTGGGCATTTCATTCCCCATTCCCAAGCCGATTTGACGGCGCTGGATTAGCAGGGTTGCCGCGGGGCTAGCTAAATTTTCCGACTGTTCATCACTGTGCGTGATGGGACTTGGTGATTGATTTTGGCCATTCCATGCCATGCCCGCCCGAAAGCCAATCACTCCTGCTGAGCATATTTCTGGGCCAGCTAATGGAATTTTAACACAAATTAGTTGTATTGCTTAGATGCCAGCTATTTGGTAATTTGGTAATGCCAAGTGCCAAGTGCCAGGAACAGGAAGAAAGCAGCCGGAGTTGACCTGCGGCATTTTTGGTAATTACGATGGAGCCAGGAGAACCGACCGCAAAAGCAATTTTCTTGGCAGGCCAGGACATTTACCGCCCACTTTTGCCAAAGGATGTTTGCCTAACCTGATCTCTCCGCGCCGCCCTACCTCCTACCCCTTTGCTCGCATTCAATACTTTTCTTGCTGGGCAATAAAATCAAATCAACAGGGCAACAAGTGCTGCTTTTCAGCTCCTGCCAGGGTTGTCATCTCGCCGCAAAATGAAATCATTTGACCCGGGGGCCACCGCAATACGAACCGAAAAACGAAAACGGAGCGGGTAAAAAGCGAAATAATATTGAACATGATTTATGCCATTTCACTTTGAGCTCAAGAAAAATATTTGGCGAGTGGGAAAAGCGAAAAACCCCTGGGCACACAAAAAAAAATATATAAAAAAAAAACAGCTGAAGCACAGGAAATATTAAGGACGACGTCGACACACCGGCAAGAAATGCGATATGGTATGCTGCTAATGTAGGGGAAAAATAATTATTTTTGGCAAAAGCTCATGTACGAGTTCGATGAAATGTTCTTGAAAATAGTGCGCAGAGTAAAATATTTAAGGCCTGCGCCACGTGCCCAAAGGACAATTGAAAAATTATGCTAATTTTCCGGCTTTGTGTGTGTGCTGTTGTTCTATTATTTTCTTTGCTCGTGGGAGAGCGGATTGCATAACCAGTTTCAGGCGTCTAATGGAACTGCTGGAGCCAAAGGAAGCAATATGGAAAAATCTCACAAACCCAAAGGGTTTTCGTTGCATTCCGGCACGTTGGCAATTTATTTGCTGCTGTTCCCTCCAGCTCCGCTGCCCCCACTTCCTGCGCCAGTGGGCGTGGTCCAACTATTTAAAAACACACACAATAGGAGGTTTTCGAGGATGCGAGGATGGGGCACGCTGGGCACGGGGCAGGAGTTTCTTCCGTGATTAATGCCCGTCGTGGGCTTCTGTGCCTTCGTGTGCAAATTTCGTGTAATCTACTTTAAAGCCCGGGCATTGCATAATTTTAGGCAGGAGACCTACCTGCCTGGCACTTTGGCCCCAGCCACACCGATATTCCAGCCAACAGATTAGCTGGCCGAAAAGGAGCAGCAGCAGGACGAGCAGCAGGAGAAGGAGCCGGAGGAGGAGGAGGTAAGGCAGGAGTTCGGGATTGAGTCGAGCTCTGCTCCTTGGACCGGTGGGTCAAAGTGGGTTAAAGGCGCCACCACAGCAGCTATGGAGTGATATTGAAATCATTTTTGACAGCAACATCTGTCTTGGTCCTTCCAGCCGGATCAAGTTGTTCTCCGCTTGAGCTTGTCCAAGGTTAAGTTTCAATCGCGCTGCTTCGAACTTATGCTATGTAAAAATAACATTTTCGAATTAATTCGTATAAATTAAACTTAAATTCGTTGGCATTCGTTATGCTATAGCTTAAACGCATGTAAGCACCCTTTTTGATGGATTTTGGTTGAGCAGACAGAAGTAGCTCCACAAAATGGCGGTTAAGCTTCAACTTTGTTTTGGACTTGAAGCTATATGGCCACTAAAATTGAATCATGGCCAGTTTGAGTGCTCCTACGACGGAATGGATTGAAAATGCGAAATCGTTGGGCCATCGCCTGGGCATGGGCATAAAATTGTCAGGCAGCCACATAAACATTGGCAATATGGTGACCTGCGGTTATGCAGTGGGTGGGTGGGTGGTCAACGTCTGTGCCTGCGCCTGATGTCCTTGTCGTGTCGTGTTCCGCGGTTTCCCTTTTAGTGGTCGTAAACAATTTTTACTGCCCAAACATTTGGCCGCCCTTTAGCCTGCGCCGTTTGCTTATATTTATTTATACTCTTATATTTACTGTGCTTATATATTTAAAACAAAATAGCGCACACCATTTGAGGCGAATCCAAGGGCACTCAACTTTGCCACCCACTTGAATATGACTAAAAAAAAAAGCTATGCATTCGTTAAAAAATCATTGAAATAAAAAAATGAGAGTAAAATGGCCATACATACATATGACTTATATTCTATATACTTTAAGACTGCAAGTAGCTGTCACACTTTTTTCCAGTGTACAAAAGTGGAAAATGAGGGTGGCAACGAAACGCCTGTCGCTGACGCTAAGTAGTTGGCTCAGACGGCAACTTTGGGCTTGGATTCGCGTTCCGATTTGGATATTCGGACTTTCAGTTGTTGATTTCACTTTTCCCTCCCGTTTTTCGTGTAAAAGTTTCTCGCATTTATTTGCGTAAATGGCAGGCCGGCAAATCTTAGCATACTTTTCCGCGCAGCTTTTCCTTTGCTTTCTCCAGCACTCGCGCCTTTCAATTTTCCGCGGCCTTTAAACAGCGTTAATTTATGCATGTCACTGGCAGCATAGTAGCAAGCATAGATATGGTTAGGCATAATGCCATAGGAACTCCTCGGACGATAAAGAAAAGCACATTTTCCATTTCCATTTTGGGGCAATGAGCAAGTGGATTTGCAGCAATTTGCGGTAAGAGTTTACTTAAGGTCTATTTGGATAGCTAATATTTCTATGTATAGTCATTGGAAAATATTATTGTTGGATAGATTGCATTCAACTTTTTAATTGCGAATTTACCCAAGGCGATAAAAATCAAATATTTTTTTTTTTTTTATTTTGTGAAGAGAATGCTCGGTAGTCGCTATTAAGCGATTTACGCTCCCTCGCCGCCAAGTCATTTCCCATTCAAATTGACATTGAGCATATTGTAGGCCACCCAGCCAGCTACCGGCCTCCTCCTCGAGTTCCAGGAGACACATCCACTGGGGTGGGCCAGGACAATCCCCGGCAAGTGTCAGCGCCTCCTGTCGCCTGTCGCCATTCACATTCCCTTTTATTGCTGTGCACAACATTTACTGGCGAAATGGAAAATGGAAAATGGGAAATGTAAATGAACGAAATGAGCTGCACAGCAACAGACAAAGATAAACAAAAATAGAATTGTCCAATTGCAGGCAAGACAGACGGACAGACGGACAGACAGTGCTAAGAAGTTGCCGTCGCCATTTCCATTTCCATTTCCCTCATCGTTTGAAAATTTATTTTCGATTTCTATTCGCCCCCACCCAACTACGCCCAACGAGTTTTCCCGCTTTTCCTCCTCATCATTGGCCTATCAATGTGCGCTGTGTTGACAGTGGCAATTGCTTGAATAAATAAGGGAGCCGAGTGCCAGAGCGAAACCTTCTGGGCAAAGTCAACATACGTAGTGGGGCAGCACCGCCCACCGCCCACCGCCCACTTTCCATGCACCCATGTTGAGGAAAATGATGACCCCTTTCGCCCCGTTTCCCGCTCCAAAGTCAATGCAATGCGAGTGGATGCAGTCATTATTGGGACACCAAGTACTACATATGTGCATTTAAGGAGTACCAAGTGAGGAGACAACTTGACTCGAGTTTCTCGCAGTGCACGTGTGTGGCAGCAAAGTTGCCGAATGCATTTCTCATATTTTGAAATGAAATTTCATGCAGCGACTAAGAGAAATGAGCTTCTGTCTGACAGAGAGCCAAACAAATGACCGGATGAGTGAGACAAAGCAGGGCAAACAGAGAGAGAGAGAGAGGGAGAGATGGACTTAGTGCAAAAAGTATTAGTAACTAAAGCTAAATAACCGAGAATTATATTTGCATGTCAGGTTGAAATTCATAAAAGCCCCTGCAGGCTGCAGTGCAACTTTAGCCAATTACCCACCCGGGGGCAAATAAGCAGCGCCTTGCAGTTGATTAACAAAATGAAAATCTATCTGCTATCTTAAAGATAACAATCTGATGGATACCCATTCCCTGGCATATAGCGAATGCCCAGTGATTTTTTGCTCCGTAAGCCGCTTAGTGTTTAATACACATTCCGTGCATTTTGGCATTGCGATACATTCCGTTCGGGATTTCGCCCCATCCCATCCGTGTGCAACATTCAAAGGATGCGTCGATTATGCGGCTTGCACCCGCCTCTCTTATTTATTATGCCCATGTTGCAGGAACAATGCAAGTAGCTAACACAAAAAAGTGATACTGTGGAAAGCGAATTACGCGCAGTTTAAACTGCGGAACAAAAAATATGTATATATACATATATTTCAGTGAAAATGCCAATGGAAACAGTGAAAATGTGAAAATGCCGTAGAGGACAATGCGCCGATCCGTGATAGATGGCCGAAATCCCACCATGAATTTTAATTGTGGGTCATTTTCTTTGCTTTTCATGCGTTGAAGTTGATTGAGTGGGAAATAAAATCGGGATTTTTCGCAAATTGAGTTAAGTGGTTGGTTTTAGCCGGAAGTAACGTTAATCAAATGGTGCAGTTCAATATAAATATATATATATATATATATTTATATGTATCTAAGAATCCTGATATTTAAGTATATATAATTTCTTTATCTACTAATCGGCTCATCGTGCCGTACATTTTGCATGCTCATGCAATAAATATGCGAATTACTTGGGGAAATCGGCGGAAAGGGAGGAAATGCTGTGTGGGGAGTGATGGGGGGGGGGGGGGGGTATTTCCGGTGGGTGGACAGGTGAATTGCGTCACGCGACATATGCAATTATTTTATTTATGCTCAGGCGCCGTTCGCCAGGCACACGCACACATGCATAATTCAGGGCTTACATGCACGTACACCTGCCAATATTTGATTTAAGCACACAGGTGTGCGTGTGTGTGTGTGTGAGTGTGTGTGTGCACCAGAGAACTGCAGCCCGCCACTGGCACTCTACGTCCACCCGATAAACACTCGGTCTCTAGGCACCCCGTCTTTTTTGACACCCTACTTGCGGCAACAGAAAATATTCGGGTGTTTTACCAACGTTGTGTTTTTGTTACGAGTAAAAAAACCACCCGAGGCCTGCTGCGCAAGAGCCGTATGGGTGAGTCGACGCACAGTCAACGATCGGCCGCAGGTCATTTTTTGTACGCCTGAAATTTGTATGGGTGGAAGCGCGACGGGTATAAGAAATGAAGGGTAAAAGGGAATACCCAAGAAAAATTTCGTGCTCATGTCGGGTGCCACCCGTTTCGAATCATTGCCTTAATAATTTTTCACAAGTCGCTAGCTGAATACTCTAATGACAAATATTCTTACATAAATTCATTTTTGAAATGAATTTTGTGACATTATGTACATAGATTCGGCTATTAGCATTATTACTATTACTATTATTTTTACTATAATTTACATTTAAATAATAAAAACGTTAATAATATATATAATATATAATAATATATAATATATAATATATATATATATATATAATAATTAAATTACATATATATATATATTTATAATATATAATATAATATATATAATTATAATAAAATATAATAATAAGATGAAGGGCATATTTTACAAAGTATTCGACAAAGTCTAGAGCCACGCCGAAAGAATAGTGTATAAACGTATGGAGTGTAAAACGTATGAAGTTACGCATCTTGTCTGTGACTCGACTATCTACAAGAGTAGATAGACTGATAGAGACTATTACCCGAGTATTTTTCGAAACACCCGAGTATTTTTGGAAACACCCATGTGTTTAACGGTAAACCCACAAGTGTTTTTGTCACTCATCCCTTTTTAGGCATTTGTCTTTTTCTGACTGTTTGTCTTCTCTACCCTCCGTTATGGGTGCCGAGTATGATCGGCAACCGCGACGCAAGTCACCGTATTGATTCGGGTGCGCGCACAACGGGGTGTCTTGTCTGCATGTGCAGACGTATACTGTGTGTTTGTAAGTACCCGCGATGTGCGTGGCGGGTAGCACCCGCACACAAAATTGTTGGGTGTGAGTCGAGTGGCTAAAAATGCCACCTTTGCAGTTCTCTGGTGTGCACCTCAGTCGATGATAAAATCCTTTGGTCCTTTGAACGATCACGGTGAAAAGTTGATGGTTTTTCAAGTCAAATTCGCATATTGATACCGCTGGGCAGTTGAGAGTTTAACGATTTTATTAAAAAAGAAAAAAATAAAAGTAAGCAACAATTTAATATTATTTTCAAGGCATAACCTAAGCAGGGAACATTGTCATTTGGTTTGTAAAATTTCTTAGAAATCACATACCGAGCTGCACGTGATTATGTAACATCACTGTGACTCACGCATGGTTTGCATTAAGTTTGAATTATGCATTTCTATTTGAACTTCTTTGGCGACGTTTTTCCATTTAACTATATGTATTTTCCTTTCTATTTCCTCCCATACGATTTTGCTACTTTTTTCGCAGCGCGATTACTTTGCCCTAGCAGATTGGTACGGGTATTTATTTAATGGCTCATACTTTTTGCCACAGCGTGCTTTAAGGGGGGTGAGGAAGGCGAAAGGGGTATCGCTGTTTTCCGAGGGCTTTTCCGGCAGCAAGGAGGGGGGAACTAAGGGGAGGCAGCGTTGGCAGCTTGGCTTTAATCCACAGCTCGATCCCTGGCCAATAACTCACAGGTGCACATGGCACGGGCCAAATGAAATGAAATAATGAAAACAATTTCAACGCTCGTCCATTGAACTGCAATCGAGCTTCGGACGGAAAAGCAAAGCAAAAGCAAGAGCACAGCAAAAGCAATAGCAATAGCAAAGCAAAGAATAAACAAAACTCTCTGGCCAAAGACCTATTAGTTATGCTACATGGGTTTTATGGGTCTTAAGACTTAGCCACCGCCGGACAATCCGGACACGAACTGAGCAGAAATAACAGAAAACCCAGAAATACCAACAGTGGCCGTTGGGGAAAATGAAAAGCAAGAAAACTCCGGAGTCAGGAAAACGGACGAAGGCTCTGCGTGTGTGCTGCCAATCTATCCGGTTTATGGCCGAGAAAATCTAGTAATAAAAAATAAAATTAAAAAAATAAAATAAAAACTATTCAAAATGCCGTTTCTAACAGTTTTACGCTGTAAAATTTATGTAATGCTTAAAGCTAGGCACCTGAAATATTTGCTAAATTTTATTTATTTTTATTATATTATTATGGTGTCCGTTATGTCCGTAGTGAACGTAGTGTACGTAGTATCCGTTATGTCCGTAGTGTCCATAGTGTCCATAGTGTCCATAGTGTCCCTAGTCTTACTAGTGTTCCTAGTGTCCTTTGTGTCCTTATTGTCCGCTGTGTCCGTGCTGTCCGTGTGTTGAGGTGCGATCGTCACTAGTTTTTACCTCGCCCAGAGCTGTTTTTGTTTGATCTATATTTCGGCAGCACTGACGTGGCCGGAAAACGAATTGGATACGCTTGCGCTGGGTCGTGTGCCGCCTGATCCCTTCGATTAAAATCATACTCGGACCCCTTCATTACTTAGAGGGTTTATGGCAATCCGTGATTGCACATAAACTTACCTTTTGATGATGTCCAGCCCAGGCAAACTTTAATTCGCTTCTATTCTATTTATGTGCCAACGCCGAATTTGCCTCATTTTTGAAGAACTAAAGCGCAGTTTGTTGTGCGGGGGATAGGAAATATCCTTTGTATGCTCATTTCTGGGCGATTTCCTTTGGGGCGTGCATCTCGTCTCGTTCCGCTTTGCTGCTCGCTTTGTGGCAATCAAAACATCAATGCAAATTAAAAGAAATCGCTGGCATCTTCATCCCGACGAATCCAGCCCTTAGCTGCTGCCTTCTAGCTGGCTTCCATTTCCGCAAAATGTCACGTACAGCGGAGCAACATGTCCAAATATGCAACAAACTAAATGTTTCGCCTTTAAAGCGTCGCGATTCCAACTGCACCATCCGCCGAATATCAAAGGACACAGCAGGCCATCGGGACGGCGCCGGAAGCTCTGGCATATTCTGGCAAAAAAGGACGAGCAGGACGCACACAAGTCGAGGAAGACTCAAGGCTGTGTGCGGGAGTATATGCCTCCGTTGCATGTTTGGCAGCGAGGTTGGATCGCAGAGTTCCGAAAGCTGACTCCGTATTATCCCCCTTGACTCTCCTGCACCTTGTTACGCTCCCACTTTCTTATTTTCTTTTTATTTCGATAGTAGAGGGCCATCGCAACTTTGTACTGTCAAATGTCATCCGCCCGCCGCCATTCGGCCACGCCCACTGCTCGATGGTAGCTAGGCGGACGTGACGTCATCGCGAGTGATGAGCAAAGAAGGCAAAATATAAAATCGCTAAAAAAAAAAACCAGAGTAACACATTGCTTTCCATTTCCAACACACTTGAACATGCTTCCGCACTTAGGCGAATGCGTAAGGGGGGCTAGCGGTGTGGCGGGGTGGTAGCACGGTGGTGCAAGTCCACCCCATCCACCACCCTCGCAACCACCCACGCTCTAAATCAAGTGTGCACTTCACACGCCTCCTAAGGCTCATATTACTCACTTAGTTTGCGTTTTTCTCCTAATGAAGACGATGGGATGCAAAGTGGGGTGGGAGGTTTGGTGACCCCGACGAGGAAATGGTGACCCAACGCAGTTGATAATCGATGTTTAGCGCATAGTTAGTTAACCACTTGAGCTCTGCTCTCATGTGTTTCGATCAACTTTAGATTAAAGGACCATTTGGGCAGTTCTAATGGAGCTCAAAGTACATCAACATCAAGCCATAATCGAATTAAAAAGGACGCATTGCCATCGCAGTACCGAGGATAATGGCACAAAATCCGGAGTTGTGCCCGAAAAAGTGGCCCCAAGGTGAACGCAGCGCAATGCGCGGCCTGCCAGCTGAAAATTTAATTACATCACAATGGCGGAGCGGGTGGAAATTTTCGGGAAAGTCCAAGACAGCGCCACATTTTTCACATTAACGAAATGCTTTTAATTGTGCACTTAACGCTCGTAAAATGTGATTTAATAGTTTCGGCGAATGCCAAAGGGCAGGACTCGGAAAAGAGGACTTTTCGCTCTTCTCTTTTCATTCTTTCATTCCTTCGCGAATGAAAAGGGGGCGTGAATGTCCTTGGTGTGGGCCTCGCCGGATGCGGATGCGGAAGTGGAAATGAAAGTTGGCTGCCTTATAAGTTGGCGTAGTTCCTACTTAACCGCAACACGAGCAAACACTTGCGAGCACTCGCAGAAAAGTATCAAGCTAATATACTAAATAGCAAGTACACCACTTGATGTTCCATCAAATGGCAGACTGCCCAAGATTTCTGCCTGTGCAGTCGAACCCACACAATTACAGACAACTGACAGCCCAATTTGGGGCTGCATGTAGGTGCGAGCTTATCGGAGACTCCATCTCTGCCCGACTTTGGGGAGTTCTCCGGCCGACGGCCGGCAAACAATAGAGGCCAACGGTTTGGGCTTCACGATGATGAGGAGAGGCGGAGTGCCGAAATCAATACGAAGTGGGTCACCAAATGGCTCCCAGTGCGGTCACTTAACCCGGAACCGGAGCCCAGAGTTCCCCGATGCCCAACAAACTGGCGGCATGTCGGACTCGGAATTCTCGTTGAGGAGCAGGTTGCAAGTAGCAGCCAAATGATGGAAACACTTCGATTGGAAAGCATTACGGTTTTATTTCTAGCAATTTTCGGAAATTATCCAAACAATTTTGTGCCCTCTCTTATTATTTTTTTTTTTTTTTGTGCAAAGCCCACCATGGTAGAGCGACAAGACTTTTGATTCTGATAGATTCACCATTAACTCCTTAGCATTGCTTTCGCTGTGTGGCGTCTCCCTCTCTTGCCGCCAGACGGCTGCGTCTCGTCCCAGTAGCCGCAGGCCAGCGTGAACAGACCGTCCTCTATGGCCAGGAATCCGTGCATCCAGCCGGCGGTCAGCGTGTTATCCACCGCCAGTCGCACCTCGTCAACAGCCTTGGCCTCCATTTCGGCCACATACGAGGCCACCTCGTCCAGGTTGAGTGGGCGACGGAATACGTTGAAGGCCTCCAAAATGTGGTCAGCGTACAGGTAACGCGCCATTGCCACAACAAATTTCCAAGGGAAATGCTTGGTGAAAATAGAATTTAAGAGTAATCTGTCGTATCTGCTCAGTGAGTAATCTGAACAAGGTTTCTAGACAGAATGAAACCGAATTTGGAAAATCATACGAAACACATGAAACTTTGGGTTATACCCTGGAATTTCCCAGCACTTTAACTTTCAGTTGACTGTTAGCTGTTTTCCATTTTGGCTTCAACTTGGGGGGCAGCAACCCACTCCATGGCAAAAAGAAGAAGATGGAGACTGGCGATTATATCGTTTACATTTACATTTACACCAAATGCAGGAAAATTGGAGCGCCAGGCATTTTCCCATTTTCCAGAGTCTTTTGGCCCATTTAGTTGTTGGTCGTTTAGCATTCGCATTCACTTCTAGATTTGTCATTTATGATAAGCAGTCTTGCCCAGCAAAAGGCACGATCCAGTCATTGTTTAGCGTCCCTTTAAGCCAGTAACTACTGTACTGTATACGGGTATATAGTTATTTGTGGGGGAATCACGCTCAGTCCAGATGCAAATTGAAATGCAGCAGAAGAGCCTGGAAAACCTGTGAAATGCATACGTTGGAAAATCTGAACAGAGATGCATATCATTTGGAGCACTAATCAAATAGCAATATACAATTAAACTGAGCAAACAATTTCTCTATTGTCCTGCTGCTGCTCGAGAATAAAATTGGGCAAAAATCGATGAAAAGCACCCCACAGAAATAATTTGACTTGGACTAATGAAAGTGCGAAATGCACTGCATGGCAAATAAAATAATTCCATTAAGTACACAGGCATGAGATACATAAATATGAAAATATACCATACCATACCGTATCATACGTGGAAATTGGAAAGGAAAGTGCTTTAAATTCCACTTATTCACCCGGCGGCTGTCTAACGTTTGAACTTGCCGCGTACCAGGTCAAATGCCAATCACAGACACTTTCCCCCACCCATCACATTACCACCAAAATATTTAATGATGCTGCCTGTGGCCAACGATGGCCATTCGAATTGAGCCGGCGATTATTTATTTGAGGGTAGTACATATGCAAAAAACTGGCAATTAATTGCGATCAATTATCGAATTAGTCGGGACAACTTTGTTCAATTAATCCATGGCATTTCGGGCTAATTTCATTTTGCACTCGACTGAATTTCTTTGTGCTGCCCCAGCTTTCCTCAGCACTAAGCAGCACTCAATGGGCTCACTAATTAAATGGTAAATTAAAGCTTAAACAAGCTTAGCACTTCGGAATATTTGGCACCTGCAAGCCGCAGTGAAAACAACATGCCGCCAAAAAAACCAAAAAAAAATCCCAAAAGCAGCAAATCAGGGATCCGTTCCATTCTGGAAATCGTTGTCAATGTGGGTGGGGGGAAAAAACTAGCTGCAATGTTTTTGGGGTTTTCGGATCAGGTTCCCTATTGTCCATTGATTGAACCGTTTGTTGCGGCCAAGCTGCGGAAGTCGGGAGTGGAAATGGAAAATCGAAAGCTCAGGAAATGCTGAAAATGGCAGGGGCGAAACCGACACCCCGGGGCCAAAAGCCAGGCAAAATCAGAAAGAAGCAGGACAAGAGCGCTGTAATGGAGTTTTAATTGTGCACCCCATTCGGTCGATGGTCCTCCTTACCCATGCGTTTTCGTTTGCCCGCCACCACCGCCTGGCTGACTTTCGGCCCGCTGGCATTTGCCGACTTTGCCGGGCACAAAGCGCAGCCAATTGGCAAATATGCTTTGACACACACCGGAGCGGATCGCATCGCATCGCATCGGATCGGATCGAAAGGCCACAAAGCCAGCCCAAAAGTCCAAGAATCGGACAACGGCAACGGGCAGGCAAGTTTTTGATTGGCGCCGAGCAGGACACGGATGAAAATCGGATGTCTACGGCAAAATAATCAATATATAACATATGTATAAGTTAATATATAGATACAAACTTACAGCTCTTTATTGTTTTAACTCGAAAGTCGAACGTTTTAGTGTCTATATACTGATAAGCTCACCTCCATTCTTTCAGTGTATGCAGGAAGCATGAAGTTAGTGTGTGTGTGCGGGCAGAAATTCCCGCCTCATTCCGCAGGACGTGGCAACCGGACCCGGAGATAATGCCAACAATCAGAAACACGCTCTAAGCGCGCTTTGCCCAATGAGGCGCAACAAAAAGCGAGGGCGAACATGGAAACTGGGAAACCAGACGGATGGGGATAACACTGCCCGACTGATGCCCTGCAATCTAGTTATAAATTGGGTTAAATTCAAGCGAAACAAGGAGCCATCAATAGGTTGAGTGAAAATCGTAGAACTCGTTGCTGATGATGGCCAATTACCTCGCTTATTGCCAACCAAATGCGGTCTTTCAAATGCACTTGCGCTGCATCGGCGATGGACTTGCATCAATAATCAAACGTTAGCATCATGAAAATGTATTTCTTAATATTTACTTGTGGGCACATTGACAGAGTTTCTTTCATAGATTTCACTGGGGCGCCTCTGCTGATGGATACAAAATTCTGTTTATAGCTGCTTTTCAACGCTGCAGGTGTTCGTTCTGTTGGATGGTAGGTCCTGTGGGAGTGGTGGCGCAGTTGTGCCAACAGACGGCCAGTGCGGGGGCAATTAAAAATTTATTGAAAATTGATTTTTAAGCGCTCATCCCCGATGGCAGTGGCCCAGGCACTGGCTGCAGTCTGTGTGCACTGTGTGCATCCCCAGCGGTCAGCGCCAGTTGCCGATTGTCAACGTTGTCTGACGACCAGACAGTCACTCACCCTCATCGACATCTGCAACTGCATCCGCAACCCATTCCCAAGTCGACTTAATTGCAACGTTTAAAAAATTTCCATAATTGTGCGCTGTCTGTGTGCTCGGCACTTCAGAGCCGGTGGAGTTCTGGTTGTTCTGTCGCCCGTTTCTGGAAAGTATTATTACATAAATTTGTAATTAATTATGTCATAATCAATGGGGAAGGCGAGGTGGTAATGCATGTAAGCAGAGCATACATTATACTTTTAAGGTCCGTCCTTGCTGGAGAGCATCACCGGCGACCCCTTCTCGATGCGGCTGCCGCCATCCTGAAGCGATTGTGCGATCCGGCGCCAAATTGCTTGCTAGCCGCCAGCAGCGCCGTCGAGCCGGCGACCTCGTCCTTCT
Source organism: Drosophila simulans (assembly GCF_016746395.2). Classification (NCBI taxonomy): domain Eukaryota; kingdom Metazoa; phylum Arthropoda; class Insecta; order Diptera; family Drosophilidae; genus Drosophila; species Drosophila simulans. The sequence goes on from NC_052525.2 coordinate 3,988,389, forward strand.
CCGGCAGATGGGCCACATGCAGGATATCGTACAGCAGCTTGGCGCTCTCCTGCGACTGCAGCAGCTCCTCCAGCTCCTTCTGGCTGCGCAGCAACAATTGCCGCAGGCTGCCGCCCTTCCGGAGTAGGCCGTGTATATTGCGCGTGTGAACGCCGGGCAGCCGTAGCAGGAAATCGTAGATGCCGCTGTTGAAATGCAATTGCTCACCCGCCGTTGGCTCGTCGCTGCCCAAGGCGGCCGCCGTTTGGGGATCCGGTTCCGGTTTACCCAGCTTCAGCTCCTCGAAAAGCTGGGCAGTGGCATACGGACTGGGTGACCAAATGAGTCTCAGCTTGGGAAAATGCAACGTGAGAAGTTGCAGTTTCTGCACAATATCTGCGTTGGCCATGCTGGTCTGTTGCGATAACATAAATTTGCCCTGGAGATGAAAGGGCTTATTCTGATCGAATTCGATCAGAAGGATGGGCTTGGCATAATGCCGCTGCATCTGCACACATTGGTTATACAATCTTCCCGAATTCAGAGACCCAATCAAATCAGAAATGGACTTTCGCTCCACACAAATCTCCGGTGTGAGTATATAATCGCCAATCGTAATGGTCAAGGGCAGCACTTCCAGACCACGCTTGTGAATCAAACAGGGCAGATCTGAGCGAAACTCACGCATATCCACAATCACTTTTGGCGTCTCTTTGGGCGCCTGCGGAGCTTGCCCACCCGCTTGGCGACTCTTGGCGTTCTCGTCCGTCGGCTCATCATCGTAATTCTTTAATAACAAAAACGCTTCATCGGTCTTTCCATCCTGGTACTTTGGAATCACCATTTTCTGTTGGGAAGTAGCGACAAAAATATTGATACCACGCTAATGCAAAACATATCTTGAAAAACTTACACTTTTAGTATCGATAATGAACTCGAAGGCTGCCTTTTCTCGACGCAAACTGGTCAGATAAGCTTGCTCCTCTACTGTGCGTGCATGGATCAGGAAATACACCTTCATGCGATCTGCAGGCGGCAGGCGACGCCTGGCCTCGAAAACCTCCAATTGCCGAATGGCTGTCACATTCATGTTGTACATGACGACATAGTGCGGCTGCAGTTGCTCCAGCATGTGCTCCAGTGCCATGGAGCCCTCCCTCTCCGTTTTGAAGGTCTGCAAGCAAATGTAGGGCTGATGTGGCACAGAGGCCAGTGCCGCAGTGACATCAAATTGTTCTAGTTCGGGTATTGTCTCGAAAATGGACACATCCGGATCGGGTTTAATGTCTATCGTTGCTGGCCCGACTTCCACAGACTGCGTCATGGTGAGCATGTAACTCTCTTCGAAGTGCTGGCCCTCCGTTTCCGATTCGCTCAAAAGCTGGGCCAGTTCATCCATACAAGCTGAAGGTGGCTGAGAACCAGAAACCTCTTCCCTACGCAGCTCCTTATTAGAGGAAACATTCTTTGGCGGAGCTACACGAGTTTGGCTCTCTTTGGCGTAATTGTCACTGAGTTTGCCCACCGGCACTTCATGTTGCAATGCCTGCTGAAGCAGAAAACGTGGCCCACCTTGCGTGAGATACTGTTTCAACTGATGACATGTCCGTGCATCCTGGCAGAGGATCAGCACTTTCGGTTGTTGTTCCGATCGCCTACTACGCCGCATATCGCCGGGTACTTCCTTGGTAAGCAGATCCGTAAGAGTTTGCCATTTCGGACAGGGTTCCGGTTCGAACTCTATGCAATTAATACATTTTATTTAGAGGGCCAACGCTTAATGTTTATGGTGATTTGCCTACCCTGCTGACCATTGAAAACACGCTGCCTGGATAGTTTAAAAATCTGTTCGGCGGCGTCCAGTAAAGTCCACCCTGAGTTGCTCAACGCGTACTCCGTGCTCCGGTAGCGTTTCATAAAGGCATAGGCGCTCACAGCATCGTGGTACATGGTGGAGCTATCAAAATTAGCCAATAGAAAATCGAAATGAAGTGCAACTTGTATACGTACATCATTAAGCTGCGCAGAATCTTAAGATCCGCTACTATCAACTTTGTTTGAGAATTAAGCTGATGCCAGATGCAATCCAGCTGCGCCTGCAGGATCTTGTGGAACGTTTTGGTCACACAGTTCTCCACGGTAACGGCCTCCATATCGACAGTACGATTTATCCGCTTGATCTCCTGCACGAGAAAGTTCATTATTTCCAGAATGTGTGATTGAATGGACGTTATGTTCTGGCTAATTGGAACATGCATCTCGATTGATTGTATCTTCCATGGCTGCAGGACGGCGCGCACGCTCTCATGGAAACGGGGCCAGATATACAAATGCTTTACGAACAGATTTCGCATGGTCCGCTCCACATGCGAGTAGCCAATGGTGAAGGCCTCCGGGCTGCTGGAGAAAGCCTTTACGAATCCGGTTTTGTTCTTCTGACGGAACAATCGCAAGGCGAACGCCTCCTGGCAACTCTCGATTATGGTGTGCGCCCGCAGGACAATGATTCCGCTTATCAGCTCGATGGGGACTCGCTGCTTCAGCAGATCCACCACCAGGATGCGCGTGCTGATGAACTGCAGCCCGCCTTCCAGATAAACGCGCTCTCTATCAGAATAGTTAATCAATCAAAAGGGGTAATTTTATATATTTTTTAGGAATTGCCAGCGCTTACCTTTCGGTGGCCGTGCTGGCCACTTCGTGGACGTATTTGGGTTCGATTTTGGACTTGTAATACTGCTCCTCCCAGTCAGAACTGTTGATCACAAGCACAAGATTGCCGGAATCGCTGTAGGCCTTAAGGATGCTGATTACAACGCGGTCGTAGCTCAGGCCCCTATGGTATTTCAAAATCTGGGTTAGACTGGACTATAGTAATAGCACACACGACTTACTTGGCGCAAACCAGCAGACCATCGGCTTCAACCAAATCGAGGAACATTTGCTTTTCATAGTCGAGAAGGACCATGTTCTTGCGCTTCAAATACTCCTCAACACCCTCCTCCTCCTGTGTGGCGGGGTCGGCGCTGGTCTCCAGCAGCTTGGTGGCCTCCACTTCCTCCGTCAGCTCATTTTCCGTCCCTTTGGCAGCGTTCTCGGCACACGAATCGGACATAATGAAATCCATTCGCGAAGGATATAATTTTGCAAATCTGCCGGTTCAATCAGCTGTTCGTGGTTATCGGTAGCGGGTTGTGACAGGGCTGCCAGACTGCAGGGAAATAGCGAACAATTAGTTATTATATATGAAAACTTTTTTGTCTTTAATTCAGTATAAAGTTCTATTAAATTTTCTCAGTTAGCGCCACTGTTCAGATACAGCAAGAGATTATTGTAATAACATAAATACATACCTTATAATCCACTTACCCGAGGCCATCGATACGGCAGCTCGCAGAAGTTATCGATAATCCGGCGGCGATAATAGTTGTACCAGAAGGCACGTGCAGGAGCGTTTTTAAAAAAATAAACAATATCATTCTGCTACTATTCCTGCTCATAAGTACGTATCTACAGCCAAGCGAAAAAGTTCTAAAAGAAACCCAGTGTCGTGTAAAAAAGCTGCAAAATGCCAAAGGCGACCACATCCGCGGCCACTAGGCCCCAAGGCAACAACAAAAAGCAGAAAAAGGAAAATAACGGCACAGCTAAAGACAAGAAGAAGCCCAATCTAGATATAGAAACTACTGATTCCGATTCTGATATGCACATCGACGTGACCAAGGGTCCATCAACATCCAGCAACGCAGCCGCCAAAACCGCAGATCGCAAGCGACGTCTTCAGGCCGAGGCGGACGCCAACAATAATGATACCGAAAAAGCCGGTCAGTTGGCCAAGGAATCGGTAGCTACTCAAGGAGCCAGCACCACCAAACGGAAGCAAGCGCGTAGTTTGGGACTGGAGCACACCTCGCCGATCCAGGTTAATGGCGCGGCTTTGGCCTGCCCGTTGGTGCGCAAATCGCTGCCCCCAGGGGAGGCCAATTCCTGTCCTCCGCCGCCCAAAAGGGACCCAGCAGCCGTGAACTCATTAATTAAAATAATAAAGACAGAAGCCCCCGAAGAGAGCAATAATAACAATGATGAAAAGGAGATGTCAACCGAAACATCAGAAACTCACAAAACCGACAGCGTCGAAGAGGGTCGTCGCGTTCTGCAATGGATACTCTTTCCAATCCAAACAAAAATTTTCTTTAAAGACTTTTGGGAGCAAAACGCCTGCCTGGTGCAGCGCACGAATCCCAAATACTTTCAAAGTCTAATATCATTCAAGATGCTTGACGAAATACTGATTCGCCATCATTTGGACTTCACTGTCAACCTTGATGTGACCACTTACAAGAACGGCAAGCGTGAGACACTGAATCCTGAGGGTCGTGCCTTGCCACCAGCTGTGTGGGGCTTCTATTCGGAAGGTTGCAGCATTCGTTTACTGAATCCTTCTACCTATCTTATTCGCTTGCGTCAGGTGTGCACCGTTTTGCAGGAGTTCTTTCACTGCAAGGTGGGGGCAAATATGTACCTAACCCCACCCAATAGCCAGGGCTTTGCGCCCCATTACGATGACATCGAGGCCTTCGTTATCCAAGTGGAGGGACGCAAGCGCTGGCTTTTGTACGAGCCGCCGAAGGAGGCCGATCATCTGGCCAGGATCTCGTCGGGCAACTATAATCAAGAACAGCTGGGTAAGCCCATAATTGATGAGGTACTAAGCGCCGGCGATGTGCTATATTTTCCCAGAGGCACCGTTCACCAGGCCATCACCGAGGAGCAACAGCACTCTCTGCACATTACCTTGAGTGTGTACCAACAGCAGGCATATGCCAATCTCCTAGAGACACTAATGCCCATGGTTCTCAAGAAGGCCGTCGATCGGAGTGTGGCCTTGCGTCGCGGCTTGCCGCTGCACACATTTCAAGTTTTGGGCAATGCCTACAAGGCAAATGACTGCGGGTCGCGCCAACTGCTGGTGGAGAATGTGCAGAAGCTGGTGACCAAATACTTGATGCCCTCCGAAGATGATATTGATGAGGCCGTCGACCAGATGGCCAAGAAGTTCCAGCACGAGGCACTTCCGCCGATCGTATTGCCCTCGGAGGAGGTCCGCACTGTTCATGGGGCCCGCAGTGGCGCCGATGAGCAGGGCAACTGCATCTGCGATTACAAATTCAATAAAAAGACATCCGTGCGCCTGCTGCGCGCCAACATTCTGCGTCTGGTCACCGAGCCCGATGGCAGCGTGCGTATCTACCACCATGCGGACAATGGACTGGATTACTGCAAGTACGAGCCCTATTTCATGGAGATTCTGCCAGAGGAAGCTAAAGCCGTTGAACTCCTCATATCGGCCTATCCATATTACCTCACCATTGACCAGTTGCCATTGAAGTCTTCGGCTCGCAAGGTGGAGGTCGCCACCGCCCTGTGGGAGCATGGTCTTCTTATGACCGAGAAGCCGTTTAAGTAGACGGCAATCGAAGGCGATGTGCTGTTGATAATTAGAATTTAGTATCGATGCGAATGTGTGTGCCTAAAAATTATTACTTTTGTATAAATATTTAACAAGATTTCTAATGCTCCAATTCTGAAGAAATAAAAGCATAAGCAGATGCAATCCAGCTGCGCCTGAAGGATCTGGTGGAATGTTTTGGTCAGTTCTCCACGGTAACGGCCTTCGAGATAAACGGGCTCTCTATCAGAATAGTCAATCAATCAAAAGGGGTAATTTTATATATTTTTTAGGAATTGCGAGACCTTAGACCTTCGGTGCCCGTGCTGGCCACTTCGTGGACGTATTTGGGTTCGATTTTGGACTTGTAATACTGCTCCTCCCAGTCAGAACTGTTGATCACAACTACAAGATTGCCGGAATCGCTGTAGGCCTTTAGGATGCGGATTACAACGCGGTCGTAGCTCAGGCCCCTATGGGGGCCGCGGTTCAATATCTGGGTTAGACTGGACTATAGTAATAGCACACACGACTTACTTGGCGCAAACCAGCAGACCATCGGCTTCAACCAAATCGAGAAACGTTTGCTTTTCATACTCGAGAAGGATCATGTTCTTGCGCTTCAAATATTCCTCTACGCCCTCCTCCTCCTGTGGGGAGCTTGTCTCCAGCAGCTTGGCGGCCTATACTTCCTCCTGCAGCGCATTTTCCGTGCCTTTGGCGGACAAAATGAAATCAATTCGCCACGGATTTACTTTCTCAAATCTGCCGGTTCAATCAGAGTTGTTGTATCAGCGTGTTTATCGGTAGCGGGTTGTGACAGGGCTGCCAGACTGACCGACTGCCGGGAAATGGCAAGCGAACTATTAGTTAATATATATGAAAACATTTTTTTCCTTAATTCCGTTAAAAGTTTCAGTAAATTTGCTCATTTAGTGCCATTGTTCAGCTACAGTAAGCGATTTTCGTAAAAACATTGTTACGAAATGCTTGCTTTCCTTAGTGGCAGTGCCGCTAACTCGGGCTTTGCTCAGGGCAACATACTCATCGATAACTATCGACGTTTCACGATCTAACGAATTAATTCAAATAAACGACAAAATCTTAAAGTTCTGGTGGTTGCGCAGATCTTATGACCACGCGCATCATGCGGACATCACCCATGACTTCGGTGTCGCTTCAGACACCTAGGACGGCTTTCTTGTTTTATTACACATAAATATAATCTTTCAATTCTTTTTCATTCCCTCATCACGCAGCGATCACCCTTGATCGTCGACTACTTTTGAAATGGTCAAAGAAAAGTGTGGGATTCCTTTACGGGCTACAAATCACCGCGCCATTGGCGGTGCTTGTTGAGACGGCACTACTATTGACGTATTCACATATGTACGTAGGATCACCTAACCCAGAGGAGCTCCAAGGGATCAGAAGGAACGGGCAAGTAAACGTTGATGTCTGTTGTCTCCCCTGTCAGGCTAAGCAGCTTTTCGCGACCCAAAGTTGAAAGGCATGACGACGACAATTCGGACTCGCGATTGACTCGAGAAAATTGAAAAGAATAAATATCTTCACGTGAAACTAAACTAAACTTTTTGCCTTGGCGGTGACCTGCGGAGGCGCGTCGGCATGGCTGCGATTGAGGTAAGATTTGCATTTAATCATGGTCCCGCAATGTTCCCAATCCTCACCCGACTTGGGTCATTGGACAAAATCCGGGCCTTTTAAGAGTAATCCCGAAGCGAACGGGGATAATTCAATTCCCAAACGGGGATAATTCGGCCAGATCGGATAACAGAATCCCAAAGGGGGCCGTCCCCAAAATCATCACCCTATCGCTGTACGTATCATCGACTCCAACTGCAACAACATAAGGACATGCCTTATCCTCCACTTACCCATGCCTTCGATACAGCAGCTCGCAGAAGTCATCGATAGTTCGGTGGCCTATTATCGCCAACACAGTAACAGTAGGCACGTTCAGGAGCGTTTTGAATACTGGCAAGTGTCAAAAATATGCAATATCATTCTGCTGCTAGTCCTGCTCATAACTACGTGTCTACAGCCAAGCGAGTGTTCTGAAAAAAAAACCCAGTGTCGTTAGAAAAAGCTGCAAAATGGAAAAGGCGACCAATTCCGCGGCCGCTAAGCCTCAAGGCAACAACAAAAAGCAGGAAAGCGCTTATAACGGCACAGCTAAAGACAAGAAGAAGCCCAATCTAGATATAGAAACGACTGATTCCGATTTGCTATCTGATATGCACCTCGACGGGACCAAGGAGCAGAAGGTGCAGACCCTTTTCTCTAAAGTATTCGAGGACACCGGTCCATCAACCGCCAAGACCGCAGATCGCAAGCGACGTCTTCAGGCCGAGGCGGACGCCAACAATAATGATGCCGAAAAAGCCAATAAGTTGGCCAAGACTTCGGTAGCTACTACTGATATACACCTCGACGTGACCAAGGAGCAGATGGAGCATTGCAAGAAGGTGCAGGCCCTTTTGCCCAAAGGCGCTGAAAAGGAATCTAAAGTATTCGACGATGGCACCGGTCCATCAACATCCAGCAAGGAGGCCGCCAAGACCGCAGATAGCATGCGACGTCTTCAGGCCAAGGTCGACGCCAAGGCCGCGCGTCGCAAGCGACGTCTTCTGGCCAAGGCCGACGCCAAGGCCCCACGTCGCAAGCGACGTCTTCAGGCCAAGGCGGACGCCAACAATAATAATACCGAAAAAGTCAGTAAGTTGGCCAAGACTTCGGTAGCTACTACCGATATGCAACTCAACGTAATCAAGGAGCAGATGGAGCATTGCAAGAAGGTGCAGGCCCTTTTGCCCAAAGGCGCTGAAAAGGAATCTAAAGTATTCGACGATGGCACCGGTCCATCAACATCCAGCAAGGAGGCCGCCAAGACCGCAGATAGCATGCGACGTCTTCAGGCCAAGGTCGACGCCAAGGCCGCACGTCGCAAGCGACGTCTTCAGGCCAAGGCGGACGTCAACAATAATGATACCGAAAAAGCCAGTAAGTTGGCCAAGGAATCGGTAGCTACTACTGATATGCACCTCGACGTGACCAAGGAGCAGATGGAGCATTGCAAGAAGGCGCAGACCCTTTTGGCCAATGAATCCACACGCGCTGAAAAGGAATCTAAAGTATTCGACAATGACGCCGGTCCATCAACATCCGGCAAGGAAGCCGCAGCCGCCAAGACCGCAGATCACGAACGACGTCTTCAGGCCGAGGCGGACGCCAACAATAATGATACCGAAAAAGCCAGTAAGTTGGCCAAGGAATCGGTAGCTACTACTGATATGCACCTCGACGTGACCAAGGAGCAGCTGGAGCATTGCAAGAAGGCGCAGACCCTTTTGGCCAATGAATCCACACGCGCTGAAAAGGAATCTAAAGTATTCGACAATGACGCCGGTCCATCAACATCCAGCAAGGAAGCCGCAGCCGCCAAGACCGCAGGTCACGAACGACGTCTTCAGGCCGAGGCGGACGCCAACAATAATGATACCGAAAAAGCCGGTCAGTCGGCCAAGGAATCGGTAGCTACTACTGATATGCACCTCGACGTGACCAAGGAGCAGATGGAGCATTGCAAGAAGGCGCAGACCCTTTTGACCAATGAATCCAAACGCGCTGAAAAGGAATCTAAAGTATTAGACTATAGCACCGGTCCATCAACATCCAGCAAGGAAGCCGCAGCCGCCAAGACCGCAGATCACGAACGACGTCTTCAGGCCGAGGCGGACGCCAACAATAATGATACCGAAAAAGCCGGTCAGTCGGCCAAGGAATCGGTAGCTACTACTGATATGCACCTCGACGTGACCAAGGAGCAGATGGTGCATTGCAAGAAGGTGCAGGCCCTTTTGGCCAATGAATCCAAAGGCGCTGAAAAAGAATCTAAAGTATTAGACTATAGCACCGGTCCATCAACATCCAGCAAGGAAGCCGCAGCCGCCAAGACCGCAGGTCACGAACGACGTCTTCAGGCCGAGGCGGACGTCAACAATAATAATACCGAAAAAGCTGGTCAGTTGGCCAAGGAATCGGTAGCTACTACTGATATGCACCTCGACGTGATCAAGGAGCAGATGGAGCATTGCAAGAAGGCGCAGACCCTTTTGACCAATGAATCCAAACGCGCTGAAAGGGAATCTAAAGTATTCGACAATGACGCCGGTCCATCAACATCCAGCAAGGAAGCCGTAGCCGCCAAGACCGCAGATCACGAACGACGTCTTCAGGCCGAGGCGGACGCCAACAATAATGATACCGAAAAAGCCGGTCAGTCGGCCAAGGAATCGGTAGCTACTACTGATATGCACCTCGACGTGACCAAGGAGCAGATGGAGCATTGCAAGAAGGCGCAGACCCTTTTGACCAATGAATCCAAACGCGCTGAAAGGGAATCTAAAGTATTCGACAATAACGCCGGTCCATCAACATCCAGCAAGGAAGCCGTAGCCGCCAAGACCGCAGATCACGAACGACGTCTTCAGGCCGAGGCGGACGCCAACAATAATGATACCGAAAAAGCCGGTCAGTCGGCCAAGGAATCGGTAGCTACTACTGATATGCACCTCGACGTGACCAAGGAGCAGATGGTGCATTGCAAGAAGGTGCAGGCCCTTTTGGCCAATGAATCCAAAGGCGCTGAAAAAGAATCTAAAGTATTAGACTATAGCACCGGTCCATCAACATCCAGCAAGGAAGCCGCAGCCGCCAAGACCGCAGGTCACGAACGACGTCTTCAGGCCGAGGCGGACGTCAACAATAATAATACCGAAAAAGCTGGTCAGTTGGCCAAGGAATCGGTAGCTACTACTGATATGCACCTCGACGTGATCAAGGAGCAGATGGAGCATTGCAAGAAGGCGCAGACCCTTTTGACCAATGAATCCAAACGCGCTGAAAGGGAATCTAAAGTATTCGACAATGACGCCGGTCCATCAACATCCAGCAAGGAAGCCGTAGCCGCCAAGACCGCAGATCACGAACGACGTCTTCAGGCCGAGGCGGACGCCAACAATAATGATACCGAAAAAGCCGGTCAGTCGGCCAAGGAATCGGTAGCTACTACTGATATGCACCTCGACGTGACCAAGGAGCAGATGGAGCATTGCAAGAAGGTGCAGGCCCTTTTGGCCAATGAATCCAAAGGCGCTGAAAAGGAATCTAAAGTATTAGACTATAGCACCGGTCCATCAACATCCAGCAAGGAAGCCGCAGCCGCCAAGACCGCAGATCACGAACGACGTCTTCAGGCCGAGGCGGACGCCAACAATAATGATACCAAAAAAGCCGGTCAGTCGGCCAAGGAATCGGTAGCTACTACTGATATGCACCTCGACGTGACCAAGGAGCAGATGGAGCATTGCAAGAAGGCGCAGACCCTTTTGGCCAATGAATCCAAAGGCGCTGAAAAGGAATCTAAAGTATTAGACTATAGCACCGGTCCATCAACATCCAGCAAGGAAGCCGCAGCCGCCAAGACCGCAGATCACGAACGACGTCTTCTGGCCGAGGCGGACGTCAACAATAATGATACCGAAAAAGCCGGTCAGTCGGCCATGGAATCGGTAGCTACTCAAGGAGCCAGCGCCACCGAACGCAAGCAATCATTTAGTCTGGGACTGGAGCACACCTCGCCGATCCAGGTTAATGGCGCGGCTTTGGCCTGCCCGTTGGTGCGCAAATCGCTGCCCCCAGGGGAGGCCAATTCCTGTCCTCCGCCGCCCAAAAGGGACCCAGCAGCCGTGAAGTCATCAGTTAAAATAATTAAGGTTAAAGCCCCCGAAGAGGGCAATAATAACAATGATGAAAAGGAGATGTCAACCGAAACATCAGAAACTCACAAAACCGACAGCGTCGAAGAGGGTCGTCGCGTCGTGAAGTGGATAATCTTTCCGATCAAAACTAAAATCTTCTTTAAACACTTCTGGGAGCAAACCGCCTGCCTGGTGCAGCGCACGAATCCCAAATATTTTCAAAGTCTAATATCATTCAAGATGCTTGACGAAATACTGATTCGCCATCATTTGGACTTCACCGTCAACCTGGATGTGACCACTTACAAGAACGGCAAGCGTGAGACACTGAATCCTGAGGGTCGTGCCTTGCCACCAGCTGTGTGGGGCTTCTATTCGGAAGGCTGCAGCATTCGTTTACTGAATCCTTCTGCCTATCTAACTCGCTTGCGTGAGGTGTGCACCGTTTTGCAGGAGTTCTTTCATTGCAAGGTGGAGGCAAATATGTACCTAACCCCACCCAATAGCCAGGGCTTTGCGCCCCATTACGATGACATCGAGGCCTTCGTTATCCAAGTGGAGGGACGCAAGCGCTGGCTTTTGTACGAGCCGCCCAAGGAGGCCGATCATCTGGCCAGGATCTCGTCGGGCAACTATAATCAAGAACATCTGGGTAAGCCCATAATTGATGAGGTACTAAGCGCCGGCGATGTGCTATATTTTCCCAGAGGCACCGTTCACCAGGCCATCACCGAGGAGCAACAGCACTCTCTGCACATTACCTTGAGTGTGTACCAACAGCAGGCATATGCCAATCTCCTAGAGACACTAATGCCCATGGTTCTCAAGAAGGCCGTCGATCGGAGTGTGGCCTTGCGTCGCGGCTTGCCGCTGCACACATTTCAAGTTTTGGGCAATGCCTACAAGGCAAATGACTGCGGGTCGCGCCAACTGCTGGTGGAGAATGTGCAGAAGCTGGTGACCAAATACTTGATGCCCTCCGAAGATGATATTGATGAGGCCGTCGACCAAATGGCCAAGAAGTTCCAGCACGAGGCACTTCCGCCGATCGTATTGCCCTCGGAGGAGGTCCGCACTGTTCATGGGGCCCGCAGTGGCGCCGATGAGCAGGGCAACTGCGTCTGCGATTACAAATTCAATGAAAAGACATCCGTGCGCCTGCTGCGCGCCAACATTCTGCGTCTGGTCACCGAGCCCGATGGCAGCGTGCGTATCTACCACCATGCGGACAATGGACTGGATTACTGCAAGTACGAGCCCTATTTCATGGAGATTCTGCCAGAGGAAGCTAAAGCCGTTGAACTCCTCATATCGGCCTATCCATATTACCTCACCATTGACCAGTTGCCATTGAAGTCTTCGGCTCGCAAGGTGGAGGTCGCCACCGCCCTGTGGGAGCATGGTCTTCTTATGACCGAGAAGCCGTTTAAGTAGACGGCAATCGAAGGCGATGTGCTGTTGATAATTAGAATTTAGTATCGATGCGAATGTGTGTGCCTAAAAATTATTACTTTTGTATAAATATTTAACAAGATTTCTAATGCTCCAATTCTGAAGAAATAAAAGCATAAGCAGATGCAATCCAGCTGCGCCTGAAGGATCTGGTGGAATGTTTTGGTCAGTTCTCCACGGTAACGGCCTTCGAGATAAACGGGCTCTCTATCAGAATAGTCAATCAATCAAAAGGGGTAATTTTATATATTTTTTAGGAATTGCGAGCGCTTACCTTTCGGTGGCCGTGCTGGCCACTTCGTGGACGTATTTGGGTTCGATTTTGGACTTGTAATACTGCTCCTCCCAGTCAGAACTGTTGATCACAACCACAAGATTGCCGGAATCGCTGTAGGCCTTAAGGATGCGGATTACAACGCGGTCGTAGCTCAGGCCCCTATGGGAGCCGCGGTTCAATATCTGGGTTAGACTGGACTATAGTAATAGCACACACGACTTACTTGGCGCAAACCAGCAGACCATCGGCTTCAACCAAATCGAGAAACGTTTGCTTTTCATACTCGAGAAGGATCATGTTCTTGCGCTTCAAATATTCCTCTACGCCCTCCTCCTCCTGTGGGGAGCTTGTCTCCAGCAGCTTGGCGGCCTATACTTTCTCCTGCAGCGCATTTTCCGTGCCTTTGGCGGACAAAATGAAATCAATTCGCCACGGATTTACTTTCTCAAATCTGCCGGTTCAATCAGAGTTGTTGTATCAGCGTGTTTATCGGTAGCGGGTTGTGACAGGGCTGCCAGACTGACCGACTGCCGGGAAATGGCAAGCGAACTATTAGTTAATATATATGAAAACATTTTTTTCCTTAATTCCGTTAAAAGTTTCAGTAAATTTGCTCATTTAGTGCCATTGTTCAGCTACAGTAAGCGATTTTCGTAAAAACATTGTTACGAAATGCTTGCTTTCCTTAGTGGCAGTGCCGCTAACTCGGGCTTTGCTCAGGGCAACATACTCATCGATAACTATCGACGTTTCACGATCTAACGAATTAATTCAAATAAACGACAAAATCTTAAAGTTCTGGTGGTTGCGCAGATCTTATGACCACGCGCATCATGCGGACATCACCCATGACTTCGGTGTCGCTTCAGACAACTAGGACGGCTTTCTTGTTTTATTACACATAAATATAATCTTTCAATTCTTTTTCATTCCCTCATCACGCAGCGATCACCCTTGATCGTCGACTACTTTTGAAATGGTCAAAGAAAAGTGTGGGATTCCTTTACGGGCTACAAATCACCGCGCCATTGGCGGTGCTTGTTGAGACGGCACTACTATTGACGTATTCACATATGTACGTAGGATCACCTAACCCAGAGGAGCTCCAAGGGATCAGAAGGAACGGGCAAGTAAACGTTGATGTCTGTTGTCTCCCCTGTCAGGCTAAGCAGCTTTTCGCGACCCAAAGTTGAAAGGCATGACGACGACAATTCGGACTCGCGATTGACTCGAGAAAATTGAAAAGAATAAATATCTTCACGTGAAACTAAACTAAACTTTTTGCCTTGGCGGTGACCTGCGGAGGCGCGTCGGCATGGCTGCGATTGAGGTAAGATTTGCATTTAATCATGGTCCCGCAATGTTCCCAATCCTCACCCGACTTGGGTCATTGGACAAAATCCGGGCCTTTTAAGAGTAATCCCGAAGCGAACGGGGATAATTCAAACGGCCAGATCGGATAACAGAATCCCAAAGGGGGCCGTCCCCAAAATCATCACCCTATCGCTGTACGTATCATCGACTCCAACTGCAACAACATAAGGACATGCCTTATCCTCCACTTACCCATGCCTTCGATACAGCAGCTCGCAGAAGTCATCGATAGTTTGGTGGCCTATTATCGCCAACACAGTAACAGTAGGCACGTGCAGGAGCGTTTTGAATACTGGCAAGTGTCAAAAATATGCAATATCATTCTGCTGCTAGTCCTGCTCATAACTACGTGTCTACAGCCAAGCGAGTGTTCTGAAAAAAAACCCAGTGTCGTTTAAAAAAGCTGCAAAATGGAAAAGGTGACCAATTCCGCGGCCGCTAAGCCTCAAGGCAACAACAAAAAGCAGGAAAGCGCTTATAACGGCACAGCTAAAGACAAGAAGAAGCCCAATCTAGATATAGAAACGACTGATTCCGATTTGCTATCTGATATGCACCTCGACGGGACCAAGGAGCAGAAGGTGCAGACCCTTTTCTCTAAAGTATTCGAGGACACCGGTCCATCAACCGCCAAGACCGCAGATCGCAAGCGACGTCTTCAGGCCGAGGCGGACGCCAACAATAATGATACCGAAAAAGCCAATAAGTTGGCCAAGACTTCGGTAGCTACTACTGATATGGACCTCCGCGTGACCAGGAAGCAGCATACGTTTTACATGAAGGTGCAGGCCCTTTTGGCCGAACCCGCTGAAAAGGAATCTACCGAAAAAGCCAGTAAAATGGCCAAGATTTCGGAAGCGGATCTGATCCTCTTCATGACCCAGAAAGAGATTGAGTATTACATGAAGGTGAAGGCCCTTATAGCCAAATGCGCTGAAGAGGGATCTAAATTATTGGACAATTGGACATCCAGCAAGGACGACGCCAAGACCGCAGATCGCAAGCGACGTCTTCAGGCCGAGGCGGACACCAAAAATAATGATACCAAAAAAGCCGGTCAGTCGGCCAAGGAATCGGTAGCTACTACTGATATGCAACTCAACGTGATCAAGGAGCAGATGGAGCATTGCAAGAAGGTGCAGGCCCTTTTGGCCAATGAATCCAAAGGCGCTGAAAAGGAATCTAAAGTATTAGACTATAGCACCGGTCCATCAACATCCAGCAAGGAAGCCGCAGCCGCCAAGACCGCAGATCACGAACGACGTCTTCTGGCCGAGGCGGACGTCAACAATAATGATACCGAAAAAGCCGGTCAGTCGGCCATGGAATCGGTAGCTACTCAAGGAGCCAGCGCCACCGAACGCAAGCAATCATTTAGTCTGGGACTGGAGCACACCTCGCCGATCCAGGTTAATGGCGCGGCTTTGGCCTGCCCGTTGGTGCGCAAATCGCTGCCCCCAGGGGAGGCCAATTCCTGTCCTCCGCCGCCCAAAAGGGACCCAGCAGCCGTGAAGTCATCAGTTAAAATAATTAAGGTTAAAGCCCCCGAAGAGGGCAATAATAACAATGATGAAAAGGAGATGTCAACCGAAACATCAGAAACTCACAAAACCGACAGCGTCGAAGAGGGTCGTCGCGTCGTGAAGTGGATAATCTTTCCGATCAAACCTAATTTCTTCTTTAAATACTTCTGGGAGCAAACCGCCTGCCTGGTGCAGCGCACGAATCCCAAATATTTTCAAAGTCTAATATCATTCAAGATGCTTGACGAAATACTGATTCGCCATCATTTGGACTTCACCGTCAACCTGGATGTGACCACTTACAAGAACGGCAAGCGTGAGACACTGAATCCTGAGGGTCGTGCCTTGCCACCAGCTGTGTGGGGCTTCTATTCGGAAGGCTGCAGCATTCGTTTACTGAATCCTTCTGCCTATCTAACTCGCTTGCGTGAGGTGTGCACCGTTTTGCAGGAGTTCTTTCATTGCAAGGTGGAGGCAAATATGTACCTAACCCCACCCAATAGCCAGGGCTTTGTGCCCCATTACGATGACATCGAGGCCTTCGTTATCCAAGTGGAGGGACGCAAGCGCTGGCTTTTGTACGAGCCGCCCAAGGAGGCCGATCATCTGGCCAGGATCTCGTCGGGCAACTATGATCAAGAACAGCTGGGTAAGCCCATAATTGATGAGGTACTAAGCGCCGGCGATGTGCTATATTTTCCCAGAGGCACCGTTCACCAGGCCATCACCGAGGAGCAACAGCACTCTCTGCACATTACCTTGAGTGTGTACCAACAGCAGGCATATGCCAATCTCCTAGAGACACTAATGCCCATGGTTCTCAAGAAGGCCGTCGATCGGAGTGTGGCCTTGCGTCGCGGCTTGCCGCTGCACACATTTCAAGTTTTGGGCAATGCCTACAAGGCAAATGACTGCGGGTCGCGCCAACTGCTGGTGGAGAATGTGCAGAAGCTGGTGACCAAATACTTGATGCCCTCCGAAGATGATATTGATGAGGCCGTCGACCAGATGGCCAAGAAGTTCCAGCACGAGGCACTTCCGCCGATCGTATTGCCCTCGGAGGAGGTCCGCACTGTTCATGGGGCCCGCAGTGGCGCCGATGAGCAGGGCAACTGCGTCTGCGATTACAAATTCAATGAAAAGACATCCGTGCGCCTGCTGCGCGCCAACATTCTGCGTCTGGTCACCGAGCCCGATGGCAGCGTGCGTATCTACCACCATGCGTACAATGGACTGGATTACTGCAAGTACGAGCCCTATTTCATGGAGATTCTGCCAGAGGAAGCTAAAGCCGTTGAACTCCTCATATCGGCCTATCCATATTACCTCACCATTGACCAGTTGCCATTGAAGTCTTCGGCTCGCAAGGTGGAGGTCGCCACCGCCCTGTGGGAGCATGGTCTTCTTATGACCGAGAAGCCGTTTAAGTAGACGGCAATCGAAGGCGATGTGCTGTTGATAATTAGAATTTAGTATCGATGCGAATGTGTGTGCCTAAAAATTATTACTTTTGTATAAATATTTAACAAGATTTCTAATGCTCCAATTCTGAAGAAATAAAAGCATAAGCAGATGCAATCCAGCTGCGCCTGAAGGATCTGGAATGATGTGGAATGTTTTGGTCAGTTCTCCACGGTAACGGCCTTCGAGATAAACGGGCTCTCTATCAGAATAGTCAATCAATCAAAAGGGGTAATTTTATATATTTTTTAGGAATTGCGAGCGCTTACCTTTCGGTGGCCGTGCTGGCCACTTCGTGGACGTATTTGGGTTCGATTTTGGACTTGTAATACTGCTCCTCCCAGTCAGAACTGTTGATCACAACCACAAGATTGCCGGAATCGCTGTAGGCCTTAAGGATGCGGATTACAACGCGGTCGTAGCTCAGGCCCCTATGGGGGCCGCGGTTCAATATCTGGGTTAGACTGGACTATAGTAATAGCACACACGACTTACTTGGCGCAAACCAGCAGACCATCGGCTTCAACCAAATCGAGAAACGTTTGCTTTTCATACTCGAGAAGGATCATGTTCTTGCGCTTCAAATATTCCTCTACGCCCTCCTCCTCCTGTGGGGAGCTTGTCTCCAGCAGCTTGGCGGCCTATACTTCCTCCTGCAGCGCATTTTCCGTGCCTTTGGCGGACAAAATGAAATCAATTCGCCACGGATTTACTTTCTCAAATCTGCCGGTTCAATCAGAGTTGTTGTATCAGCGTGTTTATCGGTAGCGGGTTGTGACAGGGCTGCCAGAAAGCCCGACTGCCGGGAAATGGCAAGCGAACTATTAGTTAATATATATGAAAACATTTTTTTCCTTAATTCCGTTAAAAGTTTCAGTAAATTTGCTCATTTAGTGCCATTGTTCAGCTACAGTAAGCGATTTTCGTAAAAACATTGTTACGAAATGCTTGCTTTCCTTAGTGGCAGTGCCGCTAACTCGGGCTTTGCTCAGGGCAACATACTCATCGATAACTATCGACGTTTCACGATCTAACGAATTAATTCAAATAAACGACAAAATCTTAAAGTTCTGGTGGTTGCGCAGATCTTATGACCACGCGCATCATGCGGACATCACCCATGACTTCGGTGTCGCTTCAGACGACTAGGACGGCTTTCTTGTTTTATTTAATCATTTTATTAAATCATAATCATTTAATCATGGTCCCGCAATGTTCCCAATCCTCACCCGACTTGGGTCATTGGACAAAATCCGGGCCCTTTAAGAGTAATCCCGAAGCGAACGGGGATAATTCAAACGGCCAGATCGACCAACAGAATCCCAAAGGGGGCCGTCCCCAAAATCATCACCCTATCGCTGTACGTATCATCGACTCCAACTGCAACAACATAAGGACATGCCTTATCCTCCACTTACCCATGCCTTCGATACAGCAGCTCGCAGAAGTCATCGATAGTTCGGTGGCCTATTATCGCCAACACAGTAACAGTAGGCACGTTCAGGAGCGTTTTGAATACTGGCAAGTGTCAAAAATATGCAATATCATTCTGCTGCTAGTCCTGCTCATAACTACGTGTCTACAGCCAAGCGAGTGTTCTGAAAAAAAAACCCAGTGTCGTTTAAAAAAGCTGCAAAATGGAAAAGGTGACCAATTCCGCGGCCGCTAAGCCTCAAGGCAACAACAAAAAGCAGGAAAGCGCTTATAACGGCACAGCTAAAGACAAGAAGAAGCCCAATCTAGATATAGAAACGACTGATTCCGATTTGCTATCTGATATCCACCTCGACGGGACCAAGGAGCAGAAGGTGCAGAACCTTTTCTCTAAAGTATTCGAGGACACCGGTCCATCAACCGCCAAGACCGCAGATCGCAAGCGACGTCTTCAGGCCGAGGCGGACGCCAACAATAATGATACCGAAAAAGCCAGTAAGTTGGCCAAGACTTCGGTAGCTACTACTGATATGGACCTCCGCGTGACCAGGAAGCAGCATACGTTTTACATGAAGGTGCAGGCCCTTTTGGCCGAACACGCTGAAAAGGAATCTACCAAAAAAGCCAGTAAAATGGCCAAGATTTCGGAAGCGGATCTGATCCTCTTCATGACCCAGAAAGAGATTGAGTATTACATGAAGGTGAAGGCCCTTATAGCCAAATGCGCTGAAGAGGGATCTAAATTATTGGACAATTGGACATCCAGCAAGGACATCGCCAAGACCGCAGATCACGAACGACGTCTTCAGGCCGAGGCGGACGCCAAAAATAATGATACCAAAAAAGCCGGTCAGTCGGCCAAGGAATCGGTAGCTACTACTGATATGCAACTCAACGTGATCAAGGAGCAGATGGAGCATTGCAAGAAGGTGCAGGCCCTTTTGGCCAATGAATCCAAAGGCGCTGAAAAGGAATCTAAAGTATTAGACTATAGCACCGGTCCATCAACATCCAGCAAGGAAGCCGCAGCCGCCAAGACCGCAGATCACGAACGACGTCTTCTGGCCGAGGCGGACGTCAACAATAATGATACCGAAAAAGCCGGTCAGTCGGCCATGGAATCGGTAGCTACTCAAGGAGCCAGCGCCACCGAACGCAAGCAATCATTTAGTCTGGGACTGGAGCACACCTCGCCGATCCAGGTTAATGGCGCGGCTTTGGCCTGCCCGTTGGTGCGCAAATCGCTGCCCCCAGGGGAGGCCAATTCCTGTCCTCCGCCGCCCAAAAGGGACCCAGCAGCCGTGAAGTCATCAGTTAAAATAATTAAGGTTAAAGCCCCCGAAGAGGGCAATAATAACAATGATGAAAAGGAGATGTCAACCGAAACATCAGAAACTCACAAAACCGACAGCGTCGAAGAGGGTCGTCGCGTCGTGAAGTGGATAATCTTTCCGATCAAACCTAATTTCTTCTTTAAATACTTCTGGGAGCAAACCGCCTGCCTGGTGCAGCGCACGAATCCCAAATATTTTCAAAGTCTAATATCATTCAAGATGCTTGACGAAATACTGATTCGCCATCATTTGGACTTCACCGTCAACCTGGATGTGACCACTTACAAGAACGGCAAGCGTGAGACACTGAATCCTGAGGGTCGTGCCTTGCCACCAGCTGTGTGGGGCTTCTATTCGGAAGGCTGCAGCATTCGTTTACTGAATCCTTCTGCCTATCTAACTCGCTTGCGTGAGGTGTGCACCGTTTTGCAGGAGTTCTTTCATTGCAAGGTGGAGGCAAATATGTACCTAACCCCACCCAATAGCCAGGGCTTTGCGCCCCATTACGATGACATCGAGGCCTTCGTTATCCAAGTGGAGGGACGCAAGCGCTGGCTTTTGTACGAGCCGCCCAAGGAGGCCGATCATCTGGCCAGGATCTCGTCGGGCAACTATGATCAAGAACAGCTGGGTAAGCCCATAATTGATGAGGTACTAAGCGCCGGCGATGTGCTATATTTTCCCAGAGGCACCGTTCACCAGGCCATCACCGAGGAGCAACAGCACTCTCTGCACATTACCTTGAGTGTGTACCAACAGCAGGCATATGCCAATCTCCTAGAGACACTAATGCCCATGGTTCTCAAGAAGGCCGTCGATCGGAGTGTGGCCTTGCGTCGCGGCTTGCCGCTGCACACATTTCAAGTTTTGGGCAATGCCTACAAGGCAAATGACTGCGGGTCGCGCCAACTGCTGGTGGAGAATGTGCAGAAGCTGGTGACCAAATACTTGATTCCCTCCGAAGACGATATTGATGAGGCCGTCGACCAGATGGCTAAGAAGTTCCAGCACGAGGCACTTCCGCCGATCGTATTGCCCTCGGAGGAGGTCCGCACTGTTCATGGGGCCCGCAGTGGCGCCGATGAGCAGGGCAACTGCGTCTGCGATTACAAATTCAATGAAAAGACATCCGTGCGCCTGCTGCGCGCCAACATTCTGCGTCTGGTCACCGAGCCCGATGGCAGCGTGCGTATCTACCACCATGCGGACAATGGACTGGATTACTGCAAGTACGAGCCCTATTTCATGGAGATTCTGCCAGAGGAAGCTAAAGCCGTTGAACTCCTCATATCGGCCTATCCATATTACCTCACCATTGACCAGTTGCCATTGAAGTCTTCGGCTCGCAAGGTGGAGGTCGCCACCGCCCTGTGGGAGCATGGTCTTCTTATGACCGAGAAGCCGTTTAAGTAGACGGCAATCGAAGGCGAGGTGCTGTTGATAATTAGTATTTAGTATCGATGCGAATGTGTGCCTAAAAAACCAACGTAAATTGTTACTTTTGTATAAATATTTAACAAGATTTGTAATGCTCAAACTCGGCCGAAATAAAACCACTACATTCGTCAAATGGTTGTAAATTTTATTTTCTCACTAACAAAAAATGGTTGTCCTAGGCGCTGCGGATTTTCTTGCGTTCGCGGTAAAGGCTTTCTTGTTGAACTGGAAAAGAAACATGGGCAACATCAGTGCATATGCATAAAGTCAGTGATGGGCAGCACTCACTGTAGGGATCGAAGCGTATTATCTCCAATTTGTCGGCCAAGCGATCGCGAAAAGCATTATACTGATGGCCACTTACCACACTCTCCAGTACGACCATGATGCGCCTGTAAAAACGATTGGTTTTAAGAAAAGAACACATTGGGTGGCCAAATTACTCACTTGCTCTTAACTTTCTTGAACAAAACGTTAGTCAGCCGCATTTTGATTTAATAAATGGGGAATATGGAAATATGCCGCTGAAATTGTTGTGCAAGCAACACGATAGGAACGAGGAACAGCTGACTGCGCCTATCGATTACCACCCGATAACCGGAGATGAGCGGCTCAAGCTTTTAACCCGCATATTTTGAAAAACAATCGGTGTCCACGAATGATGAGTATATATTTAATATTATTGTATTTATTTTTGATGCATTTATGTCTGTCTGTCTAAAGGCTTCAGTTCAAAACTGCTAAAAAGCTCTCAGATGCCATGTGGATAGTAGTAGTCACTCACATATCTTTGGGTCAAGTCCTTGCATATTCAATATAAAATAAAAAGTTAACATTTAGGTTTGAGTCCTTGCTAGGGACTGCAACCGCGCCAGGTTAACAGAAGCCAATCGATACCTAGCGCAAGCATTGAAATGTATCGGCGAGAAACATCGGTGGTCGATGCATTCGATGCTTTTTTACATCACTAACACTCGTGCGAAACGGACGCGAATTTTCATTTGTGCTGCGGAAACCAACAACAACAGACAACAAATAAAAACAAACGAAAAACAAAACGGTCAAAATTCCGGGTCAAAAAATTGAAACGTTGGAAAAATAAAACGAAAAACATAGACGCACTAAAAGCTCGGTGAAGTCCTTCGTGGGCGAAACCGAAATATAAAATAAATCACAGCCACACTTGCTCTTTGTAACTCCTTTTCGCCTTGCGCTGCTCTTGTTTTCCCTTTTAAATATTTTTTTTACGAGTTGGTTTCCCGAGAATTTCCCATACTCGCGCGTGGTAAACAAGACTCATTTTTTTACAGTGTTTGTTTTTTAAAAGTGCAGACAAGCTGACAAGAAAGAGATAACAACATAAAAACAGAAACAGAAAGTAAGCCAAAGAGTGGCAACAACAAACAAACCAACCAAACGGAATCAAAGTCAAACAAACGCGAACGCGAAGGAAGCTTCAAAAGAGAGACAAGAGCGCGAAAAGGAGGTGGAGAGGAGCGGCGGAGAATCTAAGGTAGGAGGCGGATTGCGAAAAATACGTGCTTTTTTTTATTTTTTTTTCATTTGCATTTGCATATTCAAAAGTTCTCTGTTTCGAGGGTTGCAAAAGCGAAATTAGTTTTTAAGGCCAGCTTAGTAGCCAATTTGCCGGAATGGGCATTCAGTGGGTTCCTAAGTACACAAATCACTAAGAACTAACGGCAAGAATTCAAATAGCTTTCAACAAATATTTACATTTACTCATTGATAAAAATGGTAATGTGATCCATGTGTAGTAGTTCAATTATGTTCGTAGTGCATCTGTGCTAATGAAGGACTGCAGTATAAAAGTTTTCGATTGCATACAGATCGCTTTCCGTGTTTTAGGAGAAAAGTTGGGGAAAACGTTTTCCTTCTTAGAGACATCAAGTATCGAACAGCTAGTAAGTCATCGAAGTCACCTCAGTTTCTTTCTGTGCATCTGGCTCGATTGTTGATATTTCAAGAGGGGGTTTTCGAAAAGCGATCGGGAACCAAATTGTAAATGATTTACCAAAAACGTAAACTTGGCCGTGACGAGGGGCAAGAAGTGGTCGAAACGTATGCTGGAGCGGAGCAGGAGCAGGTGAAATACATAAACAAACAAGTGCCCGAAGGAAGGTTGGTTGGGGGAGGGGCTACGCAAATACATAAGTATATGAATAAATAATATAAACAAAATATTAAATTAGAAGAAATTTACTTGCGCGCACGCCGACGCAAACACGAACACAAGGTGTTGGTTGTTGTTCTTAGGATGGTGTGGATGTTGGTAGGGGAGGGTGAGGGGAAAAGCACACATAAAATTGAAGCATTCAAATTTACACACGCAAAAAACGACGTCGGCAGAGCAAACAACAATTTGCCAGGCCGCCCGCCTTCTCGCTCGCACCCATCGGCACCTGGTCGCCGCGTCTCGCTCGCACTTACGACGGCCACTTGTTTTGCCCTCTGTCGACGTCAACGCAGCCACTGTGCACTGAAAGAAACAGAAGACATGGTACAACATAATTATGAACCGCTTGTAAGATTGATATTTTTATATAAACGCCTACTTTTCTGTCAATCAGAAAATATTTTACTCGACAAATTTAAGAGCTTAAAATGTTTAGTCTTTTGTGTAAAATCTAACTCAGTGATTCGCCACTGTTATTTCAAAATAAAAAATAATAATGATTCACGACCGATAAAACAACAAATTAAAAAAAATTTAGCCGCAAACACTTTAAAACATCCAATTCCCATTTAGCTTTTTCCTTTTTTTTTTATTTTTTTTTATTTTGTAGGTGTTAAATAACAAATACTCATATTTTTCATCTCTGTATCGAGCTGTAAATGCGCATTATCCAAGCTCTACTGTAGTTCTACGTAGCTTACTTTTTGTGGCAAGTGTGGCGATCAGAAGCTTTATTCTGCTTCTCCCTCGTTTCCTTTTGTTTGTTTGAACTGCAACCGAGGGAATGGGGGGCGTGCCAGTGGGCGGTGGGTGGCCCGGGATTGTGCAATAAAGCTATAATAATAAAATAACAAACAAACCGTTAAGGCGAACGCCGTCGCACACTCATCGCACCAACACAAACGCACCAAAGGTATAGGTGTGTTGGTGCATGAGGGGGTGGAAGATATAGGGAGAGGAGAAAGGCAGGCGAAGGAACAATAATCATATTTGCACTTGCTCTCTCGCACGATCATCACCCACGCAGAAAGAGCGGGCAAGAGCAGCAGAGAGTGCCGGTACAGTAGTCATTGGTCGCACGCATTTAGCTGGCCATAAAAGAGGATATCATCATAGTGTACTGTTTAGTTTCATAGAATTTTGTTTAGTTTATTTAATATATTCATATGCAGATTATTTATTTAAATCAGCACATATCCGTCTGCACGAAAAAGCCCCACTGTACTTGAGATAAAAGTTCTCCGTTGCTGCCTCTCCGTTCTCAGTTGGTCAGTGGTCGTCCGCCGGAGCTTTTCCCGTTAGTCCGCTCGCATAATATAATCCGCGATAAACAAGGGAACACGGCACGGCGAGAGAGCGAAACGGCAACGTGTTTCGTTTTGGTTTCAGTTTCGGTTTTGTTTGCCGCATGTTTACCCATTGTATTATTACCTGTTACATTTCTTTTCCTTTTTTTATGTGTGTACATTTTCACAGCAATCGCATATTTTTTGCAGTGGCTGTGAGCTGAAAAACAAAACAAAAAAAAAAAAACAAGTGCAACCAAATACAGTGTCACCTGTTGTGAGTAAAATTAAGGAAACGCGGAGAGAGCGCGAGAGAGAGTGCGACAGCCGACTGATCAAACTGTAAATCTTGCAATGCTCTTCAAACTGAAATTCGCAAGGCGGGAAAAAACAAACAAATATAAATAAACAAGAATAACAAACAAAAATAGGTAGCAAAAGCAAGAACAACAAAAGCCGAAGCCAATTAATTAAATACATATCTACGTAAGTTAAACACTCAAGCCAACACGAACTATGATCAGGACACTGAGAGAAAAAGTGCTGCAACTGTTAGCTATTGTTTCACAGAATAAACTGAAGAAGCATACATAATAACAACATGGGTAACGTTATGTTTGATTTTAGATTATATTGTGAATTAAAAAGTTCTTAGTCATGGCATTCATATTTCGGGGTATCTTAAGTTCATTTGCAAGTTTACTGAGTCATCGTTTGCTTTTGAAATAATTATTGTTATTATTATTCCCCAGAGAGTCCATTATTAAGTCGCAGGCATTATAGGGGATTTGAAAGGGCGGCCAAGCACATGCCTCACTTTGTAATAGATAGTGCATATGTACAATATTCCCAGTTCCGGAAATATGTATGGTTATCTCTCATATGGAAATTGCTTGGTAACAATTTATGGTCTTGTATGCAGTAAATAATCTTGAATTATCGTAAATTATCAAAAATCGCCGAGGATTACCAATGCGCAGATAAAACGTTGGAGTTTTCGCCCTCCATTTGTGCGTAAAAAAAAAACATCGCTTTGTTTTGTGCCTATATATAGAAGCCCGGGTGAAGAGTGCAGGTGTTTGTTTGTTTGTTTGTTTGGTATTCGTAGTTTTGTATTCGTCGATGAGTAGGCGAAATATCAGTGGGCTGAATTACATTCCTAATTACAGATTAGTTTGTTAATAAAAGTGCCTATCCGACGTCGAGTCTGCGTGCTCCATTTGGCATATCCATTTGGATGATACAATGACATACATACGTACATACAATGAACACCATTGCCATTCGCACTTTCATACCCATTGCCACAATTATGGTTCGCATTGTATTATGCATTTATCGAGTTAAGGCCTTTGTGCCTCCATCGACTCAGTTCACCTCGCTTGAGTTGAGCCAGCGATTCCGTAATTCGGATGACATTGGGCCCTCCAATGAATGCCAATATTCGAAGTGAGCACACGTCGTATGCGTAATTTTTGTAAAGCAGTTTCGCACTTTGTGTCATATTTACTCGACGACACTCTTTGTGTCCAATGTCCCATCATTAGTAGCTACTTGATGATCAGTGTTTATTAATTAAATACAAGACTATTTCAGTGTTAGGCTAATAATTATTGAAACAAATTAATCCCACCAAGTACTTAATGTTCAAAGTAGAGAGAGCGCATTATTGTGTGCAAAAGTACTGGGTATTTTATTGACCAAATACAAACAGTCATAACATTCTGGCAGGCTATTGGCTATTCACTACCAAACTGTCAATCGTGTTTGAACACCATTTCGAAATTAGAATGAATTGTGTATTTTGCGGTCCGCCGCAACGAAACTATAATGTGTGAGGACAGTCGTCACATTCGGATGTTGCAATCAAGTGAGTTGGAAAGAATGGGATTTGGACATGCACGCTATGAGTTTAATTCGCTTAAGTTTTTAAGGAAAAAAAGAAAAAAGAAGAAAAAAAAATCTAGTTTAAGACAGGTAGAAAATTTTATTCGAAATTTGTTTTTTGTTTAGAAAAAACCGTGGGCACATTAAAGATGAAATATATCTAATATACGCATAAAATTTGTGGTATTGTGTTGTGCTCAGCTACCTGCTTCTAAGTTAACAAACGCTTCTCAGTCATCGTTGCAGGACCCTGGATGCGCCGCCAGAGTCCTTTTCGCATCCTTCAGGCCAAATCAATACATCCTAGCATTTAGCAGAAAGAGAGCGGCCATGCCTATTCGAAGTAAATTGTCCTTCATTGGGGGTGAGGAGTACGCTGGCGCCAGGCAGTCGAGTATTCCGTCCACCACGTGGTACATGCAACAATGGAAAGTCTGCCTCTTGAAGGCAGCCAAGTAGAAGATCAGGCGGCGAGTCAAGCTCATTTTCTTCTTCAGACTCGAAACCTCCTCCTGCAGTTCGACTTCCAGTGCGGTTTGGCTCAACGTCTCCCGGTACTTACTGTTCAAAAACGTTTTTTAACAAAATTCTAGTGATTCTAGTGTCTAGTGACAACTTAACTTACATCTCCAGAAGAATCAGTTCCTGTTCGTAGTATCTTAGTGTCTCATAGGCAGCGTCCAGTTTCCGCTGTTTCTCGCCAAGCGCCACCGACATTTGATCGTTCTGCTTGATAAACTTATCCTTAATCGTTAGCAGTTCATCCTCCAGCTCGGCATTTTCATACTCCAATTGGAGGGCCCGTCGCTGTTGATTGGCCAACTCGGCGGCTCCCTCGCGATAATTGGTCAGCTCGTGAAACATACCGCTGCGATAGGTATGCAGCATTTCGTCTACATATTCACACTCTAGGGACTTGCTGGCGTACTTGTTGTTCAGCTCAAGTTCCCGCTCCTTTACCTGCTTTAGTTCGTCGTCCAGTTCGCTGCAGCTGTTCATGGTCACGCGGAGGCGATCGACGGCCTGCACCAGCTGGTTGCTCAGCTGCTGTCCACGTCGCTGCAGCGTGCAGATCAGTTGGTTGCGCGATAGCAGCTCTGTTCGGCTGCGAACGGCCTGCGGAGGAGCGCCAACTTACTGTGTTTTGTGTTACCTAGGTACATATGTGGATACTACTTACATGGGCTTGGTACTTGCGAACCAGCGTCTGTAGATCGTAGACTTCGGCCTTTCGGCGACGCCAAAGTTTTACCAGCAATACATTAAAGTACCTGATGGCCAGGAAACGGATTCCCGCATCTATTTCTAGTTTTTCTGCCTGTTCTGATTCTAATTCTTCGATCTTCTGTTCATTATCCACTGTATTTTGAATCACATTACTATTACTAGGGCCACGTGTTCCCTTGGCAACGGGCAGCGGACTATCATCAAAGTGGTGGATTATCGGATTGGTGGATCTGTGATTGTGTCTACTGTCGTTGGGCAGTCCTTTTCCCGGCAAAGGCGGCGGTATGAGTCTTTTAAACATGAGCTCCAACTCGTCTGCGGTGCACATGCAAGGGAAATACCACAAATAATTAGATGATTCATGTCAAATTATGGCAAGAAGTCGTTTCTCCAACTGAAAATTATCACTTATTCCACCTTTAAAGTGGCCAAAATCAGTCGAAATATGGACTCTCCTACCTCGTTGTGCTCGTATTTTAATTCCCAATCGATTGGCATTCAAATTTGGAAACTTTAATTTTTGCCAATTTTTGCAAATTTTTCAATTTTTCAAATTTATCAAAAATGTGAAAATTCACCGAAAAATTAATTATTGAAAATCAACTTAAAAGTGATAAGGGTAGTTAGCATTGGTTATTAGCGTCACAAAACAGTTTGTTGTTCAGCTTTATGACCATTTTTAGCCAAGTTGTGCTGAAAGAAGTGTTAGTAAATATCGAATTTCTTAGTAAATTCAATTTTCTAATTTTCGGTCAAAAAATAAACCGATTTTTGGCCAGAACATTGTAAATATTTGTCCAAATATGGATTGTAATACCTCTTTGCGCTCGTAATTTAATTCCCAATCGACTGGAATTCAAATTTGGAAACATTATTTTTTTGCCAATTTTTGCAAATTTTCATGATGTTACCCCTTATTAAAAATGTGAAAATTTACTGAAAAATTAATTATTGAAAATCAACTTAAAAGTGATAAGGGTAGTTAGCATTGGTAATTAGCGTCACAAAACAGTTAGTTGTTCAGCTTTATGACCATTTTTAGCCAAGTTGTGCTAAAAGAAGTGTTAGTAAATATCGAATTTCTTAGTAAATTCAATTTTCTAATTTTCGGTCAAAAAATAAACCGATTTTTGGCCAGAACATTAAGATCGTTATTAAACTTTGAACTTTTAATTTTCTGTAAAGCTTAAATTCACATTGATTGCCAAGCTCACCCATGCCGTCATCCAACTGGCGATCCGCGTCCTTCCAGTTAGTCATTAGGTCATTGTCCCCGTCGACGGGATACAAGTCCTTCAGGTCCTGCTGATAGTCAGGTGGTTGCTTAGTGTTTGACCGCTTCGTTACGGGCATGGTGGGTGGCCTATGCTAAATTGAGTTTTAAAATAATCCTGTCTTCTATGTATTCTATAACTTTAAGGGTCAAAATGTGCCGAAAAAGTTATGTGTTAAGGAAAATTTGTTCTGAAACTGTTTGATTCAATGTGGAAGTGTGAATGTCATTATCATCGACGACTGGCAGTCCAGTCACAGCAGTCTACCATTGGGATTCGTTTGAAATATTTTCGAGGCTTCTCGAAGGTGATTTTCGAAGTTGTCTTCAGAGCTTCGTTGAATTCCTCGTGCGGATGCAACTGCTTGGAAGATCCATATGCGAAGCAAATCTTGCCTAGCTCTTGCCTTCGAGGAATGCTGCTGGGTTCAGTTCATTTAATAGCTTGCCTTCCACTCATTTCCTCATCCATATACGAATACCAACCAGTATGTAGTCGAAATATCAAACGAGAAAAGAGAAATTACATTATTGACTCACTGACGTCGTTGCCGTTCTCGTTTCTCTTGCTGTTTTGGGGTTTTGGTTTAGGTTTTCCTTTTTTTTTTCTTTTTTTTATGGCCAGCGCGCACCGCACGCCATTTTGACAGTTTGAACGCTTTGCAAATAAACCGTTAGGAGGCATGGCGTTGACAGCATGGCATCGCGACGCCTGACGCTGCACTGCGAGAAAAATCGAAGTGAACAATAAGTTATTTTCTCGTCCTTAGCTGAATCAAGCCAAGAGACTTATTTGAATAGAGTTACGTGAACTCATCCCACGCCTATATAATTAAGTTGCATTATTTGAAGTCCTTTAGATTTTTCTGCGTGTGCTGATAAATGTTTGCTGCCCGTTACTTTGTAATATCAGCGATGATGTGGGGTAAACGGGGGAAAAAATGGTAGGGGGGAAATGCTTAGGGATTGGAGTTGCCTGTAGTGAGTAACATGTTTTTTTCCGACTGGGCAATTACCTGGCACACAAAACGGCGGCGGATACATGACAGAGAAGATTAGATACGACCCGGGGACTCTCAGATACAGATACATTTGACGAACTGAGTGCCCTGCAGTTTGCAGCCTGCAACCGTTGGTATTTTCAAGAGTCAATGTGTGGATATATAACTGGGTCTCGTTTCTATGATCCAAATATATTCTATTTATTCTATGTAAGTAGGCTAGAAATCCACACAAGCCCAGTAATCTGTTTATCTTGCCGTGCCAAGGAGGTTAAAATCGTGTTAAGCTCGTATATATATCTGGGCATCGATAAATGCCCAAGTGCATAGCGTAATTACTACTTCTCGCCGTATTTATACGAGAGGTACAAGTACTACTTGAAGCGAAAGTATCTCAAGGTATTCCGGCAGCCAGAAGTATCTCATGGCTTTCGCTTTCGATTTGATCAAAGATTGCTGCCGCAACACGGAGGCTAGCGAATAAATTCAACAAACCCAGGCCCCAAGGCACCGGCTCGGAAAAGCGTGTGGTGGGTGGTGGTGGGGGAATGTGGAATTTTCTGGGAAATCAACGAAAATCGAATCAGGACCAAAAACACACGGACACAGACACACACACACACACACACACACACAGCACACGGACGGGCGAAAAGTGAACAATTTTATTAAAGCAGCGTGTTGCGTAAAAAGTCAAAAGGTTTTCCCCGAACCGCTGCTTTCGCTTGATTGACCAACTGACGGAATGGGCAAACTGAATGACTGAATGGCCGATTGACAAATGGACGGTAAGCCAGCTCAGTGATTATTTGCCTGAATAGTATGTATTTTAGGACATCATTTTTGATTGTTCAAGCATTTGAGAACGAAGTTTGTGATACCTAAACATTTAGATGCTTAAATTCAAAAGACGGTGTATTCCAGTGCGATTAGCTTCTTCCGTAGCCCAAAAAGTTGGCATAGTTTTAATTAAAATATCATTAGGCCAGCAGAACGAATGTTTTTCGAGCCTTGGCAACGCACTAAGCCAGAAACCAAGGGAGCGAAAGAGGAAGTAGTAGGTTGACTGCAAACATCATCAAACTAATTATGAACAAGCCGAGCAGCAGCAGCAGCAGCAAGTCGAGTATCTTTTGCATATGAAAGCAGCTGGGAAATTGGAACGCTGTGAAAAACCCCCCGCCCCCCTTCCAGCAGCTCAGACCTCCCTCCCGCTGCCCTGGCCACCATTGATTAAAAGTTTGCTGAAAAGTCAACACAGGAGCTCTGGTTTTTTGACCAGACCAAAATGCAATTTGCAGTGAAAAGAGTCACAAAAGTTGCGCTGAATAATTCAGCGCATCAAGATGAATTTTTCAGCTGCGGAATCATGTTTTGAATGTCCAGGAAAACTGCGGAAATCTACACGGCGAAAAAATGCGAGCACAGAAAGCAAAATGATGAGCGAAAAATTGCCGTTAAAATTTACTCGCTACTCTTTTTTTTTTTTTTTTTTTTTTGGAAATATTGTTTGCCAACGGAATTGACTGTGGTAAATGTTTGTTTTGCATTTTCTTGTTGTGTATTTAAGCGAAATCGTGCGTGGGCGTGGCACTCTCTGTCTGCCGCCCCGTATTTTTGTGTATGCCGTAAAGCTCGAGAGCTTATCCCAGGCCGTAATCCTCCGTCCCGGAATTTCCCCAATCCCCCCCCTCTATTACGGCCTGCCCTTTTTGCAATTTCGCTGCTCATTTGCCAGCTTTTTTATTTGCATAGCCGTCGTCGTCGTCGTCGTCGTCATCGCTGTTTGTTGCTGCCTTCGTTAACTTTACCTTCGCTCCGCCTCACCTGGGCTGCTGTATTTTATTTCATTTGCATTTGTTTGTAAATGATTAACAAAGAGGTTAATGTGCACAGCGAGCGAGATAAACAGCGTGCAGGGAACGCCAGCTGAGTTTCAGCCGGTTTTTCCTTCTTTTTTCCGCACTTTTTCGATTTGTTTGTGTTGCAAGGCAAGGGCAAGGCACTGGGTGTTTTAAGGGGGGAGGGGGAGGAGGGGTGGTGCGGCAAGGATGAGGTTCCGGCAGCTGGAGCAGAAGACATACAGCGTACACCGAGGGCAAATACACGCCACTTGGTTTAATACACTGCAAATGGCAGCGGTCTAAAATGTAACAATAGTTCGAAATCTTTCTTAGGAAATAATTAGTAGTACTTAATGTTACCATTTATGTTTACAGTGCACTGAAAACATGTGCGGAGAAATGGAAATTTAGTTAATTAGATACCGCTACGCATTTGTGTATGTGTGCTTTTTGCGTTGGTATCTTGGTGTGTGTGAGTGTGTGTGGGGATGCAACATGGATGACCTTCAATCACACACACACCCACCCACAAGCAAAACCATTGCACTTGTGCTCGGCTCTTCTCTTCTCTTCTTTTCTTTTTTTCTTCTTTTTTTCTTTTCTTTATTTTGTTTGATTTGGAAAATTAAGGCCAAAACTGCAGTAGCTGAGGGATTTGAGATACGTGGGAGGTGCATATGTACGCGTACTTCCTGCAAACCATTTCGATTTTAATACATATTATTTATTTTCTTTTCTCTCTGCAGTTCAGCGCATCGCCGTGCTCCCATCGAACTAAACTAAATGTTGCGGTAAGTTCATTATCTCTAAAGGGGTTAAAGATGCATGGATGGATGGGTTTGTCCAATTTCAACGATCATGATTACTATTTGCTGAATTTATTTCACTCTAACGAAAAACAGTAAACGGGCAATAGCAATCGCGGTTGTAAAGTTTAACCGATAGCCTGTCTCAGCTTTTCTTTGGCCAACAACTTTTGAGCATGGTGAAAAGTTTGTTTTGGTTTTTATTATTTTATTATTATTGGAGTTGGTTCGTTGGTTCCTTTGGTTTATGTATGTATATTTCATACGCCATGTATGGCCCACACACGCATTGCTACACACACACACACACACATACTGATACAGATACAGATAGAGATACACACGCATACGAAAGTTTTGTCATGGATTCGAGTCGGCACGCCTCAATGTATGCAACACACTTGTGGCTCATGTTGTATTAATATAATCACTTTGGGAATTTTCCCTGACTTACCAAGCGAGCACTGGGCATAAATCTGTGCTTAAAATGCGATTGTTTTCCTACTTTGCTATATATACAATTTTAAAACATTGCATGCAATGTAGCATAAACTGAAAAATTCGTGATCGATTGCGGGGAATGTGGTAAACAAACTTTTCCCACTGGCTTTTTGAAATAAACATAAGCAAACAGTAGTGGTAATGTTTACCTTTTCTGAAAGCAGATGCCAAATCCTTGATCTTCCCAATTATTTTGTGCTCAAAGCATTTCTCTCAGTGAAAAGCAGAAGCAACAACACGAGCATGTTAAATGGATATTAAACTATGACTACTGCGGTTTCCTGTACTTTTTTTTTTTGTTTTTGGTTTTAAGGGTGTTCTGGTCCTTTACTTTATCCCCCAGTTTGGCCAAAACTTGCCCATTATGTTCCAGTTGATGTTTTGTTGGCTACCGTGTCCGCATCCCTGATTATGACAGTTAAATGTCGTGCGGCTTGTTTGGCGAGTCTGTTTCTGTTTCAGTTTCAGTTTCAGTTTCATTTTCAGCTTCGGCTTACGGGGCGTATGAGTAATCTGCACTTGAAGCTCCCTTAACCTCAAAACTGCGGACAACGAGAGTTTCAAGGAAAGGAGAAGGGTTGGTTTAAACAGATTTTAATATCTTTCATTGATTTTACAGTAAGACTGAGCTACTTCTAAAATATATCTATATGTTTCTATTGAAGAAATTAAAAAATAAAATAAAGCTAAGTAGCGAAACTCGAGTGTTTGTTTATATTGACTTGAAGTTAATGCCTCCAAATGTTATATTTCCTGCAATAATATTGCTCAAGTCAATGATTTACGGAAAGTATTATTTACTAACGATAGTTGGCCATTTCTATTAAGATGAAATAACTTTGGCAGCGTATTCGGCGAATGTTATTAGCACGAAAGTTTTCTAATCTCACTTTTGGCTTTTCCGGTCTACAGCAGAAGTGCCCCGCCCTGGAAAAATACCCCCACCCACAGTTGGAAACCTTAGTTTTTGGGGCCTTTGTTTTAGCCTCGTTTTCCTTTTGTCATAATTTGGGCATGTTAATTTGCCGGGCTTATGGCTTTTGAGTGGCGTGCCGTGCGTATCGTTGTCGACCCTCAAACGCTGTCCTTTTCCCCCTGCCCTTCACGCACCCAATTTTCCTCAGTGCTTTCCATGGCCAGAAATAACACACAGACATCAGCACAAACACACAGACAGACACACAGACACATACGCACACACTCAGACAGATGGATGGGTGGCCATCAAAAAGTGTAGCATACAGTTTTGCGTCGCTTATGTAATGCAATGCTCTAGCATCTGACGTTGTCTGCCTTGACTTTCATGCGTACGCACCACACACAAGTGTGCGCGAAGAGGAACGAAGATAGAGACGGAGAAAGCAGGAGAAAGTGGTAGCGGGACGAAGGGAGAGTGTGAGACAGTGTGTGGAATGGACCTGGGCTACGTGCACATACATACATTAGACGCTCGCCTAATGTTGGCGTCATTAGCCGCTCCACCCATCGAAATAAAAAAAAGAGCACCCCTTTTCCTTGACCTACGCCCCCTCTGCCGCCAGCTCTTCCTCGAACTTTTACCTTATGCCCAAACTTTTCACCATGTTCATGCCTTTGGCAAGACTTTCCCACTGACTGAACTCTCGCCAGGCAATTTGTGCACTCATATATTGCTTTTCTTTTGCACAAGCACAAACTACTTTTCCTTTCCAGTTCACATGCCATTTATTAAAGTTGCATTGCAAATTATAATATACATCGACTGCATTTCTAACTATTAAAGTTGCATTAGTGCAAGTTTAGTGTGTTTTCATACATATTTTGTATGTCTATAAAATGCGAGTATTTGATTAAATAAGGAAGTTTACGTTACGTTCTCGAAATCATTGATTTCTTCTGCCAAAGTTAACTTATTACTTGGCTGGACTTGTGTGGCATTTGGCACCTCCATCGCCGCCCAAACCCCTCCCAAACCATCCCCTCGTAATGCTGATGACATCGGTGGCACAGACTGCACTCAAAACAGCGAAAGTCGGGGCAATCTTGCGCAGGCGGCGCATCTCATCAGGCCCAGGAATGTGGAATATAAAATCATGATCAAGGGTCTGGCGGGGGTGTGAAGAGGGCGAGGGGAGAATAATGGCGTCACTCACACTAACACATACATATACACACGCACACACACACACACACACACACCGTTACCACCATTTTGTTGACTAATGATTTACAAAATATCCTGCTGAGCTGCCGTCACATGCATGGCACACAAGTCAGTCCGTGAGGAGAAGGACACCACTTGGCTTCTCCTTACACTCAAAAAAAAAAAAAGTAGGAAATGATTTCAGCCTTTTCATCTGTGCTTATGCGCAAATAATGTGGTGATTTTCTTTTTCATGGACAAACATTTATTAAATTGCCAAATGATTCATTATATTATATTTCTTGCTATATTTTCTAGTATTGTGTTATATTTTTTTTTTTTTTTTACAGTGTGGGAAACATTGTAGCCCTTTTCTTTTTTCTTTGGCTTTTTATCCCTCGATTTGATGGCAATTACCAACAAGCATCGACGGCATCAGAATTCAACTTCTAATCGGAATGGATCAATGTCAAGGGCCCCATTTTGGAGGTGGGACATATTCACTTCTGTCTCGGTCTTCAATTAGAGCGCCAAGTGCAATCAAAATCGTATGGCGGCAGCCCGGGGTTTTTGGGGGTTTCTGTTGGCTCCAGTTTTTTTTTTTTTTTTTGATGTCCTGGGGCGTCCTAGGAACGTCGGGATGCGAAGATTACGATGCCAACGACGTGTCTATGGCCGGCACATGAATGTGTAACCATGTCTAACACATTATTTACACAATACGCCCAAGTTAATTGGTGGCGGGGCCGAAGAGGGGCTCCATGGCCATCTTCATCTCCACTAAGCCTCTCGCACATCAGACATATTTGTGTGCTGTTTATAAATGGATACAGGATTCCACGCAGGACAAGGACTGACTGACAGGCGGGCCGGTCGAGGGAAACACGATAGACAGTGGGCCTTTTGGAGGACCTACACCCGTTCTTCCGTTCCGTCAAAGTGTGCGCAATTAATTATTTGTCATTGGTTTCCCCACAGTTCCGTTCAATCCCTTTACTTGTCACCACTGGAGTGGCGTTTTGAGAAGCAAATTATCGTGGCGTTTAAAGGCTCTGAACTCGCCGAATGGGATTGCAAATGAATTTGGTTGAATGTATTTGAAAAAGTACGCAACAATATATATTTTGCTTTTGATTTTGATTATATTTCTGGAGGGACAACCAGCGATTGCCACAAACTATTGAGAAAAGGTCCATTGAACCGATATTGTTTGTTTGCATGTGTGTATGTTGTGTCTGAAGCAAGTTCTCCGTCATTTGAGCATTTCAAATTGATGATTGTTTTGTGGCAACTGTTTTTTTCTTTTTATATACGCACTTTTTTTTTTTTGCAATCAACGAAGCTAACACCATTGTGGTGGCTATTAAAAGGGAGGCTGAGTGGCCTGGTATTCATTTTCAACTCAATATTGACCGAGACAAAATATTTGGATGCTTTTTCTGCTTTTTTTGGTCGGGACTGGCCGCCGGCCTGCCTTTCCACTCACTCCGCTTCGTGTTCGCCAGTTTACCCGGGTTTCCCGACATTTTCCACGGAAAGTTCGTTGTCCTGCTGGAAGCGAAAAACAGATGACGGAAAAAAATCGCCTGGAATTCCTCCCGAGCTCTACCCTGAATTTATGCTACGGTTATGGTTCTGTTTTGGTTTTTCCCTGTTGATGGTGCTGAAAATGATTTCCGGGTCGCTCATTAACTCCAAATTTGATTATATTTACTTCACGTTTCTCTCTTTGGTCTTTCCTTCGCCCGCTTTTCCAGCAGGGAAAACTTGTGAAAAGAAAATAAATAAACGAAAATGTCCACTAGAAGTGGGACTTTCTATTCAACCTAAAACCTACAAAAATCGCTGCATAGTTTAAGAATGTATACAAATTATGGGTGCTTAATCTTTTCGCTTGATATATATATGATTTTCCTTAGTTTAATTTGCTTTGTGACTCGCAATTAAGTTCACTGAATTTCATCCTTAATATCTTCACCGCTGCGCGTGTAATTCGATGAGCTTAACCTTTTCGATGGTCGCCTTGGAAATCCTAAAAGGCGGCGAAAGGGTAAAAATAAATTAACAATAACAATGGCAGACTGCGCAGCATTAGCACCAACATCACTTTATCAAAATAATAAACAAAATGCGTAGTATATACCTAACGATCGGAGCAAATTAACTTAAACGAGATTTGTGTGTGTTGTATGGAACCAAAAACATTTACACATACAGCTCTCTCGTTTTATATACACTACATTGTATATATAAACTGGCAAAATAGATTTGAATTTCTATTAGCTCAATAGCTTTCGGTTCCAGCATTTTGATTTTGATTGCATTTATGGCACTTTTCATAGGTTTTTTTTTATTTCCAAATCTTTGCAAATCAATGGCATTTTCGAGCTTCCGACTCAGAAAACTTACTTCTGTTTAAAGCATATAATGCGATGGACGCAGGTGTCATTTGAATATGACAGCCTTGAACTTGTGGAATCTGAGATAATTGGAGATTCTAGGAATAATAAAGTTAGGATGCCAATTATTTTTTAGCCTGAAAGCCGTGTTTGAGCCACAGATTTGATTAGCAAAAGAACAATGGACGTTAAGGTTAACGTGAAATACGAGGAACTAAAATCCTTGAATACACAGACTGAAAATAATACATTTCGGTGGTACAAAATAATTGAGTGTGCAACCTTGAACTTGCTTACACATGGTTAGGCACTTCCAGTAATTGAATAATGAACAATGCCTTCTTAACCTTGAATAATGGAAATTTCAATATCAATTCGATAAATATATGTATGTGAGGGAGATTAGTTTTGCCTTAGATAATAGTGCCAATATGAAAGGCACACAAAATCAGCTGAAATCAGAAGAGCAAATGCAGATGCCCTCTGACCTCTCGACCCCTAACCACACCGAAAAGAACTTTAGCACCCAAATGCCACCCACCTTCTTCTTGTTTTTTTTGCCGTCTGCGGGTAATTAACGCACATTAATATTTCAGCATTAACAACCTTCGATGCCTTTGTTTGCCTTTGACAGCCAACAACAACAAGACTCAACAGCAAAACCAAAAACCAAAAAACCAAAAACCACCCATCGCCCCGAAATACTGTTAGATAAATATTTGCCATAAAAATAATTGTTGGTGGTGTTGGCTTTCGCTTCGCTCTGGGCGCTGCGAAAATGTTCATGAACCTCAAATGCGCATTCTTTCGGCTTTTATTGTTTATAAACAAATAACAGACAGCTAATAAATAAATCAAATTAATTTCGATTCCACTAAAGTTTAAAATTACTCAATTGGCTCTCCGAATTGAAGAGAAAGCCGATTTCCAGATGCGGATGCCTTAAGCTTTTGATTTGATTTCTTTTTCTACTTTCTTCTACTTTTTTTTTTTTACTTGACTTTACTTTACTCGTTTAATCAGAGATCCGTTGTGGAGATGCTCTCGTTTTTGCCTTGTGCAATATGGATGATGCTGGATGATGGCCTCGCAATCAATGTAAATAAATCAAAACACACCAACAACAACGTTTATAGTCGGGCATTCGGGGAAAAAAACAAAATCAAGCGAATTGTATGCGAAAATAAATTATTATGTAATTACGATGCGCACATACACGCAGCTAGATATCGACTAACTAAACAAAATGTCCGCACGTGTAACGGGAAATGTGTTTACGATATATACCATATATATGTATGTATGTATGGTGTATGGTGTATGGTGTATATGGTGTACACCCCAGCCCCAATAGACCCCCATATCGTTTAAATGATGCGTAGGCAACCGCCCGCCTGGAATGCCATTCAAATGACAGACTATAAATAGGCATTCAAACAAACAAGTTGGCCAAAGTGACTGCAATCGAATTCCCAGAACAATGCGACCGACAAAACGGGAGCGAATTTCTGGGAAAATAGACCAGCAGTACGAGTAGCACTGTGGAAATGTCAAAGATGCATAATTTAAGGCGTGTGTGCTATCTACTTTGAAAACTGCCCAGAAAACCTTCAGTAAAACCATATGAATTACCTATGAAATAATTGCATTTTATTTAATTCCCGGAAAGTGTGCTTAAAGTGGTTATATTATCTGAATAATAATAATAACATCGTGATTGGATGGGCAAGGACTACTGTCTTCGCTGTCCTCCAAATACATCCAGTTGTTGGCATCCTCGGACATGGAGCAAATGAGTCTCAACTTCCTTTTTACCTTATCGATGCATTTTTGGTGCTCACGGATGCGTTTACTGATTTCCAGGACCTTTTCTTGCAATGCGACATATTTATGTGTGCTCCTTCAATAGGTGACCTTGGGCCGTTTTGAGAACGCATTTAAGGACATTGGAGTCGACCTTGCCCACATCTTGGTTCTATTCGTCCTACTTGCGTGTCATTCCCATTGCTTTCAATTTTGCATTCCACTTCAGATTCAATTTTTTTTTTTTTTCAAAAACTTTTTAAAACACGCAATAAAAAATTGGAAACCCTGGTCAAATACGAACTGAATTCGCGCTTTCTTCAATTTTTTTTCAAAATTCAGTAAATAGTAAAGTGTCAGTTGGGTGCAAACAAACAGTTACCTTTGAGTCTTGATCTGAGTTTATATCCATATAAGATGACCATGTTATCTGATTAGCTCCTGTATAATGAGCTGTCATTTCCCAACTTTTGCTTACGAATCGCTCAATTGTCGCAGGCTGACCAATTCGAGGACTGTGTGTAATTGCTATGACTTCGATTTGGTTTTCCCCGTTCCCAAGGTCGACCTGACGAGCCGGGAGCAGGCAATGATTATTTGATTAGGCGACAGCGGCTAAGCTGATTACGTATACGTAATGCACCACGACCACCTAAACACAACTGGGATGCACTCAACAGCACACGGCTAATCAAAGTGGGTGTACACGATACACTGGCCGAAACAAATATCAATAAAAGGAGTCCAAAGTGGTTACAATCTCAACTGCATTGCATACATAGTATGTACACGTATGTATGTACATAATGTAATGGTTCGTCCTTAAAGACTGTATGCCATTTCTCAGTGTAGCTCTGCGAACAGACTCTCGATTGCAAAATGGTTCTGGTGTTGGATGTCGCAATGGCGTCACTGTTTGTCCATTCAGGTGAAGGTTGCCCGTCTGCCGATTGCAAGGGCTGTACACTTAGCCCCGCACCACTCAGATAATTAGTGCAATTGGAGTAGCTGGTCGTAAATACGCTGCACTTCATGGATTGGCCCAAATTTATGGCATTGACGCGTTGCAATTTCGCCAACAGCAGCTGCGTTTTTTCCATGGGTTTTGAGACCATTTAGATAAGGTTAGTGCCAACAGCGAATTAGTTACTTGGTGGATTAGGGGCAAGAGTTTTTCGTTTCGTCACTGCGCTTGCAAAAGAGTAATTTGGCAAATGCACCTATGACTGTGAGACCCTAATAGACTCCATCGAGTTAATAATATATTTTGCACACAAAACAAAGAAAATTTGTTCCCAAAGCTAGGGAAAACCCCACTCACTGCTACCTCAATTGGCAGCTTGTGTGTGGGGCGTATGCGTATACGTAATAATGTGCTGCAAAGGTATTAAATAAAAGTCCCTTTTGCATGGGAATCGGAAAATGAATAAGCAACGAGTACTAACGACGTTGACAATAAAGCTTACAAATTGAATAAACAGACAAATATATATAGGTATAAATGTAGGTATATTTGCATTCTGACAAATGAATAAAAAAGGGAAAGAGATGGTTGTAAGGGGGGAAATTTGCGAGAGCGTTCTCACAATTCATTTGATGATATTACCTCGCATATTATCCACTTAAAGTGAGAGACAGGGATGGCAAGGGTTAAGCGGGTTGGGCGATGTCAATGCAATTGTCTCTTTCCCTCCGCCCAGCCCTTCTCTTTCGCTCTTCTTTTTTATTTTGTATATGTGTAATTAATGCGCTTAAAAAGTATTAAAATGACATTATGCTCGCAGCTTACAACTAAAGCTTGCAGTCACGAGAAAAGGATGAAAAATGTGGAGAAAAAAGTACGAAAACAATATTTATATACGGCGGGAAAAAGGGATAAAAAGGCGCTGGCGAAAGGGACAGATAGATGGCTGCGAAATGAGACAGCAAAACACAAAGGCCAGCAAACATAAAGGACAAACTGTAACGAAAACAAAGAGGAAAATGCGAAAATGCGAAACGGGAAACGGGAAACGGGAAAAATGAAAACAAACTTGTTTTTCCAATGCAGTCATCACAGGCAGCTAGAGAAAAGTTTTTGCGAAAAACCAAAGGCGGCGTGCACAGAATTACAACTTTGCGATGGGACGAAAACTTTTATGATGGAAAACTTCTCGGCTGCTGTTGGCATTTCCATCAGCCGTGAGTTTTTCGGTGGATGGAAGATTCAGTGAGGAAAACTCATCCAGGAGCCCGAAATCAGATGAACTCTTCCTGCTGAAAACAGAGAAACACGAGACAGTTTGACTAAATGATAAACCAGCGCCAAACTTTTCGACTCTGTCGCTGACAATTGCCCTGCCATTCGGCGCTCCAATTTGTAACTCGATCGCACTTTTGTTCCATCCCGGTACTAGTATTTCAACTTTATTTGCTTGTTTTGTTTCACCGACCAGACGCACATCCTTTTATTTTATTTGAATTAGAACTTATCGCAATCATTTAGTTCTTGAATAACTGAACAAGTAATGGCCTTTTTTTTCTGATTTTTTTTTTTGCCTTGGCTCCATTATTCCTGTGCCACGAATTAACCCGACTCCTGTTTGGGGGGGTGGCTTATCTATCCGGTTATCTAGGGCACATCGCATGTCCTGCGGTTCCGTCGACCTTGCCGCCTGCTATTTATACGGCAAAGTGAAAGTAAATCAATTCAATTAAAAGCTCATCAAATATAATTGTGCACGGCAATCGATAAAATGTCTATTAGACCTGCTCACTTAGTCGCAGGCAGCTCAATTCCCATGTCCAATTGCCATTGCCGTTCCCCCTGACCACTTTGTCTCCCGTAAACATAAGCGGCCATTTTACGAGCTCAGCGAAATTATCGACAAATTAGTATAAATGCCGCATGCCCCATGCCCCATGCCCAAAGCCCCAATGCCGCCGCCCCATGAACCAACCAATACATCCATCGAAACAGGCTCGCATTCAGGCGAAGAATCTGGGCCTGGGTTTTGGGTCTCTGGGCCGTCGGTTTTGCATTTTTGGGCCGCCTTCCCATGCCGAAAAAGCACTGTGAGGCCAAAGGTTTTTCGCAAAACCTTTGTCGAATCACAACACGCAAATTGTGTTCTGCCCTTTGCATATTTTCATACCCTCACGGAGCGTGAAAACCACTGAAAAGTGGATGTACTAATTCAATTATCAGTGTCATCGTGAGCGATTTAAGGCTATTTCTCTTTGCCATTACATTTGGGCTTTTGCCATTTTTTAATCCTAGCAAAATTATTAAATGCATGCTTATAGGGACCCTAATAATTAATAATTTTAAAGAGCATTTCTGTTGCCTTTACCTCGGTCACAAGAGAGAACATTGAATTTCGATTTTTTTTTTTGTGTTCGCTGCTGTTTTTGTTCCCGCACTGTCACAGATTTAATATGCACAATTTCACCGAAGGACCAAAAGGAAAGGGCATTCGTTTTCTCGAGCTGCGTCCGCCCCATGATAATGTATTGTTTTGATTCGGGGAATTCGAAGTGTTTCACGGCCTGTGGGGCTAAAAATAAAACCACCGCCAGAAAGGAGAGGAGCTACGTGCCGCAAAAGTCCGCCAACAGCTGTAAGCCATATGACAAAGCCTCCTTTTCCCATCTATCCATTCATTTTTTCTTTTTTTTTTTGTTGATTTCGGTAAGGTTTTGGGGCCGATCTGCTGTCAATGTTGTTTTGCTACGCTTTTTTCCTGGCGAGCCGCACACACACACACACCACCCACTTTCCTTTGTTTTATTTCGGTTTCGTTTAACTTCTTCTGACAGTTGCTGACAGTTTGTTTGAAGGATGCCCGTGCTGTCGCTCCGCCCATCATTCGGTTTTGATTTGCCTGTGCCACGCCCCTTGCCCTTTGACGCCCCACTCGCCCCTGACCCTGCCACGCCTACCTCGACGACGCCGGCAGCCCTTGGAGCCTTTCTGGGGTCGTCTTCTTTTCTTGACGGATGGTGCGTGCCTAAGCGAGTTTCTTGTCCCAGGACTTTGCATATTCCCACACATCACGTATACGCCAGGGTCACCTGGGTGTGTACGCTTGTATATGTATGTGCACAAGTGTGTGTGGGTCTCTCTGTGTGTGTGTGTGTGCGTAAGGCGTTGGTGGTTAATGATATGCCAGACAGACAAGTGGCTTAGTGTCAATGCTGACTTTTATTATTTCACAATCAATTAAATTATTAACTATTTCCAATCCTTTTAAAGTATTTTTACACATTATAAATTATTCAAAAATAATAGGGGTGCTTAGTTCATCAAAATTGAAATAAGTCTAAGCTCCTGTCTATATTTAGAATGCCATGATGCAGGATACGTAAAGTACTACTCAAATAAACAGAAACGTGCTGGTTTTTCTTGCTGCAATTAATTGAAAAAAGCTCGTCTGGCCTCATGGAAACATGCAAAAGTTTGCAATTTCCACAAAGCGGAATGGCGCTGGAAATAACTCATGTTTGCAAACATACACAAAGCTGGCATCTGGCAATTTGTTAAGTTATTTTCCATATTTCCTGTCGTTTTAAAATG
Organism: Drosophila simulans; assembly: GCF_016746395.2. Lineage (NCBI taxonomy): Eukaryota > Metazoa > Arthropoda > Insecta > Diptera > Drosophilidae > Drosophila > Drosophila simulans. The sequence continues at coordinate 4,032,790 of NC_052525.2, forward strand.
CGAAATGCATTTTCGGTCAAATCCTTTCTGCTCACTTTTAGACACGCTAGCCATCTCTGTCGCCAGCAGTCTGGCTAGCTCTTTCTCCTTTTCAATTTGTGCACAGAATAATAGAGGACTTGTTTATCAGACGTAATTACTTTTGGTCCTCAGTCAAGAAAGTCGAGAGAGGGAAAAAGCCCATTTGGTTTTCGGTTTTGGATTACCTTTCCCGCTTGATTGATGTAATTGAGCGGGGCGCTTGATTGATTGACCAACTGACTGCATGAGCCGAGTGTGCAGTGCCATCAATTTTGATGGATGCCCGGCGCCACTGGCAAGGTCAAGTTGTGTGACCCCTGACCCCACACTCCACGCCACTCAACCCATCCCTCAATATTTCATTCGTGCAATCAGTGTTCACAGTTCACTGTTCGAATCGCTTGCCTCATTTCGCCCTTTTGGCCAGAATCAAAGAAGCCGGCACTCAAATATTTTACTACCTGCGATTCGCTGCGCATTTCCCTTTGCTTGTCTCATCAAATATTTAAATGCCAATTTCACAAATATTCTATGGCCGGCAAATTCAATTTCCTAAGTGTAATGGCCAACAGCAGCAACAATGGCATACAAAGATCGCTAAACCAATTGATTGGACTCAGTAGGTAAAAGGCTGGACTTAAAAAACAGCAAAATTAAAATGGAGAATAAAATGTAAACACAATTGTAGCGAGATACTTGCGACCAAACCAAAACTATGCAAACTATTCACTAGTGAAATCAGAACTACAATAGCAACATCAAAAGATTTTCGATATGAATATTGCAGCAACGTTTTGCCGTAGAAAAAAAGCAATTTTATTAACTGCAATCCCAACAACAATGTTTACAGATACCCAGATCTTGCAATGAAAATGCAAATGCAAAAATAAACAAAATGCCGCACGGCCATAAAAGCTGTATCAACAATTGTTATAACCATAACCATGAGAGCAACAAAAAGCAATGACAGCGGCTAGTAAACTTCGGTTCAAGAAAAATGGAACAAGCATTGGAAAATGTCTTGTCTAAAACTTTATAGGGCATTAAGTAGACAAGATAATCATAAAAAACAGAACGAATATATTTAAATTATTGCCAGATATGACAATCAGATAGAAATACACTACTTGGAAAACAATAAAAATGTCATATGCTATTTAAATGTTTTTATTTGCAGCACCAAAATAAAAAAGCTAAAACTACATTATTATTCATTTCTACTACTAATCAGGGTAATTTCTTCATGCGTGATTTTATTTTAAGCTATATTCATACATATATTATGAGTAGTACAACCTAGCTTTATTAACTTATTCCACCAAAAAAAAAACCGTCTTAAGGTCAAGTTCAGCTGGCCACTTAGACTTTAAAATATTTTTTCGGCAAGCATTGCGCAACTTTTTGAACGCGGTTCCTAAGTTTCGCCTTTGTCCAAAGGCCATCAAAAGCAGAAATGCCGCTAAACTGAAGATAGTTATGGCCTATAACCGTGCACCTGTAACCGTGCACTGCGCATATGTGTGTGTGTGCTAAAGCTATATAAATGCTATATCTATGCGAGTGTATATGTGTGTGTCTGTATTCCCCATAGATAATAGTAAGTACATGCAACAGAAGCCGCGAAAGGATGCCTGCCAAGTTTTATGGCCGCAAAGTATGCAATAATAAATTGAGCAATTGTCGCTGGAAAAGGAGGAGTGTCGAGGGGGCAGGTGGCGGGGGCGTGTCCTTTGGGGCTGAGGCTGCCACTTGGCGCGCACGTAATGAGCATATTTGTAGCACACTTCTCGGCATACGTGTGTGTGTGAGTGAGTGTGTGTGTGCGTCCTTTGAGGGAAAGTTTATGCAAGTTATTTTTACTCTGTAACCCGGAAAGTCGGGAGCCTTCCTTTCACCCTTCGCCCAGAAACCTTCGAGCTGCGAGCCGAATTTCCGCTCGATTCCGGGGAACGCAGGTGCTGAGGCGTGGCACTTGCCGAACGGAAAGGAAAAAAAATGAAGGAGGGGAGTGGAGAGGAAAGGAAAACCCCCAGCAAAAGGACCGTTGTCATACACTTCTTCGCACAAAAACTCCTGGGAGGTGAAAGGTAAAAGGAGAGGGTGCTCTCCGCACCTACATAGAAGGACGATTTGATTTCGTTTCGTGTTGTTCCTGCCCGCCTGCGTTCCCCGCTCCCTGCTCCACGCTCCTTTTCGTGCTCAAGTTCCTCCTCTTGGTATCTGCATTTAATGGTCGCCGGTGAAAGATGAATTCAAGTGCTTCGATTTCGGGAAAAGTGTTGTGTTCGAGGGCTTTGAGCGAGTGAAGAGGGCGCTTTTCACGGCACGACCTTATGACCCGCCATCCGGCACTGGGCACCACTTTAATGGCCATGATTAAATTCGCACTTTATGGCAGCCACTCCATTGGAAACGGAACAAAGGGATCGAAGCTCAAAACTAGTCATTTCCAAGCGCAAACATTACTATTATGTATTTGTATGTAGTTAAGCAGTTGCATTGATGCCCGTATCCTTGCACCTCGCTCCCACCTTCCTCCTCCATTTGAGCCGTCGTCCTTGGCGCCTCCCTTCCAATTCGCCAGACGAAAGTTCAAAAGCGCAAGGAGCGTAAATTCATTAAACATTCGTGGAGGAGCGGGCGTGAAAGTGTTTTTTTGTGCGTTTTTTTTAGAGTCCTGGCTGTGCGCTTGTTTGTATTTGTGATTGTGTTTGTGTGTCGTCTGGCTAACAAGCTCTCCAAGTTTAACAATGAGCGAAATTTCGCAGCTCATTGAATTTGAAGTCATGTGTAACACGACAGCGGCGTCGAAAAGAAAGCGGAAGAAATCACGGGGCTGCCAGTAATCAGTCAACTTTCTATATATACATATATATATATATATATTTGTATATACGATAGCTGTCGTGGGGGGGTGGCGCATAAATGTCACACAAAGGACTCCGACAGCCGTGAAGAGCGTCTGTCACAGACTCCGTATAAATAAAAAATAAAATAAATAAAACGCAGCCAAGGCGGCGGACTAAATATGTACACACAGAAAAAACGTTTAGCAATATGAAAGAATGTCTACTAAGTAAATGGGCTTTAATTTTGAATGCAGCTACTGCACATATGTAGTTACATTGTAGATAAGCACTAGAACGTGATCTTGAAAAATGTTAGAACCTAGCTAATGGCCATTTGTAGTTATTTTCGGCCATCGCAAGTGGAACGTGATGTTTCCGTGTAGCTAAATTGAAAAGCCAACAATGTGTTAGGTACAGCAACAAGCTGCGAAAACGGCAGCCACTTGAGTTTTGTCCCCGAATTGGAATCAAAGTCAGGTGCACGAGGCCATGGCCATGGTGTTCCGTTCAGTGGGTGGATGGTCGGTTGGGTGACGGTGGGTGGGGGTGGCTGGTGGCGGGAAGTCCCCAAAGTGCGTCAAAATCGAATCGCAGCGAAAAAGAACCTGTGGCCATGGCCCTGGCAATGTCGTCACTCGCTAATTCCATTAGTCTTAGTTTTTAGATGTTTCTTGGCTTCCGGCTGCAACGATGTGCTGTTAGTTCAGTTGTCTATCAGCTATCAGCCGGTTTCGTTAGAAAAAATCAAAAAAGTGCTCTAGAACTGACTCCTGCTCCTGCGAGTCCTTGTTAAACCTTGGTAAACTTGTGCCAACTTTAAAGTGGATTTTTGTTTTGTTCTCATTTTTTTTTTACCTATTTTTTGAATGTGTCGAACTCATAAAGTGTGTGCAGATTGCAAATTGGCAGGCGGATTTGTGCGTGCGAAATTAGTTCAATTCGAATGCTAATTCAATTTGAAAGTTTTTCCCCTCTCCCAGCAATAAAACTCATTAAACTTTATGCCGAAATTATTCGCAAATTGGCATGCGATTGGCATTCCTGTTGATTATGCTCATTCTGAATGCAATTTTTCGAAATATTTAATCATTTATATAGCAAGTATTTTAACAATCTTGATTAAAATTATTCACTCACCATCAGTTCATTACTTAATCAGTTCGGCAATTTTAAATTTAATTTCAATGTGCTGAACGTTGTGAGGGAAATCATTTCATTTCCAAGGGCAGTTAGTTAGTTATCGTCTCTAGTTTCTCATGTTGAAAGTGGCATAGCTTGCATAATTAATGGTAGAAAATACGCTCTCTTGTAGACATTTTACCCCAAATCGAAATTGAAAATTATATGTTGCATTCGGAAACTAGAAGCTAACCCTTGATGGCAAAATGGAAAGGCAAAATAAAAGCAAATTATTGACTTTCCTATTGTAACATGAGCAATCAAGGCGCACTCCTGATTTTCGTATCATACACTGCGATAAAAGCGGTAGCAAGTGTGGGAATTATGAATAAGATAAATACAGTTACAGTTAAGAATTGCCTGCGAATATAAAAGGATATGTACGAATTGTATCTTATTTTCAAATTTTAACCGCTTTTTCTGCCACTGCAGGATGTCCGTGTCTTCATGTCTTCATTTTGTTTGTGGCCTGCCGCACAATTATTATTGCAGGAGTGCTCGAACGCACAACCCCAAAACCCGTTGTGCCTGTCATGTCTAATGGTCGAATCTCGTTTTACATTTGCAGCTGCGTCGAGGATTTTAAATAAAAGGGAACCTGCCGCTCGGAAGTCGTGGCAGAAGTGCAGCAAGTGCTGCCGGGCCAAGTTCAATTAGCCGGAAAACGGACCATGTGATCTGCTATAAATGCGATTGTATATACACACACACACATCCGTTGGGAGCATCGATAGATAGGGCCAGTATATAATATGTCCGGAAATTAAGTTGACAGTTGAAAAAGAGAGAGAGAGAGAGAGCGAGCGAGAGACGGGGGACAGATCTTGATCTGGTTAGATATATATCGCATGTGCAGGGCAACGGAAACGGAAGCGTCAGCGGCAACGGAAACAGCAACGGAAGTGGAAACGGAAACGGAAGTGGCTAAGCTAACATCACACAGTCGGCAATAATGACCAAGAAGTACGAGTTCGATTGGATCATTCCGGTTCCGCCGGAATTGACCACGGGCTGCGTTTTCGATCGCTGGTTCGAAAACGAAAAGGAGACAAAGGAGAATGACTTTGAGCGCGATGCCCTCTTCAAGGTCGACGAATACGGATTTTTTCTGTACTGGAAAAGCGAGGGCCGGGTAAGCTATGGCAAATATATTGAGAAATAGGAATTACAGTGGCTAAGCATATATTTTATATATCCTTGCAGGATGGCGATGTCATAGAACTCTGCCAAGTAAGCGACATTCGTGCGGGCGGAACACCAAAGGTGAGTAAATACATATGTCATATCTGTTTTGGGGCGGTACTATTTAATGTCGAAAGAGTAACAATCCAATTGGCAGACGTATTTCAAATCGCAATTCCAATAAATCAAGTTTTCCGCCAATTTGTGGTTTTACAACCATGAAATGGTCAATTTATTCCTTGCAATGAAATTGATTTAAAAGAGAGACCCCCTCACAAAAAAAAAATATAAATTTCCTGCAAATAAATGATGTTTTCCACAGATTTATTTTGCGGGATTTTTCGTTGAATCGTTGGCCTTAGAATAATATTTAAATCCCTTTTTTCCGCTGTTTAATTAGTCGATTTACTGTCAATAATAAAACATAATTAAGAGCAGAGGGAAATTTAAACTGCATGCAACAAATAAATACGCATTTTTAAAAGACTTATGTTACAATGGCGAATATTTGCTCCCATATCCAATTAGTTTGAAAATCAATAATATATTTAATTTAAAATTATTATTTTCGTGTGCTTTCTTCTGTGGCACCTGTCTTCTTTTCCACATTTTCCCGTATTTTCCCCGCCAAGTTTTGACTAAGTGCAGTTGGTGTTTCCTTTATTTTTCCTATTTCGCTGGCAGGATGAACTATCACAAAGCCATAAAACTGTCGCCTGTGTGTATGTGTGTGTGCGCGCGTGTGTGTCTTGATGTGTGGGTGTATGCATCGGTTAATGTGTCAATATGTCACTTTTGCTCTCAATTGTTTTCATCCAGCGCCATTTGTGGATCAAAGTCGCCGTCTTCGACTCGAAACGCATTTGTTCCATGCGCTAGATTTATTGTCACCGACCGGCCACGCCCCCTTCTATATATTCCCTTTAACCCGACATATGGCACGTCTATATATGCCATATACCGGGGTGTATATAAGGTGGGAGGCGGACTGATAGAGTGACGTATTTGTTTGTTTGTCTGTCGTCGTCTCCTAAATGAAATTTATGACCGAACAGCAACAGCCCGAAATGAAGCTTCATTTGGGCCAATCCATCTATACGTTGTATGTATGTGTATGTGTATGTGTACATACATATATATATATATAGACTCTTTCATACATATATTTATGGGCGATGCAGGTGCTGCCCCGAGACTCGAACTAATGTAGACTTGCTGTCCAGTTTCCTCCCCCTCTGGTGTTTCCCCTGCCCTCCTTTGACACACTTTTCCGAAGGGAAGGGCTGAAAGTGAAACTGAAACGAAGGCTCGGTTGAGTGCATCCAACTGGCAACCAATAGGTATGCCCATATCCACTCCCATCCCATCACATTTTGCACAGCCAGAGGGCACACCCAGTGCTGCACATTTGGATCTGTCTTTATGAGTTCATCTTTTCGGTAAATTTCGAAATTTCGAAATTAAAAGAACATGCATTGATTTGAAATTTTAATAATATAACCCATAATATTACCATTTATTGGTAATAGTATTACACCCTACATTCTACAAGCTCGCCTTTAAGCAGCATTGCAAATTTTCCGCCCTCACCCTCCACGTTCTCTTCAGTTTGCCTTTGAGCCTGGGGCAAACCCTTTGACTATTCTGCATGTGGGTTACAGGTGCATCTGGGGGAAAATGAAAATGAAATGTGGGCGGAATGGGAGAATGGACACGGCGAAAGGGACTACTAAGTGGCTTCCAGGTGCGGTCGTCGGTAGGGCGCCATTCAATCGTGAACAGGTTGCACTGGAAGGGAAAAATACTGGAAGGCTGAAAAATATCTAAGCAAATGAGACCTTAAATGTGCCCAAAGTAAAAAAGAAAACTTTAAATTATTATATTTTCTTTTTTTGGACTTTTCTTAACCCTACCAACATCTTTGTGTTCCATCGATTCTGCTTTGCTCTAGTCCTCGGGCAAATTCAATTAAAATACAAAATAAACACCAAGGAGCAGAAGTTGCAAGAAACTCACATAATGATCACAGCTGAGTGCGTGTGTGTGTGCCAAAATTGTTGACCACAAATAAGATGCCCGAAAAGAAAATGCCAACTGAGTAAAAGCAAAAGACACAAAATGCAAAAAGTTTTCAGCAGAAAGGAAAAAAAAGCGGACAGGGTTTCAATATATCATACACTGAAAAAAAGCTACCGTGCTAGCGTTTCTGAATGCCAAGTAAAGTGAGTCTCTTATGACACATCTTCTTTTTTCTCCGTGTCAGTGTGTGTGTGTGTGTGTGTAAGTGTGCGTTTAGTGCTCTGCCATCACTTGAAATGTTTGGTCATCAATATTAAATCAGTGAGCGACACACACAGGCAAATAAATGAAAGAGAGGGGACACATTAGGGACAGAAAGAGAAGGAGCGCCAAGTGCGCAAAAGAGACGGCATCATTTAGTGCGAGAGAGGCAGAGTGCTTGCTGAAAAGCCTTGCACAATGAACCATTAAAAGTTGCTTCGTTTGGCAGAGGGAAACCGCAGAAAAAGTCGGCAAAAAGAGTGAGAAAAGGAGGAGGAGGGCAACACAACCGAAAAAAATATTGAAAACGAAAAATTTGAGCTTGGTTGCAGTTTTTCGTTATTGCCCCCGACTTTTCCTGGCTTTTAGTTTGCTGGCGCTTTTCAATAATGCACGAAGCTCTGCAAACGTAACAAAGCGAGTGGCACACGAAAAAAAAAAATATAAACGAAAAAAGGAAGAAAATAACGAAGAAAAAAAAAATATATATATAAAGTAAAGGAAAGAATAAGGGAACAAAACTTTTATAACATTTGCTTTCACTTTATTTGGTTCAAAGGAGCGACAGGGGATAAAATCGTGGAAGTCTGACTTATTTAGCACTCGAAAGTCTGCTGCTTTCTTGCCCCGACTTTCCTCACAAATTGCACTTGAACTGATTGAGCTATTGTGCCTGTGTGTGTGTGTGTGTGTGTGCCTGTGTGTGTGCGCCCTTGGGGGCGGGGAAAAATCCTCAATGGGGTCTTTGCATAATTCAATTTCCTTTAAGAAATTCACCATTTAAGTGGAAGACTTTGAAACGGCATTTAAGGTGGCAAACAACAGGTTTCTCTCATACAATTGCACTTTTCAAATGGCTACAGGGTTAGGAAAATCAAGTGTTTAAGATATTCTGCCCCATGATTCAATATGTTAACAGTTTGTATACAATTTGGAGGAAGATCGAAAATGTAGCATACTTTCTCGCGCTCTTAAAGGTACGTTAACTGCACTTTATTGGACTGCGCAGCAATTTCAATGTAATTGCTGGCCAAAATTGAAGGACAAGGGAGGGCGGAGGGGTTAAGGTCGAAAGAAGTACAAAGCATTTAATTGTTGCTGACGGCCAAAGGGAAAATAGAATGAAAATGTATTTGTTTTGGCTCCGCGAATGCTGCACAAATGTTGATAAATGTTCTGTGCAAGCCTTGATTAATGATGCGACTGGAGATTAATGTTCTGCGATGGCGATTCCGATACAACACAGCGTTCAGTCGGGATGCGCCAAATTGCAGTCAAATGCTAGGCCACGGGGCGTATGCGCAATGTGCCGTTGAATTAGCTGAGCTGATGATGACTATAATTTGTATTTGTATTTGCTTTACTTCCGACAGGATCCGAAGATACTTGATAAGGTGACGAAGAAGAACGGCACCAATATACCGGAACTGGATAAGCGATCCCTGACGATCTGTTCGAACACGGACTATATCAATATAACATATCACCATGTTATTTGTCCAGATGCGGCAACAGCCAAGGTAAGTCACGTCCTAATAGGCGGGAGCAGGCTAAGTCCGGAAGCGGAAATGACAGGGCGGATCTCTTATCTCTTATGTCAGTAATTTGCATTTCCCTATCGCAATTCAGTCCTGCATTCCTTGTGTTTTTTAAGTTTTTAAAAACAAATAACCATACGCAGTGGTTCTTGCTTCAACTATGGAAGCCTTTGAAGAAGAGTAATGCAATATATAAAAATTAATGCAGAAAGGCAACGAAACTGATATCACTCATTGGAATCACACATTCCTTCTATCGACTCTTCTTTTAGATCTGGCTAGATGGCATACGAAAAATAACCCATAATGTCAAAGCGAACAATATCTGCCCCATGATGTGTCTGCGGAAACAGTAAGTGGGCGTGTTCACTACTTACCTCACCACTTACCTCATCCCCCTACCTCACCCCTACCCTTATCACTAACCCCACCTTTAACCCCTTCCTCCCCCACCCCACCCCTTCCTTAGCACTTGCTGTCTGTCTTTGTTCACATTATTGCAACGGCCTCGGTGCTTCCCTTTCGCCCTGCATCCCATGTCCCTTCGCCTTGCCACATTAATTCCACTTGCTGCACCTCACTCGATTACACTGTGTACATAATTGCATCGATTGTTCCGTTCTCTCTGTTCTGCATGCTGTTCCTTTTCTTCTACTTCTTCTTCTTGTTCTCGTTATTGTTGTTGCTGTTTATGTCGTTGTCCTTTACGATTGTCTACTCTCTCTTTCTCCATACATATATGTATATACCACATATATATTTATGTGTACAACTGTCTCACTCGAGCAGAGCTGGCAAAAGAACTTGCGTCTCATCACGCATAATAACCGCGCCACGAATGTGTGTCCGCGCGTCAACCTGATGAAGCAGTAAGTACGGTCACACTGAAGTAGAATGAAACACCTGTTTAGGCGAATTATGACTCTATGACACTCAGCTAAGATCACATTAATCAGCTGATGAGGAAAGTAAAATTTAAATTATGGTTTTAGTTCGAATTATTCGTAATCAAAAGTACCTATTTTTGTCTGGTGTCATATAGTCATAAGTAGAAGAGCTCGAGTAAAAGCTATAAATAGTGCAAATACTACGGTGCTACGGTAAGTAGTTAACAACCTAATCTCGCACACTATCAACTCGTTAAAACATTAGTCGAAAAGACTATTTTCAGCTCTAAATATGCTATAAGTTACTATTGGAATGCCCGATGCTGCTTTATCCTAAACCTGTTATTTCATTCGCTAAATTTGCATTTTATGGAGTGTTGGACTGTCGTTATTAATTTCCTAATTGCTGATTACGTAATTCCGAGAGTACCAATTCGATCCGCCGCCAAGGGACTCGACTCGACATTTCGCCCAATACCATAGTTGTTGATTATCCTATTCCACGGGTGCGTTTCACGTTTAGCACAAAATAAATTCACGTTATTTGCATTTCCTGTTCCGCACAAAATGGGCAGAATGGGAATAAGTACGGGGAGATTCAGTTGGCCTGGGCTGCTGCTCACTTTCCCACCGAAGCCATCATGAATAATTCCAGGAGTGGGTGCGGTGCAGTGTGTGTGGGTGTTCGGTCAAAGGGCTTCATACTTTATGCGGAGCACATTTTGAAAAATAAGGGTATTATGGGTGTCATAGCATAAACAGCGAAAATAAAGCAATCTTTATTCACAAAGAAACTCAGGATGCGATGTCAAGCGAATGTTGCAGCGCATTTGCGATGGTGATGAAAACATACGAGCAGTACAGTTTAAAGAGGTTTTTATTTTGTAACTCAAATAAAATGTTTTCATAATAATGAGAAGCTTATGTATATAATTGAAGACGTCTTTAAGTCTCATCGCTCTGCTCTGAAAAAAGCAAGCAGAAATGGTTTTAGTTGGGTTTGAATCAAATGGGCGCCGCAATGAAAATTCCAGCCTCGTCAACCGAAATTGGGTTAAACTGCCCAAAGTTTGCTCGACTCCCTTCCGATAGACAAGTGCAGCGAATGCACTCAATGGCCAATGCTCGCTGGTCGATGGTGGATGGTCCAAGGGGTCCAAGGATGAAAGGTGGCAGCTAAAATGCGGTTCATTGGATATGCGATGCCTTGCGGTGAACTCTCTGCCCAGTCGAGTGTGTTTTTTGGGTTGTTCAATGGGTGTGTTTACGGGTAATGGGTGTGTTGCATCCGGGATCACACACCTGCCAGCGAACAGTGAGAAATATCGATTCGGGTTAAGTGTTTATATAAATATATATATATATATATATATAAATATATATATATAAATATATATATATATATATATATATATATATATATATTATTGGTATTGCCTATTGGGTCAAACGGGCAGAAAGAGCCGAGGAAATACCTGCTAAAAACTATACTTGATTTTATGCAAATCAGTAAGACTTTCTCTCAGTGTGCAAATGTTTCTGTGGTCTTTCGGGCGGAATGGTAAAAAGTTGCAAAGTGCATTCAACGAACAATCGTGTTAACCGCCGGCGTAGCCAACACCTTGGCCAAATGGGAGGCGGACGAGAGGTGGCTGGAACGTGAGTGGGCGTGGCACGGTAGCAGTTGCACGTTTGTATTGTAAATTAGTTGTCCTAGTTTGCAATTTCTTTCTGATTGCATTATTTATGCGTCATTCGGCGCATACGGCGCATTTTGCAATTACTTGGCCCGAAACCGAAGGATGGGGCCACATTCCACGAATGGATCCCAATTGCAAATTGGACACAAGTGCGAGCGGCCCTCGATTCAATTAGTTATGAGTTCTGTTTTCGGAGCGGTCGTTAATCATCTGCGTAATGGATCGCCTGGAATTGATTGCTAATCAATATTTGATTCGATTACCGGTCAGCTTAGTTCACTAAACAGTCGTTAAATGAAAGTGAAATAGGGCTCGGAATGGCAAGGACCTTTGACGTAGTTTCAAGCCAATTTGATGGCAATTTCCTGCTGCTTTTGGTAAATTCCAAATTGTTATTTACTTACGGTTCGAAGGGGATTTTTAATTACATTTATGAAGACTTGCGTCCAATGCGACATTAAATGCATTTTAATCTCATCACTTCTCTGTTTAATCATTTAATTATAAGATCTTTGCTACTCTAACCACTTTTCCATTTGCAATATCTTGTATGCTATTCAAATAGTCAGTCGTTATATTAATCATTTAAATGTGTAGATAACATAATATGTAGTTTAATTAGGTTTAAATATCTCCAGCTATTTTGAGCCAAGGTATGTACATATGTATATATTTTGAATGTTGTTCTCGCTGTTGTCGTTTTAATTGCATCATCCGAAAACCCCTAAAGCAACTCAGTTTCTTTCCGAGAATAAAGTGCAATTATAACTGATCTGACCTTCTCGAAATTCCTAAACCCAATAATAGTTGGATGCGATTGAGTTACTGCGTAGAGAAGAGTGGCAAAATTCCAGTTAAAACGCTGGCCAAAACCTTCGCATCCGGCAAAACGGAGAAATTGGTGTACACGTGCATAAAGGATGCCGGTCTGCCCGATGATAAAAACGCAACGATGACCAAGGAGCAGTTCACCTTCGACAAGTTCTACGCCTTGTACCACAAGGTGTGTCCCCGAAACGACATTGAGGAGCTCTTCACCTCCATGTAAGTAGAAGGCGCTGACCTCTAAAACATAATCGTAATCACTTGGCCCTATTTGCTCTCCTTTTCAGCACCAAGGGCAAGCAGGACTTCATCAGCTTGGAGCAATTTATCCAGTTCATGAACGACAAACAGCGCGATCCGCGGATGAACGAAATCCTGTACCCTCTCTACGAGGAGAAACGCTGCACGGAGATCATCAACGACTACGAGCTAGATGAGGAGAAAAAGAAGAACGGTAAGAGCTCCTAGTTCTATTGGGAAATGTAAATGTGATGATTTCAATTTCGATTCCAACTTAAGTTCAAATGTCGCTGGACGGATTTAAGCGCTACCTAATGTCCGACGAAAACGCACCCGTATTCCTGGACCGGCTGGATTTCTACATGGAAATGGATCAGCCACTGGCCCATTACTATATCAACAGCTCGCATAACACCTACCTATCTGGTCGTCAGATCGGCGGCAAAAGTTCCGTGGAAATGTACCGCCAGACACTCTTGGCAGGCTGTCGCTGCGTGGAGCTGGATTGCTGGAACGGAAAGGGTGAAGACGAGGAGCCCATCGTCACCCACGGCCACGCCTACTGCACCGAAATCCTCTTTAAGGTAAGATCCTAACCCTCTAGTCTCTCAACTGCTGCAAAAGTTCAACAATCATTACGAGAGAACAAGTTCAATTGGTAGAATGAGGCTTTAATTGAAACATTAATCATTTCGCATGTAATGTCAGCATTCTCAATGGTCCAAGTGCATCTAATGTGCACAGTCCGTTTGGGAATATGACTGCATTGTTTGGAAACTTTGCGGTGGTAAACAAATTACATGCAGATTTGTACAAATTATAGTTCCGAGAATAATTTGGTTTGAGTTAACTGTATAGTTAGCAAACCAAATTAGGAAATGCATGTTGAGTACATACATAAAGGATAAGCTTTTATAAATTGAGGCTTGTAAGGAATTAAATATAATTAATATGTTTTTTCCTATATTCCTTGCAGGACTGCATCCAGGCGATTGCGGATTGCGCCTTCGTGTCCTCCGAGTATCCGGTAATCCTGTCCTTCGAAAACCACTGCAACCGCGCCCAGCAATACAAGTTGGCCAAATACTGTGATGACTTCTTTGGCGATCTGCTGCTGAAGGAGCCGCTACCAGATCATCCGGTAAGTGGCGATAGTCCAAACCAATGTGCATCATATTGCTAATCTCGATTGCATACCGATTTAGCTGGATCCGGGCCTTCCGTTGCCGCCACCCTGCAAACTGAAGCGTAAGATCCTCATCAAGAACAAGCGAATGAAGCCAGAAGTGGAAAAGGTCGAGCTGGAGCTCTGGCTGAAGGGCGAACTCAAGACGGATGACGATCCGGAAGAGGACGCCAGTGCGGGCAAGCCGCCAGAGGCAGCCGCCGCCCCCGCACCCGCCCCGGAAGCAGCCGCCGCCGCCGAAGGAGCGGCCGAGGGTGGCGGAGGAGCGGAGGCCGAAGCCGCCGCTGCCAACTACAGCGGCTCCACAACTAACGTGCATCCGTGGCTCTCCTCCATGGTCAATTACGCGCAGCCCATCAAGTTCCAGGGCTTCGACAAGGCAATCGGTATGTACCAACATACCAACAAGACATTTACTTAAATGTTGCTTAAATATATATGTAATTTCAATACATTCCATTATTAATGCATATTAATTTGTGTCCTACCCACAGAAAAGAACATTGCCCACAATATGTCCTCGTTTGCGGAATCGGCGGGCATGAACTACTTGAAGCAGAGCTCCATCGACTTTGTCAATTACAACAAGCGTCAGATGTCGCGAATTTATCCCAAGGGCACACGAGCGGACTCCTCAAACTATATGCCGCAGGTGTTCTGGAACGCCGGCTGCCAGATGGTCTCACTCAACTTCCAGAGCTCCGATTTACCCATGCAACTCAACCAGGGCAAGTTCGAGTATAACGGCGGCTGTGGCTATCTACTGAAACCGGATTTCATGCGTCGAGCCGACAAGGATTTTGATCCGTTTGCGGATGCGCCGGTGGACGGCGTGATTGCGGCCCAGTGTTCCGTGAAGGTGATTGCCGGCCAATTCTTGTCGGACAAGAAAGTGGGCACCTATGTGGAGGTGGACATGTTTGGATTGCCCTCGGACACGGTGAAGAAGGAGTTTCGCACGCGTTTGGTCGCCAATAATGGCCTGAATCCAGTTTACAATGAGGATCCCTTCGTGTTTCGCAAAGTGGTCCTTCCGGACTTGGCTGTGCTAAGATTTGGCGTTTATGAGGAAAGCGGAAAGATTCTGGGTCAACGTATTCTGCCGCTGGACGGTCTACAGGCTGGCTATCGGCATGTTTCCCTGCGCACGGAGGCTAACTTCCCCATGTCGTTGCCCATGTTGTTCGTGAATATCGAGCTAAAGATCTACGTACCTGACGGCTTTGAGGACTTCATGGCCATGTTGTCGGATCCGCGAGGATTCGCCGGTGCCGCTAAGCAGCAAAACGAACAGATGAAGGCCCTTGGCATAGAAGAGCAGAGCGGCGGTGCCGCCCGAGATGCTGGCAAGGCCAAAGAGGAGGAAAAGAAGGAGCCACCACTAGTCTTTGAGCCCGTCACGTTGGAATCTCTGCGCCAGGAGAAAGGCTTCCAAAAGGTGGGCAAAAAGCAAATCAAGGAGCTCGACACCCTGCGCAAGAAGCACGCCAAAGAGCGCACCTCGGTGCAAAAGACCCAGAATGCAGCCATCGACAAGTTGATCAAGGGCAAGAGCAAAGACGACATTCGCAACGATGCCAACATCAAGAACTCGATCAATGACCAGACCAAACAGTGGACCGACATGATCGCCAGGCACCGTAAGGAGGAATGGGACATGCTGCGCCAACATGTCCAGGACTCGCAGGACGCCATGAAAGCACTGATGCTCACCGTTCAGGCGGCGCAGATCAAGCAGCTGGAGGATCGTCATGCCAGGTGAGATAACTATCACACAACGACAACGCATTCTAAACAAGTACCCATAATATTTGATGCGCAGGGACATAAAGGATCTGAATGCCAAGCAAGCAAAAATGTCGGCGGATACCGCCAAGGAGGTACAGAACGACAAGACCTTGAAGACCAAGAACGAGAAGGATCGTCGGCTGCGTGAGAAGCGCCAGAACAATGTGAAGCGCTTCATGGAGGAAAAGAAGGTTAGTTCTGTTCTATTCTTAATAACTCAACTGAATCATATATATATGTATTTATTTGCTTACAGCAAATCGGCGTTAAGCAGGGCCGTGCGATGGAGAAACTAAAGTTGGCGCATTCGAAGCAGGTCGAGGAATTCAGTACCGACGTGCAAAAGGTACTGAACGAAACTCGGCCGCAGACCGACACTATAACCAGTATTGAGACTGTACTTTAGACAACCACACCTGTACAGCTAGAAAGCGATAAACCGTAAACGATAAACGTTATAATCTATAACCTAACGACATAATATGAATCAAAAACGAAACAGAAAACCCGAAACTGAAACCAAAGTGAAGATATGCATCCCAGATACGATTGTAGTTGCTGTAGCCCCTTAATTTTCGATCGAGAGAGAGTGAGAGAGAGAGATTATCGACTGGGGATGCATCTTCCGATAAACGATAAACAATAACCGATCACAAACGAAAACCCAACCTAACCGAACCCATCCGTACTAACCTGAAACGTAATCGATCAGTCAGTAGCTGCTAATCTTTCACACTAACTGCTAAGATGTAATTATCTACTGTTTCCTATATATGTATTATATATTTATTGGTACATGTTCATTTTGTTTACTCATCGTGTGTTCTACTTTTACCTAGTTTTCGACTTGTTCAGATAATTTTCGAGCACGGTTTCGCGATCCTATTAAAAATGAGATCGCGTTTTTCTTTGATGTGGTTCCTTTTTTTGCCTTGCTTTTAAACATCTTTTTGAATTACTTTGTTGGCCGAATACTTTTGATTTGAAAATAGTCCCACGTTAATACTGAGTTGGCTTAACAATTTTTATTTATTTTTGCTTTTCTGTGCTTTTTCATCATTTTTGTGTGCTCGTGTCAAAATCACTATATCCCTAAATCTTCTGTCTTAAGACTGTTTTTTTTTTTTCACCAATAATTATAAGTGTTATATGATTCTTGGCTTGAATCCCATAATCCGTAATACCAAGCTCGCGGCTCTACTATCGAACTACCTTATGGGCCTCTCTCTCCCTCTCTCTTTCTCTCTCTGTCACTTTCACTCTCTAAATCTGTCTCTGTCTGAAAACCCAATCTGTCACGTACCCTTACCTTAACCGCCTAGTCATTTATTGTTTGCTGTGTCGCCCCAAATCGCAAATGGCAAAGTAATTGAGAAAAACTAAAAGGATATTCTATATTTTCTCTTGCTCTTTCTCTCTCTCTATCTCTCTCTCTCTCTGTCTCTATCTAACACACGTACACATATGCCCATTGTCTCTCTTTCAATTTAAACCACCAAAAATCACACAATTTGTTTACTTTTGCAATATATTTTGTATTTGCTGTCTCACACGCTGCCGTCTGTCAACCAAAATCCAACTGCCGCTTCAAAAACAAGCTTATGGACATGTACAAAATCGAGGAGGAGGCGTATAAGACGCAAGGAAAAACGGAATTTTATGCCTAAGATTCCCAGATCAATGGTCAAAAACGGGAAAGAGCACCGCGATACCAAACAGAATAAAAAAAAAAAACACTAAAAAATTTGAGAAAAACCAAAAAAAAAAAAAAAAAATGCTGATTTAGCTGAAGATGCTAACATATATACTTTTCCTTATAAACTACATTTACACACCCATCACTCGAAAACACACACTCGCCCACATCTTGAAAACGTAACTTAACTTACAAATATTTATGTATATGTTTTATGGCGGAAGCATAAGCTTATATTCTTAATACCTAGAATTCAAAAACACTTTGTGCTTTATATTTATTTAAGATTCTGATGAAGATAAAAGAATAAGGAAAAAAATAAGTCAATGAGGAGGTCACGCAGTAATGTGTGCAGTTTATGGGGACTTGCTCCTCTCGAATTGATTGTAATTTATTTTGAAAAACATAAAAAAAACAACCAATGAAAAATAAAGGATACCAAAATCTTGTAAGGTATTTTGTGCTAACAACACAATAAAAACGGTACACCGATAAGTATAGACCACACACAGTGCGTTTCGCAACTAAAAGAACTATCTTTTTGTTCTTTGATCGGTGAACAGTTCGCACTGTCCACAATCATATATGTATACATAACACCAACCTAACATCCTGCCCCATATAGTCGTATGTTTCAAGTGAACAACTTACATGAGTTTCCGATTCTCCACCTAATAGCTTAGCCAATTAACTAACCAGTAAGCCGAAGCCATCAATTAACCAGTTAAGCAATCCAAGGCGCCCACAATTAACCGGACAAACAACCCCAGACAGAAATGTTTATCAGAGAACTGCAAGGGTGGCACTTTTTTACCACTCGACTCACACCCTACAATTTTGTGTGCGGGTGCTACCCGCCACGCACATCGCGGGTACTTACAAACACACAGTATAAATCTGAACATGTAGACAAGACACCCCGTTGTGCGCGCACCCGAATCAATACGGTGCTCCGCGTCGCGGGTGCCGATCACACACTGCCTAAAAAGGGATGAGTGAGAAAAACACTTGTGGGTATACCGTTAAACACATGGGTGTTTCCAAAAATACTCGGGTGTTTCCAAAAATACTCGAGTGGTCTCGTAGGTAATCGAGTCACAGACAAGATGCGTAACTCCATGCGTTTTACACTCCATACGTTTACACACTATTCTTTCGGCGTGGCTCTAGACTTTGTCGAATACTTTGTAAAATGCCCTTCATCTTATTATTATATATTATTATTATTATTATTATTAATTATATATATTATATAATATTTTATTATATTATATATTATTAATATAATATATATATATATATATTATATTATATATTATTATATATTATATATATTAATAACGTTATTATTATTTAAATATAGATTATAGTAAAAATAATAGTACATAATGTCACAAAATTCATTTCAAAAATTACTTTATATAAGAATATTTGTCATTAGAGTATTCAGGTAGCGACGTGTGAAAAATAAATAACGGAATGATTCGAAACGGGTGGCACCCTTTGAGTCCATCAAAGACGTGAGCACGAAATTTTTCTTGGGTATTCCCTTTTACCCTTCATTTCTTATACCCGTCACGCTTCCTCCCATACAAATTTTAGGCGTACAAAAAATGACCAGAGAACTGCAGCCCGCATACAAAAAATGACGTGCGGCCGATCGTTGACTGTGCGTCCACTCACCCAAACGGCTCTTGCGCAGCAGGCCTCGGGTGGTTTTTTTACTCGTAACAAAAACACAACGTCGGTAAAACACTCGAGTATTTTGTGTTGCCGCAAGTAGGGTGTCAAAAAAAACGGGGTGCCTAGAGTACCGAGTGTTTATCGGGTGGACGTAGAGTGCGAGTGGCGGGCTGCAGTTCTCTGATGTTTATGTAATTCGGAAAAAATATAGTAAGATAGGGGGTCTTTTGAAGAGCATTTATTTTGCAAAAACTTCGGAGGAATACCCTTTCACACGTCGTATATAATATAAATATAAATACCAAAGTATTAAATGTGTAATTCAGACAAAGAAACACCCCTACCGGCAGTTATATATACACAACACGCTCACTCACACCTACCACACACGAAAGAAATAATAATTTCGGAATTATTAAAAACGAAATGGTTTACTTACATAAAATGTACATTTTTATCCGCTGTGTATTAGTTCCGATCTTATTTCCAAATTAAAAACCCGAACGAGATAAAGATATTGCGATTGTGTACTACCAGAAAAAGTAGCCAAAAATATATACATATATACACACACGGAACAAAAAATACATATGTAGATCTAGTAAATATTATACCAAAGTAAGAGATAAATATAACAACTTAAGATAGATTCTGTTTGAATTGTCAAAAGCGTTTATGTTGCACTCAAAATTTGCTGTTTGCATGTATTGTAGTTGTTGCAAAGCCAAACGAAAAAATTAACAAAGAAAAAGAAACCGAAAATGTAGAAAATTAATTGAACGAAACTAAGGCAAGGATGCAAAGAAAGAATGTAATTTCCCATTTGAATTGAATTTAAACTTAAATATGTGCCCTAAAGATCGAAAACGGAGAAGCGTTTACACTGTGCTATTAACGAATCGAAAACATTTAGTTAACTCATACAAGGTAACTGTACTAAATTATGTACAATATTTAACCAACGCCTACGACTATGTATTTAGAGAATTGATCGAGTTTTATGAATGTGATAAGCGGTTACATTTTATTACACGAACGCGAGAAAAAGCGAATCCCAACTACCCTTTATCTCCAATACTTTCGCCTTTGCCAACACTGTCTTATTATCATTTCTCCCCAAGGGCACGAGTTGAGGGTTGGATGGAGGAAAACGATTGCAAAGCTTTGTATGATATGTAATATAATGTGCCAATCCCAATGTTAACCAAAAACTAAAAAAGTGAAACGAACATTGTCTAACTGAGATCGCAACTAATTTATTTATTCGCTCGTATAATGTATACATTAGATAGAGGCCTAGCCTCTTAGTCGAAAAGCCCTCAAATTTGGCACACTTATAACACACAAAAATTATTGGCGCGGGTAAAAACTATTCCGGTACATACTTCAAGGACTTGTTCCTTTTTTCCCAAGTTGTTGTTTCAATAATTGAATACAATACATCTACTACGAATATAATTCATACATTGGCTTCTGAAGAGCACTATTAGTGAAGGTTTTTTTCAAAGGCAAGTGGACTTTTCCCTAAAACCAAAGAAAGCGTATAACGAAAACAAACAACATTGTTGCCATATAAAACCAAACTGAATCACTCGAGGTCAATTTAAGAAACTTTACCCCGCCAATTGACGGATTCTCTACACTTAGTAAATGTGTCAATTTTTTTTTATTTTATATATATATATTTTTGTTTTTTTTTTTTTTTTTGTTATTTTGTAATCTGAATAAGTTGTAGTCTTTAATGAAGCGCTAGAGCAAAAATGTTACAGGATATGCACGATGGTGTAACCCATACACTTGGGGCCACCCTGTTGTAGTTTGTACTTCTGTGAGAGCAAAAACCCAGATTATTATTATGAATAGCGATAGCAAGCGAGGCAGATAACTCGCGGATGTATCTACTATCTACGTATTTATTGATTATGTTTTTGCGAACAAACAAACAATGTGAAATGAATAGTTTAAAGAGGTCGCGAGACCAAAAGGTTCTTGTCGATGAAATTAACTTATATTAAAAATGCTGCGTATGAACTTATGATTATATACTATGAACTATATATTAAACTATTATGATTACCATTATTATCTTTATTATGATTATTATTACGATTGTTCCGATATCGAATAACTTTAATTGCAATAAATCCTATTCCAAAGCGACTCTAGAGATTTTCCCTAGATTTCTCCTTTTAAGTTGGATTTTCAAAACACTTACTCTTATATGTAAGCCATTATTTGTGGCCAGCACTAAGCTTACTTTATATTTTAGTTTTAGCCTCATATCACCGCTGTCCCGAGAGATGTGCTATTATTTGAATCCGACAATTCGGCCCCTGCAAAAAATAGTTTAGTTTAGTATCCTATCAAGTTTTAAGATGTTGCGAACTTTCGCGAAAAACCAAATGAGCCCAAATGTTAGAACAGCCTCACACACTAAGCATCATACATATATCCAATCCAATATATACAGATACAGAAACGGATTCTCTATTGCTAAGATTCTAGCCTGATTGCGTTTGTTGATTTAACGGAACAAGCTGAGAACATAAAGCATACTAGTTAATGGACATTAAATAAAAATCAATACGAAAATCCTTTGGGTTGCAACAAAGATTGTAAAAAACAAAAGATTTAACAACTAAGAAGTTACTGGGTGTTTTGGTGGTTATTGGAAATAAATCTTAAAATGAAATTCGCCTATTTTTGTCTTTTAAAGTTGTTTACTTAACCATTCTCTTTTATAGAAATCAAACAAAGAAGGATGGATACATATATACAAATTTATATTTATTTTTGCCGGAGTATGCGATTATGCCATCTTATTCCTGAAAGTATCACTGACGACTGGTGTATCAAAAACAGTATATTAGGAATACTCACAGGGGCGTACATATATGGTTGTGTTAAAAAAAAATGCACAATTTTTTTTTTGCAGCTGTAAAACAATTAAGTTCAAGGACAAATAACAATAAATTGATGTATAATAATAATCTACTTGATATTTGTCCAAGATCTCGCATGATTTCGTTTTTTAACTTGATATATTCGTTCCCTTTCATTCAAAAATATTTGTATGCGGCTGTACCATCTGGAAGTATCACTAACGATCACTCTTTTCAGATAAACTGAAATTAATCTTAGATTGATGGATTGATTTGATGATGGATAGGGATATGTTTATACTTATTTTTGCAGCGTTATGCCATCATATCTCGAAAGTATTCCCAAAGTTTGTGTAATAATAACAGACTATTAAGAACACTCTCCAGGATATGAATGGTAATAATTTGTAATATTCTTAATATTTGTAAAAAATTGCACAATTTTTCTTGCAGCTCTAGAACCATTAAGCTCAAGAACGAATATCGTGTAGTTGATTTAAAAAATCAATTTACATGATATTTGTTCTTGATCTAGCATGATTTTGTTTTTTAACTTCATACACTCGTTCCTTTTTATTCAAAAACACCTTTAAACGAATTTAGGAAAATAAAACTCGTTAAAAGTAGACAATACAAAATCTATGAATTCTGCAATGCGTATTTTAAATTCACACTCGTATTATAATAATTTTTACAATTTTGGTTGCAGCGCTAAAACCATTTGGATAAAGGAAAAACAGCCAATGATTGATGTATAAAAACAATCAATTAGTAATTTTTTCAAGGACTGGTATGCGACTGTACCATCTGAAAGTATCACTCACGACTGGTGTATTAAAAATTTTCTATTAGGACTGCATTCAAGGGCGTAAATGGTTGCGTTCACTCTTTTCAGCTGTGAAATCAAGCTTAGATTGATGGATTGGAAATGTTTATAATTCTTGCAGCGTTATCCCATCCTTATCTCAAAAGTGTTGCTAAAGATAGTGTAATAATAACTATCTATTAGGAACACTGTGAAGGATATGAATGGTAATCATGAATAATATTTGTAATATTTATAAAAAATTTCACAATTTTTCTTGCAGCTCTAAAACCATTAAGTTCAAGAACGAATAACATGTAATTGATATATACAAAAATTCAATTTACATGATACTTGTTAATGATCTAGCATGATTTCGTTTTTTAACTTGATACATTTGTTCCTTTTTATTTAAACATATTTTTTAGGCACCTTTAAACGACTTTAGGAAAATAAAAACTTGTTAAAAGTAGACCATATAAAATCTATGAATTCTGCTATGCGTATTTTATAATTCCCACTCGTATTATAATAATCTTCACAATTTTGGTTGCAGCACTAAAACCATTTGGTTCATGGAAAAAAAAACAAAGTGATTGATGTATAAAAACAATACATTTGAAATTTTTTCCACGGACCAGCATGGCTGTATTTTCATACCACAAATATTTTTTTGTCATACTTGACCAACGCGTGGTTATATATTGTTGATTGATTAAGTAAAAAAAAATAACAATTATCAAATGTTAATGATTGCGATTAACAACACATTTTTAATTTTAGAAAGTCTTATTAGATTTAAGAGATGGTCAATATGTACATGTCAGTATATTGTGTAGTTTAGCGAAACCTTTTTTTCTCATATTGTTGGGCAACTAATAAACGAATTTAGGGAAATAAAAACTCGTTCGGAATGGGCACCGAAAAGTGAAATGAAAAATTAATGAATATTGCTAATAATTCATCGATGCGACGACACATGATGTATTGTTTGAAACGTTAGAGGAAACTAGTTTTCGTAATTAAACTAGCTTCCTTTAATGCCAAAGCAAGAGATCACATTGGTTTTTAACACAATGATGCAGCGCGCGGAATTATACTATTAATATTTACTCTTCAAGTTACCCGAGTTTCGCACCATGGATCGAGTCTCCGCTAACCGCCTACCGATAATCATCGATGTTTCGACCCATCTCTAACCGCAGTCGCATCTGGTCACTCTACCGTGTTGTTATTGTGCCGAAAGCCAATTTACCAATCGAAAGCACAATATAGCGTATATAAATAGTGCCCTCCAGTGAATCCGGTGACCTGCAATAAGAATCGGGTTAGTCCCATGAGGTTGTGATATACACATACTTAACGTTTGCGCCGGTGAGCAAGATGTGGAAACTGCTGCAGCGTTCGGGGAATGCAGTTTCTGTACTTCCCAGACGGAGGTGTTCACCTGGCCTTTCGGATGCAGTGCGCCTATCTAGTAGCCAGATGGATTCGGCTGATGAACGGGTCCTGCGGAAGCGGAAGTTTCAGCCGCAACAGGCGGCGGATCTCAGCGAGGAACTGGCCGGTCAGCTGCCCGTCAAATCCCGGGTGGTCATCTGTGGCGGCGGCATCACCGGCGCCTCGGTGGCCTATCACCTCGGACTGAGCGGATGGGGTGGCGAAACGCTGCTCGTGGAGCAGGATCGCGTAGGTGGTGAGCTGCCCTGGACCGCCTGCGGATTGGCGGGTCGCTTCGAACCTAGCTACACGGAACTCAAGCTGGCCGAGTACTCCATAGATTTGATCAAGCGACTGGCGGAGAACGGGTTGCCCACGGGATGGCGGCCAGTGGGTAGCCTGAATCTGGCCCGAAGTTGGGACCGCATGACCGCTTTCAATCGCATGAAATCGCAGGCCCTGGCGTGGGGCATGCATTGCGAAATCCTTTCGCCAGAGCAGTGCGCCCAGCACTGTGAACTGCTCTCCTTGGACGGCATCGAAGGTGGCCTTTGGATACCTGAAGACGGGGTCTGTGATCCGCAACTCGTTTGCCAGGCCTACATGACCGAGGCCCAGAGATTGGGAGTCCGCATAGTCGAACACTGTGCCATCAAGAAGATCCACAGCGAGCATGGCAAGGTGAGGAGTGTGGAGACGACCGCTGGCGATGTGGAGTGCGAGTACTTTGTGAACTGCACGGGCTTCTGGGCACGCGAGGTTGGCACTTTGTCCAAGCCGGTGGTTAAAGTGCCGCTCAAGGCGGTGGAGCACCACTATCTGCACACGAAACCCATCGAGGGGCTCAGTCCGAACACGCCCTTCGTCAGGGATTTCGATGGACGCATCTTCTTTCGAGAGTGTGAAGGTCACATTCTCGCAGGCGGCTTCGAGCGCGAGGCGAAGATGGTGTACGAAGATGGAGTGATTCCCCTGTCGCAGACAGCTCGCCAACATCCGCCGGATTGGGATCACTTTCACGAGCTGCTCGATGCCCTGTTGCTGAGGGTTCCCTCCTTTAGAGATGCCACGTTGGATAGGCTCACAAACTCGCTGCAGGTATTCTCTCCCGACTGCAAGTGGATCCTAGGGGAAGCACCTGAAATCCAAAATTACTATGTAGCCGCTGGCAACAAGACAATGGGTGTGTCGGCATCCGGAGGCATTGGACGCGTCCTCACCGATCTAATAACCAAGGGCTCTACTTACCTCGACCTGCACATCCTGGACATCAGCCGGTTTCTGGGGCTGCACAATAACCGAAAGTTCCTGCGAGATCGCTGCAAGGAGGCGCCGGGCAAGCACTTCGAAATCAACTACCCCTTCGAGGAGTTTCAGACCGGTAGGAACCTGCGCATGTCGCCCATCTACCCGCAACTCAAGGAGGCGGGCGCAGTTTTTGGTCAGTCGATGGGCTACGAGCGACCCAACTACTTCGATCAGCAGGACAAGCACGGTACGTTTATGTTTCTAGGTTTTTGATCACATCTATTGTCGATTATTGAGGTGTTCATATGATACAAATGAATGCGCCATTCACAGATAAATACGCTCGAATCGTACATCACAAGTAATTCCTCATCCGCCAGCGAGTTGAATGTTTACAATAACTAGATAATACCTGACGAACTCATGAATGACTGAAAATCATGTGTTCGAAAGGTATTACTAAATTACTGCAAGATATCATATGCAAAGCAATGAAGTAGAGAGTAGAAGCCATTCACATTCACTCACCGAGTTGACGACTCATTCTTTCTTCTCCGGCTTGATTCTATATTTCAGATGAGTTCGGGTTGCCGCGCTTTCGTATTGCCCAAACACGCACCTTTGGCAAGCCGCCGTGGTTCGATCATGTGGCCTCAGAATACCGGGCTTGTAGGGAACGCATTGGCATAGCAGACTACAGCTCCTTCACCAAATACGACTTTTGGTCGAAGGGAAACGAGGTGGTAGACCTACTGCAGTACCTCTGCTCCAACGACGTGGACGTGGCCGTCGGCTCCATCATCCACACGGGCATGCAGAATCCCAATGGGGGCTATGAGAACGACTGCTCCTTGGCACGCCTCTCCGAGCGGCAGTAAGTAGCCTGCCCATCCAGCTCAACATGGCCAGTGAGACGCTCATTCGCTATTTCAGCTACATGATGATTGCACCCACCATTCAGCAAACGCGCTCCATGTGCTGGATTCGCAAACACATGCCCAATCACCTAAGGGCCAAGGTGAACGTGGCAGATGTGACCTCCATGTACACGGCCATCTGCATCCTAGGACCCTACTCCCGTATCCTGCTGTCAGAGCTCACCGACACCGATCTCACGCCCAAAAGCTTTCCCTTCTTTACCTATAAGGTGAGAGATTCTGAGAGTCATTCTTATTAATATTAATTATTTTTAATCTAACCTAATCTTTACCAGGAATTGGATGTGGGATTGGCCGACGGCATCCGAGTGCTAAACATTACCCACACGGGTGAATTGGGCTATGTCCTTTATATTCCCAACGAATACGCCTTGCATGTGTACTCGCGTCTGTATCAGGCGGGCCAAAAGTTCAACATACAGCATGCAGGTGAGTCGCTGAGAAGAGAACTAACTACGCGGCTTCATTACTTGGAACTACCTATTTGCCCATTTTAGGTTACTACGCCACCCGCGCCTTGCGCATTGAAAAGTTCTATGCCTTTTGGGGACAGGATCTGGACACCTTTACCACGCCGCTGGAGTGCGGACGCAGCTGGCGCGTCAAGTTCAATGTGGGTTAACAGCCAGAGAATAGTCCCTTAATACCGAAAAGTTATATGCCATACATATTGTCTTTGCAGAAACCCATCGACTTTATTGGCCGCAATGCGCTGCTGAAACAGCGCGAGGAGGGCGTTAAGCGAATGTATGTGCAGCTCTTGCTGAACGACCACGATCACGAGGTGGACATGTGGTGCTGGGGCGGCGAGCCCATCTATCGCGACGGTGTCTACGTGGGTATGACCACCACCACCGGCTATGGGTACACGTTCGAGAAGCAGGTCTGCCTGGGCTTCGTGCGAAACTTCGACGACGAGGGACGGGAGCTGCCGGTGACCAATGAGTACGTGCTGTCCGGCCACTACGAGGTGGAGGTGGCCGGCGTGCGTTTCGAGGCCAAGGTCAATCTACACTCGCCGAATCTGCCCACCAAGTTCCCGGATCGGGAACGCGAGGCCTACCAAGCCACGCGCGACAAGCCGGACCAGGCGGATCTTCTATCGTATGGCGGTTTGACCACGGTCAAAGGCACCGGAATACCAACGGATGGGCACGGACTGTAGGGATCGACGGAGCTGGGCTCCCGACCAATATCATCTGCCATCTGGACATGCCAAGCAATGAAGCACTACGTTCATTTCTGGTTCAACTCGAGAGTCTCAAAAGCAAAGCGATATTATTCAACATATTATACGATAGGGAATCGAGCGAATATGAGATAGGCAAATGGCTGATTACAACCAAGAGGTTAGACTGCTTAACTTGGAAGAAACCCAAATGTGGTGGAATGTTGAGTAAGTCAGGTGGGTTTGATGTGGTCAACTGGATATTTGAAAAAGGTTTTTTTGTTCAATTTCAATTTGTTATTTGAGACAATTTTAACAACTTCTGTTAGATAACTATTATAAAATCGTATTCGTTAACGCATCGAAGCCTAAGTACCAAAATGCCAGATCTGGTTAACTTTCGGGTGATTTTGATTGTTTGTCAAAAGTGGTGTCAATTAAACGTGTATGTACAATAAGCTTCACATGCGATGTATATATAAGATAAAATCTTCCGTGATATTGGAATAATTGAGGTTTTGCACATTGTTAAAAAAATGACACAAAAAGGTTACACATTTTGCTCATGAAGAAAAATAATAAATAATAAATGTGTTAATGAATATATGAGCTAAAAACTAATAGAAAATATTTCTGAGCAGTTTTTTCAGACAGTTTTGATTAATCTTTTTTTTTTACTAACCCAGACGATTGACTTTGTAATTAATGGTGTGCTACTGTGTGAATCACACCTCATATTATAATTATATTGTACTATATTTATACAAATACATTTACTGTTTACAAATGCCTTATAAGATGTTGATCACCCAAAGCTGCCAAAAAGTTGAGCAGCTGTTTGTTGCTCGGGGTGTATTGGTTTTTCGCTGGGTTCTCGGTTTTTGGCCAAGACAGTCAGGCAGGCGTGTGCTAATGCCCAGAAAACTCTTGTCCCAAGATTGCAGCACATGTTTTGGCCAAGTTTCGACGACGGGCTTGGCTTGGTTTGCTTTTGCTTTGCTAGCAAAGTTTGCTTCCCCAAAAATGCAGATTCAGAATTAAGGCTACTGGTGGTCGGTGTCTGTTGTTCCAACCCCAAAACTCCCCTACTACCCCCTCCTACTGCACCCTGTCTGTTTGGCCTGGAGTCACTTTTGGCCACGCTTGGCTAACTCTTCTGGCCAAGTTCTCCGCTTCTCAGTTTCTCGGTCTCCATTCTCCATTCCCGCCAGTTGTGTAGGATTACAAACTATCTTTTTGTTAGTAATTAGCTGCACACGATAAACGTGACATTATTATTGTTGCCAGGCAGTTGGGCAAAAGTTTGGCTCTGATCTGAGACTGGAAACCCTACCCCCCTGTCCACTATCGCTCTTGGACCATTTGTTGGATTTGTTGGCCCGGCTTTCTTCGGCTGTGGCCCATTTAAATTTTGCGAGGATGAGGATGTGGATGTAGTAGATGAGGACGAGGAGCTGGGCTCGCCGGGCCGTTTTACAAATGAGCATTTGTTAAATCAAAAATTCAAGTGGCAACGCCGCACTCCAATGGCGCCAGCCATCCAGCTCTTCGTCATCCGCAACCACATGCCAGCCAGAAATGATCAATTTTGAGACCCCCCACCCCACCCTTGGCAGCAAAATGTACTCACCGTCTGTCTGGTGGCTCCTCCTTCGGGTCGTGTAATTTATGCCCATTTATTGTGTGGTCGCTCCTACCGTCTTGCCTTTGCCTGTGGTTTCTGCGGAGAGCAATCACTGAATTTGCATACAAATGTCCCATCTCCATGGCATCCCAGCCCGGCGTGGACTCCTGATTCTGATTCCGATTGAGAATCAGATTTTGATTTCGGTTGCCATCGTCTTCGCAATTCTTGCACCGCGTGTCTAGGGTCAATTTCAATTTGTGGTCTGAAAAATGAAAACCGTAGACATGAGACTCCATTGTGGGCTACACATACATACAAAAAGTTAAAGGAAAAATGGGGCTACGCAGAATATTTCGGCAAATATTATCAATCAAAATTGTGACTGATGACAAATCCGTGGAATAAAATGTCCACATGTGCTTCGCTAGAAATCTAGATCTTTCTTTTAAGATTCTGATTAAAAATATAAAATAAATTAAAAAATAGTTTTGTTTTTTCTTCAAACTACTAAAATGTTATTGTAAAACACAAACTTTAATTTATATAATTTCTTGGAATTCTAGTTTATTGGAAATCAGCAAATAAATAAGAATAGTTTGCTTATATTTATAAATTATTTACTATGTACACATCCAAACTTTACTATAAAACACAAACTTTAATTAAATTATAAATCAGTAAAGGAAAAGCGTGGTTTGCTTGTGTTTGTAATTTAAACATCTCACATAACCCAACAATTTATTTTCTGGGAATCCGCGAAGGAAACGATTGCTTTACTTGTATTTGTAGGTTATAGTTGAAATCAGCAAAGAAAACGCATGATTTGATTGTATTTGTAATTTAAGCATCTCACATAACCCAACAATTTATTTTCTGGTAATCCGCGAAGAAAACGATGCATTTGTAGGTTATACTTCAAATCAGCAAAGAAAACGCATGGTTTGCTTGTATTTGAACCTTAAACATCACTTATTCATCATCATTATTTTCTAAGAATCCGCGAAGAAAACGATTGCTTTTGTAGGTTATAATTAGAATCAGCAAAGAAAACGCATGGTTTGCTTGTATTTGTATATAACCCAACTTTTTATACTTCTCGGGGCTTTATTTTCTAGAAATCCACACAAAATTTAATCTATATAATCCTCGGGAATCAAGTCTTTTTTAAAACCACAAAATATATAAATCGCGTTCCTTGCCCACTTACCATATTTTCTTATAGTTATTGCAGACAATTATTATATATGTAACTGATTTTTACCAGACTTATTCCTTTTGTCCATGCACAGCTCTTAGCATCATGCGTCCGTACTCCACGAGAGCTCATCAAGAAAAGGAAGAATGCTAGAAGTTCGATAGGGACTTTAGAAGTAGGGACTATCGATTAGTTGACCCCATTAAAAACTGTTATACAAAATATCGATTATCCGAAAGTTCCGATATTAGAAAGCGTCATTCGTTAGCATGATTATTAGCCTGATTCTAATAAAAACCTATCATAAAGCCTTAAAGAGATCATTAGTTTAAAAATTGAAGGTGGCTTAAATAAAAAATAAAAATGACCCTTTCTTAAATATCGGGGAGTTATGTGGTCACCCTAAATTAACATTTGATTACAGCTATTACAGCTTTAGGGAGTTGCCAGCTCAAAATTTGAATATCGTACTGATTTTAACAGTTGTACACATTTTGTAAACAACATTTGGATTTTAGAACATCAAAATGGACATTGCATTTCATTAAGTTTCCAGCGCCAACAGCATGGTGAATACTGGAGATCAAGGAAGGCCCAGCGAAGAGTCAATAATCCTAACCATGCTTTTCCAGTTCCCCCGGTGGCAAGTGCTGTAATTTCTGTATTTAATATTCCTCAATAACACAAAGGTAAGTTTGTGGCCAAGATCAGGATAAAACACACAAGTCAGCTGAAGACGGAATCGAAATCAGTGCAGATTCTCCTGGATTTTCATGGATCTTCATGTGTTTTTGAACAGGTAATATAATCTGTATAGGAGCAGAAAAGGTGCGCTATATTCAAAGTTTAAATGTATAGAGTAAATGTTTCGATGTAGCCTAATACATTATTCGTTGCTCTTTTTGTTATCATTTCAAAATCTGATATCTTGTTCGCTTAATGGCAGTGCCTATGATAAGCAGACCAGTTCTCCATCCAAGTCCCCAACAAAATGCGAACAAAGGACGGTCCACAATCATTTGGGAGCAGGCAGTGCTCATGTCCGCGTGGCCATTGGTTCAGTATTTGCCCATCCGGGGGATGCGGCTGGGGCCCGGAACTCCGAGGTGGGGGCCTCCTCCGCCCGATGTTTGCACAAAATTAACAAATGCCGAAATGCCAGAGACCATGAGCCGGATTAGTTTCGATGGGATAATGATTTCAAATCTCTGGCCAAAAGTAATGCGCCTCATTAGTGGCTAAGCTCCCGGCTCCATGGTTTTCCACCGCCTTCGGCCATGTGGATTCCGTCCGGATTTCTAGTCCGGCAAAAGACAGACTGCGGGATAAAGAGAGAGAGCGCTTTTGTTTGCCTAATTTTCCACGTTGATTTTCTAGCCGCAAAACAAATGAAACGTTCGCTGCATATTAAGCATCTAATTTAATTTGCCAGAGCGCAAAACCAAAAAGGAAACTGAAGCCGGGAAAAAGAAGTGGATAAGTCAACCCCCGGGACGACCAGTGGGTGGTGGGATATGGGTGGGTGGCTTTGATTTTGGACTGGCTTAAATGCTTCATAATGAAAATCTGTGATATCTTGCGGTACGGCTTTGATTTTTCCCTTCTGTTTGCCGTCACTCAAGTGGTTGATGTTGATTGTTTGTCAATAGAGGACGGGGACTCAGGGATTCGACGACAAGTCCGTTCCTTTGGGGGAGTGGCATTGGGATTACAACTTTGGAGTGCCGGGCACGTTCCAAGAAGTTATTAGTGACCGTGCCTAAGCCTTTGATTGCCCAGCCCTTATACATACATACCTCTCTCTATATCCCCCCTTTTTCTGTGGCCAAATCCATCCTAATTTGCTCAAGCCATTACATTTAAATGTGCGGATATCTCGGACTCGGATTGGTCCGCCCTGGCCGCAGTATCTTCCTATGGTTGGGTGGCTACGACATGGTGTCTAAGCCACGCCACTGTGCTTTAAATGCTTAACAGTGATTAGATAGGTAAATATCTATAAAATCAAATGAACTTAGTATTCCAAATAAAAGCTTACAAAACCTCTATTATTCTTTCAGATCTTCGAACAACCTGGAGGACACTGTGTTCACCCAAGTGGGCACCTTCCTTGCCGCGACACCACCACCACCACCCACACCGGCGTGACAAGGCAGGCTTCGCTTTCCGCGCCTTTGCATGCGACAAGTTTGTCACTGTGATTTATGCCTGAGAGGAGAGGGTTACACCACCGAACCGTGGGTGGGGTCGATGAATAGTCAAAAAAGCGGGTACACACGTCCGTGCCAGTGGAGAACAAGGGGCGGCAGTCAAAAAGACAGCCGAGCAGAGGAAGCTGAGCCAGTCGGGCG
Source organism: Drosophila simulans (assembly GCF_016746395.2). NCBI lineage: Eukaryota > Metazoa > Arthropoda > Insecta > Diptera > Drosophilidae > Drosophila > Drosophila simulans. The sequence goes on from NC_052525.2 coordinate 4,065,498, forward strand.
CTGGCAGGCGTCAACAGGATGCGGAGGACGAAGGAAGGGGTGGATCGGCGTCGGATGGCGACTGGCGGGTGGCGGAGGAGAAAACGGATGAGCAGGCGAAGGAGCGAACGGCGGAGGGTTGCGATTACAGTGTCATTGGCAGCGTCGACGGCGTCACTTTGCGCACTGCCAAGTGCAGCCACCAGAACCGAATCCAATATCCAAATCAGAGCCACACCACCCAGCCAACGAAACGGGGAAAGAAACGACGAGCAGGGCACGGGCGAATCCACGCCCAACAGCTACAATTGAAAATTTTATTTCATTTTTATGGCTTTTGGAAATTAAATTGTTGTCATCGCATACAAAATTAACCAGAGCAGCGGGATTTGCATAGCCAGCCAAGAGGTGTGACCTCTAACCCCCACCATCCACCCACCATCCACCATCTACCAACTGGCACCCAACAACCACACGACACAGTCACCGATGTTATTGTTATAGCCGCTGTATCTCACCCGCTGGGCCTGCGGTCTTTAACATTTAGCAAAACATTTGATTGCCATCAGGATAATCCCGAGGGGATGTCCCAGGACGCGAGGATGTGGGCTGCCAGGAGCTGTTTGATTGCCCGGGAGGAGTATCACATCTCCATAAAGCTCACAAAGCCCGAGGCCTTAAATAAATGTTTATTTTAAGCAATATAGTCAGGCATTAAAATGCAAAACTTAAAGACTGTCAAAGAACTTTAACAAACGGGCTCGAGCCAAAGTCAGGAGTAAATAAGGCCTGGAAAAAGGTAACATAAACTAAACGTATTCATTTGACACCCCTTCCATATAATGGCCATATGGCTATGATGATATCATCCACTGTACAGTCTTTGTTTGCTTTCTTTTCAGCTAGGAGAAGGTACTTCGATGGTCAGCAGCCAAAGTAAAATCTTAGATTTCCAACTTTAAGCTTCCCGGCAGCCGGAGTCAATTTGCAATTAGATGTTATCCAAAAGCAAACGGACACCCAGGATACGGGGATTTGAACAAGGTCCCGCATAAAAAACTAAACACGCAGCAATCAATCGATTAAAAAAGGGCAAAGGAGGAAAAGTTTTGAGCCGGCGGTGGGCGGTGGCACAGACCAGACTAGACGCGGCGGTGGACACCACCTATGGTGTCCAGGTCGAGGTCCTGCCGGAAGGACACCCCAGGGACCCGCAGGCAGCTCAAGGAAGTCGCCTGGCTGGCTTTCGTCTAATGCGCCGCTTATCTTGATATTATTTGGCCATAAAAAAGGACACGGACACATGTTCGAGAAGGAGCACGGATAACACTGGAAGAAATGTTCCACACCTTCCGAATCGGGGCAGTGAATAAAAGGTGTATTTATTTTTGCCCAAACATTTTTATTCGTTGAATTCACGCATTTTGTTTATCCACTTCTTTCAGAGATCCACGCAGTGCTCTTTTGGCTTACTGATTAATATAATATAATATAACCGAGACACCGAGATGTCCTTAAAATCTTTGACATTTTGCACCCATTTTTCGGCTGTAACCCAATCCTCCAGCCAAGTCAGTGTGCTCCTAAGGGCAAGGAAAATTGCAACATTTCACATGTCACAACGAGGGCGATTTCCCTACCCCAAATAAAATGGACCATGTCGAATCCTGCGGGTTCCGTTGATTTCCTCGCCCGAAAAAAATCCAACCACGCGCGTTTCAAATCCCTTTAGTTACACTGTTTCAAAATTAAATATTTACATTTTGTATGCGGAGGCGGATGCGGCGGGCATGAGGCCTGAATCTCGATTCACATGTGGGTGTTTTGGCCGGAATGGTGGTATCTAGCAACTGGATACACTGGCCATCTAATCGGTGGTGGCTGCCACTCCGTCAGCTGGCCGTGAGCACTTGTCGTGGACAGAGGCGCAGCTGGTCAAGGGGTAATTTCGTTTCACATGTGTTATATTGTTAAACTGACACGGCAGTAACCTCTACCTCCATTGAATATACTAGTCTTCCATCTAATTCATTAATTTCCTTACAGGACTACCCGATGCTGGACCCCACCGAGGGACGCCCCTGGCAGTCGCATATGAGCTCAGATCATCAATTCCCCGTTGGCCGGATGGGGTGGTGGCCACCATGCAGTTTCCGATGCGCGTTTATTTAGTAATTTGTTTGTCTCCCGACTTAGTCACGGTTTATGGTTGACATTTATTTTATGAGCGTGAAAAATATATCACTCGCCAGTGGCAGCCACGCCACCCACCGCGGGATTCCAGGCGGGGTGCAGGCAGGTGGCTGCACCACCCACTCCACCCACTTGCGCCACTTAAGCCAATTTTGATAGCGGCTTATTGATGGTCGAGCGACTGGCGATTTGTGCATTGGTCTCGCTCCAACTTGCTGATTGAATCAGTGCGGAAGTGGGACGAGGACGAGATCGATGGGCAGTTCGTGGTCGTACGTACAAGCTGTACTCCTGGTCAGGCGAGTCGGATCTTAATGGCTATGGTAGTTCGAGCACTTGATATATGGGTAAGTTCCCCAGTTGCATTATTGGTTTTTAAATAATGGAATCGTTTTAGAAATGCCGGATCGACAAGATGAGCCGCCAGCGACAGATGAGAGGAAATGTCGTCTGAATTTCTCTACGTTTGGCACTTCCTTTGGCGAGTATTGTTAACCGCTGCTAAGCCCATCAATTATGCCGGGAGGCATCCCATCCTTACAAACTTATTGGCCTATAAACTAATCGCATAATTGCACAAAAGTAATTATCCTTGGGCTGAGCCTCGGCTAGCTCATTGTGCAGCAACTATGCGGCACATCCTACATCCTGCATCCTGAGGCCCCAGTGCTTAGGCCTCATCCCCTGGCGCTCTGATTTTTCCACCTTGCTGGCCAACTATGCGGCTCATCCGCTCCGCTGAACGCCGCCAGAAGGAAGTGCCGTACAGGACCCAAATCGCAGGACGCAGACTGCGGAATGCAGGACTCAGATCGCTGCAAAGCAGTTGAAAAAACACAACGGGCCAAACAACAAAAACAAACACAAGGACATCTCTTTGTTTGCGGAAAGCGAAAGAGAGGCGAAATTAAAATCAAGCTGTTGATAGCAATCACACACTCCTGGCTGCCTGAAATGAATAAGTACACAGCGAAAAATCGCACAATCTTGAGTATTTATTATTAAATCCATGAATTTGTAATAGGTCGAGGTGATGCTGGTGCATAACACTCCTCAATAAGCGGACACCTTGTTGGATTTTTAAGGAGACCACAATATGGTGCACCTGCACTTCGCGCAGTGGTCATGTCCTGGCTGTCGTCTCTACAATTCCGATGACGTTGCCAAGAGAGTGGGATGCATGCATCACTAGCCGTCACATGGCCAACTGCTTGGCTTCCTGCTTTCGACCAATCTGCGACTGTCATCCGTCATTCCATTTACTGGATGCTTGCCATTTCTGTGGCTCCCGAATCTCCGCCTCTTCATCTGCATCTCCTCAAAACAAGGCAAAGTAGGGTAAATTGATGTAGTTGGGGTTGACATCCTCAAGTGGCCCAGTGGCATTGTTCGACGATTTGCGTTTGTCGAGCGCGCAGTAATTAAGTTGAAGTTGCACAGCAGATCCCCGATAAGCATAGGGATCAGGATACGGCCACGGTGGTTAGGGATAATCCCCCAGATTAAAAGGATACGGGCCCCGATCTTTTGTGCCTCCTTTGAGCATCAATCGGGCCAATTGGATTGACATTATCGGATCGCAGGAAGAGGATCTGCTTGGAAATAATTGTGACCCACGGTAATTGATTTGCAAGGAATCATTACTTTTAGCTGCCTTATGAAGATATGAATGATTGCGGTGCTCTGACTCCTCTGAATCCTGCTCTGAATAGAACCTTTTATAAGAATTTTGGAAACGATCACATAAGAACAGTGCCAAAGCACTGAGATATTCGAAGTCATCAAGATAATCATTGCCTTCTGCCTTTAAGCTACTCATTAAATCCATCTAATGAAGCACGGCCATTAGTGATCGATATTTGCTCCACCAAACGGTAAAGATCAGCAATGAAGATCACTCTATTCTCCCCCTGTTCTCTCTGACTCTCGGCCTTTGTGGCCAATTAGCTGCTGCCACAAAATGAAATCATTTCTCACAGCTATTGCTGGCTTTCGACCAAAGTAATTAATTGGGGGGAATTATTTGCCCCGTCCTCTGCCCACTCTCTCTCCGCCGCTCTTCCCTCGGCTGAGTGATTCTCCAAGCGGACAGCCAATCGAAGCGAGAGTCGCTATCCGCAAGAGTGCCAGAAGACTGGGGAATCGGCGAAAGACTGGGCCCGAAGACTGCTCTTGAGGGCTAAACGCGACTGCAACCGAGAGAAGCGCATACTTTCCAAGGCAATTATCGAATGCCAGCGTGTCAGCCTCGACTCCCGATTCTTCGGCTACCCCGCAAGCCCCGATTGCACCGCACCTACCGATTCTGCAGTCTTCGTAGATTCTACCACTTGAGAGTCGCCAGGGCGTCGCCGGTTGGGAGAAGCGGGACTTTCGGCCGTCTGCAGTTTCAGTTTCCCTGACGCCAACAACGCCTCATCGTGTTTGTTTGGCCGCCAGAGCCGTCAGAGCCGCCACCGCAGCGACGCCAGCACCACCAGCACCACTACCACCACGCAGTGCCTGCCGCTCCGAGCAACAGTGATGATCATTTGGCTTTCGGTATCATAAGCTAAATCATAATTCGAAGAAAAATCAAGCTATGATCACAAGTATTATTCCTAATCGTATAAACTTCTGGAACATTACTCTTATTTTGTAAGGGAAATCGCAGTTTATTTTATCGAATATTTTCTTGCTAATTTTCAGATGGAACCATGTCATCTCTGGCTGGCTAAATGGCTCTACGCAACTGCAACTCTTTCGTTGCCCCAAATTGGCCTTGAGGCAATGATTGGCTGCCGCTGCTGCCCAGATGCCGGCACCACCCTCCTCTCCCGATGGACCACCCCCTGGGCCACCACAAAGTTCCCAGTCCCCCCTTTTTGCGTTTCTTTCGCACTGATCTCAGCTGTCGTCGCTTGTTAGTGCGCACGCGTGTCTTTCTCTCTCTAAGAAGCAGACAGCGCGTGTGTTCCCCTCTCCATCGCACTCAACGCCCGCCCAGTCACGTCCTCTCACTCACTCCGCCAGCTCTCCCACTCGCACCCATCACGATCGTGAGGCGTTGATGGCGATGGCGCTGAAGCTGGCGCGCATGTGCAACGCAGCCACAAAATCGCAATTGCCGGGACCGAAAACCAAAATGAAAAAAGTACGGAAAAAGGAGCAACCAAAAGCTTGAGCTGGCACAACGTTGTAAGACATAGTTTGTTGCCAGAGCCCCTCCCCCCCACCACCGCACCGCTGTGCCCCTGTGCTTGTGTGTGGGGGACCTCCCGCAGATAATTGCCCATCATCTCATCAAGTTCCGCCCAGCTATTTAACAACCGAGGAGCAGGAGCTGCAGGAGGAGGTTCGGGGCCCCGAGAGCAATGAAACCCACAAAACAAGACACCAAAATGATGAACGCGACCACGCAAAGTAGAAGTAGCTGCCCGATCTGGGAGTCGAGGAAGGAGTCTGGCTCCAGACCATACAATCCCGAGGGCCGCTACGTGAGTTTTATCCTAGCCACATAAGAAATATGCCTATTATTTCATTACAGTGAATATTCCTTTTCCCGTAATTAATGTAACTCATTTTCTTTAATATTTTAATATTTATTGAATTACATAGTTCATAATTATGTTTCGTTTATTTTATGATTATGTATATTTTTATAAAAAACTAACAGGTTCAGGAACTTCTCAAGCGCCCTTGGGCTGGCGCCACCAACATTGAGCAGCAGCTTGGGGCGGCGGCTGCAGATCGGCTCCAAATCGCAGCAGTCCAGGTTGCAGCTCCACTCCAACCACAGGCATCAATAGCACCACCGACGACGAAAAAGCAGGAGGAGACCAAGAAGATCCAAGCATGTTAATCGAGTCATATCGATTTTGGCGTGGTTCGTGTCTCGGACGTTTTGCCCAACCGCCGTCCTTCGCCCCCCAAAAAGGGGGAGGGGCCGATCCCATCAGCGAACTCGTAACTAAATTGAATCCAATTGCAGACGAGTCGGGCCAAATAACTGTGAGACATAATGAATGAGTGTTGGCCAAATTGCAACTTGGCTTGCCAGCCGGGCAGTTAAGGGTTAATGGATGGGCACCAAGGGATTGTTTGCAGGGGGTTCAGGGGGTGGTGCTGCTCTGCATCTTCCAGTTTATGGCCCAGCCACTAATATCTCAATTGGCCAGCGGAAGGTTCGATTAACTGCACCATTGGGCCACCCACCTGGGGCATCTGTGCTTGGACATCTGCATGAATGCATCCATAGGCGAAATGAAGCATTCTTTCTAAAAGAGTGTACAGTATTTCTACTGCACAGTTTATATGAATGTAAGTAGGTAGAATAACATTATGTTATTGAACAGCTCTTAATGAGTACACTAATGGTGGTGTGCTGTTAAATCACTTTTCAGTATTTATTTTGGTCCACACATAAACAATGACACAGGGACTTGTATATGTGTGCTTAAGAGATGTTAAAACGTACAGAAGCCAAATAGCTGTTTACAACATAGTATTATTGCAGCAATATGTACAATTATACATTTACTATTAATTAATAGAACTCAGTAATTAAGTCATAGTAAGATATTAATTTTTAAAAAGGAATTCAATGCAAAGTAATATATACATTATTATTAATAACAAAAGGTAATAACAGAAATATATTATGCATTTATATTATGTTAGTTTAGAGAACACTAGACTACTGTATAGTTCTGTTAAGCTAGAAATTATGTGATTTCCCAGATCCTCCTTGTCCTGGTCCCGATTCCAAACAAAATAATAAGAAAATGTACCGTTTTCCGAATTCTCCGTCAAAAACAATCCGATTTTTAGGCAGAACATTGTAAATATCGGCCCAAATATGGATTGTCATACCTCGTTGAGCTCGTATTTTAATTCCCAATCGATTGGCATTCAAATTTGGAAACTTTAATTTTTTGCCAATTTTTTCAAATTTTGATGATGTTACCCCTTATCAAAAATAAGAAAATTCACTGAAAAATTTATTTTTGAAAATCCATTTAAAAGTAATAAGGGTAGTTAGCTTTGGTAATTAGCTTCACAAAACAGTTTGCTGTTCAGCTTTATGACCATTTTTAGCCAAGTTGTGATGAAGGAAGTGTTAGTAAATATCGAATTTCTTAGTAATTCACTTTTCTTAATTTTCCGTCATGACCCTATAAAAAATTGTGGAAATTTACTCCGCCGAATCCGCCACCCCCTTCGAGGACGCCTACGTTATGCAGGATTTAGAGGACATTCTGATTCTCCATCATCAACGACGAGGTTCTTCACGACAAGGACGACGAGGACGACAAGGACGACGAGGACGAAGAGGACGACGAGGACGAAGAGGACGACAAGGATTGTGGCTAGCGAATAACTGACCCCAGTGATTGTAGCATAGAGCGTATAAGAAAAATAAAAAATACATGAATTTTCAATTGGAAATAAACTTTTATTGGGAAAATTGGGTGAAGTTTCGATTTTAGCCGGAATTTGATTTTCAGTGACCACCTGCTACCGATTATGGTCGCCTGGTACCAAAAATCCATAAGTTTGCCAAAAACATTGGATTTGTAGGCAAATTTAATGATTTTTCAATTAAAATTACCAGGCGAACAGGAATCCCAGAAGGTGACCAACGATCAGTTGGTTTTCAGTATACACCTGTTACTGATTATGATACCTTGGTACCAAAAATCCAAAAACTATCAAATTCGGCACAAAAATGCGCATTTTGTAAGTAAAATTGTTTGAGATTTCGGCTTAAATTACCAGGCGAACAGGAATCCCAGAAGGTGACCAACGATCAGTTGGTTTTCAGTATACACCTTCTACTCATTATGATCACTTGGTACCAAAAATCCAAAAATCTAACAAATTCGGCACAAAAACGCGCATTTTGTAATGCAAATTGTTTGAGATTTCGGCTTAAATTACCAGGCGAACAGGAATCCCAGAAGGTGACCAAAGATCTGTTGGTTTTCAGTATACACCTGTTACTGATTATGATCACTTGGTACCAAAAATCCAAAAATCTATCTAATTCGGCACAAAAATGCGCATTTTGTAATGCAATTTGTTTGATTTTTCGGTTTAAATTACCAGGCGAACAGGAATCCCAGAAGGTGACCAACGATCTGTTGGTTTTCAGTATACACCTGTTACTGATTATGATCACTTGGTACCAAAAATCCAAAAATCTATCTAATTCGGCACAAAAATGCGCATTTTGTAATGCAAATTGTTTGATTTTTCGGTTTAAATTACCAGGCGAACAGGAATCCCAGAAGGTGACCAACGATCTGTTGGTTTTCAGTATACACCTGTTACTGATTATGATCACTTGGTACCAAAAATCCAAAAATCTATCTAATTCGGCACAAAAATGCGCATTTTGTAATGCAAATTGTTTGATTTTTCGGTTTAAATTACCAGGCGAACAGGAATCCCAGAAGGTGACAAACGATCAGTTGGTTTTCAGTATACACCTGCTACTCATTATGATCACTTGGTACCAAAAATCCAAAAATCTATCTAATTCGGCACAAAAATGCGCATTTTGTAATGCAAATTGTTTGATTTTTCGGTTTAAATTACCAGGCGAACAGGAATCCCAGAAGGTGACCAGTATAATCGCGTGGTACCAAAAATTTAAATTTTTTAGTCAAAAATGAGAGTTATTCCGCCCACCTTTGCCATTGTGGATCTATTTTTTTTGTCAGTTCATTTATTGCTGCTCCATTTTTAGTAGCTGACAAGACAAATAGGCCCAAGGCACTAGCTAGCCCGAAAAACTTCTAATTGGAGGCAAACATGTGCTGGCCGATGGCCGCTGGGCGAGAGGGGATGCCGTTTTGTCCAGTGTTCCAGGATGTCGGGATGTCCAGATTGTCCTCGAGGGTATCGCCACCTACCGGGCGGCCTGCGATAATGGTTCTTTTCTGTGCATTAGGGAAGGGGCGCCTGCCCAAGTTTCAGGCATGTCATGTTTGTCATGTTGCTGTGACTCCACCTCTTTTTGTCCTCCCTTGATTCAGTCCTTCGTCCTGTTGTGTCTTCCACTTGATTTTCACTGCTGTTGTTTGCTCCCTCAAAACTCTGTGTCGCTGCCTAATGGGCGCACTTGTCCGAATTGTGGGGGGGTTTTTAGAGATGTGGGTCTTAGAGGGGGATAACTGGGGTGACTGGGTGGTGTTGGAGACATCTTGTGCTGCCTCGTCTTCGTGGAGCAGCACTTGACCTGGATCTTTTATTTTTTCGACTACGATGATGCTGCAACTTGAACGGATGCTTTGGCTATGTGTGGCACAAAGCTAATTGCCTCGCTGTCGGGTGAATATTTATTCCTGGCTCTGCACGAACCACTCAACCACGTGAATCATCGCCCCTGCAAAACCCGCCCACGAGAATGCACCTGATTTTGTCACACATTTGAGCTAAGGCTCTCAAAATGTTTTCCACTTCGTTGGCCGCCGGTGCAGATCTCAAACCTTCTCGAATAACAAAGATAAGCAGTCCGCTCTTATCCGAATACTGGAGTTAAAACGAAAATAATAGAATAAAAAGCTTAACAAACATTGTTTAAATTTAAATGTTCTTTATTAAGCAACAGCAATGAAAACCACAGACCACTGAAACAGTCACAATAATAATAATAACCGCTCACCCTATATAATAAATTGCCAAAAATGTGGCATAACCAAAACAAGAAATATGCCGACATTTTTGGTTTTTGCTTCTTTTTTTTTTTGTTAAGGTACGGATGGTTGGGAGACCCGTAGCGAATGATCCCCGAGACCACCGCCTAGGTTGTAGGTCCTTACCGCCCACCCCGCCCCTTCGCCGATTGTGGCTGTGGCGGCTTTTTGATTTACTGATGTTGCCACACGACACAGAACGAAAATGTTAGTGCTAAAATGACGTAAAATAAACTTATAAACGCATTTACTATCCTGGTGTTAATAGATACGTTTTAAAAAGCAAACAATATCAACAGCGTTAGTTTTCACGAGTCTGCATAGCAATCCCTGTCTTAGAAATGTGCTACAATTATGAATTTATTGCTTTTTTTGCAGTGCCTTAAAGCAACATGAGGATGAAGGCGGCAAGTGCCGCCATACACACAATAATAGCCCAGATATATGGTACGAGTAAATATATCCCCACTGGCATGAAGGATGACGCCAATTGGCCTGCGTTGCTTAGCGCCAACGAAAGGCGCTGCGGCCAACACACAGTCGGCAGCAGAAAGAGACGGCATGTGCGACTGCGAAAGAGACGGGCGACACATTGGGGCAACAAGGCATTTTTTTTGTTCGCTTGGCCAGAAGCTTGGTGGCGCCTCAAGTAGCCGGGTATGAAAAAAATACAAAAAACAAGGAGAAAAACAAATAAAATAAAAACCGAACGGCCAAAAGGACTGCGGAGCGCATAACTTCACTGAGGCGGCGGCACCGGCTTCTGATCAAACGTTTATAAGCAACGTCTTCAATGCCCAGCAACAACATCGGTACAACATCGGCAACAAAAGCAACAGCAGCAGCCAGCCAGTTCCAGAGCTTTAAGACAAAAGCGCGTTGGCAGCCAGCGAGCTACATCAAAACGAGGGATGTGAAAGGGGGATTTTATGGTGGGTTTTCAGGTGCTGCAACTGCCAAGGGGCTGGGGGAGGTGGTTTTCACACAGAAAGAAAAGTTACGAAGACCCATTTGATTCGAACGCCAATTAGCTGAGTACATTGGCTAATACGTCGGGCACTAAAGGAATTTCGAGAGGGTTTTTAGTGCATATAAAATTAATCACTACAATTCCCAGGATCACTTTGCCGAAGTTTTAACTATTTTAGAACTAAACTTTTAAGGTTTCGAAAGGGTTTTCAGAAAAAGAGCGAATTACCAAAGGTCTCGTGCAATCCTTGGGTCGTGTTCTTTTCGTGTCCTTTTGTATTTAAGTGTGCACTCGTTCGTTCGTTTTTTTTCGGATTGGATCGTCTTTATTTTGAGACAACGACGCCGGCAAAGCTGCCCCCTGCTTTGGGTTTTTGGAAACCTCCTCCTCTTGTGTCCAGCGACATCTTCGGCAAAGTTATTCAAGTGGCGCCAGTCAAACATTTTTTTGCGCAAGAACAACAACAACTACAGCAACAGCAGCAGCAGCAAAATGCTGCAAGTAAGCCACTACAACAACTACAACATTTGGGCCTTCAAGACAACAATGAATGGCGCTCCACACACACGCACTCACAGGAAAAGGAAGCAAGAACTAGGGAGACAAGCCACTGACCAGCGAGATTAGTGCTTCTCAAACTGTCTCGAAATTAAATCAAAACTTACCCTTTTATGTGAAAGAGATCTCTTGGGTATTGCAAAAATAGTAGTTTAAAATATAATATAAATGCTTTATTCTATTTTACGTTTACTTAAATTAGTATTTAACAAATAAACACTAGGATTTGTCACTAAACCAAGGATAATACCGAGGATTACAACTGTTACTACTATCGCCATACGCTTAGTATAATTCCTTTTATTTCTCCTTGAAAAACTTTTGAATTGCAGATTACGGCTTACCCTAATTCAGTTTACAAATAATTCGAAAAAAAGTGGCATATATTTGTATTCAGAGCAGTTGCTTCATCCGTTGTTGGGTGCAAATTAAATTTCCCATCTGACAGTTCGAGGGGTTGGGTGTTTTTTGGTGTTTTGGCTTTCGGGGGTGAAAGTCATCGACAGATTAGCCGACAATTTGGTGTCACTTTGCCCGAGGACACTCGAGGACACGCAGGAAGAAGGACGAAGGACGAAGTACGCTGCTGCTGACATCGAGACATCTCGATGTCCTTGTCGTCTGCATCGGATGTTTCAATTCGCAAGTTGCGCTTCCTTCCGATCACGTGACCAAAACGCCAACGGCGGCCGTTCACTTCCGCCAGGCCGATAGCTTCCGTCCGCTCGCAGCAACAACAATCGGAGACTCCAATTCCCCAGTCATCCATCCTTCCAAGCATCCGTTTGTCCGGCTCGCCATCTAAGCGGTTGTCCGCAGACACACGGTCAGAAAAGCGTTGGTCCTGCAAGTAAAGGTTTAAAACAATTAGGACTTCCAATGAAGATATTGATAAAGATTATAGTTTAATAAGCAGCTCTTAGTTTAAGCCTTAGTTTAGGTCTATGTATATGTTACGTTTATTTTTTTATAGTATTTAATAAAGTGAATCGAAAACCAATCGGAGAAATGTGCTTTCTTATGGCTGATGGGCTTTCCAAAGATATTTTCTCTCAGTGCACTAGTATTTCCCTTTCCAATCGACCCGCGTGACAATTACTCATGAATACATTTTGCGCCTGATAAAAGTGAACGCTTGATGTTCCAGGGGCGGGGGTTTTTGATTCGGAGGGGGTGCGTTTAGAGGGGAGCGGACAGCCGTTTGCGTTTTATTTATGGTTTTATTTGCGGCATCACAAAAGCCTGCCACGAGCCTCGAGGTCTCGAGGACTTTCAACTAGGATGAAAGTGGCAGTGGGAGTGGAAGTGGAAGTGGGAATGGGAACGAGGATGAGCATCGAGACAGCGAGGACATTGTACCCCAGAGCGTCATATGTTTGTAACCCTGGATATCTGCGGCTAAATCTTCCACCCCCAACTACTCGCTGCATCTGTAGCACTATCTTTCTATTCGCGACTATAGCTGTGTGCGCCCCATAACCATAAAGTCAATTTATTTATTAAGTTTTTATCGCAAGCGTCGCGCAATGGAGAAGAATTCTCAAAAAAAATATATATAAGAAACAGTAACACATTTGGGTATTTATTTTGAGTGGGGGTGGCGCGGGTCTGACAGTTGGCTATTAACTAGTTGTTGTTGATTTGATTTTATCGAATCAGTAATGTGTTTTGGCCCTTTGTGTGCTACGATTCAAGGGCAATTGCTTAACCACAAGTTAATTGTTAAGCTAAGCCTTTAAGAGGCTTCAAAATCACAGCTTTTAGAAAACCAAATTCTCTAAAATACTTTTGAAGCGTGTTCTTACTTTCAAAAATGATTTTTCAAAGACATAATAAAGTGTTTAAGGTTATGACCAATCCCATTTTTGTAGATTTTTGTTTGGTATTGTTTGTAATGTCCTTAGTTTGTCGCCTACCCTATAGGCAATTGAGTAGTTTTCCTAATTTACAAAGTGCTGCGATCGTGGGTCCTGCTTAACGGCCTGTTTAATGGCACGGAAATGAAAATGAAAGTCGTTGAGCGATTTCGCTCACACTCTTCCCACACACTACCCCTCCCTTTTGCTCCGTGGGAAGGAACGAAACAGACATTTGTTTTAATTAACAAAAATTAAACGACGGACGCCTACGCACTAAAGTCCACAATGCGTGGCACAAGTTCTCTCTCTCTCTCTTTCCCTTTCTCTCTCTACCACATAGCCATCTCTTTCTTAGGATAATATTTGTTATTCTTCAGTTTAAAATTCTTGAATTCTTTTCAGATGGCTCGCGGCAGCTGTACGCGGGTGCTTGTTGTCCGTATGTAAATTAACTTAAATACCCTAGAAATTAATTAGCAGCGATTGAGATCGCTTGATAATGACAACACAACAACACACGAAACACCGAGCCACCGAACCACCGACCACCGACCACCGACTGTTCCGAATGGTTTTTCAGTGGTTCCGTCCGGCCTTAACCCTTTTTCTTTATTTTTCTTCTCTTCTTGTTTTTTTCTTTTTTTTGGAGAACGACGTCGCTGTGGCGGCGACAGTAATAATGATGCGTTTATCCAAAACGAGCATCAGATAAGCGCCAGCCACAGGCGATCGACAAGTTTGATAAGGCGCTGCCTGATAAGAGCGAGACGGCTGTAGAGCGCTACACTCGCAAAAACAAATTAATATAGTTCATAATCCTATGGCAGAGGACAGTTATTATAACACAGACTGTTTCCCTGTATATCCATTCTAGACTATATTGTTGAATATGCTTTATAACTAAGTTCTACCTCCCTACTTATTTTTTTTATATTTTGTTTAAACACATTTAGGCCAGTCATTTTTTGCAATGCATCAGGAGCGGGCAGCGTGTGTGCCCATCAGTCAAATGCCAATTAAAGGCGCCGGCTTACACAGAACCTGAGAACGGTCGATCGAACTGGAACCGGAGGAACCAAGCCCAAACCAAACCAAACTAACTCAAACCAACCGATCCGATCCGAAGAGAACCGATCCCATCGAAAGGAACGGATCCCGAAAGGCTGAGAGGCAATCAGCTGTCATTTGGAGGCAAACAAAGTGGACATGACCAGCGCTCGTTTCCCTTCACCTCCGGCGCTCCACGGAAATTGGCGCTCAAGGGTTTTCAGCCTGACACCGAACTAAATACCCTGCGGCGATCGAAAAAACAGGTTAATGAGGAATAATCACCCACCCAAAATTAAGGGATTTCGGTATAATTGGGGGATCTCTTCTTGGTTAGCTGGTCAAGGCAGATGTGCTCAAAAATAAAAGGGTTTGCATATGATTATGATGTGTGTGTATATGTGTAGCATTCCGGGTGTTTAGAAGACGTGTTAGAACTAAACATAATACTGAATTAAGAGTTATACATATTATTATTAAATGCGAGCCATTAAAGGCTTTCAATATTGCTCACATACTTGGAATCGGTGTGTGCTGTTCGATCTGATCGCTTCCGAAAATGAGGCAAAAACAAATGACGACGGAATGAAATGAGATCGACAATGGGCCTAAGACCGGGTCCAAAGCCAGGAGATGAGGCCAAAACCGAAGCCCAAACCGAAACCAAAAGCCAGACCATAAGCAAGACTGACACTGACTGGACTGGGCCTGCTTCACCATTGTGATTGCGATTGTGTTGGGCCCGGCTCAACAGCGGCGCTTGGATTCGCAACTTGGCGCTGAAGTTGCCGTCGCGGTGAAGGAGCATCTGGAGCAACGGGAGCAACGGGAGGATCGGAGGAGGATCTGGCGGAGGACCCGCCGAATGGCCATTCATCGATCAAGCTGCAAGCGCCACGACGAGAAAGACGAAACGTGAGGCACCAGAAGCTGCGGGTTCAGACATAAAATAAAAAAAATAACAGACGAAACTGCTTGGAAAAAAAAACAATCGGCAGGCTGAGATCTTGCCTCCGACTCCATTTGAATACTCCCGAACTCGCACTGGCATTCGCAGTGCTATTTGTATTGCAAACTCTGCACTGAGCCAAATTTCTTTGGGTTGTGTTGGTCAGTAAATAAGCTATAAATCAGAAAGAAAGTATTTCAAGCTGCCTGTTTTGCATCTTGAATTCCAAACTTAAACACGCTTAATGGTTATGCATTTTGTTGATACGACTAGGTGCCTGTTTTTGTGCAGTGTACCCGCCTTGTTGACCTGTCAGTGTCGCTGTTGCTGTCGCTGTCGCCAAAAAAAGAGCGTCGTCTTCATCGCAGCCCCAATCGGAGGGCGCATTGTATTGGCGACTGCGGATCGGGAATCGGGGATATCTGTATATATCAGGGATATAGGATAGGCAACAGGGACTCGGCCAATTCCAGATGCTGTGAGCTGGAAAACGGCGGATCAACAGATCGGGATCGCAGCGCCGGGACTTTGTCTTTGATCGACTTGAGCACTGAGCGACTGAAGGACTGAGCGACGGTTTGAATCTGAAGCTGGAGCTGAAGCTGAAGCTGACATCGTCTGGGAGATACCGTTGTATCGTTGTATCCCCCGGATCTGCATCTGCATCTTGCTCGAAAACCGAAGTTGTATATGAAACCGAAACTGAACGTTGCCGCTCAAGTTTTTCGTTCTTTTTTTTTCGGACTCTTGGCAATTGATTCGCAATTCCGTGGGGCGCATTGATTTTGATCGACCACGACAGGCGCGCCATTCGGTCGCTCGTCGGCGCCTTTCCCCTTCGTTTCCTCTGCGTGTATAACCCCTCCTAAATGCCCCCCTCTGATTTTTTTCCATTACTTTTAGGGGGGCAGACGCAAATTTTATTGACAGCGCCTGTTGGCAGCCAAGGATCGAGAATCGAGAAACGAGGATCGGGAATCGGGAATCGAGAATCAGAGCCACTGAGCCGCTGATGATTTGGCACTCGTGTGAATAGGCGCTCAACGAGTGCACTCACACCGAAGTAAAGTGAATAAAAAGCTCACACAGCTGTGTGGTCCAGAATTCGATTTTTTTGGCATAAAGTCTAAAAATTGAGCTACAGACTTGAAACTTTGTACATTTTGTTGTTAAATCACAAATAGTTTGCACAGAAAATTTGAAGTCTGTGCGACCACGCCCTCTCTTGCCTCCCATATTAACTACTGGTATGACTCAGGAGTCAACGAAATATAATTTTTTTTTTTTTTTTTTTTAAAGTCGTGTATATTGTTGTTTTAAAAATAATCGCCCTCTTCTTTTTCTAGTTCTACATTTTAAATTTCCGAATCTGAACTCGAATCAGAATCAGATTGTGAATCCAATATTTTGTCTCATGGATCAGGTTTAAAATTATACTGTATTTCCAAAAGACTTATTACTGCCTTCGGAAGTGGTTTTTCCTATTTTTTCTCTCTCTTTCTTTTAAACTAATTGTTGATAATAGTGGGTCCGAGTTATCAATCGCTCTGTGGAAAATATCACTCATCCTATTGATCCGACTATTTTTCCTTGCATGTGATAGTCGATCCCTTTTGTAAAGCTTATTCCGGGCTTCACTCGTATTTTCAGTTTCCTTTTTAATCTTTCTCCTGCATTTTGGTAAGATAAGTTTCGGCGTCCCATTTGCTTCGGCGTCGTGGAGTTTTCAAAATCTCTAACAAGAATAGTTTTCTTTGTCGCCATCCACTTGGTATGTTTGGAAATAAATCGGTCTAGTTATCTGTTACACTCGGGCAGTTTTTTTTTAATAAATAATTCAAAATTTTCTTTTTTTTTGTCAATATCTTCTGTCTGTTTCGCTTCCTGATTATTGTTGTTGATTGCGGAATAAACGTAATCTGAAACATAACTTATTTGCCTATTGTTACGCCTCCAAATGTCCAGGAGGTCGCTATGTCTGAACTCAAAATTGCCTATATAAAATCAAATTTTTAAGAAAACGAGCAAAAATGGGCAAAAGATATTACTTTACCGTGAAATACAATAGTTAAAGGTACAAACTGACGTTTTTAACTTTTGTCAGAAATTGTCAGAAAATTAGTTATACTCCACGAAACACAGGGGACACGTTAGAATTTTCTGTTAAAATACACATAAATTGGATGTCACACAACATAAAAACAGTACAACTATACATATATTACCTAAATAAGTTAAAAACATCATACCTTGGCATTTATTTTCCATATTTTACTATAATTTTTGGATGCGTATTAACGATCATACCACATGCAAAAGTAAGCAAGTAATTTTTCGGAAATTGCATTCTCTCAATCAGCTTTTTAACACTTCAACTTTAAAAGCTCATAAAACGATTTAGTGAAGCTTTCGGTCAATTTTGTTTTTGGTTTTTATTTATATGATCAATTTTCTATTAGAAAATAATTGCTAGAGGACGATATATTGACATAAAAATTTAGACTTTATGCCAAAAAAAACGAATTCTGGACCATAGTGCACAGGAGAAAAAGTGAATATGGCGAAGCCTAATGAAATCCCAACTAGTTACTATTGATTTAAGGATAAGAATAATAATGATTCATTCATTTCATTTTAAATCCGTTTAGGATGCTGACCTGAGGCCCAAATTCCCAGTTTCCTTTCATTATTCCTGCCAAATTGCCAAAAAGAGGCGGCAGGGAATGCAGGGGTATTCCAGGGAACGTTGGGTTCCGATCTGGGTTGAGAACAGACAACGAACAAAAAAATGACAATTTGACGGCCCATTTCACTTGCAGTGTGGCATCACTACAAAGCGCCCCACGCTAATTGCGGCAATTAAGTGCACAAAAATCTAACGACAAAAATGCAAAAGGGGAATCGGAATGATATAATTTTAACGAGGGGGGCTACAAACGTTTTTGGGGGCTGCGGTCAATCTACCTGCTACCTGCCTTTTGTTGTCCGGAATTCGGCGCTAAATGCTCTGCGCCCAGTTGCCATCGCCCTTTGAAGTTAAATAGCGCCGAGCGGCTCGGATCCTGCAACTATATAGATAATGGTCGAGGGGTACGGGCGTGTCTGGGCTTCGCAGATCGCCAGATCGGTCCAGATCCAAATGACATGCAACAGGCGGAAAAAAAGCATACAAAAAACTAAGAGAACGTCGCCGTTCTGACAACATGTCAACAGCAGTTTGATGAGTACTGGGATCTAATAATTAAATGACGAACTTTGATTACTCTGCCAAGATATTAAAGCTTCATATTTATAAAAGATTTAGCTGCGTTTAAGGATATAACTATAATAATTTATATACTGTATGTTTTGGGTAAAATATATGTTGTTTATGCTTACCAAAATGTGGGGGATTCTTCATTTATCGGAGGGTATGGAGACAACAATTATATAGACGCCAGGTTAGGTCGCCTGGAAGTGGTCAGGATCGGAGCCTTCTACTTTCCACTGTCGCCAGGCTCCCCTGGCCATCAGTTTTTGGTGCCTTTTTTATTTAGCTCCCGAACTCCTACACTCTTGCTTATCTGTATGCCGGCAGGAAATTTGCGCCGCTTTGATATGATCGCCGACAATGACAACGGCAACAGCAGCCAAGGCAGCATCTACACGGAGAAAAAATAAAGAATATATTCTATATATAATAAGACAATCAACATTTTTTACATATCTATCTCTGAAAATAGGAAAGTCACATATTTATAATTTAGTTCCCTTGTGGAAAATCTATTGAGAATTTTTCAAGTTTACTGCTTCTATAATTTTTACCGTGTAAATCAGCAAACGTTGCTGGGATTTTTGATGGAACAATATTTTCGTTTGTCCGTCCGTCTGTTCGTCTGTCCGTTTGTCCGCTTGTCTGCCCGTTGTTGCTGTATCGTCGGGGCCATGTCAAGCGCCAATTGGAGCCACACTTTGCCCGGGGGCGGGGAGGGGTATGGTTGGGGGTTGGGGGTTCTATGGGGCAGGACAGTTCGGTTTTTCGGGCTCAGTGACTCCATGGTCCGCTGGCTTCTTCCTGTGCTGCCACTGACGATGACGAAGCGTTGACAAGGCGATGACAGATTTCTGCGAATTTTTCGCATTAGGCTTTGAACTCGAGCATTTGTTTTTGCAGCCACTGGAACTGGGTCGATGGGAGCTACACCGCGAGAAACAGGATAGTTGAGAGACTAAATGTTAACGGGTTTTTACATTTAATCTACTTGTAGCTAACTTCTTTCAATGATACCCTAGACTCTACAAAAGCCGTTAATAAAAGTGTAGATTATTGAATTTAGTGTTTTACTTCTTAACTTTTTTTTTCAGTGCAGGAATGGCTGAGGGGGGGAGCACGGGCAGTACCGGTGGGTACGGCGCTACTGTTTTCGCTCAAGCGCTTCGCTTGCTGACGGCTCGGAACGGCGGGCAAGTGGCGCTCCCCTTTGATGCTAACGGTTCTAGAGATGCCTCGATTTCCGCAGAAATTGCTAATAGAATCACAGCCCTCCTAAAACCCCTTCACACCCCCTTGCCCCAGCTCTCTGCCCCATCCACTGGGCCCATTCATCTGGCCAACTTTATCAAAGGGTTGACTTTGTCTAAGCGCCTGCTCCAGTCGCCTTTCTTTAATTTCCCTCAGAGGATGCTCGGATGGTGGATGCTTTTACGAGGCTGGAGATTCTGCAGATTTGCTCGATATGGGAGTGCTGGGGCGGGACAACGCCACCTGATGGCGACACGTAGCTCGTTTATGGCAGCGCCTGATGGCGGCGCCTGTGGGAAAATGCTATCCAACCCGCGCGACTCTTTCAGATGCACTCAGAAAAATTGATAAAACTTAGATATCAAGGAGGTAGCTGCACTATATGATAAGCATGATTTTTGATTGCCCTAAGCCCCCTTTCGCACAGTGTAACATCCGAAAAGGGTGTGGCACATGGCTCACGTTCGAAACTCCCACTCCCAATTCAGCTGCAGCTCCATCAGGTCCATGTCCACGTTTATGTCTTAGGACCCGAGATCTCGGTGGCTGATGCCCTTTGACCAATCTGCGCCAAATGCCAGCAAGTGAATGGCAAAAAACGCTAAAGAAAAACCAGAAGCTGGAGGAATCCACTCAATGAGTTGGCCATGGGTTTGCTAATAAGGCGACATGTGAGTTATGAGTGCCGAGTGCCAGAGGTAAATGAATACCAAGTGAGTGGTTGGGCAAAGACGTGAATGTCAGATACCGAATGTATCTATCGGCACTATGCCAATATTTTAAAGACTTAAAGTTCGTAGGATTTCATTGAACGGTAGCCTTATTAAACATACTTTTGAATCAATTTTGTTATTTCCATTGCTGTTGATAAAAAAAAACCGTTTAATTAGGATTCCCTTATTTCAGATAACGAACTTGGACTATAAAAAGCAAACAAGTCTGTAGACAAAAAGCGGATTGTGTTAAGTGGACCGATTGGAACCAGCCAATCCGGGAGTTAACCAGCAACACCAGCGATTAGATCTCCCGATAGGTGATAGACGCTTGCGACATTTGTGGTTAATGGAGAGATAGATGGTGATGCTATCAGATGGGATCGTGCCTACCCAGAAACGGAGGCATTTGGTCATTAGGCATAGCATTGTCACAATATTTGCGCGTCGGTTGGGTGGTGCGAGGTCGATTGAGAGATAGTTGGATAGTTAAGACCATGTATCATCAGACGTACACTCGCATCCCTCACCCTCGGTGACTTTTTCAAGTGCACACGCGTCGCAGGGCTAAAATGACAAAGACGGCGGCCGCCGTCAAGCCATTGAGATTTAATTGCACAAACGCCAGTTGAGCAATAAAATTTATGGCCTACAAATAATAGGTCTCATCCGATCCGAATCCGAATCCCAATTCGAACGAGGCGCTGAGGGGGTGTAGCAGTGCCCTGTACCCTGGACAATCTGGAGGCTCTTTGATGAATGGCCGCAATGACAGCGCAGATGAAAGCGCAATAGCGCTGGATACCAAATGTAAAGTGTCCAAACAAGTGGAATGGGTTAGATGATACGGGGGCATAAAGGATATTTTAACATCGAAATATCTATTCTTTTTTCTAGTACTTTGATGATTAGTAGGATTTAGTTTTAGTCTCTTATTCAGCGGGCAGTGCAATCGATACTTCATATGTGGATTAATTTAGGGTTCCTTTTTCGCCAGACTAACCAAAGTCAGCCCGCAGAGCTTGAGTCCATGTGCGTGTGATTTGAAAGCGAGTTAAAATAAAAGAAAAAAAAAAAAACTTAAGCCCACAGCTGCTGATAATTCCGGCGATCTTCCATCTTCCTTTTGTTTTCCTGATATGGGGGTGCATGTGGGATTTGGTTTTTGGGTCTGGGGGATGCAGTCAAGTAGATTCAATTGCCGCTAACCCTCGATTTCAGATGGATTTTTGGATCTGCCTTACTACTCTACTTTCTTTTTTGTTTGTCCAAATGTTCTCGATTTCATTGATTTCAATTGCTGCATTGCATTGCCCAAATATCGATTACAATAAACACACACAGAACAACAAAGGGCGGGACTCGGGCAACAACAAAAGGCGCAGCCAACAATGGAATGGTCGGAATCGTTTAAGTTTAAGGCCATTAGAGAAATTCCAGCTACCTGAATATACCCAACCCCACCTCTCGTCGGATCTAGGGGATCACTTAATTTTCTTTTCTTTCGGCTATTTTCCAGCCCTCCTCCGCAATTTCCAGCTCGGTTTCAATTCGCAGATGCCAATTGTCTTATTTACACGTGTAATCGATAGTCGAGCAGGTGGTTTTGGTCACTGCCTTATAGATTCACATAGAATAAGAATAATTCCAATCGTGATGTTTATTCCAAAATTTATATCAGCCATCTTCAAAATATATCAACACATCGATTTTTGCGGTATTCCCTTAAGACATGTGTAAGTTCCCATGGAAAAGCTAATGTATGAAACCCGTTCCGCCATACAGTTAGTCCAAGCCCTTAGCCATCGCGATCCGATCCTATATCTTGTCTTTCCCAATTGCCCAGTTGCCCAACATTTTGTCAACCGACCGACAACAGATACCGCCCCTAATTACACCCTCTCTCCCCTATTATGCTGCAAATCGCAAAAGCGTAAAAATATGTGACAACGCCCGAACAGCGCTCCAATGGTCACAGCTTGTTATAAGCCACTACACTGAGCGAAAATATTAGTTCAACATCGAGAAAGGTAACTGTATAAACGCATTCAAAGCCAGGGATCTGGGTTTATGAGGCGTCTTTATGTGTAAATGAGGCATATTGATTGCATATTAAGTAACATTAATGGGATTTCAGTGCACTCGTTGGACTGGCCGCTCCACTGGCCGCTCCAGTTCACGCCCACACGTTGCGTCGCCTCTCTTTACATAATGGATAAAGAGCAGGGATCGGGGCGAATCGGGGGAACTCCCATGCGAACACTGCGAACAAACGCAATTGTTGTGCAAGCTGCGGCATGGGGTGCTTCATCTGGGGCGGCGAAGGCTAGGAACCCCCTTTCGAAAATAGCCGCAATCATTTCCAGTCACAGTCACAGTCGCCATCGCAATCCCAGAGATCGGGAGTTACGCTCCGCCTGCGCACACCAGGTGAAAGTGCGCGCTATGTGTGCCATGTCCCCCAAACTAGCACACAAAAATGTAATGAAACTCTAGGATTGGTTGAATACATATGTATTTCAAAGTTCAGATAAAGTAATTCTTAAATTGCAGAGTGCCAATCTTAACATCTTCAGAGAAGAATACATTTATATATATCAGGGAAAGGCTCGTTCTTATGATTTACGGCCACAATTTAAAAGTTCTTAATTTGATATAATAAAAGCGGCAGTTTTATTAAATGATTACTGCGAATAGAGAGTTCCTGGCACTTCAATTGAGCTGCTTGGGGCTCTTCTACTACGGTGCCTGACTTTAAGACCCGTCTTCTGGGTGGGCGATTCTTCTCGATTGCCCAAATTGCGTGGCCACCTTAGCGACGAGAGGGAGAGAGCAAGAGAGAGAGGGAGCGAGAGAGGTAGGCATAAAGAGGGGGATAGCGAGGGAGAAGACATTTTGCATAACGCGACATCAGCATGCAAGCATTACACAGTGAATAAAATCGTTATATTCTCCAATAATCTTCAATATTCATTCAAAGTAGAATTAGTTATGCAAGATGCATCTCTATGCAAACTCGAGTTCATTTCCTCCCGTGTACTGAACACTCACCATTTGCTCTGTGGTCTCTGATTTTCTCAGGCTAGCAATCAAATTGTGAGCTTGGAGGGGGGAAAATGGGGATCCGTAGAGGGACAACGACCAGCTAAATTTGAGCCCAAAGTGGAGGCGACGCGTCGCCATCATCATCTTCATCTTCATCTTCATCAGGCGGACAAAAAGTTGAGGCAGCATCGTGCATTTACAATTTTCTGCGAAATTTCTTGAAATCTGAGCAAGCCCGCCTTCCTTTTCCACACCCACTCTTTAGCTTTTCCATTCTTTTTTCTCATTCGTTTGTTGTCTTGTTTTCTGCAAATTTCTTAACTGTTGTTGCTGTTGTTGCTGTTGTTGCTGTGGCCCGCCCGCCATCATCGCTTCGCAATTATAATTAAGTTTAATTGAGTGATTGACGTTTTTAGAGAGTGCGCGGTCACCCACAAATCTACAACAGCAATTCCAACAGCAGCAGGCAGAAAAAAAATGATTAAGATGGGTTCTCTATCTAGAGTTTCTACAGAATTTTGAAGTCCAATTGATTGGTTGTTCGTGGGAAAGATTCCTTGTTAAAAACTCTAAGAAAAACACCGAATTTTTAGATAATTTAATATACGAACCCTAACCAGAACCTTTGCCCAGTTTCTCTCGGTGCATGACTAACAGCGTAGATTATGAAATCAACGAACAAACAACGACGACGTCCCCCGTCATAATCAAAACAAGT
The DNA here is from genome assembly GCF_016746395.2 of Drosophila simulans. Lineage (NCBI taxonomy): Eukaryota > Metazoa > Arthropoda > Insecta > Diptera > Drosophilidae > Drosophila > Drosophila simulans. The sequence goes on from NC_052525.2 coordinate 4,089,709, forward strand.
CAAAAACGTTGAAAGACAACAGCAACAATGGCCGTTTATTTAAGTGCCTCCGCTCCTCTGACAGCTGAAAACCCCCAACCCGCCACCCCCCTTCCAAATGCCCCTTCCCCTTTTTTGGTTTTTGGGGGCGGGCTGCTTGGGTGGCCCCTTCACTAGACCAAAAGCTCAGACAGCGATTGCAGCATGCCGCTTTTCCACTTTTCCACTTTTCCGCTTTCCGCCGGCCACTGGGCATTGCACAAATTCGAGGCAGCAACTACTGCAGCAGCAACATCTGCAACAACAACAGCGGACACGGCAGCAACATGAAAATGTTGACAACTTTTTTGGCTCGATTTTGGGTGGTCCCTCCAGTTAGTCGGAGGAATTTGGCCAGGTGATTGGCTAACTGTTTCTCTGAAAGTTGAAAACCGGGGGATATGCAACCGTGATAATCATTGTATTCATCGTAGTTTTGGCTGTCGAACAAAAAATGCATAAATAATATAATTAAGCAACTTTCACCCTAGAATTTGTATTGTGTAATTGCCAGTATAAGAAGACATCAATGGAGCTGTGTAGCCACAGAATAAATGCCACCATCGCATGGAAGCCCAAAGACAAAGGCCACACACATACATGCATAAGTACTGACGCACATACACATGCACATATACCCGGATTGTCTTTGATTTCCCCCTGATTAAATCCCCCGCCGACCATACGGATTGGATTGGCCATCAAAGCGGGTCATAAAATGCTCCCATTCAGCGATTTTTAACAAGCCACTCGAGTGGCGGAGGCCCCATCGATAGACTCATCACATCCGCGCGTAATAAAATGCACGCACGCACGTCCGACACCCAAGAAGATATGGTGGAATCGGTGGAGGGGGGGTTGAGAGCGGAGGGGCTTCATAGGAGGGGGGAGGTAGGGTGTTGGCTGTGCAGCATCCGCAGTCGTCTAATCAACTTGAACTCATCTGGGTGCCCCTAAAAAGTGGCCACCGAACACACTCACTTCAGTCCGTCCGTCCGTCCTGAGCTCACCTTTCTTCAGCACCTTTCTTCTCGGCGTCTCTTCTGCCCATTTCTTCTGCTCATCTCTTCTCTAATCTCGCGTGTTGGTCATTTGTAACACCTAACGGTTTGATTTGTATAATCGATTCACTAAAAACATTATAATTAACATAAGCTGCGGCCATGATTGGGCAAAACATTCTTTCAAATTGAAGAAGAAGTTGAAGAAAGCCAAAGAAAGCAACGTTTGCCTTATTTCTGTTGATGCATATCAGTTAAAATAGCAATCAGTCTCCAATCTTTCGTATCTTCATTCGACCATTAGTAGCTTAAAGAATATTTTAAGGGAAAATAATATGTTAGTTTCGATTTGATCATTATATTTCATATATTCCATAAGGTTCTGCCATTTAATGAAACGGCAATCAATGAACTTGGATTGGCGGCTATCGTTTTGGTCTGGCTGCGATCCATCAAAGATCACCTGCCCGGATCAGAGCGATCATAACTCCAGCCACGGCCGCCGGTGACATCTCTCTATCCCCGATTACCGACGCTCCAGGATTCCGGTCTCCCAGTTTATCCAGAGTTACGAGCTGCTGTCAAGCGCAGAGCAAAGCCAATGACGTGACCCTTTGTCCGCAGTGCCTCCATAAATTGGATCGCCCGGGATCAAAATTTAGACGACTCGAGATGAACGATGGAATGGGTTGCGATGGGATTGGATTGGATGGGATTGGATTGGATTGGTTGGGATGGGATGAGATCGGCCGAGAGTTGAGTGAGTTCGGCGGAAAGTCGGACGGTCACGGTGGTCTATGTATGTCAATTAAGAGCCGGCGGTTCGCCGCCGCTGATTTATGCAATTGCCTTTACACAGAACACAATTATGTGAATGCACACTCGCCTTGTTAGATGATAGTTTGTACTCAGATTATAAATATTATCCAGTTGAATATGTCTGGAATTTATATTCCATGATTAAGTATAATATATTTATACCAAGACTTTTTGATCTTGCAAAGAAGTTCACTAGAAGTTCCCTAAATGCTTTAAATACTTAATCTATACTTTTTTCTTCGAGTGATCGAGCGCCCACAGCTTTGGGTTAGAGATCAAGAAAGAGTGGGACGGCGACTTCCTTCCGTTACAGTTGCCCAAAAAAGAGTTTTCTCGGACATTGGCCAACTAATTGGCGGACGTTGCCCGCTTTGGGCGATATATCCAAAAAAAAAAAAAAGAAAAAAATAATAATAAAACGGAGAGAAAACAAGAGACAAATGAGGAGGCAGGGGCACTCTGATAATAACTTCTTCAACGAGCCCCATGAAGTGAAATTATTCGGGTAAACATGCACGCTAATTACAAAACCCTCAAACAAGCAGCCAAAAGCCAAAAAGCCAAAAAAAAAAAAAAAAACGGAGGAGGAAAAAAATAAGGCAGAAGGCAGACGAGGCGGAGGAGGGGGCTTCAGAAAAATGATATAATATTTTATGAATCAATTCACGAGAGCGCCAAGTGGACCACCGTCGCTGTCAGCGGCGACGCCAGTCGCCAGTCTCCGGACTCCAGTCTCCAGTCTTCGGGAGGGGGGTGCCCTCTTCCGCCCCCGCCACGCCCCCAGCCCTCTGGGGACTTGGGAGGCACACGAATATCGCCATCGTCGTGCAGTTAGCGAATGAGCCACTTAAAGAGCCACAAATAATAATAACGACTTTAACGACAACCACAACAACAGCCGGAGATCAGGCCGCTGCCACACAGAGCGAATAGCGGTCTCCAGTCTTCGGACCTCAGTCTTCAGTCCTCAGTCTTCGGTATTCGGTACTCCGTCTTCTGGGCCCGATTCTTCGGACGCAGTCTTCCGTCTTGTGGCCCAGGCTTTCGACAAAGTTGAGCTGCGCTTATGATCTCTTTTGCTTGGTTATGACTGGGCATTCGGGATATTTTCGGGTTCTGTTCATCTTTTTGAATTTTTTTTTATTCTGTTGGATTTTGGTGGGGCCTCCTGAGAAGGGTCGTTCTGGGGCCACTGCCGCGCCCTAACAAGCACAAATCAACAGGTTTGTTATGATCTGGCCCAGAGGATCGGCCAGTGGCTCTCAAACTGTGGCCGGGTCATTAACAACAAGTCAATCGTAAGCCGAGTTCAAGCAAAAATCATTCGATGCATTTAATTTTATAAACTATATCTGCTAGCTTTTATCACCATACACATCGTATTCAGTCAATGCAATGAAATTATGAGCTTGCCAAGAGAAATCCAAGTTTAATCATTTGAAAAACGAACTCCGCCTGATGTCATCTTTGCAAATTGCTGCCTGAAGTACAGGAACCTCATAAGAGCAGTGGCAAAACGAAGGCCATGTCCATTTTGGGCACTGACATTTAGGCACATGGACTGTCTGTCAATCAATATTTGCACCTTTGACCCGACGCCTGCGTCATTAATAATGGCCGCCGGGCAGACAAACGACAAGCTCACACCTCAAACAAACAGGACTCCACAGGGTGGAGTCCACATTCACCAAAATTCTGTTTGCGAATCGAATTATTAGTTGATTTTGCATTGCTAAAAAGCACAGAAATATTGCTGACAAATGTGTTCAATGAAATCGTACAGTTTTCACATATATTTTCATATTTTGCGCCCGGCTTTTTGGTTTCTTTCCATATGCACTATCGTATCGTTTCTTAGCATGTATCAATTTCTTAACTACTACCCCATTAATAAATTCCCTCGAACAAGCTGTACAACTGCAGCAGATGTCTTCGTTCGGCTGGCACCTGGAATCTAGCCTAGACTTTCGGGACCAGGACAATCACAGTCAGAGCAATGAGCAGGCAGGGATGAGGAGGGAGGGAAATCCCTGCCAACAATGGCAACAGCTTAATTAGGCCTCTGTGCTTACCCAATTAGGAATTAGCATTTCGCGAAAGGGGAGATCTTGCGATGCCGTCCACAAAAGTCCCAAAGTCCCGAGGAAGGACCGCTGGAGGATCGAGCCCCGAAACCCATATAAGCTTACACGGGCTCTCCACAGGCTCAATGAATGAAACTCAAGCACAGGATATGCGGCGCCTTTGATCCCCGTTCGTGGGCAGTAAATACCCGTGGAGGAGCGCGTCCAAAGGGACGTGGGCGGAGCTGGCTCAGAAAACTTAGACAGCCAGGAAAAGATCAGAGGATCGCTGCCGACGAGCCAGCTTATGGTAATTCGAGACGCCCCAAAACAAAAAGGATGTGTGCGAGCGGATCCATTCAGCGGCAAAATAAGGATAACCCACAATGACTGGGTCGTTCAACTGCAGAGTCAAAGAGCATCTGCACATAATATGGCGAATTTACGGTGATTAGCTTAAGTAACAAAAGCGGGTATAAGGTTTAATCTTCTCCAATATAAGTCAATCGTTATATGTAAATATAAATATAAATATAAATTTTGACAGGCCACCGAAAGCTGGTGTTGGTCTTTAATTTCTTGCATTTCTTGGAGGAACCGCCACTTTTACAGCAGTGAATACATTGACCTCCTTCACACGCAAGGATGAGGTGAAATGTGGTAACAAGGAGACGGGAAAGGGGGCTAAGGTGAGGAGAAGCGCATACAACACACACTTACATGGCACTAGGCAATAATGGCCGGTCCGAATGGCAAACAGGGTTCCCCGTAGGGATTTCGCCATACATTGTATGTATACACGAGCATACATATGTATATGTTTGAGGGTATATGCATATATATATGTATATGTACATATATATATTGGTGTGCCTGCCTGAGAATTCCACCCCATTTTCGAATGTTCGGTCTGGTTCTTGTGATTTCCTGCAGAAAGTGCCTCGAACGGAGCTCTAAGTGGCCTAATTAGCAGCCGTGCGGCGATCAACACCACTCGTCACCATCATCCTTATCGCATCGAGTGCACCATCGCCCCCCACCTACCGCCCTCCGACGCCTGACCCCTGACCCCACCGCCCATCGCCGCCCACATTTAGCTGTGTTTGCACAGCACTTACACCACATGCATGTGTGTGTGCGCCCGAGTATTTTGCATATTATTTCACGCCATTGTAGCGCTTTCAACGCAAAACTGAACAAAGTAAGGTAAAAACGTGGACAGAAAAAAAAGATGGCTAAAAAAGTGGTCGGGATGGGGACGGGGGGCATTAGGAGGTGGTGACTGGCGGGGGGTGAAGATGGAAACAAACTACGAAACAATGAGGCGACTGAGTGCCATAAAAACTCTGTCGCCGAAGCCTCAGAGACCAGGGTTACACATATTCCAACGTCGGCTCACTTGGACCACTGGAAAAACAAACGTAATCTCGATTCATTCTGAAATGATGGTGATGGATGATTCATGCTTCATAGGAATCTTGATCTTTGAACTGCCCAAAAAAAGTTCATTCTACTTGCACAACTCATCGACTTACAAACACCGAGTTAGATTCGTTTCCAAAAGGGGTTTCTTAGCCAAAGATTTTAATTGGTTACTAATTTCCATGACAACTAAGATTCTTAATGGTTTATTTATCCAGAGAAGCTGTTGTTCATCTTTTTTCTTTAAGTGCTCGAACAGAGTCTGCAGTTTTTTGTGGTCTTTGGCGTTAGTCGCCGCACTTTGGGCGGCAAAAATGCGCTCGACACACAGCAATGGCGGCCTCCATAGTTTACGGTTTGATTTAACCCCCCTTGTGCACTCCACAACCCCTCTGCACCCCTCTCACCTTGAGTTAAATGCAGGTGTGCCGCCACCTCATCCCCCCTTTCGGTTGGGTTTTTGCCGGCTTTTTGGCATGGTTTCCGTTTTGGGCTGACGTTGCCACTGGCACTGCCATGATTTGTTGAATTTTCTTTACTGCTTTTATTTTTTTGCCATTTTCCTTTGGAAGGTGTTGTCGTTGTTGCCCCACACAGTGGATCATTTAGTGGCTCCACAACCACTTGGTTCTATCGCAGTCCCCCTTTTATTGGAGCACATAAAATGGTGGGATTTTGCGATACCTTGCACGAGTCCTATTGGCTTTAAATAAAGGATGGAAATTGTATTGTAATAGATAGTAATCTATCTAAATCTGCATTATATAGGAATAGTAAACAGCCATTTTTCCCAGTGCATTTGAATCGTCTTCTGGAAAATATCTTGTCAGTTGGGAAAATCCTTCGCTGTTAAGTCGCTTTGCAGAGACAACAAAGACATAAAATGTTCTCTGATTGTTTTTTTTTGTGTTCTAAAAAACAGAAGCAAAATTCTGAATATTTGACGAATACTATATCCATTTCATTGTCCTTGGGTTATGTAAAATTACTGAACCATTCCCATTCCAAATATTGTAAAATGATCAACAAAATGCTTTTGGCGACGCAGTGGATTAGCGAACTTCGTGGATACATGCTCTATGTTTGGACTTTGGCATAAGCGAGATTCTGGACCACTGGCTAAGTCAACTTTTGACATTTGGTCTTGGGGTCAGAGATTGCACACTTTTGGTGGGGTACAGTTGCCATCGCTGGCACTGCAGTTGGGTGCCTCAATTAGTGGCACTCCACAAGCGCAAGCGCGCTGAAAAGGGGGCAAATGTGTGGGGTTTTGGATGGGTAGTAGGCTCGTTCTCGGATTGGGGACCCGCCATTCGAGAAGGGGTTCTTCCCAGCCAGAAGTGTGTGCCATTTTAGCCGAGAGAGTCGCACACTCGTCGGCGTGTGTGAATGACATGGAAGACAGCAGTAGGGACATATGCACAAAAGCGGCAGCAACAACGACACATGGAGGCGGCATTGTCAACGCTGCAAACTGTCACACACGGGCGAAGGAAGGGGGATTAAGTGGGGGGGGGGGGGGGGGGTCTAAAAGGGGGTTGGTACTCTGAATGTGGAGACAAGTGGCTCTCAGTCGGGGTCACCACACAGCCCCATCCACCGTTCCCCATCGCCATCCACATCCACATTCACATGCACATCCATATCCACATCCTCCCACAAAACTGCGAATGAAACTGAAACTGGCATGCAAATTACTGTCGAGCATGCTCATCTAAATTAGCAGCGGGATGGTTCGTAGTAGGGGGGGATAATGTTAGGGGGGTTTTCCAGAAAGGGGGGCCAACGAGAGGTTAAAGAGCCGCTGCGATTCGAAGAACACCGGAGGCTCTGCGACCGTAGGGTGGCATATGCATAATTATTTTTATTATTATTCTCTATGCCTGGTCCCCGTAACCCCGTAACCCCGCCCACCGCCCCTTAAGCCGTAGCAGACCCCCCTCAACCGCCGCCTGTGACCAACCCCATTTGGGCACAGATTGCGACTTCAGCGCCTACAAAACAGTGGGACTAATTATGGCTAAGACAACAAAACCAATACTACAAATACAGAAAAATAGGGATAACAAGATCACCACAATGATAAGCAGGAGATTTGCTGATCTTAACACAATCAAATCAGAAATAGCTATGTAAATTCACGATAGTTAAGACAATTGATCCATTCGGCAAGGAAATCGTATATGGAGCCCACTGTTCGGGGTCTCCATCTTCTGTGGCGGCTCGGAGACCATGGCACCGACGCAATGTGCCGTAAAAATAATTATGGCTGCAACTGCACAATTTTCCTGGCAACCAACCCCCCTTTCGGATCGTGCCCCCTTGTGCCCGTTGCCGCCCCTTGATTTGCCACACCTCCTTGCAACGCTTTCTGCGCCCCTTGCCAGAAGCTTTTCTGCTGGAAAAGCGGCGGGAAAATGCGATTCGGGGGTGTGGCAGACGGTCTCTTGTCACAAGAATCTAATGTGCAATTTTACTTTACCGCATGCCACGCCCCCTTTCGCCATGAGGAAGTCAAAGCCGAAGCCCCAAAAGGGGCGAGACTTACCTTACATAATTAACATACATGCCATGCAGCATATCGAATGGAGCCCTCGAAAATTGATTGAATACCGAGGCTTATGGAGCTTAGAAAATTATCAATAGAAAATTCAATATTTTCCTTAAATAAATAAAAATAACAAGCAGCTTTAAGTCTGCCTAAAATCATATAAAAATCGCAGCAAATAAGCTAATTTCTAGCCGACTTTTTGAGGCAACTTGAATTGGTTTTCGGGCAAATCTGAATGGTGCTCATTTTTGGCTTGATGGTTAAGGTGGTTGGGTGGTTGGGTTGGCCGTAAAAGGCTTTGCATTAACACCACCCAAACACCCCAAATGCAGCCAACCAAATGTCAAACGAGGCTACTTTTCTCCTCCCTCACTCGCTAATTTCTGCTGCTTTTTTTTTTGGTGGATTTTCCCTGTCGACGTTTTCTTCCCTGCTCCTTTAATGGGATTTACCTAAATGAGAGCTAATAATGCCCCGGTTGGGTCCGAAAGTGGAAAATATTTCCGGGTGCGAGAGCCGGGAGGCTGTACAATTTAACATGCCATTTGATGTCGAGCTGGCTATGTTTCTGTTTCTGTTTAGGATTTGGGCTCTGGGCTCTGGGTTCTGGGTTATGGGTTTCAGTTCTGCCTCTGCTCTGTGCCATGATTATTATTGGCACATTAGCCGGCGACTCGCAGCCAAGTGGCGAGCCATCCAGAGCCACTCCAGGCACACACTCGACACTCGCCTGGGTCCGGATTCGAACCCCTGACCCAAGACCCAAGAGCCCAGATCCCAGACTCCTAACCCCTTAACCCAACGCGCCACTGCGACAAAAATGCAGAATAATATTCGGGAAGAAAGCTCAGAAAAATGGAGTTTCAGTTAGAAAAGAAGAACAATGCAACATTTCATATACTGCTATAGAAATCAGTGATGACTTCATTCGATTTGATTGAAATTTGGAAACACACAAATACCCTGTCATTGCAGCATGCCTTGTTACGCCTTATTTCGCCCAGTGTAGGTGATATTTGCGACGCAGAGCGGAAGCGTCGAACGGAACCTGCATATGTAAGCAAAAGCCAGCGGCGGTTTTTGGGTCCAACCCTTGGAATCTGGAGGGGATGGAGCTGGATCACATGAGGATGGGATGGGCGTCCAGTTGGGAAGGGGGGAACGAGTCCAGGACGACAATTGTCGCGTCTAGAGGCACTTACGCTAAATTGCATTTCACTTGTGTATGCGTGCCGGGGAAAAAAGCAAATAACCGTACGTACTTAAACGTACACTGTTCGAAATACTTGAAGATTCGCTATTGCTGGTGAGTAGTAAAAAAAAAGGATGATATATTCAAACAGATTTACATATCTAGAGTTGTTGAAACTATCTTACGAAATTCGTAAGCGTTTCTTTCCGCTTGCTTAGCACGCAATGTGTGTGTGTGTGTGTTTCGGGCCAAGTTAAAACAGCTCAACGCGCATCTCATAATTATCTCCTCGCTTCGCTGCCGTTTTGAAGAGCCACCGCCACGGAGACAGTTTAATAATCGTCAAAATAGCCAACGAGGGGTCAGCCACGTAGCCACCGAACCACTGTCCCTTCTGCACCAGCAGCCAGCACCACCAGGCGATCTTTTCCAGCCTTTCTGCTTTTCAGCTTGTTGCATGTGACTGCGGTGTCACATGTGTCTTCTATGTGCACTTCCCATTCCATCATCCCTGAGCATACTTCCATCCCAATACCAATCCCAATCCCCATGCCAATGTCCCTTTCCGTGTCCGTGACGATGTCCGTGTCCGGTCTCATAAGTTGGCCAAACACGCCATCTCCCGGAACTGGGAATCGAGCGCCGAGAAATCATGAGTGTCAGCTGGCCAAAGGCTAGCGTTTGACTCTAAGAACTACAGGTCCTGCAACACTTGACTCATGCACAAGGAAAGGAGTTTATAATATCACTAATATGACATTAGGGTTTTGTCTTTTGAAAGTCACAATTCAGTCCATAAATAATGGTGTTCCGCGATTGGCTTGCAATGTTTATATTATTGAACCATGAATGGAACACAAGTTTATTGCAAATCAGTAACATAGCCAACGGCTAACGTGTCGAAATGAATATTGATTAGGTATTACAATTTGAAAACGAATATAACGATGTAATTTCTAACGACCAGCCTTTGAAGTCGCCCAAAAGTGAATCATTTATTTAACCAGAATAAGCAGAACTTTGTAGTTTGATTGGGATTAAAAACTATAATTTTTATTATAATTTTCTTGCAATATTAATGAATAGAAATTGCTAGTTTTTCTTGGCTTGAATTGATCCTAATCCCAAGACCATAATTTCAAAAATAAATCAGAGGAGTATAAAGCTTATTTGCAGATCCTTTGGCGCAGAAGAGTACTCTTTGCGAAAAGGGCACACCCATCTTCTAATTCCCTGGCGGTTTTCCACATTTCCCTCGCTCATTTTACAAAAACAAAACAATGCAGAGAAAAATGGAGAGACTCTTGTCAATTCATAACTGAAAATGAAACGTTTTCCGCTGGGCTCGTTGTTTGTTTGCTGTTACCATTATTATTGCTACTGCTACTACTACTACTACTACTATTATTGCTGCTGTTTTGTTTCATGCAACTTTTACCATAATTGCGGGTAGCATTATGACATCGGGAAGCGACAAGCGAAACGCAACCTGAACATAATTACAACAATTTGTTGTCTAGTGTTTGACAACAACAGCAACAGCAACAAAGGCACAGAGCAAAAAGAAGCCGAGGAGATGATTGTTGTCATGGTTGAATGATGCAACTGGAAAAGGCAGAAAACAGCAGCTACATCGGCAACAAAAGTCACGCACATTGACATTCGCCTGGAGAAACCGAAAAAGATGACACGGTAAGGCAGCCAAGGAAAGGTGGGAAAGCCTGCAGCACGCCCTCCATGCACTGGGCAAAAAAAGGCGATAAAAATATCACTTGAAGAACTCAAAATTTGCATTGCTTTGTCAGGATTTCTCTGGGGCGTTCAAACTGAGGAATTCGGACTACAAATATTCAATTTAAAAGTGAATAATAAATATTACATATGCTTATTTGGACTACGAGAACTTGGCCCTTCTTCCTTGCAGTGCAATCCTTCCCCCGAGGACAAGGAAATACATACATCTGTGGCGATGTGGCAGCTCCTCTGCGATGCTCGTCACACTTCATTTCGACGCTTTCAACGCTTGTTGCGCCTCTAAATTAATTGCCACAGCCTGTGCAGCGCCAAAATTTAATGCAAAGTTTAGCAAATACAAGCAGTGAGTGTATTCCCGGCCCCCAACGCCACCCTTTTCGTATATCCCTCGGGATCGGAAGCTTCGACTAATTAGCAGGCGAGGCGCAGGCGCCAGAGCTGCGTAAAAAAAGTCGGGCTATACGGAATCGCGAATCGGTAGGATATGCGCGCCACATGCCCCATTATCAACCATTGCACATTGCGCCATATTTTACAGTTGATTCTCATCGGCCAGGGCAGATGCATCCAGGAACTTCTTAAATGTTATTTTTAATGTTATAGGGGCTCGGAAATGGTTTTATTTGCTACAAATTTATTTTATAATTATTTTCAATTTCAAGTTAATCGCAACATTATTTCAAAATAGCGATCTGGAATTATCAAAAAACCAATATTTGAAGCATCAATTATCCAAAGAAATAAGTGACGTTTTAAATTCAATACTTATCTGGCTTCCTACAATGCGATTTTCATAATTACAGCAATATCTTTTCCAAATTTTTCTTTTTTAATAGAAATATTATTTTTCAAAGTTCTGTGCTTCTATCAACCCTCCAAATCGTATTTTTTAGCTCCCTTTTCCGAATTTGAGCCAAAAATTTCGCGCCAAAAAACCGAATAAAGCCAAATAGGTGAAGTGGAAACTGAGGAATAAGGGACCGCAGAAGGCAAGGAGACGAAAAAGGACATTTTTGCTTGTGTGACAAAATCGCTGCCTATGTGTGCGTGCGTGTTTTCCTTCTCTCCATGTAGCGCTATCTCGCTTCTACACGCACACACACACACAAGCCCGAGACTCCGCCCACTAAGCGATCGCGATGAGATGAGAAAAAAACTCACCACAGCTCGGTAAAAAACGCTCAACTCACTCACTCAGTCATACACACACACACACATTAAGTCGCTCTCCCACTCTTTCTCACAGAGAATGCGCATTCCCTCTGGCACTTGCCTTCTCGTTCTTGCGCACATGAAACTGTGTAAAATGGTCGCCTTGCAGGGGGCGTTACTCTATGGCCGTCTGCTTCGCACCCATGCGAAAGTGCCGTAGTGTGAGGGAGAGAGAATGTGTTTGTGGAGGGGGATTTTGAAAGCAAGAGTAGAGAAGATGCGACGCTGTAAACGAATTTGCATATTTCTACTGCTTTACGCTTATTGCATATTTTATTCATTACGTTCTGGCGCTTCGGCGGATGAAAACCCAAGAAAAGGCGAAAAGCGAAGGAAAGTGTCATAAGGCATTCCTACTACCGTTAGCACTGCGTGACATTGGTCCTCCCTTTCGCACGCACAATCTTCATCTTCTGTTCTGTTCTTCTTCTTCTTTTACTTCTGTTGAGCTTATTCCCTTTTTCAACTTTATATTTTATAAATTAAATGATAAATAAAAAAATAAGTTGCTTCTAAATTCTAAATTCTAAATTCTCAGTTCAAGAAATAAGAAATCCAATAATTATTCCTACGAAAATCCTTTTAAATAATTTCTTATAAGCTGTTAACTCAATCTTAATAGAACTCCAACTATCTGTTGTTTTCTATATTTTTGCTTTAACTTAGAATGAATATAAACTCTTGTTTTTAAGCCGAACTTTTTGTCTGTTCTTTCATTTGATTACCAAGTATTACCAACCCAAATATATATATATGGTATACATATTACTTAACTAATAGCTACAGGCATTTTTACGTCTTAAAAGAATTCTTAGCTGTTTTAATATATTAAAGCTGTCTCCAGATTTCAGATACTAAAGGTCATAACAATGCCAACATCCTAGTTTGTTTTTTATTTGGCTCCTTTTACCCGAAATTGGTTCCACGTATTTCTGCAAATTTGTTTATTTTCGCTTGGCAGGGACTTAATCTGTGCTCCAGTTTTTCGTAGTGCCCCCCCAAAAAAATGGCCACCATACACACACACATTTAACGGTTAAGCCGCTGTCCTTTTTTCCCAAGGAGTCAAAGGATGCGATTCGAATATGCGTGAGTTATCCGGCGTGTTGTTATCCTGGCTCGGACCAAATAGGATACAAAAAAAACCTAGCATAAACCGGTTCTGAGTAAGTGCTCAATTACTCACACATACACACACAGATGCACAGAAGTGCTCACTCAAAACGAAGCGAAACGAGGCGAATTCGTGCCTCTGCCTCTGCCGGCGTCGACTGTGCTGCCGTGGTGAGTTTGGTGCAGCAGAGCGTCGAGCAGAGTGGCGAATAGCGTCATTCAAAATTGGAATTCTGTTAGTAAACGTCGACACTTCATATGAAACGAAGAGCGGAGATCACAGCGGAAAGTCCAGGGGTGTACGTGGGTTTTAAACGCACAGAGGGATTTCACTCAAAGAAAGAAAGTTATAGAGGGTTAGACCAGAGGGTAGGCTACGTACAAAGACAAGAAGCAGGAAAGCAAAGAAAGAATGGCCTCGCCAAGAGAAGCTGAGAATAGAGCATGGGGTGTAGGGATTACAAAGAAGGGCTTTAAAAAGAAAATATGTAACCCACAAAATAGCAACTACAAGACTACCCACGACTTGGGTGTCAAAATGCTTGTCATTCGACAGGCCGGCGAGGGGGAAAACCTATGCTAAGCTGGCCTAAGCTTTTCTGCCCGCGTGTGGTGAACATAACACGGGCCAACCCACCTCCCCCCACGCGATGGGGATTCCCCACTTTCGCATTCTGCCGGCGTCGCTGCGAACGTCGCTGCCGGCTTCTTGCACTTTGGCGCTCGGCGTCGTCTTGGCCCGGTTATTTGTTGTTTTTTTGTTTTTCGGGCTTTTCGGCTTTTTGGATCGTTCTCGGCCAGCAGTCGCCGCCTGTCACACGCTCACGTCAAACGCTTTTGCCGTCGCGTCGCCAGATAAACCAAATGTCTCGCCGTGTTTACGTGTGATTCCCCTTTTTTGCTCCAATCCGAAAGCAAAATAAATACTCTGACCTTAACCGATACGGTTCACCGTTTAACCGCTAACCGTTGACCGTTTCGTGGCCGTCGACGATAAGGAATCAAGAAACAACATCACCCTGCAGATTCTGTTTTGTTTTGTTTTTTTGTGCAGCCCAGAATTTTTCGAAAACCTGACAAGATTTAAAGAAAATTGTGTTTGAAAAGTGCGTAAAGTGTGGAGTATTTAAACTTAAATATAAATATATAAAAAAGCAAACAAAAGCAAGGTGGGAGGTCTAAAGAATATAAATAAAAAACACACTGGTTTCCGCCTGAGATTTTCAAAATACCGTTTCAGATCATGAAACATAATGGTATACAAATATATTATGTTTATGCTGTCTGGAAATAAATAGTACTACTAACACCCTATAAGAAATATCTGCTCTTTGAGTTTTACCCTACTTGAGATAGTATTAAAAACATTAAATGTAGAACTACTGATAATTTCAATATTTTGGTGATCCAATAAGTTAATGGGAAAGTCCTCAAGCAAAGACTGGAGGAAGTCCTTCCCATTATGGTAATCACATCGCATCACACCAATGAGATTGTCTAGATTGATCCAACCCCCAGGAGATTCCCCATCCCGATCCGCTGAAGCGCAACGAAATCGGAACCATTATCCAATTAGCTAACTCTTTCCGAACCCGTATCATCAGTTTATCGCCTCGCCAATTGTTTTCTCAGACTTTTTTTCGCTACTTAACTGATGTGACAATTTGTAGCCATTAGCCGGAGGCAGTCAGTCAAACAGTCGCTAGATTTGCAAGTTGTTCAGGCATGACACAACAAAAAAGAAAAAAAACTCTATATATGCAATGTATGTGGATGGACGGGGGGATATGGGGAGCGGGGTTCCGGAGACGAGATCACGATCGCATCTCGACACGCAGCTAAAAGTGTAAATCAGCTCGCCTTCCATTATGTCAACAATCTCTTTGTCTGTCCGTATTATTTACATTTGTCAAATCAAATTTGACAGCTGCGGAAAACATAATATCTCAAGTCGGCGTCTGCGGCACAGTCCGGTTTTTGTATGGGGCCTCATTCAATAGGGGATAAAGGGGATTCGCGGAGGAGATCGGTGCGGCCTAGGACCACCGATTCAAACTTGTATTCAGAACTGGATTTGTCGCTTGGCTCTCGGCTGCGCCAAACGAACCGAGCCATGAACACAAGAATGAAAATACTTGGCCAAGCACTCGATCAATCTGGTCTCACACAAAGTTCTTTCACTTGAAGAACTTCAAAAACAATTTGAAACGTTGCTAGATATCTATTGTTATGCGGAAAAGGATTTAAAACTTGCAAACATTTTGGCTATTTGTTATAATTTCGAAATACTAAGCCTGGAAATCAAGGAAGTAAATGTAATACTCCAATCAATTCAATTCTACAGAACTACGTTTTGTAAGAAAGGATTTCCCCAGTACTTCAGCACCTAAATATTTTCTCTTTCGAAGAGAGAAGTTTATTGCAATGCTTATTAGCGCTTAGTGACTTTTATGACTGTTTAGAAACATGGTACTTAACCCTTTTCAAAGTAGGTAACAACCCTCAACCATTTGTATTACTTATCAGAGAATGTTTTCTTCTTGTTTCCGAGGGAACATGCATTTCATTTTTGATCCTTATTGAGTAGGGATTATTACTATTAATACTCCACAGTTGGTAATATATATTGTCTTGATAGAATTATGGCATTAAGTGTTATATATACGCAAAATTCTTACAAAATACCACAACACGTAATACCTATATCTTTTGCTGACTTCACCAATTAATTGGTGAGGTTTCCAGTCGGGGTTGTTCGTTGGTAAGCTGCTAACGGACTTATGACATGGATATGGCTATGATTCGGGATTCACGATTCACGATTCAGTATTCAGTATTCGGTGGGGTATATACTGTGTACTGTGCTACTATAAAATGCCAGCTCCATTGTTGTTGCTACAACCGGCGGAAGAAAACGGAAGAGGGGATTGTATTTTTTGGATTTCGGGAATTGGGAATGGCCTGGATGCGGCACTTATCCTTGTTTTTTGGGGGTTGAAGGCAACAAACAGTGCACACTTAACCGATAAATACGCACCACATCCATAATATATATGTGTGCGTACATACTCGTATATGGATGCGTGTGCGTTTGTACATCCGATGGACAGATCCTTTGTATCCTGCTATCCTGGCTCTATCTATTGACTGACTAACACGCCAGCTGACTTGGCAGCAGGGGAAGAAGCAGCCAGGAGCTGGGGATGTAGAACCAGGTCCTGTCTCGTGCAAAACTGACTGACATCGAGCAACTTCCTTTGGCCTCAGACTTCAGCAGCACTCACGCAATTTTCCTCCACACAAATCCCCTCCCAGCTGATGGCTTTCCGGGGGTGGTTCTCATTCGGGCGATTTTCCAACGTGTTGTAATCCCATTTGCAGGATTGCGGATTCAGGAATCAATTACGAATTTAATTTATAAGCAAAGCTCGGTGGAAAACTCAAGAGAATCCAGCCCACAGCCCACAGCTCGTAGCTTGTAGCTCTCTCTCTCCTGACAAGGGTGCGTGTGCCTGCAGGTGGGTTGAAATTGTATATAGTCAGCGGGAGGATGCTACTTGTTACGGGATCAAATTGATTTCGATGGAGACTGCTCTCGAAAAAACTTGAGGCACTTCATCGAGCCTTTTGATGGCGTCCAAAAAGTTTTCTGAGCTCGCAGCTGTCAAGTGCAACGTTGCCCCCTCGAAGATTTTCCACCCACCGTCTGACAATGCCAGAACTAAAATTCCTTTTCATACTTCTCATCTTCCTATCATTTTTTTTTTTTTTGTTTTCTTTTCTGTTGGAAACATTGCTGGAATGATTTGGCCGCGGACATAAAAAAAAAAAATTTAACGTCTTGGCAGCTGAAACAAACTCCGCCTCTGATTTTCCTTTTTTTTTTCTTTCTGTTGTGTTTTGAGTGGCTGTGCATAATGTATACAGCAAATTTTTGTCTAACAATTTGGCGCATTTTCACGCGATTTTTCTTCTTTATTTGTTTGTTTGCTGCTCCAGAGGGTTAAGAAATATATATATGCAAAAAAGAAAAAAAGGAAAAAACACTTGACAGTTTCCTTTCGCTTTAATTGCTATGCAAATTGCTGAGGGAAATGCTTATTCAAAAGGATTTAGCATCCTTGGTTTTATTGTGCGCAAACTAAAGTTACGCTTTGCTGCGGATTTGTATGAAAAGACCTGGCAATTCTCGTTAACTTGCTAAGCGGTTTTTTGTTTGTCACATTTCCTAATTAGATTTCAACAAAATGCAAGGGAAAATTGTGGATACTGACATCTTTTTTAGTTCATACAAATTGCATTTTCTCGAACACCAAATCGTAAGATGACAGCTACTTTAGGATTGCAACTTTAAAGGATTCAGTCAATTGCCATATGTTTCTATTGCGAAATATCTAACAAAATCAATTCGATTCCATTTCTTTCCTTCCATTTAATTTGACTTCTCTTTATTCTCGGTCTTGTCTCGGCTTTTATTCATTTATTTCCTTCCATTTTCTTTTGATGGGGAAAAGCTCAAACCGAGCGCAACTTTTTATGACAGCATCACTTGGCACTTTCAATACAATATCATAATGGCCAAAAGGAGCTTAGGAATGTGGGTAGGTTGAGTGTAACTAAAGTGTATTTCTATCCCAGCGCCGACGCCTCGATTTTTGCCATTGTCTGGCCCTCTCTCTCCCACACCCGCCGTTGCCGTCCGTCTCTGTCTGTTACTGACTTTTACATTAATGAGCATGTTTTTATTTATAAGTGTTCTTTTCTTCTGCTCAACACAGCTTTCCTAGCCATTCTCTGCAGTTCGCTTTGTTCGCCCACGAGCTTTGTTGTAACGCCCTGCATGGTCCCCATGAACTCCCTTTCGGGAAAACCCCTCCAAGATTTTCCACCCGCTGCCCTTTGGTTTGACATTTCACTGGATATTTTTTTCGGGCTCTCGGACAACGCTCGATTTCATTTGATGTGCCCACTGGCGCGTCCATTTGGTCAGAATCATTTAGCTGATTGGTCAGAGGAATGGTAAGAAATCGGGGAGATCACAAGAGAAAGGAGATGCAGCTAAAGTATCCAAAGATACTAAGCAATTCTAAGTATCTCTATATGAAAAGGTTGTGATAGGATGGAAAAAGTTCTAGTATCATATTTTGAAGGACTATATTCTTTTCTTCTAAACTTCCTTTAACTTTCGAAGATCTCGCAGAAATCTTCATATCGTATATCTCGAAGGAGATCCAACAACTCCAGCGGCATTCCATTAGTCAGCACGCGAATCGCCCGCCTTGGCGGCCCTCCAACTTCGATTTGAACTCCAGGGGCCCAGTTGCAGTGTTGTTGTTGTTGTTTACCCATCGCACCTATAAAAGAGCCCGTGTCGGAAACGTGGATTACGGGGGGAGGGGGGCAAAAGTCCAGAGGGTGTGTTGACCCTTCTCTTTGAAAACTTTGGCATTTTCTTGCGCTTGTTCTTGCGGCACATTCACATGCTCTCCCGTCCATTTTAGCCATTGTGTGGCATAATTGCTGAACGCGTCGTCAGCCTGGCGCCTTTTTTATTGCAACGCCCCTTTGGCCAACACCCCATACACTCATGGACTCATGGACTCAACAGCTCACCAGCTCACCAGCTCACATACCCGAGCACACACACACACACTGCCACACACTCACTCACCCATACACATCCAATCCGACTGGCAAACAAACTTCGGCACACACGCACACAGCCGCAGGTCCTGTAATGAGCTTCTGCCTCAGCTTTTCCAGCTTTTCCCTTTTCCGCTGGTCAGTGCAGCGGCACTTCAGGTTGCACTCGGTTATGTATGTGTGTTGGCTGCGATTCAGCAGTACTACCCTCTAAATGGAGCTCTAGAGATGGTCAATTCTCGATACAAGGATCGATAGCTCGAGGACCTATGCCATTTCAACTGAGATCCCATATTAGAGATCTTTATTTGGGAAATACCTATGAACTCGATGTTTAAGATATATGATTTAGTAGGAATGTATACAGAACGTGTTAATATTAAACGATAACTGAACAACTTAACTTTCCGGTGTATTCAAAAAAATCTGATAAATATTTGAAAACCCAGACTTAAGGACTTAATTTTCAAGTTGAAAAACTACATTAGCGGGTATCATAAAGTCGGAAAACTGCACTTTCGCAATCTTGTTAGTTATTTTTTTTTGATTTTTTTTTTTTTTAGTAAATTCCTCTGCAGCTATGCTCTTTGCATAATAAACGGAAAGTTTGCTTTTTAGCGCATCATAAAAGTTCTGCCAGGTGTCATGTTTTCATTTACACTTTGCTCTCCCGCTTTGGCCCCCGGTTTGCCCCTCGCTTTTCCCTGTTTTTCCGCTTTTCCAGATCCACTGCATGGGGTGCCCGCTGCTGCCGAGTTTTATGAGCGCCATAGAGAGTTTTGTGCGGCTGTTTGTGTTGCCGTTGTTAATGGAATCGTAGTTGGCTTTTGAAAGACTTGACACGAGTCAGACACTTGAAGGCAAACACACACACTTCCATTCGGGGAAATGAATAAATAAATATGTGAATAAAAGTTTTCAAAATGTTTCACAGCACTGGCTGGGTTGGCAAAGTTCTCGTCTTCTCGCTTCTCACTTCCAGAGTTTACTATTTTCATATGCAGACCGAAAATCGATTGACAAAATTTATAATTAATTTCAAATGGGTTTTACTAATTTGGCCCGGACGAACGATGTGATTTTCTCATCTGTTTAGCCAACTGTTGGTGGGCCTCGAGAATTGATTTTCCTTAATTGGCCTGCACTCAAATCGAAAGTGGAAAATGCTCGTTTAATTAACAGAACTAGCTGAAAATTGCTTTCTAATATTTCTCTTGGTTTATTTATCGATCAAATAAAGTGCAGGCAAATCAAAATTTAACTTCGACATTGGTTTCAGCGTACTTTTCATGGTTCTTAAAAAGTTTATTTTTTGTTTTTGGCAGGTTTATAGAACTTTGGTACCTTTTTTACGTACTTCATAGAGTGTTGCTCCTATTTTGCATTAAATAAGAATCACGAGAAAAACCCAATGCATTCTATTTTATAATCAAGGAGAGTTTACTGTACACGGGTAACCGTCATCTTTGCTCCTATCTGCCAGTGCTCTTCGTGTTTGTTTATGGATGGATATGGCCATTTTTGCTGGGGATCAGATCCGCTTTGGCATCCTTGACACATCCGCAACTGCCACACACACACCCACACACACCCACCCACACACCCCCACTTTAGCCCACACTTGGACATGAGTGTGGGTGCCTTGTATCTCACATGTCGTAGGTGGCTCTTGGCTTAGAAACGAAGACAACTTTGCCGTTTGCCCATTGGCAAGCAATCGCCCCGTCTCGCTCTGGCCGGCTATGGCCCTCTCAGTCGCACACACTGTCTCGCCTTCGTGGAGACATACAAACATTTCCATTTTCCCAGTGAGTGGTAAATTGTCAAGTGTTGGTGTTGGTGTGAATTTTGTGTACTTTGGCCACTCCTTCGCCATCGAGGAGATGCCCCCCCGCACACCCCCTTCCACAATGTTTTTCCATCCTGTCTCGCCCTCTCTCTCTCGCTCCGCACTACCCATCTCGCTCGCACACACAGCGGACTGCGGGTCTCTGTGTCTTGGCCAATCGCTTGTGTAAACACTCGAAGCCCAGACATTCCCTACGCCCTCAGAGCTTTTCACACAAAAAGTGTTGGCTGCACACACCACCGCCCCCCACTTTTCCGCCCACCCGACGCCCCTGACACCAACCACTTTGGCAGAACCCCCTTGGAATACCCCCCT
Organism: Drosophila simulans; assembly: GCF_016746395.2. Lineage (NCBI taxonomy): Eukaryota > Metazoa > Arthropoda > Insecta > Diptera > Drosophilidae > Drosophila > Drosophila simulans. The sequence continues at coordinate 4,110,662 of NC_052525.2, forward strand.
GCAGACCACTTCTTACACTCGCAATAAATGTGGGTGTGAATCGAAGAAAATCGCAGAAATTTCCAAAGGTTTGAAACCACTTCAAATTACGGCGATAAGTGTGCTAAGTTACCAGTGGAAAGCTTTACTAGAATATGTTATTGCATACTTTTAGTGACGTTTCAATTGCACGTATCCAAATTTCAGTTTTTGTGCTATTAATCGATAATTTGTATTGCGATTATTTTGCACGAGTGTATTTCCCTTTTAGCAAGGCGATTATTCATATTGCAGCTTTGCAGCTGAGCTCCGGAGTTTGCCATCCATTTATCTTGGCCACATTGTTGGTGCTACCAACTTCGAACCCCTCCGCCCAATAACCCCCCTCAACTCACTCCCCTCCCCCCTTCCGACCGACGAGCTGTCCGTTTCGCTTGCGGCGCGGCGTGCAAAACGCTTTTGTGTGTTTAATTGCTTGTGAAGAGCGCTTTTCAATGGAACTGCCAAACAGCGAGAAGAAAGAAGAGAAAGTTGGGAATCGGGAAGGAGGAGGGAGGAAGGAGGAAGAGCCGGGAAGGAGAATCGAGAGACAAAACAAAAGCAGTGCAGAGAGGCAGAAAGAAACACCGGACCCGGGAAATCCATGAGCCGGAAGATGAAAAAAATCCGAGCGAAAAGGAATATCGGGAAGGTGCATCTAATAAAGAGAAGTGAAAAATATAAAAAAAATATATGAACTAATAGTATTTCTTGTATAAAAAATTATAGTTAGCAGCACACATAAATGAAAACAAAAATGTTAATGCTTTGGTAATTAAAAGAGTAAAGAAAAATAGACAAAAAATAAAAAAGAAGCATATAAGTCAACAGTAAACATCGCAGCAACTATCATTCATTATGAAATATGTTGTTTTACAAAAGTTAGGAAACATCTAAAAATTTAGCCATTGCAAAACAAGTTACTAAGTAGCAGAAGTATACCTTCTAAATGTTTTACACTTTTGTAGCGACAAAACTTGGGTAAATTAATTAGGTAATATCTACAATCAAAGTTTTGATAGCGAATTAATATGATTTTATCATTCGATTATATTATCATCCGTTTAATCTCCCTGGAGTAAGCTTGTTAAGCTTACAAGGTAACTACATGATAATCCCCTCTGGAAACCCAATCTTTATTCCACTTCTCGGCGCAACGCGATAACGCCAAAGAAAGAGAAGAAGTGGGAGAGAGAGGGAGGGAGCGAGCGAGTAAGTGAGATGGGTTCTCGGGGGAAATGCACTTTGTTTTTCACACATTGCCCTAACTGATTAACTTTTGTGTTGAGCTTAAAAAACAACAACAAGCGGCCAGGATGCAAGGACTATGCACAGAATGCACACACGCACACACACATGACAGTGCCCGCACACATGCACACGCACACACACACAAGTAACAGCCAGACGCACACAGACAGCAGACAAAGCCGAGCAAACAACATTGAAAGTCTGTCTCTCCGACGCGTCGGCTGGCTGTCGTGTGTGTGTGTGTGATAGACAGGCGTAAAGTTAATTAAACAATAAATACACACACACACAGACAGACCGACACACACACACACACTGACGCGACGCGTTAAAAATGGCGAAAAACTACGGACTACACTTGGCAGCCTGGCGTGAAATTCAACACAACATAACACACTCAAACACACACAGCTGCGGTGCGCGCATGCATCGGTGTGGGTGTGTGTGTGTGTGTGCATTGTCTGTTGCACTGTAATTGAGCAATTGCAGTGGCCACCCAACCACCCACTGCCCACGCCCACCCATCCAAAACGCCCACAATGGCTGGCAATTTACTTGACGCTCCAAAGTAGGCAACACTCATCAGACGAACGAAGTGGGGAGCAAAATATAGGATAAAGGATTCTACAGCAAAAAAAATGGCGGCTTAGATAATCATTTTTTGTACTAATATGCATTACTTTTTCGCTCCATTTCATTTGAGAAATTTTAGTGATTGGTAGTATTAATTGGGATGTGATTTATTTCGATATTTAGTTTACAAATGCTTTTAAGTTATTTGGGGATTGTATCATTACAAGCACTTTACTTTAGAAAGCGAAAGTTCTTTTTCAAATAAATACCACTGCTCAGCATATTATAAAAGTTAAGCCCGCGCATTTGAACTATCTATATAATTGGATTAGTACAAAAACGAAGAAAATAAAAAGAACGCAAAAAAGCTTTCGCAAAATGCGAGGCATTGCCATTCAGGGTCGGAAAAGAGCAATATTTTGCAAAAGTTAAGCGCACATGTGTGATTTTAGCCATGAATTGGCAATATATTTCCGTGGGTGGACCTAAATATGGAACATAAACGAACTCTGGGGAACTCAATATTCAGGGAAATGAAGGCAAAGCCCAGATCTTGTATGACACACCCACACACAGTAATAGGTTAGCATACATATATGTACATACATCCTGTTTACATAAGACAAGACATATTTACTATGTTATCCCCCCTTTTGCGATGCTCCTTCTCTTCCCGCTCCACACGCAAGCGATATCTGATTTTTCCTACCCCATTTTTTGGGTGGCTGCCAGTCCAGCCATTGTTTTCCTTTGCCATATATAACATTTAATTTTATGCTAATTTTATCGATTGCCTCAAACGTCGAGCAAGAAAAACAAGCGGCAGCTCGTAATTTTCCGAATCTTCGCTTCAGGCAATTGGAAATTAGTTGTAAGTGTGGGTGAAATTAATGTGGTATTTGCTGTAACATTCGATTAATGAGTTCCATCTCGATTTAAAGTGACATTTCGAGGAATTTAAATCCTCCACCTATTTATTGGTTAATTAATTAAATATAAACATTTATTTAAATAAAAATATGCCCTGTGATTAGGTGCCAATCATTTGGCTTTTGTACGAATGCATTTTGAGATGCTCATACGTGTATAGGATACACCAACACACGCAACACAAACAAAAGAGCAGCATCGCATCAGCAGCTTTTCAAAGTGTTAACCCATTCGTCGTCACCTTTTTGCCCCAAACATATTTAGATAATTTAACGCGCGCCGCTCGTAAATTTCCACAAACACTCACACACACACACACTCGCAGATGAGGAAGCGGCTCACACAGACACACACACATACAGTGACAGAGAGAAAGATAGAAATGCCTCCACCCACACAGACACAAAGCAAACAGTTGCAGACACCCACGCACACACAGACACAACTAAACCATGTTAAGCAAATAAACAAGAGAGTGCGACAGAGAGCGAGAGACAGAACAGAAGAGAGAGAGAAAGTCGCTGAAAGAGAGGCAGATATGTAGGTGGGAAAAGAAAAGACAGCCAGTGGAAATAAATGCCGCCAAATAAAGTTTTCCTCTGATAATTATGACCTCCCCACTTCTTTTTTTACACACACACATCAACTTTTAATTAGCTACAAAGCGCCAGCAAAAAAATCACTTAGGCGAGCGAATGAGAGTAGGATGCTGCGTAGGTGTAAGTGTAAGCTTTTTCAACACACCTCTCACACACAGCCACCACAGACACACACACTCTGAATCAATACTGAGAGAACTGGAGAGCATACGAGCATACGAGAGAGAGAGAGCCACAAAGACCCTTTTAAAATGCCGAAAAACTTGAGATTTTCTGCATTTTGGTTGGTTGTTTATTAACACCTTTCCACTTTTGACTTTCACCGACTTTTTACAGCATTCGTGTCTCTTTGTGTCCGCCATTCAAAAAAAGTTTTGCGCCAAATATAAAAAAAGACGGCCGGAAATTGTTTCACACTTTTTGAAAGTAAACAAGTTCTTTTTTAGATTGATTGATAAATAATTTTATATTCTAATCATAAGCCGAAAGTGTAAAAAAGGATTACAATTAATTTCCACGTTGTTAAGTACGAAAAAAATATTATTGCTGCGAATTTGATTCCTGGTTTTGGGATACGTATATTTTGGGAAGCGATATTCAAAGACCAATTAAGCCGCCTTTTCCACGCCTCCTTGTTCTTCCTTTCCCTCCTACCTCTTACCACACACCACTTCTCCGCGTTCTTCGCCTTCTTCCGTTTTGCACCCACACCAAGAAGACTCAAACTACAACATACCACTCATTCGAAAAGCAAAAAACCCACCGAAAAAAGAGATTCGAAAAAACCAACCAAAATCGAAGAAGAAACGAAAAACGTCGCTGCTTTGCTGTAATTTTTCACACCACACACACAGACGTAAATGTTGTCACCTTATCGTGCGTCTCTTTCGCGCAGGAGAGAGAATTAGAGGTTCCATTTTGATTGTGCTCTCCCCTCAACGAGTGTGTGAAAGTGTGTGTGTTTGTGGTTAAACTTGTCACACAAGCAAAAGAGGAAGAAGCAAGTCGCTTGCCGTCTTCTTCTGGCACACAGGGAAGCCGCCATATTGCCGGCTCGCTCTTTGTCTCCTCTTTGGTTGTGTGCGTGAGTGCTTGTGTACGTGAGTACGTGTGACAAAATACATTTGGCTTCTTGGTGTTGGTGACTTGAGCCGGTTGCCTTTTCATTTGCACGCCTCTCGCCATCTGCCGTCTCGCTCGCACTTCTGATGTTTGCCCTTTACTTTTGGCGACAAGTTTGTCACACAACGTCGACGTCTCTGCTGCAGTCTCTGCCTCTGTCGGCGTCGTTGCTGCTCTTCTGCTTTTTCGCACTTGGAAATTTCACGCTCACCGTTATCCCCTTTCACAAATCCAAAATCTTTTCATTTACATTTTAGGGACGCATAAAAGCTGCCAAAGCGGCTAACAAGCGTTTAGTTTTTGACGGGTTAAGGTGGTACAAAAGGTGGCCACTGGGGGTTAAAATTCGATAAGAGGTGTGTTTTTTGGGTGGATCCAGCTGGCCAGCGGCGGGTTAAGAGTGGGTGCCGACTCACAGTTTCTTACAACAAACTGTCTGTAATCGCAAGTATTACAGAAGTCGAAAAGTTACCTTAAAGACGGGTCGACTTATCCTAACTTTCGAAATCTCTGGCAAGTGTGCCCTTATGTTATGTTGTCGTAAATGGTAGATTTATGTACGTCTTTTCGAGCAGTGTTTTTGATTGTCTGGAGGTCATTGTAGGTCAACTTTTGCGCCTTAAAGTGCTTCTCGCAGCCGCTTTATTTTATCTCTGCCTGGGAAATGCCACCCCTTCGGGCTGCCAGGCCGCCTCGTTTATCTCACCACACCGTCCCTACACCCACCAATGCCACCCCCTCCACCAACCACCCCTCGACAAACATTTGACCATTGAAGCGCATTTTTCGCTTGCGCGTCATTTGTCAACTTGGCCGCTTCTTTTTTTCATTATTTGCTTCTTTGCGATTCTGCCACCCCTTGTTACGCCCCTCGCATTCGCCTCACCCCTCAGAGGCTGTGATTTAGTGTGCCTCTTTTTATTTGCTTCCAACTTCTGTTTTCCTGCCGATTTATTTCGTTCGTAAATTGTGGATTTAAGAAATGTATTCATCTCATCATTTTCTTAAAAACAATTTAAGTGTTTAAGTTTTTCTGACTTAAAAAAAAAAAAAAACAAAACATTTTCAACTAGGACTTCTTAACCTGCTCGTTTCAACTTAACAATTTTTTATGTTTTTGTTTGCATTTTGTGTATAATTTTGTATTTGAATTGTTTGTTTTTATTCTATTCTTTTTTGAACTCTCTGATCTTTTTATTTCTACGTAGATTTGTTTTCCGTTGGATTTATTTTGTAATATTTATTTAATTTTTACTTAACATTTTCTTCTTGTGCCTGATTTTTTTTCTCCCACTCTTCTCTCATCCTCTTTTCTTCCGCCCCCACTCCCACGCCCAGCACCACCTATTCTTCTGCTCTTCTTGCTGTAGTGGTGTCAGCTGCCTTGTTACTTCTAACACGCTGCTTTTGACGCGACGTCGCTGCCGCCGTTGGTTGGTGCCATTTCCCATTACACACACAGACACATGCACACACACACACGCGAGCGCTGGCACTCTCTCGCACACAGATGCACACAGACACCTACACAGGCGTCAACTCAACACTTTTGGTTCGAGTTTTTGGTTTTCTTATTGGAACCCCGCAGTTCACTCATTCTCTCGCTCCCTCTCGCTCTCTCTCACTTGCACACGCCCTCCGCGAAAGAAACTCAACACTCTCGCTCTCTCGCTTGCACCGAGCGCACCCCCATATACGGCCATCCCGCTCGCTCGCCGCCCAGGGCCACCGGGAGAGAGCGAGAGAGCGCGAGCGGCTAGCAGAGCGAAGGCAGCGCAGTCGGCGTCCGTTTCGGCGTGTGTGTATTTCCAGTTTCCAGTTTGAATGCGACCGGCGTGTAGTTCGTGTCGTCATCGCCGCTCTGTCGCTTTTGTCGCCTGTCGTTTGTCGCTTTTGTCGCCCGTCGTCGTTTCTCGTCGTTTGTTGTTTCTCCCTACGTTCGTTGTTCGTTGATCGCCGTGTCGCCATATCCATATTCTTCATCCAAATCGCCGATTCCCTTTTGTGCTCTTTTTTTTGCGTTCTTCCTTCTTGGTAAAAAACAAACAAACACAAACCAAACAAAGAAAAACAACAAACAAACAACAGTTACAGCAACCAGCTAACTAAGAAAACTTAAAATTGCCAAGTGAATTTGCAAAGCAAAAGAGACGAGAGAAACAGAACAAGGTTTAAACACTTTCGACGTTTTGCCGTCGCCAAAACAGAATACGGAAAGGCAAGCAAAAGTCCAAAACAAACAAAGAACCAGAGCAACATAAAACCTGATAAAGAACTCAAAACATAGGAAATAGAAAACAAATACGATAACCATAAAAACTGCAGAGGAAATTTGAAGACTCGAAGCTTAAAACCGAAAAAGAAGATATTGCAAATATAAATCATTGTTTATAGGTTGAGCTTTCTATATTTTATTATTGTATCAGTTACAGTGCTAGTTTTTAGGGATAGATCTTTAAAAGTTAATGTCAATTTGAAGTTAAAATTATAGAAGTAAGTTAAATAGGGAAAGTCAATGAAAAATTAATCAAATAGGACAAATACTTCAAAACACAAACAATCTGAAGTGAATTATTAGGCCAGAAGAAATACTAAGGACTTAAGAAAGATTTTATATGAAAAAAGTTCGACTCACGCTAATATTTATTTACTCATTTCTTGAATATCGTAATGGGCTTATCAATTGGACAGAAAGAATCCATACCCTGATATAAACTAACTTAAATAATCCAAAGGCAACATTTTTTTCTACATTTTTTTAAAATAAATCTATCTAAATAATAGTCATAATGACGATCTCGAAAATCTCAAGCGGAAACCCAAACTAAAAATCATATTTACGTTTTTTATAGCAATTAAACCAGAATTTTTTTGAAACAACAAGAAGAGAAATAAAGTGTACAAGTCAGTGAGTGTAAAAAAAAAGTTTAAAAAAGAAAAAAACAAAAACAAGTACCTGTCGAACAAAAACAAAATAAAGCATCTAAAAATTTCAAAAGTCAAACTAGAGAGATCCCTTTTTTGGAGAGATCGCCGTGGGAAACCCTTTCTGCATGACGCACTTGGTTGTTTGAAACGGTTATGTGATGAGATACGACGTCCAGGAGCTGCTACTTCATCAGTCTGCTGAGGATCCATTCGCCAGGTTCGCCAATGGGATGGCATATCATCCATTTCTGCAGCTAACGCAACGACCCACTGACTTCAGCGTTTCCTCGCTGTTGACGGCGGGTAGCAACAATAACAACAGCGGCAACACCAACAGCGGAAACAACAACTCCAGTTCCAACAGCAACACCAATTCAAGCGCCAACAACACCAACAATCTCGTGGCCGTTTCACCAACGGGTGGTGGTGCGCAGTTATCGCCGCAAAGCAACCACAGCAGCAGCAACACCACCACCACCAGCAACACCAACAACTCCAGTTCCAATAACAACAATAATAACAGTACCCATAATAACAACAACCACACGAATAACAACAACAATAATAACACAAGTCAAAAGCAAGGACACCACTTGAGCACCACCGAGGAACCGCCATCGCCCGCTGGCACACCACCGCCCACAATTGTTGGTCTACCGCCAATACCACCGCCCAACAACAACAGCAGTAGCAGCAGCAGCAACAACTCAGCTTCAGCCGCCGCCCATCCGTCGCACCACCCAACCGCCGCGCACCACTCGCCCAGTACGGGTGCCGCCGCACCGCCCGCCGGCGCCACAGGCTTGCCGCCACCCACACCGCCGCACCACCTGCAACAACAGCAGCAACAGCACCCGGCCCCACCACCACCACCGTACTTTCCAGCTGCGGCACTGGCCGCTCTAGCTGGAAGTCCGGCCGGACCACATCCGGGTCTGTATCCCGGCGGTGGATTGCGCTTCCCGCCGCATCACCCAGGCGCCCATCCGCACGCCCACCACCTGGGCAGCGCCTACACTACCGCCGAGGACGTCGTCCTTGCCTCGGCCGTCGCCCATCAGCTGCATCCGGCGATGCGACCGCTCCGGGCGCTTCAGCCCGAGGACGATGGCGTCGTCGATGATCCCAAGGTCACGCTGGAGGGCAAGGACCTGTGGGAGAAGTTCCACAAACTGGGCACGGAAATGGTCATCACCAAGAGCGGCAGGTGAGTGTATACAGTACCCGTTGGGTATACTTAGCTACTGATTTTACAGGGTGTGAAAGGTCTTCCAACATTTAAGTGTGTAAAATTCTCGATTAGAATTGGAACTAATGTAGCCTTATTCTTAGAATTGTTAAATTACTCATTTTTGGATATGTTTTGCTGTCATATTGGCAAATAATTGTGGCCTTTGCGCCGAGCTTTTGGCAATCGAGGGCACAGATCTGGGGCCGAAGGGCCGAAGGTCAGGTCACAGCCCGGGCAGCAGCCTTGGCCACTTGAGCACGTGTGGCGACGTCTCAAGCTCCCGTTAGCGGTTAAAACCGATCCCAAGTTCCACGCCCAGTTGAGCTGAAAGTAGGTGAACAGACGCCCCCGTTCTTCTCCTTTTTCTCGTTTTTTTTGTATATAATTTTCCATTTTTGCAGCAGCATGTCATCAGCCGCAGAAACTCAGACTCTCTCCCTCGAGAAGATGATGATGATACGATGATGATTATGCGACGACGACGTTGACATTCAAGCTGCGTTGGCGCGTGAAAATGCGTTTTGAGCTTCACACCTACTTGAGAAAGTATTCACTGAGACACACTCACACTTGGCCGCAGTGAATGGAGTGAGTGTCAAGTGAGTGCAAATGTGGCAGCTGTGAATGCACTCAAAAATGTCGCCGATAGTGCCCCCCCCCCCCCCCCCCCCCCACTCCTCATACTTATATGCGATATATATGTAATTGCCATAAAGTCAGCAAAGACTTACGTAACAATTTACATTTACAATTTCAATTAGAAGTAAACAGACATATTCTAGGCTCAGCGAATAGAGACATTTACGTTTAACGATGCCATAAAGCCTATTAGTTTAATGTGGAAAATCATTAACCAACTTTCAAAGATTAGTGCCAAATTTATAAGATTTCCTTTACAACTTTATGTTTAGCCATAAACTTGCCTCAAAGTTGGTTGTCAAAGCCCCCTTAATATTTTCTTCGCATTTTACGGTAATTCATTTCATAGCTGGCCAAATTCAATTAGCTTCTGTTGCTGTTTTTAAGCTACAAATTGCCTGACGCCTCGGTTAAGCCTCTTTGGCCAACGCCTTCTACGCCGCCTTTTCCCATATACTTAATTATATGCATATATATATAAATATATATATATATATATATATATGCCTTTAGTTTCAATGCCAGTCTGGCGGCGTGGGCGTGGCAGCAACACCAATAGAAAGTGGAAATAAGCGCAAAAATAAAATATTTGCAAATAGTTTTGTGTGCTGAAAGTTGGGAATACGTCTGGCCAGGTGTCTAGGTCCACTGGCCACGCCCCCCAACCGCCCAACGCCCCCATCTGTATGCAAGTAGTTGCATTTTGTTGTTGGTTGTTCGCACTTGGGAAGTACACACAAAATAACGAGAAATAAAAGCGAGCCACACTCACGAAAAAGTTGCTGAAAATTATATTTTTCGAGCTTAAGTAGAGGGGGGGCTGAGGGGGGCGGGGTGTTCCTGGCCATATCCTTAAGCTCATTAGCAGTTTGGCGATTTGAAGTGTGAAACTAAACCAAGTGGCCCAGCCAGCCAACTACAAAACCCCACTAAAAATAAAATGAAACAAGAAAAACAAGCCAACCACATCCATGCTTCTTCACTTTGCAAGTCGGTACGAAATTTGTGCACTGAGAAAAATTTTAATTGTATATTGAAGTCCTTTTTGTGGGCCATTTTGAATGATATTGCAGTTTCATCAATTTAATTAGTTATAAAATTATTAATAAAGAATTTTACTAAATATTTCCATTAGATTAGCAGGGTGACATAGGCGAATGCAATTTTCTCTCCGTGCTGCCGAGTTCATGACCCTGCAAAAGGGGTACGGGGACTTGCCCCAAAGTGTGGCATGCAATTGTTGTAAAAGGGGGCGTGGTGCGGCGGCCCATGGATGAGGAATGGGAGCAAGTGAGATGGGCAGAGAAGGGGAGCCACGAGTGGCTTGTAAAAGTTTTAAGTACTTGTACCTAGCACACATATGGAGATTATGGCAGTGTGTAAGTTGCAACTTTTTTGCACGCCACACACACACACACACACACACACACGTTGTTCTTGTTGTTGTTTTTACCATTTTTGCTGTTGCATGCTTGCGAGACGTGCGAAAAAAAAGCAACAACCAAATGGCAAAACAGCAAACGGAATTATTGTTGCCGCTTCTGTTGCCGTTGCCCCATCATCATCAATGTCAAAATTATTGTTTTTCCTGCCGCACAAACCACCTCCCCCCGCTGGAAAACCACCTCCCTTTTTCGACTCTTCATGTGAGTGCCACTTGAATGTTTTGCGAGTGGATTTGCATTCACTTGGCTCGATTCAATCGGTTTTTGTGCCTGTTTTTAGCGAATTTCGATTTCGATTCATTGATGCAATGATTTGGCGGCTTGTGGCTATAGTTTTTCATTCACAAAAGTTTCACAGCTCCTTCAGAGTGACTTGTATGCCACAGTCGTCCCAGTGTGCTTCTACTTCACTCACTTATGAGCTAAAATTAAATTTCACTTCAGATTTGCGCCCTTTTTCTCAATTTGTCGCTGGCAATTAAGTCGCTAGAGCAAATAGCGTGAAATCTATCTTCGTTCTGCTGCTTGTTGCTGTGACTTATCAATTAATTGAAATTGCTGTCTAAGCGCAAATAAATAAAGTCTCCCCTCGTTTTCCACACCCCTGAACATTTGGCGACACTTTCAGTGCGAGAAGTCAAGGAAATACGATTTGAAAAATAGGCAAGCCATTGAAAAAAATCTATAGAAAAATGTCAGAAATTATCAAATGTTGACCCCAAGTGAGAGGCAGATAGAAAAACGCAAAAATAGCATATGTGTACATATAGATAGATGGAAGATGGTGCGAGATTGCTTTGATTTCGCCAGTTTCTAGCTAATTGAAAGCGGCAATTTATTGAGAACATTCTATAAAAACGGAGTTAATAGCACTTATTGTTATTTTTTTTGATTGTAATATGTTGTGGATGTGATTAGAAACTATGACGATGACTTGTCTTTTCGTACCACATCATACATAGTTTCTAATTGATGTCGGGACTTTGTGACAGGCATGCGATAATGTGACAGACAAAAATATTTAATGACACGCCACAGGACACCCACTCTTTCCAAGTTTTTCGAAGTTTTTTTTTTTTATTTCGGGATCAGGGGTCAGACCCTGGGCAACCGCCTGTCAAAGTTCACTTGTTTAATTTTCATAAATAAAAATTTTCCATTTCCTCCATATTTTGTTGTTCCCTTGCTCCTTCGATTCGATTCCTTCCTTTTTCGTTTTGGGTAAAAACTCAGCTGACGGCGACAAAACGCAATCAAAGTGCACTGGCCTGCCCCGGCCCGCCCCCCGAACGCCCAACTCCTCGAAGCCGTAGGCTCAATTAAATGGGCGTGTCCGCCTTCTAGTTTTTTATTTTTCCATTTTTTTTTTCATATTTCCCCAAGCTTTCCTCCACAAAGTCATTAGCGGGCGGGGAAAAGGGGTCAATTGGGGGTTGAGGGCGAAATTTCGTTATAGTGCACACACAACCCCTGAAGAGCCACAAATCCCACCCACAATCCCCCATTCTCCATTTACCATTTTCCCCGCTTTGCCATCTTGGAAACGTTTTTCATAATTGTGTTAAAATTGTCGTCCTGCCAAAGGGGGCAGGAAAAATTATCGATGTGCTAAGTTGACAAATACGCGAAGGTGAAGGGGGTTACGAAAAATTGCCCCTTCTAAATTACACTTAATTTGCTTAGTAACTTGGAAATTTCTTCGGTTCTACGCTGTAATTTTCCTTTCTGCTATTTGGGCAAAAACCCCTCTTCCAGCTATTCCGTACCAAATTCGCTTGACAATTTTCAGTTCGATAAAAAATGCATAATAATTGGCATAGCGATAGATTGACCCTCCATGCGGTGGATATATCCTTTGGGTTTCGCTCGACTCTTGGAAAATTCATGAGTCCATTGGATAATTTGCGCGTAATTTGATTTCAAATTGATTTCGCCGGCTTGCCGTGTAGAGCTTATGGAAAATTGGTGGGATCCCGCAGATAACTGCACACATCGTGCGTTTATACGCAACCAGTAATTATTTACAACAAATTTGTTCAAATGGCCAATGGGCAATTAGATACATTTCTTTGTAACGAAAGATACGCATATTGCAATAGTTTTTTTTACCAGATATTTGCTACATTACATTTTGTGTAAGCAATCATTTCATTAATAAAACAGTGTGACTTATTATATGTGTTTTTCTTAAGAACGGATTGAAAAATCACTACTATATTTTTTATCAGTGAATATTAGATTTTTTTATCTTGGTTTCTTTTTTCATATTTTATGTGAACTTTGCAAGACAACCCGGTATGCAATTTAAACCCTCCAAAAAAATATTTCTACCTATCGGCAACTGTAAATTATATAAAATAAAACCAGTTTGGTTCAAACTACAATCCGCACCAACCAAAAACTGAAAACCGAAATCCAAATCTGAACACGACGCTGCTTAAATTACAATAAAAATGTCATAAAAAAATCTTAACAAATTAAAAAGCGACAGGCATTGGATAAAGAGAAAGACAAAAACATTTAAGTGGCGCATTTTGGTGGCTGTTAATTTAAATTGCATTTACGCCTACTTTGAATTAAATGGAAATTAATTTGAGGAACACCAAAAATTCAGTTTTCTTTTTTTTTTTTGGTTCGGCTAATTAAGTAAGCGCTTCCGTCGCCGGTATAAATCCAAGTTTCCCCTCAAAAAAACTAAAAATAAAGCGCCCACGCAGCGGAAGTTGCAAGTTGGAAATTGAAGCGCTGCTAGCGGTTCTCCTAACTTGGCTTAATGACGTCTGAGTTTTTGGTCAGAGAACCGCAACCAGCCGAAAATTGATGGTAACAAAATGCCGCTAAATGGTTTCGGTCTTAATCGAGAGAATTCAGCTGTTTACACGCTCCGCTTGGCTAATGAGACGTCAGTTTTGGTGGGCAACTGATAAGCCTAATGGGTGATTATCACATTTAAGGAGGAGGTGTTGAGAATGGTGCACTAACTGCAAACTGAAAGAAACAATGGCAATGTACACGGGCACAGTGGGATGGAACATGGGAACGTTGGAATGAGACACCAAGAAAGTCTTCAGTTCGCAAAGAAACTTCATGATGAAGGAACCCCGGATTTGGTACACATTTCCAGGCCCAATCTTTCGACAACTATAAGCAACGCCTGGAATTCGAAACAGCCCGCCTTGAACTGCATGGAATGGAATATTTAAAACGCATTTGCTGGCTTCCAACTTTTTTCGCCGTCTGATATTCCCTTTTCTCCACGGACAACTTGGAAATGCACAAAGCAAACAAGGCAAAATATGACAACCAACAACGACAGCAACAACCCAAAAGATGACGATGATGACGTCCTTTATAATGAACAACATGAGTTCAGAAGAACCCAAAAAGAAGAAAGGAAAGAAAATAAGAAAAACATAACCGAACAAAAAAGCAAAAACAAAATAAAAAAAATTAGCACAAAGAATGGGGCAAGATACAAAAAAAAGGGAATACCAACAACAACCTTAAGACAGAATGTCAGGCGAGTGAGCAAGGAGAGTGCGAGCGAGATGGCCGGCGGGGTCAGAACGAGACAGAGCTAGCGAGGACGAAGACGGCGTCTTTTTGGCGCCAGAAAAATAACGACAATGCCTGACGAATGTGCGTGGAGTGGTGGAGTCCGCTTAAAAATCGGGTCGTCAAAAGGGGAGGGGATCGACGACGGCGGGGGTCAAATATATAGCACTAAAGATCGAAGTTTTCGAAGTCACAGAATTCGAGCTTACAAAATCGTTGCCGAAATGCATGCTAAATTGTAATACATTTTAATATCTAAATCTGCATTATATAAATCGATTTGTTAATCGAAATCTTCGATGGTGATCTTTGGAGCTAATATCTTGGCTGTTGCTGTTTTTTCGTCAGTCGGCTTGAGTGGGACTGAGAACAATGCATTCAAGTTGTTAGCTGGACATGTGTTTGGCATTGGCGCTCAGTGAGTAAAAAAAAAACGCAGGAAAAAGCCTCTCTCAAAAAAGCAGAGAAAGTGATCGAGCAGACGACAAACAAGAAGAAGAAGAGGCTGCAGCAACAAAAAGAAGAAGCAACTGCGAAGACTAAAAGAAATGTCAAAAACAATGAGAACGGTCGAATGAATTTGACAAACATTTCCTAGATGTGCGATGGCAGATCAAAGAGAATCAGCCGGCAGAGCGGCAGCAGCAACAAAGTCAACGACAATCTGTGGCCATCTCACTCGCACTCACCGTTCGGCAAAGTAGTCAAATTAGTTGTCTCTTTCACAAAAAAAACAGCATCCTGTGATTGCCGATCTCTTGTTTAATATTAATTATCAACTATCAGTTATCAAGCCTTTACTTTTTATTCTTTTATAAAATAAAAATTTTTTTAGTTTAATATAATTTTTTTTTTTAATTCCTACCTTTTGTTACTATTTTTTTTACCCTTTTCGGTAAGCCTTTGTCCTCGTGGCAAATTCACGCGTTCGAGGCGAACCCGGCTTGGCTTTTAGCATTAGTTTACACTTGATTAGAACGCTAATTGGCAAAAAAAAAAATAACAACTCGATGGCAAAAAGGACGCTCACTGAGCTGGGAAATTTTCGCGGAAATGTGGCAGGCAGTTAAGCTGGTCCCCAAATCCTTTTGATCTATGCGATATACCTGAACCTGATCTTATCTTCGAGTGGTGGCTTGCTGGTTTGATGGTATTTAAATTTTCCAGAAATTAGAAGTATCGTTTTCAAAAGGTGCCCTCGTCGTTACTTCATTCATTTTGACCAAAAGCTGTGCATTTATATGGGCGGAGTTGTGTTGCTAAATGTTGCTAATGCTGCTTGGCCAGTGGCCACAAATATGCATCATGACTGTCAAAATATTAAAATAAATAAATGTTCAAGAACTTGCATTACCTGCTCGACCCTTATCAAATTGCCCCAGAGTTATGGCTAAACAAATGACTTAACTCGTTTGAATTAGCTTCCCAGAACTAAATTTCTAAAAATGGAAATGTTTAAATGTCAAATTCAGGACTTTTAGTTTAATGCAATCCTGCCTCGTCTTCCTTTCCCACTTCCCCGATTCCCCTCGTCGTTCTATACATATGTACAGATGTACGTATGTATGTATGGTCTGTTCTGCCGAAGTTTTCTGAGGCTCAGGCGACGCTTTATGAATTTTAAGTGGCAAAAATTGACGAGTTGCTTTGGTTTTATTTTTTCTTTATTATTATTATTGCTGCTATGCACATGTCTATGTATGTGTGCATATTTATTTAATATTTTCTGGTCTGAAAAATTATACAAATTGTATGGGGCATTTGGTGCGTTTTAACTGCTCTGCGTGTTCTGTTTGCCTGATTAGGCTGCCAAACCAAATCCGATTCCACAGACTGAAACTGAAACAGAAAAGAACAAACATCGGCACAAAATACACCTACGTTTTTGGTAACACACACGAATTTATGTTGCCACTTGATTTTTATGAATAAAAATTCTTCTTATTTCGGTTTCGGTTTTCTGGGAAAATAAAAATCAAATTTATGTAGCACCTACGACATGCTCTCCCCCCTCTTTCCAGTTTTTCCTGTCGTGCGTTTTCCACGAGGGAAATTAACACGAAGCCAAAAGGCAATTACGCACGCACATCTACATGGAGAGTGGATACCGGGGGAGGTCGGGGTCCACAGTTCTTGCTCGAAATACAGTGGGCACTTGCAGGTTGATGGGTCAATGGGTTGCAGATATCACCAAGGAACTCTTGTTGCACTCAAAACATGCATTAGTTTATTCAGTCAGATTGATACCAGTGAAATATGTTCTAGGTCTGCCATTATTGTGTGTGGCGTAATCAGAGAGGTTACTGTAGTGGCACTGAACTGTTGCGAATGTGGCTTTTAGGTGTCAATGACGTGTGCTATCCGCTTGCATTCTGCCCAAGCCCTTATTATGCCATCACCATTTGTGAAACTTTGTGAGAAATTCAGCACATTAGCCAACCCATTTTAACAATTATAATATATATTTAGTAATATGAAAAATCAGCACAATTATTTACCATAAAAGTTTCAAGAAATGTACTCCAACGATTACACCAACGACTGCACAAGCCAAAAAGAAAATCCAACAACTAAGCCGAGAACTACTACAATATGTTCACCAACATTTACACCAACGAACTGCTGTGAACTGATCTAGAGTGCAGGAAACCTGCTAAGGAACATAGCTCTTTGCATTCGGCTTCCTATCTCTGTCTGTGCATCTCACCGACTCTTTTGCACCTTCCACCGCTATTTTGTGTGTGCAGTCAATTAACGGCAAACAAAAGTTTTGCAGTCTGTGCTGCGTTTTGCCCCACTCCCCCCACACTTTCCAAGCCACTTCATCTAGTGGGTGACGAAAAAAAGGAGGCATACATATACATACATATGTATATGTACATATATACATATATAATTTCACAGCAACACCAAAACTTTTTTGCTTTATGCCTTACATATGTATGGTGTTGTTTTGCTGCTATATTTTTATGTATGTTGTTTTGCTTTTTGTTGTTTGTGTCTGCCTGCATCGCGTTAATTGAGTGTGAAGTTGGGCTTTTGTTGTTGTTGATTTTAATTGTTAAGCAACAAAGGCGCGAAATATGTTTTAGCTGTTTTGGCTTTTAATTAAGCTGCCAGCCCGAAAAAAAGTTGCGCGCAAAACGTAAGAAAAAATCCAAAGTGAGGCGAAAATAAAGAAACGTAAGAAGCAGTAGATTGCGTGCAAGTGGCAGTAAAAAGTGTTGATTTCATTAAAAGCATTAAAAGCAATTGCAGCAACAAAGTCAAAGTCGCACTCTCCATCTCTTTCTGTCGTTTTGGCCGCTCTGGTTAAAAAATATATATTTTCTTTTTTTTTTTTTTTTTGTTCATTTTCTGATCGTGTGTTGACTGCATTTAATTGTTGTTGTGCACATGCTTTTGACGGCGACGTCGGCGTCGCTGCCCGCGTTCGTTGTCACTTTGAGTTAACAACTCGATTACACGCTCTGCCTCTGCCAGCGTCGCTGTCGACGTTGCTGTCATCGCCGCCGGCCATGTGCAATTTTTTGAATTATTAATGAATCTCAGCAACGGCCGCAATAAAACAGCAGAGAAGCCAGAAAGAACGAAACGAAATCAAAGCTCCCAACTCAACCATACCCTGCACTCACTGTATTGTCTTTTATGCTGCGAAAGCAAGCTTCTGGAAATATTTTCGACTGCAAAAGTTCCATAAATATATCCGTATAAAATTGCACATTACCACCTACTTTCCAAGACCTCTGGTATCGAAAATGCCCATCATTCATTACAGGGTATAAAAACGGCAGCAGAGGAAGAGCATGAATAAAGCAAAGCAAGTGGTGTGTAAGGCAGCCGGATCGTGTTAATAAAAAACAATTAATATTAAGTGTATGTTTAGTGCGGCTCTTGACGCTGTTGCTGTTATTGTTGCTCCTGTTGTTGCTGCTGCACTCGTTGATTATTTGTACTATTAACGCGTTGTCGGCAGAACTCGTTATCTGCCGTCTCCCTCTCGTCGCGTGTAATTACTTTTAGTTGGTCATAATTTGTCAATAGCTATTTTGTTGCACTGCCAATTGCCAGGCAGTCGTCAGCAGTCAACAACAATTGCAGTCCCCCAGCAACAACAAAAAACCAATGCAACGGAAGTGCAAGTGTGCAATCGTGTGTGGAAAAAGAAAGAGAAAAAAGACAGACACAGTGAAAGATAGAACGAAGGAGGGGAAAACAGAAAGTGGAACAAGTTAGGTGACAGGCAGAAACAACTTGGCCAGATCCAAACTGTGATTGACAACCGTCAATTGCGGGAATTCACATCGCCTATGGAATTCCATTACTCGCCGCTCGTTATTTGCTACTCGTTGTAATTGTACCGTTAATTAAAGAATATAGTGCGAAGATAGTTAGAAAAGCTTTGATATAAATAGTGGCTTTTCTGATGCTTAGTTCCTATTGTGCTAAAACACACTCGCTACTCTTTACTCGCTGCTCAACAATTTGTGCGTTGATTTTTCGCTTAATTACTGGATGAATTGGTAGCGTATTGTTACTTAAAGTATGTCGAGAGGTCAAAAGAGTTAATTTTTTCAAATCTGCACTCGTTGCTCTTGCCTTCAAAGTGCTGGTTAATTAGCATAATTGAGATAACTCGATGGCCGACTCGAACGCACACAATAGTAGGTAATCCCCATTTAGCAAGACCCCGGTCCCTCCGGGCTTTCCTCCCTCTTCCGGTTCTCTTCTCTCTTTTTCTCGGTCCGCTGGTCAAATCCCTCTCACTCAACCTGTTCCCGCTTCCCTGCGCCGGCGCCTGAGCAAATTTGAACGAGCAAAATAGCACATAAAGGGAAGACAAAGGGAGGCGGAAGAAGATGAGTATGGGCAGGGCCCAGAAAGGGGGAGAAGGTCAGCTGCCTGAAGGGATCTGATCGCAACCCTCGGGGGTTTGTTTTTGCCTTTCTTTGTTTGATCCGTACCTATAGCGCCAGGTAAGCCACATCCTCTGTCCTATGTTCTCGGATCTCATCCTGATTCCACCTCTCATCTCTCAGCTTCTCCCCGCTTGGTTTTGTTTGTTTTTCGGTCCTTTTCGGTCTCTTGGTTCTCCCTTCGTGTCTTCTTCATATGGCCACTTGTCCAGTGTCGTTTGTATCTGCATTTTATTATCATCAAAGGCCGCTGGGCTTTTTGGCTTCCTCCTCTTCTCTGTGCCCTTTGCCGATCCCTGTATTTGGCCCTTCATCTAACTTTATACATGAGTAGAATGCCCTTATTTTGATATTTTGAGTTCTATAAGTGCTCCATAGTTGTCTAGAGTTCATTATAGAAATGCAGTTTTCTTTACTGTCGTAGAATGCTGCTGGTGATTTTTCGAGATAGCTCGACTCGTCAGTTGGATACTTCTTACCCTGCCTTCTTTGACTTAATCATTCAGCTGGATAACTTGTTGAGTTGAGCTTCAGTTTCCCCATATTTTGGGTAAGTTTTCCTGGCGAGTGGTAACCTATCTGGTCATCTACTTCTCATCTATCTCACCGGATCTCCTCAGTTCAGGTTGCGCCCCTGGCTTCTCAAGGAGCGTAGGGCCATTGGCAAAAGGTAAACAGACCACAAATTGGACAGTGGAACACATGTTTGGCGCGTTAAATGCTCGAGCGTGTTATTTATAACGTTTTTTATGCGCTCAACAGCTTCGCAGCCGGGCCAACCACTTGCTCTCTCTGTGCGCCGTCGTCTTCCTCTTCCTCACTCTCTTCGGTCTTCCTGGTCGTCTTCTTGGTGCTGAGCCATGCTGGTGGTGTTGTTGTTCTTGTTAAGACGCGTGTACCCAGTTGCCCCTCGTGTTTTGGCCAGTTGCTGCCGTTGTTGTTTGGTCAACACCTTTTGTAGACTCTGGCTCCGGGCAAAAACGAAAAGAATCCCCCCGCCGTCTTCTCTTCTCTGGTGAAGAAAGGGGCTCTGAAGAAACTAAGAGCAAACATGAAAAAAAAAACGGCAGCAGTTGTAAGTTTCTGTTTGTTCTTCGTCGTGTTTCGTGCGACCGCAAAAATATGCGTATGGCCATCGTCCCTTTTTTGGCCTTATGACAGCCATCGGTCATCGGGGTCTCATCGAGTCCTTGAGCACAACTGACACACCAGCACACGCAATGTCCTACGGAGCGCCACCAAAAACCAAAAGAATTCCCATTCTGGATCAAGATCGGTATCTCAGAAAGGCAGTTAAGGCGTCTCAACTGGTTGAAAGTCACGAAGAGTGAAAAAGAATTTTATAAAACAAAGCGGTTATATATAAAGTTGGTTAGAAATATTAGATCAAGATGGGCCGCTGAAACCATTCAACAATCTTCAAACGTTGCTTCATCAAATATGATTTTGTGGCAGAGCCAGCTGGCTTCAACTGCAACTTGCTACCAAATCTCTGGAAAAAGAACAAGCCCCAAGCAACAGGAGATTCTGCTGCAACAGAAAGCAAAATAATCGCACGGCTGCGAGAAGAAACCCAACAGAATTCAACAGGTGAACACAGTAGATCTCTCTGCCGAGATTCTTCCCCCGGGGTTCTTTATATTTCCTATATTTCTTTTTTTTTTGGGCTTATCAGGGGAGGATTGGGAGGAGGTTTCTGCGAATCGTGTTGATTTGATTTATTTAAAACCAACAAAACAAAACGC
The DNA here is from genome assembly GCF_016746395.2 of Drosophila simulans. NCBI lineage: Eukaryota > Metazoa > Arthropoda > Insecta > Diptera > Drosophilidae > Drosophila > Drosophila simulans. The sequence continues at coordinate 4,131,614 of NC_052525.2, forward strand.
AAAGGCTGGCAACGAGAGAGAATGCGAATTTATTGCTGTTCGATCATAAATAAGAATTATATAAACATGCGTTTGGGACCTCAGTGCACACCACCCATGAATGGGGCCCTCTCTTCTTATTTTGTTGTTGTGTTTTTTTTTTGTGTTTCTCCTGTGGGCTGAAACAAGTTGCAGTATGTTGTCCGTCTTCATCATGATGAAGATTATGATGATGGGGCCTGGAGTTCGCCGTGTGTGGGACACATTAGAATCCGGTCCTTGGGCTGTCCTGTCTTTCAACCGCATGTCGGTTATGTTAACAACATTTAAACGCAGCTCGTTTAGAATCTGAATCTTCCCCATTGAGAAACTGGAAACTGGAACTGGGAACCCGGAGCACTGGAGCCTGGAGCCTGTAGCCCGTGGAACGTGGTACCTCCAGCCTAGGCTCGTTACGTGCCGTCCGCCTTGTTGACTTTGAGGATTTATGAGTGTCTGACGTGTGTGATGACTGTTATTAGCTGCGTCCGCGTCCTCAAACCGAGCTTACAACAATTCAACCAACAACTTGGCAACAATCACAGCAACCAGGCAACAATGCATTCGGCACTCAGAGAAAAAAGGCATACAAAAGACATTTGGTGTTTTCATACCTTCATCTTCGGCTTGCTATCTTTCAAAGAATACTACTATGTAATTTGGTCTCTGTTGAAAATTAGTTTGAAAACATTTAATAGTATAGATATTATGCTCAGTGCAGCGAACAATCCCAGGCAACTTCCACGTTTCCCAGTTTTCAGAGCTGTTTAAACGGATGTGCGGATGTGTGCATCGACATGGCCATCGGTGTGCAAAACCCCCCTCCCCACCGCCACCATAAACTCCCCCTTCTGAATCATCATCATCATCTTCTTCTTGGTCGTGATCGTGATCCCAACCACTCAAGAAGGATCTGCCTGGATCTTGGTTATGTATTGTACAGGGGAGAAAAGCAATGCAAACAAACAAACAGAAACGCGTTAATGGCGCCTACCACCATAATTTAGACATTAAACGTGGGCGCAGGGGGCGTGGCAGCCATCGAGACTGTTTGTTTTAGCGATTACTCACTGTACATCAAATTAAGTTAAGGGGGGAAACGAACCACCCTGTGGCAATTCGAAGGGCTTATAAATAAGAATATCTTTTGATTAAATTGTGTGTGTTGGGAACTCGTGTTTTTTTTTTGTTCTTAATAAATTACGGCTTTTTAACTAAATCAATTAAATTACTACTGTACGTTACATGTGCAGAACCTGAAATATTTATTATTATTTAAAAATCATATTTCACAGCTGACAAAAATAGGTTTCCAGCCGGTTATTTATAGCCAATTAATTATGATTGCCATAAACCAATTGGACAGTTGAAACTACACGTAAAGGAAATAATCATATGCATCCCTACTTATTATTTATTTTGTTCTGCCCCTTTAATGGCTTTCAACTGCGACAATTTGAGATGGAGATGAGCTCAGTCAGCTTTCATTCGATGGCTCTTCTAAATCCGCTCCGCAGCGTCCAATCGTGGAGCATCTTGAGCTCATCTTTCTTTATCTGCTCGCTTTTGAGCTCACTTGAGCACTAAATGTGCATAAATTACTTACACTTTGGCAGGCAAACATTGACAGGGAAAAAATAGAGGAAGTCCAAAGCTGGGGGCCGCGCCCACTGAACCACCCACCGAACCGCCCATCGAACCACCCACCACTCCACAAAACTTGGCCAACGAGCTGCAAAGCATTTGACGCACAATTTAATATAAGACAAACTCTGTTCCTCTTCCTCTGGTTCTGGTTCTGGTTCGCCCCCTGACAAAATGTATTTAAAACTTGGCCATAAATAATTTAGCACCAACTTTGGGGTCGTCCGTGTATCTATGAGATACTTTCTTGCCACCGCCCCCATTTCCCAGCTGGCTTGTTGCAAATGTCACTGGCGCTACCACTTGGGGAATAGTCGCCTGTGAAATCGCATCTTGGCCAAAACCAACTTGAGACACGGGCCAAGAACCTAATTGAGGTTGAACCAATTAGTGGCGGGTCGCCGGGGATCTTTGCCCCAAAAAGAGCCAAGGCAAACAAGAGCCTACAATATTCGCCACGAGATTTCAATTTCAACTTTTCAAAATGTGACCCATTGCATCTGACGACAATTTGGGATTTAAAGTTAACATTTTTGTCTGTATATAATTGAATTGATTAGGCTTCTCCATAGGTAATATACTCGCATGCTATAATCTAAATCAATCATTATCGTCGCATATAGTATATGTAAACGTTTTTTGATCTTTCTATAAATGCAAATCAGTAGCATCATATTTTATTCAACCGATTTGCCTGCGTTGCATGTGCGACAAATGAAAATGAAATAAAAATTGCCGCTAAATTGTTATGCCAATTGTTGTTGCTGCTGCCTTTGATTATTGTGCGAAAAGTCACACAACTGACGAAGCCGCCGGCGTGCATATTAAACAGGCTAAAAGCCAGAGGAAACTGAAAATTATTAATAAATGAATGCAAATAAGCTGGAGGGGAGGGGGTTTATAAAAAACGCACACTCCTATACTGACAAATCAAAAGCAAAATTAAAAAAAAAGGGTTAAGAACATTTCATGCATGCAAATGAGCTGGAGAGCAAGAGAGATGGCCAATGGGCGGACCAAGCGAAAAAACTGACCGGCAGTCCAGAAAAAAATATACAAAATAAAAGCAAGCCAAGCTAAAATAACAAAGCAAGGCACACACACGAAAATTAAACCAACAAAAAAAAAACATAATAATAAAACCAAATACAAAAAAAAAGAAAAGAAAAGGCGAAAAAGATGCGGGGGCGTCGCGCCATCTCTTTTTCCCCAAGGCGTGAGACACATGTGGAGAAACAGGGACAGCAACAGCCCAAAAGCAGAGCAGGTGAAACAAGGGAAAGAGAGGGGTAGCTACATAAAGAAAGAGAGGGGCTGCATTTGCAAGGTTAGAATTTGCAAATAAAATAAAATAAAAAGGTTGTGCTTGTGTGTGTGTGTGCGTTTTTGTTTTCCTGTGTCAATTGACCGAAAATGATGGCGACGAAAAATAAAAAAAAACCAAGTGTTTCGGCAAAAATGGCGCAAATTCATGTGTGCATTTCCGTGTGCGAGTGTGTGTGTGTGTGTCAACAGCCGCAATTATGAGCAATTATAACAAACAAAAAATATAAATAAAAAACAAAGAAACAATACAAAGGCAGGCAAACAAAAGCGGCGACAACGCCAAATAAGAATAAACCAAAGCAAGGGGTGGACCTTGTTTGTGTAGTATTCCTACACACAGATATATAATTATCCATATTGGCGCTGTCCGCACTTGAAATACACAGTAAACGACTTTAGCTACTTAAACGCGCGCTTTTAATAATATAGTTATTGCACAACCCTTCCAATTTGCATAAAGAGAAAGAATAGACCTTTGTATAATTTTCGATTATTTGAACGAAAATAAATAAATACCCGCCACAGAGCGCGTGCTTAAAAATCAGTTGTTTTGATGTTTTTATTTCCCCCCACTTAATTGGAAAGTGTTGTTTTTGCTGCACTTGTCAAAACGCCACTTGTTGAGGCTGTTTTTTATGTGGCCCAGCCGCAGACAACATAAATCAACACCCAAAGTCGCCGAGTGGCTGAAATCCGAGTTTTCAAAGCCTGACCCCGCGACCCCTGAACCCTTGTCTTTCCTTTCCGCTTATCTGCGTGACAACTGCATTTCAATTCATAACAATTAAGTCGAACAACAGGCGCGGAAACTGTGAACAGCTAATAATCGGGGGACTGAATAAAAAAAAAAATACAAAAAAAAAAAGATTGAGGGGCGGCGACTGCGAGAATTCTAATCGACGGCAAGGTTAACGGGTTCAGCCATGTTTTATTTTTTTCGATTCCCCAAAAAAAAAAAATATATATATGGGTGCACAAGCATGGGGGCTCATACACCTTATCAGGCTAGAAATGTCGCCGCGATGACAACGCGACAATCTAATCGCTACCCTCGATAAGGATGCGCCAAGTGATGCAAGTGCTATCCAAAGTTCGTATACCCTATATAATGATTTAACTGTTTTTCAAGCTCCTTACCTTCCTATGAAAGTTATTTTTATAGTACAGCTTAACAATTATCTATATACATATATGCTCGTTTATTAGGGCATTTGAAATTCGTTCAGTTTCGGTTGATATCATCAGCATTGGCTTCGCTCGTTTCACGCTCTCCCAAAATGAAGCGATCAAATTGTAATTACACCCGATTTCCCACATTTGATTTATTCATTGCGCCAGATTTATGCTCAGGGTCAGCGGGCCTTCGATAAGGAATACAGGCGATAGTTTTCCCTATGCAAGCTACACATCTTTCTTTTTTTTAGAATTTTATCCCCTATACTGACTGCTTTTTCTGCTTTTGCTGGTGCTCTTGCTGTTGCCCTGCCCCGTGATCCTGTTTCGGGGTCCCAGAGTTTCGGGGCCTCCGATCTTAATGACATGGCCATTCATTTCGGGCCAAAACGAGACGGGAGTGGGCGTTACCACTAACTGACAGGCTAAAACAAACGGGCAGCGTGTTTACGAGGACTTGGGGCCGTGGTTATGCCTTCATAAATTGTTTTATTATTATATAGACTTGATATATGGCCCAGCCACTTGGTCAGTCAGTCTGGGCCTGTCAGTTTATTGGTTTAACTAATTTGCCCCGATCCTTCGACTCTTCTGTGTGTGTCTGCGTGAGTGTGTGCGTGTGTGCGTGTGGGGTAATTAACGTTTATGATGCAGCTGCCTTTTGGTCCTTGTTCAGTCTCCGGCCAGTTAGCAAGTTGCCAGCTCCTCACAAATTTGTCAAATACCCAAACGATGCACATCTGTAAAATGCAAAAAACACTCCCTTTTCCGCAAGCAATTTGCATGCAATTGTCATTGTCATTCAATAAAATTCAAATTAAATGCAATGCAAAAAGTGGCCAAATAAATAAATCAACCGAACCAAAAGACAGATGTTCTCTAGGCAAATGATGTAAGATTATGTTGAATATGCACCCCTTTTCTCAGCTCGTATCGGAAATCCATTGGCAATGTGTTGACAAAGATTAAGGAGGCACTCCGAAATAAAAAAATAAAAAACCGACAGCAATTTTGTTGTCACAAAGCCAAACTGTCAACGGATCCCCCCGGCCACTATTTCTCGAGGGTTTCCCCGTACCCGCACTACTGCCAACAATTTTCGGTTCCCTTTGGGCCAACTGCAGGTGCTACTTTAATCCCCGCGCCTTGTTGACAAAAAGGAGAGCCAAAAACCCACGAATGCGTTTTGCAAGCCAACCTCTCTTGGTTCCTATATTGTTGTATTTATATATATATGTATATATATTTTTTTTTTTCGCTGCCAGTGGTGTCCCTCCTTCTTGTGTTTTCCCCCCTATATTATCACCAGTGCAGCCTCTTTGCCTCGGCTGCTCTTTCTACTTTTGGTGTTTTCGAGCTGCTGTTTGATTGACTATCTGATAATGCATTGACGCTTCTAAGGCAGGTCGGCTGCCTCACCTCTCACCTGCCGTCGAGAGCGGCACAGGTGCGTTAATAGACGCCAGCAGGGTCGGGAAAGTGGTCAGGACGCAGGACGCAGGACATGGGACGCAGATCTCTGGGTACACAGATGTCACCTGCGGATCCGCTGATGGCATCGCTAATCGATTACATGGCCACCGCAAGCAGCCAAGATTTAGATAAGTGGGCTATAGGACTCAGTTTACCGGCGTTGAAGGATCGGTTTTGTTCAAAAAAAAATGAGCAACGAATTCTTGAAAACTAGGTGTCTTCTCCAAACAAAAAAAACAATAACAATGGAGCCACAATAAAACAATGGTATAATTGCTATTTCGATCGAATTAACTCAACTTCTTTACTAATGTTTTCATTGGTATTATAGGTGTTTATATTTTAAAGAATTTTTTGTTCTGATCCTCTTAATTAATGATATTAAACAAATTCTTGGTAATTGCTAAAAACGTAGCTTGACCCCATTTCGTTTACTCGACTTAACTCTTAGTTTTTCTTAATAACTTATCCCTCATTTCGGTTGTTACCAGTTTTTTGCGCCCTGTTTGCTCGGAGCCCAACCCAATTACAACTCAATCGTTGAACATTTTATTTTCGGGCCGGGCTAATTGATTAGCCATTAACCCCTATGTGGGCCTGACGAGGACAACTGAGCGACACCTTAACACTCAAGAGCTCAGCAGAACAAAAAAAAAAAAATAAATAAAATAAGAAAACAAAAATAAAAGAAACGCAGGGAACGCACTGAGCCTTAATTAAGCTTAATTATGGGCTCATGGGCTCCTTCTCGTTGGCGTTTTGCGTTGCCAACTGCCTTCAACACTTTTGGCCGGGGGAAATTGAATTAGCCGTGGTGGCTCTCCGTTAAAATGTGTGTGGCAAAAACAAACAACGACGCTGGGTGCTCTGGTCAAAAGGTGCAAGTTTTACACGTAACGATTTGCACGAACCTGAATCTCGGTTTCGGTCTCGGTCTTTTGGGCCAGAAGTCTGAAGTCTGGCGTCTCCGGAGCCAAAAGAGCCTGTGGAACCAGCACAAACGAGAGCAAATCGTTTTGTTGTCGAGCAAGCCAGGCTTTTCAGTCCAAAAAAAAATAAGAGAAAAAGCTGCTGATGCTGCTGCTGCTGCAAAAAAAAAAAAAAAACAGAAATACGGCGTGTGGTGTGGGCCCAGGAAACTGGCTCCAAAGTCGGCCTCGCTTGGGGCCATGTCTCTGGTCTTGGTCTTGGTCTTGGCCTGGTCCCTGGTCTCTGGCCATAACAAGCTGCCAACAACTGGCGCCAAGTGCTCAATAATGTTAACGAGCTATTCAGTTAAGACAACACACACACACACTCTCGAAAAAACAAAAGCCCAGGCAGCGAAAAAAAAAAAAGAAAAGAGTCCAAGCCAAAAGCCAAAAGCAAGGCAAGGCAGACAGACGTGCCTTCGTTCCTGGCAAATAAAAAATAATTTGCAGTCGAAAAAGGCAGGCAGACACCCCCTCCCCCCACCACACACACACACACACACCTCCCTGGAAAGGGGGTGCGCTCTCCACCAAATAGAAACATCCTCGGTTCTGGGCTCGCCCTCCTCCATCGGTTCAGTCTCCAAACCTCAGTCTTCAGTCCCGTCCAGTCAGTCAGACATCACTCAGCTTGTTAGCCCTCCTTCCACGCCTCTGGTATCCGAGGAGCCAGCCCCCAGCCCCCGCTGGCCATCCCCACACGAAGTTTGTTGGTTTTTATCAAAATGCAGTCGCAGCTGATGATGATCTGTGAACATGAACAAGACGTTCGTTAAATTTGATTCATGAGGCGCTCTCGCTGCGAGAGTCCCAACCTCAACCTGAATCTTGGGCACTGCAAAAAAAAATATACATATATGTAGATACTTTAGTCTGGCATGGCAGATAAATGCACGATCTTCTTTAACTAAGCGTCTCCTAGAATCTATTAAGATACATCTATACCTACAAGAAAAGTCCTAGTGGCAAACTTCGCTTCCAATACCCATTTTTTCGCCCAGTGCATCCGTGTTGAGCCTGAACCCGAACAGCGATTGAGTGATTGCTACTTAAAGTTATAATTTTCATATTTATGCCCGTGTGTGTGCAGGGCAAGATCTCCTCTGGCCAGCGTAGATGCCCCTGCCCCTTTCTCTTCAACTCCGGACTCCTTTTTGGGTGGATGGGATGGCTGGGCTGTTGGTTTGCTCCATTGCTCGGTTCTTCCGAGAGACAACGACATCCCATCGCATCGCATCGCCACGGAATCGCCTGTGTGTGTTCCCCCTTTTGGCCGGGGCATGTAATTTTCGAGTTTGCACATTGCCACCAACATGGCTAATCAACCTGGCCAAGAGGAACCTGGCACTCTGCCTCTCTTTTTAGCCCAATTTGAATCCGAGCGGCGGGAATCGGAGTGTCGACGAACAGGGGGAGCCGGGTGAGCTGCGAGCTTGGAGTTTGCAGTTCGGAGTCGAGCCGAAACAATTTGTGGCTTGGCGCCACTTGATAGCCCGACTGGTCTGGGGGTTTTGTTTGCTTTTGCTTTTGGCCAACTCGTAGTCCGAATCTGATAATGATGATGATGATGATTGTGCGAGTGCGACTGCGGCTGCGACTGCGGTGGAGAGCAGCGATCTTAGCCGGACGGATCATCTTGGCCCCGAAGGTGGGCCCCTGAGAACCAGAACGTGGTCTTGAGTCTCTGGCTTTATAAGCCGCACTGATTAATGTTTTATTTGATTAGCCCGAGAAAATGACCATAGCCCCCCCTTTGATATTCTCGACCATCCTGACCGTAGCACACACCCATCTCTAATCCCTCATTTGGCTCAACTCCTTATTCTTTTTTTCCTTCTCACTCGTTGCAGACAAATGTTTCCGCAAATGAAATTTCGTGTTTCGGGACTGGATGCCAAGGCTAAATACATCTTGCTACTGGACATTGTGGCGGCGGACGATTATCGTTATAAATTTCATAATAGGTGAGTTTGAAGAGATCCTATTGAGGATCCTATAATCGTTATAATCGTTACGTAATTACAGTCGCTGGATGGTGGCTGGCAAAGCGGATCCCGAGATGCCAAAACGCATGTATATCCATCCAGATTCGCCCACAACGGGTGAGCAATGGATGCAGAAAGTTGTTTCATTTCACAAATTAAAATTGACCAACAATATTAGTGATAAACATGGATTTGTAAGTACTGTACGTCTTCTTTGTTTACCGCATTAGTTATCTAAGATACACCACAATCACACCTACAACTAAGATAAACACGATCCAAAACTCAACGATACCAAGGAATTCAACTGGATTTACAATTATTTAGCGTCGCCTAGTAGCGGTATTAGTCCAAAATTAAGCGTTATTTCTTGATAGTTGTTAGTGTGTGTGAGACTTTTTTTAATTCTCTAACAGTAAGTGCGCACTTTAGCTGCAGCTCATCCATTGAATTTCCTGTCTTAAAAAGTAATTAACTCATTCGCCAATGAAGCTTGCAAGCAAAACAGTACCACGATTCAACGGAACTTTAGCACATCAAAGCGAACTTTATCTAGGCCCCATATCAAAGAGCCTGCGCCTAACACTCGGCACTTCAAATATCATCTCCAGCAGTAGCCCCCCTCATTTTTTTTTTGTGCTTATCATTGCGAATTTGCATGGCATCCGACTCGTTTTCGTTCGGGTTTGCACTTTGAAGTATATAGTAAGTACTCCATGGCTGGCTGGCTTATCTAAAACTTCTCACACGCATGAAGCGAATGGATAAGCCCGGGAATCGGATCGCCGATTCTTGCAGGGGGGCGGGGGCTTACATAAAGGCGGTCTGTAAATGGAAGTAGAGGGGGGGCGCCAGGCGAATTGTCGGTGGACTTTTCCATTTGAAGGCCGCGCTCGCGCGCTTCTTTTGACTTTGTAGTTATGCCGACGCCGATCGCGTAAATTTCATCAACTGCTGGGCAAATTTTCATTTTTATTGATCGGACGGTGGTGCCCACCCGTTGCGATATACACATATATATACTATATATCTTTATATATATATATGTATATCTTTCCCGCTCTTTCTCCTGCGTTCCACGATCATTATGATCTTGGGCGGGCCATGTGGTTCTGCCATGTGGTTCTGCAGTCTTGTGTCATGTCTCCGCCTCCTTTTCCTTCGTTTTTTTCTTTATGCCAGTATCTCTTGGCTCGTTTTGCATGGCGAGTCATAAATCGCACAGCGAACAAGCGGCGGATAAGGGCTGGCTACTCCTCCTCCCACTGCAGCCACTCCAACCGCTCCGCCGATCCCCGGACAATTGGACAATCCGTGTCTCGTGTCCGGCGGTGTGCGTGGGCCTCCGCCTAAGTAGCCTGTGTTGGCCATTAATTTCGCTTAGTTCAAACGGCAAATGCCGACGCTGCGTGTGGTGTGGCCAGCGATTCCGAATCGGTGTCCCAATCGGTAGGGCATTTATTTAATCAGTGCGTTCTTAATATATATTGGTATTTCCAGTCAATATTTCAATGAAATATAGTCTCGAGAGTCTTAGCCATGAAATTGTACTATATTCGATATTCAGACGACATTAAATGGTAATAAAATACAGATTCTCTATTCTTTATCGTATTTCCAACAAAGTATATAGACTAGCAAAAGCTAGAGCTAGTTTATTCTACACTTTCTTGGAAATAAAGTCACTTCTTTCCAAGGCGAATCACTCGGGGTAAGACAACAGCCATAAATCAATATGTAATTTACTCAAATATCGAAGATAATGCTGTTTAACTTTGATAGTTTCTGGAAACAACAACACCAACCCCCGTGTGTCGCCAGCTGTTGGCGCTCTCAAAAGCGTTATAATCATATAATCATGGGATAGCGCGGAGACCTGAGCGTTATTATAAAGTCTATAATTTAACACTTTTTGCGGTCGCTGTGGGGTCAATGTGGGCGGTGGTGGGTGATTTTATATGGGCGATTTCTGTTGTACTTGTGTCTACTTTCAGTGCTGCCTGCTGCTCGCTGGCTGCGTGTCAAAACAACAACGTCGCAGGCCTTCAGAACTTCAGACCCGCAATTCCGTAATTGTGGCCCACCTTTGTTCTGCCATACATATATACATACATATATGTACATATACTATATAGCCAGCGATTCATTTGGATGAGGTGCCCCAAAGCGTTGCGGAAACGGAAGCGGCTTTTCATACATTGAAATGCACTTAGCGGGCGGCAGAAAACGCGCGCGTTTTTAAACGCCCTTTGCACTCGCTGAAATCGTGTGTATGTGTATGTATGTACGCTTGTGTGCTGTGAGCGTGTGTGCGTGCTAGTCGGCCATGTTGCCGCAAAAGAGCCACCCTAATAAGGTATAATGAACCACCAAAGGGTCAAAGGGGGTGGGTCAACGGGAGGGTGGGTTGCAGGCGGCAGGAAGGTGTCGCCTAATACGTTTAATTGTTGCAGTTCAAGTTGGGACACTCTCTGCTCCAATTAGCCACCCCAACCGCTTTATTTCATTATTGGTTTCGGTGAAAATCCCTCAACAAGCGAAAGAGAAATGCACATAAATTTTTCACAGTGTCCAGAAATTATGCCGTCTAAGCTGAAAATGGGGGAGAAAAAGATGTGAAGTACGGAGCTGGGGCAAACATGTCTGCTGCCATTAGTTTCCCCATAGTTCAAAGCATAGTTGGCCATCTTCTGTGCCCATTCAACCATGGAGAAGTGGTCTGGAGCATCATCCCAGCCAACGTATTTCCAATCCTCAGCATCCCATCCCATGGATTGCCGAACCGAGCAGACGAAGCGAAAATCAACAGCAACAACAACGAAAAAAAAAAAAAATGCTGTCCGAGGAGAGGAACTGAACGGAACGGGTTGACAAACTAAACTCAAGTGGAGTTCCATTTCCGGACACGAACACGGACGCAAATCAAATTAATTGAGGCGCAAAGCACACACACTCACACACACTGGAGAGTCCTTTTGGCCCATCCTTGGGATAAACCGTATTGTACCTACGCCGTTCAACCTCAATCTCGGGCAGCGTTCTCTGGTGGTTTTCTTGAAACAATTCGCTTAGAAAATCAAAGGCGGCCCGCAACTGCACGTGTGTGTGTGTGTGCGTGTGTGAGTGTGAGTGTGTGTGTGCATGGGCAATGGGATATGTTATAAGGTAGATGGGATATGGGATATGGCCAATTTGTCTGCTTTAGACGCGCTCTTTAAGGGCCATCCCGGGGTCAGGTAGTTAGGTGTTGCCCAAAATACAATTTGAAAGGCTCTTTTGAAGTTGACAGCCTCCGATTCAGATCCAGATACAGATCCTTGCCATCCTTGGCTCGTGTGGTCGAAGGTCTCTAAAGGATGATGGATAATATTGAAGTAGAGTGGGGCGGCTCTGCACTGAATTGCTTTCAATTGAAGTGGATTGGAGTGGATGGAATGCTCATTGTGCCACCAATTAGGCACTGACAAAGTCTAATGTCCCTTGGCAACGAACTTGATCACCTCACTGCGAATCGATATAACTATTTTTATGATTATCAAGTGCTTTTATGAGTGTAGTCTCACAATGCTGAGGGTGGCAGATTTAAAGCATACTTCTTTATTTAGTTAGTAGTTTTATTTCCGTTAATCGATGAGGCTGTGCGTTCTATGAGCATCATTTTAAATTCACATCAGATCTTAAATACTTGTAATTAATAGGTTTCGATCGGTAGGCTCCTGTCTCTCGCATCTCTTGCTGCATGCGTAAGGGTAAGCAACCCCTGGAAATGCAACCCCCGAATTACTAAGCCATTAATGAGGATGCTTCCTACCTAACGATGATGATAACAATGCTGCTGCTGCTGTTGCAACCACAACCGCCCTTTGTGCCCATCTATATGTACATACATGTACATACATAGGTGTATACTTAAATGCCTGATTTCTTATCTAATGCCTAATGCCACCGCTATCGGGCGACCATATCGTATCATGCGGTGCCCAAGAGTCTCAGTCCCGGTCGAGAGCAAAAGGGTATCATTGCCTGGCTATCAGTGGCGATCAGCTAGATTAGGCCTGCTGTTCTCCGCCGTTTTGCCAAGTGAAAGGAGCAATAACACCGGCAAGGCGACAGCAGCCCAACTTTTTTCTCCTCGGTTGTGGATTTTTTATTTTATTCTTTTTTTTTTGCAACAGCTGGTTATTTGTGCCTCTCTGTTTTATTTTGTTTTTTGTTTGAGAAGAAACTGGTCTGAGCCATCAATCATTCAACTGATGGAAGCCACACGCAATTTGCCGGAGGGCGTAACTCGGTTTGGAGCATGGTAATGGGTTTGCGAATGGGAATGAAACCAGGTGGGATGGGAGCGCAGATTAAGTTGGCGCTTGTGATTGGAAAATCATATTTTTAAGGTGCTCCTAACTCCGTTTTGAGCCTGGAGAACTAAGCATTAAATGGCTGGGCGAGATTTCAGTGCTCCTCTTTAAGTAAACTTCTCATTAAGCACGTAATCGCATTGAGGAAGTGAAGTATTAAATCCACTGTTATAATTGAATATTGTATTAGCAGTTGATTAAATGGTAGGCATTTCTTAAAGTTAGTATATAAAATATATAAAATGGTATGTGAAATGCGACGATTAAGGATGTTCTTGTGAAATCCCAAAGCTCTTCAAGCGTTCAGTTATTTCAGGACCTCTCCATTTAAAGTGCTGACGTTAAGGCCCTTGAATACGCGAGGCAACAAAAAAAAAACGAAACTTACCCCGGCAAACTCTTCAAAGGCACAAATTTCTCGTCTCCCTTGCGCGACTTCATTTGAATATTAAAAAATTCCAAAACACAAAATGGAATTTTTATTTGCGATATTTTGTCGCACCTCAGCGACAACGTACTTGCCACCTCGTTGTACATTCAACATTTTAGTAGTGCCACCACCCCAAAAAAAAGGAAACCGAAAAAAAACTGACTGTGGACGGATCTCGGTTTTAATTTAACATAAAAGCGCGTTCGCCATTAGGCGCTCAACCAACCCCTCTCGAAAATAAAATAAAATATAAAATACATATATATGTATATATGGTGCGGGAGGTGAAATTTATGAGGCATGCTCAGGTTTTTATTAGATTTTAACTAGGCCTGGCGCCAGGACATTTTTTTTTGTTCAGGGCCAAACCCAGGAGCCAAACGTGCCAAAAACATTAAATATGTTAATTAGTTTCAACGCCCGACGACCACAGCAACCTAAACTAAATGTTCCAAAATTTGTGACAAAACACCCGAAAAAAAGGAAGAAAAAAGCAGGGCTTTAAGTGCCGCTGGTCACGTTAGCCTCGGTTTTTGGATCCGGATCCAAGAGTAATATGCTAATGCCCCAGGGGGGTTCTAGGCGCCTTCTAACCTGGCTAACCCCGCTGAACCCCGCCAAATCCCTTAACCCTTACTGCGATGGGCTTGGCCAGAGTGAGATTTCGATTTGGCCTGGCATTTTTGGGCTTATCTACATCTCTGCTTGTCCGCATTTGTGGAAAACACTTGGCACAGATAAGAGGCAGGAAAATTTTGAAAGCCTGCCCCCAGAGCTGCGAGGAAATTAATTAAGTGGATGTGCTACTCAAATATTAATCATCTTCTTAAAACTTCAATGCATTTCGTTCATAAAATGCGAATCAGCTGTTCAAAACAGATATATATATATATATATAAATGCACCCAATTATGTGGGATATCTATTCGTGGATAATTTCAGAGGGCTGCAACCGATACCTACTGCCTACTTCGCCCAATCCCTCATTAACATCGCGCCACAAAGGAGAGAAGTCAGCAATGGGCCTCTCAATGGCAGTTAATCCCCTTGATGATTAGTTGCGGCCCGCCCCTGGATTCTTCTCGTTTCGATTCGATTTTGCTGATGGGATCGGATCGTATCCGTATCGTATCGTATCGGATCGGTTGGATGTTGCTGAATGGCAGGATTATGCGAGCCACAGCAACAAGATTATCCTATCCTAATATCCTTAGGGTGAAGGTAGTGAAAAGGCGCATCTTGGCCTGGGATCCTCGATCGTTGTCTAACAACATAATTAACCAGACCCACGCCCACTTTTTCCTCTTTCTTTCAACAAGCATGTAGTGTACACTTCGTTCGCCTTTGAGTTTGAGGTTTTCGAGATTGCTCATACGCCACGTCTCCCGCGGTGCAGTCACCACAATCTTTGGGCTTCTTCTTTTTTTCTTTTTTTTTGATTATTATGTATTATGCTGGATTTCTTTATTGTCTCCTTGCGCTGCGGTGCATGTCTAAACAAATGCTTAGAAATTAAGGGCGCGCGACGACAGCTGAAGACGAGTTTATGATGCCAGGACAATGCACACATGCTGTGCTCAGGATCCCGGGATCCCATTGTGCGGCAAGTGTGCGTGCAGAGCGATTAAGACCCCTTGCTTCTCTACCCCCAAAATCAAAAAAAGCAAAAAAAAATTTGTATATTTTCATCTCAGTATCTTGTCATTCAGTCACACAAGCATACAGCAAATCCAAGTGAGCAGCGCCAGCTGGCGAGCAAAGCCAGCCATTGTTTGGCCATTGTTGCCAAAAAGGAGATCACAGGAAATGTGTTTGGGGGCGGCACGTTGGCTTTTCCATTAGGCCAACGCAAATAGACAAGCTTGACTTGGATTTCCATCCCGAGAGACAGGCGGAGAGGGGCGGGGAATGGATTGGGCCGGGGCACAGGAAGTGCAATATTTGTCTGGCAAATAGATTTCTAAACGCGACTATCAACTCACAAACGCACTTTGCCCCGAAGTGTGCCTCTTACACAAGGGAAAAATGGTTCAAAATATCTCAAACTATATAAAAATATATAAAAAATGATCGTAGAAGTTTGCACACCTTAAAAGACATCGAAAAAAAATCTTAAAAAATTAAACTGAGACATCAATTATTTAGTTTCTTCAAGTGTATGTCTTCTCTGTCTGAAGTAGCGCCATCAGATCGCTTGGAATGGGATCGTTATGCCATCAGATGCGTTATCTATGGAGTGCCTAAGTCTGAGGTGACAGTTAAACACCTCAAACATGCTACCACATTGTGTAAATCTCTATTGGTATTCAAATGTTTGTTCCCAACTCAGACTGTCTGTCGTGCATCTTTCATCTGTTTGTTTGCGTGTTGTCTGTTTGCCTTTGTTTCCATTTGAATTTAAGATATTTGCCCGTGATCTCTGGTGTTGTTTGACTTGTCTGCAAGTCTGGAGAGCTGTAGATTCACATTTCGAATCGGATTCATATGGAGAATCACCTGCTGCAGCCACTAGAAAAGATAGCGCACTCAGACAGCTTGCAACACTCGAGTGGGACGAAAACGGAAGCTGCCTTTGCTGGCGCCTGAAGACTAATCTTTATAATCTCTGAGGTCATCAGATATCAGGCCATTATCTTGGTCTTTGTGTGGGGAGAATATTTAAAGAGAGATTTGCCCATTGCTGTGGCATCATTTTCTCTTCGACTTTAAAATGCATCATTTTTTGAGTTAAAATGCCAAATGAAAGACATTGGAAAACAATTAAAATATTTCAATAAAAGCACTTAGAATTCTTCTTTTGAATATATTTATATTCTAGCGGCGCCACTGGCATATATGAATATACCAAAAAGTCTGACGACCTTTGATCCCCTTGTTGATCTTTACTTAGTCGCAACGTTGCCGAGATTCCCAAAAAAGCCATCCACTTCTTTCCCTCTGTTTACCATCGTTTATCTATCTTTGCTTTGGGAGATTCTTTCACTTTGACTTGCGGACAAGTGAAAGTCATTAACCAGAAAGACGCCGGTTGAAAAGATGGTTTTTGAGAAGCACCAAATGCGTTTCCAGAATAAATCACTAGTACCATTTATTAGTTGATGTTATAAACCAGATTGACACTCCTATAATTTCACTTGCCTGTTTGATTCGATTATTGGCCTGATTTATCGTCGCCATGCCATTAACCGTACAGAACTATAGTTAGTATGACAACAATTATGGCAACAACTTTAACAACATCCAATATGCAGACAACAACGAGAACAACTTTGATGTTGCACGCAAATTCTGTGTTGTCTCTCATTATAAACGTGGGGCGCCTGTGAAAAAAAAGCGTGTTGGGGGAAGGGGGGTGTGGTTGTCATAGATTGATAGTTGCTGTAGTTGAATATGGTTAAGGTTCTGTGTTCTATGAGCTTACTAACATACATATGGGGTATATCACAACTCCGTTGTGGACATGATTCTTGCGTGTTGACAACTAAGTTGTCTCTGTCAAAGCGTCAATCACTGGGAAAACAATTTTCAAAATGTATGAATAAGTGTGTTTATTTGCATAAAGGAAGCCACGGCGATATGTGAATGATAAAAAACAGTATAGAAAATATAGAGAAAACTTGATTAGACAAGGCACACGCACAAAAAAAAAAAAAACAAAAAATAGGATAAATATGAACAGAGGGGGAACAAGCTATTATTGGGATAATTAATTGAATCAATCGATGCGATGCCGCTGGCAAATGGAGCGAAGCCGTTTCTTATATATATATATGTATATATTGCACTATATTTCATTATTTTCTCCCCGATAATTTACACACACGGGTCAGCAGCAACAGCAATAACGAAATAATAACCTAGAAAATGGTGGGCAATTATTGTTATCGTTGCACCTCAGCCAGATGATGATGATGATGATGATGTGAGTCCGAACTGAAGCGAACCGAACCCTGATCTATGCACAGAAAAAAATAATTCACCACGTTTAGGAGTTATTCGAAAACGCAATCTTTGAGTGTACTAACATATTAGGTTTAAGGAATTTGACTAAAGGTTAACCCAATAATAAATTAATTCATTGAAGAATATAAAAAAATGAAATGTTTTTCGTTGTGTAGAGCAATATTTACCTGACTACCTGGTGGAAAATAGATGAATGACTATATATGCCCAGACTAGGGCGTTGCACAGGGGGCGTGGCAGCGGCACAGTGGGGAGATAATAACCCCGTTTTGTCTTGTGGCGCAGTTTCTTCGCTCCAGCGAAAATGCCCACTAAAAACTGAAAAGAAAATTATATTGAAATTAAAGACTTTTAAAACGTGAAACAACAAGCATTTTAAGCTAAATATTATGATAGCCAGAAATAAAATATTATCGTTGTCAATCAATAATACCACTTATTTGCATGTGAGATAAAGAAATCACAGCTTTAAGCATTAAAAACTTCTTTCTGTCTGGCTGGCAGTTAATGTTTTCCTCACTTTTTTTTCTCAACTCCCTCGGGCGTTAACCACATTTTCCAGCTTGTTGATAAATTATCGCTCTTAACGAGAAAAGCGCATGAAATTGGCACCCAAAACGCCCAACGAAAAATACATTGCACATGCAACTCAGGCAGGCAAGCGCCGCCCGTCATAATTACCAAAAAAAAAAAAAAATAAAAAAAAAATAGGGAGAAAAAACAACAGTATAAAGAAACAGAGAAATATTAATGAATTATTTGGAAAAACAAACGCCACGGGTTAGCGGTGTTAAGGCGGGGGGGCTCAACACAAAATTAGGCATTTAATTGTCTCGGCCACATAGCTCTTACCAATTTATACAGAGGCCCTCTGAAAAACGCCAGCTGACAGGCGTCACGTTGGAAAACCAACAAAAATTTAACTGCCAGCGATGAGGCACCAACCAAAAACGAAAAACGAAAAAAAAGGTGGAAAAGGCGGAGGAGGCACATGCAACGTCGACCCTGGCGCCACAAAATGGGCGCAACGTGGTCAACCACGAAGAAAAAAAAAAAACACAAAATAATAATACAAATAAATACTAAACTCCAGAAGGAGAAGGAAATTAGTATGCGTCTGCGGCGGCAACATCATTTTTCGATGATTTATTAAATGAAAAATTCAACCTGAGGATCCTGACGATTTCTACACGCGTCTCATTATTAAATGAAATTATACTTTTTATTATAGATTATTAATAATTTGTGACACGTATTCGCTGCTTCCACCGAAAGCGAACGAAAATTCAACGGGGAGGGGGTGATATTGGTGATTCTGATTCCGATTTCATTCCCGACGGGCGCCGATTTTGATTCGATTCGATTCGTTTTGATTCTGAACCTGAGTCACGCCATCCTCGGGAATGTCCGATCAATTTTTCGATGCGATGCGATCACTGCTAAAAATACAGAAATCAATGCCATGCCCAACACAAAACACAGAACAACCTCGACGAAATTGCAATCAGAATTTATTCAAGGTTGTATAGTTAATACATATATGTTTTTTAAAATATCGAACATGGCAGAAAGATCTTCCTTTGGCATGCACTTTGTAATCGGAAATAAGCTGAATTGCTAGAGATCTCCTAGCTGAAAAGTGTCTAGGCACCGAAAACACCCTGTACTCTAGCAAATAAACAAATATTTTTTGGGCACGTGAATAGATTTTGTATTTGCCCAACAATTTAGCTTATTGTGAGTCGGAGGATTGAAGATGGGAGCTTTGGGGGCAATGGTGATACAAGTGTCCATACATATGGACATACATATATGACCGCCTAATGACCGGCTTCATTTATTGATGACGATTATAAAGCAATTTGTGCAAGTCAACAATTCCTGACCCACTGGCCGAGGTGGTTTGAGTGGTTTAGTTCGACTGTGGGTTCGGCGGTGCAATGGGCGCTTTCCAGTAATTAAGCGGGCGACGATCGACCAAGTGGGTTAGCAATTAACCCTTGGGCCACCATAGCTATTTATTATTTATATATAAATATTTTTTTTATTACGTTTACGATTAAAATGCACTCAAGGCGATGACAAATTGCGAAGGGGAGTGTACCTAGTTTAATTGCCCGGGCTGTTTGGGTTTGCCAGTGTGAGTGCGTGCGTCTTGAGCGAAAAGAAGAGCGAAGAAGAGAAATAAATAAAATAAAATAAAATAAATAAAACGCGCGCACTGTGCTAATTATAGTCGCCCCTCTCTTTCATTTCGCATGCACCCCTCTCTTTCTGGCTCTCGAGTGGCGGCCACCTCATTCACACATTTCCGCCATTGTGGTAAAAAGCCATTGCAATCGCTCGCTCTCTTTCTGGCGCCTCAGCACCTTTGGGCATTTTTTTGCTTTTGCTTTCGCTTTCTCGTCTTCCCTCTCGTTCTGGCCAGCTTCGTCATCTTTATTTATGCCCCCAGTTGTTGTTTTTCCTTTATTTTCCTTCTCCTTGCCGTTTTTGTTGGCCTCAAGTGTCTTTTGTCAAGCGGCCATGGATTCTCCTCCTCCAGTTTCTTCGCCAGCTGCCTCTTCAGCTTTCGGGCTGCATTTCTTCAGTTCGCATCCTACAGATCCTTCGGTCGCCTCTCTGCCATGCTTAAATATTTAACTTCTTGTCTTATGTTTTATTATTTCTATAATAATTCTTAAAGTTTTAATATATGTGTAACCACTTGTAAAAATATGCATAGTAAACTATCCATTTTCCAACACTATTTATCCAAATTTTAACGGATTTCCTCTAATATTGAAAACCATTTTCTGGCTTTTGTGTCAAAATACTAGCAATCGTATGTCGAACTTTTTGTTAGTGCACATTTAAGGCTCTGCCCGCCTTGTCTTAATTTATTCTGCTCATTTGTTCGCTGCACTGCATGCAAATTGCCAACAGCCATTGCTGCTTCGCTCGCACACTTAACCTGACACCCGGAAAAAAGCGCGGAATTCAATGGGGTGGAGTTGGGGTGGAGTGCAGTGGGTGGGTGGACCCAGTGGAGTACTTGCAGCACTTGACAAACACCCAAAAGCAGTCGCTCTCTCTCACTCTCTCTCTCGCGCTGTCTCCTTTGCACTGCCCAACGCGGTCCGCTGTCTCTTTCCTTTTTGGCGCTCATTAGGGGGGTAAAGAAAAAAATAAAAAAAAAAACATTTCCGTTAGCCGAGTGGCGGGCCATATCCTCGCATTTCTCCCCATGGTTCAAGTGCGCTAATGTCTTTGGAGTGCTTCGCGCTCTTCACTCGCTCATTATTTAGGCATTATTATGCAGACATTCAATGGGGATTTCGCATTCAGCATCCATCTGGGCTGCTTATTGTCACAGGCCCCTGGTACTTTTTCAATTCGCATTTAATTGGATTTCTTAAAGCTGCAACTCGACTCAATGGGATTTGGCCATTTGTGAGCGAATGCGATTTACCATTTGCCGAATCGAGTTCTTCAAGTGGCCAAGCGGCTAAATGAAATAAATGGGTAAATGCTAACCCGGATGATTCCAGTGAGTGGCAGGTGTTGGCAGCCTGAAGTCGGACTGGGGGATTAGCTGGTCTCATTCGATTGTTTGCTGTCTGAGTTCGATTTGTGTTTGGAGCCGTCGATTGCTGCTCACAGGATGAGGGAAATGTGGCTCGTATCTCTGGGAAACCGTATAAATAAGATACATTTGATTCTCCTCCAACCGCCTCACTTATGTAAAGATTCTTTTGCTAAGTGCTAGCCATGGTATTTGAATTCTTCTTTCCAAAATTCAACAGAAATTCAACCCTCACGAATCCCCGGAGTAGCACACATATTTGATGAACTTTTGATTGCTGACCAGGCACACTTTGGAACACTATAATTTCGATGGTCAGCTCTGAAGTTCTGGCGATGGTGTGGGTCCCTCTCCCCACAATTTCGACCCAAGTGGAGTGCGTGTGTTCCACTTTTGTCTGGCAGCCATTTACAAACGATTTGTCAACCGGCTAACTGACTTGGCTTTTCCTGCCTCTTGTTTTCGGTTACCACTCCCCCCTCCAAAAAAAAAAAATCGAAACAGAAAAAATCCAAAAATCGTGGCTTGTTTGCCTGATATGGTGGCCCTTGGCTAAGAACTACTCAAAAACATATTAATCATGCAGCATCAGCAGGCCCAGACAGCTGAAGACAGCACACGAACCGAAATCGTTTAATTGCCACTAACTCAGGCCCCAAACATCAGACATCGGACTTGGGTTCTCGGACTAAGCCAATCACGGTGTGCTGGCCGTGAGTCAGTTAGGGCCCAATTATGGCTGATAGACAGGGTAGATGCAAAAGATACGTGCGCACACGGCAAAAAAAATAACACATCGAGGTAAATTTGGGATGGCAAATTGTTAGGGATATACGCTGATAACTCCTACTCCTACTAGCGGATATACTTAAAATGTTAATATAATGAAAGGATTTTAGTCTCTAGTGAAGTTTACAATTTCTTGGCACGCACTATTCTCATTCTGCTGATCTCGAAAGTTCGTCTATCAATAACTACTGGATGATGATCTGTTGTGCCCCCAAGAGCAGCTCGCTAAGCTGCTCAAAATCAACAATGCTAATATGCGTAGGCCGCCCGCAGGTCAAAACCACAACCAAATCTTTGGGTTTTGCTTTGTAGCATCTCTGGCGTATCATCTGTATCTGTGTCTGTGTGTTAACGACTAATTTCAGTTCCCACGGAGATTTGAAAATTAACATTTTGCTTAGCTCTTGGGCTCTGTTGGGCTGAATTTCGGTTTGTTGTTACAGTTCCTGCGGCTAAAATCCAATCGAATCCAATCCAATCCACCTGTGTGTATTTCGGATATTACCTGAAACAGCGCCAAGCGAAACGCACACGACGAGGAGACCCAATAATTTTGTAATTAATGATGTGAGAATGAGCTGCGGACAGCCGGAGTCTCAGCCCGAGTTTAAGGCTGAGGTTGAGGTTGAGGTTCGGGCCACAGATTAACCCCTTTTGGCCCGCTTATCCCTCTGGAGCTGTAGCTGTCGACAGTAGGGTGCCCATTTGAGACCCCCGGGCTGCTGCTGGGTTGTTTGGCTTTTTGTCATCATCATCATCAGCAGCAGCAGCAGCAGCTCAGCCTCAGCATCATTAGAGCCAGATTATACACTCATCTGAATCTGTTTATGTTTCAGTATCTGTATCTGTATCTGTATCTGTATCTGTATCTCCATCTGTGTCTCTGTCTGCGCCTCTGCTTTGTAACTGTGGCTTTGTCTTTGGACTTTGTGTGCGTGTGCTCGAGTGTCGCCAAAGGCTTCAAGTGGCTTTCTATTGTTCTTCCCAGACTGCTGCTGCTTCTTCTGCTGTCTTCCCTATTGATTAATTGACTGAAATCGTGTCTGGGGATTAATGCGCACTGCTACTTGAACGCCAAAATCCGATAATGAAGGAGTTCCTGTAATGATATCTGAATCTTAGGGCCAATTAATTATACAATATCCGAAAGTATAGATTTGTTCGGTTTCGAAACTAAGCCGTGCATTTTAGAAAAATGAAGAGGCAATATTTGTTAAACATAAAATGCTTCATCCTTTTTCATATTCAGGAGCTGCTTTTTGGCCACCAAAAAAGGATTTCGAGCAATTCAACGCAGATCAAAAACGCATTTCCCCAGCAAGCAGAATCCGTACAATCAACTTCTCTTTGAAATGGTTCTATATAGGTTTCCTCTTGGCCCTTTTCGCTTTTCCGTTCCTGGCTCCGCGCTTTTCCCCGCATTGTTGCCAATATGGAACCTTTCTCTGAACTCTGATTGGGGATTTTCTTGGCCTGTGTTGTTCGACGACAGGAGACAGCTACCATCTGGTGACGACGGTGGCAACTTCTGGTTGTGCCCGAGGCCTTTCGGCTTAACCATCCCCCGTCGCAGCTATCTGTCTTTCCAGTCAGTCTTTTTTAGCCAGTCTTTCGGCTTGTTTCTGCATTGCCTCCCACCGGCGGCCATTTGGGGCGGCGGCCACCCGCTGCTCACGACGCCCGGCTAGCTCGCTCCCTGATAGGCCACCCCGCCAAAAGTGGAGCCACCGAGAACCATCATACCATGCAGCACCTTTGTGTGGCTCAATGGCTAAGTGTTGCGCTGCTTGTAGTTTTGTCGTCTGCTGGCTGTTGGCTGTTGCCTGCTGCTTGTTGCCTGTTGGTTGTTGGCTGGCTGGCTGGCAAAAGGTCAGAACTCAGGCTGCTGTTTTTGTCGTGCCAGCAACATGTGTACCCCATCACATGGTCGCCAAGACAACGCTGAGACCTAGAACGTAGGCCCTTTTCTCCTTTTCTCCCCTTTCCCTTCACCCAACCTTCATCGCCCTTTTCCCATTTTTTGATTTGGCCAACCGCCCCCGATGCGATTTCGATTTCTATCGATGAATTTCATTTGTGTTCTATTTACTGATAGCCATCTAAACTGCGCTCTGCTACCGACGGCCAGCCAGCCAGCCAACCATCCAACCATCCAGCCACACGGCCATACAGCCAACAACTTAAAGCCAAAGACGCTGCCTAAGCCAATTTGTATGCCCCCGGATCCAAGGATGGCACAAACAAATTTTATGCAGTCAGGGCCCCCATCAATACATTTGTATGTGCGTGTGTGTGTATATATATATACATATATGTATGTATGTATGAAACCGGTCGGTCGGTTGTCGCTTCCTTTGGCGCACGAGTTTTCAGCAAAAATTTCTTATCTGTCCCAAAGAGCCTCGCTGTTTTCTCGAGCTGGTTTCAAAAATTTTATGGCAGCACCAGCGCAGAAGCGGCGACCACCGGCCTGAAAAAAGAATATATATAAGAATATATATAAAAAAGGGAAGAAGACACTGAAGAATCTAAAGACACTGGCGTTAGCAACGTGGCGACCTTCAGAAGACAGAGAGCCACGCATTTGTCTCTACGCCATAAAAATGCAGCGGACCTCGGCTTATTATTTTGGCAGTTCGAATTTGTTTTGGCCTGGAGCTTGGGGCCGCCTGAAGAAGCCCGAAGAATCGGAGAATCGGGCAGCCAGCGTCTCCGGTCGCCGTTGATTTCGAGTTAAGATTTGAATGTCGCTCCTCCTCCGCCACGAAGACAATGCCCCAAAGAGGTTGTCGTCGTCCTCGTCCTGTGGCGCTCACAAAAGCTCGTGCTCAGCTGAAACCCCCCTTTCGAAATCCCCCCTACCGACTTTGACTGGCCGCTGGTGGCCTCAACGTCGTCTTCGTCGTCTGCATCGTTGTCTGGGGCTCTTTTATTTTATTTGCTACGTTTTTTGGTTTTACTTCTCTCGGGTTTTCGATTTTTTATTTTTTTCCTTTTTTTGGGCTGGCTGGCGCCTGCGGTATTCCTTTGTCGTCGTCGTTTTCGCTTGTCGTCGGCTTTGGAGACCGCTCGCCTATATGAGAAATGATCGGACATGGGAAACAAAAGATTTGCAAATGTCTTTGGCTTTTTCGTTGCCGAATGCGCGGGGGGTGGGGGGCGGGCACAGTGCGGTACACTGTGTGGACACTGGACAGTGGGCGACAGGTGACGCCAACAGTGGCCAGGCATCTATTTAAGCAAGCCAGCAGGGAAGGGGGCAATGGGGGCAATGGGGGCAAGGAGGCAAAGAGGCAGGCCAAGCCAATTACATACAAAATACAAGGCCTGACAACGACACACATTCATCTTGGGACGAGGCGACGCGACGGCGGCAGCACAGGCGCCGTCTTAGCCGCCGTCCTGTAACAAGCTTTCGGGGGCAACATCGCATCGCCCCAGTCCAAATGGTATCTGGTATAATGCATGTGGTATTACAGTGGTAGTAGCTGCCGCCAGCCCCCCTCCTTCCTGCTTTGCATGAGGATGTTGCGACTGTTTGGGATGCTGTTTCTTGGGCGTGCTGCCTGACTGCCTGCTGACTGACGCCAAAAGCCAACTTGTTAATTAGGCACAAACGAACCGCAAACGACCACAGAAACGCGACAAGGTCGTTCTCACTGCGGATTTTCAGCTAACGGGTTTCGATGCGGCAGCTGCAAGACGCACGCACCGCAGTGGCAGCAACTGCTTCTAAGCGGGCAGCTAACCCAATTTCTGGAGGGGCATTTTATTGGTTTCGATAGCTGGAATTTCAATTTGAAGGTATGTTAAGCGGCTTGTAAGCCTTCTTGGAGAGACACTTTCCAAGTATACACTATGAGAAGATGTTTCACCACATAACTGACATCGAAAGCATCTATGAATGAAAAGCTTCTAGCACTTTAGCCTACTTGCAGCCCAAATTTAGTGCATTGTGAAGTGAAGACTTTGAACTTGTACCAAGCACTAGAGAAAGCAATTAATTAAATACTTCACTTAGGACTTCCGCTCATTCCTCAATTGCAGTCCTAATTTGTGTCACTTCAAGGCCCCACGTTGGGCGCCACTTAGACAACGCAGCGAGAATATCGAGTACAACAATGGGGATTTTCAGCTGACTTTCGAAGCAGCGGTGGCCTGCACATTGGGCGCCTTATCGCAGCTCGTTTTGTGGCGGCTGTCGTGGACCACCGGACGCGTAACGCCTCGAGTGGGAAAGAGAGAGGGTGACCAATGGTTGCTGTGTGGCCCGGCCAGCAAAAACAAAAACGCAATGTGGCACTTAAGGTGGCTACCGCTGGCAGCTCGCTACGCATGCGCTTCGCTCCGATTGCCCCACAATCCCCCGCCGGCCGATGTGCCATTCCCCATTCTTCTTTATCATTAAACGCATAAATGCGAATCTGCAACATCCGAGGCAGCAGAAGCAACAGCAGCAACATCAGCAGCAGCAGCCTTGTGTGGATATTTATGGGACGTAAATTTTTATGTCTCGGCTGGGATCGATATGTACTTGGCATAGGCCATCGTATTTCCCACCAAAACGCGTCGGTAGCAGCGCCATTGCCATCGTCATCATCATCATAATCATCGTCAAGCGTCGTCCTCTCATCGGTATCACCATCGTCATCGTCATCGTCACATGAATCTGCCATTTTATTGCCAACTTCACTTTGGCGGCAATGTTATTAACGCACATTTTTATGGCCGTCACATGGGGATGCGCTGCCTTTATTATTATTTTTTTTTTGCTCCCACCGATCTCTCTCAAATAAAATAAAATTTAATTTCTAAGTTTGCATTTGGTTGCTCGATTTTGACTTTCTTTCTTTGGCCGGAATCGACACATTGACCACCCGTCATTAGCATAGATCGCTGTGGGAGCACGGAAATTGTGGGCAGTCGACCTACTACCTTATAAGACTCGTATTCATTTTCTCCAGTTTGTTCGGTTTTAAATTTGTCTTGATTTTCGGGGGGATTTCCGTTGCAACTGATTAGCCAAAGGGAAACAACCAATATGAATGAACAACAACGACAATTTCCTCAATCAACGCTGGACGGTGTGTGTGTGTGTGTGTGTGAGCTGATTAACATAATTTTACACTTAATTTCTCGATTAGCCGCAAGAAGCGACAAGCACACACAACGTCAGGGAATTGGAATTGGAATTGGTTTTTATTGGTCCCATTTTCGGGGTGATTGCAGCGCACCTTGCCGTCTGAAAACGTTTATGACCTCTAAAAAGTTAATTAAAAACACATATTGCGTTTGATCTTCTGGCCGCGGAAGTTGCTACCTATGGAGTGTAAAATGTCTATCAGTCTGCGCTAATATTCCTAATGAATTTATAATTGCAACTCCGTAATATACTCGCTCATTTCTGTTTGAGTAATAGACAAGCTGACTGTATTTTTTTTCACCCGTCGCAACCAAAGTACATCTCCTTGCTGTAGAAGTTTCATGCATTTGATTTCGGGTCTGCTAATTAATTTTTATATCCAACTCTTCGCCACGCTCTGCCGTCGTTTGTGTAGCTCGGCCTTTTCCTTTTTTGTTGTTAATTAAGCAAAGAACTCAAATAGCAGCCAGTGTCTGTGATCTCTAGTTCTTTAGTTTTTCAGTTGCCACCGAGTTTTTTGGCTCTCACAGCGTGTGGCGCTGCTTTGGGCCTGCCTCTGAGACTCTGAAACACTATGAAACACTCAGAAAACTCTAAAAAACCCTGCCCACACACACGCTGTGCTGACCCATTATCAGGCTCATTTCCATTCCCTCTTTATTTTTCATTCATTAAAACAAAAGCATACAAAACGCCACAGTTTCAGAGTTTGAATATCAAACAAGTGACGATTTGTTTGGAGAGGGGGTGTCTGTCTCACTTACCATATAGTAAAATGACAGACTAATGTCCGTCCGGCTGCCAGTAATTAAGTTATAAAATAAAACAATTTTAATGCTCCGCTGCCTCAACTCACTGATAAGATAGCGGCTGTCATCAAAAGGCTGTGGATCAGTGGATCAGCGGATCGGTGGATCGCTCGATCGTTGGATCTTTGCATCATCTGTGTGGGTCAGAGTCAGGCCAAAGGCCCAGCGACACTTTCGATGGTCAGGCCCAAAAAAAAAAAATACGTTTGCCAAATTAGAACCGAAAACTGTGTTTGGCTCTTCGATCTCCCACTACCAGCTGGGTTTAACAACACGACATATAAATGCCGCTCATTAGTCGAACCTGCGCTGCCCATTAATTGCCTAGATATCTGGGCTATCTGACCCGGCTACTGTATTTGCCATCTCCATCTCCGCCGCTCGGTTCCAGTTCCAGTTCGAAGTCAAGTTTAGCTCGGTGTTCCCTTCGCCCCTGGCTTTCACTTCGCTTTGCGCTTTTATTTTCATTAACATAAAATGTTTTGTGTTGATTTTTATATACAGTAAATTATCAGCAATTTATGCCGCAGTCGGGGCGGTCGAAAGACCAAACTACCAAGCGCTCCGTGTGGAGGAACCTTTCACATTTTTTTTTCTTTCTCGCCGTTCGGCTTCCATTCATAAAAACGCGGGGCGAACATTGCGTATGCTTAATTTATCGACACTTAATGTCAATGATGCGAGTCGGTCCGCACTTCAATTAAAGTCCAGATCCTCTCCATCCATTCCATTTATCCGCCATCTGAGTGTGTGTCTGCATTATGCTTAACACTTGTCGAACAGTAGCCTCGGCTTCAGTGCCGATCCCAGATCCCAGATCGCAGATCCCCGTTTTCAGTTCCATATCCACTCAAAGTCCCGAGTTCCAAAGACAAACCCGCATCATCGCACAACTCTTCTGCATGCGTGCAAATAAATTTGTCTTTTAGTAATTGCCGAGTTTTCGGATGGAGGGAGTGAGATCCCAGATCCCAGATCCCAGTCCGGTGTATAGGGAATAAGGTATGGGTATTCAGACCTGAGAATTAAGAACGAAGGACCCGGAATATCATGCTGGTATTAACAGTGGTATCTCATCAAGACAACTGACTAAAGAGAAGGAATTGGCTAAAATCAAAACCTTATAGTACTCAGACAAATAGATTCAATTTTAAAAAGGAACCCATTGGCGGATTCCCAGCTCCCAAAACTTATCCTCCCTACTCTATGTACCCGCTCTTCGGATAATGCCAGGTAAATCGTCGATTTTCGTGGAGCAGCTGAACTACTTAAGGTAAACAGCAACACCAATCGCAACACCAACACACACGTTATTGGCGTAAGCGAACAACTTTGGTGGACAATCGCTTAATGGCTCGCCTGCGGAACATGAAAAAATACTCAAGTGTTATCGATTAATGTCCAAGTCTAGCGGCTACCGAACGAGCGGCTGAACCTAAACCTGAACCTGAACCTGAGCCCAAAACCCAGAATACAGAACACTCCAGAGACCCAAAACCCGAAACCGAAACCCAAATCGAAAGAAGATGCGACTGGAAACCCGCTTCGTCTTGGCAGTTCGCCGATGTGCGGCTGCTCAGCCAAAACTCAGTGGCTAAATGGACGACAACAACTTGAACGACAACGACAACGTCGCGAGTTGTTGGTTCTTTATTATGATTATTCGCCTTTTTAATAAAGAAGAACAAAAGGCGCCGACAAATATGGCAAAAGAGAGTAAAAACAAAAAAAAAAAAAAAAAAACTGCGGGCTTCAACAAAATCGAGAGGGTGAGGGAATTCAACGCAAAGGTATGGTGTCCACAGAGGGGTTTCAGTTGATTGCGGCATTTGGATGGTGCTAATGTCATCGAGCGTTGAACACCTTTATCAGTGTTGCATTGAAATGCACACACGCATGCGCCGAATGGCCAGTTGCATGTTGCATGCAACACCACCACTACTGTTGCTGCTACTCCTTCTTATCGCAGCAAAATAGTTGGCCCAAACCAGACCCGATATCCCCGATCCTCCAAGCTGTGTACTCCCTACTCCTTACTCCGCCGTTCGCCGTTCGCCGTTTTCCATTCCCCCAGTTAGTTTCTCAGTGGTGGGTCGCCATTCAATTTATTAGCTGCAATAAAACGCAAATCATCGGGCCGCAGAGCGAAAAGAGCGCGGCATCGGCAAAGTGTTGAAATCATTTGAAATATTTGTCATTTGCTGATAGTCCAAAGGGGGATACGATATATAGCGGGGTTTCGAGATCGGTAGCTCTCTAGCCTAACCATTAGCCGCCCCTGGGATCCGATCCTAAGCGATCCTCTTCTCCTCCTCCAGCCTTAGTTTTTATCTATGGCCCGCCGAGCTCTCCATAACTCGACTCATTTATAAACAGGCAGCGGCGGCGGACTTCACATAGACGACGGGGCCTCTCTTTCTGACCAGTCGCTAATTTATGGCCCTCCTATGGGCTAGACTTCACCAAGATTGTGGCGAAAGGGGTAGGAGGCGGTGGAAATGGCAAACGCAAAAGCGATAAATAATCATCGATAGTCGGCCTAGGTGTTTGCCAGTACGGGTGTGCGCTTTATGTGGGTGGCGGGTACAAACGATTATTAATGAAGCACCCGAAGAGCAGGCGTATTACAAATCGATTAACGTCCATTGGAGGAGTGTTTTTTACGATCTAAACTGCTTCAATTGGGTATGGCCAAGTAAAGCAAATCGATTACTTGCTGATAAGTTATGGCACTTGGCCAACTCTGGCGTTTAACGATGTTGAATCAACTTTGAATGTAGTTAAAAAACATCAAAATAACAGCTAGTTCATTACTTCTTCGAAATTATCGAGTTAATCGAAATGTAAGCTATAACTTTCTTTTTTCAACGAATTCAAGCTTATGCTTACTCAATCCAAATATATGGCAAGTGAAATAGTGGCCACCATGGCGTTCTGCTTGCCTTGCCAAGCTGGCCACGACAGTCGCCTATCGATAGCCCGCGGCTATCGAGTCTGGTGGGGATCAGTGGGCCGCATCCAACCGCAGCCACTGGGTGCCAGAACTCGTGTTCCAAGTTGGCTTTTAGCTGCGCATTCGCTCCATTCAGCTCCCGGCCAATCGACTGTGACTGTTGTTTTTTTTAAGTGGAGAGGGGGTGGATATTTTCTAGAGGACCAGGCACGATCGATTTGCATACAAAAAAAAAGAAAAACAAAGAAGTGGACAGGCAAAGGCATCATTAGGCAGCTGCTGCAATGATTTCATTGAATATCGAATGCTGAATGTTCGGTTTCTTTTCAGCTGTATTCTTTTTTTTTGGTTTTTTGTCTTTCAGCTGCCCCCAAAACGCCGCCCATTTTGCTAAGCAAATTTGCAATTGGCTGCATTCTGTTGGCTGTTTTTTGTTATTTTTTTCTTTTTTTGTTTGAAGTGGGGACCGTCCACATACAACTCTTTCTGTCTGTCTGTATCTCAATCGGTTTTCTGTGGACTCTGGCGGCCTTCGCTTCGTGTTGTCATTAAAATGTAAATCCGTTTAATTAACATTTTATCCCCCGACCAACTCTCCTCGAATGAACACCGCCGACCACCGGCCGATAAGGCAGCCGAAAAGAATTGTTATAAATTGTAAATAAATTTTGACTTGGTCGGCCGTATTTCGGATTCGAATTCGATTCGATTGGCAGCTGCATCGTGAGAGTTTTGACATGTCCGGCAAAAGAGATTTTGAGACTTGGGTGGCTGTTTTGTTTTTCCCGTTTTTCGTTTTTTGTTTCTCCATTCGGGGGCATTAAAATTATGCATAATTTACAGATTAATATGAGCACGGTGGCCCCTGTCAGGGGGATCGGATCTCTACACTGGGTCTACTGAATCTACCTGATCCGGCGACTTAATTAAGACATGGACTGTGAGGCTGGGCCTCTCTTTTGCTCTTACTCGCCGATCAAGAGTTTCGTGGTTCGTGTTGATATTTATGGTATAGATCTCTCAATATGCATATCGCTTAATACTTAATACAGCTTAATAAAAACGACTCAGCTCAATAATCTGGGCTTAGTCATCCCCATCATCATCATCATCATGATCATCAGAGGCGCTTCAATTATGGCCATAATTGGTCAACAGGTAGCCGAAAATGGTTGTGCTGCCTAATTGAGTTCGGAGATGATCGAGAGTTTATCATTGTCATTGGCTCGGAGCTGCGGTGCCTTAGAACTGCCGATCGACCGAGATCATTGAACCAATGATGATCCAGGAGATCAAGCGTTCAAGCGATCAAGCGATCAAGCGATCAAGTGATCAAGCCATCAGTTGTTGAAGTGGAGAAACATTTTGTTGATCACTTGCTGCCAATTTCAATTTGGC
The DNA here is from genome assembly GCF_016746395.2 of Drosophila simulans. NCBI lineage: Eukaryota > Metazoa > Arthropoda > Insecta > Diptera > Drosophilidae > Drosophila > Drosophila simulans. The sequence goes on from NC_052525.2 coordinate 4,163,609, forward strand.
ATCGATCTTCTTCACACGATCTCTTTTGATCGATCAGCATTTTATTTAGCTCTCTTGTTTGTTTTTCTGCATTGCCAATAGAAATCCACTTGGGGCGGCCAATTAAAAGCCAAGTTGGAGATGACTGACATTCACTCACGATCACCTTTTGCCTGAGCTCTTCTACTTTGCCATTTTGCTGAACTTTCGACTGCAGCAAAGTGAAGTAAAGTGGAGTGGAGTCAATTCAATCTAACTGGCGATCACCGTTAACTCGCTGGTTACATGCCAAATCGAATCAAAGTGTGAGTGATCATTCAATTAACCCAGCACGCCAGCAACACCAACTGCTGCAGCAACATCGACAACAACTCGACGACAGCAATCACACAAGGCAACAACGACAACGACAACGACAAAGACAACAACGACGACAGCAGTGCCATCATCAGTTAAATTATGTGATAATATGCCAACAATGAGTGTGCAACAACAGCAACACGGCAATCTCTCGGCAGCAACAGCGATTTTACCTTTTAGCAATCAACACGCAAAAGCCCAAAACAAACGTGTTGCTGGCGGGGCAAGGAGCAACATCAGTAGTACACATCGGCAGGGAGCAGGGAGCTCAAGCTGGGTGCAGATGCAGCCAGCAGCACGTAGCAGGAGCAGCAACAGCAACAGCAGCAGCTGCAGCAGGAGCAGCAACACGGGAGCTGCAACAGCAGCAACACCAAAGGCAACATGAAATTGTCGCACCATTTTTGGTATTGACCGCCGGCGGCTCAATCAGTTTGTCACCCGGGCGATATATAGAGTGATTAACTGCTCCACGGATTGGATTGTACTTTGTCAATATGCGCTGAGCAATCGCACACACAAAACTTGACACTGTGCACACTGGACACGGGGAGCAACATGCAATTGCTACGTGCCGCAATGCATAAGTGCAATCATATATGTGCTAAAAATCTAGGCAATATTTGATGCATAATTGCCTTGGGTTTTTGTTCGCCAATCAATTCAATCAGCAAATACAATCACGACAGCAGCAGCAGCAGCAACATCACTTGCTGCAGCAGCAACATCAGCAATCTGGTTGCTGCCTGTTTGAGTGACGACAACTGGCGACGACTGCGTGGCGTCCGTGTAATCGCACTTCATGTCTAATTAGACTTGTTTATGCCCATTTGGAAAAAAAACTGCAGAGCAGTGGAAGCAGCGGCAACATTGCATGCTTATATTTTTATGGCTATCTTCACGGTTATTTTCATTTAAATCGCAATTCAAACTCGGCACAAACTCAGCGACCAAAATGACATTTTAAATGACAATTTTGCGCCTTGTGCGCCATGCATGGCAGCCCAATGAAAAATTAACGTAATAATGCAAATTGTTTTATCAATAAATTCTAGACACACACACATACGCACACTTGCACATACAGACTGGCAGCGTAATTATGATGATTGTTCAAATGAATTTATGTGTCAATAAATTTAAAGCAAATTAGCAAATGACGTTTTAAGTAGACGACGACGACGACAGCAACGCGTTTTGCCCACAATTTATGGACTGCGATTTTTTTCATTTTCGTTTTCATATATATATTTTCGAGTTTGATGGATGATCGCCGGCCATAAAGTGTTTGCCTTTAAAAGGCTTTCCAACTTGAACCGATTGGGGATTGGCGATTTTCCGGGGGCTCAAAAGCGGGTGGAGCAAAAGCGTTTAGTTCAAAATGGCGGGCAATTAATCAGCTCTTTGTTGGTATTTTGTTCGGCCTTTTGTGCTTTGGCTTTTTTGGTCCTCTGAAGTGCTTGATTGAATGCGCAGTTGAGAGGGGGGATTTATATTTGGTTAAAACACTATTAAACTGCAATTTTCTTGTCTTGAATAAAGCAAATGCATTTGATCCCAGCACTCATATATTTTATTCACACTCTATAATAACAACTTATATATTACAACATCAGTTCAAAAAAGCCTTTGTCTGTACTCAGCTTGTCTGTGCAATCGCATCCACCACTCATTCATCCATAAACCCCATGACCATGCCCATGCCCATGCCCAAGCCCATTCCCATTCGCATTCCCGACTGCCTCCTCCTCATGCAAACACCCAAAAGCCATTCACACAGCACTCGCATTAGTCACACCTTCGTTTCTTTGGGCCGAGTCGCCATTGGTGGTCTTGGCTTTGGTTTGGGCTTGGGTTTTGGCGAGAGGCGTGCGAATCCGGCGCAGATACAAGATACAAGATACTCGTACTATGAGATACACATTGTGGGCTGTCTCGCTTTGTTTGCTCTCTTTGTCTCCTTGCTTCGTTCGTTCGCTGTAGCAACAAACCAAAAGTTGTTTTTTTCTTTTTCAATTCCAAATTACACGAACAAAATGGCGGCGGGTGCTGCTTGTGGGGTCTCCACACGCAGCAGCAGCAGCAACACAACAGCAGCAACAGCAACACAACAGCAGCAACAGCAGCAACGACTCAGCAGCAACTTGTCCGGGTTTTACTAGGCCTGTTTGTCGCTTAATCGAAGTCGAGCCGACGAGTTATGGTAATTAAAAAGGTGTTCCTTCTGCAACAACGGATCGAAACGGATCAAAATGGATTGGGCAATATATGTACATATATATACATAGGTATATACGAAGGGGATATTGCAGCTTGCCTGGGAGGTCTGCCTCTCCCTGCCCCTCTCCACCATTCCCATTCTCTGTCAGCCTTTTCTCGACAAATTCATATTTTATGACAACAACTTTGTATTGGCACACGGCTCCCTCGTAGTTCTCCCATATTCTACCTACTCGTATATACATACATACGACTACTATATATCTCCTTCTCGATTTTCTCGTGCCTTTTGGTGGGTGGTCGCGTTGGCTGTGTTGCAAATGTTGCCGCCGTTGCAGTCAATGTTGCTGTTGCTGTTGCCAATGCTGGCGTGTAAAGTGAACGGCGACGGCGGGAAATCGTCGGCAATGTCGCCGTATTTTTTCGGGGTCCCTTACCTAGGCAAATTTACGGTAAGGTAATTTGCACAGAGAGAAAAACTAGGTAATAGTATTTGGTCTATAAGGAAATATCAACTGACTGCGCACATTCGCAATAGGTTTTTGTAGAAAACATTTAATTGCTTCTACTTAGGGATTTTTGAGTGTTGAAAGGTGCACTTTTTTCTCAGTGTGCCTGTGCTTGCAGTTTTTCGCCGTTCAGTTTAGAGTTTTGTGAATTCTTTGCACCGTTCCTTGGTCTCCCGTTTTTGTTTTCCCTCGGTTGGTCGAAACGAACTAGCCATGGCCGTCTGACAATTTCACTAATCCCCCATCCATTTGCATCTATTTTTATTTGCCCGCCCGCAGACGATCCTGAACTCGATGCACAAGTACCAGCCACGTTTCCACCTGGTGCGAGCCAACGACATCCTGAAGCTGCCGTACTCCACGTTTCGCACGTACGTCTTCAAGGAGACCGAGTTCATCGCCGTCACAGCATATCAAAATGAGAAGGTGAGTAGTACACAGCTTGTAGTCGATGAATCGCCCATTAATCGTCATCTTTCCCACAGATAACTCAATTGAAAATCGATAACAATCCGTTTGCGAAGGGCTTTCGTGATACTGGTGCCGGCAAGCGGGAAAAGAAGTGAGTATCACTAGTGAATAGTTCTGAATACGGGAGTCATCAAGTGCTTATCCTTTGATGATGCACTTTGAAGTGGGTTCAAGCTGGGGTCAAAAATGTCACAATACACATATGGGGTGCTGCTAGCTTATACGAAGTTGAAATATCTTAATCATTACGTGGGACAAGTAACCCACAGCCAAATTACTTCCTCCTTCTTCAACCGAAAAGCTCATTCAGCTTCCGCATTCCCTCGAAAAATCATTATCAAAAAGCAAACTAATCAGGACACGGCTAATGGGAAAAAAAGAAGGGGAAATGGTTGCCCTTTTGTGGCTGTCAGACAATCAAAACTTTGCAGCTCCCTAGCCGAGAGCTCATTTGTCTCTCTGGTCTGGAATCGTATCGCCATTTGCCAACAACCAACTTCCATCTACCATCGAAATCTCCATCTCAATCAGAACAGACATCCATCTATGTATCTCAGCCTCGTTTTGCCTGTTTTGTGGCTTGATTAGCCGGCTGAAGAGACAGTTATACAGATACAGATTCGCAGTTACAAATACAGATACTTTTACCAACGCAGCTGAGGGACATTAATTTTTGTCAAATCTATGCGGAACTAATTAGCCTGCAGCTCGTCAAATTGCAAGTCATACAAAGGAGGCGGAGCATTGGGCGTGGCGCGTATATATGGAGAGCCAATGATGATGCTCATGGCCATTTGGCTTCTGTTTTTCCGGGGTAATACTGATGACTGGCACCTCCGATGGCAGCTCGAACATGTAATCCATATTGATGGATTGATTTCAATTTCCTGTCGGAGGCAAAAATCCCCCGAAGGGCTGTTAACGATGATGGTCAGGAAAAGCTTTGAGTTTTTAGCACACAGATTTTCCAATTTCTGTTTGCCACCCGTGGGGGGAGGATACTTGCTTTTTTAGAGAAGGGGATCTGTGGCTGGAGCTGGGGCGATCTGAGATCATCCCCCCAATTCGAGTGGTTCCGGTTTCCTGTGGGTGACTTAGCATAATGATGAATGACATTTAATAGCCACAATCCCCCGCAGGAACCAGCGTCTGTGGACATGTCCATGTCTAAACGTTACAAATCAATTTTCACCCACAGCCACCCAGCGAGGAACATCCACCACATTTGACACAAACAATTTACTCAAGTCGAGTTTGGGTTTTTTCTTTTTTTTGTGAACTGATTACTTCTGGCTTGATTGGCATTAGCGTGTCTGTCTAACCTAAGCTCTTCCCTTTTTCGTGTTCGAAAACCCACGCCGAAAGTTGGAGGCCGAAAAAATCAGTGAATTTGCCTGGTCATTGATGTGACAGCCGGTTGTCAGGCAGTCAGGCAGTCAGTCAGTCAGTTAGTCAGTTAAAAGAACTCTACTTTACGTTCTACCCAATTGTTAATTAAATGCCGGTGGTGGGGTAAAATGGAACTCGGCTCGAGAAAGGGGTCAAAAAACAAAACCGCTAAACCGCTTACAATTCCACAAAAGCAAAAGGCCCAAATGTAGAAGAACAAGTCCTGGGAGCTGCCAAAAATCCTTGGCAATTAGTGACGACTTAGTCAACTCTTTTTTGATTCTTATTTTTGCCGCAACACCCCTCTGCCATGACAACAAAATAAAGGCCAAGCCTGGGTGCTGCTGGGTAAAATAATGATGATGCTGACGATGATGATGATGACGGTATTCCCTATTGCAATGCTGAGTCCTTCACAGCAAGAGATGCTAATTGGTGGCAATCTAGTGCGCAACTTCCGCCGGAATGATATTCAACTGCTGCATAAAAACCCCTTTTTGAAACTCCTTTAACCCCCCTGGAACCCCTGCCACTGCCTGCGGCGCAACGAGAACCGGAAATCCAAAGTGAAAACGTTTTAACAGCAGCAATTGAAATTCGCTTTTCTCGGCGCCTTTTGTTGTTCCTGTTGCTTTGGGATTTTTGCGCAAAAACTCTCACCCCAGTCTAGAATATATTTTTTTATTTTTTGCTAACCCGAGGCGTTAGTTGACAATAGGTCTCGGTCTCTTGGTATTTATATATATATATAAATATATACCCATTTATATATAGATGGCAGCGGGCTTGGTGGTGGGCGTGCGTGGGCCGTTTAAGCCGCAAATTTAGACGTAATTCAAAAATTACAGAGCACACAAAACAGGGCAATTTCTTTGGACCTCCTGCGAAAAGAAAAGCCACACCCATGGCAAAAGGGCGTTTACTATCTGCCACACCACACCACACTACAACAACAACAACATCAAGTACACCAACAATGGGAGACAAAAGGGCAATAGATAAACGTCTTTCGGTTTTGGGCCGAATTTTACGGGCCCGCTGCATGAGATACTCAGGGGCGGACTAATAAACAGTCCCAAATTAGGGCGTAAAAATAAATATCATATTATTTTTAAAAGAAAAACCTATGCTTGAACTCTTCCAAGTGCAACATGTATCTTTAATGTATGGCTTATTCAGCTTTGAAATTTTTCGGCGCCCAAAAAGCGCCTTCCTTCTCGAAATTGGTGAGCGGTCCTGGAGGACGACGTGAAAAGTTGGCCGTCTTGGCCTTTGTAGTTAAGTGGGTGGGTCAGATACGTTGGCTGGATTAACACAAATTGATTTGCTATTAAATTAGGCTCACACACACGCTCACACACACACAGATACACACAGGTGGAAAAACAGTTAAGTGTAAAAGAAGACGCCCTTGGCGCAATGCCAGCAATGCAAAAGTGGGCGGCGGTTGGGTGGGTTTGGCTTTCCACTGGGTGTGGTTGCTGTGATAATGATACACACACACCATTCGCATGTGTGTGCCGACTGCTAAAATTGCCCAATTTGTGAGGCAGTTTCGGCTTTGATGTGTGAACAACAGCGGTGCGGAAAAATAAGGAAAATTGAAATGGAATGGAATGGAAAATGTGCGGCTTGACGGGCGATGGTGGGGGGAAAAGATTGGCCAGAGCAGACACTAAATTACACTAACGTGTTTTGAATTATTTTTCAATTTCATTGTCAGCCGCAGACAGACTACGGACGTACAAAACGGACGGAGTGGAGAACTCCGGCCCGTTTCCGCCCCGCATTGTTACATTTCAATTAAGTTTCAGCGGGCGATGGCACAGTTGAGCAGGCATATATGTATGGCCAGTGGCTTTTGGGGCCCACGTCATTGAAAACTGACACAAGGTACTCTGCACATTCTGCCAGTTTTTGCGGACGCGAAAGGTTCCATGTTCAAGCGCCGCCAGCGCAGGTTTATCATTTAGCAGATATTTTAAGCAACCAACAATATTATCAAAGCTTCAATCCTGATCCCAACGAAAATCCCGCTGGATAATCAACCGCGAAATTCAGCAGAGCGAGGTAGAAGGCACAGGGTTGGGCTTAGGCTTAGCTAGTTAGATAGATGGTATTGATAAAAAAAAGGATTAGGGGTTCCCATTCTCGGCGCTATGATCCACGCCAAAGTGTTATCCTTGTTATCCTCAAAAATCGCATTGTGGGGTATCACTATTCGATCTGACTATTGGATGTTCTAATTTGTGGCCCCGTCTCTCGTACAACTGTTGTTACAGGCAGGCACTGATGTCGAACCGAGGGTCCGATTCGGACAAGTTGAATCCGACGCACGTGAGCAGCTCGCGGGCACCGCTCCATCTGGGCCACGCCGGCCGTCCGCCTCACCTGCATCCCCATGCCGCTCTGCTCGACAATCAGCAGGACGACGACGACAAGCTCCTGGACGTGGTGGGTCCGCCCCAGAGTCCGCTACTCCCGCTCAGCCACTCGCTGCAGCAGATGCACGCCCACCAGCACTCCGGTAAGTAATAATCCAAGCTATTCAAGAAAAAGAAGGAGAAATCCAACAATTCCTGATATTTCAAATCCTCACTGATAATAATCTTGACATTCTGTTTTTGTTTATTTCTTCAAGCAGCTCTGGCTGCCTGGTTTAATCACTTGGCTGGCGCTGGAGCCGGAGCCTCCGAACACGCAGCTGCGGCGGCGGCCAATGCCAGTGCGGAGGATGCACTGCGTCGCCGCTTGCAGGCGGACGCGGATGTGGAGCGGGATGGCAGCGATTCGAGTTGCTCGGAAAGCGTCGGCGGCAGTACCGGCGGTGCCTTTAGGCCCACCTCGACGGGCAGTCCCAAGGAGGCGGTGGGCGCGGCTGCAGCTGCCGCAGCGGCTGGCTTGAATCCCGGTGGCGGTAGCTATCCGTCGCCGAATATATCGGTGGGTCCGCCCATTCACCCGTCGCCGCATTTGTTGCCTTACCTGTATCCACATGGCCTGTATCCACCGCCGCATCTGGGCCTGCTGCACAATCCCGCTGCAGCGGCGGCCATGAGTCCGGCTGGCCTGAATCCGGGTCTGCTCTTCAATGCCCAACTGGCGCTGGCCGCCCAGCATCCGGCTTTGTTTGGCCACGCCTACGCGGCGGCGGGTCACACTCCGGTATCACCATTACAGGGCCTGAAGAGCCATCGCTTTTCGCCGTACAGTTTGCCGGGCAGCTTGGGCTCCGCCTTCGATGCAGTGACTCCCGGATCGAATGCCAATCGCTCGGGAGATCCTCCAGGCGGCGGCGGCGGCCTGGGTGGTGGTGTGGTGGAGAATGGTCCCAGGAGTCTGAGTTCCAGCCCTCGACCCCGACCTGCCTCCCACTCGCCACCCACTCGACCGATTTCGATGTCACCCACAACGCCGCCATCCCTGATGAAGCAACCACGTGGCGGTGGTGCTGGCGCCGGTGTGGCCCAATCCCAGCACTCGCCTTCGGAACTCAAGAGCATGGAGAAGATGGTCAACGGACTGGAGGTTCAACACAATGGCAGTGCGGCGGCAGCAGCGGCGGCTCTTCAGCTGGCCGAGGAGGCTGCCCAGCACCACCACCACACCCAGGCGCACCACCAGCAGCAGCAGCATCAGTCGCACCACCAGCAGCAGCACCACCAGCAACCGGCACAACCACATCCGCACCACCAGACCCATCTACACTCGCACCATGGGGCGACAACGGGCGGTACGGATCAGTGACAATTACTGGACGGCCGCTCCGATTGTGAGGATGCCGGTCTCGAATTGGAACTAGAGTTGGAGGAGGATGTCGAGGATCTGGATCAGGATCCGGATGAGCAGGACGAGGATCGCAGCTCGGTCATCGATCTCGATCTGGACGTCGACGTCTGACCGCGAACGGATCAGCGACATTGCCTCTAGCCTCTGAACTACACGGCCACCGTCTTTGTGGTTTAGCGTAGTGTATATGTACATATATATATCGGACGATTTGGACCCTAGACTATAGGCATTTGTAGCATATATAGTGTGTATTCCTCACTCTGCCCGCTTATCGCCAGTGTTAAGTAACTTCTTTTTTTTTTTTTTGTCTCGTTACTAAGCAAAGCCTAGCCCCTAGAAATCGCTGGCGATTCGCTGGCAAAGTGATGGAGATGGATGGTCTATTGAAGACAGAAAGTAGGAAAAACAAAAAAAAGAAAAAGGAAACAAAAAACAGGAAAAAGTTAAGGGGGCGTGGCAAGAGAATCGACGTAACTTTTAGCGCCTTGAAGGTTCCAGACTTCAAGATCAAACAGACGGAATATGAAAAATGAGAAGTAAGGACAAGGGCTATCCTCAAACAAATTTATGTATCACCCATATATGTATATTGATTGGATTGAATATAGCAACATCAAAGATGGCGCCTCTTTATATACATCTAGAACACATATATATATATAAATATATATATAGTATATATAGAAGCTGGTATATATACAGAATGTAACCTTAGTAAAACATACAAGAAAAACAAAGAAAAACGAAAACCCACAAAAAAAATACCACAAAAACAAAATAAATGCAATTTTTTTTCTTAGTCTTAGGTGGATGAATTTTTTTTTAGTAAACGTAAATAAAACCTATATACATAGAATATATATACATGAATAATTTATGTAGCTTTTAAGTACCAAGATACCGTAAACACTCAAAAAGGAACACACACATGCAGCACCACCCCTCACACACACAAACACATTCACACACACACACACCAGTGACGAGTTTTCTTCGTAGACGATAGAAAATGCTTATAAACTATATAAACTATGAGAGCTTGAGTTTTCCTAATTTTACCATAATATTTTTCCAATTTTTTTTCGTACTTTTAAGTTCTAAAACCAAAGAAGAAAGTAATCATTTTTTTTTCGTATTTGTATTTTAATTTCGGAACCCCCTGAGATGCTAATTTAGGGCAAGAGTTCTGTGTGTGTTTATATCATAAATATATATGTATGCGTATATATAAACTATAATTGTATTGATAAAAAAAATATAATTTTTTTTTTAGTAAAGTACATTTTTTTGTGTAAGACGTATGGAAGCGGAAAAAAAGAAAAGAGTTGAATTCAACGCATGTTCCTCGCATAATTTAAGAGAGAGCGACAAAGACGCAGCTAACACACACCCACACCCACACACCTCCCTCGCACACCAATACACGTACACTCACACAGTACACACACACACCACCACCAGTAAGGAGAAAAAAGCAAGAAAATTCACAAAAAAAATAAATTAAAGTACATTTCCGTAGCGATTTGTTTTCCTTGTAACCCAATAATATTGCAACATCACACAATCTTCATCGCATCATCATCACCTGCATCATCATCACATAGGCATTCTTATGATGGAAGAGAATTATTTTTTTTTCTGTTGGTTAGCTGTTTTTTGAAAATGAATTATACGCAAAAGCAATATTAATTATAGTTAATTAAATTTAAAACAAACGCAAACAACCCGAGACAACAAGAACAGCTACAACAAGAACAACAAGAACAAATTATGTACGAAAGGATATATATATTTAAATATATATATATATGTATATGGATAAAATTAATGAAGAAGCAACAACACCTCATGTCACTGCAATTATATATAAAATTAATTAAACAACAACAAAACAAAGGAAATTAAATAAAAATTATTACTAAAAAAAAAAAAACAAACAAACACAGCATTTTCAACAAATATTAATGGTGCAAACAGGAATAACAGCGATGACAAAACATGCAATCAAAATTGGTTCATGTTTCATTAGTTTTCGCGTTTATTTGTTCGAATCTCTTTTTTTCTCTCTTTTATTTGGGCTTATTGTTTGTTGTCTGGTCACAGGATTTTCCCCCGCATCCTTTGCCCCAAAATGAGCAGCGCCAACGGGAATATTAAATAAATGAATAAATAAATAGCAGCGGCTGGCAAACAGTGCGTGTCATAATTAACTGTTCGCTCTCTGACCCACACTGCCTGCCAATTGTCTGCTGAGTTGCCAGGATTGCCAGGGTTGCCAGGCTTGCCAAGGGATTTACCGGCCTGCCCATGAAACTGTCCACCAATGGAATTTTTCGAAAATCCTCTTCGTCATTAAAATTGAGTATAAATTGGCAACGAAAAGTCTAAAAAGCATATTGGCTACCAACTTTTAACAGACTTATATTTTAAAAGCATCAAACCCCGTATGCTTCTAATTGTTTTTTGCAAACTTCCGCTTATCTGCACCCTCAATTTGGAAAGTTTTTCACTTCTTCCTGCTGCTCCCCGGCGAATGACGATGACGGTCCGAAGGACTTGTCCAATTCGACGGCCGGATAACGAAGGTGTAACATTTAATTTAATAAAAAAAACTTTGTCTGCCACCCAGTTTTTGGGCTAATCCAAAGCGGCGATTATCGGCGGCGTGGCTAAGCCAAGCGTTAAGCACTGGCTAATAGAATTTGGCACGAATGCCTCGTTCTCGACGAGATAACGTCGGATTATGGCGTATTTATATTTTGGATCGGATCAGTAATTGAATGCCCGCATGATATTTATTCATATATGTTGGTATATATATATATATATACTTATAGTCTGGAATCGTTGGTTACGCCCGACTGGCGGCGGTTGTAAATTGTAACGCTTCACTACCAAAAGGCGCAAAGAGTTTAAGTGCGGCCGTAAAAAGCGCTGGGGACACCCCTACCCTCGTTTTGGTTAACCCTTTTTCATCTCTTTTGCCCACGCACTCTGAGTGTTTTGGGCCAGAAGTCAAATAGAATCGAATGCCAAACATAAATTACGTATTATTAATTGCCGCCGCCGCTGTCGCCAGTGTCACCAATGTCACCACCAAAACAGCCAACTGCTCGACAAAAGGGGTAATGTCGTCGATGTTGTCAACAATAGCTTCTCCACCTCTGCGACCATATCCATATCCATGCCCGAACCGGAGAACCCCTCCTCATTCTCATCCCACGCACTTAAGCCATTTCCCGGGCCAGTTACAAATGGAAAATGTAAGTAAGTAATGCTACTCTAATGGATTTATTATTGAGCAAAACTACTGACTACTTGTCGGTTTTTTTTAGCTGTATTTCGACAAAATAGGTCACATAGTCAAAATAAACACCTATTCGTGCAGTCAATGATCCAAGCTAACGATCCCATTCATTTTTTGGAAGGTTTGGAAAAAATTAATTTTTTTTTTAATTTTTTTGCATTTTTAATCACAAAAATTTTCAAAAAACTGGTCAAAATTTAACGTTTCCAGGCGTAAATGCCAATCGATTAGAAATTAAATTCCGAGCTGAACGGTATATGACATTCCATACTTAAATCATTTGATGCAATTTTATGGCCAAAATACTGATTATTCCCCCTCGAAAAATGGCAATGTTGAAGTTTGGCAAAAATATCGTTTTCTTGGTACGCAAAAGAGGAATAACTTGGGCAAAATAGGTCGCATACTGAAAATAAACACAGTTTTTTGCAGCTAATAATGAGCGCTAACGGTCCCATTCATTTTTTGGAAGCTTAGGAAAAAATAATTTTTTTTTTAATTTTTTGCATGTGATTAAAGTGATTAAATCACCAAAATTTTCAAAAAACTGGTCAAAATTTAACGTTTCCAGGCGTAAATGCCAATCGATTAGAAATTAAATTCCGAGCCGAGCGGTATATGACATTTCATACTTAAATCATTTGATGCAATTTTATGGCCAAAATACTGATTATTCCCCCTCGAAAAATGGCAATGTTGAAGTTTGCCAAAATATCGTTTTCTTGGTACGCTAAAGAGGAATAACTTGGGCAAAATAGGTCGCATACTGAAAATAAACACAGTTTTTTGCAGCTAATAATGAACGCTAACGATCCCTTTCATTTTTTTAAAGCTTTTTGTAAAAAATTTTTTTTCTTAATTTTTTGCATTTTTGAGCACCATTAAATTTTGAGAAAAATGGTCAAAAAATAAAATTCCCAGATTGGAGTGCCGATGTATTGGTAATTAAGCTACGAGCTCAACGAGGTGTTACATTCTACTTTTGAACACTTAGTTCCATTTTTATGCCGAAAATACTGATTATTTTCTTGTCAACTATTTTTTTTAGCGTTTTTATAGTTGTTACTTCGTTTGAAGATGCCACCCATGGAAAGGGTTCCCGGAAGTACGGTGTTTCTTAATTATCAAAATTTATATTAGAATGTTGCTTAAAACTTAAAAGGAGAATCTTATCTTAAGATCCGAATTTCAATTTGTGCCAGTCCCACCTGCTGATCCCGATGACAGCCATCCATCACCCGAAACTTTCTGCACGTCATTGGGTCGAACATGCAAACACACTCGCTGTATAAATATTTAGATATCCGTCACTAAACATGAATTGGCATTATCATAACTTGCGTTTTATTGCCAAAACATTTATGAGAGACAGACAGACAGCGCGAGGAAGCGTTTCGGCGGGCGTTGGAGTTCAAAAGGTTGGGGATTGCGTCGAAGTGCGTGTCGAAAGTTACTGGATAAAGGAATACCCTTCGCTCGGTTCTCAAGGGGCGGCGAAGGGTCCCTGCCATAATGATCATAATAATAGTTTTACGGGTTAGAGAAGTCACAGTCGCAGCGACAGCGACAACGAGCAGCAATAATTTAGCAGCAAATCGACATTGGGTTAAATCGACGAAATGCCTTTTGTCCTTTCATGTATTCGTAGTAGTGATGGCGGTTATAGCCGTGTTCAAGTACCCAATTCCAGACATTTACACTGGTACACTTAGGTACATATGTAGCTACGTGAAATATAATTGTTAGGGAGCATTTAACAAATACGTGTACCTTGTATTAAGCAAGTGGCACAAATACGCAAAGTACCTTAACCAACACTGATATTAACCCCTTGACGGTGCGTAAATGTTGCGTGTGCTAACCCAAAAGGGTTGTCCTTCGATGGGCTGACGGGTGGGTGGCTCAAGTTTGTTATGCATATTTGATTAGTTAGCGCATTTTGTGGATACGCACAGGAAGTTGACTCTTTGCGTGCAGCACTGCGAAGGGGTTGCGCGCATCCCCAACCCCCCTAAAAATCTGTCGCACCCCCCATCCGCCTGTTTGTTCAATGGGCGGAGCTGTTGTTGTACGTAAGCGGCCGCACGGCAGCAATTAAAATGCTCAACTTGTCAACAACGCATTCCATTTCCATTTCCATCCCCCAATCCACCAGTCATTGGTGGGGGCAATCCAACGATCCACCGGCACTCCTGTCAGTCCCTTTCGCAAAAGGCTTTGATTTGTGGGCAACAAAAGTCGAAAAACTGTTGACAACATGATGATGGTGATGATTCAGTTGGCTGGTTGGTGGCGATGATTCAGCCGATTGGGATGTTCCGAAAGGCAGGCACTTGACTCGGGATGCTGGCTGTTAACTTTGCTTTGGCTCTCCATCGATTCGTAATTAGCGAATTTGAAGGCATTGCTTTTTGTAATATCATAAAATAAATACTGAATATTGAATAACCTAACTACACATCCTATTATTCAAGGCTTACATAATGTTTAAGTTGAACCTATCCTTCAGTTTCCTCATGGAGTTCCTGAGCCCACAGGCTACTCATTGGAACATTGAAACTAAAACCCGATAGGTAGCAGTGAATTTTATAAATCTGGCAACTTTGTAAGGATAATTTGCATACACTTCGATACTCAACTGGATTGTGATGTGGAACAGCATGTGCCCATTAACCAGTATCCATTATTCCTGGGCGGAGCTCCAAGGCCACAAAAAGCTGCCACAGTCAGCACCTCGATTAATGGACACGGCCTAATCAGGGAAATGGGCAGAGGGATGGGACACCCGACCACATATTTGCGTATCCTGTGCCGTGATCATTTTATAAGCGCAATTTCCCCCTTTTACGATTATCCTCTCATGCGAAACAGGGTTTTTCGAAAAGGGCAGAAGGGTATGGGGGGTCTTCCACCTATCAATACGTGGAAATTTGTTTTCAATTTTTCGGTTGCAGCGGTCATAAAAAGAGCTCACGCACACACACATACACACTCACCCACCTGTGTTTTTGAAAAAGGGTTGACGGGGCTGGCGGGGGGGAAAAAGAGGGTAAGGGGCGATCGGCTATATCCCTATACTGTACTATATGTATTTGTGCAACCATCAAAATGCAAATGCGCGACCATAAATAATGTGCGCAGACAGACGTTGGAGACGGAGACAAGCGGCCTAATAAAAACCACCCAAACGATTTAAAAAAAAAAAAAGAAATACACTAAAGGCGCAGAGAATATATACCTATAAAACCGACACAAAACCCAAATCGAAGTGGGCGTGGCAGGCGGGGGTTCTCTTTTTTTCGGTACGAAGTTTTTTTTGGGTGACGCTTCAATGGCTGCGGCGTTAAAGGGTTGCCATCGATTTGGTCGCTGTGCTCGCGTTTAAACGACGCGACGAATTAAAATTCCCTACATCCGGGAAAGAAAGAAGCCCACCCCACACTGCCCACCAAAAGTGCCCCCTCCCACGCCCCTTAGCCGGCGTAGCTGCTGCGTAGGCGTTGCTCTACAAGTTTAACCAAAAGTCATGCTCGATTAAATTGCCTTTGTTTGCGGTACCTCGCGAACGGAAGTCGAGTTACCGAAAAAACTCGAAAAGCCCATGAAACACCAGCGAGCGAGAGATCTATCCGATATATTGGAACTTGCATATATAGAGGCACTATACCATACCATACTATACTATACCACGTCCCCCCGCCATCCATTGATCTGTGACGTAGGTGCGGCCTTCGGAGCATAATGAAAGGGAGCTGCTGCCTTTTGTGTTTCGCGGTGGGGGCGCAAATTTGAAAATCAGTTAACGGCCAATTTGTTGGCCAGCCGCAAAAGAGCCGAAAATAATGCGGTGCCGCTTGGTGTGGCATTGTGTCAGCGCCTTCCTCCACATCAGCTAGCTACCCGATATACATATTCCCCAACCCCAACCCCAACCCCAATCACCAGCAACAACAGCAACACCAACACCAACAGGAAGAGGAAGAGGAACAACTCCCACACCCACTGGTAGCCATCGATCCATTTACTTATTAACGAAATACATTTTCCACATTCGACCAGCGGCTGCCAAAAGATGACAAGATGATGGGATGTGCACGATATCTGAGCCTGCAGTTCGGCGGAACTCTATTTGCGGTAAATTGTCGACCCCTCGAATGACAATTCCTCTAATCACACGGAAAACAACTCAACTGATCTACGCATGAATGACTGCATCTAATAATGCTAATCTGTATCTAATGATTTTAGCTTTATATACTTGCACACCTTTTTGTATGTTCCCCAATTAAACTTAATAATATAATATTAGTAATAATAATGTACATATGCAGTTTTATGTTTTATGTTTTATTAGTGCCCAGCTATTTTCTTGCCGTGCACCTTTCAGAACGAGCCATCGAAATGAGTGAACGCTGGACATTCGCGTGGACTGGCTGACCGAACTGGCTGACTGACGCTGCCATTATCCAATTTCCATATGCAAAGCCAGTTGACATTTTGCGGCAGCTACAATCGCCGCCCCCCTCCCACCCTGTCACCGCCCTCCCATATGGAATATATATTCCAGCCCCAACCCAATCCCAATCCCGATCCCAATCCCAATCCCAATCCCCATCCCAGCAGAGCCAGTGTTGTTCCACTTGCATAGCAATTTCGTCTGTGCCGTTGTCGTCACTTTGATTGATTTGACTTTTTGTGCTGCGATTTTCGTGTCGATTGCGAATGTTTTTGCGGGAGGGGGGAACGTTGGGGACTTAGATGGTCGCTATGGGAAGGGGATTGCATCGATCGGTTGGGGTTTTTGTGGGATTAAGACTTCTGGCACACTTGCAGCAAGTGGCACAATTTCTTATACAAAGCATTTCAAAGTAATAATCACATATGGCCATTGCACAGACAGTCAAGTTGGAACCTATAGTACTTGCAGTCGTAAGTCTTCAAATCTTAATCAAGTAATCGGTTCTACTTGTTGTCCAACTGCAGACCTCTGCCACTGACCAAAGGCAACTGGTGAGATGGCCAGTCCCGAGTTGCAGTCCAGACAAAGGCGTAACGAATCGGAACAATAGCTAAAAGTGCAGATGAGGAGGGAGCAGAAACTGTCGGCGGAGATTGTCAATAAAGTGGAAGAGGAGTTTCGGGATGGGCTCTTCCTGCTCCTGCCGCCGAGAACTTTATTGTCAATGCTCCGTTTAAAATTCCAATCGACACCCGAATGCGGCAAAGTTCAAGCGGCTGCTGATCCGCGGGGATCAGGGATTCTATATGGCCAGAATTCTCGAGTCGAGTGTGTTTTTGTGCATATTTTATGCAAATTATCGCATCGCCGCCGCGATTTATGTGGCTTTGCGTACCAACTCAGGCCAACTCAGGCGATGAAAAAATGTAAAACAATTTAACACTTTACACGACATTCAAATACTTTTGTGGGAAATTACCCTGCTTCTCCTTGCACTCCATCCTGGGCCGATTGTTTCAGCTTAACTATGTAGTTTGAAACTGGCCCCCGAGTAATTGGCTGCCTGTTTATTGGGTGTCGTCAGCAATCGGCAATTGGCGCTGCCAACTCCCCATCTCAATTTTCTACCCATGCTAGAATATACATATGTATTTACCCCCTGTTGCATCTGCATTTGGCGGCCTCAAATTGAGATTGGGGGGCATCCAGACATCTCCTCCATCTGTCTGTCCATCTGTCTGGCTAGGAAAATCGGGATAGTGAAGGAGGTGGTTTCGTCGTTGCAAGTGCATTCACAGATTCCTGGAGCTTCGATGGTAAATTCTTCAAAAATTCGCACTTAAATTGGTGCTAGTATTTTACTATTTCTTCAACGATCGAAGAAAAAGTGACTAACATTTTATTCTAAATGTGTTCTTTCTAATAGAATAGAATTTTCAAGTTGATAGGCAAATCCCTTTGAAAATTCCACTTAAATCTAATTCATATGTAAGCTTATTATTAACAGTTCCGTATGCCTTCATTGTGAACATATTACAATTAATGCGTTTCTATTATGTTGGTTCCTCCAATAAATTATAAATTATTAGGTTTTATGCAGCAATTTTCGGACTTTTCTATTGTGCCATTATAATTGGCTAATTGATAGGCTTAAGACAACAGTTGAGATGAACCATTGTTCGAAATGAAAGTCCTGTATTATTATTAAATTGGCTTAATGCAATGGTGCCTTGAATAGGTGCACTTAAAACCAATATATAAGTTAATAAATGTTTCCAGATTATTTAACTTTACTTTATGTTATATTTTCGTTAAGTTGGGCTTTGAAAAAGTTGTTTAATGTTTTTGTGTTGGCAATATTTCTGGTGTACATATTGAAAGCTTGCTTTTTGTTAATATTTTCATGTGCACACATATATTTATGGATAACAATGCTATTGATTTTGCTAGCAACTCGCAAATTCCCGCAAAAATCGCTGGACAATAAGGGCCGCAGCGACAATATTAAGAACAACGGCAAACACTGTTCCAGCAATAAAGAAATCGACGACGGAGCCAACAAAAATTGGTCCAAAGAATCGGGCATAATAAATTGGCTACCACTGACGGATTGTGGGCAGACAGAGGCCCAAACAGAAGAAAAAAAAATATATATATGTATATAAAAAATCATGTTGGCAAAGGGGGGTTAAGAAGAAGAAGAAGCAGCAGCAGAGAAAAATACGCGCACGGTTGCACAGGGGGGTGGAAATGAGGGGCAGGGAGAGGGGTGCAGCGGCTGCTGCTGCTGCGTCCAGCATTTAACACTCAATTTAATACGAAATTTATGGCCAAGCGTCAGCGACGACATGCGACTTCGATTGGGAGATTGCGAGCGGCACTTGGAGAAAAAATCAACGAAAAGCTGGTAAAAATCTATTTTGGTTAAGTATCGCAGCGGAATTAAGGTGATATGCTGTTTTTTTTTTTTCAATATATAAGTATTCGCAAATACATCGATAAGCTACAATTATGTTTGGGTGTCATTTGCTTTTTAAAGGAAACAGACCACACTGGGCGAGTGAACAGTGTGACCCTGCTTAACAGCTTACAAGTTGGTGCCTAGCTTGGTTAATCTTCTTATACTTCTTTCAGCGTATTATACTAAAATTAATTCGTGGTTTTTTCCTGTGTGCACTATTCAGAATCGGAGAATTTTCGGAACCGACTGACTAATTGACTGACTCGTCGTCGGACGCATCGCTGCACACTTGACTGCCCCGATCAGGGGGAAATTGGATTGGGTGGGGTGTGTGTATAAACAGTGGGCGGGGGTGGGGGTGGCACAACTCAAACAAATTAAAGACATTAGAGTTGATTTAATTTACGCCTGGCCATCTGACCCCGCAGCAAAATACGGACCTGCAATTGGCACTTTTTACGCTGCCCTGTGACAAATTGCCGTCCGGCCACCAAAAGTGACCCCTCCTCGCAGGCCCGTTTCTATTCCTGAACAGTTCCATATGGGCCCGCACGATTTAATTGCTGGGGTTGACTGGGATGGGATCAGGACGGGACGGGGACGGGGAACGAGAATGAGAATGAGAATGTAACCGAGACCTGCCCCCGGAATTTGGGAATCTTTCGAGTGTCAATTTCGTAAATTACAACGATTTGCCAAAAGGCAAAAGCCAGATGGGAAGCGTTACATGGGGGGGAGTTCGGATAAGGCAACACCAAGGGTTGAACGCATCGTGGGGATTAAGCCATCAGGATAATGCGTTTTCAATACGAGTCGAGCAATTTTCTAATGAACCTTGGACGTTTCAAGATGGGTAGCTCAAAATGAGATGAAGGGGATGGGTTTGGCTGAAATTGTCAGAAGTTCAAATGTCAGCCTTCTACAATCTAGCATCCTTATAATGTTCAAGAAATAGTTTTTGCAGTTGCCGAACAAACCGTGTGTCCAAACTAATTTGTTTGAAGATCGCTAATAAAGCTCATAGTGTCACCTCCAATCCAATCCAATCGCCAAAAATTCACTCAATCGCAAATTGATCAAAGCTTATCTAAGACTTTGGGCTACCCAAATCCAAAAACCCATCAAAAGCAACAATGTTGATCATTCCAAAGATCGGCACAAGCTCGAACTCAGAAATTTAGGCTCAGGCCCGCTTGTGCCGCCTGAATGAGTTCGGATCGAGAGGGGTCCCAAAGAAAAAGGGAAGGGGTCCTATAACAAAAAAGAAAAAAAAAAAGAGCGGAGTTACTGCCTCGGTGGCTGAGGGATGAGAGGGGTGCCTATCTGCCGGGAACTGCCTTTTGCTGCCCTTTAAGGCCTATCGCGTGATACGATCGCATAGCCGACTGTCGTCTTAGTCTATAGTTTTTCGCGCCAGGAAGGAGCCAGCGCTGTTCGGTTGGCTATTTGAGCGCTATATTTGAATGCATGGATAACTTATTTGAATGAATTGCTAGCTAGATCCTCAGCTCCACCAGGCGATCGCAACCATATGTGTACTTAGGTGGTTGCCGTTACGTGTGATCGGTCAGTTGGAACCGATCAATTAGGCAGGAGGGCAGCAGGTAAGGTAGGATCGAAAGGTATAGCCTTAGGCATATAGTGCGATTCCGATTCCGGATCGATGGAGACCAGACCGATCGATGGCAAAGTGTTTGCCCTAATGGGAAAAGTGGTTTGGTTAAATGCATCGCTGCTTTTTTGTCCATTATGCCAGTGTCAAAGGTCAAACAAAGTATGCAAGTCGTTTGTACACCACACTCGTATGCCTAGCAATCCTGACCACCGCACCTGACGGCTATTTCACACGGTGGTGGTGCGGCGGCATTATTATATTTATATACGGTGGTGCTGTCTTGCGGTTTTATGCCAGTTGGCATTGCTGCAATTTTTAGCACGAAAGGTTGCTTGCCACAATGCGAATGCGTGCGTATTCAACTGTCAAAGTCTTTGAGTTTTGGGCGTTTTAATCAGCAAATAACAAGGCCATGTCGGCATGCCCTTCCGCCAAACATCCTCTCCATATGCCATTGAAATTGAATCGATTCGATTCGGCATTGGAGTCGGAATTGAAATTGGAATTTCTTGCAGTTGTTGGGTGTCAGTTTGATAAGTTGGTTGGACCCCAAAACAATGCCCGCTGTTAGCTGTTCCGCCCGATCTCTTCTGGCGTTAGCACCTATATATTTATATATATATTTTATTCAGTCTGAAAGGTCTGCAACAAAGGCAGCCGTTGACATTCCGAAGTCCAGCGTGAAGATTTCGAATGGGTTTTATTTCTGGCCCTTCTTTGGATCGATGAAGTGGCCACTGAGCAGCACACAGTTGACCGGGTTGATAAATCAATCAAGTGACAAGTAATGCCCGATTTAACAGCACCCACTACTAACTCAAAAAGCTTGCAAAGTAGTTAGGAAGTGACTTTGCTTTTTCACATATTCAATTACGATTTAAGAATACTTCCTATTGTAAAAATGGTTATTTTGAAAATCCTGCTTGGCATGGTCAGGATATCCCAGCTCAGGTAACTCACTGGATCCTTGCAGCCTCTTTGGCCGTGGTTAAAGATTTATTCGCCTCTATGGATCCATGTCTGGCTTGAAGTGCTTCCATATTGGGAGCTGTCCCCTTCTCATGGGGCAATTAGAATGTTCCGTGGCTGTTTGGCTTGCATGACTTGGGAGCATATGCTATGTGGCCTGTGTATGTCCCCCTATCAAAGCGATGCACACACGTGGCCAGCTGATTAATCACGTAAATGCGTAGTGGAGCACTCTGCTCTATATGTATGTATACCCTGGATATATCCCCCTTTCCCCTATTGATGAGTACGTGCAGCCGAAGAACACTCTTGGTCTAACAAACTAAATGGCGGCAAACGGCGATGACGACGACGACAGCGGTCAACTTGAGTTCCTTCAGTTTTCTGATGTGATGTGATGTGATGTGATGTGCCACACGCATGCGGATGATGCAGCAGCTCGCCCCCGCCTCTAAAATTTGTATCCTTATGCTGCTGCTGCCACGCCCCCTTTGGCGACCCCATTAATATGCCATGCGAGCGCTCAAATTGCAGGCCTTCCTGCGAATGTCTCATCGAAACTGCAGCGGAAATGTGGCCACTCCTCCATAGCACACCATACCATGCCGTCCTCGAGCTCATGCTCCTTTCTCTATAGCCCAAACGGAACGGAAACGGAATCCAAGCGAACTCAGTTGAACCGACCAGAAGTGACCAGGGCACAGTGCAATTTGGCAGCATCGAAGTCAACTCTCGCCCTGGCGGCTCATCATTAACACACACGGAGACAGACGGCAACAGGAGGGGCACGAAATGAGATGCACTTAGAGAAACGGAAGACAAGTCAATTCTACTAGAAAATGCCATAAAATAAATACATTTTCTAATAATGCAAGGAGAATGAAAATAAATCATCAAGAAATTATTAAAATTTTTATAATAGAAGCCCCTTATTTATTTTTTTTTTGTGCACATCCGCGCAGAGTTGCCTACAATTCAACTTCAGCCAATTGAGTTGTGTCCACTGCACACTCAAGGGGCAAGGAGGTTGAAGAGTGAGGAATGGTATAGGATAGGATAGGATAGCATCGTGGACATGGGCAATTCGGGGGGCAAGGACTCAAAGGCTTGCAAACGCAGTGAGAGACGGGTAAACAACAAATGGTTTACGTGCCCCTCAACTAACGGACTACCAGAGAGCTCTCTAAGTCCCCCGGATCCAGCGAAACGAAGTTATACTCGTACAGTATGGTATGTGGTCCATGCAAATGCGGAGGCTTAGGACAGGCATACTGAGCAACGAATAGCAGTTCGCTATGCATCATTAATAGTTCTGACATCCCCGTTCAGAGTGAAATGTTGACTTGGCACATTTCGGAGGTGACTCCAGTTAATTTTCCTATGAGATGTCACCAAACCGCCTTTAACACGTTTTCTTTTCATTCCCACTTCGCTGTTAAAGTAACATGACAAGGAAGCTGAGCTTTTAGTGTGACCACTCTTCTCTAAAACTCGCAGTGTGCCCTTGCCTAACCAAATTGAAAGTGCACTTCTAATTGAAATTAGTTTAAGCTTCATCTAAGAAACTTGAAGAGCTCAAGCAGGAAATTTCCACCACAGCAACAGACAAGTGTTTCGGCTTAAGCGTAAAGTGTGCAAAATCACATTTCATATACGATGACACCCAAAAAAAGTTTTAAAGTGTTGTCTCAACGAGGGACATTGATAGTTCAAGATGCCCATAAAGCCACTCCGAGACAAAAGTGAGCAAAATGTGATGCCGGATTGGGCTCAGCAGGTGATCCGCCTCCTCTTCGATTTCTTGGGGTGACAAAATGCGATGGTAATTGCTGGAATAATCGCTCCATCACCGCTCCCCAATCAGTTCGCCTTTGTCCCGTAACTTCGTTAAGTCCAAGTCCGTTGGCTCGAGCAGCTAAATCCAAGTCCAGGAAGCTGTCCGACCGCACGAAAAATCCCGTGGCTTCTGTTGCGTCTCAACCGCAAGGCAAAGCCACCCCTTCCGATTCAATCCCCCGTTCCGCCACCCATGACAGCTCCTGTTTCTTTTTGGGGGGTGGCTGTGTGATAATTTGGTTGCAGCGGCAGTCGCCGCGGGAAATGTAATAATACATCCGAAAATCAGTTGTTATTATTGCTAAGCGTAAGCGATACGGCCAGATCCGGTTACCCCTTCCACTGCACTGAGCAAAATCAGTTGATAAGTTAGATAGATTGTAGATTTGACAATATATCTGCATAACCTCTACACATATACATTTTCACATAGCAAAATGAATAACAATTCTTTTTTTTCTGTGCATATATGTCCGAGTTTCGCAGCGGAACCCAGTACGCACTTCTTCGGCGGCATAATCACAGTAATCATAAGCCACTGGGTTTGGCTGTCCAGGGGATGGGAATCGCCGAAAAGATGTGAGGAGTTATTTGGGTAGAGCACCCCATCGTCTCCGTTGTTGCTGTTTATTTTTTACGCTGACTCAATAGAAATGTTTTGTGCAATTGCGGCTCATAAAATCACAGCGGGTTGGCGTCTGGCGCGATCGGGGAAATCGAAAAAGAAAAAAATAACAGAAAGCCCGATTCCGGAGCCCGAGCTCTGGAATTGTGCAGAACGATGACAACAGCAATAAAACAATTTTGGGTCCTGCCCTCCACTGGCCAACTTCATTCAATCCCGTTGTGTCGGTGGTGCAAGCTGCCAAATCAAAGAGTTCACTTTGTGACTCCAGAGTTAACGTTACTAATTGGTTGGGAAAAATAAAATTATGCAGTTTGCTAAGTAGTATATCTTATATAACTATCTCTGATTTAATCCCAACTCCAATCCCCGACGATTGCTATCATAATCCAAAGGGGAGTGGGGTGCCCATCAATATTAATCAACATAAGCTGCGCTATAATGGTTGCCATAGCCGGGTGTTGACACCACTTGCACCACCCAAGGATCGGGGCCACCACCATTATCTTTCGCTGAGTACTGCGTGTTTGGATCCGGTATATATGTACATATATACATGCATATATCTTGCTGTTTGGGGATCCTTTTCGGCGATGTCACCGCCGCTTTGCATGTCGCAAGTCCACAAAAGGTGAGTTCGCCCCAAGGAGACAGCGCCACCGAAGCAAAAGAGTTGCGGGTGGTTGGGCGGGTGGTTGGGTGTTTTTGAGTGTGGGTTAGCTGAAAAAATTAACGGAATAATAAACAGGCGCTGCTAACGACACGCGGACAGAGCGGCAAGGCAGCCAAAGCCAGCGGCACACGAATCCTTGCGAATTAATTGTAATTCATGCGCCGCAATTATCACAAAAAGGAATCCTGAAATTTCAGGCAGTTTCAAGTTGGTCCCTCCAGCAATATCCTTTCAAAATTCTTTGTACACTTGTCAAAATATATAAACTACTTGTGCGCATTTAAGAATTACCTTTGAAGAATAACAACTTGTAAATTATACATCAGGTAATAAATGTAACCTTCTGTTTCAAATTTGATTTGATTTGTACCGTTTTAGATAATCGTTAAAGATAATTGAGTATATTTTGTTTTGGTTGTAGATAATGGTTCATATATCTTTTGAATAAGTTGTTCATTTTTAATTTTGTTCAATGTGTATGCATTCAAAACCATTGGATCTCCCACCGCCGTGGCTCGTTTCGAAAACAACTCAAACTGTCAACTGTTTTCGAGGTCATAGCCTAACAACCACAACAACGCGGATTGGGGCATTGTGGGTGGTGTGGCACGGTGGTGCGGCAGGGTGGGTGTCTCGCGGGAAAGACGCTCGGTGGCGGCGGCTCTCGCGCTTATTTAGTGACACTGATGAGTGGGCGTGGCAATAGCAATGAGCGTTAAAGTGAGCAGCGCCAGCGAGGCATAACGTTCGGGTTGCCCCACAACTATATCCCCCTATCTATATATATACATAGATATATATTTATATACATCTAAGCCACCGCACCCCCTTTTAATCAGAGGGGCTGTGGCCGTGTGCAAAACTTTTCGCTCTTTTCCACTTTTCTTTTGGGTGCCCTGGCCACAGAATTATGTTGATTGGCAGCAATTTGTCATAACGTGAAATGAGTTTGTTGTCGTAACAAGCTTAAAAAACCACCAATCTCTGCCGCCCCCACAAAAGCGGATAGTTGGGAAAAATATGTCGATAAAAACAAACAAATTAACATTAAATGAAAAGATTAAGTGTTTAAGTTTTGCCCTTTTGCCAGGCACGAAAGACGGCACCGCCAACGTTCTGGGGGATTTGTGGAGTTATGTCAGCCGCAAAATGGCAGCCACAACATTTTCAGCAGGCGTATGCAAATTAGGGAATCTATATAATTTTAATTGCACCTATAACTCCGCTTTCCCCGTCGTAAAATAAGTATTTTTTTGAAAATGTCGTGCCCGATGGGCTTACTGAAGTGCTTTTTCGTTTGTGGTTAAATTTTTAAAGCCCCGACATTTTCTTAAGATTTCGGTTTAATAACTTCTTTGGACAGATTTTCGTAAGACTTTCGATATTAACACTTTGAGGTTATGCAGGGTGTGTGAATTGTACCGCTCATAAAGTTTTCCTCTGGAAACAAGGACAAGCTGCTAATTCCTTGCTGTCTCTCATTCTCTGTTTGGTACAGTTGCTTCTTCCGCTCGAAGTTAGAGGCAAAATGCAGAAAAAGCGCCGCTGACAAACGACCCGAGGCGGATCCACAGGACCGGCCACAGCCACCGCCGGAAGTCGAACAATTTCAGGCTATTTAACTTGGCCAGCCGAGCTCTCCGGTTTCCAGTTGCCAGTTTTCAGCTCCAGGCCGCTCCGGTCCACGCTTTGCCACGCTTTGTTGACAATAGTTTCACAGCAAATTAAGAAAAGGTTGGACACAGCACAGCAGCCTCCGGCCGAAATTTGTGGCGACACTTTCTATGCAAATTGCAGCGCACACAAACACCCACACCCACACACATGGCCGTAAACCTCCCCCTCACATGGCGCAAAAGTACAGTCACCGCAGCGGAAGTACAGTCACGTAAAGCGGACGCAGCGTTGCATGTGGCTGCCTGCCACTTTATGTGTGTGTGTTCGTGTATATGTGGCAAGTTTTTGGGCAAACTCTCATAAATCTTCGCTTACACAATGTTGGCGGGTCAGTTGTTGTAGCCGCCCCGCCCCCACGCCTCCTTTTCAGCCACCCCGCTGCTCCTTCAGCTTCCCCAGCAGCCAACAGCGATGCCACATCAAAAAACAACAATTAAAAGCTAAATCTAAAAATCTAATTTAACGTATTTTAAACTATTCTCAACAGTTATTGCTATACAATACAAATGATAATGATAATTATTCGTTTTAAAATATCACTTATTCTTTTTTTGTGCACAGATTATAGAGATTGAATCCACTAACGCTTGGTAAAGTTATGGTGTCTAATATCGTTGTTTTGGTTCACATAGGGAAATGACTACTGTTCACTGGCCGAAAAATGTCCAATTTGGCAACACAGGTAACCACCGCAGAGCCGTAAACTTTTGACCAGCTTTGCATATTCGGGGGCATCTGTTGGCAAGGATTTTGAGGGGGTTGGGGCTGTGCCGGTGGTGTTTCAAGGCAGGCAGGAAAGTTTTATTGAACATATTGTCTAAACAACATTATCCAAACCAAACCAAACCAAACCATACTGAAGTTTCGAGCCCCAAACCCCTTTATCATGCTGCTGTTAGTTTCGGAGTCAATTGAAATTAATTATGTTGTTGGTCGACAATTTATGCGCCATAAGTTGGCCCACAAGTGTGCGGCGGCATAAATTGCCAAGAGAGCATTACCACACGGGGAAAAATAAGTTTGAAGATAAATTTGAGCGTAATCATAATGCTAGTAACTTATAAGCAATTTATAAACGTTAAATCCTTAAAGTCAGACAACCAAATTTTGTTCTGTGCATTTACACCCAAAAGTGGGGAATTTTAGGGAAAGGGAATGTGTTTTTCGGCCTGCATTACACGCTGATAATTCTGGCAATTTCCATAATGACCAAAATTGCACTGACCGCGAGCCAAACGCTGACAAATTTCCCATCGAGTGTCGCCTGACACTTTAAACGTCCGTCTACCTGGCTTTATTCACCTGTGATGGATAAGAAAATTACAAAATTTCATGTGACACTTCATAAAAGGAAAACCAATTGGTCAGTCAAAGAAAATTACAGCTGAAATTACCCAGCGGCTGAAAAAGAGTTTGAAAACGAAGACGAAGCTTGCATATTAAGCAGTTGAAATTTTTATGAATGAAATCGAGGGACTGTTGTTGGGCATTTTGGTTTGGGGACTCCGGTTTGAGATTACGATTTGGATTGGGAGCGATCTTATCTCGGTTCGTTGACGCCACACTCGATTACCTCGACACTCGACACACACACACCTAGAAAAGAAGAAGTGGGTAACCATTTGCAGAAGTTGGGGGGATCGTGACAAGTGCACTTGATTGCCGAGAGAACAATAAGCCAAGATTTTACTGAAGTCGCGGCTTCCGAGAATTCGTAACGCGTCTAGGAAATGTGGGCTTGCTCACCATTCAATAATTCACATGGTTTTCTGGGCTATAATAAAATAAATCAGCTGTTTCTCCAGTCCATAGATATTTCGTTGTGAAAATTCTGATTACAAAATGATTACGGAAGTGTTGGCACTACGAGCATTTCTCCAAGTGCCATCAGGCGCCACATAATTGAGCTACTTCTCATGGAGAAAATTAAAAGAAAAAAAATCCATATAGACGCGGAACTCGAGGACATCCTGAATAGCTTTCTTTGGCATTCAAAGGCCGAAGTACTGCACTCCAGCTTTGCGGCTCATGTGTTTGTATGTATGTGCGATTCACACCTGCGGACCCCAGCTGGTGAATGAATATGTATACACATATGGCCAACTCAATTCCATTTGCCAGCCAGCCGCCACATGCTCGACAGAATCCCGGAATCCCGGGCAGAAGTAACTGGAGCGGAGGCCAGGAGTGCCACTCGTCAGATAATCGCAAAACGGCCCAAGAAGAGCATCCTCAAGAAAATGATATATAAAATGCCAGTGTCCCCCCTAACAATTTCCACATTTCCCAGGAAGGGGCCAGGTCCAAGTCGGTGAGTGAGTGAGTCGACACATCAAAGCAAGTGCACAAATTAAGCTAAACAAAACCAAACAACAGCAAGCAACTCGCATACACAGGACATTCCAGGGGCTCTGGGCAAAGGGGGGTATTGATTGAAGCGATTGAAATGATTGGGTTAAGGTTGCTACTTCATCACGAAGATATAATGCAGTTGGATCACAGTTCTAATGTGATGTTATACCTTTGGTTAAAAACATGGCCCCCATTGAGCGACGCCACTGGTGGGGACAGTCTTGTCGGCATTCTTTCAAAGCGTGTGCCCCCCGCCCCTCTTATCCGACCCGTGGCCCCTGAAAAGTTAGCCCCAAGTTGCAGGAGCGTCAGATGAAGTTGCTCCACTTCAACTCACACACTCAAGCCTCGCTTGGTTAAGCATGTGTGCGCGTGTGTGTGTGTGGACTAGTGGGTGTGTGTGTGCATGTGTGTATGGATGAAAGTTCAACTCGAAAGTAGCTGGTACATGGCTGCCTTTTTTTCAGCGCAACTTTGATGACTCCCCCCAGCCCGCAGCACGAAAAGGACGAGCCAAGACGACATTCCTGTGGGCCAGGGAAAATTTAGAAAACAAGCATGGAAAATGTGGGTGCGGATGAAAAGCAGTAGTTTTTTTTTTTTCCAGCTGGAACCAATCTATGGTATTGCGTAAACAAGGCGTCAATCAATCGATCGATCGATTCTATTTATAATCGTGCAAAATGCAAGAAATTGAATGCAGATACTGGAATGGATGTTCCTTGTTTCCAGTCTTAAGAGCGATATAAATTTCTTGGAATCGCGGTTAACTTTTTTTTTTTAGAAGCTGCTGTTTGAAATTGGTAAAAAATTCGATAAGTCAATTTTCGATTACTTCATTTTCGACTACTTCATTTTCGATTCTAGTCTTATTTGCTGTCCTGTACATTCAAACATGCATTTATTTTATCTTTTCAACTTTCAACCAAAATATTTCTGTTGAACTTTGGCCAATAAAAGGAACCCAATTAGGCTCATCGTTACTCATTTTATGAGGGAAACATATCGGAACACCTGAGTTGTTTTTATTTTGCGATAATAAATGGAATTGAAGTGCATAAATGGTAGTATAGCTATCAAATAGCTCCAATCGATTTACGCAATTTTCGCTGGCTTCCGTACGGAAATTTTTGAGTGCCAATTGCACTCGACGTTTTGTATTTGTGAGAAAAACATCCCCACACATATCGAAGAGGCATTAACTAATTTTATTAAGCCATCATCAAAAAGCCGGACAAATTGCACAGGACTACGGACGCAAAAGGAAAAACTGCGGGCTAGCTACGAAAATTAAATGGACTGGAAAACTGGTCACTCACTCGTGCCTAAGGAACACTTTCGGGGGTGGAATATCATCCATCCATCCATCCGTCCATCCAACCATTCATTCATTTCTGTACAGAGTGTGCGTGCATAAAACATTGCTTATTACAACAACAGCAGGAGCAGCAACAACAACTGGACCTGGGACATCCGCAGAGCAACAAAATTCCCAAAATTCTGTACACAGAAAGGAGCTTCGATGCAAATTTGGTTGCTCCTTTTGGCTCCTTTGGCTCCTGCTGGTGCTGGTGCTCTTGTTGTTTTCGCCGCTGCTGTTGCTGTTGCTGCTGTTGTTGTGGCAGAAACTAATGGGGCACAATGTGTCCACACACACACGCACACTCACACACACTCGCATAGGCACATACACGCACACAGACACACCGCCTCGGGTTGAGAGCAAAGAGTCCTGGCCTTAAACATGAGCTAAATCATCTGTAAATGCGGGCCTCAGCACGAGTCTCGGTTCAGTTAACTACACTGCCAGAAAATCCCGATGAAATGCTTATAAAAAATCACCACAGAAATATATTTTAACTGGCCAGCACATTTCAATGAAAGCATTATATATATAATAAAGACAAATTTTAATAAAGGATCATTTCATTTCTTTGTGTGTAGTCTTCTTTGGTCTATCGTTTGGTTCAGCCCCGTTTGGGCTAGTTGGTTTGGGTGGACGCAGTGGGGTTTTGGCCAGCATCGCCGGCCTCATCAGCCATGGCCAACAGCACAGTCGACCACGTCCTCACAATGCACACGCACTACGCACATGTGAGTGGGCGGATGGGATGGTTATTCCAGTGGGTGGCGCTTCAGTGGTCAAGTGGGATGGCTGCTGCTGCTGACGTTGCTCTGTAGCCGTTTCAGGCGAGAAAATTAAATTGGCCAAAAGTTGAATCCATAACTTTTGGCTATGGACTGGACACACACTCACACTCGTCTGTGAAAATTGAGTGTGTCCAGGATGGGTAGTGAAATGGAAATGGAAATGAGAATGGGAATGGGGCTGAATGAAAATGGATGGGCAGCAGAGTCGGCCATTTTGGTTCGACCCCAAGCGAAGGCCGGAAAAATACGTGTGCGAAAATGGTCACGATGAAAATGGCCAAACGGAAAATCGGCAATGATGAGCCAGCTATAACTGAGCAAAAAAAAAATGGAAATGGAATCAGTTTTCTAATTTATAAATATACATATTTAGTTTCCTGCAATTTAGGTACATTTTATAACAAACTCGAATTTCATATCATATAAATATTATAAATGAATAATATACTTTAATATACATATATTAAAATAAAGAGTTTGAAATATGCATTTAATGAATTTAAATACTACACACGTGTTTTGCATTGGCTTTCAAATTGTTCTAGTGTTTCAAAGTTTACTTTAATGCCCAACTGTATACCTTTTTTTCTCATTTCAAATATTGCCGCCGCATAGCCCGAGGACGTGGCAATATTTCCGATTAAATTTAATCTCAACTGTGATAAAAAAAAGAACTGCAAAATTAATACTTGACATACCGTGAAGACTTTTCCCAGCCAAGCGGAATGCAATAGGCGGCCGAAAATTCAGTGTCTGGTTTACTACCAAGGGCATAAAAACCTTAGTGGCTTGGGCCGGAAAGGGGGAGGTGGCATGTGGAAACTCTCGTAATAACGGGAATGACGGGAATTTCAGGGACCACCAACTTGGTAGCTCCATTTTGGGGTCACTCTAATAAAGAGTCCGTGTCGGGATTCGGGAAACCCCACGCCCTAACATACATGTGTGAGTTTCTGCTTAAAAGCCAACAGCAGCTGCCCGAAAAACCATGAGGAAAATGGGAAAACGCCGGAGGGGGGAATCTCGGGTGGATGCAGTGGGGATCCGACGGCCTGGTTATGTTTGTTGCTGCCTTGTTGACTGGAAAATATGACCGCCAGCTGTTTGTTGTTCTCCAAACCAGCCGACCCACACTCGCATATGGTGATGGGGCGGAAATTTATGCACTGCTGGCTGGAACCACCTTCCTTATTCCTCTGTATTAATCCCCACGTTCAACAACTCATGTCAAAGCTGATCAAGTATTTTAACCTTTTTCGGAACTCACAGGACCGAAATAACTATATTTCCTGCTTTTTGTATTACTCAAAAATTTCTCAATAGTTACGAATTATTTTTTTATAATATTTATAGAAAGAAATTATTTAAAGCCATAGGTTTTCATTGGAGATATGGAATTGCTGAGGTATTCAAAACCTTCCCTGTTCGCGCACACTAACGCCATCTGTCCGCTAACGCCGGCAACGAACGGGCGCCATCTATGGGACGGTGACAACACCTCGGGTTTCTTTCGCTGTGGTGGCAAAAAAAAAAAAGCAAGAAAACAGGCTTCGTCTTCGGCGACTTTACTTCGGGGGTTGATGCTTTGCACTCCGATTAAGGACAGGGTTGTTATTCGCATTACGAAGGCAACTTTCGGTTCAGAAAAACTAGCAAATTGTAAGCTAAGCAAGATCGTTAATATTAAATTGTATATTCCCAACTCCTTAACAACAATATGAAAGCGGCTAATAAAAAATAACCCATTTAATTAAGTAAAAGCTTTCACTTTACAATTGTAAAGCGATTAAAGCATTAAATTGCACTTTCATTTCCACTTTATAACTTTATAAATCATTATTCACGCCCTATTTTATAAAAAGCTTAAGTGCAATCAGCACATAGTATTTAAGAATCCTTTAGGATAATTAAGAGAAATTTAAGTTTTGGCAAGAGTTGTACGATTTATTCATGCTAAACTGTTAGCTATTCGGTTGCTTATAACCTATTCAAACGAATACACATTTACCCTCGTGCACCTGCCTTTTTGTTCTACGTTAATTAAGTATGAGTGAAGAAATTAGACCAGACACTTCCAACAATGCTCAGTATTTAATTACGTGCTCTGAAAATGATGAGTCCGTGTAATTTGAAATATTTTAATAAAATTAGCATCGTTGGTTCATAATTGACCCCATAATGCAGCCCCAAACGATCCTCCAACCACTTGTTGCCCCACTTTTGAATAGTTGAAAAAAAAACTAATAAAAATTAAAACCCCTAGAAAAAAACCGGGAAAATGAAAAGGCGCATATGCGTGTTTTTGTGAGATTATAATAGGGGTGTTGGTGTAATGGTGTGAGGGTGGTAGTGCGGTGGCTAGAGTGTTAGTCGCTCCTGGTGGTCATGTGTCACCATTGGCCAAGTACTTCTCAAAGGACAGCGAAGACACACTCGAACGCACACCAATGCAGATCGAAAGAGAGCCCGAAAGAGAGCCAGAGAGCGAGGGAGAGCGAGAGAGAGAGAGAGAGTGAGTGCAAAACGGAGCATTAAGGGTGCTTTTCTGCCGGCGTCGCTGCCGTGGTGAGTTTCCTTCGGCTGCCGTCGTCCTTTTAGATTATTTGTCACCACCAAAAGGGGAGGATTTCTGGGAGCAGAAAAAAATATATAGAGTAGGTGGGGGTCCTTGTGAGTCCTTGTTTTTACTACTAATATTGTTGTTGCTTTTCTGTTGTGTTTGCCAGCGTCGTCGACTGGATGTTTTTAGAAGTCTGTATGCATGTATGCGTGTTTGTTGTCCTGCGTGTGTGACAAAATGGTGAATTTGCTCTCGCCGTCGTTTTACATGGCGTTTTCCTTTCGTCCTTCTTTTTTTTAATAAAATGGCAGCGCGTGTCCTAGCCAAAAGCAAAAGGAGGGTCCTTCTTTTCATCCCGCCCCTTACACAGTCGCCTCGCAAATGAAATCCAAAAACACAAAACAATAAAATGCTTCAGATGATGATGATGAGATAGATACTGATTGCGTGTTGCGTTTGCCATGCTGGTTTTTTAATCTTTTTAGAGTGCCTTGATCGCTTGTTTTGAAATAAAGAATTTACATAAGCATATGTCACTTAATCTGCAACTTAATTTGTTATGTATGCAAATAAAGATACATTCAAGCAACCCAAAAAAAATGGTTAACTATATGTTCATCTAAATATCTTTTCTGCATCAAGATATATATTTAGATATATTTAGATACCACTGATTTTTCGATGATAATTGGTAAGTTTAAATCATATGCAGAAAACTAATGGATACAATGCATTTTTTGAGAAACAAGGTCCATCCTGCGCGCCAATAATTGGTTTCCTTTTCCAGTACTTCATTTCTTGGTTACTCTTTATTTTCGTTTTCGCAGGACTCTTTGGTTATTTCCAATTTGAGCTTGAGCAAGGCGGTCTTTCGTGTCAACCGTCGTCATTCTCAGACGCCATTGTAGTGCCTTCGTTTTTGTTGTTAATTTTGTTGTTGATTTTATCGTTGTTGTTTTTTCGAGAAGCTTGTCCTGGCATTGTTGTTGCTCCTGTTATCCTGGCTTTGGCGTTGGCGTTGTCGCCCCGAGGGTGAAAATAAGGCATTCAAGCGAGAGACACATTCAACATCTATCTTATACAGCATTCCACACATTTATACATATATATTATACATATATATACCTACAAACTGATAAACATAGATGTACAATAAACCGTGTATATAGCTTGTTGTTGTGTACATTTGCGGCAGTCGGCAACTTGCAAATTATTTAAGATGCCATCATTTATGTATATTGATTTGCCCCTCCAACAACAACAACAACATCGTGAAGAACACAATTCCAAGGAAGATAGATAGATACTTACATATATGCGAGCACTAATTGAAATACTTTTATCAGTGTTTCTTGTTCTAGTCATGCACATTGAAAAAAATCGATTGGAATTGCAAGTTCAAGATACATAGTTCAAAAAAAGATCGTAAGGAAATTAGTTAGTGCCTACATCTGTTCCTTAATGAATTACTTTTTGAAATGATTTAGATAAATAGATAAATTTTCTCCCTGTGCACTAGTTGCTGTTGTTGTCTTGGGCTCATCCTTGGTCCCTGTCCGTTTATCCTGCCCCGAGGGACTGGCATCGATATGATCTAAGGGCTGCTGCTGTCCTGATTTGGCTTCCTTTGCCCTACTCCTCCACCTCCCCGCTACCTTCCTTTCATTTGGTTTCGTTTCATTTCGGCTGCTATTATTTTATTTCATTTCGTTTAGTTTTGGTTTCGAATCGTTTCTGTTTTTGTTCTTCGCGCCTGATTGCGCAATTCGCCAGCCCACTCAGCTGTAATCATCAGCAGCATCTATCTATGTATCTATCCTCATCATCATTATCCCAATCATCAGGTAGAGGATCGCTAGCTAGCCGTAAATTCATACAAACTGCAGGCAATATT
The DNA here is from genome assembly GCF_016746395.2 of Drosophila simulans. Taxonomy (NCBI): domain Eukaryota; kingdom Metazoa; phylum Arthropoda; class Insecta; order Diptera; family Drosophilidae; genus Drosophila; species Drosophila simulans. Next base: position 4,198,908 of record NC_052525.2, read on the forward strand.
TTGGTTGGACAAATGGATGGCCACCCTGGGGAAAATAGCCGGGAATTGGGCCAATCTTTCTCTGGGGCTTGCCCCATCTGCTGCCCCGGCAAATGTGTTAAATATTTCAATTTCAAATCCAATCCAATGCAATTCTAATAACCAAATCCGGTGCCGTATGCAATTTGCATGGCCAGCTGCTGGCCAAAAGTTGAAGCCCCCACCCACAGGAGAAATGGCCAAACGGAGTGAAAATATTTTATAACTTGTTTTACTTTTCGGTTCCGGGCTTTAGTTGCTGTTTCGCATTTGGAAAGTTTCAGTTAAACTGTCGCAAATTGAGTTTAGTCTGCTGGACACACATGACCCCAAAAGTCCCTTGTAATAGTTTGAAGTGATAAATTTCGCAAAGCCATCGATACAAACACGAGCAATTAGGGATTTTCGAGAGCGAAAGTGTGGATATAAATGTGTTAAATTGAAGGTAGCATTTTTAACAGTTTCAGCATAATATTTCTGCTGGCTTTTTAAATTTTTGCTGACGAATCTGAAGTAGCAACAAAAATGATGATTAAGACTAGCTGCATAATCCCAAACTATTGTCATCTGATTTTTTTGAAAATTAAAACAGAGATTGTGTTTCCATTTCCAATATTTATAATGTTGCGAAAATGGAGAAATTGTTGGATCGTTGGTGGAAATATGTGCATTCCCGACGCAGTCAAGCATGAATCTAATCAAAAATCAAATTCCAAATTCAAATCTCGTTCTCTCACGTATGCAGAGGCGTTCGAAAGTATACAACGTGTTTAAAAATGCAGGAGGCGGTGGGCGTGGCTAGCAATGTGGGGTGTGGCACATCCATTTTGCGCGAAATATGCAAATTCAAAATAAATCAAATCAAACGCGCCGCACGAGGTAACGAAGCGGCAGCAACACCAGCGCCTCGCTGACCAAGGGATAGCCAATTTGGTGGGGAAGGGGGGTGGGGAGTGGCACTGGCGGTTGCAATGGGGGCCACACCAGGGACGAGGAGAGTGGGTCCACCAAGGGGCACGGCCTCCTAAATATTTTATGTTGTATTTCGCGCTGATTGTTCATCGGCAAATTGCCTGGAAGCGCTTTGAACGCTCCATAGAGCGCCCACAACAAGTGCAACATTTTGAAAAATCCAAACGGCAGGCCAAGCAAGCTGATCAACGCAGCTGATACCCTTGGTAAAGTTAACCAAACGACTGAATCTACAATCTAGTCTGTTATATAAATTAAGAATGTAGAAACTGCATTCTATTGCTAACTATTAAAATAGGCTTTTATATCACATACATAAATCGAAAATACTATGTTTCGTGTAATTTGAATACTTTCTGTTCGCAGCGCCCAAAACACATGGGGTCAGAGGTTAAATGCACCCTAGAAGTGGAAATGCCGACGGTTACAGGATGCAAATGCTGGCCGAGAAAAGTTGCACCGCACAGCAGCGCCCCCAGCGTCATAAATACGCAACAAACGTAAAAATTAAACAAAAACATAACAAATTAATGGATTCATGTGTGTGAGTGTGTGTGTGTGTGTGTGTGTGCAGGCGAATATGGCAATATTTTGTGTGCAGCTATGCACTGTGAGAAAATCACTTGGTTTGTTGCTGATTTCTTAATACCAGGACATATGAAATTATATTAATTATATTAACAACTGAGTTTGGTTTTCTTTCTTTGGGAAATTCTTAAAATCTCGTGATTAGCACTTTTTTTCGCGTGCTTTCCCCAATTGAAGTTGCAATAAATCCTGGCTAGCCGCATCGGTCGCTAGGCCCGATTGAGTTTTGCCTACATGCCAACCCACCCAACCACCCACCTCCGCTGTCCATTATTCACCCCCCTCCCCCTGCAGTTTCGCGATTCCTTCGTCCTTGTAACTCCACCATGTGCTTTCCCCCATTTTCCAAAAGGGCGCTTCCTCCAACACTTGTGGAAATTGCGGAAGCGAGCGATCCTGTTTGGGCAATGGGTTCGAAAGAGTTCGAGTTCATTGTGCATAGTCAAATATTTTTCACCATAAATTTCGCACGTCCATCAAAAATTGATTGCGCAACGAACCGTGCAACCTTTGCACCTTCAACTTTTTAAACAAACACACACACATGCACACGCACACACTCGTGCATTGTTGGTGTTCAAATTTTGAATATTGTTTACATATGGGCATTGTCCAGAATTTTTAGCCACCCGCAGATTGGCGGTGCACGCCCATTTTCCGCCCGCCCCCCACAAATAGCATTTTCCCCAGCCGTTTCCCATATTTCAATTTTCGATTTAGAAACAGCGATAAATGAATTCAGCAATGCGATTGAAAAATTATAGATTTTTTAAAGGGATTTAAAGATAGCTTATTGCTTTGTGTGTTAATACAAAAATGAATTAAATAGTTTGGCGCATTTAACTTGCCACATTTTCTTTGCATTAGAATATCTTATACCCTGTAGTTAAGCTTTTACTTTGGATTAATCTGGATTAATGCTGGCACAAGTTTTCCCACTCTGGGCCGTGTCCAAACAGCGGTTAAAGCACCTGGCAATCACTTGAATAAATTTGTTTACCCACTGCACCTGCTGCACCTGCACCTGCACCTGCTCCACCCCAAAGCGAAACATCCCCTCGAATTTGCGGCACCACCAACGCCAATTGCTGTCCCCAAATGCAGGACGAATGGGGAAAAAAGTTGAGATGAAATGGCTGCCGAAGTGCAGCAATGTGCACTAATTTCATTGCTGAGTGCTTTTAGTGGGGACAGCGGCGCTGAGCAGCAGCACCACCCACTAACCCCGGCCAGCCCCATGCAGCCACTGGAAAAGAACCGCCAATCCACCGGGCGAATGAAAAAGCCGAGTGGAGAGTGGAAACTTCTGCACAAAAAAGAAAGATGTCAACAGCACCAATTAGTTTGAAAAATTGGCATAAATGAAGCCCGAAGCGAAGAAGGGTGGGGGTGGTGCTGGTGGTGCAAGTTGGTGGTTACGCTAAAGTGGGAAATGGGGAAATGGGGCAACTGGGTGGAGCAGCTGCGACAAGTGCCTGGCTGCCATTGCCATGTTGTAAATAAATGTAGTGGTGGCTCAGCCTCGAGAGCCACTCGATTTCGAATTATGAGCACCGCCCAGCCATCTAATGAGAACTTCCATTCCAGCTCTTCTACACGCCAAACAAATGCGTGGCATTTGCTTATATTAAATATTAAAATTAGGATTTCATTCTATTTGCTTGATATGACTGCAATACCTTACATTAAGATAAAGCTAAAACTACAAAGGAAATATTTCATGACCCATTTCATAAATTAAACAGAAATGGAATAATATTTAAACAAAATTTTTCTCAGTGCATTCCTGGGTTACCTAAACTGAATGTGCGACAATATTCCTGAATGGGTCGGGTCACTCCAAAATCGGTTAGCCGCCGAGTCAAGTGAGTCACTGAGCCATTGAGCCATTGAGCCACCCAACCATCCAACGAAACCACCCACTCCAGCGGTTGGTCGGTCATTAATTAAAATACACAAAATTGCACAAGTGCCCAAAGTGGTTCGATATGGCCCCCAAGTGGCGAACCCAAGGGTTCTGCCTCTGCTTCTGATTTCGATTTTGATTCCGTGCTGCGAGGTTCCCGGCTTCAAAGTGTCGCCCTCAATTCGTTTTTTTTTTTTGTCCCTTCTTCATCTCGTTTGGTTTTTTTTGTATTCTGTAGTATTTTTTAATTAAGTACGGCTGCGAAATGAAAGGCAATAAATGCCACTCTGGCAAATGAAATTCCCCCCAAGCCAGCGCAATTTGAAGAGTGGGGTCATTCTAATTTCGCTGTGTGAAGCCCAACAAATGCCAAAATGGCCGACATCTGTTCGAGGCTGGGAGATTTGCCCGTTGCATGGAGAGGGTGCTGGTGGTGGTGGTGGTTCAACTGTCGCCCTAATTAATACACCCCATCGAATCCCTTGGAAAAGCCAACCAAACTAAACCCTTCGCGTGCACAAAAGTCGCCATTTAGCGTTCAAGTGCACGGGACTCAGATTCAGATTCGTATTCTCTCGAGTGCCGGCGACAAAATTTCGATCCGCATGGCTAAAGACCCATATCCGCATTAGCTTGAGCCCAAAAGATGTTGAAATTAATTTCGCAGCGCTTTTAATCAAATGCTGGCACATGTCGTCGGGGGTGCAAATTGCCAGCTTATGTGCCATTGATATGAGTATAGAGCATAGGGATTATGGGGCATTTCATCAAATCAAACAACTTGCGACAATTCCCGGGAGCCAGATCAAAATGGCCACCACCGTTTCGAGCATGCCAAACACCACCCACACCACTCCAGTTAACCACTCTGGACCACTCGGCACCACTCGGCAGCACTCCGCACCACTCCCAACCACCATTGACGGCATTCAAACAGACAAGGAGTTGAGCCAAGTGGAAAAATAATGAAAACATTCGAGGATAATGATGACGTCGCCGTCGACGGCCCTTGAAATCGATATAAGGTCGGTTGTTTGTGAGAGGTCGGGGGATTGAAGGTCTATATATCTATATATATACGTATGGCTATATGGCTAAGCCAGGGATAAGTGAGCCAACCACCCCGAAAGGAAGCCAGCTTCCTGGGACAACCCTGCCAGCACCCAGGACTCCGGGGTCGACATTCCAGATTCAGATTCAGATTCTGTGCTCGGGAGCGGGGGAGGGAAGGGGAGTACTCGACACAACAACCGTCAGCGGAAGTCCTCGATAGGCCTCAAGGAAGTAAACACTCTTGAAAACCACGCAAAAGCTTATCGCCGTCCAGAATGAATATTGGGCTAAAGGTTTAAGGATAATAGTGGTCACAAAAGAGGGGATTCGATCGCTTATAGTATAGATTTTAATATATTTTATTAATTTCGGCGAAGATAATGATTTCTTAAAGCTTAGCACCCCTTGTACGAATCTGCCGCTAAAATATAGTCCAATCAATAGATACATTGTTTTCCAAGCCTGTTTGCTACTTCCTAAAACATCTGCTCGACTTAAAGCTCCGATTTGGAGGTTCCCATCCCAGAAATATAGAGACAATCCCCCCATTTCGTAGCTCTGCCTGTGTTGTGATGCAAGCAAGTCCTGCCAAGGAACAGGAATGGAGTCACGTAAAATATTTTGTCGTTTGTAATCTATTTACACAAAAGGACGCTCCCCACTCAGGCTCCCAGCGCCACAGTTTCCCAACCAACCCACCAAACTCATCACCCCCTGTCGTGTTGTGTTATGTTTTTCAAGAGCAGCAGAACAAGGACATCCACATGGACGAACGATGGATGATGGAGCCGCATCAAGAGCAGGACCTGAAACTGGAATATGGGATGCGCGATGCAGGATGCAGGATGCTGGCTGCTGGCTTCTGGATGTTGGACGTTGGACGTGGAAGCTACTGCTGGACGGATTGTCATGGTGAGGCGACATTTCATGACAAATCCTTTGTGCATGCATTCCAGACACTGGCACGAGAAAAGGCTGAAGGACCAAAAGCACAGGCTAAATTGCACTCAAACCAACTATTCTCACATGTTGCAGGTAGCATTCTCTTTTGGTAGACTTTCATTATTTTTAAACATTTTTAATTGTTTTAAATAAATCTATATATATTTATATATCTATCTATCTATCTATACCATCGAAGTATATTATTATAATCACTTGTGTACTAAACTTTTCGCCCAGTGCTGTGTCTGCATCTCTGGTGTTGGCGACACAGTTGACGCGCACTCGCCAAATTCTTGCCCCGGCCACGCCTACCGCCTACCGCCTACCACCCCCCCCTCCCCCCCCCGCCCCCCCTCCAACAACACCCACTTTTGTGGGGGTTTTCAGTGGCAGTGGGTGGCAGTGGGTCTGGGCAAATAAAAAGCGAAATGAATGTACACCCATGTGATATTGTGTGCTTTACTCTGGCTGCCCATCATCGTTTTTATCCTCCATCTCTGTCCGTCTGCCGTCCCTTTCTTTTGATAAACACAACAACAAGAAAAGAAGGCAAACAACAACAACGACAACCACTGGGTGTACTTTACTTTTTGCTGATGCTCCCAATCCCGCACCCATTATCTTTTCGAGTTCACCTTGCTCGTCTTTTATTCGCATTTCATTTCTTTTCCTCGAACAGATTGTTTTTTTTTTATCTTTTTCATACGAAGGAAAACGAATGTACATACATACATATAACATATGGAATTATAGAAATTACAAGAATAATAAATATTAGCTTACTTATCGAACTACCCAAATCGATATAAAGCCATTTTAATAAATCATACATAATCTCATATAAACGTATTATATTTCACAGGGCATTGCAGCTATCATTTTGAAATATGCCCTTGTCATTTCATTTATTTTATATATTTAACTTTAAAAGATATTCATCAATATACCAGGTATCGAATCTTTCGAATCCTCTTTCTGTTAAGTTGGTGCCGTCGGCTAATCACACCGAAAAATATACATTCTAATCTACCGTGGATTTGAAATAAAGAAACAATCTAGAAAAATTAACATTAGCAGTGTTGGTAAATGAAAGATTATTGCGTAAATATAAATGGAAACCCACTGCTCTCGAATTTTTTATTCTGATTTGATATTGCTGAATTCGATGACCGACCCACTGTGTAAGTAAAATGTGTAACTTTAATGACAGGACGACGTTTTCTTGTCCTTTCCGCCATCTGTCTACTGCCCAGTGTGTATATATCTTTTGGAGATATATGCAGGGAGATAACCACCCACCACACCCCCACACTGTACTTCCGCAACCCCCCTCCAACCCTCCCATGAGAATCCTCCAGCCGAAGGACTATGTGTTATGTGCCGTGCCGCCGTCGAGTGTTTGGTAAATAACACGTTCGCTGTGTCGTCGCGTCCGAATCTGCACCACCATCGTCACCATGTTACTTGGGGTTGCTGGATATGCGGATGGCACTATACCGTGCCATACCATACGATATGATATCATACCCTCTTGCCTATCTTATAGAATGCCCGGGGGAAGCTTTCGGCTTTCGACTTTCAACGCTTTCGGGGTGGAATCACATACTATACTGCGGGTATTCACAGTATTCACAGTACTCAGTATTCCGTATCGCGTATTCACAAAAAACCTGGCAGCTGGGAGATGCCCAAGTGAAGTGAAGTGCCACGGCGGCCGCCATTATACCAATCACTTCGAGGGGCGGTGCTGTGGCAACCGTGGCAGGCGCCTAAACAACAACAAATATACGTGTACGTATACGAAAAAGAAGCGGCAAAACGAAAGCCAAAATGAAATGAAAATGAAAACGAAATGAGATGAGATGCGATGAGATGAGTTGGGTTGGATTGGGTTGTGTTTGGGTTTGGGTTCAGTTGAGTTGAGATGAAAGCGCGACACGTGTAGCCACCCGCACCACGTAACCGCCGACCCCGGACATTTTGACTTTTAATGAAATGAATATGCACCACCAGCATCCACAACGGGCACCACCCGCATATGCACTGAGCGAAAAAACAAAACAAAAAAAATAGCGAAATTAATTAAAAACCAAAATGAAAGAAATTAATGCCAGATGTAAAACATACTGATATGCAATGTTTGTCATCTACGTCAAGCTGAAAAATACTCATAGCTTCTTTTCTACTTAGTTTCTGGTGTTTTGGGTATCATTCACCATAGGTTAACCCAAATCATAAGCTGCTCAAAACTTGACATTTTCATAGATTTCGACCCCATAAGGGTTTAACTTTTCCCCAAGTGCAGCACAGTCACTTTGGCTTCCCGATGAACGTTTCGCCTTTGTTCAGCCCCCTTTGTTCGCATTCAAGTGTCGATTTGTATGCCCCAAACTCCGACTCCGATTTCGACTTGCCGGGAAACTGCATCCGGCGGAGAATGTGTGCCGGACGGATGCCGTAAACCGTTGCCGTTTGCCGGGTGTTGCCGTAATGCACTTGAGCATAATTTATGCTGTTAATTAGTCCCGACTCAGTCAATGGCCATTCACACGATTCGCCCCGATTTTTCGCATTTTCCGACCAGCGGAAGGGGCAAGCAACCATTTTTACCCGCTACCATGTGTGTGTGTGTGTGTGTTCCATGCCCGCTGCTTTTGGCATTGTTTTTGGCCCTAATGAGCCAACTTTTCAGCGCGCCGTGTTTAGGGCCTGGAGTGCGGATTAGGATCTGGATGGTCCTGGATTCGAGATGGAGCTGCGCGATTGATTATGGGATGCGATGCGATGCGATGCCAGTCAGTCGAGGGCATTCGCAGAGGTGTGAAGAAAGTGGATAATATGGCTCTTTGTGCACTTCAGGGCAACTCATAGCCAGTAAGTAAGTGGCTATAAAACTACTCTCCAGCTGAATTCGGGAATACAAATGAAAGGATATGAGTATTCGATTTCTAACTTTGCTAAAATATTAACTATTATAATACATTAGATATTAAACATGAAAACAAAGTTAAGGTTAAACTTAAGTGAGTGTAACCAAGCGTATAAGAGGAGAGCTAATTCTGCTTCGTTATTTTCAGTCGTATTTAAAATGGCATCCAAACGCATTTTCATTTTTTGCCGCTTGAGCACGTCTGCTATTCCCCCCGCCCACCGATGTTGCAACCTCAACGCCCCCAATTTGCAGCTATCAAAAACATATGGATACTAGATACAAAGAAGTGGCATGCAGCTGCAAAAAGGTTTTTGTCATTTCTCAAGGATATTTCGCCATTTCTTCTTCTTCGGCTGCTCCAAACGAGCGATTTTAATTAACTGCTAGTTGCTCTCTCCGTCTCTTTTCCCCCCGGTCTGCCTTTCTCTTTCTGTGGGGCCAAAATAAAAGAATCGTAGAAATGGGAGTTACGAAAAATCACCAGCAAAGCGTTTTTTCCCCATTTCTTTCCTTTCTTTTTTTAATATTTTTTCTTTTCTTTCTCCTTTTTTTTGGGTGGGGGGTTGGGAGGAGGAGGCATTTGTCAAAGCTTCGTGGGTGGAAAAAAAGAGGGTGACGAAATGAGGGGGTGACGGAGATTGGGGTCCCTTTGTTTGGTGTTTGCTGAAAAGATTGTTTTGTTGTAATGCCGCCATTTTGAAACTGAGTGGAGCTCCACAAGGAGGCAAGCATACAAAAAAAAAAAAAAAACAACAAAGCAAAATGGTTGCCAAATGAGGCAAACAAAAAAATGGGGAGCCAAGCGGCACCATAGCGATATACATAATTACCCATTGGGTCCAAAGCATCTAAAAGCTATTAGCTATAAAGAATTTACCCTTCTCAAAGAGAAGAGAGAATCTCTTCCGAGATTCGTCTACAGATTTCCCCAAGACGATCTTCTAGAGAGCTCTACTGTCTAGCCCGCTGGTCAAATCATCAGTTAAATGCCATTTCATCCCATCCCAAACGGTTTCCAGCGAATTGGTGCCGCAATCCTGAGAATTTGCTGTCCTGAAAAAGAGCCAAGTTGATTACCATTTCCATGGACATCTGACGAACCCTCTTGCCACCATATTGCCATGACACTCACCCCGATACCCACTCTATGTAAGCCAGTATATATATGTACATATCTCTATGTCTGCGAGTCTGTAGCAAAGTGTGTGTCCCCTGGCGTATTTATGTGTATATTTGTTGGAGAGGCGTTCTAATTAGAGAGCAAAAATTCACGCAGATTGACGCAAGCACCACTCAGCCCACACAAAAGTGGTCCGGGAAACGAGGATTCTGTTGGTTCCAGAGGGGTTTCCGGGGGCCAGAGACACCCCTAGTCTCGTACAATGGGAATGCGGGGTGCAAATTCTTAAATTTAATAACTCACATCCGGAGGCGGTGATGAAAATGTTGATGATGATGAACAACTCCGCCACGACGAGCTGAACTGAATGTGTACATACATACGTACGTACATATACTCGCAGATACTATGTATGGGATGAACAATAAGATGTTGGGACAACAACCACTGAAGGACTCCAAAGCGCCTGACGAATGGTTGACACGGACGCAAACACGGACACGGATGAGGATGCGAGTGCGGATGTGGACAGGGCCAAGGACTGCCTTTGGCACCCCTCAATAGCCGAAATCGAGGGCATATAAATTCCATTTTTTATACCAATCAGTAAAATTAGTAAAACCTTATTACTTATTCACTACTTACTTATCATATTATCAACAGAAAAAGCAAACAAAAATAATGTAAATGTATAAATATTCGAAAAATATACCAAATATTTATAGATTCAAATAGGTAATAGCATAGTATAGCTTAGTAAAAATCTCTTTGTAGTGATCCCAATTTATTCCAAACCATTGCAATCTATAGGCTCGTTTAATTAGTTCAAATTCGCCACTTGAAATAAACCCCTTTTCTTATTGTGGCATTTGGTTATAATAAATAAAAGTCAAGTACCGGGTATCACAAAGTCGGAAAACTTGATGAGTTTTGTTTGTTTTCCTTTTTCCCGCTGGTGTTGTTGGCGGTGGTTGTTTGCACAACAGCAAAAAGAGGGTGGTTCCAAGGACGTGGACTGGGTGAACTGGGTGGACTGGGTGGACTGGGTGGCCCAATGGGTGGGTTGGCCATAACGGAAATGAGACGTTTCATTTACATTCACACAAAGAGCTGATTTGGGCTCGAAAATTGGGATATACTTTGAGCTTGAAAGTGGGATTTTGTGGGCAGGGATGTCAGGGTTTGAGTAAATTTCGAATTTGGGATTGCGGATGGCGGCTGGCGGCTGGCGGCTGGCGGAACTGAAGTTAAACTGAGAACAGAGAAGCATGCAAGTGACAGTTGGGTAATTTCCAAAAGGAGAAAGAGGGTGGGCCACAACGGCAGCAGCGACTAACAGGTCGAGTGGTGACTGTACCTGTTACGTACAGTCCGCACTCTCGGCTCATGCATATTGAATGCTTATTCCGCCGGACAGGAAGCGGACAGAACATTTCGGCGGAAAGGGCGGGACTACGGCGGAGCATTTGTATTTCCGGTGCTTAAGACAAATTTTAAAAGAGCCGCCATCAATATTTGATGCCACTTCCTGGCTGAACTCGCCGGCAACTGCAACTGGCCTTCTAACAGGATACGATGTCCTTGGGTTTGAGTTGCTTCTGTGTCCCGAAGTGGGAGCGAAAAGGTGGCAAAGCATTCGTTATACATGTCATTATCAACACTCTTACACTTTTTGTTGCATCTTTGTAGATATGTATATTCATACTAGTCAACAGATATAAGTTCACAATTCGCTTTTGCCCAGCGTAAATTTATGTTTAGCTGATATTTGCACATTAGTTACTAACTAGAATATGCCTATTTCTATACTATTCGATGTTAATGAGGTACAGCAGCTGAAAAACAGTTCCTGGCAAATAATCAGTGCGAAATGGATACCAAATATGTCTGAATTGTATCGATATCTGCGATATAATTGGTGCTCGAGTTGGATTACAATTTGTGTCCGGTCATCGCAGGATTTCTGCATCCTTCCTTCACCCCAAATTCGCTCCCCATGTCCAACTGCATCCAAATCTCCGGGCTTGTTTGCCGACTGAAAACGGAAAACCACTGCCGAACGTCTCGAATGTCTCCAGTTTGCCCCTAATGAGCTGCCCATTGTCCGCCTGTGGGGCCAGTAAAGAGGGGATGGGAAGGGAAGGGAAGGGGTTCGAAGGGGTCGTGGCTGTTGCAGGAGCAAGGACCTCAATCGAGACGGGGACAAACTATTTGCAACTTTAGCCAGCGCCCAATTAGTGACGCTCAAATAGCAGGAACAGCAGCAGAAACAAGAGCACACTGGGCAAAATAATTGGAATGATATTTTCAAACCAACACTAAGCAAATATAAATAATATAAATATAAATTAAATAAAAGCTGGTAGTAAATAGCATTTATTTTAGAAAGTACACTCTAAATGAAGGGTCTGCAATTGAAGTGAGTTTTTTTGTTTTTTTGCAGTGTCTGTCCACAGAATGTAGCTGTTTGGCTATTGAGCAGGATGTCCTTATCCTGACCCTCCTCCACCCACTTATCCTTTGCCGTTGGAGATTTTTGCGCCGCAGCACTTAGAAAATTGCGCCATAATCAGCCGCAGTTGGCCTAAACCGGGCGAGAATCGACAGTCCGATGAGAACGAGCGCCTAAAGTCAACAATAAGCCAAGACCTGGTCTTGATCCTGGACTCCCTGCACCCAGGACAACAAAAGCCAATGCCATGTTGGCTTCAGCTTTAGCTTCACCATCGACTGCGGACCGGCAAAAGTGCTGACTGTGACAGCTTACTTTATTGGCAAAATCAAATCAACATGGCATTTGCATGCACTGCCAAAGATACAGGACCTCCAGGAGTCTGGAGCTGGAGCTGGAGGAACTGAGTGGGCGTAGATATCACCCAGTCAATCTGCAAATATGATGAAATGCCGGGCCATTGGAATCCGAATCGGAATCATGGGCGGTGGCAAAGGGGGGCACTCTGCTGCTCGTCGTCTGCGCTAAATGCAAGTCAAACACAAGTCAAGAAGGGACTGCAAAGGGGTTTCCATAGAAGGGGGTCTTGAAAGCGTGCACAGTGGTATGGAAATGAGTAAATGGGTATATGCCTTTCATTAATAGAAATCCCTAGATTTCAACATTAATTCTCATTGAAAAAATGCTTTTGAGAACCCACTTTTCTTGCTGGCAAAAAATGCCACAGTTAGTTCTAATATTTTTATAGTATTCCACAAACTATCAGATGAGCACACTGTGTGTTTACCGTTGATGGGATTGTGGGGAATTGTGGGGGTTGCTTGGTTGTTTGGATGTCGGGATGGATGCTCGCTCTGATGGCCTCGTCGTCTAGGTATTGAAGCTTGTAAAAATTGCATGGCGCTGCATTGCCGCTCAAGTACGAGTGGCGGCGTAGTGACGAGCGCTGAGTGCTTTGCCCACCCCCCTTTGGCAACAACCCCCCCACCGCCACCCAACTTCCAACCCTTGGAATGGCAGCCATCTTAGCCAGGAATCACTCTCTAAAGGCCTCGTTTTCGAACCAGGCAGTCATAGTCATTCACATACATTCAAGTGGGCTCCCTCATCCTCATGAACTCCCCTGTTCCATAAGCCACATTTTACCCCCTTTTGTACCCTACTTAGAACCTCCCCCCCTCCACCTTTTCACCCCTGTCAACAAATCGCATTCATGACATTTTCTTGCATTGACTGGGCCACCAGTTGCGATTTCTTGTGGGCGGGGTTGGAATAAAGGGGGCCAAATGGGGGGCGTGGGTTGTTGTCGGCTGTTTTATTTATTATTTGTTGTCGTCATCATTAGTTGTTGTTGTTTTTGTTGTTGTTGCAACCGCCATTTGCCTTTTTAGCCGACTTGCAAGGGTTGCTGCTGCCTCAGATTTTTTAATGAGTCAAATTGTGGAGCGTGGTGGGGTTTTATGGCATTATTTAGGGGTACGAGCGCACCTGATGCCAGGCATTCAGGTGGAGTTGACTTGGCTTGGCTTTAGCTTTGGCGCACTTGACGCGTTTTATAATTTCCGCAAATAACAAACGGCTTAATTTGCGCATATTTCCGTTTGGATTTGCACGACTCGAGTGCCGATGGCGGTTATTATTATTATTTTCATCTTTTTTCGTTTTTTCTTTTCCTTTTTGTGTGAGCATAAGGGGCAGTATTTGCACAAAAGAGGGTGGGGTCATTCAATATGATATAGTTCTATATAATATCAATAATGAAATATGTAGCCACATTTTCGTAGACAGCTAATTTGATAGATATCATTTTTATTTACAAAAGCTATGATTCTTATTGCATTTTTTTTTATATTTTATTTTATATTAACTACGCAACTTGAGTTCGCATTCCTTGTGACGACAGCAATAAGTTGATGCTAAAACCTTTTTTCGAGTGCAGCATCGTCACCCAACTCGACCACGTTGGTGACATCCTTCTGCATGCGGATGCTCCTGTGACAAAAAGCCTTTCAACGTCGTTAGATTAATAACTGTCAAGTTGATGTACGTATGATGAAAGGGGTCTGGTCTAGGGGGCGTGGCCTGCCCACTTCTTTTCGTTATCTGTTTTTGCACATATTCTTTAGCTTTGGCTGCTGATTCTACGGCTTCTGCTGCTTCTTTCCGCACTTTGCAGTCAAGCCACATAATTACAGCAACAAGAGGAGCACCAGCCCCACCACCTACTCCACCACCCACATGTGCAAGTGGGTGCAAATGAGGGAGGGGGCGGTGCCAGGGGTTATCCATTCAAAGGACATGTGCCAATATGACGAAATGCGGTTGCCTGCACACAGAAAAGAAGGGAAACGTCGAAGGAGAGACAAGATTTATACGGTATAATATCAGTTACAAAAGTACCCTTTTCAAAATCCTCGAAAATTAATTATATTTCATAGTTCAAACCACAAAATATATTTAATTAAGCGAGATATTACATTTGGTAAGATTTCACATTCTGAGTGTCTTTACTTTCATTCTTCTTCAAATATTTTATACCACAATTCATACTGTATTTTTCAGAACTTGTCTTAAAAATTCAGTTTTTGTAAGGTAAAAATCTTTCATCTCAGAATATTTTCAAAAAGGTTTTCAAAAAAAGAAGCAAGAAATTGAGGACGCTGTAGAAGGACTGAGAGTGCGGTTCAGTCCCTAGAAATGTGTGAGTGCCATTGATGTTTGTTGGGCGGAATCGGATGGAATGGGTGTTTGTGTCCCCTTCCCCCGCATCCCCTTTGGCAATCCTCGACCTCGGCGGTCTCATTTGCTCGAGTGGCGGCCAAAACAAAAGATTTCTACTTGCTGCACCTTATCATCTCGACATTCTTTTCTTTTTTCTTTCGTTTTTTCTTCCGTTTTTTTTTTTTCCCAGCCCCGAATGACATTTTGCACTTTATTAAAACCATATCAACGAAGCGGAAAAGTCAAATGCAATGCTGATTAGCCCTGCGATGGATGGGGTGGTAGGTTGTGGGCGGATTTGGCCACATTTGGCCTTGCGGTTGACAAGCTGTGGAAATTGGCGCTTGATGGCGTCCTTAACGGAAACTGCCAAATAGGGTTTTCTGCCAAGGCACTAAGAGGCAGCAAAGAGGTTGAGAATCACGAGAAAATTGCAATTCATTCGAGTTTACAGCAAAAAGCGATTGAAAAGCGTTGGGGGAAATGCCAAAAATTAAACTCAAGATAGGAACTAAATGAATGAACAGTAAGTAGATTAAGAAAAATAAGGTTTTGAAAAAAAGGTACATTCAAGAGCATTTATAAGCGATGTTTTAGGATACCTATATCCAATTCTAGGAATAAAATACTTAATTTAGGACCTGAGCATTCTTTAAAGTTTCGCTTCAGAGGCGAAGGTCCTGCTAAGTCGAAACTTTTCCCGCTGTTAGGTATATTAAAAAAATGCTATCTTCAACCGAAACAGCAAACAAACAGAAAAAAGACGACTGGCAAACAAAAAAATGGAGCAGGCAAAGGTAAAGGCAAACAAAAATAGATAGAAGACGAAATATGTGAGGGGGTGTGGTTGGTGGTGGGCGATTTACTACCTGTCGCTGGGACAGGACAACTGCCATCCGAGAGGACAAGCTGGACTGCAAGGACATCGGGCCAGCCAGGCGTCCATTGCCACCAACACCACAAGATACAGCTGCCGTACATAAGGCCCATGCTATGTACTAGGCCTCCCCCCAAAAAAAAAGAATACAACAAATTCCAGAAAAAATATATTTCACTAGGGGAGCAGCAGACAGGTGAGCACAACAACACCTGAAGGATCCCAGCATCGGCGGTGGGGCGGGAGCAGGCGTAGCAGGACGATGTGGAAGGACGCCAGATGACAGGACAACGAAAAAAGAGCGACTTACCGTCGGCGCCCAAATGCACAGAGAGAAAATGTGGAGACTACAAACTTAATAAAAATATTTAACGATAAAGTTTCTTTAGAATGCATATTTTGGTTTCTAAAAAGTGAATTGAATGTTTGCAAGCGATAACTTTCGATCTGAAAACAATCCTAGCAAGCTGCAAACTAGATTTCCCAAGGTGTCGACTTCCTGGCGGCCTCTCCATGGCCATGGCCAAAAAAGTGGGCCCAGTGGGTCAGGGGCGCGGATTGCAGGAGCGGAATGGCAAAGGGATCTGAAACTGGGATGCGAATCGGTGGCCTGTGGACTGAGAAGGGGTGGTCCTTAGCCACCCCAGACACAGGGCGTGTATATATACGTATCGTACAGCGTTTACAGCCCTATGTGTGCAGAGGGTTGCTATATAAGCCCATATACACATATACACACATATATAGGTGTGTATATACAGGGGAGGTTTCCGTTTCGAAAAAGCGAGGCAAAGTAAAGCGCTATAAGAGCAAATATGGCTGCCAACACCCGAATTCGACACGTAAAGTGACGCGTTAGCTGCGTTGCTATGACAACCCAAAAGGCCTCCTGGCTTTCCCCGGAAAACCTGCTCCACCCACCCGGATAAAAACGCTGGAATATCGGACGAACAAAAAAAAAAATGAAAAGCAGATCCCAAGATATAAGAGCAAAGAAAATGGCATGGCTTTTTCAGGGTTTTCTTTTCGATTTTTTTTTTTTTTTTTTTGAGGGGGTTTCCCTTTGAACTGCACGGCACGTAAATAAAGTTGATGCGGCGGTCTATATTGGTGGGTCATCGGATTTCGTTTAATGAGATTTTCCATACACGTCGTCGCCAGTCAGGTGAAAAAGAAGAAGAAGACGTTGGATATTGAAAAGGGTCCCCGAATTGGAAAAGTTCACCATGGTGACGCGAATTTCCCGGGGGAGCAGACGAACGCTGCTCTCCAATCCTCTGGGGAAATTCACATGGAGTGCGAACAATTGAAAGTACATACCACAATTCTTGGGTCAGTTAAATAAAAGCATTTGCCGTCTTAATTAGATGGATTTGGATGCATTTCACCCTCGACTTCTTTTATGTAAGTAATATCCGAGGGATTTCGATTAAATCCATGCCGTTGACAGAAGATCTTAAATAAAATATTATAAGTCTTCATAAATGCGAATGTGGTTCGTTTTAGTAAGAACGTAAAAAGTAATGTAATAAGAGCTAATAAAAGTTAAAATAGTTGTTATATTTTTATATATACATATATATGTGTTTAAATTTGGTGAAGCCAAGTGAAAAATGTTATTCTCGTTCACATTTTCCGCGAAAATGTAATACGCTAATAAACAACCACCACAAAATGGCATCCCTCATGGAAAACGTTATGTTAATTTAAATTTCCCCGAGCTACCTTCACTTTTGACACGGTTTTTTTTATACTTCCTGGCGCTCCCTCGAGCGGGAATTAACCCAAATTGCTGATATGTTCGTGGTACATGGAATACAAACTACTGAATACAAAATACGAAACACAAAAGGCTGCGCAGGGTGCAATCCATTCAAATCAAGCGAATCGGGCGAATTTAACAAAATCCGGACGCAGTTCGCTGCACTCCGAGGATTTTTAGTTTCCTTTATTTTTGTTGTCGGTTACCCATCTCGTGTGTTTTATTTATTTTTTTTTTTTATCGACGCTCATCTGTCTGTCTGAACTGAGAATTTCCAGCTCGCCCCCTGGAAAACAATTGTTTCGATTGCGCAAAACGTGAATTTCGTTAGCGATCCGTTGGGATAATAGCTCAAGGCTGTATGGCTCTATTGTGTTGCCCAGGGAAATCTCAGCGCGGGACTTGAATAAACATTTTGTCGGCTAAGCAAACAAAGTAATTGGGTTGCCAAATATTGCGCAGGGATCTCCGATCTTCTTCACTACACATATATGTATTTCTCTTTTCGTTGGAGATCAAGATCTCAGACTCCAGACTTCGATAAAGCGAACCGACTCGAAGGTGCATCCTCTCTTCTTTTTTTTTTTTTTTTGAGTCGGCGGAAACAGACAATTGTCCTGGCTCAAAGGAAAGTAAAGGGGACTCTCCTCATTTACTAAGTAGAGATCTAGGAACCTAAGCCGAAAAGTTAAGTAGCTGCGATCGCCGCTTTTAGATGGATCGATTTACGAATGCCGAGATACGAAAGAGTTGTTCGGGGATTACTTTCAAATACCCTCAAATCCCCGATCTCCGATCTCAGATCTGTCAAATTGTGCGTGGGCTAATATGGAGTCCAAAATCAAGGTGTTGCGCCAGCTGTCGCTCATTCAGAAAGTCGCCGACCTAGAGGATCCCGCTTCTGTTTTTGTTTTTTTTTAGTTTGGGTTCGGGTTTGGGTTTGGGGGTTCGAGAACCGTCCGAGAAGTTTGACAAAAGCTCAGGGACCGACGCTTTGAAGTGACCGACAATGCCGGTACACCTGGCGAAAAATATAAGTGAGAAATGTGAACTTAACTTAAATGAATGCTGTCGCATAAATATACATATAACTATTTTGTATGTGTAATGATTACACTTTTTTAAATTGCTTGGTAACTCCTCTTTTTTTTGCGTTGCCTTATAACTCATTTAATATTGAGCACTTCCTGTAGCTGAGCTGTAATATCCTTTGGCTCCTTTGAGTCACTTCATCCGGAGCTGCGCGAAATTAGCTCACTTCAAAGTTCGAACATTTCCTTTTGGGCGTGAGTGTGTGATTCGGCAGGACTCTTGAGGCTCAAAATGCCGGCAAAGGGGGACGCCTGTCATAACTGCACAATGGGACGAGGGACGCGAATCGCAGGACTCACAGGGCTCGCTCGCAGACTTCCTTTCATTGTTCGAATCGCTCTGGAGCGGATTCCCCATATAGATTTCATTCCGCTCAACAGAGGTAACCGATACGGATGCTTGTTCTTTTAATTGCTCGGGCGAAAACGATAGGCAATCATCATCCACTGAATCAGAATCTGCATTTGAATCTGGATCGGGATTGGGATCGGCAATCTGAAATCAGGAACCAAGAATCAGGATGCGGGGCAGCGGCGTCCATTTGGCGTCGACTGTTGGCGGTCGGCGGCATTTTGATTGTCGGCTTTTGCGGCCGGCACAAAGTATATCGAATTACATATCCAGCTAGTCCATCCAACTGACTGTATGACTAAAGAGCTGATGGACGGAGAGTCACTTTTATCCCGAAAAAGAAGGGGGCAACATCCTCACTCGTTCCATGTGCGCATATATGTTAGTAGTATGTTAGTACAAATTGTTATATTACAAAAATCGTAATTAGCCAGCAATACTTATGTATATTATGCAAAAATTACTTTTGTTTATAATTTTCTGAACACTTTCCGCCAAATTTCAAACGATTCGTTGAACAACGACCCTGTCTTTCCCAAAAAAAAACCGCTAACAGCGCCATCTAACGGGGCATAGCACAAGCTGCGCCTCAGCCAAGTTGCAAAACCAATTTAATGTAGACCGCCACCCAGGGCTGCATCGCCAAGCCAATCGCCAATCGATTTCTTATCGGCCATTTTAAACATTTACTTGTAAGCTTTTGTCCTTTTTTAGACAATTCAAGCTTTAGAAAACCTGGCAGCCCTGCAAGGAACGGTCTGAGAACATTGAAAATCAAAAAATCGCAGGGAGCGCTGGCGAAAAACGCGAATATCGAAACGTCCGTCGCCCCGCCCGCAAAAAAACGCGAAATCTAACACCGAAACCGAAATAGAAGATAATTTAGGGTATATTCCCTCGAAGCGACAGAAAAGCGGGCGAAAAAGGATAAAAATTCTAGACTTTCAAGTGTGTCACAATCGAACAAAGGCGAGAAGTCGGATTACGGATTACATAGAACTTTATATACATTTGTATACGTGTATATAGATTGCATATAGGCTGATAACGGGACTTCATTTGCCCTTTATCCTTGGCGGCTCGGCCTTTGTTGTTATTGTATTATTATGTAAGCTTTTTGGAGTGTGTTGTGCTGTTGTTGTTGTCGCAATGAACTCTTTATTGTCAAAGGCAATTGAACGTTCGCAGCTGCCGCACACCACGCCCCCTTACGCCCAAGCCACTCACCACCCACCCACTCATCGCCCACTTTCCATCCCCCACAAACACACACACAAATTCACACAAACACGCACGCACGAATACAAGCGCATACGCAGGACACGAAAGTCCTTTGTCTAAAAGCCAAGTTGTTGCTGTTGCACTTATTTGATGTGATGACTAAGTGCTCTTTTTTCGTTTATTTGTTGTTCAAAATAGACGTTGGGCGATATCGATCGCCAGGTTTGCCAATTATCGATAAGTCGCATGACGTGTTTCCTGCGAAATTCAGTTCAAGGCAACGCCTCGAGTCCTGCGTCTCCGCTTTGTGCTCATCATTCGTTACCCATCCTTCATTTTCCCTCCCCCTTTTTGCTTAATAACAACATCTATTCTGACATCAAACTATAATTGAATTTGCGAAACCGATACCTTGGGCACGCTAAGTCGATTATTTCGATAGAAGCGATTTTTGTTTAAGGTTGAAATTTTAAAACTGAATCTATTCAGACACCCTAATTATACAAGCAATGATTAAATATCGCTTGGAAAATAAACCAATCCTTTTCTTTACTTTTAGAATTCTCGTCAGGATGTTGTCGCTGTCGTCGCCGCCGTGGCTCTTGCTCTTCGTCCTTTTCTTCTTTGCAAATGGCTCGGCAACAGTGGTTTCCTTGGCGGAGAATGTGACTCTGGCGACGTTACCATCCACCTCGCCAATTTCCGTGAGCTTTAGCACGACCTCCTCGGTGGTGGCGCCCATTTCCACCGAATTGGAGAATCAAACAGCCAGCAGCAGCAGCAACCTTAATACAAACAACGAAGCCAGCGATGAGCAAACTGGCAATAGCAACAGCAACACGAGCAGTCACACCAGAAACATCAGTGGCTTGCCCAGCAGCAACAGCAACATTGACAATGCCAACAGCAACTCCAGTTCAGTTTCCTCTTTGAGTACAACGACAGCTGCCATTTCTGGTGTAGATCAGCAGGAGTCCCTCATCCTGGCAACTCCCACCGCCCTGAATGGCAGTGGTACACCCCCCGAGCATCAGACAATTGGTCAGGCACCGCCCACAAAGGGGGAACAGGAGGCCATCCTGCGAGCTTTGGATTGGCTCAAGGAGAAGAGGGCTTCGGACTACGGCTGGGGCAACGATACCCATGTGGTTATACTGGCCAAGGAGCTGTCCGGCGGCCGAGATCCCAACGATAGTGTGGATGGTCATGTGCAGGTCATCCAAGAGCTGGAGGATACGCTATCCGTGAAGGAAATGGAGATCGAGATCCTGGCCATGCTGGATCGCCATCATACACTCCCAAAGCCCCTGGATCTCGACAAGCTGGCCAGATACGTCCTGGCCTTGGGTTCCCTGTGCAAGGACCCGAAGCACTTCCATGGCCACGACCTGGTGGCCACACTGCAGCATCATGAACCGGCCCAGGATATTGAGTTCGCACTGACCACTCTGTCGGCCTGCAGTTCGGCGGCCCATGTACGGAAACGCCAGATCCGACGGCTACTGGACATTGCCAGCGGAGTGACGGACCAGAGCGTTGATGCCATTGCAATGGTGATCCTAGCCTTGCGATGCATCGTCACCGATCATCGCCATCGACATCTGCAACACTTTGTCCGACGACCGGCGAGGGGACTGGCCAGTCTGCAGGATCAGCGCGGCAGTTTCGGATCGCTTAGGAGCACAGCACTCGCCATGCAGGCTCTACAGGATTTGGAGTACGATCCGGCTGGACATTGGAACCGCACAGCCGCCTCGCGCTACATCCTGAGTCGCCAGCGAGCGGATGGAGGATGGAGCGAGGAACCGCTGCAGGATGGCCAGGAACCCGACATCGGTGTGGGCCTCACGGCGGACATCATCCTCGCTTTGGGCTGGAAGGGATTGGGTGCAGTGCGTGCACTGCAGTGCGACCATGTGATACGCGAGAGCAGTGATCCAACGGGTGAGTACGGTCTCTGGGGTCACATACATAGATTAAACAATAGGTAAGAATGGATTAGGGAATGAACAGAAGTAGGGATTTGGGTCACCATTTTATCCATGTATCTACTAAAAGATTACACTGTACTGTACTATCTATTTTCCCGCACAGAGAACGGCGAGCCAAAGCTGGCGGTGCCCTTCGGACTCAGTTCCTCTGCAGAAGAGTCGGATGCCAAGAACATCTCCTACACGTACACACTTTGGGTGGGATCCAATGTGACCGAGTCCTTCTCCCTGTCACTCGTCTCACCCAAGAACACCAGCTTCTTTAAGGCCATGACCCAAGCGGCCGAAATGGATCCCAGGTATAACAGCAATTCAATCAATATTCTGCACCATTCTGATTCATACTACTATCATTATTATCTTTCAGATTTATTTTCGAGGCGCGTGAATGGCCCAATGGTCACTATGTGCACACCCTGTATGGCAAAAAGGAGGAGCCTCGAGGGTGAGTATTACCCACAATCGTACCATAAATGACATATACCTACAAGCTGATTGTTTAGGTATCACTACTGGCTGCTTTATCGATTGCCAGAGTTGCCCGATCCCAATAATACGCCCGGGAATCAGCTTATTGCGCCTGTTGGTAAGTTTGGATTTGGATTCGGGATTATAGTGAAAGATCTCTGACACAAATGAATATCTTTGGTATTTTGCGATTAGTAAACAATTCATTAGATATTCAAGTGTAGAGTCAGAGAGGTTTCACTGTAATTAATGGTGCTTCCCCGAACTGGCAGTAATTTCGATGCGAACTCTTGCAGGTGTGGACGAGCTAATGGTCGAGGATGGGGAGCACTATCTTTACTGGTACAAGAAGCTCTAAGCACGCGGCCTTAGACGGAGCTGCAGTTTAACCCACTAAGCAAAGTCGATAAACACCCGGTGCTATTGGACTATATTTATTATATATATGGCCATAGCCACGTCTCACACACACACAACACACACGCAACAAGCAAAAAGGCACTTACACTCGCACAGGAATAGCTGTATGCTTCACAGTACAGCTATTCCTGAGTAAGTGCATATATAACTGCATAATAATGGCGTAATCAAAAAAAAAAACAAACAATAACAAAAAAAAAAAGGAAAAAAGAACACCCAAAACAATACACAGAAATTAAATCACAAGAAAGAGTGAAAGATCGGTGAAAGGAGGTAAACTGTGGAAGCCCAGATTTCCAAGGGATAACTAGGATATAACACCGTAATAGTTAATTGCTCTAGACCTCACAACTGATCTCGATTCGGAGCACCTCAGGCTAATACTTATGCATAATAATTAAAAAAAGAACGATAACAAACAAAAAGGAAGAGAGAGTGATAAAACCAAAAACTTAACGACTTAAATGCACTAACAACAGGCATCGAACGGTTAGCCGTTGACTAACGGTAGCAATCCGTCCGTTTTAGGCCCTCTCAAAGCTTCGCTTCGCAGCTATCGATGCTTATCGATTATATAGTCTCGGTAATCGAGCCATAATCGAAAAAATCGTTTGTGCGATAAGCGATAACTCTTTCGTTGCCCATTTAAGACACCCAAAGAAGAAAACAAAACCAAACCAATGCTTTATATGTTATTGAAGTTAGAGAGTAGGGAAGGAAAGAACGATTTGAACGATCCGCCGGATCTGATGAATCTGAAGATAGACAAAACGGGAGAGGTGGAGAAAGCGGCCATCGAGCTAGTCCAAGCGAAGCATGTTATACCAAACACCGTACGTAACAATAAGTGATTGAAAATCATCCTTAGACATACACACATACTGCATAAATCGATATATACATCTTGCATATACATTTAAAAGAAAAAACTAAACAAAAAAAATGGAAAAAAACTAGTTTTATATGAAGTTAAGCGAACGAAGGCCGTGGCATATTATATAACGTGTATACAGAATAGCGAAAACGAGAAGAGAACGATACTACCCCAGGACACTATATACAAACGCTCTACTATATGCCTCTCAAGAACTACTCACATCCCATTATTACAGCATACATATACCCAAAATTACATTAATGCATACATACTATTCGTACATACATGCTATCTATCCCCTAATCATGCATAATATAGCATCCCAAAACCCCATATTTCTTCACTTATCACTCGGAACTTTCAAGCCGTTGATCTTAAAGCCTAGCCTAACCGAAAACTACAACTACTAAAACTACTACTTGAGATCTTTAAGTGCAGCAGCGAATCCAAAACTAAACTAAACATTACTAACCTAGCGATCTAACTAACTCGTTTATATTGATAAGCATGAAATTGAGCTTTTTAATTGTGCAGAACCCAAATTAGAACACAAAGAAATACAGCTACAAAATACACCGACACCTAGAACACAGATGGATTTGAAGAAAGCAGCGTAGGATTTGAGGAATGAGTTATGTATGTTCTTCTATAACCCAGCATGTCAGTATGTCCCCCACTTCTATGATTTCCCACGGAGCTATTTTGAAGTGCCCCCGACTTTCAAGCGACAGCAGCAGGATATTGATACCACAAATGCAGAAGTCAACTCGAATTTTAAGGAATTGAACCAATTAGAATTCGATTCGATTCTTTTGCATTTCAAAGTTTGCCCTTGCTGACTTCTTATATTCTGTTTGGTGAGTGGAGAAAGTAACAAGAACAAGCGTGAATAAACATCAAAATAATTGAAAACTTTTGGAAAAAGCATTTTTACTTGACATGTGCGAGCGTGCTAAAGTTAAACCACTTGATTGGATTATCGCAAACAGGTAAGGCGTTCTCAATTTTAAAATGTAAGCTTTTATTTCAGCTTTTCAATGCGGAGATTCAGCTTATTTGTTTCAGGCAGATTAACAGTTTAGTTTTATTATTATACGTTTCATTTGTTCACTTTACTTTGCCAGAATTTGCGCTGTTTATTGTATGAATATAATATATAATATATAGATTCGATATTCGTTTGTCTTTGCTACGATTTGAAGAAGGCCGCATAGAGCACGAAGGCAACAGATTTACAACATCAAACACTTTACAAATACGTTTCGATTACTCATACACACACATTACACACACGCCTAGCTAAGTAGGATGGATTGGAGGATAGGATTTGTTTGGATCGGCAACGATTCGAGAGCTCAACCAATTGTAACACCTCACTTCATCCGGAATTTTTTGTGGTTGCAGTTTGTATATAGGAATATTAAAAGCGTTAGGATCATGATTCATTTATATTTGGGCGGGGCGGTTGGTAATCCTTGAATGTTTTTTTGATTTGGATATGAAAGCTACACTAATCTCAAGTTGTGTTCAGCCATTCATAAAAGGAAATGGTGACTCTTTTATGCAAAATATCTCAGTATAAGCGGATACAAATATATAGGAAGTTGTGTTTTTCCCATTTCAATAAGTTTCATTACGAATTTGCGAAAGTGTATAACAATAAATATAGTTTTGTAGCATTTACATAATAGTTTGCATCACTTTTCATTCAGTTTTCAACAAGTTAAAGGATAATACAGCTGGAATTGCAATTTAAATTAGTGTTGGATTTCGATCCCACTTGAACACTTAAGTTGCATCTGTTACACTGCACATTTACATATAATCTCTCGAAAATGGAATTTAAAACCTGTAATCTCAGCTGTTATCAGCTAATTTCAAAGATTACGTTCTCCCCGCCCTTTGCAAGTGTATAGCTAAATATGAATGCTATGTTTACGTAGTGAGGCGGCTTTGCCTTGTTCTCAGTTGAGTAGCCCTGCTCCAGGGGATTCCCCTCCTCCTCCTGCTGTCTCGCTCGGTTTCGCTCACATGGCGAAACTGAGCTGCAGAGCATTGCGCAGCTCGTTGAGCACCATGGATCCAATGACCATTTTCTCGCAGTTTACCAGCAGCGTGAGGGCATCCTCTGTTTTCCAGTCGAGGGTGAGCAGCACGAGGCTTTTGGAGCTCAGGGTTTGGCCAGCGAAACAGTGTAGCTGGCCGCTGGAAGAGCTGTGCGTATGCGCCACGTTGATGGACTCGAAAACCTTTTGCCGCAAAGCGGCCACATCGATTAGATCCTGCCTCAGGCCACGCAACTCGCACTGGTGCTCGTTCATTCCACGCAGCTTGGCCCGCTCCTCGCGATGACAGCTCTCGCCGATCTGGACGGATCTCACCAGCTCGCCCACCGGCGGCTTCAATTGCAGTCGTGAACTGCCGGCACTTGACAGAAGCTCTAGGTCTACAGCATGCGTCGAATCATTGAAATCGACGCCCAGCACTCCACTCGCTGTTTGTTGGGGCTGGAGAACAGTGATTGGCGCAAACTCATTTAATTGCATGCCTGCCGGCAGAGTTGTTTGGCCCAGACGAATGGCCGTAATCTCTTTTTCGCCACGATTCTGGAACTGCAGCTCGATGGAGCACATGCTCGAGGAGTAGAGATGCGGGGAGCGGGTGAAACGGTAGGCCAAATGCAGCCCATGGCCACTGACCTTGTTAAGCAGCTCCTTGTGCTTGAACTCGATGTGCGAGGGACCCACCAATTCCACCCGATTGCGGGCGTGCTGCGGCTGCAGTGGCGCCGCCTGTCCAGCCATCATTGGTGTGCCTATTGAAGAATTATTAAATAAAAAGAGCCTCATTTAGAGATGCATCTGCTTACCAGGCGTCAGGAATCCTCCCAGTGAGGGCGTCATCACGGGACCAATGGGCGGAATGTCATCCAGATCGAGTAGCAGGTCCAGATTGCTCTTTGCGGCCGTTTGCTCCGACTGTTTCTCGTGCTTCGCTTTCAACTTCTCCGGCTTCGTGGCCGTGTCCGTTTTCGTTTCGTTCTTTTTCACGTCATTATCGCTACCGGAAGCGCTGTCATCACTACTACTGCCACTGTACGCCGATGAATCCTCGCTGTCCGAAGTTCCTGACGAACCTGTCGCATTGTTATTGTTGTTTGTAGTTCCTTTTACCGGCGAAGAAGTAGCGGCCAGCTCATTGCTTCCAGCATCGATAAGCCGCTCCTTCAGAGAGGAAACCTTTGGCGGCTGCTGCTTTTGCACCTCCTCCTCCTCATCGCTGCTCCCGCTGCCATCGCTATCGGATTCACTGTCGCTAGTGCCGCTGCCACTGCTGCTGCCTGATTCCGAGTACGCGGAAGACTTTTCGTCCGATTCGGACAGGAAGCCCTTCTCGCCACCAGCACCCTTTTCCTTACCGCCTTCCCGGCCGGATGTATCCTTGGAATGTCCAGAGGGTGAGTCCTCACCCGGCAGCTTGTCCTGCATAAATCCAGCTATATTGCGTACCGATGAGTCCGGTGGAATCACCGGAAAGGCGGGCAGTTCCTTGTAGCCAGCCGCTGGCATGTTTAGGTAGTGAGACAACGATCCTAACTGGAACGTGTTGCCATCGCGGTATTTACTCTCCGGCACCGGAGCCGGTTTGCTGGCGAGAAATACTTGGCGGGCATGCTGACTGAGCACCGAGCTCGTTCCACTCGCCGGAAAGATAATTTGCCGCAGAAACCGGGCGCGATCGCGGACATCGTAGTTGGGATCGTAGCGGGCCAACGTAAAGACGTACTGGCACAGCAACGACGTCTGCTCCGGATTGGTCAGATAGAGCTTAACGCCTAAGTTTAGGACCTGCAGCTTCACCACATCCTGCTCATCAACAAACGACTTGGCCATCTTGCGCAGCACATCCGGGGCAATCAGCGGCACCTTCTCGTTGTATTCGCCTATAAGCCAGATGATGGCTGCCCTAGCTGCGGGCACATTGATATAATCGATCAGTTTGGCCATCTGGGTGATAATCTCAAAGTGCTCGGCGGCTTTCGTTTGCAGAAGACGCTTAATCACCACCACACTCTCGGCCACCACGTGCTCTAAATGGAGTAACGGAATACTTATAAAATTAAAATACAAATGGCTAAAAGAAAGCTTAACGCACCGTCATGGTTGGACAGCAGATGAACCAGGCCACTCAAGCAGGTCTCGGTAACCTCCTTAATGCTAGATGCACATCGTCCAATGGCCTGAATCGTGGCCGCCACAAAGGAACGATCACTGCTGGAGATGTAGGTTTGAAATTCGCGCAGGATGAGCGAAATACTGCCCGCCGAGGCCAGATTGGTGAGAATATCCAGCTTGAGAAGCTTTATGTGCGTGGGATCGCTGGTGCGCACAAAGAATGACTTGAGGTGCGGCTCAAAGATCGCCTTTCGCTTGGTGGACATCGAGGCAATGCAATTGAGGACCACGCTCTGAACTTCTTTATGCGATCGAAGCAGTCGTATTAGTGCCTTGGCAATCAGTTGCACTTCGTTCTTGGGAGCCACATGATGATAGAGCTGCGCCACTGCCATCACCACGGAGGCATTTCGCGATTGGAGCAATGGTTTCGTTTGCCTCAACAGCAGGCGATGATCCACATCGATGTGGTAGCTGTTGCTCGGAGAACTGGGTGTCCTACTGCCATTTCCGCCACCATTGTTATTATTGTTCGTACGCGACTTGTTCTTTTCATCATCGCTACTGCCATCATCGCTGTGGGAAGAGGAGTGCGAGGATTCGTCGTAGAAGCGTTCATTAACGGGCGTTTCGCCCAGGCCATCGTTGACCAGATCCTCATCGTCCGCATTGGGATCGACGAACTGAGTGCGCGCGTAGCGGGTCAACATATTAATGATGATCACCTGACCCCATTCGTCCACATCCAGCAGGAAATTGCACAGCTTGCGGTAGTTCTTGTGTATCAAATCCACACGTTCTGGACAAACCTACGAATAAAGACCCATCGTATACAGAGGAAAAATGGTTTACTTTTCTGCAGACCCACCTCATCGAAGGCCATCACCGCTGATCCCACCACAAGAGTAGTGCGATCCGATAAAAGCTTCTCAATGACCATGACCAGTTCATCCTTTTGATCCGCATCCAGGGAATACAACTTCGGGATGGCATGTGCCGCTGTTTTCCGCACATATGGACTCAAGTCCGCGGCACTATCCCGGATGGCCAGCATTACGATTGGCACAATCATGCTGACCCTTATGGAGGACAACACTCGCAGAGCCGAGGCGCGAATAAGTTGATTGGGGTCCTTGAGCGCCCTCTGAAATGTGGAAATGGATAGCAGGGCCAAGTCCTGCTGCTCCTCGGCGTATCTCACCAAATAGACGTAGACCAACTTCTTGACCTCGATGTTCTTGGACACCACATTCTTGACGACTGCCGGGAACAGATCACTGGCATCCCGTCCGCGGGCAATCATGCCAATGATGCGCTTCATGGCCTCCAGCTTGAGTCCATCCTTGTTGCTGTCCAACATTTGCTTGAGATCATCATGCTTGCGTCCGTCGGATTGGAAAAAAGCTGCTCCGCTGGCAGGATCCGCTCCGAATTCGACGTCCAGTCCCATTTGGGGCCGCTCCACATATGTGGACATGGCGAAGGGATTACTGGCCGAGTTCTGCTGCATTCTTGCAAAGATTTCCGCGGATTACCCAGATTTCGGTTGACCACTTGACCTTTTACTTTCCGTGCTGATGATTTTTTTTTTTTCCTTTTTTTTGTGTGTGGGAGTTGGCAGTTTTCCCTTTCTGTTTTTGCAAATGCCACCACTGTGAAACCTTCGTTCCGGATACCAAATCCTCAAGACGATCTGGTGGTCAGCTGCTCGTCCTGCCACGCAGCTTGCGAGTTTTGCAAGGGATACTTTTATTTATGCCGAAATTCTGACCAATTTTTGCATTTTTTTAGCTTTCTGTTTCCTAATGGTGGGCAACTGTCGATAGTCGCCGATTAACACATAGCACAAAAATACTTAAACACTTTAACAGTGATGGAATGCACATATAGTTTTTCATATAAGTACGCACATAAATAAAGTAATGTATTAGTTACGAAATTCAATACTTTAACCGAAATAATCGCGGCATTTACTTTGTTTTTGCATTTTTGCATTGTGGGTTTTTTGTTATTATCCGTTAAAAATTCGGTATCGCGTATTGTGCACCTATCGATGTCGACCTATCGGGAACTTCTGTTCATCGATACACTCTATTTGTCCACATCTATCGGAGTCTATCGAATCGACTACAACTACGTGGCTGCAGTGCGTTTAATAGCGATTAAAACCAGGCCAAAAGTACTAAGAAAAACGATGGAATCGACGCTCGCCAAGGTGCTGCTCCTTGTGGGCAGTCTGCTGATCCTGTGCCGCACCAGCCACGCCTTCATCGTCAGCGTGGACGCCCACAATGAGGAGTGCTTCTTCGAGAACGTCGAAGGCGGCACCAAGTTTGGTACGTGAGCGATATGGATTTGCGGTTATTGACAAGGGATCTATGCTGATAAACTGATGGTGACTTTGCAGGCGTCACCTTCGAGGTGATCGACGGTGGCTTCCTAGACGTGGACATCAAGATCACCGGCCCGGAGAACCATGTGATGCACGAGAGCGAAAAGGAGTCGTCCGGCAAGTTCACCTTTGTGGCCCCCGCCAAGGGAACCTACACCGTGTGCTTCAACAACGAGCGCAGCAGCATGACCCCCAAGCTGGTCATGTTCTCCATCGACGTGGGTGAGGCACCGCAACGTGCGCCCGGAGCACCCGGCGAGGAGGAGGTGGGCCACACCAAGCTGGAGGACATGATCCGCGAGCTCTCCGGCACGCTGACCAGTGTCAAGCACGAACAGGAGTACATGCATGTGAGTGAAGAGACGAGGTGAAGGTAGAGCCATCAGCTGCCACATAATCAGGATTGGGGCATGTGGAAGCGTATGATATCTAGCCAAAAGCAATCGAGTAACTATTGCCACATAGCCTGGAAGCCTACAGCATTACTTGTACAGATCCACGTCGAAAGATTTAAGAGCGGAATCGGTGGCTGGCTGCCACATAAACAATAACTAGTAGCGTTTTTCAGACTTTGATGTATTCACCATCGGTTTTAATCAAAGCTGAGCTTGTGCCCTGACATTATTTGTCAAGCAATCAACGACTAATCCTCCGATTTCTTTACTCCCTCAGGTGCGCGACAAGATCCATCGCTCGGTGAACGAGAACACCAACTCGCGGGTGGTGCTGTGGTCCACCTTCGAAGCCCTCGTGCTGGTCCTGATGACAGTGGGCCAGGTGTACTACCTGAAGCGCTTCTTCGAGGTCAAACGCGTCGTGTAATCCCGAGCGGAAAGCCAGGATGGAAGTAGCAGCAGGAAGACGGCACACGAAGCTCTGGGGGAAATGTGTGCGCAATGCGTTGCAGTCTCAGATTTAATTTAAATGATTAACATCCTTTTGTAATTAAAATAAAATACCTTGTAAAAAGTAACTAGTGCTTGAAAGTATGTCTATCATGTTTCTGTTTCGAGAATTATTAACAGAGATAGCTATATTAGAGAATTAGTATTTTTTTTTTGCAAAATTACCAAATATCTCTTAATGGAAACAGAACAGCAAATATTTTCAGACACACGTTCAAGGGGGGAAGAGAACCAAATCAATAAGAACCTTTTGTTTTCTAATAAATGTAGAGTGACGAGAGAAAAGTTTGTTTGCAACTTCGAAATGGAAATGGATTCTAAAATATTTGCCAAAAATCTTAATGAAAATAAAATAACTTTTTTGAACCAATATTAAATTTTTTTCTTAACTTTTTGAGTGTTGGGTAGTTAACGTGCCAGTGGAAATAAGTTATTATATCTGACGTCGCTTTGTAGCACTGGACGGTTCATTTGACATAAATTCTTATCATAGACGAACTTTGAAAAAGTGCGATGAGATCTTTTCTACAAATGTTCTCCCAAAAACCCATATTGTCCTCTTTGTGCGGAAAGACCTTAGTCGTATGGCCTGGTAATCCTACAAATGTGCCGGAGAGTGTTTTCATTCAGCAGATGCTGCAAGAATATCGCCAAATGGAAAAACCGGACGCTTCGGTGGATCTCAATAATTTCAAAGCTATTTCGGAGCAGTCTCCCGCCAAGGTATACTCATTTGAATCGGTATCGCTTAATTGCCTTCTGACATTGATTCAATCCGCCCACATTAGTTCTTCATCGATTCCTGCCGCGTGAAGGCACAACCGGAGGATCGAGGTCCCAACATACAAAAACAAATCGCATCCGCCTATCCGGTGATTCACGAACGTACCCTTCTGCTCTTTATCAGCTTCTTGGAGCACAAGCTCAAGTTCGGTGGGTACAATCACAAGCGGAAGAATTTATGTTTTTGGGTCATCGTTTCACAGGCAGCGAGCAGGAGAAGGCCCTCTACAAGGACATGACTGTGATTGACCTAGTGCAGCGCCTGCTGGCGAAGAGATGTGTGTGGTTCTTTGGCGCTGGCGACTACTACTGCACACTGCAGGGAAAAATTGGACACGGGGGCTTCGAGGCAGTGGGCACGCCCGCCGAAACGGATCCCCTCACCCTGACCTCGGTGCTCAGCTACGACGAGATCAAGCTGGCCGCCCTGCTCTACGTCTCCTGCCACTCGGAGTTCATTAACAATGGGAGTAGGGCCAATGCGGGTGCGGTGACTCAGAATAAGGACACAATCGAACGGGAGGGCGTTGTGATTGGACTAATTGGAGCTCGTTTCGAGCGTCCCGATGTGATGGAGTACCAGGATATCATGATTACCAAAACCCAAAACACTCAGGCCAAAGGCTATGGTTTCGATTTGGACAAGATGTCCAGCGAGACGGCCACTCCTGCATCAGATTTGCGTAGAATCTGGCGGGAGTTCTACGAGGAGCCCAAGGACTTCATTTACGCCGACACTCCGTATAATCCTCTGCGTTTCGAAAAGGTTCCTGAGGGCTTCTTCGATCACCAGGTAATGCGCAAGCGATATGCCATCAGTTTCGACACCCTGCTCTTGGAGGCACAGGACAGAGCATTCAAGGCTGGTAAGCCCGCCTATATCCATGTGGTGGGCATCGGACTGGGCGTTTGGAAGGCAGCTAGTGAGCAGGAGCGCACCTTCCTTGAATGCTTTGAGGGACGATTGCGGTTTCTTGGAGAACGGCTCAGCCACATCGGAGTGGTACACTTCTCATGGTTCCATCTGCCGCGTGTGGGCAGCATTTACGAAGGAGCCATCCTTCCCGTGGACAAACATCCCCAGGGTGGCATCCGCATCCGCAATTCGGTCAGAAATCCCGGAGACAAACTAACGGAGGACATGCTGCCCGTGGTGACCTACGCCTGGGATGGAAATGCCCTGCCTGGCAACGAATTTTGGGATGTATGCAAGAAGTGACTTAACTAAGGTATACAATTATTAATGGTTCTTCCCCTACAGAATGTGCTAGTCGGCACTGGGGATCCAGCAGCAGCCTGTTCCACTCTAATCTCTGAGCTCCAAAATCCCCACATTAATGTACACTACATGAATGGAGCCAATCTGCACATTGCATCCGTGGAACACGGACTACTCCATGTGGGCGACTACGCTAGGCGACTGATTGACTAAAAACTATGTATCTAAACGCTATGTAATATATATATATTATTATAATAATAATATTACGATGGTGATGCGGATCAGCTTTTTTCTTGTCTGACTCGTTGATACATGTGTGCATATGCACATATGGAATCATGGAAGCCAGCTGTGCGAACAAACCACCATATTCTTCTAAAGAATCGATGCCCGCATGCCAACAATTCCATTGAATGAGAAATTGATTGTGTGTGTTAACCATTACTGAGTTCGTTTATTGAAATTGAATAGAATTATTAGCTGTCAAATGACAGAAATGTGATATTATTGTAATGTACTGCATATAGATAGCAACAAGTAACACAAGATCCCATTTCGTTTTCGGCCATGGGCTAAATAATGCAATTCCCAGTACCCCATCTTATATCTTACAATCCTGAATCTTAGTGTGTTTGTATTTTGGTGTGTTTGATTTCTTTTTTTGTTTTTTGTTTTTTTTTTTTGGCATTTTCGTTAAGTATTACAAATGAATCGTATTTAAAACACTTCTGTTCTGTATACTTATACTTCTGAAACAGCGTCGTATATCGAAAACAGTGATATAACATTCACAACAACTTTATGCTCAAATATAATATAATATAATATTATTCTTTATCAACAATAGCGTTTTATCTGTAACGGTGCACACGCCCCCGGCGAGCAGTGCGGCACTATATAGCCGCATCTCGCTCGAATTCCCACTGTTCTACCGACTGCACTACATATGTACACTTGCCTCTCGCTCTCTCTCTATATATATAGACCACTATATATATATATATAATATATATACGATATAACTAGATATAGTATATTTTCGTTACATTTCTTTTTTGTAGGTAATTAGTGCGAGAAACAGTACAATAAAATCGAAAAAACAAGCACAAACATGCTCCAAATATGATTTAGTTGAAGGTATATATGCAATAGGTAGGTATCGTTAACGCTTTTAGATTTTTTCTAGGCTTGTATTTCTGGGTAATTCATAGGTATGTATGTTTCTATATAATGATGGCAAACGGCTTGAGGATCTGAGAACAAAAATCACTTCACATCTGTGCAATCAATCGAACTTTTGCTACTCAAGCTTCAGACTTACAACTAATATTCTGTATAACAACAAATCGAAAACTATGTTTACACTTCAGTTTTCACTTTCACTTTCAGCAAGAAATTACCTATACTTAAACTTATCTTTTGCTATTATTTCAATTTGTTTACATGACATATTTCGCTTTAAGTACAACAATCTCTTGTTGAAAGTGAATACTAACTTCTGAAAGTATCCACTCGAATGAACACAAAGAATTTGTTTGAAACATGGCTTAGTTATGGATTCGCTGCGCAAATCAAAACATATTTCGTAAACATAATGTAATATATATATAAAAAAAAAAGAACATGGAAGAACAGAACGTGCTTTAAAGCTTCTTATCAACAATATTTGTTTGTGATCTAATATCCCAGAACTCTAAACAAAATATGATAATGATCGCGGTATGGGTGGTACAAAAATTCGTTCGATCGTTATTTTCATGATTTCTTTCACTTTTATGGGAGGGGGGAGCAGGGGGGTAGGGCAGGAATAATACCAATAACGGATACATACAACATACAAAAGCAGCTGTGTTGTGCCGTGGCTCGTTAATTAAACTCAATTGAGAACAGCTTTTTGTCAAAGCGGTTAGGCCAACAACTTGGCTTGAGTCACCCAAGTTCGACTGCATATGCATGGGCATATACATAGCCATATACATAGCCATATACATAACCATATACATATCGATACATATCTTATATAACATATAACAGAGCGGCGATAACAAGGAATCACTCGTCATGTCCGTTTATTGTACTGCGTGTGTTGCGTTGCGTGTACGTTGCACGTCATTCTTTGGTGGATGGGCGTATATGTTTGTTGAAGGCGCCAGCGCTTGTCCATCCGCCGCCTCCGTATTTGCTTATTCCCGTAGCCCGCAATCCAATCGGTCCACCCATATGTTTTTTTTTTTTTCTCTTTTTTTGGCTATCCACTCCTATTGGTTTACTCATCGAAGTCGCTGATCAGCAGGCCACGCTTGCCGAATCCCAGCGACGAGACGGCGGCCAGATTGGGTGTCGTATCGATTCCCTCGAACAGATCACTGGTCGCGGAGCTGTTCAACGAATTGAGCGTAACATTAAACGTCGATCTTCCGCTGGCCGTGTGGAAGCGTTCCTGGAGCTGCTGCTGGCGCTTCAGGCGATCGAGTTCCTCACGCAGCGCCTGGTTGCTGGCCCTCAGGCTATCCGTCTCCCTCAGACAGTCGCGCAGCCTGTTTATTGTAGACAAAATTGAGTAATTGGTGTGCTTATGTTTGCTGATCGGTGGATCAGGTGTTTGATTGGGTGTTTGGTTTTGTTGGGGGTTTGTTTGGGTGGAAACCGCATTCGATCAGTGCGAAAGTCTTGGGTTCACGACTTGAGTGACACAGGGACATTCGAGAGTCCAGCTCATATTGCACGAGATAGTGGCGAAAAAGAACCGTTTCAAAAGGGGTTTTGTTTTACAAAAAGATAACACCACCCGTATATCAGCACATTAAGTACGCATTTCTACGGAAAATGTGGGAAAGACCAAGTGTCCGCCCTTTGGGTAACTCTATTCCCAACTGCATTCGATGCATGATGTAAGCGGAATTTGGACTTGATTAAGATCTATAAGAAAACCCCTTTTTGGAGTCAAGTTAAATAAGTTATATAGCAACATATAGCGGACACTTTCTGGTTCTCTGATTCAGTGGTTTCCCCCCTTACAACCCCTTCTCCACTCACGTGTCAATCTCGCCCTGCATGCTCTTGATGTACTCGCACGCCTTGATCAGGATCTGCGATTTGGAGTCATTGGGCGGCGCTCGTCCGTTGGAACTGCTGGCATTGCCTTTGCTACTTCCGTTGGTACTCGTACTTCCGCTGGTGCTGGGACTCGTGCTGGCCTCGCTGAAACTGGAGCTGGAGCTCAGACTGGGCAGCATCTCCTTGAGCTTGAAGATCCAGCTGTTGATCTTGTCGCGGCGCCGGCGTTCGACTTCGTTGTGCGTGGCACGACGTTTGTCATCGCGTTTCTTGTACGCCTCCAGTTTGCTGGATGGTGTTTGGCCAGCGGATTCTGGCTGGGATCGGGCGTGGGCGTGGGCGTGGGCGTGGGCATGGCCATGACCATTGCCGTGTGAGCCATACAGGACACTGGTGGTGGTGGTGCTGCTGCTGCTGGTGGTGGTGCTACCTGGAATGGGTGGATTCACGGTCTGGGCGGTTATTACCGCTGACTGTGTGCTGGAGGAAGTTTTAACAGGTGGAAGGCGCGGCTTTTCGTTCAGCGTATCCAGTTCCAGCTTGATGGCCGCCTTGGTCGGCGGTTCACCCATTAAGCTGTTTCCTGTTTCCTTGACCAAATAAATCTCACAGCCAGTGGGCAGCTGCAGATTGTTGGGCAGCTGCAGATTGCTGGGCAGCAGCGAATGGATATCTAGATCGCATCCCGGTTCCTGTTTAATCGTATAGTACTCCTGCGAATCGTCCGAGTTCTCGTCCCCGCAAATGGTGAGGAATATCTGAGCACCTTGGCTATTCATCAGCGGATTTCCCGTGTCGCTGGTGAGAATCAGGCTTTGCTGACCGTTGGCAAAGGAACCGTTGACCAGGGCCTCCGACAAATCAGCGGTGTGGTGATTGGCGATGGTCATGAGGCCAGGCCCAGCTGTTGGATTCGCATTGCTGCTGTTTACGGAGGACGAGGATGTGGAAGTGTTGGTGTTGCTGGTGGAGGAGCCGAATTCCATTTCCAGACGTGGCCGCTTGTGAACATTCATTGTTGCATCGATGATCCGCCGATGGCAGTCCTCCAATTCGTAGCCCAATCCCAGCCAGAATCGAATCCGTGTCGCCGGGAATCACGTAACTCCGGATCTACTCGGGATCTCCTCCACTATTTGCTCCGATCTCTCGTTGGAGGATACTCGGATATGGATGGTAGATATCCCCCGATCTGGCCGCTCTGCGGTATTATTAACTACCGACTGCCTCGAGGATTTGATTTGGAATCGAGCGCTGCGGCGGATTTATGGTCGTTCGTGTTCGCACGGCCATTTAACAATACGATTTGTTGATTTTTTTGTAACAAAATTATTTTCGTTTGGCTTAGTGTGCCCGCCGGCGGGCAGCAAATATATGCCGACAAATACACACAGTACAGGTGTTGCGAAAAATACCAGAATTGGGGAAATCTTTTTGCGGCAATTCCAAATAGTTGTTTGTATTCAAAAAACCTCTTAATACAAGTACAAAATCTGTGCCTTTAAAATGAAGAAAAACCTCTTTATTTAGTTCAATAAACGATTCACAACTAAGCAAAGGTGTTTTTGCAGGTGTTTTGGAAAATTTAAATATACCAAATGCATATACGTAATATCTAGTGGACAACAATACCACACTGGTGGCCAAAATGTCGTTGACTTCGCAATTTGTTGCGAATTTGAAACGCTTTCGCCTGGTGACCTTCGATGTGACGGACACGCTGCTTCGCCTGGAGGATCCGCTGCGCCAGTACCATCAGACGGCAGAGGAGTTCGGGGTCACCGGAGTGGATCGCCGCCGATTGGATCAATGCTTTCGCCAGCAATTCAAGGCGATGAGCAGCGAACATCCAAACTTTGGCCGTTACTCGCCGGGATTGGACTGGCAGCGTTGGTGGCTCCAGCTGGTGGCCCGAACCTTTTGCTGCGTGGACCAGGGACTGGCGCCCGAGAAGCTGGAGAAGATCGGCCAGCGACTAATTTCCGTTTTTCGGACCAGTGCCTGTTGGAGTCACGTGGATGGTGCCCAGGAGCTGGTGCAGAGCGTCCGAAATGCCGGCAAATGTGTGGGCATCATCTCCAATTTCGATTCGTCACTGCCACAAGTCCTGGACGCCATGGGCTTTGCCGGCAAATTCGATTTCATTCTGACTTCCTACGAGGCCGGTGTTATGAAGCCCGAACGCGGCATCTTCGAAATTCCGCTGCAGCGATTGCAAATTCCAGCGGAGCAGGCCCTACACATTGGCAACAAGTTGGACATGGACTATGAAGGCGCTCGGGATTGCGGCTGGAGCGGTTTGCTTGTGAGCGGCGGTGACAATCCCCATTCCTTTGCCAGTCTGTCCAGTCTGCTGGAGGCCTTAAAAACCCAACCAATCCCATGGTAATCCACCAAAGAAACTCCTCTCGGGAACCAGCAGTTCTCCGATTGGATCATGGCTGTTGTTATTTTTGTAGATTTCCTTTTTTCTTTGCATTAAGATACATAACTGAATGTAAAACTAGTGGTAAATATAAATACGCGATCTTTATCATATTTCTTTGGGAAATTCGAGGGAGGAGGTCCTGGATACAGTATAAAACATAAAATAACATATATAAAAACAAGCTTTCTGAAAAATATGAATAGTTAAATACAATTCAAAGCTTATTTCTTATCGAATGTGTACAAATCTTTGTTTAAATATTCATTAAAAGATATAATTAATCTAGATAAAGTGACATTACGAAAGAACCTCCTCCTCCCGAACACTCCCGCTTATAAGCCTGATTAAACTATACCTGAAAACTTATCCTATATACACACACATGCACACACGTCTCTCGCACACATACCTAATTACTATTTAAGAACAGATTAATCGTACAAGCTATTTTGTGACCCAAAATATTTGGTTGCTTTGTGAAGGGAATGTGCCAGTCCATCTGCTTGTAATGGCAACCATTACTATGTAGCCTTCGTCGCCTTCGCGGGCATTTGGGCCTTGGCCGCCTTAAGCTGCTCCAAATTGAACTGTTTCCGGATTTCGGTGGACACCTGTCGAATGACCGCATCCGTATTGGCCTTCAGATCCCGTTCCAGCACATCGATGTCCACATCCTTGCTCTCCAATCGCATTTGCATGTCCGAGTAGAAGTCACAGAACAGCACCGGTTCATCGGAGCCATTCGGCGTCCTCGTGCTGCAGTATTGACCCCTTCGATGGAGATCATCGTTGTTGGTTTTGGCGTCCAGGCCAAGCAGACGTCTCGCTCCCAGCGGCAGCTGCTGTTGGATCAATCTCTCGTGATTCTGGGAGATGTGATGCTTTAGCTTCTTGAACTCCTTCACCTCGTTCTGCATGTACTTCACATAGCTATACATCTTGGAGGTTTTCTTCGTAAGGTTCTCTAGGCAACTTATGAAGTTTCGCACCTGCTGCGTTCTCGGCAAAGTGCTGGGATCCAGTCGCTCGGCCTCGTCGAAGTGCTGCAGGGATCGATTGAAGTCGTGCTTCATGGCCAGAGCAGAGGCCAGGACCACATGATTCTCGGCCACATTAGGGGCATGTTCCACCGCAGCGGTCAGTATCAGATCGGCATCGGCCAGTCGGCCCATTCGAAAGAGTATGGTGCCCAGACTCAGCAGGGGTATATCCTTAAAGATAGGCGGAGCCAGCAGGGCAGCCAGTCTGGCACAGGGCAGGGCTTCCCGGGCATTTCCTCGCATCCGCCAGTAGTAGGAGCTTAGGGTGTGGAACTTCCAGGAGGCCGGATGGTGCTGCAGTCCGTCCACCGCAAATCGGCGGGTCAACTCCACGGTGGCCATGCCCACATTGGTGTCATGCTCGCGCTCCAGAAAGGCAGCGGCCAGGACCTCGGGCCGAAAACTCTCCAGATGATCATAGGTGGCTGGACCCACGCTTAATCGGTGGTAATCGCTGCAAATCGGCTCCATTCCCATCGAGGATGCGCTCTTCTGGATGTGCAATTGCCTCTGGTCCGGAAGATTAATCCTTTTCAGCTGCTCTGGCGTGATTTTCAGGTAAGACATTCGCTTCTCCAGCATGTAGTAGTCCATGGCGCACTTGGCCTGCTCGGCCAGATCCTCACCGAAACCAATCGAGAATCGTAGGTGCTCCACAATCTGTTCCCGCTTGCGCAGCAGATCCAGATAGGAGCGCTCCACATACTCACTGTACCTGATCTGCTCGAGAAATGCCGCCAGATTCTGGGGCTCACGCATGTGGAATGGCGAGTCCAGTTTGGGCACGATCTGCTCCTCGCGAAGAACCCAGTGATTGCAGGCCTGGATCAGGTGAAAGAGGCCAAGCAGCACGGTGAACGCCAGCGGGCACAGGCGCATCTTGAAGGACTGCAGGAGGACCACAAGGATCCGGGAATCCAAATCCAAACAAAAAATAAACAAACTCGCCGGCGTGTGACCAGAGCTAAGAAATTGCACTCGTTGCTTTTAATACTGAAAACATATGCCATACTATTGAAGTAGGGTATTTAAGAGAGCGCGCCACAAGGTCATACTGAACCTGTGCATTTCGAAAAACGTGCGGATTTCTTGAGAATAATTTCGGAATTGTTTTTAACCAAATACAAATACTTTTACAACATGGGCGGTCAGGGCAAGGCGATCAACAGGAAGCGCAAGTTTGTGGGTCGCAAGTCGGACGATCCGGAGTTCGATTTGGACAAGAAGCAATTCAAGGTGCTCCATCTGAATGCCACCGAAAAGCGGCTGATCATCGTTTTGGAAGGAGCCCAACTGGAGACGGTGAAGGTGGGTCATCACAACGGTTACAACGAAACTCCTTCCATATATATATAAAACATATTTCCATTGCTGCAGGTGCACAACACTTTCGAGCTGCTGAACTGCGACGATCACGCGGGAATCATGCGCAAAAACCAAAGAGATCCGGGCTCCTGTCGTCCGGACATCACCCACCAGTGCCTGTTGATGCTCTTCGATTCGCCACTAAACCGGGCCGGTCTGCTCCAGGTCTTCGTGCGCACCGAGCACAATGTGCTGATCGAAATCAATCCACAGACGCGCATCCCGAGGACATTTAAACGCTTTGCTGGCCTGATGGTGCAACTGCTGCACAAGTTCCAAATTCGCGCCAATGACTCCTCCCGTCGTCTGATGAGTGTCATCAAGAATCCGATTACGGATCATGTGCCGGTCGGTTGCAAGAAGTACGCCATGAGCTTCTCCGGCAAACTATTGCCCAATTGCCGGGAGCTGGTGCCACATGGCGACGAGACCTCTACCAGCTACGATGAGCCGGTGGTCATTGTTATCGGAGCCTTCGCACATGGCGTTCTCAAAACGGACTACACGGAGGAGCTGTTCTCCATTAGCAACTATCCACTTTCGGCGGCCATCGCGTGCTCCAAAATCTGTTCCGCCTTCGAGGAGGTTTGGGGCGTGGTATAGTATAGACCAAGTCCAACGCATTGTTTTTCTTAGTTTAGTCATAGCTAGTAGTTAGTCTACATCTATTCTTTTGATTGCCTTCCATTAAATTTGGTGGAACATCCAGACCAGAATACTATTTTGATCTTTCTTAATGTTTAGAGCATACTAAGGTGCTTATTTATATACCCATAATATTAATGTTCTATCAATTCTGATAGTCATAATCATCACGCCAGGCGAAACACACACACTTTCTCTGTTTTTACAATTACTTGATTTATTTATGTATAATTGCAGTTACAAAAGATAGGCTTAAAAAACTTGCATAATTTTGAAGTTATGTTTACGGTAATTCATGCTTAACTAATTGCACTGTTCACCAAAAGGATTATTGCGAATTTTGTATACGTTACACAATTGAGAGCTCTATTAATTCCCGCATGGGAAGGGGAAGGTTTCAAGGATGGATTATCTACTTGGCACCCGGCTTCTTGGTGCCCACCTCGGCTGCCTTCTTTTCCGCCTCCCGCTTGGCGGCCGCCTCCTCGCGCTGCTGCCGGATCAGGGCCAATCTGGCCAGGTCGGCCTTAGCCTCGGTGGTCTTGCCAGCAGCATGGAGTTTCTCGTAACGCTGTCGAGCCTTCTGCTTCTCGATCTGTTCGCGCTCGCGGCGAGAAAGCTCCGGCTTGGGAATACCGCCGCCACCGGCTGGCCCGTCGTCCAGCTTGATGGCCGATAGCTTTTGTGTGGCCTTCTTGGTCACCCGGTTGGGGTTCTCGATTTCGATGAGTGAGGCCACGCCCTTCTTGGCATCGCGCGCTTCCGCTTCCGAGTCGTCGGAATCCTCGCCGGACTCCGATTCCGAGGAACTTGCCGCAGCGGCGCCCGCCGCTGATCGCGACTTTTGATTGCGATGCACGGGCGCTTTTCGTTGGGCGGGAGCCTTCGCTTTGGAGGCGGAGGAACTGGCACCGCCGCCGGCAGCGTCTTTATCGTCGCTATCTGATCCCGAGCCGCTGGTCTGGTCGCTGTCCTCCTCCGATTCCTGCTGCAGTTCCTCGGGAGATGTGAAATGGCGACTCCGACCCTTGTGGTTGACGAACTTTCCTCGTGGCATGATGAGTTATGGACTGATCCGTACGGTTTACCGGGTATTCGCAGGTCTCTCCTCCTGTATAACCAATTTGCTTGTATATAGAGCTTTCACTCCTGCGACGTTAACGGATCCTTGTGTTCCGTTTATGTTCCGAAAATTATCTATATTTAATCACGTTGTAAAAAATTTTTGCACTAATCAGTGTTGTGCAGTGCCAGTCGAAAGTGCGACCGTGCATTCACTGCATAGTAATACCGCATAAATAACCAGAATGGTAATACCGAAACACGTCTGGCGCCCTCAAGTGTTCAAGTTTGCTGTACTCGGCAATTAACCGCTTCCATAACCGTTTCAAAACAAGGCGGGAAATTCGAAAGTGTCAACGGTTATTTGATTTTTTTTTGAATTTGCTTATTTGACTGGCACTTTCAATAGAAGCCTACTTAGCGTAGTTTCTGAGCATTGCAAGTAACTTTGGGATTAACTCTTTAGTTTTATGAATTTTTGTTTATAATTGTAGTTCTAAAATATAAAATATTTGTATATTTTCATAAATACAACAAATACCATATATAATTTCTCCGCCCTTCATATGCCTAAAATGTTAAATGTTCAAAATCCATCTCTATATAATATCAATAAAGAACCAAAAATAAATTTATGTTTCTTAACTGCAAGATTTACTAAAAAAAAATACCTTGATTTTGGAAGTGTGCTCTTTGCGGCTTTTGTAAGAAAAAAAAACTAAAAACAGCCTAAAATTGAAATAAATAAGGCACACGTGTTGGGAATTCTCATTTGGGTGATGGTTAAGCCGTAAATTAGTGGTACATATTCCACTCTTTTCATTTTATTGGGTCACCATCGAAAGAAGAAAATCCGATTTTACTTTTACCCGCTGATTGGTTTCTTTTTCGAAACCACCATTTTGTCGATCCGCTGCAACTGCAACTGCACAGAATCTCGAGATGCAGGAAAACGTGATGTTGTATGTATGTACATAGGTATGTATGTCTGTATATCAAAGAGTCGCACTGGCATTGGTCTGCTGCTGTGATTTGCCGGAAAACCAGTTTTCTTCACTTTTCACTGGCCGCCGCCACAAGTGGCAAGCCAATAATGCGGCATTAATAACCACAAATAACCGAAAATCGTTTTGCATATTTGTGTCAGCATTCGATATCACATTCCTCGATATCATGCATCTCATTAACGGAAACTCTCTCACATATGTACAACTTATTGATCAAAAATAAAAAATAACACACAGCCATAAAAAAAGAGCCAGAAATATAACCAAATATAATATACTCGAAAATTTAATGCACGAATTAATTATGAATTCCGTGTGTGCTCGCCACGAAAGCGGCAAACACAAAAATATTCAAAAAATTCATCGTAAATGCTGTTCTTCTGGCCCGCTGCTCTTCATTTCCACGCTGGTTAGGTGAATAAATTTAAATGAAAGTTCTTTTATTTATTGATATTACAGCGGCAAGATGCTGCTTATGCACTTAGAAAGTGCGCCATGCAAATGAGAAGAAATTAGTTAATGGAATTCTAATTGCGTATACGCACTTTCTTGCTGCGTGCGTCAATTTTTTTATACGATCGCTCAGATCGGATGGCATATAAACGTATATCCACTATATGTGCATGTGTGTGTGTTGCAGGTGGGCCAGGTTTTCGTGTGGGT
This sequence comes from Drosophila simulans, assembly GCF_016746395.2. Lineage (NCBI taxonomy): Eukaryota > Metazoa > Arthropoda > Insecta > Diptera > Drosophilidae > Drosophila > Drosophila simulans. The sequence continues at coordinate 4,243,418 of NC_052525.2, forward strand.
GCGTGATGTTTGCACACTAGCGATGGGAAGTTTGCCACCGCGTTGTAAACAACTTATGATATTATTGTGATTTCGGCATAGAAATGGGTCTATGAAGAATTCGTATAACTATGAAAAAGGGGAGCATCTTACATCCGTTTTTTTCTCTTTTTTTTTTTTTTTGTTGCTCAACTCTTTGCAGTCACTGTGCGCAGTGGACAATGGACAATGGACACCCGGCTGCACCACTCGACTTCACTGTGCTCCGATTCCCGATACGATCGTGCTATATGCACATGTACATACATATGTACATACCTCGTACATTGTACATACATATAGGTATATGTATAGTAGAGCAGGCACTGTGATGTCTCGCCACAAATGAATGGGTCGATGACAGATTGCGTTGGTTGCTGAGGCTGATTGTGATAAAAAAATAACAAAAACGAGAGCGCAACGAAACAAATTCCCGCCTAATATCGTTTGGTGAACTCCGATTTGGTTGTCGATCGGGCGTCTCTTCCCCCATCATCATGTTGCCTTAGTTTCCATTTGTCTGCGTGTGTAATCAGTAATCAGCACTTGATATCAGTACAAGAACAAGGTGTGTTCTTACTTGTTACTGCTACTGTTGCTGCTGCTGGTGTTGCCCGTTGATGTTGCTGCTGCTGTTGCTGCTGCTGATGCGACCGCTGCTGTTGCTACTACTTAAAGAACGTGCGCGACATACAAATATGTGCTGCTGCAGGCTCTGCCAGTGCTTACTGTACTTCATCGCAATTACTTATGCACAAAGGCAACACTTATTTATCTCCACAGTTGGCCACATCTCTCTTCAGTCTGCACATTGATTTCTGGCCAGGCATTACTTAAGGTCCTAACATTGAAGTACGTTATAAATGGATTTTCTTAAAAATAAAATAAAGTTCTAGTTTGAGAGACGAAGAGCTGCCAAAATCCAGCTTGGATTCTTCGGCGAACCTGGATCACACCCAACTATTTGGCTGCTCCTCGCCTCTTGGCCCTGGAAATTTACGATGCTTCATTAGCATTCACACAGAGTGGACAATAAATGGCCGCAGCTCGCTGAAAATGCGTTTGACTTAAGTTAGTCGGCGGGCTCAACTCAACTAAAAAAAAAAAAACAGAAACAAAACAACGCGGGTAAAACTGTGATTTGGAATGTTTATTGGCTTTTGTTGGCCATTTTCGCTAAATGTCTCTTTTTCGCTACGATTCAGGGTGAAAAAAAAAATCCCGAAAACGAATTCAATAAATTAATTTCGTTTTTGGCTCAGCAGCAGCATCAAAGAAACTTTAATCCCGCTAAGAAATCTGCTTTCCCATCGCTGTTTCTTCGTTTATTCCATCAAAGGTCAATTTCGCTTTCTATACTCTTTCCCAAATGCGGTACTACGTTTTTTATCACCAGTTCGCTGAGCACATGAAAGATGACTTACTTGTTTTTTTAAGAAAAAGGGTATTTAATATGGCAAACTTGGTTGATATTTAGCATGTTGCAACTACAACATTGAACTTTCGCACCACGTGTGCTGCTGAGCTAACCTTTTGTTTCGGAATATCCAGAAATGCCAGTCCACGTGCCTTTGTTCGTTTCCTGCTCTTTGTGCCAACTGTCGGATAAATCATCTCTTTGGTCAAAATAAATCTTTAGCACAACTCAATTGTGGAGAGGAATGTGTCTGCTTTAAATTTAGTCAATAGAGTCACCAGAACTATTTTTACAAGCTGCGAGACTGATATATGGCATTCGACACGGACCTCATGTTCAACTTTCCACTCCCAAAAAGGGTTGAAATTCACACAGAGAGAAAAAATCCAAAGAAATTTAGGACTAATTTATATTAGGACATAAAGATTACCTCTTGACCTTGTCATAAAAAACATGAATTACAAAAACCCCCAATTACATTTCAATTATAAAGGTGTGGCTAAGTTCAGCTAGTTTTTTTTTCTTTGTGCAAATTGATCGCAACCTAGATGACCCACAAATGGCCCTTTTGGCAGAAACTTTCATCCGCATCGATGCGGGGTTATTAATGATCGGTCGATCCATTGAACCCGACAGAAAGCCAAAGAAGAAATAGTAATCAAACGGGTTCTCGGAAGAAGAAAGCCCAACGATGCTGGCCAAGCTGCGATGCTGAGCTGATGAATAATTCAGAGCCCTCGGGTTCGTAGGAAACCGTAGCTTTCGGTCAACCGAGCAGCTAAGCTGCGCTGAACTGAACTGGCCCGATCTGGCCAAATGCTAGCATGGCTAGCATATATTTTTGGCAATTAGCCGTGGGTCAATAGGTCCGAGTCCGTGTGGTGCGAGCTAATATAAGCCGGTTGCCGATCGTCGGCTAGCTCAGTTATAGACGAGATGAGGAACGGCTGTTGTGTCTGGGCTTTGCTGGCTCTCGGGATGTGCCTGGTGGCCACCAGGGTCGCTGGAGAGACCATGATCGAGGTGGACGAGAATGGCGATGAGTACGAGCTGAAGCGATTCTACATTCAGGGTCGCCAACTGAAGGGCGATGGCAGTCAGTCGCAGTGTGTGGTCACGAGAAGGAAGCGTTCGGGTCGTGCAGCAGGATTAGGATCAGGATCAGGATCGGCGGCCACACTGTCGGTCAGTTCGCAACCCCTGAAGGTGGAGAGTCTGCCCGCGAAGGAACATCGTGAGGGAGGAGCTGTTCTCCAGGAGGTGGAGAGCAATAGCAATAGACGTTATGTCGCCCTAACTGGAGTCCACTTGGAGTCGCCTCTGCCCCAGGCAGATGTGCAGAACGATGACAACGACGATGACGACGAGGAGGACGATGATGGCGACGATCAGTCTTCCAGAAATCAGTCCAACTTTGTGCCCGCTGCCTTGGCTTTGCCCCTGCAAAGCCAGTCCACTGCCGCCCATCTGAATCAGGGAGTCAGTGTGGTCGCCAATGCCGCCAGTCATGCCAATGTGGCCGAAGATGCTGGCATCGTGGTGGTCCAATCGCATCAGCCGCCCAAAGTCAATCCCGATACCCATGCCGTCTTCGAGCTGAAGCCCGTTCAATCGGATGTTGTCCACCAGTCAGCCGGCGTTGGCTTCTATCCCTTCGTTCAGCCCTGGGAGGTGGTGGACCAGGACGAGGATGACTACGATGAGGACGACTACGACGAGGAGGACTACGATGATTTCTACTACGGCGGCAATGGCTTCTACAGGGATCAGCCCGGCTTTAATGGCCTGGGTGTTTTCGAGGAGGAGATCATCAGCGAGGACCAGCCCGTCTCTACGATAGCCAGTTGGTCAACCGGAGATGATGACAGCGACATTCTGCCCGCCGTCAATAAGCGGCCCAATCAGAAGAACAAGAACAAGAAGAACCAGAAGCAGAAGAACAAGAATCAGCAACAGAAGAACAAGCGACAGCAGCAGAAGAAACGCAAGCAGCAGGCTCAAAATGACGAGCAGCCTGCGAAGCAGAAGAAGAAGCCGCAGCAGCAGGATAAAGATCAGAAGAAGAAGCAGGATAAGGATCAGAAGAAGAAGAAGCCAGAGGAGAATCCGAATCAGCAGGAGATGGAACAGCTTACTCCCGTGGAAGTGATCAAGAAGCCAGTGGCCATGGAGCAATCAGTCGTTGCTTCTTCGGCCACAAGTAGCAGCAACATTGCCGCATCCTCCAGCGGCGTTTCTTCATCGGGCAGCAATTCTTCGGATAAGAAGAAGAACAAGAAGAAGAAGAAGAAGAAGCCTAGCAGCAGCAGCAGCAGCAGTCTTAGCCAGCGCAGGACCAAGAAGAAGAAGAAGCAGTCGAGCAGCAGCAGCAGCAGCAGCAGCATCAGCAGCAGCAGCAACAAGCGTCGCCGACCCAGCAACAGTATTGGTTCCTCCAGCAGCAGTTCCTCCATTGGTGGCTACCGTCGCCGTCGTCCGCAGCAGCAGCAGTTGCAGCAGCAACGTCGCCGCAAAACGCAACAGCAGCAGAAGCGCCGTCGCCAGCAGCAACAGCAGAAGAGACGCCGCCAGCAGCAGCAACAACAACAACGCCGTCGTCTGCGCAACAAGAATCGTCAATTCTACGGCGACGAGCCCATCATCAACTGCATTTACATCAACAAGGACCCAGCGACGACCACCACCACGCCGCGTCCCTTCTGGAATATCCTGGGTCGCCAATCGGATGCGAAGCCCAGTGCCGAATCCTCTGTAGTCTCTTCCGAAGAATCCCAAACGGATCCCGTCGCCCAGCAGGCTGTTCTTCAGGCCGTTCGTCGCAACTTTGGCGAATTCGGCGGACGAAAGCGCACCAATCTGCGTTTCGTGTCCTAGATGACCATTTCCCTCATAAGTCCTCATTTTTTTTTTGCCTATTTATTTATTTATTGTAATGACAACCATCAATTTTTTTTTTTTTGTATGATTGAACGCGTTGAAAGTTTAATTTTAGAGAGCCTTCTTGTGTGTGGACAACTTATTTGGGGGGCGTTGCATTGGGCTTTATTGATTTCTGCCCGCAGGAGGGTGGCAGGCGGCAGGGCAGGAATGACTGGTCGCAGGACAGGTCAGAAGAGAAAAGAACAGGTGTGTAACCTGAATCTGTCGCCCCGTGAAAAACATCAGCTGCACTGCGACAAATTTCGTAATGAAAGCTTGCTGAGAAAATAGCTGATTTGTTGCACACAGGAATTTGTGTTTGGAAAGCAATTACCATCATGCTAAAGTCTTGAAATATTTCTTTCACATTCTCTTAGCCTATACGACTTTCTTCCAGTGTAAAAGCCTCCTCTGCTGGTTCATTTTGTCCAGGACAAAGTTGAAATCACCCCCGAGAGGAGCGACGAGAATCGAGAAGCGGGACGCAGAAACTCCGGATATATGCCTCACTGCACAGGCCAAACAATTCCGGGGCAAAGGACCGGAGAAAAGGGTTGCGGACCAGGGCACGTTTTATGTCTTCCGCCAGTAGATGGCGCTCTCTTTCAACTCAAAGCGCGCAACACACTGTCCTAAAAAAATGAACACTCTTTGTGTCTCATTTTAAAGAGTAGTTGGTCTAAAAATGTATCTTGAAAATTATGTAAAAATGCTACGGAAGAATTTTTCTGGTGAACCATGAATTCTAGTCTTTAAGTAGATAATACCGCTTGTTGGTCCTAATTTTCTGTCAGTGCCTAAATGTGAGCACTCGTAGTGACTCATTGCGATACTTTGGATCGATATTTCCGTGTCCAGCAGCAGCAGCCAGGCAGCTGTGTTTTTACATATATATACAGACATATATACATACCTATATATGTATATGTATATTCGTGCAACAAAGGTATCCGCAAGATACAAAACCCATACTCGCGCAGAAGATTACCCGCGATGGTTTGGCTTCCGCCCACTGGGAAAGTGGAAAGTTGGAAAGTTTGTGTAGTTCCCTTTGTGTTTTTGTTTGTTGGACAAATAAAAAACGTGCGCACACAGGACCTCAGCAGAAATCGGGTGGCAAGGTGTGGGGGTGCGTTCTTTGACGTGGCGGCAGGACAGTGTTTCCCAGTGGGTGTGGCCGGGAGGTGGACTCTGGTGTCACCACCCACCACCCAACCAACAGAGCAAGCTTTTCCCTCCGAACTCCGGACGAATCAACAATGTCCGCTTTTAGCAAGTCATCGTGCGGCAGTTTGGGGATCTGGGGATACCACTCCGAGCGATGGTCATAAAACGAAAGCAACCCAGGGATGAAGGGCTCTCTAATCTCTTGTACGAGTATATACCATATAGACTATATGGGCAAACATGCAAAGTCATAGGCACATAACCGATTCTCTGGGGAAAGAACGACCAAAAAACTAGTGAAACAAGAACTCAACCTACGAATGTAGATGGCATTTGGTTGAGATTGGTACCACCTTTAAGTGAATACTTTTTTTTGGATACCCTAGATTGTAAGTACATATTTAAATTTCTATTTATTCTAGTGGTTCCGATTTGCTTTGCTTTTCTCACGATTCTTTGTTTTCTTCGAAAAGGGGAGGTTCTATTTTTTGCGCCACTTTGAGGGGTTGCGTTATTGATATCGTGCGACTTTCGCAACTTTATTTCATGTTTCTATTATTTCCATAAAATAACATTAAATTGAGATCCTTGATTTTTGGATCCTTGAAACGAAAGCAGCTGTTGTGTGGCTGCCCCACTGATTTATGGACACTTAGTGGCCCGTCCTTTCTAGTTCATATCTCTTTCACTCGTTAAATAAAATGTAGCACACTGGCAAAAATAAGAGTAAAACCTTTTTACAACATGCAGATATATATAATCCAGTTCGATCCCATTTCCCTCAATGTATTTCCCACTTCCCACTCCTTTTCGACACTAACTCCTGTCAAGGTGTGAGACGCCGCGGGTCAACAACAGATTGCCGGGACAGATGTTTTGGCTGATGATGATACCTTTTTTTTACCATGGAATGGGCAGGGGAATCGGGATCCTCGATCCTCGAGACCTAGTTACGCAATGATTTGTCCGATTGTGGGCGTGCTGGAGAACCCTCCGCTCTCGACTTCAAAGTGCCCATACCATAAAACATAAAACAATCGACCCACGAGGGTTGGAGGAGAAAGGTGCGCCCATTTAGTAATAATTGGTTGCCTAATTGGGCCATTGGCACGAGGCGATGATGAAGTGGAGCCAGACAGCCAGCTCTTTTCAGCTGTCCCTTTTCGAGGGATGCTGCGGTCAAGCCGATCCCCAAAGTTAATTATTAAGCCCGATCTCAGCTGCCCGTGCACAGTGAAGATCTCAATATATTTTACAATCCTTGTAGTTCTTTGTATTGCCATAATATAGGTAACAAATAATAAAGACACTTACCTTTCTAAGTATTGATACATCGGAGAAATTTATCCTAAAAGCAAACAGAAAAGATAAATTAACATCAATACAAATCGTTGATAGATAAAAAAGGTGTATTAGTTGGAATATAATGTTTAATGTTAATGTTTAATCCTTGATAAGAATTGTATGTGTTTTTTTTTGGCAGTGCTGGCCCAAATTGGAGCCAAAGTTGGTCTGTTTTTGGGCCAGGCACGAGCCAAGAAACCGCAGAAATGCAGCTTGCACTAAGAAAACGAAGAAGGAGTGGATGGACTACCAGGAACAGGTACCACCGCATCATCATCATCAACATCATCATTGTTGGAAGAGAGGGAACTAAAATACAGAAACAGAAACGGGAAAAGATCCTGCAGGAGGACAATGACGTTGCCGATGATGTGTTGCAGTTGCAGATAGAATTGCCAAAGGGGGAGATCCTTGATCCTTGCACATTGAGCGGCACGTGCCCCTCGGTTTTCGTTTATTTACGAGTTGCGATCATGTGTGGCAGGGATGCAGCGCGTGCGAGTATCCTCCGCTCCTCGATTCCTCGATTCCTGGATGCACCTGTTCGCCCGGCCTGTCCCGTCCCGGCCCATTAAAACCCCGAGGGTTGGGGGGTTCGCCTCAAAGGGAACAGAAACAGGTTCAACGATCGCTACCTGTTCACCGCTTCGTGTTGCAGCATCAGGATATCGCGGCAGTTGCCAAGGTTGCCGCTTGCCAAGGCAGTTGCAACTGCAGCGGGATGAGCAGCATCATATTTTGGGGCAGGGGCACCAACGGAGCAGCTGAACGGAAGGCTCAATTCAATTTATACAAGTTTTTGTGGAAATTTAAACAGACGGCAGCTTCAAATGCCCTTGTTGCAAGTTCTCAATTCTAAAATCAATAATGGACCTTTCCCCCTTTTGGTTAATTAAACAACCAAACTGTCCCACCAAAACCATGTAAGCCAACTCAGATCCTGGTGTTCGGACTCCCATCCTAGCATCCTAGAGCAACGCAACTGACACTCAAGGGGGCAGGAAAATTAAAGGTAAGGCATATATATCTATATATATCTATATCTATATCTATATATATGTACATCTTTTCCGTAGGGTCCGGGAAAAAGGGAAGACATGTGCATGACTGCTTAATCTAATTTAACTGCAATGCCGGGGACGTTTTAATAGGAAAAAAAAACAGCGAAGGAAAAAATAAATGCAGCAGAAGTCAACCCCATGCATGCAGCATAGTGTGCCTTGTAGCGGCTACCATTGTGCAACATAAAGAAGAGGGCCCTGAAGAAAATAAGGAAAAACCTGCGGGAACGCTAAAAGAGCCAGGACAGTACAAAAGCAATTAAAGAAAAGATGATGATGATGATGATGATGTTGATGATGGAACAGGGAAAGGCACATATAGGTGCATACAACTATAAAGGTAGAGCACACTCAACCGCAGCGCCGGAAGTGCACACAAAGAGATAGAGATGGCTAGATACGAGAAGATACTTGGATACTACAGATACCCAGATACTTCAGATGAGCAGTGGAACACAAAAAAAGAAAGAAAAAAAACGGAAAAAAGGGAAGGGCGCCCGAGAGAAGATCAAGTCCAAAGTCGGGGGCATCTCGACGCTGCAGTTGCAGTTGCAGTTGCACTTCGCGCTTGAGAGGGCACGTGCCCCTGCTCAGTCGAAGGGCGAACCCACATGACATTTTTTACCTCCTAAACCTGAACGTGAACGCGAACCCATTCTTCTCCCGCGTCTCCCTGTTCTTGGCCATCTATGCGGTACAGATGGTGGCCAGGCCGCCAAGTCTTGAGGCACTGGGTCCAGCTGCTGGCAACATAAGTTCTTGATGTCTCTGATAAGTTAGGACTGGCTTTCCAGACTTGGTGTACATGGGCATTCCTTCAAATTGGCTTACAATTCCTTTCCTTACAACCCAAATGCTTGTTTCGTTTTCGCTAATCTTAATTGATTTAATGGATTTCCTCTTCGAAGCCATCTGTAGAGTTCTGAAAAACTTATTGCCACCATTCAAGCCGATAGTTATTGTTAGCGAGAAGACAAGGACATGGCTTCTCGTCCTGGCTTAATCAGCTTAGGAAGCCTCGAATCGATGAAGAAGTTCCACAACTGCCCCTTGGATGCGCGACCCACTTGGAATATGGTCAAGTTCTCAAGTTGACATTGCACTATCAAGATTGTGACGAATGCGGCGGAATGATGTGTTATGGCAGCTGGTCATTTTGTCAGGGTTCCGTAATTTCCTTGGCTTCCTCCTCGTCCTTCGCCTTTTACACACTATCCTCTTTTCTCCGTCTTTCCCCCGCTTTCCAGAGGTTTGTGGGCAACGCTCGAGCGACTCAGTTGATTTGGGAATCGTCCTTCTAATCTCGCCCGTGCCACCGTGTTACCATCATAACTATAGCGTCAGCTGGAAGAGTTAGTCCAGAGGCCTGAGATCCTCGGCGTGACATTGCCATAGATGACACGGAAAAAAAAAGTGCAGTCATCTCATTTCACTTCAAGGAATATTCCATTTCAAGATGTTGGCAGTGCAGGCAGGATACGATATGTTTACAATATTTAATACTATTAAATTCTGCACAATTTTATGTCGACTTTTTTTTCCTATCAACTCTATAAGTACCCTCGATTTTCGGCGAGTGTAGCAGCCGTTACAAGACCAACGACAAACGACACACGACAATTCCTCGTTCCTCCGCTTCCTACATACCCACGCCTTATCGAGGGACCTCCTTCCATTCCCATTCCCATTCCAAGTTCCCACTTCCACTTCCATTTCCATTTCCACCTGGGGCGCACAACTGTCTTGCTCTTGGGCGGCTGTCTTCGGTCCGCTGAGCAAATGGCGGGAAAGCAATCCCAACCAAGTCCGGCCCATATGGCAAAAGATATGGAGCTTCTTATCAGAAAACCGAAACGGAGGAAGAGCCACTGGCTCCCATTTGGGAACTGCTTGGGATCTCTGCGGTTTGTTTTTATTTTGGAATTTTTTTTTTTATTTTTTTGGATACCTATGCGGGTCCCATGGAAAGCTTAGGTGATAAGCGTTTGCTGGGCGTGGGAAAATGCTGGGAAAACGTCCTTATCTGGAGCGTAAGTGTTGTCATTTGAATCCACATGCAAATGTGGGTGGATTATCACCTGAAATTTGTATATGTATGTTTTCCCAAGGAGAGATGTTCAAAGAAGCATTTCGTGGCCACTTTACGGCGTAATAAAACCTTTCATGTGGAAGCCTCTGAATAAAATTGTAATGCAATTACTTCAAAGAGTGTCAATATTATATGAGTTTTAATTTGCAACAAGAATTATGCTACCTCAACAATTAGCTCATTTCGAATATATAGCCTTTTACTTTTGATTTACTTTTGCTCACTTCTTTACCCAATTATTCCCCACCTCATCCCCCCTTTTGTCGGCCTTTTGCTTTGTACCAGTTTCATGGCTTGCACGTGATAATTGCATCGGTTTCATTTTCGATTTCGTTGCGTTTGCCTTTTTTTTTGTCCAGATTTTAATTTTTATCTCGTTTTTATTTACACGTAAGGCTTTTTAAAATGTATTTACATGCATATATTTTTTTTGCACCGATATCCAAGTACTCTCCTCCATCTAAAGCTAAACAAATACTACGCGAAGTTAAACAGAGATCTGGTTGCTCAAATTGGCAGACTCTTCGTGTCTGGCGTGTAAATAAATACACATACTTTGTTTAAATTAAATATATATTTATGGAGCTGGTCGAAAAGTCTGTGTAGCGTAAAGACCAAAAGGAAATCGAAACTAAAGCATGAAAAGCAGGAAAAGTGTTTCCTGTGCGGAAGGAAATACGGATATGTGCTACAAGTAAAATGCAACTCACTTCATTCTCCCATTTTTTTTTTAGCTTTTGCAGAGCAAAAAATAAGATTCAAGTTTTACTTGCAACAACAAATATATCATCATATTTTAAAGGGTTTCTTTCTGTTTGCTACTCCAGGATTTGTTGCATTTTCTCTTGGCCAAATGTCAGATGTCTGGTCTGGACAAAAAAAATAAAATAAAAAATGAAGTGCTGAGTGAGCGTGCCAAATGCAATTATTTCGACGTCTGCCATCTAAAATGCCAGAACCTCTGGGATTACGACCCCAAAAAGCATCTGCTTTCCCGCTGGGCGTGGGCGGGGGATTTTCGGTTTCTGGTCGCGCACCACACCCTATAACCTTTAACCTCACCTTACTGCCCATCCTCAGCGGACGGATGTGCGTTAAAAGTCACGATTAAGCGCCGCATCAACCCACCGAATGAAATACGCATTTCCACATCCCCACAATGATGAGCTGTTGACTCTTCAGCATTTCTAGTTTTCTGGTCTCGGGTTTTTCGTATTTTTTTTTGGGTTGGGAATTTTCTTCCTATCTCCATCGAGGGTGGATGTTGGCCAGGGCTTGGCTTTCGGGGCATAAACTGCATGAAATTAAGTAATTAACTGGCTGAACTTCACTCCACAGGTCACCAAATGCGGCGCAAAAGGTCACATCAATATGCCATCAGCCATGATGAATGTGCGCTGATTTATCAAGTGAAATAATGAACACAAATAATGTTAACTCATGGGGGAGAGGCAAAAGATAGTAATACTATATTTATATTTATATGATATAATTAATATTTCTGTAGGCAAAAGATAGTAGACTTCACATCTCCATTACTCCTATGCTTCCCGCCCAAAAGTTGTCCCAAAATCGAGGCATATAATTAGTGACTTGATCTGGGATCGCGGATCACAGCTGTTAGGTACCGAATGATTGCCGCGAAATGAGTGTTATATGTATATGCTATATGCATGTACATATGTCTCACTTGAACCCAAGCGAACATAAACGAGTTTGCCCCCGATAGAGCTTTGTTGGCCCCTTTGGCTTGGGTTGCCCCGATTCCTGATTTCCGATTCTTAGTTCCTCTTAGTTTGCAGCTCTTGTCGGACATGACATAGGAAAACAATAGACGACGTCCACTGTACAATGGACCACGTCTATATAGATATACATAGGTGGAACAAAGGAGCCAAGGGCCAGGAGTGACCAACGGTCGAGGAAAGTTCCCATCGGGCAAATGAAATTAAGCAAATAAATAAATGGACGCGAGAGATCGCGAGAAAAATGCAAATGAGCCGGGTCCGGCAAAGGGACATTAAGTAGCCGGTAGCTGACCATTGTCCAGTTTTAAGACCGAGCAGGGGTTGCTGCTCGTGCGTCTTCGGTCTTTGGTCTCATTTCGTAGGTCGTCTTGAGGTGGGACACTGCACTTTTCTTTGCATCCCTACCGAATTCCAGTTTCCGTTTTGCTCCCATTGTAATGAGTTCGCGCTCGTTACTCAACCCGTGTTCCCCTTTAGAGATCTCTCACCCTTCCGATGATCCCGCTCCTGATCCCGATCCCGATCCCGACCCTTCCCCTTGTCCCCTTTGCCCTTGTGAAATTGCAGTTGGTCAGCAGCAGTCATCATCAGCAGTCGCCTTAATTTACGGGCCCTCGGGCCCAGAAAAACGGCGACCTCATTTGAATATTAGTTGGGTTGGTCCTTCTTGGTCAATGATCTTGATTTGGGCCGGACCTCTGTGAAATTGCCTTCGCCAAGATATATATAAATGTATATGTATGTATTCTCACATCCTTATGCATTACACGCTTGACCAGCCGATCCTCCCTCCTCCCATTTTTCCCATTCCTGGCCCCTTTGAACTCATATTTCATTTAGCTGACCAGTTCACCGAGATCTTGGTCATCCCGTTTTCGGAGCGGTCAACATGCGTATTACAATTTGATCCGGAATCCCTTGATTAGGAATTTGTTTTATGACGCAGTCACTTTTTTTACTTCTCCTTACTGCTCCTGGCTTTTGGCGACCCCTGCTCCTTGGCCGTTAAAATGATAATTTATGGATCCGCAGCCGCACCTTTTCTGGGTTAATGAGAGTTTGATCTAGCGGCGATTTATCTCTGGTTTTCCTGGAGGGCAAGCGAAATATCTTATTGATGGGATTAGCTGGCAGGATTTCTCAGGGCGCACAAAAAGTGGTTAGAGATCAGATTTTAATGTGCAGTTCTAGATCACAATTAAACCTTTGCGATCATTGTAAATTAAGATCGACTCAGTTCATAAGTATAAGTATAAGTATAAGTATATAAGTATAAGACCATGTTCATAAGTATTTTCGTTTTCATTTCAATATAAGTATTTGCTTAAAGATGCTCCCCTTTGAAAGCGCCTTCGACTATCTCTCGATCCTTGCCCTGTTGTTAAAATGTCCTGGCCTCGGATATTCTGGGCATTTAGCAGCCTTAATTGCAAGTTGGTTCTGTTTCGCTTTCAGCTGAGCTGGCAACGTCCCAAGACGAGCACGAAGGACGAAGGACGAAGGACCTACCGAACCCGATCGAAATGAGGTCAGTGACTGGCGCGTTGCAGGCGCGCAAGAAACGAGATCGGGATAGGGAAAATGCTAAAGGACAAGCTGGCAGGACCCTTGGGCATTGTGCCAAGGCGTAACGGTTTTCGCCGTTTTTTGTAGCCGCCTTTGTTTTGTTTTTCACTTTATGTACATCTTTTTTATTTTTTTTTAAGTTGAAAGTCCAGAACGTGTCCGTTGAATGGCAGGCCAAATTAAAGCAGAGCAAGTTTCGGTCAAGGATTAGCAGAAGTTCGGCGAAGGATGACCAACGGTCGGTTTGGAATTTCGAAGAAGAAAAAAATACAAAGCAATGAAAATATTCATAAATTGAAAAAAAAAAATCAAACTCCATTATTAATAAGCAAATGACCAAAAAAACGAGCCACAGATTTTGACCAATTGTTAACTCCTCAAACTCAAATAAACAGTTTCCATTGGTCCACACTTCTGGGATGACCCCTGTACAGCTTCCATAATGGAGTGCAAAAACTGACATTTTCTAACCCAAAAATGGCCCTTGACTTTGGTCTAACCTCCGCAACCCCTGAAGGAAATGGCCCAACCCTTAGCATCCCGATTTGCACAGAGTTGAAAGATCAAAGAACAATCTCGGACATTTTTAATGAAATTGAAATGCCGCACATCGGCAGCAGAAAATTCAATTAGTTTTTGGGCTGGAAAGTTCAAGATTTTCGTGTGCCCATTGGACGGACATTGGTCAGCAGATCATCAAAGGGGGAAAGGGTAAACGTATCTAGCGTAACGAAACAGGATGTCGTCCAAGAAAACCAAGAAGGAGAGAAAAGGGTTAAGTCGCCAAACTGGTTTCTGCTCATCAACCGTTGTTGATTTATGGGTTCACCACCCCATTCTCTCGCAAACCTCTTTTTTTTGTTTTCCACTTTCCTGCTAAAGGTGACAGATCAGATCCCCGGGGCGTAAGTAGAGCAGCATCCCGAAACGGGATGATGATGATGCTGATCTTTCCCTTGGCCACTCGCCTGCGTGTTAAAATCCCTAACCTCACCCTTCTTCACCGCTTCGATCAATTGTCTTTGAAAAGATATAGACGATCTGCGATCAGCTGCCTGACCAATTAGTCAACTTCTCATCCTTTCGCTTGGCCTGAAACTTTCTCAGGGCTCCTCCGAAGATTTCTTTGGGAAAGTACCTGGCTGCTCGGTGATCTGAAGCAAATGTCCGAAATATATGTATTTCAACACGACAGCAGCGGAGTTCAGGTGAAACAAGTTTCGGTTTTCCACAATTTCAGCATCATTTGGCGGCTCGTTCTCAGCACCTTTTGACCCCGAGACGAGTGTCGTTTTAACTGCGCCCAAGAAACGAGAAAACACAAAATGAGACAAAAAATCCAACACCAGCAGCAAACAACAACTCGTAATATGTTTTATTGCCATAAAAGATATGGTGCTGCGACTTAGATGAAAGCTGACCGAACTGGATAAGTGGTCAGCAGTTTCCGTTAGCCCTCTGCCACCATCATTCCCCACCAATTTCATTTCAACTCGCTGACCAGGGTGGCCCAGGTGTACCAACAAAAACAAACAAACAAAAAAAAAAGCGAGAAACACCTAATTGCTCATATCTGTCACAACGCCAGGTTGGAGATCTCCTCTGCATGTCATGTTGTACTTGCCACGACCAAAATATGTACGACCTGGGAATCTACAAGAGTCTGAGGGGATTCCTCAGTGGAGTCTTCCAGCTAAAAAAGAATTGTACAATATACAAGACTACAAACAAGACTCAAGCTAATAAAACTGCCTTATTGAATGATATTTAAATATAAAATGAAACAATCTTCTTTTAGCGTATTTATTCGAGGCGCGCAAGCGTAAATTTTTAATTTAAATCTATAAGAGCGATACAATGATGCTTTGTGAAGCCAATTGTTGTCGAATTTATACTCAAAGGGAATAATCACGTGGCTCTTCTAAACGAACAATTTTGAAAGACTGCGACCAAATGGAAAATACTTGCGTTAAAACATCATTGAAATTGTGACATCAGGCATACAGCTTGTTCGGCTTGAGACTTTGCCTTTGGCGATTGTAGACGCCCAAAAAGGTGTTACAGTGACCGCAGTAAATCTTCTCCCCATCATCCGAGTTCTTCAGACAGGGCATAAAGCAGAGGGCCCATGAACACCATCTGGAATTCCAATCCGATGCGCATTTGATCACTGGACGCTTCTTATAACCGCAAGCGGGGCAGAAGATACTGCCATCCATGGCACACCATCGCCTGGCGGAGGTCTTGTAGGCCATCTTGCGAAAGATCATGTGGTGCGGCGAACACGGACCAGTGGTCTTGGCTTTTGGACATTTACTGTACTTCGCTTTTGAGTGCGGACATGTACAGTTGGCAGCAGCCACATTGCACTTGGCAATCGATGATTTTTTGGTCATGTCTTCGCTAGAGGTCCTCTTTTTGTTCTTACCTGCGGATCACATATACATTAGGTATATAAGTCTGGTCTCATAATCGGACTTACATCGCCACAAATTTTCAGCATCAAGTTCCGTATCCGATCCATTAGACATCATTCTTTTTCGCATCTCGCGTGCCCAGTAGCTCTTATCCGTTGAGGGATTGTAAATACTGTTGACTTTGGAATGGGCCATCTTGAATAATTCCGGATGCTCATATTCGATGTGACGCAGTAAGCTACCGCTATCGAAACGTGAACATTGGATCACTTTCTTGCAGTGCATGCAACGAAGGCACTCATCTTGGTCTTTCTGAATATTTTGCTTCGACATCTCGATTCTGGCTTAAACTATATGTATATAGTGTGTGACACGACCCAGTGAAAGTGTTTGTTGAGAATGACTGGGGAAATAAGGGATCTGCCAAACGGTTGACTTTGATTCGAAATTATTAATTCACAGCCTGCTAGGCGATATACATACTCAGGGTTTCAATTAGAATGAAATATATATCAGAAATCAGAAATATAAAATGGCCAAAGTTGCCAAATGCAACGAGCTAACAACCGCATCTAGTGGTGCATCATGCAATCTTCCTCTTCAACTTCCATTTTCCATTTTCCATTTGCTGCATTCATAAAACAAACAAAATACAAAAGAGAGAAATAAAACGGCGCAGAAACCTCGGCGAAATCATAATAAATATCTCGCGTAAATGCAACAAATTTGAGGCGCATGCGCAACCTGCAACCGGCTGCTGTTGCCGTGTAATTAACAAAAACAACAGAGAAGCCAACCACCACCACCCAACGCCACCCACCGCCACCCACTGTACCACCTGCACGACCGCCCCCCGCCCACTTTGCCACCTTCGATGAGCTAACGTCGTTTTTTTTTGTTTTTTGTTGTTTTTTTGAGCTGACGGCACGCGCTGCGCTGCGATGCAATTTTCGGTATCTGCAAGATACATTCGCCGCTTTTATGATTTACGCTCGCCTCACTTTATATAATCGGATGGATCGCCGGATCGGGCCTGCACACAATCCACTGAAAAAGAAGCATTTCATAATTGAAAATGTTGCAACTATTTGGTAGCAGTAGCTCCACCATCCATCCATCCATCCAATCCATCTGTTTGGTCGGCTGACTCTTGGCTGCGTTGCATGTTTGATTTCTGCTAATGCAATGCGGCATCTTGTTGCTGTTGTAATTAACAGCAGAGTTTTTCATTTTTTTTTTTTAATATATTTTGTATATCTTTGGGCCTCTTTAAAGGCCTCCAAGGCATCCAAACATCCAAGCTCCGCTCAGGAGGAAGTGGCCGCATATCAATTGCCTGGAAATGCGATCAAATCACTGCCGGGTTTTCGTTCGAAACAACCAGCAAATACATTTTACTTAAAAGCGCCCATAAACACAGTCGATCGAGTTGGTCTTTTACCAGATAAAAGATAAATAAATACATTTTTTTTTTTGTTGGTCACATTAGTCACATTTAGTTTGGGATATCGCTGCGAGATCAGCTGACAAGGCCAAAAGCTGAGCACTTGCGTCTCCAGTTCTGGAGCCCAATGAAGGAGAAGCTCTTTTCGCGCGGCGCCTTTCGTGATGGTTAGTTCCCAAAGGTATTCGCTTACCATGTCCGTGATGCGCTATCGCATGTCTAGTATCACTTTCGATGGCCTTATCAACGCTATCATTTCTAGAACAGGGACGCGCAGGGGGAAACTTTGCGCACGCGCAGTGCATCACGTTTATTAGCCAACAACACCCAAGAAACTCACACGAATGGCTGGCTGGCTTAATGGACGGATGGATGGCTGGCTGGTTGGATTGGCTTGGACTGTTCGTACAGGACCAGGAACTCAGGTTTCGCCATATGATCGCAGACGGGCTCCAGACGGTCGTGTTACCCGAGGGCAGCCCTTACGTAAGGAGGCTGCAGCAGTCCACCTTGAAAAGTGCTTACTCAGCTAAAAGAACAGATCTTTTTATATAGAATTAAATAAAACGACCTGACAACTATAGATAGATCGTTTATATAAATAAACAAGAATATATATTCTATCTATCTATATATCAAATATATATACATATATATATCTGTAGAAAGAGGGCATAAAGTTGGTCACGTGTCGGGATTTACCGCAATCTACCATCATCAACGTAATAATCTCCCGCTCCGTCTCCCACACTCGATGAAGATCGATAAACGATTGGCAATGTGTGTCGTCCGTCGATTTCCTGCTTTTACACATTAACAGTCGTCCGGTGTCCGTAACCCCATCTTTATCGATTGCTAAAGCAACACGAACAACAACTACTCAGCTCCCCAAAGAGTTCTTCTCTCCATTTGCATGTGTGTGCTGTCGGTGTGCATGTCCGTGCGATGGTTTTCTTCAGCTATATGAGTGCCAGGGGGTATTTTCGACGGTCACGTCCCCTACATAAATATCCATAAAAAGTAATGCTCACATCCGTCCGGATGAAATGCGTTCGTGTTTGGCGTGAGATTAATACTACACATAGGAAAATTATAAACAAAATTGTCCAATACTTCGTATGTAAAGTCGGAAAGTGATCAGATCAATATATATCCGGAGGATATTTCTCTTAGAAGGCGATTATCAAAAAATATATATTATTTTATACATTATTAAGCGGCAAGCGTAACTTATTTTTTTCTCACTGTCGTCTGTAGTCTAAAAATCTTGCAACACTTTCGTTCATTCTCAAGCCTTCAAGCCAGCTCTATCGTAAATCATAAGCGATAAGATAACACTCATAAAAATAAGTCAAAACCTTCACACGATCAGAGCGAAATCAAACAAAGATATAGACACTGGCATACCTGAGATGTCCGCATCCCATCCATCCCATATTCGATGGAGTTATCGGGCCAACAGGCAGGTGTCCAACACATCGGTGCAAACAAACGGGTATACGAGCTATATATGTATATATAATACTCGTATCTATATATCCATCCCATCCAGAGGGTCCAGGGAAAATACACACGAGAATCCGAATGGCAGAGAGTTTTGATTTGTTGCCTCATTGGTTTTGGTTTTTCGGGTTTGTTTGGGTTTATTGCGGTTCAGTTGATTCAATATTTACCCAGCTTATCGAGCACCCACTATCCGAAGCCCGCGGCCCAGAATCGGGATCGGGATTCGGTTCCAGAAAATGGGTCAGAGGGGCGTCGATCGGAGATTCAGTTTGGAGATCCAAAACAACGTTATGACATTCTTCATAAAACTCATAAGTAAGGTTCTCAGGCAAATTTGATAGAACAAAAACTAAACTGTTATAGCTTATTTGATATTCAGATATGATATCCATATAGCTGTGAGGTACTACTGAAATCAACAGATCTCGTTATTGACAAAATCCCTGGACATTTTCGCTGAAGGCTCCTGTCGGGGTCACCACTCAACTAGCGCCAGCAACCTCCAATAGCGTCTCACTTCTAGCCCAGACCTTCCTCGCGCAGCGTTGGATAGGAGGCTTCTGGCTAATTAACCGAATGCTTAGTATCGAATATCGAGTACCGTATGGCAAGGTCGCCGGATTCTTCGCCACGTACGTACCGCCTTGAACGCAATTTACCGGTGGCCATTCGAATATTCACAATCCAAGTCCACATCCGCCCACCTGCTGCTGCTGCTTCTGCCTCTGCTGCCATCTTGGCCAAATCATCGATGGCACCTTGGTGTTTGGCCAACAAACCAACCAACCAACCAAGTCAACACCCATAGCACCAACACCCAGTCAAGGCCGCACATGTCGTGCTGAGCGAACCCACATCCTCCCGGCCAATTAATATAAGTTCTTCACTTGTGCAAATAATTCAATTAGCTACGATAATTGGTAGCTCAGCTGAATGAAACAAGTCGCTAGGCTAATACACTACAAGAGATATATACATAAGGATACATAAACAATCCATAAAGTTTAAATGGAACAATATTAATATGAAAGAATATGGAAGAATTAACAAATGGTTGTACATTTGATTGTAATTTTCAGCTAAATGTTATATTAACTTACATAAATTAATTAACATATATCTAAATTCATTCTGTCAGTTTCTTTATAGCGAATATAGCCGATCGAAAGACCCGTCAAGGTGCTGGAATCAATGTTGCAGTTATTAGAGTGCAAAAGTAAAACGGAGTCATTGCTAAAGCGCCAAAAGACAAATCAATTAAGCGCGACACCCGAGTAATCCAAGTAGTCGAGTATCTACATATCCAGCTAACCATATATATAGATATACCTATGTATATACATATATATATATTCAGTGGGGCCAACAAACCCATTTAACCCACAAGTGGCCAATGTCTTGTGCTGCGTCCGTTTAATTATGGAAAATGATCATGACAGAGAGCATTTCCTGTCCCTGTCTGCGTTTCAGTTTGAGTTTGCGTTTGGCTTTGCTTTTGCGTCATGTGGTTGAAGTGTCTTTCTCTTTTCCATTTTCAAAGTCCAGACCCCAGACTTGAGACCTCGTACCTGACCGACCGCCTCCCAAAGACCCCAGACCCCTCCTCCTTTCATTCTCTTTGATAATTTCTCCGCACTTTGGCGGCGAGCTCGGACATCGCACATCGCACAATCCAATACAATACAATCCGATGGCTTTTATGAGCACATGGGCTTCCATGGGCCCAAATAGTTGGGCCTCCGGGCTGCATCGATCTGCTCCCAGAATTTTAAGTACTTGCCGATCTGGCCGTCTGCCCAACGAGATCCCAGTTCTCTTGATTCCCGGGGTTTCTTGAACCTAACTGTTGCTCGAAGATTGAACGATTGATCGATCCCTCGCCGCATCGGTTGATTTTCTAAACGTGCGTTATAAGGATGTTCCATAGACAACACCAGATCCTCCAAGCAACACACGTGATCGCACTGCTGATCATCTTGTCAATTGTTCCCAAAGAGTAAACTGTACTTCAGAGTTGCTTTTTCTATTATCGAGTTTATAGGAGGTTCATAAAACTGCGAGCTGTTACATTTAAGAGATTTTTAATTTATTATAAATCTGATTTAAAAAAAAAAGATCATCATACGAACACTTTCTAGAGACCATTAAATCCTATAAAGACAAAATGATTCTTTCAGTATCTTTTTATGAACCTGCTGCAGTCATCAATGGACAGTGCAGTGCATTCCTAGAGTTTATTATCCTGTGGCATCGATTATGATCAATGCCATGGGCTTTACGACCAGCAACTTGGATCGTTAACTGGGAGTCCATTAAACCGAGGAAGGTAGCCAAAAGAACGTGTCAGACATAAAACCTGGTCACAGTTGGCTCTCCGAGCATCATTCATCCGGAGACGGAGAGACTGTGGGATATGGGAACGAGAATGGGAGTTTCCTCCGCTGAAGTTGAACTCTTGTCGATGTATCCGTTGCTGGAATACTAATACCTCACACCGAGAAAAAGCATACCTATTACCATAACACATATGTCCCTCTATTATTTTATACCATCAAATATATATTTTTTCAGAGCTCCAAATATGTAGTAAGTAAATTTGAATTTGATTAACTTTCATGATCGAATTCTAGAAATTCGCATACCTTTCCTGCTATTTTAATGTATTTATCCCAGATTTTCTTCCTGTGCATCAGGAAAGCAAGCTCCAAGAGAAGAAGAGCTGCCATTAAATTGGTACTTGATGGGGATGCGATGTGGTCGTTCATGCTGATGTCGCTGTGCTCCATGGCAATGGATTTGGATTCGGATGGAATGTATGCTCCATCTGCAGCTCCAGCTTTTCGTCACTCCGTCCGTTTGCCATTTTTGAGGTCGACGTGTCTCTCGCACATTTAATGTCCGATGCCGCATTGTGCGATGCATACTAATTTGGGAGGGGCTGTTGTGGATGATCTGGGCATCTGAATCCGAATCCAAATCCGAAGCCGATGATCATGATGTAAGTAAGTAAGACGACAGAGCAGAGCAGTCAGATGATGATGTGGCTGCCAGTATCTATATCTCTGTATCTGTATCTGAGTATCTGAGTATCCGCCCACGCAGTAGCGCGTCGTTCCTCCGTGGGAATCGTTTAAAAGGCAACTACCGCACGGCTACCAAAACAAATTTCGGTCGAAAACGTATTTTATGGGCAAAACGTGAGGATGCCTCGAGAGGGGATGTGGATGGATGTCACTTCTGCTGGCTGGCTGGCTGGCTGGGCTGTTTCGCTGGGCTTATTTATATGCCAGCCGGATCATCATCAATGGCCCTCGCAGTGCGCACACTCTCCGCTCGGACTTGCTAACTCCGAGAGCCCGGAGTCGATCTATGCACTTGGAAAAGTCACCAGTTTAATATACTATATTTGTTTACAATTTGAAATTACTTATGGGTTTCTTGGTATTACATTATTAGATTGGTATTCCATTCAATAGTAAAACTTAAAACTAATACACACAGCTACAATATATATTTTTTGCAGTGTATGCATTCACAATTGCCCACTGGTGACATAATCCACTGGCAGCAGCCAACACATTTTCTGTCACTGGAGACGCACTTGAACCTCCAGCAACAACAACATCCTGAAAGAGGTCAAGTGATTGGCCATCTCATTGTGTTTTCTCATCAGGTGCGCTGAGAGGGCCTAAAGTCCAAAAACTCCGAGTGCCAAGTGGTTGGGCCCAAAGAAATATGATACGCAACATTGTGTATGCATGATCGTCCGTCGCATCCACAAATCCACATCACTCTTCGATGATACGATGATCATCCATCCATCCATCCCATGTCCCTGTATCCCTGTATCCCACATCCCCCCAGTGGGAACGTGATCGGTTACAGTCTGCATCCCGTTTATTTGGCATCCTGAGGAAGTCAGGTGCCTAATTGTTTCCGCCATCATCTGCAACCCCTGCTCCTATTGATTTCTTCCAATGTGTGGTTAATTTTTGTCACCTGATCTCGCCTGATAAGCAGTGAGATTTAGTCTTTATCCTTTTCATTGTCTTCTTTCTGTTTTTTTTGTTTTGTTTTTTGGTTGTGCTAGCCTCTTGACATGGGAATCAGCGTCCATAGGGTTTCCCTATGCATTTTTTTGTATGTATATCGCCTTAAAGTGTGGGATCACACTTGAAGGATTGAAGGATTCTAAGGAAACTTTGATTGGAGTATCAAATATTAAATGGTTTGTGAATTACTCGGAATTTATTGGGGTTACATAATTGAAATGGCTTCATAATTATATTGGATTGGAAACGATTCACACTTTTTAGTTGAACAAATAATCTCCCATAAACTGTTGGTATAGATGATCTTCAAGTGCTGAAAGCTTTAACCGCAAGACAGACCTTTCAATCGCTCCTAGTTAAAATTCAAGCAAGTGCCCATATCAAATGGAATGCACACGGCCAATGGGAGCAATGATGATATGTATCTTTGGGCAATTGGAGCACAACCGCCCACTGATAACCGAGCTACCAGAAGGGGTACCACCTTCCAAAGTTTTACCTTTGAGACGCACTGCATGCTAATTGAATGAAACGCAGAGCCCAAGAAGCCCAGACGCATTTCCACCTAATGAAGTCCCTCGAATCGGGTTTCCAGCTATTTAGCATTTAATTAACTTAATAATCTTTGTGCCAATTGCGAGGAGACGGAGGACCAGCTGCACATCGTGGGAAATGGCTAGATTACATTTATTTTCAATTATTTTATCAGAGAAACGTTTTGCGGCTGCGGTTTTATTACATGACATATTTGCTTTTCGTCTTTCTTTTTTTTTCGTTTCGTTTCTGTGTTTTTGGTCTGGTCTTTTGTTTATCAACAAAGTTGCTGGACTTTGTGGGGGGGAATCGGGGGCTTGGGGGCTCTACGCTCCGCTTCTTGTCACATAATGTGGCGCAGCAATTAAACGAAACGGCCTTACCGTCCGACAAGAAAATTAAGCCAGTTCGCGCACTTTGCATACCAATTGTTCCGATCCCCATTTGTTGCTCGAGAAGATCGAGCACGGGAATTAGGGCTTAAAAACGAGAGTGCCCAATAAAATTAATGAGACTCACAGATGATTACTAATTACTAATTTTTTAATCATATTTTAAGAGTGGGCAAGCCAAGTGTTAATCCATATTTTGTGATGAGTTTAAGAAAATATGTATATGCTCAAACGGAATTATTTCTCGGCCAACTCACAAGGAATGGGATCACGACCACCCGAATCGAGGGTCCCGGGTTCTGAAGCAAGTTCCTCGGATCTCTGAGCTCGCCCCTGGGGTAGGTCATAACTTTTAATGATGCGCGGATTTGTCTCTTGATCATCTCGGTCATAAAAAAGAAGGGCGAGCGGCAAGGGGTAAGGTCAGCAGCCGGGTGGCCAAAAAACACGAAGAACCAAACCCACAACAAGGTGTCGGCTGCTCTTTGGAGTTAAGTGTAATAAGCGGAGACTGTTGTTATCGTGGGCAAATATTAAACATCTTGTGTGGAGCTTTAACGCCGTTTTACCCGGTATCTGTATCTCGTTCCGCCCGGTATTTGTCTTTGTCGGCGTTTTGATGTTTTTATCTCTGCCCGATGCTCCACATACATCACACTGATGATCTTTACGATCTCGATGCCGTAGGGGAAAACCCAAGGGAACTGGGGAGGCCGGAACTTGTCGCATGCCAAGACGATTGCGTGTCGTCACTTCCTCTGTTCTAAACTATTCACCGATAGCGTTCAAATAGATACATATATTATTAAGATTAACATAATAATAATGATAAGGGATTAGACCCAAGTGCCTCCATATAGATTATGTAGTCACATAGCTGTTTATCCCCCACCCCAGACGATCGGCTAAGTAAACAACGGCTTGAGCTCGACGCCCGATCGCAATTCATGGACTACACACTCAGCCGGAGTCAAGTGGGTCAAAATCAGCATACAAATCCGCAACTGATGTCGCTGATTTGATCGCACTGGCGGCGATTGGTATATGGTATCGGATCGGATCGGATCGGGGGAATCCGATTGGATCACGCGATGGGATCAACTAAGTTGCCTGGAACTTATTGCAATTGTAATGCGTTGAATATTGATGAGAGAGCCAGCATGCTCTTGGGGTTGAGATTCGTTCGGATTCGTTCGATTTTTAGCACGTGGAAGAAAAGCCAAGCAGATTGAACCACAGCCAAGAGCCATTTAAATTGTTAAACACAGGCGGAATCCATTGAACTAAGTCGATGTATAAATTTCCCAGCGCACGATCTTCCAATAGATTAATGAGCTCTAGTTGTCTCGATTATTCTATACGAAATTTAAGCAATTTGAACTTTGTAATTGGGTTTCCGTTTAGTTCTTTTATTTACCATTTTTTTTTTTTTTTTTTGAAACTTCTTGGTCCTATGCAAATGATAAGGGCATTGGAAAAATTCCTAAAAAAAACCTCCTCTAGCTACTTCCGCTCCTAATGGAAACATCAGCCACAACAGTGTAGATATATCGGAAATGGGTCTTCGGATGATGACTCCTCCTGGACAATCCATGCATAATTGGACTATCTCTGGCTAACCTTCTGGCGGAGATAACCACAGGAATTAGGAGCAAATAAATGTCACAACAGAGGAAGAGCAAGAACTGTCAGCAAAGAGGGAACTCATTAGGCAGTCGAAATTGCAGCGGTTCCACTTCAATTTCATTACTTCCACATCTTCGATTTCGGTTTGTCCATTTCCGTTTTGTCCGCTTTGTCAGGCCATTTGTGATAATTGAAATTTTGTTTCGATTTTCGTATCTGAAAACAACAACGTACAAAACACGACTGGACCCTTAAAAGGCGATCTATATAGCCTGTCTATTCTGCGTGGCAAAGAAATGCCAAGGCAGCCCGAAAATTACGTATTCAATGGGCAATTAAAACGCGCCGGAGAAGATCGAGGAGATCTTTTGCCCCATCCCCGCGCCGCGTCTTGCCTCTTAGTTGACTGGCACGAAGATTGGATTGGATTGGGATTTCAAGAAGAAATCAAGCCAGCCAACTGTCAGTGCCGAGGCATGGCAAAGCATTTTAATATAGAAATTTTCTTGCGGCCATTATTTTAGGCCAACGGCCTACAACGGCCCGAAGTCGAGGCCCATGTCAGCAGCATACAGGCAGAAAAAAAATATATGGGGTTTTAACAGATTAAAAGCATATAATACACAAAATTCTTAGATCCTTTGATTGCCGAAGCTTTATAAAAATAAAGTTTTTAATTTTCAAATACAGTCTTAAGCTCTTTTCAACCTGATTCAGACATAAACTTCAAGCTCTTTTTTTTCTAAGTGTCTGAGCAGAAGACTCAGAAGCAAAAGACGGAAAACAGAAGACTGAAGAGACACGGCCAACATCCAAAGCCATTGAACAGCCATCGAGTGGCGATCCATAGAAGGGCCTATATGGCATGAGGTACCCCTCATCCGAAACACCCAATACCCATACCTATACCCATACCCATACCCATGCCCACTCCCTTCCTCGATTTTGGTGGCTGGTTAAAAAGAAAGTCGCCTGCCCATTTGGCGTTGTATTGGCTTTAGCTTTGGCTTTGGCTTCCATTGAAGATTGGCGCAGCAGCACCGCCAGCAGCCGTCGTCGATGCAGTTGGCCATCGACAAAGACAAAAGGAAAACACACCATGAATCTTTAATGAAGAATCACCAGTTACCAGTTACCAGCTACCAGCTACCAAGTTACAAAAGTTACCAAGCTACCATGTTGGGGACCATAAACGCGCCAACCGCCAATCGTCGCCATCATCGTCGTCGTACATTTTCTTTTATTGAGCAGCGAAGATTTGGATTGCATTTGTTGTTGAACTTTAGTTGTTATACCCTATGTAATTTAATATTTTAAATTAACTTTTATATTTATTTTATATCTTAACTAAGCTTATTTTTTATAGCAAATTAATTACCAAACTCTTTTCTGTTTATATGTTTTTCTCTTATAATCCGAGGTATGTCAAACTTCGATTCCCTTTTAGCCACACATCGTTTCTGGTTTTGTGTATGGATGTAATTTCGTATTTGGCGCGGCATTTGAAGTCTGAAAGTGGGAGAAGAGGAGGCAGCAGCCATGGCTGCTACATAGCTATATAGCCACCATAGCCATCAGCCATCGGACACCTTGGACATCGGAATTGGATGGCGTGTCCAATGCCCAATGCTCAAGAGCCCGATGCCCCATCGTGCACCCATCGCAATGTTAATGTATTTGGAAATCGTGCCCAGAGCTATATGCTCCACCTCTCTATCTCTCTGGATGTCTCTTTCGCACTTTGTCTCTGGTGGGGATTTGAGAAAACCAGAATGGAAATCCATCGTCAAACGGAACGAATTTGAAATGCTCTTTCGATTCGAGAAAACTAAATTCACGAAATTATTGGTATAAACGATATATAAAGTTATATTAGGTATAAAACATCTGAAGTACGCAATATGAATGGCACCAAAATTAGTTTAATTTTGACTAATCTGTTTTTAATGAAATTGTAAGTGTATTGAAAATGCTTTCTCCAATAGTTTCGGTACTCGTAAGATACAAACAAATTGTTGTCTCTCGATTTGCGTATAGAGTATGAGAGAATAAAAGAAATTTATGGACAAACTATGCATTATTAAAAAATGATGTGTACATGCGGTGCGTGGCTCGTTTGAGATTTGTTTAATAATCAAAATTCATTAAGCGAGTGCCGAGTGTATCGGTGAAATTAAGCACCCATAGATACATTATAAATATATCGCAGAGATGGTCAACGAACTGAATTGGCCAAACGTGGACCGTGAAAGTTTCGAGCCACGATTCTGACCCAAAAAAGGAAGGCTCCGAAAAAATATGGAATTCGAAGTTAGTTAAGAAGAGAATATCTCATATAAAATATCTATATATCATCTGAACATGTTTATATAACAGGAGCAGTAAATACTGCATCCTTTGTCCATCAACCAAAGGCCGAGTGACATGTGATATGGTGCTTGTAAAGCTTCCTGGCCAGTTGCAAACAGAGGAAACAAACTGGACAAAGAGCAGGACCATGTCCACTGGGGCATTACATCGCCTCGTTTCCAGTCGGACTTCCGATTCTCGGATTACGTCCCTGAAATGTGATCGATTTTAAAGAGGGAGAACGGATCGGATCCTTCGGCGGCGAAAGTTTAACTGCCGCCTTCCACTTGATTAAACCCTTTTAGCCAATGCAGCCACGCTGACGACTCGAGTCGCCCGTTTAAAGAGCCCAGGGAGTCCGAAATTCACAGATAGCCAAGAAGACTTTCGTCTCTGGCGATTCTGTGAACTGTGTGGCACAGCGTAACCCGATCCCAGTCAATGATCCGGCGACTCGGGATCTCGCCTTCTTGGCCAGGCTGCCATAGCGCGAAAGGCCAGCGAAGTGACAGGTGCAGCAGCGACACCACCACCAGGAGCACCACCACCACGACCAGATACTGAGCGGGTATGATGATGCAAGGATGCACCTTTGTGCAACTGCAGGGGTTGCTGCTGCTTGGCACCGAAAGAAAAAAGGTTATGTTACCATTAATAAAAGATGTTTTGAATACGTTCTTAATAATAACAACCTCAATTCACTGTAGGGTTACTATACTTTTATATAAGTCATATTTTTTTATATATTTTATGCACATATTTTTCTTTAAGTGTATGTACTTCTGCTGGCACTGCTCCTGCTGTTCTGGCCCAACTGTCAGGATGCAAAGCGTGTGTCTCGGCCGTTCAAGGGAACCAAACACCGCAACACGGCCAACAGCAGAAAACGAAAGGGGCTTTTCAGTCGCATGGCTAGGGGGGATGAAGACAGGTTCTGGGGTTCTGAGGCACAGGTCAGGGCAAAAGGAAGCTGAGTGCCGACCACGTTCATTCAACTGCTGTCAGGATAGCCGACACAGGACACCTGACCAGTTGCCAGGGATCGGAATAGGCCAGGATCCAGGATCAACGCTCGACACTGCCAGTTTATTGAACTATTGTATCATCCCTTCGGTCGTTTTGGGTTCAGCTGCCAAACAGCAGCAGCAGGTTCATCAACTTGCCTCGACTGACGATAAGAATTTAAAACATATAGCATATAAGGCTGTGGAAGAACGGTAATTTCCTTGCCACGCTAATTTAATGCTTTAGTATTAAGAAAAATTGGCCTTATTTGATATCTCCCTTGGGGTTAGAAACATCACATAATTTCAGTTAAATTGAAACACTGCAAAAACTGAACTTTAATAATTTATCTATACGATGTTAATGTACTGATAAGCGGTCAGTTTGGATTGGTGCTTGACCCTCTTTAATACCAAATAAAATCTTCACCCCCCAAAACCACCTAAACCTAAAGGATTCTGTAGAGAGTTGTCCCATCCTAAAAAACCAACATCCCATGCATCCGATCCATCTGGTCTGGCAAACAGAGGAGTGCTGCAGTCAAATATCGATTACCAGACGACATAAAAAATACAGGAATATGAAAAAAGCATTTGCAACAAGGTGTGTCTGTGTCTGCTCTTCGGGACTGCCTGGTGTCTGCTGTCATCACCATAATAATCATTGCCATCCACATCAGAACATCAGCCATCCGAGTGTTGGAGTTGCGCCCTGGCTGTGTCAACAAATTAATCAGTTCAAATACGAGATACAGATACAGCGTTAACGGTTACATTTGAATATGCAGCCGTCATCGGAGACAACATTCCCCGTATCTGAGAAATATCTGTTAACCACTTCCACTTCCATCTAACCTAGTAGATACCAACTTCCTATGCCCATGTCCCATCTCATTCCATGCCGTTCGATCCTACGCTGCAGGCTCGTGTGTTTTTTGAGTTTTAGGGTTGTGCGGCGGTTGAGTCAATATTTTCGTTGGCTTTGGCTGCTGATAAAAAAGCGAAATCCAAATCGAAATCGAAATGCTGCCAGAGTGCAGATGCATTTTCCGCGCACGCTCCGCTTGTTTGCGCTGAGAGGGTGAACGGGAAAATTGAATTGTGGGCGGAGAGATACACCGAAAGAAATGCCCCATTTCATCTTCAAAAATTCATAAAAATCTTA
This sequence comes from Drosophila simulans, assembly GCF_016746395.2. Lineage (NCBI taxonomy): Eukaryota > Metazoa > Arthropoda > Insecta > Diptera > Drosophilidae > Drosophila > Drosophila simulans. The sequence goes on from NC_052525.2 coordinate 4,273,236, forward strand.
AAATCCGGCGAAGTAATCATCCAAATGTGGAATCTTATACATCGTTGGACTCGCAATTAAAATTCCAATAAAATGGCATTCAAGTCTGAAAATTTTAGTTTTATTAATTTTTTCTTAAATTTTCATGATGTTATAAAAAAAATGCGAAAAATCAAAAAAATTTTTTTTTTAATTTTAAGAAAAATAAAATATATTGTTAAAATAGATCTTAAGCTGCTCTGGAGTGTCATTCTTTTAGGTTTGTGAATATTTTAAGCTGAAATTTGCTTAAAAAACACTTCAAAAATTAAGTTTTTTAGTAGAAAATTTGAAAATACTCTATTAAAATTATTATTTCCAGTGGAGATAAAGATAGTTGCCATAGAAATCAACCGATTGAGTCCAAGTCTTTCGCTCGGATCGCAATCTGGATGTCAGGGTGGTTCGGAACTCCTGTTTGAATTCGAATTCAGGCAACCGTTAGGACCAAAAAAAAAAGTAAAAAAAAAAACAAAAATGGGGCGCGACTGAGCAAGCTTGTGGAGGAGTGCGGGGGAAAAGCAGCTAATGTAAATGAGCAGCTGAAAGTCAAAGGATACGTAGGAAGCATGAAATTACGAGTTGATTTTAGGCGCACGTGGGCCAGGATAGGGGTAAATTATCGATCGGTGGAGCGAGATGAATTACCTTTTGCTTTCTTTGCATTTCACACATTTCCTGTGAAAGTCTTAAGAAAACATTACTTTTAACCCAGTTAACATTTGTAAATACGTATTTACAAGCACGTCCCAAGTGAATGTCTCTTAAATATCCAATCAAACGTATCTAATGAACCCCGCCACTGAGCCAAAGTCGAAGTGGGCCGAATTTCTATATTTAATAGCACAAACAAATTCCCCTCTTGCGCTCGAAACATATACTCTATTATATATATATATATATATATATATATATATATATATATTACTATCAGGAAAACAGATAACGGATAGCAAGAATGGGTGAGCAAACGCGATTCAGACTCTCAAAGAAAACCACACATGAGAAGCGCAGAGTCTCGGTATGAAAAAAGTGGTGCTGTTCTCGGTAAATAGGGAAAGCACCACCACCAAAACACTGCCCACTTACTCCGGATGGCTCGATGGTTCGGCATTTCCGCGGGCCCTCCTTATCGGCTGGCAAATCATCGATCATCTCAAATTCACGATCCATCATCATTAGGCAACGCATTTTGGTTCGCTTTGGCGATAAGAAATCGGAACGTAGGTTCTTCATTTCACTTGGGTTCCATTTATGATTCTACTCTCGGTACTTGGGGAACTTTTCTTGGATACACTTTGCGTCACTCACATTTATCTTCGGAAGAGCTGATTTCTTTATATTTAAACGTGGAAAATGCTGTCCCTCTAACTTATCTGTCTATAGGTCTTTGAAAACTAAGTAACTAAAGGAGGAATTTACAAAAAAAAAAACGAAATTAAAATGGTCAGAATCGATTGCAGCTAATGCGTCTTGTGTTGCGTGTTTATCTTTATTGGTCTCCGTTGGAAAACCATGTCACGTGCCCGATTATAAATCCACCTTATATAAAGTGGGTATAGTCGGACGCTGGACAAACGATCTGGTACCGATTGCACCTTTTATGGAGCCGTATACTCGGCGATTATCTCTGGGGCAGCTGGATGTGTGTGTTTCTGTGTTGTAAGAGGCCTCCTCCACTACTGATAGTGCAGTGCGCGACTCATAAACCAATCGATCTATAGCCCCAAAGATAACCAACCAACCGACCGACCGACCCACTGATACGTCCGGGCGTTTGTTGTCATTCCTCCCATTTTCCACTTTGGGCTGCAGTACTACTCACAGTACACAGAACCGCCGGAGTCTCAAAGTATTTTCGAAATTATCACCTAGATATATCTGTGGAGCCTCTTGCTGTTGTCTCTGGGCTTTGGTTCCAAAGTATCAAAGACGCTGGAAGCGATTTTTAAGCCCCCCGCCAAACGAAGGCGCGTGATATGGTCTCTGGCCTTCCTCCGATCAATTCCCATTCCCATTCCCATTGCCATTCCCATACCGATTTCGATAGATTTCGCCTTGTGTGATCGCTATCACGCACTCCTCCTCCGGCTGATTCAGCTGATTCCGGCCAGGTGACTCACCCACCGGCAATCATTACTCTTGGCGACCGATTCCAATTCCCACTATTACGATTCCCAATAACCGAGGCCATATCTCATTTCCAAATACTTATTCACACCTTCGCACGCCGCCAACTGATGATGATGATGGTGTGCCCGGTGGAGCCCAAGTGATCCTACCTCTGACGTCAGTGCCTTGTGCATGGGACTTTTGCCAGATACGATAGCCACAAGATCTAGACAGATATGGCGAAATAGCACCCAATACGAAGGTGATCTGTCAAAAATCAGCTTTTGACGTACACAAAGTTAATGAGGTGCTATGTTGTTTCAGTTACCAGGAAAATACAACTTTTTATTGACAAGTTCTTTCGAAAAAAAGTATTGGAAATTTAATAACCTTATGATGGGCAAAACCTTTATTATTTTCAAGTCACATGTATTCCAATGATTTTGTGCTTAAAAAGGATAGGCAATCCAACGGATTTCTGGAGTTTCCAAAGAATTCAAACTGATGGATGCTTCCCTAGGAGCTAAATTGAAAATTGTGTTCACTTAACTGGAAGAAAGTAAGTGGTAGCCCAGTAATCGTTTGTCCATTAACCCCAAATCGGAATAGCTACCATCTCGGACTGTACTACGTCTGTATGCCACCCAAAAGCCACCCAGAGCCGCAGGCCCCCAATCCCAATCCCAAACGCGAACTGAAAGGCCGACAATCTATAGTAATCCACGTAGATGTTCTGCTGCCGGGGCGAATCAATAAAAGTCTCACGCATAATTTATAAGGCTAAAATGGCAGTGGAAATGGGCTGGGATGGGTGAGGTAGATGGCTGGATGGCTGGATGGCTGGATGGTTGGATGGCTGGGCGTGATGGTTCGGAAGACTGTATCTATTGTCAGCGTATTGATTGCCTAACCGCCGCTCAGCCACCCCATCCGCGGTAGAGAAACGCAACCTGACCAACCTGAAGAAGAGCCAACATCGCTGGATGAATGGACGGGTTGGTGGGTGGGACCACACAGATACAAATGCCAGATACTTTAACGGATACACAGATACACGACAGTTGCCTGGTTACCAAAATAAAAAGCCATGAGAATTTGTACATAACAAACCAAAACAGTTATAGGGGTTGCTCGTGGGATGGTTGGCTTGCGATCTGGGATATATGGGTTTTGTGGTATTAGATCTATGATCTGGGATGGGTAATAACATTTGGTGGGTGTGAGGGGCAGGGGAGGAAGATACCTGCGGGCGCGGATGTTGCGACCCTTTTCCCATTGGCTAAAAACGCGGGGAGCCCGCATGATTTCATCACCTTATGTAATCATCAAATGAAGAGGGGACCTCGAATTGGATGCAAAGTGGAGGCCTCCACGGCAGACAAATCAATAAAATGTCTGTATCTGTATCTGGTTGGTTCTCCCAGTTCTTTTTTTCTTCTTCTTCTTTTTTTCCGCTTTTTCCGTTGTATCTGTATCTGCAGCTGTGGCTGCGAATGGCTTTTTGTGGTTCGTTGACTAAATGCGGGCGCGTGCGTTGATGGCCAGAGAAAAAAGAGAGCACAGGTTCAGGTATTGCCATAAACACGTGTACATATATATATATATATAGAAGACCACATATAGTACATATATATATGGTGCATTTTATACATCCAGATGGACACAGTGGAAAAGGAGGAAAAGGCTACCAATGGACCTGCCCTGGAAGAGGGCTCATACTTTGTGATACAATAATGAATAGGCCACAAAGTTCTTTAATTATATTTTATTTGCTAATTTAAAATATTTCCAAGGATATTATTTCCTTTTCTGCTAAATCCTCTCATTATCTATAATATCTTTTACAATTCAGATAATAGAAACACGACAATGGTTTTTGAGTTTCCTTGCGACTCTCCTCCTTGTTGAGGCTTTACTGTAGCTTGAGCAGCATTATGCTGTGTATCTCGCAGAGAAAAATCAATGCGCAAAGAGGAGAAAAGTCGTCCGAAAAGGAGAGCAAAAGAGGAGAGCAAACGAATCAGAAGAACGCAAGTACATAAGATGTATATACACACACACACTCGCACATGCAAATCGACTGTCCTGCGCAGCAGCAGATACACACATATAAGTGCATATACATAGGCAGAGGCTGCTGTGGTTGGCTTACACACACATACACACACTGGCACACATGCAGACAAATCTCGCGCGAAGGAGGCGCACACACACAGATACTCAGAAACAGAGATACATCACCCCCCAGCAGCGTATCTTAAATATAGTTGAGAGGGAGTTTGAAAACAAGTTTGGTGCACCATAGCTTTTTGAACCCAGCATTTACACCAAGATTTCACCCTGGTGGATGAGAGCCCAACGCCCAGAAGCCCCCTTTCTACGCCACTGCCACCCCTCGTTGCCACCCCCGCCCCACCAACAGAAGTTGTATCTATGTGAGCGCACGCCGAGTATCTGTGTGCGGCAGCCAGACTGTTCGGCCTGTGCCTGTGTGCGTGCGTGAGTGCTGCTGCGCTCTCATTACACTTACACCTGAGTTTTGGTTTTTGTTGTTGGCGGTGCTGCTCATGCTGCTGCTGCTGCTGCTTGGGTTTTCTTCTTCGGTCGCCAAGTCGTTGACGTCGCTGCCGGCGTCGCAGTCGCTACTTCAATTGAATTGTAATGAGCGTCGGGCGGCGGGTGAAATACACTGCTCGAAAATATATGTACTCGCCAAAAAAAATACTTAAGGTATATAAATAGATGAAGAGAATAGAAGGAGAAGGATTTTTAATAGATCAATAATCACTTCACTTGTTTATTGATTTATATTCTTAAAAATCCTACTATCTATCTACTACTATCTCTTCAAAATGTACACCTATTTTCTCTCGGTGCCTATCTTTTTAACTTCCCTTTTGGCCACTTTTCTTGTCGCTGGCTGTTGGAAAATTTGTTAAATTTTCGTCGCCAGCTTTACGGGTTTTTACAATTTGTCGTTTTTGTTTTTGTGTCTTGCCGCTTACTCCGCCCCCTTTCCCCCACCCCGCCCATATTTCCATTTTGAACACCTCTTCTTCTGCTTCTTCTTCTTCTTTGGCCTCTTGCTCGTTTTCTGTTGCTTACTGTTAATGCGTTTTACGTTTTTATTTCCATTGCTTTTTCGCGTTTGTTGTTATTGTTGTTGTTGCTGTTGGTGTCTCCATCTGACTCTATCTTCAACTCTAATTTGTTTAAATTGTTTTTTAATTAACTGTCAGTGACATTTTCTTTTCATTGTTTTTCGTGTTTTGTTTTTGTCTTTTTGTGGCTCTGCTGTTTTGGTTCTGGCCATAATAAAGCTGTTAAGGGAAAGCTACTACTTTTGTTAGTAACTGGAAATCGGAACTGGGTTGCAAATCTGACAAAAACGAAAACAAACTCGTTGGCTTTTGAATGGGCAAAGCAATAAATCAACATCTCTCTAAAATACAATTATCTGTCATTTTTAAATATTATATGAAATCTATATATTTTTGCTAACTAACTAACTCTTTCTTAACCAAGTATAGGTAATTCTGTTCTATTTTAGTCTACCGCAAATGTAAGCCAATAATGGTCGTAAATATTTCTAGATATTTTCGTCTATTCCGACTAATGAAATCAACTTCTGAAGAATGTCCCTGCCATTCCCAATTTCACTGCGAATCCCCAATTTCCTTATCGCGGAAACAAGATTGAACTGGCCGGACTATCTAATCGCATTCATGCCCAGGGTTTCCCACCTTCCGTTCCCAAAACGCACCTCCCGATTTTCCTTCTCTTCAGGAGAGAACAGCGAAGCTGGAAGAAAGTTGTTGCTTTCTGCGCAATTTCTAAAAACGTCGCCTTTGGTGTTCTGAGTATCGATGATCGCACAAAAAAAAAGGTTTGCTTATTGGTTTAAGCCAACTTAGTTGCAGAGATTCGACAAAAAACAGACTCTGAATCGCGCACTTCAACAGCTGGCAGAGGCATGATACAGTGGTACTTGGTTTGCTATTATCATCAACTGATTTTGCTTAGTTGCGAAAAACCTACAACTAAATGCATACTCATTAGTTTTGTAGTCAGTGGCCACTGTAGCTAATCGAAGAGTTCTTGCCTGATAGCAGCTATCAGTCTGTTGGCGTATTAGCATAAGTAGTCCTAATCTTGGCCAGCTCTCGCCATTCAGATTTTGACCAGTCAAGGCCAGTGGCTATCTTGCTGGGTGGAATTCTAGTGATTTCCAGATGATTGCCACTCATCCAGAGACCAAGAGCTACGCCGGCGGTGCGGGAGGTGCCGAATCCGGACTCGGACACGTCCCACTCGGATGGCTTGCCGTTATGTAAGTGGATCAGTAGTTCAGGGTACAGGAAGACGTGTCCAAATTCAATTTGCCCGATGACGAAACCGCAGTTTTCATTTCTTTTTTTTTAGCCCCTTCCCCCAATGGCATGCTGCATGTCTTCATTATCGTTTATTGAATACAAGCATGCTTATGCACATGTGTGTGTGCGTGTAGAGAGAAATATATAAAGTGGGGGGTATTCTACCGGGAGACAAAGGTAATCCCTGAGTATTGCACGCGTTGCCGATAAGCGATCGAATTGTAAACTCACTCAATGCAATCAGGCCATTATATTGTATATATGTATCTGTATCTGTATCTGAATGTGGCTGTACCTATATCTGTAGCTATATTTGTCTCGGTTCCACCCTTTACTGTACTTGTGCTCACATACATACATATATCTGTATCTCACGGCATGTGCAAAATATTTCACGGCTTGACACCTTATTCGGTTTCTGGTTACGCTCACAGCCTCATGGCGCCACTCGTAATTAGAACGCCCCAATAATAATAATCCCCATCCCACACTCCCATCCCCACTTCATTTCTCTGTCTGTCTGGCTTTGACCCATTCAGTAATAATTACCCAATTTCTGCAGTTCAGTTTCACTCTATCAACGTATACGTGTGCCCGGCTGGATTTCTTTTCGTTTTTCAACAAATTTGCTCGCATAATTGCAACGAACGAGCGTTCCCAAGCTCCCCCAGGTCTCGTCTTCGAGTTCCCAGGTTGTTCTCCCAGCTTTTGCTCACATAAGACCAAGAATTTTCTTTATGACAATTCATTTGTTCAATGGGAATCTTTTGGCTTGCATAATGGCGAAATAATGTCTCCCCAACTTCTGAGTTCTGACTCAGCGCAACCCGCCTCACAAAGGAGCCAGAGATAAAATGAAAAAATAGTAGCAAATTATATCGTTGTGTATAAAATTAAATTAAATATCGATTTTCAAAAATATTTAATTAGTTCTATCTATTTATTGGGCAATTTTAAGACGTTTACTATAAATTCGTATCGCTTTGCCATTTTTTTATGTATGTTCCTTCTGCCTTTGTCATTGTCTGTATGTCTGCCTTTTTATAGCCGACTTTTCCTTGGATGGTGTTTTCGTTTTCATTTTCTTTCACTGGCTGCCTAATTTCCATCAAGAAGTAATTACGTTGCTGATCATTAATTTCGAGATCGCATGCCATGTGAAGTTGTTTGTGCGGAAGAGTCGTGAAGAGGGGTAACACTAAGAGGGTGAGTCTTCGTTGTCGACTAGCACACACCTGTCCAGAATTCTTGGCTAGAGCAGAATGGGCAGTTTTAGCCACCAGAAGACAGCTGGCTTGGTCTTAGCTCGTGACTGGTCTTTGGGGGATGCAATTTCGATATTTTGTTTTGTTTCCAGCTAAATGCTCAATTCCAGTTGCAGTTGAACGGCAATTTAGACCATGTCCAATCATCGGCTTAGACCGCCACCTACAATCAAAGTCAATCAACGTCAATCAAAGCCCATAACCGATTGCTGGGCGGGATGGGCGTGGGCAAGACCAAAGCGTTGAACGTTTAGCACGACCCGCAACTTTCGCAAAGTCTCGGAAAAGAAAGTTAATCGCATCTCCCTACATGGAGAACAAAAGCCATACATTCATTGGACATTTAAGTCATCAAAATTAATATAAAATCAATTGTTAGCAAAGACAAGTATGACAGAACATAGCGACAAGTTTTATTCTCTGTGGAGGTAACATTTATGAGAATCGCAGAGAGAGGCAATGTTGCAATGGTCAGTACACAGATTTTATGATGACCAGCGTCGCCCAGCCGAGGGTAATCGTTATACGTCGTAACCGCTGCGGATCGAAACTGCACTCGAAGATCTGCTCGGACCAGAAACAGATATATGTTGATATATAGGGGCTAACTCAGGGGGCGAAGAGTGTGGTGAGGGCGAAACCAGAACAGAACCGAAGACAATGGCAGACTGCAGACCTTGAAACAGTTCAAAAACGTAAACGGTTCAGTGATCATTGATGTAAAAGCTAAAAACGGAGCAAACGGTTGCTAAGAGAGTAGCAAAGCTAAAACGAAACCGAAACAGAGTCACTAGTGGAAGTTGGAGTTTGAGTCAGAGTTGGTCTTATGGCCGGAGTCAGAAGATAATGACTGCCAGAGAAGAACGCGGCCGCACAACATCCGTCATCTGGGCACGTCAAAAGCGGCTGTCTGGGGATGAACCCGCCGCTTTTGGCTCTTAGCTTTCAGTTCTCAAGTCTCTACTCTCGGCCAAGAAAAACATATAGTGACTGAATTCGAATCTGGAGCTGGCGTGCGCTCTGATCTGCCTGACTGCCCGCCTGGCATCGCTTGGCATCGGTTGGCATCGTTTGGCATCGCCCGCTGAGCGGTCTTGGCCCGGTCAAAAAATCGTTGAGCCGTTGAGTTGGTTCAGATCTGTGAAAAGCATATTTTGACATGGCCCATGGATCTTCTTCATATTTGGTTTTCCAATATAATTAGCTTCGATTCGATTAGGTTCTCGGTAAACAAAGTTTTTGGGAAATTGTATCTTTTAGTACAACTAAGACTAGGTGTGGAATATGATCACTTATTGTCAAATATGTAGTTTAAATTCTATACATCTTTTTAAAATATCTCAAATCAATTATAAACAAAATATTTTCCGTGCATGAACTTTGCCTTGGGGATGCATCCGCATTACCGCAGTCGCAGTCCCTCCAAGATCAAAGCCACCATTGTCGTCTGGCTGTTGGTTTTGGGTTTGTGATGGAGTTTGGTATGGGTTATGGGTTCGGCTGTGGGTTGGGTTTGTCTCGGGGTCTGGGTCTTGGTCTGGGCACTTTCTGGCTTTCTGGCTCTCCAGCTCGAAGTCTCCCTTCCCTGCGAGTGCTGACGTCGTCGGCCCCTTCAGGTTGTCGTCGTTTGCTCTGCGTTGTGTTGGGTTGCCGGTAATGATCTTTAACCAAGCGTAACGTTCGCTTTCAGTGCGTCTACATCTGCGCCGTCACCATCATGAGGATGATCAACAGCAGCAACATCAGCATTATGATCATCATCTTGCAGCCATTTCTTCGGACTCCGCTACAGAAAGACAGACAGTCGGTTTGAGTTGAGTCGGGTTGCTCCACCCGCTCCGCTTCCGTTGTGGCTCGAATTTAAATGGCAGCAAGAAAATACAGCCACATGGATATACATATGTATGTGTCTACACTATAGAGAGATGAAGATTCAGATAGGTATCTGTATCTGTGGCTGGTGCATTTTGAATGCACCATTAATGATCAGGCGGGCAGCGAGTACGCAGACCTTGATTCCCAATGGTCGAGACTGGCGAATAATTGCCAGAGGATCGCTGAGATCTTATAAAAGGGGAGCTAAGAATATCTGGGAAAAGTGAAAACGTTATATTTACATTTTGAGAAATGTATGCTATGTAGTATGAAACTTTAGTTTCATTTTCCATCTAAGGACCCTCTTCTTAAGATAATTTAATTTTCTGATCACTTGAGTGAATACATTTTACAGCCCGTATTCGCCATAAATCTTCTCGGCAAAACAAACACCCGCTTGTGATCCACGAAAACTGCTATACCCAAGCAGATTTAGCCAGAACCCAACCTTGCGATGATCCCATGTTCTGACCATGGCCAAAACCGTGAGATGAGTGTGAAAAAGGGGGCCGCGGTGCAGAAGAGGTTCATAAAATCGTAGGAAGCGAAGCAGACAGCCAACAATTTCGCAGAAAAATTCAACAAACTAAGACAGGCACATATGTGTGTGGTATGGCTGATATAGGTAGAGATACAGATACAAGGCTATGGTCACGGATACAGATGCGGATACCAAAATGCTAATGCGCCCGGTGGCTTTGCCTCAACTTACTCTTTTTCTGCCCTCCACCTTCAGTTGGGAGATGACCATAAAACTTTGGGCCCATGCATCGTCGACTGGTCCAAGACAGGGGCGTGGGCGAAAGACGGGGGGGGGGATCCAAAGCAGAGTGGCGTGTGAAAAATGCCAAGTGGCTTTAAATGTGTGCTGCCACTGCTGCTTCTGCAAAATTGATTTTCTTTGTCTTGTCGGATATTTATGTAACTCCATCCGAAAACTCAGGAAAGCCAAAGACAGTGTTCAAAGTACATACATACATACAACGAAAGCTATTAAAAATAATAAAACCTGCAACCCAATGGTCTGCCCTTAGGATTTTTATAAAACACCATTTTCTCTCTATCTCTCAATAAAGATGGTGATGCAGAGAGAGAGATAGAGAGAGAGAGAGAGAGAGCGAGATCTGTGGAGAGTGAGATCTATAAATAGCACTCCGGCCACATAAGTATCTATAGATGTAGGCGTTGAAATCTCGGCAGCAAATAAACAAGCAGCTCGACGAGATCACCACCATTGTCGTGATCTGCGCACAGCCACCGCTGAGGCACAGATACATTCACAGATACAGCTAAAAATAAAAAAAAAGTATCTGAAAGATACGAGTTTGTCTGCGGTCGGGCTCCCCATGCACATACATACATACATATATATGTATAATAGTGTAGCATGGTATGGTATAGTATATTTGTATATATCTCAGCTGTGTGTGCCTCGTTCACCCATAAGTGCTTCATTAATCTCTGTCAGCGAGGAGAAGACCCTCTTTGGTCTTCCCCATCTCAGCGAATGATTTTCTGTTTTTTTTTTTTTGGACTTCCCTCATTTTTTTTCATTCGTGTATCTGTATCTTCGAGTCAAGATCGCACTGTGGTAAGCTTTGATGGCTGCCCAGCTTAGCATTGATTTTGCCTCTCAGTTTTCGTTTCTCGGCTTCATCTTGTTGTCTTTGATTTGTCGATTTGGGATTGGTGGAATCGGAATCGATCGGAGCAATGAACCAGCGCGGTGTGTGGAATATAAAATGGGTTTGACCGTTTGTTTAAGGGTCTTATTTATGGCATCATTAGGTTATAGAATTGTTTTACTCAAAACAAAAGCACATCAAATTATGTGTTACTCATAAGTACCTATTAATTTAAAAACAAAAATTGTAAAGGAACAGGAATGTTACTCGGTCTTTTCCAACATCCTCGTATGTTATATATCCGCTGATAAAAGGGGGTGCTTCGTCACATTCGAGTGGGCAGACAACCAAGACGACGCCACATGCGTGTGTACATACTTTCGTACCTCCAGCAGATCGCGTGCCTCGTGGCTAAAACATCCAGAGAATACAGAAAAAATCAATAGCCAAAAACAAACGAAGGTTCCTGGTGGTAAGTACCAAGTGGCCACTGGCAGTTGCCGGCAGATGCTGAACCGCTCCATCCGCTCACCACCAAAGAGGACACACCCAAGGTCCTACACTGAGAAAATATATGTAGGCTGGCACTGCTCAAAACTAAATGCACTTCACAAAAACAAATACAAAATACAAATGTTTTTGATTTGATTTAAGCTTGATCTGGAGTTGATTCAACACCGATTCTTCCTATTTACAAAATATTTTTCGAAGTGCAGAGGAAAGGGAGTGCAACCGTCCAGTGTCAATGACACACCTTCGGCAAAACAAGGAAACGTCTTTGGGGAAGTCGGAACCAGCGACCATGAATAATCCCCGAAAAAATGTTCTCGCGGTTGTACGAATAGTTGAGCTCCCCTGATGCTTCTCCTCTTTCACTTTTCCCCCATATCCACACTACGTTTGCTAGTTTTTGTTTTGTCAGATATCCACACGAAGATATATTACCCTGTAGCAAAATTCTATCGGTTTTAGCATTTAAAATTGTAGGTCGAACGTAGTGCTAATCGAATATTCGCAATAATGTAAAAGTACCTTATCATTTCGTTCTTATCTAAACTATCCTTTGGACATTTATGATGCTTCGTGTAATTGCAGTGGCTTCTTACTTTCTATTCAAAGATATTATGTTCATTATCTTTTTTGGTATCCCGTCAATTTTGTTGAAAACTTCTTTAAACAGCATAATAACTGTTAGGTTAATGCTGATCCCCATTTACTTTAGTTTAAGAGGTACGAATCAAGTTGTCACTTCTCACGCGAAATGGAGCTAAATGTACCTGCCGGGCAGAGGGTATAGATCCCAGTACTACTACTCCCCCATAATGTACACACTTGTTTCGTTCCGAGGCCAGCTTTTTGATGTCTGCATCGGGTTTCATGTCCCGGCAATTCCAACTAATGACGAAGCCAGTGACGAGTCGCCATCATCAGTGGGTAATTACCATCGCAGGTGGATGAAAATGGCCCAGAGTGGGTGGAAAGTCATATAACAAGGACAGCGAACAGGTAGGAACTGCCTGGACATGGCATGCTCATTAGGCAAATCCTTGGAGACCCTTATCGAGTGTGCGGGGGATATAAAAAAAAACAGAAGGCGAATAAAACACCGATGGGGTTGTATTGTCACTGTCATTGCCAGCGGATGAGTAATGTAGCCCCTCATTCACCTTATATAACAGAGAAAAGTAAACGTAGAGCCAATCCGCACAGACTCGACTTGATTTACATCCTTGGACTGGCATTCGAGCGGTGTGTCAACCCTGGAATCCTTTGAAATGGATGGTGCAATTGGGTGGTGCAGCTGAAGAACATGACCCAAAAATGCAAGCGTCACTGGGAAATTTATTACGTGACCCAAGAATATTTTCTATGCAAAAAATGTAAATTAGAAAGCTGACCGAAGAGGATGCAGTGAGCTAAGTTGGATATCCAATTGCATGCAGATGTTAATTTAAGGTATTAAATATTGGAATATTGAATAATTGTGGATGGTACAAAAACATGGAAATATAAGTGAATCATAGAAGGTTCTGCTTAGATTTAGTACAACCACAAACTTATGGAAATCAAGAGTCTTAAAAGGAAACTATTTCAGTTCGGTCTTTGGGCTTAGGGCCTTAGGCCTTGCCTCTAGCCATCTACGGTTGCCATCTTGACAAGACCTCGAGAGTCCGGGAGTCCGTAGCCCGGAGTTGGCCCAAAGCCATTGGACACATCAATGTGGCAATGGCATGGGCTGCAGGAAAATCCGGGTGGTAGCAACGTATGTGGGGTGTCTCTATGCGACAATTTCCTGTTTTCCAAAGTTTCTACTCGACGACGGCGGAAAACACAGTAGAAAAAGCAGCGCTAGGGGAAAAAAAGAAAAATAGGATAAAGCAGGCAGGCAGGCGGCAGGCAGCAGCAGCAGTGGCAGAAAGTTACAGCAGCGATAAATTCGAGGGAAATGTATCTGACGATTGTCCCTCTCACCCGGATGGAGGGTGGAAGGGAAAGGGGAGGGTGCAGGTGGGGGACTATCAACCCAATCCAATCCCACCGAGTCACCCCATCCGACAAGGATGACCCCCCGACCCTGCGGTTGGCGTGCGGCGCGGCACAAAAAGTTTCACTAGTTTTTGTTGGCTGGTTTTTGCATACGAAATGCGAGCTGTAAATTGTATCTGTGCGCTACTTAGATACACCAATGCGAGGCGCACGGGGGTGGCACACTCAACCACTCAGCCACTCAACCACTACCACCACCACCAGCACCAACACCACCATCACCACCACCCATTTCCCCCACTTTGTACGAGTGTGTTTTCGGTGGTTTCGTTTGCCCGCAATTGGTTGCCGCAGCAACGTTGATTTAATAGATTTTTCCGTTTCAGCTGGAAACGTATTTTGCAGATACGACAGAACGACAATGCGAGGACAACGCTAGGGGTTGTTCGGCCATCTACCCATCAAAACCACCCACAACCACCCTGCATCCCTGGCAAAACCATGCAAGTTACGGTTGGATTTGGCGAAACGAATCTCTGAGCTGTGATTTGCTGAATGCTCCTGCTTTTTCCTTTATATATTTTCTCTTTATATATATATGTATATATAAATAGGGTTGTTAGGCACATTATTCGCCAGCAGCTTCCTTATATCTCCATTCAGAAAATGGCCATTGAGGGTGGAACATGCGTAGGCTAATCAAAAGCTTGAAAAACAGCGCCATTTTATTTTTCCTTTGATAATAATAACTAAAACATTAGTGAGTGCTGGCAAGCTAATCGTAAATGCATTAACTGTTTGGGTTTTCGCAATCTATATTTAATCTGAGCCAGAGACGATGACTAAGCGCTCGAATGAACTGCAAACTCAGAAAACTCAGAAACCTCTGGACAGTGTCGACAAAAGAGCAGTCATTATTCGGGGGGGAAAGGTGAATGGGTCGCCGCGAGGTAGCAGGGGTGGACGGGCCTACGGCTGAGGGCCAACCCAGAGCCAAAAGCCAGGCCAAGAACCGAGAACCCAGGGCCGTTGGGCATCCGAGGCGAGCAGCAGGACAAAAGGCCCACGTCAGCCGCATGTCACTCGAGGCAAACGGAACCAAACCAAACCAAACCGAACCGAGCAGAATATATGTAAAAGCAGGGTGGAGAAGAAAGTTTGGTATCAGAGTTGGCGGTATACCTTTGACTTTTCAGTATTTTGATTGAAAATAATGTATAATTGGTTAATTTTTGTATATTTATAGCTTCATCATACTCTCTTCATTTCATTCGGTATGCATTTAATGGGTTTTTTTTTTCTTTTTTGTCTTCTTTATTTATAAGTCTATAAACATGTTGTTAGTAAGTCCCTAAGGCTATAATCCACAATTTTTAATATATTAATTTCCACAAAATTATATTGATAACCTATCTACCCTTAAGTGTAGGGAATGCTAAGAGCCAAAAGAATTTCAGATTCATGGCTTTGCTTGTGTTTTCTGTTGGTTCATTTCCGTTTTACTCGCACATACAGACCAAATCTTTATATATACATATATAAATGTGCGGCAGGATTACATATATGTACAGGAAGAGGGAGGAAAATGGGCAGGAGGAGAAGCAGCGGGAGGACCGTCCACATCCAAGGAAGTTGAGCCAAACTCACAACAAAAAAAAAAGCAATCGAGAGAAAAAACCGAAATGCGACGTCTGCCTGCGTTCCACCCACCACCAATCTGCAGTCTGTCATTAATTTTGCCTGCCACCCTCGCCGCGACTCACCTGTGCACCCCCGGCACCCCCTGCACCAACGCCAACCCCCTTTTTCTCCACTTGGCACGCAGCGGGGCCTTCAGTTAGTCAGCCTTGTCAGCTCGTCAGTTTCAGGTTCCATCCACATCACAACAAAAACAACGCAGCCACCTCCCACTCTTGTGAGCACCATCGCCCAACCAACCCACCAGCACCCCCTCTTCTTTTCATCCCTCTGTTTGTGTGTGTGTTTGTGGTGTGTGTATGTGTGTGTGTGGCACCCTGACAGGTGAATTATTTCCCTCTGCGGGCATTTCTAATTGGATTTTCCCTCGTTTCTAAGAAAAAATCTATGGAAAAGAATTTTTTGTTTCTATTTCAGTTGTGCTCTGATGTTGTTTCTCTTTTTTTATGTGGCTGTGACGACCTTCTGCGGAAAGCCACCCCCAGCCGCTCGGTGGGAGCCCACCCTTCGCAGTAGGTGACAAAATCGTGGGGTGGGGCAGCTACAGCAAAATAAACTATATAAAATAATCAAATTCCGGGAGAAAACAATTTTTTTTTCAATAAAATTATTATAACAATTATTACTATATATTTAAAAATGCATTTTGATTCTACAAAAATATTCAAATATATTCCTGGGAATGCAATGTTTTGGTTTGTGTGTAGAAAGAGAGGAGCCAACCGGTCACCCAGCCACCCACACGCAGCAGCTCAGCCACTACCCTCTGCATGACCTCTGCCCACCTGTGCAACCACCCTTCATCCACCCACCACCCCCCACCTGGTTTCTACCACCTATTCAGGGATGATGACGTCGTCGGTCTTCGCGTTTCGCGTCGCTTTCGTTCTTCATCGTGCCTCACTTGGCCTATTCTTGTTGTTGTTGCTGCTGGTTGCCTTGGCCGATTCTTTACTAGTACATAAAGCCCCCGTCTATATACAACATGCACACGTATGTATGTATATATATATTTACGATATAGATGTGGTAAATGGCCACGTCGTCGTTGCCTCATGGCAAAAGTTCTTCTGAATTTCTGATGTTGCTCTGATAAATACTTCACTGCGCCATTCTCGGTGGCTCCCTCTCCCTCGCTCACTATTCTCCTCTCACTTGCTCTCTCGCTCGCATGTTTGGGTGTATATCCTCATGGAAAATCGGAGGGGGCACATTCGACCCACCCATCAATGCCAAGCACTTTGCAGCATTATGTGGAAACAACAACAACTAAAACAACAAGAACGACAGCAGCAGAGAAAATCAATATGGATGGACAAAGACTATATACATATATCCATAGATATGTATGTAAATGTATGTTTGTAAGTATGCAAATGGATTTACAAGGCTATATACTCAAATGATGTTTGGTGGTCAGACGCAACGGGGCGGATGAGCGATGTATGATCCATACTTAAGTATCAAAAATCGGAAAGCAAAGAACTAAGTAGTTATAGTTGCTGTTTTTCCTTTCCATTTTCGAAAATAAGAAAAACTATTGCTTGAATCACAATGAATTAGCACCCTAAACTGCATGAGTAATGCAAGATCTGAGCGGTTTATACGATGCTTTGTCACTAAAGCGACGTCCATGATGATTCATGATGAGATCCGATCGATCCTCAATTCGATCGCATTGCGAATTATATATGTTAGTGGGCTAATATTCGTTAGAAACGTAGAAAAGTCATATCAGCTCGACGATAAGCAGCCACATCTGTTAAGCAAGTCCCCGTGACTGAGCCAGAATAAGTCCGCCAAACCGGCAAACCAGCAGTCGGCAGCTCGCAATTGATCTATCTATATAGCCCTCAGAATTCTTTACTATATCTAGAGCAGAGCCCAAAGACGCAGAAGCTAAAGTGAGCTCAGGTGAGCTGTATAGTTTTTTGTGTTTTATGGGCCAGTCGTTGGAAAACACGATTCCCAGACGATTTCGATAATCGAATAGAGTCGAGTTCGGTGGACATTCCGACTACATACATATATGTATGTCACGGGACCAGGTGGAGAACTTGATGCTACCCACTTGATACTTGCGGAGAAGCACGGATGATAAGAGAGACCTTTCAAGAACAGGGGGTTTCCGTTAATATAGCTCACTTTTTGACCACCCTAGATGATATTGAAAAGAATTAGACAGTACGATCTATAAGGTTTTAGAATTTCGGGACACCTTTAATATTACTCTCAGGCTATTGTCTTTGGGACCTTGAGTCTGATGAGACACGCGGCTGCTAAGCTCATCCGACTGATTGGCGTCGCCAGTCGATGCCATTCCCATTCCCATTCGCATTCCCATTCCCAGTGCTCATTCCATTTATATTTTCATTTCGAGGCGCCGATAGCGCTGGCTGCAATTTCCAGTTAATTGCATTTTGTTGCCGACAACGCTAGTTGTAAAATATTTGTGTATAGATTTGGGTTTCTTCGTGAAGAGGCGCCAGATTATGGGCCCCATAAGGAAGAACCTTGTGCGTTTATGTAAACATTGCAAATCAATCGAACTATCTGCCACTTGTGGGTCTCGCCTCACCCCTCTCCTGTTGCGCTCCTAATGACTTTCGAGATATTCCCCAGTTCCGTCTTTCAGCTGCGGTTACTGTGCAAGACGAACAGATGCCGGATTGTTCAGGTTGCACTATATATTTTTGTGCTTTATTTTTATTTATTTTTTTTTCATATTCCCAGCCCCCAGAAGCTGTGTAATCGGGCGAAGAAGTGCCCACAAATTTGCGGTTGCTCCATCTGGTCGCCGAGTTGATAAAATAAATATGCGGCCCGAAAAAAGGGAAGTCACATCGGTAACAGTAAGTGGATGCCGCAAAAGTACTTGCGATAAGCAAATCAGCAGCACCCTACGTACAAACAGAAAGGCATTTAAGTTTTAAACGAATTTTTATTAAATATACCATACAACAAATTTGATATGTTATAATATTTTAGTACTTAAAACTTTAAGAAATATATTTTAAAAAGTTTATAATCACAAGAGATATGCTTATCCGCAAGAACTGTCACTCGAGTGACGATTTCAAACAGATTCACTCGAAAACCCTGGACTGCGGTTGACCATTTTGCATGGGACATGCTAAACGAGCTGGCTATGTGCATTATAATTACGAGCATGATAATAATAATACATACAATTGACGGGGTAACTCAGGGGCCCAAATCGCACCGATAAGATTGAAAATTTGCGGTCATCTATCTATCTGGCATGTCCCATGGGAACTGGAAACGAATTAAACAAATCGGAAAGTTTTTGAAACGGAGACGCTTCCAGGAATTTATTGCGCTGCTACACTTTTCATTATCCATGAGTGGGCAGAAATCAAGACAGACAGTTAATTTAATTACGTGGATGCATGGCGATCATTGATCTATATAAGAAATGCGAGGCATCAGCGAAATCCAAACGCGAAGCGGTAAACTAAGACGCAGTATGATATGTAAAAGTAACTGTACGTGGGATCACAGTCTCAGCAGCTTTTAGGATTTCAAGGGGGTTTTTTAGGGGGCTCTCTGAATGTCTGAGTTTACATTCAGAATCGGTGTATATTTATTATATATTGTTTTCATTATGCTGAGTGCTGCGACGCACTCCCTAATGATAATGGGTAAACAATCCTCGCCAGAAGACGATTCCCGATTCACTGGAGCACGCGTCTGGCAAGTGGAAAGTGGTGTACGATATCTATAGCTTTCTTGCTGGCTGGCCATTAATCATGCATCATCCATCCACTTCTGACCCACCACCACCTGTCGCCCTGTTGATCAATCCCCCCTTTATATCTAAAGTACAAATACCCATGTATCCGACCGATCTCCGATTTCATTATGTGCATGTTGCAATTAAATGATTCTGATGTCTCCATTGTACACAGACAGACAAGAAGAACAACATCTTCGCAGCGACGAATACACATGCATGATATTTCGATATTTTCGTTTTTATTTTTCTGTATTTCATACTTTATTTAAATCGCAGTGGCCTGATTTTTATCTTGGCAATGCACTTTTTTGGTACTCGAATTCTATGTGGACTTCGATGATGGGTTTTTGGTGGGCTTCTCGTATTACCACCGAGAACCCGAAAGGGGCTGATATTTTGGCTGCCTGGGTTTTGACTTCCACATGAGTGAGCGCTTTTTTCTCTCTGGCCAAATTCGCTGATTCTGTGCAAAAGTCAATTGCGTCTGTAGATGTACACATACCTATAAATATATACACATAACTTTGCTTTGGCACAAACGAAATTGATACATTGGCGCACAGATTAAGTTAAGGTGAGATTGCTGGGGAGCTTTCCAAAGGGTTCTCAAAAATTGATAAGCTAATTTCGAACTTTGACGTAAAATCGTCTAGTGTATGTATGTCCAACTTTCATAGCACTCGATTTTTTATCAATCCGACCTATAAAAATGGTTGGACATTTCACAAAGTTTGTGGAATCAAGTAAATGCTTCTTTTTATTGCTTTTAATAAGGCAATGTGTACAGAATATATCCATTTGCTTAGAATTATTTAGAATTTAGCTGTTTAAATGTGCAAAAATCAAAAACTGATAAAAATCTCTATGGGGTGCACAGATCTCGCCAATTTAGTGACTTAGGGGACAGGCTGGTTAAGTTTTCGTTCTGGTTTCCCCTCTATCTTCGGGTGAGTCACTTCGTATTGGGTGAACTTCGATCGCTTTTGCCATATATATTTATCACATGAGACGGCCATAAACCGAGGGGCAAAATGATAAAACGAAACCTTGATATAACTTCTCCTGCTGACATTTTTCGTTGGGCTTTTCTTTGTACATACATACATTTTCGAGTGTCCCACGAGTTTGGGATCTTACATTTTCAAGGGGTGGGTGTGCCGGTTGCTGGGCGTTTGGGCGGCATTATTCATGGCGCCTAAACAGCTTTGGGCAAACACCTCCCAGTAATGCCACCACACACCCCACCCCCCAGAATGTCTATAGCTGCCCCGACTCTACGATTCCCTCAATTATAATGAGCCACTTGAGCTTCCAGAGAACCCAGAACTCAGAACCAAGACACGGCGAAGGTTCCTCAATGACAGCGATTGTTCATCGGGGCCAGACGCACAGATACACCTTAGGGTACGCCCCACAGAGCTACAGATACAGATAGAGAATATATATATATATGTCTGTGTGCTGGGGCGACCCACATCGTTTGGCCATTTTCTTATTTACCCTTATCGAAGGCGACGCCAGATTTTCAACGTTTGATAAATGGGGGCGCGCACATTACGAACTTGGGATTCGGTTGGCAGGCAACAGCTATGCACATATACATACTTACACATAGACACAAATAGAAAAAGAGGCATATTTGAATGAAGTCCACCATTATAGAGAGAGAGTATCTCAGCTCCCCTTCCCCTAAATGGAAGCCCCTCTGTTTTTGGGGCCAAATCCCCATCACGGATACTTTTT
Source organism: Drosophila simulans (assembly GCF_016746395.2). NCBI lineage: Eukaryota > Metazoa > Arthropoda > Insecta > Diptera > Drosophilidae > Drosophila > Drosophila simulans. The sequence continues at coordinate 4,294,189 of NC_052525.2, forward strand.
CCGGATACACAACTTGCATTCCACTTTAGCTGTTTACTCAGCACTCCACAGATTCTGTCCTGATTATTGATGTTTTTCTGCCCACCTATAAAGTATACTCAGAGATACTTTATGTTCTAGGAGATACTTTTTCTAAACGCACTAACTGCTGCATTTTACTGTTTTAACAGATTTCCATTGTATTTGAATAATATCTCAACATTACTCAATATTTCTTCGTGGAAAACCGAATAAGGAGTTCCAAATGGCTTTTGACTATCCCCTCGCTGGCGTTTATCTGGATATTCGACCTAGCGAAGATAACTATATATATTTATATATATATAGACGTTCCGGGCGGGATCCACCGGCGACCTTCTGCCGATATCTGAAATGAAGGCGTCGGCGCGTCATCCGAAATTTTCCCCCAGTATTTCTCCATAACATATAACCCTCGATCGGTTTACATTCGTGACTTGGCATCGTTGTCATCGCAAACAGAAAACTTTGAGACTTCTAAGCCCGAAAGCCGACAGCTCGTTTGGGTTTATGGCCAGGCGACAACAGCAAACGGGAGAGTTGAGGAAGTGGAAATAGAGAAATATATAGAGCAAATGGCATTACAAGTTATCGGCACTGCAAGTTACAAACCCTCAAAAGTTATTGGCGAACAGCGAGAGACTTCGAATCGCGCTTCCCCTTGAAACCGAACAGAGATAGAGTGGGCTATACTACGATAGATAGACAGATACTATGTACTCCCCTCCCGAACGCCCTACTGCCGCCACCCCCTTTGGCCCATCTACAGTTGGGAGGGAGGACTGAAGACTACGCGCCCCACAACACGATTCTTCCCACAGACCTTCGAATCTGATCCGAAGAAATCGATGACGATGACGTTTCCAATTACGATTCTGATGCCTGCCCGCGCTCTTCCTCGCTCACTGATAAGATATTTTGTTTTGAATGATGATGTGCTGGTTGTCATATGTCCCCCACCCTCGAAAAGCTTTTTTGGGGGATTTGTCGAGCATTAAATAATATCTGCATTGGTTGCCAACTGCGTAACGCGCTTCTGCTAAAAGCAACGGCGAATATTTATTTTCGCACGAAAATCGCTCGCAACCTGATCCCACTGCAATGATACTTGACGCCCGCTTAATCGAGCCACTTACTCATAGTGTGAAACATCTTGCGCTAAGTCTGGAATATATAATTGAATTAAGATATAAAAGCCTTAGCTGTCCTCTAGGCTTAACGCCCATAGAGATATCTGAAAACTATTATCAGGCAACTTGTATATTGTGCGTTTTGATTACGCATCAACGGAATGGTCTGTTGTTAAATCTCCTGAGATTTCGGTGACACCTCGATAGAGCTGTTCTGCGAACTCGGTGAGTCCCAGAAAGTTAATTCCCCTTTGAGAACCCGTTGATTGAATCTCTGCATTTTTTCTCGTCTGGGAATGTCAGCCTTGGACATCTCAAAGTTCCGTTGGCAAACCGATGATAAGCGGCCATTTTTGGCAATACTATTTTTATTATTTGTTCTGCGCTCTGCTCTCTTATCGCCGCCGAGTTTAAAATGATTTTTCTCATTAATACCCAGAACAGAAATTCAATTAAAGCACCTGCGATGGACGTGGCTTATCAAGCAGCCGCCCACCAAATGAAAAAAAAAAAACCTTTTGGCCTCGGAGGGAGATATAAATGTATACGAGCGATTGCAGAGCTGCTAGTTCTATTTTGGTGCCTTTTTCGTGGACACTCTGCGTTGACGAAATCTGTGGCACCTTCGCCTGGCTCGCCTCTATCTGAAAACCCGCCAGCCCCTCTCCATTTAACCGCTCAATGGGTCAGATGATTGATATAGAATTTTTTTGGTGATTACTTCCATTTGGCGTTTCTCAATCGGAATCAGGCAAGTGCCAAAAGGAAAAACAAGAACTTTGAAGATAAAAAAGAAAGCCAGAAAAACCCGAGAGAAAAGATTGGAGTGGCGTGAAGTTATATAAAACCATGGTGAACAGCAGTACCCGTTTCGGCGGGGCATTAATATTACGAAATAAAAAAGGTGACGTTTCAGCAATATTCTTCCGAAACAAAATCCAAACTTCATCGCGCATATATAGATTCGATTTTTTTCTCTGTGCAGAATACCTACATATCTGCGTGGCTTTATCTCAACGACGGCTAATGAGTTGTGAGCTAATGACATACGGGGTGGCAGTTGGAGGGGGGCGCGGGGGAGTGTTCTGGGACAACGGGGGAGCACAAATCATCTGTGGCCAACACCCGCCCAAAGTTGTGAAAATAGGCCCCGCGATAAGGGAGTGTGAGGTGTGCAAATACTTTGCGTAGTCGAAGCACCGAACCACCTCCCACATTCCCTCGCCCCAAAAACACACCTTTTGCACCACCTACGCATCCACATCCGCATCTACATCCGCGTTATCAGCGGGACAGCGGGCGGCTCCTTTGAAGCTTCCAAAGGGAGGTGATGGGCCATAATAACTGGCCCAGATATTACAGTGCAAAATGGATGGTTAACGAGTAGATTTTATGGTCTAAAAAGACGAAGAGATTGGATGATTCAGGAAATCATCCTATATTTTAGATATAAAATAGCAAGTAAATTAAAATTAAGAAAAGAAGATTACCCAATTTATGAGCCACGCACCTTTTGGCGATCTAAGCGATGGCATTCTATTCTCACAATCGAAAAAAGTAGTTTCAAATCTGTTTTAATATTTACCCACCGCCACATGTGGCCAAGTGAAATAAGATGTTGCTCAAAATATCTACAGAGATGAGAAAGTCAACAAATATGGGTAGAATCGAGGGGGTGGGAGTAGCGATGGGTGTGGGTGGGGTGGGATGGTGAAATGTATTGTTTACCCAGCTTATTAGCAAACATTCTTATCAGTCAACTCAACTCGGCTCAGTTCAGTTCCGTCAGGTTGGGTCGACATCGATGACGATCATCGGTTACCACGATGACAATAATGAAGATGATGATGGTGCGATCGAGAGATGTCTGTGTTGTCGCTGGGAAAACAACACTCTGGAAACAAGAAAAGTGACGAGACAAGACGGGACGGCAACGAGATGCAATAATCGATAATAGGAAACAAAAGCCAAACGAAATCCAATGCGTCCAAGGAAAACACACAGTATCTATGAGCTAGAGATACAGATGCAGATATGTACTCGGCGACACATGCGAGGCAAAAATGCGATTATTTGCTTAAGTGTAGCTCGATGCGGCTGAAACCGAAAACTCCAGTCGGCCAGATACAGATATAGATATAGATACAGATACAAACCGATCAGTTGACAATCAATGTTCAAACAATAAAGCCGAAAATGAAATTGGGGAAAAAAGAGCCACACAACTTTCAACGTTTATTTTCACAAATAAAATATACAAATAGCGCGAGGCAGCGCCTCAGATTCGGATACTCAATCAATCAATCAATCAGTCATTCAGTCATTTCGTCACTATATGCACATGCACTACCTTCTTTGGACCAAAGCTCTCTGAATAGCACTGAGGCTGTTCCTCATCATCATCGTGATTATCATGATGTGCTATGTGTGTATCCGTACCCATCATCCTCCCATTCGCAATCCCAATTACGAGAGCATCTGTGTTGTCGCATTTACAATTCGCAATTACACTTGAGTAAATATCAACATCAGCAACCAGCCAAGACGATGATGTCTCCAACCTCATCGCAACGCCTTTCTTGGCTGGTGACAATAACCCAAAACCTAATGAGCAATGTATTTTGGCAGAGGAATACGACGAATGCGCGACGAACGAGACGCGGGGTACACGCAAAAAAACAGGGTATACAGGGTATGCTCAAGCATAGTGTATGTCAATGGTACATTCGTCAAAAGAAAAAAATGATCACAAGTAAAAAATCAATCACTTACCTGCGCTCATACAATGTTGAAGCAATGATATTATGCACATAAATATTTCAATATACTTTCACATTCAATTTTAAATTAAATTCAATTCACCAAAAAAAAAAAAAACAAAAAAAAAAAAACCAGAGCAATCTCTTTGGCAAATGCACTGTTGCCTAATTTACTTGCTCTTCGCATACACACATACACTCACACACACGCACTTGTGCAGCGGACCACCCTCGTAAAAGAAAGACGAAATTTACCGTTGAACGAAATAAACTGCGCAATTCATTGCGTTGCACAAGGATCGCATTTAATGGCAATTAATATTGCATTTTGATAACTTTATGGGCACGAAATAAGCATAAATTAACGAAATGCATCACTTTTAGGCTGCGCGAGTTAGAACTGCGAAAACGGTAACGGGGATAACGGTAAAAGTTGCACTTGATGAAAAAACGGCGAAATTAACCATTTAAACGCTAAATTCCTAGCAAAACTAATTGAAAACCGACACAGAAGCTGTAATTCATTTAAATATCACACTTTCAACTCTTTTTGTTAACGTTTAACACCGAAATTGCAACAATTAAAATTAGCGTGGATGCTGCGTGACACCTGCTTTCGATCAACTGACATTGCGGTTATCCTTCTCTCCATCTCCATCCATCTCTCCATCATCTCTGCGCGAGAGCATGGAACTAAGAGAAAGAGTAAAGAGAGAAAGCTCATATACTGTAAATTTCCAAAAAAAAAAGTAGAGATTGGAGACTATTCCCTTTAATCCCTTTAATAATTAATTTATTGTTATAAAAGTATCAAATATTTTTAACAAACGGAAAAATGTCTGCTTAAACATATATTAAAATTAAATAAATTATTTGCGCCCAGTGTAGATGCGCTTAGTAATTTCAGACTGATACCAGACTCCGATGATGATGACGATCCGCGAGATCGTTTCTGTTTCTGTTGGCGTTGTGATAAATATAAATTGCCTGATAAGGCTTGTGTTTTGCGCTCTGTGAAAACTGTGGGAAACAAATAAATACAAAAAAAAACCACCAAAGCACAAAACGCTGGCCAAACAAGCCGGATTCCAGAGCAGTCCACACGATCACCGCAGCCAAGGCCAAAGTCTCGGAAAAAGTGGGTCTTTCTTCTTAAAAAGCGGAACAGACACAGGAAGCGGATGATTTATGACTCATATAGTCCATTCGATTACCAGGTGATATTACCTATAGGTAATAGGTTGCTATTCCTTAACTTATTCTTATTCTTGCATAAAAGTCAGTAGTGATGATTGGAGATAATAATTATGCACGATCATCAAAACAATGCAAAAAGTATGTTTTCCTTACCGTACGCAAAGGATGGATGATGAATCATCCAGCGAAATACGAGTACTCACAACGTAGGAACACCATGAAACTCTATCCACAGTTGAGATGATCCCCCAGTTAAGACATAATGTACACATAGACCCAAGCATGGATCACCTCTTGGAGAAGCGCCCGAAAGTCACCCCCCACTTATCTCAGCCGCACACCTTTGCTTGTCCGCTGACTAAGTGCCGATAGATCTTACAAGGCGCTTTTTATTTTATTTTATTTGATTTGTTTTTTTTTTCGTTTTTGGACACCCCCGCAATGCCCCGCAATTCGCGGCAGCGATACTTTTCACAAAATTCCGCAGATCCCAGATAATGTGAAACCACAATCGAGTTAGCAGAACTTGGTAGTGAGTGTGTTCGACAACGATTTCGAGCGAAGTACTCCATGGGCTACTATCTGCCGGCCCCTCAGCCCCCTCCCCACTCCCCCACGATCATACACGATCCATATTGGTGGGGTATATGGGGGGGTGTATGGTGTATGGTGTGTGTGTGTATATATACGCCACAGCTGCTTATCGCCGGTGGTGTAGGTGCTTCTCGGGGGTGCTGCGATGGCGATGTTTGGTTGCTGGTGCTTTGGATGATGGGTGGGTGCGATACTCAATGAACGCGCCCGATGACGACTTTGATTTCGCTGGGTTTCTGTCGACTGTCGACGCAACTGATTCATGTCCTATGCCAGTTTGTGGCCCTAACTAATTTTGTACTTTAACACTAAGGCATTGTCTGCAGCTTATGGCCAATTGCAAATATTTCCGGTTATTTATAGAACCCCTCTGACTATCGTCTAGTTCTTTCGTTGTGCAGATAGGAACTGAAAGCCACTGACCACGATGATGATGCACAATGGGCTGGATGGCTAGCTACCTAGCTGGCTGGCTGACCGACTGAAGAAGTGTAAGTTTATGGAGCTCCATGTGATTGGGGAGATTGCTCGATGCTTCTGGCGCCCAGTGGCGGCGATTGACGAAATTAGCACGAAAGAAATGCGCCACGAGGTCTTTCACGCCGGAAAACCCCCAGAAACACGCCCAGATTACGGACAAACGCTCGCTGGCCAACTAATGAACCTTATCTCTGTGAGTGGAGAGCCGCCCGCAAGACGTTCGTGAAATCGGGAAGAACGGAGCTCACCTCGGCCATTTCGCTATTCATCACGGGGCAATCAATTTCCGTACGGCATATGATTTAGTGATATGACCGCGGTGTTGCATCAAGCGCAAACCAACCAACCAACCAACCAACCAATCCATCCATCCATCTATCGATAGCCGGCGTCATAATGCCCGACGCCGCTGTATCATAATCATAAAAACCCGGTCTCTTTGGGGGAACAAACATATACATCGATGTACATGGAAGCATGGTACATCTACCTGCTTGAAGAAACGCGGCGCGTGCGCTAATCGGCGACAGTTGTCCAAACCGAAAGTATCTGCAAGCAGTGTATCTGTATCTGTATCTCTATGGGTGCACAATGACCCAAAATGATGGCCAGACGCGGTTCCTGCGAGTGTCGTTGATCCGGCAAAGTCAATTGGTTTCTAACGAGCTTAGCTCCTGTGCAGACAATGTCTGAGTTTCGGGTGTCGTCGCATGAATGGTTGGTTGGGCCATAAATGCAATATTAGCCAAGTTAGTGGAAGAATTCATAGGGAAATCTCTTTCGAAACAGAAATTGACATTCAATATGATGAAAACCAAAGTCATCATTACCTGTTTCGTACTGAAACGACTGATATGCAGCTCCATATCAGCGTGATGTTTTGAGTTCTTAAAACATGATATTTAAACAATCATTTGTGACGAAATTTCATTTTGTTAGGATACTTTGATATTATATCGCATCGAATGCAGGGTATTTCCTCTTAATCTAGTGATTCGAACATTTTCCACCTAATTCAATCGGTTTACAACAGCCCATTAAATGGAAACAAGTGGGGGCCCGACCAGCTTTGCTCACTTGGTATGCACACATATATATTTTAGTACATATATTTGTATGGATTTATAGTTTGTGTCTGCGGCAATAAACACACACACGTAACCCCAAGCAAACTGTGAACTGACGCATTCTACCAGCTAACGGCATTTGTTTGGCCACAAGTCGCGAATACCTCGTTTTTTTTATTCCACGGGCATATTCTCAATTGCAAGTTAAATATGTTTACACAAATAAAAAAAAACACAAAAAAGAGCAGTGCTCTTGTTGGAAAAAACAAATGTTAAAGCATTTTATAAAATATTTAAGTATAAGCCAGGGTATTAGCTAAGTAAACCCAGTTTTCTGCACTTTTATTCCACATTTGTTGTTCCCCTGATTGTTGTTATTAAACAAGCTGTTTGGCTGCTCATAGTTCTTGTTCTCTTGCCGTTGCTTTTACTTTTTGTATTTAGTTTAGGCAAAGCAGAAAACCATATAAGAGTTAAAAAAAAATATGCGAAAATCCAAAAAAAAAAAAATAAATAAAAAAATAGGCGACGCGCGCCTTTTCAATAACCTTTATCAGGTGGGTGACTGTTTTTGTGGGTGGAATTGGGTGGCGGCGGGTGCCCAGTCACCTTGACATGTCACTGGTGACAGCAGCAACAACAATAACACCCATTAAACACGTTAACAAACAACAGCAAACGGGTGCGAATTAAAACAATTATGGCGCTGGCTTTGCTTTTGCAAATAATAATCCCAAAACGAAAGCGAATTTCAGGCATTGCAGGCCAGTACACTGAGCAAATCATAAGCTATTAAAAACAAGAACAATCTAGTGTTTGTAAAATTGTTTGTAACTTTTCTCTCTCTGTAAAATATACCCACAACCAAGTACCAAGTGATAAAGAGCGCAATATTATGTGGAGCAGTGTTGTGAAGGGTGGGGGGGAGTTGGAGTCTTCAATGTTGAAGAGCAGCGCGTGGGATTTTCAGTTGGCAGCATTGTTTGCTATTTGTTTTATGCTAAGCTAAATGCTAACTAAATGTTGGCAATTAAATGTTAATGTTGCCCCTGCTGCTGCTGCCGCTGCTGCTCCTTCTTCTGCTTCGACTGTTACTATTTGCAACGCCAACACTTTCCGTCTCCATTGAAAACGGAAAAATTGAAAAGGGAAATTGATACAGCAACTGCAACCGAAACCGAAACTGAAACACTTTGGTTTGGTTTCTCAGCTGTTTGCATATGGCAAAAATGCAGTGCATATCATATCTGGCTGGCTTTTAATGTATATTTAACACGCATTGCCATTACCATTATATTGTTGTAGTTGTGATTGGCGTTGGCTGTCATTGTTGTTGCCGTTGTTACTGTGCTTAATTGTATTTGTTGTATTTATTGTATTTACTGTGCCACCCACGCGCATGCGCAACCAACTCAAAAAGACAGTGACGCAAGCGGCGAAGTTTTCCAATCGCTTTCAATGGAAATTTGCATGCTTTTCGGCACTGAATTCATGAAATAAGTTTATTAGATATTAATAATATTAAGAGCTGAAAAATTTCTATGCTTATGATAAGAATACACCCATATAGAACATAATTTTGCCACTTTTGAGCGAGCTTTAGTTTTTAATCGCCGAACCACTGTGCGAATTTTTCAAGTTCATTATAAACAAAACGTAAATATTATTAAATTGTGTACAAACAGCGCGTTGCACGTGTCGCCGTACCTGTGTGTGCGTGTGTGTGCGTAGGGGCGCGTGTTCGTGTCGGTGTGAGTGCACGAGTGTGTGTGAGTGGGCGAGTGTATTGAACTCTTGCTGCATTTTTTGCACAATTTCGCCGCCTTTTTCTGCTTTTGCTTGCATTGTATTATTGTGCTCATTTATTTTTATTTTTATTTTTACCTCTGTTGTTACAATTGTTTTGCATTATTTTTCTTCGAGTGGAGAATCGATCGAATGCATCGATTTTGGGATGAGATGCTGAAGGGTTGCTGGTCACCTAATTTACATACATTCTTTCGGCAGCTGACGACACTCTTTAAAATTGACCTCTCGTCTTCCTGCTAACAGATGTATGTGCATATAGATGTATGCGGCGGTCAACTGTAACGATGAATTTCAAAAATGCTAAAAATGAGTATCGAAGAACATGGAAAAAACGCCTTAATATGTGAAGAACACTATCCCAAAGAATCCCAAAACTACATGACATTTCTTTCGGTGCATTAATGTTAATTTCAATGCTGCTTGATTGCTGGGATGACGCACCCTGAAAAGGTGAAGGGTGAAAAGAGGGACCAAAAAGAGACTCGATCGTCTTCGACTTCCGTTCTGGGTAGAGCTAGAGGTTAAGGTTGAGGAACTGGCCAGGAAGTGTCCGCTCGGGGGTTAATGGATACGGATACGGATGGGGATGTTCACAGCTATGGATGAGCACATATGTGTGTACATACATACATATGCATGTGCATATGTACACAATGATCTGGATGTGCTCATCGCTAGATGAAGTGCGACAGAAAGGGCAACAAACATGGCCAGCGTGGCCAATGGCAACGGGATTTGCCCAAAAATCCAAAACGCATCCAGACATATGCATATGTGTATGTGGGTGCTACATACAGTGATCACTCGTATGAAAGGCAGGAAAAGTTGACAATTTGAGATTTGGTAGTCTAGCATATTTCTATCATAAATCATTCGTTCATTTTGTCTCATTTATTAACAAGATTTCAGACTCATTTTCTCGAAGCTGCGGTTGCTAGTTAAACCTTTTGGGTAAGTGTATATTTTGCCGATATTAATACATTCTATTAGTTAGTACATACTGAAGCATTACATAAATATTAAAAAAAGGAAATGGTACACAAATAATGCATCTTCGATTAGATATACTTCTTCTCCGTTCAAAATTAGTATAGTGCATCCCATTTCCAGTTGTCAAGTGTCCACTGTAATTCCAATTCCAATGGAAGATGAGTACGGCCCTCTCGCTCTTCCACATACATACACACACACACACACACACGCACCCAATGTGTAATCCTATTTGCGCCCAAAAAAAAAAGAAGAAGACAAATTTGAAACGAAGAAGGAGAAGGAAAGAAAATCCAAGCTGCGCTGCCTCCCCGCTGGAAAAAATGAGAGAAGCAAGACTGCTTCTCTCTCTTCTCTTTTCACTTCAAATTTTACGCTCTCGCTCTCGCGGGCAGCGACGCCGCCGGCGGCAGCGCAGCACAGCCGTTGTATTTATAAATACAACTTTATAAATACAACATCAGTCGATTTTCATCTGCCGAATCGGTTGCGCTGCGGCTGCGCTGAGAACAAAATATAAAACTCGTGCGCGGCGCTTCAAGAAACCAACTCAAAAGCAGACAAATCAAATAACTAACTTGTAAAAAATAAAAAAATAATACAACTTAAACAGAATTTCTCAATTCTAAGTCTACGAAGAAATATCAAACGCAATCTGCATATTTTTTTCACGTTTTTTTTTTCAACCACAAACCATTGGGAATTTTTGGAATACCTAAGCTTTAAAGCCAAAGAAGTGTGAAAAATATTAAGTGAACCAAAAAAAAGTGCTATCTGAATTAAGTTATCTGACAAAAATTAAAGAAAACATACACACTAAACATAAAACACACAACACCAAAAAGCCACCAAAAATCGTTTTTCAAAAGGAACCAAGCCTAAAACAGTGCGAAATCCGGAGTTGGAATGCCGTCGCAACTGTTGAACACAATTTCACAACTAAATATCCACTAAGGTAATTTTTTAACAGTGATTATTTTGGATTTTTTTTATGTTGCTTCTGTGATTTGTGTGTGAACAATTTGTTGTTGCTTTGGATAAATAATCGAGAACAAAAAACATGGATTATCAAAAGGATGAAATTGGAAAAGTTTTTGGGTCTTCAGCTAAGCTAACATTTTTGTGTTAAATTGTTGAGAACAAAAATTGTTGAATTTAAAATTAGCACAGCCCTTTTAAAATCAAATTTAAAATCTTAGTTGTGTTTTGAAACATTTGAAATGCAATTTTTAAAAAATGCCAAACGAAGAGAAGTGCAGCAGTGTTTTAAAATCGGCTTAGATATTAGAAAAAATACTTAAAAAAGATGAAGTAATAAAAATTTATTTGCCAGTTTAATTCTTCCATAAATCATAAAAATAATTTAATGATCCAAATGATGATCCAAGTATATTCCGATTAAATTGAAAGGAAATGTTTATTTTAAATCATTTTCCTACGAGCACAATGTTTGGAAACGATTCAATTCAAGTCCTTTCCCGAAACCCCTCCCTTGGTGTTTTGGGTCAAGTTCTGCCTGCAATTAGCCGGGTCAAAAAATTACCCATGACCGATGCTAAAACACTTGAACTTTGACACACACAGTCCAGTCCGAAAAGCCAGAAATTTCCGTGGTCAGGGATGATGAGGCGCCGTTTATAGGGTTTAATTCAGATTGATGATCTGTTTAATATCGCAGGGGTTGTGCTCCATGTCAAACGGTTCACTTCACTTGGCTTGATTCCGTTAGATGGCGATTAGAAATTTGTTTTTTTTTTTCGCTGACCAAGTTGTGTTCATTGATAATTCCCAGGGTCATAAAGGTGTGAAAACCGCCCAACGATTCCCCGCCCCAAAAAGTATATATTCGGGAGGGATTCTTTATCTCAATGACTTTTCATGACTCACGGACAACGAAATTGAAATCAGCCAACCAAAATGAAAGGCCAAACCGAAAGCCAATGGACAACAAACAACTAACACATATTCACCGAAAAAATTATATGTGTATGTATGTACATATGCATGTATATAGCGAACAGTGGGCTCGTTATCGGTAGAAATTTTTGATCAGCCTCTGAGGTTTCAGAGTTTCTTTAGTTTTTTTGCCTTTCGGGGGGGAAGTTAGGATTTCCAAATTAATCCACTACCACCCATAGAAACAACAACAACGACAACAACTGGGACACCACTCATAGTCATAGCCTTGATAACGGTAAATGCTAATGAGCGTACCCACATTTTTCACCCACACACCGAAATTCTTGATAAGAGCAGCATTGCCAGATGTATATTGAATTCAATTCTTCGCACCTTTCTGCGGATGCACTTGCAACAGTCGCCAATTCTTCTTATTCGCTCTTCACGGGAATTCGATTCCAAATAGCTTTTCGGCTTCTGTTTTTTCATCTTTCCGTTGCATTGTTTACTTTTCCGAATCAGCTGTTTACGGGACTGAAGATTTAGTTTAGTATTACGCGACAATCGAAGACTGGGGAATTCAGGGTGCCGACTATCGATTTACTGTTATTATTTGAACCCTACACTCAGTTTTCAGAATGGATCGCAGCCAGTGTGGATATCATTTGTTTACGCGTGATATATTTGATTTCATTCCATCTTCAGACTTTCATAAAGCTAGTAATCATATTTTTTGAATCAGCAACCCTTTTTGGGGTTGGAAATATCTTGGTCTTATTTCAATAGCATTAGCTATATCCTCTCTAAAGATTGATTTTAATTATACCCCTATTACTTCGCCAAAATTGTTAGTTTGCGAATGTAAGAGTATATTTGATAAACTTTTTTTGTCTTCGAGTTGTCAAACTATTTTCAACACTTGTTCAAGTGCTTCGGTGGTTTCGATGAAGTGTTATTACACGTGCTTTATTTATCCCCATCTCTAAAAGTCCTTTCTTCTTTCATTCTCGAATCTTTTAAATCAGCGCAGTCAACTAGCCGTTGGAAAAATGCTCGCCGCACAGCAACAGCACAACAACAGCACAGTGGAATCGGAAATGGAGCGCCAGCGACGTGACTCCACCACATCGGAGTCCTCGCTGGAGCATCTGGATCTGGGCCGTACGCCCAAAAAACTGGGCGGCAACAGTGGCTCTGCACAGACCACATCCACGCCACATGAGCTGACTACGGTGACGTCGTCGCGCAAGCGTAAGCTTCGCCATTTGCAATTGAATCACCATCAGCAGCAGCAGCATCATCAGCAGTCGGATCTGCTGAGTGATGAGGACGAGGCGGAGGAGGATGAGGACGAGGAGGATGACGACCAGGTGTCCGCCTTGGGTTCAAGGAATGTGGGACGGCACAAGCAGCGTCGCAGTGGTGGCGCCACCACACAGGCATCCATTGTGGTGGACTACAGCAGTGGCGATGCCAGTTCGCTGCGCAAGAAATTTCGTCTGAATCGCTCGGCGGCCAGTCTCTCGGAATCGGGATTCGTGGACGCCAGCAGCACCACTGGCCACAGTGGCTATCTGGGTAACAGTAGCAGCGCAACGAACACTACTGCCACCAGTGGCATTGGTGCTGGCGCAGTGGCTCCTCCAGTCGGCGGAGCAGCGACCAACGCAGCCTCCAGCAGCAGCGGCAGCAGCAGTGGCGGATCCGGTGGCTCCTCGCCCCAGGGACTGTGCCTCTCCAGCGGCGAATCGGGCATCGGAGCCGGCGACGAGCATATGAAATACCTTTGCCCCATCTGCGAGGTTGTCTCGGCCACGCCGCACGAGTTCACCAACCACATCCGGTGCCACAATTACGCCAATGGCGATACGGAGAACTTCACCTGCCGCATTTGCTCCAAGGTGAGTCATTGTGGTCACTCAAATTGTGTGCACCCTTTGTTTTTCATTAGATTAGATATAGATAGATAGATTTTGGGGAAATCCAAAGAAGCGTTCAAATCTTAACCGAAGATTTTCAATATTGCTTTGAAGGCAAGTTAGTTCCGAGTAGTTAAGATGAACTACTGCTTGTGTTTGCCCTTTTAATTGATGATTGGACAGGTGTGCTAGGACTTAGAAGAGCTAGCCCTAGGTTATTAACCCCCGATCGCCTGATTACTCACTCACCTGTTCTTCGTTTCTCCCACCATCAAAATTGGAACTATAAACAGGTGCTATCCTCGGCTTCATCCCTGGACCGACACGTGCTGGTTCACACGGGCGAGCGTCCCTTCAACTGCCGCTACTGCCACCTGACGTTCACCACCAATGGCAACATGCACCGCCACATGCGCACCCACAAGCAGCATCAAGTTGCGCAGTCGCAGTCGCAGCAGCAGCAGTCGCTGCAGCAGCAGTCGCAGCAGCAACAGTCACAGCAGCAGCGCCGTCAGCAGCAGCAACATCAGCCGTCGCAGCAGCAGCAGAATCCCGCCCAGCAGCAATTGGTGGCCAACACGTTATCCGGCCGAGCGGAGAGCTACGAAAGCGATGCCAGCTGCTCCACGGACGTGTCCAGTGGACATAGTCACAGTCGCAGCAGCAGTTCCCTCAACAACAACAACAACAACTCGCACAAGGCTAACAACAACCTGAAGGACTTGGAGGAGCTGGAAGTTTCGGCTGAGGATCAGGATACGGAGAACAAGCAGCGTCGACTGAAGACCACCATCAACAACAACATCATTGAGCGTGAGCAGCAGGAGGATATGGATGATGAGGAGGCCGACGATGCGGATGTGGCCATGCTGACCAGCACTCCCGATGTCGCTACTCTTTTGGCCGGAGCCAGTGCATCCGGCGCCGCTTCGCGTTCCCCCACCCCATCGCCATCCGCCTCGCCTGCTTTGCTCCTGAGCTGTCCCGCCTGCGGAGCCTCCGATTTCGAAACCCTGCCCGCTCTCTGCGTCCATTTGGATGCAATGCACTCAGACATACCCGCCAAGTGTCGGGACTGCGAGGTGATCTTTGCCACCCATCGTCAGTTGCAGGCGCACTGTTGTCGCTTACCCAACGCTCTGGGCGGTGGCTTACCTCCGCTCCTCGGAGCCAGCAGTTCGCCGTTGCACAACGAGGAGCCGGAGGATGAGGAGCACGGCGACGATGAGGATCTCGGGCAGAAGGAGAGGATAGCGAGTCAAAGCGAGGACTTTTTCCATCAGTTGTATCTGAAGCAGAAGACAGCAAATGGATGCGGGGCCATCTCGCATCCGCCATCGCCGATCAAACACGAGCCGGCGGACACCAAGGATCTGGCCGATATCCAGAGCATCCTGAACATGACCAGCTCCAGTTCCAGTTTCCTGCGCAACTTTGAGCAGTCGGTGAACACGCCCAACTCGAGTCAGTACAGCCTGGACGGTAGGGATCAGGAGGAGGAGGCACAGGACGCGTTCACCTCGGAGTTCCGTCGCATGAAGCTGCGCGGCGAGTTCCCCTGCAAGCTGTGCTCGGCCGTTTTCCCGAACCTTCGTGCCCTCAAGGGTCACAATCGGGTGCACTTGGGCGCAGTGGGTCCAGCCGGACCCTTTCGCTGCAACATGTGTCCCTACGCCGTTTGCGACAAGGCCGCCCTGGTGCGCCACATGCGCACCCACAACGGAGATCGTCCGTACGAGTGCGCCGTGTGCAACTATGCCTTCACCACCAAGGCGAACTGTGAGCGCCATCTGAGGAACCGCCATGGGAAGACCAGTCGCGAGGAGGTGAAGCGAGCCATTGTCTATCATCCGGCGGAGGATGCTGGCTGTGAGGACGGCAAATCGCGTCTGGGTGAAGATCTGGCCGATATGAGTTTCCGTTCGATCAGTCCCACGCCACCGCCTCCTCCGGTAAATGAGAGCAGCTCCCAGCTGAAGCACATGCTTCTCGGCGAGAGTCACCTGGCTCCTGTTACCCAACAGCCGCCGCTGAAGATCCAGGTGAAGAGCCTCGACCAACTAGTGGACAAGAAGCCACCTGCACCAGCTCCCCAGCAGCAACAGCAGCAGCAGGAGAAGAGTGGAGCTCCCCTAGACTTCAGCATGGATGTTTTGGATCTCAGCAAGAAGCCAACTGGCGGAGCATCGCTGACACCGGCGGTCACTCGCACACCGACGCCCGCTGCAGTTGCTCCAGTGGCGCCTGGCGGCGTTGGAACTCCTGACCTGGCCGCCGCCATTGAGCAGCAACAGCTGCTGCTGGCCCAGCAGCAACTCTTTGGAGCTGGCGGCGAATACATGCAGCAGATATTCCGCAGTCTCATGTTCCAGTCCCAGACGACGGGATTCTCGTTCTTTCCCTTCATGGCACCACCACCGCCACAAGCAAATCCGGAGAAGCCACCGCTGGTTAGTCCACCAAACCGCCTCAATCCCATGCCCGTGGGCGTTGGAGTCGGCGTGCCAGTGCCACCTGGTGGTCCCGTTAAGATGGTCATCAAGAATGGAGTCCTCATGCCCAAGCAGAAACAACGACGCTATCGCACCGAGCGACCCTTTGCCTGTGAGCACTGCTCGGCGAGATTCACGCTGCGCTCGAACATGGAGCGCCATGTGAAGCAGCAGCATCCGCAGTTCTACGCCCAACGGCAGAGGAGTGGCCACCATGTGATGCGGGGCAGGGGTGCCTCCAATGTGGCCGCTGCTGCCGCCGCTGCTGCCGCCGCCGCTGCAACAGTCATGGGTCAGGTGCCGGTTGGCGGACCAGGATCCTCCGGATCCGGCTCCAATCACCATCATGGCCACGGCCATGGTTCCCATGGTTATGCTCCCATTTCGGAGCAGGTCAAGTGCGCCATTCTGGCGCAGCACTTGAAGGCTCACAAGAACACGGATCTGTTGCAGCAGGCTTTGGCCCACGGCTCCAGCAGTGTGGCCGGCAATCCTCTCCTGCACTTTGGCTACCCACTGACCAACCCCAGCTCCCTGAACAATGGTGCCAGCCAGGGCAATGGCCAGGCCACGGCCATGGATGACGATGAGCCCAAGTTGATTATTGACGAGGATGAAAACGAGCATGATCATGAGGTGGAAGCAGAGGACGTGGATGACTTCGAAGAGGATGAAGACGAGGAGGAGATGGATGAGCCGGAAGATGAGCCGGAACTGATTCTAGATGAGCAGCCGGCCGAAAAGGAAGCCGAAGAGGAGCAGGAGCTGCCCAAGCCGCTAGAGCAATTGGGTATCAAAGAAGCGGCGCAAAAAATGGCCGAAACCATTTTGGAGCAGGCCATCAAGGCGGGCAAGCCGTCGAGTCCACCACCCACCAAGGAGAATGCCCCGCTCGCCAATCCAACCGTGGCCACAACCATGCAGGAGCCAGCCACTGCTGCGCCCAGTACTAATCCCAGCAGTTTAAAAACGATGATCGCTCAAGCCGAATCTGTGGGAAAATCCCTCAAAGAAGTGGCCAGTTCGCCGTTCAAGGATGAGTCCCAGGACCTGGTTCCAGTGGCCAAGCTGGTGGACAATGCCACCAGCCAGAACATGGGCTTCAACAGCTATTTCCGGCCCAGCGATGTGGCCAATCACATGGAGCAGAGCGACGAAGAGGGCCTGGTGGCCTCCGGAAGCGCCAGTGAGAGCAACAACAGCGGCACCGAGGACGTCACCAGCAGCAGTTCCAGCAGTGAGCCCAAGAAGAAGTCCGCCTACAGCCTGGCGCCCAACCGTGTCTCCTGTCCGTACTGCCAGCGCATGTTCCCATGGAGCAGCTCGCTGCGGAGGCACATCCTCACCCACACTGGCCAGAAGCCCTTCAAGTGCTCCCACTGCCCGCTGTTGTTCACCACCAAGAGCAACTGCGATCGCCATCTCTTGCGCAAGCACGGCAATGTGGAGTCGGCCATGTCCGTGTATGTGCCCACTGAGGATGTGAGTGAACCGATACCAGTGCCCAAGTCCGTCGAGGAGATCGAGCTGGAGGAGCAGCGACGGCGGCAGGAGGCGGAGCGCGAGAAGGA
Source organism: Drosophila simulans (assembly GCF_016746395.2). Taxonomy (NCBI): domain Eukaryota; kingdom Metazoa; phylum Arthropoda; class Insecta; order Diptera; family Drosophilidae; genus Drosophila; species Drosophila simulans. The sequence goes on from NC_052525.2 coordinate 4,312,114, forward strand.
ACTGGAGCTGGAGCGCGAGCGGGAGTTGGAGCGGGAGCGGGAGCTGGAAAGGGAGCGTCAGCTGGAGAAGGAGAAGGAACGCGAGCGCCAGCAGCTCATCCAAAAGCTGGCAGCTCAAATGAATGCTGCTGCCGTCGTTGCTGCAGCCTCAGCGGTAAATGGTAGCGCATCTGGAGGACCCCATGGACCCATTGCAGATGCCTTGGCTGGCGGAGATCTGCCCTACAAGTGCCACCTGTGCGAGGGTTCCTTTGCCGAGCGTCTGCAGTGCCTGGAGCATATCAAGCAGGCCCATGCGCACGAGTATGCCCTGCTCCTGGCCAAGGGAGCCATTGAAACCGATTCGCTGGAGGCCAATCCTCACCAGCAGCCGTCGCAGCAGGCCGTGCACTCCGATGACGAGGCTCCGAATGGTGGCGGTAACCGGGGCAAGTATCCCGACTACAGCAACCGCAAGGTGATCTGCGCCTTCTGCGTGCGTCGCTTCTGGTCTACCGAGGATCTGCGTCGCCACATGCGCACCCACTCGGGCGAGCGGCCATTCCAGTGTGATATCTGCCTGAGGAAGTTCACACTGAAGCACAGCATGCTGCGGCACATGAAGAAGCACAGTGGTAGGGCCCACAATGGGGATACACCGGGATCCGACTGCTCCGACGACGAGCAGGTGAGCAGCCCGCCCAGCACACCGCTTCCCACCCAGCCGACCAGCGCCAACAACAACAACAGCTGTCACAATAACAATAATAATACCAACAACAATAACAACAACAACGGCAGCTCCAAGCTGGGACTTAAGCTCCACGACCTGCTGGACAAGGCGAGCGAATGGCGGGCCAGTCGCCTGGGCGAGCACAAGGAGAACATGGGCGAGGCCACGCCCTCGGGAGCAGCGGTCGCTGGTTCGGATCTGATTGGCAATCTATTGGGCATCAGTGACCAGGGCATTCTCAACAAGCTGCTCTCCTCCGCCGACGAGGCGGCCAAACTTCTGGGTGTGGACAACAAGTGAACGCCACTCAAGTGGCAATCGAGCGACACCAAGAGCCATAAATACTGGAGTAGCAGCGCAGTTTTTCACCGCCTTACGTATACCAAAGCTTAAATAGTTTTCATTAATGGTAGTCTACATAAAAAAGCAGAAGAAAGAAACGGGAATGAAGATGAAAACCTGATTAGAATGTAAAACAGGAGTGCGCTAAACAGCTCGATTATATTTTAGGAGGAGTCACAGGCTCAAGCTATAGAGCAAAAAAAAAAAACAAGAGAAGAGAAGAGCTACAACTGGACACACCTGTTTTGGAGAGTTTTTTGAACATACTTTTTGGAGACCTCTTTTTTTTGCCAACCCCTATGTTAAGCGGTCCAACCAACAAACCACAAGCTAATCAAAATCTTTGGAGACAAACACTATTTTTTTTTACATTTTTTTTTCCTAGCTCTGTAACTAATTATACCTATTTTACAATTAGCCGCTAAGTAGCTGCAATGACAAAAACAAAACAAAAAAAAAACACTGAAAAATAACAAACTTTTGAGCATGACAAAAAAAAGACTTGACACAAAAAAAAAAATACACACTTACAATAATAAAATAATATATATTGTACATTAAAAGAGGCCTTGAGAACCGCAGCGTGGCTTAAACCTAGTTATATAATGCAGAATGCAGACGACATTTTTGCTGCCTGCAAGTGAGGATAGTCAGGTATTTGTAGGACTTAGGCTTAGACACATTTTTTTTAGGATCTTATTTAACGAAACTCATTCATTGCTGTAGCCTATGGGAAATACACACACACACACATTGAATAACAAACTAAACATATAGCTATTTAAATATACGAAAAGCATGATGATATAATTAAATTAGTGGACTTATTACAGCAATAACCAAAGCATTTCGCGTTTGTAGCGTTGTTTAAGCTAAACGAAATTACATTTACCCAATGCATGCCTATCTATATATACGACATATTTATAAAAAGCACACAACTATATTATATAAAATATATGGTTCTATTTAATGTGGATGCAGCAGCAGCAGCCACAAACTACTGAACAAATTAAACTATGTACTTAGCGATTATGAATGAATGTACTTAAAACTGTAAAAGTGTACTTAAAATTGTAAACTCAGAAAGACACACGCAACGAGAATGGATTACAAATTGAATTCTAATAAAATAACGATGAAAGAACAAAATAATTGGCGCTGGTTTTATTTTCCAAAAAGATCATCCTCAAGAAGCATCATGCAATCGCATCTTCAAAAGCAACGGAACTTTTAGGTTTGGCGGGAAACGGTGTGCCCAGATGTAAAGAACGAGAACATAGACATTTGGCCACACCGCGATATAGATTTAAATCGATCGTAAACCCGCGCTCAATTTATTTCTTTTAAAAACATTACAAATTTTGTCAAATAGATCAACATAGTTTTCCATGTTTGAAGTTACCTGGCCGCTTACATTAAATTTTAACATTACGTATAATAAATAATTGTGATCGATTAAAAAAAATAGAAAAATACAAAGCCTAGCAGTGGCAAAAGCATAATAATGAACAACTATAACTTGTAGGTGTCATTTCGGCAGTGGGGAAATCCTTATTCGATCTTCTCTAGATGATTGCCACGCTGTGATTCAGCGATATCTTCCCGCTGGCCACGCGACTCTTGAGGCTCTGTTTGGATAAATGGGATTTAAGAATTTATGAGAATTTGGATATGGGCAAATCGGGTTGGTTGGGTTCATTGTCTTACCTTGTTGAAGACATCGCGCATCAAACGATTGGAGCGACGTCTGCGCTCCTCCTGCTGGCGACTTTGGGCGGCCAACACTTCCGGCAAATTTTTGCAGCGTTTGGAGGTTATCGCCTTCATTTCCCTGGTGGTAAATAACCTTACGCGAGCTGCAAGTTAAGAAATGTAGTTATTATTCGGACATCGGGTTCCATTACTTTGATATCTTACAAATGGCTGGTGGAGGCAGCTGATCCAGATGCCTGTTCAGCGCCTCCATGCTGGGACTCTGGTTCAAAACATTGTCCAGCTCCTGGCGTCGAACATTGCGAATCATCTGCATCTCATTAAGTATGGCGTTGCGCTGCTTGGCATTGGCACAGAATTCGGGACGAGCCAGCTGCAGTTGATCCTGCAGGGAGGGCATTTCCCCAAGCACCTCACTGCTGCCCGTCGGCGTAAACTGAATGACATAGGATATGGCACGCGGACGCATGCTCTCTGCATTCATCCTGGTCTCCTTGTGCCCCCTTCGCACCCGCTGACATGCCACATCATCATACTGATGAGTGGTGATGGCCGAGCCTCCTGCTCCATTAGTTGCAGTTGCTACTCCCTGAGAGTTGAGGACCTGGTAGTATATGTCTTCATTCTTATCCGCGCCTGAGCTACCAATCTGGAGTGGAGTGGCATAGGCACTTCCCGCCGCCTGGGCGTACTGCATCTGCATATATTGCTCTCGTTCATCTTGCTGATCCTGTGCTTCCTGTTGACGCCTCTGAAATTTCTGCGAAAAAGAAAGAGATGGCTTGAGTATGGGAAAATCGCAGGATTCCTTTTTTTTTTTTGGGCAATAGCCTTAAGTGATGTCCTTACCGGGCAATGCTGCTGATGAACACAAGTCCGCTGGTGACCACATTGAGCACACTGACCACAATGTTGCTGCCTCTGTATTAAAATATCTTTTTGCTGGTTCAGCTGCTTCTGCAGCTGGTAAAGTTTCTGTTGCTGGAGCAATACAAACTGTTCCAGCTCCTCGGTCTGATAATGGACAAAGGAGCAGACACTTTCGCTGCGAGCGCCTCCACTTGTGGAGCTACTCGAGACAAGTAAAGGTGTGGCCATCTTTTCAGGAGGTAGTGGTGGTGGTTGTGTCGGCGGCGGTGCTTGCAGTGCGGAAGGATCAGAGTTGGCTCCAACCGATTCAATTCTCACTGGGGGAGGAGGTGTTGTTGCTGTTCCCGAAATTTCCATCTCTTCAACTGCTTCAGCTGCCATTCCTTTTCGCAGATGATATTCCTCTGTTTTGAACCAGTGGAGCTGTCTCCTTCGCTCCGAATCCCTGCCTCCTTTCAAACGCTCTTCGAACTCTATTTCACTCAGGGTCATGGGATTCAGCCAATCCTTCAAGTTCAAAGGCTCAATATCTGCATCCGTTGAGGCAGCGCGAGTCGGTACATTGGTCTTCTGGGTGATCACCTCGCCTGAGCCACTGGTTGAGCCACTGTACGATAAGCTTTCAGGCAGTGGCGAAGATGTTCCGATAACCGTTCGCTTTCGTGGAGCGGGAACTGGTAGAGCAATGCGTTCAGCTTTGGATGAGCCTTTCGAACTGGAATGGTTCGTACTGGTGGGCGCAACTTGCTGCAGAGAACCTGTAGGCACTGTTCAAAGTATGAATTAGTACAAATGCCACTTTCTTGACTACTTTACTTACCCTTCAACTGCTCCTTGCTGCTGATGCTCAGGGAACGCAAACTAGTACTGGATTCGGTCAGTTCCAGACAGGAGATACGCCTGGCTATATCCCGGACGAGTTTCTTCTTCTGTCCCTGGCTGAGGCTGCGAGATCTTACCAAAGAACAGACCAAATCGATACCTAGATCCAGTTCCCCTCGCGGTCTACTACCGGATCCAATGTCTAACGAGGTGGATGATGTGGAGGCGGTGACGCCGGTGGAGGGATTTACTACAGGGTTCTCGGGCTGCTGGTTCCCTTTGTTCACATGCAGCCTATTGCCCCGAATCTTCTCGAACTGAGCCGGTATAGCTTTCCTTTGGTCCCTCGTGAGTTTCTGAATTCCTTGCTGTTCCCTTTCCGGATGATGAGAGTCTGTCTGACAAGAGCTAACTTCGAAATTCTGTCTCCTGGATTTACGTTTGCACTTCTTCCTAGAATCCCCTTTATTGGAGCTCACTGAACTTTCCATTCTAGAGTTTAGAGACTCCTCGGCTTCATGGGGATGCACTCCATCCAAAGTCGCCTCGGGTCGCTGCTCTGTTGGCTGACGCCAGCCGCAATCCTCCAGGATGGATCGCTCCAGCGTGCTGATGTTACTCATGGACATTGCCCTCTTGCAGTAGCCCACATCGGCAGCAGGATCCCACTCCAGGCGTTTGTGTGACTTAAGGACAGACTCTGGTGTCTGCGTTTTTTTGTTTTGCATCTGGGGCGACTTGGTAGGTGTGCGTATGTCTTCCGCGGATTGGGACATTGTTTGGGTGACTGCTACGGAACGAAAACTGGGGCTACTGGCCAATACAATAGGAATTATAGTGTATTCATCCGGTTTTGCCTGAGTTACTTGTGATTTCGGTGATGGGAACTGACTGATTGTGTGCTTACTGGGTGGTGGTGAGACTGATCGTTCCCGGGGAGGATGATCGCTGCACTTCGTACGACGCCTGTGGCCAGATTCTGGTCGCGATTCACGTTCCATGAAGGCACATCCTGGCGGCCGGACTGATCCCAAGGCACAACTGTGGGTGCTGCCACTGGCTCCACTGCTTGCCGCCTTCGAATGGGAATAGAATCGCTCCCATTCGCGGGCCGCGGCCATTCCGTTGATATAATAATCCCTGGGTAGTGGATGAACGCGGGTTGACTTCGGCGGTCTGTTATGTCGGTAACCGAACTTCTTCACCTTTCGGACTGTTTCAATCATCCCTGCTACATGCCAGTTCGCCAGAGAGTTTGACGTGACTAGTTTGATGTGACGCTAGAATCATTCGAAAACAAATTAAACCACCTGATATCGAAAATAATCGCCTATCGGTGGCGATAGCTGGTTAGGCGCCGTTATTATACCCGGTACTCGTAGAGCAAAAGGGTATACTAGGTTCGTCGACAAGTATGTAATAGCGTTTCCTGCTCTATAAAGTATATATACATTCTTATGAACGTCGAGATCTCAGGCATACAGATCCTAGAGATAAAGACGCAGCGCAAGTTTGTAGACCGATGTTGCCACGCACACACTGCGATATAGATTTAAATCGATCGTCAACCAGTGCTCAATTTATTTCTTTTAAAAAAATTACAAATTTAGTCAAATAGATCAACATAGTTTTCTATGTTTGGAGTTAACTGGCCGCTTATATTAAATTTTAACATTACGTATAGACTAAACCATACGTGCTTTTGGGTTTAAACAATTGTGATCGATTAAAAATTATAGAAAAATACAAAGCCTAGCAGTGGCAAAAGCATAATAATGAAAAACTATAACTGGTGGGTGTCATTTCGGCAGTGGGGAAATCCTTATTTGATCTTCTCTAGATGATTGCCACGCTGTGATTCAGCGATATCTTTCCGCTGGCCACGCGACTCTTGAGGCGCTGTTTGGATAATTGGGATTTAGGAGTTTATGAGAATTTGGATATGGGGTTGGTTGGGTTCATTGTCTTACCTTGTTGAAGACATCGCGCATCAAACGATTGGAGCGACGTCTGCGCTCCTCCTGCTGGCGACTTTGGGCGGCCAACACTTCCGGCAAATTTTTGCAGCGTTTGGAGGTTATCGCCTTCATTTCCCTGGTGGTAAATAACCTTACGCGAGCTGCAAGTTAAGAAATGTAGTTATTATTCGGACATCGGGTTCCATTTCTTTGATATCTTACAAATGGCTGGTGGAGGCAGCTGATCCAGATGCCTGTTCAGCGCCTCCATGCTGGGACTCTGGTTCAAAACATTGTCCAGCTCCTGGCGCCGAACATTGCGAATCATCTGCATCTCATTAAGTATGGCCTTGCGCTGCTTGGCATTGGCACAGAATTCGGGACGAGCCAGCTGCAGTTGATCCTGCAGGGAGGGCATTTCCCCAAGCACCTCACTACTGCCCGTCGGCGTAAACTGGATGACATAGGATATGGCACGCGGACGCACTTGTAGCGTTTGGCGTTGCATGCTCTCTGCATTCATCCTGGTCTCCTTGTGCCCCCTTCGCACCCGCTGACATGCCACATCATCGTACTGATGAGTGGTGGTCGTAGTGGTGGTCTCACAGGTGTTCATCAATCCCATGGGTACGGACATGTCCGAGCTGATGCACATCATCGAGGACAATGAATTGGTGGTGGTTGTAGTCGATCTGGTGATTGCCGAGCCTTCTGCTCCACCAGTTGCACTTGCTTCATTTTGAGTCCCTGTGCTCACCATTGTTGCTTGCACATAGCTAGCTACTCCCTGAGAGTTGACCACTTGGTAGTAGATGGCTTCATTCTTATCCGCGCCTGAGTTACCACTCTGGAGTGGAGTGGCATAGGCACTTCCCGCCGCCTGGGCGTACTGCATCTGCATATATTGCTCTCGTTCATCGTGCTGATCCTGTGCTTCCTGTGGATGCCTCTGGAATTTCTGCGAAAAAGAAAGAGATGGCTTGAGTATGAGAAAATCGCAGGATTCCTTTTTTTTCGGCAATAGCCTTAAGTGATGTCCTTACCGGGCAATGCTGCTGATGAACGCAAGTCCGCTGGTGACCACATTGCGCACACTGACCACAATGTTGCTGCCTCTGTGTCAAAATATCTCTTTGCTGGTTCAGCTGCTTCTGCAGCTGGTAAAGTTTCTGTTGCTGGAGCAATACAAACTGTTGCTGCTGCTGGTTCTGATAATGCTCGCGGAACTGACGCTGTCTTTGCTGGACAAAAGAGCAGACACTTTCGCTGCGAGCGCCGCCACTTGTGGATCTACTCGAGGCCAGTAATGGAGTGGCCATCTTTTTACGGTTCTGCAGATTCTGCTGGTAAAGGTGAGGAGGTAGTGGTGGTGGTTGTGTCGGCGGCGGTGCTGGCAGTGTGGAAGGATCAGAGTTGGTCAGATTCACTCCAACCGATTCAATTCTCACTGGGGGAGCCGGTGTTGTTGCTGTTCCCGAATTTTCCATCTCTTTAACCGCTTCAGCTGCCATTCCTTGTTGCAGATGATATTCCTTGTCCGGTCGCTCTTTCTGGTCGCCCATACATCGCATGGAACTTGGAATCTGCGCAGCCGTCGCAGCAGATTGAAATTGGTCCACGGAAGGCTCAGATTCCGTGTTTGGTTCCTTGTGCGACTTGCTGGGCAAACTGATACTTTCCAAAAGATTCTTAAATCCCTGCATGCGATGAATCTCTGTTTTGACCCAGTGGAGCTGCCTCCTTCGCTCCGAATCCGTGCCTCCTTTCAAACGTTCTTCGAACTCTATTTCACTCAGGGTCATGGGATTCAGCCAATCCTGCAAGTTCAAAGGCTCAATATCTGCATCCGTTGAGGCTGCGCGAGTCGGTACATTGGTCTTCTGGGTGATCACCTCGCCTGAGCCACTGGTTGAGCCACTGTACGATAAGCTTTCAGGCAGTGGCGAAGATGTTCCGATAACCGTTCGCTTTCGTGGAGCGGGAACTGGTAGAGCAATGCGTTCAGCCTTGGATGAGCTTCTCGAACTGGAATGGTTCGTACTGGTGGGCGCAGCTTGTTGCAGAGAACCTGTAGGCACTGTTCAAAGTATGAATTAGTACAAATGCCACCTTCTTGAATAGTTACTTACCCTTCAACTGCTCCTTGCTGCTGATGCTCAGGGAACGCAAACTAGTACTGGATTCGGTCAGTTCCAGACAAGAGATACGCCTGGCTATATCCCGGACGAGTTTCTTCTTCTGTCCCTGGCTGAGGCTGCGAGATCTTACCAGAGAACAGAGCAAATCGATTCCTAGATCCAGTTCTCCTCGCGGTCTACTACCGGATCCAATGTCTAACGAGGTGGCTGATGTGGAGGCGGTGGAGGGATTTACTACAGGGTTCTCGGGCTGCTGGTTCTCCTTGTTCGCATGCCGCCTATTGCTCCGAATCTTCTCGAACTGAGCCGCCGTGTACTGTCGCTCTTGCTCGCGCTCCTTTTCGCGCTGTATAGCTTTTCTTTGGTCCCTAGTGAGTTGCTGAACTCCTGGCTGTTCCCTTTCCGGTTGATGATCCTTTTCTTGGCGCTGTTCAGCTTTTCTTTGGTCCCTCGTGAGTTTCTGAATTCTTTGCTGTTCCCTTTCCGGTTGATGATCCTTTTCTTGGCGCTGTTCAGCTTTTCTTTGGTCCCTCGTGAGTGGCTGATTACCTTGCTGCTTCGTTTCCGAATGATGATCCTTGTCCCTTAGTTCTTTTCCGTTTTCTTCCTCTTGTTGCATATCATTTTGGTGCTGCTCTTTTTCCAGTTGCTCCTGCGGCTCAACCTCCTTCTCTTGTTGTCTCCTTTGATTCTGCTTGACCACCTCGACTTCCTGCTGCATATGCATATGATAATCAAAGCTAGTGGCCGACGAACTGCCGTACAGCGAGGTGGTTTGTGATTCACGCCTTGAACTAGCACGCGAGCTCTCCACCCTTGAGCTGACTTGTGATCCCAATCTGGAGCTATTTGGCGAGTTGAGCCTGGAGTCGTCTCTTCTGTAACTGCTCAGCGATTCCCTCTGCGAGCTACTCACCGATGGTCTGCGAGAACTTATCTGTGGATCTTGTACTCGCGAACTAATCCTTAAATCGTCTTTCCTACGGCTGCCGATTGATCCTTCTTCTTCCATTATGGAGTCAATTTCGGTATCATTTCTATTGAAACTGCATTGGGTACCTTCTGTTGAAAAATTTCCACGAATATCTTTTGCTTCGGAACTGCCTTGAGTTGACTCCTTTCGCGAGCTGCTACGACAGTCCGTCTGACAAGAGCTAACTTCGGAATCCTGTCTCCTTGATTTACTTTTGCACTTCTTCCTAGAATCCCCTTTATTGGAGCTCAATGAACTTTCCATTCTAGAGTTTAGAGACTTCATGCGTTCGCTGCGATTGACGAATGTGCTGCAAGCCAGTGGCGGCGTCGGCTTATCCAGCATTGGCGACGGTTCCTCGGCTTCATGGGGCTGCACTCCATCCAAATCCGTCTCGGGTCGCTGCTCTGTTGGCTGACGCCAGCCGCAATCCTCCAGAACGGATCGCTCCAGCGTGCTGATGTTACTCATGGACATTGCCCTCTTGCAGTAGCCCACATCGGCAGCAGGATCCCACTCCAGGCGTTTGTGTGACTTAAGGACAGACTCTGGGGTCTGCGTTTTTTTGTTTTGCATCTGGGGCGACTTGGTAGGTGTGCGTATGTCTTCCGCGGATTGGGACATTGTTTGGGTGACTGCTACGGAACGAAAACTGGGGCTACTGGCCAATACAATAGGAATTATAGTGTATTCATCCGGTTTTGCCTGAGTTACTTGTGATTTCGGTGATGGGAACTGACTGATTGTGTGCTTACTGGGTGGTGGTGAAACTGACCGTTCCCGGGAAGGATGATCGCTGCACTTCGTGCGACGCCTGTGGCCAGATTCTGGTCGCGATTCATTTTCCATGGACGCACATCCTGGCGGCTGGACTGATCCTAGGGCACAACTGTGGGTGCTGCCACTGGCTCCACTACTTGCCGTCGACGAAAGGGCCATGAATCGATCCAATTCCCGGTCCGTGGCAATTGCGCTGATATATTCCCTGGCTAGTGGAGGAACGCGGGATGATTCTGCCGGTCTGTTATGGCGGGAACCGGACATCATCACCTTTTGGCCTGCTCCTCTCTTCGCTCTCATGGTCGAAAAAGTTTATTGCCCTGCTATATGTCAGTTCGCCACATGGAAGCAGCGTTTAGAGACTAGTTTGACGTGACTATTTTGATGTGACGCTAAAATCATTCGAAAACAAATTAAACCAACTGATATCGAAAATTATTGCCTATCGGTGGCGATAGCTGGTTAGGTGCCCTTATAATCGATAACAATTAATTTGTTTAAAATGCCATTGTATTTTCCTAAAGTACATATTGAGATGGTAAAATCAAGGAAAAAATAATATATATTATATATATATACAATTCAGAATTCAAAGAAAGCATTCAGTTAGTTGATACAAGTGAATAAATAGAACATTTTATTAACAGCAATGTAATGTGGGATTAACAGGGCCTGTCGTGAGTACTGTTCGGGCTGAACCGGTTCGGACGCAGTGTTGGCTAACGATGCAACCGGTTCCAGTTGCCTGTGGATTTTCAAAATGGCATTTGGTGTCGTACTGCGTTGTTTATAATTGCTCCTCGCTGGTTTAGAAAAACAATTTGAATCTTATTAAAGAAACTTAAGATATACATATCGACTTGAAATCGACTGAATAATGCTGGAGACGAAGAGCATAGCTGCATTGGCTTTCACGGAGACGCCGCGCAAACGCAAAAGGGAGACGCTCTATAAAAATGCTGCCCCGCCCCCGAATCCGCAGCAACAACCCCCAGAAAAGGACGCACAGGATGCAGCTGTCGCGTCGACGGAATCGTGCTTCACCAACGCCGCCTTCAGTTCCACGCCCAAGAAGCTGATGGTGGCTCGTCGTCGTTTGGCCAAGGAGAATAGCCAACCCAATCCGTTTCCCGGCTTGGAGGTCAAGTCCATAGCCGATCTTGCCCAGAAGCAGCAGCACCAGCAGCATCATCAGCAGCAGCAACAACAGAAGCTACCCACGAATCCTTTTGAGGTCCTGCGCCAGCCGCCCAAGAAGAAGAAGCGCGAGCACGCCTGCTTCGAGAATCCTGGCCTGAATTTGGAACTGCCCGAGAAGCAGTTCAATCCATATGAGGTGAGTTCACTAGTCCAGTCGTGCATGGATGTACTTTTTGTCCTAGTTAAGGTGGAGTAGAAATCATTCATTCAATATCTTTATAATCTATATATTACGAAAACCATAAAAATCATACATTTATTATATATAGCTATAGAATATTATTATAACCCAGCCATAATATTTCTAGGTCGTCCGCTCGGCAACCACGCCCGCCAAGGGCTTCGTGAATCCTGCCCTGAATTTGCGCGGCAGTGATGCGCCGGCCTCGCTCAATCCCTTCGAGATCCATCGGCCCAGCGAGGCGTCCGAGGCAGCCTGCAATCCGTCGGGTGTGGCCAATCCGGCTCTGGCCGATAGGGATTCGGAGGAGCAGCTGCCCACCAGCCTGAAGATCGGCTTGCCATTCACGCCCACGCTGGGCTGTCGCATCGATTTTCACGGCATGTCGCTGACGCAGCTGACGCCTAGCAATCTGCTGGCCGAGAAGCTGGTCTTTTCGCCCGTTCCGGCGCCCAAGCGATCGCTGGGCGCCATCAGCGAGGAGTCCTCCATGGACATCGGCAAGGAGCTCGATCGCTATCAACTGGAGTTGGAGAACAGCATCAATGAGGCGAAGCTACGGAAGAATAGCGTGCTGGTGGATAGGGAGCTGTCGAGGAATAGCTTGGAGGTGGAACTGCCCAAGAACACCAAGGTCTCCTTGGTCACGGAGACCAATACGCAGGAGCTGATGATGCAGGAGGTGGTGACGGTGGACACTCAAGTGGAGAGGCGTCTGGTTTGCACCAGACGACGCACACTCACCGAGATTAGCGAGGCTCCCGAGGTGGAGGAGGACAAGGAGAAGCTGCTCGAGCAGGACCCCGAAACAGAGGTGATTCTCGAGCAGGAGAAGATTCTAGAGCAGGAGATGCTCTTGGAGCGGGAACGACATCTAACGAGGGAGAAGCAATTGAAGCAGGAGAAACTCCTCGAGAGGGAAAAACATTTGGAGCGGGAGAAGCTGCAGGAGCAGCTGCACGAGCAGCTCAGGGAAAAGCTCCAGGAGAGGGCCAAGCATCTGGAGAAGGAGAAGCTGGAGGAGGAGCTCCTGGAAAGGCAGCTAGAAGAGGAACGGGAAAAGGAGCCAGCCGACGGCGATGTGGCCTATGCCTCCGAATCCGACGATGAGCCCGATGATCTAGACTTCAAGGCACCCACGCGCTTCGTCCGCGCCTACAGACCCGCCGCTCTGCCCTCCAAGGCGGCCAGCAAGGAGTCGCTGCAGTCCATCGGATCCAGCAAGTCCGCCAAATCGGCAGAAGTTAAGCCCAGTATCGGAATGAAGGGCATGATAAGAAAGTCCATCCGAAGACTGATGCATCCCACGTCGCACACTTCACCCGAGGCTAAGTCCGAGGACAAGGATGGACATGGACATGGACAGGGCCAGCATCACAACATACTCAATAGCATTCGGCACAGCCTGCGCCGGAGGCCCCAAAAGGCGGCCGAGTTGGAGGAGCAGATGGAGCCCGTTCTCGCCGACGTCTCCATCATCGACACCAGCGAACGGACCATGAAGCTCCGCTCGAGCGTCGCCCAAACCGAGTACATGACCATCGAGCAGCTGACCAACGAGAAGAAGCACTCCCTGCGGAACAGCATCAGGCGGTCCACGCGGGACGTGCTGCGCCATGTGTTCCACAAGAGCCACGATGCCTACGCCACCGCCAAGTGAGCAGGTGGCTCCACAGACTCAATTTGGGGGCTTGATTTTTAAGGGCATTTCTGTAACCTGTTTATGATTATGATTTTTGAAAGTGTTCACAAAACTGTTGAAATTACTAATTGTTAGTAAGTGTGCCGCCCTTTTGAATTGACCCAATTAACTTCTTTTCAATTCGATTTTTCAGCACCTAGTTAAGTTTTTAATTGCACCCAAAGATTGTCACACAAGACCAGCAAATAGGAAAGGAAAGCTTATTTCATCTGAAAACCAAATACATTTTCACATCACCTAGTTTTAATCATTTTTTTTTTTCTTAAATTCTCAAGCGAACTCTGCAAATTAATTCGCACACTGTTTATAGTTCTAAGTACTTGATGTTTGCACGTTTATTCATATATGTATGTGTATGTTTGCCCATATCTCTTTATATATATATATATATATGCTTTCTAATATATAACATTTGTTTTTTATACATAAACTTGTGATTTCCTATTCTTGGACCGATTTTTCCGACTAACTTTGTGTACAGATGCAGTCGCAACAATTTAATGCTAATGACTAGCACACATTTAAGTAGATGAGTTAATATTCTTGCTTAGTTTATGAGATGCTTGGAAACAATTATATAATCATTATACTAGACGTTTGTTTTCGGCAGTTGAAAAAGTAACATTTTTCATAGCTTTTTATTATTCGTTAGCCCGTTTGTCTAGACATTTCTCTCTTGAGCGGACAACGCTCTTAACGGACAGGCCTACTTGTAGACAGTTTGGAGAAGGGGTCGCCTCCGCTGGTCGATGGGCTTGTAGGCGTGCTGATAGACACTGGCCAATCGCCAGTGCTCCGGATAACCGCCCTGACCCGCTCCGCCCGCTTGGCTTTGGAAGGGCGGCACCAGGGTTTCGATGTCGTAGTTCTTTTTGGCATACGGCTGCCGGGGGCGTGGCACCACCAGAACCCTACCACCAACACCACCACCAACACCACCGCCGCCGCCTCCACAGCCCGGCTCTATGCCCACGAAATCGCCGGAGGCATTGTGCTTGGGCACTCCGGCGCGAAATGCCGCCTTGCTGGTCAGGCAATGTCCGTGTCCGTGTCCGTGTCCATGGTTGTGGCCATGTCCGCCGAACGATGGGGGACAGCATCTGGGAGCTGGAGCCACCTTGTGGCAGAGACGGCGAGCTGGACGCCGGAGGAGAACGTCCCGCTTGCAGGGTGGACCACCCGCTGGCCGGCAATCCATGGCCCTGCAATCCTGTCCAGAGTCCGGACCCAAATATTTCTCCCTCAAGGCCTGGTAGGCTTTGTCGCCCAGCAGGGGTGACGATTGATACTGCTTGGCTAGTCGATCGGGCATCCCGCGACCGGGCAGCTCCGCCAAGTTGCCGAAACTCACACCGCCAGTTGGACCGCCGATGCCCGATCCTCGCCTGCAATGCGATGCACTGGAATCGCGGGAGACACTGCGTGCTCTTTGTCTGGCCGGTGGCGAGTAGTCGCAGGCGCACGGATCCTCGCGATCCAAACGGGCACCGCCAAAATCCGTTCGTTTCCTCAGGATGTCCTTGTCGAAGAAATCCGCCTCACCAAGCGTGCTGGTGAAGACGCCAGCCGATCGGCCCAAGTCCGAGGACTGCTCCTCGCGAGGCGTTTTCACACAGGTGAAGACAGCCGGTCCAGCGGAGTCATTGGAGCCGTCTATGTGCCTGGCCAGGCGCGGCTCATCCGCCGGATTCGCCGGCTTGAAGTCCCAACAAATGGCCAAATCCATGGGTCCCATCTTTTTGGCCGGAGCGGAGCCAACGCCCCGGAAGGCGTCGCCATTGCCGAGGGCACGTGGCACGATGCCACCGCCGGTCTTCGGACGGAAGACCTTCATCTTGGTGCAGTGCGTCGGACCCGCGTTGTGCGTTTTCACACCCACGCCCGTGGCAATGGGATCGATTTCCGGGGCCAGGCCCGCATGTCCGCCGGATATCTGCGCCCGCCGGAACGCCAAATCGGCCACGCAATCGGGCAGCGGCTGGTGGTCCAGATTGTCCTGGTGCATCCGCTTGGCCAGCTCGAAATTGGCATATGCCGGCACCACTGGCGATGGACACCGCTCGTTGGGCTTCTCCGTGATCGAGTGCAGCGGCATCTTCTTGATCAAATCGGGTTCGGATACGGGTACGGGATCGGGATCAAAGCTTCGTATTCCCACTGTCGGCAAAGAGATTAGATCCTTGCCGGGCTCCAGGCAAGCAAAGCTCAGCTCGCTGCTGCGCTCCAAGTGATCCGTATAGCGATTTTGGGCCGCTGCCAATGCCGGAAACTGACGACCCGCCGCCGAGCCAAGCTGCTCCCGGTACTTGATGGGCTGCGTGTCGCGCGTGTCCAAGGTGAGACGACCAAGTGGCACGCTGTCCGTGCTGTTGCGCTTCTGGTCGAGCAGCTCCTGGTGCGAGGGCAGCCGGAACTGCGGCTCCGTCAGGTCGCCGGGCGTGTAGCTCAGTTCCGGGAGAGCTGTTTGCGACATGATTGGATGGAGTAGGTGGCTTTCAGGTTCACTTGTTGCAATGCGATGGTGGTGCGAATGGAATGGGATGAGATAACATGGAGATGGAGATGATAATGAGGATGTATGCACATATGTAACAGATAAAATATAGATATGCTTTGTGTTGAGTGAGATCGTGCTGCCCCTTAAAATGTATTTTAAGCCTTCGGTTACATCGAATTTGATTTGAATTTCGGTTGAACAAAATATAGAAGTGTTACTAATGGCCCTTCGCCGCCTTGCGCTCCTTCTCCTTGCCCTTATCCTTCGCCTTATCCTTCTTGCCCGCCTCCTTGTCCTTTGGCTTATCCTTCGGCTTGCTGGCAGTCGCCGCCGCTTTCTCCGACGACGGAGTTGGCTTGGTCAGCTCATTGGGATGCAACGCCGTTCGTCCTCGGGCAAAGGCGGTTATGGTGCGCTTTCGACGCCGCTTTTCGGTGGCCACGCACGTCGCCTTTACTGCCTTGGGGGTCCTCTTCACGGTTTTCTCGCTCTACGGTTGCAGGTGAAAGTGAAAGTGAGTGTGCAGGGTGCAGGGTGTAGGTTGAAGGTGGAGAAAGTGCACCCAGAAAAGAAAACATATATATAGCTATGTTCTGGGTGCACTCAATTGGTAAGTGGTGACCCCGATGGTGACCCCGATTCCCACTCACCACCACGGCGCACTTGGCCCGGTTGCAGCGCTCACTCCGCTCGCTGAGATCCTTCAGCTTCTGCAGTCCCTCGCACTTCGTCTGGCACCGCTCGTGCATCCAGTAGGGATCGTCCTTGTGGCCCAAGGTCAGCCGCTGGTCGCAGGCCAGTGCCCTGCGGTTCTCCCGCTGGCAGTTGCACAGGTCACGCGGAAAATCGACGAACTTGTACCGCCCACTCAGGCAGGCATCGTAGTGGGCGCAAAAGGCACGGGTTATACGCCGCGGTAGCTCGTAGGTTCCGCGATATTGGCCAAAAGAGTTGCCCTCCCTGCGGATGAAATTGAACTGAATAATGATGAGGAGCATGGGCAATTGCTTACTTAATCACTTCGGGCAGCAGGTGGCCGTTCTTGGCCGCCACAACCTTGGCGTTCTTGTGCAGTCCACGCGGGCGGGGTGGTGAGAATCGCGGATACTCCCAGTTGTTGAGGCGCTTCGACTGGAACCGGCCCTCGAACTGCAACGAACGAAGAAGTAAGGATTGAGGATGTCAGGAAGCTGGGCTGGTCTGTGCATGGGCGGGATTAGCCAGGAGTCGATAGACACCTGTTAGGAAAACGCACTCGCCCACTGCGAGTAATGCCCTTATTTATGGTCCCAGCGCAAACAAGGCAATTGATAAAAAGAAGAAAAAAAATTGTTCAGAAGAGCAGGGCAGGGCAGGGCAGAGCAGAAGCCCACCCCGCAGCCGTGGCCAAATGCCAATCGAAAACCGGAACCCACCCCGGGCGAATGGAGGTGGGGCCAATTACACGGCGTAATCTCTACGCCGGAACATGTGTAGAAAGGCATTTGTCTAATGCCACTTAATGCCTTGTTTGTGTTTGCCTTTCTAAAAATTTCCAACATCGCTGCGCGCTAAAAAACGAGCCAGTGATCTCTAAGCCCGGTCCATTTATCAGAAGGATTAGCCAGCGCCCTAAGCGGGCACCGACCGGAGCAAGTGAGCCCGGCAATATGCCTGCAATTGGATTGGCAACTATTGAATGGATATGACAAGTGAAATCTGTAGAGATCAACATCCGAAAGCATGGAGCCATATCCAAGTAGTGTGACCTCCACTTTGGGGGATTGGAAGCTTTGAGGCTGCGTGGTCTTCCCACGCGTACGGATTTCAATTAAGGAATGCAAATGGACCTCCGCTGGTAACTCGATACTCGGAGCGCTCCGTTGTCACCACTTGATTGAGGCCTTGATCGATGGCTGCTGGAGTGGGTGTTCCACTGGGTGCTGCCGATTCCGGATTGCGAGTGGGTGTGACAAGGGCGCACGTTCGCAGCGCGTGGCTGTTGTGTTGGTCACCAGCAGCATTACCGCATCGCCACTGTAATTAAATTTGCACGGCAATTACGCAATGTAGCAGTGCGCTCGAACAAATTGCGGCGTGAAAAAATACAAATTGATTTTAAACTCAATTAGCAACAAAGGAGAGCTTACAGCACTTGGCTGGATGGTGTGGTATCTATGCTAACGCTACACAATAGATAGATACAAAGATAGATGGGTGGAATAGTTGGCACCCCTTGGTGGGTGAGGTGAGCTGGTCACCCCAGCCGGGTGAAGCGATGATTTTTATGGCAACCCTCTGGGGTGCAATTTATCACATGGTGTCCTTGCATCCTCGCATCCGCAGGATTAGACAGTCAAAAAGCTAGTTGGCAAACACGTGCACGGTTGAATCGCTGGTGTGGCAGGCACTGGGGTTGGGCTAGCAGTTCGCCAGAAGGAAGGTACTTCTCTACTTTGCTACTCTTGTATCGTATCTAATGTCGCACTTGTATCCTCGGTGTGTCCTGGTCGAGGCGACAAGCACTTAAGCTAATTTCACGCTCTGCCGCCGACTATCCTTTGGTCCAAAGCTCCGTATCCTGTGGATTGTGCTCCTGCTCCTGCTCCTTCCAATTTTTCCAATTTCAATTTCCGCTGGCCGAACAGCTGTCGCCCTGGCCAATTGGAAAACCATTAACGCCAGGCGTTTTCGATTGATTTCCGAGTGCGATTCGAATAGATTCTTTTCGAAATTCCGTCACCTCCGCAGTTAACCGATTCCGTTGCGATTGTGTGTGTATATGGCGAATAGCTTTGGACTCCGAAAACGAGTTGCGTGGCAAAGGTTGTTCTGGTCCAAAGTAACCGTTACCAAGTAAATAAACTTTAACTGTCGCTATTTGCAAATGTGCAAAGGGGGCGTTGGGCGGGGAGAAAATGAAAAAGCGGGCTCAAACGGTTATGTGAGCGGAAACGGTAACGGAGCGGAAACGGTAACGTTATGCGTACGACACTCAAAAACAAGAAAACACCCGACACAATTTCAAAAAAGGAACAACAAACAAATTTGGCAAAAGTTTAAAGTTACAGCAAAGGAAACACATTCCATTAAAAATAAGCTAATGCAAAATATTTAAAAATATAAATAAAAAATAAGATTTATAGCTGGTAAAAACGAAAATATGCACAACTTCCTTGTCGCCTGGCCTTTGTTTTTGTTTATGGACGCCAGTGTACATACACCCACACCCATGAAAATAGCACCCATACAGGAACAAGCTGCCGATTGTCGGAATGCAGGAGTCCTTTTTCGCTGGATAGAAAAGGATGGCGCGGAATCGAGTTGGTTGCCATTGCCACGTTTGTTGTTATTATTGTTATGTTCGTTGCGAAAATGATTACATCCACACAAATATATATATATATATATTTATATATATATACATATAAGCAGACGGCGTTACCCGTACCAACCAAATTAGGCCACTATTTATGGATATTGAAAACAGCCTCCCAATCGACCAGAATAGTTCGCTCACCTGCTGTGCGCTAAAATTAAGGGCCATTTCAAAATTTAGCACAAAAGTCGAAATTTCTGTGAGGCTTGCACTGTTTCTAAAAAAATTGTATACTCAATTTTTGAAAATTATGACAGAGGCTGCTCCTCTACTTCGCTTTTGCACAAGTGGGCGGGGCTTGGCGCAAAGGACACGCCCGCTTTTGATACGTGGGATACGTGGTGGGATGGAGTGGGAAATCGGGGGAACTGTTAGCATCTGGCTTTTCCGAGCAAAGCGTTCAGACAAATGGAAAACTCAGTCGCAGCAGCTGGGGTCCAAAAGTCGAGGGGAGTTTCGTGGAAAGGCGCCAAAATACATAAAGTAGCCGATGAAGAAGCATTTTTTATTGCGATTACTATGTATATCTATCGTTTGAGTATAAACAAATATCACGACCTAAGGGCTAGACAAAAAATGGATCTTAGTTTAAGGTTTTTCCTTTTTTTTTTTTCATGGTTTTTTTATATTATATAACCCATGGTCAAGGTTTTCTGTGAGGAGTAAGCACTGCTTTCCCATAAATCTAATTGTATGCACTACTGGCATTTTTAGTTTTGTTATACCCACCGATATTTCTACTTCAATTCAATTACACAAACTAATAGCTTATAGGAGGCCTTACATCTTAAACATTTAGTACGGACTTAAGTATTTTAACCTTAGGTTAAATCGTGGCTTTACAATTGTTTCTACGAAAACAAACCTAAGTCTAAAACAAATCGAAACGAAAATCACCAGTGACAAAAAAAAAAATATATATATATATATATGAATATATATATGAATATATATATATATCATTTAACCATAGACAAAGGCAAGTCCATCGAACACTTCGCTTAGTTAGTGATGGTTAATTCGATTCGCCTTGCCAAGTATCCAATGGAGCGACGTGCGGATTACAGAGCTTGGGGAAATGCGTTCATCTGCTGTGGGATATTCGCAGAGTTTTCCGCCTGAATCCGCCCGCCACGCCCCCCCACCTCCTACGGGGGGGCGAAGAAATTGGCCTCGTTGAAGAGGCAGCTGGTGGCGAAGCTGGAGGCGCCGGCGCTGTCTCAGGGCGTCTCCAGCACATGATTTAGATAGGCAATGTAGCAGATGGCCAGCTTGAGGATCTCGATCTTGGATAGCTTCTTGTCCGGCGGCAATGTGGGCAACAGCTTGCGCAGCTCGGCAAAGGACACATTGAAGGCCTCCACCCGGATGCGCTCCCGCGTCGCATGTGCCGTCCGGTACTTGAGTGTCGCCCGCCTGCGACGACGCCGCTCCTCCCGCGATAGACCCACCAATTCCGAGGGATCCAGATGGGCAATGGGCGTGGTCCGGCGACGTGGCGCCGGCGTGGGCGGCGGTGGCGGTGCCGGTTGTGCGGCCGTTTCGCACGCCATTCGCGCCTGGAAACGCTTATCGATGTCCAGCGTAGTACTAGCCGCATAGTCCTCGTTGACCAGATGCGGATTATTCGGCCCCACCATCTCATCCTCGTCGACCAGGTAGTAGCGACTCAGCGAAATGCTTTGCGGCGGACCCGCCGCCATATGGCTCATATCGTAGACCATCCTCTGGCTACTAGCACCACTGATTTTTGGGGCTCGACTCTGGACTTTCTCGCGCTGCCCAGCCTGCTGCTGAATGCTGGAAACGGATGCAAGAGGATGCCAGAGGTTAGACTATGAATACAACGATATATTCCAAGTTAGGATGCCCTGAAGGCTGAAAGTATGGCTAACTTTGCGGTGGAACTACTCATGCCATTGAACAGAAGTTACAATAGGCGGTAAGGAGGAAATCATAACCCTTGCACTCGAATTTATTTATGCCTCATTTGTGGACATTTGTGATAAAGGGTGTGCGAGTGTGTCGTCCTTGCCGAGGAAGGACACACCCCTTTTTCGCTGCGTTCTGTTTGCGTTTGCTATTATTTTCATTTATTTTTATTGTATTTATTGTATTTATTGTGCTTATTGTCGGCATTGTGCGTATTGTTTATTCGCAGCATATTTTCACACCTACACAAATAGCTGAACAATCGGCACGTTTATTTGCCCGCGGGAGTTGGCCAACCCCTCAGCTTGGCCACCCTTTTTCGTATTGTTGCGGTTTACGCATGATTTTATATATATTGATTTAATGGGTTTTGGGTCTGAAAAGTCGCTGGAATTGCATCAAGTCGAAGACGTGACTATTGATCCCATGGGATGATGGAAATCCGATCTACTTTTAAGAACTTGTCGTGTAACTCAAATCCCCCGAAGACTATGAAACTCCAGTAACTTACACGTGTCAAGTGCAGGCACATGGTCAAGTTAGGTAATTCAAAAATTGGTAGATGTAATTTTAAAGGAAACTAGAGACTTCATTTCGCTATTTGTATCTTTAATTTGATTGATCTTCTCGCAAGTACTTTTACTTCTTTTGCATTGCTCACAGCTTTTGGTGCTGCACAGAACTTACAGCAGTCACAGGTGCAGAGTAATCCTAAGTCCTTGAGTTAACGGGGAGATATCCTTGCTTGCCACTGGATTCGGTTGTTCGCCGGATGGATGCGCACGTGGAACTGACTTCCGGTCGGGAAACTGCAGCCTCCTTTATAACCAAAATCGAAAACAACCCCATGGCGTTGGAAGCCAGCCAATGCCAAGTTATCCACCCTCGTCGATTAGCGCCAATTGTAGCTCACAAAATGGCGGAGAGTTTGCCATAAGACCGCCCCTTTCCCGAAATGGACATCATCCCCTGGAGGCTGTGTATTTCAGACCTAAAAACTTTCTTTTCTCAACAAATTCTTGAAATATTAAAAAAATAAAACAATGTCCATCTCATTGATCATGTTTTCACTATCTTCAGTTTGTAAATGATAAACTATTTTCAGTTTGTAAATGATAAATTTTAACTTTGCCGCCTTTGGATTTGAATTGTATCGGTTAACATCAAGCGGTTAACATTGGTTTACATAACTGCCCATCGATAGGCAACTAGTTAACCAGATGTTCTGTGTGATTGTTATCGGCAGAGTAACATCAATTATTTCATAAGCGTTTTGCATTTAATTTTATTAAAAAGGGGAAACATTAAATTAAGATGAACCTAGGAAAGCTGCTGAATCCACTAAAGAGCAGCGCATGTTCAGTGCGCAGCTACGGAAAGCACAACAAGAAGTTCCTCTACAAAAATGGCCAGAAATTCGAGGGAATCACCTACTATCCCAGGTGCGTATTCACATGTGCCGTATATAAAAGGAAAACACCCGAAATCCAGCTTTTGTTAATGCCAAATCTATCCTGCTCAGGACTCCGGATCACCAGGATCCGCCCGTAGAGCCGGCGAAACTTTTCCGGGTGCAGCGCATTAAGCCGTTGAAGGGCAATCCCTACTGGGAGAATCGAATCCTCAAGGATCTGGGACTCGACGGAAAGCAGAGCGACTTTACTGTCGTCAAGAACATACCGGAGAACAATGCCCGCCTGTGGAAGATCAAGCATCTGGTTAAGGTTACGCCGGTCACGTTTCCCTACGGAGAGCCCACTGCCCAGGATGTCCGGCATACGATACTCAAGGAGAACGGCGAGTGTCTGGTAACCAAGGACTTGGGACCCATCGACAGCCGCCTGGCGGCTCGCCAGGATTACGACGAGCAGCCCAAGCGACTGGATACCGATCTGCTGCGCAAAGATGCCCGCCTCAAGTGGCTAAATCCTTGGTAGTTAAAATTTGTTTTCCTTTTTCCGTAAAAATAGTTTATTGAATACAAACCGCAACCTAAACAAAGCATTATAATGTGGAGTCGGTCGGCTCTTTCTCAATGAATGGCCATAGCCACCTTCTTCTCCAGCGTCTTGCAGCCCGATATGGCGAACAAGCTGTGCGTGCGATCGTAACTAATGGAGGAGTTTATGATGTCATCGATGATTTCTTGGGCATTCGGTTGCGTAGGATCGCGGAACCACCTAACAAACTCCGCCTCCAGGCACTTGATCACATGCGCCTTCTCCATCGGTAGGAACGGAATGAAGTGATCGATAACAAGGGACTCAATCATGGTGGTCTTTTTCATACCGCCATCCATGTTATAGGCGGCCTTCCGCAAAAGGGGCTCAAAATCACTCAGTCGCGTGTCCTCGCGCAGCCTACCATTCTTCATCATACCACCCAGATGACCGGCTATATGACTGCCCGCCGTGTTCGAGAGGAAGATGAAGATGGCCTTTGTGTTATCCGTGCCATCGACAAAGGCGTTGTAGTCCACAAGCGAGGTGAGCGCGTCGAAGACTCCGCTGGGCATTTTATCCACCTCGTCGAAGATGAACAAAGATCTCGGACAGCTGCGCAAGGTCTGTCGCACCTCCAAACTGATTTTCGCCTTATAGCTATCCACCTGACTCTCGTTGGGAAAGTCCGCCTGTCCGAGATACTTGGTGACATAGTTCGACTTGGAACCCTTCAAATACAAAGCATTCGCAATTTGATCCGCCACAAAATTCTTACCCGTACCGGGCTGGCCGTGAAAGCTGATCACCAGCGGTTTCCGCGACTTATCGCTGGAAGCGATGTGCGCCTTCAGTGCGGGGACAATATGCTGCCTCACGATGTGCTGGCCAATGAGGGTGCGTTCCAGGGATTTTTCTAATTCTGTAATTATCCGCTGCAATGACTACCGGCATTTTGTTGCATACAAAACTACTCACTTACCATCTATTCTCGCCGGAATGCTCCGGTCATCGCAGCACTCGGAAAACCGGCAATATGTATATTCTTTGAAGTACATCCCCATGGCCACGGCGCCGCCAATGACACCCATGGACAGGGGCTCCAGCGACTGGAGGGGATGCGGCAGGATCATAAGCACGCTAAGGCACAGTGGCAACATGCGTGGAAAGCTCATCATTAAGAAACGAAATTCAGCGGGGGAATGCAGATTTAGGCAAAAGCGATAGGCAGCTAGAGGACTCGATTGCAGCACTTGCCGCCAATCGTTTCTAACGATAGTTGTGTGGCAGTCAGTGGCATTCAACAGGCTTTGATTGTGAGTCAGTCAATGGTGTCTTTTGATTTATTGGGTATGCCGCAATAGTCAGAAGAGCAATTCTGCGCATATTGAGCCAAAGAAAACGGTCATCCACTCCCCATTTTCAGTCCGCCGCTAACGCTGTTATCGATAGAACCCGCCATCGATGGCCTCACATCTTTAGTTCTTTGGCAAAAAAAAAAGCATCGCATCGCGTTTTTTGTGAAAATTGTGACAAAGCTGTTTTGAAAGTTGGCAACTTAATTGACGCTCGCAGTGAAAGAATAGACGTATTGGCAAGACCCATCCGTCAAGCAAATCCTGTCCAGGATTCCCGAAAAAGTCCAGGTCCAAGAGTAGTAGTCCAAGAGCATCAGCGTGCTTTTCTGTCTGCCGGTGGCCAAGGACCAACGCTGATCGGTGTTTTCCACGAATTTACAGAAAATTCAAGGGAAGATGAGTCGCAGGAGGGCTCACGACACGGAGGATGAGGGCTATGGTAAGTGGGCATCGATGTAATCATGCACGCAGAGCATTTTATGGGGAATTTCATTGCAGATCACCGGCGCAACAAGCGTAGACGTGTGTCCGAAAACCAGGAGATTGAGGATCGTCTAGAGTCGCTGATACTGCGGGTGGGCGAGCGTAGCACCTCCTCCGTGGAATCGAACCTGGAGGGACTCGTCTCCGTTTTGGAGGCCGATCTGGGCACGTTTCGCCTGAAGATCCTGCGCATCCTGTCCGACTGCGCCGTGCGAATGCCAGAGAAGTGTACCGTTTACACCACGTTGGTGGGCCTGCTCAATGCCAAGAACTACAAGTTTGGCGGTGAGTTCGTGGATCACATGGTGAAGACCTTTAAGGAGTCCCTCAAGATGTGCCGCTGGGATGCCGCCCGCTACTCGCTGCGCTTTCTGGCCGACCTGGTCAATTGCCACGTCATCTCGGCCACCAGTCTCCTCCAGCTGCTGGACACCATGATCGACGTCTCCAACGAGGATACAGTGCCCCAGGTGCGTCGCGATTGGTTCGTCTTTGCTGTGCTCTCCACGCTGCCCTGGGTGGGTCGCGATCTCTACGAGAAGAAGGAGTCTGCCCTGGAGTCCCTGTTGCTTAGGATCGAGGTTTATCTAAACAAACGCTCCAAGAAGCACCACAATGCGCTGAGGGTGTGGTCCTCAGACGCTCCGCATCCACAGGAGGAGTACTTGGATTGCCTGTGGGCTCAGATACGGAAGTTGCGGCAGGACAATTGGGCGGAGAAGCATATACCACGACCCTACCTCGTATTCGATTCGATACTTTGCGAGGCACTGCAGCACAATCTGCCCACGATTGTGCCGCCGCCACATCACGACAACTTTGAGTATCCCATGCCCTGGGTGGTGTACCGCATGTTCGACTACACCGACTGCCCCGATGGGCCCAATCTGCCGGGTGCCCACTCAATAGAGCGCTTTTTGATTGAGGAGCATCTGCACCATATCATTGAAACATACCATCACGAGCGAAAGGACTGCGCCGCCCAGCTGCTCAGCTTTCCATACAAGCACAAGATCCCGCTGGAGTACTGCATCGTCGAGGTCGTTTTCGCCGAGCTCTTCCACATGCCCACGCCGCGCTATCTGGACATCTGCTACGGCTCCATTTTGATCGAACTCTGCAAACTGCAGCCGGCCACGCTGCCCCAGGTTCTGGCCCAGGCCACCGAAATTCTTTTTATGCGCATCGACTCGATGAACACGTCATGTTTCGATCGGTTCGTCAATTGGTTCTCCTATCACCTGAGCAACTTTAAGTTCACATGGTCGTGGGACGAGTGGGACAGCTGCCTGCTCCTCGACGGCGAGCATCCGCGTCCCAAATTCATCCAGGAGGTGCTGCAGAAGTGCCTACGGTAGGTTATACCCGTGTCTGTGTACAATCCATTGATTCTCAACTACATACATCTTTGACAGCCTTTCGTATCATCAGCGCATTACGGAAATGATGCCAACGACTTACGCCAAGTTGATACCCTTGACGCCAGTGCCCAATTACAAGTACGCCAACGAGGAGGCAGGTGAGTCTGACCCCGTGCCGTACGGATTACTTGAATTTATTGTGGGATTAAGTGTGCTTACGGCTAGGCTTACATATAGGATAATAATTAGGATTTCTTGTATGTGGTAGGCAGCTAATTAGTCAGCACTGGCTTCACCTCGTTCTCCTCGTCGTCCACAATGATGGGTATCTCCTCGCCGTTTTCGCCCACTTTGATGCTCACAGATCGACTAACCGATTTTTGGGTGAGCACCTCCACCACTTCCTTGGATGGTGGTGCCGGTGGCAGTGGCGGTGCCAATGGAACGCGAGTGGATGGAGCTGTCGTGGACGGCGGAGGTGGTGTGGTGGAAGTTGTCGTGCTGGTGGTGCTGGTGGACGAAGTGGTGCTAACAAAGGCTTCGTGGCGGTGACTGCTCTTGGCCTTGCTGTCCTGCTCCTTTCGCCGCTTGGCCCACTTGTTCAGCGGTGGTTCCGTGCTGGTGGATGTAGTGGTTGTGGTGGATCGGCCAGCTGTTATCTTTGGCGTGGTGCGATACCTACTAATGGTGCGCAATGGACTAAAGTGCGTGGAGGTGGACACAAAACTGGCGCTCGTGGTGGGGATGACGTGTGTGGATCTCTCAGTGCTTGCAGTTTCAGTGGTGGTGCCAGCGCTGGGAGATGGCGCTGCCGCAGTGGTTGCTGCAGCAGTTGTGCTCAGTTCGGGCTGCTCCAGACTGACCACTGGCCGCTGTTCCCCTCGCTTTTGGTCACTTGCCAGCTCTTGATGCTGTCCCCTGTCGGTTTCCTCCTCTGGCGGCTGCTTATCCTGCAGCACATCGATGGGGTTCTGGTGGACATATAAAGGGTCCGGCTCGGAATAGCGATAGACGGTCTCCTCCAGCGGTTCGCTTTGGACAAAGGACTTGTCCTCATCGCTAGAACTGCCGCCCGCATAGATAAGCAAAGGTGGCAGCTTGGCTGTTTGATACTTGGAAGCCTGTCCATAAATTTGTGGTGTCCGCAGCAGTAAATCCTGCTCTTGTTCCTCCAGAGATTCCGAAGAACCCGAATTGGAGCTGGGAAACTGCACTGTCTGATGATGGGTATATACGTTTGAGGCCGGTGTGATCGGTTCTGGAGGCGAGGAGTTGGGCAAGCGATAGCCCAATTCCGGATGCAATTGGGCATCGCCGGCACCAGGTGCCACATAGAAATGGTGATGGAAATGATGGGTCACAGCGCCCGAAATGCCTGTCAAATCCCCAGGGACCGCTGGACCAGCATTACCAGCATTACCCAGTTCTCCGTTATGTGTTGGGAATCTTTCCAATTCCGGATGAGTGCCAAATTTCAGCGCAGCCGGATAGCTTGGACGAAAAGTAGTCGGGACCACATAATTGGGTCGCAGTCCCAGATTGAGCAGACCAGGAAATAGCTCTATTTTCGGACCGCCTTGCGCCACAGCGCCCTTTAAATACTCACCGATGTTGAGTTTTGGCGGCGGAGCTGGCTGAAAAATGCCGTGGACAAAGGTCGCCTGCGACTGCTCCGCGTTTCCACCGCTTCCACCGGCTGCAGCACCATATCTCTCCCTATCCTGGCGGCGCTGGGCAAAGCCCTGATCATGTGCCAAACGCCCGAAACTGGCTGGATAGTCGGACTCCTTTTGGATGTAGCTCATCTGTTGGTGATGCGGCTGCCAGGCCTTGTGGTCGAGCGGTGTCACACTGAACTTCATCTCGTAGTGGTAGTGACGACCCTTGTCCCCGTCCCGATGACGGATGCGCTGAACCTGCCACAAGGCTCGTCGCTGTTTGGGATTCGAGTTGGGGCAATTGAGTTGGTAGCACGTGCCGCCCTCCACGAAGCGATAGGAGGATGCGTTGCCGGGTCCTGGCAGCTGCTCCAAGTAGCCCTTGGCCAGGGTCATAATATCGCCGAAGCGCGCGGATGGCGCTCCTCCAGTCGCAGCTCCTCCTCTCTGGTCATCAGCCGGCGCGTATGGAGTCTGCAGGAAGTCGTGATACTCATGCAGCTGGCTGCCCGAGCATCAATCTCTGTATTACCATGAGCGTACAAAGGAGAGCGTGCGGAGCCAAGCTGGCCAGCCTACCTTAGATTTCCAGCTGCTGCGCCCATGGCCGCATCGGTGAAGAGGGTCACGTATGTGACATGCTTCAGGGTTCGCTCCCAAGGACGCGCCGATTGGCTGCGCCTCTGGTTCAGTACCCTTTCCTCCGCCGGCTCCTCGTAGAAGATCCGCTTGCCACTCAGCTGATGTCCTTGCCTCGGCGTCAACAGGAGATCGCGACCTGCACCCACAATGGCACAACCCAGGGGCAGCTGCAAAAGAGCGAATAAGGCAATGCACATTTGGAACAAGGATATACTTTCATTCAAAAATTACAAAAAAAAAAAAAAACAAAAAAAAAAACTTGCTCACTGGTTTACAAAATATGCACATGGTATCCAAAAACTAAGAACATATCGCGGTCACTTGTCCACGCTTTCGCTCAACTTACGATTGCCATGGGAACAGCCAGTAGCCAGCAGAGATTCCTCATTGTCTGGCCAAGCACACCTAGCACATCAACGCATAAACACAAAATGGACACAAAACAAAAAAAAACAGAAGTCACTGAAACTAAGCAAACGAAGGCGGCAGCGATTTTCCGAGATGCGTTTGAAGTGCGCGCGCTTGAAGAAGCGACTGAAACGCGTCCGCCAGTTGCGCTCGCTAATAATGCACGGTGACGTCTGGAGCGGAGCTGTTGTGGCTTCGGTGGCTTCTGTAGCTTCGGTGGCTCCGGTAGCTTCTGTGGCCATCAGCCAACTCCATCCATCTAAGCTGCTTTCGTTGGGGCAGCCAAGCGATGCGTTGCCGGCGGCGGAGGCTCTTTGCGCAATCTGAAGCCACTCACACATATGAGTTTTTTTTTCTCTTTCTTGGGCTTTTTGCATAGCTTAGTGAATGAAGTCCACAGGCCCGAGAAGTTGGAGTCGCAGCTGGAGTCGTTTATGCAACAGCCACGGCGGGCGGGCGGTACACTGGCATCCAAGACATGTGTGTGGATGTGGAGCACGGCTGGATACCCTTCTCAAACAATGGCGGTCTTTTGAAAACCAGAGTTGGTCAACAAAAAAAGTTGGTCATATTGGAAAAAAGGTTTTATCACAGAACTTTATTGCCAATCAGTAGTGTCGCTGGTTATGGAATTATTGTTGATATTCACGGAGGGTATACCAAGTTCCACTACGCTGGCATAGATCGTTCTGGGCTTCTTGATTTTGATTTCATTTTGGCTATAGCCATAGCCTCCATTTAAGCCCAAACTTTGCCTTAGATTTCCATTGAGATATGAGTGGTGGTGGTTCGCTTGGCTGGAGTTTCCCTTTCAACGACGCCCATCCTCCCTTCGCCGCTCGGAATCGCCCCGTTCTGGCTCTTGTCGCTCCTCTGGCGGTTCCGTGTGGCGATTTCACCTTGCGCCGGGCTTCTCTGTTCTCTGTCTTTCCTGTCACGGATCCAAACGCTAGATGACCCGGTGGATAAGACAAATCCCCGCCCATCAACATTGAACTCTAACCGAGTGCACGAAAGTACTTCCCTTTCCCACCGATCGATACGCTCAATTTGAGCTGAAAATCAGATTCCCGTGAAAGCATCTTTAATTCTGGCTTTTAAGTGAAGTTATTTGGAGGCGATGGCATGAATAGGCGGGTTGTTTGTTTATTATTTTTTTTTTATTTTTTGTTAGCGAACATAAGCAGTCATTTGTTGGTATTATGAGGCCCAAATATGTGCGAATTTTTCCACTGGCAGCTGAACAAAAAGCACCGCATGATCTTGACACATCCGAAACTCCCAAACCATTGACATTGTCTACAGGCATTTGGAATTCTTGGCCAAACTGATTTGAGCCAAAGGTTAAAGCGGGCTAGATGAAGGTATGGAACGTAGATGAGTGGCCACATTTTTCTCTTTTCCAGAGTTCCCTTTTAGTTTGCTTTTATCACAACCACATCACAAATTGCCACCCATATGTGAACAATAAAATGCTTATTTGCCAATACATTGGCTTGCCAAACGGCCGCATAATTAGCCCCTCCGTTCCACGACTGGGAACCCATTCCGCCCGATCTCCACTTTGACATAATTGACGCAAGTGCCAATAAACTGCACGTAATCGGGGAGCAGGCGGGGAACTCCGGTGGCGGGTGGTTTGCCTGAGCTGGAGCACAACCGTCATTAGTAACGCACCACGCAGAGCTTGGATTTGCTCGATGTTTGGCTTTGGATGCGTGTGTGGAGTGGAGTGGTGCCGCTTGGTTCCACGCCATGGACCACATAACCAAGCAATGAAATGCGAATTGCAACGAAAGTGTCACCTAACTAGGAACAACGGCAATCGCATTGTCTAGGAAGTCTAACGACAAGCAATTACCCATTAAAGTAAGCCCAAGTCCTAATTGAATGAATTAGAAGGGGATAGCAGTACCAGAAAGTTATAAATAAGTTTATTGTTCTTGTTATTCTATCTGCTAAGGATTAAAGTTGAGCTAATATGCAAGCCAATGTAAACAAATTATCTGAATCATTTCCTCAACAACAGCCAGCTTGCCGGGAACAACGGTGGCCCATCAACTGGTGGTGGCCATCCGGCAGAAGTGCACGCCCGAGGAGGTGGTCAACATATTGAAGGATATACCGAACAGCGGGTATAGCGGCGAGGAGATGTCTGACGGCAGCTTCAATGCCTTGAAGATCGATGTGTTCGTCCAGACGTTGCTGAACTTGGGCTCGAAGTCGTTTTCGCACAGCTTTGCGGCCATATCCAAATTCCACTCGGTGTTCCGCGCACTGGCCGAAACGGAGGAGGCGCAGATCTGCATCCTGCACAACATCTTCGAGCTGTGGTCCTCGCACCAGCAAATGATGGTGGTCCTTATCGACAAGCTGCTCAAACTGCAGATCGTCGACTGTTCAGCGGTGGCCACGTGGATCTTCTCCAAGGAAATGACCGGCGAGTTCACGAAACTGTATCTCTGGGAAATTCTCCATCTGACGATCAAGAAGATGAACAAGCACGTGATCAAGCTGAGTGAGTTTCGATGTTTTTCGTTTTGTTCCCAAGATATATGAATTACCGGATAATTCCTCATCTAGATTCCGAATTGAGCGAGGCCAAGGACAAGCTTGCGAAGGCGGACTCTTCGTCCAGCGATTCGGAGGATGATTCTTCGCATAAAAGGAAGAAGCCCATCACACACGCTGACAAGCCATCCGAGGAGGTGAGTCCACACCATTCCACACGCAATCGAGAACGAAACGAAAATTAGACACTTTCATTTTCATCATCGTTTCCAGGTGGTTGAGCGCATGGAGGAGAAATTGGAGGCGGCGAATGTGAACCAGAAGCGTCTGTTCCTCATCGTCTTCCAGAGATTCATCATGATTCTCTCCGAGCATCTGCTGCGCTCCGATACGGACGGCCGTGATCCAGACACGGATTGGTATCGCTGGACAATCGGACGTCTGCAGCAGGTCTTCCTTATGGTAGGTGATCGTTTCGCAAGTGCCCACAGACTGTACTAATTCTAGACATTCCTCACAATCCTCACAGCATCATGAGCAAGTTCAGAAGTACAGCAGCACCTTGGAAACACTGCTATTCACATCCGACCTGGACACACACATCTTGGAAGTGTTCCAACAGTTTGTGGCCCTGCGTGCCTAAAGGATGAGCTGAGAAAGCGCAGCCCAAAACACCACATTTTACATATATCGATGATGAATTTGAGTTTGTAAAGTTCGCCCAGATAGATCGAACTGTAGGCATATGATTTCGGGAACTTAGCTGTTCCATACCCATACACCATACAGAAAAACACACTAGATTAGAGATAATTTTTTTATGTTTTGTAAACGACGCGAAAAGTTAACAACAGGAATGAGAAAAGCTCAGACCAATAAAGTCGAATAG
The DNA here is from genome assembly GCF_016746395.2 of Drosophila simulans. Classification (NCBI taxonomy): domain Eukaryota; kingdom Metazoa; phylum Arthropoda; class Insecta; order Diptera; family Drosophilidae; genus Drosophila; species Drosophila simulans. Next base: position 4,344,545 of record NC_052525.2, read on the forward strand.
GCAGTTTCTTTATAAGGATAAAGACCAAGATGGACATCAAAATACAATGTTAAGTGGAAGATTCTTTAGGTGGGGCACATACATACGTAAGATTAGTTATTGAAAATAAACTATTTGTCATCCCACAAAATATGCAATGAAAACCATTTGAGGAAGCCCCATCAAGTGAATACTTTTGGGCGCTAGAAAAACACTTTATTGTCATGGTAAATATATTTATTTATATGTACGTTTTTGTGTGTATACATATATATATATATATATTTATATATATAGATCTGTTTTGTATGCATTTAATATATGAAAATATATATGTGTATATATATTTTCCCATCTAGTTTCGAGCGACTGTTTTGATCTTTGGCTTTCGTTCAGGTTTAAGAATTGCAATCGAGGATAACTATAGCTAGGCGATAAGCTAATGCCGTGTAGATTTGTAACCGTTTCCATGAGTCCATCAGCTGGTCCAGGTCGTCAACGTTGCCCATTTAGGATGAGGTCCTCGGCTGGCTGGGCACATACTTCTCCGACGGCTGATACTGCCACTGGGCGCAGATGGCCTCCTGTTCCGTTTGATTGTATCCGGCTCTAATCGAATTCATTTACCGGAAAGGAAGAGCGCAGGCATGCGATTCTCAGTGAGTTTATTTCTACAGCACAACTGTCTATGGTCAATGAACAACTATGGTCAAAAGGGTCAACTAGTGAACACGGTACATGCAGAACGTTAATGGCAATCACACATGCAGCTAAGTGGCTAGGATTGCGGCTCCCTAGCGGAGCCGGGACTGCAACTTATGACTACTAATACTAAGCGGGAGCAGTTGGGCGGGTCCATCAATGTGTGGTCTAGCAAATAGTTACCCGGTTGGCAGAGTATCCGTAATCTTCAAATTCTATAAAAAAAATCCGATTCCGATTTTACAAGGCCTACGAGTACAGTGAAGCCTGCTTAAGGGCCTCAAGTTTGTCTGCTTAAAAGCTACCTCTTTACCTTACCTTACTTAGTGACTCACAAAAGGGTATCTTACACAATAAAACCCATTTAAAGTATCAATTCCCATTCTCTTCCCACGCCAAGATGGCAAAGCCGATGGCAATGAAACTTTTCCAGAATAATAAGTGCCCGTCAGAATGAAAACTTTAGCAGAATATAAAACAGGATGAAACAAAGAATTCGCGCCGACTAACTTGATTGGGGCGATATATTCTTAAAGTGTACTTGCTGCTCTTTTCTTTGGCAATTGAAGTTGATGGCGAACGGAATGTATCCATACTGCATCTATAATCCTGCCTAGCTCTAGTCTAGTATGTATATCATTTACAACTCCCTTTTGAATCACCCGCCATCCGGAACTTATTTCGCGTGACCAGTGGACTCCACCCAATCGCTCAGAACAGTCTTCGGGGGCATTCGTGGTACCGCAATTAACTCCAAGGGGAGTCGAAGCCCCCGTAACCGCGACCACTGTATTGGCCATATCCGTAGGACGAGCCGGGTCCGGGTCGCTCGTAGTGGTAGCCCGGATCGTGATATCTTTGCGACGGTGGCAGCTCCCTGGAGACCGGCGCCTGCAGGCTGTCCCACAGGAGTCGGGGTCGCTGCACCACCTCCCGCAGGATATTCACCGCCGCCAAGCCAACGCTGGCCAATTTGACGCCCCAACGGCGCGCCGTCGACTTGGCGGGAATCGTCCAGGCCGGAGCGGCCAGGGCCCGGCCCTGCGGATGGGCCAGGATCTTGGCTATCAGATTGTCACCGTGCGGCGGCAGATAGAGATCCGCCTGCCGGAATTCCGCCGGACAGTGATCGGTGCGGTAGTAGAAGTCCTCGAACCTCTGGTGTGCCGAGCAGGGACTCCGCTCCTGGAAGCACGTCACCTGCACCACATTGTAGAAGATGGCGCCCAGCGTATTGGCCGTCTCCGTGTTCGCCGCCTGCAAGCATCGCCTGAACCGGGCATCGCAGTCGCAGTGGCTTCTCGTGAATGTGCCGCGATTGCACAATCCCCGCCGGCACTCGCCCACATTCAGCACATCGGGACACATGTCGTGCTCGCGACAGCAGCGATCCTCGCGAGCGTGCGCGCCCAGGTCGTCGTAGCTGGTGGCCGCTGTGCCCGGGCCGCACCACTTCGTGCCCGGATAGATGAAGCCCAGTCCACCGCGGAACTCGTGGCCATAGGATCCCTGCCGGCGGCACACCTCCTCCAGCTCCATCACCGACTCCCGCGGCACCTGGCGTATGCGTCGCGGATCCGATTGCAGCAACATGCGCTGGATATCACCACTAGCGGACAATAAGAGGTATTATTTCCGCCTTTTCAGCTATAAAGCAGGACTCACCGGTCTGTGTGCATCTTGCAGAAGGGATGTCGCGAGGATAGCTCCACCATGACGCTCATGGTCATGTCGGAGATGAGCACCGCCGATCCAGATGTGGGTGGCATCGCCGAGCCGAGCCACAGGAACAGGAGCACTACCGCCACGGGCAGTGGTTCCCTCATGGCGCCAACTAAGATAGGAAATAAAAGAGGATATATACGTATGTGTATATAGCAATTAGGGGGCGTGGCTGATCTGGCATGTAATATCTGCTTGGCTGAGCTGACGGCGCGATAATGTGGCGATATGGTGCGAGTCTATGTATGCATGTGATATGTGGGCCATCATTAGCAACTCGCTTTTTGCATTTCTATGGACCGCTTATGCGATTTGACCTCTGGCCGCGAACAGAATCAAATATCCATAACTGTGCACAGTGGCCCGGGGTCTATGACTCGCCACTATATCCATATCAATATCGTCTACATGAATATGAATGACTAAACTTGGCATTTTGTTATGATAATCACAACATTGATACGCTCAAATTATCATTTTCATGATGTCTGCATATGCTGCGCATGTAGTGAAATGTAACATATACATTACTACTAGTATATATCATAAAAAAATGGAAAAAAATGGAAACAGGCAAATAAATACTTTCCAATCTTCATTAAAGATCTTTAGAATTTTGGAAAATTTACAAATTGTTTGGCAAACAGGATTCAAAATACGATTATTTTAGCGTTTAGGTACGCTAAATTAATTGTTATACGAAACTTGAGCATTTATTATATGGTTTTTTACCACTGTAAAGTCCACGATCAAAACAAAAGGCATCGCAAAACAAATGATCGTGGGCAAAGATACAAAAAGAAGGCAGCCAAGACAATTTGCAAAATAAAAGGCGATGGCTTACGAACGAACGGTATTAAATTGGATGGGGGGAAAGGGGAGCTGTAGGAGACCCCCAGTTAGTGACCTACCCCAACGGCCAAACCTCAGCCGAAATGAAAAAAAAAAAATAAAAAAAAAACATTTTTTCGAATGGCACGAAATAAAATTGAATAAACAGCCAGGAAGAGCGGCGTCGCTTCTTTTTTTGTTTTTTCTTTTTGTCGTTTTTAGTGGGTCAGTTGAAGGTGGAGGAGGCGTCAGCTTGTTACCAATTCTTTGGCTTCGCTTCTTCGCCATCCACCACCTTTGCTTTTTGGCCAGCTCGCAAAAGGTGAAGGTCATCCGTCCGTCGGCCAGCACTGTTAATTAGTCAAAATGGAGAAAAAGTGAAGACAATCTATGTATGACGCCAACTTGATTCTTCTCCCATCTGCCTGCTCCACGTTTACGCTACGCCACCAACTGGTTACCACTTTTTTTTTTTTTTTAAGCCGGGCCAAGGAACCAATTGTACCCATCACGTTCCACTGCACATGGCTTGTAAAGCGCGAGAATAATGAATGATGGCACCTTGCGGCCGCTTATTATAAGTATTATTTATGTTGTTTGCACAATTGTTGCCCCATTTGCCCCACTGTGCGTGGGTGGGCAACGAAAGGGGGTGCGGCCGTGTGCCATCCCAGGTGGAAAAGCGTGAGAACTTTGGGACATGGGCGTAAGTGAGCCAAACAAAAACACACCACCAGACATGCCATCCATTTGGATTGACTATTAGATAGCCCCCATCCGAGCTACGCCCCTGGGAAAAGCCACTGGCGGAGCCTCGCTGCCCCCTTGTCATCCATATCGGCTGAACTTGGCTGTCACTCCACTCGCGAATTGCTTCGCCCTCAGATCAATTGTTATTTGATCGCATTTATGGTTATTTATGGAGCCCATCAATCGCAATTCGCATTAATAATTCGCACCGACAAGTGACAACAATTGGTAATCAATTACCACACCACACCATTCCATTCCATTCTATCTATCGGTGAACGCAAGTAACTCAGTGTAAACACCATCTTCGCCTTTTTTTCTTCTTATTTTTTTTAATTTTTTTTTTATTTTTTTGCCGAGCGAAACATATTGGACCTCTGTTGTTCGCATAATTTTCAATGTCAATGCTTTTGCTTTTGGCTCTTTAATTTTGGTAGCATAATAAGCCAGTCTTTCGATCTCTCGGCCGCGCCAGTGCCAAAGAAAACGAAAACAAAATTCGAAATCAAAAGTGAATCCAGTTCGCTTGCTTCCATTTCCATCGGCGTGTTTATAGACCTCAAGTACATTGACCCAACTCCCAGGTAAATTCAGATAAAAAAAAAAAAACAAAGGTACATATACTTAAACCGTTTATAGATCGCTATAACTTTGGCTTTAAGCTGTCACTCAGCAGAATGAGATCAACGTCGGATCAAATCGTTTGAGATTACAGTCAAACTTCTACTACTTTGAACTACCGAAGAATTCTTCGAAAATAAGTTTTTCGAAATCTGTGAATATAGAATGGGATGCATTGATAAGCTCCTTGTACAGTCGTTCCTTACGATCTGCGACTCATTTTAGCCAATTTAGAATGAAAAGTCCTTGTAAAACATTTCAAGCCAAATGTTCCACCAAAAAAAGGATTTTCAGGTCCAAATCAATGCCAAGTGGTGGTGTATAGTGGCATTTCAGCCTAAAAATGTTTAATTTTGACCATTTTTCGAATCCGAAATCCCAAATTTTAGCCCAAAAGGAATTAGTTTTTTGTCAACAACACCTATAAAAGTTCTCCAAATATAGAATGTCATACATCGTTGGATTCGTTATAAAATTTCCAACAAACTGGCATTCCAGCCTAGAAATATTAAATTTTGACAATTTTTCGAAAAATTTTATGACCCCTTAATTCCCCTTAATTTTTACCCCTTATCAAAAATGCGAAAATTGACCAAATTTTTTTTTTGATAAAATCAGCAGGATTTGAATAGATTTAGTTAGAGTGGCTAAATATCTGCACAAACCTGCCATTATTTTAGTTCTATGACCCTTTTTGGCAAAGTTGTATGAAAAAATTGCATTAAAACGATCTTATTTTTGACAAAAATCAAATCCCAATATTTCACTCTAAAATAATCAGTTTTTAGTCGACTACAAAGTAAATATTTGTCCGAATATAGAATGTCATATATCGCTGAGTTCGTTGTGAAATTTTAAATCGAGTGGCGTTCAAGTCTGGAAATGTCAAATTTTGATCGTTTTTCGCAAAAAATTCAGCTCAAAAAAAATGCAAAAATTTTCAAAATAATTAATTTGAGAAAATCAGCCTTAAAGTGATCGGCATATTTAAATTGGGTCTTCAGTTGCTTGAACCAGTCGGACTTGCCGTTTTAAGACTCATTTGGCGATGTTACAGTCAAAACATGAAAATGTGACACTGATTTTATGAAGCAAAGATCCTTCTTTACATGGACATGCTTCCATAACCTTAAATTCCATATTCTTAGCTTCACTGCCATTAGTTAACTTAGTGTGCAATTAAAACAAACATAATTATTTCGGCATAATAAAACGTGCCGGTCGAAATTTAACGCGCTTTTTGTAGATCTTTTACGATATAAGTGCATGTAATTCAAAGGCTATATATGTCTGGATTTTTATTTGCCAAATTGGAGGTTTCACTGTAGTGCTCGGCTGCTTTTGGGGGCCATTAAACCCCGGGGGAATGTTTCTGTACCTTGGTCAAAGTTTGAACTTTGATATGTCTACTAAAGTCTTCTGAGTGAACGGGCGTGTCTCGGATCCACAGATCAGATCAGATCATCAATCAACGATCTCCTGTTTTTGGCTAGTCGTTGTTTTCATTATTGTTTTTATTTATTTTTAATTTTTTTTTTTTTTTTGGTTCCGTTGAGAAGCAGCCCTTCACTTGGACGCATCCGAAACTGGTTTGCGGCGTTCGTTTGCATTTTGAATGTCACGCTGCAGATGGAATGGAAAACGCTGGTTCTTAAAAGCCACAATAACAAGTTGTAATCCCCTCCCTAAAATACAAAAAAAAAAAAAAAAGGGGGGCCCCTCATCGCATCGCCGCCGTTTATACACTGACTGACACTTTTGTTTGGACGCCAGTTGCCCAGTTGAAACGTGGTAATTGCGTGGTGGACTGTCACAGTCGCGTATCTCTTGGCCGATAATCGCCGTAATTGCCGCCGAGCAGAGCAGACCTTCCGACGTGCCCCGCTCATAAAGGAATCGAATCTCCGTCCTTGTCCTCCGGGCCAAAAAAAAAAAAATAATAATAAAAATGGGGTCAAGTTCAAGTGCAGCATACACACACACAATAGCGGCCTATATTCTATACAGAAATCGATGGGATTTCCTAAGTTCGTTGTTTTCTTCGATTTCATGTTCATGTAATAGCATCGAAGTCCTGGTATTAGCTGATTTCCTCAACTATATAATTAACACTTTCGCGCTCATAAAGGGCAGTTATCACATATCTTAGAAGCCTGATGATGTGAGTGGGATATTTTGGAAAGTGATCGTAAAGTCAGTAGAGTGGTGTCAGCTGGAGACGATCGAATTAGGGCCAATCAAAGAGCAAACAGAGGCTGGTCATTGTCTTTGCATAGATCTCGATCGGTAGGCGGATCGATATGCATATAGCTAACTGCACAGTGTCGGTCATTGAACGGCCCCCTCCCCCGTCCAAGGTCGCAAGACAAAAGATGGTCATAGTAGCACTGGCACTACAGATTTAGACTGAAATCGAAAACCGAAAGTAAAGACAAGGCGTTAATTGCCTGAAATAGAGGAAGCGACTCTCCACAGCACAGAAAATCTCGAGGATGGCTTGTCTACGCGGTGAAACCGATCGATCGGAAGTTAGCCAAGAACAACATATTGTTGCCTTTCGCAATTGGCGAAAATGGTCGAGAATTTTGTGCCGAAAAGCGTATAAGAAATACAAATACAAATCACTGACCGACCTTCCCATCGACCGACCGACCACCACCACGTGTGCTAATCGCTAAGCAAATTTCACGGCTTGTCGAGGTAATGCCATCGCAGTGGATCGTAGTTGCCAAAAATGTTGGGAAGATCTTGCTGATTGGCCGCCCAAATATTTGACCAAGTTGCCAGTTAGATGTGTCCACAAATCCACATCATCCGACTGGCGGCGAGAAGTGTTTGGCATGCAAATGCTGGCCAAAATGACAAGAGGTTCTGCCGAAGAGCCGCCTTCAGATTTTTTTGGAACACTGGGTGGGGCTTCTAAGTGATTGCTGATGGTTTCATCAGCACTTCGACACTGCACAGTCAAACGGATCATCGGATAACTTGATGGAAATCCGAAAGTTCTAATACTATTCAGCAGAATTTTAATTATCCTTGAACTACAATCAATGCACATCCATGCATTCTTTTTTTAACCATCAAATAGTAATTTATTTATAGTATTTATCATATCCTTTATATGTCTGTTTAGATTGGTAAAAATCGAAAATATTTGTTAACGAGAACAGATTTAGTTGTTTTCAACACAAACCCTTTAGTTTGAATTCGTTAGGTGCTTAGTTTTTTAAAACCATTAAACTGGTAAGTGGTCAAGGCCTCCGGAATATCTTTAATATCCTTAGGTTACTGCACACTTGTTGGTTCCCATTTTTCGATCACTAATTCCAGCGAAGAATTTACTTTTACTTGATTCGTGTCCTTACGATTTCCCCCAATCCCCCACTTTCACTCGTCGATGCGGCGGGGAAAGCTGTGCTTTAATCCCAAGGCCGCCTGGCTGCCTTCACCTTTTGACATTTGGCCCATTCCGCCCCCAAAATATATGTATATTGGCCACCACCCACTGGGCGCGGCCTTCGTGCGTGAGTGACCTTCAAAAGGCAGCAGCAGGAAAAACCGCAACGAAACGGCAAGGACAGGTTTACGCACTTCACATGAGAAACATTCAAAAACACGACAAAAAAAAAAAACAAAAAACCAGCAAATGCAGCACAATTTTTACCTGAGAACTTTAGGAAGGAAGGAGTAAACTATCAAACGGGTTGGATTCCCGTTTCGTTGTATCGGGTTTTGCTATGTGTTCTGGTGCGGTAACGGTTGCCAAGGATGCGGAATTCAAAGAGGACGGCGGCGCGTTGCTTAAATATGGCTTTAAGTTGTAAATTAAAATTGAAATTAAATTTCGGCTTCGACTTCGATGTCTTTCGGACGGTGGCAGCAGCAGCTGAAGCAGCGAAACATTTCCGCGACGCGTTTGCGGCGCAACTGAACTTGATTCTGGCGCGTCGAGCGCTGTTAAACTTGGACTTGGCCAAAAACCAAAAAAGACATGAAAAAATCATGAAAACACAAAAAAAAAACACCAACAAATTGAAAAGCAGCGAGCCAGGCCAAGAAACCGAAACCGAGAAGCCGACGTCGTCGCCAGCGGAAGCTGCAGGTCGCCCAGGGGCGTGGCCCACGGGGGTTTTTGGCCAAAGGCAAAAATAATTCCACAGCACGATGGCACCTTCAGCATAAAATTCCAATTCAATCGAAATACTGCTTGCTTTTCATCTTGGTCGTGGACAATTTGTGTAACTGCTTATGTGCATGCATTTCATATCGAAACTATAACATTCTTAAGCCCCCTTAATTTTGGCCAAATCCACCCCACGCCCCTGGCCACGCCCACGAAGATGCGTCCAAAAGTTAAGTACAAAATAAAGAAGAGCTTTTCGCAGACAGGTGGCAGACAAAAGCTCGCAGCTTTGCGGATTGAGCCCCCGCTAAGCCACAAAAGCCGCTTAACCGTTTCGTGTGGTTTCAAACTCCACTAGGCCACTACTTGCAACAAAAAAACAAGCATACTTTTTGGGGCACATTTTGAAATTGTATAAGTTTATTTAATATACATTGTGTGTTCGGGTGTATGAGTGTTTCTGGTGAGCGAAATATGTGTATAAATGTTTGCTTGAAATAAAGTTAGTTACTTAGAGGCTAGCAAAAAAAATATATATGTATAAACGTTTAAATGTATATGTAGGTATCCAATTCTCTTAGGTGTAGTGTAGATGTACCACAAAAAAATACATTTAAAAAAGCAGCAACAAAAGATGTCGACTAAAGATAGTGTGTTAGTGTGGTCTTGTTGATTTGCCAATTACTTACAATTTCCATAGACTTAGTTTCATTTTCAGTTCTTGTTTCAGCCATCTCTCTTGATGTTATTATTCCTTCATAAATTGCATGTGTTTACCTACGTAAATGTTGCTAATTACCGTTCTATACAGATTGCTTAACTTAAATTTATTTACTCTATTGCTGCTGTGGGGTCACAACAATTTACAAACGACTGCTGAATAAGAATCGTTTGTATATATATAGAATATAGGCTCGATTAGTTTGTTAGTTTCAGCTAGGTTTGCTGATTGGTTGGTTGGCTTTGTTTTTCGGTTTCAAGTATCCATTTTATTTACTTTGCTTTGTTTTGTGTTGTGTTGTGTTTGCCTTTGGCGCTCGCTCAGTCTTCGCTCGCTTGGATTATTGTCCTTATCTGATGTTGGCAAACAGATTCAGCACGGACTTGTTCTCCTTCTGACTGCGCGCCTTGCTGAATACGTTCCAAAACCGCAGCGTCTCGTCGCCGGCGCCCGTAACAATAGCCTCGCCATCGGGACTCAGCGCCAGGTAGAGCACGCGGTACGAATGGCCCGTCAGCTTGGCCACTTGCGTCAGGGAGGGATACTTCCACACGAGGATCTGGTTCTGCGAGTAGCCGTGCGTGGAGACCAGCTCCGAGGAGTGCTTGGACCAGGCCAGATTGCACACTTGCGAGCCCGTGTCCACGCACTGCATGGGCTGGCCCGTCAGCGTGTTCCAGAATCGGATACACCGATCAGCCGTTCCGCCGCCGCTGGCCAGGAGTCCGTGGTGATGCGGCGACCACGCGATCGCCTTCACAGCCGCCATATGCTCCGTGTATGATTGCACGGGATTCACGGAATGCTGGTTCCACACATACAGCCGATTATCGTTGCCGCCGCTGGCCAAGTATTGATTATCCGGCGACCATTTCAGTCCGCACACCTCCTGCCGATGTCCGGCCAAGCGGCGCTCCGATTGCAGCTGCGGCGTTCTCGTGTCCCGCTGTATGATCCAACGGTCTCGCGACCCGCTCGACAGGATGTCACTGTTCCAGGCCAAGGCGCCCACACGCGCCGAATGGCCGTTCAGTTTGTTGATCTGCTTGTTGGCCGCCACATCCCAGACGGTCACGTAGCCGTGATGTGTGCCCACGGCCACGGTGTTGCCACGCTCGTTCCACGACACCGAGGTCACCGTATTCGCATCCGGACTGAGATCACACAGGCGGGTAACCTATCGATCGAAAAAACATTTGATTAGTTTGTGAACCTAAAGTGCAGGCATTTACCAAGACTCACCTGACTGGTGCACGCGCTCCACAGATAGACACAGCTGCCCAGGCCCACCGCCAGCACGTTCTGCGACGACCAGTCGACCAGGTTCAGATAGAAGTCGTCCTGCAACTCGGGCGCGTCCAGCACCTTGAAGGGAATGCGAGAGATCTTGCGCGTGGCCTTGCGCGGCGATCGCAACAGCTTCTGGCTTTTGGCGCTGACGGGTGACAACGAGTACGGACACTCGCCATTGTAGTCCTGCAAGCGAAGATGAAAACGGAGTTAGTGGAATGCAAACGGATTGGATGCTAATTGCAGGCGTTCCAGTTGCTCCAGCCGAGCAAGAAATTGCCAAACGGCGAATGTGTCTCAATTGTGGTCTCTGTGCGGGAATAGCATTGGAGTTCGCTTTGTTTGCGGCCCGCGTACTTGGCGTTCAGCAATTAACGCCATCGTGCTAAGAGCTGCGACCGCGTCGCAATCTCTGCCCCCTGGTCATATGCTGCTCCGCCCTGCCCACCACTCACCCTCACCTTGTTCCATGAGCAAACACACACAGAAAAAAAGACACACTACCGCTTAACAAACCCATTTCTATGACCGATAGAAGTGAAGATACTTCTTCTATAAGATTTTCAATTCAAAGTTCACATGTTTTTCGCTCCGTGTATCCGCCTTACAATTCGCATTTGGCACGCATTCCGCTTCGCTGGGAGCTCTGCTCTCCGGCTTTTGTTTGCATAGAAAATGCGGGCAGAGAAGTGTGTTAAGCGTATGCGTGAAGGGCCAGTAGTCATAGACATCGGACCTCCGACGGCCACGCCCCCCCTGCGCCCCCTCTTACGCAATGGAATTACATATGTACGAAATGCGTGAGTCGACGGTAGATAGATAGATAGATAGATAGACTCAAAACCCAACGGAATTGTGCGTGCCAACGCATTGCAAGATGGAAAATAGTAAGACAAAGTTTCAGATAGCAATGTTAATTAAATGGAAATGGAAAATGGGTCAGGAGAAGAGCTTCTTTCGCCGGAATACATTCCAAGTATCCACATTCGTTTTTAATTCATGAAAATAGATTGAAGAATGCTGACTGGCGGTGGTCTTTCCGCATGATTACTAACTTAGCTAATCGCTTGTGCATTGCTTCGAAAATTTAACACTGCGATAAAACTGCGGAAATGTTGATGCTGGGATATGAATTGGCATAAGCACTAATGATTAGGACAGCCAAGTTTAGTTTTAGGGCTGACTAATAGTTAAGCACTCATGGGATTTATTGAGAATTACTAACCACTATATATGTGCAAGATATATGTATGTATTTCAAGCCCGACTCATTTCGCATTTCGCTGTTCCTGATACATTCATTGTTATGACACGCGGTCTTTGGAACACCATTTGTCATTATGGGTTTGGTCAGGTTCTCGTTTCGCGATACCGATAAAGGGGGCAAACATCCCGGCAAACAGAGCGCCCCAGATAAAGTGAACACACATATTGCACATACATATTGGGGTAGATGGGGTTGAGGTGCTTTGACCTGACCCGAAAAATCCACTTGACGTCATGCCGCCTGCCATGTTCTCCTGCTAATTCGTTGAGCAAATTAAAATTTAATTCAATTAACAACAGAGTGAAGTTGCCCGCTCGCCAACGAAAAACGAGATGAGATATACCGAACTTAATTACAGAACTTGGAACCGCAGTTCGCCTCCATATGGGGGCTTTTGCGTGCTCTTCTAATGGTCACTTTACACTTTGGAAAGAATTAAAAATTATATCACAGCCCAGAGAAGCCATTTAATGGTTTTTTTTCTCTCACTCTATAAAGCGTACAAGCAACTGCCATTAAATTTAAATGTTTTTCGATGCCATGCAGAGTGAAGAAACAAAAACCACGACGTGGTGGTAAAGCCTATTAGAAATTCAATTGCTAAAACGCTTAAAGTTTGTCGATCGGCGGGGGGATACCGCTGGCCCGGGGGGGCGGGGGCAAGTGGCAGTAAAGCCCACTGACAAATGGCAAAAGGAAATCCGACAACTTGTAGCCGATTAAAATCGCACAGTGAGCCCATCTTGTTTCAACCTTGCGGCTATGCCTATTTATAACTATTTACTTACTATTATTATTACTCTTATTACTATGTATACAATTTGTAGTGTTGCTTCAAGCTAATTGCTTTATTCAATTAAGAGAGCTCTGTTAATTGCAGTACAGTCTGGTACAAAACGGCATGTCACAGTGGCAGAAAACAAACAGCATTCATTCATGCCGCCCAGCAAACACCAAACAAAAGACACAAATGCGAGCTGAGCTGCTAACCAACAAATGAGTAGGAAAAAAATCAGCTTGCCGGCCGGCATTTGTTGGATCTTGGCTTTTTGGTATATATATATATATATATATTTTTTTTTTTTCTTTATTTCTGGTCTGTGGGCGGCGCTTGGAGGCAGGCTTATAAATTAAACAAATAAACAACCAACCAGCAGCGAGAACAGAAAAAAATAAACGACGAAGAAAACGAGCTGGAGAGGGGGAATTCAAAAGCGTGATTCCAAAAAGAAGTGGCGGTCGCAAAGGGTTAAGCAGCGGGGTGAGGGGGGAGCGGTGGGTATTTAACCCATGTTTAATGGTAATGTTGAACCTGTCGCGGCGATCGTTTCGTATCTCGGATCGGTTCGGACCAACTTAATCACGCTGCCACGAAAATAGTCATCGCTAATGCGATGTTAATGCAAATGTCTGCTGCATAAATTAATAATTATTATAACAATAAAACGCAGAGACAACAAAGGCGAACTATAAAAGATGGGAATTCGCTGCTTTCCGCTGGCATTAGTAGTCGTCTGCCTATAATGCCCCAACTTAATGGCTATTCGAAATGGCCAGACATGGAGCAAAAAGTGAAGAAGAAGCCATCAACAGGTGCACGAAGTGTAGCTTTAACTTATTAATAACTAAACCTATTTATAAGCACAACGAGATACCAAAAAGCAGCACGAATATGGAGTATCTAACAAGCTTAACTATCTTTGATAGCATATATATCCGATACCATATCCGATTTAATCAAAAGGGAGTACTACCTGCTCTGCCTAACAATGATCCCCCACCATTTCATTCATTGGCAGCTAGCTGGAAAGAATTCCAGCATAATCCAGCCACTCGTCAATCAATTCACGACCAATCCCCCATCTTTTCTTTCAATCGAAACAATGGCAAACGTCGAAAAATGTGTTGAGACCATATATTTTTTGGGTGTCTGCTGGACAACGAGAAACTACTGTAGAAACCACATTATTTATGACAATAAGTTTGCGACCGCACATAATTGAATTACATATCGTTTGTTGTGACCACAGGGGCGTATGAAAATATAAGGGCTACATGGGAAGTGGGCGTGGCGCGTTAATTGCGTAGGCGTGATGAGGATGAATGGCCGCTTGATTTGTGACTGAGTAATTGCAGAGTTACTCAAAATCAAAATCAAACCAAAAGCACTCGACAGTTGGCAAATCCATTAGGCCGAAAAGAAATCAACTCGCTGTGCTCCCTATTAATCAACCAAAAAAAAAAAAAAAATTAAAAAAAAAATAAAAAAAAAGTAAAACAATTCAAATATCCGAAATACAAAGTGGACCCAAGTGACTTTTTCCCTCTTGCCATCGCTGAAATGGCCAAACTACGGCCCAAATGGGCACACAGAAATCTCAGTTATATTGACTCAAGTGCCGTTTTAGACCACTGAAGTAGTAGTTGAAGATGAAGAATTCTACACTCCGGTCTCTCGACCACTTCAAGTTGCGTTTCTTTCTTTCCATTAACCACACACTCTGCGATTGGGTATGTGCAAAATGTAGCTATCTTTAGATACTCTATACTATGAGTATTCCATGAGAAAAATCCCAAACACGATTAATCTGAAAGTCTGCTATTTCATCTTGCTGTCAAATCTAATCACAAGCAAATAGCAAGCAATCAATCTACACAGCATCCAAAGCAAAGAGTATTCGAATATTTGACTACTTTTCATTATCTAAAGTGAGTGCGTGTATTGCTCACTTATTTGTTTCGAACGGAGGGAATTCGGCTTTGTTATTTTTTTTTTTTTTTCGTGGCTGCCGATGATTTTTCAACCGCTTCTGCTGCTGCGGCAACGTGTCAACTGTCAAAAATCAGTCAAAGCAAAATATTCAACAAAGTCGAGAAGGGCCAACGACGACGACGACGACGGTCAGCGGACGTGCCCCACACGTACCTCTTTATTTATTTTGGAGTTGGCAATTGAGGCAACATAAATCTGATAAGCGGGCAAATATGTCAGGTCCGCAATAATAATAATTACGATGGCGATGGCGATAGTGGTGATGTGGAAGATCACCGGCGATGCCACGCATCTAATGACAAGTGGCCATAGTTACCCGCTCCACACATTTCGTTTTTCTGTTTCGATTGTTGTTTCTGCTTCGGTTTCTGGTTTTCCCATCTATTTCACTTTTTGACCAAACACTTGAGCAATCAGTCGTCCACCAGCCATACACATTCGAATACAATTACATGGCGATGGACGGGATGAGAGATGGGATGTGCTGCCTTTTATGGACGTTGGGATCTGGATCTACGAACACGTTGGCCATCATCACGCGGCGCACATGGGCGTCCAGAAGAGTGTGTTCACCTCGAGTTTTGGTCGTGGCAACTTTTCTCCTTAGACCAAAGCAAAGACTTTTCACAGAAACCGGTTTCCATCGATCAATAGATAGACGGTTAGATAGACAGAGACTCGACTCGACGCGGCCAGTCTTGAATGCCGGCCAGTTGTTTTCCCGGTCGGGAAAACGTCAGACGTTTTCAGCAGACAATCAACAATGGGTGGAAGAGACACATGTACATATGTACAAATATCATAACTAATGTTACGAGAAGATGGAGTATAAAGGCATAGAAATCAAATTCCCACGATTCGTTGCTCTTGCGGTTTATTCAACTTTCCATTTGATATCGCTGCTTTTTCATTTCGAGCAGCAGAAGAAAAACTCAATTAACACCGACTGCAAATTCAATTAAATGCATTCTGCAGCACACAATGCCATGCGAAACCTCAATCGAAAGTCAAATTCGCTGACCTTTCAGCTTGGAGCATTCCTGGCACAAGAATTCGTTGAGAAATCAAGTGCAGTTTGACAAAAGAAAACGCTTTCTGCTGTGTGAATATTGAAACGTTTTGCCTATCGATATTTTCGATCGAACTTGTCCAACTTGTGCACAATCGTAATCTTCGATAATTAAAATTCCGATAATTCCGATATTCTCTCTCCCAGTGTAAACGCTTAGCATATATATTAAATAAAAGAAATAATCTTCGATAACTAAAATTCCGATAATTCCGATATTCTCTCTCCCAGTGTAAACGCTTAGCATATATATTAAAAAAAAAAAAGAAAATCCCCCTGGAACTGGAAACACAAAATGCTAATGGAAGAAACTCACCTGCTTGGTGGGTGACTGGTACTTGAAGAGACTCCGCTTCGCGGCCGGCGTGTAGGCATTCTCATTCCGCTCCTCGCCGGCGGTCTTCACGTCGTCGATCGCCGATCCGAGGAGCTCGTTCTTCAGGAGGCAGGAGTAGGCGAGACTATCGCGTGCCGTTTCCCCGCAGTCCCGCTGCTTCTTGCTCGTCTGCGGCGAGTTGTCATTGGACTTGTTGATCGACGCGAAGTTCGTCTGCCAGTTGTTGTACGCTCTGCAGGCGGAAAAGATAGGAAGCACGGAAATGTTAATGCGATGAAAATGCCATTCATTAATTAAGGCTAGAAGAGGAAAATTGCTATATTACCCTAGTGCAAGTTTAAGCACTACGTTTTCTATGATTTATTGGCTGCATCATTTTCAACCTATGAATACCATTACACTCGGTTTCTCAACTTTTTATTTACTTAAAGAGTTCGCTTCGTTGCAGCAATGGGAAAAAAGGTTGATGTGTACATCAAAATGTACTTAGCCTTACATAAATAATTTATATCAAAAATCCACAATGGAATCACGGGAGGGCACACAGAACGCAGACTAAATAAATTTATGCAAACGCGTTCAAATTCAATTTAGCCATATCGTCTGGCATTTTCCCCCCAACCCACCCAACCCCCTTTCCGCCAAAACAATTGTTATTATTTCTACCCATTAAAAACATAAAAAACGTGTGCAACGTGCAAAAAAATTATTGACGGTCGAATTGTGCAAAAAATTTGCGAGAAACAACAACTAAATATACAATATTCATTCGCCATGAGATTTGCCCAAGTGTGAGAACTGAGAATGCACTGCACTGCGAAAAACTGTTTACGAATGCAATAGGCGTTGGCTGTTTTCGCTGCGTGTCATTTGACAAAGGCCCCCAACCCCACGACTTTACCCCTTTTTTAATGATTATATCTGGCAAACGCATTTGAAGCGCTCACTTCCACCTCGAATAAATCAAATTTCATAAACGGATGGGGGACGCAATTTGAGCGATGAAAAATATCCACATACGAAATGCAGGCGCAACGAATGACAATTCAATCAGAAGGTGGGTAATGCTAAAAAAAAATATATATATATATATGCCACCTCTAACCGGAAACTAATTAAGTTTCAACGCTGAAAATAATGACCAACTCGACGATTGTGTTTCGCCATCTTTCTGTTTCCGACCAACTCTTCTCGACTCGTCGGCGCTGAACTCTCACGTCTGAGAGTTTGGTTTGGGCCTTGTCGTTGAACCCATGTTGCCACACAAGAGTTCAGATTTCCCCGTTTTCCCATGAAGTTTTTGGTAAAGTCTTGGCAATGTCGCCTTTTCGCTTCTTGAACTCATTTCGTGTTTGATTTCTACGCGGAACTCATTAGCGAATGAAGCAGAAATACGCAAGTTATTTCGTCATCATTACACTTATTCTAAATTAGTTTAAAAAATAATTCAGATATTTCAGATATGAATAGATTTGAAAATGAAATGCAGCTAAAATAGTCTATCCTATCAAGCTTTTCCACTATTATAATATCATGTAAATTGTTTGTTGCTACACTTTGTTTGTTTGTTTGCTTGTTGCTACACTTTTTTTTATTTGTTTGTTGCTACTTCTGCCCGCCGGCGGACATGGGAGCACCGTTACCTGAACGAGGCCCAGCCAGGCGGGAAATTCATAGGTTGCCGACTTGTAACCGTTGCGGTTCGTTCTTTGCTCGCCAGCGGAAGAGATGACGTACCAAAAAAAAAAAAAAAAAAAAAAAAAAAAAAAAAAAAAACTAAGAATAAAAAAAATAACGGCTCGTGCAGAGTTCAATGCACCCAAACAAACAAAGTTACAGTAGCCATCAACGTGTCGCAAGTGGAAAATCCTATAATTGTGATCTGTGGAAACCAACTCACCTGCAGGGTATGAAGCGGTCGAGAGATGTGGGCGTGGTGGACAACTCGAAGTTGTCGAACAGATTCCGGGCCACAGGACTGTAGTGCTTCAGGATGCGCTTCTCGTACTCGGGACTAAACATCTTAGGCGCCTTCGACTGGCAAAAACTCAACACAGACTCAAATTCAACCAAACAAAACTTGCAAAAAAAAAAAATAACACTCAAAAAAAAATAATAAGTCTTTAGTTTTAATTTAAAACTTAAAAAGTCTGGTTTGCGTGGCGTAAAAAATATATATATATATGTGTATATATATACAGACACAATTTATGTAGGATGGCTGCAAGAGAGAAAAAAAGCAGATAAAAATAATTAATTAGAATGGTTGCTCTATGTATTGCGGTGTTGTTTTCGAATTTGAATAAAATTGTAATTTATTTGCGCTGTTTTTCGACTGACTACAGCGACATTTTGGTGGCCCCAAAAGCCATTAATCAACGTCTGGAATTGAATCTGGCCTTTTGGCTTTGGGCTTTGGGCCTGGCTAATCAACCCGACAATTGCCTTTCTATTTCCCCCAGTCTTTTTCGCACCCATTTCGTTTTGGGGGCGTATCAATCACGGCTCAGAATAGAATACAAGCCGGCTACGATGGGAAGAGGCAGCGGGTGGGCTGTCATGTATTTTGGATGTATCTACCCTCGGTGGCGTTCTGCATACCGAAGAAGCTAACGAAAACGAAGCTATTGGCTGCGATCTCCCTAAGTTAGCCATTGAAACACTTCAAATGTATCAACTTTTGGTGGAGCTCTACCAGCATTTTGTGGCCAACTCTTGGTCAAAATATGAAATATGATCGGCTCTATTCGCCGCTAATTAGCTCCGCCCCAGCGATCTAGTCGCTTTTCCTAGATATTTTTTTTCACATTTATATTCCTAGCGTGCCTGGCTGTAATTAATTTATGGGCGTTAAGTGTTGCTTGTTTGCGGCGGCGCTGCAAGTTTTCCCTTTTGGGAAGAGGTGTTTTTCTTCAAGAACCCATGGATGCCCAGCAGCGTAACCAGAAGCGGAAAACTCACTCAGTCAAAACACTTCCGCGTCGGGGTGAATTGAACTACAGCTTTTTTTTTCTTTCGTTTTTCTATTGCACTTTTATAGCCGTTCTTTTGCTTTACAAAATATATATATATGTGAAACTTGAGGAGCTGAACACTATAGACGGGCAGGAATGACAACAGTCGACAGGTTACTGATCCGCCTGGAAAGTAAAAACCCTGTTGTGGCTTCGCCACGCCGTCGTTTCCCGGCCTCGAATGCAGATAAGACCAAAGCTATTGATATTGACTCGCAGGTACCGCCCTCGGCAGGTACTCGGAACGCAGAACGCTGATAACTCCGATTGCCGATGCCAAGTAAACGTTACCTTCCAAAAATATCTACCCTGCTGAAATCCATGACTCAAGCCCAAGTCCAAGTCCCAGGAGCAAAGTACAAGACGCCGACTTGCGACGATAACCGTAAAATGAAGCCAACTGCGATAAGGTTCGAATAAATAGGGGTACGGTTTCGTTTCTCCATCATATTGGGGGGCCCGTGTGAAAGTTGGGCTAGTGCAAATAAAAAGAGGAAGCATTCCAGTAATTCCCCCCGGGGGAGGTTTCGAAATACATACATTGGAAAGCCCTCCGTAAACAATACGTAATCGCATTACAATTGATTGGTTGATCTGTTGGGTTCTTTTACATTATCAATGAATAATATTTGAGTTTGGAGGGATTCGTAGGTTTGATTGATCTTTGAAAGCTAGTTACTTTGAAAAGTTGGAATTGTAAGATACATGCTCGTAGCCAAATTAAAAATGATATTTTATGGGGTTGTTGCGGTGATGCCACCCCCTTTTCCAGGGCAACTGAACCCGTTCGCCCCCTCTCTGTCGCACCCACACAGTGCATTTGATGGAAGGTGACACGTCACTTTCCACGACTCCTACCCTCTCTCGCATCCGTACTCCCCCCGCTCTCGCTCTCTCTCTCTATGTCAGTGATCAAGGACAATGAACTTGGCCTGCTATTGTTGTTCCTTTCACGCTGTCTGTGATCTAAGACAATCTGTTTATGTTTCGTGCATGTGTTCGTACTATTTTTAGTGCATGACTTCCAAGGAGCGATTGGAAGTGGAAGGTCAACTGGAATGGGTGAGCTGGATGAATGGAGGGGGGCAGGCAGATAGAGATAAAGAGCGCTCTGTGGGAGAAGAAAATGCCAAGGAAATTCCAGGCTCTATAAATACAAGAATCGAGAAATCGAAAACCGCAGCGGGCGATAAGAAATAAAATCCGGGGGATGTGGTTATTTACGTCTGCACCTCGGTGCGTTTCAGATTTTTAAACTTCACCTCCTTATCATGCCACATTAAAGCTGGAATGATAACGGACCACAGACAACAACAAAAGCAACCCCCACATGGAAGGGCAACTGCACGGGAATAATCGATGGCCGTAACGAAACAAAAAGAAAAAAACACAACACGATGAAAAAACTGCATTTATGTCAAGGACATGGCATCCAAATCGCAAAAAAAAACACTGCGTTTCAATATTTAACTTGGCAATTTGCAATCAAATATGTTGTGGTTTTTTCTATTGTTATTGCTTTTCCTATTAGGCAGACAAGGAGAGGAGCAGAAGAGAGAGAGCGGATGCGGGAGAGGGTGAGATCGTTCGACTCTCCGTAATGCTGCATCCCACTCGCACACAATGTACAGCTAGCGATGGAAAATTGAAAAGGAGTTGAGTGTAGGAGAGAGGGAGGGGAGAAAAAGACGGTTATCTATGCCAGACATAACTGTTAAGACACACCGACGCAAAGCGCACACACACACGCACACAAGCAGACTAGACTACCACTTTCCACAGCTTTAGTTTTTCCGTAATTTACGGCTTTTCTGGGGCACTTACATTTTGAACACGGTTCTAAACCTCTAGTTTCACGCGCTAAAAACGGTTAATTTTGATTTTCGAACAGCTGGACGCGACGCGAACTCGTTTCTCGCCGTGTAATTGCCGCTGCCACTTTGGGAAAACTCTTACAAATACCGCTTTTCGGGGGTTGTTGTTGCGGCTCGGGGTTTCTTCTGTTATTACACGGGCTGATACGTTTTGTGTTGGCAATGCGCGATTTCGAGTTGGTCTACTGCCCGTGCTGCTTCCTTCATTACAACAAAAAAAAGTTACGATTTTTCAAGCAAACAAGCTAAAGTGTTACCGTTTGTGAAATGACTAAAGCATACCAAGCATAATGCGGGCCTACTTCGATGGAAAATACTGAGTGTCACACTAATATACCGTATTTATAGCACATCAGCTGAGCATAGCCGTTAGGTTTAAATGTTAGAATAAATTGCTAAAAATTTGTCTTTATTTATTGACAAACATTCATCCAATAGGTGGAACAAGACACTCTCTGTTTTCAGCTTTTGTTGCATTTACTTAGGACGCAAAACAGTTAATTAACTTTATAGCAATCCTTGCCAGTGTGACCATGCTATATCAATTATGGTCAACCATAATTATCGACACTTGAAAAAATGTCTTACTTTAAAATTAAATTTGTTTATAAAAATCCACATTGTAAATTGAATGAAATTCGAAAAACCCATAGAATTATGTAAAAATAGATGTATTTCAATTGAAAATATTTCGGGATGACATGAAAATGACTTGCAAACGCAAGTGGTGAACATCTTACAAGCGAAGAACAAAAAAAATTAAAAGATAAACCTAAAGATATTAGCTTCTCTCGTGTTAGCCTAACTTATCAACTATCTTAGCCAACATAGCCTAAAACAGTTAAACACAAGAGACGAGATAAATACTTTCCAGTCTGCCGTACACTGAACGAATCGATTGGGTTAAAAAAGAGAATATTTATGTTGAGGAAAACTTTCGGATGTTGGAGAACTTCTTACTTGGGGCGATACAAAAAATATATATATCTATATATATATTCCTATGTACTTTTTGCTATTTACTAACTCTGACTTATAGCTACACTATGCATTTGTTTTACTGCTTAGGCGTAGGTATAAATGTATATATATCAATATATATTTTTTTATGAGGCTTATACAGCTTTTTATATATACATTTAAAAGAGTTGTCCGATGTGTGTGTGTGTGTGCACATACAAAATTGGTTAAATTATACAATTTAGCGTTCAGTAAAGTAGTACTAGGATCTAAAATTTTCCGTTGCTTAGGATTTGTACTTGCAAGTTGCTCGCATGTTTCGTTACAATCTAGCCTAGCGCCTTCGCGTGCCGACTGTGGATGCGGCCAAAGATGCTCCTGGTGGTCCCGCTGCCCCGCCTCCAGATCCCGGTGCTCCCCCTGATCCCGCCGCCCTGCTCCTGTCACTGTAGCAACTGATGGCGGGTATCAGATTGCCAGAGTTGCCACTGCTGCTGCGCAACGACCACCGCTTGTTCAGGTGATCCGCCGCCGCCGCCAAGGCCGCCGTATATGCGCGCGTTCCAATTGCCAACGTGGGCACGGCTGCATTCAGTTTCTTCGGCGAGGGCGGCGGACGCGCAGAGATGGCTCCATTGCAGGCTTGCAGGCGACTTGATTTCGGATTCGGGGACGATACAGCACTGCCGCTGGCACTGCCACTCAGTGTGCTCCGGCGCAAGCTCATTCTTTGCTCTCGATCCTCGTGACTGCGTTTAAGGCGCCTGGCTGGTGTGCCGGGAGTACGCGATCCGTTTCCCCTGGACGTGATGACCGGACTGGCTGGGCGGGTGAAGACGGCTGGACTGCTGCCTCCGCTGGCTGGCGACGAATTGCTAGGGGGCGGGGCTGAACCGCCCGACAAAGTGGGTACATTCCTTGTCCTTAGCGTGCGCTTGGTCATGTCCAGGTCCCGGCCCAGACCGACACCGACACCCACACCCAGGCCCAAGGTGCAGAGACTGCTGCGCAGCTGCCTTTTATTCACACCACCGCTGGCCGTCAAGGTGTGGCTGCGGCGGGTCATCATCATGGAACTGCTGCTGGGCACAACATTGCCAGCGCTGTTTCCACTCGCATTGGCCACCACATTGACGCTCCGCCGACTATTGGCTGCCGCCGCAGGACTGCTCCCACCACTGGCCGATCGTCCGCCGCCGCCGCCTACACGCCCAGCTGCCGGTGTGCCAGATGCTCCGGCTGTTCCTCCGACCGTTTCACTGCTGTCTCCATAGGCCACAATCGCCGCAGCACTGGATTGTATGAAGGACTTGGGCTTGCCATGCTTGAAGATCTGGCGACGACGCGTCTGCATGTGCTGATGGTTCTCGTTGGGCACGTTGCGATAGCGTCGGATTCGAGGCGCGGTCATAGATCCGCCCAGTCCACCAGATTCGGCGGGCAGGGGGTCAGCCATCGTGGAATTCGCCACGGCTACGGGCGTGGCCTCAGATTCCTGAACCTTTTTGATGCGCTGGAATATGTAGTGTACGGCATTCACATCCTCTTTGGGCATCTCGGCCACTGCATCTAGCACGGCAACCGGTTTGGTGTCTTGCTTCTTCGGCAGCTTCTTCTCCTGCTTGGGTGGAGGTTTTTCTACCGCGATGATCAGCTCCGGGACTTTCATGGGCTCCATCTTGTCCACAATCTGGTCAGGCTCCACATGAGTGGGTGTGGCGGGCAACGTGGAGCTCACTTCATTGTCCTGCAACTCTTGTTCGGGTTGCATTTCTATCTCTATTACTGTGGAATCCGACTCCTCCTCGTCTTCATGTAGAGTAGCACACCACTCGCTGGCGGTGGCGGTGGTCACTGGGAAAGCAAACTCGTGCTGTCCCGAACTACTAATGGCCTCCACCTCCATTTGCTCCATTTGCTGTTCGCGCTGCTGCTGCCGCTCCAGGGCTACCTGCTCCTCCTCGGCACGCTCCTGCTGCAGTAGAGCATCCAGCTCGAGCAGCTCCGCTGGCTGCTGTGGCCACGATTCAGTCAGCCGCTCCCTTTCACGCCTGGTCTCTAGTTGGGTCAGCGAATAGCCCTCTTGCTGCTGATAGTGCTGCTGCTCCTGGATGATCTCCAACATGCTGCGGTCCAGCACAACGGATGCGGAATGGACAGTGGTTTGTTGTTCTGCTACTGCTGCTGCTTCTGCGGCGGCGGCGGCTGCTGCTGCTGCTGAACGCGAGCGTGCCTCCTGCTCCTCCTGCTCGTTCAACAGGGAGTTGTACGACTCGGCGAAACTGTAGCTACTCTCCAGATGCTGCTCCAACTCATTCAGCTCACGATTTTCAGCCGCCTCCGCAGGATCTATTACGGACTGGGCTATGCTGCTACCATAATTGGTGCACTTGTCAATGCTGGTGTGAGAGTACATGTCCAATGTTAAGACATCCATTCGATCTGGTTCGGGATCGGGCTCCGGTTCGGTGACGCCACTCCAGGAATTGTTGATGGTTGACTTGCGCCACGCTTTTCTGTGGTTGAACAAACTTTGCTGCAGAATTCCCATCGATTTGATTTCCTCCTCCTCCTCCTCATCCTCTTCTTCTTCCACCGTTTCGTCATCTTCATCCAGCTCGTCCTCGTCCACATCGAAGTAGTCGAAGTGGCGGAAGGCTTCCGGAGGCGAATGCCGCTTGGCCAAGGCACTGTACGGCTGGTCCAGCACATACTCATGCTCCTCGATGAGAAAGTCGGGGTAGTTGTTCTCCACATCCAGTGTCGGCAGCTCCTCGTCGTCCTCCTCCAGCAGTAGCTCCACCTCCAGATCGGTGTCGCGTGCCATCGCGGATGGGGAACGTGTTGGCGTCGTGGGCGAGTTATTGCGGGCCGCTGGTGTTAGTATCACAGTCACAACGGACGTGTTGTCCGCACGCATCTTTTTGGCGGCCCAGGTTTTGAGGGCCTGATCCACCAGCGCCTTGCTGGGATTCATGACGTCCTGCTCGTTGAGTATCTCGCCGATTAGATGCTCCTTGCGCACACTGTCCACCGCCTCCTGGGCGGTCACCACATTCCAGAGGCCATCGGTGCCGAAGATTAAGCATCTGCAGGCAAATTATTCAATATTAAGATGTCCAGCGGTGTAGCTATTTTATCAGAATCACTTACCTAAAGGTACTGGGATTGATCTTAACCACTTTGACATCCGGATCGGGACTCACAACGAACTCCTTGAAGCGGGAATTGTAGCTCCAGAGATCGCCCAGGGAACGAGCCACCGCCAAAAAGGGTATTTCATCTACCAGAGTTCTGCGGCGAATGGGACCGCGATGCATTGGGTCCCTGGGTCGGTTCCACACCACTCGCGGAACTCCCGATTTGATGGCAACATTGCCACCGGAACGCTGGATTCTCGTCTTCTCTGCCAGTGACTCCGGCTTGTGGTCCGTGGTCAGTGGACGAGCACGCCAGTTGCGTTCTCCCTTGTTCTGGTAACCCAAAACGATCCCAGAATCACCCACATGACCAATGTAGATCTTCTCGCGACGCATGAAGGCCACTGTGGCGGTGGTGCCGGCGGTGCTCAGGTGCCCATTGGCAGTGCGTGGCCATTTCTCTGCGGGGTTGGGAAAGGATAATACCAGATTTTAGGATTTTCCATAATTCCAACTTAACTTATACGTTATCAAATATGAATTCAGCTTAAACAAAAAAATGGTTGTATGATAAGTCATAAAATTTGCATTGGCCTATTAATCTAACAGAAAACCTAAATTACTTCATGAAATTATAAACAATACGTAGGGTAAGGACAAAAACAATCCCAAATCGCTTTAAAGTTCGGGATTTTCCCAAACAACTAAAGATAATTTCTACTTATATTTAATCAGGCAATGAGTAATAGCATTTAAACAGCGACTTTACATGATGAAAGCAGTTGAAAAAATCATTTTCCAAGGCCCCTGGATTTTTGGCGCTAAACTGAATATTTCGGAATATCGAAACGAGGTATTGATATTTCCCACACAGATACACACCTACAAACGTGTATCTGCGTTTCTGGCATCCCTTGAATTTCTGTGTACTTTGTTTTTGTTATGCGAATAGGAAATGGGCACACATTTATTTTCTTTTCTCTTTTGCCACCTCTCGCTCTCCCACTCGCTGCATCTCTTTCGTTCTCGCATTTCGAAACGCCTTGGTGGGCCGCGCCGCCATACGGTCGACCCGCTCTAACTCACGGCGGGGTTGCCATGCTTGGCGAGAGTACAGCCATATGGCAAGTCCGTGGAATATTCCACTCGCGATAACTAAGTGTGTGTGTGCATTTGTATCTGTATCTGCTGCTGTACTTGTATCTTTTTGGTGTGGGCTGACAATAGAGATGAGCAATTGAGCGATGGTTGAGTCATCGCCACACACGGTTGCATAATTACCTAGAGATGGGAGACCCCAGGGAGCAGCTCGGGACTTGAGGCAACTTTTTTTTTATGTGGGGGGGCGAAACGGCAACCCTGACAACGGGGACTTACGCGGTTTGAAACCGCCAACTGACAGTTAATTCAGTTTTCGCGCATCTCTAACGGTCGCTTGGCATTGGCAACAATTTGGATATGAAAATGCATGAGAGAAGGCAGAAATACAAATACAAATACAACTATATTATATTCTCTTTTTTTCGTATGATTTAAAATCTTTATGCCAACTGACTTATGCCTTCTTTTGGTTGCCTCAACTTTGAGATGGCTAAGTTTCCCAGCTATTTCGTGCTCACCTTGTTCCCGCCACATGGCGAAATGTGTGGCGATGTATCCCTCGCGTATGGCCCGCAGGACATCCTCATCCTGATCTGACCAGAACTGCTTCTGCTTGACGATCTCGAGCATAAGGTGCTCCTTGGCGAAGAGGGCGGCCTCGGGACCGCCGTGTCCGTCGTAGATGCCAAAAAATGCGTATTCCAGTTCGTGGGTGATCGGTGATTCCTGGTAGGCCACCGAGAACTGATCCTCCATGTATTTGCGGCCTCCCTGGCAGCATTGTCCAGTTACGCGCATATTGACGCCCAGGGAGGAGCACGGCGACGGATTGCCGGTGGATGCGCTACTTCCAGTGGCGGAGCTGGAACTGGAATTACTGTTGGAACTGCTGCTCGAATTGGAATGGCTGCCGGCACAGCTGTCTGGAATCGATCGCGGTGGAACGATGGCCGCCGACCGGCGCAATCGACTCTGTGCCGCTCCGCCGCCCCGCGAGCGGTTTATGGTTGTGGTTGTTGCTGAGTTTAAACGTTGTTTCTTTGGATTTAAAGGCTTGGCTGGTGATCCCACCTCCACATCGACGACTATTTCCTCGGCATATGCTTCCATCTCGGTGAACTCCAGGTCGGGAATGGGAATGCTGCTCCTCTCTGGCTTCTGCCCCGGCTCTTTCTCTTTCTCCTGTGCGACTCCTACCGCAGCCGGTTCAACAACAACAACATCACTGCTGGCATCC
The DNA here is from genome assembly GCF_016746395.2 of Drosophila simulans. Lineage (NCBI taxonomy): Eukaryota > Metazoa > Arthropoda > Insecta > Diptera > Drosophilidae > Drosophila > Drosophila simulans. The sequence goes on from NC_052525.2 coordinate 4,372,056, forward strand.
AGTGCTGGATGGCATGCACTGTTATTGTTGTTATTGCCGCTGCTGCTGCCGCCGTGGCGAGAAGAGGAGAACTGCTGTCGAGGAGTAACGGAGGCTGTGGCTGTGGCTGGAGCTGGAGTTGGAGTTGTGCCGCCGTCGTCCCCATAATAGTTAATAATATCAAATTCCACGGACGACTCATCTGAGTCCTGGAAAGTACCGCTGTTCGCTGCCGTTTCACGCAAACGGACTACCGTTTTTTCGATGGCCGAATTGATGAGGCATCTGTTGGTGGTATTGGTAGTGGCGATGATTGTGTTGGCATTTGTATTGGTATGGGTGCTGGTGCTACTCCTGTTATTGGCGGGCAACATCTTCCTGCTTCTCCCTCTGTTATTTTTTGTGGTTTTCCCCCGAGTTTTGTTTATGCTGCTTGCTGGTGCTTCTTCTTCTTCCGCCTTTTAGTCTTCACCGTCTCGCAGTGTTGTAATTTCCGTTGACATTTGGCACTCTCACACACACGTACAACGCAACACAACACAAAAAACAATAAAATATATATAAGGTACAAGAAGAAAAAGCGACTCAGGCCTTTCTCTCTCCCGCTCTCGCTCTCGCAGCCCTCGCTGTGGCGGGCAGTGCAAGCGAGACGACTATCTATGTGCTGTATATAATTTACGTTCGCCAACGAGCTTGAGTGTGTGAGTGCTCCATCTAGCGTATTTAGTGTTTTGTGTTTGCAATTGGCCGCCAAAAACCGATGAATTTCCTTTATTTTGCACCAAATCGAGGATTTAGAAGTAGATTGTAATTTCTGCTGTTGCTTTCAGCAATAGTTTTAAAAAACATTGGTCTTTTATCCTCGACGAAAGACCTAATGACCAAGGCGCGCAGTTTTACCTTGATGATTTGTTGTTCGCCAGCATTTTTTGCCGTTCGATTCTGCTCTCGACTTCCGAACACTTTACTATTTTTTTTATTTTAATTTTTTGGCTGTCAGCACGTCCACATCCACACACACAACAAAATTCACAGTAAATTGTTTAACAAAAATTATGTTGAAAAAAAAATCAAATAGAAAGCGTGTGACCGTTGTGAAAGTAGGTCGAAAACACCACGCTCCATAGACGATGTATAATGCTGGCAGCACACCAATCGATAACAACGAGGCGGGGCTGATATCGATGAATGTGTCAAATGCATTATTTTTAAGTTTTTAGTAATGTATACACTTGTTATAAGGTAAATAGTTTTATCTGGCAAATAAAATTTGTTCTAACATTGGAAAGCAATTAGTTTAACAAGCAAAGTCTCGACTCCATAATGATAAATGGTAGGGTTAGATATCTTACGTATTATATATTATTTAGTTCACCAAAAGCTATTTCCAAAAAAAAAAAGCTAACGATTTTCTTAGTGATAGTCAAAGACGTATGTTTATAGTGATAAATACTTAAGTAACCGGAAACAAACGAGATTGTTAAGAATACGAATGTTATTTTAGGTACTGTATATTTTCAAAATTATATATTATTTTATAAGTGCATTCTTTTGATGAACATATAATTATAAATGTTTTTATTTATAAAATAAAATTACATAACTTAAAACAAAATTTAATTAAATTTAAAGACTTATAAAATTAAATTAGTTTATTACTTAACGCAATAAGTATGTTAATCAATAAAACATCTGGAAACAAACTGGTTTTAATTCAAAACATTAAAAATATGATTCATTACAATGGATATAATAATTTTATTATCTCAGCTTTTATATTTTCATTATTTACATGTCGATTTTTGGTGAAGCTAAATTGCATCATACTAAATTTAATCGAATGTCCACTTTTTGGTTTGGATATCTTTAACGTAATTAAACTTAATTATTGAAAATAGCTATATTTAGCAATACTAAAAAAAACGTTTTTCTTTATTGAAACACCGCTAGCCACCTGATTCTTTTATTAATAGTTTAAATTTTAAATAAAATGTAAAATAAATCGAATAAGTCCTGCTCTTATCGTCAGCTGTTTTTATCGTTTAAAGCTCCTATACCAGTGATGTCCGTCTTTGAAGTGCACTCAATCGAATATTGAATACCGGCTATCGAGTGCAGGATTTCAGGGAGTATTTTTGACTTTCAACAGTTCTACGCGGCTTTTAAATGTTTTAATTACATATTTGATAAAAATTTCCCCCTTTAATAGTCAACTAGAGACTAGTCAACAGTCTCGGTAAGTGTTATCGAATCGATAACAGTCATCACTGCTGCCAGACGCCGCCTGCCAAACGTGGCCTGCCAGACGCGGCCCTGCTCTGGCCAATCAGAGTCGCCTACGACTCGTATGTCGGAGCTCGTCGTTCATCGTTCGTCGTGTGATAAACCGAAGTCGGAAACCGAAAGCGAAGCCGTCACTCAGTAAACCATCAGCAAGCAAACCGTTCAGTTCTATTTCATTTGTCAAGCAGCTAAGGTGTTCTACCTTCCATTTACCGTTCCAGTGTAAAATTCAGTCGACACGTTTAGCGGTAAAAAAAACCCACACATCCACGCACAATAAAGTATATGGGGGCAAATGTTTTTTCAACCCGGTTCCTAGAGATCTTCTGAAAAAACAATTCCCTATCTACTGTTCTTTTTTTTCTCGTTCTCTGTTCTCAAAGTGAAGTAGCCGCGGCGTGCTAAATTTGTATTGCGTGCAAAATTGTTAAAAAAAAGAAACCGAAAGAGAAATAAGCGAACACATACACACGCATTCCGCATTCCGCATTTTTCCTGCCCACAACTTTTTTTTAAAGTTCGAATTTGGTATTCCATTAGAATTTATTTGGTGACAGCTGTTGAACTACGAGTGAAAAAATCGCGCGCAATCAGGAAAAATTAAAAGGTAAGTCATAGAAAATAGCAAGCAAAAAACAAAAAAAAAAAAAAGCCGTGTGAATGTTCTTGAATGCAAAAGCAACGGTATGCATTTTAATAATGCGAAAAGTTCCCATAGTGCAAAAGTGTGTGGGAGAACACATAAAACACGACGAGTCATTTTTTTTGTCAGCTTCTGGCTTTTATTTGGAGCGGCGGTGAAATCAAGTTTTCGGGTTGACGTCATTTTAATTATGCATAGAAACGCAGGTAATAGTCGAAAATTTTGTCACTTTTCGTCAGCGGTTTCAGCAGTGTTTCCGCAACGTTATTCGCGAACAATCAAGCTAATGATTGATCAGCTGTCGAAAGTTTCAGTTGTTCTTCCTTTAGGCTGTGTGAAAATTGCTAATTAGAGAACAGTACAGATTCGGCGAGGGGAGGCGAGTGTAGTCCTGCATTGAAAATTCGCGGGTTTCCAATTGCAAACGGGAAATTCAATTACCCAGCGTGCATGTGCAAGCGCGCGCGTGTGTGGGTGTGTATGGCTGCGTGAATGACTAGCAAAAAGCGTTGCATAGTAGCAGGTGCAGGGCCCAGTTCCGTCCACATATTTATATACATATCTATATATATATATATATATATATACATCTATATATAAACATATATCTATATACATATATATATCCTGCGACATGAAATGAAATTATAAATGACAGGCTGACAGCAGAGAGAGGAAAAGAGAGAGACACGACTGGACCGGGACCTGCACTTGCTACTATGCAACGCTTTTTGCTAGCCATTCACGCAGCCACACACACTGTACAAAAAAGTAGTGCTAAAAACAAGCACTGTTTCGCGCTCATAAATATACAACTTGTGCTCTCTTCCGCTTCCCGTCTTGCCTCTTTCCCCTTTCCCTCTTTCCGCCACACTGTTTAACTGTCAATGCAGTTTTCTAATTGACTTCATCAGAAAAGCGAGAAGAAGAAGTGGTACCTCCACTGCAGCATCCATACAAATACACACATGCCGTCCCTCTCACTCCATTGCCTTTGGCCACCTGTCAACTCTCGGCTGTCTACCTCCCACCCCCACCCGCCTATCCACAATCCCTATCCCTCCCTCTCTCACTCTCTCTGTGTGCGATTCCGCCCGCCAACAGTTTTGCCAGCTTTACCGTTATGATTTGTCTGCCCTGCACGTTACTGTCAAACGTCAGGAACACGAACGAACCTGCTAAAACGCAACAAATTCCAGACGCCGATAAAAAAAAGACGTTTCAAGATTGAACATAAATATGTATACAAACCACCGAGCATATCGGAAATTAATATCGTCAATCTGTTTCTGAACAGGAAGAAATCTGAATTGAGATGGCATATTGCTCAACATATCACATGATAATACATCTTATCATTCAGATTTATGCAAAGAAGTCAATGTAAAGCCAATTGATATCGCAGGTTAAAAGATATAATTATCTGTATACTTTCTTAAAATCAAATAGAGTAAAGCCAAAGATAACTATTATAATACTTAAATGTTTTATGCCGTGCAGAGGCGTGTAAACATTGCGATCGGTTTTAGCGGGTGCTAACTGTACTTGCGAATTCGATTGCTACTTTGTGATTAGCTGCGTGTGGAACTTTGCTGGTTGCCTTAGCTTAGGCGTTTTTAGTAAATTACGGAAAATATTGGATAGTGCGAATGTGTCAGCGCAAAGAGCGCCGGGTCCGGGTATCCTAGCGACTAAAATTGGTTGCGGTTGCTTTGCCACGCCACGCCACTTGGCCACCTTGCCTTTGCCACCTAGCCACATAGCCTAGCCCCAGCCCCTTTCGCCCACTCCCACAACCACTCCCACATTTTCCACCCGCTGATTTTGAGGTTGCAATTGCAAAATGCCAAGCGCACTTAGTGAGCTCCGCTGTTTGCCTTGCTTCTTCTCCCCTGCTATGCTCTGCTTTTCGCAACTAATAAGCAATGCCATTGCTCGCAGAAGTATGCTACGAAAAAGAGCAATTGCAATGGGATCTCCGGGCATGTATGCATATGTGTGTGTGAGTGTGTGTGTGTGAGCCTTGAATTTGAATTAGTTGTTGTTGCTGCTGGTGCTGTTGGTGCTTCGCAGCTTCTCTGTCATGGCCACCTACGCGCGTATGTGTGTGAGGGAGGGAGAGCCAGAGAGAGCGAGAGAGAGAGAGCGAGAGCATCTGCTCAAGGCCATTTTGCAGTGCACTGCTTGTGCTGCCGTCTCGCTCGCTCCATTTAATTTAAATGCATCCTGCATATGCATATTGCCTGTTAATTGACATCGGTATGTGTGCATTGGCCCTCTGTGTGCGAGTGTGTGCTTGTTCGTGCTTGTTTGTGTTAATATGTCATCCTGTGGCTCTGATATTTGATTTGTAATATTGCCGCTCGTATTGCTTGTGTTTCTATAATTAAATTGCCTGGCTTCTGCTCTGCTGTGCAAACTGTCCCGAAAAAGCATGCAATGCGCCTGCGTTAATAAAGTGTACACAGCGAGAAATCGGGACATTGCAGGGTTTATTCAGAAACAAAGTAATACAAAGTAAAATAATAATATTCTCGGAATCGTTGTAAACCAAACATGCTTGAGGGATATGAACATTGTATTTATCTATCAGTTTTTCTCGCGGTGTGTGTGTGTGTGTCTGTGTCCAGTGGGGGCTAACTTTATTAAAACCCACTCTTTAATTGAAGAAAATACTAATAATGTTTTACGATGCGCTCGCCTCTTTTCAGTGGCGTTGCTCATCTCTTTCTCTCTTTGCTCTCGTTACAGTTACCAAGGGGAATCGCTAAAAAGAGACATTTTCAAAAAATTAGATTCGAGTGAAATAAAAAAAAAAAATTAGTCAACATGTCTGATCGCAAGGCCGTGATTAAGAATGCCGACATGAGCGAGGAGATGCAGCAGGATGCCGTCGATTGTGCGACACAGGCCCTCGAGAAGTACAACATTGAAAAGGTACAGATTGAATAATATACATAAATATATATCTATAGCCGTGTTTAAAGTCCTGAAACGTTGTGACTCCCATGATTGCACACATCCCCAACACACAAATAGCATCTAATTGCCTTAACATTCCACACACCTACTGATTAGGGGTTGGAAAAAAGGGGTTTTGGATAAGGGAATGAGCGGGCACAACAGGTGTTTTTTAGTGGGTGACTTCGGGAGACGCAAACGTATCGTATTTTAAATACCACTTGCATTACTCAACACATTTCCAGCAACTTCTGTTGCTAATTTCATCAACAAACTTGCCAATTTGGTAGCCAAATAGAAATATGAATATGACTGGCTTCGGGCATACAAAATAATTTGGATAAATGCCGAACAATTGATATTAAAGGCTTCGCTTGATTATTTCGCTAGCCAGGTAATTAGGAATTGGAAACTGGCAGCGGTGGGATTATTATTTTGGCCCAGAACCGTAATTAAATTGGATTTACTTCTGCTCGCACACGCACACACACACACACACACACACACACGTTGTTTCCCATTAGTTTTCCCAGTTCGGACATTGTTGCATCTCAGGGCGGTGGAAACACTGAAACCCCAAACCCACTTTCCTCCCAGTAAACTTGTGGCTTGCACTGCGTTTGGCAATTTCACAATTTTGCGGTGCAGCCTTTGGGTTTTCCGCCCACGCGTCCGTTTTCACAGCCCATTTTCACGCTCCGCATCCAACGCCCATGCAACTGCGTTGCAGTTTCCCTTTCTCTCTCTATTTTTTTTTTTTTTGGCTGTCCGCGTGAAGAACTCCTTTCACAAGCAATGTGGCAATATTTGCCTGCATTTTCCGAAAGTCTTTGTAATTTTATCATTCCTAACCTTTGCCCTTCTCATCGGCTTAATGGCAAAGGGCATAGCATTTCTTTTACCAGTTGAATGCAACTTATCAAAAAAAAAAAAATAATAATAATAATAATAATCTTTTTCCGCATTGAAAAGGGTGCCAAATTTTGTAGTACACCCATTTCATGCACAGGATTTTCCGTAACCGTGACTAACCTCCGGTTAAAGTAGCCCTGACCTAAGGAGATTTTCCCCGAGGAAGTGGCAAATCGGCGGAGGACTGACCATCATTAACAATGTCCGACGTTCATGTTGTGCAACAACAACAACAACAATAAGCTCTTGATTTAGTCGAACGCATGGAACAACAACAACAATAACAAAACAAGAAAGAAAAACAAAATCAGCCAGCAATGTCAACAAAGTCGAAGAAATTGAATAATCAATAGATGTGCGGGGGGTCGTGGGGTGGGGGGGACTGCGATTGAAGGAAAAGTGCCAAGCACACATACACTCACTACTCGGGTGCACAGGGAGAAATTATATATTACGTTTTGTTATTCTTAGCTTTAGTGAAGTAGGTAGTTTTTTCATTTTGGAATGCAAAATGAGCCCTGAAGCCAATGTGGTTTTCTACTGAGCAAAGTGTTTCATCAATTGGAAAACATTATGGAAATTGTTTTCCCCGAGTGCGATGGTCGTCACAGTGGTGGAGATGGTCAGATGGGCAGACCCTGACGGAGGTCACTGAAAATGCGGCCTGCAAAAAAGGGAAATGGGAAAGGCCGGAGGAAAAGCGGCTCCGATGGAAAGCTGCGGGCATTGCCAGCAACTAGCAGCGAGCGAGCCTTTGTCAATGCCAATGGCAGAAGATAACACACTGAGACTAAAACCGAGTCGGCTGTTCTATATGCTGCGATTGCTGCCACTGAGACGCTGGGAAAATGGCATCGGAAAATGGAAAAGCGACGGTACGCGGGGGGTGGAAAAAAAATAAGCGCGAGCCCTTGAAAGCAAAGCAAAGTAAACTTGAAATCACGGCGGAAGTGAATAAATCGTGGGAGGGGGAGGGGGGTGTAACTCGTGGGCGGAAAAAACACAGGAGAGATTCTGCTAATTGAGCAGTAAAAGCGAAATGTGCGTACACAGTGGATATTGGCTAAGCTAAACAGCGTAACAGCGCATTTCCACACTCAGCTGAACTGAATCAGCAGTTTTTCTGCTTCAATAGATAATATAATATAATAATATTATAATATTCATAATAGTTATTCATTCAACGATTTCCCCAGCGAGTTTAAGGCCAATTAAGTGATTTTCACTGTATGCGCCACAGGTCCTGGGTCCTAAAAGTATGCCACACATTTTCTCTTTATTCGCACTCTTCCCGAATGTTGTCATTGTGCCCGAGGGGTGCGGTGGGGTGTTGTGGGTGATATGGAAAGAAGTATCGTGGTGTTTTAGGGGAGCGGGGTGGTTTCATTGAGGTGGGGCGAAAAGTAACCACCATTGAAACACCTGAACCACCTGAACCACCCATTGCGAGCCTACCTCTTGTTGCTATAAATAAAATATATGCCACACGATTGATTGCCTTTTTGTCTTTACTCTTCTCTCTCTCGCTCTATATCTCTCTCTATCTATCTCCCTCTTCCCCTTTTCATCGCTCATTGCATAATAATAAGTTGGCCATTATTTCTCACTGTGTGCTTGCTTTGTGTGGGTAATTAAATATGGATTTTTGTTTTTGTTTCCGAGCGGCGAAAACACAAATTTAATTGCTTAGATGAAAATTGAAAAATTGCCACCGTCTAATGGAAAAAATTAACAATAAAAATAGAATCAAATTTGTGGGAAAGATAATAATGGCTGGCAGCCGAGTGTACGGACTACCTTTAACCTTTCGACGACGATGCTGCATTGAATATGTAATGTCGTTTGTTTCGCCAATAGTTTCGAATCAATAATTGAACTGGTAAAGTCTTTCGATTTTCCGCATTTCCCAGCTGATTATGAGTTCAAAACTGCAATCACAGCGACACAATGGCAATGTTTGGGGTGGGGAGGTGAGGTAGCTCAGAAAACAGTTTTTGGTATCCATTAGATACGCAACTAATACTACCAAATGGAGTGGGTGTGGGGGGTGGGGTGAGATACCGCCCCCTGGGGCGCACAAGGGTTAAGCCTGGGCCCACTTCGTTGTACCTTATGTATGTATTTTTAGGGGCGCGCAACCTTTCAAGCAGCTTAAATCGTATCCATAGGCATTATGTTGCTCCCCTTCCCCTCCCCCTCCATTTCCATGTATTTTTGTATCTGTGTGTGTATTGTGTATATGTGTGTGTGTGTGTCTGTGAGCCGCGATTTAAAGGCAAAGCCCTAAATAAGCCAACAAGAGGGCCAAAAAATAAAATGGAAAAAGGGAGAAACAGCGGGGCAGCAGAATATAAATTTTCAATTCAATTATTTTCTGGTCTTATGTTTGCTTTTAAATAAATGTAATTAGTTTTTAGCAGAGTTTTTAGCTGCAGGTGTAAAATGGAAGCAGCGTAGTTTATAACAGTTAATTCTTTTGATTTATTTAACTCGAAGCAGTCTTATTAAATTTGATTTACTGAAAAATGCAAAGTGTGTAGGTAAGGTAATTAAAAAAAAACATGAGAATGACAACCATGATGAAAAACTAAATAAAAACGTGGACTTTACTATTGACACTCAACGGTTTTCGCATTTAAAAGCGAATTTAATTAGATTTTTTTTGCGCGCTGCTATTATCCTTGCAATTCAGTTTTTTGTTTGCTCCTCTTGTGACGCACAAAAGGCGGCAACCCTGCGCACAAATAAACACGGCAAACAGTTTTGCATTCAATCGTTGCGGGGACTTTATGCATTTTTATTATTACCATTTGTATTTTTTTTTTTATAGGTTTTGTTTGTGATTTTTTTGTTTTGCGTGGCCAAAATGTTTAATCAATATGCGGGCAGGCGGCGAATATGTGTATGTAAATAGATTGTGTGTGTGTAAAAAGCAAACACACATGCACATGCATTCACTCTCATATTGACACACATTCATCGAATCCAGAGTATTCCGTTTTTTGTTTTTGCCATGCCTCAAAACGTGTCCAGGCATATTTTCCGGGGCTCAAATGCCATCCAGCCAGGTGTAGCCTAATTGCAATCGTCGTGCAGTTGGTCTTGGACACTTTGCTTGCAACTTGAAAGCGCAGTGATTAGATCCATTCCAACCTGCTCTATTACAGAACCGATTGATAACACCGAATGTCAATCAAAAGTGGAGGAAATACCTTTGGTGCTTTGAAGTCGCCTGCTGCCAAAATGTGTCAGTTAGCTTACCTAAATTATATGACCAAAATTGCAATGCCGATTTCATTAGGCTGCCTACGTTGGTTGTATATGTGTCGTTGTATATACGTATGCATATATTTGGTGGCACAGAACTGAGCGCACGACAGCAAGGAGCAGCACTCCAACCCACTCTATGGTTACACCCACCCACTCTTAACCCCTGTTGCCACACAGCTCCTCCCACTCGCATGTGTGTGTGTTTGTGTGTCGGAATGTTCATTTTGTATTTTTTTGGCGTTGCCAAAACAAAATTCCATGGCATTGCTAGGGGGCGGTGGCAAGAGGGGCCCCACCTCAACACCGCTCACCTCCTCATCCCCAACCAAATTGAATATAAAACAATCAGCCTTATATTGTCGTCTGACACGACACGAAAATATGCACGCAATAGGCTGAAAGCAACAAAACAAGAGTGCCAAACAAAAAACATGTCCAAAGGATGTGCTCCACCGAAAATGGGGAGCAGCTGGAATGACTTAATAGCCATGATCGCCAGCGGACTCCATTACAGTGGCACTTTTTAGACTAAAAGTATACAAAGTATGTAAACTACTCAAACTGATGTGTGCGTTTCACTTGAGCCAGGCATTACTGTACCGATGACGACAACTTTGATTGAAGGATAGCTACAGCAGAGAATCGGATAATGGCACTCAGCTAAATCAGCTTTATATTGTTTTTCCCTTTTGTTTCCTTTTGCTCGGTGGCGCGCTTTTCTTCGCCTGTCCTGTTTGTTTTATTATTTGGTTCGTTATTTTCACCGTTTTTGTATTTTGAGGTTACCAGGTTAAGTTTATGACTTTGCACGCATTCCCCGGCAACAACAATGGGCTGCCGACCCACCTGCCCGGTTTTTTGACCCCCGACCCCTGGACTAAATGAAATCAACTCCAAGCGAGGCGCCCAAAAGTATGGCGAAAGAAAACTTTCGAACTCTGCTGCCCCAACTTTCGAAACAGAAACAGTTTTATTTTCCTAGGGTTCAGCTTCATTTCGCATTTCGCATTTTCCTCGTTCCATATAATAATTCAAACAAAAATGCACTTTTTTTTAAGATGCCAGCTGCAATTATGAACGCCGTGTAGAATATAGATACAGATACGTACTAACAGATGCTTTGCTGCCACTTTAAGTGGCAACACCTATCAAAGTGAGCTGCTGGCCAAGCTGGGCTGTAAAATTCCTTCACAGGCTGAGCTTCATATTTATCTGACCTCCATTGTGCATTCGCCTTATATATGTATATATAATATATATCTTTATATGCGGGTTGTGCTGGCTGCTGCGTGTGTGTTTGCGTAACCCTGGACTTAGTCGCCAAATCGACTGACAATGACCTTTGACATTTGCCAGACCAAACTGCATGGTTTACAACGCAGTGCTTGTAACAAAACCCACCAACCCACCCATCTTGCAATGTTCTTCGCCCTTTTAGCAGCGCCATTTAGTCCAATCCTTTAGCCGGCATATTCGCCATCTGAACTTTGTGGTTTGTTAGTGTTAGCATGCATAATTAGCCGTTGCCTCAAGAACTGTGCATTAATTTCAGGCCAAATGACTTAATGCGAATAACAACGAAAATCATAACTAACTCATTAGCACAAGAACTTTTACCTCGACGCACAACACAACACAACACGGCCGCGTTGAGTTTTCCGTTTTGGCCAGCAACACTTTTCGGTTGCTGCCAGGTTTTTGGGGTCACATTTTGGGTTACCCCAGTGACGGAACCCCCGCCCCCATTGGGCTGATGGAAATGGGAATGAAGTTCGCGAGGGGGGGTGAGAGGAAGGGGGCGACTGGTGGAAAATGAGTTTTTCGTTTGGCATTTTATTGAGTTTGCCGTTTGCCGCTAATTTCAAAACAGTTAGCAGCCACTTAGGCATTTGTTTTCCACCTCGCCCCTTTTGATGGGCATCGCTTTTGGGTGTTTTTCGCGTTTTTCGGCTTGGCTTTAGTTGTTCCCTTCTTGCCATTGCATTCTCTGACAGCTTTATGGAATTTGGCGTTAACTTGTTCGACAATTGGCAGCTGCACAAGGGAGGAATCGTAATCTATAGCCACTATGGGAAATTGAATTACAACCGAGAGCGGCAAAGTTATCAATATTCGATTATAAGATGATGCTTCGGCATCGAAGAATGTGCACGGGCTTAACTTTTAATAATTGAAACCAATTACAAATATAACACAATATCAGAGGGAAATGTTGCACTGATAAAAAACCAAAAGACTAATACATTATTTTGACTTTCCATTCAATTGCAGGACATTGCGGCCTACATCAAGAAGGAGTTCGACAAAAAATACAATCCCACATGGCATTGCATTGTCGGTCGCAACTTTGGATCGTATGTCACCCACGAGACGCGCCATTTTATTTACTTCTATTTGGGCCAGGTGGCCATTCTACTGTTTAAGAGCGGTTAAAGTATTGTCGAGTCGGATGAAGTGGTGGTGAGGAGGCTGATGGAGATGCAGCAGCTGCCCCGCCAGCAGCAACAACAGCAGGGGCAGCAGTCGCATTTCGGAGCATCAGAGGATGAGGACTTAGAGCAGAAACAGCAACAACCACATAACCAACCACAACAACCACACCAACCGCGGCGCCAATATCATCAACACCAACAAGAACGACAACTGCAAACACTACAGCCACCAGAAGAACATCTCAAGGATGCGGAAATGATGACCGATAGGACAAGCGAGAAGCAACAGCAGCAAGAACACTACCAGCAAAAACAATCAGAAGATACGGATAAACAGCTAACCAACGATCAAGACGTAGACGATGGGGAGAATGACCAGGAGGAAGTTGAAGATGAGGACGAAGACGAGGACGATGATGATGGCACCATTGTGGAGGACAGCGATGCCACCAGCTGCAGCAGTTGTCGACGAGCCGAACTGGAGGATAATCAGCAAGAACAGCCGCCGACGTCATCTCCCCAAAAGGATAGGGAACACGTCACTTAGGGCCATCTTCTTCCACAAAATGAAGAGGCTGCACACAACACTTCATTTTAGCTTGTCCATCGGCTGCAAACGACACCGATTGGTTGGTGGTAAAGATTACATCATATGCTCAGCAAATATAACTGAACAAGCGGAAAAATGTTCAATAAGAAAGCGCTACTAGAACATACATACACTACAAGAAACAGAGGAACTTGTTTAAAAGCACGAACCAACGATGTTTAGTTTCGAAATCACCATTTCCCATCCTGAACCTCAGCATGTTGATAATATAGTTTAGAATAAGCAATTGGTTACCATTTGGATTCGCATTCGCTCCCCACGATTCAAACATCTGTTGAAATATACGTTTAATAATTTCTTTGCAAATCTTTTATGTGCTCGAGCATTGCTTGGACTTATAGTTTACGTATAAAACCTGCGCAATTAAACAATTGTTAACAAGTGAAGAACCAAGAACCATGTGTTATATTATTTATGTTTATTATTTTACCTTTTTTATTTTCAATCCAATTTCGTTGGCGCTTAGCAGAGGCAAGAACCAGACACACACACACACGTACACATAGCACAGGCAACAACCACCACTACAACCGAACGAGTAAAGTAAAGAAAAAAACTGAATATTTAACAAAATTGTAAGGAAAACTCACATATTTTTCTGTCGGATGGATTATTTATGTGTATTGAACTCTCAACACTTGTAATCGGAAACCAAGCAGAAAGTATATATAAAAAATAGTATAATGTGAAATTTGCATACACACCATACTCACTCACACACACAGACGCTCTCTGCACACCTAATGGGTACACAGAGAAAAATATCTTGAAATTGGCATGCTTTTCCCAAAAAAACAATGGTATCCATAACTTGAATCGGTTTTTTGAATTGTCAAAAATACGCAGTTTTAAAAATTGCATTTGTTAGGTTTTTTGTACCGAAATTGTTATATTTTTATCTGATTATGTTATATGATCAAATATTGCAAATTGAGACCTTGCAACATATGTAGCTATTATAAGTGATTCGATGTTTATCAAATTGTGTTGGATTATTTTCAAAGTATTTTACAAGTGATTGCTAATTTCTCTCTGTGTGCTTAAACAATGTATTATTCATTGCTTACGAGCAAACCAAATCGGTGCGTGTTTGGACATGGATTTTTTCCACCTCCCAACCAAGCCCCCCCTCCCCGCCACAACCATTATTTACTCCTTTGCCTGGATTTTGCCAAACAACGGCAAGCCAGCAAGAACAAGAAAATAAAACCATTGCAATAAAACCAGAGCAGCAACAAATTACACGCAAATCGAATATTATGTGTATGTGTATATGTATTGTCCATCCACAGCAGCAAAGTATGCAACAAAAATTTTTGTAGAAACTGCAAGCAGTAATAAAACAAAAAGGCGGAGAAAGTCGAAAGCAAAAAGCAAAGACAAAATAAATAATTATCATCTTGTCGTTTATATAAGTGTGTGCTATGTGTTTCTCCGAATCGGATTTATGTTATAAAAAACAGAAGAACAGTAACGATTTAAAGGCAAATTTCAAGGAATGAAAGCGAACAGTAATAAGAAACAAGGAAACCAAAAAGTAAATATATATATATTCATGCAAGAAATACAAAATAAAGTAAACATTGGTGTAAATTAAGCAAGAACCTAAGTAAAACCTACTAAAAACAACCAAAAAAAAAGAAGCTTAATACGTAATTTCCTGAAAACAACAGAAGACATATACATATGCAGAATTCACACACATTTACCGTTACTTTTCACACACACATACAGCACCTCTCTCTCTTTAGCTATTGCGTTTTAGATTATTGCTCAGCACGTTTTTGCGTAGACACAAAACTATTTATGCTAACGGTAAGATAGGACCTCCTCTCTCTCTCACCCACACACACACCTCCCCCACTTACACACACACACACATGCACTCGCAAAAACAAGAAGACGAAGAGAATGCAATTTTTTTCTTATAATCGGAATGTCGGATTTCTAATGGGAAAGGAAACAAAAACACACCAGGACTTCTAATAAGTGTTTATACATACAAATATATATATATATACATGTATATGTATACATATGAAACAAAACAAAAAACAAACCAAAGGATAATGAGCATAATTTTTTGTCATAATGCAAAATATTTGTGTGAGAAACCAATTTTTGATGTAACAGAAAAACGAGCGAAAAATTGAATATGTGTAACGGTAACGGAGCAAAAGATAGATAAAAGAATGTGCAAAATTGATTTCTTCCGCTTAGTTTTTCCCAAACGATCGATACATTTTCTCATTTTCCGTTAGTAACTTTTAAACTCAAATCTTTTAGCTGCCATTTCTGACGAAAAAAAAAATGAAACAACAAACCGAGAAACCAACAAATACAAAACTAGTTTAAAATCTTAGTTCGTAAAGCGTTTATTTGAATTTAACCGCTTAATTTTACTTTACCTATTTCTATTTAACTGGTTTTTTGTGCAAGGAACAAACATTACTTAAGTTTTTGTAAGAGATTAGTGAATTATGTGAGCTGAGTGCGATATAGAGCAGTATTGCAATTGCAACTGCAATCGCAAATGTGGATTTATGGAGGCAATTTCAAGTAACAATACGAGTAAGAAATGAGAAAGCAAACAAAAACCAAATGAGATCTTCAATGTGAAATAAAAGTACTTCTTTGAAACCCCTGTTTTTATTTGGCATTCAGTTGGGCGGCAAAATAATTTAAAATGTGATTGAGTAAGTATTATTTCGAGTATTTCAATAACCGTCAAACCCTACGATTGTTTTGATATAACTTTGTGTATATAAAAATAATATAATAGCTTATTGAATAATTTTAATATTACTCCCACATTTTAATTTGTATTAAATATGAAAGTTTGATGAACTAATCTAGTATTTTGTGAAAACAGGCAAAGATACAGTATTTTATTTAGGGTCACACTAATCGGCCAAGTGGTGCGTTATTTTTCGCCATACCGCCAAACGGTTGTTATAGTTGTGCAATATAGTAGTTGATAAACTAATCTCGCTACCTTTTTTTTCCGATTGTTTAACTTACAACGACGCGCGGCGGTGCGACTGAGACACCAGATATATAGCGTGCGATTCTAGATCCGGACAATCCGCATATAGAAAGCCCCCATTCACATCCCATTTCTGTCAGTCGAACGAGAATAACACAGCGAAAATGTTGCGTACTCTGTCACGCGTTAGCGAATTGCCCATTATTGTTAAGCAACTGCAAAAAGTACGTAATCCCAATCCCGCTTTGCACCCACTAACATTTCTAATTGTTGTCACTAAAAAATGCAATTGAACAAATCCATTCGATAATGAAAACACTAAAAGCGTTGCCATAACAACAACAACAACATCATCAGCGGATGTCGGATACTTAGCAACAACAACAACAACAGCATCGATATCATCAGGAATGGGAGATATTCATCGTCGTTTTTCGGTTTATTCCAGAATGCAGCCCAAGCAGGTGTTTCGAAAACCAACAATTATGCCACGGAGGCCACCGTTCAAGTGAATCGGGTGCGTATTATAGCTCTAAGTACATGTAACTCAGGAAAATCCAAAAGTCGGAAGGAAAAAAAAAATACGGTTACATAATGCGATTTTTGCCAGATAGCAGACGGTAAATGGTGTATTCGTTTGCGTGTGTGTGTGTAAGTGCAGGGTTGCATTTTGCCGGTCAATCCGCTCATTTTCAAATGACAAGGTCACGCAGTAATTTGTAGTTTTCCGTCTCCCACGCTCTTTATCACCGTCTGCCTTTTGCGTGGCCGACGCGTGACTGTTCACGCACCATATAACATATAGTCTTATCAACGATCCGCCGATTTTCGCCCTCTCTCTCTCTCACTCTCTCTCTGTCTGTCTGGCTCTCTGTTTACGTCGATTCTCACGCCATAAATTAGCCGCCATAAAGTGCCATAAATCCAAATATGGTTTTTGGGGCATACTTCCGAAAATCCTCGATATCTGGGTATAGCTCTATAGATTAGTATACTTAGATTAGAAAAGCTTGAAGCCTATGGTAATTTGGTTTATCCAATCAAAGTGCTGACATTTTATTACCTATCATGCGTTCCAAACGTTTCCGTTACGTTCTTATCTATCAGCTGTGTGTGTCAGCTGTTAATGCAAAAGTAGAAAACGTTTGTAAAGGTAAAAGTTACTATTGATTAGCTACTATGGTAGGATCTAAATTCTCGTCGAGATATTTCTAAAATATGCTTTCCAACCTTGCAGCCCTTCAAGCTGCATCGTCTGGACGAAGGACCCGCCACGGAAGTGAAGCTAACCAAGGATCAGGCCCTCAAGTACTACACACAGATGCAGACGATCCGTCGGTTGGAGACGGCCGCCGGTAATCTGTACAAGGAGAAGATCATCCGCGGCTTCTGTCACCTGTATTCCGGCCAGGAGGCATGCGCCGTTGGCATGAAGGCGGCGATGCGGGATGTGGACAACATCATATCGGCGTACCGTGTCCACGGATGGACCTACCTGATGGGCGTCTCACCCAGCGGCGTACTGGCTGAGCTCACCGGTGTCCAGGGCGGCTGTGCCCGCGGCAAGGGTGGCTCCATGCACATGTACGCACCGAACTTCTACGGAGGCAACGGCATCGTGGGTGCCCAAGTTCCATTGGGCGCCGGCGTTGGCTTGGCCTGCAAGTACAAGGGCAATGGCGGCATGTGCCTGGCCCTCTACGGTGATGGTGCCGCCAATCAGGGACAGGTGTTCGAGGCCTACAACATGGCCTACCTGTGGAAACTGCCTGTGATCTTTGTCTGCGAGAACAACAACTACGGTGAGTGCTGTAGGAAGTGAAACAAAGCTAAACGATATTTATATAAACCAAATGTTGTATTCCATACCCATTAGGAATGGGCACCAGTTCTGAGCGTGCTTCCTGCAACACTGATTACTATACCCGCGGCGACGCCCTGCCCGGAATCTGGGTGGACGGCATGGATGTGCTGGCCGTGCGCAGCGCCACCGAGTTCGCCATCAACTATGTGAACACTCACGGACCTTTGGTGATGGAGACGAACACGTACCGATACTCTGGACACTCCATGTCCGATCCGGGCACATCGTACCGCACACGCGAGGAGATCCAGGAGGTGCGCCAGAAGCGTGATCCCATCACCTCCTTCAAGGAGCTGTGCATCGAGCTGGGTCTGATCACCACCGATGAAGTTAAGGTGGGTTTGGATTATAGGTTTTTTTTGTCAAAAGTTATGATTGCTAAAAGAAAAATCCACATTCCAGGCCATCGATCTGAAGGTACGCAAGGAGGTCGACGAGGCCACCGCCTTCGCCAAGTCCGACGCCGAGCTGGGCGTGAGCCACCTCTGGACGGACGTGTACTCCAACAATCTGGAGCCCAAGCTGCGCGGCACCATCGCCTACGATATTGATCACATCCAGGAGCGCAAGGGCGTCAATCACTAAGTCATCGGGCCAACGAATCTGATTCGGGAACTCACAAGAACCTTAAACGAAACAAGAAAACCGAACAGCAAACACAAATCACTGACAGACAGACATAAAGAAGACACAATAACTCAGACACTTGGACACAAGCGAAATCTCTAGATCTTAAGCCGAAAGTTGAACGATGAGAACCCCGTAGACCGGAACGGATCCGAAGAGACCCACAATAAGCTTAGCTAATCGGAGCACTCCAACCACACATCGTAGCGCACCACATTACTCTGGGGTACTGCATTGGATATTATATTGCGAACGTGTTCAATAAGGATAAAGCGAGGTGTAAATTGTTGAAAATATAAAAACCTAGAAAAATTAATCCACAATCGTTGTAGTTTTCTTGCCAAAAGTGAAGCAAGTGCTCTTGAAATCATTTTCACCTATGCTTGCACTAAAAAACTTTGATAGATTCAGTAGATATTACGCACTTCGTTTTTTAAACACCTTCTTTCGGTTTGTGGAAGAATTACAGTTCGAATCATAGTAGTATTTGAAAACAAGCACTTGTCAATCAAAAAATCTTCATATTTCCTTCTCGCTCTGTTTAGTGACAGTTGCCATCTCTGTCGATTTGCTTTTGATTTTACTGTCGGTTTCTTTTTGGTTAAGTACAAATCCCTTTTTCAACTATTTCCGATCATTTTCAAAATTTTTGTGCTTGGCAATTGCCCATTTGGCTACAAGCTCATTTTAGTGCCCCGGTGTTTGGGAATCGGTATACGGGCAAGGGCCAATGATGAAGTTCAGTTGTGTTCGCGTGGCGATGAGATGCAGTGGAGCCGGCTCCATCCTCGAGCGAAATATCCTCTGCAGGATAATAGGGCGCCACAAATGTAGCTGTTTGACCCTGGAGAACGTAAGTGTTTTGACTATCCAAAGAAGGTCAATGGATGAGTAAATGCCATTGAACTAAGCTATATCGTAAAAGTCATAGTCTTCATTATGAATTAAATTCTATGTACTCCCTTTATTCCGAAAATTTTTCAAATATTTATAGAAAGGGCTTAATCTCTTCACCGCGTAGACCAACACTGATATTTTCCAGTGCTGCACAACACACATTAACTCCATAGATTCCTCTTGCGTTTCTACTAGAGCAGCATTTCGAAATCCAGTACTTCTTTACTGATTATGTTATGCCCCCTGCAGACGTTCAAGTGCTACGACCTGGAGAATGGACCCACCATGGACGTGGAGCTGTCCAGGGAGGACGCCCTGACGATGTACACGCAGATGCTGGAACTGCGCCGGTTCGAGACGGTGGCGGGCAACTACTACAAGGAGCGAAAAATCCGCGGCTTCTGCCATTTATACAACGGACAGGAGGCCGTGGCTGTTGGCATGAAGCAGCGTTTGCGATCCTGCGACTCGGTCATAACGGCGTACCGGTGTCATGCCTGGACCTATTTAATGGGTGTTTCCCTCTACGAAATAATGGCGGAATTGTTCGGAGTCCGAACTGGATGCAGCCGGGGCAAAGGTGGCTCTATGCACATGTACAGCGATAAGTTCTATGGCGGCAACGGTATCGTTGGTGCCCAAGTTCCGCTCGGCGCCGGAATCGGCCTGGCCCACAGTTATCGCAAGGACAACGGCGTGTCGGTGGTCCTTTATGGTGATGGTGCCGCTAATCAGGGCCAGATCTTCGAGTCCTTCAACATGGCCAAGCTGTGGTGCTTGCCCTGCATTTTCGTCTGCGAGAACAATCACTACGGCATGGGCACCCACGTTAAGCGGGCCTCTGCCATGACGGAGTTCTACATGCGTGGCCAATATATCCCTGGTCTTTGGGTCGATGGCAATCAGGTGCTGGCCGTGCGCAGCGCCACCCAGTTCGCCGTGGAGCATGCCCTCAAGCACGGACCCATTGTGCTCGAGATGAGCACCTATCGCTATGTGGGTCACTCCATGTCCGATCCGGGTACATCGTATCGCTCAAGGGAGGAAGTCCAAGCAACGAGGGAGAAACGCGATCCGATCACCAGTTTTCGCAGCCAGATCATCGCCTTGTGCCTCGCCGACGAGGAGGAGCTGAAGGCCCTGGATGATAAGACTAGGAAGCAGGTCGATAGCATTTGCAAGAAGGCCACCACCGACAGGGAGGTGGAACTTGATGAGCTGCACACCGATATCTATGCCAAGAATGTGGATGGTAAGATCCGCGGCGTGTCCGGATTCCATTTGGAGCACATCAAGCTGGCGGAGGTGTGCTTTGGCAAGCCGAAGAAGACGCCGGCCAGCGAGATCAATGACGTCCCAGTGGGCGCAGAGATTGACGTGGCCAAGGCCAAGGAACGGCAGGCCAAGCAGGATGCCAAGAAGGCCAAGGAAGCCAAAGGTGGCAACAAGAAGGGCGCGGACGCCAAGCAGCCCAAGGGCGAGGGCGACGGTGGCGATAAGAAGGCAAAACCAGCCGCACAGCCGCCCACCAAGGCGCCACCTGCCCCCAAAAAGTAATATGCCCCACGGAAGGGAACACACCATCGTAGCTTTTCAGCAAGTTGCAAGTTTCGCCAGAGCGCTTTAGCTGGTTTCTGAACCCAAAAGCAAGCAAATTTATGTAAAACTATAAGTTTAAGTTGGAAATAGCAAACTTTAAATATATATTATATTAGTAAAGCAGTTTTTTTTTTCTTTTTAACTTACTACAAGCATTTGTTTTGAAAGTTTGAAAGTTGAAAGCATAAATAATTACAATATACGGTACTTTTGAGAGCTTTTGGGCAAAGCGTTCGAGCTTTTTCCAACGGACACCTGTAGCAGCGCGCTCCTTGGCGGCTAATCGTGCGGATCTGCGGAGATCAGAGTGGTCCACTCATTTATCATTCGCTTCTTATTCTTCTTATTCTTCTTATTCTTCTTGGTCTTATCTCCCCAGTTCAGTTGAGTTGCGATGATATGGGTTGCGTTGAGAGCCACGCGCTGTGCGCCCGCCCTCTCCCTCTCCATCTCCCTCGGCCGCACCCTCTCGCTCGCACACCTGCCCGACGTCCGGGGAATATAGTCGATATGACCGATCGGGGATTCAGTCTCCTCGCGATGCTCTGGCGTTGATCTTCGCCGATCTTCACGTGCTAACCGAGGTCTTTCCTGTCGCCTGTTCACTCATTTTTTTTTTTTTTGCTTTTTTTCACTGCGGGTGTGTGTGTTTTTTTGGTTTCTATTGTGATGTGTGATGATTGGTTGAGGTTTATGCTCCTGTGCAAAATGCAAATGCAAAAACATATGCATATAATCTAAACAAATGAATAACAAATTTTCCATCAAACTATTAATGTGTTTAATACGAAGTAATTACACCTTGAAGTGTGCAATAAAAGCAATTAATTAGTGAAATTAGGCGCGCATTTAAAGCGTGCATTCAATGTAAATGGCAAAAATGCCATAAAAATGGCTTGTTTAATCGTGTTTGACAGAAATCAACGGGAATAAACGTCAACTCAAATGGCACAATCGAATTTAATATTCAATTGCGTTTTTATCATAATATCTGCTGATTCCGTTGACTGCACATTTGATCGGTTTTGAGCCTTTATTTAGATGCAAATATTTTGCATTTATTTATTATTTTATTGTCAAATACCACCACACCCTCCCTCATAATTTCGTTTTCTGCGAATAACTAGAAAAGTCCAACGGCGGGTGTCAAACAAAATTTTCATTTGAATTTTTCGCTGCGCTCTTTAGTTTTTTATACATTTTGTTTGGCTTCACGCTGCTTTCATACTTAGCACACAAAAATGTGCGCTCTTGGCTTCTTTTTAAGTTCGTTTATTTTATTTTATTTATTTATAAGTTCGCACTAAAATCGTGCAAAACATTTATGTTGGCGTTATTTCCTTGTTTCAACCATTTGACTTCAATTGTTGACGATTGTGATGGAAGTGGACTGCAGGAATATGGAAAATTTTAAAATGACATGCGAAAACAATAATAATTAATACTCAATGACCAATAAAACAATAGCAATGTGTAATTGATGGCCAAAATATAATTAGCAGCAAACATAGAAACAGAACATCAAGGCAAAACTCGACTATTCCAGGTATGAATTGAATTCATATTTAAATCACTTGCGAATAAGTTGAAACTCATCTTTCCATGATCTTAAATATATAAATTTGCAGAATATATTTGAATATCGCTTGAGACTGAAGAGCTGATCAAATACACTCAAATCGATTGAATTGTTTGGTGCGCGTCTCAAGTGACATACTTGAGCAAACATTTTCGAGAGATCATTCAGGAACATTTGAGAAACTAATGTACATCCGTATGTACATACCCAGTGCTCCGCATTTATGAATAAATATATATGTGTGTGTGTACAGGCAGGTACAGGGTATATGTACATATAGTACGATCCAGGGCCAAGTCTAGTGGCATTTGTTCAGTATTTCCGCTACATTTGCATAGTCGGCGGGCAAGAAGAACTGGGTGGGTAAGGTGAACTGAATTGAGAAGATGCCACACAAACCCGCAAAGCCGATCAAAATACCCATTTCAATTTAAATTCCATCTCAAGACACTTTCATGTTCATTTTCAATTTCAATTCGCCAGCGGTACGGTTGAGATAAAAAAAAAAAAATTAAAAAAAAGATAAATAAAAAAAAAATAATGTGAAACACATGTGTGTTGGAAAAAATTCAACTGCTTGGCCGCGCATACATGGCGTATACTCAACGAAATTGCCACAGAAGCCAGCTCAACTAATCCCCGGCATCTAATAAATATAATCAAAATTGTTTGCCGCCGTCTCGAAGTCCCCAATTGAATAATTGAACAATCTAACGCGGCATCGCCATCCCAATCTCCATCTCCCCACCATTTTGTATCTTTTGAAAGAAGATCTATTCATGCGTTTTTTTTTTTTTTTTTTGGTGCAGAATCGGAAGAACAATCTGGCTTGGTTTTGATCTTGGAATGTAGATCAAGGTGCGGATGAAGCCCTGTTAATGCTGATTTATACAATTGAAACGTGTTAAGTGAGGGTCTTTGTTTGCAGCCATTTAAAGCCGGCTTTTGAAAATGCCATTGAATTAGGTGTACTTCTCAAACATTCTTTCAAATTGCAATTGGCTTAATGCGTTTATATTTGTTACGCCAATTATATGTGTCAAAATATGGCTTGTACATCTTGATCCTGATCTTGGCAATACCCATGCCCATTACACTTTGCCACATAATTATTTTTCTTTTTTTAACATAATTTTCGGCACGATTTCCTCCTATCGGCGAAGAAGAGAGAGAATCAAACTGATGACGCGACCTTGAGTTAAAATAGAAATTTATGCGCAACATTTATATTTATTTATTTTTGTTTCTGTTGGACGCGATCGCCGCACGTCACCAAAATGCCAACCAATTTGAATATTTTTCTTGTGAATTTGCTCTTAACCCCTTCGGTGCCCCCTTGTTTGTCTTCACCCCTTAACCCACTGAAATTCTTGGCCAAGAATGCAGCTGGTATCGAGATAAGATCTCTGAATTCAAGTGGAAATGCATTAACATTCCGCGGCCAAGTGCACATTTGAATCAAATGAGGCGGTCGGAAAATTGAAAATTGAAATTGAATTGCCAGTTGAAATTGTGAGATAAAATACTCACAATTTCGATCGCAAATCAATTATTTGTACGCCTGCCTTTTGTTTGGAGGTCGATTCTCTTGTAAATATTAAACGAAAATCCGCTGAAAATGGCCAGCGTTGGTAATTAATTTTTTATGGCTTTTTAATTGAAAGCCCGCCGCCTAGAATTGATCAAAAAATCAAGTCAACAGGCGAAATTTCGAATTTTACAAGGCCCAAAATCTAACGATGTGATTAAGTTCATATATATGCTCATAAAAAATATATATATTTTTAAACAAATACATGCCACTAATGCATATCAAATGCGAGATCTTATGACAACGGAAGCATTTCTGGCAATTAGCTAACCACACAAGGCAGGCAAATCATTCGGGCCACATGCGAATAAAGCCATAAAAAGTGGATTTAAATGTGGCAATGACTGAGGCAAACTGTGCTAAATAAGCGAAAATGCAATGCAGAGAAATGACAATATTGTTTATTTAATTTGTTGTGCTCGTACCAAAAATAGAAACGAAAAGAACAGAAGCGACGCCCGAACAGAAAGGCCCAAGAAATGAAAACCAAAATCACGAAAATCGAGAGGCGAACGTGACAAAAAGATGCAGAGATACGGAAAAGCACCGAGCCCGAAACAAACTAATGATTCTAAGAACAACAGAGCAGTGGAAACGCAAAATAAAGAGCAGCAAACGACGCACAGATGACAGAAAATATCAAATCAAATGCATTCATCTGGCAGGTGGAACATGACAGGAAAGCCTGAGCAAAATGTGCAAAATGGCGGCGGGAAACGGAAAGGGGTCGTCTCGGTGCGTCCGGGGGGAGGGGGGAGGGATGGTATGCTAGTTTGGGGCATGTGGCACGGGTGGCGCGGGTTGGAAAAGCCATATCCATTAGCAAGTGGACACTCAATCAGCAGCCGTCTAATGACGAACCCCTCGACGAAAATAAACAGGCGAGAAGCGAGAGGAAGTACTGAAACCCCTGACAGCCATATCTCTTAACCCAAAAAGCGAAATCGGAATCAGTGACTCATGTGCAGTGACTTTGCCACAGGTACTAGGTACAATAAAAAGAAAATCTATTATGATCTTGACAGACAAGAGGTATATCGAAAATATATACTCAACAAAAATGCTGCAGAAAGGCAGGCAAAAGCATTAAAATAATGGCCAATAAATACGTCATTCAATTGCAAAATAAATAAATAAAATTTGCAGCTGATTCGATTTTTGTTTAATTTATTTTTTAATTGAATTCCGAATTTATGGCCCATTAATTTGATGCGTTTCCTCGTTAAAATTTAATATACGCACGGCTATATAAATTATTAATGAGCAGCTTAGTTTTTGAAAGTGTACAATTGAAATAGGTGATACGATGTTTTTAAAAATAATTTTTCGAGAGCACGATGCATGATTAGCAAGCTCATAACATTAATATTGAACCATTTAAACAAATTGCCCGGCATAAAATTGCAGATACGTCTCGGTTGGCCATTCATTCGACATTAGACGTTTTTTTTTTTTTTTTTTGGCACACTTTAAGTGTTTTTATGCCATTCCCGTCACGTAATTTGACTGAATATCGAATGGCCGGCGATAAAAACGCATCGAGTCAAATGGCTAAATGGAAAATTGAAATGCAATAAGGCACTAAACGTTAAGCATTAAATAATTGACATGTCCATGTCGCTGGTACAAACAAAGTGCATATCAAATTAAATGTTAACCGCCACGTTTGCCCGTTCACTTTTGGGCCTACACATGTATCCATAGTATAGATGTCCACGTACGCCCAGCTATACAAATGCACATATAATATATATCTATATATGGATATATGTATGTATATTTAGCCATGTCGGAGCACGTGCGCGGCTTAAAAATTGTATTCAGAAATGAAAATGAAACGAGCGCAAATCACATGAGCAAAATTTATGCACGTGACGCCCACGAATTTCCCCATTCGCCGTATGGGAAGGCTCTAAAATCGCAGCATTAATTGATTAATTATGCAAATTCAGATGTCATGCTGGCAAAAATATCAAAACTCTCTATGGCCGCAAAATGAAATTACAAAGCGACTCAATTCCTTTGATTTCCTTCCTTTTATTATTTATTATTTTTAATTTGGAGAATGATGAATGCCCATGTGGGATTTTAAGGAATTTATATGACATTTTTCGCACCTTTGAGCCTTTGTGTATGAACAAACAGTGGTATGTGACTAATTTCCTTTTGTTTAATACTCAATGTTTCTTAGGCAACGCAAAAGAGTGGAAAAATGCTTATAATTAAAAGGGGAACTATTTATAAAGCAACGCATAGCCATATGTTTTCAATTCAATCTGCCTTCACAAAAGAGTATCTGACGGTCCTTGTTCGCAAAATAAAGCACGAAAGTGCTCATAAAAAAGGCAAACAAACACTGAATAAGCGAATGAGTGTTGGAAAATGTTTGCCAAAGCCGTCAGACATTTAAACATAAACAAACAGGCTGACACACGCACGCTAATTAAGTGCCCATCGTGCCTTATGCCGTGTTCACCTGTGCGTATACGTAATTAATGCCATTATAATCTCTTACGCATAATAAAGTAAACAAGGGTAAAAACGTGCACAATTATACAAAAAAAGGAAAAAAATTACGGTGACACAGAATGAGGACCAAGTATTTAATTAATTGTCACCGCATTATTTTCGAGATTCGATTTCATTTCAAGCTCACGCGTTTAAATATCATACAATCGCCAGCAGTGCGTATACGTAACTTTCGTTTATGTCACGTGAAGAGGAATATGGCGATATTTCCAGCGATATTTACTGGCGCTAAAAATACACAGTTTTTAATTCTGTTTGCCTCCGTCAACACCTTTATTCCTCGATGAAAGCTTACAAATATTTGCAATTCGTGTTTATTATTTCTTTGGGTTTTCGCCGCTTTTCCCCGACCCTCGCTGACCATTTTTATGAGCTACATCACAAAATGATGTGCTTCTCGGCGCCCTGTATGCTTATTGTTTATAAACAAAACGCCCAATTGACTGGCAGCCAAAATGATGGCTAAATAATAATAATAAATAGCATTCAGTACTATGGAAATAGCGTCTACAAACGGATTGAGGTAAATTCGCTGTGTGTTGACCACATGCCAGGTCCAAGAAAATAATGTAAAACTAAACAAAAGGCGCAGCGAAATGGAAAAATGGCAGGTGTGGTGACAAAGCGATTCTTTCGAATCCCATTTACAATTCCCAGCTATTTCTGAAAATTTCGAGCTCCAACGGCATCACACAATTAAATCCTCTTTTTACAACAATTTTGTCTTTCATCAAGCTCTTTCGCTGTTACTTTTCCAAAAACCAACTCTCAGCGATAGGAATTTCTGTTTTCTGCAGCTTATTAACAACGCCAACTATCCTAATAACTTTTGTACTATTTTTCCCAAAAAATTTTTTTTTCGTATTTTTTTGCATTTTTGGTAAGGGGTAACATCATCCATTTTCACAAAAAACGGTCAAAATTTTACATTTCTATCCTTGAATGCCACTTTGTTGGAAATTTCACAACGAATTCAACGATGTATAACATTCTATATTTGGACCACTATTTTCGTTGTTGTAGTCAAAAAACGGATTATTTTTGTCCAAAAAATTTGTAATAGAATTTTTGAAAAAAATTGAATATTTTATGTGCAATTTTTGTGTTGCCCAAAAATGACCTCAGAACCGAAAGAATTGATGTTTTGTGGCGCTGATTAACATTACTAACTATCCTAAAAACATTTGTACTGATTTAAAAAAAAAAAATTTTTTGAAATTTTTCGCATTTTTGGTAAGGGGTAACATCATCAATTTTTGCAAAAAACGGTCAAAATTTTACATTTCTATCCATGAATGCCACTTTGTTGGAAATTTCATAACGATTTCAACGATGTATGGCATTCTACCTTTGTATCAATACTTTTATTATTGTAAGCAAAAAACTGATTATTTTGGGCATAAAATTGGAATACGATTTTTTGAGGAGATAGGAATATTTCAAACCTTTCGTAATCAAAAAGTCATTCATAGTTTTGAAGACAAGGTCACCGAATCGAAGTGATGATAAACGGACAAACTTAAAATTACCCAAAAATAAATCCATTAATAATCATCAGCGGGTAAAACAAAGGAGAAAAGCAGCCGAAAAAGTGAATAAAATAATAATAAAAACCTTTTAGCATATCCATGGCTAAATCCCCCGAGCTAATGAGGCGGAGATCCCCAGACCCGCCCCCTTTTCGCCCCTTTTTCCAGACAGCTCTCAGCTTGGAAAACAGACAACATTGTTGCCAGCTTGTTTTAGTTCTTTTTTTTCATATTTTCTGGGGATTTTTTTGTTTTGTTTTTTTTTGGGTGGAGTGGAGCATGTGCAACAATGTTTTTATTTTGGCTGAGCTTATTTTTAGTTACTTTTTGTTGCCTTCGCTGAGCGAGTGAAATAACTTTCTAAATAAACGCAGCGCAGTTAGCAACAATGGAGGCACCCATATACACTACACAATATATATATATATACATATATATAAACACTTTCCGCTTTCGCTGTCTGAGCATTTTCGTGACGCTTTTCCACTTATTTCTATTTTCTCGTTTTATTTTCGTTTTTATTCTCCTTGGTCGCGTGGCGAAGTTTTCTCCTTGCAGCATTTCCATTTTATTGCCGCGCAGATTAGAGTTGCAAAATTGTTAAGTTTTCATTCCAATTCCGGTCTTAATTTCTTTTCGGGGACAAAACGGACAAAACGCCTCAAGTCCTTAGGCCAATTAATTGACAGCGTATAAAAGATAATGGTGAATAAATAAACGCTTGGTTAACCACTCGGCAACATAAATAATTGTGAATAATTGTGAATAATTGCGAATAACGCATCTAATGGAATTAAGTCAGCTGGCGATCCGCAATTTCACAACTTTCAGGCAATTCATGAGCAATTTGTTTTTACATAATGCAATTATGCTGGGAAAATCGGAGAAAATGGAGAATTCACTCGATAAGAGAGATATTTAAATGCAGAATATAATTGCGATTTTACCAGTGACGAAATGTATTAAACATTAAGCAGAATTTTAATTTTCTTATTTTACGCAGAACTTTCATGTTTTAAAAGCATAATTAAATGATCCTTGGCCAGATTTGTTTAGCCGAAAATGGTCAAAAATTTGATAATCAATATCGTGTAATTTGCAAATGTAATAGTAATTTATATATTTATGTGGAAATCGCCGCTTGTAAATTCTTTGTGTTTATTTTTCCATGTAAGCTTGCGTTTTAATATTAAAGGTTAGCTAACAATTAATTGTTAAATATTTTTATGCACTTTGTGCCATGAATCTGCTTTTTGCTTACCATGAAAGGGATTTCATATTTAGCGTAATTTTGTTGCAGTGTTGCAAACTTGAAGTTGCTGGAAACCATATTGATATCGACGTTCGTTCATGCGTTTAACTGGGCTGTGGGAATACCTGGTTATATATGCTGCACCATACCATAATCCCGCATGGTCGCAGCGGAACTTTTGGCGACAAATTCTAAACGTTGTCGCCGTTCGCCGTTGGCGCCATCAAATTATGCAACGCGTTCTGCTGCGTCACGTGTTTCCACGCTGCCACGTTGCCACACAGCCAGCTGCAGTGGCGGCGTTATAAAATTTAATTAATGCAGCCGCGTGGAGGGGGGCGTGGCTGGGGCGGTACTGAGGCGGCCCAAGAAACGGGATAAGCTTGCGCAGAGACGATGGTCCTAAAGGCTTTGTCTGCTGCGGCTGTGTTGTTGTTTTTGGGCCAGGTGTAAGGCATGAAGTGCACTGCGCGAAAAGTTGCCAGCAAATAACATGCAAATACTATATGTTTTTTATTTGTTAAGCTTAATAAGGCAGCAGCAGTAAGGTTGTGAAGCATTTTATCAGTTAACTCGTGTGTTTAGTTTTGGTTTTTGCCAGTGCACCGCCCCCGCTGGCCCCCCGATGGCCCAAATGCCACGGACAGCTGTAAAGTGCTTTGTTAATTAGCAAGCTGGCGGGGAGGAGGAGCTAAAAACAGGAGCAGCAGCAGCAGCAGGATCAGCACAAGGAGCAGGAGACCTGAGCGTCGCAGCTGCAGCTGCCTGCTGGCAATAATTTGCGCCCGCAAGTATGCAACACATTTTGCCACGGCATGCGTGTGTCAGTTAGCGCGTCTGTGTGCGTGCCTGCATGTGTGTGTGTGTGTGTGTGTGTGCGTGTGTGCATTGTACTTCGCACACTATTTGTCAATGTCAGAAGGGATTCGCAGCTACTTCTGCTACACACGCTACTAAATTTCATCGCCAACGTGTTGGCAGCCAAAACACCTTCAATCGCCATCTCTGCTCGGTGCAATTGAGCAACGGCGCCAATTGTCCCGAATCGAGCAGAAATAGCTAAACTGCACATATGGTGCTCCAAGCTAGACCAATCGACCAATCACGCCTTTAAGTCGCCATGATTTTGCCCGGGCTTTTTCAATCCAGTTGAGCTTACTCAAATATAACATTATCCGCAAACCTTTTCTTTTGCGAGTGTATGGTTGGGGTGTCGCTAGTCACGTGGCCAGTTGAAGAGTTACGCCTCCATCGGGTCAGTTAGCCCGTTTTTGGCTCAGTTGAGTAGTGACGCCACTCGCCCATCAATCGCAGGACCTTCCGCCCACTGGACGCCCAATTGCCAGGCCACCAAACCCGATGGCTACTACTATGCGGCGCAACGTGTTAATCGAGTGGAGCGCTCAAAGCGACGCTCATTTGGTTTTTCATTGGCGTTGACGCGCTTTCTCCATCAATGTGGCTTGATTTTGTGGCAGCCCCGCAAGCGTTGGCCAAAAAAGGGGCTAAGCATGCCATTGGCATCCATCAATGATGCAACAACAGCAGCATGCCCCGAAGAGCTCGCTGATTAGCCGGGCCCAAGTGGCCCAGAGTTCAATGCAGTTTTGCGAGAAAAACACGGCTCGGAATTTAGGCAATTTTTTAGAAATTTTAAGAGCTGTTTTTTTCCAATTACGTTTGCCTATTTCTCGCCAGGCAATAAAAAGAATCTGTCGTAAGCATTATATTTGCCAGCTAAATATATATCAAGTTAATATGCCGCATAAACACACACACACACAGAGAAGGGCCAGGATGCTTTTGATAAGTGTGAGTGTGTGTGTGGGGGCGCCCTAAACTATGCAACACATTTGCATGTTTGTGCGACGCTTTTTTACCCCGCCGCCGCTGCTGCTGCTGCTTTCTTCGCTCTCAGCTTTCTCTGTGATATGTCTGATATGGCCTGTCTGCACCGACTGTCCCACACCAGCCCCTTAAAAATAGGGAGGGGGGGAGGGTGTGTAGAGGCGGCGGTGGGCGTGGCTGCTGGAAGATAGAGAGCAAAAGCGCAAAGCGCAGCGCGTTGTGAAATGCAAGCGAATTTGCATAGAAAATAGACAGTTTGGAAAATTGCATTCCATGTTGATAACTTAAGGCCCCATTGCAGGCACCGCTTTGGCCCCGCTTTTCCGCCGCTTTTCCCCACTTTTCATGCACCTTGCATACACCCTCAGCCCATTTTCATTCCCTCACTTTCCACAGCTCTTAAACATTCGCCAGCTGCAATTGAAAACGAGCTTCAAGCACGCAACGCGTGTGCATAAATAACTTGTTTAAGTTTTATGGCAATGGACGTTGGTCCTTTGCGCAGTATTCCTCCCCCCCCCCCACCACTTTGCTACACAGTAAAAAATCAATGACTAACCCTTTGAATAACTAAACGGCTAATTATAAAACCATTTGCCTGGCATAACCGGGTAATTGGGCACAAAAAGTGGTCTGAAAGGAAATCAGTTTTTTATATGTTGTTATGTTGTTTTTCCCACTTTTGCTGTGTATATGTGCTTGTCACACGATTTATAAACGCTTGGCAGGGGACTTCGCATTACACTCGGACCTGGTCACACCTTGAGCGAAATGCAATTTTGTCTGCCAAGCCGGGGCATCATCAAAAAAGAGCAGACTGGGTTGGGAAATCTGGGGTGTGGCGATGGGAAATCGGGTGGGGGGAATGCAAGTTGATGGGCTGTCACGGCAATGCTGCACCTTGGCCTCAGTCCGGACAACCGTCATCCGTATCCCGATCCGGATCCACATCCCTTTTCGGTCCCCGTGTCCTGCGAGTCCTGGGCAGATTCTTTCCCCATTTCCAAGCTCACCACAAAAGTCCGGCTACGACGAGACAGAACTTGGAAATCAAATGCAAAAATACCTGAGGGAAACTGTACTTGCCCCGTTTTTTTTTTGTTCCCGACAGTTTTCCAAGAGGTATCCTTGCCAGGACCAAAATCTGCTTGCTATGTTCCACTAACACTGTGCCTTTAAAACGGGGGACTAAATTACAATTTCAACGGCAGGTTTTAGTAAATAATTAGCCATCAATTTTTTTCTATAGATATCATAAGTTTTCTTACATACACTTGGTAATTAACTAGAATTAGGATTAACATATTGGCTTGCTTAAATTACAGGGTAACTCGTGAAGTGTACCTTCTTGAAGTGCAAAAAAAAGGGGTGTTTTTCTCTTTTTTGCCGACGTTCTCAATGCCACAAAGTCGGTATAGTATAGTTTAGCGCACTGGTTGTTGTAGTTTCAAGTGAAAGAAGAAGCTGTCGGAGCTGCCGACCCCTTGCGACCCCTTGCGACCTCCCCCTCCTCAAAGGACTCTACCCCCAACTACGAGCTCCTGTTTGTTTTGCCACAAAGGCTGCAATGGATGCCTTGGTTGCTGACTCCGAAACTCGGACCTAGGGTAACCTGATGGAATGGCTGACTGACTCCCTGACTGACTGACTGACTGACTGTAGTCCCCTCTCCTTCTGCCCGACTCTGTCGCACTCTTTCCAACTCCAACTCCAACTCCAATGTGAGTGACTGGGGCTGCCTTGTCATGATGCTGTTGTAACTATTTGACTTTATCTTGTTGCCGCTGCTGGTTCGGGGTAAACAAAATGCACTGGGGTTAAGGAGATGAAGTGCTGCCGGGCTGGGAAGACGGCCAACGATAAACAAAACCCAAAAAGCGTTGACTTGGCCCTCGTGGATTTATGTGGTCAGTGGGTTTGGCGAGCGCTTCAGGCTCTACACGGTCAAAAAATATGTTGACTAGATGAAGTACACTAGTTCAGTTAGCTATAAAGAATATTTAAGTTAAGAAGATCTAATCTCGCCTAAAAAATACTTAATATTTTCAGTGCAGTGCTCTTAGGTTCTCTTGAGCGCTTTCCCTCTGTCTGGTTTTCAATTTAAAGTTAATTTTAAATGTTGCTTAAATGCAACTTATCCTAATCAGGGAAAACGCAGCCGCGGGCCTGGCTTTCTTTTCGTTTTTCTTTTTTTTTCGACTGCCTCCTTGGACCTGGCTTTAAAGCCATTTTCTCCATTTTCTTTGTAGTTGACTGCCAATTAGGAGCAAGGCACATTTTTTGCAGGTGCTGAGAAAATGGCACACAGCCACTTGACTTGCCCAAGCTTCCCTTGTTGCTATTATTATTATTTTTATTTTTTTTACCCACTGAGCCACTCACTAATTATGCAAGGGGTGGTGGGGGGTATGCAAAAAAAAAAAAAAAAAAACTAGAGGAATGTAAGCATTTTTTGTTGCATCTGGCCGAACTGTAAAAAAAAAAATGTGGAACGCGGCCTGGTAGCAACAAAAACCGAAGGGTGGGCAAAATCTGAAGAATTCTTCTTCGTCTTTTTCGCACGTAACTGTCAAACGCCCAGGTGTGTGTGAGCTTCTCTCTGTGTGTGTGTGTGTGTGCTAATTTAGGCATCTTTTGTTGTGTCTGCCCAAATGACACATATACAGAAATATAGACCAAAAGGATACTTTGGATTTGGTGTATACCCTGTAAAAACATACATTTTCTCCATTCCGTTAAACCGACCCACATTACGTATACGTAATTACGTATACGTAATATTTGTGCATTATTGTCAATTGTGAGGGTCTTGAATTTATTTTAACTAAGAAGTATTCATTGAAAATTCATGAAAATTCTTACGATTAAATCTAAGTCCTCGCATACCCCGTGAATTGCCTGGGCTCAGGAAAAAAAATAATTCTGTTGCTTAAAAAAGAGATGTGTATAGAAACCGCCAACAAGAACAACAAAACAGACAACAAAAAGTCTTTGTTTGCCTGCGGCTGCCACCACAACAACAACAACAACTAAGTACAGCCCGCGGAAGAAGAAGAGCAGACGTATTGTGAAATGCAAAAAAAAAAAGAAAAAGCGAAAAAAAAGATGGGCCTGTTTTATTCCATTCCGTTCCACTCGGCGGCATTTTAGCCATATTCCGGCATTTTCCTTCCAGGCGCCGTTCATTCACGCATTCATTCAATTATTCAGTCAGCCAGCTAGTCAGCTATTCATTCATTCATGCCCATTCATTCCAGCATTCATTCAACCATTTCCATATTCATTCATTGATAACTGAGGCGGGACCTTTACAGCTCCTGTGGCCTGGCTTCTATTTCGGATGGATTCAAATGCAGCTGGACTGCACTGCCCAAATTTTAATATAAGATAGAATGCAGTTCCAATTCGATATCGAAGTTATAATATCCACTTATACTAAGCTTATTTGGTTTTGAGGATTTTCAGATTTCGCAGAGAAAAAACTGTCAAAAGTATGACAACAACTTAATGTTTTTTTGCGATCAATTAGTGGGTACACTTTCTGCTATTTTTTTTCAACCTCTCAAATGTCATCAGATGTGGCTAGCGGAAATAAAAGCATTTTTGTATCTCGTTTTTTTTTTCTTTTTTTTTTTTGTTTGCTTTACCCAAGTTCGCTTAATGCAACGAATATCGCTTTTCGGTTTTTCGGTTTTTGTTTTCACTCACGTACGTGCAATATTTGCGAATTTCGAGGGGGTGGAGGGGTTGGGGGTAACTTGACTGTGAATTTGCCACTTTTATTGTTTTTAAAACGCTTTCCAATTCCTCGCGCTCCTTTTGTCTATTTGCGATTTTCCATTTTCTATTTCGTTCATTTTGCTCTATTTTCGTTGCTTATGTTTTTTGTAGTTGCCCGCGCTGCAATTGCAATTCCCGTTTTATTTTACGCGCAATTTGTCTGCCCAGTTTGTAAGTGGGTGGTGGTGGTAAAAAGCGTGGGAAAAAATCGTGGCAAAATCGAGAAATGGTTGCAATGAGCTTGTTGCGAACTGAAAACAAAAGAAATAAGCGAAAAAGCCCCGAAATTGAAAACCAAATAAATAAGTGAACTTTCTATGCGGGCTGTGTGTGTGGCAAATGTAATTCGAGGCAAATATCCAAGTGGTTGCTGCAGAAATCTGCAACAAACAGCTGGAAGACAGAGCTGCCGGCCATATCCACCCACTATCCCTTGCTCCTGCTGCTGGCCAAGTGCTATCTGTATCTGTCCGATTGTTGGCCAATATCAATGCCAATCCGAGTTGGCCATAAATCATTCCGAGGCATCCGAAATGCAAGAAACGCTGGCAACGGAAGGATATCGAATGATTAGCGTGAGAAATTATAACGCTGCAGCGTGTTGAGTTTCCTCTTGGAATGATTAAAATTTAGCTTAAGCACAAACGTATTTGAAACACATGTCCAAAAGTATGCAACATTATGTTTGCCATTCGAACTTCGCAGTTCCGAGTCAGTTTGCTTATTTCATTGCATACTTTTCGACACCTTATCAAGTGATTTATTTCGAAAAGAGTTGGCAATAACATTTGCCACAATGCCCGCGCTAAGTAGATTAGTTCCATACCGTATATACGTATGTGTGTATCTAACTCAAGTCCTGTTTTCTTTCACATTTTTCCAGTGGGCGTGGCCAGTGGGCGTGTGTGTGTTTTGGCCGCTGACAAAAGTGCAATTGGAATCGGATTCGAGCGAAGATACGGAAAATCGGGGCAACGCCAGCGATACGGGCCAAACTCAAGTGGCCAGGATAGGCGGCGAAAAGGAGGCGGAGGCGGCTGGGGAGGCGTGGTGGCTTGGTCATGACAATGTCCTCGACGTCGACTGCGACGTCGACAGCGACTGCGACGCTGGCCGAGGCGAACGCCACTGTTGGCGAAATGTTTTCGGATGCGGATATGGCGGAAGTGCGGCATGTTGTCCAACGCATTTTGGTGCCGTGCGTTTTTGTTATTGGACTATTGGGAAATTCAGTGAGCATTTATGTTTTGACGCGGTAAGTGCACTTGTATCCCCCACACATGTCCTGCTCCCCTCGACCCCTTGAACCCCCTGAACCCCACGAACCCCCTGAACCCCTTGAACCCCACCCATCCATTTCGTTGGTTATTGTTGCTGGATTATGGCCCAGCCGATTTTGGGCAACGGTGTGGGCGTGGCCTTTAGGCACTGCTATTTTATGCATGCAAACAGGGCCACAAGATTTTCGAATTAAATAGCAACCATTTAGCTGATGGCATTTCAAAGAAGTGTGGGAGAACGTTAAGTGATTAGGTATGCAAAAGCGACTAATCGGATTTTCCTGCTTGTGGTTAAGTGTTGAAAAGTATGCAATGCATAGAAAATATATGAGCCTTTGGCATTCATTTTATTCGAAACTTTAAGTTATTCGTTTGAGCTTGTTTTAAACTTGTTTTGAGTTACAATTTTACATTTAAAATGCCCGCTAACTTGCATGATTTTCTCTCTGTGCATCCAACTGCATGTCCTGTTGTGTGTGTATGTGTGTGAAATAAGTGGAACATGGATGAAGCGGCGAGCAGGTACGCAGCGCATTAAACACGACATTTAATTGTAGCCACCGCTGCACTTTAAAATCATTTCCACACAGCCAACAACGATAACAATAACAACAGCAACAACTACGGTGGGGACAAGTGCAACAACAATAACAGTAACTGAAACAATAAGAGCCATTTTATGTGCCAAATGCAAAAACGCACACAGATAGGCGATATGCTGTGTGTGTGTGTGTTTTTTATGTCTGCCGGAAAATATGCGACAGTTGCAAGTGCTCTGTGCGGCAGGCTGACTGCTATGACACCATATGTCCATTTCCCAGGAAAAAGATAAGTAGGGTTTTCGCAAAAATTCACTGCTAAGAACTGGCAAATTCATTTCTTATTTATAATGTATTAATAGTTATAGCATGAATGTTATATATTAACTAAGCTTATGAGCTTAATTATTTTAACCCATATTTACAACTTTTCAAAGCAACTAGCTTAACATTTAAATGACTTTTTAATTAAATATTTTCATTGCTTTATTTTATTTTGTTTGGCGGGAATACAAGAGAATTTAACTATCTGAGCCTGCGGGCGCTGCCAGGGAGAAAACTAAATGCTAACAGTTAGTTTTTATTGTTCATCTTTTGGCTTTATGACTGTGCCGACATTTGTGCGCATTTCGGAAAATGCCCAAGGCCCCGCGCCCATCACATCAACCAACCCCCCTGGAATTTTCTAACCCCCCCCTCTGACCAACCCCTCGGACCGTTTGGCTTTCAGGCAATTTGCTATTTCAATTGGTGTTGCACTTGGCAGCGTTTTGCATTGTCCACCGAAATGGTTTGGCCTGATTTCCAAATGCGACGAGAATGCCCAACAGAATCAACACCATTTGCAATTCCTTTCGATATTCTTGATGATGATTTTCAGAAAGCGCATGAGATGCACGACGAACATATATCTAACAGCACTGGCCATCACGGATATCGCCTACCTGACGTGCCAGTTGATCCTGTCACTGCAGCACTACGACTATCCCAAATATCACTTCAAGCTCTACTGGCAGCTCTATGGCTATTTCGTCTGGCTGTGCGATAGTTTCGGTGAGTACTAACTAGAATTAACTATCGGTCAAGTAATAAATAAAACATAATACATAATACACAAAGATGCAACAAAAAGTTGTGAGACGGGAAGTGGCTCCAATTCCATCGAAAAACTCGATGAAAATCCAAACACGAGTATTTCATGCTTAAATATGCTTTCAATTTTAAATATGTAGGAAAAGGGTGTTTTTATATTTAACATTATTCCCGCACAAAAGGTCAAAACTACAATAGGAAAAGCGTACATATCATGCGGTGAAAACAATTGCTGCCGGCGCAAAAAAAGTCCAAATGCAACGTTTGGAGAGCACTAAGTGGAATGGTGCGGATTCCATAAATTCCCCAGTTCCACGGGTTAGCCTCGGCTGGATCCCCGGATCCACCGTATCCCCCGTATCCCTCGTATCACCCGGATTCCAGCGATGGGCCCATCAATTCGAATTGCACCTGCGGCTGCTGCTGCTGTTGTGCATCAATTTCATTGAGCTCTGCCAATTTACGAGGTATAGTAAGCAGCGCTTTCTGCGAAATGCCAGCGGTCAGCTGAGGCTCACAGCCATGCGATAGCGTTTTTCCGAACCATTTTCCGACTTTTCACCACCCCCTGGATATCCCGCCCTCCCGCAGCAACCTCATCAGCGCAGCACGGACGTCAATCGCTTAGAGTGCGCTGCGTTTTGAATAAATTGACAGCCCGCGCGGCGAATAAATTGGTGTGGGTTCAGAAATGGATGGTTTGGGGTATTAACAGCGGAGCGGCGTTTATTTATAATTCCAGAGTACACGGAAAAATGCATAGTTTGAACTAATTTTATATGAGACATTTTCCCTGAATATATATATATTTATATATAAATATGACTCCTTTTTGGATTGAATTTTCCCACAATTTTCGCAGTGCATCACTGATTGCGTCCGTATTGTACTGCCACGCCCCCATTCACAATTGCTTTCTCTGTTTTTACGGACAGGTTACATCTCAATTTACATAGCCGTGTGCTTCACCATCGAGAGATTCATTGCGATACGCTATCCGCTCAAGAGACAAACATTCTGCACGGAATCGCTGGCCAAAAAGGTGATAGCAGGTGAGTTGGCTGAAATAGGCGCACGAAACAATAGAATCCATTTCCATATGGAACCTTATATTCTGCATTGCCAGCGGTGGCCATCTTCTGTTTGCTGTCCACACTCTCGACGGCATTCGAGCACACAATTACGATTGGTACGCGCCAGATTGATGACGCCTACCAGCCGTGCAACCAAACGTTGGCCAACATCTCGCCCACGCCGCCGCCGCCACCCGTGGCAGCCACGCCCCCACTGGCCACGCCCCCGCTGCCCACGCCGGCGACCGTTTGGCAATCGCCAGACTTGGCCATGGAGTCCACGACGGCCGGCAGCTCTAATCTGCTCGTCGACTGGGGCAGTGGCAGTGGTGATGGAGAGCCAGGTGAGTGACGAGGGCATAGCAGTGTGTACACTCGGAAAAATCGAAGGTGTATTAATAGATTAGTTTGATGCATACTTTTAGAAAGTTTCTTAAGTGACTATTGATAGTTGCATTACTTTTTTGACCTTAACTAGAGAACATTCCACGACATCGCCGTCACTGGCAGTCATCTGGATTTGTAACGCTGCCCGCACTGAGAAAAACGCTGGAGGAGCAGGATCCGGAGGGGGCAGACGCGGGCCAGGGGTCAGGGGTCACGGAGAGTTTGCTGCAACTGTGGCGTCGCAAGCGCAGCGCTGAGATTCACAACATCAACAATACGGATGCATTCGCATTTAACGTAACGGAATACTGTCAAAATGTGAGTAAAATGTGGTGGAAATAGCGTCGATTTCCCTGGAGAAAAACACGAGAAAATGGTTAAACAGTGAAAATCACGAAGGGTGTACAAGTGCCATGACTATGATAAATTCGGTGATAACTTAAAATGATATCAGTGCTTTTAGTTTTGGAAGACATGCT
The DNA here is from genome assembly GCF_016746395.2 of Drosophila simulans. Classification (NCBI taxonomy): domain Eukaryota; kingdom Metazoa; phylum Arthropoda; class Insecta; order Diptera; family Drosophilidae; genus Drosophila; species Drosophila simulans. Next base: position 4,412,077 of record NC_052525.2, read on the forward strand.
TTCACTCAGTCGTTTGGGAGTAAGACTGTGATATTCCATCGCTTAAAAGGTTGTTATTAATTGAAATCCATATATACGTTTGTTTTAGGTGACTTATTATAACCATGGTCTTTCGGAACTGGGCTATGATGAGCTATACAGCTATCTGTGGAACCTGTTCACCCTGCTGGTCTTCGTGGTGTTCCCCCTGCTTCTACTGGCCACCTTCAACTCCATTCTCATTCTGCTGGTGCATCGATCCAAGAATCTGCGTGGTGACCTGACCAATGCCAGCAGCATAAGGCGCACAAAAGTGAGTTAATCGAAACGATTGAAAATCGATTTGTTGTATAAATTCTGAATCCTCAGCGCAAATCGAATTCTGGACTAAAAGGCAGCGTATCGCAGGAAAATCGCGTGACGATCACACTTATTGCCGTGGTGCTAATGTTCATAGTTTGCCAACTGCCTTGGGCGATCTATTTGATAGTCAATCAGTATATGGAAATTCAAGTTGGCACTCAGGTGGTAGCGGGAAATGTGTGTAACCTGCTGGCCTCCCTACACGCCGCCTCCAATTTCTTTCTGTACTGTGTGCTTTCCGATAAGTACCGAAAGACGGTGCGGGAACTGATAACCGGATATCGGTATAGACGTCGCCACGCGCGGAACAATACGAGTCTCTATGTGCCGCATACGACGACTACACTGACCCAAATAAATGGCGATCATTATGGCAGTAATTATGGCGGAAACGGAAGTCGTCGAAATCGCAATACGGGTCGCCTGATAGCGTGAACCGTAAATCGTGGATGTATAATAAAATATTTATGGATTAAACTCCATGAGGAGAAGGATGGTGATAGCTGATATCACGAAACTTCTCCACGCGAGAAGAGGGCTTTAAATTTGCCAGCAAATCACGCGGAATCACAAGTGAGATGATTGAATCAAAAGTGATTCGGTTCAAGCGTGCGGTTAGCAGAAAATTTAATTTGTTATATCAATCGATATCTATGTATATCTCAGTCTATATATATATACTACATAACATACATTGTGCCATAATGTGATGATTATAGATTTATGCTAGTTAACCTAAACGTAATTGTTGTCCTAAGTACTAAACGCATCAAATCAAATACACGCAAAATACACACACGTACACACGAATTAACAAAGGTCCATTGAGAGTTTTGCTATTCGCCCGTCCCACGGGGCGTATGAATAACGCATCAATGCATATTAACTTGGTGACCAACAAATCGTTGAATATCGTGGCATGGTCCTTAGTTAGCATATCCTGCGAGACTGCGGCCAGCGGAAAAGGACAAAATGAGAGGGGAGCTATGCAGGAAGAGAGAAGAAACAGGACCTTCTGAATGTGAAGCTCGAATCGTTGCATTCCCTTCAGATAAAGGTTTCAATTACATGTTGTGGCATTTTTTGGGTCATAAACTAAATGCTGTAGCTGTGCTTAGATGCATAAATAAACTATATATATATATATAAACCATTTATAAACCATAAAACCTACGACGTACCACCAATTGTTTCCAAGGATAGCTAAACAAGATCCCGATCTCGATGAAAAGATGTCCCCTTTACCTGCTATTGCGATAATTGAAGTGTTGACAATGGGCAGCTGCAATCGCCAAATCTCCAGTTGCCAGTTAGCAGCACTTGAATTGGGCTGACCGATACCTAATTGAATGGCAGCCAAAAACCAGGTTCTTGCCCATTTCCCAGCTGCCCAGCTTCCGGGCTTCCGCATCCTGTTTGCTGTTTGCTGGCCCAAAATGCCGTGCGAACAGCTGCTGCAATCGAACTGCTGCAACTGCAGATCCAACTAAGCCGATAATTGAAGGTGCTGGGTTTGGGCAGTGGGGAATCTTCCATGTCAACCTCAAACCGCCCAGCCTTCCAGGATAATTGGTTCGTTGGGAGCTGGGAGCTGGCCATCGATGGCAAATGCTAAAATACAAGTGAAAATCTTTTTTGGAATGCCGGCAATAAATTTCCAAAGGGGGAAAATGTGGAAAAGCGAAATCTAAACCATCCACACACGGAAAGCCACACACAAACGTAATGGAGTAACAAACATTTGCGGTTTACTGCATTGCTATTTCCATCCACACATGCACAGCGGTGGCCACGAAAATAGGGCTACCCCAGCAAAAGACCAAATTTCAATTTAGAAAATGAGGTTTATCTTACAAATAGTTTCGGAATATATTTTTGATTTTTCTCCCTGCTTGATAGCATTTTTAATTAATAACTTTCAATTGCTAACATTTCAGTTGCATATGTTTGTGTATTGATACTGAGCAATCGCATTTGTTGTTAAGAAATTGAGAGCACTTTTGAAATAACAAGCTGAGAAAGAACTCTTTATTAAATGTGCGGTAAGTGGGAAATGAAATACGTAGCTATGAAAATGAATAGAACAAATTGAGGAACACATTTTATGCGAGAATCTAGCATTTGGTTCAATTTAAGCAAGTTAAAGACGTCTATTCTAATCTGATGTCTTTTGCCCTATCATTTCATTGGAAATGGACCGAAAGGAAGGGGTGGGTTTGGTGTATTATGAAAGTGTAACAGCTGATTTCACCACCCCAATTGTGCCCGCCTGCCACAACTAGAGTGCATGAAAAATTACAAGTCAGCGCCACAATTGAAATATTTCCGCCTCAACGCACTGAAATGCGCAATCGAAAATAGTTATCTGTGCGCCCCACCAACTGCCACCCCCTCCCCGCTCCTTTTTTTTACACGCCAAAAATATGCAGTCAAATCGTGCAACATATAGACATTTTCGATGGAAGGGGGGGTGGCAGATACGAGTATGGCTGATATGGCAGACGGATGTGGCAGCGACAAGGACAACATCGCTGTGGACACATATGTGCATTATGTGTGGCCCAGTTGCCAGCTTCGGAAACTGGCTACTGACTACTGGTTACTGGCTACTGGCTACTGGTTTCTGAATGCCGATTCGGGTCCGAGAAATTTCCATATTTGATTGTTTTTGAACGCCTGCCGCAGGACGAGAAAAGCTGGGAAATGCTGCATAAAAAGCTCACCAAGAGCGGCGTCTGTTTATTGAAAACGGCATATAAAAATCGAATGGGCGGCGTCGGCGTCGCTCCTTTTTTATATTCTTTTTTTTTTGTTCGGCTCTGAATTGTGGATATGTGGAATGCAGCAGGCATAACATACTTTTGGGGGAAATGCATGCATTTATTTACAGATATCGTACGTATGTAGGTGCAAGGACATCCCAACCGCCCAACGCCAAACGAGAAAATGGTAAAAAATATTAAGTGAAGGCAAAGAAAAAAAAGGGAACAATGACATTTAGCAGAGTGCAACGACTTACGAGTACCCTACTCTAAAAATTAGATACATGTTGCAATGTGAATTTAAAAAAAAAGTGTGCAGGAATTGAATGTGATGCAATTTTGCATATAAAACAAACTTATTTGCCAGACTAAATAAATTAATTTTATAAAAAGAGAAACATTCAGTGTATTTTGCTGTTGAATAAAAAAAGTTGGCATTTAAGTGTTCCGATCGAAAATATTAAAATAATTTGTTAAACTTACCATTTTTTTTGTGTTGGCGCCACCCAAAAAATAGTAAAACATGCAAAACATTCGCAGTGACACAAAAGGAAAAAAGGATAAATATAAAAAAAAATCGAATGAACTTGCAAAAATAAACAGGGGAAAAAATGTAAGCACTCATGACAAAGCGAAAGTCGGATAATGCCGTAGCAAAAACAAGAAAAGTGGCAGAAACAGCAGCAACGGAATAACATTATAAAGTATCATGACAATTTTCTTTTTTTTTTTTTTTGTTTTATGCCGGCAGCGACAGTCAAAAAGTTGTTACAAAAAACAATTTTCGGATTCAGTAGTTTGTAGCTGCAATCTTTAAATGGATGTACATGGCAACAGGGAAGTATCTGAAATTAAACGCAAACTGATTGCAACAAGAGGATAACGAATTTCTACTATTTATGTGTCATTCATAATGCAAGCAATCAAATTGTTCAGTTAAATGCGTGTTTTCTATCGAATTTAAATATTTAAAAGACTTCTAAATATGAAGAGGTATGAAAAAAAAGCAAATGATATTTTTCAAATATTTTATAAACAATAATTTTCTACAACAAATGCAGTCTAATAATGTACATGTTTTTCACCTTAAACTGAAGCAAGAAATTCAACTTTCCCACCCTTTATTAATTTTGCCTAAATGTTTTTTTAAGTGTTATTTATTTTAAGCAATTTGTATTTATTTATTTAGTTTACCCAGGCTTTTTTATTGCTATTTTGGGGCAAATCGGAGGCCATAAAACTGTGCAAATTCAAATATGCTACAATTGAGCCTCGTAAAATTTTACGTCGAGCGAGACAGCATGAGCGAGTGCGAGCGAGATAGGCAGCACAAGATGGGTTTCTAAGGGGGAAAAAAGCGGGCACAAAAACATTTTGCGGTTGAAGGCAGTTAGCCAAATAAATGTACAACTAGATAAACAAGCTGCTCAAACTAGTTGCACAGACAAACACACACACACACACACACAAGCACACGCAAGATCCTTTAGAAAGGGATGGCTATATGGGAGGTGAAAGAGCGGGAAAGAGGTACGAAAAAAAGCCCCAAAACTGACAAACCGTTTAATCATTGGAGTTGTTCTCTCGGTGTTTGCTTTACATTTTATAGTATTTGCCCATTTCTTGATGCTCTTGTGTGTGTGTGTGTGTGTGAGAGTATCTGTGTGCCAGCTGGCTAATTTTCGTTGCCTACTTTTCGGCACTTTTAGCACACTATTAAGCAAAAGTATTAAATAAGTAAGTTGTTCTTGGAGCAAAAGGATTTTAAATTCGTTTTTAAAATATATTGTTGAAATAACTTTTAAATGCTTAAAACTATTCAAAGTGCAATATACTTCAAATACTTCATATATTTCTGAGCTCAATAGTTGTTTTGATTGCACTTCTAGAATTGAGATAGGGTAGCAAGTATTTATTTTAATTGTTGAGTTTTCGGTATTTTCCTTGCCACACACATCGGATTAAATGCGTTGTGTGTGTAGTTCACTCTGTGCCTAATTTTCATTGGCTACTTTTTGAGCTTTTTCCTCGGAATTTCGTTTTTTGCCATTAAATGCTTTCAATTAACAATCTGTTGTGGCTTAACTGGAATAGCCTACCCTATTTATACTTTAATACTTTTATACTTCCACTCACGCACATTACACACTCTCACACACACACACACTGATACCATTTTGGGGATACCCTTTTGGTGCTCTTTCTGCTGTTTGTTTGCTGTTTTCTTATGTTTTGTGCCGAAAATTTGCTTAATTAAAAATAACAAGAAAAGCCAGCAGCAAACACCAGCCCATTGCAATTTTATACCCAAAAAAGAGCCCCACTTGAGGCAGAGCAGGCAGAAGAATAACAACCGCAGAGCTACAAGCAAAACTTTGTTTAATGGTTAGTTAAGCGTTTAATTTGCACAAGGCCTTGGAGCTCATCATCCACTCGCACCAGATACAGATACAGATACACACATACATAGCTACATATATCTTCATATAGCCGCAAACTCCCCTGATTACTTTTTAAAAGCATCTGAGGCCCATGTGCCGTGAGTTGGTTATTATATTCTGTGGAGCTCTTTAAACAGCCTAATACTTTTTACGAATTGGTAATTACTTTCACTTCGGCCAACTAACTCAAAACCAGCGATTTAGATACTTTTATAAGATATTTTCAAAGCGCGCGCACTATTTTTTTAATGACCAGCTGTACAGATATTTTTCTATTTCACCAGCAACCAGCGCTGATCAGCCCAGTCGATTTTCATTTAGTATTCAGTAAAAACTTTCCGTTTTTCCCCAGATTGCGGAGTCAAGTGGACTTTTCCAAAGGGGGAGGCGGTGGAAGAGGTTAATGGCTTTTTGCTGAGTGCAGCCATGTTTGTGGGAGCCAGCGAATGCCAGCTAAGCGGCTTAAAGTTGACGCACTAAAATAATTTCAGTGTTAATTGTATTTGAAAAGCATCAAGGCTGTTGGCCCGTGCTCACTGGCTAAAAACTTTTGCCTAATGCCAATTAGAGGGAATGTCCATGTTGCTGTTTTTCGCATTCGGATTTTGGGGGGGCGGGAAAAAAAGTGGCGGCCACAGAACATGGCTGATTATGCGATTTCCTTTTATCTACGTCACTTTGCCAGCAAAATTCGGAATTTCAAAATGAGAATAAAAAGACAAAATTACTCACTTTAAATGAGTATCAGCGTTTGGTTCATTATTCAATTAAAGCTCTTTGTTTTTTCGTTCTTAGAGCACGCAGCACCAAAATGTTATTGTATTGTAAAAAAGCCAGCGATTATAATGAAAATAATGAATCTCATAATGATTATTGATGATTCTTGATGATTATTCAAAGGGCCTGCTTGGAAGAAAGCCAAAACGTACAAAAACACTTTGTAGGTACTAAAAACTATGGCAAATCATATAAATATCGTTATTTTTCACTCACAAACGTGTTCTAATATATGGATTCTCTATATTTTCTTGGAATTTTAATGGGCCTTCCTATTGATTATTTTGTTTTAAGATCTTAAATACCCTAGCTCATACACTACACTCATAGTGTAGCAAAGTTAGCGACAGTGCCGGCATGCCCCCGAATCGAAACCCTACAGGTAATGTAGATTTCCAGATTGTTCAACTGCAATCGCTGGCCTGTTGGCGAAAGTCTGGACTGTCAGCATTGTATGTTTCAAATGGCAACAAAGCTGGGAAGCCCCAACTCTGCACACTCCTCAGTTGGCCAGCAGGACACAAGAGTGTCGCCAAGCTTCATAGGCTGGCTTGCGCAAAATTTAACTTTTTAATTAAGGCGAGGCAATGGTTTTTATTTCGTTATTTGTTTTCCCTGACGCCCGGCGGAGTGGCAAGTCCTGCCACAGGACAAAAGGCGGCCAGGAAGCGCAACAGGCAAACTTGACACATAAAACGGGCATAAAGAACAAAAAGCGGAAGAAAAACAAGCACAATATTCATAAAAAACAACAGAGCCGCCAGCCGCCTGCAATGCGATATCGAGTTGCTGAATACCCTGCTTAAGCCGCAGTTTTAAGTTTAATAATTATTAAGTTGCAACAAGTTAGTATGGTTGCGCAAACAGCAAGCAAGTTAATATAAAAAAACATGTTATATATAGTTTTCTTTTGTTTTAACTTGAAATGAATACAAATAACTGGGCATGCCTTCCAAAAACGGCAGAAAAACAACTTCAAAGCGGCGACAGTTTAGTGTTTTCCCAGTGCCTATGTATGGGTGTGTGTGTGTGTGTGTTGGTGCGCTTGGGTGTGTGGGTCACTTGGCAGCCATCTTGCGGCTGTTGTGCTCAGCTGACAACAAAAGACAGGACAAAAGGACTTTGTCTGAGCCTCCGCCTGTCGCAGTTGCCTTAAAAGGACACTTAACCTTGTCAGAGGCAACTTCGTCCTGCAGATCCGCGAATTGATGATATTTTAAACACAACGCGAGCTCAGAATTTCCAGGATAAAGTGCACTTTAGTGCCTGTGCACAATACATGAAAATAATCAAGTTTATTTTATGAATCCGTTCTACTTTCTTTGTTTTATATGCTGCGTTGCTTGGCAAATATTTGTGTATTTTTAAATTCATACAATAGTTACAATGCTAGTATGCTACGATGCAATTAAATTCGGTTCGGCTAACGGTGCGTATACGCAATTCGAGCGGCTGTAAGTCACTTTCCATGGATTGAGTTACGTAACGGCCAACGTTTCTGAGCCGTAATTGCTGCGTGTGTGTGTGTGTAGCTCGTATTACCAATTTATTTGACAAGCTCGCAAATTGCAGCTAACCGAAAAGGGAAAATCAGAGAGCAGCTAAAAATTGAGCATGAAATAAAAATAAGATGGAGATGAAAAAAATGGGAAAAGTATACATATACATATGTATATGTACATGCAGTTGAACCTACAGCGCAGGCCATTTGATGTGTGTGTGTGTGTGTGTGCTCAGTGCCTTATTGACAGTTGATTTGCAGTCTGATTGCACAAAAGGAAACCCGAAATCCGTACATTAATTAAACACTGAGCTCGTCTGAGTCGGAGTCTGTGAAATCTGCCTGTGTGTGTTTGTATCTGCCACGCCTACGTTTCGGGGGCGGACAGGACGTGGTGTTAGGCAGGTTGGGATTGGGAATCGGCAGGGCGGGGAGTGGATTGCCAATGGATCCCGACACCGGAAGCCATCCGTATAGATATGGCTGCCCTGCTGATTCGGTTTCATTGCTTGCAGTTTGCCTTTTTATGGCTTGGGCTACGCTCAAATCATACCAGACCAATTCCTTGCCACTATTCAACACTGGCACACAAATTTTTGGCTTTAATCGTGCAAGTAGTTGTAGTTGTGCAAAAGTCGAAGAGCTTCGCTTTCCAAATGCCAGGCATTTTCTTGGCATCTAAAGCTGGTCCCTTTATTTCGCTCAGTGTTGCTCAGCGCTGTTTTGCGCCCTTTGGCCGACTTTGGCTGCAACCCTTCGTTTTTTGGCCCCACTTGAGGTGTTTTTGCCGCTTTACCCCGTCGCTGTGGCCATGCAAATTTTATGAATATCTGCCAAAATGGGAAATAAGCAAATAAGAACATTTCCCGCTTGGCTTTACATCACAGCACGCAGCTTGTGCAGCTCGCAAATTCATGGTGGGCAACTTTAAATTTAACTGACAGGCGGCAGCTGCTCCCAGGACTCGCAGGACCTAAACACCACGCCCCCCACCACCCACAAGGATCCTGTTTTGGCCATTTATCAAATGTTTTGCCTGCAGACGCGCGCGCGTCGCAAGTGTCGTTAATTATGCCCGTCTATGTGTGTGTGTATTTTTTTAATTTTCATTATTTAATTTATTTTTTTTTCCATTTGACTGCCACATCCTTGGCCGCATATTAATGCATGTTTATTTGCCAGCCTGGGCGCACTCAATTCACATTTATTATTATTTATGACCGTGCATTATAATTCATTTAGAGGGTGGCGCTGGGTGGACGCGACCTCGTCAAGTTTTAGCCGACCGCTCATGTGTGTGTGTGTTTTTTTAGTAATTAATTAAGTGCCCCTCTTCGGTAGCTAATTAAAATTGAAAGTGCGCGCCTAATTGGTAGCATCAACAGCTGGCGCTTCAGTGATTTAAAAAAAAACACTTGGCAGCTGTATTTTTACGCATATAAGTACGCATTTAAGTGCTGGCCTAATTTCAGCAATTGCTATTGAAACTATTGAGATCGGATATAGGAAATCGCATACAAATTAAGGCAAATCGGAGATGGCTTCGTCTAAAGAACCTTGGATTATCTGTGGGTCCATAGGCTCGTTGCATATTGTGCAAGTGCAGCCAATCAAAATTCCTGTTATAAAATCAAATTTTCATTGCACACAGGGATCGTTTTTCCTTTAACATTGCTGGCATTTTGGGCACTTTTCGGTTACTCGCAACTGGCAGCTGTTTGGCTGGATTCCCGCTTATTTTTTTTCTGTTCGTTTCTAACTGGTTTTGCAGTTCCGGTTCCGTTTTCTGATTCGGGTTTTAGCGGGCCCTAAGCTGGGGGTCGCTCCAATGGGTTCAACTGTAACCGGGCACAAAGGGCAGCAATTTTCGGGCCGCTTTCAGTTGTAGTTTCATCTTTCGTTTGTTTTACAATTCACACTCGCACACACACACACATGCAGGCAATTTTTTACGCCTCACCTCAAAGAGTTTTTCAGGCCTTGTGTTAGAATTTAACCATTCGCTTTTTTATCGCTTGCCCCGAGGGCGAAACTAAAAAAAAGAGAAATCGCACTTCAATGATTTGGTTTGTTGCATTTGGCGAGCGTTGAAACGATCTATCAATGATGTCCAGCTTTATTGGCAACAAAGGGTTTCAATCACGAATTTGCCGAATTGTAAATTTTTGTGGTATAATGTAATTATTAAATGCAATATGCTAAATTCTATGGAATATTGTACAGGCTGAAATATTATTATTAACTGATCAAATCAGGCGGTATTTCTCAAGTCGCATTTCCGTTTCTTGGGCGGCTTTTTTCAATGCGCCGCACTGCGTTAAAAAACAATTTTTCAAAATATTCCAACACCTTTTGTTGGCCTCTTTTGCCTTGTGTCCAATTGCTGGCGAAATGGGTTAGTTTTTGCAGGATTTTTTCCTTTTTATTTAAAAAAAACATCGTCGGGCTGCTATGATATTCATCCCGAACTCCAATAGAAAGTGCAAAATTTGAAACAATAACTTTTACGCACGTCAGTGTAAACTCACATGGAAAATTTGCATGCCCCACAAACACGAGGGGGGGGGGGGGGGGGGGGAAGGTGGTTGGTATGGGGGGTAGGTGGGAAAAATAAAGAAAAATGGCAGAACCCTGAAAGCAAAGTGAAAATGTGTTTGAGTTTGTTGTAACAAAAGAACCGAAAGCGGAATATGCACGGAAACATGTTTTTGTTGTTCGCCACTTTTTCTACCACCCCCTATACACCCCCCCCTCCCCCCTTTCCCTTGGTGTTCGCCATTTTTGTTTAGCATTTTTATTAAAGCAATTTGGCTTTGTGTAATTTGCACTTCATTAGGAGCTGGCTGAATTGAAATTGCCTAAATGGAATTAAAGTTTTGCCGGCGGAGCGTAACTAATGAATGCGCGTAGGGGCATTTTCCAGGCACGCCCACCAGTCACGCCCCCCAACCTCAACCCCCCATCCCCATCCCCACATGTTTGAGTCGGATTTATGTGGCATGCACTTAAAGTGACTCTGCGGTTTCGTTTATGAGCTGCTGCGGTCCGGAGCGACCATGCAAAAGTCAGTGGCTCTGGCTGATAATTTATAAACGCTCACGGACCCGAAAACGAAACCCAACCGGGCACTGGAGACCCAAACAAACCAAAACCCAACCCAACCCAACCCAACCAAACCAAACCAAGCCAGACCGACAAGTGAGCCCGACGAAGTCAGTGGATGCAGTCTATTAGAAGCGCGTTAGACACCCAAATCCCAAACAGGATGCACAGCAACTCACCCACACAGGTGTGCAGTCAATAAAAGTCCAAGTTCGGAAAGGAAATGCACGTATGTGTCAGTCTGTGTGTGTGTGTGGGTGGGTGTGTGTGTGTGTGCGGTTGAAACAAGTTGATGATTAATGCAACTCGAATTGCAGACTTTGCTCTCAACTCGCAAGTCCAAAGACTAACCGAAATAAACTTGAGTCAAGTTCCACTCCTGCCGGCGGCTAAAAACTATGACTACCAGAAAGGGGCAAAGCTGCCAGTGATACCCTGTAATCCGATTTCCAAGGGGATTAATTTTCCAAGGGAAAAACGAAATCGTAGGTAAAACTAAATACATTTTGGGGTTCAGCTGAAGACACACAAAGAATTGTATGTATTTTAATATGCAATTTTTGATATGTGTTCATAGATTGCAGACAGTAAAATGCATAAAGTCAAAGCAACTTACAGTAACTAAAACCCACTTTTGTGCTAACTAACTTGCTAATAGTTCACTCAAGGGGTGCATAAATCTTAAACTAAATAACTGCAATTATTGGAGTGCATTTATTTTCCATTAGTTTCTCACAAAAGGGTATTTTTGCACACCATAATTGAATGCAGCCGGTGTGGCATAATCAAATCCCAAGTGTCTCATCTCAGTGGGAAGCGCCGCAAGTTGTCGCCAAGACTCCGGAGAACTTTTCATTTTCGGTGCGGGGGGGCAGGGGCAGCTCCAGGGGGGGAGAGGGGGTGCTATGGCGGCAGCATTTTGCGAAAAATGATTAATGCGATTTGAACTTAAAATTTACATTGTGTTCATGATATTTAGTTGAATTTATGAGCGCTGTTTGAGTTTGTAAATGAGTTGCTCATTTAATGTTTTAACATGCACCCCACTGGTCGCTCCCCCCGCCCCCCTCCCCGCTGGCAAAACCAAACTACACGGCTTGCAGACACCGAAAGAGACGGCGCATACTCGGTCAGAAAGAGGTAGACATACATACTACTACAGCTAGAATGGCGAAAGGCTCAACTGGCAGAACGGAATTAATGATTGTATTTCATTTCATCTGGGCAGCAGCAGAGGAAACAGCACAGTCATGGGCACAAAGGCTTAAAGCACTTATCAGTTGTTTAAACGCTTTTCACCTTCCAACCCCCACCCCCTCCTCTTCGGTGAGTGGAAGAAGTTCTTGCCACAGGAAAAACGGAATGCGAAATGTGAAAAGTCTTGTGCAATTACCGCAGTTCAAGCCTCGAGATGTTTTGCATTCTTCATTAAAATCTGCATTGCAGAAATGCATATATCATTAAAGTATCTGCGAAATATGCTTAGTTCCTGATGCTCTGGACTAAAAGTAATACTAGGAATTATAGCTAAAATCACATCAATCATTTAACTGGGCTGCGTTGAGTGCCATTTTCGGCAGCAGAGTGGGAATGGTGCACTCAATGGAGCCGGTGTGGTGCCAGTGGAACCCAAAGGATGTCAGCAATCTCAGTTACGGTCCTCGATTTCCATCCCCCCAGCTGCAAACTGCAGAAATTGGGGGTCGCCGTCATTTTGGGCTTCATTCTGTGCTTGTCTTTGACGGGAGGACATCGATAATTATCGCACAAAATGTGTCCCCGGGGGTTGAAGGGGGGTAAGGGGGTGGTGTGGGGGTGGAAATGGGCCTGTGGCCAATGTTCTTTTGATTTCTGTCTTGTCTGTCTGGTTGGTCGGCTGTCTGGGCTATGCACCTCTCGCTCTGCCTCTCGCATGCTCTCTCTTTCACATACATGCCTGAGTATATATGTGTGTGTGTGTGTGTGTGAAAAACAAGCAAATTTACAGCACACACAGGCCTGCATACATGTGCATAAATTCATTGTCACGGGGACAACGACGACGACAGCAGCATCAAATGAATGAATGAATGTGTCTCTGGGTTCGGGCCTCTCTTTCCCAGGTCCTGTGTGTCCTGGCCTCTAACATGTGTAGCCTGCTTTTAGGCTAAAAGCACACTACACACACTATTCACACACACGCGCACAGGCACACCCACTTCGTTGCTGGCATAAATCTTTGGGACTTTTGTTTGATCGAACGCAAAAATAATGGCGCTTTGTTGTCCTGCCTGCCATCCCTCTTCTCTGTGTGTGTGTGTGTGTATAGGTTGTGTGTGTGCAAGTGAGTGTGAGTCCTGCCTTCATAAATTTCAGCCAGGCCAACTGAAGGCGCAAAGAGAAATCAGCAGGAAAATTGACCTTTTAGCTCACACTTTCAGTGCGCCCCTCAGCCCCTCGCCCTCTCACATGCTGCTAATGATACGAAGCGCCTCGCCATCCTGCTCGTCCTGGCCACTTTCTTGTGCGAATAACTGCATCAGGAGGCAAAATGATTGACTGACCAACTGACACACTGAGTGAGAACAGTGACCTCCAGTCACCTGGAACTCGCCACATGTTGGAAGGAACTCGGCTAACGAGTACGCAGATACAAATGGCAACAAAACCAACTTGGATCTAAGTAGATTTATGAAACATTTAGTATCTAGTAAACAGCAATTGTAAATTTCAAATATATATATAGAATATATATACCTTGGCAATATCCTTTGCCAACGGGTTAACATCCTCTGTCACTTAATTGCCAAAAGTTTGAGCCGCTCCGTCATATTCCACCAATTTCAACGCCCATTTGGCCATAACTTTTGGATGCTTTTCTACTTCCACTTTGAGTTTTGATGGGCGCTGCAGACGCGACACTTTTTATGGCTCTCGCACATTAGGCATTCGTCATTAAAGTTTATATCTCGCCCAAGAGCGGCGCCCCTTTCTCACCATTTTCCCCATTTTCCCCACACATCCCCCCAGTCCACCGAATCCCAGCCTATCTGGGGATATATAAAATGACAATGATGGCTGAGCATAATGCCAACAATTAGGCTGAAAAATGTTTGCTCACGCACAGAGTGTGCGAGCGGGATGGGCGATGGGCCAGAGCGAGAGCGAAAGCGAAGAGAAGCATTTTCCGAAATCAAAGTTTGCAGTGATGCACTTGGAGAAAGTTAACTACTAACTACATTGAAAGTCTTGATTGCTGATTCAAAATTGCAATTAAACCTAAACCTAATGCACATTTAGTAGTTGAGCTTAAGTTTTTAAGTTAACATAATGAATTTCATATCCTGGCGATGCACTTTCCAGCTGGCAGTGCATTGCATGTGTTTGCCTTCGACTAACTGACTGATGAAGCATGTCCTGCATGTTCCTTTCTTGTTTATGAGCCAGTGTGCGTGTGCACTTTGAACAAATTAAAATTGCAAAAATCCTCTTGCTGCTGCACTTATGCATGAAATACAGTGCCGGACGACCAGAACCTGCCGGCCATAACCGTAAACTGTGGCCAACTGTATCTCATATCTTAATTGCCAACGGTGGCCCGGTTTGGCCAAATGAAATACATAAAATGCATATTCTCGACATTTTTATTACCTGCTCGGCTCGGGCACTTGTTGTTGACAATTTCTTGGCCCATAACTTTGGGCCCACACATCGATAAATGGCCAGAAAAGCAAGGAGCAGCATGGCAAACATCAATTGGCGAACGTTAAACGTGGCCAAGAGCCCTTCGCACGCTTTGGCTAATTGATTGCCTCAAGGATTCGATCGATTATCGTCGACTACTTACTTGGGTGTTATCGAATGAATTGCCAAACAATTTATGCGAGCCTTAATTGATCCGATTTCGTTGAATTAAAGTGGGCATTGATTGCAACGATACTTTCCTATGTCCCGTTTTTTTTTGCGAATAGCAAAGTTAATCGATATATTTTAGCTACATAAATTTGATAACTTTTGATGGGTTTTCTTTTGATATTGTTAATGCAAACAAACGGTTGTGCCATTAATGAACTGAGCAACTACACGCTGTGATTTAATTCCCGCCGCTTTTCATCTGGAGTCGCCTTTTCAGCCCGAAGCTGTCCGCCGTCCGCTGTCCTTTTATTGTCCTTGTGCCACAATTTTTGCACAGCTTCTGTCAGGAGGCGATTTGCCTTCGGAACTAATTTGCCAGCAGAAGGCGAAACTTTTGAGCAGAAATATATTGCGTTGAGCAGCAAACTAACCGAAAAAGGACAGTCGTAGGGAAAGTCCAACAAAAAGTGGAAGAAAGGATAGATGAATGAATGGGATGGGATGGGATGAGATGAGTTGGTCGGTATGAATGGCACGGATAGCTTTTGGCTCATCATCTCTGGCCAAAAGGCGAAATGAATATAACTTTCGGTTGGGGGGAATGAAGTGCAAATTAATCAACTATAAAATTAATTATCCCTTTGAAGCGAAATGCCATCGCCAATATAGAACAATATATAGTATATATATAGTATATGTTCCCCGCGGACTATTACCTCAAGTTGAGTTTGAGTACTTTGTGCGACTTTGTTTGGCTTTCTGCCACAAGTAAGTTGACCAATTTCAATATATAGGGAAATTTGCTGTCCAGCTACTGTCGCATTTCGATCGCCATTCATTTCGCCCTGTTTTGCCTTGTTGTTTTTGCGGCTGGCTCAACACAATTAATTAGTTAATGTGCAATGCTTTGGTGTGAAATTTATTGCTATTTGCGCTCTTCTATTTGATGAGTCCTGGCCGCAGCTTCAAATGTTGTATTATTGCTTTGCAGCAGGGTATCAAGGGTTGTTTGGACTTTTGCAATCTCTGATTTGATTCAATTCGATTGGATTTTGGAGCGACGTATCTTGTGTGTTTCACAATTTGATTTATATATACATTTAAACAGGGTATAGCCAGTTCTAAACGTTTTGCTGTCGCAACCCATGAGCGCTGCCTGTTGTTGTAATTGCTACTAATTACTGGCGCAACGATTGCTGATGGATTTTCTAGACCACCCCCCACCCCGCTCATTTTCATTGTGCACGACTTATGCAAATGCGGCGCTACCCGTCTCTATCTCTGTCTCTCTCCATCGGCGACCATCTCGCTCTCGTAAGCCCCTGTATATAATTTACATAAACATCTAATTGCTGGTTGCCATTGTTGTTGTAATCATGCTTAATTGTTTTCGTTGGGCATTTCATGTTCAATGCTCATGATTGAAAGTTTGTGCTTTGGCGGTTTTCGTTGGCAGAGTAAACCGCCAACCGCTAAGCCCACACTTTCCCTTTTGGAAAAGCGGAAAAGCACCACCCCCCTTCCCTCCGCACGGCCCCTCATTGAAGTGCCTTTAAGTGCTTAATGACACGTTTGCATTACTCAATTTCCAGCGAGTTTCCTTTGGGCCCAGCGCGAGTTATTTCCTGAATTCAATTAAGCAAACTGTCTCGAGTTATGGCCAAAAGTGGTTGGATTCCGGGTGGTGGGATGGTGCCCCCCCTAGTTGTATGTGGCACGAACTCGATAAGGAGGGGAATTATGCGGCCCAGATACCCGAAAGTGCCTGCGATACAATGTCTGACAATTACATTGGCAAACACAGAACACAAGATCAACAGCTTTCGGGCTGGAAGCGGGCCAAATCAGTTAATTGATGTTGAAATCGGGCGAAAGTCCTTGGCCCAAACGGCCCTTCAATGCTTCTTGCTCTCGAGATACTTAAAAGCTGATTTCAGTTAATGCCCAACACAAAGGTGGCGTTGTGTATGCGATTTGGGTTGAAGTATTTATGATAATTGCACTCCGGCTGTTGTGTTAATAATAGTGCTTAAATTTCAATTATGCGGCTCTTCGGGAGTTATAATACTTAAAATCATAATCAACAAGCGAGAAAAACTTGCAATGGCTTAACTGATTATTATAATGATTTCTTGGTGAAACCGATGGATGTCTTAGATATATAACATACCCACTATTTCCGGTCGAAGATTTCCACTTGGCAGTGACTCCCGGCAATCATGCACTCAATTTATTGTACCACTTTTCGGTGCTGGCACATTTGCATATCCTGCATATTTTCCATGCCAACCAAGGCCCCGGGTCCTTTGACATTCGGTACTGGGAGTGAGTGGCTATAGATCAGTGCCAGATGCAGTTGCATTTGATATTTACCTTTTAATATTATTAATATTATGATTAAAGCAGGCATCTGCCGAGAGCATCTCGTATGCATTCAGCGTCCTGGCATCCAGCATCCTATCCTTTGCCGGCATCCTTTGCAAAATGAGCTGACAGCTTACCTAGCTGCCGTGTGTGTGGGTGTGTTGGTGAGTGTAACTGTGCGTCTGTGCATCTGTGTGAGTGTGTGTGTGTATCTGTGTCCTGACATTCATGCACTGAAGCTGATGCCTGGCACTCGCAAATGAAGTTCTTGTGGATTGCAAAATGAAGTCCAAACTTGTGCGCTATTTTTGCCTTTGACAGCTGCTGTTTTTGTTGCCGCCTGGAATGCATGGCGCTTCGACTGCCAGCCCCCATTTTTCGCCCATTTATTCCGACCTCGCAGCTGCCTTGGCTTATAATAATAATGAAAATCAAGGAATATGTAGCGAACGATGTGGCCAAGGCCATGTGACCTGCATTTAAGCAGGGCAACTGAGCAACTGAGGCAGCATGATGAATATACATTATGTTCATTGTCTTTAATTGAAAATCGCACACCCGCTCTCATTACTGTACCACAAAAAACAACAAAATTTCATTATTTTAAAGGACACATGTACGTTTACACTGCTTTCAGCATTTCGCGCTTCTACGCTTTTCCCCCAAGACACCTTTTTTCCCCATTTTTCCACCTCCTTTGTTGCTTTTGCCTGCGGCTGCCATTGGCAGGACATTTTTGGCTAGAAAAATTGCGGGTGAGGATACTTAACGCCACCACATGTATAGTTTTTCCACTTTTTTCGCGCACGTACTGAACACCAACGCCTTTTCACTCGCCTCGTGCCACCGGCAACATGCAACATGTGCAACAGCAGCATCCACAGCAGCGAGTTGCTCGCTGTCGGTTTTCTTGTCATTTCATTCATGACATTTCAATTACATTAAAGAGCTACCAGGCGCGACGCTGCCAGAAGCCAATGGATTAAAATAGAGCAACATTAAGATGAAAATATGTCTCGTTCGCTATTTTTGGGATTTATGGTTTAAGCACTGGAAGGAAAAACCGAAAAGGAAATGGAAAACCTATTAGAAACTTCCGTGATTTCTTCCATCATTTTGTGACTTCAAATTCATTTGTAATTAAAGTTAGAATTTTTTTGAAAAGAAAACCCGTGATTGGTGCTAGATTTCCTTTCTCTCCACTTGCACGCACTTTCGCCTGATGTCTCTTGCAAATTTGATTTGCAATTAAGGCAGTAATTTAGCTTTAACCGATATTAAGTGTTGGCCTTCCACTTAAACCGTCTGCCAACTTTGCCAACTTTTGCCGGCGGCTGGAGGCCTGGGTCTTCATTAAAACGGATTCGTGTTGCCGTTCGCTTGATGTTGCTGCTGTTGCAGATGCTGCCGCTGATGTTGCTGCTGCTGCTGTTGCTGTTGCCGATGTTGCAGGGGCAGCAGCTGTTGCAGCTGCGGCAAGAAAGGGGCGAGGGACTTAGTAGCTGAGTACTCTTGCAACTGGCAAATGGCATTATTTTTGTTTGACAAGTCAAAGCGGCGCGACATCGCGACTACTGCGACGACGGCCGCAAGAGCAAGAGCACTTCAAAGTTGTCAGAGCATACTTCTAGGCGCGCCCAAGTGCGTGTGTGCCGCACCACCAACCTACCCACCCGCGGAAACAGCCCACAAGTCGCCCAAAGAACCCCCTTGAAGACCCCCTTTTGGCCATGTGTTCCAGTCACTCGGATGCCGGACTAACGAGCCTCGGCACGGGGCAACCAAAAGTCCAAATGAAACTACCGAAAAGTAAACATTTTCGAAATTGTTGCTTTTACATGCAGAACTAATAGTATGTTGAAATTCGTAAATAAGCAGTATCTTTTAAAAACAAGCTCATTAGCATTGCTTACTTTAATGTTCTGATAATTGTGCTGATCGGATATGAATATAGTTTTATCCTTGATCGAAAATAGTCACTGCCAAGCACTGGTTGCCTACAGCGAAGGAGCTCTAAGCGCTCTTCGCTCTCTTCGCGTTTTCTCTTAGTTGGCGCCTGGGAAAACTCACCACGGGAACAGCACTGCGCAAACTCACCACTGTGCCAAAAGTCCGAGGTAAACTATTACGGCAACGAGCTGAATGCACGAACCAACTGGCTCCCATTGACATTTTCACCTACTTTCGACCTGTCGCTTTCCCTTTGGCTGAAAAGCGAGCCGAATGCACTGTGGCAGCTTGACCAAGTCCCAGTTGCCTCGTTTACCCATTTCCCCCAATTTCCTCCATGAATTTTCCAAATCAGCTGGCCGAAAAAAAAAAAGCAAACGCAAGTCTCCTTCGAAGGAAAATGCCAATGTTTCGGTCTCGGTTTTTGGGTCGAGCAACAAATTTAATTACAGCCTGGGAAAGTGCCCTGAAATCGCTTAAGAAATTAACGAGCTAGTAGTTAATGATTCCACTGTATCCGGTTTTTGCGATTTTTCTCTGTTTTTGTGGCCGCCGCAAAATAAAGTTGCATTGAAATAAGGGGAAAGCTGCAAATGGCGCATAAATAGCAAATCGAAGGCGTTGTTAATGCCCTAAAATGTGCAAGGAGTATTGCGATTTGGAAGCTAGGAGTTAAATTGTGTATGTTCTTTAAAAAATGTTTGCCAGTTTATTTGAACATTATAAAATATGCATTCTACATACATAATTTAAACTTGTATTAGCACAAAATATGTATTTAAAACGGTCGTGATTTCAGGGTATGCACACTGGCCACTCACTCACTCGCTTCCTGCCACAAACACCTCAATAAGACTCACGGATATCCTGGCTTTGAACGTTCCCATTGTCCTCTCTAAATGTGTATGTGTGTGTCGTCTATTAGCCGCTCTCATTCATTGAAGATTCGCTGAGCGATTGGCGACGTGTAAACGATAATCAAGTAATTTCCATTATGCCGGGACACAGACCAGCGAAATGGTCACCCATCGTGGCAACTATGGGGCTACGGCTACAATTTGGCATTTAGGGTCTTAAGGGGGGGTGGCCAATAAAAGCCTCACTAAATTGCGATTGTCGCGACTCCGCATGTGCGTGTGTGTGTGTGTGCGTGTTTGTGGCAGGAGATACAAAATACATTACGCATACGCCCCGTGGCCCGAACAAAAGCAAATCCAATTGCCAATTGTTGCGATAAAGCAAGCCAAAAGCAAAGTCAAAGGAAATGTCGATGCTACTTTTTCCTTCCCCGCCACCCCTTCTTTCCCTTTCTCATTTTGCTGCTGTTGTTTTTCACTATTTATTGGCAGTGGCATTTCATTGTCCTTGCCGCTGGTGGCTTGGCTTTTAGACAACTCTCTTTGCCACTCCCATTCCCGTTTTTGTGCTTTTAAGGCGCACGCGATAATGGCCAATGATGCATGTGTGTTGGTGCTGCTATGCGTGCGCGTCTCTGTGTGTCTGTGTGTGTGTGTGTTTCAGCACTTTGCGACAACAATGCCATGCCCACTAACGAAAGTCCTTTTCGCACACACACCCACACTTCTTCATATAATGGCAACGGCGACGGAAACGGAAGCAACATACTTAGACGCTGACTGAACCGGCCGAAGAGAAAGCGAAAGAGAAGGGTAGAGCGGTGGCGAAAGAGCGCTTGCGAGGGAGTGGGAGGCTACTATGGCGTCGGGTTCAGGGGTCATCGGAAAATCCAGCTGCACAGCCAGCGTAATTGCAAGTGTATGCACTAAAAACAAGGAAGTTGCCAGTGTTTATTGTTGTCTTTATATTTAAAGTTCAATCAATATGTTTGAGTTAATCTAAAAAATATATTTTAAATGGGTGTGTTATATTCGATTCATATTAAAAAGAAATTGCAATCCGTTTGGGCCAGCTTTTTCTCGCTGTGTGCGGCTGTGCAATAAAAACGCAACAAGCGAAATGAAGTGAAGTGAAACGGTCAACGCGGATTAGCGTAAACGTAAAAAGTATCTGCGTGCGTGTGCGTTGGTTAACGTTTTTGCGAGCGTGTGAGTGAGTGAGTGTTAACAGTTAATTGTTTTGCGTGCGTGTCACATATCCCTATCAGCCATCTTCCTTCTGCGCCACCAAATTGTGTCATTAGCAGTCGCATAAAAGCCCAAATGGCCCGGCCAGCTCATTGGCACGTTCCAAAAAGTGTAGAAACTCGAAAAAAACACTGGCCGTGGAGATGATCACAGGGCCATCATCATCTTTGTCACCCATTATTTCTTACAGCTGAAGTTTTATTTGGCCTGCTTCGGCCATAAAGTCAACTTGGCCGGGCTTATAACCGCAGAATAAAAGTTAAAAATTTATAAATCACTGTGGTGCTGCTGGTCTTGGAAGCCCATGGGCAATTGCTGATGTGACAGCTTTGTCCCGCCTCTTGCCACCCGTTTTTCTCGTTTTTTTTTTGAGCTGTTTACACTTGCCGCTGCCGTTGTTGCAACTTAAATTTTCCGCTTTTTGATGTGCCAATTTTATGCCCAAAAAAATGAAACGAGACGAACGACGAAATCCAGAAAGGGGCAAGAAAAATACAAATTTATATGCGCGTACGTATGTATAAAAAACTTGCGCCGAGAGGCAGCGAAACTAAATAAATAAATGTGCGCAGACACCCACGCACACTCATGCATGCAAGTTTTATTTAAGAGTGCAAAAAGTAAAGCAATAAACACGCACACACACACAGACACACACGCACACCCAAACACAAACGCACACGGCCAACAGGGCGTATGTGTGTTATGCATGGAAATAAAAGTTTTCCATAATTTTGTATAAGAAAAGTTTTCTTGCGTTGTGTTGCAAGTGCTTCCTGCCTTTTTTTCGCAATCCCCTTTTTTTCTCTATATATACACATATATATTTTATATATATATATATTTTTTTTTTCGTTGGTGGAGGAGGAGGAAAAACTGCTGGTGGTCTAGGCCCAAAGTGGCTACAAAACTTTTACGCTGCTTGTGAATTAATTAAAAGATGAACTGGGCAGGCTAACAAAAGATACAAAAATAAAAGATACAAGATACCTTGGATAAAACTAAAGCGAAGTATACGAAGTATATTGGGTGTAACACAAAGCGGCGGCAGTATCTTCGAGGTTAACTGCTTATGCAACCTGTTAACCCGTAGAAAAACTTATATTTAATGGCATCTAACACCATCGAGGTGACAACAAGTTTTATAAAATATAAAGCGTAATTTTTGTTTGGATGAATACAAAATATAAAAATACAAAATTGCTTCATTTTGCATGTGATAAAAATGGGCTTTTCATACCTTTTATACTGATCTTCGAGCTATCTTTTCCGAGCTGAAAAATATCTGCTTAGTATCTGTGCTCATAAAATCTATTATTCTTAGTAGGCTGATGATTTTAATTCAATTGCCATTTGATGTCACTTCAACAGAAAGTTACACATTTCATTCGACTTCGCACAGTCAAGCCGGCAGCTTCTAAAAAACATTAAATATGACGATTTTCTCGATTATCGTTTTCGTGATCGCAGCAATTGTGTATTATATTCTTAACCTGCTGTCGGTTAGGGTGAAGCCCCGTGAGTTCAAATATATAATGGAGACGGTCGTCCTGGAGCATAAGGTGGTGACGATGATCAAGACTGTCGAAGTGCAACGTCCAAAAGAAAAAGGGGTGATGGAGCTGGGACGCAACCTCTTGGCGAACTTCAGATTGTATGTGAATGATATACTTCCATCTGACAAAGGGGTGATGGAGCTGGGACGCAACCTCTTGGAGAACTTCAGATTGTATGTGAATGAGATACTTCAATCTGCTCTTGAGTAAACCTGGACAACTCCGCCGCAATACGTTTCTTCTGGACCACACACTCAAGACTAAATCTCAAGTAGTTAGCGTGGAAAGTTATGCCTGATCAGAATTTGAAGTAGCATCCGCATTTCCAGCCGCTTGCACCGTCCATCTTATATTACAATGTAATCTTATTGCACATTTACACCACAACACGATTATTATACAAACGTCGAATATTATACAAACGTTGAATATAATACAAACGTCGAACATTATACAAACGTCGAATATTTATTTCCGCATAATGCCGATTAAAAGAGCCGCTTTGAAATCCGCTTAAAATGGGCTTACTATAAGGGCTAGCTGCAGTTTTGGTTGACTTTTTCGTGGCCAACATGCGACGTGTGGCTAAATCCAAAAGGGCCAAATCCTAAAGTACCAGGGTGCCAAATGGGGGGAGGTCCTGTGGTGGTGGGTAGTATGCAAATGCGGCCCTGCAAGAGAGCAACACAAATGCAATTTGTATAATTGACTGTGACTGTGACTGTGACTGTGACTGCAACTGCAACTGCTTTTCTGCTGCCTCGGCTGCCTCGTCTGCCTAGGCGCCTTTTCGATTTGGATTGTATTTGGGTTGGTATATGTTTAAACAATTTGTGCGGCCATGTTCGGGGACACCCCGTCCGCACTCCCACCCAACTGGCCTTTCATTGTGCATGTGTCCTGCATTTTAGTTTCGTCTGCCACGTGCGGTTTTTAGTTTCAGCCTGGTTTTCGGCCAAGTGGGATTGCCAAGCAGTGAGTGGGTGGCTGGAATTTTCTACCACTACTCCAGTGTTGCCGGGTTTTGGAATTTGTTTGCGGTTAAATGCAATTAAAAAGAGATTTACAAGCAGCTCGCCTCACAAAAGTGTCGCAACAGTAGCTCACCGAGCCAAAATAGAGAGACGGCAATAGTTCCGCACACACACACACACACACAGAGAGAGAGACGACAATAGTGCAGCGGAAAGAGACGGAACGAGCGGAGGCTTGACAAATGTTGGCCAGCATTTAAATGGCAGCATTTTTGCCAACCACTGCTGGCATTATGCGCATTATGTTTGCCTTCACTTGGAATACCTAAAATACTCCTTCATACGACTACACTTCATATGCTGCAATTTGGTTTTCGAAATTCGGTTTATTTGGGCTCAGTTTTCTGGCCAGATTCTGGGTAGTCACTTTTGAAGCCCAAAAAATTCACAAGATCTAAAACAATATGCCTTGTATAAAGAATCTGATATACCATTTGTGAAAGAACATAATTAACGGAAATAAGAATCAAAGCCTGCGGAAGTCTTCAATTTATGTTCGATCTAATTGGTCATAAGTGAATGACTTATTTCCATGGATATCCTTGAATGGCGGAAGGCATTGAAATGAGCCTGCAAATTGGCTCGTTTGGATTGCGCCAACACAATTCCCATTAAAATTGACTTCAAGTTATTTACATAGCAATTAATAAATGCCATTACAGCCCAGCAGGCATTCGGAAAACTGGCGCAGCAGGCGATTTTCCTGCGGGGAGAATATCCTCGAGGCGAAGCGTGAACATCGAGCTGGGCGACGAGGTGAAGTCCTTCGAGGAGATGAAGAAATGAGCGGAGAAAAAAAGGTACATGTAAATATTTGAGAAAAGCACAAAAGCCAAAAGGGACAACAATGCGATGTAATGAAATGAAATGACAAGCGCCTCAAAGGACAACGAACGAAGACGGGGCCAAAAAGGATCAGCAGAAGATATATCGTATAAATTATAAATGCAAACAATAAAGTATTTCCTTTCTTGTCAGTCAAAAAGACGAAAATTAAAAAATATGTCTGCATATTCAGCTGTAGGAGTATAATGGCAGCGAAGGGAAACTTTTGCCCGAATTGGCTAACCCATCATCATGGCCTTTGAAATCACTTGTGAAAGTATGCAATTTGCAAGTCATGGATATGTATGTGTATGTATTACGAAATATAAAAATATCCATCCTTTGTTGCAGGCAGCTGCAGCTTAATCCCGTAACTTCATGTCCAGGGTGCTCATGTTGGGCTTGCATCTTTCGGATGCAAAGATACTTTTGAGTGAGAGCTGCCAATTAATGCGAATACTTCTCTGTGGGAATCAAGGACGTGATGTGACTCCATTCGCAGCCCGGCCACTTTGTTTTTGGCTTGCCATGGATCCCTTTTCCTCTGCAATTTTCCAAATTACATTTAAAATTTTGCATTTCTGCCTTCCGTCCCTTTCACTCGTCCGTTGTTTGGGCTTAGAGCAAAAATATTTGTATATAAATATTTGCCATGCTTTGTTCGTTTTCTTTTAACGATTTTCAAGCATTTCTTCCATTCGGTTGTTGTCGCTCCTTAAATATATTTCCATGTTTGCCCTGGCTGATTGTAATGCAATTTGTATGCATTGTGCATGGGCAAACAGTGGGAATCCCTGGCAAAAGTCGGGCAATCTGGCAACCCTTTGGGACGCGCAAGCAGCAACTGCAGCTGCAATTGCAGTTGCAGCAACTGCAGCAACATGCTGCCGCAACTGCAGGAAAAATTATGTTGGGTCGCAGATTATTTGCACAATGGAAATTAGTTTCGGTTTTTGTCCCGTCCGCAATGCATACAAATGTCCTGTCCTGTACTCCTGTCCCTACTGAGTACTGAGTACTGAGTACTTCCGCGCTCTAAGAAACTATTTGGTCAAAATACAGAAAAATCCCGCCCAATTAAGGCGCTGCAAAAAAGAGCGTGTTGCTGTCCCTGCGAAACAATTGTAAATCAAAATATTGCACTTGCAGCCAATTGAGCGGACCAACCATCAAAGCAGCAGCATCAGCAGCAAAGCAAATCGTGCGAAAGAAAGCTGAAAAAGCAAAAACAAAGGGTAGAGCGGCAAAACAAGGCAAAAAATCCGGGAAATACATAAAAAGTAAAGGGAGTATAAATGGCTGAATGTCACGTAAGTTATACCCTTTATGTTCTGCACCGAAGTTCTGCTGCAAGCGAGTGCATATTAAGTATACGCCCCGTGAGCGTAAGGGAATTGCAGAGCAAGTGTCCCCTTGGATATATCATTACCAATACAACGTGGTGCGAGAAAAAAAAGCCAGACTCACTTGTCCGCCAGTTGGCCTGTAACAATGACATCGGATCGGACCCGCTCGGACTATGACTCGGCGTCGGAATCGGTATCGGAATAGGAATAGGACTCGCTCAACTTGGCCATAAGCAGATCCCGCATCACAGGCCAACTGAAAGCGAGCGCATTTGGCCTTTTGTTTCAGGGATTTGAGCTTTCAGCTTTTGCGATGGGGTTTTAGGGGGCGTCTCGATACCCGGCATTCATTTCAGGCCATTGAAGAAACGTCAGCACAATCGCTCTGAATGGAAACCCATGTGCAATTGACTCGCATCTCATCGAAGAACTCCCCCTCAGTTTTCTACTTTTTTTTTCCAGTTCCTGCCAAGTGTGTCATTGCGAATGTCATACAAATTGTGGAATGTCTTCAGTGTCAGAGTCTCTGGTTTGCACTTTTTCAAAGGGGGTTATGGGGGGGAGGCTATGAATGGCGCAAAAGAGGGCAATGAACAATTCAGCTTGCACTTTGACACCAATATAGCAAAGCGAGCGGGCAAATTACGTGGCTGAATAAACGGAAACGAAGTACTTTCGTACATATTACTCTTAGTTATCAAAGCTCTCTGTAAATTCAAATTTATCTCTGATTTTTTAAGAATTATATAGTCCACGCCTAGTCCTAATAGCGCTACTATTTTTAAATGTAATCTTTTGTATTCACTGAACTGCACTCCCTTATCCCTGATGAGTTTAATAAGCAGCAGGACTCTAGGATCGCTACTGCTATTTCATCTGGCTAATGGCAGGGGTATCACATGGATTGTGGGTCCTGCCCCCCAGCTGAAATCCCAACTTGCTGTTGATATTTTCCTCTTTTTATTTTGCCCACACACACAGCTTGTAACTAAATAATCTTTGTGTAAAGTTTTTCTTTGTGGCGCCGAGCTGAGGAAAATAAGAGGGAAGTTGCTGGAGCTTAGGAGAACGCCTGCTGTGAAGGAGTCTGATCCCGCCGATTGCCATTGCCGGAGGAAAAGCGGGACAAAGAGCCAGCAGAATCAGTTGGCCATAAGCCACCGAAAGCCGCGTGACAAGAGCTGGAAAATGAAAAGATGTGGATGTGGCCAGTGGCCTGGCATACAGCTGAATGGTAGAAAAGACTTTCGCGTTTAACTGGGGGGCACAAAATAACGGTGCAAATAAAGCATTAGGATACTAATCAATATTAGATCTAAAATATATTATGTTATGTGTTTTCTTCTACATTCGATTTTCCTCAGTGCTGTCGCAGACTTTGATTAGTTGCATTTACTGCAAGCTGGCCAATTTATTTCTATCCAGTCGATCTGCCACTTCGGCAAACGCCTCACCGTTACGGATCAAAGTTTGTTAAACACTTTATATGGTCACACGACGAGGGTCGCTTAGACCGAAAAACTTAAGCTCTGGCCACACTGGCCGGCGAAAACTTTTCCCGAAGGACATGAGCTGGCGGAGAAACGTGGCCGAAAATGGCTGGTAAACGGGCCACAAGCTGCGCAAGTGGTGTAAGTTTGTTGTGCTCCTCTGAGCCACATTCGCATTCGATTTTTTTGGTCCAGTACTTTTGGTTAAGAACTTTACGCTGCTTCTTTGCAGATTGTTTTTATATATATATATTTTTTTTGTGTGTGTGCGAGCGAGTAGAGTGCAAGCTGATAAAAGTAAAACTTTATGCAATAATAGGGGGTGGCCATGTGGTTCAAGGCTGGATGGCCGGTGGCCCGGCCGAATGGATGGGCCCATGGTGCACGTTATTGCCAACATATGTTGCTCGATATTATAGAACTGAACCATAGTGCTGCTGGTGGTGGTGGGTAGGAGAGCCCCCCGGCAAGTTGCATGCAACTTTGTGCTGCCCCACAAATCATGTTCCTCTGCGGAAAGGCGGTCCGCACTTAATTTATGTGCCGTCTAGCCCAACCTTTGCAAATTGGTATTTATATGTTTAGTTATTTTTATTTAATTTCAGGCAATCCCACCCATTCATACATACATAAATATGTATGTATATTCATTGCGGCCGCGTTGACGCGTTGGGTTATTTATGCGCCGGCAAAGTAATTTGTAATTTGTTGGGCTAATTACATCAAATATGTTTACGCTACAATTTAATTAATTCAAATTGGCTGCAGTTCACTTGGCTCTCGGCTGATGGCAGCCGCGACGTGTTTGACAGTTGGATAATTTGATAATTTGATGCCAGGACCTGTCAGCGTATCGAATATCGGTCCATATATATGGTATATGCTATATGGTATATGTTTTATACCATGGAAATATTCAAGTGCATATATATTGAATACTTGTCCTTTTTCGGGCACGTCCATCACATGTTGCGCCTGTCAAACATTGTCCTGTCATCGCAGGACTTCTTATTGTCTTCGCCCTTTTCAAATGATTTTCCTTTGGATTTTCCATTGCCTTTCCGCCGATTTTCCTGCCGATTTGCGCCCTTATTTCCCGCCGCTATTGCCAATTGTTCGGGGCCTATTTGAGCTGTCACGCCCCCAGTTCCTTTACTGAATTGCTATTTGTTCTTTTTACAACTTCTAATAACAGAAAAGTGCTGCTGATTTGGTTCATCACTTGAGTGTCATTTCCGCCAACTCTACACAAGCAAAAAAATCCGAGTTATTTTAAATAGCTAAATTGCTGCATTAGCTTTTTGAAGTTTATTTGAATTTTGAAAACTTCAATTGACCCACAATTTTTTATCTTAAGTTCTTATAAAGCCAACCTTTATCCCAAAATTGTTGGTGTCCTTCGCAAACATAGCCAACCATTTAGCCACCCAGCAGCTCCTTCTTCTCTGCACTTCACCAGATGTCTGTCGTTTGCGTTTCATTTTATTATATTAAATGAAATGCCGTCAAAACAGAGACAGCCAGAGTTCTTCTGCTCTCCTTCTTCCGCAAGCTTTCGGTATGTGTGACAAATGTAAATCAGCGAGGGTGGATTGCTCAGTTCTGAGCTTTAAAGCATATAAATATGAATATTCGATTCCAGTCCAGTAATCTTCTTAATATTTCAATAATACATATTAATCTATATATGTACCGCAGCTCTTCTACTTAGAAACACATTAAGTGCTGCGCTGTTCTTAAGCTCCAAAAATCTTCTTGAACCACCCGCGCGCTCTTCGTAATACAATAAAAATAAGCACTAAGAGTAAAAAAAAAAATAAGAGCGGAGTGCCAGAAGTGCGGCTGCGGAAGCGCAACTCTCGATGCCATAAAAAACAAATCTTGCCATAAAAATGCTCAACATAATTTAACAAAATAGCAATATCTCCCCTTCGCGGGTGAGAGGGGGGGGGGGATGCTCCCATAAAAAGTGTACAATAAACGCAAACTAAGTGGCTCACCAGCGGTCGGAGGGGCGGTGGGCGTGGCTCCTTAGGCTCGGGCTTAATAAATGCAAATGTGTCCAAGTATGAACAATTATAGAAAGGAAATTTGCATTAAAAATTTATGTACTCTCTCTTTTTTTGTCTCTCGCCGCGGAGATAAAGCGTCGCAAGTGCGACATAAATTTGAGCCCCCACCAGCTTTTGTGCACTGAGAAAAATTTAGTTTATTCATATTATTAGTCATGGAAATGCAATGAAAAGATACATCGAATGCAAATGCCATTGGTAATTGAAATGTATAATCCTTTATTGTTTATTCAAAATTAGAAATGATTTGCTAGTTTTATTTTTTGAAAACAACAGACATTTTTTCCAGTGCACAAGCACGCCTCCCCATTTCGGAGCTTTATAATGGCCGCTCTCTGCGGTCGTTGGCGGCCTTAGAAGCCCCAAGGAAACATCCATTCGCACAGATGTCTTTAGTTGTTGTCCTTGTCCTCGTTGTTGTTGTTGCTGACAGTTTTGAGTACGTTGTTTGGTGTTTGTGTTGCACCGGAAAAAGCAAAATACTACATACCTACGAGTTAACTAAGAACTCTACTTTATTTGCCAGGCAAAAAAACTGTATGTTTTGCCTAAAGTTTTTACATTGCTTTGAAAATAGTTTGATATGAACTATGCGATAAGCAAGTAGAGATTTCTCCCAGTGTACTTTCACTGGCTGCTGTTGCTGTTTTGCGGCTGTGCATGGAGGCCTAACTAGCAGGAAGTCATTAAGTTGTTTAGCTCGCAGTGGCAGCTTCTTTAATATTCTTTTCCACATCCGGCGCATGTGACATGAATGCCGGTCCATTTTTTGGTTTTGCCCAGCAATTTGCCTGCGAAAATTGGCCTGGTTTTGGCCATTTTCACTTGGCCAATTAGCCCGGTCGATTCATAGGCGATTGCTCCAGGGTAGATAGGTAGCCATATCAATAACCCTTGTAAATGGCCGTAATGTATGACTCGGATCCTCTTTTGTCTGGACCAGTTAACAGCCCATAAGTCATTGCTTTATGACCCTCAACCCAATTCCCGTTCGTCTTGGTGGCCACTTAACAGCTCGTAAAGCCAAAGGCCGTCACACTTAATAAATATTGTAATTGTAAAATAAAATGCATAAAAATATAAGTCAGAGATGAGCGAGTTGAATGGCCAAATGCTCTAACTAAAATAAATATCAGTAAATAAAGGAAGGCAGAGAAATGACTTTAAAATGCGTACTACAAGTTCGTATTTTATATTACATAACTAAAGATTGAGGCTGTAACATTCTCCAAATCAAAGTGTATATGCCCTTGGATATTGGAAAATTCAGGAACATTGCCTAGAGAAGTAACAAATATTTGTTGATTTGCTTGTAACCAAGTCAGACAAAAAGGGGGCAGGGTAAAAAACTTTTTATTGCCCCACCGCCCCCGAAAATTTGGGCACCCCATCTTATCAATCTCCGAAGGGGGGAACAGGAAATATTTTGTGGGTAAGGAATTTCATATTTTTTTTGTTGTATTTTATTCCCCCTTTCTTTTTTTTGATTATTGCTCGATATTTGTCAGTCAGTGAAACTTTGGAGCGTTATTTAGCCATAAGAAATCAAACTTTCTTAATTAACTTTCTTGAACGGCGTCGACGGCAGATAGCAGGGGGTGGTGGGTGGTGGGTGGTGTTCGGTGGGCAGATGAAGCAAGAATATTAACAAAAAAAGATGAGAAAACTCCAAAAAGGGGATAGAGGAAGTTGCTGGGATTTATTTTTTGGGTGAAAAATGTGTGCTGTTAAGCTACAAAGGAAAAATGTCATAGGATGAAAGGTTATGTCAGAGGTGGGCATACATACCTCTCGCTTTCGCACACCTCTGCCCTCCCTCTCCCTCACTCGCGCGCGCTTTGTGCACTCCTTTTTTTCTAACTGTATGGAGTTGTGTCAAAAGTTTTATTGATTTTCAAGTTTGAATGATAACTTTACAAGAGTTTTTCGCTTTTTCTGTGTCTGTGTACAAAATTGTTAAATTGCTTGTTATTGACAAATACAAGTGCAGAACTGCGTGGGCGACAGAGATGGAACGAGTTGTATGAGAAAGAGACGGGTAGAGTGTGTGTTGTGCAAAGAGCGAGGGAATGAGAGGTATGTCCCGAATGATTCCCTTGCTCTGCCGACTGGCAAAGTTATCAATTCCAATTATGTAACCAAAAATAATTTGAAAACTTTGCAGCACTTTTGCAAAAGACCAACATACACTCACACACACCCCTAGTTCTACCCACACACACACACACACACTTGATGGCTTCATAAGTTCATACTTGTTACCTGTGACTTGTCAAGTATTTGACTTTATCTCCGGACCCGAGCTGCAGATTTTGTTCAGTAGAGTTCAGTTCGGTTGAGTTGAGACGAGAGTTCTTGGTTTTCCTATTTTTTGTTGGGCTTTCCCCCATTTTTGCCACCGAGCATGGCTTAAGTTTTTGACCAAGTTTTATGCTGCGATTTGGGCTGATTTGAGTTTCAACAAGGGGTGGCTGCTAAATCGCTTCCTCTACTGTTTCCCTATCAAATTAGTGGTTTTTCATAATTTTCTATGTTTTGATTCAAATTTTGAGGTTGTGGCCCCCTAATCCACGTTTTGTACATCATAAATCGGTTAAAAATAGTCAGATCATGGAATGCAGTACCTTGCGAGACTCAGGAAGATGCCCTCAAACTTTTGGCATCCCAAGTAGGGCACACCATTTTTCATCATTTTTTTTAAAATTTGGCAAGGGGTAACATCATCAAAATTTACGAAAAATCGATCAAAATTACGAAACTTAAATTTAAATGCAGATTTTTTAAGAATACTCCCACAAGCATTTTAAGGTATGCCACTCTAGAATCAGAATCCATTTGGCCAAGTTATGGCGTCTGGGATCTCAGGTATATGTACTTCTTCCGGTTTTGGCCACCTAACCCACTTTCTGTACATCATAAATCGGTAAAAAATAGTCAGATCATGGAATGCAGTACCTTGCGAGACTCAGGAAGAAGCCCTCAAACTTTTGGCATCCCAGGTACGGCACACTATTTTTGATCATTTTTTTGAAAATTTGGCAAGGGGTAACATCATCAAAATTTACGAAAAATCGATCGAAATTAGGAAACTCAAATTTAAATGCAGATTTTTTAAGAATACTTCCACAAGCATTTTAAGGTATGCCAACCTAGATTTGGAATCCATTTGACCAAGTTATGGCCACTGAGATCTCAGGTTTGTGTAGTTTTTCTGCATTTATAACTGGTCTTTGTTATGATTTTAAATAATTTTTTCTTGTTAATCATTTGAAAGAAGGATGAGGCCCAACAAGGACAAATGCTGAACATATTTTCCGAAGAGATTCCTGAACTTCTACGGAAATGTTTGGTGAAAGTAACGACCCATATTTGATTAAAATAATTTTTGACTCAATCTTTGACATTCCGTGAAAATACCTGGACGAAGAACTTGAGTCGAATTCCTGTACGCTTAAAGCGTCCGGCAACTTTTCCGCAAGTTTTTCGCATTTTCATGGCAGTCAATTTGCTAAATCAAGAATGCGACAGCCGCACAAAAGAAAAGGCGGGTAGAAAATAAATATGCCAGGCTTCAGCTTTTCCGCACTCCTTGGGAAATGGACGCCAAAAGGAGCCGGAACGGAACCCGATGCGCCCTGAATTTTCCCAACTGTCCCTTTTCATTTTGCCATTCTTGTTTTTTTTTTTTTTATATATTTCACTTATTGATGAGTGGAAATGCTGTTGACATTATTTGTGTGGTCGCCGCCAGTTGGTCGCCCAATGCAATGCAAATTTGTTGACACAGACTCAAGCTGAGGCCACAAGAAGCCTGCACTTCCAGGGGATATAATATGTATATGTATGTACCTATCCGCCATCGTTATATAGTACACATAATATATATATATTACATTTACTGTATATGGAAGCTCATCGCCGATCCCCTTGCCAATCGTTTGCCCCTGAGAATCAAAGTCTCGATTCTCGTAAAAATGATTCATGATATCGCATTATTTCCGTATCATTTGTAATTTCCAGTTTCCTGCTTATTTTCACCAGCCACACACACACAGGCACACAGAGAGCGCCAGAAAGAGAGGGCGGTGTGGGAGAGAGGGAGACAGAGGGAAGACAGAACTGTTGCAATTACTATCTATCTGGTATTTTATAACTTTTGTGCTCTTCCTGCTGCCTTACCTCCGCACCTCCGCGCCACCCACCCACATCTCCAGCATCGTCTCCATCTTCTTCTGCTGATTACAGCAGCCAAGTCACAGACACACACAGATAGCAGCGCACGCACACAGACACAGGCAGGCGGCAGACACACAGATACTTTCAGGGGCGAGTGGGAAATTAAAGACAGGGGGTATTCCAAATACTTTAACTTAGCGATAGCGCTGCATTGTATTTCATAGTGTTTACATTGTATTTCAGTGATAACATTTTTTTTTTGGGGTACCCAACAACCGGAATTCCCTGCCTGCGCCACTGCTTGCATTTAGAGATGAAGTCAGAGAGCCACAGTTACAGGCGTTGCCGCCGCGTCATCAAGGTCCTGATTTCTACTCCTTCACTGCCCTGACCTCCTCTGTCCACGCAACTCCGCCACTGTCCTTGTACATATCCTTTGTTCTGGATCGCTCAGCCCACAGACTGAAATACATACAGCTACAGATACTCAACACTTTTTCTTGTAGTTTTTGATGAACATTTAATTGAATTCTCTTACAGCGCCGCGCTTTGTCTTTCGCCCACACCATTGACGTATCTGCTATCCGATATGTGGGATGTACAGATGTATCTGCACCTCCTTTGCCGTAGATGTATCCCACAGAGCGCACAAGAAGTTATGCTTTCACTGCTTTCTTCGCATTGCCTTTCGCTTTTCCCCTTCTTGGCTGGATATGTGTGTATGGCATCTAATTAAAATTGCAATCGGAATTTTCCAGCTCGAGCTGCGACAAAAAGCAAATTTATCCATAAGCCAGCGGCAAGCTACTTGCAGATATACGAGTGTATCTATGTACGTACGTACGTACATCTATCTATAGAAAGTGGATGCTGAAGGCAACTTGTCGGATGTCCATGGCACAAAAAGTGGCTCTGTTTTTCGTGGCGATTCATTCGCAGCAGTTTATCAAAGGATTTAGGTGTGGGATTACCTGTGTTAACACCACTGGGGATTTCTTTTCCTCTGCATTGGGAAAGAGTTGAAAAAAGGATTAGCAGATATTTATTTTTATACATTTGTTTTTTAGATACTTAACAGTGCTTGTAAAACGGAAATACTTTAAGTTTCTTTGAAAAATATATAAAATTAAGTTGCTGTTCAATATCGATGTGTGCTTAATGTTTCAGCTTCCCCTTCAGCAAACCGAGCGACTCGGGCTAATTGAACCAGTTCCGCAGTGGCTGCATCTATGCAAATAACCCCAGTTGCCCTCTTGTCGTCTCAATGGAGGTCCTGCCACCAGGACTCCCCCCCTTCGGCATTTCTGGGGAGACTGCAAATGGGGGCCAGGACATCAACACCAACAGCAACAGCAACACGAACACGAAGAAAAACAAAAACAGAAACAACGACTCTGACGACGGCAATATCAAACAGTAAATAGATAAAAACAACATGACTTAATGAGTGGTATTTATTTTTATGCTAATTACTTTCGAATAAGCAGGAGGTCCTGTGCAGAGCAGTGCAGCTTGCCTTAATGAGTGGGGCAATAATTGTAGTTGTTGTTGTTGTTGTCGCTGAATCCTGCTGCGGGACGACTCCTTGAGGACTCCTGTGCCTCGCCAGTGTTTGCATAAAGTAAATGCCATTATACAAGCAAGTTGCGCTGTAAATTCACTTCAAATGTACAAAAGCACTCGCCCTGAAAGCCGTAAAGTATGCGATATGACAGTGCATAAAGGATGCGAGACTTGCTGGAGAGGATCCTTCTTGGCGGCAGAGTCCTTTATCCGAAGTGTCCCCTTTCCTCCTGCCCACCGCATGACATTCTTATTCCTTTGCCACTCCGCTTTAACAAATATAATATGTATATAAGGTAAAATTAACGAAATCTCAGGCTGCTGGTTATTCCGAAGCCTCATTCAGGATCAGTTCGAGATGGAGGTGATGTTCTGCGCCACATATCTCCTTCAAATCCGCCTCAGTTAGCAATAGGGCATGCCGGTCCTTGGGCAGATCCTTGCCACGGAGTTCGGTATACATTCGGCCCGAATTGGCCACAGAAAGCATGGCGCTCCGGCCAACAGTCAAAGTGCGGTTGAATGCGGTCATGGCAACGTGGAGTGGCCGGATGCAGGGTGCACTTTGGGTCCAAATTATCAACAGATCTGAGTCCAGAATCTCTTCCTGCTCGGCTTTAACGGTCTTCTCTTGATCGTTAATTTCTTGGCCACTGTGGACAATTTGACCACCAAGATCTACGTCCGATTCGGTATTCCTGTCCACAAATGCCCACGAGAGGAAAGTAATCCTCTTCACCAGCACCATGATGGGCAGATGGGCCGTCATGGATTCCAGCTCCGAACCCGGCTTCAATATATTCCGATAACAGAATTGCCGTTCTCCGGGTAATTCGTTATTCTTCCCACGCGCGCCGCCGTAAAGAAGAACTCCCAGGCATATGGTCTGCGCTCCAATCAGCTGAGAAACATCAAAGACCAGGGTGCAGCGTTCTCCGTTGAAGGCCACTTGCATATGCTTCTTCACGTTTGATTGGAAATGGTATTGGGCCAAGTGTTGGAGCATATCTTCCTTGGAAACCGTGGCAATGCATTTTTCTATGGGACATAGTCCTGGCAGTTGATATAGACGGCTCAGTGTAAGTTTCGGGTTTTTTTCGGGCTTGATACTGGAGAGACCAATAAGTCTGAGTGGCTTGTTTCTGTCCATAGTTCTCGAATTGTGTTGGATGTTTTAAGTATATATATGCACACACTAGCTAATTTACTGTAATGAATTTGTGAAGCTATGTAAACGGCCTACTGCTCTTTAAAACAGCACTTATTATTTTGTGGATATAATTGCTCTGCCGCGTGAAATTATCCTTTTTCATTATATTGATAAATTCGATTTAACTTCTGTAATGAATTAACCTCATGCTAGTAACCTTTTTTATTATTAAATCATATGCTCTTTTACTCCGTTAAATGAGTTTATCAACGGTTTATGATTTTCGTAATTAAATCTGCAAAAAGAGAGCAGCAAGTTATTATTACCCTCAGTATTCCCACTCGAAATAAAACTCTTGATAATTTTCTTAACAAAAGAAGGAATACTTCCGATCTATTTTATGGATATGTTTCCTATGCAAACTAATCTTATGTAATAAAAAAAATAAACAATTAAGACTAACTCATCCATCGTGTCCTTGGAATGTGGTCATAACTGGTTCTTTCGCTTTCGACCTGGTCGCACGGCATACAGATCGTCGGAGACCAGGGATCTGCCAGCTCTGGAGGCGGCCAGAAGACGTCTTTCGTGCACCTTGCGGTGCTTGGTGAGGTGATCCGACCTGGCGAAGCACTTGGAACAGTAGTCACATTTGTACGGCTTCACGCCGGAATGGGAGCGCTTGTGGCGGGCCAGTTCATCGGATCGTGAGAACCGCCAGACGCAATCTGGCCAACTGCAGACGTAGGGCTTCTCGCCCAGATGCCTCCGCAAATGGGCCTTCAGATGCGCGGGCTTGGCGTAGATCTTTTCGCAGTTGCCGAAGGTGCACAGGTAACCCCGTTCGCCGGCGGCATTTTCACTCATCTGGAGGGCAGGAGGTGGGGCAGCAACGTCCGCAGGACTGGCGGG
This sequence comes from Drosophila simulans, assembly GCF_016746395.2. NCBI lineage: Eukaryota > Metazoa > Arthropoda > Insecta > Diptera > Drosophilidae > Drosophila > Drosophila simulans. Next base: position 4,449,379 of record NC_052525.2, read on the forward strand.
ATCACTACTGCCGGGCGAGGAAGACGATCGATCGGGATCGAAAATCTCTGAAGGTGGTGGCCCCGACAGCCGCAGATTGCTGTTGCTCTCCTCCAGAAAGTCCGCACAGTTATCCGTGCACAGGGGAGTTCGTTCGGGCAGAAAGTCCACCAGGTCGGGAATCTCCACGTAGTTATCCAGTAGCCGCTGCTCCCAATCACTCAAGTCCGGCGGACATACGGTCAGGTCATTGAAGTCGATGAACAATGAAGGATCCTCCCCATAGGGCAGAGCCACCTGAACATTCCCACCAGGATTTGTATTATTATTGCTGTCTAAGGTGATGATGCCATAGTAATCCGACTCCTGGAATTCCAGCTGATTATAGTTGCCGCCGGGAAAGCTAGTATCCACATAGGAGCTATCCAATTCCCCAACACTGACTATATTTAGCAGCGCATCGCCGCCGGCCAGTGGCTCCTCTTCCAAGTCGTGGTAAAGCTGCTGGAATCCACCCGTCGCAAAGAAGTCCATGATCGCAAATGAGCGGACTCCGGCCGAGTGTCCAAATATTTATAATATCCACGGACAATCCGGGTGAGTGACAGGCTTCGGAAAAGTTGATGAGAGCCATTGGATCTGGTCGGGAATCGCAGGGCATATACCCTATGTATAAAAAATTATATTGATATGCCATGAAAAGAGTGTTTACTTTGATTGTTTCTTTTACGAGTACAATGATATAGCATACCCTGCGATCTCCGTAGCACAATGGGTATCAAGAGATGCACTCACTGCGATCGTGGCTCGATTGCTTCCAGTGATTCGTGGCCAGGATCCCTTGGGGAATAATTAGCCGGCGAGCAACGTATCTAACGCGCTGCCGGCTTCATTAGTCCGAGACCGAGATAAAGATACATCCATCCGTACGTACATGCACATACAGATGGATACGTACCAGATGTTGCGCAGTGATCGGCGACACATGTGCCGGGTTTTTGGTGGCCGGGTCCGGGAATCCGCAGTGCTATCGGAATCGCTGACGGATGCCGAGTGCCAAGCAGTGTCAGGCCACAGATCGGCTGGCTATATAGTATATATAGCCGACGGCACCTGATCTCCCGCTTTCTGTGCGCCATCTCACTCTTCTGTTTTTGTTTTGGTCGCCGGACAATCAACACAAATTTGTTATTAATTAATGATTATTACTGGCGAACTAGATATGCCCGGGGGATGGATATGGATATTCCCGGTCGATCATCAGTGGTTCCAAGCAAAACAAGTGCGTTTTCTATGTGTGTCAAGTGGAGCCGCAGATATGGTTTTAAATTCACGGAAAGTTATCTGTTCGAAAATATTGTCATTTGGCTTGGCAACGGTCCATTTGCACCATATGGTCAGTGGGAAAAGGTTGATAGATACTACTCGTTTTTGGACTGTTTGAGATGACTTTTGGTTTAATATTTGTACAAAATCTGCGTTGGCAGCTGACAACTCATTTCGTTCATATTTAATAAGACAGTTGTGTGCCATTCACTTAAAGTGCATTGTAATGCGCAGGAATGCAGCATTAAAATGTGACCCTGCATGCGCTGTAATATAGTTTGCCACCCATTTGCCCACCCACCGCCTCGAACGTCTCATTTTCCTCGGCTGTCTGTGCCAGTTTCCAGTTTCCCCGGCTTTTGCTCCTTGTCTATGCCATTTCCGCATCCTTTTTGGCTGGCAGCCCTTTGGAAATTAACATAAATTTAACGTGCGGCTGGCGTTTAAATTTACTTTCGCCTAATGAAATAATCAGCAGCTGTAAATCCTCATGGGCTGGAATGCCCCAACCCCCCAATCACCACCAGTTTTTGGCGGCCTACGCGTTTTACGCTAATTGATATTGCAAAAATCAAAGGCTGCGCGCCGGCATTAAAGGGATTTAAAGGATATCAACTGGTCTGGGGTCTGGGATTCGGGACTCGGGACTCGGGACTCGGGACTCCGGATTCCGGATACCGGATTCTGTACTCTGTATTCTCAATTGTGGGATCTGGCTGTGAGTTCGACTCCGGCACTTTGTAATTACAGCAGGGTATTGCGACTCTGATTTCTGTGTATGTATCGCAGCATCGTCCTTTGTGTGGCCTCAGTGGAGTGGCAAGGATAACATAAATTAGAATGCTGCCTGCAGGCAGTTCTGGTATTTAGCCGTAGTGCCTGGTCCACTTACTTACAGATTCGTAGGCCAATATAAACATGCACTGGTGGAAACAGGTAGCAGGACATAAAAAGATACATATTTGACTTCGATTGTAAATAGTGTTCGCCTTTGAAACCATTTTGCAGCATATTAATTAAATTCCGAAATATTTCGAATCGAGTGGTTTCTAGATGAGGTCAGCCCGCCATCAATTGCGAAAGGAATTTTCCTGCAGTGTTTTGGGAATGTGTAACCACATCTATCTATCCATCTATCTGCAAATAAATTTCTCCGTTCAAATGTGTGCGTGTGTGTGCACCGCAAGTGTCATAACGGAAATTATGCATACAATTTTACTGTAAATTGCACTCGGCAAAATGTTGTCACCTCAGTTTAATCAAAGCGCCCAGAACTCCAAACTCCCACTCATTTAAACCGGACATTTTGAAGCCGTTTGCAAGTATTTACGAAGCAAATCCGAGGACTTAAAGCCGACAACCGGACGATATTATTACCAAAGTGTCCTCGTTGTCCTGGCAGCAGTCAAATGAGCTAAGCGGTTGTCAGGATATACAAGTAAGTTCGGCTTGCAGGAGTATATATGTACGTCCATATAGAAGGGGCATACGGAAGGGTCACTTCGGTTGCCTAGTAAGTCCGACTTGCCCTTATCAATCGCAGCTGAGCTGCTTGTTTTCATTGGATTAGGCAAGTTTGCTTTGCCTTCCAGTTGTGAATCCGAATCCGCATCCGAGTTCCGAGTTCCGAGCTCCCAGTTCCCAGTGCCTAGTTACTCAAAGAAAGAAGAACGTTGTGTATGCGGCTTACTGTTGTGGCAAATTAAATCGGTATCTGTATCTGTATTTGTATCTGAAACTTGTATCTTCTGTTTGTGTGCTGTGATTATGGCCATTTAATTTTGCCATTCGGCAAGCGAATGTCTCTGCACAGAATAGCACATGTCAAATTTATAATCCCACTGCTTACTATCGATTTGTGCCGGCCAAGATTTATTTATTTCTTTAAGCAAAGCGGATTGCAGTTAAGTGACCTAGTTAGTTACTTTCGGCAAATGTGTGGACTATTTGAATCAATGGCGGTGGCAAAAGGACTCTGTGCGAAATTCAACTTTGATTGCGAAGGAGTTGATTAGCTTTATTAGGCTAGACAAGAAAGTGAAGTAGAAATAAAAGCGCATTCCCTCCTTCCAATAGATAAAACATCGATACTATCGATAGTGCTAATTATATAAATTGTTCAAGGAGTCAGGACAAGGGAAAACTGGTCATTTGAGAGGCAAGTTGCAAGCAAGTTGAGAGAAATTTAATTGATGCCATTTATAACGCCAACCGCCCAAGGTTCAGCATTGTCCTGCTCAGCTTGGCATTCCCAATTAATTACACAATTTAGCCAAGAAGCGCTGCAAACTTGGCCGACAACTTTCTGCCAGGACGAGACGACGTGGGTGGAGACCCAGCTCCAGCCCGGAGGAGCTGGGCTTCCAGTTGCAGTTCCTCAAAGTCAGTTGCCTGCAACAGGTCAAAAGTTTCCATCCATCCGGCCGAGCGAAGTCCTGGTCCCAGTCTCGATTTTGGTCGGTGGTGGTGCAGAGTGGAAAGTTTTAATAAACTCACCAAAGACAATATTTTCCCTGTGTCCGTGGCGCTAACCGAAGGACGAGACCAGGACAATAATTTGATTTTGAGGCCAGCAGCGGCACAGCCTGAAAGCAATTTGTTGTGTCTTGAGGGGAAACCCATTTTTCGAAATCGAATGAGGCGGGGCGAACCGGTGAAAGGACACATATTGGACGCAGGACGCCACCGAGATTAAGTCAGATGCAAACGTAATCCAAAGACAAGCGAGTTAACTGGTTTGACCCAATTTAATTAGACACCCGGCCCGAGGTGGCATTAGTATTAGTATTAGTGTTATGTAGTACATCCCCTAGTATTTGTCTTGTCCTCGCCACCAAAATTGAGCTATTCTGATGCCTGCCAGGATGTATGCCAAAAGCGAGGCTAATGCCGATGCCAGGACCTCGCATGTCTCGGCTTCTACATGGAGAAAAATGCGCCCAGCCTTGGTTAGCCAACATGCATTGGCATTCTAAGAATCTATTGCTGATTTAAAACATTTGCTAATAAGCCTATTGGATGCCCAAATCTTTAGAGGATTAAACGTCACTCCATGTGCAGCTAATATCGCTCTGTGTCCGAGTTACTTGGAGCAGTTGCCAGTGTGTGTGTGTGGTTTCCCTAAGTGTACGGACTAGTAAGCTGGCTTAGCACACCAGGCTGTGAACAGGAGCAGGGGCCACTGGAACAGGCGGTATTTGAGGAGCCCAACACAGGAATACATCCACGGGAACACACGACATTATTGTTGCGAAAGACAGCAGTCGGGCGGCTGAGCAGGAGCCAACAATTAGTGTTGACAGACATTGCACTCTGCCAAAGTCCCCGGGGCAATTTGAAGGCTTGTTCTACACACACGCACACATGCACAGCTGTCAGTGGGTGTGCACACCCATACAGCCAAACACGCCCAATCCATGTACTCGCATATAATTTGAGTTCCCTCCGTGTCGTGTCAAACTGCTGCGAAATTTATGTTTAGTGCAAAGTGCCTACAGAGTGCCACGCAGAAAACGGGTTTTTCCCCCAAATAGCTCGGCTTGTATTACAGTGGGTATTACGACAAGTGCGACAGCTCACGGTGATTAAGTGGCCAGCGAAAATGATGAACTTTTTTCCACAACCCTTTTCCATCCCCCTTGCTGTATTGTAGAAACCATTATATGATATTTTTGTTCTGTTCTTTTTTTTTTTAATTGCAAATGCAAGCAGCTGGAACGGCGGGTGCTACCTCGGAATGTCGGGTCCTTGTCATGCTGTCCGAGATGCACTCCAGGCATAACTTTCCAGCTGTCTACTTGGGACGCATCCCTTAGTGTGGTTCAGGATAAACATAACAATACCGAATTGCGAAGGCGTTGTCGGGGATTACTCTAGAGCACATTGAATTTGATTCAATTGTAGCCCTCGGGCCGCCTTGATCATCTTCTCCAACCGATCCTCTACGACGAGCAGCTTCGTCAAACCTTTTGAACTCACGGGAATTTGATTCATTGCATCCAATCTCAAGTTCCTCCCTAGCTTCTTCACAGCTTTTAAACTCACGGGAATTTGATTCATTGCATCCAATCTCAAATTCCTCCCTAGCTTCTTTACAGCTTTGTCTTTTGGGGCCGCCTTGATCATCTTCTCCAACCGATCCTCTCCGACGAGCAGCTTTGTCAAACCTTTTGAACTCACGGGAATTTGATTCATTGCATCCAATCTCAAGTTCCTCCCTAGCTTCTTTACAGCTTTGTCTTTTGGGGCCGCCTTGATCATCTTCTCCAACCGATCCTCTCCGACGAGCAGCTTTGTCAAACCTTTTGAACTCACGGGAATTTGATTCATTGCATCCAATCTCAAGTTCCTCCCTAGCTTCTTCACAGCTTTTAAACTCACGGGAATTTGATTCATTGCATCCAATCTCAAGTTCCTCCCTATCTTCTTCACAGATTTGTCTTTTGGATGTAGACCTCGGGCCGCCTTGATCATCCTCTCCAACCGATCCTCTACGACGAGCAGTTTCGTCATTCCACTCGAACTCACTGGAATCTGATTCAATGCATCCAATCTCAAGTTCCTCCCTAGCTTCTTCACGGCTTTGTCTTTTGGATGTAGACCTCGGGCCGTCTTGATCATCCTCTGAAAACCATCCTCTACGACGAGCAGCTTCGTCATTCCACTCGAACTCACTGGAATCTGATTCAATGCATCCAATCTCAAGTTCCTCCCTAGCTTCTTCACAGCTTTTAAACTCACGGGAATTTGATTCATTGCATCCAATCTCAAGTTCCTCCCTATCTTCTTCACAGATTTGTCTTTTGGATGTAGACCTCGGGCCGTCTTGATCATCCTCTGAAAACCATCCTCTACGACGAGCAGCTTCGTCATTCCACTCGAACTCACTGGAATCTGATTCAATGTATCCAATCTTAAGTTCCTCCCTAGTTTCTTCACGGCTTTGCCTCTTGGATGTAGACCTCGGGCCGTCTTGATCATCCTCTGAAAACCATCCTCTACGACGAGCAGCTTCGTCATTCCACTCGAACTCACTGGAATCTGATTCAATGTATCCAATCTTAAGTTCCTCCCTAGTTTCTTCACGGCTTTGTCTTTTGGATGTAGACCTCGGGCCGTCTTGTTCATCCTCTGAAAACCATCCTCTACAACGAGCAGCTTCGTCAAACCTTTTGAACTCACGGGAAATTGATTCATCGCATCCATATTCAAGTTCCTCCCTGACTTCTTCACGGATTTGCCATTTGGATGTAGACCTCGAGCCGTCTTGATCATCCTCTGCAAACCATACTCTACGACGAGCAACTTCGTCATTCCACTCGAACTCACTGGACTCTGATTCAATGTATCGAATCTCAAGTTTCCCCCTAGTTTCTTCACGGCTTTGCCATTTGGATGTAGCTCTCGGGCGGCCTTCATCATCCTCTGCAAACCATCGTCTACGACGAGCAGCTTCGTCAAACCTTTTGAACTCACGGGAAATTGATTCATCGCATCCATATTCAAGTTCCTTCCTGACTTCTTCACGGATTTGCCTTTTGGATGCAGCTCTCGGGCGGCCTTCATCATCCTCTGCAAACCATCCTCTACGGCGAGCCACTTCGTCATTCCACTCTAACTCCTTTAAGTCCGCCCTTATCATCGACAGGCTATACATAATGTACGCGAAGATTATAGCCACGGGGCCTAGAACATAAAGAAGTGTAAGAAGCATATTGAAAATTTTCAACTTTCTGATTTTCAGGAATATATTTAAAGTGCTTTTTAGAAGTTGCTGGCTTGACTGTAAGAAAACGAATGAAATGAGTAACTTTCTGTTGAAGTGACATCAAATGACAATTGAATTTAAGTCCACAGCCTACTAAGAATAATAGACTTTATGAATACAGATATTTTTTGGTCAATTCGAGTTAGATAATAGCAGCTCTTATTTAAAGTCAGTTAAGTGCATATCTGAAGCAATAATTAAGAGATTAAACAGCTTTCAATTTATAACCGCTTAAATGGATTAATTAAACTTGGCCAAGAAGTCAACATTATTAACATGTCCAAATTGCTGTATGCTCCAAAGGAGTCTGGGCAGCGAAATGTGGGTGGCGGTGTGTGGTGGTGGCTTTCGTGGAGGAGGAGGAGGTGGAGGTGGTGGTGGAGGAGGCGGATCGGGTGGCCGGTGGTCGCCCCATCTTGCATATGCTAAACAATTTGGGGTTTTGGTGCAGCTGCTCGCAACGACCTCAGGGGCAGCCGCAGTCAAAATCCGCCCGGCCGCCACCCACTCATTACCACAAGCAGCTGCATGTGCAAGTATGTTTAATAAGGATGGAAATGGGGGTCATGTGAATGTGTGGGTGGATCGAGGGGGGGCTGTGGCTGGTGCTAGCTGGTGTTTCCGCCAAAAGGGCGGAGGGCAAATAATCCTTCACTCAAGCGATTGGCCAATTTGCGTGCATGTGTTTGTGTTTTGTGCTGCCTAACCCATGTTAATGAAGTGCTATGTGGTGAACCGAAGTGTTTTTCCAAATCCGCTAAGATTTGCTCTCCACTTTCTAATAGGGTTGTTCAAACTGTCAGACTTTTGATAGTGATATTGGGGATATATTAAATGATATCTCCATTTAGTTCTTGTTCAAAAACCTAATGCTGGAAGCTGTGTCAATTTAATATTGAAATTGAAATAGACAATGCGACAGAGGCACGAGTCTCTCTCTCTTGGAAAATTTACAAAACATGGTGCTTGCCTTGAAAACAAAGTGGCACAAAAATGACATTACACAAAAGAGGATTTATTTAGTTTATTTGCAGCATATCAGCAGCCATAACTGTCAAGTGAGTGTAGCTATTGTTTTTGTTTTTGTTGCTGGTGTAGGTGTTATTGCTGCTGTTGTTGTTGTAGCAAGGGGACATGACATGGTGGGCGGGGCATTTTGTACTAGGGGTGCAAGATCTAGAGCAGCCATCATCATCAATCATTTTGATTTGCGCTAAAAACTATGCTATGCTTTGTTACTACAATGCAATGCTGCAATGCATAAACTCAACAACAGTACAACAATTGTACAACAACAGCCGCACAACTACACCAACACCACTAGCAAAAAAGCGTAGATGTGTGGGTAAATACATATACACGGACCGAAGACGATAAACTACAGCAGCAACAACAATAAGGGCAATTGCCAGACAGAATGACAACAACATTTCATGTCGACAAGTTGCGCTGGCATTTCACTCTCCCTTTTTTGTTATGTGTTTTTTGTTTGCTACCCCTTTTTGTTGGCAGTATTTTCTGGTACTTTTATTATATTTTTATTTATTTGGTTTTTGTTTCTTTTTTTTTTTTTTTGCATAATAATGTGGGGGCTGGCGAAGTAGCGGCACTCTATGCATGCATTAGGCGAACATTAATGGAGAACAAGTATTTTTACTGCTCGCTCGTAAAGCTGCTTGTCAAATATATTTTGTGCATATATCGTAGTAGACTGTAGTTTTCGCAGGTCCCCCTCCATATTTCGCAGTCATCCTTCAGCGAAGGGAAAACATATATATATATGAGAGACATAATGAAATTTTAATTAAGCTCAAGCAGCAAGCAGAATTAAAAGACGAAATGTGCGCCTTTTAATTCAATTTATAATTACACTCGGCAGCCGGGTAGGTAGATCTTACAGCCACTCTCTCTCTCTCTTTCGCGCTCTTTCGCGCTCCATGTTCTCCTGTCTCTTTCTGTCGTCATCTCTTTCTCATCAAGTGTAGGCGTCTCTTTCGTCGCTTGCTCGCATTCGCATCGCTGCGAATCAATTAAAAAGACATTTGCGAAAATGTTGCCAAGGCAAATTGAAACTGAAACGACAACACGAATGCTTAAATGAGCGAATAAACGAAGATGCGACTGAGACGGCGCGAAAGAGACGGGTATTGCGGCGGTGGAAAGAGAGAGAGACATAGAAAGGTAGTGCGAATCAGAGAACTGCAGCCCGCCACTCGCACTCTACGTCCACCCGATAAACACTCGGTACTCTAGGCACCCCGTTTTTTTTGACACCCTACTTGCGGCAACACAAAATACTCGAGTGTTTTACCGACGTTGTGTTTTTGTTACGAGTAAAAAAACCACCCGAGGCCTGCTGCGCAATAACTATTTGGGTGAGTGGACGCACAGTCAACGATCGGCCGCACGTCATTTTTTGTATGCGGGCTGCAGTTCTCTGGTCATTTTTTGTACGCCTAAAATTTGTATGGGAGGAAGCGTGACGGGTATAAGAAATGAAGGGTAAAAGGGAATACCCAAGAAAAATTTCGTGCTCACGTCTTTGATGGACTCAATGGGTGCCACCCGTTTCGAATCATTCCGTTATTAATTTTTCACACGTCGCTACCTGAATACTCTAATGACAAATATTCTTATATAAAGTTATTTTTGAAATGAATTTTGTGACATTATGACTATAATCTATATTTAAATAATAATAACGTAAATAATATATATAATATATAATAATATATAATATAATATATAATAATATATAATATAATATATATATATATATATATATTATATTAATAATATATAATATAATAAAATATAATATAATATATATAATTATAATAATATATAATAATAAGATGAAGGGCATATTTTACAAAGTATTCGACAAAGTCTAGAGTCACGCCGAAAGAATAGTGTGTAAACGTATGGAGTGTAAAACGCATGGAGTTACGCATCTTGTCTGTGACTCGATTACCTACGAGACCACTCGAGTATTTTTGGAAACACCCGAGTATTTTTGGAAACACCCATGTGTTTAACGGTATACCCACAAGTGTTTTTCTCACTCATCCCTTTTTAGGCAGTGTGTGATCGGCACCCGCGACGCGGAGCACCGTATTGATTCGGGTGCGCGCACAACGGGGTGTCTTGTCTACATGTTCAGATTTATACTGTGTGTTTGTAAGTACCCGCGATGTGCGTGGCGGGTAGCACCCGCACACAAAATTGTAGGGTGTGAGTCGAGTGGTAAAAAAGTGCCACCCTTGCAGTTCTCTGGTGCGAATGCATAAATGAATGCCACATTGCACGAATGAATGATGATTGTCCCGCTGCTGATGACGATGATGATGGCGGTACAAGTGTGAATCCGACTGTGCGACTCAAGACGTTGTTCCCACTCCTCCATTTAAAGGATTTCGCCCAGGACCTCCCATTTGGCCAATCCCGCACCGTCTGTCATTAACGTAATTCAATAACCTTCATCTGGCCAGTTGTCCATGATGATTGTTGATTGTTTTTCATGCGATGCCAGAGCGCCTCGAAATTTGCAATTAATAATTGGCACAGCGAATGTGCGAATGCCTTGAAATTCGATCCCTTAAATAAGTTTTCAATACGAAAACATACTCGTACTATATGCGAAAATATAAATATGCTCCTTGAAATTCAAATGCAGAGCCAAGCTTATTGCTTTAAAGATGGTGTGAAAATGTTATGGATGTGCAAGCGTTGAGCTTGGAAGACCGTATAATCTAGTTATTGGACAAACTCCAGCATTGGCAAATACGTTCGGATGACAATTGTCGCATAGCTGCATCTGTCCCATATGCTGCATGTGTGCCATTTATGAACATAATCCCCTTTGCCACATCGTCCAACCCACTCGGCTGCCCCCCTGGCAAACAGACATAAATCAAAAACTCAACGAAAACCTTCAAACGTTCAATATGAGAATGCCTTGGATTGTGGCCCCCAGCCATTTCTCATTTCTCAAAGAGATCCAATCCATAGCCCCATTCGCAATTGCACTAATCTCATGCCATGCAGCTGTCCCCCCTTTTCGCTTTCGCTGCAAACTTTCTAATAATTTCTATTTGAAAGCCCGGCCAAAGTTGTGCGTGGTGTGCAAAACTGTCATAATTCATAAGTCGCCCGAAAACCCAACCCAAACCAAGCCCAACCAAACCCAACCAAACCAAACCCAACCGAAGCAGAAACTGAAGCTCAAGCTCCGGCTGAAACTGAAACTGAAGCCAACGGGAATGGGAATATCTGAATGGGTAGAGTGGAGCTCCTGCTGTCTGTGTATAATTACATGGTTCAACTGTCACGGCGGAAAACAAATAAATGAGTTTCGCTCGCAAAACTTTGTTCTTTGTGCAACTTCTGGCCATCGATCCGCAAATATGGGAGTACCAATGCAGTGACAACCCAAGCACCACCATCGCCATCACCACCACCATCACCATCAGCAAATCGAACTGTCTGACCCACTCATCAATCAATCGATTGGGCGGCAAGCCATGTAAATTCTAAAGCGAATCAATATAAATGCCACCTGGCTGCTTGGCATTCAAAAATTAATTCAGATTGCAATTCCTTTGAATTATACGCATCAGCAAACTATGATTTCTCATGAAATATTAATGCCGGCATGCGACATTTGATATTTGGCGATGTGCGCTTTTGTTTTTGTGCCCCATCGCTAGACATTGAATTGCACACTTAGAAAAAATAGTTAGCCACATAAAGATATTTTACAGAAAAATATTGGTTTTTGAAATTGCAAAACTTTACTAGTAATATGAATTTTGAGTACTTTCTGTTTAAATTGTAGATACTTAATGTTCTTAGCCCCGCCTTTGGCTTTTTCTTGCAGTGTACCCAAAGGGCCGTGACCAACTTCGTTATCATTGTCAACATGCCGTTGAGTGCCGAGTCTCGAAACCCGAGCACCGAACACCGAACCCCAAGTCCCGTTTCCCGATTCTCGATTCCCCAATCTCGAAGTCCTTCGCCCTAGCCGCCGCATAATCAGAGCAATTTCAAAGTTGCGTCTGTCAGAAAGGCAGAAAATGTGGCCTTCCATTCCATACTTGCCTCCATACTGATTTCTGCACCACCACTACTTCGGGGTGGCGGCATTTTTTTGGTGGCTTTTTTGTTGGCACTTCCTTTTTGACACCGGCGTTCCGCTACGTTTCACGGCTGCCATTTCACCTGGCTACCACGTCGCACGACCTCGTCGCCCATCGTGTCTATCAATGCCCGGGCGATTGTCCTCGCACAATCCGCTTGTCAGCCGGAAAATGTGAATTTATCACACGAGCACGTACGCATATTCCCCGTTGTCCTTTTTTGCCAGGAGCCATCCGGATGGGTGGCCACCCCCCAGTCCGCCACCTCACGGCGGCTCACATTCGTCCAGATTAGTTAATATTCGCATTTGAATATGAGCAGGCGCTTATCTGGACCGGAGCACACGGACTTCCCCCCAACTGGATGTCGCTTGGCGCTGCTCTATGCGCTTCTCAAAAAGTCCAGCTAAGTGGGCGAAAATCGCAGCATGTCTTAATTGCATCCTGCTGCTGGCAAATTCACTTCTGCCACAATTAAGAGCCAATTTCAGAGCTAGCAGCCCCAAGGGGTTGCCTAATCAGCGCGACAGGAGGTTGTCGCGGTTGTCGGCCAATGTCGCCTGCATTCGCTTTTTCGGCATCGCATCTCTGCTTTGTTTCCGCCACGGCGCTACTTAAATGCCAGATTCCCGAGCTCAAAAAGGCCAAAATGGTGCCAGCTGCGTTGGTCTTTCTCTTAGCTGCTGCATCTGAAGGATAAAGGATAAAATGGCAATGGGAGAGTCAAATGTTCCAAGAACTTAGATAGAACTTATTTGTATTAAAATATTAATTTTATGAAATGCGTATACCAAATTACAAACGAACAATTTATTTCAGTTGTTATCGATGTGCATTGCCGTGGAGCTCATTGAAGAACTTCCTTCATAACTGTGATGAACAGCAGGGGATCATCATCGTCGGCAAAAGGATTTGGATTTGGATCACTTTGGCGATAAAAATGTGACGGCAAGTTCGGCGTAACTTTTCTGGTAGGTGTCTCCGGATTTTCGTCGGACTCTGATTTCTGTGGACACCCCATCTGGAACCGACTGCTTGGTACGGGCACCCAAACGTGACGGCGTGCCTGCAGGACATCCTGGCTGTGCATTCGATTCGCCCTGCAGATGCGCCCAATGCTGGTGTCGTACTTTAAAGCCAGACGAGTCATCGTGTCCTCGGCGGTGATCGAATGTCTTGTCCAGCGCTCGGATCGCAATCGACTACAGCTGCAGATATTGGGACCCCGATCTTCCGCCAGGCTGGCCATAGCTTCGGTTTCTAGGGGGAGGGGAAAAAACGATAAGCAATTGTGTTTGTTTACCAATACGTAGGTTTTCATACTTGAGCACTATGGCAATGCCTACCAGCCTTCATTATATTGGCATACTCGGCTGCATATTCGCACCTCCTTTGATGCCGATCATCTGTGTCAACGAATGTCTGTCGGCGGGCGTCCGATTCGCGGTTTATGCAAATTACTTGCCATACATATCGCCGCCAGTGCGTCGTAATCAACTCATGGGCCATCGTTGCGTATACGTAATCAACTCGGCCGACGCGTCGTGTGTGAGCGCATAATACGCCCCGTTGGCAGGGAAAGAATGGGAAATGGACGGAAAAGGATGCTGCTCTCCGTCCGGGTCAGCCGCAAAGGTGTCGTCATCTTCGTCAGCATTGGGGTATTTTCGCTTTTATTTTCCCTTTTTTCCTTTTTTTTTTTTTGTTCTACTTAAGCCGCCTTGCTTATAATCCCTTCTGCGCCAGCCGTGTTTCACGCAATTCCTGCCGGGATAATGCCGTGTACTCGGCGAAAATTGGGAATAATTTACGGATTAGTCATGGACTTGGTTAATGCGCCCAGCGAATCGCTGCTGAGTGGACCACTGCAGAGTTGTTTACGCATGTTTGTTGCGGTGATTCTTATATTTATAACAATGCACGGACTTTAACAGATGAAATTGAAAAGGAAAGCAATTGTATTTGAGGTGAAAACTGCTTGAAGTAACTATACCCTTTTCTTCATACTCATGGCAGTTCCTGAAAATACTTAACTCATAAATTGGAGAAGAATACAGTCACCCCTGGTTGAATCTGTCCTCACTTCCGCATCCAATTGGATTTGTTTACGTTACTTTGCATTGGATGAGGCCCAATTTGATTTCGGCAAACAGCCTACGCAAAAAAAAAAGTAACCCCTTGTATTTTATATTATATATACACAATCCCCCGTGATTCCAGCCATATTCATTCGTTTGTCAATGGCTTCATTTGGCTGCCGTAAGATATGCGAAATTGATATGAATGACAAAATCGAGCGGGCAAGGGTAAGGATTCGCCCCCATTTGCTGGTTGGGCTTCCAAGTATCGGATTGCTTGCGTTTGGGGGTAATCTAGTGTGAAGTCGTTTGACTGCATGAATTTAATATGGGTTTAAACGAAGCTGGGTGTCAGTTTTCCCATAATTGCAAAGAAAAACAAATAAAATATATTTGTTGTTAGCTTTAAAATAGTTATGAAACATAATTGAGTTCAAAATTCAATTCGGATCCTATTAGCATTCGTTTAGAAATCAAATGAGCTAACACCATTCAAAAAATCGAATCGTTGAGCATGAATAAATCATTTAAAAATGTGGGAATAACAAATACCATTTTCCTGCCTACTCGAGAGAGAATAACCCATCCAAAACGAAGGCGAGCAATCTGGAAATGGCCGACGCCGCTGGAGTGCAGGACTCCAAGGGAGTTACTAATCGGAATCGCAGTGACCAGGAGGCGAAGATGGAGCGCTACGAATCCGATGGGCAGATTCCCAGGTGCCGAAAGACCCGATTCTTCGTCGTCCTGATGCTCTTCTCGGGAATGGCCAATGCCTATGTGATGCGCACAAATATGTCCGTGGCGATTGTGGCCATGGTCAACCACACGGCAATCTCGCATACCAAATCGTCGGCTCAATCGAAGGAACGGGATGGTGACTTCGAGTGGAGCTATAAGCTGCAGGGCTACATCCTCTCTAGCTTCTTCTACGGCTATGTGATAACCCAGATACCCTTTGGCCTGATGATCAAGTACTACGGCGCTCGGCATTTTCTCGGCTGGGGCATGATGATCAACTCGTTGGCCGCCTTCTTCATTCCGATCTCGGCGAGATCGGGTGGCGTCGTCGGTCTGTGTGTGGTGCGTTTCATCCAGGGCCTGGGCGAGGGACCCATTGTGCCCTGCTCCCACTCCCTCCTGGCCCAGTGGGTTCCTCCGGACGAGAGATCACTGGCCGGAGCAGCGGTCTACGCGGGTGCCCAGTTCGGTACCATAGTATCGATGCCATTGAGTGGCCTACTGGCCCACTACGGTTTCGATGGCGGCTGGCCATCGATCTTCTACGTCTTCGGCCTGGTCAGCACCATCTGGTGTGTAATCTTCATCTGCCTGGTGCAGGAGAGTCCGGCCGTAAGCACACGCATCTCGGAGGCGGAGAGGCGGCACATCATGGAGGCCATTTGGCAGGCGCAGCCGGAGGAAAGGGGCAGGATACCCTTTGTGGGCATTGCCAAATCGCCACCCTTCTATGCCATTCTGGTGGCCCATGCCGGGCACAATTATGGCTATGAAACGCTGATGACCATGCTGCCCACCTATATGTACAGAGTTCTCAATGTGAACATCCGCACAAACGGCATAATATCCTCGCTGCCCTACCTGGCCATGTGGATTCTGGCCATTGTGTTTGGCATCCTGGCGGATTGCCTCATCCGGCGGAACTGTTCCATCACCGTAGTCCGCAAGTTGATGAACAGCCTGGGCCAGTACGGACCCGCCCTGGCCCTAATCTCCGTGGGCTTTGTGCACCACAGCCTCTGGCTGACCAGCGTGATTTTCATCCTGGGCATGGGACTCAACGGTGCCATCTACTGCGGCTTCAAGATCAATCACCTCGACCTGTCGCCGCGCTTCGCCGGCCTGCTAATCTCCATAACCAATTGCGTGGCCAACTTGGTGGGTCTGATGGCGCCCATGGTGGCCGGTTATGTGATCGACCCCAAGCCCAGCGTGGATAACTGGAGGATTGTGTTTAATATTGCTGCTGCTATTTTTATTTTCACCGCCAGTTTTTATAACGTATTTGCCAGCGGCAAGCAGCAATGGTAAACTCGTTAATAATAATATGAAGAAAACGAAGAGTTGCGCAAAAAGTCAGTTGTAATAATGGTAACTAACACAGACAATCTGTTGCGGAATGGCCGCCGACATAGCAACTGAAACTGAAACTAAAACCGAACGGCGGCCATCAGGACATCAATCAAATGGCCGCATGTCCTTTGGCCTGGTCGGGCCATTTAATTTCGCATTTGTGCCATTTATTTTATGGCACATTTCTGGGCCTAATTAGCAG
Organism: Drosophila simulans; assembly: GCF_016746395.2. NCBI lineage: Eukaryota > Metazoa > Arthropoda > Insecta > Diptera > Drosophilidae > Drosophila > Drosophila simulans. Next base: position 4,465,963 of record NC_052525.2, read on the forward strand.
GGATCGGATGGCCACTTGTCCTCGTCATGGTTTTGGCCAAACATTCGCCGGCAACCGAAAATTGTCAGGCCATCAACAGGGCGTTTGTAAATTAACAATGATTTATTCGAACTTGTCGTCTGCCAGCGCAACTCGAACATTTTCGCCTCGTGTTTGGCAGGAACATCGAATGGCTTACTTAAAATCCATTTTCAAATGTTACTAATTTATTGCAGATACATTTTCCTATAATTCTTTGTACTTCTGATCGACATAGAGATAAACGTGTTTGCCCTTTGACATAGCCGTCGTTGTTAAAGGGATTCAAGCGGATTCAAACGAGATTATGTGCGCATCTGCTTCGATTTCCGTGGACCTTTTTAAACTGGCCCAGTTAATCTGTGACTCGTAATCCATTAAGCTTTTCAATTTCGCCCCCTGGCAGCTAGCTACCCTTGCCCAAATCAGGTTAAACACGGGCGCTGATGTCTCCATCATCCGTTTACCAAATGGGGATGAGGAGCTGCCAAGGAGGAGGAGGAGGCTGGGGCCAAAGCGTTCCGGCAAGTTTAAGCAGCTTAAGTTTCATTGCAACAATAATTTGCGTGCGATAGCAGCAGCTAGAGCTATACGGGTGCACACATACATATGTACATATGGACACAGGTGTGCGTCCAGGCCCACAGATACTCACCGGCACGCCCACAGACACCTGGCCACAGAATGTTCGCCACTCTTGTAATAACCAGCTAGCACACAGGCACAAGGACACCGAGTGGGTGGATATGTGGGCGGCTGGGCGTTCGAACGGGTGCGATTCCAGCTCCTGACTGCTGCCAAAGTTGGCCAGAATGTTAACTTGTCTGCACGTTTCGTTTTGTCGCCAGTGAAGCGACTAGATAGGGCGGGACATGTAATTGGGTTTTCACTTGATTCAACATGCGCCAAAATGTCAAAGTGCACCGCAAGTTTCCTCGTCTATTTCCCAGCTGCAGCTCCTGTTCCTTTTTTTTTTGCCGCTCCCCCGATTTCTATTCGGATTTGGATTTTGGATACCGACTCCAACTGCGATTCGGATTCGGATTTCGACTCGGATGCACCCACGATTCAGGTGACGGTGAAAACTGGCAACACAGCATAAAGCTAAGGCTAAATCTAAAGCTAAAGCCCAGGAATTGTCATCTCGGACGACTTACGTTCGCTGGGAGAAATCGAAACCCTTTCCCATGGGGTACCAATGTGCATATAGTTCAGAAAAATGTATTCAATAGAATTTCGTGATACAAATCATTTTGGAACTGAAATCACATATTTTATGTGAGTATTTTTGAGCAGTTATTAAATATTGAGGGTCTACTGTAACCGGAAATCCGTTGCGCTGTTGTTCAGCTGTGCAAATCCCCGGCCGCGGATTGAATGTTTTCATTATTTGGCTTTCACATAAATATACATATATGTACATACATATATGCCAATGCATATCGCATATCGGTATAAACATGTCTATATCCCCAGCTGAATGGCGACTGTAATCGGTTTTTGGCATTTGCTTTGCTGAACGCCATTATTTTCGGTGCAACAATGCGCTAATTAGGCGTCGATTCCCAAATACCGTCGCTAATTCCATGCCCCTTGGCATATTGGTAGAACCGCCGAATGCAACGCAAGCCGGAGCTTAAAAAAGATTCATTTGGCTAATTAAATGTCATAATTCCAGCATTTTGTAAGCGGCCTTTGGCCAGTTTGCAGTGCGTTTGCCGCACGCTAATTCCAAACTAGCAAAAGTAATAGTAATAGTAATAGTAGTAATAGTAGTGCATACCTGCTGGCTAAGCCTCTGAAAATGTCCATCGCTTTTTGTATTTGCCTTTGTATTTTTTGAGTGCACACTCACTTCCGAGCAATTTGAACGGCATTCACATCAGAAACAGAACCCTGCGAAGAACCAGCTTTTATGCGAATCCGATGTTTATGCTTCGATATTGAAAAGTTACGATAATGTGACTGGGCTACCATGACTTCGATCTTTGTCTTCGATTTGTGGCTCTCGAGTGCAGCCAGCTCAAGTGGGCTGAGTGGGCTAAGTGGGCGTGGCCGCACCCTGGTCTCAGATTCAGATGCTGCTCGTTATGACTGCAGAGAGGGAAAAAGGTGAATATTTGTGCGTATTTGAAAAAAAACATATTTCCAGAAGAGCCTTTTGAGCTCATTGAGAGTCAAGACTACTGGTTGTATAATATATATAATACCCATTCAATCGTATTGTTTTCATTCGCCTGACCACAGTTTTTCTCGCAGTCTGCAGCTCTTGTGTGTCTGTGCTTTTGACAAATAAGCAATTTATAAATCATTTTTATTTCCATTCTTGGAGCACTCCACTTGCATATTTAGTCCCTCCCCCACATGTCCAGAGTTCGTTTATTGATTTTACCATTTTGTTTGTTTTACTTATATATGGTTTAGTCGGAATTTTTCCTATGCTCCTTGTTTGAAAATCAAAAATAGGGCATGGCGGGAAAAAACCAAAACGAAACACTCAACTCGCGACCCAAATACCTATCCGTATGGTAGATACACATATATAGTTTTGGGTGTTTTATTTAAATGCCCGGGCGAAATTGGATATGGGATAACAATGTGGCGAGGCCAATGGTCAATTGCCCGGCCAAATCATCCATAAAAAATGACCATTTTTCCATGCCGAAGAGCTAGTAAGTCCCACTAACTAACCCCGAAAAAAACGCATCGCTTGGCATGGCAACCGCAGACTTTGAACTTCCAGCCTCGAAGCCGTGTAACCTGAGGCAATAGCTTAGCCAATGATTTGGTTAATGGTTTAGGCGTGGGGTGGGTGAGGTGCAGCGGGGGTCAGAGGGTAACTGGAAGCTGAAAGCCGCAATTTGCAGTAGTTCTCCAATGCGAAACCAAACGACTCCCCGCTGTCCAATTTCAGTTGCGCGTGACAGATGTCAATGCTTGCCGCATAAATGGATGCATTTAGCAGGTGAAACACATAAATATGGCCACTGCTGCAATCTCAGCAGGGCGAAAAGATATTAGTTCCCAATGCAAATATGCAAATGTATATATGCGGTATAACATGTATTTAATAAATAAATTCAAGGAGTTATGTGCTAGTTTCGATTTCGTTTAGGCATTAAATATTTCACCAATGGATTTACGCAATAAAGAGCTGACTGTATGCAGCGAAATGGAATTGAAACGAGACAAGTGCGCCGAAATGCCGAAAAATTGTACAAAATTGTTGCAAAGACTAACATTATTTTATTGCAAATGGCTATAGATAGCGCAGAGTGAAAAATGGCAAATGCAATGCATTTTTGGGGGAAATTCGAATTTAAAGGCGGCCCTCGCTCGCTATTTTCTCATTTTCTGGGAAATCTCGTTAGTGAAAATGATACTCAACCGCAGGCGAGTGCACACACACACACACACGCACACGCATACAGATGCAAATGCGGGGGAATCGTGGATGTGACGGCTGCCACTGAAAATGCAACAACTGCGCCACCGGAAGTGCACTTATGCCGCGCACTTCTATTTCCGCTGCTGTTTCAGTTCGCAGTTTGCCGTTTGGCGATAAAGATTGATGGCAGCCGGAGGTCAAAGTTCACCCACAGAACTCGCCCCCAAAACCGAATGCCAAACTACCGATCGCCAACTAGTAACTACCCCCTAATTTGCCCATAATTCGTTTCAATCGATAGATCAACAATTGCTAATTCTTCGCGTCTGGCCTGCAGCTGCACTATTTGCCAATTAAATGCTAATAAAACCTTGCTTGATGATTAGTTACTCGGCAACAACAATCGCTGATTTTGCTGGCCAGTTGTGATGCGATATACAGTTCCATTAAATCCCATGATTGATGGCACGGCTTATTTATAGGCTGGTTAATTGAAAGTGTGCCAGTTCCAATTGAATAAGCGTGTAATGCACTTGATTGATTGCCCAACTCACTGTTGACCCAAATCTGTAGCGTAATTAACTGCGCATTCCCGGGGTCTAAATTCAAATTATTGGTTATTTAATTTTGCTACATTTTTGTGCATTTTGCATACTGCTTTAACGCAACTGCAAGTCTGATTCTAGGAGTAGTGTTATGAAATGTTTCCACTTCTTAAACTTGCTTTGCTCGATTAAGATTCCAGTCGGAGTTCCGCTGAGCCATTCGATTGATGGATTGATAAACCAAACGATTGACAGTTGGCCATTCAGCCAGCCAGCGAAGCGGAGTTTTTCATTCAGTTTTCCATCGAGTGCCGACACGTTGCCAACACATTTGCCAAGCCTGATGGGTGAAAAGTGGGTGATGTACGATGGCGCAGGGTGGGAAAATGCTGGAAAATGCCACGTGTCTAGCGATGTGTCGCCATGCGATTTGAAAATATTTGCCAGCGTCGAGGCGAAAATTGTAAATAATAATAAACGGTTTATAGGCGCGGCGTTGACAACGATATCCCGATGATGGCAACAATGAGAACTAAACTGACACACACACACACGCATACTGTGCATGTGCGACTTGAGAGTCATCAGCACCCAGCCGCCCATGAGGAGAACCACCCACGGCCGCACCCACAGCCCACCACCACCCACTTCGAAGGAAGGCACGGAAGGACAACAAAAGCCAAAGCCGCACATGGTTGTTGTTGCCTTAAGTAATCCGATTTAAAATGCACCAAATACATAATACACCCGCACAATCGCATTCGCATACGATCACGTCGACTTTCCGGACCCCCCGCTCCATTCCTTACCCCACGGCTTTCCCACACGGTTAAAAAATTAATCATAAACGGAAGCGACCATATATTTAGTGTTTTAAAATGTAAACCACCTTTTGTCACCCTTGTTGATAGTTTCAAAAGCTAGCGAACGAAGAGGTGGTGAAGGTGAATGTTTTAGATCATTGGAACATTTCTAGAGCCATGTACACATATGAAATAGAAGATCTACTAATTTTTTATGGTGCATCGCCTTACTTAACACCCACGCCCATTTTCCTCACGTTTATCCCTTCAGAGCTCGCATTTGTCCTCAGTGCTGGTGGTGTTGTTAGTGTTGGATAACGTCAAACTACATATCGTACTTATAGTATATAGCCGGGCTTTTGGTCCTCCTTATCCCTACATCGCCAGAAACACACCCTCCCCCCGCCCGCCGATCCATGCCCCCCTTTTTCGAAGGCAATGTGGGTTTTGTATTTTGCGCATTACTTGCTTATTTTTTACGGTCCCAGTGTGCATGTGAATGTGCGAGTGTTTGTGTGTGTGTGAGCTCTTCTTCTTCGTTTCCCCGTTTTTTTTTTTTTTTTTTTTGTTACCCGTGTATCTGTGTGGGTGTGTGTGAGTAATATTACTCTGTTGTCGTCGCCAACGTCAGCAAAGTTGTCGCCCTCAAATTCAATCTGCATTTTATTCCATTTTATTTTACTTTCCCAACGCCCAACTTTAAATATATCTAACTACATGACAAGGTCGGGCGATGGGCGATGGGCGTTGGCGGCGGGGGGTAGAATTTGTTGGACGGGATGCTCACCAACAACAACAGCAATGAATACGGTGGGTGTAATCTACAGTAATCTGGCAACAGCAACAAAGTGAATAAAGTGATGACAAAAGTAAACTGTATCCAAAACAAAACCCCAATGAAGTTTATGATTTCGATTCTGCTCAACTAGAGAATCGAATTCAACTGTAGGTATATTAACATTGAATGCGATTCGTGCAGAGGGAGCACACAACTAAACTGTACAATAAAAAATATAACTAAAAAAAAGCAGTTTATGATTTCAATTTCGGTTTTGCAATATAAGAGGATATTTCACGCACGATAGAGGAGTTCTTCTTTTTTACTCTCTCAGCCTTTTAATGTGCAGCCAATAAATGATGAAAGATTATGTATTCCATTTCTTTGAATACACATCAAATTGTTTGTGGTCTCATAAATATATATATACATACATAAATTTGTGGGCAGTGGCAACGGTGCGTATGTGCAATTCGGCACTGCCTTCATTGTGTCAAAAGTTCCTTAGCTAAAATAACATGAAAATGAGCCACATGCATAAAGGAGTTCCGAACTCAAAGATACATAGTTACAATAAACAATTAATAGATCATTTAATTCCCTAAATATGTATTAAATGTACAAATTACCAGCTTTATCCGCTTAGCCAATGGGAATGTATAAATAATCTCGCCTTTAAAAAAAAAAAGAACTTGAAAATTATTTAAGAGGCTTAGGCCGTGATTTTGTGGAATTCCCGTGGGCAGTGAAATCTCAGTACGCATTCGAATATATTTGCATTCGAATTTAAGAGGACGGAAACTTTTTGCCCATTTTGCTGGTCGAAAAATGTGTTGCCTACATTCGGGCGCTGTTTGTTTATTAGCCAATGCATTATGGGATTTCATTAGCATACCATATTTGCCGGCAATTCAATGGGATCGGATGAAAAATGAAGCCAAGTGTTGACAGAGCGAGAGCGAGAGGGGGGTAGGTAGAAAGAGACCCCACTATACGCAGTCGACACACGACATGCCCACATTGTTGAGGGGGCGTGTTTTATCAGCATATTAACGATTATTTTCGACATTGCATATGAATACATAAATAAACAAAAATACGCCATCAACAAATATAAATGCATGTACAAATAAAGACCATGTGTGGGTGTGTGTGTGTGTGTGCGCGCGCGTGTAGCAATAATAACAATAACAATGTAAAATCGCTTAGATTTCAACCGCAGAAAGAGAGGGGCAAGCGGAGTGGGGCGTGAAAGGGATGGGCGAACAACAAGAGAAAGGCGGAACGGAAGCGGAACGGAGAATTGCAATCCACGAGGAGCCAGATCCAGAAATAAGGCAAAAAGCAGCGGAAGCACAACGTGGATGCTCGGGAGCCTGGAAAAAAGTTATTCGAAATGCCTCTGGGCACGTACAATCCATTCATTCAGCAAATACCAATAATAGACACGTACGGCAAGAGCCGTGCGAGTGGGACGGCGGCCATCTGGTGTGCGACAGAGACGGACGTATGCGGGCTGTGTGCGGCGAGGAAATGAAGGCATTTGAAAATGGCACAAAACACAAAAGTCAATGAATAAGCAGCCAGTGCAAGTAAAGCAAATTTGCTAAAGACAATGGGACTTTCGAGAGGAGTGAAGGGGGGAGGAAGAAGAAGTGGATACACCGAAAGAAATCGCACCTACATACTCTTTTAATTCATTTAAATACATACATTTTTACAGCAACATGTTTGATAAATCTATAAGAACTACCAGCTTATGGAGATGTAGTTAATGTTGAAGTGCCATAACTCAAATAATTCCCACGCTCACTTTGTGTCAAATATATATATATTTTTTTTTCTGCCTGCATTAGGGAATATTCAGAGGAAAAGGGCAGGAAGTACGCCCAAGTATGGAACGATGCGACACACATGGCATAAGAAAACAATATGGCAAAACAATTTAGATAAGTTCAAACAACTGCCGTTTCTCCCCCACCCGCTCCACCTCCAGAACACCCATCCTCGATTCCATTGCCCCTCCGGAAAACGCCTTGGAATGAAAATGTTTTTCTTGCCTAGGAATGCTGGGCCTGCAGGGCGAGAAGAACTAGAAGAAAGTCGGTGATGCTGCTCCCCGCCATGTTAAAATAATAGTTGCGTTTCCCCAGCTCCCGCATATCTCCCATTTGACTTTCATCTTTTCCGCCGTGTGCTGCGATCGTTAATCACCGCCAGGGGGTTAAGCCGGCGCCTAAGGGTTAAGGCGCTCCCCCGGCGAGGGAAGTGCGTGCCATCCTGCAGGATCCCATCTCGAAACTCACCCACGTCATCGTCCCTGGTCCTTCTGTATATTTGTCATGACATTGCAGTTTTCAAGTTAAGTTCCTATGGAATTTTCATTTTCCCTCGGCGAGTACCAAAAATATTTATGGCTGGAAAAGCGGGGGGCGGTGCAAAAAATGCAGAAGGCGAAGGAAGTGTAGGAGGAAGCGTTGACAGACAAGCCCCAAGTAATTTGACCAAGTTCAAAGTAATGTTTTGAGTGCCGGCAATAAAAAATGAAATATTGAGATTAAGCTAAACGCCACTTATAGTCGACGGGGGTATTACCCTGTTACCAACGCCTCATTCTATTGCAATATTTTTATGCTCTTATATCGCGAGCCATAAAAAACACACAGTGCCAGATTTTGTGTGTCCCGCAAAATACTTGTATTTTACGACCTAATTGAACGATATGTGCCATTCCAAGTTTCTGCGCTTTTGCAGGGTATTATGATGGGCACGAAAAAGAATTGAAGGGAAACTGCATTCATTCCTTAATGTGCCCCAACAGCTTGTCAAGTCTTTGTTTTTCTTGTTGCCTTTTGTTGTCAGCTTAAGCTGATACCGCCCACCGCCCACCGTCCAATGTCCATCGCCCCTTTAACCTCTCAGTGGACCAGGGGGGTCCACCCCGTCGTCGCCTCACTAAACCCATTAAAACGTCATAATCAACATAATCATAAAGATAATGCATAACAGAACAGAGGGGAGAATTTGTACGCTGGTCAGCCATTTTATCCACACCCCCATTGCTTGCTTTCTTCCCCTTTCTTCGCTACTCTCTCCTGGCTTTCTCTCATTATTATTTCGCCAAGCTCGGCCACAAAAGGCGACTAAAGCCTGACCTTTGCTTAATTATGGTAATTAGCACACACAAAAAAATGGCCAAGCCGCGCCAAAGAGGCAAAACCAAACGGAATGGAACGGAACAGAACAGAACGAAACGGAAGGGAAGGCAGGAGACCAAGAAGAAGAAGAACGGGGCGGCAATGGGTCGGAAGGACGCAGGACTCTTGGGAGCGAGCGAGCTGAAAGCTAAGCATGCAAAATTACTGACCCAATGCACAGAAAGAAATGAGGATGCACTTCACGCTCGGAAACTTTAAATTTACACACATCTCTCATTTTTCTTCTCTCGTCTTCTTGTTTTTTGGGCCACTGTTATTTAGGGAATTAAAAAAAGTCTTAATTAGTGCAGCTTAAGAAGTTAAGAAGGTTTGCTTTCAGTGTATTGGCAGGACTTTAAGCTGGAGCAGCAGCTGCAAGTCTGTCCACTGGATGCGAATGTGGATGATGACGTTGACAACGACGAGGAAGGACCAAAGCTGCTGTCCTGATATAAATATTAAAACATAGAAAAAAGCACAGGACAGCGAGCGAAAAAAGTGAGCAGCAGGCAAAAGCTGAAAGCCGAAAGTGAATTGCTTCCGCATTTTCGTTCGCTTTAAGCGCTGCTCAAGTGGCGACCATGCCCCCAAAAACCACCCGTCCCCAAAAAAAAAGAACTTGCAATAATATTATGCAATATTTGTTTCACTTTGTCCCGGCCATGCTTCACTTTTTTTTTGTTGCGCTGCTTTTGCGTTTAATTTGCGCATTTCATTTAATTTGCCGTGAATTTGCGGGCCATTCATTTTGTGTTTGCTCTGGAGCAAAACGGTGTACGAGGGTTAAGGCTCTCGGACAAGCGGCAGCCGGGGGTTACGGGGTTAAGGGGCATCCCCGGCTAAGTGGGGACAACTTCCGCTGCTGTCAAGTTGAGGTGCGCCCTTTGTTGCGCAAATTATAACAGTCTGCAGTTTTCATTTTGCACTGCAGTTTCGCCTTCAAAATTCCGCTGCGTACTTCCAGGGGCGAACTTCTTATCAAAATTAGCTCAAAATAAATGATGAAACGGCGGCCAAAAAATCAAATGCCTTAGTACGCCCGCATAAAATAGGAATTGAAATACTACATAAATCTAGGAAATATAAGAAATATATCGTAAAGTAGGTAGAATGTGGAATGTGTGGAATGGAACGTTGTGTGCCGCTAGCTGATGCCACTTTTTCTTCAAGTTGAACTCTCCTGAAAGGTCAACTGTCTGCGGCTGGCATCAATATGGTATCAAATGTCGGATCGACTTATTAAAGAGTTTACCCTCACTTACACACACACGCACGCAGGCACAGACACCGACTGGCTCACCCTCACAGAGACACAGGGAAAAAGGACGAGACAAGGACTTGGGGCAGTCAGTAATGTGTAATTTATTGCTGTGCACAAATTGAAACTAAGCGCCATTAAAAAACAATAAACTAAACATGTAATAAATTCAGACCAAACAAGAGCACACATATGTGTACACATGTGTGGTAAATACCGAAGCACACACATACACACACACCTACATACAAACAGCAAAAAACCGTTCAAAATAAATTGACCAAATCTGTTGGATAAAAGGATTTGAAAGCAATTAATTGCTAGCGCATAGAATACATCAAAATACCCACACGCTCGCAATGGCTGCAACATCTGAAACAACCCATAGAAATAATATCAGCGAGAGAAGAAAATTGCACTTGCTAAATAACCGAAAGTATAATGAAATTCAAAATCAACTACATATATAACAAATTTTAAATTTGACAATGAACTAAAATTATTTTCATTTGCATCCAGATCATTGCCCAAAAACGATTGCATAGCTTAAAATATATATGTTCGGTAAATTAGTAACAGCTGTAAACAAAGGGCATTGTCAGATCAACATTTGATTCTCAACACGCATGCCCACCACTAGTTCGTTAAATATTAAAGCTAGGTGTATTTAATAGGTAACATCATTAATTTTGGCGAATAACTGTCAAAATTAAACATTTCTTGGCTGGAACGCCCCATCCACTTTGATGCCATCTTTGAAAAATTGTTGGATATTTTTTCATAACTTTATTAGTCGTCTAACTTCTATCGATTTGCAAAAAAACTTTTTGCCACGCCCAATATCAACCGATATATATCCCAGAAAAATGATGAAATTTCGCGTTCATACTAGCTGAGCAAGGGGTATATGATAGTCGGGGTACTCAACTATACAGATCTCTCTTGTTTTTATTAAAAACTAGTCAACCACCTTTTTATACATATATCTGTATTATTTATTGAGGATCTTGCAATTGTTATTAAGTCTGGCGATTGTATGTGTAAATGTAGATTCTTCATAAGCTTGTAGTGTAAAAGGTTTTATATAGAAGACTTCTTCTCTTGACTGCGGTGCAAGTGAATAAGTGGCTTCTTATAATCGAGCAGACGCCATTTCGTGGATCGCTTTCTTCCGATCATCTTTAGAACTCGCTTAAGTTTGCCTTTCCGAAACCCAGTTTTCTCCATTAAAGTCTCCATGCGTAGAAACTTGCTTTCCGCAAAGCAACTAATTACCTTGCGATAGGAAGCGTTTAGTTTCAACTAGGAGAGTAAGGAATGCTATAAGTATTTTCTATCTATTATGAAATAGTTTCCAAGCCTACCGGTTTGCCAAATTTAGAACTTTGGGGAACCCCCGAAATTTCAGACCAGAATGCGTACAAATAAAACTTGCTGATACGCCACTTGGGACGCTTAATTTTGCACATGTGCTTTAAAATCTTACGCAAACAGTCTTTCGATAACTTTGTTCGCTCCCTGAGATCCTTAAGAGTCCTGTATTTCCGACCTGCATAGGCCATTTGAATAAAACCACCAACGATTTCGATCGAACGCAATGCGATCTAATTAAAAAAAAAAAACAAAAAGTACAGGTGCTCTTTTAAGAGTGTTCATTTAAAAGTTTTTATTTATACCTGTTCATGTGTATCAGCAGGAGGGGGCATTGAATGCAAAAATTGACGAGAAGATGGATAATTCGGTGGATAAGTCCCTTGAGAACTCATCGGTGGTAAAGTGCGTACAGGAAAGTGCGGACGGCCCCTTGGGTAGTAGAAATCATTTCTCATCGGGGGGTAGAGCGTGTTATTGTAATGATAGGGAATACCCATCGGATATGTTCTGGGAGATGGCTCCCCTGGATAGGAGTAATGGTGTCTCATTGACGGGCTAATGTCATATGGTTGGTATCGTGACCCTTGATAAAAACTCTGATAAGACGGTTCCGCATCAACGTACATGGAATGATGCAATCTCATTGGTGGGGGTTGGTTCACATGATACTGACTGCCCGGGTGATGCATAGGCCCTGGATAGGCCCTATGATAGGGATAATAGCCCCTTGTTGAGTAGGGATGTGGAGCATTCGGATAGTTTAGCTCCTCGTACATCTCCGGTAATCGTGAGAATCCGCTTGTCGGTGCCGAATGGTTAGGTCTTATCGTCCTCTTTGATTCGGCAGCGGTTGTAGTCGATGTATTCTGAAAAATATCTCATATAACTGTAGCACATAGAATAAAACATGCCGTTGATATCTTACCTGTTTTTTTACATGTGGCTTATTTGCGGAAAGCTTGGGAATTTTATACTGATGCATTTCAGTACTCTTTGGATCCTTATTTGCATCATCATTTTTACGTTTTTTTGCCTTTGATTTTTTCACCTTTTTGTTCACTGCTTTGGAGGGCATTTCCTTTAATTGAGCAGTTTTTGGTTGATCACCTTTTGGTTGAGAAGTTTTTGTCTCAGCAGCTTTAGAAGTACTAGGCTGCATATCTAGCTCAGAAATGTTTCGTCCGGATGTTTTGGGTCTTGAAGCCCGTTTATGTTTAACTGGTTCAGTTATTTTCGGATTGTCGATCTTGACATCTTCTTCTTCGTTTTCACCTTTTTTTACTTGTGATTCAGAACGATTGAATTCAAAGAGCTTTGAAGATTTTTTGAGCTTTTTGGAAGATTTAGTTTTATGAATATTTGCATTTAAGTCTGAAATGCAAGCCTTGGAACTGCTGGCGCGCACGGCTGTTTCAGGTTTTGTAGGTTTTACAGTTGGTTCAACGATGTCAGGATTAGATGGCATCTCGAACTGAAATTGCTTTACCACCTGATCGTTTGCATCTTCTTCGATAGTATTTTCTTTAGGCTCTAGCTTAACCTTGCCCTGCTTCTTTGCATTTCTATTCTGGCTTTTATTGACTACTTTATTGTATCTCAATTTTCCTACAATGTCCTTGCGTAAAGGTTCAAATGTTTTGGCGCAACGTCGCTCAGCATCTGCTTTGGAAACATTTGAGTCGGAATCTTTGAATGACTTCTTAGGAATATCAGGTAAGTTACCCTTGGCATTAAAGAATCCATTCAATGAATTTTCCTTGAACTCCTGCGATTCTTGTTCTTGGTAACGTGGTGCCCAAGACTTTTTGACATCCTTCTTAGCTGGCCCATAATCTGTAGAGCTGCGGGGGTTCACGTCTGCATTCGAAAATATATGGGCACTCGGCTTTAGGATATTTTTTGGTTTACATCCATTATCCTCTGGTTTTTTCATTGAATTCAGAGCTCTCGGCAGTTCTGTCAATTGAGCCCCAGGATTTTTTTCTACCTGGTCATTTTGATCGTATGCTGAAGTGCTAGTAACAGCATAAGAATTATTCAAAGATTTTTTAAATGGATCCAGTAAAGACTGCCTCTGGTAATCCATTCTATCATTTCCTGTTTTTTTGGTTCTTATTGGGATCCTTGATGGCTTGTGCTTTGGCAGCACTGGTTTAACAGTAATCTTACTTTCTGATGGCTTAGAATTGGGCACTATATAGCGACTCTGAATAGGCAATTCAGCCCCAGAATTTCTATCCATTGCAGTGTATACTTTAGTGGCACATTTCTTCAAATTTATTTGACTTGGGTCAGGCGAAACCTCCTTATTGTAACACTTAGTACCAGCCATCTTCGCTTCATGGATCTCTGCACTATCGTGCTTCACATCTGCAGAATATCCAGTATTCATTAAATCACGCTTAAAAGCTTTTAGGTTACAAGGCTCAATTGTGCCACCATTGGATGATCTGGGAGCTGCTGCTAGGGGTTGATCTGGTCTGGGCTCTCTGATGGGAGCGCTTTGAAGTTCTTTCTCGAAATGCTGAAATAACATTGTCATTGTAAAAAACCATAACTTTTAAGAAGTGTAAACTAACATCTTGGGATTTCGGTGCAATCTGACAGTTTTCATTGGTTTCATCATGGCTCTCCGACGAAGAGGAACTGGGTAACTCATCGAACAACATTAGAGCGCTTCGATGATTTTCCTCGAACTGTTGAAATAAAAGATTGCAATTGTAAAAAGCCATAACTTTTAAAAAGTTTATACTAACATCTTGCAAATTCGGTGTCATCTGACCGTTCTCATTGGTTTCATCATGGCTCTCCGACGAAGAAGAACTGGATGACATATCGAACAGCATTGGAGCGCTTTGAAGATTTTTCTCGAACTGCTGAAAAAAAAGATTGCAATTGTAAAAACCATAACTTTTAAAAAGTTTACACTTACATCTTGAGAATTCGGTGTCATCTGACTGTTCACATTGGTTTCATCACGGCTCTCCGACGGAGAAGAACTGCGTGACTCACCGAACAACATTAGAGCGCTTTGACGATTTTTCTCAAACTGCTGAAATAAAACATTGGAATTGTAACAAACCATAACTTTTCAAAAGTTTATACTAACATTTTGAGAATTCGGTGTCATCTGACTGTTCACATTGGTTTCATCACGGCTCTCCGACGGAGAAAAACTGCGTGACTCACCGAACAACATTAGAGCGCTTTGACGATTTTTCTCAAACTGCTGAAATAAAACATTGGAATTGTAACAAACCATAACTTTTCAAAAGTTTATACTAACATTTTGAGAATTCGGTGTCATCTGACAGTTTTCATTGGTTTCATCATGGCTCTCCGACGAAGAGGAACTGGGTAACTCATCGAACAACATTAGAGCGCTTCGATGATTTTCCTCGAACTGTTGAAATAAAAGATTGCAATTGTAAAAAGCCATAACTTTTAAAAAGTTTATACTAACATCTTGCAAATTCGGTGTCATCTGACCGTTCTCATTGGTTTCATCATGGCTCTCCGACGAAGAAGAACTGCGTGACGCACCGAACAACATTAGAGCGCTTTGACGATTTTTCTCAAACTGCTGAAATAAAACATTGCAATTGTTAAAAACCATACCTTTTAAGAAGTTTATACTAACATCTTGAGAATTCGGTGTCATCTGACCGTTCTCATTGGTTTCATCATGGCTCTCCGACGAAGAAGAACTGGATGACATATCGAACAGCATTGGAGCGCTTTGAAGATTTTTCTCGAACTGCTGAAAAAAAAGATTGCAATTGTAAAAACCATAACTTTTAAAAAGTTTATACTTACATCTTGAGAATTCGGTGTCATCTGACTGTTCACATTGGTTTCATCACGGCTCTCCGACGGAGAAGAACTGCGTGACTCACCGAACAACATAAGAGCGCTTTGACGATTTTTCTCAAACTGCTGAAATAAAACATTGGAATTGTAAAAACCATAACTTTTAAAAAGTTTATACTAACATCTTGAGAATTCTGTATCATCTGACTGTTCACATTGGTTTCATCACGGCTCTCCGACGGAGAAGAACTGCGTGACTCACCGAACAACATTAGAGCGCTTTGACGATTTTTCTCAAACTGCTGAAATAAAACATTGGAATTGTAACAAACCATAACTTTTCAAAAGTTTATACTAACATTTTGAGAATTCGGTGTCATCTGACTGTTCACATTGGTTTCATCACGGCTCTCCGACGGAGAAGAACTGCGTGACTCACCGAACAACATTAGAGCGCTTTGACGATTTTTCTCAAACTGCTGAAATAAAACATTGGAATTGTAACAAACCATAACTTTTAAAAAGTCTATACTAACATCTTGAGAATTCGGTGTCATCTGACCGTTCTCATTGGTTTCATCATCAGAAGAACTGGATGACTCCTCGGACAATTTGGGCTCTGGCAAGTTGAACCCGAAATCATATGTGGGGTTTCTTATCGGCAATCTAGTATGATTATGCTCCGATGCCACATTTTCCAAATGCTCTTCAAAGGTGGCACTAGTATTCACGGGCATGTCCGGTAGTGGAGGGGATGGTGATTCAAGACGGGTTGGTTGGCCCAACTGAAAATTTATTTCCCCATTTGATTTAATTGGCTTGTGGAGAAGTGGAACCTTTGGAGATCGACGTTTCCGGTTACGTGCTCGTGAAGATCGTGAAGAGTTCGAGCTGCTCGAGCTGCTCGAGCAGCTCGAGCAGGTGGAGCAGGTCGAACAGGATGACGAGGATGATGAACTGGAGGATGAGCTGGATAAAGAGCGTACTACACAGCGTAATGAAGGCGAAAAACGAGATGAATGCTTTGACACGCGACCTTGCTTAATCTGTTCATCTGACTTCTAAAATTAGTAATATTTAAAGATATAAATATAATATATATATATAAATATAATATATATATAAATATAATATATATATATAAATATAATATATATATAAATATAATATATATATATAAATAAATATAAAATAAAAATAATATAATATAATTATGTAGATATAATATGATAACAATGTACTTTAGTTTAAGACGTTAAGTTAACATGAAATATATTTCACACTTACCGTAGTGTTTCGAACTGTACTGTTTGTGCAAGGACCTGATATTTCTGTGCTTTCTGCGCTTTCCTTCGACGGATGTTTCCCTTCCGTTGTTGGAAGTCGTGGAATGGCGTTTACACTGGACTCGCTTGAGTTGGTTGGCCCCGAAGATTGTGGCATATTGAAGTTCGCTACGGTATGATCAGCATGATGAAGGAGTTCTGGGGATTTAATTGGCGATATTGGTGTAATCGGCCCCTGTTGGAGTATTTCGGCAACGATTGATAGTATAGAATTCGTGCGAGTGGGTGTTTCTAGAGGTACGGGCTCAATGGGTAGCGGTACCTGTACGCTGTTTGGTGTCTGATTCGTTGATGCTTTCGGTTGAATTGGTGCTTTCGGTGCCTTGGGATTCTTCGGAGTCTTGGGTACTTTAGGTTCCTTTGGCGTTTTTGGTACCTTGGGTGCCCTAGGCGCTTTAGGTTCCTTGGGTACCTTTGGCGTCTTAGGTTCCTTCGGTACCCTAGGTGCCTTTGGTTGTTTGGGTGTCTTTGGCTCCTTAGGTGTCTTTGGCTCCTTAGGTGTCTTTGGCTCCTTAGGTGGCTTTGGCTCCTTAGGTGTCTTTGGCTCCTTAGGTGGCTTTGGCTCCTTAGGTGTCTTTGGCTCCTTAGGTGGCTTTGGCTCCTTAGGTGGCTTTGGCTCCTTAGGTGGCTTTGGCTCCTTAGGTGGCTTTGGCTCCTTTGGTGGCTTTGGCTCCTTTGGTGGCTTTGGCTCCTTTGGTGGCTTTGGCTCCTTAGGTGGCTTTGGCTCCTTTGGTGGCTTTGGTTCTTTAGGTGGCTTTGGTACTTTTGGCGCCTTAGGTTCTTTGGGCACCCTAGGGGCTTTTGGCTTAGCATTCGGCTTGGTTTGAGCCGTTTCTCCCTGCGCCGATACCTCAGAGGGCATATCCGTCCCCGGTTGCTGGTTGATCACTTTTTTAGCACGTGGTTTTCTGGGAGCTTTGGGCTTGTCGGTCGGTTGTATTGGTAAATTCGGAACAACATCAGCGTTTGGAATCTGCTGACTATTTGGTATTGTAGGTTCTCCACCATTAGACTCCATGACCCCGGAACTATTGTCATTAAGTATATTTGTATTATTGGTCTTATTGGCTCTCTTCGTGTAAGTCCGCTTGACACGAGGTATAGGTGCCTGGGAAGAGGTTTGAGGAATCTCAATTTCAGTTCCGGAGGACTGATTTGTAGCCATGGCCTTATTGACTCTCTTCTTGTAAGTTCGCTTGGGAGGAGGCTCAATTACTTTACCGATGGATTGTATTGGATTGCGAGGAACAGACACCATTGATATCAGCGGATCCGGTGGCATCACAATATTAATTCCGGTATGCTCCACCAGTCCATTTGGTATTGTAAGTTCTCCTCCGCAAGTCTCCATGGCCACATATTGATGTTCATCAAGTATATTCGTATTTGTATTATTTGTGTTACTTGTATTATTTGTATTATTTGTATTATTTGTCTTATTTGTATTATTTGTATTATTTGTATTATTTGTATTATTTGTATTATTTGTATTATTTGTATTATTTGTATTGTTTGTATTATTTGTATTATTTGTATTATTTGTATTATTTGTATTTGTATTATTTGTATTATTTGTATTATTTGTAATATTTGTATTATTTGCATTATTTGTATTATTTGTATTATTTGTATTATTTGCATTATTTGTATTATTTGTATTATTTGTATTATTGGTCTTATTGGCTTTCTTCGTGTAAGTCCGTTTGACACGGGGCTGAATCACCTTTCCGATTGATTGTATTGGAAGATTTTGAGCAGCAGGCACTGTTGGAATCTGCGGAATCGTCATTGAGTCATTGGTTTCATCTGTTGGTATAGTGCCGACCTGCAGCGGTGGGCATGCAGGCCAATTATGGGCGTTTGGAAAATTTGGAACTGAAGATGTTGCCGTCGCATTGGGCTTCTTCGGTCTCTGCGGTGCCGCAGATGCATTTTCCTTCTTGGCTGCTTCCCTCAACATCTTGGCAATGCTGGAATTTGATGGCGCCGTATTGGTGCTCTTGACCGGCCGTGGCTTTCTAACCTTGTAGACGGTTCCTCGTGTTGGCTTTGCAGCTGCCGTATATGTTCTGTTAGCTGGAGTGACGAAGTCCATATTTATGTCACTTATCAAATCATATGGCATATTATCATACATATTTGATTGTGTGTCCACTGGATGGGTTTCTGTGCCACCAGATGTAGTTGGTAGTTCATCATAATCCAAATTTAAATCATCAATTAAATCATAAATTGAATTAATAACCGTATCAGAATCTGTGTTATTTGGCTGCTCGTCGTTTATATTATTGGACGTAGTTGGTAATTCAACCATGGTTGTATCGTTTTCTTTTTTACAAACTATATTATTGGACGTAGTTGGTAATTCAACCATGGTTGTATCGTTTTCTATTTTACAAACTAAATTAGCATCTATTTCAGATTGTGTAGCAGTGGACTGAGTTCCTTGATCGCCAGACTTATTTGGAAAATGTGACAAATTATTGGGAATATCAAAAATTGAAAAATTGGTATTCGGTTTAGATTCTACATCAGTTGGTAGTTCATTGTCTTTTGAATCTATCTCCATTTTAATTGCCAGAACCGGTTCCTGTCTTATATTCATGAATGGAGTGCATGAATTAGCCGTTGGCATTGGCAAAATTACCCCTGGCTGTGGAAAAAGTAAATAGATCATTTTAATCGCCTTACCAATATGACATTAAAAAGTATTTCTGTACACGTACGTCTTGTACCTGATCCGCAGCAAAATTTTCGTTTCCCTCTCCATCCTCGTTATATGGTTCCATTTTAATTTGCAAAAAGTTATTCGGATTCTCCTGCGATGTTGGTTCTTCGGCAATTGGCCAACGAACGGTATCCTCCTGTTCGTCCAATCCAATGGAGCTCCAATCAAAGTTGTAGTTGGGTATCGGACCCTGTCATTAATTAGTCAATGTTTCGAGTTGTGTTAGCGAAATTAAAATTGATAAACGCTAATACGGGAAACCTACCTGATGTAGCATACTGGTTTCGGCACTGATATCAATATGGCTTGCATGCCGCTGGAGGAATTCTATAAGTTCGTGATCCATATTGCTCAATAATGAAACTGGTCTGCTCCGAACGACCTGAAAGCCAGAGACGAAATGAATTCAGACGGATTGTTGAAGTCGATAATAAGAAATGAAAAGTCAAAGCCACCTATGCTGATTTTTTTTCTATAAGCCTTCAAGGCAAAAATATTCATGAACACTGAACGGGCACACACTCAAATTACCAAATTTTCTGAAAAACCTTTAGGAGCCTTGATTGTTTAAGCAATACCTACTGTCCATTCCATCGCATCTTAATCAAAATAATTTAATAATGTATATATATAAATTCGATAATAACAACAAGAGAGAACGCTGTGGGCGCGATCGCGAAATTCTAAAATTTTTGGTTTGAAGGCGTTAGAAGAGGCGTGACGAAAGTCTTTTTAGTCGGTCGGTAGAAATTGGCTAGACAAAAAAAATAAAACGAAGAAAAATCGAACATTTTTTCGAAAGAGTGGCCGTCGCACATTTGGAAGTGTCAAATTTTTTTTTGCCAAATGGGGCCTTAAAAATAAGAAATATGACAAGTCATCCTATAACCACTATTAATATGAACCCTGCGTTATCTCAAAGAAAGAACAAGAGAATTACCATTAAGTTATAATCACAATGCAGAAGGCAAAAACTTTGACAGCTACAGCAGCGTTGTTGTTGTTGGAAATACGTAAAAAATGATGACTTGGGTAATCTTTGCAATCTGTAGTAGTATTGAAAATTTCGTGTGCTGAAAAGTTTTTGCATGGCAAAGAACTTATGCTGCTCGAATTAACGAAGGTTGGGGCTCGCATTGGCCTATAACTCTGGTGGCACAGTGTAAGAATATATGTATGTACATGCATGCAAATGTATTTATATGTATGTATGTATGTACAAGAACCTTTACTAAAACAACTCACCAGCGAATTGGAGCTCTGCATGTTGTCTTCAGTCCCATTATCTGTGAGACTATTAGTAGCACTCGCGGTTTTGTCGTTTTCCGAAGAACTCATTATTGTTAGAAGTTTAAATTATTAACTTTTTTTTTTTTTTCTTTACACAGCACAGATGTTGCTCGGCTCGTTGACCTATTGTAACTGAGAATAATTCCCCCTCCGTTGACAGACCCAAACTAAACTCGTTGCTGTATATGTCAGTGCTTCCTAGATTGATAAAATAATTCGGCAAAAAAGAAAACCGTTTGCAGTACTGAAAACTACTAAAAGTTAAAATAGAAAATTAGCTTAGAACGGTGGTAATCATACCAAAGATGCATCCATCCCTGCCAGCAAGTTTCAATGCCATTCCAAAGATATTCCACCTGGCGGGCTAAATGTTCTGTTTATTAATGCGAATTTCAATTCGGCCAAATAATATGCTTACGTAATTTATGTATGTCCAAAATGCGATCGGCAGTTGCAGTTTGGTGGTCCTTTGGCTGGCTAGTGTTATGGTGGCTCCTGTTTG
Organism: Drosophila simulans; assembly: GCF_016746395.2. Lineage (NCBI taxonomy): Eukaryota > Metazoa > Arthropoda > Insecta > Diptera > Drosophilidae > Drosophila > Drosophila simulans. The sequence continues at coordinate 4,487,000 of NC_052525.2, forward strand.
CCATTTGCCTTCATACGCACCGTTGAGCCTGGGCATTTGTTTGCCAGGTCCTGGCCAGGACCTCCTGTGCCTTGTTCCTCATCCTCATCCTCGTCCTCGTCCAGTTGGCTGTGGCTGCTGTTGCTTTAGCAGCTCTTGTGGTTTATTATAACTGCATATATCATGCAAATATCCACACACAAAGGGGGCGGTAACCAGTCCCCCCAATTCCCGTTTCCCAGTTCTCAGCTCCCAGCTCGCAGTTCGCCAAAAACCCCCGAGCAACCGAAAATCCAAACACAAACACAAACACAAGCTGCAGCAGGAGCTCGAGGGTGAGGTCTGATGGGTGGGAAGAGGATGGGGGGCGGTGGGTGGAGTAGGAGGTAAGGAGATCGAGGTCCTTGTATCAGAGCATGTTTGGTTTCTGGGGTGTGGCTGGCCTTTTTTGAGGGCTGCAGTGACAGGTCCTTGCACAAATTCGGTTTTTGCATGCTTAGGTCGCCTTCTTTTCCCCCAGCTCGTTTACGAGAATTATTTTATAAATTTTCATAGTTTTCACTTTGATTAAAAGTGCGGTCATGGCTTCTGCGGCCTGGATTTCAGCTATCCTGGCCAGCTCCATTACCATGCGCAAAATGGAAAAGCCGGCCGCAAAAGTGCACGCAACGGAAATCGAGTGAAGTCCTGCGACAGCGTCTTACGGAAAATCCTGTTTCAATTGGTCCAAGAAACAACTTCCCCAGGGTTTTCTCTTTTTTCGGCTTAATTTCCATCCCTCGTTGATTTGGAAATAATGTCAGATATGTTCGTTTCTGAAATATATAATGGAAAATTAAAAGGTTGTTTCTTGCAAATCGCTGCATGGCATATGGCATTTAAATCGCATGAATCCCTTCATGCTTCAGTATATTTTAGTGTTGGTCAATAAAATGCATAACCCTGGATTTTGTTGCAACAACCTTAACAGGCACTAATGATGGCAATACGGAACAACTTCTGGGTTGACAAATACCCCAATTTGAAGCGTTAGCCAATTTGTGGCAATGTCCACAATTGATTTAGGTAAGCGAGGTCATCAATTTCAGTTGCATGCAGCCCATTTGGACGGGTCAACAAATTGATTTATCTGCTCGCCAGATTTGCGCTCAGTGCAGCCGCACACTTTGGATTAGCCAAGTATTCATTGCATTATTGGCATTAATTGCTCAGCCAGCAAAAACCGCACCACATTCCTCCTTCGAGAGTATTTCATTTTATTTCAATATTTGACAAATGCATTTATAATTGCTGGCCGCAGATAAAATCCAATGTGCCATCGTCATCGTCTTCCGTGCAGTTTGTAATTGGTAATTTACGACATTTTCCTTGTTGTCTTAACGAGCTTACATACATATCTCTTATTAGGAACTCTGATTTAACAGGCAAATTCCAAACTGCACTGCCGTCCTGTGGTTGGCCAAAAGCTATCGACTACCAAACTATCGCTTATATATGTACATTTAATCTGAATATTATTGATAAATAACTAAAGTGCAGCAAGCCCAGAGGAGGATGTATTTTACTAAAAAGATACAAATCTTAGGGGTGTATTATTTAAAACCATTTTGGGTCTTAAGACAAACTCAAATTACAGTAGATGTGTGATTTGCGATGGCTCAGCTTTAGACCATCTTGCGCACTCGAGTGTGAGCCATATATTTTTTTAAATTGCTTGAACTTGTCATTTGCCGTCGACTGCCATTTAATTTCACTAATTAATTTGTTTTTCTCCAAAACACACACACCAAAAGGATGAAATGAAGGGGCGTGGGGATGCTGAAGGCACGCGGCAGCTGCCGCAAAAGCCAAAAACAACAATTAAACATAAATCTTATAAATTTCCGTAGCCAAAACTTCCTGCCAAGGCTTTTTGTCTCCGCCGTCCAACCGTCTCTTTCCCACACCATAAGCCCCCTCTCTTTCTCGTTTCAGTTGAGATTTCTCGCCGTGCCACCGAGCATATTTCATTTCGGCTGCAACTTTTCCAAGACACGCCCACCACGCATGGACCCCGCCCCCGTTTCCTTAGCCCGAAAAAACTTTTCCCCAAAAAGCGGTCAAAAAGAAGAAGCCGAGAGAAGAAGAGGCAGCGCATTGTTTGTTGTCTAACAGTCTATGACTATTTAAAACAACCACATAAGCACACACACAACCACACACAGCAGCGGTCAAAATTGTAATGAACCAAGAACTAAGAAACGCACAATCTAAGCAACAATAAGAAGAAAACCTATACGGTAATGACAATAAATAATAGGCAATATAAAATATTTTATATATTATATTATAATGATGAATGCTAGCATTTTGAGCCGAGCTGTAGGTGCTCATATAGATTCACATGTAATTTAATTTTACTATTTTACTTTGGCTGCTGCTGGTTTTCAGTTTGCAGTTACTTTGTTGGCGGAAAAGTGCAACAAGGCTATACACACACACACACCAACACACAGACAGACACACATCGAAGGACCACACAAAACATTTGTTACAATTTCCCACGTAAATACTTCCTGCCAAGAAACGCTCTCCCACACACACACGCACACACACACACATATGCAAAAGCACAATTATAATTGTCATAACACAAAAGCAGCTGAAAATTTAGTGCCAAGTGCGAAAAGTTCCACCAACTGTAGAAGAAGAAGAAGCTGCAGGGGAAGCAAGGATTTTATGGAGCTAGCAAATTCCCATTCCGTTCGACTCGAGGGTAGTTCCTAAAGTTCTATCACACGGATTTCAAGACCTAAAAGTATATTGCTTTATTCTTTATTTTGCAACTCTAAAATATGCTCAATCCTTGAAAAATGCATATGAGCACTATATTTTTGGCATACTTTTCTAACGCCTCTCGCTGCACTTCCCCCGCACTTTCTCTGTGCCAACTCCCTTTCTCTTTCTGGCCGTGACACGTTGATAAATGACATTTGCGGCGTCAATGTGAATTTTATAAATTCTCGCAACTTTCACGCCCGCTGCGAGCTTCTTTTCGAGAGCAGATGATGGTGGGAAAAGCCAGGAAAACCAGGAAAAACCCAGGAAAAACCAGGAACTGGCCAAAACAAAACGCTGACGCCAGCGGCAATAAGCCCGAATGAAAGTAGTGCTGTTGGTAGGGCGGTGGGTGCTGTGGGATTGGGTGGTTAAATTGTGGGTAGCGTTAGTTTTTCGCCGCCTTGGTAGTTGCATATTTTTTATGACACTTTTGCGGCTTATCAACGTCATGGCAAACACATGCACTTGAGCCCATCCACGTTACGTTACTTTCGCCACTAACCAATTTCACATGCTCCATTCCCCCCACCGCACCCCTTTTTGTCACATTATTTACATTGTCAACAAGCTGTCGCTGGTTTTTCGCAGCTCTTTCATTATGCCAGCTGGCTGGCTGTTGATTTTCCTCAATTTTTTGCCGTTTTTCTTTTTTTTTTTTTTGTAATCTTTCTACCCAAGTAAAAGTTTAATTACTATGGCCGAAATCCGTCAGTATCATGCCGTATGCCGTTAACTTTACCAAGTAACTTTTTCCGAGGGCAACAGGTTGAGATCGAGCGCGAATCTTTGCCAAGCGGCGGAGAAATAGCTGATGACTTTTGAAAAAATCCATAAGCCATACGATTCGAAAGAATATAAAGCAATAACACCAAAAATACACAAGCCATATGAAAAAGTGAAAATAAGTTAATAGCTTAAAATATAACTTAAGCTAAAATAATGTTGGCCATCTTCATTTAAGTGCTGCTACATAAATTAAGTTTCTTACTAGCAGACACACAAAATACGAGCAGCCCCTTCGAAAATAATGCTCCCAGTGGCCTTAAAGTCTATAGATATTTCTTGGGTGATTTTCATTGAAGAAGTCTGCTCCACAGCCACCACCCTTGTCCCTGCCCACCACGGCCACTCCAGTGGCGTGTCAAGTGTCAACTGTCTGACATTCGATGTGGCGCCCAGGACTCGAAATGCTAATGAACTTGGGTAATAAGTCGCCTGCCCCGTGGTGACCTCGTGGCCCCTCACCACCTTCCAGCTCAGGTGTCCCTGCATATAGTACATGTTCTTGGTGGCGGGCAAGGGGCAGGGAGAGGTGGTGTAGGCGGCTGTGGCGGATGGCCACGTTTAACAATTTGCAGCCTTAATGTGGCACCAAAGTGTTAAAGTCCATGTGGCCCATAAGTTGGCCGGTGGAAATGGCCGTAATGTATGGACGGAGTACGTGTCGCCCAATCCCTTTTGAATGGCCACGAAGAAAAGGGGTTGAGACGAAAGACTTGCGAAGGAAGGGACTTTAATTATGAGCCCGACCCGGGCTATTAAAACAACTCTCTGGCCATATCTAATGCGGGGGGAGGGTGGGTGTTTCGGTTCAGGTATCAAAACCTAGCCACCCAACTTAACCCAACACCATCCAAAAAACGACCTTGTCCGGCGGTTTTCCCATTTCGATATCGACGAAAAATTGCCGGCCATTTTGCGAGACAGGTACACTAAAACAGACTTTAAAGTGTAATTTCTGTGGTTACATTTGCCAAACATAAATCTAATGGATATTAATACAAGTTAGGGCCATCGCATCCCTCCATCCCTCCATTCCCCTATTCCGCCCATTTCCAATCCGGGTGATCCAGCTCTCCGGCCGTATTCGTACGTGAGCTCGTATATTTTACGTGCCCCGGTCTCCGGACTCCGGGTTTTTCAGTTCCAGTTCCAGACCTGGCCAGGATTTTGGGGCCCGACTAGCGATTTCCGGCATTTGCGGAGCCTCATTTCTGGTTTATTATAATTCAACACGAATGTGTGTGCGTGTGTGTTGGGGCTTTCGCAGGGTGGGGGGGTTGTAAAATAGTGAATTCTGGGGGGGGGGGGGGGGGGGGGGGGGGTAGGGGGTCATATGAATACGAATCCACATTAGGTCTTGGGCCACATCAAAATATTTCAATTTTGCAGTTCGCTTTTGCGGTGCTTTTGCCATTTCAATGTTGTAAATTCGAATGCACTAAGAAAAATAGTTACTAAATTTCATAATATAGGTTTAGAACAGATTAGATTTGAGCAAGTTAGTGAGTTGAATCCTTCGGTACAATATCATTTTTTTGCTTAATTTTATTTCAATGTACTTCTTGTTTGGAAAAGGTGAGCGTTTCAAGGGGCTTTGAAGCGTTCCTTTGCCGCCTTAAAAAAGGAAACATCCGGTTGCCGTATGAGGCTTAAATGTGCCGAGCTCTCATTTAAATTAGATCAGATCCAGCAGGCGATGGTCTCTTAGCCAACAGCCGCCGAAGGTCACGGAAAAGTGGGTGGAAAGGCGGCCAAGACGTTGACCGGCTGAAAATGTCTTAATTGCTTCAGTTCCTGGCTGACATCCAGAAGTTTGATTAAAAAGTTCGCACGTCACTCAATGACGCTAATCAAAGCGAAGGGGAGAGAATTGGGGCTACGGAACGAAAGTTTGTTTCAATCAATGCGGTTGGCGGATATATATGTATATATAGATACATCTACGTATATATATAGCTACAAATTCTAGGAGCAAAGTTGTAAACGAGCACATAAATAACTTGAGTTCAGCCAGAGGCTGTGGATTCTGGAGGAAAAGCAAAGGCCGCCAAAACGTCAATGGAATATCAATTTTAAAGCAGCCAGAACTCGGATGCGGATGCGGATACAGATAATAGACACAGATACGGATATGGATACGGTTGCGGGATGCGGGAAGTGGAAAGCGGGACACAGGCTGTTGGATCCATGGCCACTGGCTCATTCCAAAGGGGTGCCCTGAATAAATAAGAATCCCGCAGGGATGGCCTCATCACTCCACGCTGCATTGTGCATACATATGTGTCCATGTATTCAGGTCTATGACAATAACTTGACTCTAAGCCCAAGTCAAAACCGGAATCGAAATGCAAGCTGGTAGAAACGAACAACAACACATGGCTGGCAAAAAAGGGGATTTTGCACGCGGAGTGGGCTGCGAATCCAGGGGGAGATTGCTGCATTCGGGGACTTGTACAGTTGGCCAAGATGTAAGCCGTTCGCATTGTCATTGTGTTCATACAAAAATAGCTAGATGGTGAGATATTTGTTTACATTAATAGTAACATACATAAGTGTGAAAAATAGTCACCGTACATTCTATTGAATAGTGACAATACACAAATACAGACTGCATAATGCTTTCTTATATTATAAATCGATCCCCAGAGCTTTACTCTGCTTCTTTTTGGGATTTTTCCGCATCCTTCTGCTGGGCACGTGGTCGTCGTTCCATTTGAAATCCCTGTCGGCTACCAATTTGAATGTAGCTGCAAGCAGTGGCGTTGTTATTTGCCTCTCATCTAATTCAATTATAGCCACCAATATTGGATCATAACTGGCCAAGAACCTTCTACGGCAGGACCGCTTTTCCGGAAACTCCAGCGAGGGGAATCAAAGACTCGGGAACAACAAATCTTTGTGTCGGACAGAGAGCGAGGGACATGGCCAAGGACCAAAAAAGATGGCTAACGAAAGTAACCCACACAAACACTGGCCAAAAAAATAAAAATGAAAAAAAAGGGAAGAGCCTCGCCCAAGATGAAGCTGGAAAAATGCCGATAAACGGAAATACAAAACAAGAAACGTGCACAAATCTAATTTCCAAACAACACGCGCAGAGCCAAACAAAAAATGAAAGAGAAGAAAGCAGACAGAGTAGGGAAAACAGCGGGGAAAACTGAAATGTAGAAAGCCAGAAAAAAATAAAACAACAGCAAAAACAAATGATGAAAGGCTGAGACGACCGGGAAACTTATAATACCCTAGTTATGTATGGAAATTATTAAAAATCAAATCAAATTGTTGTATTTGTATACATGTACCATTCTAAAATATTATTAAATTATTTAAACAACGCTGTTTGCAGTAAAATATAACACTTTTCCAGACACACGATTATCCTTTTTCTAAGCTGCAGATGAAAACCCCAACGAATTAAAAATACATAAATCAAGACGACTTTAGTCGGTGGTACCTGTTTCAAATTTCCAAATATTTTTCCTAGGGTATGGCAACAACAACAACAACTACAACGACGACGATGGGAAAATTGAAATGGAGATAGACGCGAGCGAGCGAGATAGAGGGCGAGCGGAGCAAAGTGAAACTTTTCAATATCCGCATCCGCTCATGAATAATAATTTATAATGGCCGTGGCCGCGTGTCATAAAAAGTCGAGCGGCAGGAGCCTCGACTCCGACTTTCAGCTCCGCATCGACCATTGAGGACAACTGCTTTCCCGGCGATTGATGTGGCTCAGCTGGGGCAAACAAGTGTCTAAGACACCTGCCACCTGCCACCGGCTCCTCGAACGGTTCTCCCATTTTACAGTGGCTGCTGGAACCATAAACTGCATATTTTTTCGCAAAATATTCATTGCTACCCTGTTATAGTTTAGTTGGCGGACTCTTTGTTCCTAGCTGCTTCAGATATTCCTAAAATCTGTTCATAATCTTTTCATAACCTTTTGCATATGAAACCTTAAATAGCGATTGTTTGACTAGAAATTTATGATATGCACTTTCGCACTGATCACTGTACCACCTGTATCACTGACAAATAAAAAGTTCCGAAGTAAAATGTTACTTTGGTTCAATGGCGAGCGGAGTTACATGCTGGTTTCCGGTGGCAGGAGATGGTGTTTCGGTACCGTTGATGCGTGCGTCACCTGCTACACCGTTGTGTTACAACTGCCACGCCCCCAACGCCTTCATTTGCTCCCGAAAGCGGCAAAAGTTTGCACGCTGTGCGGTTTTTTGCGTTTAGCTTATGAATATGACAGCAGCAGTTTTTGGCAGCAACTGTACTTTGCGGTAATGAAACAGACTTCTCGGCTCACTCAGTGTTAATTAAATGGCACATATCACATGCAAATGAAATGCGAAACGAACTGTTGCCAATTATACGTATGTACATAGTACATATGTAACTTATATTTCATTTGAAGGACTCCTACTACGGCCTTTATTGCCTGCTTCGCTCCACATGATTTCCACGTAGCCGCGATAATGATAAAACTTTTGACTGGATTGGAAGAAAATCACAGTGACGCCCACTCACCCGCGGCCCATCAAATTCTTATTAGCGCTCAATTTCAATTGATTCGCCGCACAGAAGAAGCCAAAGAAAAAACTTTTCCAATCAGCCAAGGCCCAGGAACAGGAACAGGCCCAATCCCAAAACAATCCTTCTTGAGGCAACAGCAGCCGGCTAAAAAGTTCGTGAGCTTCTCTCTTTCGCTCGCTAAAAACCCAATTAAACGCGTCATTAAATTATTTCGCAATTTGCATATATTTCGTATTTCGACTCAATAAAATTTCACACCTGAGTGAACGACCTCCGCCCACATACGCGTGCACCTGCCCCCTCTTTTCACCACCCCAACCAACCAAGCAAGCAACCAAACCACCCACCTTCATTAACCCACGACAAGTTTTCTCTTTTTCGAATTTTTTCCCGTTTTGTTATTTTCCTTTTGCTTGGCATTTCATTTTATTTGTATTTGTATTTTTATTTTTATTTTCATTTTCATTCTTCAATTTGTTGTTGATGTTCTTCTTAAACTTGTTTTGCTGTTGGCACAGCGCACACATAATATATATATATATATATATATATATATATATATATATATATATATATTTGCGAGTTTATGTTTTCTGTACAAATATGCATTGTTATCGCATTACCTTAAATAGTTGCGGTTAAGGTGAAGTGAATTTTCTTGGAATTTCAATTGGCCAGAGTCGAGGGATCACCAGAGCACACGAATGTTTATTTACCCGGGAACAATGCAAATTAAAAGCTTCTCCGAGTTAAAAATTTATTTTGCCTGGGGACTTATGAGTATTGTTAGAGCTGAAATCGAAGCGCAAGGAATTTGAAAACTACAATACTCCGGACTCAGCTCAACTCAAATCACTGAACCAGGCGGGAAAAACTTTGCTTTCCAATTGCTAACCTCGCTGTTTTCACATTTCAAGATATTAAATTTCAAAAAAATCAAATATATATATTATACGTTTACTTAACAAGCTGAAGAGCACCTAACTCACTGATTGATGGGCTTCGAAATGCTGGGGAATATGGCGAACAAAAAATGGCAACCCAAGGCCGCCCGAATCGAGTCCCTTTCCGTTGGTAGCCTGGCATGGAGCCACTGTTTCCTCTGGGGATATCCCTAAATGACCCAGAAATGTATGCAATACGCATTTAATTCATTTTTTCACCCCTTTTTTAATTTCTTCAAATATCTCAACCCGAAACCCCTTCTCGCACCCCCTTTTCGACCAGCAATGCACGCACAGCCGCGCACATAAAATAAATAAATACGGGGGGAGCGAAAAAAAAAGAAAATACGGGAAAAGCGTCTACATGAGACGCATATTTAATTCCCCCCGACCCCTTGGTCCTGTCACGAAAGGATTTTTCATAGCCTCCTGGCTTTGGACTCCTTTTTTTTATTTTTTGCTTTGTTGGTGTTTTTTTTTTTTTTAATTTTTCGTTGCTGTTCGCTTTGTCGCTGTTTTTATGCATCAACAGAGGGTATTATATTTCGAACCATAAGTTAGCGCAATTCAAAAAGAATTCACATGCATTTTGTGGTGAATGTACAAATAACTATTGAGTAGCAAATCTCGAACTAGCAAGAAAAGTTTAAATTATGAAATCCGGAGAAATCAAACTCCAGTTGGACTCCAAATTTCAGTCCAGGGTATTTAAAATATCGATTCGCCCACCAAATCTCTACTTCTTGTTAAAATTCATTTTGTGCATACTTTATTTTTATTTCCTTCATTATTAATCGCATGTTTACACAGCAGAAACGCAGCCTGCATGTGTGTGAGTGACGGAAAATGTGCGAGTGTGTGTGTGTGTAGGTAAGAGGTGGCCGGAAAATTCTTTAAATTTCGAAACACGCAGCGACGAGCCAAAGTTTTATTATATAATGAAGTGCGATCGTAAATCACATTAATTGCTCGCTAGATGGCGCTGTCAGTGTTCAATATGGCGGCCTAAAAACCAAAATGGCCGTCGTGCAAACCAATTAAGCGAAAAAGAGAGGAAGAAAGAGCTATCAGCGTGTAAGGAGTGGACAATAAAAATCGATAAAATTAAGAAATTTAATAAGAACAAAAAAAAAACCCAATTTCTTAACGCAGATGTTTAAAAATTGTACAGTTTAAACAATTGTCTGAGATGTCCTTTCACATCCATGATAACCAAGTTTCACAGGGAGCGGTGAAACAGATTGACTCTCCATCGAATGTCCATCAAAGTTTAATTACAATTTTGCTACTAACAAAAACGGTGTTAAAACGTAATTTACAAGTGACAGAATACAAAAAAAAAGGAACCAAAATAAAAGCTCAAAAACTGAATTAAAACGAAATGGGCGAAAGGAAAGTGTAAAAACGGGCTAAAAAAGATAAGACAAACACACGTGGTGTGTTATGAACTCCCTCGTTTAATCGGGAATCGCCACCTCTGCCACTGATAAAGTTCAAAAGTGAATGCTTTTTAGTTGCACAAATTGCCAAACAAACAAAATTCGACGCGGCAAAAAAGAAGGGGAAGCCCAACAACACGTAAATCCAAAACAACAACCACACACCCACACACTTACATTGAGACAAGGCAAGCCAAACAAAACTGTCCCTGGAAAAAGCCCCAAACTAAACGCCCCCCGCCCACATTTTCCGCCCACCAATCGTCGAAGAAAAACTCGAAAATAGAGTGCAACAAAAAGGGACAGGAGCTCGCATGTAAGTGCACAGAAATATAACTGCTTTTAGTTTCCGCTTCCGTTTTAATGCACCGCGCGCCGCGGTCACACTGGTCGCTGCGGTCACACTGGGGTTATGGGGTTGTGGGGTGAAGGGCTGGCTGATGGGTTGATGGTGGGCGGTGTTTTTGTGTTCTCAAAAGTGGGTGGTGGTCAGCGGGGCCAACTTACTGATAGAAATCAAGGCTATTGAAAACGCGAACCAAAGTGCGGCAGAGTAATGCTCTTAGACCGAAAGGTTTTCAAAAGCGTTCGAAAAAAGCGTGCCGAACGGAAAGTGTACGCCAAATGGAGCTAAAAGTGCAGGAAGAAACACTGAAGGATAATGGAAAAGCTAAGAAAATGGCCGGATCAGTTAAGAGCATAGGTGAAGCTAAAAAAAATATACAGAAAGAGAACCACAGACAAAAATCGTTTACAGACTTGAATTAGGAAGATTGAATTAATTCAGTTGAAACTCTTTTATACAGAAGAGCATTTCGAGGTCGCTTTAAGGACCTAGTTGAAAACCGTTGGACATATGTTGAGACCAGGGCGAGTTGGTTACATTTCTCGAATTGGTCGTGTTTCGGTTGGTTAGTGAGTGGACCCACCGAATTGGCGGGTGACTGCAGTTTTTGCCCCTCCTTTATGTGCAATATTTCGTAATTTTATTTGTTTGCCTCTCTGGATTTGAGAGTTTTTCGAGGTACCGCGACCTTAGTTTTAATTGACACATAAATGGGCGGTGGGGGTTGCACACAGTTAGCGGATGGAATGCCCGCAGCGGAAACTGAGTTTTGTTTTCATTTTTCCGCTCGATTTTTGCTTCAATGCGGCGTGATATGAGCGACTTCCGCCTTGCACTTTGCATTTCCGGCCAGCGAACAAAGCGCCCGTCATTTGTCAGGACTGCCACAACCCATGCCACCAGCAACCTGCACCCGCGCCCTGCATCCAGCCCCCGGAATCCTCGATCAGGAGTCGTATCAGTCCACTGTCATCAGCAGCCGACTCCATCAATCTGACAGGTGGCAAGTAAATTGAAACTCCATTGAAAGTTGCACAACTCGCGGGTGGCAGGGCGTCGGAGGAGGAGGAACAGCAGCAGGAGCAGGAGCAGGAGAACTGGAGTCGAACAAAGAGGCACATTAATTACTGCCAATCCGGCTGGACATTCAATGCAAACGGGAAGTGCCACAGGGCAATTAGGCGGCCCTATGAAAAAGGAGTTCATATCGAAAAGCCATGGGAGTTTTCATCAAAAGAAGAAGTTAAACTAAAAGGTAGTTAGTTTATAAGAAGAATAACAACAAATTAAGTTACTTATGGTTTCAGGTAAAGAATTGTATTGTATGCTCATTATGTATTAACCCAAGGCTTCTACCTATTTTAAAATAGTTTTAGTTTTGAGGTCATTGTCGCCGGGGGGCGATGGTTTTATGGTTTGCAGCCGGGCTCCTCATTTATTCATGTGCAATTCTCGGACACCGCTTGTGTGCTTTCCACGTGTTTTAATTAGTTTTCCAGAGTTCATCAGCTTACTGTTCGCCAGAACCCCGAAGGCCTTTCCAAGCCAACCCTGGAATGGGGCCAGTTCATTGCCGAATAATGAACATAACAAATCAACGGCTCGTCATTAGGCGAGCCCCAGTAAAATGGGGCTAGGAATGCGAAGAAATGCGAATGGGAATGGGTCCTATGCATAATTTTTCAGCTCACTGAAGCAAAAACAAAGTGTTGACGGCTCCAGGTGCTCGGAGGTGGGACTACAAAAGTAATTACAGCCCAACCAGCTGTTGCCCAGATTAATTGCCTCCGGCTTAGGAAATGCCCGTAATTCACCAAATGGCCATGGAAAACAAAAAGGAATGCAATATGATTTTTTACCTCACACGACGAGTCCACGGAATCACCTTAAGTTCATATGTCATATTTGACAAGTTAGCTGTTTACAATTATGGGGAAAACCTCGATTCTAAGTTCGCGTGAATGGGAAAAGCTTTCTATAAAGTACTTTAGGACGCTTCATGCAGCAAAAGGGAACCACTTTAAATAAAGTACACTTTTCCCATCTGGGAAAATCCTTTTCAGCGAATTTGTGTTAAAATAAACAGCAAGAAAAGTACATCAAAAGGGTAAAGTGAAAAAAGAATACCATGGGAATATTCCTTGAGTTTGAATTTGCAGTTCCACCTCATAAACAAGAAAAAAAAAACAAGTACACATCCAACCTTTTTTTTCTTCGTAGCCCGAGCAGCTGGTAAATGTAATTCACACTCTTTGATTGAGCAAAAATAATGCAGGTTTCATTTTGCATTATTTTGCCATTAAATTCGACGAGTGTTGGCGCTAAGATTTTCAAAAAAACAAAAACCCATTTGCAATTGCAGTTGAAGGGAACTTGTTTTCGGGTAATCCAATTGCATGCAGTTTCCTTTTTGGTGTGTAAATGCCGAGCATTTGAACGGCGGCAACAAATTTAATTCATCTTTTTACAGAGGCAAAGTTTCATTTAAAACGCAGCGATTCCCTCGGGATTTGGCCAATCAAAGGGAATCAATTTGCGCGGTGCCCCGATGCTATAGGAAATGTGTAATTAAAACCGACTCCATGCACAAATTATAATTTCGTTAAATGTAACTTTCCGGTTTGCCTATATATTTTTCTTTTTTTCGCCCCACTGCCACATGGCCGGCGGAGGAAAATAGGGAAAAGCGGATGGGTAGCTAGCTGGAAATGGAAATTTGATTTGTCTGCATTTTAATGAGTTGCCCCTGCGGCGGCGTTTATAATTATGCGATAAAAATACTCGCATCGGAAAATGGCAAAACGCTTTTGTAGTTCGCCTCGATTGAAGGGGAAAAAGGGAAATTCGCGTATGCCATTTATTGTTGGCGAATTTACCGCACTCGCTTAATTGGAACATTAAACCGGTCGCTGAACGGACTATTAAGCCCAAACTAAACTAAACTAAACTAAGCTAAAGTGAACCGAAACTAAACTAAACCGAACTGAACGGAATACAACTAAACTGGGCTAAGCAAAAAGTGCTCGTTTATTTGCACTCCGCAACGCACATGCTGCATCATCAAATGTTTTATTTGGACACAACATGCAAATTAGCCAAAAACGCTAAATGGCTAATTCAATTAAATTTCCATGGCGAATAATAAAACTTAAAACAAAAGATGGGGGTTATTTATGGGGGCGTGGCATAAGTAAATCAACACGCACAGCAACAAATCTCCCGCACACACCAAATGAAGTTTATGTTTTTTAATTAAAAATTTTCAAAGTATTTCAGCGGAAGTTGTTTTTTCAAAATAGCGTTGCGACTGCTAAGTACTGTGGATTCATGCTGCAAATTACTGTTTCTAACTCCGTTTCAAGCTAAGTTTGCCCCATAAAACAATGCGATGAGATTTAAATATATCTTTTAATCTAGATATACTTTTCAATACATTTAAACGAGCCTGTAAACCAGGGCACTCGCAATGCAACTGCTACCCCTTGGTTGCCCTAAACAATTGCTCTCTGCTAACCGCATTATGCGCAGGTGTGACCCAGGTGCGCGTTTGGCTATTTAAAAATTGGTCAGCGGTCATAAATTTTGGGCAATTTCGGCCACGTTAACAGCATGTATCCATGTGTTTGTGCTCCAAATGAAATCAAGCATGCCTGATGAGCGGTTCGGCGGGGGTGGGGCAGCCATTTCCGTTTCCGGTTCACGTTGTCCTGTCCATGTATGTAATGTGTATGTGTGTGCTTGTATGTGTCCATGTCCTGTCCGTGTTTATGTCCATGTTTATGTTCTCCGCTACTTTTGCTGCCATTGCAGTTTAATGCGTTTTTAAAGCGTACGAAAATTATGTGCCATGTTTTTCGTGAGCCTTGCGTCTGCTGTTCTAGTTTTAAAACTGAAACATATAAAAATAATTTATGGCAAATTATAAATATATGTATGCACAAATTTACACTTGCTATTCCTCCGTGCTCCGTGTTCGTTAAAAATGGTCGCTGTTTGCATTGAATAAATTTTAATAGGAGTATGGGACTTAATCCGTATGCGATGAATAAATAATCAAAAGTGAAAAGAGCTTTACAAACGGTTCCTCTATCTAGATTTGACGATGATTTAAGGCACTGAAGTAGGCTATATAATAAATAGGTTCCAGCTCAACTATATATTTATTAAATACAATTTATTATGACAAGCAGTGGTTAGGTTTTGCTGCCATATGATTTATATTAGCTTTGTTCACGTCTATTCTACGAAAATCGATGCGAAAATAAGTTCATAATAACAAATAAATGGCGAGATAGGGGCATTAAATCTCTTTAATCGATTCGAAAATGGTGTACTTCATAGTCGAGCGTAATCGACTGTTGTTCAGTATATTTACATTACTTTTCTGTCCCATCAGATTCAAGTTTTCTGTTTTCTCAAGTACTCGAACTTAAAGCCTAGCTAATCGATTGGCAAATAGTGCACTCGTCTAATCGATGACTTTCTGATAGTCTCGATTGCACTCGATTCCCCCTCCTATTTCCCAGTCCAATCGCTGCTCGATTCACGCCTCATTTGAGTGGGGCCAAAAAATGAAGGGCGACGTCAGCTTCAGAAGGGCGAGCGATTAATTATGCGCATAGCAAGTTTCTGACTGGCAGTAGGGGGTTAAGAAGGGTGCTCGGCCGGGGGATATCCTTGCCCCCACTGCCCCCTACTTTCGGCGCACATGTGACGTGTCGGTGTTGGCATAATATATGCATTCTTATTAACAATCTCGTCGCCATTCTGACTCTCAACAACTTTGGAACTCGCCCACCACCCATCCACCCATGCCACACAGAGCCCCCTTTTTTTCGGGTTCCCATCCCCGCCCCTTTGTGGCTGCTTCATTTGGATGTGTAAACGTGTTATTTATTTTCCCCTGCTCCATCTGAAGCGAGGAAAAAATAAAATGGAGAAGGAAAGCTGAATGTTGCCTTTTAAGTGGCAATAAATCAAATTGTCCTGTTCTCTGCCCTCTGGGAAGCTGCGAAGCTGCCTGCCTGCGCTCTTAAGAGGGCCTTCAGATGGGGCGGCGTCGGCCTCCGGTTCGCGGGCAGGGGGCGTGGCAGTCAGTCAGCGAGCTGTTGGCAACTTACTTTCATATTTGACTTAGTCATAAAAGGCAAAAGCGAATCACTTTCAAGCTAGCCAAAGCAATACGGATCCACACTGCAAACAAAGCATCATACCCTTCCTCTTTCATTTATAAAAGTTGCTAAATATTTTTTAGAAATATTCAATGATTTTTTGTTAATTATGCCCATAAAAGTGTCAACTATATAAATTAACATTCATTTGGGCTTTATTGATAATATTTTTTTTGTGTGCTGGTAAGCAAGGACTAAAGACTAAGGATCTGGCCCCCCAAGTTAGTCATCTGTAAGCCACTGAAGTGTAAGTGTGTGTGTGTGTGAGCGAGTGCCTGGGTGTGCTTGTGTGTGTGTGTGTGGCATCGCGGCTTTGTGTGCTGCGCTGTTTGTTTAGCGTTCCTTAAGCTCTTAAGCTCATTTCGGTTGCGTTTTATTTGTAACTTGAGGCACCCTACACACACACCGAAATACTCACACCAAAGCTGACTTTATTTATTTTAAATAAAGCTGCCAAGCAGCTGAAATATTGAGTCAAACAATTGCAAGACGACAGCTGCAGCTTCAAAATTAAAGGAAAATCCAAAAGGAGAAAAACCAAGAGCAAATGATGGGTGTACTACTAAGTAGAGGCAAAAGGTTGAGCAAAATTGAAAGGTGCTCGGTTCGGTGGGGGGTACAATATAATAGTTAATCCCGCAAAATGTTATCAGACAGCGACCTGCATTTCTCCAACTCGAAAAAAGCCTGAACATACAGCAAAAAAAATGTATCAACAAGTGTTGTTGGCGAAAAATAAAAGTAAACCACTTCGCTCCAGGGTATATTGTCTAAAGAGCAGTTTAAATGATGAACGAAAATAGGGTAATGTAGTAAAATAAATGGTTTTGGCACTTTGTAACCTTTTTGTAGATTTCATGAACGTAATGAAAAAAACAGCATGTTTGTTTCTGGGAAACGTTCATAACTGATAGTAGTTAAAATGAGCTCTAAAGATCGAGAAAAAAATCGATCCAAGGGTGCGTAAAGGTCCACACACTCGCGGTATTATTATGCCATTTTATTCATGCAAACACCGCCACGCCCACCGCCCATTTCGGCTGCTGGTGCATGTCTTTGTGGTGCTTTGTGCGCTTAGTAACAACAGAATTTAACACCTTTTGATCGGCAGACAGCAAACGACCTGCGGGAGTGTCGTAGTGTGAGTGTGAGTGTGAGTGCGACTGCCAGTGTTTGTGTAGTTATGGCACAAAATAAATTCCTGTAAGCTTTACTGAAGGGCACACACACACACACTTGTGCACATAACGCCCACACACATGCAGAGCAAAAGACTCGGAGACTGCGAGTCCGACTTACATATGCTCGTTATTCATAAACTTAATGCCAAAGAGAGCATAATTTTCATTTTGCCAGCGTTTTGGGTTTGGTTTGCCCCATTTTCGGAGCCCCACCACCACCCAATGGCATCGAACCAACCGAGAAAGCACAATGAATAATAATCATATGATTTTAACTAACATTTACTCATTTCAATATTATTACCGATAATTAGTGCTTAATGCTTTAGCAAAGCGCTATTTAACTTTGCCATACTTTCTCGGGTTACAAAGTCTTTTGTATGATTCACTGATTACTCTGATTTTCTTTCAGTGCCCGACTAAGGCACATAAAAGCCAAACATAACCAAGAAACAGGCAACAAGGTGCCGATGGGAAAGGGGAAAGAACAGGCTGCGGGAACAACAATAAACTTGTGTAGCTGCGTCGGTAAGTGGGAATTATATAAACATATACATCAGTGAGCTAGCACTCACACAACCACAGCAGTACACACACATACACATGCAAAATGGCAGCTGTTGCGGCTTCATATCGTCTGCTGAGATCGCCATTCGCTATTCCCCTTCGCAGCACACGCGGCGTATGAGTAATATGCTTAGTCGATGAGCTAACTGACTGAACGAATGGCTGACGGACGGATGGCAGACGTGAATGACGTGCTCTATATGCGAACTAATCAGCAATCGATGGAAAAGATGATTGTGAACTTCCAAGGAGGGATATGGAAGAACTTATATTTCATTTAAAACATTACCTCTTTAATGATAAAAATGTACAAATTATAATTCTTTGGCTGGAATTGTACTCGACTGAACATTGTATTTAAAGATTAATTAAGTACACATCGGTCGGTTTGTGCCATAACATGCCCAAAAAGAATCGTAGAACTCAAAGAATGACTGTTTTGTATAACTAATTACCGGAGGTTAACTATCCTCATCATTTTTGCTCAAATTTTCACAAAAAAAAATTTCGACATTTTTCACATTTTTGGAAAGGGGTAACATCATTAAATTTTGCGAAAAATGGTCAAAATTTTACATTTCAAGGCTGGAATGCCACTTTGTTGGAAATTTTGTGACGAATTCAACGATGTATGGCATTCTATGCTTGGACAACTATTGTCTTTGTTGTAAACAAAAAACGGATTATTTTTAGGCAAAAAATTTGTATATGAATTTTTGGTAAAAGTATGAATATTTTATTTCTGTTTTGTTTCATATTTGGGTTAAAAAAGAACGCAGAACTAAAAAAAATGACTGTTTTGTGCAACGAATTACCATCACTAACCTATCCTTCTAAATCGAAGAGATGTTCACAATGAATATGAAATTATATCACTGGGAACAACAGACTTTGATGGAGTCTGCTTTTTGCTGCGACTCTCTACTCTCTGGCTTAGAACCCTGATAATCACTTTCGCTAAAGCTTAAAGGTCTTAAGGTCATGCACATCAGCTAAGTGGAAGACTCCCTTTCCACATCCCTGCATTTGAACCGGAGGCCAGAGCGACGCTGTCGTTTTCTTATCTGCTTGTCGGGGCATTCGCTCGATTCGTATTTCAATTATGCATTCCGGCAGCATGACCATGGATGCTGCAGTGCATCCCCATTTCCCCCGCCCCTGGATCTACTCGGAGACCCCCAAACCCACTTTTGAACCTGCTGCAGTGCACTGGAAACTGCAGGAAAATAAGAACTATACGAGAGTGGGTCGAAATTTTCTGTTACATTCCGCATTCCGGTCATTAATACGCCATCAACAGCTTCGTAGAGCAGAACGGCAGGGACGGGTGGCAGGGTTAGAAAGGGAGAGAGCATAGCTGGGCAGCATCATACTCATCGTCATAGTCATAGTTAGAGTCATAGTCATAGTCATAGCCATGGGCACACAGGGAAAAACTTCGACTCGACGGCTGACTTTTGGTTTTCAGCTGAATTCAAAGCTGAATACCTAAACATTGTTTATTAGTTAGAGCAACGTGTTATTTAACTAAACTCGATAGCAAAATTAGGCATTATTGTCTTAAAATTATTGTCCTTTTTCCCTGTGCATCATCATGGGCACGTCACGTTGGCCTGGCCGCCTCACTTGGGTCTTTTTTTTTGTGCCTGGCCGCCGGACACGCACGGACGGACTGTGGAAATGCAGGTGGAAAATCCACCCACTTTCCACCCCCAAAGAGCTCGGTAGCCGGGGAAAATGCGAGTGTCTGACGTTGTCGTTGTTGCCATTTGGTCTGTGGAAATGTTGCACGCACGGTCGCGCACCTGAGTGAAATAAGATGAAATGCTAATGATGGCGAAACATTCAAAAACTGGGGCTTACGGTCCCCAGATAAAGCAGCGATACACTCCAAATCAGTCCGAAATTAATTTTATCTGGGATTTCCAAAAAAAACTTCCCCTATGTTAGATTCAAGAGCTCTTCTCATCGGGAATGTACTTTAACTAGCACTCTGTGATAGTTGATTGTCGAAGGCTTGTTCAAACTTCCTAAAATGCTAAGTGGCCCGTTTATTTTCCCTCAATATTTGTAACTTGTTTGTCATAATTTGTGGACTTCAAATAATTGAAATATGGAGGACAGCAAGCCGGCCATTTGCCCGTTACCCGATTGTCAGACCGTGGTGGAGCACACCCACTTGCTGCGCCACATGATCTCCAAGCATTTGGATCCGCGGGCGCGAACTTTGCCCTTTCAACTGCGCCTGCGCGAAGTGTCGACAGGTCAGCGCACTCTGCTGATGCTCCCCTATCGCCAGCTGATCCTGGACCACGATCAATGCTTGGCCGTGCTGAACTGGAGCTCCGAGTGCCTTACTGGGAGCGACCTTACGGCACCGCAGTTGGACCTACCGCCCTGCCACCAAGGATTGACCAATCACCTGCCCATTTTGGTAATGGTCTGCAGGACCACATGGAAGTCCCTCTTGAAGCAGAACGATGAAAAGGACGTGCAAGAAACCAGGGACGTAAGCGCGGAATGGGGCGTTGTCTATCTGTTTTGGCTCCTTTCACCCTTTACGCGGCGTCCCATTTATGCAAATCTAGCCCTACAGAATGGCCCGTTGCAGAGCGTCTTCCGGCGGAATCGCCGGCGTATCCGCAACTTTGCCAGCCGGATGCCTATTAGACAGTTCATAAACGGGCTAGATCCATACTTTGTCAGCCTCAACGAGGATCAGCTCGACGAGCTGTGTGGCAATGGCGGTGGCAACCAGTACTCCGTCTACTTGGAGGTTATAATCGAGGGCGTGATGCCATAGACTTAACTTAACCCTATAAATATCATTCTTAATTCTATTATTATTTACACAATTGGGCATGCGAACATTATAGAAACAAAATAAAATCTCAAGTGACCACAATGATTTTATGTTTGTTTCAATATTTGCGAATTAATGCAATTTATTGCAAAACTGGGAAAAAGTTATTAACAACTTGTCGAGTGTTTCGGGGCCTTCAGCGTTCCAAAGTTGGTTAATATGTTGAAATCAATCTGGATTGGGGCGTGGCACACTTTGGCACCTTGGCACACAAATTTGGCAACGGTTTATGGCCAGGCTCACATTATTGATTCCGCTTTGCCAACTTTATTGCCCCTTTTTTCTGCCTTTTCTGGGGCATCACTGTTTTTATGGCCCGAACAGATACACCGGATTCCTCGGAGCTGCAAATGTGCCATAAATTGTTGTCCTTATGTTTTTATGTCCTGGCAGTCAGTCGACAGGACGGCCGCAGCGGGCAGATCAAATCAGATCCGATCGATTGGGAGTTTTAAGTGATTTTCCCTGTCGTTCTGAGGCTATCTCAACTAGAAGTTAAGTCCCAAACTTTTCAAGTGTGGAATGTGTTAAATTCCTCTGAAACTTGCTAGTTCAAATCGTTAAAAAGTAGAAATCGGACACCAGCTAATGCTAAATATCCAGCAACAATAGTTGCCGGACAACCAAAGGAACCAGTGAAGCAAGGTAAGTGGAGGTAAGTAGAAATGGGGAAATGTCTAGAATTTTTTACCCTGCTTTTAGGAAGCCAAGGAGGGTGGTTGGTGGTAACTGCAGAAAAAATACAGCAAATAAAACGTAGTGAGGGAACAAAGAGTAGACAATGGCAACTGCCAGGGATGTGGGCTACTTGAGATCCCAATATAACGCGACGACATGTTTACGATGCATTTGTATCTGGACATAACAGCCCTAACTTCCCTACACCTACCACCTTATCCTATGTATGCTCAGATATTGGCATTTTCATCGAGCAGCCGGGCTGGATAAAAAAGAATGAGGGAAACAACACAAAAAAATCAGTAAAGTCGGCGCAAGGATTTGAAATTCTCATTCCATTCATTCACTAAAACCTCTGGCTGTCCGTCCGTTTGTCCGCAATTCTGTCCGTCCGTATGTCCGTCCATCTGTAGTTCCGTCCGTTCGTCTTCATACGTGTGCGTGCTCCAAAATCGAGAAACATCCCTTGGGTGGGGCAACATGGACAACGATGAGGACACATAAAGGCTAAATTGAGCTTGAATGTGCGCCATGGAAGACATTGCCTGGCCAATGGACAAACACTCAAGTCATTTATCCCACCTCCAAGCTTCTAAAAATACTACACGTATATCTGGCAGCCACCGGAGCCTATTGAATTGGAAAACTCAATGGATATAACCATTCAATTGCGTCCTACAAGTGTATAATTACGCCTCGCAAAGGAACTTTGGGAGTGGGAGTACCGGTATTTGGATATGTCCCATCTCAATCTCAAACGGAATCCGTTTGCCACATCGCCTGGCTGCCACCCAGAACGTGTTAACACGAAGGCCGAAACGTGTGCTTTTGGCCCAGTGAGTGGGAGCCATCAGGGCGAGTCGTGCTGCCTGTCAAAAGTTTTTGTTTCTATTCTGATGCTGTTCAACCATCCAGCAATGCTGCGATTGCGGGAGTTCAGGCCCAATGGTCCCATATGATACCTTTTACTCAAACTTTGCATAATCTCTAAATAAATAAGATTTGAAGCTGATGCAAATCCGTTTAAAAGTATCTGATAGAACGAACATTCTTGGATAGTATTTCATCAAACTAGCCTTCAAGTTTTCTATTGAAAATATGGTTCACAATGTATTTCAAGGCTTATCCGTTTAAAGCCAAAAATTTCATGACTTCGGTTGTGCCAAATGTGGAGATGTTTGGAAAACAGGATCGCAATTTCTGGACAACTCTGACCGAGATAAAGATGCGCCGTCCTGCCCCCGAGGCTCCAACAAAGGGACAAAACAAACGACAGACATTTGGAGAGCGGGCGCGGGAATTGGCAAGTGGGCAGCTGCCCTAAAAGGTTGTTCCAACCAAATGAGAGAGCTTCAAGGTTGTGCCTGCGAGCCACAACAGCAATGCAAGAGTGTGCGCGGGGAAAGCGGTGGGTTTTCCTCGGAAAATGACTGCTCTTGGACATGGTTTCCATTGGCATAGGGGGAATGGGAATAACAGATAATTGCCAACTGGATGAAGCATCTTTGTACACCTTGGGTTACTAATAAACCAAGGGCATATATTATGCTACATTTTATATTTTTAATATAATCTATAATATATAATATATGTATAGTGTTAGACAAACGGAATTTGTCATAAAGTTCTGTGTTGAATATTATATTATATTAATATAAAATATAAAAGCATAGAGAATATTTTTCTGTGCACCAAAAATAGTGACCAGCATTGAGGGAGTTCGTCATCGATGGCTGGCATAATTGCAGGACAGGAATCACTTAGGTGGGTCCACTTGGGCGGAGTGGGCTCATTAAAAGTGGGTGCTCCAAGGTTAGACTCGACGACGATGGTGGGCTGTTAAGGCGATATTCGCCCAGCCCATCTGAACTTTGAACTTAATGCACATTTAAATGCTGGCTCTTGGTCGCAGTCTGTTTGGCCAACTTTTCTGCTGACTTTTTAGACTAAAAGTCAAATATTTCATTTGGAAATTCCTAGCGACGAGGCGAGAATGAAATGTGAAATTTTCACCCACGCACACATGCACAACCCACATTTTTCTAACCTTGCGGAAAACCGCCCTGAATAACCCACCCACATTGGGCGGTGCTGCTTAAAAACTATAAATTAAGTTTACAACTTTTCCGCAGAAACTTTTTTATTTTTATTTCGCCCGCTTCGCTGGCACAGTCACTGTTATTTTCGCTGTTCTATCACAGTGTGACAAAATGGCATTGTCAACCCGGAATTGGAATCTTCGCTTCCCCATTTCTCCATTTCTCCGCTTCTCCTTATCTCTGACTTTCTCAATTTCTCCATCTCTGGAAATATATGTCAAGTGTTACCAAAAGCAACTTTGACATCCATCATTTGGCATCTGTGGCACTTGTTGACCTTTGTTTGCAACACGACACAAACAGGATGCCGAAGTGAAAGCTCTGAGGTGGGGCGAAAATATAGGTGCAAATTGGGTGGCTGAGGTAACCCCCCGTACGCCCAACCCACCTGCCAGCTAATCAAAATGTCGCACAAAGTTCATTAACAACATTTTCCAGTCAATTGTCTTGTCAAGCGAAAGAGTAGGGAAAGCTCCGGCAAATAGAGAGGAAAAACTGGAGACAGCCAGCACATTTCTGCAGCTGTATATTTATGTTTGCACTTGCCTTGTGGCAGGGGCGTGGCCCCGCCTCCTTTTCCGGGTCGTTGAGGTCGTCGGCGGCTCACTTTGTTAACAACTTGGCATAAAGTTGTTTGTCTTTCACCTCGGCGTGTCGATGACATCACAACGACGAAGTGGGTGAGGCAAATCAGGGAACGGGTGGAGAACTCACAGGAAGAGTCCAAATGTATTGCGAAGAAAATCCACTAAGCTTAACAAACTTCCCCGGGGGCAAATTTAAATTTCAGGCAAGAAATCCAACGCAAATTTCCGTAATACTCGAAAGTCCTTAAGTTTTAGAGCTACGAGTATAATTGTTTTTTTTTTTCTTATTCTACAAATCTCGTACTATAAACCATTTTTTCGGTGTGAACAAAGAAGCTGCAATTTTTAGCAATAGTTGTAAGCGGTTGTAAAGTTGAGAATGGAGGACTGCAATTCATACAATATTCCGCAACAACTTACAGACCAGTTCACCCAGTTTTTCCCATGAGCCAAAGCCAACAGATATATCGTTCTCATGGACTTTTCTCCATTTCCAAATTAAATTTTCCTACGCTTCGGCATCCAGCGAACTAACCGTCGGCCAAGGGTGTAAAAATCAATCAAACAAAACGAACTGACACTTGGACAGACGATTAAAGGAAATGGAAGAAAGCTCGGGGAAATTCGATATGCAAGTAAACGAAAACCAGACTTTGGGCAAGACAGATGGAAACCTTATGGATGATGGGCATGGGAAAGTTGGGAAATGCTGCAAAAGTGCGGGGAGGGGGGGCAAGATAAGTGGGGATTCTGTCATTGTTTCGGTCAAACGCACAACAACAGAGCGTTAAATTCACACAAAACGAGCAAAGATGAGTCCGATTTTGATTCCTAACCGTAGGTCCTTGGAAAGCCATTCGACCAGATCCTTGAAATTGTCCAAAATGAAGACTGGGACCATGGCGAATTTAGAGAGAAACTGTCTTGTGAAAGAATGTCAAGTAGTCTTATGAGTTTCATTAAAGCAATCACAGATATTTCGAAGTTCCAACATTATACATCTCATAATACCATATTTGTTTTTTTTTATAAAATTTAGAAAGTTAACTATATATTTAAATGCTTGACAAAGCGGTAAAGTTTGAAAAACTGATTTACGTGATTTCCCCATTTTTTCCCTAGTTCTCTCTGCTTTTTTTTCAGCAAAGAGAATGAAGAATGAGTGTGTGTGTGTGTTAGACCAATATTTTTATGCAGGCCATTAGCAGCATAGATTATTTTTGCATATCAAATGGCCAAACGGAGTTTCCCGCCAGCCCTTCCGCCTTTCCCATTCCCATTTTCCGCATTTTCCGCAGCACTCCAGCCGAGTGAATGAATCCTTCACAGCGGAGGACACGCACAAAAGCGCAAGCAAGGCAAACAGGTCAAGGATATTATGCATATGTGAGTAGGCAAAACGAAACAAAGAGGGTGGTTGCCTGGGTGGGTGGTTTGTGCGAGTGGTTGGGCTGTGGGCTGTGGGCTGCGTGGGTGGTGCAGCAAGGAGTCCCTCATTTTGGCTGTCATTGTCACCATCAGCCGTCTGCAGCGTCATCTTCATCTACATCGTCATTGTTGTTCGCCACTCGAAAGTCGCACAAATGAACGCGTAATTGTTTGCACATGAATACATTGAGTAAATATTTGCAAACACATTCAGCATTCCACCGGTTTTCCTCGCCTCTATGCCCGGACTCATCACGTTTTCCTCGATTTTCCCCCCGATTTTCCTACGATTTTCACCCGTTTTTCAACCGGCTTTCTACCCGCCTTCTCCTCGGCTGCATCCTGCCAGCTCAGCCAAGCTGAGCCATCATCATTTGCATGCCGGTGCAAAAGACTTGAATTGCATTGCCAAGTCAAAGAAGGCCTTAATCTGCTTACCTTGCCTCGGTGACATTTCTTTTCACACTCCACTGTCGCCCCGCCCCGCATTCAAGCCAGCCAGGAAAATGGAAAATCGCTGGAAAAGTTGCTTAGCTTGGCAGGGCTTTGCTTTAATTACGGCTGCCCCGACTTTGAGAGCATAAACAAATTGCAAATTGTTTATGGCATGCAAATTAATCAAATCTCTTTCTCAATTAAGCCTGCAAGCCAAGAAGCTCCAAGCGCAGGAATTGCAATGGGAGAAGTGTAGTAGTGTACAGAAGGCCAAATAAAAGCTAGCCGGGATAGGCAAAGTGAATCGACAGAAAGAAATATGGAAAAATTGAGAAAAATTGCAGTCAATACAAGCGCTCACATAACTTGAACGCCTGTTTTTGTTTATGTCAACTAATTGGGTAGAGGAAATAGTTATTGGAAATGGAATGAATTAATAGTTTATTGAACTCCTAACTCCGAAGGTATTCACGTTCATAGGTGTTTTGGAAGCATATAGAAACTGCTTCAAAATATCTAAATATGCGAAGGACCTTATACAGTTTTCACTCCCTAAGCTGACCCTCGATGATCCCTAAACGAACGATTCCCTGCGAAATGTTGCTCACATGCAATTAAATTCGCTCAGCTCAGTAATTTGGAGCTGTGAAGTTTCCATTTCGCAGCCCGGGGGGAGCCAACTCATGTAATTGAGTGTAAACTTGTCAGAGCATTTATTTAATGCCTAATCAAGTGATGTATAACACATGACTTACCCACTTCACCGCCTCCGCTCCGTGCTCCATTCCTGTCGACTCTGACCGGGTTGCCATGGGTTAAGCGGGCCGATGATGGGTGGCGAATTGGGTTTTTCGGGGCATGGGGGTTAAGTTAAAGTGTCAGTTGTAGCTTGTCAAAACTTGTGTTGTCCAATTAGCATAATTTCTTGTCTCAGCTTCGGCCCCGATGCAACAGATACGTAATTCGGATACGAAAGTATCTACGACACATCTAAATTGCCGGATGCCCGGAATTCACTTAGGTTCCCATTAAATAGTTACGGAAACTTCTCCTCGTCTGGATGGCATTTTCCGCTCAGATGGACTCGCTCATTAAAGAATGAAATGTAATTATTTCAGATATTCCAGCACAACAATTAATCATTGGGATCTAGGTGGTATTATGTGTGTGTGTGACGGTTGTATCTCAAGCATCTAGGACAGTCCCACCTTGAGCATATTCTTACTTTTAATCAAGTTATTAATATGTTTTTAATATTTTCCCGACGCGCAATACTGGGGCATTGTTGGAAATCCAGATTGTCAGTATGCCAGTACCACTGGCATAGTGATTCCCACCACCATTCTTGGCAATTAGGACCGCTACGATGGCCATAAGCGATTTTGGGTAGCCGAAAGAGAAAAATCAACAGCTGGCGAAGAGCGAGCCAAGGTCGTTCGCCGGGCGGCCGCTCTTTAGTGCGGGGAAAAACCGTTGGGGAAAACTCACCACGCCGAACGAGGATTTTCCGAGGCGACGAGGGCATCGCACGAGCCTTTTCCGTACGGCATTCAGTCTCACGTTGAACTCTGCTGCTGTTTGTTGTCAGCCGGCTGGTGAATTAACCCCCAGGACACACAGAAGCCAACCGATTTGGCTGAGCCAACTCTGAGCCACTCAGCCAGCCGAAGGACAAAGGACCACGACCACGACAATTCGCGACGTGTTGTTTGAGACCAGAAACCCAGAAACCAGAGACCTCAGGTCCTTATGGTGTCCTGTGATCGCGTGACGATAATTGTTTGTGCTCCGTGTTTCGTACGAAAGAAAAATAAATAAACACTGGAAAAGTTCGCTGATCTCTGTGCGCGATTTTCCATTATTTTCCCAACTTTTTTTTTGTTTTTGTTTTGTTTTGCCGGCACCAGACCACGCACACACACACACAGAGAGTGATAATGATGGTGATGAAAAT
This sequence comes from Drosophila simulans, assembly GCF_016746395.2. NCBI lineage: Eukaryota > Metazoa > Arthropoda > Insecta > Diptera > Drosophilidae > Drosophila > Drosophila simulans. Next base: position 4,514,819 of record NC_052525.2, read on the forward strand.
CGAATAACAAGTGAATGCAACAAATGCGCATGAAATGAAAAATTTGTCCACACAAGTGTGAAAAACCGAAAAGTAAAAATCAGATAAAACTGAGATAATCAGCGAGCGAACGAGGCGAAGCCAGAAAACCCAATCAACCAAATAAGCTGAGGGCCAAAGTGCTCCGAGAACGGTTAGTAAACACAAATTGTTTGTTTTCGTGGCTTTTTCCTGTGTTTGCCTGGAATTGGGGACTATTTTCTTAGAAGCGAACCGAAAAAGGCCAATACGAGTGTGTTTCCTACCAATTTATCCCCATCTACCCACTTAATCCACGAGATCAGCTAGACACTTTGATAATCGCCGAGAGGGGCGCTAAACGTTGTTTATGACTATGAATGAGTTTATATTTGCATTGATATTTTTTTCATAACGAATAACAATTAACTATGTTTGGTTAGTAAGTAAATACAGTTGTTCCAAACAGAGTTCTAATAAAAAACATATATAAGATGGACAATTTCGAAATCAAAGTAAATATTGGATAACACTTATCCAAAATGTGAAGCAAACTTATTTGCAAACTGTCAATGCTTTTTCTCTTCTGATGATAAATTCTGCACGGACAAGTGTTGGTCCAGGCTCAGGAGGACCCTTATCTAGACAACCCAAACGATGACAGTTCATTTTCCGGGGGATGGAGGCTAATCAATTCCGGCACCAGAACCCAGCGATAAGCAGTTGTAAATCAGGGCTTCATAAATATGGAATTGTGGAAAATAAGTGACTCCATCAGGCAGTGAAAACTATCCCTATTCTCCCTTATCCTCCTACGCCGGAAAGTGTGACAAAGCAGGGGCCACGACAGGACAAGGACCTACATGATTTATAAGGCACATTAAATTGAATATTCAACATAATGTAGCATTTAAATGACCCACGCACAGCGTTGAGCGAGCAAATGTGTATATATTATAAGGAAGAGTGGCACACGACGGCCTTGAAGGTCAACGCGGCGGTTTTCCAAGGAAGAATGCGAAAAGAGGGCTCTTTATGGCCAACTCCTTGCCATATTGTTTAAATGCGAAAACCGCTTAAAGTTTGGCCGGCGATTGAAATTCCTTCACTGGTGGAGGGGGAGCAAATACTCCTCCAAAAAATGATAAACAAAAAAAAATGGCAAAAATATTCGCACACTTTGCGTGTGCGTGTGTGGGGGAAAGTAATTTACCAACACAGCGCCAGCGAAAGCATCATAAATCACACGTTCTGCCCAACTACAACTACAGAAAGTGACATTCGCTGGGGGCGGGAGGTGGTAGGCGGGTGTGGGGGGCGTGGCGCGTTACGTGTCCAGGTCAAATGTCAAAAGTCAACCAATTTGGGCAACATTTTGACAGACACTGCGCTTAGCCGCCGGCTGGCTGTTCATCATTGTGCAACACTGCCAACCGATTATCGCAAGGGCGTGATGAGTTACTCGCATTCCATCCCAAGAGGATTACACACGAGTTTCAGAGTCCCTCCATCACCACAGATTATTTCAATTTACACAGCAGCTCGAGTTTCGAGGGAAAGTCCCATGCTCGAAGTTCAACCTAATTCAAAACAATAAAAACACGTACAAAATATGTATTCAGTTTCACAATCTCATTTTGCCACACTCATGAGAGCCAACATGATTGCTTCAACAGTCTCAAAAAATAAATATATTATATTTTAAACACTTTCATATGTGCACGAAACAGAAACATGAAAATTTCATTAAAAAGTTAAACATGTTTTGCAAATTATTAAAACTTTGCTGTCATTTTCAAGCCGCGTAATCAATTTTAAAGTGCCAGCAGTGGGTATACTAAATTATTAACTTTTATCGAAACTAAAAGCTTATTATTTTGAAATGATTATGGACAGGAGATATATGTAGAACCCATGCTTTATTGTTTCCATTAACTTTCGAGTGACTCCAAACCATACATCCCATTTGCCAGCCCAGGTAATCACTCCATGCCAGCCCCTTGACCCGCAAATCATATTTTCCGGCCGTGGATTTATGGGCAGCCCCTTCCTCTCTTCGCAAAATGTATGGCCCTGGGTTAACAAGATGTTTATAAAAATGATATTACGATTTGCCTAACCCACAAGATGGCACGCACAATGTGTGTGAAAGGGAAGTTGGAGGGGGGACATGGCGGGCGTTGGGGATCCAAGGCCATTAGACAACGCATTAATCTAATCATATGAGTTGCTCTGTCTGTGTGCCAAAAATCATGAACTCAAAAATGGTGGCCCCTTAAAAAAAGAAAGTGTGGGCACAAAAATAAAGCCAACACACAGAGAGACATTTGCAAGTTGATTTATAAGCGCGCTGATGTCAGTTACGTGCAAAATGGCAGCAAGTTTTTGGCCCACGCATGGGTTAAGAGAGGTTAAAAGGGGGCGATGGGTGGTGGGTGGTGGGTGAGTTGGCTCACCTGCTTTCGTGTGCCCGGGGTGAAAGGTTACTGGCGGGGATTTGCCAAAGTCAGAGGCAAAGGCAGCGCTCGCTACCATTGCGCAAATTGCTTGCAACACTTTTTGTGCCATTCAACCCCGCTCCATTCCTTGGTTGCCTTGGCTTTTATAAATCGTTTAACCAGCCCACCTGCCCGCCGCGATTTTCCACCCCCTGGATAACAACAACGGCGGAGCGGTGGCGACAACTCGAGTCAAAAGAAGCCCGAAAAACAGGAAGCCACTCCCGTTCCCATGCCCTTTGACCCCGAATCCCCAGCGTTTCGGGCGCCACTCAAAACACATCCATCAACAGCGTATTTATATGCGAGGCAAAAGGTTAAAGGTGTTTTCTTTTTACTTCTTTCCCACCTCCTCATTTTGTATCCAGAGAGAAAGCTCCTAATTGTCAGGACTTTGCTTTGGCCTCAGCTTGTTTGGTCCTTGCATACTTTTGTGCGCTCGTCGCGTAATGAAGATAATTGCTGCTAAGCGGATCCTGCAGGATTTCTGAGACACCTCCGCGTTCTCACACCCGTTCATAAAATCCGCAATGTTTCTGGCCGGATTTTCCGGTAGGCGGGGGGCGAAAGTTGGCCAAAACAGGCAGGAGCTCTCATTTATCTAAATTTAATTTAGACTTTGCTAATTTCAACGCATTTTTATGTTTTTGGTTTCGTTATTTGGCCATTTGTTTTCATCTTTAGGTATACTTTTAAACGATTAAATTGCAAATTCACGGACTTTAGGAATACAAATTTGAAATGCAGCTGCTGTTTTACTTTATATTCCCTTATTGCGCTTAATATATTTTTTTCTTTTTGGCTTAGTTGCTTACTCATTTCAACGTTTTTAATTTGCCCGGGCGAGGACGAAGGACTTCCTTTTGCCGAGCAGCATCTCTGGTTGCTTTAGCGAGGACGACCTGCATTAATTAAATTCTTTCAGGTGTTAAAAGGTGTCGAGTCTGCAGCTATTGTTAATGCAGGATAGAAAGGACGAAGCAGCGTAAGGGTGGCTAATTGGTAAATGCTCTGAAGTGCCACGGCTAACGAGGCGTATGCGTAGTGCGAACGGAGTCAGAAGCGGCAGGTGCTATTGGCCTAATCAGTGGAGAGAAGTTCCTCCCGGATTTACCATTTAAGCTATACTAATCCCGACCGATGTATCCTAGTCGGATTACGATTTCAATCGTTAGTTTTACACACTCGCCTGTGGAAAAATACCAAGAATAATTCTGACAGACGTTAACATTTATGACCAAAAAACCCATGACAACAGGTAATTGTTTTTCTTATACGTTTCTTTCTCAGTTTTTCCTTTTTTTTTATAAAGACAATAGGCTGTGTGCCTATTTTCTACTTCATTTTTGCTTCATTTGTTGTCTGTTTTCGGTCTTCTGCTCCCTCGTTTGTTGGCATAAATTTATTGTATTTGCCCGCCTTACGCATTTGCATAAATATTTTAATTTGCATTTCAACGAACACGAAAAGCGAAACGAAGCCAAGCCATAAAATCCATATACCCAAAAAAAATGACTAGTATACATATATATAGTGAAATATATATGCAGAACCAGAGGACTGAATGAAAAAATAATAATCAGTGGAAATCTACATGTAATCAAAGTGTTACAACTATCGAAAGACTTTATTTGTATAAAATTCTCGCAACATTTGTATGCAAATTCATTTTTGGTTGGCTTAAAAAAATATATAATAAGAATTGTATTTCCTATCACAACTGAATTTTCTATGAGGTCACACAAATTGATATTCAATTTCGCATAAAAATATCCTTTTTGTCAATAGTATAATTTAGATATAGGTGTTCTTTTCCAAGTGAAACACATTCAAATACTCATTTGCGAATCGCAAGTAACTTGTTTCAATATTGAATCGGGTAAGACTTTAGCTCTGCCTCGAAAATCCATAGATCGTTAAAACTTTGGCCAGGACATTGCGCATACGACACGTTGTCCCGTGAAAGTTTCCAGATTCTTATCATAGCACAAAAAGCGGGCGGGAGTGGGAGGGAAGCAAAAGGAAAACAGCGATGGGTGGAGGGCAGAAAAAAAACTAAGCAAACAGCCCTCGCACAGGCAAATATGTTTTCATTTTCTCATATCTCCGGCCACACAGGACGAAAAGGACTACGGCACCAGCGTATGAGCTAAAACTTTCCATTTCAAAATATTTTCTTAGCAAGCTTCTCATTGCCGGCGCTCCTTTGCCAAATGCACAGGAGCTGGGAGCTGGCAATGCACAAAGCAAAAAAATCCTAGAGCCAAAACAAGATCCGCAAAAAGCTGCACGCTGGGCGCAAAGCAAAAACAAGTCTCGTCTGCAGATGTTTGCTGGCCGAAAAGCCGAAAACAAGAAGCCTTTTTCCACCTCTCCACATTTCGCCGGATCAATAATTGAATTTCGTCAGGCCATTTGCATATGCTGGCCAGAAGCTTTCGGCACAACCGGCTTGCACAGCTGGACAATTGCACTGAATTTACGCAATTACTATCGGATGCGCTGATGCACTGAGATCCCCGAAAAGGAATTGTAAATTTAATAAGCTAAATAACCGGGCCGCATTTAACACGCATAATTCGGGAACAAAGGGCACTGGATGGATGTTAAGGCTTCCGGAAATACTCTCAATGCATTATTCATTCAGCCTACGGTTGGACTTTCAATTTCAATCCTTATTATTTCAACTGCCCTAAGTAATTAAGCAACAATGCGAATGCATACTTAAATACGAACTCACTGCTGCAACGGTTTGGCAATTATTTGTTGAGCTAGTGCATTTAATTACACTAATACCATGATCGAGGAATATACTACCCGCTTTTAATTGGGTTTTAGCTTCCAGATAATTAAATTTCCTTAGGCTATGTTAAATTATAAATATTCAGAGCTCGTAGTATTTGCAGGGAATAAGTGCAAATTTAAAGCTCAAGGATAACACGAAAATGTAAGAGAGCTTTTCAGTTCAAATGAGAAATACCTGAGGGCCACACAAGAGTTCATCCAGAAGTGTGCGTGCAATCCTTTAACAATGAAATCTACATAGCCAAGAGTCCCCAAACAATTTCCTGGAAATTAACCGGAATACCGCAACGTTTTCGCCACAATTGAAAAATACTTCTAGTCCTTTGTTGTGCAAAAAAGAAAAAAAAACCCGCATAATTCAATCAGCTACATCTGAAACGAACTGAGACCACGCCGAGCACAATCACTTTATTAGCCATATATCCACATGGCCATAAAAAAGAAAGCACACAGAGTAATGGCCATCAAATTTGAGGATTCAATGCGGCAAAAATGCTGTTCATCCTATTTTGCTCCGCTGGGTCTGCCGCTCTTTGCGGGCTCTGTTTATCGATAGATAATATATTTATATTTAAATAACACTTCATCATGTCGACGCTGCGTATGCGTAATATTGTTCGCTTTCATGTTTCGGCCAAGTGAAGCCGAAGCGAAAGCCAAGGCCCATGGAGAGCATCGACTTATAAATAAACTTGATCCATTGCACGGAGCACGGGGTAAAAGGCCATGAGACATGGCCTGCCAAGATATAGGCACACACAATTTGCCTCGACTGTCGAGTGCGATAAATTTGGGCTTATGATTTTATCCCTTTTTACAGCCCTTTTCAGGCCCGCGAAACGAAAAACGAAAAACGCGAGGCACATTTCCAAGTCAATTCCTCAGTTTCATTTTCATTCCGATTGTGCAATGGGCGCGGGCGGGCCTTTTGGCCCGGATTCACTGGCTTTTCCCTTTCTGGGTGCGCTGGTCTTTCCTGGCCAGTCATGCATGAAACAGCGCTTCAGGAACAGACAAAACCGAGAGACATCGCATTGTCTGCCGCTGAAGAATAAATAAACTACTCGTAACAACAATAAGCGGAGCAAGTCAAGCAAATTACGCACACACAGTGACACAAATAAGTTTATTCGGTTAACTTTGGCCGCAGAACTACATAGTGAAAATCAAATATAGAAAAGCGAAACTTTTCACCATTGACATGCATAGAAAATAGAAAGAAAAAAAATCAACGGAAACACAAATTGGGCCGTAAATAGAAAAGAATGGAATTGAATTAACGAAAAATAGGAATAAAAAGCGAGCGGATATTCGATATCCCAGCACGGCTCCTTGAAAATGATTTAGCCCCAAGAATTGCCTGGGAATTGCCTCCTTTGAGATGAACTCGAGTGGAAGAGCAACTTTGCGGATGGAATTATCTCTCATGAAGATGTAATTGATAAATGGGCAGGGGCCCATCCCCGCTCGCCGATGGAAATGGAAATGAAAATGGCAATGGAAATGCGATATACGATATGCGATATGCGATACTCTAAGCCCAACCGATTGCACAAGGGCCCTGGAGAAAGGTCGCTGGTTTTGTGGTTACAGAATTCTGCACCAAAATCGTTGAAGTCTGGAAGAGACGCCCAGAACCAAATCGAATTACCAAACAAATACATGCGTACATACATATGAAATTGTAAGCTTTATAATTAAATGAAAAACTTTTAAAGTGGCATTTAGTTCATCATGTGCTTAACCAAGAAAAAGGAGAATAAGCAAGAAGTTTGAATATCAACGAAATAAGCCAGGCTAAAACCAAGTTATTATTTAACTCCAATGCCTTTGAAAATTAAATCAACTCGAGGTGTTCGTCAAAGCGACCCTCCAACTCAACAACAACAACCATAAATCCCATCTCCCAATAGTTTGGCAATTATTTCGAGTACTCAAACCCTTTCACCTCAAATTGCTGGTCTACCCATGAAGTGTTTACACAACAGGTACCCCATTCACTTGTTCCAATTGTAGTAAAAGCAGCGAGAACTCAAGTCAACAACTCAACAATAGTTGAACAATCGCTCTCTGTCGATATGACAGCAATCAAATGGAAATAAGTACGGCACATTATTAACCTACCAGTGCAAGGGAACCGAAAGGCATTGGGCACAATAAAAATGCGAACAATTGGCGAATATTTATAGATGCTTATAATACATACACTTGGGCATTTTATTCGCTCACACTTGATCACTTAACGAGGCACGGATAATTCCCCCACTCAATGAATCTCGAGCAGCAAGAGCAACTTATCCGCAGATCATCTCAATGGGTATTACCTACTTACACACGCACATGTAAATAGATGGCCATGTGTGGGTGAGTGTCCTGGCCCTTGAGCGTGTGTGTGTGTGTGTAATTATGTGCTACATCATCTTTTATGGGGGCTCAAACAACAAGGGGGCCATGCATCATTTTCTTTGCCGCTTCCTCTTAATCTTTTTGCTTTTTTTTTATTGTCAAGTGTATCAAACGGAATATTGCCACGCCCCCAGGGCCGACGAGCCGCCCAGCTTTTGGCCCCTTATTGCAACCACTATGTCTCTCGTTTGTTTGTGTTTAATCTCGTTTTAATGCCGTCGAGCATCATCGTAAAAATTATTACATTAAATGTCAACGCAAAAGCGAGGAAGAACGCTGTAAAAGTGGAGGAGCACTAACACACATGCCAGGCTACAGTGAGAGAAATATGTGTAAGGTTTAAGCTTACAGAAATCTCGGAAGTAACTTCCAGTGGTGTGCATAATGTTACAAAATTTATACAATTTAGTTTTTTAGCGCCACCGGTATAGTTGCCTGCTCTTATTTAACCACCTTTTTAGGTTCTTTCACATAATATTGTTAAGTAACTATTTAATTTTTCGCCGTGTCAATGAAGAAAGCGAAATGAGAGAGGAAGAAAGATATGGGTGGATAGAGCAGGTTCACTGAAGACGGTGAAGGTCTGTTGGTTTAAGAGGGTCGTTATTATTAAATTTTACACACGCACACATACAGACAACAATAAAGTGTGCGACTGTACGCCCAAAACACACACACACACACACAACCCGCACACCCACACTCACTTACAAACAATGTATACGCCACTAAAATTCAATTTTTACGAGCATAATATGTTTCAATGGCAACACACACACATACAGAGATAAACGCACACACTCACGCGTTTCACAAGCACACCTTCACTTAGGGCCTTCTTTTGTCTTTGCCTTTGTCGCAGCCTCCGTTTGCCAGCCCACCACCCATTACCACCCACCACAATCATTTCGGCAACTGCTTTTTATGTGTGTCGCACATTATTAAATGAATTCAAGCGCAGAAAATTGCCTGCCTGCCTGCCACGCCCACTTTTGTCAATAACCTTAGCGTTGCGAGCAACAAATCAAGTCCATATCAGATGGCAGGCAAATTGCTTTTAAAATAATAACAGGCAAATGCAAATATAAGGTGCGCAAAAAAAAACAGCCAGATTTTTCATAAATTTCCACTCTTTCTTATCTTTCGATAAACAGGTCATTAGCTTTACAAATATGCACAGCAAGTAAATTTGCTATTTATACAATATGTTTTTCCACGCATTATGTGATTCCTTCAAGGAGACATTTAATGATCAATTCTCATGCTCACTATGATAAATGACCCGATTTCCCTAGGATAACACCGCATTTCCAACGACACAGACAAGTAGAACGTTACCCACTTATCCTATTTATAGGTACATATTCTACTCCCCCACCCACCCAGGAGATGCATTTTCCTGTCTGATTCACTTCCGCATGGTACAAATAGGACATACTTCTGGGCTGATTTGAATGTTGACACGTTCTGGTACTTCTGCATCCCCTTTTCCTGGTCTTGTTTCAGCTTATTATCGCAAGTCCTTTGCCATTTCCATACAATGAAATGTAACTAATGAGGCGTATAATCATTGTTATGTCAACAGTTTTGCTGCCTTTTGACAAACGGCACATACACAACCAGAGGGAGAAAGAGACGGGTGTGCAAAATGTGAAAGAGACAGGCGGCTGTGCAAAAGGGCATACATTTTCCGTTTTTGGGCGATACTAGAAGAAATCTTCCTGCACATGTCAATATAAATAAGCGGCAAGGAAGTGCCAAAGAAAAGCTGCGGGCCGGGAAACTTCATCATTACATTGTGTAGAAGTGGCTAAAAAGAAGGAAAAGCCACCCACACAAGTACATGACACATGCTTTGACGTAATTGCTGTGTAGGAAATAAGCAATTTGAGAGATCATTAAAAAGTTGAAGCGACAAAATAAAAACCCTCCTCTCGAAAGAAATAAAAAAAAAGAGAAACCTGACGAAAAGATGAAGAAATAAAAACGCCATCCACGCTAAAGGATATTAAATGCCAGGCGCACATACGAACTTTGTTCATGCCTCAAAAAAATGTCTCAAATTTGCTTCTTTTTTTTCAGCCGAAATAGTTGACCCAGTCAATTGGATTTTTGGAAGAACCAAAACAAAAAAAAATAAATAAAAGAAAAGAAATGAAATGTGATTCAATGCGAAATCAGTTTATATTTCTGATTTCTTTTTGATTAGTTAGCAGCTTAGAGAAAGCCAACTGACAGTGAATTCCTCCAATCGCATTCACGGAAATTGACTCAATTGCCATGGAATTTTCATGGCAAACGGGAACCAAAACAAGCATCAAGGCCACAGGCAACAAGAAAGCCGAAAACCGAAAGCCTCAAGAACGCCACACAACATCAAAAAAAAAAAAAAAAAAAAAAAAGAAATACTACTACGGAATCGGCGAAGAAAACCTTTCGAAGAAAGGAGAAAGAAAAACTCGTCGTCGGCATGCAGTTGAATGCACGCATTTTGTGGCTCACAGTCTTTGTGGCGAAACTTCGCTCCTTGCAGCCCCCCTGGGCCACTGGGGGGTTAAGCCGTGAGGGAGTGGGCCGGAGGTGGGTTAAGGATGGCAGGATGGGCATTTGATTGCAAGTTTGTGTGCTTTACTTTTTGGCCAGGCCAAAAGACTTTGCGTCAACAGCAGAAACAGGCGGCAGCAGCCAAAAACACTCGACAAGCGACAGGCGGCAACAAAGCAAATTTTGTTAGTGGCTTTTGCTGGCCTCTGGCTGCTGGCTAATGCACTGAGAGAAAGCCTCGCTCTATATGCATTTAAATGGAAATCAATCGTTCATACAGAATCATATAATGAAATAATTAAAGAAAAATAAATGACAACAATATAACTACCCCTCTTGTAAATTCAACAAATAATGTGACTTTTAACATGTTTCGCATTCGAATTTCGCCCAGTGCAGCCGCTCTCCTTGTGGCTTTCCTTTGGGCCCAGCTGCGTGAATGCCACTGCATTGTTCGGCACTTATTTCTGGCTTTTGTAAATAGTATTTGCATTTCATTTTCTGGTCGTGTCCTGGCCGAGTCCTTCCGCCTCCTTCGTCGCTCTGTTTTCGCCGTGCTAGTTAGCGACTTTTCGCTGCACTTTAAATGTCATTTGTTTGCCGTTTCGGTGCGGCTGCCTTTAAGTAAATTAGTGACCCCCTTTTCGGCGCCCCTGCATCGCCCATTGTGTTTATCCAGGCGCATTTCTTTTTGTGCAGCGAGACGTACCCCTACCCCTACTTCTACCCCTTCTCCAGCATCAACCCATCACCAAAAACATTCACCCACTTCACTTACCCCGATCCCGCTGGACGCTTCCTTCGTCTCGACATCGCTGACGATGGCCTTTGTTTCACCCGGTCGCACAGTAGTTGAAATTTGTCGTAACAAGATTTGCTTTTGATTTGGACTCGCGTCCAACGTCTCCATTTCCCGACTCTTTTGCATCTCCCACTTGCGGCACTGAAAGAAAAGAGTTAAAACATAGTAACTACCAATTTTGGGACAAAATAAAAGCTAATTTGCAACATAAATACATGCGTGAAAAGGTAAACAAGCAAGCACGCGGTTTGTGGTTATAACCGTTAACTTTACGCGTCGCTTCGCTTCCTTCTTGTTGGCTCTCTTTGTCTCTCCGTTTTGTTGCATCAGACGCGCGCCAACTGAACTTCATATTTCCACTTGAGCACTTATGTTTTTGGCACTTTAAAGATAAAAAGTATTAGTTTATTGGAAACATACTTAGTGAAACAGTTGAAATACACGCGGTTTACCGTTTTTACCATTAACTTTATTATTTACTATGCACTTTGCATCCGCGTCCTACAATCGCAAATCTCAGAATGGCGCCATTTTTCTCTCTCTCTCTCGCTGTTACGTTCGCTCAGCCTAACATTCGATCTCTTCTGTTAAGTGAATAGCATGAGAGAGAGGCGCAAATGTTAAGTTAACAGCTGGTATTTTTAAGTACAGTGAACTTCGCTGTAAGCGTACTGCTAAAATAGTTTATAGCCATAGCTCCAAACAAAAAAGATAGCCGATTGAGCCAGTGCATATTTTTCCCTGTGCATACCCGCCCCCTTAATGCCGCCCACTTGGCATGGTGAGCGCGTGCAACATTTTTGCGTAAACAAGTTTCTTTGTGCAGCGAAATGGGAACGGCGACAGGAGCAGTGAGGCAGCGGGGGGCAGTGGCAAGGAATCCCAATTGCAGGCCTGCCGAGCCACTTGAGCCAATTAGGATTTATGGCCCAGCGGGCTGTCCTTTTGCTCCGACCAAGAGCAGCCGCCACACCCCACCTGCCCCCAAGGACTGTTTACATGCCCACTTTTGTGGTCACGATTATCACTGTTTGTGACAGTTGTTGGACAGCCGACGAAGGCCACAGGGAAGTTAAAATGACGGGGTGTTTGGCCAAATTGAAGCCAGGATCAGTGACTTTGTTAGCAGAACAAGGCAGCAATTAGTTATGTACATAACAATACTGATTCAAGTTTATGCACATTATAAGTCTAAGTAATAGTATGAAAACGATCATGTACATATGTACATAACAATGGTACAGGCAGCCAAGTTAAGGCAATCCCCTTCAATTTGGCCATAACCTCGAGCGTTTTCTTCTCCTGCCAGCATCTATCAACGCGAATGGCGAAAGCCCCACGGATTCCAGTGCGGATATATATCATATTAGCCCATCTGCGCCACTGCAAATCCCATTGGAATCGAAATATGTATGCACATATATTCAGCTTTATACATATGCAAGCGAGTACACCATATATCTTTATCTGCCACACACGGCGCGGCGGAGCAGCGAAACATTTCAGCGTCAGTTTTTATCTACGATGATGCATAAAGCGCCACAAAACATTCCCTTACCAGCCGAAATCCCGAAATCCCAGCCCCAACTCACCCTTTTTCCAGTCGACTGCTTTATTATGCTAAAAACTGTGGAGCTAAAGTGTGTTATATGGCATAATCCACTAACGAAAATTGAGCACGAATTTATTATGTTTTCGCATCTTTTTTTCGTTTTTTTTTTTCCTGCCTAAACAAAATGCCAGTGTGTGCGTGGGTGTGGGTGTGCCAGACACTAACACACACACACACACTCATACATAATGAATTATGCAAGACATTCATGGCCCCACACACACTCGGAAATACTTTTAGCCCTATCAATAATTCAAACCAAACCCAACGAAACAAATAAAACCAAAAAACCAAAAGCGGCGAAAAAGCGATAGCGATAGCCTAAAAAGAGAGAGAGAAAAAAAGAGAAGACTAAACAAACGAGAGCAGAAAGCTGCCGACTTGATGAATTATAGAAGTAAATCTGAATTGAAATATAACTGAACCGAACTGTATATGTGCATAACTTCTCTATAAATACTAGTATGTGCATATTTGGACATCACCTGAGCTGGGAAATGGAGATGACCGCGGTTTTTGCTATCGTGACTGGAAGCGATATCTGAAACAATAAATAGATGCATTCATAATTCAAAATCATAACGTTAAACGTACAAATTTTGAGATTGCAAGAGAAAAGGCACATCTAGCAGATATTCCAAGCTCAGAAAAAAGAATCCCAGAGATTGACAAATTCGATGCCAATCGATAGTCACGCGCTCATCCCGATGATTTGGCCAAATTTATAGCACAACTTGTATCTGTATATCTTTATATCTTTCTTTTGTGCGGCGTTATTACGAGCAAATGAAATGCACGCCATATGAACTGTAATATATCATCGAAGGCAGTCAGACAAACTGGATGGATGATGGGGCAGGAAAAGTTGGGGCGAGGCCAGGTAAATTGGCCTATATAAATAAATAGATTTATTGCCGCACTCGTTTCGTGATTGTCTGTGTGTGTGTGTGTGTTTGTGGTAATTTATGCCGGCCAAGGAACATTTGAATTAATTTGTTGGCTTTATCAATAGTTCTTATGCACGCTCCCTCCACCATTCAACTTCAACTTCTTTGCTAATAAGCTTTCAACTTAAAGCTGCAACAACTTATCGCCGACTTTTGTTGCACGTTCGCCAGTCATATATGTATGTATGTGTATGTAGGTATTCCGGAATGGAGCCAAGTCTTAAGTAGTTTGCCGGCTTTTCTTGCCAATCTCGAGTTGCTTTTAGCTAACAAAAACTAACCGAAGAACTGAGATCACGAGCCACAGACTAGAAAAGTGGCGTTTGTGCGGTGACTGACAAAGTACTTTTACTTAAAGTGCATTTCTACTTCCACCATTTCACTCCTTCTCTGTTCCTTTTTTCTTTCTTTTTTTGAAGAGAGCTCACAAAGTGGCGCGAAAGAAAGAGATTTTCGCGAAAGAATGGCCAAACAAAGGCCGAGAAAATCAAATATTTCCAACACGACTTTCAAGCGCCTCACCTTTCCAGGTGAATACCACGTTTAACTTTGTGCGGCTTTCATAGAGGCTATAAACACTTGTGCTAACTTCTTTAAGTACGAAGATTGGATGAGAGATTTACGGGCATATTGCACACTTCACTGTAGTTACTAGGGTATATAATATAATTCCTTGAAAAGCAATATAAACATATTGAAATGCCTATCCTACGCCCGATCGCAACTTTTCCTAATTGAATTAGAAGCAAACTTCCCCTTTCGATCAATGATTGCGATGCCATCGGATTACGTAAGTTAAGACCGCCCAGTCGTAATTCAATTACGTATCCGTTACGCCGCTCCATTCACCATTCCACGGCCGTGAGTTACGAATTAAGCTACTTGAACAATAATTGACTTCAACAAACTGCATTTGTTGCGCATTTATCTTGAGGCATCCGCGCTGCGCTCTAACTATTTGCACAATGCTGCCTGCTTTTCGGGTGGCTGACTGGGTGGCTCATTGGTTGGTGGAGCCCTAAAACCCCACAAAACCACTCAGGCCAACCCTCAGCATCCCCAACCCCTTTCCCCCTTTCCAATGAAAGCCGCTGCCGAAGAGCCGCAGAAGATGTAAAATACGGCACGAGAAAAATAAAAGAAATAATAAGAGTTAACTTGAACGCGAAAGGGGTGCTGAGGGGAAGTCTGAAGTGCATGGGGTTTTTGTTTACACATCATGGGAAAGCGAGCCCCCTTTGCGACGCCCCTGCCAGCCATCCTGTTGCATCTCGAGCAAGAAACTGCGGTTGCTGCCGCCGTAACACACGAGTGCTGCGAGTGCACTGAGAGAATCGGAAATGCATCGATTGAATTAGCTTACTAGCAAATTCCTTTGCCATTATATGTACTTCCACGTTTATTTTTCTCAGTGCACCCCAGCTTGGAGTCCATCAAATTGCAATATCCGCGACAGCGACAGCGACATCGACATTAAGCCCCTCACATCGATATCGCCTGCCAGTCCTTTTTGTCTCTTCCTCTGCCACCGCGTGCCACGCCCCCTTTGAGGGCAAGATTAATGCATTTTAGCCGAGGCAGCAAGAGTCTTACTTTGGCGCGCCGGCTGGAAAAGCGAGCATCTTAATACTCTGGTTACACTTCAAAATGAGCAGCGCCCGCTTTAGCCCCTTTTCCGCAGATTGACTTTTCCGAATACGCTTTCCCCGCGATTTTCCCCCATTTTCCCCCCTTCTTCCATAGATTTACCTGACTTGCTTTGCATATCGATGGCACTAACTTGCTGCCTGCGGAGCACTTGCGAACAAAGTATCGCATGGAGATTGATGGGCGGCCTGCTCATTGATCAGGCTTAAATAGTTTTAAATTGCGGCCTTCGGCGAATTCCCCCTCCCCCCCCCAGCCCTCACCCCTTGCCAACCTATTTATCCCGATCAGTTTTTCGCTAATTGGCTTGGTGTACTGTAGCAATTTGTAAAGTTTTGCCAGGATTATGAGCTGCTTGTGGCCGATTCTTAATCAACTCAACTTGCAATAATTACTATAGTTAACTGTACAGAGATTAGTGGATTAGTGCCGCCTTTAGATTTATACCAATATTTAAGCCCGCCTCGTTGCTTCTGGCTTAAAATGATTGAGATTTAGCTGCGGACCATTTTTTAAATGAGTCGTGTGTTCGAATGACATTAATACCAATTTTCGTACTGAGCAATCCATTCGAAAACAATTTGGCCGACAGGCCACAAGCGCCACTCGAGAAAACTTTTAAAAATCACTTTTGCAGAGCAAAAAAAGAAAAAAAGTGACCAAACAATTTCCATTAGTGCAGGAGAGTAGGTTAAATAATTGATTAAAAAGCCTGTTGATGTGGCGCAAAAATGTCGGAGTGACAAAGTTGCAATTAAATTAACATTTACATCGAAGCCAGCACAAAAAACAAAAAGCACACACACACACATGCAGCAGATTGTTGTCACACATTTTGTGCGCACGCAAAACTAATTGAATTATATTTAATTAATGTCACACAACAATGCATGCAAGAAAAAAAGGGGTAAAAAAAAGGAAAACGGTTGGAGAAGTGAGTGAAAGACTCTGGGATTGCAGCGAATTTCTTGCATTTGACAAAAACTAACTCGCTAGCACGTGGATAATTTTAATTTTCTTTACCTACACACACACACACACACACACACTGGCAGCGGGAGAAAGCATTTCCCTCGCATGACTCAAACTTTCGCTGAAATTGTTTTGCTAACGACAACAACGAAGTAGCGGCAACATCAAACTCAGCCAGACTGCACCAGTTGCAGCTATAAATCTTAGCATACCGCAGGGCGCCCAGCGCCAAGGAACTTTCCCGCTTTTCCGCCCACCGCCCCCCCTTCCAGCCGCCCCTTCCCACCGAGTGCCACAATGTGGCTTAAGCAATTTGTGCAGCAATAACAAACCTACACAGCGAGAAACATCAATACAGCTTGGTATTTGTGTTTGTGTTCTTTTGATTTATTTGTTTATTTCGTTTTGAACGAAAGTTGTTAGCCGCACATATTTTACATTTTTTTTTTTTTTTTTTACACACTTATACCCTCGCTTTTCTCTCGGTGTGCCGCGCACAGTACGTGCTAAAAGTATGTGCACAGGACTCGCATATATAGAAAGCTTCGGCATTAGTTTTTAGTTTTCGCATCACATGACGCTCGGGGGTGTCATATTGAAAAAAAATTGCTTTCAAATTGGGCCAAGCCGAGCAGAAACGTAAAAGGCAAAAAAAAAAATTTAAAAAAAAGGAAAATCGCAAAAAAAGTATGAGCCAAAAAAGGCGAAAAAAAAAAACAAAGCACGGAAATAAAACAAAAAGCAAGGAAACAAATAGCCGCCGGCAGCAGCAACAACTACAAATTTTTGTTTCGAAATTAATTGCAGTGGTTTGCAAAATATAACAAAAAAAAAAAAAGAAGAAAAACCGAGCAAAAGAGAGAGCCATAAAAAAGGAGGAAGAAAAGGCAGGAATCAGAGGCAAGGTTCAGTTTTTGGTAGCCAAAGTTAAACAATTAACTAGGCAGGGACTAGTTTCTGGCCAAAACAAAGCAGAACCGAGCCAAACAACACAAAAACGGCAAATCGGGGCCCAAACGGAGCCAGTCCGAGTGAGATATATGCAGACATGTTGACATGATGATGGGCGTGGCACTGGGGGGGGGCGGGGCACCCTGTGAATGATAGATGGACGAGTGTTAAATGGCTCTGGGGCAGGAAGATTTGCGTGGTGGATTCACTTGCTCCGGGGCAAGATGCCACCACCATGAATGGCATTACACAGATGCATTGCCCCGAAAAATGACAAGACACGACAGCCAGAGCACGAGCATCTGGGCATATATGGGATTAATAGAGATTTTCTCTTTTTTTTTTTGTCTCTGTGCAACACTGCGTATACGCAATGTTATCTCTAGTTTATAGCCTTGCAGTCACTTCGATTGAGCAGGCACTCATCAATTAGCGTGCAATTTGAAAGTCCCAATTGTTGACGAAAAGGATGTTTACTGTACCTGCACCATACCTGTATGCCATATTAAATGGCATGTTTATTGAAGTCGCTGCATGTTTAATGAATTGCAAACACATGTGGCATATGGACTGTGCGCCGCCCTTCAAATAAATGTACACTTTCATGAATGCTACTCGAATATGTATATATATATATGTATATGTACATCAGCAGGCAGTGTATTTGCAGCGGCATACGTTGTGCAAATACGTAATAGTTGGCGCCAAATGAAAACATCAAGGTGGCCAGCCAGCCCAATCGACAATCGCACATCGACGCCATCGCCAGTGGCACACAATTACGTCAATCGCGAAAATTACGGCAAAGGCTCGCTGCGCCTCGGGTGTTCCGTATTCAATATTCAGTTTGATTACACATAAATGTGCTTGAATCAAATGAAATTAAAATTCATTTCATACCCGATTCTGTCAATATTGCCCTGCTGTCTGCCGTTCGCATTGTTCATTGGGAACAACATTCGAAACAATTGAATCGAAAATTATTCAGATCTAACCGATTGCTCGGGCGGAGTGCACTCGAATTAAATGTGTTATTTGCACAATTCAGGTTGCAACTCATTTACGCGTTTTTTCATTTACACGCTTGCACAACGCTGCGTATACTTAATCTATATTGCACTTGCTGCCCGAGCGACTCTATTCATCAAAATAATATTTTCTTAACCGGATTTTATTAACGTCCATCAGCATCACTTAGACTTGGCAAACATGGGCCACATATTAAAACGTTCCATCAAAAGTTGGCTTGACTAGTTGGCCACAGAAGAGGCCGTCGGCATTTGTCAATTGGCAGGCGACAGAGACGGCCTCCGGCCACGCCCACTTCGCACTATATAAATTAATCAATTACAGACACACACATACACTCACACACACACACATGTGTGTGTGCCGCAGAGCAATAACATTTGCGATCCTTGCGAAAGGACGAACAAGGAGGAGAGCCATCAAACGGTGCAGCTCAGCTGTCAATTGGAGTTGTCGTTGCCATGACAGACGATTGCACAAACACAGCGGACACAGATACGCACACATATATGGCGAGCACTCACACAGATACTCACACAGACAAGCGGCTGTCAAGTGTATCCGGATGGTTCGCCTTTGGCTGTTTGTTGTGTGCTCGTCTATAAATCATGTTAATTACGTTATAGCAAATAATTTTCCTGCATTTCGACCCGCACACGGAGGACATGTCTTGCATAGACAGATTGTCGCTGGAATGGCGATCCACTGAACCACGGAACCACCCATCGAACCACCCGCTGGGCTTGCCTGCTCCCATTCGCCCGTTTTTGCCATGTAAAATGCATCACTTATTTGCTCGCGCTGCCATGCGGCTTTCAATATTTGTGGTCCATCGAATCATCCAGCCATTCGAACGGGCAAACAGCCCAACAGCCCAACACCCAAACACCCAGCGAACCACTCAACCATCCAATCAATCGAGGAGCGCGATGGAAACCCAATGATGACCGCTTCGAAACGCCGATAAAGATCTTCTTTGTTTTATTTCAATGGCTTCACGGGACTCCAGATCCTTTGACGAGGCTCATATACGTATGCTCTGATTTACGAAGACTGAATGAGGCAGCGGGAATTCTTAGTATTTTAATTAAAGTTTAAACTTTATTAGCTTAGCAAATTATGGAAGTAAGCAACATAAATTTAATTCAATTTAATTTAGTTTAGTTTGTCTAAGGATAAGTGGTAAGTGGATAGTTTTCAAGCTCATCTTGTTCAAGAAAACGATGAGCTGTGAAAATTCGGGACAAGTTTCTATTTTGGGACAATGGATGAGATGTTGCAACTTTAAGCAGCTGAAGTGGCAGCACTTGATGAGAAAAAAGCAGTTTCCTAACATGATTCCGTTGCCCCTTTCTTTATTATTCTTTTTTTGTTTGCGGCTAACAGGCAAGAAGTGGGCTTGGCTTAGTTTCTCCGAAAACGGCCGCCAGTCCAGATATCCGGCACACAAATGCGAGACAATGGGCGATAGGCATCTTCAGTAACCTCATCATCGCCATGGGCTTCAGTAGCGTGTCCATTGTCATCTGCCCATTGAGGGTCAGACTGTTTCGGATTCGGTTTCGGTTGCGCTTCCTGGGAAAGTGTCAGTCCAATAAAATGGCCAGCTACACGGCAAGAAATCAGTGAAGGTATTACTAGCTGTGTCATATTTTAAGCAACTGTATCCCCCATAAATTTACAACTTTTTTGCCATAAATTTCTCTCTGTGCTTGATATCGTTACGGTCCTGCATATGTGGCTAATCCTGAGCCGTATCCTCAAACATTTGTGTCCTGCCGGAAGAATAAGTATGGCAATTGTAAGGTCAACTTTCGTGCTAGATGGGCCTCATCTAATGCAGTGGAAAAATGATTTGACTGGGAGGCTTCCGTTTTTGCGGTGGCCTTTCGACTTTCGGTCCACTCATGCCCATTGTGTGTGTGTGTGTGTGTGTGTTTGTGTGTGCTTGTGGAAATTTATGATTTTCCGAGTGACTTTGAAAATCAGGCAGCCGGCAGCAGCAGCATGAGCATCTTTTGGCCTTTTCACTTGGACTTGGGCTTCTTTTGCTATCCCGTCTCCTCTCGCTTGACATTTCACTTTTGGCGCTCGCCTTGCCGTTTGCCGTTTGCCTTTTCATATTTCGCATTTTATTTAGCAATCCTTTTTTGTCCAGCGACTGACTGACTGACTGACAAACATATTCGCTTTGGCTCGTCTTGTTTGCCGCCGACAAAGGCGGAATAGCGCCAGGAATACCCTTTTGCCAGCGATTTTGCAGTCCTTGCCAAGGATGCGCGCACAAAGGACCTGAAAGCCGAACACGTTCTTCGCCACTGTCCCTGCGTACGTGGTGGCGTATACGTTATTTTTTCGTATTGGGGTCGAAATTCGGCAAGGGCTCTTTTTAAGGGGCTGCGGGCTGCGTTGAGAGGATGGCAAGGCAAGACAACCCCAAATATCCGCACCCCTCGTAAGCTCTTCAATTCTATTCAATCTAGCTGGCACTCACAAGTGCTTAGGGCTGCGTAAGCATCGATAGTTATAGAAACTGGCACATAGTTTCGATAGTTTCGACATTAAAGCAAACACTTGGGTTAAACCACTAATCGAAATGATGTTCAATTAATGCACAACACTTTACTTCACACTTTACAACACTTCAGCACTTCACACCCCCTGCATTTTGACTAACTATTTATTTTTTGGGCAAGTAGAACCACGGGCTAAGCTCCTTTAATCGCAGGGCATTTATCATTCGACTATCTCCGCCTGAAATCGCTTTCTGTTGTGCTTTTAATTATTTTCTTATGCCTCACTTAAGCCACCGCAGCTGCTTTTCCGCAACCCGCAACCCTTTCAAGGCATATTGAGTGCTTTGTAATTTTTGCGGTTTTTAAGCCTTTTCCAGGGCCGCAAGTTTAAAAATAAAGAAAGCGTATCAATAAAGGGGATTTCTTTTGGGGCCAGCCTTTTTCGGGTTGAAAAGCACTACACCCACCGCCTGCCGCCCACAATTTTGCCCATTTTTCTGCTCCTCGGTGACTGTTGTTGTTGTCGCGATTTAATCTTTGGCTGCTGTGGATAATTGCGAGCTTAAGCATGCGCATAAAAGTCATTACGTCGACTGCCGCAGAACGGGCAATTTAGATTTATTCTAATTAGTGGCCCAGCCCCAGCCACCAAGGCAACAAAAACACGTATTTCAAATGCTAATCAGTGATGCTCAAAATGGGGCAAAGGGGAGGAGGGGGCGGCGGCGGCGGGGAAATGAATGAGGGTAAACATTGAAAAATGTCCCATCTTAGGCGATGAAGTTGCTTGGAAAATTAAGTTTCGTCCACGAAAAGAACAAGTGACAGCTGCTGTTGCTAGACAAGGTCCTTGAACAGGGTATTCAGTGTTTCCGAATGGCTGGATCAGCACTTTGGCCAACCGAAAGCAGGGGTACTCGTAATCCACTTGGCATTAGCTTAAGCACGACTTTATTTGCACGTAAGCGGTAGCTGCTAGTCGATTATTGATTTGCTGTGTACTTTCACAAGTAAATCTCCCACATTTCCAATAGGCAGGCAAATTGCCTGACTCCCACGTGTGAATTAGCGCCAAAGCCCACAGCAAATTTATTTTAATTTAAAAGGGGATTCGCGGCAAAGAAAGAGATGGCAGGCGACATTGGACAGAGACGGGGATAAAAGGCTCCTGATGTGCCAACTGCTGTTCTCGATTAGGATTTGTTGTCCTTGATGACTGGGAATTGACGACACAGAATTCTAAAATTGAATCGAAGCCAATGAATAATGCAAACATACAAATCAGTTAATTGATGTATGTATTTAGGCTTAAATCTACAATATACAACAAGTTAAGTCCACAATCTGCAGCAAGTTGGGTGTTATAGTAATAAAGTTTGTTATTGTGGCATAGTGAAACAGAAACCCGAAACAGAACCCAAAACTTCCACCCGGCATCTGCCCTCCCCCACAAAATGAAGCATTATAATAACCTTGCGCTATGGCTAATTTCCTCCCCCTTTTCGGCCAATATCCATTACTATTTTATGGCATCCACCACTCAAGAACCCTATCAACCAATAATTGGCTTTCGAGTAACTTCGGCCCGCCATCGCTGGCGAAAAGTTGGCGAAAGCTTTCGGCGAATGTAAACATTGGGTAGTGTTAGCAAACATTTGGAGCCGCCCGACAACCACTTTGCAACACCAAAACCATCGAACCAACGATCCACCGAACCGACGAACCACCCAAAAAGCCCAAGAAGACTTGGGCCATATTAATTATCCACACAACGCAAACACTTTGTTGCAAAAATTTCCAACGCTGTCTCGGCCATTAAATATTTAACGCCTGCCAAAACACTAATGACAAACACTAAAGCTCGACACTAAATTTGAAATGCTTTAAAATTTTATTTAAGCATCCATTAAGGGGAGTGCGATCGCAAAATAAACGCCATATAAAATCAGGCGGGGCCGAATAAATTCCACGCTTTAAGATTGCGGCCCATTTGTGAGTGTTTGTGTTTGGGTGTTTGAATGTTTGTTGGTCTGAGTGTTTCGCACGCAAGTGTGAGTGCTCTCCTGCCGGTGAGGGAGTCACTATTTTGACGGCGACGATGGGGTCACACTTTGTTTTTATTGCACGTGCTTGCTTTTAACGATTCTCCATTGTTTTCACCCCGCAATCGGACAGCTTGCGGGTTAAAGGTGATGACTGACTGTACCAAGCTACAATATAAAAATATGTAAAAAATTAAGGTAATGCTTTAGTTCGTATTTATAAAGAAGGATACAACACGGTGTATAGGAACTACCAGACTTATAGGGAAAACTCCGCGAATTCTTCAGTTTTCGAAGAAAAGGTTCTTTGCAAACATTGTTGCATACTTACGGGCAGCGAATGTTGAAGGCAGCCAAGTGGAGCATGGTGAAGTGTCTGGGGTATCGGCACGTCGAACTGCTACCCATAGATCTCTTAAAAATTCCCTGCCAAAAGGGAGGAAGTGCGCGGGGGGCAAGGGGGCAAGGATGAAGCGGCAGACAGGAGCTCCGTTTCTGAGCTTTTTCCCATGCCAACACAAGCAGCCAACGACAGCCATACAATTTTAATCACATTAAGTTCGCGCTGTCGAGAGAAAGCAGGGCGAGACTACTTCCTTCTGGCTTCAGTACCTTTCCCCCCCAATCCCCCCCCCCCCCCCCCCCCCCCCCCCTCAGACAGACCCCTCTTGCACACCGCCACTGTGTTTGCTTGTTTGTTTGTAATGAATATTTGCAAGTTGTGCCTTGAGTTTTCAGTGCAAACAAACTTAAAAACTGTAGCGCACTCAAGCAAAATAAATACTTGAGCAACAACAAGGACAGCGCAGCGAAGGCGGCAGCCACGCCCCCCGCCGTCCAACGCCCTCCACTCGTTTCTCGCGTACTTTTTTTCTCGTTTTGCAAAAAATTTATTTGGTTAAGTGACTTTGCAAGCTGCTCATATGTGTACATGTGCGTGTGTGTGTGTGCCACTGTCTGCTCGTGTGTGTGTGTGTGGTAGAGAAATGCGTGTAAGAGAGGAAGTGAGGCTTCATGCATATTGAAACAAAGTGAGTGCTCGCATTGCGTATACGCAGCGTGGCCGCCAAAGCAAATTAAATAAAAATAACCAAAAAATAAGAAAAAATAACCAAGGCAGCAAAAAAATAACGTGGGCGTGGCAACAGCCAATCATTAGCTTAAGGATTGAGCATGGGTTTTACCCATGAAAAATGGACAAAAAATGGGGAAATTCCTGCAGATATTACAGGATTTTATAAATTCAACTGCATGAGTTTCAAATGATACAAATGTTCAGTGATTCACAAGCATTCAGAATCTACGATATCAGCTGGTGACTCTGCTCTGTGTGGCAATCCATGGCAAAGTGAAGATTAATCCACGATGCTTTGCTCTTGATGGCGATTATGCTTGCACTGAATGCGATGCTAATGACACATTCGCAGACCTTGGCACCCAAATCCGAATCCGTATCTGAATGCCGCCGCCCCCGCCAATGGCTACCGCCATTCTGCTGCTCACAAATGCAAATCCGAAATCAAAAGCTCACTTCGGTTTTTGTGACGGGGGTTGCATGCAGGGGAATTGACATGCCGCAACTTGGCGGCAAAAGTACACAATAAATTTGCATGCCACATGCACATTCGTATAGGAGTATGTATGCACACACTCACTCACGCACACTAGCACACAGGCAAGCACACTCTTTTATGAATAGAAATTGTTAGCACACAATAAGCGGCAGACGGAGCGTGAAACGAGTGAACGAAAGACAGAGGCGGCGAAAAGGGGACATATGCATAATGCCTAATAATCCGCATATTGTAATATCTGCATTATACGACCAGCGCAAAGCGAATGTCATTATGTGGCCAAAACGACACACCCGACCGCCCCCCTTTCACCCGGCCACGCCCCCACGAATATTGTGTAAAAATTGCGACTTAATCACGACGCTGCAACACGAGCAATCTGCGATATGCAATCTGCATCTGCAACTGAGGCAAATGCCGCAAGCCAACTGACAAAGTGCCTCAAAATCCAGTTGCTAGCTGCACAGTGGGGCCAGCGATTCAAATGCAACTAATGCGCATGAATTTAATTTTAATATTTAAATTCCAATGTTAATCATTTATTTTTGCCATACTTCAGCATCATCGGATACTTTAGCTATGCAATAATTTTCCAGAAAGTTTTTCTCACTTTGTGAACTACAGTGCGTTACATGCATATCAATGCGCAGCTCGGGCGACGCCTGTTTGGCTGCCACTGTCTGCAAAGTGTCGCTGCCAGTGTGCCCCTCTGCCTTTAACCCTTAACGGCACACCCCTCGCCTTAACCCACCACACACACACACAGCACAGAGTTAACCCACGATTGCCCCTTTGGCAAGGCTCCACGTGGTCGCCAGCGGTGCATTATTTGCGCTCATGTGTGGCCTGTTCCGCTGAAGCCATCGTCTGCTCTTAACCCATAGTCTGGAGTCTGGAGTCTGTAGCCCGTAACCCTTAACCCATACCCTGGCCGGGCTGGCTTTTATGCCCGCAGATTTGGGTTAAAAGTAGCCTCCCTTGTGTATTTAATAGTATTCCACACTCGCCTTCAACTTCTGCCAGCTGCAATTGTAAGTGGGTTGGGGTGGAGAGGGGGTGAGGTATTAGGAGCATAAAAAATAAATAAAAATAAAATAAAACGATGTCGTTTAGTATATTTTCCAGTTTTATGCAACTCTTTTTTCTACCCAGCATTTGCTTGGCATGCATTCAGTGGCCAAAGGATGCTGAAGTCAAAGAATTTCCTCAGCATCAGATACTTTTGTATGCAAATTTCTCAGTTTTCGACTTCGGGCCGAGTTTTGAATTTCTATTTGAGTTATGTAAGCACAATGTGCACACACACACACGCACATGCACAGCCTTTCAAATACCACTCACATTCGCATTCCATTCCCTTTTGGCATTCGCTCCATTCGAGGTAATGGAATTGCAAACCTTCTCAGTTATTTATTTATTTAATCTCTTAAGACTTTAATGGCCCCAGCAAATGCAATTAGATTGCAAAACAAATGGTAGTGGCAAAAAAAAATCTGCTCTGCGAAATTCAAAATGGCGAAAGCAACAAAAGTTTGGGTTATTAATTAGGCGGCATTAAACGGCATTTTGGGGGCCAAGAAAAGTTAGAGAGCCATTTGCAAAGCGTTAGCAACAGCAAGGAATTTTAAATGATTACATATTCCGGCATCAACTGTCATTAGTTGAATGAACAAAGTAAAATGTCTTGTAAATGTCAAAGCAAAAGCAACAAAACGTATGCAATCGATGGCTATGTCCTACGATTTCCGGCCAATTCTGAGCAATTAGAACAATATAAAAACACAGGCAGCAGCAAATGCATGTCATTCGAATTAATTGATCCGCAACAGGCATACTGTTTTTTTTTTTATTACAAATAGGTTGTGCCACAAAATGTTGCTTTTAATTCGATATTTTCATGGCAACCGATTAGAGAAGGCACTGAAAACGAGCTGAGGTCAAAAGGAAACTGAACACTATGGTGTTTCCAATTTTTTTTTGGGACTTGGAGTGAAAGGCTGAAGGTGGCAAGGAAATAGGTTGCAGGCAAAAGCAATTTGCAGTTAATTAGCAGACTAAGAGCCACAAAAGCCATCTAAAACGGGCTGAAAGTGGCAGCTCGGCCGCAACAAAGATGAAATTCTCTCCATGGCCAAAATGGAAACCGGCAATTGTATCGGGCAATGAGGAAACCTTTGCTCGATTGGTTCACAAAAGACAAGTGTAGGGGGCTCAACGCAGGGCATTAATTTCAAGCGATTTCCTTGCACATTCCATTACAAATTTGGGCTAGGAAATTTGCACGAGCTCACATGTAAAATGTGCCCCAGTTTGGGGCACAACACAATGTCAATTTGTCGAACGGGGGGTGGGGATCGAAATGCATTTTACAGGGGCCGTAATGAGCCCAATGGCCGAATGCATCCACCAAATTGACCCCCCAAGCATATGAAGCGGAAAAAACAGACTCGCATCCATCGTCCAGTAAATTATAATTGATGTTGCACTGAGCGAAAAAGTAAAGTGATAGTGTTGGTAAAGGTACTTGATCAAATCTAGATATGTTTCATAAACCGTTTCTTAATACTGTCGATTTCTCGCAGTATAAGTGTGTTAGGCCAGCAGCAGATGCTGTTGGTGAGTTTACAAGCAAACTGATTCGATCTGATTCGGTTGCAATTTTGCCCTACCCCATTGCCCTTCCCTTGCCACCCGTTTCTCTCAGTGTGCGAACGGTGTCAGCTGCTTTTGGCCAGCTGGCCAGCTCGCCAGTCGTTATTTAACATTAATTTATGCATTACTAGGGCGCTTAAATTAATCAGCGAATGGCAGGCGGGCCGACAAAAGGGAATAGGCCATCCACAGGCGGAAAATAAAATTTTAAATCGCCACCGAAAAGCGCGAGAATGAAGTGCAATTAAAACGGGGAGAAAAAGGAGGCAAATTTACGCAAAGCTTAAAAAGTATTAACGCGAATAAGACAAGGACAAAGCAAGTGCTAAGATGCGGTCATAAAAGGGATAATGTTTTTATCTGGCCAACAAGAAATGGTATTCAGATTTAATGCCTGCTAAAAGGGTCTTATGTACAAACCGCATTATCATTTAAATATATATGTTGTATATATACACTCATTTATCAACCATTTATCTTTGCAGAACGCATACCATTCAACTTCGAACCGCAGAAAGTAACGATTTCGGTCGACTCACTTTGGGTAAGTAAGACTTATTTTTTCAGAACCCACCTGACCCACTTGAGCGGATTTTGCCAGATAGTTTGCAGCCCCTTGGCTCCCAGCTCCACTCACTTAGTTCGCAGAGAGTTCATAACGCCAATTTCGGTTTGCCGTGCACCCTCTTTCAGCTGTCAGTTACTCAGTCAGTCAGTCAGTCAGTCAGTCAGTTGGTTGGCCAGTAAACTGAGCCGAGCTCAGGCGAATGATAAATGGCTGACATTGTGGATTGTAGGCAACATTAAGCGTCGTTGAAGCGCCGCAGATTGCAATCGTTGAGATTCCGCCTTCTTTACAGAGCCACGCCCACTAATCCCAAGGCCGCCCACTAGCCGACACCCGACTGAAAAACCCCAGTTACTTTTGCAGTTTAAAATATACCCTGCTTTTGAGCTGTATTAGTAGATGGATGGGTAAAAACCTTATAAATCTAAGCCACCGAGTCAAAATATACCATAAATAGCATCTTGTTTCAAAATTAGTGAAATTTCTTTTATTTTTAACATATTTTGTGTATATATATATTTATGCATGTACTAAGTGTCCATGAGATGAGTTGGCCAAGTCAAATACCTTTCGTTTGCGCGCCAACTTCGCTCGTCAAAGTTTTTCATGCTATTTTTTTTTTTTCTTTCCTTCTGCTGAAGCCCAACATCTGACCCCTGACCCCTGACCCCTGACCCATACCGTCGACGGTTCGCTCTGACAGCCAGCAGCTTGTAATTTGTAATGTCGAGAGTGCCAGGTAGTGGTTGTTGTTGCTGCTGAATGGTTCATGATTTTCAAATGAAATGCATTTCTAAACTTTTGCGGTGATTTAATGATGTGCCCGGGGTAAGTGGCTCCTGGCACTTGAGAATATGATTCATTTGAGCCATCCGAGTGGCGTATCCATCCAAATGGAGCCCCGAGTCCTTAATTAAGCCGCGCTCGAATTGATTTGAAAACCGGCAACCGATATTGTCAGCGGCGCACATTGAATTTGCGGTTCTAATTAGCTTCAATTAAGTGATTAAAAGCCATCAAACTCGATGGGAATGGGCCAGATCGAAGTTGCCATACAATTCAGGCGTAGCCCCATTTTATTTGGCCGCATTATAAATGCCAATTAATTATGACAACAACAGTAACAAAATAAAGGCAGGGGAAATTGTGACAGATAAATCTGTAAATTGTCATGTGCCACAAGCGGTGCGCATTTGTGCGTTTGCGTGTTTATATCTTTCGGGGGGATAAATAAGTTTATGGATGTGCCGTGCCACCAGCAACAATATTGCGATGACTTTTTAATTAAAAACAATAAAATTGTTTGTCGTATTATATTGATTGGTTAGTGAAATGAATCATCGGCTGCCGAGTTTCTCTTTTTTTGCGCTTTTTACGGTGTTTATCAATTCCGGACAAATGGCTTCGGCCAAAGCCAACGTAAGTCCGATTATCGGTTCATATCAGTGCGTGTATATATTTCGCTATAATGGCCATGGTCATTTTTCGAACGGATTTCCAGCTTATCCCCCAATTGATGAACTGCCAGCAGTTTGGCAAATATTTTGGCCA
This sequence comes from Drosophila simulans, assembly GCF_016746395.2. Taxonomy (NCBI): domain Eukaryota; kingdom Metazoa; phylum Arthropoda; class Insecta; order Diptera; family Drosophilidae; genus Drosophila; species Drosophila simulans. Next base: position 4,543,932 of record NC_052525.2, read on the forward strand.
GCTTAAAGGACTTCTGGAGAAATTTAAAACTATCAGTTTCCGTGTTGAACAAAGCCCTTAATTATGCAAGTAAAACGATTCTATTAAGGCAAGCCTACAGACATAATTTAATATTCTGCAGCAAAAGCTTTTGTAATTTGCAAACATATCTGTATTGAACTGTACTGGCTTTTGCCAAAAATCGAAGCCCTATTTCCCACCCAAAAATAATCAGTTAATTTTCTACGAATTTTATATTTCTTGTCCAAATGTAGAATGTTATACATCGTTGAATTCGTCACAAAATTTCCAACAAAGTGGCATTCCAGCCTAGAAATGTAAAATTTTGAGAATTTTTCGCAAAATTTAATGATGTTACCCCTTACCGAAAATGTAAAAAATTGAGAATTTTTTTTTTTTTGGAAAACAAAAAAAAAATGATTAGGCTAGTTGGTGTTGGTAATTACCAGCACAAAATGGCCATTCTTTTAGTAATGCGATCTTTTTTGGGCTAGTTATGACCAAAATGGCAAATTAAATATTCATATTTTTGCCTAAAATTTGCAGCCCAATTTTTAGCGCAAAAATAATCAGTTTTTTTCCTACAACTTTTATAATTCTTGTCCAATTTTAGAATGCCATACATCGTTGAATTCGTCACAAAATTTCCAACAAATAGGCATTCCAATCTTGAAATATCAAATTTTGACCATTTTTCGCAAAATTTAATGATGTTACCCCTTTCCGAAAATGTGAAAAACGGCGAAAATTTTTTTTGTGAAAATTTGAAAAAAAAAATGATAAGGATTGTTAGCCGCGGTAATTAGCTACACAAAACAGTCAATCTTTGAGTTCTACGATTCTTTTTGGTCCCGTTATGGCACAAAGCTCATTTAATATATTCATATTTATCTAAAAAATGGAGTCCCACTTTTTAACTTTTGTCTAAAACCGAACAGAAGGTGTTTTAAATATAGGTACGATGCGAAAAGTCGATTGCTTTACCATTCTGGATTCCTCTATAGTCTGAATAAAAACATTTTTAGTTTCATTTGATTTTTTAAAACCGAAACTTAAAAGTGATAAGCTTAGTTTGGAGATTCGGTATCAGCAAGCGAAGCCCTTTCCATCTGTTGCTGACACACCGCATTTCCCACTTTCGAGGGAGCTATTCAAATATTACTCATACGCCATGTTGTGCGGAGTGAACAAAAAGCAATGGCCAGTTATTAGCTGGCAGTCCAGTTCAGTACGCTTCACTTCGGTTCGATTTTGGTTTTAGTATTGGTATTGGCATTGGTATTGGTTTCGGCTTCGGTTTTGGTTTTGTTTCAGTACCAAACTGGCCAACAAACAAATGACCGTTTTATGGCCGGCAATCAAACACAAGACCACAAATACTTAAACTTATGGATGTCTGTATATGCCAGAAGCCAGATATCGCCGCCATATGTATGCACATATACGAGTATTGGATGCCTGCCATCATCATCATCGTGGCTTGGCAGAAGTTCCAATTTTTCACAGCACAACTCGACCACAAAACATATAAAAAACACATTCTTATTACAAATCGTGGCGAGTGGTGTGCCAAAAGCAAAATAAAAAAAAAACACGCAAAAAAAAACAAAAAATAGGGAAAGAAAAAAGTATGTTTTCATTCCCATAAGTGAAAAGAGGCCGAAGGGCGGCCGAAAACCCACTGACGCACTTATTTTGCGCTTTGAATCCAATCACGTACCAATTTTCCAAATTTAACCTTTTTGAGCTTGAGTTGGAGGCTCTGGCTGCCAATAAAAACCATTTGCCAGAGTGATATTTATATGGCGGCGTCGATAAAAAAGAGAAAAAAGGCGAAAGAGGAACGTGTTTAAGAAGAGTGCAAGCGAAATGGAAGCGGATAAAGGCTAAAAAAAAGAAGTGCGGGCTAAAGACCGCAGGCCAAACGCCCTTTGAACCGTTTCAATTGACCAAAGGTCAGGTCAGTTCGTAAACCCACCGATTCTCCATAATGCCTTGTTTCAATCCTTCACCATTTTCAAAAAAAATTGAATATAACTCGTAGGAATATTGAAAATCTAGAAACTATAGATATTAACCCTCATTATTTTCACACTCATATTAAATATTTAATTAGTTACTTACTTAGCCTGGCTTTAGTTTCCATAGTTAACAGTTTTCCATATTAATTTCAAATTTTTCGTAATTTGAGCTTTATTATCCAGCTCACTCATTTGCCATCTCTGTGTGCAACTGCACATGGAGAATTTATTAGTTATTTATTAGTTAGTTATTAGGTATATATTCCCTAGTACGCCATACTAAATGCAGTTTTTTTTCTCCGTGTACTACTTATGCTCTTTTCGATTCTCGATATCTGTTTGCTTGGCTCCCATTTTGCCTGTAAGCGACACCATAAAATATTGAACGTGTTGAGCACACACACACACACACAAGTGCACGGCCACTCACACTGCTGCACTTGTACGCTCTTGCACACAGACGTGGGGTGGAAAAGTGGAAGAGTCGATGGGAGGGAAAACGCACTGACCTCGCCAACATTACCAACCCATCGATGCCTTCGATTCTTGGGCTGCGAATGTTCCGCTGAAGGGCCGTCCTGTTGTTTTATTTTTACGCGGTGGCACTTTTGGCTTTTGTTGCCAACATCCTGTCTGACCCTGCCACGCCCCCTTAGCCCCCTTGCCGGCAGCCTCTTAAGCGAACTCAACTTTGACCCCCTGCGACCCCGTAGCGAGTAACGCTTCATTTTCTTTATTTCGGCTGGCAGCACGCGCATTACATTACATTACAACATGGCCGGAATGGGTCCGGTCGATCCGGAGTCCATGTCCATGTCCGTGTCCGTGTCCATGTCCGTATCCGTATCCGCATTCGCATCCTTGTTCTGGAAAATGAGAGAGCGGGACAGCCAGTGGCTTTTCCGACTCGCATTTCGGCCACTCGCTGTTTGCCCATTTCTATTCGAGTGCGAGCGTGAGTGTCAAGTGAGTGTTTGAGTGCTCGGCTTATTCATGGCCAGTTGATTCGAGTGGAATGAATGCTACGCTACTGGCTGTCCACTAAGTAATTGTCTGATGTGAGCTTACGGGCCACAGAATATCCGCCATTCAGTCCGCAAAAGCACTGATTTAACATGGCATTTTTTCAAGGATTAGTAAATAAATGTAAATCTAATATTCACATTAATACAACCAATCCTATTTCACATTTATTAAACATAACATTCTTTTCCTGACAACGAACTACTGGTTTCCCGTTTAAAGCCTTTTTTTCCGCACACTTTTCCGCCCTGTGGCTTTCCTTTCTTTCGCCTTGCGAGCATTTTCCGCAGCTTCTTCATACGGTTTGCTCGATTTTTCGGTACAAATTGATGCCATCTGTTCGACGTTTAATGCCTTTGGGTTTTTGGCCAGCTCCCGGGCCATTTGTCGTGCAACACTTTCAGCGCTTTTTAATGCAGTGGCTGCATAATTTTAACGTTCGTAAGTCGCCTGCATTATCCGGGCCATAAATCGGACAAGAAAGACTTGGCCACGCCCACACCCACTGCTGGACGCCCCTGGGTTCTCCGTGGATGCGGATGCGGTGGAGCAGTTAATTTTGGCCACCGGGCAGCTCAATTTTCACACGATTGGCCCCGGCTCACATCCGTATTAAACCATATCCCTTCAGCCCAACCTACATATATATATATATATATATATATATATTTATTCCTACCTGCAAGCCCACTCACCTGACCCGAAAGCCACTTAAGAGCCATTCAAATTACGTTTCATTACGCTTATTGAGGGGGGCTTCAGCAAGCAAACCTTTTTACGGACGGCAGGTGATCCCGAAAGTCGGGGAGACTCGCACTGAAATTACCACTTGCCAAAGAACTCTAAATAAATTGAGCAAATATTTATTATGTTTTTTTTTTTTTGTAACATTTTCCCATTTTTTTTCTTTTGCATATTTCTTGTAACCAATTGGTTGTATTTGTATATATAAATCTTTTTATTGGGTAACTCCACGTCGAGCAGCAAATGCGAGTGCCTTCAAAGTTTGTGGCTTTGTTTTATGGCCTCGAACTTTTGAATTCAATTTGTTTTTGGGCAGCCAAAAGTTATTGATTTAATTCGTATCTGGGGAATGCTTAATCAAAAATACTCGGATATATGACGTGCAGTAACACCCTGTTTTTCCGACACTTTTACCATCGGAAAATGTAAGGGAAAACTTGGTTGGCCGTCCGTGTATGTGTGCTGCTCGTTAGCTCAACTCCGTGGAGATAGTTTTCCGACTTTCCTTGTTTTCATCATCGATTGGGAGCCCAGTATGTGGCCAAGTGGGCCGTGTAAACGCTGTCAGTCGTCAAGCGATTCAGATCGAACACTTTGAAGCAGTCCAGTTGGGTTTCGTTTCGACAAAACATCAGCACAGAACGTCTAAAAATTTTCTAAGTATTTAATATATTTGTTATGTATATATATCCACTGCAGTAGGTACGGGAATTTTGCGTTTAAAATGGCTTTTCCGAGGGCTAAGAAAAGAAGTAGAAAAATCGAGGCGACGCCAATGGATGAGTACGAAAAAAAGAAAAATCGTGAACGTAAACATGTCTTGCGTCATATATCGCGGGCACCCGGAAAATGTGCCTTGTGTAATCAATTGGTGTTCCCATCGAGCATGCTGCTTCACATGATCCACAAGCACAACAATAGTCCGAATACCGACTTGGCGATCATCTATGACGACCAAGGACTCCGTAAAGACTTCAATCTAAATAGGTTGAAATACGACGAACCGCAGGCGTTGAATATACTCCTGTATGCTGGCACCGAGGGCAAGCCGCAAACTCGACCAGCTCGCAGGTTTTTGAGTTTTTCCAATTACGATCTCCCTCATATTTTCCGTCAGTACGAGCATCATTTAATGATGATCCTAATGATTTGCAAGACGTCTTGTTCCTCCATGCTGCCCGTCGGGAAGCTGAAGAAAATGCGTAATACGCCGGAGAACACCATATATGTTATCTGGGTGATTGGCCCGGAGACCACGAGTCGAATGTTTTATACGCTGACTGCATTCGATCGCAGCTACATACAATCGCGCAGTGTTATCCGGAAAACAAGGAATTTCTTTCTATCGCAGCGTCCGAAGGACTTTCTTTATAACGAGAATGATTACCTGATGCTTCGTCATGAGGAGGCAATGGATTTAATGAGAGGCGAGGGCGACGAACTGTATCAGACACCGTACATTAAGCTGGAACTATTTGTGCACGTGGAGCCTAGTCTGGTTTCGTTACCCACACAATTGCTTCCGAAACCAATGATGTCAGATAAAGTGCGAAAATTCCCATTGTCAAATAAGGCGGTTGATTTTCCGCTCCCTAGAATGATGACGGAACAGCAACTCGAACAGGTCACAAGGATGTCCAGGGAAGGAGTTAAGGCAGACACTAAGGCCGCGGAAGAATCAAATGTCATCTCTGACGATGAAGATAGTGACGTAAAAAAAGGGCTCCTCATATATCTGTACTCAGTGACGATACCTGAGGACCAGGGAACGCAAGAACAAGTCGAGGACGCAGAGCAAGCAACGCCACTCGAGATTGGTCCCGTAGTCACGGCTCCGCACCCGCAAGATGAATTGGAAAGGCACGCAGCCGATCAGGGAGAAGACAAGTGTCGGCAGCTACTGAAAAGCATGGAAGGCTGTCCAGAAGCTTCTTCAAATGAGATCAAAAATGCTCCCAAGGATGTCGCTGAGGAGAGATCTTTGGGCGACAAGGACTTCAACCAGCAATCAGTCAATGAAAGAAATGAAGTTGGTGATGACCAAAAAAAGCATAACGAGTCCTCAGAAATGCAGTCAGGATCACACGAAAAGGCCGAATTGAGTCAAGAAGGTTCACAAAAAAGCTCTGAGATATTTAACTTGGTAAAACCAATCAACAATCGAGTAGAGCAAACTATTAAGGATGAAGTGTTTGATTGGATCAAGGTCGCAGTACGAAAGGTGGCTGAAGAGACGATAACCATGCTACACATAGATTCTGAATTGGAACTACAACCAGAACTAGAGACGAAAACCGGAAATGAAGCCGCGAAGCCGACAAGCTAAAGCGGAAACGGAAGCTATAACTAAAACTAAAGTTCCACCAAAATTCCAGCAGTATAACACATTTATTTTCGTCCGACTACGAAATTCTAATTGAAAAAATCGTAATGTTCCTTCAACCATATTCATTTTTCTTACCAAAAATTTCACGTAACAAATTGTAAGTCTTTCAGTACAATAAATGACCCGAATTCAGCTTGCATACCGAATAAGATTTTTATAAGAGCGAAAATGCTTTCGTTGTTTTCATTGCCATTATTTAAATTCCAGTTTCGTTTCATAGTCGCCACATAAAAATGGTCAAATCCTGTGGAAAGTCTGTGTGTGCGATAAAGGGGGAGTTTGCGGAGGGCTTTTAGTGAGGCCACCAAACCATTGCGGTTATCAACGCACGTTGCACTCAGCAGGAGATTTCATTCCATTCCAGTTATTTAAAATATAAAGATTTGAATTTAAAAAGCTTGCAAATGCGGTGCACGGATAGCAGGTGAAGGTGTGTGCCAAAGCGATTAAATAATGCACTAATAGTTCAGTCCGACATTTATTTAAGCTGCTGCAGGCTTTACACTCGAAACAAAACCTGAGTGCAAATTTAAAATTTTATTCAATGCAAACGTTGGTATCAAAAAGTGGCCAAAAACAATTAAGGTCTTTAATTCAGATGTGCGCAACGAAGGATGCAGACAAAAAAAAATATAAAAATACAGGACGTCAAACGAGAAGATAAAAGTACAGTACCGCCAAACTGCAGGCGATTTCTGTCAAACTGACAGTCGGCTGAAAGGAGAGAAAGAGGGCGCGATAGCCGCCAAGAACGAGAAGGATAGATCGAGGTGAGAAAATCACTGAATGAATCTCATCCGAGAGTTTTCGCACTTGAAAGCGGCCGGCAAACAAAACAAGGACACCAGGAAGTGGGCGGAAAAAGGGGGAAAGGGTGAAAGGGCAGCGCGGCCCGTCCAGAGTTGCCTGCAACTGAAATGTCCGACGAACAATGCAAAAAATTAAAAAAAATGAACACACAAAAAATAGCACCAGACTCGGAAAGGTAAAAAATAAGAATGGCCGGCAACACAAATAAAATGCGAAAATGCTGGGCGACAAGAACAACAAAAGTACAACAACAACGACATCAACGGTGGAAATCTTCTGCTCTGCGGCAGTGGAAAACTTTTGAATAATTTATCTTGCGTTGAAAGGACGTTTTCATTAAAATTCGCCAACGTATTTAAAGTGCGAGATAACTCCCAGAGTGGCGATTATTCAAGTGAGTTCATTTGCCTGCTAGGAATGCTAAATGCGCAGGTAACTCCCCATACAGGAGAACATATACATATACATATATACATTTATATAGGCACACACATAACTCCCGGAAAATGTGTTTCACTGAAAACGAAACTCACTTGTAGGGTACCAACCAAGCCGTACTTTGTACATTATTCTGGCCAACTCAACACATGTTATGCGGTAATTGTTTTATTTTAAACGAGATAATAAATCAACAATAACATCATATGAATACGAGAGTAAGAGTTTCTCTCTGGGATAACAATACCCAACTTAATGATAATAAAATTGCAGAAAATTATAAAATAACATTTAATGATTTTAACGATTATAACTTTATATTTTTTGTATGTGTATTCCTAAATTCTACCCAAAAAAAAAAAGGCGGTTGCCAAACTGCAAAGGGAAAACAAATGGAGAGCGAGGTTTTCATTGGAAAATTGTTTTACATTTCAATTTAATTAAATTTTTTGTGTATGGTCCTAGGACATTTTTTATTCTACGTTGAAAATATGAGTGTACACCGTGTTATTTTAATGCGCTTTCCCTGTTCGGCCAACTTTTTTGATAAATACTGTAGGTTATATGGTTTTGTGTTTTCCATTAAAATGAAACACAAAACATCAAACATTTAAACGTAATTGTACTTTGAGTATTTCCAACTTAAAGAAGCTTTAATTTAGTAATATATTTTATTAAAATCCTGTTATTAATTAGCATTTTAAGCCACCATTTCAATGCCCAGACTTAGCTCCTTTGTATCTGGCAAATGTGTCAAAAGTGAGCCAACAAAAAGCAAATTTCCTGTCTCAAACAGACGCAGCTGAAATGCAGCTAATATAACCGGAAACACAAAAGAAAGTATTCACTTCGGTGACGAAAATCTTCCAAATCTTTCAAACTATAAGCTTTGATAGTGGATACTTCGGTATCATGCCTTTGTTTTTCCTTCACCTTGTACTATAGTTTTTTTTTAAATTATTTATAAATTAGCCCTTTTGGTCTATATGTAAGTGCTAGCTCTCTTGTTGCGCTTTGTTTTTTTTTCGGAGGCTTTTTGTTAACTGAAATATGGCGCTTTCGCTGCTGCATATCTCGCGTAAATATCGCAGCATTCACATGTGCCTGTGCTTATTCAGGCAAAGTGGGTGGCGATGGGCGCATTAACGTTGGCTACAAGCTACAAACTGCACTGGGGCTGGCAATTTTCTTGCGGATCCCCACCGCAGCGCCCAGCCATTTCCATTTTATTCCGCTCCTGGGCAGCGTCGTTTCATCGCGCAATTTCCGCGCAAGTGTTGGCAATATAAAAATAGCGACAAAATATAAAAGTAATTTATGTTCGCCTTTTTCCATATCATTTCTATATGCATGAGTTCGGGCCACTCACTTCAGCTGGGTAGTTTATAAAAATGTATGGTACACCAACCAGCCAACCAACTACCGCTGCCGGCTCATCCTTTTTGTGATATATGAAATATGCATGCTGATGCGCTCGTTTGTATGCGCCAAACTGCATTTAATTTATTAAAATAAATATTTTGCAGTGTTGGATAACGGTGTCTGAGTTATGTCAACGACGATAAAGCACTTTGTGAATGCATCTTGCTTGAGCGTTACGCGAAAATACTTACTTACCTGCTATACGAGTAGTTGCCTATGAAATCAATTATCTTATAGTGTTGAGCAACGTTGTATGAGGCAGCTAAAAGTAAATGAATAGAGCACGTTTAAACAGTGTCCGATTTGTGTTAGTAATGATAAAACACCAGATGCTTTGTCCATAATTGATGACAGGCCTTGGTCGTCGCTTTCAATATGATTAACCAATTGCCGCGTTAAAATTTACATGAAGCGAAACCGAAATTAAATATGTTTAGTCCGAAATCACATTTCATTATAGTGCGGCAATTGCATAATAATGTGGTCAGCCGCAAATAGCAGCCATTATCCGAGTCACCCAGCAACCAAACCCACCCACCTGTTTATATAGCTACCCAACGCGTTTTGTTGATGTCAAAACGCATTCCAAAATACTCATGAATATATCAGCACGAGCATTTGCCAGATTCATTTGACAGGATGTGGCAGGTGGATCTTTGTTAGTACACCCCGAAAGCAAATATAAATGCATATCCGCGAGCATGTATTTGCGTAATCGATTTCTAGTTTTTCATAGCTGCAAGCAAAACGAAACCCATATCAAACCAACAGAATAAAGCAGATATTTTTGTTTTATGTGCAAAATATTTAATAACTTTTTATTTGAAGCCAAGCTACCTGAAACTTTTTCGCCCACAACATGAATTCCATTACCAGCTTAGCAAAAATAATTAGGATGTCCCTTTTGACTTTGTTCAAATATTTCCGGACCAAATTGTCAACTAAAATGATACACAATTTGTGCTAGCAAATGGCCGAGCGGCATATTTTTTTATTGTTCATCAAGTATGCAGAAAGGGAGGGAGATAGAGAGCGACAATAATGGGCCAAGGGAATGGGAATGGAGGGGCAATTCAGAAAGTTAACAAATAAAATTATGCAAACGTCAACGAGAAAAAATTCAAATAAAAAATAAAGGGACAGGGCACAAACAAATTTGCACGACAAGCTAAGGGAAAATAAAATCTGACTCCGTAATATGCCAAAACTGTGTTCATAGTGTAAAAGTGTCTATTTACATAGTCATGCATCATGGCAGAGAGAGAGAGAGAGAGAGACGGAGATATGGGTGGCGCGAAAGAGAGCCACACATAGGGCATGAATGAGAAGGCGAGAGACAGGTACAAATGCTTGGTAAGGAACTGCATACAACAAAAAAATTAAAATATCTATATGGAAAAGTTCATAAATTTTCAAACACCATGCGAGCTGGGAAAACCAGCAAAAGGGAGAAAGAGAAAGAGAAAGGGTGAAAGAGACGCAGCACACAGGGGGACACAGATTGCGGCAAACTATTTGCAGCGCAGCAAAAGTGAAATGCAAATAAATCCCCAAATGCCAGCCCAGCCCAGTCGCAAGTACATGCAACACTAAACAACAGGCACGTTCGTCTTTAGCACCGCTCCAAAGTTTCCATTTTTTTTCTCTCTAGGTGCCACCACCTCCTCACCACCCACCGATTTTCCACCCATTTTCCCGCCTCGTTTGCCGGCTGAGAGATGGCCAAAAAACTACTCGCACACATATGTATGCAAAATATGCCCACCTACACCTACAAAAAAAAAAGTGAAACCAACGGACAGGCAGGGAAAAAAAGAAAACTCCGGAAAATTCGCTTACAAATCGTTGGACAGCAGAGTGCGTGGTCTACGCCATGACTTTTGCCCATTTGCGAGTAAACACTCGCATCTCCAGATTAATACGATTTTAATGTAGCCCACTTTTTGAGCTCCGCTGGGAAGTGAACTGGATTCTGTCCTCGGAAAGTAAATTAAATTTAAATTTGCAGCCATTAAAAGCAGCATTAGAATGATCCTATTAAAGACCAGAGATAGTATATAGTATTTAAATACTAAATATGACATTTATAAGATCTGGCAAAAAAAGAAAACATACCATAAAATTGCTTCGATCCAAACTGACCTAATTTCAGTGATAGTCATCCCCATCCAGTCCCCGGAGATTCGCCAGGATCAAAGGTTCCACGGCTGTGGGTCTCTGTTTCTGAGTATTCCCCAGCTGGAAATCATTGACAATTCGCTGATGTCTCCCCAAAAGCCCCGAGGAAGTGTGGCAAAAGGCACTAAAAATGAGAATGAAAATAAAAATAAAAAAGGGAGCCCATAAATGGCAGAGCAAAAGCGAAACACTGCGGGGTCGAGGGGCTTTTTGGCACACGTGGAAGCATTTTGTCGGACCGGAAGTCGCATAATTCCAAAGCGGAAACAACTAATTTGATTGTATTTAGCACCAGTTGGGGATCAGGGATCCGGACGTAAAGCGGGTATAAATTGCGGGGGCCTTTAAAGGGGGGGTGGGGGTGGTAGTTGGTTGGCTTAATGAGCAACTTTTAGTTGCAATTAGCCAGCAGAGGAGCAGCTGGAGTGGAGAAACATCGAGTCGAGGCCCAAGCCTCAGACCCGGCTACTGCGGTTTTACACATTTCACTTTCGTTACTCGCAAAAATGTGCTAACTTTTTAATGCCCTCAACTGTTGTCCAAAGCACTCCGTGCAACTGGCCGCATATATGTATATATATATATATATATTATAGCGAAATGGAGAGCGTGCAAACTTTGCTGATATCAAAATGAACGACTCGGGCCATAATGCTAGGCAGGTCAGTGGCTGACAGCTGCAAAACTATTCCGAAATTGGAGCCAGGTGAAATGCTGCACAACTTTACATCGCTTGATTAAAAACTTTCCAAAAAACGTTAGGTTAACTCGTTTTAAACTTTGGCATCGCCTTAAAGTTGCAACAAATCTCGCATATAATTAATGCGATTCGAAACAAGGCGAACAATGAAGTATTTGTCTTAAAAGTAAAAGACTATGATGCTATTCAAAAATATACTATAATTTATTGGAGCCAACTGCCACCGATGTACGATGACGAAAAGCTGCTTGCTGCGACAGCCAGGAAAAGTTTACAACTCAATTTGTTGGACATTCCGCAGAACATATCCATAGTTAATGATCCTCCGTGGGGCGCAGTTAATATCGCAAACAACGGGGAAAATGGGGGAAAACTTTTGCGAATGGGAACGGCTGGTGGAAAATGGTGGAAATGATAAGGCGGCGGGAGTGGGGGCTCTGCCGCTTTTCCAGCAAACCTTTTTTGACAAGCGTCGCAGTCATAACTTTTACTGCGCTACTTGTTGTTGCTGTTATAATTGCTCATTACGCTGGCATGTGGCACGCCCACGACCATGCCCATGCCCACGCCCACGCCTAAAAACGCAACCGCTTGCCTTTCTCGACATTTTGCAGCTTTACAGCTCGCCACAATGAAACTTTTTAGTTGATTTTATTATTTTTTCCCCACTTCCATTCATTTTTTTGCTGTTGTTTTGTGTTGTGTTTGTTTGATGCCTTCCAATGGCAGATTTCCCGAAAACCGAAACTTTTCTCTAGGCCCAAATTAAAACAGTATAAGCATGGTCAAACACCGAAGACCCTTAGGTGGTTCAAACATATTTTGCTGGACTTTATTTCTGTTGGGTTGGCTAGCAACAAGGAGCGCTGAGCTAATTAAAATCATTTCATAAATTTGCCATTTCTTCGGGTGCACAGCAAACATAAGCAGGAAAATTCCCAGAAAGTGGCATTGAAAGTGAAATTACTAGACTAGAAATGGGCCCCTATTTCGGCGTTTCACAGCACTGCACGAAAAATGATGTGACCAGATGACGCGTATAAGGTAATAAATTATGAAGTATTTAAATTGCACCTTTAATGTTTGCATCTCTTTCCACTGACCAACACTGGCATTTCAGCCATCAAATATTTTCACCCAGCCAGCAAACACTGGGCTTTCAATGTAAGAACGGTTTACTTAGGTGTTGATGGGAATGTGTTTTGGGGGTGGCTGGGCTATTGGGTGTGGTTTTTCGGTGGTTGGGTGGTTGGGTAGATGGGTGGGTCAAAGAACCGGATGGGCTTTGAGAGCCTGCGGCTGGGACGCGACACGTGCAACGGGCGCGTCAAATAGGAATTCATTAACAAAACGTTACACAAAATTTTAATTAAATATTAAAACATAAAAGTTTGTCGAGCAATATTTTCGGTGGTGCGTTGGCGACAGAATTTCGGCCAGGCCTTGGGGCACTTGAGCACCCGAAAATCGCCTCGAAAGCCACCCAGTTTGGGCAGCAGCATGACAGCGGGCTTTTGTTGTTGCTTTCGCTGCCTTTGGTAATAGAAAATTAAGTTCTATTTATGTGCAAAAGTTGCTCATTAAAATCGAGCAGGCAAACTTTGATTAAACTTGCCGGCCGCTATTATTTCTTCCATTTTTTTTTTCTCCCGTTCCTATACGAGTATACACTTTTCTCTGGGGCAACAGTTTGTTTTTATGCGACAAAACTTGTCGATAATTTAATTAGTAGAATTTCCTAGCCGGACACACAATGGCTGGACAATAAATGCCAGAGTGGCGAACAGCAGACAGCAAATTGCCCATAAGGCTTGAAAGCGGCCTGAGGGGCGTTGGGCGTAAGTAGATGGGCGTGGCACTCCACACGGCTACTCCACAGAAATGCTGTTCGGTTTTGCTTGCGGGCATTTAATGTATCTTTAATTTCCCCTGTGGTTCGTGTCGTACACAATCAGAGAAATATACATACATGCAGACACATATACACACGACCATGTGTGGCGAACATGTATGCATGAGTGTGCGTGTGTGTTTGTGCATTTCCGTTTCCGCTGAATAGTCGTGGTTCCGGTTATCTGGGGGATTTTCTTCAGCTCTTTTTTGGAAATTTTATGCCAGCCCAAAGACAGCTAATTCGCAGAGGTTACAAATTTGGTTAGAAGCGAAGAAGAAAAGTGTTAAAATAGGCATTGATATTAGTAAGTAAGGGGTTTAACTGGCAAAATTGTATTTATCTCCCACATCCGTCATTGCTAACAAACTGAATATTAAAGTGAGCCACTCTGTTTGGCAATCACACTTGACTGAGTCCCCAAAATCCACATTGTCGTCATCGTCGTCGTCCAAAATCCAGATACAAATTGGAATTTCGGACAGAGAGATAGAGGGATATACATTTGATTCTTAGAATTAGTTGCCTTACTCACGACCAATAAAAGCCCTAGACAATAATAACGACTTGTAGTTAATGCCGTCAAGCTAAGAAGTCCTGGGATTTCCCAAGCCGAAAGAAAAGAAGGGCCAGCGAGAGATCGAGATAATACAACCCTTTTTAATTCGAGTTTAAGGCTTTTGGGCCAGCCTAATGACGCCTTTGGGGAAATTCACCATCGACGGTCGATGGTCCAAGGTTGGCAGCCGAAGGAAAAACAAATTCGACCAGTGCATCCAATTAACTGGGAACATAAGACCACTCACTCACTTCTTCATTATACAGAGCTGCCCATTGGGGCCAACACAGAAATCAATGCGGAGACCAGGGAACTCATGAGTCCTTCAAACGGTTGCCTTTTCAGGGGCCCAAATGTATTACGCATGCAATGTTGGGTGTCTTTATGCTACGCTGAACAAAAAATCAGAATCAATCTATAAATGTTGTATGCTCGTATTGTAAGAATATATATTAAAGGATTAAAGAAGTCACAATGCATTAATAACACATGAAAGTGTTTTTATTTTTTTTTCTTCTGCAATGCGGCAACAAGTTTCTCTCAGTGATCAGTTCTGATTCTGAGGTGTGGCTGACTTTGATTTGATTGAGCACAAAATGTACCATTTCTCAGCCTGTCCAAACATTCAACTGCACTCGATGTCCGCTGCGTAACATCGAGGTTGTTCCGGTTTTGAAGTGGTTTTCCAGCCGCCGAAAAGGGGGGGTCTTTGCATAGGGGGGGTTGAGGGGTTTTGGACAGTCCGTAATACCCTGACTAGGCGTGTTCACATGCCACGCCCATTTGACGCACACGGCAAGTGCAACAAGCTGGCAACCAGGACAGCGCCAAAAACTAAGCCAGCTGGAAAGCCGTTCTGCGCATTGATAGCACACCAAATACCCACTACTACTAGTAATAAATGCCATATATATGCTAAGCTGCATTACATATGCTTGCTAAGTGAAAAAAAAATTTAAAATAAAGTTTAATGTTAAAATGGTAGAATAGATATATAGTGAAATGCAGCATACCCTGCACAATGGCCACATGCCAGGGTATGCACTGTGCAATCGCACGACCACGCCTGGACCCAAACTGGAGCACATCAATGGGGATTTATAAAAAATGCAAATTCATTAGAAGAGCCGCCGACCAGGACGAGTTGGCCGACTGAGTGCTGAGATCTCGAGAGCTCGAAAGCTCGAAAGCTGTTGGATTCGGTTCAGTTGGGGGCCAGCAGCTGCTCTACTAATTCCACTGACTTGACACCGGCAAAAAAAGTGCATGCCACAGAAATGGGGCTAGGCAGGCACGGAACCTCGGAACCTCAGACACAGAGGCGTCGTGTCAGCGCCGGGTGAAAGTGCAGCGTCAGGGGCTTTCCGCCCCCCGCACCACAGCACCCCCTTCCTCCAATCTCTAGCACTTTTTCCCACTTTCTCCACGGCGATGGCAGCATTTGGAAATTAAAAAGAACACCAACGGACCAGAAGAAGTCGAAGGAAATGTGCAACCTTTGGCTGCACATATTGACGAAGCTGATGGGATGGCAAATATTCCGCACACACGGATGCGTGGTAGCAACGGCGACTAGGATATCTACTCCAATCTTTGAATTCAAAAAACTCCAAATGCCAAGTTGAATCTATGCTAAGGTATAGAGAAGTGTGATACAATATATTTTAAAAGCGGAAGTGTGATTTACAATGAGAAATAAGCTAGTTCCTTTTACATAGAACTCTATTTTTAAAGATTTGAGATTCTTTGCTAAAAAGATATATTTGTAGAAACAGGACATTTATAGGTCCTTAACTTGCAGAGCCCAACTCTTCCATCACTCTATCGTTTTGCGATTCTTCCAACCTCATTTCTGCGCTTGCTGCTGTGTTGCTTTTACCTGCTGGCTGCACACACCGCATGAGTCCTGATGTCTTGATGTCCTGGTGTCCTTATGTCCTGAAGTCCTTCGTGACTTTCTTACCTGTGCGGTCTCCGGAGCACATAAATCTCAACTGTGGCTGCCATTTGAAGCATCTTTTCAAGAGTCGACTGCGCGAATGGGATTGCGAATAAAATTCAAATTCGCTGCATACTTTGCGGCGCTTATTAAACTCAAGATAAACGCCCGAAAGGCAAAACGAAACGAAAAAGGATTTGTGGGCGTTTATGGAGGCGTGGCAGACCACTAATAGCAGCGCCTTGTTGCCACCGCAAAGCATGCTTTTCGGTTTAATGAAGCAGCCGCGGATTCAGCAGCAGATTCTCCGAAACTTGTGAAAACTCTTTCGCGGCAGTCATAAGTTCAATCAACATCAAATTTAATTAAAACGCTAAAAGCATCCGCCCACGCCCAAATGCAAAGTGAGAAAAAAGTAGCCAGCCAAAGAAAAAGCACCAAGACTGCGTGCACTGTGAGAAAAACAGCTGCTCATGACAATAAAGTCAACGATTACATTGGTTTACAAAGCAAAGATCGCTGGCAAACGAAAGGTTTCATTAGAATTTTCGAAAGTTTCGTATATTTTGCTCAGTGTACTCGCAATGGCCGGAGGGGGTCGACACTGGCGAGAGAGAAAAGAGCGAGCATTAAAACGGAAATAATTGTGGTCTGGCCGGAGACCGTCGGACCGGATATGGCCAGATCCAGGGGCGTCTGCTCGGAGAGGGGGCGTGGCAGTGGTAGGTGAGCCGTTGCAGGAGCAGCGACATTTGCAACACTTTTGGTTTGTAATTAAGTAGCCAAATGGCAGACAGACAGCCGAAGGGTGAGAAACAGAGGGAGAAGGGGGTCGAAACTTTAGAGAGACTGGTCGACCGAAAGAGGATGTTAGCCATCCGCAGCTAATCATAGTTACACAAATGCTTATGGCGGAATTAACTTGGCCGCCAACGATGAGAAACAATTGAAATCGATGGTATGAGTCAAAGAGATTGCAGAAATTGAACAAAAAGCATTAAGTGGGCAAAAAGGGGAATTTTAAAATAACACTAAGTAAAAGATAAGCCAGCAGTTAATAGTTAAGTGTGGAAATATTAGCACACAAATCCAAGAAAAAAACTTTCGAAATTCCATTCTCCATTAGACAAAGTTTATTCCCGTGTTGCACAAAGGAATTTAAATTTTAAAACAAAGTGCTCGGCAATTTCATTAAGTATAAATTAAAACAACTAGACAGCCAGACCAAACGAATGGCTAACACGGAAAGGAAAACTTTTGCAGACTTAAAAGCCCTCGAAGGTTAATTCTCAACTTGTGTTGGCCGTTCTTTTTTTTTCAGCCAAAAAAATGTAGAAAAACTAAAACAGAGGCCCAAATACAATTATAAACACATTTGTCTAACCATTTTTGCACTTTTATTCCTTTTTTGCTGGCCCCTTTGGCAACTTTAGTGGCATGCTCACTTTCAATTTGGCCTTCATGTGAGTGCAACACACGTGAGTGTTGTTGCAACAATGGAAGAGGACAAAAAACTGAAGAGGTGCGAGTGCGAGGGGGCGAGGTGCGGAGACAGGGACAGCAACACGAGCACAGAGCAAATTGTGTAGAAGAAATAAAAGAAAAGTGGGAAATGCAGACAGACTCTGTTAGTGGCAAACTTTTGCCGCTTTGCAACACTTGAGCACCAGCACTCAGCGAAAGAGACGGCTATACGGCGTCAGAAAGAGAGAGAGCGAGAGATCTAAATGGGGTTAGAATGAGAGGGCGAACATAGCTTATCCACCCACACATGTGAGTGCGAAACTAATTTAAAAAGTAATTTTTACTTCCGGCATTTACACAGCTGCACTAAGGTAAAAAATGATGATAAAAAGCTTACAATGTGCAACGCAAAACTCATTTTGTTGCTCAGATATTTTGGAAAGTGCACAACAGATTTGCGTTAACTTTCGCAATAAATATTAAACAGGCCAGATTTTTGGCCAAAGCAAGTGTTTAACTTTAATAGCAGCTCTCTGCACAAAGATCAATTGGCAATCCTATGGGTGAATCACAACACATTCTGTCATCAAACAAAGTTACACTATTTTCGGTTCAAACAATTTGTAAAATTTGTAACTTTGGCAACAATTGCAGTTCAGATAATTGCCTGCTCCTTGCGAATGTCCCTTAAACGGACTTCCTCGTTTTCCAGCTAAAAATCAACACGGCGGTCTGACCGTTTACTTTCTCAACAAAGCCAAATCAGAGTAAATAATAATAAACTAGCCCGATGGCAACAACAGCTCGCCCCTTGCCGCTAAATCAGACCACGCCCCTACCCACGGGCAACCGCAACATCGACAGCTGCAACAACATTACGTGCAACAACAAATGCTTATTTAGTGCTGGCAATCTGTGTTCGATGTGTTTCGATTGTTGTGGCCAAGGGCCGCAGGTGAAAAGTGGGCGCAAAAATGGGTGGCACGGAAAGGGGAGTGGCATTGATGGGTGGCAGTGCTGGCAAACAACAAAAGTTGCCAAACTCAGCAGCGGAAACTTCAGGTTCAGTGGTCTTTTTTGCCAAAGCAATTAATTTACTAAAACTATTTGCGATTTGCACGTAAACCAATTTAAAATCAAAGTCCAAGTAAATGCCAAAAACAAATGATGAATGGAGTGTCCTGCGGTTATGCCTCTATGACACTCAACCAAAAACTCCACTTTGTAGTAAAATGTGAAAAGTCATTAAATGAATAGCCAATAGAGAACCAAATTGGGTCAGCGTGTATAACTTGTATGGGAATTTAACACTTAGTTTTATGAATAATAAATATTTGATAACGCATTTTTCCCATGTGCAATGACAGGCACTCAAAAGTAAACACCATAAATCCAGTGAGCGGGCAATAAACGCAATTCATACATAAACGAATATACATCATAAATATCAATGGGAGAGACATCAAGATTTGTCATAATACCGGTTAGGCAATGATTCCCGGGCTAATAACAGATCTAATGCCAAAGCAAACGCTGTGAAATGGCCAAAATATATATGTATG
This sequence comes from Drosophila simulans, assembly GCF_016746395.2. Lineage (NCBI taxonomy): Eukaryota > Metazoa > Arthropoda > Insecta > Diptera > Drosophilidae > Drosophila > Drosophila simulans. The sequence goes on from NC_052525.2 coordinate 4,563,069, forward strand.
TATATATATAGAGAGCACATAAAGACGACAATGTGGCCATAAAAGCTAAAGCAAATGCGAAAGCAAAAGACAAGCAAACACACTCGCGCACTCACTGACATTTCATTTCATAAGCCCGGCATCTTAATCTCGAGGCATAAACTCGTTGACACCCGTTGTCACACAACACACACCACCCAGCACACCTCCCCCTCCCCGGATGAAGGAAATGTCCTTTCTTCTTTTCCCAGGGAAAGTGCCACCCCCCTTTTTTCGCCCACGGTCGTGTTATCCATGTTTGAAATTAATTTTACTCACACAAAAATTCTCGCGCGCATACAATTTCATTAAGCAAATATTTTTGTGTCGCCCGCCAGCGTTACCTACGCAGACACGCCCACTTTTCCAGGCGGGGCCACGCCCCCCGCACGCCCACACAGCCCCTTGGGCGCAAAACAGAGCCGCAACAAAAGCAAATCAGAAGGCGTTACCAAGGCCACAGAAGGATGTGTTGAACTTGGTATTTTCACGCACTTGTTTTGCTATAACAATTCCCAAATAAATGATATGGAAAAATAAAATAAAATAAAATAAAAATAAAATTAAGAAGAAAATGTTCTAAATAAGTTTAAAAGCAAGAAAATGTTAAAACTATACAACAAATTTGGCAATGAACAATTGCAGCAAAGTCGCAAATCAATTGATAATTTACTCTAGTTAAGTCGCATAAATTCACATTTAATTATGTGATTTTTTCAGGATCCTTTGCGAAGGACCAAACGGATTTATCTCTTCAATTTTTTGCCTGCATGTTATCTTAATTTTTTTTTTTTTTTTTTGTTGAGTTAACGACGCGCAGCTTTTATACGATTTTAATGCCGCTAGCGTTTCCACAAGCAACTGAATCATTGCGCTCATAAAACGGGGCATATAACAAATGATAGTCGAGGCCACGCCCACTGCGACTGGCTCACAAAAAAAAAAAAAGAATAAGCCAAAGTAAAAAAGACAGCACAATTAATGCATTAAAATAAGGACGAGAATGCGAAAGCAGAAGCGAAACATTTGCAGGGCCAATAAAAATGGCATTTAATGACGCCTGCAAATTTTCGAGCCTCAAATAATCAGCATAAAAATGAGCAAAAGTGCTGAATATAAAATTAATTGAAATATCTCAGCGAGCAAAAGAGACAGCGACGGAGATAAAGGCGCATTAAATATATGAAACAGTACCGAAGTCAAATGCCAGGGATTTTCCAGCGCCAATTGACATGCGAATTTTGATTGCGAGTGCGAATTAAATGCGAAATGCTTTCAACCGATAATGAGGCAAACAAAATGCTTAAAGCATTACCAAAGTACCAAAAGTAATCCATATCGAAATCGAATTTAAAAATCGAGAGAGGCGTTTCAAAAAAATATACCCCAAATTATCTTCAAGTTCCGCCAACAAAGCGTTGAATTCTGAAGTCCAAGCAAAGGCAGCACTCAGGACGACAAACCAATTAAGGCGAAGGACACAAAAGAAGGAAGTGGGGTAGGCTGATGAAGTAAGCAAAGAGAAATGCGAGTGGGCAAAGTGGAATGACGACTGAGCGAATCAGTTTGCCCATTCCGACCAGGATGTTGCCCATGGCCAGCTTATTGGCTCAGTTGGAGCCGGCACGATGGTATTTCCCCAGATCCTCGAGATCCCCGAGATGCCCCCACCTTCCACTTCCCACTGTCCATGCCTCCATCCATCCATCTCAATTTACTGCGTGAGACTTTTGTCAACGCACGGCGAGAAAATGAATGCCAGCCATGGCAATGCCGAGCCCGAATGGAAAAAAGAAAATGGGGAAAACTGGAGCTGGGGGCAGCGAGCTGAGTAGTGGGGCCAGCGGACTAACAACAGTCATTAGGTGCCATCGAATTTGTATCACAACAATTCCATGGTTACAATCGTCTGGTTAAAGTTGCAGTGTACTGCATTTAAGCCACTTACCGCACATGAACTTCCGCTTACTGATTATTTATACTCATTAACAGAAGACACCATATGCCGCACTTAATTCTTTTAAGATCGTATACTTGATTTCAATACGTATACGCAATGTTGCCACTGCCATGCATATTCTTCAGTGCAACAAGGTAGAGAGGCGCAACCAAACGGAACACGTTGCAAAAAAGTGTTGCCCCAAAAAGCAATTTATACGGGTCTGCGCCGCTTTCTACCGCTTTCTCTCACTTCCCTTGTTTGATAGCTGAGGCCACAGTGTTGCACTAGTGTGCGTGTGCGTGTGTTTGTGTGCGTGTGTGTGTGTGTGGGCAAACATAAACAACAGTTACGCTCGAACAACGAGCAAAGTTGCATTTCCGCTGTAACCGTTTTCCGCACAGGAAATGCGTTCGACGCGTGTTTGAAATATTGGGACCGAAAGTCGCAGCCCTGGATTTTCCGCCGCCGGGCTTTTCTCCTGCCTTTCCCCGCCGCCCCCTCCCCCACCAATGCCGTGCCGCCCCATTTTTGCGGTCAACTTGGCCAGCGGGCAGTGATTTCGCTGCCCGTCGGTTCTTCGCAACCAGTTTTCATCTCATTTGAGCGAGCATTTAATGTTCAGCCTTCGCGGGCTGGCAAACTGCGCCAGAAAATGAGTCTTAATCCCCGCGATTTTCCACCCAAAAACCATCTACGATCGCGAAACTTTTGGCGGGGAGCGGGGTTGGTTTTTCCGCAAAACGGTTTTGCTGCTGCATGGCAAATCATGTGTAATGGAATTAAAGTCGCAACAAATTTGCACTGCCACTGTTTGCAGCAGATTGAAATTGAAAATAACAATAGTTAACAAAGGGAACTTAATAGTTGCCTTTAAATTGTTTAATTTTTTCTTTTTTTCATAGCATATATTATATTTAATATAATATATAAATTTCTATTAAATGATTTTCTTTTCTCGACTATTTTGTACTAGTTTTCAAGTATTCCCAATCGAATCAACTTGATTGCCACACAACTTTCGCATTTTTCGCATATATGTACATGTGTATGCTGGTTTTCTCACCTTGGCCACTTGTGACTTTGATTCAAGATTTTTGTGTTTCCCATGCTGCAGTTTGCCCCTTGGCCGAGATTCTCACCTCGCCCAAAGTGAAGGTGTCCGAGTAGGGCCACGCCCCCTGCCAAGTCCGCCCTGCATACGAAATGCGCAACACATTGGCTGCACTTGAGCTGAATTCCCTGCGCTTCGTGTTGTTGTTTTTCCCACCTTTTGTTTTGCCGCCGCTTGTCTTAGCCACTTGACGCCCTTTTGACCGCCTTCCTTTCGCATGGAAAATAGCGAGGAAAGCGTTGGAAAAGCCTCGGGAACGTGTTGGTGGGCCGTGTTTGTTGTGTTGCACAGAAAACAACTCAAGGGCCAAGTCAAATATGCTGTCCTTGTGTCCTTGGGCGCGTCCTTAATTGCCGCACCTTCGTTTGCCTGCTCGCCTTCGGGCGATTTGTTGCGCATATCCTTAAAATGCTGCATAGTACATGGTCTTAAGTTAAGGAATTTTAGCAATTTAGTAAGCTAGTTGTATTTGAAATTCCAGGCTAATAATGTTCTTCACCTCAATAGTTGGTAGCAAGTTTTGGCCATTCGAAGTGAAAACTAAACAAATTCCACGCTCCCCTGCCTCTCAATCAAAGCGAACTTCAATCGTCGATGGCAGAGTTGATGATTGGGAGCGTAAGCTGCTTAGGCTTTGCCCATGGAAACACCCATCGAATCAACCCAGTGAGCCACGCCCTGCGAACCGTCAGTTTTTGGGCATTTTGGCAAAAGCGATTAATTTCGAGTAATTGCAACTTAATGAAAAGCATTCAATTGTGCAAATTAATGGGAATGTCTTCAGCATTCTGATTTGTGTGTGTTTTAGTGCCTGTTAATTATTGCTTTGATGAACCGCACTCAACTGATTCAGCTTCCACCTGCAAAAGGCCCAAAGTTCCGGGTATTCCCAATACCCAAATGCGATTTTCATCTGCGGCACTTGCGGATTTTGGACGGAATTGTAAGCGATTGCCTTGGCCATCGGGGCGGAATACCAAATCGGTTTATCGTATCTATTTGCCTATTTTAGCAGAAAATTATGTCAAGCAATTCGAAATGCCGAGCTAAATGGCTTAGAGTTTAGCCAGTGTGTGTGTAGCTCAAAACAAAAATGGCAGCAAGCCAATTGGATGTCAAATGTTTATTCAAAACCGCAAATGGGAATGCAATTAAATTATTTATAACATTTTCGATGCAACTCAAGTTGAATGCATCCCCTTTTTAGAAACATTTAAGACACAAGATCAATCCATTATCCCAACCATTAAGTTTGGCTTGTCCTTCTTCAATCCGCAGCTTGATTGATCGTCTGATTGATTGATTGAACCGCGAGGCAAGGACCGGGCAAAACAGCGACCAAATGCAAGATGAACCCGGATCAACCGATGTCAATGCAAAACGGGGCGCCGCCTCCGCCCCCCTCGCAGCTGACCGCCCACACAATCGCCGCGTCCTCCGTCACCGCTGCCCCGCCCACCGGCTCCATGGCCGCCCCCACAGCCCTGCACTACGGCAGCGGAATGGGTGGGGGCATTCCGCCCACTTCGTCCGCCGGCGGCACGGCCGGCAACTATGTGTCCATCGGCATCCTGCCCAGCATGTCGCCCGCCCAGCTGCCCCCGCTCCTCCTGCCCGCTCCGCCGCCAGCGACGACGACCTTCAAGACCACGCCCCTGCTGCCCATGCCCACGCTCGAGGACATTGAGGTGGCCAACCAGACGGGCGGCCAGAGCGGTCAAGTGAGTAGTCCACATCGAAACTAATTCCATTTAAACCGTATTCTCGATAAAAGTATTAGCTTTTCAAAATACGACATCTCTGTATAATTGCGCACTTTTTTTGACATCTGTGAACTTTTGCAGGTGGTCGTGTCCTTGGCCCAAACTTCGATGGCGCCGCCGGGCATTTTGAAGTACCCCACGGCGGGTGGCTATGTGAGCGACATGATGGCACCGCCGCCCAGCCTGCCGCTCTCCATGTCGCTGCCCCATCCGCCGCTGACCTCCATTGCTGGCAGCACCGCCGGCAGCAACAACAGCAACATCAGCGGCAGCAACATGAGCAGCAGCAACAGCAACTGCGGCACGCTCAAAAGCAATGCGAAACTGTTGCCGCTCCAACTGATGGCCACGCCCCCCAGCCGCAAGGAGCCGCTGACACCCGCCCATCCGCAGGCGGCCTCGATTCAGGCCCAGGCGCAGGTGCAACACCAGCTGCAGCAGCAACACCAGCAGCAGCAGCAGCAGCAACAGCAGCAGCAACGGCAGCGCAAGCGGCAGGGCTGGTGCTCCTGCTTCAGTTCGGGGCCAGGTGGTGGCCCCGCCGGCGGTGGTGTTGGTGCTGGTGAGACCGGAAAGACGCCACCCGGATACGGAAGCAAGGAGAAGAAGAAGAGCCGCAAGGCCACCTCGCAAACGGTGTGGTCCGCCCTGCTGACAAACCTGGGCATCTGCATGCTGCTGCTCGCCTACACACTTCTGGGTAAGCGCGAATCCGAATTAAGTTGGACTAATTAATTCAATAAATTAGCGAGCGAATTTAATTTAATTAATTAGGCAGAGTTGCCATTTCAACCACTTGTGCTTAGGAACTGGAAATCGATCATTTCAAGATACATCAATTGAATCGAAGCTACAAATTTAGATACATAGCGTAATTAAGGGAAATACTTGCTGGTGTTTTTGAATGACATATATATAGTATGTTTGGCTATAGTTTCTTGGCCCGAAGCAGCTGCCCCACTAGCCAAGTTGGCGGCACTGTGCGTGACAGGCACTCACATATCATTTGTATCCGCTGTCTGTTTGTGCCAGTTGGCATTTCATTGTTGCGGCCACCCTAATTAACGCGGCATCTTCTTTCGGCCACGCGCCCAGCTCATTTGCTCCTTTTTGCGGCGCGTGTGTCATATACAGATCTAGAGATACATTTTCGGATACAAACGCGGATGCGAATGCGAATGCGGATGGGCTTACACTAGTGGATGGCGTTACTGTTTGCAAGGATGCTTAATGTATCTTGTCACAGGCTTCGACGTTTAAATTAACCAACAACAGAAATGGGGCGGGAACGCCGCCCAAGCCGCCCAAGCCGCCGCACGACAACGTGATAAATTTAATTAATCATTCGCTGCCATACCGCCCCCTATCCTCCCCTCCAGCCGCCCAAAAAACAAACGTCAAAATGGCGGCCGCAGCGCCAAAACTTATGTTTCACTCGCACTCTCATGGAAATGCGTGTATTTCCGGTACAGTGGACACTAGCATATGTTCATCCCAACACTACCGCCAAATTTTTCCGAATGAAAGCTTTTCTTCATCAATTTCCCATGCAGCTACTTACTGCTTATTGAAAAGATAATATTGAAAAAAAAAATTAAGATTGGGAATTTGTGCAAAAACAACCACTGTGCGAAGTGAACTTCAGCAGCATTTCGGGCAGAGATTGGCATGAAAGTATAGCGCAGTCATGTTTATGAGCGGGTATTAGGAAACCAAAAGGCGACACTTGACGCGGACTCCGCCCTCCCAATTCCCCGCCACCGGAAATCCTGCTCCGAATCTCAGCCGCTTTCTCCGACTCTCCGCCCCTTTCTCCGAATCTCCGATTCTCTGACGGTGACGGCTGCTTTGACAAGCGATGGTGGGAGACACAACAGCAACAACATCAGCAACATCAGTACAGCGGCGACATGGAAAAACACAACACACATGTGAAAATACTTTAAACAAATCGAAAAATTCGCACTTGTGTGTGCGTGTGTGTGTGTGTGTGTGTGCGTGCGACAGCTGGGCGAAAAAGTTGTCCCTTGTTAGGAGGAAATCATCAAAATGACACAAACAATTATTTAACTTTCGCTAGGCCGTGCGTGAGACCGGTGACGTCACTTTACACACACGCACACACACATGACAGATGACTTTTACCCCCGCACATTTTTGTTCAAGCCAAAGTTACAAGCCCATTTAAATTGAAGCCTTTGCAGTTGGAAAAGCCGCCAATATGAAACCATTTACTCATTTCAAGTTCAAAAACTTACTGCTAGTGATAGAAAATATAAACAATTTCTATCGAAAAATACATAATTACCTATACATTTTCATTTTCCGCTCAATAAAGTTCCATGTCGGATTTTCCAGAGCGATTTCCTTGGCAATAATACTACCACATTTCAGTGCCCATCATCTTGGCATTTTACTGCGATCCGATCCGATTTTCCACCATCCATCCATGTATTATTCTCAACTTTGACATGTGTTGGCTTTTGGCAAGGACATCAACTGCTCATTTCACACACACATTCCAGGGGCGTGAATGGAAAAATAAATGGCAACTTTGTTGTAGGCAGGCGAAAAACTTTTCAAAAACTTGACAAAATGTGTGACAGGCGAGCGTGTGTATTAGTTGGCGAGCATTAACATTAAATGAGTGACAGGAATCAACACTGACGTGCCCCAAAAGAAACGAGGCCTGTGGAAATTCTATCGATTTGCTGCAAAAATAGGAGACCCAAAAACAAGGGCTACAAGTTTCAGTATGTAAACATACTAAACTATTTTAGTTACGAGTAGATTAAATGGAGTTTGCACTTCCCAGAGCATTTCACTTTAGAATGCCCCATAAATTGGCCGTAACATGGCCGAGAATCCTGCCATTCAACGGTGTGGTTGAAAGAGGATGCTCTTAACTTGGCTCACAACGATTGCAACACCTTCAAGATGCTTTATGGCCCGAGCCCTATCTCCTCGCCACCTGCATCCTTTTTCGGCCATATAGGAAACAAATGAGTTAGCGTTGAGTTCATATTCGGCTGGGGATTTTGCCACACGACGTGCACGGCAAGGAAAATCTAACTATCTATAGTCTATTATTATAATATAATAAATTATAATATGTGTTACTAACTTGCTGTTAAGCTAGAAGGTTCCAAATCCTGATGAACCAGTTTTAGCTTACTTTGTGTGGCTCTTAAGAGTTCCAACTATTCAGTTTCTGGCAGTGTTGATGATGTTTGGCTTTTGTTCGCCACCTCGTTGCAGGCTCCTTCATCTTCCTGACCATCGAGAACGAGGACTCGGCTTTGCTGCATCAGCAGCACACGCTGGCCAGCACCAAGCGCAATTTGGCTGGCCTCGGGATCGGTGCAGCGGGAATCGGGAGTAGTATCTATCAGCAGCAGCAAAGGACACCACATCAGCAGCAGCAGCAGCAGCATCAGGCGGTACAGGGACGTCATGCCGACAATGACACGATGGCCGCTGCAGCCGCAGCTGTCGCCGCGCAGGGAATGTTGCCCGGAAGCGCCAGTGCCGGCGGCCTCAATCCATTTGGCCAGCCCGCATCCAGTGGCGACTTTGTTTACGGCCTGGACGGCATGGAGGCCACCGATCTGGAGGCGGGCGGAATGCCCCAGTTCGCCCTCTCGCCGGACACCTACGATGTGCGACAGCGGACCATCGAGAATATCTGGGACATCACCGTCTCGCTCAACATTCTCTACAAGGAGAACTGGACAAAGTGAGTGCTTTTAAGTAATAACAATTTTAGGCAAATAAGTTAAAACAAGTATTTAAGATAACATAGCAGTGTAGACTTGATCTACTTAATCTGGTTACCCCGTGCGTATACTTGATGCAAGCAAACTGGGCGTATACTTGATTTCATGTATGCTTCACCGACGTGACCCACTCATACTCCCTCTCTTTCTCTTTCTGTATCGCTATCTCCCTCACAGATTAGCCGCACTTGAAATAGCCAAGTTTCAAGACCAATTAATCAAGAGACTGAACGAGGATGTTATGCTGCAATTATCGCACGACGATGTGGCCAACGCCCCCTCCTCCTCCTCGTCGTCGTCGTCGTCGTCCTCGTCGGGCGCCTCTGGTGTTCCGGGTAGCAACAATCCGGCCACGGAAGCCGTGCTCCTTCACACACACTATCACCATCATCGTGCCGGAGGCGTTGGGGGCGTGGCAGTGGGCGGAGGGCCGCCGCATGAGTGGAATTTTGCCAAAGCGTTTTTGTATTCGCTGACCGTTTTGACCACAATTGGTAAGTGCCAGTGGCCTTCTGCCTTCACAGACACAAAGAGGGGCGGGGCTGGAGGGGAGGACTTTGGATACCCCCGACCCCACAATGGAGATGGAAACAATGACCCCCACTCTATCCATGGCTGTGGGCCATAAATTTGATGTTCCAGCAACGGAAATTTGTTTTACTTGAATGGCGAGTGCGCTCGTGTTTGCAGGATACCAAAGGCAAAAGCGGCTGAAAGGGGCTAGCACACTGCAAAAAATGCCCTAGAATATGATTCGAAATTTACAAAAATTCAAGTGCAAACAAATTGCGGTTTCCTATCAATGTCTATTTCAAAAATGTTTCATATAAGCTTGAAATTTGCGATTTATTTTATGATATAATGCAGTTAGTTGAACGCATTTCACTGGGTAGCATATTTATAATATATTGAGTGTCATTTTTGGCGGTGTATAAAAATGGCAAAATGGATTGGGGCGATGGGGGTCTATGGGGCTATGGGGCTATGGGGGCTACGGGCATGACCCGTACACCTTTTGACACCATCGCATGAGTGCATTTGGGGCCGCAGCAACTGCTGTTGTTGATGGCAACCAAGGAGAATAGCGGAGTGGTCAAAAGGGGGTCCAAAAGTATGGGGGTATGTAAACGGGCTGAAAACGGTGTGCAAGCGGTGGCCAAAAGTAACCTCCGGGTTCGAGTAGCGACGAGGGGAACTTGATGATGATGCGATCCCATGGTCACATCCATGGTGCATGGAGCTTCCACAACGGAGCCAGAGTAATTTGGGCCATAAGAACTGCAGTGGTAATTGATTGATGTGCGGGCTTAAAGGGTTATCGCTGCCAGACATCGATTATTTATCGCCGGGATTGCATCTGGCTATCGGATAAGCGAAGATAATGGATATCAGCTCTTTAAAATATATAATTTAGCATTTTTCCAACGTCGTACGTTCAATAGATTTTGCGTAATGGATTTCCAGCTCGTCCTTTCAATTACCGAAACTAATTCGATAAGTCTTCGATTGCTGACTCTGTCGAGGATTTCTCAATTGGCATTTGTCAGCAGCAAGCGGCACGAAACTCTGGCCAATTTTAAATATTGGCTTGTGGAGGGCCTAAACTTTTAAGCCCCAAAACATTCATCCATCAGCAGGGTGCTTGCCCGCACCTTTTCCTTCGATTTTTCCTGGGCTGCCACAGAGCCACTTGCCGGATTTCCCAGTAAAATGCCGTGTACGTTTTTCCCTCTCACTTGGATGGTAATTTCGTAGGCCCAACAAAAAAAAGAAAAAAAAAAGCGAGTGGAGACAAAAAACCAAGCCGAAAGTCAAATATTGATAGAGCAAAACAACAAACGAAGCTATTTGCTTAGCCCGAATGGCCAACACACACACACTCGCATTCTTCGGTTTTATATCCGCCCTACATATACATATATGCAGGGATACATCGACACGACTTTCCACTTGTGAAAATGCTATAAAATAAAATTTGCAAAAATTTTCTGCTGATCTTGGCAGTTGATGCCAATGCCAAAAGGCCAGAAAGCAAATATAGGGCCAGAAAACCGACCCCCTCACACACACCCGACCCTGCAAGTGTGCATAAAGAAAGGGGCGGCAGTGGTGAGGGGGCGGGGCAGTTTGCAATTGCGTTAGTCAGCAGGACTGCCGGGACATTTATATTAACATGACATCCTGCCATTCCACCACCAACACCCACTCCTTGTCCTTGTCCCTGCTTATTATTATTATTATTATTGTTTTTGTGGGTTGTGTTTATTTTTATTTATTTTTTTTTGTTTTACTTTTTGGCCAGAGCAAGCGGGCCAGCAGGTCTTCATTGTTCTTGGCCGGGCAGCCCGAACAATATGATTATGATTATTGGCCCGTGCTTCTGGCCAAAGGACTAAGCCACTCGAGCACTTGAATGCAGCGCCATGTTCGCAGTCATTTTGGCCTTAAAATTGGCTAGGTTCCTTTAGGGGCCAAAAAAAAAAGAAATAGTCATAATTACATATACAATTCAGGCTTAAAATTAATTTAAGCGAACAACTATATTGTATTATGCGAACGTTCGGTTTGGATACATTACCATTTTTCGAGAGTATCAGTTAGTTGAGCCCTATTTAGCTGGCAATATCCGTGTTGCCGGCGTGAGTTCTATGATTGTCTTGGGCATAAATGCGAATTTATAGTCGGCCTGCTACTGGCGCTCCTTTCGCTCCTCGAGATGCCTTCTGCTGTCGCTGGCACAATAAATAGGACCCCGGATCGGGATCGGCCAATCCCCTGGACGGCAATAAGACAAGTAATTTAGTTGCAAAATAATTTTAAATTTCATTTTCCATTTGCACACACACACACACAGCGAGCCAATGAGAATGGGACTGAGGCTCCATTTCCACATCCACTATCATCAATTGCGCATCTTTGGGGCCCAGCGATTCCGTTTTATGCTCCACCATTTTGTGTTATGTGTGTGCATAACCGAAGGACCATCGATGTACAAATGGGCCTCAATGAGCGCGGGGGGGTAGGGGGTTTGGATTGGATGAGCCCAAGTCCAAGTCCAAGTCGGAGGCAGATTAGGTCTAGTTGTTTATGGCTGGAGTGTGTGCTTTGGCTGGGAGCGGGTAATTGTATTTGCTTGGCCACACACGCATATTCGATAAATAATTCACTCGCCTATCGGCTTAGTGCCCCATCGCTAAGTACAGCCCATAAACACCAGGAGCGATTTATTTGCATATTCGATAAGTATCTATCGCAAAGCAACTCTGTGGCGTTCAAAGTCATTAAGGTGATTTGCTCTAGTAATACTAATAATTATTATTACTTTCGTTTATAAGCCAGCATTCAGTACGCCAATCCTACTCAATATTGAAATCTTTCAATATCTTTCAATAAAATATGTAGATGCCACCGAATACCCCCCGCCACTCCTTACGTTATCCGTGATACTCCGTGATATCCCAGCAAATTGACAGCGCGACAGCTGAGTTTTACAGCCCCCTCGAGTCGGGTCAATGGCAATATTATTAGCCATGGGTGGTGGGATGGAGTAACCTAACCAGGGGAGTGGTGGGATGGATCTGTGGCTGGATGCCGGGCACAGTGGTGCAAATAAATCAGCAAAGTGTTGCCGAAAATCTTGCAACCAGATTGATTTATGCCCCCCATGCACAGCAGTGGCCCACTGTGCTGGGATGGGGATCGGCCAAAGGGATATAGATATAGATATATCGATGGGGGGGAGTGGCACTTTCGGGGGATGCTGAGCTGTCGTCTGCTTTGTGACACATTGACATTTTGGTCCTGCGTAGAGGGGGATTTCATTTAAATTTGCTGTCAACGCAATTACATGGTTACCAAGGTATTGGAAATCCGCTTCCTGTTTCAGTCACTGTTGCTGATTTCGAGGGAACAACACCACCGTGCACAGAGAAAAACAGCAGGACTATGACTGTAGATCCATTATAGAAGCGTGCAGAATAAAACTTTATTTCTCGCTGTGCATCCCCCAAAAAGTGCTCCGTTTCCACTAGACCGACTGCCGGAGGCACTTGAGCCCTGCCACATGTGATAGCCCCATATTGATTCGATTCGTTTTCTCCCACAGCTTCCTTCGAATCTCAAATGACTCACTTCCTCCGGGGGCAACATTTGTGCCATAAAAAAAATAGAAGACGCGGCAACCAATAAACCACGCCCACGTATAAATAAGAAACATATATCGCAAAACCGCCGACTGCGAAATGAGAGAAAAAAGAAAACAATAAAATTAAGAAATTTTCAAATTTATGCATGACACACCTGTGTGTGCGTGTGTGTTCCACGCCCACCTGCTCAATTGTTTCCCCCCGCCCCCTGTTTTCCTTTTTTCTACCTTCCTTAGGGAATTTCCGGCCTTAAGCTTGTTAAGCATTTTTATTGCCTCTGCCAGCTTAATTATTTTTGGTGCCCTTTACAACGTGGGCAAAAATGGCGAAAAGACGGAAAGTCGGGAGTTGGGGGCTTACCGGGCTTATATGTGAAGTTACGGCTCATTTGGGTAATGTCAATAAGTCGGATCTCTCGAGGGAGTCGCACAAATTGACTTCTGGCAAATTAATGTGAAAAACAACAACAGCAACGAAATAACAAAAACGAAAATTGTTAACGGAAATTTTGTTGCAAAGGGAAATCTCTTAATAACCATACAAAAAGTGGGAAAGTTAATTAAAGGAAATATATAACGCGGTGACTTTACATTTTAACATGGTCCTTCGATCCGGATTATTTATTTTCTTTCCCCGAAGTCTCTAGGAATTAAAGAGTATTAACCAGTTTACTTCTTTTTTCACAAATCAGGCTATGGAAACGTGGCGCCGCGAACGACGCTCGGAAGGATCGTGACCCTGGCGTACGCCTTCTTTGGCATCCCATTGACCCTGGTCTACCTGAGCAGTACGGGCAGCATTTTGGCCAGAGTGGCCCGCGAGGTCTTCTCGAAGGCCCTGTGCTGTTGTCTCTGCTCGAATTGTGGCTATTGCTGCTACGACGAGAAGCGGATGGCGGAAAAGGAGCGCCGGATGCGGCGCAAGAGGCAGCAGGAGGAGCTACGCAAGCAGCAGGCGGTCATGCAGGAGCCGTATTACGTGAGGGATGTCTTTCATGCCACGCCCGAAAAGGATGCCGGAGCTGGAGCACCGCCGCCGAATGCCGGCGGTCCGGGTGGATCGGTTGGTGGCTTGGGGGACATCGATTCGCTCAGCGCCAGCGAGTCCAGGGGCTCCATGCACGGCCTGAGTATCTTGGCGCCCATCCTGCTCTGCTTCTCCATGATGATCATCTACATCGTTTTCGGTGCTGCCGTCTTATATCGCCTGGAGAACTGGCCCATTCTGGATGGCATATACTTCTGCTTCATGAGCCTGTCCACCATCGGTTTTGGCGATATGCTGCCGGGACTGCGCCGGGAATCGAACGCCACCACCTGGTTTTGTTCGGTTTACATAATGTCGGGCATGACCCTAACGGCCATGTGCTTCAATGTCATACACGAGGAGATCGTCCATCGCATTCGCATTGTGGTGGAGTTCAAGAAGACGAGTGCAGCCAACTCGGGAGGCGGTTTGATCGGCGGCGGCAGTGTGTCGGGTGGTGCAGGTGGTGCTGGTGGATCGATGATGGACGTGGCGCACGAGGAGGGTAGCCAGTATTATGTGCCGGCGTCTTGACACTACGAGAAGCGAGGTCATCTCTACCAGCGCAACCCCACCGAAGAGACCCTGGTGACAGGTGAGCGCTTCTGCTGAAATGTACCAAATTAACAATTTGGTTTCAATGCATGGTCCTCCCAGCCGAATTGTCTTCTTAATCCGGCTCGAAGGAACTCTTTCCTTTTTTTTTTGTATGTATTGCTAATGCATGTGGATATTTCCTCTTGCAGACACACCCACATCGCTGGTGCTGAAGGACTACGTTAACCACGAGCTGGTGCCCATCCTAACAATGGACCCCAATGGCGCCCGCCTGGCACCCACCCCCGCCCCCGCCTACACGCCCGCCAACACTTCGACGGGAATGCCCGGTTCCGGCGAAGTGACCACTCCCGGCAACAGCTGCATTGCCCACGGCAGCGACCCGGGCCTGGGCTACTCCTCGCTGAGCAGTCCGCTCCTCGATGTCCTGAACACGCCAACGGGAGCGAATGCCTCCGGGGTCTACACGCTCGCTGAGGAAACGGAACTGGAGCTGCAGGAGACGCAGGTGGACAGGGAGCGCATCTAAAAACGCCAACGACGAAAGTATTTACTCGACGGATCAGTATTAGTTAGCGGTTAGCCTTAGACATAGTCCTAAAACCCTAGATCGAATCGGTATAGTCTGTAAAGTGTAATGACTATTTTTTTGTTTTTTTTTTTCGACCTGCCCCCCAAAAATATTGTGCGGGTGCATATGCCATAAGAAGAGTAATAAGTGTGCGTGTGTGTGTATGTATAATGGGGGAGTTTTTCCCCCCCTCAATAAAAAACAAATATGTCCCGTTGGACCAGCAAAAAGATCGTAGCATAAGGCAAACTATCACTGTACATACTATATATTGCGAAGATACATTTCCATAGCACCTAAGCAGATCGACCGATTGTAAACAGAGGCCCCAAAGGAACGAGGAAACAACTAGTCAATGTAGTAAGAGATGCGACCCGGATTTAAGTAAAGAATGCATATAGAACAGCAACCGATTGGTTGGAGTTCGCTGATCGTATGTATTAATTTAAACTCTAGGGATTTGGAAAGCTTTCAATGTGGGCTTTATTACTATGCTGTGATAAATTTGAACATTTATTATTGCATACTCCTGAGTCCTTTTCCGATTATTTGAAATCCCTAGAGGTATTCGTAAGTGATATTGCCAATTTACATTTACCTAACGTATTCACTTAAGTTGTTCGCCAATTTGGAATTTGTACACAACTTCTGGGTGGATCACCGCCAAGAGTTGACGTTTTAATAGTTCAGACAACTGCATTTCGATTTAAAGAAATCTGAGCCTTCACTTTCAAACTACATTTTCTTAACGTACGACTAAATAGAGAAATTCCCCTTTTTAATGTGTGCAAGCAGGGAGCTCCAGAACGCAACTACATAATCCACAATACCCATACCTAATCAAGACACATTTTATACGTAAATCAAGCTTAGAACAATTACAAAATATGTACTTAATACGAAATAAATATGCTACACATAAAACTATATATATTTAAATATATATATGAAACTACATCTAGGTAATTGTTTTTTTTTGTAATTGTAATAAGCATAAAATGGATGAGTGGAGTATTAAACTATGCATACATATTATCAATGAATTCGAATTCATAAATTTAAATAAATGTTTAAACTACAAGAGAAAACTACGAAAAAAAACCCAAACCAAACTTGCGTAACTTTGTAAATGTTGAAATATACCCGATTGTATATTTATGACAAGTGCAGCAGTGAAATAAAATCAATAAAAACTTAAATGAGTAAAGACGTTAAGGAGTTTCGTGTTTGACTGGAAAAGAATTTCGAATTTGGCGCGCACACTAACATAATGTTCGCCAGCAGCTGTTAGGCGTAACATGCTGCTAACATGACGTTTGGTGCTGTCCAATTTAACATTGTGCTGTTGGGCGAACGATACACTGAAATGATTTTGAAAGAGGGCATTAATCAAGATATTCAATATACTTAAGATATTGTCTATCAATGTATTAATTAATTTTATTTTTGCTTCTAGGTTTAAACTGCATGCATTTTTTTATTGATTAAAGTGCACAACTATATTTTGAGTGTAGTGTAACATGTCTGCTAAGTTAGCAGTGCTAACAGTGACAGCACTGTTCCGCCATATTGAAATAACCGTTAGGATTTTATTGGCGTGGCTTTATTTTTAAGTTTATAGCGTAGTTTAATATAATGGACTGGTCGCTCATCATATCGATTCTGCTCAACTGCCTCTACGCCGGAGCCGCCGCGCTCGACGAGGATTGCCCCACCTTGGACGATGGAGATAGTTTGTCGCAAACACAGCTGCTGGACCGCTTAACCCATGGCTGCCGCTACGATCGCTTGGAACGACCCATAACTTATTCGGAAACTGGCCAGCGGCTACCGGTGGACGTCTATATGCGCGCCTACATCTACTTCATGCAGAACCTGGAGGCACACGATCTGCAGTTCAAGATCTATGCGCTCCTCCAAATGCGATACCTCGATCCGCGTCTCAACTTTCGCAACGTGAGTCCCAAGCGCAGGCAGCCGATTTTGGGCGAGGAGCATCTGAGGAACTCGCTCTGGATGCCCCACATATTCCTCGCCAATGAGCGCGACTCCAGCATTTTGGGTGAGTAACGGTGGAGTCTGGAGTAGACTCGTACTTGATTGCAACTAATTGGCAGGCCTTACGGAGAAGGACATCCTCACCTCGATATCGCCCGATGGCACTGTGATCGTTTCGAATCGCATCAAGGCCACACTCTATTGCTGGCTCAACCTCAAGAAGTTCCCATTCGACGAGCAGCACTGCTCGACGGTGCTGGAGAGCTGGATGTACAATACGTCGGAACTGGTACTCCACTGGGAGCAGAAGCGTCCGATAACCTACGATGGGGCACTGCATCTCACCGAGTTTGTGCTGCAGCGTTCCTGGTCGAACGAGACGGTGATCAATGCCGATTTAAGTGACCTGCGGCACGGAGCCTTTGCCGGCAACTACAGCTCCCTCAGCTTCACGGTTCACCTGACGCGAGTGGTTGGCTTTTACCTGATGGATTACTTTCTGCCTTCCATGCTGATTGTGGCCATATCCTGGGTATCGTTCTGGCTGCAGGCGGATCAAGCGCCGCCACGCATTACACTGGGCACCAGCACCCTGCTGACATTCATTACCCTGGCCTCGGCACAGGGAAAGACCCTGCCAAAGGTTAGCTACATCAAGGTGTCGGAGGTGTGGTTCCTGGGCTGCACCATCTTCATATTTGGCAGCATGGTGGAGTTCGCCTTTGTCAACACGATTTGGCGTCGTAAGAAGAGTGTGCCCGTCAAGAAACTGAACAGCAAACACATCCTGAAGTCAACTCTATCGCCGCATCTGCTCAGACGACGCAGTCACGCCAGATCCAGATCCTTTTCGGGCACGGCTCTGCATAAGACAGCGGATACTGGCTCGCTGGGCGGTACCGGTTTCAACAATTACCTAACCATCAATCTGCCCATCACCACGATTAAGGAGGGCCAAGTTCTGGATCAGCAGAGGACCAGCCGCGGCGTCCAAAAGATGGATGTTAACTTTGTGGAGAGTGCCTTTGGATCCATGGGGTCTGCCCAGTCCACTGGAGCGATCAGTGCTGCCAGCAGCAGCCAAACTTTGACCAACAATAACCGAACGGAGAGTGCGGGGCACCAGGAGGAGATCGATCTGAGTGGCTGGACCACGCTAACGCCCCAGGAAATAGCCATGTGGATTGATAGTCGAGCCAGATTCGTTTTTCCGCTCTCCTTTCTCGTATTTAATCTATTTTTCTGGACATTTGTCTACTGTATTTAAAAAAAAAAGGGTCCACTTTATTTTATTATTAGATTACACAGTAGATTTAATATTGTGAACAGTATGCAATTTAAAGTGTTTATTATTTGTACCAATCGTTTAGCATAGTTTGGTTAATTATTGTGAAAGTTTTGTATTTTGTTTGTTTCACTTTGTTCTGTAAAATGATTTTATATTTATTATGTTGAAAAATAAAGCTCATGATTTCATGTATGCCTAAAGAAACACCGTTAAATTTTTAAATAAAATAGCCTATGATAAGTAAAATAAATCTTTCGCAGTTGCAATTAAATATTAAATAAATATTACAAAACTTGTTTTTAACAACGATTCCATTAGCCGCCTCGTTTTCGATTACGGAAATCGATAGAAATATCGATAGGCCAGGCCAAGGAGCACCGGCCAAGCCAACCTGTGGGTTAGAGCAGCGCGACTATATCGCCGCGAATTCTTATCGTATTCGTTTTTTCCCCCACACATACACACACACGACACACGCATACAGCGCAACAATAACATCGGGCCCCAAAAAAAGGGAAAAAAAGACGACGGACAAAAACTTCGTCGTGAATTGTAAAATACAAAAAAAAATCGCATTCGAACGCGCTGGTTTGTTTTTTTTTCACGTGTAACTACGCCAAAAAAAGGGCAAAGGAATTAAGCAAAAAAAAGAAGCAGAACTTCGCAGCAGCAACAACAACAGCGCCGCATATTTGCTTGTATGTGCAAGTGCAAGGCAAACATAAACAACGCGCGTGTGTGTGTGTACCACGAAAATATCGTATAAATCAAATTTCTATATCATTTTTATAGTTTTTTTTTTGTTTTTGCCATCATAATATGCCATAAAGCGATCACCGAAATCCAAAGGCAAATCAAACTCCAAAAAGTTAGTTTCAAATACAACCACACATCGTTTGGATCGTGTTCACAAACTTATATTAGGAAGGAAAAGGAAAAAGATAGAAAAAAAACGAACCAAATAATAATAAACGAAAAACAAAAACGGCGCTGAATGTTAACCGGTAAAGATAGCGGTAAATTGCGAGGGAGAAGGACGACAACAACAACAACAACAACGACCGCAGAGGGGGCAAAAGTCAGCAACAAAGTGCATCCTCCTTCTCCTGCTCCCCATCCTCTTCCTTATTTACTGTTATAATGGACACCATCTGTAGATTGTGCTTCCAAACGGCAACGGTATGTTAACAAAAAAAAAGATATACACACATATGATTTAGGTATATACACTTTGTTATTTCTATTGATTTTTTTCTTTTGGTGGAGTTTAAACAATTGAATTCGCGCTACTGTTATTGTGCGGGCGGGTTGTTGGTGCAGGGGGGCAGGGGTTGAAAAGCGCGCGCATTGCCCCCCTTTCCCCACACACATGCAAACGCACACACACAGAAATAGGAAATACACACACACACATGCGACCCCAAACTATTGCTGAACAATTTTTATTTTTAGCCAACTCAGCCCGAAAAGTTGTTCAAGCCGACAACTTGAAAAAATATTATTTTTACATTTTGCTTACGCTCGCCACTCGCTTTTCACTTTGACTCCTTTTCAACCTATTCCCCCGAACAGGCCCCCCTCCTTCACCCCCTCCCGCCGCCCATGAACCGCACAAAAAGAAATACATAATAAAACAAAATGACAGAAATTGCGCCAAGGCAGCCAAATCCGCAGTGGCTGCGCGTTGATTTAGTGAGTGGGGGTTACTATTGGGCATCTAAGCTATGATCGACATGCGAAAGATTTAAAGTTAAGCGGTTAATCGAATGAACAAAAGAGATCTAACTCTGCTTGGTTTTTAGTTCATTATTTAAACAATTACTAGTTACCCCTTTTATGTGGGCGACGCCTCTGCCGCCGCCGCTGGCAGAGCGGCGGCAAAGCAAAACAAAAAGCGAAAGAATAACAAAACGTTGTACCGAAGAAAAAAATAACATGAAATGAAAACAACAACAACAAAGCAACGAGCTGCTGGTGCTGTTGTTATTGTAGTTTCTTTTCTTTCTTTTTCGCTCTCCATGTGTGTGTGTGTGTGTTTATCTTCTTGGCTCTTATTTCTAGTTGGCGGAAAAGAGAAAGGGCTAGTTGGCTTGGGAGGGGGAGGGTATGTGTGGAATAAGATTGAGTTGCCACAATAAATAAAGAGCATTATTGGGTTTTTTTCCAATTGGAAGCACTCTCTAATTCACGTGTCCTGTTCTGTTCTATTCTATTCCCCGCCCTACAGTTGTTCCAGGTGCCCGGCTATAGCATACCCACGTGCGTCCGCTGCTCGGAGCAGTTGACAAATAATTCCAACTTCCATCAGTCGGCGGCGGCCGCTGCAGCCGTCGCTGCCTCTGCCTCGGCCGCAGTTGCCGCCTCCGCAGCAGCGGCGGCTACCTCCTCGTCGACGGCCTCCTCCAGCGACAGCGACGCCATCGCGCAGCAGCAGCAGCACCAGAATCCGCAGCAGCAGCAGCATCAGAACTCGCAACAGCAACAACAACAGCAGCAGCAGCAAATGCAATCATCCAGTTCTTCCGAGAACCTACAGTCGCAGGACGACTCCGAAGACGTAAGTCCTTTTCAGGGATTGGGACACCAAAGCAGGGAGAGTGTTGCAAAGGGCATAGTGAGTGGTTTGCACTACGTGCAGTGTTGCAAGGGGCATGGCACAGAAGTGGCAGCGAATACAGTGCTGCAAAGGGCTTACTAAGGGAGATATGTAAATAAAGTTGGAAAAATAACTGAAGGTCGTTGTTATTTGCAACTCGAATATAAACGTATATGTACATATAACTTGTATATAACTTAAATTTAAACCGTATTTTTTAATAGCCCACGAAAAGTGTTCAATGATTTTTGAATCAATCAATGCAATTGCCCATCAAACTATAAATGATTCAAAAAAATGACCAATTTAAACCTAATTACAGAGTTCACTGCAATTCCCAGTAGATGCATTGCGATTGGAATTATGGGGGTTTGAAGACCCCCATCAACTAGAAGTGGGCTTTACTCCCCAGGGAGTTCGACTCCTGCTCCTTTTGCTGCACTTGTTTATTATTGTTGTGCTATTTTCTCTTCATTTTCTTACATTTCACTACTCCCCCGCTCACAAAAGGCTTACATATACATATACATAAATACATACGGACACACTGCACATTCATAGCCGCTGCTTTTCTTCTTCGCTTCTTATTTCGCCGTTTCTTTGCATGTTCTTGTTGCCTTTCTTTTTCCATCATGCAACAGAGAATTGCAAAAAAAAAAATGTATAAATAAATGTAAAATTTCGTTGTGACGACTTGGGAATGCTCTATTTCAGACATGTTTAGATACTATTTACTACCATTGCTGATATTTACACCAATTTCAAAAGATAGACTTCAGTACAGTCTCATTCCATCACACAGTCGACGGAGTAGTGTTGGGAAGTTCTTATAGAAGATTAAAAACGGTGGGCAAAACAGATATGCATTACAAACGGGTTAGAAAAGTGTTGGGCGTGAGGGTATTTTCTATTCCACTTGCTACATTTCGCACTGCTCATTTTCTTGTTTTCCTTTATATTTATATATATATATATATAGATATATGTATATACACATATATTTTGTGCTTCTTTTTCCATTAATATCTGCTCAGTCGACGTCGACGTAGAAGTCGACGCAGCTCGTCGTTTTTGTGCGCTGTGTAAAGCGGAAAAAATTCATTTTCAGTTGGCGCTTTTGGTGTGTGGGTGTGCGTGGCACGCAGAAAATAAATCAAATAATTATAATAAATAAAAAAATCGTGAAAATTATTAAATGTAACTCAAGTGATTCCCCAATAAACAAACTGAATTCGCACGGGAATTTGCAATCCGTTCTTTTGGCCGCCAGCTTGTTGAGCGTGAGTGGGAGTGGGAGGGCGATAGTGGCACAGTGATGTCCACTTGGCTACTTAATCGTTAGAACTATATGTATATATGATGTACAGCTTAGAAAAAGGTTTTTCCTATAAATTTATAGTAGTTTGTATTAAAGTAATATGGCATATCATATAAAACATAACTTTCTGATGAAAGGTAACCCGTGGTGGGGATGGCAAGCCCTTTCCAACTGATGCTCCATTTGTTTCTTCCAGGTGGATCTGATATTCAACGAGGAGGGCTCCTGCCCGCTATGCAACAAAACTTTCTCGCGCAAATCCTCGCTCATGACGCACATACGAAATCACTCGGCGGAGCGTAAGTTTGTGTGCACCTACTGCCAAAAAGGTGAGTCTATATGCTGTTCGCACACATCATCTGGTTGTTGACGACAATCCATGGACAATCCGTGGTACCTCTTGCACTTGCAGGCTTCACGCAGGCGGCCAACTTGCGGAACCACGAACGCATCCACACGAACGATCGGCCATACCAGTGCGTGGACTGCGGCAAGACCTTCACGCAGATCACCAATCTGAACAATCACCGCCGGCTGCACACCGGCGAACGGCCCTTCGTCTGCAATGAACCGGAGTGCGGTCGCAGCTTCGCCCAGGTCAGTGCCAGACATCCAGCTGCAGAGGATTTATGATTAACGACTCGATATGTTCTCGCATTGCAGGTGACGAACCTGAACAACCACATGAAGTCGCACCACAAGGTGCAGCAGTACTGCTGCAACGTGTGCAACAAGAAGTTCACGCAGGTGACCTCGCTGAACCAGCACCTGCAGGCGCACGCCGGGGTCACCGGCTACTACTGTCCGCGTTGTCCGGAGAAGAACTTCAAGCTGCAGTCGCAGCTGCACACGCACATGAAGACCCACGGCCTGGCCTTTCCGTACGAGTGCGACAAGTGCGACGAGAAGTTCCTGCAGCAGGCCCATCTCGACCAGCACCTCAAGATGCACGACGAGTTCAAGTTCAAGTGCGACATCTGCCCGAGCAGCTTCAACCAGGAGTCGCTGCTGAAGAAGCACGTGCAGCGCCATGTCGAGGGTCGCTACCTCTCCTGTCCGGTGGCCAATTGTGCCGAGTCCTTTGCGGTGCGCCAGCACCTCTCCAAGCACCTGCTCACCAACCACGCCCACCACGAGCTGCCGCCTCCGAAGCGATCCAAGAAGGCGGGCACGCTGCAGACGTCGCAACAGCCGCTGGCGATGATCGGCCAGCCGTTGTCCCTGCAGCACACGACAGGGCAACGTAAGTGCTCACCATTCACTCTTTCACTTTCAATCTCACTAGGCCTTTCGTTGCATATCCAGGTGGACGTCCGCCGAAGAACAAGAACAAGGCGACAACGCTGGCCGCCACGGCCATCAAGATCGAGATCAACGAATCGCTCCACAGCCAGCATATCAGCAATGTCAGCGGCCTGTCCATCCAGCAGCAGATCAACCAGCACATGCAGCAGCAGGCGGCACAGCAGCAGGCGCAGCAGCAGGCGGCACAGCAGCAGGCGCAGCAGCAAGCGGCGCAACAGCAGCAGCAGGCGGCGCAGCAGCAGCAACTGCTGCACTTGCCGATGGGACAGGCGGTCAAGGCGCGTTTCATACCCACTAAGTAGGCTAGTTAAGGATGGAAAGAAGGTCTCTTTTAGCTTAAGCCCCGAACGATCAGCTGCTAAAGTCCCTGATTAGCATAGCCATAGCCAAAGTAGCATCACATTCAGCACATACACACGCAAAATATGATAGATATGGCGCGGATGTTTTGGAGTCTCTGCAGATCTCGAAATACTTTTGGGTGTCTGAAGTTGATGAAGCAGTCATCCTTTATACGCGTAACCCGTGGAGCAAAGCGTATGCTGGATTGGTGCAAAGGTAGGAGTAGGAAGCGTTTCCGTCCGTGAATTCTGAATCAGAATGACCTAGACATGATCTCGCGCCTAGCTTGTCCTACTTTCACATCAACTTTTTGGGTATCAGAACCCACATATCTCGGAATCGGCGAGCGGACTTCCAGAACATCCCGAATTTAGAGTCGGCGGCAAGCTGCTGGTTCAGTTTGGTGTCTGTCTCCCACTTCCTGTTTTGAATTCAGCAGCCAAAGCAATAGAGGAACCAAATGCCCCTGAATAGATTTCCAAGAAAATAGCAGCAATGCATGACATCGAAAGAGAAAAGGAGAAAATGCAGCAGCACCAGATGGACAGACAAAAACACAACTGACTTATAAAATTATGCACATAACACCCACATCTATATATACATTATATTATATAAACATGAGATCGGGTTGAGAAATCTGTAAAACTTAAATCGAATTAAAATTTTATTGTAATGCAAAGGCACAGCGAAACGGAAAATATAATGTTGGAAAGAAAAAAAGCAGAAAGCAAATACAAATTACCTACAATTGATAGTAATTATGCATAGAGAAAAGTAACGAAAACAAGAAGTGAAGAAACAATTCGATTAAATTCGGTATGTATTTATGTTAGGCATTAGCTTAAGTGTTTTTATTTTTTTTTTAATAAACCATTACAAAAAATCAACATTAAGAAACGAAAACGAGCAAATGTTCATTACAGCGAAAGTTTTCTTCTAAATGGGTGAAATTTGTTATATATCTTGAATATATGTATAGAAATTCAGAAGTGGCACAGGCGATCAGTTTTATATAATACACATATGTATATATAGTTTATTTGCAAATGCAATCCGTTTAAAAAAGATAGATAATAAATGTACATTGAGCTTAGGCTAGACGAGCAGAAGCGTTGAGGCCAACGAGAAAGGATCAGCAAGTCGGGCGCTCAATTCGAGATGAGTATATTTGGCTCGATGGAGTGCAGGACGTTGAATCCCTTGTGGAGGATGCAGGTGCGCTGGACGCCGCCGGCCACCAGAAAGTGCGAGAACTGCGAAATAGGGAATGACTTTAGTTTGCAAAGAAGCTTCAATCGCGCCAGTGGATGACCCCACCTCCACGGAGTGCTGATGGATGTTGCTCACGCAGACGACGATCTTGCCGCGGAGCTGCGCCTCCAATTGGGGCACCTGCAGGGCCTCCAGTCGCTGTTCACCCAACTGGACGGTGGCGAACGGTATGTTGATGCTATGCGGCACATGGACGCGTCCGAACTCCACCACACTGCGCAGATCGACGAGGGCCAGCTCCGCAGGCGAGTTGTCCAGCAGGAATTGCACATCCTTGGCGCTGATCCGGGGGCACTGCTCCTGTTGCAGGTGCTTCAGCTCGACATCCGCCACGCCAATGTCCTGGGGGGGGAGGAGAAACGATCTGTGATATAGAACGTGCCATGGTTTTGCTCGAGACTCACCAACGCCTGTGGCGGCTGGAGGCGCAACGCGTGCTGGCGGTGAGTAATACTCTTCGGTGTGGCCTCGTACATCTTCTGGGACTCCAGCACACAGCCATCCATCACGATATCGGGCAGGTCCGAGAAGAGCAGGATGCACTCGTTGAAACCGGAGGTGAGCAGCGTGCTCCTCAGCTGGCGCAATATGGCGATGCCTATGAACAGCGGATACGAACTGTCGCCCAGCATGAGTTTATCCCACAAATGCAGGATCTTGTGCAGCGGGAATACATCTGCAAGAAAGGAGAGAGTGGGTATTCAATCTATTCAAGCTATCAGTGGTGCAGACAGCAACTTACGCGAGAACATGGTGAGGAACCAGGGAATGGCAAACAACTCGGGTATAAAGCTAATGCTGGCCAAATGCTGAGCGAGGAGCGGCTCATGGAAGGCAGTCAGCTGGGAGAACTTGCTCAGGTACTCCTTGATCACCGCCGAATTATCCTTGAGAAAGAACCACTGCAGATACTTTGGAATGAACTTGAACAAGCTGAGGAAGGCCAACTCTATGGGCGGGTAAAGCGTTACAACAGAGAAACCTTTGCAAATCCTTGCTCACCTTCATTGTTGAAGTTGAGATAGAGAAACGGTGCCGTCAGTGAGTCCAGTCCCTGCCAGTAGACGTACTGCGGATGGGCGGTGACCCAGGCCTTGAGCAGCCGCCTCAGCTTGCGGTGGCCATCCGGCGAGGAGAGCAGCTCATCGTACTGATGGCAGCGCGGTATGTCCACCTCGATCTGCCGATCCGTGCTCGTAGACGTAAACTTGTCGATCTTCGCGTAACTGCCATTGGGCACGACCTCCAGCAGGGCGGCCCAAATGGGACCCCTTAGTAGCGGAGGCACATCCACGGCTGCCTCGCGCTGCAGCTGCTCCGCCGTATGCGGATAGCCCTGGAGCAGGCGCGTAAACAGTCGCACGCGCTGAAACTGATACTCGATGTCCTTTTCGCGGATAACCAGCGGCAGTTCCTGCAGTTCGCGAGCAAAGTGGGCGGGAAAACGCGGCGAGTGGAGCAGGGGAAAGTAGACTGCGGCCGGCAGGCCACTTAGTCGCTGGAGCAGCGCCTTCAGGCGCAGCGGCACCACGCGATCGTCCATCAGCTGCGCCTGGCTTCGTCCGGGACAAACGCTGGCGCCGCTCAGGCGAACGATTTGTGGCAGGCCCAAAATGGGCGCCTCACTCCGGATGAGACCCTCCTTTTTCAGCTCCGCCTGCACATCTCCGCCGGCCAGTTGCCACAGGTGGTAGATCTGCGACAAGGGACATCGCAGCAGCAGCGGTAAATGATCGGTTTCTAGGCTCAGGGGCTCCATCTTCTGTTTCTTCAAATCCAATAGGACTTCCTCGAAAATGGGATGTTCCAAGAGCTCCCCTGGCAGTGGTCTCCTCTTGGGCAGTACACTCAAACAGCTCTCCAGCAGCTGTCGCAGGCGCTGGTCCATCTGCACATAGCGCTCGTGGCACTGGTGCTCTCGCGCGATCTTCTCCAGCGCCCCGTTGCTCTTGCCGAAGGCCAGGATCTTCCTGACCACATTCGAGAGCTTGAGCTTCGGCCACAGCTCGATCTGCAATATTAGCTCCACCATCACCAGGGCCAGCGACCAAACGTCGCTCTTCACATTGCCATTCAGACCGAGCAGTCGTTCGGGCGCCATGTAGCGAATGTTGCCAATGGGAAAGGGCACATAGGCACCGCCCTTGGTCATGTGATGCAGCCCGTAGTTGAAGAGCTTCACCCGCTGCCCGTCGCTGGAGAGTAGAATGTGCTTGGGCTCCACGTTGTGGGCCACCAGATGGTGCCGACTCAGCACGTTGATGCCGCACGCCACCTGGTAGAAGATTCTCAGGATCTGGGCAATGGCCAGCGGTGGATGACGCATGGCGTAGTCCTCCAGTGAGAGTCCCAGATACTCCGAAACCACAATGGTGCGCTCTGAAAGGAAGGGGTTTCGCGTTAGAAGTGAGTCGTGGCACTGGAATTAGTGAGTGTTATCCGTAGATGATTCTGTGATCTTGGCACGTGTGGAATTAGTGGGAGTTTTGTGGGGACACGAGATGTAATAGTGGGTGTTTCCGGGATTCACGCCGGATTAGACCGGATGAGTGGCTTCCTGGGCGCTGGCTACCCACCGTGCTTGCCGCGGATCACATCCAGGTACTGGCACAGGTGCTCGTCCTGCAGCTCCTTCAGTTTCTGGGCACGCCCCAGGATCGCAATCGAGTTGGGCGTGAGGGGCAGGCCGTTGCTGCCGCACACGTCGCCGGGATGCAGTTTCGCGAAGAAGGTGACCGCGCACAGGCGGCACTCCCTTTCGCGCTCCCGCGTGCCCATGATCTCGATGCGATTTGCAAATCACAGCGATTTCCCTGGACTCCACGCCAGCATCAGCAACAATTTAATTTTTTTTCTTTTTTTTTTTTGCGAGCGGAATGCAAAAACAGCTGTTCACGTTGCCAGACTTCGGCGAGTGCAACGCCCTCAATTTGTTGGCTGGTGCTAGCAAAAGCGCATAATTTTAAGAGATATACGAATGTAAATCCTCAATTGGGGTTGCACTCATACGCCATCTATAAGCTAAAGTTTATAGTTCTTTTCCATAAATAGAGCAACAGTTGAGTGCGCTTAGCCGCGAGGCGCTGCCAGAATTTACATCAGCTGATGAACTTTTATTGGGAATTTTTTCAATCGTGTTAACATTAATTACGTAGGCAATGTTTTTATATATCTCTTTTTTTTTTAATTTTTTCAAATTAATTACTAGAAAGCAAAAAACGACATATCTGGCAGCTCTGCGCCAACGGCAGTGGGAAGCTTCTTCGCTCGATTTGCAACACCAATCGCTAGTTATCGCCTATCGTTTGTTTTTTGTTTTGTTGTCGCCTTGTTGTTGCCTCCGCTTGTTGTTGCTATTGGCATAGCGAGTTTGTTTTTATTGCGCACTCGAAATTGTTTTGTTATTTGCTGGCGATACGATTCGAGAAACGCTCTTCAGATGGTGCAAAATTTAGTTTAGTCCAAGTTAGTCGCTCGTTGCGTTCAAATGCAAGTGTGTTTGTGTGTGCGTGTCGTAGGTAACTGTTGAATGCAATTTGGCTATTTGGCAATTGCAGTTGCAACTTTGCAAGCTGCAACTTTGTGAATGAGAAGCGCGGCTAGAACGCAAATCACTGAGAAATGTCGCTTTTTGTGGAATATACGGAGCCCAAGTGGCGCCACCTGGATATGCGCGCGCTGTCCGTTGACGAATTTTACCTGTACCTGCGCTCGGAGTTCAGCAGCCAGACCCATCTGTACTCACTGTCCGACGAATGCTACACGGTAATAAATTGATGGCCCATGTAATCACATCGCGCAATCGGTTTCCCTTTCAATTGGCTGGCCCACTGATTCGATTTTAATTGTATTCTTTGCCGTTTTCGATTCGCAGTGTCCGTACACCAAAGTGAAAGCTCTGCCCGCTGCCGACGACGCTGCCGGCGTCGCTGAACCGTTACGTTTGAGTTCGGCGTATTCGTTGAATTTCAAAATATTCGAACACGATCAGGGTCACTATGCCTACGACAATGTGTGAGTATCACTGTACGTACAGTGGGCACTCGCGTAGAATGGCGCGGATCACAAGGTACAGTGGTCACCCGCTGAGGTCGAACGCTAGCACTTCTTTGAGTAAAGCTACATACTTCACTAATGATTACAATGGTTTATTGTGACCATGTGGGCTGTAGGCGATGGCCACTGTTCATCTTGTGATTAGCATACATGTACATGTAACTAGTTTAAGCGCAACTGCTTAGCAATATGCAATTGCACCTGTTCTCCTCCAAGTTTGTGTGACCAGCAGTTTGTCTTAAATCAATTCAATTTTCCCGCAGCTCGTCGCTCTGCTGGCTACGTCGCAGCGATCTGCAGGAATTCGGCGTCTACAACCTGACCCTGCAAGCGAATGGCACTTGTGCCTTTGCCGTGGACAAGCCGGGCGTACCAATTAATTACGGTGAGTGCCGCGTTAATCCGCAAGTGCCACTCCAGATACATATTACTTATCGCTCATACTATGATCCCCGCAGCTTTCATCGCCGTTTTCGTGCTGGTTGCCGCCCTGCTAATCGCCCTGAAGCTAGTGAGCTGCGCCTGGCGTTACTATCGCTATGACGAGGCCACCGCCGCCGCCGACAGCATCGGCGAAGCCGCTACCAAGGCTACGCAGAGGAAGCGCCTCCGCAGCCTGGACACCTTTCGCGGGTAACTGTCGTTCCGCCTGGCCAAGTCCTAAGCGTATTGTCCTTGTATTTGAAAACTAACAACGCTTTCCCATCGATCGCCACACAGCCTTTCGATTGTTCTGATGATCTTCGTGAACAGCGGTGGCGGCGGTTACGCCTGGATCGAGCATGCGGCCTGGAACGGACTGCACTTGGCCGACATCGTCTTCCCCTCGTTCCTCTGGATCATGGGCGTGTGCATACCGCTCTCCGTCAAATCGCAATTGTCGCGAGGCAGCAGCAAGGCGAGGATTTGCCTTCGCATACTGGTGCGATCGATAAAGCTGTTCGTCATCGGCCTGTGCCTCAACTCGATGAGCGGGCCGAATCTGGAGCAGCTGCGTGTCATGGGTGTGCTGCAGCGATTCGGAGTGGCCTACCTGGTAGTTGGGGTTCTTCATACGTTGTGCTGTCGCAGGGAGCCCATCAGTCCGCAAAGATCCTGGCAGCGCGCCGTCCACGATGTGTGCCTGTTTAGCGGAGAGTTGGCTGTGCTGTTGGCCCTGGTGGCCACCTATTTGGGCCTGACCTTCGGCCTACGCGTGCCTGGCTGTCCGCGCGGCTATCTGGGCCCGGGCGGCAAACACGACTACAATGCCCATCCCAAGTGCATTGGTGGCGCGGCGGGCTATGCGGACCTTCAGGTGCTGGGCAATGCGCACATCTACCAGCATCCGACGGCCAAGTACGTCTACGATTCCACAGCCTTCGATCCAGAGGGTATATTCGGTCAGTTTTTGAATTGAATGCGCGACCTGATCTAGTCTAATATCGAACCAATTGCAGGCTGCATTCTGAGCGTTGTGCAGGTGCTGCTCGGCGCCTTTGCGGGCGTAACTCTGTTGGTGCATCCCAACTATCAGTCGAGGATCCGTCGCTGGACACTACTCGCCATTCTGCTGGGCCTCATTGGCGGCGCTCTGTGTGGATTCTCGCGTGAGGGCGGCGCCATACCCGTGAACAAGAACCTCTGGTCGCTGTCCTTCGTGTGCGTCACCGTCAGCTTGGCCCTGGTAATCCTCTCGCTGATGTACTACTTCATCGACGTGCGGGAGACGTGGAGCTGGTCGGGCTATCCCTTCACCGAATGCGGCATGAATGCCATCGTGATGTACGTGGGCCACTCCGTGCTGCACAAGATGCTGCCCTGGCACTGGCGGATCGGCGAGATGAACACGCACTTCATGCTCCTGCTGGAAGCCACGTGGAACACCCTGGTCTGGGTGGGCATCGCGCTGTATCTGGACGCGCAGGAGTTCTACTACAGTGTATAGGCCACACGAGAATGCACAATCCATTCAATTGCCAAATAAATTAGACACTATCGCTGTACCAACGCAAACCAATATCAACAAAAGTAATTATAAATCAGACAAAGATAAACACACTGCGGCTTTTTTTTCAAATTTATTCATTAGTCTTTACAAAAACATCTTCTCTTAATACATAAATAATGGATTCTTTTGTAAGGCTACAATTTGTATGGTTCTGTGTGTGTGTGTGTGTCAAACTACAGGCTACCTGGGCGCTTCATTTAACTATTAACACTATTAATAATGGATACAATTTGTAAGGTTCTCATTCGCTCATTCTGTTCTCAAGGGCCCCAGTGTCCTGTAGTTGGACTCCAACAAGTCCCTCCCTTCTGCTCGACCGAAGCCGGAGCATCGAAGCCGGCGGAAGTAGCTTCCGGCGGTTAAGAAACTCCAGCGCCGGTGAAGCGGAAGGAGCGAGCTTGTTGGAGTCAAACTACAGGCTACCAGGGCGCCTCATTCAACTATTAACACTACAATAATGGATACAATTTGTAAGGTTCTGTGTGAGTGGGTGTGTTTTGCTTGGACTCATTGACTCATTCGCTCATTCTGTTCTCAAGGGCCCCAGTGTCCTGTAGTTGGACTCCAACAAGTCCCTCCCTTCTGCTCGACCGAAGCCGGAGCATCGAAGCCGGCGGAAGGAGCTTCCGGCGGTTAAGAAACTCCAGCGCCGGTGAAGCGGAAGGAGCGAGCTTGTTGGAGTCAAACTACAGGCTACCAGGGCGCCTCATTCAACTATTAACACTACAATAATGGATACAATTTGAAAGGTTCTGTGTGAGTGGGTGTGTTTTGCGTGGACTCATTCGCTCATTCTGTTCTCAAGGGCCCCAGTGTCCTGTAGTTGGACTCCAACAAGTCCCTCCCTTCTGCTCGACAGAAACCGGAGCATCGAAGCCGGCGGAAGTAGCTTCCGGCGGTTAAGAAACTCCAGCGCCGGTGAAGCGGAAGGAGCGAGCTTGTTGGAGTCAAACTACAGGCTACCAGGGCGCCTCATTCAACTATTAACACTACAATAATGGATACAATTTGTAAGGTTCTGTGTGAGTGGGTGTGTTTTGCTTGGACTCATTGACTCATTCGCTCATTCTGTTCTCAAGGGCCCCAGTGTCCTGTAGTTGGACTCCAACAAGTCCCTCCCTTCTGCTCGACCGAAGCCGGAGCATCGAAGCCGGCGGAAGTAGCTTCCGGCGGTTAAGAAACTCCAGCGCCGGTGAAGCGGAAGGAGCGAGCTTGTTGGAGTCAAACTACAGGCTACCAGGGCGCCTCATTCAACTATTAACACTACAATAATGGATACAATTTGAAAGGTTCTGTGTGAGTGGGTGTGTTTTGCGTGGACTCATTCGCTCATTCTGTTCTCAAGGGCCCCAGCGTCCTGTAGTTGGACTCCAACAAGTCCCTCCCTTCTGCTCGACCGAAGCCGGAGCATCGAAGCCGGCGGAAGGAGCTTCCGGCGGTTAAGAAACTCCAGCGCCGGTGAAGCGGAAGGAGCGAGCTTGTTGGAGTCAAACTACAGGCTACCAGGGCGCCTCATTCAACTATTAACACTACAATAATGGATACAATTTGTAAGGTTCTGTGTGAGTGGGTGTGTTTTGCGTGGACTCATTCGCTCATTCTGTTCTCAAGGGCCCCAGTGTCCTGTAGTTGGACTCCAACAAGTCCCTCCCTTCTGCTCGACCGAAACCGGAGCATCGAAGCCGGCGGAAGTAGCTTCCGGCGGTTAAGAAACTCCAGCGCCGGTGAAGCGGAAGGAGCGAGCTTGTTGGAGTCAAACTACAGGCTACCAGGGCGCCTCATTCAACTATTAACACTACAATAATGGATACAATTTGAAAGGTTCTGTGTGAGTGGGTGTGTTTTGCGTGGACTCATTCGCTCATTCTGTTCTCAAGGGCCCCAGCGTCCTGTAGTTGGACTCCAACAAGTCCCTCCCTTCTGCTCGACCGAAGCCGGAGCATCGAAGCCGGCGGAAGTAGCTTCCGGCGGTTAAGAAACTCCAGCGCCGGTGAAGCGGAAGGAGCGAGCTTGTTGGAGTCAAACTACAGGCTACCAGGGCGCCTCATTCAACTATTAACACTACAATAATGGATACAATTTGAAAGGTTCTGTGTGAGTGGGTGTGTTTTGCGTGGACTCATTCGCTCATTCTGTTCTCAAGGGCCCCAGCGTCCTGTAGTTGGACTCCAACAAGTCCCTCCCTTCTGCTCGACCGAAGCCGGAGCATCGAAGCCGGCGGAAGTAGCTTCCGGCGGTTAAGAAACTCCAGCGCCGGTGAAGCGGAAGGAGCGAGCTTGTTGGAGTCAAACTACAGGCTACCAGGGCGCCTCATTCAACTATTAACACTACAATAATGGATACAATTTGAAAGGTTCTGTGTGAGTGGGTGTGTTTTGCGTGGACTCATTCGCTCATTCTGTTCTCAAGGGCCCCAGCGTCCTGTAGTTGGACTCCAACAAGTCCCTCCCTTCTGCTCGACCGAAGCCGGAGCATCGAAGCCGGCGGAAGTAGCTTCCGGCGGTTAAGAAACTCCAGCGCCGGTGAAGCGGAAGGAGCGAGCTTGTTGGAGTCAAACTACAGGCTACCAGGGCGCCTCATTCAACTATTAACACTACAATAATGGATACAATTTGTAAGGTTCTGTGTGAGTGGGTGTGTTTTGCGTGGACTCAGAAGAATGAGCGAATTCTGTTTTGAAGGGTCCCAGTGGCCTGTAGTTGGACACAAAATAATGGTTACAATTTGTGTGGTTCTGTGTGTGTGTATTTGGGAGTGTGTTTTGCGTGGACTCATTCGCCCATTCTGTAGTTCAGTGTCCTAGTCTAGGCTAAAGTAACGTTTAGGCTAAGGTGTTCCTTGAAATGTTAAATATTACTCTTGAATGATATGGGACCGCGGCTAAGGAAGGGAGCTTGGCTTTCGGGCGCCGTTAAATAGCTTAGTGTATAACAAACGTAACAGGGTGGTTATTAAATTCCCTGCGAGACGCTAGACATCTCCTATCTATCTCTCTCTCTTTCGTGTTTAATCGCCTATACGATTTTGGCTTGTGGAGGGGGAGGAGCAGGTGGCTCCTGAGTCAGAGTCGCGGTATTCACCTCGTTTGACGACGCTGGTCCCACAAATTTGGCTGGCTTCAGCAGGATAATCTTGGGATTTGGCACCGTTACCTTTTTGCCCACCGATGACGGCGTTATAGTCACCGTGCTGGGCGCAATTGCGTTCATGGCAGCTGTTTGATTGCTGGCTGCCAACGAGGAGGCTGGCACAATGGTGGTCACTCCGTTCTCATGCTGAATGCTGCTGGTGCTATTGAATATAGCACGCATTTTATTGCTGTTGCCCTGAGATCCGCCAAGTACGTTGATTTTGAGTGGGGTTGCTCCTATCGATGGAGCACCGGCTCCGGCTCCGGTTGCGGCTGCGATTCCGGCTTCTCGTTGCTGCACAATTCGTGCCGTAAACTCGTTGCCCGCCAGCATCAGATTCTGAGACTGTCCAGCCAGAGGCAGGCCGCTGACTAGGATTAGCTGCACCCTGCCACCCGTGGTTCCACGCAGTTTGCACTCGTCCTGCTGAATATATTTAACGAAAAAAAATATAGGAATTAGTCAAATGCTCTGCATATATC
This sequence comes from Drosophila simulans, assembly GCF_016746395.2. NCBI lineage: Eukaryota > Metazoa > Arthropoda > Insecta > Diptera > Drosophilidae > Drosophila > Drosophila simulans. The sequence continues at coordinate 4,597,760 of NC_052525.2, forward strand.
ATGCAAATAAGAAACACGTACCGTTGGTGGGCTGACCGACTTGCGCTCTAGCACATGCTCATCGAATCCCGAATCCGAGGAATTGTCGTTGAACTTGGTGGCCACCGAGGACGAGGTGGAGCAGTTGGACAAGGAGGACAGCGACGAGGGCGAGGCAGCGCCCACAGAGACCACTTGGCCCTGGGCCTGCGACTGTGGTTGCATATGGACGGTGGGCTTGAGGATCAGGGACAGAGTGGAATGTGGCTTCGGCGACAGTGGTTGGCCGATCGTTTCAGTCTTGCTCATTGGAATTGGACTTATGCTATGGATTTCACCTTGCGGAAATGACCCCGATTGTCGCTTGCAGAATAAATGATGCTTCTTAAGTGGCCCAATCGTTGGCACCTTGCTTTGAACTTGAGTGGTGAGTGGCGATGAGTTGGTCGTGGGGGTTGGAGTTGCATTTACCGCCTCCGCCTGCTGCTGTTGCAGCTGAAGTTGCATCTGCTGGTGGCGTATGCGCTGGTGCTTCGCACACGGTTTGTACAGCTCCGGATCGATGATGTAGTGAATGCTGCCGAGGGATAAGCTCTGGAAGACCACACCGCAACAGACCTCCAGGCGAACGAGATCACTTTCCTCGAAGAAGGGGATATTGTCGACGGCCCGACGATTCTTTTGTGGCGCCAGCTGACGACGTCGGTAGCTGCCGGTTAACTTCGAGCGTTTGTTGTTGTGCTCCTTCGATTCGTTGGCAGTGGCCAGTGCGGCAGCCGCTGTTCGCTTGCGCGTTTGATATGGTGCATTTGCCGGCAGCATATGTTCATCATCGTAGCTCTCGTTCGAATCGCTCTGCTGATGATCCGAGGTGGGTGAAGTGCTGCTAGGTCGATTGACAGTACTAGTTGATAATGATAATGATGATGATGGTGATAATGATGATGATAACGATGATGTTGATTTTGATGATGATCTTGCTGCTGCTTCAGTCGCCGCTCTCTCCTTACTCTTGCGGTTCTTCTTGAAGATCTTGGCGAACTTCTCGGGCAGGAATGAGTTGCCACTGCCATTGGCGGCCCTGCTCTTCGCGTCTGCGTTGTCGCGCTTCTTCTGTTTGGCCATGGACTTGGTGCCGGGTCCAGCACGGGCATCCACCACCTGCAATGTGCGCAAAGCGAGAGAAAGCGGGTTAGTATTTTTTTTGTTTTACATAGGCATTAATACTTACATGACCCCAGTGACGCTTACTACCTATGGGTAGTCGCTTGTAGCGCTTGACCAAAAGGACGCAGGCGTTGCAGATTTCGCCATTTCGCGGCTCATTAAGATTGAAGCATTGCATCGACTCCTTTTCGTACTTCCGGGAAGCGGTGAACCGCGAGCTGCTCGACTTGGCCCGGCAAATGCAACATCCATCCGCAGAGCGGTAGACGCGTGGCTTATGAAAATTGAACATGGCTTGTTATTGGACTATGTTTCTGGTTCTGATATTTGGGTTTTCAATTTTCCGTGGAGATTTCACAATTTACGATGACGTTATTTTCCTCTTCTTTCTTCTTTTTTTACCCTTTTGATTCTTTTTCTTTTTCTTTTTTGACGCTTTTTATGTTTTTCCTTTTTTTTTGACGCTTTTTATGTTTTTCCTTTTTTTTTGACGCTTTCAATGTTTTCTTTTTTTTTTTTTTGTTTGACGCTTTTAGTGTTTTTTGCTTTCCTTGCTTGATGTTTGTTCTTTGTATTGGAAAGTGTTTTGAGTGGCAGATTTGGGTTTCTGTGTTTGGTGTGTGCTGCGGCGGTGTTCACTAAAGTTGTGCTAGTGTTATTTGTGCTCGCTTTTTCCGTTTTCCCCCGTTGTTCTGAGCGCGTGCATTGCCAACATCCATTGTCCAGGCTTCACTGTAGCTGGCTGCATTTGTGCTGAAAAGTAAAAAAGCAAAATTAGCGAATGTTGGGTAATTTTCAAACGTCAAGTGTTGACTAACGTCGGCAATACGCGGTATTACAAATTTAACAAGTGCTGAACAGCTGTTGGAACAGTGTTGAAATGCGCTCAAACTGACAACATGTTATTGCATTTATGCATATATGCACATGTATGCTTCAAGTTCACAAACCAAAATGACAGCAAAACGTTTAATCATTTTAAATATTCACCACATTAAGCGCGGCGGAGCGACAACAAATGGTAATGCTCACATATCTTATCAGCTGAACGTAGCAAGTGGTTTGGGTTTATTTCCAGGGCAGTGCTAATTAAATTTAACAAACATGTTTAGAGTTCAAAAAAAAAAAAAAAAAAAAACATATCAACAACGGCGGACCAATGAGAGGTGTGCGAGCGAGATAGCTAGCTAAGCCACGCGCGCGCTCCCAACACACACAAACGCAACATATTTCGTGTTGCCGGCAACACTTCCATATACGAGCATACACACAAACACGCGCATATGCATGTGTGCGTGAGGATGCGAGTGCAATTTTTTGGCTGTTTTTCTGGTGGAAGGAGACACTCGATAAACAAAGTGCTATGCGCTCTTTCGCTGCATTTGCAGAAGTATGCGTCTTACTACTACTCCCCCTCTCACACACCACGCGCAAGAAGAAGAAAACGAGAGCCGCTCTTTCTGCCGCTACAACTGCTTCTTCTTCTTCCAGATGCGTTTATATTTGTATTTCTTTATTTCGATTGCTTGCATTTTTTGGGGACACTGATTTCTTTTAAAATTTGAAAGGTCACTTTCGTTGCCTTTGGGAGTGTGTGTGTGTGTTTCATGCACAGGACGTATGTTTAAATATACACGCACGCAATTCACTAGATAATTTATTTTAAAATGAAGTGCAAATGCGTCTCAATAATGCGTCTTTTCTAATATTAACACGTTATGCCACGAATTCATTTAAATTTACCTTAAATGAACAGACACTTTTATTAGCAACAATTTAAATCACTTTTTTTTTTATATTTTTCAAATTTAAAGGAAACAGAGAAGAAGAACAACAACACGTCCGGACGCTATGAACACAAAGGCAAAATGACGAAACTGACGAAAATCAACTAGAGGTGGGAAAACAGCGATGCCAACATCGATGTCAAACATCGATATTTTCGAAGAATCACAAACATCGGTTTTTTTTCGAGCAATCATCGTATAAATTGTAAGTACAAATTAATTTTGCATATCTTCTAATACAATTATTATTAGCACATTGCAATTTTTTGTGACTTGCTTGTGGTGTTGGGTGGCGTCGTGGAACACGTGGATAAACTCCCGAACATTCCACGTGCGTATAAATTCGTATTTCTTTACTTCGTTTGAGGGGACACTGATTTCTTTTAAAATTTGCTAAGTCACTTTCGTTGCATTTGCAAGTGTGTGTGTGTGCACCGGCTGTATGTTTATATATATATATATATATATGAAATGAAGTGCAAATGCGTCTAAATTCTGCTTCTTTTCTAATATTAACACGTTATGGCATGAATTTAATTATATTTACCTTAAATGAACAGACACTTTTATTGCTATTTTATTAGCAACAATTTATTTCACTTTGTTTTTTGATATTTTTGAATTTGAAGGAAAACGGAGGAGAAAAACTAAAACACGTGCGCACGCTAGAAACCCCAAGGGCCAACTGGCGAATCTGACGAAAATCGACTAGAGGTGGAGAAAAATTGATGCCAACATCGATGTCAAACATCGATATTTTCGAAGAATCACAAACATCGGTTTGTTTTTTCGAGGAATCATCGTATAAATTGTAAGTACAAATTAATTTTGCATATCTTCTAATACAATTATTATTAGCACATTGCAAATTTATTGTGACTTGCTTGTGGTGTTGGGTGGCGTCGTGGAACACGTGGATAAACTCCCGAACATTCCACGTGCGTATAAAATCGTATTTCTTTACTTCGTTTGAGGGGACACTGATTTCTTTTAAAATTTGCTAAGTCACTTTCGTTGCATTTGCAAGTGTGTGTGTGTGCACCGGCTGTATGTTTATATATATATATATATATATGAAATGAAGTGCAAATGCGTCTAAATTCTGCTTCTTTTCTAATATTAACACGTTATGGCATGAATTTAATTATATTTACCTTAAATGAACAGACACTTTTATTGCTATTTTATTAGCAACAATTTATTTCACTTTGTTTTTTGATATTTTTGAATTTAAAGGAAAACGGAGGAGAAAAACTAAAACACGTGCGCACGCTAGAAACCCCAAGGGCCAACTGGCGAAACTGACGAAAATCGACTAGAGGTGGAGAAAAATTGATGCCAACATCGATGTCAAACATCGATATTTTCGAAGAATCACAAACATCGGTTTGTTTTTTCGAGGAATCATCGTATAAATTGTAAGTACAAATTAATTTTGCATATCTTCTAATACAATTATTATTAGCACATTGCAAATTTATTGTGACTAGCTTTTGGTGTTGGGTGGCGTCGTGGAACACGTGGATAAACTCCCGAACATTCCACGTGCGTATAAAATCGTATTTCTTTACTTCGTTTGAGGGGACACTGATTTCTTTTAAAATTTGCTAAGTCACTTTCGTTGCATTTGCAAGTGTGTGTGTGTGCACCGGCTGTATGTTTATATATATATATATATATATATATGAAATGAAGTGCAAATGCGTCTAAATTCTGCTTCTTTTCTAATATTAACACGTTATGGCATGAATTTAATTATATTTACCTTAAATGAACAGACACTTTTATTGCTATTTTATTAGCAACAATTTATTTCACTTTGTTTTTTGATATTTTTGAATTTAAAGGAAAACGGAGGAGAAAAACTAAAACACGTGCGCACGCTAGAAACCCCAAGGGCCAACTGGCGAAACTGACGAAAATCGACTAGAGGTGGAGAAAAATTGATGCCAACATCGATGTCAAACATCGATATTTTCGAAGAATCACAAACATCGGTTTGTTTTTTCGAGGAATCATCGTATAAATTGTAAGTACAAATTAATTTTGCATATCTTCTAATACAATTATTATTAGCACATTGCAAATTTATTGTGACTTGCTTGTGGTGTTGGGTGGCGTCGTGGAACACGTGGATAAACTCCCGAACATTCCACGTGCGTATAAAATCGTATTTCTTTACTTCGTTTGAGGGGACACTGATTTCTTTTAAAATTTGCTAAGTCACTTTCGTTGCATTTGCAAGTGTGTGTGTGTGCACCGGCTGTATGTTCATATATATATACATATGAAATGAAGTGCAAATGCGTCTAACTTCTGCTTCTTTTCTAATATTAACACGTTATGGCATGAATTTAATTATATTTACCTTAAATGAACAGACACTTTTATTGCTATTTTATTAGCAACAATTTATTTCACTTTGTTTTTTGATATTTTTGAATTTGAAGGAAAACGGAGGAGAAAAACTAAAACACGTGCGCACGCTAGAAACCCCAAGGGCCAACTGGCGAAACTGACGAAAATCGACTAGAGGTGGAGAAAAATTGATGCCAACATCGATGTCAAACATCGATATTTTCGAAGAATCACAAACATCGGTTTGTTTTTTCGAGGAATCATCGTATAAATTGTAAGTACAAATTAATTTTGCATATCTTCTAATACAATTATTATTAGCACATTGCAAATTTATTGTGACTTGCTTGTGGTGTTGGGTGGCGTCGTGGAACACGTGGATAAACTCCCGAACATTCCACGTGCGTATAAAATCGTATTTCTTTACTTCGTTTGAGGGGACACTGATTTCTTTTAAAATTTGCTAAGTCACTTTCGTTGCATTTGCAAGTGTGTGTGTGTGCACCGGCTGTATGTTTATATATATATATATATATATGAAATGAAGTGCAAATGCGTCTAAATTCTGCTTCTTTTCTAATATTAACACGTTATGGCATGAATTTAATTATATTTACCTTAAATGAACAGACACTTTTATTGCTATTTTATTAGCAACAATTTATTTCACTTTGTTTTTTGATATTTTTGAATTTAAAGGAAAACGGAGGAGAAAAACTAAAACACGTGCGCACGCTAGAAACCCCAAGGGCCAACTGGCGAAACTGACGAAAATCGACTAGAGGTGGAGAAAAATTGATGCCAACATCGATGTCAAACATCGATATTTTCGAAGAATCACAAACATCGGTTTGTTTTTTCGAGGAATCATCGTATAAATTGTAAGAACAAATTAATTTTGCATATCTTCTAATACAATTATTATTAGCACATTGCAAATTTATTGTGACTAGCTTGTGGTGTTGGGTGGCGTCGTGGAACACGTGGATAAACTCCCGAACATTCCACGTGCGTATAAAATCGTATTTCTTTACTTCGTTTGAGGGGACACTGATTTCTTTTAAAATTTGCTAAGTCACTTTCGTTGCATTTGCAAGTGTGTGTGTGTGCACCGGCTGTATGTTTATATATATATATATATATATATATATGAAATGAAGTGCAAATGCGTCTAAATTCTGCTTCTTTTCTAATATTAACACGTTATGGCATGAATTTAATTATATTTACCTTAAATGAACAGACACTTTTATTGCTATTTTATTAGCAACAATTTATTTCACTTTGTTTTTTGATATTTTTGAATTTGAAGGAAAACGGAGGAGAAAAACTAAAACACGTGCGCACGCTAGAAACCCCAAGGGCCAACTGGCGAAACTGACGAAAATCGACTAGAGGTGGAGAAAAATTGATGCCAACATCGATGTCAAACATCGATATTTTCGAAGAATCACAAACATCGGTTTGTTTTTTCGAGGAATCATCGTATAAATTGTAAGTACAAATTAATTTTGCATATCTTCTAATACAATTATTATTAGCACATTGCAAATTTATTGTGACTTGCTTGTGGTGTTGGGTGGCGTCGTGGAACACGTGGATAAACTCCCGAACATTCCACGTGCGTATAAAATCGTATTTCTTTACTTCGTTTGAGGGGACACTGATTTCTTTTAAAATTTGCTAAGTCACTTTCGTTGCATTTGCAAGTGTGTGTGTGTGCACCGGCTGTATGTTCATATATATATACATATGAAATGAAGTGCAAATGCGTCTAACTTCTGCTTCTTTTCTAATATTAACACGTTATGGCATGAATTTAATTATATTTACCTTAAATGAACAGACACTTTTATTGCTATTTTATTAGCAACAATTTATTTCACTTTGTTTTTTGATATTTTTGGATTTGAAGGAAAACGGAGGAGAAAAACTAAAACACGTGCGCACGCTAGAAACCCCAAGGGCCAACTGGCGAAACTGACGAAAATCGACTAGAGGTGGAGAAAAATTGATGTCAATATCGATGTCAAACATCGATATTTTCGAAGAATCACAAACATCGGTTTGTTTTTTCGAGGAATCATCGTATAATTTGTAAGTACAAATTAATTTTGCATATCTTCTAATACAATTATTATTAGCACATTGCAAATTTATTGTGACTTGCTTGTGGTGTTGGGTGGCGTCGTGGAACACGTGGATAAACTCCCGAACATTCCACGTGCGTATAAAATCGTATTTCTTTACTTCGTTTGAGGGGACACTGATTTCTTTTAAAATTTGCTAAGTCACTTTCGTTGCATTTGCAAGTGTGTGTGTGTGCACCGGCTGTATGTTCATATATATATACATATGAAATGAAGTGCAAATGCGTCTAACTTCTGCTTCTTTTCTAATATTAACACGTTATGGCATCATCGATATTTTGATATTTTTGAATTTGAAGGAAAACGGAGGAGAAAAACTAAAACACGTGCGCACGCTAGAAACCCCAAGGGCCAACTGGCGAAACTGACGAAAATCGACTAGAGGTGGAGAAAAATTGATGCCAACATCGATGTCAAACATCGATATTTTCGAAGAATCACAAACATCGGTTTGTTTTTTCGAGGAATCATCGTATAATTTGTAAGTACAAATTAATTTTGCATATCTTCTAATACAATTATTATTAGCACATTGCAAATTTATTGTGACTTGCTTGTGGTGTTGGGTGGCGTCGTGGAACACGTGGATAAACTCCCGAACATTCCACGTGCGTATAAAATCGTATTTCTTTACTTCGTTTGAGGGGACACTGATTTCTTTTAAAATTTGCTAAGTCACTTTCGTTGCATTTGCAAGTGTGTGTGTGTGCACCGGCTGTATGTTCATATATATATATATATATATGAAATGAAGTGCAAATGCGTCTAAATTCTGCTTCTTTTCTAATATTAACACGTTATGGCATGAATTTAATTATATTTACCTTAAATGAACAGACACTTTTATTGCTATTTTATTAGCAACAATTTATTTCACTTTGTTTTTTGATATTTTTGAATTTGAAGGAAAACGGAGGAGAAAAACTAAAACACGTGCGCACGCTAGAAACCCCAAGGGCCAACTGGCGAAACTGACGAAAATCGACTAGAGGTGGAGAAAAATTGATGCCAACATCGATGTCAAACATCGATATTTTCGAAGAATCACAAACATCGGTTTGTTTTTTCGAGGAATCATCGTATAAATTGTAAGTACAAATTAATTTATCATATTTTCTAATAAAATTATTAATAGCACATTGCAAATTTATTGGGACTTGTTAGTGGTGTTGGCTGGCGTCGTGGAACACGTGGATAAACTCCCGAACATTCCACGTGCGTATAAAATCGTATTTCTTTACTTCGTTTGAGGGGACACTGATTTCTTTTAAAATTTGCTAAGTCACTTTCGTTGCATTTGCAAGTGTGTGTGTGTGCACCGGCTGTATGTTTATATATATATATATATATATGAAATGAAGTGCAAATGCGTCTAAATTCTGCTTCTTTTCTAATATTAACACGTTATGGCATGAATTTAATTATATTTACCTTAAATGAACAGACACTTTTATTGCTATTTTATTAGCAACAATTTATTTCACTTTGTTTTTTGATATTTTTGGATTTGAAGGAAAACGGAGGAGAAAAACTAAAACACGTGCGCACGCTAGAAACCCCAAGGGCCAACTGGCGAAACTGACGAAAATCGACTAGAGGTGGAGAAAAATTGATGTCAATATCGATGTCAAACATCGATATTTTCGAAGAATCACAAACATCGGTTTGTTTTTTCGAGGAATCATCGTATAATTTGTAAGTACAAATTAATTTTGCATATCTTCTAATACAATTATTATTAGCACATTGCAAATTTATTGTGACTTGCTTGTGGTGTTGGGTGGCGTCGTGGAACACGTGGATAAACTCCCGAACATTCCACGTGCGTATAAAATCGTATTTCTTTACTTCGTTTGAGGGGACACTGATTTCTTTTAAAATTTGCTAAGTCACTTTCGTTGCATTTGCAAGTGTGTGTGTGTGCACCGGCTGTATGTTCATATATATATACATATGAAATGAAGTGCAAATGCGTCTAACTTCTGCTTCTTTTCTAATATTAACACGTTATGGCATGAATTTAATTATATTTACCTTAAATGAACAGACATTTTTATTGCTATTTTATTAGCAACAATTTATTTCACTTTGTTTTTTTATATTTTTGAATTTGAAGGAAAACGGAGGAGAAAAACTAAAACACGTGCGCACGCTAGAAACCCCAAGGGCCAACTGGCGAAACTGACGAAAATCGACTAGAGGTGGAAAAAAATTGATGTCAATATCGATGTCAAACATCGATATTTTCGAAGAATCACAAACATCGGTGTTTTTCGAGCAATCATCGTATAAATTGTAAGTACAAATTAATTTATCATATTTTCTAATACAATTATTAATAGCACATTGCAAATTTATTGGGACTTGTTAGTGGTGTTGGCTGGCGTCGTGAAAGACATGGAGAACATGGTGGAGAAACATCGATGCAAACATCTCTAAAATCAACGCATGTACGAAATGGTGTACAAGGAGAATGCAGTGATAACGCGAGCAGCTGAGCATTGCCGTCTCGCTCGCACGCGTGCGGTGCGTGTGTACGTGAGAAAGCGCACAGCAAAGGCAACAGCGAAAAATTCCGGTTGTGAAAAAGGGAGAAAGAAAAAAGCGTTTGTTACAACCAGGGGCGTTAGAAAAGGGTTGTGCCAATGTAGACAAATAAATAGCAAAACGGTAGATTGCATATATTGTTAAATCCCCTGAATATAAAATCGTAATACGCCACTGTTTATAACAGAAGCAGAAGTTCGCTGCCGGCAGGGTTGCCACCTGACTGCAACTTTAAATGAATGCGAATTAAGCAATACATATGATTTGCAAATAATAAGCGCAACAATTATAACACGCTCTTTTGTTGATATTCTTTGTTTGCACTGCGACTGATAAAGATAAAGCTGAAAACGTGCCGCGCAGCTGTTGCGGCTTCTCATATCTATTTATAGCGTTTTTATTGCAGCACAGCACCCACACGCTTTTGTTTCGCTCTTCTTCATCCCCCATTACTACTATTTCCATCTCATACGTGACTAGGCACGCATAACATGGGAAGTGGTAACACTGCTGCACAGTGCTTAACAACACTAAGTGTTCTGCTCGATGTGGTTGATGTTTCGCTTGCATTTTTCTTCTTTTACGTTATCATTCGGCGAAAGTTGCCGAAAAAAAGAGGCCCCACCATGTTTTACATTTACAGATGCACACAAGTGTGTGCGTAAGGCGGTCTACGTGCCGAATTAAAGCAACATAAAAGGCCCCTGAATAAACTAGGTCGCTGCTCGTTGTTGTTATTGCTATCAAAAAAAAATATGCAAGCCGCTAATGTGTGTAAATGGAATTGTAAGCGAGTGTGCTTGTATGCGTGCAAGGGACGCCTGCCGCTTCCTCTTCTTCGACTTGCCAAACAACAACGAGCGAAATTGAGCGTGAAAACAGAGGAAACGCAAAGATAGATATTGTATGTAAACATGCGTATTTAACAGCGGCTGACCTTGTTTTCATTTGAGCCTAACAAGCAACGGAAAGTGAAAGACTTTGATTGGAATTCTCATAAGAATGTGAAACAGGTTTCGCTCTCATAACGGTATCTGCATACATACACACACAGATGAGGCGTAATAGCAAGGCAAAAACAAGAAAAAGCCGGAAAAAGAAAGTAATAAGGCAGAAAATGTTTAGTTTATATTTCTTGACCGAGAAAGAGAGAGAGAGATGGAGACGTAGAGAGTGACTGTTAAGTAATAGGTTTGCAGAGAAAGCGCGCGCAAAAGATACAAGAAATAAAACACATTTACATGTATTGTGTGCTACTTATTGATGTCGCTATTTTCTGGTATTTTCCGCACAATTGCCGCAGTTTCTGAGCGCTTTTGACATTGGAAGAGTTCAAGCGGCTTTTGTTTTACGAATTCGATTTAAACTCATTTTCGATTTGCGAAGGTCAACAGCAAAACAAAATGAAGCCGACTGCACGCACACGAACGCAATATTTACACAGATACATTCACCGCCGTTGCTTGTTGTCTTGTTGCTCCTTAAATATGTTACTTGTGCATATCAAATATTACTTGCAATCTTTACCTTTGTAGAGCCGCTCGATTTTACAACTATTATTTATCACGCTTTATTTTCACTATATACTGCACTTTATCGCTTCCTTTTTACTTTTGATTGCTACTGACATCGAATTGACGTGCTGCTAGTGACTGCATGTTAACGGCTAACAGCTTTAGCAATCTATCGATTAATGCTGTTAACGCTACAGCTGATTAACAGAATTATTGAAATATATTAGATTTTAAAAAATACTGAATACAGCTAGCTGGTCATTCTCCTGTTTTACATTTTATTTAATTTACGAATACGTTTAATTTAAAATTTGTTGATATATGATTTGACAAATTATTTGGTCTCAACACGTCTTAGCTAACCCCACACAAAACCACTTAGAGATTATTTTGAGGTTCCACGAAAAAATAAAATTGTTGTGTGTATAGAGAATATACATTAAAACCAAATAAAAATAAACCTGTATATATTAATACCATAGGATAGCTACTAATTCTACGAGCTGTGGGCCTTGAGTGCTGGTGTTCATATAACTTTCTTAAGTTTGCTTGATATAATTTTCATATTGCGTATCTGAAAAAATAAATAAGTAATAATAAAATATTTGTTTGAAGTTCAGTAAAAGTAGTTTGATTCACTTATTACCTGGTGATTCTTTCTCTGCAGATATAAACCATTTGAATATATTTTCAAAATCGTTCGTGTTAATGTTTTCTACCCAAATTATAAAGGGTTTCTGTTTATTATGAAAACATGGATACATTTATAATAAGTGCTCAAAATATTTATATATTTTCTTAATATATTAAAATATAAAATAAATTGTATTTTCTATTAGAAGACTTATATTAAAAATAACAAAGTTGTAATAACAAGTTTAAAATAATTACAAAATTGCAATTTTTGAAATTGAAAAGCAGGTAATTTCATATAAAATACTATTAGTGTGATTGCACGAATACTTGTTGAATACCAAATCCATAAATTCAATTTCGCTTTCAGAAACAACTAAACATCAAATTTGGGCAAACACGAACAAAACATCTCATATAATATTAACAATATATTTATGAACAAATTGACTAATTTTAAATAAATTATGAGTGGCCCTGTGTTGTGTAAGATATGTAGTATTTATTCAGTATTTTTGGATATTTTTTGTGGTTTTTCGGCAACACTGCGCGACGGTCACGCCTTTGTATTGTATTTATATTCATTCGTTAAACGACGCTCGTCCAAAAAGGCAGAAAATGTGGAAATTCGTTGATGAACAGTGGTGAAAAGTGCGTGGAGTCATTCGCTTCTATTTATCGTGGCTAATTCCTTTTCGCAGCCAATTTTTCTTATTTTTTTTTCTTAAGATGTCAGTAACAAGTTGTCGGTCAATAAAAGTGCCAGTTTATTTTCCGCATAATAAAGGCTACTAAAGCCTAATTTTTTTGTCTGTGATTTATTTTTTTTATATTAAGTGCGCCGACGCGCCAGAAGTTTATATTCTGTTTTTATGTTTTCCCCTTAAAACGAAACGTGACTAGTTTGTTTTAAATTGGTGTGCAACGAAAACAAGAAGAAGCTGAAGAAGAGGGCGGAGAGGAGAGGAAGCAGAAGAAAAAGAGCAACAGTCAAGTGAATTAGTTTTTTTTTTCGTCCATGCCGTCGCTGCCGACGTCGACGCCGTTGCGCCGCCGCATTTAGTCATTGCATCAGTGTGTGCGAGTGTGTGTGTGGGAGAGAGAGCGAGTGGGAGAGCAAGGGCGGAGTAAAAGTAAATGCGTGCAATTAGCATTTAATGCAATCACCATTAACCGCCCACTATTGTAATTTATATTACCCTAGTACCTTTACTTTACACATACACCTACACACAGACACCTGCTCAGCTAGTGGTAGTGCAAATATGAAGTGCAAAAAGCGGCGGCAACAACAATTGTCTGTTAATTGCTGGATATTTCGTAATGCAGCAACAATAACAACGGTAGCAAACCGTAATGCCACAGTGGAGCCTCGCTAATCGAATCGTTGGTCATATTAACCAAATTAGTTATTTGTTTGCATTGAATTTACATTTCATATTTTAACTTCTAAATCTCGATAGATTTGCATTAATTGCTTGCGTGTTCAATAGCAGGGAGCGCCCACTGTACTTGTAGTGAAGCGCCGTTACAGCCACAAATGCGTGTGAGTGTGATTTTATATATATATGTGTGTGTGTGTCTGCATTAAATCACACACTTGCAGCGCTCATGCACACGCACTTGTACTTGTGCGTGGCTCACATTTCCATAGCCAGCCGCTTCCCCCTCCACGCTCATTGTTGCTCATCACCTGCAGCTTTCGCTTCTGCTTCTTCTCCCTCTCCTACCGTCGGTGCGCGCATACACATGCACGCATGTGCCGTTACAAATTCGCTTGGGCATAAATCAATCAATTTTTCGTGCATTCGCCGGCGATTGTTAATGGAAATCGTATTAGAAAACAACAATTACAATGGGCCCACATCTGCCGCTCTCGCTCTCGATCGCGCTCATCATTGCTCTCCCGTTTCCCGTTACAGAGAGTGCAATACAAGTGCAATATTAATTAAGTAATAGAGGAAACGTAATATGCGTGTGCAATACAAACAAATGACCATGTAACGGCCAACAGAAATGTATATGCAATACAAAAATATATACATGTGTAAAACAATAAGCGCAAAACACCGCCCATCCCCGCTCGAAAAGTAAAACCAGCAATCTGCGAAACCTTCGACCATCATTGGGTTTTACTGTACTTGAAAATGGACTGTGCCACGCGAAAACAACAACAATTACGGGCACATCATCAGCAGCAACAAATACAAATACAAATACAACGACAAACATATGGACGAAAGCGGCGGCAATTACAAAAACAACACCACAACCACCACCACTACTACCACCACAATCAACAACAACAACAAAAACATTTCGTGTGGCTTGTTGTTGGCATTTTGACAATTTTTTTGGCTCAGGTGAGTGAGAAAAAAAATGAAGGAAAAGAAACAACAACAAAACATAGTGATAAAGATAAAGCGACAGGTAAACCCACAAAGTTAGTTACCTTTATGATTTTGGGGGAAATTCGTTGGGAAAATTCTGAGGACTCCTAATGATGGTGCAGTGTTGTAAAAAATATGCATATTTCCACTAATTACAATGCAGATTTCATAGAGTTGCCAACAACACAGGCAATTTGCTAACTATCTTGGAATGTTTTTTTTCTGTTTTTATTTTTTTCGAAAATTACAAGCCAACTATTTTCCAAGTTTTAGTGGCAGAAAATGTCTTAACTGGGTTTTTGATTCGCTGAGTGCGTTTTAGGAACTCGTTTGGCCGGTTCTAGTTGGGATTTTGGCTGGGTGTTATGTTATTTTAATATGAACTCGCTCAACCGCTCACTAAAATTGAACTAAAATCACGATAAATCCAGATTTCATATAAAACCGATCAGTTTCATATAAATATTTAATGTGTTTAATGCTCCAAACCTGGTTTACTTGTTATCTGATTAAATTTCGGTAGCAATAGTTTGATTAAAACGCCGCTTGCAGAGCTCGAAATCTTTAAAAACAAATTAGAAGCGCACTGTATTTCTAAATTTAAAATGCGCTGATTAAATTTTATTTTGATGGGTGATTTGTGGGCCTATTCCAGTGATTATTCCTTGTTTTATTGCCTGACTTTTTTTTTTACCTCGTTCACAAAACTCGTTTCATTTCGTTTCGTTTTGCATTGTTGTCGCATTGTTTCAACGCAAACGAAAGACAATAAAAACAAAATCCCAACCACCGCAACGCAACAAGTAAAAAGTTAAAAAAAAAAAACAGATGAAAACACTAAAAAGCGAACGCAAGTTAAACTCAAGGTTGGTTCTGATGACGCTGTCATCGCAACTTCCTCACTCAGAAAAAATTTCAATACGCTTTTCGAGCGATTCCGATTCGTAAACTGTTTCTATGCTTAAAATAAAACAAAAAAACTAGAGATGGCAAACTTGTATCTTTGCTGCTGCAGTTTCTTTGTATCTTTGTATCTCAGATGCACAACAAAGTTGTCCCTGATTTGGCAGTTTCTTTGGCCACAACAACTTCAATGTGCACTACTGCTGTGTTAGTTTTTTCCACATGCTTCATATTCATAACTACTCACGTGTATCTGTGACTTTGGCTTTCATTTTATCTGGGCAATGCCGCGATTGCGGATCGCGGGTCATTACGTGCCGGCTTATCGCCCCAACTTGGAACTTGGCCGAAAGTATTCGTATTACTAAGCGTCCCAAACATACAAATGCGAAAATGTTTATAAAAAAAAAAAAACAAAAAAAAAATGCCAGCGAAGAAGAGTGGCGATGACATCAGCCAGGTTTTCGTGATCACTTTATTTACTACGGGCCAAAAGAGAGCGGGGCGTAACCACAAAATGTGTAAATTTGACTGATTTCGACTGAAAAATGGTTTGTTTCGAAAATTCCCATTTGATTTGATTGGGCTCTGTTTTTGCATTTAATTGTCCTCAAATCGTTTGCACTTCTTTGGGCCTAATGAAAGCATTTAATACCTAAATCCTTTGTTGTTCCAAGGCAGCCTGAAGTGAGTAAACTCAATTAGAATCGAGCAGATGGAGTACAAAGTGCCGGCAATTAAGCCACCCTTTTGTATCCACATAATATTGGAATTGTGTCAAGTGGTTTTCCATTTGGGGGTGTGGTGATGTGTTGAGGGAAATTAAGCAAAGCACCATCGAGAATAACGAAATTAGAGTCGGAAAACTATACAATTTCTTTGTTTACAATTGCTAGGATCGATGTAAAATTAACTTGCGCTCAATTAATGGAAATTGTGCGTTCTTTTCCACTTGTTTAGTTTGTTCAGTTTTCCTTGCTGGATTCTCTCGAGATGCCACTGTCTCGTCCACTTTCTTGTGGGTGCTTCTTTTTATTGGGTTTTTTTTATTCTTTGGTGCCTGGTTGTTGGCACCTCCACTCCGTTTGCCGTTCACTTTATGGTTTTGTGCCTATTGGCCATTGTTTATGTGGCAGCTGCAGAGGAGCAGCAGTAGAATCAGTTTGGAGTACTTACAACTAATTGGCATGCGGGTGGAGTTGGGCCAAGTGGAGCACACACCCATTGGAATGCTGGAATTTCACGTGGCCATAGGCACCGCCTCACCTGTCCAGTGAACTTTCGTAGAAGAATCTGCAAATCTGCTGCTTTCTCCGCGCCGAAGACAGGAGATTGAAAATAAAATAAGACAGGAAGCGAATTTCGCATGCCAAGTGACAACTCAAAACAGAGAATCGGTGAGGAGAGTAAACATATATGCATACATATACTATATATATGCATATCCATTTATGGCTTGTTAATCTCTATTTGCACTTGACTATAGACCCCATCAATTGAAGTGTTGGTGGCGGGGTATGTTATGGTGAGGGGGGGTAATGGAGGGGGTTGTAGGGGGGTGGAGGTGGCGGCTTCTTAAAATAGCCACATCACATGCTTGGGGTCCCACATCATTATTTATCCACTGGAGGCAGATGAACTCTTAGCCCGTTTGGCAATCGAAAGCAGTCGCTTTTTGGAAACACACTCTATACTCTACACTCAATACTCTATACTCTATACTCTATACTCTACACTCTATACTCTATACTCTATACTCTATACTCTATACTCTATACTCTACACTCTATACTCTATACTCTATACTCTATACTCTATACTCTATACTCTATACTCTATACTCTATTCTATACTCTATACTCTATACTCTATACTCTATACTCTATACTCTATACTCTATACTCTATACTCTATACTCTATACTCTATACTCTATACTCTATACTCTATACTCTATACTCTATACTCTATACTCTATACTCTATACTCTATACTCTATACTCTATACTCTATACTCTATACTCTATACTCTATATCTTTCTATACTCTATACTCTATACTCTATACTCTATACTCTATACTCTATACTCTATACTCTATACTCTATACTCTATACTCTATACTCTATACTCTATACTCTATACTCTATACTCTATACTCTATACTCTATACTCTATACTCTATACTCTATACTCTATATTCTATACTCTATACTCTATAATTTGCATATGATCAAAACTCCAGCTGTAGCATGACTCTTCCCCAGTTTAGTGCTATCTTTGCCCTATCCGGTTTCACTTCGCGCTGGTTTGACTGACTGACTGACTTATATAAACCTATAACAATTTGTTGCTGCATCGCTGGCGCTGGTTAAGTGCCCATTTATCAATATAATTATTGTTTTGTTAAACACTTTTCTGATCCGCGGAGTGGGGCTTTACATATATACATATGTACATGCCACATTTGCGACGCCATGACTTCTAGCTAATTTTTGTGCTGATTTGCTGATCTCCAATTATTTTCGTTCGTTAATCGCTGTACCGAATTCTCTCTTTCTCTCTGTGTTCTGACAAAGCAACTACTACTAATTAATTGATATTAATTGCGGGGCCAACACAAAAAACTGGGCCAACTCGACCCGAACAGAAAGGCCAACAACAAAATAGCAACAAATAGCAACAAATAACCAGCTAGCTGGAAAAAAAGATTTGCTTGGCCAAAATAAGTTAAAGTTACAGGTGGATTGTGGAGGGGGAGGGGGGTTTCCACATAAAACGACAATTTGTTTATTGAACACAAAAATATGGGTACGACAAAAAGGTAAAAAATAAATGTTTAAAAAAAGGAGACACAACGCACGACAAAAATTGAAGCAAAATTCGAGAGAAGCTTTTGGCTCACCTAACTGGTTTTTGATTTTGGTTTTGAATTGGATTTGTATTTTATTTGGACTTTTTTGCCTGCGAGCTCTCCATCTCTCTTGCACGCACATAAAAATAATTAGCAAACAACCTACAGCGTTTTATACTTGGGGCAAAGGAAAAATAAATAAAAAATAAGACGAAAAATCGCACATTCACAAGAAAAACAAGCCTTAAATTCGATCTCACGCATTCCACGTTTGCGATTTCAATTTGCGTTGCGTTTATTTTTTATGCCGCCCGGTTTCATTTCGATTTATGCGATATTTTCGCACTGGCTTCATATTCATTCGTTCAAATAGTTTAGTGGAAAACTATTACAAGCGAGCTTAATTTATTTAAGCAATTATGAGGATTCAACAAAGTGGCACTTTGTTCACTTAAAGTTCAATGGAATATTCCTGTGGGCGGCGAGACTAGAACACGCTGTCTATCGATAATTCATTACGCACTCTAAATTACATATACTTTAATCCCCAACTTTCCCAAAAAAAAAAAAAATATCTGAGGCTTAGCAAAAAAATAAAAGTGAAAGGCAGGTCCGAATAACAACATGAAACCAAATCCAACTTAAATTGTCAATCAAATTGGCTTAACCCAAATGTAAGTAAGTGTCGATTAAAGAAACGATCGTGTGTGCAAATAAATCGAAATAATCGATTGCACCAAAGCAAAGACTAATCGATGTACAAAGGAAGTATTTAGTCGGTGTCATTTAATTTTATGCAAGCTATGCTATTATCTTATGATTTCAAATCGATAACATGTTACAAAATTAATCTACAATTATCGATGGTTTGCAGTGTAAAATATTTGTATTTCGATTAGAAAACAATGTTAAAATGGAGCACTCTACCAAGTAATTAAACTTATTATTTAATTTGCATTCCAAAAATAGTTTTTGCTTTTTTTCTACACACCTTACATACATTAGCTAAATCGTTTCAGTTCATATGATGACGATTACTCTTTGGCTTCCGTCCCATCACTGTCATAATCATGCCCATCATCCTAATTATGACCATTAGTATGATCATTTAGGCTTAAAGGTCATATTCATTTGCCGAATTGAAGGACAAAAAGCGGTTGGGGGGCGTGATCAGAGGTGTCGCTGATAAAAGGGGGGCCATTAATGTGAAAAATGGGCGGCTGATCGCTTTTGGCTCGATTTGCCTAAAAACCACTTTAACTTCCGTTTTCACATGCAATTTGCCATTGTTATTGCTCGTTTTTTTTTTTTTTTTTTTTTTTTTTTAAGTTGGAAATTGCATGTGACATGCAATAGCAGCCCCAGCACTGCTGGAATCGAATTAAGAAATCATATTCAAATTGCATATGCACTTCGAGCGTAGGAAAATCTGTTTTTCCTACCATTCAGCACTGCTGCCCATTCAATTTTCAGTCCATTTTCCGGATTCCGGATGTTTTCCAGCATGATCGGAATCTACAACTCCCTGCACATTTAAAAAAATTTTTTTTATTTTTTTTTTTTATTATAATCTACTACTTTTTCGGGTAGACCCAGAAATTCGATATCTCGTATCCGTTGCGCTGCTGACGTCAGCATTTGCCTAATGTCCGAATAACGTTGCAAACGTGATCAGCGTCATTATCATTCATATATGTGGATATGCTATACTATATATCAGCCGTCAGATGATCGGACCATCGGAAATTAACAAGTTGCGGGCAGAGACAAAAAACAATAAAAAAAATATAATAAGCAACAAATAGATCGCCAGCGGCTAATTTGATTTTTGCATTATATTTTTTATGGCCAAACTGCACTTTATGTGGCTAATTATCAGCCACCATAGATGTTAACTGCGCACTTATAGCATCTTAATTGGACGCTCTTCGGAATAAATCACCAGATTTAAGCAATTTTGCATAAACACCACTCCACCCACTCACAAGTAGTAGATCTAAACATTTATCCACTGAAATAGGATTGCGAAACGCTACGATTACGGAATGGGTAATCCAACACTGGACATTCCCGAAGGCACCAAGAAATCGATCAGGTTCGCAGTTTTTCGATGGTCAGACAGGAAATGCGATCGAAGTGCTACGATTTCCGCCAAAGAAATGCCAATCCCGAAGTATGGTAAACAGATATTTGTGTATAGAATTTTCCTTTTGCATACGCATACCTAACCCGTAACCCGAACTGAACGCAAAAGGGTACAGAAATGCGAGGAGTAGCCAATGTGTGTGTGTTTTTCCTGCTGCATTTCGCTGGAAACAACAACGCACGAGGTCGTCCCGGGGCGGTGGAAAAACCCATCATCACAGTGATGGCCACTCTGGGATTGCGGAGGCCGCTCATTGAAGATAACTGGATGTCGGGGCCGGGCACACATGGTGATCCATGTGGGTTCGTGGACTCGCTGGCTAGCCTTATGCAATGCCAATTTCAATAGCTGCACACAGCACGAGATGCACTCACTCAATGGCAGCCAAACGGAACCCTCGTGAATCACTTTCGCTGGCATTGTGCCAAGTGTGGTGATACACTCATGATCTGGTGATGATGATGAACTGGTTGATTTCACGCTCTTATCGCTCAATACGCTTATTGATATGCCAATAGGCCGGAGTGCGTTATCTCGCTGATTAATGCGGAATTGCACCGATGTTAGGATGTAGGTCAGTTTGGAGGTGGGCGCTGGGGATGTCTGGACTGGACTGAATGACGATTGATATACCCTTGTGGTGGATTCACGGGCAGACTCAATTGCATGCCTCAATTCACTGCAGCTGTAATCATCGCACACAGTGCCAAATAATGTAGGACTTGGACTAGAACTATTGGCTTATTCATCGGCAGTCCGTGATTTGTTTCACTTAAGTATTGAGATTTACGTTTACTTTGTGTCAAGCAAAAAACCTTCGCTGGGCGTAATTGCTGCGGTTAGCACTTGATTTATTTGTTCAGTTCTAATTAAACTGTTTTTAAGATTATTTATAGACGCTATTAACCGCAACTGGGGAGCTTTTTGTTTTTGTGTTGCTTGGTCTTTTATGGCTTGTATCTGTATGTGATTTCCAACTTTTTACCTAATATATACTATATAAATATAGGAGAAAAATGGGTTGACAAATTGTAATTTACTCTCCGTTCTTTTTATTTTTAGCACGCAAATGCCGCTGATCTAGTGATAAATGTTCCAAATGCGAGCAGCAACGCCAACGCCTTCTACAGAATCGACTACAGTCCGCCCTTTGGCTTCCCGGAGCCGAACACCACGATCCCGGCCAGCGATATTGGCAAGGACATCAAGTTCTCGAGGGCTCTGCCGGGCACGGAGTACAACTTTTGGCTGTACTACACGAACTCCACGCATCGGGAGCAGCTTACCTGGACGGTGAACATAACGACAGGTGGGTGTCATTGGATTTGTTGGATTTGAATGCAACTAACTAATTGATAATGTTTCGCTTTCGGCGGACAGCTCCCGATCCGCCGGCCAATCTGAGCGTGCAGCTGCGGTCCAGCAAGAGTGCGTTCATAACGTGGCGACCGCCGGGATCGGGTCGTTACTCGGGATTCCGGATCCGGGTGCTGGGCCTCACGGATCTGCCGTTCGAGCGCAGCTACTCGCTGGAAGGCAACGAAACGCTGCAGCTATCGGCCAAGGAACTGACACCCGGGGGCAGCTACCAGGTCCAGGCGTACTCCGTCTACCAGGGCAAGGAATCGGTGGCCTACACGAGCCGCAACTTCACCACAAGTAAGTCGGGACAGAGGACAGGAACGCGTAGTCCGCACCGCAGGTGCAACTTCTAGTGCACCAGCGCATACGCAAATATCCGGTTAATCGAATATGCTGGCAATAACTGCAAGCCGTAATCCGGTGATGGGCCATGACTAACTAACATATGTTTAATTCCACTTGTCTCACCTTGTATCCATAATAATGCTCTCAAGTCGCCGGGAATCTGAAAGTCTGAGCAGCCCGAAGGTAACCCTCTCTTTACGCACCCAACTAAATCCCTAATTTCCCAAGCGTTTTACTAGTTTGTTTTGCGTTAATAAAAGGTTGCGATGCCAGTTAATTAGTATTTCATTCGAAGCGCTTTTAAGCAGTGGCGCCCAATTCGATGTGAAAATTGTAATGATTGGATAGATCGGAGATTAGTAGATTGTTCCTCGCCATTGGTTCAGGATTTGGGGACCACTGTGCCGGGCGTATTGCGTCTTTATTTCTCCCAATGTTTTGTCGTCGAAATTCGAAAAAGTATTTGTTCCTTCTTGTATATAATTTTATTTATTTATTTGAAATCTGTACATAGCCTTTACATAGTATATCGTTTAATTATTTAACTTTTCATGTTACTTTTTTGTTTTTTGATCTTTTTTTTTTGGCTTAAATGTATTGTAGACTAACCCAAACACACACCTATTAATCGACTCACCTTAGCTGTTAGTTTAGTTACCCATTTACCCAAGACTCATTGCATCTCGAAATCCCTCTCTGCCCGCTGCATCTTCCTTAAACGCGCAGAGCCCAACACGCCCGGGAAGTTCATTGTGTGGTTCCGGAATGAGACGACCCTCCTGGTGCTGTGGCAGCCGCCGTTTCCGGCTGGAATCTACACCCACTACAGGGTATCCATAACGCCGGACGACGCCATCCAGAGTGTGCTGTACGTGGAACGGGAGGGTGAACCGCCGGGACCGGCACAGGCGGCCTTCAAAGGTCTCGTTCCCGGCAGGGAGTACAATATCTCGGTGCAGACGGTTTCCGAGGATGAAACATCGTCGGTTCCAACGACAGCCAGATATCTAACGGTACCGGAGCGCGTGCTGAATGTCACCTTCGACGAGGCCTATACCACATCGAGTTCCTTTCGCGTGAGATGGGAGCCGCCGCGAACCTACAGCGAATTCGATGCCTACCAGGTGATGCTCTCCACGTCGCGTAGGATATTTAATGTGCCACGCGCAGCGGACAGCGATTCGGTGTACTTCGACTATCCGGATGTCTTGGAGCCAGGTCGCACCTACGAGGTGGTGGTCAAGACGATTGCGGACAATGTGAATTCGTGGCCAGCCAGCGGAGAGGTCACTCTGCGTCCACGGCCAGTGCGCAGTCTGGGCGGATTCCTCGACGATCGCAGCAATGCTCTGCACATATCGTGGGAGCCGGCGGAAACGGGACGACAGGACTCGTATCGAATTAGGTGAGTAATACTGAAAAGATTAGTTACACTAAATACCTAATAACAAATAACACATCTTACCTACGTTAGCTACCATGAGCAGACGAACGCCAGCGAGGTGCCGGCACCGTTTCCGGTTGCCGCCGAATCCCAAATCACAACGAATCTCACGGAGTACACACTGGACTCGCTGCTGGCAGGACGCCGCTATCTGATCGCCGTGCAGGCCCTGTCCAAGGGTGTGGCCTCCAATGCCAGCGACATAACGCGCTACACACGTCCGGCGGCGCCACTTATCCAGGAACTGAGGAGCATCGATCAGGGCCTCATGCTCAGCTGGCGGAGCGATGTGAACTCTCGCCAGGATCGCTACGAGGTGCACTACCAGCGCAATGGAACGCGCGAGGAGCGTACTATGGCCACTAATGAGACAAGTCTGACGATACACTACCTGCACCCGGGATCCGGCTATGAGGTGAAGGTGCACGCCATCAGCCACGGAGTGCGAAGCGAACCGCACTCCTACTTTCAAGCAGTTTGTAAGTATTTAACTTCTTTAAAACAGGGATTACGGAAAGTTCCACTTTAGCAATCTGATATCGGGTTCCCATACTTTGTTGCAGTGCTAGAATTTGATTGAACTTGACAGCTATATTGATATATGTCCCCCATTAAATGTGAATTTAAGTCTTCTATTGAGCTTTATGGCCGCTAATTAGTGGACGGTCAAACGGGTTGTGGCATAACCCCTTGATTTTGTGTTTCCCAAGATTAACTGCCAGTTATAGAGGTGTTTAGTTTACAATGTATACTTTAATGTATTTGAAAACACCGCGTGACCAATAAAATATTTGCTCTATACCTCGATAGTTCCCAAGCCGCCTCAGAATCTCACCCTGCAGACAGTGCATACGAATCTAGTGGTGCTTCACTGGCAGCCGCCGGAGGGCAGCGACTTCAGTGAGTATGTGGTGCGCTACCGCACGGATGCCTCGCCCTGGCAGCGGATATCCGGATTGCACGAGAACGAGGCGAGGATCAAGGACATGCACTATGGCGAACGGTACCTGGTGCAGGTGAACACCGTGAGCTTTGGCGTCGAGAGTCCCCATCCGCTCGAGCTGAATGTGACGATGCCACCGCAGCCGGTGTCGAATGTGGTGCCATTGGTAGATTCGCGTAATCTCACCCTGGAGTGGCCGAGACCCGATGGCCATGTGGATTTCTACACGCTCAAGTGGTGGCCCACCGATGAGGAGGACCGTGTGGAGTTCAAGAATGTTACCCAGTTGGAGGATTGTGAGTAGATACCACCCTATGCGCTCAGTTTTCCATCTAATCTAATCGCATCTACATTTTTCAGTGAGCTCTCCCAGCGTTCGGATACCCATTGAAGATCTGTCGCCAGGTCGCCAGTATCGCTTCGAGGTTCAAGCCAGTTCCAATGGCATTCGTTCCGGGACTACCCATCTGTCCACTCGCACCATGCCACTGATCCAATCCGATGTGTTCATCGCCAATGCGGGGCACGAACAGGGTCAGGATGAGACCATTACCCTTAGTTACACACCCACTCCGGCGGACAGCACTCGCTTCGATATCTACCGCTTTTCGATGGGCGATCCGACGATCAAGGATAAGGAAAAACTGGCCAACGATACGGAACGCAAGCTGAGCTTCTCGGGACTGACGCCTGGCAAGCTGTACAACGTGACCGTGTGGACAGTGAGTGGCGGAGTGGCCAGTTTGCCGGTTCAACGGCTATATCGCCTGCATCCGCTGCCCATCAGTGATTTGAAGGCCATCCAGGTGGCTGCTCGAGAGATAACGCTACATTGGACAGCACCTGCTGGGGAATATACTGATTTTGAACTGCAATACCTTAGTGCAGATGAGGAGTCACCACAACTGCTTCAGAATGTGACCAAGAATACAGAGATCACGCTGCAGGGCTTGCGCCCGTATCACAATTACACATTCACCGTGGTGGTGCGATCGGGCTCCATCCAGGGCGCGGATTCCGCCGAAGTTTCCGTCAGCACCCTGATGCGCAGCAGTGCTCCCATCTCGGCCAGCTACCAAACACTGACTGCTCCGCCCGGAAAAGTCGAATACTTCCAGCCCAGTGATGTGCAGCCTGGTGAGGTTACCTTCGAGTGGAGTCTGGAACCCGCCGAACAGCATGGACCCATCGATTACTTCCGCATTATATGCCAAAATGCCGACGATGCAGCGGATGTGTCAAGCTACGAATTCCCGGTGAATGCTACCCAGGGGAAGATTGATGGCTTGGTACCCGGCAACCATTACATATTCCGAATACAAGCCAAGTCGGCTTTGGGCTACGGTGCCGAAAGGGAGCACATCCAAACAATGCCCATACTAGCACCTCCGGTTCCGGAGCCGAGTGTAACCCCACTGGAAGTGAGCAGGACCAGTAGCACCATCGAGATTAGTTTCCGCCAGGGTTACTTCTCCAACGCACATGGCATGGTAAGATCCTATACGATAATCATAGCCGAGGATGTGGGCAAAAATGCTTCCGGACTGGAGATGCCCAGCTGGCAGGATGTGCAGGCATACACCGTGTGGCTGCCTTACCAGGCAATAGAGCCATACAACCCATTCCTGACCAGCAACGGCAGCAGAAAGAACAGTCTGGAGGCAGAGCACTTTACGATAGGAACGGCCAACTGCGAGAAACATCAGGCGGGCTACTGCAATGGTCCGCTGCGGGCTGGAACCACCTATAGGATTAAGATTCGCGCCTTTACGGATGAGGACAAGTTCACGGACACGGTGTACAGTTCGCCGATAACCACCGAACGCAGTGATACCGTCATAGTGGCGGCTACCGTTTCGGCTGTGCTGCTGGTGGCAATGGTGCTTGCGGTGGTCTACTGTCAGCACCGCTGCCAACTGATTCGTCGCGCCTCCAAGTTGGCCCGCATGCAGGACGAGCTGGCCGCCCTGCCCGAGGGCTATATCACGCCCAACCGACCTGTCCATGTGAAAGACTTCTCAGAGCACTACAGGATCATGTCGGCCGATTCGGACTTTCGTTTCAGCGAGGAGTTCGAGGAGCTGAAGCATGTGGGCCGCGATCAGGCCTGCAGCTTCGCCAATCTGCCCTGCAATCGGCCCAAGAACCGGTTTACCAATATCCTGCCCTACGACCATTCCCGCTTTAAGCTCCAGCCAGTGGACGATGACGATGGTTCGGATTACATTAATGCGAACTACATGCCGGGACACAATTCGCCGCGCGAGTTTATCGTCACCCAGGGACCGTTGCACTCGACGCGCGAGGAATTCTGGCGGATGTGCTGGGAGAGCAACTCCAGGGCGATTGTCATGCTGACGCGCTGCTTCGAGAAGGGTCGCGAGAAGTGCGATCAGTACTGGCCCGTGGATCGGGTGGCCATGTTCTACGGGGACATCAAGGTGCAGTTGATTATCGACACGCACTACCACGACTGGAGCATATCAGAGTTTATGGTCTCAAGGGTGAGTTGTTTACCATTGACATTGCATGTCCATTTTTCATACTTTTGTTTTGCAGAACTGCGAGTCGCGTATAATGCGTCACTTCCACTTCACCACATGGCCGGACTTTGGGGTTCCAGAGCCGCCGCAGTCGCTGGTGCGCTTCGTGCGCGCCTTCCGCGATGTCATCGGCACGGATATGCGTCCCATCATCGTCCATTGCAGCGCCGGAGTGGGCAGATCGGGCACATTTATAGCCCTCGATCGCATCCTGCAGCACATTCACAAGTCAGACTACGTGGACATCTTTGGCATCGTGTTTGCCATGCGAAAAGGTGCGATATTACTGATATTTTGATCTTTTCGCCTTGACATAATGATTTTTCATGATTTTAGAGCGCGTTTTCATGGTGCAAACGGAGCAGCAGTACGTGTGCATCCATCAGTGTCTGCTGGCGGTGCTGGAGGGCAAGGAGCACCTGCTGGCCGATTCGCTCGAGCTGCACGCCAACGATGGCTACGAAGGTGAGTTGTAGGATTGTTCTTTTTTTGGCCAGACTCAGAACTGTTCTATTCTCCCTCATTTTTATCTGATTTTTCTCTATTTTCACTCTCTTTGCGGATCAAGTTTTATAAATATTACTTGCTGATTGATTAATCTTAATCTGTAACTATTTGAACACACAATCTGGATACGGGCTATATAATAATTTGTAATTTGGTGGTGCTTCTTATTTTTAATTTGATATTGAGTTTCTGTGGCTGCGGTTCACCTAGAGGTTCTACATTAATTTATCTGAGATTGTAACTAACCAAAAATGTTAAATAATTTATTTTCTTCTTTCTTTTCACAATCATTCACAAACACCCATCACACAACTAAAACACGATTGTAAATCACACAAAAATCGCCTAACCTACACATTTTCATATGCTTCTACTCCTGCAAACGAATTGAAATTGAAAAACTCGAATCCGATCAAAAACACCGAAAAAAACCACAAAAAAAGTGACTAAAATTTACTTAGAGCGCCAGCCACAAACGAAAATGGGAACCTTGCCCATACGAGCTTCTCTGGCCATGGCCGAGAAACTGGACGCGGATTTAATGACCAACAAGGATGAGGTTGAGGATCAGGAGCAGCAGCAACTGCAGCTAGCCACGGAAGAAAAGCCAAAGGGTAGCAATGACGATGAAGAAGACGATGACGACGACGACGACGAAGACGAAGACGATGACCAGCAGCCGTTGAACAATGAAACGACGGCCACCTTGTCATCGGCCAGCTGCAGCAGCAGCACCCATGACGTGCATGTGGTTCTCCAGGAGGCGATAGAACACCCCAAGCAAGAGCAGGAACAGTCCCATGCAGATACCGAATCTGAGACCACGGACTCAGATGACGATGATGAGGATGGGGATGGGAAGGTGGCCAAGGATGGGGCTGTCGCCGATGAGGATGGCTGGTGGTATTGATAGAAAAGTCGACTTTTTAGGTTTGTACCCACAAAAACAACAACACAAAACAACACAGACCCAAAACTGTATGTTCCATATCCAAAATTACTGCTTTAACTCGCTTTTGCCCCCGACTAAACAAAAAAAAAAAAAACAAACGCAAAATTCTAACCGCACACTGGAAAGTGAACTAACTAACATTGACACATCAACACGGTTATGGGTTGAAAGACAAACAAAACATTAGATATTGCATCGAAAGACCAAAAGAGAGACAAATTTAAAATCCCCACTAGCCTGTTTCAGTCCATGTGTTATGTTCTCGCATCCGAACATCGGTGGTGTCACAGCACGATTTCTAATCGATCCTTGCACTTTTCCAGATGACGAAGGCATAGCTGAGACGGGAATCTGAGGATGCTTGCTGCGGGAACATCTACATATGATATATAGTACCTATAGTTATTTTTTTTACTATACTATACGTAAAATCTGCCTGTGATGTGCTGGATGTGATTTGTCTACGAAGTGGCACTCGGAGTTGCTGTCAAATGAGTTGAGTTTGTTGCCCTTATTCTGCGGAGGATCGTCGGTCGATCGTCGGTGGATCCATCCGGGGGATAATGGACGCGCTTCTTGGCCTGTGCCATGTGTGCGAGTACGCCGCACCGCCTGTTTGCCATAGAGCTAAGCTAGCTAGCCCGCTTATTTAATGTAATGCCGCCAAACTAGACCAAACCAACAAGAGCGTAAACTTAAGCTTCAGGTTTAACAATCTGCTACCTATTTTTGTATCTGTCCTGTATCCCTGTACCTACTATATATAACTACCTAAAAAAAAACATATTACCCTTTGCTCTGTCGTGTTGTGTATAGATTTGTACATTTGTTACCACTTAGTGTGCGCGTCGATCGATATTATGACCATACTATGTTTACCATTACCACTATGACTATTACTCTAAACGATTGTGTATTATTTTATTATATAGTTTATATAGCCTAGTTACGTTTTATCGATAGACTTTAGACCACGATTAGTCAGCGAAATGTTGGCTCTAACTGCATGCAGCTTTCCATTTGAACTTTCCGTTGGCCATCAAGTCTCGAAATAACCAAGCGATTCCATCGGATCTGTCCGAAGCAGCATTAGTACAGTACAGTACACTGCAGTTAAAGTTATTAGCATTTATTTTACTATATTTTATTATATGATATTGTATTGTATTGTATTTTTTTAGATGTGCATCTACACAAGATCAATAAATTTATATTGAGAACATGAACAAAAAACAAACCTCGTTTCATTTACGTGGGCGGGTTGTTGTTGTTTTTTCTTTTCCAGCGGGGCGAAAACCTGGCGAATGGCGAGATTTCTGATTTTCGGATACCAGGCGAACAGAATCGATCAGCAGGTGGAGAACGCTAGGGATGGGCGATTCAAATAAGTGCCAGGAGCTTTCGTGCCTAACGGACAAAGTTCGTGACACGACCGGAGAAACAGCGAGATTTGCCATCTCTAGGCGTTGCAGTTTAAATTTATCGACGGGCACCATCTACCGTTTCTGTTTGCCTGGTATTTAGCGTCGGCAAAACTGGCAGTTTTGGCCGAAAAAATTGGTTGCGGCGTTCAAATATGAAGCAAATTGGTGATTTTTCCATTGCAAGTACCAGGCGAACAGAAATGTCAGCAGGTGACCAGCGATCAGTTGCGTTGGTCTCCTAACGGTTGTTTTCCAAAAAGCTGACGGCCATTAATGTCGCAGCCCAAAAGTATGCAATGCTTTTTAGCGATTAAAGAAGACGACATGAAAGTAGCTTTTTGGAGAGAATGAGAGAGAGAGAGAGAGAGAGGAGAGCTTAAAAAGTGTAACAAAACTGTTGGAAAAAAGCTTTCAAGACAACTCAAAGCTCAAATGAAAACTAATTCTTTTGATTTTATTGAATTCTTTATTTCACACATTGCTTGCAAGTGTTTATTAAAATATTTCTTAATATTTATGTTAAGCTTAATATAATATATCTTTTTATAAATAATTATAAATATAATAACGTGTGGTATTAGGTATAGATCAATTTGTGAATTTCAGCTAGCCAACCGGGTTGCAGCACCTGAAAAATACAGAAAGAATTAGTTGAAAGTCTATAAATTAAAATGCAAATTATAAAATAAATATGTTATAATGAATTCTACAATGTTAATCAATGATTATGGATCACTGATGCTGTTCTTATAAGATCTGCCTTTTAAGCGCAAAAACGAGCTTTCTCCTTAACCAGATGGATAGTAAATAAATAAAATACTTTTTTAATTGTGATCCGATTTCGATGGGATTTTGAAATTTCCCAGCACCATTGCAATGGAGCAATGGAAACAGGAGACAGACAGCCGCGGGCATTTGAGCCATCTTAATGGGCTGAGCAGGCCAAATAGAGCGAAAATCATTGGAGCAATTATAAGGCATCTAAATGTTGGTCCAATGACGAAGCGGAGTAGCAGTTGCAACATGCTTCTGATCCGAATGCAACAAGTTCCAGGAAGAGGAAGACGAGGATCGGAATAGCTAGATAGATCATCGTGATCGCTATATGTACATATGTATGTCACTGCGACTCGTCGGCATTCGTTTTAAACAAATAAAGCCCGCGACTAATTGCATTTGCACTTGTTGTGCGATATTTCTTTGCTGGAAATTACACACGGCCCCACAGTGGATGGAATACGAATACGAAAGAGTTGCGATCTGCGCGCTCTTTGGTTAAAGATGGGTACCTGAGCACAGTTTAAGACACGTCATTTGTCATTTATCTTTCGTGGCCTTTTAGCGTTTGGCTTAATTGACTTCTTCTTGGCCATCATCGTAGCTGCAGCGAAATACAAAAACAAGCCGATGGACAAGCAGAGAAAGCAAGCACAAGGAAAAAAAATTACATAATATGAAAATTGTATAACATTTTTAGAAAACTTATAGGGTATGATATATTCCATTCCCAAAAAGCAAGTAATGCCTTTCGAAATTCCAAATTCTTCTACTGGAATAAAGGCAATTCAATGTCAAGAAATATATGTAAATCATGCTGATATATTATTTATGGCATTTCCTTAGCTTCTAAATACATTTTTCTCTCGGTGCAGCCACTTTGGCCAAAGCCTAAGCTAAAAGTCTTAGTCGGAGTTTTGGTCTCATCATCAGCTCTTCTCCTTCCTTGCCTTATGGTCAATACCAATTGGCCGTAGTGCGGAACATTTAGCTTCATTACGTCGGGCCATGTTTGCCATGCCTTGGCCATCATCGCACTGCAGAACCGTTTTAATTAGATGTAACCATAATAAATCATGCGAGAGCCAAAATCAAATTCAGCCAGGAATGCAGCCGCATCGAAAGGGAATTTCCAGGTTGCCAACTTGGGTACACATGTAGGTACTAGGAAACGCCACAGTGAAGCCTCGCCTGCACAACCTAAATGGAAAGACGACGCAGTGCATCAAGCAATTTACAAATTACCTAAAATATACAATTGCAATCCCGGAATCCCAATCCCTGATAACTTTTGCCATTTGCCCCCCAATCCACGCGTTGAAGTTCATCGAGCTGACTACAACTATGTAGGAGCTAATCCGACTTTGGGACCATTCCGTCTCCATAACTCTTTTAGTTCCCATGCCAAAGAGTGATGTTCTATTGACATGCAAGCTGGCAGTTTTGGCCGGGCCATAAATTTCTGGCTGGCAAATGAGGCTGTGCTGCCCACCCTCAACGCCTGGCGGCCTTTGGGTGTAGTGGTGGTTCCGCGTTGCGTCGCCAGCGTTCAATCCAATGGATTATTGTCTACCCTTGGCTGGCGGCTGGAGCTCGATCTATTAGAGCTCTTCCCGAGCTGGACTTAACCCACATTGTGGCCATTAAAAAGCCATTCCCCATTTTGCGAGGATGGCCATTTGACAACGCCCGGTGCGAAATGCAAAATGCAAATTGCACTGGCAATTGCCACACGCTTCATTCCGCCCCCTCATTTCCCATTCCGTTCCGTTCCCTTCCTTTTTTTCCAGCTCTCGAATGCCCCGTCCAATCCTCGCCAGCTCAGACATCACCCACTGCATTTGCCACATCTTAGATAAGTGCATTGTGCATTGCATGCAATTTGGTTGCATGTATTGCCGCAACAGCAGCAACATGCAACAGCAGACCCAGCAACTTTGCCGCGCTCTTGGTCTTGAACTTGTGAATTTGCTAGACAACAACAAGCCAAAAGCCAGGAGAAGCAGCAGCCACCACTGGCAGCTCCAACAGCAGCAACAACTGCCAGCAGCAATCAGCGGCAAGTGAATGAGCTTAAATTGTCCCAGCCACGGTGGGCCCAATACTTAATTTGCTGGACTAAAATCCAGCATCAGTTCATAAGTTATTAAATCTAGTACTACTACTTAGTAGTATGCAACTAGGCACATAAATTTTATCATAATATATTTAAAATATTTCTTATCCTATTAGTCTTATGTAGTGCCCACTGTTCCATAGCTGCAGGGTAGTTGATTTTCGGTCGGTTTTGGTGGTGGCCATGATGATGGCTTCGCTTGCTGATTCTGCAAACCATCAGCCCATCGCCCCCTCATCCCGGCCACTTCCCTCTGCCCCTGGATGTTGCATGTTGCTGCCTCAACGCCCTCAGTACGCTATTATATAGTGGGTATGTATGTTCGTATGGTATGTATATGTGCTGCCGCTGCTGCTGTCTGGTCGTCTGTGGAGCATCAAGGCACTGGGGCAGCGAGGCATCAAGTTCGCAATGGGCGACATGAGATGGCTAACACACACACACACACACACACACACGTGTGTGTATAAGCCATCTATACAAGAGCGAAAAGATAGAGCGAGCAGCAACCGCAGTTACTTTTGGCTAAGACTGCATAGACAAGCCTCAATTAAGTTGCAATTGCAGTTGTTGCTGCTGTTGTTGCTGCCGCTGCTGCGACTGATGTTGCTGCTGCTTTGTTGCTGCCGGGGAAGCGTTGGCGGCATCGGAATTCCACTCTGGAGCTGCCCACGCGCGCGCTGCTCGGCTGCCTGTTTTGCTGATAAAGTCCGAAATGATGTACTACCCATGTGCTGCTGGTGGCTCATTTTGTTTTTCTTTTCTTCATTCTTCGTCTCTTTCATTGCCCATTTTCCACTCCGCCAGCCTGCTGCCTCCCACTAGCACTATTTTTTTTCTTTATTCCAGCACAGGAGCGCACTTTTTACATTTTTGTATTTATTTTCTTTGGTTTTATTATAACTTAATGATTTTCCTATTTTCTTTCCTAATCAATATTATGTGCGTCCTTTATGTGCCCTTCAACTTGTTACTTTGGATTAGCGCTCCTTGGAACGGTGAACGCTTCAGTGGCATCAGTTAGCTCAGTTCCCTCGGCGATTAGATTCGATTGTCGCGGCGTGGTTGAGAATACGACTCCGAATCGCTCAGCCTTCATCTTGATCTGGTCCAGTCGCCCATCGATTTCGGAGAAGATTTCCTCGCTTAAAACCTTCAACTCGGCGATCTCGTAGCGAAAGTCGTTGATATGTCGGGCGATCAGGGCGTGACGCAGATATCGACGGCTATAGCGAAAGCCACTGGACATGTTCGTCTTGGTCACGAGCAGGGCCATCTTTTTGGTGAGCTTGACGGCGGCCAAGGAGCGATGTCTCCGCTGGCAGTTGCTAAGATCGTTGGCGCACTCCTCAGTCCAGGCCAAGTGGATGAGATTCTGGCCCCGAATATCGGCAATCCGTCGCTCCAGACACGTCCACGTTTCGCCCAAACTGCGCAACATATTCCGGAGCGCATCGTAGCGGCACAGGAGTTCGGTTAGTTGGCACTGGATGTGATGCTGGGCACGTTGGATGCAGCGTATCTCCGATTGCTTCGCACTCAGGCCACTGCAGGAGATCGGATCCTCCGGCGCTTCCGATGGTTGGCTCATATCCTCCAATTGCTGATTCCTGCGGAGCTGACTACGCAGTATATCGATTCTTTTCAGTATCTCGTCCAGACCCTGAATGGCAACCAGGGTTTTCGTCTCCTCGTCGGTTGTTATGCCCTCCTCGCCCATTCCGCATGGCAGTAGTTCCATCTCCTCCTCCTGTGAGTCGGTTTCCTCTTCAACTGGTGCCCGATCCAAGGAAGTGACTATCCTCTGATAGCCCGTCGAAATAATCGGATCTCCTGCAAGCTGACATTTGGTGGTCGTTCGCGCTATGACATCTATGTCCGCCAGATTGGCCTTGTGACAGTCGCCCAGGTTGCGCAGCAGATGGAAATCCTCGTCGAGTGGATAATCCCTTGGTTCGCCGTCATTGGAAAGTATCATCTTCACCTTATCCATTTTGGTTTTTTATTTTTAACAAATTGTAGATGTAAGTCTGAGTAGATGTGTGTGCAATATGTGTGTGTTAAAACAAAAGCATAGCCCACTTAACTTGGGTTTTTCAAGCTCCTAGTGGTTGTCCGTTTTGAATCCACTCCAAACCGCTCCTGTCTTTTTGGCCTGGCGCTGATAAGAAAATTTATGGCTGCTCAGTTGCTCTGGCGGCATAATTGCGCACCCACATCCAAATCCGCAGAAACATCCACTCCACTCCACATGGAGTCCGGCAGCAGAAAACGAAAAACAACGATGAGTAAGAAAGAAACAAAAGAAAAGCTGAGAGCTGTGGGGCAGAGGCTTGTGGGCTGGCTTTTGGCGTGTGGCTTCATCGGCAATTCTTCTAGTCAGCCCTCGCCCCCTTTCTTCCCCCGCTTCCCCGCCAGCCGCCATCCATTCCGCCACCATCAACTGCCGGCAGTTGACTTTGTTTACCCGCAAGTTGTAATTTTCTGCGAAAACCGTCAGCCGCAGAATTGCTTTTCTCCATCTCCATCTCTCACAAGCTCAGTCTTCTGTCTCTGATAAATCCCGCTTCTGTCTGTCTTCCACTCAGTCACCCCTGTTCGCCGCTTTCTTCTGGGCTCCTATTCCATGCTCCCCCTTTTCTCCAATTGCAATTGGTGCCCCCGATCGCGGTCTTGCGGTGATCTTTCTTCTGGGCCCTGCCTTGCTAATTGCTTGCCAGAGATTCGGGCCTCTACTTAGGACATCATCCCAAAACCCATTCGAAACAGTGAACAAAAAAGAGGTAGCGAATCTTCTAGTGTTTAGGAAATTGAAATTCGATAAGAAATTGGTTAGTAAGGCTCTATAGTTTTGCGTTATTATATAAACGAACAATAGCTGAGTTATTTTTTGAGAGAAATATCAGAATATTGCGTTCAGTGTTTCTTTCCACGCAACATCAGCGATTGACAGGCTTTTAGTCAACTTTGCTATTCCATTTGGAGCCATCTCGCCATCGCGGCATCTGCTGAATGCTGAATTGTCACATGTGGAATTTCGCAGGTCTCTAAGAAACGTTTAGGCATGTGAGCTGCGGATAGGATACGACGGCCCAAGAATGGGGTCAGGTTAAACCAATATTTGGTGGAGCCTGGGCAGGCATTTAAAAAAAAAAACAATATGCACAGAACTAGCTGCACATAGCTGCAAGAAATGAGAATGCGATGAGGCCAAAATAATTCCCACAACTTATATACTTAATAATGTGCCTTATTTTATTTGCATTTCATGGGTGCAAAAAAGCGAATGAATTAAGAGGCCTGGCGGAGCCGAGAACTGTACCGCTAAGATGCCTAATTACATCCAAGACGAGCGATGACCGATGATGGCCATAAAAGTTCACATGATCTGCTGATCTCCCGGAGGCCTTGGTCATGCAGGAAGTTCAAGTGCGCGAGAATGGGTATGCGAACAGGGGAAAGGGGGGGACTCCGATCCAGACATCCAGACATTCATATATTCCGACTTGAGTTGCCCCAAGTTGACTTGACTCAACCTGGCGCGGTCAAATCTTCGCGGCTCCGGAGCTTCGGTAGCGAAAATCAGCAGCACCAGCAGAAGACTCCGAAGAAGATAAGCGATCATAAAATAATAATAATAATAATAAAAAGAAAAACAACGCAGAAACAGAAAGAGAAACAACTGGGAGAAAACGAGTAGCGAATAATGCAATATACATTAGATATAGAACAAGTCTATAGAAAATTACGATTTATGTAACAAGTTGAGGAATTCAAGTGCATTTATTTCCGCATCTGGAACTAAGTGGAGAAGCCAGCGCATAAAAAATAATGCCAAACTCCGACTGGATCGACCTGGTGATATCCTGTAATCGTCGATTTCCCCTATGAGCCAGCCATGTGGTTTTGTCTTGTCTTTATTTGGATTTTTTTCATTATTGCTTGACTTTGAAGTAAGAGCAATTTCCCAAACTAAAGTTACCATCTAGTCGCATATACCCTTCAGGTTGCAATATTAAGCAGCACACCGATCAAAAGCAAAGCAAAGAAAGCGATTTTCCGATGCGCTGTGCGTTGGGGGAGTGGGGAACCAGTGGGGTCTAGGATCAGATTGGATAGGATGGCATCGGATCGGATTGGTGCAGTGCATCCATCAGAGCAGCGCCATGAGTCAGTCAGTCAGCCAGATAGTCAGTCAGTCAGTCAGTTAGTCAGTTATTAAATGTGACCATAAGAAATAGAAACAACACCAGACACAGGCGGACGATAAGAGGGCAGTTACGGGGAGTTATTACATAACAGCGGGCACAATTGCGAATTGCGAATGGGATTGTTGTGTGCGGCAGAAGAAAATACTAAAAAATAATAAAAAAAATAAGGAAAGATGGAAGATGAGATGGCAAAAGAGGTGGACTTGTAAAAATCATAGCGCTGCTAAAGCGTAAAGGCAAAGAATTATAATTTTCCAATCAACTGATAAATTTTTAATGATGCGACGGGCCAGAGAACTTGAGGTTGCTGGGGATGGTATGGGATCTCTAATATGTTGTCCAAAGTGCATGCTGGAATCCCACTGCGTTGTGCTGATCATGATCATTGCCAGCTGGTAATGATCATGGTATAGACGTTTGGACATGTGTTAGAGACATTCCCATAGGTGTGATTGCCGGCGCGCAAGAACAAGAAAGACACCAAATTACTGTTACCTAGACGTCCACATGGGCGGGTGGCCAGTCGCCGGGTGAGTGCAAGGGGGAGGGGCAAGGGGCAAGGGGCACTAAGCTGGAAAATCGCTGGAAAAAGAGGCGCCGCAAATTCACTTGGTGACGAGTGACTAGTGACTCCGCAGTCGCCATTGGCACTGGTCCAAAAAGTGGTTTCGTGATCGATGCGGGCTTTTGATGCCCCTGACTACCAGCTTGATTGCCACCACCACCAGCTGCCCCCTTCCCTTGTGGATGATCCACCCCCTTCCTTTGGACATTTCCCATGCAAATATACCCCGCGTTTTCTAATGAAGTTGTCTATCTGCCGGCGTTTTAAGCCGCTTCTTTAAACCTCTGCCATTTGAAAAGTGCTCAATCAAGGAACGACATAGCGAAAAGCAGGTAAATCAATTTGTTGAACTTTTGTATGAGTTTTCTGTAAATAAAAAGTATAAATATTATACCAGCCATTTTTTTCATAGCTTACCGAAAAAAGATCGAAGATAGAAAAGAATGACTGTTCTGTGCAGCTGATAACCAACTCTAATGATTCCCATCAATTTTCTACTGAATTAAAAAAAAACAATTTTTTTTGTCAATTTTCCATTTTTGGTAAGGGGTGTAACATCATTAATTTTTGCGAAAAATGGACAAAATTTTATATTTTAAGGCTTGAAAGCACCTGGATAGGAAATTTTCTGACGAATTCAACGATATATGGCATTCTACATTTGCACAACTATTTACTTAGTTATGGTAAAAAAACTGACTATTTTGGGTGGAAAATTGGGGATACAAATATTTGTCAAAAATTAAATACCTTGTTGACGATTTTTGTCATAACTCGCCTAAAAACGATCGCAGAACTTAAAGAATTACTGTTTTGTTCAGCTTTTTGGCAACGCAAACTATACGTATCACTTTTTTACCGATTTAAAAAAAATTTTTTTTTGTCAATTTTCGCATTTTTGGTAAGGGGTAACATCATTTATTTTTACGAAAAATTGACAAAATTTTACATTTTAAGGCTTGATTGCTTTGATTATTTTCGTAGTTGTAGTCAAAAAACTGATTAGTTTTGGGCGGAAAATTGGGATACAAATCTTTGTCAAAAATATTAATACCTTTTTGATGAGTTTTGTCACAACTCGCATAAAAATGATCACAGAACTCAAAAAATTACTATTTTGTGCAACTTATTGGCAACGAAAACAATCCCGAAAAAAGATTTAAAAGAAAATTTTTTTTCGTAAAATTTTTCATTTTCTGTGACAAAAAATGGTCAAAATTTAACATTTCTAGGCTGGAATGCCACTTTATTGGAAATTTTCTAACAAACTCAACGATGTACGCCAATATGCACCAATACTCTTATTGTAATAAACAAAATACTGATTATTTTGGGCGAAAAATGGGGATTTTTGTGCGAAATTTGTGGATAGATTGCTTATCGCTGGTGCCATGATTTCTAATGATATTCCCAGCTGCTTTTCCAACCCCTCAGTTGGTCATGAGAGAATTCGCATTTTGGCAAGCGATCGATTGTGACCGTTATTTAATAAGGAAATTTTATCAGGCAACCGCGGTGGTGATGGTGGTGGGGGATGGTGGGGGTTTCGTCGTCCAGACTCAGGTGGCAAAGTGTCCATGTCGACGACGTCCAAGTCGAAAGGCGCCAAAAGCTCGCAACGTTTTTCATTTCGTGCCCGCAGCCGTTGCACGCATACAAATTACGAATGCAAATGCGAAATCCCAGACCCGAGTTTTCCCGCTCACCCCCTCCGGGATGCACCCCTCCCCCTTAGCCCCTTGTGGTTGCCTCAAGGAAAAGGCGGATCGAATGGACAGCAAATTGTTCGCACGCTTCGCTCTAGGGTAAAAAAAAAAATATAAAGAAAAAAACAAATCGAAATAAGACAAAAAAAATCAAAGAGAGGGTCTTCTAGTAAATGCGTTAGCGATTTTCGCACATTTTCTTTATTTTTCAATTACGACGTGTTCGAAGCGAGACAAAGCCAACACACACACACACACATGGATAGCCACAAAGTAAGCTGAAGTGTGCACACTAAAAATGAGATGCTACTCAAAAAGTAAGCATTATATATATGTAAAAAATAAATAAATTTAGAGCTGTACTAAAGATTTATTAACATGGTTTTGTTACGTATTTTAGTCGCTCGCCATACATTTCATTTCGTATAATTTACTTTCAGCCTGGATTTTCTCGCAGTGCATGTATCGGCAAACGATCGGAGTTCGTTGCAAAGCCAATAAAAAGTTGATCGTCGCTGCTTAGCCACATATCTTTCCTTTAGTTTTTTTCTCAACTTCTCCCCGATCTCACTTACTTGTGCGCCGATCATCGCAGTTTGTCAATTAATTGATTGCATTCTCCGCAATTGCTTGGCCAACAATAATAACTGTCGTATTTGCGCTTAAATATGTGCATCTCTTTGGACCTCCCCCCATCAATGTGATCTGCGATCCGTACTGAAAGTTCCGTGGAAAGATCGCTGCAAAGGCCATTTCGTTTCGCCTTGTACCCTCACAACTGGGCTTGCAATATGGCTTTGAATCCTGAATGCATTCACTTGGAAATCATATTAGTTGAGAATTTGCAGCAGGATGTTTTAGAGCATTCCCGCGTCGAGATGGGATTTAGGCATAAGCATACACCTGATACTCAAAGCTAATGCAAAAGACTGAGGCCCGAGGGTCCCCGGCATCAATTGATTTATCATATACTTATATTCCTAGCCTAGCCATCGTTTACCGTTCAGCGTTGGCCCACTTGGGATTGTTCTCAGGCTCAATTAGCCAGCTTTTGAGCCAGAGTCCGAGGCGAATTTCCATTCATTGCCGTCAACGTTGGTCCCCCCACCCCCCATTTCATTTCCCATTTTCCAGTGCCATTTGTGCGGCTTTTCTTTCGCCAAATAAATCATCGAAGCAGTTCATCTTATTTTTACTTTAATTGAAATTAAAGTGAATGGTATTGAACTCAGTCGATTTGCTTGGCAGTTTACCCCCAATTTTCCTGCATTTATCAGTCAATACAGAAAATGTCAATTACTATAAATAAAGTGGAAATATTGACCTAATTTGAAGTAAAATATTTTTGTGTTATTCCAGCTGCAACAGAAATCTTGCAAGCTTAATTCCAAATTTATTTCAGTTTAACTAGTTTAATTAAAGTTAATAGTATGGAAATTATTCCTTTTTTCCGTGCTCATTTCCCTTGTTTTTCCGCAGTTTCCCTTGATTTCCATTTGAATTAATGCAGAGAGCTAGAGAACTAAGAGTTTTTCCCTGTTGAAAGAATCATTGGAAAACAAAAAAAAAAAAAAATGTAAATTGATAATGCAGATTCATCGGCTTCATGGACTTCCACTAGTTCTCGCATTAAAGTTTTATGGACTTGCCTTAGTGCCTTACATTGCCGGCGCGCACTGTCCGCTCTTCTATGCATTAAGGAACCCGAATGAATTTATATGCGTATTTATTTATTTATTTATTTTGGTTTATTTTCTTTTTCTTCGATCCGATCCGATCCGATGCGACTCATTTCATTATTCTTTTCATTTCGCCTGGCTTTGTTTCGTTTCATTTTTTAATTGTCCCCCTTTGGTTTTGTTGCCCAATTAGGATTTTCTATAGAAAGCCAATGGGTTTATTTCGTTTTATTGGCTTTTAATGAATGCAATTCCAAATCCACGCACCGGCCATTGTTGGCTCTCTGATTTTTATGTGTTTCTAATTGGGAGGCCCGCCGGCTGCGGGGAAATGTCAAGTCATCGAGAGTTGCAATCGATTGAATCGATAGGTGGTGGTGGCAGGTGGGGAAAGGTGAGCAAGGTCGCCCTCAAAATGGAAAACACAAAGCTTCGAGTTTCAAAAATAAAGCAAACATTTCTTTCTGGTTTTCTTAGTTTTATGGGGCCGTTCCGTCCCATCGACTTGATTTTGTCT
Source organism: Drosophila simulans (assembly GCF_016746395.2). Lineage (NCBI taxonomy): Eukaryota > Metazoa > Arthropoda > Insecta > Diptera > Drosophilidae > Drosophila > Drosophila simulans. The sequence goes on from NC_052525.2 coordinate 4,639,277, forward strand.
ACATAAAAAATGGGGGAACACAACTTCTAACCATTTCTCACCGCTGCTGCTAAACATCTCATTTTGGCAACGATTAGCTTTGCATAATAAAGGGACTGAGAAATGAGGCCTAAGTTTCGGTGTTTTTTGAACATTCTTTGTATAGATCGATATTAGGGTTTAATGAATCGTTAGTAGTATTAGGCTATTTCTTATTGAAATAATCAATATTTATATACCTTTTTTCGTGTTGTGGTCTTTGTCATATTTTTTGATAGAACATTCTAGGATTTCCGCTTCTCAGGATCGCGATTCCGCTCTGCGGAAGTTAACCCATTAAAAAGACGAATAACTTGGGCCATTTTCTAACCCAAAATTTCGGTGCCCGCCCCTGCTCCACCTTTCCACGGAAATTCCCATGTCCGTTAACTTACTGAATAAGTTGGTGGAACATGTGTATATGGTTTTATAGGGGGAGCAGCATCTATTCATTCCCATAGATCCAGTTCCATCAACCCTTCTGCGCACCCTCGATCATCATCATCATCTGTTGTCTAGCTGAGGATCTGTCACAGGTAAATGGGAAATAAAATAGTAGAGGGTTGATATCCTGGAATAGGTGAATATTTGACTAATGCTACCTGCCCCTTCGTATGCGGATGCAAAAAGAAATGCGCTCCGGTTCTCACATATCGATCATACACAATTTGATTCGCATTTCGCTGGCACCCTCGCCAGATTTTCAACATCCATTTCCCATTCGTGGGAGTCGTGGGAAATCCTCACAGGTGCTGTTTCCAAATGGCCCATATGAAATTCAATACTTTTGCTCATATTTCCCTCAAACATTGTTGCAAATATTTGCTTAATCCGATTTGTTTTGTGAGAATTTCTTCATAGACGGGCGTGTGCGTTGGATAATTTTTCCTAAAGGGGATTTCCTTTAGGTTTTCCCCCCGCTCCACTGCATCAGCATTCGGTCTTGTGTGGTCAATGGGATTTAGAAAAGAATCAAAGATCTGGCAATTAACAAAAATGATTTGATGAAACAGAAGCTGGACAAAACGACAACCGCAATGATGACAGTCGGACAAATCAACAAATCACGATCACACGAAAATCACGATTTCTTGTCCCGAAACATCAATGCCATCGGAAGAGAAATGGAAAGAGTATAGGAAGCTAAAAAACAGTAGCTAAAAAGCAGGCAATCTAACAACAGCAACAATGAACAGAAGCAGCAAACCCTTGGCAACTAAGAATTGCCAAACGCAATCTCTTTATTCCTAAATCTTTCATAAATGGATTCGAAACTTGAAATACTCTTGTGCAAAAAAAAATAAATAAACCATAAAAATCTTTGCATTTGAAGTGATATTTGCTAGTTTTAAGCAAGAAGTTAATCTCTAGATGAGTTTAAATTATTTTAAAAATTTAAAAACAAATCTGTTATGCCCATTGACATAATGATACCCTATAGAATGTTACCACTGACTTTTGTCATGGCGCATGCTTAACAAGAAAACGTTGTTCAACAAGTATCGGCCAAAACGAAATGTGGCCAAAATGTGTAAGCAATTTGTCAACATCATATGACAACCGAGCCGAGTTAAGCCCAACAACCGACAACGAACAGCAGCAGCAAAGCAGCAACATCTGCAACATTATTGACATTAGGGCACCTGTTTGTTTGCCAACTAAACTATGATTACCGTTTGCCATACCCTCACTCGAATGCGCAGACATACGTATTGCCAAAGGTGAACATGGTACAACAATTCGGTGTGGAGTTCAGTAATTGTACAATCGAGTATTATACACTAAGTGACTTGATTCGATTTTAACTATAAATAAATGACTTAAATACAAGTATGTTGTTTTGGTGACCCAACGAACTTGTTTGTTTGTTTCCTGCTGCTACATAAACTATGATAAAACACTGTTCCATAGAACCCGCGATGCATTTGCCATATTTCAACACTATTTTGCAGCTCATAAAATAGTGTATTCCCAGCGACCTGCTCGATCTCCACCAAAGAACTGCGATTGCTTTCTTGTCTGTCATTGAGCCGACAGCACGCGTACCTCCAGTAACAACAACCATACTGACAATGGCAGCAATATCAACAAGTTGGTCATAACTCGTGACTGACTACACCAGACGGCCAAGAAGAGGCTGCGGGAAATGGATGTGACTGTGGATGTGGATGTGGCTATGGCTGTGGATGGGTTTGAAGTCAACGTGAATCACAGACAAAAAAGTACGCTGGAAAATCGGTCAATACTTAGAAGGAACAACAATTTAACATCAAGTCTTAAGATCGAGAACAATTAGAATTAGAGCATTACGTGATTTCCCTATAACTTAGCCTTATAACTTATGTTTTGTAAACTGTGCTATGATGCCATTTTTTTGCTCAGTGTAAGCTCGAGTCAAGTGGCCAAGTGAAAGAGCCAAAAGTCCATGAGCAAGTCAAAAAGACCGAGTCCAGGCTGCACTTTGTGGCCACAACTCAATGGCAAAAATGTTTTCGTTGTTGCTTTTTGGTCAATGAACAAGAAAAATGGGTTTTCACGGTTACATGCGTCCGCGGCTCAAATGCACGGAGATATACTTACTCATAAGTATATGCAAATGGCCCAAAGAAAAGCGGAAAACCAGCCGCATGTGCAGGTGTGTGATATATCAGCGTTTTGGTTTTTCTATTTTCCTTTTTTCATTTGGCAGGGGGGTAAACTGATAGGAATATTGCATGGGATATGCGCAGAGCTCAACGAAAACATCCTGTCAGCGATGGAGTTTCTCACGATAGCAGGGAAGCGAGGAGAGCAAAAGGAGCAGTCCCGCAGAAAAGGATCTCGCGTCTCGATTTCCCATTCACGCCTCTTTTCAGGTAGAACCCAAATGTTGAGCAGGTAGTTTTGAGTGGAGAAGAAATGATTTCGAAAGAGATTCAGACAGCCAGATAGAACACTTTAGCCCTATTCTTGCCAAAAATTGCATTTCAATCAGGGTCCTTTTTTTCTTTTTCCTTGACCCACTTTCACTTTCACCTCGCTTATCTTAATGAGCTCAGTGAGTAGAACAAAATAGCCTGCACCCCCTCGCAGTGAGCAACTAAAATGAAATTATGGTAATTTTTGTTTTGCCAAGCCATTACATGGCTGAGCAATTTTCCATAACCGCCCGAACTAAACAGCTGCCGATGTTCCAAGAAGTTCAAGTGTTGAAAGCATTTTCATGGCTTTATTCCCTAATTAAGCAGTTGGTTTTCCTTGAGCTCGAAACAAAAGCGCGCACTGGCAGAAATCTTGGATGAAGCTACCATTTGAATTCATTATGATATGTGTAGAGTATTTGATGAATATTACTACTATTTGTTCTCCGTGCAAATGGGTGGTGGTGGGTCAAGGTAGACCCACTTTCCTAACCAACGCTGCCCACTCGATGGCTAATGACAAGTTGGTCTGTTGCTCTCCGGCATAATTAATGTGCATTAAAGTCGCAGTCTAAAAAGCCACAACTAGCGTTTGATGTATGCAAAAGGGGCTATGGCTATCTGTGTATTTTCCTTAGTGGGCCACGTGCTGACCTGCGTTCGTCTTGGTCGCGTGCCCATCCAAAACCCCACCCACATGTCTAGAGAGACCCACCATCCTCTGCTGAGCGCCTTTTGTTCCAAGTGGCGTTTTCTTTCGGAGATCGGGCATGGAGCACGCTTGGGGTGGTCAATCATGGCAGTCAGCCGGCCGTTAAGCTGGGCTCAACTGTACTTTTTTTTTCGAAACTCCCCCTCTTCGTACAGTGACAACTATGTGCATGATCATCTAATCAGGCAGTGTCATAAGGGGAAATAATCGAAAAATCACATGGATTTGCTACGAGAGCATGAAGTTATTAAAACTGGTTGCAAATATTATTGCAGAGTGATGCTGTGACTGATGCTGTTCGCGTGAGCGTAGATCCAACTATATGTACATCTCTGCAGTTTAATTTATCATCTTGAAATGGCAAATGAAATTCGAAATGCAAAAATATATTAAAATATAAGGACCTTCCCTCGTAGCCAGCATAATTGCAACACATTTATGTACGTGTAACATATTTAATTCAATTAAGGGGACAACACGCAACACGCACGAGGCCCACATGCTACACATCTCTATTAAGGAGACACAGTGCACAGTGAATGTTGCATGTGGAGCAGCTGCAACAACTGTGAACTCGAACTCGTCTGGTCGCGATTGCGGCTGCCTTCACGTTGTCTCTCGAGTATTTGTCAATTAGATTTTTAATTGCTGAAATATGAATGTAGGCGCAGCAGCAACAAATGCCTTGACTTTGACGTTGACAGCGGCGGCAGCAGCAGCAACAGCAGCAGCAGCAGCAACATGCAGCAAATGCATCTGCAGCATTCGCAGCCTGTTTTGCCTGTTTTCTTGCTGCTGCTGCTGCTGCTTCAGACGACTACGATTATTAAATGCAACTTAGATCAGATCAAAAGCAGCAATTGCAGCCAGAGCAGCAGCATCAGCAGCAGCGGCAGCAACGAACGCGATTAAATCGAAATTCTATGCGCCATTGACCGACCGCTCCTCCTTCTGCGTCTCGAAAATGGAATGGAAAAAAGATGGAAAATATAATCCCCGCGCGTCTGGAAAAGATGGATCGCGTGCCAGGCGACTGCGACTAGTTGAAATATTGTTATTATGCTATGGCTAAAAGTGAATGATTGCCGGGAAATCTCGGCTCTGCAGACCAGACTGCATGTGCTGCTGCTGCTGCTGCTGCTTGCAGCTGCATCACTGCAGACGGCCGACCGAGTAGCATAAGTTGTTGTATTTGCAACATTTGGCCCAAACAGTTGCTGCACTTGCAACATGATGCATGCTGATAGACGACGATAGATTATCAGCAACAGGCTGCCAACAGCAACAGCAGCAACCTCTGAAAATCTCGATTGGTGAAGGTTGTTCTCTCTGGCCGGCATTTAATGGTTTATCAAACAGGTGATCAAGGCAGCTCTGGGGTAAGAGCCACAAATAGATTCGCAAACAAGACACTGTTAGAACGAATACAGAAATTAGGCATTTTTAGTAAAAAATACTACTGAAAGTTATATGTTTCATCACTATGTACCAACTATAATAGAATTTATTAGCATACAAAAACTGGCGGCAACTGGAAAGAACCAGGACATCGGACTATGGCCATAACTTGCGCCACTAAAACAGCAATTAATGCTTTGGCCGGCAGCAAAAACAGCGGCAACATCTCTGCAACATCAACAATATCAACTGCGGCAAGCATGCCTGCAACAGCAGTAGTAATAAATTAATTAAGCAGACGCCTAGTGATTGCCCCGCCGTTGTTCTTGACTTCTGTTCACCTTGGGGCCTAATTAAAATTAGCGCCAGATTACGCATACGCCACGTGTGCGGTGTCAGGGAACAATCAGTATAGGGATTAAGCTTAAGTTGGGCTAAGCCTAAGACGGCGGTGAAAAAGCAGACGGCTCATCATCATGTTGCAAGTACCCTGGTACTCGTACTCGTACCGCTGATGTTTGCATAGAGTGCACTTACCGTTAGCCAAGGAGGATTCAATGTGCGAGTCTGTATATAAATATTTTCATTTGCCGCACGGCTGCTAACTGAGTGACTCGAAGACCCCGAGTTCTCCTCCCGATTTCCCGACTTTCCGACTTTCCGACTTCAGCTGGCACAACGTGCCTCGTTCGCAGTTTCATGGCTTTCATGGCAAAAGTGGCAGCAGTTGTCGTGCCATGTGCAACACACAACTGCAAGGCATGGTAATAAACTTATCTTAAGTGAATTTGTTGAGTTCTGATTTCTTGTATCTTTTTTTTTGTAGCCGCTCTCATATTTCAACAGTTTAAATCGAAATATATATCGTTATTCATAACCCAAACCAACGATATTCACAACGTTCCTTTCTCCATTCTGACTGGCCGAATGGTTCAATAAATTGTTGTTAAATAGAACAAAAAACGAGCAAGCGACTCAAAAGCATTCGAATCGTATTAATTCATATTAAAAACGCGGAATGGGGGGCATCTTGAAATCTATATTGAAATCAAATGAGATACAAAGATGCTACCCAGGAATATTGCGGGCATATGCGTGAGACACCAAGTGGAATTAAAAAAAAAGTTACACACATTTAAGGTCACAAAAATGCCCAATTTTTCGAATGTAGTAATGTTTGGAATCTATTTATTTCACTCCATTTGTTCTCTCAGCAACTTGAGATTTCGATTCATAATTCATCGATTTGTCACTTTGTATTTAAATACTTCAACTTAAGGCTGTTGCTTGTCGGCTGTCGGCGGCATTAGCATTTCAATTGATCGGCGGTGACCCACACGAGTGCTGAACTTTAGCGTGCGCCAAGCTCCCCTGTGATCCCATAGCCCTCTCCGATTTTTAACACCTTCCACTGCCTGAATAAATTCAAGAACGATGCTAACAAGAATATCGAAGGAAAGGCCGATAAAGATATCAGTTTTCAATGGACGCAGCACGGAGTGGAGGCACCTGTTCTAAGGGGCCAGTTCTTGGACATCTCCAGCCTTTTTGACACTTTCGAAAATTTGTTAGCGGCGATTTGCATATGTTCACAGTAAATTCCAAATCTCCAATAATCTCGATGTCCCCACGGCTGCCCATCTCAAACCTAATCGCTAATAAATACAGACTCGTATTTCAAAATGATTTGAATATTTTTGAAAGGCCCTCCTCCTCTCTCTCTCTCTCTTTCCTTTTCGTTCCACCCGTGGCGTTTGTTTTGTTCGAAATCAAAACATTTCCCGCTGCCCAGGGAGAAGAAGAAAAGCTGTAATATTTCACACCTTTCCCGAGGAACTTGGACTTTTGAGGATGGGGTTTGGTCTTCAAAAGAAGTGGAAATACTAACAACTTAATCAAAGTCTTCGCGGTGTATGTAAATTTTTGTTGATCGAATAACTATATTCTTTCGCCGGAAAAGCTAACGATTTATGTAACCTTCAATCGAGAGTTTAGAGAGCTGTTTGCTCTCGTTATTTCCAGGCATTTCTCACGATCTCTGCTCGAGTTTTATGTACATTGTGCACATCTTTTTGCCTCATTGATATTTATGACTGATCATTGGGGCTTTCGATATTCGAAAAGTGAACGGTCGCATGTCATTTTGGAAATCGATATTAAAAGGTTTCGGTTCTCTTCCGCATTTTGGGTGTTATTACTTTCGATGTTTACGTGTGAACTCACTCAAGTGTTTTTCCGATCGAAGAGTTAAAAAATAACATTTTTTAAGCACAATACTATGATTTTTTTTTAAGTTAAACCATTTATATTTTACAGCCGGTCTCGATGCCTCTCGTTAACATTCTTGGAGAGCTGCTCTTCTAATACGATTCACACTTGATCGCTGATGCTAATGATGATGTTTATTGGTTCTTTCTTTCGATTGTTATCGCCTTGGCTAAACCTTTCGTCTTGATTCGCTGCTGCTGCCATTCTATTGATCAATATTTCCAATCGGTTTTGAATTCATCTATCTTTTTTTTTTTTTTGCGCCCAGGTAGCCAGGTGTTTGCCGAAATTGATAAAGCTTCACGCTTCGCATTTAGGCAGCATGAAAAAAACAGCGCTGAGACGAAATAAATAAATAAACGTGATAAATAAAAAGAGATTGTCAACACGAACCACGGCGTCGATGATGATGATGTTGGGCTCCCTTGTGCCCAGGAGATGTTAAATAAATTAGGCATTTGATGGCATTTCGGAATTATGCAAAGTTAATGGGGCAGAACATAAAGACAGCCAACGATTTATGCGAACGATTTGCGGGCAATAATGAATTTCATCGTACGAATTTGCTCAAATACTCGCTTGAATCTCAACTAATTACAAAATATTTCAACTATTTTGTTAACGGTTTCGATTTGTAACCTTTATGCACCACCAACAATATCTCGAAAAAAATGCGTATCTTTTGTGTATTGATTTAGATTGCCACACAATAGTCCTGAAATTTTTATTGTCTCAACTAAGAACACAAGACAGATGTGGATGGGGAAAAAGACGAAAAAGTCAGCGAAATAATAACAATAAAATTGAACAATGGAGCGCCATAAATTTTTATTATATTTTACCGTAGTTTTGTCTTTAGTTTAAAGTGGCGTCTATCCATCTCTCTCTACCTGTTGGTTTGTTTGTTTGTTTATTTTTTTTCTCTTTTCAGCCGATCTGTTTTGCAAATAGGAAGCAGAAGCTGCAACAACAAAATATGTCATTGCATACAAAATTTGATTTCATTGTTATCATCAGGTTCTGTTTTTATTAATAAATTGTTGGTTTTGTTGAATCTATCAGTCGTGAATCTATCAGTCGATTGATTGGGTTATTGAACCCTCTTTGCAAAGAGAGAGGCCCATTCGATGGGCTTTGCGAGAATCGTGGCTCGGGTCTGGTGTCTGGGGCATACTGATAAAAGGATTGCCATCTAATCGCATCCGAATTAATCCGATTCAAACTAATCCCATCCAATCCGATCCGTTCCATCCCATTCCAGAGTGTACAAGATATTCACTTTGCCTTCCGATTTTCAACGCTGCCGTTGTTGGCCGGCAAATTAACGCTTGATTAAGAACAATTTCAGCCAGATATGTTATATGTTGACTCATCAGTGAGAGAAAAGCTATTATTATGTTATGTTGCAACAAAGAGTTTAACAAGTATATGTGTCCCAGCTCAACATTATAATAAATAATAAAGTATAATTTTTATTTTTATTTCAGAATTGACTACTCAATGGCTCTAAAAATTCCCAACTTTATCTCAGTGCTGCTGAGATTGTCGCCAGATTTTTCCCAGCTGTCTCCTTAACTTTTGTGGCGCTTTGGCAAAATGCGTTGCTAATTGTTGCCACTAAACTGTTGTTGGCATGCGTTTGACAGTCGGTCAGCAACGGCCTTTCGCTGACCAACCGACAAACTAACTATCTAACCAACCAACTAACCAACCAACCAACCAGCCAACTAACAAACAGTTAGCCACGCCCCTTACGCCTCAGCCTGTGCAGGTTGTTCATTCTGTTTGCCTCCTTTGGCTCATTTGTTTTGATTGAGTTATTAAAATACTTGTTTACACAAGCTTAACAACAACAAGGCGACGTAAAAAAAAAATTGAATAAACCGAAAATATATGAACTAATATTGGCGAAAGAGGAAGAACCGGGCGCTTTTTATCATTTATTTGCATCGCTCAGGCGATAATTATAAATGTTTTTGATTTGATTTTACAACTCTGCGACTTTGTGTCGCATTTTGCCTCGCACTTCCGTTTCCGCATAATAAAAGAGGATGCTGTGCTGGAAAGGTCTTGATGATGGCTTTAAATTAGCTAGAAATTAGCCTCAAATCGTCTGCAAATTAAAGAGTCGCGTAATAAGCACTTAACAGCACTGGAAAAATGCAGCTATGTCAATGTAATTTTGAAATAAATACGTTCAGTTATTATTATGTGGGAATGCCAGGAGATATACGTTTTATAAATTAATAATCAAACGTTAATGGTGCATAATATATTTTAAGAAAATAAAACAACCAAATTGTAGTGAATTTAAAGCCATCTAAAGCCATTTAAAGTCACAATGCCATGGGGTTATGAAATTTCTCCGTGTGTACCAGTGAAACATTTAGCTCTGCATTACATAAAATTGACATTGATCGACGACATCGGATCGCATTGAATGCGATAAATAAAGTGGATAGCTTCGAGATTACGGCGCTCCAGCTGCCGACATCCGCCGCATCTCATTTGGCGACACATTTGCATGATTATGAGCTCGGTTCCGGCCACCATGGACCATGGAGCCCACCGACTGCCATCGCCTTGGATTCCACAATTCCCTGCCAGAGTGCACAATCGATTGAAAGCGATTGCGGCGCGGCGATTAAAATTGTTTGCATTTGAGTGCAATTATTTATTTATGCACCCGGTGGTTGGCGAATCAATCGCTAGCTAAATGCATTTACTGTTTATCGAACCATGCTAAATCCCATGGGCGACACACCACTTGACACTCCAACCCAAGTTGCAAGTTCCAAGTTAAAGCTCCTCATCCGCCGTTCGTCGTTGGTTGGAACAAGCATGGGATGGAACTAATCGAAGTTGTTAGCCCACAATTAACGGAAAATCAAATCATCTGCAGCGGCGAGGGAAAACTGCGGCAAAATGTGTCAAATGGCACCTTCAACTTATGCTGCGACTAATTGGTTGATAAACGGAACTTGTCTTGGCTGCAAATTTGCGTTTATAGTTATGCAACTAAATGCTGGAAGAGGCCAATATAGGTTACTATTTATACGTAGGTATGTTGGAGTTATGTAAGCTCAAAAGTAAGCATTGACTTCTTAAAATTGCTTAAGGAAAATCAAAATTTAAAAAGTTGTTTTAAAACGGGCGAACAAAAAAGATTCTCCAGTTTCTTGTCAATTGATTAGCAAGGTTTCGTTGTTTTTTATTTTTATATTTTGCCTGTCAGTCGGCATTCAGTTCTTTTCGTTTTTATATTTTTGCGGTTTCTGTCCTTCGTCGTATTTATTTTACATTTATTTCGGGTTTTTGCGTTGATCTTTATTTAATGTCGATTTTATGGAGCGCCACAGCGCTAAATTCTTGTGCTCCTTTGCTGCGAGATGACTTATTTTGCAAACAATAAAACAATAAATCAATCAATTATAAGTTAAACACGGCGACAAGAGCAATCGAAATGAAAAATAAAGCTTAAGAGCACAAAAGAAATGAGAAGGCAAAAAAACCCAACATTTTAATACCCACAAGTTGTGCCCATTTTGGGATTGACGAACGGTAGACATGCTGGGCGATGTGTACTGTATAGCGTATGAGTACTGTACCATTTGTGGCTCTATTTGATGGATAATGTTTTCTTTAGATTTAATTGCACATCTTGTCAAATTTCCCACCCAACAACAGTTTAATTTGGAGTAAAACTACTTTGCAGCCCAAGCTATAAGCCATGATTTATTTATTTATCCTTTTACGACGCCCCTGTCTGTTGCATATCATACGCATTATAATTTGTCAGTCCGGACATCAGCGCAACATGGCAAAAAACCCGCCGCAGAATAAACAATAAACAAAAGAAGCTGGCCAAAACGGTGGCCGGGGCATTGGGCATTGCATTCAACTGCAATTTGCTGAACGTTGTTCGCCTGTCTCGTTGGCCGACTCTTTTTGGATTTTAGCCAAAAGCCAATGGCACAAAGAGAAGAAAAAAGCGCCTCTGCCTTGGCGCCAAAGTGGGTCACTCGGCGGCAAAAACAATGAAAATAAAACAATAGCTGCCAATTTGGGCGCACAAAATTCCTGGGGTGACAGGCGTCGACTGGGACTCGGATTCGAGCTCGGATTGGGATTGGGATTCGGATTCAGTATCGAACTCCAAACTGGCCGCCTTACGCATGCCAATTAGGCAGAAGGAGAGCTAGACCTAGATACCCCCGACCAAAAACTCCAAAGTCCTCTTCAAACCGAACATATGCAATTCGAGCTAGTTTTAGTTTCTAACTTAATTACAAAACCCAACAAATTTGTATTTCTTTTTCCCCTGTGCAAACACTTTGTGGTAGGTATTTTGGGGAAAAGAAACAAATAGATTATTAAATTAATTCGAAATGTTTTGATGGTCTTTAAAGACAATGGAAATGTTTTCTATTGCTATTATGTTTTTTTTAACGACCCCCCGAACTGAATTCGATCGATTTGGACTTTGTCTCATGGCTCTTTTGTTGATCATCATCGCTAGGCTATTGGGGCCGCAAAACCAAGATTCGAAATTCACGATCAACTCAGGCAGATTGTGTTCCCGATTTCCATGCCAATTTAATGCGAATTTAATGAGTGAACAGTGATGAGCTATCAATTATACACACTCAATTTGTTCGATTCTATAGCTGCTATCGTTTGGCAAAACCAATTGAATCATCCATCCATCGGGCCATAAAAAGAAGATCAATTTGAAGAGTTTGAATTCAATATGGGGGAATATGGAAAAAGGAGGCAAACAATTATAACGGGAGCAGAAAACAATAGTTTATATATATTATATATCAAATGCTTGGTAAAAACCCCACGAGAGCTGCCGAGTTTGACATTTGAAATTCATCCTCGACCTCTGGGGGTCAGTTTCACAGAACCCAAGGGCATGGTAAATTGGGAAAAGGTGGATGCCACATGGCTTTTAAATTTATCTAACGGCTTTTGATATATATATCTTTTTTTTTTTTGTCAGCTTCCCAAAATGATTTTCGGCCGCTTAAATACACAAATTTATCCCCGGGCATTTGAAACTCCACACCGATAGGCGACAAAGTTAAAAAAATATTTGCCAAAACTTTAGCTAATGAACTGTTAATTGCCCAGAGACCTCCAACACTGGCCGCCGTTAATTGCAGTTAATGGGTTAAGCTCTTACCTATTTCTAACACTTGATTATGCAAAGGTCTCGAACTTATCCCTAATTAATTTCCACACCGCGAAAACCAACAATCTGAGTCGATGGCTTTCGCCCCGAGGAAACGCGTGCGATTTGCTCGCGCCAAATTTGACAACATTTACGAAAGGCCCGCGGAAATGGGCGCTTATCAGATGTACGACTAACGAGATACCCTACAATGCGCAAAAACACAATTATTAAGCTTAAGGCTTAAGCTGCATTTGAATAACTTCTTATATTTATTATTTATTTAAGTAAGTTCAATTTCATAAAAATCATGATACCCCGCAAAATGAGTGAGTGAACCAAACTCCAGAGACAGTGAAGTCAGATATTTGGAAAATGTATTGAAATATGTTTTCATCAATAATTACATTTGCCGTTGGCCGTGGAGACGGACGACAGCTGCCACCTGGAGCCGGAGATTCGAAGCTGTTTGGGCGGTGGAAAGTCGGAAAGTTGGACGGCTGAGGTGAGAGGGTAGACTGTTCACCGCTCTAATGGCATTTTAATAATAGATTACGACGCTGGCGACGACAACAGTAGATTAAGACGAAGCTGCCACAGAGATGCCCTGAGACAAATGATGTTTGCCACTAAACAAATTTCGCAGACTCTTCGGTATTTACCCCCCGCCCCATCCCCCCTTTATTTTAAGTGTCCGTGTGACAGTTGACAGTTAGGAGAAGAAGCTGCAGAAGAGCGTCTTCTTCTCGCCACGCAGAAAGAGCCGGACAGAGACGAGAAGAGCCGGCGACTGAAATTGACTGGGAGTTGCGAGTTCATCGCAAAGTCTCGGCATTATTTGCATAATTCAACTTTAATACAAATTGGCAACTCCAGCAATTTGCGCTTGAACGGCCACACATTCACTTGGACACTTTTACACGGGGATCTGGACATTAGAGATGGTTACATGGAGGGATAGGTACTACTGGTATAAATATAAATATATTGAACATTAAATTGGTTGGTAAATTAAATAGCTATATGAGATGATACATAGTATATGTTAGTCCATACATTTTTGTTACTTTATGTTGGTTTTGAGCAAATTCGTACCATCTCTAGGCTGAGAACCAAAAGCTCTGCAATTCTTTTTTTTTTTCATTTTTTTTCTTTTTTTGCCAGCTAATCATGCGCATGATCTTTGGGATGGATGCATGTGGGCACATTAGGGTTACCACCGGCACAGCACAGCTCAGCACGGCACTCCCCCCGATTCCCGATATTCGATTCTCGGATTCCCGATTCCCGATTCCTGGAGCCGGGCTCTACTACGTCTCACACTTGAGCACAATAAATTCCCATGACAACTAATTTAGCCAGCTTCTTGGTCGCTCTTTCGATCTTTTGCGATCGAAGTTTGCCTGCATTTATTTGCAGCGCTTTTTTTCTTTTTCTTTTTTTTTGTTACCCACTGATCGGCTGTCTCATCTTTGCCGACTCTAGCATTTTTATTGACTTTGACTTTGTCTTTCAGTTGGAGTTTTCAGTTCGACTGACTCGTTCTTTGAGCGCGACTGTGGCTCTGCATTTGGTCAAATTATGTGGCCGGGCCTTAATGATCGTCTCTATGGAGATGCGAGATGCCACAAGCTGGCCAAAGTCACCAAATTCCCCACATTACGTATACGACACGTGAGACGAGACGAATTGAATTGAAGCGCTCTAAGGCCAAGTGCTCCGCCATGCAATTAACCGCAAAGTGTCAAAGCCAAGGCAACGGGGATAGCTGCCAGTGCCACTGTCGCTGCCACGCCCACTGCAGCCCACAAGTGTGGCAAATAACAATTATTAACTTTCCTAGCTACCCTAGCTTCGGGTAGCATAGAAGACGAAACAAGTTGCCCTGCTGCAATAGGAATACTTTCAAAATTCCTTGCATTTTAGAGCTTTACTCAATCTACAATTTCTAAGGAAGAGCTAAAATAGCAAATAATCGTATTTAGAGGGTATTTAAAGTCGTGGAAACTCCTCAGTGCGGCTTATTGTTTGCTTAGGAGCAACTTGAGCCGCACGAGGAGAGCAACATTGTCGCCATGGAACATGGAACAGCAATCTAAACAAATGGCCTACGCCAAACGTATGGCATAGCCAATGAGACCCTCGCCGAGTGTTGTTTTCCATTCCATTTAGGATACGGCTACAAGATGCGATACATGGGTGTTTTTTTTGTTGTTTTGGCTCAACAACCGCGGGCGTAATGCGGATGACATTGACGCGCGCCAAGCGAAGCCATCCATCTGAAGATTGGAGCTCGGAACGCGAAGCTGGGACCTGAATTTGAGTCCCGTCTGTCAGGCGCAGATTGGTGCAGTTTGCCCCTGGCCACTGTAATTTAACACCCACGCCAGCCTGTCAGGCAGCTCGATTCCCGCGATGCCCGATTCCCGATCCCCCGTGCAATCTGCCAGCCCAGCGCCACTGGCCTGAATTTGAATTTAGCATGTGGCAACGTTTATTATCAGGTGTCGTCGCTTTTCAATCATTTTGTTGCGCGCTGCACACTTCACTGCGGCAAAATTGGTTTTAATTGCTTCGGCTCTCCCGTTAGATACTGCGAAAAAAACACATAGTTTGCCATTATGTTTGCAGCACTTCAGATGATGTCGGCTGTCTGATGTTTTTAACATTTGTTTTAGCCATTCTAAGTCATCAATATGCAGATATTCCCTTTTCACATTCGCTTTTTTCACAGTGTAGCTCTCACATTTGCCACACGAAAGGCGGAAGCAGAGCAGAGAGCAAACAATTTGGCCAATAATTTGTCAATCAAGAATTAACGATCGAACGGAGGCCATAGAGATTGTGGGATTGGGGGGCAGCCGGAGGAACCCAAGGGGGGCCCAGGATATGGGGTGGGGCCTCTACTCCTTTATTGCGATAAAGCCAATGATTTTATGAGCGAGTTGCCAGCTAGTTGTCAGGCATAGTAAAGTTACATAACTGCAGTTTAGAGCACGCGACATTTTGTCGCAAGTTTACGGTCGACGACAGGCAACAAATGCAACTACTCGAAGATGAGGTAATTCCCCGCAGCAGGAGCATCGTCATCATCATCGTTATGACCATCCCAGTACCAGTACCAATGGCAATCCCAAACCCAATCCCAAGGAACCGAACCGAATCGAAACGAAACGAAACGAAACTGCAGATGCCCAGCACTGCGATAAGACCCTGAATTATGATTAGACGACAGTCATATATATATGCACACAAATGCTATATATGAGATGGGGTTTTTTTGGTGCAGGGTGGGTTGCCTTTTGTTGCATCAAATTATGGGGCAATAAAACAATTCACAATGAATGAGTAATGGACAAATGCGATGGCCTGTGGCCACCTTAAGTTGCCACAAATAATTGGACAGGAATTAGTTGGTGTTTAGCCAACAGAATTCCACTATCTTGTGCCAAAGTTAAAAATTGTGAACTAAAAAAACATTGAGACAAATTCATAATTAAGCTGCATGGAAGTTGCTCTTGTATATATGCGAATAGTGTTGTTGTTACTGGGATAAATTCGCTTACTTTTCATTGACTGCACACGAAATTTTGTTGTGCATGTGCCTTTTGTTTTTATCAGCCACACTTTTCGACGCTTGGCTGCGTTTTCATTTTTTCTTAATCAGTCAAAAAAACGCAAAAGATGATCAAGACGACGAAGAAGAAGCAGCAGCAGCAGCTGATGATGATGATGATTTTGATGAGGAAGAAGATGAGGAGTACACCGTTCTATGGAGTAATTATTGCTATATTATATTGTATACATATACATATATGAGTTAGTTGGGAGGCAGTGAGCATGGCAAGTGCTCTGCCCTTGCAGTGGTAGCTAGTCAGAAGCATATTATATAACTCAAGTCGGCTGCATACCCTGTAAAGTGGGGGTGTGTTGGGCAACGAACGAATAACTCAGACTTGGAAACTAAAAAAACTGTGAGGCTCTACAAGAAGATAAGAAAGATAAGATTGTCAGCAAACTTGGCTGATATCTAGGATATTTGATGGTCTTATACTTTTGGACTTCGAAAGTGCTCGGCTCAGTTCATTTTCGTTGGCGTTGTGCTTATGATTTATGATGCTTGAAAGATAAATTCTGGCAAAGCTCTTGTTAACTGCCGCTGTCAATAGTCAGTCGCCGACAGCTGGCAGTCAGTCGTCTATATAAGATATGGCCCATTCCATTGCTGATAATGATAATGATGCCTGATGTCAATGCTCTGTAGCGGTGAATTTGCGTTAATACACTGCTTCTGATTCCGAATAGCTCACTCTGCACTGCCAATGCCTCTTCTTTTCAGCATTTATTTTATTTTTTTGTTGTTTTGTTCTTCTGTTTTCTTGTGCAAAACTCAAGAATCCCACTTGCTAAAGTCGCTGTGGTCCCTATCTTGAGCACATTACGTATACGCCGCGTATGCGCCTTGCGTTTGCAACAGTGAGTGTGTGTGTGTTTGTGTGTGTGTGTTTGACTGCCCAAAAGGCATTTTTATGCTATAATTTTAAAAATCAAAGAAAATTGATAATCTGCAAGTGCCGCAGAACGCAGGCCACTATGCACACTTACAGTTGTGGCCAAGATGCTAGCAATCTTAGCATGGTAATTAGACTGAATAAAACAGGGAGCACTGCAGGTTTTTGACCATCGTTTTTTTCTTTGTTTTTTCTTTTTTTCCTTTTCCTTTTCCTTTTTTTTATTTTTTTTTTTTTAATTTTCAATTCCACATTTGAGCCGTGCAACCCACGGTCGCTGGCCAAATTGTAATCGTAGTTGTGGTCGCCGTTGTAGTTGCAGTCATGCCTTGAATTTCGCTTTGATGGTCGCCGCATTCGCATAAATCAATAAAAGTGCAGCCGCTCAAAGAAGAGGAAGAACGAGAAGCAGCAGCAGCAGCGCAGCCAACAACAATTACAACTGAACGGCAGCAACAACAACAACAACTGCCGAAGGAGAACCACGAAAAGCTTGGAAAATGCAGCGAAATTTTCCCGTCCTGACAGATAAGGAATAATTTGGTGGAGGCTAGATAAAATAGCTATCAAACTTTCATAAATTTCAGTTAGCGGAAGGCAGCATAATTTCGTTCCTTCTACGCACTTTGCCACATAGTTTATCATTCATTAAACTTAACCAAGAATGTATATAAACATTTAGATTTGATAACGATTCCAGCCGTTCAGAAGCGTAGAGAAGCTAATGATATATAATGGCTATTCGGTTTCGGTTTCAAAAACAACAAATTGCAATTTTTACGACTGGGAATCTTGTGGCAAATGAAACTTTCTTCCACCAAACTGCCGATAAGAATCAGTGAACAAGTTTAAAATGCCATCGCAGGGCAAAATAGAAGAATTCCAAAACCAAAAATCAAAAAAATGCACACAGGTTGATCGGTGGAGGTGGGTTCCATAAATTTTCATTAGAAATGCACGCGGCAGCAGCTAAATGATAAGAGACTTTATGACCCTCGTTGATATAAAATCTGGCTTTAATTGAAAATAAAAACCCCAAAGAGCTGGAATTATTGAAATGAAATTTAAATAATTTTTGATGAAACACTGTTTTTTCTTCTTCTTTCTTATGGAGCATCGAAGTGGCGTGGAAAAAGAGGCAAACAAAGGGTATCACCGTAAAGAAGACTATATCTACATCTGTTAAATTAATGCATCTTCTTCGCTACAAGTACACTTAAAGAAATTTGGTTTAAGATATTAAGAAACATTGCGCTGAATATATTGTATTAATTGGTATGTATTTTTAAATACAACAAACTATTGTTGTGTTTTATTTTTTTAACCACTTTAAGAGTTTACTAAAGCTATATATAAACAAGATTTTTGCCTCAGTGCATGACTTTTTACTGGCCTCTCTTTCGCTCCCTGAGTGTGTGTGAGTGTGCATGTGTGTGGTATAAAAGTTGATTTTTTGTCGGTTGTTTTAATATTCGTGCTACCGTTAGAATCAACAGCGCAGAGTGCTGTGGAAAATTCGTGGAAAGGGGGTGGAAGGGGAAAAAGGGGGCGGCGTCAAAGTCAACGCTTCGCCAGCGCCGGCGTCTCTTTGGTAAAACATTAATTAAATTAATTAACCAACTCGTGCCAAGAATTTCATACCGAAGGAGATGAGCAGCAAACCAAAAAAGAACATACATATATATATCTATGTAGCCGTATGGTCGTATATATATTCCAGACATCGCTTTGGAACGCATAATTAATGCGCTCAGTGCGCAGAACCAGATTAAAGTGCACACATATATACAGATATATACGTATATATATATCTATTTATTCCATAGCTACTTGCTGTTGTTAAGTCAGTCATCTGTGGTGAAAGATCGGATCCGTCTTCCGGCAATTGAAAATGATTCTTTCAATTAAAAAATGCGCCAAGCTGAGTGGGTTTTACTTTTAATGTTACTTTTCCCGGAATTAATGGGTTTTATGATTTATTCAAAGGTGCAATAGGTTGAATTTTAAAGGCTTAAATTGGCAGAATAACATTACATTTATTGACCAATTTTAATCCCTTCTCCCATTTGATTAATCCAATATTTAATCCAGCTGAATTGAACCAATTTTGTAGGCCTTTTGTTGGCCTCTTCTCGCCTCTCTAGCTTAAGGGCCAAAGCCAATCAATCTTGGCCAACACGAAGATGCCTCTGAATACGTTTTCCATATCCGTTAGCAGCTTGGAATGTGAAACCCTGAACAAAAAAAGAGCCAAAATATCGCGACACGTGCCAAGTGAGCCACATAAGCCGGCGAGAGACATCAATCAATTGCGCTGATTGAATGCAGCCGAAACCGAAACCCAAACGAAACTTAAGAAAGGGGAATCTATCTGCGAAAGTAAATAAATAAGAAAATAAACACAACAGAGTGTGAAGTTGGATATAAAGTGGCGCTTAATTGCGAGCGATTAATGAAGCAAGAATCCCCAATCCCCCGATCATCCGTTCCCCCCAAATCCAATGCCCAGTTTGGAGGCGCCCAGGGCAATCGGCTTCTTTTTTTTCTAGTGTAGCCGCTCTGCTGTCGTCGCCTGTGTCAGGTGTCATGTGTCAAGTGTCAGGTGTCAGGGCAAGGGGCAAAAGTTTAACGGTTCTCCCAGCCACCAATCAACGCAAGAAACCCAACAGCAACAAAAGCCAAGAAATAAAAAACAAAACCAAATGAAAAACGAAACAATCCAAAAAGCTTACAACAAAATTAACACGAAAATCGCCGGCAGCCAAATGGCCAACGAACTCCAATCCATTGGCAATCGGAAGGTCGCCGTCGTCATGAAAATTTATACATACACATATATATCCTATACTTCCAATATATGGGTACAAAAATAAAGCTAAAACAAAGAGCAATATCAAGTGCAATAAACCATAAACTGATGGAATCCCAAATTGAATATAACTATCGAAGAAAAATGCAAAAAAAAAAAAAACAATACATGTTCAGGCTGGACACGAAATACTCGTTGAAGATGTTGTATCTACTTCCGAAATACCCTGTAAATTTTTAAAGATTTTCTAAGATTCCACTTACTAGTTGGCTCTCCACAAGGAGATATTTCAGATTAGAACAAACTTAAGCCTAAATTGTTATCATAGAGAATTTCCAGGAATATAGCACTGATTCGCACCCTCTACTACTGTGCAGTCATAGAATCTGGCACAGTCTTCGCATATTGAACGCCTCTCTTTTTGCTTCCGATTCTACATGTCGGATTCTCCAGTTCTCCGATTCTCCGTGACACAATTTCGTATCAAAGGAGCGAGGGGCGACGGAAGTATCAGACTTCGTGGCCCGCCGATTAATATGGAGAACGACAGCACTTGCCGCAAATGGTGTGCCAACTTCCGATCACAAGTACGTCCATATGAACAATTCGAAAAAGCCGGCGAGAAGAAGAGCCCAAACCATAAATCACATGAGCGTATGTTGACAACACTGGCAGCATGACAATTGCCACCTGCTGCGCCGAAAGGAAATCCCATTAATGACAAAATCAATAAATTCATAATTCCATCGAAGGCAGACATCACAAATGTAAAATCAACAAATCGAGAAGATATACAGCCAGACAGAATGCCGTTAAATCAGCGCTTTAAATACAATATTAAATTAAAGACCCTCCAAATTCTCCACTAACTTGTCCAGGGGACAGAAAACCAAATAATTAAATGGAAACTCAACGGGAGAGGAGGCGATCGAGAATGAAATTGATTTGTCAGATAAATCAAATAGTGATCCAAACAACAGAAACCAAAGCTTGGACAATGCAATTCAACAACTTTGTTCGGCGATTGAAAGGACTGAGAAGATTAAAGACTTGAGATCAAAATACAATATTGAAGAGAAGTTGGTGTTTAATCTTCTGCGATTGAATAAATGGTAACCCCATTTCCCCATCTAAAAATGAAAAATGTGAAAAAGAACTTTACCACTTCATTGAATCCTTTCATCCATCTGGCTTCTTTCAATTAATTACATTTGACTCTGGCTAAAAATCAATTAAATAAAAACCACTGCTGCTGCATTCGAACGGATTACGCAATCACACAATCTGCCGAGCGTTTTCTTCCGGAAAAGTCAATCAGTCCATCACTCAATCGACGATTGAAGGAAGCCAAACAGTTGGCAGAGTCTGCAGACTGCCGTTGCATTAATCACCCAATGCAATGCAGGCAAATCAGAACCGATCCATCGCACTCGTCATAATTATCGATGATAGCTGCTCGGACTCAACTCAACTCAACTCAACTCGACTCCAACGTGTCATGTCAAGCCCCCCGATCTGCGATCGCCCCTCTTTGTATTGCCTAATTGAAATAATGCCGCCCGTAATTGAATCAATTAAATCGGCAGATCAAATCAACGCCAGCGAATGAATAATACCACTGAAGGGGAGCTATGAGTGGCGTCTTTATAAAGTAAGCACAATACAACGAGTTATATTAATATAATATTAATATTTTAAATTAAAAAATTAGTTAACAAAAGCATCTTTCGGTATTCTCTGTTATCAGAATGCTTGAATCTTCTTGCGCTCAGCGCAAAATATTGGATATAGGAGTTGGAAAACTTGTATAGATTAGAGATAATATAAGTTTACAAAATTATTTCATATCAATTAACGATTACATTTGTTAAATCCCAAATACATAAATTCCCCAATCCTATTAGGGAGCTAATGGAATCCACACATTCAGATCGCTTCGAATTCCAGTCACGACCCAGATGAGTGAGTCATTCGACCCCAGCAAACTGCTGGCCATCTGTCTACATTAGTCTGTAATTATTTTTTGTATTTGCCGCATTTCGAAATGAATCGATTTCGAGACACACACTGACGCACAGCGATAGACACGAGCAGATTGTATTGGCGAATCGAAAAGGACAAGCGGTTCGTGGATGGAGCTGGCAGGGATTAGGTTCGGGACCAGCTTGTGGCTCCTCCTGCTCCATTTCAGCTGTATCCTGGCCAACATCGATCACACAAAATGCAAGGAATGCGAACAGTTCAAGTACAAACTGCCGGAGAGATGCAAGTATTTGTTGGAGGATGCTCAGGTGTTCGAGCGAAAATGTGGCGGCACCTATCCACTAATGGCCTTCACCAAATATCGGGATACATTCGTAAAGACAGGCGAGCCGTATGCCCTGTACATGCCGAGCTCCTTGGATTATGTGATGCTGCTGATGAAGGACTCGGCATTGCAGAGCTGTGCGCGTATTCAAGTGGGCGATACGAACACGTTCTTTTGCCTGGACGATAGCAGCAATGAGACGATCAAACTGGACGTGGCCCACATGTATTGCTTCCCATTTCACATCCAGCTGCCGGATGATCTGATGCAGGAGTGCCTCATGGAGAATCAGATGACCGATGGCTTTCTGAACGATATCCTCCGCACACGACGCGGCATCATCCACTATACCTTTGGCTCTAGTCGCGGCCATCGGCTCGATTGTGGATATTTGTGGCCGAATCTCCTGCTCCTCGTGCCCCATCTCCTGCCATCGATGATGAGTCGTAAATTTTTATGCGAGCTGCCATAAAGATTGATCGGTTAAGCCAAAAGAGGATGGCATTAAGTAAAAATTGCTTAAAAACAAAAACAAAAAACGCTAAAGCTGAGTAAATATATATGTATATGAATTGCCAGTCTTATCGGTGGCCTTGCTCCTAACCATCTCCTTCGCGCCACCGGCCCTTGTTGTGTATTTTTTATTTTATGGCAAAACGAATGAAACTATATTAACGCATTGTTTGTTTTCATTGGATGGCGGAGCGGGCAGAGCGGAGCAGACTTCTGGGTTCCCATGGCTAGAAGCCTCAGCAGGCAAGCGTTAACCTCTTCCGCTTCTCGGGAATTCGAGAGCAAACGATCTCGTTATGTCTTCATAACGCTTGCTGATTAGTTTTCTGATTTTCCTTTTAATAGTTCTTAAACATGATGAGCAAATTAAGTGCTAACCATGTCTGTAGATGCTGTCTAATTAGGAAAATACATTTTCCCTTCCACCCTTCTGGTTGATTGCACATGTATGGATAACTTCGATATCTGGCCACGTCACGTTGCAGTTCGTGATCCAAAGAGATCGGTCACCTGCGGCTGCCTGGCGTGCGTACTCGCCAAATTTCCATCCACATTGCAAAACCTAATTCGCGATCGCCGCCGGTCCGCCGGTCCGTATTCACATATCCAAATCTCCAAGTCTCGGTCCTCTAATCCCCATTCATCCGGTCGTTTGTAGTCGCGTCTAGCGGTTTCCCCCGACTGCAAGGAAAAGCCTTGGCGCGACCATCGACCAAATTGTCAATGCGGCGATCTGAATGCAGAACATCAACATCGGCATCAGATATATATATATATATACGTATGTATATATCGATTACTCCAGTTCGATCGCACTGAAGCGATTTGCATTTTGGGCATTGGCCCGGGTTAAGGAGAATCATGGGTTTTAGCAACAGTTGTGTTTTGTTGCACAAATGCCGTTGTCCGCACAGTGGTCGCAATTGGCAATGAAAGTATTCAAGAAACAAATGGGAAATTATTAAACAAAGTGTCTGAATGTATGCAACATCTTGACTTGAAATATTATGCAAAAATGGTAGTCTTCTGAAGCTTTACTTTAGAATAGATATTTACCACACACCATCCACTGTGCCACAAGAAAAGCACCCACATGCAAGTGGTTTTTCTTCTACTTGCCGTGGTTTCGGTTGTTTTGAATTTTCTTCTGGTATTCATAGGAATTTCCAATTGATTTTCAGTTTCTATTGACCGCACCGCACCGCACCGCGCGTTGTCACGTGTTGGCCAGCCACCTCCCTCCCTCGTTGCATTTGTCCACGCCCCCTTCTCCGCACAGCCCCCATGCGGTCCACAGCAGGATCCCTTGCCCCATCAACTCATTACGCATCTGGCACACTTGAGTTCAATCAAATGCCAAATGCTGCAGCAGGTGGGGTCTTTCCCCGACTCCTCCTCGCACTTTGTGCTTTACGGGGATAATTGCGCAAAAGGCTTTGGAAAGATCTGTCCGGCCATTTGCATAAATTTCCCTTGCGAAGCCGAAGACTTTGCGAGCAGGGGAGCGACCACACAAACTGGGACTCCTAGGGGAGAGAACACAGAGACCTGACTTCATCCTCCACACGAGAAAGAATCTTTACATATTTTTGTTTCACTTGAAACATGGCTTTCTGTTTTTGTACTTGCCTTACAATGGAATTTAGTGAAGTGAAAAGTTGAGGATTTTTTAAAATAAATTCGTAGGAATAAAAAGATAATTTTTGGCAAAGTAAAATATGCTAAACACACCTCTTCTCTCTGTGCAGCCGAATGGTTGGCCAGTGGCTAACCATGTCATAAACAATGATTAGGCGGCTGCTGGTGGTTCTGGTGGTGCTAGTGGTGCTAGTCGTGGTGTGTATTAAAACGGTTTCCATGTTGCAAATGGTAGCGATCATCCGCCTCCCTCCTGCACCACAACCACATCCTCCTCTGGCTGCAATGGCAGTGAAATTGCATTATAAATTAATTAGTCAACTATTTGAGCAGCACACCTGTGAGGGGCGAACGGACAGGATGGGAGCACGATGGAGAGAATCTACCATAGACGGAGTTTTTCAGAACAAATCAGGCAGCAGAAACAGTAGTCACCAAAGACGGACATCTCCGGGGGCTTTGGGAACATTGTGACCGGCTACCGAACAGATTCCCCACAAATGAGTTTCGTTTCGATTCGTTTCCAAGTTTCGCGGAATGTTGCTGTCGCTCATTAAATGTATTTAGCTATTTGATTTCCCTAATGCTTTACGTAAGCGAAAATTGTATACCATATACCATTCGACTTGGCCCCTTGCATTTGGTTTTAATTCAATGGTTTACTACTTATTTGAATAATATTCTACATTATTCAATATTCAGTATCTTCCCACACGTGCCGCTCAAACTTCGCGGCGGCGGCAATCAAAGTGGTATTCTTTGGCGATTCGGACACGCCTACTTAGTGACAGCAATTAGCTAGACGGCTATTAAGTGGAATCCTATAGTTATTCATTTGGACGTCAACGAGCGAGATCGATGGGCGTGGCAAATCGGCTAAGAAGACTGCGGCCGGTATGATATCTAAATTTAGAGAAGGCCTACTAAAAAGGAACATTAATCAATTGATAAGTCAGTCTGTTGGTCTGGGAAATAATTAAAACATTCTCTTTGATGCTGACGAAGGAAAACAATTCATGCCCAGAGATCGGACATCGTGGCGTTAAAACAATAAGCGACCAATAAGCCAAACAAAGCGAATATGCAGTTAACTTAACGGTCAAGCGTGAAGAAAAACATAAATAAAGTTTGTCAAAGAGCCCTAAGAGCTCTCATATTGAGATAGACAAATTTACAGTCAAGCCTCGCTAGAAGCGCTTGAAAATGGTATGATTCTGAAAAACCATTAACATATATAGAAGTGCTAATTATATGAGAGCATTACAATATATTGTCTGAATATAAAATAAATAATTATTTGGAAAAATTTTGAGTTCACTACTGAATCAAAATCATAATATATAATATTCCATATATCTAGCTATATTTAAATTTTAATAATATATAAAAGAATTGTAGGACAAAGGCTGGCTTCCCTGTCGATCGATGAAGATCTTTGACCGCCAATCGATTTCGTTTTCCGACGTCCCTGACACCTGAACTTTGACTATTAATGGAACACGAGCGAGAGTAAAAAGAATGGCCACCGAAAAAAAAAAAAAAAAAATGTGGACGGCGGGTTCGATGAAAGTACCGTTGG
Organism: Drosophila simulans; assembly: GCF_016746395.2. Classification (NCBI taxonomy): domain Eukaryota; kingdom Metazoa; phylum Arthropoda; class Insecta; order Diptera; family Drosophilidae; genus Drosophila; species Drosophila simulans. The sequence goes on from NC_052525.2 coordinate 4,665,107, forward strand.
GCGGGGAGGCATCTTCCTCAGCAGCTTTTCGGATCTTTTTTTGGCTACTTTGGGGTGCTACTCTTCTGGGCCCATTGTCACCGCAACGATTTGTGGCAACAATAGACAATTTGAAATCTTGATCGAACCTTTTGTTCGCTTCGTTTCGCTGTTCGTTGACTTTTGTCACCATCGTTGGGAATATAGAAAAAAAAAAAAAAAAACAACAAATAAATCGATTCGATGCGATTAACAGCCCCGCCTGTCCATCGCAATCGGTATTGCAACGCCCCCTTTTCTATTTCGATGGCACAAGTGCTGTTTATTTATTTTTAACAATATCGACACATTCGCAGACGCATTGTGTTGCGGATTATTTGTTAATATTTTGTATTTTATTTTTTTCATCTTCGGATTATATCATCTTGAAAGGGCTGTGGCTTTGTTTCCTTCGTAGCCAGTGTATATTTAACTAATAGAAAATTGGTTTAACCTTTCTTTGACGATTTCAATGTATTTGCATGTATTTGTTGTCTCCTTATTTTTTGCAATCTATTTTTGGCCCCTTTGTCCGCGACTTTCGTCTTATGCAAAGTGCGTGAAGGTGACTGGACTCTGGTCTTTTTTTCTTTTTTGTTTATCTATACTAAATATATCTACTTATCTCCGCCCCTTTACCACCTCACCACCCTTTCTTGGCCCTTTTGGTTTGGGATTGGCCAGTCTGATTGGCCAGCATTTTGGGCAAAATTAGCTATATATGTGTAATATAGTTATTAAATATTTGTAATTTAGCAACCCAATTAGAAAAACGTTGAGATGCCTATCATCATCCTTATTTTAACGGCGCATTCAGAAATTGCTGGCTGAATATGATTTATTTGAATTGCCTGCCTCGAATGCGAGCCTACATTTGTGTACATCTATATTTGGGCGTGGCTTCCATCTCGTTAGCAGCGTCACCTGCAGCATTAATTAAGCAACAAATGGCAGCAAACATGCCTCAAAATGGACTCGCGCTAGATGGTTGGAAAAAATGAAGCTATAGAACGAAAGCGTGAATCTCGGGGATCTGGGGATCCGGGAATCCGGGCGGGCAAAGACATTCATAGATGCCCAGGAGAGATTGCCGCAACAAGATTCTTATCACCGGCAACTGCGATGGAGGAGCCTGCCACCTGCAGCCTGCAACATCAACACATAGCATCGCGGCTAAATCTAGAGCCTGGCCTGTCCGAGAATCCACAATCCGGGCCGATGATAAAGTTATAAAAAACGGAGCATTTCCGATTAAGTTGATTGTCGAAAATTTGCAAACAGATGAAATATTTCAGCAATGTGATTTAATGGTTGTGTGGTGGCATCCACACGGTAATTGCAAACGCCAGCGGGGCGTTTTGCAACAGCAAAACAACGTGCACTTCAAAAAAGAAAAAAGAAAAAAATAGGAATGTAATAATAATTATAATAAAAAGTGCAAGCAGCTTGAAAGTATCTTTACTGAACTAAGTTGTAAGCTGATATATTCAAATTTTTGCAGCTTGATCTGTTTTTTTTTTCCAGTGCAGTGGCAACCTCTTCGGTCCAGATTCGTGGCTACCGCTGTTGTTGGCCACCTGTTTTGTCATCCATTAGCCATCATCCTCTGCATCGAACCTCTTGTTCGCCTCTTTGTCTCTGGGGTTTGGAGGTTGGGGCTTGCCGCTCGGCGTTTGGCGCTTGGGGTTTGGGGCTAGTTGCATGCAACGCCTGCTTAATGGCATTTGGAAATTTGTCAATCGTTGTTGGGCAGTGGTAGCAGTAGCACTCGTGTTACCCCCTTTTTCCGCTGCAGCGGAAGTGGGAGAGCTAAAAAATTGGCCAAAGCGGTTCTTCTGGGGCAGAAGCGAGCCACATCCAACCCCCCCGTGCCCCAAGTTTTGCCCCATCCATAAGCCATCCTCCTCTTCGATCTAACGAAGCAATTAATTTTGCCTGGCACGTTCCCCGGTAGTGGCGTGGATCGTAGCTCCGGTTTCGTCTGCTTCCAGTTGTGCTTTTTCCCATTTTTTTTTTTTTTATTCAGCTTCTGCAATTTAAGTTGATGTTGCGCTAAGTGCTGCCATTGCCCCAGGGGCGTGGCAGGGGGCATCGGATTCTGCGGGGAGGGGGAGGCTCTGCGGTCTATCATTTAAATGACGAATTGAGTCAAGTCGAACCGGCCGGCCAAGACACGCGCTATACTCCATATTCTATTCCTGATCGTTCCTTTCTTATAGTTGTGACACCCGGCAACATGCAACATGCAATATGCAATATGCAACATGTTGCCAGCCACTTTGTTGCCGGCGATAACAGACACGCACACAGATGCATTAGCATCAGATATATCTGCGATATGTTAACAGATTGAAGCTGGAAAATTGATTGATAGACAGCCGACGGTAAGATACAACAAGCTAGTGGGGCAGATAGTGCCAAAGTGACAAAGAACATTGTAACATATATTACATATATTATGTTCGTTAACTAGTATAGGTATTACTAGAACTACAACTAGCCTGCAACTTAATTAAGCATTTGAGTACCAGACTGTTGTAAAACATCATTGACGATGGATAAAAAGTCAGAGAACCATATATACAACCAATTTAACAGTACTGTGAGTGGCGAGAACCCCAATAGCCGCGTCTGCTATTACTAGGAAGTATCTTCTTGGTTGCATACACTGCGCTTTATTGCGCCATATTTGCAAACAAACATTACCGAAAGCCACTTGCAACTTGGCAACTCGGCACAAGTCGGCTAACCTGTCCATAAAGCGGAGGCAAGCAGACGATGTCGCTGTTTGTTTGCCTTCTTGAGCGGTGTTAATTGTCATAAAACGAAACGATGCGTAGAGCAATAAGCATACACACATATGTGTATATGTACAAGAAGGAATTTATATAAACATATACATATTTAAACAAATATATACACATTGATGAGGTGTCTATGGGCCCGTTGATAAGCACTGCCTTTGGCCTGTTCACATTCCGTTTGGCATTCAGCGCATTCTTTTGGTCAACTACCGCCCAAAAGCCATCCAATCAATCGCACTTTATGGCATCATTATGCTAATGTTCAATTGTGCATTGTCTCTCCCTCTCTGGATAGATACTTATGCGTATATATAATTATATATATGTGTATAGCACCCCCCAAAGACTAAGGCCCCCTCGAATTACCACCGACTTTAGATTATTGTACAACGTTTACAGTTTTTTTTTTTTTTTTTTTTTTTTTTTTTTGGTGTTCATTCATTTCCATATGGACACGCTCATTTGATTAGCATACACATGGAGGGAGGAGTCGTACATCTGCATATAAATCTATATCTTTGTACATATCAAAGTATATATATATATAGATAGATACATATATTGATTTGTGTTTTGATTTGTTTAGCATTACGTGTGCGCTGCTCGCTCATTTGACCCAATTTGTTATGCAAATATTATGAGTTTTATTCTCGCTCTTGGAAGATCTTAGGAATTTTCAGCCACGGCAAAAAGAGATACGATTTTCCAGACTTTTGTCCAGTGGCTTTCATTGTTATTTCATTGTTCTTCGACTGTCTTTTTTGTTCGTCTGCGCATTGTCTCGACTGGAATTTGCATTCACTGATGTCATCGTGATTAAAACAGAAATAAAAATAAAGCCGCAAGGAACTCACAAAAAAAAAAATCCCCAAAAATTGCATTTCAAATGCAAACGATTGTTCTTTTTAGGAAAGCATTAAATAATCGTAGATTTGCTTATTGTTTGGAGATTTGTAAAATAAAATCGCATTCTTCTCGTAATGATTAGCAAAAGAACACATTTATTAAGCGCTAATTTCCCCGCAAAAGGAAATTGGAAGTCAGTAACGAGGCAGAAGAAAACTGAAACTGGTTTCTCCCTTTTCCTTTTCAAATACAGTTGCTTTTCAAGAAGAGAAACCCGATGGGAAAGGGTTAAGGAAGAACGCCTCCGAAGAAGGCTGGCCAATGCGCAGTCCAAGAAGTCTGAGGAGGCTGGTTCCCCAAAAAGGCCCTTCTTCTTTTCGAAGACTTTTTAAAATGTATTTCCCTCATTTGTCTTACGCTTCTCGCATTGCTTTTCCTCTTATTTTTGCAATTTATTTTTATTTGTTTTTTAATTTTTTCTAATTCCTCTGATTTATGGAAACGGCAGTGAGAGACACACGGGGACCCACCCAAAAATAAAAAATATCGGCATCTGCGAATTCCCGAAAGGCCCCAAAACAAAACAAACGAACTGACTCACATGACCTGCCTGAACTTGGCTTTAATGGCTTTTTATTAGCCAGTTCCTTTCGATGCCATTTGCCGTTTTCGCTGTTCGTCATTTATTTTGGCCATAAAATCCGTCTGGCTCTTCGTTCTCCTGCCTCCTTCGGATTCTCCAGCCTTATCAGCATATTGCACTTGATGGCTGAAAGAAAAAAAAAATCCAAAATTGGAATAAGAAACCCGATTGAATTTAGCTCACATATTCTTAAAATTACGCTTTATATTTGCCTTCGCTTTCGTTTTGAAGAACCGTTGAATAAATATTAAGAATATTGCACGGATAAGCGTGCAAATAATGAATAATATTGGTTGTCAAATATTTAAGAAAATTAAATGGTTCAAACCCACTTTGTCATAAAGAGAGTACAGATTAAATACTAACAATTTGAACACCCAAGATGATTGGAAAGGCGGAAAAATTCGTAAAGATTTTGGCATTAAGAATGAAGTCTTTTGGACATATTATACCCTATGGTGGACAAGTGCGGATCCAGCCAAGTATTAATTGCACTCGTACTGCCAATTAATCTGCCCGATAATCGTATTAATTGCCGGCACCGTGGAGCCACTCATAAATATTGCTGCCAAGTTTAAAGCCGTCTGACTTCTTCTCGGCCAGTTTTTTGTGTTGTGGAGGGGATTCGGTGTCCAAAGCTAAAGCTAACACCGAAGATGCAGCTGATCAGGTGGCAGATGCAATAGCAAAATGGGATCCTCTCCCAAACCTGGTTTCAAATAGAATGCAAAAAGCAATCAAAATGCAAAAATGAACAGCTGTTACTATCGCATTAAATTTCAATGGCTGTGTGCGTAAATAAACACAACAATGTTCGCTCGAAGACCTATTATCATAAATATAACGATGAGATGTGAAGGCTATAAAATTACGTAGAATTAATAGTATTTAAAGGCATTTCATGGTAACTCAACTAATTTGGGCACTTTTAGATGAGAATAAGCTAGAGTTAATTCTATAGTCGAGTGTGGAAACTATTAGATACCAAATCAAAGCCAAAGGAGCAACTTTAAGATACTAGTATCTAGTCTAAGCCCACAACTGCAAACGAAAGCGAAACGATGGCAAAGGGTAATCCCGACTGCCAGTTATCCCCCCATTTTTTTTTTTATTTTTTTTTTGAAATCTCGGGACAAACCCAATGCCTTACATAGGCAATCCAAGCGATTCGCGGGACAAACTATGTAAAGGAAGAAAAAAATCCAAAAAAAACATCTGCGGCAAGCGAACTTTACATGCAAAAAGGAATCACAGTTGGTAGTTTGCTTAGATGGTCGGTTGTTTCGTTGGTCGGTTGATAGGCAGGCAGACAAACAGGATCAGGAAATTCCGGTTTGCTATTATTTTTATTATAATAATTTTTCTCCTTCTTTGCAGCAGATTCTTCGGAGGATGTGAGGCTCTTCTAATGCCGAAAAAGCCGAGAGCAAACGAGATGGGCATATCAAACAGGAATCCGCGACCGAAAGAACATTTAAAGACGATACGATACGATATACCTACGTTCTTCTGGGTTCTTCTCCTGCTCGATTCTCGATTGGTCAATTCTCCGGTCTTCCCCGACTCTCTTCTTTTTTTTTTTTAAGTTTCTGTGTGCTGTTTGTTGTCTCCTTGAACTGGCGCTGCTTGTCGATCTGGCCGTGACTCGTTTGCTATTTTTATAATCAGCAAGATCGAAATAACTGGGCAATAATGGGGTATACTCATTGGGGGCCGAACAGGGATCGATGACTAGCGCGATAAGAGATTATGGCACGGCACGGCTGGCTAACAAAACATTAGCTGAATTATATGGATACAAATAAGATAATGGTATGAGCAACTCTGTTTTTTCTTTTGAAATTCCGGGTTTTCCACTTAGATTGATCAAATTATGATTAGATTACAACTTGATGATATGTATTTTAAAAACATGAATATGCAGCTAATTAACATCGACTTTTGCGACTAACTGAAAAAATTTAAAATTTCAAGGCTTAAATGACACTTTATTGGAAATTTTATAGCGAATTCAAGCATGTATGACACTCTATATATGGACAATTATTCTAATTGTTGTGATCAAAAGACTGATTATTTTTGGGTTGAAAATTGGAAAATTATGAATATTTTATTTCCGATTTTTGTTATAGCTTGTCTAAAAATGATAGCAGAACTAAACAAATAATTGTTTTATGTCGCTAATTACCAACTCTAACTATCCGTGTCACTTTTATACTGATTCCAAAAAAAAAAAAAATAATCCAAAATTTTCTCATTTTTGGTAATCATACATTTTTGCGAAAATTTGTCAAAATTTTACATTTCTAGGCTGGAATGCCACTTTATTGCAAATTTTATAACAAATTTAACGGTGTATGACACCATATTTGGACAATTATTTTCTTCGTTGTGCACAAAATACTGATTATATTAGAGTGAAAAATAAGTAAGAAATCAGCATACAGGGTAGTTTGTATGTTGAATCCCCCCTTTCTGGCGCATTATCTGCAGCTTCCGAACCCAAAAGGATACCAGCAGGAAAAAAAGACAGAAGAATCTGCCTTACTTCTCAACTACCTCCTAATGTGCGGCCCGTTGGTTGAACAGGTTCTAAACCCTGCAACCCACCATTCTTGGGACCTCTCTTGCAGCCGCCTTCCTCCTGTGGCTCTATTCAACAGTCTTCGGACCTCTCTTCGCCGCGGTTCTTCGCACTGAACTCTTCCAGTGCGGATTCATTGCGATCTAAGTTTGATCCCCGCGTTTCCCCGCTGGCTCTACGCTTCGGATTATTGATTGCTCTGGGTCTCTGGGCAAACGTGTGCCAAGCAGTGGCTCTACCTACCTCTCTCTCTCTCTTTCTTCGCCAATAGACCCCTCTCTTTCGTTCGCCCACTGCCGCTGCGCTAAGCATTTGTCGCCATGGCAAGTATTTGCTTTTCCACTTTGCATTCGCTGTCGAATTATTATTTATGGGACTGCATCTAATTCAGAAGACGCAGAAGAAGCACCAATCGCTGAAGAATCGGGCAGCTATAGCCTCTGGGCCATTGATGTCTTTGTTTATTGGCTTCGGTTCCTGTTCGATTCGGTTCGATTTGGTTCAATGTTCAAATGGGTGGGTTCTGCTTTTATTTCACCATTTCCCCATTTCGGCGCTTGCAGTTTTCAGTTGGACGAAAAGTGGGAGGGGGTCGCTAGCTGGCCTTGGGCTCCACTAAAACGAATGCTAATTAGACATCTCGGGGAATCGAAGAGAAGGCGAGCTGCATATATCCAAAGATCGAGTGCATTCCGTTTGGGCCCCATATATCTGGCTGACATCGCAGACATCCCGCTCTAATTGACAGCGGCTCTAATGGAAGAATCCAATCCAAGCCGAATTCCAAATTGAAGCCGAAAATTCTCAGGGAAATGCCACGGCTAATTGCAGTGATAAGAGAAATGTATTAGTATTTCATACTTTATTCTATAATACAATGATACTAAGTTGAAAGGAAGCAATGACCTGCACCTAATCTGTGCATACATATGTATTACCTTGGGAGGTCCACATTAACAGCAAATAAAAAAAATTCTCACAACAATTTGCATAGGAATTTGTGCTGCTGCGATTGGTTTTTCATCGATCGCTTTATTCCGATATGTGCTCTGATCTAATGCATTTCACAAATGCCAACGAGTGACTTATTGACGCAGCATGTGGCAAAGGCAACCTGCAACTGAAACTGGGCATCTTGGACCGTCGATCGGCGAATCGATCGAATCGAATCGAATGGGGATCGCCAGTTGGAGTGCAGCTCACGTACGCAATTGTGGCTGATGATTGGAAGGAAAATGCCAAAGTCAAAGCCGTGGCCCGTTGACAACGCCTTCGTACTAAGGAGAACTGGAGCTGCAGCTTATGGGTCGGATTATTGGGCCACCGACGGAACGGCGGCTGTAGCACAGTTCATTTCATTCAGCGGGCACAATTCCACGAAAGTGATTGATTACAATCGATGCAGCGATCCAGCGATCGCAGATCCAACTAAATGTAATACAATGAAATGCAAGGAGCGGCGGGGCATGGCAAAAGCGATCAATTAAAACCGACTGATGATGATCAATTATCGGCGAAAGATGAAGACTAGAGTGAAGAAGCTGGCCTGCTCTTGATTTGAAAATGCACCGCAAGAAAGTTGGTGCTCTAACACAGAATTTCCTTTAATAATTATTTAATCAACACTAACTACTTGCATTTTTGTTTACTTTGCCATTTATTCATTTTGATTTTCTTCAATTTTATTATTTCGGAAATTTATTGATTGCTCCCATTGAAAAGCATTCGATTTTCTGTGCACAAATGGCCGAGAACTTGAACACTTGATCCCGGCCAAAGCGAAACCGTCCGTGCTCCGTCCGCTCAACATTTCCACGATGACGACAATGACAATGACAACGACAACGACAATGACGATGACGTTGGCCAGTCATCGTGGTCGTCATCCTTTTTTTTATCTTTTTTTTCTTGTCATGGCGGCGGTTGTTGCTGCAACAGTTTTAACACATCATAAAGCTGCTTAAAGTGTGCTTTTGGTTCGCAGCTCCCAGTTCGCCGGCTGTAAGATCTGTTGACATTACATAACTAGTACCACATTCTCAGATAGATCGATCTCCAGCCGCCCAAACGGACTTGTTTCATCTATTATTTATTTGTCGCACTCAGTGGTTGGGTTGAGATTAAGAAGGTCAAAGAACTCGTGGAACTCAAAAACCAAAATACAAAGTATACACAATAAAAGTAAGGAGCATATGTATATTCAAGATATATCGGAAATGCTGAATATGAACACAGTGCACATGACATTATAATTTGCATTTAGAAATCCAATATCACCGTTTAGTCTTGTTAAATACTAATTTTTGATTTTTGGGATTTGAAGGTAAGACCACCCACCGCATACGAACATAAAATAATTAATCAAAAGCTGTAAATTTTTATAGCCTACTTTTCGAGTAGTGATAAAAAAAGCCCTCCCATAAGATCCATGATTGGGAAGGCAATTTTATTAACTCTCCCGTTCAAAAACAAACAAAAAATAATAATGATTTCTCGTATGGCTTTCGGATGTTTTTATGCTTTATGACAAATAGACCTGACTAATTGTGAGGCACTCAAAAATCTATTTTAGTGAGCCATCAATCGGGTAAAATATATACTGATATTTATAACTCGATATAAAAATATATTTTATGATCTACCATTCTTTGTCAAGCGCCGATTGCCAGCAAGCATACGAATATGCGTGCGTTGTGTGTGTGTGTGTGTTGAGGGCAATAAATCAATAATTTGTTAAGAGGCGCTAGCTTCGAACTTGTGAAAGCAAGTTCGTTGCCTAAGTCTTTTGTTTGGTCAGCAAGGAAACGGCCTTTTCTTCTGCTTCTTCTTCTGCTTCTTCTTGTCCATATGCCAATAAATCACTTTGTATTTATATTGATAATTTCGTTGTGCTCTGCTCGCATTTCGAAAGTATTTAAAGATTTTTCGACTCTTTATATTAGACCATGAGTTGTTGGTCGTTGTTGTGAAAGGAAGTCCGTAGATCGTATGCAAATTCGCTGCTTCTAAACACAAGAGGAAAAAAAAAACAGAAGATAGAAAAGCAAATAGCCAAAGAGACAGTTGGCTGGCGGGAAAGAAAATGGGCAAACGGAAAAAATTGTAAATCACAGAAGTGCAGCTGCACCACACTGGCAACATCATCGCCATCCTGCGAGTTTCGGCCCGCGTTTCCGAGCCACAACCCCATCGACCATTCTCAAAAGCCACGCTTAGAATTCGTTGCAAATCATTGAATTCTACGGAGATGGCAGCGTGATTGTGGTGACACGAAATTCAGGCGAATCGATTAAAAAAGGATGAGATGATTTAATGGAGTGCATATAGTGCCTCCTTTCTACTTAAGCAAGTCATCAAGTCTTCTAAAGTAATCAGTTTTCAATTTAAAATTAATTCAAATAGCCTTCTAGCGGTTTTGGTTTTTATATTTAATTGTATTTTAGTTAAATTTTTTGTTAACTTGCATTCATATATACAAGTATCGATAGACTGGCAAGCAGCTTTATAAGGAATTCAGTGTAGACGCGTGTCAAATTGCTAGGCGGTCTGCTACCATTAGGTCCTGGCACTCTTTATGGATTTGCCAGTTGCGATTATTGTGCTTGCATAATCCCGGGAAGCAGGAACGCATCTCTAGAGCATTGCTGTTTATCGCGAGTGAACGTTGCAGCGTTGTCAAATCGGGCAGTGATTTGTCTCCAATCGGTAGTCTCGATGGCGATGCGGATTCGGATTCGGATTCGCGCTCGGATTGGGATTGGAAGAAGTCGCACTCCTGCCTTCCCGCTGGCCAATTGACACTTGAGATTGGGCCCCGCCCCGCGGCCAGCTGCTGTTGGCAATTTATAAACGAAATAAATTCAATTGACTTGTTTGCCGCAGCATTTACAGTTGGCAACAATTGCAGCAATGCCATAAATCGTTGGACAAGCATTCGAAGACGCGATTCCCCTCGTTTTCCCCAGAAGTTCCGCTCGTGGCTGCGTAACAATAAATTTTCAATGCAAACAAGTTGGTAAGAGAGGCGACTTGGCCAAGCGACGGCCAGGCCATCCTGGCCAAAAGCAAACCAAGTCCGGCAGCGGCTGCCGCCTCAGCATTTGTTATTTGAATTTCGAAAATTATGGCCACAAATTTGTTTTATTGCCAAAGTCAAGGCGTGCAATCATTAAATGCAACAGCATGCGGTCCCGATTCCCCAGTCTCAGTGTCTCCACTGGTTCCCCCCGTCTCCAATCCCCCCGTGCTCAGCTTCTCCATTTTTCTGGCACCTGGCTTAGGAGATACTTCCAGATTCGCCGTCTCAACTTGAGTTATGCCTTGCACTAAAAGCGTTTCAACTAACTTAAATATGAGCACATCATTAGCCTAAAATTGTTAGTTTGCCGACTTGGTCATGGCCAGCAGACGCCTTGCCCGACGGATTTTCTTCTAAGCTGGGCCTGCACGGAGAAAAACGAATAAATCTGGTACAAAAACGTTTCCTACGAAGGTAAATTAAAAACTGAAAGGATATTGCGAAACATTGCTGTAATAAAAAAGTAGGTCTACTCTTCATAATTAATGGAGTTTAGTGCGTCCAAGAGCAATCAAAAACGCCCAAATAAAACTTTCTATATCTCATTTCTCGCAGTGTGACTGGCAACAGTTTCAAACTGTTTGTGTCTTGCAGCTGTGCTGTGCGCCGTGTGTTGTGTGTGCATCATAATGTCTGATTAACACGTGCGCAAATTATAAGATTTTATGCATTAGCCACAGATATCAGAGCCCGAGATAAAAGCAAAAATGCCCGGATTGCCGCACTCTCATCACGGATCCGATGATTCCCCATTCTCGGCTCTCGGCTCTCGGCTCTCGATTCTGGAGTCTGGATTGTGGATTCTAGAGTCTGCAACTTATGGAATGATGTTTTATGCATGTGCTGCACGCACGCTCAGCCAGCTCAGCCTGGACACCATCAAATCTGTGCTCATCCCAGTGCTTAAGTTTTTTTTTTTTCGATCACTTTATTAGGCGAGCTGCTTACAACAACGCCTCATATGCTTCTTTTTTTTTTCTTTCGAAATGGGAACGCTCTTGATTATTCCTTTGTTTGCCGCCTGCCTTCTCTAAAAGGGGGCGTGGCACGAGTGGTCCACATTTGCAGACTTTTTGCCAAGCGGGAATTATGTAAAATCGTTTGGTCATAATGTCCATGTCCATACAGAACAGTGGGAGGAGTAGCGGCGTCGTAATACACCAAAAGTGGGTGAAATGTTTTGGAATAATGAGTAGTTTCTAGCTTTTAACGGAACACTCCTACCAAGCAGAACAACTGCAAGCAATGTTCTCTTTTTTTTTGGCTTAGGTTCGCAAAAAACTAAGTTAATCATACAAAAATATATAGAGAAAGAAAACTGCATGTTTTCGAAACAATAAAAGGTGTTATGAAAGATGGTAATGTGTAATCCCCCATGCAAGTGCATATAAAAATCGTACTAAACACCCTGGGCACAAAAAAAGAGAGCAATACAACTGCACATTCAGCTGGCTCTATTAATGGATAATCTCTTTTTTCACCGGTTCTAAGGTGATCCAAAGCCATCAAATAAAACCAAGCATCCAGATAAAGTCAAAACGACCCACACAGCAAATCATTGCGCTGCTCCCAGAGTCGCAGCATAAAGACTACGCACCGGCATCGGTTTTAGTAATCGAATTTTATGACAATTCCATTAAACGGTCATTTACAAGAAGGCAACAACTGTTGGACAGCCAATGTTTGAGCCAACAATCTGCGCGGCTAAGCCCACTCGCCAAGCGATCCAACACGCCCACATCCTCGGGCCAGCGAAATAAAAACCACGATGGGCTGAGCTTGGCGCTCATTTATTTTTATTTTTTGTGAATTCTTGCTTTTTATTTACTTTATTATTTTTTTTTTTTTTTGCTGGGAAGGGGGCGAGAAAAACAGTTTTTCCAGCCTATAACACGCACAAATCTTGCATGTATTTACCCACGGACGGGCGGCTAATTCAAATTTCTGCCTGCTGCCTGCTCGACTTTCAAGATCTTCGATCGCCCATACTATACAGAGAAGAAAACGTATTATTTCAATATAATTGAAATGCACAAGTTCGCAGTAAATGTGCTAAGCATTCGAAATATGAAACACTGTCTTTAGCAGCCGTTGTTATTTGACAATTGAAGTATTAGCTGTTTAATTGTTTATTTTCCCCCGGTGTATACAACTATTCCATCCGCTGGCAGACGTAATTACTTCCTACCCATCCACAAATCCCATCCTCCATCCTGCTTCGCATCTGCATTCTCCAATGGAGGGCAGTAGAGGCAAACAACATCGGGTTTTTTTTTTGGTTGGTCTCTCTCTCTTTGGGGATTTTCAATTACCACCGATCAAAGAGAAAAAAAAGGGGAAAAATGTGGTGCGCGTGTTTGGTGGCGTTGCGTGTCTCTTGGCATGTGTCCACGCGAAATTGATATCGAACATAATTTTTTGTTTTTCTTTTAAACATATTTTTTATACCTCGCAAAACGGCGCGCATTCGACTGTGGGGTATATGAAATATATTTCCAAATAAATTTGAACATAAAAGATATCGCAGTTAATCCAATAAGTTTAAGTATTGCACTAAAATTCTATCCAATAGCTCAGTTTCGAATTATTTTCGAATTTCAAATCTTCTATTAACCATAACGGGTAGCCAGCGAGTCGAAATATTAAAAAGACAGCATTACCGCTTTTATTCGTGGCTGTTCTACCTGCAAGCTTATAGCTTATAGATTTTACATATATATATATATATATATATTGCCCCCACTCTTCTGGGGGGTTTGTATGTAAAAAGGAAATGGCTGAAAAATGCTAACAAGATTTGCACGATCCGCCTGCCAACCTCTGGCTTGGGATCTTGGCTTTGGCAGTGGCCAGAGCTCCAGCTCCCAGCTCCCAGCTCTTTTATGCTGTCTGCATGATGACAATGACAAGGCTGCAAGGTTACAAGTTTTTCCAGATCGGGAAAAATAAGCGGGGGAAATGGAAAGGAGGGATGGGCGGCGGAAAAGGCGGGCCGGGGAGTCAGGACAGAGATTTTTCTTTACTTTTTTTTTCGTCCCGCTCCGCGTAGCGACGATCATCAAACACTAAACAGCTCGTAAACACTTGGGCTTTATCGTCGCAGAGTCTCCCCTTATTTCCCCTTCTTTTTTGTTAAGAAGCATTTCCCCAAGAGTCTTCCCCTCCTATTCCGATTCTCCCCTGGCTGATAACGTGCCGCTGACAATTGCAATTGCTGCCTAGCTTATTGTCTGCGGATTTTCCTTGTCGCTTGTCCATGTTTGTGCTATCAATTTTATGTTAAAATTTGCACTACGAAATTGCCAACAGCAAAAAGACGAGCAGAAGTAGGATTCGAAAATGGAGCACTAGATAAAAAAGTTGTAGCTTAAATTAAGATATCTATCTATTCACACATCTGACAAGAGACAAACGAAATAAATTGTTTATAATCGCATACTGTAATTAAATCAAATTGAATTTAAGCGCTAAGCGGTTTGAAATATTTAATTTCCCCCGAGAACTAATGCTTTATTGACCAAACTAATATTAAAACGAAAACTCTTCGTGCCAAGACGGCAGAACTCGTTTCGATTACCACTTTTGTAATGGTCAAAACGATCGAGCAAACTGGAGCTCCACTAATCGATCCAAATATTTACCATTTTTGCACGCTAATTGATAAACATTTCATTCCAGTTCATTCGCAACTCCTTGAAGTTGTTGAAAAATTGCGATTTTCCATTACGGACACGAACATGTAAATTAAAAGTCGCACTTGAAGTGGATCTGAGAGCTGAAAACAGGATCAAAAAAAAAAATAAATAAATACAAAACACTCGGAGTTTTGGCATCAATAAAAAGAGAGTTAAATATCGGACAACATTAATGAGCAAACAGAATGTGTGATTTACACGCATTTGGAGTTTTAAGTAAATTTTGAAATGAACAAGAGGTCTTTTCCATTTCCTAGTCGTATTTGTCCAGCGGTAACCTTTGGCCAAAATCAATTAATTAGCCCACTCAGTGCTGTCTGAAAATCTCATTATTTATGCACATAATCTTGACACCTTTGGGAATGTTTTGAAAGCCATCCCCCCTCCGTCCGCCACCTTCCTTCGTCGCAAAGACCATCCAATCCATGTAATACCAGTTGAAAATACTCGTAGAAATGCATATGCGCGCTACACTCGATAAGTATACGCAATGTGCGTTTGTCAATGCCGATTATGATTGTCGTCGCCCCGCTCAGAACGCTTGGTTTCCGGGGTTGGAGGGGATGAGAAACGAGGAAAACCCATCGAGAGGAGCCTCCACATTATGGACAGGAAATGCTGGCCGGGCCAGAAGCAAAAACACGCGGAAAAAATGCAACCACTTTACAAGAATTTCATCCAATTAAATTTCCATAAAATGCTATTCGCAATGTCAGAAAGATGACATTTAATGAAAACAGATAGAAGAACTGCAGTTCGATAACTAGCTATCGTGTGAAATCGATTAAAGCAATCCAACATAAATTGTGGCTTTTGGTAGAAGAATTTTGTATATTTCCTTTTTCGAGCTTGCTAAAATGCATTCATTTTTCTTCCTGTGCAAATTGCGCTTGCGAAGCGAGCAACTTCCATCTGCAGCATTTCTATCTTTTCTTCGCTGGCTGCAATAAAACTTTGCAGTTAATTAGTCAAAATGCTGCACAACCGGGCTGGCAACTTTGCCAAATGATTCTATTAGCCAGACGCACAAAGTTGAAGAAATCAAGCAGCCAGAACCTCCAACGAAATTTCAAAAGAAAAAAAGAGCCCAAAAAGAAGAAGGTTGGCTGGTTGAGAGCCACCAGTATCCAGTATCCATTTGCACGCAGTAAATTCCTGAACATATTGGCTTGATATCGGCTGACAGGCAGAGGCGGCAATCGATAAGCCCAATAATTCAGCAACTTATGTCCACAGTCTGCCACAATTAACCATTGTTTATATGCCCGATGGCCCGGTTGCTGCTCCAATTGGCCAACTGATGCTAACGGCCAACTGTTCGATCGCTGCACAAATTATAATTTGCCAAGTATTCGCATTTTAGCGGCAACTTTGTCGCCAGAATGCGGATTGGAATTACCACAACACAGCCAGCAGTTTGAATAAATCGCGAGCCAATTTTTTAACAGGTAAACCCGGTAATTCTTAGCCAGATTTAGATGTTCTCTGTTTCGGATTTCAGTGCTTTAATGGACAACTGGCAACTGGCATTGGTGTACATAGGCACTTAAACACCACATAAATGCAATAAGTTAGGGCAATAATTACAAAATATACGAGACAGGAGCTGTAATTGAATGTTGCAAACATTATTCGGTAATAAACGTGCATAGCTCTACAAAGAAGCTTACTTTTTATCTTCCGCCTTAAAAGTCACTCTGTTTTCTGCTCAATTTAAAACTTATCATGGCTAATTGCCAGACCGTCAATCAACTGTTGTACGAAACCAAAAAAGAAACCACTTGCAATCCAATCGGGACGGAAAGGAACCATTTCAATCGGGCCGCAAGTGGATTTGAATTGAGATCTCAGCGGGAGTTGAGTGAAGCTCGAGCACCTGTTCAACCAATTGATAGCCAAGGGCGATCCGCCGATCCACCATCGCAACCCAGTCCACTATCCACAATCCAACCATCAGCCATCCATCATCCAAGTAACGCCCCCGCATGTTGGAGAGCATAATTGATATGCATAATCATTATTCGGTTTTTTTTTGTCGCGTTTCAATTAAGGCATTATGAAAATAACTCCAGCAATTGTCAATTGTTACACCATGAAAAAGTCTTGATTCAATGACTTTTAAAACAAAATGAAATTATAAATTTTGCTTTTAAGCTGAAATACTTAAAATACTTTAAAAATTTCTCATACGAGGCTGCAATATCGCATAGACTTTTCCTGTGTGTATGTGAAGAGAAATCAAAGCGAGATACTCGTATTCGCAGAGATTTATTAAGTTCACACATTCGAACAGCACTTGAGGCTGACAATTAAAAATCACTTTGGTCATTCTTCTCGCTTTGTGCCCCCCTCCCCTCTATCCTCTAGCGACTTTCAGCCAACTTGACTTGCGGCCCGACTCAACTCAAACTCAACTTGACTTGACTGCCGATTGCCATTTTGGTGGCTCTCCAAGTTTCTTGGGCAGCAGCTGCACCACCAACGATAAAAACAATAAAAAAAATAAATAAAAAAAACGCAAACAATGGGCGATCTAAGGCGCCATATGCGAAACGTATTTGATACGCCCTTGTGTACAACAATTTTCTGGCTTACTTAAATACATAAATGGTCTAAAAGGGAGAACTGCTCGAGTTTGTTTTGTACTATTAAGTTACAGTTCGAAATGTAAAATGTGAATTTAATTTATGAATTTGTGCATTTTCTTCTCGATAAATGTTGTATTCTGGTGTGCGAATGTGTGGCGGCTACCACTGTACATCTCGCATTTGCCCCACTGTCCACTGATGCTGATTACTGATGGCCGGTTCGCCTGCGCGCTCGTTTGTCCGCTTAATTGTGAGAAAATATATCAACGGCAGCCGGACAACAAAGCCAGATCAAATGGAATGAAAAAGGCAAACAAAAAGCAGAAACACCACAAAACAATGTCTAAGTACACGGGTCTTTTGTCATTTGCATTGCGATTTGATCGATTCGATTCGATTCGAATCCATTTACTCACTTTGCTTTATCGGTGGGTGTCGCATGGGATTAAAAACTTGAAATAATCAATTGCGAATCGTCAATTGAGCGGGCTAACAACAAAAGGCGAAACCGAAACAAACAAAACAAGTGGCAAAGTTCTTGACATTGTTCGAACGGTTAAAAGAAAGTCGATAACTGGCCAGAGTAGATTGCATCGGTCCAGGTCCGAAACTCCAAACTCGATAGCTATAGCTATAGCTGGTTGCCCCTCCGATCGCCGATATCCTCTGGCAATCGTCAGCTGCGAACCCAAAACATTTGGGGCCATCAAATGAAACGAGTGCAAGACAGACAACACAACCACATCGCAATGGCCATGGCCATGGCAATGGCAATGGCATCGTGCTGCAAACATCGCAAAATGTTGCACAAATTAAAATTGAACACAATAATCAGTGTGACATGTTGTTGCCGTCGTTGTCTATATCTGCAGGGAGTGTAAAGCAAGAGATTTCATTGCAAACACACGATTCTAGCCGACGACGAAGATACCCCACTCGAATATAAGCATGACTCTATAAAAAAGAAATAAAAAAAAATATAAAAAAAAATTTTAAAAAAATATTAATAATATTTAAATATTCAATCAACTAATATATCATTATTTACATTTTGGATTAGATGCATATCACCAGATCACCAGACTATTCGACTTGTCCTTCTTGTCCATTCGAGCTGATTTTGACTCCAGGAACTATTTTTGCTTGGCCATTTGTTGTTGCCAAGGCACTTGTCGCCTGTCGACGGTTTTTCTGTTTTCTGTTTGCTGTTTTTGTGTCCGTGTGTCTGTTTTACTCACTTTGCTGTCTGTTCTGTCTGCCGTGTTCGCTGGCGGAGCTTTAGCTGCCTTCTCCCTCTTTCGACGCATGCGTAACGATCTTGGCCAAAAGACTGCGTCGTCCGAGACTCACTCCCCTTGCTGCCAACTTTTCGAGCGCATTGCTGCTGGCCAAGTGGCCAAGTGGCCAAATGGCCGACCGCAGCAAATGACTTTATTATAGGTTTTTAAATTTATAAACGCACATTTACCAATGCTAAACATCCTGCGCTGAAATCCCCAGACACGATCTCTCCGCACGTCTTGTTTCTTGGTCCATAAAATGGAATTATGTGAACTATTTCGCTTTTGAATCGCTTTATGGCCTTTGGGCGGTGGCGTTTTCATTTGCAACACATTTTGGAGCCCGAATCGGGCACAGATCTTGAACGGATTTGGTCCATGTGGTAATGCATATTGAAAACTATGTTAAGCCTTTGAGTTTAGGCTTTTTCACTGCCCACAGGAAGTTGGCCCCACGTAGGAGCACATAGGCACAAACAACAGATCGAAGACAAATTATGCTGATCTCCCAATAATGTTCTAAAGATCTGGTTCCGAAAATCCTTCTTTCAGCCCAAGACAACAAAACGATGTGAAAGAAGCAACTTCCATTCCGATCGACGATCTTTATCCTACGCATCTAAACAAGAACTTCCAGACGTGTGGGCTCCCCAATGCGATCTCTTTTTTTCTTTATTTTTTTTTCATCCGGTGCGATCGTTTAGTTGCTGATTTGTTGACCCGATAAAAATGGGACTTTAAGCCGCGCTGGCATGCACATAATTTGTAGTTTTTGGTCATTGGACAAAACTTTGACAAAAAAGGCGATCAAAACTTGTCGAAAGTTCGGAAGTTCGATTGAGAGGTTTTTTTATTGCTTTTAAAGTGGACGGCCGCCCAAGTTGGTGGAGTTCATAATTCCTGAGCTGCTTGTTTGTTCTTCTTTATTACGCGGACTACCTACTGCTGTTCGCGGCTTACCCAGTGCACTGCGAGAAAATACGACTATGATCGAAGTAAACGTATAAAGCAGCAGCAGCTTATGTTGTAAAGTTCGTAGTACGCCTTCCTATAGTTATATACTATTTTATTATATTTATATTTATATTTATATATAGCATAGAAAACCAAATATTTGCCTAAGTGTATCCATATTTATTCATGTTTTGTCGCCTGCTTCCGTCGTTCTTCCGCCTTTCAAGTTCTTGCAGCTTACTACGTTTGCTGTTATTCCCACAAAGTGGCTTTTTCATACATCTTATATATACTTTTTGTGTGATCTTCCTATGAGCGCATTAACTTCATATTGAAGTCAGCGGATCAGATCGCTCGTCTTTCCCATCCTCCGCAGTTGGATAATTTTATGCGAAATTCTCGTGCTTACCAGCTCACCGCATATTTATAAATATATATATATATATATGTGTGTAAAATACAGCTGAGCGCTCAAGTGCTTCTCAACTTTGGTTTAATTTCTTTCGGCTCTTGCTTTATGTAACATATATTTTATAATTATAGTTTGCGTGCCCCAGGGCTGAGTGAATAGCCATTTGGGTGAGGGTCATTTCAATGGGCCATTGAAGGGAAGTGACTGGACTGGGCGCTAAATGAAAGATTCTTAGAAAGAGTTTAACAACAGATTGGCAAGTCTTGTTAAAGTCTAAAAGGTTACTTGTGCTTAGTTATGTCGTTTAGTTACTCAATATACGAAATATTGCAAATGAGACCATCGAGAATAGAATGTTACATATAAAGCACTAATAATACTAAAGTGTATTCATTTCCTTTCAGATAGTATTGCTAACCGCCCTGCTGGCAAACGAATGACTTGCGACACAAACGCGATGCATTTGACCCGAAACACTTAACGGTAACTTCTACGTCAACGTGATTCGTGTGACCTTCAGCAACAACAACAACAACAAATTCACTTAGCAAAGCTTTTAGCAGCAACAACAAGAAAATAAAAGAAGTTCACACAGCTCCAAGTGCGTCCATTTACATAATTGTCACACTGATTTTGTGTACTTCTTGCATTGTTGTTTTTTCTGAGCCATTAAAAAAAAAAACAAAAAAAAGAGCAGGCAACATTTCAATTTGTTTTTGCTGTGCTCTTCAAAATGTAATTAACCTCAAGTTTCCTTATTTCTTGGCATTTTTTCGGCTCTTTGGTTTTGTGTATTTTTTTCTTCATTTTTTTTTTTTTTTGCGTCACTTTTAGAACAACGACAACGTCAGCGTCGAGTAATTAAGCAAAGCTAAAAGTTCATGTTAATTGTCCCAGAGGGAAAGAGAGCGCTGAAAATGGGGGGCCAGAAAGAGACAGGGCCATACAATTGTGAACCCCCAAAGGTCAAAGACTAAGAGAATTGTCAACCGTGGACAGGTCGACAGAGCGAATGAGCAGCGGCCACCAGAAAAAGACACATAGAGAAAGAAAAAACAGGAAAATATTTAAAAAATTTAAGTTTTGAATTTTACGTAGAGCTTATTTATTATTTGTTTTAAAAAGCTTAGAAGCTGTAATAAAATATAAAACAATTATATTTTTGTGCTGGCATATGACTTCTTTATAAATAAAGTTAGGAACTATTAATATGAAATTGTTAATAAATGTTTTTCCTTCATTTTTTTTTTTTGTTTATGTTGACTCATTGAAGGGGAGCCGTGACTGCTTCTTCTTCCAGTTGGACGAACTCAACGGAAGCAACGAACGACAACTCTTTTTTTGGCATTGTTTTGTGCTGTGTTTTGTTCTTCCTTTTTGTATGTTTTTTTTTTCATTATTATTTTAGCAAAATACCGTTAGATTGTGCGAACACACGGTGTGAATGATACTTTAATTACACCAAAATGCGATGGAGGTAGAGTGGGGGGGTTAATAGTATTATGCTAATGCAAATCAAGATACAAGTTTGTTCACACTTTGTGAATAAGAAACCATTTTAAAACAAGCCAAAACTAATGCCTTAGCTATTTCAAAAAAGAAAAATCATGCTGTATTATTTGAAATCATAAAATAATTAATCATTTGTTAATATATCAGAAAATATCACAGGCACTAGCAAATAATTTAAATAAATCGGCAATGAAAATCCATTTGGTTTAGTCCAACTTAAGGATTCCACCAACTTCGTTGCAGCTGCATTTATAAATATTAATTAAGTCCATTATTTAAGTATGTTAAACTGGTCTCACAGAAAAATTAAACGCTTCAAACTCATTAGGCCGAAAGAAAAATGAAAATGCTAGATTAGTGCAGTGGACAAGAGAATAGCCGTTAGTTAGTTGGTAGCTTTTCCTTTGTTTCTCGTGATAGGTTAATATGCGTGGACAAAGCGCCGACATTTTCGGGAGGTGTTATCAACACATTCGAGACATCGAAAGTATTTAAAAGCGTATTTTTCTCATCGTCGTTTAACAAAAGGGCTGATATGATGTTTAAAAATCAAGTTGACTACTGAGGAAAATTCAAAGCCACCACCCCCCGTCCCGCCTACCCGTCATCTTTATTTAGTTTTTAATGGAAAATCAAACGTTTGCGCCAGTAGCGACAGCAAAGTGGAGTGTCTCATACGTGTTTACATTAATTTTCAATCAACTCGATTTGCATTACATATGAGGCAACCAGATCTGGAGAAGCCGATGATACCGCAACACGAGATAGCGCGAAAAGCTCAAACAAATTTCCTGAGTTACTTGAGATACTCTTTAAAACTTTAAAAATAAATGCAAGTTATGATTAGAAAAACCCAAGCTAAATCGCCAAAACTCCCATTTCCGAATTTTCATCCGAAATAAATCAGTTTTTCTCATCATAAATTTGAAATAATGCTCCAAATATGGATTGTCATACCTCGTTCAGCTCGTAAATGAAATCCTAATCAATTTGCATTTAAATTTTGAAAAACAAAAATTTTTAATTTTTTTCGAAATTTTTACAGTTTTTTAAAAAATTTGAAAACGTTAAAAAAATGGATTTTTCAAACTCGGACAAAAAGTATTGCGTTTCATTAGCATTGGTACTTAGCTGCTCAAAACAGTCATTCTTTTAGTTGTGCGACGTATTTTGACAAATTTAAAAATATTATTACCACATTTCCATATTTGTTTATAATTTTTAAAGACTAGAACATACAAATGATGCATGAAAAGCAGTAGTATTACTTAATTACATTTTTAGTTAGCTAATAAAAACAATGCCACTTTGGCAGAAAAATTAATTTTCCCCAAGAGAAAAAAACCCCAACTGTTTCGTTCCAAAGCTCATTAAACATTGGATCGTAGCCAAGATACCCGAACAATTTATGGACTGCCACTGGACTAAGGATATTGAATGGGAGAAAATAAAATCAATGACTTTGGATGGGGGTTCGATCCACCCGATCGACGTTTTTACACACCAGTTCCATCAAAAGCCACGAGCGACAGCAGCATCAGCACCAGCATCACACAAGGTGGCAATTAATCAGCGAAATTAGTTTTTATGCATTTTAAATGATTTTATAGTTTGGCTTTGGCTGCGCGGCACCGTTACTTGGAGTATCGTCAATATGGCTAACAGAAGACAGACTTCCAGCCCCCCACTACACCACATACCCCATCTTAAATCTGGTGTGCCCCCCATCCACGCAGGAGGATGCCCACTATCTCATCCAGCTGCCTTTTAGTGCCTGCAATCTGTTACCAAGTCTGCAATCAAATTTTCGCTTTCATGCCATTTGGCCAGAAAATAACAAACACAAGGATCGAATGGACGGAGAAAAATATAAAAAAAAAATATATAAAAAAATCTCACAAAATGATTTTACGCCGCAAGTTGATCAAACATAAATTTAATAAAAGGCTTTTGCCCTAATGTGGACCTGCAACAGCTGCACTCGGCGAAATTCAACTCGACTGCATGCATATCCTTTCCAAGGATTTTGATTTATAGAATGTATTGAGGTGTTAAGGAAAACATATTACCTCTATGAGCTCATTTAGCCCTTTCAACTAGTTAAGCTTATAATTCAGCCAGCCAATATACTCTCTCAAATGGCAAATCACATTTCCAGGGTGCTCCTCCAAATGCACTTACGTCCGCAGCTAATGTTAATGGGGTGTGGCATTTTGGCCAGTGTAAATAAATTAAAGAGCAGCCGCAAAACAAAAGCACTGATCACCGCGCGAGTGAGACGGCAAACGATAAGGCGAAAGAGACGGCGAAGATGCGGCGGCATTTTGATTGCATTTCATTTGTGGCAGTGAAACAAAAAAAGAAAGAATAACTTGGCCAAGAGATTTTGACTCGTTTTGGCCTTTGTTTGCTTTGCAAATTGCGCTCAAGTGCGCCGGCGAGATAATCAGTGCAAATTCTGGCCAAAAAGGGGAGGGGGGTGCTCTCAAGGGGAACGGGGCGGCGGAGTATCGCTGCTTTATGATATCTTATCTGTGGTTAATCGGAGCAGCTGCTCCTGCATCTGCATCTGCGCGCGTTTGTGTGTGTCATTCCTTGAGCAAATAATGGCAACAATTATTCCGGCAAATGCAGCCAACCCAGAATATCGGGGACTCCTCTTTTTTCACTCACAAAAACGCTTTCAATTCAAATAGTTATCTTCTCTAAAAAGAGAAGCCTCAAAAACAATTCTAATGAAAGCTAATTGTAAGGCATATAAATATAAATAAATATTGCTTAAAAATAAAGAACTATAATGATTGTTCGCACGATTGTATATCAAAGAATTGTCTCGATTTTTTCTTGCAGTGCAAAACGATTTCAACTCCTTGCGGCCGTTGATTCCTTTTTGGGTGATTATGCAATTTAGCAGCTTGTAAGTGATTGTTTGTGGGGCGTTGTTGGCCTGCACCACTGCACCACCGCACCACTGCACCACTGCAGTTGCAAGGTGCAACATGAGAGCCACTGGAGGCAGGCAGCTGTGCGCTCGCCACAAATTGTTGTCCGCACATTTTCCTCCTCTTTCGGCATTATTTCTGCACTTGGCTCTGCTTTTTTATTCGGTACATTATTTTATTCTGGCTTTTTTTTTTATTTTTTGCTCGTGCGGCGCTGATTGTTACAATTTTTGTGTGTGCGCGGCTTTCAAATTAAAACGCAGAACATTTTTGGCCATTTTTCTTCGTACTTTTTTTTTCCGGATTTTTTCGGGCACTTTGTGAGTTGGAAGTATAGAGGGTATTTTCATGGGGTTGATGATTATGCTTCTGCAAATCGACGTTTGGATATTCTTTCCTGTGCACAGCTTGACTAAATAGTACTTATATCTAGGTAAATATCTTGAAGTATTTACCTAAAGAAAGCCAGTTTCTGAATTTCAAACTATAAAATGTTTCAAATTTTGCGTAATTAAGGGTATCACGAACTCCAGCGAACTCTGATAGCTGAATCCAACCCACATGGCGAAGCAGCTTGAGGATGATAAGTTGGGATTGGGAATTCGAGATTGGGGATTGGTGGGTCGGGGTATGGGGTTCCGGTAGAAGATGACGTTGACTCGACCGACGACGACGATGACGAAGACGATGCCAAAATGCAGCGATGTTGTTTTTGTTGTTAACAAACCACACGTAAGCCAAATAAAGTAAATTGCGGCAAATACAAATTGAAAACGGTCTGACAAATGAAAGTCAGTAACAACAGCTGCAACCGCTGCGATTTGGGATCTGGTGCAAAATCATGGAGCGGAGGGGGGGAGGAAATCATTTCAAGGTCAGGCTGAAGCGCCCGGCCAAGAAATTCGTTGAACCGACTTTCGACAAATTGTGACAACGCCCATGCGACAAAAGCCACTCCAAAAAATATAATCAGTGCACACAAAGAAATACTTTGTGGTCATGCCTGAGTACAAAATGTAAATATTCAGATAAATTTCAAGACTGCGCTAAAAGTGTATCATAAAATATATTTTATAAAATAGCGCTGCATGGTATATTAATTGATTACATTTGTTCTATTAATGAGAACACTTGTTTGAGCTTTGTGCTAAATTATGATGGTGTTTTCCTTTTTTTCGCATTCATTCTCCATTCCACACAGTGACCGCAAATTAATTACGTTCAATTGAGCAGACAAGGACACGCCCATTGCGGTGCCGCCCCTCTTGCGGTTTGCTCGCAAGCGTACGACTTTTAATCCTTGTAACACCCATCAATTTGATCCAGGATCTTATGAGGATAAGGACAATGACCAGCAAAGCTCTTTATTGTTTAAAAATCATATTGAATACATTAACCTTGTTGCAACAAAATGTGTCGAGCGGGCCAACAAAATACTTTATAATTATGCTACTTTTGCAACGGCTTAACATCTGTGCTCAATATTATATGGGCAATATGTTAAAAGCTTAAAAAAACAGCAACAAAGCGAGGGGGTGTTGCTCATTAATCATATGACAAACGTTTTTCTTTGTTCACTCGCTTCGCGCATCGCAGCAATTCGTTTTTCTTTTTTCGAAAATTTATGCATATTGCGAGTCGAATTTGACAACGGTCCCGAAATCCAGACACAGACCCACATCCAGCCCGATATTGAGAAATGGAGAGTGGGTGGGGTGGCAGAATGCAGCCACTGAATCATTTGGAAACCGAAAACCCAGCAAAAGTAAGTCACACACAAAAAGAAAAAAAACCATAGGAAGCCAATTAAAATCGAGCTCTGATATATGACAGTCAATGTGCAAAATAAACTGAAGGGGATTAAGGTTGAAAACTGATTCTTACATTTAAAAAAAAAAAGCAGGGTTCGAAGTCCGAGATCGTATTTTCGGTGTTTTCCAACACAGCTTTATTAAAGCTTAGAAGCTCCAATGTTACAAAAGTATTTTTAGCCCAAGAACGAACGCTAGAAGAACAGAAGAACTTCAAAGTTAATAAATAAATTATTTACGATCTCTGCCGAAAAAGAGGATAATGCTTGGCATTTATGATTAGCTTGGGTTCATATTTTGTCGACTTCTTTCAGTTGCTTGCGATGCAACATATTGAACTGCAGCATAGCGCACATTGCATTCTGGGCATAATAATTGGCCATGTATACAACCGGCTCGAATAAATATATTTAGATGGCCATAAGGAATGTCTGGGCATATTTCATCATTGCAGGTCTTTGGCTTTTAAAATTTGTGCAAGTTTCGGTGGCCTAACATCATGGGAGAATTCTATCAGCGAATGCTACACATAATTTTGCATAGTTTTATTGCAGAACGTGGAATGTACCACTCGTTACCCGAACACCAACAGAACTCAAGAACTCAAGACTTTCGGAGTGGATCAGCGTCGAGTGCTCGACATTTATATGCGCATCACTTAGTCGAACTTCTTTTACCATGAGCGGAATTCATAAAAGGCAAATTCTACTCACTATATACATATAAACATAGGTAAAAGATGTATGTATGTATACTGATGGGAAAAAGGCGCTGAATTAGTTCGTATATATTCTGTGAGTAATTCTCGTGTCTATGACATAGGAAAATGCCTCGAAAATGCCTCTTAAATGCAACATTTTCATGCGGTAATTGCAAAGAACTACAACAACACAAAAAAAACATTAAAAATAAAAACAAACAACACCAAGAACAACAAAAGGGAAAAATGGAAAGAGAAGAAAACAAAAGCGGAAGCTTTGGCAATGATCATGCAAACTGCTCATTCATAGGATAATTATTCCATGAGTTCATTGCGGTGGCGTCGGTGGGTGAGCAATTGTTTTTTCTCTCGGTTTTTTTTATTATTATTTTGCTGCAGTGGCCTGGTGGTGTGGCACCTTCCGAGTGGGGTATTCTCTCCCTACAACATCTACACTATATATATATAGTATGTGTATATATTTTGCCGAGCCAATGTCGTGGGAGCTGAGGAGCTCAGGAGCTGAGTCGGCAGCCACGTCGGCTGCGATGCGATGCATTTTTAATGTTTTCATCGCGTTAAGTGCATATCTAATTTAAGGCAGTCGCTTTATAGGCTAGGCTGTTCCACATCAGTCTCGTAAGTTCAATTTTCCAGCACCACTAATCACTCAAGAATGTACAGATGAATGCAGCAAGATAAGAGAGCAATTTGTTTGGTTACAGAGAATATATATTTCATTAAAAGCTGACAATTTGCTTGCGGGAACAATATTATATTCGGTAATAATGCCATAAGTAAATATATGTATATGTATTAAAGAGTTTCTAGAGAACCTTCTCGTTCCCGAAATTTCTCTGACGACCTTGTGCCGAGAATCACCAAAAATCAGCGGACGAAATGTAGCACGCCCACACTTTGTTTCGCATGTCTGACCAGTTTTTTGTTTTTTTTTTTCGTATACGCAGCAAAATCCGTATTTTAAGGTGGCTCCTCTCTATACATCCCGAAAAAATCACAAAATTCTTCGAGAATGACAATGACTGAAGCGAACTCAAGCTCCACTGGACTCTCGACTGTTCCACTTATGTACATACATACATATGTACTCACGTACAATTCATCACATTTACATTGAACAAAATTGCAAACTTTAAAACGCAGTTTAAATATTAAAAAAAATTAGCTTTTAAAAAGAAATACATTTGGTCGTAATAAATGTGGATTTACGCGTTGTACTTATTGTATTCTTCTTATTATATCTTCTCGATATAAATTAAATATTTTCTCAGTGTCACATACTTCGTATTTCGGCGTTCAGTTGTTTTTTTCTTTTTTTTTTTTTTGTTGACTTAACAAATTTGAGCGTACATATATTTGCCATCTTCTCCTTTCGCTTAAAACGGTAAAAAAGTAAATTTGATTCATACTGGCACGTAACAACACCAAACGCTTTTGCTTGTTGACTCGTTTTATTTTTATGATCCCTGTTTTGGCCACTTCTTTTTTTTTTTTTTGTTTCGCTCGTTGGAATTCTGCGAATTTATATTGACAAATTTCATTAGAACTTGTACTTGGTCAGAAGCCGGGCAAAGGGGCGAACTTGACTTGGCTAACTGTAGTCGAACGAAATGAAATGAAATGAAATGAACTGAAGTGAACCGTGCTTCTTTGTTTTTTTTTTTTTTTTTGTGGCACGAAAACGAAAGACTTAGGCAACGAACTTGAAATTTGTCACTACAGCAAACTTAAATGCCTGGGATTTATTTCATAAAATAAGTATAAACAGGGAGTACAAGTTTTTAGTATAAAAAAATTCACCTTTTTTGCTCGACTTACAAACCATAAAGTGAGGTGTGCGAGAAAAAAGGGCGTAGATAAAGTGGCAGCCTTTTTTTTGCTTTTTGGGAAACCCACAAAAGAATTTAAATACCAAATTACACATCAACTGACCAGAACAAACTCAAATTCATTGTGTGTTTGTGTGTACTTAGCACAAATTCTATGATTGCGAATTCTAACAAACACACAATGCCACGCCCCCCGCAAGCCGCCTACCAACGCCCACCCCCCGCGCTCCCCCCTTTCCGTGCTGTTTTGTGCAGAGCAGCGTGACAAGAACAAACAATGAGCAGCAGCAAAAGTAGCAGCTACAATAAAAATAACACAACAGAACTACTGCGAAAAAAAAACATTAAAACCAAATACAACATTTTTCGTTTCTTATTGAAATGGAAATAGATTTTTGCAGCATTGCTGCTACTTTGTAGGCTTGTTGTTGCTGTCAAGTCCATTGTGTGATTTGCAACAAAAATAAGAGTCAGTTCGGTAAGTCGAATATTCTATTCCCCTTATTTTCATAAAATAAATGCATATGTATAATATTATTAATGCTAATTCCGTATTGGTTAATTCCAAATTAAAACACAATTTACCGAGAATTATCAAAAGACATCAAAATCCAAATACCCTTGCGTTAGAGTATCACAACAAAGGCAAACACTTTGCCTGCCATGATTGTTGTTGCTGCCTCGAGTGTTGAAGTTCGTGTGAATCGCTCTGTTGTTGCTTTTTTTTGCAGTAACCAACAACATCATTACCATGCCACAAAGTCAGGGGCAACAAAAACAACAACAACAAGAAGAACATCGAGAATCTTTGCCCATTGTTTAATTTTTTTCTCTCTTTTTTTCTGTTTTGTTATTACAATGAAAGCTCATTGTGGCAAAGAGGCATCTAAATCTGAATCTGAATTCGAATCAGAGGAACCACAAGTTGGCAACAAGTGCTTTTCATTGGCCTCAAGCCTCAAAAACAACAACTGCAGTCCATTTTTGGCCACAAAATGTTGCTCCATTAAAATGTTACAATGCCTAACTTTTTTTTTTTAGTAGCTGTGTGCATCGTTACCAGAACGAAAAACAGAGAAAGAACAGCACTTTAATTTAGCCCATTAAAGGATCATAAAGCGATTCTCCAGGGGATTCTTCAAATACTTTGCTTACTTTTCATCGGATTATCAGATTTATTTATTTGAAGTTATTTATGAGAATTTAATTTAATATTCATTGCAGCATTAGCAAGCAGTTAGTTAATTCCAGCTTGCCGCATAATGAATTCATCATAATGAGTGTTTTCTGTTTTGATTGCACTTTTTCCTGGCCACGAAGTTAATTTCAGCACGCTCAAATGCACTTGAAATCAATGAGGAAGTAATTAGATTAACTCTTCTTTTCTTCATTTACAGTTCTGGATATTCCCATTCCCATTCCCCTCCATTTTGCTGCCGTCTTTATCCACTTTGCTGTTGGTTTATAAATCAAGTGTAAGTGACATTGAAATTTATTGGCCAGAATTTCTGCTTCTCTGCGCTCTTTTAACTCGTTTATTATTTGTCTATTTCCCTCCTGCTTTTTATTTATTTTTTTTTTCAGCGTCTTGCTCTGTTGCGTGAGAATTTCGCATGTTGTGCGGTAGTTTATATAACACACAGTACATATGAAAAGACCCACACATACATATTTGATGTATGCTTATTCTTACACCATCTAATTAAAGCGCCGACCATCTGGCAAAGTTTTCTGTTTCAAGTCGCACAAATCATAATCTTCTCTTGCGGTTACTTTGAGTTTCAGATATTGTACATATGTATGTATGTTGTTTGAAAACGAAGGGAAATGGTTTTTGATGGCAATAATTAATGTTTATTTTCGATTGGGCGCCGTCGTTTCCGTTGTATATTTTCGAGAATTGCGAATCTTAAGTCGGTTCTTTCTAGATTAGCTCTTATTTTCTCTCATTCATTATACCCTACAGATAGTTGCCTTCAAAAAAAAAATAAATAAATAAATAATCCCTATGCTCTACAATTAATTTCATCATTTCGCGATGACGATGAATTGCTGACAACTGGTGTCCATTGCTCCCTCACAGCTTTATTTACTGATCGTTTGTGGAATTTCATAAGTTTTACCAATCGAATGATTTTAATTGCCTTGACATTGCCATTTCAACCGTTAAGTATCTTAACTATACCGCTAGCTATTTATTGTCATCTCTTCATGTTTTTGCGCAAATATCTTCATTAAATAAGAAAGCATCTTAAAGTATCTGCTTCAAATACAGTTTGATAGCCAATTGAACAATAAAGTGGCGAACAACCAGTTACCGTTAGAAAAGTATCTTAGCCCCCCGAAATGATTTCCTTTGAATTTTGTCATCGAGATTTCGATTTCGGATTTTTGTTCATTTTCTTGTTCATTAATTAAACATTTCACGTGTGAATTTCCTGCAGCAACAGGTACATCCGGGGAAAACATTTTTGGCTGTCTATAAATCTATATTCATATATGCACAGGGGGTCTCACACTTTTTTTATATATGTGTGTATACATATAGTTTGTTCGTTTTGGGCTTTGTTTAATTTCGAGATCTGAGCTTTTCAGTGCGGGGGGCAATTAAAAAACTCTTTACGCAATTTGCAGAGATGTGTTTTTTTTCTGTTTTTTTCTTAGTTGTATGTGAGGCATTTTTTGTTGAAAACGTTTCGCTTAATTTTAGTTTATGGCTGCCAATAACCGACGTCAAGGCCAAGGCCAAAAAGGCCGGTCGACAGACAATCGTTTGCTTCGTTATTTTCTAAGCCGCTCCAACTACCAAAAAAAAAAAATATGTATACCAAACACAAAAAGTGAGGAAAATAAGTGTAGTTGAGCCTACAATTTGTTTTGGAGTTGCCGTTTTGTGCGTGCCTCACGTCCCGCACGAAACCGAAACTGAAATTAAACTTGAATATCATCTAACGAGATCAGCGCAGAGCAATCTTTTGGATGCTAATTGCCGCTCGAGATACTAAAGAGTTCAGCGGTATTCGAATGCCATCGGAAATGAACAACACAGGAAGGTTTCATTCTCAATCAATTCAACCACAAATCAAATTTGATCCAAAAACAGAGATTCCGGATGGAAAATATCTGTAAGCAAACATAAATTCACAACTTATGCAGAGAACGATGCAGACAAAGAAATAGAAGTATTGTGCTTGTTGTTTAGTTACATTACATATTTTTCTAACCAAGTTAACCAATTCAATTAATGCTAAAACTAATCACCATCGATCAAATCAACTAAAATAGCCCAGCCTGCGTCAAGGAAATCGCAAATATTTAATTAACAGGCGATTTGAATTGCAATCAAATGATTTGCATACTTTGGCTAGTTAACTGTTTAACGCTTGCCATAAAATATGCTTCACATTTTGATTAATGCCATATAATTGAGGCGGAATTTAGCAATCAAAGTGGAATTAAAATAAATGTTAGTTTTTAAATTGATACATAGGCGGCATGGAGATGCCAAAATGTGGTTTATTTTTTAATCAGTGAGCTAAACAATTTCTGGCCACATTGAAATCATTAGTCATTATGACTTTCGACTTGTTGCGTGTGAGCCAAGCCAAGCATCTCGGAAATCGCGCTAATTTATCTCTTATAAGTAAAGCCTTTCGTCTTGTCTCGCTTTTTTTCCTGTATTTTATTTGTATTTTTGCTCTGTTGGGCCACATTTCTTTCTTCTCGCGGCTGATGCGCCGCAGAAACAACAACGTCGAGAAGAAAAATAATAATAATAATAATAATAATAATAACAACAACAATGGCGACTCATTCACTTAGTCAGCAGACACTGGCGACTTGGTTTTTGACTCAGTCCAATGAACTGCAAAAATCTGCAGGCCAGCCAAAAGCAAAAAAAAAACAAGATAAATACAAATAATCTGTGCAAAAAACTTCGGTGAGATGGACTGAGTAAATGAGCTATAGGTTCTTAAACTTAATTTTAAAAATGTTGTTTGTTGGCCAACATTTACGTGTCTTTCAAACATTTCTAAATGCCATTTCTAAAGTTCTGAATAGTTTTTAGACACATAAACTACCGTCGTAAACATAATGAGCTTGATTCAAAAGATACAATTTCTGATTAGATGTTTAAATATTCCTGCTGTCATTTCTAAATTTCTAAAAACAAAGACAACCTGCGCTGTCATAAACCAAATCAAATAAAAATCCAAATCATTTACACACGAGCTGAACGATTCTGGGCGAATAAATATGTTAAATGCACAAAAATATATATATTAATGGCTGCATTTATATCGTGTTTTTAGATCAGCCAACCAACATTTTCGGGCTGTAGCTCATCAATATAATTTAAACGGCCAGCTCGGGGCGATCCCCGAATTTAAGCTGCTTAAGATCGATCCACAAGCAACCGTCGAAAAATCTTTCGACTTAATCATTTGTTGCGTGGCTCCTAACCGATTTTTGTGAATGAATGCAGACATCGAAATAACAATAATTTGCGCAAAAAATAAAACGCTCAAAATTATACGGGTATATTTATAAATACGCAACGCATAGGAATTTGTACAAATGTTCGCCACTAATAACAGTTCTCCTCGTTTTCGCGCAAAAGAAAGGTGCACTATAAATAGATCAATCGAATGGGTTGAAGTGTTCGTCTATAAATAAATCAAGAAAGTAAATCATCCACTCAGGTGGAATAAAACCGTCTAGAAAGAAAATTAAGTGGGTGAAGAGGTGTTAAAACTAACATACACTCTCTCTCTCTCTTTCTAGTGATTTAAAAGTTCATTTTAGCCGAACATTTCAAATGGATTTATCTCCTTTCGAAGGTTAGAATGTTTTATAATTGCAATAAACACAAATGTTGATTAACAAATTGTTTTTGTTCGAGATAAAATTGTGATATTTCTATGGCAAAATTACAGTTACCCACACAATCGCATTGAAAAAAGCGAAATTTCCGCTGAGTTGAGTATATTTTCGATTGTTGTTGTTATTCGATTATTCGATAAAATCACGAACTCATCGCTACATTTTTAGTTAATGTAGAGAGAGAGAGTGGGAGGAGGCGGGCCAAACATAACGAGCTAATTGCTGTCGAAGCCAAAAACGATCTTTGGACTAATTGTTGCAGAAATTGCGAACGATCCAGAGATCTCACCCTCTCACTCAGCCGCCCACCGCGCCATCTCTTTCGAGCGCAGTGTAGCCATCTCTCTCGAACTGTCAGTCAATTAGAGCAAAAGCGCTAGAGAGATCATTAGAGACAACAAAAAGGATAGAAAGCATTTTGAGTGGCAGTGATAGATTGTTGAATTGTTAAAGAATTGCGAGATTGGCTTGCCAGAATAGAAGAACTGTATTGGCATTCGGCCATATGCCATTTCTGGCCATACTTATATCAAACAGGAGCAGCAGCCGCATCAGTTGGAGCGGTTAAGTGACTAATTTATGGCCTTTTATGTAAGCCAAAGCAATAATACTGATTCCACACTCGCGTTTCAGTCTGCGACTTGGACTCTTCGACTCTTCGACTCTGACTTTGACCACTTTCTGCAATGGTAGCAATTCATCTAATTGCCGGTGACGGTGCCGTTTGATGGACAGTCCGCTGGACTGTATAAAGAGAATTATACAACAATCAGAACAGCAATAAGCCAACCATACCGGGCAACGAACACAAAAGCAACGATGCATTGGCTATCCGCCGTCTTATCAGAAACACACCTGTTGGTCAGCGAAAAATCCCCAAGGGATGTGGCATGCACCATGCCGCTGCTAACCCCCAACAACAAAGAGAGGAGCACATATTCCTAACTAATTTCGGATTCCTTATCATGCTGGGAACCATCTTTATCAGCTTTGAATTTGCCATCTAATAAATACAAAGTTTAATAGCATACATATAACAACAGTTAAGCTAGTCTAATATTTTCTCGATCTAGGATAACAACCTCTTATGTTGTACTAATCTCTCCCATTGCTTTAATAACCTTCTTTTTTTTTTTCTTTTGATCTTCTCACACGTGTTTTTCGTTTTGTCATCAATATACGGAAATCAATCAAATAAGCTTTAACCATTCTCCCGGGTTTTCTGCCCGAGGAAGTGAAAACTTTTGAATGAAAATCATCAACGAACGAAACGGTTTTGGGTCGCTCCACTATTATATTTGGGTTTTATAGTCTAAAGTGCTGAGTGGAGCTTAAATCACAGTCTAATGAGTGTCGACGACAGAAACCGAAAATCAAAACTTTTCACACACATCCGAAAGTCGAATCTACATAAATCAATAAAAGATATAACTTAAAAAAAAGGAAGATTTTTAAAGAACCAATCAAAGCGACATTACGAACCCGCTAGTGTCATAAAAAAAACCCAAACAAAAACCTGAGGGATAAGAAAGAAAATTTGTATTTCCAGCTAGTACGTACGAAATCATTCTAGGGCTTTATCTTTACAACAACACTCAAAAAGGTGTCAGAACAGGTGCAGCATCGCAAGATGATGATGGGAATGCAGCAAATAGCCCAAGCAGCAGATATCAATTTTATATACAACGAAAATCGGTTTATATTTATTTTTATTGCGCATACGCAGTGTGACTTTGGTTTATGATGAGAGCGTAGCCAGCCGCAACGGAAGTCATTTGTCCGAGTCGCCGAGCCAACAAAACATACAAGTATACAAACGAAAAAAAAAAATACAAAAAGCGAGCTTAGAATCGGTTTTGTAGAAAAAGAACAAGTATTAGTCGAATAAGATAACAAAAAAAACAAGAAACCCACAGAGCTCAGTACTCAGTACTCAGTGTACTGTACTGTACTGGCTCTTTTTTGTTGTGATTGCCAGTAGTTGTTGCGATTACGTCACTGTCACAGTGCAAGGCAGAAATGAGAAGGCGAAATGTAAGGCACAGGCAGATATCCTGTAATATAACTATAATATTAACTAACTCTAATAACTTAGAGTTCGAAGCAAATGAAGCTACAGCGAATGAATTTTAGCCCAACCAAACAAACTCATGTTAAGATCTGATTTCGTTCCACATGATTTTCAAGATAAATATAATCCGTTGTTCGCTGGACTCCCAATGGAGATCTGGGAATCATATCATATACCCCTGGCCAATTATCGTTAGGGTAATGGATGCTGTCTGTCACATTTGCCGGCATGGCCGCGGATGATGAGGAAGATGATGAAGATCCGCCAGTTCCCATGGTCGAATCGTTATATATAAAGTACAGCTAGGCCGATCTGCTGAGCCATGCCACAGCTGACCAGGGCGCTAGAAGAAGAAGAACAACTCAATCAAGCGAGTGCGAAACTTCAAGTTCATCGTGATGTGGATGGGAACCGAGCGTGTCCATTACACTAGTCCCTCGGCCCAAGTGAATGCACTGAGAAAAATTAAGATCCTTTGCTATGCTGATGGCGTACATATATCATTTACAATATGATAGCTTTGTTAGTACGTACTAACAGATATAACATCTATTTGAAATTATTTCCTTTTACCATCGATCGAGATTTCTTTCTGTGCACTTCGCTGAGTGCCTGTGAGATTCTCTGGCCATGACAAGCGCGGGCCCAATGCTAATGCCGATGCTAATGCCATTATTATTGTTGCTATTTGCGCTACTGTTGCCCGAAGGCGTTAAGAACTACAAAATAGCGACAAAGTTTAAGCTTAACCGAAGAGAGGAAGCCGGCGAATAAAAAAAAGCGAACAACAATCGCAGCAAGCTGAAAAATTACATTGGGAAATCCGATTAGCAGCTGACCGTTCCGCGGAACCTGAAGATCGGAGTTTTTTGGAGTTGGTTAATGCAGGGATTACATTATCGCTGGATCTCAATGTTTTCGGTTTTGATTGGGACAAAAAAGCTACATAATTTAATTTCACTTTTCTCCTACTCGACCATTTGTGTATTATATAAATTATCCTTACTTTACTCAAGCTCAGTATTTTATTCTCGTTCGCTGACAAATAAATGAAAATCTTATCTATGCAGGTGAAATGCACAAATCCCTTCCCACCGACATTCAATTTTATGAGCCCTTGGCTTTTTCGGAAGTTCTTTCTTTCATTCCCAATACGCTTTTTAGTGCGCTTTGTTCGTACTCATTTCCATTTTCGGGCATCGATCGGTTCGCTTTGTTGGGCATTTGACTTCTTTTATTTTTAATAAGACTGACATTCGCTTATCAGACTGGGGCTTCGTGTAATATTTATGTGGCATTTTGTCACCGCGACACCATTCTTCGTGGTGACCTTTCTCTCTGCGTCGGCCGGTCGGTCAACTACTTGAAAGAAAATTTAAATTTTAGCATAAATTTATGGGACTGACAAGACATTCTGAGCGACATCATCATCATTGCTTTTATTATCATCAAGGCGGTATTTGTT
The DNA here is from genome assembly GCF_016746395.2 of Drosophila simulans. NCBI lineage: Eukaryota > Metazoa > Arthropoda > Insecta > Diptera > Drosophilidae > Drosophila > Drosophila simulans. Next base: position 4,702,244 of record NC_052525.2, read on the forward strand.
TTGTGAGTGCATTTATACATTTTAGATGCGATATTCAGTAGTTTATGTATCTGCGATGACGGCTTCTTTTTACGATTTTCACAGAAATTTTCAAAAATCATACGAATATATATTTCATTCTTAAGAATACAAAAATATATATATGAATATCCAAAGTATGTATAATAAATGTAAAATAAATGTAGAATAAATGTATGTATATTATATATTAATACAAAATACATATAAATTATAGCTACTCTCTGTCATTTCCCACAAAATTAGAGTGCCCGATCTGAGAAAACCAGAATCCCACTTTATTGACCACCTCCCACCAAACTAAAAGGGGCGTTTGGACATTTCTATTTATTCCTTTCGGTCAGCAGCCCATTCATTGATTTTTGGAACCTTCTTTCACTCAACGAGTGAGTGGAGCTTGTCCACTAAATTAGCATTAACATTCATTTGGTTTTTGGTCTTCAGATCAAAATTCGTTTGTTTGTTTGTGTTGCGTGAGCTTAGTGGCCAAAGGCTTAAAGCCCAAGAGCTAAATTCAATGCAATGCTAAAGACGAACGCATTTATCATCGATAGGCAATAGGCATTGATATGCTAAACTGCAGTTGACTTTTCTTGGTATCCCAATAGTCACTGCCAACTAATACATGAATATATGTATATCGGAGATCGGTTTACCTATCCCCATTTCTTTGGGGCCACGGCTTTCGGTATTGGGTTCGCTTTTTATCAATCAAGTTCCCTGCGGTGCGGCGTGTTGACGTCTCTCTTATTACAACAGCATGATTATGGCGTATTAGCCCTATTAAATGTCTCATGACATCGATGTTGACTCAAGGTGTTAGGGTGTGTCATAATACTGGACGAAACGGGAGCGGGAACATGGGAAGTTGGGGTTTCTATGGTGGGCTTAGCTAAACTCTGCCATGGCTTTTGAACGTGGACCTCTCTACCTTGGGTTGCATAAATAATTGAGTAGCAGGAATTTGTTTAGAATTTAAAGCCTACGCATTTAAGTCTCACTCCATTCCTAGTTTCCTCTGAAATAAAATTCCACAAATGAGTAACGCCTTGACGAATCCACTCACAATGCTGCCAACCAGCCACTTGCCAACGAGCAGCAGGAAGCGGACAGGAAATTTGCGATTAGTCAAATTAACGGTCGCATGGCACAATTAAGCTAAGCCAAATCAAACACAACAAGATAATGGAAGCCACAGCTCATGTTCGGAGGCAAATTCAATTATCCAAATTGCTATCGTTTCACATGGATTTCGATTGGCATCAACAAAAGTAACCGAAACGCTCTTGTAATGCTCTCAAAGTCAAACTTAATTTTGGATCACCTTGAGAACAGCACACAAACTCACCCAAAAAAAAAAAAAAAAGAAAAAAAGGGCGGTAGCTCATGGTAAATATTCTGGAAGTGCTACCTGATCATTGCATAATTGCTGCCAATGAACAACAGCAAGCACAACAACGTCGACGAAAATTACATAAGAAAGCAATAAAAGGTTAAGAAAGAGAGTGGGAAATGTTTGTTGTCCAAAGTCAGTAGAAGTATGATGTAAACTCCGCCGGCAGACAATGTTCCAAAGAAAAAGGAAAAGAAAAAGAAAAAACACAGACGTACTACGGTAATGACAACAACAACTAAGCGCAAAAAATGCTCAACTGCGGTAAATAGCCAACAACAACAACAACAAAATGAACAGAAACACCAAAAAATAAAAAAAAAATATTTAAAAAAATGTACATATAAAGGTAAAAATAAACAACGCTGGCAAGTCAAGTTGCCGCTTGTTGTGCGTCTTTTCTTTTTTTTTTTTTTGCAATGGTGTCTGTGCCTAAGTCTAAGTCTAAGTCGCTCGCCTGTGTGTGCGTGTGTATCTGTGTGAGTACGTGCAGACACCCAAAAACCCGCCCATTGCGACTCGCAAGGCGGAAAAATCAAAAGGTGTAAAGAGGTTACGCCATAACAACCTCTAGAATGAGCTACAAACCACAAAATATTTGCCAAAACAATAAAAGCGAATTAAATAAAAATATGATTTTCATATTTAACAATAAATTATGTATGTTTATATAGGAATTACTAACTGAACATCTTATTTTCGTGAGAACAAAAATGCCCCAAACGATGTAGCGCACACTTTGGTTATGACCAAAAGCCAAAAAAAATCAAGCCACTTATTATTACCACAAGGTACAAAGCAGCCAGTCAGCTTGTTCTCGTTGCTGCTGTTTGCTGTTGTTGTACTTGTCGTGTTCGACTGCAAAATAAAAAAAAAAAAAAAAAAAAAACACAAAAATAAAGGAAAAAATAGCGCCAACAAAAAGTACAGACATTGGGTAAAAAGAGTGAAAAAAAAAATAACCAACCGACAGCCAAACGATGGAGTCAAAAGACCAAAATAAAAAACCAAAAAATGCCAGACTCCGGCTCTTTGCACGTGATACATTCATCATGAACTTGAATTTGAATTTTTAAGTTTAATGGTTAATCCATTGTGTGGTTGTTGTTGGGTTGTTGCGTTGTTGCTGTTGTTTCTGCTGGCGTTTCTTGTGCAGGCAACAATTTGCGAGCACTTGTTACCACTGCTGCTGTTGCTGCTGCTTTTGTTATTTCTCGTTATTGTGTCTGGCCCTCTTTTTTTCCAGCGTTTTGTTTTTTTTTTTTTGTTTTTTGACTGAGGCTGAGAGCCGACAATTGCAGCAATTGCTTTTGTTGTTGTTGTCACTTGCACTTGTTGCGCTGCTGTCTTGTTTGCGTCTTTATCGTCATCATCATCATCACGAGCATTATTGTATAACGCCGAGGACTCCCCCGCTGAGCGCACCGAAAACAAGAAGGGCTAGCTTATCCTCAGCTCAGCCGCAAGGTTTTGCCATGCCACGCCCCCTCACCCACAGAGAGCCGAAGTACGCCCACTTATGTATGCGCAACCTGCGAAAATCTGTTGACAGGAGCTCGATCTATTGTATTGACGGCTTTTGTTTTGAGGGTGGCAACTCGGAAAAAGAAGAAAACACAAATCCTTTCCGATGAAAAAGTGCCAAATAGAAAGATAAGATAGGTAAATTGATGTAAGCATTTGCATATTTAAAATAATTGAAGCAAGATACTGGTTAAAATTTTTCTGTGAAATCGAAAGTCGCAAGTTTGTGTCTTAAGTCTTTTGTTCGTGTCCGAAGTCTTTGGTTTCAATGATGCCAGTTAAAAATAACAACAATTAGAAAGACCCCATCAATTTAATTTTGAAAAAGTAAAAGACTTAATAAACTGCAGATATGTATATCACTTTAATTGATAACCACCCCATTTTAAATAATCACAGTCGTTTATTTAAAAGTGAAATAAATCGAAGTGTTAAGTGGAAAGAACGCCAGCAATAAAATGCCATTAATAATGTACACATAAAATATTGAGCTAAAATTGCTCGAAAATAAAGCACCCAATATAAGTAGCAATATAAATTTAAGAGTATATATTTGCTTTAGCTCTATAGACAGCGCACAAGTGCAAACTATATCTCATTCTGAAACAATCTCATTATTATTGCAATCAGGTTTCCTCGATGTTCACTTCATTTTCGTTTCGTTTTTGAAAATTAGTCAAAAAACGTGCGCATGGGGGGCGAATCTTTCTTGGGGGTGGGACGCCCTGCTCGACTGCGTGCGCTCTCTTAAACGAATTATGAATAAAGCAATCAGTTTTTGTTTTTTTTTTCTTGAGGGCCACGTTGGCAACTAATTTCGACCTTGCATACAATTTTAATTAAGTTTTTTTTTTGTCCGTTCATGCGCACATGGTTATATGTACATTTATTTCGTATATATGTATATCACATACCATAAAGAGGAGGCAGCAGCAGAAACAGAAGGGTGTCGTCGACAGCCCCGCTGCTGATGACAATGATAATTTGTAAGCTAAAGTTAATTTCGTACTACGTTTTACGTGCTGGCTTTAACTTGAACTATAAAAAGTGGGCAAGGAAAACCGTGAAAATGATCAAGTTCAACTGGGCAATTGCTCGACTGATTTAAGTAAATGTATCGTATTATCTTATTAGAACTTTTTCGAAGATTCTCAACTTTCTGGCGCTTAAATCTGCTTCTTCCCAACACCACATCTCCATATCCTCGTGCCTATATTTTCCGTTCTCTCCTTTTTTATGCTTTCCTTCGCCTCGCTTCGATCGCCGTTGCATATTTTCAATTTTTTGCATTTTCAACATAAATTAGCCGTCTCCCAGTGACCCCCAACACGAGTTCTTCTTCTTCTTCGACTTCTTGCCAATTCGCTTGTCTCTTTTCGCTCTTCTTGGCCAGAAATAGACATCGGTTAGGCCAAGAGCAAAATTCCTGGCGTCAGAAAGGAACGTGGACAAAACAGGCATTGGAAAAAAGTGAAGCGTTAATAAAACGGCACTAAAGGAACACACACGGCAAACGACACACAACGGGTTAAAAGGGGGGCGCGTTGGCAGGGGAGGCGTGGCAGGGACCAAGTGGAGTCTGCACAAGATGTAACCAAAGTCCAGGCCCAAGATCGTCATCATCATCATCATCATCGGCATCAACAGCAGCATAACAGCATCATCATTATGATGCAAAAGAACCCAGTGAAGCTCCAGAGCAAAGAGTGATGCGAGAAGATGAAAGAAAGATTTTTAAAGAAATAAGGCGCACAAGAACTTGGATTCGCCTTCGGTTTCTGCATTCGAACAACAGATCGAAAAGAAAACCGTTTTCCTGAGCATAAGGGCGCAGGAATACCATTCACTTAACTTGCTTCAAATGGTTTGGATCCAAAAATGTATAGTTTCCTTCAGTACTAACCAATCTCCTCATATAATCCTCACAAGATTCTATCAGTTCATTCTATCCTATCTCACAAGCACCTACTACTCAGCATTCCATTTAGTGGGTATCAAGATATCGAGCAAATCCAACTGTATCCATGTGTGTGGGGTTTTGGGCGTTGGGATTGGTACTGCAAGAGATTCTTCTTCTTTTTCCAGCGGCTTCTTCCTCTTTTTCATGTGCTTCCTCCGCTTTGGTCGCGTCTTCAATTGCTGTTCTTGATGTTGTTGCTGTTGTTGCTGTTCTTGTTGTTGTTGTTGTCAGGCGTGTGCGGTGCGCGTTGAATCCGCTATAACAGTGTTAGTACGTTAGTAGGTATACAAACAGGTAAAACAGGTATTCCCAGCCGCTCTGCCGTGCTCATCATCATGATCATCGCGATGATTACGTTCTTTTGCTGCTGCTGCTGCTGCTGCTTTTGCTCTTTTACCACCACAATGGGCTGGCTGGCTATCCGCTTCTTGCTTCACTTGAAGCATTATTTTAGCGAGTCGCCGTCGATGACGACAATTGAGCAAATAAAGATAAGAACCCAAAAAAGAGTTGTAAAAAAACAATTGAAAACAGATCGCGAAACTATTTCCTTACGATATAAGCATGGTATTCAAAAAGCTAGTATTTTTTTATAATTTAAACAATTGTTTCTTTATAAAATTATGAAAATCGACTTTTGCTTGCTAACACACTTTTTTTATTCCAAACTAAATAAGCACAAGATATTTTACCAATGTCTGCACTTTGATATATCAAAATAAATTAAAAACATACTGATACTGATAATTTTTTTCGAGTGTACAACACCATCGCACAATGGCAAGAACTACCAGCCAAGAAGGAGTGAATGAGATCGAACGATCCAAGCGCATTGAGGCCCAAAGGAACACATTCTTAAACACAGCAATTACCCAGCGAAATGGGCGACGGCGGGCAAAGGGGGCAAAGGGGGGCTCCCCGCCCGGGGAGCAGAAGATGCAGACACTAAAAACGAGAAAATTCTGTTGGCTCCGTGGGCCCTCTTCTACGCCCATACCGCCCCCTTCTTCAAACGAACCCCACCCAACTAAACAAGAACCCAACTACCAAAGCCAAAGTCAAGGCATTAACAGCCCAGTGAACACACTCACTCACACACTTGCCATGTGCAATTCCACACTTACATATATCGGTATAGATGTATACATATAGACAAGATATATATATATATATGGATCTGGCGAGCAGTGTCGGTCGTGGTCTATACCTTTGGTGGCCTAGGTCTGGGCCAACAACAAAAACCAGCTCGATTCCCATTGGGTTCGCAATCAAGAACTTGAGATTCGCTTTTGGTTAGAGATCTCGATCCACTATCTGAACTTTGGGCTTATATTATAATCGCTTCAACAATCATTTTAGAATAAGAAAGGCTTTAACTAAACTAAACTTACTTGTTAACTGAAACAAAATTGGGTTTCAATTTGTTCCTGAAAATAAATCAAAGATCAATCAGTATTTAGTATAGAACTTTTTGCAATTAATATAAACATAATGCAAATTCTCGCTTTCAAGAACATTCTATGTACACAATGTACACATAATCAATCTTTTAGAACAACCAAAATCTGTGCATATGTTCGTTCTGGACCAGAACACTTGCATTTTGGCCAACGAGCGGCTTTTTGAGTGAGAGTGAAGTTGGCGCAGGAACAATGCAGCAACAACAACGCAGGGGGAGGGGGAGGTTCTTCAGAAGGCTCCACCGACCGAGAAGAAGAAGAGCCATCGGAAAACCTCTACTAACGCCAACATCATGACATTAACATTGCCGCTGCCTCAACGGCAAAGTCACAGTCAAAGCCAAAGTTACCAACAGGTTTTCTGTGCCTGCCACTTCGGCCTCTGATTCTCAGAGCCGCTCTTTCTCAAATTCTCTCGCGATACACATCGATGCACGGAAATAAAATGAGTTTCAGATAATTGAATTACAAATTCTGCCTATTATTTTCAGCCAGAAAGCAATATTTTGAATAAGTGTTATTTTTTAGAATTGTAACTTATTATGAAATTAAAAAGAAAAAGTATTAAGTTGATTTCTGTCTTATTTTATTCTTCTTTTAGGTTTTTAAAAGGCAGCACCAATTTCTTATGGTGCAGCTCTCTCACCTGCGAACGAGGCTTCGTTTTCAGTTTCGGACGTGAGTTCGTCTTCGTTTTTAGCTTCGGCTCGTTGCTCTCTCTCTCTCTACCTCCGCACACCAGCTCAAAGTTAGCTGTAAATTTGTTACGTCGCCGCAAAAGAGCGTATGCGTGCGTGTATGTATATGGGTGTGTGTGTCACACAGGTGTGCGACGCTCTGAATTCGCCGTCGCTTACATCACTTGTTCTGCATGTGTGTGTGTCGGTGAAATAACGTTAGTTATCAGTTGGCAGCGCACCTGTGCGGGTTGAAAAGAGATGGAGCTAGGCCTTCTTATTTGCCATTCTAAGCGCATTCTAAGCGATCTTCTCTCACATACACACGCATGCGCACAAGGATTTAGGGGAAGGAGAGAGCAGGTGAAAGAGAGAGAAAGAGAGTGGGCAGGAGAGTGAGACGCACACCTGAGAGCGAGAAATGCCTGCGTTGCCAACTATTTTGCCGTTTAATTTCGCTTATATGGGTACATTTTTCCATCTTACTTGCCGCTGTTGCTTCTTCTTATTTGGCTCGTTATTTCTTCTTATTGTATTTACCGCGGTTCTTCTCTTTCCTTCGATGTACACAAACACACTCGCACAAATTAATAATGATGAAATTCTTCAAGGGCCACAGAAAATAAACTATTGGATCGTCATACATTCATGCCTCCTTTTTGGGGTTCTTTTTATCGAAAATCAAATGACTTAGGAAACAAACTAGCCAGAATATTTAATTATAATTAGGAGGATTTTTAGAAACATTATTTCCAATCTATTTCATTAAAACAGATCGTTTTATATTCGATGTCTTATTATCAATAGTCTTAAAACTAAGAACATACAAAAAAATATCTATTTAAATTTAGCTTTAATTCAATTATATTAAGATGTGCTGTAAAAACAAAGTCCTTATTTCGAAAGTACAATAAAAAATTAACCAAATATTAACCTTAAGATTAATATATATATTGACATTTTTCTAAATTTTCGATAAAATTTGCCAATCCAACCAAATTCTAAGTACCACAAGTACAGCTCTCGGTATCGGGTAAAAACGATCTCAGCCGGCAAATGGCCAAGGCGAAGAATCTTGATCATGAGCGTGATCATCATTATGATCACTACCTTGACTCTGAGGAGGGAAAGAGAGGGCGCGTCAGAGAGACAGAGAGAGCGCGAAACTGCATGAGAAACGTTATGTGAGCGAAATGAGGCAACGCACACAAAACACTCTCACTCTCTCTCACACAGGTGCGCTTGGTTCGCCGTTTCGCCGCTGTTTTCTCACCTGGGCAACGGCGAATATCTCGTTATTTTCTGACTCATACGAAAGGGAAGTTTCGCTCTTTCTCTCTCTCTCGATTTACGGTGTTTTCAATTCGCCGTCTAACTGAGTTTGTTGTAGCGGCGAGATCGATCGGTTGACTTTGGTTTGGCCTAACTGACTACCTCGAATACAGTAAGTTGCGAGCCGGCGTTGTGAATGCACGTGTTTTCGCTTAACTCACCTGGGCGAACCCCAAAGACCAAAGCCAACCATTAAACTCACATAAAACAATACAATTTATAAAAACGAAAACACTGTGTTGTGCATCAAGCAATATAGAAATATATTGAAATACATCCATACAAAACAGAAACGAATTTTTTTTGAGTAATATTTTTTACAAGTGCGCTGAATAACACAAATAAATCAAGAACCCAACAAGTGTTTGAAAACCCAAAAAAAAAATTGGGAAAACAAAAAATTTTCTTAACACATATTTTTTAAAAACTTGAGGAAAAAATCCACAGTTTTTTCGACAAGTCACCGAAAACTTAATAAAAATTGATTTTTCAAAAAAAGAACAAGACTCGACACTGCCGAAAAGGCGAAATTTTTTAAGTACATTTTTTTCGAAGTGTTTTGACAAAACAAAGCAAAATTCTCGAACCAAAGAACAAAATCACGAAAGGACCCCCTAAAACAATCCCTCATTTATAATTGACTACTTTGACTAACAAAGCCGAAGAACTTTCAAAAGTCATGAAGAGGGCAAAACAAAAGTTAACTTGAGCTCGGCTCATGACCAAATCAAAACTGAAATCAAACAATTTTTTTTTTTCAACACAGTGGACGAGCGGCGAACAAACATACACACACAATTGGATTAGTGTTTTGTTTATTTCGGACCCACTGTAACTGTCCCTCGTCCACCCGAAAATAAGAAGAAATTCGTCGCCTCCTTGAATTCGTCGCGTGTCGCCGTCGCGTTTCGTGAAATCGCTTATCGTTCATCGCAAATCAATCGATAATCCATCATGCCGAAGATTTTCCTGATCAAAAATCGCCTGCATCAGCAGCAACAGCGCTTGCTTGAATCGCAGAACTTGCTGCAGCACAAGAATCAGGATGATGAGCGCTTGGTGCCGCCCCTCAGTCCAAGTGGGAGTGGCAGCGGCCCCTCGCCCACGCCCACATCCCAGCCACCACCGGAACCGCAAGGTCAGGGGCAACAGGTGCTCGGACAGGTGCCCGATGCAGATCAACAGCCACTGAGCCTCACGCGCAAACGATTCCACCATCGTCGTCACTACTTCGGACAATCGCGCCACAGTCTCGATCATCTCAATCAAAATCAGAGCCCGAATCCAAATGCAAATCCCAATCAAATACAAAATCCTGCGGAATTGGAAGTCGAACGCGCCACTGGCCAAGTTCAAAATGGTAAGTTTAACTTTTCTGAAAACAGAATCTAAAAATCTTTTCACTGCTTAAATTTCCGTTTTGCGTTCTGTGACTTCTTTGGAATACTCCAAGCACAAAATATCAAAGAACAACGCAAAGAATTTTAATTTACTTCGATAAATAATTGCTACAAATCTGTCAGTCAGTTTTTTTGGCCGATGGCAAATCGGCTGGCAAAACAATGCGCCATATCTATTGCCTGGAAATCTTTTCAAATTTCAAGCTTCACTTTTGGGCAGCTTTTGTTATTGCTTTTTTCGCCCACACCATGACGAACTCGTCCCCAGTGTATCTTTGTATCTATATCTGCCCTGTCTATCTTCCATTCTCCAAAACGGAGCTATGGGTTTACTTCGACATCAATCACTTTCATTGAATTTCGTAAGCGTATTATTTCGTTTTATTCTATTTTATTTTATTTTTTTTTTGCCAAAAAAGCCAACCAGAGTTCTCATGTCTCTGTTCTGATTCTCTGTTTTCTGTTTTCAGTTTTCAGTTTTATTTTCTGTCTGTTTCGGTTATATAATCGCCCAGCATGCTTATTAACTCATTTCGATTTAGGCGGTGGACTTAGGTTAAAGGTTTAAAATTTTCATAAATGATTAGGCGGCGAGAAGAACTTTCTTCGATTTCGGGGCGGGTTTTATTAATTAAGTTCTTTTCGATTTTATTTGAAAGTGAATTTCGTTCAGCGTTCTTTCGGCGTTTTTTCGCTAAAATCTTTTGTTTCTAAGCTTTTTTAACTGCCCTTTGTCTGGCCTTAATTATATCTATATTTTTATTCAACCATTATAGCTCGGCTTCACTTCAAGAGAAGCGTCTCTCACACGCAGCCTCATAATTTTGCCCCTTACGCAGGCATTATATTTCATGGTTATAGCTTATATATATTATTTTCACGCAGCGCGTAGTAGAGTGCTATATACAACATTTATTAAATTAAATAACATGTTGCGTTCTCGGTTCCTCCCGGTTTATCGCCGTCCAACTCCAAGTTCCCTTCATCATCTCTATCGCCCATCCACTTAAAAATGTATTATGAACGCTTCCGCTGTATAATTTTTATGAGTTCTGCGGATATTGTAATGGAAGTTATTTGAAGGGAAATCGTTTCGCAACCTTATATTCTAGAAGAAAACATTTGAAAATTGTATAGAGAATTTGTGAGCTCATCTGATTCGCAGAATGCGTTTTTTTTTGGAAGTTTTAAGTTTCAGCTTTGATCAATCTATGCAGGTTTTAATATTATTTTAAGAATTTTCAATAACTCTGCTCCTAAGTCTTGTACTCTAACCATGTGTTCTCATGCTGCTCTGATTTCAAAGAACCCTCTGGTCACACTGCCCTGTTCACTTTTTTTGTTCAATTACCGCTTGCTGTTCGTGTTTTTCTTGGCTTTAGTGGGCTGTGCCCATGGCCAAGAACTTCACACACTTGAGCGCACACTCACACACTAGAGCGAAGCTAGAACGAACGAAAAAAAAGAATTATATAACTAGCAAAGTACAAGGTACTAAAAGCCAGATACAAGAAAAAATCTCCTCTCAACCACGCAAAAGTACAAGTTTCGCCAGAAGATGAAGAACCAAAGCCAAAGCGAAAAGAAACGGAAAAAGAAAAGAGTGCGGCGCAGAAGAAGAACTTCTTTTTGTTTGGTTTTGCAGCCTAGACTTGCGCTAAAGTTCCAACTACACACAATGACTAAGAAGATCATCATGACGATCATGAGAGCCAAGTTCAGTTGAGGAGGTGGAGCAGGAGAAGGTGGTTGGGCGGGTTGGGGACGAGGACGTTGGGTGGGGTGCATTGTAGGTACGTCGTCTGCCATTTGGCCTAAGCAAAGTCAAGGCAACTGGCCATAATAAAACTTGTAGAACCAGTCGAATTGAAGACTGGGGAGAAGAAACCCACCAGAAGAGGCAGGAAAGGCAAAAGAACAGAGCTTGTGAAATGCTAAAGGGCCTTGGAGGATGAACATTGCTACAGGAGAAAAAGCAAAATGCGAGCCAAGATGCCCGAGAAAAGCGAACCGAACCGAACCGAACTGAACTGAACTGAACTTCATGCATATATGGACAAGAATTCCTCCTAGTTTCTTCGCCCGCCACAGCTGGAAGTTATGATGAGCATAACTTCCTGTTACATTTTCCTCTATCTTCAGCCAGCGATCTGTATGCCGCGAATTTCTCTTGGGCCACACTAGTAAAAGTTAATAAATAACCGAAAGGAAATTCATTGATCGACCGATCGGCGATAAGGAAATTTCCAAAAATAAAGGAGAGCGATCAATGCAAATTCTGCAGCTGTTAGAACTGCAAGTTCAATTGCACACACAGCTTACACGCAGATGTTGCAATCCTCGAGCGGAAGTTAGCGAAAGGTTCCCTTAAAGACCTCGCGACCCTTCTCCAGAGACAAGTTCAGCGAACCCTCTCCAAACAACACTCACCATCTCAAACAAAACCAAAAAAATAAAAAAAAACACAGACGACGACGAGTCAAAAGCAAAAGTCAAGTGGTAAATGAGGTAAATGGTAAGGTAAATGCAAAAAGAGAAAGACAAGGGGGCAGTAACAGAAAACAAAACCCAAAACCCATTACCTCATAGTGCCAGTGCTGAGATTTTCTTCGGAAATCAAATCAATTCTATTGTTTATTCAATTAAGCGCCTGATCCCCCAGAAGATTCGCTCTCCGATCTTCAACTAATTGGAGTCTAGATGGGCATCTTCACTTGATTGAGCATATGTAAATGGAATATAGGCTGATGAGACCTCTTTCTGCATTGATTAATCAAGCCTCATATTGGTAACCCTTTTCGTTATCAAAAACAACCGTATAAGAATATCAAATATTCTGTTTAGGAAGAAAAAACCAAGTTAGCTAGAATTAAAATGATAACAACTAAATGATAATGGCAAAATATTAACAATTAACACACAAATTTATTTGAGTAAACATACTTTTCAAATTGCATACTATGGAAGTTTTGGCAAGCTCAAGTTCGCTAACTTAGTAATTTTGAATCGAAAGACTCAGGCGGCAAACTTGATTTCTCCAATAGGCATTTAATATGAGTTCTTTTCGCCTCGTCTTTTTTCTTCCTCTTCCCTTGGTATACGTACATATATTTTTTTGGCATTAGTTTTACCTGCCGAAGGACTGATAAAACAATGCACTATGTGTGTGTAGGTGTGTGCGTGTGGAACTGAACGAACTACCTGTGCCAAGGGTTTTTTTTAATCTCCCAACCAAAAACGATATTTGACAATCGGAAAGAGAGAGAAAAGCGAAAAAGGGCAACCAGAGAATCCTGCACACCTCGATAACATTCAAAGCCGAGATTTATTTGTGCAGTGAATCAACAAACAAGAATACCCAGCACAAAGGAAACGGCAGAGAGGAACACAGTAAGAAAGAGAGAGAGAGAGAGAGACTGACAAAAAACAGGTCTCAAGTGCTGCCAACCGAGAAGAAGAAGCAGCAGCAGCAGCAGCAGAAGAAGAAGAGAGCAAAAAGAACGTAGAATATACATTTGAAAAAAAAGGAAGCGAGTTTTTTTTTTGTCCGCCTTAGCTGGGTGTTTTTCTTTTGCCTTTTTTTGGTATGCAGTCGAAGAAGAACAAGACGAAAAAGAAGGAGCAATGTTGAAGAAGAACAAAAGAACGAAGAAAGAACGAAAGGCAGCAGCGGGAAGATACAAATATATTTATATATATATTCGTGATCATGAGCAATGATCAGCGCAATGATGACGATAATGATGGTGCGTGTATTTTCTTTGTCTTTGTCCCCGTCTCCCTCTACACCATACACCCATCTCCCTTTGTTCTTCTGGGCATGAAAATGCATTATTTTCCCGTGGGCTGCAACTACTTCTAATTGAATTACCTTTTGATATGGATACGCAGTGATAAGATCAATGGAAGCAGTCGACGAGAAGAAGGAAAAAATGAGGAAAAAACAAATAAACAATAGGAATATTTTGAAAAAAAGTTTAAACAATTACAAAAATTCATTTCCAAATAAATGCACACACATATATGAATGATATCCAAAAATGAATATTGCATGTGCCTCAAATATAAGCTAAAATATTTCAGCAGACTGAATTTGAATATTTTCAAAATTAAACAATTTATTTTTAATAGCAGCTATGCTTTAGCTCTCCATAAATAAATCGGCTCAACTGTTGGCAAGTGAAGCGCAGTCAAAACAAATAAATTGCACAATATATTCGCAATTCTCGCCGCAGCTTTTTGTGAATTTCTGATTTTTTCCTCTGCAATCGCACAAGTGTCAATAACTTGTAAATCGAATTTCTGCTGCAAATTTCTTATAATTTTTGCCAAATTATTATTATCAACTTTTATGCGCGCGAAAAGGGCAAAACTTGTTTCGTTTGATATATTTTTGTGTATTTTTAATTTTCACTTTATTGTTTCAAACACGTTTTTATAACATTTGTAATCAAAGCAGCAATATAGAACTCGTTTTCATTCTCGTTTGATGTTAACAACAGCAAAAACAAAAAGTTAACTGTTTTTTTGTGAAATATTTGCGTTTTTGTTGGCAGAAGATCGGCTGAATAAAAAAAAAAAACACGTTTTGGCCTGGCCAAAAACCACAAAAGGCGCGAGAGGCAGCGAAACGGTTTTTATTTGCTCTATCCGAAAATAAACATGTGCAAAAAAATAATAAGCGATGAGGTGAGTGGGTGGGGGTGTAATTCGATAGGTGTAGACATTAATTCCAATGGCGAACCGTTTTCAAGTGTGCGAATTAATCGAAAATAGCTTCCAATTAAATCAAGCTTAAATAGTTAACGCTCCAAAGAGTGAATGCACTTGAAATGCTTTGAATTTGTCGATCGAACGAAAAAAAAAAGGATTTACTCATTTATCGATTGTATGCAAATTAGTTTCCGCATTAAGGTAATACCTCAATGTAACTTGAGTTGGGAATTATTAAAAAAAAACAACATGTGTAAAAGCGAATATGCCGTTTTAAACTAATGGTAGAAGAAATCAATCAGTAAATACAATTTTATTGTATGTATTTAATCGTATAGTCTGAAATAAATTTCCTTTTCCCCGAAAATGCAAAATACGATGACCACACTTTGCAGCCATTAAAATCGACACACAAATTTACAATTTATGCAAATCTCTCCGGGTTAAAAAAACGAAACGGAATGGCCGAGAAATTTCACAAATCCATAGGTCTTAAACATAATTGAATAATGGGGGCTATTTTGTGATACTTTCGGCTTGCGGCAGATGAGCTGCGCAAATTGCACAATTTTCGAATGAGACAAAGGTTTTGTGCTTATTCGTTTTTGGCCTCTGATGAAATTTCTTTTGAACGACAACAAAAAAAAAAAACCGAAACGGCGATGAAATTTCACATATCTGGCGAAAAAGAAGATCTATATATGTATGTACGTCCGCATTATATAGTATAGGTGCAGATATATGCGCAACTGACTCTGAGCTTGATCAGTTTGTCAATGGCTGCGTTTGTCAAGCCGAAAGCTGGGGAAAAAAACCAGTTCAGAGGTGCAGCAGCCTCAGCCTCAGCCTCCAATGCAATGTGCTTAACGCATATGGTGTATCGCGGATCAGGGGGCAGATATCGAAAGGGGGTCTCGACTATATAGTACGAGTTGTCAATGCTTTAGTTAGTCGTGCGAGGAAAAGAGAGACAATCGCAGCTAAATGCAGTTTCATGCAGTCATTCATTCATTCATTTAGTCAGTCACAAGTCAACCCTGACCTGAAAAGACTTATGTATCTGTATATACATATATATGTATATCTTTACTTGTGTGTGTGTGTGCGTATCATGCATGCCTGCATGTCTGCTTGTATGCAGATGTTTGTTTTGTATGCAACTTTTTGTCGAGATGCCATATGCGAATGCATCTTTATCGCACCCACACTATCGCTCTCGAGTGGGTAGTAATACGAATTAAATTGTACCTGTTGTTTGTACATATGTATATATAACTATGACACATTGATGATATATGTATATAGGAAGATGACTTATCCATGGTTGATTTTTATTTCATATTATAATTATAATTGACCACTTTAAGCTATGACTTTATTTGCAGCCTCATCAAAATTAAGCTTTTCGGTTATTCTCACTTTTTATGACCACAACATCATATTTAAATCTAGTTGTCGTCACTTCACACACACACACACAAATCGTGTGTTTGTTGACAAATGTCAAATATTTCAATATCAATATCAAGTTCGTTGCCTAAGTCTTTTGTTTGGTGGCGGACTGCAAGTGAAAATTACCAACAAACACAAATCGAATAATACCAATAGTAATAATAATAATAATAATCGGACAGCAAACAACAACAAGAAACTACAAATAAAAGCCAAGTAATAAATGATATGCACACACACACACAACAGTGGGGCACACATGAAATTGAGTAAAAAAAAAAAAAAGAAAAAAACGAAAAAAAGAAAAAAATCTACCGGTTTTCAAGGTTAGGCCGCTTTAACTGTATTAACACCGGGTCCGTAATCACAGCAGCAGTTACGTCATAATGAACAGAGCGGCATTTACAGCAACAACAAGTACTTTATACTCTTATTCGTTGCGGTTTTGGCTCATTTCATTTCTCAGACCCAAATAAAATTTATACGCATAATTTCATATTTGTAACAAAATCCAAAAAAGACGAAACAACAAAGAAATGAAATGAAAAATGGGGGAG
Source organism: Drosophila simulans (assembly GCF_016746395.2). Classification (NCBI taxonomy): domain Eukaryota; kingdom Metazoa; phylum Arthropoda; class Insecta; order Diptera; family Drosophilidae; genus Drosophila; species Drosophila simulans. Next base: position 4,718,730 of record NC_052525.2, read on the forward strand.
AAGATGCAAAGAAGTGTTGTAAGTGGGTGTTTGCTTAACATAATCTCGCATTATTGTTTTCCTCCTTAACGTGTTTCGGTTTCGTTTTTTTTTTCGGTTTCGGTTTTGGTTTTTTTTTTTTTTTTGTTTCTGTATGCAAATGTGGGTCACCCAACTCCTTGAAAAAAAAAAGTTTTGTTATATGTTTACAGTTAAAACAAGCCAGAGCGCTTCTCTTGGCTTTTCACTCTCCGTTCGCATTTAGCAATCAATATTGAGAGCAAGAGTTAAGCAAGTTGTCGGTGCTCATCATCATTATTGATTTTTGTTGTTTCTGTTCAAGCTTTTGTTTAGTTGCCTTTGCTAAAAAAAAAAAAAAATTCAACGTGCTCGTTGCCGTTGACAGTTGATGATACCATGTTGTAATCGGGGGCCTATATAACGGAAGCCAAGGTCAACCAGATGTGGTTGAAAAAGTTTTTTCTTCCCAAAATGCAGCAGTGGTGGAATTATACACACATGCATAGGTGTATTGGGAAAATGCAAATATCAATAATTCGATGCAGTCAGAAAATGGAGAAAACCTTGTTAAATACAAGTAATGAGTTCGGGCATAAGATATTCCCCAAAAACACAGCGCCTAAATAATCTAAATGCGTATGCAATGCAGGTGTAGTGAGAGCCCGAAACTAGTTTCTTAAAAGGTTCATCACTTGTCTCATTAACAAGTGCCTGGCAATTAATTAAAGCCACCTGTTTCGAAGGCTAAAGGAAACCGCTGAAAGAACTAGTTACTTAACTGATTCCCCAAGTATGCGACGATTTTACTAAACTTCCCCTGCATCGCATTTGATGAATTTCCGTTACGTTTTTCGCAGTCTTTTATTCAAACGCTGCAAATAAGTTTGTCAACCAAATGTTTGCTGTTTTTTATTGTTTTTTTTCTTTTTTTTTTTTGGAACAGTTGTTGCTGCTCCGTTGTGGAACTGACCAATACAAATATAAATATTGATGTAGACAAAACTCACACGAGCACTTGCCAATTGAGAAGCGTTTTTAGAATGAATACATTATATGCGTTGACCTAAATTTTGTGTCTCATTTGTCTGTGTGTCAGTTGCACAAAGAAGCATGCTAAATAGCAACTAAAAACCATACAATTGCAGTCGGGGCGAATTGAACAACTGTTTGACTGACTGACGTACTAAATGGACTGACTAACTGGGCAAAAAAAAAATCCGAAACAGCATCGAAGGCTGTCCATGTGCATGTGCTAATTGTTACAGCCAATATAGCCAGCCCCATATGACTTATGCTCCACTATTTATGCATATCGATAGGTAAGCAAATAGTTATCAGATCATGGAATGCAAAGGATCATAAAAAGTAATATATTGTAAATAGATGCATTAATGCTTTCTTGTAGCCAAAAGGGTTTATCTACATTTGGAAGTTAATTTTTTTTGGCGCAATTTTTTAAGCCGCACCTGTCTAGTTTCTTCACCGCACTGTTCCTCTCGAAAAAAAACACTAGTCTACACGAACATGTCTCCATATATATATATATAAATATGTACATATAGAACCGAAAAGCGATTTTCCGTTCACAGTTCGTGCCTGGCTCATTAACATTTCACAGTGACAACAAAAACAACAGGGTGCAGCCTCATCTACTTTTTTATTTTTGTATTTTTTCTTTCTTGCCGCACTGCCTTACAAATCATTTAACGCAATTGCGTTAAAACTTTGCCCCATTCAAATGCACGAGCAACAAAAACAATGGAGCATAGCTAGTCGTGTGCAAACAAACATTTCGCTGTTTTACTTTACTTGCAGCTTCTTTTTTCAGCATTATTGTTAAGCAGTTTGTTGCACTTTTGTTTAGTGCGTCCCCGATTTGTTTGCAAAGTTGGGTTGAATGTGGTCAAGTGGGGTTGAGATAGGGTTGCTTTCGAAACCGACACCAAAATGCCATAGAAATATCTTGACATATAGCTCGGCATTATAAAGTTAAGGGTGTGATTGAGTGCGACAAGTGGTGTTTTGCCTTTCGGCCAGGATAATCAACTTTTGGCCATCTGCGTGTGCAGCCAATTTGGCACTTGTCAATGCCACATTTAGTTCAAGTCTAAGCGGCGACATAACAGCACAAATTGCAATGTAAACGAGTCAAATGAAAGAGAGCAAGGTTAGCATTGACATTAATACCAAAAACAGCCAACAACAAATTGAAAAGCACATAAAAGCTGCATTAGAACAGCGACAGCAACAACAATCGCAAACTGGCAGCGAATAAATAAAAGCAACTGTAATTAGCAGCTGCACAAAACGAAGCACATGTTGGCACAACTTGTTTGTAACTGTGTATGCTGCACTGGAAAAAATAAATAGCTGAATATCAATGAATTTATCAAATGATTGGTATTGGATAATATCACACGACTTGCATACTATACTACAAATGACAATCTATCTGTGAAAATGCAACTACACAAATAGCATTCCTTAGCATATTTTCGTTAGGTGTACAAATGTTTCAGCTCACACACATCGAGCACTCGGACCATATCCATGTGGTTTGCAATTTAAGACGCTTCAAGTCGGAGGCCCTGAGTGGTTGGCAACGTTGATGATGACGAACAGCGATATCTCACACACAAAAACATTAAATGCTTAACCAACATTTAGTGTCGGCCATAATTCGTTGCAGTTTCGACCTTGAAAACGAAGCAGCAGCAGCAGCAGCAGAAACATTTGTATGTTTGGAATGGTGGGGAGATGTACCGAATTCAACCAATAACCCAATTCACAGGACTTTTTATGATGTTTCTTAAGAACAAAAGACTTAGGCAACAAACTTCAAAAATAAGTCAAGGTAATCCTTTTGGTAAAGCAAAAAATAAACAAGAACTCCTCGCCCAAGCAAGCGCATAAACAAAAATGTAATTATGTTAAACGAAATTATTTTGTTAACGCGTCGGCAATTTATAATTCATATACTTAATACCTATGTGGAGCGGACGGACAGGGCATGTTTATAAATACACATATATATGTACACATTTAACAACAAAAAGCGGCAATCGCGATGGGCAGATTTTCGAGGATCGATAAAACTTAATTGCATGGCACTTAATGCATTTTAAGTTTTGCGGCCAGCGGATGAAATGAGTGGGTAACCCGAGACGGAAGAGCCTAATAAAGACCTTGGAGGCCCTTAGAAATCGAACTATCAACAGCAGCTGAAGCGGAAGAAACCGAAAGGCGAAGAACAACAAAATCGAGGCAAAGTAAACCCTAAAACGAACGAAATAAACCGAAAGCAGCCAAATTGGGCGTTAGAGACAAATTCATTTGGGGAGCGAGAAAAGGAGCCCATAAATTTATAGACTGTCCCGAGGGTCTGCGATCTTGATCTCGATACAGACAAAAAGTAAAGAGAGCAGCCGAAAAAAAAAAGAAAAAATTATATATCCGATCGGATCGTGTTGCAAATGGGTTGGCACAACACTTGGCTCCTTTTGGCATTAGAATTGCTAAATGCTCCAGGTATCGAAGGGAGAAATGACAGAAGGGTTCGCTGTTTAGGCTTTTACACTACACTACATAATTTGTAAGGGAAGCGCGCGGACATTAGGTCATTTGGTCAGCGAATGAAAGCAAAAAAAAAAAAGAAAAAAAGCAAAGGGTAAAGGATCCCAGCGATAGGAAGGACCTGAGCCGAAAAAAAGCACCTGTTAGAAGCTCGAACTTCCTCTTCCTTCAAACGGATGCATTCATCAATTTGGCAGGATCACAGGAAGCTCCTTCCTGCCGTTCCTCTTTATTTTTTCACCCTTTTCTTGACAAGGGTTCTGCATCTGCTATTCTATTCTTTTCCCCTAATATGCTTCCTTTTTTTTTTGCTGGCCATTTGAAAAGGAGCAGAACTGAAAAAACACGCACTTGTCAGTTAACCAGGGAATTGATTAGCTGTCTGTCGGCTAATCGATGACACTTCAACCAACTCTCGCATTTATTTCCATCTCATTTTTGAGCCAACCATTTTTTAGTCGCATTTGTCAACGTTCTCTGCTCAGTTTCATGCTCTATTAAATGCCGTTCGGCATTTGCAATCGTTTCGGTAAATTTTTTTTTTTTAGTTTTGCGAAAGCAAAAGTTTCGATGGGTGGCTGCTGGGTTGGATCAATGGGTGTATTTAAAGTGTGTCACCAGCCGAAGATTGGCTAAAAGTTCATGGGTCAACGGAGGGCTGACATTGCTCCATTGCTTTGTACTTCGTAATACTCTTTTAGCTGAGCATTACTCAAAACATCTTTAAACCCATAGAGGCAATAATAGCCCAAAAGGCACTCTTTTCATTAAATACTGCAAGCGAAGACACAATTAATTGAGTTTTTATCGGAGATTTGACGGTTGTATTAACTCTTCTTTTTTGCGCTACAACCAATAGCAATTATCTGGCAAATCTGATCATAGCTAAATGTTTAAACAATAGCTAATCAAGAGAACAGCACCTGGTGCATGTTACTAATATTGGGGTCAATATATGTATGTATGCTGCAGCATGATGATTATGAAAAACATGATGATTTCAATAGTTTGGGTCTGGATCTATTCATTGTTTAGTCTGCTATATACGTAGCTATATAATCAGCTTTATATACATTTATGTATATGGGCAGAGCTGCTTGGAAAACGTTACCGCCTCTGTCAACGTGTTTGGCATTTGCAATTAGACACACAGAACCACACGACAAAAAAAAAAAAAAACAGACAAACTGAAAATATATAAAACAAGAAGAGCGATGGGCTCAAGGGGGGAGGCAGGTGGGAGTGGGTGTTTGTGTGTGCCGTCATCGAATTGTCGTGCATGCCAGGAATTCAATATGCGATAAGCTCAGAATGCGCTTGGAATTTGACGAACCGCGCCATCTCTACTTCTCTCGCATAATCCCACTCTTTCTGTACAATAAACGTAACATTGTAAATGTATATAAAATATTATATGAAAATAAATGAAATATATATATTTTCCAAGTGAATATCTTCTGGCTTTCTGCGTAGTCTTTGAATCAACAAGTTGGAACGCCCACGGCATAAAGGGTTACAACTTTATAAGGAAAGTACAGGTTCTCTGCGATCAGGTGTCACCCGCATGAAAATTAAAATGCTTCCTCAAATACCGAATATACGTGTATTTAATTATATGAAACACAACTAGGAACTTAATATATACATACATACATATGCACATTGATAAGACCCCACCCACTGAGGAGGCACTACATCATTTAAATCACCTGAAATTCCCGCTGAATACTGAAAGCCTGGGTTCATCTACCCAATTAGCAGGCGGCAAACCCGTAAAAAAAAATCAAAAATCCATATGTACGTAGGAGGCGCGAAAAAATAAGAAAACAAAATATCTTACGAATTCTAGACGACAACTTCAACGGTTCGACTCGAAATGCTTTGCTTTGTCGGCATTGTCATGCACAATTGACACATACATGCATAGTATATAGTACACAGCAAGAATAACCTATGTAGTTCAATTAAAAAATAATTTTTAGTGTAAGATTTTAATAGATTCAATAGTTGATTGTGTGTTCTATTCTATTTGTTTTAGCCCCAATTTGATTTTTTTTTTTTGTGGTTTTACTTTTTTCCCAGTGCACACATAGTTATTTCCCTTTTTTTTTGAATTCGTACTTTTTCTACATATTGCGTATTTGTTTTATACCCTTTTCTCCGTTTTATTTCTTTACTTTTGCCATTTTTGTTGCGTGTTTTTACGACGCATTTGGCGCTAGACGAAATCGGTGGAAGCCTCCGATTTCAGTGGGGCATAAATTTAAATTGAAAAGTTCAAGCACTCATCATCGCATCCGCGGGTGCGAAAGAGATGGCGCCAGTATGCAAATCGATTTACGGTAAAGGATAAGACAAACGTCCATTGAACCCACGATCGTTGGCGAGAGCGAGATGGTCAGATACGGGCTCGATTTAATCGGCAATTATTGCCCTCTCTTTTTCGCTAGAAAAATTCTAATTGTTTTAGTGATTTTCCTTTTTTTTTATTTTCTCACTTTGTTTTAATTGCTGTTCGCTCGAGGTCAATGTTTGTGCTTTGTTATTTGCTTTTTTTATTGTACAATACAACTTCAATTGAAATTCATTTCCTCATCGCAGCAACACACAAAAAATAAAAATAAAAAACAAAACAAATGCGCCGCCTTATTCGCATTTCATTTTCAACTTGAAAAACTCAAGCTCAAACATGTTTTATGTGTGTGCTGGTGTAATTACAAACATTTTACAATTCGCCTTGACCTTAGCACAATAAAATAAATTACAACTATGGCCAATGCAAACGCACGCACACCATTAAACAACTAAAACTTGTTACATGTAGAAGCCATGTAGATTGCCAGTGTGGGCGTGTAGAATGTGGCCCGGTGGGCGTGGCCCACCTGTTAACCCATTAAAGACAGAAATGGCATGCCAGGCATTTGGCAGGGGTGGGGTAAAATGCGTTAAGTCGGCAAGGCAAACGATCAATTATTTTCGAATTAACAGTGGCATACAATTCGCATTTAACAATAATAATAATAAAAATATTCAACATATTTTCAATAGTTTTAGAGATTTAAATACGTTATAGCCAGTGCTAAAATATTGAAAATGAAGTGTTCAAAGATTATATCTAATTTTAAGAAATATGTTTGAACAAAATATTTTTTAAATTCGCATATGTACATACATATGTGCAAATGTGTTTGTGCATGTGTGCGCAATAGACAGTTAGAATTTATGCGACGTCGACTGCAACAGTTGGCCATGACCAACAGAGCGAGATGGCGAATGCGTGATCGGCATTTGTAATTGCACACACTCCTGTAATTGCACAAACAACACATGCATGCACATACATATGTACAAATGCAATTACACACTCGCAAAGGGCCAAGAAAAACACGCACACCCACGCCACCAAGCAAACACATACACACTCTACTCACTCACTTCGACAAAAAGCCTTGATCTTGATCGAAGTAACACAACTTACTGTGCAGTTTTGTTGGTTTTCTTGCTTGCCTTTTTCGCTGCACTTGTTTTGATTTAAAGCCAAGACGGCTTTTTCAGCGGCTAACCTTGTCTTTGCCCGTTTTGTCTTTGCACTTGCACTTGCAATTATTGGCGAATCGCAATTGATTAAAAAAAGGCCACTCAAGTTAACGTTTAACAAATCCGTGCGCTCAGCAAATGAACGCCATCGAAAATGATGTTCGCAAGAACATCCGAGAGAGGGCGCTTTCAGCTTTGGTTTGAAAACAGGTGGAAAATACAGCCGTTAAAATTGAATTTAACAGATTTTATAGTAAATATTTTCAACTTAATGGTTCATCACATTTCAAATGTAACTGTTAATTGGAATAGCCCTGTTTTAGTTTTGTCAATTTTAAGTTAATAATTTTTATTCACCTTATAATCGGATAGTAGTTTTTAGTAGTAGATCTGTAGATTTTAGTGTACCTTTTTGAGACATAATTTCATCACTTGTTGATTCGTAGTAGGCAACTCTGCACCAACGACTAGACTACAGTTAGAATTGGAATTACACACTCCCACGAAATGGAAGAATGTAAGGAAGAAAGGGAGTGTGATCGAAAGTCCGTTCCTTTTTACAGTTAAATGGCAATCGTCAGAACGAACGGACAGACAAAATTCTGAGAATCGTAATTCCTTTGCTTCTCTCATTTTCGGTGATTTTCCGTTGGTTTTTTTTTGTGTGCACTCGAAAGTTCTATTAGGTTCCACAGGGTTTTTATACATATAATTAATTCGTAATTAAAGTAACTTTGTGCACCTGATGCTAATTCAATTTTCACCTCTTTTCTTGCAGAAAACTTTGCCGCCGAGTTGCTGCAGCGTTTAACACCAAACACTGCCACCACTGCACAAAATAATATTGTTAACAATTTGGTTAATAATAGCAGAGCCGCCACCTCCGTTTTAGCCACTAAAGACTGTACAATTGAAAATTCCCCAATTAGCATACCAAAAAATCAGCGAGCAGAGGACGAGGAGGAGCAAGAAGAGCAGGAGAAAGAGAAGCCCGCGGAGCGGGAGAAAGAGAAGTCCGATGAGAGGGCAGAACAGGTAGAAAAGGAGGAGCGGGTGGAGCGCGAAGAGGAGGAGGACGACGAGGTGGATGTGGGCGTAGAGGCGCCACGCCCACGATTCTATAATACCGGCGTGGTCTTAACCCAGGCCCAACGCAAGGAGTATCCCCAAGAGCCCAAGGACTTGTCCCTAACCCTCGCCAAATCCTCGCCAGCTTCACAGCATATCCACAGTGACTCCGAATCCGATTCGGACTCTGATGGCGGCTGCAAGCTAATTGTGGACGAGAAGCCACCATTGCCGGTGATCAAACCATTGTCCCTGCGCTTGCGCAGCACACCGCCACCGGCGGATCAGCGACCAAGTCCGCCGCCTCCGCGAGATCCCGCGCCCGCCGTCCGCTGCTCGGTGATCCAACGGGCACCGCAATCCCAGTTGCCCACCAGCCGGGCTGGCTTTCTACTGCCCCCCTTGGATCAGCTAGGACCCGAGCAGCAGGAGCCCATCGATTATCACGTGCCGAAGCGAAGGAGCCCCTCTTACGACTCCGATGAGGAGCTGAACGCCAGGCGCCTGGAACGAGCGCGGCAGGTGCGCGAGGCAAGACGTCGCAGCACCATTTTGGCCGCCCGCGTTCTGCTCGCCCAATCGCAAAGGCTAAATCCGCGCTTGGTGCGATCCTTGCCCGGCATTTTGGCTGCGGCAGCCGGACACGGACGGAATAGCAGCAGTTCCAGCGGTGCCGCCGGGCAGGGCTTTCAATCGTCCGGTTTTGGCAGCCAGAACAGCGGCAGCGGCTCGTCCAGTGGCAATCAGAACGCTGGTAGCGGTGCTGGTTCACCTGGATCCGGTGCCGGAGGCGGTGGTGGCATGGGCGGCGGTCGCGACGGCCGAGGGAACTACGGACCCAACTCACCGCCAACGGGAGCATTGCCTCCGTTTTATGAGAGCCTCAAGAGCGGCCAACAGAGCACGGCCAGCAACAATACGGGCCAAAGTCCCGGCGCCAATCACTCGCATTTCAACGCAAATCCAGCGAATTTCCTGCAAAACGCAGCAGCGGCTGCGTACATCATGTCGGCAGGTTCCGGTGGAGGAGGCTGCACCGGAAACGGAGGTGGTGGAGCATCGGGGCCAGGAGGTGGCCCATCGGCAAATAGTGGTGGTGGTGGTGGTGGCGGCGGCAATGGTTACATCAACTGTGGTGGTGTTGGTGGTCCAAACAATAGTCTCGACGGTAATAATCTATTGAACTTCGCCAGTGTTTCTAACTATAACGAATCCAATTCCAAATTCCATAATCATCATCATCATCAACACAACAACAACAACAACAACAACAATGGTGGTCAAACATCGATGATGGGTCATCCATTTTACGGCGGTAATCCCTCAGCCTACGGCATAATACTCAAGGATGAGCCGGACATAGAGTACGAAGAGGCCAAGATCGATATTGGCACCTTTGCACAGAACATTATCCAGGCAACGATGGGCAGCTCCGGTCAGTTCAATGCCAGCGCCTATGAGGATGCTATAATGTCGGACCTGGCCAGTTCGGGTCAGTGTCCCAATGGAGCCGTCGATCCGCTGCAGTTCACGGCCACTCTGATGCTGAGTTCGCAGACCGATCATCTACTGGAGCAGCTGTCCGATGCCGTGGACTTGAGTTCATTTCTGCAGAGGAGCTGCGTGGACGACGAAGAGTCCACCAGTCCGCGGCAGGACTTCGAGCTGGTGTCCACGCCCTCGCTAACGCCGGATTCAGTGACGCCGGTGGAGCAGCACAATGCCAATACACCCCAGCTGGATGTCCTGCACGAGAATCTGTTGTCGCATCTGACCAACAATGTAGTCCGGGGCAGCAGCAATCAGCAGCAGCAGCACCATCAGCAGCACGGTGTGCAGCAGCAACAGCAGCATAATGTGCAGCAGCAGCACAATGTGCAACAGCAGCATGGCGTGCAGCACCAACATGTCCAGCAGCAACCACCGCCCTCGTATCAGCATGCCACGCGTGGCCTGATGATGCAACAGCAGCCGCAGCACGGCGGCTATCAGCAGCAAGCTGCCATCATGTCGCAACAGCAGCAGCAATTGCTCAGCCAGCAGCAGCAGTCGCACCACCAGCAGCAGCAGCAGCAACATGCCGCTGCCTACCAGCAGCACAACATCTATGCACAGCAGCAACAGCAGCAGCAGCAGCATCATCACTTCCACCACCAGCAACAACAGCAGCCACAGCCACAGTCGCATCATTCGCACCATCATGGCCATGGTCATGACAACAGCAACATGTCGCTTCCCTCGCCAACTGCGGCTGCAGCGGCTGCGGCCGCTGCTGCTGCTGCTGCGGCAGCGGCAGCCGCTCATCTGCAGCGTCCGATGAGCAGCAGCAGCAGTTCTGGAGGCACCAATAGCAGCAACAGCAGCGGTGGCAGCAGCAACAGTCCGCTCCTGGATGCAAACGCTGCTGCGGCAGCTGCAGCTGCCTTGTTGGACACAAAGCCACTCATCCAAAGCGTAAGTAATCCAATTGGTCAGCCACTAAATACGCAATCACAGCAGCAAAAGCAGGGACAACAAATCACATTGATGAAGACCACCAGGTACACGGAGTTCGTCGAGATGGTGTCCATGGACGTGACGGTCAAGCCAGAGCTCTTTACCGAGCTCAAGCCAGAAATAACCGAGATCACCGACGAGGAGTTGACTTTGGAAGCTGAGACAACAGCAGCAGCGGCAGCAGCAGCAGCTAAATCAGCAACAGAGGGAACTCAAGTTCTGGCAGCATCGCCAGCACCATTGTCGTCCGGCAGAAAGCTGCGTGGACGCGCCAAGGCTGTGGCCTATGGCTCCACAGTGATTACGCTGATATCCACGATGAAATCGTCGCCAGAAGTGCCGGCCACCAAGACGGTGCACCACACCACTTTGCGATCTCTGGCTACGGCGGCAGCGGCCACTGCAGCCGGTTTGCTGCCGCCATCGCCCACCGTTTCCGTTTTGAATGAGAGCAAAGTCTTGCAGCGGCGCGTAAGTGCGGAAGATGAGTCGGAAACTGGACAGCTGTGGGCCTCCAAGAGATTAGCTATCATTTGCGTTTCAATGGACTGCGGCTATCGAAGGCGCTTACCAGTCCATAGAAAAGTTTTGGTGTTAATTTGCTGGATTAAAGGCTTGGAGCTTGGAGTTTACCGACGATTCTTTCTAGGAACTAACCCGTCTATGTGTCTTCAATCCATATTTGTCTGTAGTTTGTGTTTGTCTGTGATTGTCTTAGATTTGTTGACTCCTTGAAAATGTTTAACCCATTGCGCGTAACCACAATTAATGAACGTTCGTTCTATGCATTTTTCAACAGTTGGGCTTGCCGCCGGATCTGCAGCTTGAGTTTGTGAACGGCGGCCATGGCATTAAGAACCCGCTGGCCGTGGAGAATGCCCATGGTGGCCATCACCGAATTCGCAACATCGATTGCATTGATGATCTCAGCAAGCATGGCCACCACTCGCAGCACCAGCAGCAGCAGGGCTCGCCGCAGCAGCAAAATATGCAGCAATCGGTGCAGCAGCAGCAACAGCAGTCGGTGCAACAGCAGCAATCCCTTCAGCAGCAGCAGCAGCAGCACCATCAGCACCACAGCAACAGCAGTGCAAGCAGCAATGCCAGCAGTCACGGATCCGCCGAAGCCCTTTGCATGGGCTCATCCGGCGGAGCCAACGAGGATTCGTCGTCGGGCAACAACAAGTTCGTCTGCCGCGTCTGCATGAAGACATTCTCGCTGCAGCGCCTGCTCAATCGGCACATGAAGTGCCACTCGGACATCAAGCGGTATCTGTGCACGTTCTGCGGCAAGGGATTCAACGACACCTTCGACCTCAAGCGCCACACGCGCACCCACACGGGCGTCCGGCCGTACAAGTGCAATCTGTGCGAGAAGAGCTTCACGCAGCGCTGTTCCCTCGAGTCGCACTGCCAGAAGGTGCATAGCGTTCAGCACCAGTATGCCTACAAGGAGCGCAGAGCCAAGGTGAGCATGCTTTTCCATTCCCAGGAGTACTCACAAATGGGATATGTATGGTTCTATCTGTAATCCTCGTCCCCTGCCCTCTCTTTTCTCACAGATGTACGTGTGCGAGGAGTGCGGCCACACCACCTGCGAGCCGGAGGTCCACTATCTGCACCTGAAGAACAACCATCCGTTTTCGCCGGCGCTGCTCAAGTTCTACGACAAGCGGCACTTTAAGTTCACCAACTCGCAGTTCGCCAACAATCTGCTCGGCCAGCTGCCCATGCCAGTCCACAACTAGTTGATGGATTTTAGTTATATAGAATAGTAACCATTCGAACCATTCGAATCATTCGAATCGCTCGAATCACTCGAATCACTCGATTCACTCGATTCACTTAAGCAAACCCACATTGTGACTTTGAAGTTTTTTGAAAACTGCCCCACCTCCTTTTGCGGAGGATACGGAATTATTGGAGATTATGCTTATCATGTATATTTTTGCGTAGTCCTAAGAAATTAGTTACTAGCTGAATTAGGCCCCACTGTATCATGCTACCCCACTTCACTTTGCTGTGCAAATCTCTCTCACACTTGAGAAAACTCGAGTTCACCTCTTTTATTGTTAATCTTGAATTTTCGTTTATTTCAAGTATGGATCTATCGAAAAAGCTCGTTTTTAGTCAAAAAGAAAGGTATCGTTAGACGTAAGAAATGTTTGAAATTGCTTTGAGCAACACTCACACAAATTATGAATGATCACGCGTATACATATATTAGAAGAAAATATATACTAAATATTTAGCTTTAAGATGTTAAGAGCTACCAACCGAACAAGCGGCAAACGTTGGCATTTATTTGTCTTCAACAAAACACAAATTAAAAAAACAAAAGTTTCAAAAAAGAAAAAAGAAAAAAAAACAGAACGCGTAGAGCAATGAGCGCGGTTCGCGGATAACATTATGTACACACCACCAACCATACGCATTAATATATTTATTACTTAATCACAAACCACATTGCATAGAGGCAAATCATTCGAATAAACTAGGCTAGGATCCTTAATATAAACAAAAGCTGTTCATAAATGAAGTCAAAGCCCAACAAAATCCAATCCAATGTTTTGGAAAATCGAATCGCGAGAATATGATCTACTGAATACATAGTTTGCAATAATCTTAGCTCATAGGCAATACCACCAATTGTACTGATCTTAAATGAACAAACAAAATACTAAACACAACATAAACATAAACGTAAACAACATTATGTATCTGATGGTATAATTTCTAAGCTTTAGCTCTAATGAACTTTGAAACCGGATTCGAATTTGAGTTTGAATTGGATTACGATTGCAGGGAAACGACGATTTCCAATTCGTAACATTAAACTGCATTATTATTTCTGTTTTAGCATAGCGCTTTTTTTTTCTTTTAATTTGTTGTAAGCAACAACGGGTTTTTTGTGCAATCGCTTGGTGTTGGTTAAATGGAAAATAAGGATGAAATGACACGACAAATTTAAGATTTAAGCAACGTACTTTAAGGTTTATGCGGGGGCTGTCCACTGTGGCGCCACGCCCACCGCCCGCTGTGCAGCCCCCGAGGAAAATGGGAGGAGACGTCGAGAATGAGCGAGGGAGCAAATCGAAGCTTGGCAATGAACGAGTCCTTGTTTCCATATCCTCCCTCAACTAACTTAGTTCTTAACTAGAAAACTTTCACTCACACATAACTACACACACACACATATATATAAATATCAGTTCTGCACACACGCGAACACACACACACACACACCTAAATATGTACTTAAATTAAGTTAGTTAGTTTAGGCAATATCGTGAACTTGAAAAAGGAAAAAAGGCAGCGGAAAATTTGATCAATGAAAATCTTGAGACTTCCATGAAAAATTCCAAATTTTATTTTCATTATTATATTTATCGAATTTTGTGTGTATGAAGAATTACAAATTATTACAAATATATTAAATATATAACGAAATTTGAACGGAAGGCAAAAAAGTTTAGTTTTTAAAATGAAAAAGTTTTTTTTTTAATCTATCCATTACGTATACTATATATAAAGATTATGAGAAGCGAATTAATTAATAAATAATACATATGACAAAAATCAAACAAACTTTGAGTTCAATTATTGAAATGGTATGGTAAGTACTTAAAAAGAAATGATTTAAGTTTTGACATCCTCACAGGAAATGGAAAACACTTGATATTTTTTTCAAATATTTTGTATTTTATTTATTTCGCTAGTTTCTTTATGTTTTGTCCTTCATTTTTTATGTTCAGTGTTTTTTTTTTTCAGAGGTTTGCATTTTGTTTTTTTACAATTTTTTTGCTCGGCTTTTTGTCCATTTTTTCAAGTTGCTCTTGTCGATTTTATTGTTAGATTTTTGTGTTGTTTTTTTGTTTGTTTTAATTTTTATATTTTTTACATTAATTACTGAAATACACACACAGACACGGAATTACAATAAAATCTAGATTGTTTTTGGTTTCTCTTCGGTTTTATGCATTTCTTTTTCGGTTTTTTTTTTAATTATTCTCTGTTATTATCATGAATTTGAATATATGTGTGTTGTTTTTGTTTGTTCTTTATTTAATTTTCTTGGAGTAGTTTTTTAAATGGCTTTGCTTCGGCTACTTCGATTTGGTTTAGTTAAACTAAATTCTTTAAAATTTCCACTATTAATTCAAGAAAACGGAAAACAGGGAAACTAACTGCTTTTGAATTGTGATTTATGTTATGTTCTCGTATAATGTATCGTTTTTTTTAATATGTTGAGCAAATTGCGCCAATTTGTAATTTTGAATTTCCTCCTTTCTGCTCTTGCCACACACACAACTTTCTTCTCACTTTACATTTATATGCGCAGAATAGATATTTATACAAATTGTTGTATATTTTATATCTGATATGAACCACCCCGTCTGGGAATAAAGGTGAAATAAACGATTAAATCAAAACACAAATTGTACTCTGACAAAATATATATATTTTCGTTTTTGTTGGTGTTAAATTATGAAATAAAGATCCATTAAATGTGTACTAAATAAATGAGAAATTATAATGGTTAATTAAATTATGCACTAAGATTAAATCATTTAAGCATACTTGTTGATTCATTTTCCATTTTTTTTTTGCATTTCATTGCATTTTGTATACACAAGAACTAAGAGTAATAAAAAAATATATAGATATCTTGAAATACATACAACTCGCGTTTTCCACTAAACGCGACGCAATGCGCTGACTTAAAAACCACAAGCCAACTAACTATTTATTTAAATGGTTCTATCCAAACCTATAATTAATTCCAATTGGCCAGGGAATTTTTGTCAGTGCATCGAAAACAGAAAGTGAACATAATGATGAACGAACTTCAAACACACTTCCCTCTTAAAATCTCTCATCCGTTCGTTTACACACATTGATTTAGTAATTCGTAATGATCTTTATGTACTATATATATATTTATATATATATATATATATATATATGTGTGTGTGTATATATATATTCTGTTATGTTCTTTTTTATTGTGATTTCGCTTACATCGAGTCTAACACTAAAAACAGACACATTTCGTTTAATTTTGCGCTTGCACTTCATCGTCGTTATGTAAACGTTAAGTTTGGTTTCCCATATGTGTTAAAAATGCTTCTAAAAATTGTTTACCATATTTTGTTAATTCTGTTTTATTGTACACGCTACACACATAATTTCTGATTTATACTTTTTTATTTTTGCTTTTAGTTTGCATCTCCAAAAATTTGTTTTTTCACTTCACATTCATTTAGCTTAGCTTTCTAGTTCTTTTTTTTAAGGTTTTCATATTTTTACGCTGTTTTTTTTTTCTTTTGTGGGGTGTGGGGGCGGGAGAGGGGGAGGGGCGGTTTACATAATACTGAAAATACGACTAGACATTCATAGTGTATAAATACGATTTGTTTAATTTACTTTACCGTTTCTGTTTATAGATAATTTATTTAAATATATTTATTTACCTTTATTTATATATAATATATATACTTTCGTGGGCTTTATGTTGTTGTTCAGATTGAAATTGTTCGGTTTTCCCTCAATATTTCTCGAAAATGCTTTAAAAAGTCGGGTTTTCTTCTACTCTTTAGATCCTTTAACAAATTCGTAACTTAAAAAGTTGGCTTTTCTGCATATATATATTTTGTGCATAACAAATTGATTTCCATTTAAAAATAATTATAATCTTGCTTAGTTACGATTTCTTTAAATATAATTTTAATTTGTTTCCTTTTTCTGGTGTTAATATGATTATGTGTTGTTATTTACTTATTTTTTTTCTTTCTTTTGCTTTCAAGAATTTAGATTTTGCAAAGTTACACACAAGGGAGACACATAGAAATTAGTTATTGATTTTCTCTTCTCAATTATTTGATTTTTAGGTACTTTTATGTTAAAAAAAAAATAGTAAAACGACAACTAAACCACATTTAAATTGTGTGAATGTGTTCTTAATTGGACTTTTCTTGGCTTCACAGTTATACATCCATTTTCCATCCTAATTTACGGTGTTTTCGTGTGTGTACACTATAAAGTTTACAATATTATTTATATTAAAGATTTTTTATTGCAGAAAATTTGGCGCCCAAGCCTTTGACTGGCCTGGTTTACACTTAAAAAAATATTTCACTTTGCTTTCTATCTTTCGCTTCACCCGTTTTCTCTTCGATCTTATTTAAAGTTACGTTTTTTTTTATCTTTTTCCCTTTTTTTTTAATATAATACAAAAAATTTGTTTGTTGTTGTGTGCGCAGTCGTTGAGATTAAATTTTTAAAAATTTAGTTGGTTGTTGTTGTTGTGGTGCAAAGTTGTTGGGTTTTTGTTAATCATCGTTTTTTTTTCATCCATTTGTTGTTTGGTATATAAAATAGTATATTTTGGAGTTTGGTTTTGGATTCATTAAATATTACAATACTTATTTTTTCTCTCTGCAAATGTACAAAAATTCGCATCTATTCTTGATTTTTTTTCGGTTTAACTGAAAATTTGTTGGAATAACGTTTTCTTGATTTCACTTGATTGCTCTCAGTGTATGGAAAAGGGGGCGTGAGAAAAGGCGTGTGGGGCAGTGAACGATGAGTTTTCCGAGAGGCATTCCGCGAGGATTTCCCACCTGTTTGTCTCGTTTTTATTGCTTCCCAAAATTCGGGGCTATCCCGAATCAAATGGGAGAAGGGTAGGAGGGTCGTATCGAATTCGGAAACTGGTGATCGATTTTTTCAACTGGAAATCTGAACACCGTTCGAATCGAGATATCAACTTCATTTAATTGCTTGCTAAAATTCAGTGTTTCCGCGAAAAGCGCGTGGAAATGGGGCGGACCAATGGTATCATCAACTGGTTATCGAATTCATCGACTATTTATCGACATCTTCAACTGGCTATCGATTCACTAAACTGGAAATTTGTACATCGTTCAAATCGAACTTCTAACTCGTGCGGAAGACAAATCCGTAATTAACTTCATATTTTGTTTTTTTTTTTGGAAAACAAAAACATTTTTCTTTGCGCGTTTTTCCTTTGAGCTTTACCACGTGCCTATGTGTGAGTGTTTGTGTTTTTTATGATTAACGGCTCTTGTTATATAATTATTATATTTTTAGTAACAAACAAAATTGGCAAGCAACAACAATTATTATTATTAAGCACAAAAAAGCAAAAGAAAACGTTCTCAATAAACGAAAAATCGATTAAATATGCTTTTCCTTCCATGCTATACACAGAAAAAAAAACAGGTGTACTTTTTCAGCTACGTTTTACAATTGTTGGCTAACTTGTTTGTTATACATTTATAATTTAATTAATTAATTTATATAGATTTTATTCATTATGTTGTTAACATTAAATGCTTTGATAGAAGTTTTTGTTATGTGGATTCTTTTTCTCCTTCTTTATTGTATCCGATTCCCCATCCAGATATATATCTCTATATCTATATATATATATACTTTATGGCTATATATATATATATATTTCTTTTAGACCATTTTAAATTTTCGAAAAAAAAACCAACGAAAAGAATACACAAACAATTGTTGATGTAAATGCAAATTAAAAGATTTCAAGTGTTAATGCTAAAGATCAAGTAATTGTACAGCGGCTATATATATATATTATATATTCGTATGCTTATGCAGTTTCGTATGTTAGGGTAAAGCTAAAGCTAAAGCATGCTCTTTCAGCTTAGAGACTACACTGAAATTAGGCTTACACTTAGCTACAGATTATCTATAGTATATAGTAATGCAAATCATAATCAAGTATCGTGTGGGTGGTTTAATGTATTCGTGTGTTCATCGTGGGTACTTAGCAACTAATTAAGGTAACCACAAGGTGTTCGAGCGAAGGTGAGAAAGAGGTCAAAGTTCAGTTTCAGTGATGGGGGGAGATTGCACATAAGAACTTTTAAAAAAATCAAAAAAAAAAAAATCAATACCTTAACACATTACAAACTAACTACGCAAAAAATCGATACGGATTCTCGAATTATATGAAACAAATACTGCGGTTTAGGTAATTAAAAACAAAGTGTTAATCAAAAGTAAAAAAGAAAAGAACGAAAAGCATAATTAAAGCGGTTTTCACTTATTTGTATCTTCTTTTTTGTTTTGATTAGGTTTTTGGAGCCAATACTGAAGGATCCTCGAGTGACAGAAAGATATGGTTCATACATATGCATTTCTTTCCGCATGACAGCAGCACATCGATTGCCTAGTCCATTAAATTATAATACAATTTCTCAAGTTATCTTTGCCATTACACAGGAACTGAATTTTCTTTCGCTTTGAATGCAAAAACTAAAGCCGAGAGATCAAATGCAAAACTATACAACTAAAATTAGGGTTCGCAATAGAAAATACAATGTGCTGCTGGGCCATGCGGAAATTTAAAACAAGAGATTAGAGTACACAATAAGAATAAATGATATGTAAAAATTAAAACTTATAATAAACAATTCGTGTTTCACATCAAGTTACAAGTTCATTTGAGATTTTCTTCGTTTTTTACACTAAAAGTGGGGGCGAAAATTGTACACACTTCGTATAAACAGATCAGAGTGAGACGGGGCGACAGTGACAGAGAGGGCACGAGAGCAACAGAGACAGAGACACACAGAGTGAGAGAGCGAGAGACAAGATAAACAACTACAACAAACGGAAACGGAGGCAAATTACACACTGGGAGAAAAGGTTTGAACGAAAGCAAGTTAAAAACAAACATTACATTTTACACATTGATTTAGACTTAAGATCACGTTATAAGATCATCACGAGCGCAACAGAGATAGCAAATTGTCTATATGGTGGACATATAGGATAAGTATGTGTTCTGGTATATATTAGCAATATATATGTATAAATATTAGGGCGGCTCGACCTGTTTGCGTTGCAAAATAGTTAAAAAGAACAATCTGGAAGAGTCTTCTATGAATAATTCTAAATAATTTGGCTTTGAAAACTTTCGATACAATTCAAATCAATTGTACAATATTTTTTTATCTTAATAAAAAAAAAAAACCCCCCAAATCTTTCTTTCCTTTGGGAAGGTCCAAAATGTCAGCTTAGAACTCTAATTTGGAGATTTACAAAAAAAAATGCATAGTTTTCTGTGGAATAATACCAGATATTTAAAAAACCAGCTGATAAATCACTCAAAACTAATTTTCCTAAGAATCTATGTTTTTAAAGCCCATTGCAAAAACCTATTACATCATTACCATTTTGTTTTACCCCCATAAAGTTGATATTTTCCTGATGCCTTTTTGATTATACAAGACATATCCTGTGGGTTTTGCACGAATAAATCGTTTTTCTGTTACGAGCAGCTCCAAAACGTTAAAGTTTTCACAGCGAAATTAGTTAGAATTGTTCATAAATTGATTTTTGCATCCTACGCAAATCGATTCACCCTCTTGGATGTGTTTTGTGGTGTGTGAATTCGGTGATAATGGGGTGGGGCGGGGGGCATATGTTATATATATATATATACGTGGTACAGCTATGAATCTGGATTAACCGAATCCTCAGCTCCACATGGCTGCATCGTGGACGCGACGCAGAACATTGCGTTGCTGATCCTGTTCCAGTTCCTCCTGCACATTTCGCTTTTCCTCCTCCTCCTGCTGCTGCTGCTGCTGTTGATGCTCCACTTCCTCCTCCTCCTCCTCATCCTGATGACGCGAATGCCTCATCCGTTTCCAATGACAATGACCATGACGATTATGATCCACCACAACGGCAGCGGCTGCTGCCTGCACTCAATTGTAAATGAAATTGGCCGCATCGCACAGGGCATCGCTGTCGTCATCAAACTTGCCGTTCATGGCATAGGAACTAGCGCCCGTGCCGTATACCCATTCCTTCTTGATGAAGTCCCCATCGGTGGTCGACGACGACGTTGTGTTGTGCAGTCCACCGAGCGAACTATGATCCAGCCGGAAGTCATCGTCATCATCCGGATACAGCTGCACCGGTATGCTATCCGGTATGGAATGCGGTTCAAACAAATTACCATACGGCGGCAGCGAGTGATTCAGATCAACGTGATGATCCACTAGATCACTATCAAAGTTGGAGATACGGAATTTCGAGCTTGGCGGCGATTGCGGCGAATGCAGGGCAGCCGAATCCTCAAACATGACCTCCTCCTTGATGAACATATCGTTGGAGTTGTCGCCAGAGCCCGAGGAATACAGATTCGGTTCCACTTTGATAATGGCCGCTGTGGCCAGGGACGGTGACGACTTCTCATCGTCATCATCGTCATCGAAATGATGATTGTGATGGTTGTGATGATGACTGTGATGATGGTGATGCTGTTGCGTTTGCTGCGTATGCGTCTGCTGCTGCTGCTGTGGCTGATCCTCGTCGTCGTCTTCATCGTCATCCATGTCCGCCAAATGGCGACGTCGGTGGTGATTTCGGTGGTTATTGCGCTGCGTTACCCGCTGCTGTTGTTGTTGTTGGGCTGGTTGCTGCTGCTGCTGTTGTTGGTGATTCCTTGTGCTGCGTATGATAGTGGAGCCTCCGAGTGCAGCCGCCGCCGAGGAAGCTATCGATAGTGGCACACCGGTGGCTTTGGAAACCAGCACCGTGGATGAGGAGCAAGAGGTCGAGGATGATGATGGCGATTGAGCTGGCGAAATAACTGCAAGAGAGACAGGATTTTTAGTTTTATACAATCTGCTAGCTAGATTTTAAGAAATATATACTTAGGGTTCAAACCCAAAACTACTAACCACCTGTTTGCTGCACCACACTGGTCAGCGCTGAGCCGCCGCTGCCATTGCTGCTCCCGGTCGAATGATGAATGATCGGCGTCTTTCGTATCAACTGCGAGCCATTGCTGAGATTGCCGCCGGCGTTGGTGGTGACAATGTTGGTACTACTGCTGCTGCTGCTATTGGTGGAGGAGGTGTTGCCGCTGCCGTTGCTGGTGCCTGCACCGCTCTGGATGACCTGTGCATGCAGCACGGGCGTTGGATCGGAGGTATGTTGCTGCTGCTGCTGCTGGGATCCCTGCTGCATGTAGTTCTTAATGACGATCGTTCGTGTTGGTGCCGAAACGAGATATTGCTGCTGCGACTGCTGTTGCTGCTGCTGCAGCACATGCTGCTGGTGCGACGACACTTGGTGCTGCGAGGCTGGCGAGGATGAGGTGGAGGAGTGCTGGTTCAGGTGTAGCGAGGCATTCGAGGACTCCGATGAGTCCTCGCCGGTGGTCAAGCGATTGGTGGTTGCGTTCACAATATGCGAGGAGGAGTTCATACCGCCGCCGCTGCCATCCTCGTCGTCCCCGCTCAGTCCCGACTGATCGTCTAGTTCCATTTGGTGGTGTTGCGACTGCTGCAACTGCTGATTGCTACTGCTGGTGCCTGGCCTCTCCATCTCGTGCGGCGGCTCCAGCTTGACAATTGTTGTAGTCGTTGCGGCTGCCGCCACAGCTGCCGATACGCCGTTGCTGCTGGAATTGCTGCTGCTGGAGTTGCTGCTGTTGCTCGAATTGCTGCTATTGCTGGCCTTCGAGGAGGCTGCTCCGGCAGCAGAGGCGGCGGCAGCAGCTGCTCCCGGCTGATCCCGCAGATGGACCTGCATGTGCGTCTGCAGCGACGACTGTGTGTGCAGCTTCTTCTTGCAGATCTTGCACTCGAAGGGGAAGTCACCCGTGTGCGTTCTGGCGTGAATCTTCAGGTTGTAGCGCTGTCCGAAACCCTTGCCGCACACGTCGCATTTGTGCAGCTTAACCCCCGAATGCAGCTTGGAATGGCCGCGCAGCGATGCCAGGGCACTGAACACCTTGCCGCAGATCTCGCAGGTCAGGTTCACGTTCTCGTTGTGGATCTTCTTGTGCACCTTGAAGTACTCGAAGCTCATGAACTCCTTGTGGCACACCTCGCACTTGTACTTGTGCCGCTCCGACTGCTGGCCCGTATGGACTCGCATATGCTTGATGAAGTTCGGCCGGAAACGGACGACGCGACCGCATATCTGGCACTCGTACGGCTTGCAGCGCAGGCAGTGCTTCTCGTAGTTCTTCAGGGACTTCAGCACCATGTTGCAGATGGCGCACTTCATGTTATTGGCATGGCCGCTGCGATGGATGTCGAAGAGCTCCTTGGAATCGAACTTCTCCACACACTCGACGCACTGGTAACTGGTGGTCACAGTCGCCGATGCCGCTGGCGTGTTATTGTTGCTGTTGGTGGAGTTTGTGTTGCTGTTGTTGTTGGTGGAGGAAGAGCCGGGTGCTGAATGTTTCACTGGATGGGTTTGCTGTTGCTGCTGCTGTTGTTGTTGCTGCTGCTGCTGCCTCTGCTGTTCTTGTTGCGCCTGCTGCTGCTGCTGTTGTTGCTGCTGCTGCTGCCTTTGCTGTTCTTGCTGCTGCTGCTGCCTTTGTTGCTGCGCCTGCTGTTCCTGCTGCTGCCTCTGCTGCTCCAAGGCCAAGGCCAATTGCTGCTCAGCTGCTGCCGCTGCCGGCGTCTGTTGCTGTTGTGTCTGCAATATCAGCTGAGTGGCCGGCAACGCCTGTTGCACCACATTCAGCACCGTCATGGGACTCCGGCTGATAACAGCGGCCGCCGGCATTCTCACATAGGTTGTGCCGGCCGTTAGGCCGCCCACAGCATTGCTTATGTAGACAGGTCGTCGTTGCAGCTGCACAAGAGCCGCCTCGGTCACGGGCACCGACAATCGGTGGGTGGTTGTGCTCACAATACTCCCGGCGGGCAGTTGTACCAATTGCTGTGATCCTCCGCCGGCTGTTGCGGCGCCACCAGCGGCACTACTCGTCGCTGCTCCACCTGTTTGCGTGGCCGCACTAATTTGGTACTCCAGCTGGCCGTGCTGCAGCTCCTCGTCATCGTCCTCATCCTCTTCCTCCTCCTCGTCGGGCATTTCCTCATCCTCTTCCAGCTCCAGCTTAACTTGCGTGGACAAATGCGCGGTGGTTTCGGGCTCCTCATCGGCCTCGGCTGCCTGAGCCTCTTCTTCGATATCCTGCAGATTCTCATCGTTCAGCTCGGGATCTTCCTCCTCCTCGTCCTCCTCCTTGATATCGCTGGCGGCCAGAACGGACGAGTTACCGGTGGCCTGGATTATGATGCGGCGTCCGTTTAGCAGATGATGTTGCTGCTGTTGCTGCTGAATGAGCAACTGTTGCTGGTTGTCCAAGTGATTGCTGTTGTTGCTATTGCTACTGCTGCTGTTGCTGCTGAAGGAAGCGCTGTTGTTGGTTGCTGCGGCTGCTGTTGCTGCAGTTGTTGCTGCTACTGCTACGGCAGCTGCGGCTGCTGCTGCGGTCGGTGGGTGGTTGTTGCTGCTGTTGTCCAGCTTCAGATGATGATGCGGATGATGGTGTTGCTGCTGCTGCTGTTGCTGAAGATGCTGCTGCTGTTGCTGCTGATGCGAATGCGAGTGAGGATGATGCTGCGAGTGATGATGGTGATGCACATGCGAATGCTGGTGAGGATCGTCGTCCTGCTCCATGGGAGCATCCTGCAGTATAAATTCGATCTGTTGCGATAGGGCGCTATCGTTAATGGCCATTAATCCGTCCATATCCTTGACACCGGCAGCGGCGCCAACGGCGGGGAAGAGCGATGGCAGCGCCGTCGACGTCCCGCTGCCGCCGTCGACGTTCGTCGCGCTGCTGGCCATGGCAGCGATATACTAATTGGTGTATACTTCCCTCACTTGTATCTGCAAATTGTACAAACATTTGTTGGATTAAACTCACTTTCGGCCATGGCTGGTCAATAACTTACGTTCTTCTCTTGAGCTTTTCGGGATGCGACGCCTGCGTTTGGCGTCAACCTCCTCCAGCTATGTTGAATATATTGTTAGCCTGGGAAACAGAACAATATTATGAACTCTGCCACAAAATCTAACTAACATTCTAAGTCACTTCGAGTTTCTGATGACTAAAATGAAATAAAACTCAATACTTGAGGGTAATAACTATTCAAAACTTTGGTGATTAAGTGACAATTTCATGGAAACGAACTAATTTTTGTTTGGAAAGCAGTTCTTGTTGTTACTTACAATTTCTTTTTGTTTTGTTTTTTTGTGGTTTTGGCTGCCAAAGTTTTCTTTTATGTTACTAACTCCTTCTATTTTAAAATCTTGCCTTCGGGCGTCTTTTGTTTCCTCTTCTACAGAATTTTGTTTGTCGAAGCTGCCATAATTAATAATTGTTGTATATTTTTCAAGTTGCCGCTTCCTCTTCGCCTTCTTCTTCTTCTCATAGATTTGCTGATGGGCTTCTTCTTCTGCTTTAGTTATTACATCTGCTTCTTCCTTCGCTTATTCTGTTCTCTTTCGAATGCCGCTTCTTCCTTGACTTGTATTATTATTACTATTATTCTTCGATTATTCGATTGGAAAACACACACGCACACACACACACACGTTCTTGTATTTTTGTTGTATTTTGTTTTGTTTTTCGTTTGCTCAACGCCTCGCTGTCGGCCTTTCCTTTATGTTCACATTTGGTTTTTCGGGCTGCACAAAAATTTTCCATTTCCTTGTCATGCGGTTTTCTGTGCTTTCCATGCGGCGACGCTGGCGTCGACGTCGCTGCTGGCTGCGCTGCTCCTGGCTGTCGTTGTTGTTTTAGCTTTTGTTGTTTCCTTGCCTGGTCTCCACATTTTAGTTAAAAATGTTTCTGCGCTGTTTTTTGTTATTTGCCTCACGCACGCACACACACACAGAAGTTACATTTGCTCCTTTCCTTTTGTTATTATTATTATTATTGATCTGCTCTCCTCTCTCGCATTTTGTGCAATTTGATTACTAACTGTAAGTGAGATGTAGAAAAGTCAGGTAAATTATACACGTTTTTGCTGCTGTTAACAATTAAATGCGTTTTACGAAATCCGATTTTCCACCCACACTCACACACACACACACCAGTGCGCGCCTTGGAAATAAAAACAAAAAATTAATTTTAGCTTTTCCCCCCACTCTCTCTCTCCCGCTCACACACACACACTCACAGGTTTTTCACTTTTGCTCCATTTTTCTTTCGGTTTTTTTTTTTTTTGGGGAAGTCTCTCCTCTCCCTTGCTCACATTTTTTGACCTTTTCGATTGTTCTTCTTTTGCCTTTTTCTTTTGCCACTGCTGTTCGTTCCTTTGGTTTTATGTTGCGTTTATTAACTTGCTAATCGTTCAGTTCGTTTGATTGAATTTGTTTGCTTTATTTTTTTTGCAATTTCTTTCGGTTTCGTTTTTTTTTTTTTTTTTTGCAAGGCAGCAACAACAACGAACGACGAGACAATTAGCGGCTGCGCTGCTTCTTCTTCTGCTGCTGCTGCTGCTTGCTCTCCTACTCTGATTCCTATTCTTCCTCTTCTTCGTCCGTCCGTGTTTCCCAGCCGATTTTTGCTCCCCCGCGAGTAGTTTTCCTTTGGCTTTCCCCCGTTCGCCTTTTGTTGTTGCCGTTTTCCACACACCCGCTTTACTTTTCACATCCGCAAGCTCGTTTTTCCCTTTCGCGCTGTTCTTCCTCACTGTTCAATAATAACAAAAAAATATTTGCTTGTGTGTGAATTTTTGCCTCCCTGGGTCTTACTACGTTCGTGTGTGTGTGAGAGTTAGTGTTGCGCAGGGTTGCATTCGGCGATCAGTGTTGGTAAACGAACGGGCGCAATTTTGCGCAATATTCAAAAAGTTAATTGGTTTTCGGTTGGGCCGCACACAAAACAACGTTACTTTTATTTCGTTTTCCTTTTTGGTTCTTGTCCTACTCCGTTTCGCCTATTTTTTTGCCTTTCTTACCCTTTTTAAACACCCACACAACTTCGTTGTCGCTCACAACACAAAACCAAAATATACAGCAGTGGTCAATAAAATAGTATCATCAGTTACAAATTACTCAACAACTATTGATTTGTTTTCAAACAGATTATTTTTAAATAAGAGATGCAAAACAACATTTAATTATTATTATTAATTTACTTGGGGCTTAGTACAGGAATTTTAAGATCATAATAAAAGCGAGCATCTACTTTCAAAAGGCGGCCGTTTTAACGAATTTCCTATTCTCTCGGCCACAACTGTTCCTAAAAGGACTGCCAGAACCTGGAGCCCAAAAAGGGAGCACAAAAAGAGGACGTTATTGGGCGGGTGAGCAGGGGGAGAGCTGACCTAACAAGCGGAAATACATAGGCACAAAAGAAACACGCCAAAAGGCAGGCGGCGTGAGCGAGAAGGATGGAAAATGGTCGAAATGCGCGAGAGCGAAAGAGGGGACGCTAGCGCGTCATACCTTGCACAGTGGAGCAAAATGGGTGATAATAAAGCAACAAACTCATTAAAAATATTACATTTAAAACTTCAATGTAGTGCCTGAGTTTACTGGAACGTGAAAATTCGAATTTATTTTGTTAGAACACCTAGTCTGCGCGTCCCACTGTGCGGTGGGGCCCGCAGCGGGGGGCGACGAAAGGCGTGAGAGGTGGAGAAGCCGTTTTATTTCGACAGTTTCTGAATTGCGCTCTCGCTCTCTCTCTCACTCACTCTCCTTCACAATCTTGCGTCTCCCTTTTTTCGAGCGCTGCTCCTGGAAAGATGAGGAGCAAGATGGGGAGGAAGAAAACATCATCACCTTGGAAGAAGGAAATTTTCAGTGAGAAATAATTCGCTTCGTTTTTTTTTTTTGTTCTTTTCTTTTGGGGGGTAGTGGGTGGTTTTATTGCTCAGTGATTTTTCGCCGGGCGGCGACGGGTGGTGAAGTTTTTGGGGGTTGAAAGCACACACACACACACGCACACACTAACGCAAACATCAGCAAAATAAAGGGCTAACAAGGGTTAAAAAATATCCGCACAACAAAATAATAGCAGATAAAAAAAAACTAAATGAAATTCACACACAAAGGCAGCTGGAATCCTCTCCCCCACACAACCACACACGCACACTCGAAGAAAAGAGAACTAGTTCTTTTGTTTTTCCTTTTCCCTTTTCGCAACTACTGGATAACTACTCCCATGCATAGATCCATATATATAAATTTACATATTTATTTAATTGTTTATATTTTTTAGCTGGCGCCGCTCTCTTGCCCTCTCTCCTTCACACATTATTCGCACTTCACGCGCACGCACACACACACAAGCAACATGCTCGACACGCACACTCCTTTCGCTTTTCCATCGGTTTTTACTCACACTTAACATCACATTTTCGTTTGTTTGCGGGGTGTGTGCAATGCAGTTGGTTTAGTTTATCAGTGGTTTTATTTTGTTAAGTTTTTTACAGTTGCTTTAATTGCGTTCTATCGCCTTTTTGTTTTGTTTTTTATTTTTTATGAAAGGTTGGTAATGTGACCAAAGCCTGATGCTTAGAGATGGAATAACCAAAACGATACTGGCAACAGTCACTATCGATAATATGTTTGCACGCCGATATATCGAAAGGTGGTGGCAATTGCGAAATACTGAAAACTGAAAATACCTAAGCAATAAATAAATACTTACTTGATGACTGGGCACACTGGAACTGGGTTTTCAAATTTTTACCGGTTTTTTTATACACAGTCACACGAAATGCTGCCGTTTTATAGCCGATTTTACAATAAACTGAATCAGTCGAATTGAATAATTAAATAAATAAAAGTTGGCAAAAAAGTATAAACAAACCGCATGTATCTGATGTTATATGAATTTTACAATTATTGGTTTTGTCAAGCGACGATATCACTTTATATTCATCTAGAATCGACAAAAATTCATTCAAACCCGAATTCTCTTGTTCTTTTGTTTATTTTTTCATATTCACATCACTTTTCGAACAGTTGTAAAAGTTTGAAAAACTGTAATACACGCGCCCACCGATAGGAGCACAAAATTTCCCTTCTATCAGCTGTTCTCACTGAGAGAGCAAATTTGTCGCTCCGAAATCGAAATCGTTATCGGTGTAGGTTATTTTGGATTTTAAGAAAAATTACGATTTCTCTTGTAATTTTCACATTTTAGACGTGCCAAGGATAAATAATTTGGTAACACATTTATCAATATTCTCGAATTTATAAGTACTTTTCCTTACATGTGAATTGTAGTTTAAACTTTAACCGTTTGCGACCGATTGGCATTCAAAGTTATCGTATGTGGAGATGCTTCATAAGAAGTATTAGCTCTATCCCATCAACATATATGTTT
Source organism: Drosophila simulans (assembly GCF_016746395.2). Taxonomy (NCBI): domain Eukaryota; kingdom Metazoa; phylum Arthropoda; class Insecta; order Diptera; family Drosophilidae; genus Drosophila; species Drosophila simulans. The sequence continues at coordinate 4,747,570 of NC_052525.2, forward strand.
CTAGCGAAGAAGTTGAACAGTAGGAAATAGATCATTTAATACTTTTAGTTGCACGAGAATACTTTTTTTGTAAATGGCGGCATATCGATTAATCCATATCGCAGCTATCGCTATCGGAGCTCATTCGTTCAATTCAATTCCAATTCACTCTGTTTTTCGCAGCGCGGGCGGAAAGAACAGTAAGAGGAGCGGATAAGCTGAGAAGCCGAAAAACAGAGGACTGAAGCGAGAAAACCGAATCAAAAGGCACACAACGCTGACCAGAATCGTGAATTATACGAAAATAAGAATCCATAAAATGCGGAGGTGAAATACGTGAAATCATAATAATTTTTGCGGACAACACGACGTCCAAAATTCAATTCAAATAAAATAAAATAAAAAGAGAAATGGTTGTATATTGTTGTTACGTGAACGTTGCGCTTTTGAATTTATGAATCAATTCTTTATTGCCTCCCGCCGCGTCTTATTTTACTCATTTGTTTTTTTGCCACTTTTTTTTCCTGTGTATGTGCGAAGACAACAACAATAATGGTAACAGAAGCAACAGCAACAACGGCCAAACATAAACAACAACAGTAAACACTCGAAGAAAACAACGTAAATATCAAGTTTTACGCTCTCCCAATTACGTTACGTTAAGATCATATTTTTTTGTGTTGTTGTTGTGTGTTTTTGTGTGATTTTTCGAATATGCCTTTATTTTTGGTCCTAAGTTCTCAACATTTACGCCTCCTGGGATTTTGCGTTCAATTGCGTTCGGCTCCACTGTTTAGTTAGTTGGTCCAATTAGCATTTCGGTGTCGCTGTGTGTTTGCTTATTGGAATATGACAAAATCCAACAAAGCGGTGCAAAATAATATGATAAAAAAAATACGCAGCAGTGGCAAGAAGCAGAAAAAGCCGCAACGTAGCGAGAGAGAATTTCCTTCGCGTTTCATTGATTTTTCCCACTGAAAAGGTGAGAATAGCGTTGCGTTGAGTGGGAGAGCGGGAGGAACAGAGAGAGTGCGAGAGAGAGCGAGCGTGGAAAGCCAGGAAAACAAAGGAAAAGGAAAAACTTGTCTCGGCGTGACTGCAATTCATAATTAGATGGCCGCCTGCTGCAATTGCAATAAAAACAAAGCCAAATACAAATACAAATACAAAATCCAAAAACGGGTTACCTCTATCCGCCTCCACCACTCCCCCTCCGCTCGCATCCACCTAAAAAAAGCCACCACCAAAACCAAATTTTGTCTCTCTTTCGGCCACCAACAAAAAGTTGGGTAAAAAAACAACGACAATACACAACAAAAACAACAAAGAGAGAACGTGGGCAAAACGACGGGATTTTAGTTGTAGTTTAGGTCGAAATTCAAAGACCCTACGTTTTTTGAGAATGTTTTTAAAGATATTTCGCGTTTTCTTCAAATACATTTTATTTGATTGAAATTAAAAGTTTAATATGCTGTTTGCTAAAATATTCATACATTTTATGCATCAAATCGTTGAAGGATATGGCTTAAAACATATCTAAAGCAATTTAAACGTAAAAACTTCAGATTGATGAAAATTCGAATATTACAATCAGAGTACCGTTCTGATGAATGTACACTTAAAACAATTTAGGGCACATTTTTTTTCCAACGCAGTGGCAGGAAGTTCAGTTGGCGGTTCCATGGATCTTTTTGATCGATTGAACGCGTGACTTTCATTTCCAACTGGCATTGCATCTTTATTTCGTAACGAAATTACCAACTTTTTTCTCTCTCCCTCTCCATCGCGCTCTCTCTCTCTCCCTCACCCGCTGGCTCTCCCCATACAAAAAAAAAAACAACTACAAAAAGTGGTAGCAGCTCAAAGCCAAAAAGCAAAGCAAATAAAACGCATGGAGACTCGCTCTCGCTATTGGAATTTTTTTTTCTGTTGACGTGCAATTAGCAAAGTGGCCGCATTCAAAAATCCGCAGTCAGAACTTCATATTAAATTCGAAAAAAAATTAAGAAATACAAAATAAAATCACCTGTTTCTGGCTAAACAGCAGTAAAATAATAAAGTAAAAAATCGTACTACCAACCAGCGGCAAGATTTTGAAAGAAAACAAAAGTTAATATCAAGAAAACCAGTCAACGTTGCTTTGCCCCGTTTTTTGCCACGCCGGTTTTTCTTCTTTGGCTGTTTACGTCGTTTCGTTACGAATTATTTCTTCACTCCAGTAAATGCTTAAATGCATAAAATGCATAATGTAAAAACTGAGCTTGTCCCCGTAGTGAAAGAATGTGCGACTGCATTTGTTGTAAGCCCCCTGAAAACGCCCAACTTCCTACCATTTTTCCCAACACTCCCCCCTACTTTAAGTATTACGTAATATTGGCAGCCATTTCCGGTATTTTAAAATGCATACATATGCTTTTAGAGGGTTATTCCCTTAAGTCGGTCCACCGATTTCCACCTATCTCTCGAATTGGATTGCAAACAGAATGGTGCCTAATTGAATGTACCCGCCTTGTTGGACAGTTTTCCATTAATACCCCCTCGCTCCCCCTTCCGCCACTCGAAGAGTTTTCTTTTAACACACAGCTGTGTTGCTTTTATGGCCCATCCATCGCCAGCTGAATCAGAAGCACACCTTGTTCTTCAGGTGTGTCAGCGTATGTATGTATGTACGTATGCTATTTTCTTTACTTTTTTTTTTCTTTTTTTTTTTTTCTTTAACTATCCCCGCTCAATGGTGTTTGCCGAGCAGTTTAGAACTTGCCTGCCTCGCCGCTTTTCCCAGGCTTTTCCAGCACTTGGAGTAACCCGGCGGGCAATAACCCCAGTCTTATCGCCAGTGCGTGACGAGCCGCGAAAACTATAGGTTCCAATATGTAGTACATATGTACATACATATGTGCATATAGCTATTATAGTCGAGCTAATGAAATCGATGATCGAGCGAGATTTTCCCCAATATAATATAATAGCACTAACTTACGACGTGGTATTACATAAATCTGATTCTGGATCGTGCCGGTAGTTAATGCAAGTCAGTTCGACTTTGAAAAAAAAAAGAAAAAAAAAAACAGTAACAAATAAAACGAAAATTATAAATGCACATAAATTCCCCAGACAATTTTCCACTTTACTCTGTGAGCAGCCAAGAAGCGAATGAATAATGGAACGAAAATTTGCTCCATCAAGCACGTGTAGCCAAACGCCCCCACTCCCCCCCTCTCACCGCTCTCCCCCCTCACCACAACGCACCGGAAAATGGCCGCTCGCTTTCCACGCCCCTGGAAAACCACTAGCCTGCAAAACCTGCTAACCGAAAAACAAAAACATCACCCATGGCAGATCAAACGAATATTTCGAATTTTGCTTTGTAGCTGGGCTCTACATAATACATATATGTATATGTAAAATAAGAATTTAATTTAGTTTTTTACGTACCTGCTCATTTTAATTTTGATAAGCCAAAACCAAAAGTACAGTGCGTTTCGTGTGCCTAAAAATAATGCAAATCCATCGTAGTGATAGTGTAAATAGAAAGCATTGCATCGACTTTGACGACCTAAGCTTATGAAACGCACTGTGCTCGCTAAATGCCAGCGTTATTGCATCTCGTACTCATGTACCTGTTTCTCTTTCTCTCTCTTTTTTTATGTATGTCACCACCACCACCACCACAACCACCAACCACACCAAAAATCACCAAAACCTCAATCAAAATAATGTATGACCAAAAACAAAAAGTGTGCAATTCCAAATAAATAACCGAGTATTATTATATAAAAAATAATGCAAAATTTGTCAAGTGTCGACGGCCAAAGTTGCTCAATATGAGCCAAAAAAGCAGCAGCGACCACGACGGCAATTCAGCTGCCCCACAACAACAACAACAACAACAGCGACTGCAACTGCAACTGCAACAGCGAATGAAAATCGGAAGAGTGCAGCAACACAAATGATGCATATATGAATGAAAAGAGAAAATCAAAATAGCAAAAAGAAATCCAGCCAAAAGATAAAAAAAATAATTTTTTCCTCCCCTCCAATTGCCTGGCAATATCTAATTGTTTATATAAATATATATATATAGCATTACCATCTTCATATATATTTATTATATATGTAAATGTATTATATATTTGTGTATCTGTGTGTGTATTTTCGTGTGCATTCCATCCATTAATTCTATAACTTAATCTATAAAAAAAAAAACAAAAAATTCAAAATAAAAAAAAAAAAAAAACCAAAAAATCCCAAACAAACAATCAAACTAAATCGCATGTGAAACGCGTGAAACAAATGAACAAATAATTTACAATTTACAATTCACACACACCGTGCAACAAACACAACAATCTGAACCACAAACCGTGCACCAAAATGGCGGACATCATGCGTCCGCCGTACAGTGAGATCAAACGGCCGGACGAAATCGTCAGAATGACAACCGCCGACAATCTCAAGTTCGCCGTCCTCATCGGCCTCATCGAGGTTGGCCAGGTGACCAACCGGGAGGTGGTCAACACCGTTCTGCATTTGGTAAGTGCTAGCTCCAGCCAATTAGTCGAAAAGGCCACACGCATTTCCAACAGGTTTTGTCACGTCCGAGCAGCTAGAGGTGACCATAAATACAGAAACACGATAGCGATATTGTCGATATTTTCGATTAATTACTTTTTGTTTGCCAACATATCAAGTTTATATTGGGAAACTAAGCAAATTAGCCAGCGTATTTATAGCACATTATTTCGTTAGCAAAAAAGTGGTAACAAGGGTCATTGCTTTTGTGGGTCACGGCATTGAGGCGAGATCAAAATAGTGATTCAGCCAAAACACTTTGCCTAAAACTAGTTAAATAGTTCAAGCACACGGCTAATGGGTTTCCTACATATGTGACAGAAAAAAAACTTAATAATAATGAAAAAGTATGCATCATTTCTACCTTAAACACCCATTAACAAATAGAATATATTTAAATCTCTTAAAGCGCGTCATCAATTTATAAAACAAATAGCATTAAAATTAATAATATTCATGCAGGCCAATGCAAGTCACAAAAAAAAAAAAAAAAACACCAAATGCAGTTTAATTACATTCAGGTGTTGCAATGTTGCGCAAATAAAATTAAAATCAAATTATATCAATGCAAACACATTCAGCCACATTTAATTTGGCTTGGAAACTTAAAGAGCCGACAATTAAAACGAAAGAAGTGCAGAGAATCTCGACAGCAATTTAACTCTCTGTTTAGAAAGTAATTTTCCTTCACACAGCAAGACAGACTTTTTCCCATTCCCATTCCATTCCCATTCGAGGAAAATTAACATTTCCAGCAAGCCGCAAATGCAAAGGACGAGAGGGGCTGGCGGGGCGGTTGTGTGGGTGGTTGGGTGGCTCTGGAGGTCGTTGTGAATGTGGGTGAAATTATAAGAAGTATGCCAAAAATCTCGCCCGACTTGTGGGGCTGTGATTAGGATCAAAAGACTGGGGACTAAGACAATGTATATGCCACTTGTCCTCTTCATGTCCCGGCATTTCCCCATCGAATTTTCCAACCTCCACCTGCCCGCGTTTTCCACTTCCCCAAGACACATTATTATTATAACATATTTAAATTTCTGGAGCTTAATGAAAACACGACACCGTCGCTCATCATTACCGCTCATTTTTTTTTTTTTTTTTTTTTTTTTTTTTTTTGCACCCAGTTCCCTCGTGGAAATCAAAATGAAAATGAGAAGAGCCCAACATTAAGCGAACAGTCACCGCCAGGTGGCGCTGCCGCTGAGTCGGAAAAGTTATCCGAGTTTCGGGCAAAAAAGGAGAATTCATAAATAAAATAAGAAAAACAGCACCTTCGTGCAATGGAGAGGCCACTTTTTTTTTGGCGTTAGCACAGCTGAAAATTCGAATAATATTTCTACGTTCTACACTAGAAAAACATTCTTGAATTCCTTTACCTATAATTAGTTTTCTGTGCAAGTAAATTCATTAAGTGTCTTAATATAAATTTGAGTAATGTGCTAATTATTTGTTGTCATGTTAATGTGTACAAAGTCTCTATCAATTTCCAAGAATGCGTACATATTTTTCAAGTGCAAAAGGGATGAGGAGGAAGTTGCCGGCGAAATGAGGAAATCCAGGCGGCAAAAGGGGTTAGTGGGAATGGGGGCTAGTTAGCTGGATAGGTGGTGGGTGGTGGGTGGTGCTGGGTAATAAGAAATTGAAAAGAAATTGAATTGAAGTTCGTCATCCGCTCAGCGGCGGCGGCGTCGTCGTCGTCGTCGTCGTTTTCATCGCACTCGAATAGCCTGAGATAAGATAAGCGCCAAACCGGCAGATAAATTGTAGATACAGACAGGTACACAGGTGCACACACCTATATAGCATATAGCAAAAGGCGGAATGTGTGCCAAGTGGGGGAATATACCCATATACATATATACAAATACAAATATATATGTGCGTAGATGCCTAGGTGTGTACGTACATTATATGGCACGATCTGATAAGCGTGTAAAAATGCGTTGACGTGTTCCAATGCCAGCTGCAGACTCGAAAAACTCAGGCCGCCCAAAAAAAAAAAATAATAATAAAAAAAAAATAAAAAAAATGTTTGAAAAAAAATCCCCAAAAGACATGCCGAAGCCAAAAAAAATAATAATCAATAGAAACAGCGTGGTCGATTAATGATTATAGATACGAAGATGTTAATGGACGATATACTGGCATACTGATGGGGATGTGAGCAGAATTATGGATATGGATAGGTAAGATTGGAGCAGGTTATAAGTAGAATCCGGTCTAATGGATGCCGCCTCTTATCAGCGACGATAACGGGCTAATGGATGGCCGCAAATTTTGGCTGTTCCATTATGTTTATGGATAAAATGGAGATAAGGTCACACAGCTGTCTGAAAGTATGCAACGAACAAGATGAGTTCACCGTGTGCACTCTTTAAAGTGATTTCATCGGCCCATAAACTTGATTAATTTTGATTCCAAGCGCTTAGTTACATACGTAGATATGTATGTATGTGTATGTCTGCGGATTCTTCTTTTACGACCCCAACCGAAATCCGAACTGGAACTCAACTCATTTGGCTCACTTGAGGGTCACTCGCCATGTTGGCTTAATCGGTCATTGGGCTTGTTATACGGCTCAATTATGCCCGTTTTGCCATGTGGCGCATTTGCCTCTGGCCCTCTGTTACAACCCCCCTTTTTGGCCATGGGCGTTCCAAACCCCCTCCTCGCTATCAGCCAGGCACTCTGTGGAATCCGGAGTTTCAGAAGGCCTTCTGTTGGTGTCACGTGCAGTAGAGGAGAGGCAAAAGGCCTTTAATCGATTTCTCGTTCTCGTTCTCATTCTCGTTCTCGTTCTTGTTTTCCCTGCTCTGCTGGTAAGGTAATCGTTTAATGCAAATCGCCACTTGTTTAGACCCTAAAAATGAAGGAAGGTATTTCCGTATTTCCTTTGCATTACAGCCCAAAATGCATAAAATGTGTAACGATTCGGTTGTGTTTTCACAATTCTCGTTTTATTCGCGTTACGCGTTTTAATTAGTTTTTATTTTTATTTCGGGTTGGAGAAAAACACTCTCCGGAAATTGAATTAGAATCTTGCCAACTGGGAAAGGTCGTAAAAGTTTTTGGTATTCCGCGAATAAAGAACCAGGTTGATAAATTGATTAAAATGTTGTATTCGCGGACAAGAAATGGATGTAACATAACCAGATGATTATATTTATTATCTTTTGGGCCGTGCGTAAATATCTAGCTAAATATTTGCACACATTCGTTTCACAATCAGCGATTGTATTCTCGCTTCTTCACAATTTAGTTGTTGGGCACTCTGGCACTTTCAACCCGCCCCTCTATTTATCTTGTTCTATATATATTCCCCTTTTTACTGTTTTTTTTCTTTTTTTTTCTCTTTTTGTTTAGTTCCCTCTTCACCTTTCCATATCACTTTCTGGCTGATAAAGTCGTTCGGCACGAAGGAAAAAGGTGGAAAAAGAAGCAGAAATGAGGGTTCTACTAAATAATGTACGAACATACTTTGCTACTTTTACTTAATTTAATTAACGGCCCGGGAAACGGCAACAAAAACAACAACAACAACAATAGCAATAGCAACAGCAACAGCAGTAGCAATAGCAATAGCAACATGACTTTGACGTCGACGCCTGTCAGCTGTTCAAGTGTCAGAGAGGAAACAATGAAAATAGGCTTTATATTGTTGGCATCCTGATGAAGGACACCGCCAACGCCAGACGAAGGGGGGGGTGGTTTTAGTGGGGAGGGGGGTGCGGCCGAGTGGGTGCTTTTGGCGGCCGCAAACGACACAGCGAGAAAAAATGAGCACAATCAGGGATATTTTGAAATAAAAACGGAACTAATCTCCTTACCATAAATTAGTTAAATATTGCTGCTTAACTTTTGCGATTTTATATTTGTGTTTTTTCATATCACTAGTCAAGTTTTCTTTTTTTTTCACCCTGTTACTGAGTAAAAAAAAAAGTGGAGAGCGAGCGAAGAAAGTGAAAAGACTAACAAAGGGCGAGAGCGAAAAGAAAAACTTGCCTAGACAACGTGTGGCATGCAAGTGGGTGGTTGGGTTGGCTTTGAATTTTCGTATGGCCAGGGGATTTTGCACCCCCTCTCTTGGCCGACCTCCCCCGCCCCCGCCCCCGCCCCCGCTCTTATCAGCCAAACGAAATGAAACGTCACGAACTTCTTGTTCTTCTGCTTCGCCTTCTTCTTCTTCTTCTGCCGCTTCAGCTGCTGTTGCTGGTGAAAACGAAACGTTAGCGTTAATACAAAAACAAACACAGGGATGAGCGGCTCGCCCTTGCTCGCCTTCTCTCTCCCACTCCCACTCTCTGCCACCCCCCTGCAGCTCAGCGACTATCTCTCTCCTTGCCGCTGGCCGTCTCGCTCTCGCCTTCAACCCCAAATGGAAAATTAAACAACAACAAAACGCGACAAGAGACGGCGCCATCGTGTCCTGTGTTTTGCTTTTGCCTTTGCCTTTTCCTTTTGGCCAACTGCTTCTCCACTTTTCACAGCCAACCCTCCCCCCGCCCCCTTGTTTACTCCCCGTTTTTTGGCCCGTTCTGGAAGGAAATCGAATGGTTTTTGGGCTGCAGCAGCACCTATAACCAAAATAACATGAGTACCTGCACTATGGTAAAAACTCATCAACTTGAAAATATACAGCAAAATATACATTACAAAATACTTTTGCATATTAAATGCTAATCTATAAATCTTAAAAATCACAACAAGATTTAAATGAAATTAACAATATAATATGCAAAGCTAAAGTTTGTACAAATTTCTTAGCACTGCTTAAGATAAAAAGTGTTGGAAAATTATAAAAAAAAAAGGTAAAACTGGTTATATCCCATAAAAAGAACTCACAATCTACGCATATTTAAGAAATGAATATGCAAGCAGTGTGTGTGGAGATTTCTGAGCGCAAATCCCCGCTTATTTCCCACTGCGGCAGACGCATTTAGGATTCACATCCAGTTGGAAAACGTGGCCACCAAAGGAGTTTCGCCATGTGAACGGCAGAAGGGAGGGGCGTCCCAGTGTGTGTGTGTGTGGGTGTGTGCGTGGGAGTGTCAGGGGCGGATTGAGAGGAAGGGAGGAAAAATATAGGGGGTTTGGTTGGGAGGGGGGTGGCGCGCCAAAACGAAGACACGACAACCGCAAGAGATTTAACGACCAATAAAGAACAACGCAATGTTATTTAAGGACGAGTCTACGACTGAAGGGATTCTCGCATGCGCCCGCCGCATTACGCGTTACGTGGGCACGCAGAGTTGGGAAAATCTAGCAACGGGTCCGGTATCCGGGTTTGGGCCTGGGCGGTACAACGGACTACGGACAAACGGACAACGGACTGCGGACAAACGGGCAAACGGACAGCGGACCCCGTATTCCGGATCACGGACGTATTATGTGTAACCGGTAGCCATTTCAACGGCTATGCCATCCGTTTTCGATGCCCTTTCCGCGGGCATAACGCATTTGAAGAAAGGTTTGGCATAGCCGACAGATAGTAAGATGTATCATAGTTATCTTATAATAAAAAAAAAAATAAAAAAAAATAGATTACTATTAATCTTTTGTAATAAGTTGTATCGCTAAGGTTATCAAGGGTATCACCACTGTCGGTCATCTGAGCAAATACTCAAATTCTTAACTGTGTTTCGCTTTGTTGCTGTGCGTGGGAGGGGGTTGGCTGGGGGTTTGGCAGTAAGGTTAGGGGTTGGGTGCTTGAATTGAAGGCGTGACACATTTATGGGCACATTTTGTAACGCAACGTGGCAAGCTGATGAAAACTTCTGCGGCAGCAACTGTGGAACTTCATTAACGTCATTATCAGTGTGTGGCTGGCTCACTTCGCCACTGTGCAGGCGAAAGACTCGAAGGGATGTGGTGGCAAGTCGAGGAGAACAAGGGGGTCGACCCACAACCACACCCTGCACCCCGCTGCATCCCCTGGCAAATAATAATGCCCAACTTGGCTGTGGTCACATTTGTTGTTTGCCTTCTACGCATAATGTGCGATTCCAAAGGTATCCTATCCATACACATATGTTTTTGGCACTTTGCTATAAATATTTGTTATTTTATTACTTTAAATTTTCCCGTAAGGGTAGGTGGTCTTTGTAGATTCCGGGGGCTAATCAAGTTTAATCTACAGAACTTTGATGGCTACGATCAATGCGAAACTTTATATGAAAGCCGAACCGAAATGTGTTTCCTCTTCAGATTTTAATAACATTTTCAAGAATGATGGCAAACACAAAGGGGGCGGCAAATTACGTTGACGACAAGTGCTGAACCCAAGACGAAAAAAAAGAGGGTAAAGAGAAGAAGAAGTAGTAGCTGTGAAAAAAAAACAGCAAGTGAAACGTCGAAGAAAAATCAATAAAATTCAATAGGAGGCAAACGATTTTATGGTCGCTTCGGGTGGCTATATTAGTGATAAAGCTGACTGTAGTGGCGGCAAAAATCTGTTTTAATTTTTATCCACTGCCGTTGTATCGCCTTACCCCGCCACCCAACCTTTCCCCCCCACCCCTTTATTTATTTATTTATTTATATGGCATGTATTATATGGGGAGTCTGATCCCTGGGCGTTTTTTTTTTGTTTTTTATTTCATTCGGGCTTTTTGGAGGTGGTCCACATTGGTTGCTGGTCCGCTGTCGCCTGCTTATTTATGTATGTTACTCTGATGGGCGGAAGAAAAGTGGGCGGTGCTCGATAATGGAAACCGTGGGACAGCAGTCCGAAATCGGATTAACATCTGGTCAAGACCGGATGTGTTGGAATTCATTCGACTTGACCCGTAAATGTTGCATTTAACAGTGCTTGAGTTTATCTTGTGATTTTCTCATTTAAATTCTTGCAAATTTTTAGCTGGAGGTTAAATTTTAATCGACACTGTTTGTAGCTTAAAAATTTCGGACAGGGTCAACAGCTCTACGTGGACCAATTCTCCTTTTCCCTTGGCTTTGTGCGTTAATCTGCCTGTCAGCGATTCCTTTTCGCCCATCCATCCGCCAATTTTCGCAAGGGTTCTCGTGAGGCGATCCTGTGTAACCTTAACCGTAACCGTAACCGTAACCGAAACCAAAACCAAAGGAGAAACAGATACAGCTGCAGATACAGATACAGATATACAGATACAGAGATACAAGCGAGCCATCCCCTTTGGTCGTCCTCCTGTGTTTATTTGTATTTTGTTTTTATTATTTTATTCAAGGGGTAGCCCCCCCCCAACTTCCCACTGGAGGGACTTCTGCAGGACACTTTGAGTGGAATCCTTGGGCTGCCAAGTACGAGGGGGAATCGTTTGCGATTATGTAATTGACGGCATGCGATTGAAAACTATTGAAGCGTGTCCGTTTCTGTTGATTTAATTATTGCAGGCAAAAGCTGAGAAAACGTAGTGTGAGCACTAAAATTTATTCCATATCTTTAGTATTCAAAAAAGGCTGGGGTCAAAAGTTAGTTTAGCTCGCATAACTTTGTTTGCTCCCAAACAAATTTTAAACTTATTAAAGCCCTAATTCCCTGTTCCACTCAAGTTAATAAACGCGCAACTTTGTTTCAAGTTTAAATATCACACACTAGCTGTCAGTTGACCGAGGGGTAATGGAAATCCTGCGGCACTTAATTGATTCTATAATACTTTCCGATGACTGCACTGCACAACTGTCCAAGGACATTTAGATATATATATATATACGTATATAAGTATATACAACGCAGCAGGTTCTGCGTCTAATGGCGATTTTCTTTTCTCTCGCCCGTCTCTTGATGGCTTTTCAAATAAAATGCAAACATAAATGCGAACCGGGCCAGCGGTTGAGTGCAAATAAAAGCGAAAATCTTGCCAATTGAGTTGAACAGATTCTCTTTTTCTTTAGCGCAAAGCTTTCAAAAAAAAAAAAAAAAAAAAAATGCTGCAGGATGTTTTCGGTAGTGGATGGTCGGAAAAATATGGAGTGTGTTGAAGGGGGGTAAGAACCCACAGGGGAGCTGTGACTCGGCGGATTTTGGCCATTTGCGTTTAGCCAGAATTGCGTTGTCAGGATTTAATGATGACACGAGCCGACAACTCGGAGAAGATACAGAAAATGTGTAAAGCTTTTGTGAAATCAACTCGGCATTCTGCAGCACCATACAATATCATTATTATTTACAAAATATTATGATAGTTTTATATTCGTATACCTTTCTTTTTGACACTAGTGCTATTTATTTCCACGGCGCTTCTCACTTTTTTTTCCTCTCATTTTATTTCGTTCTCAACTTTTCTTTTTCTCACTGCACTGCGGACATTTTCATTTTGTTGCCATCATCTCTCAGCAGCAAGGCAAGGCAAATCGAATCAATCATCAAATCAGTGGGTTGGGGGACTGCTTTTCCGCCGCCTCCCTCAGATTTTTCCCTGCTTTTTCCATTTCCTCCTCCAAGTGCAGAATGTTGCATGCATAAATGAATGACATATATTTCACATCTTCACCGCTCCCTCAAAAGAAAGGTGGTAGAGGAAAACGTTAACATTTTCTGCCTTTTTTTTTTTCTTTTTTTTTTTCTTTTTTTTTCTTTTTTTCTTTCTTTTTTTTTCTTTTTTTTTTTCTTTTTTTTTTTCTTTTTTTTTCCTTTTTGTTTGCGGGTGAAAAAGCGGTTGGAGGCCAATCAATATGTTTGCACGGCGAAGTAGGAAATAAAATGCGACTGCACTGCAACAGTTTTTAAGTACAGTAAGAAAATTAAATTAAATAAAAATATGTTGCAGAGGCTTTCAATATTTATGGTTTCCAATGCTTGCTTAAATTAACAGGGAAACCGCAAGAAGGACACAAAAGCAGTGTAATATGGCAGGAAACCAAATAGAAAGTAATAACATTTTGGAGAATTCACATTCTCCAACATTTTCGACCGCCCACAAGCGGTTAAACATGTTCGATGGAAGTTATCAAGGAATTCCCTTGAAAATTAAGAAACATTTCATGTGCCAATCCACCCACTTGAATATCCTTTGCCCTTTGGCTGCCCCGCCCCCTCCGCCAGGACTTTGCCTCATATTGCCGTGTAATGTGATTCATAATTTATATAACTTTAATGAACAACATTAATATGCGAATTATGACAAGCCAGGGGACTGGCAGCAGAGCAACCCACTACACCCTTTTTTTCCACTGGTAGCCAGGACATGCCGCAAGGACATTGTACGCCCACATAGTTGTGGACTGCTGGCCCGCCAACGCCAGCTGGACACAAAAACATACAACAAATATATACGTACATATATATTAATATATATCTATAAATGTGTGTGTGTATATGTATGCATTTATAGGGGGAGAAAAAATATACTGAAAATGAAATGAAATGACAAAAACTCGACAACACTTTTGGGATAACATTGTAAATTTTATTATAGCCCATAGAAAGGATTGTCCCGGGAATTGGGCTAGGACGAAGGACCCTCAAAAGGGATTTTGGTGGCGCAAAAACATAACTAATTTGTTGGGGAACGAAATCAAATGTGAACACCGCCATCCGTATGGCACTCCAGTAGTTGTATATAAATTAATTCACTGGATGTCGAGCTTATTCGGGGATTACGATGGTTAAATGAAGGACACAACAAGTGGAGTTGGGTAGACAATTTGTCAGTGGAGTGCTATGGGCTAACTACCAAACAAAAAGTATTTAAACCATATTAATTGCCCAGTTGTACAGTTGTTCGAAGTGGACCGACCCATTCATTTGTTTCATTCTCCTAGTTGATAACGAATTTCTTTAATTTGCGTGCACATCTGAATCATATTTGGCTGCATTTTGTTACCTGTCTCAATCAAGCTTGCCCCTTTACCCGCAAATACCTGCCATTTGACTTTGCCAGCTTCCCTGCAGTGCCACAATGCAAGTCAGTCGACTTTGAGCTCTCTGTGCGTTCTAATAATATCAAAATAAACCCAGCAGAAAGTCGTTCTACGGCAACCCGCCGTGTGTCCGTGTTCTGTTGGTCAAAATGCATAGTGAGAATGCACAATGAGAAAAATGTTCGAGGACTTCTAATATATAATATATATATATATATTTATATACATAGCTTTTCCAAATTGAGTGTAACTCAGTTTGTAACTTGGTTAAACATCTAGAGGTATGCAGTGATTTAAATAAGCCCCCCTTCTATCTAAAATATACCCTGGAGCACCCTTGCCATTTACTTTTATTTTTTTTCTTACCGTGTATGGCTAAAAGCTAGCTGTCACACACACACACACACTGGGGGTTATGTACATTCCTTGACAATCAATATATCCGCTGCATGTGCACATCCGTTTGCCAGGACACAACAGCAACATCGCATCGGCAGGAGAAGGAGCTGCATGCAGCTGGATCAGGAGCAGGAGCAAAATTCAGGAGCAACCAGCGACATGGACAAAGGAAAGGTGTGCTGCCAGTTCCATTGTTTGTTGGCCATGTCCGACCATCCTGCCATTTGACCATCCTGCCTTCCTGCTACGATGGCTGCAACCCAAACCAAGCCAACTATCCACCAACCTGCCCATCTGTCCCTTTGTCCACTTGTCCATCAGGTTTCGCCTCGCGGGGCTGCTCCTCCTCGTTGACCCAACATTGCCGCCATGTTTTGTGGTTGCAAATGGCTGCGCCGGTCGACCAACAGAAAGGAATGGCAAAATAAATAACCAATTTCAATATCAGACAGCGATGAGTGCGTGATGCGATATGAATAACTTGGCTAAGAATTTTTTGTTGTGTTTTTAATTTCAGATTGACTCGCTTGCTAGTTAATTATAAAAGTTAGACTTTCGATTGAGTTCTTGCCAACCCATTTTCCGCATTTCCAATGATTAACCCTTTCTATCACGTTTCATCGCCCCACTTCTATTCAATTGTTTAGATAGCTGCAATTTGGTTGCCATCGCCCTTTCGACGCTGTTTGCCAATGTGGGTGTGTTATAGTTAAACCCTTTCTGGCCAACTTATTTGCGCCCGGATCAGGTCCTTTGTCCCGTGTAGCCAGTTAGTTGGCTCAACGCCTGTCCATTGTTGTGGTTTCAACTCTCATGGTTAGCCACTCCCTCTGGCTTCTATCATTTTTTTTTCATTCTAGTTTTATTTGTGCTTTTTTCTGTATTTACCCAGCTGTTGTTGGCACGTGGAAAAAAAGTGTCGCATTTAAGTGGCTTTCGTCGCTGCAAATAGTCGCAAAAGCCGCATTAAAGTCCCATATCGTTGGTTATTTAATTATTATTAATTGCATTAAATCATTTTGGCCAGCTTTTGTGCGTAAGTGTGTGACTGCTGCTCCAAACTTGCAACGAAAATATTTGTTTCGCCAAAAGTTCAGCATCACCACCAGCAGCACCACCATCATCATCATCATGACCATGAGCAGCTCGCGCTTTTCTCCGCCCTCCAACAATGTTAATTACAAACTTTCGAGTTGGACACAGAACTAAAACAAATTACACGAGCGTCGACTGCCAAAAGGGAGCGGGGTGTTAAACTGACAGCAGCAGCAGCTGTTTCTCTACAAGAAATAAAAATCATATATATACATAGTACATAGATAAATGTATATCTATCTATTGAGAAGAAGACTCCAGAAGTATTAAACACCCCAGTTAATATGTGGCTGTAGAAAAAATGTTTAGGGGCAGAAATGAAAGTTCTTCAACTTGAGATGCTCTCGCAAACTTATTTATAAATAATATCTAAGAGCAGGTGCGTTGCTATAGTTCTGTTTGTTATTACCTACTTTGCTCGTAATTAGGCAATAGTTCTTCTATTAATTATTAATTACCCGCCAAAGTCTGTTGAGGATGTCCGCTAACTGTTGCAAACTTTGGGGCAACATTGTTGCATAGTTTGCAGAGCTGTTGCTGCCCCCTCCTCCTCATCCTCCTCCTGCTCCTCGGTGACCACCACCCACATAGTTTTAAGTGCTGCATGTGTTGGCCATTGTTGCCTGTTTGTTGTCTAGAGTTTGTCAATTATGTGCCTAAGTAGTTGCTGCTCTGGTAATCGTGTTCGACACGCCCCCTTTTCGGGGGCGTTGCCAACGTGCCGCACCTGCGATTGTTGTTATTATTGCTGTTTATATTGTTCCCGGCTTGGTAATTGATCTAATTGATGAATTACCAGGTCCAGGATCGCAGCATGCACGGTTATGACACAGAAACATATGGTTAATCAGGATTAAATGGGGTTTCGAGAATAATTGTTGTAGCATATTTGAAAATTTGCAATTGACTGAATTTAAAATAAAAAAAATAGCATGGATATAATGAAATAGTGGAAGTAAGGATAGATTTATGACCCTAATAAATGCCAGATTACATATTTGTGTGGTCTTAGATGATTTTTTCTTAATACAAAAGCCCTCATATTCATAATGGGGCAAAATGGCAAATCCGTGACTGAACTCTTGCGCAACTTTAACCCACAATGCAAGTTTTGTCGCAAGGGGGCAACTTTTTCCCAAGGATGCGATGATGTCCTCCATCTTTCATCCTCTCATCCATATCTTTCTCGTTTCGCTGCTAAACTTTGTGGGCGCGCTGGTTTATTTGCTCTATATGCCTTTGTTCCCTGCTTTTTCTGCTTTGGCGCACTTAAAAAGCAATTTACTCTAATTACATTAAGTAGAAACAGCGGCCAACTTGTGCGTGTGTCAATAAACAAACGGTGAAAGTACTCAAATATATATACTAAAAGATACGTAAGGCTCCGCTTCCACTTTTGCCTGCAGGAAAAATGCGAAGCTAGCGGAGAGCAGGAAGCAAGCGGGGGGCAGGGGGAAAAAATATTGCGCTTTTAGACCATAATTACCTGAGAAGTTTCGCCTCCCCTCGCCGACTCCTCCTCTTGCCGGTCACTTCCGTTGTGCCTTTTGTCCCTCCTGGAATCTGTCGTTTCCTCCCGCTATATTTTTTTTTTTTTTTTTTGTATTTTTTTTTTATTTCCTCCCCCCTCTTCATTATTACGCATTATTATTACTCGGCCGCCGCATCTTTTCCTTTTGTTGTTTGGGTTTTCTTTTGTTTTCAGTAAATAAATCTGCGTTGCCCAAGTAACTTTTTCACACACACACACACAAAAAAAAAAAAAAAAAAAAAAAAAAAAATATCTGGGATTGAATGGAGGAGATTCTGGTGGCAGGATCTCCCGGGCACTTTGACGTTGTCTCGGCATTTCCGTTGTTTTGTCGCCTCTTCTCGCATTGATTGGTTAATTATAATGAGCTTAGCCAACAGGGATGCAGACAGAGATAGGGCTGTTAACTTGGCCAAAGAGCGGGAGGTGGCGAGGAAAAGCTGTAAGAAGAGATATAACAATTAAAGCGATAGCATATGGAAATCTTACAAGCAACACAAATCACCAGAAGAATGTGTCTTCATGCTGGGAGCAGCAAATCAAATTGCTGAGAGAAAAATGTTTAAAAATTTTTGCATACTTTTCGACATCTATACCGATGTGAAAATCGTACTTATAGTTCCGACACGCACTGTAAACTTGCCGCATTTGTTGCCCGGGCGGATTTTATTTGATTTTCAGAAAATTGTCAAATGGAATGGCAAAGAAAGCGGGCGGATGAAGTGGGTGTGGATTGAAAAGAAAACTGGCAAATAAATCAAATGAAATTTGTGTGACATTTTCGCTCTCGCTCATGGGCCATGCGTCTGTCTCTTTCGCTCTGCCCACAAGCCATGTAAGCAAGCAGAAAAACAATGTCCGTATTTATTTAACGTTATTTTCTGTTGTCAAATAAAATACAATGAAAGCTAATTCAATGCGTCACTTTGCTTCTCCAGCTTTTCCCAGCTTTTCCGTGGAGTGTGCTTGTGTGCTTGTGCGATTTTCCTCTCTGCGAGAAAATTATCCCTAACAACCAAGAAAAACACAAAAGGCATCTCTTTGCCCCCACTTACGTTGACCTCAAAGCACAGCAAAATGTATTACAAATTCAATTATCAAATATGTTTTAGGCGCTCTTGGTTTCCAGTTACAAAGCACAGGGAAAAAATACTTTTTATTCCGAGACGTGCTATGTGTGTGTTTGTGTGTGTGAGCTGAGGAAAGCGTATTTTCCTCGAGGCGGAAACATTCGAAAATGGCAGGAAAAATTCGAGAGCATCACCAAATTACATCCGAGGGAAATTTAAAATATCGGGCTACTGTTTATTTGGGTTTTGGCATTTTTGCACATTGTTTTCTTTTACTTAAGCTTGGAACAATGCAAGAGCTTACATTGTTGTTCAAACGAGCTGCTTTAAAGGAGGAATGAACAGAGATCCTTGCATTAATTTACTTCGATTTAATTTAATGTATTTAATTACAATATATCCAACAAGGAAAATTGCAGTAAAATTGGCTGGCAAGGAAAATTATGAATTGCAGTAAAAGTGAATGTGTCACCAGAAATCTGCTTAAGTATTCAGTCCCCAGCCATTCGGAATACTATTATAGCTCAGTGGATGCAATCAGCTTTGAATTTCCTATCCCCCCGCAGTTTTCCCCCAGACACTACGAGAATTTTCCCCAGCTTCCGATTTTTTTTTCCTTTTTTTTTTGGCAGGCGGATAAGCGACATTGAATGGGTCACACGAGTTGGCTGCGATATTTCAATCTCATAATGCCAACATCGCAGGCAAATGATAATGACTTTGCGGGGCTTCGGGGGACTGGGAAATACAAGCGGATGAGCTGGGAAAACTTTCCCTTTTTCCGCTGCCCTGTCTTTCGCTTTTTTCCCAGCTTATGCAAATCAAAGTGTTGTGCAATTTTAATGAGCTCCTGCCTCTCGCTCCCTCTCCTTCCACATCTCCATTTTCAGTTAGGCTAACTTGAAAATGACAGTGGGCCAATGGGCGGTGTGGCAGTTGGCTCACACACGCCTCGGAATATGCAACAAAATTATTGAGGAAACCCGAAGAGAAATGTCGATTGGCTTGGCTTAGTGGCTCCCCTTTCAAAGTGTAACAAACTGAAAAAAAAAGAGAAAATCTAGATCTATATGTAAGGAAACATCACGAGACAATGAAATGGGGGGCGAGAGAACTTGAGCGAGGATATATTTTTGATGGCAAATCGAAGGCAAGACAAGTCAAGTGGGCCGCAAGTTCTGGCCCACCCTCATTTCGCCCCCTTTTTTTGGCCGTAATGTGGGCGTGGCAAGTTTTGGAGCGAGTGTGCGAGTGTAAGGATGCCAGGCAAGCGATTTGCATATAAATGATTACGGAAATAAAAAAGGAAGTTGAAAATAGACAGAACTTTCTGCGGCGGAGGGGAGTGCAGAAACGAGGGATAAGACACTGAAAAAAATGAAGGTGGTATATCTGCAATCATTGCGAATTTGGCAGAGTATATTAATTAATTTAAAATCATATTTGCACTATGTAAAATTTAATAGTTAATCAAAGCCAACATAAATCATTTGAATTTTGAAACATATAAGAAAGGATGACAGGATTTTTCTTTTGGTGCTTTAAGGACACCATGACTTGTCGCTGGGAATGTTATTCGGGTGCTCCGTGGCCCCAACTTGCCAAGTAAGATGTCATTGCTGGGCACTAAAAATGAAGGAATAAAAGTGGGCAAATGGGGTGGGAAATAATGGTGTAAAAGGAGCTGGGGGCGGGGCTTGGGGGGATGGATCAGCTTGAAAAAGTGGGAGCGCCTTCGAGTTGAAACGCATTTCGCTTACATTTTTGCCACATTTCTGCCAAAATATTTGTTGCAATGCAGCCAAGAATAAAAGCAGGAAAAAATGCAAAAAAAAAAAAACAGGGGGGAGCGAGAGAATTTTTGGTAAAAGACCAGTCGGTGAAAAATAGAGAGAGAGAAACCCGGAGATGGAGAGCTCTTTGGCTTAGTTGGACGTCTGCCCGCTGCCCGAATAAGTATGCTTTGGAAATACTTTGGCATCTGCAGGAAATGCAATGCAAACCAAACCAAATAAAATTTAAATTTTCTCTTTTTTTTTTTTGACCAAAATGGAAATTTCTGTGAGGCAAATGCAAAACCTTAAATAAACCAGAAAATTTCACTAGCCACTCCTATTATTTCAGCATTTCAAATCGCATTTCACATGAAATGAGAGTTTAACAATGTCAACTCTAGTTTTTGTCGCTGAAATGTAACTTTTCTGCAATTAAACAAATTTTGGGAGAGTAGTTCGCTGCTGCTGAATGAGAATTGTGCAGCGGCAAACTTTTTTGATTCCGCTTTTAATGGAAAATTTCAGCTTGCGATGAGAAATTATAGTTTTGTATTACAATTAGACAAATGAAAGTTGCATAATTGTCATAAATATAGAGTAGCCGAGATATTTGCATACACCTTTCAAATCTCTAGCTGCATTTCAATGTAATCTAAACTGCAAACGATTTAATTGTAGTATATATTTAGTAATGGATATGTTTTAATATTCTTATATTACATTATATAGCAATAATTCCGTTGAATTTTGAGCGATTCTGTTTGCCAAATACCTTGTGTAAATTTCGTATGCAAAGGAGCTGATTTAGCACTGGCCCAAAAATAAATCATACGCCCCGTGTTCGGCTTTGATTTACTTACCTTTTCCGGCCATCCATCCAGCCTCCTTCCCCCCCTTCGGTTCCCCCCCTTCTAGTCCTCTTCTCCGTAATCCTCCTATGAGCTAAACAAAAGCGTAACAAAATAGGCAAAGGACAACAAAAGCGAACGAAGGAGGCGGAGAAGAAAGCGGAGCAAAAGCAAAACAAAGACACGGAATGACATTGATGAACGATGCCCGAAATGATAGATTGATGGATTGATAGATGAAGCCACGTGTCTGTGTGTGTGTTTGCGTGTGTGTGTGTGTGTGTTTGCGTGTGTGTGTGTGTGTGTGTGTGTGTGTGTGTATGTGATTGAATGGCATGACTGAGCCAATCTCTATTTGCACCGCCACGTCCCGCTCGACTTCTCCAAACTTCTTGAATTGATAATGAGCAGCTACGGCTCGCCTTAATTAATTTTTGCACCACGCCCACTAATTAAACTTTTCTTGCGAAATAGCAAGCAATGGCTAGCGAGAGAGAGAAAGCGGGAGGGAGCATTAGAGTGCAAGAGAGAGAGAGAGAGAGAGAGCGATAGAGCGAGAGGTGGCAAACTTTGAAAACTTTAACTAATTTCAAACGTGCCCGAGACACAGAAAAAATATTGTCCAGAAAGTTTGGTTCATTTCACTCCGTACATACCTTTATAGAAGTTTTTATTTATTTTAAATATATATTTTGTTTTTTCTTTTTTATTTTGAAAAGTAAATTTTGCACATTTTTCGAAAATGTAAAAGTGATTGTTTTTTTTTTTGGTGTAAGTATGAGTAGAAGGTGACGATTGACTAACTGACGTATTGCTGGAAACAACAGCATCCAACTGGCCTCCGACCGGGCAAAAGTTTTAATTACCAAGCAACAAGGGGGAGTAGCAGCAGGACTGCCAGATTGTGGAGGAGGAACTGGAGGAGCAGGAGCAGGCTTTGGCTCTCCAGCCACAGCCAGCGTCTTTCAATTACAGTGGACTAACCAGGCCCGAGGGCGTCCGGCGAAACAGAAGGCCATCAAACCGTCGAAAAGTCCGGACTTTGGCCTCTGGAAGCCACAGGACCAGACGAAGCCCACTTGTTTTCAATGTGGCCGAAAAACTTATTGTGCCCCCGATCCCCCATCCCCATCCCCATCCCCATCCCGATCCGCTCCCCCAGGACTGTGAGTCATTTGGTCGCGCCCATTCACGTAGCCGCAGAAGGTGCAACACACCCACAACAGAAATAAAAGTAAAAATGTAAAAAAAAACGAACCGGAAAAGGCGAGAAAAACAAAGTTTATTTGAGTCGAGCTGCGGTTGCAGTGGGCAAGGACTTTGGGCTTATCCTGGAACAGGACTTAAATGAACAAAGAAGTGAAATGAATTGAGAGCACCTACGGCAGGCTGGCCAAGCCAGACTATTTTCTCTAAAGTAGAAATATTAAAGAAACCGAGGGTATTTCATATAAAATTGCATTAATTCAACTTTAATTGCATTTATATGGTTTAAAAGCATACATTATTATGCTTATAAAGTATTAAAACCTATTCGAAATCCGAAATACTTTCTTTCACACTTTTTGGCACGTGATTGCATGCGGCTTCACGCATATACCCTTGCTACCCCTTGGCGCAGGTTTATGGCCACCAGACTTGGATGCTTCGAGGGGTTTCGAAAGGAGCGGCGGCCTGCCAAAGTCCAAAGTTATTTGCCAAGCCAAGGCAGCGCATGAATTCAAAATGAAGCGAAAACTGCCGACCCCCCAAATTTTCCGTTTCCGGGCAGCGGCAGAAAGCTCACTACTTCTTGGGGCTGTGCAACATTTTTATTTGCGCTAAATTAGCCAGCGTCCCGGGCAAAAAGTGGAAAAAAGAAGGACGCTGTTCAAAATTCAATATCCACGGACGGTCGTGGGTTAAGGGGCACCAAAGGCTCGCTGAATCATAAGCTTCAGTGCCACTTCAGGCCCCCCTTGAAAAAAAAGCACACACACTCGCATACCAATAGGTGACTACTGTCTCTGGCCAAAAAAAAATTACAAAAAAAAAAAAAAAATACAAATAAAATAAAGGCAACTGTTTCGAAAAGTTTTCTCGGCCAAAAAGTCGGGACACCAAATTGGAAATTTTATGCCATAGTTTCGACACCCCGTGCCGCCCCCTTCTGCCACTCCTTATTCCTTATTTTTATTTCAGGATATCTTTTTATTTGTTGCCTCTCATAAAACCGACTACGTGATGGGCCAAGTCCGGGGTTTCATTTGATGGGTGTGTCTGTGGGGTGGATTGGGTATACGGTTGCATTTGGCGTTCTCGTTGCATGGGCATTATCCACTTAGGCGATTGCACAAAAAATCCGGAAGTAAAATTGTAAGTTCATCCACTAGATGAATGCGGACTGCAGCTACCCATTATCTGAATAGGGGGTATATAATAGTCGCTCTCACTTTTCATTGCAGTTCATGATTAATTGTTAGGATTTTTACTGTAGCTCCTACTTTCCCACCTCTTCTAAATCCAATAAAATTGAAATATTCCGGCACAATTGTCTCTACCTTTCTCATTTTCCTTCTGTTGACAACCCCCATGGAAGTTTCTACATTTCTTTTCTCCGACTCTTTCGGAGGGTCTTCAACTTGGGCTCCAAGTTTGGCTTGATTTGAGGCTTGCTGGATTATGGATTATTTATTCATTCATAAATTATTTAAAGTTGCTTTCAATCCAACAAAAAAAAAAAAGGTTTCGGACTCGCTTAAAGTTTGCCAAAAGTTTGAGCGGCTAAACCAGAATCAAAATAGAAAAGAAAAAAATAACTTCCAGCTGCGGAGAGTTACATAACCTGTTGCTAAAATATTTAAAATGTCGCACAAAGGTGGAATCTCTTGCGTAAAGTAGTATATGCATGTGTTTGTGTGAAGGTCCTTAAATATTCCAGGGCAGTTGCTGCCAGGGTTTTTATATTTATGAGTAACTGGGGTATGGGGACCAGAAGTCATTAGGCAGCAACTCCTTGGTGTATATTTACCAGAACTTCATCTTGTTTCAGCCTTGTTGTTCAGCTGCCTGCGTTGTGTTGCACAAGGACTTTGATGTCCTTGTCCGGTCTAGTTTTTAAATAATAAATTGCTTTCTGAAGCTTGTGTTCTGTTCCTGGCTGTATTCTTGTTCCTCCAACCGACCATCCAACCAGCCAACCAGGCAGCCCTTTCTTCTGCAGGCCATAAAATTTCATTAAGAATTTAAATCAAGCTTGACCTCTGGCCTTTGCATCTCTCGCTTCATCGGCCAGGTGATGGTGTAAAGTTTGCTGTTGTTTAGCCCAGCATTTTATTTTGGTCGGATTTGGGTCTCTTGCATATGACACTTGTTAGTCAAGGCTGGGATTTTTGCCCCTTGGGGTCGATCTTTCATGTTTCGAATGAGTGATATCATTATGGTAACGGAAATCCTGAACGAACGGAATAGAGTTGATTAGCCTAGCCAGTGGTCACATCGTTTTACATTATATAATGGTTTCGAACAAGCATCGATAACTTTGAGTCGGAAACAAGCCACAAAGCACCAACATCCCCAGCCAACTGACCAATATATATGTATATGTATAATCCCTTATACTCCCACTTGCTGCATCCACATTTACGTGCACGTTTGGCTAATTGAGTGACTCCATATGAAGCTCTGAGGCTAACTTTTGTTGTCCAACTTTTCTGTGCGTGCGTGCATGTGTATGTGTCTGCGTTTATTGTTATGCAACGAGAAGTGAACCAAAAAAAAAGTTGTAGCTCTGTAATTGAAAATATGTTTGCATGGAAGGCGACTCAATTCATTCATGCTGGTACTGCGCTACTCTCAAATCGAGCCGAACCAAGCCAAACCAAACCAAACCGAACCGAACCGAACCGAATCCAAGCCAAACCAAACCAAAACACACGCCCATTTCCATTGCCAACTTTCCACCATCTTGCCAACTCATTTGAAGCCCTGCAGCAGCATGGCAATTGCTTGTGGAGCGTGGTTATATTGAACATTCCGAATTCGAGGGGAGATGGGCGAAAAAAGTGGGCGGTCCATGGGCGTGGAGAAGGTTGGAAGGAGGGGTTGCGATTGCTAAAGGCGCTGGGGCAATAACAGCCGCAGCAATCCCAGAAACGGATGTTGTAAACTAACTGCGGATCTCACAATGCACTCGAAAAAAAAGAATAGAAAACCATGCTCGAAAGTGGTATAAAATCCATGGGTAAAAGAAATGATAATTACACATGAGTAATGTTATAATAAACTTAATAAACAATTAAATGTGTGGGTACATAACTATGTTGAGCCCGCTGAGACACCAGCTTTTGGTAACTTTCCCCATCAACGACTAAGTACTTGCATTCTTTCAGTGTACTACCCACTTTGCATGCAACCATGCATATGACAAAAGTTATGGCATGCAGTTTGGCCTGGACGAAAGGAACTTGAAGAGGCATCGGCTCCTGGGCTCGGTCAAAAACAAAACTTTGATTTGCACTCAAATGTGACCCCACCCCCTTTAACCCCTTCAATTGTGCAAAAGGCGAAACAACCCGCCACCTCACCCCTTCCGCTTTGTCCTGGATAGCGCCAACCGTTTGTGGAGCAGAGAGAAAGTTCTATTTGCGCTTTGTGGTTAGTTAGCTATGCGTACAGTGCTTCCCAAACCTTGCTGCGGAAGGAAGTGCGGCAGGGAGGGGCATCGCAGGGGGTTGAGAACGGGTTAGTCCCTTTCGGATCGCCAGCTAACTCGCTTGCATATACATACAAAATGCACAAACTTTATGAAAAAATCCAAAGCAATGCAGGAAGCGAAGATAGGGACAGGAAGCGAGGCGGGCGAAAAGTCGAGGGAAAATATTCTCGTTAAATTTTTCACATTTTTATTTTAGCCACCAGAACGAGAGAGTTTATTCAGCTGCTGCAGCTTTGAACCAACAATTTGTAGGGATTTCGTTCTGGATTAAGTGTTGGCCAAAGTTTCCAATTTTATCTATATATATATACATATATTTTTTATTCTCGTTCTTCTTTTAACTGCATTATGTGCTCGATTAAGAGAGCAAGCGAGAAATCTGGGACGGAAATTCGATGGTAAAATATTTAAAATTTGGTTGCCTTTGGGGCCAGTTAAGAAGATTAGTGAACAAGATAGACGAGTGGTTTTTCCAATGAAGTAGTTCTGAGCCGAGGCTGAGCCTTAATCGAAAACTGACTTATCGGATTGCCTGCATTGTAAAAGTTACATCAAGTCTGTTAGGTATTTTAACTTTTAATGTAAAGGTGAAGCATAGGAGCTAGACGTTTAAAACACAGCTTAAATAAAACAACTAATTGTCTGCATTTCTCTTTTAATCCGCCCATATTCACAAGCCAAATACTTAAGTCTTTATAAGCCTGAACCAATAAAACGTGCATAAAACTAATGTTTGCTTCTCTCCCTCTTCTATTTTTAGGTAAGTCCTTTGGAATGAGCTACGATGGCAACTGCATTTACGAACACTGGCAGCTCCAATTTATCCTCAGGCCTTGACACGACTTTATTTTATTGGGTTGGGGAGGGCATTGTTTCTGCGGTGGGCAATTTTATTGGTTGATTGAATAAAAGGCGGATGAAATTTAAATGGGCAATATGCATTCAAGCTTATTTTTTTGTATTTTAAAAGGATGCTCTTTCATTAAGATTATGCGCATAGTTTGTAATACAAATTACACTCTTAATAAACTGTAAGTAGCTGGGATAATTTGTATTCGCTGTCTTTGCTTGTAGCTGTATCCTTGTATACTTTTTAACGTCTACAGCAATCAGTATGAAAGAATTTCGAGTGGCAATGTGTTAAACAATACTGGCAGGTTACAGGAGGTGGAGAAAGTGTAACGAAATGAAATTCGCAACAAGAGCAAGGAAACACAAAAAGGTAACACTCACACACACACACATACTTGGCTACGGGAAAAAGTGAAATTAGTCATTTGTAGCGAGCAGTTTTTAAGGAAACACATGTGGGGTGTGGGCAAGGGGTGGCAAGGTGTAAAAAACAAAAAAGGAGAAATAAGAAAGGAGGGCGCAAGTGGGCAGGGGCGTGGTCGGACACGGCTGTTGCACATTCTCATCGCATGCAATTTGCGCTGGAACTTTGCCCTCCTTTCGAGCATTGTGTTTGCCATTGAACACGCACACTGAATGGCACTGCGAGTGTGTGGGTTGCTATGCCTGTGTGGGTGGGTGTGTGTGTGTGTGTAAAACCATTGTTCACAGACACACTCCCTAACACAGACACCTCGAATTGCTGTAAATGGGCTCACGGGCAGCATTGTTGCTGTAATTGTTGCAATTGAGCGTAGTTCAGAACAAAAGCCGCCCACACTACTCATTTCACCCACACACACATATATATATTTATATATGTATTTATGTATATATACACATGCATATCGAGCTCACAATGTGTCACGCAGGCCTTCACTAATGTTTTTTCTTTGGTTTTTTTTTGCGAGCTTTTTTTGTCCTAGCAATTTGAGGCCATTGAAATGGGTCCATTTGTATGTGTGTGTGCCTGATAAATTATGGAATTGTTATCCATAAGTGTTGCAAAATAGATTTTCATTCAAGTAGTAGAACGGTATTTGTTTAGTCCTTATGCACCAGAAACTGTTTGAAAGTGTATCAAATAGTGTAAAAAGTGTTGTAAAAGTGATTGTTATTCAAGAGGATTTGCAACACTTTTGATCCAATAACCATTTTAAACCATTTCTCGAACGCCTAACAACTATCTTTCATCTTTGACATATCGTTGGCATTCACCATGTTCCATTTCGTCGGGGTGTCTTAACCTTGTGCCAGCAAGAAAAATGTCAATTTCCTCGAGAAAATGCTTCTCTAGATTTTTACATTCAACTGCAACTTGGAATTGTCGATGTGGGGGGAATTGGCAGAGGATAACATACAAGCAAAACATAATTTACACGCCAATATCATGTCGTTTCACACTCGTGTGCCTGTGTGTTCGTGTACTGTATGCTGTGTGTGTTTGCCATCTAGCTCGCCTGCACATATACGAGTACAAATACAAATACCAACATCAGGCACTCAAACACATACTCCTGCCGCTCACACACACACACACATAAAAATGAGGTCAATAACAGGTAGATTATCAAATAACTATTACACATTGCGTGTTGTACGAGACATGAAGCCGACAACGACGAAGGCGACAGCTTTACGGTTAAGGATGTGGATGCGGTTTTGAGCACTGAGAATAAATGTTGGTAAATAGAAAATGAATATTTTTGACTTCAAAGAAAGGTATGCTGAAAAGTATGTTTTAAATATGTTCCACACTGGGCTGAATTAATAATAATGCCAAGGACACATTGCATGCCTTAAGAATAAGAAAAAATGTCAAATAAAAGAGATTTCTTTTAGAAATTTTACGAACCATCATTTATTCCCGCACTGTAGCTGTGGTTTCTCATATATCGTGATGCTGCACTGAAAACATATTGCCTTCGTGCCGCACATCCGTCCAAAGCTTGTGGCACACGCTAGAGTCTTCATAAGTTGGCTTCGTTCGCTCATCTCTGGTTTCATCACCACATCCCTCGCTCCTTCGTTTCCTCGTTCCCCAACTCCGCCCCCTTTTGGCACCTTCACTGCTCCTCGAGGAGCGCCGCCCCCTTTTGCTTTCCTTGGCATTTGGACAAGTGGCCCCGGCTCATGTGGTTGGCAATCAACGCCTATACGGCTTGTCTTGCACCACCCACCACAAAAACCCTAAAATCCCCATACCCATCCCCATTCCAATTCCAATTCCAATCCCCATCAGCCATGCGTGAAGGTCAATTTATCGCCTAATGACGTTGAACAATGACAAGGGATTCCAGTTTGATTTATCTAGTTGGAAAAACGAACATTAGGGCCAGACAATCAATAAATTTCACCGTGGATTTGAAATTGCTGGCATAAATATTCATGTATGTAAATTGAACTTATTTATCTGTTGAAATATGCATTCATATTCTTGGTTCCACTCCATTACCATTGGAAATACGCTAAATGTTTAATACAGCTTTCTTGTTAAATACAATAGATTAGTCCGCAAGCTCGTAAGTGTTTCCCCTTTTTTTTTTTGGCGACGCACATGTTTGTTTACAAATGTTTGTTTACAAACATGAGTTAAGTGTGCACAATAACAGAGGCACCTGCCACGATAACAAACTGTCGGGAAAACGGCTATTAAAAGCACGCGGATTTGGCTAAAAACCAACTTTTTCCGCTGGTCACACTTTTTTCCATGAAACACGTGCGCGATTTGCTAGATTTGCTAGATTTGCTAGATTTGGTAGTAGAAACACACAGACAGGATGCAGAACTACAAACTTCCACTGAACAAGCGGCGTCTTCAACAGCGAGCCCAGGTGGAAACGCCGGATTCGGTGTACTGGGGCCGACTGGCGGTGAGTTGTATAGGACACGGCAACCAGATCATTGTTACCCTTCGGCAATCCACAGAAACCAGAACTACTCAAGGAGCACAACGCCATCGATTATTTGGACTTCAGTCCCAGCGATCCTGACAACTTTGCTGTGACCTGTTCGGAGCGCGTTCAGATCTACAATCTGGTGACAAAGCTTTTGGTAAGGAACCTGTCCCGATTCAAAAAGACCGCATACGGAGCCACCTTCCGGCAGGATGGTCAATTCCTGGCCGCCGGCGACGAGGAAGGCCACGTCAAGCTATTCGACAGCACTCGCAACATCATGCGTTTGTTCAAGGGGCACACGGCACCAGTACACCGCACCTTCTTTACGGCGGACAAGCTGCAGCTAGCCAGTTTTGGAGACGACAAGGTGGTTCGTCTGCGGGACTTGGCGAACGGCAAGGTGGTGCAAACGTACAAGGACACGCACACCGACTACGTTCGTGCTGGCGCCATGCATCCGCAGGCGGGGCATGTCTTCGTCTCCGGCGGCTACGATGGCAAGATCAATCTGTACGATACGAGAGCGAAAAAGGCGGTGCAGCGCACCGTGGATCACGGAGCGCCTGTGGAGTCCATGTTGTTCCTTCCGAACGGTTCCATTTTCGTCAGCGCCGGCGGCAACCAGGTGCGCTTATGGGATCTCATCAACGGCTGCCGTCTGTTCACCATGATGTCGCAGCATCACAAAACAATAACTTGTCTGCGACTGGGATCCGATGGCAGGAGATTGCTCTCTGGCGGGCTCGATGGGAAGGTGAAAATCTACGATATGAGCACCTACAGAACAGTGCACACGTTGACCTATCCCAATGCGGTGCGCAGCCTGGCTGTCGCTGACGGCGATAAGGCAGTTGTGGCTGGGATGGTCGATGGCCAAGTCTCCATTCGTCGCATGACGGCAGACAGCAAGCCCAGTGATTTGGAAAAGATTCGTGAGGATCTCGCTCGAAATAACTTCACGAGTAGAAAACCCACGAACAACACCCAAGAGGGTGATCCCATAATCAAGGACCGCGTCCAGGAGCCCAAATTGATATCCTACGATGTGCACTTCCTCCCGTTTAACTGCAAGGAGGCTTTGGACGAGGTGATGCATGCGCAGAAGATGGAAAACCAGCCGGAGCTCGTTGTGGCTGTCATCACGGACCTACTGCACCGTGGATCACTGGAAAAAGCCCTCACGGGTCGTCGTGAGGCAGAGCTTGTCCGATTCATCGACTTCATTTGCAACCACTTGGGCGAGATGCGATTCGTGCGCCCGCTGTTGATGGCCGCCAGCAGGATCTTGGATGTCTTAGAGCAGCACTTGGTGGGCTACAGCGATAAGCTGATGGAAGCCTTGCAACGATTGTCACTTGCAATGCAGGAGGAGGTGAGGCTTACCGCCGACCTGATGCGTTTGAAGGGTGCTCTGCATATGCATATGCATGCATTGCAAATCAGATAGAGGTCAGCTAATCGAATCTAATATTTACACTCACTTGCACCTAATGAATATTAACAATTGCTGAACAAATGCATGTTTCATTGGCCTTTGGGAAGTGTTTGTTTATTGTCTTGGGGATCAGTTCGAATGCACATGCAAAGGCAACTTCTGCATTTGAGGCGAAATCCCATTTCGTGCCCTAATCCCAAACATGCGGCGCCGCCATAACCAAGTTAGCAACATCCTGGTTCCGGTTATAGAAATGCGGTTAAGCATTCAGCTTCCTAGCCTCGTCTTCTACATTGGCCAAAGGAATTTGGCTTTTCAGTCTCCTGAGCTTGTGTGTGTGCTGCGCCACCACACCCCTTTTTCGCCGCAAAATGTTGAAGACCACCTGACGATGTTGGATGATGATGAAGTCACAGAGGGCCAGCAGGATATATAGAATCCAGGATTCTGGATTTAGGATCCAGCAGTTTCGAGCTGCCAAAAACAAATACGGCAAACTGACTGAACAAACAGAAAAACAAGTAGGGGGGAAGAAAATGCCAAAAAAAAGGGGCAAAATTTGGAGGAAAAGCGGAAGGAAAAATTGAAAAGAGAAGGAACTTATTGCTCGGCAAAGCGTGAAATGTTTACGAGCGAGTGACGATGGCGACTCAAGGGCTGGAGGAGGATTCTCTGCTGGGGGTGTAGTGGGCAAAAACCAAACGGGAGGAGCCTCGTAAAGAGATTTGTGTGTGCCTAGTGCAAATCGCTCCCTCTTCGTATTTTCCTCAACTTCTCGCACAATTGTAAAGAAAATGTTATTAAGGATTTTCTATTATATAACAAAAAGGCGCACTAAAAACACACCCCTCACACACACACACAACCATACAGAACGAAGGTGTGTCTGTGCGAGGCGCATTAAGCACTTGACATATACACGCTTTGAAAATGCATCCATCCGCCATCTTTTTCTGCCCGCATCTTCGTTACGAAGGCTTATACAAATACCCTTTCCCAGCCGTAGGGCACAAATACTTTCCGGTGAAAATAAGTTTTGTGTTATGTTAGCGGTTAAGTACTTTGTGATTGCGTATTTTTAAGGTCACGTAAATAGCTAATACGTCACGTAGGCCAGATTACACTTTCAGCCATTATTAACATTGCCCACATTGCGTATACGTGACAGCTTGGTTTTAATTGATCATTTTCATATCTTAAAATATTACAGAGCAGAGGGCCACTTATTTATGTTAATAATGGATACTGTTAATTTGGAACGATACTTAAAGTCCAATAAAAATCGATAATTATTTCGATAAGTAGGAGTAACTCGTGAAAATCGATAGTTTAAGCAAAATAAGTTAGGGTACGAGCAAATCGCTTTTCGACTGCATTGGGCTTCTCATTTCGGGCGCAGGCATTAGACGGCTTTTCATCTACTTAGTTTTCAAAGTCCCACTTTCCTTTGCTTTCCCCATGTCCCTTTCTCCTGGCAAGTGTGTGTGTGTGTGTGTGTGTGTGTGTGTGTGTGTGTGTGTGTGTGTGTGCGAGTGCGTCAGTCAGTCAGAATGTTGACAAGTCGATGACGGTTCCAACGAGTGTACTATATTTGTATTTGTGCTTGTCCGCTTTTCCTCAGTCTCTGTCTCTGTGTGGGCGGGTGCTCAAGGTTCAGCGACGAACATTAGTCAAGTCAACCCAAAATGAGCGACCGAAAGTGGCGCAGTCAAGCAAAAGGGCTCTCGTCGTTGCAGCAATGACTGAATGAATGAATGAGCGGCTGACTGAGCGAGTGAATGCGAGTCCGAATGAATGACGAAATGCGCGACTGGCTGACTGGCTGACTGATGCTGGTATCCTTGAAGGAATCTACCAAAAGGACTCTGCACAGCACAAGCAGCTGGAATGCATATTTCTTCGTCCTGAATTCAAGCTTCCACTTCCTTTCCCGACTTATTTTCATTTTACCTCGCGATTCCTATTTCGCTTGCATCCATCCGCCTTTTGTCACACTCTTGTGAAAAGTGGGCACACTGGAAATATTTTGTGAGAAGTATGAAACATCCTTACGCTGTGATTTAATCATGTTATTGGTTTAATATTTCGTTACTTCACTACTTGAATGTAAAGTTTCACCACTTCGGATGAAAGAATGACTGGCGTGGGTTGTCGCGTAGCTCAGGTTATAAACATAGTTTCCCTTCCCTTTTGCATTACTATTATTATTATTATATTGTCTGCTACGGTTTTCACGTTTCCTACACTCCCTAATATTATTTTTATTATATACAGCTATGCTGTACTTTGAGTTTAACAATGTCAGCCATTTTGTTCCTTTGTGACGACGTCCTCGTGCAGGCAGAGATGCAGTGAACACAAATACCGTGACTGACACGCTTGGGTGGAAAATGGAAAGTGGGTGGTGCCGCCAAGCCAGGATTCCATGGGGGAGTTAGAAAAGTCGGTGGCAGGCGTCGTTTGCAATCTGCTGCAATCTTCTCGAGCAATTCGTCGCTCGCTCCGCGAGTCGATTCATCTTGCCGGGGTAAAAGTACATGCCTTCGTTACGCATTCTTTAATTGAATATTTATCTTGGCTGCTGAAGGAGCCCAAGTGCACAGCGAGAAATATCAGTGCAAAGCTTCACACCATCATATTAGTTAATCTAGTTAGTTAATTAGTTATTCCAACGTACGAAATTCATGCTAATGTTAAATCTTACATTGATTTAAATGACTAAAACATTTCGCATTTTTTATTTTTTTGGTGCAGTACACCAGCCGTGCAAAACGAAACCTTTTCACTATCCATTTTTCGGTGGATAGGCAACCTGATTCGACGTTGTCGCGTCCTTGTAATTGCAACTAGAGCGAGTGCGCCTTGTCAGCCTTGTTTTTCGCCATCGGTTATGGTTATGCATTGTGAGCTGGATGCTTGGATGCTGGGACAGTGGGGAGCCAGCCCCCTTTTTACCCAAAAAAACACCCAGTGAGCTCGCCACTGATCCGCCCATTTGTAAACCATATCCGCATCCTAGCTGCATATGCAATGCATCTAAATTGCTTTCGCGTTCTGTTTGTTGTTTTTGCGGCCAGAATCGCATCTGCTTTGGCTTTGAGATTTACGGCTTTGTTGGTCCGCCTTCCCTTTGCCGATGCATCTTCTTTGGTCGCCCAGCCAACAGTCTTTCAGCATCTTCCATTCAATTTCTTTTCAAAATAAGTTGAGATGATACTGCTCGAGATTCTCAATTCGCCGGACTCCATTCTGCCATTGGGTGCTGTGTGCACTCTTGCTTTGACATTTTAAATGTTATTTAATGGTGGCCGGAACTTGTTTGCTGCACTGCACCCAGGAAGCGGAACCTTGAAATCCCGACCATAAATTCATTATTATTATTATTTTCCCTTCCATTCGAAGAAGGTGAAGCCGAGTCGAAGCGCTTTGCACTTGATTTATATGGGCACTTTGTGCGCAATTTATGACCAGGCCAGAGATCTTGACTTTGGCGACGAGTTTCCCATTTTGTTGGTCATTTGGTTGGTCACTTGCTCCTACTCTTCGACGGATGCAATGTGCAGATATGGCTTACATGCGGAAAACTCTGGCCATTTAAAGAATTATCTAAGATTGTGTTTATATTTATGATTTTCCTGTAGTTAATTAACTCGCATTTTTTCTTGTTATTTACTTTAACAATAAGTGTGTCGAGTTATGCATAAGCACACACAATTGTTTAAGAGTTGGTTGTACTCTCCCTTCCTTTTGATCCTCTAAAGGCTATCCGTCGGTTAACCGATATTTTTCGCATTTTCCTGCAGCATTTTGGCGTTAATGCCCTTTTGCTATCGCCAGGTAAACACTCGCTTTTCAACCCCCACGTTTATGCTCTCCCAGTTGCGTCTTCTTAGTCGCTTTCCCTATTTATCACAACTTTAATCTGTGACACGATTGTTGTGGTAACAACCCAACCCTCGGACCATCTGCTAAGCTAAGCTGCACCCGCGGCGATTTCTCTCTGTGTAACTAAATCACCAGCAAGGGGGCGGTGGAAAAAGGGGCGAAAAATCTGAGGATAATTAAAAAAAAAAAAAAATTATACAAATTACCAAGGGTCCTTCGGTTATCCCTGCAGAGCTCCTGTTTCAGCTCGCTTTAGCTGTAATTAAATGATGTTTATTAAATGTCCACCATTGTTTATGCCACGAGTGTAGCTTGCACAGGGTATGTGAATGGTTATTCCATTTTTGTTTCTTCATATTCATACTTAAAGTATAAAATATTCCTACAAAGGTTAAGTCTCTGGGGTAGTTAAATACCTTAAACATAGTTGTGAAGTGCATGTGTTTGCTGTTTTTAAACAGAGGGTATCAAGCGAGTTGTTTCCTCTGCTCTCTTTAATCGTTTTGCAGCTGCAAAAGTTGTGTTGTGGCTCTGGTTGCGCTTTTTGCATTGCCAGCCGCCACTTGAAAGTTGAAATAATGGCAAGACAAACCGGCCAAGCTTTATGTACGAATTAAATTATATATATGTACATATATATACATATATCTATGTGTATATGCAAAATGTTTGTGTTGTGTATAGTACATACATATATTTTTGGCAAAGCAAAGGAAGCACACAAAAACCACAAAAATGCCGCCCACGCTGCTGGATGCTGATGTTTTGTTGTGTGTCCTTGTTGTTGGCATTTAGGGCGGCTGTCACGCCCATACTTACCATGACTCGCCGCCGTCAAAGGGTTAAGGAAAATAGAGGGCTAAGGCAGAGGTCGGATTTGAAGGTGGCAGATGGTTTGGTTTAGTGGAAAAGCGGCAACACATCCGCTTGCCCTTGCGGCATATCCTGCAGTTTCCTTCCGCCCCTTTCTACCGCCCCTCTTGGCCGATTTCCCTCCACCCCCCGCACATTTTGCCGAGTTTCCCCACCTGTCAGTTTATCTAACACGCACTCCAGGCTAAAGAGCAACGGAAGGCGGTAAAGTGCCAGGGAAAACAGCAAAAATAAAGGGGCAAGAGAAGCGAGACCAAAAAATACGTAAATTAACAAAACCTGCCGCCAATCATGGGTGTGTGTCTGTGTGTGTGTTTCTGTGTGTGCGTGTGTTGCGGGCGGGAAAAAGGAAGCCCTGATGTGGAGATTTTTCCCCTTTACCTTTCTTTTTTTTTTTTTTTTTGCCACCCAGCCAACGGGTTGCAGGATAAACGGAAAAAGCATGGAGATACACTTTCAATTTGAGGGGATTCTAGGATTTCCTGGCCACCAAATGGTTCGTTTTTAGAACGATGATGGCGCAGAAAATTTATAACTAATGATGGGATGGAAACTTGCAAAAGTTGAAAAGATAATCACCAGATAAAATTGACTATGGAGTATGCGCTTGCTTAAAATTTGAGTTAATAAAATTTCTATTGTGCAAAATGTATATCTTTAATCATTTTAGCTAAGCTAATAGTTAATTTAAGTTTAGTAATTTAATATATAAAGAGTATCTCACGACTTCGACTCGATTTAAAGGGACTGAAACTGTCTGGCTGTGTGTGTTTTTTGTTGGCTCCTTTTGTGAGAAAACCAGCAACAGGAACAACGGAAAGGACTAACTCCTGTGGCGTGACTGTGGGTGTGTGTGTGCGTGTTGGTGTGAGTGAAATTAGTTTGGGGCAACGAGGCACATTTTTGAGATTCATAAACTTGCGTGCGTGTGTGTTAATTTCAAGTTGACTCCTCGTTTCGCTCGTTTAATTGGCCTGACTGACACTAAACACACACAAGGATCATTACATACAAGCAGAACAAGAAGCGAAAAACAGCAAATGAAGTTCATGCTTATGAATTAATGACGCAACTGGCTAACGACAAGCAACAAAAAGCAACGAAGGTGAAACCAAATGGCGAATGGCACGGGCTCTTGGTTTTTTTTTTTTTTGTAGGGTTCATTGAACCCCGTTGTCCGTTGGCTTGACAAATTTCAATTAATTAACTCATTTCATATTCATCTTCATTGGCCCGAAATGCAATGAAATCATTCAATTAAGCCAAGTCAATAATTCATGGCTCTCGAAGGTCTCCAAGTGCCTCGTCTATCGAAATGTTTGGCATTTAAGCAATTGTTAAACTGCATTTAAAGCAGTCAATTGCTGCCGAAAGTATTTCCTTGATTAAAATCGAATGCCCAGGACTAAGTCAGTTGTAAATGCTAATTAAGTTATGGGTATGTTCTTTTCATGGTCCTAGATGCTTAAAGTATTCATATAGCACTTGAATTGCATCACTTCATATTTGCTTTATTAACAAATTAACATGTCTGCATTCGCCGTGTAATTCGCAGGCTTTTCATCACCATTTTTTTTAAGCCCAAATCTTAAATTGCTGCCCGTTGAGATGCTGCGAAATGATTATTTCGTGTCATATAATATTTACGACCAACAAATTATTAATGCAGGGCAAATAATGGCGAAAAACGCAACTTCGCACATATTTGCAGAGCATAAATTGAGGCGAAAAGCGAATATACATACATATGTGCATATATCTCCATGCTTATGGTTGAAAGTCAAAAAGGCGATCATTTCATTTACCACTGTCGCCCACACACATCCATTTATACACAAAAATATGTACATATATGAACCTTATGTGGCACATCTTTACATTATATATAGACATGTTTGTTTACCTGTTACCGCCCACTTTCCCATCCCCCTCTTCGTTTGTTAGCTTTGGTCGACGTCAATTTATTGATACCCGCAAAATAAAAAAAAAAAAAATAATAAAAAAAAAAATGTGAGAAAAAGGAACAAAATTCGAAGCATGGGAAAAGCAAAACGTAGCCATAAAAATGAAACTGAAAATGAAGGAAAATTGCCAAGGGGTGTTGCGAAAAATGTTGGTGTGTGTGGTTGGGTTGCTAACTGAAGTTAAGGTATTTGTCAACACAACGCTCGTAATTTTTGTGCGTTTAGAGCATGACGTATACGCCGTGGTGTACTCCCAGAATGCCCGCAATGTTTCTTTGTGGAATACAAGTTACATCAGCACTGGAACATTTTAATGTTTATGCAGTAGATAACTTTCCTTTGAAGTGCTTCAATCAAATAGTTTTTTTTCTTAAGACAACCTTGGCACATTCCAGTTGCCATACTAGATAGTCTCATTTTTTGTTTTCTTTTTCTATTTACGTTTTTTTTTTATAGTTCTTGATTTTATTTACTATTTGCTTGGCTGCGGGTGTCAACGACTACGGCTACGTGGGTTAAGTCAGTCGGATGCCAGGACACGCTTATCCTTTGCGTCCGTCGCCAGCGTCTTCACATTTCCCTCAGTTTTCCCCAGGCTTTCTTCCTCAGCTTTCTCCGCATTTTTCCTAGCCCTTCTTTTTTTTTTTTTTTTTTTATTTCTCGGGGTCTCAGCTTGTGCTTTCGTTACGGACGAACTGTAGAGAACGCGTAAAGCGTAAACTACAAATTGTTTTGTAGTTGCCTCAAATGCTTCTTGTTCTTTTCATTTTTTTTTCATTCTTATTTTGTTGCGGCAACAGCAATTGGCTTCATTTTTATTGGCATTTATGGGGAGGCGTGGCAGGTGGGCAGGTGGACAAGCACCACCCACAATTGGGGCAACTTCGTTACGCTCCTTTTATTTTTATTTCATTTTATTTTATTTCATACACGGTTTCTTTTTCGTTTCCATTTATTTGACCTCGCCGTGTGTGTGGGCGGCTGGCTGGGTGGCCGGGTGTTTGCTCACGTAATTCCCTAATTAAATACTTAAATTGTAATTGCTTTCGAACAGAGAGCGACGAAAGCTGCAGGAGTCCTGTCATTAAATCGAATATATATCCTCGTACATATAGATATATATATTTATATATATCAGTGTGTGCGGGAGTCCATTGAAAAGAAATCAAGGCGTGTTGGTTTTGCAGCTGCTTGCTGGGCAAAGTGTAAAATTGTTAGGTAACTAAAAGATGTGTCTACATCGTGCTTTCGTTTTCAATTCAATCTGCTTGAATAATTCATCATGAAGACATGACATCGCACTGCACAGACAGACACCCAATCGAATCAACTTTAATTGAATGAAAACAAATCATGCCAATCATATTGACTCTAATCCAATTAAATTAAACGAAAATATTTCAAATACATCTAAGATGATTTGGATCAATTAAAATGTGGCCAAACCGAATAGAGTTTGACAACTTTCGCAATGTGTCATCCTTTTGGAAAACGAATACGTATTGATACTTTTGCGTTCGGCACAGTAGCCCTCTTCAATTAAAAAAAAGCACACACGTTCTGGTCTTTAGGAAGGCAATAATGGGATAATGCATCATTAACAATATCTATAGTTGCCATCAAATTGCGATGTATGTAGAAGGCAGGAGCCAGATGCTCCAGTGTAGTTGAGTGCCACGTTATTCGCTGTCCGTTAAGCCATATATAAGTCATCGCTTTAATTTTAATTGCCTCCTGGCTAAGCTTACAGCGCTTACTACGCCTCTGTTGACCAAGGACCTCCGGGCACCGGCGATTTTCCTGTCTGCTCCTTGAACTTCTTGCCTCGTGCATCCTGGCCATCCAGCCACGTTTTTATGTGCTTTTAAGTGTGCAATTAAAGGTCAATTGCCGCCCCGGCTGGACTGGACAGACAGCCAAACGGCTCACGCTGAAGTAGCCCATAAATGAGGCGATGTGTGTGACCCACACGAGTATAATTCGTTCATTCCGCTTTTCGTTTTTAAACACTACCTCTATTGCCTTCGATGTGCATTTAATGTGTTTACTAAACTAGGATGTTGTGCTGCTGGCACAGAAAAAAACAAAGCAATCGTTTTGAAATGAGTGAATAAAATTAATATAGCTGGCTGTGAAATTTGTGCTTTAACTATTCATACAAGTCAACCCACTGGTAATAACTCGTAAATTTCCAGTCTCCACATGGCCCAATCGAATGCACACAATTTGGTCGAGTACAAGGCCGGCCGCATGGTCCTTCTAGGCAAGATTGTCGAGCCCGATGACCGCAAAGGCCTGCTCTTTGTGCGCCGATCCGCCGCTGATAACCAGCTGCACATCCATTGGATGGATCGGCGATCCGGGTCCGTTGAGCTGGATATTGTCGCCACGCCGGGCGTTCTCGAGTTCCGTCGCATTGAACAGTGCAAAACAGGTCGGGTGTATGTCCTCAAGTACACACGATCGCCGCAGCGTTACTTCTTCTGGATGCAGGAGCTGCAGGCGGACGGGGATGCATTATTTTGTCAGCGGGTCAACGAACTGATTGCCAGTGGTGAACGCCAAAGGGATGAGATTGCGGCGGCCGAGGGAGATATGGATACGGATGTGGATCACAAGGCACAACCGCACCGCGGTTTCGGTGGCAGTGAGAATCCTCAAGTTCTGGAAGATATGCTGATCGAAACGCAAGCAACTTGGCTACCAGCTAACCAGATGTCGAATCATTGGCAAACTGATATGGTGATCGAAGAACAGCCCTCGGCATTAGCCGATCCCGATTCAGATTCAGATACAGATACAGATACAAATACTTCAGATCCAGGTATACATTCATTTGACTTGGCAACTGTTTTACGCCAACATGGCGGCGAAGCAGTGGATAAACTTCTAAGTTGCCCATTGAGACGTAAAAAAC
Organism: Drosophila simulans; assembly: GCF_016746395.2. Classification (NCBI taxonomy): domain Eukaryota; kingdom Metazoa; phylum Arthropoda; class Insecta; order Diptera; family Drosophilidae; genus Drosophila; species Drosophila simulans. The sequence continues at coordinate 4,788,240 of NC_052525.2, forward strand.
TGATGGCCCAATTGCCCAAGGATCATGAGGCGATGGATGAGCAGCAAGACATACTCGAGCATCTGCGTTCGCCGCAATTCTACGAGTCCTTGTCCTATTTTTCCTTAGGACTGCATTCTGGTCTCCTCAGAAAGAGCCTGGAGCCTCTGTTGAAGAATGGTGACAATCGCGAGGCCTTGGATGCCGCTCAAGTTGGGGATGTTGACCGTTTTCTACGTGAACTGGAACGAACCAATAGGGATTATGGTGGGCCAACCGATTGAACCGAAAGGTTCTCGTAAATATGTCAAAATATGAATAAATAAATATGGCGCACAGTACTGATGAGTAAATAAATAGAGGAAGGGCGTACAAAATGCAATAACTGCTTGATTCCTGGGCCGTTGCTTCGTCTTCTCGAGTTACGAAGATAAATGAGATGCCATAAGTTAGACGACAACTTGCACAACTCCAGACAAAGACCAAGCGGATAAAAGTGTGCTTGTGCCCAGGAAAAAAGTAGCAAAAAAAAAAAGAAAAAAAAATGAATAGGGGAACACTAAAAATTGATATAAAATACACAGAAAAAGAAGCAAGGCAGCGATGAAAACAAAAGAAGGAAATTTCTCAAATAAGAAAATAGTTGTAAACTATGGGGAGTACTTAGGATCGGGTTAGTGTGGCTGTGGGGTTCCAGTGTTTCACTTCTTTGCCAGTTTAAGAGTCCTCGGTCCTGCGACAGCAGTTTTCTTTGCCTCATTTGTATGGCGCCTGTCCTGTCCTATGCCGTCCTGCCACCAACCCTCTGCTCCTTCGGCCCATGCTTGCCAAAAACTTTTTCCACGTTGTTTTAATGAAACTAAGTGAGCGGCAAAATGGTGGACAGGACAGCGGGACAGTGTAAGGAATTGTGCTATGGGTTTTCGGGCCAGATAAAGCATTCGAAAATGCTGTGCTGGTAACAGTTTTATCCTTTTTTTTTGCCGTGGAAGAAAGGAAAACTTAAGAAAAGCAAAATGTTCAGAAAGTTGTTGCATTGTGTCAGAGTTTGGACAATGGTGGAAAAATTGAAAAAAAAAAGAGAAAATAGAGAAAATAGTCACAGAGAAGAAGCAAATTTGACGATTAGTTTTTGCCACATTCTGCATTAGTCATTACAGAGTGTGACCAGCGTGTTTTACGTTAGTGAGGCTGCACTTCGTTTCTTTGTTTGTATTTACTGCATGTTAAAGGCATTTAACTTTAAATGCTTCATAACTACGTTTGTAACACTATTGATTCAATTAGGCAAACGTAATTGCCTTGCATTTAAAACGTGCCACTTGTGCCAACTCGCTTGACTTCTATGATACTTTCCATGAATTTCTCGCATTTAACCAACTAAAACTAATAATGCTCCCCCCTTTCACGCTCCCTTGTGGGACCGACATAAAACTTAATGGTAAATGGCGTTGCAGAGAATTGCCATAAAAATTACTTAAACCGAACAAGCAGCTTAAATATGCCGCTTATTGATGTTCTCCACAACGAAGCAAATGCAATAATAGTTAAGAGAAAAAGGGGGAGTGTGCAACATGGGGCACTAGCTGGCTCTTTAGCCGCTTTTCCAGCTCTCAGCTCCCAAACTCCATTTCCATTTCCATTCACATTGCCCCATGTCCTTTGCCACTTTTCCATCTCTCTAGCTCTCGACGGCTATGCGTGTTGCATACTAATTTCAAAAATTTGCCATTACATTTGTACTTCGCACTGCTCTATGGCACTACTACAACATACCACCACTCATTCCACCTATTTTCTACCCATTTTCCTGCCCTTCAGCTTGTCGGTTTGCTGCCATCTTGAATTACGCAAACACACACACAGCTAGTGTGTGTGTGGTTGTTGCTGTTTTTGGTCCTTGATAATCAAGCACACAACTGAAGCTGAAGCTGTAGCTGTAGCTGTAGCTGGAACTGAAACTGACACTAAAACTAGCAAAGGAGCTAGGGAAACCTGGGGTAATTCACACACGAAATTGCCGGAATTTTTGCTGTAGTCAAAGGTGAAGCCAAAGCATCTTAGCCACACATGCAACAAACACACATCGTATCGTGCTCTGTATACAACAAACAAGCAGCATTTGTTGCTCAAAGTGAATTTTCATTCCTGGCTAAATGTAAATAAAAGGCTGGCTACTTTTTTTTCTTTCAATTGCCCGACAGGCAATGGAAATGCCTATAGAATTTGCCACCTGATGTAGATTACAAGCAATTGGTCAATTATTTTTGATGCTTGAAGCTGAGTACGTAGACGAATTACTAAATTACAAATATTGCCACAATTTATCGGTTATGTTGCTTAAAACATTGCAACTGAGTTTGTGACTTGTGACTGCAGAAATGTACCTTTTTGAAACGCAAATAAGCACGTATTAAGCACGTATCATTAAGCAAGTAGACCAGAGTGAAACCTTTGGAAACTAGTTTTTTTTTTGTTGCCTTCGGCTTTATATCACTTTGAGCAATCGCAAAGGCCAAAGGCACTTGATGATTATGAAGATGGCGAAATTTGAGGAATTTCTGTGCTGTTTCAATGGGATTTCTAATGAGAATCTCTTTGACGCGCCCGGAGGCAAAGTCAAAAACTTAAGGCACGTGTCATAATTGTCAATGCCACAACGCTTATACATAAATATACATATGTACACATTTATAAGTGTGTGATGTATGGCGTATGCTGCGGCAAACGGAAGTCACACAGATAGAAGTCACACAGAAAATGGCAGACAAATGGCAGAGGCAGTCGACATTGAGCAAACATTGTCGCATTAAGGAAACGCACTGGCCTCAAGCATATCCTTACCAGAAAACACTCATTGGTAGGTGGTCAAACATTTCCTCTGGCCTCCGTTGTTCCCGAAAATGTTGCCCTTGAAACGTAGAGATGGCAAAGCATCGATGTATTATCGATAATTTCGATAACAATTTACAATTCGTCTGCAGCCATCTAAAATAAAGTGCTTTCAATTCGCCAGCGTAAGAGGAGAACTCATTCTATTGATGATGTATCCATCGATTCCCGGCCATCTCTACCGCAAAAGTGTGTAATAAAAAAATGTCGAAAGGGCAGGGAGAAGAAGCCAAATGGCTAGCGATAGTCACCCAGCTTTTCCCCTCCTCGCAATTCTAGCGGATACTGGCCTAGTTCGCATTGAAGCCGCAGTCCATGAGACAATAACTCATGGAGTGCGGCGAGGGCCCGACCGGAACCCGAATAAAAATCAAATAATAGCGTAAAAGCTCTCTCCCCTTAAAAATAAAAAATAAAAAAAACCAAGCACATGCGATGGCAGAAATCGGAGGAAACTGGGGAAGGGACCGCCGCCTATCCAAGGGACAACAATAAAATGTCGCCGTCGAGCTTTGTTCGCGTCGCCAAACCAGAAAGTTAACCCACTTGCAGAAAGCAATGAATAAATTTTCCAACTGAAGCTGCAAAAACTTTCTTGTCGCAGCCAAAAAAGCCGAATTAAATACTAGCAGTAGGTGTGTACGCCTCGAATGCAAGTGGAAACTAAACTAGTGTTGAATTTCATTGAATTATTTTTATTGATGTTGCAAAAAATAGTTATAGTTTTTGTTTTTGTATACATACTCGTATATATATTTTAGAGCAAAAAAGAAAAAAAAAGCGTAAAAGTTTCGCATGAAATTTCAATTCAAATGTATCCGATTTAAGTCAACAATTACGGGAATTCCGTGAATTAAATAACTTTTACGGACGACCCATGAACCCTGATGTCATTCGCGGGTTAAGTGCACCGCTCGATATGCCAGATGAAGAGGACAAAAGTGCATTTAACAAATTAAAATCGCAGAAACCACCGTCCAAACGAAATGGCAATAAAGCTCGCGCTTTTTTCCAGTACGCGACGAAAAAAAAAAAGAAAAAGGGCGAAATGGCTTTTTTGGGCAACGTCCAGTAATGATGTTGTTGCCGGAACGGAGACCCCTGGTCATTTTGGTCCTCTCGGATCCTCTGCCTCCTCCTCCTCATCCACCACTGGTGGCTCTCCTCGACTTTCCGGCTGCGTAAATGCAATCCGAGCCGGAACTGACACGCACAAAAGGATATGCAACATTCACTAATAAATTTCATATTTATGTAGAACATCGAGTGCAGTCGGCGAGGGCTAAGAGTGAAATATCCGGCGAAATATAAACGTAAAATTGCCGGCCAACCAGAGTTTGTTGTGTGTGCGGTTCGGAATGCAAACATTTGGAAAGGGACATTTCAGGGGTTACTTTTCGGGCACATCTGACAATCTCGGCTGGACAATAAAAGCGAATGAATCGAAATTGCAACGAATATATGTGCAAAATCATAGAACTTTATCCGCGTGCCACTGATTTTCTCGCTGATTTTCTCTCTTCTTTGGCATAATACAAATATATTTGAATGCGACATGCATACGGATTTAAAAACCGATGTTTGTTTGAGAATTGTTTTTTATTTTTATATTTTTATTGTTAATTGATTGAGCCTAGTCATGTCAAATGTGTCAATTAAAGCGAAATCTTATGACAATTTTGAGATATTTTTTGAAGCGAATGGCAGGCGATTACAAAACTGGTAATCAAAAGCCAAAACCAATACAAAATTATTATTATTAACAAATAAATTCATTTGCTTGTGGCTTAATCATAATTTTCACCATATAAGCGACAATCATTTCATTTTTCATTTCTTTTTACAACTACATTAATTTGCATAATTCGAAATTATTAACAACAGCTTTGAGTCCGGCCTAAAATATCATAAATATTTATTTAATCACTTATTCATGCATTATTATTTTCACAGTTTTAATGTTTACTCATTGCAGCACAATGAATAAAAAAAAAAGCAAATAACACTGTACACATAACTATAAATATTTGATGGAAATAAATGCTAAAATGTTTCAATATTTGCTTTTCTAGTGGGCTTTCAGTAAATACTTCTAATGTTAAAATCGCTTGCTGTCCTTTCAATTTCGTATTCATTTAATGATTTCCTGGGTTAAGCAATCATTTGCAGTCGTCATTTATTAGCAATATGTCGACTGTCAGTGTTGATTAATGAAAATGAATATGTTTGAGTTGGAATTGTGTTTGTTTAATAAAGTAAACTAAATAACTCTGTGCAGTCCTGTGTAAAAATTCTTAAATTTCCAAAAACTTATATCTTTAATCATCAGTTTCGATATTTACTGACTTGAGGTCAAATATACCGAAGGAAATGCAAATACCTGCTGTTTATTAAAGAATTACTCAGTTCACCATTATTTCATCTTGAATCAATGAATTTATCGTCTCGATTTCCGCAATTTCGTTGGCAAACAGGGTTGTATGTGTGCATATGTATATTTTTCAATTATTAATTGATGTTGTAAGAAGCAAACTAAATGGATATCATTCGCATGTGTGTGTGTGTTTCGTTTGTTTGTTTTAATGTTTTGCCTTTGGCTTGTGCAGTTGGCCGTATTTGCCTTTTGCTCCCAATTGCCTTTGCTGATGGTATCTGTATGGGTGTGTGTGCCTGTTTTGGGTGTGTGTGTGTGTGTGTGTGTGTGGGAGTGTGTGTGCTTGGTTCTGTGCGAGAGTGAGTGTTTGCCAAGCCAAATTCAAACTTGAGCACTTGACATTTCACGCTTGCATAGATGGCACTTGGTAGGCAACTGCAGGATTCCCAAATGCATTTGGTTCCTTTGGCTTCCTGAGTCTCCAACCATTCAAACCATGGCTTTTTCCACGGCCTCAGCCGGCGATTTCCCACAATTTTCCCCCAACCGTTTTCCCCACCAGCTTTGCCCCCTTTTGGCCCCAGCTGACACTGATGATGTGCTATTTATTTTCGGTCTAGGCTGTCCTCGCTGTCCTTTCGTCCTTTTCGTCCTGCTGCGTTGATTAAACATTTGTGTTATGAAATATATACAGACCACGACTCACACTCACACTACGAACACACGCACACACACACTCACACTAATCCGCATTCACATTCAGGGTGTCTACTTTATATGCATATGCCGCTTTTGATTGCTGTTTACTGGCTGCATCTGCATGCATCCTGTATCCTTTTGGCTTGCAGTTTTGATCCTTTAATAGAATATTTAATTTTAATTACAAACATTTGATTTCCCACTTCAGTCATCGTCTTCGACGCTTCGCTGGCTGCTCTGATGGCTTTAAAAATGCATGGCACAAAAACAGTGGCAAAAAAAATAGATGTCACCAGCATAGTTTTATATCCTTTCTCTAAATCGCATTTTAATTTTTTAGAGGGCTCTAATGAATTTATACAAATATAAGTAGAACTCGTCTTCTTTTTAATTGCCAATTTATTTTAATATTTTAAATAAATAATTATACCAGTTTTAGTCTGTTCAATGGCTTTACTGATTGCAAAACGATCTTAATCCTTCGTTTTAGCCAAAATCACTTAAAATAATTGTCCAAATATAGAGTGTAATACACCGTTGAAATCGGCTTAAAATTTTTAATCAATTGGTATTTGTACCTGACAAATTTAATTTTTGACCATTTTTGGCAAAAAACCCCTTATGAAAAATGCAAAAATTTGGTCAAAAATAATTTTCTCGAAGTCTGCGAAAAAATGGATTAGGTTCTTTAGTTTAGACCATAAGTTTTGCAAATTGTTCACTCATTTAGCTGGTTTACCATTTCTAAAATAGTTATGGTGATAAATCCACTTAAAATCTTGCCAAAATCTTATATTCCAAATTTACGCAATAAATAATACGTATTTTGTCAACAAAATTTGGAAACTAGATCCGATTATGGAATGTCATACATCGTTGAACTCGTTGCAAAATTTCCAATCGAACTGTATTCAAAGTTAGAAATGAAACATTTTGACCACTTTTTGCAAAAATTATGGAATCAGAAAAGTTCGTAAAGTGGGCAAAAATTGATTTTTTAAAATTAACTGAAAAGTTATGCGTAACGTTAGCTGTGGTAAATAGTAGCACAAAACTGTAATTACTTTACCTATTTGAGTCTTAATTATGATAAATAAAACATGTTAAATACTGACGGTTCAAATTAACTCACACAAGAATTGAGAATTCAGGCATTTTTTCTCAGTGTGCAATAGACCGTGTGTGTTTGTGTGGGCCAGCAAATTGAATGCGTGTGTGCCTGAAAGCATAAGCCGGCCAAGTTGAGCGAGACGGCGACCGAGACAAGAGCCAAGTTACTTGGGGCTTTTGTCAATGCCACGATGACGATGACGATGTCATGGAGAGGACAGGAGAGTAGAATGCGGGCGAGATTGAGGATGAGGAAGGGGATGGGAATGGCGTTGAGGATGACTTCTTATGGAGCACTTGCCACGCCCCCCGGGGGCAGTGCATTTGGGAGTTGAGTTGGGACGATAGACCAAGCAATGACCTCGAGAGCTTACAGCTGAAGCAATGGAAAAGCAAATCCCATTCATGTATGAATCTTAAAAAATCGCTTTAAGCTTGCGTGGTGAAATTAAAATTTAATGGATGAAGTTAAAGCCAGCAAAAACTCTTTGCGGCAATTGCAGGCCATGCACAACATATGAAAATAATATTCATTTAACACGCCACCAATTATACGGTTCACCTTTCAACGAATGTGTGCATTGTTCAATCTTTTATTTTATTTTTATTTTTATTATTATTTTTTTGCACTTCCCATTGTGTAATTAATATTGCGCAAAGTTTCAACCAAAGCACTTGGCTTTGATAAGAAGTTTTGACCCAGCGCAACCTTCACTGCTGTCTGTAAAGTTTTTCAAGAGCTTAATGACTTTAGCATACCTCGGGCCACTTTTTACCAACAAAAAACATAATATGAATATACGTATCTATGAAGTTGAACAACCTCGACACAAATCAAATGGCAATTTGACGTGATAACTAATTGAATTTTTCCCTTTGCTTTTCTATTTCTTTCCAGGTGAGTGTCATGGTCCCCAGACAAATATGCAATTTGCACGTAAGAAATTCTGGTATCGAGTAGCTGATCCATCACGAGGGTTGGGTGTCCATCCCAGTCGGGTTGCCTCATATTCCCCTATCTACTAATTTCCCCACCCCTGCCATGCCACTCGCCAAATAATCCCAGAGATTCGTGGCGCGTTCCATTTGTCAATGTGCAGCACGTACTCAATCTTCTGGGTTGTCAAACTTGGCAATGTTGCAACCAAAAATGTTTGATGTTCGTTCAAGAATATTGTTGGCAGTGGATGGGTGGGTGGTTTGGTTATCTCCCCTGGGCTTGTGGATGTGTCTTATGGAACACTCAGGGTCACATTCTTAAATGTGATTAGCATTAGAGCCTTTTAAATGCTAGTTTAGTTTCTTTTATTTATTATTTTTTGTTTATTATAATAAACTCAACTCAATCTTTTCTTTTTGATTTAAGATAAAGATAAAAATATTTTAAATCTGCAGCATAGGATTTGGTAATTCCATTCTTGGTTATATTTCGATTTTAATAGCTTAACTTAAGGTTGCCCCAGGGGGTTTCACTAACTTTTTTTCCCCATCTCCACCACGTGCCACTGAATACGTGAGTGTGTGGGTTTATTACTGGACGTGAGTGCGACTGTATGTGTACGTGTTTAGCAAATACTTGTCTATAGTTTCATGAAAAAAAAAAAAAGGAGAAAAGTTGAGATGATTCTATTAGCTAAACAAACACAAGCAAAAGGATCGATGGGGCAATGCAGCAGGACGACAGTCTAAAAATATCAACATATTTCATTCTGTTGTGCACACACACCCACACACATACACATGCATCGTATATCCTTGCAGGTCCTTTGCTGCTGTGCACATAACGAAATTACAAGTTGCCAATAATAATGCGGCGGTGTGAGTGAGTGAGTGGGTTAGCTTGTGTAGGTGGTGTGTGCCTGCAAGGACTACAAAGGACACGTCGCTCAGTCAATTTCAGTTCAGTCAGCTGTCCATCCAAAAGCGTTGCGATGGTCACTTGCTGGCGGGCACCCTCTTCGTTATTGTCCACTCCTTTTGCTTGGCCCCCGCCACTTTCCCTAGATTTTCCCCCACCCAGCCACCTCCTTTTGCCCTCGTTGCCTTTCACGGTTCAGTTGCTCTAATAATGCAAATACACAATAAATAAGCGTGCAGTGCCAGTCAAGAACTCAACCAAACTGAGTTCAAGTCCATTTGAAACACATAGAAAAAACGTGTGCTTACTGCCAATGAAATTATAGAAAATAATTATACATGAATAAAAGAATTTAATTAATGCATGCATTCCTCATTGTAACAAATTCTATATATTGCTGAAATACGAGCACATAAAACTAATTTCGAAGCCTAATGAGCATATGCATTTCTTTTATTTTTATTTTTTTTTTTTTTTGGTGCAGGTGGTGGTCAGTTGGTATTTTGCACACCGCCCAGCGAGCAAATAAAGAGCCAACTGGAACCATTTGGCATTCGGAATTCAATACTCGGTTGTTTGGCGTCCGACCCGGTGCTCCGTACATTTCCTCCAGCAATGCCAATTATTTTCAGCTCTTAGTCATAATTTAGCAAGTGAAAGCCTGCACATGACGATGAAATTGCATTCCCCATAAGCTAAGCTCCCTATATCGCTGGGCCAGCATGTGCTAGAAGTTCCATTGCCTTGAACTACTGAATAATTGGCGAAAAGTGTAACAAAGTTCGGCCGTTTAGCTCTAGAATATTTAAAGCATTCTCCCTCGACCCCAATCCAAATGCATTGTTGTTAGTGAAGTCTATGCAAAGGGTGTTTCATATAAGTCGACTTATTTTGCAGGCCAATGTAAGTTAAATCAAATCACAATAACTAAAGTTGGCCACAAAGTGTTGAGAGGATAATTTAAATGTTTGCTGTTTTCTCTTACAAAAGGGATTTGTACATTTTGTACGAAATTTAATACTCACAAAATTTGTTTGAATTCTGGTCCATGCAATATGTAGTGTATTGGTATTAGGATCACTTTAAATCGCTATATTTACCATTGACCCCAAAAGAAAATTTAATTGTTTTCTCATTACAAACATATCAAGGATATTAAACTTCCCATTGAGCTCTAAGGATATTCGAGGCCCGCTTATTGAGCGCTTTTGTTTGCCCTTGTTCCGGAACCAACAAACATTGCCCTCCAAACCCCAATTTTGTTGTTTTCCTTTATTGCCCAAACCCAGTACCCAACACAAAAAAAGAGAAAAAAAGAAAAAAAGAATGAACAGATGCAAAAACAATGTGAAGATATTTTGCGGCGCAACCTTGAGGTGCACCACACCCACAGCCAACCGCCTTTCATCACCCACTCCAATTTGATACCATCCCCGTTTTGCTTGTATGTAAATTTTCCTTGGCCCGGGTGGTTATTGATTTTCACCCCCAACCGCCCTCTTTGTTTCCATCTATATATACATATATATATAACTGTATAAATTGTTTTCTTTTTTTTTTGTATTTTTTCTTTTCGTTTGCATTTCCTTGGCTGCTTCAAGTTGATTATTATTTATAACAAAATCAGCGAACGAGCTAGCAAGAAAAACAAAAATCAAAGTTTTCTGATAAAATAAACCCAAAGTTGCCCGATTGAAACCACCGAGATGGGCATGTTCCATCTTCCATCTTCCGCCTCATATATGGCATGGGCATTATTAATTCCGTTAAAGCCTCCAGCAGCGAAGGACAGCGAAACCATGGAGGAGCTCATTAAAGCGAAAGGGCCAGAGGAGTGGAGACGGTTCCAAAAAGGGGCGGCTGGTAAAGATACATATGGCAACAGGGCCAGCAACTTGCAATTTCAATAACTCATTGTGAGGATACAGTGGTCGTAGGTCGAAGGTCGTAGGTCGGATGTTAACTAACTACTATCCCTTCAATATATTTTTTATCCTACCCAGAAACTAATTGTTGTAACAAATCAAAAGATTCGGAGATAAAATACCACTCGCTTAAAGCATTTTTGAAACCAAAGTGAAGATAATTAAAAAGTTTAAAGGCCTGGGAAAACTTATTGATCGTTAGCTTGAATATATTTTCCACAATTTTCACTGGCACCTCGGCGCACTGTGTCGCCTGTTCGGTTAGATAAGTAAATGAGGAGAGCGTGCAAACAGACAGGATGGGCGATGGGGAAAGTAATAATAGTGGTGGTTGGAATCGGGTGTGTAAGTTGGTCTAGTGCTATCACAGTTTGCTCCAATTTCAAGGCATTACGCTTATGAGAATTTATGTTATGTGTTGGTGGTTGCATACACATACTCGCACACTAGCACTCACACACACACATACGCGCGCAGTTGGCAGGACCTGCTGGCGCCCTGCTGAGCGGCTCGTGGCTGCTCGTCCTTCGTCCTGCCCGCGTCCTTCGCCCCCTTTTTGGCTGGCAAACGCTCTTGATTCTGATCCGATTCCCGCCTCTCAGTTGCCAGTTTGTGCTCCTGTGCCCTGCAATTAGTTGAGCATGATAAAAATGCTGTATGCCGACGCAGAGTGTCCTTTTCCCATTAACCCCACCACCCCCTCACTCCGTTGGCCACCACAAACGCCTGCCCGAATGCTCATTGCTCCTGCAGTTTTGCCAACTCATTTGGCGCGATTTACCTACACGCAGCACACGTACTTAAACTCACACGGCTGCACAGCGAGAAAAATGTAGCTAAAAGATACTAATATATGTATCTGTAATGTGCAAAGGGCATTAAAGAGACATGATGGCATAGTTTCGTCACTAAATGTAAATCAAATGATTTGAAATCGTTGAGGCTGCCATTTTTTCGCTCAGTGCATGCGCACTAATAGCTGCCATGTACTTGAAGCTTTGACTGTGAACGCTCTACCCCTTGGGGGAAAACCCCTTGGAAGGACCTCGCATCTCGTTTCCTGTCATCATCGTAGGCGGCTGCCTAATGAAGTCGCCATCGCTCTGCACTTGCTACCCACCGCAAAACTTTGTCTGCCATTCCTGTTTGCTGTTATTAGTTGCGGCAGAAAAGCGGGCGGAAAATGGGAAAATCGAAAAATACGGGCGTGCTGGGCGGCGGCAAAAGTATCATGTTGCAATCAATTAATTATGTAATTTCTTAGGCCCGAGCGAAACAACACTCGCCTAGTGGAATGATGCTACCACATGAAAGGGAAGTTGAAATGGCTTTTAATGTGCAAAAAGTACTAGAAATCAGCTGAAAGTTTGCTTCAATTTAATGCAAGTTTCACCTGCAAGAATTCCTTTGTGTTTCACTGTGCATTCATGGAGTCCGTGATATTGAAAAGTTTTCTTACATTTTTCGCTACTATAAATATATATATAAATATATATTAATATATATGTACATATATGTGTAAATACGAGCATGCACATTCCGCTGTGCACACATAATCTTCGGCTTTTATGAGTTGGGCCACAGGGGTGAAAGTTTGCAGCTGGTGGCAGGTAGTGATAGCATCACAATTTATGCAAAACATGACAACAGAAAGCGGGCGGGTGGAAAGTGGAAAAGTGGGTGGCGGGAGGACCAAAACCCGGAAAGCTGCTCAGCTGGCGGGTGGGATGGGGGAAATTGCTGAAAATCTTGCATAAATTGCTGGGCGCTCGAAAGTATGCAATAAAAATCACAACAAACATGTGTGTCAGCCAGCAGCCCGCCTTTTCCCATCCTCTCAGCTGTCTTTCACCATTTTTTTTTTGTATTTTTTCGAAAACCCTCCGCGTCCCCTTTTTCTACCTCATCCGATTTTCAACGTTTTTGACAAGCTTGACGCTTCGACGGTGCACCGAAGATTTTCTTCAATATTTTCGCATATAACTTTAGGTATTTTCAAATCAGCTTCCATTTGTAGGAATATGCTTTATGTATATTTATATGTTTATATTTAAATTATTTAATGTTTCGTACAAGTATGATTACAGGTCATACATTTGTTCAGTGTTTGCGTTATGCTTGAACCACTAAAATTATGCAACACTGGCTCTGGTATTAACGCCAGAGAACTGCAGCAAGCCACAGGCACTCTAAGTGCACCTGCTGAACACTGGTTGTCTAGGCACCCGGCTGTTTTTTGACACTCTATAAAAAATATCCGAGTGTAACCGCGATGTGAGTGGTGAGTGGCACCCGCACTCAAAATTATTGAGATGTGAGTCGAGTGGAACGAAATGCCACCCTTGCAGTTCTCTGATAAACGCCCCCGCCATTTGGCGCCATGCGGTAAAGCTTTTAATTAAAGCATTTGCATTTTAAATCAGTTCTTTATATATTTATATGTATGAGTGTGTATATGTATATATATATATATATATAGATATATCCTCGCACACCATTACACCTGAGCGGTGTGCCGCAAGTTATGCAGTTGAAAAAAAAAAAAAGAACAGAGAATTTTTCCCGCACACTTCAGTGGGGGCATTCTGCATTTTTTCTATGCTGCTCAGTTTTTTCATACTTTTGCTCTTGTTGTTTGCAAATGGCGGGCAGTGCTTTTGTATCTTAATTGATTTCGCTACATGTGTGGGTGTCTGTGTGTAAGTGTGCTAATTTTATGATTTGAATAGTGCCCTTCTTCCGCTCTTCCTCTCTTCTTTTCCCTATCTCTCTTTCTCCTGCCGCACATCCTGCGTCTCCCTCTTTCCCTGTGCGTAACTGTGTGCAATTAAGTGAAAAGTGCACACAGAAATAGAGCCCAGGAAATTGCAATTGTATTTGCCCGTATGTTTGTTTGTGCGTGTGTAATGTGCGTGTGCATGTGTGTGGGTGTGTGGGTGTGTGGGTGTGTGGACTTAGACAATGAACCCAAGTGCAATAATTAATGAAGCAGAGCAAATCGAGGGAGCTGTAATTTGATTGATTTCCCCACATAATGGCTACTTTTCATTGTTTTTTCTTCTGCTGTGGCTGTAAAAAAAAAACTTAAATTAAATGTGAAAGGATATCTGAGACCGAGATTTTGATTACAGCCATGTACATCCAACTCCATGTTCTGTAACTGCATTAAAAAAAAAACAGTTTAAAAAACAATTTGCCAGCAGCACATTTTTTTTTTTTTTGACTCAGAAACAGCAGCACTTGTTTTGAAAAAGAATGTATTTCAAAACCAAACCCACTTACATTTACTAAATAAGTGTAGAGTTGATTCACTCACTGATTCCCATCATCATTTTCCATCAAGATTGTAACAATAATTGCTATACTCGACGAATATTTGACAATTGTTCGCAAAAAGTTGCTGTGCTCAAGTTTGGCAAATCCAATTGCAACTGAAATTAGAAATGCAGCAGCAACATATGCAGGACATGTTGGCCATGTTGACACAACTGGCAATTTGGGGTCCAAAATGTTTTGCCTTGTTCCTAATGCCATGGCCAGGGACCAGGGACCAAAAACTGACTGATTGACCAAGTTCAGGTGGCATGACGCCAACTAACTGGTTGTTGCAACTTGTGGCACTCGCAGACACAGCCATATATCCCATATTTATATATATACACATATATTACCCACTTAATTGCAATTGTCTGCCTGCTGCTGAGGAGTCTGCATTTTGGTCTAGGGTTGCATGCGTCCAGGGTTGTCGCGTGTGTTTATGCATATGATATGCAAATATTGTGGTATCAGTGTATCCGCACACACATGCAACCGAAATTGCCTTGCATCTGCCGGTTCTACACTGTGCAAATTAAGTGCTAGTAAAGTTTAGATATTTAGTTAAGATTTGGATTTAGTTTGATATATATATTATATTTATTTATTTTTAACAACTATTTTATGTGACTTGTAAGGCAATGGATATTCCAACCTATGCATTTGCCCAGTGTATTTGCACTTGTGTCTCGTAATTTTTGTTGCCACTTTTGCAGCTAACTTTCGTTGGAAGGGCAAAGACAACAGCAATTTACACAACACATTTGCTTAATTTATATTTATAACCTTACGCAAACGTACAGTGGAGATGAAGAGAGAGAGAGATGGGGCACTAGTTTGTTTTTTTGCATTTGCATAATCGCTGCACGGTGGCCAGAATTTAAGCTCCCCGAGTGACTTTCGCATCTTGTTGAACTTTAAAGCTGACTAGACAAGAGGAATTGCCGCCGCAAAACCGAAACCGAAGCCCCAACCATTCCGGCTATGCCATCCATTAGTCATTCAGGGGGTTTCCGTTGCAGGGGCTGCCATCATGGGCGTGATATTGTGGGGTTTGGCGAGGGGGTTGTGTGTTGGGGGCATTTGCAACGTGAAGGGTTGCGTCTGCCACTTGAGACGCGCTCAGAACGTCCGGCAGCGGCAAATTGCAATTGGTGGCAGTCTGATGATGCCGGCTGCATCATTTTTTTTTGTACACATTAATTGTTTTTTGTGTTTTGTTTATGAAAGCGGAAAAAATAGCAGATATGAAGATGGTATCTTAGAGTCTTATCACAAAATATCCACAAAATTATTAGTATTTTTTCAAGGCATGTGCAATGTCTGCAACTTATGGCTCATACAATTGTATTTAATTCTTCCCTGATTGTTGCACATTTTTTGTTGCACTGCTGCTTGTATATGCATCCTCATTTGCCATTCCGTTTTCATTAGGCTGCAGTGCACAAAAAATATTGCCCACTTTTTGGGGGCCACATGCCTCTAATGATGCAGAAAAGCAAAGACGATGATGAAAGGATGCAAAATGTTCAGCCATACAAAATGTAATTACAGATGAAAATGCAATACAACAAAAGGCGGGATAAAGGCGGGAAAAGCGGGAAAGCAGGGCGGCAACTTTTCACAATTTTAACTTCAGTTGCAGCCGCCGCAAAAAAGTCGAGAGGATAAAATCAAATTTATTTTTTGTGTGTCCCTTGGCTTTTCTCTTTATTTTTTTTTCTGCCGCTACTGCTGAAATAAACCACAAAGCGCAGTCATTGCTGCATCATCCTCAATCGGTGGTACATACATACATATGTACGTACATATATATAAACCCCCTCCCTCGCCCCCATTCACCTTCAGTTTATCGTTTTTCATTTTTGTAGTGGACTTTGGATTTATGCGCGCACTTGAATTTGCATTTGGCCACAGACCAACACACAAAAAGGGGGTTTTGTTTTTTCCAGCTGCCTGTTTTCTTTTTTTTTTTTTCTTTTTTGTGCACAATAGCCGCAACAAAGCAGGAAGGGAAGCAACTTTTGGCGCGGGGTAGGGGAAAATCAGGGAAAATGAGGGGCGGTTCGGTTCAACAGTTGAATGGCAGCTTAAAGCGGCGCCATGCCCCAGCTTGATTCATATAAATGGCCGGCGAACATTTACGGTAATTTATTGAAACACACAACTTCCGGCGCCGCATGCAACATGCAACCGTTGACAGCGGACAGTGCACACAACGAAATATTTATCATTTTTAATTGGCACAATGCACAATGGGAATTTGTACATTGCACATTCTTAGATGAGTTACAGACATTCCACAAGCTTACTTCTTTAAAAATTAACTATTAAAGCCAGTTGAAAATGCAGTAAAAAGTGCATCAATAAAAACCGCAGCATGTTTAGTTTCAGTCTTGAATATCACAATATTTTGATTGTAGAATGTTTTTCTTCCCGTGCATTATTCATATTTCTGTGCAACAGTATGTGTGTTTTCTTTTTTGCGGCAAGACTACAAGAGGCGAAAATTGAATTCTATTGCCAACGACACTAAACATAAATCGGAAAACCAAAAATAAAAAAAATAAAAATAAACCAAATGAAGTGAACTCAGAAAACGCAACGAATCAGCCAATGCGCGCACATTAACATCAATTGAAAATTGGCAATTAAATTATGAAATAAATCGGTCATAAATTGTTCAGCATATCCAGTGTTGGATAGTTTGCGATTTGGTTCGAAATTGGAATGCATTCAGGTGACAAGCTTAAATGGGTTTTTATGAAAACCCGAAGCATTTTATTGGTCGCTCTTGTGCAAAATGAAAATGAAAATGGCCATTATTTGTAGTATTTTTTTTTTGTTTTAATAAAATATCTAGTGAAGTTTAAACTTAAACACAGCATTAATTTAGTCCCAATTAAGTTCGGCACATACATATCCTTGAAAAGTTCACCTGTGGAATACGTTCTTTAGGTTCGTTCACTCCTTCTGGCATCCTACTCTTTTCGTCCTCGGCTCGCTGTCATTGTCAATTTGGCCTTCTAATTCTCGGGCTGATTTCAATTTGAGTCCACCCACCGATTTCTCCGTTTTCGTTGGTCTGCGAATGACATAAATATTTGATGGGACCCCAGGGTCAGAAGTTCGGGGGATAATGTGTAATGTGTCTGTATTTGTGTTGGGCAAATGTACTGCTACCCATCGAAATTGTTCCTCTAATTTGATTGTTTTTGTTTCCTTTTCCGTTGTTTTGTTGTTGTTGTATTTGTTTTTTTTTTTTTATTGTTCCTGTCGATTTACGTCACCCGAATGCAAATGACAAACGAATTTTATTTGCTGCCGTTTGCTGGCAACTAATTAGGCAGCGACATTTGTGGTCGACTTCGGCTGCTATTTTCGCTCTTTCTTTTTTCTTACGACAAATTTCCATTTCCATTTCAATTTCGCGTGATTTAATTAAATGTCAAAATGAAAATTTTCGGCAATTTATGCATGGCAATTTTCTTTGAAACGAGAGGAGAGCTGCGTTGCGAAGCGGGGGTGCAGGTTGGTTTGGGGGTGGTGGAGTCACCCCTGGAAAAACTCACCCACAGAACCACAAATCTTATGGCTTGGAGTTTGCTTTTGCTTTCGCTTAGATTTGCTTTTCATGGCCGCAATCCGCTAATGCGTCTAATTGCATTTTTGGGCTTGGAAAAGCAGGCAGCTCAGTTTCCCCCCACCCACACGTGTGTGTGCCTGATTGCAGAGGTGTGTGTGTGTTAGCTGCTTAGGCAGGTGCCCGCATTTCCATGCAAGCCATAAAAATAGACTGTGGAAAATGCAAAGGTGCTGTGCTGTAAGATACACCGTTAAAAGTATCGCATGATTATGAATAATAGTAACATCTTTTTTTTTTGTACAATAATTGAATCAATACGAATTGTAATATCAAAGAAATGATCAGATATGTACATTTGTTCGCTTGCAAATCCCATAAATCAAGACCCACTTGGATTTGTCTCAGCCGTCGTGTTTCTGCAGATTTTCATCGCCTGTCTCGTTTATCCTGACAGAACCACACGAACATACACACACACACACACACAGACAGCTCGGAAAATCCAACCGAAAAACCCCTCATGTGTGCTTGTGTGGGGTGCATTATTTCTAATTAGGAAAGTTTGTCTGTCAACTGAGGCGAGTGTGCGACAGACGGCAATGGGAAAACTTCTTTGACTTGTGCCGAAACCCAAACGGGCAAATCAAATTCAAGTAGCGCCAAAATGGCAAATGAAAATAAAGGCAGGCAAAAATGCAAAAGGAAAACTCGGATTTCCAGCTCTCTTCAAGCGCAATTGAGAAGAGCAAAGCTCGTGGCGAACACAATTGCCACACTTCATCATCCGTAAACTTGGTCCAAAGTTAATGAGCAATCCACTCTCTCTCTCTCATTCTCCCCCTCTCTTTCTCTCTCTAAATACACAGATGTGTGTGTGTGTGTGTGGGGCAACATTTACATTTTGTATAACTTCCGGTTATCAAGTGCATAAGCATAAATGACAAAACCCATAACTCAAACACAGACAGGAAGCGCCAGAAATGTTTAACTTTTGCTTTTCACCAACTTTTACTCTCGTCCTTTGAGTTTTTCCTACCCCACTGACGTTTCCCCTTTCCCTCACATTTTTGAGCTTTAAACTATATCAATTTTCTGTCTTTTAAATAACATTCTAAAATATTTCTATTCCTCTTACCGCCTCACTTTTATTGGTATTGTTACGTTTCGAATTTCTTTGCCGAGATACATTCTTATCGAATGAAGTTTGTAAAATTCTATTTAATTGGCTATTCACATAGTTGTAGAAAATGTTTTTGCCTGCTCTAATTAGAAGGCAACTAACTATTCCTCTTGGTAAAACAATTTTGTAAATTCTGTTGTATATGATTCTGGCATTTTGATTTGAACTGACTTTGTGGTTTTCAAAAATTTGTGTTTTGATTGTCACTCGTGTAATTCAATTTCAAAGGCATATTTAGACCAATTAGTTATCATAATTTTGTGCGTCAACTGTAATTTATGGTTAATTATTTTTTAGTTTTCGATTTTTAAATCGCATTATTAAACACTGGCTTGTCATTTTTAATTTGCCAACAAAACCGCGCCTGTCATTTTCATAATATCTATTGTGTCGCAACGACCAAAAGTGACATCCGACTCGTCCATTATCCTTCATCGGGGAGTCCTTTGCGTCTATGGGAAAAAAAGGCAATTAAAACAAAAATGCCGTCCAGGTGGGCGTGATGTTCCATTGAATTTATCGTAATTGAATTCGGCAATTAGTATTCGACTGTTATCGGGCATAATTCATTGAATATTACTAACCAAATGTATGGTAATGAATGGAGAGCAATAAAAAGGAATGGTAGAATATGTTCCGTAGCAATCAATGGGAAATATTCAATTTCCAGTGATTAAAATTAGCCGATGACACAGAAGTTTCACATTGGACGGGCATATCATATATCCGTATATACATATACACACATATATATATATTTAATTTATTCCATGGAATAAAGTTCCATTGCCGTTTTGACTTGGACTAGTTTACGGAATTCATTGCATACATCTTTGATGAAGTTTGGGGATTTTCGGGCTTGGCAAAAGTTTTTACATTATACAGTTTATGAACTTTTCTCCTCCATCTCTCGATGACTGATTTGTATTTCCATTTCGTTTCATAAATATTTAAAGTTCTTTAGCCATGCACACCTCTAAATACATATTTATTTTTAATTTTTTATCGCTCACCATTTAAAGTTGGAGAACAAACCACGGAGGACATGCTTTTGCCAAAAATGTTTATTTATGTTGCATGTATGTACATATGTATGTACATACACTGTATGAATGTATGTACATCCATTATTTATGGCCTCTTCCTATACACGGATATCTGCCTTGTTTCGCCGGCCATTTGCAAATCCAATTAGCTTAGATTAAACACATAAAATGCAATGACAATAAAATGGGGAAAAAAATAAATAAATACAAGAGCAAAAACAGTGGCGGGTATTTCCGAAAAGCGGGGGGCCTACAATGCAGCGGAGGGACATTTCTCCGTCGAGAGGGACAATAAATCTTGCATACAATTTATTGACAATGCTTTGGGGCGCTGAGCAAACAATGTCCTTCCGTTTCGTTCGGTTCGGGCCAAAAGGACAAAAGGGATATGCAGCCCGATGCGGGATTTTCCAGCGGGGCATAGTTGCAGCGCTGAAACTGCACTGTATATATTTTATGTTTGTTGAAATTAACAATTAACGCCAGCCAACGGAAATTCGCGTGATTTATTTATTTTTTGCTCACAGAAACTTCAGTGGAAATCCATAGAGTCGATAAGCTGCAAAATTTCTCCTAAAAAACACTTTAAATTGCCAAAAAGTATGGAACACAAAATATATTATGTGCTTTTTATTTGTTAGTTTGTTGCTCATGTTTTTTGTGAACTAAGTAAATTCCTAATATGATTTAATCAAATTAAGTTTTTAATTGTTTCTTTAAACTGCATTGGCGTAAAATTACATAGCATTTTACTCGACATGTAGAAATTCGGTTTATAGCAAAGCTTGCGCATCTTAAAAGCGCTAGGTGGCGCCACCTGGCAGGACATGCGTAGAATCCTTTGAGACTCGTTAAAATACTTATTTATTTATTGTTTCAAATACATTAAATTAGAGTAGAAATGCCAGTTTGATTTCAGAATCGTAATTGAACGCTCTGTTTTTTTTAACATGGTTTTGCTTTTTAAAGCTTGGGAAAGCAGTTGCCATAAAGGACTATGGGTGCCATAAATTGTTTATGGCAAAAGCTCAACTGGCGGAATTTAAAGGAACCCAAGGAGCAATAATAAATGTGAAGGGGATATAAATCAAAATACCGAGAAGGGGACAAAGTTTAGGCAAGCAGAAGTGATCTAAATGAATGACTCGCGGGCAAAGGACGCAAACTGAATTTTAATTGAAACAAGAAGCATGATTCAGTTTTCGTAGCCTGCGGTTATCTAAGGGATTTTCGGACAGGAATTTTCGGGGGGTGTGTCTGCTGGCAGACTTTGCGGCAACTTTTCAACCCGACTCGGCTCTTAAAGTTCTATGTTCGCTTTTGGGCCAATAAATTGTTGTTGAATTATTTTCCGTACTGCAACTATTTATATTGTTTTGACTTTGCCTAGTCCTCCGGTGCCAGTGCCGCACTTTAGCTTCAGCTTCTGTTTCTGTTTCTGCTGCTGCTGTTTCTGTGTTTCTGTTTTTATTGCTGTCGCTGACAAGGCATAAATAAAATTCTTGGTTTGTTTTTAATTTGTGTGTGCCCCCTAAAAACAAGTCCAGTCACTTCTGTTGTTGTCAGTTTTATGTTGCTGTTGCTGCTGCTGCAGCTGGTTTGGCATAAAAAAGTGCAACACTGCGGCAACTGTTGCAAGTGTTGCAGCCCCATGGTCTACACGCCCAAAATTTGGGTCACTGCGGTAATGTTCTGTCGAGGTTTTTCACTTGTGTGCACTGTGTATTTGATTCTTTTTTTTTCGAACTTTTTTCGTTTTCGTTTTTGGTTTTATAGGAGACCAAAAAGTTAATTCTTCAATTGCTTCGATTTTCCCTCAATGGCTTCTCGATTTCTGCCAATTATGCTGGCCATTTTTCATAGATGTTGCTGCTGAAACTTTAATCGCATTTTTGGCCACAGCAGCAGCAGCAGAGGCTATGAAAAAAGAGTAGAAGAGGGAAAAACAACACAAAAACTGCTACTAGAGAGGGCTGGAAAAACTGGGAAAACTGGGAAGTGTATATGGAAAATGGTAGGAGTGAAGCAAAATGCGTTGGGCAAAAAACTTTGTGCATATACATTTATCAAATTGTTGTTGCATTTGGAGCGCAAATAAGTGGTTTATGATGAAGCCTCCTCTGCTCTCGTCTCCCCCAACCACCTCTCCTCCGGCCTTTATGGCCAGCTCCCCTTTAGCCCCCTTTAACCCTTTACTGCCTGTTGTTGCTGCTGTGGGTGACGTTGGTGTTGTTGATGATACACTGAACGAAAGTTGCGCTTCTAACTTGTGTGTGTTTACAGCTTGAAGAGGAATTTGTGTATCAGCTTTTAGGAAACTGATGTTATGTTATTATCTTAGACACCTGTACAAGTTATTGCAAGGAACATAAATTATGGAATCAATTGATTTTTCTATGTGGCTTTTGCTGTTGTTGTGGTTGTTGTTGTTGTTGATGTGACTGCTGTTGCTACTGCTAATAGTGCTGTTGTTACTATTGGTGTTGCTCATGCTCTAGATGGTGTTGTTGTTGCTGCTGTGTGCTGCTTCATTTTGCATTTTTACGAGCATTGCCAATGTCGTGTGTTGTTGCTAGTTGTGTGTATGTGTGTGTTGTGTGTGTGTGTGTTGATTCTGGCGTTGTATGCAAGTTGTTGCTACTGGACGCTATAAATTGTTTATACGGTTCACTTGGCTTTCGGGCCATTTGGGATCACAGCAAAGGCAACGCACACACACACACGCAGACAAACACGATGGAGGCAAACAAATTTTCATTGGACGTGCTTGAAAATCTATTAAGCGTTGATAATTCAGCGTTTTCCGGCCGTCCAAAAGGGTCAAAACAATATAAATGGACAAACACGTACACATAACACATCTTCTCATGTGTTAACATTTAATTGAAGCGCTGGCAAATACAGGAAAAACATTAAGCTGATTTAATAGCAATAAAAAACAATCCATAAACCCCAAATATATATATATATATACATATACTCGTTTGTATGTATGTTGAGACAACAAAGGAACGACAACGACAACAACAATCATAATAATTTTATTTGCCTCTGATAATCGTTCGCTTAATTGCATTTGAAGTCAGGCGTAAGGAAATTTGAATTATTGAAACAATCTCAACAATACTGAAATTGCAAACAAATGTCAGCAATAAATTCAATTAAATTTCCCAAAAGAGTTGATAATCAATTCCCATTCCACGAATGAAAATCAAAATGGTTTATTAACCCAGTGAAAAAGATTGTTTAATTAATAAATGGCCAATGGCGGACAAAAAAAAAATAAATAAAAATAATGGCATCAGCGAATTGACGACAACAAAATCTGATATGAAATTTAATTAAGGTTGAAAATCTGTTGTTTATCAAAAAGGTTTCAAATAATCCAATAAATTAAGCGGCACGCTAATTCTACAAATTGTGATATTATAAAACAGCATGGGAAATTATGAGATATTCGGAATGTGGATACATTTCATTTGATTAATAATATAGTGTCACATATGTTAAGATGGCATTTGGTAATTGTAATTTTGCAGCTTGCTTTTAAAATTCCGACAATCTGCTGGTTTCCTCATTCTGTTTGCGTGGTCCTTTTGTCTGGTCGGTGACCAAGAAACACACATTTTTCTTGTAGAGAGTGGAACACGGGGTACAGGTATTCCGTTGATGCCAGCCCATTCATCTTCGACCTCGGGGTAGCCATTTTGTTTTATTTGTCCTGCTGCTGGGATCCTTCGACTACTCCTTTTCTTCTTATTTCTCAGCTGATGCAGCTGCTTTGTTTCATCTCTTTTTCGGCTGCGGGTTTTGATGCTGATTGTTCCAGCCACGACATTTCGTGCTCTGTGACAATTGTTTTTGGCCCAGCAACAACTAACATCAACTACAATGACAAGCTGAACGAGAACAGAAGGCTGTCGTCCTACACTCGAAATAATAGTTAGATACAATTCGAAGTTTCATTTAAAAAAAGAAAGAGCTCTAAGAGACCCCAAAACGACGAGTTTTTGCCGGCATGCCCATGTGTGCAATAAAAAAAAAAAAATACAATTAAAGAAGTTCAAGTAAAGAAATATGCTTTCAGTGCACTCTCCTCCCTTTTTTGCTTGAATGTAGTTTACAGCACCGCGAGGCACAAAAATTCTTAACCATGCCACATGAAATATGGTTGAGCTTGAGGTTGTTGGTGGGTGGATGGGCGGATGGGGGTGGATGGGGTTACTTTTGGGGGCTTTGGGGGATGAGGAACGACTTGAATTATAAGACGTTGTCCTTCTGGTTTCAGTCTTTGTGTCGCCTCCGCTCATGTGAAGGGTGTGGGGATGGTTAACAACCCAGAAGCAGCTCACTAAAACAAACCCCCTCTTTTGCCTTGACGCCGCTGCTCTTTTATGCCTTTCGCCATATAATTTATATACGCTCAAATATAAATAACAATGAAACGAGAAGAACAAAATGCGTCGCACATTCTGCTTTTTGTCTTGCCGCATTTTCATTTTATTTTTAGCGGTTTGTTTGCTTGGAGTCAGCTGCTACGCAAAATGCCCCAAAGCCTGCCAACCGAACTCCCCGTCGCTTTTTCAGCCACTTTTGGTTTCAGTTTTGACTAATTATAAGCCAGCATCACAAACGAATTGTGTTTGTGTAACAGTAATGTTGTAAACCAAAACAGCATTAAATAAATAAACTAATTATAGACACGCAACTGGACGCAACGCAATAGCAAATGTAATTTAATTATTTATAGCTCAATTCGCCAATTAAAAACAATATTTGGCATAAAAAAAAAATTTGGCAAACTCTGTGACAAAAAAAAAAGAACGATTTGAGGGCGAAACAATTGAAGCAAGACTACTTCAAATTCAAGTGGCAGATTGCTTTATCTATTTCTGCTGACTCTCGATGTCTGACAATTGTCGCCGAAGTCTGACCAATTGCAAGTTGTCTGCGAGAGTTTGGGATTTTCTAGATAAAAAACTTGAAACCAAAATGTTGGTGCGGAGCAGCAAAATCAAGAGCAGAGGGAGGGGCCATAAAAATTACTTAAACTACAAGGGAAAACTTTTCTGCAGCCGCTTAACAGTTAACAGTTATAACCGCAGGGGTGGGGTGGGAAAAGCTTGGGAAACGGGCAGGAAAACCACTCCTGGACTTCGGCCATCATATTGTCTATCAGTGGCGGCGTCTTGGAGTCAAGTGCTCGGTCTCTAATAAGTTAACTGGTCTGTAAATTGTCTGGCTCGGTGTCCCAAGTCCTTGTTGTTCCTTTTTGTTTTTGTTTTTGTTTCTGTTTTATTTTTTTTCTTTGGCCTTCGCTGCCTTCGTTATCCTCGTGGGCCATATTTATTAAGTTATGGTCAATAGTGGAATTACAGAGCCATTAAGCATTGCAAGGAGCAAGAAAACCGATGGTTGAAATATCATCGTGATAGGCACTGTTTTCAATTGCAGACTCGAAAAATTCCTTTTTACTTATATTCGCCTCTTCATAAACCTCAATTCGTTACCGTTCTAATTAGTTTCTCAACTTTTGTTCATTGATACAAAAAATATATGTATTTAAACGTGCTCAGGCATTAAAATGAATGAAAAATAACACAGAAAATAATCCTCAAAAAGCAATTGCTTTGGGCATTTCCCTCGCTTCTCACCTACTTCTCCTCTCGCTTTCCCCTAATTCAAGTACTTTTCTGGGCTCTTGTGTAGTTGTTGCCATTGCCACACTGTAATTGGCAATCGTAGCAAATTCTATAACTGATTTCAGTGTTCGGTTCGGTGCATTCGAGCGTTGAGCGTAATCAATTAATTAACTACAAAATCGCAGTCGACGTTAATGAAGTTGTGGGCAATAATACAGAAACATGAAAAACAGCAAAAGCAACAGGGAACGATACAAAAATTATGTAGCCAGCAAACACAAAAAAAAAAAAAAAAAAAAAAAAAAAAATACCAAAGCCAAAATCAATTGAGTTCGATTATTTGCATTTTGCATTCGGATTTGCCAACACTATGGATTCTGATTGAACAGAGCTAATTAGTAATGAATAGATGAATCGACTAACTGAAACGTTACATTTGTAAGAGGATTTAATTGCAAAATATGAATACAATGTGTAGGTGTTTCTGTAATTGAAGTGACTTGGAATGAATCTGAAATTCATAGATTTCTATTCGATTCGTCGGTGGTTCCGCACAGCATTTTAATTATTTGCCTTTTTTTTTTTTTGTAATAAAATTGGAGTCTGTATCGAATTAC
The DNA here is from genome assembly GCF_016746395.2 of Drosophila simulans. Taxonomy (NCBI): domain Eukaryota; kingdom Metazoa; phylum Arthropoda; class Insecta; order Diptera; family Drosophilidae; genus Drosophila; species Drosophila simulans. The sequence goes on from NC_052525.2 coordinate 4,814,463, forward strand.
GTAGAAATTCATCCAATTGCTTGGCAAAAAAGTTCAAGTTTGATCTGTCAACTCATTTAGTGTCAGTTTGCAGTCTCAGACTTTCGAATGCCACAGAAATGTTGCAATTCCGAAATTCAATACATGGTATGCGTTAGTCATGCTCTATTAAATTGTAATGAGATTAGGTAATTGATTGAAGGGTGCCCAGGCTGATAGGACTTGACCGAAACCGAATGCGAAAAGCCAGTGCCGAAAACTTTAACCCATTGATTGATGGCAATGCGAAAAACCCGAGTTCACCGCAAGAAAATGAAAGCAGGTAATGAAAAAATGATAATTTTCTTGCCTTGAGAAAAGGAAATGTTGAAAGTGTATATACATTTTGCATACATGATAAAATACAAAGTTAAAAATTATCTTTTTCAAGCACCAACTATGTTTTATAACTTAATTTCTCTCACTGCATTGGCAACAACGACTATAGAATATCACAGAACTGAAATCGCTTCAGAGTTCAACTTGATTGAGTGGCAAGCAGCGGTCACGTGTCGCTGCAAATAAACAGATTTTCATTCCAATGCCACATTCCAATTCAAATTCAAATCGACACTGAGACACTAACTAAGCGACAGAGAGGGATATATAGTGCAAGCGAGAAAGATAGAGCGAATCATCTATATACAGATATACGTGTAAAGATTCAGATTCAGATTCAGTTTCAGTTTCGGTTGCAGGCTCTGAAATGCCAGCCACATTTCGTGTCCTTCGTCGAATTCAGCATTCACTAATTTTTGCCACTAAGATTTGCATGTTAATGGGGAAAATGGGGTGGTAAGTGGATTGAAAAGAGGAGATGGTGTGGGATTTATTTTTCGCCCATTTGTTGTTGAATTTCTTTGGCGCCCGCCCAGTGAATTTCGGATCCTTTTTCACCGGTTTCAGTTTCGGTTCATTTTCAGGCCACCGAATTAAAAGTTTTGACCGAAAATAAGTGAATACTGCTACCTCCAATTACTTTGGCTTATTAGGATGTAGCAACTTGAAAAACTTTAGCATGCAAAATGATGGCTACCGAAAATCTAACAATTATTTAGAGGGGGTTAAATTCAATTAGAAATCAAGCAAGAGCAAACCAGCAGAGCAAGTAAATTCAAATGAGATAAGATTGCCCTTTTTCCCCAGCCAGACATTAAATATTCCTTTTCCCTATGTATATGCACGATTATTAAGGTAAAAACTCAAACTTTTTTCTCGCCCAATTTATTTACATATTTTGCAACACTGCTCTCTCGCTGACGGTCGCCGCAAACATTTTGTTGGTCTCTGTCATATCCTTCACCTAATTTGGCTGCCGGCTGCCGCTGCTGCTGTGTGCTTCATGAAAACTAGATTATGGTCAACTTAGTGTTGGCTACCTTTTATTTTTGCCAACATTTTTGTGTGGTCAACTTTTTCGGATGCTCTGCTGCTCCTGTGGTCGCAAAAATGTGCAGCCATACAATTAAAACCGCAAAAAATGTAAAGGCAGGACGCACGTGAAGGTCCCACTAGAGCTGTCTCTTTCACTCCGCCGCCGCCGCCTGTTTCCGTCTCTTTCCCCTTTTGTACGCCCCCCCTCGTGCTTTTTGTTCTTGCATTTGTTTGGGTCTTTTGTATTGTGTTTGTTGTCGTTATGGTCTAATTATCTCTATTTATTTATGCTACTGCCGAGCAACTTTTGTTTGCCATCTCAAATGCTACCTATCTCTTTCCCACTGTCCTTCCGTCCCTTTCGCTTCTTTGTTTGTTGCGTTTTGCCGTTAGTTCTTCTCTATTCCCCATCTTTGGCTTGTTCTTTTGCTAGTTATATATATATATATAGATATATATTGTTTCGTTTCTCTAGCTTTTATGTAGGCACTTAAAAGATAATCTGCTAGGCAATTTTCTAAGAATGTTTGCAAGGCAATATATATATTTTTAAATTTTAATTACAATTTAAACTATTTATTCTTTCGGTGTATTGAAAACGGAGATAGAAGTGAGATGGCGCACATACGCACAAGCAGAAAGACAGAGATAGAAGGCTGGGCTTACCTTTGCTTTTAAGGCCCAGACATTTCGTTGGACATTATGTTATTACAGCTGCCTGCCATTTCTCTTTCGCCCCAGCCAACAACTACAACTAAAACTACAAAAAACAGAAAAAAAAATAAAAGAAATGAGAGAAAAACTAAAGCCAAGGCAACCAAATTCCCCTTCATCCTCCCGTGAAATGTGTGTGCTGGAAATGGATTTGGACCGTAAAAATGCAGATAATGGGCACCCAGCTCATGTGGGTGCAGTTTTTAAGCCATATCCAAAAAAAAAAAGGCAGAGAATCCTGTAATTGTGGCATCCCCTTTTGCTCGTGCAATTAACAAAACAACTTGAGTATCAAAGGCATACCGGGCGTATGCGTAATATGCGATTGGGTGCACAGAAGGCAGAGAACAGTCTACAAAAACTTGTAGAATAAAACTTCGGTTGGACTTTATAAAATGTTGTTGTGTCAAACACACAGATGCCATAAATTCGGTTCTGAAAATTAATCTATCAGCCTCTAGCCGCGCTTACCCCTCCCCGCTTACCCCTCTTCTTTGCCCAGAAGCTTCTTGGATTCTTTGAGTTTTATTTTAATGAGTAGTTGAAGCGTTTGAAGAGCAGCAAATTTACAGTCAATTAAATGCGGACCCCCCCAAGAAACCCGCCATAAACTCATCCGTATTATATTGGGGATATTGGGGCGAAAGAGACAGAGAAAGAGAGAGTGAGACAGAGAGAACAGCAGAAAGAGAGGGGAGAGAGCGAGCAAGGACTCGAATTATGCCTAATGAGCTGAGCCAAAATCTGAAGCAACAGGGAAACTCAGGGAAATATATTGTATAAGTGCCAAACGAGTGTGGGGTTGTTGGGTGGATGGGTTGGAAATCGAGAAAAGTGGGATGTGAAGGAAATGCCTCCAGTCACGAATACATAATTACAATCGAAAATGCTTTTCATTAATTTCAAGTGCGCTTCAAGCTTCCGACAAACGGAACAAAAAATTAAATATAAAAGGACAGAACCAAAAACAAAAATTTCTTGTTGAAATAATCTTGAAATTCGTCTTCTTTCAATCTCAAGCGTTTTGTCTTATAAATTAGATCAAAGTTGCAGGGAAATATATATTAAACTGGTATGAACTTAAAATGTTTCTTTATTATTAACTGTTTTTTTTTTTCTCATTTCCAATGAACCGTTTGAAAACTAGTTTCAACTCAAATTTACCTTTTTGCCCTTCCAAAAATCAAGTCTTCTTCAGCAAACGCCCACACAAATTTGTTTGGCAAATCGGTACAGAATCTTTGAGCATTTCAATTTGTTTTCAACTTTCAAGCTATCGCAGGGCCAATTATGCGCCGGAGTTCGGGTTGTAGATGGGAATTATGAGCCAGCGGATTGATACCCCTGCTCAGATAGTTGCCAATATATATATATATCAGATAGATATATATATAGTATGGCGGCACGAGAGGGAAAAGTTTCTAATTGTTTTTTAAGTTTTACCCGCCTCTGCCACGCTGCGGGCGAATTAAGGCACTGAAATATGCAACTAACGTGAAAAAAAGGACTAACAGCAAAGTTTCAGCTTAGCCAGTTAGGAAAATTTAGCAATAAACTTTTATTTAATCGATTTTAACACTTGACTGAGGAACGTCGACAAGATGATGATGATGATGAAAATACCAAACTACCTTCGTATCTTGTATCTTGTATCTTTATCTGTAGCTGGATTCTTCAGGCATTTCGTCTTCTGGCCGACAGAAGAGTCAGCCGGAATTTCAATTCCAGTCACACAAACTTTTTGTCGCCAAGCATTTTCCTTTGGTTCTTTGGTTTTTTTTTTCCTTTGCCCTTCTGCTTGCTGCTGCTCAGAGAAACATAATGAATTTTTACAGTTAGTTGGCTCGTGATTCATTTTCTTGAAGGCCAACGTGTCCTCCTCGCAAACATCAAAAGGAGCTAAGTGGCAAAAGCCGAGCAGCCGAGCACCTGAGATGCCGAGAAGTGAGAGGCGAGAACCGAGATCCAATAGAAACGAGAAAAGTTTCGCCTGGGCAATAGTTTATTCCACTTTGCTACCAATTAGAGCATTGAATTGTGCCAACAGCAGGTGCACAATCATCAAAATACCACCCAATATAACTACCCAACTCAAGTTCTAGCTCAAACTCGAACTCGAACTCGAACCCCAAACGCAATGCCAGAAGGGCGGACAATTCATTTGTGATATTATATTGCAGTCGTCGTCGGTCTCGATGGCAATCCCCTAATGGGGTTTATTGAGACATCATCAATCTAACTTTAGTCCACTTCCGTAACGATTTACCCCCCATCAGCATCGGCCCACCAATTTTGACCCCGACAATTTCCCAGGTAGTTTTGTGCCGTGTGCATGCGGCCAACAAAAGTTCCAATAAAATGGCCAATTCCAGACAACACAATTGCCAACACAATGGCAAATGCCAAGAAAAACAGAATCGTTTTTGATTTGGCTTCAATTTACGTTGCACCATAGTTTTCAATTGTTATCGGTTTATATATTTTTGCGGATAATGATCCAACACGGAGTTCACATATGTTCATTAAATTCAAAAACTTTAATACTGCATTAAAGGTAAAAGTAAAAAAAGGTTTCTCTGTAGAAGAATGTATCATTCCAAAGAAATGCAGAGAAATAAAGTGTGTTTCAAAAACTCACTGCTTAACCTCAAGGATTATGTTTCACTAGTGAAATTCACTTACTTTTTGCCCAAAACAATTTGTGCTGCAAATTCCCAACACTCGAGGCCCAAAAAAGTATGCAACAGAATTTTGCACTTTACTCATGTCAAAGTTGCCCCCACTTTTCCCCTCCTTTTCACCTTTTGAATTGTAAGTGGGCAAAGGTCTTGTCTGCAAAGAAAAAAAAAATGAGGCAAATATAAGTAAAACGTTTTATATAAATATATATATTTCAGTAAAAGTATATGTGTAAAATAAGGAAACTTTTTGCGACCCATCTAACGTTTTTTTTTCCCCACTCTGTTTCTTTTCAGGTGAGTAAACGCAATTTTCCTTGGCCAGAAAAAGAACACATTGATGTGCAAAAGTGAAATCCTCTTTGATGTTCCATGCGGTTTCTTCACCCGGGGAAATCTATGAATATGTGTAGGGGGTCTTGTTTATTTATTTTTTTGGGGAAATGTATAATTTTTTGAGGTAAGTTCGTGCACCGGAAGTGCCGGAAGTTTGGCAAACTAAAGGATATAACGGAGCAAAAGGGCATTTTGCTAATTGCTTCATTAAATGTTTGCCTAATTTCGTTCGAATTAGCTGTGTGTCCAGCAGTGCCTCACGCACACCAACACACTACTGATAGACACACACACACACAGAGGCACGCACAGCATCTTATTTGTGCTTAATGACTGCCACTCGAAATACCCATTAAACCACCCAACCACCCATTAGTCTGCCATCATTAGGTGAATCTCTTTTTCTCGATTTGCGCTCAACTGTTGTAACTGTTGCAGTTCATCTCCTGAAAATGTAAGGAAATCGACGAAAAGCCTAGCTTCGGATAGAGCTTTTCACTCTCCTACAAGAGAAATTAGAACCCACCATACTTGATGCCAATAAGAGAGCAAATTAAGAGAGCGTGATGACCGAAGAGAACGATTTGAAAAACGTAGGGCGAGGGGTTTGTTTTGTTTTCGGCTTATGCGATTGTTTTAAATGGTTTTAAACTTTTGAATCTTAAGTACTACCTAGGGCATGGAAAAAAAAAGAAAAAAAAGGAAATTTAATATGTTTAATAATACATATAGTACATAAACTAACATATCTTATAATTCATAAGGAAAAACTCGAAAAAAAAAATAGAAATCGATCTGGATTTAGTTTGTTTCTTTTCAAAAACAACTTTGTACATATCTCAGAAGAAATCGCAGAAGCGCTATTAAGCCGGCTAAACGTGATCGCAATGCTTAGTCTTAGTCGCGATTTTCCAGCGATTTTCACCTAATCAAAACACCAGAGCTTTTGCTTTTTCACCACAGCGTTGCAAAGAAGCGAGGAAAAACATAGAGAGTTCGAGAGCAAGAGATGAAATGCCGAAGAAGAGATTTTCCGATGCAAATGCCATTCGGCTTTCCTCGCGACATTGGTATTAGTGCACACAAACATGCATACATATACGCACACACACACACACACATAGGCACACAAGGCGGATGCTGACTGTTTGCAAAAAAGAAAATGGAACAGAAAGCACAACAACACAATGTTGCCCGCCATCTCTCCGTGTGTGTTTGTGTGTGTGCGTGCGTGTATGTGTGTGAGTGTTACTTGTGCGTTAGTGTGCGTGCTCGTTTCTGCTCGGCAAAACGAACGCTCGTCTGCAGCACTTATCTTCATGGGATAAATCTCGCTGCTGGCCGCCGCAGTCTGTTTTCTATACGGGCGTAAAGCGGTCGTCGAGCACGGTTAACAGAAAAAAATACAAACAAACAACAAAAAACAAACACCCCAACCAAAAAACAACAACAAAGATAACGAAGAAATAACGCAAATCAACGAAATATCAAAAATAAAAAAACCTTAAATATTTGGCGAAAATAAAGTAATAATAATACCATTAAAAAAAAGAGAAATAAAGACGAATTAGAACAAGCGGCAAATGCAGCAAAGAAGCGAAAGGAGTTAGATAAACTTAGGTAGTCTTACCAAACAACACATGGGAAATCAAAAATTAAAAGTAATTAACTATAATGAACTTGAATGAATTTCAAAATGTATACATGTATACAAATTCGTGAAGATATCAATTATTAAAAACATAACCAGAACAAAACGCGCGCCCAAAAAAAGTGTGCTAGAAAAATAAGAAGCCAATCCGATATAATATGAATATTTTTTATTCGCATCGCTTGAAATTTTTTTAAATATTTTTTTATTGTTCTTTGCCGTGTGCTAAGTGAAACAAAAAAAATCAAGATACAAAATTTATGTACATGAATAAGAAAAATGTAAACAAATGCTAATAAATGAAAGACGTATGCGTGTGTGTGCGTGTATTTATTTGTTGTTTTCTTTGCCTGTGTGTGTGCGTGTGTTTGCTGAAGCATAAAAACAACAATAAAATATATTACAAACAAAAAAGAGCAAAAGCAGCGAAATGAGCTAAAGAGAAGTCCGGAAAATGGGATTGGGGAATATGAACAAGAAGCAGAGCGATAACAATTGCAATAAAAACAAGCACATAACAAGCACCAACAGCAACAACAACAACCAGTGTGTGTGTGTGTGTGTGTGTGCCAGATATTGTATTTGTGTGTGTCAACGAAATCATCATCGCAATCATTGTCTTCATGTTCAGTTTCATCATCGATAAGATATTCATTAAATAGGCCTCTTCTTTTCGTTCTTCCGTAATTTTCCGATTTTCCTTTGCGGCGTAGAAAGTGCTACGTACAATTTTTACTTCGTTTGGTCAACTTCAATTTGTAGAATTATTCTTTTAATTTTACCAATTATTTCCTTAAGTTGTTATACAACTTAAGAGTTTTAAATTTATTACATCATAATAGAAGGATTTCTTTTCATTTTGGTGTGCAAATATTTCGTCATTTCACACATCTATCTTCGATCTTAAAATTCCGTTCAATCTAAATGCATTTGTGGGCTTAAGTTTTGATTATTATTATTATTTAACTGGGGACGGCACATCAGACGGCTCATCATCGAATCGCACCGAACTGGTGGACATAATTAAATCGGGCTTGTCCATACAATTGCGGGCTTTTGGACTTTAACCCGGGAATCATCATCACTGTGGGCAAACACCATTTATGGCTGCAACAATTTTGATTGAGCACCCAAGCGAATTTAACTCATTCAATAGCCTCAGACTGCAAAACCTTTTGTTCGACTAATTGTTTATGGATGGATGTTGTTGTTGTTGTTGTTGTTGTTGCTGCTTTGTGGCTGTTCCTGTTGCTGTGGGGTTATTGTTGCTATTGTCGCTGCAGCTCCAATCAATGGAGTCCATTTCGAAAGTGGATTTATGTTCTTTAATGAGGGGCAATGGACTTGCGGGTATTTGGTTGTGACAGATGCAAATGACTAATCTAAGCTTTTGCACCAGAGCACATACACATATACAAAACACTCACGTACATATACATATATATATATATATTTAGATAAATATATGTATGTATGTATACATATATATAGAATTATATAGAGCATGCTATGCACGAGCACAGCTTCAAGGCAGAAGTTGTTGGCTTAAGCTTTTTGGCTTTAAATGTTCAATATTCAATTACACACATGTTTGGCAATGGCGTGGCAATAATAAATAAGTGTATTCAATTAACTTTTAATCGTTTGATTAGACCCCTGGACAGCTGAAATGTATGATAACATTTATTTCGTCGGAAAAATCTTAGCTATTGAAGCTAGCTCTAGGTCTTAAGCACAAATTAGCTCCCAATGACCCAACTCAAGTTCAAAGTTATTCTCTTTCCTTTTTTTTGGGACTCTGGCTTGACCCTTGAACCGTTCCAGATAATTTCTTCCTTTTCGTTGGAAGGTGTTTGGATTATGGTTGGGGTAGCACACTTTATAAAGAGTTGGAATCACGGGGTAAGTTCCACTCGCTCTTTATTGCACTCAAGAATTTTGTCAGGATTTCTCTTTTTGAATCACTGTGACAAAAGGTTTTAAATTTACCAAAAATGGGTTTCAACTCTTTAGAAGTTGAAAATAAAGTGTTGAGTAAGTTAAGTATTTAAATTGGCAAAAACTTAATGATAGCCGTTTAAGAACTTATTTTTATTCTTTTTTTTTTAATGGAATTCTATACGGCGATTTTTTTCAAGTGATGATTTTCGCCTTTTTCGGTTTTTTCCTCATTTTTTTTTTATTTTTGCAAGTGAGTGAGTAAGTGTGTATGTTGATGTAAGAAGCAAGTGTAAATAAAGAAAAGTCGTGCCCGTTGTGCAAGCACTCAAAAGTGGCTGCACACACACACACACACACCCATACCCACACACGTACACCTGAGTTTCACCTGCATTCGTGGCACGTTTCTTGGAGCTTGTAGCTCCTCTTGGAGGTGTAGCAACCCCAGCCCACAGCTTCGTTTTCTTTCTTTGCTTTTTACTTGATATACTCGAGGCTTTCCTCTCCGTTTTTCCCCTTTTTTTTTTTGTGAGGGGTTCTAGGCTAAGGTTTTCAACAAGCACTCGTCGTCATCGATGTTTGCACGTTTCGCTTTATTTATTTGGAAATCTTTTCTTATTCCGCTCTTCTTGCCCCACTCTGCCCTTTTCTCTTTTCACTGACAAAGTGTATTTGTATTTGCTTAAAAATCAATTACGTCATCATTGTAAAATGGCAATTGGATATATATAACGATGGCAACTCTGGCAGTTGGCTGGCTCTTACATAACGATGGCAACCCTGCTGCCAGGCGCTCTTTCATCATTTCGTTTATTTGTTTGTTTGTTTGTTTGTCGGCACTCTTCCACTCCACCACTTGTGTCAATACTTATCGGGTGATATTAACGTTACTGTGACTGGATACCCACTCCTCTGTGCCCCGAAAAATTTCCACCTGGCATCTGTTTGTGTCACATGTCCTTTGCTCCCCAACCCCAAAAATGCCATCCGAAAATCTTCCTTATTGTTTGCGCCATATTTTATTTATGTTTTGTCAATTTTTGTGCAACTTTTGCTCGTCGCTTTGTCTGCTTGCCCTTTCACCCATAACCCTTGTGACCCCCTTCTTTCTACGCCCCAGCATACTCATAGTAAATGTTATAACGCAGCGGATTTGACAGCTCCTTTGGGCCATTTCATTTGTGGCAAACTTTTTCAATGGCCGTCAAATAATGCAGCCAACATCCTAGCCATCTGACATTGAATGGTGTTTGTATGTGTCTGTGTCAGTGTGCGTGCACGTGTGCGTGTGTGACTGTAAGGGGGCGTGGCCATGTGGGAGTTCAAATTCATTCCATTATTGTTGTTTTGTGTCAGATACCCAATGGAATATCCCGGTGCTTATCATCGATAGGTTTGTGTGCTGACAATTGGAAGGGGAAATTGGTAATTGGATTGCTTCCAACTATTATTTCCTCGAAAAAATGTCATCGATATTTTGCTTTTGTATAACAACATTAATATTATCTTCTTGCGCACATATGATAGATATTCGCATTCAAACAGAATGCAGCGATAAAATCAGGCTGGTGAAAACAATTATATTTGAAAGTATACAAATTAAAGGGATTTCTTCTTTGCCCAGTAAAAGGCCAGATTTCCAGCAAAATGACAGTGAAAAGAAGAATGCAAACGAGGAGTGCCAAGGTCCAATGTCGGTTTGTCTCTCCCCGGGATTATGGCCCATGCCCACGAATCGGGCAAAAACATATTCCAATCTGCTTCGTCCTGCCATCTTCTTTTTATCCGGCCATCCAGTCAGCCAGCCATTCAATTCGAACAGATTTCGATGAACAAAATAAAAAAAAAATATATATGCAAAAACCCAGCTGAGAACTGTAATTCATTTAAGTGTTCCATTGAGTGGTGTGCCCAGTGTGTGTGTGGGTATGTTCCCCCATAAAATTTCATATTTTTAATGACCATCTGAAGGAAAGAAAAAAAAAAAAAAGAAAAAAAGAAAGGTTCGAAGAATACAAGCGGTTCAGACTCTGCCTGCCAGTCAGGCAGCCACCGAGCAAGGCCCCTCCTCACAAAAGGCATTCTTCGATGCGAAACTGAAAGCAAACATCATGTGCCGGGGCGATGGGAAATAAAATAAAATCCATATATGCATACTTTGCATATTAAAAATAGCATGGAAAGGAATTTGAATGCAAAAGGATATAATATGTATGTGGTACACAAAAGAGTCGGTTAAGTGCAACATGCATGTAGAAATTCAGAAATTCGTTGAACTTTAAGCTCAGTCGCTTTAATTTTTGGTTAATTATTTTGCAACTCCCGACCACAGTCTGCAAATCCTCGTCAGCCGCGGGCTTCTACATCCACATCCACATCCACATCCACATCCACATCTACATCCACATCCTTATCCACTTCCACTTCCAGATGAACTCGCTCGTCTGCCGCTGAAGATGTTCTTAATGGTTCAGTTGTTTGCTCAGCAAATTGAACGAAAACAAACTTCAAAAGTTTGCACCACGGATATGCAGATGGCACGAGATGAAGAAGAAGTGCTGGAATGGAAGTGGTTTTCGGTCGGTTTTTCGGCGGCGTGGCTCTTCGGGGAGCAGTCTCATGATTAAAGATCAGCAGAGCTTGTCACATGTGATTTTTCTAAAATGCAGACCATGTCCTTAGCATTTCTCTTTGCTATGCAAGAATGCCAAGAATGTAATGCATATTCTTACTGCATTAATTTTATAGTTCACATGCTTTATATACCAGTTTTAAAACATTGACTATTCGCTGCAACTTGATGTTACGACATGATTTTTATTAATGACATTCCCGACTTAATTTAACCGTGCTGGTTAATTTGATTGAGTTAATTGACACTCGATGCATCCCATTCGAATGGCAAACCCAATTCATCAGAGATATGCTGGATATGTACTCATGATGTCGACCGCGGAGTGCGTGGCATAATGATCTCATGTTTCCGTTGGTTTTTGCGGTCAGCTCGTGTATGCGGATTGCACAAATTGTTAACTCGGCCACTGGAACTAGTGCCGCCTGTTTCTCTCTCTACGTTTGCTGCTCGATTTATGTATATGTTCGTTTGTATGCTGCTCATTGAGTTTGTTTTGTTGTATGTAATTGTTTTAAAATTGTCACACAATTGCTGCCCCTTTGGGGGCGGCGGTCGCTTTCGAGGGCGTGGCAAGCAACAAGGGCAAGGTTGCTGCAGTTGACAAGCCGCAGTGGCAAGCGTTTTAAAAATTTATGTTGCACAGGCAGTCAGGCGGCGCAAGGACAAAACTAAAGGGGATGCTACAGCAGCAGCAGCAGCAGAAGGTGCAGGACTCCAACTGGTGGGTTGGTTGGTGGGGTGGGTGGGTCAGGGGTTCCGAAAGGAGGTTAGTTAACATGACCTGCTGAGGTCCGAGCCTCGGTCCATGTGCTGCTGCATCCGGTTTCCACAACACACAACAATAAAACGAACGAACGACGCAACACTTATGTTGGTTTACTTTTGCTGCCAGCCCTTTTGCCGACTACTAGCCCCCCATCACCCCTTTTTTGGCCACACAATGAAGTGCCTCCAACAGTCAACAACAACGGCAGCCAAGAAAAATGCTGTAGCTGAATTCCAGCAGCGTGACAGTTGCCGTTGAAATATATAACCTTCAATGCAGAGTGTCCACAGGGGCAGGCTCTACAATAATCTCAACCAACTGCTGGGGAATTTATATAAAATAAGGAAAAAAAGGGGGCACACACTAGGTTAGGAAAACTGCAGTTATTAGTTTCAAAAATTATAAGCAAATTCATTGCTTAAAGCAAATTAAAGAAAAGTTTAGCGTTTAGGTAGTAGAACAGCTAAAAACTAGTTGCATTTTTTTTTTTTTTTGTGCACCTAGAGAATTTAGAGTGCGTCTTTCTTCAATTGTCGGCTTTTCCGCATTTTCATTTTGTTTGTTGTCTTTGCATGTGTTGACCATGACATGAACTCGTGTGTGACGAAAACAAATGACTGACGCAGATGTAATGGCAACCCTCTGCCAGCCGTTTCCTTCTTTTTCTAATTAAAGGCCACGTAGGAAAAATTGCACAAACTGTGGAATTTAATTTTATATATAAAAAAAAAAACAAAACGCAAAAAAAAGACATTTGAGAAAAATAGCGAAATGAAATTAATGGATCTCGTGTCTCTCCCCTCTCTCTCTCTCTCTCTTTTGCGCTACTGCTGTCTCGCTTCCTCACTTCTGGTGACCATAATCACAGCTGCATTGTGCACAGCAATTAAAGCAACAACAACAAAAAAAGGGGGGAAAAATTGAGGAAAAACTGTTGGAAAAATCACGGAAAAACGGGGAGAAGGGAAAGTTTCTTGTTGTTTGCTTTTTAATGGTTTTCAATGATTAAATTGTTGATAACAATTTTAAGCTGCACTCGTTCAGGCAGCACTCATTCCCCATCCCTCTCTCTCCAACTCTCTCCCTCTCACTCGACCTGCAGACATCTCTCGCTCTCTCTCGCACTTTCTATATATTTATGTACGTCCCTCGTTAGCATCTTGTTGTTTTTGCTGCTGGCGACTAACTTTGCACTGACTATGGGCCATGTAAAGTTGAACGTGGGCATAACAATGTGCCCTTAACTTGGCCCACAGACTGCACTTTTGTGCCTCGTCTCTGTCTTACCCTTGTACAGCCGTCTCCGTCCCACTCTTCTCGACTCTCTTTCTCCCTCTATCCTGCTGTCCCTGCCCCTGTCCCTGTCAATTTCAATGTGCAATTACTTGGAATTTGTTTGAAGTTTTCCAAGCAGCAGCAGCAGCCGGAAAAGTTTTTCCTTTTTTTTCCCCATCTTTCTTATACCCCCAACAGACACACATTAAAAATTTAATTAGAGAGTGCCTCGACATCAGAAATCAAAACAAATCGGGCGAAAAAGTTCTCTTTTAGCAAATTGAGCCGAATGAATTTTCGGTTTGAGTTGCTCCTGCATAATCCCTCCTCTCTGTCTTCCTTAATTTTATTGGCGGGTATTCATTAGCTGTGAGTTTTTTACTGTTCAAAGTTGAGCGTTTAATTTGTGCAGCTTTTTTTGTGATAATAAATCTGTCATAGATTATGGTGCTTAATTTGTTTAATTTGTTATTAATAATTTCCTTTTTTTCTTTTCAATTTTGTAACTAATGATTTATTAAGATTTAAGTTGTTAACCCGGTCGGAGTTAGGAAAAATTGGCAAAGTTAAAAGCCATTTCTTTCTGTGTCATGCCTTAAATAAACTCCTTTATTTCGTATATCCTGTTTGGCCGCCTCAATTCGTTTCGCGGCTTATGCATTCTCCTGTGTTTTGTCCTCCTCCGCTTTGGGGGTCCATTTGGGACCCGGAGCCCGCTTTGTCATGCTAAGGGTTAAGCCCAAGTGGTTAGAAAGAGGATTTAAGAACGGGGTTGGGCATAAATAACGACACGTTGTGCATTTTGATGGGAGCCCGGAATTTTCGGATAGGGGATTGGTCACGGTATATTACTGGGGGTTAGAAACAAAAAAAAAAAAAAAAAAAAATAGGATGAGATTGCGAACCTGACTCCTGTTTTGCCCTTTTCCGCATCATTGCCCCAATGTCGGTCCAAAAAAAAAAAAACCAAAAAAAAAAAAAAAGGAAAAAGGGGTAGCAGTGTAAAACCACACGAAAATGTTTTTATGATTATTATTCGTACACTTTTCGTTGATTTTTATGATTATTACGACTTTGATGTCAGTTAAATGCCCGTAAATATTCATTGAAGTTATATTGAACAGATTCAATTGAAACTTTAACCTCGCAAAAGGGCATGGGCATGGGCACGGGCACTTTGCGTTAGCCAATGAAGTTGTTTACATTGGAGTTGATGTCCATTCAATTTTCATGGCTGTCAGCTTATCAAATATGCGAAATATTTCGAAATATTTCAATTGCATAACAGTCGTCCGACAATCCCAATAGTAATCGTTATAATAATGACAGCGGGGAGTCCAAAAACCATTCAACTGGCAACTGGCAAACAAAATAAAGCGCATTCGAATATATTTGATGTTTTGACCATTAAAAGTGCAACAAAATCTCGAATGCAAACAGTTTCACAGAGTGATCTGGGGCAAAGCCCAACAATATCCTTGCACAAATAGTGCAACATGTTCAATGCATAAACAAGCATATTTCTTCTTACTCCAAACTCAAATTTCACCATGAATAAGACATGAGTTTGAGTATGAAATAACTCACATTTATGTACATTCAGTTGCCAGACAGTTTGAATTGGCTCTTTGGGGTAACTTATCGATTGAATTGAGAATTGGGAAGCGAACAGAGTCGAGTCGAGTCGAGTGAGACGAGTTTCCATTGGATATCTTCAATAATTCATCGGATTTTTTAGGCAAAAGCTAAGCTTTAAAAGAGAGAGTTTCGAGCATTGCAAACATTTTTACTGTCGTCCCTTATCATTGGTTTAAAAAGTTGCTCTTTGCCATTTATTTTTGAGGGCTTTACGAGCTGTTCTATGGAGCTGACACTCCCTCGGGTCTCGAGTTTTATGTTTCTTTTATGAATTCGAAATTTCGACACACTCACACCGATGCCAAAAATGCCATTGCAAACTTTTCACACACACGCACACAGCACAATAAACATAAAAAACAAAAAAAGAAGCTAGAACTTTGGTCCACTATCTGCTTTTCTGCTGCGGCCAGATCTGCTGTAAATAATTATTTATAGTATATACTCTATATAAGAATTTTGTATATATACATATATAAACGTAAATGTACTGGTATGTGTATGTGTCAATGTATGTGCGTTTGCCTGTCTATTACTTAAAATACAACTACAAAAGCACCTAAAAATCTTTAAATCAATCAAAAATGAGATATATATATATATACATATATATAAATTAGGTATTTAATTTATGCAAATGAAAAGTGCGCAAAAGGCGAAAGAAAACCGACAAAACAAACGACAAGCAAATTCGAAATTAATTTGCATTGAATAACAAAGGAACCGCTTCGGTTTCAATTTCACTTCCAGCCAAGGATAAACCCCTAGACAAGATAAAAAGAGAAAAAAAAAAAACCAAAAAGCCGAGAAAAAACGTCGACACAAAAGAGAAGCCAAATGAGGGAAAATGAAGTGCCAAAGTGTTGAAAATAAAGCGAAAGCCAAGAGACGAAATTGAAATCGAGTATAAAAGGTTTTTCCGTTCAGTTTTAATCGGTATCGCGCGTTCACTTCCGTTCCGTTTCGTTACGTTTTGTTTGGCTACGATCTGCGTTCGCCTTAGCCCAGCCGTTTCCGTTTCCGTTCCGTTCCGTTTCGTTCCGTTTCCGCTCGGCAAACATTTAAATGGCTACCAGCTGCTGCTTATGATGGAGACATTCCTCGTCCTGGGCCTGTGTTTCATCCTGTACGAGGCATTGGATTTCTTTCAGGGCTGCATCCACAGTAATACCCCATCGCCCAGCGATCAAATCGAAGCCTATCGCCGCGAACTCGACGAACAGCGCCAGCAGCAGCAGCAGGAACAATTCCTGGCGGGATTGACGCCGTTGCTAGGCGCTCAATTTGCCGCTGCCGCCGCCGCCGCGGCCGCTGCCGCCGGTTCGCAGTCGACGTTGGGCAGCACGACCACGCCCACCGCCTCCACGGCCAGCGTTATAAGTGATTCATACGATCAGGAATCGCAATCGCAATCTCAGTCGCAGTCCCAATCGCAATCCAATCAAAATCAACAGCATTCGCTAAGCACGCCTGGCCTGTTTCGTCCCGCCGCCTTGGGCTACTACGATCCGGAGGATCCGTTGCATGCCACAAACTCCCTACCGCGCGACTTTTACTATCTGCAGCAGCAGCAGCTGAAGAACAAGGTCAGCTCAAGATCGCTACTCTCCAAGTTCTCATCGACCAACTCGGATAATCGCATACATCCGGAGGCTGGAGCCGGTTCAGGCCATCATCACAGTGTCCTGGGAGCAGCGTCTGTTATAACAAGTCAACCCTTACCATCTGGCGGTGAGATACCATCCAGTCTCTTCGATCAGCCGGGACAACCGGCTGTGGTGGTGCCACCACTGCAACTGCAACCCTCATCACCACTATTTGTGGAGCTTAAAAGGGCAATTATAAGTCAGAATCAGAGATCCCAACCGATAAAGTATCAGGCGAGAGAATCAATCGAAGAGCCACAGTGCCCTCAGTGCGAGGAAGAGCAGATACAGTATTTGGCAGAGACTTTGGACGATCTTGCCGAATCCGAAGATCAACAGTATTCGCCAGCCGAAGAAGAGGACGACGACGAAGAGGAGGAGGAGGAGGAGCAGAACGAAGAGCAGGAGGATCGCGAGGAGCAGCATCCCTACGTGGGAGGCGCAACCAGTGAGCCGGATATTTGTGCCGCCACACGACAACAGCTAACCAGGATTCATCACATCGCCATTGACGACATCGCCACCGGACAGGAGCATCATCATCATCATCACCACCATCTCAGCATTTCGGGACAGGCAACGTCGTTGGGCGCCAATTCTCACGCAGACTTCAGGGAAATCGAGTGCGAGCGACTGCGACGCAAGTGCGTTAGCGTTAAGCGCATCTATAGCATATCGGAAAAGTTCTAATTCAGATTCAGATCAGATCACTACTCAAAACTCAATTCGATATCTCAGCTCTCATACCTGTACAGCCCTTCACCATATTGCACTTCAATCGATCAATATCTATGTATACCGAAACAAAAATACAAAATCAATCAAAATCGAGAATCGAAAATCGCCAAATCAAAAATCGAAGCCAAATCAAATCGAAATAAATGCAAAATCAGTTTTCAAATTCCGCTCACCAACAATCGAACCAAATGCAACCAAAATCACAAAATTGCCCAAAGCGAAACACCCCACACAAGGTTAGCAAAAAGTTAAAAACCATAAGCCAACCAGCTGAAAAGAAACAAGAAACCAAGTCAAACACAAGAAAAAAAAAAAAAAAAGGAAACCCAAACCAAAAAGCCAAAACCGACACAACAAATAGAAGAAAAAAAAAAAAAAAAAAGCCAATGAGAATTTTTCAAAAAATATTTCGCACAGCATATCTCGAACATTATTATATTTTTCGCCTTTTTGTTTTCTCACCTGCTTATATTCACTGTTTCTCTCACCTGTTCTTTATGCCCCTCACCCTTCACCACCGGTTTGGTCTTCGGCTTGCACTGTTCACCTTAGTCCTATCTCACATTGATTAAATCTAATTATATTCCGCATATTTCACGATAAAAAAAGGTTGCCTCTCACCCTAAATAATCGAAAAAATGATATACCACAATAGCCAAACTTGCTCAGAGAACTGGTCATATTTTTCACACCAATCTGCACTCTTTTTTTCCTTCGAAACTCAATAACATTTCTTCCACTTTCACCTAACAGGACAAGAAGTTTTGCACCAAGCCCACTTTTTTTGTACGTAAATCACGTGATTTTTTATCTTCATTGTCCACCACATACGAACACCCGAAAATCCAACTCAACTCCAACTTCTCTCTCTTTATCTCTCTCTCACTCTCGCTCGGACACACACACGCTCACACACATAAGCCACCGTCAATTTGTCACCTGTTTTTCTCTCTCTGCATTGCTAAGCCCGGCTCTAATAATTCCCAACTTTTTGCAGCTGCGAAGTCACTCAACACAATCGCACACGTGTGGTGTGCAAAGAGTACTAGTAAGGTTACATCCAAAACTACTTAAACATACAGATTCTTGCATATTTTATTCTATTCTATTTGGTTTTTATTTTATATTTCCTCTTTTTGGGTTCGGATTTTTGTGTATGTCGCTCGCTCGTAGAGAGAGTGAGAGAAGGAGAAGGGGCACAGTTTAAAATTCTGGCCCTTCCATGTGGTTGGTCCTCCTCTCGAAACTTTTTACTTTTGTTTAGATTGTTGGTTTAACTTCGCTTTAATTTTTCTAGTTTCAGTTTCTGCCTTTTCTCCCTGCAATTCTCCTTGCTTCGCTTTTTTCGTTTTGTTCGCTTTTCCCTTTTTTGCTGGCTTTTTTTATCCTGGGAGAATTCTCCGGGTCTTAGCCACTTGGGGGACTGGAACAACAAATATGCTAACTAGTTGGCTTTGGCCAGGTCCTCTGGCGTCCCAGTCTCCGCCTCATTCCTGGCCGGCCTGGCTTTTAAACCTCTGCTTTCGAGTGTTATGCAAAGTAAATTGTACATAATTGTCAGGACTAGCAAAACACATAGACCCAGCCACAGCCAGACGCTCTCACATATATGCAAATGACGGGAGCTGAAGACGGAGGACAATGACTAATTTTGCTGTCATTGTTGGAGGAGAAATGAAAAAAAAAAAAATCAAATAGGTGAAGGAGAAAGGGGAGGCAGGGAAAGAAAGGAGGAAGAGCTGTAGAGCATTACTATCATATCTTACAAATTGTCGCAGCAGACTCCCTATCTGCCCTATATAAATGTATGTACATATACATGCATATATGTATGTATATACATACATATATCCTTTCAATTATTCGATATGTGGTAGAATTTTCTTGTTGTATTCTTTTATTCCTTGGACCTCGTTTTCATCTCCAGTGACCATGTGTGTTTGTCTATCCTTGGCCCGCATCAAGTTAACTTTACCCACATGTCCTTCCTCATCTCCATGCCCTCCTCTTCTCCTGCTCCTCCTCCCATTTTTCCCTGCTTTCAACCATTTGTCTCTCCCTTTTGTGCTCAGCGTTCAACGTTCAACGTTCGTAATCTTTTGGTCTTTTCTTCATCATCGTTTAGCTTGATGTGGTTTTCCCCGACTTAATCAGTTTTACTATTGTTTGTTTTTACCAAGCACACACGCACACACTCACACACACAGCTACCCTCTTTCCAATTGCCTACGTATGTGTGCGTGTGCATATACATGTACTCCACATTTAACAAATATATGTACACATGCGTTCAACATAATAGGTCACAAGATGGGAATATTGATGAGAATATCTAAAGTATCTATAGAATATAGCTGGTTCTGAATTCAGGCTTTTCTAATTTTACTTGAATGCTTAAAGAATCTTAAGCATGTGATTTGAATGTGCGCTATTATTTCGCCCACAACTGTGAATTCGCACTGAGCGCGCAGAAAAGTATGCTATGATTTTTGTTTTGTGTTCGACAGGCAGGAACTGGCAATTATATTGTGTGTATGTTGCGGTACATATGCGAGTGTGTGCGTGGGTGCGCGTGTGTGTGTGTGCTGTGTATGTGTATGTGAATATTTGCCATAAATGCTGCATCATGGCAAGTATTTAAGCCATTGAGAGGCATTTCTGCTAACCCAGAAACACATTCATCTCGGCCTTTCTGCCTGCCGCTGGTTCATTCAAGGGCAATATTCTTCTGCATCATTAACCCGCTGCCGACCGCCGCTATGCGAATGGATGGATGACCCACAGCCATGCAGTCACGGTCAGCTTAACCCATTCGTGCCCGTGTGCCTGTTTCTTTGCGAAAATTTCACAAAATCGAATCAATAGTCTTCCGTCCGAGTGAAATTAATTTTGCTAATTTCGCAAATTTAAGTGAAACAAATGCTCTCTACTTAAACTCAACTTAATTTACCCTAATCCTAGTGTGTCTGTGTGTGTGTGCGCGTTTTAACCCCCACTCATCTATCGTGGGTTAATTCCCAAAGACGTATTAGCCCGTCGAAATTTATCCAACTCAATTAATCTCAGCGTTCTGTTCTCTGACTTTACAAAATTGATAGCTTCGTGCGAGAAGGCGTGGCTGTGGCGCCTCTTTTGTGATTTATACCCGATTTCGCTGCGTGTTTCGCTTAGTTTTTATCCTTATCGGTTGATTAAAGTAACAAAACTGCGCGAATATTCCTACATCATAAACCAGTTAATAATTTATCTTTTGTTCTACCACTGCCTTTCAACCCATTGTTTTTGATTACTTGTGTGGCTAATTATTTTTGCAGCCGCAAATGCGACAGGATAAAGTTGACTTTTAGTTGCAACGACTGCCGTGCATATTTAATTCATGTGAAGAGTGAGCGTAGCGATAGAAAAAACTTTGTGTGCTCTATCAACTGCGGCTTAATAATATAGTCTATGTATATACATAGTCTATATATCCTTCTGTCTGCGGTCTGCAGTTTTAACTTGTTGAATTGACAGCAAACAAAAAGGCGAGGAATACACGGAAAAGTTGCCACCACACAGGGTGGCTAAAATACATACACACATTACATACATACATTATGTACATTTTATATGTGCTGCAAGTTTTAATTCCGCCAAGTTTGAAAAGTCATCATCTATGCCATTGTCAACTTGAGTTCATATGTGTGTGTGGGAGTGTGCGAGTGTGTGTGTTTGCTGCTCTGTCTGTCTATGTGTAGATTTTTACAAAATATAACTATCTATGTGAATTCAGCGCCCAGCTTCTTCTTGTTGCCAGCATTGGCGACACGACCCTTCAGCGATTGCACCGCCAAATTGGGCAGACATCCGCGCTTCTGCAGATCATCCAGTTTGACCGTGATCACCGTATCGATTTCCTTTTGCCGCTGCGCCTCGGCCGCCCTCTCCCTTTCGAAGGCCAAGTGCTCGTCCTCCAGTTCGCGGCGACGAGTCTTCTCCCGCTCCTCGATTTGGCAGGAGACACTGGAGCGCAGACAGGCCTTCTTGATGGCCTGCTCCTCGGCCTCGCGCTTCATTTGCTCCTCGTGCTTCTTTCGATACTCGATCATCTCCTTCAGTTCGCGTTCGCGCTGCACATAGTAGCAGGCCTTCATCTGGCTGAGATGCTCCATTTGCTCCATATTGGCCCGCTTGAGTTCGGCGGCCATTTTGCGCTCCTTTTCGGCCGCCTTGCGTTCGTTTTCTCTGTACTTCCGTTCGAGGCGTTCGTGTTCCGCCAGGAAATGCATCTCCTCGCGATTATCCTTGGCATCGAGAATCTTTTGGCCCACTGCAAAGAGGACATCCCGCTTGCGTTTCTCGTCCGCCGCGATGGCCTCGCGTTCCGCTCGCTGTTGTCTCAATTGCTGCTCCTTGAGCTTTAGGTACTCGTACGCTCTGTTCTCATCCCTTTGATCCTGCTCGCACATCATCCGTACGAAGTTGCGATGCAATTTCGTGTACTTATTCAATTCATCGCGGTAGGCCAGCTTGCGGCGCGATTTCATCTCGCCCTCTGCCAATTCAGCCTTTTTATACTCATCGACGGCGGCACGCAAGTCTCGCGCCTCCAGACGCAGCCGATCCTGGGCCATGAAACGCAACTTTTCGCGATCAGAGATTTGCTCACGCACTGCGTTGCCAAATTGCTTGCGCCTCTCCTCTTCGGCCTGATCTTGCTGCTCCACCGTGCCCCACTTGGCATTGTTGTAGTCGCGATTCTTGCGGGCCATCTCCTCGTCGTGATCCAGTTGAATGCGATTGAGGAGCTTCCTCTCCTGAATCTGAGCCGTCCACATGGCACTGCATTTGGCCTCGGATATCGCACGCGTGGCATCCTTCACTCGCACATCCGACTCGTATTTGGCATCCAGGGCGCGGTGGAGTACCTACAATGGGTGGGTAGGATAATCGATTTCAATCTATTGGTTATCCTATTGCCATAATGATGGTTACCATAATGGTTAAACCAAAAACTACCTGCAATCGCTTGGCCTCCACCCGCCGATCCTCGTTGACATCCTCATCGGCCTCGTCATCGTCCCTCTTCTGCGCCTCGCGTTCCTTCTCCCTGCGCTGCTCGTCAATGTCGTGGAAATAGTTGCGCATACGTTCCGCTTCGGCTGTGTGATATTGCTGCTCCTCCATCCGGCGATCCTGTTCCGCGCGACGCTCCTCGGTGGTCCGCGGTCTCGAGGCCCTCATGCGATCCAACTCGCACTGCGAGAGCTCCGCATAGCCCTTTGATTCCCACGATTGGCCCTTGATGTGAAAGAACGTCGCCTTGGCACCGTCGTATTTGCGGGCTCGCGGTGGCGCCTTACCGCCACCCACCGCCGTCTTCTGTCCAGGCATGGTCACTGGATTCGGTAGCCGTGTGCCCGGCGGCAATGGTCGCCTCTGGACCTTGGGCTTCACGGGTCTATCACGGCGTACGCCACATAGTGGCTCCTCGTC
This sequence comes from Drosophila simulans, assembly GCF_016746395.2. Lineage (NCBI taxonomy): Eukaryota > Metazoa > Arthropoda > Insecta > Diptera > Drosophilidae > Drosophila > Drosophila simulans. The sequence continues at coordinate 4,837,348 of NC_052525.2, forward strand.
GACCGTCGATAATGGTGGCGTTTCCAGATAAATCGGCTTCTTTAGTCGATCATAGCAGTCCGCGTGCAGCTTCATGGCAGCTCGCGAACGACATGGCATCACCATCGGCATCTTGACGTATTCTATCCTATATGTATATCGCGCTTCAAATTGCTGATGGCCAGAGGGGTGGGGTGGCAATCGCAATAGCAGCTTTCTCGCTTAGCTGTTTGGTTTGTTCCTATGTTGAGTTGTTGGCGTCTGTTTGTGTTATTGCTCGGAGGCTCTTGTTTTGTTTGCATGTGTCGTATGTTTCGTTTGTTTATCCAATCGAATCTGGCAGGTTAAACCTACATGGGTTCAAAGCTTGCTGGGGAGGGCATTACAATTACAGGGTATTTGCTGGGAATGCAGGCTCACATGACCATTTTGAATCTTTCTGTGCTTTAAGCAGAGTTCATAGAGTTCCCTTAATGTATTTGAGTATCCCAAAATTAAACATGCTCGTGTACGCTGCTTCTACTTGTTAACACCTGACCACTTGAGTGTCGTTTTTGTCGAGTGGCAGGTGAGAAGGAAAAACTGGAGGAAAACTGTGGGGAGTGGAAATATGGAAAGCTAGTTGGGGAAAAAAGGGAAAGGCGGCTACTGCTGCTGCTGCTGCTGCATTTACTTCCGCCTGCTTTGCTTGCATTCGAAGGCGTTGATGCTTGCATTTTGGAATAGCCCCGACAATTTGCATTCTTTGTATGTGCCACGCCCATGGCCCGCCTGCCCCACCGCCGCCACTCCCTTCGAAATCCAGCCACCAGGTAGGTGGCATGAAAATTTAATTACACGCCTCGCTGAAACGCAGTGCCTGAATATAGGGGTCGGTGGTTTTTTTTTTTTATATATATATATATATTTTTTGTGAAAACCTCGCTGTTGCCTGTAGATTAGGTCTCACCAGAAAAAAAAGGATAATGGAGGAATATATAGTTCAAGAAGCTGGGTTTTAAGAATGACTATAACATTGCAGTTATTTTTCGGTATTTTGGTATATGTATGTATAACTTAACTAGCCGAATCTTTTGTGCACTCGATACTGACCAAGTTCATGTTGAGTCGTCATATGACGAATGCTGGAACAGAATTCGAAACCGAAACCGAACCGAATTGACTCAATATCCAGCCCCTAGTGTTTGTCTTGTCTATTTGTGTGGTGGTGCTCCTGTTGTCGGGGGCACAAAGAGCCATCCTCCATCTACTCCGATGCTCGACACCCAATACCCAATACTCGAGATCCCGATGAGATGGTGTGGTGGCCGTGGGCCAAAATGGTTGCTTCACCATGGACAACCAACAGCGACCACATCGCCCATGGGCTCCGCCCGAAATACACTCCTGTTCGCCAGACATCAATAACACCGATGTTTCTCGCATCGGGCTGAGCGTGAAGTTTTTGCCATAAATATGAATTATTTTTTGGTAAGCGGCTAACAATCATATTACGTACTGTACATATGAAAAGGGGGCGGGGCGGGGCGGGGGCAGCATCGTCTCCGCAAAACTTTTCTCACATTTCAATGGCAATAAAAGTGATTTAATAAGGCGCAAAACAGCACAACAAAAAGGGGCAAAAGGGGGCGTAAAAATTTGGGCAAGCCAGCCAGAAAAGCGAAATCAATTTGATTTGTCGCCGTAGACGACGACGACGGCAACGGTGGGCGGACGACCCACCGACCACGCCCATTGCGTGTGATTAAGTGCGCGTTTAATGTGCACGCCATGGCCATAAAACAAATTGTATGCAATCCTGCCACCGAAAGCTTTCGCAATTTACTCCCCACAACTCTGGAGGAGATTTACCCGGCTCCATCTGTGTGCGTGTGCGTGTGCAATGCTACTACTACCACTACCACTACAACTACAGCCTCCGTGGGTTTATTCCTCTTTTCTCGCAATCCTTCTCCATTTCCGAGTTCCGTAACTGATTTTGACCCGTAGTCCGTTGGGGAGGCTAAAAACTTTTACAGCTCTTGCTCTGTGCGAGCGCTTTGAAATGTAAATACGGCTCATTATTTCCAATGCCTTGCCATTCATTTGCAAAGTTTCCAGTTTGCCATGGCCCCCACACACACTAGCACACACACACACACACACACAGCTGCAGCAGCAGCAGCAGCAGCATCACAATTTTTAAACACACACCAGTGGACCTTCGCTCACATGCGCACAGTCACCATGGGATAATTTCCGGTCCACTGAGAATGATTCCTTGGCCATTTAATCGTGAAAGTCATATAAAATCACGCCTTATCCACAACTACCTTTTAGGGTGGCAAGTGCAAGATGTGCAAACATCGCTTGCAATCGAAAAGTTATCGATATCCGAAAAAAGCTTTCACGATAAATGAATGTCACAATATACATATATTGTAATTAAATCCAATTTACTGGACTCTTGAACCCACTGTGCTGGATGCCAGGAGTCTGTGGCCATCGGTTCACCTTTAATTAACTGTAATGCCATCAGGCAGCAGGACATCCGTTGGTCAACGTGTGTGTAATGCCCCTTTGCTTACCCTACAGCATTTGCCTTTTCCTCTACCCAGTCACCCCCAGAAGCAGGAAATGTGTGTGTGCGAAAGGTTTATTATTTTCACTTAATTTTTGCTAGATTTTTTTCTTTTTTTTTTTTTGTTTACTTCAGGTTCCAGAACCTTTTGGCTCCGGCCATTCAATTTACGTGCCTCTAGGACGGTCCCTGCCCCAAATGGCAAATCATCACAGCTAGACAGAAAAATAAGAAAGGCAGGGAAAGCGATGGGAAACCCTTCGAGGAAAACGAGAGCCAAGAAGCGGAATGTGGAATCTTGTTTGTATAACCAGAGCTGCGGCAAAATGTTGCTCAAATTGACTTGGGAGGAGGTTCGGATGACTCGGCAGGTGGATCGCAGTGTCCTTCCACGCTGGTAAATGGAGCGGGCTGGTGTGGAGAGTGTGGAGAGGGAAAAGGTAAAGGAAAACCATCGGGCTTGCTGCCAAAAAGGGACAAAGTCAGCGACAAAGGAATGTTTCGCCTGCTGAACAATGGCAAATAATTCATAACTGGGCTCAAAAGTTTGATTTAGCTGCAGTTAATACACTGAGCATCCCCCTCGTCACCTCCCTCTCTCCATCTCTCATTTTGAGCTCCCCTCTTTGTTGGATTGTGGAGGGGGGACATATATCTCAGGCTCCACTCGCTCATCCTGTTGGCCATACGTCGGTTTGCATAAATTTTACCCATGGCCAAGGAGGACTCGAAACGTAGGACTCCTGTTGACAGGCGGAATTCCCCCCTTTTTACAACTGCTCCTCCAGCAGATAAATTACGCTCCGAGCGCCCAGGATCCATGGAAGCGGAAGAGCCAACGGATGACGGCCGGCTGGCAAAGCCAAAGCCAAAGTCAGTGCTGTGGGAAAAGCCATGGGAGAAGCTATGGCCAAAGCCAAAAGGAACCGGAGCACCAAGTCTGCTGTCCGACTGTCAGGCAGCTGTATGCTTATTTTTCTTCTACTGTAACTGCCGACAGAATTAGAAAACAAAACAAAAAGTAGCAAATATATGGTAGGGAAGAGAAAAACTCACACATATACATATGTATGTATGTACGAGGCCTTTGGTCAGGCGACAAATGTTTCCACTTGAATTTCGAAGAAATATTGTTCAAAGTTAATATGAAACACTTCTTTTTTCTATCAAATCCACGAAGAAATTAATTAATTAATATGGAAATGTGCTATATTAAACGTATGGTTATGTGTTTATAAGGCCATTTAACCTTTGATTGCATTAAAACGGATGCCATAAATCTAGATTTCTATTGGTAACTACCTTAGAAATTTTTTGTGGCTCGCCTGGAAAATGCGGCCCCCTGTCAACTTTTTGACTACCTCCCTGCGAATCCCCGACCTTCTGCGTAACACAACTCCCCGCTCCTCACAAAAAAGCGCCTTGCTGTTGCTATTTTCCCAATGCCTTCGAAATGGCACACGGAAGCCGAGGCGTCTGCTATAAATTTTTAACAACCATTTAACTTGAATTTTATTAGTCCCCAGTCAGCGGTCAAAAGTTCGAGGGGTCGGTGGGGTGGCATGGGCGTGGGCGTGGGCATGTGCTTGGTCTTGGGGTTCTAATATGGCAGTTGGGGGCGTGACTGATGCTCCACGTTGGTGTCATGTTGCCTTCCTGGAATATGCTCGTATATTTCGGTATACAAAGTGCCCAAATGCTGCCCACAAAGTCATCACAATGACATTTTGCATTTCGCAGTTCATTTCTACTTGTCCCATTCTGTTCATTTCTTGATGGTGTTTTCGTTGTCTACTTTCTGCTGCTTGTTGATAGTCCCCATAGAGCCCCCGATGCTGTCTCTCTTCCTCTCTTTCTCTCTCTGTCCCTGTCTTTATTTTGCTGTTCCCCCTATTCCGTCTTGGCTATAAATTTTATATGGAATGTAGTTGTGACTTGTGGGTCACTTGTTTTGCTGCAGCTTCAGTTCTTCGCCTGCCGTTGACCGATAACCATGTTATTCTCTTCTCCTGAATTTTTTTTTACTTGTTTAATCTAGTTTGTTATTATTTACTCGTTGGCAAATAAAATTGCAAAGTTTTTGTGTGATTGGTTTTGCTTTTTTCTTTTGGTTTTTGTGGGATCTTGTTTTTCTTGAACATTCTCAAAATCAATGTTAAACCAAATTAACTTGCAGTTGAGTAAGATGTGCGCTACAGACAGACTAAGAAAAACAATAAACACGACAAGAAAAACCAAACAACTCGAGTGCTATTAAACGACAAAACATAACAAAACAACAAGAAATTAATAAATTAAAATACATCCCAAAAAAAAGAGGAAAGAAAAAACAAAATCAACGATTGTAACGATAAACGATAAACAGTGTTCCGATAATTCCCGCCATGGACTCGCTGGAGCGTCTGATGCGAGCGGCCCCATTGCCACGAATGCTTACCAGTGGCGTTGTGGCCACAGCCGCTGCCGCCGCATCCGCCGCCGCTGGCAAGGGCATGGTCAGTGTGGGCGGTGGTGCAACAGCCCTAGCCGCCGGCGGTGGCCAACAGAGGGCGCTGGTCCATGCCTCGCTGGCGGCGGCGACGGTGGGCCGCAAGGGACGCCACCTAACAGGCACCTTCTGCCTAACCGGCGACACCATGGAGGGCATCATACAGTGTTTGGTATTTCTCAAAGCATTCTCGGTAAGTGGGATCTGGACTGGGAGTGGGAGTGGGAATGGGAATGGGAACGGGAGGTGTATCAGTATTACATAGTACACATATAACATACACAAATTCCATACCATGGAGTGTAGAGATCAAGGGAGAGAGACCAAAAAAAAAAATATACACACATACACATACACCCACTTTTTCATCCCCATGGCACAATTCAATTTAGTTTTCGGTTTGCGCTCGACTAAGTTTTTCCTTTTTCCTTACTTTTTTTTTTTCTGTCTGTTTTTGGGGCCTGCCATCAAAATGTGCAATAGGCTGTAAATAGGCAAATACATTTCGCAGAACCATGCCTGTGGCAAGCTGATTTTTGGATTTTATAACTACATTTTTGCCAGGCATGCAGAGGAGCGGAGGGGAGAACCTTTGACCTAGTTTATGGGCCCTTTTTAAGCCGACAACCATAAGCCATCCCCCAACCCAAAAAAAAAAAAAAAAAAAAAAAAAGAAAAATAAATACATAAAAAGCACACACATGTGGGCGTGTGTGTAATAAAGATTTTCAGCTTGTCTACACAAATTTTTGACCCACTCACTAACGCCTTTCCCTCTCTGCTTCGTTTACTTTCAGGTGAGTCCGTCCAAGCGATGATAATGAAGAGCAAATGCCCAACAGATTTATGAAGTCCCCAATTCCAATCCCAAGACAAAAATCAGGTATTCCAGGTATCTGGATAGTTTGTATTCCATGGGAAATGAGCACGCAGTCGGCTTTTATGGCGTAGGGTGTCAATTTAAATGTTTATTCAATACATTTACCAAATGGTACGCTGGGCTATTGGGCAATGTTCAATAAATTCGGTTTCATAATGAATGATTTGTTCCAGGTGAACTGGTCCCCCTTAAGTGCCATAACTATTCGTTGTTACTTGCATGATTTTGTTATAAGAGCTTGATTTCGAGGGGCTGCAAATTCGTCTTCATTTGCCGTATAAAATTTGCTCAATAAAAACGTTTAAAAAATGTAAACAAAACACATAAATGACAACCGTCCTTGTAAAACGGTGTTCTTATTCCGCGAGACGACCAAATCTCGCGTTCATTCTGTTCATCAAAACGGTAATTTCCCGATTCAATGTGGCTATCCTCAACATCAGAATATTAATCTGTTCTTCTAAGTCGGGGTCAGGAAATAACGTCTCGATCCTTTGCGGCACTTTTCTGGGCTGTGTGCAAGTCATTTTAATTGATTTCAATTTTGTATCTGTTATCTGTAACTGATTCCTTTTTAATTTATAATTCTATGTGTACGGGGTGGCTGCTTGCTTTCGAATGTGTCAATTGGAAAAATGTACCTTAACTTGGTGTGATCTTGGGCACTAGGCGAACTAGATCAATTCGATCTGTAGTCATTTTCATTAGATCGAAAGTCTGAACTGCGTAATCGTTGGCCAATAACTCAGTGGTCATAAACGTGGCTTTAGTGGATGTGCTTGTAACTTGGCACCCTTAAATAGGCCTGCAATCGTTTTTTTTTTCTTCTACGGTTTCTATATTGCCCTCTGGCCCGAAGCTTAATTGCAGGCCTGTCGTTATGAAGAGGGGATTCAGGGAGTGGGGAGTGTCGGCCTGGAAATGCACTTAGCACCCAATCGGCTCCAGCGATTCCTCGTCGCCAGGCGAACGGAAAGAGACAGGGATGCGGGAGCAGAACGAGACAGCAAAAGCGACACAGACGTAGACCGACATCAAGCGCCTGCGGCAATTGCAGGCCCATTAAAACTGACACATTGCGATTGCTTTCCCCCTTTGCCCCTTTGTTCCACGTCGTTTTTTTTTTTTTGGCCAAGACTGAGGAATAAATAAAAAATGTTGGTAAAACCGAGAGAAACGTAAAAACACAGAAACGCGCAAAATGGGCGGAGACGGAGCGACAGTCACTTTGTTGCCATAAAAAAAAAAGTATACAAAGTAGTCGACTGGCGGTTACTCATTAAACAATAGCATTGCATTTTTTTGCTAAGTAATGCAATTTCCTCGTTAATTGCGAAGTTGCGTTTATGCATTTTTGGCCTTGTTTGGGTGTTTGGTTTCCCTTTTTTTTTTTGTTGATTTGGTGTGCGGCCATGCCCCATTTGAAATCGGCAAGAGACTTTTCGCGCATCGTTAATTTCTCCCCCGGGCCTCGACTGAATAGCTCCGTCTCTTTCGGTTCGAGTGTCTACTGTCTCGCTTCTGCAACAGTCCGTCGTTCACTGATTCATTCACTCGTTCACTCATTCATCCATTCACTCGTTCATTCGTTCATTCATTCATTCATTCAGTCCGTCAGCCAGCCAGTCTTGTATTCAATCAGCCTTTGGGGCCTGCTGCCTATCGTTATAATGATGTTGCCGGGATTCAGCCTTGCCTTTTTGCTTTGACATCAACACCATCTACCAAAGTCGTGATTTACTTTTCACGCACACACTTCCACCTTCCGCTTACTTTTCCAACCGGCTGTCATCCGCTTCTCTCTCTCACTCTCTCTACCCCGCAGTTTGGTTGTGCCTGTATGTGTGGGTGTGTGCGTTTGCGAATTTAAATGTTGCACAAATATGAAAAGCAATTTACATAATATCCTGCCAAGTGTAAAATGATTGTCAATTCTGTCTGCCACTGAAGCAAAGCGAATCGAAGCAGTGGAGGGAAAACCACACCAACCGTGGAAAATGGCGGCCTTAAATCGCTTTTCCCAGTTCAATAATCCTTGGAGACGGAGTGATAAATAGGGTAATATCGATGGTCTAAAGGGAAATGCCATAAATAAGAAGATAGTCACAGGAAAATATAGCAAAAATATCGATATAATTGGATTATTATATTGACTGTTAAAACGATTTAAGTTTAAAAAAAGACAAAACAAACTTTACATCCATACTCAGAGTTCCTAAAGTACATTGTTGCCCAATAAAGTGGCGAATGTAAAAAAAAAATAAGGAAAACTTAAGAGCTTTTCTGGGGGGCGTCATAATTATTGGGACACCCGAGATGGGAATTAATTACACAATTTGTGAGGGAATCGAAATAAGACGAAGGGCCGCCGCATTAATTAGCGTTCATCAATCATGTTTGACCGCAGTAACAGCAGTGGAGTCGAGTCGGTGACCAAGGACACTCGAGCTATGAACGCACCCAGCAACCCAACAACCCAACAACCCAACGGCCATCAGGATCCTGAGGACATGCCGTCTTCTGTCTGGCGCAAATATTGCGCAATTTGTCGTCATTATCCAGGATATTGAACTCCATAATGTGCGTCGACATCATCAATTCCAAAATGTTGACGTGAGTGGGCGGCACTGCAAAAATTGTGGGGGCTGGCTACTTGAAAGCCATCTTTAAAAGATGATGTCAATAAAAACAAAAATCACCGAACGTGGGTAATCGATTTATGTCAACCCTTGGGATGGGCCCAATATACCCGCATATGTACACCTGCCCATACATATGTACATATGTGCTGTTGATAATATTTTATATTAACCTAACCTTCCACGCCTCATAATCCTAGTTTCCTCATGCCGATCAAGCCAATTGCCGGTGGTGGCATCGTCTTACATCTTTTGTCCGGGATTATCCTTCCTGTTATCAGCTGGACTTGCCCCACAACCAGTCTCCCAGGGATCTCCTTCATTTGAACAGGTGAAACGCGAACGTGATGCTTGAGTCTATGCAAATTTGCGTGCACTCCGAATGCGGCAAACATGCACAAACACCAGCTGTGCCCGCCGTGTTCACCCCTTGCACACCAACGATTCACCCCATACCAACCCCTTACTGACCCCCATTTCACCCATTCTGGGCTACGTTCTAAACCTCCTATTGTCCCTATCCACTGACGGCTGTGCATCATCAGCAACCCAAACAGAATCGTTGAGGTGGCTTGTTCCACTCGTGTTGCTGGTGTTGTTGTTTGCTTTTGAGGCCTTTCAAGCACTTGCTTATTATGCAGTCACGTGTGTGTGTGTGTGTGTGTCGTGGTGTGCATCTGGAGATGTGTGTGCGGCGTGTTGTGTTTGTTGCCAGTGGCACAATTTGAACAATAAGTTGGCCCGACTGTTGAAGCATTCTGTCTGCCACTCAGCCGTCTGCATTTCAAAACTTAAACAGTTTATTAAGCACAAACTAAAACCATAAAACAAATACACACTCACAATGCACTGCAGAAAAGAATGAGAGCATTCCAAAAGCAAAACCAAAGAAATTGCAAACCGAGTATGACACATTTATATAGCATCAGAAAAAATTTCGTTTTTGGTCATCGTCGACCTGCCAAACGGAATTGTGTTTACAAAATGTTCTTGATTTTTTTTAAATTTATAAAAAATATTAAGGGAACCTCTTTATCCTAGTTTATGTTTCAAAAAACATTAACTGCGTGCTCCGAGGGTATCAAATAGTTGAGAGGATCAATTCGATTCATGTGGCGAATGCCATTCCCCGCATTTCGGGACTTGAAATTCATTGTCTGTCTGGCAAGTGTTGTCAAGAATCTGGCAATTTTGCAAGTGTGTGTAAAGCCAAAATAGAAAGAGTTGGACATAGTTGGGAAAAGAGAGAGAGAGAGAGCGAGAGAGGGAGAGATAGATAGTGAAAGAGAGGGCAGGTACATATGGCCCATCATCTATCTAAATGGATATCGCGCGGCCCCTTTTTGCGCCATCTATCTAGTTATCTATCTGTAGCCATCTCTTTTTGGCCCCTTGGCTTCTTCTTCTTTGTCTTCTTCTTGTGACTCCCGGCTGTTTGGTGGCATCTCTTTCTGGCCCGGTGTATTGTTGCACGTACATGTCGTAGACTTTGTCTTTCGAAATAAAACTTCACTAAAAAATGAGCATGGCATGGCGTTGAGCATTTAAACTAGCTACAAAAACACCAGCAACACCTCCCCTTTTTGCAACATCACGCCCCTTTGCCGCCACTTTTTTACCTACGTGATTCGCATGCAGAAAATGGACACGTGTGTTGGTGTATTTTCTATTTTCTATATTTTTTTTTCTTTTTTTCCTGTGTGTGTGTGGTTGCCAAGACAAAATGCGGCTAATGTTCCTCTTCCATATTTGCCGTTCTTTTTTTTTCTGCGGCTTTAGATTTACAATACAGCGTACACGCGCATACCACACACATAGTTATATTATGCAATTCTTTGTTGTGCTTTTTATGGCACTTTGGCCCTGAAAGAGCTTTAACCAAAAAGAGGTGGAAAAAAAAAATAAAAAAAAAAAAGAACAGCCAACGCTTAAAAGTGTGCTACAATTTTTGTTCAACCACTTAAATGGGGTGGCTGAAAGAAAAAATGGTAGAAAATACAGAGAGAGAGAAAGGAGGAAGGGAAAACGGCGAGAGTAGTTAAACAGGGAAACTTATTTCGTTGCTGTCGCTAATTTGGCTCAGCATCAGCCGCAGCAACATCTAGCGCATAATAATTGCCTACTCGCACAAGACTCGCTAATTGGCAGCAATTTTGCCGGCTTCCACGTTTTCGGTGGTTCAACGTTGGTTCGGTGGCTCGATGGCTTGGTAACTCAGTGGGTGGTGCTGCGGCATTGGCGGCGGAGCGAGCTGGATGCTGGATTTTCGGTTCCCAGCAATTAGAAGAACTTCCACCGAGCGAGCCAGAAATGTTTGCCTTTGCCAGCGGCAAACTGGAATTCTTGGATTATGATTATGGTGTTGGTGTTGGTGTTGGGTTTCGGTTTTATGGATAGATGACGAAATTACTTATTGAAATCTTGCGAAAGTTTAGATACTCAAATGCAAAGATGTCTTCATCTGGGCATTGTGATCGAACAAAGTAAAGTAGAGCACACACACACTTAGTTTGTGCTAGTTTATCCTCATACTTTTGACACTTATGTTGTGTGGAGTCGTTTTGGGAACTAGTACGGGCTATACAGCCAGCAACTTATGCCAATTCATTAATTAGTCTGCCACTTGCCACGGAAAAGCGGCGACAGCTTGACAAACTTTAACCCACACAGTCTGTGGCTCATTTCATCATCCATTCCAGCACGAAAAAAAAAAAAAAATCTTCGTTGATACTTATCAATCACGAAATTAAACACCAATCATTGGAACACATTTCAAATTAGGCGATTGCTAAGTAAAATCAACTAGTAGCTTAATAATGCTAAAGAATTCAACTTTGCTTCTTAGCACACGATTCTCGCAGTGTAGTCGCACATGTTCCGTTTCCCTTTCCTCGTGCAAAATTCGCCATGAAGTGTGTAACTCGATATGACCTTCTACTTAATAAAGGCTCTTCATATTGCCGCACTGGACATGAGTCCTTATTGTTGCTGCCATGCTGTTGGTGTTGCTGTTGATGTGGCCGCTGTAGCTGTAGCTGCTGCTGCTGCTGCTGTTGTGTTTGCCATCGCATATATTCCATATTCAATGCGCGTGGCCAGCCATCGCCTGATCCCAGGACATAGGACGTAGGACGTAGGACACATAGCCCATCCAAGCTCCACTCTGCTGTGTTCATCGCCTCAAGTTGGTTCAGTTTATTTGATTAGTTCGTGTGTGTGCGTGTGCGTGTGTGTGGAGTCCATTGTCCGTGTATTGGTGTTGGCACGGCCGATAAAGTTTCAGCAGCTGCAAATATGGCAAACAATTTCACAAAGTGGCCAATGGCGAAAGTTTGCCACTGCCACTGCCACTGCCAATCGTCTTATTAGCTAATCGTTGACTCCGTTCGTGCAGCCCTCTCTTTCTCATTTAGTTTCATTTCTCTTCCTTCTTTCTTTTCTCATTTGGCACCTAATTAGTTGACTTGTCCAAGCAACTGACCAAAAAAGGAGGGAGGGTGGGGGCGGGGGGTTTGGGCGAAATCCGATGAATTGTCTTAAATTCGCCCCTTGGCTGCCTTCATTGTATTCAATTATTGTATTCAATTAAGTCCGCATTTGTAAGCCCATTTAAGATGCTCGATTTTGGGCTTGTTAAATTGATCGGGTTTAGTTTATTCAGCGTGATTAGTTCATTGTGGCCGATGCACTAAATAGCTTATAATTTACATTTTTTGATTTAAGCTTAAAGTAGAGTCACGCCGGACTTTCCTTTGAAAAGATGTTCGTCTGATGTTTTCTATAATCTGATATTTAGATACTTCTTTCGTCGCAGGCGCTCTCTCCCTCTCTCTCTCATATCCTTTCTTCTTAACCCCAACCAATAGAGTGACCTTATCGGGGCAACACCATCTCCATCTTGTGTGCTGGAGCCATTTGGGCCTGTGGGTGTCTAAAGGGATGTGCCCCTTATCTTTGGCAAAACATCGCAGACTCGTTCACTTGCAACTTTTGTACAAGCCTTGGGTGGGTTTTTTTTTTCCCTGCCAAGGATATTCTCCTTTGGCTTTTCATTAAAAAGTCTACGCCTATCGGAGCGTGTAGATCTTTTAACTACGACTAGTCGCTCGCTCGCTTTCCATTTACCCAGACTCCCTTTTCTGGGCTTCACCTTTTGTCTGAAGGAGAGCATAAAATTGTCGAGTTGTGCAGAAAATTTTATTGCTGAAAGGTGCTAAAATGAAAAGTGCTGATGCCAAATGCTGATGGCACTTTCTAGGGTGGGTGTTTGTTTTCCTATCCCATCTCTTTCTTCTTACACCTATTTTTTCTTTATTTTTTTTTTTTTATTTTCCTTATTTTTTTTTTTTTTTTTGCACCAAGACGACTTCCGCTTTTCGTTGGCTGATAAACTCAAGTTGGCACCTTTTCTTTAATTATTTAAATTAAAAATTGCCCCAGCCAGCGGAGGGAGCAACTTGAAGTGTCGACTGGAGCCACTTGGCACAGTTTTCAATCTCTAGCCACAACGAAACTGGCGCGTTTAATTAAGCAAAGTGGCCACCTTTTTAGCCCCCATCTCCCATTTTCGCTGCGGCTTTTTGGCTTTCAAGAGTTTGTCTCCTCGCCCTGCCCTTTTCTTTCCTCTTTCTTCATCCCACCTCCCCTTTGGACAGAAACTGAAGCCGAAGCTAAGCTTCCTTGCTAATTTTGTCTAATTTTGCAAAAAGCAAAATGCAAAAAGCAAAAAGCTGAGGAGAGGCCGTTGGCTTTCCAGCTGAAAGGTGCACTTCCCTGTCTCTTATTTTAGATGGTTTTTTTTTAATATATTTTTACTTTTATATTCTTTCTGCATTGTGAAAGTATTCCGTTTCCTTTGTCTTTTACCTGTGCCAAAACGAAGTGGCAGCCGCCATAAAGCCCCGCCACTCCAATTGCAATTGCAGCAAGGAAGTTGCAAAGTGCTTCCCCGTGCAGACACGCCCACATTTCTCCACCGCCCAGAAGCAGCAGTAGCAGCATTTTGGCCGTTTGTTTGTGCATTCTCGGAATTTCACCGGGAAAAGGGGGCGTGGCAAAAGGGATGGCTTCTAGATCTTTGAGGCACTTTAAACCATATATACCGTGTTTGGGAAAACGTAAAGTTGCACTACACTTGAAATCTCACGGGACTAAAAATATGAACTCACTTCTAACTGCTAACTTGTGGGCAAATATTTGAGCGCACTTTAGCTATTAAATGAATCTTTTCGCAAGCAAATCGAACTAAAAAAAGAAACCATTAATAATTCACCATGGCCGTTCGCCAGATTAATATCCTGTCATCTAATTTGTTCCAATCCCGAGTCCTGTCCAGCATCCGATTCCAGCTGCCATCTTGGACAAAGTTGCTCTCCTGATGAATTGCGGTCGAAACGAACAGCGTCATCAGCAGACAAATGCATTCGTGGCCAACAGCCAAGAGCCAAAAAGCCAAATGCCAGCGTTGAATCCTTTTTTCTTTGCTCTTCCATTACTTTTATTATTTCCCGCTGTGTTCCGTGTAGAAGATTTCTTAATTTTTCATTTTGTTGTGCAAGTAATGTGTGCTTTTCTATCACTCTGTCTTTATTTTTCGCCGACTTTGCGTTGGCTTTTTGTGCAGATTGAAAAGCGCAGTCAAGCAGTACTTATCCACCTAGCCGCACCATTTTCAAATTGAACTTTGCGGCAGTGGAGTATATATGTACGTACATACATATATACAAAGGTGTGTACATACAAAATACAAGTGGAATTTTCGTTATTATCCCAGAAGTCAGACTAGACAGCAATCAAGACAAGTGCAGGTGCTCTCAGCTCGTCGTGGAAGACGATTACTTCCAACCACCATTCACGTTTTCTTCTTTTTTTTTTTTTAAATCATATTTTACGCTCAATTATTGACGTTCAAAGTCGAGGATGTCGCAGACAATGACAAACTAATGGTCGCTTTTATTTTTGAGGGGTTGAGGATTGCGGGTCTTGCGAGGCGGAAAGTCCCGGCAGTCAAGTCAATGTCAAAGGACAAGGAGGGGACTGTCATTTGGCACTTAATAACTCAGCGTTGCTAGCTGTGTTCGCTTCTTTTCCCCTGGCTCAAATGACAATTTGTAAAGCTTTCAATGGAGCAGTGCCTATAAAATATCTACGTGATGACTATAATGTGCCCACCAGTAAACCAGTAAGAGCAGCGAAGGCAGTAAAAGCAGCAAAGCGGCAAAGAGGGTGTTTTCCTTTTCAGCGCAAACGTTGGGGTCTAAAATTGTCGAAGGTGGCTTGCCAGTAATCAATCACTCAATCAATCAGCAAATAATATGCAATGCAATTTCTCGTCTCTAGAAAATGTTTGCCGGGCGAGCAAAACTTCCGCCAAAAGGAAGCTCATTGTGGCTAATGGTGGATCGTGGATGTTGCTCCTTTGGCTGGTTCGACGTTTTCAGGGATGGTTGGGCTGATTGGGCCTTTGGCTTTGGCAGCCAATCAACTGGGAAGGTAATAATTGTAAGCCTCGAAATCAAAGTCGAAAAGGCCAAATCATATTCAAGATGATGAAAAGGAAGTGCAAACGCACACTGATGCGTTTCTAATTTGCCAAATGTACACGTGCTATCTAATTGTGTGTCTAATTTAAATTATAATTTTTCCTGACAATTTAGTCTGTTGATCGTATCAAACTAAACGACTAACTAACCCATATTTTAAACTTTGCAATGATTAACTAAGATTCACCAAGCAAGTTTACATTTTTTTTTACTTTCATTTGTTTTTTGTGAAATAAATTTTGCAGTGACCAAGCAGCTTTTGTGGCGCAAAACTTCGATGATTAACTTTTTCGATTAACTGAAAACGCACACAGGCAAAGGACACACACACACACACACAGATACACACAGACACATACTTATATATGCGCTGCAAAGTATGCAATGGAAAATAGGGAAAATAAGCAAGCAAACAAACAAACAAACAACAAGAACAACCAGTAGCAGGGGCAAACTGAAAACTTTTCATGGCGATAAACAATTTTCAGCGTTTTCTGTGCTCAGTCAACTTCCCAAATCTACCCAGTGTTTATACACATACATACGTTTATATATCTATATATATATATGTGCGTATTTTTATGGCATAAATTTATTTTAATGTCTATGCTTAACAATTTCCAGTGCAGAGGAGTGAGCCCTTCCAACTCCCCCCTCCCCCTTCCAAGCCTCCTGTCCACTGGTCTATACACTCAATCAGCTGCCGCCTAGCCAAAAGTTTCCAACATGCCACGCCCACTCCCCATTTTGGCCATGCCTTCGCCTTCTTTGGCGGAACGAACTTTTGCATATTGATAAGGCGAAGCCGTGGAGCGAAAGCTGTGCCAGATAAAACAGATTAAAGGCAGCGGGGGAAACAAAAAAAATAAATAAATGTTGAATGTCGAAAAAGGGGCGGGAGAAGATAGCAACCTGGATTCAAGGAGTCAAAGTATACACTGCAAAATTAAATATAAGAAAGCGTAATAAATGCAAACTCAAAACTAATCTGGACAAAATTTCCTAAATAACCGAGTTTACTACGTATTTCAGTGACTTTCTAACAGTGCAACCTCATGGCATCTGTTTTTGCTTTATTGTTTTCCTCTGTTTGTTTCGGTGCCTTTTTTTTCCTGGAATCTGATTGATGTCTGTCTGTTTGAGCTGCTTATACATATGTATGTCAGTGTGCCTGGGACACCAAGGAATCCTTTTATCAAAGAAAGTAGGCAGTGAAAGGCGGTGGAAAAGTAATAATTATAGGGGAATGTTTAGGCCAGGGGCAATTGTTCGTGATGATAAATGATGTGGGAGTTTCGGATTTTGGGAAAATGGAAGTTGCGCCCCCATCCACTCCCCCACAGATCATCAATAATTCCTAAGAAAGAGCAAAAAGAGCGGATACATGCATACATATACATGTGTATATCCGAGAACAACCCAATGGAGTCACAACTAATGAGGCCATCAGCCAGAGAGTTGCCGCAATGCCAGCTGTAAAATATTCAAATGGAACAATCAAAAGTAATCTAGCAAGTTGCGTTTGGGAAGCCCTCAAGGAGGTGCCAAGAAAGCCAAAAAATATATAAAGAAACCGAAGAAAAAACAATAAAAACTTGAGCACGAAAATTTCCCCAACGAGCAATTCTTTTCTTTTCTTTTTTTTTTTTGCGTGCCTTTGGTTGCGAGCAAAAGTAAAACAGAAATTGAGTAAGGCACACAAAAGAAGTGAAGACCAAAAAAAAAAAAAATATATATATATAACCAAAACCGAAACTTAAAAGTAGCACCAAAAAAAAAAAGTAAAAAAAAACTGTGGCAACAATTTTTACGCGTGATAAGCGTGGATGGAAGGGGGGAACCCCAGAGCCTGTGTACTTTTCAAAACTGTTTTAAAAGCTTAACCACGAGAAAACTGCGAATATTCCCTAATGACACACGAAAGGGGCGTGTGGGGCTGCTGCTGTGGGCGTTTGGAAAGTGTGGAAAGTCAAGAAAATTCGGCACAAAGCAAAGGGGAGTGAAGTGCCATCCATGGTGATGAGGGCCTTGTCCCAGAAAAAAAAAAAAAAAAAAACCAAGCAACACCAAGAAAATCCAAGGAAAATCCACCGGAATAGGTGTGAGAAAGTCTGGCGAGAATAGTCGAGAAAAGCCAAAACAGAATAGTACGCATTGCCCCAAACAAGAAGCAAATGCGAATGGATGGCAAAGGCAGTTTTTCCCGAGACCTGCGACTCAATTGCTGTGAATATCTGCATAGGCGTAATCAAGGCTCTTGGGGGATTGCCAATGGCTTTGAAAATGTGGCCAAAAGGAAAAAGGAAGTACGTAGGTTGGCGCGCAACGAATCAATACACAAGCTCAGTCGCAAACACAAGAAACTTGGTTTCAATTCTGTTCGATTGTTACTTAAATCTTATTTTCTTATATAGTAATGAAGTACAAAATGTTGGTGTTCATTTATAAAGTTAACGCTGCCTCAATTACAGTTTCGATGCAATAAAGTTACCTCTATATTTGCCGCCACCTCCTTGTTAAAATCAAATTGAATTACAAAAGAGATAAGACAAACTCTCTTTCACTTTGCAAAGAGAAAGGTGGCAATACGGACTCCTCTTTCCCCAAAAGAAGAGCCAAAAGCGCAGAAGGAAATTTCGGTCTTATTGCCAGTGTAAAATTGTAATTTTTACACCTTCACACCGCCCAATAAACAAAAAAAAAAAAAAAAAGGAAGAAAAAAAGTGGCATTTCCACTTTTCCCCGGGGGAAATGCCGCCACTTGAGAAACTTTTAGTGCGTCTCAATGCGCATTTTAAATAAAATAGAAATTCAATTTGCTTTAAAGAAGCGACCAGGTGGGTGGGGATAACAAGGCGACACGTCAATGCCAGAGTTTCCACAGCTTTTCCGCCGCACAAATGAAATGTAGAAAATCTACAGCAAAGAAAAACGAAAGAAAGGAAAAACTTTTTTTTTTCCAAATGAACTTAAAATTGACTAAATGTGCTAGAAGAAGGTGCGAGACTTCGGGCTCTCTGTGGAGAAAGCAGCGAAACGTTGGGAAAACTGTGGAAAATCCTTTGGGATGGGGGATGGGCTGGGGGGGCGGTGAGGTGAGTGGTGGTGGGTGGGTGGTAATGTTCTCTGGGTTGGCAGACGAATATAATTAAGCGGCGTTTAAAATGCTTGTACTAAGACACGCTGAAATGGGTGGTGGTGGCGTTAATTGGGAGGCTGGTTTGATGGGTAGGAAAACTCGAAAAACTTTCCACAAAGTTTAATTTAAATATGAATGAGCATTTTGCCACCCCCCGCAATACTCCTCTAGTTTCGCCACCCACTTTTCTTTTATTATGTTTTAAATAGATGAATTTCTTGTGGCTTTCGCGCACTGAAATGTAGCTATATTATAAGTTTTTCATCCATTTTTTAGCCTATTTAAAATTCAAAAGTCATCACTAGTTTTTAAATTATCCGAAGAACTTATAAATAGATTAGATACGTGTGCATTGCTCGATTTGTTCGCAACTGGGTTGATTTTAAATTCATCAAAATGGATTCGGCGTTGGTGAATCGTCTCGGTTCGGTTTCGTTGGGTAACCGACTTAAAGGCGCATTATAAATTGCTCCCTAATCCGAGGGACTTAGAGGGCTGGCTGGATCCTCTGCTGTTTGTTTTCACTGCCACGAAAAACCGAGCGAAATGGAAATTCTGAGGGCGAGAAGTCTCTGGCTTTGATTTCGCTTTATGTTCGCATCACGGCAGATTTGCTGGCCATATTGTTACCTTTCCACTCTACCCATCTAACTCTGGTTATTGTTGTTGTTTTTGTTGCCAGGTGATAAGGCGAATCGTGGTCATGGGCGTGGTAGTGGCCATAAACCGCAAAAAAGGATCGAAAAAAAAAAGAAAATAATAATAAAAAAAAAATGTGGGTGGAAAAACCGGTAAAACCGTTTTCGCATAATTATAAAGCAGCTCTCGAGTGCACTCGTACAAAAGTAGTGAGTGGGCGGATGGGCGGTTTGGATGGGCCAGTGGCTTGTGGGTGTGGTCCATTGATGGCCAGGCGCCAAACTGTCGGCCGTCGAAACCACTGCCCAGTCCCCAAGTTTTCTTACACAGAAAAAATGTGGGAAAAACAAACAAAAACAGACATAAATACTGTTGGGGATTTATACAGTGCGTGTGTGTGTGTGTGTTTACTTCTTTCCTTTTTTTTTTTTTTTTTTCTTTTGGTGTAAGGACACTTGTAACCACTTGTGAGCCAGACAGAGAAACGTCTCTATTTCTACTATACTACTCTAATCAATTTATTGAATTTATTTTTGCTGATTTCATTAAAGCGCGCAAAAAGCGAGAAAAACAATTTTATTTGGCAAAAATATATATATTGACATTGGGCGCAAGGTCTAAAAAGGGGTGGTGGTGGGTTTTCGGAAATTTCGATGGAAGTGGATTTTCTTGGCGCCTGGCATAATTAAGTTAGAACCTTTTTTGTGACTAGAGGGGGATGGGGGTTTGGTTTTCCTACCCCAGAGCATCCTTGATTGTTATTGTTGTTGCCGCTGAAAGGACGCCCTGATTGCTCCTCGATGGCAAAAGGATGTGTCTAGGACACGCTCTCGAGCAGTTAACACACTCGACTGTACTTAGTCTAAGCCCACGGAAACTAACAATCGGGGGCGGGGATAAAATAATAACGGGGTTGAAAATAAGGCGCTGGGGGCGAGGGATTTTCCGGCAGCACATAAAAACAGCCAGCAAATTGTATGCTAAATGATAATCCCCTCCCTCATTTCGATGGGAAGATGAGGCATGGATTTGGGCTTTTTAAACTCAGATCATCATCGATCAACGTGAATTAGTTTGAATTAGTTTTGATGCAGCATTCAACGTATTAGCATTTTCAAACTCTAAGGAAAAGGGAGTAAAGATGACTTTGATGGATTGCTATGGAAATTCGACAAATCAATTAAGCTGCTTCAGTTCTTCAAAACATGTACTTTAAAACGAAAATTGTTCAGTGCACTACAAATATCTTTTTTAATCCTGCTGTTATAGAAGTTGTGCAAATTCCTTAAAAAATAAAATAACAAAATACGCAACGCACTGGATTTGGTTTCAATTAAAAGTAGCCCGTAAAGTTATCTGGGGCTTTGCGCTTTTGTGTGGTCTAGATAAATGAAAACTACATTGATTTTACCCAATCAACGGATTTAAGCCAACAGTTAGTTTTCCGTTCTCCACTGTTTTGTTATCTCATGGCTCTCTCGACTCCCTGAAAAACTTTTGTCAGTCATTTCCCATTTCCCATTTTCCATTTTCCATTTGCGTTTCCCGTGTCCGACCCACTTGAACACACGCTTTGAAACACACACATCCATTATTTCCAATTCAAACTTTACCAATTACAAATCTGCCGTCAACTTTTCGCATATTTTGTCCCCAGATTATCCCCCCACCCATGCAGAGCCACAACAAAATAGGTTTAACTCGCCAAAAAAAAAAAATAATAAATTAAAAAAAAAAATAAAAAACGCGACTAATTCTAAACATTCTTCTACAATAAATCCCCCACTTTACTGTTTATACAATATCCAAACTGCGCACGTTTAACTCACATGTTTCTATAACTGAATATATATATATTTTTTTTTTTACAGCTGGTCGGCGGTGAATTCGATATGGAATTGAATTTTGTGATACAGGATGCGCAGAATATCAAACATATGCTGGAGCTGCTGGATCATTGTCCGCCCAATTTGCAGGTGAGTTATTCTTGCTTACATACCTACTTCAGCTACAACTGAAAATCGCGGTAAAGTAAGCGGCAAATCCCAGATTTTCGGCTAACATCTGCCATGAACATTTTCCATGTAAGCAAGCAAGCTGCTGTGCGATGGTGACTTTTTAATAGAATTTAATTCAATTCGCGCTGCGGCATCAAAGAAAATTAACAGCAAAGGGGGCGTGGCAGCCGAAATTGCGCGTAATGAAAACGCAACATCAACACGAAATGCCTTTCAACTCGCTCCGCCAGCTGGTTTTCCCCCATTTTCCTCGGCGGCCTTACTCGCTTTCCCCCCCGCATTTGCATATGAATATGAGATACACGAAGAGAAAAGCTGCCTAAAGCCTGATAAAATCAGATTTGGTTTATATCAGCACTTAATCGCATTGCTTCTTTACTATTTTGCATAATTAACTAAAAGAAAAAAGTAGAGCTAGATCTTTAGCAGTTTTTTCACAATCGATTTTCTATAAGTTTTGAATGGGTGAGGCATTACACTGCTAAGATCTTAATTTTAAATGTCTCAACATTTATATGTTATGTTATGGACAATTTTCCACAGTGTATTTTGGTGTGTGTGCTTCTGTGTTTGCGCTTAACAATATTTTACACCTGACGTTGTCGCTGCTCGCTCGCTTGTGCCATCAAATTATTAGCATGACTGCTGGCGAAAGGATCCTGTAACTTTTCATGTGTGTGTGTGTGGGTGGCTCTCGTTTTTATTTTTTTTTCAACCCACACACTCCCACTTTGTGTGTGTGTGTGTCTGATGACAGGAAGTGTTTTCTACTGGCAGGCTGAGTGGGTTGCTGGTTTTCTGGTTGCTGCCGGTGTCATCCAAAGTGCGAAGGCGCAGGCATCGGAAGTTGAAGCTACAGGAGCTATATATCCACACACACACACACACACACACATACGCAGTTATATGTAGATAAATATATACATATGGGCAAACAGACAGTGTTAAATCGCAACAAAGTTGCCGCTTTATGGGTTTCCATTGCATTGGTTCGTTGACCCTCCTCTGGAAACTGAACCGTTTAACCACTGGAAAAACACAGCGGATAAATTGTTACAAAAAATGTAAAACTGCTCGGATAATCAAATTTATATCACACTCAATCGCGCCTCTAGAATATAAATTACATTTTTCACAATTTTTCACCTTTTAACGGAGTATCACAACACGTTATCAACATTTTTGCTACATTAATCTTTGAAAAATATGAAATATTCATTTTAATTCATCGTAGCTTAAGCTTTAATTTATTATCAACATGACTTACATTACTTTATATTATTATAGTAAAAGAATTAGAATAGCATTGACTTTTCCTTAGCCAAAAGGTTATGTTGCCGTTTTTGAAAGACCACCTTTATGCCCCTTGATGGCTTCCACTCATTGTGCCTGATTTAGATTTTGATTTTGCGAAGGTGTGCTGTGCTTGTGTGGGTGGCAAGTGGTTTCTGGCATCTTTTACCTGCCTTCAAGTGCGTAAGTGTGTTTGTTTGTGCGTCATAAACAAGCGATCCATTTAAGTGCGTCTTACATATGCATACCTCACGCCCAGAAAAACGAAGCTACACCACCGACACCACCAACCCACCCACTCACTTGCCACCCAGCACCACCCACAGTAACTACTCTTTAATGATATGCGTCAGTTGCTTGTTTCCGCTTTGCTGGCATAGATGTTTGCTCTTGTTGCGGTTGAAGCTTCACAATTTATTTGGCTTTTTAAATTAATGAAAATTGTCAGTGACAAATTTTGGCATGTGCTGTTGGGTGGCGGAGGATAGCAGGTTGGGTGGTTAGGATATGCTACGAGCATAAGCATGTGTCCCTGGATTGTTGGCATATGTAAAACAAGCATCAAATATGCATCACCCGGTGTGTGGCAACGTTGTTAGATTTTCCGGCGCCAAGATCTTTTACTTCATTTGGCATGCGAGGCAGGTGTGAGCCACCAATAGCACCATCCAACCTTCTTGCCTCCTAACCACCCACACACACAGCCCACCGAACCGCACGGCAGCCATCCACTGAATTTACAACAATTTTATGGGCACTCCGGTTTATGCAGCCTTTCATGGGGCATTACATGTTAGCCCCTAAAAGTTTACATGAAAGCGAATAACTTGAGAAGTATATAAATTTCCTACTTTGTAATTTCGAATATTCAGATATGTACATATGTTCAGGATTTGTGCAGTTATTAATCCTGCATAAATAATATGCACTTTGAAATATGTTGCGTAGATTCAATAACAAGGGTACTCGAAACGTCGATACTCGAACTAACTTGGTCAACAAATTTGGTTTTCCTTCGTCGTTTTCCAACTCTGGTGTTGAGTAAACATTTTGCATGTAAAGGAGGCGAGACTCAAATGATTTATGCCCAACTACAGTGCCTCTGTCCCAAGTCCCAGTGCCCTCAGTGTCCCCAGAAATTGCTGGCATTTCAGCCGTTGCTCAATTGATTCGGCACGTAACTGAGCCAAGTGCAAATAACAGTTTTAGTCCTTGTCCCGCCGACAGGTGACACGCTCCCCCCTAAGCCCTTGGTTTTATTTTATTTTTTTTTTTATTCAGGGTACCATAACATTTTATGCTCTCGACAATAAATTCATCGCCCTTTGGTCGCCGTGTTTTGCCTTTAAATCAAAGCTTCTTTTGGAAAATTAAGGCCGTAATGCGGCCCACCAGTCACCTCACCGGAATTTACAGGACCTACCGAATCACCACACTTATTCAACCCCCTCCCCTCCCCACCCCCGAACCACCGCATATTTGTCCCGGCTCGTCGGCTGTGTGCTGTATGCCCAATAAAATTTTACAGCCTTTGCCAGCTCAGCAATTTGCGTAACTCTTGCCACAGTCAAAAAGAGCTCAAAAGGAACGGAGCAGTGCAGACCAGCGAAGAGAAGAGAAGAAAAGAGACGAGAAGAAATGGGGGGAAATGGGCCAGGACCTCCAGCTGATTTCTGCGGTTAAAGTGCGAGGGTGGTCGGAAAAGAGGGGAGCTGGGTGGAGTCGAAAGGAGGGTTGAATCAACAGACGAACACCTTTCACCTTTCGTCGAATTGGTTTCCGCTTTTTGTTTTCCCTTCATCTCGTTGTCGTTTGCATTCCCCTTTCTGTACTTTTCCCCCCTCCGGAGCTGTAAATAACGTTGTTAAAGCTGCAAACAATGGCTCACAGTTGACCAAGGCAGGTGGTCGTTTTTAAAAGTGAACAGCTGGAAAATGGCATAAAGCTTTTGTGCACTTACGCCTAAGGCTTACAAAAAAATTCGAGTTTTATTCAATCGCTTTATCAATATATGAACGATTGTTGAATACTAGCCTCAGATAGTATTTCATTACTTCTTCCTTATGTGCTTGATGCTTACTTGAGTCTGGCCACACTGTTAAGTAAATAATATTGCAAGCAACTTTCCTTGTTAAGCTTGCAGTTCATTGGAAACCTTTTCTGCAAAGTGAAGGCATCTACGCGTCTGTTCTGAGTTAAGTCAAACATCAAAGTTGGATAAAGATATTCGCTTGACGGTTCGGTTCGGGAAACCTTAGCAAAGAGATATCCGTCTGACATTACTTGGAAAAGGAATTTTCAGCTCCTGCTCCCCCATTCGGATTTCTGACTTGCTGCGATAAAAATGAAACATTTTTAAGCTGCCGCTTTAGCTGCTATTTTTGGGGAAGTGCGAAGCCATCGCAACATTTCAGTTTGGCAAGTATCTAAAAGTTGTATCTTTGGCTTAGGGCCGCTTATCTACATTCGAACAGGGCGTCCTCGCATTTTCCAACCTGCCCCGGAATGCTGTCCAAATGCCCAGTTGCTGGTGGTAAAGTTACACGGAGGATTAACTTGTGATTATGTTGGCAGTGGCAGTGGCAGTGGCAGTCAGTGGCAGCCAACGATTTTCCGTTGCCAGTTGGCAACTTTCAACGGGAGAGGGAAACCTAGCCCATGCTTTAAAGTCTAGACCGCTCCGTAATTATCTGGAGTATGTGTTGGCCCTTTGGTAAATCATCAACTGCTGCTGCCACTGCTCCGCTCCGTGGGCAATGGCAAAGCCAGGCAGATATGCAGATGCCTCCATTTCTGTATTATCCTCTTTATGGCATGGTATGGTATGAAATGGTATGGTATGGTATGGTATGGTGTCCCTATGGCAACCTCAACAACATAACGTAGGCACATGCCGTAAAATACATAAAATAGAAGGCAGCCAGCCAGCCAGCCAAGGGCTATACATGAAATTTATTCATGAATTGAATTTGTATTCCTCGCAGATATTTTATAAGTTTTCCATTTCTATTCGGCCCACCTACTCGACCCCCTCGATGTTGTTGTCGTTGTTGTTGTTGTTGTTCCCCGGTGCTGCCAGTGTGACTGTATTTTGCGTAATGCTGAGCAATGAGCATAAGAAGATTATGTTTTGGCAGCGTTCTTCGAGGGATTTATTTTGCGCTTATTTTGTTTTGGTTCCCTTTTACAAGCGGGGGGAGTTATTCCCACTTCGTTTGGAGTTATTATTCGACAATCATGGTGCGAAATTTAGTTATGTATATATCCCACCAAACTGACTCAACTTTGTGATATTTTTCATACGGATTTTTGGTTACGGATTTGTGCTGGAATTAAGATATTTCATTTAACCCTGGTCACACTCTGACAGCGAATTGAATTGAAATGCAAGTGGCTTGCTGCAAGTCGGGCGAGTCAACGCCAATGCAGGGCGCCAGGAATCGAACTCGCCATTAAATATGAATTGTGATTGCCCCGATAGGAGATGCGGAGAACGAGACGGATGCAGGAAAAAAATGAGTTGAAAAGGGACAAACGAGACGGAGTCGTATTGAAATGCACACAAGAATAACAAAAGTTTTACGGACACGGCGGACATGGAGCAAGGATTGCCGGGCAGCCAAGCAGGCAGCCATCTAAAGAGAGAGATGGACGGATAAGAAACGAAGGGGATAGGTGCAGGCGTGGGACAGAGATAGAGAGATCGGGCAGGAAGGACACACTTTGAAATGGGTTCAGCATTAGCCGGGACCTGGCATTTTGTATTGGCAGCGTTGCCTTTTGTGTGTTTTTGGCCTTTTGATGCCGCCTTTTATTACATTTGTGTCGCTGGCGATATGCTTTCATCTGTTTATCGTGACTTGTGTATACCCTTTTCTATAATCACCAACTTTCTATACGTTTGCTAAGACTGGTCACACTAGTGATAGGATGAGACTGGTAACACTTATACAGGCTCTGGCTGTTTGATTGTTCGATTATCCAAAAACAAGAGTATATTTGATGTTGCCAGGGTATTTCGATGTTCCATTCATTCGCTTGAAATCCGATTTTAGCCCACTCTCTTTTGTACTTTGGTGCCCCCTTTGGGATTCTTTTCTTGTTTTATTTTTTGTTATTGGCAGCACTCGTCACGTAGGGGACAACGGCGATGGCAACGACGACAGTCAAACACATTGAATGACCCGAAGCTGACCCCGAGAGCTCCTGGCTGCCCTCCGTTGGCACCAACCACCTACCGCCCATGGAAACTGGTGCCCGGCCTTGCGGTGGTTTTCGTCCTGGGGCCACCCGTTGAGTTTAAAGAATTGTCTGGCATGTGAAAAGGTCATTTAATTTCTTTTTGATTTGTTTTTGCTTCGACTCTAGGTTTTCTGAGCGCTTTTGAGACCGACGCGTCGGCGTCATTAAAGTGTAAATGTATTTTTAAGTAGACGCCTCCTCCGCAGAAAAAAAATAGAATTACCAAAATGGTCTGGAGCAAAATGGGCCGAAATAGCGTAGCCGAAAAGCCCAAAAGCCGCACAAATTTCAATATTTTTTTTTCTCCTTCTTTCGCCACCCTGTTTGTGCTTTCGCTTGAGTTAATAGCATTTTAAGTACGACGGGGTATTTTGGAAGAATTTTGGATGCACAAAGCATATAGGCAATTGAAGTTTTATATAGCCAATCCTAAGCCAACTTGGAAGTTCATTTCAATTGAAATTAAAATCACATTATTGGCCAGAGGTTGGAGGAGATTTGAAATAAGTTCAATTAAAGGTGCCTTAAATATTCTGTAACTGACTTTATTTATTAATTATTTAAGTGCTTATTCGAAGAATATTTCATTTAATATTTTCTTCGCTATTCAATTTCCTTCTTTTTATTTCATTTTGCATCCGCAGTTCCTTCCGGCGGCCTTGAAAAATCTTAGCTTAAATGCCAATTAGAGAGTGCACTGTTTTTTCTGCAAAAATTGAAATGGAAATTTTTTGCCGCAGTATACAGTCGTTTTTTATTTTTCGTCGCTCTGGCGTTTTTTTGTTTATATTTTCAGTTTTTGTTGTTATGCCGCTTTTCCGTTTTGCTGCCAGCCATGAAAAATGTATAAAGTTGAGAGCTTCTTCAGCTTGTTCCGCTAAGGCCTTAGGACAAACAAACACACCAGCGCCATATCCATATGGGCGTGGCCGATCGGCGGGGCGGAGGTTGGTGGGGTTGGATTGGGCGTTATGTCTGGATTTGGCGGTCGCTGTGAAAAACTGTTTTGGAATACTTTTTGAGCTGCTTTGCATTTTTGGCTTGTGGGCTTAGCATCAACGCACATGTGTCGCCGGTGGAAAATGCGAAGGAAGGAAGGAAGGAAAGGGGTTATGTGCGGCATAATGCCGCACACATGAGTTTTGTCATTCAATTTTGACACGCGCTTTTCAGCCCCGCACACCGACCCCTTTGGGCACATAGATTTTAGATTTCACATATCACATTTTCCATTTTCCACCGTTTCCACCCAGTTCGAAAAGATTCCTCAGCCTCATCAATATGCAAAAAGGCAACAGCCTCGAAAGCTGATGCTTTTTGAGTAGGGAAAGGGGTCAAATCGGCGACAAGGGGTTAGCCTTGCCCACATTTACCGCCCACACTCGATGGCCCACCACCACCGCCCACTTCCGCTACTCAGTCGTGCGTCAAAAGCAATGCAAACTTTTTGTGGCCGACAAAAAAATGCCAAATAAAATCACAGAAAGTGGCAAAAAAATAAGAAAAAGGAAAGGAACCGAAAAAAAAAAAACAAAAATGAGTGAATGAAAAGAAAATTATTATGGAAATGTCAACGTGAAACTTTTGCACAAATGCGATGGTTCCGCTTAACCCTCTACTGCCGGTGGTACGCATATGCTAGCAGCACTTTCGGCCACTTTTTGCCAACACAATTGAATTTCATGTTTGACACGACACCACCACCAGCACTGCCCGGAAAAACCACCTGACCCCCTTCAAAAGTTTCCTTTTGTTTTTCCCCGACCCCACACCCCCACTTCCACCTCCCTCTCCACCCATCTCCACCCCCCTTTCACCATCCACCACATTTTGCGATTTATGCGAGAAATTTTAATGCGATTCCCATTGGCTTCACCAGGGAATTTCGATTCGCTTCGTATTCTGAATACGAATTCAAGTTTTGGATCACAATTTCTTTTTCCGGCCGCGCTTCTTTTTGAACTACGGTGTTAGAAACTGAGCTTAATTTGCAAATCGCGTACTCATAAAATACAAATATTTGTAATAAATTTATTCAATGCATAAATGCAACTATCCATTCAAAGGAAACTCAAATTATTAAAATACGAATGCTTGAGTCAGTCCAACTGTTTGTTAAGAGAAGTGCTCTAGAGTGAGAAAAAAAGCATAAATGAGTGTTGGAAAAAAGTGCGAGAAAAAGGGGAATCAGAGTCTGTTGACTTTGGCGACACCTTTTCTGTGTGCATAATTCAATTTGCGGCACTTGACAGCATCAAAAGGTTGACATAATTCGTTCGTTTTTTTTCTCTTTTTCTGATCCCTTTTATACGTTCATTCCACTTACCCTTTTTGGATTTTTTATTTTAAGTTTTTCCCCTCCCTGCTCCTATTTTGCTTGGCCGTCAGGCGTCGGTGATTGTGCGCGCGACTTTAAGCGCGATTTTCGCAGCTCGCTTTCAATTTGTGACACCTTAATGGCCAACTGAGCAGGGACAACGTGCCCGGGTCTCTGGAATCGGTTTCGGTCAATTCTTAATTACATCGCAACCCCATTTCGCACTCACGCTTTTCCGGGGAAATTTAATTCAACGATGAGAGAACTGAAAATTGCTCTCAATTAACTTGTTAGTGAATTCTTGTTGGTCCCCAAAACAAAACAAAGCAAAAAAAAAAAAAGAAAAAAAACAGGAAATAATAAAGAGGAGGAAAAAGGGTTGAATGCCTTATCGAACTTTGTTTGCAGTCCTTGCTTCTCCTTCACTCCGCCGCAGTAAAAACAAAAAACTTTTAATTTGCGAGAGATAATTTTTGAGGGCAAACAAACTCACCGACGAAACAAAAATCATTAGACGATGGAAAAGAAAAAAAAAACAGAAATTGGGCGTAGACAAAGTAAACAACACTAGGCCAAAATAACTACCAGAGAGGGAAAACAGCTTGATATTTTATACTTTGGAAAAAGAGTTCTGAAGATATAGTGATAGCCCTGAAATTGCAGATAATTTATTTTGTCGGGCAGTGTAATGAAACTTGGCAGCAAAGAGTTTTTGTGGGAGAGCCAAGCAAACATCAAGCGAAAATACATATTTATTGTCATTAAAAGAAGTGCCACAACCCTTCAGCGGCTTGACATAAATTAATTAAATAAATTAGAAATGTGCCCGAAAACGAAATTGAAATGGAATACTTTGGCGTAATTAACTTGGGCGCAGCCAAAAAGGGAGCGAAAAGCAGATGGAAGCAGGTGGAGAGTGGAGGGGTCAGAGGTCAGGGCAAGTGATTGCCCTTTGTCACTTGGCACTTGAGTGGCAACGTAGCACACAGAGTTCGAGTTCAAGTCGTTGCATCGAGCAAGGACGACAAACAACAACAGCATCCTCGACTGACAAGGACGTCCATTAAAGATATAGCAGCAATCTATCCAGGAACAGGCATCCGTTCGTTCGTGTATCAACCCCACAAAAGCTGTCGCAAACGATTTCCCACCACTTTTCAGGCGCATTTAATAATGGATGAGCGAAAAACCAGTAATACCTGTCAGTTTACTTTGCTCCATCTCCATCTCCGTGTGCACATTTTATGAATTGAAATGTATTTGTCAGTTTCAAGAGCGGGCTATAAAGCACTAAATTTGATTGGTAACTCGTATTCAGTTTACCTCTGGCTAACGTCAATTTATTAGCCCCCTTTATTTGTTTGTGCAACATCAAATTATATTCGTATCTTGGGTGCAGAAAGGAAGATGGAAGTCTATGATGATGGGCATTGGCATTCGAATGCCGCCACTTTGTTCGCCTGTCTCCCCCATCGATGACTCACCAATCGAATGAGCAGTTTCCCGGAGTTTCCCGCCCCCTTCGGTCTTTTTGGCCACGACTGCACTTTGTGTCAATGTTATGCACATCAGCCGTGGCATAACGTCAATTTCAGTCACTGTCTTTGCCATTCAGCCAGTCATTCAGCCATTCAGCCAGTAGACACTGCCGAGCTGAAGAAGGCGCACGCTACTTAGTTTGCAAAATTGCCGACTCTGGCATTTTGCATGTCCGTATATGCCACATACATACATATATGCGTACATATATGCCATGCCTGCGATTTTCCCAATACCCCATACCCGATTTTCCTCATTTTCCCAAGGCAAACTCCTTCTTGCACAGTTGTTTGCATTGCAGCGGCAGATGCTGTCAATAATAAATTTCCGTTAGAGCCGCAGCAGATTTCCAAAAGGGGGGAAAACCAGTTGGCTCGCCAGGCGGCACGTTCTGGGGAGAGAAAATTGGGTGGAAAATGGGTGAAAATCTGGATGGGGTGGCAGGCAGGGAAAGCCAGGAAGGAAGCACATAAGCGCATTGCCCAAGACAAGAAGGAGATTGAGGCAAAAGGAAGGAGATTGCAGCTCGGCACTAAAAAGATGACATAAAGATAGAGACGGGCGGGTGTTGAAATTGAATAGGGGTAACGAAGCGTCAGTTTCAGAGAGGGGGGGGTCTGAAGACGCAGGAAAAATCAAGGAAACTGCGATGGATGGGCGACTGGGACAAGGGGTGCTGGCGGAGAAGTCAGGCAGGCAAGAAACCAAAGTAAGACTAGAGGAAAAACTCGCACTGCAGGCATGCAAACGATGCGCTGTCGCCTGATAAAGTATACGACCGATTGCCCGTTTCTGCTCGACGGGCCAAAAGGAAAAATCGCAGACGCTCAACCAGACATTGGATGCAAATGGAAAATGGAAAATCATCAGGCGGCGGGAAAAACAGGGCGAGATCCATGGTATCCATGGCTGGGGTGTGGAGCTGGATGCGAGCAGCCAAGACACGTTGATAAATTTATTGAAATTCTATTGAAACGAAACGATTTGACTGCGCCAAGGACCAGAGCAGACAGAGATAGCTGGCGCGTGCCAGAAAGAGACAGAGCGACGACCTACACAAATCGCTGATAAAGTGGAAAATGAGTGCAAAACAAAAAAGCAAAGTGCACAAGAAAATTGTCTCCATGTGGAGAGAGGAGCTTCAACTGTAGTAAATTGCAAATAAATTGCATTGATACTCTGCACTAAAAGAAAATATATATTAATATATAAGATTAATTGATTCAGTCATCATTTGGAAATAATAACTTATCAGCAATTTATTTTAATCGATAATATGTTTAAAATTTAATTTTAATTTTTAATATTTTGCATTCCCTAACGCGATTTTTGCTGTCTGGGCAATTAAACTTTTGCCATTGCGTAAATTTCATTGGATTGGGCCACAACAACACAAAATCTTGGCAAACTTTGCACTTAATTTTTAATTTCCCTCCATTTGGCCTTTGACCGGCCGCGCTGGACACGCGATGCTCAATTTAACCTGGCCAAGGAATAACAAGAGATGGAGACGGAAAAGCGAGCAACAAGCAGATGAAAATGCTCGGCTGAGTTCCGCAGTAAAAGAGCAATGGAGAAAAAAGAAAAAAATAAGTAAAGAAAAAATAAAAGCAAAATATAGAGGAAAGTAGAAAAATCTCGGCTCAAAGAAGTAGCCGCATTTCTGTACCATACTTATGGGGGCTGTCCGTGGAAAATGATGGAGGAGAGACAGGCATAAAAAAAAAGAGACAAGGGGGTCGCGGGAGTGTCGTGGAAAAGGCCAAATTTAATTTGTGCTCAGTGGCTGTGGCAACTCTGGTTCCCCTTGTTGATGTTTTTGTTGCTCTTGTTGCTGGGCCATGAAGAAATTGCTACCCAATTACGTAATAAAATCCGACTGAAGTTTCTACTCTTATTATTTAATTTTTTCTTTATCTTCTCCTCCTCGCCATTCCATCTCCTCAATGGGGCGCAAATCGTTCTAGGGGATTTGGTATGGAAACACACAAAATAAAAAGCGAAAACACCACGAGCGGTGGCGGAAAATTCGCGGAGAGTTTGCTGGAAAATCCAGCTTGGCGCTTATTAAGAAATAATGCTGTAAAAACAAAACGCAGCGGCGTCAAATCAACTTTTGTTTTGTTTTCTCATTTCGCCCGCAGCGAAACATTAAACGGGCTTGAATACAAAGAAAATAAATAAACACCAAATGACAACGTCAAATCCAGAACAGAAAGAAAAGTAATTGTTTTACTATTAACACTGTTTAATGTTAAACAATAAACAAAACATGTGAACAATCAACTTGAAACAGTATACACTTTAACATTCGAGAGATAATTCTATTTTTAGATTTCTTACGCTCTCCGTTTTACGCGAGCGGAGAGAGTGCAATTTTGGCCGTCACCAATTGAAATAAATTCAAAGGCTATTCAACTACAAATATCTGGATTAAGCCAACAAACGCTAGCCACTGAAAAGTTATTTGAGAAAGTTGCACAAATCACAAATTCTAAAGTTCAATTACTTTCAAAATTTTATGACCACATTTCGAGCTTCGAAAGACTTCATTTCAATTGTTAAGCAAACAGCAATAAACGAGTTTTGGCCAAACAAACTGTCGTTTTGGCCAGCGGTGAAACAGAGGGAAAACTGTAAGAGGCCGAAACTCAAAGGCCAACAGGGAAATGCGAGGAAATTTGGAAAAGCGGAAAACGCTGGCAAAGGACCAAGGACCAAGGATCCCGGTTAATAATAAGTGCCCTGTGGTGCAGCTTAGTAAAATGCAAAGAAATAGAGAGTATTTCTGATTTCTCACAAATGTCATGCATATTACGTGTGTACATCGGTGAGTTTGGAATTTAAGTACATTTTGTATATGCAGAAGCCGCTTTCCACAATCCCCGGTGTACGTTGATGCCCCTAAGGAAATTGTTGCGGAAAATCAAAAAAAAATAAAAATAATAAAAAAATCTGAACTTTGTGTGGACCATTTGGAAATCGGCGAATTACATTTACATTATGCGTGTTCAGTACATTAGAAAAACAGGAAACAGGAAACGTAGCTGGAGGACATGAAAAATACAAGCAGCGATAAATGAAACGTAAAACGAGACTTAAAACTGATAAGCATGCCATTGATATGAATAACGTAACCAGAGTTTAACGCCATTGGATTTCATTAGCGAAATGCTAGCCTGTTTATGCGACAATTGTTTTTGTTTATTCGCCATACATATATGTTTGTTCATTTTATATTTCTGGCATTTCTAATATAACGAAAATACAGAAATATATATTCAAAGCGATATTCGCAATGCTTTCTCTGCAATTGCCAATCAATGTGCAATCTTCTCAGTTCATGGGAATATATCTCTGTGTATGTGTGTGTGTGTTTGCCCGTGTGTATGTGTGTGTGTGTGCCAAAGGCAATAATCATAAAGAACCGCCAAGCGCTTTGCTTTTGTTCTGGAGAATTGAGGCAATAACGCTGAAAGGAAAAACGAAATTCGAGAAGGAAAACTCGGTCTTGGCTTGCGATTATTTTGCCATTACTTTCCATTATTTTACTTTATTTCAATGACTGTTTACATTAGCCACACACACATACGCATACTTGAGCAAAAGAGACAGAGGGAGGAGAGAGGAGAAGAAATCAGCAGATAAGTGCTGCATACTTTCGAACGCGTGAGCTGCTTATTTTGGTCTTTTTCCTCCACTTCCTGCCTTTGTTTGCCCTGCATGTGATTGTGAGTGTGCTTGTAAGTGTTCAGTGTGTGTGAGTGAGCATGTGTCTGTGTGCGTTCGTGTGTGTGTGAGCCACTTTACTTTTGCTCATTGAGCTGGGCAAGAGGCAAAGGCATCACTTGATTGATACTTTGATTTCTCCATTATTCTTTCGAGATTTTCTATTTATCCTCGCAGCAGATACAATTTTTATCTGATATTGATACACATCTTCTAATATGCATTCGAATTGTTTGCTCTTCCATTGCAGGCGGAGATTTGGAGCGTATTCATCGCCATCCTGCGCAAAAGCGTACGCAATCTGCAGGCCTGCACCGATGTTGGCCTAATCGAGCATGTCCTCGTCCGCCTGCAACGCTCCGAAACGGTTGTGGCAGGTAAGAAGAATAATTAAATGGCATTACATCACAAAATATTAATCAAATTCTGTAACAGTGGGGCAAAATCATTGAATACACTGTTGAAAGTGTCGAAATTATTACAATATAGTATGTTTCAATCGACCTAGTGATTTCTATGGCACCAGAACCAGATGATTACAACATATTTCATGAGAAGCATTTTAATCAAGTTCTTGTTTGGGAGGGGGCATTGATAAAGGTCTCTGGTGCGTGCAACAATGGAGTTTACACATTCGGCCATTGTTTGACTGGTCTGAATAGATCCCAAGTTGGCTTTGGTTTGCTTTTGGTCTGGGTCTGGTCCGCTGAATTGCCTCTCGATTAATTTCACGCTTGTCAGCAGCACTGACACGCCCAGTTGCACCCCCCACTCCACTCCGCTCCCAGTCCCTGCTGGAGCGACATCGCACCACCCAGTTGCCACCCAGAAACCACCCGGCGGCGCCTACAAGTGAAAAGGCAGAGAAAATGGGGGAGTGGATTGGAACGGCACAGCTCGGCACAGCAAATTTGCTCTTCATTAGCGACCCTCGCTGGCCCCGCCCACTGTGCCAAAACACCGCGCCCTGCAGCACCACCCACCATACATACACACACACACTCGCACACACATGATGCCTTAAGCATGTGCGTGCCTTTGGCTTTGATTTTGATTTTATTAAGTCAATGACACATCTGCGGTCTCCACGAAATCCCAGCACCCCACTACCTTACCAGCACCACCCCGCCATCCCACCACCCACAACCATATCTCTTTCTGCACCACCCACCCACACACACACACTGCGCCCTCTGTTCCTTCATTCCGCATTTAACGAACTGTAACTGCTGTCAATTTGCAGTCGCTGACTTTTGAGCTCCATGTGTGTGTGTGTGTGTGTGTGTGAAACACGGAGAAAGCAGAATGCCGAAGGGAAGAAGAGACCACAAACAAAGACATAATTCCATACGTACACAGAAGGAAAGATGTTCAAAACTAAATTAGGTGTATCTCTTTTTTTTGGTAATTAACGATAAATAAACTTGCTACTTCTCTCTTACTCTAGAAAAATACTTCGCTTACAAAAATATATATTTTTCTAAAATGAAGCAGAATTGCATTGTTGCTTGCCTCTATTTTATTATTAGAAAACAACTGCGAATGTTGGCCAATTAAGTTCTCTGTGTACTGGGAATGTCTGTCTTCGGCGTTTTACTACATACATACATGTGTGTGTGTGTGTGTGTGTGTGTATGTGTGCACCTGACAAATGCCAAAACGTGACACTTGCCAAGAAATTAGATAAGTTAAAAGTTCGTTGTCTCGGGCAAAGTTCAGCTTAGAGTAGCAACTTCTTGGATTCCACAGAAAATATGTCCGTATGTGTATGTGTATGTACGTCTGTCTATATCTTTGTCTATATTCTGTAATTTTGTATCTGTAAGGGGTAGAAGAAAAATTGCCTAGTTCTTTTGGGCCATAACTTAAAGTGCTTGAAAACTCGACAATGCAATCGCAAAAATTTGATAAGAGAAATTGTTGCGTTAAACGCTCTCACTTCTGGCTTCTTTTCTTCATCGGTATATATGTCTGTATATATATAAATGAGAATGTATATACTCTTCTTTCCGCTGATTTTTCTCCCACTGATGATGATGATGATGAGTTTGGGGCAGTAAAAACTTTGGCATGCCAAGGAAAATGCAATTAAATGCTGATGAAGCTGTGGCGCTACGAAGGGGCAAAAGTATGAGCGGATAAGTGCGGGAAAAGCTGGAAGTTTGGGAAAGCCCAGAATACCAACTGGGGACCAACCGGGCAACACTGTCGTCTTGGGAATGCCGCAGGGGAATGGGCAGTGAATCTGGATGGATGCTGGATAACTTGGGTCAACCAGCGTGGCCCAAAGGTTCAAATTCATCTCCTAACCTAAAAGCCAGTTTAACAGTGTGTTTCAATTAGTTTAACGTTGATAAAAATATACGATTTCGATTAACTCAATCGATTGCCCCAAAAAACCGAGAACAACAAACTTACATATATATATATTCTCAGTGCGTTTGTGTGTGTGTGGTGTATATGGTGTAGAGTGTAAATATGAACAGAATATGCTAGTGAGCTTGCGAGGAGAAGGCATACAGAAGGTGAGTAGACCACCAGACCAGGCATTAAAACGGCCCGAGCGTCCCATTTCAATTAGTGTGCATTACAAATGAAGTTTGGGAATAGCGCAGCTTTCGCTGGAAAACCAGACGACGTCGTCCTGCCCCTCGGGAGGGGGCGTGGCCAGTGGGCAACGTAGTGGGTGTGGCGAGACGGCAACGAAGGCAATGGGGCCAATGCTCCAGAGGGGTAGGCAATCAGTTTGAACTCCGGAATTAATAACTATTTGGCCAAGCTTTTGGCCAAACTTGATTGAAAATGCAGCCCTTACAAGGTGAAGCGAGACGG
Organism: Drosophila simulans; assembly: GCF_016746395.2. NCBI lineage: Eukaryota > Metazoa > Arthropoda > Insecta > Diptera > Drosophilidae > Drosophila > Drosophila simulans. Next base: position 4,874,184 of record NC_052525.2, read on the forward strand.
AGCATCACTCCTTGAATGCTGTGTGGGGCAGATGGTGGAGAAAACTCATCATCTTCGTCATCCTCATCGTCAGCGTTGGCTCACTGGAGACGTGGATGAGTGATGGCAATAGTTTTGGCCAAAAACTTTTACCCCCGGCGAATTTTCCTAGGGAAATTGCACAATTTATAATGCAAGTCAATTGAAATCCGAAAGTTATTTTGGCGAATGCAAGTTAACGTTAACTTTAAGATGACTGCCCCAAAAAGAAAAAGAAATGTTCATGGATATGTTCCTGAATATCGCTTTTGCAGTATCTTTTTGTCTAGTTATTTTGAAAATAATCAGCTGCTATTTTCAGCGCAACTTTGTGTGACCTTCCATTGAATGGAAATTCCTTTCGCGCCTGGCAATGGCAGTGCTACTAGATCAAATGCAATATATCTGATGGCCTTGCACCGACCACGCCCCCCAATGGCCCGTCCTCCTCCGCCTCCGCCTCCGCCAGCCACGCCCCTCTGTCTTTTCGTATTCGCCGTGAGAGAGCGCGTGTCCTTGCCACTTGGGTGAACGCGAGGACTTTGCATTTGGCTTCGCATTTGCATTCGCATTCGCAACTTGCCACCTGTGCTAAAACGGGAACTTGATTGTTGCCACAAACACCCATATATACACGGCCAAACATACACACACACACACAGAGTTGAGTTTGGCTGGCTGTCAGCAGCACTTGCGCATATCCTTTGGGCCTTCAACCCATTTCCGGCCTTTCCGCATTTAATGGCTTGAACATGTAGCTTGGATAACTCTGTATCTATATATTGATGTAGCCTATTTTGTTTATGCCAGCATAAAGCAAAACCAGAAAAGCATGGTAAACACATCGACTATCGAGAATATTTAAACGGACCTATTTGGTTGGGAGGAAATCTTTCAACTTATTATTTAATACTCCCCTATGAATGTCCATCACTTTGATGGCTAATGAAGAGCATTAGCAGCACTTCTTCAAGTGCCATAAACTCCTGACATGGATTGCATAAGCATAAACGTGTGTGTATCTGCCACTGCCACTGACACTAACCCATTTCCCATTTCGATCGCAACAACCTTCTTTCAGACCTGCTCATCGAGATGCTGGGCGTGCTGGCCAGCTATAGCATAACGGTGAAGGAGCTGAAGCTACTCTTCGGAACGATGAAGGCCACCAATGGCAAGTGGCCGCGCCACTCGGCCAAGTTGCTCAACGTCCTCCGGCAGATGCCACATCGCAACGGACCGGACGTCTTCTTCAGCTTTCCGGGCCGCAAGGGATCGGTGAGTACCAACAAATGGATACATATACTAAGCCAATGTCATAGATACAATGGAATCGTATAAAATACGATACAGGTTATATGTCCACGATTTTACGTTTTACGTTTCTAATATCTTTAGTTTTGAGCTATCAACAGAGCTTAAATTCCAATCTACCCGCTGGTCCGTCACACTGTTTGTTGGCTCTCTGGGCGATATTTGCAATTTTAGGCCATGCAATTCGCCCGGCTTCTTTTTATTGAATGCAACTGGCTGAAACAAAGGCCTCATACGAATATGGCCGTCACTGGCGATACAGGAAGAGGTTCCCCAGGGGTCTCCCATATTGCACCCCCGTCGACATTTCCGGGGGCTTTTATTTTATTGCGTCGCACTTAAAACGAATTCGAAATGTGTTTTTGCCCACTCTGTAGTCGCAGCATGTATGTTTGTATTTTTCCCCGTATGCCTGCTATCTGTGAGTTTGACCACTCCCATCTTTGTTTCTTGATGGGATGGCTATGATGGCGAGCACTCTATCGATATGTCCATGGCCCCATAAATACATAAAAAATGCCATAAAGCGAATTGGAAGTCAGATGCTAGCATCGAACATGGATAGCGTTTCGCAATTGTCGCAAAATGTCTAATAAATAGATGCTCGCCACCCCAGCCAAATCGACCAAAAGAATCGCCCACCTATCCATCCAATCCACATCAAATCCAGCGTTCAACCTTCCCCATCTCTCCTCCTCTCATTTTGGGTTGCTACTTTTTTGGGCTGTTTTCTTTTTTTTTTGTTCTTCCTTTTTAATTTTCCGTTTAGCCGGCTTTTTGGAGGGAAAATCAACAGCCACCACCAGCCGCCCACTTAGCCAACAATCTGCGATCCACAAGCACACGCCTAATGCCATTGATGGTGCTGATTGCAACAGGATGACGACGGGACTCGATTCGAATAATGAGATTTTCGGAAAAGCCAAAACCCAAAATCACCAGGGCACCATTTCAGTTTCCTGCTCCTCCAACCGGACATTCCCACTACTGCTGTCACGGGAAATGGCCGAAAATTGGGGAAATGTAGAGAGAGTGGCACTGAGTGTGTGTGTGCGGGTGTGCGTGCGGGTGTGTGTGCGTGCGTGTGTGTGGTGCAAAGTTGCCTGCAACCGCAGCAAAACTCCAACAACAGTGTCAGCCTTTGTCACGTTTACCCAGCCTTAACCCATTTATCCCATTTTGTCTCTTCTTGGCCCCCAGAAAAAGTGGTCTCCATGTCCCAAATACCATCATCATTCGCCAACTCAAAAGGGCGAGACCACTAGATAAGTGCAAAGTAAATGCAATTTGATAGTTTCAAGAGCTCTAAATATGTAGTTGTGCGAGCTGTAAGAGTAAACAAGTGATTTCATAATGATTCAATATGTTGAATAGGGGGGAAATTAAACCATGAGCTTTATGAATGGAGTCGACTTGAACTAATCAAATAAATGCATATCAATTTGTTGGTTGTCGGCAATTGTGTCAAGTATTTAAAGTCATCATAGGGCTAATAAATAACTTCACAGATTGTCTTACAAACGGCAAACGATGAGTGACGAACGCTGAGCCATTGGCCATTAAATGCATTGATATTTGTTATCAAATTGCAATGAATTCACCAGATGCCTCAAGCGGATAATGTCAAATGGCATTTCCAGGGGGAGAAGTATAATAATATAACTATATTTTGCCTGCACAGGAAAGTGACTTAAATTTATGGACTACCAGCTGAAGTTCACCTGATAGTTCATACTGCTACTATAGTACACTATATATGCACTATATATATGTATAGTAGTTGCTTTCATCTCGAATTTATCCTTTTTCAGCATGCTGCCGCCACAGCATTGATGATAAATCAAATGTGCTCATTTCCTTTTAATTTCGGTCCATTTCTGTTTTGCGGCTTCTTCTGTTAAATTCCCGTCTCCAGCTGCCTTTCCTTTTGCATTTCTGGCTCTCTGGTATTTTCTGGCTTTCGAGTTGAGGTTGCCACCGGAAATACACACATTCGTGTGTAGTTTGTGCTGTGGATTGGAATGGTATGGAATGGAATGTGCCACAAGTTTCCTAGCCAGTCGAAAGTATTTCCCTCTCCGAGATTTATACAGCTTCGTTGCTTTCGGTTACGGAATTTGAAGCCTTTTTGGGGGGCAATCTACTTATACATATGCGCAGTCAATTATGCGGCTTATTAATGTTAATTGCCAAAGATATTGAGTGGCAAACTGACCGTAATTGTTATTTAACATAGCGCTGGTGGTTAAATTTGAATTGCTTGTAATCGTTTTTCGGTCTCATTTCCGTTTTCGTTCGCTCGTACAGGCCATGGTCCTGCCGCCGCTGGCCAAATGGCCCTATGAGAACGGATTCACCTTCACCACCTGGTTCCGTCTGGATCCCATCAATTCGGTGAATATCGAACGTGAGAAGCCCTACCTCTACTGGTGAGTACTGGTCGAAAGTGTGTGGTTGGTATCCTTTACTCAAGTGATAACTCCCTTCCCATTTCCAGCTTCAAGACATCGAAGGGCGTGGGCTATACGGCGCACTTTGTGGGCAATTGCCTCGTCCTCACCTCGATGAAGGTCAAGGGCAAGGGCTTTCAGCATTGTGTCAAATACGAATTCCAGCCACGAAAGGTAAGATAATACCCCCGACTAAACTGCACATGAATTTGCCTTGACTTTCGTTTCGGTTTCTATGTCTATTTCAGTGGTACATGATTGCCATAGTGTATATATACAATCGTTGGACGAAAAGCGAAATCAAGTGCCTCGTTAATGGACAGCTGGCCTCTTCAACGGAGATGGCCTGGTTTGTTTCCACAAACGATGTGAGTACCATTCCATTCACTTATAAGTCTGCTTCAAATCATGCAGCTTCATAGGTGATTCCCTGAGCTTCTCCATTTGTATATATGTTTTCGAATCTCTTTTTAGCCCTTTGACAAGTGCTACATTGGAGCCACCCCCGAGTTGGACGAGGAGCGCGTGTTCTGTGGCCAAATGTCGGCGATCTACCTTTTCAGCGAGGCACTGACCACGCAGCAGATCTGCGCGATGCACCGTTTGGGTCCCGGCTACAAGGTGAGTAGTTCGTGGGTGATGCTCTTTTCGATGGTTGGTGCCTTTCGGCTGCTGCAGCACTGGTGACCCGGTGGGTGACCTGGACCTGCAGCAGCACCCACCACCCAACAACCATCGCCTACTCGTATTCTCAGCAGCAGCAGCGAGGGTCAAAGCGCACGCACCACTGCACCACTTTTGCACAGCCGAAATGCCGCAGCAAAACTGTCCTCGTCTGTACAAAATAACGTCATTTGTTCTTATATATACTTTAAAACATATATATATACATATACATATATATACATTATTTTTTTGCTCTTTTCTCTCTCTCTCTTTCCGTGTTTTTTGAACTTCCTGTCCGCTGCACTGCTACAAAAATTTGCACCACACACCATGTGCTAAAAAAAAACACACACACACACAACAAAAAATACATAAAAAAACAGTCGCAGTTCCGATTCGACAACGAGTGCTATCTGAATCTGCCGGACAATCACAAGCGGGTGAGTCACTTTCAACTTCTGCCAGCGACCTTGGGGGCATCAGCACTGTCGGGCGGCAGTGGGAGTGGCACCGGAAGCGGCAGCGGCAACGATGCATCAGCTGCAGCGGCAGCGGCTATTGCCGCCGGTCAGCAGCAGCAGTTGCAGCTGCAGTTCCAAATCCTGGCCGCCGAGCAAGAGGCGCGTGCCATCGATTGGTCCGATGAGAAGCTCGATTTGAATGCGGCATTTGTGAAAATTCGAGCGGTTCTCACCGCCCGCAATGCAGTGACCTTGGCTGGCAGCAGCAGCGGCACTGGCACAACTGCTGCAGTAGCCACTGCCGCAGCAGCAGCAGCAGCGGGAGCGGGAGCGGGAGCAGGAACAACTGCTGCAGCAACATCTGCAGCAGCAGCGGCGGCGGCGGCGGCAACACAAAATGAGAATGATGCAGCAGTGGGACAGCAGCAACATGCAACACAACATCACCATGCCACAGCAACAACTGGCAGTGCGGATGATCCGCTTGGCCATTTGCCCACTGGAAATGCTTCTTCTTTTGGTATTTACACTGCTTTTGTTTTGCGCATCTTTTGATTTTTAATTATAATTTTAATATGTTTTTATTTGGGCCACAATCAAGAGCAACTCCGTCGCATGTCCAGTGTGAGCAGCTTGAACTCAATGGTCGGAAGCGCCGACACTGAGGAGGTCAACCAGCTGAAAGCTGTAAGCAAACTTTCATTTCATTTTATCCTATTTTCATTTAGTTTTTAAGTTTCTCGTACTGCATTTTTTTTTTAAATATATATATATTTTTTAATTTCGCTCGAAACAATTTCAATTGGCAGCATTTCGTTTTACATTTCATTTAAAATTTATTTGCCAAACTATTTTATTTTATTTTTTTTCATCCTAACAAACATGCGTAATTTAGTTATTTCAATTAGGTTTTGAAACAACATTCCAGTGCCGTGTGTTTGTAAATATTTTTAAAAAAGTTATTTAATTAAGAAGTTATTGCTAACGTTGTAATTGATAAAGTTTAGTTTTATGCAACATTTGTGTTGTTCTGGTTGCAACGAAACCAAAAAGTTATCACACATTTTTGGTAAGCAATTACAAAGTTACCGACAGCATTTAGATCGATAGTACGATTTTCCATTTTAAAGTTGTAGATGGCAACACAATGGCCGTGTTTTTTTTTAGTAAGCAGAAGTAAATGTAGCGTATACCTGGGCAGGTGTCTTAAAAACTCCCATTTGGCCGTAGACAAAGGCGAACATGTAAGGCCAAAAACCCAAAACACCCACTCCACCCGCCGGAGATTGTTGGAAATCTTTGGGCGCCGCGCATGTTCCATATTCCGTTGGAGAATTTTCTATGCCCGTGCGCTACTGTATGCTACTGTATGCTCCACATTTCAGGACCCCGAAACAGCTATTATGTAGACAGCCAAAACCCACCCGCCCACTTTTCACTTGCCACCCCATTTCGCCCACTCACCTGTGCCGTGTATTATGCCATTTTGTATGGCGAGCCGTGGGGGGAAAGGGCGGGGAAAAGTGAGTGCTTTAGTTATTTTGAATGTTGTTTTTATGTGCCAAATCGGGAGTTGAGTTAATGGGATGGGAAAACACGGCCATACACACACACACGCACACTCGCAATCACATTTACACAAACATTGCGCTTTTAGGGGGAAAAAATGGGCGAAATGGGCGGGCGAGTGTTATGATCCCTAAAAGAAAACTGTGCCGTCAAATAAATATTAAAGAAACGTTCTTTTAACAACTAAATATTTTGAGTTCTTCTTAAAAGTATCTTAACTTGGTTACATCCTATTATGTTTTTGCTTTTCTTAGTTTTATATTCTTTGAAGAAAACTGAAAGAAGTATTTTTAGCAGCAAATTAGGCAGCCAAAAACGTGTAATAATGAAACTATAAGCACCAGCTAACATGCCACACACGCACACAGGCAAACATACAACACACACTCACACACACACTGCCAAAATGCACAAAAGGAGATGGAAACTCTAGACTCGAGGAAAATCTGCCCCAAATAGGAAAATGAAATGCAACGATGCGTGTTGTGTGTATATATATTGTAAATATTGTTCATGAACAGCATTTGAATACTTTTATATTGCACACACACATACACATAGTGCCGTTTGTGTGTGTAAGTTGCTATTACCTAACAGAGTTTATTATTGATTCCCACAGAATTTATCAGAGCACAAATAACTTAGTATATGAACGAGCATAGTTAACTTTGCATAAAGTGCTCAGTTAACTAAATTCACTTATTGAATTTCATATGTCTATTGCAACTCACTGATCAGTTAGTTAAATGCCTTAAATAGTTTAAACTTTGGCTTCTTGCAGCCAAATTGAAAGTAACAAAAATCGTTGGAATCTGGCAACTCTGCTGGGTATTTAATGCTTCGGAGCTTCCGAACTTGGCTTTCCATTGGTCATTTGTTAACCTGCTCTCCTCCGCTGCGTGTGTTGCTGTGTGTGTGTCTTGTGTTTTTTTGTTTTTTTTTCTTATTCGTTATCTCGTGTGTCAGCTTAAAGCCAAAGCCAAAGCAAAGCTAAAGACAAAGCCTAAGTAAATTGCAATAACCTGACTGGGAATAAATCTTCGGTCGGTCGATAGGAAGTCCATGGAGTCCATGGAATCCATGGAGTCCTTAGTGCCCAGCTCGATGCCACTCGATGACTCGCCGAAAGCCCGGCCTAATCCCTGCCATATACACTCTCCCAACTCACCCAACCCCACCCCACATCCCGGATTCCCCAGATACCCAAATGCCCACTGATGATTCCCACTGATTATTCAACCGCCTGGCCCGAACTCAACCAATCCACCTGTCTTCTTGCCCACAGGTGCTGTACGATGGCAAACTATCGAATGCCATTGTGTTCATGTACAATCCGGTGGCCACCGATGGTCAGTTGTGTCTGCAGTCGTCGCCCAAGGGAAACGTTTCATATTTCGTGCACACGCCGCATGCGCTGATGTTGCAGGTGAGTAAATGACACACCAGAAGGTGAACAGGCTTTGAAGATGTGGACAAGTCGGACGGAGTGGGACGACGAGTGGGGTACTCCGAGTGGGCTCATAAGCCTCCCAGGGAGCATAAATTCCATGTAGAAATTTTACGACACCGGCGCATGCCTTGGCATTTCTTATTAGCCCCCGCAAAAAGTCCGAAATGGACCGGAAAGCACGGTGGCGTTGAGAACGAAGACGACGACGACGACGACGACGACGACGACGACGACGACGGCACTGGCCAAAATTATTCAATAAATTTTGTAGTAATTTCTTGGGTAAACAACACACAAATCATAAGGAGTAGAAGGAGCTGAAGGACCAGCAGCACGAAGCTCGGCGAACGAACGTGTCCTGTGCAAAATATACGGGGCTGATGACAGCTTAGGCGATTAATAGAGCTCTGATTAAATTGAAATTTGCTTTTGCAGGATGTGAAGGCCGTGGTCACGCACTCGATACACTGCACCCTCAATTCGATTGGCGGCATCCAGGTGCTATTCCCGCTTTTCTCGCAGCTGGACATGGCCCACGAGGGTCTGGGCGACATTAAGCGGGATCCCACGCTGTGGTGAGTGAGAAAAACAATACACTATATGTATGTATGCATGTTGGCATAGTTGGGATTTTATAAATACCAGAGAACTAGATATTCGAATTGATGAACAACATTTGTCGGTTCATTGTAGATTTTGAAATTTAACCACACAAAAGCAAAGCCATGGCTTATCATTAATCGCATATATTATTTTATTTCCCCATCGATAGCTCCAAGCTGCTGGGCTTCATCTGTGAACTGGTGGAAACATCGCAGACGGTGCAGCAGCACATGATCCAGAACCGGGGCTTCCTGGTCATCTCGTTCATGCTGCAGCGCTCCTCCCGCGAACACCTGACTCTCGAAGTCCTGGGATCCTTCCTGAACCTGACCAAGTATCTGGTCACCTGCCTGTCGGCCAACAGTGATCTGCTGCTCAAACAGGTAAGTCGGTTGCGAGTTCAAATCCTGCTTGCCATATTGAATACGTAAATAACATACAAATATAAGGAAGGACGATTGGTTGCATTGCGGACAACGCTGCGTATGCGCAATGTTCTTGGCATGCCGTCTGATGTTATTTTTTTTTTCTGTGATGAATGTAAAATGTATTTTTTATGTATTATACTATATATGTATGACAATAACTAAGTTCGATCTAAGTGCCACGTTATTTTTTTTGGGGGGTGGTTAAGCATGCGAAAAGCCCGCCCCTCAACAAAGAATCTCCTTGCGAATTTGATTTACAATTCTGTTACGCGTTCTTGTTGTTCGCTTACACCCAGCAAAAACCAACAGAAAATGAAAGCCCAACCCATCGATTGTTTTTAGGGTGGCATGTTAACCCATCTCACTAAAAAAAAGTACAAAGAAAAAACAGAAAAGAAAGGGAAATCCCAAAGATGATATGCGATTTCATCTCGTTTGTTGCTTTCTCTGTCTCTATCTCTCTCTCTCTCTCTCCACACTCACATAAATATATATAAATCCAACTCTATCTATCGCACTCACTGTGTTTTGCCTTTTGTTGATGATGATTTGATGATGATAATGATGATGATGATGGTTATGATGATGATGGCGCACAGTTGAACACAGGCCTGCGTAATCCTTTCAAAAAAGTAAACACAACCGTAAACAACTGCTCACATTTCTCGTTATAAGTAACTGCACTTGAGAATCTCTTAAGCAAATATACTCGTACTCGTACTCGTACTACTCACAAGCATCCACCCACACGATATATACACATATATCTCAGGCATATTTATGTTTATTTTATGCCATTTGCCAGTCTGTGCAACCTGAAGCAAATATCTCCCCCTTGAAATCCCACTGGTTGCCCATTGAATTCTATAACCCGCTTAGTTTAAAAGGTAGAACATGGTCTCTTTGTTCTATTGTGTCAGCTGAGCGGAATATGGAATGTGAACGATTGCCTTGTGGGATTGTTCGGCAAAGAGACCTTACTTATTCAAATTATATGGCTTTGGTTAATATATCGAGATACGATTGCGTTAACTTATTAATTTTGAGAAATATCCTATTGTTTCTCTCCCAGTTCAGCCTGACAATATTTTCTTATGGTTTCATTTAATTTTATCCATTATCGTTTTATTTTGTTAAACATACCCATTGCATGCACTTGCCATACACTGTTTTTCTGCATGTGATGTGATAACTTATTGGCAAATGAGCAAACTGTTCCATTCACGCGTTTCGATTGCAATCAGTTGCTGGCATTTGTATTCGAGTCATTTGCGTTCCATTTCGTTTCGTTTCGCTTGCACTTTGCACCTGCCTGAGCACCGCTTCGATTCGCTTGATCAGCTCAAAATCATAAATGAGATTAATCAAAATTACTACTACTTTCCCTAGCCAGAAATCAGCAAGACAAACAAATAGCAAAAAAGAAGAATATTATTAACTACAACTTAACTGTCTTCTTCTACTTTTGTCTCCTCTCTCTTTCACTCTCACTCTATATTACTCTCTCCCCTGCGCTCTCTCAATATCTCTCGTTCTGTGCTTTCCGCCACGCCCACCGTTCACCCACACGTTCCACACTCACGATCGCCTATCCATTTCCATTGTTCCCCGCTTCTTGCTATTGTGATCGCTTATCGATAACTCAATTCAAATGCGCCTCATCGACACTCAACTACACAACACAACTACACATCCACTGAAATCGAACATCAACAACTTCAAAAACAACAACCGAACAATAAACAACAACATAATAATCAACATGAACAACGAAACAGTTCTACCAGGTGAAGCTCAATTCTCGAATTCTCTGTACTTCTGTACCGTACCACTATATCCAATATATGTAACATATATATGTTTCCGTTCCACTGTTCATAACGTTTCGTTTCATTTTGTGTGTGTGTGTGCTTACCGTAGTTTGTTGAAAATCAACGTGTACATAAATCATCATCCCCTCCTCTCATTCATCGATTTGTGTATTTATATATACAATATATATGTAAATATAAATACGTGCTATATACTCATTTAAAGTCATTTCGCTCTTCATTCCATTTTGTTCCGTTACGCTTTGTTGAACCGCAAAACCGCAGCGATAAACCGCATAATCTTATTAACTCTGGGGGAAACCCTGGGCGCAACCTCAAGGCCCCCCCTTAAAAACCCCAACGTCAATCCCAGATTTTGCCTTTCCATTGGCTTTTCCTGGTCCCCCACCACATATCCCATTTCAACCCCACATACTCCGTTGTTCCTCACTCAATTTGTTCAATGTGTCATTTGGATAATTGAAGCGAAAGTTGTGTTCACAGCACCGGATCGCACCTTCCTAATTGCTCGCCTGGAGTATTTCCAATACGTTTTTAAATGTATACCACACCATACCGTTCTACATTCCTATGCTCCCTTGTCCTTCGTCAAATGAATAAATTTCTGGTTGCAAAAAAAAAAAAAAAAGAAGAAGAAGAAAAAGAAAAAGAAAAAGGACAAATGGAAAAAAAATGAAAAAATCAAGAGTTGAAAAGCTGCAAATATTTTTCGTGGCACCTTTGGGGCTGCCGGTTGCATTTTTATTTTACATTCGGTGTACAGCTTTTTAATTGGGAAACTTCTCTGCCAGCAGTCGAGTGGGGTTGGGTTTTTGAGGGGCCTTTTCAGGGGCTTTGAGGGGTGTGAAAACCTTGTTGCATTGTTACTAGAGAGCCATGGCAACAACATTGGCGAACACTGGTTTTGACAATCCAACAAGTTGAGGCGATGGCTTAACAAGTTTTGTTTGGGCCCGGGCAAAAGCAGATGAATGAAATTAAAGCGGATTGCAATTCCCACTCAGCAGAAGTTGAACTTAACTGGATTACGCTCAGATATTTTGCACACTTTAATGCCAGCCATAAAGTGACTCTTCAGGCGATATTTTACTGGTCTGGTATTAAGCCAACTGGAAGTTTCAATTAGTGGGCTTGATGGTTTAAGCTGACTGCACTCTTGAGTGAAGAGTTTTTAAAACGAAAAGTGAAATATAGCAAGTACTAGATATGGGTTATACCTTCAAATAAATAATAGTCATTTTACATCTAGTACAAGGACTTAAGACCGAATCAATTTGGCTTCTTTAATTTAATTTAAAACTACGTGAGACCTTTTTCAGATCGAAAATCATTCATCCAATCATTTTACCATCATAATATACATCCATTTAACTACTGTGTTATTTACTTACAGAATCTTAGACATAACTTAATCTTAGGCTTAACTTAACATAATCATTACTAGCGTAGCCTAGCCTAGTTATAGTTTTAGTTTAATTTAGTTAAGTGTTAACCCCTAAACATTTGAAGCTAACCTCATGAATACCGGAATGCAATTGTTTGTTTCGTTTCATTTCGTTCCGTTCCATTCCGTTCCGTTGGAATTTGATTTTATGTTCGTTGATTGCCGTTATGCTGTTGCTGCATGTGTTACCTGTTATATCCCAAAATATGTACTACTACTACTACTATCAACATCAACTACAACAACAACTCTGACAACAATAATAAAAAAAACCTGAAACTCATGTTTAACCGTATGTATACCGAAATCAAATTGATTTTTTATAACCTGCACTCCCTGGCCCTTCTTTAATATATCCACCTGCTTAAACCTCTTTTTGCCTATCCCCAACTACATACTATATCTATCTATCTTATATACACACACACACCCTTCCTTTCCGAGCTACCCCCACAAATTGACTAAGTCACCCAATCAAATTGTGAGAGGACAGCAAAAGTTACTTGACTAATTCCCCGCAGTTGTTCTGTTTCTCGTTTCTCACGTGGCAGCTGCTGGACCACGTCCTCTTCAATCCAGCCCTGTGGATATACACACCCGCCAATGTCCAGGCGCGACTGTACTCCTACTTGGCCACCGAGTTCCTCTCGGACACGCAGATCTACAGCAATGTGAGGAGGGTCAGCACCGTCCTGCAGACAGTGCACACCCTGAAGTACTACTACTGGGTGGTCAATCCGCGGGCTAAGAGCGGCATCATTCCCAAGGGACTGGGTAAGTAGCACTTGGAACAGTGCAAATAATTGAACACGAATGTTCAGCTGTTGGGTATTTAGAAATGACTAAATGATTTCGCTTTCGTTTCCCATCTTCGCCAACAGATGGACCTCGTCCGGCTCAAAAGGACATCCTGGCCATCCGGGCATACATCCTGCTGTTCCTGAAGCAGCTCATCATGATCGGCAATGGCGTGAAGGAGGACGAGCTGCAGAGCATACTCAACTATCTGACCACCATGCACGAGGTGCGTAATCGATTCCCTCTACCCCAATATCTTCTTCCCCATAAAAAAAAAACTTTTTTTTAATTAATTGACATCGTGATTCCCCCGCTCGTTTTGGTTTGACTTTCAGGACGAGAACCTGCACGACGTGCTGCAGATGCTCATCTCGCTGATGTCGGAGCATCCCAGCTCCATGGTACCTGCCTTTGATGTGAAGCACGGCGTGCGCAGCATCTTCAAGTTGCTGGCGGCCGAAAGTCAGTTGATTCGGCTTCAGGCCCTCAAGCTGCTGGGCTTCTTCCTTTCCCGCAGCACCCACAAGTGAGTACAGTGAAGGCTGGAGTGCTTGAATCCTACCACTGGCACTTACTACTGTAATCTAACTGCAACTCTTTACCATTTTCTTTGATTTTCCACCATCAGACGCAAGTACGATGTGATGTCACCACACAATCTGTATACCCTTTTAGCGGAGCGACTGCTTCTCTACGAGGAATCACTATCCCTGCCCACATACAATGTTCTCTACGAGATCATGACGGAGCACATCTCGCAGCAGATTCTATACACACGCCATCCGGAACCAGAGAGTCATTACCGTCTGGAAAATCCAAGTAAGTGACTCCTCGAAAAATGTGATAAATTTTTCAATATAATTAAGGGCACATAAATATAAATATTCGAATAATGTTTTCGAACAGTTAGCGTTTTTGATTGATTTTATGATTTTCGTTCCCTTTTTTTTTTAACACTTTTTCTGTTTTAATATCTTTGCCCATGCAGTGATCCTCAAGGTGGTGGCCACCCTGATCCGGCAATCAAAGCAGACGGAATCGCTGATCGACGTGAAGAAGCTATTCCTGCAGGATATGACCCTGTTGTGCAATAGCAATCGGGAGAACCGGCGCACCGTGCTCCAGATGTCCGTGTGGCAGGAGTGGCTCATTGCGATGGCCTACATTCATCCAAAGAGCAGCGAGGAGCAGAAGATAAGCGACATGGTGTACTCCCTGTTCCGCATGCTGCTCCACCATGCCATCAAGCATGAATACGGTGGCTGGAGAGTTTGGGTAGACACCCTGGCAATCGTCCACTCCAAGGTGTCTTACGAGGAGTTTAAGCTCCAGTTTGCCCAGATGTACGAGCACTACGAGCGCCAGCGAACGGACAATATCACAGATCCTGCCCTGCGACAGGCTAGACCCATCAGCACGATCAGTGGTTGGGAGCGAGAGGAGCTGCATCAACAGCAGAACGGTGGATCTACAGCAGCAGTGGCTCCCAATCAAACGGCGGCTGTCAAAGGTTCTGTTTCGATTGCCTCACTGGAAGATGTGCCTCCGGTGGTTGAGGAAGAGGTGGAGGAACTGGAGCTGGAGGAAGTGGAGATCCAAGAGGGTCCCATAACCGAAGAAACCGAACCAAAATCGGTGATAGCCAACATTTCCGACGTCTACAACGAGCAGCTCAAAACCGATGCCACGTGCAATGGCAATTTGGAGGATGTCAAAGAGGAGGAGCCTGCGCAACAGCAAGCCGGAGACCTGGAGAAGCAACCGGAGCCATCTACTCCTTTGGGAGCTCTCAGAGAAACCCTACAACTTGGTGATGACATGGATGTGGAAGAACTGGAGTTGGCTACCGCCAAGGATGCCCTCAATGCGGAACAGCATGTGTCGCGAGTTCTCCAGGCTTCTGAAGCGGCACTCAACGATTGCAAAATGGCCGTCGATGATGTCCTGCAGGAGTCATCCTCCGTCCTCAAGGACGAGGAGATCGAACTGGCCGTCAACGAGGTTGTTCAGGGTGTGCTCAATAATGAGAAGAAAACGCAATCCCAAGACAACAAGGATAACAAGGAACAGCCGGGCGAACAGGATGTGAACGTCAGTCTCCTGAACAGCAAGAATCTGCTCAACAATAATAATAATAACAATAACAACAGTCCGAGTCCAACGCCCACAACGACGACTGCGACGGCGGAGACGGAATCGGAAACGGAAGTCAATGCCAATGAGATCGTGAGCAGCACAGAGGCGCCCAAGGCGGAAACGGAAGCGAGCGTAGCACCGGAAGTAGATACACCGGAAACGGCCAAGCCAAGCCCCATTGTCCCCAGCCCCGTATTAGCAACCAATCAAAAGACTGAAGATGCAGCCAACAAGCTGAACAACAACGAGAAGCTGGCCGAGATCAGCGCCAGTCCCGAGCCACCCATTGTGGTGGAAACGCCAGAAGCTGATCTTCTTCAGCTTTCCGATTCCGAAACGAAACCGAATAAGGAAACCGAAGCAGAGGATTCGGTGGCGCTGGCCGTTAGAGATATTGTCGAGCAACTCATCGACAAGGTCATCGATGCCACGGAA
Source organism: Drosophila simulans (assembly GCF_016746395.2). Classification (NCBI taxonomy): domain Eukaryota; kingdom Metazoa; phylum Arthropoda; class Insecta; order Diptera; family Drosophilidae; genus Drosophila; species Drosophila simulans. The sequence continues at coordinate 4,889,788 of NC_052525.2, forward strand.
GCGGAATCGGCCAGCGAAACCAAAACGGAAACTAACAACAATGAGATACCCAAGAAGGAGAAGCAGACGTCAGAAGAGCCTGAGAATGTGGAAACTCCAGAGAGTTTGGCCGCTGCCGCCGAGGAAATTGTCCAAGAGGTTGTGGAAGCAGCTCTCGTAATGGTCCAAGAGGAGAGCACTCCGGAGGAGCCAGAAGAGAGGGTGAACTCCCAAGAAGAGGAAAATGAAATTGGCAAGGAAGAGGTTCTTCTGCAGCTGGAGGAAAAACCAGCGTCTACTGAGGTGCAGGAAGCAAAGATAGAAGAAGATCTAAAGAAACCAGAAGATCCAAAAGCCGACAGCTCTGTAGAACCAAAGACCCCGCAGCTTGAGGAACCGAAACCCCAGGAAACTGAGCAACAAAAGTCCCAGGAGGTCGCCGAAGAACTACCTCAAAAACCAGAGGAGCAGGTGGTGGCCATTGTCAACCAAGTCCTGGACACTCTGGTAGACGATACGGTCAAGGCGGTGGCAGCTGAGCAAACCACTCAAACATCGCCAGCCCCCGAAGAGCAATCGCCACAAATACTGGCAATGGAATCACCAGCAGCGTCGGTGCGGGTCAAGCCCACTGAGGTGGATTCCACCACCCAGACTACGCCAAAGAACGAGGCCGGATCCAGTCTATTGGTTGAGCAGGTGCAGCAAGTCCTCCAGGAGGATGACGCCCAACAATCAGCAGGCATGACCATCGAAGATGAGGAGTACTCTAATCAGCAGGCAGCTGCGGCAGTTGAAAATGCCAACAGCGGCCAATTGGATGCCAATCATTATGGTCCCGGTAATCCAGAATCCAAACAACAGCAACAGCGCTCCAAATCGGGATCGACTCGACCTATGTTCAGTCCGGGTCCAACACGTCCGCCCTTCCGAATACCGGAATTCAAGTGGTCCTACATCCATCAGCGACTGCTCAGCGATGTCCTCTTTTCGCTGGAAACGGACATTCAGGTGTGGCGCAGTCATTCGACCAAAAGCGTCCTGGACTTTGTCAACTCCAGCGAGAATGCCATTTTTGTGGTGAACACGGTGCATTTGATATCGCAACTGGCGGATAACCTGATTATTGCCTGTGGAGGATTGCTGCCTCTTTTGGCCAGCGCCACGTCACCCAATGTAAGTATTGGTGGTCTAAATTCGGAATCGAATTAGTGAGGTTTTGGTGGGCCCAGAAAATCCAATATAAAATTGGTTTCAAAATGTTTCCTTTCCTTTGCCGCAGTCCGAATTGGATGTGCTGGAGCCCACGCAAGGCATGCCTTTGGAGGTGGCCGTGTCTTTCCTGCAGCGTCTGGTCAACATGGCGGATGTCCTGATCTTTGCCACATCCCTGAACTTCGGCGAGTTGGAGGCGGAGAAGAACATGTCCAGTGGCGGCATACTGCGTCAGTGCCTGCGATTGGTTTGCACCTGTGCGGTAAGGAATTGCTTGGAGTGCAAGGAGCGAACGCGCTACAATGTGGGCGCCTTGGCGAGAGATGTCCCGGGTGCAGCCCATTTGCAGGCCCTCATCCGCGGAGCTCAGGCATCGCCCAAGGTAAGATATATCCCCTCCCATGATATCCTCTTTTCCGTTTCTAAATCGGACGTTTTGAACAGAACATTGTCGAGTCAATAACCGGTCAATTATCGCCTGTCAAGGATCCCGAGAAGCTGCTCCAGGACATGGACGTCAATCGCCTGCGCGCAGTCATTTATCGCGATGTGGTGAGTAGTAGATATGGCATGGCAAATATATATATTGATTCGTTGCCTAAACCCTGCGTATTTCCTGCACCATTTCAGGAGGAGACTAAGCAGGCGCAGTTCCTCTCGCTGGCCATAGTGTACTTCATATCGGTGCTGATGGTGTCCAAGTATCGTGATATCCTGGAGCCGCCGGCAGAGCCGCAGATCCAGCGTCAATCGCCAGTGCTGCAACGCACGGCAGGCGGCGGTAAGTGGCAACCAATTGAGCCTAAGATCCACCGACATAATCCCCGGTTTTGCCGGAAATGCCATATATACCATATATATAGTATATTATACTGTACCCATTTACTAGAGATGATACTTTGTGGGTCGGGCTAAATGAACTTCTGCCGGCGGCAGTCTTTCAGTTTCATTGTGATTTCGTGTTCCGTTCCATATTGTTTTCTTCCACTTGTGTTCCTCGGTTGCGTTTCCTTATCGGTTCGACTTCCGTTTTTGTTTCGTTTCAGTTTCAGTTTCCGATTTTGAATTTTGATTTATCTTCTCTTGCTGCACCAAAAACTTCACGCTCGTTTATCGTTTATACCGTTTGGCTCTGTTTTTTGATTCGGCCGCTAGTTAACTGGATTTGTTTTCCTTTACCTATATATATATTTCCTATATATAGATATCTATTTATATATATAAATATTTATTGGTTTTGTTGTTCTATATTATCAATTCGTTCCATTTCTCATCTCGGTTTCGGCTTGTTTCCGCATTTAGTTTTGTGTTCTGTGTTTTTTGAACAGCTGAACAAAGGTTTTTTAATGGTAGATGCCACGCGATGAGAATTTTTGTCGATCCACCTTAAAGCCCACGACCAAACCACCCCACCAACCACCGCACTTTAACCGCTGGACCCACCTTAATTTCCCTCTAGAACTGCTCCCATGTGCGTGTGTGTGTTCCCTTTCAAAATATATATCACCACCTCTCCCACATAATTATTCCGTATACTGTTCTCCCCTTCACCCACCAATCCACTCCCAACTCCCCTTTTACCACAATCTCTATATATATATATTTATATACATTTATATGCATACATATAATCACTAGCTATTAAGAACACAAAATATCTCATGTCTGTTCCATTGTTGGAGATACTATTCGGTTTTATGTTTCCTTTTCTTTGTTCCGTTTACCGATGATTTCATTTCACGCTGCTTTTTCGGATTTATTGTACAAAAAATACCATAAACTCAACAAAACAAAAAAAACCAAAAAAAAAAAATGAATTTAAACGGAAAACTGATTATGAATCAACCAACGTATACCTCGCCATTGCCTCACAACCCGCCCTTTAATATGTGTGTAAATACCATAAAAAAAACTGCAACTTTAGAAGCCGCCAGTGCGCGTCCTTTGTTCCCCCAATGGTCGCATCATGTTTACCCGCAATTCCTGCCCGAATCGCACCAGAATCACAACAGCAACATGCAACACCAGCAGCAGCAGCAGCAACAGCAGCAGCAGCAGCAGCAACACTACTACCAGCAACAGCAGGTTGCCCACAATCATAGCCATCATCACATGACTGCCGCTTACTACCAACAGCAGCAACAGCAGCAGCAGCAACACCAGCAAGTTGCTGCAGGACAGCAGCAGCATTCGCCCACTCCTCTGGCCACACATTCGACCAGCTCCTCGGCCAGTTCCACGGCCACATCTCAGCCAGCGTCGAGCTCCTCGCTCTCCAGCCTGGCATCCCAGAGTCAGCAGCAATCGCATCGCCAGTTGCACAAGCAGCAGCAGCAGCAGCAGCAACAGCAGCCACATTACCATCCACATCAGCCGCACTATGGATTGATCAACGGGCACCAGCAACATCCGCAGCTGAATGGTAAACATTATGCGGAAAATGGATCGACAGCGGGATACCATCCGCATTCGCATCCGCATCCGCACGGTGGTTATATGCGAAATGGTGATTCGTCGACTGTGCAACAGAATGGTATGCCCGACTATCAGGCAGTCGGTCTGATGAATGGTCATGGCTCTGGTGGAACGGGTAATAACAATAACTCCAGCCTGATGAACAACATGCGAAATCTGCGAAATGGCGGAGCTAACTCATCATCTTCGCCACCGCCGGGAAGCCATCAGGGTATCCCAGGTGTTGCAACAGCGGGAGCTGTTAATGCAAATGCTGCTGTTGGTGTTGGCATGGGCGGAGCCGTGGGTGTGGGCCTGGGGGGCGTGCCAGGGGGCTTGGATGGAGGCGTGGCCTACAAGACGAGCGCCATAAATAATAATTATCGCTACAATGGACGCAACGCATCCGCTGGAACAGGTATCGCTCGTTCGACTGTCGTAGAGTTTATCTAATTCAAACTTCGCACATCTGCCCAACTATCTGTGTGGATCTGTATACTTAAATGTGTATTCTATCTATATGTCTGTAAATCTTAGCTAGAATGCCAGGTTCCACATGGAAGGTCATCGTTTATTGAATGTGTAAATTAGGGTTCAGAATTGAACTAAAATTTAAGAATTTAAATAGTTATATTTCCTTTATTATGACTATCCAAGTGGAACAAACTTAGAAGTTGAACTTAGCTGCTAGATTGTTGCTCACTTTCTTGCCTTTCCTTGCGATTCGTTACGATTTGATTAGTTTTCTCTTTTCATTTTTATCGTTTCACTTGCCTTTCATTTCCTTGACTTTCTGTATTCTCGTAGATGTGTGTGTATTTATATATAAACAATATAAAGATATGTATAATAAAACACATCCGTCCACATACAAAAACACACTGAAATGTACTGAGACATGGATTTATGTAAATATTCTAAGCCAACTCTTTGTAGTGATTTTTACCTATTCGTTGGATGTGTGATTGCGTGTGTGTGTGTGTTTATGAGTGTGGTCTTGTGTCTGTGTTGCACACAAACACACACACTCATTCTTTAGGGTTTAATAGAATGTTCCTTTTCCGCCTTCTCTTTGTTTCGCTTTTAATTGGTTTTTACGAATAAATTCATTCTCGCTACAATTCAAAAGTTGCATTTTACGAAGAAGTAACTTAGAATTTATAAACATTACCCAGCTTTTTATTTTAAGTGTGAGCTCATCGAATGTATTAAGTAAATTATTTTGCATATTCGCCTGCTCAATCTCGGCAGTTTTCCTTGATCATTTTACCCAGTTTCATCCTATAATTTTCTGCTGCACACTGCACCATCAACTTTTATTTAAAATTCGAAACAATCATAGTTTCTCGCTTGGAAAATGTACATTTCGATGCTGGTTTTCGAAAATGTTGCTTTTAACTGTTAATTGCCTTTTTGAGAAGGTGTTTTTTAATTGGGGTTCTATCTTCATCTAACGTGTGTGTGGAAAATGGCAAAAATGATGTAATGGCTAGCCCACAAAATTCTCGTCCACACTACGGTATCCAAATATGCTTTCAAAAACTGCAATCTATCTTTGTAAAACTCGCACATGCACACAGTGACAGCTAGAAATTTTTTGACATGTTCGGAGCTCGAGGATGTTCTTCCTCTTCCTCTTTCTCTTTTACCCTGGCTGCTGCTGCTGCTTCCTTTTTTCCTCGTCATTTTTGTGCTGTCAGCTGAAATTCATTTCATTTATCTTCATTTGCAATACACTCGCACACACACACACACATAGGCAGAGCCGAAAGCTGGAAAACACCACCCACTTTCCCACCGGCAATGAAACATAATTCGTTAATTTTACATTTTATGAAAATGAATTACACGAAAATTATACAATTTGCCATTCATACACATGGCTCTCTGCCTGTGTGCCTGTGTTTCTTTGCCTGTGTGAGTGGGCAAGCGGGCAAGTGTGAGTGCGCATAAAACATTTCGCAGACAGGCCATAAAACGGCATTCGGCACGCCTGCATTTTAAAAATTGTAAAAATTGCCATTGGACATGGTCAGGGAAAAGACCGTGGAAAAGAAAGCAGGGAAAGCACGAAAAATTGGATGCCAGCTGCTGGCTTTTCCTTTTTTTTTTTACTTGAACATTCAAAATACTCTGTAAAGCGAAAAAGTTCACTTGAAGAACTGGTCACTTAAATCACAAGTAAATCTGCCTTCAAAACAATAGTTTCAATACCTGAAAATAACAATCATATTTTGTTTAGCATTATTTTGCGCCTATAAGTGCAACTTTAAGGAAATAATCAAAGGACATTCTCTGGCCATAGATCCTTTTAACACGGCATTGCGGTGCAACAACAACAACATTTCCATTACGAAATTAATGGCAGCGACAAAAATGTAAATTAGTCTCACCGAAAAATACGAAAAACGAACACACAACAGACTGGGAGGGAAAAACTTTGGGATAATTTATGAATGGACAAGAGGGAAAAATGAACAAAAAAAAAAAAAAAGTACAAAAAAAAGTGGGAAAACAGTTTGTACAACTGTTGGAGCCGATAACACGCTCCGACTTCTGTACAAAAGTAATTTGTGACCAGCTCTCTTTGAACCTGTCTGTGTGTGCGTGTGTGTGTGTGTGAAAGTGGTAGTAAGGGCGTGGCAGTGCATGAAAATAATTGCAAAATTAAACCGAAAAAAAAAATTAAAAAAAAAAAAGGAAATGAAATTACCGAGTGAGGGAGGAAAATCGGAGGCACGAAAGTGTGGCATACTTAACAGGGTCCACGAAAGAGATGGGGCGAATGAATGCGGCTATAGACAGAGACAGAAAGCACGTGTCTTCCCGGGACAATCATAAATTTCAATTAAGCCAGATCAGGACATGGCCAACAGTTGAACAAGGTTAATTTGCGGATAAAAGCCAGAGAGCCAAGTCCAGGAGAATCGTACAAATTATTAGCTTTTGTCTGCACAGGCAAGCAAATGGGCGGCACTTTGGAAACTTGGTGTTTCTCTATTCTCTGGATTCCGAAAGATTGGATTACGCGCAGTGCGCTTTCATCGCTCCACACACTGATTATTTGCAAAATGTAGTTTGAAATATTTACTAAAATCCAAGGAAATGAAATATTCATATTTTTCTACGCACCAATATGCTTAATCCTCTACAACACCTTTGTGTGTGTGTGTGAGCTTAAGTTTGTTTTACATTTTTCGTTCTTCGTATATTATTTGATTTCAATTCTTCAGTTTGTTTACAGCTTCGTAAAGTAATTTCTACAGATTTCTACTCTAGTATTGTATTGTAACTGCAACAACAAATAACGAATAACAAATTTTGAGTAACATATACAAATCACAAAATTCAAATGCTAATCTCTTTATTATCGTTTCATTTTTTTGCGTCCATTTTTGTGTGCTTTTTCCCAGGTGGTCGTCAAATCCAGGATAGTGACTACGAAATAATTGTCGTCGATGAGAACAACCCATCGGTTTTGGCGGATAATGATTCACATTCCAGTGGACCACCATCCATTAAGGTGAGTTGTTATATTCGTTAAAAATTAGGGGTAATTAAAACAGAGTATTTTAAGTACAGAGAAAGAACGTTTTATAAGAAAGCAAAGCAAATATTTTGCAAATTCTCCTTTAGAGAAGCTTTGAAAGTGCCCTTTATTAATACTACATTTCTTTGAAATTTTAATATATTTTTTTTTTTGTTGAGACGTGTGTGTATGAAAGAGTGTTGCATGTGTGAGCGTGGCAAGATTATGTGTGCGAGTGTGTGCATCCTTGATTAGACTTAATTCATAAGGTAAATGCCAACGAAAAAAAAAAGAAAAAAACCAAAACTAAATTTCATTTGCATGTGCAACGAAACTAAATTATTTGTATGCAAATCAATCACAACGAAAAATGTCACAGGCCAACCAGACAACAACAATAGCAACAACAACTACTACAACAACAACAACCCATATTAACAACAACAACACTAAGACAACAACATCAAACGCTCCAACAGCAACAATTAAAATTCAGCAACAACCATTGTCACCACCAAAGCCGTTGGTGCCACAAAAATTGCCAAAGGTAAAAAGATCCCAAAAAGCTAGAAAAAAAAAAATACAGATCAAAACAGAGAACTGCAGCCCGCCACTCGCACTCTACGTCCACCCGATAAACACTCGGTACTCTAGGCACCCCGTTTTTTTTGACACCCTACTTGCGGCAACACAAAATACTCGAGTGTTTTACCGACGTTGTGTTTTTGTTACGAGTAAAAAAACCACCCGAGGCCTGCTGCGCAAGAGCCGTTTGGGTGAGTGGACGCACAGTCAACGATCGGCCGCACGTCATTTTTTGTATGCGGGCTGCAGTTCTCTGGTCATTTTTTGTACGCCTAAAATTTGTATGGGAGGAAGCGTGACGGGTATAAGAAATGAAGGGTAAAAGGGAATACCCAAGAAAAATTTCGTGCTCACGTCTTTGATGGACTCAAAGGGTGCCACCCGTTTCGAATCATTCCGTTATTTATTTTTCACACGTCGCTACCTGAATACTCTAATGACAAATATTCTTATATAAAGTAATTTTTGAAATGAATTTTGTGACATTATGTACTATTATTTTTACTATAATCTATATTTAAATAATAATAACGTTATTAATATATATAATATATAATAATATATAATATAATATATATATATATATATTATATTAATAATATATAATATAATAAAATATTATATAATATATATAATTAATAATAATAATAATAATAATATATAATAATAAGATGAAGGGCATTTTACAAAGTATTCGACAAAGTCTAGAGCCACGCCGAAAGAATAGTGTGTAAACGTATGGAGTGTAAAACGCATGGAGTTACGCATCTTGTCTGTGACTCGATTACCTACGAGACCACTCGAGTATTTTTGGAAACACCCGAGTATTTTTGGAAACACCCATGTGTTTAACGGTATACCCACAAGTGTTTTTCTCACTCATCCCTTTTTAGGCAGTGTGTGATCGGCACCCGCGACGCGGAGCACCGTATTGATTCGGGTGCGCGCACAACGGGGTGTCTTGTCTACATGTTCAGATTTATACTGTGTGTTTGTAAGTACCCGCGATGTGCGTGGCGGGTAGCACCCGCACACAAAATTGTAGGGTGTGAGTCGAGTGGTAAAAAAGTGCCACCCTTGCAGTTCTCTGGATCAAAATCAGCAAGAATTATTGCAACTGCAACAACAACAGCTTTTGACAGTCAGAAATTAAAAAAAAAAAAAAAAATGTACCCACCCACTGCACCAATTTGATAAAAAAAAAAAAGAAAAAACACACGTACAGCTACAAATACATTTGACGCACTCGAAAAACACCCGAAATTTCTGTACATTAAAAATGAAAGCTCACATTTCGGTTTCATTTTTCATTTTGTAGCCTTTCATTCATTGCATTTTGATTTTGTGTCTGTTTTGCCGTAGAACTTTAATTGCTGTCCCAAATTGTGTTGCCTGTAGCCATTGTTTAACCATCGTACTTTTGTCTGTAATTTGGTTAGCCAGCATTTGCGTCTTCAATTGACAGTTTTGCCAATCGCAATTAAATACCATAAATTTCGATTGTAATTTCAATAAAAAAATGCTTTACAAATTATTAGTTGCAATCTATATGGGAATACGATTTTCGTAGATACATATATCGATTTTATGCTTTTTAAAAAACATCTTATTTCATTTCATTTAAAAGCAACCGTTATGCGAATAATAGTTTTAATGTACTTAACCCTAATCGATGCTTTATGACATGAGCTAAATGTCAATCATTTTCGTAATGACTTATTCATTAATATTATCCAATCACTATTTTGCTCTGATTTGACATTTAAATGTGTTACATTGATTTCTTGGCCATGAGCTTGCAATTAAGTTGGATCCATGTTTCATTTTGTAATCTCCACCGACAAATCAAGGCACTTAATGAGTCGCAAATGCACGCCCAGCCACCCAAAGTGCTGATAAAACCACCTTGTGGCGCCCGAAAGTATGCATCATTGTGTGTGTGAGTGCTTGTGATTTATCCCATTTGCGTTTGTATATGTTAATGTCTGCGTATGTCTTGTGCAATTAGTGATACATAGCTGTAAAACATACACTCTTACACTTAAACTCACTCTCACATAGAGCACTTCTTGGCTTTTATCGCTTTTTTGGGGTAAGCCCCGGAGAGCCCACCGTATATCCCACCCCACACCACACCCGCACACCCTAATGAACTACTACTACACTCGCATTATTTATGCCCCACGCTCACTCACACACACACGCACACACCCAGTGATTAGCTGTCATTTGTGTGTGTGTGTTTGTGTGCGTGTGAGTGCTAAGTGCAATGCTACCTCTCTCTCGCTCTAAGGACATCCCCCCTCGCACGTATAATACGTATACCTCCCCCCTTAATGAATGCGTGCATATATCACAGTTGACAAGATTGGAGACCCCGGAATGAGGCATTGGTTTTGGGTGGTGCGTGAGGAGACCAGGGGGGGTGGGAATTTTTGGGTGCTCAACTAGGGATACGGACACCGCAACACTCGTGAAATCGAGGGCAAACAAAGGCGATTGATTTCGTGCTGATGACAAGCTGATGCCACACGCAACAGCTGGTGTGGGGCTTGGGGTTTTCTGCAATTCTAAAATCACCCTAAAAACCCCCAAAATCGCACCATAAAAGTACGTATGGTTCTCCCTTGAACGGACGAAATACGGACAAAACGGACACTCGTTGGTGTCTGACAGCTGACATTTGTCAAACGCTTAACAAAATTTGTCATATGCTATGCGTGTTTCATTCCTCACCATTCCGCATCGTTTCATTTCGGTGCGTTCCATTTCGCTTGCCTAATGTCCTGTATTCTACCAAAATCAGTGGGTTCGAGTGAATCTGGACTACTTTTATGCAAATCACTTGACAAACTGTCGCCGCCATGGACGCCGATGAGTGACAGTTGTTGAATAAACAGGGGAAACCGAAGGGACGTTTTGGGGGCAAAACAGGATAGCGAACGGATAGGCGTTGGGGTTTAGGTGGCGATCCCGGGTCGAGAGTTGATGACAAATGCATGTGTTGACAAAACGGACGGACGGGGGCAGTGCTGCTTGGGAATTTTGATTTATAGTCCAATGTGCATAATTAATGTGCAAATGATAGGCATACATCAAGACCCTCGCAAACACGGCTCGCATCAGAACGCCCACACACACACACATCCACAAGCGAAAGAGTGAGGTGGCCTGCACTGAAAGTATTATGGCAATGAAGTTTAGAAAATCGTTATCAAAACGATGACACTTTAAGCCTTTATTCCAACTATTGTACAATGTGGAATAGTATTTGTGTATTTTATATTACGAGTGCTTAGATAGTTGCACTTTTTCCAAACTTCATTGCCGTTTCTGTACTCTATTTTTCCGAGTGTAGTAGAGGAAAACCCACGTCCGAAATTGGGGACCCATTTGATTGCTCTTCTACCGAAGCCCATGCATATTTTGATTGCCTACTTATTTTCATATCTCCTTTACCCCCACTAAAAACCAAAAACAAATACCGAACAAAATCAAATCCCAGAGCGTTGACTCGGATGTGGGCTCCCTGAACATGAACTCCACGGAAAACGAAGTGCCCGAAGTGGAGTCATCCAGCGAGATCCTAATCGATGACCACAAACCGAGTCACTCGAACGACGAAAGCTGGACGGATGTGAATCTCAACGAGGATGCTGCCGTTCAGGCGGCAAGTGCCGGAATAGTTGTGGGTTTGGTGGATAACGGAGGTAATGTTATATCCGACAAACACGATCCGTCCCATCACAACCAACAACAGCAGCAGCAGGCGGGAATCATTGGTCAGCAGCAGCAACATGGATCACTTGGTCATTCGGAGCGGGGTGACAAGCCCGATTCGGAGATCTCGGTAGTGCGAGTGCCTGATGGTTATGGTGGTGCTGGTTCCGGTGGCGTGAATTCCGGACAGGGTCAGGGCGTTCCATCCAATCAGCGTCCTCGTCCCGAGGAGTTGCCCATGAAGGCGCCCGCCTTGGTGGCCCAGCTGCCGCTGACCACACCTTCGCGAGAGGCCAGTCTCACCCAGAAGCTGGAAATCGCATTGGGGCCAGTGTGTCCGCTGCTCCGTGAAATCATGGTGGACTTTGCTCCGTTCCTTTCGAAAACCCTAGTCGGCTCCCATGGCCAGGAATTGCTGATGGAGGGCAAGGGTCTGACGACCTTCAAGAACTCGCATTCCGTCGTGGAGCTGGTCATGTTGCTCTGCTCCCAGGAGTGGCAAAACAGCCTGCAGAAGCACGCAGGATTGGCCTTCATTGAGCTGATCAATGAGGGTCGCCTGCTTTCGCACGCCATGAAGGATCACATTGTTCGGGTGGCCAATGAGGCGGAGTTCATCCTCAACAGAATGCGAGCGGATGATGTCCTCAAGCATGCCGACTTTGAATCGCAATGTGCACAGACCCTTTTGGAGCGCAGGGAGGAGGAGCGAATGTGCGATCACTTGATAACCGCCGCACGTCGCAGAGACAATGTGATTGCCAGCCGTCTCCTAGAGAAGGTACGAAACATCATGTGTAATCGCCACGGAGCCTGGGGCGATTCCAGCTCCACATCCAGTGGTGGCGCCATCGTTGGAGCGGTGCAAAAGAGTCCTTACTGGAAGCTGGATGCCTGGGAGGATGATGCCAGACGTCGGAAACGGATGGTGCAGAATCCGCGCGGATCCTCGCATCCACAGGCCACACTGAAGGCGGCTCTGGAAAATGGCGGACCTGAAGACGCCATCCTGCAGACTCGCGACGAGTTCCATACCCAAATAGCCGTCTCGCGGACTCATCCATCGGGTCAGCACAATGGTGAGCTACTGGACGACGCCGAGCTCTTGATTGAGGATCGGGAGTTGGATCTGGACCTCACGGGTCCCGTCAACATCAGCACCAAGGCGAGATTGATAGCACCCGGTCTGGTGGCACCCGGCACTGTCTCAATAACCAGCACTGAAATGTTCTTCGAGGTAGATGAAGAACATCCCGAGTTCCAGAAGATCGATGGCGAAGTTCTCAAGTACTGTGACCATTTGCACGGCAAATGGTACTTCTCCGAAGTGAGGGCCATCTTCTCGAGGCGTTATCTCCTGCAAAATGTGGCCCTCGAGATCTTTTTGGCCAGCCGCACGTCCATACTGTTTGCCTTTCCCGATCAGCATACGGTGAAGAAGGTAATCAAGGCCCTGCCCCGTGTGGGCGTGGGCATCAAGTACGGGATACCGCAGACGAGGAGGGCCTCCATGATGTCGCCCCGTCAACTGATGCGCAATTCGAACATGACCCAAAAGTGGCAGCGTCGCGAGATTAGCAACTTTGAGTATCTTATGTTCCTGAACACGATCGCCGGCAGGACGTACAACGACCTAAATCAGTATCCCATCTTTCCGTGGGTGCTGACCAACTACGAGTCCAAGGATTTGGATCTCAGCCTGCCGTCGAACTACAGGGATCTGTCGAAACCGATTGGCGCCCTGAATCCATCGCGCAGAGCCTATTTCGAGGAGCGTTACGAGAGCTGGGACAGTGACACCATACCGCCCTTCCACTATGGTACGCATTATTCCACGGCAGCATTTACGCTGAACTGGTTGGTGCGCGTGGAACCGTTTACCACCATGTTCCTGGCCCTGCAGGGCGGCAAGTTTGATTATCCCGACAGGCTGTTCAGCTCGGTGTCGCTGTCCTGGAAGAATTGCCAGCGTGATACATCGGATGTGAAGGAACTGATACCCGAATGGTATTTCCTGCCCGAAATGTTTTACAATTCATCGGGCTATCGGCTGGGTCATCGCGAGGATGGTGCCCTGGTGGATGACATTGAGCTACCACCCTGGGCCAAGAGCCCCGAGGAATTCGTGCGCATCAATCGCATGGCACTGGAGTCGGAGTTCGTGTCCTGCCAGCTGCACCAGTGGATCGATCTGATCTTTGGCTACAAGCAACGCGGTCCCGAGGCCATTAGGGCAACCAACGTGTTCTACTATTTGACATATGAGGGCAGCGTTGACTTGGACGGCGTTTTGGATCCGGTGATGCGCGAAGCGGTCGAGAATCAAATCCGCAACTTTGGCCAAACGCCTAGTCAACTGCTGATGGAACCGCATCCGCCGCGCAGCTCTGCGATGCATCTATCGCCCATGATGTTCAGTGCGATGCCGGAGGATCTCTGTCAGATGCTCAAGTTCTATCAGAACTCACCAGTCATTCACATCTCGGCCAACACCTATCCGCAACTGTCGTTGCCATCTGTGGTCACGGTAACGGCGGGTCATCAGTTTGCGGTGAATCGATGGAACTGCAACTACACCGCCTCCGTCCAGAGTCCCAGCTACGCCGAATCGCCCCAATCGCCGGGTTCCAATCAACCACTGACCATCGATCCGGTTCTGGGTGAGTTAAACTGGGTCATACGAGTAGGACCTTCTGGACAAAGTATAACCGATTAACTGTCATCCTCAGCTGTTCATGGCACCAACAACAATAGCAATGCGGCCAGCCGACGTCATTTGGGCGATAACTTTAGCCAGATGCTCAAGATACGCTCCAACTGCTTTGTTACCACAGTGGACAGTCGGTTCCTAATCGCCTGCGGATTCTGGGACAACAGTTTCCGGGTCTTTGCCACCGAAACGGGTATGTTGCGATTAGCTAATATCGCTTCATTGTTTCATTTGAGCATCTCACTTTAAAAGCAACTTCATAACACACAAATTGTTTCATTTGTTTTCATTGTTACAGCGAAAATCGTGCAGATTGTATTCGGTCACTTTGGAGTGGTGACGTGCATGGCACGTTCCGAGTGCAACATCACCTCAGACTGCTACATCGCCTCCGGATCGGCGGACTGCACGGTGCTCCTGTGGCACTGGAATGCCCGAACCCAGAGCATTGTGGGCGAGGGCGATGTGCCCACACCTCGGGCCACCTTAACGGGTCACGAACAGGCCGTGACATCGGTGGTGATTAGTGCCGAGTTGGGTCTGGTTGTCTCTGGATCATCAAGTAAGTATAAACTATTGTGGAGACGTGAGAGAAAGGAAGGGCACCGAAATGGGTTATCTCTTTCCAGATGGACCCGTACTTATCCATACGACCTTTGGCGACCTGCTGCGCTCACTGGATCCACCAGCGGAGTTCCATTCCCCGGAACTGATAACCATGTCCCGCGAGGGCTTCATTGTCATCAACTACGATAAGGGCAATGTGGCCGCCTACACCATCAATGGCAAGAAACTGCGCCACGAGACGCACAACGACAATCTACAGGTTAGTTCTTTTCTATTTATATTTATATTTATTTTATAGTGAGAAACTACCAAACCATTAATAACCTACTGGTTTCATGAATAAACTTGGACTTTTGTTTTTTTTTTGCTATTTTCAGTGCATGCTACTGTCGCGCGATGGTGAATACCTGATGACCGCCGGTGATCGCGGCATCGTGGAGGTGTGGCGCACCTTCAACCTAGCACCACTTTATGCCTTCCCCGCCTGCAACGCGGGCATCCGATCTTTGGCCCTCACCCACGATCAGAAGTAAGTGAAATGCAACAGTCTCGGCAAAACTCATTCAATTCAAATTCAGGGGATAACTCTCGTAGGAGGTTCATTCAAAAGCGGCTTAAATTGGTTTTAACCCTGTATTCACTTCACTCGTTCCCCTTTCTTCCAATTCTTACTCTACTGTAGATACCTTCTGGCCGGACTTTCGACGGGCTCGATCATAGTATTCCACATCGACTTCAACCGCTGGCACCACGAGTACCAGCAGCGCTACTAAGTTTGGACACTTGAACATTGCAGTAACCCACGACTCGCCAGTTAACAGAGGCCAAGAAAGCGGAAGCGGAACCGGAAGCGGAAAGTGAAACAGAAACGGAAATAAAATATAAAAAACGATCGCAAAGCAACTACAAAGTACTTACAAAAAAAACGGCGCAAGGAGGGCGAATCGGTTTTTTTCTATACAGACCTTTACAACTCTAGGCTAGTAAGCAAAACTATGTTTTTTTTTTGTCTAGTATTAATTGTGCATTAGTGTGTGTTTGGCCAATGAAAGCCAGTCAAAAAAAAATTAACAAAAAAAAAAAATAGAGAACGGAACAGAACAGAAGATGCGAACATTTTTTTTTTTACTAGAGTTAACGAAATGTATGTTAAGTTATGGCAAAATGGAGGAGGGCAAAAGCAAAGGCAAAACAAGTAGAAGGTGATGTAGAAGGAGGAGAAGAAGGAAGCTGGCGGCTTAAGTAAGTAGTTGAAATAAGACAAATGAAGTTAGTGTTTATAAAACGCAATAAGCAGTTAATAAATCTAAAAGTAAATCAACCTAAAGCTAATTCCACATGCATTATAATACCAACGTAGCAAAAGTTCTCATAAAAGTTTAAACAAAACAAAACAAAACGAAACGAAACGCTGCGCAACGCAAAGATAAAGGGAGAAAATAATGAAACTAAGCGGCCAAAAAACGAGAAGACGGTAGAGAAAGCAGAAAGCCAATTTTTAATTATAGCGTTAGTTCTTCGTGACAAAAACACACTCTTCGAACACAGACACTACATAACCATACACACACACACACACAAACACAAGGTAACCAAGCAAGGACAATGCCAAGGCAATAAAGCTGATAAATGGAGCGGAAAGAGGAGGGCAGAAGAAGCAGGAAACGGAAGTGATGCAAACAGCGGATACGAGATATTTTAGTACACACACGCATATGCATTTGTAGCTAAACTAACACACTCAACTTAACTCCAAAAAACGCTAACTAAAATCTAAACAACAGCTAAATTATCAACACTGCTGAGAGCCACAGAAAATAATAAATAAACAAGATATATATATATGTATATATATATATATACATATATGCATCCGCCAACGGAAGCGGAATATGCAAAACTTATCCAAGCGAAAGGCGGCGATTTCGTTTTTCGTTCTCGTTCCACAAATATCACGCATACGCCATGCTGCACCGCACGCTAATTTCGAAACGAGAGCGAAAACAAATAAATACAATCGATATAAAAATATGGTCTATATTCGTTTTTTTGTACTCTTTTTTTTCGTTGTTGTTGTATTTTTTATCCTCTTCCGTTGATTGTTGTTTGTATTTTTTCTTTAGGCTCTATTCTATTCATTAAGTAAAAGTGAGAACATTTTCAATTGCGTCCAAAAATTAGCCTACTACCCAAGATCCCAATTGGCTTCCTCGAAACAAAACCAATCAATGTACGTCCAGGCTGAGGTGTTTTATATATGTATATATCGATATATATATGTATAATTTGACCGCAGATTCTGCCTTTGATTTTCCCAAGCGATTCGCAAACCGAAAATAATTCAAAAAAACCAAACAATCCATCCATGGCGCACCACTCTGGCACTTACCGATTAGATTTGTATATAAAGACGAGAGCTAAGGCAATTACTATAACCATACTTCAAGTATATATATAGTTTACGGCTAGAAACGAACACATTCGGTTGTAAAAGCGCAAAAGCGATACAAATTGAATCAAGTCCAGCTAAAAGAAACCCTCCCCCCAAAAATAATTGGAACCCAAATATATAGGTATCGTAAATGTATGTATATGTTGTGTGGAGCTAGAGATTAATCCTGTTTTCCAAGCATACAACTATGGGGAAACTGAATTTTCTCCAGCTCTATTGTTGTGTCTTGGCCCGATTCGATTTTGTGCTCGAAGTAAATAAAATAAGACAGCTGATTTTCGATTAATTCGCATCTATTCTTTTCTCAGGATTTAAACATTCCAAATTTATTCCCATTGAAACAGAATAAAACTTAATTCGCTTTTAGTACAGACTCGATTTTTCCACTCTCTGTGTGTACATATTTAAGAAGCATTATGCAAATAGCAGCTAAAACGACACAAAAAAAAAACAAAAAACAGGAACCCAGGCAAATGCAAAAATTAAATAAACATTTAATAATAATACACGCGATTTTTTTTTTGTGTCCACGAGAGTTAATTAAATACCGTTGCGAAGCGAAGGTGACGAATAAAATTTACAACTATTAGTAATTTAAATGTTGTACATAAATCCATGGCGAACTGTCCTAAGAGTAATGTATTTTTAAAGCCCACTACAAAAAAGCCGGAAGCAAAGCATTCGAACGGAAGAAGGCAGGACGAAAGGAATTCAAATCAAATCAAATTAAAGGAAACGCAATGAAGCGAAAGCGGAAAACTTGAACTCGATGAGAAAGTCGAGGCGGAAAACTCTCAATCTCGGAGCAGTAACTACATTTTTTTTTAATGCACACAACCGTGTGTATCTATATACGATATGGGATAAAAAGTTTAGCCATTAACTGAAATGATACCGAATATTTGAATATTAACTGCGGACGCCAACAATTTTTAATTACGCACTTTTTATAGAACTTAGCGAGGATGAAAAGTGGGAGACGGTAGTCGTATTAAACAAAACATAAATATAAATAAATAAATTACATAACGTTTTTATTAACAAAAAAAAAAAAAAAAACAAACAACAAAAATGGCTGACAATTTTAAATTTATACAAAACGAAGACTTTACAAAAAGTCAAGTTATAAATGAAGGAAAGATACAAAAACAAAAAAAACCAACAAAAATAAGAAAGAAACAAAAAATATTTAAGAATTTACTCATGCACGGGCAAGAATTATTTCATATAATTATTTACACAGGCGGAGGTAGGAATTTTAAAATTAGAGAATAAACCCGAAAATCGCAGGCAAAGTTAAAGCTAAAAGACAGGCACCAACACACAAACACACACGTGAACACACAAACACACACACTCAATCGAAATCGAAATATATATATATATATATATAGATATACATGTGTGTATATATTTTGTCAACATTGTTAAATAGCAGACTAACAAACAAATGAGAGCCAAAAACAACAATTTAATCTATTCCGCAGCAGCAACAAAAGCAAAAGACAGCAAAATACGAAATACAAAATACAAATTACTAACTAAAATTACAAATTACAAAATGCAAAATACAAAATACATAAAGAGATAAAGCTACGAAATAAATGTTCATTAATATTGCTAAACAAAAACCCATTTATATATATAGATATATATAAATAAAAGGTATTTTTTTTTTGCAAAATGCGTGCGTTGAAATTGATAAAAGCAAGCGAAAATTAAACACATTAAATAATAAACAAAGGCGGGAAAAGATAAAGCGAAAAGCGATGAAGCGGCAGAAAAGAGAGGTCAAAAGGTTAGCTAGCGCGGGGCGAAGGGCAAACAATTTATGCATATTAAAATTAAATTTAAAATACGCTACAATTCTAACGAAATAAGTTTACACACGAAGAACACACACTCACACCACATTCCCCCCTCCCTCCCTTTCCCAACCACTCCCCTCCACCCACAAAGAGGAAAACGTACACAACTAATAATAATTAAACAGAAATAAAAACTCAATTGCATGGAAGTAATTAAAGGTCGCGCGTTGAACAAGCGTTGAAGAAAAAATTTCAAATTAAATTTAAGCTACAAATTTAACAAGCGAAAGTGAGCAAGCATTAAAAAACAAAAAAGTAACAAAAACGAAACCGAAACAAACCAAATTATTATGTTCAATAAAGAAAACCGAAAAATGAAAAAGAAAACCAGAAGAGTAAAAAATACAAAATAAAACCGAACAAAAACAATGAAATCTTACAAAAAAAAAAAAATCCAAATTTGTTTTCTATTTTGGTGGGGAGGAAAGTCAATTCATCTTGGCCAAAATCCTCTTCTTTTTTTTCTTTTTTGTTTAGCTGTGACCTACTTTTCCCATTTCTGCTGGCTTGCAATAATTTCATTTTCCCAACAATTGAACAACCAGAAAGGAAAATCCCAGCCAGCAAGGAAAAAATAGAGAACGGGCAAAATGGAAAAGCGAGACAACAATTCCACGGGCTAAGCAATTAAAGCGCCGCGTTCGTTCGCGTTCCTTGGCTCCTTTTTCCTTTTAGCACGCCCCAGTTGCGTTTCCAGTTGCAGTTGCACGGGAAAAGCAGAAAAGCCGAGCGGGAAAATGGCAGGGAAGAGCGCGGTGGGTAAACAGATAAAGGAGACGCTGGGCCAAAAAGAAAAGGTGAGTGCCAGGCGCTAAGGACAACTTTTGGGGGCAGCTGTCTAAACACGGAAAATGCATCAAATTGCAAGAGCATTAGTAGCAGCAGCAGCAACAGCAGCAGCAGCAGCCGCCGCCATCCACGTTGTCATCAAAAGTCATATCTCTTTCATATTATTCAAGTTATGCCCAACGACACAGCTCCTTTTCCTTCCTTTAACCCACCACCCACCACCTACCCCCTTCCCCACTACGCTCTGAGCTTTCTGGAGCGTGTAATATCCGTTTCCTGCATTTCCGGTTGCTAGCAACAACAACAACAACAGCAACAACAGCAACAAGGACGACGCACAGGACGAAGTGGCGACGGGAGTTGCCTGAAAATTGCTAGCGGAAATGCTGCAAAATTAACGAGCAACGCGGTTAGAGAGGCAACACCACGATATCCATGGATCCTGCTATCCTGGCATCCAGGTGGCAGTCAACAGGCAGCCGCCGCCATTTGCCATTTGCTATTTGCTATTTGCCAGGACTAAAAACCAAGCCAAAGTAAATGCAAACAATTTTACACCGACTATCAACGAATGTGTGTGTGAGTGTGTGATTTTCCAAGCTGTTCATAATTGCAGATGAGCTGCACATATAAACCAAGTTCATCAAAATTGTACTGCTGCTAAGAGCGAGTTAAGTTTAAGATACATTTATAAATCAACTGCTAGTTTTGCTTTCAGTGTGACCATTTTCAGTATGAATGATCAAATTCTGTTTGTGCGATATAGTGCAATTTGAATTTTGGTTTTTTCGCAGCACCTCTTTATAATCCCATTTTTGCCACCTGCTCACTTCTCACTTTCCTTCTTACACTTTGCTGGCTCGCAACACAAAATGTAAATTCTCCCCCACCGGAAAAGTGGGCGTGGCGGGTTAAAGTTGTAGATAAGGGGGATTGGTAGTGCCTTGGAGGAGCCAGCCGTCCAGCTTCGGCAGCAGCTGCAAATTAGACGCATCGCTTAACCAGCAATGACATAAAGCAACCAAGTGGCAGCAACAGCGCTAACAACGTCCCGAAGTCATCATCACCATCATCATCTCTCGCCCTCATCATGCTCATCACACCCGCAACGGCAACTGCATCTGTATTTACATCTGCATCTGGGTTTTAAATCAACACACACACCCACCAACGGAAAAAGCCAAGGAAAAAGCAAAGTGAATTTGGACTCGGATCGAGACGGAACGATAGAGCAACAGAGATGGCACTCTCATGAAAAAAAAAAGATTAAATAAGAAACGACTATCAGATACCCGTTACTCAGCGATACCGATAACTATCGATATCGATAGATATTGGGGAATAAAATGAGAAAAAATTTAAAGTCGAATAAGATTAAGAATATATATATTTTATAGAGCCGGAAACGCCTTCTTCTGCCTGTTACATACTATTCAACGAATCTTGTATACCCTTTTACTCGACGAGTAACGGGTATAATGAAGGATGAAAAATGAGGGACGCAAATAGAGCGAGGGAAATGTTGCAGGACAGAGCAGGACAGTTGAGGGCAAATAAAGCATATAAAATTAATGAGCTCGTCACGTTTTGCGTATGGCCAACTGGTTCGGGGTCACCTTAATTATGGCCACAATTAACAGTTGCTCCGCCGAGACAGGGACAGAGACAGAGAGATAGAGATAGCGACAAAGAGAGAAGGGTAGATAGACAGCCAGCAGGTGTTGTATAGTCGCTATATGTATATGGATATATAGCTTCTATCTAGCACTGCGTCTCTGTCTGTGTGTAATCTCATTACAAATTCAAATGCCCTGCATCAGCTGCCAACCAAGGCAGCCCAACCCAACCACCCAACCACCCAGGCACCCACTCAACCGCTGAGCCACCCAACCACCGAGCCACCCCCTTTTTGGCTGGCCAGCACTTGACGGTGTCCGCCTGGCAAATGTTTCAAACCACGTTGTCACTCAATTATGTGCCATGTGCGCAGACCGTAGCATACTTTTCAGCACCCACCTCCGGGGTTGCAGCCTGCAACACCCAACTGCACCACCAACCACACGACACAAAGGTGCCGCCATAAAGGATGGACGAGCGGATGGACAGAGAGAGATAGAGAGAGAGGCTGAAAGCTACAACTGACCAGGTGACATAAATTCGAAAGGATTTCCGAGTGGATATCCAAAAATACCAGTGGCTTGTTGAACACCATGATTTATGTATACTTTGAACCGTCTATACATACAAATACTTGCAACCCACACAAAAATTCTTAAATATTAAACAATAACAAATGTTTAATAACAAGGCGAACATTTTATTGATCATAATCACAGAATGCTAATGTTTGTATGGTTAAAAATGTAATAAGTTTTGCAACTACGTCATTGTTACTTTAAATCAAAACGAAATGTACCGGTAGGAACTTATAATTCCCAACTACTTTTCATTATTTTTTTTTTTTTTTTTTTGCATCGAGACACTCGAGTGTCTACGAGACACCCAAATGTTTTTCCACTCTTGCAGTTCTCTGCACATACCATACCTATTCCATTGAAAAACCTATCCCACCTTTCCCACATTCGATTGTCGATTATCCTCGAGTTCCAGGATCCTTTGCAGAACCCCACCGTTCTCTTCGTCCTTCGAGTTCTGCAGTTTGACGAACTTTGACGCTCGATAAATAATGCAATTTGTAATTAAGTCAGTCAACCAGTTAGTTAAGGGGGCGCACGGTGGGCGTGCCTGTTGCGGTGAGTAATTAGAAACCTAAACCAAACAACAAAAACAACAGAGTACAAGAGCAAATGCAAGATATTGAAATGTGAACAAAAAAAAAAAAAAAAAATAGAAGCAGGCGAATGGATTTTTATGTGCTTGCTAACAGGGTGTAAAAATGTCAGAGCAGCCTAATTGAAAGAGATAAGTGTGTGTGCGAGTGTGGGAATGTTTGATTAATGAAATATTCAGCAGGTTAATTAAGGCAAATTGGATTAGCCACAAGGGCCAAAGTTGCCTTGACAGAAGAGCCGTCTCTCTCTCTCCCTGTCTCTCCCTCTCTCTCTCTCTAGGGAATGCGAATTCAATTGCGACACACTAAAACGCACTCAAAAATGTTCGCACTCACTGTGCAAAATGTATAGTATAAAACGTATAAAAACATTTAACATTTAAATGATCTTGTTTGTGTTTTCTTTCCGCATAAATTAATTCAAGTTCTTGAATTTACTTAGTTTTGATTGGTAACACACATTTTCTGCCTGTGCACATATGCACAATGAAACACTATTTCTTTCTTTTTATGCTTTTTGGGCAACTGTCAACGCCCGCAAATTGTCATTGTCCTGCGGGACTTTGGCTCAGTTCCCATTGTTCGCATTTCCCCGTTTCCCCATTTTCCCACATTTCCCTTGGATTTCCCCCCACATTTTGCCAGCCCCGCGATCCCCTGTCATTTGTTGCAGCTTACGCTTAATGCACAAACCAGACAAATTTCCCCCTCCCCCCACGCCTTTTTCCATTATCCTTTCATTTGCATGCACCCCCTCCCCCACACATTGCCATTTTACCACCCATATATAGAATAGGAATATATATGTATCTACATATATATATAGTTGGAGTCGCAAGGATCGGGCGAAAAGTGCAAACTGCCGCTCGACTATTACGCAGCATGTAAGCGTATTTGTGCAAAATTAATTCTTTATCTGCTCGCCGCTCCTTTGTTGATTTTGTTGCCTTTCAGCTGGCATCGTGCCACCGACTCTGCATTTTCCCCACTGTCCTCGAAAACAATGGGTTGGGAATAAAAAAAAAAAATAAGAAGTGCACGAAGAAAGTTATTTAAAAAAAGAAAAACGCGGCACGGGAAGGGGGTAACATCTGTTGGTACTAAAAAAAAAAAAAATAATAAAAGAAGCGGGGGGTGGTGAACCCCATGAACAGTCAACTTTATGTGGATTTCCGAGAGCGACTTCAAGGAAAAGGAAGTTACGCAAATGCTCTGACATTCTGTTAAAAAAGGATTTGCATAAAATATTACAAAAAAAAAAACACATTCGAAAAAGTCCGCACTTTGGCTGCCGTATGCAGTATCTATTGGTTTGGTTAGCTTGTGTTAGCTTAGCTGCTATCAAAAAGTGATAATTTCAAAGTGCCATATCTCATTTGATAGAATTGCAATCACCTAGCGTGTTTTCCTCATGTTTCCAAATGCAGAATGCGGTGAATTTCCCGCCTCGTTGTGATCTTCGTGTGCTGTTCGTAAATATTTAATGGCCCTGGCCGGAAACGGAAGCGGATGGAGATTGGGGAGTGGGTGAGAAAAGCGGATGTGGAAAGGGAAACGCCAC
Organism: Drosophila simulans; assembly: GCF_016746395.2. Classification (NCBI taxonomy): domain Eukaryota; kingdom Metazoa; phylum Arthropoda; class Insecta; order Diptera; family Drosophilidae; genus Drosophila; species Drosophila simulans. The sequence goes on from NC_052525.2 coordinate 4,914,008, forward strand.
TTTGCGGTCAACAGCAGGCCACGCCCTCTCGTTCACCTGTGTTCCCACTCTCTCTCTCTATCTCTCTCTTTCCATCTCTCTCGCTCCCTCTGCTTTGTCCTTGTGTAACTGCCAGTGGGTGCGGTACACGTTTCATTCAATTTATTTGCCATTTCCCATTTCAATTCGTTTCGGGCCGCCAATTACACAACATGGCCCTGGCAATGGGAATGTCCGCTTTCTCCGTGCTCCATACCCCTTTCTCTGCCCCTTTTCTGCCCACTTTGCCCCTTAGAATCCTCATCCCAACCCCCCCGTTGGCTTGTACCCCTAAAAGGCCCTCCTGCACCACATGTCCCATTTCTCTGGCCATTCCATTTGCTTAAAGCCTTTTCACGCAGACGTTGTGGCTGCCGTTTCAAAGGCCGAAAACAATAGTGCAAACTACTTGGAGAAAATGGAGCTGGAAGATGGGCAGCTGGCTGGCTGCACCGCACAGCATCATTAGCATATTGACATGTGGCCGAATTTGGTCACGTTCCATTTCATGTCAATTCATTTCATTTCATTTCATTTCAACACTGCCAACGAAGGAGTTCGAATCAATTTCCCATTTCCCATCTCTGGCGGACAAGTGTAGTACTTTTGTGTGCGCAATATACTACTGATAACTCAAGGACCACACTTGCTCCACAATGGAGACGTAAATGAAAACGAATTGCAGCAGCAGGCAAAATGCTTACGAATCTAATTGCACCTGGCTAATGCACTGCGCCAAAAAAGAAGGCTTCTTCGGGCAGTAAATTAGTACGTTTGCCTTTTCGTTTTTCCCGCACTTTCACTCTGAATGTATATAAAAAAGGCATTTTTCTCTAATTTTCCCTACTATCAACAACAAACAGAAGGAATCAGTTGTTAGCGGAAGTGAAGGGGATACATCCGGAGGTTTATCCCTACTTTTTTTTTCAGCAGCACTCTATTGGCTGAGTCGGGAATCTAATGCCAGTGGCTTTGACAGGCTTTTGTTGCCACACCCAGTGCGCTGTCGATAAAAAAAAAAAAAATGAAGTTGAATGTCTTCGATAAGTTTCAGATGCACACTTATTTTTTTGTTTTCGTTCACCCCACTCCTCCTCAGCTACTGCCAAGTGTCTATTTTTTTATGTTTTTCATTTTGATTGTCTTGAGCAGCAACTTTTCCTGCTGCTTTATTATAAAATGCAAGTGAAGTGGGCCAAAGGCAGCGGATGTGGCGCTTTCCCGCCTTTGCCACTCCTAATCACTCCATCCACGACCATTTCCTACCTCCTCTGCCATTGAAAATACAAGAAAAATGGTTAGCAGGAAAATCCCCTTCCCTGTCGATTTTTGGGGGGAGGGGCAGGGCGCGCTAGCAGCTTTTGGCACGAAATAATATTTGCATAATAGCAAACAGAACCGACTGCAGCTCCTTCTGGTACTTGGCCAAAAGATGACAAATGACATTAAGGAGGCTTAGCGCCTGCGTTTTTCCCACTTTTCCCACTTTTCCCGCATTTCCCACTGGCACGGCGATCCCCCTTTTCGCCGCCCCATCAACATCCTCCTCATCATCGCATGGGGAATTTGACTTTCAAAACGAATGCCAGCAAGCACCCCCTTCATTTTGGTACGTCCTTTTATTTTTTTCTTTTTTTGCTTTTCGGTACCCCCATCCCTTGTTACTTCCTCCTTTTTCTGCAAACGCATACTTATGCATCCGGCGACCTCGTCCTTTGCCTCACCACACACACACACACTCGCACACATACAACGAACGACCCCCATTTGGCTGCGCCACTGCAATTATTTATTTTTTCATTTTTTTTTTTTTTTTTTTTTATTTCTGAACGTGCAGCGCTCTTTGATCCTCTTTGGCCGTATATTTGCTAACGACAATGACAACGATGTCTAGCTAAGATTCAGGTGTATATATCTATATAGAGAGGTGGGCGCACCTAGACCCCTTTCCTTTCGTCCTTTCGGGCTGACGGCGACCCCCTTTTTGTTTTATGACCACGCCCGCCACTTGGGCCAAGTGCAACTGCAACTGCAGCCAACTTTTTGCACGCCGCTCGCATCGGCACTTGAAACTTCTCAATGGCACTCCGGCAATGGCTGTCTCCAGAGTTTTCCGCCCATCCCACACCCATTCGAACCCCATTCGAACCGAACCTCCACGAAAATAAATGTGAGAATAGTGGCAAATTGCATTTGACATTGGAGATTGAATTTGGATTATTTAGTGAAGGATTAACAGGACACCCTTCATGGAATTTAGTTAAAAGGCTTTGTTATATTTTTCCTCATTTTTATTGAACTCTTTAAGCGGCAATTTCGTTGAAAATTTCACATCTGGCATTCAGAGACGTTCCATTTATGCGGGCGTTCAATTTTCAATTCGCATGCCGTGAGATTGGAATCTTCATTGGCCATTGGCCATTTGGGATGCTCGTTATCAAAATGTCAGCTAGTTTTATTGCAATTGCTCCTCCGGTTCCTGTTTTTTTTTTCCCATTTTTTTTTTTTTGTATTTACTCTCCTGTTGTGCTGTTGCACTTGGTGTTGCTGTCATTGTCAACGCTCAACGTGAGTGCCATGAAAGATTTCGCTGCATCTTTGGCACGTTTGTTGCAAAAACCTGTCCGGGCTGCCGTGCAATTTTCCAATTTCTAACTCGACTAACTTGACTTGGGGCAGACGCCGGTGGAAAATGGGTAACACAAAAGGGAAAGCAGCGGGCAAAATACGAGGGGTAAGGGGTGAGGGGCGAAGGCGAGCAAACGAAGACGCTGACGGAGTGGATGCAACACGAAGAAATATGGCAGGAAAATTGCAAAACAGCAGGGAAAACAAAATCAAAAAGCACTCACATATTTTCCAATTTGGCGATGGGCAAAGCGGCAAAGCAGCAAAGCGACGACCTCCTGTTGAGGATGTTGCTCCTGTGATGCTGCTACTGTTTCCGTGTTGTTTATGTTGCTACGGAAGGACCGCAGTCCAAAAGTTGGAGTGGCCATTTTTCATTTGCCACTGGCCACCAACCAGGACAGCTTTGCTCCTCCGGATGTTGTTCGGTGGTCATTAACAAAGCCAAAAAACCAAAGCAGCGAACAACAGTTGGCCGGACCAAAAAGTGCACCTATTTTCCATTATATAATTGGCAAACTTGCGCTGCGATCGAAGTATTTATAAGAACGGATGGAATCACACGTGCCACGTTACATACTTTCCAACGCATCTGGTATACCCTACTTCTTATACTGCATGAGAAAGGGGTAAAAAGTAGCCAGATTTCAACATTTCCAACATTTCAACTGCCAAAGGCCAAGGCATCTTGGCCGTTCATCATCGTTTGGTCAGCCGGCAACGAAATGGGGACAAAATGTAGAATTACTTTACATGGCCCGAAGCTGCTGCGCCAAGGGAGTCAACAAATCAATCAAGCTGTCCGAGCAGTCACCTGGACACAGGAAGCAGGACACACCGAGCAACAGATACAGCTACGTAGATACATTTCTGGAGCCCTCAGATACTTTTCCCTGGAGCAAAACAAAGGCGACATGCCTTTGTTAGCCCAGTGAAGAAATAGGAAACTTATGGCCAAAAAACGGTAGGCGGAAAAGTACATCATCTGGCGGCGACCCGAAAGGGAAACAGCTTGCAAAGCAGACGCAGAGTTTTGCAACTCGAAACCCGGGCTCCACCACTCCCAGTGGGAGTGGGAGCATCCAGCACCGAGCCCCTAAATCCGACCACCCAAAAAAGACCATTCGCATTTGCTGTCATAGGCAGGACATCCCAACGTTTGGTTACTGTGGGAGCCGAATCATCATCGTATTCCCAGTCTACAGGAGGAAGCAGCTTGGTCGGAACTGCAATTAATCTTGGCGAGGAGCAACGAATAAACAATGCACCGGAAGAAAAAGGGGGTGGTGGCGCAGAAAAAACACATTCTAAGAATACAGATATTTAAAAAACTGCGTGCTTAAAACAAAAATTCTCGTTTCATCTACTTGTAAAATCAATTTAACTTATGAACATAGACACTTGTGTAACAAACACTTTTTACTTGTGTTGTGTTCTACTCCAGATTATTCGTAGGCCAAGCAAATTCAGAGCTCAGCTACTTAGTATTCAGAGTTAAAATTAGAACTCTCTTGAATAGCAGCATACACACTTTTAATTTGAAGGGGGGCTTAGAAGACAGAAAGGCATATCATCTTGGATGCAGGAAAAACTGCTTTTGAACCAGAGGAGCAAGGGATAAACTTTGTGCAGCATATAAACCACATCTGGAATTCATAAATAAAGGCACATCCACCCGACACCCACACACAATTGCAATCAAATGACCAAGTTCCAGGACCTGCCCCCCAACATATGTCCATCATGTAAATTCATGCATATGTATGACCACTTTTTCATCCTATCCACACAGATACAGCCCCTCTTCTCCACACACACACATGCCACGCCCATTTAGCCTTCAATTCAAGGCCGCTGGCATTACGGTAATTGCAAGGATTTGTCACACGACAACACGATGTCACAAACAACAACAGCAGCAGCAGCAACTCAAAACATGAAATAAAAATGAAGATCAGGGACGGACAAGTGGTAGTGGGAAGGGGGGTGGTGGGTGGGTTGCCCAAGGACCACAGGTAAATGCAAATATTTGTTTAATCAATTCTATGTGGGCATGCAGACAGTGCGTTTCATAAGCATAAGAGCCTGATCTTAAAATCTATATTTGAATGCATTTCGAAATTAAAATTATTGAAATTTATGTAAGCGAAATACTGATAGTTTTTGACCAAAATATTATGACAAGAAATTAATGCCAAAAAAAAAAAAAAACTTGGCCAAAATGGCTCACAAAACTAAATAAATAACACATTTAACGTACTAATTACAAAAGGTGATTTTCCCCGTCACTTTTCGAGGGACTTTAAAAAAATTTTTTTTTGCCAAAATTTTGCATTTGCATTTTTGACGATAATTTGCAAAAAAATTGAAAAAAAAATATCGATTATAATCGATTATAATTTCAATTATGAGCATAACGAGGCATTCCAGTTAATATTTGAATCATTATTTTCGATTTTATGATACAAAATCGATTAATTTTGGACGGAAAATCTCGATAAACGGCTTTTATAACTTCGCTCACAATGGTTATATAGCTAAAATTAGATCAGCTTACTGGCAATGCCAACGTTGCCATTTACTTTTGTCTAACTTTATAAAACTAATTTTTGTTAAAATTTTTTTAATTTTTTTGAGACAACAATTTTTATTTCAAGATTTGAATACCAATTAATTGAAAATTTCACAACGAATTCAACGATGTATTACATTTCACATTCAAACAAGTATTTTTATGGTTTTTGCCAAAATAATGCAAGGAAGGGACAAAAACGCGTCTTATAAAAAACGCACTTTTCAAACAGCTTTTCATCAGATTTTTTTGGAAAAATTTGTTCGACAAATGAATTAAAGTTGAATCTGTATTTCCCTATAGAAAAAGCGGGCCATATTTTTTTGGCCACCAACCCGACGAACTGCATAACAAACAGCATCTATATATAGAAATATGTTGGTAGACCTCTCTATATATACATATATATATCTACATGCTGTTCAGGTTATATGCATATCAATTTTTGCGCCAATGCCTGCGGCCAATTTGCATGGGCGGCGGTCTGGGGGATAACGATCTGGTTTTCGGAGGATTACATTTCTTTTTTTTTATCCTTTCCTGTTGCTCTATTTGTACTTTGTACGGAGAGGAACTTTGCGATGCAATTGTGATATGCCAGCGAATTGGATTTTGCAAAGGATAAAATGGGAAAAAAAAAGGCCAAAGAAGGGGTAAACTATTGAATGACATGTATATATAGATATATATAGATATATTTAAATAAGCATATGTGTATTTAATTTGCATTTTCAATACTCGTAAGCTGCCAACGTAAATTGAGATCAAGGACTTCAGCTAACTTGAAGTGAAAAAAATGATCAAATTATTTAATAATTACTAAAATTTAATATATAGTAAAAATTTAACAATATTATTTGTCAGCCAAACGAAATGTGTCGAGCTCAATTATTTGTTTTCATCAGCCCCTCGACATTTTTGCCACAATTTTCCTGCGTCATTTGCCACAGATTTTTGTGTGCCAATTAGGAAATTCCCCATTGTCGATACAGCCATTGAATTAAAGTGCAGAATGTGGGGGCGTTCAGTGTATTGGCCGAGGCAATATCAAACTGGCGTTTTCCACTCCCACTCCCTTCTTCCCCTTTTCCATTTTCATTTTCATTTTTTTTTTGCGTTGAAGTCGTTATCTAACAAAACATCTTGCATCTATTTCCCAGGCACAAGCACAAAGGGAAAACCAGGGGGCGGGCGTGATTTTTCGCCAAGTGGGCGGGTCGGCTTGGTGCGGACGTATGGCAGTTCCTTTATGGCAATCACCTAGGCAACTCCGGATGCCAGGATGCCGGGATGCCGGGATGCCAGTATGGCACCTGCAACAGCACCATCTCCACTACCTGCTGCTGGTCCTTTCGGGCTTAAATTATGCGACAACAGCATCAGCAACAGTAACAGCATCAGCATCAGCATCAGCAGCAGCAGCAGCAGTAGTAACTCAGCAGCAGGAGCAGCAGCAGCAGTCGCCGCAACAACAGCAACATCCATTGCAATTGCGAGCGGCGATAACGGAGAGCAGCATTCAAACGGATTGTAGGTGTCAATGCCCATCGGTGGCTAGGGGTGTTGCCAAATGGTGGGGGGAGAGGGTTTAGCAACTGGTTGCCGGGATAACTACCGCACGCCCACGAAACCACTGAGAGAAATAATGGTGCAATTAAATGTAATGCCTTCAATTGAACCAATAGAATGATACCGAATCCTATACTCTGCAGAAATCTTAAATAACCAGTGAGGCTTAAGTTTAAAAATATACCAATACTTTGTAGTATTGCTTGTGTTTTTCCAGTGCCTCCGTTTGTGCATTGTGTTTTTGTTTCCCACTCCAGAATCGTTTGTTCTGAATCCCGGATCCTGAATCCTAACTGTGCGTGGATCGGGCAATGGAGATGTAGATGTTGATGTAGGCCACGTCCGTACAATAACCGCCCCCCTGATCCCCGCCTCCGGATCCATTTTTATAACCCCGCGTCATGAGCGGGTTTATTTTTTCCATGGCGACTCCCTGTTGCTGCTGCTGCTGCTGCTCCTGCTGCCCCTCGCATCCTGTGCCATTCTGTTCTTGTTGTTCAACAAAATGTCAGCCTCGGCGAATTTTGCAATTTGAAAGCCACACAAATCACAAAAACAACAAGTTGGAAAATACACAGCAAAACAACAAGGGATTTGCCATAGCCCATGCTTGAAATACCCTTTAGTAGAAAGTCACTGTGAGGTATTATTCTACCGATTCACAAATTCATTCCTTAAGATTCAGCTTATATATAAATATTTTGGTTAATCCATCCTTTATTCCTTTTGCAAACACAATTTGCCAATTGAAATACCTTAGGAGTACACAGAGTTTACCGCAATTACAGGGTATAAAAGAAAAACAAGCTTGCTTGCAAATGTTTCAATTTTTTTTGCTGCCCAAAGAGCAAAGAATCAAAATAGAGGAACAAAAATCCAAAAACAGAAATAGAAACAGAAACGGAAAAGTGGCAGAGTGCAGAAATATGCAGACCGAAGTTTTTGGCCAAAAGCTGAAGCTCAAGCTGAAACTGAAGCTAAAACTGAAAAACTGAAGTTGAAGTTGGCAGCCAAAAGCTGGATTTTGAGTGAGAGGTTGGTTGGTTTGAGTGCGTCAGTGGGACTGTCCTGGTGGATGGGTCCTGGCCATATTGCCAACAGCCGTTGGATAAGTCCATCTGTGTCCAGCAGCAGACGGCTTAAAAGGCGTGAAATCTTTAGCTTCCTCTGCCCGCTGCAGTCACTTTGTATTTATGGGAGTTCACTTGCGGGTGCTCCATTTAGAAATGGACTTATTGTCGAGTGTAGTTTATTAAAGGATCCATCTATCTATTCCTGGACTCCTCGACTTGAGCATCCTCCTGGTCTCGCTCGTGCTCCCCTCTTACCATCCAGACCAATTAAATATTGTATTTATCTTAATAACCTTTTTGTGTAATAAACTCCTTGGTGAGCACGCTGCCTTCTTCCGGCCTTTCTTTGCTCGACTTTTCTTGCCACTTTCCACCTCCCTTCTCTCGCTATTTGTGTATTAAGTTTCCCCGTCTTGAATGTTTTGTTCTGTGTTGTCTGTCGCTCATTAGCGCATAGCTGCTGCTTTTCCGCTTTTCCAGCCGACCCACAATTTCCCCCCCACTGCCGCCTAATCGTCACGAGTTCTTTTGCCTGCTCAGTTTTCTCCCCTATATTTTTTGCTTTTTGCTGGCCGCACTTTGCAATTTGATTAATTCATGCTTCCTTGATGCCTCGGGTCATGGCATTAACCCATTAAATTCCGCTCCTAAAAATGCTCGAGCAAAATCAAAATTGAAGACTTAAAGAGTCGATGATGAAAAAATGCCACAAAGTTGGTAAAAATAAATGTTGAATAATTACCAAGAAAAGAAAAATTGGTGTAGCGCAATTGAAATCATATTTTGTATTTAGTTAAATCGTGAGGCAGTGAAATGTACCCCAGAGTTGTGTATAAGGTTAAGCATGGACCACTGCGGTGGCAATTAAGTGGGGTCTAATGGGCGGGTATCCCCTTTGAAGCCAAACCAAACCAAAACCCCATGTTGTTGCGTAATCGATAGCTGAAAGCTTCGCATTCGCTCCGCTACTTGAGCTGTCATCAAAAGCTGCTCAATTTTTGATTTCGATTTTGATTTTGGGCATTGTGAGCCGCCCACCCCAACCCATCCCACTCCATCCGCCATGGAGCAATTGATGTGGTAGTACTAGCATCTCCGATTTTCAGCCACCCCTGGATGATTTTTGATTGCGCTCTCCATGAGCAACAACATTTCCCCTTTGCGCGTTTATCAATTTCCGTCATCGACAGCAGCAGCGATTCAAGGCGACTACCAGGATGATGGCCCCATCAACGTCATGGAACCCGAAGAAGACTCCACTTGAGTTTCAGTATCGTGCAAGGCTGGTGGGGTTTTTACTTTACCATGCGGGCACCACCCACCCACCCACCAACCCAAAGGGCTGGTTGGTTGCCATCCATATTTCCCCTGCATTTTGTTTGTCCTTTGCTTTTCGCCCTCACCCTCGTCGTCTTCTTCTTTTATTTTTTCACCATCCAGCCTCCCCCGCATCCCACCAAATTCCGTACGTACGTCTCACTTGCTCTCTATCGGTCTTGTTTCAATATCTCAGGACAGAAGTTTCCTTTACCATTTCCCATTGGCATTTTCAATCTCTTCCGCAACGCCCAAAATCCACCCGAACCACCACCCATCATCGCAGCTCCTCCATTGCGGTGGCCACTATTAGCCCGAGCTTTAGCTGAGATCGATCCTGGGGGAGCTCTTAAAATGGTTTGCATGTTTTCCCAGAATCCCTGAACTAAACCCCTCCTTACTCCACCCATGACCTCGGGGGGGATGGCATATCATCATCCTCCACCCTTTGTGTGCATGACGCTTTATGCTTTATCCACTTGAACTCTTTCAGTTTTTTATCTATTAAATCATGATTGGCTACAATTTACACAAGTGGGCGACGTCCTCGGCCCCCCTCTTCAGCCCCCCCTCCACTTCTTAACCCTCGGCATCTTGAAGCTGCAACTCCAGTTGAAGTTCCTTGGGCCTTGGGCCTTCAGCGTCCTTCTCCTTTGGTCCTTCGGGCCATGTGCTTCAAATTGGATGGTAGCACTTGGCTTCAGTCTCTGGGTTGGGGGCTAGCATGGATTTGTCATATCATTTTGTGGGCAACCCAAAAAAAAAAAAAAAAATGGTCTACCTAAAGTAATTCAATTTTGCAATTGATTGTGTAGGTGGAGGCATGCCCCACTCTTAAAATTAACAAAGAACGTCGGACCAGGTTAAGTAACCAAAGATATGTAGATGTTACTAAAATCCCAAAATTGGATTGGGTATATAGATCAGTAGATAGCAAGCATGCAAATCAATGTATATCGCGACTCCAATGAACTACTTTCGCGGATATACTATTCCAGCGAGCAACACGCGTATCCTTGGCCTGTCCATATTTATTTTCTTAACCCACAATTTCGGCTGCTCCCTTTTTGGCGCTTTTTATTACATATTCGGTTTCAGTCATGCGTTGTCCCCATCGTCGGCGTCTTGCGTTATTCATTTTCTACACTTCTTTTTTGGCGAACTTTTCGATTTCGGGCTTCATTGAAATGCCAGCGTAAGGGGTTCCATTTCGATGCTTTGATTGGTTTCGAGCATGTAGTTACCAAAAATTCCACTGTCCTCCCCCCTCCACGTTGGCAATCGTCATTTGAGTCTGACATACACGAAAATTGCAGCTGTTGGCAGTCCCCATCATCGCAAGGACTTTCATACAGCAAACCGGGATACCCGGATACATCAGTGACTGGGACAGTCAGTCAATATTAAAGTGCCATTAGTGACGGGAATGTGAGATAGGGGATGAGAGCAGAGAGAAGAAGCTCCTTCCTCCTCCTCCCCACCCAAAAAAAGGGAAAACAAATCCTTCGACACATCTAACCACACATTTCCAATTCCTGCTCCAGCTGAAAGTGTTAACGATCCATTTGTGGATTTGCTGAAATGAACTTAGTGCCACCGATTATTCCCGCTGATTTCCCATATTCCATATATACCCACATACCATATCCAATATCCGCCAGCCCCCCTCCCCTCGACCATCTCTCCACATTTGTCAACTGCTGTCGGAAAATGGTGCAACGAAAATGGCTCAAGTGCTCCAAGTGCTGCAGCTCGCATGTTGCCATAAATATTGAAGGACCACGGATCCCTGCATCATCTGCCTTATATACATATGCACAAATGTTGCATTTCACAGATGTCTGGGTTGATGGGGAATAAAAATCAATTTAAAGATACCCGCCAGTTATGCAAGTATATACTTTTTTACTTATGGCAAAATATTTTAACCGAACACATTACGTATACGCCTCATAGGCTACAAATTGTTTAAGCTAGTCAAATACAGAGAGATATGGGATAAACTCCTCTCGAACGTTATTAAATAAAAACTTCAATCGCTGATATCTAGCAGTTTAAAAAAAAATCATATATATATTTATGCACCAATATATATTCAAAGATGGCTATATAAATATATATGTATATATATTGCTGCCACTGAAATCACACTGCAAATCGCATCTTGCGCTGTAAAATTTATTAAAGCGGAAATTATTCATTGCACGATCGACTGAGTTTTATGATTGCCAGCTTGCTTTTCCCCTTCCTCGTAATTGATTGATAAATACATATGTACATATATCTATATACATATATATGTATATATGAGTTGAGTGCATATGTGATATGGCACGCCTGAATTTGTCGTTGATGTGCCATAATTAGCCTTAACTCGGCTCCATAAACAGCCGAAAGGAAAGTGGGCAGAAAAAGGCCGTATTGCGGCATTACTCATACGCCGCGTGTGACGCCGCGTCGAAATGTGTGAGTGTGGAAATGGTGAAATGGTAAATGCAATTTGATTTTGATTTTATTCATTTTGTGCATATTAAATGGCGGAGCTCAACGGGACAAGAACGATAGGGCTGCGCTGCGGATAAATGTGGAGAAATTTTAACCGCCTTTCAGTTGTCAGTTTCCGTTTGCGGCAATTTTAATTAATAAAAATTGACATTTTGCCTGCAACGGACCAGAAATGCAATTGCAAAAACGCAAAATAAGGCTGAAAGTGTAATGGAAAATAAAAATTGTAAAATGAGAATATATACATATACTATATATATATATATGTATGTACAAAATGCAGCTGACAATGATGGAGGGGCCGACCATAAACCGGAGCTCGGGGGCATGGCTATAAATATTTAATATTTAGTGGCATCCATTGTTCAGCGATTTGTGTTCGGCATGGGCTTCACTGGTAAATCCGTAATAATAATGCCAACCGACATGACAAGGACACAAAGGATCACGGGGTGGCACGGAGTGAAATGAAATGAAATGAAACGGAATGGAATGAAATGGCATGGAATGAAACGTAAAAACATGGAATTGTGGTTGGCATTATTAAAACATGAAATCAAATGGCCCATGGCATTAGCGATGGCACATATGGCATATCGATTTAAATTTAAACAAATTTCACATTTTTTAACCATTTACTTCTCATTGGAATTACTATTAAACTGAAAATGATAGAATACTTTAGCTTATTATTATGAGTACATTTCGCTTTTCACATCGCTATGTCCTCACGCTTCCCTCTCTCTCTTCTGCATTATGCCCGTCCCTTTCCGATCCTGCGGTCATCCGTTTCAATTAGACTAAGCACACACAGACAAACTGATGGAATTCTTACACATGCATATATAAATGTTGGTTAACCCATTTACCCCCTCGTTTTCCACCGAATTTGGGAATTGTAACCAAAGTTGTCCAACTGAAATCGGTTTAATGAAGTTTATTGAGAGGGAAAAGCAGTCGCATTCCACATGTGGATTTTCGCTTCGGGCCAATGTGGCGGGCGGAAAATGTTAATTTTAATTCGATTTACCCTGTCACTTTATCGATTTCTTTCGATGCCATTTATTCTGGCCTACATATATCGGGGGCGGCTGAGCGATAACACAGCACTTAATTGGTCGCTCGATTGGCATAACCTAAACTGTCCATCGATTAACTCGATTGCTTAAATAAAATAAAATTTTAATAGCGAAAACATGCATGTCAACACCCAAAAACATATACAAGGTTTATATACTGGCTCCGATTTTTTTAAATATAATTATTACTTAAATTTTTGTAAATTGATCTGAGCAATTTTCTTGTAATACCTCGCCCAACCAAAGATAATTTATCCAACTCTTAATTGGGAAAAATCCCCACAGACCCAAAAGCCAAGTGAAATAAATGAGCCAAATTAACTGGTCACTGGCCAAGTTAAGGAGCCGTGCCACGCCCCTCGGCGAGTGCAACTCCCATCCCTTGGGGCCTTCCCCACCCCCTATCCTCCCCCCCTTCTCCACCCTCGATTAATGCAAAAGTTTAAGTGTTCCAAATGACGCTGATAATGGGGACATAAATGGGGCGATTGGGTGGTGGTGGGTAAATCTGTGTAGCGCAGCTGAAAAGAAGGACAAGGGCAATTACTGCTGCCGGGGAGCTTAATATGTAATTTATAATTTTGATTGCGCTGCCAGCGTTGACATCGAAGTCACTGCCCACTGTGCACTTAATCCGGGTAGAAAAATGTGGCCGCCTTATTAATGCTCAAAATGCGGTGGCCCCAACTGCAGCTGGCGACCATCAAGGCACCGTGGTATGAAAACTATTGAAAATGTGGCTACCATCTTAACAAACTTAATATGTAATTAAAGCAATAAATGAAATTCAAAAGAATTTAATTCAGAGCTGAAGAACAAAAATGATTTTTTCAATACTACGCACCGCTTTTCTTTTCGTTCAAGACTTTTCGGAATTTTCCATTCCATTTCTTTTGTTTGCCCAGCAATTTTATGCAGATTGATAAGCGTTTTCTGGGGCCACTGTGAACCCTTCTGCCCACGCCCCTGCCCCTGCCATCGTCCCTCTCCCGCCTCCATCAAGTGTTTGCATTGGCTCAATGATGGCGGGCCAAAAGGGGCGAACGGGCGAAAGGGGCGTGGCGCGTCAGAAATTAATGGAGCGTAATTTATGAAAATTATACAATTGCCAGCATGGTCACGCCCACATTGCACACACACACACACAAACATTTATATACACACGCATAGATGCATCATAGATAAGAGGGGGTGGTGCCAAAAAAGGGCTGAAATGGGGCTGGGGTGCCGGTTAACTCCCAAAAATTTCATCATGAGTGGCGAGAAGAACGGCGAAGCAGAAGACGCCAGCATCTTTTGCTTACTTTGCCAAAAAAACTTTATATGAAGAAAGTTTGAGTCAAGAAGGAAACTGAGCAAAAAGAAACGCAGAAAGTTGTGGAGAGAGGGGGTGAAATCAGAGGCGGCAGCAGGTGCAGGGTGCAAAGTCGAGGGGTAGAGGCAAGGAAAAGCGGGTGGGTGGCAACATTTTATTAACAGACATCGTCTATGAGAAAAGCTTAAAAAACAAAAATTAATTTAAATTACATATTTGCCCGCAAAACAATGTCTGCGCTGGTTGGGGGTGTAAAGAAAGGAAATAGGGGGGGTTGGTGGGTGGAGTCTCAAGGATTTCAGTGGGGTGAATTTTCCTAGGTGCTACATCCACGATGCTGTTGTTGTTGTTGTTGTTATTGTTGTTGTTTTTCCCGCTGCTGTTGTTTGGCAAAGAAAAAACCTCAAATTATACACAAATTTACGATGTTTTTGCTAAGCTCTCCTCTTCCCTCTCTTTCGCCCGCAGTTCATCCCTCTCTCTCTTCCTCTTTATCAGATGCCGAGCCAAAAGCCATAATAACAACAACATAATACAAATACAAAATTTGAGCAGCGGAAAAAATTGTAATAAAATTCACCAAGTAGCGAAACGAAACTTGAATGCAGTAGCAAAATAATTGGAAAAAAATTTGTCGGGGAAATTTTCCATAGCCGTTTCTAAAAATCTGTCACATTTTTATCGTTAATTGTGGCGGATTAAGGAATTGACATTTTGTATTCGATATTAAATATTTTAATGAGCAACTGTGTGAATATTTATTCAAAATTATCGGTGGCATCCGTAATGTGCAAAAAACTCTCAGATTCGAAGGTATTAAAGACTTTCCAACACTCATCATAACTTTTACTGCGCATTGATGTTTTTCTAGTTTACCTCCACTACTTAACTTAACCTTTAGGAAACAAGTAATTGGCTCCTTTCAATCCATCGATCAATTATCAGATTTCCCTGACATCTGAGGACCTCAAAGTGAAAGACTCTTTATATAGAGTGTTCAAAGTTGGTGTGTGTGTGTGTGCTGGGTTTTTGGAACAAAAGCAAAAGCCAAAAAAAAGTTTTTGTAGCGGAAACACGGAAATGTTTTACATGCACGCGCATAACGAGCGCACCCAGGGGGTTGAAGGTGGGCGGTGGTGAAAGTGGGTGGTGGTGAAAGTGGGTGGTGGTGAGGCAGCAGAGTAGCAAAAGAACCAACTGGTCGGAAGGAAAACGTTGAAGAAAGATGAACACGCTATGGCAGAAAAGTCATGTCACTTGCTGAGCTACCCGAGCTTTGTCTCACCTTCTTCCGCTTCCGCTTTGCCTAGAATTTTCCAGGACGTATTCCCAAAAGTCGCCGCAAAGTATGCAGTGGAAAACATCGTTTACGCACCTATTAGTTGCTGTGTCACAATGTTAGTGCCTCGTTTTCGGTATAAATGTATATGTATGCATGTATTTTCAGCTAATTAGAGATACAAGCTTAATTTCCCGGTGTTTTCCCCACTTTTGACACGGTTTTTTTTCCTTTTTGTTTGCCTTCCTGACCCCCCTGTGTGGAATATTTGTACAAATTTTTGCCAACGCCACAGAAACCACACGAACAATAACAAAATACACAACTTTATGACTATTATTTACCCGAATCTAAACCAGCTGGCGGTGTAGAAGCCGAAGAACAAGGAAAATAGGGGGGGGGGGGAATATAAGTGAGGGGGTGGGGTTTTTCCCAATGGGCCACCGTTAGCCGTGTGTCAGTTAATTAGCTCATAAAATATGCAGAATGGCGAACAATTCGCACCTTTAGACCCAAACGAGCTTCAAAGGGCTGTGAGCTAGAAAAAGGCGTGGCCACGGCGGGTTAAAGGGGCGTAAGGGGGCAGGTGTAAATGGGTGTAACCAAATGAAATAATTGAGTGGCAAAGCAGCAACAAAGGGAATATTTGTTTAACCAAGCTGAACGAATAGAAAATGCCCTCACACAAATTTTTTAATATATATCCCAAGGATATCCCCTCTCACATCTAATATAATAAAGTTAATAAACTAAAAGAAAACTATATAGCACTTCAAACGTGCAGCCTTTGTGGTCCATGCTGCTGGAATTTCCACAGGATTCAAAAACTTTTCCAGTAGTTTTGAGTTTAGCTTTTAATCCATCTAAAATCTGTTGAATAATTTGCTAGTCTCTAATTTTAATTGGATTTCGCCCAAGACAAGTTGCATCTTTTTTCCTTACTGTCCAAATTCCATGGAGTTGCTTGCTGCCAGGAAAACAAAAGGCGACATTGCGAAAGGAGTTTGGGTTAGTCGAGTCCCTTGTTGATGTTGCCGCTGTTCGCGTTCATGTTGCTCAAGTTGATGTTGCTTTTGGTGTTGTTGCTTCTGGTCATGTATGGCAGATGAGCGTTTGCGAAGTTTATGAACTTTGTAATTACACACTTTATTAATTTATGCGCTGCGGGGCGCGAAACGCACCAACTTTCCAGCGCGATGGAATGGCGAAGAAAAACGTGAAGGGCAAAAAAAAAAAAAAAGGGACGTGTTAATGCTTTATGAGCCAGAGAATGAGACACCAAAATGATGAAATCTCCAGTTTGGTTCCTCAGAAAAAAAAAACAAAAGAAAAATCCCTCATCAAGCGTCTTGACTTTTCAACCTTTTCGCTTGAGTTGCCACGTTTCTTGAGCGAAACATAAGAGCACGCCTTACACTGGACAACACAGCAAATGTACTTAATGCATGATTTTCCTTTAAAAGCATCTTAGAAGCACTTAAAAGTAACTTTAAATCTTGAAATAAGTAAACATTTTTAAAGTTTAAGCATATTTCTGTCTACGCATTAAGATGCAACTTTGTAAGTGTGTGTAATATAAGCTTTGGTGACTTGGAATTCGTAATAAGAACGAAATACGAATGAAATTTTAATTTGCAAACGTGACTGACCCAACTGGTCAGTTGGCCAGAGAGTGGAAACAAAACGCAGGAGATGCGGAAAATTCCAGGTGCCTTGGGGCTGATGTAAAAGTGATGTCTTCAGAAATGCAGTACATAAATTTGAGCCGAAACTTTTGGGGTAGAATTTGTAGAAGAATCGATGATGCTGTTGGCAGTTGTGAATCATAAAACCCAGCCGGAATCCACCTTTTCGTTTTACTTCTACCTTTCAGCTTCTCTTGCCGAGTTGCACTTGCAGCTTTGAGAGTTCCTTGGGTTTTGAAAGTTCGCTTTTTCCCCCAGTTTAGTCAATCGGTTTGTTCCTTTTTTTTTTGGATTTTTCCTGCATAAGTCATAAGCCGAAAAGGTCGACAGGAGTTGACCTATGGCCGAAAGGAGCGCAGTGACATGTCAACATTGCGTATGTGTAACCGGGTACAGCAGAGGCAAAACGAATATTACTCACACGCAGCGTGGGCAGTGACATTTTGCCCATCATGTTTTTTGGCAGCTTTGCACTTTAATTAAATTGTAAATATTTTATTTCGCATGACCTGCGACAGAATATGAAAATCAAATCAATTTCCATTTGAATTTGTGCATTACAATTTTGCTGGCAGTTTTCGCGTGCGCTTGAATGCGCTGCCAAATTAAATTTAATAGCCACTAGATACTTCGATATTTGTGTGCAAGAGCAACATTGATATGCCAAAGAAGTCAAAGGAAGGTATGCAATGCACTACACAGTTGCTCATGTGAAAACCCTTCTACATTATTTATTATCAGAATCGTGTTTTTAATGCATGCGATATTTGGCGAGCCAAAAGGGAGTCGATCTTCTCATTTCCCACCGACAATCACGCGTTAATTAACTTTCTTTGACCTTGGCTTATCGACCACCCATCTTTGCCACCGATCTCTTCCGCCTTCCCTGCTCTTTTCCGCATTGCTCCGCTATTCCGCGATTCCGCGATTTTCCCTCTTCAGCTGGGTAATTGAGTCCGTTTGTGGAATCCTGTGGCAGTCGCATCCTCAACCGACCGAATGTCAGTCAATCGCTGTCGAATGTCAGTGCAAACAGAAATTTAAATGCGTCAGCAAATGGCAGACAAAAGCGGGCAGGGTGGTGCAAAGGTGAGGAAAGGGTGCCAAGTTGGGCGGAAAAGTGGGTGGAAAGCGGTGAAAAGTGGGCGGGAAAGTGCCAGTGACATGTCACTCTGGCGACAGCAGCAACAGCAGCAACAATTCGTTGTCAAACAACAAAAGTGACAAAATAAATTAAATTGACTTGCCTTTGTCCGACTGTCTACCCCACTTTTCCATTGTCTAAGTGTGCGTGCCTGCGGTAGAGAAGCGGCTGCGCTTTTCCATAGTTTTTCCTTATGCCTTGACTCCTTTTTTTCCGTCTTTGGTCTATGCCTCCACACACACACACACACATACCCACACACCCGCACACACGCACACGCAGCACAATGAAATGAGACAATTGAGCGTGCGCTGGTACATGGGTGTGGAAAGGCGTCGGAAAAGCGGCGGGAAAATGGGGGCAGGGCGGCGGCGGCGATGCCCTACGATGAAGACATCAGCATAGTCAAACGTCAGGACATGGCAACTCAAGCGTCACGTACTCTCGACTGTCAGAGGCACGACTTCGACTTCTTCGACTTTTGGCCTCCAACTAATTTGAACCTTGACTGACTGACTGACTGACTAACTGAACATCCCAACTATCAGTCAGTTGCCAGTAAACTAAATTAAAAGCAGCCGCTAAGAGCCAAACTATTGCCTCATTTCATTTTGGATACACACGAAAGGCTTAATATTAAATAATATGAATTTGAAGACAAGGCAATTTGAAATACGAGGCAATTTTAAGAAAAAGTCCAATAAAATAAATAAATAAAATATTCACTTACCTTACCAACATCCAAATTTACTCAACTCATCGGCATTTCAGTACTTCACTTTCCATTGCATACAACTCAACGTTTCTCAACGGGAACATCACACTATTCCATCGGAGCACCCTTTCCAGCGATTTAATTGCGCATTAAATTTCGACTCCAGCGGAGCACCCCTTCCAGAAATTTAGCTACGCACCACATTTAGACACTTAAAACGCGCGACACTTTCGAAATTGCACTCGCGAACACTGCGACTTAATTTAATATTCGCGTTTAAACATTTTCCGCCGCGATTTAACACATTACGTTAATTTAATCACCGTTGTTAATGCGACGCGTGCTTAACTGATCGAGCGCACCGATGGAAAGAGGAAGAGCGCTTGACTCAACTCATCATTGCCATTTACAGTTGCAACTGCACTTCCCATGGATGTTCTTGTTGTTGTTGCTATTCAATGAGCGCTCTCTCATACGCAACTTCTTTCGCTCTTTTCTTTGCGCTCTCATTACAGTTAGGTGGTTCCAATTGGAAATTCGCACAGTTCGCATGGAATGTTACATTTTGGAAGTGAAATTAGGCAGGTATGAAAAATAAGATAAATGAAAACAGTGCCTACACTTGAATACAAAGTTAATTTACTGCTTTGAAGGCAGAACTCTAGTTTGCAGTTCGACCAGCATGGCCAAAAGCAACAACAACAAGCTTCTCAGCGGGTGGCAAATGTTGCAACAACTTGTACAACAACAACTTGTAGGAGACAATAGATAATGATGACGCGTCAGCTTTTGTCATGTAACAACGAGCACAGCAGCAGCAACAACAACACAACGAAGAAGCAAGAAGAAAAGAAGGAGCAGAAGAAGAAGGAAGCAGAACGAGTGTGGGGATGGAAAGAATCCCCAAAACAGGGACAGCAACAACAAACACATGAAGCCACTCAATGGCGATTGTATGTACATACATATGTATGTACATATGTATACGTTAAAATACAATTACTTGTATTATTCCTAGCAAGAAAATAGCTTTTACAATTGTTTTTAAAGTGTATTATTGAAATTCTGAATATTTTCATATATATTTTCATTAAAAAATCTTGTTGAGCGAAGACTTCTCTTCTTATTCTGCCGCTGCAGGAAGTACAGTGAAGCAACGGCAAGACGAACAAACAAGTGCACAAAGTTTGGCTCAAGGCGACCAACCAATTTGGCAAACTCTTTGCCAAAGAAGAGTGTGTTTTTAAGCCAACGTAAATCGTTTAATTGCCTAACAATACTTAATTTAAAAAAAAAAAACAACTAGATTTCAAATTTAGCTTCGCAAATGCGCACTTAATGGCCGACATAAATTAGGGAAACGCAGACAAATAAGCCACGTTAATCTGCCGAAAATACGTAAGCCTCTTTCATAATTTTATTTTTAATCTGCTTATTGTTTGCAGCACTTCGACGCTTTTCAGCTTCATTTTGGCTAATAGAATTGTACAGCATTTAAATATTTAATCCAATTAAATGCAATGTTTTCCAGCATTGTGTTGGATAAACTTTTTGAATTTAAAATCTACTTAGAGCTCGCTTTTAATCTGTGAAATGCATAAAACCATGGCTCAGTTCATATGCACTTTAAACGTCTTATTTGATGTGCAAATTTCGCTGCACAGCCGCCGCAACAAATTGTTAACTGCAAATTTCGAAACTAAGCGAAAAATGTGACACTTTCCTGCATTTTTTGACACATTTTTGCGGATCTTGAGCGAACAGCGAGCTCGCCATTTTTGAAACTTCATTTGCACTCAATGCAGTGTCATTTCACTCTTTCTCTCTCTCTCTCTCTCTAGCTTCATTATAATTTCAACTAAATTTCAAAAACTAACCGCTGCCACGCCCCCAACGCCCGGGGCTCAACGCCCAGCCGCCCACTTGTTTTGCACAGATTTTGCGAGCTGTGTGTTTACTTTGCTTGACAGCAGCAGTAGCAGAACTTCAAGTTGAACGCCTCGCTGCCATTGTCATTGCCAGAGATTTTTCACTGTCTTTGTATTGGTAAATGTGTGTATGTGTGTGTGTGCGTGTGTGTGCCTCTTTGTGTGTGTGTGTGTGAGTGCCTGGCTAACTGACAACAGCAACAACACTTTGCACGGCAGCAAACTACTCGCACTGTGTGCTGCACATTTATTTGCACTTGTGTCAGTTTCGGTTACGTAAGTAAATTAATTAATTTTCAATTGCTTTAAATAAACAAACAGCTTGCCAAAAGCAAACAACTTTGAGCAACAACAGCAACACGGACATCATCAAACATAATGAACAAGCGTTCGTTTTGTTTGAGCAACTGAAAGAGATGGAGATTGCGATTGCGATTGAGATTGAGATTACGCTGGCGTTAAGGATTGCAATTAAGGAATGCACTGAGAGAAATCGGATAGAAAACAGGAAAAGGGGAAAGAAAACGTCTGCAAATCTAGAACCAAATTTCTGAGATACTTAAGTTAGTAACTAGACTTAAACCAGCAAACATAATAAAACAGCCTGGTTTACAGTTTTTCTCTCAGTGCATTGGACGCACACTTTAATCGCCGCTCAATTGAATAGCAAGATCTTGCCCATTTTCCCGCTGGCATTTGCACAGCATTTTGGCGAAAATCGGTCTTTTGGAAAACTTGAGCCATGTTGTGCCAGTACAGTAAACACTCGAGCAGCAGCGAAAGTTTGTGGGCAAGCCAGGAAAAATGATTCCCCTTGTTCCATCTTGTTTGGCTTTGCCGGCCAAACTTTCGGTTTTCCGAGTCAACTTTAAAGTGCCCCTCCGCTGGGCGAAAGTTTTGGCCATCGATATTGCCACGCCGATCTGACGCTCATTTCCCAGGGAAAACCCCGGAAAAACCCGCATAACCCAAGGCTCAATATAACAAATAATTTTCAATTGCTTCTATTATTTCGTCTTCATTTATTATTGATCATCATCATCATAAGCAGCACTTAGCGAAGCGGCTTGTGTGTCTTTTCACCACACTCTAAGCCAAAATCGCTCATACGCCGCGTGGACCAAAATCGAAAGAAAATTGTATTTAATTGGCAAATAAAACGTTAAGCACTCTCGTCGCAAAGCTTGTGGTTAGCGAGCTTTTCACCACTTGAGAATTGAATGCGCATGCGCATTTTCACGGGAAAATTCCCTTAAATGCTCTTAGATGAAAAGCCGAAAAAGACCGTAAGACGCAAAGACAATTCAAGATGGTTTTCCCACTTCAATGGCGGCTCCTGCGTCTTTTGTTGCACAGTTTGAAATGCAGATTTTTTTCCAGGAGGTGGAAGAGGAATGGGGGGGGGGAGTCCAGGAGATGCTGGGATGTTGGGAAAACAGTGGGAGCGGCCGGCTGAAGCCAGCTAAATTGCAAGTGGGTCACTGGGCCAGCAATCAACGGAAAACCGTCAACACGCAGCGTATTGCAATGAAGACTTCCTGCCGCTCTGACGTCATCATTACGCGCGACTCCCCGCCAACTCGAACATAACCTCACTTCCACTAGCGACGGGCGAGCGCAGGCGTGACGCCATAAAGCAAACCAAAAGCTAAACCAAACAGGATGACACAAGCAAAAAGTTTAATATTTTAAAATATTCTAATACCTTAATTAATATATAATAGTATAAATAGATTTAAGTGATGTCCTTTTTGCAAATAATTTAGTTAAGTCAAAGTGTGGCAAGTTGTTGTTGAAACTAGGAACGCCCAACGTGCCCATTAACTTGGAGCCAGCGAGATGAACTCCGATGAGCGGCGGTGTTGTTCCACTTTCAGCACCCACCACGCCCACTTAGCCGCCCACTTTGGCGCCCAGTCCGCCCGCTGCTCCGTCAGCGGCAGACAAGGACATCAAGTTGTCCTGTCGCGGCCAGCGAAAGGCAGCAACAAATTTTAAAAGTTGCGTCTGCAATTTTGCTCTTGCCTTATTTTATTTTGTTTTTTCTTTTTTTCTATTTTTTTTTTTTTTTTTTTTTTTCTTTTTTTCTTTTTTTTTTGCAGAGCATGCAGAGCGACAAAGTTTGTTTTGTTATTGTTGCCGCCTCCTCGACGTCGCCGTTTTGTTGTTTCGCTTCTTGTTTTTGTTCTCGGTGGCTTGTTTTTATTGTTGATGGCATAATAAGAGTGCAGATTTTTTGTATTATTAAGTTGAAGTTGCACGCAGTTTGCGCCCATCGCCGCCAGAAGCAAAAACAAGAACAGGAAGAAGTCGGGCTAAATGCAAAATAAAGTTAGGTAAAAAGGTTACACTGGAGCAAGCATTATTCAATTTAAAATTTTTAAATGAGCTAAAATCTATTAGAGAATCATGCGGTTTTCTAACACTGTGAGCAACTTTAAAGTGGTTATATTTTAATTGAATCTTAAATTACCATTAAATACCAGTTATATTGCATTTTACAGCACCGATTAAAGCCGAAAGTGCTGGAAAATAGTGTAGAAAAGACCAGCGGATTTGGGGCAGCGACAAAATGTGTGCAAACAACTTGCATCCAAATTCGCGCAAAAAGTAGCAGGGTAATGTAAGTGGAACGGAAGATTGAGCATGCAAATGCGGCACATAAACGGTGGCACAACTTTGCTTTAAATCTAAACTATCAGCAATGTTAAACTTTAAACTATCAATAAATTTTAATTTTATGGGATCAAACTTTCAACAACAACAAGCTAGTATTTTTAAACTTTCACCAACGCCCTTAAAACTACAGTAAAATATAAAAAAGTCAATAAGATGGTGATTAATATTTGTTTAATCTAATTTCCAACCAGAAAACTTACAACAGCATTGTTGTATGAGTACAAATTGTACACCAACGTTCTCCAACACACATCAACAAAGCATACAGTTTTATAGAGTGGAATTAGTCGATAATGAACCTTTTGTTGAACTTCAAACCTTACTTAGTTTCTCAGTTTCCTAGCCAATGGACTTTTTGGTAATTTTCCCACCCAAAACCCCATGAGCTGGAAATCAAAATGTCGCCATTCAACGGCTATTAGCGCAATTAAGAAGCCCAAAAGACCAAAAAGGGGTAAGTGAATGGAGTTTGCCGAGAGGGTCAAGTGGTTGCTTAGTGCTAAAGGCACACAAGAACACACACACGCAAGCAGCCGTCGAGTGGGGCAAACAACTTAACAACATTGTTCAACTTTTATGAGCATTATTAAAAATTAATCAACAATTTACATTTATTTACACAGGAGGATAGCCAGCGAAGAGCGAGAGAGAGAGAGAGTGGCTAATGGGTAGTTACTCAGCCGGCCACCCACACTTCCGCCCACATTTTCCACCCACACTTTCCACCCACAGCCGCTGACCCAAAGCGACCGCACTTCAAACAGCCTGAACTGAAACTGAAAATGAAACTGAAACTGATGTAGACATTCACTGAAAATTACGTAAATTAAATTTGTTTTTATGGCAGTCAGCCGCTCAAATGTATGGGACCCAGCCAGTGGCGTCGGCGGTGTTTATTCAACGGGGGTTTATAAACCCTGAACACTTAATATTTCAATACATTTTTACATATCCTTCGGGCGCCACTGAACCCCCACGCACACACACACACACTCACGCACTGCGTGCTTAATAAGCAGCACACACACACACACACACACATGCGAAAGGCCAAGGAGTAAGCCCAAAAAGTTAAAACAAATGCAGGAAAAAAACTGAAAAGGGAACGGAAAGCCGAGAAGGACCAAAAATTCGGACCAAAGACGGCCTTGGGGCACAGAAGGGGGTCCGACGGGGGTGGTGGTTGGTTGGTGACCCCGAGCAGCAGCAGAAATGTGTAATAAGGAGACGATGGAAGGGCGCCAGACCTTTGGGTCATGCCCAGTCGCTTGATAATGAGATGGCAAGTGGAAGTGGAAGTGGAAGGGGAAATTAAAGGGGAAGGGGAAGGGGAAGGGGAAGGGGCAGGGGCAGTGGGTTTGGAGGCACCACCGAGCTGCTCAGTGGCTTCATCAATTTGCACTTTCGGCATTTTATGGTCAACTTTGGCAGCAAGTGCAACGAAATCAAGTAGCTGCAAAAGAAACACGAAGAGCTGAGGTAAATAATACTCCTTTGACTCGCGACTTAAGCTAGTTAATTAATTTTGTCAAGCAAGAGTAAAAAATAAATCACAATCAAACTCACATGAAGTAAAACTTAAAAAACTTGGATGTATGTCTATGTTGCACTTTAGCAACTTTAATGGGCATTCGTTTATATTTCGTATTATTTACTTAGCCCTTAATAATCGTGGCAGAAGTAACAAATCATCATGAATTTCTTAATTTGTTTACTCTGCGCCGAATCGTTTTAACAATTAAAATATCCATTTCAACTTGCTTAGCATTTCCCGGCCACGGAAAACACAGTCAACCCTTTCTGTTTGCCAGCACCAGCCAAAGGAAAAAACAGATTTACCAGGCACCTGTGACTCAGTCCCGCCTCCCCAAAAGCCCCATCTCTTACCCCTCAATCCCCCCCCTTTATCTCCGGCGGCACTTTGGTGGGGCTTTTGGGTGGAGTGGAGTGGGGCTATAGAGCAGTTTCTGTTGGCAACTCAAATTGAAGGCCCCTCGTAACTTTCAATGTCGTTGGGCAAAAAGTTTCATTTACAAGCGCCCAGCTTCGGCTTCGGCAGCAGCAACTACAACAGCAATGACAATGGCCGGCGCAAATATCAATGATATGTTTGTTAAAAAACACGACAAGGACAACAAGGACCTTCCTGCAACCAGGCGCCACCAGCCGCCAAACGAAGCCGTCATGGAATAAAGTCTGAACATTTTTCGGGTTTTCCATCTGTTTTCACACGGTACTCGCTCCGATTGCCAGGGCATATTGTTTTAACGCTCATTATCTGTTTGTGCAAAAACTCAATGAATTTAACCATTCTTCATATGGAAACAAGAATAAATAAAATGAAAATATAAACAACATTTAGTCGAATAATCATAACATAACCTTAATGTATTTTTGTTCTATTTTAAGTTATAGGGTATTCCACATTCGTTGCCCGCCGAGAATAGAGTTCTTAGAGTTTCTTTTTGGTTTATGCCCTCTTTTTTTTTTTTTTGTTTTGGTTCGGTTTTTTGGTTCACAGCGCTTTTTGGTAGGTCATGTACTTGGCCCCCTTTTATGGCCGAAAACGAAGAGGAATTGTCATGAAGCGGACAAACTTTTGCGCCACGAATCCTTTGGGCGCAACTCCTTGTCGGTCCTTTTTCTGTTCCTCCAAATGGAGAATGGCGAATGCTGAATGCTGAACACCATCAGAGACCAAGGGCAGCCAATAATTGTAAATTAAAATTGAAATGAATGAAAGCAAATGGTCGATGGAAATTGCGGCCGAGGCTGGAGGGGCTGCGAATGATAGGATGATGGCGGGCAGCAGTGAAATAGAAACACAATAATACTCGTTGGGCTGGAATTTTGTAAGCCATAGCCGTGTTTAGTGTTGGTGGGGCAAGGTGCGGGGGAAAGGCCAGACGGAAGAGCTGAGGGGAACTTTAAGCAGGAACGAGCTGCATGAAAAGGTTTGCCACAGTGGTTATACGCATATTTTGAGATCACAAAGCAAGTGCTAGAATGTAAAAAATATATATTTAGGTGCTCGAAAGTATGTCACTTTATTTTTGAATCGAATAGCTAGTAGTAGTTGAAGTTTGTTTTTTTTTTGTGGTTATATCTAAATATTTAACTATTCTTGTCCCACTGTGCGCAGCCGGAGCAGAACGATAACTGCGCTTACAATGGCCTCCCATCGCTATGTCCCTATGTTTCTGTCCGTCCAACTGTCCGTACAGCCGTTGTATGGCCCAGCCCCTGTATCCTTATGTCCCAGTGTCCTGTCCGTATGGATGCGGGCATTATGCGTGGGCACAATGCATTAGTTAAATGTAACAAAAGCGTCCAAAGAGCGGCCTATTCAGCGCGTGTTGCTGCTGGCTGGCACAGAGAATTAGGCAGTTGCGATGGCCATTAGGAATTGAGAACACGACCCATGACCAGGGATGCCAGCAGGCATTACGCATACGCACCGTGGGCCAAACTCAGTCCATCTCTCTCTCTCTCTCTCACAGGATCTCTTCGAAATCAAAAAACATTCACATTCATAAATAGAGCTAAGATTGAGCAGTTTTTAACCACTGTTTCGAAATAGTAGTTATCAAGCGAAAATGTGGCTGTTGGTGGAAAATTCGAAATCCATCAGTTATTGTTTTTTTTTTTTACTCAGTTCGCATCCTGTTTGTGGCCCCTTCAACCCGAATACCTTCATCGCATGCCATTGTGCAGTTTATCAATCTCGAATTTGATTTCCTAGTGTGAAATCTGACACGCGATTCGCATCATTGCGATTCGATTGTTGGGCACCATGTGACAAATTCGTCCAATGGCACGAATAATACCTCCATTTTTGCTGCCAACATGCCACGCCCCTCCTGCAGGCGGCATAAATCAATTAGCATTAAGGCTGGGCAAACAGCCTGAAAAAAAGTAAAAAAAAAAAAAATAAAGAAAAAATCAAATAAAACCGAAAATAAAGCAAGGCAAGCGTCGAAAATCTGTACAGACCATTGCCCAAAGGGCAAACACTTCACTTATTGTTATCCAGGCACATAAATAAAGTGCCACAAGGGAGGGGGGGGATGATGGTAGCAAGGGGGATGCACAAAGGAAAGGCGAAAAATAATAAAGAATGCGAATAAATACAAATAAACAACCCCGAAAGGCACTTAATTGTATCAATTTAAGCAGTTAAAAGCACCAAACAGCAAAGCCAACAACGATATTCAACAACAGTATTCAACAACGTCATCCATCAGAATCAACAAAGGAAAGGAGAGCAAAGACAAGACGCAGTGTTGTGCAAATGGGATTCCCCACTTTTTCGGTGCTCAATTTTTCGTTTTGAGATGAAACCAGCAAGGCAACTTGGAACATTAGGTTGTAAAACTTTAAATATATATTAGAAATACTATCGAAACAATTAAGATAGATAGTAATAAATAATAGTTATAAACAATACAACACCCCCCTTTAAAAACAACTACAATCAAAGTGATACAAAAGTGGAAAAAAATCAAGGATATCAAAAAGCAGACTCCTTATCACTTATTTAAATGTGCCATCAATATGCGAAATAACCGAAATGGAGGCAAGCAAATTGGAGAAACTGCCCAACAATTTACAATTTAATTAGGCAAACTTAAATAGCCAATCAAAATAAAGTAATTGCCTGAGAAAAGCCAAATTAAAGCGGCAATTTGCTGGCATTACAAATTGAAATCACCAAGCGAGACAACAAAAGTTGAGCAGCGAGAAGGCATTTATTGCATTATTATACATGTTGAATTGAAAAAGTTGATTGTAAAGAGCCGAAGTTCATTTTACTTTAGCATAAAGTTAGTTATTCAACTTATTTCCACTTAAATGGCTGAACATGTTTCGCAGCAAATGAGCAATTAATTGACTGGCCAACTTATCGATACCTCGTTTTTTTTTTTGTTTTGAGGCCCAGAAAATCCAATGAGTAGCAGTTAGCCACTTTGTCGCCGAATGAAAACTCAGCCAGACGTCAAACGCAAAATGAGGACATTTTGTCCAGCACACAGCCAAAATCTTTGAGTTGCATCCTGTGGCAACCAATTATGCGACGGCCCAGAAGTCAGTTATCTAACTATCGGCAGGTGCCAAAGCCAGTTGAATGACATTGCACAAAATACGGGCATAGAGTCGCCTCAGGAATGCCCTATATCAAACTATGAAATCATTATCTAAACAAAAAATTTAAAATATTTACTCCACCCTTAATGTTTTTTAGATTTATAGTATAACTATGGTTTATATGATTTTTTATTTGTCATAATTTTGTGCCTATTTTCAAAATGAATCCGCTTTCAAAACCAAAAATCTGCCTAAATTCCAGATTAACCCCGCCCCCCTTGGACTGACCGCCCCCCTTTATGCCCGCACAACCACGGCACACACACTTTGTGCGAAAGTAGCGACATTTATGCGTGTGTGCGTGCCTCGAAAGTGTTCGCTGCCACGCCCATCGCCGGCCACACGCCGCCCACCAGTCAGTCCGAGTAAATGGCAATCATTGTAGCCGCTGTCCAGTGCACTGCGAGAAATAGGTGCTGAATTCAATCATATCTAAAAAAAAGGTATCTAAATTAATCGAAGGAAATTTTTATTATATATATATTTATTAAAAAATAACATTTATGTTTATTTTAGTAAGCTATTATATTTTTAAAGTGCAGTGGCTGCTTTTATTTCTTTGAAAATTGAGTGCTGCTGGCAAATTTGAAGGCGTACCAATCTGGACAGTTTGCCGCGCTTTAACCCATGCCACCCCCACTCGCACTACCGAAAATGTGAAAATCCCACCAACACAATTTCCATCGCCAGCAGCGTTTTTGTGACAGGCCAACGCTTATCTCTAAATATGTGCATGTTAAAGAGGATAACAGCGAAAATCAAGCTAGCAATTAAATACAAAATAAATGTTATAAAACTTATGTAAAGTTACTCTCTTATTATTGATAAATGGCATATTGACAAGTGCCATTTGTTGAACTAAAAACAATAACGATTAAACTTTTGAGTAACGCAGTTTAAACTAAAGTCGTAGTTACATAACTGCCAGCTAGAGGACGCCACTGCTTGCTGTTTTCATTTTATAGCAGCTTTTGAGCTTTACGTTTGCCGCTAGATGGCTTTTAAAAGTATGTAGTTGACATGTAAAAGTGGATATCTTCTGTAAGCAACGTATGTAAAATATATGAAAACCACATGTAAAATACATGAATTTATTTTCTATTATTAATCATTAATTTATCTAATATGTTTTACGATTTATATGTAATATATAAATAAAAAAAATAATGTAGACATTCTCTCATTAGAAGTTATTAATAATAAGTAATTAAATACTTTTTAGTCTGTTATTTAGTGCTGTATACTCTTTAACAATAGCTACCATAGCTAAGCTCTATTCATATATACATATATATTTGTACATATATGTATGTACATATATACATATAAATTATACCCCTTTGCTGTCATTAATCCCCTTTAAAGCTTATCAACCGCATTGCGGATCCGCGATCTGTTTGTTTGTTGTTCCTGTTGTTGTTGCCGAATGGCGAATGGTGTGAACAAGTGCCGGTGGGCGTGGCCGAGCGCCCCTTTTAAGGGGGCGGCGGGGGGGTGTGGTCAGTAGCTGAAACAACAAACGACGATTATTGTTTATTAGAATAACAATGACCCAAAGCTGACACGTTTATTAATGGCCCCAAAAGTCAAAGCTCACACATTTCGGCCGAGTTCATTCACTCACTTTAATTGCAAACGGAATGCGAATCCTTGATGGTCTTAGCTTCTGCTTATTATTTAATTAATTCAGTTATGGACTTTTAATGATTTTATTAGCAATTAATTGTTAATGGGTGCGCCGGAGGTGCTTATGTGATCACAAACAAAATAAATCATCGAACAGCAAGTGCAATGCCAGAATTTATGTCAATAGATTAAGATAAATTAGCCGTGGCATGACATGATTAACAAGAGTTGAATACTTTTGGCATGTGCAACACTGTTTAGAGGAATATCAATTCCTTACTTACGAGCGCAAGTCGTTGACTCTTAGAAAGAAATCGATCAAAATCGATTAAAACCTTCGATATATTAAATTATGGCACAGTATATTTTCTATTCTATCATCACCTTTTTCTACCATTTAAATTAAATTACAATTAACCGCAGCTTTGATGAGGTCCAGCCAACAATTGCAATTGACATCGATGGCCCGCCAACAATGAATTAAATGCTTCCCGCAAAGTCCACCGTTTTGACAGCCTAATCAAGCCAATCCACCAAAGTAAACAAAGCCGAAAACAATATTAGGGGCCAATGGAATAAAAATAATATAAAAAAAAAACATACATAAAGCGCAACAACAAAAGCCCAGCTAAACAAAAATATTCCGTCACACAAAAAAAACAGAGTTTACAAGCGAGGAGAAAAAACCCAAATATCGATGGGATGACGATATATATGTACATATAAGCCCCAGAAATTGGCAAGAGTGGGGGATTGGGTGGGTTTCGCGATATTTTGGCAGCGCGGTAGCCAAAAGCCTTCAACGACTCAGCAATTGGATGAATGGCCGATTGACAGACTGCCCATGTCCGCACAGCAAAACACAAGCGGACAGATGGACAAAGGGACAAACGGACAGATGGACAAGCGGACAAACGGACAAGTGGTCCTACGGACAGACTGACATTTACGGACAAAGACACAATTGACGATTAATCGATTAGTTGAAATTTGACACATGAACAATTATCGGTCACGGATGCCACGCAATAGAAGCAATTGAAACAACAACAACAAATCAAAATAGGGATAAATTTATGGGTCGTCAGGTGGCCGCCATCGAAACTGGAAACCCAATTAACGTTGTCAGGCGAACACAGAATGCCAGTATTGCCGAGTAATCAAGAAATGTCATTACTTTTGGGGCTTCCATACACACATTGCTTATAGATATTTCTTTATTTAGGAAGTTTGGGATGCATATATATATTTCAAGATCTCTTATGACTTCCATACTAAAAAAGAAAACCATTAAATAGGCCTCATTCCGTCTTAATTATTCATTGATTTCGATTTAATGCCACAGTTTTTATTGACAAAAGCCTCGTTTTGTTTGCGATGGCGAGATCATAACGAGATTATGACAGTTTTGTGGATCGTTCGCCGTTTTGTTTTACGATGCCACAATACGAAAATTGCCCTTAACGATCGACAATCAACGCCAAGACTGGAGCAACTTTCCATAGATCAGAAATCAATATTTTAATGGCAAAGGCCCCAAATAAATTTGCACACTTAATGTAAATATTTGTGTGATTGCCTGTTTTACAAGCGAATCTTGTTGTATTTTCAACCTGGCACCCTGCCACGATTTTAATGGGCGTAGGTGAGCGCGATTCGGATGGGGTTTTATTTGAAAAAAAGGGGCGGGGGGCGGGGGGTGCATCGAACTTTCGAGTTTTTGGGGCGAAACTTTTGTTTAGACGCCGACAAAGATACACAACAAGTTTATAGGCTTTGCAGTGTATAAATTTCAATTTATTCCACTTTTTAATAGTTTCGAAGTGCTTAAATCAGTATGGGCATTTTAATTTTTTAGTTCATGCAAATATGCTTAATATTTCTATGAAAATCCTATTAATATAGATCACATATTTACACTATTTTTTTTTAAGTTTTAAACTTACACAAACATATTAGATTCCCAATCAAATCACATCTGTGCGAAATGTCCTTTGGTTTTGTTTTATCTCAGCCATAAATGTCAGCACTTCTGCCATCTGTCCATCTGTATTTGTGAGCATATAAGTATATAGTATCTGTACATATAAGTATATATGTATGTGCATTTGTTTGGCCTATTTAAGTAACAGTTTGCTGGTAATATCCGCAGGACTTGTGGGCCAAAAGACTTTGAGATGAGCACTTTTTTGCATAGCTAAATGCCTTAGAAAGACCACTAAAAAAAAAAATAAATAAAAAAAATAAGGAAAGAAACCAGCATTCTCCTATCTTTTGCCTTATTTTATGTGACAGTTTTATTTATTATTTTCTTTTGCTCTGCATTTGTTTCAGCTGGTTGTTGTTCTTGTTGTTGTTAGTTTTGGCCTGTCACAAACACACTGGCACAAAAAGCACACACACACACACACACATGCAAAAATAACAGAAGACACTGAAGAGCCTTTTGCATATGTCCTTCTATCTGTGTGTGTGTTTGTGTGTGTGTGTAACTTGTTTTTTCTGCTTGCTGTTTTTATATTTATTCTACTATTTTTCCACTTTTTCTTATTTCCAGAGATGCATTTTGCGCTTTTTTGCGGTCGCTCGGCTATGTTAATGACACTTACAAAACCAACAACAGAGTCCAAGAAATGTCACACACACGAAAAGCGAGGGGGGGAGGGGGGTTTGGGGGGTTTTAAAGGGGCGCCAGGATCCCCTCCTCCTTCACTTTCCAGCGACCCTCTTCAGTTGCCTTTTTTTTGTTCAAATCTTCAGCAGACACAGTAAACAATCGTTTAAAAACTAAAGAAAAGGATTTTCTAATTTTCTAAAACGTTCAGCATTGAGATGATGATGATGCTAATATTTAATGTTTATTATTATTACAATTATTATTATAATAATTATTATTATTACAATTACTATTACGATGCAAACAAATGAGTGGAATGGTAGCAACAATGACGTGTTCACAAAAATGCGTTAAATATAGATTTATTTCCGTGCACTGTACTTAACATTGGGCAGCTAACCCTCATTTGGGTACCAACTAGCCCCCCACCCCCTTGCCCCCCTCAAGGACTACCCCCCCCTTTCCCCCCTCCGACCCTCCTTTTGGGCTCTTCACTTTGCCACTAATGGGACATTTGCAATTAAATTACTCGAATAAAGCATGTAAATTGCCAGTGAATGAAGGCAGACCTGGCTAACGTGGCTAACCTGGGCTAAGCTGAAACCCCGACACCCCCCTCCCCTCCCCGCACCTGACCCCCTGCCCCCTGGCAGAGGTGAAAGTGCGGAGCCAACGGTGCGTATGTGTAATGTGCTTGGGCCTGGCTAAGTATGCTAATGCTAAGGCAACACAAACATTATGTACGTACAACACAAGAAAAA
The DNA here is from genome assembly GCF_016746395.2 of Drosophila simulans. Classification (NCBI taxonomy): domain Eukaryota; kingdom Metazoa; phylum Arthropoda; class Insecta; order Diptera; family Drosophilidae; genus Drosophila; species Drosophila simulans. The sequence goes on from NC_052525.2 coordinate 4,947,663, forward strand.
CTCTATATAAAATGTACGTACATATATGTATGTGACAAAAAAATGAACAAAATTAACAAAAAATATTGCCAAAGAAAGCCAAAAAATACATTTCATTGTTCATTTAAGTTAAGATTTTTCCAAGTTTTTGATTTGCTGGAAATTTAAATTGAATTTTGAGCACGGCATGCCGCATGCCGTTGTTTACCTAATCATTCGGGGGAAAACTAAAGGGGGAGGAAAAGTGGAAAAGCGGAAAGGCAGAGGGAAAGGTGGAGAGGAAGTCATGCCGCAGACAAGGACGAAACCGGAATCACAGCCAGGACAAAATCCTCGAAATTCGACCAGCTGCCAGAAGTTTCGCCATAAATGGGGAAATTCTCTCTCTCGGGCAGCGCGTAAATTCTCCCGGCTTCTCCGACATTCTTCGTCGTCCTGCGCAGCTGGAAGAGAGCACCCCGAAAAAAAGAAAAAAATATAAAAAAAAATATATATATCGAAAATTCCGGCAACAGCTGTTGGGAATTTCCCCGAAAACTGTTATACGAAAATCAAGGCGGGCGGTTCAAAAAAAACAACCGCTCGCAGTTCATTGAACCGCGCATTTGAATTGGCTGCCATGGCTTTTTCTTAGGCTTCTTGGGTCTCTTAGACTGCTTTCGCGTTCCGCCAATTACATTTGGGCCGTTTCTTATCTAAAGCTTCAAGTCACGATTTCAATTTGCAAGCTAAAAAGAGCCCGAAATCGATCTATTGATTTCATATTCAGCACTCAAAGTGGACGACATAAATCAAAATGTGGTCGTTTCTGTGCGGTGACATAAATGAGACGCGGCCCAAAGGTGTTGTTAATGCGAAAATGAGCAGGGCTTGCTGCCGGAATTTGTAAGATATTTGTAAGCAATCTGGCCAAGTCGATCAGTGACTTGCTACCATCAGTTGCATTCCATACTTTATGGTAATTCAATTCGTAGCTGCCCTCTCCCCCCTCTTTCACTGCGGTAACAACGCCTCTGCTTGTTGTTCTTATCCTCCTTGTTTTTTTTTCTATTTTTTTTTTTTTTTTTTTGCGCTGAGCTGGCCTACGGAAATAGCTACCATTCTGAAGTCTAGACTCTTCGGCTTTCAGCCAATTAATCAGCTGAGGTAATTAACTCAAGTAGTGCAGACAAATATTCAGTTTGCACACATACATACATATATTAAAGTAATAATATATATATAAAAATGGAAAAAAAAAGAAAATAAAAAAAATATGAAAAAAAAAAAATACTAATTGATAATTAGAAATCATAGGGTTAATGCCGCCTAGGGTTAATGCACCGCAGAGGCTTCATCTGGCTCAAGTTGCAGGTGGCAGCATCTGAGGTCCTAGAGGCGCATGCACAGTGAGAAAAAACCCAGCAACTCGTGCTGGCCAATGAAGCAGCAGCAGCGAAACCAACGCATTGCGCATGCGCAGCGGCAGCGACAGCGGCAGAGACGTCGACGTCGACGCTGACGACGCTGCGTGGCCAATATTAAAATAAAAACAAGATAAGAAGCGGGCAATAAAAAGTCGATTTCTGAATACCCTTACGCCAATCGAAAACTCTTTTCAAGAATGATAAAAGAAAAATAGAAAAAAAAAAAAAAAGAAAAACAGAAAGAAAAAAATCTTGTGAATAATATAACTTTTAGAATACAAATTTAAATGTTTTTTTTTAAAGAATTTTGTAAGAAAGAGTATCTTAAAATTATATATATATATATATCCAAGTAAATATTAAAATTTTTCCAAAATATTTTAATATCCTCTTGAAAGCGAATATGCTAAGTATATTCTCAGATCCTTTAAAAGGTGATATTACTTTAAGTTGGTACTTTGAAGCGTATATGTCTGCATGTTGTATTTGTTTTTGCCTTGATGCTCATGTTGTTGTAGTTATTGTTGTTGTTGTTGTTGGGCGTCGCTGCCGCAGCTCTGCCGCCGTACCGCGCAGTGAAATTGCGTTGAAATTCGATCGCCGAGCGGCAAACGAACTCAGAACGTTGCCGCTGCGCAAACGCAAAGCACGCGATACACACACCCCAATACACACGCACACACACACTACCTACACACGCACACTGCGCCACGCCCACGCCGCCGAAACGCCCACGCAAGCCGGCTTGCAGGACTTCAACCAACTGAAGTGTACAGAAATTTTGAAATTGTTTTTAAAATCGAATTAAAATTTCACTGTTTGCATTTTTTTTTTTTTTGAAGTTTCTCTTGGTATTCCTGTGTGTGCGTGAAAAATTTTAAGTGCAGCGTAAATTACACAAAAATATTCAGGTAATTTACTCAAGTTCAAGTTTATGGGCAACAATGAGTGGAAACTATTTTTTAAGTGACTCTTTTTTCGCCAGTGAGTTTCGACTGCAAATTAATTAAGTAAAAAAGACGAATGACAAAGCTAGCAACTTCAACTTAAAATTGGCACTTCCTTTTAAGAACTCTCAAATTATTTTTAAGTTTAAAGCACAAATTGACGCCTGACTGCAGTTAAAATGAAATTCAAATAACGCAAGTGAACCGCGTTTTTATGCACAAAATACTACCACATAAAAGTGAACAGAAAGCGTTTCGAAAGAACGTGTTCGAAAATGATTAGGAGTTCAGCGACACCTGGCGGCAGAATGCACCTGTTCCACAATTTCGCCAGCTCCTTTTGCCCAGATTTTTTTTTATCTTTACATTTTTTTTTTTTTTTGTTTTCTTCTGATTTTTGTTTATTTTGCCTCGCGATTTGCTCAGCTGTCATGCCAAAGAATCGAATTAGCCCCGAATGCGACGAGTAACGCACAATTCCAGCTCACAAGTGCCGGTCGGTGGGAGTGAAAAGTGGGCAGATTACCTGATCGGCATGCCAAAATGGGGGGCCAAGTGCAGTTAGTGGCATAGAACCCGCTATTGGGACCTTGGGGCCGATGGCTGCATTTCAATGAGCTCTGAGTAACCGAAAATCCAACTCAAAGTGTTTTCATTGGGTTTATTTTGATTTTTTTCTTTTGTTTTTTTTTTTATTTATATTTTTTTTATTATTATTATTCCCTGTGAACAAGCCCCAATGGCATGGGTATCACGTTGGTGGGCTCCCCTTTTTTGGGAGCTCGGCCTTTTTGGCTTTTGGCTCGATAGAAAGCAAAAGTTGAAATTATTCCATTTGTTGCGCAAGACGTTTTCGTTTTCAATTGCAACTTTCTATTTAATTACTTGTACTTTCCTAAATGCAAACGATGCATTTGCCATCGCAGGCACGTTTCTTGCAGTGCATCGTGTGGTAGGCATTTCGATGGCCATTCCAAAACTGACCTTCGCCGCTTAGCGACCAGCAATTAAAACTTTTTAATGCCAAAAGGTATTAAGGATTCCAGTTAAAAAAAAAATAATAAATATATATATAAAAAAGAGTTCAAAAGAGTTTGTTCCCACGCCCGTCGATTGCTCGTAAATTAAAATACAAAAGAGATTTCAAAACGGAAATATCAGACACCAAACTGGATAATGTGGCTAACTATTTGCTCTCTCACTCGCTGTGCATTTGAGCCGAAAATCTCGATTCTGAGCCATTAATTGGCCCATTTGTTTTCGTTTGATTCATTTGCGGTTGGTTTCTGGACATCGCCGCTCCAATTGACACAATGACACATTTTTCTTGGCTTCAAGGCGGCTGTCCAAATAGCATTGATTCCATACGATTCGATTCAATTCGATTGAATTCGATTGGATCAGCGATCAGCGATCGATTGAAAGGCTCTGTGTCTTGATTACGAAATGTACGCATGTTTGATGCCTCCACGCTTTGCATGTTGGCCTACGTGATTGAAAAGCGCGATGAGTTCAGGCCATTGAGTGGGACACCTAAGTACCATGAGCCAGAAATCACCTCGATCTATCAATAAAACCAAACACCAAATGTAAATTAAATCGCAACATTAAGGTTCCAAAAGCAGGGAAAATTCGAATTAGACGTTCCTGTCCTAAGTACCTTGGAAAAGGTCATAAAATAAGGTGTTTAATCAACAACAAAATAGATACATTTCCAAAACAACCACTTAGTATCTAAATTTTTTTTTTCTTTCCAAGCAATTAAGAGGTAGAAATGACAGAAGAACGTTTCTATAGACTGACTTACACATGCGACAGTTCCAGTTTGCAAATCAGCTGAATACATCTATCTCTAAATTTTTTTTTTTTTTGGCGACCCGACCTCCAAAAAAAAAGAAAAAATAAATAAAGACAAAAAGGCGGATGATCAATTTGTCATGCCGCTTACAGAATCGTGACTCGTACGAAAAATCGCTTGATGACGATGGCGTTCACATTATAATGCGTATCAATATCATTATCATTATCTGTGATTTATTCATGTCGCCCATTCGGCGAGAAACGCTTTTGTCTGCCTTTTCTATACAATTGATTACTCAGCCCGCGTTGGGCGCCATAATAATTAACAATCGGTTTGTTTCATTTGGCAAAACGGAAGAGATAATTGACTCTGCTCGAATCTATGTGACGAATTTGTTAATTTCATATTGCCTCTAAAGGGTTAGTAATTTGTTAAGGACGTTGCTGTATTTTGAACCCCTGTTTTCCAACTTTTGACAACTTTATTACTTGAGTCTTCTGTTTTTTTTTTTTTTTTGACGATTGCATAAGGTGATATGGAGTACATTAAGTACATTCCGCTTTTTGCACTTCATTCGATGCCTCCTGCTGCGTATTTTTTTCTTTTCGCCAAAGGGCTTAAACGTTTAAGTCGCTTGCGTAACGAAAACACACGCAGTGCCAATAAAACAGCATTGGTGGGCTCTTTTTTTTTTTTGGTTTTTTTCTTTTCGAGGCTGTGCAATTTGCTTAATTTACAACTTAATTTCCGTCTGGGTTTTCAATTAATCGCTGCCGATCGGCGTTCGCCCGACAATTATGATGAGCCCTACGTTTTTGCAAGGACGTTTTTGTTTCCCTGATTTTTCCTGCCACATCATGCTGCACTGCCCCGCCCTCCCCCTCCCCTTGGTTTTTGGTTTTCCTCCTCGAATTTCACTTTGTCGTGCAACACGCTCATTTAACGCCAAGCAGTTTCCGCCTGGTCGCTTATTGATTTCGGCGGCCCAATTAAAAGGCAAGCACTCCTGCCTAATTACGTAGACGACAAAAATTGGCTGCTCGGGGGTTAATCACAGCGAGCCTTAACCCTTTAAGGCTCTGCCCAGAAACCTAATGAACTTTTGCATAATTTACATGCAGCATTTGGCATTTCATGCTGCATATTTTCTACCATTTAGAATAAATTTCATAATATATATATGCACATATTTTGAGCTTGGTTCATGGGTTAAGGTTTCCTTCGATTTAACCCCTTGGCGACCAAATCATCAGTCACCGTGCGGTTTTGTTTTACTCCTTGCCAACTTTTAGCTTTGGCTGACGAACATCATCATTGAAATGCGATGAAAAAATCAATATATTATTCATAAATTGATGAGTTATAAAATCACGTTTATTGTCAATTTCCTTATGAATCCACCACCACCCCCCTCCACCCTTGAAACTCCCTGTAAATGTTATAATTGCGTATCGTTAAATAACCAAGTTTACGGCCGCCACAGAGTCAATGGCCAAAAAGGCCAAAAACAGCGACAGCAAGAAAATATTTACTAAAATACTACGGAATGTATGGTTATAGTTTTGGTATCAGACCAATTTGTTTATCAGCCATATATATATATATATATACATAAAAATACATATGTATCGAGAGAGTTGGCTTGATGAGTCTAGAATGCTGGGCATTAAAATTGCGACTAAATCAAAGCACACTGAGAGAAATGAAGTAGTATCAGTAGTAGTAGTAAAAGTATTAGTAGAAGTTGTAGAAGTATTACTAGTAGAATTATTAGTAGTAATAGTAGTAGTAGAAGTAGAAACAGTAGTGGTAAGAGAAGTATGAGTAGTAGTAATAGAAGAAGTAGTGTTAGTAAGAGAAGTATGAGTAGTAGTAGTAGTAGTGTTAGTAATAGAAGTATGAGTAGTAGTAGTAGTAGTGTTAGTAATAGAAGTATGAGTAGTAGTAGTAGTAGTGTTAGTAATAGAAGTATGAGTAGTAGTATTAGTAGAAGTAGTAATAGAAATATGAGTACTTGTATTAGTAGTAGTAGTAATAGAAGTATTAGTAGTAGTAAGAGTAGTAATAGTAGTACAAGTATTAGTACTTCGAGTAATGGCATTCTTTCTTTCTGGAATCCTTTAACCTAAAAATCCCAATTCCACCCATTTTTTCTGCCAGTGCACCCTTGGCTTTTAATGAGCTTCGAACGCGAGCCAATGCACATATATTTTTAGCGCAGAAATCATCTGCATATTTTGATTTCGTTGGGGGCCGGACCAAGTTCAAGTGCCCGGCGCAAACCCGTTTTTGCCACAGATTGGATTTCCCTTCCGGCGACTGCGAATGTGCGTAAGCCACATACATACATACATACATACATACGCACATAGATGATGCCATTAAAAGTAATGTTCGAAATTGAAAATAAAAAAATCCTACACCTTAGGCAGCAAATTTATCCATTGACAGTCTGGTTCCCTTTCGTTTCATTACTAGTTTTTCTTACCTTTCATGCCTTTTTTTTCCAACGCCCTGACAAGCGAGCAAACATGTTTAACATAAAAGATAAGCCTTAAAGGGGGGGCAAAAAAAAGTATGATATTTAAACAAAAAGTGGCAAATTCACTCGCATTTATCCCCGTCTGTCTGGGTCCAGATTGTGCCCATGTGTGTGTGGGCATGAATTTATTTATAAAGGGCAGCGGCCATAAAGTCGAAAAGCGGATCAGGTGGACGTCCTTGCAATCTGCACTCAATGCACCAAGTGCTGCGCACAGTGGTGCAAGATTGGCTAAAAAGTGAAACATCTTAAGCATAAAGCAGTCTAGTTTTGGTTCAAAAATCTTGAGTGTTGGCAAATAATTGCTAATATTTTAAGAACTCTTTGCTGCGTACAGTGTTGCGAAATGATCTGAAAAGCGAGGCAACTTCCATAGGTTATGGCATTGTAAATGAGCTATGATTATATAGTTATTAATAAGTTATTAATAATATTCTAAGCAAATTGCGTTCCACTGTTTGCTGAGGACCAAAAAACCCGTTTGAGCTGATCAAAATGCATGCGATTTAAAGCGCTCTATCTGCCGCACTATATATCATGTTGCACGTCGTTGCTTCTTTCTAGGCAACTGGACATCTGAAAAATCTGGCATGGCGATGCGACACTTGACAGCCGCCAGAATGGGCGTATTGCTGAAAGTGGGCGTGGTAAGTATTCAACGCCCTGTTCCCTTTAGCTAGCCAAAATGCTTGACCGCTCGTTTGCAGCTGGGATTTGTGGTGCTGATGCAGCTGGTGGGATCGGTGCTTGGACATGGTCGCCTAATGGATCCGCCGGCCAGGAATGCCATGTGGCGATTCGGCTATCCCAATCCGGTGAACTACAACGACAACGAGCTCTTCTGCGGCGGCTATGCGGTGCAATGGGAGCGAAACAAGGGACGCTGCGGCGTCTGCGGCGATGCCTACCACGTCAAGTCGCCCAGGCCGCACGAGGCTGGTGGTCAGTACGCCAAGGGCATCATCTCCCGCTACTACACCGCCGGCCAGACCATCGATGTGGAGGTGGAGCTGACTGCCAATCATTATGGCCGCTTCGAGATGTTCCTCTGCCCGAACAACAATCCGCGACAGGAGGCGACACAGCAGTGCTTCGATCGTTATCCATTGCTCATTTCGGGCAGTCGGGAGCATCGGTATCTGATACCGCGCGATGCCAAAAAGAAGGACATATTCCGATACAAGGTGCGTTTGCCGCCATATGTCACCTGCACGCAGTGCGTCCTCCAGTGGACCTACTATACGGCCAACATGTGGGGCACCTGCGCCAATGGCACCGAGGCCGTGGGCTGCGGCAAGGCAGGTGAGCAGAGTTGAGATACATTCGAGGCATGTTGTAGATACATCCCATTAACACAGAGACATTCCGCAACTGTGCGGATGTGGCGATCGTTTCGAACACTGGCGGCGGTGTTCCACCGCTTTTCGTGAACAACAAGTCGCCATATCTGCTCTATTATCGGGACTATCGTGCTCCGGCGGACAACAACGTCTTTCCACTTATTGTGCGGTAAGTAGAGCATACGCTATGTTTCTCAGTTCTCAGGATTTCAATACAAAGGACTTAAGCTCTCTGTTTTCCACTCTGTTTTCCTTTTGTATTCAGTTTATTGGGTTCTATTATCTCCCAGCTGCTATTCCTTCTGCTTTAGTTACTTATTAACCGTTTCACTATACACCTATACCGGTACTTTACCGTTTCCGCTTTATTGAGCCCTCTCGCTGTTCTTTCTCTAACAAAATGTGTGCGAACACGATTTTAACTCTTGCTTTGGTTTCTAGCAATGCCACGCGGCATGCACGCAAACAAGGCAAGGCTAAGCCGCCTGCCCGCTAAACAGCTTACCCGATACCTGCTTTAAACCGCTTACCCGCTACCCGCTTGCAAACCGATTCGATCACGTTTTTCTAGCCCTAGTCGAAACAGCTACACGCCCGCGCTCGGATGGATTCCCGCCCGAATCGGGTCAGAGTTCAAACGAGTAACGGGTAAAGGTAAATTTCCCGACCGCCTACATTTAAGATTTGAAACGGTTATGGTACACACACGCACACACACACACAGACACTGCTGTACATAAAGAAATGCTTGAATAAACTTAAAACCTATAGAAATGCTTTTTTTTAACCGCTTCGCTTAACCGATACAGATTCGAATGGGAATCGAAATGCTTTAGGTGCTAACGGTTTGCAATACACATGAAATTTTATTTATAACTGACTTGGCTTCGCTTGGGCCCATTAAGAAAACAATAAATTCGAAAATAATGTGAAATCAAACACCGAATCGGTTATCGGTGCTTTACCCGCTACTTGCTTTTGTCGCCATTCTCCTACTTCTGCATTTCCTACTCCTTTTTCTATGGCATCTTGGAAATGTTTCGGTGGTCGTGTAGCTCAGCAGATAATATCCGGGGAGCCGATGGCCATGATGAGAACTAGTATAACAGCGATTTGGACCATTCCCACCAATACGGTTTTGAACAACTTCAACCGCACCTTGGGCTCCAAGTCACAGCGCACGGGTGGGTCGGGTGCTCTTCGATGGATTACTTTCCTGGTCTTCTTGGGTCTCGGATTGAGATTGGGTTCCATCGCGTCTTGCTCGCGCACTTCGTCTTTCGCCTCCACCAGTTTCATTCGCTTCATCGACCTGGGACTGGGATTGGGTGTGAAGTCCGGTGAACTGATATCCGATTCCGGTTCTAGCATTTTCTCCAACCTGGGCAATTCCACGTCCGTTTGAGTGTGATTGTTCACCTGGCCAGGGCATTCAGTTGGACGATCGCCCTGCTCTTCTGATTGCAGTGCAGCGGCAACCGCCGCGCCCACTTCGTTGACACGCACCGAGAGGCGTGAATAGGCAAGGGCTCCGCCATAATGGGCCATAGCTGCTCCACCGCCGCCCGTTTCGCGTGTGGCCACCTCGAGCTGTTCGGCGGTGCTAGCACCCAAGGCTTTTGAGTCCGCATAGGCCAGGCTATTGAAGAACATGGTGTCCTGATCCAACAGATTGAAGGATCGCCCAGTGCCGGGCACCTGGCGCAGTTGCTTTAGCAGCATATTCGGATTCTCGCGCAACTGGCGAAAGCTGGTGCACTGCAGTGGATCATCCTCGTTGAGCTTGACCACTGGCGGTTCCTCCTTGGGAGCTGGCAAATAGAAGCATTGCGACTCATCCGCCGTCTTCAGCTCGTTTAGCGTTTTGGTCTCGATGCGGAACTCTTGGACCAAGCCCAAATGGCACACGCTGCCCATGATGCGTGCCCGCATCTCAATGGCTGGTATGTGTACCACGCGTACGCAGCCCAGTTTCCTAATGGGCAGCTCGTCCAACTGAATGGGACTGGTGCGCGGTGTGTAGAAACGGCCGGAGGATTGCCGGCTTATGTCCGCGATGATTACGGTGCTTCGCGGCTTGGGTATATTGGAGGCCCTCAGTGTCGCCTCCAGTTTTTCGCTCACCTGATGCAGCATGTGTATCTCATGCTGCAGGACGGGCAGCTTCTTTGAAACCTGATCCATTTCCAATTGGTGCTGCTCCTTCTCGTACTGATCCTTCTCCAGCTGGCGCTGGTGGTTGTGCCTGTGGCACACCTCCTCCAATTGCATCCTCAAACGGTCCTGACTGCAAGCCGTCTTGGAATCGAATTGCTGCTGGCGCTGCAGCATGGCCGCCAATGTGGGACTGTCCAACTGGCTGGAGGTGGTCGATGTGCTCTGGCCCGGGCCCTCGACCGGCGAGAGGGTGTATCCCTCGCCGGCGCCTCGGCTGCACAGAGCCTCCTCGGAAATGGTCCTCTGCAGCTTGAATGTCTCCTGGTCCTGCAGGCAGAACTCGCCCTCCTTCAGGCCATTCAAGTGCTCGCAGCTAGCGCGCAATTTCCTGGCAGTCAGCAGGGCTTTGACCTTCTTCACCGGCTTGCACACATAGACGAAGCTCTTGTTCCCATCATCCGGCAGGCGAATGGCCTTGGCCAGCTTGATCTTGTCGTGCTCCATGGAGCTGAAGCTGTCGCTTATTAGCTTATCTCCAGTGCCGGCCACCAGAATGCTGCTCTCGCTGTCATGCGGCGTATTCATCAAATGCCTTGTAGCCTTGTGATTGCCCAACGGCAGCTGAGACTGCTCCATCGTGACCTCAGTGGTCCGAGCCTCGCGATATTGGTTCATCCCCGGCGACTTGTCCGCTCGGTTCGGCAATTTGGCCACTCGGGGCAGGAAACTCCGCTGCCGGCTGGCATTGATGATGTTCTTATTGGTGGCCTGGGCGCTTGGTAACAACGGAGAGACCGGAATTCCAGACTTCGATGGTTGTGTGTAGCGATGTCTGGGCGACAGTTGACTGCTCCAATCCCGCACAGCTGTGGTGCAGTTTCGAGCCGAACGATTGGTGCTTTGAGCTGAACAAAAAAAAAATAAGAAAAAATCTGAGATCTGTATGTTGGACGGAACTTACTGGTGGTGGGCAGGCCACGCGACAGCATCTCCGTTCTGGTGTAGGTCGTCTTGCGACGGACATTCTGGTTGCCCGGCGCTTGTTCATTGCCAAACTGGTTACCCTGGTCGCCGCCCAACTGAACCTGTGGCAGTCCCTGCATATGGATGACTTGCGGCAGTCCCTCCTGACCGCGATCTATCTGGCGTATCTGGTTGTTTCGATTGCGGTTCATGTTGGTTGCTCCTATCCAGCGATCTATTGCGACATCTGCTATATATATGTGGCCTTCGGTTTGTGTTCGGTTCGATTGTAATGTCCGCCTTAAAAAATAGTATATAATTGACCCGAGATTGGGAGTGGGAGCACTGTTCTAGTCGACTGACTGAGTGGAGTTAACAGCTGCTGCTTCAATTGGACTTGACAGCCGGACGCCGGGTACTCAAGGACTGCTGCGATGCCAGTAGTTCCTAGTTAGTTATTAGCATCATGGAACTCTTGTTATTGCTCTCTTTTAGTGACCAGAAGTGCATCGGCGCCCCAGCGTTCCGTACCTTGCCGGGCATCGACAACTGGTGCGAGATCAACTGCCTGCGCTATCCGCCCAATTGTCCGGAGGACGCCTGCCAATGTCCGTAAGTATGCACATAATATGTATCTACCTGTATACATAGCAACATGCAACCAATTCCGAATCTAAACCCATATCATACTCGCAGTCAGGAGTGCGTGGCCATTGGCGAGTATGCTGGACAGGATGGAGCTGACACCTACTGCATGGACAAGTGCCTCAACTACGAATCGGAGTGTCCGCCGGACAGATGCCGCTGCTACTAAGACGGACTGCGAGCCACAGCTGTGCTGCCCACCCATTGCCCATGAGGAGGATGCGAGATGCGAGATCCAATGAATTGAATTTAATCGAAGACACATCTCTGAATTGTTTGAATTTCAATGGCTTGGCCGCGGGGGCCTCCGTTTGTTGGGCTTTCAGTTTCGGTTCTCCGGCGGCACCACTAGCCACTTACTCCCGCCGGTAGGCGTCGTACAAAAAGGGTCGGGTGAAGGCTTCGAGCAGCTCGCGCTGCTCGCGCAGTCGTCGGGTCTGCGCCATCGGCGACTCGGTGGTGTCGATGTTCCGGCGGGCACGGAAAAGTGCGGATACCGTGCTGCCCAGATGCTGCCAGCGTTCGAAGGCCCGCGATTCGGTGGGCGGCAAATCGGGTATTACTTTGGACGTCATGACTGATGCCGTCAATTCAGCGATCTGGGCAGCAGCAGCAGCGGAAGCAGCAGTGTCTGTGCTGGGGGGCTCCGGATGAGGCTGCGGTTCAGGTTCCAGATGGAACTGGGACTGCGACTGGAGCTCGGGCTGCCACTCCGTCTCAGATTTGCCAGGAGATGGCAAGTCAACGGGCAGCTCATCGGGTGGCGGCATTGTCTGACTAAAGATGAGCACCTCGGTGCGCTCCTCGCGAGCGTCATCCTCGCCATCCTCCAGGGGCAAGGCGACGTTGCTGCCGCTGACCAAATCCCGCACGTGCTCAAAACTGGAGGCGATGCGACGCAGTGTGGGGTCATCCTTCTCATTCGTTTCATTGGTTTCCACCGGCGCCTTCTTGCTGTGGGCAGCATCGCCGGCACTGGTTGTCTGCTTCTGGCGCATCCTGTGCAGATTTATGCTGGAGAACTTGTTACCATAGCTTTGGCGCATTTCGGCGCGCTTGCGACGCGCCTCCTCCTTCGCCCTGGCCGCCTGTTGGTCCCTGGCCATCAGCTGCTGCGCCTTCGACATGGTCAAACACCAAATAGGAACAACTAATAATCTTGAGTTACACTAGAAAAAAAAAACCAAAACACGGACCGAAACGAGCGCTGAGAATTTCGAGAGTTTCATATGTGCGTCGATTGACTTGGTTACCAATGGGTTGTCAGAAATATAAATACGGAAGCGTGCAGTGGAACAGCTTTCGCACAACCTACCAGGATCCTATGTACTATGTGGGTTCCCACAATGGACAATTAACCACTCAATTTTCGCTCGCTTTGAATCACATCTTTAATAGAGCATCCTCAATCATCTTAAGCATAGTCCTAACTACTCATGTTGGGTGGTGGCGAAAAGGTTTGCCAAGCGAGACAAATTCATATCAATTAGAATGGATTGGAGCTGTTGCAGTTGCGCAGACGATTGAAGAAGTAAGCTAACTCAATGGTAAGTTATAAGTATTTAAGGTATATGAGGAAACGTGTCAAGGATGCAATGCATCCTTAAGCGGTGAACAACGTAACGCGATCACAAACATCAAAGTTATAATGGAAAGTGTGTGTGTGTGTGCTAGAACTGCAGCCGCTTCTTCTGCGCCAATCCATTGCCCCTCACCGTAGTCTCGACCAGCTTGCGCTTGAGCGCGGGCTTCGCTTCGCCGGCCTGCGGATTGGCGCCCTCCTTGGCGGCCAGAATGGCCGACGGCATGGGCAACTTGGGACCCACTGTGGGTGCCGGTTTGTTAGCGAAATACGGCATGCTCAGTGCCTCGCGGCAGGACACGCGCCGCAGCGGATTCATGGCAAACAGGCGCTGCATCAGGTGGATCAAGTCATTGCCCGCGGCGGTGAAGATGTTGTCCAGTGGTGTGCCCGGAAAGTTGCGGAACTGCAGATAGTCGTGCAGTTTGCTCAAATGCGGCCATTCGGCATCCGTGGGTGTGCCCAGTGTGGAAAAGATCCGGGTCAGCTGATCCAGATCCGAGTCGCCCGGCATGAACGGCACCCGCAGCATAAGTTCCGCCAAAATGCAGCCAACTGCCCACATATCCACACCGGTGCCATATTGCCGGGCGCCGAAGAGCAATTCGGGCGAACGATACCAGCGTGTGACCACGTGGTGCGTGTAAATGCGATTGGGCGAGCCGAAGGACTTGGCCAAGCCGAAATCGCCAATCTTCAGGATGCCATCGCTGTTGACCAGCAAATTGTTGGGCTTCAAATCGCGGTGCAGTATCCAATTGAGATGCAGATACTCCAGACCCTTCAGCGTCATGATGGCATAGGCCTTGATGTTCGCCTGCGTTAGTATAATCTTGTTATCCTTGATGATCACCTCCAGATCCGTGTCCATGAAGTCGAAAACCAGCGAGACATTCGAAAGTTGACCGAAAACGTCCACCAAGCCAATGATATTCTCGTGCTGCAGCTCCTGCAGTATCTTGATCTCACGCAGCGCCGTCCTGTTGATCCCGTCGCGTGCATCCTCGCGCGATCCCTTCTTGATCTTCTTCACGGCCACAATTTGGTTGGTCACCGCGTCGCGCGCCTTGTAAACGGTGGCAAACTGCGGGACGAAAGTTGGATGCGCACATTGCTATGGCCGTTTTGGTTGATATTCCATGGCGGCGGACTCACCTGACCCTCGCCGAGGAAGGATAGCTTGGCATAGCGTTCCGTTTTGTCATTCGCATTGGGCAGCATCGTTTGAGAGCCTCATAAATAGCACGAAAATGACTAAAATGCTGCGAGGCCGAATCAAAACAATTCAATTTCGCACACACTATCGATGGCCGATAGCCGATAGACGCCGGTAGCTGCTATCGCGCGCCACAAAAAAATACTAGATTTTAGAATGTTTTAAAAATAATGAAATAAGCTGTTTTCATTACTCGCTTATTGTTACACAATTGTATAGCTTAACAACTTATGCAAATAATAAATAATATGCAAATAATACACAACTATCAAATAAAATTAGCTGCGTGTGATGGACTTTTAATTATAGCTATTTTTAACTAGTTTAGCAGTTTAACAACACCGCCAAGCACCAGTGCGATAATATATCGATAGAATGCCCAAAACAATGCCTTCTGCTATCGATTACAGCTTCTTTTTTTTTCTCAACAATATAGAGCGAATTGGTTGATTTTTGTGCAATTAAGTGAATAAAACGCACGACACGATGGAAATGCGACCCAACCAGACGATTTACATCAACAATCTCAACGAGAAGATCAAGAAGGAGGAGCTGAAGAAGTCGCTCTATGCGATTTTCTCGCAGTTCGGCCAAATTCTGGACATTGTGGCCCTGAAAACGCTCAAAATGCGCGGCCAGGCATTTGTGATCTTCAAGGAAATAGGCAGCGCCTCGAACGCCCTGCGCACCATGCAGGGCTTCCCCTTCTACGACAAGCCCATGCAGATCGCCTACTCCAAGTCCGATTCGGATATCGTGGCCAAGATAAAGGGTACCTTCAAGGAGCGCCCCAAGAAGATCAAGCCACCGAAACCGGCGCCGGGTACCGATGAGAAGAAGTGAGTATCCCATTGCTAAAGTGGCCCGTTTGGATTCATCCATTTGTGGCCATGGCCACGATGCTACCTTTTTGTTGCTCCGTGTTGCCTCGCGAAAACCAACACATGTTTTCATGCACATTTTTCAACTCCTTTTTTGCTGCCAAAAACGTTCATTATCCTTATTATCCAATGTTAGTTTGCCAGTTTATTGATTTGAATCCCAATATAATTGGTTCTCAACTCCTTTTTTCTGTTTAGTCAACGCGATTTAAGTTGCCTCGCAAAAACCCACATGTTTCAACTCCGTTTTTGCTGCCAAAAACGTTCATTATCCTCATTATCCAATGTTAGTTTTTGGCCAGCTTATTGAAACATCCCAAAAAATGTCCCAAGTTTTCATAATATCTTTAGTTCTCAACTCCAATTTGCAGTTTAATCAATGCGATTTAAGTTTCAGTTGCAAAAGGATTCATGTTTCATGGAATGTGTGTTGTTTGCGCGCAAAAATGCCTAGTCCTTCTAGTTTTTTAGCATCCTCGAATGACTAAGCAAAAAAAATGGTATAAAACACGGGACAAAAATGCCAAGTCATCCTAGTTTTTTAGCATCCTCGAATGACTAAGCAAAAAAATGTTATGAAAAACGAAGCAAAAAATGCCAGTCATTCAAGAATGCAACTCCACGTGACAGTTCGCACTAACACAACTCCTTTTTTTTCTGTTTCGCACAGGGACAAGAAGAAGAAGCCGAGCAGCGCCGAGAACTCGAACCCGAACACACAGACTGAGCAGCCGCCGAACCAGATCCTCTTCCTCACCAATCTGCCGGAGGAGACCAACGAGATGATGCTGTCGATGCTGTTCAATCAGTTCCCCGGCTTCAAGGAGGTGCGCCTGGTGCCGAATCGCCACGACATCGCCTTCGTGGAGTTCACCACCGAGCTGCAGAGCAATGCAGCCAAGGAGGCGCTGCAGGGATTCAAGATCACGCCGACGCACGCCATGAAGATAACGTTCGCCAAGAAGTAGTAGAAGTAGTGAGCGCACGCAGACGCATCGCATACGCGTAACAATCGTGCGTATGGCGTATGCGATCGTCGCGCGTTCCAGCAACTTCAATTATAATTTAAACTATAGAATAAATCGATAAACAAATTAACTACGAGTATTGCCAGTATTCCATATTATACCATTTGCCCAAAACCCGCGATGCAAAAGAACAGAATAGTTGAATTGATAATTCTTCATGTGTAGATCTCTTAAGCATCTATTTGTTTGTCTGCAAACGTATAACTAACAGCTAGTAATGCGTATTATTTATGTCGGTCGATTGTACATATTTCCATTAAGCGAGAACAGTATAGTGTAGTTTATAGTATAGTGTATAGTATACATGTAGAGCATCCGTATCTGGTATCAAGCACGCTGCAGGACCACCGTCATTTTGGTGTGTTAACGAATCCCCTCAAGTCCTCGGATTCTTGGAAAGACAGTTGTATAGTATGTAGTATCGGTCGGCAACGTAGTCCTCCTCCGCCGTCACAACAACTTCCGGCATACAATTGTAATGCGTTCGTACTTCAGGCACCACAAACGATGAGTATTATGTGTGGGTTGAGTGTAATCATATATATATATATATATATATATATCGTTGTGTATGGGTGTGTGTGTGTATATATATATATATATATATACATATTGCTTTCCATCGTTACGCATAGATGTGTGCGAATGTGAATGCGTATGGAGTGGGCTCGGTGATGGTGATGAGCTGCAGCAGGAGCAGGGTATCGGTTAGGTGACCACAATGCAATCCGGCAATCGCACATACTTACATACACATGGTGTTGTTATGTTGGGAGTGTGGTGGTGCTGGCCTAGTGCTCCATCACCGCATCCTCGTCGTGGGCGGACACCTCGCAAAAGATCACATCTTGATCGTCATCGTTGTCGTTGTAGTTGTCGTTGGTATTGTCATTCTCATTTTCATTTTCATTGTCATTGTCGCTGTCGCTGCAGGCGGCGTTCTCATCGGCAATGGATTCGTCATCGATGATATCCTCGACGCAGGACGTATATTCGCCGGCATGCTCCTCCATCAATTTGGCCAGCTTATCGGAATTGCAGCCAACGAGGAGCTCCAGCACATCGCCGCCCTTGATGAACACGAACGTGGGCATGCTGTTCACTTTGTATTCGACCGTGATGTCCTCGTTCTCGTCCACGTTCACCTTGAGCACGACGACACGGTCCGAGTACTGCTCCGCCAGCTCCTCCAGCTTGGGCGCTATTATCTTGCACGGTCCGCACCAGTCTGCATAAAAATCAATCACCACCAGCTTGTCCTCGGCGAGGGTTAGCTGCTGGTCAAGATCGTCCTTGTTATGCACTATGTACACCATGACTTCAACTAAACACCAAACGAGTTGCAAACCGAAAAGGAAAAAAAAACGAAACGAAATGAAACGCGAAAAAAAGGGAAGAGAGAAAAAAAAAATGGAAAATTTTAGAAAATCGTGCTTGTGTAAAAATTTCACTTGATTTGTTTAGTTACTTTTGAATTTTAATGGAGCCCAACTTCTGCTCTCGCCGAGATATCAGCCCGAAATGAAAAATGTAGGGCGGCAGGCGGTCTTATATACAGTTTTTGCCAAAATTTTTGCGGCCTACTTGGATCGAAAAAAAGTGTTTTCGAATTTCAGTGCTGCGGTGAGTTGAGGTGAGTTTGCTACGAACTCACCACAGCTGTGGCAACACTCAAGCAAAATATTAGCATTAGCAAATCGTGCGACGCCCAAAAGTACACACAAAATAGCCGTATTTTTGGGATTCTACAAGACATACGGATAAAGTCCAATGAGCTGCAATTAATTTTAAGAGCTTACTTAATAGTTTTATGCCCCATACACCTATGTATGTATGTATATATATAAATGAATAACATGGTGTCGCCGTAATAATTACTTATTTATTATTTACCTTATTATATCTATCCAATACGTACAATTCTTGTAATAATGCATTATTTTGCCATAATTACGATAATAATTTTAATATCGATATCGATAGACTTGCCGTGGTGAATAAGTGTGCCCCCCCCACCGCGCTCGCTTGGCTTTTCCAACCATCTGGCAACCCTAGCACATACGCCATTTTGTATTCTCCACTGGCGGCCATTTTGTTTCGTGGCCACGCGAAAATTTAGCGTCCAAATTGGCGGGAATTCCAGTCTACACCGCCATTTGGAGAGCCCTATAAAGCCGCCCACGCAGCCGCCATTTCAATCAGTTCAGAATTTGCAGCGAAAGCGACAACAGCTCCAAACACGTAAAGTTCTTTAACTTCGAAGAAGAAAGTCTGCTAATCCTCGCGAGAAAATGGCATCCGTACGCACCATGAACGACTACCACAAGCGCATCGAGGCGGCCGACGACAAGCTAATCGTGCTGGACTTCTATGCGACGTGGTGTGGTCCCTGCAAGGAAATGGAGAGCACCGTCAAATCGCTGGCCAGAAAGTACTCCAGCAAGGCGGTGGTGCTCAAGATCGACGTGGACAAGTTCGAGGAGCTGACGGAGCGCTACAAGGTGCGCAGCATGCCCACCTTCGTCTTTCTGCGCCAGAATCGCCGCCTGGCCTCCTTCGCCGGCGCCGAC
This sequence comes from Drosophila simulans, assembly GCF_016746395.2. Taxonomy (NCBI): domain Eukaryota; kingdom Metazoa; phylum Arthropoda; class Insecta; order Diptera; family Drosophilidae; genus Drosophila; species Drosophila simulans. The sequence goes on from NC_052525.2 coordinate 4,966,720, forward strand.
GAGCACAAGCTGACCAATATGATGGCCAAACTAGTGAAGGCCTAAGGGCAATCCTGCCCAGCAATCAGCAATCAGCGGCGCATCTGAATTTTTATTTATTTTTCCACCTATTTAACGCATCTTTTAACCATGTTCGCCTCATTTGTGTTCTTTATGTATTCGATGTTATGTGTATTATGCTCATGTGATGTTTAGCTTGTAAGCGCGAGATGTGGCAGCAGGCGATGCAGTGCAGCCACCAGCAGTGACCAGATGATATGCCATGTAACTAAGTGTGCGATTTGGGGCGCGAGGGCGTGTCTGCGACACGCAATCCCGCCCAGTAGCTTTAAGATATCAGGCACTAAGCAGCAATTCGATCAATAAATTGTAACCACTCTGGACTAAAATACGATAAATGGAATCACTGCCTTTTGTTTGCAGCATTTGGATGTGGAGTATGGCCAAGTAGGCTGTGCGTGGTCATGTCAGTCGGTGTTCCGGCAGCACTTGGCACTTGCTAGCCAAACTTGAGATCACACACACAGGAAAAAAAAACCCAAACATTCCAGCACAAAAATCAATAAAATCCAAAACGAACACTTTCGGTCGCATCCAAATTGTACGGATTTAACAGTTAAACAACTTCCGAGTAAACTTTCCGCGGCAGGCACCACCACCATGTCGTACCAGATCAAATCGACGCCCTACTTTCGCCGCATGTTCAACGAGAGCAAGAAGAACGGCCAGCTGCAGCGCCTGCGGGATGAGTACGAGCGCATCCAGGAGTTCAACGATCGCACCATCGAGATGAAGATGCGCCAGGTGCGGCTCAAGCGTCTGTTTCGCGAGATCGAGGTGATCAAGGTGGCCGGCGGCGGGGCGACCGGTGGCGCCAGCGGTGGCGGCACATCGACGGCGGCATCGCCATCGAATGTTGGCCAATCGGCCGGTTTAGCCGGCGGACGCGCTACCCGCCGGAGACGGCAACAGGCACATGGTGCTACCACGCTGGCGAGCGGCACGCCCCAGCAGCGTATGCACTTGCAGCGCCTGGAGACGCTGGCGCGCGCCCGCCAGCTGGGCCAGGAGATCTCGCGCCGGAATGGCCTGATGGCCGAGGCCGGCACCGGCGGCTTCCTGCGCAGCGAGCTCCGGATGACGGCCAAGCTGCAGGCGGCGAACGATGCGCGCCGGGCGGCCGTGGAGCGACGCGAGCTGGCCGCCAAGCGCATCTCCTATGGCAACGATCAGTCGCGCCAGAATATCCAACGCATGCTCATCCACCGCCAGCGCCGGCATGAACAGCAGATAGCGCTGGCGGCGACAGCAGCAGCAAAAGTAGAGGCGTCCAATTCCTCCCAGGTGTCCATTGAGCAGCGGGTGACCAGCCCGGTCACAAGGTATGTTAATCTTCTAGAGAATTCTGCGGTCATGTACATATAACCCTTCTGTTTGGCCTGCAGGCACGGGCATGGACACGGATACACGGACTACTGCCAGCAGCAGGAACTGCTGGCGGTCACCAGTGAGCGGTCGACGGACCAGGGCGACCATGTGCAGATGGAGTGCGAGGGGCAGTCGGACACGGAGCACAGCTTCCATTCGAACGACTGTCTGGCGCAATCGATGGACGAGGATGTGGAGAGCGAGGAGGAGGAGCCGGAGCGGCAGGCCTGCCTGCGGATGCTGCACAAGGGAAGATCGCATGGTCACTTCTCCTTCAGCTCGACGGGCACGCAGACCACTCGCACTAATCGCACCGCTGGCACCACTGGCACCGCTGGCACCACTGCCACATTGGACACATTGGCCACGGCAGCCACATCGCCGCTGGATATGCGTCAGGTGAAAAGCTCCATTGACTCCTATCGGGCTGTTGGTGGCGCCCAGTCGTCCACCATAGCGTCGCATCAGCCGAGTGGAACGGTGCCGCCGCCGCTGGACGATGAACTGCAGCTGGACTCGCAGTCCAATTCGAGCCGGTGGCACGAGGTCTCAATGATGCTGTCCTGGTTCCGTGCCGTTTCCGACATCCCAAGCGAGTGTGCCGATGCTCCGCCACCCGATGTGCCCGTGCCCGGCCACTGCAATTGCGATTCCCCTAGCAACGCGGACGACGTGCCGTCGCCAACTGCGTGCCGTCCACAGCGCATGTACGCCGAGCAGCCCAGTGATGCTGGCACGCAGGCGCAGGAGGAGCCCTTCTAGCCAGCCGACTGGCGGCGGACGCACTGCAGCACCACGGATCATGCCCAGCACAAATGTCTATTTGCTGGCAATTCGGTTTGGAAATCCATCCATCCAACCAAGTCTGCACCGTTTACTCGACATCTTTTGGCTTAGAATGCCTGGCCCATCCTGTCCAGAAGTTGAGCACGCCCACTGCCAACTGCCCTCTTGGCTGGCAGCAGAAGCTATCGAAGCAACACAAATTAACCAACATTTTCGCAGCTTTATTTGGTAAAAAAAAAATTATGGGCATATTGATATACATTGGTCATAAAGAAAAAGAAATGATGCAGTTCATCCCAGGGGTCGGTGCCAGGTTGTCTACATGGTTTCGTCATTCCTAAGTTTGTGTGGCTCCTCCTCCTCCGGCTGCTGTGGCCCTTCCTCTTCTGCTCCTACTCTTGCTCCTGCTCCCGCTCCTGCTCCCGCTCCTGGTGGCCCTTCCCACTCGATCGCCAGCCTGCGGACGCGGCGCCAGTGCTCCTGCTGGCTTCGATAGGTGAGCATCCAGTCGCTGAGGGCAGCGAAGAGGCGAACCTGAAATGGATTGAGCGGCTTGGGCACCTGGTAGTCCCTGTGGAACGACTCCGAATAGATGATCGAATCGAAGAAGCACTCGAAGTTTTCATCGTGCAGCGGCATAATGCGCGACTCGAGCATCCCGAAGCTGGGCAGCAGTTCGCGCGCATAGCGCACCTTTCTGTTGCCATAGAACTCCCTGATCCCGGCCAGACGCGCCTTGACAAGATCCTCGTTGACGGTGGGCGCAAACTTCGCGTCACGCGACAGTCGCATATAGAATATACCCTCATCGGCGTCCAGTTCGATGACATGGCCGTACATTAGGGTCTGGAACGCCATGCGTTGGAATGCGGTGATGCTCTTGAATGGCCAGTGGGCGGCCAATGGGAGCACGTGCGTCAGGGAGCCGCGATACACCAGTGGCGGTGCGCGCGCAAAGCTCAGCGGCAAGAATCTGAGATACCTGGGCGCCAACACGACCGATTGGGCATGGTCCACATAGTATATGTACACCCAGGCGGCATCCGAGGGCGCGGTGAGCAGCACACGACCACGTCGCCAGCCACTATCGCTGTAGGCGGCGCATATGAAGCCCTCCTTGTAGAAGAAGCTGGGCAACGCGGCGAGGTAGGTCTTGATCCTCGTAGTGCGATAGAACAAGCTGTGCATTGAGTACAATCAAACAGTCAATCAATCAATCAATCAGTAGTCAAGCGACCGGATCAAGCGATTTAACTTACTCCAGACCAGTGGTCATCTGGGCGACAGGACTCTTGGCGTACTGCGATGTCAGAATGTGGAACCAGAACTGAAAGGGAGTGTACACCTGCGCCAAAACAAAAAGGGAAAGGGAAAGGGAAAGGAAAGGAGCTCCCATTAAAAGGTATCTCTTGGCACTGGCCCAAAGCACACTCACACAGCTCAGGGAGATCGGGAGGATGGAGCCGATCTTGCAGCAATCCTGGACACGCTGCGGCGGCAGCTTCCAGTCCAACCCAACGGCATCTACGGGCATTTCGAAGCTCATTTCCACATCCATCTATGGAGTACGAAAGTACAAAAGTTGCGCCTCAATCATTGTAAGCGAGCCACACGAACTAACCTCATAGGATTCGGCAGACGCCCTGGCCATGCTACGCGTCATTCTCGGATCGAGTCGATCGCTGTCGCTATCGATGACGTTCAATGTCTGTGCTAGCAGTGGCTCCACTGCTGCTCGGCTCTTGGTGTAGCCCAGATCAATGGACGTATCTGCTATCCAATCCTTCATGAAGTCAGCATTGCCCGAGTACAGGTGTTTGGCTCGGCTGCCCTTTGCCGGGCGCTCCACTGGCTCTCCATCGTCCACATCAGGCGGCACAAAGATGTAGCAAGGCATACGTCTGCTCATGCCGTCCATGAACATGCAGTTGTTGCATGGTACATCGCTCTTCGTGGCGTCCAAATCCATTCGTGGACTCTTATTGAAAGTTTGCATATGGCGGTACTAAAAGAGGTTATGGTGAATATGCTGAACATGCTGAACCATGGAACACACTAGAATACCAACATTTTGCAGTTTGCTGATCTGCTGGTCAGCCACAGCCGGCGGCTTGGAATCGGAAGTTTTCTCCTCGAAAGCCTTATTTTAAGGGCAAAAATATATTAGTAATTGCTAGAATACTCACAAACATGCATAACATATAGAATTCGACGCACGTGTGCGTTTTTGAAATCTTTTTGCAAGTCACTCACATCGAGAAACTCTAGATTTCGCCGCATTTTGGCAGCGGGCAGGCGCAAATCGAGTGCCAATTCCGTGTTTCCATTGATCTGCTCGGGCGGATTCTCGGAATCGTTGGTTTTTTCCTCGAAAGCGATCTTTTAGGGGCACAAATTTATTATTATACATATGTAATTCGAATTTACGCACATTTTCGGCAACTTTTAGCAAATCACTCAAATCGGCTAACAATTCATCATTCCGCAATTCGGCACTGGGGCTACGCAAATCGAGTGGCAATTCATTGTTGTCCACTTTTTCCGAAATAGTTTTCAATAATTTTTTCGAGCGCACATTTTGAATTAAATCATTTTCAGCTTCCATCTTGCTAAGCATCCTGATTGTAACTGTAATTTCAATGCTGGCTTTTTTTCCCATGTGGCATCGCCGCGGTAAGCTAGCAGCTAGAGATGGCAAACGCGCCATCTGCGCTATCCACCACACCAATCGGTCATATGGGCCTATCGTTCGATATCGTGTTATCGAGCTGTTTGTTTACGCACGTGTTGTATTTGATTTAATTTAATTTTAATTTGTATTTAAACGCACAAAGAGCAGCTAGCCAATGGACAGCGACGGTGACGACTACGTGATGAGCGGCTCCGAGCAGGAGTACGATGACGAGGAGCGCGAAATACTCGAGGATCTGCGCAAGCAGCGCAAAAAGCGACATGATCCCGTCCAGGAAGTGCTCGGCTTCAGTGATGACGACGACGACGACGACGAGGAGGAGCAGGAGGATGTGGCGGAACTGATGCGCGACAGTGACATCGAGGGCGCCGAGGACGATGACCGCGATCTGCCCAACACCATGGACTGGGGCAGCAAACGGAGCACGTACTACAACACAGACTTTGTGGACCAGGACTACAGCAGCTACAATGCCCAGGAGGAGGAGCAGGCACGCGCCGAGGAGGAGGAGGCCAAAAAGATCCAGCTGCGCCTGGCCAAGCGCATGAGCGAGGCCGATTTCCAGCTGGACAATGTACAAGCGGCGCCCGCAGGCAGCAGTGACGACAACGAACTGGGCCATATAACCAAAGTGACCAGCGATCTGGCCGGCCTGTCGGCACGCGAGCGACGACAGCTGTTGCTCCGCGAGTCGCCGGAGTTCATCATTCTCACCCAGGATTTTCAGCAGCATCTGGACGAGGTGAAAGACCTATTAAAACCGGTGCTCGACTACGTTCGCAAACACGATGTGCCCATGGTGCCGGCGCTGCAGTACGCTAGACTATGCCACACCGTGCTCACCACCTACTGCTCCAATGTGGCCTTCTATCTGCTGCTCAAGGCGCGCCGCATCGACGTCAAGGTCCATCCGGTGATTAAGCGGCTGGTGCAGCTGAAGGACCTGATCGAGGAGCTCAAGCCGCGCTACGAGGAATACATTCGGCCGCAGCTGGAGGCGCTGCTGGAGAGGATTGAAGATGGCGATGCATTCACCGTGCTCGATGTGGCACAGCGCAAGGCCAAGCTGCAGATACTCAACAAGTACAACGATGGGCAGCAGGCGTCAGCGAGCTCCGATGATGATGATGATGATGACGATGCTGGCAGTAAGGAGAAGGATCTGGAAGAGGAGGCTGGGGAGGAGGAGGCGGAGGAGGAGGAGGATGCGCGACGCGGCATCACCTACCAGATGGCCAAGAACAAGGGCCTCACGCCGCACCGCAAGAAGGAGCTGCGCAATCCGCGCGTCAAGCATCGCGGCAAATACCGAAAGGCGCTCATCCGGCGCAAGGGAGCCGTGCGCACGGTGCGCAAGGAGCTGCAGCGCTACGGCGGCGAGATGTCCGGCATCAAGGCCGGCGTCACGAAGAGCGTCAAGTTCCGCACCTAGTTGTCATCCAATAAATCCGCCAGTTCATTACTTTAATCAGCTCGATGCGTGTATCACTTTATTTCGTTGCATCGTTGCACTTGAAACCCCCAACTCATCCGAGGACTCAACGGGTCACCGGGATTATGTGCGAAACAAACATTTGTATTTACTTGGTTCATCACTCACTGATGAAACCAGTTTATTAATCGAAACAGTCATTGTTTTACAACAGTTTTTTTCTTTGTACAGTGTGTCCAACCTTTGGGTTCTGTTTATATGTAATGTTCTCCGTCTTACAAACTCCTCATCTTGGATCATCTCCCTTTTGGTCATCTTCCCCCCCTTGTCTTACAAACTACAAATGGCCGCTGGCACCGGGCTCAGCCTCCAGCATTTATCGGCTAATCCTTGAGAAACATCTTGCGGAAGTCATCGTTTGATTTGGGCACGGCAGTTGACATCTCCTCTTCTTTTTGCTCCTCTCCTTTCTGATCATCTCCCTTTTGGTCATCTTCCCCCCCGTCTTACAAACTACAAATGGCCGCTGGCACCGGGCTCAGCCTCCAGCATTTATCGCCTAATCCTTGAGAAACATCTTGCGGAAGTCATCGTTTGACTTCGGCACAACAGCTGGCATCTCCTCATCTTTTTGATCTTCCCCCTTTTGCTCCTCTTCGTTTTGTTCATCTCCCTTTTGCTCCTCTCCTTTTTGCTCCTCTTCGTTTTGTTCATCTCCCTTTTCCTCCTCTCCTTTTTGCTCCTCTCCATTAGCCTCGGGATTGGTGGCCACGTCGGCGGGTGCCGAAGTGGATGATGTGCCCCCCGGCTCGTCCAGTATCAAGCGCAACTTCTTGGCCCCCTCCTGGCGCACAACGGTCGTGGGTATAAGCGAGGTGGGCACACGTCGCTTGGTAGCCACACTTGGCTTGGCAGCTTGGGCGGATGAGCCCCTCGGCGGTGGGTTTGAAATGGCCACGGAGATCTGGAAGAGGAGTTGTAAAATGCATTTGGTTTGGTTTGTTCGGTCAAACAGTAAGGCACACATTCGCTCACATTCATGGACTGGAACAGGTAACCATCGCGTCCAGCCACAGCTCGTTGAGCCTCGCCCGGCTTCTCGAACTCAACGTATGCAATGCCCTTGAATTGCTTGTTTCTGGAGAGGATTAAATAGATTAAAATCAAATCAGTGGTTTTGCCCCAATTGAAGTCTCGCACTCACAGCTTGTACACCAGGCGCACATCTATGATGGTGCCGAAGGGCGAGAAGAGATCGTACAGCTCCTTCTTGCTGCAACCGGAATAGAGATTCCTCACAAAGATCTTGTTGATTTCCATGTTGGCTGGAAGAGAAACAATTCATTTAAGGCGTTGAATCGCATGTGGCCAAAAGCAATCGCAACTCACGCGAATACTTAAAGTTCGATTTCTTGGCCTCCTCATTCGCTGGCCCCTTGACCTTCGATGTCGATGGTGGTGAAGCTCCACCAGATGGCTTGGTTTTGGACATCTTATTGCCCTGCTTCGGTTGCTGCTGCTGCTGACTTTGCTGCTGTTGCTCATGCGCCTGGCGACGTGGCTGATCGCGATTCTTTGGCTCGCGATTCGATTGTTGCTGCTGCTGGCGATGACGCTGGCTGCCCGACGCATACGCGGCAGGCAATTCGACGGCCTGGCAGTTGGCAATGGACTCATAGGTGCCATAGCAACGTTCAAAGCGGCGGTACATGTCCTGCACCAAAATGCCATCCTCGAGGACGGGCTGCAAGAGAGCTTGGCGGAGCACATCGCGTGTGCCGTGGCCAGCATTGTATTCGCTTTCCATCTGGGCAAAGGTCAGCCAGAGCGTGCCGCGCACCTTGCTGCCCGGATAGCCTGCAGATGAGTAGGTAGTTAACAAATAGTTTATGCATTCAAGTATCAAAGAGCTTTGGCGCTCACCCATTATCTGACGCCAAATCTCGCGTCCATTGTCCGGATTGGCCAGGTGCGTGTACTCAACTTGAGCCCACAACTGCAGCACCTCGTACCTGGTGTCCGCCTCGTCGCCGTAGACCACGGTTAGGTCCTCCCAAGCGTGATTGAAGGCGCCACGCAGACTGGCAACCTGCTCTTCATCGCTGACATTGGTGTTGCGCACACGGTACGCCAGATAGTCCAGATGCAGCTCCACGCTCATTTCCATGTCTGTCATAATGCGTTGCTGTATGATAAGAATCTCTTCATCCACTTCCGCCAGCTCAAAGTCGTTGCGCTCCATGAGGTCGAGGAAACGATGATTCAGTTCTACACTGGGCTGACTGCGCACACCACGTCTGGCCAAGTCGAGTTCCGTGCTGCGCAGAAAACCTCTGCCCAAGCGGCTGTTCCGCTTGGCTGTCATTTCGGCGTTAAAAGTATCCTCATCCACATCCTCCGCCACAGGGGCGCTTTCGTACTGAATGAAGTCGATGTAGGATAACCAGAGCGCATCGAAAATGGGAAACTTGGACACCAAGCGCTCGAATATGAAACGGATCACAGCGTTTTTGAGATCATCGTCAAGGGGAAATGTCCCCACATAGTAGAGAAGAGGCTTCAGTTCCTCAGGCCAATTCCAAGCATGTGAAGTCTCGGCGAGATGTTGCTTAAACTTGTCCACAACGGTCTTGATCATCTTGCGCTGCTCGACGGTGCACGTCCAGGTGACGCAGCGATTCTGCAGCAGATCCTCAAAGTCGGCCGCCTCTTCTGCGTCCGTAATTGTGGTGAGCAGCGAGCGCAGCTTATCGCCAAAGTCTGGGCGCTCCACGTCGTAGTCCGCCAGCAGCTTGGCCCACAGCATATGGTTCTCTACTTGGCCCTGATCCACCAGGTAGTTGACAATGTATTCGGACAGCGGAATGCCTGCAATATGTAACTCGTCAATTGGGTTAACTAAAAGTCGATTCTATATATCGCATACTGTAGTAGTAGCCCAATGCTGTGGCACACTGCTCCTGGAATGCCTTGTGCTCCGCCTCGGTTTGGGTGACGGACTTGCGGACCTTGAGATACTTCAGCCACACGTGAGCCGGCACAGTGGCCAGACTTTTCATCTCCAGCACCGATGATTCGATCTTGTCCAGATCATTCAGCTTGCTGCATCAACAATCAACAATCAATGTTATGCCAATATTGGAAAAATTGAAAATAGGAGGGGGAGAAGCGGGCAAACTTACAAGGCGAATCCGACGAGAGAGACCATTTGGGAAAACTTCTTATTGGGAAGCACATTCAGCTCCCGATACATGCGCTCTAACTGAATTTCGCCGCTGTCGCTGTCACTGTCACTGGACACCTCACTGTTCGACTTCAAGTCGGAGTCCTCCATCATATCCACATCTTCGCCAATCACTCCCACATCTTCGTCAATCGCACCCACATCTTCGCCACTGCCACTGGAATCATTGCCCGCTTTGCCACGGTCATCGTCATCATATTCCTCAGCCTCCTCCACTGACGGCTCGTCGTCCGATGAGCTCAGCTCAATGGTTGTCATATCTCCGCCGGCGGGCGACGGTGGCCAGGTTGGGCGCGATCCTTCGCCCAGCTCCTCCGACTGCGGCGACTCGCTGTGCACCTGCTGCGGCGACTCACTGCGAGACTTCTGCGGCGACTCGTTGCGAGCCCTCTGCGGCGACTCGTTGCGAGCCTTCTGCGGCGATTCGTTGCGAGCCTTCTGCGGGGACTCGTTGCGAGCCTTCTGCGGCGATTCGTTGCGAGCCTTCTGCGGCGATTCGTTGCGAGCCTTCTGCGGCGACTCGTTGCGAGCCTTCTGCGGCGACTCGTTGCGAGCCTTCTGCGGCGACTCCATGCGAGCCTCCTGCGGCGACTCCATGCGAGCCTTCTGCGGCGACTCGTTGCGAGCCTTCTGCGGCGACTCGTTGCGAGCCTTCTGCGGCGACTCCATGCGAGCCTCCTGCGGCGACTCACTACGAGCCTTCTGCGGCGACTCCATGCGAGCCTTCTGCGGCGAGCCCTTTCCCTCATCGGGTATCACGACCAGATCGTATTCATCGTAGGCATCGGCGCCTAAATCTTCGCCCGACATCTCGTCCAGCTCCTTCTCCAGCTGACTTTCCAGCTGGAATATATATTCGACATCTGCATAAGGGCGGCGTCTATTGGGGCTATAATCGGACACTTACCTGCTTCTCGGCGTCCATTGCTTGGTCCGTTTTTTTCGGTTTTCGCGGAAACGCAAGTTTTCCCCCCCAAAAAAAAGTACAGGAAATAAAAAAACAAAAAAAAAAAAAAACCGCAAACGCAGGGCTGGCCAATCAAATATCGCGTTGCTGCACTTACCGCGAAAAAATATTTGGCTTCAGGTTTGGTTTTCCTATTGGGCACTTTTTCTTTTTTCCTTAATTTTTTTTTTCAGGCACTTACTTTCTGAGAATCCGGATAACGGAAATTGAACGTTTTCTGTCAAGAAACACCGGCGAAATGGGAAGAGTTAGCCAATTTTTTTCGTTACAATAGTGTGACCAGCGCGTGATATCGATAGCTGTGCGCACACGATAGTTCCGACACCTTAGGCATTTTTCTGCATCCCCGGCGGTGCAGTGAAGACACATTATAAGCAATTTGTAGATTAATTTCAGTAATATGCGGTCAAATATTACATGATTTCCTTGGGCGGGCAGATATGTATAGAAAATTCAAATACTTATAATAACAATAACAATATATATAATTAGGCCATAAACAGTACTTACAATAAAAAATAAACAGTAATTAGGTAAATAATAAAAATATGTTACTATTACTATTATAGGAATGGATTAATTATAGACAGTAATTAGGCAAAAATTAAATATATTATACTATTATTGGAATGGAAGTGTAGACAGTACTTAGGCAAATAATAAATATTTTGTAGGAATGGATTAGGTGTGAACAATCCCTAAGGAAATAATAAATCTTTTATAGGAATGGATTAGGTGTGAACAATCCCTAAGGAAATAATAAATATATTATAATATTACTGGAATGGAAGTGTAAACAGTACTTAGGCAAATAATAAATATTTTATAGGAATGGATTAGGTGTGGACAATACCTAAGGAAATAATGAATATATTATAATATTATTGGAATGGAAGAGTAAACAGTACTTAGGCAAATAATAAATCTTTTATAGGAATGGATTAGGTGTGAACAATACCTAAGGAAATAATAAATATATTATAATATTATTGGAATGGAAGTGTAAACAGTACTTAGGCAAATAATAAATATTTTATGGGAATGGATTAGGTGTGAACAATACCTAAGGAAATAATAAATATATTTTGCTATTATTGAAATGGACGAAGTGTGGACAGTATTCAAGCAAATAATAATAATAACTATTACTACTACAATAATAATTATTCTATTATAGGAAATATTTAATATTTGATTGTTTTCTATTTTGTTTGCATTACAATTTAGGTCAGATGTTTGGTGGAAACGTTTTAATTATAAATTTGCATATCAACATAAAATTGATTATATTAGTTAGCTTGCCGTCAACTATTATTAGCCCGTCTTCGAAAATATATAATACGAATGTAATAAGTTGGCCCAGCACTACAGTGAAGACAGGCCAAGAACGAGTTGAGGAGTAATATTTCATAAACAGCTCATTTGAAAAACTAATTATTATAGAATATAGATTATATAGATTTTATAGAAATACAGAAAAATTTTGCATTTTATTTTTCTAAAATGTTTTATATACATATATATATAAACATATATTGCTATATCAGCTATGTTTTATATAATAAAGTAAATAATTATAAGTAAATATATAACATAGAAAATAATTATAGTAAATATATTTTGCCCGCGAAACCATGCCTTAAATGCGCGCAAAATGGCCACACTACGCTTTTCCCGCCAAAAAAAACTTAGGCAAATAATAAATATATTATTCTATTATTGGAATGGAATTGTTGACAGCACTTAGGCAAATAATAAAGATATTATTCTTTTATTGGGATGGAATTGTAGTCAGTACTTAGGCAAATAATAAATATATTATACTATTATTGAAATGGATGAAGTGTGGACAGTATTCAAGCAAATAATAATAAGACCTATTACTACTATAATAATAATTATTCTATTATAGGAAATATTTAATATTTGATTGTTTTCTATTTTGTTTGCATTACAATTTAGGTCAGATGTTTGGTGGAAACGTTTTAATTATAAATTTGCATATCAACATAAAATTGATTATATTAGTTAGCTTGCTGTCAACTATTTTTATATAATAATATAAAAATTTAGAAGTAAATATATAGAAAAAAGAATTAATTATAGTAGAAATATTCTGCCCGCGCAGCCCGCCTTCGAAAATATATAATACGAATGTAATAAGTTGGTCCAGCACTACAGTGAAGACGGGCCAAGAACGAGTTGAGGAGTAATATTTCATAAACAGCTCATTTGAAAGACTAATTATTATGTTATAGATTATATTATGTATATAGATTTTATAGAAATACAGAAAAATGTTGCATTCTATTTTTCTGAAATGTTTTATATACATATATATATATATATTGCCATGTCAACTATGTTTTATATAATAAAGTAAATAATTATAAGTAAATATATAACAAAGAAAATAATAATAGTAAATATATTTTGCCCGCGCAACCATGCCTTGAATGCGCACAATATGGTCACACTACGCTTTTCCCGCCAAAAAAACTTTGCGCATTCGGCGTGCAATTTGCGGCATTAGTTTTGTTTGCATTTGCGTTTGCCTTCGAAGTTCGAGCGGGTCGAGGTTGATCCACAAGAGAAATCGGAAGAAGTTTAGTGAACGCCAGCGAACAGCATAAGCAACAGAATGGCCCACGAGGGGGAGCAGTTCATCAAGGACATACAGCGCGAGTATGTGGACTTTCTGGACGACGAGGAGGATCAGGGCATCTATGCGGGCCACGTCAAGGACATGATCGCGGAGAAGAGCAAGCGCCTGATCGTGAACGTCAACGATCTAAAGCGCAAGAATCCGCAGCGTGCATTGGGGCTACTGGGCAACGCGGCGGATGAGCAGCTGGCCTTTGGCAGGGCGCTCAAGGAGTATGCGTCCACCGTTGATCCGGGCTATGCCAAAATGCACGAGGATCTGTTTGTCGGCTTCGAGGGCTGCTTTGGCAATCGGCATGTGACGCCGCGCTCCCTCACCTCCATCTATCTGGGCAACATGGTGTGCGTGGAGGGCATTGTCACCAAGGTGTCGCTGATTCGTCCCAAGGTGGTGCGCAGCGTTCACTACTGCCCCAATACCCGGAAGGTCATGGAGCGCAAGTACACCGATCTCACATCGTTCGAGGCTGTGCCATCTGGCGCTGCCTATCCCACAAAGGACGAGGATGGCAATCTGCTGGAGACCGAATACGGTTTGTCCGTCTATAAGGATCACCAGACGCTGACCATTCAAGAGATGCCGGAGAAGGCGCCGGCTGGCCAATTGCCGCGCTCGGTGGATATTGTGTGCGACGACGATCTCGTGGATCGCTGCAAGCCCGGCGATCGTGTACAGATTGTGGGCAGCTATCGCTGTTTGCCGGGCAAACGCGGTGGCTACACCTCGGGCACGTTCCGCACCGTGCTGCTGGCCAACAATATATCGCTGTTGAGCAAGGAGAGCAACCTGGACATATCGCGCGAGGACATTATGCTGTGCAAGAAGCTGGCGAAGAACAACGATATCTTCGAGCTGCTCAGCAAGAGTTTGGCGCCCTCGATTCATGGACACGCCTACGTGAAGCAGGCCATCCTTTGCCTGCTGCTCGGCGGCGTGGAGAAGATCCTGCCGAATGGCACACGCCTGCGTGGCGACATCAATGTCCTGCTCATCGGCGATCCTTCGGTGGCCAAGTCGCAGCTGCTGCGCTACGTCTTGAATACGGCACCAAGGGCCATACCGACGACGGGTCGCGGATCCAGCGGCGTGGGTCTAACGGCGGCGGTCACCACGGATCAGGAGACCGGTGAGCGGCGATTGGAGGCGGGCGCCATGGTCCTGGCCGATCGCGGTGTCGTCTGCATCGATGAGTTTGACAAGATGAGCGACATCGATCGCACAGCCATCCATGAGGTGATGGAACAGGGTCGCGTGACCATTTCCAAGGCGGGCATCCATGCCTCGCTCAATGCTCGCTGCTCCGTCCTGGCGGCCGCTAATCCGGTGTACGGAAGGGTAAGAGTCCATCCGAGTCCGTCTCCATCCATCGCTTCTCTTGCTAATTTCGCCTTCGATTGCAGTATGATCAATATAAGACGCCGATGGAAAATATTGGACTGCAGGATTCGCTGCTTTCGCGTTTCGATCTGCTCTTCGTTATGCTGGACGTGATTGACAGCGATGTGGACCAGATGATTTCGGACCATGTGGTGCGCATGCATCGTTATCGCAATCCCAAGGAGGCCGACGGCGAGCCCTTGTCCATGGGCAGCTCCTATGCGGACTCCTTGTCCTTTGTTTCCAGCAGCGAGGAGGTGGGTTTTCGATTGCATGGAGTTGATTGATTGACATGGTCCTAAACTTTCGTATTGCAGAAGAAGGACACCGAGGTGTACGAGAAGTACGATGCCCTGCTGCATGGCAAGTCGCGCCAGCGCCACGAGAAGATCCTGTCCGTGGAGTTCATGCGCAAGTACATCCACATTGCCAAGTGCATGAAGCCCAAGTTGGGCGAGCAGGCCTGCGAGGCGATTGCCAATGAGTACTCGCGCCTGCGCTCCCAGGAGGCGGTCGAAACGGATGTGGCGCGCACGCAGCCAATAACGGCCCGTACCCTGGAGACCCTCATCCGTTTGTCCACGGCCCATGCCCGAGCACGCATGTCCAAGTCGGTGACCATCGACGATGCCCATGCGGCCATCGAGCTGGTCCAGTTCGCCTACTTCAAGAAGGTGCTGGATAAGGATCGCGCCAACAAGCGTCGCCGCAACAGCGGCTCCGACGCGGAGGATGACAACGGTGAGGCTTCTAGCCAGCGTTCACCATCGCGCCGTTCCAAGCGCACACGCACAGCGACTGTGGGCGCCGATAGCGATGAGGAGGATATTGAGCCACCACAGCCGGATGCCGGCGATTTGACGCGTCGCGAGACTCGTCGCTCGCTGCCCACTCGCTCGGTCTCCACGTTGTTGGCCAGCCCCTCCAGTGAGGAGCAGTCGGTGGCAGCTGGCGCCACACCGACCACCGAGCCGGCCGTCATCAGCGATGCCCGCCTGGGCGAGTTCAAGAACAATTTGCAGCGCCTGTTCCGCGAGGCGCGCGAACAGAGCTTGGCGCTGGCCAGGATCACCACGGCCATCAACGTTGGCAGCCAGGAGCCGTTCACCGCTGGCGAAATCGAGGCCGCCGTGCATCGCATGACCGAGGACAATCAGATCATGGTCGCCGACGATATAGTCTTTCTCATCTAATCGCGCATTCCAAGGAGCATCAATCTGCATCCACTTTTATCCATCATCATCCATACTAGCGCTTAAGTTGTCTTTTTTTGTTTTGTATTTATATGATAAAATAAACACTTTGGAACTCCCATTGCAATCCATGGAAAGACTGCAGCTATAATGTATTATAGTTAACTTATATTTGACAATCGGAGACATAAACAATTTAAGCGATATACACACAGAGTTGCAAAACGGTTTTAAAAGAAACAAACTGAGGGCGGAACCAACTGGCTTGCAATCCATCACATGCACAGTCAGTAAGCTGGGGAGGAGGAGGAGCTGCAACATGGTCAGTGGTTTCAAGCTGCAGCCCAGTTCTTCCACATTTTGAGACATGAGCATTGAGTTAGCAAGGATGTGAAAAATGGAAGGGACACATCGATTACATTTAATACTTGACTTGGAGTGTGGACTAACATTCATGGTTCTTGCACTCACATCGCTTCGCTTGGGATTACTTTAGAATTAAACTAGACACGAATGCGGCGACTAATCGCCGATTAAAACCTATTTACACTGATAAAGAGCACCGCCAGGCACAGAATCACAGGATACTAGCAGACAGATGTGGAGCAGCCGAAGTGATAGGGGGCAGAGGAGGAGGAGGACCAGGATTGAGCTACTGCCATCAAAGATTCACCACATTCTTGAGATCCGGCGGCAGCAAGCCCTTCATGCACTCGATCTGGGCGCGTATCTGCTGCTGAGTTGAGCCATTGCTGCCCTCCAGCTGCGTGGCCTTGTCGCCATAGAGATTCAGTTTCTGCTTGAGCTTGAGTATCATGTCGATGATCTCCACCTCCTGCTTGTCGTGCGCCCAGTGCTCGAGATTCGCCACCGATAGCGCCTGCAGCTGCAGATCCTGCAGCGTCAGCTGCAGCTCCCGATGCCGCGCACCGTACCAGCCGCGAAAATTTGGCGAACGAAAGAAGCGTCTGTACAGGCCCTTCCAGTCGCCCTTCAGCGGCGACGTTAGCTGCGGCCCAGCCGTTTCCAGCGTGGCCAGAAAGTCGTCCAGCTTGAAGCTGCTGGCATTCGGCGCCGACTTGAACGGACTGATGTCCTTCTGCAGCGGCATCAGCGATGCCATATACCGCTCCAGTGGTATCATAAAGCTCTGCGTCAGCTCGAGCAGGTGGCGTCGTATCAGTGCGGTTTGCACATGCTCCGGCCGCTTGGTCTTCATGCCCAGCAGCACCTTCTTGATCAGCGCCTTGTCCTTCTTCAGGTACGGCCTGTATTTGCTGTGCAGCCCAGCGGACGAGGCGTCGCCCGAGCCATTGCTGGAGCTGGAGCTGCCGTTGAGATTGGCGTTCGATTTCAGTGCTATACGGCCACCGAGTTCCGTTGAACTGGAGAAGGATGTGGCCGAGGCGATGTTCCTTGCGTGTTTTTGGCCCAGCAGCAGATGCTGTTGCTGCTGCATGTTCTTCTGAAAACGAGCAAGATGGAGCTATTGGTAGATGGTATTGCGTTTACTGAGATTGGGCACTCACCTGGTTGTCCACCAGTCGCAGCATGTGCGGCCAATCCTTGAGCAGCTTCACAAAGAACGGATTCGTGACGCCCAGAATGCAGGCGGGCAGTGTGGTCTTGCTGCTGCACTCCTGTGTGAACTCGCGGAACTCGCTGTCGTGAATGGTGAAGTAGGGACGCGCCTCGGCGCAATACTCCAGCGGCGCAATCATGGCCAGAAGGGTCTGCACCATGTGGGAGCAGTCGGCGGGTGAGGTGCCAACGACGACAATCGGCTCGGCGGTGATGACCAGCTCCCACAGCGTGTACAGCTGCTCCATGACAAAGTCCAGGGAGCGGAAGAGCTCGATTTCGTTAACGGAGGCCAGCACTTTGGCTGCCGGGCAAGCAGCCATGACTGGTGGCGACTCCCCCGCACTACCACCGATACCTCCATCGGCCGTCGACTTCCGACTGCTGCTGGTGCGCGGTATGCAGATCTGATAGCTGCAATCCAGCAGCGGCAGCTGGAGCGGCATGCCCACCCGCAGGCCGGGCCACTGGCGATTGATTTGCTCGCTGGCCAGCCGCAGGACATCGGTGCCCTCCTCAAAGTAGCGCGGCGCCAGCTGGGACAGTATGTCGTAGTACAGATTGAAGAACGGCAGTCGTGTGATGATGATAAAGCTCTTCTGGAAGTAACCACGCGGCAGATTTGGGTCCCTCTTCTGGCGAAAGTAGACGAAGCCCCAGTAGTGGGAGCCATCCTGTCGCAGCGCCGGCGAGCATTCCGCATTGTAGCCCGGCAACGAGTCCCGACGCGTTGTGCAGCGCAATCGCATATGGAACTTGGTGTCGCCCATGCAGCCGGAATTTGAGTCCGGGAAGGCCATGTAGCAAATGTTGCTGACCTCCTGGTCGCTGGGCATGAACGCCGGCGGATAGACGTGCTCCAGCGCCTGGCCAAGATTCAGATCGAAGGTGACCACGCAGAAGCAGTGCATCCACTGCGAGAAGTTCACCCAATCGCTGGCACTGGGCTCCGAGTTCGAGTTGGTGGCATCCACGTCCTGGTGCTCCCGCTTCCGTTCGCTGGTGTCCAGCGATGGCGCCATCTGCTTGATTCTCGCATCCGCGCTCATTCCGTATTTTGTTGATATTTATTTATTTATTTGCCAGCGACATTGACAAGGGGAATCAGGGAAGGGCGATAGTTGCTCACTGCTCGCAGTTACCGTTACCATCGCCAGTCACCATTTAATGCGATAGTATTTGCTAATAAGCGATAATGTATTTAAATATAATAAAAAGCGCAATTACACTGGTCGCTTGCTTTTCTTAAAAGTTTTTTATAATTTTTATATTTCTAAATATTTATTTTGTTTCTTGTCACAGTTTGCAATCATTGCTCATCTCTATGTGCAAATTTATCATTTCAAAACTTTCACTTATTGTTGATTTTCACCAGCGCTGCCACTTTAGCAATTTAATCTCTTGAATAAAAACTAAATAACGACTGATTTAGAAAGGCTAATAATATCCTAGGCAAATAAATGAGATCATTAGCATTTTCTTTATAAACATATAGTAATAAAGTGGGATTAAAGTGACCAGTGTTGGTCAACCAATTAACTAGCTAGTATTTTGATATAGTGATGAAGAGATTGGTATTTAGAGATACCAACTAGGCTGCCAGCACTGCTAGTGATGGGCAATTTGTGCACACAATACAGGGTTTTTTTTTTAAATAGTTGGTTAAGCAAAATCAGCATAATTCACCTCCCATCCTCAAAAGACAACAAATAAACAAAAATTCTAGCGCCCATGAAAACACTTGCAAACGACTTAATTTCTTTTTGACAATCAGTTTAATCACAGGCACAATCGCCGGCAAAGCAATTTGCCGCCAAATCATCGGCGTCTCAGTGTAATTCATGAGACTTGCGAAATGCCAATTGCGCTTTTCAAGTCCGTACGCGAAGTGAGCAGCGAAGATGCGGTGAGTGGTGCTCCTATATAACCAGCCTGTATGTACATCTATATAACTATGCAATATCCCGCTGCCCAGGTGCACGTAGCAGACAATCTGCTCAAGGAAAACGCCGGCAAGAAGTGGCGAACCAAGGCGCCGGGAGAGAAATCCGCATACGTTGTGCTGGAGTTCGAGGAGCCGCATCAGATTACGGGCATCGATATTGGCAACGAACATGCCGCCTTCATCGAGGTGCTGGTCAGTCGAACGGGCTGCCAGGCGGACGATTTCCGCGAGCTGCTGCTGTCCAGTTCTTTTATGACGCCCATCGAGAGCAAGAACTCGAGCAATCCAAATCGCGTGCGCTGCTTCAATAGCACTGCGCTGGCGGAGAGTGCACTGCCGGAGAAGTGGAAGCTGCTTAAGATTGTCTGCACACAGCCCTTCAATCGCCATGTGCCATACGGGCTCTCATTCGTCAAGGTGCATGTGGTGGCTGCTGCGGCGCCTAAGGTCAAATCCCTGCTGCCGCAGGGTGTGATGCAATTCGGTGCCTTTAAGCTGCGCGAGGAGTCGCCGGACTCGGAGACGGACAACCAGGTGAACAGATTTCACAGCTGGAAGAAGGAGACGCAGCACAAGACGCCCGCGGTCACTGCGGCCTCCACAGCGGCGGCCATTCGGGACGCCGGCACCACGGCCCTGCGAAGGCTGAGCGTTGGCAAGGTTTCTAGCCTGGCTGCATCGCCCAAACCGTCGCCCAAAGCCTCGAAGTCGTCATCACCAGTTCTCAATGCTCTGCATCCGGTTTCTCCGACGCCATTGGACGCCAAGCCCCTGGACCGCAATCGAGCTTCACTCTTGTTCGGCGACGATGATGAGGACGAGGAGGACGACGAGGTAAATGCCAAGAAACACCGGCTGAGCAAGCATCTGGAGGCGGACAAGGATCGCCGGCGTTTGGAGCAGGAAAAGGAGAGGGAGAGCAGAAAGAAAAAGTCCAGCAGGCATTCCTTGGAGAAGTCAAACAGCAAAGAAGACAAACCCCCGGCAAAGGAGCACAAGTCATCCTCCAGAGAAAAATCCACATCCAAAGAAGAGAAGCATTTACGAAAAGAGGGAAGGGAGCACAAGTCATCCTCCAGAGAAAAATCCACAGCCAAAGAAGAAAAGCATTTACGAAAAGAGGAAAGGTCGCATTCGAAGGAGGAGAAGTCCAGGAGTAAGGATAAATCTAAGCATGACCACAGATCTTTGGACACCTCGACGGCCAAGGAAAGTTCGCGGCCATCTGCGCAAAAGCGTCTTTCATCTCCCAACGGAGTCGCAGTCACGCCCGCCAAAAAGCCAAAGATCGTGGAGACAGCGATTCAATACCGTCCTCTTAATCAGTTACTCAAGGGTGTGGTCCTGGTCATCAGTGGCATACAGGTAGGGAAATCCATTGGATTGCATCACAAGCGGCTTACACCCATCGCTTCTGCTTTCAGAATCCCGATCGTGGAGACTTGCGCTCGAAAGCGGTCGCCTTGGGAGCCAAGTACAAGGCTGATTGGGGGTCAGGATGCACCCACCTGATGTAAGTGGAAGTCCAGATTGATCTAGTATACGCCGCTAACTCTTAAAATGAAACCCAAACAGATGCGCATTCAAAAACACGCCGAAGTACAATCAGGTGAAGGGCAAGGGCAAGATTGTGACACGCAGTTGGATCGAGAAATGCTATGAGCTGAAGAAGTACCTGCCATGGCGACGTTACGCCCTGGATACCAATGACCTTGGCCAGCCGGAGAGCGATGAGGAGCTGTGCGATGAGGCGACGAGGCCACGACGCGATTCCGGCAAGGATGATGTGGCAATGCTGGAGGAGGATAGCAAGCTAACAGCTCAAGCGGATCAGAATAATGTGGAAATGAATCCAGATGCCTTATCGGGCCCTGATACGGAAGATGAACTGCAGCGCGTGGCTGAGGGTAAGCTCGCTGTTCTACTTCCCTGTTCTTTTAGCTATTTTATTGTTTAATTTTAGAAAACAAAACCAAGAAAGACAAACTAAGGACTACAGTTAAGACGAAATCGCGAGATATATACGAAGTTAGCACCGATGAAGAGGACTATCTGGAGCAAAAGAAGAAACAAATCGTTTAGGTGCCCTTTCTAATCTCGTCTCATATTTTGTATACGCCTTTATTACTTTAATTGCTTGTAATGCGTAGTGCGAGTTTCATATTTTTTAATTTGTTTATCGAATATACTCGTTATTCAGGAAAGCAGGCTGATTTCGACAAATTCAAAATTAGTGAGTGGCTTGGACCATTTTGAATAAAAGAGCTCAAGGAATAAATATTGCTATTATTATAGATCTATCGCATGTTCATTTAAAAGAACTATCGAATGAACCACCTCTAGGATAGTGCGATGGTCCATCTCCAGCAGGACTTCACAAAAAAGTACTAACGCATAGCACGATTCTACAAGGAATTTCCACCCAAAGGTATGCTATGGTTAAGCGAAGAAAATCCGTTTACGTACAAAACTATGCCTTAAAAGACGAGAAAGATAGCGAAAGTGCCAAAGTGAAAACCAATTGGCAAAAGAAAACCCGAAACGAAAAGAAAACAGGTGGAAAAGCAACAGCTGTCCGCTTTTGACAGCTGCGCTCTCTGCGCTCTCCCACTCTTTGGCAAGAGCTAACGGTGAAAACTCTCTCACTCGCCTGCAGTCGTGTATTTGCTGTCGAGCGAGTAGAGAGCACTTTTTGGGAATTAAACAATCCAGCGCAACTATTGTTTATTTATGGTAAATATCTATGGCTATCACTTGCGATTCCGCAATGCGAACCACCAACCAATCATCCTGGCCAACGCAGTTCCATCCGGAGCTGTGCCTCTGCAGAGATTCCACTCCACCCTTGCTGAAGCGAAAACGAGTAGTGAAAAGTTGTGGAAATTTGGAAAATCGATACGATTGAGCCGTAATTAAAAGTATGCTGCTAACTTGAACTCCACCTCCATTTTTTTTTAGAGCGTGCCAGTCGTTGGAAAATTGAGTTATTAACAAACAAATTTTGGGTAAGAAAGTCGTGCTGAAAACGCTGAGAAAAAGTGCAATCCAAATGATTTCGAGAAGTGGAACATTGAGCAGCCTGGAAGTATGCATCAGTTTTTGCACATACCGATTATCCTTCTAATTTTTCTCATTGGTTACTCAAATGTTCCTCAATTCTCAGCTGATATATTTTTTGTATTATTGCAATTCATTTGGAGTCATCTTTTTCTCTATAGAGCAGAATGCCCCGTCTCCTAACGCTTGCGTTCCATTCGCAGATCTAGACCAGAGAACTAAGTAACCAAAGGCCAGCATGGGTAACGAGACCTCCCTGCCCATGGACATGTGCTCCAACTTCGATGCGGACGAGATCCGCAGGCTGGGCAAGCGATTCCGCAAGCTGGATCTGGACAACTCGGGAGCGCTGAGCATAGACGAGTTCATGTCGCTGCCGGAATTGCAGCAGAATCCGCTGGTGCAGCGGGTGATCGATATCTTCGACGCGGATGGAAACGGGGAGGTGGACTTCAAGGAGTTCATCCAGGGAGTGTCGCAGTTTAGCGTGCGCGGCGACAAGCTGTCCAAGCTGCGATTCGCCTTCCGCATCTACGATATGGACAATGATGGCTACATCTCGAACGGGGAACTCTTCCAGGTGCTCAAGATGATGGTGGGCAACAATCTGAAGGACACACAGCTGCAGCAGATCGTGGACAAGACCATTTGCTTTGCGGACAAGGACGAGGATGGCAAGATATCGTTCGATGAGTTCTGCTCGGTGGTGGGCAACACCGATATCCACAAGAAAATGGTTGTCGATGTTTAGGCGGAGCCACACATATAAGTACTATATATACAAATGTGTAGATATGATACTATATAGCCGGGTTCCGTAATGCGTGTGTGTGTACCTTCCCTTCCTTGAAACCTGTTCAGCTTTATAATAAACGGTCTGTCTGTGAGTCTGTGAGGGCGTTTGAGGCGTGCCAAAAACGAAGCAGTTTACTCAATTTATTGATACCCATTGCCTATATGTAGTACACTTTGATCCAAACGATCCGATCCGATCGATCTCTCTCATCCACAGAATGCAATGAATTGTGTCTTATACTCATACTTGAAACCACCGGCAACGGACCACTCACCAAACGAACTCATCTATGCCCCCTTTCCATTCGAAATGATGCCATACTTAAGACCTACGATTGGGATTGCTCGCATCATCTTAAACTAGTTTGTACTATATCCTAACTCTACGTTCAATTCAAGCCTAACACTTAAGTTCATCTCTCGACTAAATGTTGTGTATAAGATATGTAAAAAAAAAGAAAATTGACAAAGAAAACTACAACAACAACTACAATTAAACACTGTTTATCGAAAAGCTAAACTCAAAACCCCCAACAAGCGTTTACTTGCTGATTTTTCGTTGTACTACCACTATCTGTTGTTGGTTGCAGGTGGCCGAATGTGGGCTGGGTTCTTTGGCCGGCGGGTTCAGGTGTCCTCGAGTTGCTCGGTCCGCGAGTCCTTGGACGAACAACACGTGCGTGTCGTTCAGTTCGTCGCCCAGTGCTCCCGAAACTCCGGAGTCCCGAAAGCCGACCCCGTAGAAGATGGTCACCACAAAATGTGGGAAGGAAACCACCGGCCGAAAGTAACCGAAAACTTTTTGGCCGTTGGCAACGATTAAATGTTTTGTAGGTCACCGATTTTCCAACTACACGTGTGTGTGTGTGTGTGTGACGTCCCTCATGTGACAAGACACACTACACTCGCAAAAAATTGAGTGACCAACAAACGTGTTACGTATACGTCACGTTGTTCAGAACACAGCAGTGCACTATAGACGGAATGTACCTACGGAATGGAATCAGCCTATAGTGCAGTGGAAAAGTTCAGCCATGTTGATTAAAATGACCTTAGTAATGAACAGAGATGTAACAAATAAGTAGGAAAAGTTCATTCATTGATATAAACCATCTACCTACTAATAAAACATAAATATTACCTATACGCCGCGTTGTTCTCTACAAAGCAGCGAACGAGTTGATTTAAAACACCTTCGAATAGAACAGAAATATTGCAATGTACTAAGAGATGATCATCCAGGTTGATTTAAAACACACAACAAAATGTTACGTATACGCCGCGTTGTTCAATACTGCAGAATACTATATTATGTATTTCCCATTATTTTGGTGGCCGAACTCGGCAGGAATTTCTCGCAGTGATGACGACAGGAAGCCAGCCAACTAGCTGTTGGCTCCGCGCCGAACTTGTACGGCAACAGAGCCTTGACCACGGAGTCACCTGCTGGGCGACTGGGCCACGGAATTAGGCAACTTGCGAGGTCCTGCGAGGCGGTCCTTTGTGTGCGCCAGTGTGCGAGAATGCGTGAGTGTGTGTGCCTGGTATCAATAAATTATTATATGCTGTCTGTCGCAAGCTGGTTCGTTAATCATTTTCGCCTGGGCCCCGCCCACCGCCGCCCGCCCACGCTACGAATCCGACCTCCAAATGAAGGCATTTCCATTTTGAAAATTAGTAGGGTTAATGCTGAAGTTACACCCGCCGCCACACGATTCCCAAGGAGCAACCTTTGACCTGCTGCCCACTAATTTCGCTCCTGTTGCTGCGTCACGAGCCCACGAGCGGCTGACCTTTTTCCGATTGCTATTAATTGGTTTGATTAATGTGCTCCAATTTTCGGATGGTACGTAACGTCGCCGGGCCCCAATAATCGGGCATTTCCATACCAACTGGCGTCCATCATTTCGTTCTCGGGACTTGTATTAATCGATGGGCCATACAAACAATTTGTAACTTCGATGGGGCAGGTGATATATACATATATATCCATATATATTTCCGGGCAAGGCGAGGAGATGATCAAGTTTAGATAATAGCATAATATATATCCGCGCTTCGGGCATATATTATTCAATTTTCCATCGCAAGATTACCGGTCATTGATGTCATCCCAAAATCTGAGGCACCCATCGCCCAACTTGCCACAAAACCTATTGATCCCTTTTTTTCTTTTCTCTTTTTGTCTCCGTTTATTTTGGGATACCTTTTTGCCGCTTCTGTTGGCCTCAAACTTATTTCGCTTGAATAACTTCGTTTCGGTGGCAACTATTTAGTCAAACGGCTTTTTATAAATTATGCATGTACAGAAATTCTACCAATTTTAATGGGCTGGCGAGCAAAGAAGGGAGGGGGGGATATACCTGGTTACCACAAATACAAATCAATATGCCTCATACATACATACATATATATATATATATAATGTAATGGAGTTTGGACAGGATATCCTATAGCCTCCAAACGAAATTGTCAGCTTGTATTCCCACATAGTCCTTTGCCAACCGGAATCTCTGGGCTTATGGGCTCTGGCATTTAGTTTTCGATGCCCACACCTGGGCGAAAATAAAAGCTTTTTAGTTTATGTTGCCTGTTTGGTGCGTTGTTTTCCTTTTGGCCTGTTGGCTGTGTTTTTGCAATAATAATAATTGTGGCATTAAGTCAAAAGCGGGCCTGCGAAAACAAATGCCAAATCAATGTCCATGTGTGTGTCTCCCCTCGACAGCAGCGTTCAAAATTCTAGTGACTAAGTCACTACTACTTAGTCTCATGGTGAATATTTCGATTGCCATAGAATGGCATATTATAGCAACTATTATAAGTCACAATGGAGCCATTAGCACTTTAATATGCTTACGGAAATCGTTTGGCATTTCATTCATATATTAGCATTGTTTTGTGCTTGGTGGTCGCTTAACTTATTTAATTAGCCATTGCTATAATTTCGCCCACCACTGTGCGTGTGTGTGTGCGCGCTTGAGTGGCATGTGTGTGTATTGTGCGATAAAAGTTGACTCGTGCCAGTTTCGAGCTGTAACCAAAAACGCATACAAAACAAAAAGCGGCAGAAAAAACACAAGCAACAAAAACGACGAAACGCGTGGAATGGGGGGGGGGGGGGGGGGATACAATGTGAATGGGAATTACAAAAACAAGGCATCAACAACCACCGGGAGCGTGGAGCTGGATTCCCCCGCCACTACCCGCCCTTCGCTTCCATCTGTTCCCGCCCACAGAACCATAAATTCACCATTACCACGCAGCTACCTCAACAGTGCACCGCCCCTCGCGGTCTCGGGCCCTTTGACCCACCCAGCGACCCACTGAACCACCAACCTAACAACCTACCAGCCCACCAATCCACCAATCCACCGCCCATCGCCTACCCACCATTAAAAGGTGGCAGCAAACAAACGCCGATGACGCAACGGAACCCTACTCTGGAGACCCCGATTCCGAACCCGAATCGTGGTCCGAATCTGAAACCGAATACGAATACGACTACGACTGCAACTACGATATCGAGTTTCGGGAGCGAGGAGTTGTATGGCAAACACCAGGCCCGGACCTGAACCTGACCCACTAACCCTTCGAGTTATAGGCAGCGATTCCGAGTTCTCAAGGGAATCGACAAGGATATACCTGAAAATATACACCCATATCACTATGGACAGTACACGTGGTGACGAAGCGCACCGCTAGAGCGAAAAATGAAAATCGTTCAATCACAACGAGTGATTATGATTATTCGTTACAATCAGAATCAGATATCAGAATATTAGTAGGTTTGATGTAGATCAATATCAGTTCCATGATACGATATAATCATCAGCAAACTTCACTAGAACTATAAATTTTCTATTATACCATTTTGATTCACAATATATTTTAATATGTGTAATAGATTGTTAGCTTTTGCATTTGCATTTAAGGTTGAATCTTAGGTCTAACTATCCTAAGGTCAATGTTAAGTGCTCTCGCTGCTTTCTCGCTGCTTTCTCACTCTCGTTAACTGAAATGTGGCAGTAAAACTGACAAGTGCCGAGGCACTCTAATGAATTTAATGGATACTTACAGCTCAAGCAGAGCATAAGAAAATGGCCAGTTGGGTTCTAATCTTCCATTCGGTTTCATTTGATCCAGCTGTAATTAGTTTAATATATGCAATTCCGCACATTAAATGAAACGTTAAATGTTCTCAGCCAAATAAAATGTCTCGAAGAAATCTATTAATGTTGATAATTGGTTTAAACTTAAACAAAAATGAGGTAACTTGCCAATTAGACCGCTCCTGTGCGCCTCGGGGTCACCAATTTCGACTCTGATTTTGTGTGATTCTGTAACTCCGTTTTCTGTTTTCATTTTCGACTCCGAGCTGCGACTCCCGATTTCCCGCTTTTCCGATTTCCTTTGCCCTCCTGCGCTGCATGCACTCAACGAAGTGTCTTTATACTTGTATGCTGTTATTTTTCTTCTTTTC
Organism: Drosophila simulans; assembly: GCF_016746395.2. Lineage (NCBI taxonomy): Eukaryota > Metazoa > Arthropoda > Insecta > Diptera > Drosophilidae > Drosophila > Drosophila simulans. The sequence goes on from NC_052525.2 coordinate 4,994,362, forward strand.
GGGACACACTAGTGGCAAGTGTCTTCCAGTGGCGGCGACGGGAGTTTTCTTCCAAGGGGGGGCTGTTTGTTAATGCACCAAAATCATAATACGCATACGCCATGTAGTCCTAGTTTTTTGTGTATTTTGCCTACTTTTCAGTTGGCTAAAACTCATTGTGTATAGTAATTTTTATTGCGTTTAGTCGATACTGTTTGGTTTTGTGGCAAGGAATTTTGAAAGTTGCAATCTAAAAATAGCATACCTTTAGGGGTTCTTCGCTTCCAATCAAACAACCGAAACTTTTTCACACCAACCACCAGTACACCGCCCCTCTCCACCCCCCTCGCAAAAGACAAAGTTAACTGTCGCCGCCGCTGGGTGGACTAAACGACTCTCCGCCCACAAGTGCGACAGAGCGGCGGAGAGAGAGAGAGCGGCAGGGCGGGAGAGGGAGTGGGAGAAAGCGGGAGAGAGCGACTGGGCGACCGAGCGACAAACCGACCGACAGCCGAGCGGAGAGTAAGAAGAAGCACGCTATATACACGGTGCCGAGCAACAAATTGAGTCAGTATCGCACAAACAACACTAACGGAAACATCAACGTGAAAGCGAGACGGACGCCCTCCGTCCCGTTATATGCTGTGTCTGTCTGTCTGTGTGTTGAGAGTTCTACGTCGCGCACTCCAAAAAAATACAAAACAGCAAAAGAAAAAAACACAAAACTTTAACACTCACACACACTGGCACACACACACACATACACGAGCATACAGTAAGCTTCAGGTGCTAGAACAACAACAGCCAACGAAAAGGAGACAAACGTTTAGATCTCAAAAACAGTAAGATGAAGCAAAGGAAAGACAGTGAGATCTTGAAGCGAGAGGAGCAAAAGGGAAGAGAAAATGGGCTTAGTTTTGAAAAAGGAAACAGAGAGAGGATTTAAGGGCCTTACTTCACGATCTCAGATTGAATACAAAATAAAGAGAACCAAGAAACATAATGCATTTTAAGCTGAGAATCCGAAGAAGTCCAGCATGCCAAAAGAATAAAGCTTCGATCGTGTAGGCAGTTCCAAATAGCAAAAGAGAGCGAGTGCCGGAAAGAGAGTAGGAGAGCAGGATCGCTGTCAATCAGCGGCGGCTTAAGCCGTTACTTTCAGATTAAGTGGTGGTGGGTACGAATCGCCCGAGGGCAGTGTGAAAAGTTTCAAAGCTGGCTACTTAAGCTGAAAAAGTTTGCAGCGGCCCCGTTTCGACAAAAAAGTCAGGAGCAGCAGCAGCATAGACAAGGCACAGATGCATCCAACGAAAATTCATAAAATATAAAAAACACGCAAAGTAGTTCAAATTCGACAAGCAGTGGAGTTGAATGCTCTCCGTTCGTCGCCGTTGTCTCGTGGGTGTCGTACACACATCAAATTACATGTATACATATACATATGTAGATGCCAGCCCATCTATATATAAACAATATGCATATCTATTTTTTTTCTTGTTATTCTATAGTTAATATATATAGTTAAACAAAATAAAAATATCAAATAAAAAACAAGTGCAAGCAAAGAGCAAAGCGCCCAATGCGGCCAATGGAAATGCCAAAGAAAATGCAGCAGCTACAAATTCGACAACAAATGCAAATGCGACAGCAACAGCAGAAGAAGCAGCAGCAGCAGCAACAACATCAACTGCAATTTCCCAACACATAAGTCCACCGAATTTTCCGTCTTTGTCGCGCGCGCTCACACACACACACACACGCATACATACACGGAGACACATGCATGTGCATAAATGGCAATATGGACGAACAGCAGCAGCATTTGCGTTGTATACCAACACAGTGACACGCGCGTGCCAAATATTGCCGATTTTATCACACGAACAACAACAACAACAGCAACACCAGCGGGACCAGCTATTAACTAAAGGAGCCATTACAACAACAATAACAAGATCCAGCAAAGCAACAACAACAACAACAACGAGAGCAACGAACATTGCTGGAAGGCGTCGCAAAATATCAAAGTGGGTACCACTACAACAACAACAAAGATAGTGTATTATGCTTACTAACACACACACACACACACCACCGCACCCACGCACACACCTACACACATGCCGCCTGCACCCTTCTGCACACACACACACGCAACCGAAACGCTTGGCATACCGACACGAACGATAATAACTGTAACTGCAAAGTGCAAGTAGCGGTAGAAAAGGACAAAGGACAATGTACAAAGGGAGGAGAAGCAGCAGCAGCACTGGGAAGAAGCGAACGGAGCGAGAGGGAATGCTAAATGAGTTATGCGTGCACATTCCTCAACTCACAGCTGCAGTTGGCCACTCACGCACACAGGCACAAACAGGCACACACAGGCACACACATGGACTGAAAGAAAACTTCAGTCGAAACTTGCAATTAACCAACAACTTAACTGCGTTCGCAAGAAGCGCAGAAAAGAAGTGAAACAAAAGTCAAGGACACTTGTAAATAGATAAAAGGTTGAAAAGTCTCAGTTAGCTGGCATAGATACATAGATAGAAAGTTCAGCTAATGCAATTCATTAAGCGAAGAACTTCAATGCGAGTAATTAGAAACGTTTTGAAAGGAAAAAGAGAAAGTTGCTGACTAAATTAGAGGGATTAAAAGTATCTATGTATGCTGGTATGTATCTAGTGTGGCAAATCATAGAAGAAGGGGTTTGTAACTTGTTTAAAACTCATTTTCGTAGACTCTACAAGTATCAACTGCAAGTAATTCGTAAAAGTAAATTACTCCAGCCCAACCACTAATTTAAAACTTAGTAAGTCCAAAGATCCTGAAGGGTTTCCAAAATTGCCCATAACAAACTTTAAAGTGCCCGCAAACTCATAAATAAATCACAAATCCACGCTGCCATGTTAAATATTCCCAAAAATTGCCCGAATCGCAGAGACGTACCGAAAGTTTGGCTCATAAAATTAGGCCAACTTGGCATACCGACAAGGGCTCGAATAGATTTTCGGTGGTTCGTGCACCACCCCTAAAATTATTTTTTTACTCCGAACGGGAGACGGAATACTTGACATTTTTGCTCGCCGTGCAGTATATGCAGATTAGGCCAAGTTGGCTGAGCAACCGCAAGCCGCAACGAACAGGAGCTTTCGAGTGCTGTGCAATCAGAGGAAGGACCTTAAGGAAGGAGCCCAGCAGGACCTCCGGTTGCGGATCCCAAGTAGCACGTTTGCCAGTGTAGCTGCCCTTCTTGCGGTCATGCAAATGCATAAAAGGACTCACGCCTTGGTCCTGGGAAAAAGGGAATACGAGATTTTCCAGTAAAACAATGACCTGACCCCATCATCGCCGCACTTTTCCGCACCTACCCCTCCCCCCCCGCTCTCTGCCACACTCATGGACATGCAAAATTCATGAAGTACCAAATTGAGTTTGCGGTCGAACCCAAAAACATAACTAAAAATAAATAATTGAGTGCAAAAGGGGCAACTTTAAGAGCCTTTTTGGGCAACGAAACTTTTTGCGTTGAAGTTGCAATGGCAAATCGAAAATTAAATTAAAAGCTACTTTGATTAGAATATTGAAAGGTAAATTACATAAGTGTTAATAAAACTATTCAAATTAAAGGATAATTACACACGTTACAGTTGGCCAAGCAAGTGGTTGTTAAATCAACACGAATCTTTGATCTAAGAAATATGTTCATCGTTAACGAGCTCTTTTACAGCCTAAAAGGCACTAAAGATTTCGAAATTTCAGCATGGAAATCATTGTCAATTACCCATTGCTAGGCACGAAAATCCCAATTAGACATTCCTTGTTTTTATTGTAAATAACGAAGATCGTAAACCCTGATGTACACGCACACACACACTGCGAGTTTAGCATCCATCTATTGTAAATAAAATGTCAATTGTGTTTATTCCCCAACCTATTATCCAAAAATACATCAAATAAACTTGTTTGAAAATAAAACACAACCAAATTTTACACATTTTCCCCTGAAATTTCCTTTTTGTTTGCCGTTTTGCTCTGGTTTCTTTTAAATATATACATTTTTTTTGTATTTGCAACTCATTTCGCCTGGATGTCGCCGCTTTCGCTTTCTATAAACGCTGCCAGATATCCCAGATATACTATACATACATATACATACGTGCGTACATACATACGTACATCCCAATGCACTTGTGTGCTTGCCTTTCTTCATTTAGTGTTTTTGTTTTTTGGGAGCGATCGTGTTGTTGAATGTGAAATATGCCTGAGATGCAAGAATTTGCCATAAATAGATCCCAGATCTCTAGATGCCAATCGCAGTTCCCAGTATTTTCTCTCGCCATGAACTCCAATCCCCCTGGGGTGCAAATCTTAAGTAGTCTAAATGGATAATGACATCCAGCATCCCAGTCGAATCTTGATTTATTTCAAATAATTTCAAAAGTCGTCAACCCGCCGATTTTCGATGATAGCATTTCGCTGCAAAGTCGCCTGTCGAATGGTTAATGACCAGAAAAGCGGGCAAAGTGAGCGTAATTAATGGAAACTGTAATCAATCATGCGCTCCAATTAACCAGACCCATCCCGTCCAATATTCTTGATATTCCTCGTCGGTTGTGGGACTGCGGAGGTGGATATTACTATACTATATAGCCAGCACCCCGCAACCCGCAACTGAATGCTAATGGGAGGCCCCATTTTCCACATTTTCCGCCCCGTAATGACACCAAGCGGTCCTGGTGTACATTTCAAAACTCATTACGATTCACTCACTCGACGTCAGCGAGGGTGTATGTGTACATATATATATAGATATAGCCGACGAGTCATCATCTCTGATTTCTTAATTTCTTTCGCCTTTCAATGAGCTCCATATTGCAGCATTTTGCTTTTGTTTCTCACAAGATACTTGGCCTTCTTCGAACAACTCTAAAAGTTAATTATTAATAAATTAATTAATAAATTATTTTTTTTTTTTTGATAATTGTATTTGCTTAAAATATATATTAGCTGTAAGTTTTTCCGATTGCGTCTAACTTATCGGCCAAAACACGCCTAAATATTGGCATTAATTTTGCTAATACATCGATGATAAAATGGCCAATGGAGAAAAGCGCACACACATCGTTATCTCGTTAGCGATAATTAATTTGGTCAAAAGCACTTTGGCCAACTTCAGTCGCCTTTTCACCATTCACCATAACCACTTGAGTTCCATGAATATCAAGCATTTTGTTTGGCGGGCAGTTTCTCGGGTACTCTCTAATGAATCCCCACCGAAAGAAAATTCAATACTGCTCAAGATACTGCTATTCATGAAAAAGCTGGCGTCTTTTATTCATATCGATAATTGTTTGAACGATTTCGGTGCATACCAAAAATGAATTCATCGATTGCCAGCGGCCTTTTCCTTTCTCGCTTTTACATTTTTTGCTTCTTTTTTTTGTTTTTTGCGCTTCATTTACTTGCGGTTCCTGGGGGGCGGTAGCCAGATGGGGGGCGTGTCGGAGGAGAGGAGAGGAGCCCAGAGGACCCTCATAACCTTTCACCTCGATGGGGCGGCATGGGATGTTGGTGTGGCCACAGTGGGCGGGTGAGTATTTCACATTTGCTGATTTTTGACGCGTCCATTTTCCGTTGATTGATTTTGCTTGTGCACT